>NC_059479.1:17511151-22511151 GCF_018139145.2 Gymnogyps californianus
CAGTAATGTTAGTTTTTATTTGTTACTATCCCACCGTATATATATATGAAATAATTTCAACTGAGTCATTCAGGTCCATATTTATTAGTAAGCTTGTACACTGTCAATATTCATGATGACGCCTGAAAGAAAGAACACTAATAGAACAGTCTTCATGTTTCAGATGGAAATTACTTCAAGATTTTCCCAGTTAACATCAATGACCCAGACTAGCTTATAAAAAAAAAAACCAAACACCTTGGGGATTGCAGTCCAACACTACAGAAGGAATCACTTGGGGGTCGCCGAACAGTGTATGGGGCGTATCAATCTGACGCAGAAAGACAAGTGTCATTAGAGTTCCCAGGAGACAGTCTCTCTTACAAGCCCAGTTTGGTCCTTCTCCAGTGTCTCCTTTTGGAGTTGTACCTAAGACAGAAGCAGGGTAAATTAGCAAAGTGTACACGCGCTTTTGAGGATCCAGGCGGACTGAAACCGCCTTGAATTAGCTCAACAGTAAAGGACCAAAATCTTTCTTACGTGCTATAGTGGCAAGCTGCCAACAATAATCAGCTGTGTACTCATTTTTTAGAATTTGCATCTGTTTACTTTCTTCATTCCCTAACCGACTAGCATGTTACTGCAACAGAATCTAAACCTCAAAGAGAGAAAGATGCCTGCAGAGATACATCAGCACTGGCGTGTGAATATCCTACCTCCTCTTTTGGAGACAAGAGCTGTGATCTTGTATTGATTGGCCAATGATAATGAAAACCACCCCTTGAATGTAGTTCATAGTCTAACACAAAAATTATCATTTTTGTTCCAAATATGAAAGCAGACAGCCTATGGAAAAGGCCCTGTTCCAGGAAAGTATATTCATTTATGAGTATGTACTTGTACATGTTAAGAACAAACGGTTTCACCACCGTATAGGTGAAACCAAAGACAGCGTTAACAGAGTTACTCTCAGCAGGAAAATGGCAGTACTCCCACAGAATGAAGCACTGTAATTGCAGCCTGCTTTAGCACACAGTTTGGATAAAAACTCATGACCGAGGTACTGAAATGCCACAAGACAAAAATTCATGATTTTGCCCCATGATAAAGTATTCCAAAGTACTGCAATTTAGCTAAAACAGAACGCCGTTGTAAGTCAGGATCTGGAAGACAAGGATACAGTTTGGGGCACACGACATCCATTTTTCCTAGAGAGAAACAAGGTAGGAGAAGGAGCAGGAACAGAACCTGGCAATTCTGTGCCATTTCACTGCCTGAGCCAGCCACTGCTCCTGTCACTCTCCTCCCTACTTAGGACAAAAAATGATCTGGGAGAAAGAATCCTGTTCCCTTAAGGAGTCTAGACAAGGGAGTGTATGAGATAAAAAGCTAGCTGCACAGCGCAAGTGACCAAACTATATCGGCTGAAGCTTTTAAACCAGAGGGCTCAGATGTACACCACCTTCTGCATGCCTCACACTTCCCTAGTATTCTACAGTATTCTTATTCCATTTTCCTAAATACAACGCTTGAAAACAAACACTATTGGCAAACAAAAAGGAACTGTTGCAAATTAATTCTGCAGTCATGTACCAAGGATCTTATACTATCAATTTTATTTCCCATACACCCCAAAAAGCCCTTTGCTCCCTTACGCACACTCTTCTGTATCTCAGAACACCCACGCTCAGTAAGGTACTGTTCCTTGAAAATGCAGGAACCCAGAGGGACAGCTATGAGAGAGGGGAAAGGTGTTGGGAAGGGGAACGTCAGAGAGGCTACCAGGGTACAAATTCTGGAATAAATTACCCACACATACAGTTCACACCTTCACTTTTGACATGCTGTTACCGAACACCTGTGGATACTTGCAGAGCACTGGAACGAACTGAACTGCTACAGAAGGAAACGGCACGGACGCCCCACACTGCCTCAAGAAAACACAACGCGCCGACAGTATCCAGTGTAGTTACGTATCTGCACTAGCACGCTGCTATGGTATTCACAGCCACAAAATTGCACTTTTGGTTGCACAAACGCTTTTGCACAATCAGCTTCTGACTTCAGTCCATACTGCAGAGGCAGCCTGATTTAGCGCCTGTGCGGCTGCAGTTCCTCACAAGACAACCGCTGATCTTATTACCTGATCTTATTGCCCGTTTTCATGCGAATCCATTGCGGGATAGGCCGGTTCTGCTTCTGCTTCTTAGCAAGGAAGCGTTTGATCTTGAACGTCTTGTGAGACGACTGGAAGAGAGAGCAGCCGTTAGTCCCACACGGCAGCCCCGCCCGGCCCCCGGCTCGCAGGCGGGGGGGGGGGGGCAGCTCCGCCGGGCCCGGGCCGGCCCCACTGTGGGAGCTCAGCCACGCCAGCGCGGGCGGGAGGCCCCGCCGAGCAAGGCACCGGCACCGCCGCCCCGCGCGGTGAGGCGGCCGGTAGGCCGCAAGGCCTCGGCGAACCGGGGACGGGGAGGGGAAAGTTGCACCCGGGGCCCTCCCGCTCCACCGCGGCCGCTCCGCCCCGCCCCCCCGCGCGGCCTGCCTGCCGGGAATCCCAAGCCAGCCGGCGGCGGCGAAAGGGCTCGGGGTGTCGCGGTACGGCGGCGGATGGCGGCCGATGCTCTCACCATGGCGCGGAGCAGGCTGGCGTCCCACCGATGGCGGCGGCGGAAAAGACGGAAAGGGCGGAGCGAGGCGGCGAGAGAGGCGGGGCGGCGCCGGCTCCGCGGCCACAGCACCCCCTAGCGGCCCGGCGGGCCCGCCCCGGCGCAGACGGAGCTCAGTGAGGGACGGCGGCGGCACGAGTTTCTGCGAGTTTATTGGTTTTAGTACAAAATAGCTATGGCTAAAATTCGCTAGCTTAGGAGGAGCTGCTACTGGTGAGGTCTCTTTCTGGGCTGTAAAACAATACTTCAAGTTATGAGGGAAGATGAAGCAGTACCGAGAGGGCAGGAGTTAGGAAACGTTTCACTCTAAAGAAGGGAGAATGCTGGAAAAGAACAGGATGCTCAAACCAGCCACATTTGATTAAAAATAAGCATTTCAATGTAGGTAGACTTTACATGAGAATTTGTCAAGAAGTATTCCCATATTAAGCCAGCTTATTCATACACTCCAACTTAGTTACTTTATCCAGAGAACCACTGAAGAGGAAGGCTTCTCCCTCCCTAACATTATTACTGCAGTGCCAGATGTTCTCCTCTTTACATGCCAGAGGGCTCCTCTTCACCGGTGCCTCAACAACCCCAGCCTGCGTACCTGTCTCAGTGCTCGACTGACATAATTTAGCTATGATTGCCTCAGGCAGGAGCACCACACAACACAGCAACACCTGTGTTAACTCCGGGCAACTTCAAGCTTGCTCTGCTTAAGTGCATCAAACACCGGCTCCGATCGCTTTACAGTAAAGCTCTGGCTTTAGATCCAGGTGTCATCTCCTCCTGACCACATGACTCATTTATTATCATACTTAAGGCCATAAAGTCTTTCTACTTTGCAAAGATTCTCTTCTCTGTTGTAGTTAGATGCTGGGAAAATAAATTCAAATAACTGAAAATACAATGAGAACACATTTCAAATTCCGAATCTACAACTGAGGTTTCTTTAACCAGAAACATCCAACAGCACAATGCCCCCTTTTCCTCCTTTGTTCCTTCTTCGCTTCGAAGGCACTTCTGGATTGCGTAGTACATGCTCTTTGGCTGCACAGACAGTCAGAACACATAAGGCTTGCATGCTAGTCACTCCTCTTCCTTCGCATTACTGGTCTCACTCTCTTGTTTCTTATCCGCTCCCTGATCTGTGGGCTTTGCAGCACTGTCTTCATACTGACACAATCTGCTTCGGCTTCGGGCTCCTGGCTGGTACAGCTGCATTGCTGGACGATCCTGAAATAAATCAAAACTATTTAGACTCTTTCATAGCCCCATGCCATGATGGTTATTATGCCATCAGTGATATTAGAAATGGCTCAAATTCAAACTTTTCAAGGTGTTCTAAGTTAAATTATTCCACCATGGTGGCAATGTAACTTCAACTGTCTCAAATCAAGGTTGTCTCTGTTGTAAGGCAACATCCCTGTTCAAGCCACAAAGAACACTGCACACAGCTGAAATTATTTGTACAGAGTTTCCTCTTGAGACGAGTTCAGCTCGCCCTCTCTCAGAACAGAGGCCAACTTCAAAGCTTCTTCAACACCTTGAGTTTCATTCGTACCCGATAACGCTGTAAGTGTCATGGAAAACTCGCATACTGATGCTGCAAAGAGATTTGCAGAGTCTATAAAACTAAACTCAAGACATTATTTCTTGAGTCTACAGGAGATCTTCTGTCCTATTCTGCATGTAGCAGTCTTGTCCCTGTTTTGGAGGAACCTGTTCAATCACACTCCCACTTCGAGATGTGTTTTCAGGCATGTACGGCATCAGCAGAGATACAGGCAGGTTACTGATGCTCTGCCGACACCTTGAAGATACAGCCTATGGCATAAGTCAGCAAATGAAAAGGGATCAGTGCCTTTACAATTTAGCCCGTGGTATCTTGGCTTAATTCCTGTACAGTGACAAGAAATATCACAAACAGTTTAGCAAAGTTTAGTGGACAAATGCGCAAACTTTCCCACAATGGCAGAGTTTGTTACCAGAACAGGGAGACGTTTCAACAGAGAAACCACGCGGTTCTTTCCTTGAAGCGCTTTTATCCTAAAACCCACAAACTGGTCCCTACGAATCAACACATGAATTTAAAGAAATCCAGCACCTTGTTTCTGATACGATCCCTCTTAATTGTATCCTCTTTTTTATCGTCTTTGGTTACTTTCTCAGATTTGTCCATGCTGCTGGTAAAGTCTGTAAGATCACTTTTCTTTCCCTTTTCTCTGAGTAAGTCTCTCTCCTTTTTCACCTCTTCCTCTTTTCTTCTAAAAACCTTCTCTTTCTCAAAGCGCTCTTTCTGCCTCCGACGCTCCTCTTCTTGGCGTCTCAGTTTCTCCCTCTGTGCTCTCTCATATTCTCTGTCTCTTTCAAAATCTCTATCTCGGTCCCTGTAGTCCTTTACACACTCATCTTCTGATCTGTATGAAAACAAAACTGAAAATTAAGCTCAAAAGATTCATCAAACAGAGCTGGGAGATCAATGTAATACTGGTGTAAATTTGCAATACGAAGACGACACACTGGTAGGTTCTAGGGAGCTTTTGGGAAGCTGTAATAACCTGAGTCATGCATGATAACCAGAGACGACACTGACTGCTAGCACTTCCTAGCCTTCTACTCGCATAGCTGGCTGAGGCTCCTCTGGCTTTGGACAACACCTGAACTTCTCTGTCTCATCTCTCTTTCTCACATGGCAGAGCTGAACCTTGAACAGATCACGGAGCTGTTGAGGATTACACTTTCCACTTTGACCTTTTACAAGACTTAAAGGGACTGGTAACTGGAGTACACCTCTCCTCTTGCCATGGTTGTAATTCCCTCATTGCAAGGACAGCGCTCACAGCCTGTTGCAGGTCACCTACCCCTGGGCTTCTTCTGCGGAGTTCCTACAAGTGAGTTGCAAAAACATTAAAATTTGTCCACTAGTGAAGAATTGTCAGGTAATTCACTCAGCTTTCTGCAATCACGGGGATGTGCACTGCCACAGAGAACACATCCCATGCGTCATATCAGAAAAATAATTTGAAAGGAATTTCAAAACATGGTCATGGCAGAGCAGCCTAAGCCTCAGTACGATCAGGAAACAAGTTATATATACATATATATTTATAGCAAGTACTAGAATACTTTTTTGCCTTCTCTTCTTTTGTCTCCCCATCAGATCGTTTGGCAGATGCACTACTCGCATTTTTTTCCTCCCTCAGAGTCTCTTTTTCCAGTTTCTTGGATTTTTCTTTTTTCTCCAAGTCTTTTTCATCTTTTTCAGGCTTCTTAAGTAGCTACAAAGAAAACAGAAGTCTCAACTAAAAAGCTCACTCTAATACACATTGTCTGGCACAACACCGAAATTGCATCAAAGGAACCATAGTCCAGTAAGAAATAAACATTAAAGTAATATTACTGCAAATTGTAGTATTTCTAAAAGCTGGAGTGTATGAGTAAGCATAATCCACACAGCAGACTAGGATTTTTCTCCTAAAACAGGCCATTTTAGAAAGCTTAAAAATAGTCTCCATTCCATAGTGAATTCACAATTCTGTTTACCACAGCATGTACAACAGTCACATGACAAAAGCTTTAAATATTACTATGGAGCATTACAGCATATAAACTTTTACAATGCCTAATATTGAATATTACAAAAAAGTGGTAGTTTACTAACACCAAACTCATGTGATTCTTCACACAATACTCAAAGCACATTTTGAGAGACTGATATACAAATAATAGGGGAAAGGGAGTGTAACAGCTTATAATAAAGAACTGTTCTAGACCTTAATCTTTGGTTCTTCTTTTGATCTGTCTCTTTCTTTTTCTGGGCATCTGTCTACTTTCTTCAGTTTTTCTGCTTCTTTTCTCTTCCTTCTCTCCTCCTCTTTCCATTTTCTTCTTTCTTCTTCTCTTTGTCTTTTTCTTTCCAATTCTCTCCTCCTCCTCTCCTCTCTTTTTTCTTCTCTCAGTCTCTGTGTGTATAAAAGCCAAGAGAAATAGTGTATTTCCACCCTTTAAGCCTAACAAGATACCCTGCCACAAAGTGATAAAGTATTTCATCACCAAATAACTCACCTCAAAACCGCCTGTTATAAAGGAAAAAAAAAAAGTCCTGTCGTGCCTATTGTTCTGTTGTGAACCTGAACATGTTACAGCAGCATTTCATTTTTTTTTCTTGCTCATAAGCCTTGATTTGTACTGTCTTAAAAAAAACAAACACCACACTAGCCTCAGCCTTTATCATTCTAACTTTCATCTGCCCCATCTGTGATTTTCTCCATCACTAAAATTTAAAGTGAGATATGTGCTAGGAGAAAGATCATCTACAAGGACCTCAGCCATAACTGCATTAAAAATGAAAGCATTAAAACGGAATCTGGTTTGGCAGTGCCACAAGAGACGTTTAGCTGTGACCAGAATGCACGCAAAGCACCACCATTCCTACAAAGGCCAGCGTTCTAGTAGTTTAAAATATGTGAACCAGATGTTAACAAATAAGTTGGGTCAAAAGCTGCTTCTTCAAAAGGGCGGGCAGAAACGTATCAATATACACATTGCCATATACACACCCATGCTTTAAATGAGCAAATTGTACTTGCAAGCAACAAGAAGATTCCGGAGACAAGTCTTACCTGTTTATTTTTCAAGAAGTTCAATAAAGGAGTAGTCTT
Organism: Gymnogyps californianus; assembly: GCF_018139145.2. Taxonomy (NCBI): domain Eukaryota; kingdom Metazoa; phylum Chordata; class Aves; order Accipitriformes; family Cathartidae; genus Gymnogyps; species Gymnogyps californianus. The sequence goes on from NC_059479.1 coordinate 17,518,446, forward strand.
TTTAGCTAGAGAATATATAAAACAAATGTAAACAATGTGCCTTACCCAATACTGTAACACCTACAACAAAACCCTATATGAAATGAAGAAACCTCATGGATTATCCAGCCTATATCCTCTCACATACAGCAATGCAACAGTGAAACCAGTATTCCAATCCTATCCCTGAACAGTGGCAACTATTAGGATTCTATAAGCTTCTTTAGGACACTAATATGATATCCAGTACACCTATCTGTAAAGGGCTCTTCAGTCTGCATTACGCTTTTCCCAGATTCTCTCGCTTTGAAAGAGATACCTGTATACATGCTTAAAAGGAGCATTCTGGTCATTTTTGTGGTATTTTACTCAACCACAGCATCTCTTAACTTGTGCCTGCATGGAACATCACTGCTCACAGCATTTTGCATTAAACATCACTGCATCTCACTGAAATGCAGCCACTCCACAGCCTAGTCTGGCTAACAAACATCTGACTAGCAGCTTAAAACGGGAAGGAAGGAAGGTTATCATACACAATTTAAACCCAGAGGAGAATTTAGAGCATGGGAGCAAAATAAAATACACTGAATAATATTACCCTAAAGGTTTAACAAATACCACGCAAGCACACAAAAGAATTCAGTCTCCTCAAGGTTGAGAAATCACAGCTTCAAATTACACCACGTACATTTCTTTGTGCTCTAGGAAAATGTAACTATAGTACATAGATTTCCATACCTATTAGCTCTTTGTTTCTTGCCTCTATTTCCTCCAACAAAGTTTCAGGAGTGGAGGTTAATTTTTCATCATCTGCGCTGTAACTTTCCAAAAACTTCTTGTACTCTGGATCTACAGGGGAGGGGGGGAGAAGAAAAAAAAAAAGGAAAAAAAAGGGAAAAAAAAGATACACTGTAGCATGAAAAGAATCTGTACTCCGCACTGCTGGAAGTCTGGGTTAGATTTGCGTAAATTGTGTTGTTTATATGTCACCTTTTCATAATTCGGCAGCTCTCAAATGAGCTGCTGCATTATGTTTGTCTAGGACAATCATATTTAATAGATTTGCAGCTATTAGACAAAGCAGTGCTAATAAGCTTCACATACAATTAAGCAAACATTCTATTGATAAACTACAGTGTCACAGTAAAAACATTATATTCAAATTACTGCTGGGACTTTCAAGTCTACACATGCAAAACAAACTAGCTAGCTGTTATACCATCTTCGATAGTTCCAGTTTTGGCATCCTTTTTCTTACTCTTCTTTTTTGCAGCTTTTTGGAAAGGTGCAAACTCAACTATGGCAGCATATTCCTGACCTGTTAAGAGGAGAGGGAAAAATACATTAAAATAGAGATGAAACAGATATAAAATAAGAGTATATTGTCCATGTCTAAAGCAGGAAGATAAGCGTCACAAGAAATATGCAATACTAGAAGAGACTACTTGGACAGCATAAAAAAATTTTTGTATTTTGAAAGCCATTTAATAAAAAAAAAAAAAACATTTTAGAGACAGCAGAATTAATGAATTAAACACTCTCACTATGTTAACAAAACAGCAAATTCACAGACTCACAACAAGAAGGAAATACTAGATTTAAGACTGCCCATAACTGTCAGTTCAGCCACCTCAGCTACACCGCACCACATTAATATCCTTATCCTACAGACTATGCATTCACTGTGCAAGTAGAAGAAAATATTTTAAGTTAATGCAACTGAGGCAAATCTCGATTTTTGGCAAAATACAATAGAATGCAACACATTACAGCCAGGCTTTAAAGTTTTATCTTCTGACAAGAATGCCACATTTATGGCCACATAAATGCAATCTTACTGTTGGGTATGGCAAATACAGCATGCTGTTACACTGCAAACCAGCTTATTTAAAAGCTCTAGATGTTATTAGAACCTTGTCATGCAACCCTCCTAAATAAGGAAGAATCTCATGGACAGAGCTTTGTGTCACATAGAACACCTGGCTGGATGAAACGTAAAACACGTGTACTTGAAACAAAGTTCAAGGTGAAGTCCTTAGCCTACTGAAGCCAACAAGAAGACTCTTGTTAAAGCTTTTGCTAAATATGTAAATTTAAGGTCTATCAATGAGACTAACAACTTTTAGTGCTACCCAATGTAAGCAGTTTTGACATGCAAAATTTAAAAACGTGAGATGTACTGAATACCTAACGTGTATTTAGAAAAAAGATGAGCGGCAACTAAATACTTGGATGTTTAACCAATGAATTAAACAAAATATTTGTTTCCTACAGATTAATGTCTCCAGAGAGCAGTCACTTTCACAACTTAGACTGCAAGGAACAAGCTGTTCCTTTTACTGAATCAGGATGACTCACTCAGTTGTAAATTGGAACAAGTAATACTCTGAATTAAAAAGTGACCAAAAAATAAGTCACACTGTTAGAAGTGTACAGACCAGGTGAGGGGAGTAGCAGAGGGTGGCATCCTTAACCTCAGCTTCATTTAGCTTGGACAGCGACACCACCTACCCACTTTCACTTTTCAGACTTTATACTCAGGTATGACAATGCAAGTATTAACCTCAGTAACGCCGCAACTGGCTTTATATTGATACCACTACTACCTTGATGTACGCTTAACTGGGTTTTACACATAATATACAAAATCAATTTAGAAATATACAAAATCAACTTAGATTAGTTTCCACAGAGCAAAAGACATTTTCTTTGTTCTTTGAAATACTGCATGACATTCATTTAAGGCACTAAAACCAAACAAATCGGAAGCTGCTCACACCCACCCCTCTAAAATTCAACGAGCACACTGCGCACACACCAGGAACGATGCAAACACACAGCCGAGCGCCGTTCACTTGCCTTTGTGATCGACAAAAACATAGCCGTCAAAGCGATCCCTGAAGAGGACTATGTCTTCCTGGTTTTTAAAGTTGATGTAGGCTCTCGAGAACATGTGAGGGTACAAGCTGCAGAAAGACAAGACCGAGAGAGCAGGGCTGACTAGGCGGTGGTGGCGGCGCCTCTCGGGGCCCGGCTGGCGGCAGCGGCGGCTCTCGGGAGCCGCCCGGGGTGGGGGTCCGGCGGCCGTACCTGGAGTCGTTGGCGAAGAACTCGAAGTAGTCATGCTCGGGCAGGGGCTGGAGGTGCTCCTCCAGCTGCTCCTTCGTCAGGCTGGGCGGCAGCCGGCGGATCACCACCTGCGGCACGGCGACGGCGGTTAGGGCGGCCGGGGAGTAAGTCCTTGCCGCCGCCGCCCCCCCCCTCCTTCCCGGGGCGGCCCCAGCTCTCCCCCCAACGTCCACCTCCCACGGCCGCCGCGCGAGGCCCGTTACCGCGGGTGGGGGGGCCCCCACACCGAGCAGCGCGCAGGCCCCACCTTGCTGAGCGTCTCCTTCTTGTCCTTGGGCCGCTCGAGGCGGTCGAGCTCGGCACCGCCGGCCCTGCCATCCGTGCCGGTGGCGGGCCCCGACCCCAGCAGGGCCCCCGGCCCGGCGGCGGGCCCGCGCCGCTCCTTGGGCCTGGCGTTTTCCTTGTCCTCCTTCATCCCGGGCCGCGGGACAGCGCCGTGCGCCCCCGCGCGCCCATTGGCCGCCGCGCCTCTCGCGCGACTGCGCCTTGAAGGGCCACGAGCCGCGCCCTCGGCCGAGGCCTCCCCGCCGCGGCCCTGCCGGACTACGGCTCCCGGCATGCCCCGGGCGCTGCCGGACTACGGCTCCCGGCATGCCCCCGGCGGCGCCCGCGGGTCCCGGCACCGCCCGCACCCGCCGGGGTCAGCCTTCGGGGCCGGGGCCGCCGCCGCCGGCCGGGCCGGAGCGCGGCCACGGCCTCATTTCCTGCCCCGGCACTACCGAGGCGCGACTCCCCCAGCGGCGCTGTCGCTACCACCCCCCCCTTCCGCGCCTGCCTCGGTAGTGACGGCGGCGCGGGGCAGGCCGGGAAGCCGCGCGGGGCAGGCCGGGAGTGTCCGCAGGGATCCCGGGGCGGCGGGGCGGGTAGCGCGTCAGCGCGGCACCGGCGGGATGTGGTACGAGATCCTGCCCGGCATGGCCATCATGGGCATCTGCCTCAGCATCCCCGGCCTCTCCACCGTCTACATGCACCGCTGGTGCAACGGCGGCAAGGTCAGCGCGGGGCGGGGCGACCGGGCGGCCCGGGATCCCGGGGCCCTCCTTCCCCCCAGCCCCCTTCTTCCCTCCGGGATCCCTTCGCTCCCGGGGCCCTCCTTACCCCCAGCCCCCTTCTTCCCTCCGGGATCCCTTCCCTCCCGGGGCTCCCCTTCCCCCGGGCCCCTCCTCCCCTCTGAGACCCCCCTTCCCTCGGGGCTCCCCTTCCCCGGGGGCCGTAACAGGCAGCACTGTGGGTGCCCACAGGAGAAGAGGATCGCCCGCTATCCCTACCAGTGGACCCTGATGGAAAGAGACAGGCGGGTGTCGGGTGTCAACAAGTACTACGTCTCCAAGGCAGGTGCTCGGGGCACCGGGCAGGTACCGCTGGGAGGGAAGCGGGAGCCATGCGCTGCTCCTCCCATCCCCGAGCGCTGGGCTGGGGGCTCCCGTTACCTCTGAAGCGGGCACTGGTCACTCTTGGGGCTGTCGGAGCTCGCTCTGTACCTGCAGCTGGCCTGCCTGTGGGGATGTGCACGTTAAATTTTTTTTTCATTAGGACTTGGGTACTTAGGCATAGTTTGAAAAACCTGCATTTTCAGCTATGCCCTCTTGCAAGTTAGCGATGAGAATGGTGCAGATACAGCTGTTACTTTTTCTTTTTCAGGGTCTGGAGAACATAGACTAAGGTGGCAGCACTTTGAAGAATCCACATAGCTATATAAAATGATTTGACACTTTAATAAAGATATACATGTATTCAACCCTTGTATCTGTGTTGCTGTGGTGGGTTGACCCTGGCTGGACACCAGGTGCCCACCAAAGCCGCTCTATCACTCCCCTTCCTCAGCTGGACAGGGGAGAGAAAATAAAATGAAAGGCTCCTGGGTCAAGATAAGGACAGGGAGATCACTCACCAATTACTGTCACAGGCAAAACAGACTCGATTTGGGGAAATTAATTTAATTTATTGCCAATCAGACCAGAGTAGGATCATGAGAAATAAAACCAAATCATAAAACACCTTCCCCCCACCCCTCCCTTCTTCCCGGGCTTAACTTTACTCCTGAATTCTCTACCTCCTCCCCCCGAGAGGCGCAGGGGGACAGGGAATGGGGGTTGTGGTCAGTTCATCGCACATTGTCTCTGCTGCTCCTTCCTCCTCAGGGGGAGGACTCCTCACACTCTTCCCCTGCTCCAGCGTGGGGTCCCTCCCACGGGAGACAATCCTCCATGAACTTCTCCAACGTGAGTCCTTCCCACGGGCTGCAGTTCTTCACAAACTGCTCCAGCGTGGGTCCCTTCCACGGGGTGCAGTCCTTCAGGAACAGACTGCTCCAGCGTGGGTCCCCCACAGGGTCACAAGTCCTGCCAGCAAACCTGCTCCAGCCTGGGCTCCTCTCTCCACGGGGCCACAGCTCCTGCCAGGAGCCTGCTCCAGCGCGGGCTTCCCACGGGGTCACAGCCTCCTTTGGGCATCCCCCTGCTCCGGCGTGGGGTCCTCCACGGGCTGCAGGTGGAGATGTGCTCCACCGTGGACCTCCACGGGCTGCAGGGGGACAGCCTGCCTCACCATGGTCTTCCCCACGGGCTGCAGGGGAATCTCTGCTCCGGCGCCTGGAGCACCTCCTCCCCCTCCTTCTTCCCTGACCTTGGTGTCTGCAGAGTTGTTCCTCTCACATATTCTCACTCCCAGCTGCTGTTGTGCAGCAGTTTTTTCCCCCTTCTTAAATCTGTTATCCCAGAGGCGCTACCACCGTTGCTGATGGGCTCTGCCTTGGCCAGCGACAGGTCCGTCTTGGAGCCGGCTGGCATTGGCTCTGTTGGACATAGGGGAAGCTTCTGGCATCTTCTCACAGAAACCACCCCTGTAGCCCCCCCGCTACCAAAACCTTGCCATGCAAACCCAATACAGTTGCATATCAGCTTTGGACAGAATTGGTTTCCTCGCCTTATGCACTTTGATGTACACTACGCAGGTGTCTGTGAGAGAAAGAAAAGGAATGCCAAGAGGACTACCACACCACCACCATTATGGATGCATCTGTAATAATAAGTACTAGCGAAATGCAGAAAGGCAGCAGGACTGACCCTATTTTTGCGCCCACTTCTGCTGAGCTGCAGTTCCCTGTAGCAACCCTGCTGACTGTGCGGCAGTCTGTGTCAATAGCCAGTGTCACCTCCTGCACCTTGCGATTCGTCCCTCCCAGCACAGTAATATTCAGCAGTTTTAACTTACAATACAGCCAAAAACTGCTTCTGCTACATCCTAAATCCGCTATAAGCAATGACTCTTACTTGTCTGCTTCTTAAAGTATGGCAAATGGGAGAGTGAAATGCAGATCTTGTGTCACTACCATTAACACTGATTCACTGTGAGGCACGGGGTGTGGAACAACCACAAATAACCACATAGAGTGAACAAGGTGCAGAGTCACGCAAATCAGAGAAATTTCCGAGAAATTTCCAGCCCCGTGACTGGAAAGTTATGCTGACTCAGCTGGACAGAGTCTACTGAAAGAGCAGCCAGGCCAGCAGCAAAATACCCTTTTACCGTTCCGCAACCAGTGAGAGCTGAGGATGCCCAGCAGCGCTAGAAGTTGTTTTCTGCTGACTGTAACCAAGTCTGTTCCTCTGCTCTGTGCAAGTGTCTCTGTAATATAATTCCCTCTATTTGCTTGTAGTCATATTGAAAAAGTAATAATATTGCAGAAAAAGAAAATACACTGATGTAAACAGAATTCTTCTGGATTTACATCAGCATGAATAACAGCAAGTTCAGACACAGAAATTTGCATCTGAATTCCTCTGCTGATTAGTTGGGTTGGGATGAAGTGTTTCTGACAGTCTATCAGTAGTCCTGAACTGTAACTCATAGCGTGTGTCACTGAGCAGGGACAGATACGTCTGACACTTCTCTCTGGTGCTCTGTGACGATGTGGTTAAATTAAGCTGTCCAGCTGCTCGTGCTTTCTAGATGTGGTCAGCCTTGGGTTTGGCTCCTGACACGCTTCTCAAGGTCCCAGTTTTCTGAAGGGCTGAAAAGAACTTGGGAATCAATGAAATACCAACCCGAAGCACTTACCACCAGCTAGTCAGCTACAGTGCTGGCTGGAGAGACAGAAGAACTAGCAGGAAGAGAAGATCAGGAGGACAAGAAATAAGGGAGGGAAAAGATGTGGAGATCAGGACAGGAAGCAGAGGAGGAGACAGGCTTCCAGGGCTCACGCTAGCCTTGAGCGCCTCTCCCAAACTACACAGACAGCTGAAAAGCAAACCAGGGCTGCTTTAGGCAGGGCTTGCTGTAATCCTTTCAGATACCAAGGGGCTCTTGCGAGGCTCGTCCTGCCTGGGTGAGCGTGTCTCCATGGAGAATTTTTGGGCTCAGAAGAGGCCTTTTCTGTTTGACACCATGCCTCGGGCTGTGCTCACCTTATAGCATGTCCTGAGCCGCAGCTGGAAGAAGCTTCCTTCGTTGCATGAGATGCACTAAACGAGTGGGCCTCACCTGTCACACACAGAGAGCTCTTTGGGGGTCTGTGTCCCAAGTCTTGCCTCCCCAGCGGTTCCAGCACAAGACCTTCCCACCAGCTGCTAAGCCTTTTCCCAACCTGTTGACCAGTTCCCCCTCAGATGCTTTCCCATGTCTTGGCACAACTCCTACGCCAGGGTCCTCAGGGTCCTTTTCTCCCATCTGTCTTTCTAAGCAGACACCTATGCTGCAGTTGTACTTCCCAATTTTGTTACTGAGGGGATGAAACCAAATGAGGAAAACTCCCGTAAGAAACACAGAAACGAAGTGTGCCAATGAGCAAAGTTTCACAGCTCGCTCTCACTCTGTGGTATTACCTGTTGATACTCATTCTCCCATCTCATACAAACCTAAACCAGCTTCCCATCACTCTCATTATCTCCTTTCACCTTCAAGCAGTAAGCATCTCTGTCAGACCACAAGGACTAGGACCTACGCTTTGCTCATTTATTCCTCTAGTAGCTTAATCCTTGTAACAGCCCCTTGTCATCCTGGAAGAGCGGCTGCTGGGAATTCAGCACGCTGCGTTCTGCTAAAACATCTCTGGCCTCTCTCAGGGAGCGTCCGTGGTCCTTTCCCTCTGAAGGACTCTGTGTCGCAAGCGCTGGTGTTCAAAGCCTACAGCACCTTTGTGCAACGGGCTGGACTGAGCCTGTGTTTGGCAGAGCACAGAGCCGGAGGCTGCTTTAGTTCCCAAATCGTGGAGACTGGCAGAAACATGACAAACAGAGAATCTGGCAGGATCCCACATCTGCTTTCCTGCTCGTACCGTCTTCCCCTTCCGGGAGACTATGGCTGCTGGGGAGGAATTTCCCCAGGGTCCCCGGTCCAAAGGGGCCCTGCGGTCCCCATCCATAGGGCCCCCCCCCCCGAATGCCGATGAGGATGCTGGGAGCCCAGCGCTCCGACTGGCTGGCACCCGCCTTGCCATGGCGACACGGAGCAAACACTCCCTGGATTGCTGGGTACCGCGGCCGGGGGAGCCGCTGCTCTGCGGGTCTCGTCCCCCCAGGTCTCTCCCCGGCCCTGCAATGCTGCCAGGGGCCGGGCGCAGCTCCCTGGGCCCTGGCTTCCTGGGTGCCAGCCACCCCCGGTCTGGAACCAGACTCCCGAGACCCCACCTGGAGTACTGCGTTCAGCTCTGGGGCCCCCAAGATAAGAAGGACGTGGAGCTGTTGGAGCGAGTCCAGAGGAGGGCCACAAAGATGATCAGAGGGCTGGAGCACCTCTCCTACGAGGACAGGCTGAGGGAGCTGGGGTTGTTCAGCCTGGAGAAGAGAAGGCTCCAGGGGACCTTATGGCAGCCTTCCAGCACCTAAAGGGGGCCTACAGGAAAGATGGGGCGGGACTCTTTATCAGGGAGTGTAGTGACAGGACGAGGGGCAACCGTTTTAAACTGAAAGAGGGTTGATTTAGATTAGATATAAGGAAGAAATTCTTCACTGTGAGGGTGGTGAGGCACTGGAACAGGTTGCCCAGAGAGGTTGTGGATGCCCCCTCCCTGGAAGTGTTCAAGGCCAGGTTGGCTGGGGCTTTGAGCAACCTGGTCTAGTGGAAGGTGTCCCTGCCCATGGCAGGGGGTTGGAACTATATGATCTTTAATGTCCCTTGCAACCCAAACCATTCTATGATTCTATTTCTCTGGGCTGCCACCCAGGGCCCACCTGCATGGCAAGGGCAGTTAGGAAGCAACCCCTTTCCAGAGCGGCCTGAAGTTTCTGAGATGGGTCTCGCAGCTCTGAAGACCAACTCAGTGCGTTTGTGCGTTTCTCTTTCTAAAGGACAAGACAATGGACAAGGGAGAGGAAAATGCTGGCAGTGAAAAAAAAGCTCACATTCTCACGGAAAATGGGAGAAGCGGTACAGATGAGTATCTTCCAGAGCTGGAGAAAAAAGAGAAAGGTAGCGTGCCTGCTCTATTTGCATGTGTCAGGGTCTTCCCAGAAGGATTTGTCAGCGTTTTATCTATCTTAGAAACCGAGTACATCATCAAGAATATCCAGTGGACCACAGGCAACAGCTTCACAGTGGAGAGAGGACAGCAGCAGATTGAAGAACTCATTTCTGTGAGTGACAATTCCATCCGCTCAGGAAGGTCACACCTTCTCACTGTTGAGGAGTGTGAAAAATCAAAGGAGAGCACCTCAGTTCCTTTTTAGCACCTTCCTCAAGTCACCTCTACTAGACAGAGGGAATCTCAGTGCCTTATGTTTGTTCAGCAGACATGGGGGGTTCACGAAAGCTGGCTTCACTGGTCAGAATTTCTCCAGGAAGAAGAACTGAAGGACAGCAAGAGGTACCATTACAGAGTTTGCTGGAGCATCCCAACACGCAGAAAACCCATCCCACGAGCAACAGCAAGCATCTACTTCGTTATAGAGATCTCCAAAATCAAACCTGCCGTAAGTACTCAGAAATGGCACGCACCAATCCTTTAAGGGACAAGAGTACAGGGGGGTTTCCTGAGGCAGGGAAACACCAGGGCAGCAGAGAGACCGGCCAGGAACCGGCAGCTCTCACGAGAGACACTGACGAGGCCTGGGCATTGTCAGAGCAACGGCGGGAGACTTAAACGTGGTGTAAGGGAAACTAGCAGTCAGTCGCCAAGGGGAGCAGAGCACAGAGCGGGAGGCTGCTTTAGTTCCCAAATTGTGGAGACTGGCAGAAACTTGAAAAACAGAGAATCTGGCAGGATCCCACATCTGCTTTCCTGCTCGTACTGTCTTCCCCTTCCAAGCAACAGCAATCGCTCTGGGCAGCTGTAAGTAGGGCTGAGCGGAGACGAGTTACGGAACAAGGGGTCAGTAGAGGGAGACTGGCCCGCTGCTCTTCATGCTGTCTCAATCCCTTTCCAGACCGGCCTGAAGTTTGTCACCTGTACAATAATATGTTGCAGCTCAAGAGAAATAAAGAAATAAATTGCACCGAGTAGACTTTTTACCTCCAGAACCTATGCTTAGTCATGCTGAACCTTAGCTTTTCTACTTGCTGGCTATGGATCCCCAAGTAGTAGTCCACAGGCGTTATTGTTTAACCCCAGCTGGCAACTAAGCACCACAGAGCTGCTCACTCACTCCCCCACCCTCCTCCGGTGCGACAGGGGAGAGAATTGGAAGCGTAAAAGTGAGAAAACTCATGGGCTGGAGATAAAAACAGTTTAATAATTTACAAAAAAGAAATAATGACAATTTGTAAGGAAAAAAAAATAACCAGGGGAGAGAAAAATAAAAACTAAGACAACTGATGCAAATGAAAACAATTTCTCACCACCAACCAACCGATGCCCAGCCAGTCTCCGAGCAGCAGCTCCCCCCGCCAACCTCCCCCCTGGTTTTATTGCTGAGCATGACGTCATATGGTATGGAATATCCCTTTGGTCAGCTGGGGTCAGCTGTCTCCTCCCAACTTCTGGTGCACCCCCAGCCTCCTCGCTGGTGGGCTGATGTGAGGAGTAGAAAAGGCCTTGACTCTGTGTAAGCACTGCTCAGCAATAACGAAAACATCCCTGTGTTAGCAACACTGTTTTCAGCACAAATCCAAAACATAGCCCCATACCAGCTACTACGAAGAAAATTAACTCTGTCACAGCCAAAACCAGTACATCAGCTCATAGCCACTGGTCAGAAATCTTACATCCTAGCACAAGCTTAGAATTATAACATCCGAGTCTTCGCCTTCGTAACAGAATATTCACAGAGGCTTTAAATCAAAACTATTCTAATCCATATCAGAAACGTCATACAAATACACAGGTTATTTTTGAAGAAGTAGATAGTAGTTCTCACCTGATTAAAATGACTGCTTTTTGAGGTCCTGTACGTGAACTCTGCCCCGTCTCTCCTTTCTTGCAGACCTTGCCTGTGGAGGTATTCTTCACTCTGGAGTCCAGCAGGCTGATTCACAGGTAAATGTTATTACTCTTCCATCACTGACACAACTCGGGAGATTCTAGCAAGCTTTTCCATGCCAAAAACAAACAGGGAGCTTGACGTAAATAAGTTTGCAATAATAGCAGAGAGGTGGAGGAAGCTGTCAAAAATCTTGCTACGCAAAACCAAATGACTCTGCTTATCATTAGCTTCACTCCACTGCAAGCATGGATAGCCACCCCATGAGCATCTGCCTTCTCCATAATGAATTTGTCCTGGGTTTACACAGGTCTAGGTGGCGGTCTTTTCTTCTGCAGATAGCCTTGCCCTGTGAATAAAGGCCAGCTCTCAGCTGGCCAAACTTGGATTCAATGTTGTTCTTTCCATTCACCCTCTTTTTATTCCATCCTCCAGGCCAGAACAGTGCCAGTTTAGAGAAAAGTGGCTTAAGGACATCATTGAAAATAAAATAATCCTCATGGAAAGACAGACTTTCTAATGAACAGCTCCAATTCACTATCGCCAACGCTCTTGTTGGTAGTTTGTGGAGAATCAAATAAACACAATGAAGAATGGCTCTTCCTTATTAGCATTTCTACTTTGTGGATACACAAAAAGCATTAAATCTGTGCAAAAACAACTACGGCCTGACCTGGCAGCTGGCTTTACGACAGTCCCTTGCAGGTATGGATGGGTACGGCAGGACAGAACCAGGTTCCAGAGTGTAAATGGGAAGAGGCAGCTGGGCTGGACTTGCTGTTTGCGAACACCAGGTCTGCAGAACTCCAGGGCAAACGTTATAGGACTTTTATTTTCTTTATACAAACATACAGGACAACTCTGCTGCCAAAACTACAACACAGAGATTTAGGGGAACAAAATAACCCTCTAGAAAACACTTTGTTTTTAAAAGCATTTGAGAAAAAGAAGGCTAAGGGGGGTATGTTTGGCAATATGCAGTTGAATCAAAGATAACCACCACAGAAGCACTACCTGGAGTAGGCCTCTGAGTACAGAGTTTAAAGACAGCCATGTAATACTGCTGAAACAGACCAAATTAAAATATCACAGGAGTTAAAATAAGGTTTTAATCTAGAACACTTCCATAGACAAAAAAATTTCAAACAAATTGAAAGATACATCCTTGTTACCACCTGTGTACATCCAGGGGTTCCAATCACTGCACCCCACTGCTCTGATACCTATGTATAACATAGGAGAAAAAGAAGCAAGCAACTTAGTTCTTCACCACGGCGGATTGAAGATCAGACCCTCCTATTACTATTACTTTATACCCCAGTTGTGATCTGCTTGCTTTAAAGTAACTGAAGCCCAACTGTATTAAATTACAAACTCATTTCTATTTACAAGTCTAGCTTGAACCACAAACCAAACTCAACTGTTCTGAGAAAAAAATAAATCTAAAAGACTTATGAAAAAATACCTACGTGGACAGTCTTACATCTTAAACAGGAACTTAGGAGTTCCTTCATTTTTGCTACTGTTACTAGTAGCTTGCTTCTGATGGCCAGTCTACTCTCATTAATCAAAATAAAGGGAAAATTGCACTTATCAGCATCAGGTAACAAAGCCCTCCCATAGAATCCTCCTCTTTGTCCGATTCAAAGCGAGCATAGAACATTGCCACCTCTAATCTTCCCTGCCTGTTCCTGCCTTGTAGCCTTTCACTTTACAGGGATTCCTTGCAGGTGGTGAACAAATTATCCAAGAAAATCTGACAAAAGTAGCTCTGTTTCCTTGATAGAAGTAATCCACTCCTGAGGCGTGGCCCTGTTGGGTGAAAGGCACTGCAGCACTCACAGCTTTTTTCAAATCATGACTGGAACAGGTTAGTTGCTGCTTGGTAGAATCTATGGTGTACAGTTCAAACAAAGAATTATTTTTCCTCTTTGCCCTTAGTCTTTCTGTAGACCATCTCTCGAAAGCTTGCAAGGATCTTATTCTCTCGTTTCCTCCTCTCCTCCTGGTTGAAGGATGCCAGAGCTCTCTTTTCATCTGCACTGTAAATCTGGTTCTCTTTACGCAGACGCACAGCTTCCATTCGGCGATGTCTGCAGAGGAGAACATTGTGTACATCAGCACGGGCAGAGGGATGCAATGCCCCATCACTGCTTCCATCCATCAACCGGCCTGAATGTTTTGAGGGGCTTATAAAGATACCTACGCTAGAGAATTCAAACTGCACACAAACCTTCCCAGGAAGGAGCGTGGCAGAGTAAGAAACTGACTTCTGGGGTGCCTGCTCTCAGCTAGTCAGCTGGAAGCCCCACCTACCCCCAGGGTGTCAGCTGCTGGCTCACCAAAATTTAAGTGAAATTCCTGTTGGACTCAGAGAGAAAAAAGTGCAGCCAACCTCTCACACTTTGATTTGTCTCCTACTAAGAGCCAGCACATCACCACTGCTGTTCAAACACACCACCTTTGAGCCACCTGACACAAGCATCTCCTCATTTGAAATACAAGATAATTAGAAGTATATTACCTGGAAAGAATTTTTACTCTTGAGGAGAAAGCGTCCTTAAAAAACTCACCATCTATCTATAGCAATAGGGAGTTTAGTGTAGATTATTCCAAGCACACAAAGCACCTTCTCTTCCGTGCTTTCAACTAGAGCTTGGAAGCAGTCTTCCAACTGGCCAACAGAGGAAGCAGCTCTTGAAAATTTCACTGAACCATGACCATCATCAATACCATACCTGCTGCCACTCATGACATAACCAGAACTCTCAAACGATGCGATCTCTTCACTGGTCAAGCCGATTTCACCTCTCCGGGGTATACGTTTTCCTGCTTTTACGTACTCTGCCATTGCTGCACCTTCACCGGGCAAGAGGGCATGTCCGTAGCTTAAAAAAAAAGGCAGTTATTTCAATCAATCAGTCTCAAATAGTGAGAGCCTGAGCTAAACATCCAGCTTCCCCGTTCACTACTTGCTACAGCTGCATTTTTAAGCACTTTCTTATTCTTTCCCACATATTGGCCTGTTTCTTCCTTATGGCTAACACTAGCAACATCGTAAATTACCAGTTGAATCCATTCTGATTAAACAGTAATGAAGACACTATAAAGTCACAATACTGCAGAGCATTAGAATAAAGGCATCTCACAATTGATTTTCTAGGAATCAAGGCTAAAAAGCATAAACCAGACTTTTCTACCCGAATTCAGGACAGGGTAAAGGCTGGCACCACCACCATTTCAGCCACTAGCCACTTAGAGCTGGCTACTCACTTCAAAGGCCTATCATCCTGAGATGCATGAGTTTTGGGAGCTTCTGGTCCAATCAAGCTATCAGCTTCTGTATTTTCTGCAACAATCAAATAATGAGGAAGATTAATATCGTGCCCATTGTTCTTTGTTATCAGAAGAGTTACGCAGGTCAGCAACACCTAAAAAAGAATTCATGACGAGGACACCAAGAAGTTTCAATCCAAGTTTAAAGTCAGGTGAACCTACTTGATCTCTCAATCCAGAGATCTTCCCCTTGGAACGTTTCGTCATCAGAATCTTCACTACTTGAATCACTGGATTCCTTCCTGCTCTTCTTATTTTTCTTTTTCTTATACTTCTTCCTGTGATAAAGTCAAAGACAGACAGGCCAAAATTTAAGATGAAAGAAAGTGCTTGGAATCATACTCAAGTCATTAGTTTCTCAAGGCAACTTCCACCTATGCGAGGACTGGCTGTCTGCATATAGACTGTTGTTGTCTCATAGAAAACACCTTACAGCAAAACAAAGACAATATATACACTGTTATGCGTTAGAAAGCGGCTCCTTACGTTTGCAGTGAGTCCTCTATGCTGCATGGTTCTGTAGATTTAAAGAAAATCCATCAAATTAAGATTATTCCACAGCATTTATAGCCCTAATTACAAGAGTGCTCAGCCTTCCTCGCTACCTGCTAAGAAAGTGGTGCTGCCCTCTAGTCAAAAGCAGGTAGAATTACACACAACAACCTGGAAACTTACTTTCTGGTCTTCTTTTTCTTCTTCTTGCTTTTCTTTTTATCTTCATCTGACAAAAGGAAAGTATATATATATTATCAAAAAGAGATGATTAGCTATAACTAAGTAGTTTACTGCACTGTGAATAACTAATTGCCTCCACCAGAATGCCTTAGTACACAGCTTCTCAGACGTGATTTGTTTAGGTACCAAATAATACTGAGGTCTCAATAGAAAGCTACCTGCAGTATTGTTTGATATGACAACATATCGAACATATCTACGGCACGAGACGCCCAATGGACGCTAAATTCAGAAATCCTATTTCCTGAGGCCAGACCGCAAGCACTCAAGGAAAAGGCCCTGCAAACCCAGCAAGACGGTGCAAGAAAAGAATACCGCATTGATGCTGCAGCTCTGTAATTTCAGAATGCTGCAAGCATGCAACAAAAGCCAGAAGCGTTGCTTTGCATTCAGAAGAGCAGAAGGAGAGCTCTCGCGCCACGCACATCAGCCGAAACCTTCTTTTCTTACCACTGGAGTTCTGCTCAGACTCCGACTCACTGTCGCTGTCCTCCGAATGTTTTCTGCGTTTTCTTTTGGATGCCTTCCGCTTTTTCTTCTTTCTTTTCTTCTTCTTTTTCTTTTTTTCCTCTAGAATGTTTTTAAAAGATAACATTAGAGAACAGGCAAAGATCATCTAGCTCCACATGTATTTCCCGACCTTCCCAAAGCAAGGCTCTCCTTTGAACTGGAGCCCACCACACTCACTTCCACCTATCAAAGTCAATGAACCTCCTGCGAGCAACACCAGATTCTAGACTTCGGTAGCTTCCTATTTTTGAAACAAGTTGTATAAGCAAAACAAAATACCTTCTGAGCTGGAGTCTGAAGAACTACTCTTAGATTTTGCCTCTTCATCTTCTACCGGTGTATGTTCATCGGAACTGAATAAAAATAAAAGTTTGCTATTTAAAATCTATTTTGTAGTACTCGAGATCAAAGGTACACATATGACCAAACACACGCTTGCAGATTTTGAGTCAATACTTGCAATAGAGTAAACCATTAAACAGCTAATTTGCAGCATGGGAACTGCTTTCAGAACCACAACACAAAGGTCATCTGATCTACAATAAATCATATCTTGCATAATTGATATGTTGGAATTATTTAGGACCAAAAAAAAAAGTAATAATCTCATTATGTTGATTCAGAAATGAACTGACACAACATGAATTGTGGCAAAGGGACTAGCGTAGGGATAAGATGTTTTTGTAAATTAAACCGACATTTAATCAATATCATAAAAACCGGAAGGAAAGATGAAAGAATATGCCTTACTCGGGGTCAGGAACCTTTGGTGACAGTCCCCAGACTTCAGGTGCCCCCAGTTCTCCAATCCTCTCTCTCTCATTGAGTCTCCTGTAACGGAAAACACCTTCACTGAAGCCTCGTGTGCTGTACCCAGCTCATAAACATTTTAGGTCTGATCTCTGTCACCATTTCTCACCGCCTACAGCAGCTGCAGTAAGGAGAAGAAACAACCAGGCGCCTGGGAGGCCGGAAGCAAACCTCCGCACACTGCAGAGGATCGGCGGGTACCGGGTGCTAGCACCCTTCCAGCCGAGCCCCGTCCCGCCACAACGGCGGGGAACGCCCCACGCGATGCCCGCCACAAGGAAAGGCCGAAGGGGCTCCAAGCGCCGGGCAGCGCCGCAGCACGGCGACGCCAGGCCGCGAAAGGGCCGTACGGAAACGGGCCCAGCCGCCCCCTCCCCGGCAACCGCAGGGCCGGCACCTGCCCTGCCCTCCCCGGGAGCGCCGGTTCCTCCGAGCGGAGGGGAGGAACCGGCACGACAGGCCCTGCGGAAAGCCCCCGGGCAGGGGCAGCCCGGGGCCGGCGCTCGCCTCTGCCGCAGGATCTCCTCCTTCTCCTTCTCGTAGTACTCGGGCCAGGCCTTGCCGTGGTGGTGGCCGTGGTGCGCGGCGGAGCGCGGCCCGCCGGGGGTGCGCTCGCGGGAGCGGGACCAGCTGCGGCTCCGTCGGTGGCTCGCGCGCTTCAGGCCGTTGCGCTCGCGGGAGCGGGACCGGGAGCGCGACCTGCGGCCGCGGCGCTCGGGGCTGGCGGCCGGCGGGCTGCGGGAACGCGACGCCGGCGCCATGGCGGCGGGGCGGCCGCTGCGGACGAGCCACTTCCGGGCGGCGCGCGGCTTCCGGCGCCCTCCCGTCCGGGCGGGGGCGGGCAGCGGCGGCGGGGCGGAAGCGGGGCAGCCCCGCCCGCGGGGCGCACCGCCCCACCCGCCCGTGCGGCAACACGGCGCCGCGGCGGCGGCGTTCCCGGCGGCGGCTCCCTTTGTGCTGCCGGCGGCGGGCCAGCCCCGCGGCGGCCGGGTCGGGTCCCCGCCAGCGGCCGCCCGGCAGCATGGACGTGCGGGCAGCGGCGGTGCCAGGTAAGGCGGCGCGGGCGGCGGCGGGGGGCCGCGCCCCGGGAGCGAGGGGCAGCGGCGGGCGGCGGCGGCGCAGGCCCGTCCCCGCTCCGCCCTGCTCCGCGGGCCCCGGCGGGGAGCCCGGCGCGGGGCCGCGGCCGGGAGCTGTCCACGGCGGCCCGGGAGCAGCACTGCCCGGCGGACAGCTCACGGCCCGCCCCCGCCGCCCGCGGCCGGGCCCGGCCCCTCCGCCGGGGGGAAGGCGGGGAGTCCCCGTTACTCACCCTCCCCCGGACCCCGCGGGGAGCTCCGGGGCTCCCCCTTCCCCGGTCACCGGGACCCAGCGCCGCCCGGCACCTTCACGGCCGATTTTTGAAAATTAAAAAATACGGCACCTCCCAGACCGGCCTGTCATGGTTCTGGCCGCCGGTCTCCGTGGCAGCACTAAGGAGCACCCGAAACGGCAGCGATCTGGGGAGAAAATTATACAAATTATGTGTTAAGATAAGACGCTCACTGTCCTCCTTCTGTGAGCGTCCTTCCCCCTCAGGGTGCCAGGGCTGAGCACCTTGCAGCGGTGCTTTCTTAAAAAAAAAACGAGTTTCTGCTCTTCCCTGGGAAGTGCGGCGTAACATTGCCGGGCTCCTGCGAGCTCGGTGTAAACGAGGCATTTCAGATGGCTGCTCCCGGAAAGCCCATGCTGGTTTATGCTGTCTAGAAAAGATATCTGAGTATGTCAGTCTCTTTTTCACAAATGAAACACTATTTCAGTTCCCAAACCTATCATAAGCAGCATTAAAAAACCTGTAAGAAGGAGGAAGCCTATTTAAATTGTTTATTATCTTGCGTGCATGTTAACCACATGCAGAACGGGGATGGAAAACATGTTACCAGAGGTTTGCGTATGTGTATGGTGTTAGCATATCCTGTGTCTGTCCGAGGACGGCCTGGTGTCTCCCTGCTGTGGGGCTTTGTGAATATTTTGAATATCAGGGACTACTGCTTGCCTAATTCAATGAGATAAGGCTATCTTTTAAAAGGCTGTTGTTTTGATCGGCGGTAGGGTCATTTGAATGAGACAGCTGGAAGTCTGCAGCGGCTGTATTTTTGCCAGCTGAATCCATACTGCATGAATTAAGGCTCAGTGACTTTGTCTGTCTGAGCTTCCAGTCTCAGGAAGAACCTGAAACCTAGAGTGATCCTGAGACTTAGCAGCCTGTATCCATGCTCTCCTCACAGGCTGCCTGAGTTCATTTACCCCTGTGGTATGTGAAGTCAGATGTCCCCAGGAAGAAGTCCAGGCCACTATGTACTCCCAGCACTGGTTACAGGAGGTCATGCCACCAACCCATGAGAGAGATGGAAGCTGCTGGGCCAGACACGTAACGTAGGGACCTATCCACGTGGCAAGTAAATGTACCCCCGAGGCCTTCATGAGGGCACGTGACCCTCCCTAGCTTCTCCCCTGGGATCTCCCACAGCCAGGGCTCGGGGCTGCCCCAGAAAAGGGGTGGAAGACCCTGAAATGTGGCCGGTGGCGGCGTGCTGTGCACTGGAGCCTGGGTTTACCGTGTGCTGATGCAGGCTGGCAGGGAGGCAGACAGCCAGGGGGTTTCAGAGGCACTGAGCACTGCAGCGCTCGGCACAGCTGGCTGCCAGCCTTCGGTTGCGCTGAGACAGCTCTCATGATAAGGCCGCTCATGTCTGTACCCCAGGGTCCGTCTTGGCAAAATGGTGACTAAAACATCGAGCTCTCAGGAGCACTCTGCACCTCTGTTACTTAATATTGTAAAGTGACTTGAAGTATTTTTATACACAGGTTATACAACGCACATATATACAGTACGTAACAGCATCTGCAACAACTACTACTGTCAATAAAAAGTATCACTGGACTTTAAATTCAGTTATATGAGACTATATATAATGGGATTGACAGGAAAAATACTCTCTGAAAATTCCTTGAAGCACAAATGGTGGAAATTAGTATTTTAGAGTCCTTCAGAAGCAGTGGTGTTTTATTTGACATTCCCCAGTGGAATAATATTTCTGTCCCTAAAAGTAGTCTTAGCTAGGGTAACTGTTGAATTTTTATTTTACTGAAGGCCCTAAGGGGAAATTCACTGTCCTGTTAATCAAATTTAATTTATTTTAATGTAAAATACATTTTTTCACGACAGAGAACACTTCTTTGTCTCTCAGATTTGTCTTTAAAAGAATTTTCTGTTCCCACAAACTGTATTTTTAAAAAAGAAGGGAGCTCTTCAAATTGATTAACTGAAAACTTGTCACTGAATTGCATAATTTTTTGTCTTCTCACAAAAGCTTACACATCACTTCTTTAAATTTGTACTTCATATTTTCAGAGCCTCCATCCCAGAGTTTTTTTGGATCACTTCTATGCATCAAAATAAAAGTTGCTATTCTGTCTCTTACCTATTTTTCAGTTCCAAGAACACCACATTTAGTTCTATGTTCTAGATGTTTCTTGTCAATATCTTAGACAAAATTGTTCTTTTAATTTGTCACTATATAGTTTTTATGTAAGTCAAACCACCAAACACTTTCTAAGCTTATCTAAAAATAAGAGGACCCCCCCCCAAACAAAGAGGTGCGTGCTAGACAAAAAAATATTCGTATTGAAATTCTGCCTTCAGGTGCAGGAGGACTGAGTGGCAGCTTCAGTAAAACTTTTTAAGCTGGTCAGAGCATTAGCTCTGCCCTGACCATGGCAAGGTGATAGTGGGGTTCAGATTTTATATCTAATGTAAGAAGTTGCCATAGAGAGAAGCTTCTGCAAAAAGGTAAAAGTCAAGGAGATGGTGCAACTCTCACAGCTAGACCAGCATCTTTTAAATTAGCCAGCATTTCTGTGCCGAAGGATAGGCAGTTCAAACCTGATTTTTGAGAACTGATGATGCTTCAGGAGCAGGGCTCCTTCCAAATCAGTGCTCATCTTGATCTGAAAATTTTCCTGTTAGTTATTTAGAAATGAGATAGGCAATGAGGAGAAGAAAACTCTTTAAAGCCGAAGGATGGAAGGCTAAGAAATGGTTTAATTTGGACCATCAGACATTTTTGGAGGAGAAAAAAGAACACAGGATTATACATTGAGTTAAAAAAATTATAGTATTATTTTCATTTAATATAACCTCCTGTGTAAAAATGACTAAGAACCTATATCAAAGGAGAAAACTTAATTGAAGGGTTATATGAGGAAGAAAAGCCTACCTTTTCCCCTGATTATTCTTTTCTATTATTTATTCTTCTTCACTCAGCTCTCTGGAAAAGCCTATAAATAAACAGAAACCGGCTTTGTAACATTTCAGATCTGAAGGCTCGCTTCAAGAAGGCACTTCTGCTACTAGCTATACAAATACAGGGAGCATGGCAGGTGATTTTCTTGCTAGAAGGGCTCGTAAACTTAGGCAGGACCATTTCGTTGCTGATACATGCAGTGAGGGATTGCAGTCGTTTGTGCCAGTCACCGTGGCCTGGTAATGTTTTTGGTCGAACTTGATAGAAGGACATTTGTTCTTGGCAAAGTTTTTGAATCTTAAGAAAAATCAAGAACCCCTGTGTTTCAAGTCCACAAAATCCATAGGAAAAAAAAAGGAACAGATCAGTAACTGAAGATGAAAAGTATCTTTTATGATCTTGGTGCTCCTTGAGCATTCATGAACAGTGACAGTTTCCAAGAGACCGCATTGTGGATATGTCACTTTGATGACCACGTCGAATGTGCCGAGAGCCACGTTTTGTCAAAGGACTGAACGTCTGTACGGCTCCTAGCAGGGTCTAACACGTGCCACTGTGGTGCAAAGAATACAAAATAAATGATCCTGCAGTGCGAGCGTGGGTGTTCAGGTTTAGGTTACAGGAGATTTCCTCGCTGTTGGGCGGAGGTGCCAGCTGCGTCAGCGGCTGGCAGAGCAGCGCCAGCCTGGTCTCTGCCCCCGGGAAGGAAATGAGCCGCAGCGGGAAATAACCTGCTGCCATCAGGTCTCCACAGCCTTCCAACACGGTCAGACATAAGGCAGGTGTTGGGGGGGCTTACTGCGGGCTTCGCCTGGGGCAAGGAGAGCGGGATAGGCGGGAGCCAGGCAGGAACTGTCACGGCCGAAGCGAGGCCCGTGTGCTCGGCCCTCGGCTGCCCAAGGCCTCTGGTGGAGCAGGGCCGGGGACCGGCGAGGTGCGGAGCTCCCGCCCCGGCAGCGGCCAACACACGGGGCCTTGGGGCCTGTAACCGGCCCTCGGTGCACCTGAAGGCGCCGACACGAAGGGGCGGGAGACGGCGCGGGGGCGCGGCGACCCGGGCGGTGCAGCCGCAGGCGGCGTCCGGGAGCTCCTGGGAGCCGCCAACCACCTCAGCCCGCTACACCGCGGCCGGGGGGGCTCCCGGCGCCACCGGGGTGGGGGGGTCGGCAGGCGGCCGGGCTGGGCCGGGCCGGGGGAACCCACGGCAGGCACGGGCGGCCCAGCCCCAGGCCCCCGCTTGAGGCGGCTGGAGGACCGCCCCGCCCCGCCCTCCGGTCCCGAGCGCGCCCGAAGGTTCCCGACGCCGTTCGGGTCAGGGAGCCGAAGGGTGACGAGCACGCTCGGGCGGAGCGCGGCGGCCCGCAGGGGAGGGCAGCGCGGCGCAGCGCCCCCTGGCGGCCGCGCAGCGGGGGCGGCGCCCGAGCCCGAGAAGCGGCGGCGGCCGGTGCCCGTTGTGCGGCGAAGGGCGGCGGGTGCTGGCGGCCGGAGCGCAGGTAACGCGGGCCCTCGCCTTCCTCCTCCGCGCCGCGGGCTGCCTTCCCCCTCCTACCGCCGCCGGTGGAAGCCGGCTCCGCTCGCCTCTCCTCGAGCAGGAAGCGGCGGCGGCGGGCACGGCCTGGCCGCGCGGAGGCGGCGGAGGGGCCGCCCGTCAGCTCCGGCTACTGCTGCCGCCGGGCCGCTTCCCCGGGCCTGCCGCCGCCGCCCCGTCTCGCTGAGGCGGGGCCGCCGGGCCGCTGTTGCCCCGCCCGGGGAGCTCGCGGCGGGGCCCGGCGGGCCGCCCGCGAAGCACCTCCCGCGACGGTGCCCTCCCCGCGGCGGCGGCGGCGTCGTCTCTGGCTCGAAACGCTCGTTTTCATGGTAAACTTCACCGGGGGCCGCGGGGGGAGCCGAGCGGTTGGCCTTGGAGGAGAGCGAGATGTGCTTTAGCCGCGGCTGACGTGCGGCGGCCGTGATCAGCACGGCGGAGCGGGGAGGCTGGCGCTCGGCGGCCGGGGGTCTCGGCCTCTTCATCTCGTCCTGCCCTTCCAGGCGTCTGGAAATAAAAGTTTTATGAGTAAAATTAAGGACGTAGAGCCTTTAACTCGCTGTTCGTATATTTTGATGTTGTTTTTTGCATCTTGTTGGGGGGCATGGAATCGGAAGTGCCGATAGATGGATTAGTTTGACTTTACAGATCTTTTTTGTTACCGTGCTGCCTCAGTAACTCGGTTTCAAACACAAAGCAATCTTGCAAATATATGAGGAAGGGTTAAAAAAAAAGTTTCTTTTTCTGGGCGAGGAAGTGAAGTATCAATAGCATTTTCATTAACCTCAGTTGGCTGATAATATATGGATGCATGGATTTTGTTGTCTGGCCCATAAATAACCTGGATGTTACCAGGCTTTCTCATAACAATTTACAGAATATTTTCACAATTAAAAAGAAATCTCTAATAATGTTTAAAGCCTTTTGAGGGACCCAAATCTTGCATCTTCTTGGTTTTCGAATTTACCTTATTTGCTGTTGAATCAGATAAGCAGTTGTTTCTCTGTTCCTCACCTTGTAAGAATAGAGGATATATTCAGAATTGCACATACCTTGTGTAGAACGTGAAGGGACAAATAACAGTAAGAAACAAATTTGCGGAGTGCTATAGCATATAAGCTTATGAATAGTATCTCAGATCTGTTTTTTCAAAAGAAGGAATAAACAGTAAATGCAGGAACGTTGTCATGCAGTTAAAACCACAAATCTGTTTTTACTAATTTGATGCCTTTTACTTTCTCTTTGTAGGAATGGAGGGGAAAAAACTGATTTCTGCAACAGACACACAGTATTCTAGTGTGCTCCTTCAGTCTTTGAATGAACAACGTGGCCACGGACTTTTTTGTGATGTTACTGTCATCGTGGAGGACCGGAAATTTCGAGCTCACAGAAACATCCTTTCGGCCTCAAGCACATATTTTCACCAGCTTTTCTCAGTGGCTGACCAAGTGGTTGAACTGAGCTTTGTAAGAGCAGAAATTTTTGCAGAAATTCTTAACTATATTTATAGTTCCAAAATAATCAGCGTTCGATCCGATTTACTTGATGAACTGATTAAATCAGGGCAACAGCTGGGTGTTAAATTCATAGCTGATCTGGGCGTACCTCCGTCTGAAGGAAAAAACATGCCAAGCGAGGTCAAAGATGGTGCTTCAGAAACTTCAACTTCTAGTCCAGGTCAAAAGGATGCTGAAACACAAGTACCTGTAATAAGGCCAGAGAGTCAAGAGGTAACGGATGGGATGCCGGTTATAACACAGTCATTCTCCTTACATGGCATAGAATATGAGACTACAAAAATTACAGTGAGTGATTCAGATGATGAGGATGATGATGATGTAATTTTTTGCTCTGAGATTGTTCCTCCAAAAGAATGTACTAAAGACACAAATGCTGCTACCCAGAACCAGCCTTGCCCAAGTCCAGCTGGAGTTTCTGACCAAAAATCATGTGGCAGTGGTGGCTCTCCCCATTTGACGAGCACCACAGCAGCTCAAAAACTCACTTCGTCTGCCAGTCAGCTAAGCCCAAACCAAACACAATCAAGTGCCGAATCACTTGTCTCTGCAACACCGCAGCATTTGACTCCTAATATCATTGTGCTAAATAAGCCTCTGCTTAACTCATCGCTCAGTGCCAGCTCCTCGCATCAAACACATGTGACCCCTACAATTAATTTACTTGAGGAGAACCAGCAGCCTTCTAATAATGGCTCCGTAACTGAAGTGGAAACAACTGCTGTTGATGATGAAGAGGTTGTTGAAGATGATGTCGATATCATTAGCTCCTCTAGTCCTGGTTCAGTCAGCAGTAGCTCTTTGGTTCAGCAACCTTCTCTACCCAAGGCAGCAACCTCTGAAGGATCAGGTGTACAGAAAAAACAGGTTGTTACATTTTCACAAGAGCCATTTTCTAAACCTGGAGAATTTAAAATAAAAATCTCAGATGTCCTGACTGGAAACAACAAGGAATTCAGTTCAGGTATAGCATCAAAGCACGTGGCAGAAGGGCAGAAAATCATAACATTAGATACAGCAACTGAAATAGAAGGCCTGTCCACAGGCTGTAAGGTTTATGCAAATATCGGCGAGGATACATATGACATAGTCATTCCTGTGAAGGGTGATTCCGAGGAAGGTGAAGCCAAGCTTGATGAAACGCCTAGAACGTCTGGTGGTGATTCTCCAAACAGGAAACGCATGAAAGTAAAGCACGATGACCATTACGAGCTCATAGTGGATGGAAGGGTCTACTACATTTGCATTGTGTGTAAGAGATCGTATGCATGTCTGACGAGTTTACGGAGACATTTTAATGTTCATTCCTGGGAGAAGAAGTATCCGTGTCGATATTGTGACAAAGTTTTTCCTCTTGCAGAATACCGTACGAAGCATGAAATTCACCACACCGGTGAGCGAAGGTACCAGTGCTTGACGTGTGGCAAATCTTTCATCAACTACCAAATTACGGCCTCCCACATAAGATCAGTTCATAGCCAAGACCCTTCTGGAGATACCAAGCTTTATCGATTGCATCCTTGCAGGTCTTTGCAGATCAGACAGTATGCATACATTACTGATCACTCAAGCAGTATACCAGTAATAAATGAGGGTGGAATTGTTTATCGTGTTGGCACAGGGAAGGATGGCACTGAAGGAACAACATCTAACCCTCCAGCCAAACAAATTACCTGGGATGACATTTTCATTCCACAGGGAAATGAAGCAATTTTTAAACAAAATCCATCAGAGGGAAGTACTGAATTTGAGTTTGTAATACCGGAATCTTACTGAAATGCATTAAATACTGGAAAAAGGATTGAGTGCAGAAATATTGCAGCTGTTTTAAATGAACTGTTAAAATCGCTGTAAAATCAAATGTTAAAGTGAAAACAAGTTAACTTGTTCTACCAAGTCATCAAATGGTAGCACTTAGATGGATCATTAGTAGCTGCAAGTGATTTGTGGAAGCGATTCATCTGAAAGTTTACTTGAATAGAGAATAAGACATTTCCAAGGAGCTGACAGTGTGTTCTGGTATGTTAATTTTGATCAAAACGTGGGGATTTGTAGCTTGAAGAGGTACAATTTCTTCTAAAGAGCTAGAAATCTTCTAAAGTAATCGAGGTATTTCCTGTACCCATACTTACTAGGTAAACCCTTTCTTTCATGTTAGCACTTTAATGCTGAATTCTGTTTAGACGTTGACCAAGAAAACAGATTTTTCATCGTAGTCTCTTGAATATGGAACCATTTAAAAAAAAAATCCCACAACTCATTTTTGTGAACAATGCGTTACTGCAAGGGTCCAAAAGAACTGATCCAGTAGTTTGGAGTAGTGTATTTTTGAACTAGCATCTTAGTTCTGCCTTTATAAGCACTATGAATCATCTGTCTTCAGGCAAATAGTCTTGCCAACAAGAGATACTCAGTTAGGGCTAACTTGAACAAACTTTATTTATACTTGGCAGTATGGTGAGCAGAGTATTCAGTGTCTGGACCATTATATTTTACTCTTTTTGCAACGGGAAAAAAAAACCCCAAACCCACAAAGCACAATAGTGATGAAGCTTAGAACACTTCAGAAGGAGAAACTTTTGCCTTTTCAAAGCTTGAGGAATAATGTTAGGTTTTCTTACTACTGGAAAAGATGCCAGTAGTTAGTTTGGAATAAAGTGCTGATGCTTTTTTTGCTCTCCAAGAAGGAGGGCTTCAGTCTGGTATTTCAAAAAAAGTAATACTTATGATAAAAGTAATACTTTTTTTTTTTTTAGCTGAAGGCTTTGAAATTTACTTTTCCAAACTATGAAATAATCTAAGTGCTATATTGGTTTAGCACTGAGACTGCTGAGGATCTTGTATGCCTATTTGGCTAGATCTTTAAATGAAACAGGGATTTGGATTTTTTTTCCCCCCCATTTATAGGGTGCGGAAGCATGAGGACTAAACCAACAATCAAAAAATACCCTCCATCCACCATAATCCAAAGTATCATTTCTCTGCAGTTGTCTAGCTGTCATCTGTTTTTAGTTTTGGGCTTATTACATTGTCCTTTTTTTCTCCTTGCAATTGGTACATGTTTAGGCACTTAGAAGATAAATTAGACGTCCAACTTGAACAGGAAACAGTAGATCTGAGAAAAACAAACAGCTGTTTACTGGAGTCATAGTTTAGCATTTCAGATATAGTGACTTGTTGAATTTTTGTAAATGGTGATACGAAAACTGCTCAAGTTCTAGAGATGACTGAGAAAGATTGTCGTGCATAGTACTAGTTAGTTATCGTAACCTTTCATTGCTTAAATTACAGTTAAAGGTTTTTCTTTTCTTTTTCATGTTTTAAGTAAGCATCTTGATCCTATGACCTTCAAGGTTAAGGTTTTAGACATACAGTACTCTAAACAGAAAGGCATTTAAATGGTAAATGGTTCAAATACAACTTGAGCTATAAAAAAGGGTACCAGAAATCTGTATGAGTTAATGACGGGAGAAAGAGGAGGATTTGTTTACCTTACGCATGTAATGCTCAGCACTTCTGTTTTGTAGGCCAAGAACATGATACACACGATTATTTCCAGATCATATTGCAGACCCCTTTGAAAATAATGGGGTGTGCTTTCAAATGTTACAGGTTGGACGTTATCTGAGATGGCATTTCAGCAGTCAAACATAATCCTCACAAGACGTAAGTGCTGATTGCCTGTATTCGCACAGGTAGCTCTGACTTAGCTGGCCACGTGCTATATTGAGACTTCCTGAACTTTTTGACAAGAAAAATACAATGTCGTTTTTGTCCTTGACATGACACATCTGGAATTAAGCATACGTTGCAAAGTGTACATTCAGTAATAATTAAACATAATGGCTATCAGTATTTGCTGCTGATGTATTTAAAACCTTAAATTAAACTGTGCCTACTAAAGGTCTCTTTTTGGAGGAAAACTGGAAAATTAGGGCTTTGTAACTATTTTTGCTAGAAGACTCGTGCTTGCATGTGTCTCAGGGTCTTCAGTTTTCCTTGGAAGTGATTTTTGATATCCAAAGTCCAGAGGTCACGTAAAGCATTTTTTTATTTCACTTCCAGTATTTATTGGTTCGGAAACATGTTAAATCCATTCTTTTAAAACTTTTTATGGGGCCATGAGCTTTTATATTTAGATTTCTGGCTATTGCACTTATATTTGTTTTTTTGTTTGTTTTTGTAAACACTTAGCTTCCAGTTTAACTTAATGAAAAACCTTATGTAAATATTAAGAAATTGGCTTTGGGGTAATGGAAGACAAAGACTGAATCTGAAAATGCATTTATATAAAAATTAAAAATTTCAACAGAGTATGGTAGCAAACCTCACAGTCATTTATATGCATATAAAAACATTAACGGATCTGCTGCAAAATATGATAATGGTGGCTGCATCCTCACTGTATGGTTTCTTTGGGGATTCATACCATAGCATTCCAGTACGTGAACTAAAAATATTGAGATAACAATTGACTGCTTATTTATTTTGTACTGTTAAGGCATGCAGCTTATAGAAAGATGCAGAAGCTGATGACTATATACATTGAACACTGAGTTCTACAGCCATTGCCTAGGAACTGTTCCATGTGAAACGTTTATCATTTTTGCCAGATCTGTAATGTATATAGTTGTACAGTCTTTCCTTAACATACTTTTTAAAGTTGTGTTCTACTTTTCATTAATCAATACTTGATATTAGTTCTTAGAGCTTTCTATGGCAAAAATAAAAAAGTTTAATTCTAAAGATGGGTGTAGCATGTTTCTTTTTAATGACAACTCAACTTCTACCGTCTAACATGTTAGATGACCAACAGTTTGTAGTTTCCTTTTCCAGGTCTTTGGGAATAGCAGGGAACCCCCTGGGGGCAGGGTGGGAGGTGTTTTTATTTGGGGCTTAGGTTTTTTGGTGTTTTTTTGGGGTTTGGGTTTTTTTTTCGGTTGAGCACTTTACAAGAAAGCAAATTAGCTGAAAAACTCCACTGTGTATTGTGAGCTGAATGTTGTGATATATGCTTAGTCTCAGAATAGGCAGAGCTGCTGTGGAACAGTGTCCAACTACTGCTGTCATTGCAAATGAGCTAGAAATCAAGAAAAAGATACGCAGTGACCAGTGCAATGCATTTCAGCTAACTCATGGTTAGGGCTCCTCTTCTTAGCAGGTTGCTGACTAGTTATGATTTGGAAGAGTTAGATTGTTGGTGAATCATGGCTAACATGGAGAAAATTACTTTATGTAGACTTCTTATTACAGGTAAGGAATGCAATTTAATAAGAAACATATCAAATGGTGTTTTAGATGCCTTTATCTCCTTGGCATAGGACTTCCACCTACTTCTGCTAACATCAAAGAGCAGCTGACATGAGGACAGAATTAGGCCCAAAGTAATATAGTAAACATGAAAGTAAGTAAAGGAGACACTGACACAGCACTGGCTGGATTATTCGCCTCTGTGCTAAGCAAAAAATCAGCAGTAATGACTTAACAGGGTGCCCTGACTTCAATCACTGTAATCTGGGTAGAACTGCAGAATTATGAAGTGTGGGGGCATATGGGGCTTTTAAAAAGAGAAATTAAAAAATGGTGTTTCTGGCTAATCCTGGTAGAAACACCAGTTTCCAATATAGCAAATAGTTTTTTGGGGGGTTTTGTTGTTGTTTGTTTAGTTTTCTGCTTTTTTTAAATGCATGATCCTAATATACTGGAATTCCTCAACTAACATTAAAGATGCTTGTAAAACAGTTAAGTTGCTAAAATGTAAAATGCAATTTATAAATGTTTACAAAAGTCACACAATTTTATTTAACTTTGGTAAAGTAATAAAAGGGTACATATGAGTCACAATCTTGACATTCTCATAAGAAATGATGAATACAGTGCAGAATGTTGCATTTACATTAAACGCTTAGTTTTACTCAAGCAGAAGGAAACAGGTAATTCAACAGAAAATCTCACCAGTAATTTTTTAAATGTGAAAATGGACTTGTCTTTTTATAGCGAATTTAAAGCAGCAATGTAATTTTTGCTTAAATATTCCTTAGAAAAAAATGAGAATTTGGATAATTTCCTAAGTTTAGTATTTGTCAACTCAGAACCAATGACACAATCATTTCCTAATTGTTTCTCTGCCACTAAGTTATGTTCCCCTCATGAGTTTCTTAGTCCTGTCCTGTACTGTCCCCTCATCCTTCTAGCCCTATTTAGTTGACAGGCACAAATGGTAGAGTATGGTTGTCAGAAGTGGGACAGGACTGTTAGCTTTTATTTCAAAGATGCAGCAATAAAATGTTTTCTGATATTAATGTGCCCCTCTGATTGTAGTTTTGTGGGGAGTTTTATCAGAAGAAGTACGGTCTATTTTGAAATTGCCCGTGATCTCTTTGTCAAGATTTAATCCAGGAAAATGTAATATAAAGTGGATGACGCCCTAGTATATAAATTTATGTCCAGTATGCAAATTTATAGGAGCTGCACTTCAACAATCTGTAGTAAAACAAAATGTCACTAGGATGTGTTCTGCATACACTACTGCTTTAAATCCCATGAGGTGTATTCCTTTCTCCAGCCATTTATTTTTCTTTGTTACTGGAGAAAAGTTACACTTGCTTCTGGATAAACAGTGTCATCCTTTAGCTTATTAATATACTGATTAGTATTTGACAGTGGAAATGATAAGGTTAACACATAGCCTAGCCTAAAGGCTTTGCAAATGCATAGGATTAAAAACAGCATTATAAAGTGTGGGTATACTTTGAAAAGTGAGATCAGATACTTCAGTGTTTGTTTTCCATGTTGACAGTATTTCTTTTTTTTTTTTTAGATTAAAAGTAGAGAGATGCCACAGTTTAAAATCCAACTGGATCCCCCCCCCCCCCCCCCCCCCCCCATGTATTCCACTTTTAGATTCTGAAAGCCAAATTTAGCTCTTAGGTACCTTTTTGTCTGCATCAGTTGAAAGTAAAGGTAGACAACTGAGGATTAGGGTCAACAATCTGATGCCAAGGAAATTAAATCTTTAGGAAATAAGGAGTAAAAAGTCAGTACCTTATTTTTATCCCTGAAGTAAGCAGTTGAGAACGCTCAGGTTGAGCAGCTCAGATCTGAACACTCATCTGAAATCACTTCCTGGAGTAGAACCACACTTTACAGGACAGTGTGTCACATAACAAAGCTGACCTTTTGTTATGCACGATGCATGCAAAATCTGTTGGAATCTAGATCAATCAGCACAGTCATCAGCTGAAGATTAAATGAAAGTCACAACAATAATTGCAAACTCCTATCAGTTTCATCCTATATTACAGGGTGTTGAATTTTATCCATGTGAGACTTGCATCTTGGAGAACTAGTAGTGGATATTCCTTATGTGCAGCCCATAATACAGCTACTAAACCAGTGCTTATTCAGGGTGCTGATTCAGTCCATTTAAAAAGTTAGAAGTACAAGCTTAAAAAAAAATTCCCAACCAAACAGAAAGGGGGAAAATAAAAAAAAGTTTTCACTGCACTGTTTCAGTGACTTGTGGACAGTTCCTGATGCTCTTTATAGGAATACAAGGAAGATTTAGGCAGTGCAACCACCCAAACTGTTTGACTTCAGCATTACTTACACAGAATTCAGAGAGACAACTCCATTTCACCTTCTATCTTAAGAAGCATCCTGAAATAAAAACAGCTTGCCTATTAAAGCTTTTCCCCTCAAAAAAGCAAGATTCCAATTGTTTTGCTAGACATACATGAAAATATCCTATGACGTTATCTCTTTTCATTAGCATTAAAGTTTGAGACACTGTTGCGGTTCCCCCCAAGATTTTTCCAGTGTGTAGGCTGTAACCAACAAGTGACATGAGCTAGGTTCTGTGGCCCCCAAAAATCGCAGCAACTGGAACCCCAAGGCCAAACAAAACAAGCGTTGAGCTGTCTGCAAGCACCCTCACCTTAAAGAGACTGATACTCTCCAGCAACTGTCGATCTTGGCTACCCTTACTTCAGCTTGGCACAAGATGGAGTAAGGCAGACCAGAATCTATCTGTGTTGTATCGCTTTATTAAAAACCAAGGACTACATGAACCTCGCGGTAAAACAAGGAGGCTGGAATTTAGGTCACCCGCTACTCACCGACACTGCAAAACATCAGCAGTCCCTTTCCTCATACTCCGTTGTTAAACCTCTGAAATAAGTCTCGCAAGAAAGAACAGTCCAATCTAATATTTGTATTTGCAATTATCTTCTGTATCTATCCTCCTGCTCCCTCCCACAGTAAAATATAAATACAAAATGTTCACAATTATTTCAATGGCAAATATTTTTTTCTTCTTTCCCACATTCTTTATGGTGTATAAGGTGGTGGCTTTTCAAAAGGTGGAAAATACGGTGGCGAGTAACGAGGCGGCGCATTAGAGGACCACATATAGCTGGGAGATGGCGACACTGACTGGGGGTCATCGGAGAGGCCAGAAGGAGTGGAGGCTGGAAACACACTGGAATGCTGCAGGGAGACGGCAAGAATGCTGTAATGTAACCACTTCTTAATGTAAAGGACCCTGGCAAAGCGATACTTCATTACCAAGCAGTGCAAAATCAACATTTCAAGGCTCACTATTGCAAAACATATGTACATACAAATAAATATTCAAATAACTTGTTGCATTCAAGGTAAGCACAGTCTGTAAGTAACAGTTTTGCATAATGAGACTCTTTAGACCTAAAACTGAAGAATGCATTAAAAAAAAAAAAATAAAAAATTTTCTTTCTCATCACTTCTGTGTACCTGGTGCGTTTCACAGAGGCTGGACAACTGAAAACTGATGAGTCTCTTTCAAATCTTGGGTTTCAAACATCAGCCCGTAGCAACAATGAACAAGCTGCAGATAATTTCTTTTTACGCTACTTTTTCTCTTCATCACAAATAAAAAACCCCCAGAAATTAATGATAACAAAATCATTTATTCCTTCAGTAAGTAAAAAGCTTGAAAAGGTGGAGAAACAAAATTTGTGCATGCCTGAAGATTAATTTCTGCTCTCCAAAATACCTTCATTATCAAAAATACCTTAGGTCTAAAGCCTCAAGTCATACGGTGCTGGCGCTGTCAGAGACCTGCACACAGGCTGTGTTCTCTCCAGAAACAGGCCAGACAAACAGGCAATAAAATACAGTCACTTGCATTCGCTCCTCTGGCCACTAATACACCGTGGTTTTATCCCCGACAGTCATGCTGTGCCCTGTGCTGCTGTTGGCCATCTGGCCCACCTGAACAAGCCACCTGCAGAGCGAGCAGTGTTGGATGGCGCTTGGCCGTGCCACCGGCACGCTGGAGCAGAGCACCTTTCTGCTCTGGCGCTCAGGCACCACGCACCCTTCACCACCCTTCGGCTGCAGGCACGGACTGCAAATCCCAAATGTGCCCGGCTTAAAGCCCCGGCAGAGACAGAAGCGTGAGGAGGATCTGCACCGTGCTGCAAGGGGCACGGGAGTGCATGCCGAGGGACCTGTGCCAGGGGCGGCGAGGCAGAGCTGTATGCAGTGGTGACCACGTACAAGGTCGGAGGCGACCATGTGATTTTACCTCGGTGGGTGGA
This sequence comes from Gymnogyps californianus, assembly GCF_018139145.2. Lineage (NCBI taxonomy): Eukaryota > Metazoa > Chordata > Aves > Accipitriformes > Cathartidae > Gymnogyps > Gymnogyps californianus. Next base: position 17,552,205 of record NC_059479.1, read on the forward strand.
GGGATGATGGACTCCGCAGTAACAGCAGGTTGTTTTCAAACAGCATCTTTTTTGTCTCACTCCCCTAACACCAACCTGTGATGGTTTAGTAAGTGGATATACAGACCACGAAAGCCCAGCCTGCTCATTGAGGACCTCACAGAAAGCCATACAAACCGTTCCCGTTTCAAACAACGCAACAGCTCTTCTATCACGTCCCAGTTCACCTAAAGCCCAATGCGTGGGAGCCCCCAGACAGCAAAGACTTTTGGAAGGGCACTGCCACAGCGACATGGTGGCGGCACTCATTAGCAAACGCAGCCCTGGGTTATCACCATTACAAAACGCCTGTGCCCAGCTGCCTCAGCCACAGCCACGAGTCCTGGAGGAGAGCTGCCGTGGCTGCAAGCCTGGCTCGCACCAACTGCAGGCAGCAGCCTGGCTTTGTTAATGAAGCTGGTGGCTGGGCAGATGGCACTCATTCCTCTTTCGACGGGGGGTGAAAGGCAGAGGCGGCCACCGCTCACCTGCGCTCTCTCATCAGAGCCAAACATGGCTCATGGCCTGCAGAAGTCAAAATGCTGCAGGACTGAGACCTTCTCATCCCATTGCCCCCAACCAAGCACATCAAGTGAGGAGTAAGATACTGGCACTACTTCCACCAGGGCCCTTTCCTCCTGCCCAGTTCCCGTCATGGCCCACTGCAAGGGCCTGCTGCCTTCCTCACCACAACCGGCTGGGTGGAGTGTGCCATGGCACAAGCGGTGGCTGCTGCAACACCCATCAGCTTGTGCTCCTCCAAAAACCAGAGAGCTGGGTCTCTGTTTTAGAGTTATGTGTGAAAGCCAGGCTCTTGCAGGGGCACAGGCTTCCTCAGAAATTCTGGAGTGTTGTTTTTTTTTTTTCCTGTGAAAGATGTGTGGGATGAGTGGGAAGCACTGACTTGGCCAATTCTTGCACCAGAGGGAGTGCAGCCTTCAAAAGGGATTTGAGAGGCAAGGCTGGGCTTGCTCCATGTGCTGTAGGATGGCAGGGGAGAAGGTGTCAGGGTGGTACAGACACTGCTCGGGTCAGAGCAGGGCTCAAGGCAAGAGAGTCTCCACAGCTAGAGGCCTCAGCTAATGCTTTCACGCAGGCCCTCAAGTTCCCTGGAAGATAAGCAAGGCTTAGACTTGGAATTGCATTGGAAAGAGAGACTTGGCTATTTTAAATTTAGATTACCTCAATTTATGCCCAGCTTTTGTGCTGGCTCCTAAGCCAACACCTGTGCTCACAGCAGTGAGACACAGAGAGACTTTCATCTGTCCAGCTGAGCTGTAAGCGTTAGCAGAGCCCCAGCAGTACTTCTAGTTGAAAAGCAGGGCAAATCCACCCATGCTGAGCTCTCTGCTGGTACTGTGGCTGCAATACAGACAAACCCCGAGTTAAACAGCGCTTAGTACCAGCCAAGCAGCTGAGAAGAGGACTTCGCAGCAGAGCTTGGTTTCGTATGCGCCGAGGTTGGCATTTTTGTAACTGTAAAAAGTTATACAACACTACTGACTGTCCCAGGTTGCATTAATCTCAAAAATGAGTCACCAATCTGTATAAATAAGTCCTAGAAATTCTGATGTAAATGTTCAAATATTTCTAGGAAGCCCTGACAACAGTGTTGTCTAGTGGCACTAGCAGTCAAACCAGAAAGGTTTAGATTCATGTTACCTCTAATGCGTGAGGGAAACGGTGGCTATCACAGAGCACACCTCTTAGCTGATGTCCAAGACCTTAAGCTCCTGTTAATAAAAAAAGTCTCCAGCCCTGATGGTTACAAAGAAAACGTATGATGTGTTAAAGTTAACATCACTGTGGTAACATGTGTTAAAGTTAACATCACTGTGGTAACATCCACCTGACAGAAGAACTGAGGAGGAAATGTCCTCATCTGCTTCAACAAGTGAAAGCTGATGTTGACAACAAGGTTCACATGAAATCACCATTTCCAACAGCACAGCTCCACAACTCAGAAGAGGAAGGTGATGTCTGCAGGGACCATTCTTAGACCAGCTGAAGCGTGTTGAAAAAATACACAACAGAAGAGCTTTTCAGTCAGTACGTGTCTTCAGGAGCTCAAACAGCTTGTTTTCAAAAGCTCATCTGTTTCTCTCAGACATAGCAGTTGGCCTAATAAAAAGTAGCACCTGAACACCTCGCTTTGCCTCTGTCCTCAGAGCATTGCGTGTTCCAGAGGCAATGCCTATTTTTAATGTGGCCTCTACCAGTGAAGGACGGGGGAGGCAGGCAGCAGGTTCTGTTGCCTTCTCTTCAAGGACAGCTTTCAGGAAAACAGTGCCTTAGTAAGAGAGAGCACTGCCTAGTAGGAAAGATTTGGTATTCTCTGCAGGAACAGGAAAATTAAACTGTGTGAATGACAGGAAGACAGGCCTCCAGAGTCCTGCAGACCGGCTGGATTTAACCTTGCTGCTAAACAAGAAAACATCCTGTAATGTTCCCTACCTGAAAGTCGTATGCGGAGTAGGGAGGCAGGTGAGGAGTGCTGTGGTAGTAGGTGTTATAAGATGTCACTTGTGGCCTTGAGTAGTAGGACACCGAAGGGTGTGCATTTTCAACCGTACAGTTCAGCGTAGGGAGGGAAGGAGTCTGTTACAACAAAAAGAAGAGAATCTCAGGCTACCAACCAAGTCACAGAAAGCTGACAGCTGAATGAAAGCAGAAATGATTTAAAGGAGCACTGTGTGTCTTTAGAGCTCAACTCTCTCAAATTAGCAACTGGCAATCCGGTTTCCTCTTAGGCAGCAGGTAAGTCCTGAGGTCATTTCATTCCTCAGCCACCTATTGTTTCCTCTCAGATTCCACAGAACAAGCTGGTAATAGCCCAGTGCACGCCAGTACTCAAACAAAACAACTGTTCAGATTGCATCTTCACAAGTAGGAGAAAGAATCCATTAATTTTGATTATTCTGTTGTTCAGTGCATTTTGAGATCAGCATATTTCAACTCCTCTCATACTGCTGTTCACAGACACTTCTATATATCTTTTTTTGCAGAGGTTTACAGGCTGTCTGGTGTGGATCAAATCTCTAAATGCCATGATGCACAGCTGGGAGTGTGTATCCTGTTTTGTTTGGGAAGATCTTGGTGAGTCTGAAAAGAGTGTAGGAAAGTTCAGAGTTCTAAAATAAGGCACCCTTAATACAGGGCCCCAAGATTTATTTGTAAGAAAAATGTATTGCCAGGACAACAAATGCTCTTTTCTGGGTGTCTCATTTTGTATTATTCCAAATGAGTCACAAGACACCGAAAAAAGCCCCAAATTTATCTGTTGAATGTTCAGTTATCCCCATTGATTTGTCCTCTGCAGAACGAAACTGTGTGGAAGGTAAGAGGCAGCCTGGTTAAGTGAGGGTATTTCAAAGCTCACGTTGTCAGAACAGCATTTTTTTCATTATCTGAAGTTTGCAATCTTTCACCTGGTTTTGGTCCCCAGTTCACCCTCTTAGATTCTGCACCATGAAGAAACTAGATGGAGAGTTTCAGCCTAACACAGCTGCTTAAACAGTCTGTAAAGCTCAGAACCCTACTACTGCTATAAAATCAACAATTCATGAGCAACTACCACACGTTTCCTTGGAGAAGGTCAATGCTATGAAAAGGAAGATCCATTTTTAAGAAAGAGCTTATTTTTATTCATTCCAGTATTGCCAACACCTCTGAGGTTTGTTTTGAAAATACAATCTCCCAATTCTGTTCATCTTTTCTGTGTTCAGGTGGTGACACCAGATCAAAAAAGTGAATCATTTCCACTTTCTCCTTACAGCTATTTTGCAGTGATGCATAGATCATTTGCATTGAAATACCAATAGCTGTTTTCATGACTATTTTGAAAAGGCAATTTGCCTGATGTGTTTCGTTTAATGCACAGAGAAACTGGTACCATCTTACCATGTCTTTAAAGCCTCCAAGTATCGCTGCTGTAATGATCCCTAGGAATAGCCCCACTATGTTCAGAATCGTTGCTGACCAAAGCAAGTGGTAAAGGTGGATGATGTCCTGGCAGCTGCTGACATCAATGTATTCATAGTAGCCTCCAGAAATCTCTACTCTGCTAGATTAGAAAAAAAACCAACAATAATGATAAAAAAAATGAACCACACATCATAAAACCTAAGCACTTCTGCTAGACAGTAAAATGCATTCTGCAATTTAATGATAGCCTGGACCTAACTACCAAGGGAGTGGGGATAAAGCCTGCTAGATCCCATGCTTGCGGCATCTGAAATCTCTCTGCGTGACAACGGCAGAAGACGGCTTGATCTGTTGTGAAACAAGTCCCGCAAGGCCTGCCAACACCCAAATGATCTTGAGTCTGAATCTGCCTCTTACTTCTATCATCTGAAATCTCCACAGAGATCCTGGAGGCTTCCCAAGGACAAACCGGTCTTGGAATTATGCAGGGAAATCAGTCCGTGCCCCGAGGAGCAGCAGCTGCCCCTCAGGGCAGCACTGGCTGCTTCTCACAGCCGTAAGAGCAGCTGGGTGGGACAGGCAGAGGAGAGCACAGCTGGCCTCCCGGCACCGCAGGGCTTGGCCACAAAGCTCATCCCACTCAGCTGCTCTGCTCCAGCTGCCTGCCCTTTGCAGCTCTACAACGGCACGGGCTGGCAGGACCCCTGGGACCTGGCAGAGAGAGGTCTTTCTGCTCACATTTTTAAGCTTTTCCACATACAGAAAAGAGATGGAGAAAACTCAGTCGAATACACTTAGGTCATTATTTTGGAAAGGGAAGAGCGGCTCCTGCAACATGTGGGCTGGAGTCTCACAGGCGGGATTCTTCAGTAATGACTGCTCTGACTGCCGCTTGGGGGAATAGGCTGGCCTTCGGCATAACTTACCAGATATAGTGGGCTACAGCAAATTCCCCTTAAGAAAACGTATTTATCAGGGACAAACAATACTAAGGGCTTATGAATGACTTATCTCCCAGCTCATGTATGGGGTTAGGCTCAAACTGCACAAGGGCTTTGAGGAAATGGGGAAGAACAGCCTCATATTTAAGGCCAAGAAGCAGGAGATCCAGGCTCAGCTTCCCAGCAGACTCTGCAAGGCCTGCAGGAACCTGCCCCCTTTCACAAGAGCCACCCTCCTTCCCTCATTACTCAATTTCGGTTTCTTCCTTTCCTTTTTTCCATATCTTGTTGTAGCGGGCCACTGCAGAAGACACTGCAACAAGGAGGCAGGGATTTCAAGCAGAATCGAGGCAGAGCATAACCACAGGTTGTAAAAACCTGTACGTCAGCCTGCATGACCTCTGTATAACCTGAGCACATACCGTGACTGCCTTTAACAATACAACCTGTATGTACTGTTTGCAAGAGCTCGTTCCTATGGAGATGTGTGAGAGTGTAAAGCTGTCAGCGAGCCTTGGTGCACCACTGAGAACATTCAGCATTGTACAGATAAGTACAGCATGTACTTATCAACAGGAAGGGGCTCGTCCAATGCTGCCACAGCCGGGGTTCCCAGCATCAGGAGGGATGCAAGATTGCTGTCACTTTTTCTATAATTTCCATCCTTTACAAAATATGTGAGCTAACCAGCCTTGAGCATCCATGACTTTCTTCCTCGGATCCCAAAAGAACCAGCACCTCCTCAGTGCAGAACACTTGTGTGGTACTAAGCAAGATTGAGATGTTAACAACTGATATCTTATATCAGAGAGGGGAAAATGGGTCAGAGGCAGGACCCTGAACCAGCCTGACGGGTGGGAGGGGGGGAGAAAAAGGAAAAAAAAAAGATACAGAAAAGTTACAAATTTTTCTATTTCAATCACTTCTCTGTGTATCGCTCTCTTGAGCTAGTAAAAAGGGATCGTGTTCTGTAAAGTGTCAAAGGAAAGTGTGAGCTTCACCGCTCTGCAGTGGCTTCCACAGAAACAAAGTCCTACAGAGACCAGGGATTACCCTTCCCAGCACACAGAACCACCCTCTCCCAACAGCAGTTTTGATCTTCCTCCACCGCAGTCAATGATTTAAGTGGGGGCCAGCCCAACAAGTACTGTGAGAAATGCTAAGCCTGAAACAGCACTAGGCAAGAGCCAGCACTAAAAAAATCAATTTATTAATTTCTTGCTGACACACGTTAGGCACTCCAAATGATATAAGCAGCGCATGCTGTAAATTAAGTTGGCTTAGGCACAGTAGCCAGATCTAATGATGGTGTGATCACTATGCAGTGGTTCTTGATTGGTAACCACCCTTCTGACTCATCTTTGCACAGTGCTGGTACACCTTCCAACCTCTCGTGACTATGAAAGATATTCACTGGGCAGAGAGGACACTGATTTATGAACATGCAGGTGGCACCAGCCTGCGAACTCTCCTCCCTGTTAGCAGGGTGGGGAATGAAATGGTGACAAGGTGAGGAAGAACAGCGTCCCGGTTTTTACATCTTCAATATTCTAAAACAAAATAAAACCCAGCTAACGAGCAGTGCCAACAGAGAAGGAAGGTGTTAGGACAAGGGACACTCAATAGGGGAAAAACTGGGGAAGGCACCAAGCATGGAAGCAATGGAAACTCCCACCCTCTTCATTTTTCCAGCTGGGCTGGCCCAGAGCATGCTCACCCGTAGCTGGGATGGCTTTAGTGTATTTCATACACCCCTTTACTTGGTTATCTTTTGCCTGGGAGTCCTCGTGGCTAGCAACTACAGCTTAAGATCCCTTCCCACAACAGCTGTCATTAACTGATACTTTGCTCCTGCCCTATCCTGGCCCTTCAGACACCTGCAAACCAGCACGACCACTGCTCGCCCTTCCCACGGCCAGGAATGGTATTTTTAGCTTACTCACTTTCCACAGTTGTACAGGTCACAGCAGAAGCAGGTGTTGGTTTTTATTTTCGGCGTGCAAGGTGCACGGCGCTGTGGGTGACAGATTGCCTGTGTGAACACAGAAAAAATACATAAAGCACATAAGGACATAATCACCAAACACGGTTTCTGCTGCTATTTGGCCTGCTGTACATGTAGATTTTGCACTGATCTCCAGATTAGCCCCAGGCAGATTTTCCTTTCCTTATCTTGCAGCACAGCTCCTACAAAGTACACAGTTATACTGGAATAAAGACACACTAGGCTAGAACAGACCAGCGTTTCCTTTCACCATGGGGAAGTCATAGATAAGCATGTGCCTGCATAGGAAGGGGGTTGTGCAACTCTTACATGCAGCCAAGACCTTGTTGAACTAACACTCCTCACCACACAGCAACTCAGAGCAAAGAGTTGTCGATAGGATGATACAAACTGAGAGCAAGATTCCCATATTGGTGAATAACTGACTAAAGCGGTTCATTGTCTGCCTGTGGGTAATAACACCCAAGCTCGCATGGACAGTCTTTGGGCTGAAAGGAGAATGGACCCCACCAGTGGCACCGGGTAGTACTTACTTTGCACCTCAAGCAAGCATTTTAATTTGGAATATAGTGGTTATTCAAAACTACTTGGGAACTTGTGAGGAAATCTCAGAGAGACTCTCAGTGCACAGCAAAGGCAGCCAAAGATGTCCACACACACTATCAGTGTGTGGCAGGAACATCCGTCCCCAACGGGCTTCTCTTTGGAGAAGACAATAGACAGCAGAGGTGCAGAAGCTGGTATATGTTGCTCGTATCCACAGAAATTACTGCTGTCTGAACTCTTAACACACCACCCTGCTCCTGTAATGAATGTGCAGCTGAAGATCTAGAGAAACTGGTGTATCTTCCTGTCCCCCATCCCCTCCTCTCCACCTGCTCCTTCACTAATGAGGCAGTACCAAGTGTGGAGGAATTCACTCCTTGAGTCCTCCCAGCACCCCGCTCCTGCCCCAGGCCCAGCCTCCCACCCCCTCCTCGCTTCGCAAACCTCCGGGACACCGGAGCAGCAGCTTGGCAGCAGGTTCCTCCACCTGCACCATGAAGCTGGCCCCTTCATGGAGACAGCACAGCTGAACCTGCTCTCACCTCTGGTGGGGTCGTACTCTTGGAGTAGTACTGACATCGCCCTGCGTACAGCGGCCTCAGATCCTGCCGACGAAAAAGCACCAGCCTTAGCATTGCAGCGAAATCAAAATCAGCTAGCTGGTCTGGGGAAAGGGGCCAGGCTTTAGAGAGACCCTGCTCTCGCATCAGCACCTCAATACAGTGGCTGTTCTGCAACATCCCCACCCACGGCAGCCCCCCACCCCAGCCCCAGGTGATGTTTAACCCTGGTCCTTGGAGACATGTATTTGTTGCAGCTAGCACAGGAGGAGCAGGCTCTTAAGCCAGGCTCGTTTGGGTGAGGGTGGCCACCCCGAACTGAATGATTCATTCCTCATCCCCCCAGACACACCCCAGGGCTGCCTGACGTGTTTCCGAGTGTTCTTCATGCTGAATCATAACAATTTCTCATTAAATTGCTGGCAAATTTGTCTTTCTGGGCTCAAGTGACTTGTGGGAAAGCTCTGGAGGATTACCAATGGCTCAGCCTGCAAACATGCATTAACGTCTCACTTTGGGGCAGCCTGGTCCCCAGGGCAAAACCTCAGGGAAAGCAACGCTGGATACGAGCCCTTCCCAGGAGCAGCCGGACTTGCTCTCTGGGCGTCTGATCCAAAGCGCGGGGTGGCAGGGCAGCGGCAGCAGCAGGCAATAGGGGGAACGCTATGTGCTAGCGTGGCAGGAGCACGTCTCCAGCAAGACGGTGACATTTTTGGACTGTTAGGGGGTGAAGCGAGGCCAAAAGCACGTCCGTTCATCAAGAGGCAGAAACCAGAGCTCTTGTCATACCAACTGCTCAGCTCTGGCTGCGTCAGACACGCAGACATCCCCGGGGCCAGCCGGGAGGAGATGCCAGCTCCTGCCATCACCCAACCCATGAGGTCAGCACCTAAAAATCCCAGAGCAAGTCTGCAGGGCTCAGACCCACACGGCCAGGATCAGCAGTCAAAGGAGCTTCACCTTTTTATCAAAGCTAATGCTTCACATGCCCTCGCAAGGGGGGGGTCAGAGATGGCCAAGACTTGCTGGTTGCATCCAGACAGACGGAGACCTATCACGCAGCTGAGCGGAGCTGCCCTTTGCTCTGTCAGCAAATCCTGCCGTCCAGCCGTCTTTCTACCATTGGAACACTCAGGGGCAGGAAAGGGGAGCCAGCTGACACAGGGAGTTTCTGCTTCATGGGTAATTCTAACCTTCTGAAAATCCTTTTCATTCTGATCACAAATAAACCCCAAATCTGTCTTTTTAATCCCATTTTGCCAAAAATTTCAAAAAAAGTCATCAAACTGCAGAGTTGCGGGACAAAAATCTGTTTGCAGTTATAAATTTCAATTAAAAAGTTGAAATGGAATTGTGTTTTTTCATTTCTATACTAATAACTGAAGCTTTTGCATGTCCCACTGTACTAGCGATTGGTCATGACAGCAGTAGCTCATATTTTTTTAAGTCATCGAATGGAAACTGAGAACCTCCTGCAAATGCTTCCTGTTTATAATGTAACACTTTAATGAGCTTCGTATTGCATTGCTTCATTCTACTACAACATCCAGTGGTTCAATCAGCATTAAGAACTACCTCTGCTAACATTTAAAATACAATAGATGTTACTGCTCATATATTGTCCCTTGGCAATAGCTGTAATTCACATTACATCTTACAGTTTTGAGACTCAGTAAACACATAAAGCATACACAAAAAAACTAAAGCAAAGTTTTAAGATCTTAATGCTTGCTGCTAATTTCAAAATATTTTTGAAAAACTGATACATTTTTCTAAAGTTTATGATTTAGAATACATTTTTCTAAAGTTTATGATTTAGAACAGTATTCAGCACATGACATACATTTACAGGGTTTGATGTGGCCTGATACGGGATTACAGACACCATCACTTGTTTTCCTAGAGTAAAAGCATTGCAGGACCTGTGTTTTCCTGGAAGCACTTACTATGTGTCTGGCAGCAAAGACACCGTCTACTATGGCACAGCAGAACGCAGCAATCACGCCAAAGCTGATGAAGACGATCGATGCGACCAGCTGAGAAAGGAAAACAAAGCAAAGTATCATCTGCCTCTCCACAACCAAGCATTTCGTGCCCCCTCCACGAGGATACGTAAACCACAGTCAATAAGCCCTCAAGCAATCAATGACCCAAATGTTTGCCCAGGCTGCACAGACTGGTCTCATTGAAGGCAATGGGATGTGCGTGTCAAAGGAGAGCGTCTGCTCCTGCAAGGCGGCAGGAGTAGGAGCGTTCTGCCAGACTGGTTCTCTGGGGACTTGATGTTGTAATGCAGGTTTTTCCATGACTCCAAAGCGCTAAACTTAGGCTGAGGATACACCTCCTCTTCTGGCTGCTGCTGCCCTTAACTCTTCCCTGGAGAGAAAGGAGGGGATTTCTTCTCTCCCCATCCTGGAATGCTGTGGGGAGCGGCTCCTGTGAACGCTTCCCAGGCTGTAAGAACACAGGAGACTGCTGTGTGCCAACCTCTCTGGTGGGACTGCGCCTTCAGGAAACAACGCTTTCATGCAAGCATAAGCACAAAGCCGTGAGACCAGAAGACAGGTGACCAGCCTACGCCATCGGTGCTGTACACCCTCACAGCAGCCTGGCTGGGCTCCTCGGTGCTGGGTTGCGGCGAGCACAGCCCACAGGGCCTCCCCCTGGCTTGGGGGAGCTGCCAGGAGAGAGATGTCCACCTTCAGCTCAAGGAGGGAAGTCAGACAGGTCCAATCCTCTTCCGCTGGCCGCATCGTGCCCATTCTTAAAATTAGGGTGAAAGCGTTCAGAAGGCAAACCAGAAATACTCAAACCCCAACCCAGGTATGAGAAACAAAGTCTCTACTCCCACTACGCCATTTTAAACACCACCTCTGCCAAAGAGCCAGTGCTCAGCTGGGGAAACCATGCACGAGTGCTGACACAACCCCTCTCCTCGCTCCTGAGCAGCAGCTCAGCCACTGCCAGCGGGCTCCAGACCAGCTCATCACACACAGAGCTCCCAATACTGATCCCAATGCCCCTTGCCAAAGCACATCAGGGATATCGACAGGGCCATGGAGGAAGGGCAAGCACGGCATTCAAACAGACAGGTTCACAAAGATGTTGCTTGGGGAACAGCAGTATTTCCATTTAAAGAACTGAAAGCTTTAGTGGGTTTTTCCCTGGTGGTTTTCCACTCCAGTGAGCACAGCCTGCAAGTGTTGGTCGCTGGCAGCTGTTAAAAACTGCTTCTCCACAAGTACAAAGGTGACTCTGGTCATCGGGAGCTTTGAGCAGTAGTTAAAATCACTAATAGCACAAATACAAAAATAACAGTTAGCTTGGCCAGTACTGACAGATACCTCAGGTATCCTGGCACGGAGATGTTTGTTTTAAAGCTCCAGGTGCTGAGTTTGCTCAAAGACCTTGGTGCCTGCCACTGCACGAGGATCCAGATCTCAGAAAGACAAGCCAAACCCCTTCACAAACACAAGCCAGAAGGATCCTATGTGCATTCTTAAAGTACCTCAGGATCTTTAGGTTAATCACCCTGTTTCTATCTAAACCTCCCTCAGTGAAAACAGACCTTCCTCCAGCAACATCCACGTGCAGACCAGGTCAGCCTGAGCAATGAGTGGAGATGCAGGAGGGCTCACTTGGGACAGTGGAAATGGTCCCTGTACAATTGCTTACTTCAGTTAGCTTCAAAATGAGAGAAAATAAAATGGTTTTCTAGATGAGACAAGTATTCAAGACGTACACTGTCCTACTGCAAATAAAAACTGCAGTAGTAGATAGAGCAGACTGTGAAATTAACCCAATGACCATACAAACAAGTCATGGTCTCTAGTAACAACCTGTTACTGGAATATTAGATGCTGTGCCACAAAGTACTTGCAGATGGCAGCAGGTGACAAGTTTTCCAGGATCAGGTCCTATGCTGGGACCCTGTTTCTTGTCAGCTGTAAACACCAGCATTTCCTCCCCACTCAGACCCACACCTTCGCCACATCTGAATCACAACTTGCACTATCCATTACAGCAGTCACCCTGTTTCACTACCACAACCAGTGAAACCACACAAGTGGAGAAAGCACAGCTTCTTAAAGTCTCGGTGGAAGAAATAGGTTTTATGGCTTAGGTTATTTTGTAGCAAGTTTAGTTTTTCTCTGTACTGTCCTTTGTTTCATACATACATACATAAAAGAGGATATTCTCCCTAAATAGCATGACCCTTGGAGATAGGAAGTGAGCCAAACACTAAACAGATACAATTAGGGTATTTGTCGGTCGCCCCTGATTGCAGATAGGAGCTGCTAATATGGTTATTTAAAATAATACAAGGTTAATGATGATACTTTCATAACAGCCCCACTAGGATATAAGGATCTGGTGTTAGAAATGGGTTTGCTTACTTTATTTACACACAGTTTCCTCTCTCTCAGCTGGAGAAAGAAAAGCCTGAAAACCAAACACTGAGAATTCATGATAAACAAACAGCAAATAAAACCATACAAATTTATTTTAAAAATCCCACGGTTTTCAACTAATCTCATGATTTGCCAACAAGATTTTTGATTTGGGGTTGACAATACTGTTACTGTAGCAAGCAGAAGTCCCTCTCAAGAGCTGTGTGGTATTAGTGATCAGTCTTCGCTCATCTAACTCCTGCTGAAGTCAGCCACACTGAGCAGCATTCGAACAAGAGCAGACAAACTGGGTTCAGATAGTGCAGGAACCACGAAGCAGGAGTGTCCTGGGCTGAGGTTCCCTTTAGGCCATGGTCCAGCAACACATAGGCTGCGAAGCTGTTGGTTACTACTTTTCCATGGCATGGACGACTGTCACAAAGGCACATAGAATGCTGACTCCTCTCACTTGAAAACTGCTGAGCAGGAAGCTCGGGTGTAAGTCAGAGCTGCCTGCAGCACTGGCTGGCAGGCAGCGCTGGCAGGCAGGCGGGCAGCGCCGCTGGGCAGCTGGCCCTCCCTGGGGGGACGAAAGCTCTCCCTTACCTTGACAAGTGGGAAGTGCAGACACACAGCATGAAAGCCAATACGCTCGGGTGGGAAAAACGAGAAGGGTCTATTCCTGTCGGCAGGCTGGAGAGAAGTGAGGAGTGCTGCTTCAGGTTAGCTCTCCCCGTCAGCCACACTGGCTTGCTCGACTCCTCACGCTCCCCAGCCACCTTACGGGCAGAAACACGTACACAAGAACATGGCAGCAGAAGTTGCTTTTAGCTCTTCCTGCCATCACTGAGGAGCAACTGCGTAACAAGCAACACCAAGACTGCCTTTTAGCAAACTAGGACACTGGGGAAGTTGACAGAAGATTAAAAAAAAAAAAAAAAAAAAAAAATCCTGCACTGCCAGTGGTATTACGGAAACATGTAATGGACAAAGCTGCCACTGTAAAGTGCTCCTGGGCAAGGAGGAGATGTGACTAAAGCACAGGGACATAAGTGACAGCTACTGCATGTCCTCTCTGCGGTCAGGGCAGAGACACGCTAGCTGCCAACCAGTGACGCAATCCCTGCAAAGCTGGGTCACGCGTGCTTTTTAGGACACAAAATGAGAGACAGATGAAAAGAATAAACACGGGCTACTCAGGACTCTTCAGAATAAACAAACAAATCAAGTCAGAGCCATGCTGTCACTCATGGGCACTCCTGTGAAGAACGCAGGACTGCCATAACATGGTCATTGCTCAACCAGACCCTGACATGCTGCTAATACATGATGAGGAAGAGGCTTGGAAACCCTGCTAGGACAGAAAGAACAGGACATGTTGCTCTTGCAGAGCCAGGGTGAAAACAACAAACCCACCTCCCCTGCACCCTGTCTGACTGTCGGAAAGGCAGTTTTCCTCTCCTACAGGGTCTGCCTCACCCTCTCCCACCTGCTCTGCAGGGAGCACGCTATTTGCAAAGCAAAGGGCAAGGCAGCCCAGCCCAGCCTCTGGATTAGGACAAGCAGGAATTTCTCCCAACTCCCTCTGCAGCTTGGCAAATGTGCCCTAGCCTTGGTCAGCAGCACACCCTGCTAGTCTGATCCCTGAGCTCCCCCGCAGAGGCAGCTCCATCCCTGCAAAAGCAGGCAGCAGCGCTAGGCCAGCAGGACAGGCTGCGGGGACAGCACGATCCCCCCTTGGCCCTGTGCAACCTCATACAAGGAAGGCTGGAGAGATCTCGCTGCCAGAGCATGGGGCAACCACCGGGGAGGGGTGTCCTGGTTTCTGGCTGGGATAGAGTGAATTTTTTTCCTAGTAGCTGGTATAGTGTTATGTTTTGGATTTAGTAGGAAAATAATGTTGATAACACACTGATGTTTTCAGTTGCTGCTCAGTAGTGTTTATACTAAGTCAAGGATTTTTCAGCTTCTCCTGCCCAGCCAGCAAGAAGGCTGGAGGGGCACAAGAAGCTGGGAGGGGACACAGCCAGGACAGCTCACCCCAACTGGCCAAAGGGATATTCCATACCATATGACCTCATTCCCAGTATATAAACTGGGGGGAGTTGGCCGGGAGGGATGGATCACTGCTTGGGAACTAACTGGGCATCAGTCGGCGAGTGGTGAGCAATTGCATTGTGCATCACTTGTTTTGTATATTCTAATTCTTTTAGTAGTATTGTTATAATTTTATTATTATTATCATTATTATTATTTTCTTCCTTTCTCCTATTAAACTGTCTTTATGTCAACCCATGAGTTTTGGGTTTTGGTTTTTTTTTTTTTTTTTGATTCTCTCCTCCATCCCACTGGGTGGGGGGAGTGAGCAAGTGGCTGCGTGGTGCTTAGTTGCTGGCTGGGGTTAAACCACTACAAGAGGGATTGCAGCCGCTCTCCCAGGAGAGCCAAGCGGAGGCAGGAGGCAGGCATGCCCACAGAGCGCTCCAGGAGCTGGACATACCTCCCCACATGCTACCTCTAGCCAGCCACACACGGCAAGCAGAGAAAACAGGCTAGGAAAGACTGAGCTCGACAGCCTGCTGGGACCACATCAGGTACCAACTTCTTTCAGTCTCTCTCGCTACCCACACCTTTTGCTAAATTCTCCCAAAAGACTTCCCCCTACCCTAAGCCCTGTTACTGACACCTCCAAGCACTACAGCCCCTACCTTCAGGCACAGGCAGGAAGATGAGAGGTTTGTGAAACAGCGTCTGCAAGACATGCTTAGGGGCCATCAGAGACCCAGCCAGGTCCACACAAGTCTCCTGTGCTTGCCAAAGGGGGTAATCCGGGCCAGCTCTGTCCCCACTGCACAGAGAGACCCCCTCGTACCCCAGCACAAGCTCAGTTATGATCATATCGTACCAGCAGCGCTGGTCTCATCTGATTTGTGCTATCTGCACGTTCACTGCCCACCTGCTCTCTTCTGAACGTTGCTCCCATGGGATGGGACGCCACAGACCTGCCTAGACACCAGCTGCTCAGCCCCAGCATGCAAAAGCCTCCTTGCAGCATGAGGAGTGAACCAGAGAGCGCTGTGGTCCGCACATCTGGTCTAGCCAGCGTCTTCTGTGCTCCTCAGGTCCCCAACTGCTGCTTTACAGCATGCAAAGTTTCTTGGCTTTCCTTCCTATTTGAAGAGGTGTTTGGAAACAAGGACCAGCAACACGCATGTTAATCAGCAACACTGGAGAAGTTGGTTGCTTTTCAATTACACCAGTCTTCATGCTTTTCATCATGTCGGTATCTTGAGTGACTTTTCTCTAGGCATATCTAGAGCAGAGAGCTCTGAGCACTCCTGTCCTCAGGAAGGACTTTCTGCTGGGCCCTCTAAGGGCTTTCACCTCCAGTCTCCGGGCTGGCTGCTACACCACCTGCTTGATCTTCTTCTCTATCCTTTGCTTAGAATAGAAAGTGGCCAAAAGGAACTTTTGCAGAGCCCCACGCCTCTAAGAATTTATTTTAAAAGATTTAAAATAAATGTATTATGTTTATGTTATTTACCATATTATGTATCACATACTGTGATAGCTCAACAGAAAAAGCACTGGGTATGAGTCTGTGAAGCACTGACTACCCTGAAAACTCCAAACACTCAATTTCAAACCCTTTAAAAAAATCCCACTGAGTTCAATGAGACTGTGTATAGTCACTTTGTGCTTCCTTGAGCTTTTTTTTTTTTTTAATTTAAAAATATCAGGGTTAACAGCCTTGTTCTCCTGGGCTGCCAGGAACCATCTCTAGTTCTCAAGAGGTATGCAACACTACCCTGGAAGAGTTAGGAAAACAAATAATACTCTTTACATACAAAATTTGAGTTACTGTCATTTTTTAAAAAAAGTTTTTATAATGAACTTACCATTTGCCTTTTGTTTTCTATCAAGTTTGATCCAATTATTCCAAGAAACGACCCAAAACCAAGCTGAAAAACAACATATTGTTAGCATTTAGATCAGGACGACATCCAGCATATTTTACATACAGACAGAACACAATTAAATCCAGAAGCAGCAAAAGAACATACTGCGGATGTGTGAGCACTCTTCCTTCAGCAAGGAATCAGTGGAGTCTCTCACTAGCAGGAACTATCAAGTGTATCCCCTATATGACACTAGAAGCGTGTGTAGAAACCAAAAGGATGAGTTCTGAATTCCATCCCCTCCCCAGTGATGCTGAGAAATGGCTGGTGGATGAGGATATGCATTGCTGTTTTGGAACAACCCTACGAACACTCAGGAGCCTCCAGATGCAAACCTAGCAGGACCACATCACTAGCATCTGCAGGACCAGGCTTTTGTAACCTCACCAAGGGTGTGAGCAATCACCTAAGTTTTCAACTCAGAGAGTGTCTTGATGTGAAGTATGAAATAAGGGAGAATTATGCTCGGGAAGATTTAGCAGTTTTCTGCCTCCTTGTACTCCTCCCTCATTTCCAGGGGTGAGGATGCATCAACCAGGGTCTTCTACCAGAAGAGCTCATGCCAGCCCAGCCTACAGAATAAGCTACTCCAGCAAAAGCATCTTTTCTTGCTGCCGTAACTGACAACACTGTTCTTATTTCAGCTCAGTGAAGTCAGCCAGGAGTGCGATTTCCCACCTCCTTTCTCCATAGCCTTAAGCTATTTAGCTACACTAAATAGAAGTTTCTAGGACAGAGCACACCTCAGCCAGGGACTTCAAACAGGAACCAGACTACAGGGGGAGATGCAGAAGTACTTCTGTGTCACACCAAGAAAGGTCTTTGATCAGTGTAGAGCATATCCAACTCCACTTCTATGGGTCGGCAAAATGAGAAATGCCAGAAAAGTCCTACAGTTGGACTGGTCACATTAAGCAGGTACAAATCCAGTCAATAGACTAGGGGAGCAGTGAAGATCCAGGTGAGAATGCCAAATAACTGGCCAACTCCTCAGGAAGCAGAATAAGGCACGGGACAAGCTGCAGTGGTTCAAGAATGAGTCAACTAACCTGGAATTGATATTTTAAGATCCAGGAATAGAAAACAAAGGTTTAATAAGCCTGATACTAACAAGCAGAGGCATGTGCAGAGATTAGCAGACACAAACGTGATGAAAAGTTGGGCTTCAATGTTCCCCCGCTCTGCTTAAGCCCGGTAACATTTGGTGCAGTGCCGCGGGCAGCAAGGGCTGCTGGCTCAAACGGCAGGGATTAAAGCGGAGCAGCCGATCAGGCTGCTGCTTCCCGGCCGCCTGCCTTGCACTCTGAGCCTTGGAGACTGTTGTCCTCACATCAGGGACAAACTACCATGGTGGGAAGCACAGCAATGAAGGCAGGTGCTGCTTAACTCTGGGGCAGCAGGCAGGCAGGGCAGAGAGCCAAGGGCACTGCTGAACTGCCCCATCTGCCAGTGCTTCTGGGCTTACTATTTTGCTCAGCTTGGGCAAGCAACAACCCCCACCTTCCCCAAGTACAGGAGTTTTACAGCTCAGTTCCAAGCCCAAAACCTGGGAGATCCAGGCATAATTTTCAGTCTGGTGATGTTTAGCAGCAAGGAAGTTGTGTGGCAACACACGCCTAAGGCAAATGCTCATGAAAAACGTTTTGTGCCCTTTGAGCTTGATCCAACACATTTAAGAGAAACGTCCATGTGGTGTTTCAGAGGAGCCTCAAACCAAAAGGTGATATACTTAAGATAATTTAAGATAATTCAAAAAGAAGAAACTAGAGCAAGCCTGTACATCCAACAGGTGAAGACCAAATAAATCAGTGGATTCTCATTAATTAATGGGAATTCTCATTGCATTAATGGGAAAACCACTCGTTCTTCTACAGATGGGACAAAGAGATCTTGGTAATCTGCATCAGTTGCATCGCTTATTTGCTGGTGGATATGATCCCCTTGGATGTCTGTCTGAAAGGAGGACAGTACACAAAATGAACCTGCTTTTCCAGAGTAAAGCCCCAGGCCAACATGCTTGACAAGGAACCATTACAGAAGAGGTTTGCCAGCCAAAGCCTAAGAAAGGTCAGTCATTTACACAGATGCTGGAAGCTGGTATAGCTTGGAGACAACACACGTATCTCACAGAGCCTCACTTCCAGAAGGGTGCTTGCTCTCTGCACCTGATCGTTACTCTTGTCTCCTGAGCATCACTGTTACACTCTGGGCTTCCCAGGCCCAGGTCAGTCATCCAGCCACAGGTGAGGATATTTCCTACAGAGGCACAGCAAGGGTGTTCACAGATGTAGTCGTGAAGGTGGCAGTGGTCATGGAGGTGACCACCTCTGCTTCAGCTCCTCCAGTTGCGTCAATGAGGAACTGCACTATTTGGGGAAAAAAAACCCCAACCCCCCAAAAAACCCAACCAAACAAAATCCCACTGATGCATGGAAGATCTCCAGTGCCCAGTTCTGTCCTTCCTCGGGAGCAGAGGGCTGGGAAGATAATGCCTTGCATCAGACAGCCACTTCTTTGCATGTTTTGTCCCTGCACAAGAGGTGTTTGCCCAAGACACACAAGTTTAAGGAGGAAAGAACGGTGCATTAGGCATGGCAGCAATGAGACATCTGATGTCCCATGAGATGATCCCATCCATGGATCTGGTCCACACACGGAGAAGTCACCCAGCACACAAAGAGACTTCTGGCTCTATCTTTTCCTTACTAATGCAGGGTACTCAGGGTATGATTAATGGTGGTGCACCACTAACGGTGCACAGAAACCCCTGATGGAGATGCACGCAGGCCTAACATTCGTGTGAAGTTCTGGATGACAAGACCTGCAAGGAGCTGCTTCTTCGGGGCTGTGGAAACCACCTGCTCGGGAACAACTCACCGAGTACTCATGCACCACAGCAAGTCCTTTTTCCACAGTAAAGGGAGAAATCCCAGCTTGTTACGAAACATCAGCTATTTTAAGCACCTGCTGAAGCATCCAGCAGCACACTGAAATGTTTTTCTGTGCAGCGAGACAGGCGAGGTCATCACGCATTTCCACACAGCAGATTAATGAACTAACTGAGAAGGGGGGAATTTGGTGACAAACACAAACTGTCAGGGTGCCTCTGAAAAAAGTAACAACGCCTTTCCCAAGTCCAGGAATTCATTAATTCCTTGAGTAGACTGAGTCTTACAAGAGTGTAAGCGATGCTGACGTTCCCGAAGCATAAATAGCACAGGAGATGTCAAGGGGACGTGAACAACAGGCTCTACCCATCTGCATCAGTCTGCCTGACCTGCTCTGAAGCACGAGGTTCAACTCAGGCTGACAGAGCGTAGGCTAAGTGCGGAGAGTTTGAAGCCAGCCTGCCACCTTTCTCAACACCTTCCTTCTATACTTATCTTTAAAAAAGGTCAGGCCTAAATGCAGGAGTTACTGGGACAAGCCAGAAAACCAGTCCTAAATCAAAGAGGCCCAACACAGTCTGTAACTATGTTCCACGCTAATGGCTGTAAAGGGGCTTTCTTCAGTCATAGAAGAGGTTGTCCACAGAGAAGTATAAACCTCCCTGAGATCAGCAATGTGTGGCAAATAAATCAAACTGCAATAAGGCAAGAACAAGTCTCCACCTAGTTACCTGCACTGGCTTTAAGCCTCCAACTTCAAGGCTCCAAACCTAAACGCGCAGCACTCCACAGCTGTTACACCAGGAGCCTCTAGCTGGGGGGCTGCAGTTACACTCAACCGGCTAAGACACCTCATTTGGCTGCAGCTCAGTCCTTTCTGTGCTTCTTTTTGAGCATGTCTCAGACATGCACAGGAACGGACCAGGACTTGCTTTCCAGCTCGTGTTAGACCTCTGCTCATGCCGGGAAGGGCATGATGTACTTGCTCCTTATGCTTCTGCAGGAGGTTATACATCTCCTGGCAAGAAGGCTGGGCACCAGTGGTCTTCTCTAAATGAAGCCATTTGAAGCTACAAGATTGTCCTTTCCCATTTTCATCTGTTGATAACAAAAAAGAAGAAATGGATGTGCTAGCTGCTTTGATGTGCGTGCTCCCCTGGCAAGCTGCCACAGCTATTGCTAACATGCTTCTCCTCATCCAGGGACTCCGAATCGTTAAACACTTCTGCAAGTGAACTTTATGACCACAAGTCCACGTGAACAGCATTTCAAGACCTGGTCTCTCAACTGTTCTTGGCACCTATGGTCCTTTTTTGCCTTACTTCTGCCTGGGGTTAATGTGATGTATGCAAACAAAGAAGTTCTAAGGTTGCTTTGACTGACATAAGACCTATTTATCTGTCTCACCGTTAGCTCAAAAGCATGTTATTACCTAAGCTCAGAGGAAGCTGCCACTTGGATGGGATTTTTGCATGGGAATGAGCAGCAGGTGCAAAATAATAATAAAACAAATAAATCAAATGGCAATGAAGTAGCTGAGCACAATATTCAGGACAAGATCACCCTTTATAACATTTGCAGCATTACAAGGGACTTTGTAGGCAATAAGTTTTCTAGACCTACCTAGGAGTTCTATACTTACAATAACCCCTGGGTAATAACCTCCAACAGTCACATTTTGGGTTCTTGTTGTAGCAGCTAGGCCCACCGTTAGAATTAATACTGACACAATGAGGAGAGTCACAGTTACGTAGAGGGAATTTCTTTTTCTTCTATTGAACGACCCTAAAAACACACATACACAACAGAATTTGCTGATTCCATCTGGGGACAGTCACGGTACCGCAAATTTCTCCTCCCACCGCCAACCACATTGTGGTGAATTTTCTTTCTTCTAACTTGAGAATATTTTTGGGTTTGGCTGTCACTTTTCACCTTCACTAACATGCTTTATCAAGCGTTACTAGGGCATCTGAATTTACATTTACTTATCATTGCTCTGACGAAGATGAAGAGAGCCTTAAGAACTGTAACTTTGCAAAGCTCATTTGGAGACATCGGAGCCTCCCAGCCCCTCTGGCCTGGGACAAGTGAGCTAATGAGAAATATTACCATTAGGCATTTCCATATTTTCTGATCTGTCTACTTACATCAAGCTAAATAACCACACTGTATGCCACTTGTTTTTAGGGGGAAAATCTTGGCTGTAATCCTGTCATAAGGCATCCACACTTTTCCATCTAAATGAGACATCACCGCTAACAGCCACTTCTCCTCCTCCTGTAGTATCATCCTCTACTTTCAGCAAGGACCAGGTATTTTTAGATGCTTGAATAATGAATTTGTGGATTAGTAAAACTCATCTACAGCTGCCTGATTACGGGTTTTTTTCTTTTATATATTTATAGATCTCCCAAATGAGCATAAATATAAAATAGTCATTCCATCAGCCAAGAGGAAAGCTGGCTGCGACATTACACTCAGCAACATCTTTAGGCGTGTTTGTTCAGCGTGTGCTCTGCCATCTTTACATCACTTTGTGGAACAATCCTTTTGATTATATTTCATACATTACGTAGACGTAACCCAGCACCTGCGAGAGTGGTGGGTAGGATAACGCACTGTAATGGCCCCCTGCCGCACTCCCTGTGGGCCACTGGGGCCACCCTGAGTCCCATCCCCGCAGCCCGGGGCTCTCCAACGCACCCTGGGAGCAGGCAAAGGTATTTCCCACCCCAGAGGCTCCCAAGTGATGTGCATGTCACCAGCACTTCTCAGAGTGCTTCAGAGAAGGGAAGGGACACGCCCCAAGAGCAAGGAGCTGCTGCCACCATCGCCGAGCATATTCCCTAAAGCTAACCACGTCGGGAACCCCCATCTGAGGTGTTCAGCGGCTCCCTGACAGCCTGGTGAGATAAAACACCTGCAGAAAAGCTGGGAGGAAAGACTCAGCCAAGCCAACCACAACCTCCTTGTCCAAATTCTCCAGAGAGGGGAGCACACCAGGCCTTGCTGGGCAGCTTTCCGTCTTGAAGATGTACGCCCCAGGTGCTCACAGACCCTTCTTTAGGGTCCGCGCATATTTGCAGCACAGCTAGAGAGATCTTTTCACCCTAACAGCTATACCGATGCAGCCATACGGACACAGACTGGTACAAATTATCTCCCTGCCTCTGCAGGGACAGCTCTCCCCAGGGAAAAGGGCAGCAGCTCCCTGCTGCTCCTCCACACCCACTCCAACCTGACCCACCAGCCGTGCTGCTGGCAGGAGCGCTCCCTCTCCATGCCGGTCCATGCTCCTGGCTGGCACGGCTGCCATGGGCACAGGGCTGGATCATTTCACCCACACCAACCAGATGAGCTTGAAATGACAGACAAGTCCTAAACTTTGGGCCTAAAAGCCCGACACAAGGAGATGAAAGGCAAGAGAGGTTTATAAAGAAAAGCAACATCCTTTTTGACTGACCAGTGTCTCTGGAAGGAAAGCTCTCCACCCACAAACCTTCTGCTCATGTCCTTGGGCACAGCTGTGACCACACCACTGGGACACCACTGGGTCTAAGAGCAAGGAGCCTGACAACTAGTTTGTCCTTAGCTGGAATGAATAGCTAGACAGTTACTAATTTCAAACAAAATAAAATTAAGTAACTGCTACACAACCCTAAGATCCAGGCTGGATCTTTTATCAGTGATCCTTAATTTTTCATGCCATTTTTTAGAGGATGGAGATAAAGGTATCCAACTGTTTGCTGCAGGCTGTATTCAGGGTTAATCTTTTTATTCTCCTAAATCTGCCAAGTAAGTTAATAACATAAAATCTAGACTTCTAAAGCGTTCAAAATTCATCAAGATATTAGGCCATTCTGTATGTATTGCCTCCGAAATACATGCCTCCCCTTGTGCCACACTCCAGTTCCAATGTAGTCATTTAAATGCAAGTGTCACATAAACGTCTTAAAATTCCAAAGTACTGGGACCAAAGGTTTAGCTGAACAAAACTTTAGAAACTGGAGAAAAAATTGCTACTTCTTGCATAGATTAGTTCTGAAAGGAGAGAAAGAACAAACCTGTCTTGCTTACACACATGGTAGATTACCAAACTTCTCATCACTGCTACAGTTTGGCAGGCAAATGAGCAGAAGATAACTAAAACCAGTCATGTTCCTTACACAGCTTAAACTCTTTACGGTTAGGCTGTGTGGATGTGCAGATGTTTGTGCGCCACGCAAAACCACCCTGCAGAGCACATCTGAGTGAGCGTCGTGGCTACACGAGCACGGCATTTACACACACAAACCGGTATTCCTGCATTTCCATCAGAGATGCTTCAAAAAGTTACAATGAAAAAACCTGCAAAATGTGCTATTTTCCTCAAAACCAGAGTATTTTGTAATAGCATTTCTGCAGGAAAACACTCTTAAAAGAAGCAGCTTGAAACACTGTTTATGGATTCTGAACTTGTTTCAGAACCACCATGTTTTCCACTCTTCCATTTCTACATTGTTTCCCAGCTCAGAACTGGCACACACCAACACGCAATACAGAAGTGAAATAAAAGGTTTCCAACTGAAAAATTTCTGAAAACTTTTCAATATTCCTCATAAGATTAAAAACAAAAAAACCACCACCACCACCAAAAACCAAAATGCTTTTATTCCAAGTCCTGACAAAACCAACCATAATCCTTTAACATGATATTGGAGAGAATTGCAAAATTGAAGAGATAATGTGATTACCTCCACTTCAACTCTGTACTGGGACACGAATTCCATTTCTTCTTTCTCTGAAAACATGTTTTGTTACATGTATATTGAGAAAGTGGTTTTGTATGTCTGTAAGGATGCCTGCAGCTGCTTCAGCATAGATGGATGCATACTCAGTATCTCCACTGATAGCTGCTGAAGGGCTGCCCTGGCAAAATCCTCTCTCTCAACATTAATTTTTGCTGAAAGTATTCCCCATTAGATCATTTTCCTCTTTGCTGCTGAGCTTGGTACAGCTTTACACACAGAAGTGGAGCTACAACAGCTTTGCTATCTCTGCTTTTAAGACACAGTAATAGCCTTTTCTCTGCGATTTATCCAAATTGGATACCTCAAAACTTGCAGTGCTTACCTCAACGTGAGTATACAAGGTGGTTTGACACACTGTGCTTAACTCTGTGAGGAAGATGTAAAGAAATCAATGCTATCTACAGTCTGGCTATTTCTTTTGCGAAAATGGCACTCAGAATGTGGACAGGCTTCAGAAAGATCGTTTTTATTTTAAGCCTCAGAAACATCCTGTTATTACGATTGCCATATATAAGCCCACTCTAAAAACAAGGCTGTAGCAGGTTTTTCCCCAATTACTTTAAAAGTTTGCAATAATACGTATCTTTGTACTGCCCCTGATTTACTTAAGTTTTTCCTGATTATCAGAAGAAAATAGACAAGATGGCACAGAAACAGCACCGACTTCTCCATCTTGTTCTTTGGGGGGAAAAGCCACAAGCGAAGAATAAGCGCAAAGTAGCCCAAGGAAGCCAGCTTTAACTTTTACCCTAGGAGAACCGGGGGCAAACGGCACCCAGCCGTTCTCCTTCCCAGCCCTCCTCCTTTTGTTCCACTTCTCTGCTAAAAAAGCGTTAGCCTGCGAGCTGTGACCCAAACCGCACTCTGACTGAGGGCCCCGCCGGCAGGCCCACGGGAGGGGGTCTGCAGGCGGCTGGGTGGCTCATCTCCTGCTTGGATGGGTGGAAGGGGGGGGAAATTGCAATTAGCAGCCGGCGCGGAGCGGTATGAGGGATTCTCTGACCTAATTAGAGAGGTGCAGGAGCGCTGCGAGGGGAGCGGGAGCGCACTCCCTCCCCGGTCCAAAGGATGCTGCGCGACCCGGGGGCTGCGCGGGGCCGGCCGCTGCCTCCGCCCGGGCAGTGAGCCGCTCCACGGGGGTCTCCGCCGCAGCCCCGCACCAGGGCGGCGCGGCCCCGGGAGCTCCGGGGGGAGAGACGGACCGTCCGCCTGCGGCCGAAACCGCGCCCGAACGGCGGCTGGGCGGGCAGGGGAACGGGGCCGGGGGAGGCGGCGGGCGCCTCGGCCGCTACAGCCCCTGGCCGCGGCGGAGGGTCCCGTCCGGTCCGGGCGGCGGCGGCGCCCCCGGGGACCCACCGCCCAAAATGGCCGCGCGCCCCCGGCCCCCGCGCACCGCGGCGCATCCTCCCGGGCCGGCGGGGCCTTTCCCCCCCCCCCCCACTTCGCCGCGGCACTTACCCACGGAGTCGGGCAGGGCAACGCCGCCCGGGCGCTGCTGAGTCAGGGACTGCCGCATGCTGCTGCCGCCGCTCCCCGCCGCAGCCCGCCGGGCCACGGCGGCGGACAGAGCCCCGGCAGCGGCTCCGCCGCGCCTGCGCGCTAGGGCGGGAGCAGCGAGAGCTGCGGGGCCGGGCCGGGCCGGGCCGGACCGGACCGCACCGCCCGCTGCCCCCGCCCGGTGGCGGGGCCGGGGGCGGGTCCGCGGCGGTGCCTCCGGGTCTCAGCGGGAAGGGCTGTGGATATGTGCCGTTCCTTCCAAAATTAGTGCTCGCCCGCCGCGGTCCGTACGCGCTGCTGGTGCCGTTCTGCTGGAAACCGGCGGAGTGATTGTGCCCCGGAGGGGTTTTTTGGGGAGGGGAGCCATAGAGGTCCCGCCCCGTCTCCAGGAGGTTCCCGGCGTTGGACCCCCCCCTCACTCACCCGCAGCCCGGCCGCAGGGGCTCAGCGCTGGTGCCGGGTCTCCCCTGCCCTCTCCCCATCTTTTCCCCAGCCCCTTTGCACCCCAGCAGCTCCCACCCCACCTCCAGCCCCGCGGCTCCAGGCCGCTAAGTCCTTCGCCAAACATCTCCCTGGCACCTCTCTGTCCCCCCCAATCCGCCCCATCTCCCTCCTCCCTGCAGCGCTGAGCCCCAGAGCGGTGCTGGTGGCACTCCTGGGCAGCCATCCCACCGTGGCCACTGGCCCAGTTTTTTACTTCTCGGTGCTCTGAGATCTCTGCTCTGGTGGCGATGCCTGTTGCTGCCTGTGCCCCGTCCCACGGAGGCAGCGCTCCCAGGGGACCCTGCAGGCTCCCCGCGTCTCTGGCCAAGGAGCCGGGCAGGCCCTCAACCTCTGTTTTCCATATCAAATCTGTAAAATGGGGATAAAAGCATCTTCCCAGCAGGCTTCATAATTGCTTGTAAATCATTTTAATGCCCTCGGCTGAGAGGTGCTAAGTGCAAATCATGTAATTATTTCAAGCCAAAGCATATTTCATCAAGTTAAAAGAAACTAATCCTATCTCTGCTTCAAAAAACCCACACTTTTATTGGATAAGAGCCTAATTACCAGCCTCTCCCGGGAGAAAAGAGAAAGCATACACTGACAGCGGCGCAAGAAGCAAGTTACAAACAAATGCCTAGATCAATTAATGGCAAAGAATGCGTCACCTCCAGAGAAAACAGCGGTTATTTACCTTGGATGAACTAGAGGAGCCCTGTGCTCACTCCCTGTGCCCCACTGGGCAGCGGGGCCGGCACTGGCCCCCTCCTGCTCAGTGGCCCCCGCTCCGTGCCAGTGATGGGGAGGACAGGTCTCGGCTCCCTCCTCCGCTCCGTGCCAGGGCCAGGCTGTGCGGCAGCACAAGTGCTGTGATGGGGTGCGTGTGCCCCCAGGAGCTGCTGGTGCCCCATGATTGCCCAGGCCATGTTAAACCCCTGCACCCCATCCCAGCTCCTGAGCTTCGGACAGGCAACTCTTCGGCCCCGAGGCACCAGCCTGGCCGGGGAGAGCCAGCTGTGAGCACAGCTGCCTGCGTGCCCTCCTGCCGAGAGGGCCTGGCTGCGGGCAGGCACCAGTACCGAGCCAGCCCTGCCTGCATACCCGGCAGCAGGCGTGCGGCAGCCCCGGCCAACTCGGCGCAGACCGGGGCAGCTGCCAAACCTCTTTCTTTCCCGCTGCGCCCATTTATTAGCACAGCCGGTGAGCGGCTTTCAGCCATGCTCAGGAGAGGAAAGGGAGAAACGGTGCTTCGCCTGCTTGGAGAGTGCGGTGCAGCCCTGCGGGAGCCTGGGACGGACATCCTCATGCCTCCAGGCAAAGCCCCAGCCTGGGGCAAAGCAGCCTTTCCCCACCGTTGAATGGGGCCTGGCTCTTCTGCAAAGGGAAGGGTCGCTGGCCCCATTGGAAACGTGCCGAGGGAATGAGCTGGTGGATGGTGCCGAGCTCCTGCTGGGACAGACGGTGTAAACCAAGCCCCACCGTTCCTCAAGAGCTGCATGGGGCACAGCTAGGGACAGGCAGCCCTCGCACGCTGCCATCACACCGCTGGAGAGGTTCCAGGTGCTGCTGCACGTGCAGCAGCAGGCAGGGCTTTGGCAAGGCTGGCCCGACACCAGTGCCCCGTCCCCCTGCTGCCCCCCAGCACTCCCACCACACTGGCCCCTCGCAGCAGTGGGACTCCAGCATGCACCCCCCCATGCCCCTAATGCACCATCCTGTGCCCATAATTCACTGATGGGGGAAAATCTGATAGTCCCCAGCCCTGGTCTGCAGGGTGTCACAGCAAGGTGTCCCTCTGGATTTTCTCTCAGTGGCTGTGGCCAGCACTTACAGCCGGGTTGAGGAAGCCAACGCTGCGCACTCCTAGCTGCTGTCTCAATTCAAAGGGATAAATATAGACCTGCCCCTTGCACTACCCCTTCACTGCAAAAGAGATTTTGCAAGCATTAACCACGGCCCTGCCGTGACTGACAAGCACATATTGACAGACACATGCGGCCATCGAAAGCCCTAGAGATTTGCTAATGTTTATTAACAGCTACACAGCCTCCTCGGGGCGGAGAGCCCGGCTTCCCCATGTAGGGCGCTGGCTGGCATTGATGGGGACTCGGGCACGGGGCAGGATGCTGCGAGGGTGCTGCAAAGGCCACCAGATGCCAGGGGGCTCGGGACGGGATCCTGTTGCGTTGAGCTCACCCCTTTTAGGAAAGCAAGTTATTTTTTGATCGACTCCCGAACGCTGAAGTCCTGCGGAGTAGGGAGGGAAAGCAGCGTGGTTCCCCGCAGACAGGCAAAGGTCTTGGCGCAGCCATGCTCACTCAGCCTTTTTGGGGGGTGCCGCAGGGCTGGGGAGCTGTGCTGGGGAGGGGACTGTGCCTGTGGGTCCCCGAGAGCCGGGGTGACGTGACACCCACGACGGGGCTGGTGCCGCTGGGCTCAGCCCTGGGCTCCTGCGGTGCTAACGCTCACATTTCTCTGCGTTTCCCACCCAGGGATGGACGGGAACGCCAGCGCCGGGGGCATGGAGGGCCAGCACAGGAGCCCCCATCGGAAGGCGGTGAGTCTTTTGGGGGCTGCTGGCCACCTTCCGAGAGGCGAGGCGGGGGCTGCTGCCAAGGACCTGCTTCATGGCTGATAAATATAGCTCCTTTGTTTTAGGAAATGCTACTTTGTTCCTTAGGCAAAGTGTAAGCACTTTGTACTGAGAGGGGAAGGGGCAGCAGGGGGTCTGGTTGGTGGTCCTGGGCAGTGAGGTGGGCTAGGAGGGACAGGGACACCTGGGCATAGGCCACCCTCTGCACACCTGGCTTTCAGCAGGAGAAACCCGCCGTTCAGAGCTGAGCTGGTCTGGGGTGAGGATGGGGCAAGGCCCCCAGCCTCCCCCAGGACACCCATGACCGTCAGCACAGCGTGATCCCACCAGGGATGAACCTCAGCTTTGCTTCGTCACCCAGAGTCACCCCAGGCAGGCAGCAGCCCAGGGCTGTCCAGTGTCCCGACAGGTCCCGCCGTGGCTGTGACCCCTCCTTGCCCTGGCACACTCCTACCCCAGCTCCTGCTGCTCCTCCTGCCCCTTGTCCGGGTGCAAGGGACTGCTCTGAGACCATCTCTGGTCCTGGGCTGCAAAGATAAAACAGCTGGGAGGTGTTGCAATCCAGACCTAACCTAGCTCCTTAGCTCAGGGACCTGCACCGGGGACTGGGTAGTGGGGTCATCCCATCCTGTCCGGCTGCCCCACACAGACGTCCCTGCCCGTGGGGAAAGCTTGGGGCCTCCTCAGCCTTCCCATGCCGCCGGGGAGCCCCCGTGGCCTCTCCCAGCCAGCAGAACGAGACCCTTCACCGAGTGCTGAATACACAGCATGGAGCCAGGAGAGCCGGAAACTTTTCCCTCCTTGCAAAAGCCTTCTGCAGGGCAGAGCCGTGGGGTTCCCCGGGTGAGAGCCCGTGGGGGGCCATCCCTGTGTCCCCCCGCAGCTCGAAGCAGCGGTAGCAGCTTCTGGGCGAGGGCTCTGCATACAGCCCATGCGCTGCCCTCGCTGCCTCCGAGCTGCAGCTGGTGTGAAATCCAAAGGGCTTTTCCCAAAGCAGGACTAAGCATGGTTGCAGAGTCCCTCCGAGCAGTCCCTGCTACTCTGGCAGTCTGAGAAAATGTTTCCACAACAGCTGCGGGTGGCTGTTTCATTTAATGGGGAGGAGAGCGGGAGGAAGAGCTCCTCCTCCTCCTCCTCCTCTTCCATCACTTGCTCCTCCGTGGATGTCCTGGCAGCCAGCAGCCACCGCACCTCCTCTCCCATGTCCCTGCCAGCGACTTGTGCTGGGGCTGCTGCTCCCCCGCTCCGAAATCCTCTGGTTTCATCAGCCCTGCATGATACGGGGCTGTGGCCATGCGGGAGCTGGCTCAGGAAGGGCTTCAGCCCGGGGTGCGGGACCTGGGCCAAGCATTGCCTTCGCTGTGCGGGCAGCCGTGGGCATTTTGTGGGCAGCAGTGCTCCGATGCAGGCGTGCTCCCAGAAGAGCCCCACCGGGGCTTTAACTGGGTCTGATCGGGGCAATCAGTGGGATGGTGATGGTTTACAGCCCCCCTGGGTCTGGCCCAGGCTCTCCAAGGCACAAATTCGGGCTTTGGAGTTGGTACTTTCCCCCCATTCTCACTGTTTTGCAGTATTTGTGTGTCTGAGCAGAGTTTAATCCCCCCTGATTCGAAGGTGTTTCCAAGCCAGACTTTCTGCCAAGCTGTCGGCTGCTTCCCGGCTCCCCCGGCGTGACCCGCGGGGTGTAAATATCTCGCTTGTCGGCCCTGGCTCCAACAGGTGCCCGTGGCCGGCAGGTCTCCACGGCCCTCAGCGCAGACACGGGGCGATCATGCCGGTGCGGCTGCTGCAGGGCTGCGCTCACAGCGGGCACGGCAGCCTCGGGGAGACATGGCCGGGGCGGGCGAGCATGGCCCTGACCCAGCCAGGAGTGGCTGAGCCCTGCAAGCAGCCTTTGCATTAAAGTGCGGGGAGGCGATGAACCCATCCAGATCTCGGCATCACCCCTTGTCCCCGGTGGTACCTGGCCCAGCCCTGCCCCGAGCTCAACGCGAGGTCTGCACCCTCTCCCACCTCACTGCCTGATTTTGGAGACGTAGAGCCTGCCCACGTTCAACGGGGCTTAGGGACGGCTGCTGTGGCTCATCTCAAGCAACTCTTGGCCAGGCGCAGGTACAGAGAGATTTGTGTTCCCGAGCTCCAGACAAAAGAGTTTTCACCACCGAGGCAAAAATCAAACTCTTGCCGCCTGGGAGATGCTTTTCCCTGGAACTTAGTGTAATTAAAAAATAACAACACAGGGATTTCTCCAAAGACTAAACACTTGCTCACATGCCAAGAAAAATAAACTGGATGACCTCTTAAATAATGCCGCCTGCTGTCATCTGTGGTAGCACAGAAAACATGCACTTGAGCTCAGAGATGTTGCAGAAGCGTGGGAACAACCCCGGCCCTCCCAGCTCACAGGTTTTCTTTGGTCATGTTCACGCAGGTGGTAAAAGATGAGTTTCTGTAAATGCCAGGACAAGGAGACAGTACCCGGTGTGACAGCAGTGACGTACGTGTCATGGAAAAATGGATGCTGGGATCTAAGCGATCTTAAGTCAGAACAGCCAAAACTGCCTTTCTTTAACTCAAGAGTGATGATGGGAAAATGGAAATTTGAAACATTTCCAGCTATTAAGTGCTTTTGCATTTATTTTTGGCCAATGAGATGTTCAGCTTGCGTGTGGGGGTTGTGTTCTGTAACTCTTCCAGGAAAATAAGCATGAGGAGAAGGTCCAGGATCCCGACAGAGGGGAGGACGAGACCAAGGCAGAGATGGGGAGCAAAACCTGGGCAGACCTGGCTGGGGAGATGAAGATGTTCCTGTGGAACCCGGAGGAGAGAACGTGCCTGGGGAGAACGGCCAAGAGCTGGGGTAGGTCCTTGCAAGAGCCCTGCTTTCGGGGATCGTTGCCTTTTCTGCTTCACAACGGACGCACTTGCCTGTGAATGTCCTTGATAGCTTGGACTGACCACCCCCGTCCCACATTTTCAGGGTAGATGTTTCTAACCAGCGCAATAAAGAACTAGTGAGGAGGACAAGCAGAAAACCTTGGGAAAGTTACCCTTTGCCTGGATGTTAATGTTTACTGAGAATGTGAAAGCAAAGATTTCGGGCTGCCCAGGCTGTGTACTGGGAAGAAATTAAGAGCCCAAGCAAGCGCGGGGGCTGCAGGTCGGTCTGCCGCAGCCACGCACCCCTGCTGCTGCCGGCACCCCGGCTCCTGCCTGTGTAAGTCAGGAGATCGTGGGGAGGTGGCTTTGGGGTCACCGGTGTTGGTGGGAGAAGAGCACCCGAGTCGCAGGGCAGGCATTTTAGGGAAGGTGCGCACCGCGGGGCCGAGCAGCCCTCCTTGCCTGCGTGCACCCTGGCTCTGGGGTGGGAAGGGCCGGTCATCACCATCACCTCGCAGCTTCCCGGGGCGTGACATGGTGCCCACAGCAGAGCCCGCATGTGCTACTGGGGCCGGTGGGTTGGGATGTGCCAGTGAGGGTTTTGAGCCCCCTGTCTATTTTATCTGTATCCACGTGGCCTTCAAAAATTATCACTGAGTCTGGAGGTGCCCTGGGTGGCTAAGAGCAGCCTGCGGCTGCAGGGCGAGCACTGCTGCAGGCTCAGTCCAAGATGAAGGTGCCACAGCACACGTGATGCCATCTACCTTTGCAGCTCTGTTCTCCTGACAGGACACAGCCCCCACAGCAGCGTGAAAATCCCCAGCCTTAGCCCAGTGTCATGTGCACATCCGCACCGGTGTAAGGCTGTGAATTATCGGGGGCTGCTGCTCAGCGTTTGCAGCCCTCGTTGGCTGGCACTGGTAATGCGCTCGCAAGCCCTGCAGCCTGCCCGCACCCCTGCCCAGCTCTCTGCGTCTCCTGCAAAGCCTGTGCTGACAGCCAGGAGAAACAAAGGAACCTGCCCACGAGCACCAGAGGAGTCTGACAACCCACAAGCACAAGTCTGAGGCAGGCCTTGAAATCCATGTTTGCTCCCCCGTGCCCTTTGCCGGCCGCAGAGGCAGCCTGGTTTCGCTGCTCCTTTGCCGGATGGGAAGGCGCAGACTGGAGTGTGGGAGCAGTATGGGGGTGACAGTCCTTAGGGATGTGGGTTTGGGTTTCTGGAGGCTCGGCCAGGTGCTGAGAAAAGCCCTGTGAGAGGACTTGCTCAGGCTGGTGTGCATGTGGCCTCGGCTGGCTACTGCTGGAAGTTATTTATTTACAGCCTCGGGGAGGGCGCAGTGTCCTCCCGCACCCTGGGAACATTGTGGTGTGCTGTACAGCCCCACTGCCCTGTGGACACACGTACCCCCGGCTGCACACGCGTGTGAGCTCACATACCCATACAGGGGGCAGGAGAGAGGCGTTGAAGCTATTGTAAAAATCAAATTTTCTTTTAAAATTAGAGTATTTGGGGGTGAATGGAGCTGAACTTTCCCGTTCTCATCTCACGGGTGAGGAGGAGGGAGTTTGCCCAGCCCGGGGCTGCTCCCCCGCGCTGGCCCTGAAGGTGTTCCCCAGGGACGGGGGGGTTTCAGGGGACTTGCGCTGCCAAAACACAGGGAGCCGGCTGGTCACAGGGTCAGCACTGGAGGCCCCAGCCCCTGGGAAAGGCTGCAACCCCGGCTCTGCCGGTGACAACGCTTCCCGCTCCATTGCAGGAAACGTAAAAACGGGAATGGTAGCAGCACCATGTCCCAACAAGCATTGGCTCGGCGCCCCCGGCACCAGGCTGGTGCAGAGGCACCGTCCCAGCATCATTGTGGCAGAGCTGGACATTGTCCCTGCTGTGCCACCAGCAGCGGTGATGGTCCCATCCGCCCTGGTTCAGCCCGTAGCAGGACATGGCCCCGCAGTGGTTCCCAGCACCACAGCCCCGGCAGAAGCACGGCAGGAGTGCACATCTGCGTTCCCAGGGCTCCCTCCGAGCTGCCGGCACGTTTCTCCTGGGAAATGTTTGGGCTAGGGCTTCACTTTGCTTTCGGAGCCGCTGGGTTTTATTCATAGGCTGTGGCCTCTAGAGACAGCCTCAGCCATCAGCCTGGTCCAGAGGAAAAACAAATCCATTCCGTGGACATCAGGGCTACGAAACAGCCAGCGGTGCCGCAGCCCCCGAGCAATGCCGCAGCCCCCGAGCAATGCCGCTCGCTTCAGTCCCAGCGCTGGGGTCCCTGCCGCACAGGCGACAGGAGTTGGGGCAGGAGCATTGCCCTGCAGCCCCCATCGGGAATTCGGACGTGCTGAAGCCACTGGGTACCCCTGCGTGTTACCACGCCAAGAGGGGGTGGGAAGGGCAGG
Organism: Gymnogyps californianus; assembly: GCF_018139145.2. Taxonomy (NCBI): domain Eukaryota; kingdom Metazoa; phylum Chordata; class Aves; order Accipitriformes; family Cathartidae; genus Gymnogyps; species Gymnogyps californianus. The sequence goes on from NC_059479.1 coordinate 17,586,080, forward strand.
AGCTAAGGTCGGGTCTGTCTGTCAGAGAGAGCCGAGGCAGGTGGACACACGGACGTGGTCCTGACCCAGCTCTGGGAAGGGCCATGCAGCAAAAAGGGTACAGAGCCAAACAGCAGCTGCCCCGGCGCCGGGGCTGGGCAGGAAGCGTGTCTGGCTGAGAATCCTGCACCCAAAAATGCCGGGGTCCATGTGCAGAGTGGGGGCTGCGGGCTCCCACCTCCATGATGGACTCAGAGCTGCAGAGGATGCCATGCTGAGCACGGCTGTGCATCCCTGCGGGACACAGCCCATGGGACCTGCTCTGGTTGCGTTAACAGCAAGATGCCCTCTCTCTTTCGCAGGCTTGATCTTACTGTTTTACTTTATTTTCTACACATGCCTGGCGGGAATGTTTGCCTTTTGCATGTACGTGATGCTGCTCACGCTGAGCCCCTACACGCCCACGTACCGGGACCGTGTGTCTCCACCAGGTACGTACCCCAGCCAGCCCGGCCTTGGGCACCTCTGCTGGCACTCGCCCAGCAAAGTGCCACCAAAATGGCGTGGCAGGGACCTCGGGTGAAGCCCTGCTGGAGCTGTACGCTCAACCAGCCCTCCATAACATGGGGCGTTATCACTTACCTCAGGGCACCGACAGCGCTGCAGGTTCTCTGCGGAGGATCAGGCATCTTAAATAGCCCCATGTGAAGCATTCATTCTAATTATACTAATTGTTATTCTAATTATGCTAATTATGAGGCTAATTGTTCTCAAGGTAAATGAGCAAGTTTAGGCATTTCATAAGCGATGCCCATTCATTTCAGTTGCTGCCCCTTTATACCCCATATCTTCAAAATAAAATGCAAATCAGGAATAGCTTTTATGCATTATTATTTGGGGGACCCCTGGCAAGATAATGTTCAAAAACTGCTGTCCCTATGACAGAAGCAGCATTTTCCCTGTATTTTCATGTCGGTGGGGAACACGAGGCCCCCTTGCCCTGCTCCCTGCCTGGACCTGGCTGCGCGGCTGGGAGCATGGGGGACCCCTCAGACTCCACATGCAGCCCCAAGCCCATCTCTTCCCTGCAGCGTTGCTGAGACCCTCCAGGTCTCCCGTGTTTCCCGGGATATTTTGGTGTGCATGGTGTTCTCTGGGTGTGAAATGGAGGTGAGGGACCAGCAGGTTGAGGAGAGAGTTTATTTGTGAGCTGGTGCTGCCGCTCTCATGCCGGTGCCCAGCCCCAAGCCCAGTTGCAGTGCAACCAGCCCCTGCAACACACGCCCCAAGCCTGTGGCCAGTCCACCCATGTCTGCTCTAACAGGGTCCATTTCCTTCTCCAGGAGTAATGATCAGACCGTACTTGAATGGGTTCACCATTGCCTTCAACGTCTCTCAGCCCAGCACGTGGCAACCCTACGTGGACAGCATGCACCACTTCCTAGCAGGTAAGCTCTTAGACACCCCAGGAGTCATGTCGGCAAGTTGTTTGCATCCATGCACACACGCACACAGTGCAGGGGTCTCCTCCTGGGGCGCGGATCAGCTCTCGGCATCTCACGACCCCCATCTAGAAAGGGAGGCTCATAAGGTGGTCACGGGAGCTTCTGTGCGAGGGAGCCTTGCCTTTCCAGGTGGGACTTTCTAACTCCCTTGACATGCGGATGTACTCTGAGAGCGTGGGTCTGTGCATGTCTCGAGAAACGTTAACACGTCTCTTGGTCCCCACCAGCTTATGATGACAAAGTTCAAGAGGAGAAGAATATTGAGTGCATCTCAGGACAGTACTTCATCCAAGGGGGCAATGAAAGCGAGGAGAAGAAGGCCTGCCAGTTCAAGCGCTCACTGCTGCAGAACTGCTCTGGCATTGAGGACCCAACGTTTGGCTACTCTAAAGGCCAGCCCTGCATCCTGCTGAAGATGAACCGGGTACGGACAAAGCCGGTCATCCTAATTCCTTCCTTCAGTGCATCGCAGTGTGACAGAGTAAAGACCATGCAGGGACTGAAACTCCTCCACTTCTCAGGCCCAGGGAAAAAGGGAACAAGAATCCCAAAACCTGCTGGCTCATACCCGCTAGAAAACATCAAAAAGAAACACTACAAAACTTGCTCGATTTGATTTGCTGAGGCCTGAGTGCTTGGAGGGTCTTGTGCCAGGTCCCTGTGTGGGAGGAACTGAGCTTTAGGGCTACACCTCAGACCCCACTCTCTTTATAATGGGAATTTTCATAGAATCGAGTTTATTTGAAATCTTCTAATAGCATGGTGGCTCAGTGCACGCTGCTGGGAAAATAAAGGGGGGGGGGGGGGGGTGAGCTGTGTGGGGAAGTGGCTGTATTGCTCCAGGGAGTCTGGGCTCTCTGGATGCTCTGCTCTGCCTCTGCTCTCAGGCACGGGCAAGCTGCACTGCACGGGGTGGCAGACCCTGCTTCTAGGGGCACATAACTCCTGTCCTGAGCAACGTGACTGGCACATAGAAAAGCTTAACCCCTTGAGAAGGGAGACAGCACGCGCTTGGCACCGCATTTCATACAAGCATGCATGTCTTTTGTTTTTGCAGATCATAGGCTACCGCCCTGGTGCTGGGGTCCCCGTGAGCGTGGACTGCAAAGTGCAGGTAACTGCTTTCATTCATGCTCGGCAGCGTGGTGCGTAGAAGGCCAAATCTCTCCCTCTGATGGACCCCACCGATATCTGTCCTCATTTTAGCCCCAAACACTCACAGGACCCAGCGCTGCCGATGCCTCTGGGCGCAAGTAGGGGCTGGTCTGCTGAGAACGACAGAGGCCATCCATCAGTCTCCTGCTTCCCACCCCGGCCCTCGCCCTCTGAGCGCTGCCGGCTCCTGCCAGCCTCACCGGCAGCGCTCTGCTCAGCCCCCGAGGGCAGGCCTGCAGGGCTGGGTGCCGGGGTGCCAGGTAGAGCCTGGAGCTGGGGGGGGGGGAAGAGGCAGGAGCTGCTCACATCCATCCCCACCCGCTCCGCAGGACCCTTGGTCCTGGGGAGCCCCCTGCAAGCCAACAGCAATAGGGTGAAGGAAGGGCTCCCACTGCCTGGGCAGCAGCTGGATCATACCCTTAGAGAGAAATAAAGCAGCAGGCAAGCGCAGGAAGGGCTCAACGGGCAGCAAATTCTTTAACCCTCGCCTGTGCCTTCACAGCACCGTTATGCTCTGGCTTGCTGCAGCAGCAGCTGGCTCTCCCAGCAAACACGCTGCGTGCAGGCAGGCAGGCGCAGCTGAGCCCTGACGTGGATTTGCAAGACCTGTCTGTATTAAAGCTCTCCTTCACCTTACTCTGAATGGAGCTGTATTTTGTGTCCCACGTGCTATGTGTCTACCTTAATTTTTTTTCCAATTACAGAAAGGCAATGAGAGCGATCTCAGATCAGTGGACTTCTACCCTGGAAATGGGACGTTTGATCTCATGTATTATCCCTACTACGGCAAGATCACTCACGTAAGTAAGGACTCTGGCATCTTTGTTATGTCTCCTTGGGAAGGAGAGGGCAGGAGCTGCTGCACAAAGTACAGATGTGCTTTCTGGCTATTTTGGGCAGATGCAGGCAGGACGGAGGCCATGGGCACTGGGATTACAGCGCTCTATTTCTGTCTCTGACAAACGGCAGGAAATCCTTGGGGACTCCAGTTCCCCCTTGCCAGCAATGGGAATGATTACATTTATCATCTGGAGACTAAGACTGGCTTTGCTAACTCCCAGAGAAGGTCTCAACACCAGCATTTTCCCAGGGTGTTAGGGAAGTCAGGGGTTAGGTGACACAAGAGGAAAAGGATGGGGCTTCTGTCAAAGCTATGACAAAACCACTTCAGGCTGGGTGGCTCAAAACAGAGCAGTCCAACATTGGTGGCTATTTCTGAACGTGCTGGCCAGCACTGCTTTGGTCTGCGCTGGGCTGTACAGCGTTAGGAGGCAACGCACCTTCACAACAAAAGCTGAAATGGAAGATGAGGCAGGGACTAGACTCCTGTTGTCATACTGCTGCTGGCTGAGGATGAGCAACAGCCCCAGATGCCACGTCTGCATGTCCTTTGAGCACACAGATCCAAGGAACACCACGGATTTCTTATTACAAGCCATAGGTCGGTTTTTAGAACAGCAGAAAGTATTTGAGAGTCCCATTATCCAGTGTTACTGGTCCTGGCTAATCAACCCAAGAGGCACGGTGCAGTGCAAAACTCCAACGTGATCCCGTCCCTGAGGCACAGGCACAGAAAGGCTCAGTTTCAGCATCCTGAGGGACCATGACGGACATCAGGCAAACGCACTCAGACACCTCGGAACCATGAACCAATTACTAATGATTTTTACTGAACATGAAAGCACTGCCTGCTTTTCTGCTCCCTCAAAAATTACACTTAAATCTCCCTTCTTTTCAGGTCAACTATACGTCCCCACTGGTGGCTATGCACTTTACAGACGTGAAGAAGAATTATTTGGTCCCTATTCAGTGCAGCCTGAATGGGAAAGGTATTATCAATGATGTTAACAGCGACCGCTTCCTGGGCCGAATCATCTTCACACTCAGCATTGGAAAGTAGCCACCGCAAACACTGGGCACTTAGGTTAAGTCAGTCAGAGGCTTTTTCCTTTTCAAAGCATAAAGCTAGCATTTTTTCTGCTAGGAAAAACAGGCACATGGAGATTTTTTGTTAATTTATTTGTTCTAGGAAACAAATGAGATGCAATGGAGCATGGAACCACATTTTTCATCATCTGATGTAAATCATTATTAGTGAAAATTAAAAGTTATCTCCTGAAATGCAAAAGCATTTCAGTTTGGATTAAAAAAAGCTCTGGTATCTGAACACTATTTTCATAAGGTCTTTTACAAGTGACCCCTGTGGAATGCATTTTTCCTGGCTTTAAATTTTAATCTTTACCATAGTTTTATGTGCATTTCTCAGGCAAAAGCTAACAAGAGGGTAGTTTATTAGCACTATTCTTGGTAAAATAATAAACAGCAAAAATTCTGGATTATGCCTGCAATGACACAGTTAAAAAGTGAAAATGGCAGATTTCAAAATGCCTCCTAGGATCTTCAGCACCAGCAGCATCTTGATGCAGCATTTTACGCAGCTTGTTCGGCACACCCAAGCTGTTGGAGCAAAGGCCATGTAGAAAATCATTTGCCCTTGAACCTTTCCAACTATTCCTTTCTGAGATGGGAAGATTAATGCATTTCTCCCTCCTCCTCCTCACTCCAGTACTCCTCTCTGCCCCAGGAATCCTCATCAAGTCTATTAGGCAGGGATGAGTGAAAGGAGCTCTTCTCTCCCTGTCACGGTTCGCAGGTTGACGGCTCCTCCTTCCCCTGTCAGGCACAGAAGTGCCAGTGAAAGGTGTTAGACCCCCCCAAATATTTCAGACCTGTTCCTCCCTGTTCCAGAGAGGTCACAGCTATAATGCTGCAGAAAACCGCAGGAAAATGCTTAGTCATTTCATCGTTAAGGGGTCAATGCTGGTATTAGTGAAGTCATCAATTAATTTATCATCCTCAAAGACCTCTGAAGCACGCTCGCCCTTGTCAGAGCGGAGTGCTGCTAACCTGAGCAACCTCTGCTGCGCGGGCAGCCTGACCCTCCCGGGCCCGTGGGCATACAGCCTTCGTATCTGACAGAGATGAACTATGCTCTGCACGTTACGAGCTACGAGAACACAGCAGGACAGGACACCTTAGGATAATGTACTAGTTGGAAAGCACACTTACTAAAATTACTGACTGAACAAGAGCATTGTGGTATGTTTGTCCTACATCCTAGTCCAGGTACTTAATCTGCCATCATTTCCTGATCTATATAAGTCTCTAAGAAATCATTTTTTTGTATTAAAAATAAAGCGACTACAGTAAAATTAACTCTATGGTACCATTCTTAAAACACTGGTGTAAGAGACACACTTTCTAGCTTTAGCTCCTTGTGCTGGCCAGTTAGGGACTGAATTTCAAAGCAGCATATAATGTGATCCTTTGAGCACTTGATTAACTTTCTAGGGCCAAAGAGTGCAGAAGCCCAGAACAATAAGACTTGCTATCTGCTGAGTATCATAAACAACCATCGGGCAAAACCTATTTATTAAGAACTGTTAAAAACCTGAACCAGAGGTAGTTTAGGAACTAATTTTGCTCAGATGTGGTTATTCATATGACACTGATAGAGCTAGGGCAACACGATCATCCTGCCTGCCCAACTTATCTGAAAGGGCATGTTCTGATCAACAGAAACCGGCTTCTGCCAAGATGCTGCCGTGGTAGTGGCTCTTCCTTTGACATCAGAAGTAAGTTAACCCACATGTTATGGGGGTTATGAAATGTTTCCCTGCCTGCCAATTGCTTTAGCTCTTTTAAAACATTTATATTTCTGTAGGATCCTGAAAGGAAACCAAACCCTTCATGCTTCAGGCCATGAAATTAACAGTTCTCCAACTAGCAACAGGACAAAACTTTATTTATATCTATTCCCTACCTGCCTATTGGAAGGATTCATGAAGCAGCTGGTCCTTTCGCAGATGCTGGACCCATGCTTTGATCCAATCAACAAAGAAAGATCAACTAATTTGGATGTAAATGCATGAAGAGCTTAGAAGCAAAAGTTTGTTTCCCCACCAACATTCAGATCCAGTTGACAATCCCGTTGGAAAAGTTCTCAGAAATGGCATGTGTGTCTACTTACACTAAAACAAAGCTTTATAAACACCATAGTTAACTTTATTTTCCATACACATATTCTGCTTTCAGCATATTTGTACAGTCATTTCAACATTTGGAGAATTGTATACACCACTCTTCATGCTACAACAACCTTAAAGTGCTGGCTCAATTTTTGACTTCTATTGAAGCCCAAAATAACACTTTATATGCATATATAAAATATATATATATGTGCATTTAGGAAATTGCCACATTTTACTAAAATAACCTAGCAAAAGTGATGCAAAATACTTTGATCTGCAATCTAAGCATGAAACCATAGATGGAATCCATCTGCTGGCAGCAGAGAAGCAACACACTCTGACAAGCAGGTGTTACTCAGAAATTGCCAGTCTCAAAATAGTTCGCCATTTACCACTCTGGCAGGGAAATCAAGTATTGTGAGAGCAAAGGTACAACACAAAAGACCAAGACAACCAAACCCAAAGCATACAGTCCAACTCAGCAGCATTAAATTACACTCCTAAAAAAAGACAACTTGGTTCAAGAGCCCATTTGCGGTACAAAAATCAGCTTTGTCAGACTCAGGTAAAGCTTATCTTTGGTCACAGTGAGGACAAGAATAATTGAACGTACAGGTATTTCTCAAACATCAAAACTAGCTCTTTAGAAATCTCTCTTCCCTGAATATATAGCTATTGTGAGTTACTTAAACATCAGTGTTGACTGTCTCCTTTGTGCATGTGAATTACTGAAGGTGCTTTCCCTACAACATAGATACAGGCTCAACGCACAAAGAGATTAAATATTAAAGTAGCTTTAGTAAACACTCGCTGCAGAGGACAGAAACTTTGTGTGCCGTCAGTAGCTCTCTGCAGACCTGGCAGCTCTTGAGCTGTCCCACAGTTGCAAATCAGGGTTCGCTAGCTGCAAAAGGCTTTTACCAAGATGGACCAAAGAGGTTGAAAGAGCAAGAGGTTTCTTTCATCCTGTCAACATGAACCTGATGGGAATGAAGCAGAACACAACCACAACCAACTACCTTCTATTTTGGTACAGTTTAGATATGGAACATAGAATTGCAAAAGGTATGGCATTAATAACAAAGAAAGCATCTTCAAACAAGTCAGATGCTCTTATTCCTTTGCAAGTCACTTTCTTTACTATGTATGTATTAGTTTCTGCTTTCTAATCAGCATTCGTCATACTAGAAATTTTGTGCTCTTAGACTATTCAACTGTTGTTTGAGAGAGCACTAATTAGGTTAAAAGCAGATTAATCCTATCAAAACAGACTGGTTTTATATCTTCACTTGCATTCCTACATCACAGCTTTTCAGCGATCCCCTGTTAACTCATGAAAGCTGTCCAAAGGAACCGCAGGAATCTCTGAACAATCTGTGCTCTTAGTCAGTCTTTGAGAGCTCTCAAAATACTCTTGAGCCTCACACGGACCAGTGCTGAAACACTGTGTAGTTTCTTTTATGTGCACAGAATCAAAGCTGAGCCAAACTGCAGCCAGTGAAATTCCAGCCTCCCGCCCTCAGTTCACAATTGAGCTCAGAACAAAAGAGAAAACACAGTCAAACAAAATAGCACAGGACACGTTTCCTTTAGCAGGCTGTTGGCTTTTCTGAGTAGTCAAAGTTCTCCAGGACTGAGCCTTATCTTAGTGAATAAAGACATTAAAGACATCATGCCAGTGCACAGCCATTTAACATACATTAGCAGTCAACTTCTCCATACTGATGTTAAACAAATTAATTTACCAGAAGAATCAGATGTTCTTCTCATATTATGTTAGTTTATTAGTGAGATCAGGTACTACCTTTACATTCAGAAGGAACAGCAAATTCAGACTGATTCACAAGAACAAGCTGCTAATGAAAAAAGACAACAGCCATATGCCAAGTTCCCAATAGAATTCCGTTAAGAGGTCGGTATTCATTTTCCCATAGCATGTACAGGCCCTTTCGACATAGCATTCACACCTTTAATTACAGTTTTAGCTTTAGCAGTATCCGAGATAAGCTGTATGCAACTAGAAATTTTCTTGTATAAAAAGATAAACAACGGAAATAAAGTTTTGTAGATGTCTCCTTTACTCAAAATAATCGCATTTCTCACGTGGACACACATCAACCCTGCTCAATTCTATGGCCTCAGAACACTTTCTTTCTCCAAAATCATACAGTAGCTTCAAGTAATTCTGCAACTCATCTTCAGACTCATGGCATGTTACTCTGTCGTGCAGTGGTTTCTTTACTTTTTGAATTAAAGAAACTATAAATTCATTTATTTTTCTTCTTTTTAAAGGGGCAGATCAGGGAGTCTGGGAAAAGGAGAAGAGCAGGGAAGGTGGCAACAGAGACGGAATTAAGAGGTTATACAGACTGATAGCCAGTACGACTTTTTCTTCTTCCAATGATATAAGATATAAAGACAAGAATGATAAGGAAGCCAAGTGCCATGCCCACTGCGATGGGAATTAGAAAGTTCAGGTCAGAATCAGCAAAGCATTCTTCGGCTGCAGAAAGAAGAAAAACAAAAAAAGCAAGGGAGAATAAATTAATAAAGGAAATCAAGCATTAGAAACCAAAGCAAGCAAGGAGCAAACAGACATTTTTGAGAACTTACACTGTATTAGATACAATAATACATCTAAAGTAAAATCAGTATTGAGGAAAGAATTGATAGATTGATTTTTCTTTAAACATATACACTACACACATCATTTGTATTGGTAATATACTTCTTCTGATTTGTACGTTTCATTTCGTCTTCCTCTAGCGAGCAGTCCACTCAGAGAGATTAGACACGTGAGGACAAAACAGCAGTGTGAGCATGCATTAGCTGATCACACCTCAGAGTTAACAGCAATACAGCAACAAAAAAAAGACAGACTGGTGTATTACTGCCTTGTCCAAGTGACCTCCCAAACCCTCAAGTGACCAGCACTTCTCTAGGTTCTAGAGATGAAGAGAAACAACAGACAGCAAACCAAGTAACAAAGTAGAAACTTACTGAAAACTACAAGAGACAGCCAAGATACATATGCTGAAAGCACTGAATGGAAAACAGTGACAGACTCTCTCTTTGAGTGGGTAACTTTCTTTATTTGTAATCCAAATACAAGGAAAGGGTTATCAGTTTCAGCTCAGAACTATGCAGACCTTACTGAAATCAACATAGGAGGAAAAAGGAGACAGCGGTAGTACTACAGGGGTTTTTAATATAGAGGTTGTAAAATACATGATGAACTCCTTGCTGATACAAGCACTCAGGCAGGGATTAGCAAACAACACCAGGAACAGATTTCAAAACTCAGTGATACACCTCAGACATGGAGGCAGGGCTTGGCATTCCTCCCGTTTGTAAAGCGAGCAGAGCTCCACCTGTGTGGTGCCAAGATGAGATGTTTAGTAAGATACGATACAGTGTCTGTGTACTCCTTCAACACCGTAAGGGTGCTTGACTTACATGCTTTTAATAAAGCAGAGCTCCTTATAAAACTTTTTTGCTTGAGTTTATATTAGAGCAGAGTGTCATGCACACATTCAATGCTTTATCAAAAGTTCGCTATTGTTTTAAGTGAATATTTAAACCATTTGAGCCTCTAACTGAATCAGCCTTAGTTATGGGAAATTTACTGTCTTGATTTAGCTCACTACAGTCCAGTACACACTCGCCACTACCCCTTCACGAAAGACTACACAAAGCCTTCGGCTAAGAGGAAAGAAAACAACATACAGATGTTCAGCACCTGAAAACACTAAACTCGGACAATCTGAAGGCACCTACTGCCAAGTAGAACACCACTTGGAAGGGAAAAAGAGGAAAGGAAATATGTACCTTATACAGTGAGCTATTTCAGAATTTTCTGACTACTGAGAAAGTATTTAAGTATCTTAAAAAGAGAACTGCGTTTGATGTTTAGTCATCTTTCTTCGCTGAAGATCAACATACACAATTTAACTACTACATGCTGGATAATGGGTCATTCATACTAAAGCTGAATGAATTTGCTAAGGATGAAAGGTGCCCAGCAGGCAGCAACAGAAATTCCCTTTCTCTCTTCTTTAAAGGAAGGAGATCACTGCAATACGCATCACACTATGGCACTGTTACAAGGAATTCCCAGGATAAAAAGGGTTTAAAGTTTCATACCAGGAACATTCCACCTTTTACCTCTCTCCAGTTTGCCACTGCTGTTGGCACACATCTATCCATGTATTGTTACTGTACAATGGTTAGCAGCTTCAGAGAAGTGTCTTCAAATGCAGAACCTGGGAACTATACACCACGGCAAGCAGACTCCACATTCCGGCCAGGAGGAACAGCTTTTTCGACATACTTGGTTGAATGTATCTCCATTCAAAATAATCAGAAATTTTGGCCCCCAACATTTTTAGCCCCAGTAAAAAAAGCTATCTTCCCTTTTAATTCCAATCATGAGACGCAACTGATAGCCCAAAATTTTGTGTTTTTATTGGTATATGCTATACAATAAAGAACACTGTGGTAAATTTAAAAATTAAAAAAGAAAAAAGCAGCATTTATTGGCTGGAAAAGCTTCTTTTGAGGACTACTAGCATGGCACCTTCAACCTAAAAGATCAGAAATCTTGGTATCTTAGAGCACAATTTTAATATTTAGTAAAATGTATACGGCACAGTCAATAGTAATCAAAACAAACTGCAGTCTATGATAGATTATACACATTAATATTCAACATCCACAGGCACACACAAGTTAAATGCTGTTTCCACAGACCAAAACTATTTTTATTCACATAATGCCACTGCATGTGTTCAATATTCTGAAATTAAAAGTGTAGTATTTTGCAAGAACTGAAATTAATTTATCAATTGATTATGAACTAGAACATATTCTAAGTTGTTAGGTTCAAACATAAACCATGCCAATACATTCTGCATCATTTCTTAACCAGGTTTGTTTTTAACAAACCATTTGCCTGACTCGGCAAGCAAGCCGCCTTTTGAGTTCAGATTTTTTTTTAAACAAACATTCCCATTTTAAAACTACTGGTATCCAGCACTGCAGCGTTTCTTGTAACCAACAAAGCAAGGCAGTAAGTACTAGGACGACTAATCCTCCCAAAGCTGCTCCTACTGCTATGGGTACAATGAAGTTGTCTACCTCTGGGCTGCAGTTTTCAGCTAAATAGAAAAAGTGCAAGTCTGACAGAGAAATGCATTTAAATAGAAGTATTTACCACTATAATCTCCCTCTAATTATTTAAAAGTGTTATGCCTTTCCCCAACAGGACATGAATCATCCACAAAACCCTGACCTCCTCCCCCTCTCCCAAACACAATAGCAATAGTTCCCCTTGCCAAACATCGTAACAGACTCATAATTCCATGATACGCTTTCTTGAAAAGCACGTATCTGCATATTACTGTACACCACAAAGTCCAGTCTTCCAGTGTCTACTCACTGCAAGTCTCCAGGAGAGATGACAATACTGGAGATAGAATTACAGCAAAAATAGTAATGCTTTGATAAAAAGTCTTTACACTTACTACAGGACAGCAGTAACTCCTGCTTGTTCCAAGTTTTGTCACAGACTCTTGCAGACTGACTTGTACTGCTAACTTGATGGAAATGTGACACCTGCAGTCCCATTGTAGTTTAAATTCACTTTGACTGATTTACATCCTTAGGAACCCCACTGTTAAGCTCTTTAACAAGAGCCTATTAAAATATTTGTGTTCTTCTTCACATTAAAAAAGCTTCAGCTGACTTCAGCTTACACTTCAGAAAGGTGCTAACATTATTTTGACTTTGTGTAGCAGATAAGGCGGCAGCTTTAACATAATGATTATATAAGCAGTGCAGGCTAGAATCAAGAAGGGTATAGGATTAGACCACACTTTTTCCTCTTGTCATATGACCACAGAGTTCACAAGATAGGCCAGAGTGAGTTATGATAAAGGGAAGACTAGTGTCTCTTGATGCAGAAAAAAGTATATAGTACTGTTACCAGAACTGGCAGCACAGACAGGATCAACACAGCTTCTACCATAGAGGATGAAGCTACTAACCCATTCCCAGAACGCACCCTAACGCCTTCTCAGTTTTGCTGAATGCAGAGACCGATTTCATTTTCCAGGACAACTGCAAGAAGAAACTGAACTGTTCATAGCTGTACACCAATTTAAGACGGCTAGCAAAATCAATCATAAAACATCTTGTCTGGATGGAGCTACAATTGACAAAAAAGTTTACAAGCAAATTTCTAACGATGAACCAGATGTACAGTGTCTCAATTAGTTCCCAAGCTGCCTTCTGCTAGTGGCTTGTACCCAAGCACACTTCAGAATGTGCTGCAAAACAAAGCATTAAGACACAGACAACACAGGACTCTTCGAGGAGCACCTTCACCAGCTATGTAACAGAATCTCAGGTATAGACTGATTGAAGTTGACCTTACTCATTTCGTTTATTTTCTTTAAAAAAACCACAGTACAAGATGTCTGTTTTCAAATCAGTTAAAAAATGTCAACAAGTTTCCTTAAGAAATAGAACAATCTTTATTATTCAGAGCACATATTGAACAGGTTGACAGTTCCCTACGGAGCAATACATACAGGAAAACTAGTGGTTTTATAACAACAGGCAGTCAGGTGAAACTTAGATGTGTTTTGAACCAGTTATCTGCACATCAGTCTAGGAGTACTTTAACCTCTGAGCCAATATACTTGCAAATGAAGATTAAGTTGCAGGTTTTTGCAAAGATACTTCTAGTATTGTTGAATTCTGGGAGCAGTTTGCACTAATCTTCTATATTGTCACTTGGAAACTGTACACGCTTCAAAAATTTGCATGGTCAGATGAATACAGTGTGGTAACTACTCCTTAACAGAAATGCATGTGTAACTGGTGCCACTGAACATCAGTCACAAAAAAGCTAAAAATCTATATGAACTTCTGCATTTGAGGATATATTAATATGACAGTCATTAAATCCACTTTTTTTTTTAATTGAAATGCAAAGTCTTGAAGCCCGTTTCAGGATTAAACTTATAGTAGTTCCCCACTTTCATTAAAATGAATTTCAATAACTGATGCAAAATTCAAGCTGTAGACTACAAGCTATAGTAAGCATTATCCACCCATACTTGCTTCCTTGGCTAGTGTCAAAAGTAAACTTTTTACAAAAAAAAATTACTGAAAGAAGTGTATTTTATGATTTGTATACAAACATGCCACAGACATCTCTACAGCCCTAGAAAACACTAATAAAACACTAAACCAGCTTTGTTGCAGGCTAAACTCATTCTAAAGGGGGAGACAACATTATGTTCATTAAATAACTAATTTAGGCAGCTCATGTTATGACATATGCAAAAAAGCCACACTTATCTAAAAGTCTAAAAGACTTTTTTTTTTTTCCATGCAGTAAAAACTATGTATTACAGCACAAGGAGGCCAGAGAAAAGTTGTGCAGCAAGGGTTAGTCTCTACAAAGCTGCAGTTTAAGAACAGTCCAGTTGCACTGCATTTTTTAAGCTAGTTTTCCTTTCCATACAGCAAGGAAAAAACAGGTGTTGTGGGTCCATCTCAGACTTGTTTGGCTTTTGCATTCTTAACATTAATAAATGCTACATAGCAAACAATCAAACGCAAAGTACATTAAACATCCAGAATGCCAATGGCGGGAAGTTATAATGTGAATTTTGACTGGCAGAGAACCATTCAAGATGAAGATTTAAAGACAGCTCAAGCTGCAACAACAGATACTGGCTCATTAAATGAAAGCATCTTTAAACAATGGTCATTCAAAGCAACAAGACAGACCAGTTCTGTGCAGAGTACGATATAAAGTTAAGTGCACTTTAAAGTTCTGGAATATTTAGAAAGGTTATTCCCTTTAAACTGATGCCAGCAAAAAAGCTTGCATTAATTTAGCAGAACTCTGCCTCAGTTGAGCATTTCAGATGATTGCCAAGGTATAATAAGTGATGAAGAATTCAGTGCCTAACAGTAATGGTTTTTTTTGAAAGCATTTGGAAATGGCACTAAAGTCTTCCTCTATATCCACCATTTGGCAAGTATAGGTTACCTATTTTGTTTGTACAGCCCCGGTATAGGAATGATTTCTGAAACTACACCAAGGCACGAGTAAACTACTCAAATTCTGTCAAAGCTAAGTAAGTTACTGCTGCCATTTCAAAAGATCACTTAATCACCAGCCTAAAGTTCAGTTCTATGAAAAACGAAGTTGTTACTGGGCATCGTACAATCCTTGTTAAATACTATACGAGTCAACATAGTGACTAACGCTGCCAGCTTAACCCACAATTATGACAACTAAGGAACGCAGAGGAGAGAAGCAAGTACAAATTCTATGCTATTCTGGGAGTTGCCCAATGCACATCGGTTTAGAACGTGTTCTTGTTTCAGGCTACAATTTGTAAAAAGCAAAAATAAATCCTAAACACTTCAGGTTTTTGCAAGATAAAATCCTTAGCCTAGCAATTCATCCAATATTTGACATCTTCAAAACAGCTATAAACCCCACGTCGTCTTCTTAGAGCAGGAAAACTAAAAACGTAGTTCTGCTTCATCTGAGATAAACAGTCTGTGTTTCTCAACTCCAATTAGCTGTGGCTAGTAATTACTCCTAAGTTTTGGATCTTTTTTGGACTTCAGAACTTGCACTTGCTTTGTTTAGAGTGAGATCAGAACAGAAATCACATTTAGATTCACAAAGTTTGATATCCAGCATAGCTTTTTCTTCTGCCAATTATGTAAGCAACCACTATAATGGCAATCAAGCCAGCAAGTGCAGCACCAACTACAATTGGGATTAGAATGCTGTCATCATCCAGCGAACACTCCTGGGCTGTAGATGAGAAAAAGGTTGCAACAAGGAATAAATAAAGACAGAATACTTGCCGAGTGTGGTATAAAAATCTGTTTTCCTTAATATGAAGGTGTTCAAAAATCAAGTAGTATTACATCTTTAAACTAAGAGAAAGAACTGCAGAGGTCTCATGGGTACATCTAGCATATATTAAGCATTATAATCACTTGGAATGTTTGATAAACTATAGTAAGATAACAGTGTATGAGTTTTCATGTGCACAGGATCTGTACTAGACAAGGGAGCAGCCATTCTTCTACTTTTACGACAGAACCAGGCTTATCTATTTCATGCTTAAGGCAAGTCTGGTGCTTTTACTCATTATGAATAAAGTGACCTGGATTTCGTATCAAGAACCTATCCAGAATGGAGACATGTTACAGCGATGAAGTAACTATAACTAGAAGAAGGAGGAAGCTAGCTGCAACTTGAACTACAGAGTGAAATGGGACCCTAGCTCTTCAGAACGTATTATGATAAATAGTTTACCCTGCATACATTTGGGGAGTTAACTTACCTCTGCCTAAAAGAAGTTCAAAAATCTGCACCCAATGTATTTGTCTACAGATTAGTCTAGTCTAATAAGACTGTGCTGCAAGTATTAAGTACAAAAACCAGGTTACACTAAAGATTAAGAGGTCATTTAAGCCATTCCAGTTTTGCCCAGACAAGACCAGGATAATGCAGCAAACAAACATTTTATAATCTTTCTTTAGTTCTAGATATTCAAGACTGTTTCTGAAAGAAGCTCTACCAGTTCATTTTTCCCCCAACTCTCCTGTTCCTTAGATTGACAGGTAAAAAGAAAAGAAACACCTAACGGTATTACCAAAGTCCACTTCTGCTAAAGTTTTGTCCCATTTTCTTATATATTTGAGCTACAAAAAGCTGTATGTCAAGATGATGTCAGATAACTTCTAACCTATTCTGCAAGGCAATGCTTAAGTCCCTCTTCAGTGTCTCTAGCTCCTTCAAGTTTTATGAAGGAGAACCAACATACCTAGCAGACATTTTTAAAGTGAGAACAAAGCTTTCCTTGAACTTGAATGTCAGTCTCGGAATTTCTCTTCATTCCACGTGTTAAAAAAAACGAACAATGGAACAAGAGCTTAAAAAATAAAGTGCTTGTGCCCAACACTGGTGCTTTTTAGCAAGTAAGAATTTTGCAAGCATTGCAAGAATTAACAAAAAAAGAACTCTTACCTGTAGCGAACTTATTTGCCTTCACAAGGAATGGCTGAATCCATAGATTAAAAGTATGTATCTGAAGATCTTCATTAATCTCAAGAGTTTGCTCTTTTCGGCACATATAAGAACTACCAAGGTAAGCATCCCACTTGCTGAAATTGTTGTTATCTGCACTTGAAATGACTAAACAAAGGGGAAAAAAAACTAGAAATTTGCACGCCCACTTTAAATGCAACAGAGTTGCTAA
This sequence comes from Gymnogyps californianus, assembly GCF_018139145.2. Lineage (NCBI taxonomy): Eukaryota > Metazoa > Chordata > Aves > Accipitriformes > Cathartidae > Gymnogyps > Gymnogyps californianus. The sequence continues at coordinate 17,603,054 of NC_059479.1, forward strand.
TACAATCATAAGACTAAGGAGCTGAATCTAGAGGTGCCAACTTTTCAACACTGACTACTCTGAAAAACAAGGTAGTCTGAAGTATGATTGATCTGCTTAACCAAAAGAAGTCCAGCACTGAAGTTACTACAGTACTTAGCAGTAATCTATCCTCCATATAGACATATTAGGCTTTCCTTGTACCTCCACTCACCCCAACTTTGCAGAGTTGCAAGCATTTTAGCTTTAGTGCCCTTTTAACTGCAGTAGCTGTAACAAGCAACTTTAAAAAAACCCATACTTTTGATTTGGAAAAAAGTATGCTTTAGTTTTTGAAGGACTGGTCTCTTTTCCCAGTGAGAGTTAAGTAGAAGTGTTTGGAAGATACAGCAGCATCTTCAATCAAAGAAGACAACAGCTGGTTTAGGAAAAACAAAAAGCTTCAGAGTTGGTACAACTGTATTTCATACCTCAAAAAATGAGGTTACTGAAAACAGTTATAAAGAAGCCCTCTTAATTTATATCTGTTTATCACAAAGTAAGAGACCCCATTAGCAGAAGTTTCAGGAAAAGAGAATGGTCCCACACTGCTGTTTAAAGTAACTCTTATAGCCATTTCTGCTTATTACTTTTGTTCCTACCAACTTAAAGTAGGAAGTAACCATAAGCATGAACAGCATTGAAAAAAAAGTCAGAAGTATTTGATAAATACAGACATTGAAGAAAAGCTTACACTTGCTTTAAGGCAGATACTATTTCTTACCAGAACCATTCAGACGGTTGAGCAGTGTAACATTCACCTCTTTCAGATAAAATTTTTGTACGCTTCCACTTGCATTTTTCTGTTTAAGAAGCAAGAACCAACTGTCAGCATGCAATTCTGCATTTTTAACTTTAAGAACACATGCTTTACAAAGGCTAACACATTTACCACAGTCTTACATTTTCTACAACTTTAACCCAATTCTCCATTTGTCTTGAGGCAGTCAGCTAGCCAGTTCCACTTCCTATATGGGAACAGCCTATCACCAGCAAGTGACAGAAGGATTTTACTATGAGTGATCATCATGCAATGCTGTTAAAGTGGAAACTTAGTTTAAAAATAAAAGAAGTTACTTACAACAACAAATGTGAAACCAATCAACGTGCTATTTCCATCATTCAATTTCAGAGTAGCTGTTGTGTTACCACATGTACCATCTGCGCTAGTTGTCTTTGGATTGATGTTGATCAGAAGAGGCTGAAATACAGACATACCACGTCAAAGACATTCAGCTGCCATGAGGAATCCATTGTTTCAGTCAGTAGCTGTCGTAGGCTAGAAGAGCTTGTCATGAAGATGACAGCGGGAAGACTGAGCCTGGCTACTATCGAACCAAGGCTACTTAAGTTTACATGCTGGTAATACTGAAGCAAACAAATTGCCCAATGAAGTCTTATTTTGTTCACCTAATACAACAGTTAGCTTTGGCTCCCTCTGTGGGGAAAGACAGGGACCAACAGCCTTAAAAGCTAAGAAAGCTCCAGGCTTTTAATGACATTAGAGGTACTCCCAGTAATGAGTTACATTGAATCCACGTAAGGTTTTGAAGCTAGATATTATACCATAAAACTATTCTGATGTCAGAGAGGTGCTATGTACATTACTTAGAAGCAGTTCTGGACAGCCAGCAGTGTACAAAGCAAATACCCTGCACTCACATTTCTTATCAAATAACTACAGCAACTTTTCTACTCTTCTATTTTAGAAGAGAAGCACCTTGTCTTGGGAAACATTCAGCTGCAGCCCCACAGTAGCCAGAAGACAAGTTGTGTTTCCACTTTTAAGAGAATAGTTTCCAGTGTCTGGATTCTCCACAGGTTTGGGAGCAGTGGTGGGAGCAGGTGATAAAGTGGTGGTAGATGCAGTAGTTACATTGGCAACAGTAGGCGGAACAGTAGGTGCAGAAGTAGGTGTATCAGCACGACATCTAGACTCTGAAAAGAAATTTTAACCACCATTTCAGTGCCAAAATTTTATTAAAGTCTTATGACTCAGAGGTCAGTTCAATACAGATACCAATTGCTCTGTCAAAATCTAGGCTCACTGGGAGTCTGCTAATTACCAAGTCAGAAGTCTCAAACTCAGCACTATGGCACAGTATTCCAAACAATTTACAGCTACCATTTATTCTCAGAAATTCTGTAATGCCCACAGTTTTAAATCCATGTAGCATATGCAGTACTACTTACCTCCAACACACAGAAGTGAAACACACAAAGATAGCTAAGTGGTTATAGAAGTGTGATATGTATTTGCTGTAGACAAAGTAAGCAGCCCTATTAAGCTATATGTAGCAGGATGATGTGCTCATCTCTCTTGAGTAGTTGAGCTATGAGATGAAACAACAGGCTCTGGACTATTTAAATGAAAAAGCAGAGGCTACCACTGAAAATAGAAGGCATTCAGCTAAAAACCTTGAAGCTCAAATGATCTAGTCAGCAACAGTAGTTCTGAAGTGCTTATTTTTAATACCCCAATTACTGGAATACACACTTTTAGACTACCACCTTAGCATGGGAACAATCTACATTACTATAGACTACTACATCTGTTCTACTAATCTATTTTCCAAGAACAAGGAAAGACGTACTAAAGGATATTTACATGAATATTATTCAACGCAGCACATCTTAGAACTGGTGGATTTTTTTATTGTGGGACTTTGCTCCCTGCACTAAGGTGCAATACAAAAAAGCTCATTCACAAATTGAAATGCTCACCTTTTTTACCGATTGTGCCATTCTGAACAAAAGCCTGCACAGTAACGTTCCAGAAAATCTGTGTTACGTTTTCTGCTTCAAAAAAGTCAGTATTATGACACACGAAGACATTATTCAGTTGAACTGGACGCATAGTATCCTTTACAACAACAGTAACTGGTCCTAAAAATAAGCACAAGTATTTTAATGCCTTATGAACTACAAGAACATTTATAGGTAGCATTATGTTTTATATAATTCCATAAGACAAGCTTAATTAATTATCTCTTACTCTTTAACAACCCTAACCTTTCTTGAATGTTTTACCTATGTGTCCTGACCTGAAGTGCTAAGTAATGCAGAGAAGTAACCAAGTGTCCTGGTTTCAGCTGGGATAGAGTTAACCTTCTTCCTAGTAGCTGGTATAGTGCTGTGTTTTGGATTTAGTAGGAAAATAATGTTGATAACACACTGATGTTTTTAGCTGCTGCTAAGTAGTGTTTATACTAAGTCAAGGATTTTTCAGCTTCTCATGCCCAGCCAGCAAGAAGGCTGGAGGAGCACAAGAAGCTGGGAGGGGACACCGCCAGGACAGCTGACCCAAACTGGCCAAAGGAATATTCCATACCATATGACCTCATGCCCAGTATATAAACTGGGGGGAGCTGGCTGGGAGGGGTGGATCACTGCTTGGGAACTAACTGGGCATCAGTCGGCGAGTGGTGAGCAACTGCATTGTGCATCACTTGTTTTGTATATTCTAATTCTTTTAGTAGTATTGTTATAATTTTATTATTATTATCATCATTATTTTTCCTTATTTTCTGTCCTATTAAACTGTCTTTATGTCAACCCATGACGTTTGTTTTTTTCTGATTCTCTCCCCCATCCCGCTGGGTGGGGGGAGTGAGCGAGCGGCTGTGTGGTGCTTAGTTGCTGGCTGGGGTTAAACCACGAAACCAAGCTTCCAGAACTAGACGTGCCATAAGAAAGCTTTCATTTAAGGAAAAAAAATCCTATTATTAGTAGGTATTAGTACATGGGAAGCCTAACACTGTATTGCTTTGCTATGTGGAAGGTCAAGTAGTGCACACTAAAACGAATCTTCCATGTGCCTGTTGTCTACTAGCAGCACCTCGCTGATCGAGGCTGTTCAAACAGTTAACCTTCCCCTTCTATTCCACTTAAAAGAATTATACATTCAGTAAAGCTAACCAGTCTGTATTCTTATCCGGTAGGCAGCTATGATGAACAATAGTTAGGAGTATATGGCGTAGAAGTCATTAGATACATTATCAGTCCTTCTAACTTTGAAAAAGCCAACCAAGGCCAGCTACACGAGATCTGACACTTGTGGCCGAGATTGTTTTGTAAGTAGGATTCTGCACTGAATGTTACCTTTTCTTTTAGCATCAGGAAACACAGCAGTATCATTGGTGTTGTAGGTAAATGTGATGAAGTCCCCCTGGTAAGTTTCATTGGTTTTTGTAAAGTTAATGCTCCAAGAGTGACCTTCTCCAAACTGTACTGCCAGAAGTGCGGCTTCTGTGTCATTGCCACAGACGCTTCCATTGTGTGTCACATTGGATGACAAATTCAAGGTTGTGTTTTTCTAGAAGAGAAGGGTAGTTTTAAATGTTTTCACAGATACCAGTTCTTCCCCATGACAATGCTATAAACCTGCTGGAGTTAGATGGAACTTCACACAAGATTAGCGAGGTTGTTTTAGGTTATTCTACAAAATTATGAAAAAGGCTCCCTGACATCTGACTTAGAAAGGAGCCACATCAGATTCAAGTACAAAAGTACAAATCTAACTTGGCTGTAAATCTTGACTGTGCTGAGCTGCAATTTGCATTTACTATTCGGGCTAAGAACATTACTACACTGATACACAAAAACCACCAAGTCTGACCAGTATGCCATTTAAGTAAGTGCAATAGGGCACTTCCAGTTATTTGTATTATTAGTTGAGAACCTATGCTTTGTTTTAAAATGAGTATTTAGGAATGCTCTTAACAACTGACTTCGCAAAAAAAAAAAAGGTAAAAAACCCAAACACCCTAGGTAAAAGAATGTACTTAAACTTTTACCCAGGACAAAACAGTTCTCAACAAAAGTTACCTCCAAATACTTACATAATCACTACTGTTTGTTTCATATTTTATTAAGAATCTCATCATCCATTTTGCATACAGGCACGTAGCATTAGAGGCATCCTTTACATCTACTTCCACTGCATAGGACTGGAAAAAATCTATAAGATATGATTATTAGCTATTAAGACATTGCTTTTATTTCATTTTCTAGTACCACTTAAGAGGACAGCTCATTACAAAGTAGTAAATTATTTCAGGACTGGATTCAATTTGCCAGACACTGAAAGAGCAGCTAGATTTCTAAAAAGTATTAAAACTAGGAAGCACACCATGAAGTTATCAAAGCTAGATAAAAATTGAGAGAATGTTTTACAGTCTTTTTACCTGACAGAGACTAATAATCTAAAGGAGCATTAGCTTTCTGGTGACAAACTGAGTAGACTGAAGTGCACTTAAACAACCTACTGCTTGCAGACCAGGGTCTCCCTATTATCTTATCTGTTTCATCAGTGGTATGACTCAAGTTGACCTCTAAGAGATGAGATCAGGGTGCCTTCATTGTGTTTCCACAATTTCTGGCTCACAAGACATGGACATTAAATTCTCTTTATGTTTTTAGAGAACTTTTTGTAGTTGTTGGATTTTTAACCCAGTGAATCTCAACAGAAGCACTGCCCCACAGTTAGCTTTGATTTGCACTGCGGTGACCGCTGGCCCCCCCAGCCCTGAGCTGGCCGCTGGTGAGGAGGGCTGACACGATCCACAGGCGCAGGTAACCAACTGCCTGGAAGCGCCGCTCGGGTGGGCCGGCAGCAGGCAGGCCGCCCTGGCCGCCAGGCCCTCGGGTGAAACACACGCCTTAGCCGCCCGGCTTGCACTCCGGCCCGGGAAGGGCGCCAGGCCGGACCCGGCCCGCGCTCCCCCCCGACGCTCTCCGCCATCCCGGCGGCGGCACCAGCAACAGGGTCCCGCTAGGCCAGCGCGACGCGCCTCGGCCCCCGCTCCCCTTCCACGGGTGACAGCGCGGCGGGGAGGCAGCGCGGCGGGGAGGCAGCCCGGCGCCGCCTCCGCCTCCGCTCCGGGGCCGCCCTGGGGAAACGGCCGCCGGGCTGAGGCGGCCCCGGGCCTGCCAGGACCGCGGCACCCTCACGCGCGCCCGACCGTTGCCCGACGCCGCGTCACGTGCGCGACGGGGGGCGGGGGGGGGGGGGGGGGGAGGCGCCGCGCCCGTGGGGACACCTGCGGCCCCCCCCCGCCGCCGCCTCCGCCCGGGCGCCCGCAGGCCCGCCGCTCGCCCGCGGGCCTAGGGACTGCCGCCGCCCCGCTCACCGGAGGTGCCAAGCAGCAGCAGGAAGAGGAGACAGGAGGCGGCGGAGCAGCGCGGCCCCATGCTCCCGGCAGCAGGCGCAGGGGCGCCGAGAGACAGCCGGTGGCGAGCAGGCGCGGCGAGCGGGCGCGATAAAAACCTCGCCATCGGTCATGTGAGGGGAGGGGCGGTGCCGCCCGCGCGCCGCCAATCGCCGCGCCGGGCCTCGATTCGATGGCTCGCGGACGGGAGGCTCGCTGCGCGCCGCCTCGGGCGGGCGACGGGTCGGTGCGCGTCCGCCCCCGCCTGCTCGGGAGGCCCGGCGGGGGGGCGGCAGGGCGGCACCGTGCCACCGTGCCCCTGCCCCTGCCCCTGCCCCTGCCCCTGCCCCTGCCCCTGCCCTGTGCGGGCGCTGCGGGCCTCCGCAGAAGCGGGTTACCGGCCGCTTGCTTTGGCCCTCGGCAGCCTTTGCTGTCTCCAGTGGGGCTGCTGTAGGTCGAGAGGAGAAAGCCGAGAGGAGATGCGCATCCAAGGAAGTTTAATATGGAGGCTTTCACTGCAAAAAATAAAGAACTGAGATATTTTCCATGTTTACGATAAATAAAAAGGGGGAGAAGTGGGCTAAATTGACCTAAATATTTAAGTCAGTGGTGCAGGAGCAGCAGAGCACTGCAGTGGGTCAGCATGTGGGGTCATGGGGGCTAGGCAGGCCTGCCCTGGGGAAATGGCTCTGCTTTAGGGCTGGGGTGGCCTTGGGTGGTCTGCCGGTGTCCCTCCCGGCTGACACGACTGTCATTCATTGTCCGTCCTCCCACGTCACCCAGGGCCGACCAGAGATGGTCTCAGGCTCTCGGGAGGACTGGGCCTCCACCATGACTGGGCAGAAACCTTTCCAGGAATGGCCTCTGTAAAGCAGGGAGGGGGATGGCACCAGCACCGAGAACTGGGGTGCTTTGCTGTGGTTTCGCTGATGCTGAAGTGCAAAACATGGGGCAGAAAAAAGGTGGGAGAAAGCAGCTGCCTGGTGCAAATGAGGGAGAAGAGAGCTGGTGGGGTGGAGAAGAAACCTGGTGGATTTGAGACTGGAAGGTATAAAATGTGGTGGAGGTTGGATTGCAGCCTGGAGACTATTGACGAGGGGCAGAAAAAAAAAAAGAAAGGCTGGCTTGGCAAAGAAAGGGGGGACGGGGAAGAAGAGATTCAGGCTGGGAGACAGCAAGGAAAATGGCAGGCAGATGCTCAGCTGCCTGAGGAGACAGGAGCTCGAGACTCAGCGAGGAACGGCCCTCCTGGAAGAACATATTCCTGTTTCTGATGCTGTGGGAGAACTGCAAATAGTATTTTGAATAATCAGGCACTAAGAGACATGCCCAGTCATGGGGGAAGAACATGAAAGCTCTTGAAGAAGACAATAAAACACATTGACCTGATACAGTGAGACAGTGGGAGTGTAGACGGTGTTGATAGGAAAGCAGTTATGAAGTCTTGAGGAAGTTGAAATAATGCAATTTGTGATTAAATGTCAGTTAAATACTCTCAGTTGTATACTTGCAATACTGTACTTTTCCAAAGGGTATCACAAAACCAAGCCTGGCAAGGCAGGACCACCACTGAAACCAGTGCATCGTACAAATGGGGGTTCCACGCACAAATGCTTGCGTGGTCAGACACGTTCATTGCTTCTTTGCATTTCTTTTTGGGCTTAATAACTGCACCTAGAACCGACTTATCATGCGTATTACATAGCTGCACGTGCATCTGTCTAAGCATCGTTGTATGTGAATATCAAAATTCATGTCATTTCAAAATATTTAGAAAGAATAATTTTTTATTTAGCCTTTGGGCTTAATTTACTGAAAACTTATCTGAAGAAATAAACTTTATATTTAATAACGGAGCCAGCACTTGCTGTAGGCTGTGGGGGAGCGTCCGGTAACAGCAGCACAGAGGAAACCACGAATTCTGAAAGCAGCAAGTCTTTCGTCTTTCTCAGCTCCACCGCAAAGAATGGGGCATGTCGGAGGCTAGGGAGAGTCCTGCTGCTGGGGCTTTTACATTTCCACAGGCTTCACTGTTTTAGTGCAAAGTCCTGTTTTTAAAAAGGGATCTCTCAGGGAGTTAGGAGCAATTACATTAAGAGGATTTGACTACTAGGAGAGAGACATTGAATTAGGCTTTAATTAATTGGAGGAGCACAAAATGATTGGTATGTTCCAAGCAGTTTGTGTGGTAGAATGTCACCTTTTATATCAGCTGGAACATTTACTTCAGGACATGTAGCTTTATGTATAAACTTTGGTATGTTCAAATGCCCCCTTGTTCTGAGGGAAGAATCCTGAATATTTTGATCGCTTGCTTGCACATAGGAAATAGACTGTAAAACGACTGGATGTTCTGCAGACATAAAAGGAAGACTGATTACCTTGTTTCCGTTTTGCCAATTTAGTGAAGCTTGAAATGAAATCAAATGGTAGCTATCATAACAAGCAAATCCATTTCTGTTTAATAACACAGAATAAAAGTAGCAACTGGTGTGGGATTAAAAGAACAGTATCTTTTATATAATTTAGCATGATGAAAAATATATTATTTTGCACCAGAAATATCATCATTAATATCAGAACACAGATTATTCTCTTTCTTTGTTTGCATCTGGTTGCTTTGCCCTCCCTGTACCTCCATCCCTGCCATATAACTGCCTTCCGCGGGCACTTTGTGGTTTTACGTCATTTTACCGTGATCTTAGCAGGTGCGCTTTTTATTCAGTGGTTCACTTCTTGCTTGCTGTATCAGTCAAGATAAATGAGAGGACAGTTCCTCCCTTGGAGCTGTGGAAAAACAATGTATGGGCTAATCCTGCTTTCAGTTAAGTCAATGCCAAACTGGCTATAGGAGTAGTTTAATAGAAAGGTGAAGTTGTATGAATTCAGAGACTGTGAACTGGCAGTTTGTTTTGATTGTCACAGAATATCACAGGAGAGACTGATGTGCCTGTGGTGTGTGTAGGTCAAGGCTGACCCTAGCGACAACGCGGGAAGCGATGAGGCGGCCACAAAGGCTGCCCAGAGGGTTTCTGCCCGCGCGTGGAGTCCTTGGGGAGACCAAAGCATCAAATTCCACCTGCAGGGAGGTGGTACAGGCACCTCGCATTCACGTACGGGATGACGTTTGCCCAGCAAAGCCCACGTGCTCCAGCCATCTGAATGTGTTAAAAGGTTGTTAAAAACAATGTGCTCGTGCATTAGCACAGTGATAGTCTCCTCGTGCCCAGCCAACTGACAGAAGCTTGGGTTTGGCACTGTTCTCCCTAAATAGAGAATTTTTGGGCAGTTCCCAAAGCCTGTCTCCTGTTTGTAGCTCTGGAGGGAGCAAAATTAAACTCCATTCCTCTCTTGTTTAACAAATCCTCCAGCTTTCCTTAGAAAAAAATTTAGTGGTTGGGGTCAGATGTTGTCCGATTCCTCTTAAATTCCATGGAAAGCTATTATATTCAGTACTTGTAGGATGCAACCTCCAACAAATATCCATTGCATCTTATTTATGATGAGTAATTTCTTTGTTGGTTGTGGCAGTCTTAAAGAATGGTAAAATCTATGTGATAGTCAGGCTTCAGTAACATAAGATCAAACTCATATGATAATGCTGTTTTCCTTTAAGGATAGAAGTGTGAATGATTGTTACCATGATGCGGAGAAAATGCCTTACCCTTTTGCTTACTAGAGAGAAATGATTTTGCATTTGGCATGGTTTTGGGAGCCACTGATGGATGGCAAGCTGATCCTGGTTTTCTAGGGCATTCGTTATGTTTATTGCTGGATGTGAAAATGAGGACTGTAATGTTTCTGTACGGCGTTACATTTTTATGGCATGTTATACTTAGTCTGATGTCAGTAGTTTTAAATAGGTATTGACATGTACTGAGAATAAATATGCAAAAGCTTATGATTTCTTTTTAAAGCTTTGGTTCATCAAAGAATATAAATTCATGCCTAATTTCAAGTGTATAGGCTGTTCTGTGACTTTCATTCACATCATATTCTTGATGTCCAGTGTATGCTTAATCCTTTGTGAATCCTTTAGCGGTTTCAGCTGGTTAGATATTATATCTGTAATCAAACTTTTCTTAACCCTGGGACTTGCAAAAATTGATGGATGTGTGTGGTCAGAAGCAAAGTGTCCAGCGTTTAATGAAGCCCTGAGTAACTTAATGTTTCTGAGCTCTGGTGCAGAAGACACAGCTTGTGATAAAAAGAAGAAAGAGAGAATACCTAGGACATGCGGTAATCACTACTTTATTCTAATGTATTTTTATTCATTCTTTTAGATGTCTCTTTAAACAATAGGGCATTTTCTGTTGGTTTTTTTTTTCCAGGGACAAGTTTATGGCAGAACCAATTATTTCTTTTCGGGAGGCAGAGGAAGGATTTGGTACCATTTCAGATGGGAGGGATGGAAAGAGGAAGAGATTAATGCTGGCCAGAGAGGTCACAGATTCACTTGGCAGAGAGGGATGAACCACAGGGACCCTCTTGGGACTGTGCCAACAACTGTGAGAGTTACAGCTCTTCACCAGGGTTTTCCTTCTCATGCAGCCCCAGTCTGTCACCTGGGGAATAAGGATTTGCTGTGATCCGGGCACCGTAATGAAGACCATAGTTTGTCCAGCACAGTGTGACGTCTGCAGTGCTTCAGCTGCGTATGCTAGCCTGCTCAGTGGTAGAAGAGGGATGACTCCCGATAGCTCTGCTGTGCTAGCTCTGAAAAAATCACTTATTATCTAAAACGTGTGAAAGCTGTGGTTCACAATTGCTCTGAGCAGATGGCAGTGTTTCTGAGCTGTTGGGTTTCTGGAGGAGGTGGTGGTAGGAAACCAAACCATTAAATGCTGCTGCAGGAAAATGCTGAGTCAATACTGGGGCAATCACGTGAAATGCCAAAAAAAGAAACCTTGGTGGGGAGGTGAAGAGATCAGAGAGCAGGTTGCAGCAGACAGCTGCAAAACTTCCTGCAAAAGCACTCTGAAATCTGGTGTTGTGACACAGCTGGAAAAACACATTCCCAGCTTAGCGGGAAGAAGCAAAGGCACAGGCGGCAGTATTTCATCACAAGCCTGTTACACAAACATAACTCATGTACGTGCAACTTGGTTTAATCATACGCCGGCTGCCCAGGGAGGTGAAAGCGAGGCAGGAGCTGGGCTTTGGCACGGTGCTGGCACAGCAGGTGCTCCTTTGCTGTCCCACTGCGGGCATCCTCGATGCTGCAGGATGCAGGGCGAGGTGGTGCCATTGGTGTTAGGGTACCCTGTTGTGCTCGGAAGCATTTCCAGCTGCTGCGGGATGTGACGTGTACTGGAGCACTCAGCAGCCGGCTTAACATGTGGCAGCAGATGAGAGTTATGCATTTTGTGAGTCACGCCAAACCACTTCTAGATGTAGATCTGTTTAATATGAAAAAAACTTGTTTGACTGACAACTCAACATATTCTTTGGGCTTGTAACAGCAAAGTAGAAAAATGTCAATACTCTCAATGTTGTGTTTTTATTGACATACATTGCTAACTTGCTGGAGATACATCTGTCAGCTTCAGGGCAGAAACTATTTTGTGAAAATGACTGGTGCTGCACAGGAGGCACCTCCCACTTCCAACTCTTATGAAAGATGTGTTGACTGTAACTTTTTCTGAGAAATTTCAGCAGGAAAGGAAGTTATATCTAAAATACAGGGTTGGAAGGGAGACTATGTACTATACAGTCGTTTTCATATCTGGATATTTTAACTGCAGGACTTCAGTGCTACAGGATCCCTTGTGACCTAGAATAACATTACATCCCTTTTACACAGAGCACATCAGGGCAGATGATATGTGTAATAATGATATGTGTAATAATGATATGTGTAATTACTCTACAGTTTCCAGCTCTGACAGAGGTAGGAAACCAGGTCTGGCAAACCCTGAGCTATTGTCTGTTCACTGCATTGTCCTGAGCAACAACACTCTTCTGGGGAATGATCTCTCTCCAGTTTGAGGCTGCGTGTCTGCTTCGTGCTTTCGGAGCTAGGATTTGAAGCAGCAGCTGCTGCCGTAGGAATAAAAAGAAAGAAACTGAAGGGATACGCAGATGGTGCCAGTTCTGCAAGCAGCAGAATCGCAGCCCTTTGGTTGCAGAACCAGTTCTCCTGAGGAGCGAGCCTGACCTACTCCCTGGCCGCAGCCTACAAGCAAGCTTTACCTGCACGGTGACGAGGTTCCAGAGGCTGTATTTTGTAATCTTTGTTCCCATCTCATGCCCGAATGCTGTACCTCCTCCCCAGCACACACCTGGCAGAACTTGGTCTGCACAGTGTCTTGCCCAGCCTTTAGTGAAAATTAGTAGAGCAGCCTTGCTTTGAGCCTCAAACTAGCACCAACTGAAATATTTTCTCGATATAGTTAATGGACTGCTTTTGAAAAAGGTATCTGTTTTTGACCGTGGTAACAAATTGTTCTCAGATACAGTTCAAGCTTCAGAGACTACACAAGAGTAAAACAGAACATGCATTGTGATAATTTCATATGAGGTTTGGTCTGGGAGGGGGAAAAAAGCTACATATTAAGTGAACATTTTGCTAATAATCCAGCACTGATATTTCATGCTGTATTAAAACTACTTACCGCTCCAAATGGTAGACGGAAATCCATTCCATATAATCTTAGATGCAATTTACTTGCATACTAGCACGTCTATTTGCAAAGTCATAGTGACTAAGCTTTGGAAAGAAGCATTGCAACCCTTGAGCCCTGCAATGGCCTGGGCATTATCAGAGAGTCTGATGCCTGACCCTCTGCATGCCTTAATTGCATAAAGCATCTAAATGTTGGATCTACTGAAAAGCAGTTACTGCAACTTCCTTATCTACTGAAAATATCATTAGATGGAGCAGAACCTCTAGACTTACACTTTTTTGAAAAGACAAAATTTTGTAGCAAAAGCAAGTTAAGATTACTTAGGCATTTTAACACAGTGACATCCCTATTTTCCTCCAGCTCTAAAATACAGGTGTTTCAAGCTGACCAACAACTGATTGTTTTAAGGAGCAAGCTAAAGAACTAACATCAGTGCTATAGAAGAAATTTGATCAACTGTTTTCTTCTCTCTGAACAGTCTCACTTAGCATTAGCAGCTAAAGTAGCTGAAGCCTTAGGCCGCAAGAGCTGACCAAGCGTGAACGTTCGATAAAACTAATGCTGCTGACAAAGAACTCACTGAATTCGGCAGATACGAGTGGAATGAAGAGGGTAAGGACCAAGGAGACAATTCCAAGAGAATGAAGTAACTTCAGAAGGCGGCCAGCCCAGCGACAGTGAAAACCAGTAAGAAATCAACACCACCGACCAGAATTAAGTGATTGGACTTGGGGTCGGACTTGGGGATCGGGTGATGGGTGGTACGAGTATAATTGAGAGGTGTGAATTGGGGTGGGGGTCCCTCTCCGGAGGCACCCAGCTCGAGCTGTAACCGAAGAACTAATAAAAGACTAATTGGAAACCTTCACTCGGACTTGGCATTCTCAGCGGGATCCTAGGGTCGGACCCTGTTACAGTGGCTGGTGTGCGTAAATCCGTACAATCAAGAATTTAGTATTTGCTGGATGTGAACTACTTTTCTGAAGCTTAAGAAAAGGGGTTTAACTACGGTGCTGCAATGTCTGACTGATTTTAGAAAATTAACTTTCAAAGTTACTTTTCTTCTTTTGTTTATATCCTAATGCTTATTTCCCATAAGCAGCAGCAGCAAGACAAGTTATAAGAGTCATTTTAAAGATGACCTTCTATCAGGAAGCAGTTACTGAACCAGAAGAAAAGCCTGCTCCATTATAGGCTGGTCAACATCCATTGCTCCTCTTTCCAGTTAACTCCATATTTTACAAGATACCCTCTGCACAAAGTCCACTGTCTCTCAACCCTTCAAATAAGTTTTGAGGTGTAATTTTCTAAATACCACAGTATGTTCACAAGCCCTTGCCTCTTTAAGGGGAAAATCCAAAGCTACCATCTTAAATTTGATTTGGCACCAGTTTCTCTCAAAATCAGGAGAAAGTACAGTAATGTATATTGCACTTCATACAGTAACAAATTAAAAGTATTTACTGCTCTCTGGTGTTTTTCTCAGAGTAGATGGATATTTGGAGATTGATAGATTATCTGTCTGCTTCTGTAGGATTTTTTTTTATCAACAGAATTCTGTAGGATTGTGGAGAACGTAGGAAGTAGGAAATACTCTCTTTAAGGAAAAATTGGTGGTGGAAAAACCATCCCATGCATTTAGATGCCTCCAAGCTATAACAGAGAAAGAAAGCACCTGAGCAGTATTAGTGGAAGACATTTACCATACCTATTTAAAACCACCACGCACTAGGAACATTTTGTGATTACAGCAGTGCTGTGCAAGGTCAGCCTCCCTGCAGTACATGCAAGCCTTCAACAGAGACCAGTCTGGAGGATCAGCGCTTGCTTTGCTACAGCTATCCGTGTTTCCAAACCACCCCTCCAGAGCTCAGAAAGTCAAATCAAAACACTCCGCCTCCCCTCTCCACTAAGTCCTCAGAGCGACTGCACCAGGAAAGGCCGGGCTGAAGATACTCCTGACAAATTCTGCTCAGATTTGGGCCAGTGGTTCCAAATGGCTGAAGAAAAATTAAGAAATGGCCCAGTCAGCCATCATCAATAACAGAAGCAAGTTCCCTGTCCAGCCCTGTCCTTTGTACTTCAATAATTGTACCAGAGCCATTAAAAAAATTACTGTGCTGGGAGACAAGGAATAATCGTACAGCAGGAGAGCAGCCTCCTCTACTAGCAACAAGCCACCACCTTGGGTATTTTTGTACCATTTCTGGCACTTCTGCACATTCCAATCCTGATTCAGAGTTTGCGAGGATGCTTATTTCCTTCCCCTCCAATAACCTTGTAGAAGACTTAGTAAAAAAATAATTCAGGAATGGAAGCCACTTAGAAAACTCAAGGGATTTTAATGACTGAATGAAGAAGGAACTACTTACTATATTGAAGTAGCAAACAAGTATTTTGCTATCAAAGCACAAGCTAAAGAATTTAAAAAAGCCACAAACATTAGTAAGCCCAACATACAGAACTTTGAGTAAGAAGGCATTTTACACACACGAGTTTATCAACACAAAACTGTTTAATATTTATTAAATGACACAAAATACCTAGATAACAGACTCACTCTCTGAAAGGACATGTATTTACATTATTTACCAACTTAAGAAAGACTCTCTGTACCCATATCAGACTTATGAAACATAAAAAAAGTTTTGCTGCTTTTTGCATCGAAGGATGCAACGGTGATACATGCCCTGTTTGCAAGTCTGCATAAACTATAACTTTTTGATGCAGTGAAAAAGCACAATTTCATATTCTGGTAGCCGAGGGAAGAGGCTTCTGAAAAGTAACAGGGTTAGTTTTTCCCCCACTCCAGACATACTCTGAAGAACTGTTATACAAAAAGTATATTACATTTTTGAATGCTGCTGTACTCTTACAATTTTAGTGTAACGTTTCAAAGAAAATATTCTTCCTACTATATGAAATCACTAAAAAAGTGGTATTTGAACATTTCTTTAGATGCACTTTTTTTTTTTAAGAAAGCATTAGGGCAAATGATATGTCTAGGAAAAAATGAAAGGCTGACAAAAAAAAAAGAGCAGAGACCAAAATATGAAGAACAGCTAAAGCAACTTAACAATTTGCTAGGGTTTGTTTTTTTTTTATTAACTATTTACTTTGGCACCTTTGTGTAAACTATAGAACAAAACAACGTTTACAACACATTTGCAATTACAGCATTTAAACAAAATGGTCACTTTTTAAACCAGCCAAGACAAAAAAATAGTCCATTTATGGGTATAAAGATTAAAAAACCTAAAATATATATTTCTAAGAATAAACTGCAATTTCTTATGAACAAGGTGCTATAAACTGCATGCAAGAGTCAAGATTAAAAATGTGTGGCCAAACAGACAAGCTGTGTTATAGCCAGATGAGCTGTGGTCCAAGCCCACGTTAATTTTTTTCTTACAGAGATATATATGGCTCAATAGGCAGGCACATGATCCCAGCAAGAAGTTGCAGAGTTGTACGGCTGGACGATAAATCTTGGCTGCAGCTTTGTCATTAACCAGGAATGAGTGAGACCTTAGCAGAAGAGATGAAGAAGTTCTTGGGGAAAACCCATGAAGACACAAGAAGGAGAAGCCTTCTCCCTCCTCTCTCTCACCCCCCCTCTCAGCCTAGCCAGGGTTCTCAAAGTCCATTCTTTGGGTTGCTTTAACTAGACTGGCGCTTAGGGTCTGCCTCAGATTGTGGAAGTCTGATGAGATTTGAGGACATTTTCTATATAATATTTTCTGCATTTAAGTTACTGAAATGGATGGGATAAAAATTAAATAAACCTTCAGACCTTTCCCGTTAGTTTGACTGAATGCAACACACTTGTCTAATGAGGGAGGATTTCACCAGAATAGGTATTTTAAACATGCAGTGGTGTTAGATTTATATGCTACAACAGACTGAATGGAACCAGTTCAATACTGATATTCATCATCTCTTGTCTCCCAAAGAGTTAAGTTTTATGCTCCTTCTCCAAAACACCTTTTTAAAAGGAATCTTTTATTGGCTAAAGATACAAAACACATACAAGAAAAAGGAACATTGAATGCAAAATACAGAAGGTTGGGGGGGGGGGCATTCTTTCCTCCCCAGTGCATGTCTATTTGAACTAATACTTAAAGATTTGCAGGAGCAGTCTTCAAGTTTCTTACCAGATAACTCTACTGTTAGTATTTTTCTTACAGAGGCAAGGGTGGTCCTGGATGTCTACCAGTGGTTATGCTGCAATAGTGTCAAAGGATAAGGTAGATTTTCTGCAGATCACAAAGAGCTGTATGACAGTTAGTAGAGGGTGACAGCAAATGATTTAGTAGGAGAAAAAAACCCCATCGGCTTCATGTCAGCTAAGGACTCCATATAAAAGAGCTTGAGAGAAAACACAGCTGGAGAAAATATGGACTTAAACAGTTGATCAAAAAAGCAGTAAGGATGGGATGTGTCGGATACAAAATACACACACATATATACACACTCTCCCTCTCTTGCACATGCACACCCCTGAATGTGGGATCACAGTGATAAAAGTTGTAGATCATCGAGAGCTAAGTTACACTGCCATTGAACAAAAGTAACATCTTGCTTTCAAGAAATATCTGGTATTCCCCAGGACTATCAGTGCCTGAAAGAGGATGAGGTTTTTCATTGTGCTCTGCAACACAGCTGATCGGAGGTCTAAAGTCTGGCTGGGTAAGGAAGAACTGTTATGTGGAGGAGTTACCTTTTCTGCTGACACTTTTTCTTCCATATATTCCTGGCACATGCTGCTATAGCAATAAAAAAACCCAATGCATTTTGTTGAAACAAAGCTCTACATTCAAGTGACTTATTCTCCCATGTCTTATAAAGATGCAAAGAATGCTCTCTGGTCATCTAAGAAAATATATTTTAGATGCCTTGTAGCAATACTTACTTTCTATATGAGAGGTAGGCTTCTGGGTTCTAGGAGGCCTGCCACATCTAGGGCTGAGTTCTTAAAGCTTTAAGTTAAAGCAATCCAAAGCAGGGCAGTCTTAGAAGAGCTGCCCTGTCTAAACCTTGAGGTTAGTTCAAGTTTAGAATGTTGCAAAGCAAAACAAGTATTAAAATCCATTTGTAATTTTTGTTCTTACAGCTTTACCACAAGAACAGTGTGGCTTTTCATAGAAATCTGTAAATAGATTCTCTTTTCTAGAGTATTGCTGCCAAGAGGTGAAGGCCTCCTACCCATGACTAGTAAAAACTGTCACTTTTTCCATTATGGCTGTTTTATGCTTAAAATTCCCAAAGGTGAACACCAAGTCTTACAGGCAAGCCATATAAATCGAATCTGAACTTGTTTTGTTGTAGCAGTTATTTAAGAATGGTGTTTGTATATACAGTATATATGCCCACACTGCAAACTTTATACATCATTTTATATTGGTACCATTTTGTCTTAATTGTGACCAAGAATATTTTCCATTAGATCAGCAATAAGCACAGCTTGGCTTATTCCCCATTTTCCCTCCCTCAAGGGAAAAGATCCAAGTGTGGGCATCAACCAAACCAATGGTATGTTACTAACTGAAATGCATTCTGTACAGTAAATTAAAAGTTTGCATGCAGTTTAAGCATTTTAAAGGTTATTCTCTTATATTAATTAACCTTCTGTTTCCATTTAAAGGTGTGAAAGACATCTGTCATATATCAAGGGACTCCTCTTCAGACCCAGAGACAAATGGAATCACAAAGACCAGGTACTTTCTTTCAGCTTTCTGCACATCTTACTAAATAACATGCAAAGAGTTCAACAGCATTCTTCTTAAAATGTAAATAGTACTCTTTAAATGGGCATGTTAACCACTGAAAGAAGTCCACTCTACTATACTTTTCCATTACACTGCTTTCATTCAATCATCGGTAGTATAAAAAGTCAATTAACAGGATCAACAGGCTAGTTTATCCACTGGCAACTGTGTATGACACCAAGTGTGCAGTAAAACAAAGGCCAACATATGTTTATGCAATATAGTTGTACTGATTCGGGTTTTCTTTATCTCTTTCCATGTAGTCCCTGTCAATTAAGGATTCTATTCTCTTCTTAAGGTCAGCAGGCTGTAAAATAAAGCAGATGTCAGCATTATTACTTTGCAGTCAATGTTTCTCGGTTCTTTCTTTCTACTTAAGCCAAATACACATACTGTTTAAGATGGCTGAGGAAACAGAAATCAGTTTTTAAAAAAATTTAAAAATCCCTTAAAGCATCAAAGCTTCTAAAGTCTGCAATGTATAATTGATTGAAGGGAAAGTTACAAGATTAGCTTGTCACCTGCAGCTAAGCATAGACTTTTTACAGCAGGGAAAGATATTTGCTGCTGTTTAAACTGAACTCTACTTTAAAGAACTGCAACTCATGCATTACGTACCAAAGCGTTTCTATTTCTGACTTTTACCTGGTAAAGATGGTAAAAGTTTCATTTTATCTTGATGTGAGTGAGTTTTGTGACAGTTTGGGTGCCCTATGATTTTGTTGGGAGAAGGACTTTATAAAAACGCCTCATGATAAAGAGTGAGGAAAAGCATTTAAATCATCTGTTATAACCCTCCAAAGTCCAACTGCAGTTTATGCAATACTTACAGGCCTGCAGGAACTTAACATGGTAACAAAACAGAATGAGATGGCAGTACTTTTTTTACATTTCCATTGATAGAAAGCACTGTATATTTGAACTCAAACAGACGCATCACTGTCTATTTGAAAATCCATTTCCATTTGCACACAGTAAGCTATTCATTTTATATTGCAACTGTGGGTTTCTTTAGCTTTGAGACATTCACCAATATCTAATTTTCATTCCATAAATATATGTGTGTGTATATATATTAACCAATATAATGTGTCTGGAAAAGCCACTGTACATTTATTGATTACTAATTTATTAAAAAGTATCAACCAAATTAAGAATCAAAACCAATTCTGCATTACGTATCTGAATCATTTTCCCCTCGTCCCCAGGAACACATTGCCAGAACACTTAAATGCAAGAACAGCGTACAAGGAGAGCTAGCTTCACAGTTATTGCTAACAGACTCCAGTTCTGAAAGCCTTTGGTAACGGGTTTTATTAACTTACTAAAAGTCTGAGGTAATATTCAGATAAATGAACACAACTGGCACTTTAAAAATTCCTGAAAGCGAGTATGTCCTTCCTAATAGTAAAAAGATGAGTGTTTTAGACAGAAGCACCGTTTAACTGAGGACAGGCCAGGGAATATAAAAAGTAATAAAGTTTTAGAAGAAGAAAACTCAGTACTACACCTTTACTGGGAATTTAAGCTGGTTGTAGACCTCTGACACAAGCAGGTTATGACTCAGTGTCTTGCGCATCTTCATGATTCGTACAATTGCAGCGTCAATCTGGTATTGCCGGTCCTGGAATACTCTCTCTGTAGTGCTTGCCTGTTCCTCTACCTGAAGGATCCATTTAGAAAAGTTTTAAAGAGAACACTAGAACTGTCAAAACAATTCTTCCTCGTATCTCTAAGACAATTCTCAGTGTAAGACAGTAAAATGTCTGTTGTCAAGTATTTGATATAAATCCTTTAGAAATACAAAGACCGGTTATCTATTAAAAAACCACTTGTACGAGGAATTAAAATCTTTGCACAGATTTTACATGGGATGGCTGTCAGGGAAAATTCACTGTGAACTTGTTTCTATGTTCACAAACCATTCAGTAAAGCTCCAGGGAATGATTATGGGTGAAAAGAACATTCACTAACTGGAACTTCTCTTAAACAACCTTATTTAGGGACATCTAGCATCACTGGTGTCTAAGTTAGTATGGAAGCACACATTTAAATCAGCATTGTTAGGTATGTGCTACCATCCAAGTTGTACGTCTAACTTTTACAAAGATATCGTATGTATGTTACAACCGAGAGGAAAAAAGCTTGTAAATGGGCAGGCAACAAGATACTTAACCCAAAGATCTAAACCCCAGAGAATTAAAAAGAATATACCGTTTCTTTCATCTGAATTTGGTTGATCTTTATCCTGAAGAGCTTATGTCTGAAATCATCATTACATGTGAATTTATCGCCGTCTTCCACATCTTTGCCTTTGGGGCTTTTAGTCAGTACTCTGGCTTTGCCACAAGCCAGAGACTGAAGTGTCCTTCTCAGCTCTCCATCCTCTAAAGCAAAAACAAGTTGTTTAGGTTTTTTTTTTAGTAAGAAGACGTGGAAGTAGTCAGCTGTCTTCAATACCAACCTATCCCAGTGGCTTGCTTTATCTCCTCTAAACTGAACTCCTCTCCTTCATTAAACATGAGCAGCACCAGTGTCTGGAACAAGGAGACCTGAAGTTCTTTTTTGCCCTGTCACAAGGGAAATTAACAGACATCACTAGGCTGTTTTGGGGGGGGGGGGGGGGGGTTTGGTTTATTTTTTGGGGGGGAGGTGAGGGGGGAACAACAAGTCACTCATGTCAATTATTTCACTTAAAGGATGGGATTGTTATTTTATTCATTTGGGAATAAAAAAGAATGAAAGTTACTGGTCACCTTGTGTTTACTATGAAATGCAGAATAAACTAGAGGTCAGAAGGTTAGACTATTACATCCAGTGACAAAACTCATCCAAGATATGCATCAACTTACTCAAGATAAATCTCAAAGCACTGAGTGCTTAAAATTACAATTTGAAAGACTTCTAATTCAAAGTGTAACACAAATATTAGTTTAAGAAACACAGTACTACAGGATTTTTGAAATAACCAAGTTTGATAATATTTGTTTTACCATTAACATTTTTCTGAAAAATAGAACTGGTAAGCATTCCTATTCCAAGAGAAATTTTCTTGAAATATATTTGTGCCCATGAAGAAATGCTGAAGGGGAATAACTGGAAGCCCTTTAAAAACAGTTGTGTTCTTGTACAATCCAAAACTTTTATTTCAGTAGTGAAAGGCTTACTGTAAAGATGCTTAATGCTGTCAGATGAAGTAAGGTCACCTATGGAACACGACCCCCCCCTTTTTTTTTCCTCCCCAGTATAAAAATTAGTGCCATTTTTAATATGGAACTAAATCTACTGGATATTTTCTGCAAGCAGTAACCAACTTTTTTTTTTCTACCGATACAGAAATTGGATGCATCTTCTTAGACCTTACTACATCTATTTCAGAAACTACCAACTCCAGAAATGATAGCAAGAGGTCACAAGTTAAAACTAATTGCAAAAACAGTGCTAAGTTTTCCATCACAGCACAAAAAAGCTTCCCGATATATCGCTAAGGTACAACCCCGACTTGGAATCGGCAAAGCAACAGGAATAAGAGAAACAATACACTCACCTCTTTAAATTCTGCTTTTAGTACACAGTGTCCTAGTGTTGACTGCCACTGAAGTTTCCTACCACTGTGTTTTCCTAAATAAAAGGTCTTGAATATCTCCTGCAGTTTTACCATCTAAAAAAAGAAAAAAACCCAAACACTAAAACACGATTTCTACTTTAAAAGCATCCTTCCCTCCTCCACAATCAAATAAGCCTTAAATAAAGGCTTAGAAAGATGAAGGGAATTGCAAGAAAAGAAAACAAACTTTATTTAAAAAAGACACTTCTGCATTTCTTTCTAGAGATTATATGCATATTTAAAACCAAGTTGCAGTTGATATCAAGATGCGTTACTGATATGCTGATACTCGGTGTAATATGTCTATATTCATTACCTCTGGGGGCAAATGGACCTCCATAGGCACGTAGGTTGGCCAATAACCCATCGTCAGAATATTCACTGTTAGTTCAATGTTGCCAGGTACATTCTGATTTTGCATATACTGCAGAAAGAAACAAAGTAAATTGAAATAAAGCAATGTTTGTTAAACATATTTCAGGTAGAACTGAATAGTTAGTTAGAAAAGGCATTACGAGAGCACAGAAGACAGGTGACCTTATAATGTCTTCACTATATAAACTGCGAGTTACATACAAGAAAATCAGGGTAAGAAAAAGCACTTTCCTGAAGTTCTAAAGGCACTTCCATACAGGAAGAAAACAGCAAAAGAAGTGTTTTAGCAGGCTCATGTGAAGATGTTCCTAATTATGTGTGAATGGAGGAAAGAATGTTAAAATTTGCTTGTAATCAAAACATTACAGAACTGCCAGAATTAATGGGCAAAAGCTTACAAGCCAGTCCATCAGAATATAGCGGTGTTAAAATTTTTTTATAACTGGTGTTAAAATGTTTTATAAGTTTACACTTCTTTTATTACTGCGGGTGGTGGCTTTTTTTTTTCTTTGTTTTTTTTAAAGAAGCTTCTTGTTTCAAGTTTTTTGCTTTGTTGTTCAGGAAAACCATTAATAAATTCATTAAAATTTTCAAAAGCACAGACAGCACAGAATTAAGAAATAGATTCCGACTGATTTTCAGTAGAGACTGTTTTCTCAGTTGGGCTTTTGTCCACTCCTTTTGAAAGCAATCACCTATTAAGTCCTTTTCTCTGTACTGAAAGAACATTACAGACAACTGGAATAATTCAAAAGGAGTTTAACTCAATTACAATAGAAATGTTCACAACTGAAGACATCCTGCACCCTCTCGTTAGGCTTTCTGAGAATAACTCATTCAAAAAGCAAGTAAATGAAGGAGCCATGGCAGGCTTTCCCACAGTACCTGTTTAAATTGTATCATTATGTCTTTTGAAAGCTCCATATCTTTAAACATTCCTTCAAGTTTGCTGGTGAAAGCAGCTCCACATTCTATAAAAGAGAAAATGTAAATCTTAAAAATTAATCTTGTTTATTTTCAACACCATAGAGTAGTTATTCTAAATATCAGAATGTACTTTGAAGCAAGACAACCTATTTCAGCATATGTTCTTACATAAAGACCTGGATTCTAATTAAGATACAGAATAAGGTTATAAACAAGAAGGGGTAAAATGTTTTCATGTGGCAGCTATTTTGCAACCCAATTGTTCTTCCATGTGGACATGACTGTTCATCCTAGGACTCCACTGGCAACCTGTCACTCAGACGACAATTCTAACCCCTATCAGCTGCCTGCCAAACTGTCTCTTGATGGTAGAACAAGATCAAGTTCTAAAAAATCCTACTCTTACCACCCAAAGACTCCATCCTATGAAACAATGAAGACCAGACTAGGAGACTGCTAGCTGGCAGCTTCATGTTTCAGACCTTATATGGAGTGAATAGCAAGCAGAAGTCATCCTAAAGTTCTCTGAGCACATCACTGATTTATTCAGCAGGGAACCTCAACTCTATCCCACAGGCCAAGATACACCGTGCACTTTAAGCTCCCATTTTTTGGCTATTGCTGCTATAATTACGAAACTAAAAGCAAATGAGTCTCCTCAAAACCTATCAGTCATTCAAGACTTGCACATGAAGTTTTTGCCCTCATGTAAAGGGGAAATACAAACAGCACTTCTGGGAAGGACTGTTAAAATGACTATTTTTAAAAGAAAGCAAGCTGATAGATAGATAGTTTACCATGTTTGAGTTTGGAAAGCATAGATTTTTCAGCATCTACTGATGCACTCTTCCCAACTAATAGTCTCTTTGCTAGATCTTTTTTATAAAAGGCCTCAAAGACATCTTTTCCTGTAAGAGATGAGATTTGACAGTGATCACAAATCATTGTTTGTTTTAACCAAACATTACCTACAAGAGGCCCAATTCAAAGCTCAGTAAAGTTAACAAGGGCCTTCACATTAAGATTTCCACAGATTTTGAGTGAGGTCTTGTTATCGGCATTTTAACACACGAACTAGTTAAACAGCACTACACCAGCAAACTGCATCCACAGAGAATGAACACTTGAAAATGCAGACAGACTGCAAAAATTATTTCAAAATACCTTTATGTAACTGATTAAACAACTGTATCCCCACAAAAAACCCAATACTTACCATATATGAACCTAAATATGATCATAATTTTATCCAGCATTTTTTCAAGTTCTTCATCGGTAGCTTCTTTGTTGCCTGCACGAAGCTTTGAATCTACATATTTAGCTAAAGGAGTGTTGAGGAATAAAAAGTTTAGCATATGCTTAGTATCACAATGAAATAATTTAATTTTTTGAATTTTTTAAAAGAATCTAATATTGTGAAATCTTTTGGAAATGTAAAGGATCCTGAAATCCCCTTCAAATCAGTTTCATCACAGCTAGCTTGATATATTTTCATAGAGGCTATAAAGGTATAAAAACATTATAGCCTAATCTCTTTTTTCAGATAAGCAATTACTGCATCTTAACTTTATTAGCATACATAATGTTAAAAAAGATTTTTCTGTATGTAAAAAATCCTGATCTATATTATGATCTCAAAGTAAAAAGTCACTATTGCTATAGATTGACATGGCTATAATAGAAGCAAAAAGATCAGAAGAAAAATATGTAAACCAGTCATGTAAATGTGTGGACTATCCTGCTGAATTTCTCTAGCAGATTACTGTTTGTTTTAATTTCAAATGGTTTGGTAAGCACATTACAGTTAGTGAATTAATTTAAAAAAAGGAGGGCAGAAAGCATTACTCCACAAGCCTAACAGCACAACAGATTGCAAAGCAGGTATTATTCACTGTGTGGGGAAATGATTAAGGTATTCAAAAGCGCAGAGCGCCAGGCCTGTAATGCACAAATCTGTAAACAACGTTCTTTGCAAACTACAGAGGCTCTGTCCCCATAACATGAGAGGTACAGCGCATCCTCATCTCTCTTCACTCTACATATTAAAACATAGTTATCTGTGTAAAGCCCCTAATAGCTCTGTGCACGTGTTGGTGGCACAGTTATGTAAGCTTCTGAAAAAGTCAAATTATTAGCAGTATTCTCACATCTGGACACCAGTCAATTGCTGGAATGCCTAAGTTCTAACGTTCTTCACTTTTCTATAGCCTAGCCAGTGAACTGATGAATAGAGCTTGTTCTTGATGTTTAATGCTATTCTATCAAACAGTTCACTTGCATAATACGGCACAGTAGATCCCCAGTTTGACAATGCATTGTGCATAATGTCTTTTAACACACAATTCCATCATATCCCATCTGTAGGCTGCATCAGCAGCTCCCTCTTGTCCCCCACCCAAATTCTCACATGGGAAGAAACTGAAGAAAAATACCTATGAGTTCAGCTGGCTTATTTGGTCTTTTGTTAATGAATGTTTCAAAGGCTTCTTTCATGGCATTTACAAACTTCTCATTCTTGAGAAAGCAAACATCAATAATATGGTCAACTTTGTCTTTAAAATCAAGTAGTTCTTGGACCATGGTTTTGTCTTTTTCTGGATTAATTACTATGGTGCTACCAAATGCCTGCAAAATAAAACATACCTTTCAATTATCCTGAATAATGAATTTAAATGACAAGACTTTTAAAAGCCTAAGTTATTTTGTAATGTTTTGTTTCTGGTATTCATATTAGTTCCACTAACACAATAGAAGTAATACCATTATGAAGTATTTACTATATAATCATTCGTAGACCTTGTATGTTGATTCAAAACCAACCTATAAGTGAACAGATTCAGAACTTTTGTCTAAAGAAATAAACTTAAGCTTGACAAAATTAACACACCCTTTTTAAACATCTATATCCTCAGGTTTTACACAGGTAAAGCTCCCACTAAACTAAATTTTACTTAACAGTACTCCTATGCCATTACAAAGCCTTTCTTCATTCACAACAACCATACTTTCTGTGACAACATTTTCACTGAGTAATAAGATGAAACATTTTAAGTGATATTCAAGTGCTTTTTAAACTTCAGTTGGTTGGTAACTTAAGCTACCACTCATTCTGACACGAAATTTTAGCAGGGAGAAGACAGAAACGTTCTGCCATTACCAAAATGTCTATTGGAGAAATATAGTTCTAACTAACTATAAGCAAGATAAAAACTCCAATTTTATTTGGAGTTCAATAATTCAACTGAACATTCAATATTTTCTTCGATAGGGCTAGAACAGTTACTGTACTTTTCCTAGTACAGTTTCAAAAGCTGCCTATTAAATATATGTTTATAAGCAAGTAGTCTTTAATTCTTAGAAAAATGCAATAGTTTATAGAGATGACTCAAATATCTGTGTGTAAACGCCATTGATAGAATAGTGGCATCTGTTCCAGAGTTCTAGGAACAGTACCTTTATGTACTCAATCCAGTGTTGCAAGAGAACCTGTACTCCGCCTCTCACACGACTGAACAACTGATACAGAAGAGACAGGTCTTGAATTCGGTTTTCATCAAGAAGGTGGTTTAAACCTGCAAATGAGAGAATTTCAATAGAAATTAAAATCAGAGTAATCCAAAGAAAGCACAGCATATTATTACAGTAAGGGACCTCTTCAAAGCTAGTATTTCTTATCAAGCAATTCATGGTTGTTTTTTTTGTTTGTTTGTTTGTTAAAGCTACTTAATGTAACAGCGAAACACAGAATGGCTACCTGAACTGGCTCAAACCTTAAAAACCTTGTTATTGCACTGGATATCTTAGGCTATGTGTACTTTACGTAACATACTTAAAACAACACCTTTGCTTACTTCTGCTTTACTATTCCCTAAAGATTTGAAAAGTTTACGCTCTACTGATCTGTAGGAAACGTTCCTTGGCAAGACAGAGCTCTGAGTCTCAATTCCAGCTGTAAAATAAATTTTACAGATGTTTGAAGGCAAGCAGCTTCAAGAAGTATCTTCACCTTTCACTTTTTAACATTGGCAGAGAAGGCCTGATGCTCCACAGCAAGGTTCTAAGAAAGTAGATGGGTAAATATTGCAAACTTGATACTCCTCTCAATAAAGAGTCTGTTACAGATGTGCAGGAAGATGCTCACATACCTGTTTCATCCAGAATCCGGCTAGTAAGGACTTGATCATTTTCTTTTATTATTCAACTCTTTCTGCACCCATATCTATTTCTAGACTATCCCTCAGAGCAACAGAGGGTCACTTGACTCCACAGAGACTACTGCAGAACTGAAGCAACATACATCATTGCTCAAATTATACTAAGTTTTTAAAACAAGCTGCTTTTTGTGAGCAGCAAGTAATCAATGTTTCCCCTTTCTGGTACAGCCATAATTCAAAGGCTACTCCTTTACCTCTGAGTCTTCAAAATGCTATTTAACACACTGAAGTCAAGAGTCCCCTATTCTCGTTTTGCTTTTGCTTTGCTGTATATCTGAAGACAGCACTGCGTCTCCTTACCTCTGACAAGGAGAATGGTACTTGCCCTCTTGCAAAATGGTCAATGCTATTTCACGAACTGAGTAGCAAAGGGCATTAAAGACTGAGGTAGCTCATGTCCTCCCCCAGCACCTGAATCTGTCACTTTCTTTTTCAGCACAGGAATTGAAAGCCCCGAAGCAGTAATTAGAAACATTTCTATAAAGAAGAAAGATTACCTTTCTGAAGAATGGCTGTTAAATGTTCACCTAGAAGTTGCTTTTCTACAGTAGCAATTAGTGGCTTCCTATAGAAAAAACGTTTAGAATTACTTTTCCTTTTTCCATTATCGACAGTTTTAAATCCTTTTTTTGAGATTATGTTAACTACGCTTGTCATTAGGAGTGCTCTAATTATCTGTGGCCAAGGACCTAAAATGATTATACACATATTTATCCTTTTTCCTCCCCAGTAAGCAATCTTTTTTTCTGTTTGCTGACTGAGGATTTAATTCACACAATAAGCCTGTTGTACATAACCTCTAGGCAGCTGGACAATGATTCCATTAGTGAAGAAACTGGGCAAAAGTTTGTCAAAGAATATACCTTCTCCTGTTTTGTGGGAGGAGATTCATGTCTTGGGAGACAAACCAAGGAGAAGAAAAAACACACCTCACAAGTCAAGAGGTATTAAAACAAAATAGGGAGTTGGCCACTAATAATGGTGTAGAAGAAGGAAGCCACTAAACAAGCTAAATGTTTTTAACAGCTGAAGGAGGAAGGAAATAAAAATGTATGATGGTAGCAATAAAACACCTTCCTCTCAGAGAGATCCTCTGTACCTGCTCTTTAAGAAGTTGCTACCGCTTGCTCGAAGAGTTTTGTTATATTAGTGAACTACATTTTCTCTCAGACATGACAGCTGTGGCTTTATGTTAGGAGAACATTTGTCCTGTCCTACCAGTCATAGTAGGACTCCACTTGATTGTATTTGAGGAAATCCTGCCTCTAAGTAGAAAAGATTGAAGAGTGACATTAGTCAGTAATTTCCCAGACTCCATAAAGAATATGCACATACTTTTATGTAAATATTCAGAGCCTTTAGCTTGAGAATTCTCTATCCCGGGTCCTATCTTTTTGAGGTAGGATGACAGCTGATTAATTGCATTTCAGCAAGAAAGAGATGTTTGGATTGGGGATGGCAGCCTGTTTTTCTCCAACCAAATGCCCAACAATGTTTATGTCAAAATAGCTAGTGGCTTAGAAGAAAAGGATATTAGCTGTGTGAGCCAAGACAGTGCTTCACTGTAAACAAGGAATTGGGGGAAATGAGAAGCATTTGATGGTCGGTCAACAACTGAAATAAATTGTAGCTATTAGATGGCCCTCAACAGAAGAGGAGCCAAACAGCTAACAATACCAAGCAAAGAGAGATTGCACTTACTGTGTGCTCTGATCTAAATAAGTGATTATCCTGTCTGCTTCTTCTTCCAAGCGCTTGTTGACATGGTGAAGATATTCTGGAACCTGAAAATGCCAGAGTAGTTTTGTATGTTTTAAAAAAATCAAGAGAAAAAAAAAAACCCAAAAGACAGCACTGGTCTGACAGCAGCAGCAGCAGCTCCAGTTTTAAGCAGAAATCATTAGCACTGTGACTGAAGGCAACTGCATATGAATTTCCTTTTCCAGAGTACTATAAAACATAAAGGTCACATTATGGCCCTGTACGCTGGCTAAGGCAGCAGAATAGTTCCTCTCCCTGACAAATGCTTCGTCATTAGGCATAACAAATCGTTAAACATTCAAAATACCTCTCGTTCCTGCATAAGCCTCTGTCCCTCTGCTGCATACAGGCGGTTAGTCTCTTCCAAGAATCTATGTTCGAAAGAGTCTTGATAAATCTAGGGAAACAACACGATAGCAATCCAGGATAAAGCTTACTGAGCACTAAATAAGAATCTGAGCTGTTCATTGGTTTAAAGGTGAAACAAGTCTACTCACCTGCAAGTCAGAAAGCATGCTTAGAAGGCTTCGTAGTAAACTCCTATCGATAGCCTCACCATTTCTTTCCCTCTCAATCAGCAGAAGAATGCCATCAATAGTTTTGTTCTGAACCTTCTGATCACTGATTATATGAGTTCTGAACAATTCTAGCCCCATATCCCTAAAAAGAAAATAAAGACTGTTCAATAAATTGCCTAAGAATCAACCCCAAATATTCTCTATTAATAAAATTTGATCTAGATCAAATAGAGAGGCCAATAAATACGAGCATTCTTCAAATTCCTCATTCCTCTGCCCCCAAATCACTCAAGATGAACAAACACATAAACACTAAAATAAACCATGACAAAGCATCAACAGTAAGCCACAGATTTTAAAGACCAAAGCACATATTTTTTCCTAAATAACCACCTAACTTCTGCAGCATCTTTATTTTTCACTCGGTTGGCAGGATGATGGAAAATGAACGAACAGCAGCCTTCAGGAGAAAAGGATAATGTCATCCTGATTCCCAATTCCATGCTTAAGCTGTTGGACAATATTATTTTTTGTCCATCACTTTCTAATCTCTAATTCTTGGGCAGAGCTTAGAAGAACTCAGTAATGTGAAAGACAAGGATCTCTGCTTTGGACATGCCAGTCAAAACCTTCCATGAATTTGAAACTGTGGGTCTGGACACTTTTAGGAAAAGCCAGGCCCTCCATCCACCACTCCTTCAATCTCTGGCAAAGTAATTCAGGTAGTGCCAAAGGCACTGTAGGGCATTTGCTAATTATTAAAATGGGGGGGGGGAGGCCCAAAGGTTGAAGTCCAAAAGAGAGTAACTTGCTTTTATTTTAGATAACTTCTTCCTTCAAAAATACTTACAGAACTTTGAATACTATGCATGTTAAAGGCAGTACCTGGGCAACCCAAACCCTCGTACTTCAGTTGTTGAACAGGCCCTCTCCTTTAACTGTGCAAACGGGAGGCTGATATCTACTTAGCTGAAATTTGCTATCACAGCTATTCTAGGAGAATCCTGTAACTCATGGCAAAAATTAAAAGTGAAATCTCCCTTTGCAACAAGCATGTATGCATTCACCATCTAATTTACAGGTCATTATAAAGTTTATATTAAACCCCCCCCCGAAAATCAGCAAGATACATGCGATAATTTAAATATAACCCCCAATAATTTTATTCTTTGTGCCCTTACCAAATCGATGGCAGCATTGAATTCTGAAGTACATAAGTTCGATCCAAGAACAAAAAGATACTTCTAATCATAATCTGTTATGAGAAGGAATAAAAAAGCCACAATAATTTCACTCTTGAAACTGAAGAGCAACACATATTATGCTCAACAACCAAAAAAATCCCACTGACGGGTTTCAGGCAGTGCTTTCTTAGACAGTGTTGATTTGTTTAAAATATTCTGCCAATCTCAGCAAGATGATCAATGCGACACTTAGCATCTTTCTGTATAAAAGAATAGCTCCTTTTATAACAGGTATAAAAAGGAGAAAGGTTTGCATAGAAACAACAGTTGGAAGTTGGGTGTGTGTGTGTCCAAGATCAGACCAACGTGTCAAGAAACACACTACAGACAAGTATTTTCAAGGCTTGATTTCTAACAAACTAGATGCAGTTGTATTTCACAAAGAAACCTTATATAAATTTAAGACAACATTTCAGAAGCACAGTATGTTTGTAAAGGAACAAAGTTAAGCAAAACATACACTGACTAGGCAACTGGTTTTCTTTAAAAAGATAAAAAACTTACCATTTGTCTGCAGTGATCTTGCCAACATTTATCTATTTTCTTTAGAAAAAGGACACTATCCAATGAATCCATGAAGAAATCATTAAGAAAATTATGATTAATAGGTAGTGTTAGCAATGAAATGAACCAACTTTTTTTTTTTAAAAGACACTTAATAGAGAGCACAACAAACTCACCTACTCCCAAAAAGAACCAGTTAACTTCTTGCAACATATTTATTTTTAATGAGGGTCCTTGTGTTAATAATGAGAAATCAAAATTATTTTAATGATTTAAAAAAATGATCTAAATACTTTTGAATGTTTTGTCTAATTCCCCATCCCTGGGGAGTGAACACATACACGTACCCCCACACCTCAAAAAACAACAATCCACAATACATGTAAGAGCCCACCACTACACAGATACTATAATTTCAGCTCATGTTAAGAGATAGCCTTAAGAGGTAAATTTTGTCCTTGAAATTTAACTTGTATTCAGCTCACTGCATAGTTCTGGTACTAATTAATAGCCACTTAACAGGATCTTGATCTGATGCAACTCAAAACTTTTGAAAATAAAACATTTTGATTCTCAGAACCACTAACATTGTATGCTGCCAGACCACTAGCACTTTTCAAAAAGAAAACAAGAACTACTTGTTGGAAGACTTTTCTGTTTACCTGAGCATGGTAAGTTCAGCATATAAAAAAGCCTGAAGCAATACAGCCTTTTTAAGCCTTGCTGTAAGTCTAATATGAGCTTTTGTAAGATGTCAAAGCGTTTCATAAATACCAATGAAACTTTCTCACAAACTTTTAAAATGGTTACAGACATAAAGGAACTAGTAGTGTTCTCTGAGGTCCCACAGAAAAATGAAAACAGACCCAATTATGCAAAAAGTAGGAATTCAGATTACCACGGCCTAGTGTCATGAACTAGTCGAAGAAATCCATCACCACATACTGGCAGGTAAAAACATTTTGGCTTGTCAACAGCTAAAAAAAGGATATTCTCTGAATTGGTGAATTTGTGCTTTAATGTGGTCTTCACAGATCTGTCTCAATTGTTTGTACAAGTTTGCAGAAATCTTGTAGGAGCAGAGATTTTCAACAGCCTGAAGTAAAGAGAAACAGATACTAAGAAATCTGTTTATATTCTTATATGTAGTTTTACAAGGAAGGGGGGGGGGGGGGGGAAAGAACCCAAAACCACCATGGAATTCTTCTGCCTCTCACTCAAAAATCTACCAGCTTTTAATTGTAACATAGTTAACAGCTGCATGCAAAACACCAGAGAGAGACATGGCACTATATATGGCACTATAATAGTAATAAGAGACAAAGGAAGGCCATGCCCCGAACAGCTTACAGTTTATTAATTTCAGTTGGAGTACCAGTATCTCATAAGGAACTCCAGGGCTTGCATCTCTAAGAACAAGGATGTTAGTTTAATATGTTCCAGCAGCTTGCTGGGTTTCATACTTCAAAGCAGACACTTAAGGTCTTAATTTTATTAACTGCTGTGCTCTGCAAGTCACACTGATATTAGTAGAAAAGCACTGCTAGTGTTATTTCCTTTTGCAGTCCTTTCCTTGATTAAGCTTCCCTCATCCCCAAAAGTACATACATATACTTATTTTATATCTATATCTCTCCATCCATCAACCCCTTGCCTGAATAAGTTTAGTTATAATCCTGAACAGTTTTTAGTAGTATGACTACATTCCAGATGTTTACAGTGACAAATCTCAGATTTCTAGATCATAATCAAGTATTAGAAGAATTGTCGCTGTGCTTCACAGCAAGAAGCAAAAAGAAGTTTAATGGGGACATGTCTTGGAGATTGATCAAGCAAACAAGCATTCTTAAGTCCATAAGTGTAACTCAAGGCTTTTCCAAAATTTATACCAATTGCCCAGATTTGGAAAGCAACTGAACAACTTTAACTCTTTGCAGATTGGTGAAAGACACAATATGTGATTATTCCGTAAGACATCTGTAGAAGCTAGAGAAGAGAGGCACATATGATTTTCAACTAATGCCTCTCCATTTTATTTATTTTTTTAATGGAAAATACTTCAGTTGCCAGTACAACCAACTCATAGGAAAAAAAGGACTGGAAGATCAAGTTTGCTCCCCAGCAACCGCAGGCAACCATGCAGGGACAGCGTAGTTCAAAGTATACAGAGCAGATCTACTCCATTACGCTGAAGTCCTCCAGAATATTTCCCAACAGTCCAAACAGAAGCCACCAGCAAACAGTAAGCAGCCACCACTAAAAGCACAGCAACAATCAAAACAGCTAAACAAGGAGTTCCTCAGTTTATCCTAGGATATCAACAGTAAACAACTCTCTAGAGCAAGTGGACTACAGCTAACACTGGCTCTAGGACATAGAGGACTTAAAAGAAAACAACCAACCAACCAAAAACGCCACAAAAACCCAAAACCCCACAACAAAACCATCCCACACAATAACAACAACAAAAGAAAACCAAACCAGCATAAGCTTACTGTCAGAAACAAACAGGTAATGCAAGAGAGTGAGTGTGCCACTTAAGACTAAAACAGGTCCGGATGATGATTATTAGGAAAGCCAGAATTATCACTGAAGTGTACATATCTTAATATCTGGAAATGGCAACAAATTCAACTCTGAGCCTTAACACTTAAGAAACCCCAAACAAATACAATGATGTGACAGGAAAACATATTCCACATTTCACTGTTCAGAGTAGGTTATGGACGCTGCTCAACTCTATTTGGCTATTGTACCCACCAGGTCAGGCTCGAAATGAGAGAGCAGCAAAACACGAAATAACTGCTACTTTGATTTCAGAAGAAAAAGGGGATGGAAAACACTAAGCTTGAAGAGCCTGATTAGACCTTCGGCAAGTGCAATAAATGAGTTTCTTCTTCTCTCCCACTTACTTTGGAGAAGCCAACCAAGAGCTGAGAAGACGAATGTTTTAGATAGAACTTGCTGGTCACCTGCATAACCACAGTTAGTCTCACTTCTACCTACCAGCCTAGGACACCAGCAGCCATTTTGCTGTACTTCTGGCCAGTTCATCCATCTCAACTACCAACATTTTCCTAACTGCTGTCTATCAAAACAAGTACTACTTAACCATGCTTCTCCAAATCCTTAAAAGAATTAGCCTCTGCACTGTACATGGACAAATGCATACCATTAACTCTTAGTGAAATAAGTTAACATGTATTAATATACACTTAGTTTTATGTAGTGTTCATATAAAGCTGTGCTTTTGCATTTGTGTATCAGAAATTCCAAAGCATTAAACACGCCTGCTAGTATTGAGTGTTTGAACATCAAGTGCAAAACTTCTGCATCTTCATTGATAACATCCATAGAAATGTTTTAACTTTAATTTGTGAATTCTGCTCAGCTGTTTTTTTTTTTTCAAGAGAGTAAAGTTTCTAAGCACACCAATACAAAACCTTGTACTAAGATTCGCTCTGTGGAGCATAACACTACTATTGCAATACTATGCTTTGCAAATTTAATTACTGGTGTTACACAACAATAATTGCATCGTATCAAAAATTCCCAGCAATTTTAGGGCCTCTAGTTCACAAAATTATCTTGTTCTGAATTAATGGAATAAAGCTTTCTGATCAGGGAATCTGTGTGCTGAAGACAGTCAGAACATCTGAAGGCAAAGTGTCATATTTCCTTTGTGTAACATATATTCTGCTGTGTGGGGTTTTTTTTTGTTTGTTTTAATTGCAGCATCCACATCTGGGTTTGTGTGCTGGGGAAAAGTAGGAAAAAGAACTGAACACAGCTCTGATGAGAGAAAATCAGAACTTTCCAGAAGTACTTAACTCTGTGACTGAGTAAAAAAAGAAATTAACTAGGGATCTGGTACCAAAGATCTAGATCTCTATTTTCTGGTACTAATCTAAGGAAAATTATTCTAATTAAGAAGCTTTCAATTCTGTAGCACTTCAGCTACTCAAAGATGTGTATAATTTCTCTTGCTGGGAAGGAACAAAGCAAGTATGAAGCTAGTGTCCCACAAAGAAATAAAGCCTCAAAATGTTTGCTCAGTAGGATTTTGAACACAGACAAGAGTTAAACCAAACTCAAGAAGTTTAACTCTATTAAAAAAAGAAGTATCTTATTTTGAGGTGTGCAGCAGAACTTTTGCAGACTCTTTTGCAATTCCCCTTTATGCTTGGATAATGGTGTCTGCCAAGGCATATTTGGCATCAGATCCATTTACCAAGCAGCTGTTCAGAAATGACATTAGTTTAGTTAGCATTTAAAAACACTAGTGATTCCTATTCCTATTTTTAAATCAAGACATTTATTTTTAGATTAAAAAAGAAAAATTTCATACTTGATTGCATTCTATTTCATTGAAAAGTATCTAAGTTATTACAATGTTAAAATTGAGATTTAAAAGAAAAAAAGCGTATTTTTGGTTTTCTGAGCACAAGCAACATTAAATTAAGCCTGTGGTAAAAGTGAGCAGGAATTTAAGTGATAACTGTGAAGCAGAAGCAAGGCTTTCAATAGAACTTTGTATTTTTAAACAATTTTGGATATCCTTCAAGTATTTAATTAACAGTTATTTGCTCTGTTGTTCAGTCTAGAGTAATTTACAATACCAGCCAATACAGTGGGTTGTAATTTGTTATTAGTTTCACCAAGTTTTGCAAAAGTAACAATACTTTTGTTTATTGTTACTTTAACAATACTACGTATTATCCTGACAAACTGTCAAAAAAGCTATTTTTAGATTAATTGAACATTATAAAAGATTATAATGAGCTGAAAAACACACTGGACTGAGGATCTTGGCCCATGAGGTTCTTGGTTCCACAAGGAATGACAATTTATCCTTCCCTAAATCTGTCCCCAAACCTTGTGCAAACAGGATTTTTCTCCCAACTTTTCACAGAAATCAGTCATATCCAAATGCAACTTTTATTGAAAAGGGGAGGGCAGGGGAAGAAGAGACACTAAAAACAGATGGTGAGAAGGCTATATACACACAGAGGAACAAATCAAACAACTAACCAGGTAATAAAGGCTTTAAAAGTAGAGTAAAAAGTGTAAGTGCGTCTTAATACCTAGCTAAAGCAGTACCGTTGCTAGGCCACTAAAACCGCAAGTACCACGATGTTAGTAGGGAAAAGGTGAGGAGGGGAAGAAGTCTCCCCAACACATTCAGCTGAAAAAGCAGAAGTGGAGCTCACAAAAAAAGTTAGGAAATGCAGTTCAAGTCTGATCACTTCCTAAAACATTTAGGGCAAAACAATCAGAGCTGTTGCTGGGAATAAATTTTGATTCTCAGTTGTTAGAACAGACAGAATGCTGAATGATAAAAAATTACAGTCAAACCAAAATAATACAATTCATGAAGAACAATGGTACTCTATTTACTTTAAGAAGTCAAATAAGAGTTTCAGTTTTTAAATGATTTATGATCCTCAATCATGAACAGATACTGTCTTCAGAAAAAGGATTATATTTTACTATAAATCGTCTCTTTCTTACCTAAACATTAACGTTTCAGGATTTCACATTTCTCCTTTAGCAGCTACACACCATAAACCCCAAAACAGTAAAGGGAATACAGCTCCTTGCCTTATTTAATTCTTGTCAACTGTTGCAAGGGAAACCATACCTTGGACTATGTTGTGGCAAGTCAAAAAAATTTCTGAGTTCAATGTGAGGTCTTGTGAAATTTTTACTGATTATTTTAAAACTTGAGAAACTATTTGATGAAAAGTTTTTCAATAACAAAAGCAGGCGTCAAGCAAAATGTCACACTGTTACCACTGTATCAAAAAGTGTTTTAAGCAAAAAAATCCAATAACAAAACAAAAAGCCCTACCCCATCGCTTTTACTGAAAGCACTTACCTGATAGAGCTCCTCTAAATTGTACTTAATTGAAGTACTGTTCTGGATAGCTTCTACAGCTTCTTTCAGTTTTTGCCAGGTTTCATCTGTGTAGTTCTCAGGCAATTTGGGTTTATCTTTAAAAGAAATTATTATATAGAGTTTGAGAAAGTATTTAGAAAAAGCAGAACATTTTACCTTTTACAGAAATGAAAAATGTAGCTTTGAGAGGAAAGAGGTATGGGCTGATACTCTAGATTTTAATTTATACTTACATGAAAAGAAAGCATTCATGTAAAAGCAGTATTGTATTTACATTTGAAATAATAACGCATTGTAAAAATTCAGCGTTGCTCTTCACATACACATCACAGCATCTGTAGCCCAAACAGTACATGTGATTTATAAAAATCACAATAGTGTGTCTGAGCAGCTCAAGAAGGGATAAAAGGCTAAAAACCAGCAAGAATGATCTACATCTTCGTTACACTCTTTTTCACTACCAGGACAGCACAGCTAAAAGTAAGTGAACATAAAAGCCGAAAATGATGGATTAAAAGATACAGAGTTGTGTATAGCTTGTTTTTTAAATTTACTGCTTATTAATTCTATTCTGTATTAACAGTTGGAAAGAAACCCTCAAGAAACATGCATGGAAACACTGTAATTATGATACAGGCTTTATGGTCGCAAGGAAAACCTTCCTATTTTAAAGTAATCCATTTACGTCTCTCTTGGGTTTGGCCAGTAGATATTTGTTAGAGCCCTCTTTTAATGTTCAAATAGCTCAAGCTTTGCAGATTTGACTCATTCTGTTATTTTTTCAGCCTCTTTTCTAGAGATGCCCCTGCTATGCAGCATCTTCAGCAAGACTAAAGCATTTACAACAGGCTGAGAGACTCCCCAAGTCACATCCTCAGAATACCAGGACTATTTTAAAATTCTGTATGTTCTCATAACTAGCTAAAATGGCCATTTTTGTTCTAATAAGCATGTTCCCAAATGGAGAAGGAGGAGAAAATTTAGGGAAGAAGACACATGCACATCCATGCCACCAACAGGTGAAACTGGCCCAGAGTTTATACTCTATTAAAATTGACTTTTACATACCTAAAGGTAAAAAACAAATTGTAAAGCTTTATGATTTCTCTAGAAATAACAAACAGAGAAGTAATTTTTTTGTCCTCCCAGCATTTCCCTACAATATTGGCAATATCCCAACATTAGCTGTATCTTAAGAATCTAGAGACAACTTACTACAAGTGAGACTTGCCTATTTTCACTAGCAACTAATGAGTATGCTACTCAGCAGTAAATACCAAGATTCCGGATTTTAGGAAGTTGTAAAGGATGTTATTGCTATCACACTAAGATAAAGACAATAATCTTAAGATTATTATTCAGTTTAGCATCTAAGAGTAAATAAAAAGCTAAGCTGGCAGATTCTTGAGACATCCTTTTTAAGCAAGTGATTCAAATACCAATTCATAAGGAATGATGATCACAGCACCATGCAATCCATGACATTTAACAAATACTTTGAACATGGAAAGTTGACTTCCCTTAAAGATAACAGTGTACAAGCAACAGAAAAGTGGCATTTATTTCTATCATGCATCAAAAGTATAAATTTTAAAATAATCAGGCAAATTAAATGATGATGACATGATGGGTGGAGAACATTTTTGAGAATTAGGAGGACCTTGAAGCAAAAAGTTACACTGTGATCATGAACTGCTGTAAAACATTACAGTGGCTAAAATAATCCTAATCCTTACCTTCTGCGGTATCTCTACAGAACATTTGTATCAATTGTGTATTTAGAAAATAATTTTACTGTCAGTAATATCTTTTATCCCTCCCAACCCCAAACACATGCGGAAAAGAAAAACAACGCAGGAAAGCAAGCTATTGGACTATTTTACAAGATAGCAAGAGGCAGGAAATAAGAAAGCCCATGATTTCCCCATCTTTACAGAGAAAAAAATGACAGAATTTTAGCTAAGCTTTCTGCCTACACCTATTTGTATTTTTGTTTACTAGAAAATGAAGCAGCATCACAGCAGAAAAGTTTCATTTCTCTGCTTCAGTTGGTCTCTAGTAACAACACTTGAGAATCTCAAACATATCTTTTGAAAGAATTTATAAAGTAATGTAAGCTTGTAAAGTAAAAGTATGTTAAGACAGAGAAAAGACACGAAAGAGTTAAATAATAAAAACTACAGCAAGGATATTGCAAGGAAAACACTCAGCAAAAATCTGAACTACCGACTTTAAAGGTAAGTGGGGAAACCAGAAAGGAAATCCGCCATAATAGCCTGATAATCACCTTAGTTTCAACATTTAAAACTAAGCACAGGCAGATTAACCTATAAACAGACAACACGGATAGAAGCAAGACACATAGATTCAGGTCCAATTTAAAAAAAACACATTCTGTGCAAAGACTTATCAGAAACTGGGCTAAAATATATAATAAGCCCTGAATCAGGATTACTAGAAAAGAGGTATCAAATGTTAAAAGTTTGAAGAAAGGTGATTTCCACACTTATGTAGTAAAACCTTTCGTCTAACATACAAGTTAAGGCCTTCTCAAGAGACAGAGTGAAAGGAGTCTGAAAAATAATCCCAAGCAGCGAAGTGTAGCTCAGGATGTGTACATGACTGGGCAAGTATGCATCATAGAACATTATTCCCCCTTTACATAAGTATAGAAACATCCACCACAGAAAAGCATTTCCTGTAAAACTTGGAGCTATTTGAAAGCCAACCGGTTTTCACATTGAAAACACAACACAAAGTTGAGCGTCAGCGCCCCATAGGTTGTGACAAATTATGGCCTGTTACCTTTAAAGTTCTTGATCACTAATTTCTTAGCGGAGCCAGGTTTACTGTTGGCGAAACTGGAAACAGTAGAGGAGGCAGCTTTGGTCAGGCCATTTGCATGGTGCCCCACAGCCACTGACGAAATTAAAAGGCTTTTATTTTTGAGCTGTTGTTGGTGCTGCTGTTGAGAAGAGGCAGCAGGAGAGGAGGAGGAGGAAGAAGACTCTTCAGCCATCTTCACATCGAGTCCAATAAAATCCACGGAGTCCTCAAAGCGCAGCTTCTTCTGGAGGTGATGGTTAGAGGAGGCAACCCCTGAGGAGGAGCACGAGGAGGTGGTGATGACAGAGGAAGATGATGAGGAGGTGTTTTTGGAAGGAGAAGAGGCGCAGGAAGAAATGGAATCAAATTCTTCTCTTTCAGAATTGCTGTTGCTGCTGTTATTTAACTTTCTCTTCTTGCAGGAGGAGCTGCTGCTGGTATTACCATCAGTGGCAGGTCTGACCTCCTGGGCTGCAGCTGGGGGGTTGGGGGAAGAGAAACCTGTGGGAAACATGAACACACAGAAGTGAACAGGCTGAGGGGCATCAAATCCTTGTGGTGTGACAAAGAGAGAGAGAGTTTGAGAGTCAGTCTCTGTTTGGTGTCTCTCGGGGGGGGGGGGCGTCTTTCAACTCCTCTCTCTCATCAGTGGAGTCCTTCGTATTCCCCCTCCTTCGCTTTCTTCTTTCTCGGAGGAATCACTTTATCTCCTCTCTTCCCCTTTTCTTTATTACTTTGTTTCTTCTCGTAGTTTGTCTCTGCTTTCCTGCTTTTACTCCTTTCTCAGCGGAGCGTCTCGGTTCCTGCCTCTCGCCACCCACTAGTTTCTTTCAATTCTTCTCTCCAACACCAGTATTTCCCCACGGCTGCCCGCTCCCCCAGCTTTTCCTTCCGCTCCCCTCCTGCTCCGGCCGCCTCGTCTCCGCCGAGCAGCAGCGGGGAGAGCTGAGCGCGGCTCCCCGACGCCTCGGCTCCAGCCCCTCGCCCCACACGCCTCCCGCTCCCTCGCCGCCGCCCGTCCCGCTCTCCCCCCGCGGCCCGCTCTCCTCGGGCTCCCGCCTCCCCCCTCTCTGCCTCCTGCTCCCGCTTCCTGAGGGGGGACGGCCCGGCCCGGGGCTTGTTATTGTCAATACACGGCAGAGAGGGAGCCTAAAGATGGCGGCACATCCGGTCGCCGTGCATGCTGGGGCGCGGCCGCCCGGAAGCGCGGCCGGGCAGCCCGGCTAGGCGGCGGGCCCCACCTCCGGCCCGGCGGCCCTGCCCGCACGCCCTGCTCCCGCCGGCGCCCCCCGCTCCTTTCCGCTGCCCTCTGACCTACCGGAAGTGATCATGGTTGCCGGCCGCTCGTAACGGGCGCGCTCGTTACCCCCTCGCGCGCCGGCGCAGGGCGCGTCGTTGCGGGAAGGGGGCGTGGCCGCCGCCTTCCGCGTGGCGGGACCGCGGAGGGGGCGGGGCTCCGCGGGCGGGCGGGGGGCGCTGGGCTTGTCCCTCGTCGCGCCCCGTACCTGGGGGGTGGGGTCCCGCCCTGCCCTCGGCCGGGAGGCGGCCGCCCGTCCCCTCAGCCCGGCCTGCCCCGGGCGGCCTGGGCTGCCGGAGCAGGTCGGTGCCGGTACGCCGGGGCAGGCCCCGCAGGGACGCGTAGGAAGCCGAAGTCCTGCCGTCGGCTTGCCGCAGGGACTTCCGGCTGAGGTAAACGTGGTGCAAAGTTGGGTTTAGTTGGAGCTCGGACACTCTGCTGTGAGCCTGCGGTCAAGGTGGAGGCTTCGGCCTCTTAGCTTCTTTTGGAAATTATTTTTCTTACATTGATTTATAAACAATCATTTAGTGTCAACTTTTTCACATGATTTTAATATATATGGACTTGTGCGGGGCTAAAGCCTAGAGTCGTTGTTTTTTGGGTTTATTTTTAAACGTTTGCAAGCAAAAATAGGAATTGTGGAGCTTTAGTGGCTCTTTTTTGATGCTGGTGTATCTTTTACCAAAGGAAACGTGAACTCTCCAAGAGCGTTGTTATGAGTCAATCACTGTTGAGAAATACCTGCAGAAAAAGTAACAAAACAAGCGATGAGGTTTTGTTCCAGAAGAGACTCTCCAAGGACTTCAGGCGAGAGCTTACACCTGCCTTCCTGACAGCAGAGCTCCTCGGGGGAAGGCTGTTGGCGGTTCTGTCTTTGATAGAAAAAGATACGCTAACTTGTCTTGACTGAAACTGTGATTCGTGGAGATACGAATGTAACTTTACTGAGGTTTTTGTGGAGCATGTTTTCTGTCTGAGTAACTGGCAGACAGCTCCTGAGGCCTGAAACGTAATGCTAGTGATGTGTAGAAAAGTACTTTTTCCAGATTAAAAAAAAACAAACAAAGCTTCAGTCTGTTTTTGACTGGCTTTAGAACAGGTTGTATAGTTCCCAAGCACTAATGAGTTACATTCCAAGTCAGATGTAACAGAAATAAACAGGTTTGCTGAGTAAATGAAACTTAGATGATTATGCTGTCAAGTTTTCCTCTGTTCCCAGTAACTGTCACGTTCACTTAAGCCAAATTAGGTAAGAGGTGTAGAGATGTAAGAGATCTTAGATTTCTACAGATTCTTGGTTTGTGAAAATGATTGGATTTATAAAAGAGGAGATATGAGTAAGTGTCCCTTTTCCTGGTGAAGCGGGAGGGTTATCCTGTCCATGCAGTCATTCAGGTGGGGAAGAGTCAGTGACTGTGTCCCATCAGTCAGAGTACGCAGCTCTGGGATAGGTGGGAGAGCGGGTGAAGGCAAGGTAACGTGCTGCGGACCCGGGAGGAAGCCAGGTGCAATGGATTTTGCCCACTGAAACGTGGGGGGAGAGATACTAAATCTTTTCTGTTTAGCATATGATCCTGCAGGGTGGTTTCTGTCAGGGCTGGAGGGGTTGTAAAGCCATTTGCTGGATGTGCTGCTTGCTTTGTCAGTCTTACCCAGGTACC
Source organism: Gymnogyps californianus (assembly GCF_018139145.2). Lineage (NCBI taxonomy): Eukaryota > Metazoa > Chordata > Aves > Accipitriformes > Cathartidae > Gymnogyps > Gymnogyps californianus. The sequence goes on from NC_059479.1 coordinate 17,646,448, forward strand.
ATGCTTTTAAAATTCTGTTATTTAAAAGTGACGCTGCAACCAGAGCAAATGTCTCCAGCTTTTTGGTGGTGGCTGAACAATAACAATGAGAGCTATAGTACAAAATTCCAGTCTAGGTGCTCGGAGCCTTCTTCAAAAATCCTTTGCACAAGCAAATTTAGGTTGGGCAAGCAGTTAGCTGGCTTTGAAGTCTTTGCAGCTACACCAACAAAAAGCATTTGGAAGAGAAGATGGAGATGTTGAGACCAGGCTCAAGGTTAGCTCAGCCCTGAAGGGAGCCAGTGGTCCAGGTGCTTTAAGGTAGCAGAAGAACGGAGGTAAGAGCTTCCTGTTGACAAAAGCCATTTTTGAAAATTAGGAAGTAATCTTGCTGTTGTAGGCTAGCATGAAACCAGGGGTTCAGACGGTTTCAGTGAGATGTGCCATATTTATTGGGGGTCATTGAGGGTAAAAGTTTACTTTACGTTTCTAACATTCGAGGTGGGAGTATGATGAATTTTTCACTACAGTTTTTAAAAATGTGAGCACACCTGCAAGGGTTATTTACTTGGCAAAGTATTATTTAATAGAAGTTATTCTGAGGAGCACAAAAAATGTATGGAATAGTTTGTTGGCGTGATAAACTCCTGTTCTCACTTTCTAATCTGAGTATGAGCAATGTCGCTGTGTTTCAGTTAAAACTGAATTCTTGATTATAGCTTAGTATTTTTAGTGATGCTACAATGTAGGTGGAGGTGGCGTTCATGAGTTAAATGCCTGAATATTTATATAATGCCATAGTTCATTCCTATCTTTTTAAAAAGTTATTAGTGTGTTCCTGACTCTGTATTTCACTATTTGAATAAATGATACCATGTATAAAGGCTTGATTTTACTTTTTTAATTAGTTGTTATAGTATCAAAGCTGATTAATTTGTTTTGTATGGAAAAAAGAACGTGGTAGTTAGCATAAACGATGACCTGGTCTTTTATGTCCTCTCCCTTCTCCCCTTTATGCCAGTGGTAACGTTTCAGTGGTTGCCTTTATGTATGCTTATATAGCAGCTGCCTTCCTACAGAACAAAAACATGCACGTCTGCTCTTCAAAGAGTTAAAAAGCAGTATGGTAAATTCCCTCTATCTACGTTTTTCTATTAATATTCACGATTACTGCAGCCACCACCAAGCAAAACCTAATTTGATTCTAATAAACACTATGTAGCGTAATCGTCTTCACCAGAACCCATCTTTCTGTCTGGCAGCTGAGATCTTCACGGCAGGCCAGGTTTCTTCTGCTCCTTCTCCACCTTGAAGCATGCGGCACCGTCACGTCTGACCGATTCCCTGGCCGGCTCCAGCATCTGCTGTTTGACAAGAAACACCTTTTTTTTTTTTTTCAGAATGCGGTCGACAGGATCTTGTCTCCTGTTCTGAAACTGGGGGAGGATAGCTTCTGCTTTGCTAATTTGAAGGTGGTGGCATTTTTTCCTGTTAAACGTATTTTGTGTTTAAATGATGTTAGTAGTTATTAGCTCTTTTAAAGGATTTATTTTAATGAAAAGTGATATATTACCTAGGAAAACAGCACCGTGTCTGCGAGTAACAAGCACCTAGTTCTTGTGAAAGCCGAATAAAGCCACCGGTGTGCGATGGGCGGTGGTTTGGCAGAAGAGCGTGCCGAAGACCTTAAAATGAGGTAACTTCTCACCCCACGCCGCCTCTGCACGCGCATGCTGACCAACGTCGGGTTTTACACATGCCGTAGGCAACTACAGGCAAAATGTCGGTCCTCGATCCGCATGCTTTAAACCCGTGTGCTGACTTTAGGAAATTACTTCAGTTTTGAAGCTGGAGTTTGTCCTTCCTGGCACTTTTGTAGTTCAGAATGACGTCACTGCCCGGCCCAGCCGCCGCCCGTGCGCATGCGCCGAGACACCGCCCCGCCCCGCCCCCTGGGAATTGGAGTCCCCGCCCGCCCCGGTGACGCCACGCGCGTTCCGTTGTTATGGAGCGGCGCGACAGGCCGTAAAGCGCGCGGCGCTTCCGGCTGTGCGCGGAGGGGAGGGCCGGCAGCCTCGTGTGAGGGAGCGCGGAGGCTGTGGGTGCCCGCGCCGCCGCCCGCCGGCCCCACGCCCGGCCCCAGGCACCCGCCCGCCTCGTCCGCCCGGCGCCCACCGTCCCCAGGATGTTCAAGAAGTGAGTGGGGCCGGGGCTCGGAGGCGGCGGGAGGGTTGAGGGAAGGGGGAGCCGGGGCGGGCCCGGCGCCCCCTCTGCCCCGGGGCTCGGCCCTGCGCTCGCGGGACCGGTACGGCTAGGCCCTGCTCGGGGGCTGAGGCCGGGGCAGCGCGAGAGCGGCCGGCCCCGCTCCCCGCCAGCTCCCGCGGCCGCCTCGGCCTCCTCGGGGCGCAGGGCGCGCCCTCAGCCCGCGGGGCAGCGCCGCCCTGCAGCCGTCGGGTTTGCCTTCGGGCGCGCTGGCCTGGGCTGCTTGGGCACTTGCTTGTTAAAAGAAAAAAAAAACTAAAAAGTAAGCTGAGTCATTAACTTGTCTGAGCTTCGGGGTAGCACAAAGCGCAGTTCATACCTCTGTGGTAAAGGACTCTTATAAATACATCTGAACAGGGCTATAGGTGTTAGTGTTACCAGCAAAGTCTGCTCTACGAGTTAAATGAAATAGCGCTGTGTGCCAAGGTGTATCTGTGAGACTAAAAACATGTTTCATGGATGTACACGAAGTTTAGGGATAAAGACCGTGTACTAGTGGGACCCCCCCGCCTTCCCCCAGCCCAGTGTTCCCAGGGGACTAATTTAAGCCTTGTGAAGTCCTAGATTTGAGAGTTGGACAGATGTGGTACCGGTAAGGTTTTATAGCAAATTTATAAACATTTCTGAAGAATGCTGCTGAGATATGGCATCTTTTGGGCAGCGAATTGTGCATTTCTGAAATACTTTTACTCACTTGACAGATTTGATGAAAAGGAGAATGTATCAAACTGCATCCAGCTGAAGACTTCAGTTATTAAAGGTATTAAGAATCAACTGATAGACCAGTTTCCTGTTATTGAACCATGGCTAAACCAAATTATGCCAAAGAAGGACCCAGTCAAAATAGTAAGATGGTGAGTTTCATTTCTCTTAAACTTTGCTTCCGAGGTGCTAGGATTGCTTCCTTTATATATTTATTTTGTATAGTAGATGAACCTGGTGTTTTTGAAAAGCATTTATCATTTATTAACAGATAACAGTCCATGTTATGGTCAAATCAGAAAGTTTGCATGTGCTCATCACGCTCGTGAAGGCATGCTAGTAGGATGTTTGAGGAAAACAAAAATGCTGCCTAGTAGCGAATGTGCAACATATTCGGGGACTCTCCAGGGATCAGCCTGTTGTTGAAGGGAAGCGTTCAGCTTTATGGATGTGGTAGCTTAAACTTGTTTGGATAGCTTCCAGTAGCGGATTTTTTTACTATTTTTGGGCATCCATTTTATTTTCTTGGATTTTCTTTTTTTTAAATAGAGGGTAGTATATTTTTGCTGATTCCTTCTCCTTTTTATTGCATTTAAAAAAACCCGAAGAAATGCAGTTTGTGAACAGCTGGATGTTTGTCTGTAGATTTTTTCTTTTTTCTTTTTTTTAAAGGGGAAGGAAGTGTGCAGGAGGCCAGTGTTGAACAAGCCATAAAAAAAGATAATATTTTTAGTTTTAAATTTTCTTGCTAATTGACGGTCTTAATTCTCAGATGCCAAGATAGACAAGACTCTGAAGTGAAATACTTCATTTCAACTATAAAAGGGTTAAGTAGCTATTGGAATATTTTTTTTTTTTTAATCTTGCAGTCATGAACATATAGAAATCCTCACTGTGAATGGGGAGTTGCTGTTCTTCAGACAAAGAGAAGGGATTTTTTACCCGACGCTAAGGTTGCTTCACAAATGTAAGTTTCCTGAGGATGGTAGTGGTGGGGAGAGAGGGGTGAGCGCATGATTCCACAGGACTTCTGTAGAACTGACTTAAAAAGAACTTACTCCTTACATGCATGTATATATTCCAGAATAGATCTTAAAGATATAGTATACCTTCTCAACTGTAACTTATTGCTTTGCTATTTCAGATGCCTATATGGATTGCTTCCCCCATAATTATTGTAATGCTATATGTTAAGCAATCTGAACTTTGATTTCTAAGAATTAAAGTGTGCAAAGCTCTGCAAAAAATCTTGAGGGAGGTTTCCCTGGGGCAGAGGTCTAAATTTCCTGTTGTTAGTCCCTATCTTTGTTCTTTCAAGTCTTCCTTTAAACCCTTTTTGCTTCCTTCCAAATACTTGTAGGTTCTTACTAGAAAAATATTCTTTAATCATGAGTTTAATGATGTAATGTATACTTGTCTCCTGTAAGAATTTATGCTGCATGCTTTTTGCTGTTTACAGTTTACTCTCATGTTATTTTTCTTACTGTTTCCACTGTTCTGCTCGAATGTGTTACTCTGATTTGGATGAGCGTAGGTATCCCTAAAAATGTTATTCTGTCAAATCTCAACGTTTTAAATACAGATGGTGCATGCACTTCAAGGATGGCTTGGAGAGCTGACAGCCTTCATGAGTTTTGTCTGTCTTTGCCTTTTTTGTCCTGTTAACGTTAAACTCTTTCTTTTTCATGTAAGAGGTTATACATGTAACTTGAGGGATTTAAGACCCCTTGGTTTTCAGACCTCTTAGTATGTGGGTGCTTGTGTGATTGTTTTCATTGGGGGAACTTTTTAAAATTGTTACTCAGTGTATGGGTATATGAGTGTGCAGGAGGCATAGGCCTAGTGTTGGATTACCCTTTGGTTCTCAGATAAAAGATGTGGTCTGGGAGAACAGTACTTGTGTCCTTTTGGGACAGTACAGCCCAGCAGGAGCTCCGGTAGTTGTTTCTCAAACTTCCTACCCTCGCAGCACACTATATATCTAATTGCCCCATCTAAACTGACTTGATAATGAGTTATTCGTGTTGTCATCTTACCATATTAATTGTAATGCTATATCTTTCCCCTCCTAGACCCATTTATTCTACCACATCAGCAGGTTGATAAAGGCGCCATTAAATTTGTACTAAGTGGAGCTAATATAATGTGCCCTGGCCTGACGTCTCCTGGAGCAAAACTTTACCCTGCTGCCGTTGATACTGTTGTTGTATCCTTCTTTAACTATGAATTACTGCTTGCTGTGAGATGAGTTAAATTTCTGTTCTTGTGTTCTCAGCTGATCGTAATCTGAATTACTTTGGATTTTAATGGTATTTCATAGAATAACTAGTAATCTGAAAAGAGCTGCAGAGGTTCAGATGTTATTTGGCAAGGTTAAAATTGTTATTAATTTTTTTTATTTACTGTGATGTTTCAAACCAAGTAACTCTTCCTGCTGTGCTGCTGGGTGGGATGCTGTTCCATTAATCTAACTGATAAATGGAGCTCCTTTGTGATTTTATGCAGAACTGTAAAAATAGATGAAGTACAGTGTGATTTGTCCTGTCTCCTTAATCAATCTTGTATCTCCTTCAGTTATAGAAGAATTTGCTCCTGTTCCTAGGGAATTTGGAAAGGTGTTTAGAATCAGCTTTGCTGTAGTCAGGACTTGCTCTATCCATCTGATGAAATTAGCGTATGTAAAATGAGGAAAGTATGCTAATTCACTCCTGCTCATTATATTACTGAGAAAGGAACCCTGAGCAAATACAGCATTAATAATACCAAGCTGTGCTGCTTTTGTTGTTAGTTAGATGCTATAGGAAAAGATCAGCAGTTAGCATCGTGTGTTGCTAAGCTTTGAAAAGGACACATCTGATTTCAGTACTTCTGGTTTTTTAGATTTGTGTCTCAATTCTTCTGTACCTTGGAATCTAAAATGGCCCCACAAACATGTGCAGTTCTGTTCCAGAAAGGAACAAAGGAAGAAATGGAGTGTAGTGCTGGGAGATCTTTTTCTGTAATTGCTGTTCAAAGTTCATAAATACATGCTTTGTTCTACACACTGTGATTCAATTGTTAAATGCAGTGCATTGTTTTGCTTATCTTTAAGAGCTAGAGCTCTAGAATTACTAAAAGGGTAAAAGTTCAACACGGGATTTTGAAGCTTTTTGGGAAGTCGTTTCCTCATATTGCTTTTACTTTTCTGAAATAGTTTTAAAAAAAACTGTTTTCCTTAGCGGTAATTTGTAGGCGATAATGGCAGAGGGAAAACAACATGCATTATGTGTGGGAGTAATGAAGATGTCAGCTGAGGACATGTAAGTGTTTTGAAATAAACCTGTCCCATTTCACTATTCCTATGTTAGTTTGGAATATAAGCACTACTGTCAAGGTTACTGCATCATTGTTACAGCATATGTCATACAAGTACAGCATTTTTTAAGATTTCATTTTGTTGATTAATATTCAGGGAAAGGAGAGGAGGCAGGGAATATCTTCCCTACTTATTTGTGTACGAAATGGGATCAGAATAGTTCTTTTCATGCGAATATGGATTTTAAGATATGCAACATTAGTACTACCGCTGAATGTTAGTATTTCTTGCTCTCTGATCATACTTTCTCAAAGATCTTGGTGAACAAAGAAATATTTGTATAGAGTACTTACTACCTGGACTTGGCAAGAGATGTAATTTGGATTTGAGGGGGTTGAAAATGTTGAAGTGGGTTTTTTTTTTTTGTCTGTAGGGACAGCAGAGACTGAAGTCCTGCTGGTACTTGGTTGACCAGCTGGGCTTTCCTCTGTGGCCTTCTCTTTTTGTTTACCTTGTACCCACATGCAGCATTCCTGCTTGATGTGCTTACTAGCTTAGCTGAGCTTCTTGTGAAATGTAGAGGTCTGTTCAGGGGATAAACATCAACTGAAAACTATTTGAGAAGGAAGAGAGATAGAAAATGGAAATGGATGTTAGTTGTTAGCATTCAGACAGCGCTAAATTATAAGGAGCTAAACCACTTTGTCATTTTAAGTTCTGTAATGTCTTGCAGCAGGATGTAAGATGCACGTAGCAGGTTTGGGCTGCGTTGGTTCCAGCCCCGTCTAGCCCTTGTGTGGGTGAGGAAGCTGATTTTGATGAAAACAAGCCACTCTTTCTTGTGGGAATAATTCTCAGCAGGATCATCTTCTGTATTGGGTCACTCTGCGGTCCTAAGTCGTTACAGTGGCACAAGGGAGAGAGGTAGGAATGTGTTACAGAGGACAGGGGTAGAGTGGGACTGCAGCAACCTGGATTTGGACCTGCTGTAGCTGTTGAGGAATTATATTCCTCACGATTCTTTGTAGTGCCTTCAAAAGACTCCAAGAGTAGGTGGAAAGAATAGCTACTTCTGTCCCAGTCCTACATCTGCAGTGATCTGCTGTGATCACTGCAAACCAGGATTATCTGTATTCCTAATCCTAACTTCAAATTCAGCAGCCTTGCAGCTGAATATCCTGTTCCTGTGAGAAGCAACATGAACTGGAGAGGAAAACTAAATGATACTGATCTATGCAGCCCGTTAGCATGCTTTTTTTTGTGTGATACTGTTTAAACCAGAAAACTGTGAAACAGTATGATTTCAATCACTTGGTGTGATTATCATACATGATCTGTTAATGCAATTAACATAGCAGTATTTTCTTTCCTGATTACTTTTGGACAATTTGTATAAGTAATGGAACACTTAGTGTAAATACAGTAAATTATATTCTCCAGGGGAATGAAACTTGTTCTCAGTCCTAGAATGATGAGATTTGTCTTGTTTATTGTGACAAAACTAGATTTTTCCGTGGAATAATGTACTGGAAAAAAGACGAACACAAATCCAATGCAGACACACAAAACAATCATTTTTAAAAGATGACATGACTCAAAGGGTATAGGAGGATAGTACATCTGTAGCATGCTGCAGGTCCTTGGCTCATAAATTTAGCATTTGTAATTCTTTATTAAGTGGGTAGGTGTCCTGCAACTAGCAGCAAAGCAGCTCACCTGCATTTGAGTGTGTCAGTGGCCCACTTGGAACCAGAACTTGTCAAATTCCACTTTCCAGCCATGTTACACCACTTCCTGTGCTAGGAGGAGGAGGGTCACTTTCAACTGCTGTGCTACTTTGATAGAGAAATGCTAAAATCAAGAAAAGTAGCAGAAGTGTTGTCTGAAGAACTGCCTTCCACAAAGAAGTAGTTAAAAATATTGTGGAAGGCTGTTGACAGAATGTGGAAGGCAAATTTTGTCCTCTTATCATTCAGTGATGTGGGTACATGTAATAACAAATATTGCTTGTCCACCTGCTGTTGAAGATTATGACTTTGTGGATGATAGCTTCGCCCCTTCCAGTTGACAAATGTTGCTTTTTCTACTTTAAACATTGTATTTTGTACTGCTCTAGTATTTAACCTAGCTAATACTTCTGTACCTTTTTCCTCCTCCTACAGTGAGAAGGTCAACAAAGGGATTGGTATTGAAAATATCCACTATTTAAATGATGGCCTTTGGCATATGAAGACATACAAGTGAAACAAAAGGAACTGTGTTACTCCAAAGGAATGCACTTAGATTAAATGTGGACTGCTTTGTAATTCCTTGTTTTTAATGTGACTGAATGTACAAATTACTTTGTTCTGTGGCTATGCTAAATAAATCAAGTGAATGCGAAAGTACTGTTAGGCTACAATACTTTTCTAGATTTCTTCTTATTACAGTTCTTTTGTTTTGTCTTAAACCCAAGTCCTTTGAAGATATCTGATGGAAAGATCCTGCATGGACTGTGAGTAGACTATTTCAAACAAAAAGGAGGAAAAAGCCAAGAAATGTTTACATTTTTATGCTCTTCTAAAAGTAATATAAAGCATATGTGAAATATAATTAATACGGTTTATAAAACCTCTGAAACACTTCAGATTTTTTCTTCTGATTAACATCTTGTTAGTCTACCTGTTTCTTGAATATGGAGAAATCAGTTTTTTGACATTTATTTTTAACTTAATTTATTAACAGCATTAACTTCAGTAGTTTACTTAAGGATTTTCTCTTTTAAATATGCATTTATCTGTATAGGATTTATGAACTTAGACTGGTATGTGGACTAGAAATTCTTTTACACTAGTTCATATCTGAAGAATATATATATGTTCAAATTTCTACCTGTCAACACTGTTTGATATCGCTCTCCTTATAGTGGAGTTTATAGTAACGGTGGGCATACTCCAAATGGAGCGTGTGCCAACTTGGTGCCTGATGCTCTACTTCCTGTTTGCCTTCTTATTTTAGGAGCAGAAACAAAATCACTGTTTAACAAAGGCATGATGGCAAAACATGGTTATCAGTGTAGCCAGGAGCAACTTCTTCAGGTGGAACTTCAAAAGAGATCTCAGCTTGTACACACTGCCACGTGTATGTACATCTACAGAACGGGTTAAAGAGCACTGTGTATTTGTCTGGATAATCCAACTCTTTATTCAGCGACTGCATACCCAAAGCTATGCCTATGGAAAACAGCCTGTGCCATGGAATCATTTAATAAACTAAGGAAACTTTAAGGTCTACCACTCATAACTCTGTCTCTGGAAGCATTTATTAATATTTCAAGTCTCTATTCTAACAGTTGTATTTTATAATGGCAGAACGTAACTTTGTATGCAGGTGCCTTGTCTCGGTGCTGTTCTGCGTGTTTGGTTTCCCCACCCTGGGACCTTTGCAGAAGATAGTGGCAGAGGTGTTCTCCATCTGATTCTGAAGTCAAACTAAGACATGGGAGATGGAATGTGTTACCTAATATGTGCTACTTGTAAATAATTTTACGGGAGAAATTTAAAAGATTGTACTTTTGAAAATGACAGGGTAAATCCGAAACTATTTATTAATGTAGGAAGACAAAAATTAAGGTGATTATTACAGCGGTGTTGCAGAAAAAAGTCTGGTCAAACCTCAGACCTTCCCTTCAGAATGCTAATGGATGTTTTTGTGCATCTTAAAGACTCTGCTATAAATGTACTAATTTCTTGTTAGTGCCATGGGGAATCAGTTTGTGCTTCAGTGGTTCTTTTTTGCAGAAGATGAGCTAGTCTTGAGTTCTGTGGCTTGCTTTTTCCCCTTCCATCTTGTCTCCTCCTGTTGTGTTACAGTATCTCAAATCTGTGATAAATGAGATTTATTCTGGTTTGAATTAACTCCCATTCTTTTTCCTTGACTTGCCCTGTGACTGCTGTTGTTGCAGTGGGGTCAGAACTGTCTTTAATATCAGAAACACTGCGGAAATCGAAATTTTACTTTCTTCATCTGGCTTTGCCAGAGTATTCCCAACTGTGGATCTAACCTTTTAAAAATGGTTCTGTAAGAAGATATAAGTTAAATCATGCTTAACTTAACTTGTATACCAATTTAGCAAAACGTCAAAAATACTAACTTAAGTTTTATCTGGGTTTTGGCAGCAATCATGTACATGTTTGTCTTGCTATGTTAGCTGAGCTCTGACTGACATGGAGGAGGAGAATGTGCAAAAGGTGAGACAGATAAGGTGCACCTTCTGAAACAGCTGAGCTTTGGTAGTTTGCCTGGGGCTCTGAGCAGTTGTCTTACCATTCTTGTCAAAAATGAAGGACCTGATGCTTAAAACAAAAAAGATGTGGATATTCTCATCAGCTCTGAAGCAGCTGTTTCACTTCCCCACCTGCCCCCTTGCAGCTCAGGATAGGATGAGATACTACAAATGGTCTGTGAAAGAAAGGTGAGATAAAAGACCTGAGAAGAGGGTATGTTATGGATATTGTAGTACCAACAAAGCCTGTCATAGTCCTAGATGTAGCACATAGGTGTAGTACTGTCCTTAAGTCTTGAAACATCCACGTCAGGTTGGTGAATTCTATATGGAGTAAATATTGAAGTGCTGTTTATTCCCACTTGCTGTGAGTAGAAGGGAGTGTGGCCTGGTGACTTGTATAAAACTAATTTCAAGTGCACTCAATTGTAAAAAAAAAAAAAAACAAAAAAACCAAAACAAAACCCCCCACCCAAAAACCTGAAAAACAACCCACCAAAAAAACACCCCACAACAACAACAAAAAAAAAACCCCTAACCCCAAAGCCACCACACAACTGCCCCCCAAACCCAGTATTGGGGAGTTGTGCATATTGCTTTGTTGTGCATGTAACCTGCTTTGCATAATATTCAAAGAAAGGTTGGGAGTGCAAGCATGTGTTGCTCTTTCTGCATCTTGGTGTTAAAAATATCTGTAAATATATCTACACTACATGTGTAGTAACAGTTAACCAACTTCTTCCTTGTAAACACTATTAGCACTACTAACAGGAGTGAAAATAATACTGAAACTTTATTCTAATACTTATGTATGAAGTGAAATTTTAAATAAGCAATTACTCTTGTGCTAACAGGCTACCTGACCATGTTAATACTTACTCAAATATAGTTATCTCTTTCATCTGCTTAAAAACAGCAGTCCAAAGGTCACTTAATATTACTCTGCTGAAACTTCCTAACAGATCTCGTCAGCTTGCTTCCTGCTAATTCCTGACTGGGTTAGGAGGCTGTACGTGAAGTGACAGGCGCTGCATGAACAGCATGGCTCAAGCTATTGTGTGGTTCAGTGTAAAGGAAATACCTTAAGGTTAGTCTTTGAGACTGAATCTGTAGTAGTTTTATTGGTACATCTTAGAAAGATATAAAGACATTCTAGAAATGCCTGGAAGAATTGGAAGAATCAAAGTCTTGCAAAAATATATTTGTAACAGTAGACTAAAGTTCATTTGAGTTTTCATTAATAAGTATTTACATGTACAAACCCCCCATATAAACTTAATTTCCTTTTGTCATAAACATTAACTTCTTTATCATTTCATTCCAGCACTGTCAAAAGCCAGAAGCATTTCTGTGTAAAAGATTTAGAAAAAAGTTCTCCTTCCATTTTTTAAAATTAAGAGCTTTACCAAACCTCAATGTGCAAAAAAAATTGTACGCCAGTGCCAGCAGATACAAAAATCGAATCTGTCAGTACAAACGCATGTCATGAGAAGAGCCGAGTCCGTGGTTCCAGGTCTTCTCTGAAGAGACGTCAGTCATTGTCTGAGCCTGCAGGTGGCAAGAAGACAAGTGCGTCGTTGTACGTGTGGCCGTAGGGTCTCAGCCTGTAAACGCCATACATCATCACGTGCATGTGGTTCGGGGCCAGTCCGCTGAACGTGATGGCCATGTCGGAGCAGCAGCCGTCCACCACCTGCTGAGGGTGAGTAGACATTGCTTCCTTAATGAGAGCACCGACTGATTTAGTGTTAAAGACGTCTTTTCCTTCTGAATCTTCCGCATTTTCAGCAAACACTCCGGTGTACTTCAGGCAGATTGCTAGCTGTTTATCCTCAGCAAGTTTCCAAATCATACCTCCCTGCTCCGGACACTTGTCAGTGTCTTCAAGAACACGGGAGAGTCGTCTTAGTGATTCAATGCTTAAGACGATTCCTCCCTCACCATCTACATACTCAAGGTCACCAGATTTCACAGTATGGCCTATATAAAAAGGCTGCGAGGGGTCTTTTTTCAGTAAGAAATACTTAAGATTTTCAATAATAGCAAATGTTGTTGGATATGCAAGGAAGAACCAGCTGAATTCATCTTTATAGCGTTCATACGTTATCTTGTAAGCTTTTCTCATCATCACCCACATATCATTTGTGTTGAGGGCTACAGAATCAAACACTTTGACATTTTCAGAGCTGTAGAACTCCACCTTGTCACAGTGTTTGCTCCACGTCTCCTTCACTGCAGCCCAGTGCCCCAGATCTTTCGGTTTCACAAGGATGATACAGTAAACGCGGATACTTTTACTAAGCTCCACGCGTTCACCTTCTGAAAGGTTTAAGACATCTTCTTTGTTGGGAGCCTGGATGTGATGATGCTCGTGGTGATGTCCTTTAGTCCCGTGGCCCACCTTAATATGTCCGAGGAGTGTAACCAACATGCAGAAGGCTCCTCCTAGCACCACACCCTTCACGAAGGAGCTGCTTTCAAAAATCATTTTTCCTAGAAAGGAGGCACACTGTAAGAACTTACGGGAATCAGTTTACCGCTGCAGGTTCTGTATAGTTTTAATACGTTCTTCAATTTCTAAATCCAGCTGCAGTTCCCTTAACTCACATACCAGGACAGCGCTGGTGAAAGAGCGGTGGCAAAAAGAAAGTTCCCGATCTCGGCTCTCGTTACCGCTAACGGTACGGCAGACCCCCGCGGGAAGGGTCTTGTACAGCGCCGGGACCGCACGGCCCCCGCCCCGCCGCTGCTCTGCGCTGGCCCCGCAGCCTCCCCGCCCGCCCGCAGCACCGAGACGCCGCGGCACCGGCTCGGGCGCTGCCTCCCGGAGGCCAGGCCCGGTCAGTCCCGCTCCCCGCCGCCCTCCGGCCCGCGGCGAGGCGCCTCCGCCGTTCGGAACCCTGCCCGCCACTCCTCTAACGGCGGCCCGGACCGGCCCGCCCCGCCCGCCGCAGTCCCCGAGACACCCGGAGCGCCGGGGAAGCCTTACAACCGCTGGGGCTGGGGCCGGTCCTGCCGCCTCTTCCCCCGCGCGGCCCCGGTGACAGGGCCGGCCCGCCCGCCGCTTACCGCGGCCGCTCGCGCCTGGGCACCGGCACCCGCACCCCGCCCCGGAAGCGCGCCGCGCCGCCCCACCGCCCCTTCCTCCTCCCCGCCGGAAGCGCTGCGCGCAGCCCTTCTAGGCGCCGCCCGCCGCCCGCTCGCTGGTGCGGAGGCCCCTCCTGTCGGGGCGGACGCCATCTCGCGGTGCACGCCCGGTCCCGGTGCCCTGCGCCCTCGCCCGCGGGGCAGTGGGACCCGCCGCCCGCCTGACCGGCCCTGCTCTCAGGGCGTCCTGCCCCCGCCTCGCCTCACCCCCGTGGCGGCCTCTCCCCGCGCGTTGCCTTCACGGCGGCGGCCCCTCACTGCGGGCGGGTGTCCCGTCGGGGCAGGAGGGCGCGGAGGGTCCCGTCAGGGAGGCTGGCTTGCCGGACGGGTGAGGGCGGGAGCCTCGGCGCCCTCGGGGTTCGCAGAAGCGGGGCGGTGCGCTGCTGGTTCGCCTTTAGGCGGAGGCAGGACGGGCTTTCTCGACGGGCGGCTGCCGAGGCGGCGGACGAGCAGCCGGCGTGGCGGGGCAGCCCTGCCATCTTGCGGGGAAGGGCCGCTTGCAGCTTCTCCCCGGCGGAGCCCGCGGGCCGGCCTGCAGTCATGGAGGGCGCCTCCAAGGCTGAGCTGTGGAGAAAAGCCGGGCTGCTGCTGCTGCTGCTGCTGCACTGTGCCAAGGCAGCAACGCTTGCGGAGGCTGGTTAGCGTCTTGTTTACTATATGAATCTCTTTGTGAACGTACTTACGTGACTTTAAGTTTCTAGCACAAACTCGCTGCTTTTAAATTAGAAGGTATATGAGTGGGGACAGGATGGCAGAGAGGCAGAACCGGCCTTAAACCATATCCAGGATCAAATCTGCTGATGCCGATTGGATATACTGCCCTAAATTCCAAAGCAGTACAATAAAGTGTGCTGGAAGCATGGTACATTTCACTTGTTTTTCCTTTCCCCTGGCATAGAGCATGACACACACACAAGATTAGTTAATCTTTAAAGAGTAAAGCCAAAACATTTTTCTACAAACATATCTTTTCGTTTCCTTTCGTGATAATTATTCCTGCGCTCCAGATGGAAAGCAGCACGTCAGAATCACTTTCCACGCATCATCTCTTGAGAACTTAGAATTGACACCTGATTTGGAGGAGCATCGCTGAACAATAGTTTGCTCCCTTTTTCCACCAGCCTCTTGGGAAAAAAAAAAAAAAGGTTTTACATGTTTTATCTCTTTATTAGCTGATCGTAGTGTACACTTAGGCCAACACAGTGGTTAGGATAAAGTCACATATAGGTTTTCCCTATATTGTAAGGTGCGCCCTGGTTGGCTGAACTTGGTGGGTTTTATTTACATCAATTTACAGCTGAGCTGATCTGGATTCTGTGGCATCTGGCTGGGTTCCCCAGATGCCTCGGTTATTCAGATAAGTTTTTTTTTTAGGCTCGTGGTTGTACTGTAGACATGAAAGCTTAACGATGTTATCTTTGGCAAAAAGATCTGTAAGAATATCGATTGCTTGACTCTTCTGGGCCTGGGGAACCATTGCTTGTGGTTCAGGTAAAAATGTTACAAAATAGTCATTTTGGTTGGATCAATGTATGTCCAGAATGGCTCCGTTCAGTGGAACTAAACCCCAATTACACAGTGTGACAGGAAAATGCTGTCAGTTTGTCTGTTCGGGTAGTTCTGTTACTACACTAAGGGAACATCACTCATCCTATCTTTTCCCACCTGGCTGCTTTTAAGATATAAATAGGTGGACACTCAGGTTGTTATCACATATCAGAGATTAGAGGTCAGTTCAAAGTTTATTTTAGGTATCTCCTGTTTGCAGAATCAATTGTGGCTTTCAGGGCTTCAGCAGTTGCTTGATCATGTAGTTTAAAGAGATTTGAATGAGTTGCGATTCACTGCTTCAGCTGATGCTCAGCAAATTGTTTTCCTGCTTGACTTCAGTGAGGTTCTTTCCAAGGCTCTGACAGAATGCGTAATGTAGCTACAGATCTTGACTGTCTCTTTAATATATTTTCAACATTGCTTTTATCCAGCAGCAGATCAGTGAAGAGAAAGTTTAAGCAGCATGTAAAGCATGTTATAAACTTGAAGAGACTCTTCTGGCTTCTATGTTGCTTGAAATTGTTGCTTGGTGTTAAAAGGACTAAAATGGCATAGTAATGCATAAGATCTCACAACAGCCATTATTAAGTATTATGGAGCTGTATTAGAGCTCATTTAGACACACATGTACTCCTGTAAACTATCCATCTCAAATTACTACAAGAAACTGTTTTTAAGAACTGCAGGAGGTAAGTGTTTGAAGTCATCCCGCCATGGGCTGGGAACCAGTCAAATGTCGTAACCAAGGAAGGGCCAGCCCT
The DNA here is from genome assembly GCF_018139145.2 of Gymnogyps californianus. Lineage (NCBI taxonomy): Eukaryota > Metazoa > Chordata > Aves > Accipitriformes > Cathartidae > Gymnogyps > Gymnogyps californianus. Next base: position 17,662,409 of record NC_059479.1, read on the forward strand.
CAGATGGAAGTTAGGTGAGGAAAGCCAAGGGAGGTGCTCAGTCACACAGTAGGAATGAACCAGGAGAACTGACTCCTCCAAGATCACCGCAAATGGCTGTGCATTAGTTTTGTATTAAAACATGCAGTCATACGTGCACACGAAATATCGGCCAGATTTCAGCTTTGAGTACTGACTTGCTGTCCATTGAGTTGTTTGTTAGCTGCAGCTTCACCCCTTACTTCCTACTGATCCTTCGTAGTATCTCTGCCACACTCTCAAACAATAGCAGCTTTTGACACCTAGAGACCTGTGCCAGGATCTAAACTGCTGACAGAGCCGAAGAGCTCCACAGCTCGCTGCTTGTCTCGACAGACAGCTGATCCCCTGCTGTTTTCTGCTTGTCTTTCCTCGCTGGCTGCAGCTGCATTTACCTTCTGATGCTCTTTCTTGCCTCCAAGGAAGGACATCAAACATTATGTTCTCCCTGTGTGGTCCAAAATGTCCATGAGAGATTGGCTATTATCAAAACATATTTGATAGGAACTTTGTTCCAATTAATGCGAAATGTTTCAGCTGACACATGAGTTGTCATCTTTTACAGTGACTGCTTGTTAATGATCACAAATGACTGTCCACTCTCTTGGAAACAGACTCATCTGTCTCTGTTATGTAAGTGTGCAGCAGAGAGGCTGGGCTAGAGCAGTGCAGTAGCATTCAGAACGGGTAACCAAAGCTAGAGGTGAGCTATTGCAGATGTTTCTGGGCAGTTAAAACACCAGTTGAGCCAAATGCCATATAGAAAGAACCCCTAATCAGAAGATACCATTGAAATGATGAGAAATGCAGAGGTGTGGTTGAACTGGAACAGCTGACTGTTGTCACATCACCCATATATTTATAATGCTGAAGCTACTGGAAAACACACAAGTTCTACCTGTCCATCTGACTCCATCAGAAGAGGGGATCAAGTGTGGTTATGGTCTGAAGGTTGCAAACCCTTATCTTGAATAGCTGAACTCACACTGAAGCCAACAGAGAGAGTGCAGGAAAAGGGCTTTTATGAAGAGGCCAACTATTACTGTTCTGTTACGTGCCTGGTACTGCCATCGTTTCATTCAGCCTGTAAAGTGCATAACTGAACAAGCATGTCTGCTGAGGTCTTCAATCCTATTGTTGGAAAAGGTTTGGGAATCTCTGTTCTAAAGTCATAAAATAGGAGGAGATTCTAGTTCGCAGGTAGGTAAAGCCAGATTTCTTCATTCACTTCACAGGGAGCTGCTCAGCTCAGCATTTCTTTTGGAGGAGGATGGATTCTGGAGCCAAACTTTAGCCCCCTCTTCTGAAAATTCTGCCCTGCATCCTCTTCTTCACTTTAGTTTCACACTCCAAATCTGGAATGTGGAAAGACATGGACTCTTCGTAGGTCATGTACATCTTGAGCAAGTGTGCATGGCCACATACAACACCAAGACCTTGTCACAGGGGTAGGCACTGGACAAAGGAAGAAAGTTTTAAAGCCAATAGAAGATACAGTGTTATATTTTTAATACTAATTTCAAAACTCAGGTTGAAGTGTTTACCTCTGAAAAAGTGTTCTCTCCAGTTGTTGGACAAAATGCTGGAATTACAGAATGAAATTGTATGGCCCGCATTTTATAGGAGATAATGCATAATACGATCTTTTAGCCTTGAAATCTGTTAAATTGATTAAACTATGTTAAACAATAGTTTTAAATCACTTTTCTCTCCTCTTTCATCCATGAGTGCTGTCAAAGAAGGGCTTGGCATTGAAGTAGCCATTATTTAAATGGTGCCCTCAAGCACAGGAAGATATATGAGAAGCAAAAGATGTGTGACTCCAAAAGAACTTACCAACTTTGGACTGCTTTATAATTTCTTCAGTTTTTAATGTGTGTAGCTGAATGCAAAACCCATCTTATTCTCTGGGTATGCTAAATCAATCAAGTGAATGCTAATGTCCTGCCAGCTCCAGCAATTCAGCTGGAATTGAACTAGCAGAGACAATGCCCAGAGCTGAGCTGACATCATTGTGAATGGCTCAGATTCACAAATACAACAGAAAGAGAACAGGAACTAGACATTTTAATGTCAACTCTCTCAGAAGCACAGGAAAAAAACCCCACATCATAGATCAAATAGAAATAGACAGGGAAAAAAAAGGCAGAGATAGAGAAATCTTATTTTGCAAGCTCCCAAAGGAAAAAAAAAGTGGAGATGAAAATAGAATTCTATCAGAAAGAATGGGTTCTTAATAGTCGTTTAAAATAAAATGCATGAAACAGTGATGAAGTGATTTTTCTGCATCTTTAAGGAGCTTGCTTTTGTCAGTCTGAGGTTATTTGAAAAAGGGCCTCTGCAGAAAATTATGGTCTCAAATTATGCTTTTTCAGGCTCAGATTGCATAGGTAAGAAGCATCATTGCGAGCAGCAGTGACAAAGACAGCGCTGTGGCACACAGAGAAGTCAGAAGGGGAACCTTGCTCTTCAGGCGCTGCCTTGGCATGATTTACCAGCAGTTTGTGGAGCCTGAGCACAGGACTAGGTTTGTGTTTTGGTTTACAGGAGTTCTGGTCCAGTGTCTGAGAAAATCTTCTTTAGACATTGCCTCAGTTTGGTTACCTGCAACCTGGAGATACTCAAAAGCTTCTGTAATTGTATTGTATTGTAAAAGGGGTTATGGTGAGTAAATAGTTATTGTTACTAGCTGGAAAGATCTGTGAAGTTCTGTTGACGTTAGCCCACTAAGGGAAGAGGAGGAAGAGGAAGGATGGAAATAGCAGAGCATTTGACAGGCCTGAATGTCAGTAGCTTCCATGAGATGCTTTCTTGTACCAAACATTGACATCCCTTCATTTTGCCAAGGAAAGTGAGGTTTTGAAGTATCAGATTCTCCAAGCAGACATTTGCTTTCCTGCACTGATGTTGAAATAGGAGACTCCCGAGCTGTATGTGCAGATGCAAAACAAAAATGTCTGCTAGATAGGTGTTTGCAACAAACTGGAATTATTAATGATGTTAGAGCAGCAACTCAGAGCCCTGTACTGCAACTGTAAATATGTGATTTAGCAGAGAGGAGATATACCAAGAACATTATATGCTTGGTCCTGGGGTGGGGGAAGAACTGTTTCATCTTTACCTGGTAGCTGAGGACCCATGAAAGAGAGAGCTTGTTCTGTGTAGGAGGGGATGCTGTCACTCTGGCACTGCAATCAGATGTAGAAGCTTTCTGCTTTCTGGTGAAGCAGGGCTGTAAGCAGTGCTAATAGTGTGCGCATGTGAGCAGGGAGTAGCAGAGACTGCAGGCAAAAGAGGAGAGTGCACAGGGTCTGAGATTGCTGCATTTGAGATCAGTCGATGTGTCAGATTTTAGCCTCTCTCTCTTTCAAACAGATGTTGACAGTGTTGTATTGTCTCACAGGGGCTCAGCTTGGCCAGTCCTAGCATGCTGTCTGGTTTCTTTCAGTTTGGTTTGTAGATAGCGGGCTGTATTTAGACTCCTGACTTGCACAGGCTTGTTACTGCAGCTACTGCGCTGCAGCCTTTAGCAGAGGCACTGCTGTCGACAACTAGACCACAGCACTCCTGCGCTCTGCCTTTTATTGGCCTTTATGGATCCCTTTAACATATAGAAAAATGCAAAGGTGCTACTGCTCCTTAGCACTATGGTAGTATCTACAGTGTGCCAGAGGGTTAATTGTATGGGAGGGGGCACCAGGAGAAAGGCGCCTGGGGGATCCCTGACCTTACAACGCTCAATGTTGCTCCTGGCTCCCTGCAGTGCTGGCATCGAGGATGGCAGTGGTGCGAAGCGAATATTGGTTCTGTTCACACCAGCTGCACCTCCCAGGCAGGGAGCAAGTCATTGTCACTGGTGCTTGGGGCAGCAGGTACAGGTGAGGTGTCACACTTCCTAATTCCCAAGGGAGAGAGGTCCCAGGCGGTAAATACAGCGGGGTCTGTTGAGGGATGGGGAGGGGATGCTACGTGCTGCATAGTCTTCTCTGTTCTCCCCTCATTTCTATAGAGCTTCCATGTACTTTATACGCTCTATGTGGGACTTTTTTTTTTTATTTTTAATATGTGCAATATCTAGCATGCTCATAATTCTGAGAGTACACTACACTCATAGTTTCAAATGTTGATATGCTGATACATGGATAATGGTGCCCTAGTTCCCACTCATATCTAAACACCTACCTTAAAGTAAGAATAAAGCAGTAGCTGATTGTTACACCTTCTTTCATCTGTGCTTAATTTTGCTATCTCATTATTCTGAGGAATTTTTCTTGAGAAAAAAATTATACATGTTTGGGTCAGTTATATCAGTACAAGAGGCTGTGAAGCTGTTATGAAGGAATAGAAAAATCTCTTTAGGAGGGTGAATTGTCAGTGATGTACAGTATCTATTCACACTCTAAAAGATTGAATTAAAAGTGATAATTATGTGCTGTTTTTGCTGCTTAAGTGGTTTAATGCCATTATGACTGTGCTACTTAATGGAAAAGCTTAGAATCAGACTAGCATGGGAATACTAAAAATTTTAATGGATTTCTGCTCAAGTCATTCTTCCTATTAGGAAACAAACCCACCAAAATATATAACTAGGTCTTTGGATTCAATTATTAATCCTCTCTCCTAATTTGAAGAGCAAAATTATCACTTAACAGCAGTTCTCTGAAATAGAATTTTAATGATACTAGTCATTTCATAGTTGAACATGATTTTTCCTGATCAGAACAAAGTTAGAAGATTCTCAGTGCTGAATCAGTTTTAATTATTAATCCTAAGCAGTTAAAAAATATACTGTCAACAGCGTGTCTTGAACATCTGTCAAAGAAGCTGTCAGAAATGTTTTCAATGGGTTCTCGTGTGTTACCTGGCTTCTCTGCATGAGGAAAAGGCTTTGGAACATGGTAATTGGAATGGGATTGTAGAAATAATGTATAGGAAGAGAAGTACACTGTACACTTGAAAGGATTCTTATGGGCTGATCCTGACATTTTATAGTTCTAAAGCAAATCTGATGGGCTTCATCATAATGTGATCCTGTGTTGTGGTTTAACCCCAGCCAGCAGCTAAGCACCACGCTTAACTCTATCCCAGCTGAAACCAGGACATCCTGTCTCCCCAAGGAACTTTGCAGTAGTTTAGGTGAAGTGCTTGTTTTGACCATGAAATGAGAAAAGGAAGCAGGTAGAAGACTCGACAGTTATGGGTCATCCTTTTATAGGTTGGTGCTAAAGCAAATGGATTGAGGTATTGAGGTGGTGTAACTCGTATTCCTTGAATGTGGATGGAGATATTCATGGCTTATAGGGAGGTGCTATTGGTTACAACTGCTATTGCGATTTCAAAATCAGAAATAATCCCTTGTAGAAGCTCTGCAAAACTTCTCTAGGAGGAATACAGATAAAGATGGGAAGACCCACATCAAAAAACCCTTCTATTTTCATGATTAGCCACATATTTCCAGCTGTTCATGCATCTAATTATTCCCTGGGATTTTTTACATCCCCTCTGAAGACTATATAAACTTAGGGGAGAATTTTCCTCTGTGGTGTTAACTACCAAAGCTGCTTTGTTCTCAGTGTCTCATGGCAACTACTTGTGGTTTTTAATTCCTACCCTAGAAGACTAACGTTAGCAATTATTCTACAGAATGCATGTTATTTGGGACAACAGTAATTTGCCAGGAGCAACTTCCTGACACATCTGAAAATCAAGTCACCTCTTTAGGCCAGCAAGATGTCAGTCCTTTCTCACTGCTAGCATTTTGGTGTTTTATACACCATGAGTCAAATTGATACTGACCAAGAGGCTTGTTTGGCCTGTTAGTAAACTTCTGAACATTCATGGCAGAATACCCAGTGTTACAGTTTGCCAATCTGTTTAGATTATTACATATTTTTCCTTTTCCATGTATTTGTATTTTGCCTCTTTCCATGCTTTAATGACAAAAAAATGTAATAGACTCGTATTGTATTTGCCCAAGGTCTTTCTGATGGAAGTATTGGGGCTTCTTTACAGTTGTACTCAGCTTTCCTGACTTACAGCAGGACAACAGAGCAGAGTCTTACAACTATGAACAAGTACTGTGAGGCTGAATTTCTTTCCCTTTGAAATTGAGAAATCAATACAAGTTGGCAGAAGTGCTCATATGCAAACAAATGTCTTGAAAGGCTGACTCTGAGGTTCACGGATGCTATTGGGATCAATGGAAATACTGCTGCTTCATTTTCTGCTATGATCCCAAATTGTCTGTCAGCAGTAGCTAGGCTAATTGTGGGAGTTTTTTTCCTCTGGTGATTTTTCTGGCTGGAAGTCCATCAGGAAAACCACCATGATCAACATTAATATAGGTCTTAATACCACTCCCCCTCCTCAATTTGAAATGAAAGGGAAGTTGGGAGTGCAGGATCAAGCCCTTAATTTGTTACTTACATTTGATTTGAAGCTTAGTGTCCAAGGTCAAGCTAAAAGGGTGACGGAATAACTCAGGCCTGTGAACAACACATCATGTTAGACAGAAAGCAATTTGGTCCAAGGCGCAGCATGTTGGAAGGCTGCCACTTCCTTTCTCTTTCAGTACTGTTCTGCATTCTCACTCCTGTAAACAGTCTCTTCATCCCTTACTGTGGGTAACTGGGCTTCCTTCCTGAAACCTTCCCAAATTCAAACTGCATTTGGCAATAATTTTGTATTTGTGTTTGATACAAAAGTTTTCAAAGGAGCTTCACAGACACTAATCAGGGTAAAAATGCAAATCTAAATCTGTCTTATTCTAATGTTTCCTTTGGAAACCATTTAATTTCTTACAAGCACACTTTGGCAGATGATGTGGCCCTTATAGTGATAAATCACAGGAACATGAGACACTTCACTGCAGCTGCAACGTGGCTAGTTAGGATCCTATTCAAGAAAAAGGCTTAGGCAGTGTATTTTCTTTCCTATACTCTGCTGTACCATTTCTTCCCCTTATAGATCAAGTGAAAAGACTCTCAGAATGCTCTTATAATTGTCTCCTTAGAGTTATAATCTGCAAATGCTTTTTTTTCTGAAAGATAAAAATACCCAAATCTTAATGGAGCCTTTTTAAATGGCACATCATTAACTCTCCAACCTCCTTCACGGTTTTGTAAATCTCTTTAATAAGGGTGAGAAGAAGCTTAGAGAGGTCTCTTTGATTAAAGGTTTGACCTGGAATTACTTTGAATTTGTATTATGGAGTCAGCAGGTTTACTGTGGTAGTCTTAACAGAGAATCTTTTGAAGTACTTTGCAGGTAGAGCTGTAAAGAGAGTAAGTATTATATAAAACTTGCTAAAAACACAGCAGAACCAGTTAAGCATCAGGGCACTATGTTGAAAAGCCATATCCATAGAGCACTGGGAACAAGCTACCTTGCTAGTTTAAAGCCTGAATTTGCAAGTCTTGTGAGTGGGATTATATGGCAGAATTTAAAGAAAAGGAGGCTGGATTCAGTGATCCATGAGGTCCCTTCAGCCCTATGCCCAGGGTTCCTGCAAGATTATAATTACTAAAAAATAACATTTCTAAGAAATTACTCAAATCAGCAAGAAATATAGACAGGACAGTGAGTTTCATGGAACTTAATGTGCTCAGTGCTTCATCACCATGCATGACTTGGCTCAAAGGAACTGACCAAGAACACAAAAGCCTATGACGCCTTTTAACCCCACTAATTTTGAGTCTTATGGGTACAAGTTTTTTACAAGATGATGTTCCCCTCAAGGTCACCTAACTCTCTGCTAACAGATTTGCTGTATTTGTCAATGATGGCCCTATAATTCTGATTAATGGACATGCTTCTCTGTAGGATGGGTGGCCTCGCTTCTCCCTGCTGTGACTTTTTGTAGGATCTCTAAAGCTTAGGCAAAACTTTCAGTATGGGGCAGTGAGTCTACACTGGATTTATTGTACGATATTTAATAGCTGACTTCAGGAGTATTTAGGAGCAGAACCATCCAACATCGACAGTACTCATGATATGTCAGAGTCTCAGAAAAGTCAGATTTTCTTTGGCAATGTCCTTTGTCTTTAGTTTTTGCTTTCATGGTTGGACTTCTTGGCATGAATATACTGACAACATTCCTGTAACTGCCAACTAAGGACAGGAATTTGCAGCTTACAGAAATCAGTATTGCAGTGTAGGTGGCCTTTGCTGTGGAGAGTATGTTCGCTAGGCCCATATGTCAAATGTCAGCATGATGGAGCATGCCTTGTATGTAGCCAAATTTGCAAGACCTGTAGCAGAGCCATGATGTTGACAATACCATTATGAAGTCAACAGGGGAGATCAGTCTTAATTTCCCTTGCTTGCCCGTTCTTCCTGGTTTTCGTACTCTGCAGAAATGCAGACAGTGTATATAGAGCAACAAGTGTGTGCACATTTGAGCTACCCATTCACTGCATGGTGACAGGTGATGTCAGCTGAACTTCCCACAAAAGCAACACCGTCTCACTAGCAGTGATGATATTTTTCAACCTTTCAGACAGGTTCTCAAGACTTTCCCTCCTAGCTGCGCCCAGCCCCTGCTGCTCTGCTTTTGCCAAGGTGTCAGGACATGGTCTTGGAGACATGCCTTGTGCTGGAGGTAGGCGTGTGAAGCAGCCCGAGGGAGCACTGGTACTCCTGTTTTCTCTCCCACCTACCCTAGGTACAGGACGTGCCATCCAGAGCAGCTCTTCCCCCCCGACACACAGGGCAGCTCCACACTGGCAATTTGCTGGGCAGAGAGGGAAGCACTGCTGGTGGGGAAGGGGAAAAGATAAGAATAGAGGAGGGTGTTTTTCCTCTCCCAACTGCTAGAACAGAAAGGCTGTTCAAAGAGGACCCGGATCTGGAGAAGGGAAGCAGGGAGGACCCCCAGAAGGAGTGGGCAGAGCAGAGATGATGAAAAATAGGACATGAAAGTGGCACTGCAGAAAGCTCTTTTAGCCTTAAAGAAAAGTGAAAGGTCTTTGCAGCTCCTGAAGGAAAGCCTTTTCAGTGGCTGTGGGTAGGGTTTTTTGTCAGTTTTCAGGCAATGTGAAAAAAAGAGACTTCTGTTGCTCTGATAAAATGTTCTTTCCCCCTGCAATGATAGCATTAAAGACATTGCAAGTGAATTATTAGGCTCTTGTGTACAGCATGTGTGCATTCTGCCCCGGAACTTGGTGGCTGAATGTAGACAGATTTCTCTGCAAGATGTTCAATGGTTTTAATCCCTTCTGAGGTCGATGACAGAGGAGGCTTCAGCTCTTATCAGAAGCCCTTAGCTCCTATGAAGACAGGCTGAGAGAGCTGGGGTTGTTCAGCCTGGAGAAGAGAAGGCTCCAGGGAGACCTTATGGCAGCCTTCCAGTACCTAAAGGGGGCCTACAAGAAAGCCGGAGAGGGACTTTTTACAAGGGCACGTAGTGATAGGACAAGGGGTAATGGCTTTAAGCTGGAAGAGGGTAGATTTAGATTAGATATAAGGAAGAAATTCTTCACTGTGAGGGTGGCAAGGCACTGGAACAGGTTGTCCAGAGAGGTTGTGGATGCCCCCTCCCTGGAAGTGTTCAAGGCCAGGCTGGATGGGGCTTTGAGCAACCTGGTCTAGTGGAAGGTGTCCCTGCCCATGGCAGGGGGGTTGGAACTAGATGATCTTCAATGTCCCTTGCAACCCAAACCATTCTATGATTCTATGATTCTCTTAGAATAAGCCCCATTTCTACAGACTGTGGGGAAACTGAGTGCTGATCTGTTTAGTCTGATTAGGTGGCAGCAAGGCTGAAATACTGTTGAGGGAAGCATTGCTGCAGAGTTGCTTGAACAAGAAAAATATCTAAGGTGATCGCAGAAGTAGCAGGTATTCAAAGCGCAGCTCAGGTGAGTACACCCAACACATCTGATGGGACAGGGTAGAGGACACGGTAGAGCACTAGCAGTGCAGCATTCAGAGAGCAGTGCCAGATGCACTGTAGGCTTCCAGAATGCCTCAGAGTTTTTGGATATTTGAAGTTTTGTTACTGTTCCTTTTGAAGAAAGATGGTAGATATAAATTCCTTAAAGAGCAGTAGCATAGGACCTGCCTCCGTATGTGGCCAAATGGGATGGTTCAACAGCAAGCTGAACAAAGTAAAGCATTTCACTGATTTTGCTGTAGTTCTGGGATACATTTCCTTTATGACTCCCCAGCAATCTGCATACATCCTTCTGGAGAGAGAGAAGTGATTATTCCTGCCTGTGACAGCCTAGCCTTTTTTGGAAATAATACTGCAGTATTTAAGTCTACTCAAATGCTGGATGACAGGAGCCAGGACAAAACCTTAGTCTCTGTGCAGTGCTGATGTAACTGGTGGGATGCTCTGATGGTAACGAGATGGAAGGGCTCCAGGTCAGTGTTGCCCTTTGTCTCAGTAGGGAATGCTGTCCTTCATCCTGGGTTTGATCCAGCTCCAATTAATATGATGCAAAAACACCCACAAACTTTTCTGTTATAATATATATTTCTATAAAGAAAGACCAGATCCTTAGTGTTTGTTGCTGAAGTATGTGGTGCTACTCGTGCATTGTCTTCACAGACATCAGCAAAAGCAGAAGATGATCACATCTCGTTAGGAAAAATTCAATGTCTGGAGAAATATATGTTCTGTGACTTACGCTCCACAGCCCTAACATGTTTCTTGTGTGGACCAGCCGAAGGCTGCTTGAGCCATCCTGTAGTCCCCAGCTGCCTGTGAGATCAGGCCTTTGTAAGAAGGAATGTGTGGGCCCGTGGATGTGGCATTGCTGCAGGGCATTACGAGTGTACGATGACAGACTGGGGCTGAGCATGCACTGCTTTTCCCATGCTGCACATAGCGGAGTTCGCTTGCACTAAGCTTTCTCTCATTTTTGTTACGGAGTTTCAAAACAGTAGCAGAATAACTAAAGGGCTAGTGGTGAGGCAAGTCCAGCTGCTTTCCAGGTGAGGGAATTATTCACCCATTCCCTGTTTTAGGAACGTAATCTTTTGGCCCTCTGAATCACCACCCCTGTTGGAAACACCCCTCTTCTTTCACCTTGTATTCTCCTGGGGGGAATACAAGCTCCTGTCTTTGGATACTGTGTTGAAAACCAAAGCAGGCTCTGTGTGTGCCCCTTCATGCACACAAAGCTGGAATAGGAAAAATAAAAATATTACCATCTATTCCTTGGAACTCTGACATCTGTCTCCTATTCTCTGATTTTCATACCATGCCATTTCCTCATCTATTTTACTGGGTGCGTAGGAGCCTTTATTGCTTCCAGTATTTAGATAGAATGGAAACTATTGCTTAAATGAATAGCTCCTGAAATTGTTTCCTTGCTGGGAATCGTTAATATGCCATATGGATTCAACTCATGTATCTGAGCTAATATTGCACCCAGAATTGCTAAAACTATTTCTTTTGAACCCTTAACCCTTTATTGGGTAGGGGAGGATGATTTTTTTTTTTTTCTTTTAGTAGCTGAGGTTTCAAATGTATATATGCTGCAGTCATTCAAGATGTCGCATTTGGGCATCTTCTCCCGGAGTGTTGTATATCTCATTCTCTCACCAAGGATCTCAGGATGTTTTGCAAACTTATTCTCAATTCAGATGTGAGGAAAAGGAGGCATAAGAAATGTCAAAAGGTCTCTTGCAGAGCTGAGAATAGAGCTGCCCTCTGGCTTGCTAGGACACCAGGCAAGCCTCTTCACTTCCGTGTGCTGATGGTCCAGAAACCTGCATTGCTCAGGAATATGTCTCCAGCACTCAGAGGTCGGTGGGAAATTCAGCAGGAACTGGCCGGAGTAGCCAGTGTTGGGAGAGTTGGAAAAGGCTGAAATGAAAATGTGGAGTAAGGACAAGAGATTGCATTTGATGGAGATTTGAAGGCAAGTGGCTGTAAGCGGCTGACAGTGCTCTCTCAGCCCACTGCAAATGCATAATTAAACATACTGGCTTTCATCACCTTCCTCAAGCCTTTCTGATGTTTACCTGCTGCATGCAAGGAAATAGTCACTCTGGCTCAGCTGACAAATGGTAGTTCATTAGGATACGGTAATTCGATTGCTTGTGATTGTCTTTCTCTGCTCTTAGTATCTGAGAAAGAAGAGTACTCTAAATTGTAAGGGAAATAATCCATCCTGATTTATGCCACCAAAAAAAAATCCCAGAGGAAGATTAATTCCAAGAAACAGAAGTGTCTATTAACATAAATGACTGTTAGCTATAGTGAGGATTAAACTTAAACATATCTATTCTCTCCATGTGGCGCCACAGTTTTTAGCGTAGAGGCTTGAGTGCTACATTAAGCTGAATGAGGAATAGTGGAAGCTTTATAGCTCAGCTAGGCATTGAAATGGTACCAGTTCGGAAAGCTTGACAGATGAGACAGGCTTGAGAAAAATAGGTGAATCAAAGCTGTAGTTAGAAAACCAACTCAGCCCCAATACACCCATTTCTCCTATGGTTTAGTAACGATACTTGGGTTGATTTACTTGCCTCACCTTGTCTCAGGAGATGAGATCTATAACAATGATGGAGAGCTCCCTTTTGAACTTACGTGAACTCACTCAACAAGGGGATTAAAATTGGATTTCAGCTTAGTGGCTCTCATGTTGTCTAGCATCAGGAAGTGTGTTGCTAGCAGGATAGATATCTTGCCTCGTGTGTGCCTGTGTGTCCTTGAGTATTAATGTGCTGCATAGATGCCTCCCATTTTTAGGGCAGGGTTGCTCAGACTGCAGCTTGAAAGCCTGTTGTGGCTGAGACTATCCCTCTGTGAGCGGTTCTCAGACCAAATGGGTTGTGCTGGTACTAGCCCGCTCCTGCTCTCTGCCTTCGCTGTGTAACTCTGCCATCTCGGCCGTGGGAGGACAGTGCTGTGCATTTGCAGTCGCCGTTCTGCGTGTTGGCAGGCAGCCACAGAATTTGCGCCTGTCTGCACTACTTCAGCTCTGCAGTAAGCCCAGCATGTTTTCCTCAGCTGAAGAAGCTACTCTTCTGCACTTGCAGAGCAAAGCACATTTGCTTTGGAGGTGTCAGGGCTGTGTGGCTGTACAGTCAGCCCAGCATGGTGGGTGGAGATGTCGCTGCGGTCTCTGGCCCTTCTGAGGCTGAAACTGGGGAACTGACCCAGCTAGCCAAAGACGGGGCAGTTGTGTCCGTGCTGCAAGGTGGAGCAGTCTTGCAAGGGGGCTTTGCATGCTGAGCTCTGTTCCCTCCATTTACATTGCTCCGGCACGTTGTGCTCACGCTGGGTTGATGAGTACTCAGTCAGTTTTATTTTTATTATTGCCCAGTTGCAGTACTATCAGTGGTGTTAAAAGAAATGGGAAAAGCAACAAAAAGACTTGAGATAAGCAGATGCAATAATGCAACGCCAATCTAGACAATGCCAAAAGAAGTGGTGACTTCCACAATTAGCCAGCCTCCATTTTTAAGGGGGAGAGAGTCAAAACGTCTTGCAGATCTGTTCTGAAAAGGATGCTGGAGAGGCAAGGATACGAAGGTGTCTGTACTAGGAAGTTAAGGCCTGGTAGAAAACTCTGGAGCCTACTGCAGCTGTTTAACAGGCAGCTAGCTGTTGGAGAGCTGGGGACTCTTTCTGATCTGATGAAATGGATCCGTCCTTCAGGATTAACTTTGTGGAGGCAAGCAGGGCAGCGCCTGCTTCCTCCTCTGGCTGCTACAAAATCTTCAGCTAAATGGTTACCTCAGTTGTCAATCCTGGACCAAATAAGAGGCCTGATTTTTTTTTTTTTTTTTTTTTACCTGAAGTGTCCTTTGTCTTCATATAAAATACATGTGAGAATAGCCGTTGAAGTATTATCTTGGAAGATAACTATTTCTAACAACCTGTTCAGAAAGGAACAGACTGTTACTCTATCTGCCAAAGATCCTAGCTCCAGCCCTTGTTTGTTTATTACTGTTGGAACGCTGAATAAGAGTAAGTAAACGCTCAGATCATTTGGTAGTTGAACTTCATCCTGGTAGGAAAAAAACTAGATGAGGCTGCAGAACAGCTGCAGAAGAGGTAGCAGTGTCACTATCAGAAAGCATCTCAAAGCAGACTATATGTGTTCACCACAGCTGGCAGAACTTAAGGAACAGAAGTTCCTTGGCTTGAAGGTGGTCACTACAGTACTGAAACATAGAAAAGTATGGTAGAAACCAGTCTGGCCAAACAGTATATTCGTGAGGCTATTCCATGTATTGTCCTTGGTACCATTCATCCAAAGGTTGGCAGTTCTCTACATTGGCTGTAGCTGATTCTGAGAGCTGTTTGCTTCTGATTCTCTCCACTGGAGGATAAAGTAGATATGTGGAAGAGTTGCTACTGGATTTGCTTTTAGATAGACTTAGAAACTGAAGAAAATGAAACTTTTCCTTAAATTGAGGTGGAAAGGCTAATGTGCTGGGAGATTGCTTGCTAAAGCTGAGTTGCTTTCCATCTGACAGACTGGTCAGTAGACTGATGTCTTGATTGCATTTGCTTTTAAGCAAATGTCTTTCTGAAGGGAGAAAGTAAAATAACAGCCAGCCACCTTCACCTCAGTAAAAAGAGTGCTGCTCTTCTTCCCAAGCTTGCAGTCAACACCATCTCTTGTTCTGAGCCAGCCCCAAGGGCTGGATCAGTACACTGTTAGAAGCCTTTACAAAATACAGGCAAAGCAGACCCCAGAGGAGCTGACTGTGTTTTAGGAGAGAAAGAACTGTCTGAAAGCTTCATCCTTTGTTAAGGTATGGGTTAGTCTACTGCCTGTCGTATTTTAACTCCAGTTGCCCTTCAAGCACACATCTAAACTCTTGCCAGTAAGAGATCTTGTAAGCCATTTCATTCTGACTGCTTGATATCTGCTGTTGAAAGACTGGTGATAAAATCGCATGCATTAAATTACACTGGAAAACTAGCAGCATGATACAGAATAAACTGCAGTGTTGTATGTATATGGCTCTTGGCACAGTATTAGTCTTGGTCTGTGAGGAGGACTCCCACAAAGTAAATTAAAAAAATGCACAAAATTTCCCTATTCAAAGCATTTATTCTACCCCTGTCAGCTCTGCAGCGCTTTCTAAAAGACCCCAAACCAGATCTGTACATGGCAGAGCTGAACAAATGCAACTGGGGGGAGACCTCTTGTTAAAGAAAACACCGGCTGTGTTAAGCCTTTGCTGTAGTGCTTGACTGCAGAATAGATAAAAGGTTTGGGAGTAAAAGGAGAAACGATGTTTTCCCATTTGTCTGCTTTTTCCTGTACGATCACGAGCGGCAGAAGTGCATGCCAGATCCACCCTTCAGCAAGGTGAGGCACAAATAGGTAAGTGCTAACTCCTAGTTAGTGCTTCGGTCCCTTCTGAAGGAGAAGACAATTATACTGCTGTACTGCAGGAAGGGAAGAACTCCTCCTGCTCTGAAGGACTGGTGCTACTCCTCCCATTTCCTAATCATGCAATTAGAAGGAGCTAGTATTGGACTACAGTCCCTGAGCGTGGCCTCTTCTACATCTTGAAATGATGGCTTGGAAGTGGAAAGGACCAGGGCTGGTTTTCTTGCTGTAAGACATTTCTCTTAACTCTGGAGGCTGAGTTGCAAGTTGCATGGATAGAGGGGCTGTGAGTGCCAAAGGATGGCTGTATTGGTGGGGTTGTACAGGAGTTTGGCAAGCAGCTCCTACAGCAATTAACCCAGGGCTCTGCTGGCTCCCACTGGTCTGGTTTGCTCTGGGTGGGTTGGGGGGGGTGGTGGAAATTATCTCCACTCACAAGACACAGTGGAACACGGTATCCTATTTTAAGAACAAAATTCAAATTTTTGTAAGTACAGCTAATGGACTGAATGTTTGATGTAGAGCCCACACAGGTCACTCAGTGAAGCTGAAATAACATCATGAGCCTTAACCCTTAACAGCTTGCTGGTTCAATAGAGGCCCTGGAAATAGAAATCCGTCTTTTTAAGTTCTAGTGAGTGCCAGGCTGCATGCTGTTTGCTCTCGCAGCACCCCAGTACCAGAACAAGTGCTCTTTGGCAATGGGATGAGGTGTTAGGCAGTGAAAAGGATGGGTGGGAAACCTCTCGGCCCTTGCTTCCTTTCTTCTTGCCAGATCAAACAAGTGACCCTGAGGCTTTGGAACACTATACAGAAAATAGCAGGTGTGTATGGATCAAGCCTAACTATTCTAGATGGAGTAGGGACTATCATGTTTGACTCAATTTCTTTCTTTCTTGCTTGCTTGCTTGCTTTCTTTGCTTGCTTTCTTTGCTTTCTTTCTTCTTTCTTGCTTGCTTGCTTTCTTGCTTGCCTGCTCGCTTGCTTTCTTGCTTCCTTTCTTACTTGCTTACTTCCTTTGCTTGCTTTGCTTTTTCTTTCTTTCTTTCTTTCTTTGCTTGCCTGCTTGCTTGCTTTGCTTTCTTTCTTTCTGTCTGTCTGTCTGTCTTTCTCCTCCAGATGCGTTATTTCATTTCGACTCCAGTTATATTCACATCTGTTTCTCAATGGAGATGTTTGTTTCTATACCTGGGAGCTGAGGCTTTTTGTTGAAGATGAGTTATAAAGTGCTTAATTAGGAGGGTGGAGAGCAGCTTGAAATGAAACCTACACCTTCCCAGTGAGAGTGACATTGTGCTTCTCAGCAGTAGAGGCTGTATTGATTAATTCACGCTGCCTTGAAATGCTATTGTGCTAGTTACCTTAGCTCTAGCAAACGGTGTTTTTATAATGAAGCAGAAAGGGTTTGAAATAATGAGACACAAAAATAATCACTGTGGTGGAGCAATAGAAAACTCCATCTTCTTAAAAAATGTACAAAGCGTCTTTTCCTGTGTGGTTGGTCAGCGCAATGGTAGGGTAGCACATCACATTGACTGCTCTGCTTTCTTCCATCTGAGATCATGGGGAGAAGGCAATCTCTGAAATGAAAATGAGAACACAATGAGGGTACTTAAACTACTCCAGACTCCTTGATAAACATGATAAGTAAACTTAGACAACGAGCCGTATGTCAGAAAAGCATACAGATTATGCTCTGCTTGAAGAGGGGTGAGAAGGGAGCCCTCGCTTATGCCCCCAAAAAACCACACCAAAACCAAGCCCCAAAAACCTGCTGGGCTATTTCTTGGCTATTTTGAAAGCAAGCAATCTAGCATGCATCTAGCTCTAATAGGCTGTTTTCTAAGAGGAAGGAAACCAAATCTCTTAATATTAGTGGAATAGTACCACGGGCATCTCTATCTTGTGGCATATTCATTGTAGGAAGAAACTGGGGGGGAGAGCAGAAACAGGAAGGAGACTCTTGTCCTTGACAATATTCTGGTTGTCTATATGAAATAAGTTTGTGATTGAAAATATTTATTTGAACTGAATGCAAGGGAGGATCTAAAGTATTATATCATACCCTGTGAATAAAGGGGGTGAAGGAAGGGTGTTTAGGTACAAAGATTTCATTGCCTTTGAAACAGCATTTCCTATAGCAGCAGAAACTGTCAGGTGCTAGCCAGCATTCTTACTTGCTTTTATATAAAACAGATGAAAGAAAATCTCTACCGCTTTAATGGTTCTAAACGTTTATGTATCATCCTCTGTTTCATACCCACCAAGTACTTCGACAAGCTCTGAGTAACTTCAGCTGGCAAAACACCAAGAAGTAGTTAAGAATATTTGCTCCTTACAAATGGGATGGTCTCAAGCCCAGTTAATTTTGAATTGTAATCCTCAGAGCTGTTGCCTTCTTACATTCCGGTTGAAGACAAGGGTAGCTGGAGAAGCTTCTTGTAAGAGAGGATACAACGAGATTAGGTTGGGTATGGTGCTGTGCTGACACAGGTACAGCCTCCAGCAGTGGAGTTACTGGGCTGAGAGCAGGGGTAGGAGACTTTGCCTCTCTCTGCACCTGCATTTTCCAGAAAGCCCTAAATGACTTGCCAGGAATAGAAACCAGGTCTGCGCGGTGGTAATGATCTTTCTGCTCTCTGTGTGTATTTTTGAGATGAATACATGCTAAAACTAACCTAGTGGCCATAAAAATCAGTAAAAATTACCCTGCTTGAAATAAAAATGTCAGACCCACTTGTGATTATTTAAGAGGAAAAAGTCATCATGTGCTGCATTAGAGATGAGGCCTGTGCAGAAGAGATTTTTAGGAGATTCTCTGTATTCAATCTCAGTGCAGCACTGATGGCTACTCTGGAGCACAGCTATTTAAAATAATAGTTTGATGACTTCATTAAACTGTAAGTTTCTCCAATACAAAGTATAGTCCAGAGAGAAGTTTTTTTAAGTATACTCTTAAAAAGTCAACAGTCCATCCCTTCCTGATGTATATCCTTGCCTGTGGGAACAAATGGTGCTGTAACTAGTCTGAGTCCCATCCTTGTTCAAAGAGGCAAAGTATTTCTCTAATTAAAAAAAAAAGGGATTATTTGTCTAAACTTTTCTATGTAACCTGAATTACAGAACTGTGGATTTGGGTCCCAATGTAATATGGATGCAATTGCAAAAATCAATGCATAAAACAGAGCCAAGAAGAGAATTATATTTAACAGGAGACAGAAAATCAAAACAGATTCCAGACAAATTAGAAATTAAGACTGCAGCAGCTTGAGCCGAGTTTGCCTTATGGGGAAAGCTGATTAATATAACTAAGGTGATTTTTTTTTTGCCAGAACTCCCCATCAGTAGTATTTGCCCATGTCACGTCTCTGTTCTGTGACTTAATACAGCGATACGGATAGCAGATCATCTATGGTAAAATGACAAGAAGATAATTAAAGCTTTACTTTACAACATGTTGGAACTTTAAAGATATTGGAAGGTGCTGATACAAATTTTGAGCACCTGAGCTGTAGCAATATCACAGAACAGAAGCAATATAGCTTTTAGTCTAGAGAAATATCCTGTATTTCCCAGATCTAATAAAGTATATTGGATCCTTAATTTGTTTTAGAAAAAGATCCAAGTGCTTTGCATTTGTTTAACCTAATCCAATCTTAACTATTGCTAAAATGAAAGAGCTCTGTCTTGCATGTCACACAGAGAAAGATCTACCAAATATGTAGCTTTTGGAAGAGAGTGGTCACTTGTGTTTACAATAGTAACCAAAATGAGAAGACCACCCTCTTTCATATAGGTTCATGTAGTTTAAAAAGCATTAAAAGTCTTATAACTATTCACTAGCTAAAATATTTGTAGGAAGAGAAGGTTCAGGGGAGACCTTACTGCTGTCTGCAACTGCCTGATTGGAGAACAAGGAGGAGACAGAACCAAACTCTTCTCGTACGTGCACAGGGACGGGACAAGAAGCAATGGGTGCAAGCTGGAACACAGGAAATTCTGGTTAATTATAAGGAAAATCTCTTTTACTGCAATGGTGCCTAGAGACGTTGTGGGATCTCTGTCCTTGGAGGTGTTCAAGCCTCAGCTGGACGGGTCCCTGAGCAACCTGCTCTGAGCAAGACCTCAGGAGGACCCTTCCAACTCAAATTATTCTGTGACAATATGATTTTTGAGACTGGAACTGGACCTTGAACTCTTGAACTAATGTTTATTATCTCTAGTAGTACTAATATAGATATAATCTCTTGACCGTCTGTAGCAGCTGAAATGACTTGAAGGCATTTGACTTGACAGTATGTATAGCAAAATCATTTGCACCTGGGTCAGTATGTGTCAGGCTGTTTTTCATGGAGTCTGGAAGTAAAGAAACAACCATGGGATTGTTTCTGTATTTCCCATCGTCAACGCAGTTGAAAATAATGGGAGTTAGAATGCTGACTTGTGGTGCTGAAAAATGATAATTGGAAAGATAAACCTGTTCTAATTAAAAAAAAAGAAGAAATAAAAAAGAAACTAATTCAGGATATGGCAGCATGATATGAAGTTGTTTATGTGTCAGTGCTATGGTAAGAGTAAGAACAACTTCTATGTTACAGATTGACAGTGGAATATATTTTACCCTGAGTTTACATTGGATTCCAACACAGATCCAGGTGTTTCCCCAGTGCTTTCCTTCAGGTAACCTGTGTTGTAATGGCAAGTGTTTTATGGACTGCCCAGTTCTGCTGCTCACCTTCCTGGTCCTAGACCATTTCTGAGTGCTAGCATCAATTACTGAGGAGCATGTGCTTTTTAATCTTTACTGACAGATTTTTTCTGTCTGAAGCAGGTGAAGGAGCTCGTACAAGGTCAGCTGGTTATTTACAGCTGCCCAGCAGTCCATTAAATGTCTGCTCTGGGTACCTGAGGTCCATGGATCCATTTGGATGGATAGTTTAGAATGTATTTAGCACACTTAAGGACCACTGTCCCTTTTCTCCCTTGAGTTACTGCAGCATTCCTTAAGCCTCCTCTTTGTTTAATTCATCTTGCAAAAGAAAATGTTTAATGAGCCTTACTTGTGATTTCCAACTGTTTGTCTGGCTGCAAACTGTCATTTCCAAGAGGATATATTAATGGTGCTGTTATCTCTTGATCACGTCAATGTTAATGCATCTATGTGCTGTTTCTGCCTTGTTTCCACATAATTACAAGCTTGTGTTTGGCAAATGAGGATATGTTTGCTTTCTTGATTAAGAAGGTTCTAAGAAATTTTTGCATGCTTGGTAGGACATAACTTATGAAAAGAGCTAGTTTAGAAGAGAAGCCCAGCAGTAGAGATTCTTAGCATTTCCCTAATACTTTCCTCTGCTGGGCAGAAAGCAGTTTGTGAATGCTAATGAAATCAGCTTCGCATTACCCCAGTGAAGTAACTGTGCATTATTCCTATGAGAAGATGGAGGCACAGCATGATTAAGTGACTTGTCTGGATTCATATGGCTGCTGGGATTCCAGCATTTTCTCAGGTGTTGGCTTTCAGCACTAGACCCAAGGGCCAAACTAGGATACAGTGCAGGCTTGGTAAAGGGGTATTTTTTTTTCTTCTGGAAACTGCTATTTTGTGTCCTAAAAGCTAAACTCTTGTTTAAACTAAAATGTCTCTACTCTTTATGGTTGGGAAGTTAATATTCAAAACATGAACTGCATGTAATCAATGCCTTATTCCTGCAGTCAGCCTGAAATAATAAATATTAGAGAGAAATGGATTGCAGGCATTTTTCCCATGATGAATTAGTTCAAAAGTTTGTCATGAAGACTTGGATGATGCCAATGAACTGTTTCTCCTCCAGTCAAATGAGACAAGAAAGGAGCAGGGTGGGCACATTAATGTGCTAGAAGAGACTGTACACATCACATCTTCCACATCAGAGGGAATGGATGTTGGGTTGTATGTGAATCCCCATTTCTTTCCACTCTGATCCCTGCCTGGGTCACAAAGGGAGGAGCTGTCCCTTAGAGCTGATCAGTGGTGCCCCATCGTTCAAATTCACCTGGTGGAGGCCATCATTTAATGATTTTTTTTTCTGATGAGCCTTCCAATGTCCCTTCATAGCTGTGGCATTGTCAGAATTGCATGTTTCAGACTAGCTTCTTCTACTGTAGCACTTAAAAGGAGCCACCTTAGTATATTCTGTCTTGTTGTATACTGCTGATTATTTTTTACTGAAGTTGTTTTAGTAGCTATTGTAGTTTTACTTCTATAATATTATAATAATATTTGTCTGTATGGTCTTCAGAATTTTTAAGCTTCTCTGGAGGAACCAGGAAAGTTGGAAAGAGTTGGCTATGGAGGGCCCAAGCCCTTTCTTGATATACTCATGCACACCAATATTTAAACTGAAATAAAGCCAGTGAATCTGGTCAGGCAGACCAGACACTTTGTTGACACGTGGGGATGGGAATATGTACAGGGATTTGTTGGCTAGGTCCATGTTCAGTTCCGGAAAGCTGCTAAGATCGTCCACTGGGTGAAACGAAGCCACTCTCTTGGAATCAGTGGTGCTGCAGCTGCTTTCCCAGTGCTGAATCCCAGCCAGCTTCAGAGCTGATACTCCTTTTTATGCTACCCTGCAGAGAATGGCATAAATTAGAGCCTGTGCAAGGAGGCCAATAAACAGTTTAATGTAGTGGTTGGTAAGTACTCCTGATTCCCATGATCCTTCCAGGATCTAATTCTCTAAGCACCTGTGTCAGTGAAATTACTATTAACCCTCAGTTCACTGGCAGTGTTGCTGTACCTAGTAACTTGGGGCTCTAGCAGCAGAGGGGTATCACAATATCTTGTGATCTCAGATATTTTTGAGCGGAGAGAAGCCATCAGTTGAATGAGAGGCTGGATTGTAATGCAAAAGGATCTGTTGTGTGCTAAGCCCGGTGTGAGAAATGAAAGCATACTTAAAAGAACCAGCATGCCAGCAAGCAGCAACAGGAGTGTGTCTAATGCTGGACGGCCTGCTGCGGGACAAGGAGACAGTAGATGGTCTCTTTCATCTGGTGCTCTTGTCCCCTGTGCTGACAGCAGGGTCCCTGCAACCAAAATCTGAAACTGAGGTCATTCCTCATGCTTTGGGAAGGATTTCTGTTTACCCAGACAAGGGGAAAGTGAGCAACTTTTGTCAGAGTTAATAAAGTAGCTGTCTGAGATCGTGGAAGCTGACTGGGTTATTGGGGTAGTGCTCTGCAGTTCCTTGTCTCAGGATGGGAGTGCAGGCAGTGATCAGAGCCTGTGGCCCAGCGGCTGGCATGCCAACTTCATCCATCCCGGATCTGGGGTTTCCAGGTGGCAGCACACTACTCCACTGCCCTTCCACCTCACTAAGTCCAGTAGCTTTTGCATGAAACCGTGCCTGGAGCAGTCTGTCAATTGCTGTTCATCTAAAAATGCTATTAATAGGCAAGCATGTGCTTGTGCTTGTGTGTGTGTGTGTGCTGGGAACTGGAGAGTAAACAGTCCAACACCGGCTTTTGATTTAGGCTTTTGGGACATAGAAGCCTCCACAAAATGTGCTTTTTGTGACGGATAAGCAGTGAGATGCATTTATATGGCAACTATTATGGTACATGATAGAGACTGGGGACAGTACTAAATTTTTTCCTTGAAAGGCATCAAGCTCTACATTGCACAGGAAGAGCTGGGAAACTTATGTGTAATCTTCTGTGGATATGAGTTTGTTTGTGGTGTAAGCCTCTCCTCCTGTTGCCTGGCCTGCTGACCTTAAAATTTTAGGTCAGTTTCTGGAGCCTCAACTAATGAGGACATGTGCACACAGAAGCATTTGACAGAGATTGGGTCATGTCACTCTTCTCACTGTTGTAAAAAACTACCTTAGTATATTAGTGAAAATTGCTTTTTTGTGTGTGTGTGTGTGTGTGTGGCAGAAGAGAGGCAAAGAGTACTTTGCTGTCTCAACAGCCTCACCCCTGGCAGAATCAGTTAAAATGGAAAGTTATTGCAGCGTGAAGATCAGAGCAAAGACTCTGACAGAGTGCCGCTGGTTCAAATCAGCCTTGATTAATCCATCATCTAGGATTGAAAACTGGTGGTGTAAAGTTGGCAAGGTCACTGCATACAGGACAAGGCTGATGGTGGTTATTCCCTGAGGGGCTGGGCTTTCACCCACAGTTACACCAAGCCCTAAATGAATAATACTTAAAAAATGAAGGGAGACAGTGGTGCCTAGCAAAGGCTTATTCCCTTCTTTCTGAATTTACTTGGGCTTAGATCCTCAAGAAGGCAGATATGGGACAAGCTGCTACTTTTGGGACCTGCAAGTCCAAAATTAAAATCCTTATCACTCTAGGAACCCCAGAGGAGCCCAGGTCTTCAGGTGTATTTGGTTTTTGTTACTGAAGTGCCACAGGTGCCTTGAATTCTGCTGCTTGGCTCAGAGGGAGGTAAATCACACCCGTGCTGGGTGGCCCAGTCCGTAGCTGGGGCTGTGGTCTCCCTGTGCTTCCCAAAAGGAGGGCTCTCTGTGCTTGTCTTGATTGTGGCTGCTGATGAAATAGGTAGTTGTTAGGGCCTATGTAGGAGAGTAGGCCCTCTCTCACCCTGTAGAAGGGGAAAGGGGTCTTATGGGAGGACTAATGTTTCCTTCTTTTATTTAGGAAGATCTGACCCAACTTCTGGGTGAGTGCTCTGCCTGTTAGACCACGTGCCCTTTGGAGAGAGGAATGGCTGGCTGCTGAGAGAAGAAAGAGTAAGATGTTTTTACTTTGGGATTTGGGGGCATTGGGAGAGGGAGGAACCGGGAATCTGAAGTTATATGAAATAGCGATAAATTGGTGGAGGGGGGGAAGGACTGCAATCCAGGTTGTTTTCCTCTGCTGGTATACCTTGGGCACTGTGGTCCTCTCTGGTCAGTGATGGTGTAACTAACTACTCAATGTGGAGTAGATCTGCCTTAGTTTGTATGAGTGCAAGTATTGCTCTCTCTCCTTTGTCTCAAGTAGCCTGTTGCCAGAGCATCCTCCTTAGAGCAGTGTGCTTGAATTTCCTCTGGCAAGGAGGGATCTGAACTTGTGACTTTCTGTGTACTTGATCCTGGGGCTAGATAGGCTTCTTTATAGCAAAGCTTAAAGATGGCACGTTCCTAGTGAATCTGTAACTGCTATTTGCTGACCAGGTGAACAGCTTTTGTGTGTCAGTAGAAAACATATTGCAGGTAGCACCGACAGCTGGGGGAAAGGTATTGGTTAGCACAGAGAAGTCGGGGGGGGAAGCAGGGGCTTTTGTTCAAAAAGTTCAGGAGACTTTTCAAGATATGTGGGGAGGTGCATCTCTGCAGCTGAAAGAGAAAGCACTTTGGAGAAATGGGCGTTCTGTGCTCTCAGCACTTCCCGCTGACAACCTTAAGAGGCTCCTGTTGTGTTCTTGGGAATTCCCATTAATTACACTGGAGTCGGGCTCATAACAATAGAGAGCCCTGAACATCACAGATAACTAATAAACCACACAGGGAAGAACATGGGAGGGAGTGGTGGTGGTATTTGTTTTCTGGGCTCCGTACTGAGTAGTGACACTGGTCCTAGTGTGCATTACAACAATTGGGTTATGTTTCAGCTGGAGCCTTATAAAGGGCTCCGTGTTTAGTGAATGGGCCTTTGTGGTTCCCCTTCTGCAGTGCATCGGAGTGTTTGTATGGTGCATAGGGACCCTGGGAGTGTAAGTAAGTCAGATGCCACGCATTCCTTCACGAGGCAAAACAACACTAAAACTTGGGGAGCTACAAAACTCTGTGGAGACGTTTTGTGGCTGCAGCTTTCATTTCTTTCAAATTGGTACACTTCAATACTGTGTTGAAAGAACACAGGGTTGTAATTAGTTGAGCCCTATTTTTCTGATAATTGCTTAAACCTTAATATCCTGAAAAGCATGGTATTTTTCTATCAAAAAGGAAAGTTTATGGTCCATATTTCTGTAGAACCTCATTCTTAAGGAGAAATGGTCCATTACATAGAATAAATTTCCCCAATGTTTTTCAAGTACTTATTTGCTTTAATAGAATCATTACTACCACAATTACTTATAAAGAAAAATGCCAACTAACCAGAAAAATGCTTTGCAGGTCTTGGGCTGTTAATATATATAATGCTGCTATGTACTTTATAAGCAAGGAGGGACTTCTGTATTTATTCTGAAAGCTGGTATCATGTTAATAAGCTGAAGGCTTCCTTAAAGCAAGGCTTTAGGACAGTCAGATTCTACTGAACTTGTAATTGCTATTTGCTGGCAGGGTCAACAACTTTCAGATGTCAATAGAATACTGAATGGTTGCAAAACTATGCTATCCAAATACAGCTGCAAATATATCACCCTCTACCTCTGCTCCACCCGCACATCGTAAATAGCTAAGGGAGGAAAACATCTACTGCTGAACAAGAAGACTCCTAAATGATAGACATCAATAATTTAACGGATTGTAATTTATTTATTCCTTCATTACTCATTGCACTATGGCTAAAATGAATGTTTTTGTGTTTTGCTCTTTTCTAGCAGCGTTACCATAAGGAGAGGTTCCTTTTTTTATTCCTGCAGATTCAGTGCATCTACAGGCAACAATTCATCACAGCAGAATGAACTAGTGTAGACAAAGAATGGCAGGCTGAGAATTAGTCTGCTTACAAAAACCATGGGCAGACAATCTCTAGAGCGTTCAGGACACGGGGGGAAAATGTGCTTTTAGTTAGATAAGTAATTACTCTCACTGGCCATCAGGAGTTCTATTGTGTGTTATTTTTCTTTTTAATCTATAAAATAGCTGACCTAAGGTTTGTACCTAATTCTGAGGACAGCCTGTATAGTTTGCATAATTCACCTTGAAAGTGGCTACTGAGCTCAAAATGTGTCATTGTAACAATTGCCATCAAGGAGAGGCAACGTGGCTTGAGGAAGTTTCTGTACTCGTTAGACAGTCTGTTCATTGCAGCTTAGTATTGAGTAAAATCTAATTTAGTTTGTGTCAGAAGCTAGGTACTTTAACAAAAAAGAAACCTGAAGATAGGGTGTTTCTCAGGATGTTCAAGTTTCCATAACCCATTGTAGTAACATTGCATAGAGGGTATACAAAAGCATAGGCCCTGCTGTTGATATATTAACTAATACTGTTGTAAAATAACTTAGGTTGGGAGGGACCTCTGGGGATCATCTGTTCAGAGATGCCCTGCTTGAAGCAGGGCCAGCTTGGATCAGGCTGCTCAGAGTTTTGTCCAGTTGAGTTTTAAATATCTGCAAGGATAAAGCTTCCCCACCCACCTGGCCCCTGTTCTGGTGTTTGATCACCTGCATGGTTTAAAAAAAAAAAAAAATCATGCAAATATCAGAATTTCAAGCACTGGTCTCAGTTTGGTGTTGTCTGCAAACTTGGTGAGGATAAAAACCTTTAAATAGCATTGACTCTCGTATCTGCCTCTGAGGGGTGTTACTAGTGGCACCAGTTGGACTTGGTGCTGTTAATCACAAGCTTGGGGTTTTTCATTTAAGCCAGTTATGCTGTGTTTATAGCATTAGGGTAGTAGCTGATGACTTATATGTTGCACATAGCGTGCCTGGATGTACTTCCTCTCTTGTTGGTTAACATCCCCCATTCCTTCCCCATTTAAAAAAGAAAAGCAAACGAAGTGTTGTGACTAGTGTGCCACTTACAAGCCACACAATCATACCTGACGTTGATGTATCTCAGAGAGCAGCCTCTGGAGTGCAGTAGTGCTGGCCTGAAGGGCCCCCCCCTCTTTTTTCCTCTTTTGCAGAGCACCCATGAGAACATGCTGTTCTGTGCATTGCGTGGCTTGTACTTCAGGAGCAGCGGATCCTCAGCACTTCCAGCTTTCATGGGTTTGGGAGTAAAGTGTCACTGGGCTGCTGCTTTGTTGTGTGTACAGCACCAGTGGATCAGGGTGAGTGTTGGATAGGTGTGAGGCAGGCAGCATGCCCAGAATATCAGCAATAATATCCACCATAGCTCTCGTTGTTTTGACTCATTGCCTTGACCATCTCCTGCCCGAGTTCAACTACTAACGATGGCCCTAGAGCCAGTGTTGGTTATAGAGCAGAGTTTGGGAATAGTTTGTATTAGCAATAATGTACTCTAATTACAAATGAGCAGAGGTTACTCAGCTTCTGTTAATGTGAAGCATAACTTTGAATACCAGGTGCCCTACCCCGGTGGTGATTAAACAAGTTAGGTGTCAGGGAGCAGCAAGGGCAGACTGCTCTGCAAGGGCAGGTGAGCTGGGAGCCAAGGGTGATGCTGAGCCAGGCAGAGCGGTGACCTCCCTGAGCTTACAGACACCTCCCGAACCAAGGGCGGGAGGCCCCAGCCAAGATCTCTCCTGTATCTTTCCCCCCTGTGGCTCTTCCCAGCAGTTGGATCCCAGGTTACCGCTGTGCCGGGTCAGAGCAGGCCTTGAGCAGCCAAGCCCTGCCAGGGAGAGGCTGCAGAGCATCTTGATGCACTTGGACCCTTACGTTACAGCCGGAGATGTGAATCTCTTTAATTTGTACGTTGGTGCTACTGAAGATTAACAGTAAGGCTTGTTATTTTTGTGTGGATTTTTCTTATATTTTCTTATAGTTGATAAAGGGAATTAGGACCTGAAATTTAATGTGTTTTATCTAGCAACTTAATCAGCTGTGAGACTGGCTGTGCAAAACAAATCATAGGCTGTTAATGAAGATTCCTCTGATATGTATAAGACCTGAGGTATATTGACAGCAATGAAAGGAGAATTTGTGTATTTCAGCTACAGACTTGACAGAAGGTGAATTAGAGAGCAGTAAAGTCAGCCTGAGTATGATGTCTAGACGATATTATATTATGGGAGCCTTATTTCCAGATTAATATAATGCAAAAGAAAGGGGATGATAGTATTTACAGATCAAGAGACTCAAATCCATAGCCTTGTCTCCCTGACTGAGAGCAGGACCATCTGTTTCTTGCTAGCATTTGCAAGTGTCAGCTTTTATTGCATTCCATCTTCCTTGCTGCTCAGAGAAAATCACTTGCTAATTAATAAGGAAAACCTCCCAGGATGTAATAAATATAGAGACCTTTCTTTAAACCTGTTTGGCTCTACTGAGATCTATCTAGTCTTCAGATGGCCAGCTCTTACCAAATGATGGTACATTTCATAAATAGCTGTCATGTCCCCTGTGATCTTATCTACTCTGCTCAGGAGAATGGCAACTTGTTTGGAAAACAGATGGCCTTAAGTCACAGTTCTGCTACTCTGCTGGCCAAATGGCAAGGCATCTCTTTTGCTTTTACTGCTTTCCCACTATTTTTCTTGCCGTGACGTTTTCATACTGGTTAAAAATACTGTGGGTTTGTTGCATTGCAAGTTGTTGCGTGGTCATACTTTTAATTCCAACCGGCTCCTCTTTCTTCTATGCAATTACTATTCACAAGTTTAATGTGCTACTTATTTGCTCTTCCAGATGCTTCAGTAGAAATGTTATATAAAATGGAGTCTAATGTTAATCCCCGTGGAAGCACACTTACAAATGCCTTTCTTGTTCAAAACACTGCTGTCCAACGTTGCGCTCTACTTATGATTTCCAGTTAACTTTCAAACCATCTGACAGTGCTTCTGTCCAAACCAATTTGATTCAAACTTTTTAGTGATTTTTGTGAGGCACTGTAGTAGATGTTTGATGAAAGTTGAGATATTGCATCTCCTGTGTTCCCTTCAGCTACTGTTTTTTGTAATTTGATCAAACAAAGCAATCAATCTTCCTTGGCCCAATTTGTTTTATTGGCTGTAGTGCCACACAGACAATCTTTATCCTGGATTGAAGCGGGAATGTTTTGGTGCCAGTTACCAGGGTTGCTATCATTTCTGCCTAGACAGACAGGCATTACCGTGTAGGTGATGAAAATAGAAAAGACGCATAGATGACAGAAATGCAGCACTGCACTGTCAGGAGGAAAAGTGCTGTGTTGGTTCTGTTCCAAAGTTGCCATGCAGATGCTAAGGTAGTGGTAACGTTACTGTGGCTCAGCACGCATTCCTCAACCTCCTCTTTCTCGGGCTTGCCCGTATAGGCTCTTTATGCCCATTTCTCTTCCCTGGGCATTTCATATGCCAGTCTCTGGTCTCTGACTCAAGCTCAAGGTGCCACAGCAATGCATGTATTAAAGCACTTTTCATAGGCAAAGGGGACCAAAGGGGCTCTTCAGAGTTGTCTGAAGGAGCTGCACTTCTCCGGGACTAACAGGAATTGGTCTGGCTGAAAACTAACAGCATAATGAACTAGTGACTAAAATTCAAGATGCAGCAACTTTACAACCAAGGAGCTTGTTCTCCTTGGTTGGAATACAGTCAGAATTATAACAAACCTTGGCACATACAAACTCTCTAGTGCTCCTGCTCCCTGCCAGCACAGTAACATGCTGCAGCTGGCTCTGTACTGCAACAATTGGCTCTGTTGCTGCCCGTGTAGCTTTGTATCTTCCCAGCTACCCTGTCAGCCATTTTTCAGAGAAACCTGTAGCTCTGAAAGTGCCCCTTAGACCTGCTACGTATCCTTCACTTCTGCGTGCTTCAGCATTAGCACAAGGGAAATGGAGAAAATGGGTTTATATTTGGCTAAATGCTCAAAGCTAGGAAAAGCCTTCATGTGTGGAAATGCTGCAAGAGGAAAGCTTTCTGAGGTTATCTGCAGCTCCCAGGCTGAGAAAGGGTGAGAGGAGAATTAGGTTGAGCCCAGCAGCCTTCTGCTGTGCAGCTGGAGTGTGCAGGGTGCTGCTAGTGTCCAGTTGGCGCTGTGTGCCAGCGTGCTCTCTGCTTTCCTGGCAGTACTGCCGTGCTGACCAGGCTTCCCTTAATGGCTCTTGCATTTGGAAATTTGTCTAAAAGTGCTTGCTGTCACAGCTGTTCAACGTGCTGCTTTGCAGCGATGGCCAGGCTGGAGCTCTGTGCATGTGTCTGAAATGTTTCCTGCTGGGGCACAAAGCAAACCGCTTTTAGCGGTGTAATGCCCTGACTGTGGGGAATCGCAGCACTGCTGACGTGGTGTGCTAAAAGAGCGTGTATGTATTTTATTTCTTTTTTCCTCAGTGTCTCTTGAAAGACAAGGATTCCTGCTTGTGTCTGGTGTGTGTGCTGCATAACAACCTGTCTGTTTGCAGCTGGCAATCTGCTGCAAGAGGACCTATATCACACGCAGAATTTGTGACTGCAGTTGAGGGGTGTATTGATTTTGTGTTCTGTACTGCTTGTCATCTGTTTGGGGGTCAGGATCGTTACAGCTGCACCGAGAGCTCCTGATTTCTTCCCCTTGTCCCTTAACTGGCTAAAACAACCTAATATGCACAGTTTTCTGGAAAAGTGGGAAATAGTGTGGAAAACATAGCATGTGCTCAGAAGCGTGGCACCCAAATAAATGAAATGGGTAATGTTGCCCTGAGCAAATAGGATTTATAGCAATTTCAATATGTGGGTGTGGGAAAAAATACAGAGAAGTGTAATAAAAGAAATATTGGTTGTTTTTTCAAGCAATCGCTGTGTAAAATATTGTCCTTGGGACAGAAAAGTTACCTTGATGCTGAAATAATGCACTCAGCCTCTGCCTGTCAGTGCTATATCAAAGCCTCAGTGATTTTTCATTCCCCCAGGCATTATTGTACAGCTATTGTTCTCCATACCAAACTCCATTCATAACATGTATTTATAGGGGGAGTGATCTTTGAGATTCCTCATAATATATAAAAATGAGGACGCTGCCACAAAATGGCTTTTTGTTTCCTCTGAGACTTGCAAAATAGATGTTAAAAGCAAATGATTTAAAACAGCAATTTTATTAAAAATGTATTATTGCCATTTGTAGCTTTCACAGCTATTCTCCAGAACTACCCCAGGCTTCCAAGGATGAAGTGTGAAGCTTTGAATCTGCAGCTTTGTTTTTAGTTTATTTTAGGCTTTGAGGCAACAAATCTGCTGGACCAAATTTATGCCAAATAAATGTGTGCCAGGCTTATGCCAGTAGAGCCTCTGGTTCAGTCTGTCTCTCTCAATATATACATTCAGCTTTTGTTTCATTTCAATGGGAGACAGTCAAGACAGAGAGAAACTAAGGACTAGCTATATTCAGATGCTTAGTTATGCAGATCAATACCCAGATGGATTTACAAATGTCGAAGGAGGTTATGTGTTTCCTTGCCACTGGCTTTGGCAATGAGTGACCTACTTAAGCCTGTCTGAAATCTCTAGTAAATACCTAGGTACCATTTGGGAAAATCACCCATGGGCCAGATGTATTTTTCCAAGTCACACAGAAGCTGGGATGGAGCAGGAATTTCCAGCTAGATTTTCATGTGCTAGCTGACGCCTTCCTCTGTTTGGAGGCCAGGCTGTGCAGCTCTGCTTTGCTGATCTGGGGTCAGAATTTGCATATTGATCCAGGTCTCATTTAGCCTTTTATTTACTTCCAAAAGATCAGCAGGTACCAGGCTGTATTTCACTGATCAGTCTGTTAAAGTGGTAAAAGTGATGGTGTTTAATGAAGACTGATTAAATAGGCCAGACAATGCAGTCAGCAATTAAGATACATAATTCAATATGACGGTCACGAATCTCTGCAAGAAGTAGGAATCTACCCAATGTTATCAGTAAGAAGAGTGGTCAGCACTTGCAAGTTCCAAAAGTGGCAGGAGAAGACTGACTCAGCACAACACATCTCCATTTGAGGTGTAGGATACTTGGTAAATGGGGAACACATTGGTAAAGATGGATAATAGTTTTGAAAATTTTAATATTTCAGTGTTGTTTTCTATGTACCTGTGCTGGTCCATATGCACATGTGAATTATTTCATGCAGAGCTCTTGAGCCAGAGATGAAACAGGCCTTCATCGGTGGTAGAGAAAGAGTTTCCTTAGTGCAGAAGAACTGCAAGAAATAACATCGTCTCCTGCCTTTGCTGGAAGCACGTGGGCTTGGGGTGAAAGCTTTGCTGTCCTGCGCACCTCTCCTTTGCACACCAGCATGAAGAACAGCTGGGAGAGACGTTCATCTTTGCAGGCTGCAGGAGAAAGGTTTCTTGCAGTGTTTGGCTTTGTTGGTTTAGGTAGCTCATTTTTCCTTCCTCTCTAACAATTGAAGAGCAAGATAAAATATAAGTGTAGGAAAGCCTTTGACAGTTGAGCATAACCTATTGATTAAGTTGACATTTGTGTCGGCAGTAGTGGAAGAAATTCAGCTCAAGTTAAAGGGTAATGTTTGTGCTGCATACCCTGCTTTGTGAGCCTATTTAGTGAGAGAAAACATTTTTTTTCTCTCTTGAAAAACAAAGATATTCACTGCTACATTATGGCATCAAGAAATTACATCATAAATTGCTATTTTTGTCATTAAAACTGTTGGGCATTTTTTTAAACCTAAGCCTTCATAAACAAAATGGAGACATAAAGCAGACAGGGTATACTTCAAGGTACTGACTAGATCACTGTTTTTCCACCTCCTGTTTTTATTATTCTTAGCTTCTGATAATAGCTTCTTTAGAGGAGGTTTTAAAAATGGATTGTCCGTGATGTTCTTCAGTGTCGGATATAAATAAAAGAAAACTGCTGCATGTTATTTTGTTGAAAGCTTCTTGTAGAGCTATGTAATCAGGGCAATTATAACTTCGCCTGTAGCTGGTCTTGTGGGTTTGCTGTGCATACCAATTAAATC
Source organism: Gymnogyps californianus (assembly GCF_018139145.2). Taxonomy (NCBI): domain Eukaryota; kingdom Metazoa; phylum Chordata; class Aves; order Accipitriformes; family Cathartidae; genus Gymnogyps; species Gymnogyps californianus. The sequence goes on from NC_059479.1 coordinate 17,695,445, forward strand.
CGTCAAGAATTGAACATAATTGCCTGGCCTCGTTGTACATCTGGAAACTTGCTCAGAGTGTAGTGGTTTCTAAGGCTGACTCCCCTGGATCCTACATTATTTACGATAGCAGTTTTTCTTATCCCTTGAAATCTATTTTGAGGGTGTTTTCCTTTTTTGCGTTTTTCTGCATTTCTCATTTCTTCAGTGTATGGATCACAGTCAATGGTGAATGATGTACATCTGAAAAGCCCAGAGCTACTGCTTTCCTGTTAGTGGAAGGAGATGAGAAGAAAGAGGCAGTAGAAGCTGGCCAGCAGAGGGGGCAAAAAAGGATGGCCCACCTGGAGAAGCTGCAATGCTTAGGACTTCTGGAAAAGCCAGTATTCCAGTAGAATGAGACTGCTGGCATGGGTGCATGTACTTGAGTGGGGAGGAATAAGACTTCGTGTCCAGATAGTAGATTACTCTCTGCTTTTCTCCCTTGAACCTGTTGACCATCCTATTTGTGAGTGCTCTCATAATCCTCTCGATCTTGGCATAATGCTGTACATGGACAGTGTATCTTCCTTTGTGTATGCAAGCTTGGTTCTCCTTTGGAAACATTGCCTTTGCAAAAAAAGAAGTGAACTTATTTTACACGCTCTCTTGGGAGCACAGTCTGTGTCATGCTCCACAGAATGGTAACTCTAATGTCCAAACAATTCACCTTACGAATCTATTGTTTCTCTTGTACTCTCAGGGTTTCCCATCTTGATGCTAGGGAATTGGCCGCTGAGCTTCAGATCGGAAACTGCCTCCTCATGCCGCCTGCCCCGTGCTCCAACCAGCCCCATGTGCCCCAGAACACCTTGACAGATAGCGTGCCAGCATCCGTAGGGAATACGTGATGGCTGGTGATGGATGGACAGTCTGAGTAATGTAGTAAATTCAGTTTTGAAAGGGATGCTTGATTATAAAACGTAACGACAGGAAAAAATGAGGGAAGCCAACTTTGCATTGTGGAGGGAACATTCACTTCTGAAGCGAAAGCCTAAATTATTAAAAAAAACCCAAACAAAACAACAAAACAAACAAAAGAACGAATGATTGTGGGTACTAAGGAGTTCCCTATGTTCCTAGCCTCAACATTAGCACCGGGGTTGTAGGAGTAATGAAGAAAATGGGGAGCGTCTCTGCATGTAAAATACTTATGTTATGAATTGATTAATAATGATAAATAATGATAAAAAAACACTTTCAAGAGTGATTCCAATCTTGTGATATGGTAGCCAGTGAACACTGAAGTTGGCATTTATCAGGTTTATTGCTGTGACTCTAAAAGCACTGGAACTTCTGCATTTTTTTTAATAGATAATTGATTTAGTTGATTTGACAGATTATAAACACAGCTGTATTTCTGCCAGGGGAGAGTGGGAATGAGTGTCTTGTTTGGTTATCTTATGAGATCTGCAAGTGGATTTCTAATCTCTTCATTCTCTTCTTATCTTCAGTTTTGTTTCCTGATTGTGGCAATTTGTTCAATATATTATCCAAGGAAAAAAAATATTTATTAAAAGTCTCAAAATGGTGAAATGGGGAAGAGCAGTTGATGGATTTTTATCATAGAAATTAATTGATATGTATTGTGGAATATAGGCATTTTGAATAACATAGTACAGTCTCTTTACTGCTGAGTGGTGTTATATTGCTATATTGAATATTAAATACTCAAAAATTGGTTACAGTATTGCATAGGTTTTGGATGATATGGCTACAGCTCATAACACACTTATGACCTGATTATGGGTCAAAATCTAAGTAGAATCATAAAATGATGAATAATCTTAGAAGTATGTAATACTTCTGCAGTTCTTTAGTCTTCAGTAATGATCAGTAGGACTAGATAATATATTGAGAAAAATAACAAATATTAGTGGATAGGGCTTTGTTGTGGTTTAACCCCAGCCGGCAACTAAGCACCATGCAGCCGCTCGCTCACCCCCCCACCCAGCAGGATGGGGGAGAGAATCGGGGGGAAAAAAGTAAAACTTGTGGGTTGAGATAAAGACAGTTTAATAGGATAGAAAGGAAGAAAATAATAATAATAATAAAATGACAATAATAATACTAAAAGAATTAGAATATACAAAACCAGTGATGCACAAGGCAATTGCTCATCACTCGCCGACCGATGCCCAGTTAGTTTCCGAGCAGTGATCCACCCCTCCCGGCCAACTCCCTCCAGTTTATATACAGGGCATGAGGTCATACGGTATGGAATATCCCTTTGGCCAGTTTGGGTCAGCTGTCCTGGCTGTGTCCCCTCCCAGCTTCTTGTGCCCCTCCAGCCTTCTTGCTGGCTGGGCATGAGAAGCTGAAAAATCCTTGACTTAGTATAAACACTACTTAGCAGCAGCTAAAAACATCAGTGTGCTATCAACATTATTCTCATACTAAATCCAAAACATAACACTATACTAGCTACTAGGAAGAAAATTAACTCTATCCCAGCCAAAACCAGGACGTGCTTGAGGAGAAGTTAGGAGTCTTCATGTTTCTGACCAACTTCTAATTTATAAACTGTAGCGTTCAGGTATCATTCGGTCTGGGTTTTTGATGTCTACCAAAGAAAGATGGGGTTTTTTGTGTGTACATTGTCTGAAAAATCTCTTTATTGCCATTAGTAAATTAAAGAACATGCTTAAACATAAGGGATGGAGACCTCATCTTTCAAATGGATGCTAAAATGAATGTCTGAGTCATTACATATTCCAGGAACATTTGGTAAATTTAGGGATGCAAGTCTGTTTGCTCATAACAAATTTCAAAATTGTACTTAAGAAAATAATCCCTGTAAAATATTATCACTGTATGATGTTTAATTGGATTTGATATATCTATACAGTAAAACTTTATTACTTTCGCTTTCCTATGAGAGGTGTTCTGAAAAGGGTTTTATTTATATAAAATACTAGTCTGAGGAGAAACCAGGGAAAATGTCAGTGAAATCTCTCAGCAGAGGAAAACCTCTGGTGTACAGAGGGCAGCCAGTGAGGAGGAAATATAGTGTGGAAGGGCAAAATGGGTTCTGAGGTGGTGAGGAAGGGTTGGTGACTTGATCCAAGGAAGACGTTGCAATCCTGCCTGGCAGGTTGCCTGTGTCCCAGGATTAACCTCTTGTGCTTGTAGTCAATGGAAACTCTAAAAATTGATGCAACCTCAAAGATGTCTTTTGACTATATGTAGCAATCATGGTGATAATAGTAATAGTGAGTATTATTGCCAAATGTGCCTGCCATTGTCTTTTAAATACACATAAGAACTAGTAGATGAGTTTCCATTATCATGCCATCGGTTTACTGAAACTAAATATTTAATTGAGATAGAGAAGCTATTAATGATCCATGTGAATATGCTTTATGGCACTGTTAAAAAATAATTGGTCTTTTTTTTTTTATACTAGGCCAAGCTATGACTCTAAAGTCAGCAAAATTTTGGAGATTACTGTTGCTTTTGGTGAGGTGAGCTCTAGCAGTTGTGCCTGTGGGGCGCAGCTGGTTGGAACTGGGGGGCTGTGCTGGGCAGCTCCACCAGCCAGCCCTGGGGCGGCTTCCCGGGGAGAGTGGGGAGGGCTTGGGCATCTTTAGAGCTCCAGTAATCTCAGTGTTTTTTATCTTCCAGAGTTTCAGAAAAACAGCAATAGATACATTTGGGTTTAAAACAATTAAAAAAAAGTATCCTACAGCATGCAGGCAAAGCTGGCTTTTTTTTTTCTCATGGTTGTTGAGCTCCATATTTAATAAATGCTATTAGAATAACAGTGGGATGTGAAGTATCCTGTTGAGTCTTAATAGCAGTGTTATCCATGTGCTGGCAGATCATAGTGGTGTGTTAATAGGTGGCTGGGATGGTTTTTGCCACATCCATTACAAGCTTGGTTACACAGTCATGGGTGATGTTGCCTTCTGGGGTGATACCCTGACCACTGATTAGACCCTTGTGCTGGATTTACGTGCTTCTAAACTGAGGTGCAGGCAGAGAGTGTTTCTCAGACAGATATCCTGAGCAAGACCCTACCTGGTAACTCTTCTTAGGACTTGCTTTTGGGACCAAGTCTAATGTGTTTTCCCTAAAGTATTCCCAGTGGTAATAGCTTTCTTATGCGTTGCATTTGTATGTGCTCTGACTGACGATGTAACCCCCAAGAGGAGGCCAAAGGAAGCAATATGGAGAGACTAATACAGCTGCTATATCAATCATTCTCTGACAAATCGTAGAAGATGCATATATCTGGGCCAAATTATGAGAACTGCTGTATGTGTAGCAGAGGTGGATCTCTACAAGTGTGTCCTATCCACATGTGAGTAATCTGTGCTCTTGAAGTATCCCAGGGACCTTACCCTAGATCCCATCCTCCAGCTTCTTTTGTTTTTTATTTTTTTCTTGCTAAAATAGTCTTCTTTATTAACCAACATGCTATTTCCAAAATCTATTTTAACATCCTGTCACTCTCCCCACCCTTCTGCTTTCAGTAGTGTTCCTCCATTCAGATGACAGGACACTTTTCTCTGGGGTTCAGGTACCACCTCCTGAATTGCTGCGGTACTGGGGCTAGCCCAGTTAGCTGGGTATCGTTGCTCCTGTCCAGCCCAGTTAGCTGGGTATCGTTGCTCCTGTCCAGCTGAGGGTGAGGCACCAACCTTGTGAGTAAATAGCTTGTTCGGCACATGCTGAGATACTTGGTAATACAAGTCTCGCAAATGAAATGGAATTAATTGTTAGCAGGATTTTTACTGGTAACGTTGCACCTCGTTTGTATGATCTGTGAAAGGACATCTGTGTTTCCTGGTCCTCTGACTACTTTTTGATGTGATATGGGAGGTGTCCGTGGAGGTGCCCAGCGCTGGGCAGGTGAAAAACCCAGGGACAGGAGGAAGCCTTGTTAGTGTTAGGGAATTAAGAAGCAATAAACAGAGCTGGAAAACAATTGGGAGGGGAAAATTTAGCTGCAATAGAAATATAGGACTTGAAGGACAAATGTATGGACAACTCTGGTCAAGCTACAAATGTCCCAACAAAAAATCAATTAACCCTCTGCCTCCCCCCCAGTCCTGCCCCAACAGTCAAGTGAGAGTGGTGATGCCTGCAGGGCATCCTGAGGCAGCTTGAGAATTTTTCTTTCTCTAAACAGCAAGGCCTTCAACATAACATAATAAGATAATATGAATAATAGTCCTTCACCTAGCATGATTTGCTGGCTTTTAGAGATGATTAAAACAATTATAATTTATGGAAATATCAGGAAAATTCAGTTTCTAAAATCTCCTGCAGTCTTGTGTTAATTTCTGATTGAAAACTGGTATTTTTGAAAGCATTCAATTTTTGGCGACTGTATTTGATTAACAGCCAATTAAACTTGAGATGTGGTAACATATAAGTAGTTTGGGGCCTTTTGTCTTCTATAAACTACCTGAAAATGCTTTGCAATAAAAGCTGAAACGTATCTTACTAGTAAGTTGGAAAACTGCTTTTTTTTTGGGGGGGGGGGGGTAGTGTTAGAATTCTTTTGCAAGGTAAAACACTGCATCCTATCCTTTTTCCTTGTTTCCATTAATGGGAACAAGTGTTTTTATGTATGACTTGATATGTTGGAAAAAATAGGAAGGGATGTAATAACAGGCTTGAGATCACTAGTTGTGAGCAGATTCGAGCTCTATAATAGTCTCTTGAAACTTACTTTGTGTATACTTTTGCTGAAGAGCAATACAGCATTGTATAATTATGACTATAAAAGTGTAAAACCTGCCACCCCCTGAATAAATTATAGTGATATATAAACACCCAGATACATGTTTTGTTTCTTTGAGTGATGATAGAGGTAGTCCAGGGATTTGCAGTTAAGAGTTTTCCTCCTCTCATCCTTTGATTGCACTCCCTATCTACTGGCCTTAGCTGACAGGTTTTGTTTTCAAGGAGAAATGCTGAAAAATAGCTTTCTCTGTGACAAGATATGGTTTGTTATTAATACTGAAAAGAAACTTGCCTTTCAGCTAGTGTTCTAGTGAGTTGCATAACTTCTTTAATAAACTGAACCCAGCCCAAATCTTTAAAGAACCAATATTCCAATACTTAAATTTTAAATAAATAAACAGAACAGATGGTGGCTTTTTATCCAAAGTACTCCATCACTGGTAGTGTAAAAGCAGTCATCTGCTTTTCTTGCAAACCAGAAGTCTTGCATAAAACCTCTTCAATGCTACCATAATTGGATTTTACAGGCAGCTATTTGCATCATCCTTCACTTGCACATGTAATCCAAAGGTATGCTTGGCTCCCCCTGCTTGAGAGTGAAAGGACGGGGAGACTAAGGAACGGCAGCTTCTTGAGGGCTTTGCAGACATGACTTCTCCACTTAAGAGTTTCTTTCAGTGCATGGAGACTGGGGAGTAAGGGGATCAAGGCTGGCTGTTTGGGTGAGAAACCGTAATGTATTCCAAAGAAACTTTTCAGAGATGCCATTTTAAAATTTGGTTTCTCTTTGCTCTCTTCTTATCTTTCCAGTCTGTGATATTCTGGGTGAGACATGAGGAAAATGAGTTAATTATTTTGGGAGGCAAAGACTTGAAAGCAGACTAAAATTTGAGCTCTATTCTGCATTCTTGTTTTGAATTAATCCTGAAATATGGCACAAACAGCCTGGTCTGTCCCTTACTGATCTCAGAGGACCTGACGTGCCCAGTCCCCAGGACAAAAGACGGGAGCGACTGCCAAGCAAGGTTTAGGATTGCACCCCTGAACAGCAGGAGCTGTGTAGTAAAGGTCATGGAAATGTTACTCATGTGCTTACGACAGAACAGGAGAATACACAGTTTTGTATTTCAGTGGTTTTACAACCTTCTGTAGATCACTTCTTAACTCTGCTTGCTTTGTGAACCCAGGACTCTGCAGCCGTTTACCCGGGACCCTTCCTGACATCCCTGCTAATCCATTGCTTACCATCCAAGGACTGCTGCCGCATAATCTAACCCAGATGTTACGGTGACTGGTATACAGGACAAAACCCTGTGCAGAGCACAGTGGATGCTGACTGAATTGCAATGTTGGGATATGTGGGTGGACAGGATATAATCATCTTGGGTGACAGCTGGCAAGACCCTTGGTTGTAGGAGCAAAAACCATGAATGGAAAATCACTTAACTTGCAAGATGGAGTTTTCAGGCAAGGTGTTTATGAACCCAGATCTATCATCAGGTAATAAAAGTAGGATAACTGGATAAATGACGGTGAACCCTGACAGAGGTTGCAAGTTTAAGCACTTCTGAGAAAGGGAAGAGCTGGCTTTAAACTGAAACACCTAGATATTTTTGATGCTTGTTGACCCGACTGTGACTTGCTTTAAGAATAGTGCAAATTGCCAAGAGAGCAATAATTGTCCTGCGTCTAATCAGCAATCATAAGGGCAATGTGCAATAGCATCGTTATAGAGTAGCCTGGGATTACATGCATGAGAAGAGGCTGGTAAAAGAGGATTTCCTGATTGTTTTAGTCAGGAAAATCTAGTCCACCAACTGAGAGGAAATTAAGGTAATAAAACCCCCTCTGACTAGCAGGCAAGAGAAAAACAATAAAGCTGAGGGTCTGAGAGCTACATTTTTAATAGAACCTTCCCTAATGAGGCGAATATTACCTGAGAATAGATGAGTGCCCTCCAATTCAGCAGAAGTTAAGGGCTTAAACTCTTCATGGTAAGAGGCCACTTGTAACAACAGCTTACTCTATTCTCTTCATCCATCCATCCATGCATTTTTCTTCTCTCCTGGCCTTCATGCTTATCTTACAATCTCTTATGTTGTGTTTCCACATAAGAATTACAGTTTTGTCCTTTTCAGGTAGGAAATATAAGACTAATACATGGGGTGATTTTTGTTCCCTTTCCATACTAGTAACTCTCATTTTGTGAATGTATCCCTCTGTATATGGCAGGGATATCTTAACTGTTCCTCCCTGCTGTGTGTGCTGAGATTTCTCCTCGGGGGAATGTTGAAGAGAGCATAATAAAGTGAGCTCAGGTCACTTTGAAGGAAGTGGATCTCTGAAGGTTTAAAATTATCCTTGATGTGGCTGATCCCTTCAATGTCAGTGAGCATTGACTAATAAAATCAATATTATAACGCATGGATGAAGAGATGGCTTGAGTGCGTGTAGACCGTGGATGAGCAGCAGTACAGTGTCGGCTACTGGAGTTTAGCAGGAGTGAATTTCTGAGATGCGTGATCCTTCCAGTAGTGGAAGGCTGGAGTGACAAGGCGAGGGCTGTGGGCACAGCAGCCAGTGATCTGACAGTGGAGTGAAGATACTGCACGGGATGCGCACACAGATCCTGGGAGTAGCTGTTGCCCTAGACTTCTGAGAGCTCTATTTTTCCTGTGGGTGATATTTTAAAAAATTGAGAGCTTGTTCTGTAGTGGTTAGAACAAAAGACATGTGGCTGGGAAGGATTTGTGCAGATCCAGGCATCTGGTCTCACCTGAGGAAAATTCAAGGCCAAGCTTGTGTTAATAATCTAATTTAAATATGCACTCTGGCTGTAAATGTTGTTGTTTTTTCTTTTGTAGCATGAAGTGTTGTTAAACTTATAGCTGTCATCCAGTTTTGTTTGTTGGCAGTATGTGGCTCAGGTACTATGTAAGTTATCAAATTAACTTTTTTCCTTTCAGTTGCAATTACTGGTCTAATTAATAGTATAATTAAAAACGCCACTACCCATTGGGAGCAGAAGAAACTGCAAGGTGTTTCCTCTTCTTGTCAGAGTGCCAGCACAGAGCGAACTTCAGCTGAAGTTATGGATGTTCAAGTGGCACTGAAAAACCAAGCCATGGGCCTGGTTTTGAATTCTGTGTTTACATCCTGCTTCCTGATAGCAGTGTTGTTCTTCTGCATGTGTCTAGCCTTTCATTGTTGATAACAAATAGGAATTCTGGCAGGTCTGATGTCATGGCGTAATCCTTAATCTGCACAGCGAGTTTAACACCGGGTAGTTACGAATGGGACATGCCTGCTGAGCGGGAGTACGGGCAATGCTTTCCAAAGGGTGCCGGTGACTCTGTTGGATCCTACTCCAGAGACAATCTTTTTCCCAAGACACGACTGTAGATGTCAGTGTTTAACTAGCGCAGTGTTACTGACTGCCCTGCTGCATTAATTTAAGTCAACATTTGATTCTGGCTTTTCACTGCAATGGGAAAAACTGTGCTTTCCAAACTGGGACTCGGTATCTGAAAAGAGCAGTCTCCTTCAATGAAATAGTGCTTGATTTAAAAGCCTTTTTTTCCTCATTCATAATGAAATTCCCTCTGTGACCTTGCATCTTCCCACAAAAAAAGTCTGAATTACAGACTTGTAAATATGTGCTGTTGATTTGAAGCTCTGGGTTGTTTTTTTCATGTGACAGGATGCCATACAGTATTGCCAAACGGTATTCATGAGAAGCATAGAATAGTTCTGCATGTCTTTCAGTATTTCCTGAGTTTGTAAATAAGTATTTTTACCAAGGACTTGTATACTTCAATTAATATATGTTTCTTAATGGGACAACTGAAGCATAGTGAAGGCTCCAATTGACAGCAGAAGACTCTGACTGTAGAACATGGCAATTTTTGCACAACATATGCAATTTTTTAGCATCTTTAATTGTATAATCTTATTAAGTCCTGATTTTTTTTTTAAAGTCTGATTTGAAGGGCACTGAGCATTTTAATTAGACTCCTTTTTGCCAAACCCTAAATATCTTTTGAAGATGAAGGTGGGGTAAAATTATGAAATTTTGGAGCATCTGCTGAACTGTGGAGTTGAATTTTGTGTTACATGAAGGCTACTGGTTAAAACAAATGTAACAAGCATATATTGTTTCCAAATTAGGTATGCTGCATGTATTACAATATGAAACACAGTTAACTTATACTCATGTGTCTGATTTTCAGGATAACAGGCCTTGCATGTTATAATGGGCTTCCAGGCAACTGCATCCGTCACTACCCAGTGAAATCTTTCAGCTAATAGAACAATGTGTAAATAGGACTTGAAGTCAACATGCTCTGATTGTCCAGTGCCAGAAATAAAGCCTGTGGAGTGCTTGTTGCTACATACTTATTTCAGAGTGCTTCTTCAGCATTCTAGTTAAAATTTAAACAGGTGAATAATATCAGTTCCAGTTGTAATTGAAAGAGATGAGGAATTCCAATAAAAAATTAAAGGGAAGATTTCTTGTGAAAGAAATAAGATAGTCTTCTGGAGAAGAAACTCTAGAAATGTTATGGGTGGGACAGGTAGGGCAGTCCTTTAACCAGTCTTCATATTTCTATGCTTGGCGGGGGAGATTAAAAAAAAAATTAATCTGGTTGCAATTTTTGTGTCAAGGCTCCTAGCTGAGGAAAACTTGGCCAGACTGTACTCTCAAACACTGCAAAATTCCAGCTGGGACAGGACTCTGCCACCTGCGTCCTGTCTGATGTCTGCAGCTGTTGCAGGACAGGGAATGCCGGCTGGGTATTGCCTCTCCTGAGAAACCTCACTTTGCTCTCCAGAGACCCGTGCCTTGGGTGTGGAAGTGGCGGCTGCTGGCTTTGCATCTGGGGGGATAGGAGTGATAGGAGTCCAGAAAATGGGAATGGAGAGCCTGCAGGAGACTGAGGGGTTGGAAGTGCAGAGAATTAGAATGTATCAGTGAGAGCTGCTTCCAGTGGAGAGCATAAATGCTACTTAACAAGGACCTGAATTGATCTCTTCTGGAATATTGTGTACAGTTCTGATGACCCGTGTCCAAGGAAAATAAACTGGTGCAAAGAAAGCTTGCTAGTGTGATAAGGAAAATAGAGAGCTTACTTTATGAGAGGAGACTAGAAGAGGTTGGCTTGCTTGCTTAGCATAGTATAACGAAGGCCAGGAGGGGATATATTTGCCTATAAATATATCAAGGAGATAAATATCAGGCAGGGAGAAGGCTCCAGCTGGAGGCCAGCTAAAGCTTAGTTCCTAGTAAAGGCTGTTGCTGGCATGAGGATGAGGGGGTACAAAACACCTATTCTTTTGCTGGCCATGAAAGTGAAGGCCCTGGTGCCGCTGTGTGGTGGGAGATGAACCACAGTGTTGAAGGTGGTGATCAATCAGCCAAGGACTGACAAATGAAGGGTCCCGTGATCCTTCAGAGCAGGTTTCATGGGAAGGGAGCAGACCAGCACTTTGGCCAGACTGGTTATGATGCACAAGGACCTTCCAGTCTCTGATAAATGGGAATCTTTTGACTTGATCCTGCACTTACGTTTCTGTTAATATTTGTGGGCTTCAACACAGCTTGCCACAGGCAGGAGTGTTTGCCCATGTAGATGTCAGACTAAAGCTTGCCCAGCACCTTTTAACAGGAAGATTTTTCATTGTTTGCTTCATGGCAGCCTGCCATTTCTAATTAAATTTAAACTTGGTGGGTATTCTGGAGTATGGGAAAGCTTTGGGGTAAAGCTGGAAATAACAATAGATTAGTCGTTAAGGCACTGATTTGACATACTACAGGTTCAACTCTCGGCCAGCCTGAACTGGGCTTTAGAACTTTAACTTGGTATCTCATATCTTTGGGCGGGTGTGTTTAGTCCCAGTGGAGTCCTATTTTGTCCTCTCTCCTAATCAGTTACAAAAATTTTTTTATGAAATATATGTGTAAACCTATATTAGAAACAGGGGTGTCCTAGCCAGGGTCTTTTAGGAAAGTGTGTTAGAGGCAAGAACTGAAAACAGTGTGTGCTCTGGGAGCTGTGCAGCTGGGTTTTCCTAGAGTCCAAGTCGTTATTAAAGGCTATCACGCTACCACATCTATCTCCATTAATGTGAGGTGTAGACTGTTTCCACATTGTGCAAAGTTGCATATGCTTACTTAGAGGAGAAGGCAGTTGTTGTTGGCTTTGCTGGATTAGCTGCTCTCTGAGATCCTTTAAAGTCAGTTCAAATGTCGCTGTACTAGTTGGACATAAAAAACCTGTATTTCATAATTTATCAAAAACTTTACAGCATGCTGTGGGAAACAGGAATTTTGCTGGCCATTTAGTTAACTTAAAAGATTAACTTCTCTTCTTTCTGCACTTTCTCATTCAAATGCATGCTAGGAAATGCCACTTATATCAGTAAAAGCCTGAGGCTTTATTAACATAAAACTCAATTAAATATGCTAACAGAAGAGATTTATCATCATTTCTATACATTTATGGAAATATTTAGCCATGAAAGAATAAACTTGTAGGGCCCAGTCTTGCTGTCTAAACGTGGGCAGCTCAAGGATTTCTAAAGCAGATGCATGTCTTTCAAAATGGCCCATGGAAGACCCATGGGCTTTTAACACTGTGCAGAGGCTGTTCTCTTTCCATGCCACTAACTGCCAATAACTTAACTGGAGCGGCTTTACCCTGTGAGAGGGCTGTCTGTACACAGGCACTGAGCTCTGCCTGCACCAAGATTCTGTCACTGGGAGCCCTTTTAAATTGAAAGCTGACTTAGAGCTTTGTACAGAGCAGCTCCCAGGGGAAATGCTTCACAGCAAAGAGAACAATAAAGAGAAAAGGCTTCCCTCTGGGAAGATTTTCTGGATTATATCCAAGCTTTGGACCACTGTAGATCCTGTTCCCTATAGGAAGCATGTGTCCAATTTTCCATGTTGGATTGAGATTTAATTTTAACCTTAGCTTGAGGGTCTTGTGTACTTCAGCACCTTGTGGAATGATCTTTCTGCTTTGTAAAGACATTGCTGAGAACTGTATTGCTGGAAGACATATCTTGATCCCAAAACACTAACTGTATCCTGTTTGTGTTGAAGAATTTGTTCTGCGTTTGTGAATCATCTGTGAGAGATGGTTGTGATTCAGCACCACCTACAATCAAACCTGGTCAGATCTCCATTTGTACAATCTCCATGGCTGTCACTCAGCTGAAACAGGATCTTGTCTGCTGGGATCTGAGCGTTACTGTTACCCAGAAGAAATTTGTTAGGAGAGTCAAAACCTGTGCCTCCCAGGAGAACTTGGAGGCTCAGGAACCCCATTAGCTCTGTACTTTTCTTGCCTCTTGCAAGAATTGGTATCCAAAGTTCAGGTAGGCCGCGTATTTTGTAAGTGTTTGCAGCAGGGAGAGCAAATGCTCTCTCTACATCAGCATTTTAGCTTGGATTAACAGTGTGTTTTTGAAACTTATCTCCGAACTGTCCTCACTTTGAGTACCTTTGTTTGCATCATGGGGCTGTCTTGGAATCTATAACCTGGATTTCTTTTGGGTGAAACTGAACTGCAGAATACAATCTAGGATCGCATCTAATATGCTCCAATGACCAATGGGCATGTTGGTCCGTGGGACCGACTAGATTTGGTCTGAAGGGGAATCTCTCAGAAGTGTGCATAATGCAGATATTGGGTCTTTAACACCACCTGTTTTACTCTGTAGATCTGCTCCCGCTGTGCTGTGCTACTTGTCAGAGTAGACATATAACCTGAGCCCTTCAGAGCTGATAGCAAAGAACCTCTCTGAGCCAGAAATTCATTCAGTGTCAAGAAGATAATCCTATGGAACTGTGCTGGTTTTGGCTGGGATAGAGTTAATTTTCTTCATAGTAGCTAGGATGGGAATATGCTTTGGATTTGTGCTGAAAACAGTGTTGATAACACAGGGATGTTTTCATTATTGCTGAGCAGAGCTTACACAGAGTCAAGGCCTTTTCTGCTCCTCACCAGACTCCACCAGCGAGGAGGCTGGGGGTGCACAAGAAGTTGGGAGGGGACACAGCCGGGACAGCTGACCCCAGCTGACCAAAGGGATATTCCATACCATATGACGTCATGCTCAGCATATAAAGCTGGGGGAAGAAGAAGGAAGGGGGGTACATTCAGAGTGAGGGCGTTTGTCTTCTCAAGTAATGGTGATGCGTGATGGAGCCCTGCTTTCCTGGAGATGGCTGAACACCTGCCTGCCGATGGGAAGCAGTGAATGAGTTCCTTGTTTTGCTTTGCTTGCGTGGGTGGCTTTTGCTTTACCTATTAAACTGTCTTTATCTCAACCCACCAGTTTTCTCCCTTTTACTCTTCTGATTCTCTCCCCTATCCCACCATGGGGGGAGTGAGCGAGTGGCTGTGTGGTGCTTTGTTGCTGGCTGGGGTTAAACCACGACAGGAATATATGAAGATTATCAGTAGACAGCCATTCTTTATAACTCTGTGACTCAGTTAAGACTTGGATATAACTTGGTATTACTGACATAAGTTATGCTGCTTCACTTGCCTGTGACTCAAGGTAGCACTTTAATATTTCTTTAATTTGCCTAACTTCAAAAAGCCCCCGAACACTCCAACAAACCTAACCTGATTTTGGAGCGTCCCAATACAAACAGTACAAAAAAAGTTGTCTTGGGAAGCTAGACATTTTAACTGGTGAGATGCTCAGTGAAAGGCAGACATGGACGTCTCTAATGAAATGGAAATGCAGTCATGCTGAAGCACTCGGTAGAAGGGTGCTTCCCTTCTGCTGACGTACAGGTCTTCAGGTAGGATTGCACTCTTCTTGATGCTAGTGTCAAAATTCCTCTGGATTCCACTGAACAAGGCTCATGTATGTGTCAGCCTTTGTCTGACACAAGGCTGTGTTGCAGGGAAAACAAAACCTTTGCCCAGGTGTGCATATGTTGCATACAGACTTAAATATTTTTTCCCTCATATACTGTCCACCTTCCCAGGTTTAGGTATTTTGTTCGTTTTACTTTCTTATAGAAAGCAGAATGTTCCTGGGGACAGCAGAAATTGGTGACATACTGATTTGAGGCTTTGTGCTGCACTGTTAAATGAAATAGTATCTTATGCTCTGGCAGTGGATGTGGGGGGGGGGAAATTCTTGTGACTCAGTGACTGTGTATGTGGCAAGGTCTGAATTATGATTCCTATCAGTTTATGTGGGCCTTCAGGGTTGTTCTGGGCACAGTATTTCCTTTAACTTGATTTAAATCATGTCAAATCCCTAGGGTCTAGGGAGAAGAGGTGGGATTGTGTAATTGCAGAGTATTAAAATCCTCAGGCAGGGTTAGTTCAGAATATGAAAACTCAATTACTTGTTCTGGCAATTACTGAGACATCACAGGCTTTCATGCTGCACACCACGCAGTTTAAGAGTCAGATTCTAAGTTCATAGCATGCTACAGCCTTAGTCATCCTAACTCGCATCCAGCAGGCTTGTAAGAACAGCCCTATTTTCATTAACTGGCATAGTTTGCATTAGCCTCTACTTGTAGTACTGAGATCTGAACCATAGAGGTTGCATAACGTGACACTTAGCAGAATGAACTCATGTGTTTAGACCAAGGCAATTCATTGCAGGCTGTAGCTTATTCCCATGCATTTGTGTATATATTGGGTCAGCAGTGGGAGCTGTTGCAGAACAGTGGGCTATATGTGGTGCCATTGTTTTAAATATGTCAACTTTGAAGCCTCTCTGTGGAAGGTTTGGTTGCATGGGACTTTTTCAAGGTGTCTTAGGAAAGGTTTTTCAGTGTTGAAGGAAGTATTCAGAACACCTAGAAATAACATGGCTAATCCTCAGGAGTTGTAAAGGATGGCAGTAGCATACTCAGCAGAATGCAACACTTTAGCTTACAGAGTACCACCCCAGTGGAAACTGTAAGATCTAGTTGCAAACCTTTCATTAATATGAACATCCACATGACCTTGGGCAATTTCTGCTCCTTGCTTCTGTTTCTATTCCTATCTTTTCTGCTTTCACTGTCGGCACAGGATGCTTTTCTGGCGAGAATTGTCTGTTATTTTGTGGGCTCTAGTAGAAGCAGAATTTGGTCATGGTTTGCACCTCTGGATGCTTCTGCAATGTAAGTGAAAATAAAAGCTTTCACAGAACAGCATAATTATTATCTTTCTAATATCCAGTTAGTTCTTTTACAGAACATTCAAGACAAGCCTCTGAGCACTTGTCTGGGAAGCAGTGGGCACATTACAATCTAGGACAGTGAAAAAGGTTTCAAGGGGTAACCAGTGTACAGGCCGTAGAGGGGGATAAGACATTTTTGTAAGAATTAAATCAAGGAAAACTGTAGTGGTATTTTCAGCTTATTTGTTGTGACGAGCTGATGGAATCCCTTTTTAAGCTCCACATGCTTTCTTGTGGCTGTCTATCCACTTAAAATCAGTGCTATATTTGGCCCTCTGTGTTACATGGCAAAAGGTGACGATCGGTCTGCAAGTGAGTTCCCCGATGTTAATTTCTAGGAGGGAGTTTTTAGTTTGACTGAGAGCTTTTCAGGGCTTCATAGCTTTGCTGTATTCCCCGGTAGCAATAGGCTTGCCTCGTAGGGGCATTGGGAAGCTTAATGATTGTCAGGTTCTCCTCCAGAAAAGATCCTTGGGCAAAAGGCAGTCTGAGTACAATACCTATCTTCAGAATGACTTCAACCTTTTGCAGCTTGGATGGCAGCATGTTGAATGAGAATCTCTGCGACTGACGGTAGTGGAGTGCCTGCAAGCAGTTCGTTCTTGTTATATGCATTTTGAGTTTTCCAGTCATCTGCTGGAGTATGATCAGTCCCAAAGGCAGGCAGAAGAGCCTCTGAACTCATCGTCCTCTTTTCTTCAGTGTTCAGGTACTGTCTGTTGCAACAAGTATGCTCAAATGTCTCGGCACATATTGTGCCAGTGCTTAGCTGCTTCTGCAGTGAAAGACTTAATCCTGAGTAGGTGACAGCTGCAGTGGCAGGCAGGCTATCTGTTTAAACCATCCTATTCCAGGTACCTCTGCCCTCTGAATGGCTCAATAGATGTTTGTTTTCAGGTTGTTTATCTGCAGGAAAGAAGTTGTGCCCTTGTTGGGGTTATCCTCACCCCGCAGATCTTGCTAGTGGGAGAAGATCTTGCTTCTGGAATTATTTTCTCTGAATCCCGAGGACAATTTGTCCTCTCCAAGTGACAGGGTGTATTCGGTTTGCGTGGCAAGGTTTTGGTAGTGGGGGGGGGAGGGCAGGGCTACAGGGGTGGCTTCTGTGAGAAGCTGCCAGAAGCTTCCCCTGTGTCTGATAAAGTTAATGCCAGCGGGTTCCAAGATGGACCCGCTGCTGGCCAAGGCCGAGCCCATCAGTGACGGTGGTAGCGCCTCTGGGATAACAGATTTAAGAAAGGGAAAAGAAGTTACAGGGGAGTAGCAGTTGCGGCGAGAGAGAGGAGTGAGAATATGTGAGAGGAACAACTCTGCAGACACCAAGGTCAGGGAAGAAGGAGGGGGAGGAGGTGCTCCAGGCACCGGAGCAGAGATTCCCCTGCAGCCCGTGGGGAAGACCATGGTGAGGCAGGCTGTCCCCCTGCAGCCCATGGAGGTCCACGGTGGAGCAGATCTCCACCTGCAGCCCGTGGAGGACCCCACGCTGGAGCAGGGGGATGCCCGAAGGAGGCTGTGACCCCGTGGGAAGCCCGTGCTGGAGCAGGCTCCTGGCAGGAGCTGTGGCCCCGTGGAGAGAGGAGCCCAGGCTGGAGCAGGTTTGCTGGCAGGGCTTGTGACCCCACGGGGGACCCACGCTGGAGCAGTCTGTTCCTGAAGGACTGCACCCCATGGAAGGGACCCACGCTGGAGCAGTTTGTGAAGAACTGTAGCCCGTGGGAAGGACTCACATTGGAGAAGTTTGTGGAGGACTGTCTCCTGTGGGAGGGACCCCACGCTGGAGCAGGGGAAGAGTGTGAGGAGTCCTCCCCCTGAGGAGGAAGGGGCAGCAGAAACAACGTGTGATGAACTGACCCAAACCCCCATTCCCCGTCCCCCTGTGCTGCTCGGGGGGAGGAGGTAGAGAAAATCAGGAGTAAAGTTGAGCCCGGGAAGAAGGGAGGGGTGGGGGGAAGGTGTTTTATGATTTGGTTTTATTTCTCATTATCCTGCTCCATTTTGACTAGAAATAAATTAAACTAATTTTTCCCCAAGTCGAGTCTGTTTTGCCCATGATGGTAATTGGTGAGTGATCTCCCTGTCCTTATCTTGACCCATGAACCTTTCATTTTATTTTCCCTCCCCTGCCCAGCTGAGGAGGGGAGTGATAGAACGGCTTTGGTGGGCACCTGGCATCCAGCCAGGGTCAACCCACCACACAGGGGCAGGTCTGAAATACAGCCTTAACCTGACTTATGTTGCTGGGTCAACCTTCTGGTAAGCAGGACAGTATGATGCAAAGCAGTGTTGACTTGACTTCACATAACATTTTTGTCTCAGCTAAGCCTGGACAGTACTCTTGAAATATTCACATACAATCTCCCCAGCTTTCTAAAGAACTGGAACAATAACATTGAAAGTTAAGCTAGTGGATAACTTGAGATATATGATGCTGATTTCCATAAAAAGAACTGCTAATTACAGAAATAATGTGTTGATTTGACCCTATAGACAAACTTAGTGATTTCATGTGGCTTGCTTCTAGCTACCTTAGCCTTTTTTTTTCTACGTTGGACATGTATTTGATATAATATTATTAGACTTGCTTGCAGTAATCCTTAGGGATGTGTAGTCTTTCTTTCCATGAGATCAATAACACTTTCCTACTAAAGTGCTTTTTTTGAAGGATAGTCATTCCAAATATGGTAGGCTCAGTATAAAACCCTGTAACTGTTAATTAAAACAGATTGAAGTCTGCACCTTCTGTTATATAGTCATATTTGGAATGAGAGAAAATAAGATGTTCTGTACAGGAAAGCTTTTTGCTCAGACATCGCAAATGTCATCTCACCAGCCACTGATTTCCAAAGAGTGATACAAGATACCTGTTCTCCTCTACGTTCGTAGCTGGCAATAGAGGTGGTATGTGTCAGAAATTATTAATGTTCTAATGACTGCTGTGGTGATTGAGAACAAATGCTGATATAATCAGAGCGCAGGATGGTGTGCATACAGAAAAGTCCAGTTTAGGCATGACTGAACTGTTAATCATTTGAATGCATTCACATGCTTCTGAGTTTGTTGCTGGTCATCGGCCAGTAATGCTGTAGTAGCAATGATTATATTGGAACAGCGTGGCATGCAGGAGCAGGACTTATCAACTCACCAGGTTACCGCCACAGTAATTCTCTCTAGAAGTTCCCTACTTTGTTTTTTTTCCTCAAAACTTCTGATCATGTAAGCTAGTAATGTATATGCATGAAAAAGATGATAGAAAATTGCTGCAAAAGATCCTTTCCTGAAGACTTTTGTTTGGAAAACTTTCTGTTAAATCAAACTTGAAAAGCAGGTTTGCAGTGTTACTTCATGTGTAGTACTCGAAAGACAATATATAGATTCCTACATTTTTAGTATCAGACTAAATGGAGGTACCTAGTTCCTGGTCAATATGCACATTTTCCAGAACTTGAGGTACTTGAAGTCCCTTAATTTCCAGTGGCTGTTTTTTTTTTGGGGGGGGGGGGAGGGGGCTCTAACAAAGTACAGTGGCTGGCAGAAGAGCATGAAGAATATGGTTTCTTGGAGGCTTGGCCTCGAGAGAGGCAGCGTGCAGTGGCACAGTCTCTAGCAAAAGCACTGTGAATAACGGGTGTTCTGGAGGCTGAACAGAAGTGTAGAGTTGTTTCGCACTGTCCTAAGTTGAAAGCTTTGTTCCATGCCAAAGTAAAAACCCTGAACTACTTTCCCTCTAATGGATTGTCCCTTCAGTTTTCAGGTTTTTGAGAATTTTTTTGAGAGTTTAAATGTCTTGACACATTTCTTCTTGCTGATAAGTGGGGTTTGTATCTAGGAGTTTACCATGAAGCTGCAGGAAAGAGAAATCATTAATTCACAGAACTTTCTGATCCATCCCTAGTCCTTGGAAACAATCCCCAGACCTCGGCAGGTCACGCATAGCATAGGCAGTCTGGTCATCTTTGCTCTTTGTTACTCTGTAATACTGAGAGTTAGAAACTCAGGCTGAGTAATTTTTTTTGATTCAACTTTCCCTCTAAAAGAGGGTGATATGTCTATTAAAAACACTGAGAAAGAATATTGTGTTACTGCTTCACTAGTTGCATTTTTTTGGTACAAGTACTTACTGTAAAGTCTTTTCCTTTCGACAGTACTCTGCTCTTAACCTCAGCCTTTCTCTACTGTGGTTTTTAAAACAGGTCGTCAGAGGGATCATACTCTTATATCTTTCCATGTTTTAGGGACCTGTAGTATATTCTCCTGTGTACAATTCGTGTTTCTCCATCGCTGCAAGGAAGTCACTTCTAAGGTTAACTGCAAAGGCTGTTGGTGAAATGAAATTTTGCATGGTGGAAAAGGAAGCACTTTATCAAAAGGCACTGCAAGGATTGAGGTAGGTATTGTGTGGAGTGCCTAATAGTGCAAGCACAGCTTGACAGGTAGAATGGTCCAGCAGGAAATATATTATGTAGGGCCTAACTCTGTGAATTGCAGGTTTTTCTCTGTAATAGTAAATGGAAATAGGCAATGTTCAGCATAGGTTAGGACTGAGCCATGACTGTCAAAAATTAATTCTTTAAACAAATTAAATAATCGGAAGACTTGCAAGATTGCATCTTTGTTTTATCTCCCACCCATTTGAATTGATGATGGGTTATTTGGTTTAATGCAAAATAACTTCAGCAATTTTTCAGAGGGTTCAATAAATGCTAGTTCTGCTTTCCATATATGCACTCATTAAATGCTTTTGTCTCTAAAATGTTTGCAATACCTTGATTTCTATGCACTGCTCATGTTAGTACTTTTTTACCAGAGTTCAACTTCTACCTACTGCAGGGATTTAAAAAAAAAAAGGGAAGCAAAAAGGTATTTTCAGAGTTGTATAGAATGCCCCTAGATAAAATGCAGAGAAAAACAGCACAGCAAACCTTCCTTCCCTGCCTGTGCACAGAGGAAGAGCTCATGCTGACCTGCTTGATTGTTTTTCTTGTCTTGTTAGCTGTAGCATGTGATAAGAATAACACAAAGCTCTTGTTTCACTAATTTACCCCTCTCTGGTATCGCTGGTCTTGTGGGCGAATAGATTTCAGGACTGCACCCTGTGGGCCATGGCCTGTACACAGAGGAGCAGGGTGTGAAGCTGGGCTGCACCCTGCTGTTGTCAGCTCGCAGCTGGACACCCCCCAGCAGATGCTTCACATTCAGCTATGGAAGCAAAAACAGCTGGAAAGTTGATTTTTGTTTCCTGTTTGGAGATTTTTCCAGCATAAGATTATTCCTGAGTGACATAAAGTCAGTGTAGCTGAATGCACACAGGCTCTGCTGGGAGCTCTCCTGCTTGCTTGCCCTGGGCACAAAGAGAGTGGGGAGGGATGCGTGTGACTGTAAGGCTGTTGTACTCTGAGTCCAGGCTATTGGAATAGTCCCTTGCAGCCAAAGTAACTCGGTCAGATAGTAAATCCTTTAGGCTATTACAATTTTGGCCTGATGCGATTTTTTCTTTGCTAAAACTGAACATAGCCTCTTTTCTTTTTTTTTCTCCTACATGAGAAATTGGTTTGCACATACTTTTCTTGAGCATGGAGATTGTTGGCTTCTGTTGTTTGATCTAATAACTTTACTTGCTGAAGTGACAGCTGCCATGGTGCCTGTGGTATTTTTTTCACTTAGTGAGTGAAGTAATATTGGGGGCTTGTGTGTTTGAGGGCTGTGCATCATAAAGGACTGCCATGGTGTTCAGCCCAGAGGTGTAGTCTATGGGGAAAGAGCACCCCTGCTTGCCTCCTTCGTCCTCCTTTATATAAGAATTTACTCCTATAAAGAAAGCAAATTGTAGAGGACCTAGTTAAACCTGTCTTGCTCTTAGTAACGTTTTATCTTGCTCCTGGTGACCACCGGGAAGGGGGAGATACACATCCTTGTAGCTACATAGCACCTCTTCGATGTCTGATGGCATGGACCAATGAGCAGGATGTATGGCTACGTGGGGCAGGCCCTTGAATTGGGATAAATCTCTGACTTCCCAGCCTAGAAAGAGGCCAAGGTAGTTTCTTCCCAGAAAAGCTGTTCACTTGTACAGTTACCATATGGCAATTGCCTCCAAGCTGTTGCCTTGACGTTGCCAATCGAGGGCAGCTTTATTAGTGCTTAATGTACCCCCGTCCTTTGTGGGTGCTAAAAAAAAAAAAAAGGCCTAATTTGTGGACGTTATGCACTTAAACATCAAAGGAAGTTACTGGTCTCAGCTGCTTGTATTTATTTGATGGCAAGCTCTTTCTTTCCAACCATGGCTGTGTTGCAAAAGTGGAAGGAGGTTTGCAGTGTGTTGCTGCCTCTGGGTGCCTGGCTGCGGCAGACGGGTCAGCCGCTCCTTCCCTCCCTGCTACAGTTCATATGTCACAACAGCTACTCTGCTGCAAGATCTGCATGCAACTCACTCTGTTTAATCTGCATTCAGAGCCTTCTCCAAGGCAGTTATTTTGCCACTGAACAAAAAATAAAGATGATGTTTACTGGACTTACAGTTTGCCCAAGGCCACCTTTTACCAAACAACGTTATTAGTATGTTTTTAAATGGTAAAAGCAAGGTTTGTGTGCCTGGTGCCCCGACTTTGCTACCTGAATTTTGGGAAGCAAAATCAGAGACAAAATATTGTTGGTTCTACATATATGACCACCTCAACACAGTTTCTTTTCAGACACTGTTGAAGACAGGTGGATAGTGCCTAGCAATCTTTTGGTTTGGAAATTACAACTATGGCTGGGCTCTGAGAAACGTGGGCACCCAGAAGCCATGGGGGAGCCTGGTGTCCGTGAGCTATGCTGTAAGGGCTTCATTCTGTGCCTCTTGTTAAGCACCTGCGAGTCCAGTGCTAACTTCCCTTTCCAGCACCCGAGGACTGTGCATACTTATTTTAGAGGAGAAACACAGCTTGCAATGAACTACCTTTTTCATTGTCCTGTACTTCCCTAAACCTTTGGGCCAAAGTCCTCTCTGGTGCAAACCTTACAGGCTGAGAAGCCTGTCTGGGGATGACTCAGTGTGTGCATAATAAAGAGGTTAAAAGGGGTAAATGCTGTGAACTGTGGCTTCAGCCCTCTTGAGTTCTGGCCTTCAGAATGAAGGGCTGCCTCATGAAACACCATCTCCTGACTTGTTCCAGCATCCATCCTTGCACATGGTTACTGTGCCCCGTTAACACAGTATGGAATTTCTTCACGGTGTCCAGTGTATTTATCTGCTTAGTGCTCTGTGAGGGGCGGTGCTGCTGATGTCCCCAGGAGTGGGCCAGGACTGCACAGAGGAACTCAGTCACCAGCAGTCCTTAGTGAAATAAGAATTTAAATCTGGGGCTCCCAGTAGGTTAGTGCCCAAACTGCGCGTCTTCTCTTCTTCCTTGCTGTGCCTCCAAATCCAGCTTTCACAGCACCGCAGGCGTTTAATTATTCCTTGGTCATTGCTGACCTCAGTAATTGTCTGGAAAACTTCTGAAAGAAAAAAGTATCTTTAAACCATTTAAAAAAAGTGTTTTCTTTGATTAGTCACTTCTCCAAGCCTCAAGGACTTCACTACCTCTTCCTTAACAGCCTGTTGGGGGAGATGGCAAGTTATGAGTGCATTTTTGGGACTGTTTGAGCTTACGTTGTCCCTCAGGCCCTTGTGATGTACAGGAGGGTGCAAACATCCTGCTGTTGGGTGTTGCAATGGGTAATGTCAAAAATGCGTAGTTTTTAACATGAGACAGTGCTGTTTTATGAAGGAAACATGGTATTGTAAACATGTTTCTGAACTCTTCTTGACTCTGTGATAATGGAAAGTCATTTGATCTAGGTTCAGAGACTCAGAGTAGTAAACCAGGTAAATGTCTCTTAGTGTAGACATATTCTGAAAACACACATGTCTCCTGAGGGATGTTTTTGTCTATAATAAACACTAAACAGTGTACTAGCTTAACAACATCTTAATATGCTATTTTCCTGACCGACTCAGCTCTTTGTCTTTTAAATTTCCTGACTGTAACGGTGGGGAAACTTACATGTATATATTTGTTTTTTCTTTCTGAAAGGGTTTGTTGTGAGACAGCTGTGATATTAAAAGTGGTAGGAAGCTTTTAAAACAGTGTTGCTTTAATCTTTTCCTGGCGGTGAATGTAGAAAAGCAACCTATTCATTACAATATAGCCACATTTCACTTAATGTGGTGGGATTTTGACCTCTGATTGCTGTGGATTGCTCATTTGTTGTATTGAGATTCCCCCTGGGGCTCCAGATGAGGATGGCTGATGAGACTTCATTGCTGAAGGAGAGTGACTGAATCCCTACAGTAGCATTAATTACTGCCTGGAGCAGCTCAAGAGAGGACAGAGGAGCTGGCATGTTACTGAAACCTTCCTGTTGTAGCTCGATTTCTGTGGAACTAACAGAAGGAGAATATAGTCCTTTCTACGTAACATTTCATTGTTTACTCCTAATTAGGAAGGATCATGCTAAAATGACAGTTTATTTTCGTATTTACTTTTCATTTTCCTGTTCTTGAATTGCTTTAGATTTCTGTCATGCCTTTTAGGGATTTTTAAATGTAAGCACTCGTGTTGAAGTAAAAGAATGTGTTATTGTTGTATGCTGTTGTTTTCATATCAGGGAGATGTGATATATTTCTGGCAATGCATTACAAATACACTGGAGTGGTCCTCTGCACTCAGTAGTAGTGACTTGTGTGTGCTGTTTGTTCTTAGAGGAATTTCATCCTTAATTTCTCTTTTCAGTAGTAGTTGAATATCAACTGTACTTAAATATCCTGAAGATCCAGTGGAACAGAGATCCCCAAATAGCTATGTCATTATTTATGCTGTTAAAAATAGTAGAGTCCTTGTTTAATGTCTGCTAGCTGTACCAAATAATGAGAATTCATCATGTTTGCTGAGGTGCTGACAGGATGAGGGCTCAATTTTTATTTTGGAAGAACTATTTCTTGTAAAAAAAAAAAAAAAATAGAAGCTATATATTTGAAATAGTTTGTGGGGAATAAATGCCATAGTCTCCATCTAGTGCTCATCCATTTGACACCCATGGCATGTTCCAGGCTAATCAAAAGCTGTAGATATTTGTGCTGCTCTTCAGCTCACTGCTGAAGTATTTTTCCTGGTCATGCACTGAAGTGAACCAGCGACTTGCTCCAAGGTCCCTTCTTAGTGCTTTTGACAGACTACAAGAGGGTATGATATTATTCTCTGATTGCATCTGCGTCCTTGCTGTAGATAGTGTTTCGTTTTGACAACTCGTGACCTAATGTGGGTTGGTTGTCACTGGGTCTGCTCGTGGCATGTGTTAGCGGAGCGGTTTGCCTGGTGGTTGCTCTGTATGGAGCCCCTTGCACCCTCTCTGTGCTGTTCTCCATGACTATGTACCTGTCAGGAGCTCATGTATTCCTTGTTGGCCAAGCGGAGAGAGAATTTGCTTAGGTAGTGCTCTGTCCTGCCTCAAACAGCTCTCTGTTCCTGAAAGTGAGATATTCTCATACTACTTCACTAAATGTGCTGGGCAGCAATAGGAAGGTCTCAATCCTCCCCCCAGTTATTGATTTTTATGCAAATGTACAAGTATTGATAACCTCAGTTTTGCATCCGTAATCACAACAGTTATTTCCAGGTACAGGTTACAGGCTTGCTTTTGCCAAATTGTCATATATACAGTATAAATTGAAACTTCCTGATGGAGGCATTTTTGATTAAATGTAAACTAGGACTTTTAAAGCTTGCAGGCTGGTCATGTGGTTTAGGAAAGATTCTAGTCAGAGCTCCCACCGTGGACTGAGGATCCCAGTCTCTGTTTTCAGGCCTGGCAGTGAAGGAGTAGTCTGATGAATCCCAGTATGTGTTTTTGGGGTAGTCATAGAATCGTTTAGGTGGGAAAAGACCTTTCAGATCGAGTCCAATTGTAAACCTAACACTGCCAAGTCCACTGCTAAACCATGTCCCTAAGCGCCACATCTACCTTGTCTTTCAAATACCCCCAGGGACGGCGACTCAACCACTTCCCTGGGCAGCCTGTTCCAATGCTTGATAACCCTTTTGGGGTTAATGTGTCCAAGGAGATGAATTCTTTCATAAAACTAGCAATATGTGAAGCATTAAATATGTACATAACTCTTATTAACCACAAACAATTAAATCTGCAGCTGAAATGACAATGTGCATAAAGCAACAGGCATGAAGGCAGAAAGTACAGGATGAGCAACGCTGGCATGGCAATGACTGTGCTCTCAAAACGGGCCCCTCCGTGGAGATTCAAACTCCCTCAGTATGACATAGAGATGATAATACTTTGCACTTACATTGCACTATACATGTTCAGTGTTGTACAAACACTAGTTAATCCTCACAACACCCCCGTGGGGAAGATAAGTATTATTACTTATTCCTGTGACAGCATTGGCAACTATCACAGGTGGGCTACCACTGACTGGTTATTGTTGTAGTCTTTATGCAGAGATCCTCAGCAGTTGGCACTCTAATTTGTACCAGGATGTCATCAGAAATGTACTAAGTATCTCCAGCTAGTCCGTATTTTTGTGTGCCTTTGTAATCATGTGGCATCTTGAGCAATGGTGGCCTTTGCCTAATTCAGTCCTATGTCCCTTTCCTGCTAATAGTTTCTGGGCTGACGAAGTCTGCCTCTGGTGTTACCTTTGTGCAGCCCACCCTCCCCTTGCACTCCCAAAAGAGTGTTAAATAGAAAACTAAAATATCTGTGTTGTATAGAGTCATGAACAGCAGTGATGTCTAGGTTGAGGTGGTGTTCTGGGGATGTTTCTGTATGAATTTAACATTATTTCTATATACCATGTAAGTTCTAAGATTTACTTTGGTTGCTAAATACCAATGCTATTATAACTTCACACCAGGGCACTTAACCAAACTTTAAGCAACCCAGAGAAATAATGATCATCCACCCAGTGATGCACTCACTTTTGTGCCCCTACATTCATGGGACCTCTTGCTGTAAGTAGCCGGTTGTTCCTTTGCAGCATTTCTGTCCTGTTTGTTCAGGGTACCTATATGGTGTGCTCCACAAAGGTGTCTGGTTGTTATGGGGCAAGTTATTTTAACGTTTGTGTAGTCAACTCCTGCAGTTTAATTGTGAACCTGTTTAACTTTTAGTCTTACTGCCTATGGGTAAGAAACACAAAGGCACTGTATTTTTTTAACTTGGTGCAGAAAACGTTTAAAACTGATTCAAAAAAAGTTGAAAATACTCAAGAGGTTAAAAAGGATGCCTCTATAAAGACTGAAATTAAAATGGAATTTTCAGAATCTCTTTTTTCTTTGGAGGAGAGACAATCTTGCCTTAGATTTTGTTTTGGTGGCACTGAACGAGAACAGAGCTCTTGGCATTGAGAAGCTCAGTATTTCTTGCCTGATCCCAGCTTGGGAATGTGCCCGCTTTCTGCTGCGAAGAGGTGGGGATACATAATGCTCAGCCTTCACGTAGGCTCTTGTTCCTTTTATTCACATTTGCTGATGACACTGAGATAGCAGAAGAATATTAACATGTATAATATAGTGGTCAAAATAATGTATTTGTTGTTTGAAGTTGGAGGAGGAGTATGTTTTATACTACGTAATCCTGGAGATCCTAGTGGGAGTTCCTGGTATTTAGCAGAGCTGGGATCAGGTTTTAGAATGAACTTGAAAATGTAAAGCTGTGTTGAGATTTATGTTTTAACAGTGGAGTAGTTCAACAGGGAAGTTCTTGTTGTAAAGACTTCTTTTTATTATAAGAGGTTCCTTATTCTCATTATGGTTCCTGCCGAGGTTTTAACATGCTGGGCCATATCCTCATGTTGAATGACGTGCAATGCTCACTTTCATTCTGATCTGCTCAAGGAAGACTGATAACATACAGATATGTATCATTGGGTGCTGTTTCTGTTGATATATCTACCTTAATAATGCAGGATTTTTCAGAATTTTAGTGGCTTTAATCTAGTCTCTGTTGGTGTCACTCGTATGGCTCAAAATGAGCTTTAAAAATCGTTTTGTTATAAAGGGAATAATAGAAGGTATAGACCAATTGCTTGTGCAAGAATGTTGCTTGTGCATGTTATTGGATCATTATATTTGCTCTTGAATTAATGCAAGTATGTAAGGCAGGGTGTTTTGATCCTGCACTGTTGATTGGTATGTGCAAAGGCATGCATACACTTGTGTACACTTCCAATGCATGAATCTGTCATCTGCATCTGAAGCTACTATGGATTTGAAGAATTTTTTTTTCCAGTTGCACAAATGTTTGGATGCTTGTTTCAACTGCCTTTTTTTTTTTTTCTTTTTTGAGGTCTCCTTGGTGGCTTTGGAGATCTTGCACTAAAGGGGAGGAGATGCTAACCAAGCTCTTCATCCAAAGCAAAGTTTTTTAGAAGAGTCTGTTTCTTTTATCAAATTGTGTAAATGAGAAAGAGGCCCAAAGGAAAAGACTGTGGCTAGAAGCAGAAGAAAAACATCAGCCTGCCTGTAGAAGAGGGGAAGTAACTAAAATATTTATTTCTACTAGGTTGGAGAGCAACATATGTTAGGCAGGCTTGACTTTTTCCAAGCATAAACTTTACTGTGACATGCTCTGCTACACACAGCAACAAACGCTCCCTAAAGCAGAACATCAGATGGAGCATTCAGTGAGCACAGGGTAGCGGATGCAGGATGGTGTTTGTTTAAAAAGAAGCTGACATTTGTCAGAAGGCATGGCAAATATGCCATTATTTTTTATTTTCTACACAACCTGTGAGATATCAGACATGTTCTAATGAGATTCTGAAATACCAAGCTTATAAATATTGATAGGGAAAGTTTGTTCTCATCCATGGAGAGAGATTGCATTTTGCAATTATACAGCTTCACTCATGTGAGCTGTATTGCAATTTGTTCTTCTGTCTCCTTCACAGGAGAAACCATTCAGAGTTACAGTTCAATCTCTGTTCTCAATCAACCCTCTTTTGCCACCTGTATTTCCTAGTTGATGAGAGATGTAAAATTGCCTGGTGTTCAGAGGATGCCAAACAGGGAGATTTCAAAGGCTTAGTGCAAAACTTATGAGGTGGCAGCAGTTGTTTTCTGTTAGAAGAATGTGAAAGATGGTCACAAATTGTCGTTTTAAAGAAAATGATGTATTTTTAACCAAAGTTTCTAAAAAATATTGACCTGTTAATTTTTTTTTAATGAAAATTCTTTTATTTCAGAGTTTTATAGATAAATTCTGTTCAATATCCTCTGCAATAAGTCACGGCACATTCTAGATATTACATGTTATTGTGTAAAACTGGGCTGTAAGCCAGTAGTGTGCTATGGTTCTGTATCAGTTGCAATGAAAACATAGGAGATTTTGCATCAGTCTTCAGTTCATTGCAGTACAACCCATCAGAAATTTCCAGGCCTTATTTAACTTCAGACTTAAAAGCAAAACAAAACAAAAACCAAATCCCCCAAAACCCAAAGAAACCAACAGAAAACTCAGATTCCCTGGTTAATAGCCCTGCTGGTGATATTTCATCAGGTGGGCTTAATTTTGAAGTCTGTGAATATCAAAATTGGCCTGCCTTTCATTATGGAGATGTAAGTCTCTCTCCTTAAGTCTGACTGGCGCATTGATTTGCGGGCAATATGTGATTGCAGAGATTGCTTTTCATTCTTTCAGCCTTCACTGAGATATTTTCACTACTGCATCTAAACTAACATCCGCCGTGAATGATGGCTGACAGGTACATAGTCTCTCGTAAGCTGCATAAGCCGTGTACATAATCTTGTACTGCTTGTTTAATGTCTTTGAAGCTGAAGACTAAGCTTTTGAATCTGATTTGAAATAAAAGATATATCAAGCAAATGCTTCCTGGGGAAAAATGACTGACCTCAGCTGCTTATGTGTAACCCTAGACAGGGAAACTGAGCTTTGCGTTCCCTGTTTTGAAACATATACAGTAAAACTGTATAATAGTGAAGTGGGTTGTAATACACCTCACGCCCAGAGGGATGTTTGTAGGGGCATGGAGGGCTGTTCAAGCTGGCTGCTGCTTGACTGTCTGTAGTGCTGTCCCTGGGTTTTCATCTTGCAGCTGGGCAGCAAGGTCTGTGTGCTCCTGTGTCGCACCCTGAGCATTGCTCAGGACCCTGCTGCTCTTCTCTGCTCTTCTGCGCTTGCTTGACTTGGTCTTTTTCTTCTCTCCTGCATGGAAACCCTAGTGCTGTTTAACTGGGAGGCCCCTTTCAAGGGTCCTTGCTGTGGTCCAACAGGCCAAAACCATCATGGGGACTGGCTACCCTGTCAAGGTAAAACAGAAAGGGGAGAATCTCGTGGCTTTTCAGAGCTGCTGCTTTCCTGTGCCAGCCACAGGCTTCTCGCCTGGTATCCCACAGCTGGTTGTATTTTCAGCTCTCTGACCGTAATTTTCTATGATTATGACTCCAGTCTTTGTTCTCTAAATAGAAAATCGGGATAGGCCATGCAGTGAATAGATCAAAGCTGCTTTAATAGCACACTTTTTGTCAAATGTACATACGCATAGCAGAGCTGTATTCAAACTGAATGCTGTTAAGCTTTTATTGGTACCCAGTGAGAGCATGTAAATACATAAGATATTGAAGTAAAATTACATCCTGAAGTTCTTGCCCTCAGAATTATGTAGGCATTGATTTTTCAGTATATATTGCAGTTTCTTCATGCAGAACCATAATGTGTTTACTTACTATCTGGTAGAAGGGCTTGTGGAATTACCTGCTTCTGGGAGCATGAACCCATGTCAGAAATGAGCCAAAATCAAACACAAGCAAAAATCCAGATCTCTCCGAGTGCCTGAAGCTATACTGTCCTAGGCTATGATTTGGCAAAAGAAGCAGGGTCATCCCAGTTGGGCGCTTGTATTTGAGCCCCTGTAGAACCAAGTACCTTGTTGCAGAAGGCGATGGCTCTTCAGGTGCCTCTTTTTCCTTAGATGAGGAATTTTTTTTTTTCCTATTTTCCTTAGTCCTTCCTTGGGACTAAATGACACATTCTTCCTGTCACTCTGCCTGGAGACTTTTCTGTAAGTGAAGTGAGCAGCTTCATGTGACTGCCAGGGGTGAATATCACAGCCACATTGCAGAGGGAAAAATCCTCACGGAAGGGATGAGGCAGAGGAAGATGAGACTCGCCTCTCCAACTTAGCAGAGTGTATGTGCTGGGTCACTGAAATATGAGGTGAAGTTAAAGCAACACGAACTTAGAAATTGTTTTTATGACATTCAAACTGTGCTGATAAATGTACTGTGAGGGAGAAACGTGTGGTGGATGGGAGCTCCTCTGGGCTTTGTGCCAACCAAAAGTCATATGGCTGTGGCAGGTACTGTGCTGAAGCTGCACTAAGAAATTCTGGCAAGAGGCTGAACAAATGTTTTTTGGCAAGAATCTAGAGAACTTGGATTCAGCAATGCATGAATGTGATTGTATATGTTTTGGCCCTCTTGGACCTATGCTGTATTAAGTGGGCATCCCCTGGATATTTTCCTGGGCTCTGGCTATTGGTTTGGGATGAGCGGTCCCCTGGAATAGTTTTCCTACCACTGTGCAAGGCAGTACAGGATGATGGAACAGCCAGGCAGCAAGAGGTTTTGCCCACTTGTGGCTTATTAAATGGGCACAGTAGGTCTTGCAAGAACAGATACTTTATCCTTTGTGTATTATGGTGAAATTACTTCTCTGTGCAATTAAATACAAACACAACATTCTTCTTCATGTTTTCTTTTTTCCTTTGTGTTGGCAATTGCATGCCATGTGTGTCTCTGTCCCTTCTTCATCCCCTTCGTCTCCAGTACAGCTGCATTTCACTGGTGGCTGTGGTGACCTGCTGGATGATCACTTCAAGGGTGTGTTCCCTGCTTTGAACTATCCTTCGTGGCAGTAGTGGTTCTGTATGCAGATGACTTCAGTATCAGGCCCAAGACTTTTAAGAAGCCTTCAGATTCACTGAATGAAAGTGCTGTGAAGTGTAATTAGCTTGAATTTAGAGTAAACTTTAGTCCCCTTGAAGTAAATGCATGTAAAACTTACTTTTAGCTTTTGATGGAGAAAAGAGCATGATGTTCAGTCATGGATGTAAAACTCATCAATGTTTCAGGCCAGTGCTATGGTTTGTGGTGGTACAGATAAATGCCAAATGTGAAGCTCTGCCCAGTGCAAAGCAGCAGCAATGTGAAGCAGTCTGTACTTTATAAGTCACTTAGTATAAAGAGAGCTTTTCTAACAGCAGGCTGTGATAAGACTGACTGCAGTCTTTGGATGTTCCCCTAATGCACTGCAGCATGTATGGAAAAGTTAAATGCTTTAGAATGTGTGAAATGTTAGTAGAATATATGAAATGTTAGTAGAATATCTGTGGTGAGTGTTTCCTGTTGATATTAAGTGGGAGTGACTAGGGCAGAATATGTACTAAAATGCATTACACCACCTCATCAGCAAAGGCTGCAAACATAGATTTCTCATTGAAATGCAATGTTATGGTATGCCTCAAGGGCACATGCAGATGTGTTCTTTAGGTACTTACCTGTGAATGTTTTTCACAGGTTGATGCATTAGTTACCTTGCATTTGTTCAAGGACAATTCGTGTGTAGAAAGAGAGGAATTCCAACAGCCCCGGGTGGTGCTTTTATTATAATTCAAAATTAGAAGGACCACATTTTTCATAATTAGGGAGAAAAGCAGGAGCAGCTGACTGACTTTTTTTTTAATTGAAGAATAACTGAATATTCCTGGCAGATAGGTGAAAATGAACACGAATTATGCTTTGGGATTGTTAGTAATAAGGTAGTGAATCTTTCTTGTTAACACGGGAGATATTTCCCTAGAATTGTTTGCTTACTTGCAGTGCAGTTGCTGTATTCTAAGACAAGAAAAATTAACATTGCATATCACTGTTTTCTCCCCATGTTTTTGTAGCCAATTACAGCTCACAAATTCATAAATTCTGATGGATTTTAGTAGAATACAAGTGGAACAGGCAGATCATCTGCTTATTTTTGTTACTGTTATTAACACTGCAGCCCATGAAGACAAACACAAAGGAATGGAAAATCAATGTAACTAACTCCTAAAATCGGGCAGCAAAGTTGTTGGACAGTAGGGAAGGAGAGGGAAAAATATTAGTGCATGTATTGAATGATTCCCTAGGGAATGGTGTCCTTAGTGAGGTCTTTCCTACCTTTTTCCTTGGGAGGTAAAGCTGCCTGGTTTTGAATTTCAAGATTAAACTGCTACTGTGTGGTTTAAATAGCAAAAAAAAAAAATTTGAAACCCCCTAATGACTGAGCAGACCACACTTCAAAACTGTTTTCAGATAGAGCTTCCTGGCATCGTGTCTGTGCTGGATCCAAGAGCGATTTAAATATTCTTGAATACCTAGCTCAGATGTAGAGTAATGGAGGTGCAATGTGTTGGAAGAGAGCTGAGCTCCTGCTGCTGACGGTGCTGGATCTGCAAGGTGAGGGAGGGTGTGCACAGACACAGAGTGGTTTTCCTGGTCCATGCCATATAGTAAAGCTGTCAGGAGTAGTTTCTTTTGCTGATTTAGAGTTCATCAGTGACTCTTGCATTAGCAACACAGTTTTGTCTACCACACATCTGCCTGTTAGTTCTTGCTGCCCAGGGTCTGGGTCTGTCTCCTCCGTGGGTTTTCACCAAGAGCGTTGCTCGGCCGAAGGTCGATCCTCCACCAGCCACTTCAAAATTGCATTGTGTGGCTTGAGTGGGACAGAGCATGTTTTGTAGATGGATGATTTAGAGAGGACAATCTTGCTGGCTAGTACAGGGTGTTTCACTTGCTAACACAGTATCCGTTAGGTATTTGTGCTCTTTGTCTGCTCTGATTTTGAAAAGTCCCATGTGGGGATTTTTTAGTTCCATCCCCTGAGAGGGTTTAACTTGCTGCTCTTCCCATTGGAGCATTCCTGCTATGGGAATAACTCATCCATAAGCCATCAAATGGGAGTGTCCATTAACATAGCACAAGAAGCACGTATGTTCTCTGCTGCCTCGGGATCAGTTTCATAATCGTGAGACTTGGTTTTATCCAGGCAAAGCTGTTGTAAAGCAGAATTAGATTTTTAGTATTTGCATTCTTATGTTGGACTGTTTAATTTCTTGTGAATGTCATCACTAAGATAAGGACGTCACTAAGATGCCATCACTAAGCATAATAGATGACTTTTGTCATCTCAATGCACTGCACACCACAGGCCAAAATATGTACTCTGAATACGTTTTAAGTTCTTGTTTAACCCTGTTTATCAAGCAACAGTTTTGTAAATGGACAATACAATTGAGAAGAAAATGTTACCATTATACTGTCTGCTGGGGCAAGTTGTGCAGAGCAATGTGCTTCATGCACATAGGAGGAGTGGGTGAGGTTGAAAAATATATATGTCATGTTGAAGCAATGAGGCTGTAATCTGCTGGATACTTTGTGGCAGTTAATTTTCACTCCTCCTTTCTGATGATTGATACGGAGGCTTTGATCAGATGTATTTTCTTATTGTGTTTAACCAATTACTTAGCATGTGTTCAACTGTATTTAAAGCGCATAAATAATAACAAATAGACCTTCATCATTTAGTGCTTAGGTAGGGATAAGAAAGGCAAATTTCTAAGGCAAAACAGCTTTGTGAAAAAGGGACTCGTATCCAATGGATTTGGGTGATACAAGAAAGGGATGAAATATCCTTTCTCAAGAATGAAATGTATGAAAGCGGGCAAGATCATTTTAAGAGGAGCTTGGGGCCATGTTCATTCGTGGGTTGCTGCTGTAACCAGTCCATATGATTGTATAGTTTTGGCAGTGATGCATAGGTTTAACCAACCATTGGCTGTGAAGAAGACAGTGCAACTAGGCTGGCATCAGGATGTTCTCAGTGAAAGCTGGCATAGCCGCTGACTGGAGCAACAGTTGAAATCGGCTGGTTTTACATTTGTACTTAAGACCTGTACTTTTTTGTCAATGCTGTTTGATTTGCATGGTCACTAGGATGTTGTCC
The DNA here is from genome assembly GCF_018139145.2 of Gymnogyps californianus. Lineage (NCBI taxonomy): Eukaryota > Metazoa > Chordata > Aves > Accipitriformes > Cathartidae > Gymnogyps > Gymnogyps californianus. Next base: position 17,730,404 of record NC_059479.1, read on the forward strand.
AGGACTGGCGCGGACACACTTCATCCATAAGCGCTGGCAAGCTCTTGTGTGTGAAAGGGAGAGGAGGAAAGCCTGCTCTGTGTGTCGGGGTCGCTCTGCACATGGGCCCCACCAGCGTGTCCATCTGCGGCGCAGTCCTTGCCCTGGCTCCTGGCTGGAGCAGCTGAGCACCATGGAGTGTGCAAGTAGGCAGCAAGGGGTCCTGCTATGATTTTCTGGAGTACTTCAGCAATTCAGCAAGGGGCATAACTCAAGTGCGGGACCTAGGAAGGGGTAGGACCATCGTTTGGGTAAAAACAAGTGGATGACAGCTCACTTCTGTGTCTGGAGCCCGAGGGTGGGAAGTGATGGGAGCACTGTGGGGTGGGAGGGGGAGTACCCTGCCAAAGCTGCAGCATGGGGAGAGGCACGGGTGGGGATCACGCTGTTCAGAGCAAGGGGCAGGCTACAGCTGCTAGAGCTCTGGTCCATTTGGAAGCTTTCCTGATTTTCCTCAAATAGGCAGTATCAGAAGGGAAACTGAGTCGGGGCACTCTCTGAGGGGAAACTGAGCTGGCCTGGCACAAACCTGAGGGGAGAGATTGTGTGGGTACTGCTGTCTTCTGTGCCTTCAGGTTATTGGAAGTATTAACATAGCTTCCCCTTTAGCACGTTGGGGAAAAACAATCCCCTTAGCTGATTCTGCCCCAGCCCCTTAACTAGATGCTTTGAATCTGTGTATTGCTCACCCTTTCATTAATTTGCACTGATAGGAGGAATAAAAAAATCTTGGTCTGGCCTGGGCCCGTGCTGTTTATGTGCCGGCTTGCTGCAGCACACTCACCATCTTAAAGCTTCCTTGCAGCGCTGTTAGCAAAAGTATTCCCTGGGTATATCATTCCCTTGCATAAACAACTATTCCTTGCTTTGGTTTACCCAATAATATGCAGGCTTTCTTGTTGCTTTTTCTTCTGGAAGAAGAAAGCTCTTTTCCTTTCATATTGCTAAAATCATATCCCCTCTGTCTCTGCAGAGCTGTGTCCCACTCGGGTGGGAGCTGACAGTCCCTGCTACATTGCTGGCATTTGATATAAATAGATTCTGAAAAGGTGAGGCAGGTTCAGCAGTTGGAGATAAGGACAGCGAAGGGAACTCAGCCAGGATGAAACGATGATGTTGCATGACTGAGAATTTCTTGCTGAAGCAGTTATTGGCTGTGAAATGGTGAGAGTTGACAAGTATTGCGTGACATCTCTTATAGAGGAGATTTCCTAGAGATCTTTGGACAGATTTGACTTTGCTTTTCACTACCTGTTTAGGTAAAGAAAATTTGAAAATGGAGAAAGGGAATAATCATGCTGATTTTTTTTTTTTTTTTTCCTTTCCTGAATGCTGTTGATGAACTGTTATATTAATTTCACTGGAAGGGGGAAACAAGTAATTGGTTTGGGCAGGTTCACAGCTTTAATGCTATTTTCTGATGCTTGCCTTGTGTAATATAAACCTAAATGATAATTTAAGATTAATATGTGACAATTCTGTCTTGATTACTTTGATGCATTGAAAATATAGCATCTATGAACAGATTGGAAGGATAAAATAGAGGGTGCACCTGGTCATTGCAGGAGACTAGTAATATAAGTGCACATGTACATGTTGCCTTTCATTTCAGACCCATTGCAGAACATAAATACTTCCACACAGGTCTTATTTTCCATTTAGCACAGCAGTCTGTCTCTGACTGTGGCCAAAAGAGGATGCCTAGGGAAAGACGTGGAACAAAGCAAATATACTCCAGTCTTCTGCCTATTGCAAATACTCTCAGCAATCAACAGTTTAAGATTTTTATACCCTCTGGGAATGCAGAGATTCCTTAATATATCTTAAGGAACCTGACAGATTAAATCATGCTTTGATTCCTTGTAAAATGATTATGCTGGGGAGCGAGCCATCCACTTAGAAAATGGGCTCTGAGAAGGGATATTAGAAGCTGCAACATTCTCAGTCAAAGCTGGGGGAAGCAGACTAGTGTTTTAGCAGATGGGAATGACAGATAAACAATAGCTGAGATCTTTGAGAAATGAAAAAACTTAGAAGCATCTGTTAAGGGACTGGGTGGCTTAGAGACTGGTAATAAATAATGTACCATTTACCTGTTCAGATTCAGTATAGACCTGCAAGAATGCTGTTTTCTCTGCTTATGACTGTTATATAGCTGATAATGCTGCTGGACTCAGTATCGTGTGTAGCTGTGCTGAATATTCATTTGTTTTGTGTATGAATGAATTTTCTACTTTGTTAGAATGATGGATTATACTCAGTACAGATGGGACTGATGTTGGCCAGAGTCTCCTCTCATTAGCTCAGTGAGGAAATTCCCATTTATTTCAGTGGAAGCACGCTTATGCCAGTGCTGGAGGGCCTTTGAAAGCTGACTTTGGCCCACGGCCACTTGCAGGGCAAAGGTAGGCTTTTGTGCCAGGGCAGCAGCATGTTAAATATTTGCACTGTTTGTTTGTGGATGAGGCATGGGTGCAAAGATGCAAACCCTCAATCCTTGTTAATGTCATTTTTCACCCACGACACTGGAATTTGGCACATTCCTATCCTCCACAAATGTTACTGCAAGCACATGGCGTTGCACAGTCTGGGATGTTAGTTACCCCTTGTAGTGTGCAAAGTATTACTGACAGTAAGTTCTGTTTTTTCTAATTCATTAAAAAAAAGCCAATGCTTTGTGACACATAAAATAATGTTGTCCAGAAACTCTGTTCTGTCTTGAAAACAGCGCTGTCTAAAAAGAGCAGAGGAACTGAATTGCTTGGGAACTTGCTAATGACAGCACTGTGTGGTCTTTATCCATCTTTTGCTCTGTGTAGCTACTCTGTACTAAATTTGTACAGCTAAACCAGCCAAGATCTGTAACAAACTCCCCAGAACCCAGGAGTATTGAGATATGTAGTTCTGGGTTTAAGGTCTTGATTTAGCTGTTTAATTGGTTAGGAATGAGCTGTGAACTTCTGTACCTCTTAATCCAGAGTTGCCAGTATCTAGAGTGTTGATTCAAGTCCCCTTTCCTGTTTAGAACCGTGGAGTTAGAGTAATCGAATATTTCGCTTCATGCCCTTTTGTCTTAGGGGGACGTGGTTAGACACTGTCCTCTGGCTGCAATCTCAGGTGCTCAGAGAGTCAAGATGGGAACTGTTTAATTGGCTTTTGCTACAAATACCAAGCCCTTTCTTCCTGACATTCACTTAACAGATCCCATTTTATAAATGTCTTTACTGGATGATGGACACTGTTTGAGGTCTCACAGCTGAGACCAAGTACAGACCAAGGCTGTACTGTTTCTTGCCTAATTTAAACCTTCTCCAGATCATGTCAGTCTGAGGAGTTCCTGGCTGAGACTTTGCTCTGTCAAATTCTGTCTTGTACAAGCGTCTGAAAAAAATCAGTACAGAGAAGGACAGAAAATGTAGTCAGATCTTCCTTTCTGCTCCTTTTCCCACTCTGCTGTTTTGAGGGGTATGTGACCAAGCACTATCTACAGTTGTCTAGAAGAATGTGAATTCTTTTTCCAGTAGTCCATTCTACTTTCAGCCAAGGAACATTTTTGGGGGGGGGGGGGGCGGGTGTTCCGATGAACCTAAATGTGGTGAGTATTCTTGAAGTGACAGCGATCTCATTTAGGTGGTGGGTTGACTGGGTCTTTACAAGCTCGTAGAAGTTTGTCAGTGCTGGTTCTGCTCTTGATTTTGCTCCCAAACATTTGGCTCATCTGGTATTTAAGTGGGCATGTGATCCTGAGTGACAGAGCCACTGCATTCTCACAACTCGGAGTTGACTCTGTTGAATGAAGAACTGTATTTCCTTCACCAATGATAAAAGAATTGGTTTCCTGCAGGAGATCAGATATCTTTGCAGAGCTCAGTTTGGATTTTCCAGTATGTCAGGTGTTTGTGCAGCAATACATAAGATAAAGAGGTATCTCTATAGATTGCTTAAGTTATTCTGCAAGTTGCTTTTGGAGGACGGAAATACTTAGTGGAATATAGGACACACTGAGTGGCAAAGAACCAAAAGCTCCTATCTCTCTTTCCCAGCCTTTTGCATTCCAGATACCTGAGCATGGGCTGAATAGATGAATCCCAGAGCTTATGACTCAACACCATCATTTAAGCTCATAGAAGCACATTCCAAAAATACATTGAAAAATAAAGCTGTTCAGCTGGTCTTTTCTAGCAGTAGAGAACGAGGCTTCCTGTGATATAGCACTAGTTATTGTGTAGTGATTTAGTAAGCATTTTAAGAATCCATTTATTCAGGGCTAGAGTTAGACATTTCTGTCCTGAGCAGCATCTTGTTTTGTTGAATCCAGGCCCTGCTGACAGCAGGGGAGTACTTAGAGACTGCATGACTAATTCAGTGGTTTTATGTTACAGTAAATATTTTTGCTTCAGCGTTCATAGCGAAGGTCCTATACATGTATATCGCTAATTCTAGTAATAATTTTTATTAATTAGCTGGTCAGTGGTGATGTGTCTTTCCCAGTTTACCTGAGCTGGAGCCTTTTACAAGCTCCTCTTACTGTCATCCATGAAACTCTTCTGTCTGGGGCTGATTGCCTCTATCTGCCAGTTGCTGTGTTTCAGTGAATCACTCCACTGAGGAGATTGCTCCACACCTCTGCTTCTTAGCAAATTGCCTTCTGAGCCCTGGCACTGAAATGCAATTGGTTATGCTTCATTATCTCATTCTACAGAAATTCAGTCTCCTGAAGACTGCAATTAAGTTTCCTCTTTGTCTGAAAGACACAGAATTTAACTGCAATCTTGTTGGTCTTCTCTGAAGCAGGGGAAGGAGGAGAAGTCAGAAAAACACAGAACCAAACCAGAGACAACACACTCTGACAGACTGTTTTTTATTTGGTAACTTTGCTTTCCTCTGTGTAACTTAGATCTGGAAGCTGAGAGCGCTGTGGATGAGACAGCTTGCCCAACAGTGAGGGAGGCACACCAGGCTGGCAGTTACAGCCCGGGCTGCAGTCACGAGGTTTTGGTGACTTTAGGCCACTCAGTTATCTTCAGGGCCTGATGCTTTGGCCCGCATGATTCCTGCTGCTCATGCCACCTGCAAACTCTGTATTTGTCAAGCAGATCCCTTGTATTTATCATGCTTTAACTTTAATAGAGGGGCTGTATAGGTATCATGTTTTCTGTTCAGTAAGGATAAAGGCCTGGTCATAAGCTACAAAAGTAGTTCGGGCAGTCATAACTGGAGATATTTATTATTGCCCAAATGGAGGGTATATGGCTTATTGACAGTAAAAGGAATTCCCTGCTTTACTGTCCAGAATCCTTTTCCTGTCTTAAGACGAGCTAAATGCATGAGAGAAGTTTCTGGCATTAATTTCTGATGCTTGAACTCCTGGTGGGTCAAGGGCTGTGACTAGTAGTGGAAGGAATGACTCAGCGCTAGGAATATTTGGCCCATCCTTTTTTCTGCAGGTTGTGGAAGACAGAGCAGGAGATGCCTTAAATTTTGTGCAAAACCACTGCTGCTGTTCTGCAGAAGTCCAAAACCCTGGATCTGTAAGTTTTAGCTGCTACTAGTCCCAACTGCTGTCCCTCCTAGTTCTTCCCTTTTCAGGTCTGCCTCGTTCTGCCCGCTGTCCCCAAGCTTGCTGAGTTATTCCATGCCACTGTTGTGAGCTCAGTGGATTTTTCAAAGTGATGGCTTTATTTTTTCTCTGTTCTTCATAGTCTTGCCAGACTGCCCTGCAGCAAAATGCATTTCAGGTACGAGCTCTCACCAGTCCCTCTAGGAATAAGTCACTGCTTCATTTCTCATCTGTACAAGGGAAGCAATAGCTTCCGCTGTCTCATGTGACATAGAAATAGAAAGTTCATTTGTAAGTATGGGATGTTGGGACTCTATAGACACAAGGCTGTCCAGGTTTTTAGGAGAGCTGTAGATGTTTATCGTCCAAGGCATTTCCTTTCCCTACTGCTTTTTTTTTTCCTGTAGGATCAGGAAAAATCATTCATTAGTCTACTATTTTGGCAGAGAAAACCAACACTGTTGTTCTTCAGAGAAGAAAACAGTATGAAGAACAGCCCCCCTACTTAAGCACCTTGGCTATTAGCTTCTGTTGGATGAAGATGAATAGTAGCTTGTACTTCCCAGCTATAATAAGAATCAACATTTTTCCTAGGCTGTTTTTTAAGTTCAGGCAATTCTACCAAGATGTAATATAATGTGGTGGCCTCACTTTTCTTAACCTTCCCAAATCGCACCAAACAACAAACGTATCGGTGTTTCTGTGGCTGGGGAGAGAAGGTGAAGCTCCAGGAAGCTATGGTATGCTTCTCTCCGCATTCCCACCACCTTCATGTGGGCTCAGCTGTAATACTTCACTGCCTGCTGGTGCCACTTTCTTTGCTCTCTGATCTCTCCTCTCCCCATCCCCTCTAAGGTGGGAGCTGTGCTGTGGAGCTCTCTGGCTCATGACTTTGTAGACAGGTAAAACTGGGCACAGCTGACTTGCCCAATAAAAGCAAACTGAGTCATTGCTGTCAGAGGTAAGATTCAGAAGCAAGGGACAGAAATACAGCTTGACTGTGGGATGAAAGATGTGAAGGTGATTTATAAAAGCTCCTAGAAAGCTGTGTTCAATGGGGCCCAGAGCTGGAGGAGCCTTATCACTATGATGGTGGCATCAGGCTGGAGGCTGGTCACCAGTGGGGTTCCCCAGGGCTCAATTTTAGGGCCACTGCTCTTTAATGTTTTTATAAATGATCTTGATGCAGGAATCGAATGTACATTGAGTAAGTTTGCTGACGATACTAAACTAGGAGGAGCTGTGGACTCCCTCGAGGGTAGGGGCCTTACAGAGAGATCTGGATAGGCTAGAGAGCTGGGCAATCACCAACCGTATGAAATTTAACAAGAGCAAGTGCCGGATTCTCGACCTGGGACGGGGTAATCCTGGCTATACATACAAATTGGGGGATGAGAGGCTGGAGAGCAACCCCGCAGAAAGAGATCTGGGGGTTTGGGTTGATGGCAAGTTGAACATGAGTCAACAGTGTGCCCTGGTAGCCAAAAGGGCAAACTGTGTCCTGGGGTCCATCAAGCACAGCATAGCTAGCTGGTTGAGGGAGGTGCAGCCCCACCTCGAGTACTGTGTGCAGTTTTGGGTGCCTCAATATGAGAAGGACATCAAACTACTAGAGTGTGTCTGGAGGAGGGGAACCAAGATGGTGAAAGGCCTCAAGGGCAAGACTTCTGGGGAGTGGCTGAGGTCACTTGGCTTGTTCACCTTGGAGAAGAGAAGGCTGAGGGGTGACCTCATCAGAGTCTACAACTTCCTCAAGGGGGGCAGAGGAGGGGGAAGTGTTGATCTCCTCTCTGGTGACCAGTGACAGGACACGAGGAAATGGAATGAAGCTGTGTTGGGAAGTTCAGATTGGACATTGGGAAAAGGCTCTTTGCTGAGAGGGTGGTCAGTCACTGGAGCAGGCTCCCCAGGGAATTGGTCACGGCACCAAGCCTGTCAGAGTTCAAGGAGCATCTGGAGGATGCTTTTAGTCATATGGTTTAGTTTTAGGTAGTCCTGCGAGAAGCAGGGAATGGGACTTGATGATTTATGGGTCCCTTCCAACTTGAGATATTCTATGATGCTGTGATTTCCTTGCTAGCGGTGTCCTTGCTGAAGTTCAGGTTTGGCTGAGTAGCAGTCAGCTAGTTTGTCCTCAGGATATTTAGATCATGTTGGTTATTACTGTACATGACAGCAATGATATTACCTGACAGATTTCATCACTGCTAAGTGGTTCCCTTTAGACTTGGCTTTTCTCTGTTAGCCTCTTGTAGCCACCTCAGGTTGTGACATACCTTTAGATCCCTGGGAAAAAAATCTCAGCTGTAATAATCCCTTGTTTCTTACATGGCCAGTTTCCACTGCTAGAGGCATCATCTCCCTGAAGATGGAATGTGGCAGATGTGAATGTCTCGATTCAGACGTCTTCCCTAGTGAAACAGCAAAATCACTTTTTTCCTTGCAAGGTTGCTTATGTATGTCAGCATTAAGTGGTGTCTCTTGCTTTTCTTAGTTTATCTGCTCTAGAGGTTCTCCCACTGTTCACTCTGTGTCTGTGTTGCTAGAGAAGCTAGGAAAGTTCTTCCGCCAAACCTTGGAGCCCCGAGTGTACAGTGAGCCCCAGCTATCTGTTGGTGTCAGTCTGAATGTCTTGGTCCTTTCTGCAGTCTCTCCTTTTTACCTGACCCTTTCACAAATGAGGATCTAAATACGGAGAGAACTTCTGAAGTACTCAACTCCTTCATTTTAGTTGACTTGAAAGGGAGTTAGGTGTCTGTATCTAATGCCAAGACTATGTGCCAAGATGACTTGTTCAGTGCTTTGCAGAGATCTGTGTTGGAGCAGGGCATTAAGCAAGTCCTGACTGGTGGCTTCACAGTGGATCATCCTCCTCTCTAAAGAAACTATTCAGTCATGCAGGCTGTCTCTGGCCCTTGATGAGCTATTTTCTATATTGACTTTACTTGTTCTTGCAGAGCCAATTTTTGACTGTCTGGTAATAAAGTTTTTGCTACTGCTTGCCCTCTCCGTTGGTTAAATTGCTGATGCATCAGGCTTGTGGAAGGGGGTTGAAAAGCTCTTTTATCTCATTGTATCATGCTGTACTGTATAACAGACTGCTTCAGCTGTGGATAGCAGAGTGTAGACAGGTAGTCTTGCATGCAAAGCTCAACCATTTAACATCCACATTGTGGAGAGTCAGGTTAAAGGGAGTTCACTTTTAAGATGTGAGTGATAACTTGGGACAATTTCTCACAGCATTTTCCTTGCTCTGCTGTTAGATTTCTCTGGATTTTTCTGTTGTTGACAGCATGCCCCTGGCTCTCATCACCTGCCTGCTGTCATTAACATGTCTTTATTTCTTTTTCTAGATCGCCAGTAAAGACTGCAAAAATACAGCCTGCTTTTTGGCAGATTTCTTGCCTTACCCTAGTGTGCTTTTCCTCGACAGACTGGGGCTTTATCTTGTGATGCTATCCTTTTCTTAATAATGTTACAGGCAACTGTCAGTAATCTTATGTCCCAGCTGTTCTTGGTTTTTCAGAGTAAAATTTGAGAGACGTTGTGCAGAAACCAAATATATTCCAGCTGCTTCTGTAATAATAAACAAGTACTTTTGTGACTAGCAGAACTAATGAAAACTTGTTTCCTATGGCTTTGTGTCTCATGGTTGATTGGCTTTTTAACTAAATTGTTCTAAAGCTGCAGTAGCGAGGCAGAGCTTTATAAGACATCAGAGAATTCACAAAAAGTGGGAACGAGTTGGAGAGAGAATATTTTGGTCATGGGAAGAGCTTTAACTGAGTTTACAACTAAGAGTGAGCTCTGGAGGATTCATAGCAGCATAAAAAAAAGTGAATAAGAGGTGGAATTTCTCATGTCTAACAAAAGCAAAGTTTGAGAGATGCTTTTTCTGCAATTAGGGCACTCAAAACAAGTCTTTCCCATGAAGGTTTCTTGATGATTAGTAAGAGCTGACCTTACACTGATGTCTTACTCTCTCTATTCACCATAACATCTCTTTTTCCTCTACTGGATTGTCTATCTTTCATGAAATTTGAGGGATTTAGTAACCTTGAAGACCTCTATCCAAGTGGATTGCCATCAACAAATAGGTTTACATGTGATTGTGGTAGAGAGGCAGAAAAAGACACACATGCACAAAGATTGTGCTTTCACATAAAGCTCCAAACCAACCTGGTGTAATTTAGAGGAAGATTTTCTGGTCTTTGCAGTCAATGCAGAGCAATTCCAAAGCAGGCATTTCTTGGGGAATGTATGTGTCGAGGGACTCGAGATCAGAGTCTGCCCTGACACCCAGCTCATCTCAGGCTTTGCTGTTACTTTTAACCATGGCTGCTCTGCTCATCTTTCCAAACTTCAGCTTGAGTGTCCATATTCCTTGTACAGTCCTTTCATTTCAGCACTTCCACTCACAGTGTAACCACTCAGAGTTAAGGACATGCTTGTTGTAAAGTTGAAAGGTAGTTGGAAAGGCAGCGGCCTTCTGTCTAAAAGAGGTGGAACTTTGTCCTGTGGACTGACAGTCTGCGTAAAACATGCCATATTGTCTTATGAGGAAGATCTTTGATTTGCTGAAATATTGGGGCATTAATTGAACACTGTTTATCCCCCATGTCTAAAGTGAAGGCCACAAACTAGTGTTTAGTTGGCTTTTTTCACTAGCCTTTAGGATATTTGTCTAATACTTCATACTTCAAGCCCATTTTCCACATACCTTTGTTTTCTTCCTTGGCTTCTCAGTGATACCTGTCGGCGGTTACTTATGTGAAGAATTTGCTAACTGAGCTGCTGTGGGTGATGAAAAGCATATTGGTTTTGGTGAAAGAGCAGCTAAGAAATGAAAAATAAAATCTGAAAATACTGATGTAAAACATCTCAAAATCCTAGCTGCCCCAGGGAGTGAAATGCTCTGAAATCCCAGGGAGAGGTAAAGTGCAGCACAAAACGTGTGAGTATGTCTTCCTTAACAGCAGGCAAACCAGTGACCAGTGATGCTGGCACTGTTTTTATTCCCTCCAGCAATTTGTGTTTGGGATTTTTTTTTTTCTGTTCGTCATATGAAAAGCATTAGTATTGGCTTTGAGTCTCTTACCTCAAGACAGTGTGAAGTGTTGTATAAATGTCTTGGTGTTCCTGTCTAATATCTTCTGAAAGGATTCTGGGCTCCCTGGCAGACATGCTTTGGCAGTCTGGCACCATATTTATTCAAGAGAAAGAAATTGTTTCATGCAGTGACTAGTGAAAACACTTTTTTTTGCCTTGAATTATCATTGCTTTGTGCTTAGCCATGTGTCGGCATTACTTTTTACAGTTACAGATAATTACAGATGGATGTGATCTGTTTCCCACATTGAAGCAAGCTACAGACAGTTTGAGGGAGACAGTAGATAGAGTGAGTCTGTGTCTGTGGCATTTCTAACAGGATTCCGGCTGTTTGAGGTTGTAACAGATAAACTTTATCCCTGTATTTAAAAGTGACTGTTGGACATATCCTGTGACCTCTGTGGGCTTTAACTTTAACCTGGAAGTACATGGAGTCGGTCTCCCCTAAATACTTAGAACTGTGAAGAGATTTGGGCATCAAAGTGCTGCATTAGGCACTCAACTCTAGAATTTAGCGCTTTAAAATCCCTGCCCAGCTCCTGCCTAACTGTGGAGGTACCAGTGTTTCCTTGGGTGAAGAAATTCCTTTGGCTCTTAGGTTCTGCTTTCCTACTGGCAGGGCCAGAAGTCCTGAGGTCTTGACACTGCTGCATAGTTAGGAACCTAACTTGCACCTTAGTCTGTGACAGTCCATCCCAGCCTAGCTTGTGTATAAAGCTCAGGCTTTCCCCCGCTTGCTAATACAGCACCTTGTGCAGCAATGCTTACTCTGTCTCGTTGTCCCAGTGAATATCTAATTATTGCATGTGAAGTGGGGCAGCTTTAGCACCTCACATTGAGTGAGAGTGTCATATTGTCATCGCCATCGGAACTGCCCTGTGTCTGCACACAACTTGTTTTTAAGCAGTTATCTGGTGCCTTAGGTCACAGTAAGCAATCTGCTTTGGAATGAGAGGAACTCCCTCTTTAGAAAGTTTATCTTAACTCTCTTTTTCTTTTTTTTCTTTTCCTTCTTCTTGGCAATCTTCCAGCTTCTCTCCTATGCTGCATTGCCCTGGGCTTGACTGAGCCTGTCTGTATACCTATGTAAACCCCAGTGCACTGGTTTATTTTCAACAGTTGCCACCTGTCTGTATGAATGCTTCCAAAGGAGACCACCTCTGGTTGCTCGTTGTGAGTTCACACCCGCTCTGTTGGCTGTGATCCTCCCCTACTCTGATTCCATGGGGATCTCTTCAGATGTTCAGGATATAATTACTCTTTTCAAGAGCTGCACCCCCAGCCTCTTTTAGGGGAAATCATTGCTGTCATGTGTGGTAAAGAGCATCCTTTACCTCTTGAGATACTTTGGAGAGACCCTTTCTTGCTTGTTGTTAATGTCTGCTTTCTTTTCTTACCCCTTTTCTTCCAAGTCTTATCTGCCTGGATTCCTTGGGGAATTTCCTCCAAAAGTTTGCATTCAATTGATGACGAAACAACACCTTGCTTTTTTTGTAGGGAATTTCTGCTGCCTTTTCAGTCTTCGGAAATACCTGGACAATTTAATCACCTTCCTCACTTGTTAGCTATATCCCCACAATATCAAAGTACTGCACATCCCTATGTAACCAGAAAGCAAGTTGCTTAACAAAGGTAGAAAACTAATGATAGCAAACTAGTGGATGACAGAAGAGGAACTCCAGGAGTTTTAGTTTGTCGTCTTGTCCAAAGTCTTCTGTTGTCTCTGGTGGGCAACCACAGCAAGGACGAGCATCGTGGGATCGTTTTCTTATGTCCTGGGGTTTAGTCAGAAGACGACAGCACTGGGTGGCTGCAGTCCCTTTAGAGGTGGGGACTTGACCCTAGCATAACTATTTACATGTATGAATACGTACACACTTCTGTTCAATGCATTCCTTCTGGTCCACATACAACAGTCAAGAGATCAGTGTGACGGTTCTGTATGCTTAAGTATAAGAAAATGATTAAGATCGGTCTTAATGTTGTTTAAGATCATGGAACAGTCTCAAGTAAGGCTTGGCAAACCAGATGGTGTACTGCTCTCCTGGGTCGTATTGCCACTTCCTGGGAGCTCACATAGGTTTTTAAAAAGACTTCTTTGTCCTGTAGACAATCAGATTTTTAACTGAAGCAAACACTAGCTAATATTTTTTTTTTTATGGTACCCTCTTAGATGGTTGATTTGTTCAGTCTTTGTAGCAAAAATAGCTTTGTGAAGGGTGCTTAGTGACCCTTTATAGAGCTGAGTCATGAATGATGAAGTTTTTGGCAAGCTGAGGGGGGGCCACAACTGATACTGAGAAACTGCTGTCATGGAACAGAACAGACATGTTAATTTTTGATTTATTCGTAACTTGGGGGGGGGGAGGAAATCAATGTTTGCCAAAGGGAAAGAACAGAATCAATAGGGAAAGACATTTGCTTTTCAAGCCTAGTGAGAGGGTATTAAAACATGAGTTAAAAAAAAAAGGAAATCTATAAAAAATGTCTTGACAGTGTAATTTTAATCTTAAAATTGCCAAAGCATACAAGTGGATTATATGTTTTGCAATAATGGAGAACTGATTGATGACTTGGATTTTGAGTGACTTTTTGATGTAGAGCATGGAGAATGGGGTAAATACATTTTACAGTGACAACCCATTACTATCCTTTCTTTTTTTTTTTCTTCTTTATATTTTACCTCTATGGGATGTTTTTTTTTCCAAGGGGGAAAGACAGGTCAGTGTTAGGCAAAGAGATAGAAGCTCATCAAAAGAATTAAAGCCTAGGGACAGGCAGAGAGAAAGGTTTATGTGAGGTTGAGAGAGACCCAGCAGAGCAGAAGAAAAAAAGATGAAGTAAAGGAGCCTGTTCCAGCGACATGCATTGTATGAAAAGTATTCTGGGTGGCAAATTTATCAATTTAGTTTCCACATGCTAGAAGGTGGTCCAGAGTTAGAGAGGTTTTCCCACATTCTTCACAGCCCTAAGAAGTCTCTTTTCATTGTTGGAACCACCTTCCCTCAAGGGGAACAAGTGGAAAAAAAAAAATCTCTCTTTAGAAGCTTTGCACCTTTTCCCAAATAGTCACCACAGTCTATGTGCTTTACGAAGGTCTGGGCATGCTGTTCTTTAATATCCCTGTGCCTGCTGCTCTGGATTAGCTTCTGTTCTCCAGCATTTTCCCTGCTTCCTGGCAGGTTTAGTACTTAAGAACCCCATTGCTATTACTCTGTTGATGCAATTTCTTGTGAAAACTGTAATTTCCAAGTATTAAATTGATTTATCCCTGGGTTCTTGATCAGGCAATGGGAGCATCTAATTATGGAAAACAGACCACATCCATCCCCTCAGCATGGGTCTGAGAAATGCAGCATGAAATCTTTTATTATTGGTTGTCTTGCAAGATTTTCAGCTGCTTTCAGCTTCCCTATGTGCATAGCGTGGAAACACTCTTGTGAGCGACATGGATGTTTCACCTGTGTTTCCTGCTGAGAAGCCCTAAGCAATAGTCCTGCTGGCAATAACACCTGGTCTGCAGGAAGAAGGTATTCATGCTAGCCACTTCTCAAAGACCTGGCTAAAGTAGATGGGCGTGATAGCCCTTCGTTCTTCAGCCAGAATGGATGAGGCCATTTCACCCTACATGTGATGGTGGAAACGGTAGGAAGCTGCTGTTTCAGGCCTGGGGAGGTATACAGCAAGGCTGATTAAATTAGACTCAGAGGACTGATGGCAGCAGCCTGGGGACTGAGTTCTGCCTGTGTGGGTAAAGCTAACGATGAGGAAGCACCGAGTGGTGAGCACAGCCCTGGGAGAAGGTAGAGAGAGCGAGCTGCTCTGGGGCATGGGGCTTGTGGCAAAAACTGAGCTAGGAGGGAGCTGGTTATTCTCGTTTGTAGTGTTCAAGCAAATGGGATTTTGTAGGTTCTTTGTTAACGGCAACAGCACCAGAAGAAACTTCTCACTCACATAAATCCATTCTTGCTCTGAAAAGGAAGAAACTCAAAACCCTGAGTGCTTACCTAGGTATCACAGTTTCTTAGCCCTTTGCATCTTGAAAATGATTTTACAGTCTAGGGCTCTCAATCTCATTTCAAACACGATGCAAATCTCTGCATTGTGTGTAATGGGTGGAAGGGAGATTCAGAGGAGAAGGGGAAGCTCGTGGGAGACATTTCTTTACGTGGAGCCATGGATAAGAGGAGGAAGGGGAACAGTTTCTGTTCCACATAGAGACTGCTAATAGGATATCAAAAGCTTCTTACTGAGGTCTAAGACCCACAGAGGTCTCTCTGGAGAGGAGTGCAAGCCTTTTTATATTCTTTCCATTGTCTGTGCTCCTCTGCTAACTTTATCAGGCACTTTGGAATGGAGATTCAGATCCTGGATCAGTTCACAAAGCATTGTTTGTGTGTCTGGTGCTGTCTAGGTAATACTAACTGTATGAGCCGCTAAGAAATGAGCTTGTTTCTGTTCTAGCACTGAGAACTACTCAGCAAGTTTTTGACATCATATCTGAACCAGAAATCTAAAATGCTAATGGCAGGAATAAGCTCCTGTAAGTGGTACAGTCTGCCCCTGTGGAACTAATGGTCCTGGGATAAAATGGAGCATTACCTCATGCCTTTTTCCCATATACTGTGATTTCCAAATACTGATGGATAATTGCCAAAAATAGGGGGCTAGTGAGTCCAGAAGATCAATAAAAAGCATGTGGTGAAAGTGCAAATAGAAAAATCATGTGTCATAGCAGTTTTATACAGTTCTAGTGTTGATAGTCAGGAGACCTTTAACACAGAGACTAAAATAGCTTTTAATAATTTTAATCAACTTCATTTCTAAAGAATGCTTTAGTCATGAATAAGCCTTTGCCGAGGTTTGGAACTGTTGAGAAGGTTTTGTCATCCTTTAATTAGTCTTGATAATGAGGCCTCATTTTAGAGGAAAACTTAATTTAATGGTCTTGGTATTGAATGACCTTGATGTGGTTAAGACACTTGTCTATATGTGTGTGGGAAATGCAAATAATGGAGACTGTTTTGGCTCACAGTCTGTGAGCCTCAGTAAGGTACTGGATGTTACTTTAAATTTGCTTGCTTTGCAGGTCAGATTGAAGGATGCCTGAGACAAGCAATAAATTTTTTTTCCTGCCGTTAGGAGGTTGAACCTGCTGATTAATGCACCTCTCATTTTTTCAAATGCTTGAATTCACCCTCCCTTTGAATTTTCTTTGTGGCGCTAGAGGCTTCCAAGATTTTTTTTTTCTAAATAAATGCCAAATGAGGGCTATGACTCATCAGGGCCTGATAATTGAATCCAAACATGTAATTTATTTTAACTACAGTAGTTTTGAATGTGCTGCACAAAATTTCTGTAACATGTTGCTCCTGAAAGCGAGATTGCGCTTGAAATAGTAAGGACAATTGTTAATGTTTGATGCCCTACTTCATTGGGCAAATGATAAAATATATTGTATTTATAACTGTACATATTGGTATTTGTAAATTGTTTTTTGTAATATATAAGTACATTTTCTCTCACCTTAAGATTATTTTTTGTGTGTGTTTTCTCTTAGACTTGAGATCCCAACTGTAGTTTATTTTAGCATTTGCTCCATATTACATCTTTGTTTTCAGTCCTAAACTAGCTCTTAAACTTCTTATATGAATTGCTTTTTCAAACTTAATGGAGGCCTGGGCCAGAGCATAGAACAGCAGTGATTGGAACAGATTTGAATTGTAGAGAAAGCTCTTTATGGCATCCTGCTAATAGTCTAATCTGTGAGAGCAGAAAACAAGCTGCTACTTTACTGGGAGAGCAGCCTGAGAACATAGTACATGGGGCACTGGGAATACCAGGTTTCTATATCTAGAAACTGGATGGTGCACGAGTCACTTTATTCTCCTGGATCTGTTTCCTCATCTCTAAACGGGGTGATACAGACTGCCATTTGAAGCTTGGTGATCATCTGATGGAAAGCTTTCTTCTATAAAAGCTACTATTACTGTCTAAGTATTGTTAATTAGGCATTGCAATGAAAGTGATAGTATGGCAAATGTGAATGACCTCTTAAAACTGAGCAAAAATAGTGGCAATGTGGGTGTCTGTGTGGGAGAAAGATGGAAGGATGGGAAATAGGATGGAAACAGCTGGAACTATCCAGATCATATCTATTTTCTTCTATTTAAAAGGAGGATTACCAATTGTGGCACAGCCGTGATCATTACAGAGCTAGTGGGCCTTTGCTAATTGGTCCCAGCCAAGGACAGCCATGTGTCTGCCCTGTGTTTTGCTTTACTTAACTGACTTTGTGCTTGTACTTTATTGCACTGGAAGACCAGAGCAAGTAGATGGGAGTCGGGGCCCAAAGTGCTACTTGAGATACCATTGAGGTGAGAGATGGGTATGAACTCATCTGTGTCTCACTTTGCTTATTTACAAAATGGATATAATACCTGCTTGTGAGAACACCTTGTGCCTCAGCTTGTTGATCTATAGGAAGAATGTTGCCATGTGTTTTGGTGGAGCTCAGTTCAGACCCAGAAGACCTGTAGCTATGCCTGGGTAGAGGGTGTTGCTGACTCCAGGCGGTGCAGTGCTGAATAAGGAGGGCTTCTGATCGATGGATTCTGTGATTACACATTATTTATTTTTGATCTCTCCTCAAAGTAAGCTTATGAGGCAGTATTAGTATTTGTGAAGAGTAAAATGGGCTTGGGGCAAAGGCCAAGGTGAGGGATGCACAGGGTTGATTGCTTGTTCTGGTGCCTGGTGAGGCCTTGAACATGTCTTCCATGTTCTCAATGTCTTCAAGTTTGAAACTGGATTAGGGTTTAAACTGAAGTCAGCAGAGCACCTAAGCATCCACCTGATGCACAGAGAACTTTCTATGACCATTACATCTGCATGTTAGGTATGTGCTTTTGCTCTGTTTAACCAAGGATCTACCATATTTGTGCCAGAAGTGGCCCTGTATTCTGGCCGTAGTGTGGATCTCCTCTAAACTGGTGCTAAACCAGTGGTGGTGCCTTCTCTCAGTGTGTATGGGTGTGCAGGTGCACGTGTGTGTGTGGAATCATGTGATGTGGCCATGTCTCAAGTGCCTCTGATACCTGAGCCTTTACCATAATTCACTGCATTTCCAAGTGCATAATCATACATGTCACCCTAAAAGCTGGTGGGCAATGTAGTGTTAAACTTTGCCTGTTAAGATTACTCTTATGTCCTGTTTCTTAAAACAGAAGGTACTTTTTTTGCCCCACTGAAGCATGGCTGACATAGATTTCAACTGCTGGTGCACGGAGATGCTTTGCTGCAGAACAGACAGATGTAGCTGGGCAGCAGGAATAAAATTTGGGTTAAAAAGAAGTGTGTCCAGGTTGTACCTTTTTTTAATAATTTTTTTTAAAGCACATTAGCTTTGCTGCTCTGTGTACTTGTGTGCTTCCTGGCTGTGGATGAATGCTGATTAAACTTCTGCCATTACGCATTTGAGCCGCATCTGTGTTGATAGGCAGCAGAGGAATGTACAGTAATGAAGAATATAACACTGCATTTCACCAGCTGCGAATCAGGACCCTCTCTTGTGCATTTGTTCTTCCTCATCCTTCTTGATGGAGAAGAAAAGGAGGGAGAAAAACCAGAAACTTATGTAATGATCAGCCAAACTAGAGCATATGTTAGGCACTGCACATGTGCTGCGTGTCTGTTCTCACAGCATCTCTCTTATTGATGCGCACTGTTATGTGCTTAGACCACTGCCTTTGAACTTGTGCAACAGAGCAACAATAATAAAATATTTTTAGTTAGTGCTATCTTAGTGCATCATATATTTGCTTCTGCTACAGCATGTTTTGCTCATATTCTAGATACTGTAAAGTTAAAATGAATCCTTTTGTGTCCATAAATTATGGTGCTTAAAGATTCAAATTTTGGTTCCTGCATATCCATAGCCTTAGATTTATGAACTCATAAAACACTCACTATGTTTCTTTGTGATTTGTATCTGACTGTTTTTTTCAGACATAACGTATAAATGGAGTACACTGTTCCCAAATGACATCAGCTCTCTGGAAACCTATAAAATCATTCTTGTGTTTAACTGACTTTACACTATTGCTGTGTAAAATTAGAATTTTATGAAGATGAATAGGAAACTTACAGATTACATAAGGCCTGCTTCGGAGCTGCAGTGCAAGCCGTTTACAACAAATGCAAATAGCTTGACGATCTTGAGCCTTCCAGTCTGCTCTTTGCTCCATGGATTATCGTGATGGTTCATTTACATTTACTTTGACAACAGTACCTGCCACTGATAAAGACGAGAGAGTCTGGATTCGAGGGGGAACATTTGAATAACAACAACATTGTATTTATAAAAATTGTCCCTTGGGGGCAGACCGTGGCTGCAGATGAGCAAAACCCAGTTTACTTCTTGTAATCCATTACTGTTAATTTGTTGTTCTCTTTAGGAGCGTTCAGATGGCCAAGTGAGAAATTATTTCTCTTGCCTGTCTATGGAGCCCTCTGAACTCCAAAATGTCAAATGGAACAGTAAAAATGGAAGGGGAGGGGGAACCACCCCAACCTTGCTTTTGAAGTCTGCAGCTCAGCCTTGGCATCCGAAGGGCAGCTCTGGAGCTACTGCCTCCTGCCCATCTCAGTTAAGGAAAAATAATCCGTTAAAGTGAAACCATGACAAGATGTTCAGAATCTTTCTAAGCTCATTAGACAGCGAAGCGGAGGGAACTCTGACGAAGCTGATCATAGTGGAAGGCTCAGTCGCGGGTCAGGGAGCTCAGTCTGCAAGGAAGTAGGACAGTAAAGCTGGAGGAATGGATCATGTAGCATTGCAAATAGCCTGGTCACAGTAACTGCTGCAGAGAAGGGAATTCAGAATGCAGGAGATGGGAAAGAGAAACGCAAGCCCTTTAAAAATCAAGGGGAAACCCTTACTGGATGTATTGTTGGATGTCTGTACAACGAACAAGGCCCATCTTTGAAGATGGTGGCCTTCCTCAAAATAGCAAAATAGAATTCCTGTTCATGATACCAACACTCTCCTTGAACAAATATCCCACTTGCATGGGAATTGATTACGGGCTGCATCCCTAGTGGTCTGGGACTTTGGGGACATAAAAGAAAAGGTAACTGTTTCCATATGGGTAACCATTCTCTTACGCAGCCTGTCCATGTGCAATCCATTTGGATAAAGCTGATTGCTCTCTGTCTAACCCAGCTTGAGTTGATGCAGACAGCTTTACAGGACAGTGATCCTGATGCTTCTTTTCTGATCTCTTTCCTTTTGCTTCTCCCTTGCAGAGACTTGCTCCTTAGAGCGGAGGACTGTCACCTTTTATGTTCTGCACTGAATGTCTAACAGCTAAAGTCTATGGAAGGGAGGTTCATGCTGAGGAGAAGCTGAGAAAGAGGTTATGTGGTCTGCAGTGAGAAACAAGCCATGTTGTGTATGTGAGAGCCCTGATGTGTTTACGGGTGTTAGTTTGAGACTGTTAGAAGTGTAGGTAGGTAGTCCAGGTTAGCTGGGTTAATAGCAAGAGTGCTGCTGGCTATGTCTGATATGCAGTGGAAGATGTGAGTGGAGCACAATATGGCCACTAAAAGCCATTCTCCTATAGAGAATCAGCGTAGCCATGATTTTGTTTGGAAAAGAAATATTTGCTAACAACCATTTCTATTGACTCATTTTCTCTGTCTCTTCAGTGTGTCCCATAAGAGACATGCCTGCCTTGAGTGTGTGGATTCCAGCTACAGCTGGCTTTGGCTGTAATGCTGTTACAACACCAAAAACTTGTGAAGTTATATCTATAAAGTTTCCATTTCAGGAATTCTGACATATTTCAAAGTACTTTGTGGAGGTGAGCTCAAAGCTTGCAGGATTTATGACCCGGTGCTTTTTGTATGCCTGGGAACAGCAGTGCTTCCCTTTGGAAAGAGGTTCTGAAGCTTCTTTGAGTGAGCCAGGGACAGATGGGAATAGAAGCAAGATAATCTCTATTACTTCTGGTATGTTTTAAACCATGGACTATATTATTGTTTGGGACCGTCTGACTGAACATCTTCTGTTGGTCCATCTGGTCTCTCCCTGCCTCACAATGGACTGGGTGACACAGTTTTTGGATCAGCCCTTGCAGTAATCTCCTTGTGCTCTGAGCATTTACAAAGCCTCTTTTTTAGTTTTATTTTTTGTTAATTTGGCACAACATTCAGTGTGCCTTTTTTTTACTCTGTAGTCTATAATCTGAATTTCCTCTGCTTCAGTTTTAAGCCTGTTTGTTTTTCTGAGATGATGACTAAACTGGTCATTAGATTTTTCTTGTATTTAGTGATACTGTACCCATGACATGACTGCTATTTTGTAGCTACATAATAATTAGAAAGTAAGAAGTCAGTTTCACCTTTTTATGAGAAAGGATGGAGATTCATAGTGGGTTTTTTCCTCTTAACCAAATGTCTTGTCATGCAGAATTTAGTGATGTTTTTGCAAGCTGGGCTGCATTTTTCTAGGTTTCTTCTCTGTGTGAATTCCTCTTTAAGTTCTTAAGTCTGAGAAGTTCTTTACTCATTTCCTTTACATCTAGCTCTACTGTAGGTGGGAGGTTTATGGTTAGGATGTGAAGTTTTCCAGATCAAGCAGTGGGAGGCTGATGCAGGTGGAACACTGCATGGTACATGGATAGCCTTTCATGTTTCATTTATTGGAAAAGTGAAAACTGTGCAGGAGTGGAGTTCTCTCCTGCTATATTTGCAGTGGTACAGGACAGCAAAATCTCTGATGATAGTTGTTACAGTGGAGGCCAATTGTATAGGTTAGGCAAACAGATACAAAAATGATTTCAGGCCTTCTCCCTAAACCCTAACATTTTAGCCTAAGGGATTATATTGTTATGAGACAATTGTGAACATAAGTAAATAAAAAAAGTTGCAGAAACTTGGAGCTAAGGCTGCTTATTGATGAACTCTTCTCATTGATGTATAGACATAACACACAGATTATAGATACAGGATGCAATGCTATTTAACATATAACATAGCTTTCTACTTTCAGATGTCTCTTTTGTTCTAGGTACTAAGCCAAGTCTGTGAAAGTAATTTATATCTGTAGTGTGTAGAACCTACTATCAATTAAACTGAACAAAGCAAGTATTTGCTGCCTTCTGTGAGGATAAAGCAAGTGTCTTGTGTTCTCAGCCAAATTAGCTTTATAGTTTAACTGCCTTCTCCCCTGGATTGTACCTTGTAAACTGCTGAAATGACTCAACAGAAAGAAAATGAGTGAGGCATTCAGTGAGGTCTCTTCTTGGTATAGCAGTTATAACTGACGATAGTCAGCAGCACAGTCTTTAATCACTAAGTGTGCTCTGCTCAGAGCTTGGCTGTAAGAGGAGTGCTGCATTGAAGTGCAGGGACGCAGTCTGTCACCATCGGCTGCTGCTTGCAGAGCTCTGCAGACGGTGTTTGCTTTCCCCCATCCCTTCCTGATCTCACAGGGGGAGAATCTGGATGTGTAGAAGAGTTGGGTGACCTGGAAAAAGATGCACTGTACCTCCTCAGATAGGCAATTCTGCATCTGAACAAATAAAACAGAGAGGAAGTTTCTTTTTACTTCTGGCTGTCCATGGCAAGGTGCAGTGAGGTTTCCCAACTCTGAGTCTCCTCTCTTTCTGTAGAGATTTGCTCTTGGATAATAAGAGTACCTGAAGCTCCTGTTGGTGGTAGCCATTAGGTATGACCAAACTCTTACCAGCCCCTCAGGTCTGGACCAGTCAGTCATGTCCACTTGTGAAGACAGAAAAACTACTGAGTATTACTAAATGGTCATTAGTAATGGTAATTCAGATCCTGGGTCAGGAAAGGCTGAAGGAGAACAGGGGGAGGCATTATCCATTTCTATCCTGTTCTAACTTCCCTGTGGCCTCTGCTTACGGCCAGTGTTGGGACACAGGAAGGAGGAATGTTTGACCTAACTCCATATGGCTGCTCTCATATTGTAATTCAAGTGTAACTATGGAAGCCTGAAGCCTTGTCTGGCTGGAAAGCTGGGCATCCAGTGTTTCTTCTCGGTACTACGTGTACAAGGCCAACAGATTTCATAACAAGTGGGAGCTTGTTGGCTGTTTGGGGTCTGTGCTGCTAATGATCAGCTGCAGCCCTGAACTGCTCCCTCACAACAGGCGGCTTTTCCATCTGGTTTCCTAGCTCTAAGCTGAACAGCTTCATCAGACCCTCCTGCCGTTTGTCAGTGCACCTCAAATGGGAAGGAATGGTAGTGTGTTGCTTTCCTGGATGGGACTGTCTCCTGGTTTTGGCTTTTCCGGAAGCGTTGGCAGGAGTTTCTCCTAAGACATCGACTGTCTTGGGGTTAGCTGGGCTCTCCCTGCATCTTCCTCTGCCAGTTTCAGTGTACCTGGACACCAAAAACTCACAAAGCTAAAAAGGTCATGTGTGACGGACCACACTGATCCTGCAAGTTCTGACTGCCTGTAATAGAGATGAGCTGTCCTTGTTACCACAAAATATATATTTTTCAAATAAAAAGAATAGGGGTGTGTGTTTTGTGGTGTGTGGTTTTGTTTGTTGTTGTGGGGGTTTTTGTTGTTTTTTTTGTGTGGGGTTTTTTTTTTTGCCACGAAAGGGAGCGGGCACAAAGGTCTCTCTGGTCTCCCCAGGGAGTTGCTCTTTTTCTCTCCAACCTCCTTCCACCCCCAAAAGCTTTTGGCTGGTATTTCCTCTGAGAGGAAAAGGCACTTGTTCAAATAATCCTGCCTCTCTAGTGTGTTGCAGGCATCGAGGCTGCTGTCATAGGCTATTCTCCTCCGCAGTCCCAGCAGCACTAGTGAGGGGCATGTGCTGTTTGATGCAGCATTTTATCCCTTCTGTCTGCCCTGCCTGGGGGGCTGTTCATTGTATTGCAGTGCTGTTTTTACGTAAGGTATTGCATCAGGCAGCACAAGGGATGTGGTGCTGAATTTAAACAGCTGGAGGTTGCGTTGTGTGCTTTTCGGGCAGACTGGAAATAGCCACTGGCTTTTTTTTCTCCTTTTCAGTATAATTCTGTCCATTCTAAGTATTATGGCCATCATATATTTCCAGTAGAGGCTGTTGAGCTAGTAGCCAGGTTTTTCAGTGTGGTATTTTACCTGTAAGCCTATTGGAGATTTGAGTTGTGTTTTATCACCACCACGCTCCAATGTGTTTTTTTTTAGCAGAACATATTTTACCAATTTGACATACTCAAACAGTCTGGTCATGGTTGGTTTTGATTGTTTTGTGAAGTTTCATGGAGGACAAAGAAAAGAGAAAGTGTAAAGTTTGTGCCTTGGGCACACAACAGCTGTGGAGGGTGAGTTTATTGGGTCATTTTCCTCAGCCCTCTGGAAGAAAGCGATGTAAGGGTTTGTCATGCTGGTACAGCAGTGTTTCACAGATGATTTCTCAGAGCTAACTTTCCTAGTGCTAGTCTCCGTTGCAGGAATCTTGGTGAACTACTGTCTTATATATGTGCAGGCATTGTGTGCATCCTTCGTTTCTAGGGAAGTGAGGGATTGCCAAAGCTTTACACAGATGGCTCTGCAGGCAAGTCCGTGGAACCAGCTGTGTCCTAGCTCATCACTTTTTAATGACTACTTCAAACTTGTCTCAAAGCTGTTTGTTAGCATGATCTCTTGGCTGGCATTTATATATATTTATCTCTTATGTCAAATTCTCCTTTTTTCATGGTAGGCTGCTCTTTTTCATTTCATAGCATATATTTATTTTAAAATTTTGTTTTACCGTTGGTAGAGATGAAGGTATGCTTTGAAATGAAATGGATCATGTTATCCTTATGCAGAAGGCTTACCTTCATACAACACTTTTTTTTATGGTCTGTTTATAAGCATAATCAACCTAGAGGGTAAAAAAATGCATATCTGATAAGCTATCATTTGGAACAGTTGGTTGCCAGTGCTGCTAATATGAAAATAAATAATTCTAAGGCAGGCTTAGTACTTGAATATGGCAAGAGCTAGAAATTAATTGCCCTGAACTGCATGGTTACTGATCTGCATCAGGTCACACTTGCACACATAATTTCCTGTCTTGTGGCTGTGTTGCTTTCACTTTCTGGATTGCGTGAGAAAGGTCTTGGCAGAAACTGAAGCTTAGAACTCATCTATCAACCAAGAATATATTAAAACAGAGGTGGATGTAGCCTTTTCTGCACGTCCATTTTGCTTGTGAAAAGTAAACACAGGGATTCAGGTAGGCAGCAGGAAAGCTTATGTCTTGGTAATGCCACAGTGCTGCCTACAGTGCAGACTCCGTGGTGAGTAGCTGGTTGAAGAGGAGCAAAGAGCAGCCCGCAACATGGGTAGCGAAGCCATTAGAAGTGAGAGATATACTGAGGAGTTCCACAAATTCCCAGTGCCCTTATCTCTTAAGACTGCTAGAATCAGTTTCTAGCACACACATACACTTCATCTTACTGGTTTTGATCACAGATTGTTCCATGTACACTAATGCTATTTCTCCAAATTATTATTTCTCCTATTATAATTGATATCTGAGGACTTCTGTTCCAGGAGCACTATTTGTAAAAGGGTAAATTAGCTGAGATGCAGATTACATGCATGAATGTATATGGTATATCTGAAGTCTGCAGCACATACATCTCTGTCCAGGGCAAGAGATTTGAGGGGAGGATTTTGCTTCCAAGGCAGAAAATGGTTCAAGCTCCCCAAGCGCATCAAGGGCCGTTTTGCACCCTAATCTCTACGTTGCTATTTGTGCAATGTCTTGTCCAAACGGGCTGCTCCATTTATATCCATGATGGTCCTTCCATGCGTGTTCAAGTTGTAGGACAGACCGCCCTGTTACGTGTGGCTGCACCCCGGTGAGTCTGCATCCTGGCTGGACGCGCGTATGGTCAGTGGTGCCTGGATAAGGACAATACTCAGCTGAGACTTTTGGGGCTGTGTAAAAGAAATTGACCCAAGCTGTACCTATATGGGATCTGGAAAATGGGCTGAAAAACATGATTTAATTTTTATCTCTAGTATTAAGAGCTCTTCCCATTTGCCTTAGTGTTACTTTGTAATAAGAGAAAACCAACCAGCTGGGTTTCACTCTCTGCTTGAAAGTAAACAAATAAAGCAAAACTCCCTGATACAGTAGTAAAACTATTTCGCATACTGTAAAAGAGGAATATTACTTCTATATGTGATTGACTCGGGTTTTGAGCATAGAGTAGCTTGCAAGTGTGTGTATTTTCATAGTATGTCATCTCATGAATCTCGGGACTCTATTTCAGCAGTACCTTCAGAGAAAGCAGTATCTAAATTAAATAACTTCAACAATAATTTTCAGAATTATAATCAATGCAACATATCTGACTTCCTAAAATCTTGGGGAGGTTTTGGAAACTCTCTTCCTCTTTATATTGTCCCTCTGTAAACTAGCTATCTCTTTGCATTTTGTGAAGGGTGTGAGCTCTTTATCAATTTTTCCTCTAGAAATTTTTATTAGTTTTTTCTCTGATACCTTTTTGATTAAGACTTTTGGCAACAAGTTGACCATTCCTTCAAGATTTGCTACTGCATTGCTATGTTTGGGAGGTAAATATCACACTGATGCTCACTTATATTCAAATAAAACCATAACATATTTTTGTTATATATTTTTTAAACAAACAAGGATGTTCTGGCCCATAGATGGACTCTTTGTGTTCCTGCTGTGAAAGCAGACTGGCATTATGTGCTTCCAGTTCTTCATTTGTTTCACATGTGGCAAGAAAGTGAATACATCAGTGCTTACTCATCAGTGTGTTTTTCTGAAATGAGTTCAGACAATGTCCCTCTTCTCTGAATTACCCTGTTGTACAGTTCTTCCGTGTTAAGCCCTGGTTTATTAGGGAATGTATAGGAAACATGCTAATTTATCCATTACGACATGAAGAAAACAAATTAGTACCAGAAACATTAATTTAACAACAACAAAGTGTCCACTTTGGGACTTGTGTTGATGACATGAGAACTACTATTGATGTGACATTACTGACTGGTGTAATAACTGGCTTAACTATGTTTATTGATGGTTGTTTCAGGATTACCATTACATAATTTTGAAATGGCACTTAAAAACAATGTTGAAAATAAGAAATAATTTATTGATGGGACCTTCGTAGTCCTCACTCTGACACCATATTCCTGCTGCTTATTCAACTTGTTTGTAATTATAGTGAGGAATTTTGTTCTTTTTATCCTTTCTCTTTGGGGGGGGGGGGAATACTGCTTCTCATATGTGTGCTGTGTTCTGTTCTCTTAAAGGGCTGCCTCTTACCTCTTTAACAGCAGTATGGCAACTGAACACTCTGAGTTTTTTGGTATGTCTACCTGACTTTGGGTGGCCTACATAGCTGCTTTTGCTCAGGAAGTTAAAGTGTAAAGATACATTGTTGTCTTCATGATCAGGAATATGTAACTGCTGTGATAAGTTTCTTATGTCTGGTTCTTCCTGCTATTTTTTTAATAATCTTTATATAACTGATATTACTCTTTTTTTACTGGAAATTGTGCAGTACTTATATAGCTTATTCATTATGGTATTGAGATAAATACAGAGCAACTCTAAATGAATTTCCATTTCATGATATCCTTCCAGATAGTGTGGAACTTAGCATTATATTTTTAATACACAAAACGACAATTAGAAACAGCATTAGTATTTTCTTCACCTGGAGTGAAGGAAGGTGTCTGATGGCATGAAAAATAAATAAAACAGGAGACGACGTACCCTCCATCACTGCCCTTTAATGATTGAATTGGACTTCCTGATGTTGCAAGCATGGCCCTGTGCTTTGTACAGGGGTTCCAAAATTCCTGACGAAGCGGGCAGGGTTTTAATAAGCTTGGCCTGAGTTGCATTTTGGTGCAATGGCGAAAAATAAGAGTTGACTAGGAGAACTGGACTCAGCACTGCAAGCACAGCAAACAAATACCAAAAGCTTGAGTGCTGTTATTGAAATAGAAGTAGGATGGGCAAATGGTCTTTCTGATGTGAAACCAGACTTAAGGAAGGTGACAAATACCTGTTGTGGCCTAGGTCTGTATTTTTTTGGTAACCAAGAAAACTTGTGCCTCTACCCCTAGTCCGGTAGAGTTTTATTATGTTTTAGCTGCAGCTGAAAGTTTGTATCTCTACTAGTGTGGTGTATTCCAAAGCAATTTTTTCCCCTTTAAATGTGACTTAGAGAAGCTACTTTTGCAGCCTGCTTCCGATGTTGTTGGTAATGGAAAGTAAATGCACAGCAAATAGGATTTCATACTGACAAGAGTCATGAGGAAAATAACTTTTTGTACATTATGAGCAAGTTCTGTTCTATATAGTAACAAATTGTGGAATGGACTTCTATTCTCGCCCCCCCCCCCCCCAATCTTAATCTGTCCTGGCTCTTACGTAGCTATAACCTAATTTCTAACAGTTTTTAAACTTAAACCATCAGCTCAGGTTCTGCTGACTGCCCAGTGACACACATCGGTCTCATCAGCTAGCTTTTAAGACTATCTCTGTAGGAGTTGCATGGGAACTTGCCACTAGCTGTATCATTTTACGTGTAGTAGGTGTACGATGGGGCCTTTTTTTTTTTTCCCCGTTCTGATGCAGTCATTAGCTGGAGCTATCAGGTGAAAACTACAATGTGACTCTACTGACCTGCTATCCGTACCCCAATATGGACAATCACATATTCCTTTGGGAGAGCTGATTTCTCCAAGCGAGGGTAGGGGAAGATGATCACTCACTTGTATTAGGCACAACAAAAGCAGGAGGCACCGTGTCCCTGCAGAAACACTGACTTGAAAAGAGATAACAATAGGGAATTGCACAGAAACTATTTAGCTCCAGTCCTTTTTGCCTGCAGCTGCATTGAAAACAAGGTGATGACATGATCTTGCTTTGTCAATACAGAATTTAGGAAAAGCTGTTTACAAACTTGTTTTCTGAACTTGTTTTCTTGGGGGGTTTTTGGGAGGGAGGGTGGAGATGCCTGGAAAAAAAAAAACCCCTTAGTCTTCTTTTTTTTTTACAGTCTCCTCTATTTTTGTTTGCACTACTGCTTTTATACTTGCTAAATACTAATTTAAAGGAAACATCATTAGATATTCATAGGTACTATAGCTAGTTTTGGTGGAGATATCACACTGGTAGTGACCCATTGCCAAGGATAGCTCATGTCTTGATCTTGCAGCTCTAGAGACAAGTGATGATTAATGGTAGGGCTTGACACAGAGGAGACAAGGCTTAGAGGAGGTCAGTGACTTTTAGGATAGATATCAAAGTTGTAGTTAAGATAGATATGTTAGTGATCTTTGCCACCCCTCACTCCTGCTAAAATGAAAGAGGAAAAGGCATATTTAAGCTGACGGAAAAATTTCACAAATTTGTGCCCATTTGTAGGTTTGGTTTTTTTCTGTAGTCAGTCTTGCTGTGTGAGTTCTGGGAAAAGAGGAAGTCTCTGTTTTTGCCATGTTCTTAAAACCAAGCCAAACCCTCAAACACTTCTGTTTAGTTAAACAAACAAAACCAAAACCACCAAAGCCCGCCCCCCCCCAAACAAAAAACCCATACACAAACCCCCCCAACCCCCCTTAAAACAGGATTAGTTTGTGATGTTTCCCCTTCCTCTTTTCAGTTTACAAAGAGGGTTAAAGTATGTTTTTAATGCTATGTTGGGATATTCTTGTGAAGCTTCCTGTCACAGGTTTACCAATTAATTAAAAAAAAAATTGCATTTTAAGTATGTATTTATGGATAATAAATGCTTGAAAGGTATTGATGTTTCATTATGTCCATCTAAAACTCCTGGGAGCATACGTACTCACCATCAGCTGTCCTAGGGGAGCTGTGTACCCTTCCCAAATCATTGGGGTATTCATCTGAAGCAGGCTGCCAGGCTGCATGAGTCTGATCTTTCCTGGTCAGGTCATGTCTTGTCTTGTTAGAATCATAGAATGGTTTGGGCTGGAAGGGACCTTGAAGATCATCTAGTTCTAACCTGCTGGCCATGGGCAGGGACACCTTCCACTAGATCAGGTTGCTCAAAGCCCCATCCAACCTGGCCTTGAACACTTCCAGGGAGGGGGCATCCACAACTTCTCTGGACAACCTGTTCCAGTGCCTCACCACCCTCATAGTGAAGAACTTCTTCCTTATGTCTAATCTAAATCTACCCTCTTTCAGTTTAAAACAGTTACCCCTCATCCTATCATTACACTCCTTGATAGAGTCTCTCCCTATCTTTCCTATAGGCCCCCTTGAAGTACTGGAAGGCCACTATAGGGTCTCCCTGGAGCCTTCTCTTCTCCAGGCTAAAAAAACTCCCAGCTCTCTCAGCCTGCCCTCATAGGGGAGGTGCTCCAGCCCCCTGATCATCTTTGTGGCCCTCCTCGGGACCTGCTCGAGCGGGTCCAGGTCTGTCTTATGTTGGGGGCCCCAAAGCTGAACACAGTAGTCTAGGTGGGGTCTCATGAGAGCAGAGCAGAGGGGTGAATCACCTCCCTCGACCTGCTGGTCACTCTTCTCTTGATGCAGCTCAGCATATGGTTGGCTTTCTGGGCTGCAAATGCACATTGCTGGCTCACATCCAGTTTTTCATCCACTAATACCCCCAAGTCCTTCTCCTCAGGGCTGCTCTCAATCCACTCATTGCCCAGCCTGTATTTGTGCTTGGGATTGCCCCAACACAGGTGCAGGTTGCACTTGTTGAACTTCATGAGGTTCATACGGGCCCACCTCTCAAGCCTGTCAAGGTCCCTCTGGATGGCATCCCTTCTCTCCAGCATGTCAACCGCACCACACAGCTTGGTGTCATCAGCAAACTTGCTGAGGGAGCACTCAATCCCACTGTCCATGTCACTGACAAAGATGTTAAACAGTGCCAGTCCCAATACTGATCCCTGAGGAACACCACTTGTCACTGGTTTCCACCCATACATCGAGCTGTTGACTGCAACTCTGAGTGTGACCATCCAGCCAATTCCTTATCCACTGAGTGGTCCATCTGTCAAATCCATGTCTCTCCAATTTAGAGACAAGGATGTCGTGTGGGGCAGTGTCAAATGCTTTGCACAAGTCCAGGTAGATGATGTCCATTGCTCTTCCCTTATCAACCAACGCTGTAACTCTGTCGTAAAAGGCCACCAAATTTGTCAGGCACAATTTGCCCTTAGTGAAGCCATGTTGACTGTCACCAATCACCTCTTCATTTTCTGTGTGCCTTAGCATAGTTTCCAGGAGGAGCTGCTCCATGATCTTGCTGAGCACAGAGGTGACACTGGCTTGTAGTTCCCCGGGTCTTCCTTTTTTCCCTTTTTAAAAATGGGGGGTATGTTTCCCCTTTTCCAGTCAGTGGGAACTTCCCCAGACTGCCACGACTTCTCAAATATGATGGATAGCGGCTTAGCCACTTCATCCACCAGTTCCCTCAGGACCCGTGGATGCATTTCATCAGGTCCCATGGACCTGTGCACCTTCAGGTTCCTTAGATGGTCTCAAACCCGGTCTTCTCCTACGGTGGGCAGTTCTTCATTGTCCCAGTCCCTGCCTTTGCCTTCTGCGACTTGGGCGGTGTGGCTGGAGCACTTGCCGGTGAAGACTGAGGCACAAAAGTCATTGAGTACCTCAGCCTTCTCCATGTCCTGGATAACCAGGTCTCCCGTTTCCTTCCGGAGAGGGCCCCCATTTTCCCTGGTCTTCCTTTTATCACCAGTATACCTATAGAAGCTCTTTCTTGTTGCCCTTGATGTCCCTGGCCAGATTTAATTCTATTGGGGCTTTGGATTTCCTGACCTGATCCCTGGCTGCTCGGACAATTTCTCTGTATTCCTGCCAGGCTACCTGTCCTTGCTTCCGCCCTCTGTAGGCTTCCTTTTTGTGTTTGAGTTTGTCCAGGAGCTCCTTGTTCATCCATGCAGGCCTCCTGGTGTTTTTGCCTGACTTACTCTGAAGTTGTTCTGAAGTTATATCTTGTTTCTAAAAACTGTCTTTAGAGTGATTAAAAATTCTGTAAGATTTTGAAATTCCAGGTCAGTGGCCATAAATTAGCGGGAGACGAGGTTGCCAAGCAGAATAGGGGCCAGGAACTTATCTTGAATGGTGCCAGTGGGTGACTGGCTAATGAGTAACTTAAACTCAGCAGAGTGTTGAATTGCCCTTAAGCATGTTCTTACAGCTCAGACCGTGAGTAGCCCCGTGGCAGGAGCTGTTTCTTTTACGACTCAAAGTGCTTTTGTTAAATTAGGGTCAGAGTCTGTAGCACTGTGCCAGAAAGGAGTCCTGAAGTTATAATTAAAATTGTAATCAATAGAATACCTGCTGGTTGGCCAGCATTAAAGTCGCGTCAGCATTGCTAAGGATGGTTAGAGAGTAGCTGCAGTTGGAGACATGAATGTCTTGCTAGGAGCATGCAGGTGTATGGTGATGGTGCATGCCCTGGACTAACAGGGGTCTGTAGCAAAGCCAAGAGCATGTGTGTCCCACGTGCAGGCAGTACGGCAGACCCTGCTTTTGGCAGGGGGACTCCAAGTGCCGAGCAGAAGATGATGAGTATTGCTGGGCCAGAGAGGAGACCTTATTTACTGCTTCTGTTGGAGCCCAAACCAATTCTGCTGTGTCCCTCGCTGTGCTGGAGCAGAAGTTTGGATGGGCTGTGGGGCTGAGCACTTCTGCTTCACTCCCATCCCAGCAGTAGAAGAGTGGCATTAACTCTGCAATTACGCTGCTGACAGCAATAAATTCTGAGCTGTTCTGTTCCAACAGGATTATGACATGTTATCTCATTACAGTAGTGCTAATCTTTCAAAGACATCTTCAATGGGAAATTAAATTAGAAGGAAGTTGCAGAAGTACAGTAAACAGTTGTCCTTGTGGAGCTCAGTAATGCTCGCAGCATTAACAGGGCTGGAGCGTCTAGTCTGCGCTGAACATTTCCCTGCCATGTGGAAGCTGATGCCTGTATCTTTACACCATTACAACCCATATACAAAGCTTTCTCTAAATGCTTCTAGAGGAGGTGGAGAAAATACACTAAGAAAGTGATGTCTGAATGGCAGTGCAAAGGCAACTGGTTTAGGAAAAGGTGGAAAATCACCATTCCTAAGGTCTTATGATGTACTTAATAATGTTTCAAATTACTTATTTTGCTACAGGAAAAGTGAGACTAAAAATGACTCATTGTAAAAATGTTATTTCTCAACTAGACTGTCTATTTAACCAATGGAAGGTGATGTCTCTGCCCTGAAAAGAACTTCTAATAGTTTAGCTCTGCTGATCTCTAGTGTTGTCTTTCACTTTCTGGTGGAATATAATGCGTTTCTATTTTTATTAATTTCTTGAGATGGGCAGCTTTTGTGTAAAGCATGAGCTTGGATGAACACTCATTTTTGAAGTTGTCTGTGGAATCATCTTATATCCTGTTTGAGAGAGAAGACAATGCTGTGGAAATGAAAAATGAGTTTGTGTAAAAAGTTATCTTTCCTCCAAGATACTACGGAAATAGTGTTTCACAGCAGGGTTTATTACTTTTCCCTAAGATATATAGACATGTGTTATCAGTTTAATGCAGCTATTGGACTTATAGAGGAATAACATCATTTCCAAAGTTGCAGATAATATTGAGTAGATCTTTGAGAGTCAAAGAACTTTGCGTTAGTTCAGCTTTGGCCTTTGTTGTTTGTGTCTCTTGGCTTCTCAAGAGCTTTTGTGTAATTCTAACTAGAATTTTAGTAATTCTAATTTTCTGTTCACAAAAGTATAACTAATACAGGTTATAGCCTTTTAAATGTAATTTTGTCCCCAGTGAAACAACAGACTATTTAAATGCAAATGGCAAAGGGGAGAAGTAGGAATTATCTCACTAGATATTTGAATGCATTGAGTGGGTATTACACAGGTACTTGTTTAGCCCAGGAATCGTGTTTCTTCTTGGACGATGCAGATAAATTTTCATTCAGTGAAGAAATTTAAAATCTTAAAGATAAACTTGAAAAGTCTGTGCAAAAAGTAGTGGTTTGGAGATTTATAGAATTTAAAACTCTAGACTGATCTCTTCCTATTCCAGGATTACAATAAAAATAATTTCATTCTGCTTACTTGAATGAAAAGGACAAAAGCTCAACCCCTTTTCCTTCCTTGTCCTTGATAGTAGCATTGCCTCACTGTATTTAATGAATGTCATCTTCCTGGCTGTAATAATTTCTGAGAGGGAGAATAATCTTTGGAAAGCCTAAGAAAAAATATCGAAGGAGACAAGATAATTAAAAGGACTGCTACTATCTGATGATATGGAGGTGCACACATTCTCTGCTTGAAGTGAAAAATCTAGGCATAATCAGGAGCTCATGCATAAACTCCCACACATCTGGATGAAGTCAGAATCAAGCCTACTGTTGCAAGTGGCAGCGGTTATTTAGGGTGGAAAGATATTCCTGCCAGTAGCGCTGGAAACCTCTCTGCTAAAAGTCATGAGGCCATCCTCTTCATTTTGATTTGAATGCAGTGAATTGCAAATGTCAACTTCTAAAAACATCGGCAGTAAATTGAGCATCTCGCTTGTTAACTGTGAGGAAGAATATTACTGTTTCAAACATGCAAATTGATAAACATGAAGACAGTCGTTTACATCTACCTTGAAATTGTTGATCTGCGGCTGCATGGCTGATGCCTTTGAGAAGTACAAATGATTAGAAACAGTAACATTTGTCTAGATCACTCTGTATTTAGTAATAAGTGTCTCATGGGTATTCAACCACTTGGCTGAGTGCAAATTGTGAATCCTAGAAGTACAGTACATGAAACCAATCAAAATGCAGTGTCTATCTACTTTCTAACTGTAACGTAAATAATATTCCTGTGCCAGCTCAAGGAGAATGCCTGAAGGTATTAGTAGTAAAAAATGAAAACATTGCCAGGTGTGCCTTGCAGGGCTTTCATAGTATGACTTACTACTCAGCACTAATAAGAGATGGGACAGCTCTCAGTCCAAAATTGCTCATATGAAGTGAAACAGCAAAACCTCATTTTAAACCTTGACCTTTCTGGTGCTAATCACTGCTGCAGGGCAGAAGTTACCACTGCCATTTGGAGTCTGATGGTTCAGTTATCCTGCCTGTGTGAGTGCTGAGCTGAGACAGTACCTGTGCAGTGATGCAGACCTGTGATGGATGCCATTAAATAAAACTGCCTCAAAAATCGGTAACGGTTGTTACGATGACTTCAAGACACATAATGGACAGATTGCTCCTGCACTCCCCTGGCCTCAGGCTGAGTGACGAAATGAAATTCAAGCCGCTCAGCTCAAAACAGTATATCTCTTACAGGAAAATAGTATAGAATTTAATAGATGCTTAACAATAGCTGATAGTTCTTCCTGCCTGTAAGATTCTCGAGGTGTTTCTCTACATCCTACTGAACGCTAGAAGATGTGTTCACAGGAGGCACTATGGAAAAGTCAGTATGCTGATTGATTTGGTGAAAACACCTTCACACCCTCATGCGTCCTGTTTTATGTACGTTCAAAGTGTCGGAATGCATTTTTGCACTACTCCAAGGAAAGCACAAGACCGCAGAAGTCCCTGTGAGCTGGACTGAGGCCCTGCATTTCTGCAGTTGAGCAGAGGAACTCCTGGTGGAGCTGCCTCGGGTTCAAAGCAGCCAGAAGGGTGCTTGCCCTTCTGTTTGTCTCAGCTTGGAGACCCCAAGTCAGAATATGTTTTCAATCATTTTGGAGACAACTCTAGAAAGAAATTTCTACTTTATTTTCCCTTAAGCCATTCAGTCCCATGCTGTACCTTTATCATGAAGATGTAAACAGATGCCTATGTTTTCCCAGATATTGTCTTCCATTCTAGACCTAGAGGTTTATAAACCTTGGTGAGCTGGAAAAGAAGTTGTTCAAATGGCTGGTGACAATCAGTCTACTTTAAGACCATTCTTTGCAGCATCCCTGGTAGAGTATCGCCTATTGGAAAGAGTAACACGTTGCCTCTGCTGTTTAATGGATTGTTGCAATTCTTCCTCCTCATAAAGATGGAAATCATAGGTAGGTGACTGTCAATCACAAATAGTTTGCAGGAAGAATATTGTGGATCCTTCAAAAAAAAAAAAAGACAGCAGCAAACTAAGTCTATTTCTTCATTAATGAGTTAATTCCCAGCGAGGACTTTATTTGCTCTTTTGGTCACTCCTAAGTTTTGTTCCACCTCAGTGTTAAAATAGCTTTTTCACTCATTTCTGATTCCATCCTTTTACATCTCTGGTGTGGAAGAATAACTAACCTTTCTTGAAAGGAACGTGAACCCACAGAGTTTACTAACAGCTTGATTCCCAGAGAAGTTGTAAAAACATCCCTAGTTTCTTCGGAAGATGTAGTGGCTGTCATGGTAAAGTATGCTAATTGGCATCTTCATGTTGACACTGTGTCAACTCTTCGCTCCATGAAGGTTTCAAAATGCAGCATTAACTTGTCTGGAACAGAAAGAACATGTTTTCCCCCAGCCAGCAGTGTCTGCAGGAAGCAATGTGTGGTCTAAGCATGTGGTCTAAGTGTCCGGTGCGTTATGAAAGTGTTTGATGTGCAAGTTATTATAATAATTCCCTTGGTAGAAAAGGAACGAAAATCTTTTCTACGTTCCATATGTTTGTCTCTCTACTTTAAACACAGAGGTGCCTCCAGTCTGTGCTTGGCTGTGAGAAGATGGATGGGTTAAAATTCTCCTGATTGTGCCCACGTCTTGTGTAGGAATGTAATCGATGGATTGAATTCAGTGCTACATCTTAAAACCTTCTAAAGTTTCTGGCAGGGAGACTCATTCATGCCAGTTGCAAAGGAGCCTTTTGTCTCCTGGGATCTGGACTGAGGCTGCTCATCTCACAGCGCCGCTTCCAAAAGCAGCTGGGAATGCCTCTTGGTTACTGTTGACATGGGCCTTGGTTAAGCAGATGGTTTGATGGTAGGGATTCACTTGTCTGAGCTATTTATTGCTTGTGGCAATGAGCGGTCGGGTAGCAAAACTGCCAGTGCGTTGTTGGGGGAAAAACAAATAGAGCTTTCTGGCTAGGATGGTTGTCGGTAGTGTCCCCTTGACTGAAGCCCATCCCTCCGTTGCTTAGTGCAAACGGCTGGTGAGCAGCAGGGAGGACCCAGCAGTGCTGGCCGTGCAGCAGGTCTCCTCTGATCCCCTATGTCCCCATGGCCCCGGCGCCTTCACGTGGCCAGGGCGCGTGGTGCTGCACAGCGGCTGCTCTTTGCACTGGAGGCAACCTGGGGTAACGGGGACCTCGTGGCCTGGTTCTGCAGGGTGTTAGGGTGCCCCACAGTCCCGGCACCTGGGTCCTTTCCTATAAATGCTGTTTAAAAGTTTTTACTTCAAACACAAGAAACGAGCAAGGAATCGCTGGGCGCTGTGTGTGAGAGGTAGCTGTTGCACCGCTATCGTGTTTCGTGTATGTTTTGATAGTCCATTTTTCTCTCAGCCTCAATGGTACTTTAACTCTCTTGACTTTGGTTTCATTTTCTACAAACTTGCATTTTATCTGGATAAGCACCAGTTCCATTATATGGTCTTTAATTGATTACATTTTTTACTGAGGTGATACGGATAGAAGTTAACTATCAGCCAGTTGTTTTTTCAGGTCATTGCCATTAGTATTAAACACCATGTGAAAAAATCAGTGTATAAGAGAGGGCTGAAAGATAAGCATTGAACCACTCAAAGTGAAAAGAGCACAATGTAGGTGGTATGGAAACTAAAAAAACCCAAAACCAAAACAACCACAACCCCCCCCCCCCCAAAACCCCCACAAAAAAATAATGAGGGAGGTGGAAAAAGTTAGCTTCATTTATGAATAAAGAGCTAAAGAAAAATGTGATATTCTCTTAAAATTGTATGCCTTGGTTCTTGTGTTTCCAACTGAGGCTGAGTGTCTGATTTCTCCAGTGGCTGGGAAAACCATGGGGCCAGAGCATCGTTGGTTTGGATTGGCAGCCTGTTTGGATTGCATTCTTATTTGTTTTTTGAAGGTACCCTTGGCCAGTTTGGTGGCATGAAAAGGTTATATTTTCATGCTCAGCTAGAACACAAGGTGTGTACGGGCCAGCATGAAAGAAGGTGGGTGGCTTTTGTGGGAAGTGCGCAGGATAAGCAGTACAGAGAGACTGTTGTACGAAGAAACAAATGTAATGTGCTATTCAAAAGCATTCAAAAACCAGAGCTGTAGCTCTAGAAACTCAAATAGAATAATTTGCAAAGCACTTTGCAAGAGCCTGAAGGGCACCAAAGTTAAATACTTCCAGCAGTGCCTTGCTTTTGCCATTTGCTAAGGAATCCTGGGATAAATAGGCAACTCATCTGCAGATCGGCAGGAAAACATGTATTGATTAGATGGGCTGGAGGTTGGACATAGCTGTCAGCAATCCAAAGATACAACACAAGTACTCAAGAACATTTTAGCTGAATTAAAATTACTTTTGTGGGGTAATGTTCATGTGGCTTCAGAGTTGTTTAACTGTCTAGCCAGTTTCTTAATATGATAATGAACATTAACATATGTTCTATCAGTGATTGTCATTGTTAAGCAATTAATTTCTGATTTTGTGAGGCTTCCTGTGGTGATAATGAACCTTGGGGTGTGAAGAAATTCTTTAATGTGTGCTGTGTGTATCTTGTTCAGTAGCTTGCTTTCTTTTGTGCTTCTATTTTTTTTTTGCCCTCTTAGGATTACATTTTTTGTATCTTGCTACCTTGCAGCAGAAAAGAAATGATTGAAACTACAGGATAGTTGGGGAACACATGGGTTGCTGAATCCAGTCTGCTGCAATCACACGAATCTATATAGCAGATGTTGAATTGAGACAATTTCACAGAAACATCCGTTCTTGCACGTCTCTGAGCGACTGCAAGTAGATCATTAAATGGCTCCCATGTCTATTAAAAAAAATGAAGTTGTTTAGTACAAAGACCAAAAAGTCTCACACACTGTATGTAAAACGCTGCAATGGGAGAGAGCAGAAGAAAGAAATCCCCCAACGCCACCACAACCCAGAGGTCCAAGGAAAGCCCCTGGTTCTCCTAAATGATCCAGATTGTTGCCTTGCTCAGTATCAAAGCTGTAAATATGTTAGCTGCCTTTAGATAATGGAACTGAGAATCCTATGAGGGAGACGAGCTATTTATGCAATGGGTTGAGAGGGTTTTAGTGCAGAGACTTCAGCTTAATATTTTGCAGCCTGTTTTATCCTTTTAACTCTACTGAGGTCACTAAAGTCAGAAAAGGGATGAGGCTGCCCATTTCTGTTTTACAGCCATGGAAAACAATTTGATGTGTACAGAGCTACCCAGAGTTTCCTCTCCTCCCTCCAAAGTCTCTCCTTTTATTAGTCCTCCCTGCTCTCCTCCTCCATAACTTCTCCTCCTCATGCTTTTCTTTCTTTCTCCGTTTCTAAATTGCTACATTCATCATTGTCGGCTTCCCTTCTTTTGTAAACTCCTTCAACTTATCTTCTGCTTCAGATAAATGGTTTTAATTTAATATTTTAGATGCTTCCAGGTTTCTTCTGAGTTTTCCTTATGTATCATCTTCAGCTTTTTTTTTCTCCCCAGATATAAATATTAGATTTGATTTTTATGTTGAGGGCCTTGAAGACTGTTTTGCACTCTGATATTTCATATGCCAAATTTCATGCAGTCAACAGTGCTTAAAATGAGGAGTGTCTTAAGGGAAGAAAACCTACAGAGGGTTTTACTTTTCCTGTAGCGGTGGAAGAAACTTTTAGTTTGGGAAGAGGCAGAGAAAAGCATGGGTGGAGTATGGCTTCAAAGCAACATTTACCAAAAGTGGACTGAGTTATTTTTGGGTTTGGTTTGACGTACTCAGGCTGACTTTAATGAAATGCACAGATTTACATTATCGTCAGTCTGTTATTGCTAAACTTGCTCCTGTGAAGATATCGGATATGGAAAAGATGGAAGGGATCCAGAAAAAGCAGTGTCTTACACGGATATCATGTGTGGGAGCTTAGACCACCCCAGCTTTTGCTCAGTGAGCCTGGTGGAAATCAGCCATCAGAGTCCTTCTCTGTTCTGCTTCTCTTCTGGGGCTTTTGCAAAATGGATATCCGTGGAAACTGGTTATCATGGAAAACTGTATGAAATGTTATGAACTTTCTCAAAACTGGTTTGTGAGATGCTGGCAAAGCTCTTAAGAAAACAAAGATAAGGCTATATTAGACTGAATAGACTATTTCAGGCTTTTGAGTTCCTTTTTGAGCATGAACCGCGGAAGTCTTCAGCTTCTGAAACTATCCTTTTTAATGTCCTTAGGAAAATTCAGTCAAGGTTTTGGTGCTAGAACTGAAAGTTTTTCAAACTCCCTGGCTGTGCAGGTTGCCATCTGCTGTGGCAGTATGCATACCTTGTTATTGTCTCTGGTTTTTTTTAATAGGTTTCTTTTGGCATGTTTTTGATGCATGCGCTATGCATTGACACTGCTCCAGAAGAAAGCCTGACAAGGCTAATGTGGATAAGGAATTCTTCTCACAAGCTGCAGTGGGAGGTTTTGGAGACAGAAATCAGAGTTTATTTGAACATTACAGGGAGAAAAAAAGTCTTAGTCTTGAAATTTATCGCATGGATTTGCCCTCTCTATTTTGGTCATGTTACAGTCCTCTCTTTTCCCATTGCCTCAGATTTCAGCTTCTCGCAACCTTCCAGCACATCTGTGATGTGACTTCCTGGCACATTTCCTACACAAACTTCTTCATGTGCTGCTGGGCTTTCTTCCTACTCAACCGTTCCCTTGTCATCTCTGGGTCGGTCTCCTTTAAGGTGTCACAAATTAACCTGGTTCATCAACACTGTTCTTCTCTGGTCTGTACTTCTGCATCTCCATAAATTGCATTTCAGCCATGCAGCCTGCAGTGCATCTGGCTGATAATTTTGAGTGTTTGCTCTTGTTTCTTCCCCTCTTGCCCGTCACAAGAGGCTGACCAGAAGCTTTGTGTTACTTTTTTTTAACCACTTGCACATCAAGGGAAAAGTGCTTTTGCAAATCTATAGTAATAATCTTGAGTTTATTAGCAACAGTCTTATTTCTGCATCAGCCCTTTTTGTGCTGTCTGTAGACTGACGTGTTTTTCTGTTTTCCAGATTTTCTATCTAAAACAGTGACTAAAGCTATAGAACTGACAAATTGAGAATTTTAAATAAAGAGGTTTAGGAGAAATCTGGATGTGGTTTAAAATGCCAAGGAGACGGGAGCTGAAATGCCATTAGGAAGAATGCTTGGAAACATTGAGTAGAACACTTTAAAAATACATGGCCTATTGCTAGCAGACTAAAACAATATTATGTTTTTAGTGTTTTATCTGAAAGCTTATATATAATAAATGTTGTTGATGTGAATTTGAAAACATCACTAGCTTTGTAGCAAAGCTGTTGGAGCGTGATG
Source organism: Gymnogyps californianus (assembly GCF_018139145.2). NCBI lineage: Eukaryota > Metazoa > Chordata > Aves > Accipitriformes > Cathartidae > Gymnogyps > Gymnogyps californianus. The sequence goes on from NC_059479.1 coordinate 17,771,595, forward strand.
TTTAGTTTTTTTATTCCCTCACTAAAAAAAAGTAATTTTTGGATACAGTTTTTTAATTGCTGCATTTCCCTCAAAGGACCCACGCTGAAGCTCTAATTTACTGTCTTCATAACCGTGGACAATGCAGGGAGTTTAGACTTTCACTTTTGCTACAATGGCCTTATTAAATATGGATGTACTCTTGCCACATAAGGGAAAACTAAATCAGACCAAATTTGTTGCACTTTACATAATTATGCATTGAGAACAATGTATAATTAATAAACTCATTGTAGATTCAGGCTATGGGGTGTTATTACCACTGAAATCTAAAATGTTTTTTTTAAGGTGAGTGTTTCCTGTGTCTCTTTGGGAAAAAAACCCTACAAATAGAGATGTCACCCTAATAAATGAAATCACTGGACTGATAAATTTCTTTTGTAGAAGCAGGAAATGGTTTTAAACTCAGGTGAACCCAGATTTTCCTTCCGCCGATTTTCTTTTTAGTTCCAATTTTTGACATTGTTTCCACAAAGTTGCAGAGTTAAATTTAAATTAATATTGAATTAATACTTTATAGCTCAGTTTTTAATGTGCCAAACAAAAAGTACTTCTGGACTCTTTCCCAGTGTAATAAGGCAGGAAGAATATGCCTAAAGACGGATGAGGAAGACAGGAATTTGTCAAAGCTTGTGGAACTTAACAGTAGATCTCACATTTATACATAAAGGGAAAGGAATAAGACTGTACTGTTGATTTTTAGTTTTAAATAGGCTTTGGGTTTCTATTTTTAATATTAATCTCTCCTGTCTCCCATCGATTTGCTGTATTTTAGAGGCCTGAAATAATGAACTAAATCTTGCTCGAGCAAACATGCTGAAAATATGCAAGGGAAAATAGTGGCACCACATCATCTGTGCATCCTAGTTCTGCCTAGGTTGGTTGTTCTCCTCAGCCAGAGAAAAGCCTATGAAAATCAGTGCTCAGGACCAAAAAGACATCTGCCTGGCAGGTGCCTGCCATCAATTCCCCTCTTGGTTGACACTTTTTTGAAAAAACAAGTATCCCTACTGTAAGAAACCAGAATCCATCTTTCCATGCTCAGTTTTCCCCCCATGCTTTTCCATGTTCTGTTCCTCTTCTCCACATGTTTCCATTAGCCTCTGTGCATTTTAACTGGAGTCAGTGATAACCCAGCTTGGGATTCCCGCTGCAGGGTCTGGGCGCCAGCACCCTGGGAGCTGGTAACAAGGCTGGAGGATAGTGCTTGTCATCAGTGTTCACTGTACATCCAGGAAAGCAAAATCAAGATGTGTTTATCTTTTCTTGCCAGCAGGGGAATAGTTGATTGAATGCACCTTTTAATTACTAAGAATTTTAGCATCTTACACTAAGATATAAAGCTGCTTAAATTAATTGCACTTAAAAATTGGAGGAGTGACAGACAGAACAGACATAATTTCTTCTATTCAGGTGCTTCTTTGTTGTCATTGTTCTGCTGCATTGCCTACATGCAGCTGTGAAGATGTGATCTGTTGAAACACCATGGTCTGAGAGAACTTGAGGTCATATTTCTTCAGACTGACATGTGATGATCTTATTTATCCTTCCTCTTGCAACACCATAGCAACAAGCTACGTTTTCTTGTTTGGGAATCAACATGGGAATATATTCTGCCCAGCAACTGAATTTTGGAGCAGTTCTGAAAGGAGAAGGTTTAGGGGGATTCCCAATGCCCTCTGTAACTGCACTTGCTTTATTAGCTATAGCTTCACACTAGAGCAACTGCAGATTTATACTGAAGACTGTAGGTGGAACAATGAGAAGAAAAACAATATAGACAGAAGTAGAATCCAAATGCCAAAGCATCTAGGCAAAAAGTTTGATTGTGTGGTTTTTTTTTTTGAGTAGTTGCCAGTGGACTGTTTGGTGGTGGCGTTTTAGTGGAGCTATGTTGAGGCAATTACTTAAGCATCGAGATGAACTTTTCCTTTGAACCAGAATTTACAAGATCTGTTAACAGGCATATGGTTTTCTTGCTAGATGAAACTGGTGACGTTACTTTTAGAGGGGAAAAATAGATTTCAATCAAAGATATCTTGTCTTTCTTTACAGATTATGATAGAAAAGATGAAACCAAAATTAACCACTTTTTCCCCCCCTAAAGAATCCTGATTTCCATGCAACGCTGCTGCTGTCCTAGCTCAGCTCAATCTGTGCTGTCACGGCATGAGGATAATGAATAAAATGGTCATTTTAAGTCTCCACATCAAGTGAGTTCAAAAGAAGTAAGTCAGGGTAGGGAGCAGAAATGATTTTTTGGCATCTGCAAACAGGGAAGAGATTCTGCTGAAATTCTGTTTAATCAACAGTGTTCACCAGCTCCTCTGCTAGTTTCAGCTGTACCGAGTAGTTCTGTTATGTAAACTTCTCCAAAATAACTTCATGTTAATGTCTGATAACCAGTGGCTGCCTGTTAAAAGCTAGTAAATTCAAAGTGCAAATAGGATTTCCCTTCTGCTAACACAGAAGATAATACAAGGTTAGAACAGGAATGCACAGTAGTATTTTTCTCCCTTTCTTGATTTCCTTAGACCAAGACTCAAAGCTTGCCTATAGTTTAATTAAACTTCAGCTGCTAGATTTCAGTGTGGGAGAAAGTGAATGAAATGTCGAGGTCCTTGTGGGGCTGGACAGACCCAGTGTTGCCTCCTGCCTTAATAAGTAAGAAGGAACAAAATAAAGCCAGAAAGATGCAGGATTAATAGCATTTCTAAATACATTCTTCTTTTATGGCAGGATATATTAGATTCATTCCTGTCCCCCAGAAACCTTCCCAAATCAGATAGAATTTTAAGGATAAAAATTATCTCCCTGAATAGCACTCGGAAGAAAATTGTAAGGTAGGGGAAGCTTCAGGGAATTAGTGTAATAATTCTTGTGGCTCTGCTAAATAAGTAGACAGCCACTTTGTGTATTAGTTAAAGCTTCTGAATAGTCTTCAATGTTGTAATAATTATTAAAGTATAAAACAATTACAGCTTTTACTTGTTTGCGCTTGCAAGTCTTTCATCCATTATTGCAGCCTTTGAGACCTTCAGCATCAAGTTAAAAAAAAACCAACCCACACAAAACCCAAATGAATATAAAAATATTCACATATTACTCAAAATTAGGTGTGTTAGTTCCCAAATTATCATTTGTTTGTATCAGCATCTATCACCATGGAGTCTGCAATTGTTAAATCCAGTGTTAGAAACTCCAGGTATTCCACAGTACGCAGAATTCAAAAGCAAACCCGAATGTGAATTGTCTCGCAAAATGACTTCAAGTATTTTGGCTGAAGTTTGAGGAAAAAAATAATTTGATTTGCCCCCCTGCAGTATATCCTTTATGGCTGATGTGTTTAAGATGGTGTTTTTCCTTTATTTAATATTCCCAGTCCTTGTATAGTCCAGACTGTTGCTGGATAAGTAATGGCCCAGTGACGTTATACCTGGTCCCCGCTCCCGGTCTCCAGCGCAGGCTTCTCATGGATTTATCAGCAAGTGCAGCAAAAGCTCTGGGCTGCTGCATCTACTGCCAAGAGTACATTTTGGCCCTGATGAAATAACCTTGCATCTGGTAAAACAATAGCGTGTGACTAAATGGCAGGTAGCATGCAGCCCTCATATTTACACTGCAGGATGTAGGGTTTTTTCTTCCCCTCCTCTCTAACCAGACACCAGACCACGTGTACTGTCTGAGGATCTGTTCAGGAACATCCAATGAGTAATTACCGCCCTTCCTAAGCCAGCCAGCTCATCAACTTGGAGAGAGTATTGCTGTACTTATTTATTTTCCTTTCTTGTCTGGCTTGGTTTTTCCTGCCTCTTTATTCTACAGGGTCTGTTGTGACACCAGACCGACTGACCGTCTCAGTGGGGTGACAAATGCTTTCTTGGTGTTTGCCAAGAGATTCACTTCAAGACCAGTGCTGCAGATACAACACACTCTAGGCCTGATTTTTCACCTCCAGAACTGGAGGCCAGATCCTAAAAAAGACAAACTCGGGTTTCTCTTTTTCCTTTGGACCAAGTGTAGGTGCCAAAGTCTAACAGAGCAACCTACAAAATAGCACCTAACTGCTCAAGTGTTTCAACAGCCCGTCAGCTGCTATTTGTCTGTCAGATGTGGCTTCGGCGCCCGGCGTTGTGTTACTGTGCACATCTACAATGGCGAATGTTTTGGCTAGGTGCCTCGGTGTTGGTAACTGGGGACATCTCTCCAGGATGCACAAGCAAGACAGAGGGACGCGGGCCTTGCCAGCATGCTGTGGTGAGTGTCTTGCAACCCGGCAGTGCGGTGGTCAGCACAGGGCACCGTGACAGCTCAGGCTTGGTCGTTGGGACTGCTCTCTCTCTTTCACTTGCTGGTTAAAGCATTTTCTCAAGAGCAGGGATTCTGGGTGAAGCTCCGTCCGCAGGCACTTGAACCTACATCTTGTGCCTTCCAGGAGTGGGCAAGGTCTTCTGTTTTCTCGAGACGGCCCCATGGGTGCGGCGATCCCCGTGGCGTACGTGGGAGCAGAGCCTGCCGGCTCCGGGAAGGGCACGGTAAGGCTGCAGCCCAGCAGCGCGCTCGCCCGCGAGGAGAAGCCCTGCTTCCAGCACTGGCTTCCCCAGTGCCATGCCCGCAGCTTATTTAAAAACCGAACAGAACCTACCCCTCCCCCTAAATTTGGCTGTTGGAGGTACCACACCCCAGAAATCTCATGTCGTGCATCTGGCATGCTTAACAAAAAGTAATAAAATAGAAGGAATGATAACTTTGACATGAGATGTGAATGCTTGAGGGGAACAGCCCCTCTGCCTTTCTTGTCTTTTATAAGCCAGTGTTTTCTAAGGAGAGCCTTGTTTTAAATCATTTGCTATTACTAAATATCTTTATTTGTCTTTTTCCTTTCCCTTCAACCAAATGTTGGATTTTGGAAAAACAGCCCTTTATATATGAAGCTTTTTTGTGTGTAATAACTGATACAGGGAAGTCGTACAGAAGAGAAAGGCAATAGGAAAAATACTATTTTTCTTGCCTTGTCTTCACCCTGCAGGCAAGATTTAACATACAAAGTAGTTGGCCATATGGATATACTGTTTCTCATCTCAATGGATTTTGCTAGCAATTTTTTTTAATTCTAATTCTTTTAACTTTATGCTTACCTGGCTTCTTGGGAGGTAAACATCTTGCTTTTTTTCTTCCGCTTTGTTTTCCCTATGCTGGCATATGTTGGAAGTATGGCTATGAAATGAAAATACTGTTATACAAGAGTGAATATCGCAGTCGTTACATTAGGCTGTACTAACCAGCAGAAGATTTAGTATCTTCTCCATGCTTTAGGTCAATTAATTTATAAAATGAGAACATCTTGTACAAACACAAAGATAAGTTGAAATTTGAGACTTAAGATCAGTTGCATCCCACGTTTAATTAGGCACATATAATAAATTACAAATAGTGATTATGGAAGAAAGGAGGGGGAGGAGAGGAAGGCCACATATTGGGAAGAAAGTTTTCTGCAAGCTACTTAGGAGTAAATGAGCCTTTTCTTTAATTATCTGCACTAGTCTTTGAAATGAGAGTATCTGACTACAGCTGTTCTCAAAAAGTAAATTAAAAACTGTGAAGAAAACCCAGTTGTGTTCAGAAAGAGTTTGCCAAGGTTTCTTCATGTTCTGAAATGGCAAAAACTGAAGTGAAATTTGGGTGGCAGAAATTCTCACGCTGGGGTCCCCCCTCTGGCCTTTGAGAAGAGAGATGGGATTTTTAGGATGATGATGAGCAAAACCCTGAGGTTTCTGACCTGATAAGTCAGTTATTGAATTCAGTATACTAAAACATGAGAGAGAGGTTGCCATACTGAGAGATCGTGTCTGGATTTTCTGGTGTTTGCGTGGTAATAGCCTCTCTTGGGCTATTAACTGTCTGATAATGTTTAATATAGTGGTGAAGTGCACAAGGTCATGAGTAGCATAGGAAGGGGGGGAAAAGGCACTGAGAGAAAAGATGATCAACTATTGTTGCTGCTTTTAATATAGCGTAAAATAATATGGCACTGAGGTGGAGTGGCTCTTCTGAAAGTTCACTCTTGCTTGGAAATGTAGGGTTTTTCCAGTTCTTGGTGATAACAGGACTTTGGAAATACAGCATCCTCCCTTGAGACAGTACTTAGTAGCATCTGACAGTGTTATACTGATCGATGGAGTAGTTTGAGATGTTTAATTCCCACAGAAATTTATTGCTGCTGGAGAATGATAATGGGAACCCTGCACGGTAAAGAGGCTTATAAGAAATGGCTATTTGTTTTGTACTGTGTTTAGCCTTTTGTTAAACCCTTAGCCTAACTCTTAGACTGAAGATTGTCAATGATGTGGAATTTCTTAAGTCTGTGCCTTGATTCATCAAGTATTTTTTTTCCCTGCTGTCATGTGCTGGATGAGTACAGTTAATGCCACTAGATACAGGTAAAAGATTAGGAGAGGGCAGGGGAAGAGGAGGGAAAGATAGATGGTCTAGAGATTTTAAAGGGTACTACCAGTATTAGATGCTTAACACCAATTATGAGTTGAGAATAAAACATCCAAACAAGTTGGAAACTTGCTGTTGCTGAAGCTTAAGGATCATATGTTGCTTAAGGATTATATGTTGCTGTATAAAATGGTTTTCTAGATAGTTGCTGACCATGGATAGGATTGCTGGGATGGTGACTTCAGGCAAAACTGCAAGTTATAGAGGCCTTAGCAAGAAGGTTCCAGTACAATGGATGGAGAAGTCGTCTAAGGAAAAAAATTTCACGTGCTCTTCAGATGAGGGGAAAGCTGTGGAAGTGAACTAGAAGAAATTGCCAGAGACAGTGAGATGGACATACATGTACTTCTCCAAATCTCTACTGGAAAAAAACTTGATTGAGAGTTGAATGAGAACTTTGAGAAGTTGGTGGACTTTGATAGTGGACATCGCTTCCTAAAGAAGCAGAGACAGGGTTAAATATCTTCATCACATGTACACTAAAATCCGTCTCACCGGTGTGCATGCACATCTGTTTCTTTCTGTGATTTAGTAGTCCATAATTAGCAGGATAGAGCACCGGGACTCTGTCAGAGAAATGAACAGAGCAGAAATGTACTTTTTGAATGAGCAGATAGTACTTCTGTTTGCACCTCTTGCTGAATCGGGTATCGTTTTCAAAGGCAAAGTTGTGTCAGTGTATGAAAAATGATTTGGTTTTGCTTCAAATGGAGATAAATTAATAGAAACCACCCCAGAGTGAACTGAAACCTTGGATGTAAGCTAAAGAAGATCTAAAGGATTGCATATTAATCAAACTGTGACACTTTGTTCCTGACCACTTGTGCTGCTGTCACTTGTCTGCATGGAAAGTCACTTTAAGGCCATTCTTAACAGACTATGACTGCATTTCCTAATCCTTGTTAGAATCAAGGTGTCATCAATCCTCATCTGATTTTGGAGGTTAATATAAACTCTTTTTTTTCTCTCCCCTCTTTACCTTGATATACAATTGTGTGTGTGTGGAACACTTCCCAATATTTCAAACCTTTAATTTATTGTCGCAAAATGCAAAACTTAAAAATATATTTTTCCAGCTTATGTTTTTCTGCCGGGTAACTGCCAACCTGCTTATGAAGATGCTGCCCTCTTAGTTTTTGGTCTCGGAGTCAGTTCAGTGGTGGTCCTTCTCAAATTATAAAAAGGCATCATTAAGCTCTACAAGAAGACAGTCTATGTGAGGGTAGCAAGAATTATCATCCCTGCCTGTAGCTAAGCTGAGCCCGTCCCCAAAGTTCTTTGAGATTGGTTTAGTTTTGCTGTTCGTTCTTCTTTGTTCCTGTTTCTCATGCAATAGCTCAGCATACTGTTATTTTTTTTTTTCCTCCTGTGACAGGAGGCGTAAGTGTTAAAATACTTATTAACATAAGCCAAAGCTATGAATTCGAATACACCCACATTCGAACTGGAAGCTTGCCATCTGGGCCCACCTCTGTGTAAAACCAGTCTCTGGTGCTGTTTTCAGACTATTTGGATTGAAGAAGCACTGGAAACATCAAGATATTTTGCTCCCAGAGGACTTTGGATGCATTTTGGAGAGCTCTGTACGAGTGTTTTTTACTTTAACCGTCTCTAATTTCTATAGTCGTCACTTCCCTGATCTTTAACATATATGTAACTGCATCAATATTGCCGTATAGAGGTTTTCATTTGCTATAATGTGATACAGCATGCGTAACATGGAGTTTCTTTCAGAATTGGTTAAGTAGTTTTTGAATTGATTAAATATGTAATGGTTTATTTGGCAAACTCCTTATTTTGCTTCACTCCTGGCAACTCAATTTCTATTTAATTTGCTGGGTTTGTGTTTTTTAGGAAAAGGCTGGAATAAAGAAAAATGCTGAATGATTACTGACAGTGCTGCCTTAAATGCAAAGAGAAATAAAGTGTGATAGAAAGGTGGTGCTGCTTAAAGATGCTGTGCTGGCGCTGGATGGAATATTTTAAGATTTGTTTTCATCTAACATGAGTTAGGTTGAAGGCTGGATTCACGAGATAAAATGACATCGAGAGCTAGGTTATGCTGTTCCTATGAGTCTTGCATGCAAATCACGATGTCGACTTCACCATATGAATGATAGCAAAGTTCTTGTAAATGCAAATTCTTTATAAGCAAAAGTTAGCTAAGATTTGCATTTAACTGGATGATGGGAAGCAAGGTTTGCAGAAGATTAGCAGCAAGCAATACAACTTCATAGTAAGGAGGAAACCAAATATTGTTGTGTTACAATCTTACGTGCTCACTGAATTTATTTATAGGTCTCTTTTAATCGTTCTTCATCTAATTGCTGCAGAAAAAATTGTAACCAAAAACAGAGCAGGGAAGGAAGAGTGCTCAGAACTTAAAGGCTGGATGAGCTGGTAGGGAACCTGCATCGAGGGTAGTAAGTAAAGCAGGTGTAATGGTGAATAAGACAGGTAAGGGCCACTCTCTAGCACTAAGATCAAGTGGCATAGAGCAGCACACATTCTCTCTTACCTCTCCCCTGCCCAGCAGTGTGGCCTCATCTATACTGTTTATTAGGAAGTATCCCCTGGCTGTGCTTGGCTGGGGGGCTTGCGGCTGAAGTGTGCCAGGGAGGGTGCGAGCAGTCTTGGTGATGCTCAAGCCTGGTTAGTCACTGCTGTGAGCCTAGTGAAGTCATCTTGTTTCTCTGCCTCTAAATTCCCTGCAGTCAAATACTGTTGTCCCTTTTTTTTTTTTTTTGGTCCCTTGTATACTACTTTAGGCATGGCCTGTGCATGGTTTTTCTTGTGTGGTTATCTGTGGTCTTTATAAGCATAGCTTTCAGTTGATACACTTTCATGAAGCTGATTATTTTTTATGAAGGTAATCACTGATGCAGTCGTAGGTATTGCTAAAGGCACATTGTGTTGAAGAACCTGGCTCCATCTCTTTAATAACCTCAGCGTAAGGATGGGGTGGCTGACATCGGGTGCCCTGAAGCAGCCACTTTCTAGGCTGAACAAGCCCAGCTGCCTCAGCCTCTCCTTACAGGGCAAGGGCTGCAGGATCAGGTCATCTACAAATGATTTAGCACCAGGTTTCCTACAATCATTCTGTTTGCAAAGGGTGAGATGTGGCGTGATGGTTTTTTTTCATGCCTGGTCTGGCCAATGAGCAGTATTCTGCCTCGAGTCTGCCCCATCCTCCAGCTTGTGTGGAGATGCTGGTGGAGAGACAGTGTCTTGGAAGATAATGAAAGGGGCATGAGCATATTTTTCATATGCTGATGGCAATTGGAAGCAAATATGCGGGCTTTCCAGCAAGACTGTTTAATGGGAAGACTAACAAGCAGAATGGTGTTGCAGGACATTCGGGATTCATTAGTGTTCTGAACTTGTAGATGTGTTACCTTTCTGTCTGACACTTGGTTTCCTAGTATTCCATAAAAAACATTTCCCCGCCGCCCCCAGTTTTATAGTAGGAAAGCGCAGTATTGACAATGCAACAAAATTCCCTGTCTATTCAGTTACAAAATCCAGTAACAAATACCCTCATCAAAACAATCCTGCTAGGAAAAAATCTGAATACAGGATTTCACTGAATGTTTTTGCTCATACTGCTAGATAAACCCCTGTGGTGAGATGGAGTTAAAGCTGACATGCTTGTGATCATTTAAGAGCAAAAATATCACAACAGGGGATATTAGTTATCCCCCAAACAAGTACTACATATCAGAAAATTAATAATTTACTATTGAAGGAAATAGTAATACTTTAAAATGTGGAAATACAATATTAAAGACCCAAGTAACGTTGACAGTAACAATGCTGCTTGGTAACAAAAGTAAAAATAATTAGTATTTATGGTATCAAATTAGATTTGAGAGAAAAAAAAAGACAACCTTTTTATATCCCTTCTCCTCTCCTATGGTTAAAGTGCTTGATTTAAGTAAAGTTGCTACGTTCATGAGCAGTGAGCATGGTTCATTTTAAACCATGTGTAGATATGTTTGAGTTAGTGCTCAGTGTGTGTGTTATATGCATATTTGTACTGTTTTCTTTCATTTGTACACGACTGCTTTGTGCATCAAATCTCAGTAAGAAACAACATTGACTTATTGATGTGTAATATCAGAATCAGATGGATTAATGGGGGACTAAGGGGATCAGGCAATTGGTGCAGCTACATCAAAGCATTTCATAGGCAGATTTGCTAGTGTACCGAATGACAAAAAGTCTGCCAGTGCCCAATTCCCCCGCTAATGTGCAACTTCTGATCCTTCAGCAGGCGGTCACAATTGGCCCAAGAAGAACAGCTAGTCAACAATAACACACCTACTGTGTCAGCGCTAGGGTAGATGATTGCGACCTCATGCATTCCACCAGGTTGCAAGAGGATAGACTTGATCAACTTTTCTTAATCAAAGGACTGGCTAACTTCTATGAGAAGCCCAAATGCATTCAGGACTGTTTTGTGCAATGCTGCCATGGAGAATTTGCATTCTGAATGCAAGAAAAAATAGTTTTTATATATGTTAATTTTTTTGTGTTTAATTTTCCCTCCCCTGTCTGTCACTCCGTTTTGTGTGCTTGTTTATAAGCATAGGAAGGTGTAGGTGCTCTCTATTAATGTTTGCGAAGGTTTCTTGTGTCATACAGCCCTTCAGGTGTGTCCCGGATTGAGAGACTCTAAGGTCCTTTCCAGTCCTGTGAAATTCTGTACTCAGAAATAATATGCATGATATTTTAATTAATTTTGATGTGGAACGTTAGAAATCTCTGTTCATTTGGGATATAAAAAGGCCAACACATGCTAAATTTCTTTAAATTAATTAAACTGGAGTAATTAAACTCAATTTAACTAATGGTTTTACTTGTACAGTCTCCGAGCAAGTAGGTACTATCCTCCTCAACATATGTGCTATACTTCTCATACCCAAAAAAGTTCAGATCCCCGTTAAAACAGGGAGGAAGGAAGATAATCCACGGTTTCCTTGGGTTGTGTGGTTTTTGTGTAGAGTATGAGAAATACCAGCATATTTGTGATGTTTTTTCATGACAACAAGTTCATTTAGATCTAGAAAACCTATTTGCTTTCCCAGCACAGAGCTGTGCTGCTGCACAATTCTGCCCCCCCCCAATCCAACATGTGGTGCTGAAAAATAAACACATTTTGTATCTTGGCAATGATTGTGAATGGCTTCGATTTATTAAGTCCCCTGAGGCCTATGTTTAAACAGAAGTGGACAGAAATGGCAGGTGAGCATTTCCCTAAACTGAGAAATAATTACCTAATTTGTGGCAAGGGAATGGTGACTACCTGACAATTATAATTTTGCAGAGAATGAGACTTTCTAGTATTTATTTGCATTATTCAAGAGGACAGGAGAAAGAAATTACCCTCATCCCTCTTCTTCCCTCCTCCCATATGCTCAGAAGCCATTGGTGCCGGACGCACCTCGAGGAGGCAGTGCCGCTGCCTCCATCGCCAACTGCCACCACACGGGAGGGTGCGCGTGGTCTAGGCACAGACCAGAAGAGAGCACCTAACCATTTCTGTCCTGCTTCTTGGCCTCTGCTTTGGTTTTTAAATTGTTGTCTGATACCGTTTTGCAGATAGAAGAGTGAATAGGAGCTTAAGCACGTTTCCTTAAGAAAAAGTTGGAGGAATCTTCTCTTTGCCCTGGCTATCAATGAGGCGAGTGCAGAAGTTTGCACTTAAACCTGTCGAGCTTCAGTGAGATGTAAGGACTTGTGATAAGCTTAGGAAGTCACTGGACTCTCATATGTTTTGAGACTACTGCAAAGCCCAGCATCGGGCACCAAGAAAATCGTAACTTTAACATTCTCTTAACACCTAAGCCAAAGTTTTTTCGATTGTTTTCCAGTCTTGGACTGCTTAGTGGTTAACTCCTTTCTCTAAAGCCACAAAAGCTGAAAGGATTCTTAAAACAAACTCTGAAACCTGAGACTCTCTCAGGAGCTTGAGCTTGAAGAAAAACATCAGAGGCCACAAGTTAGCACTATATGACATGCAAGCATCTCATCATGCGGCACCAAAACAATTAATTGTCTTTGGTTAGGGAATAACGTAGCGTTATCTGAAATCCAGAGTGAGATCCAAGTGAGCTAGACTATCCAAACTCTAATAAAAAAGAAACAACCTCCCCCCGATTTAGCAGTCAGAAGCAGCTTCTAGCTTCCCCACCCTCCAATTTCTTGTAGCATACGTCACTCAACATTTCAATTACAGCATATATGTCAAGGAGAAGCCTCTAAAGATAAACTAACTGATTTTAATATTTTCTATATTTAATATATGAATGGTTTGTTACATAAAAGTAGTCAAAGGATACTCTGTTAATCTGTGACATGGAGAAAGAGACCAAAATCGGTGCATTTCAGGAAGCAGAAAATTTTTAATTAAAAATGCCGGGCTAATTTGTTTTACTCTGAGCCATTGCTATTGTGCTACTGGGCTGTTGTGCAGTCTTGTCAGTTGTTTGTCTGAATATAAATAACTGTAATTTTCACACTTGTCTTTTCCTATGGTTTGTAAAAACAGTTGGTTACAACAGCAAATTAATTTCTTATCTGCTGCATGGGTTTTAATACAAAAAGTTCTCAACAGAAAATTATTTTATCTTTTGTAAAAAAAAATAAATGGACTTAGTGGCACACGGGAATCCTATTTTCAGGCATGCTGTAGTTATTTGTCAGGCAGCTTTAGTAATGCTCTCTTCTTAAGCTCACTTCTCCCAGACAAAGACCCTCTTGCATCGTCAGGGCTGCGTGGGAGGCCGACCCTCCAGGCTGCCAGTGCAGGTACGTTAGCAGCTGCAAATGGAGGGAAGGTTGCTGGCATGGGTGAGTTTCCCTCTGAAAATGCTCTCCCACCCTGGGTTCTGACTGCTGTCAGAGACGAGAGGTGAGACCAAGGACATAGCTCTTCATGTTATCAGCGAGTTTCTTCGCATATACAAGGAGAGCGGCGTGGTGTTGCTAAGCTATTTTGCAAAACCTTGCTTAAACACCTTTTCCATGGCTGAAGGGAGCATAGAGCCATAAGAACAAATATATTGGGCAAGAGCAAGGCACTGTCTGGTATAGTATCCCACGTCGACCTGTGCTTACAAGTGAATAGAGTACGACAGTGGAGGGAACAGGCGTCCCGTCCTGTGTTGGGCTGCCAGCCTCCAGCCTTTTGTGGCTTCTGGAATCCCTAAGCCAATGGATGGGGGAGTATGTGTGTTACGTAGGATTTGTACCTAAGCTAAGATACTTGTATGAGTCTGACTTCTGCAGCCCACTACACTTTTCTTTTTCCTGTGCAACACTTTTTCCAAATGGTGATTTCCAATACTTGAGAAATCCGCCAAGTTTTGATTAGGCTTTCTTCAAGCCTTTCTTGTACCTCCAAGGGAAGAAGAGTCCTGGGAGTCCTTTGCTCCTTCGTTCTGTTTCAAGGGCAGGTTCAGTCTGCATGCGGGGGGCGAACGGACTCATTGTGTGTGCAGCCGCCTGGCCTGGGCTGGTGCGAGTGCTGCGAAAGCCTTGTGTGGACGTAGGGGTCTCTTTACTGCTCTCTTGGGCTCCTCTTAGAAATGTTTGGTCAGGCTGGCTATCCTCAATGCTTTCCCCATTGGGTACAGGAAGAATATAGGACTGGGCACAGTGTAATTCTTTATCTGGTGATAGTCGAAAAACTTTACCAAGGTTTCTGTACGTCAGTGTTTCAGGGGCTTCTGGATTCAGCTGACCAAAACAGCAAGATGTCTCTTCATGCTGATTTCAGAAGGTTTTAAATTATTGCTATTTTGGGAGCTACAGCTGCTTTTTGTATTCATGTGACCTGGTGAGGGACTGGTAATTGGACTGCCATGTAAAGGTTTTCAGGCATGTAGCAAGGAAGAGCAGGTACTATTGTATCAGATGTCTGGAAATTTTCAGAGTAATGGGTTGAACTTCTCGAAGTTGAAAGAATTTTTATTTGGTGTGTGAGTACAATGACAGAAAAACCTTTAACAATAGCTTACATAATCTCTTTCTTCCTCCAAACTGGACACGATTGGGAAAAAAAAAAAATGTTGGGTTCGCATTCATCCCAATTATTTGTGGAATTGAGTGGATGTATGCACTTGAAAAGCAGCAGCAATGTGACTCTCATTACTGATTGTAAAAATAGCTGGAAAAACCATCTGACTAAATACCAGCAGTGTTTGAATGTAAAACCCCTTGGAAAAGTATGGCTTGCCCTCACCTTTTGGCAAATTTGCACCTATGTCAGTGTGCTGTCAGGTAATAATACAAGCTGCCCATGGGAATCAGCTGAAAGTGGTAAAAACCAAACACACAGAAAAGTAGTAGCCTTCGTGACTCCCTTAGCTGTTACACACGGGATCCTGGAGCTCCTCGGAAGGGAAGAAGTCCTCCTGCCATCAGCAGGAGCTGCGTTGGCCTTAGCTGAAAACGAGCAGTTTTCCTCTGTACAAACTGGTACTTTCATTTACAGCCCCGAGTTGCGTTTCAGTCCTGTGCTCTCAGGAGAGCTGCTGGAATCGCGGGTGTGCAAGTTAATCAGGCAGTAATTGGCTAGTGGGAGAATAACAGGTTTCCTTGTGTACGGCTGATCTTAACTCACTTATAAGGCCTAAAGTAGAAGGCTGTTGACTGCTGCTGTTTTTGTTACTCTCTGTATTTGTAGGATTTCTAATATCTGTAGACATTGGTTGTACCTGAGAAGCTTGGTCGTGAGAGAACTGAGCAGTCTGGTTCTTGTCCACAGTGTTTTTGGTGACAGTATCTAATCCTAAGGAAATAAAGGGGTTTACTTTAAAAGGAAAAAGAAGGTGTGTCTGTGTAATTTTATTTATATTCTCTTAAAACATTGATAATTTGACTGCGCAGGTTTTCTTCATCTGACATGAATGTAAAAAATGTGATTTGCCATAACATGGTAAAATGGCTGTTCTCTTTAATATCCACTTTATTGTTATTCTTCTTGTGCTACAAGTTGCAGGCAAAACATTTTGGCCATCCTTTCTTCTGAAATCTTTTTGTTTCTGTTTATTTTCATTCCCCACTACCATTCTTTTTTTACATTACTGGGTTTTCAACTGTCTCGCATGTTGTCTGTGTTTTCAGGAAACTTTCCAGTTTTCTAATTACTCCTAGAATCTTAGTTTGATCCCCAAAATGGTTACTAATGATTTAGAATGAGGTCATACTTCAGAGGTTTGCAAAGGCCATTTTGGAAAACGTCCTCAAACAGCTTCTCTTTCAATATACTAGCGCAGGAAAGAGATGGGGGAAAGGAAGACTATCATCTCTTGGATGTGTTTGTCGTTGGTTGCTGGGACCATCTGTGTGGCTGCTGACCTTTGAGGATGTATTCTTGTGCAGGTCATAGGCCTTGGCTTTTCCCAGCTCAGAATAGCAAAAGATATACTCTTAAGATCCATCACTGATTTACCAACCCAGATATGCTTTGTCTTGAAGAACCCACTGGTTTTAATGAAGTTTCTTTCATACATGAGTGTTTGTCCAAGAACTTTATTAAAACAGAAGTGTGGTATGTTTGGCAGAAATGAAAAGGCCTTATTGAGGAAGGAGTTAAAACAGTGAAAAACAAAATGAAACAAAACCCACCCCAAAACAACAATTAAAAAAATAATCCACAAAACCCAACAAAAAAACCCCCAAAATATCACCTATCTCGACACCAGCATGGTCATTCCTGTAGAGCTTGTGCTGTAGTTACTCTGAGTCCTTTCAAACCCTGGCCAGTGCTTGGGACTCCTGGGTTCAGAGATCTGGCATTTTTTCTATAACTGTTCTGAGAGTGTCCCTTCACTAGGGCTAGGTTGAGCTATTTTTCTCTGCCTGTCTGTGTTGTAAACTGATTCCTATAGAACTGAGCTAATGTATCCATGCAGTAATAGTGCAATACCCCCATGCTCTTGCACAGAGCTTTTAATGGGTAGAGCTCAAAGCTCATCTTGAGGGAGGTCAGATGTATTGGCTCAGCTTTATAGACACGATGCTGAAGTGAATGGACTAGCTCAAGGTCACCCAACAAGCCAGCAGCAGATGTAGGAGCAGAATCTGTACCTCCTACGCTGCCTCTGGGGTCTGTCTGTCACGTTGTACTGCTGCAACTTCTGTTTAACACAAATTACAAGCAGCTCCATAACTGTTGATGTCTGACTGGATCTTCAACATCATTTTTTGCTGCAAAGTCATGGATTGGCGCTGCTAAAGGAGAGTAACAGGGACATTTGTATAACTTTTTTGGACATGCATCGAAAAGCTGATGTTGCTGTCTGTAAGGTAGAAATATGTTAACTTGGAGGAATGGGATGAGATCCCCAAGAGCATGAATCACATTAATATCTGTGGCTAACGCTGTGTTACCCATAAGATCCCAGAAGAATTAATTCCAGTTGTAGCTATGGCTCATGTCGTGATGGTGATGCTCAGTCTCAGTTTGCCGCAGGTCCCTCTCAAGGCATGAAGTCCCATGTAAGGGGTGAAGCATGGTGCAGCCCGGGGCTGCTGCACTGTCCTGGAGTGGTGCATGGACCTGTGGTGCAGGGAGCCTCTGGGCTCCAGGAGATGTGCCTTCATTTGTATTTTCAGCCCCAGCATGTCACTATTACAACAGAGACAGGGTCAGGCCCTGGGAAGCCATACTGATGGTGGCTGCTGCAGCTCCTGCAGCGTGTATGGCTCTGCCTGCCCTTGCTGCGTGGCACGGAACGTGGAGAGATAAAAGGGGAGGGCAGGGGCAGCAAGCGTTGCTGTTGCCAATTCTCCTTTACTCCAGTGAAGTGAGATTAAAGAGGTAGGTTAATCGAAAGGTATCAGGAAATCTTGCATCCTGCAAGGAATTCAGGAAGGTTCTAATGACGACAGATAATCACGTGCAATCGTGTTGTTATAGCTTAACTACATGCGCTGAGGTGCCCCTGTGCTTTTGTGAATTGTAAAGCTTTACAAAGCTTCTGCTCGCGATAAGACTGTTTGCTTTCCTTATTTGTGTGTCTTCGTATTCTTCTGTTGTACCCATCCTGTGAGCCTGACTGCTGCTCTCCCTGAGCTGTGTGCAGCAAGCGCTCTACGCTGTTCCTCAGCACTGACAGAGTTATTGTTTCTGAGGAAGAAAAATGAAATGCGTGTTCACTGCATGAAGAATAAGCAAAGATATTAGTATTTAGTAAAATGCATTTGCAATCCATCTCCAAAATAACCATTCAGAAATTATTGTGAATTTCAGATCATTTATAGGAATGGGATGCTTTGTAGTATGACTTTTTAGTGGCAGAGTATATAAAATTTCACAACCTGTTCTTATTTAGTTGTGAGTCACATTTACTTCAAAGCTTCTTGGATATTGACTGAATCGCCTTTTTACCAATACAGTGACATCTCTTTATAAATCAGAAGGTTTATGGCCTTGACTCATGCTCTTTTTATTTTCCATCCATCTAAACAACCCACAACTATTGCTAGATAAGTATCTGAATGTTCGTCCTGTCAAATGTGTGCTATCACAAAATATTGTTCAACAGAACAGGTTTTCCAATGCCTTTCAATTTTTGGTATAAATATATAACCCTAGGGAGTAATACAGGCGTTCTTCCTCCTCCCTCACTCTTCCTCTCCCAACCTATAAACTCCATTCAAGTCATTTCTGAGCATGGATGGTAAATTACGGTAATGCAGAAATGCAGTGTGAATTGGGGTGTGTTTACGGCGTTTGGAACTCAGTACCTGCAAAATGCCTTTGGGTCTGGCCCAGGGTGGTGACAATATGATGACTACACACAGCGGTTGAGATAAGAACGTGAGGTACTTTTGTGGAAATCTTGAAGTTTTGGTTTATTCTGTCTGTGGTAAACGCCATGATATACCCAGCCTGTCCTCAATACCAGCTGTATATAAAAGTTAGTGGCTTGTTTAGTGCAGCTAAAGCTTGTTATAAACCCTGAATTTTGGGTTTAATTTAACTTCTCCCCTTTCTATAGCTGTCAAAAAGCCCTTTATTTATTAGTGCCTACAATGTAGCTGTTTCTGCACTTTAGATTTAAAACATGATCTTTAAAAGTGGCAACCAATATAACACTGGGTGTCAGTAGCACATCCATCATGTCAGAGCACTGTTTAGGAAGACAAAAAAGATGAGATGTTATTCTAGCAATATTTACATGTCTCCTTTCTCATACTTCATTTCTATGAAATCCATTGCTGTTCAGTGTCTGTCTAGAGCTCTGCTTCCTGCGGGTGAAAACAGGTGCTGTGTTCAAACTACAGCGTCGTCCTGGCCACCTCAAGGACATTGCTTTTCTCCAAAAGGAAATCTTGGAGGTTTTATCTTGACAAGAGTCATGGTTTTTTTGGGTATTAAAAAGTGTGAAAGCATTTAGAAGTCAAATGAAAGTCCTTAAACAACATGAAATCCTTTCCCTAATCTGTTTTCACTTAAATCTTTGACCAGGATTTCATATTTCTCTGATGTATCTCATCAGTTTATTGAGGATCTCTGTAAATCTTTTATCCTCCCTGTGTAACACCTAAGCCCAGGGTAGGATTTCTCCCCTTTACTGTGAACGTGAACTTTTTATTCAGAGGAGCCATCTGATGAGTCATTCTTTCATTCTTCCAGTGGAAATCAATGTCTTACTGTCTTTTTCTGGCATATTTCCTTCTCCCAGGATCTGGAATAAAAAGGAGGATAATGTTCTTTTTCTGTCACAGATCTGTACTTCTTAAAGGGAAGTTCCCTTGGAGATGGATGAATTACAGGTAATGATTTTGTTTACTAGTCCTGTAATGCGGCAATAGCTGCATTTACTGGAGCTCTTTTAAAACTGATGGCTATGTTTTGTTCTCCCCCCCCGCCCCATGAAAGACCAAACCCAAATCCCATCAAAGTCAGTGGGAACTATTAACTTCTTCAGACTTGCATTAGAGCTATAGTCACTGCAGACTGCTTCAAGGAAGAGCTTATACCTGAACACCTTTCTTCAGAGCACCTTTAATGTTTTTTCTGTGTTAGCAGAGAAACAGCATTATGAATATCCTCATATTCCTTGGAAAAGCTTATTTCTTGAGATGGGAGCTGCACTCACAAACAAATGTGGCCCAGTTCAGTGTCACAGCACAACTGATGCCCAGCAGAGGCCTTGGGTGGAAGCAGGGAGGGGTGGTGATGGTGCAATGCGCTCTCTCCAGACGCTTGTTGCATTCACAGCAAGCTGGACCCGAACGCTTGGATGCTAGGAAGGGTTAAGTGGTTTCTGTTGCATCTGACTTTATTGCTCGGACTTTGCTGTGAACCGAGCAGCCTGCATGGTGCAGTTGCAAAGCTTTGCAGGGACCTCCTGGCCCAAGCATCCATCTTCACCTCTGTTTGTAAGTGTTTCCATGTCTGCCACCAGCCCCTAAACTATGATTCTGCCTCTCAGGTTGTGCCTTATGGCTCTCGGATGAACGTGTGGAGCTTAAGAAGTGCACCTGCTCATCTTTGGGTGTTGTGGATAATTTGGGAGCTGGTTATTGAAAACCGGTTCCTGTACTTTGGTTTGATGGATCAGCAGATGGCCTGGGACACACTAACAAGTGGCAGGCTACACAGGGATAACGTGGCTTGCAAAATCAAAATTCTTCTAGTGGAACAAAGGTTAAAAAAAGTGTAAAAAATAATAAGGTGCGTTATGAAATGTGCTAAACAGGAAGGTCTCTCCTTTGCCCTCTCTGCATCTCATTTTCTAAGGGCGGTTAACAACTGTCTCTAGTTTGCAAGAGCTGGCATCCCCTGTGGTGTTCTCCAGAGAAGGATGGCCCTGTTGGTAAAGGAGGCTGCTGGGACTGCCCTAACCACCTCTCTCCTCCCTCCTCTCTTTCTCTTTATCCACACCTTGTGCCTATGACTGGGTGTAACACAGCTCTCCAGTACTGTCCATCCTTACTGCCCTGCTCTTCAAAATTTCCTGATTGCTTTTAATTTGTGTTTACATTCATTGAAACATTTTTGGCTTTAGGCCTGTAGCTGTTCTGTATGCCTTCCTGAATATTTAAAACAGAGTAGTTTGGCTTCGCATATTGAACGTTGAGAGAAATATGGTGTAAATGCTGATAAAGATGTATAAAGTTTAGTTTGCTGTGATGCGCACACTACAAAAAAATTGATATGAGGATAAGGCTGCCAACATACTTTGGCAAACCCTTTAGAGATAAGCTTCACATTTAATGCCTCTGTGTGTTTTGTTAATGACTAGCTTCCAAGGAAGGGCAGAAGCATGAACAAGGTCTTACAAGGATTTACTCTGGTAAATCTGGGATTCACAGATATATGTAAAATAAATAACATGGAGAGAGGAAGAGGAGGTCTAACTTCAACAAATATCCTTTAAGCAAATGAAAGCTGTTTGTACCATTCAATGGCAGATGAAGTACTCTTTCCAGACATGAGGAAAAAGACTGTCAGAAATATCTCGCCCTTTTTAAAAGGGAAATTACAACTGTCTTCTCAGCATTCTCTTTTTTCTTCTTGATAATAGCACCCGTGGTACAGGGAAGCTAACTGGACGTTAACTGTGTCTGTTCTCCTTTCTTCACTCTGCCAAAGTTTTAAATGGTTGAGACTGAAACTTCTTACTGTGTCGCTACAAAAAGACAAGGTTGGTAGGGTACCAGGCTGTCCCTCTGCAGGTAATGACAAATGAGAATGCCAGGTAACATTAAGGATAGGGACTGTTTAATAATGACCTTTGTAGATATCCAATATTTCTTGTTCTTTCTGTATTTGCTATTTTTGCCAAAATACAAGCTGTGTGGTAGGTAGCAGAACGTGATGCCATGCATGTATACATACCTAATCTGATTTTTTTTGTAGATGTTGAAGCTGTCTGGTTAGCAATGGAAACTCTGAAGTGCAACTCAGGTTGGTAACATCTTAAGCACTTAGCTTAGCTTAAAACACTGGAATTAGGGCCACATATGTAACCAAAACTGAAAGATTCTATCTGTCTTTATCTTCAGGTATCGTAGCATCCTGATGACCTCTGGCAATACGAAAAGCCCTGCCAACTGAGACAAACCTAGTGATCTGAATAGGAAAATGTCTCAAAGCCACTTCTTTTCTCTCTTTAAGTGCAAGGGAGAAAAATCTACTAAAAGCTCTAGGTACTTGACAGAATATGAATGCTGAAATGTCAGTGTGTTAAGCTTGCTCTACTAACCAGCTTGTGTCATGGATAAATCTGGATTAATATATCCATGGAAACAATTACACACTGTCACAACAGTAATAGAGATGGCTTAGCACTTTTGTTTGAGTTTTTGGATTTGTGAGAAAATTGAAGATCACGCCATTGATGTTCTTTCAGCACTTCTGAAAGCACCCTTTATCTAAAACTGAGTAGTTGCTGCTCTGAAACAGGTTCTCTTTCCTATACGTTTTTGCTCCTAAAGTATGTGCTTTGAAAGGATAGATTTTGAGTATTTGTATCTTGAAACAGCATGTAAGAACATATAATTTCTTTTTAAGTTACCTTGTTTGTTCAGTTTTTTGTCCAAATAAGTGTGCCTGGAATGCTCCTGGTTGGTTCCCAAGTTCCAGGTGGTTTCCTTAGTTGCAGATTTCTGCAATACAGAGATGGAACTTCAGCTTTAATTACCTTTCTGGTAGGACATGATGATTTTTGGTTGGCTAATCTCAGTCACTTCATCTGTCACAGAGTCTGACATTAGCATTTTGTCATTAGCATTTTGTTCTTTGAGGACAACTTGTCTTAGGTGTGTGTACATAACAGGGAAACTTCTTTTTTTTTTTGTTGTTTTTTTTTTTTTGGTAGCTGGTATTTGTCCAGCTGGCTTTTGTGAGTACCTTGTAAGGGTTGCCTTTTGGATCTGGCCCTATATCTTGGTGGATCTCGACCTTGAGACTGTAGGAGGTGGCAATAGAAACCCTGGGATATGTGGGCGGGTGGAATAAGTGAGGGAGAACTTTAAGAATGAGCTTTTAAAGGTAAACTGCTTTCAAGGAGAATTTCATTAAAGCATTTATTTTTTTTAGCACCAATGCCTGGAAAACCATTTGTTTTGATCTGTGGGACCTTATTTAGATTAACAGTTACCCTAAAACCGTAATAACCGTTATAAAAATATTTGTGATCATTCCCATCCTAAGAGTTTGGGAGTAATTGGATTTGTCTGGGCTGCTGTTAGTAAAGTGCTCACCTACAAACACCTGGGACCAGGAGCTCCTAACTGGGCCTCAGCTGGCATGGTGGAGCCCCGCTTCCCGGTGGCCGCAGGAGCGGGAGGGAGCTGGCGTTTGCAGACGGATTAGTTGTCGCTGTTCCAGTTAATGATTTTCTCTTTCCGGCTATTTCCCTGCATTTGTAGTGCTGTAAAAGAACTGCACGAGGGGGAAAAAAAAAAAGTGCAGTCATGTTTAGCAAGAGGAGAGCCTGGGTTTTTGAACATTCAATGTTTCTTCTCAATGTGCAAACATACAGGTTGGTAATATGGACCTCAAATACCAAGTTTTGGCCCTAGGAAGCCTTTCTTGAGGCGGGTCATAAATCTATAAAGGGAGATCATGATACCATTGCTGATGCAACCTGATTATATCAGTGTGAATGGAACTGCCAAAATACAATTAAAGAAACTGCTTATATTCTCTGTCTTCCAGGCAGGATACAATTATTCATGTCGCTACCACACTTTTTATTTTCTTGGTGACAGTTGATTTAATATACTGTTTGGAAAACGTATGTGCTTATTCTCTCAGTGCTGATTTATGACATGATAAGAAAGTGCCAAATTTTTTAGCAATAAAACAGATCCCGTGCGGCATGCTATATATGGACAGCATTTCATCCTCTAGTCCTTAAATACTAGTGGATAGATTGAGAGAATTACTGTTGGCTGCCATTTACTACAGATTCATGTAATATAGGTGATGTGTGGCACTTCTTTGGCTGGTTCTGCTGTTGCGCCCGGAGTATGGGAAGGCAGAAAAGCTCATCGCAGTTCTGTGTTTTGCGAAGGCTCAGACTTCATACAGCCTGTGGACATGAGTGCTGGCTTTGCTGGGAAAGGTGATGGGCTGTGCGTGCGCGGGGATCTTGGTGTGGACTTCACATAGCTCTTCCACCTCTACCTCATGCCTGCCCAAGGGCTAATATTCCCTTGCTGCTCCCTAGGCACATTAATGTCGGAAGGGGCTAATCCAGAACTCACTACAGCCAGTGGGGAGGGGAGTGCAGGGTTGGGGAGATTATACCGGTGCATGTCAGTGCTTGTCAGGTAGGTCTAGAAAGCATCGGTGGAAATGGGTGATAGGAAACAGAAATAAAAACTTTGCTGTATTGGCATCAGTATTATTCTTGTTTCCTATTTATACTTTTAAAGATCACTTTTCTGAAGGGAGGTTTGCTCTGATTAACTAGTAACCATTAGAATGTGGATTTTCGATGAAGTCAAGTCATTATCCAAAATTTGGCACTTAGTTTTAGAGTTTAATGATGTATCTACTATATCACATGAACAGATGCATAGCTCTAACATGCATTAGGTTGGCTCCTTAATTTTACAGTTCGTTTTGCTCAACAGGCCTGAATAATTTATTTGCTAGATTCATTTTGACTTAGGTTTGATCTGGCTTTTGAATAGAAACTGGAATTGAACTTATGCAGAAAACTGGTACTTTAAAATAAATTAACATTAAATGTACTGAATAATGAAACAAAATGTAATCAAAATATATTTCCCATTTTCCTTTAATGTGTCATCTAATGCTGATTTACTAAAGACAGTATTATCAGCACTTGGTGAATTGAACTGATGATTTCTGCTCAAAATATCTTTCTGTAGTTTTTGAATTCTTGAAGTTAGCTTTTATTAATAGATTACAGAAAGGAAAGAAATTTCTGAATTTGCAAATCCTAGCTGCTCTTTGACTTTGAAAGAATTACGTATTAAACTGAACTAGACTGGGAGGGGAGTTGGAGTCTCCATATTCTTGGAACATGTTGGAGAGAGAGCTAAAATGTCAAGGCTGGGTTTATTATATACCAGACATCAGCTCAGATGCTTAGACAGTGACTCCCTTACCTCATTTTTTTCATAAACTTTGTCAATAGCATATAGTGCTTGAATATTACCATTTAATTTGTTGATTTACTTTGCTTCAGTACAAGCCCAGTAACTTTAGGCATTGATGAATATTTTCATAATACATTGAATTTGCTATTTATAAAGAAAAATGCATATTTTAGATTTGAAGTATTTTAAATAGAACCAGCTTCTCTCATTAATTGTCGGGGTGGGGGTGAATCCCTTGAATCGGTAAGTGCCAGTCATTAGATCACCAAATTCCAGTCATGATTTGCTCAGCTCCAGAGCATCAAAGTGCCCTGTTCTCCTAAACCGGGGCATTTGTCCATATAAAATTAAGCAGATGCCCAAGTGCTCTGCTGTGCAGCAGAACTGATGTTCCCTGATGTCACTGCTTTTTGTGGGGGTGCTCTGGGAATAGCCATCGGTTGGGCACAGGGTAGAGCAAGTGTCTGCCCAGAGGCGTTGGCAGCCCAAGGGGCTGGGGTTGGGGGGAGGATCTAAAATCGGCCACCCAAAGGGATGGCGTAGGGGAGTTTGAGACAGGCTCTTCTTGGAGGTGCTCCATGGAAGGGCAAGAGGCAGCAGATGCTTGGGCTAGAGACCTCCCAAGGGCCATTTCAACCTGAATTATTATTTCAACCTGGTTCTCTTTTCAGTGGTTTTGGATTAGGGCTCTGCTGCTCCCATCTGTGGGTTTGCAACTGGCTGATGATGCTGGGCCCTGCTACCCTGTCACCCTGAACTTCTGTGGATGCAAATTCCCTATTTTTCAACCTTCCTATTGTGATAACTTGTGTATTCTGTCTGTGTGCTGCCAAGTACTACTGGAAGTATCGTTAATCCATACGGATTTATTTAAAGCTATTCTATCTGAGGCTTGGAGGAAATTTTCTCATCGTTTACCAAGCTGAATGTATAATAAGCACTTGTATCACTTACTGAATTCCTAGTGATATGTATTTCCCAATAGGTTGGCGAATATCGTTGCAAATCAGCTTCCTTTATGAATGGCTTTGTATTGACTGTCACTTCTAGTTTTGCTGGTTTTGTGTAAGAGCATTGCACAGATAATGGCGTTTGGCCTAGAGGAAAGATGCCTCAAAGAGTAATGGGGATTTCTTTTATGAGGATCATTATTATTTGTAATGCACTGACCTGGTCATGAATCAGGTTTCTATTGTGTCCTATAATACCACAGGGCAAAAGCAGTCTTAGTTTTAAAGAAATTCCAACCAAAGCATAGGTTAAATGTTAACAGAGCTGACTATCAAAAGAACAAAGCATGTTAATAAAATAACTTTTAGGGGACAGGAAGGAAAACAATTGTTCATGATTTAATTAAAGAAGCAAAGAAATCAGCTGTTCTGGAGTTGAGGCTGGTTGTGTGTGCTGATGTTTCTCTCTTGTACAGAATCCACATTTGACCTTTCAATAGAATACAGTATCTCATAGTAGAGAAAATGTCTCATTAAAAGTGAAAGTGATAGATAGCATCTATTAATCAATGGTATGGAAATTCTTTAGGCCTCAGACTTGGTGTTTAGATGCATCTCTTGGGAATCAATATTGTTTCCAAGTAACTAAAACAAAATCAATAGGAGACATGGATTTCATTTTGGTTATAAATCATTAGTTTCCAGTGTTTCTGAACCTTAAACTGCAAAACAAAATCTTTATAAAATTGCCTTTTAAAGAATAAACAGTACTCAGGAGACCTTGACATGTTATGTCATTTGAGATACAGCACCTTGCAAGCATCTAATTCATTAAGAGCTGCTCCTGTGGTCTTGCAATGCACTGTTACTGCAAATAGGCTGCAAGCAGGATTCTGGTTGAAAATGCTCCGTCAATGCCTTGGGGGTCTGTAGTAGGAAGAAAACAATCTGAGATTTTCCCCTCACTCCTTCCTGTGTCTTCTCATCCTTCTGCTCTTCTTTGGAGTGTGCTCTTGTAGAAAATGCTGCTATAAACCACCAGGCTGTTGTCAGCCTTCTTTCAGCCATCGTGCCCTTTTCCCCAGCGCTCCCTTCTTGTATAAATCCCTCCCCAAAATGCTGCATCCCATCTGGTACCCTAAAAACCACTACCGTTACAAAAGTGTTAGTACTGTTTTGCTTCTGCTATGGCTTGGAAGAGATAGTTTGTTGTGGTTGTTTTCTTAGAAACAAACAAAAAAATGCCTTGAGCAGTAGAGACGTAAAAAGCCAAAGGAGTGACAAAAACCTTACTGCCTTATGTTACTCCTGGAGGCTTAGATTGGACAACTGTTAAAGCCTAAAGAAAACAAAGTAGTAACAGAGGGTGGGGAGAGCAGAGCACAAACTTCTCTTCAGGGAGCTAAGAAGCCAGTGAGTCATTTCTCCTCAGGGACAGAAACAAGAGCTGTTTGTCACACAAAAATAAAAGTGAATTTTGGGACACTGTCTATACTGCACTGCAGCATTACACAGTCACTGTCCTGTGTTGTTTCACTGAATTATTATGCTGGAAAGTTTTCGCCCGCCCCCCCCAGTTGAGCACCTGACCTGTGTTACGCAGGTGCTCAGGAAAGAATGGGTCTGTTGTGAAATTGTGTCCTCATTAGCTGTAACCTGCAGAACATTCATCCTGCTTCCCGTCACAAAAAGCCTAATCAGTGTCCTTGGTTTTCTTCGGTTAGGTGATTCATACAGAGATGAAGGCGTTGCTGTTTTATCTTGGCTAATGTTTTTTTACAATGTTGTGTCCCCCCATTTCTGAAGTTATGTTTGTTTGAAAAAATATACTGGGGGAAAAGAAGAATTAAAACTGAGTGACAGAACTTCCAGTCTTCTGCTACAGAAGGTCAAGAGTACTTAACACAGACTTGAATCTTAAAGTGTAAAGGAATTTTCTTGGAAATTCTTACTGGTTTCATATTTGTACACTGTTTTGTTCTTTGCTGTTTTCAAGATGTGAATCCTCCCTACTCCTTCGTAGTGCTCCCTAGTGAAGCTAAGTAGAAAAAGGCAAAAACCCAAGTCTAACTTCTCCTAGCTGTTACTGTGCTGTTAAATGTGCAATTAACACAAAACGAGATGTAATACTAAGAGTAACAGAGACTTGCAGCAGGAATGAAACTTCAACAAACCTGTTAAAAGCTATCAAGAGAAGGAGAGGCTGCTGGAAGAAAGAAGTAGAGCCAGAGAAGCTCAGATTGGAGTTGAGTGAATATAGCAATAAAGTATTTGCAAATGTTCTTGTGAATAAAACCTGCTGATTTAATTTGCTGATATTGCATACCATTTTAATCACTTATTTGCAAACATCTGGTTGAGCTAATTCTTATTCACAAGAACAAAACACAGAAGACAAAAGCACCATGGATACTTGCATAGATTTCTGAGGTATTCCCACTAGAAGTGACTTAGTCCTTTTGAAAAGGTTTTTTTTCTTTTCATTTGCACAAAAGACTATCAAAGTTACACATGTAATGAGGGAGCTCTTGAAAATAACAACCTGTTTGTAGAACATTCATGAGTTAAAGGAAGGGAAGAGTTCTGATACACGGTGCAGATCATACAAAGAAGGGAAAAGTGACTCAGGTGTGACTGTCATGAAGTGACAGGTATGAATAATGTGTGGCTACCAGTTTATGAACAGAGATGGCCTGGGGATATTACTACTTTCAGTTTAGTTAAAGATTAATCCAAAGTCTGCAAAAGTTAACCGTTTAATTGCAAACCTTGGGTACCAATGTATTATATAACCTTTTAATGTAGTATGGTTGGTAATACAATAAATCCGGCTTCTCTAAAGTTGCAGCTATTTGCAACCCTTTGAAAAGCACCGCAGATGTGTGGTGTACAGCATCAACTTACAGCGGCTTTGTCACTTCAGATGTATTCAAAGTGTTTGGGTGGTTTAACAGAGTGACAGGCTTTGTGCAGGTTCAAGTTTTGTATTTCTCCACTGTCCCAACTTTATGCTAAATCAAATATTGTTTGCCCTTCCATAGCAGGCAGTGTATAGTAATGTATATATTATAGTGATATAATGGTATGTTTCCTCAACAAGTAAGAGCTCTTTCTGTACTCGGATCAGTATGCTTTTCTGGTCTTTGGCAGAAATACCAGGCTATGTCATTTTAAATTTTGTCCTTTTTCAGATACACTGCATGGTCTCTAACATCCACAAGTCCCTGTGAGACGCAGCTCAGAGGGAGAGGCTTTATTAGGTCAACATCTCTTTCATCTTCTGTTGCCAGTTTTAAAATTTTCCATGTGGATGTCATCTGCCCACTCTCCTCTGAGACGTGGAAGCCCTGTGCCCTGCAGCAAGGGAAGAACACACCAGTCCTCAAGGAGCTACCTGGGGGGAAGGAGGCTACAAATACTTGTCCTGTCTGCTCCTTGTCCAGGATGGGATTTGAGCTTGTGATGTGGGGCTTCTCTGTTTTATGCTTTCATTACTCTCTTGTGTTGAAGTAGATGAAGAGAGGTCTAGAGTCCACAGCCTATTTTAAGACTTGGGGCTTTTTCTTAAGTTTTTCGTGGTGTAGCTTTGTCAGTTGGGGCTGTTGCTCTCACCCCATCTCTCAATGGCGTTGCTGTGCATGTGCACAGGAGTAATTATAGCAGAAGAAAGTCCTCTTCCTAGGATAGCTCATAGCTCTCAAAGAACTGCTGTATTACCTGTATTGCCCAAATAGTTGCTGGCTGGGGTGGTTTGGTTTTTCTAGATCTCATACCTAAGCACTGAGAACATAAACAAGGTCCTGGGCATCTTTCTGGGCTCCCTTTGTTTTTACTCTCAGCTCTGTGCTCAGTTGTCCTGCCCTGTGGCTGCTGTAGGGTGCTGAGGTTTGTTACTGCGTTTGAGGCTTTGTTAGGCATGCAGCGTGCCTGATAAAATCAACACTGAGTGACTTCTACTCCCCTAAAATGTTAATACACCTAAAAGGAGTCTTCGGTGGATGTGCTTTGATGGGTTGGAGGCAGCATTTTCCAGGGCTGAATTTGTAGCCTTTGCTGCCCATCTCTCCTCCAGATGAATGCTTTTTCTGCCATTCTCTCCTGCAGGGAGATGGGCCTCTTCTCCCTAGCTGGACGTTCATCTTCTCTAAATCTCGCTCCAAGTTCCACTTCATTCCTGACTCCCATACCTGAACACTCTGTTCCTCAATTTCTGCAGAAACAAAAGTTGTGGCTATAGGTATCAAACTGTGTATTCTAAACTAAAGTTGCACCTCCAGCTTCCAGCCATTGTCCTTCACTTGGTTTCTGCCTACTTTCATGTTCTCTGTCTTAATTCTTCCTTAAAATATCAGGGGAGATGCTAGATATATATGGGAAACATTAAGTTGCACTTACTGAAACTGGGTATCCCAAGTCCAGATCCTGCAAGGACTTTTGTATGTGCTTAACTATACATAGTGGGTGTATTCCCTGGCTACAGGGAGCAGAGTTGAATCCATACATGCATGTGGGCAGGAGATTGCAGGAATCTTTGTAACACGCCATTCAGGATCACTGTTTATGAGTGTTCACATTTATGAGTAAAAAGACTTGCAAAAATCCAGTGGAGAAAAATATTATTCTCTCTCTTCCCCCTCAGACTGATAGTGTAATGAGTGACAGCAGTGGTTTTTTATTTGTTTGTTCTTACAGGTTCCTTTGCTAAGGTACTATTCTTATTGCCGAATTGTTTATTCTTGCTATAGCTTTATGTTCCTGTATGCAGATGTAGAAAAGAGGCCACCTTCAACCCATGCTTGGTACCTGCTGGAATTTGATTTTGGGATGACCCCATTCTCTTGAAGCTTGAAGATGGTACTTTGTAAGTTAATCTGTTTTCAAGGTCCAATCTAATCTACGAAGTGGGGGTTGAAGGAACCTGTTATAAAAAGCTGATGATAAAGTCTAAATGAGGTCACTGTAAATTTCACTGTGTACTTCAAATGAAGAGAAAGGATTAAAAAACATTTATTTAATGTGTCGTCTTTGAGACCAAAGGTACCAATTAACTAGGACATATTGCAAGTTAAGAGTTCTTTTTGCTGTCAATAACTGTCATACAAGATACATTAGTTCTCTTACAGGCATTCTACCACAGGAATTTTATGCCTCCCATAAATTTAAGCATGAATTATTGTGAGAAAAATGCACAAAGGCTCCTACTAAATAATATGTTACAGTTAACACAATCATTTCTTCATGACCTGGTGAAACTAATGACAAAT
Organism: Gymnogyps californianus; assembly: GCF_018139145.2. Classification (NCBI taxonomy): domain Eukaryota; kingdom Metazoa; phylum Chordata; class Aves; order Accipitriformes; family Cathartidae; genus Gymnogyps; species Gymnogyps californianus. Next base: position 17,802,451 of record NC_059479.1, read on the forward strand.
AAATGGTAGGTCATCTTGTTGGTAGTAATGCAAATATATTCTCAAATGGTTTTGGAGCCAGAGAGCGAGCATAATTACCTTTGATCTAATGTCCAGCTCTATGTTGTCACTTCACTTGCTATCTTAATCCTGAATTGATCCCAGCTTGAAATTGGTTTACTTGAAAAATATTTTAGGACATGCTAGTATTACTCAATCATATTTTCCTGATCAAGTAAATTTTAGTGTCTGTTGTCATTGATTTCTGAAGTTGGAAATTGAATATGCCTACATGTGAGTGCAAATTTCAGCTGATGGGACTTTCCTAGCCTTCGTCTTTATTCTTGCTTTCATGAAACCTGATAAAAGCTTTGATCAGAAGCTACTAGAAGCAAGTCAGTCAAATAAGAGGTGAAAACCCCACAAAAACTTTTACCTTTGTTTGGGTCACTTTTGTATCACTTTAGATTTAAAGAACATTTTCTTTTCCTTATGACTGTAGTAAGAAATGGAAAATATATGAATTTTCATATCCCACAGACTCTTATTGTGAGAGAAGTGATAGTGTCATGGAAATCAGCAGAACTTTTTCCATTACTTGCATTTTTCTACTAAATGTGTTGATCAAAGAGGTCATTCTAAAAGCATTTATTTGTCAAAGAAAGGAATGATGAGACAGACAAGTCAGCTTCTCAAGTCTATAGGAAGGAGAGTTGGGGCTTAAGAAGCTGGCCAGTTGGAGAAATAGCAGAAGTTCAAGCAAACAGTTGTGTCCATGCCTGGTGTGGAAATAGGTGTCTAGAAATGGTTTCATTAGGAGGCGAGAAACTGTTTTTTCATTCCCACTGGTACTGAGCTAAGGACCTGTGGGAGGCATTGCCTGGTGTGTATTCCTGGATATCCAATATTATGTAGTGGGACTTTATTTGTCCCAAAGATTATTAGTGTCTGATACATGAACTGAGGCACTCAGTTAAGTGAGCTCAATTCATCTCTAGCAAATTATTGTTGGGGCTGATAACATAGTGCCCTAAAGTGCTATAGAATTTATCAGCTGCCCTGTCTAAGCAGTAACATTAGCAAAACTTAAATTTGATATTGTCCTACCTGTGTCCTAAGGGTCAATTGAAGCAACTTTTTCATATGGGAGTATGTAATTTGGGGGGATCACATAAGGAAAAAGCAAGAATAGTTTCACATCTTGACTGAGCAGAAGTAACCCATCTGGAGATGTTTACCCTGATTGAAGCAATAGAGGTCTTCTGACAAGGAAGCCTCAAGGTTTGCCTTGTATCATGCAGGGTTGGACTTGAGATTCTCAAATGCCTCTCTTGGTCAAAAGTGATGGGGAAGATAGCATATTTTCAAGAGTGCAAGAAAGCAGAAGAATGGCTCTGTAGGCATGGTTAGAGGTATATAGGCTGCTCTTGGAGTTGGCTTGGCCTTAAGTGGGACACCCAGTTCTGCCAGCACTTGTGGCTATTCAGTATTAGTTGTTATAGTTATGGTACATACTCTGTTTGCAAGCATATGCTAAAGCTGGAGATGCCTAATGGTTCTGCTATTATTGCTTGTGCTAGATAGATCTAGACAGCATCCTCCCAAATGTGATTTTGTTGTTGTGAGAGAGGAGGTAGGCACTTATGCTGTAGATAGTGCAGGATTATTGATTTCAAATGCAATGTACACAGACTTTGATAAACTCCAAGAGTTTAGGAGGATTTCCTTTATTTGAAGTCTCTTGTCACTTTTAATCAGTCTTGAAACAATTTTTAAAAATTTCTTAGGCTATTCTTGAACCCAGGAAGTGGAAAAAAAGAATTTAAAAAAAATCCTCAAACAAGCCCTAAATCTCTATGCTTTTACAGTCCATTTTTTTCCCTTATTGACAACAAATATATAGAAGCTAGTCTTAAACTAAAGCTACACCGTCTCCCATGGTGCTGTGGCTGCTTTCCTAGGCTGGATGTGTACCTACAAGCAGAGATGCCTTAGGTGTTGTACACGTGGTGCTGTCACCACAGCAGTGACAGTAGCGTAGACGCTGCTCTCAATTTTGCGTTAGCAGCAGCTCTGCCCTGCACAGCACCTTCATGCCAGGAATGCTTCCCCAAGCATTACTGAGATGACACCTCACACAAGGGAGGTGAGTAGTTGAGTTTGGCGAAGAAGGGAAGAGGTGGCCTGCCCTTTGGCAGGCAGCCCTTCTCTTGAGCTCTTCATGGAGACAGTGGGAGATGAGGAATAACAGGTATTCCTTTTATAGCTGAACAGAGGTGTTAGTGGTCGTAATGGCTTCAATTTTCATTTCCTCCACTATCATATGTTTTAAGTAAATATGTCCTGGTAACCTGTTGGGGCTACCACTGAGTCTGCAGTACATGAACAGGAGTGAATAAGTCTTTGCTCCCAAAGCTTGAAAACTTTCATTTTGAAATGAAAGAGCAGGCAAGGATGGGAGGAAGAATTGAGGTAAAGAGACTTACTCAAGACCATCTGGGAGATCAGTAGTGATGGCAAAGCAGTCACCTGCATCCCAGACCACTAACATGTTTGCTGTTGAAAGTAGCCTCAGAAAAAGCCAATTGTGTTAGCAAGGCTTTTCTTGCATGTTATTTATTGCTTCCCCTCTCCTGGCCTTTTGCAAGGTCTTTAGGAAGCAGTTAGGACAAATATTTGAAAATCCTTAGTATTTCCTCCTTGGTTTTCCCTCTTTACTGTTTTCTTCTTTCTTTTGTGGGGCTAGGCTCCTCTCAAAACATTTAGAGACTTCCCTGACCGACAGTCTTCGTACTTTTCATGACTGAATTATGTTACATTAGCTGTTCCACACAGACATTGCAATGATCGATAGCATAAAAGTAAGACAGTGCTACAGTTCCCACTGAAGAAAGATTAACTGCCTCTATAGACTTCAAAGAACAGGAGGAGATGAATGGAGACAGGAAAATAGGCCAGTTTTCCCCCAAATGCATAGAATATACAAAGGGCATCTCTTATGCCAAATTCCCTGTTGTATGTCTGAGAGAAAGGTTAGAAGTAGAAGGTGTGTTGTGAGTGCACAAGTCTGTTTTCTGTGAACGCTGATTTGGCCTCTTGCTATGATTGGGTGTTTATGCTGATCCCAGGGGGCGGTTCATGACAAAAGGATGGATGTTTTTGGTGCTATTGCTCAATTCTGAGTGCCCTTGACAAGTAGGGAGATTAATGACTTGAATGCAACAAGAATGTATCAGGAGGGTATTTATTCTTTGGAAAGATTAAGAATTTAAAATGAGAATGCTTTGGGTGTAGGTGTGTCAAGATGCTTGCGGGACGCAAAGGTGAGGGGGGATCAATGAGACCGCAAAATTAGAAGCGGATGAAGGGGAGTTCCCAAAGTTCCCCTTGGGCACTGCTGCCATGAGCACTTCCACAGCACTGTGCGCCTACCTAGAGATCGGAGCTCCATACCCGTTACTACTGACTCCTGCCATTTTGTGAGGCTGATAAATGGGAATTCTTTCACACCCTCAAGAAGTATGGGCCTTGGTGACTGCTGAATGATGCACTGGATGCTAAGGGGCTCTGTAAGGTAATCTGTGGGGCTGGGCAGTGTTACTGAGTCAAACTGCAGTGGAATTGAAGGTAGGCAGGAAGACTGGCCATTCTACTTCGATAAAAATGATTGAGGAATTCCTTTTGCAACCGTGAGAGCTGTCAGGGCCCTAAATACATCAACAGGCTTTGCATGTCTTCTCCTTGCCTGGGGGTTTGGCTGCTCAAGGCCAGCTCTGACCCTCTGACTGCCCAGAAGAGCTGTGGGGAAAAGAGCTGGCAGAAATCTCATCTGGAACTTTTTGGTTCAGGTGGTGTTTGCAAGCTCAAACACCTTGCCTTTGGCTCTTGCCTGAGCTATGCTATAGGTATGCCTGTGCCCTGCCAGGTACCTCGCTGGTCCTGACCTCATCTTGCTGACTTGACTTCTTGGCTTGACCTGCTGGCTTGCCTTGATCACTGTGGCTGCTGTCATGGACCTGCTCGGCTCTTCTTGCTTAGCGCTGTGGGACTGTGCCCTTGTTGAGGAGGTTGCTGCCCTATCTGGCGTGGTGTCACCCTCTGCTCCTGGCTCACCTGCTGCTGTGAGGGGCAGCCGCTGGGCTGCATCCAAGTCCTGGCAGGTAGCACTGTGAATTCAGGATCCGTGTCCTCTGTGGACTTGTGTGAGCCACTATTGGGTCCCATGTAGCTTGACTGAGAGAAGGAAGCACAACATGAGCTTTGTATCCAGTTTGTGTGGCCCTGGGACACCTGGGGGTGCAAGCTGTGATCTACTGTCTTGTATCAGTTGGGGTCTCCTAGGAATTGCATGCAGCAAGGGTTGGGAGACCTGTCTGTCCTGTACGGTAGCCGGGGTGCGAAGAGTGGAAAGCGGGTGGAGGAGCAGTGAGCATCTGTCTTACTGCAACTATATTAATCTGGTCTGTGTAGCACTTACCTGGGAAATGCTCTGGCTTTGTGTGAGGGTGTCCTTTTCTAAGAACTGACCTTAACAATGATAATGCTGCCATTTGCTAAAATCTGTTATTTTTCACTGCAAACCCTGAGTGCGTAAATGCTGAAGGTTTTGTGTTTGATCTTGCTAATGACCTACAGAAGATTTGTTCTGTCTGCCCTTGCACTTCTCATTCTTTGGTTTATTGAAAGTCCTACATTTAATTACAGTCAAACAGCTACTGGTTTTTTTCAGAAACATGCATGTTACAGACATCAGCACTTAGAATTATTAAATGTAGTGTGATGTACCATTTAGTGTGCATATGAACTTTTACTCTCTGCCTGATGCCTGTAACTGAGCAAACATGTATCGTGTGTCCTGCACCTTCCAAGAATGAGTGGGAAACTCCCTTTTCCCTGTACTTTGGAAACCAAGTCCTGTCTTTGCTGGTTTTCTCTGTCAGCAGCACCAAAGCTGGATTTTGCAGTTACCTCGCTATGTATTTTTCACCATAGGGGCTTTACGTCTGCTGAGTGAAACTTGCTACGTTGGCAACGGCTGATCTGTAGGTTTGGTCCACATCACTGAATATATGCCCACATGTGCTAGCAATGGTACGGGAAAGAACGTGCTGGTATTTCTTATGGTACCTGACTTGACACTGTGTGTTGAGCTGACGTAGACGTATGGCTTCTAGGACCTAATGTGGCTTTTCAGAGCTCACTTGGGTATCTCTGCACAGTGCTGTGTACAGTCCTGTAATAAAGAATGACTTACCGTATGCAGACAACCAAACAGTATCTAAACCCACAGGAATTGCCATACCTACTTGGCAGCATGGGACGTGTTTCCATTTTATCTCCGTTCAGACCAAAGGAAGGTAGAATCTCATTGTAGGATAATGCGTCTGTGGGTGCATACGTGCTCTACCTTGAATACTTGGTAGGAGTACTGAAAAAGGAGCTGGTTTTAGAAGACATAATGTGGGATAGGCAATGGAGTCGGGAAGGGTGGGGAGAGTGTGTGGACCTTGTAGCTCCACATATGAATTTCAGCTTCAATGGTTTTGAAGTATGTCTTTTGAGTAAAGCTCAGTTTATACACTAAAGTGTGATTTATGGCTAAGTTTAGATCACACTAATTAGGGGAGAGTCGAAGGCAAGACAATATTTCCCATTATTTATGAGCAAATACGCATTGTTCTATATTGTCCTAGTTGTTAAAAGACAAAATATTATTGGAGGACTATTTGATATTTCCTACAGTATTTAAACCTGAGCTCTCAGATATAGCTGTATTCAATCATAACCTGAAAAGCAGTAATGCTTGTGAGTTTTAAAATCAAGCAAAGCAGTATTTGGAACTGAACAGCTGGCCATCAATTCCACAGCATTAATTCCGTCACAAATAAAATACATTGGAACAAAGGTCTTGTCACCAATTGTTTCTTGCCATGTAGAGAAAGAAAGTAATTCCATGTGATCATGCAATTTCTTTACATGAGCTGTTTTAAACCAGAATCATTAGATGAGGTACTGTGTTAATGGCAATTAGTTTCCTACTACTGCTAAGGGTTCATCATCTCCCATTGACATTCATTATTCTGTTTTGGCTCATTGACTTGCAAAATCACTAAACGATTCCTTTGTTACAAAATACCATATTTGAAGAATGTGTTTGATGGAAACACAGGTCTACTCATCATCTTCATATCACTATTGAGAACTTGTCTTCTACCCCAGAATGATTCACTATGGAGAAGAATTGGAGAGAACAGGAATTTTTGCAAATGGCTTTCAAAAGAAATTAAAGTTGTTACATTTAGAGCATGTCTACTTGTCACTCATACTTAGCTATCTCACAGTAGAGGGCAGAAGTGAATTCTTTTCAATTTGCAATTTTCAGGCTTGTAAATTGAAAAATCCACATTTGCCCTTTCTAGCTTAAGAAGGATTGACAACAAAAGGTCACATTTTCAAAATGAATATGTTATACATTACTCCTTATTGTATCATTATTTTCAGGTTTTATATTGGCCCACTGCAAGTTTTTTGATTACCTGGTAATCATCAATGTAGTTATACTCACAACACCCTTGTGAAAGAGGGAAGTCCTATTACCTTTTGTTTATAACTAGAAAACTCATTTGCAACAAGTCTCTTGGACTTGTCTGTGACTGCATAAGAAGTCTGTGACAAAGTTGTCAAGTTACTGTGCAAGTCGCTGGACTCCTGGTTATGTCATTGTAGTGTCTTCTGCAAGGTGGGACTCCACTGCTGTTTGTAAAGATGAGGGTGCAGGTTTTACCTTCTCACTCCCTGTGTGCTTTCTGATTTATTGCTGTAAAATTTTTGATGTACTAACATACATTTGAATGTTTTACAAGCTTTCTGACTTAAAAGGCACTGACAAACCAAGGAAACGATCAGCAAAGACCAGCAGTCAATTGGTGCTTGACAACAAACACGAGCAGGAATTCTAGAGAGCAGCAGGTAGAGAGAGTGCAAATATTTTTGTCTCTTATCTTTGTGGGAGCCATGAATTTGGGTTGCACAATGTTAACTAGACACCTGCTTTGCTTTGTCTGAAGATAGAAAAGCAAGCTTTTCACTTATGTCATTTTTAACTGCTAGGAGTAGCGTCAGATGGTTTTTGGTGGACAATGCTATCATAGCCCGCAATTAAAATCTTTCTGTGGGATTCATTCCTAGACAGTGACAATCTAAGAAACAAACCCATTTGGGAATACAGTTCATACCAGGAAGGAAGAAGAATCTGAGATGTATGACTTAGCTAAGTGACAATGAAGGGTCTTAGACTGACATAATCAGGCAACTATCTTAAGGGTATGAGCATCAAGCAGGAAATAATTTTTCAGGATGGAATGAGGGATAAAATTATGAAATGTAAGACTATAAAATGGTCTCTCAAAGTAGATGGGGGAGGCACATTAGAAACAAGAACAGCAAAATTTTATTGGAAGTACTTTAAAAATGGACACATCTAACCTAGTGAATAATGGTTTTGCCTCTAGCAGTTGCAGTTCATGAGTGTCAGGGATCTTGGTGTAGGGGTACCTGGGTGGTAAGCCAGTAGAATAGCTGAACAACTTCAGCTCAGGCATGCACTGTGCACTAAAAGCTGTATAACAGTTTTACAAGATGGAGAAGATAACCTAGAAGAAAAGATACACTGGAGCAGAGGAATGGATAAGAAAAGGTTAGCAGGAAATGTGGCTGTGCAGGCTTTTGAGAGATGGTCTAGGATGAAAAGTGTGAGTTGTGCTAAAAGGGGAGGGATGGTGTTGCAGTGGGGAAGAGGCAGCGCCTGGAGGCACGCAGGGAAGTTGCAATAGAGGCTGTCTCGGAGCAAGTTTTGGTGCAGGTGCCTCCTTTCAACAGAAGTAAATGGGGCTCTTTGGAGAGGCGTGAGTCCATCGGCTGGGGAATGCCGGGGGCGGGGAGAAAATAAGAGAGATTACTTCCTAAGGCAGAGGAGGGCATGGTACATGGTTGCAAAATCTAGTACTGGGGATGTGCCTAAACTGAGAGTTGAGAATCTCCATGCTTCAGTTCTTTTTCGTATCAGCAGATTATTTAATTCATGTGTTTTGGGGGATTGAAAATTTCCTTTTGACTGCAGTCTGCAGTTTTCATTGGCTCTTCAACATACATTTCTTTTTAGAAAAAATTAGTGACATTTTCCATTGGCATGAGGTGATATTGTGAGTTATGTGGATTTGCAGGAGCTGCTCTTTATTTTTAAAGTGTTTAAAGACTGCCTCTGTGCTTTTAAACCTCCTAAACTACTTGCCTGTTGGTGAGGTATCATATATAGTATTCCCACTGGAAGAACGTATGTGACTGGTGTACTTTGAGAGCCAGAGTCTCTTCATATTCACCCTAGTTTTATACCAGGGCAACTCCAGGGACTTGTCTGAGTGGGAGCAGAATCAGGCTCCAAATCTCTTCCGTTTGTGATGGGAACTGTGTGACAGGATTAATAAATCATCTTCCTAGCTTTAAAAAAAACCCAAAACCTGTTTGGATAATAAAACTTTTAGTAATGAAATAATCATAGATCAGTTGGGTTGCCTGAGGGGAAAAACGTGTCCGTCTCTCTGCTTAATATGTTTTGCTCTTTTGCTTAACCATCCATTCATGGTATTTCTCCACTGCAGAAACACAACCCAACACTTCTGCTGACTGGACAGAGGGTCAGATCAATGCAGGGCAAATTCCTGTTAATGAGATTTTGATTCTTTGACATTTCCAATCAATGTTTACTTGAAACGCGTGGAGGGAGTCTGATTTTAGCAATCCAGTTCTCAATTGTTTCTCAAGTAGGCAATCGCAAATATTTGTCTTGTCTGTTTTTTGGGGTTTTTTGTGTTTTTTAATGGAGGACATAAATTTGTGCTGCTCAGCGTTAATTAGCTCCTTAATATGCCATGTTCTGCACTTCAGTGAAAGCTTGCTTTTGTTTGTGTCATTATTACCTTTCCAGAAAGAAAGTATCAGTTTATTCTAGTAGACAACTTCAATGTCTCTTAATTAGTAACTTTTCCTAATTTAATTCCTTGGCAGTGACTGTTTAAAAAATGAACTATTCTTGCATGTGTATGTAATGCAACCGGAATTCTTACTAAACATCAGAGGTGCGCAACCAGGGAACGTGTACCTCAGTTGTGCCACTGTTCATTATGTTTTGCCAACATCTAATTTCTGGGGGATTGCACTTTCCTGTTATTCACCTAACTTTACCAAAGCAGCAGCTCAGAGGTGAAGCCTCTCGTTTCCCGAGGGAGTGAGGTAGCTGCTCTGATGATAAAACATTCCTTCTTGTCCTGTCTGGGCTGTCAGGAACAGGAACTTATAGTAATAACAGTCTGTATGCCCAGTTAAATAATGTCCTATCTCGGAGAGGGCTGGAATGCCATGAGGTGTTGAGCTAGGACATGTGAAATACAGATCATTGGCAGGTAAAGGTATTTGCTATTATATCAGAGACAGATAATATCTTCTGTACTGGTGGCCACATTTTGAGACACCTAATTTCTTTCAAAAACTATTTATAGGTGCCTGTTCTCAGGAAAGCATGTTCTTTGGATCCAGAATGTGTGAAGTCATTTAGACTTACAATACTGTGTAGTATTAGCAACTGCCTAGAGGCTTAACTGTAAGCTTGAGTTTCAATCGTGGGAACTAAGAGTCTAAATGGTTAACACCGGAGTACCTGACTTGCAGTGCCTGTGTTCTGCACTAGATCTCATCCTGACAATCTCCAGCTGTGGGAACTAGGATTGCTGCTGCATCCTCCCTGTTAAACAGGTCAGTTGGAGCCAGTCATTATGGCTACTGCACTCGTTCTTTTGAGAAGGGTTTGTCACACCTACCTGGCAGTGAAAGGCCTCTGCTTAAAATTTTTTTATTTTAAAACAAAGTGTAGCTCAAGGCCTGGTACAATAACTTTCAGTTAGCTTGAAAGAAATTTGCTGGAGGCCAGCATTTTTAGAACAGACAAACCAGCATTTGAAAATTTGGCCACCTAGAGCTCTTCCAACAAAAGGTCGCTCAGAGATGCAAGGGGAGAGTTGTTTCAGATGCTCCCTCTGTGGTCTGAACTGGATTTTCTTGACATTGGGGACCCTCTGCATAAAAGAGAAAAAGAGCCAAGTTCTAGGAATGGGCTGACCCTGCAGCCGAACACGGCTGGGTCAGGCAGCCACAAAACAACAGTCAGAATAGTCACATAAATTGTGATGAATCGCAACTTCTGTTTCTGGAGAGGCAAAAAAAAAAATCCAAATCTACTGAAATTGAAACATAATAAAATAAAATGCCTCTAATACAGGGTAATCATGTGCATTTGCCTTATATATAATGATTTATAGGGTCTTAAATGTACTTCCAATTTCTGTCCCTTTTATTTTTTGCAGTCTTGGAAAAGTAATAGGTTGAACTTAGCTTTGAGAATAATGTAATGCAGCCAGCGTAGCTCTGCTCCCAAACAGAACCATGCTTTTTATTTAGATGAAAATATTCAATTAACTCCTTTTGTGCTGGCTTTGCTATCCTTCAGGATAAATAAGTTTCCAATACAATTAATAGCTAACCAAAATTGAAGAATACTTGTTTGAGATCTTGGTGGAGGAAATGAATCTTGGAGAATGCTGCAAATTGCTCTCGTAGTATCTTTTCAGAAATATAATACTGAGCTGCAATTGCAGTCAATTATCAGCTTTTCTCTACTGTGCTTTGATCCTTATAGCAATTTTTTTTTCTTTTGCTAGTATGCATACCCCCCAAAAAGAAATGTAACAGGATGCCTAAATTGCTGACTGTGTTGTGTGCAATATCGACTGGGCTCATTGATGCTGCGTTATCTAAGACTAAATTGGCATCAATTTTTTTTCCCTCTGAAGCCTGAAGATTTTGTGTTCTTTTTAATTGTTGGAGGAAGGTCAGCGCAGAGTGTACCCTCTGGCTTTTAATCTTAGACAGAAATGTCCTAAATGAATAGAAAACTGCATGTCAGCGAAACGAACTCTTGCTGAAAGCAATGTGTAGGCTTCTCATGTTTTGCGTTTGTGATGACATAAGCTTTGACCTTGGCCTGTATCTTTTTGAAAGAAGAGTAACATTTGTTCCCTTCAGCCTAATAGCACTGATGGTAGGAGCTGTGCACTTGAATGAACAGCTCCTGACCTACTGCAATTTGTAGCACTGGTTGGAGAAAGACTTTTTTTAATATTGAAGTGCTGTTCTTTATAAGCTTCTGTCTTTATACAGTCAAAATGTAAGTGGAAGAGACATGACATGTATGGTTAGGGTTTAATGTGGTAAATTAATTTCTTTGCCCATTTGGCTGTTTCTGTAGCCAGTATGGCAGATGGAGAGCTGAACTTGTGGGGAGGACTGTTCCTACAGCCTAAAAGACTTTCTGAGCTTATCCCTTCTCTTTTTTTCCCCAGCTATGGCAGGCGGGAAAGAGGGCTCCTGTGATATCTCTGTCTTTGTCCCCAAAAGGGGGAGGAGGGGGATGGATGCTGTGGGGAGAGCAGTCCTGTTTATTTCTCCCTGAATGCTCATTGAGGCCTCTGCTGTGTCCTGCAACCCAAATCTGAGAAAGGGGAGGAAACGTGGATCAAAAAATATAACTCATAAACAACTGGCAGGATGGAGCTGTCGGCATAGACTGTGGCGGGCCTTCCTGCAAGAAGGGCATCCACCCCAGAGAGATCCATGTCTCTGTGCCAGGCAGTGAGTAATCCCGTGTTGGTGCACTGTGAGAGAGGATTAATTTTAGCATCTACTTTTGAAATTATTTCAGGGCACTTTCATCAAATGCTGTGGTTGAATGCAATCAGATTGAATGCATAGGGACATAAGTTTATTTTCCCTCCACTTGAGCTCACCAAAAAATATGAAAAAACCTCAAGGCCATTTCCCTCGGGGCTTTGGCTCGTATTTCCTTGTTGAGACAGGAGATTCAGGAGTAAAAGAACAGCTGCCCATCTGTTAGGAAGGTAAAAGAGGTGAAATACATCTGGTCCTCTGCTTTCCTTCACCGCCCCAAGTTCTGCACATCCTGAGGAGAAACAAATTCAGTTTTCCTCTTGAAGCCCAACAAGGGCAAGAAGAAAGTGGAACAACTGAAAAACTTCTCAGCATATTAAAGAATAGTTGGAGGATAAAACAGGCCTGGGGGCATCGCTGTGACTTTGAGCAAGGCTGGGAAGCGTTACTGGTCTCTTTTTGCAGAGGTCTGTGTAAACAGTTTCCAGTTGGGTGAATTTAGAGGTTTCCCCGGTCTGATCTGAGATTTCACTTCAGTTGTCCCCAGTGGCTCAGGGACACTCTCAGGCAATTGCAGTTGGGAGATTTTTCATGCCTCCAATTTGACCATCTGCCTTTGACAATAAAACGTGTGCAGCAGTTGATGAAATGTCACAAGGAAACACACAGAACATGCTGGGCAAAACACTGTGAGCTCTTTGTGTCTCATTTCTCCCCAAGCCTGCAGTCAAGGAAAGCTGTGGAGCAGATGTAAGCCCAAAAGTAGGGGGGGGGATTTTGTACACAGAAAAATTGAAAGCTAAATTCCAGTCTTCAGGTGTGAACCAGCCGTGAGAAATGTAAGGCACCTATACAACGTTTGTGGGAGTCTGTACCAAATCCATGTGTAAAACCTCTAAACAGACAGATTAATGAAGACTTTATACAGAGTTCTATTTTATCAGCAAGAAGATGTGGCAGAGTTTGTGGTTTCTGCGTATGGTTTAGCGCAGAATATCCAGGTGGAGTTTGGGACATCTCATCCATGGGTTCCAGGAGATGACTGTCATTGAGAAGTACTCTGTATCAAGCAAGCCTGGAGAGTGTGTGATTGCCAGGTCTGGCTTTGAACGAAGGTGGAAGAAAATCCACCAGCTCTAGCTCTCCGTCCCACCAAAGTGGGCCAGGTCCCTTTTCATCTTCCTTCATGTCCCTTTCTTGTTCTGTGGCTTCTATCAAAAAGCATGCTTTTGTCTTCACAGAAGGAGTTGGAGAAAGGATTAGAAAAAGAACTGGGTTCCAGTGTCCATTCAAAGCTCCCTGATACAGTCCCAAGTTTTCTGCTGTCTAATGAAATGTAAAAACTGCAAGTCCATGTGTCAAACTGCATAAGTGCTTTACTGTGTGTGTAGCATACCCTCTTGGTTGCTTAAAAAGATGGGTCAAAGAGAGTGTAAAGGGAATGTTTAGTTATTAATCAAATGCCTTGATGGTTACTAGGTGGCAACAACTGATCTATCTTTAGAAACATAAGTTCTGAGAGTGCAACCGGGAAAGATCAGCTGACTTTTATTTTCTTAAATGAACCATGATTTGAGTCAACACTGAAATCAGCAGCTTGAATTTCTGACAAATAATTTCGCCTTGCTTTCCCCAAGCCACCTTCCTCATCCCCTCTCTTCTCAGACGTTCTTTTTCACCTTCAAGCTCACTGACCTCCCAGGCCGTGCCGAGGCATGAGCTTGGTGCTGCTGCGGCTGTCTCCCCCTGGGACGTGGGGGCCAGAGGGATGCTGAGGGGCTGACAGGCCACAGAGGTTGGTGGGGAGGGTGACAGCCCCCCTCCCTCATGCCTGGCAGTTGGGGTCACTCGGGTGGTACGTCAGGGAGCCAGGCACACTGGGGTTCCGGCTGGACACCAGGTTTGGGGTAGCCTTGCTCCATCCTGTATGTCTTTGGTTGCAGGAGGTGCTGGTCCTGTTATGTTTGGGCTTTGTATGCTGCAGAGGGCAGAGATTTCGGAGGAAAATAGCATGTACTGAAGGGGAGGTCAGTGAAGAGAAGCAGACAGCGTGTTTATGTAATAAATCCTGGTCCCTTTTCCCTTTGTTTGCCTGGCACGGTCGTTTCCAGAGGGACTCATAACTGTGAGAGGTACCTGTGTGTGCCGCAGCATTGCTGCAGCACTCCAAAGTTATGAAAAACTGAAGGGTGGCAGCAAGGTTTTACTACGGAGCTGTTCTTAAATAGTTATCATGGGCATTCATTTGCAGGGAAGGGGATTTGCAGGAAAAACGGAAAGAAAAAACGTTCCAGTTCCTTAAGAAAGAGGGAATGGCCTTATTTGCTTAGGAAGCAGAGATTTTTTTCAGAGCTGGACCTCATTCATGCATAACAAGAATTTCCTTTGGTTTATGCAGAGCTAATTTTGGAGGACACTTTTCTCTAGTGATTAGTAACATTTTGTTAATGTTTTGTTGTGCTATGTTAGAGCAAATGTAGTCATTTTCTGCTGGGCAAAGAACTAAAGAGCAGCATTTTTCAAATAACACAATTCAGTGGGATAAGGGAAAACTTGCAGAACTCTCTTACTGTTAGCAGGAGCCTCTGACTGAAGCTGCACCCTGGGAGGTTTGCTGCTTCTTTACTCCTTCTTGCAACTTCTTCTGTGCCAGAGCTAGCTGCTTCCAGCAGCAATAGTGTGCTCCCTCTCTTCCTCCATCACTGAAGTGAGGATGGCCATGCCCATTTCCCTGGAAGATGAGGCAAAGCTCGGACCCTCCGGGCCAGCTCCTGCTCACCTGCTCTGTGCCCCATCTGACCTACTGGCCAGGTCTTGGTCAGAGCTCGCTGTGCTGGATCTTTGATCCACTTACTCAGCACACCTGACACCAGATGCCTGACTTTATTGCTTCACTATGTTGAGGTTTGACATGAGCTATGGCCCTTCTCTTCCCTCTTTTTCTCTTTGAGACCATGTTTAGGAGAGCTGGATTTATTTTTCCCTTCCTGCAGCTCTTTAAACGCTGAGGGCTCCACGTAGAGAACACACATTAGTGTTCTCCTGTCCCGTAGGCTTTGGGAAGTGATATTTTTTAGCACATAGAAAGATCAGACCTTCAGAGAGACTGCTGTGATGTGTTATGAGAAACACTTTGATTTCTTTTCTTGCAGAGCACATTATGGGTCATATTGCCCTGAACTGTTCTCCTTGTACCCACCTGCTGTCTTGAGCTCATTTCCTTACATTGAGAAAGTATCTGGGAAAGAATTGACTCAGAAAATAGTTCACAGTGATGCAATCCTGTAAGACTTTAAAAAAGTAGGCAAAAGAGATATTTTAAGTAATATAGCTGTTCATTTTGGACACCTGAACCTGCACCTGTAGATGTTTTTCTCATTGGTACAGGTGGATCTGTCCTTGCCACGCTTGTTTGCTCTATGCTTTTCTGAGCTCTCCGAGGAATCCCGGACACAGACATTAGGATGCACGGTAGTGATTTATTATGTGGAATGAAGTAATGGAGAGCCAGCAAAGGTTGTTTATAAATTGGCTCTCTAAGCACTGTTGGACTGTTCTTGTATTTGTGCAGTGTATTTCCCAGTATCTCATCTGCATGTTCAGCAATTGATACTCAAGCTTACTTTTCAGTTCTTTGTTGTGAGTTCATGGCCTGCTAAAAGAAGTGTTGGACCAGTGTTCTACCTGATCATCTGCTTGTGCAGTCATTGAGGAGAACTTTTAAATCGTCTTTCTGCTCTGTATTGTAAAATCTAGTGTGACTCCAAGCAAGCATCTTGTTGTATACAGTATGTTTCTCAGATTTTCAGAACAAAACCCATATGTAGCTCTGTTCCTTTCAGTAGGACCCTGTAATAACAGACTGCTGGTGTTTCCCTGTACACATTAATTTTGCCTCAAAAGCCAATAAATATGTTTGATGCACACTTAATAATCTAAAGAAAAAGTGATTTTCTGCTGTGGTTTATATCCTTTCATTAGATACTTCAAAGAGGATGTAATATTGGTACTGTTCCCAGATGCTTCATGAAAACAAATACTAATACCTAATTATTGCCTTACACTTTATTCTATGTGGCAGTAATATAAAATTGAATAGTATTAATTAGACCAGAGGCTCGGTCCTGATCTGAGAGGTATTTCCCTTTCTGATCCCAGTTCTGTTCTTTTTAAGCACATATATCATTGTTGTCATAATTTTGTGACACAGACAAAAGAAGTAGAATCCTTGTTAAAAATGCACTTACCTATGACTTGGTTAGAACTTTACTTGAGTTTCTAGAAGATGAAAGGTAGTGAATGAAATCATGAAGTCATCTGGTGTCTTTCGCTACATTGTCATGTGTCATCATAGTAGTTTGAGGACTGGTAATAGGTTAATTTCCTAATTAATACAAATTATTTCAAAGAGTGGATTGTAATCAAGCTGGAAACCATTCATGGGAATGAAACAGAGCACAAGCCAAAGAGTTCAGACACAGAAAACACTGTATATCAACACAAATCCAATAAAAAGTAAAATCGAACCAACTGTGACATTTTCCCAGTGACACAGAAACGTGGTACATCCAGCAATGAGCTGACTTGTCTGAGGACCTGTGGTGACCAGGCACCCTCCAGACATTGGACACACGGTACTGAGTGTTCGAAGTATGCTGCTAGTGATCCTCCTTCCTGTTTGCTGTTGCTGGCTGAAGCCAAAATGTTATACTATTTGATTTAAGAATAATTTACAATGATATATTCTGGTTGATATGTTTATATCCCGTAGTGCATTTTGCCATGAAATTCAGAACATGCATTTTATGGAGTATAGGACTGATTAAAAGCAAGGAATTGTCAGTAAAGACATGGTGCTTCTCACACAAAATACTAAAATGGGCTTTTGATGCATATGAGTTCATATACAGGCTTGGTTGCTACCAACTGAGCCTTATAAATGCAAATTATGAACAATTTCATACTAATGCCAGCTAATGTACCATCTAGACATGTTTGGACACCAGAAATGTTCCTATTTTGCATTCTATTGTAAATCTGTTTCTTGACAACCTGGTAAAATACAAAATAATAAAGACATAAAATGTAGTTAATGTTCATTGGCAACATATTTCTACATATGTTATTGTCACAACTGAAATAACTTATGTGAAAAATAAAAAGACCAACCTTCAAGTGGGTTTAAATTATTACTTGTCATAGAGTATATGTGTTAAATAGTCTAATGGCACTTTTGGTAAAATCTATACTGTCCTCTTCTCCAGTGGATCGGCTGTACTGATAATTAACCAAGAGAAGAAAAAAAGCCATAATGTTGTCTGCTTGAAAGCTGGGCAAAGAAAAAAGGTAAAAGACTTTGAATTCACTAGTTGCAACTTTTTGGTTGCTTCTTTGGAAGACCATGTTGTTATCAATGAAGCGATTCTCTGAAAATGTTGAATAATCAATTCCTGTTTATCCTTTTATAAACCCACAAGCAGTGAAAATTATCTCTTTTAATAAAGAAGAAAAAATGCGATGGTATAATACACCATTAAAAGAGGCTAGTAATTGCTATAGCCCAATTATAAACTACTCTTTTTATGATCAATAATAATGGTTCTTTTTATTCTTGAGACATGGCTGTCATTACTTTGGCTGAAATGTGTGTTAGGATTATATGGCAGAAAGCTGGTTTGGTATTAAAACACAATTTACTGTGAAAAAAATTGCTTGGTGAATTGAGGTGGCAAATTTTGTCCCTGGTGATGTCTGCTCTTTAGCTTGTCCGGCTGGTTTCTGTCCCATGTATGCAGGGGACAGGTGAGGACCAGATGCAGGTCAGGAATGGGAGTCTGGGGACCTGCTGGGCTCTCCTCAGGGTTATGCTGGGTCTTAAGTAATTTGTGTACTATGTTTTTGATTACTTGTTTGTGCTGTGGTAGTAGTTGGATACTGAATTTTGTTGCTAAGGTCTTGGTTTTTCTAAGTGTGTGTTAGCAACCTGGGATCTTCCAAATGACTGGTGCAAGCAATCCCTAGCCCAGCTAACAACTGAGTTACACTGTCCTACAGTCTCTGGCAGACATTGCTTGTACATTTTGCTCATACACTTGCAAACTGATTAAATAGCCCAGAAATTTCAATGGAAGGTACAAAAACTCTGTAGAGTTTCTCAGGCCGGTTCACAGCTTCTCAGCAGAGCAGGCAAAACTGTGTTTTCCTGCCCTAGCCGGAGGGCTGGAAGCAGAAGTGGGACAGGGAACGATGCGGGGAGAGGTCTGAAAATCTGGGTCGCTGACTCACGCTCCCTGGGGTGGCCGGAGGGAGCTGGGAGGCTGTGACTGCTCTCCAGCCCTTGGAGCAACCTGCACTTGTCCACTTCATTTAGGCCAGGAGCTGCCCTTAATAAGTAGGTAGGAACAATCTGTCCCCCATTAAAGTTTCATCTCAGTTGCTACTAGCTGCAGAGTGACTTAACCCAGGCAGCTTCTGGAAAGATGCTCATCTTTCCCCGCCAATGTTTTTCAGCACTGGTCATAGGACTGTTGTTATCTAGGTGGTTTTTGTGTGTGTGTACCCAGTCTCTTTGGATTGTTCCCCTGTTCTCTGTTTGTTTTCAGCCTTTTCAAGTTGAAGCATCTTTTCTTAATAGTATGTATTATCTTGCTGAGATGGAGAACATCCCATAGGAGGTTTAGGACACCAGATGCGCGTAATGGCAAATCTTTGTGCTGCTGCAGGGTGGTAGCACTGCAGTGGTGGATGCTGGCTGATATGTAGTGTTGCTGCCCACAGCCAGGAAAAAGAGCAGCCAAAAGGGAATAAAAACGTTCTGCTTTTCTCAAGTGGATTACCTGAAGATCTGAAAGTGATCCCTCTCTCTAAGTTCCTTTTATATTAGAGATGTTGTCTTCCCAGGGCTTGCATTCAAATCTTAAGTCATGTAACATAATTATAGGTGAAAATTATTCTCTTCATACCTCCTATCCCTGAGCACATGAATACTTCAGCCCAGTTAAGGACGTTTCAGATATCTTTCTCTTTCCAAATGGTGTTAGTAATGCACTTCAATGAGCAAAGTTTCCCAGTGTTGCTGCATAGGGATTTATGCAAATTTTTTTTAGGATCCTCTTGTTGTTCTCATGACTTTATATGAAATGTCTCACAAAGGAGACCAGGTGCAAAGTGTCCATAGGATGGCATGTGGAGTTTAGGCTCACAAATCCACAGGGAAATGTTCTGTTATCCCCTGCTAGCATAAGCAGTTTCACAGCTGGTGTAAAGTAACACAAGGTTTCAGATAACAATCAGATTCACAGATGCTGTTTCTAGAAAAACAAGTTGCAAAGGACTCTTGAAGATGCTAACCTTACACTGTATTTGCCTGTAATGCGATTTTGAAACTGGAGCAAAGAGAATAGCAGAGTGAGCTATTAAAATTCAGCTTTACAACTGGTAGGAAAGGTGGCGTGAGCTGACTTCCACAGGCACTTGTTTCTACTGTCTTTTGTTCTTGTTGTTCTTAATGTTTTGCTTAATTAAAGAGCACAAATCTAACCTGAAAATGTCTGTACAAGTACAGCATACTTCTCTTTCCTAGGTCTATCTGCAGTAATGTTAAGATGCAAGATTTTTCTTTCTATATTATCTTTTTGCAGGCGGCTGTTTTAGCTAATAAATATAATGAAGGCAGCTAGGCAGCTGTGTATTTCAGTTTTCAGATGGTGCTGGGCATGATTAGCATAGACTGCTAGGGAAACAGGTGGTAAGGATTAAACAACATGCTCAGATCGCTTTCAGGCTCTTCCTTAGGGCCCTGTTTATTAATTCAAACAACAAATACCCCCTCACAGGGCAACACAAAATGAATTGTCTTTCCTCGACCAGCACAGCTGCCTGCTGCCTCACTCGCTTGCCTGCCTGGGGCTGATTTCAGGAGTCACCTTCCCCTGCTGACCCTGCAAGTGAGTCCCTTACAAAGTAGGAAAGACCTGGCTCCACACCTGGGACGGGCTGGAAGAAGGATCACTCGGTTTTAGGAGGCACACCATGAACATATACAATCATTATGATTATATTAGTATGTAAATAATCTCTAATTATCTAGCTCTGTGGTTGAGAACTATTCAGAAGGATGTGTCTTCTTCCTGGACCAGGAAAGGCATTTGCAGCCATTTCATGGAAGGACAGCTCTGCTCTGAGCTTAGGCAGTAAACTGTGTCCCTGATGTAAGGCCATGTCGGTGTCCCCTTGAATATTCTTTTTCATGTTAAAGTTGGTTCTGTTGTAAATCTACCACTTTCTGTAGATGAATATCGTGAATTTGGTTAGTGAATGTTATCATGACCATGTCCCTTTAACAAATATAACAATGTATAACTAGGCCTGCAATAATTAATTAGTTGGACTCTCTTACTAATGAATTACCTGAGGATATTTATAGTCTGTTCAGCAGGAGGAGAACTGGCATTATTATTTAAAAAAAAAAAGTGTTTGTAGAAATGTTCCCAGTGTAAAGTGTGTTATCATAATGCTGCATTTCAAGAACAAATGTTAATACAATTTTTCTGTTGAAATAATTTAATTCCAGGCCTTCTGGTTCATAGCAGTAATGCATTTACTCCAAGCAAATATTCCAAAGTCTTCCATAATGAAATTGTAGAAGTTAGAGGTGAAAACTGTGTGCTTATTCTTGCAGCCTAGTTCCTTTCCCTTGCAGGATTGCTTCCTCTAGAATATATGCTGGTTTTTCTTACTGCAGAAGAGCTTTCCTCTGGATATTGCACACAATGCGTTAAAATCTGGCACTACTGAAGTCAGAGCTCTTGATTTTATTGAGTGATGATTTCATATAGCAGATAATAAACTCTAATGTTAAGCATGGCAAGCAAAGAATTGGGAATTCTCCTTACTCTGGCTTAGAGGTGCAGTGGGATGGAGGATCAGATCTTCCCAGTGGAAATTCAGGCGGGCATGTAAGCGCAGAAGTACAATGTCCTGTCTGTCTGTGTCCTGCTGCCCTAACACCCATGGCAATAAGTCGATCATCTGACCAGTAAGATCTGCTGTTAGATACCAGTGATTAGGAAAAAAAATAATTGCTTAACATTCAGCAGTCATAATTTTCTAGATGAACAAGGGAATATAGTATTTCTCCAATTATTATTACTGATGTCTTATTGTAGCTGTACTTCCAGGCCTTGTCTTCTCAGCTTGACTTGGCTGTCCCAAAGGCTGGGATGATGGGGAAGGTCTGAGCCTAACCCAAGGGGTGGCTTAATGAGTTACAGTGACACAAGCTAGCAGGGAAGTGGAAGGGAGGGTACAGGAGACTGTGGAAGGGAAGAGATAAATGGTGGGGATGAAATAGTAATTAACTGTGTCCTTTAATCTAGTAAAGGCCAAGCTACCAAAGAGGCTGGGGCAGGTGCTGCTCGAGTCCTTCCTGGGGAGCTGCCCTATGTGCAGCGGGGAGCTCGTGTCCGGGGCTCAGAGAGGGCTGGAGCAAGGTAGCAGGATTACAACTTAGCATCACTGAAATCTGTGGGTGCTTTGGGCCTTGGTCTAACAAAGCTTGCGACAGTGTTCTTGTGTCGCTTCTGCCTCAGTTGCTATACAATCCCCAAAGAGTTTTTGTTTTGTTGTTTAAGTGTATAGTGCCACAAACCCTGATTTTAATGGGTGAAATGCCGCCTGCTGTCACTCCGTTACCTCCCATATACAGGCAGCGGCTCTGACCGTGGCTGTATGGTTAGTGGATCTTCACATGAGGTCATCCACACATTCTAAAGGTTAAAAGGAAAATTTTCTGGGTCATTCAAGCATTTACTTGTTGGTTTGAATGTGTCTGCCTGCACTTGATAAAATAGCAGCAATTAGTATCATCTTTCTGAGAAACAGGAGTGATCTTATCAAATTTTGGGAGGAGGTTAATGCTAATGCAAGTTATTTGTATGGCTTCGCATTGAAGAATTTCAATTTGCAGCATGAATAGTTCAATTTCTATTTAGGGTGCAATTCCAGAGGAAGTATAATTACAGTTAAGGGGTGTCACAAAACTGGTGAAGCATTAGGTTAGGAAAACACAGGAGATATTTTGTGAAAACATTTTAGGGTTATGCCTTGCTAAATACAGAGGAGGCATAACTAAGTGAGAAACAACTTACTGCTCAGTTGGGGCATTTCACCTTTTAAAAGTATGAATGAATAAATAATGCTACTCTGACTTTGACTTGATTTTTGAAATATCCACCTCTGTTAGAGCCAGTATATATATATGCGATTCTCTAAACTTCCAAAATATAGTTAGCAGCACCTAAATCAGAATTTTTTTAAATCTGTCATGCTTGAGCTATTTTTGTTAATGAGAAGATTATTCAGTACCATTTCAAAGCATACATAAATCTGCTCAGTGGCAGAACTTAAAATTCATTTGAAGTGGATACAATTGATACTCATTTAATATGGACAAAATTTGAAGATGCCCATTTTTCTTCACCTTTCCCATTTATTTTCTCTTGCACAGTGTGAATAGTTCATAGTGACCATGATTGTCCCTGTACACACCTGTTCAATCGTACTTTCTCTTTTTTTAGTCCACCCATTTACTGCAATCTCTGCTTTTAGTAAAATATTGAGATGCAATCAGACAAAGCTGTCAGATTGCTCAGTGTCTGAAGCAAGCTGCTGATTACTGTTGCCACTGTTAGCTGAATTACACTATTAAAGGCTTTTATGAAGTATTTGCGTTGCTTGCTCATACAAATATCAAATCATGGCTACACCACAGTGAAAAAGGAAATAATGCTCATCTTGTGACATGTTTCTTCCAAGACAAGACAGCAACAATAATCTGTGGAAAACATCTATATACAGAACACATTTGACAGTGTCTTTTGGTTTGTTAATTGCTAAATTGTTTAAACAGCCCTTTTTATTGCATCCAGCTTGTCATACTGCTCTCAGCAACGAAGGCAGAGTTGATGGGACTAAAACCATCAGCCATGGTTTCATGAGCCATGTGCCATGAGCACATACATGACTTCAAGCTCTGCCCTGACATGCTTAAGCATCTTGTTGAATTGAGGCCAGTAAGAAAAATGAAGCAACTGAGCTGCATAGCTGTGAAGAAAACAGATCAGCCAAGTGCCATGTATCTTGGAAGTAACTTGCCCAAGAAAGGCATCATGGCACTATAACTGTGCATCTGGTTAGAATCTGTTGGGTGTCAGATACTGCCGTTTCTCAGAGGCCAGATGTTATTTTGTGGAGTCCCAGCACCAGCGGTCTGAGGTGGTCCAGGGTATTTCCCCATCAGTCTTGTACGATCATCTCTCTCATTATGAATTTCTACAGCTTCTTGAGGACAGGGCTGGGTCTGATCAGTGTATGGGGGAAGAGTTACAGGCAGAGAAATGTATTTGGCATTTGGTCCTGGTGTTGCTGTGGAGGTAATAGCCTACTATAAGTAGTAGTGTGTGTTAGGTTAGAGGGTGGGCATATCAGTGTCTCTGTGGTACAACCACACTGCACACTGCTGCTGCACGGGAGGGGAAGGGGGAGGAAATCAGAAAACAGATATGAAATAGGAAACAGTGAGAATAATGGATTGTGTTATTGCAGAAAGTTGATCTGTGGGGTGATGAGCCTACCATTCTGAAATGCTTTTTAGCACTGGATAAAGCTGTGTGGAAGACAATGCATAAAGAGATGCCAGCCTTTGCAGATAATCCTCGTGTCATCAAAGTTAGTGCAAATGGTGTCTGACAAGATGGACCAAAAAGTGGTTCAGCCCTGCATGAATGCTCAAGTACACTCCTTGTACTACTTGCTTAGAAAATACAGTCTTTAGAGAGGTGTCAAGTGAGGGAGCAATTCCAGAGAAATCACACAAAGCTGGGAGACTTTCTACCTGGGGCAAAGGAAAAAGGGCCTTGGTTTAGCTTACGAAGTGATGACACCCTTGAGCTCTCCTTGCTCTCAGCTGTAGCTGGAAACATCATGTAAATGAAAATAATTGCAAATGGCCAGAAAGCTTGTGTGGTGCTGAGGCACATCTGCTTGCTTCCTCTCTTGCTTTGGTATTGTATTGTTTCTTGCATTCCTTTGTATCAGTTCTGCTACTAATACAAAAGAAAATATCCCATTGTTTTAACGAGAGCCATTCACTACAAGCTTGATGACAAAGCCCTTCAGCAGGCAGGCACTCTGCAGAGCACAGAAATACATTGCTGCAGGTTCATCCACGGCAGCAAGGAACACCACAGCAGTACAGCCGAGGTGTTTAGAATAGAGTTTCTGCATTTATGTTTCATTGCTCAGAGGAGTCTTTCCCAGCTGAGAGAATTTGCCCTGTGTTCAGTAAGTTTGATTCACCTGGGATAAATGGATGGGGGACAACACTCGGTGCCTCTCAGACACATAATGTTGAGTGGCTTCCTGAGGTCTACTTTGCCACTGTGGCTAGCTGTGTACAGAACACAGGTGCTGGGAGGAAAACTTTGACTGCTGAAGCTGCTGATTTTCCTGCCTTGATTGTCTCTGCTCCTGGGCTTGTTTTGGTGCAGAAGGCTTTTTGCCCTCCTCTGCCTCCCTGCTTTTCTTTCCTAGCTGTCCTCATTTCTAACAGGGCTGGTGTACCTCTTCTCTCCCATGGGAGGTGCTGGTGGTGGGGTGGGCAGCTGGCTCAGAGGAGGTGGCCTTGGCATGGGCTGTGCGAGCCGAGCTACGAGCTGACCTGAAAATAGCTGCATGTGGGAAAAGATGCCAGAGATGCGCTGGGATGGGCTTCCCAGCGCAGCTCACCCAGGATGTCCCTCCTTACAGGTTGCTTAAGTATCCCCCGGACTTTGTGCTCTTTGCGCTTTCTGTGTCAGGGCAGGACACAGCGCTGGCATGCCCGATCTGCCTCTGGACACTGTGCCAGAGATGGGGACAGTCACTTTAGGGATGACAGAAATGATCTGGTTGGTGACCTTTTGCCTTGCTGGCTGTAAATTTGTGATCTTGTCTGTGCCTGGGCATGGATTGCTCTTGTCTGGAGTGGCAAGACGTATGAAAAGTAACAGCAGAAAGTACAGCTGTAAGAAATGGTACAAACCCATAATCCTTGGAGTGACCTGCTGTTGCCTCTTGGCACCTTTCTAAAAACTATCTCTGTTACAGTAATACACTTGGGAGAAAATTGTCTGCCTTGTCTTCTGTTCTTTATTGCTTGTAAATGTCATTCTGAAATACTTACTGGTGCATTTCTATTATTTAATAGCCATTTAATAAGATGGGATAAAGATTTTACATTTTGGCTTTTGCTTTCAATTTAACAGGCACTGTTTGGTGCAGTAATGGCTCTGGTAATCAGTTTTCAGTGCCATGTGACTGAAAGTCTAGTGAGTGTGTCTGCTTTCGGCCAGCCATAATCTGAAGTTATAAATGTTCCTTTCCCTACACTTGAAGAAATTGCCTTTGTGTTTCTTGCTTTAATTTGTGCCTGTTACAAATGTGGGACTGTCAAGGTACTCTGTTGTCAGAGAGGACAAACAGATGTCATGGAAGCATAGAATAGAATCATAGAATCAGTTAGGTTGGAAAAGGCCTTTAAGATCATCAAGTCCAACCGTTAACCTAGCACTGCCAAGTCCACCACTAAACCATGTCCCTAAGCACCACGTCTACCTGTCTTTTAAATACCTCCAGGGATGGTGACTCCACCACTTCCCTGGGCAGCCTGTTCCAACGCTTGACAACCCTTTCGGTGAAGAAATTTTTCCTAATAGCCAATGTAAACCTCCCCTGGTGCAACTTGAGGCCATTTCCTCTTGTCCTATCACTTGTTACTTGGGAGAAGAGACTGACACCCACCTTGCTACAACCTCCTTTCAGGTAGTTGTAGAGAGCGATAAGGTCTCCCAATGTCCAGAGTAATTTAATACTCGATTATTTTTGCAAGCTTTTTGACATAATGATTTATCCTATACTTTAATACTACCTCTTTTCATTCTTACTATTTTGTATCTTTTGTCTGATAAATGTTTATAATAGAGTAGAAATAAATTCAAACTAGAGCCAGGTTATAACTTTTATGCTCTAATAAGAGCTGAAAATATGACAAAAAAATTCAACTGACCTGGAAGCAAATATAATGAGAATATAGAATAAAACAGTTGCATTCTCAATGCAGGATAGTCCTTGATGGATTTAAGTTTCCCTGTGAAATGTGTTAAAGCGCTGAGCTCACTTGAGGAAGGATTTGTGTGTCCCAGCCTGGAGCAAGAGACGCAGAACTGATGTCCTGGGTTCTGCTTTAGGATCTGCACAAAACCACAACACCTGTGTTGTGTGTGTAGCTTTACATCTCTGCCTCTGTTTCCCCACTCATCTCACCTATGTGGTGATAATTAAAGCTGAATGAAATGTTCTTACAAAAAATGCTATAAAAATTGCATGTACTTGAATTGGCCAAATATTAATTTCACTCCAGTCAGTCCGTATCAGCCCATTTCTTTCTTCCAGTTTCAATTAATCCGTTGCTGAAATTGTTGACAACATTTGAATGTCTCTGCTGCCTCCTGTCTTTCCACTTAGCACATGAGAGGGTGATGGGCTAAAGACTCTTGTCATCCCCTTCTGATGTGGTTTGGCAACAGATGGCAACAGGTCTTTGAGGAGAACTGTGTTGTTTCTACTTCTAGCATCAACATAATGTTTCAGTGCCGTCTGGGAAGGGGACGTGACATGAACCTGAACTGGCTTCTGGCCTCAAACATTCTTTTATCAATTAGCAAAACCGCTGATGGGTTTGACACAGCCTTGGGAGTGTCTCTGTGTCCTGCAGGATGTGATCTGCTGTGCATACTGATGATCTGCTCTATGCAGAAAGTTGGGGGATATGCAAGTCAAATTTATCACAGATTTTTTTTTTTCCCCAGTTGTGGGTACACTGTCTTTTGTTCATTCTAGAAAGGATAGAATACAAAGCCTGATGCTTTCAGGAAGCACAATTATGCATAGTATATTAGGTAAACATTACAAGTAGAAGCCAACAATGTCAAAACTTCATCCAGGAAAGATTTCCCAAGGAGTATCTTCAGTTCAGTGCCATGTAAGTGCTGGTCGGTAACCAGCTGATGTGCTGGGGAGTGCTGGTTTAATTAACGTAATCAGTATTTCACAGCATGACACACAGCATCCATGCTGCTAAATGGAGCAAGAGCTAATGCTGGGGCTAGCCAGGACATGGCTTCCCAGGCATACTGGTGTGACTCACTTTCCCTGCCACTGACCTAGCCGTGCTTGCCATTCTTGCTGCTGCACCTTGTCCTGAGCCTCAAGATGAATAAATTATGTGTGATTTCATCAAAGGAGAGACTGGAGCAGTGCACAATGCCAGGCTGAGGGTTAGCAGCTGGAGTCATGTTCTCATAAGTAGGCAGGAGGGATGAAAGGCCAAGGAGGAGTTGCGATGTTAAAATAAAAGGCTCAGGGAGTGCTGAGATGAGAAGTGTACTGAAGCTTAGCTAAATGAAAGTGCCAGCGCTCCGATATGTCAGTATTTGCCTTGCACAACTCCGGCTTACAGGTCTCAGCCAGGTCCAAATGGTGAGAAACCCCCAGCACATCAAGAGCGGTCATCCTGGCTGTGAAGACACTGGAAACAATCCCATCGGTGCTCAGGCTCACGTTTTAACATGGATTTAGATCCTCAGTTTGGTTTTGGTGCTTTTTTCCCCCCCTTTTTTTTGTTTTTTTCTTTCTCAAAAACAGACCCTCACTGACAGCAATAGTTTTGGCCTTCATCATCCTCATCTTGAGGGCACGTTCATGTTCACCAGTCAGAGTCATGTCTGGTCATACTTCTTATAGCTCTTAGATACCTTCAGCAGCCCCTGATAGGAAGTATGCTTTGGTATTTTGGCCATCTTCATTCTCCTGTTCACCATATGCTGGGACAGATTTATGAAGGATTACATCTGCATAATCACCAACCTGTTTTATGGCATCAGCTGTTCCAGTTGGCAGCACCAGGTGCTTTCCCCAGTCCTCCTGCTTTTTCCATTTTAGTTTTGATCACTGCCCACAAAACAAACGATCCTCCTGTGGCCACCTAAATGGCTGCCATTTTCTTATTACCATACGGCTCATCCGTCAATGCTTCATACATTGTTCTGGTATTGCCTAGCCAACAAGCTTTGCTGCCTTTTGTTTCTCACGGACACAGGGCTGTTTGCACTGTTTGGGGATATATGGTTTGAGCAACTTCTGACAAGGCAAAGTGATCTCGGCGTTGTGTCCTTACCTGAGACTTCTACACAGGCTTCATCTTAACATAAATAATCCTTCAATCTTATCAGTCCATACATCTGTCTTCTGCTTAGTGAAATGGTATGGGACATGTCCAGGAGTAGCTGGAAAAGGTGCTTTTACTACTTAAATTAACGTTTCTGTCGTCAGAAGAAAATAATGCATTAACTTGACAACCTGTTGGCTGTCCCATACTAGAAAGAAACATTTATTCGTGTCAGGGTGGTGTCCCTATTAGGGACTGCAACATTAGTCCCACTTGAATTTGTATCACAGACCTTCTTGTGTTTTGGGATTGTTTTTGTGTTTTTTCTTTGTTTGGAACAGCCATCTGGGACCTACTGTGTTATTTACCATAGAGATAATACACAGTGATACATTTTAAACTGCTTTTTAATGTGTTTTCTGGCAAATTGTGTCTGTTGCTGTGTTAGGTGTGAAATCATCTTAAGGGGGACAAGTGATATTGGCATTTGTGCAGGCTTGTTGATTCTAACTAACATTTGCATTAGATTAGAACGGTAAATGCTGTCTTCAGTGAAGAAACGCTTTGCATTTTCTCAATGGTATTTTAAAATGGAGTATTGCTAGTTTGAATGAGTCAGCTGAAATTACAGAAAATGTTTCCTTTAAAATATCATCTGAATAGAAACAGCTGTCATATCACACAGAACCTGAAACAAAGCATAGCACAAAACTTGGTTGGCATGTAATAACCCTAGTATTAGAATCTATAATGTTTTAATTTCTTCCTTGGGATATCTTTTGTGCACTTGGAATAGTGCATTTGCATGTGAATGGAAAAAGCTAAATTATATTCCTAGGTTCATGCAAAGAAGCTAATTTCTAACACTATCAATAGAGGAACTTCTTCATTTTTATTTCTAGCATCATTGTATCAGACTAAAACTCCTCTTATTGCCATCAGTGTGTTTGTCAGCTAAGTTCTGAGATCATCTAAATATTTTATGAGGTTCAATGAACAGGGAAAATAATCTTGCTAAGACCTGTCTCACTAGTAGGTTAATCAGTACAATAGTTTCTCTTTCTTACAGGAAGTTATTGGTAGACAACTTAGTTTATGCTCATCTTTCTATTTACTTTTGGAACCACCCTCTGCAGCTCCATTAATACCATCTCATTTTAATTCAGTGAAAATGCCCTGACAAATTTTTAAAGGATATATATATTTAGTTTTGTTTAACAGACAAACAGAAAAAAACCAAACCAGAAATAGTATCCTATATTGGTCCATTTTGATGCTATGGCATAATATGAAATATCACTTTTGGAAGGGCAATCAAAATAAAAACTTGAGTATGTTTGAAATCAAAATGATCTGGAGGCACAGCAAACACAAGGCACTTTATTTATGGCAAAGGAGTTTCACATAGAAGGAAGATAAGAGTGACTGGGTAAACAAGTAGCTTTTAGATAGCAGATAAAACTGTAAAATGAAAGCAGTAGACTGATGGACAGAAAATATTATATGTCTATTCTCTGAGCTATATTATCCATTTCACAAAGAGTGAAGCAGCAGACTGACTTTTTCACCTCTCCTGCTGGCTATGTAAAATGGCAGCTACTGTATTTAGTCAAATTGTCACTATAGATTAAATATTTCTAGAAACTCAGCACAGAAATATAATCAACACACAGAAAGCCTTTCCTGAAAGGGGAGAGAAGGATAATTGTAAAAAATGAGTGGAACATTCAGAGCAACCTTTGCTTTATAATATTTAGGGCTGACACAGAATGTAGATGAAGAGGATCATCATCTCCTGCTGCTCTTGCTTGAGGTCTCCCTTTGCTTAAAAGGAGGATGTGTCTGGGTCTGAAAAACTTGCTAATGGTGTGCTGCACTAAAGGCAATTTGCCTCTAATATTTTAAGTGGAACTCTTTTCTTTCCTACCCCCTCCCTCAGTGTCGTGGGGATTTCCAAATTCAAAACTGAGAGTAAAACACAACCTAAAGAAAGATGGTGGAGTGCAGATTAGCTGTTGTGGCTAACTCATTAATGTAGGCTCATTGTCATTAAACAAGCTTAGAAAAACATGCTTTGAAGTCTGTATAGATCTTTTAGCACTAAAGCAATAGGGCTTTGCTGAGGTTTATTAAGTAGTCAGGGTGAGTCACATGCTTCTGAACTTGGTGTGCAAACTAGAGACCTCAATTTGGGGTTAAAAGGATGAAGAAGGTAAAATAAAATCTGAGAAATAATGTGGAAGTGTATTAAGACTTTCCCTTGGTTTTGACTTACTCCATTGTACCTGTGTGTTGTAGAGACTACGATCATCAGGTAACCTGATATAGTGCATTGATTCAAGTTACAGTCAATACTAAAAAAAAAAAAAAAAGATGAATCAAAGATGGAGGGGAAGCCTTTCAATATTGACTGTCTTGTGTCTGATGGCCTAACTATCAGAGTCCATTCTGGAAACGGTTTAATTTGCCCTGTAGGTGTTCTTTTATTTAAATAAATAAATAAAGTAGTGTAGCAGGAGTTGTATCAAGACCAGTAATGGCTCCCCAAGTATTTTTTTGTCTTAAGTCTCAGATTTTGCACAAAGATTTTATATATACATAAAAAATCCATACTCATCTGGGCCTTTGCAGTAGCTCTAAGATGCTCTCTTTGTTACCAACTATCTGAAATAGAGGGAGAAATATACCCAGATGGAGATGCATAACACAAGGACTGGGAGCATGTTCTATACAGGACAAGATTGAAATTAATGATGTTCATATTAGTGTTAACACTTTGGGGGGATCTTTCCACATACAGGGATCCTCAGTCATCCGACAACTCGACAGAAGGGAGTGCCAAAAAAAAAAGTGTAGCATAATTTAACTCCACTGAAGGGAAATGAAAGTATAAACACTAGCTCACTTGTCCTCCGTGTCCAACAGCACAGCTGTTTCTGAAAGATGTGAGAATCATAGTATTGCTACGCCTAGTAATAGTAGGGCACAAAATGGTGGAGCCTGGTTGTGGCATCTTTGAGTTCCCATCAAATTGCTAGCGTTACTTTAATGCCCATTTTCATGACTACGCTTTATTGTTAGCTGGTGGCTTGCTTGCCTTTCACTGTGTGAGAAACTCTGAAAATTAAGTGACACCTGGCTTGCTTTTTTCTCCTTGGTCAAGGATCTCAATACTTTTCATACCGAGTATTTTGGTACTTCTTAACCAATTAAAACTCCCCTTCTGTATCTAATAATCTACCTTGCTCTTTCACTCCACTACACGAACATTATAGATCTAGGAGACTTTAAAGCTTTTATATTACTTCCCTTACACTCTTCTTGAACTTGCCTAGAGGATTGATTTTTTTAAAATATTCTTCCCAGCCCATGACCTCTCCTGACAGTACCAGCCCAAGGCACATTGCTTGCTGTTGGGTTATAACACTGTAGACTCGAGCATGCTTCTTGTGCTTTTGCTGCTGCAGCTGTCATTAAAGAAAGGGTAGTTTGTGCCTGGTGTGCCAAAATGATGCATTTGAATCTGAAATCAGGGGCTTTGCAGTAAGCAGAGAAACTTGTATCTCCTGTGGTTTAAATATTTATTTTAAATTTTTTTCAAAAAGACAGAATAGTCAGTGGGTCAGAGCTGCAGAGCAATAACCATGTTTGTTGAATAAAGGCCTGCTGTTTGATCAAAAACATTCATAACAATTAAAGTCAAGATAACAGCTTTCATTTCTCAAACACCTTCTAGGCAGATGGATCCTCAAGCCCATGGCAAAACTATACAGTGTACAAAAGAATTGTTTTATCTTCACTGACTTCCTGTTGCCTCAGGGACATGATGCAGCAGTTGTTTCAACTGAGTATGTGTTAAGCATTGCCATGCTGTAGGGAGGTTTTATCTGGAATTTTCCCAGGACGTGTGCTGATGGTGTTTTTTCATTTGTGTGAAAGGCCTCAGTGTACTACAAGAAGCAGATTGATCTTGCCTCAACCCTCACTTGGGAAGAGAGCATCCTGCTCCCCCTTCTTCTTGTGGCTTTGTCTCTTAGCTGGCAATATACCTGTATTTATCATTCTCCTTTCCTCATTCCCCTTTCAGTCTGGCGTGTTGATGTGTGCAGGTGCTAATCTATACCTGCAGAGACAATATATTATGGACAGAAGAATTGTCTATATCAACTAACAAAAATCTTTTCAGTTCGTGATGGCATTTTTCACTGATGTAACAGTTATCTACAACTAAGAAAAATTAAACTGCAGTTTCTCAATGGGGGGAAGGTTAGGCTCAGACAATTAGTTTATATTGCATTTAAACAATGTTTAAAGTAACCAAAAGCAGTATTAGATCACTTGCACTAAGTTTTTAGCAGAAAAAATTAAAAATATGTACAAATAAAGGGGAATTTGTGCTCAAGTGACATTGACTAAAGGGATACTATTGTCATCTGCCATATCCCTTGTTATACAAAAGATAGCATCCTTCATTAAAAATATAATCTTTCCATGGATATTGTGATTCAGAATCAGACATTTATTAAGGAGAAGATAGGAGTAGATGTATCAGCAGAGAGGGGGTTTCGTATGCTCAGACAGATCAGAAATTTATAATTCTGTAGGGTAGTAATGGCTGGTGGTTCAGGTTTGTGCTCAACAGCCATGAAACAAAACGGACATATCGGGTCCATCTAGTACTTGTCAGAACCATAGTGGAAAACAGGACTAAATGCTAGCGGATCACCAGTTTACGTATCAGGAAAGAGTGGCTTCAGGCACTGCTGCAGAGTTTATGCTAAATGGAGAAGTGAAACCAAGTATAACCCACTTGTAGGTGACAAGAGAACTTCATCGTTTAGAACTATGCACTTGAACACATGATCTGTACACAAGACAGTCATGGGTATTTGTGCATCCAAAAATTAGTAAGACTTCTGTATTGAATAGTATTATCCGCCCTAAAATAATTCTATTTTCAATCAAAACCAGCTGTCTCCTCACTTTTCAAAAGTTAAGAACACCTTACCTTGATCATTTAATTTCAGGTTTATTTTTTATTTCCGTATGTTTCAGATACTTATGCTCAAGGGCTTAAAGAAACTGAGCTAGAAACTCTTCTGTACAAACTAATAAATTGTAGGCACTGTTAGTGTGCCTTCACTGACCTCAATAGTGGTCATGTGGGCACATTTGCTGGTCAAGTAACAAGTGTTGTAATTCACGTACTTTGTCAATTAATCTAGCTTTAATTAGTAGAAATTGCTAAATGGTGTCAAATTATGGGCAGAAGTTTATGAAGCAAGAGCTTTTTTCCCCTAGAGATGAGACCAGCTAACAAGTTATCTGGTCTTTTTAAAGAAAAAATATGTAAAACCTGGTAGGCCATAGAGGATTTTGCATTCACAAAATCAACTGTCATTGTCTAATTTTTACATCAGAGCCACAACGTGGTAAGCATGTTTCAAAAAGTATATCACGTCATACATACAGTAAATTTTGCAAAACATATTGTTAGTTTTATGCTTGCCATTATATTGATTTGTTACTTGCATACCAGATAAATCAGTCTTTTTATAATAAAGATTTCAAAGAGCAGTCCTGAGTTTAATATGTTGATACCGTACAAATGGCTGGTTTACATCTATAATTCGTGGTGCTTACATGGCTTCAGATAACATACAACTTCTTGTATAGTCTCCGGTTGCAATGCAATAGGTTTTGTAGCTGTAACAACTTGCAGTTGTTTTAGTTAATAAAATTCTCATTACTGCCTTTTCCTATAAGAGATTGTTGGATATAGCCAGACTTTTATGATTAGGTACACATATTTTTATAATGGATTCCCTCACAGAGAACAATTTACCACGCTGTCATGCAAATCCTGTGGATTCGATCAGTGCTTTCCAGCAGTGTCATCACCAGAACAGTTAATTAGAAATGGGGATGGGGACAGGCTGATTTTGGCACTTGTTAGAAATGAAATGGGGCACTGTCTTTAGTGAACTATCTGAACTTCTCATTTTCTTTGTCTTTCTCAGCTTTTCAGCTCATTTCCATTTCATTTACTTGCTCCAGGACTCTGAAACTTTTCCAGTGCTTCATATATTGACCCCTTCCCTCCTGCCTCTTCTGACCCCTTTCTTCTACACAGAGATTTTTACACCGAGATGTGAGATTAGAGCATCTCAAAGATAGGTTTTTATGAACTGACTGTGATTTTTATCATGTATCAAGATTGGAGCTGCTTGCACAACAAGCTGCCCCAAAAGATACGCTGGGCAACGTTTCTTACATAGAAGAAAGTAGAAGGCAAGGTGAAGGCATTGATGGTTCAAACCAGTAAACGCTTTCTTCTGTGTTTTGTTGTTGTACAAACAACAACAACAAGACTGTAAGTCTTCAGTAATACATTGCAAAGGAATATGCCTTTCTGTAAGTTCTATAAAACCCCACCGTTACAAACTAAGAGTCATAGAGCTCTTCATTTAAATGGATAGTTGTCTAAGAAGAAATGAGCCCTAGGTAAAACAGTCCATTAATTTCATCAGCTTACCACAAATTCATGCTAGTCCTAATATGGCAGATGTGAAACTCAGTAATATGACTATGGTTTTGCACAGTGGCTGATTATGAGCTCCCGAGAGGCTGCCTGCACCACCTTAGCCACACTGCAGAATCTCCCTGTGATGGTATTTTCACTCTGTTTCTGTTGGCATTAAATCTTTGAGATTTACTATATTCAGCTGACGACATAGCTTATTCAGTTGTCTTGCCACCACATGTATTTATTGTTTCTTTTGTTTTCCTCCCTTTTTATCTTTTCTAAGCTTCTTTGAATGATAAATGACTGCTCTAATTAGCTATTCAGCAAAGGTAAGAACTTCTTGAGCTCTACTGGCTACTGAAATTCTTTCTTTAATACGTGTACTTTTAGGCTGAATGTGATTTATGTACCGTAAAATAGTTACTGAAAAAACTCCTATTTCATGAGAAAGGAAATGTTCTTTTTACTTCAATAGAAAACATTTTTCCTATGTGTTTTGCAAAATGTAACTAATTTCTTTAACACTTTCATTGATTGGATTTTGCAATTCAAAACATCTTTTACCACTACACTTGTATGTATTAAAGCGAAACAATTTGTCTGAAATGAGCTGCTTCATGCTCAATTATATCTAAATTTCTCATCTACAACTCTTGATTTCAATCTCGGGTGTCTGTGCAGCTATTGAGGCTGAAACAATGTAGAAAGGAAACACTGTTATTTTCAATTTGTAGCAATTATACTCAGAGTGAGGCAGATGTGGTGGTTTTGAGCTTCTGCACATGGAACAGGCAGGCAAGTTGTGGAAAGGTTGGCTGATTTCTATTATACTTGTGACTGTCTTCCTGAGTATGGACTGCTGGTCATAATGTCTGAAAACAAACTCCCTCTGAACACAGCAGTACTCTAAGATGCAGTTAAGTCCTCCCATGCTTAGGACAGCACTTAAGCATTACCAGAAATAAGACTTGAATGTGTTTATTGTGAAAGATATGTGGGAAAGCTTTCTTGAATCAGGACCATAAGCAGATGCCTAAACTCTGCTCTGTTTTAATATAAGCATGTTGAAGTCAGTGGTATTATGTATATGTGTCCTTTGAGGCAGATTAGCGAGAAATTGAGAGCATTAATGCAGCCTGGATGCACCTACTCCCAGTAAGTTTGATGTACCCAAGAAGAGTAAAACACCATACCCGGATTTAATTAATACAGAGTCTGGAATTAAGTGTCTACCACAATCCTCCCTAGTATTGCATAGTTGCACACTGGAGCTGAAATCCTCAGAACAGTGTTGAGAAGTTGTAAGCGTATGTTGTTTGGCTGAATTGGAAGTTGTAAAACCACTATTGGCGTTGTTGTTATAATTGGTATTCTAGTAGGACCTGGAGGACTCAGTAAAGTTCTGGAATCAATTACGTAGATTTTTTTCTAAGATATGACAAAAATGTTATTTTGTCCAAATATTATTTAATGTATGATATTTGTAAGTGGCCTTGGAGTGGGGCATAGAAACTACAGCCCTCTGCACTTAGTGCTATAAGCCTGCAAAGCTGTTCTCCACACTGTCGTCTCTCACTGGCTCTGTGAAAATCTCTGGTCTACAAAGTAGAACAGCTTTGAGAGAAGGAATAGAAAGCAAACGTCATCATCATATGCTATGGCCTCACAGTGGGAAGGTGTGCTTGCAAAATAAAGGTGATGGGGAGATTATTCAAATCATAAGACAAAGGTTAAAATGACAAGACTGCCTGCACAGTTCACAACTTCTTTAGGTCTCACCTTAACAATTAAAGGTCCTTTCTGGGAGGAATGCATGTCTGAGTTGGCACCAGGAGATGATGGAACTGAACCCAATTCACCATGTCCTGGGTGAGTGCTCTGGCTGCTGTCTTCCTGGGGAGAGGGGACAGGGAGGCTCTGACCCTCCCCACCTCCTTTTGTGAGCCTGTACCCGGTCTCTGGGAGAGTTGATAAGAGCTCAGGCCATGCCTTTAGCAGAATGCTAGCCTCTGTTTGACAGTCTGGTCAAATCCATGCTTTGGGAATAACTCTTGTCTGCTTTAAAGCAGAACTAGTCGAAAAGAGATTCTACAGCAAATTACTCCTTGCTCTGGGGGCCGTAGAGAGAGGCAGTGCTAGATGCAATACAGGGCATTGAGCTGCCTTGACCTCCACACTGTTCAGGAGTACCTGGGCTGAGGGCAAAGTCCCCTGAAAGGTCATGGACAGCCCTTTCTTCTATGCAGTGTTTCTTCACACACCTGGAGTCTTGCCTGGCTAATTTTGCTGCAAGTCAGCTTAACTTTGTACCCAGAGACTCCTTGATTTATAATGCTTTATTTCTGCGTCCGTGTGGCATCCTCTTCTATTGTCCCTTCTCATGAGTTCTTTGGCCAGGTGGGTTTTGGTTCAGTTGCTGC
Source organism: Gymnogyps californianus (assembly GCF_018139145.2). Lineage (NCBI taxonomy): Eukaryota > Metazoa > Chordata > Aves > Accipitriformes > Cathartidae > Gymnogyps > Gymnogyps californianus. Next base: position 17,839,415 of record NC_059479.1, read on the forward strand.
CCACACAGAACTCAAATTTGAAACAGAAAAACAGAAAACAGATTTGCCTATGATGAGAGACATCCAGGTATGTGTCTGTTAAAACAGAGTCATCTAAGGCTGTCCCCTCTGTGTTGTTGATCTTGTCCCATCACCCTTTTGAACTGCAGTTCAGAATGAGGGATGGCAAGGATGAGCTGTACTATCAAAATGGAGTTTGCAGGCTGACTCAGACTTTACAGAGAGTTTATATGTTGTATACTGATTCCCAAGGCACAATCAATTTTTGTTAGTTTGCAACCCACAACCCTGAGATTAAGTCTCGTGCTCTACTGACTGAGCTAGCCGGGCTGAGCCGAGTGCTCACCATGTAGGCAACTGTGACCATCTATGAATCATTTTAAGACTACATTTCTTTTTGAGTACAAACATAACATAATATAGGCTGTTAAATTAAGCATTGCAGATCGTAAAGGTAGCTATGGGCCAGATTTAACTCATACATTTAGTGGTCAAAAAAAAAAAAGTTTCAAAGAAGTAAAGTCCTGCTGATCAGGTAATACTGAGTATAATTAAGCCGCGTTGTGTTAAAGGATACTGTCAGCAAAATAAAATGCCAGCTAAGGTGAAGAATACAAAAACTGCAATGCACTACTAAATTGAAAACCTGCCAGTTTACCTGCAGCTTGTTCATTCCTCAATCATCCTGAAGTTAGATGAGTAAAGGAATTAGGCTTGGAAAGAAATACAAATGCATTGTTACCTTTCATTTTGGGATGCTCAGGCTTGTATCTATTTGTAAAGCTAGAGCTTCAACTCCATGCAGTGTGAAAAGCAATTGTACTATCTAATCTCTGCAAAAGCAGAGAGGAGTCATGTTTTAAAATGCATTACAGAAATACTAATAGAGTGTTTTCAGTTACTTTAGTCATACCATTCAGAGAAAGCTAAGTGCTGAGAGTGTGCAAATTGAGTCTTTACGAACGGACTGGTGTTCTGCAGAGTTTCTGGTTTGGATGTTGCAGATTCTCTAGTATTCAACATATCTTTTGCATTTAAAAAAAAAAATAATAAAATTGCATAGTTGTATTGTCAATAAGATGCTCCAGATTAGGGAAAAAACCCAAACAAATGGAATTTTATCTCTGCTATCTAGAGTTTGAAATTGAGGGGCTTTTCTACACGATAAATTTGTCCCTTTCTCATTCCTAGAAATACAGACTTCTTGCATGTTGTGAATAGGAAGCTGTTGGGTTGTGTAGGGAATTTGGAACATGTTCAGAACCTTTAATTTTTCTTTTAATTTGTCTAAGATGTTCTCTTCCAATAGTATTTCATTGCCATAAATAAGTTCATGAACGTTGTGGGTGACCTGCCTTGCAGAAAGCAGATGTGAGACTTCATAGATATAACTTGGAGATCCTCCTAATTCCAAAGTGCAATTTCTGCCATGTGTTATTAGGAAAAAAAAAACAAACCTGAAGCACTGTAAGCAGTTTAGGCTGATAATTTACTCAGAGCTTTCCTGGTAAAGGCTGCAGTAGAAGAGTAGTTTACTCTAGAGTTGCATCTTATTCTTGGCTGTATTTATATGTACACCCGTGTCCGGGTCTTACTGGAAGGAAAGCTGTAGTCTAGCAGAAGGCTATGAAAAGATATTCTCTTTAGGTGTATCTCATCTCTGGCAACACTCACAAAAATAACAGTTGTAAAGGAACTAAGTATTTCATGTGTTTACTTCAAATTCCTACATTTTGGATGGATGTTTTTCTTAGTGAGGACTTGCTTTGCTGTCACAGATGGAATGCAGAATAAAATACTATCATATCCATCACAAAACAGAAAATTTTGCACTATTTTAAATCCATAAATCTCATTAATATTGGGAGACAAATTTTGTCTAGGAATTAAATCCCACTGATTCAGCTATAGCAAAGTGGGAAAAATACATTAAGAAGATTCCCCCTTATTTTATTAATGAGAGGATGCTGGGGAGACGTGAGGAGAAAGGGGAGAGGAGGGAGAGGGAGACAGCGGGAGAGAAGAGAGGCTGAAAGAGCCAGCCTGGGCTGAGGAAAGCTTGCAGGGACGTGGGTGAGGAACGAGTCTAGATTTTATTTTGGGGAACGCACTGGGAAGGGAGAAGAGTTGCTGAATAAGGACTAAAATAGCTCTGGAGACACATGTGGTGACAGGAAGAAAGTAAGTGTGAGGTAAGGATCTGTTTCACTTGAAGGTGACTTTGAGTTTTCTTTAAAAGGCTTTTCCAGAAAGTGCCAAAGCTGGATGTTGTGACATGGGTCCCAGGCCCTAATCTCAGTAGCTGCTTATATAGTGCACTGAGCATCATATATTTGAATTATTAGAGACTCATGTGTGCCTAAGTTTATGTGGGTGAGAAATAGAAACTGAATGGATGCAAAGCGTAAGACCATGTCTGGCGCTGGAATCCATTTTGTGTCTAAAGATGGCCGCTGGGCCTGGGCACAGCCCTGTCAGCCCTGCTTCCTGTGGTAGCAGAGGCGCTGCATATGTGATTCGCAGTGTTCAATTACAAAAGTAAAACTTCTCTGCTGTATAAAAATTGAAAGCTACTTATCTTTATGTGAAGGTGTCTGTCAGACTGCTCTAAAAACAATGTACTGCAAATTGGAATTTACCAAGCTAACTAAATGCCTTCAGGGAAGTTATGATGAGCCGTTGAAAGAAAGGGCACTGTCAGATAATTTAAGCAACTTTGAGCAAAAATGCTGCAAATGTGTTTCCTTTTTGTGTATCTTTGAGGGTGAGATTGGACTGGCGTCTCGTTTCTGTTCCAGAGCGTTTCCCTGCCGCTGGAGCCTGCTGGGGCCGCGCTGCTGCGGGGAGATGCATTCCTTGTATGAATATGAGGTTATCTGCTGTTTTATTGTGGCACTCAGGCTGGGGCTGACCTGGCGCTGCAGCTCCTTACGCTGAGGTTTCTGCAGCCTCAAGCCGTGCTGGTCTGCCCCCCATCCCGCTCCCTACCCGCAGCGCTGGGGCATGTCTCATCTGTTTTTCTGGCTCTGCATCTCAGACCCCTGGCAGATGCTCTCTCCTGCCTGTGTTTAAGTCCATGTCCGATGTCTGTGCAGGCAGCACGGACATCAGAGTCAGTCAGTCTGTCCTTCCCCAGGCAACGTTGTTTGATGGTTGTGAGTGTGACAACACACATTCCCTCTCTTCACAGTTAGTCCCGGTGCAGGGTTTTAGCTGCAGAGATGGTGGTGGATGTAATTTTTATCGTACCTGTTGGGAACACAATTCTACTAGAAATACAACTGATACTTTGCAATATTTAGTGTTGGTTTTAACAGGAAGTTATGTGCAAGTTGAAATAAAAGCCATAGTTTATATGTCCCTATTTAACAGAAAATATGTACAAGCTGGCTTTTATTTTTGGACATATTGCTTTCACCAGCATCACACCTTATCTAACAAAGCAGGATTTCTTACATTTTTATGAACTGAAGATTGCTGCTACTTTCAGGAGAAACTGAAATCTAAACCAGTGAAATCTTTTTGCCGTTATTGTAAAATCCAGGGTGTCTGAATAAAAGAAACCTACTGGCTCTTTTGTCTGTTGGTTTCAAAAGACCTTAGTTAAATGCAAACATTTAGGACCTTGAAATAGAGAAAGGCTTAATACCACCATTTTATTTTCCCAACCATTTTAAAAAAAAACCAAACCAAAAACCAACAATGAAAAAATGTTGGCCCAAGTTTTGTTAGGGACTAAAATTAGAGTTATCAGACATTAACAGCATAGTTCAGGTTCTAATTTTCCTGTTTTCCTCATGATTAGTGTCATTCTTTATTTGTTCAATTCTCCAGAGTTTTGAAAGAGATTCCTGAGCATTTTGGTACTTTCAAACTATTTCTTTAATATCTTATTGCTGCATATCACTGACGCTTGATGATCTGGATATAGCTGTGTTGAAGAGTTTATTCCCACGCATTTTATCAATATAATATATCCATGAATTCTTAATGTTCAAAATTTTTCTTATTTTCTCTTGTGAAATACCAATATTTATAATGAAATAAAGAAATGCTACTGTTTAATTTTTTTTTTATTTATGTGTTTTTATCTTTGCTGGTCGAGCTGGAAAGATTATCTTATTCCTCTTAAAACTTTAAGTATGCTCTCATTCTGCCTTCTCCTGTCCTTTATTGTTCTATTGCAAGCCTGTAACTGAGTGTGTAGGCTATCTAAGGTACAGTCTGCCCTCACATAACCCACTTGACTGCTCAGCATAAATGAGATTTTTAATGGTCTGGTTACTTGTCATTAATTGGCTCAGACAGGCTTGAATTTTGTCACACATCTTGACCTTTATTGAACCAACAACTTTGACAAATATAAAGGTCAAGAAATTCTGGCCTTAGCACCTCTTTATAGAATTACTTTGATCACATATGCCAAAATCCAAATCTCTGGTCCCTAAAAGTGCTTCTATAAATACACATAGTTATTCTAGTACCTGAGTGGAGCTGGAATATTAAAATATACTATACATTATCAGTGGTTTAAGTAATTACTGCTCCTCTGAAACCAGTCTGCTTCAGTCTTTGAAGGGACAAAACAATCCACAAAACTTAAAACCACCCTATTTTAAGGTTTAGTACTGTCAAAAAATCATGCTTCAGATCCTAATGTCCTTAGGCAGACTTTTTAGAAGGCTCTTTAAGGTGGTTACATCAGGTGTAGTTCAGGGTTGCAGAAGATGGAGGCAAGGAGCAGAGTCACTATTGCTGGGTGCCACCACTGCGCTGCCTAGCCAAGGCTTACCTCTTTATCCATCTTCACGTGTCTTTTTGTCTGTTCGCAGCCTAAGCATGATGTGGTCTGAGTAATGCTTGGTTAACTTGTGCGTTCTTTAAAACATGGAATAAAGAGTTAGTAGCAGTAGTAGGCCTCTTCTATAGTAAAAACAATGTACAGACAGGCATAGGCTTAGACAGGTACCCCTCCATACAGAATAAACAGTGCTGGCAGGATCTTCATCTTATCCTATATAAAAAATTGAACAGTTTTCATGGAGTTGCTGTGTCTGTAGGAGGAGAATGAAAATTTATATGTAGTCTGTAAATCAGTGTCTTATTTAAATATTGAATTTTATACATTCTGTATGAAAGCAGTCAAGTTCAGCCTGTGCTTCTGTGTTACTGAGACAACATGTAGTGCATTGTGTTCAATAGAGGAAGAGCAAAACCAACATTTTTATCACAAGGAAGTTAAAAAAACCCCCCACACTTATCTGTGGAGCAGCCCTTCTATTTGTGAGCATGATTCATGGCCTGCTGGTGCTCTCTGTAACCTCTTCGTGAATGTAGGGCACTGTTGTCTACCCATGTGTGCTGCTCTCCTAGTCCCACGGGTTTGTAGCTCTTAATAGTCCTTATTTCCAGGCTTTCTTGAATGGTGCTTTTCTTTCCCTGTGGTTCATTTGTCCTAGGTGTTTATGAGTCTTGTAGCTTTGACTTTTGTGAGCTGTAATTGGGGCCAGACGCTCTCCTGTGTCAATAATCTCTAAAATCTGTGAGGGTAGGAAGAGTGCAATTTACAGTTGTGCTTGTAAATGGCAGAAGCAAATATACTAATGAACCTGACATATGGCTTTAAATGAGAAAATTCTCAGTGGCATTGCCCTTGATTTTAGCTGCAGCCCTTTAAAGCTGCTCAGGCTGCATGAATCTTTGGGTATGGTTCATGCCTGTAAATACGTGAGGCATTTTATATATGCCATTTCAGATGTCTGTCTTTAATTTTATGAGTAAAAGTAAGTGATAATCAGTCCAGATTAAGCGAGATATTGAAAGGTTACAAAATGTTCAAGGTGTAAAACTAGAGAATGGCAGTAATTCAGAACTCCTACCTTTATGGTAGGGGCTTCTCTCATTGTGCTTGGGGTACAGTGCTCCTAGTAAAGGCTGAAGAACAGTATGTGTCAGGTAACGGCAAGAATTGTAAAGGACAGAGAGATTTTTGTATTACAGGGACATGCAAACAATCTGCTTGGTTTTTATTATGCATATATGTACAACATATCTCAAAAGACAATCAAAAGCTGAAACTTCTTGTGGTAATGGTGCAAGATTGTAGATCAGCCTGATTTGCTTCAGAGTTTGGAAACCCCATGATACCAAATACAGATGTCCTAGCTGTCATATTTTGAGATAAAATGAATGAGATGTTTTTAAATACAGATGGACTATATGCGCAGCTTAACAAGACTATTTATATTCCTTCATCAATGTGAGACATCTTATGCTCTTCTGTGATGAACAACAAGATTTAATAAGTGAAGAGTCAGAGTTGTGAGCTGATCAACTTGAAGGGCTTCTCAACTTCACGCACTTTAGACATTGAAGGGCAGCACTAACGTGTCCAGAGAAGCTGTGAAACAAGTCTGAACTATTTACTATTCAGTTTTAATTGTGGAGTGGCTAATTGCCCTACTTTGCTATTTAGTGTTCTAAACAAGCATCCAATTTGGTGTATTTTTGTGATTGACAGAATCCTGCCAAGAGTCTTTCATTTTAGAGTAAAATCAAAATGTTTGGAGACAGCTGCCTTTGAGTGATGCTGTAATTCTTCATGTTGTTTCAGACATTGATACTTTTACCTCTAGTATGTTTTCCACTCAATATATATTCCTTTAACATCAGAAGACCCTCAAGAAATTGAGACATGCATACTTCTGCTTCTAAACTGGGTTTTTGGCATACAGAATTATTATACAACCATGAGCTTTACTGATTCCAATGATTATTAATTTTAGTGCTTCTTTTCCCCTTCAGGTAATCTTTGTTAGTCTAGTGAAACAGCTACTATCTACTCAGTATCTTAACACACCTCATAGAACTGAATTAAAACCTGGCACAAGGTCCCTGACTCATTTTGAAGGTCAGCAGCCAGACACAAGAAAGGGCAGGAATAGTCAATAGCTTAGATAGAGAAACGATAAATGTAGATATTTGTTTCTTCATTTAAACCCATCCTTTCAGATGATAAAGAGCTATCAAAAGGAACATTAAATGAGTATGCCAGCTGCCCTCATCCTCTTTCCCCCGTTCACTCTGGCAGGTTGTGGCCACATGGAGCCTATTTAATAACAATTCTGAAATATGTATTGTGCATGGTTACTTCTGCACCAGCACAGCGTAGACGAGTACGCTCCAAATTCTTTGACTGTAAGTTCTCCAGGCCTTAGGCTGCAACTTCTTGTGTTTCTTTCTATTTATGATGCTTAACATAATGAGACCTTGATCTTAAGTGAAGAGCTAACCCAACACAAACGGTATGTTATCATTAATCTTAGAAGGAAGTTGGAAAATAGCATCTCACACCTTAGACATCTATCTTGGTATGATTTAAAATAGGATCTCAGTATGAAACAGTGGCTAGAAAGTAAAAAATAATTACTATTACATTAAGTCTCAGCTTTTTATTAGTGCCCACACCAGGATCAGTAATGTTTCACTTCTCTTAAAGGAATTCTTACTGTGCAGAGTAAAAAAGGTATTAAAATTTTCTCACAATTTAGTGCATAGTCACCATATCATCATTTTTATCATTTTAATGTTTTTCCAGGTGTCTTAAAAGATTTTAATGCAGTAAACGCTTTCCTTTCACTGCTTCTAATCAATATTGACTTCACTGTGACATCTTATTTCAAGATTAATGTTCCTGTATTGCATAAGGTTGTAATTTTAATGAACTATCCAAAATAACACGTAATTTCTTATTTTAAGAAATCTGATAATTATTTTGCCCCATGGCAGATAATTTTGCTCCCATTATATTGAAAAATACATTATTATTTTCTTTTCCGATTGTTATTAAGATGGATATTTTTCAACATATTAGAAGATCATTACTAACTCAAAATAGACTTATGAAACTGGTAATTTGCCTGTCAAAAACAGGCCACAGATGTAGCTGAAAGAGGTATACTAATGGAATGGCACTAATGCAATTTCACAAATAACTTAATGAAGCATGTAAAGCATATTTCTTCCATTAAGTACACATACCATGGAGTCACATCTTGCTTACTAGGTGTGAAAAATATTTTTAATCAGCTTAAAGATGAAGAGACTTTTCAAGGTTATGCTACTGAAAGCCATAAAAAGGAAAAAATCAGAGAAGACTAGTAGGAAAAAGTGAAGCAACAGTATCTCTTTGGATATGTGCCTTTCTTGAGGCCCTTAAGCTCCAGGAAGAAACAGCCTGATGAAAGGGATGATTCTTCAACACTCAGGCAGGTGCTCTCAGAAGTTCTGCTGCCTTATCTCAAAGTGTGGAACAAGGGAAGAAACAAAGTAGAGATAATGTTTCAGACGGTGGTAAGCACAAAACCACCAAGACAAGAGCCTATGCTTAGCATACCTGTGAGGCTTTGCAGAGCTCTAGACCCCTTTATAATCCTGTTGGGTGCAATCGCAGCCACGAAGTCCCTGTGAGATTTTTTCCCAGATCTTTAATACTGGCAGGAATTCGTAGGCATTCCTTGCGAGCATTTATGTTCATAAAGTTCATCATAAGCGTAACGCTTCTTGAGCAGAGTGAGGGGATGCACACAGGCAGTTATCTTTTCTCCACCCTTCCTTTGTCCCGTGCTTAGGTGACAGACTGTGCTGTGGAGCCGTGTGCTCACCCAAGCGGCAGTGATGTTACCTCGCCACTGCCGTGTGAAGTACCTGCACAAACATGCAGGTAGGTGACAAACACTGGGCTTTCCTTGCTGCTGTCACTGCCTGCTCACGTCTCAGCAGAGAGATCTATCGTTATTCAGATGAGTAGAGCACTGAACGATAACAGAGATGAAAACAAGGCAAAGGAAATGAAGAAGCACTACTATAAACCAGGGAGTCCCACCATGAATTTATTTAAGGTCATTATGGCTTAACAAGAATGTGTTTAGAGGAGTTAAATACCAGACCCAGGACTATTCCCATAAGCCTTCCAAATCTTTCCTTTCCTAAAGGTCAGTGTGATGGAGCATGCAGTTGGCTTCTCACACTGAGAGCGTGTATTGCTGAAAATCTATACTCCCAATTACAATTTTTTCAGTCTTCAGAGTGAGCTCAGCCTGCCATGCCTGGTTACGTTAATGTCATTGTCTAATGCCATTAACAATAAATGCACTGAATGCCAATACAATGTTAATCTGCACTATTCAGAGTGACGCAGTTCTTTAACCCATTTATTTTATAAGAGTTTAAAATCCCTTTAATCTTTTATTTCAACATGGAATATTTTTATTGAAGTATAAAAATAGTTGCTATTATTTCCTATGGTAGGTGCTAGTAAATCTGTGTATGTTCTTATTTACAATGCCAAATATCAAGGAAGTAATGCCTGTAGTGTAACTGTCCAATGCAGACTAAAGGAGAAAGTTATCTTTATTTTAGTTATGATTTTACTTTTAAAGCCTTGAGTTAGCAAAGCATTTAAGAACAAGCTTTATTCATCCAAGCATTTTAGCACGTACTCATGTTCTTAGCTAATCGCAACAGGTAGTGTTATTGGATTTCTGTTTTAAGTTACTTGGCTGATGACTACTTGAGCTCTTCTAGTCACCAGTAGTTCATCAAAATAGGGAAAATGCAATTTTGAGTTGAACTAAAACAAGAAACATTCAATATTTTTGATGAATTTAAAAGTAAAATGTGGATACTGTCAAGTTGAAATATTCTTGATTTTATCAAATATCAATATAGATTGATATCTGATAAAAGGAGTACATTGCAAAAGAAAACATTGCATTTTAATTTTGAACATTTTAGATAAAATTTGTTTTGGATTAAAAATATTGAATTTGGATTAGAAAATATTGAAGGGAAACATTCAAATTTATTCTCAGTTGTAAATAATTTTTCCTAAGTTGCTTAAAAAAATTAAATTTGTCACATCTTGATGTTGCTAAATCTGCACTAAATACTTAACTGAAAGAATTTCACTTGGAAATAAAAACCATTGAAGCATCTTTCAAATTAAAGGAACTATAGTCTCTATTAGAAATGTAACAGGTAGCACTTTGAAGAGTTTACATTTTTGTCTCTGTATGGAATGGAATCGAATTTATACAGTTATCCATGGGCTTCCTTCTATCCTTCTGCCTTTCTCCCTTATGGTGCTCAGAAATGAACTTGGAGGTTTACTAGCATATTAGTCGTCAACCCAATTCTAGCAGATTGAGTAAAATAGTTCATCATGGTGTGCCTGTTTCACTACTGGATGCAACAACTGTACTTCTAAGAGCTGGCCGTTTCAAAAAATGGCAGTCAGGGAAAAATGCTTGCTTCCAGTATTCCAAATCCTCCAAATCCTTTTTTTTCCAGCTATGAAGGAAAAGGTCCTTTTATTCATTCTTTCATAAAAGAACATTCCTTTTATGTGGAAAAACTGCCATACTCATCTATAAATGTGAGAACCAGTAAAAGAGAATTGCAGCAGTTCCTTTCACTAAATGACCATAAACCAGGGTGAAGGTTTCACTAATCTTGTTGATTTCTTACCTTCTAGTTCTCTTTAGTCATCCATACCAACACAACCAATCTGGAATATATTGGATGGTAAAAAGTTTTTGGAGTTAGCAAAAGATTTTACTGAAAAAAAAATTGTACTTGCCATTTTTTCAAACAACCAGTGTTCACGTTGTAGGATTATCTGGCATTTCATTGAAAATCTTTTGGAATATATATACTCCTAATTACAGCTTTATTGAAGAATACTGGGAAAATAATTCACTGGTTTGTCTAACAAAATCTCTGAGGGAGTTTAATTTACGACATCTGTATTCATGATTAATTTCTATGCATATGTTTTGTGTGCAGTACTGCTAAAGCCAATGGGAATTTGTAATGGAAACACTGTAGATTTACCCACCTAATTTTTGCCCCCAAGGCAGTCCATCAAGTGTAAAGTTTTGGAAATCAGATTTACATTCCAGTTCTCAGCTACAAGGTTAATTTCCCTCTGGCTGCTACCTGATAGAAATCAGGAATTAATATCATTGATTTCAGCTGTTACACTCATATTAAGCCAGCTTAATGGAAGTTCACTTATTTAAAACACCACAGTGATGTAGAACAAACAGGGCAGTCAGTTGTAGCGGAAAGAGTTTTGCTGTTTCTAGTTTCTTTGCTATAGGGCAACCTATAGCAGGAAAGAAACATCCTGCGTTCCGTCTGGAATTTAAGTTTTGCCAGAGTTAAAAGCTAGTGTTTAGGGAGGAGGAAAGTCCAGTATGTGATCTGTCAGTATAAGCTTTTTAGTGGGGATCATTTTCTTAAAGCTAAAAGAATGACAGTCTAGAGAATAAGTAGCACGTATTGATCCTTTTGTTAAATATCAGAAAATGACATAGTGGTAAGGAAATGGCACTTCTTAAAAAGTCTGGTGTGTTCTGAGGGGAGGAGAAGAAAGTTAAAAGTGGTTTACTATTTACTGAAGTTGGCGGGGGGGGGGGGGTAAATCCGCAGACTGCCAATACAAGTAGTTGGCTTGCTCCATGGATTACCCATGAACAGTTTTTCTTATTATGGATAAAGTCTGCAACTTCTTACTCTTGCAAAAAGCTGCTGAAGCCAGAAGCAGGACAGATCACAGTGTGTAGTTTATTTTTCTTTCATGAATGCTTTCTTTCATATATGGCTTTCTGCTCCTGTTTTCTCAAATACTTCATAAGTACAAGGCAAATTGGTAAGATCTAAATTCTCAGCAAGCATGATGTAGGTAGAAAATTAGCTGATACTTGTTCACCCGTCCATAATGGTAATTAACCCGTGTCTATCTTAAGGGGGTTTTCACAACTGCCTGTGGTCCTTGTGATGAATTCATAAACCCTATTCAAAAGGGGAAGAAAATCTAATTAGAGTATAAATGATATGAAATAAAAGCCACCAATCAGTAAACAGGAACTACTTTACATAAATTGGAGTCAAAGTGTCTTTACAGAAATTGAATGTTTCTCATGCTGAATTAAAGAGATCCAGAATGAAATTACTAGTAATTCATAAACCCTAACATAGAAACATGCCAATAAAGAAAGTGTTACCGGGAGTTTATAAAAATGAAGAAATATCCCTTTTTAAAAATATTGTGTTTGGTTTTAATAAAAAGATAAATACATTATTACGCAAAACCAAGCATGTGTGCATATGCAAGTAAATATGAATTACCGAATTTTTACACTGATTTTTTAAACTTTTTTGAATTTCACAATAGGGTATAGATGATATAAAATAAACACTTTTCAATATTACCCTTTATTTGTATTTTAAGTAATTGACCTACCTGGAGAATACATATTTTTCATACTGCTATTTTTCAATTAATAAAAAGAAAAAGCTGGTCCACTTTCTACGTATTAACTATTTGTAATAGACAATGTTTGTTATGGCAGAGTTGCTCATAATCCTCTTTCTGCTGGGATTTTAGCAGGGTTGAGAGGAAGTAACATGTTTTTCAGGCAAATATCTCAAGCAAATGCTGGCTTCCTGTAAATCGTTTTGCAGTTGTCATCTATGGAAACTCCCTTTGGTCTACAAAGTAAATGTACCAGAAAGTTGTTTTTTTTTTTTTCCTCTTACTACATTTTTTATGTCTTAGTGATACTGTTGGTGCTACTTTAACAGGCTTACCTGGCACTGAAAGCACAGCTGAACTTAGTATGTGCCAAATTTTCTGCTGAATTCTTCTGTTGGTGCTCAGTTAAGTCAATGAGGTTGCACTGATGTAAACGAGGGCCCAAGGACTCCAGAGTTTATTGCTAACTGCCACGGATGCTGTGAGGACAGATACATGAAGATAGTGAGCAACTTGGGAACTCTGGTGGCAAAAGCTGTATAATTACCAGTGGCAGCGTCCAGTGGCTGGGAATTACAACCCTTTGTATTACCAGCTGGGTGATATGCAAAATCAGGCGTTTATTGTTTTACTATCTGCAGATATTGGTGGTCTTTGATTTTTGAAAGTATATCCTACGCTGTGTTTTCAGAATAAGATTGCTTCAGCTGAAGCATTTTAAGGATGTGAGACTGAACCTAAGGATTTATTTACAAAAATGTAATGATGTTTGCCAATGACAGAATGTACGCTGTCGGAACTGTGAGGTACAAGAAGTTCTGTAGTGGAAATTAAATGTAAGAAGACTTCGCTGAAATAACGGCAGGAACTTGAAGAATTTGAGAGCGCTGCACTCTATTTGTATCACTTTTAAGAAGAATTATCATTCCTCACCAAATGTTTTTGATTTCAGAGCAAGGAGTTTTCCAGCTTTATGTTGTTTGGCATCAGGGTTAGTAGACAAAGAGCTTTACATTACAGTTTTGATGAGAGAAAGGTAGAAGAAAATGTCAGAAGTGAGAACAAACCTAGTAGGAAATTCTTGGTCTGCGTAAAATATATAAAATATAAAACTTGAGAGTAGAGATATGCACAAGTTGGTTATGCTATTTAGTATTGATTTTATTGATCCAGATAACGCAGAAGCTTTATTTGAGATCAAAGCACATCTCTGCATTGTGTTATGTTGTATTGTCTGAATGTTTAGCATTTTGAATTTGTTAGCTTGGAGAGTGACACGGGGATTCATCTAAGCCTTACGGAAGGCAGAGGGAAAGCTCAGGGGACACGGAGCAGCCACCCTCCTGCTGAGAGCTGCATGAGAGGGGTGGCCCTGCCTGCCCTCGGAGCCTCACCCCCCCTGTATGATGAGACGCTAATTCTTTTTGTGGGAAAAGAAAAGGCGAGGTGCAGCTGGGTTAGATTTCTCTCCAAAGACAGCACATGCTCCTCTGACTAATGACATGGCTTGTAAACTAGTTGTCATGGCGACTGGGAAGCCTCCCCAGTCCCACTGCTCAAGGATCCTTCTCAGAAAGTTCCCCAAAACAAAGCATGACAGCAGCCTGCAGAAAACCTGCAAAGGAGGGAGATGGTGAGGAATTAATGTTCAGGGAAGGTGAATGAAAGAGGTGGCACCTTGGAGAATTCTTTATTTTGTACCTCTGTGTTTCGTCGGTGAGGCTTGAAAGACATCTGTGTAACTCAGACTAGCAGGGACAGGATTTAGGATGTACACAGCATCGGTTAGGGATTCACAGGCAGTCTTAACCTTGATTTACTCAACGTGCAAGGAAACAGAGATCAATACGGTGCCAGTTGTACTAGGAAAAAGCTTCACATGCAGGAGGACCAAATCCAAGAAAGGATGTGTAACAGTGTAAGGACTTCCTTACATTACGCACTGTCCATCCACCTCCTGTCCTGAGTCCTTTTGGCTTTATGGTCTGACAAGGCAGAGTGAAACAGCAGCCTGCACTCAGCTCTGTGCTGCTGAGATTAGATTGCTTCTCTGGTGCAACTAGTTAATTTACAGGCTACTTGGGTAGTAGTTATTGGGAAGGTTATTTCTCCCTTTATGTTAATCCCTTAAATGCCCTGGTTTCCCTGTGCCGTACTGTAACTTCCATACCTGCGTATGAAAGCTAGAGCTTGCCTCGGGAATGCAGGTTTTGGCTCTTGCTATTGTTGTTGCTCAGGCTGTTGCTAAGTGATAATTTTTTTTTAGAAATTAAAACTGGCAGTTTGGGCATAGTAGATGTCAACTTTCTTTAACTAGTTTTTAATCTATGGCATGGGTATTTGGCAGTTTGTGGTTAATAAGTTTCCTTAACAGCTTCACGGAGCTGGTGTTGCTTTCCCTGTGCTGTTCTCCATTTCTTTAGAAAAGTCAAGTGCTTTGTGGATTAAAGAAAACACGGTAAAAGCCTTTAATGTGTCTGCTCCCCCATTACGTCCTGAGTGCTCAGATGTAACTGATTTAACTTGAGTGACCTTGGTATTACTCTGCTTGATATTCAATCTGTAATTTCACACTTAATCTTTCAAAACATTCAAGAGAGGGAACCAATTTTGTTCAATTTCAACAACAAGTGTTGCAGCTCATGTAGTCAAGGTCAGTCAGAATAGAGTAACTGAGCTGAATCCTAGGATTAAATTATCAGGGAAAATTGGACATAATCAATTACAATTAAAGAGCTTAGCAATACAATCGCAAAATTACTTTGGAGATAAGTGCAAAATCTCATTATTTGTTTATGGATTTTAGGAGGCATTTTTCTCTAAAATGCTTGTGATAGTTCTTGAAATGAAAAAGTAGGAAATTTAAGAGCAATAACAGGTTGTAGTCTTCTACTCAAAATGTAGTCTACCTATGGTGCTCATGATTGCAGGGCTTTTTGTTGGATTTTAAAAATAGATTATTGAATTAAGAGGCAAAATGAATCATAGATGGAAAAAGGATAATAACCTTTGGAACTGCACAAAAAGCATCAGAATTTTGAGTTTATTATTAACTGATCACATACTTAAAGTAATAGATTTGTGAATTTGAAGGTCAGCTGAGACCCTACTCTGTTCACCTAGTCCAGTCTCACATATAACATGGCCTAGTAGGTTCCTGCATCTTGCCAGGAGCTTGTCGTCAGCTAGAATGGTGTACTGTGGTTGAGCCCTGCACGACTTTCTGCTGGGCTGTGACTGAGCAGAGAAGGTTTGACAAATCTGTAGGAACTGGATCATGAAATCAAACTGTGTTTGCTTACACTGTAGGTGGGAGGCATGTGTGTCTGGGTACATGCAGGTGGCATACCTGAGGTAGCTTGCATTGAGATGCCATGGGTTCCCCAGAGCAGGGAAGACCATGCTTTGGTATGAACCACACAAAACCTGCCAGGGACCCTGGGACTGAAATCCATTAGTTGCTTAGTGATACCCTCACTGACATTGCTACCTGCTGAGCTAGCTATGTTAAAGCTGACCTGAGTATATCTACATACATTGTGGTGTTACCTCAATCACAACCGGAAAATGGACAGATAGTTAAAGTACCTTCAGAATATCTATTCTGTAGCGAGACAAATACATCTCCTGAGATTTGCATTCACTGCAATGTTTCTCTAGTAGCCTTCTGTAGCAACCTACCTTCATTGTGCTCACTGTTGTCTCTAATATAGACCAGGAATGGCTGGGCTCTGTGGTTCACCTCATTGTGATGAGCAGTCTGCTGTTCAGTGGAGGTCACCAGTTTGCTGGTGGGGTGGGGTTTAATCATGGGACCCTAGAGGTGGAGAGAAGCCTGTAAGGTCACAGTCCCTCCTTTTGTTTGTGTGGGTGTATTTCTCAGATACCACTCTCTCGTGCTGGGTTAAGGGGCAGTAGTACGTTAATTAATGCAGTGACAATCATCTGTTGCACTGCAAAGATTAGAAGTATTGCTGGGATTTAAAAAATACGTAGACAAATCCGTAGAGAAATGTATTTGGCAAATAGAGCATTAGGTACCTTGTAGACAAAAGTGGTGTTTGACTAAATTTAGCCTAAGAACTCTTAGCACAATTAGTTAGGGCCCAGTTTCGGTCACAGTTTACGTGTTGTGTGGTATGATATTCAACAAGCAGTTGCATATCTTTCGGATATTATTTAAAGAGAGCGAGTGTATCAGATACTCTCGATATGGATGAGTGGACCTCCAGAGGTCCCAGCCAACCTACATTTCTGTGATTCTGAGAGCACATTTTTTAATGTACAGTTTGAAGAATTGTTCAGTGGAGAGGGAAACGAGTGGCAGTAATTACTGTCTGAATTGATTAAATCGGATTGTATTAGATTTAGTGATCACACAGACAGTCATATGCATGTGTAGTTATGGTTCTGTGAGGAGACATCTTTTATGGAAAATATGACATCTTTCTTTTGGGTTTGTGTAGGATTAGATGTACCCTGAGCTGTATGAGCAACTGATATTTTGGCTTGCAAAATGATTGAAATACAGAAAAAGTTGTTAATAGAAAAAACCCACTAGAATTAAATGTAGGCTTAATTTTGACACACAATAAAAGAAATATTATCTTTTGAAACCATTTTATTGACTACCAGAGCTTTTGAATCAGCCTTAATGTAATATTGTTTTTTTAGAACTGAAAAGACAAAAAAAAAATAAAAAAATCAGTGTGTCTTTTTGGTCTTCCACACAATGTATCACATACTTTTGGAGACAATGGTAAATAGATTATAAAGGTCTACAGTGAGAAATACAGACATCGCAAATGAAAATCTGGTATCTTAAACCCAAGTTGACATATATTTGAAGTACAGAATGTTTTAAGTACTGTGTCCTGAAATGAGTATTAGGTACAGGAACTTAAAATCCTTTCTTCCTCTTTGTCTCTCAGCAGGCTCATAAAGTTGAAATAAAAAAAGAGCAGATATACATCCTTCCTCTCGAAAATGTTGCTGAGGTCCTTGGCGCTGAACTAGTCTTCACATTACCAAAAACAGTAGGTAAAAAACGTCTTCTACTGAAGAGTAATGCAGCAAATATATCTGGTTGTATTTTTCTTTTTTTGAGTGCTCCTTACAAACCTCATTATTACTTGCCCTATGCAAGACTCCAAGCAGCTATTAAAGCATTTAAACCCATGAAAGCAAAAATGTTCTGAGTATAGGCCAAAATGTTCCCCTTATTTCACTCTCTGTGGCACTGTGTCTCAGGAAATATGGCCATCTACCAGGAGCTGACTCAAACACAATGAGGTGGAAAAACATGACCTTCAAAAGGATGATTTAGCATGTAGATTGTAGAATACATTTCTATTAGGTTGCTCCCAGCTTGGAACCATTGAGGATATTTGTAAAAGAGCTTCATAAATACGGCATGTTGCCATGTGCACAAGCTGCCATCATTAGGAGTAAATCCCTGCTATAATATTAAGGGTAGTCTCTTGACATTGTCAAAGTGGAATTCTTGCATCACAGACCTTATTTAACCCTCAAGTTGGGCAAGCTTTGCTATCCCTGTGTAGAAATCATGTTTGAACGATTGCTTTTAAAAAACAAAGTGGCAGCTGATAACCAAAATTTTACCTCTAAGGCAAGCAGAGCCAAAATGAGCCCTTGCTATATAATACAAAAGGCCTTGATCCAAAAAAGCCTTTCTCCTTCATTTGCTGCATGCCCCAAACTTGAGGGAATGCCTTCTCTAAATACTGGCAGTGTTCCTAGCCCCTTTGTGTGCTTCCTGGTTAATTCTTGCTCATTCCGTATGGTGTGTAAAGCTCTGAACATCTCTGTCCAGCCTCTATAGCTGCGTGTAGGCTAGGCCTAGCACCATGTGGTCCTAGAAACAGCTTTTATGCCAGAAAGACATTACTCAGATCTGGATGGTGTGTCACACTTTGTTATTAATAGTGATATTGACTGTGATAATAAGGTTGCATTCTGCCAAGACTCTGAAAAACCAGGAATGAGTGGGCAGGTTAGATAAGGGGTAAGAAGTATTGGGAACAAAACTAAATACAGAATTGATGTGGAGACTTTTAAACAATATTTGTATTAATTTATAATCCTTTTCTGTGGTGTTAGAAACAAAATCGGTGCAATAGAGCTTGCTCAGGCATACCTAACTCATGTGAGTAATTGGGCCTATAAAAGTTATTTGGTCTGATTTCAACATGAGGCCATGTTTGTCACCCTTTTTTCCTACCATTATGTGTGACCCCACCTCTTATGACCATTATGCTTCCCCTAACGCTGTGTCTGCAGCTCTCTGGGCAGCCAGGAATGGACACAGCATGACTCCATGCCCGGCTGGGGAGATGCACACTGCTGGTCAGAGCCTGGATGAATACAGCACCTTGCCCTGCCTCTTAGCCTCTGTTGGCTGGACAAAGGAATTGTCCTGCACGTGGCATGGCTTACTGTGTTCAAGCATGCATGTTAACACTGAAGCCAGCTCTTGGACCTTTTGGCATTCACAGAGTTCCGTGATGTGTATCAAGTTGAGACAGGGCCCATCTTCCTTTTTTGATGGCATCTTTGGATAAGAGGCAGATATGTGTGGTGTGCCTACATTAGTGGTTTTAGTTTGGATCAGGAGCATGTTTTGAAGCTAGTCTTCTGGTGCTGCTTCTGTATGTGCTTTGGTTAGCATCAGAGAGCAATCTCAAAGCATGTGCAGTGGATTCCTTCTGGATGAAATGAAAGTAGAAGACATACTCCAGGAGCACAGCTAAAGTACTCCAAGTGCAAATGGGCTTTCATCAGTCCATGGGACCAGACTATAACTGATCTGAAGTGGAAGAAACACCCTGGAATATGCATGCTGTCGATATCAGGACCTCAGCATCTTTTTGCTCTATAGATCTGCTATTATTCCATGCTGCTTGGTAATGAATATATGCATAGCCTAATAGCCATCACTTTGATAAAAAACAGTGATATTTGAGGAGAAGAGTATGAGATTTACAGCCCCTTTTTCTCCTCTGAGCATTGTCTGGCCACGTGACATAGGTGTAGCTCCGTGATTGCGCAGTCATCCCATCCACACTATGACATGATTAAGTCCATTTGATATTGAAATGTCATAAAGGCAGATGTGGTCTTTCAGGCTGACTTCTTCTACAGCACTGACCACAGTTTGAACAAAACTTCCTCAAAATAGAGTAAGGGAATTGAATGAACACTATAATGTTCCTTTTCCAAGAGATAGCACAATCTGTTCATAACCATTCATAGAGGACTGGGAGACACTGGAAGGAGTTGCTAGGACTTTCATAAGAATAAGTGACAGATGCTCTAGCAGCCTTATTTTGAGAATGTTTATATGGAGGACTGAGTAAGAAAGTTGCTGGGGTGGAACAAATTAGGTTAGGCAGAGGAGCTAAGATGAGAGAAGAGTCAATATTTAGAGTGGAGATGCAGACTGTTGTTGTCCAGGATAAGCAGGATGAGAATGCTATTGATCTTAGGTATTTATAGAGCACCCATCACTTTAGTATATTATGTAGTCAATACTTCCATTTTCAGGGGCACTCATGAGAAACATAACATTTTAGAAAATCTGCTGATGGAAGCGGAATAGGTCCTGGTGCCTTTCTGTTCACATGGGTGCCTAAGGAGACTATAAGAATCAGTGCTCAATTCTCTAGCCACTTTCTGAAGAGAGGAATGGCTAGCCACATGTTTCAGATTTGACATTGACTTCAAGCTTGTTGCTTGTCCACAAATCACATCACTTTGATACAAACTGCCCATTTCAAATGTGAAATTCAGGATGCAAATTAAAGATTTATGACTTTTTGGTCTGTCAGTTTTGATTCCATCATGTGCTCATTAGTCATGCCCTACTGTGCTGCCCTGTAACAGTTCTGACTGACGTTGACCGCAGATATTATAAATGATCCTTTTTGATACATTAGTTAATTACAAAGGAAATCATCCTTCTCCTGGCAAATTCAAATCCATCTTAAAATTTCATGGAGAGGCAATTCATTATGAGGGAAGTTATTTATGAATTTACTAAAAAAATGGATCTGTTCTCATTAAAATAAGCTTAAAGGTACAAAATGATAAAATGTCAGTTGCCTACTTAACTGTTTTGGTGCATGTTTCACTAATGAGCTGAGAGACTCTGAGACTTCTCAGTTAGCACTTACAATTAAATTCAGCTAATGCAAAGCAAAAAGAGACTTGGAAAGGACTTGCTTTATAGGTGTAAAAAATTAAAGAAGGATGAAGGAACAGACATAATGTATATGCACAGACTTTCTTACTTAAAAGAACACCTAGATGCTACTCAACTTTTGTCTTTGTCTTCCTGTTAAAACTCATGAAGTTTTGTATGTAGTCATGATTTACTCCAAGAAGAGCGTAAGATTTAAATTCAGGATTTGCACAGATACTGTCATTTAATCCAGGGAGACATGATAGAATTGGATATGACCTTTGCAAAATTACTTTCCTTCTTTGATTAGTTTCTGCATGTCTAGGATAGGATTTTGCCAGTATGATCCAGTGCTTTCAGTTCCTGAGATGGTGTGCCATATGAAGTAAAGGCATCAAGTTTTCTTTCCCCAGATCTTCATTCTTGACATATCAAGGGCTTGCTTAAGAGTGTGGACTGAGGACCAGTTGGTCACTGTACCCGCGCGTCCATCCATATGCAAAGGTTGAGGGATGTTGCAAAGCCATCCCCTCACCATCACCAACAAATTGTCCCGAAGAGGTGATTTGAAGAGGATGGAGAGTACACAGATCTGTAAATTTGCCGAGAAATATGTGAAGGTGGATTCAGGGCATCTTTTCAAGGAATGTGAAGTCAAGAAAATCATCAAACTTGCCAAATTACATGGTAATTTTGTAGGATGTGGTCACCTCTTGGCTGAGAGGTGTAGCATGTCTCTGCCATTTGACACAGATCGCTGCTCTGCCAATCAAACAGCAGTGGCTGTCACTCGTTGACCTCCTGCTTTAAATTTTCATCATTGATTTTGCAGGATAGCAAAATGTAACTCTCTCTGACTGAATGTGCAATCACTCTTGCATTTGTTTTCACAGGTGTTTCTTTTACTACACACTGTAAGATCAGTAAAATGAAAAGGAAAAAGATGATAAGTGTTCTCGGGAATGTGTTTACCAAATGACTGGAGAGTAGTTATCATGGCATCCGTGTAATAAGTTTTCTTCTGCCTTCTTCCTGGCTTCCAAAAATGTATATTTTTTTCATATCAAAGCTACAGCTTGCAGAAGAACTTTCAGTGGAAAAGATGATTGTTGTTTCTGTAATATTGAAAGGTTACCGACGGGCCGCACTCTATGTGTATGTACTGCTTGGGCCCAAAGGTACCCCATTCTAAAAGGACCTGGCTCTCCATCCCACAGATCAGTGGTTGTTTGTGGATATATCCAAACTGCTCTCTAACATTTAAGTCTCATCAGGCCTTGGAAACATTTTGGTTGAGGCTCAGGAGCAGATTTCTGAAGGAAGCATGGATGCGACCCTCTTCCCTTACCTTGTTAGTGTTCCTAGCTATGTGCCTGCTCTGTGTCATGTGGCAGGAAGAAGGCAACAGCCACCCCGACTGCATCATAAGGTCAGCCTGGTGTGCTGCTGCCCCGGCTTTACCTCTCGTAGGGAGAAATTTCAGCTCAGTTGGAACAGTGTTGTCATCTTGTATGTATATTTAGTGGTTTTTTTTGGAGGGCTTGAATATCATCTTCTAGTCTGGGATGGGTTAACAGCTTAAAATAAAAATTGAGGAAAGAAAGTAAAAATGCTGTCTATCTCCTGGGACTTTTCTTTCATGATTATTTTTAGAAGTGGTGATAAACGTAATTTCTTTTGCTATTTACTTTTCCTATAATTCATTTGTACTGCAGTTCTCATGGATCTCCTTGTAAAGTTAGGCCAGATCTAGCAATATGCTCCAGTGTGAATCAGGAATTCTGTGTCAGTCCTTTGTAGACATCTGGGATAGCAATGGTTCAGCTTGCGATTCCTATGAAACCTGGGGCAATGTATTCTTATGTATAAAGTATATTGAAAGTGAAGAAAGGCAAAATGATTCATTTAGAGGTATTGGCTAAATCAGTTTTAGGTGACAAAGTTGAACACATGATGACACAATATTTAATTTTTAATTGTATTTTGTTAAGCTTGCCCATTTTACTCAGCAGTAGGTTCACCTAATATCCCTAATATATCCTAAATACTGTCTTCTGTGTTTTTTGAAAAATAGTTTTGTCTTTTGTTTTATTGTTTACAAGATAATGTATTCTCCCCCTGGCAGTCTATTGGCATTTGTGTGGCACTGGCAATAAACAATCACATTTAAATCCACATATTATAAATCTACATGTTTTTTAGTTCAAATCAATGTCAACTCATTGCAGACTGGATAGGCATCCTACTGAAGTTTAATAAAAACTAGGTCAGCTATATTGTACAGTTCTTTTATTTTGCACTAAAAGGAGATGTTTAAGTTAATGAGAAAAATGAATGGTTTAACATTAAAGCTGCTGCACTTGTGGTTCCAGCAGCCACTGCTTTACCTGTGGAAAACCTCTTATGATCTGTCAAACTTTTAAGTGTGCAGTGCAGGCTAGCATGAGCTATCAGCAATTAAAAACTGGGCAGAGCCTTAAAATTTATTGCATGGGAATTTTCTGCAATGGATATGAAGAAGTTAGATTAAAAATGTAGGTCATCCCATTTCCTGTCTTGTGATTCTTTAAAAGAATACTTGCTGATGTCTTACGATCTGAGAATTTGCATGCACTTTTATTGTTCCTTCGCAGTCGGAAAATTAATTACCTAGGAGATTTTTTCTAATCTTGCCTACCTCTGCTTCACAATTTGAAGGAGAAGTGGCCTCTGGAAACACCTGGAAGAGCTTTGAAAGTGCTTCAGAGTTCTTTTAAGACCTCAGATTATTCTTACTTTCCCATGGGTAGCTGGAGGAGAGAAGGAAGTATAAGGGTGAAGGAGCTTCCATTTCCTGTCTTGGCACCAGCTGCAGTTTCTGTAGTTTTTCTTGTTTAGCTCCCTGTGTAACACTTCATAGAATCATAGAATGGTTTGGGCTGGAAGGGACCTTAAAGATCATCTAGTTCCAACCCCCTGCCATGGGCAGGGACACCTTCCGCTAGACCAGGTTGCTCAAAGCCCCGTCCAACCTGGCCTTGAACACTTCCAGGGAGGGGGCATCCACAACCTCTCTGGGCAACCTGTTCCAGCGCCTCACCACCCTCATAGTGAAGAATTTCTTCCTTATAGCCAATCTAAATCTACCCTCTTTCAGCTTCAACATAATCAATTCCAGAAACTACATATTATTTAATTTCTTTGACCAAGTGTTTATCTAACAACATGGGGCATAGCCTCCTAGCGAAGTACCAGGATGAAATGGCTTGGTAGTGACAAAATGTTGCAATGTATCTCATGAATTTATTTTTCTACCCCAGTAAAGAATCTAAGATGGCTGCAAGGCCAAAGGTTGTTCCTACAATACTATTTAGACTTCATTGATAATCAGTTTTGTCCCAACTAATTTTCAGCTACAGTTTCTGAAAGTGTTAGGGCAAAATGGAGTGTAGTTTCCAAAAATAGTTGCTGCTGCTTAAGCAGGGTTTTGTGGAGGGAGGCTGTTGTAAACCCTTTTCCCTCTAGAGCTGTGACTCTGCCTAAGGAGGATTGCCACACTAGTGAGCTAGACGCTAAACGTATCTAACATGGTGTTCTTCTATTGATTTCAATAGCATGAGCTTCATTTAGACCCTCTGATAATCCAACCTAGTGTATAATCTAAATCTGACTGAGAAAATTTCCTTCTCTTAATTTAGTAAAGCATCAATGAGAACTTAAACTTAAAAACCCCACTCACAGTGAAAGCCTATTTCCCAAAAGTTCTTGTTTTGCTTCTGAAGCCTTTTTTGTGTACGAATGATCTGTGAAAGGGCTTTAAGCACTCGTGAAGACATTCATTAATTCGAAATTATTCAGTGAATGCTGTATGTAATTACAACTCAGTCTGTGAGTTGTTTATAAATTATCAGCTATGAAAGCTGTAGTGGGGCTTCACTCTGTGTAGTTTGCTGTTCGTATGACACAATCAGTGATATTATAGTATTGCATCTGTCTCTCTTTCAGTGGCTCTTGAGCTTCCGAATAACTTTCTTAATATGAGTAGCCACAGGATACTTCTAAAGTGGGGGGATCTGTGAGTGAATTTTAGATCCTTGCTCCGGATGGGACCTGGCTGTGAATGCAGAGACTGTGCTCCCCACCTGCTGCGCACATGCTTTTACACTAGAAGGAAGCCTGGGCCTGCTGAAAAAGAGAGGGAAATGGTGGGCTCTGGTAGCCAGTCTGGGTGATGAAGGAATCAGTCCTGTGGGATGGATGGCAGACAGCGGCTCTTCTCCACCCCCTGTCGCCCTCGAAAGAAAGAAAGAGAAAAAAGAGATTAATGTGTGTCCAGCCAGCATCAGTATTAACTGGCCTAGTACCATATTTTCCACAAATACTGCGTGACACATGCTCTCTAAATTATTTCAGTGGGTTTTATTCTATAAATGCAAATGCTTTACTGTCCTATGCACTTGGGTTGGAAAGAAGCTGCAAAAGAGTTCCCCTAAATTACACAAAGGACTGGCCTGGCTGAGGGACTGGCTGCTGCGGTTTTGACCTGTGATCAATAGGAGCTTTGTGGCAAGATAATGACCCTTATAAAGTGCATCTGCAGTCCTGTATTTCCTTCCTTCTCCCAGACGGTGCCTTGCAGAAGAGACTGTGGAACTCTCGGTCCCACTGGGGCCCATCCCAGCCTGGTTCGGAAGTGTTCATGGGCCCTGAATTGGAACCACCCAGGCAGAGTACCCACCAACATGCTGTTTCTAAGCTCTTTTCTCTTCTTCAGCGTTTCCTGATGAAACTCTGCATGTAACACATTCATAATTGCAGTATGTAGAACTGTTCCCTCAAGATGTAGGCTGCCACGTACATGATTCATTGAATTCATTTTCCCTCTCTCCCTTTCAAGACATCTTCCTATTCTCCCTTTGATGAATCTAGCTCTGAGCCTATTATTTATACAGGGCACATACTGTCGCTGAACTGGTGGCACCCACGTGTATCTCCCTTGTTGTAGTAATGCTTTCCTAATACTTAATGGTTGCTGTTAAGGTTAAATCAATCATTTTAGATATGATGAGGCAGGAAGACTGAACCTCAGTTTAATATATAAACCAGGATAGCTTCCTTTAACTCCTTTCATTCACAGAGAGCATTAATTAATAGAAATGCAGAGAAATTTAGTGGTTCTGTTTGTCTGGTGTTTAGCAACAACATAAAAATAAATTTACTGTGTCCTTTACTAAAAGTTGATTGGACATCTAGTTAGTTAATATGATGCCTTTTTATGTTTTCTATTATCATTTTAATTTCCTGGTCAGTGAATTTATAGAAAGTAACAAAAGGCAAAGTCCTCAGCTTGAAAAGTGATATTGTGGAATATAGCTTGAGTATAGTGGACAAGATTAACAATCAGGGTGAGTGAAGATGAAGGAGACAGTATTTACGCTGGTAGGATTACGTGGAGTATTGTGGTAGTTAGTGTCACTATTTTAAAGCTCTGTTTGACAGAGCTATAATGTAATTGAAATCATAGTGTGTGGTACATTTATGATTATGCTCTGTGTTTAGAAGGAGGAGCATGCGTTTAGATGCCATAAAATGCAAAATTTGTTTCTTATTCCTTCCTCCTCTGCATAGGGAGAAAAACATAAACAAGATAATTTTGCAGTTTGGAATTGTATAGTGCTGAGAGGACAGTATCTGTGTCTTAACAATTAATTGAACCTTAGCTCTGTTTTTACCTCTAAAAAAATTTTATAATTTTTATATTTGTTTAATTTGCACATTATGCATGCCTCCAGAAAATAAACCTGTCAAACCCCTGAGGTTTCCAATTCTGGAAATAGCTGTTAATGTGGGGTTTTAAAAAATAATATTAATAATGTTATTCACTCAGACCAGTACCTGAGATTCCTTCTTGGAAACATTTTCATACTTTACAGGGCTTGCAAAGATTATTTGCTATTCAAGGTTTCAAAAGAAAAAGGGAATTGGAAAAAAATGGACCTTTGGGTACAGCTTGCTAAAAGAAGTGATAAATGAGCTTTGCCTTCCTAAGCACGGTCGTCTTTGTAACTTTGCTGATACTAGCTAGCTTTGAGGTTTCTCACATATTGCCAGTTCCAGCTACACCTGTGAGACCTGTCTTGGAGGTGTATCTGTTATTTTCATGCAGCAGGTACTGTAATGTTGCAGTGGCAGCGTTTGAACCCAGGATTGGTTGTAGGTTAAGTTCTTTAGGGACCAGGAAAAACAGGGTGCAAGCAGAGGTGTTTCTAAAAGACCAAGTGCTGCACATTGAGAGATGCTTTCTGGTGTGACTGCGTGACTGCACTTTGCTCATAAATCATCGCTACGGAATGATTGCGGCTTTCTCTGCAGTCTTGAGCAGACATTGTTTGTTAACACCACACAAAGCATCTGAAACACTGTTCTTCCCAACACAGGGAATGGGCAGTCATGCAGAGACCATCTCCTGGTAAGAGTTAAATGTTCTCTCTCAAAGAATAAAAACTAGATGGTCTATAGTACAGATTAGTAAATTCTACAAGAGAATCAATTGTCTTTGGAAAAGTAAAGCTCTTTCTCTTACTGTTTTATGAATATTTATAATCATGGGCATTGATATTGCCACAAAGATACTACCGATTCATATTGAATCTTTCTGAAAGTTGGAAAACCAACATTGGAATCTTAAAATGGAGACAATATTGGAAACTTTCTCTTGTACATTGTTCATTTGTACTGACATTGATTTTGGGTGGCAAGCAATGCTAGCACAAAAAGAAGTAAAAGGCTATTAATATTTGCACTATCAAAATGAGCATGAGGCACTGATCATTCATAAGTGCTGCTGTAAATAGGCTTTATTGATGTTACTGTTCCTCCCTTCATACGAGATGTTTCAGTTTCCTGGGAGCTCTTAGGACTTGGCTCAGGTTTGTAAAGAGTAGGGAAAAATTGTTTTTGCAGTGAACATCCTGAAAGTGTTATCTGGTGTCTTTTGGAAGTAACTAATGTTACAACTGTTCCTCAAATACAGAGAATCTATTCACAGCAATCATGGGGTAATGCTTGCTCTTAGCATATCATGTCAAGAGCTATGGGCTGTGCTCTGTCTCACTGTGAGATGCTCTGCTACCGTCAGTCTACCCCCAAGCATTTTAGACCCAATTTTATCCTGCTGGATTCATCCTACCCACTGGCTTTCTTAATGAGACTGGAGCAGAGCCCATTGCCTGAGGGAGCTGCCAGGTGCTCCTCCGGCATGGCCAGTGTCCTTGAGCTGGAGGGGAAAGGGCCAGAACACATTGTCCATTCCTGGCACATGTGTGATGATCAGCTGCAATTTGATACTGAGATTTGACTGTATTACCTGAACTAGAGAAATGCATAGATCAGGCTGTATGTAGGAGGAGTCCTCTAGCTACAAAAGCCCCTTAAAAACTGGCCACAAGTTCCTGCCCTAAAGAAGTGGAGGAACAAAATAGACCTGGAGATGCCAAGTAACACAAAAAATGGTAAGGACTCAGTTTCTGCCCTCAAATATGAGAACTGGCAATCCAAATAGAAGCTCCTATATAGGTTACCCTGCTTTTATCTCAGACCTCTTATTCATTTTTTTTACTTTTAGAACAAAAGTATAAGGGGTAAGATTTTAAATGGCAAACAAGAATTAGTGAGCCTGAAAGTCCTACTTTCCAAATCTGGGAAGTCTAAGTGATATCAAAAGCACTTCAGATATAAAGTCTTATAGTCACAACATTGATTTACATGAGAGTTAGATATGTAAAAACCTTTGGAAATCTGGATTGAAGACACTGTAACTTTTGGAGCTGGGATTTAGTATCCAAAGTTGCTTTGAGTTTTTCTGCAAATGTTACAATCAGTTCTGACATGCTAGAAAGATTTTCTGCCTGGGACTTGATTTTAAGACACTAATTAATTATCAAATATTGTAATAAATAACCATAACAATAAAATCATATTACTGTTCAGGCTGCCCTTGTGACCTCCAAAGTATGCCTGAACTTTTAAATACAGGTTTTTTTCCCAATAATACTCAAATTTTACTTAATGCTAATTTATTCCCCTAGACTGTTTCACTTCAACATTTTAGCTGATTGATTGTTAGTTCAAGTCTACACATTACACAGGCCTTCTTTTTCCAGTGAAACTGAAGCTGGAAGTCACGTCACAACTTAGTGTTCTCCAAGTAGGTGCTTTAAGAGATGGTCTCTGAGCAGGGGCTACCCATAAATCCCACAATTTATTACATTCATTAGTATCTAGATAAAGGTTATTAGGCAATCAATCAGGGCCATGTCTCATTACCCTTTAGTAGTTGGGATGTTTTCGAGGTTTTCATTAGGGAGTCAAGTTATTTTCTTTCCTGCTACTGAGCAAAGAACTCCTCCAAGTGGATATTGTCTAAACTGGAGTATTGAAACATTAAGTCCAGACCATGTGAAAAATGGTGATGACTCAGGCAGTTTAGTAGCCCTCCTCAAAAGAATACAAAGAAGGAGATGTTCTTTGCAGATGGAGAAGTGGATGAGTCATTTAAAGGGCAGCTAATATGCAAGGACTGTGGGAGAGAACATCATGTGGCAGACAGAGGTAGTAGCTAACAGCGCAGCTTTGGCTGTGAAGATAAACCGGAGTGTGAAGGTTTCTGGTGTGGTCTTTTATCTCACTTTTAGCTGTGAGCTTGCAAAAGCAACAGCAAGGTACTGTCAGGCCATTTCTGCACTAGACTGTAGGAGAATGGATTCAGCTCGGATCAGCAGTCACAGGACTTGGGGGCAAATTCTCTGCCCAGTGGAGCTGCGTTCATGTATGCAGGCAGGGAATTAGCCTCTGGATGCTAATCTGGTGCTCCAGCCCTTTTCATTCTTCAGCCTGGGGCTAGAAATCTTATGTCAATTGCTTTTCTCAAAGCATTTCAGCATTCAGTCCCTGTTTGTCTGGACTCTTCAAGTACAGAGGCAATAAAAATCACCAAGATTTAAAAAAAAAAAAAAAAATTTATATGTGTGTCAGCAGAGGTTCTACCCCAGCTGTAGGAAAAAAAGGTTGAGAGGTTCCTATATATATTGGAACCAATTTACTCTGCTATCCCATATTATTAATGATACTTTTATAAATATTAATGTTCAAGGTAGGTGTTCATAAGAGCTCTTTGCTATAAGTCAGCAACCACACTCATTTTGCCTCTGTATGTATGTATTGTGCATAGGGATGACTAATGACTGCATGAGCTGCATGACATTTACAGCCTAAAATCTAAGTGTGTGTGAAACTAGACCACTAATGGGTTTAGGTCCTAGCTCAGATTTACTGAATTTTTGCCAAAGATCTTACTGAAACTCAGACTGTATTTTGCATTGTTGCGCTGTTGGTTTCCTGAACAGTGATTTTAAAGTACACATAACACATCCCTGTCCTACTAAAGCTTCTTTCAATTTTGTGTTAGGATTTTGTAAGTGCAACTCTTGGTGTAAAACAGCTGTTTTCATTGTGCATCTCAGTCTCTAAAGCTCTTCCTGTGAGGCTGATGGTACTTGAGGAGGGGAAAGATTCTTACTGCTCCACCCATGGAGTGGTGTGTGCTGTTGTCCTGCAGCACTGTGGGAGCTGGAAAGAGCAGCTCCACTTCTGGTTTACAGTGATTCAGTCTTCATGGGGATTTATCAAGAGTTGTGAATCTGGTCCAGGCAATGATGTTTTAAACATTTTTTCCTAGTGAAAGTTGTGCTTTACTGTCAGACAGTGCAAGCATGATAGGAGGGTAATTGTCTAATGCTCTTCAGGAGAGGTTTGGGGAGCAGGAAAGTCTGTGACTGATGACTATTGTATGATCCGCTTTGCATAATGGAGGCACAAAGTTATAATCAGCACTAGACAAAGCACTGCCATGTAATTGGTCAGTGTGATTTTGAACAATGCAAAGATTGACTGAAATTACTGACTTTTATTTTTGATGATGAAATTAGTGAATTTTGATGTAACTGCCACTTGAAGATAAAGTCATTCAAATTTGCACAGCTGACGGGATTACGCCAGAGAAGAATACCAAGATATGCTGTGATATAAAGGTTAATAAGTGAGGACTCACATTTGTAACAAATCTTAGAGTAGATCATGGATATGTGATTTTGAATTTCTTCCCCAAAATTGTTTCTATTGAAATTTATTGATACATCTATTCCAGAGCAGAATCAGGAAACCTGCTCTTTCGTATTCCTATATGTCACCAAAGTAGCTGGGAAATGAACTTCCATACTCTATTTTTAACTGGAGTGTGCTCAGTTTGCTATTGTGTCAAAGGACCTGTTGTAAATTAAATTAGAAGCTGCTTGAATGCCTACCAAGTTCTTTGCTACATCACTAGGAGAACAGCATGCTGAAATGACTGAAAGTTAATAACATGTTCTCTGACATCAGTGTAGTGATGTATAGCTCACAGAATGAATTTCCATTGTCAATAAAACTTTAAAAACATTTACATATATCAAACTCACAATTCTGAAACCCTGTAACGTCCTTTCAATATATGCCATGGATCCTAGAAGCAAAGTGACAGCTATATATCCATCTGGTGGATTGTTCATTATCAGCTGAAGACAGGGGTATAATATCATTGCACATTTACTACTGTGAATGCCAGTACAAAGAGAAATAAAGATGGAAAAATGGATAATACTGTTCAGAGATTTTAATTTTGCTTTGGTGACAACATCCAATATAAGATTTAAATGTTTTCAGAGATGCAGGAATCTCTCTTTGCAATTCCTTGCTAGTTCAAAATTAGAGTGACCTCAGTAGACCTTCGTATATTTCTTAATTAGGTCAAACCAAATAAATGCATGGTAGTTTAACATTACAAGGAAAAGCTATAAAACAGTTGGGCCACACTTGTCTCAGAAATAAAATTCTCTAAACATTAATACTTAAAACACCTCCAACCTAACCAGAATTTTCTCCTGTATGTCCAGCAATGCATCATTTTACCAGGATGCCTCCCCTCCAATCCCCCTGCGAGGCCACACATTTGCATGGACCACACAACCTGACCACAGCCTGGCAGGATCCTTCCTTGGGACCCCAAGAGTGTGGCTACTGTGGGTGGTGAGCCTTCTCTAGAACTTTTGGTTACTCTCGCCGCTGTCCAAGAGCAGCGGCTCATGTCAGCGCTCTCTAGAGCTGCTTTGAAAAGCAGCAAAAAACAGGACCAGTGAAAGAAACAGCAGCTGGCATGAGTGTCTGAGGACCCTTTGGAAAGAAAGGTGACCTGTCGGGTTGTATGCACAATATATGCTTGTGTGTGTTGGCCACAGCATTGCTGTTGACCAACAGATAGCATCTTTTTCATCTTCATTGAATAGCAATTAGCAAAGCGGCATACTCAGCAGTCCTAAGCTGGCTCAGTGCTTTCCTTACCTGCAATCCTGTATGACTAATCCCTTTGGGAAAAGGAAAGCACTGAGCACATCCCTAGTGCTTTGTAACAATAATGCTGTTGTATCCCCTGAGAGAGCCCCACCGATTTGTGAAGGGCTTCTGAGACATTCCTCTCAATTGACTTCCACTCTGTCATCAATAACAGGAGCAGCTGGATAACGGGAACGGTCTCAGAAGTGATGAATCCACACATACACAAAGGAGAGAAGAACAGGCAGGCACTAATCCCATTTCAAGTTTAGATAGTCACAGTCCCAAAAGCCTGCTTGTAGCCTTTGCCAATATTCTTATCATTACTTTCTGTGCTGAGAGTCAGAAAGCTAAGAGCTACTCCTCCAGATATGGTGGTTGTCATATCTTGTGTGATTCATGCCTCCTACAAAGAATTTCAAGTGAAGCAGAAGATAGGAGCCCCAGTTTTACTTAAACGGTTTACTATTAAGTGTTTTAAAGGGAAAGAATAGCAAACTCCACTTCTTAATGACATGTTAATGGTGCAATGTATCCATCTCATTCCTTTGGGGATAACTTTTTTACTGCTGTGGGTGACTGACTGTGAAGCTATGTTTAAACATGAAAGTTCATCCAGAACTGTAGCTGCTCTGTTGGTAGATGCAGTTCTTTGTGGCGCACCACAGCTCTTGCACACTAGCTCTGGCATCCCAGGCTCTGGGATGCTCCTTATCTTTTGACTGTATTCTTTACACTGGCCCAGCAGAGAGATGAGGTACAAGGAGCAGTACTCCAGCTCAACATCCCATCCTCCCCTTACCACCACCCTGCTCATATAGCAGGAAGTTTTCTGTTGCCGTTAAGAAGGGGTATTTGCGCTTGTCTCCAGCACAAGCGTAGCGAAAGCGTACGTTGCTGCTATTTGGACTGGTTGTCTTGCAGTTGTTTTATTTCAAACTAGGTTTCCTTTTTTTTTTTTTTTTAGTGCTGTTCAGCATGTTCTGTGGTGACGGAGTTACTGTGTCTCATGTCACCAAGCATATTTACTCCTGGCACAGTCCTTGGAGCTTAGAGTAAAGGGACAGAACTAAATTAAAGAGGAGTGTGGAGCTTTGCATGGGCTGGCACAGGACAGGACACCTAGAGGAGGTGTAATTTTTGTGAAAGCAAGTAGTCTACTGTATGGAGGCTTCAGTTTTACAACTGCAGGTAAATGCAGGTGCATTTGTTCGTTGGGCACAAGCCTTATGGCACCTGTGAATTATGCAGAAAGGTGTTTAAGTGATGTCAATGTCTTTTCCACTTGCCAGTCTCCTAGCAAGAAATTGTGGAAAGGACCTGGGAAAGGGAGAGTGGCTTTTCAGGTATGAGTTCCTAACTACAAAGCAGCAAAGTTTTCTCATTGATGCTGATGATCAGGCTTTGGGTGTGAGCATGTTGTGTTTAGGTCCTGGTGTTATACGTTTCATTGTTTCTGCCAATTTCTACGAGACCGTCAATATTTTAAGATACCTTTTCCAAGGCTTGTAAACAGTACATTAGTACTGTATCCTCATTGTATAAGGACTGATCTTTCCTATGTGACTTAGCTCATTACCTTTTATAATTTCTCCAGTAAATATATTGTGCTTTATTTAGAGGAATGTAATGTAAATCCTCACCAGCAGTAAGTTCTTTTTGGAGAACAGCTGCATTTTTCATTGCATGTTTTTACATTTCAGCCTTTGATTACATTTCAATGTGCAGCAGTAACCCAATAAGTCCTTGTGTTTGTCATTTGCAGCAGTGGCTGGCATCACTGAACTTTAGTGAAGTAGGTTTTCATGTATTGCTTAATTGGGTCAAACCAAATAAATGCATGGTACTTTGGCATTACAAGTAAAAGCCATAAAAATAGAAACATAGCGCAAGTACATCTTGGCATGTTTTTTCTCTTGCTCACTAAAAGCCTTTGCACGTGAGAATTAAGAATAAAAATATTTACATTCTCAAAAATGAAAATTGCTTGAAAAGAGCTAGTGCATAGCTAGCAGAGTGCATCCAACAGCACTGCAGGTGGAGGCAGCCGCTGCAGACTGTCATGAGGTGCTGAAGATTTGTCTTAGGCTGATGTCAGTTAATTGATAAATTCCACATATTCATTTTTTACTGCTGATGCTCTATCAAACCAATAAAATACATCTACAAGAATGTCTTCAGCTGGAAGTCTGTTTCCATCCTGAGTGCACTGTTGGAATTGGAATGTATTTCCCTCTTTACTTTAGATAGATCTCTTATTATAAAATACTGTCAGAGAAGTAGAATTGCCACCCACTGAAACCAACATAAGTCATGTGCAAGTGAGAATATAAATGGATTTAGAGCTGTAGATAAGAGCTTTACTCTATTTGCTACACTCAGGCATCAGTGCTGGTCTTCAGGCCGGGATACAGCTATATCTTGGCAGAGCAGGTTACCTGGTGAATATCTCCTTTTAGCTGTGGACAGTAGGCAAACGTGTACATGCTTGTTACTATAGTGAACCCTGATGTGTTACTAAGTCCTCAGGAGTGAACTGATTTAAAGGTCTGATCCCTCCCTACAGAGAGATGGCAAAGACCCACAAGTGGCAGCTGCCTTGAGAGCATTCATGAGCATCATACTATCTTTTGTTATATTTTGCATAAATGTTGACTCTTTAGAAGAAAAGCCTTTTGCTGCAGTACACATATGGTAACTTCACCTTACATTTCCTCCTCAGCTGCGGTTCTGGCATGTATGTTGTACTGCCTCCTGAAAGATGCTGCCTGCGACTATGAAGGGCCAAAGAAAGAACTTATGCGAATGGCACAGCTCCAAGGAGTAACCCATGCTATAGCCTCATCAGTCAGGGTTGTCTCCTGATTGTTCTGGACTCTCAGTTGAAGTCTCCAAATGTAGCTAAAAATACTCTTGGAAGCTATTAGTCTCCCAGCCCCAGCTACAGTGTTCCCAGACGTTATACTACCTCCACTGTCAACTAGTGCAATGCTTGCTATGAGGGATGACTGAATTTGTTGTCTCAGTTGTTGTCTTGAATTTATTTAGCATTTGGAGATGGCAGTGGCCATGTTTCACATCAGCTTTCTCACAATACCATCATAATATAGGAAGAAAAAATTATCTTTCTCAGTGCATAATGAGGCAAGTAGGAGTGTGCATTTTGCTTGCTCTCTGAAACTTTGGTGGTCCATCAGTTACCATGGTGATGGCAGTGTGATACTTAGAATTTGACACCACACACAAGATGAGGGTCCCTGCTTTGAGCAAGGACTAGACAGTACTGGTGCCTGTGAGAGACTGTGTGTGGGCAAGATTCTCAATAGGTTATCGTGCCTGGGGACTTAAAATTCACATTCATCAAGACATTTGTCATTCCTTTAACTCATTAAATGAAAAGATTCCACTTGGGTTGAAAAGTTTGTAGGATTTCTTTTAATTATTTTGGCAAGCTTCATAAATTAAGCTGTCTAAATGCACTGCAGATTTCTCTCCATCCCTAATAGTTTTCTGCATGCTTCACATGGGAAGGATTGTTTGCATTTAGTTATTGTTCCACATATTTTTTTCTTTAAGCAGAATTCTAGAGGGTTTTTCCCCAATCTCTGTAGTATATTGCTGCTGAAAATTTGAATCACTGTTTGAATCACTGTTCTTTGAGACCATTGGAAATATATGCATTTGGATGATAAATTTGTTTTTCACACATGCAGCAAATATCATATGGAAGAAATTATTCTAAAGAACAGAAGGCAGAGAGCTGCAGGATTCAAAGTTATTTTCCACTGAACAATAAGGATCAGTAGCTAACAGGCATGGATCAAGCTGGAGCTTTAAATCTTAACCCTTTGATATTTCAGGGTGAAATTTGGACTTATGAATATCTGAATCAGATACCACTACCCCAGATGTAGATTTTGACTCTGGATGGGAAACAATAGAAGAATGGATCCAATTTACTGGTCTGGATATCTTGTGATAAAATATTTGCAAAATTTCTGTGAACATTAATTCAGAGACCGATTTACCTTCTTTAGGAACAATCAAAATACACTTTCTCACAAGCGTATTCAAGATTTCAAAATGCTCCTAGAGAACTTGTAACAGCTGTGTAGTATTGGGTCATTTTGCACTGCCATAATCCAGTTGTGTTAGTGCAATAGGCCTCTCACGAGGGTTAAGTAGGTTGTTTAGGAAACTTAAGTACTCTATATTGCCATTTAACTTTCACTTACAATTGTGATTCCCTTACCTTACAGTTTTCCTTTAGTGCAGAATACAGTGAAAGAGACTGTAGATCTGATATTCCTGGCTTGGGAAGCAGGAAGCACTAGGAAGCATCTCAGTGCACCCTCTTACAGATGTTTTGCTCTGCTGCACACTGCATTGTTTGTCTGGAACCTCAGACAAGAGCCTGCAGTCATTCATTCTGTTTGGACCTTTGGAATTTCACTTAGCCATAGCCTCAGGTTCTGGCTGGAGAAAATGGAAGGCTTTCTTATATTTTTAAGGATTTTATTCATCATTTTTCAATATGGAACTGCTGACTCTTCTACCACTGGGTACTGTGGTGCTTTCCATTCAGTTCAGAAGTCATTTTATGTAGGGTGGCTGCAACCTTTTCTTCTGCTGCCTCTAATAAATATTATATGTCTGACATTTGAGCTTTGCATCTCACAGTCACCAAGATCCTTCTAATAGCAGAGCCTGAGGTCCTATTAGATGAAAAACCGACTGTGCTGACATCTAAGCATGTGGAATGCCTGTTCACCGTGAAGCATCTTAAAAATGACCACAGCATCCTAGCTAGGAGCAATTTCAGTAGCTCAACTGATCATGCAAAAGCTCTGGTTGGTTGACAGTGCAACATCTTATCTACTGAATAACACGGCCTAGTTTCATATTAACACTCCCGGATCTATATTAACTCTTTGTGATGCAGAAAGAATCAAATTCAAGGTATCACTAAAGATATGCATAGTACCTCTGGCAACTTCGCTGAGCCAACACCACCCAAAGTGCTAGTATTCTTTTTTCTATGACCGTTAATCATTTGTTTATCCTTAATATTATATCCTAAATACATAAATCCTTAATATATTCCTAATATGCAAAACAATACTTGTATTGCTTTTTCCTTGTATTTTAATTCCATGTTTGTAGAAAAAGGAGGAAGAATAAAAATTGCATGTGGAATTTACTTGGAACTGCCTGTCTGGCTCTGGGGTCAGGCTCAAAAACTTAATATGCTCAAAATATCACCAAAATTTCTCATGTGTTTAAGGCTGAATAACTGTTTCCCTCCCCAAATTACTTTCTCTTTTGATCTCATAAGAAAAAAAAAAAATCCTTTTCCATACCCATACAAATTTCATGTTCATAATGCGTGTCAAGAGGCTGCATTTTTACATTTGGAAACTCTGAAATGATCTGTCTAGTAGGTTCAAAATGTAGACCCAAGCAAAGGAAATTGTAGCCCCACATTTAAGAGTTTTAAAGGCCTTGGGAAATGTACAGTCTAAAGAAGAAATAGGCTTTCCCCTTAAACATTGCAGGCCTTGCCCTTATTCAACACAATTATTATTTATAAAGATTCATAACTTTTCTCTTTTCAGATATGTCATGTCAGAGGCATCAAGAAAGTAGTCTTAATCTGTGCAGAATTTAGACAAATTAGGAAGATAATGGAAAAAAAGGGTGAAAGATGGTATGAAAGAATTACTTGGTGCAGGGTTTAATTGGGTCTTAAACTACCGCAGGTCTGTAGAAGAGTCAGAGGCCCAGGGAGGGGGAGAAGAGCAGAGAGCTGAGAAATGAAGCGAGTGGTTGACTGTGAGCTGAAAAAAGGAGAGAGAAGAAAAGAGAAGATGCCAGACTTAGAGAAACTGGGATGCTATTCCAGGTTTAGTGGGTGGAGTGAAAGAAGCCCAATGACAAGGAGCTGAAAAGCATTCATATAACATTTCTGCAGTGCACATATATCCCTTGCACCCTGTTTCATTGATAGACACGCATATATTATAAAACTGTGCGTGGGAGCACCACATGGTGGTTTCCTATATCTTTTAAAAAAATCCATATGAAACATTTCATGATTTACCACCTGTCAGCTTCTCTAGATTTTTTTTTTTTGCCTTTACTTTTTCAGTTGTTGAAGACAAATGTTTTCTGTCATTTGTTGCTAGCTCTCTCTGCCCGCCTCCAGCCTTCCCCCAGCAGCTGCAGTAAATCGGCATGGCCCCGGGTAACGCTTCCTGGCTGCCGGTGACAGAAATCCCCCCGCCTGCCTACACACCACGCTTGCTCTGCGTGGTGCTCAGCAGTGGAATAGGGACAGGAGTGACAGAAAGCTTGGCTTTTTGCTGCTTGGGAGAACAATCTGTGAAGAAGAATGTGGGCATGAGAAAAGGGGAGGTAGGAAGTGTTTGCTGTTTCTCAAGCTTGAGAGACTTGAGGGATGGTTCAGTCTGCACAGAGAAAACTTTCCATGACACCTAGATGGAAAAGATCTCTCCTGAGCAGAATTCAGAACCTGTACCTTAACTGGTTTCTATTCCCCGATCATACATTAAGCAGGATTCTGGAAAATGACAAACACATATGGTAAGACACAACAGCAACAGCAAGAAATGATCTCTAGAGGTGGTGAGAGAGAGGCTGAGTGTAGGAAACGGGGATTTCAAGGTGATGGGAATAGCATGAGAATCTGGATAGATTCAGATGGGCTCTTACACATAGCTGAGGACTGCTGCTTGCAAATTATTTTCTTTATTTTGTACAGCAGTTCTCCCCTTTACAAGAAAAAAGACAATGTATAAATCTGTCGGACTAGAAGATACCATAATAAATCTAACACATGTGTGGCATATTTATAGCTTTAGATGTGCCATTGTTGATGGATCTGGACAAGCAGCATGCTAATCACTGTTCTCCAGAGGGGTTAGGAGGAGAAGAATCATTAAAGAAAAGCTCCTTGGCATAATAAAAAATTGTGATTGTCTTTTCCAGCCTTCTCCTATGTGTCCATGGAGGATGGGACAGGTTATCTAATTTAAAAAAATATCATGTATTTTGTAGTATATTTCCTTAATATCATTACATGAGAACTGTTTTTAAGAAGAAAAAGAATGAATAAGGCAGGTATCAGCCCTGACAAGGACAAGCAACATTGGAATTAAAATGCAAAATGGATTATGTTTATTTGGAATTTTCTCTGTCATTTAGTAGAGGTTCTTTAATTTGTTTATCTCTCCCTAAAATTGCCTATTGAATTTAATTAAGTGCACCATAGATTTATGAGTCAGGGCAATATGAAGAATTTTTTTTTTTAAAGCAAGCTTATTTGTTCCTCAGATGAGTTTTCTCAAAGATGTTGTAATTATATGCCTGGATTACTACTGGCACAGCAGAAAGTTCACTCAAATACAGCAATTGCAGATAGGCAAGGCACATGTCATGGGCTCGATGAAATCTGTCAACCCCCATGGCCACGCATGTACACCCATCTGCGTCAATTGCTTAAGAAATCATCGTTGATGATGCATCTTTAAATTACTCATCATGGTCGTAATACTTTTAGATACATACGTGACATATCTCAAGTCACGACGTATCTCCTATAATCCTGGCATGTTTACTTTGCATGTTTGTCTGGACTCTTCTACAATTCTCTTTATCTTTTCTTTCAAGAAATGTAAAAGAATATCTAGTTGTCTAAATTTATGCTCATACAAATGGCTAGCGTATCCGAGGACTCAGTGAAATTTTGCCCATCGACAGCAACAAAAACAATTGAGTCGTTACATTTACCACAATACTAAAGAGAGGAAAAAGTCCCTTAGTAAAAATTAGGTTTTGACTGTTTCTCACTACAGCATTCCAGATAGGTGGTACATTAATGTTAATGAGGTAGCTAATCACAGTTTGTCACTGATGGATCTATAATCATTAATCCATGAAACTTTAGATTATTTCTGTAAATCGAGAGATAATAAGGGAACTGAGTAGGTCTATTTCATGTATCTGGCTCACTTGAGAGAAGAGCTGTCATTCCCGTGAATAAGGGGCAGGTTATTCATGTTCTGTGTGCCTGCACGTATTGTTCTCAAATATACTATATATACCTATAACTGAATGAGCAGAGTCTGACCCAACTGCACCAAATTCAATGGAAAGCCCCTGATTGATTCAAATGAAGTGAGAGGAAGCACAACCTTGCTTTTGGGGCTTCTCTGTTCCTTCAGTGACTGTAACACATTGAAATAATTACTAATTGATGGGTTCTGAACCTTAATGTGGCTACAAATTATATATAAAAGGATGGTTTACTATACCCGTGATAAAGTTGTTCCTTTGAGTTTGTATTTATAAAATGTTTAATAGGATGTTTTTAATACATGTACACAGGGATTAAAAAAAAACAATAATGAAAAATGCTTTTTTATCGTAACAAATACAAAACTTTCAGCAAAATGATGAAATTCTGGTCCAAATTGAGCCCATCGCAGCATTGCCTTCAAATGGGCTGGAGTTTCAACTGTAGGTAAGTTATTTACTAGCTAGAAATATTAGGTTTTCAAACTGGTGCCACACCATATTGTGGGTTAGGGATCAGTCTGAAGCGGTGCTGTGTTAGTCTGGGCTTCAATTTTGGCCACTATATGTATTAAAGCTGTGTGAAAATTTCATGAAATCTGTGAAATTTGAGGGTGATTTATTTCAGCTCAGTAAAATAGGGTAGAAGTAAAAGAAGGAATTTAAGACAATTTGAGGAAGCCAAGGTTGTTTGGGATTTTGGTCAGAAACCACAAGATACATAATGGCTTTGATCAAAATGTGACAGACTTGATGGCTTCAGCTGAATTTCCCGTTCCAATCTGAGATTTGTTAAAACTCTAAGTATAACTGAGAAAGGACAGCTGTCAGCTGATACTGAATGAAATTTTGCCTGAAATTTTTCAAGCCGATACCTCTCCATCCAGTAAGTCACATGCTATTGCTACTATGGCTGCTTCTTAATAACAGTTCTTACTGTTGTTTTGCTTTCTTTTTAGTAACAAAAGTGGTGAGAAGATCAGGACCGACATTGTTTTGGAAAGGCATGAAAACTTGTGGGTGTGATACGGGCATATGTGAGAGAAAGAAAAGAGACACGGTAAGTAAATCAAGAACCAATATCTTCTGTTCCTCCTAAGAAGAAGAGGAAATACATATTAATCTTTAATTTAGGTCAAAGGATTAGCAAGGAAGTAAATGTAAGGAAGATGAGAAAATTAACAATTGTAACAGATTAATCATAAACTTTTTAAAATTAAGATTACGGTTTTCTCTGTCTTTGTAGTCTTGCTTGTTAAGTTACTGGTCGTGGTCATGAATTTCATATGTTTTAAAAAATACGAAAACAATCATGCAAAAGCTATAAGGTTTCAGAACTATGTTCTGGTGTATTAGCCATGGGAATTCCTGTCTTCTACAGGAGAATTTTTTTTCAATGAACTAGTTTAAAAAGTATTAGATGCTTTCTGTTTGCAGCTTCACAGATTATAAAAGCAGAAGAGAGGACTGTGATTGTCCAGTCTGACCTCCTGTAGGTTACAGTATTAATTTCTGTTTGCAGTAGAACATGCCTTCTAGGAAATGGGGATATAAAGATATTAAATATCCTTTGGTGAACTGCTCCTAAGCTTATCTAATCTCACCGTGAAAAATGCTTCTAGTCTGATTTTGTCTAGTCTCAATCTCTAGCCATTAGAACCCATTCTGTCTTTACCTGCCAGACTGAGGTGCCTCGTTAATCGCATTATTACTGTAAACTTTACTGTAGAACAGAATGATTTTATTTTCCTTTGAGTCTATGTGACCAAAAGTTTCTTCTGAATTGCCTTGGAGAGACATTTGAGAAATAGAATATTGGTAGCTGGGAAGTTGACTGTCATCACATTCGTTGACTTGCGAAGGCTGGCCAACAATACTGCAGGTGTTTTTTCAGAACTTAGCAAGGTAACATAATGACCTACTTTAAATATGCTTCTCAGATAGAAAAAAAAAAAAAGGATTTGAAGTTGGTCTTCAATTTCTTTTTTCTATCTGTCCATATCTATATGTACATATGAGCTCTTCTACCCTAATATGGCATTTCTGTGTGGTCCTATCTTTTAGACTGTGCATAGAGACTGTCAGAAAAGTAATTTTCAAGCTTTAATTCTTTTATGACAATTGTTTGACAAATGAGTGTCTGAGTTTCAAGGGAAGGCTGCATGCTTGATGGGGATGAAGGCAAAGACATTTGCACAGGCGTGTTACCTGTGAGCCTCAATAAGTTTTTCTGTCCAGGTCCCTGAGTGTGAGATCCCTGGAAGTCCTAGTACAAGCTGGAGCTCTCCAGACCTTTAGTTCAAGTCTGCAGTGGGAATTTTTAGGCTCAGGCTCCTGCAGAGGAACAGATCACATCCATTCAGGGTAACCAGGGCTGGGGCTGCCATGCAGGCCATGAACGAAGGAGACTAAAGTAATTAGTGCCTTCGGGGACTGAGATATACTGAGTAACAGGGCTGTCCTTAGAGTGTTTAAGCCATGAAACTTCAGCAGTTTAACTGTAATTTCAGTCGCAGCTGTCAGAGTCCTAAGAAGCATATTGTGTTTCAGAATCAACATATGCTGGCATTTCCAAAATGAATTTCTCATCTACCTTAAGATTTCCACTTTATGGGAATCCTGAAATATCAGAATTTCCTCTCTTTTGTCTCTGTGTCCTGAAGAGTTTTGATCACCGTTGCTGCAGTTCTCTGTATCTTCTCTGGTGCTTTCCAAGATGGGGAAATCAGATTTCATGCAGCAGCAGGCTCACTATGGAGTTATAAAAGGGCATAATGGTGTTTTCTTTTTCATTCTCTCTTCCTTTCTGATAATTTCTAATGCTTTATTTGCCTTTTTAAGTGCTTCTCAGTACCAAGCTGATGTTTTCATGGTACTATCTATTATAACTCTGAGATAGCTTTCCTGAAAGTTAATAGCTAATTTAGACTCAGTCACTGAATACGTACAGTTGAGGTTACTTTTCCATGTGTTACCTCACATTTATTTACACTGAATTTTGTCTGTAAGTTTATTGCCTAATCATTCTGTATCATGAAATTCCTATGCAAGTCTTTGCAGTGTGCTTGCCTTTTTACTACCCTGAATAATTTGTCACCAGTAGCAAATGTTGCTATCCCTGCCACCCTTTTTTCCAGATCAGTTATGAAAATACTAAATAGCACAATCCTCAGGGCAGAGGCTTCATTTGAAGTCTTACTGTTTATTCCTACTTTAGTTTCCTATCCTTTTAATCTGTTATTAATCCATAAGAAGACATTCCCATGGCATTTTATGAACCTGTGGTTAAGAAATCCTACTGAAAACCTTTAGAAAATTCAAGTACAGCATATAAACTGTCTTGTCCTTGCCCTACA
Organism: Gymnogyps californianus; assembly: GCF_018139145.2. Taxonomy (NCBI): domain Eukaryota; kingdom Metazoa; phylum Chordata; class Aves; order Accipitriformes; family Cathartidae; genus Gymnogyps; species Gymnogyps californianus. The sequence goes on from NC_059479.1 coordinate 17,882,787, forward strand.
GAGAACTCTAACAAGTTTCAGTGGCATGACTTACCTGTATGAGAACTGCGTTGACTTTTTTTTATTATAGCAGGTTTGTTCCTGTATCTACTGTTTCCTTTGCTCATTATTCTATGATTTGGTTGGGTGCAGATATACTTGCTGTAATTCTCTAGATCCCCTGAAAACTCATTTTAAAAAACTGAGCACCTGTTGGCTCATATTTACCATCTTCCACTCATCTGATGCAAATGATATTTTAAGTGATCGGTATAGCAGTTCAGGAGTTTTAAGATTTATGATGCTCCTCTGTGTCCTATAATGTGTTACTATTCCTTTTACCAGGGTTCTTTTTTTATGATCCCTTCTCCTAACACATCAGTTTAAGATAAATCCTCTCGTTATATCCCCAAAGGTTGTTGAGTCTAAGTGGCTGTGCATATCCCAGCTACAGTAATTTATTAGCTTTTCTTCTACAGCATTATCCTCCTTGAATGTTCCCTTTGTACCTCTGTTGTCACTTGGTCCTGCAGAAAGACTGGTAGACTACATGCTTTGGCTATGCTTTAAGGATTTACTGTTAGTTTTAGTGTCTTCTTCAAGTTGTTTCTCAACAAAAGATCACAAGATCTTTTTTTTTTTTTTCTTTTTTTGCATTCTTACATATAGCTTGCTAGATACTATGTTCTTTCCTGTTTTCCTTCTTGGAGACATTTGCACTGTCTGAAGCATGTCTTCTTTCTTCTGATAGCCTCTGTTATTGAACCATACTGGCTTTTTTGAGCTATTAAAGCTTTTTTTCATATGTTGTGTGTTTTAGCTGATGTCATTATACAATCTGTGACCTTCAAAAATATAAGTTTTTGGCTGCTGCTTCTTATATAGTTCCCTTTTTGAAACTAAGCACAGGTACAAAAGATTTTTTGTTTTGCCTATGAGATGTTATATCTGACTACATTATAGGACTTTTCCATAACACTAGGCCTTTGAAAGCAATATCCTGAATAAGGTCACAGGCACTATTCAGTATGAAGTTGAGTTAGATTTTTTTCTTTTGGTCCCTAAGAAATTTCTCCAAAAAGCAAATGTTTATGTTATCTAAGAATTTTGTCTCAGTATCACCTACATTGACACCTAGCCAGTTTATGTGAGCGTGGTTGAAATCTTCCATTATTGGGTTTTTTTTTTTTTTTTTTTTTGTCCTTAAAGATGCTCTTGACAGTCGTTGTCACCTTTCTGGTAAATCAGTAATATGAACTTAATACTGTCCTTTTGCTACTGAGGACTGGAATTGCAATCCATAGTGATTCTGTTCCTTGTTGATATATTTTATTTATTTATCAAATTTCATTCTGAACTTTCTTTAGTAAACAGCCTATGTATATTTGTTCTGGTTGCTTATTTTTAGGCTCAAATTTAGGACTTTGTTACAACTTTTATTTGATGCTTCCTACTTGCATTTTGTTGATTTTTGTCCTATGCTTTGTTCGAGGATACGGAGCTGTTCTAACTTTCATCCAGAGAGAATTGTTATCCTAAACTGTATGTTCTACTCCTATCAGCTTTCTCTGTGGTTTTTTTGGTTTGGTTTTGTTTTTTTTTTTTTTTTTTTTTGGCTCAGAAACATTCCCGTAAAACCATTTGAAGTGCCAGCACTGAAATAAATTTCCTTGAGAGTTAATGCCATATTCATCTCTGGACGTACTAGACAAACATCAGTCAGGAGTGATCTAGAGGCATTTGAACCTGCTTTGAGGCAAGGAGATGGACTTTATCACCTCCAAGCATCCCTTCTAGCCCTATCATTTCTTTTAAATTGATACCTGGGTAAACAGATGCAACTTCTGTAATCTTAGCAAAGTACCAGATCCATATCTTTTTTTTCTGTAGTTGGAGATTGGAGCTCCTCAGAGATAAAGGTAGTGGATATTCTATTGAAGTGCTGGAGAGACAGGGATTCTGATGTATGCTAACTTTTTATTACTATTAGGATTGAAGTAAAGAAAGGTCTTTTCTTTTCCCCAAATTCCTTATAATATTGCCAGCCATAACTCCAGCAAAGTAGGCAATCAGTATTTGCTTTTAAGAAATGTAGTGGGTTTTTTTTTTGTTGGTGATGACAGTATGTTCCCAGTCCTTTAAAATATCCTGGGTTTAGTTAAATTATTTCCTATGACGTGATGCAACTTGGCAGAATTCTTTCAACCCTATTAGTATGGCCAACTGTCTTGAAAAACACAGAAGCAAAAACTCACACACTAAAAATAGCTGCAATGAAGAGCTGAAAAATAGATTTTTTTCCTACCTATTTGTTGGTAAAAATCTGCACCACTGAACAGCACACCTCTAGTTATTGCAGTTGTTAGGTAACTATGCAGCCTAGATTGAGTACTTATGAATCCTAATGTAATACCCTTCTGCCTAAACATACTGTCTGTGAAAACACTTTGCCTTTCACTCTGTGTTTGTCTAAAATAGCACAAGGGGCAGTCATGCCATACTTTATTCCACTTGCATTCAACACGACACTTGCTAAGAATAGGTGGATATCATATTGTATAAAAAGTAGCATAATGGCATGTGACTGTATTTTCAATGAGGGAGGCAGTATGTGACTGTACTGTCAATGAGGCTGCTGCCTCACACTTTGTTATGCAGTCCTGCTTTCATGAAATCAAAATCTGGATGACTCATCGTATCCACTCAAATATTGTCATAGTGTATCTTCATTGCACAAAACAGTATTTAAGACTTCCTAATCACATTACAAATAATCTTGATAATTCCACATGGTGCTGATAGTAATCAACAGACTTCAGGAAATATTTTCAACATATCCATTATGTAAAAACATAGACACTATACATATCTATGAGGTACACAAAATCCCTGACCAGAAGCTGCAGAAGGATGTAGATGAAAGAACTGACAGTGTTATTGAATTGTTAAATAGGAAAATTAACACAATGAATTTGACTTTAAATATGTCTTATTACAGCTGATTTAACATTTTCCTTGGTAATGTCAAACTAGTTTCACTATTATAATCTACTTTAGTGTCCCTGGTAAAACTTGGAGGTGCAAGTCACAAGGATATAGAGATAAGGTTATATGCTTTTGAATTTGAAATACAGAAAAGATTTAGAAGGTATGGTGGAGATGTTAACAAAAAATGCGGGAGTGGAAGAAAGATGGAAATAATAACAGAAACACAATACGGAATGACTGAAAGAAAATGATATAAAATTTAGTGTTTCAAAAATGAATGCACATGGGAAAAAGAAACTGAACTACAGATACACAACAGTGGACTCTAAATCCTCTGTTATCGTTCAGGGAAGAAATCTTGGAGTCATTGTGGACATCCCTCTAAAGAATTAGTCCATTTCTTAGCAATAAAATAACATTTGAAGCATTATTAGTGAAGGAAATGAGAACAAAGCTGAGAACATTGTTACACCACCATATATTCCCCATTTTCCCATGTATTGAATGTGCAGTTCTGGCTCTGCCCTCTCAGTGAGGATATACCCAACGCTGGAAATGCATGGAGAAGGGTAACATGAATGGTCAAGGATGGTCAAAAGCACTAAAAGCTTTCTCAGAGAGGAGGTACCAAATGGACTGGGATTCATTCATCTAGAAAGAGAGATGATTGAGGGAAAATATGATAGGTATCTATAAAATCACAAATAATGTGAAGATGGCAGGTAGATAACAAACATTTATTGTTTCCCATAACAGAAAACTGGAAGTTCATTAAGCTGTTAGGCAGAAGATTTAAACAAATGAAAAGGTGTACTTTTTGTACATACTCAGTTGCAAAATTCATTATTACTGGAAGATTTTGCGTACAAAATTGTAAAGAGGTTTAAAAAAGAATTAAGTATCTTACTAGTGAATAGACACAGCAATGACAATTAAACATGATTGCTTGGACACAGCCACTCTTTGGCTCAGGAAGACGTAAATTGTTAATACCTGGGAGCTATGAGTATATGCATCAGTGGAAGTATCACTCCTTTTTGTTATATACTCCTTCCTTCCTGGTCACAGCTGGAGACAGTTATACTGGAGACTGAACTAACATTTGCTCAGACCTAGTACAGAAGTTCCAATATTCTCGCTTCGAAAACTAGCATGCAATAACCAAAGATGGTTATAAGATTTTTTTATGAGATGTTGAGTAACTCAGAATCCCCAGTGTTTATGGATCTAAACCAGAGATGATATGAGCTAGATGGAAAATCTGGTGTCTGGGAATTCTGGACTTCTGGCCATCATGGTCCTCTGTGTTCATTTCCAGTACATGGATATGAAATGGTTACACCATCTCTGGTCTTCTTTCCATTCCTACCACTAATGTACCCCATTCCTCTGTTTTTGTCTTGGATTGTAAGCTATTTGGAGAAAAAAAAGAACAAACCCAAAAGAACAAAATATCCTTCTGTGAATATTGCCTGATTTTTGGCTGAAGCCTGAAGACACCACTGTAGTAAAATTGCATTGGTTGATGCAAAGCACTGCTGAGGAAGCACAGCTTCCGATGGATTTGCATGTAAGTTGAGCCCACCTCCATCTCCTCTCCTAGGTCTGCAGCCTCCCTGTCATACCCACTGCTTGTCCGAGTGGGTCGGTGGCGGCGTGTTGTGCGATGTACCAGCTGCCTGGCTACCCACACGTATGCAGCAATACGCTGGGTCTTTCTCTACTTTTAGCTATTGCTTTTGATGAAATATGCAGAAATTTGTATGTCTGAGACCTTTAGCCTTCTGTCAAATTGGCGGAAATTGTTCAACAGGTTCAAAATGTGCTTGAGGGAAAATAACAATCTGACAGATGGCCAGGCAACACAACCACATATGCCTCATTTCTTGAAGAACCAGGTTAAAAATACATCATTATAATAGACTTCAAGAAGGAAGGCAAAGAGTAACAGGAAAACAATAGGTTAGAAAGTCAAGAATTGACTATTTGATACACACCTCTGTCTCTGCATGGTCCTTCAACTTCAGCGGGAAGTGCCTCCTGTTTTTACATGTCTTTTGGAGCTGCACATTTTCACTGAATTGGTTGATTCCATCCCTTAGCTCTGACATGTCGAATCTTTCTGTCTTGCTGTGATAGACTGTACCACGTTGGGATTCATCACTAGTAACTGCCACTAGGGAATGGGTGAAATTAGAAGTTACTTATAGTATATAGCTGTAAGTAACTTATAGTATATAGTGTTATAGTATATAGCTATTAGCTTTAGTTATAAATAGTGGGTTAAAGGTCTCCTTGTAGAAAGCTAAAAAGTGAGGTGAGTTGTATATCGTTTAAATTCCCTTTTACGAAGCGGTTTTCTGTTAAATTAGTGTTCTTGAAAATGAAAGATTAATAGCACTGGTTACAGCTGTATAATATTGGCCGGTGTTTTGCAAGCTTCCAGGTGCAAGCATGCCATCTCGTTCTGGACTTGACTTTTAAAAGCCTGCTTAGTGGAAATTCCTAGACCATTTTGAAAAGAATTTCCTAACCATTCTCAAGGAGTGACTTTGCTGTGCTAAACGTTCTTTGAAATTAGTGGGAGTTTTCAGTAACTGAGAATGTGCAGAATCACTTCTGAATGTTCTAGAGATGGTATGTGGATAAACAGATTAAAATAATTTCACAGGGCTGTTTTTCACTTTGAAATTGATTCCATGCCTACTCTGTGAAGTCAGCACATGAACACAGTGCGTCACGTATTTTTCGCTCTTCCGCTTCCCTCAATTCCTTGGTCATATCAAGACGGACAAAGTATTTTCTTTTCCTCTGCTTTTCTCTGTTACACAGTGGCTACAGCTGTTGTCATATTTTAGTTGAAGGAGAGCAACAGTCTGAATTGTTCTGTTTGTTTTGCTGCATCAGTTTTATTTGTGAGACTGAGCTTTCGTGAAAAGCTGTCTGCTTATGTTGGAGGATTGTAACTGTCCTTGTGTGGGCAAAGAATACATATTAAAAATGGAAATCAGGAAGAGTTCTTCTGCTAACAAGAAAAAAATTATTATCTTACACCCATTTAGAGATGTGGAATTAATATCCTTAGATTTTTAGTAGCAGCAGGTTAATTAAAACAATCACCTCTCCCTTTTTAATCTTTGGAAACTGCTTCATCCCATGAGATAAAGTATTATGAAATGTGTTAACTACAGCGCTTCAGGATGACAACATCCTGCACACAGCAGAAATAAGCAAGAGCTTTCTCAGTTCTCTGTCATTCACAGCATTAGTAAATAGAGTACAAAAGGAAAACTCTGTGTCTGATGTTTTAATTATCCTATACTGTAAAAGTATATAATATGTAGATCTAGTCCTAGTTTCCTTTAGTACATGAGCGCTCCATAACCAAGGAAGCTAATTGCTAATTACTAATAAAGGGCTAATTACATGAGAAGGGAATCCATTGTAAGGTATATACATGCCCAGTGTTTACACTCACACATATAGAGTAATGTTGCTATGTCACAAGATATTGCTGTAAAAATAAGGAAATGGGTTTTGCTGAGTTCCCTGAAGCAGACAAAATATTGTTCTCTGGTAAAGTCTGCCAATGGAGACTAGCAGATGCTACCTTAGAGATGGAAGTAAGGTAGGTCTAATTAAACATTTGTGCATTTAAACTCAGTCATTTGACATTTAGTACAATCCATTTAAAAGTTGCAATATTTTTATTTACTGTGTTAAATTTTCTAAAGTTGCTTTAATACAAGATATTGAGAAGAAATTTAATAAACAAGCATCTGTAGAGCACTGGAAGATGCAATTGCAATCACTCTTCTTACCCAGGCTTGCCTCATAACTCATTGGGTTACGGCTAGTGCTACTCCGCTGTCATAGCGGAGTCTGCCAGCACAATAACTTCAGTGTACTGATCTCATCAATCTGGTGTATTAGAGGCAGATTGTTCCTCCTCTACTCTTCTTCCAAGTGAATCTGTCTGCCTGTTACCTTCCAGTCCTCCTGCCCACCTCCAAGAGCTGGCTCACTGGAGCTTTCACCCATAATGCTGTAACCTGTTACTGTGAGACTGCTTACATATTATATTTTAGATACTGTGTTTTGATTGTGTTTAGATTTACATATAGGTGTTGTGTAATATTTTATATAGCTGATAGATTTTTAGATTTGTTCCCTTTATTATCTGAGTTTTCAAGGATTCTGTTAAAAACAAACTCGCAAACCCTTGACAATACCGATGGAATAAAAAATGTCTTTGACTCTGTCAGACTAGTCTTCGGTGATAGCCTTCATCCTCTGAGGAGCTGTACCTTTAAGATGCCCAGATGAGTCGGTTATGTTTTGCAGATGCTCCCATTGCACCGTACTGACCAGGTGGTTAGAGGGAGGCAGATTGCCATCTCAGTTGTCTTTTATTTTCATGAATTTTTGAGAATTGTGCCCTGCAATTTAATACACAGAATCTGATCCTGATCGCCGTCCCATTCGCTTCTCACTAGTTTTCTGCGAAGAGGTCTCAATGAATTCAGGTTCTGATGTGAATCTAGTTAGGCTGCTAGTGCTGCCAACCCCAAATTTAGAGAGTAATGAATGATGTTCAGAAAAGGTTCATTCTTCTTTCAGGGTATTTTTCATGAGAAATATCTTTCACTCATGAATCTATTTCCCTTCCCAATACTGAATATGCAAAGTTTGGTGTCCAAGTAGATTTTCATTGTGGCTCTCGATGAATTGTTCAAATTCTCTAAGGCACTAATTTCAAGATGTTGGATAAGACATTTTTTAATGAATCAGGCAAGTGAACTTACTACACTACGAAAGTGTTGTAATAAAATATAAGTTTCTATTTTCAGAGTGGTTTTAGATGGGATTTGCAAGACATTTGCATATATGGCGTGGCTTTGCCTGTATATTGCAAGATAATTCATGCAGTTTGAGATAATTTCTGCCAGATCTTCTTCAGATCTATCAGACAGCATTGCTATTTATAAAGCTACCGTGAAGTAAATTAGATGCTTATCATATTAATTGAAATATATTAAAATGTATAATAAAAGGATAGCAAATCCAGTGTGTACCAGATCATATATGTTAGTAATACTCTACTGCAAGACACTGAGAGAACAATAGTAGTTAAAGAGAATCAAAGGGCCTCTATATGTTTTTTCTTCCTCTTGATGTTTAATGAAAGCAACATTAATATCAAGCTTTATGCTGGTGCTATTTAACTTTTAACTTAGTGAGTTCATACTTCTGTATTAATGACATAGTTCAATTCAAGGGGCAACTATTATGTACACTAATAACTTAGGCATCCACTTCACTTAGAGCTGAACATCAAAAAATCTTATATTGTAGGATTATATCCACTATCTACAGCCTTCTTTGATATCGTCAGCTTCTGAAAACAAAGGCTAGTCAGCTAAATTGACTCTTTTATTCCTCCCTGGGGGAACTCAACAAAAAAGAGAATTAGAGCTGTTAGCATTTAGCCTGTGAAGCCTTTAATAAAATATTTTGAGTCCCTGAGAAATTTCAATCTGGCAAATATGGTTCAGACAGGGGGTTAATTGTCTAGAGGTGGAATTAATGTACTACTGTGTTGTGTTAGCAGCAGATAAGAATGCTACCATCAGGTGTGGAGTAGCTGTGGGTAATTGGGATAGTGCAGCAGGTCAGCAGATGCTGTAACAGATACCGATTTATCAACACTCAGAAGAGGAAATTAAAAATTCTGTTAAACTTGGGACTTTAGGAAGTTTAAGGGTGCCATGCCTTGTCACAGCTTATACATTGGATTGCAGTCATGCACATTAGCAGTGCATTTCAGCTGTATACGCTGATTTCAGTGTGTACCCTACAATGGGTGAGCCTCGGCTGTTGACAAAATTCTTGACAAATGTGCATTTGACTGCTAGAATCCTACAGGTTGCTGGTTCAACAACCCAGATGTGACTCTGAAGATCCTCAAAGAATAAAATTGTAAGGAACAGAGGGGCATAGGAATAAAATACAGTATTTTGAAATTGTCTTTTAGAATTATTATGCAGGGTGAAAACAGACATACGTATTTTTAGATTAGCAATTAATGCACACTGAGTTAATTCCCATTGCAATTTTTAGGCTCTGCCTAGCACTTTTAGTACCTGGCCAATAAAGTATGTCTGAGCAAACAGAAAGTTGAAATGTGTTTGACTGATCTGTGGGGTTTTTTTTAGGTATCTCTTTACTGATAGATAGATGCATGACAAAATAAAGGAGAGTGTTTGCAAAGGGTTTCGTTAAGGTTAAGTTATGAGAGCATTACTGCTCTTGAACAATACCTAAATTTATGGCTACCCTACAACCTAGGGCTGGAGCTTATAGATATTACATCTGGGAGGCAGGAGACTGATGGGTTAGGGAGGGAGAAAAGAGGAGGTAGAAAAAAACGTATGAGGTAAACATTTTTGGTTTTGACAGGAAGCTGATTGTGGCTGAATTTGTTAAAGATTTGCATGAACATTGCGTGAACAACAAGAATGCCTATATTTTTGGTGTAGGTGAAATTAGAAATGAACATAAAGAGGTATATAATTCTGCTTTTGATTAATGCTGGCATATCATAGAAGCATATATCTGTGGGCCAGATAAAGTTACCTATGTTTCTCATTGTATTCATGGGTGTCTACCTTGTCCCATTTATTAGGCAGTGCTATATTCTTCCATTGCTCGTTTTTTCTGACCATCAGGGAGAAAGTTTGAAACACCTTCATCATCTTTGCTTCAGGCCATTAGCATGGGTATTGCAGATACCAAGAAAAATAGCGTGTTCATAGATAGCACTTTGTATCAACAGGCTTGAGGGGAAACAAGCTGCTGGAGGCAGAAAGCAAGCTCTAGTTGAGAATATTTTTGAAATAAGAAAGAACAGTACTTGCCTTTAATAGCTATTATGGAACAGCTGAACAGTTTTGCCAGAAAGATCTCCAGAACCATGTGCTAATGTTCTTCTTTCACATCACTTGTAAGTACCAGGTTTTCTGTACATTTCTTTCCTAAATAGGTACAATGTGGAAGTGTAACTTTGTTCTTAGTAGAGAGAGACTTGTAGAGTTTTACTTAAGCTCAGAGTTCAGCCCCTGTGGGAATGTGGAGAAAACTCTGTGCTTTCTTAATAAAATATTACAAAAGAGTTGAAATCCAAATTTCTGAGAAAATGAGGACACACTGAAAATACTGTGAAACCACTAGAATGGTGCAAATATAACAGGGGAGGGAGTTTACTCCAGAGCTTCTCATCTTCCCAACAAGTTCATTATAATAATACGTTATTCAGTCTTGCTTTACTGGATAAATACAAAACACGAATTTATGTATAATGGAAGACAGAGATTTTGCCCTTTCTAGTATGTGCGATCATTCATTTGGAATGCCTGGTTGTACAGATCTGCTCGTTGCACGACATGGGGTTATTTATTTGTTTTACAATAACAACATATAAAAGAAAAAATGATTTTTCTGAATGATGTTTGCATAGCTGAAGTTTCTTTTGGCCTCTTCAAAAGCCTCAGGCTCTTCTACCTGGGCATCACAGTTCTAACCTACAAACATGATGTGTGAAGTCGGGGTTCCTGAAAGAGTATCCTCAGTTCTCTCCAGAGACTTAACAACTGCAGAGTAAAGCATGCCCAATTTGTAAAATCTTCTGCTGTTTTGCAATCATGTATCCTTTGGGAAAGCAGCATTTGATGAGGATATAGTTTCAAATTTGACTTTTTATTCCCTTGGTTTTGGTGTTCCTGTCACACTCCTATTGTTAATTGACTGTAAGGAGTAATTTAATTTCCTCCCTCAACCTAGGGCTGTCTGTTTAGCTTCTCTGTATTTAGCAGAGGCCCGTTAATCCATGCTGCTGACTCAGAAGTCCATCAGTATAGCAGCAATAAAGACAATTTTCTTTGGTTTTGGTCTCTACCAAATTCTGCTAACCTGTGTATGACTATTCATGTGGGAATCATAGATGTTGGCTCTCAGGGAGTTAAAACGTGAGTAAAATTTCCCAGTATTAGGTGGATTCCCTTGGTTATAAGTTTGCTGGCTTTTCCACATAGCTACTGCGACTGGTTAAATATATTAAGACTATTTTTTTTAATAAGCGTACGTGTGTGTCACTTCCAGTGTAGCTCTCTGTTAAGGACTGGTCAGAATTCTTCTGGGGTCATTTAAAAAAACCATCTTAGACCTCAAGTCCAATATAGAAATCCCTAAGGCAGTTACCCTACACTTGCTTAGCAAAACAAATATTCATTGTACAAGAAAACCTCAGTTGCAATTAACTTTTAAAGAAAATCTATTGATGCAAATAAGGAACTTTTCACAAGTTTTTTACTTCATCGCACCAGACATTTATTTGATGGGTGAATACAATATAATGATTGTAGTTTTGGGAAAGCTTGGGATTTTGGATAACACTGCAGAACTTTGCAGTGTCGCCTAGTAACCCACCCATGCTGCAGAATATCTGATGTCACTGTTTTCAACATTGCACTCGGACTGGGCTTGGTTTACAAGGCTAGAAATAGATGAAAATTGCTCAGAAGAGCTTTGTTTTGGCAAAGCAGCAATTCTGTCTCTAATAAAAAATAGGGCTTTGCAATTGCAAATTGTCTCTTCAACGAGGTCTTTAAACTTTTTCACACCGGGAAGTTTGTTTTAAAATGATGAAAAAGTAAATGAATCATCATAAAGTGACTCATATTAGAAGATTTTTGCAAAGTGGTTATCACAATCAACTTGTCTGAATCATCTGTAACAGTTTTTGTCAGGGAGGCAAGGTTGTCAGCTTTCCCTAAACAATGAGATGCAGAATAGCAGCAGTGCGACTAGAGATCTCTTAAAGTCACCAGAATAATCTGCCTTATGATTTTGCTGATTTCAGACTACTGAATGGTCTGACATTAGTTGCAGCCGAAAGACAACGTTAAATGAAAAAGACGTTTCTAAAGTGGAACGTTCAAGTTTTAGGTTATTCCTACATCCAGATGTGATCTTAATTTACAGTTTCTAATTACTCTGTCACATTTTATTTTTCCACCTTGTGTGTTGCACAGTGAATGGAGAGCAACTTATTTCTTCTGGTCTCCTTACTTAGAAAGCAGTGATAGGATTCATTTAATGCCAATTAATCACACTGGAATTGCTTATGTAGTTTTTTTCCGAAGATTTCTGTGGCATTCCTGAGCAAAATCCCATTTTGAAAGGTGTTTTAGACACTTTCAAAGCTTCTTATTGAGAATTACTTAGGCCTTGCAGAGTGGAGCTATGCATAAATACGTCAAAGGCAAAAGCTTGTATCCCTGATAAAGATGAATTGCTCTTACAAGACCACTGTGATATTCAGAGGTATTACCATGGCTGGAGGGAGGGCGTAGTGTCAGTCCAATGGGGAATGGCCAAAGGCTGAATCACTTCAGGTGGCATTTCCTCTCAAATTCAGCTTTAGGCCGTTTCTGGGAAATTTCAGCTCAAATAATTACACAGTTGTAGTCAGCTATAAACAGGATTGTGTAAGGGAAACACGGGTTCTGCTAGTGGCACTGCAGTCCCCAAAGCTCCACCTTGGCGAAAACTACACGGAGAGCGCTGCGGAGCTGCTGGCCATGAGCGTCTGCCGTGTCTGCGGCAGGCACGGAGCTTGCGGCAGCTGAACGCGCAGCCTCAGTCCCCGAGCCCACCCCCTGAGTGTCTGCTGCCCGCTCACAAGGGGAAATGCTCTTCTGGAGATCTTTGCCTGGATGTTGTGGTTTGTTGGGCTCTCTGATTCACAGAGAGTTACCCAACAAAGTTGCATGTTGTGTTTGGGATTCTTCCTCTCCTCATTCTCATATCAGTGATAATTTTAGCTTGCTTTAAAAAAAAAAAAAAAAATTAAAAAAATTAAGGTCACAGTTTTCTCTTGCAAAATACCTAAAATGAATCTACTGAATGTTCCTTTTGGCATACGCATTTAACCCCGTATCTCTTTGAAAGCTTAGATGTACATCTGTTTCAGCATAATGACTTTCCACAATATATCAAAGAATGTGAGTTTCCACAATATATCAAAAGAATATTAAGATTTAAATTCTTCTTTGTTTGATCCTGACAGCTGGTCAGTTTTCATCTTCTTTCTCTAAATTATTCTTTTTTCCATATACTTCCACTAATTTTTCTTTTGCTCTAGGAATAAACCCAGCTCATAGATACTCGTAATCCTTTCCTTTTGCTAATAGATCCTTCTTTAAGTTTCTGTTCTTTTTTCAGGTGAAACATCTGAAACTAATTTTCCTCTTTTCTTCTTATCCCCTCTATGGTTTTCCTTCCCCCTAAAACTGCCTTTACTTTTTATTTTTCCCCTTTTACCCCTGTAGATCATTGCTGAGTCGCCTTCCCCCCCGTTCTCACTGGTGCTCTGGAGCAGTAGCTGCACAAAAAATTCAGTTTCAGTGGTGCTATTTCTGGACGCTGCCATCTGCCAGGTTTTACTTCCATTTCAAACAAACTTTCAGTTCAGTTTCATCTTTCATTTGGAGGCACAGCTGCTCATGAATGCCTGGTAATCACTGGTGTGCAGCACACACCTGTAGCCACATATATAAAGGAAATAGAAAGAAAGAGCTATATATTCCCAGCTTGTTAGCTATTAAACAGGTTAAGCAGGAAATGGGGACTCTGTTATCTTTGCTTGTGCAGATCTTTATTTTATAAACAATATTTTCTCAAAGGACTAATAAAGAAGAGCAAACACAGAAGAAAGATTACCAAGCTCCTCTTAGAGTGAACCGTTGCCAATAACAAGTTTATCAGGGCAGTGCATGTGCAGGGGGCTTGGCATAGCGTTAATTTGTCGCTACCACCAAATTAACTATGCTCTATTTTGTTTTCTTTCCAATTTTACATCCTTGATTACATATTCATAAAACTGTCCTTCCTTCCAAGCATAAATACAACAGATTTGAAAATATAATTGTGTGCGTTTATCAAGCACCTAATTTGTTTTATTTGCCAGCTACTAATTACACAGGAAATATAAATGAATTGCAGGTCATATATTCCATTTGAAACACTAACAGAAAAACTTTCCAAATCACAAATTGAATTTAAGTTGCAGCATGGGACACACAACATGCAGTACTGTCTCCAGCAGTACTAGTCAAAGAAAACAAACATTTGAGCTGATAGCACATTTAAATTTATCACAACATACTGAGTGATGTGTTCGTTCTGTTTAAAGTGAATTGTTTTGGTAGCCTAGAGAGCTTTCTCTCTCTTTGGTTTCTACATAATCTGAGTCTATCACTGCTAAAACTTGTTTATAGTACAGCAGAGAAAATCAAATGCAAAACAGACTGAGAACACGCTAGGAGTTGGTTTTATCCACCATGTCGTTCATTTTATGTCTCATCCATTTTCTGAAAGAGATATGTAAATTCTGTCTTGCTTCCGAGTTGGATTATTGTACCATCTCAATCCATTCAAAGTAATAAAATGAAATTTAATAGACTATGTTAGTTAATTGTTTAGGAGACATGGAGTTTTAATCACTGTGACAACCACAGATCTGGGAGTGGAGAGCAGAATGTCTTTTGCATATGAAACAACTCTTGCAGAAATTTGGTATTAGCCAGCAAATTCCAACTTTCACACCAGTCTTAAAACTACTGCTTAGAATTTATATAGCACTGAACAAACATTAACTAATTAAGCTTAGTAACACATTTGTGGGGTAGGTCACTAAACATAGATACAATCCTGGATATTTGGAATTTCAGCAGTGGGAAAGAAGAGCAGTGACTTTTAAAAAGGTAGCTGATGCTAATAGAGCATGTTATGAAGAAACAGATTATCTAGCGGGAATAGAGTTGTAGTTTTTAACTGTATCACAACTCCACAGCAGACGCAGGGCTGAATTTGATTGTATTATGTGCTTGTAAATGAGTTCTTCTGTAGGTTATTTCAAACATACCTTACTGGATTATCTAGACAGGTATTTGGGAGCCATCAAAGCATTAGTCGTGGGATTTTCCCTTTAGTTTGCTGTAGCCTGATATTGATGTTCTTACTAGAAAAGTGTATTTACTTCTCCTTTCCTATTTACTTCCCCTTTCCTATGAAAACTTAGGGAGTTAAGATTCCTGCCCTATGGCACATGATTGGGTTTCCAGCCCTTGGTTATTTTCATATTGGAAATACCAACCATGCAGAAGCACAACCTTCAAAGATGAGAGGTGCACATGGCGTTGACAGATGGGTACCAGATACTATCATTATACATAATATACATGTGTTTGAATTGGGAATTTTGTTGAGCCCTGGACTCGGATTAGAACTGGTGTGATAGCATCTGACCTTGAAGGAGGTTGAAAGACTTCTGTTGATTTCAGTGTACTTCAGCTAAGATCCTATAATAGTTTTTGCACACAGTTTTCCTTCATTCATATTAATTGAAGATGTTGATGCTTCTGACTTGCTTATGCTTGTTCCACTTTTCCTCTCTCTTTACTTTCCATGATTTTCATTTGTAGTTAGTTGCATTGGCTGTCATTGAGGGAAGAGGTTGTTGGGGAAAATCACAGTTTCTGATGGTGTCTGCAGGTAGTTTAGGATATTTATTATTAATAGGCAGGAAAGGTGACTGAGCACAGAAAATCTGGAAATAAACCTACTATCTAGAATCTAAGGGTAGTGTGGCATCAGTGTGGAAAAATGCAGAAATCAAATATTCTCTTCCATGATGGTGGATCACAGTTCATTAATAAAATATATATTGCTTACATGGGCTTTTAGCACATTTTGCCTGGAAATCCAATAGAACAGTTGGACGAATTAAAATGTAATAAGCTGTTAAAAATAAGAATGAGATAAGCAGAAAGGTATTGACTTTCTCCAGTCATAGAATATTTAAACATAGAGAGTAGCATTGAAGTGTTTTTTGCAAATGGGATTCACTGAATATGTATAAAGTGTATGCAGTTCCCATCTCTGACATTCCTTGTTTCCCTCCTTTTTTTCTGCTTGAGTTAAGAAAATACATCTCCAATTGTTAACCTTTAAGATTGCAGTGGCTTTAAGGGAGTCATCTGAGATTTGGGGTGAGGACTACTGCACTTATTTAGCCATGCAAATGAAAGTAGATTTTGGCCCAGGTTGTCAAACGCTGCACATGTCTCAGTGACCTACTGCACTGTGTCTTTCCTTTCTTTTTTCATCTGGTGAAAGGAGAGGGCAAAAGATCATTCTAAGCTTGTTTGAGAAGCCAGTTTATGGACTGTATTTCCCAGTGGTTTGTGTTACACAAGATTATTTCAGTAACTATTTTGAGTGGTAGAAATGTCCTTGGTGCCATCAACTTAAATTTTGTCAAAACACAGTAACATGCTGAAAGTGCATAATTACAGCATTTCAGTGGTGGCGCTGATGGAATGCTCATTCTCACGGCATTTCCAGTAAGGCTCACAGAGGTGCTGGGTCAAAAGATTTGGTTTTTTCCTGTTACTCACAAAGATGCATTTTTATGTGTGTATAAACCTTCAGTGTTGTGTATGGGCATCCTTATTTTGCAGTTTCAGAGCAGAAAGAACCTATGTGTCTTTTTTCCCCCTTTTTTATTTTTCTTTTTTTTTTTTTTATGTGATGTTTTCCTTACATTTCACCAAAGTATGCTTGGATTGACCTTGGTGACTTGGTTAATTTGAGCATCTTGTTTTTCAGCTTGTGTACTGAAAGAAGAAATCAGATAGAGAGTTGTCCCCAGAACATGAACTCTGTTAACTACTTGATTAGAGGAAATTTGCCTAAAAAATTCTAGGAGCCAAAGCTGCAAAGTAGGCAAAAAACCCCCAAACAGCTGCTGAGGTAAAATAATGAGGTAAAATTTTTATCTGCAGAGGTTAAATATCTGACTTCAGATTTGCTGGGCATTTGAACCTCGAAACAGAAACACTGGTGCTTCTCAGCACCATGTTAGAGTGCTGAGTAACCTCATGTGCAGTCTTTGCTCTAGCTGTAGGCAATTTTTGAAATTTCAGAACTTGGAAAGAAAAACGTATCCAGAATCTGACCAATGTCTTGTAGGACCATAAGGGGGAAGAAGAGAAATCATTCCTGAACCTTACAGGAGTCTGCATTGGCCTTATGATATAATATTTAAATAGGTAAGATATCCTCATGCAAAGCTGCAAGTAATATGCAGAAACTGAAGTCAGTGCAGGGGCAATGTAATTCCTTCGGGCTATTGAGGATGAGTCTTGTGCAGCACTTCAAATGATGTATGGTTTAAAGAATGTCTTTTAAAAAAGTGTTTCATCTCATTTTAAAGGCTTACATTGGGAGAAGTCTATCACCTTCAATGAAAAACTGTTCCAGTGTTTAATTAGCCTTTGTGACGGTAAATTATTTCTTATTCCAGATTGAATTTGTATGACTTCAACTCCCATCTGTTGGATCTTGTTTTTCCTTTGTCAACAACTTTGAAAAGCTGCCACCACAGCTATCTCTTTCACCTGTATGTACAGTGATCAAGCTGCAGCTGAAGCTTTTCTTGAGAGCTAAATATATTTAATGCCTTAAGCCCTGCATTGTAAGGCATGTTTCCCAGCTAGTGAATCACTTTTGTGGCTCTCCTTTAAGCGGCTCATCACTTTTTCACATCTTTGAATTAGACTGGGAGCAACAGCCTAATAACAGTTTCACCGATGTTGGGCTTAAAGGTGATACTGACTTTGTTCTTCGTCAGCTGTCTTCTTTTTAAACATTCAGGGATGGTATTAGTCCTTTCTGCCACTGCAGACTATTGGGAAATCATCTTGAGGCAATTACCTGTGATGGTCCCTAAGCTTTTCTCTGTATCTCTGTTTTTGATTGAACACCATGACTTGTCTCCAAATGTATTACATGGCAAAGTGCTGTATTAAAATGTATTTTACTTACGGTAGTTAACTGGCAGTAAATATCAGGTTTATACCATCTGTTAAGCTGTAAGATGTCTAGTCACTGCTGCCCTTTCTGCATTGCCTTTGCCCTTTTAAATATACAAACTAAGCTGGCAGTCCTACCTCCCTTTAAAATTTTCCTCCTTTCTGAGACATGCTAAAAGTAGACCTCAGTGGTTCAGAGAGTTCTTCAGCGCTCTGTTCAATATCTGGGCCTGTTAGTTTGGAAACAGCAGTAGCTTAGGCTGGCTCTTTCGTGTCTTCAGGAAAATTCCTTTTTTTTTTCTTTCATTCACAATGTTATGCATCAAATACAAACCAGAAACATCTGCTCAACTTTTCTACATTGATTGGAAAAAAAAAAAAAATCTGCTCCAAGTAATGGATTTTTTGCTTCATCTAGAATTCTCTTTTCCTCTTATGTTTTCAAGTTCTGTTGTACTGTATTTAACCTATTGGCCACCCATAGTTCATTGCTTTAACTTCCAGTATCTATCACTAATGTTTTAGAATTAGTAACATGTTAATAGCTAGTTTAGTTTCCCTTCACTTTACACATGGCAAGTCCAGATTGTATTGTTATTTTCATATTTCCCTTTCACCAGGATGGTACTTGCAATAATATAATTGTTTTGAATACACCATTGGAATTTTAGCTGTTTGACTAAAACAACTTTTTAGATATTTTCACTGATTTTATGAATGTTAGGTACGAAAAGGATGAAATGTGGAAATAAAAAATTGAATCTGAATCTGAATTCCCTTAAAAGGTGAATTTTCATTGCTTTTCAATGGGATTTAGGAACCCATCTCTCCTTAGCCTCCCTGAAGATCATAGTCTAAATCTGGACAAATACTCTGTTACATATGGAGAATTAGCTTGCAAACTGTTCATTTTATCCTTTTATTCCTCTGAAATACCATAGGGACACTTAACATTTTATTCTGGATCTAGTGATATTAGCAATGTTTCAGCAGTAGTTCCCTTTTTACATACAGGGAAGGCATCTGAATCTTCAATTTTTCCTGCAGCTAGATGAAGTTCTGCACCAACTTTTCATTTCACCTTCAAATGGTCTCTGTTGTCCGTAAAAAAACAAACAAGCAAACAAATAAAACCCCAACAAAACTTTGAGTAAAAAGAAGAAACTGAAATCTAAGGTAAATTCCAGGTAGCAGAAGCCTGAGTTTGCTGTGACCCTGCATTTACTCCTACATTTGTATTGTGGTGATGCTCCAATGTAGCTGCAAAAGAGAGTCCTAAAAGGAGGCAAAAATGCAGCATTAGACCTTGGGGCAACTGTTACCTGCTCTTGATGTTACCTGCTCTTGATATTCCCAGTGCTCGCAGTTGTAATTACACAGGCAGCAGTGCTGTCCCTCAGCCACATCTGGCTGCATAGGGATATTAATACTGGCCTCACAGAAAGTGATCAGACAGCAAGCTTTTTGTAGCTCAATGAAAATACTTTTCTGTTGTATCATATCCTTCCCATCTTCTATGTTGAAGCTTGTCTTGTTTGGTTAAGCAGATGCATAAATGACATTGGTGCCAGAGCATGTATTATGGATAGTGAAGCCATCTCCCCTGTTGACTGATCTTTTCTGCTCAGAAACATTGACCATAAAATTTTAATGTTGATTTGGAGATATAGAAGCTATTTCATGGATGGAAGAAAAATACAAATCAAGAGTTGACAAGTAAAATTCGCAACAGCAATGATTAGAAGAGCTGTAGGGAGAAAAAAGCAACTTAAGGAATAAGAAAAAAAGAGAGGTTTTTAAAATAAGTCAAAGAAAATGATGGGGATCTGACTCTCACCTGTTAAGTGTGCCTCTCAGGAGTCAGGCAATGTAACTGGTGGGATTACAGGTGGAGCAGGCAGGAGATCCCGGCCTGCTGGTTCTGTTTCATTAGGTAGATGGCTCAAGTGTGCTCAGCCCTGGTGCTTCAGGGTGTTGTAGCTTTGTGTGATGCAGGATCTCGAAGCCCACACAGGCTTGTTCTGGGATAACCAGTGGTTTCAGGAGGAGGCAGCTCTCCACATTCTGTCTTCTGAAATAAATAAGTAAATACATTTTTCATCTGGGTTTTGATTTTAATCTAGGCAGCACTACTCACTGAAGAATTTATGAGACTTTAATATTAAAATGATTTCTGTTGAATAGTGTGATCTTTGATGCTCATTGTAATTTCCTGAAAACTCCTTGGACAAAAATCTTTGGATGATTGATGCATTTATGAAAACATATCTCAAGCTGCAAAATGTTTAGATATAAGTGTCATGCCTGCAATATAAAAAAAAAAATCTTATATAATTATTTTCTTGGTTAGAGTCAGGGTGAATACAGGCTAAGAACCTGATTCTGCCAGAGATGTGAGTGTTTTGGAAGTAGCCCAGGACTGGGAGATTTTGCCAAAATGTTAGTGAGTGGGACCTCAAGCCTCCAGGCTCTTTACAAATTTAAAGCAATTGCAATTAAAGCTGCTGCAGGAGTCTGCAAAGAAGGATCTTGCTATAGCACACTGTGTTGTTCAGATCGTCTGCATGGCTATAGTCGCAGAGAGCTGCATTTCTTTACCAGTCCCTCTGATGTTATTCACTGTGCTGCTGAAGCAGGCTCTGCTGCATCCCCAGACTGCTCCACATACTCATTAGCTGTCATTAGCACTCCATCGGCACCCACTTTGTGCAAAGAATGCGCTGTACTAGGCACTGTGCCTATGTGCACATACATACAGCAAAACCCAGTCCTTGCTGTGGAGACTGCATGGCCCAAGACCTGCAACAGACTTTGCCTCCATGCAGAATCGCACTGTTTGGAATGCGGCTCTGTGCAAGCTGTGTTTTCCAGCAGGTTGCAGCTCATTGCAGGACAAGACAGGACAAAGAGCCAGGAAAGGGAAAGGTACCACGGGAGGAAATGCAGGGGTGAACCCTGTTCCAACAGGGAAGATACAGGACTGCTGTTACAGAGCCTTCCAGTGACACTTACGGCTCCCAGCTTTCCCCAAGAGGATCTGATGCGTTCACTGTCCACTATCTCCGTGGCTGGTCTGCAGCACGCGTTTGACCGTAGGCTGTCACACTTATGTCGTGGTTTAACCCCAGTCAGCGACTCAGCACCACGCAGCCGCTTCCCCCTCTCCCCTCCCAGTGGGATGGGGAGGAGGAAAGGGGAAAAAAAGTAAAACTCGTGGGTTAAGAACAGTTTAATAACTAAAGTAAAATATAATACTAACAATACTAATAATGAAATATAATAATAATAGTAATGAAAAGGAACATAACAAAAAAAGGAAGGGGGGGAAGAAGAAAAAAACCGGTGATGCACAATGCAATTGCTCACCACCCACTGACCGATGCCCAGTTAGTTCCCAAGCCGCGATCCGCCCCTCCCGGCCAACTCCCCCCTGTTTATATACTGGGCATGGTGTTCCATGGTATGGAATACCCCTTTGGCTAGTTCGGGTCAGCTGCCCCGGCTCTGCTCCCTCCCAGCTCCTTGCACACCTGCTTGCTGGCAGAGCATGGGAAGCTGAAAAGTCCTTGGCTTAAGATAAGCGCTACTTAGCAACAGCTAAAACATCAGTGTGTTATCAACATCATTCTCACACTAAATCCAAAACACAGCACTGTACCAGCTACTAAGAAGAGAGTTAACTCTGTCCCAGCCAAAACCAGGACAACTTAGAAATGGGGCCTTGATTTCCAAATATCCGATCCAATGCCTAAAGCATAGTCAGTGTGTTTTAAAACAAGACAGCAGTGGACAGACAGCAGAGCGAGGGGAATGTCCAGCAGCAGCGTGAACTGTAATTAGATATGGATAATTCCCTCCTGAGCAGTGATCTTTCTTGAGGAAACTGTCCCTTAACCATTTGCACTAACATGATTATTGATACCACAAATCTAATCACCACCACAACAGAAACTTAAGAAGGTTTGCAGCCTGAATGCACAAACAAAACTCTTCAGTCTGTTTTATGATGATGGAGTGAGTAGTAGTACACTAATGCATTACATGATTTACCTGCAGCTAAGGTATAGCTTTGTTTCTGTACCTACACTTGGTAACAAACTTCAGAACACCAGTCGTACAAATTTTCATTGCCTTTCAGAGACAAGACAAGATCTCGACAGACATACAGTGTGGCTTTCCTCAAGAAATGGGCCTGAAAGATTCACCCCCAGTCCTCAGAGAGAGGTCTCAGGAAGCTAATGCTGTACGGGAAAGATTAGTCTAAGGGACTGCTACATGTACTGTTAATTTTGTTGTGAACCTTATTTGAATATCAGGCACCAAAATGGAGAGAGAGTACAATACAGTCATTTTTATATGCCTTTGAAATTAACAGGCAGGGATTTTGCTCAGAAAGCAAGCTTTTTGGTTTCTGAATTGCAAAAATGGGATTCAAACACCTTTTATTTTTCTTTCTGTTTGGCGCTTTTTCACCACAAAGTCAACTGAACGTTGGCTAAAAGAGATAAAGGAAGTATTTTACTCAGAGGTTATTTCTCCTGCAAGTATTGTCCTGCAACATTCCGGATTTGTTTGCTTCAATCTGTAATGAATTTAGTTCATCTGAGAATGAGGTGGAAAATTCCCATCAGAAAGCCTACAGCTGAGAAATGTATTAGATATATGAGAGGGGTGAGGTAGATGCTGTGTCTAAGAAAAGGTTAATGTGAGAATATTGGGGTGGGGGGCGGAAGCTAAAGCAAACACCATGGGAACAGGGAGAAACTGCTATGGAAACAATAAGAAGATAATGGAAAAGTCAATTTTTCTCTAGTAATGGTCGCTACAGGACATCTAGCAGAGGAGGAAGACTTTAAGCATACCTTATTCCGTTCCTATATTGCTAAGCAACACGCTCAGACTTCAGCTGTTTTGGCTCAGAATGGAAACAATGAAGAAAATATGTGTGTTGTAGGGGAGAAGGCGGTAGGTGACACAGATCTCATTAGTGTAAAGAAAGCGTATTACAAGCAGGCCCAATTTGCCAGATTTTCTGTTCTACAATTATATGTGTTGAAATGGAGTTTGGGGAGAAATATAGACATTAAGATCCCAGATTCTTTGTGCCTGGCTCTGCATCCAAGTCCAGGTTAGCACTGCTTTGGTCCCAGCAACATCTCTCACCAGCAGGACAGCCAGAGTCCATCTGTCTCCCAGCCAAAAAAAGTTTCCCCTCTGGGTAATGGACCACCAGAGCGGCACAAAGGGAGTAGGACGTGGCAAAGGTTATGGCAGAGTGATTAACACATTGGAACTGTTGTTTTTCCCCAGGCTACATATGAATTAAGGTGACCAGGATTTGCCAGGGTCATTTTTAAACTTGAATTTTACTGGGGAGAGCTAAAGATTGGTTAAAGAGTGACGCTAGCCTTGCTGCATGGGGAGGGAAGCGGCATCTGTTCTGGCCTTCTTCCTCTCGCAGAATGTGATCTGAAAAGCGATTGTTGGCAATTGTTCTCTCTTCAGAGCAGTGTTGCAGGCTGAGCGGAGAGCATGGTGGGGCAGAGTCTCAATAGCTTCTTTACTTCCTCAGTTGCTGATTAAGCTTAAGAATACTTTTTTTTGGTCTTTTTTTGTAAGGTTTTTGTTCTTGAAGCTGGCAAGTCCTGAAGATTTGGATTTGGATATGGTTCTGCCTTATTTTCTACTTTTTTGATAATGCCTGTGAAAAAGAGTATAAAACACAGATACAGCAGTTGCCATGGTGTATCCCTTCTGCCCAGTGTAACTGACTACATGTGCTTCAAGGAAGTGAAGGTACTGCTCAGGGACTAACTAGGTTTAGATGCATCATGTTACTCTTCTACTTAACCTTCTGTGGAAGATTTTTTCTGAGTTGTCCCTAATTTTCTGGGCTGCTTAATATAGTCTTGTCTCCCCCATTACATAGAGTTGATCCTTCATTAGATCCCTTTGGAATACTCAGTCCTCCAACAATCAGTAATGATTTTTATCAGTCAACATGAGCAAGAATGGGCTTAGCATAATGCCTAATTATAACTGTAATTTTTTTGTTGCAAAATCAACCTTTCCCCCTCAACCTTTGAAATCAACCTCTTCTGACAAGCTTGGCCTTAAAATTTTTTGAAGTTAAATTATGTAAAGAGAGGAAATCTAGCAGAAGGTGCTTTTCTGACATAAGCCATGACATTTTTATTTAAAATTCTGCATCTACTGTCAAAGATCCTGAATGCTTTGGTAACCAAACCATAGGTAATCAGAATCTTCTGTTATATTACTTGTATAATTGGACACTCCCCCACTTCATGAATATCAACAATTAGAACTGTTCAATTAGAAATCAGAAGAAACCTGAAATTATGACAGCTTTTCCCACCAACCAGCTCCAACAGAAGTGTGTAATCCACTTCTGAAACTATGGACACATGAGGCTTTGCCAGGACACAAGAGCTGCAAATTCCTTACTAACCCTAAACTAAGCTGATATTTTTCTCTCTGTTGCTTCTAACTTGGTCCTTTGGGGATGTTTCATCCCTCAAATTAGCTCAAATGGAATATTTTTATTTATTTGTTGCAGATCCTCTGCATACACAGAGCCTGAATTTGTCACTGGACACTGACTCAGCTGAAATCTCAGCATCCACTAGTTGCTCAGCTATAGGCATGAGGCTGAGAGCTATTACCAGTAGCAGTTCACAGGGTAATACATAATGGAAGGGAGGTTTTCTGCCACGACAGCATGTACAGAGTGGTTTTATGGTAAAAAAACCCACTTGGCTTTGACTTTAGGGGAGCTTTGTTTAATTTCTAGATTTGTCACAGACACATCCAATTGTAGTTATGTCTAATCTCTGTTCCCAGAACAAATGCTTTCCATAAATAATATAATTAGCTAATCTTGTAATAGTATAATACTTTCTGTGACCTTTAAAGTAGCTATGAATTTAAAACCACCTTTTCTTATTCTTTATTTTGATTTTGTAATGAGAGCAAGAAGATGCAGTACCTTTGCTAGTCCCTGGGAGTCACAGTTTTAATACTTATTGCAGCTGTAGAAGCATCAGCGGCTGGATGTCAGGAAGGCAGTGTTGGCTGGGACCCTTCCTCTGAGAAATTCTTCTGAAAGAAAATGCCGTGTCTGCAAAAAATATTATTTCTGCAAAAGTAAGCATTTTTTCCTCCATCAAAAGCTTAAATTTTGCTAAATGTTGCAGATTTTCTGACAAGTTTTTTAATTTTTAATTTTTAATTTGGGGTTGGTTGTGATCTATACTGATCTCTTTTCAACTCTACTATTGAATGGCTTCAAAACAAACCATCCAACTATGTTTGCTTAAGAGTGGCTTTAGCTGAAGTAGCATCTGAATGTTGATACATCTGAATGTAACCGATATTCAGTTACCTCACTCTTGTACACAGATGTGGTTGAAAACTTGTCTATCAATCAGACTGTTTCTCCACTTAATCATGCATTTCATGGAGCTGTGCCAATTTCGGTAAACAAAAGTTTACAAAAAAAGTTCAGATATGAAAATTGTAAACACTTAATTTTTTACATTATATTACTATGCTTTTTTAAAAAAAACCCAGCTGTGAGGTATTTTTGTTTTATCAAAACATTGTTGTCCCACAATAAATTTTCAGCTTCTCAATTTGAATAGGAATTTGAATATCTTCAGTGTTGAATTTTGGTACGGTGAGACTTTAAAATCTTGACAATTCTAATTACATTAAGTTAGAAAACTAATAAGGTTATTGTAGAAAGACTGTAACATAGAAAGATATTGTTCCCATTTTAAGGAAGGTGAAATGAAATGCAGTATTTTCAGTGTCTTGGTCACTATGACCTGC
The DNA here is from genome assembly GCF_018139145.2 of Gymnogyps californianus. Lineage (NCBI taxonomy): Eukaryota > Metazoa > Chordata > Aves > Accipitriformes > Cathartidae > Gymnogyps > Gymnogyps californianus. The sequence continues at coordinate 17,908,538 of NC_059479.1, forward strand.
AAAGCTTTGACTATAGCCAAGAGTTAAACCCAGCAATCCTGAATGCACGTTTACTTTGTTGCTGAAAGACTGTAATCCTTTTCTGAAGGCTTTAGTAGACTGAGGTAGAAGTTCTGACTCTCGTCTCTTCTGTGGCCAATGGGCTGTTTGGGCAATGGGTCATAGTGTGAAAACACCGTTAATCCTGGCTGCTTTGCATGACTGCTAGAAGAAACCATGGTATTTGTGAAGCGCATTTTGTGACTTTTAGCAACAGCACTGAGAAACTTAGTTGTATAGTAATAAAATTTCCTGGTATGGATAATACAGTAAGTAGTGATGACTGTGCATTCCAAGGGATAAAGGCTAAATATCTGGAGGTTAAATGTCACAAACGCTACTTTTCTGTGGAAAACATGGCTACAGCAGCAGCCATTCAGTACAATCCATTGAAGTCCTGGGGCCACCTGAAATGCCAGATGGTTCTACTTAATTCTGAATTTAAAAAATTACATTGTAGAGTGTTTAAACATTTAAATTATCTTATAGGAAGTTTTTTTAATATTTAAATTAAAACTGTTATACTTCAGATAATTTCTGTGATTTCATGTAAAAATTCTGCTTCTGCTATCTGATAGTTGGATCCAAAATCTTCAACTATATAGCCTGAGCGAAAGGACCTGATTTGCAAAAGTTTTTAGGCATTTAGATCCATAGAAATAAGTGCATCACTGAAATCAATAGGAATGAGAAGTTTAAGTGTATTATTTATTTCGTAGTACGCAGAGTATTGAGTCTGTTGTCAATAGGCTTAAATTTGCTAGACTCCAGGGTTCATATTCAAGGTGATTGTCTTTTTTTAAATTTTGGAAACAACTCTGTTAAATACAGAAAATACTACACTTAGTTCAGTGCCTTTAAGAGTAACTCAAGTACAGCTAAACCGACATTCTGCTGTAAACAGATATATATGTCCCCTCACCTTCCCTCAGCAGAAGTCTGAGCAGATGGATGAGCTTTGCGCTGTGCCCTGAAGGTGAACCAGCTTTGGGATGTGTCTCAGACCATGGTGCAAAGTGACTTGATTTAAGGGCCCTCCACTGAGATTGCTTGTCACCAATCCATATTCCCAACTGGGGATTTCCTGCAGTCAGTCCTGAAGATAGGGCTTGTACAGGTAGATCCAAGTGTGTATTGGGCTATTAATGATCTGCATTATATCCCCCCAATAGTGAAAAGCCGGTGTGGTCTTTGTGACGTTGTATCCCTGAAGCAAGGCAGGAGATGATTATTAATTTAGCAGTGAAACAAGCAGCAAACACTCTACTAAAGCAGAGTTTTTGGTGTCATATATAGTGACCTTTAAAAAAGCTGTCAGTACAAGTTTTTGCAATGCTTCCCAAGATACTGCTGCACATTTTTGGTTATAGGGGCTTTAATTCCTTAGGGGCAGATTTTGTATTAAAGGAAGCAAACCATAGAGAACTTGTAACACAATTATTGAATTATTGTGCAAAACATGCATCATATGTACAGTCCAGTTTTGGGTATGTCTATAAGCAAGTATGATTATTTATATCACCTCTGAATGTGAATTTGAAGGGGTTGGCAGAGCCCAATGGGGCTTTACGAGTGGGGCTGGCACAGGGATCTTGGTTGTCACCCAGGAGCTGTGTCAGGGCTGGGATGGCTGCTGGCTTCGTCCCACTGCACGTGCTGCATTGGGGCTGCTGGAAGCTGCAGGCTTCAAGGACCCCCACTGTGCAGGGACTGCTGGCCTGGCCTGCCGGTCGCCAGGACTGGGCTAAGTATGCGTGTCTGAGTTTTCTCTGGGATTTCTGCACATTTGTCACCTTCATTTGATCTGTTACTCTGGATTAAAAAAAGATAACTGTTAATTAAAGAGTTATTTAATTTATTTCTGTGAAATAAAGAATTGGTTAGAGCTAAAGGTGAAGCATGGGGAAATTTTCTCAGGAGAGAAGCCAGAAGGGCACATGGGGGTCTCCTTCAGTGCTGGATCTTTCCTAAGAATTTCTAGTGGAGATGTTGATTTCCTTTTTCTTGTTTAATGGTGTTTGTTCAGGTTTCTGGTGCTGGAAGCTATGGCAGAAATCCTTGATCCCATTTGGGACCACAGTAACTCATGGCAGAGGGCCCAATAAGGCGTTAAGTCACTGCCAGGACTCTCTCTGTTATCTAAACAGTTGTATAGTTTCATCTCATTCAAGATGCAACGTCTAGGAAAGATTTTGCTAAATATTGCCAGGATAGGCAGTTTTATTTGTTTTATAGAAAGGGGACTGATGGAAGGGTTTTGGGAGGAGCTGAGCCAGGCTGTTACGATTACAGTTTCTGGAAGGCTAAGGAGGGACAGAGAGGATTCTTCTATGCTGCAGGTTTTCCTATGATGTTAGGTCATTTCCAGCTAGCTGCCTTCCTGGTTACTACTGCTAGTCTGACCTTTTGGGATTCTTTGTAGCAAAGAAGATGACTTCCTCAAGAACGAATAAATGAATTGGCAGATATACTTATGCCAAAAGCAAAGTGATTTGTATACGATATCCTCTGAAGAGAGAAATCCACGGGCAAAACCCTCTCTCCCTGTAGAAAAATTGAGTCATGTGGGGTTATACGTTGAAGCCTCTAAGAGGATGGCTCTTTCAAATAAGGTTTGTGATACCAGACCTTATGCCTTATAGATCTGTTGGCCTCCAGGATGGAAATTTCCTGGGGACACAAGTGTGCTGCAGACGTGCATGTCACCATGCATGCTGAGGACTGCACGTCTCAAAGATTTTGGTAGGAAAAAAGTGGTGCAGGCAGGGTAGGATGAGGTCTGTGGTTGTGTGCACTGAGTAATATCTACCCACAGATCTGCTTTTGGCTGCAGATGCCTGGCTAGCTGTCTGTCCAGGGGCCATGAACTGGAGGGACTTGTGTTTACTTTGAGTTTGGGAGGAAGCCTGTCAGAGGTAAAATGCTCTGTAGCCTCAATAACCTTTTACTTTTCAGATAAGCAAGTGAGTTATTTCTGGCAGAAAATAAGGGGATCTTTAAAGTCTTGAAAGGATACTATATCCAGTACATTTTTGTTTGGTGGTGGTGGAAATGCCTGTTGGGAGCAGCTTTGGCAAAGGAAACATGACATATTTCCCTGTATTGCAAATATACCATCTATTCACTGTGTCAGCGTAGTCAAAGTAGACTGCTGTACCCACTCTTCCCTTGGAAAGCAAAAATAATTGTTTAATTGACTTTGCTGAGAATAAGATCAGGCTTAGCTTCTGTAAATCACCACTTAGGGCTGCCAGTTTCCTGTGATATATGTCCTGTGATTCCTTCATGAACCTGGCTGCATCCCTGAGGTACAGATACCTGCTGGTTCTGCGGAGCGCTGTCACCTGTGGGTCCTACTGCCTGCTGCGGCAGTGCTCAGTGCAGGCCTTCCCTGGAGAGCGCAGTGGGGGACACTTCCGAGTAGCTTTCTCCTGATGTGCAAAACATAGGGAAGGGAGACTAATCCAAATCGGAGGAGCAGCTGGTATGTCCTGTTCTCTGTCATGGAATGAAGAGCAGGTAGGGACCAGGCAGTGTCCAACTTCTGCAAAGGCGGGTAATGATGTTCTGCCTCTAAATTAGCCTGGTTTGCAAGGTACCGCTCAATTCTTATAAAAATATCTGCATTTAACTGGAACAGCATGAACATTGTGGTGTATCACAGCTATTACCTCAAGCCTAGCTAGCAGCAATTTAGTGATGAAAGTAATGTAGATTAAATAAGATCTCATTTGTAAAATTTCATTTAAACATCTTCAAAAGAAATCAAGCATCAATATGGTTTGTTGGTTTGTTTTTTTAAATGAAATTGGCAAGTCACATCTGTGTTTTGTTAGGTGCCATGACTTTGATATCAGACAGTGGCATTTGTCATCACAGCAAATGTCTTGGGTAAGGGAGTGGAGTAAGTCTGTAGCAAAACTAAGTGGCATATTTGTGTTTACAATTGGAGGCTGCTACGAGTTTTTATGAACCACCTCAGGAGTAGCAGCTGCAGCTTCTTTGGGAGGATATTTGCTCTGATATTAAGGGGATGGCAAGTCGAGGAGAACAATGAGCTCATATTTGGCTAGGATTTACCAGGCTCTATTACAGGCAGTATGATGTATATTAAATAGACCCAACTTGCTGATATAATTTTGTCCCTCTAGTAATAGAAAGGAGCCCATTTAATGCCTGTATTTATGGTCATTGCTCCATCCTCCTACACCATGTGGAAGAAAAGCAGCTCTGATAATACATGTATGTATTAAGGATCTAATTTAAATTCTTCCACTGGTTGCAGTGGAATAGACTTTTGGCGAAGCTGCTGTGGCTTGTCTCTGCTGCTTTTTGTTATCGCACAAGTCTAAGACGTTTACATGTATTCTGGGTTAATCACAGCCAGAGCGGTACCATTTCCTGGTAGGCTTATAAAGCCCGTGAAAGCTCTGGTGAAGATATCCCTGGAAAAAAAGGACTGTTTCTCAACAGCAGAAACTGCAATTCTGCTTCATCAATTTCTGCCCAGTCCTAACAGTAAAACAAGGCCTTGAGAATTTTAAAGCTTTCTGTTGTGAAACATCTGAATTGGGCAGCCTCTTTGTCTGGGAGGTGGTAGAGTCCGAGGCCCTTTAAATACCACTGCATTGCCATTTTATTTATTATTCATTCAGTGAATGTATCAAATAGCTACAGGCATCCATCTGTCATTTTGAGGCCTGTCCCATCAATTCGAACACGCAGCTGCACAAAGAGATGACCTCTCAATATACTCACCTCCATCCCCGGCCTCCTCAGCAGTCTGGAAAATAAAAATAAAGGCTGATGTATGAGTTACACACACAAGCAGCTATTTTGGTTCTTTCCTCTGGGTTTCACGATGATGTTTTACCCTCTCCTTTCTCTAAGGGAGGTAAGAAACAACTGACAAGTCTCTCCCAGGGCATTCTGTGAAATGAAGCTTTTGATGAATCCATATATGCTTTATAACCTTTGAACTCAAAGGGCTTTGCTGCCTGCGCCCCAGCTCCTTTGTGCACAGTACCCGAGGCCTGCTAGCTTGGGCACACTACCTGACCTCAAGGCTAGATGCTGGCTGTGACAGTTTCACAGCTGTCGTCAGATGTTGCGTTCAGTTTTTGAGTCTGGAAAGGAATGGAGTGGCCAGATGTTTCCAGTGTTATTCAAAAGCTGCATCTTTTTTTTCAAATTAGTGAAAAACACCTTGACTGGTCTCTCAGACAATTGTTTAGTTAACCTAGGAGATTTCAATCCATTTGCATTTTTTTCCTCACGTTGTTTTATCATAGCAATGCTTTTAACTGAGGCTTTCAAGATTTTTTTGCATTTGAAATGAGCAGAGTTCAGGGGAAAAGCCTTTAGTGTCACATCTGTGCAATCTGTTTAGGATATATTTTTGCTCAGGGCTCAAGATACAAAGTTAAAGGTACAGTCCTTTCAGTCCATCTCTCTCCCTCCCTCCTGTGTGGTGCAAGTGCAGATGAAAAGACCTTCACTGAAATCTGCCAACAGTTAAAATCTTCCTTCAAGTTCTAAAATAATTCATCCAGATTTCAGTCTTGTTGAGCTCATTCTAGGGCACTGGAGAAATGCATGAGCCGCAGACAAGGATACAATTTAATGTGCTTTTTAAGTGCATATTCACAGTTAAAATTGACTTTGTGATTCTCCTTGCCTTTCTAATCTTTGCCTAAAGAAATAGGTTTGCAAATACATACAGTATAACCAATATCTCTGTTTAAATCTGAAAACCTATTCTAGGGAGAATTTTTTCCAGTTGCTTGGTCCTGTTACCCAGAATCACGTCTCTTATAGAGTACCCTATTATTTATGACAACAAGCAGGATGATGATCAGCATAAAACCGTAGAACCAATACAAATGCCTCTTACCAAATGTATGCTGAATGTATCCTGAGGCATTAAAGAAGTCAAGTGGATCAAGGAGTAGCTACTACTTTGCAGACATCTGGTAAAAGCACAGATTGATTCTGAATGTCCCCCAGCAATGAGGTAGTGCTATAGATAAAGAAATAAGTAGTATTGTGGAAACATCTGCTAATTTTTATGTTCACTGGGGAATTTACACTGCAAAAAAATGTTGCTCCCTCATTTGCAGTTACCTGGATTGCTTTTTAATTAGGGCTAGATGGTGCAAGTTGGATAGTAGCAAAATTGTTTCAAATTGACACAGTTGTAAAAAATAGTCAGCTAATTTTATTTATTATGAGAACCAGTGTGAAATGTCTGACTGTACTTCCTGATGGCAGCCCACAGAGGCTCTGCAACTTGTTCTCCCCTTCCTCATGCAGTGCTACTTTGCTTGGTGAACAATCTGTTTCTGCAGCGTTAGGGATCTCTAGTGTGGCTGGGTCAGGCTGCATTAGCGGGAGCAAAGTCCTCGAATCTCCTGCTATTCTCATCTTCCTCTGAAGATGAGGGAGAAGATTTTAGCAATACATGGATGGTACAGGATATGGAATTTTTCCAAAGAAATAGCTCTGCAGTGGTTGGAGCCCTGGCCTCAAGCATCAAGAAACAGGGTGCCCATGGGGGTGTGCTCCCCTGTACTCTTCACTCCCTTTCCCAAAATTCATCATTCTTCCTTAGGCAGCTCCTCTGTAAACTCTGCACTGTAGCTCCTCCTAAACTTCATTGAGCAGCAAAAGGCAAGTTATGCTGCTTCTCTTTGATATGAAATATAAATGTAGAACAACTCAGTCCTGAGTGTGTCTTCACTGGGGGCTTGTGCACCTTGGCCTCCTTGGGTGTGCTTGGGCCTGTGCGCACCTGGGGCTTGTTGTGTGCACTTGGGGCTCGTTGTACCTGCTGAGGAACCAAGCTGGTTCAGCTGCGGAGGAGCTGGCTCTGCCCACTCCGCCATTTCTGCTTCTCAGTGGTGAAGGCAGCATGGAGCCCATCGTTTCCTGTGGTAGCTTCAGTGGGCCTACTCAGCATGAAAATATCTCCTGCTATTTGTTGGAGGCTGTGCTGTGTCTTTGCAGAGGGTACAGGAATGGTAAAGCCTCTGGAGGGAGCGGAAAAGTTAAGGTTTGTACTGCTGGATAGCGGGACCTTCTGTGAATAACAATGTGTTTGCAAAAGATTTGAGGTTTTCAGAGGGGAACTGCTTTTTTGTTTCAAATGGAAGTCAGCTTTCAGCTAATATAGATTTATCCACTTTGGGATACAAAATCCTGCTTTCTGCTCTGTGCTATTTTTCCTGAATGCCACAGGAGGCTTTATTTTTCCCTGACAGCTAGCTAAAGGGCACGTTTATTTGACAACTCCTTCATCAGTGAAAAAGGAGAAAAGACATTAATCTAAAGCTATATGCAGCATAGTAGTACCAAGGAGCTCAACTGAGTACTTCAGAAAACAATAGCGAAAGCTTCTTTCAGTGCTGTGGGGTTAACTGGGAGATCAAACTTCTGTACGTCAGTTCTAATGTACGATCTGTGTATGGAGAGAACTGCTTTTCAGGAATAAATCTGGTGTAAGTGGTAGGGGATGGGAGGGTGGGTAGCAGGAGGGTGGAGAAACCCCATGTGTGAAAGAAGTGTGAGAAGTCAGGGGTGTTCTTGGATTATGCAAGGTTAGCTCTAACTGCTGGGAGTAACAGCATTTTAAGTCCTGCCCCCAGGATGCAGTCTAATTAGCTCAGCCTGGATTTTTAAATTATTTATATTGTAGCATCATGTAGAGGCCTGGGTCAGGGTATTATGCACACACAATTCAAAGACAGTCCTTGCACTGAAGATCTTCGCAGGGAAGGGAAACTACACTGGTATTTCTTATGCATGCGATTTATTGGCCCCGTGGGACTTCTCATGGTCTCGGTGGGGCATTGTATGAATGTACAGTAAGAAGATGCATGCTTTGAAGGGACAGCAGTCCTCAAGCAAGCAAAATACGTATGTACCTGCTGTAGTTAAACAAGTGAATGGCCCCGGAAGTCAATAAGACTATTTATATGTCTACACGTAAGCATGTGGCTTACGCTACTATGAAAGAGGAAAATAAGCAATGAGAAGGGAGGGGGAGAGAGGAGAGGATTGTGAACTTCTTGTGTACAGTAGCTCAGGGCACAGCCCCAAGTACCAGGAATGAAATCCTGGCTGCTCTGAGGGTTTTGTGGTTCTGTTATTGACTTCAGTTGAGTGAAGGTTTCCCAAGTCTTTGTTTCCTTTTTATAGCCTTTTATTTTGATCCTAAGCAACTGAAAAGGTTTGGGCTTCTGCAGATAAATTCTTTTCAGGCATTGACTTTTCTTGACAGTTTTAAATGTCAGTCTTAGCTGGTGGATTAGTGAGGCTTATTATAGACAATGTTAATTTTGTCTGTATGTGTAGATCTGCATTTATAAGTAGCGTGGAAATGTGTTAACAGTTTTACATAATGATAGGTAAAACACTTGTCAATGTTTCAGCTGTTGATGAGAGGAGTCTGAAAGCTTGTCCGCAAATTCTTTCCTGGGTAGGCAGAGCTCTCCTGCTTTGCCAGGTGATCGAGAAAGACCTTTCCTTGTGGACAGAGCATGGAAACTTACTTAGGTAAATTGACAGCACAGCCAGTGGGCATTCTGTGTGTAATGTTGACAAGTCCCACCTAAGATGAGACCAATCTAATCTGACTTCCATTAAAATGCAGTATTTGAGATTTTATTAATTCTTGTCTGCAACCAAGGCTGACATTACTTACTACAAGAAACTGCTTTAGTGTTTAAAAAAACCCCACAACACAACCCAGTCCCCAGACGTTAATTACACAGGATGCTAGAAATGAACCTTGAGAGAAATCTGTGCTAGTTGTGGGGAAAAAAATGAGGCAAAGTGATAAGTCCTTTAGTGACTTTTTTTTTTTAAATGGATTCCTTTGTCAGATTTATTTTTACACCAGGAAGAAACTGTGCATTTTACAGATGATGAGCTTGTACTGTTCTTTGTAAGACAGTATTTCTGGTATTCACAAGAAAATAGACTAAACAGAAAATGTGAGTTAGTAGCTTCTGCAAGTTAAAGTGGAACAATCCCTTTTAACACTTAATTAGATCAAGTGGAATCTTTACAATTTGGAATGCTTATTTGCAATATGTGTGAGGTGGAAACTGTATCTTAATTCATATTTCTATTTTTGCATTGTGTGGTTGTCTTATAAGAAAACTTGGGTACAAATAAATATATATTCATTTTGGAAAATAAAAAGACTGTCAGGCAGGTAAACTGGATCCTGGGGCCTCTCTTGTTTGCACATTATGGGGAATAGTAAAGTTTCTTATTGTTAGTGGAGTGCAATAAAGAGCTGGGCATCTATTGCTGATGGAGGAGCCAGAGAAGAATCCAGATTTCACTCCTGTGACTTTGAGATAACAGGAGTGAAACGCAGAAATGTTTGTTTAACTTGGAATGCGTGAAGAGAACAAATCTGAGTAATGCAGCGCATGTGGGGTTTTTTTTCATAGTCACATTGACAAGGACATTCTTTGCAGGCTGGGAATTGAAGACAAAATATTCATACTCAGAGGCTCTGTTTTTGTATGGGATAGGGAGCGGAAATCCGCACCACTTTGTGTGTGACAGTGCTAAGGAATGAGTCATTTTGGTGCAGAACCGGACAGCTTATTCCAATACGGCACACTACTACCTTTTAAAGTCAATCCCTCTGCTCCACTTGAGATTCCAGTATGTTGTGGTTTAACCCCAGCCAGCAACTAAGCACCACGCAGCTGCTTCCCCCTCTCCCCTCCCAGTGGGATGGGGAGGAGGATCGGAAAAAAAAAGTAAAACTTGTGGGTTGAGATAAGAACAGTTTAATAACTAAAGTAAAATAAAATATAATACTAACTAAGAATAATAATATAATAATAATTGTAATGAAAAGGAATATAACAACAACAAAAAAAAGAGAAATAAAACCTGAGAAAAGACAAGTGATGCACAATGCAATTGCTCACCACCCGCTGACTGATGCCCAAGCAGCAATCCGCCCCTCCTGGCCAGCTCCCCCCAGTTTATATACTGGGCATGACGTTCCATGGTATGGAATATCCCTTTGGCTAGTTTGGGTCAGCTGCCCTGGCCATGCTCCCTCCCAGCTTCTTGCACACCTGCTTGCTGGCAGAGCATGGGAAACTGAAAAGTCCTTGGCTTAAGATAAGCGCTACTTCGCAACAACTAAAACATCAGTGTGTTATCAACATCATTCTCACACTAAATCCAAAACACAGCACTGTACCAGCTACTAAGAAGAGAGTTAACTCTGTCCCAGCCTGAAACCAAGACACACAAAACCAAGTATTGTTTTTTTCTGCTGCTCTAGGGATTTGTGTTAGAGTTTTAAAGAAACAATGCACATAGTGACTTTAAAGAAGAAATCCAATAATGGTTGTTTTGTTTGTTTACACCCTGCCCTGCACCTTGCAGTAGTTGTTAACAAAATGAAGTTATTGAAGCCAGTATCTTGTTTTCTTTATAGCCTGTTGTAAAAGTGTGGTACTTGTGGGTGGGGTGAGGGGGTTGTTTGTTTTTAATAAGAGGCTTGGATTATTTCTGTAACTTTGGCTTCACATTAGGGTGGCATCTCTGTGTTAAACACCTATGGCTTGCCCTTGCAAGATAGAAAGATGTAATGGGAAAAAATGGCGTGTTTAAAGTACTGTAGGATCAAGTGTTTCTGTGGCTTCTGTGTTGGTGGCAGGGGAAAGCAGAGCCAGGTGTCTTCACAGAGGCAGTGAGTGACTCCGGTTCCCCAGGGTCGCGTGGGGCTCTGCACGGGACTACTGTGTCTTGTACTTTTTTGTCAAAGACAGGTAGAGGAGGCCAGCACAGGCTGTGCTCAGGTAGTAAAGCAGCCATACCCAGCCACCTCTGGAGGGGATGCCCCATGGCGTGCCAGAGATGGTACTCTGCGGGTCAAAGAGACAGAGGAAGCAATCTTGGATGCAGCAGTGCTTAGCAGGAGTTTGACTATTCAGAGGTGCTCTTTCAAATGTGATCATCAGCTCAAAGCAGTGAACAGATCTGGAGTTCAGTGACGCTGCCTTGCCCCCTCTTAAATGAGATTTCCCATGTGTGTTACTTTTGGTGTCAGGGGTGTGCTGATGACAGTATCTGGTTGTGGGTTCAGTCACTGTTGCCGTCACCGATATGGACAATGACATCCTCCATTCCTACTGAGGTTGAACTGACCTAACCTTATCACGCTTAATTTATCTGATAGTATGCAGTTTGTTTTAATGTTTCTTTTTATGACAGTCACTTCCCTTTCCAAAGAAACAGCATTACTCTAGTGGTAATGATGCATCCCTGTGTCTACATGGTACCAGTGGAGCAGCATGTTAAATGCAAACCTTTAGAAAACACATCTTTGTAGCCGTCTAACCTTTGTATTCACCACCTAACAATATACAAATGAACCTGGGATTGTGTGATGCAACATCATGAGATGCACCACAAAACATGTATAGTTTATGAACTGAGTAGATGAGCTGGAAAAATAGCAGCTGAATTTAAGCTGCCAAATTAGTTTAGCAGGGGGAGACTGTAAAGCATTTTTCATAGATTGAAATGAATTGCTGTAGGTTGTGATGCCCGTGACCTTTAGATATTTTTGACAGTAAAGCATAACCTGTTCTCATGAGAAGAAAATCGCCATCACAAAAGGACACCTCTTACATTATTCAATCCTTTGGTGTGTGTGGGTAAGTCATATTTGGAAAAGTTGGTATGATTTCATCACGAGGATGCCCTCTGCTTTAATTCAGTCTCCCTGACCTAAGTTCAAACCCATCACACATTGTAGCAACTGCAAATAATTCCTTTGTAAAGATTGTCAGAAGCGAAATGAGGTTAAGTCAAAACCCTACAGCTCTGCAGAATGCATGACTAGTGCATATGAAGGGGTGATTGGCAATTGCTGGCCGGAAGTGTCAGTTTTAAATTGTCCTTGGAAGAGTTGTCATTCTCAAAGGTTCAGCTCAATGACAAGAAAATTAGAGAAGTGCCTATAAGAGCTGATCTCAACTTGAAAATGCTGAACAAAGAGGGTAAAAGTTCAAGAAGATAATTTAAGAAATGCTAGAAATGTAACTTTCTCTCAACACAAATGTTAATGGCTAATACTACAAGCTACTTCCGCACTGGTTTTTATCTTTTGACTTAGACTTACTAGGTCAAATTTAAAAAATATTCAGGGACTAGGCATGTAGGTGACAAGTAGGATTTTCAAAGCATAGGAAAGGATAAACAACTAGGTCTGTCTAGCCACCAGTAGGGCTTGGGTCTTCAGCCTGACTGGATGTTAGGGCTTGTCAGAGGAAAGCAGCTTCTTAGCCTGTACCTTTGAGATGCCAAAATACTTGGAAGATAAGGGTCAGTCATCTCTGAGCCTGTAGATTCTTCTTGTAAAAGCTGTTCTGGGTTGGTGTTTTTTTTGGATGAGATGCATTCAGTGCTTTTTTGGAACGTAGATTTTATTCTGAAGTAAAGTTTTGAAACTCGGTGGGTTAAAATAAGGTATCTTTACATTAACAACCACACAGTCAATATGGAGGAGTTGTGTGCTCCAAGTGGAAGTCTTAACTGGGAGTTTGCATAGGTGGTGTTCTCACTCCTCTGAGCAGACTCACAACTGATGAGTTTACATTGAACATAGCTTCTTCCTGGCTTTTAGTCAAAGGTCGATATTTAAAGATCTAAATCTGCCTGTATTAGTAAGGAGGGGAAGTGCATCAGTGTAATTATATCATTATAGTTGCACTAGTGCTGGCTTTCTGAAGTCACCACCTTTTTTGCCTTGTTTTTGCTAGAATTAATCTCCCACCTTATCTCCAGAAGAGCAGGAAAAGACACCAGCCACAATGAATTATCAGTGAGTTGAATTTCAGCAGCCACTAACAGATGGGGCCAATGGAAAAAAACAGTAGTCTTTTAAAAAACAAAACAACAAACAAACAAACAACATTTGTAGAGCTCAGTTTTATTAATGTAATAGCTGTGAAAACTTTACTCTTTAAAAGAAAGGGGAAACTAAGGGGTAGGAAATACTAAGATGGACTGTATCTCTCTCTCTTTCTCTCTGTTTTTGAATAATAATGCAGAACAACCAGAGAAAAATCAGAAAATTCTTTACCATACTTTTTCTGCATATGTGTAGAATAATTAGAAATGTCTCTTTGTGCAGTATATCCAGCTACTTTTATGAGCTTCTCTGGAATGTATCTTTCAAAGTTAAATTTAACTCGACAGCTTTCTCAGTGACCATTAATTCAGTTTGTAAGAGAGTCTGGAAAACTTTGATATTGATATTGTGTTGCTGCAATTACTGCCCATCGTCCTGCAGCCATGCTAAAATAAAAAGGCCTGCATACTTTGCTGTTAAGTCAATCCCTTAGAGGCTCAATCAGTTTGATTTCTGAAACCTGTGCTTGGCAGTGAAGCTGATTAAGTTCTGCTGGTATCAAGGCTGCGCACACTGGGTTCAAAACCTAGGTGCAATGTCATGTTCTCATAGTGGAGGTTATTATACCAAATTTTGATGTTTTAGAATCTAGATTTTTTAATAAAAAAAGTCTTCAAAGGTATGAAAAGATACCTGTGGAGCTGGGCAGCAAATGAGCTCAAAAACTGTAGATCGAGAGCCATAGGACACGTTTTGCTCACATTGAGTTACTTCTTTAAGCATGCTTCTTGCCGTAGTAACAGAGGTTGCAGCTAGGAGAATGATCCAAGCAGCAAGGGGACATCAAGTTGAGGCAGAGGCAGAGTGCATTAGCAAATCAGCACCTACACTTTGATGCAAATTTCTGTTGGATTTTGCAGTATAAGGAAATGCAGTAAATTGCCCCAGAACTAATTCCTTGTAATTAGAACCCAAGCAAAGTATTGCTGACTGCCCTGTGGGTTACCAATGTGCAATGCTTAGTCTAGCATTGCATCCAGTTTTCAAACTGAATGATGGAAAAGGCTGCAGATCTTACTCATCGATTCAACGTAAGTTTATAGGACTCTCGAGGATCTTTCTGGCTTTGAGATCATCTGCATTAGCTTTTATATGACATTTTCAGGCTTGTCTAAGATGCAGCTGAAGAATTTATACCAGAGAAGAACTGATTCCTCCATTTCCAGTGCCACAGAATTGCATGGTCCACCCTCCCATTACATCAGACTGTCTAGAAGTGTCCTATATTACTGTTATTATTTTGGTTAGAAAAGCAACACTCCTTTTTACCCCCAATTGCTCTCATAAATTATACTAGGAAATGTCTGTCAAGTAATAGGAAGCAATGTATCCTTGGAAATGAAAGGGACGGAACTGTTAAAAATAATCCACTCCTCAGTAATTGTAGCATACTTCTCCAAGCCTTGCAGTCAGGGCATTGAGCCAGACAAGAATAAGAGCTGGGTAAACAGGAGAGGGATTTTACCACTTTGTTAGTTAAGGTAATGTTTGTGGAAAATGCTAAGCCCATGCCAATTTACCCTAAAGGACTCTGTCTAACAGAGCCCTTCCTTAAGAGAGATTTTAATGATATTTGGTAATTCCTGAGTCCTGAGAAAAACTTAGTCCAGTGCGTGATCATGGAAGTTGGTAAGTGACTTCATCTTTTTGAGGGATTGCTCAGTAGTGCAGCAGTCTTACTTGCCTTAAAACAGACATACTGATCTAATGCCCAGAAATTTTCTTGAGTGAATCAGGAGCAGCTCTGAGAATGAAGAGCACTGAGCAATCTTTCCCGAGTGTTGGCTGGTGTAAATCCTCGCACTTGTGACTGTTTCTGTTTTTCATTGACTTTCTAACAGGAAACTTCTTGGCAGACACATTTTTATCACCAAAGTGTCTTTTAAACGTATATGAATGGTTATCTACAGAAAAATGAATGGCATTCTTAAAGGTGATCACATACCTGAGGACATCTGGTTGTAAGCCTTTTATTGCTGTCAGTAAGAAAGACAAAATGCATTCCTATCATCAAAAAAATTAATCATTTTGTATTCAGTATGCGTGTGAATAGAATTAATTCATATCCTCATTCATTTCTGCACTCAGATAATTGAGGAAAACATGAATAGGATAGGCTGTTAGAAAAGGTGGGGGAATTGCAAGTTATCGCTATAGATTAACTGTCCTGGGTGACCAAAACTGTAAATGTAGCTGTGCAGTACTGTAGAAGTAACTAAATCCCTTGCAATGGTTTCATTATCTAGGGCTGCCCTGATGAAAGGCTTTGGTCCTGTTTTTCTGCAGTGTAAAAGGGTGGCCAGATTTATCCAGAACACTTGTAATTTTTCAACTCTGAGCTCTGTTACGAAAATTGTTGGTCTCCATCTAAGCCTACAATTTCTTTCTGCAAAATTAGTGAAACAGCCTCACTGACACTACAGTGGAGAAAATCTGAAATGGCTAGTGGGATCCTGAAACTCACGGAGGAAGGAATTTTCCTCCACTAGAGGAACTTTATTTGAGTAGCTGTAGTTGAATTCTTTGCTGCTTAGGATTACGAGCAAATGCAACATTGTTCTTTTTGAGTGAGGGTGATGTAGATCCTAACTAAACAGCAGGCTAATGTGAAACAAACCTTAACTACATGACTGCACACAACTGATGAGAGAGGTGCACTTGGTTTCCCTGAATTAATCTGAAAGATGGAATAAAAAAGTATGAGGCATTATTCTAAGCATGAGAAAATGCATCAGTGAAATGATTTCATTATGGGAAAACAGACTTGCATTTCATGCTATTGCTTTACAGAAATGAAATGAAAAGGCAGTTCTTGTATAGCTATGTATTTACTTTCTAAACAAACCGGATGCCATTCAGTCTCAGTCCTCTTGTAATTCTCTCTCTTGCTGATGCACGTTGACCTTTTGCTCCAAAATTTAAAATCAAAATGCAACTCATCTCTGTGGACACAGATATAGCCCAGAACGAATGATAATAGCGTAGTTTACATGCAATTGTACGTAAGAGATACAAGGGCGAAGCAGCATCTAAATTCAGTTCTTGGTTCGGGGGAAGGCTGCACTTTTTCATACATCCGACAAATACAGCATTGGGAGTGGATTTTTCAGGTTGCTTCATTTCTTTTTTTTCATTCCCCAAACTAAAAAGATTTTGAAACAACATAACTGAAGAGACAGCAAGCAAATTTTAAGTGGAACATAGTATGTCTGGGCTTCTAAGGGCAGGCAACAAGAAGCTATGTTCACAAAGTGCTGCATGAAGCTCTTCCAGTAGGTGTCTACAATACATCTAAACCCCACTAATCTCTTTTGATTCCAAGTAATGACTCACACTGATGTCAGGGCTAAACAGATACAAAAATCTTTTCAAACCTGTGGGGGTATGGGAGGGTTTTAGTGTCTCTTACTCATGTTTTTGACAACTCTGACAATTGCTTATACCTCTTTCATAACCTCGTTTGGTTTGGGCGCAACACTGCACGAACACTCTGGTTGATTAAGGACCACAACCATAGCCACTCAGCTTTAGGGATTTGGCTGATTTAATGTTTATGCACTCTTGAAATGTGAACTCCTATTCTTTGATTTCTATGCATCTTTGGATGCGTAAATGAAAAGATTGCTGCCCCGAGCTGATTAGTGTCTTTCCATCCGTTTTCTTTTTCCTATAAGAATACACTGACTATTTTCTGCATCAAACATTTTAGTTTCATTTTTATTAAAGCAGGAGTAAATAAATACTCTTTGCTAACATAAATCTGAATCTTGGGCTTCTGCATTGCCTTATATAAGTTGTACTTCATGTGCCTCATATTCTTTCTACCACTAGGGCTAGATAGTATGGACAGATGAGCACTGTGGATGGCCATAATTATTTCTCTCTGGCTTTGCTGCCACGGTGCGTTGGAGGAATGAGTAGGCTTGTGTCAGCAATGACATAGCAGATAGTGAGCCAAGGAATATAACAGACCTGCAAAAAACTGCTACTGAATGGATGTGGGAGGAACCTTTCATCCTGTGAAAAGTGCCTGAACTTTTTTATTTTGTGGGGTGGTTTTTTCTGTCGCGCGCCGCCCCCCCCGCCCCCGCTTCGTTCCAATAACAAATGTTAAAGCATTGTGGTGTGTGTATGAATTTTTGGGGAGTTTTTTTTGTAAACAGAATTTCTAGGGTTTGACTAGTTGTATTTATTGACTTCAAGGTGTAGGAGTTGACTGCTGGACTCTATGCAACTTATTTTGATGCTATTTTCCTCAGTGTTTAATGCTTATTAATGAATTGACATGTTGACCAGTCCAGCAAGAGAGCTGTGGTTCAGCAGTGTCCTCAGCTATTGCTAGGCTTCATGTTCTGCTTGTTCTTTCATGCTTTTCCTGTGGGTCATTCAGACTAACTCTGCAAACTGAATGCAGGGGATGTGCATCAAGTGCTTTGGATTAGCATAAAACCAATTAGGACAAGCTGAGGAGTCTGGTAAGTGAAGATCCAAGCCTTTGGTGATACGTGTGCTTCCCTCTGCTGTACTGCTGGCACTGGGCTATAGGAAATACCTCCTAGTTCAAATACGTAAAATGGGTTCCGGAGATCAAATACAAACAGAAATGACAATGTCAGGGTGAATTATCTTTAACTGATAATTGATCTATAGGTTCTCAGCTACATGAGAAAAAAGCTTAGGAATTTCTTATAGAGGGCAGAATCAGGCCTATGCAAAGGATTATGAATTGTGGTCTTCTCCAGAAGCTATGCCACTTAATGGAAGTAATTTACCTCTTGGCATGATGTTGAAAGAATCCTCAGTTGTGCTAAATTAAGATATTTTCGCATCTGGTGGTGGAACAGAAAGGTGCTGGACTAATTGTATAAAAGCTTTTTACATATAGCCTTCATTAAAACTATACCCAACTACCACTTTTTTCTTGTTTTCATTAAGCTATTTAGCTTTTGGCTTAAAAGTAATTAAATCTGGATTACACTTCTAAACTCAGGAGGGGAAAAAAGTATGAGAGAAGATACTGCAAAAGCAAATGCTTACTGTAAGCATTAAGTATTTCAGGTCCCCATCAGGACTGGAGACATGTTTTTAAGGCATTTTACGAGCTCTTAATAAAACAAAGTCCTTCCTGTGAAAATATACTTCTTTCCAATGATATCTTTGCTTTAAGTTTTACAGTGTTTTTTTGCTATTTACTGTATTGTTCAGAATTCTGTTTACAAATTTAATCCTTAAAACAGCACATTCATAGAAGTAGCACATGAAAAATTTCACACTGAATTTGTCTCAGTATGTTTTGTTCAAGTTGATTACCAGTAATTTTCTGGATGATCTGCTTAGAGTGAAGGTGTTAGAACCATACTTTTTCAGAAGTACTATTTTGAGTTGTATAACAATGCAGATTTTGATTTGGTGTAACAATAGCGTCTCACTTATGGAGTATGGTAAAGCAATTCTTAGTGCTTGGAGAGCATTTAAGATCTTCTAAGCAAAGTAAAACCTTAAACTAATCCTTCTAAGCAATCCTGTGAGAATCACCCGTGTTTGCGTTTTGCAGTAATGCAGAATGAGAATACCATGTGACTTGCCACAGGCTAGGCAGTGAGCAAGTGGTAAAGTGGGGATTAAAATTTGAAAGCTCCTGACTCTCAAGCCTGCACTCAACCCACTAGATATCACTGACTCTTCTAATCAAACCTCTGAAACTACAATATCTTGTTTGTGCATCCATCTGTTGTGCAGATTTCCTTGGGGAACTTCAAGACACTCTCTCTTTTACATTTCAGGCTCTCTGAAAACTGTATTAAAAAAAAAAAAAGCTAGACGTGAACCAAAAGTACATACAAGTCATGCATTTATTCTTGTGGTGTGTTGGTTTGGGTGTTGGAATCGGCTCATTATTGAGGAAAACAAAAGGTATCTCCTACAGAACATTTCAAATTTTCATCTGTTATGCAAAATGTTTTTTTCATGATGAAAACAAAAGGGAAAAAACCCCAGCTTAATTATTTCCATCTTCCAATCGCCTCTGTCGCACTCCTTTTGATTCAGGGACTTGCCAGAATTTACCCATTGGCACAGCAGTTATTTTTAGACATGTTGCTAGATTTCAAGTAAAGCTCACTGGTGCATACAAATTATTCATTTAAGCATTGATTTGAAAATAATAATAATGATATATATCTCTCTAACAGTGTGTCAGGAAAGCATTAAATGTAGTCATTCTGGAAGCAGTAATTGTAAGCAACAGTTTATTGGAAGATCATTCAGGTTTGAATGACAACAGAAAATGCAAGCCACAAATAACGAAAAGCAGGAATTGAAGTGCCTGTTCTGCACTGGCGTGCAGAGGTTCCCTCAAAACACCAGCTTGCCCACAGCAGCAACAACCTTGGAGCTCTATACTAGAAAGCACTTGCTCCATCTCCACTGCTGCTTTACTGCACTGTTGTCTCAAAGCCAGTCAGCACAGAGAAAGCAGCTCATGTGCTGGGGTGAGGAGGAGGGCATGTTTTACCCCTGTCAGCTCATTACCAAGATACAGGTCATCTCACTTCTCCCCTGATCTGGAGCCTATCCTGCAAGCCGCTGATACTTAAAAGGAGATGCCCAGATGCTTTAACATCCTTCACTGTGCAGCATCAAATCATATGCATTTGATTAATGCTTCATAGCTTTAGCACGGGCCAATGCTCCTGTATGTTGTGATGCTCCTACACCTATGCAATGGTGATGTCTTCACATTTTGGATAAAGTTCTGCATCCACCCCTGGTCATAAGTGACTTAACTCTCCCGCACCTCACTTTTTTTAGCTCTCCTTACTCAACACATCAGCGGTAAGCTGCTTAGCTATCTAACACCTGACAAGAAGTGATTTTTATCCCATCTCATTTATCAGCACTCACATGCTCTGAAGATACTGGCTTTCCCTTGCTTCTTTTGAATTGTCCCTCATGCATGAAATATTCTCTTTAGTCTGCTTTGGAGTTCCTCCTTCCTCCATCAGTCCCCTGTGTAGAGGCTGCTGGCTTGGAGGAGCTGTACTGAGACCATATCTGCTGATCGGTTGTGGGAAAGTCTGCGGGAGTGACTGCAGAGGGAGATCTGAGCTGGTGAGAAGCCATGTGTCACATGCAACACATGATACCTGTGGCACCATAGAGATCCATGGCAATAAGCAGGTGATGCCCATTGCTGATCTCTCCTCTTTAGTTGATGTGCTTTACTTAGGCTTATGATACATTTGCCTGGTACTATGAAATCTCCCAAGTGAGCCGTTTTGGGAGCACTGGAAGCTGTATGGCCTTATACTGTGGCACTGCATGAAGCTAATACACCATGTTTCTCACTAGGGCAACACTGAGCAAAGATGTTTCCCAAGGACTGTAGTCTGTCTTGGCTAGAAACCATGTGCTCAGTCTATATGGTATCTAGGACAAGAAGTACCTGGTTTGTGTTTGGAGCTCAAATGGCTTCTGCTTTACACGTGCAGATTACTACCTACACGAGGTACCTACAACTCTGCATTGCAACAATTTGTTAGTATTTTCCAACTATGCGGTGGAAAACTTGCTCTGAATGTACTTGACACCTAAACATCACCCAGTCTTTGAGGACTATCAGATTGTGACTGTTTGCATATTGTTTGGACAATGTGCTACATAATAAACAAACTAAAAAAGTTATTGATATTCAATAGAATCCACAAGGCAGGGCAGATGGATTTTTAAAGGGGGTTGGGCTGTACATATGTGCATCTGTTTCTGCTGTCAGTAACTGTTTGATTTATGTCACTTATTGAGTGGCCTCTGATAAAATATCTACCAACTAGCATTCATCCAGGGTTGTTTTGGTTTTTTTTTTGTCTAGAGTGTTGTTTTTTTGTCAAAAGATGTAAACCAAAACACTTTCCCAGCCAACCAAAATAATTCGGAAGGTTGCCCTAATGACTCTACTGGGATCTAGTCCCCTAAAGCAAGGCTCTTCCTTGCTATCTTGTATACTTCTAAAAAAAAAAAGGGGGGGGGGGGAGAGGGGGGAAATGCCTCTCTTAAGGATTAATGATCTGTGAATTCTGTGATAAAAGTTGTAACTTAAACAGAAGAAAAGATCAATTAAGAGATGTGCTAGAACAGCTAAAAAGTAAGAGGGGCTTTCTGTGAAGGGGATGGGATGCCAACAATTTGTGCCTGGCCTTCAAAAGAGAAGTCCATGAGTTGTCATGCTGTTTGTGTGGCTGGTCGACAAACAGACTGTGTATCCAGACACCCATCAGCGTAGTATGGAGATGCTCTGATTTTTTTTTTTTTTTTTTTTTTTTTAAATGTGGTTATCAGTTCTGACTGGGAACTGTAGCTCCCATCTGCCTCTCGTTATTGTTTTCTTTGGGAAGACATTTTGGATATGAAATGGCTTGCTGGCAGATTGCAGCTGACTTGAGGGGTTAGTGTGTAAAAACAAAAACAAAACAAAAAAAAAGAGGTGGTGTACTTTGTTCATTCCATTGCCTTATGTGAACACCCATTGGGAGGAAGTAGTTTTGCTGTAAATACCAGAATCTTGTAATCTTGGGGGGGAAGGGTGAAAGGCAAGAAAGAAGAAAAAGCATGTTCTGCATGGGAGAGCATCATGTACACTTCCCTTCGGGGTGTTCTGTATGTGCTCTACCTTTAGGAAATGATGCTATCTCCTGACTAAAGGAAGGTGCCTTACAAGTGTGGTCCAAGTAAAAACAAAAACAAACAAAAAAGGCAAATCATGCTCCTTGGACTCCTGCGTAGTCCATGGCAGGATGAATAATTGCTTTTGTTGTCTGGAGTTACCTGTATCTGAGGCCTGCCATCTTTCTCTCGTTTTGGACTCACAATCTTTTCTTCAGTGAAACCACGAGCTAAAGGGGTTGACTGAGTGCAGTAATTCCTGGCATTTCTAGAACAAAATGCAGTGAATTTGGCCAGCTGGAAGTGATTTAGCTTCTCACTTCAAATTCATTAAATCCAATGGATTTTTAGAATGGGATTTCAAAAACAAAGCTGAAGCCTTAATATTATTATGTAGGAGTTTGGGTTCCCATGGCTATCTATGCATGACAGTAATATTTAAGCCTATTTGAAATTGTGCAAATGCAACACCGAGCTGGAACAACTCTGCCATACTAGTCACCATTGCTGCCGAAGTTTTAGCCCACAGGAAAGTACAGAAATGCTGGTATAGGAAATATTTCAGTAAGTCACATTACCAATGAAAGTATTTTCACGTATTCATATTTAAGAGGCATGGCTTCACACTAGCTCTCTATTTCCTCAGACAGTAGTGGCTTCACTGTCCTGTTAAAGGACTGTCAGTAATTCTCACTGCCATTTTATCAAGTTAGTCCTACTAGGATAGAGAGGAAATTATCTTTTGTATAGAGGCAAAGCAAAGGCTTCTGAGTTGAAATTTGACTAAAATTGCATTGCATAATTATGCTAGAAGTGCTGTTTCACTTCATAGCTTTGTATTGGAGATATTTCAACCAATCCACAGAAAGTACTTAAACAGGAAAATACTTTGCAGAAAAATTCTTTGAAAATCTTATTAAATTTGTTATTTGGCAACCATTTCTAGAATACTGAAAGACCTGGAGGGAACCAAATATACATTTACTGACAAATGCTGCCTAATACAGTTTTTATAGAAAGAATTCAAATGTAATATTAAGCTACATTAAAGAAACATCATTAAGGTTGCAAAATTAAGCAATCAAAGGTAAGGTTGTCGGTGTAACCCTGATTCAGGCCCCTTGTGTGTATGCATTATGATACAGTCTTTAATTACATGATCATATACTATTTTTTTTTCCTCCTGCCTCATTCAGTGAGCAGGATGAATAGCACTCACTAAATGAGCAGCTATTCAGTATTATGTTTTCCCCATTGTTCAGTGTGTGGTCTTATGCTTTATTTATGGCACACCATTCAAACTCGGCTCTGAAAAGGAAATCTAAATCTCCTCATGGGCTTTTTAACAGCAGTTGCCACTGCAGTGTCTGAGAGATTCACAAGCACTAATGATTCACAAGCACTTTATCTTCGCAACAAGCCTGTGAGATGAAGTGGTGACGGCAACTCAGGGAAGCTGAAGCAAAAGAGATAAAGGTCAAAAGTCTTCTGCCAGCTTGGTGTGCTCAATTTAAGACCTTTAGCATCTGATTCTTTAGTGCCAATATTGCACTCCAACTGTTTAAGAGTAGTTTCTGTATATGGAGTACCTATGTGTGTATCCCTGCCATTCTCTCAGTCTGATAGTATGGTTCAGTTGCCTTAGTTATGAGACCGTCCTTTCTCTTCCTATTCTCTTGGGTCTAATTTAGCATGGACCTCTCCACTACTCTCTCAGATGAGCTTCAGTGCTGGCACATGTGTGGTAGTTCTGTACAGCTGCGTATGTCATGGTTACGTGTAGCGAAAGATGGAGCACATTCAGTGACAATGAGATTATGCAGTATTTTAAAGACTAAAATAGAGTGCTTTTGTTGAATGTGTTAGATTTATAGTTCTTCAAAACTTGTAGTCTGGCCAACTTAGACTTTCAAAAGGATAATATAGGGAATATCTCTCCCTATTGCATGCTTATTGAATTCCAAATGTTTAACATCTCTAGGGCTTGGGAAAAAAACTTTAGCTGTTAAGAAGTTGATGATGTGGTAGACAGTATTTGGCCTTTTTGGTCACATTGTGATGTTTTCCTTTAAAAAGATTGGGTTAGGTGGAGCTCCTGATAGAGAGGGGGAAATTACTCCTTTCCTAGAGAGCTAGTGAGTCTGCTTATCAAGAGAAGGTTCAAGAGAGTGGAGGGCATAGACAGGGGGTTGGAAAGTCCCAGCATCTCTTGCAGAGAGACTGATAATTCCAAGAAGATCTGCCAGCTGGGCCGTTGGGATCAGGGGAAAACTTTCCCAGGGACCAGGTGGGACTGGGCAGAGTTTGCTTCCACTCTGTTGTTGAGTTACCTGCATCCACGCTCAGGCTGATATAGTTCTTTACTGTGTTGATGTGGTAGATGGGAGAGTGGAGTGTCCAACTCATTTCCATTCTGTTTTCTGTAGTCTTTTTGAGTTTTTCTCTGTTTAAGTGAAGTATTCCCACTTTTATTCTAATAAAAATCTGACTTTTGATCATTCTGGGAGAGCTTATAGTAGAGAAAAATATTTAGACAGATCTCAAAGCTCTGACTGAGGGTCATGGAAGAAAATCCACATGTGCTTTCTTTACTATGCTGTTAAGAACGGCTGAATTATTTTGGCTGAAGTTTGTATGTACTTCAAATCAGCTAGAGGTCAAGGCCCATTATAAAAATATTCAGTATTGTGTACATTGGCTAACCTTAGGGGGAAAGAGAAAACAGACTGTTATAATGGGAAGACAAGGAATCTTACTAATGCATAGAATTACCAAACTTAGCAATGTAAATGTCAGGTTTTCAGCTACCATAAATGGTGATGACTATGTGGACTTCAAAGATGGCATGTTGATAGAGCAGCTAACAGTCTTGCTAACATATTTCCAAATAATGTTTGTTAAAGATATAACGGAGGAAAAAAAAATAGTTGCAATGCCATCTGTAAGGTCCCATTCTGGACACTGTTGAAGTAATACAGCAGTTCGACAGGATTCTCTCGCATGCGTCAAGGATATGAAAATATATAATATGTCACATTCTGTCACAGTTGCTAGCAAAAGTTGGGTATTTAGGCACATTCTTTCTCATCAGTGTAAACGCCCAGTTTGGCTCTCCCAGCTTGCTCTTTTACTTTGTGGGTTATTTGTGGGGGGAGGTTGGTGAGTTTATTTTAGTATTGCTGAGTGAAGTTGGTGCTACGAGATCTCTTTAGATTGTGCTATTGTAAAATACCATGTCATTCTGCATTTGTGCAGAAGTCTTGTTCATGGCTTTTCTCCATTGTCTGGAATCAAGTGCAAACCCAGGTAAGAAGGCTTCATAATTCGTGATTTGGTGAAAAACAAAAGGTTCTTCAGCTGTGTGTTCCTAAACTGATTTAGCAATCCATTTCTGTGTAGGGCTGCATTGATGGCAATTTGGAGAAGGGTAGAGAGAGGTGAGAGAGACAGAAAGAGGAGGACTTACTATAGTGAGTTTGGTTTGTAGCTGAATTGATGGATTCTGAAGATGTAGGAGTAGATTGTCTACAAAAACTCTGCTGGTGTCTGGAAGCATAGTGTAGTTCATAACGTTGCATCCTTGAAAGCAGGGACTCCTGCCTTGGCCGTCTGGTTCTATCCTGTGTGAAACACTGACTATGATGAATTCTCATAGCTGTAGCATACAGATTTGCCCTCTCTGGAAAACAGTCTGATTCCTTGAATGTAAGAACTGACAGGCTGGCAAACGTCAGCTATTCTCCCTATCATACATAAAGCTGAAGCTAGTGTTGAGCTGCATTTATGGATCCTCCAGTGTTTCCTACCAAATTCTTCTGTTGCAGTGATTACCAATGAAGCCCAATGGGTGACACAGTGAGTTGAACTGGCGCAAGGACAGCCAGATTCTTCATTGGCTGGGCACTATGTATTTATTTTTTAAGTTGTTTTCTATCTGATTGAAGCAAGCTTTTCTAGTGGTAACACCCACTACATCAAATAACAGCAATTCAAATGCATTGAGGTTAGCCAAACATTAGGGGTTAGATTTTCAAAGAAAAAGGTTGATGTGGACTTTTAAATGTCATAGTTACACTACTTAGGTAAAAGTGCTCACAAAGCCCTTTAATGGTGGTGTGCTTGTTAAAAAATCAGCCTTATTTAAGCCTTACAGCTTTTTTATACATGCTTCATTAAATCCACTTGTAGTTAGCTAATGCAGCATAAGCGCATAGCGAAGGATTTAGCTGGCCCTGGCCCACAGGTTTGTGTGTGTGTTTATGTCTTTGGGATGGACTTGCTGGACCTCCTGTGCCTGTCTAGCTGTGTGCTTTGAAAAATCCAGCAAGGAATCCTCGCTTCAAAGCCAGTAATAGCCAAGTAACTTGGGCAGGGGTTTCCTTAAACTCCCCTTCTCCATCTGCTGACATATTGCACACAGTTTAACTTGGATGTTGCAGAAGCACCTGTTATAGCAGACAGTGAAAAGTCATTATAATCTGCCAGTTGTAGCGTGCTGTTCCATCCTGCATCCCAATCGCACATCCTAATGGGCTGTGTCACGTTGGGCAGCACGGTGGCTTGCCTGTCATGCTTTGCACAGGCAAAGCTGCTGCATCTTGCCAAGAATTACAGGGTTCAATATATGATATTAGAAGCCTGTTACAACAAGCCTTGTGTGTGCTGCTGGCAGGAGAGGACAGTGAAGCTTTTTGTAGTAAAATAAATGACTATCAAGGAATCTCATTTTTCAGAAAGTAGTTTGGGGGCTGTGTGATATGTGCTCTGGCTGCTTTGCCAAGTGCTTTTGCATTTACTTAGTACCTGTTTGGAGAACGGGAAAAGAAAACAGTAGCAACTCATTCTGATATTTGGAGCAGGGCTTTGGGCTGTCTCCTCTTTCTGTATCCACGCATTCAGAAGCAGAGCAGTTCACTTGCTGTGGTGCTTGTGCAGTAGAGAAACTAGACAGTCCTTACCCTGGCCTGCTCCCTGGCACAGCCAATTTTTCTGTCGGTAGCATCTGGCGGCAGGATGGTCAACCTTAAGTGTCTAATATCTTAGATGTGGCATATTTGTCATGGTATCTATCCAGAGATTTTGAGATGAGGCCCTTTTGGCCCAGTCATAGTCTTCCTGGGCCCATCTCATAATTCTCACAGCCAGGCATTTTCCAGCTTGCCTAACTTGTTATTTCTCCTTCAGGAAGAAAAAATGTCCAACTGTCCCTTATCTGCTACTGAAGTCCCTCTGTAGTTTAAAGGCTATCCCTTTTCTCACTGGGATGGGGGGATTTTGGTAGCGCTTTGATTTTTAACACCCCTCTCTGAGGGCTTCTCATCTAGCCGTAAATGCAAAACACATCTTGCACCCAGCTTAGTTTTAGTTGGTGCTGGTACAGTCAAGAAATTGGCAACAGGTAAGGAAGAGTCTTCTTTGATAGAAGCAGTCTTCAAAGTTAGGTGGCCAGAAAAGAAATAGTAGAGCAGAGCTGTTCCCCTCAAAATGTCACTGCCTGCCCCATGAACAATAAAACTGGAAACCTCTTTGAGTTCTGCAAGTCTAACAGCAGCACTGGCAAAATTAATGACTGCGCCAGTAGCGACAGCAGAGAAGGCTAGTGTACTGTGACTCGGTAGGAATGTCTCCTGAAATGCAATGAGATATCTTTTAGTAGGTAACTGGAAATCCTTGACTTGACTGAAGAAGGCTTTCTCCCATGGTTCTGCAGCAGGACCTCTCTGCACCCTCCTTTAGCAGTGGAGGTGGCTGGTGAGGTGGTGGCAGGACTGGAACAGAGCTGAGATGTAGTGGTGCTGAGCAGCCTCCTCAAAAACTTCTCAGCAACTGCTCAATTTCTGGCTGTAGCCTCAGCCCTTCTGCTTATATCATAGAATCATAGAATGGTTTGGGTTGGAAGGAACCTTAAAGGTCATCTAGTTCCAACCCCCCTGCCATGGGCAGGGACACCTTCCACTAGACCAGGTTGCTCAAAGCCCCATCCAACCTGGCCTTGAACACTTCCAGGGAGGGGGCATCCACAACCTCTCTGGGCAACCTGTTCCAGTGCCTCACCACCCTCACAGTAAAGAATTTCTTCCTTATATCTAATCTAAATCTACCCTCTTTCAGTTTAAAGCCATTACCCCTTGTCCTAGCACTACATACCCTTGTAAAAAGTCTCCCCCTCCCTTTCTTGCAGGCCCCCTTTAGGTACTGGAAGGCCGCTATAAGGTCTCTCTGGAGCCTTCTCTTCTCCAGGCTGAACAACCCCAGCTCTCTCAGCCTGTCTTCATAGGAGAGGAGCTCCAGCCCTCTGATCATCTTTGTGGCCCTCCTCTGGACCCACTCCAACAGGTCCACGTCCTTCTTATCTTGGGGGCCCCAGAGCTGAACACAGTACTCCAGGTGGGGTCTCACGAGAGCAGAGTAGACGGGGAGAATCACCTCCCTCAACCTGCTGGTCACAGTTCTTTTGATGCAGCCAAGGATACAGTTGGCTTTCTGGGCTACAAACGCACATTGCTGGATCATGCTGATCTTCTTGTCAACCAACACCCCCAAGTCCTTCTCCGCAGGGCTGCTCTCAATCCACTCATCGCCCAGCCTGTGTTTGTACGTGGGATTGCCCTGACCCAGGTGCAGGACCTTGCACTTGGCCTTGTTGAACTTCATGAGGTTCGCACAGGCCCACCTCTCAAGCCTGTCAAGGTTCCTCTGGATGGCATCCCTTCCCTCCACTGTGTCAACCGCACCACACAGCTTGGTGTCGTCGGAAAACTTGCTGAGGGTGCACTCAATCCCACTGTCCATGTCACCGACAAAGATGTTAAACAGCGCCGGTCCCAATACTGACCCCTGAGGAATGCCACTCGTCACTGGTCTCCACCCAAACATCGAGCCATTGACTGCAACTCTTTGAGTGTGACCATCCAGCCAATTCCTTATCCATGGAGTGGTCCATCCATCAAATCCATGTCTCTCCAATTTAGAGACAAGGATGTCATGCGGGACAGTGTCAAATGCTTTGCACAAGTCCAAGTAGATGATGTCCATTGCTCTTCCCTTATCCTCCAACGCTGTAACCCTATCATAGAAGGCCACCAAATTTGTCAGGCACAATTTGCCCTTAGTGAAGCCATGTTGGCTGTCACCCATCACCTCTTTATTTTCCATGTGCCCTAGCACAGTTTCCAGGAGGATGCACTCCATGACCTTGCTGGGCACAGAGGTGAGACCGACTGGCTTGTAGTTCCCCGGGTCTTCCTTTTTTCCCTTTATAAAAATGGGGGTTATGTTTCCCCTTTTCCAGTCAGTGGGAACTTGCCTGGACTGCCACGACTTCTCAAATATGACGGATAGCGGCTTAGCCACTTCATCCACCAGTTTCCTCAGGACCCGTGGATGCATTTCATCAGGTCCCATGGACTTGTGCACCTTCAGGTTCCTTAGATGGTCTTGAACCTGGTCTTCTCCTACAGTGGGCAGTTCTTCATTGTCCCAGTCCCTGCCTTTGCCTTCTGCAACTTGGGCGGTGTGGCTGGAGTACTTGCCGGTGAAGACTGAGGCAAAGAAGTCATTGAGTACCTCAGCCTTCTCCATGCCCTGGATAACCAGGTCTCCCGTTTCCTTCCGGAGAGGGCCCCCATTTTCCCTAGTCTTCCCTTTATCACCAACGTACCTGTAGAAGTTTTCTTGTTGCCCTTGATGTCTCTGGCCAGATTTAATTCTATTGGGGCTTTGGATTTCCTGACCTGATCCCTGGCTGCTCGGACAATTTCTCTGTATTCCTCCCAGGCTACCTGTCCTTGCTTCCACCCTCTGTAGGCTTCCTTTTTGTGTTTGAGTTTGTCCAGGAGCTCCTTGTTCATCCATGCCGGCCTCCTGGCGTTTTTGCCTGACTTCCTCTTTGTTGGGATGCATCGCTCCTGAGCTTGGAGGAGGTGATCCTTGAATATTAATCAGCTTTCTTGGGCCCTTTCTTTTGGGGTTCCCCAGAGTCTAAAAATGCGTGCAAATCCCCCTGAAAAGGCAAAGAAGAGTGCAAAGTGTTTGAAGTGTGTGTGTGTGGTGTTTCAGAACCTTCTTCACAGATAAATTTATTTTTTATTCAGAAGGTGGCTCTAAATGGTCTATGTCAAAGACAATGTTTTCTATCAAATGTTTGTTGGAGTTTTGTAAGATTTATGAAAAGAGCAGACTTCCGTAGGAACCATACTGGGACAGCTCTTCATAAGCCTTTTGAAATAACTTCTTTTATTAGCTTTTGAGTTTCTCCTGCTGGGATTATAATGGGTTAAACAATTTTAAAGCACTCTATTATTTTTTTTTAATGTAATTGAGAACCCTTAATAGGCGATTAGTAAAATAGGTTGCTGCTATGTTTTGCTCCAAACACTTGGGCAACAAGATGAAGGAAAATGAGTTTCTTGCATCTTGCCTACTGGATGGCTGGCACTTGGTGTGGGACAGCTGTCTCTGAGTTTTGAGTACCGCCGATTTCATTTATGTGGGATAAGCTTAGTTTACCAGCTAACTTCTATTGTGGAGGAACAAGATGTAGAAGGAAGCTGATATATTTGAGAGCTGGATGTTGGAGCAGAGTGTTATTCTGGTGAGAGGTGAAGGTGCATGGTTGTCAGGAGTACATGTGAACCACGTCTGGTGTCTGCCACTTGTGAGTTGGGACCGTGGTTTCTGTAGCATCAAGTTTGGGGACGTGGAAGGGAGCATATCTGAGCTCCCTTTCAAGCTGTGCGCTTCAGGTTCCCTCTTCATGGAAACCAAGAGTCCTGCAGGTGGGGTGGAGGAACTGAACATCTAGGTTTTGCCCTAAAATGGAGGTTAGACAAGATGTGTTGTTCTTCCAGACCTTGGCTGATCAAAACCACTTCCAGTCTCTTGAGTTACACATTGCTATAGACACCTGAAATGTGTCTCCTCCTCCTATGGGAGGGAACCATAAAGTTTAGAAGTAGTTAGCATCACTCAGTCTCTCCCTTACTGGAAAGGTGTGCTATCTCAAGGAGGATTTTCTTTGTGTAATCTACTCCTCACTGAACAGATGATATATGTTTTCTGTGATTTTATTCTGGGTCACTGCCTAGTGATTGTAAGGAAGGGTAATGCTGGGTCATTCAATGTTCTGCTTTTCTCTGTTGCAGTTATAACTTTATTTTGCTCATGGTAGTTACTGTATATCACTGTTTTTTTCAGTGAGATATTTAGAAATTTTTTTAAATTGATCATTGGTGTTAAATCTGACAAGAATATTATAAACAGAAGAACAGGGCAGCCAGGCACTAACTCCATTCAGATGAACATGTGAATTCTCAGCACAAATCCGCATCATACCCTGTCTTAAGAGTAGAATTATCTATCTGTACTCGTGGATAGAACAAGCTAATCCCCAGAGCCAAAGATGATGATTCTGAGCAAATCTTTCAAATTCTTGTATCAGGTATCACCTAGCTACTTTTGGGGAAACAGGTCTTGCTGTGCATAAATGTGACATAACTTCACCTTTGAAAATGATTAATGCTCACACACAGTGAGGCCAATAAATAAGCTCTATTCAATATAGGATTTGCTTTCAGAACTGCACAGCTCATTGCTGGCTGTTGTTTGGTCATATATCTCTTCAGACCACATTGCCAACTTTTTTTTTTTTTTTCCTATTAGTACAAATGCATTATTATTACTTTCTGTGGAATCTTGGGAAAGAAAAAAATACTTCAAGCAATTTCAGGTAATAGTGTTTCCCAAGGATAATCACACTTTGAAGACACTAAAGGAACTTGGCTACAGTTTCTGCTTTGTTAAATCTTAGAGGGATGATTAGCATGTGGTAAAGGTTCCCTTGTGAGTTGTTTTTTGTTCTTCATATACTGTTCTCTTATCTCCTTCTTTATGATAAAGCTCTGAACATCCTTTACCACTGCCCCTTCTCAGTATCAGCCTGCTCAGAGAACCAGGGGACAGATACTGCTTTTATGTGCTTGCTGTTCCTGGTAAAGCACTGCTAGCCTGGCAAAACTGGATGATGGGCTGGTCTGGAAAACTGAAAAAGTGAACACAGAGACTGATTGCCAAGGGAAAAGCGACAGGGAAGTCCTTGAGGAAAATATGTTGCTGCAGAAAGATGAAATGCCAGTACACCACTTCTCGTCTGCTCTGCGTCATCCATCCAGTCGTGGAGCAAGGCAGGTGACAGCTTAGCTCCTGAGAAGGCTTAGGGATGCTCTAATTTGGGACAGCAAAACCCTCCAGCCAGAGGCTGTTAATATAGCTTGAGCTCCAGCCAAGGTTTGTGCCAAATGAAGTCCCTGATGTCCAATTAAACTTACGTGTTTAAAGTAGCTCTAAGAGCTTGCTGAATCTGCTAGAAGGGTTTATCCACTTAAATTTTTACTTTGGAATGTGAGTGCTAAGGAAGGGTTTTTGCCTCTGTTCTGTTCAGGTCTGAGCCTTGCAGAGTACAGTAATCTTTTGATGGAGAGAGACAGGATAACAGAAAGAATAGGCGTCCAGTGTCTGATACTGCTTAAATATGTTAGACTGTCACTAGGGTTTCTTTTATGTCCTGTGTCAGATTGTGACCTGGCTCTAATGTGACACTGAAAAGCCTGAAAGTTTTTATGCGTTTATTACTAATGATATTATGAATGCAGACCACAAAGATGACCAATATTATGTTTGAATTGAGTTTAAATCTCATTTCCACTGAATGCTACATATTATCTTGAAGTAGTTGATCATTTTTCCTGAGTGGGGTGGGGAAAGGATGAAAAGGAAGGGACAGTATCATATTCTGAGGGGCATTTTAGGAAAATTCGATACCCATTATTATATATTTTTATCTCATGTATACCTTTGTACTCAACTGCAATAAATTTAAACTCACTATTTAAAGAGTCACTTAACAATCAATATGTTTTCATATGGCTTTGACTTTACTTTTTTAATCAACTCATAGAGTTCTGTATAGGTACAACTGGAATGAACTATAATCAAGGTTCTTCCTTAAAGAATCAACACAGCAGAAGGTTATTCTATCTGCATACAAAGGAAAAGCTTTTCTTCCTGCACTTAAGTTAGACTAAAATAAATTCGGTATGTCTTAAGATTGAGAACTGGAATCTGAAGGTGGAGCACGGGACCATTTTCCAGTGTAAGACTTCAGGAGCGCATTCATGGCTCTGCGCAATAATCCTCATGCAAATGATTCTTCTGTAATTGTTGCAAGCTGCAGCTCCTCAGGAGTGCTTACAATTTCTGAAAAGTCAACACTTCTTATTTCATTAGAAGAAGGTCACTGAATGATATTATGAAAGAAAATAAAAGTAATCACTATAATATAAATAATCACAGAAAAATCCTGTCCATAGTCCCTTCTTTGCAGTGTTTGTTCAAAAATAATTCCTATCACTCAGAAAACTTTGTGTTTTACTGTAGGCTATAAAAATAATAGGATAGTAGGATATAGAAATAATCATCCTTTGGGGACATGCCTCAACTTTTTATGCATTCAAGACTGATAAAATGAAGTATGTTCTCTAATGGTGAAATTCTTTTTGTAGATGAGGAAAACTGACTGAAAATGTTTCTCATCTTCCAAATTAATGATTTATCTGTACCACAATTCATTACACCATCAAGAATACGAACTGAGCAGTTTGAAGCAAATGTTTATACTGATTTTCTGTTTATTTGCAGTTAGAGGGATGTCTCTGAAAGATAATGTTGGAATTATCACTTGTAACTATGATATTTTCAAAAGTCTGAAGCATTTGATTTAGCTACACTTATATTTCAAATATTTCTAGATCAGCTTTACTTTTTTCAGCTGTCTACTGACAAACATTTATGAAAATCATATCAATGGTTCCAGGATTTGAAGTATTAGTAGCCACAGAGGGGAAAAAAGTTTACTTTTCAGCCAAGTCTATACTTCTTTTCTCATTTAAGAGAAGAACTAATGTATTGTTGGCAGTACACAAAGATTTTATCTTACTGCAATGTATCATGGTTGTTCTCTGGGTACCCAGCCCCCCGAGCTGGAAGACAGGGATGGGGAGCAGAATGAAGCCCCCATAATCCAAGGGGAAATTGTTAGCGACCTGCTACACCACTTAGACACACACAGGTCTATGGGGCCGGATGGGATCCACCCAAAGGTACTGAGGGAGCTGGCGGAAGCGCTCACTAAGCCACTTTCCATCATTTATCAGGAGTCCTGGCTAACCGGGGAGGTCCCGGTTGACTGGAAGTTAGCAAATGTGACGCCCATCTACAAGAAGGGCCAGAAGGAGGATCCGGGGAACTACAGGCCTGTCAGCCTGACCTCGCTGCCAGGGAAGGTTATGGAGCAGATCATCTTGAGTGCCATCACGCGGCACGTACAGGACAACCAGGCTATCAGGCCCAGTCAGCACGGGTTTGTGAAAGGCAGGTCCTGCTTGACTGACCTGATCTCCTTCTATGACAAGGTGACCTGCTTAGTGGATGAGGCGAAGGCTGTGGATGTTGTCTACCTAGACTTCAGTAAAGCCTTTGACACTGTTTCCCACAGCATTCTCCTGGAGAAACTGGCTGCTCGTGGCTTGGGTGGGCGTACACTTCGCTGGGTAAAAAACTGGCTGGATGGCCGGGCCCAAAGCATTGTGGTGAATGGAGTTAAATCCATTTGGGGGCTGGTCACAAGTGGAGTTCCCCAGGGCTCAGTATTGGGGCCAGATCTGTTTAATATCTTTATCGATGATCTGGACAAGGGGATCGAGTGCGTCCTCAGTAAGTTTGCAGACAACAGCAAGCTAGGCAGGAGTGTTGATCTGCTTGAGGGTAGGAAGGGTCTACAGAGGGATCTGGACAGGCTGGATCGATGGGCTGAGGCCAATTGTATGAGGTTCACCAAGGCTAAGTGCCGGGTCCTGCACTTGGGTCACAACAACCCCACACTACAGGCTTGGGGAAGAGTGGCTGGGAAGCTGCCTGGTGGAAAAGGACCTGGGGGTGTTGGTCGACAGCCGGCTGAATATGAGCCATCAGTGTGGCCAAGAAGGCCAAGAGCATCCTGGCTTGTATCAGAAATAGTGTGGCCAGCAGGACCAGGGAAGTGATTGTCCCCCTGTACTCGGCACTAGTGAGGCCACACCTTGAATCCTGTGTTCAGTTTTGGGCCCCTCACTACAAGAAAGACATTGAGGTGCTGGAGAGTGTCCAAAGAAGGGCAACGAAGCTGGTGAAGGGTCTGGAGCACAAGCCTTATGAGGAGCGGCTGAGGGAGCTGGGGTTGTTCAGCCTGGAGAAAAGGAGGCTCAGGGGAGACCTTATCACTCTCTATGGCTACCTGAAAGGAGGTTGCAGCGAGGTGGGTGTCAGTCTCTTCTCCCAAGTAACAAGCAATAGGACAAGAGGAAATGGCCTCAAGTCACCATCCCTGGAGGTATTGAAAAGACGTGTGGATGTGGTGCTTAGGGACATGGTTTAGTGGTGGACTTGGCAGTGCTAGGTTTATGGTTAGACTTGATGATCTTAAAGGTTTTTTCCAACCTAAACATTCCTATGATTTCTATTCTATTTAATTTGCTGTCTCAGTTAGGTGATCTGTATGAATAACTGTGGATAATGCTGTGATACACTCTGGCTGTTTCTGTAGCAACCACCTATGGGGTTTTTTTTGTCTGTATTTTCACGTTTCTTTCCAAGAAATGTTTTTTTGCAACAGTTTTGCTCTCAGAAGCGTTGCTTGAATTATTTTTATTTTCTTCATTTGTGTGCTGTCTTATATGTGACAGTCCACCACAGACAATTGAGAAATTGTTGTATAAATTACCAAAAGCACTGTGGCAGTTATAGCGATCTTTAGTGATCCTTACGCTTTCTGTAATGAGTGGAAGATTGATTTTTGTAATTCCTCTTCTTCCTTTTGAAGATGTTAGACTTATCTGATGAAATGTTATTTTTGCAGTCACTATGACAATCGTGATTTGTGCAGCAGTATAACTCAGCCAACTCCAAATATAAGTGAAACTTAAATTGAACTTTAAATTGTGATTGCTGTTTACTTTGCATTGTTTATGTGGGAAGTATTATCCCAGTGCAGATATTTTAGTGCTTGATAAATACATGGCATCATAACTTTTTTTTTTCCCAGTGGCAAAGGCTGAAGAATTCAGTATGAATTTCAGACTTGTCTGTATACAGTGTGGGTTGTGGGGGTTGTTTTTAAAAAACACAACAGATCCTAGTTGCCTGAGTGTGTGTGCGTGAGTGGTTTTGCATTGTTTCTGAAGTTGTAGTTTCATTTTATCAAACCTTTTAAAATAGTTTCAGAAGTCCCTCTCTGGATGATGGCGAATAATCAGAGCATGTGTTTCCCTTCATCGTAGTTCTCTCTCGCTTTCAGATTCTCCATCCTCAAGCAATAGGCATGGGGATTTTTACAAGACAGTTGTGGTGGGTTGACCTTGTCTGGCTGCCAGACGCCCACCCAGCTGCTCTCTCACTTCCTCCCTCCCTCCAACAGGATGGGGGACAAAATAAGATGAAAAAGCTCATAGGTTGAGACAAAGGCAGGGAGATTGCTTATCAATTACTGGCATGGGCAAAATAGACTTGACTTGGGGCAAATTAATTTATTGCCACTTAAAACTAGAGTAGGATGGTAGAAACAAAGACAAAAAGTATAGAGCACCTTCCCTCCCCAGTTCATCCCAGGCTCGACTTCACTCCTTCGCTCCTGACCCCTCCACCTTCCCTGGCCCCGAGCAGCGCAGGGGGTGGGGATGGGGGGGTCATGGTTGTCTGCCGCTCCTTTCTCCTCACGTGTTCCCCTGCTCCAGTGCAGGCCCTCCATGGCTGCAGTTCCTGTCAGGAAAACCAGCTCCCCTGGGGCCTCTCCACAGCCGCAGGGGAGTCTCTGCTCGGGGCCTGGAGTGCCTCCTCCCTCCTCCTGCCTGGCCCTTGGTGTCGCAGTGATGTTTCTCATGCTTTTCCCCTCGCTCCTCACTGACCAGCAGCACTTTACCCTTTCCTAAATATGCTTTGCCAGAGGCGCCACCAGCCTCCACACAGCTGGAACCGGCCACGTCCGATGTGGGGCAGCCCCTCAGCTCTCCTCACAGGGGCCCCTGCAGCCCTGCTGCCAGCACTGGGGCACGGACACCCAGGACAGTAGTTGATGCTCCATTTTTTGTCCTTTTTCCCTTTTCGTTTTCTTAACAAGTCTTCCCCACTGTTTTCCTCTGTGGATCTGCCCTGGAGGATGTCCTTGGCTCTGAAGCAGTCGGCTTCTCTTTCCAGTGCCATCCGCTGGCACCAGGTTATCCTCCACACTTGTGACCACAGGTCAGACTGTTGCACAGGGTGCTATAAAGCCTGTCTCGACTTTCTTCACTCACAGGCTGCGAAACTAGCAGGAGATTTGCAAAGTTACTTAGGTACCTTCTTATATGCTGGGGATGACATGCAGTGTTTTAACAGGCTAAGTCTCTAACATGAAGCATCACCAGTTGTTGGTGATTGACAAGTGTGCAATTCAGTGCAGGCTTTGGGCTATGTGAAAGAAAGGACAATATTGGTTTCCTTAAGTGGCTTCAAGTATTTTAGCATGTTATAATTTTTGAGATGTTAATTGCCCTTAATATTATCTACCTATCTATTAAACTTCCCTAAAATATTATCTAAGCATTTATAAAAATGGGGATACTCAGAAAGCACAGATTGCAGGCTTCAGAGCTGTGACACTTTCAGCTTTCCACAAAGGGCAGGTATATGATAAGTTACGTGTCTGGGGATGCTGAGGCTTGCAGATTAAACGACAAAGCAAGTATGTAGCCAGGATAGCTGCTATCCTTAATTAGACTTGATCTGCTTAGTACTTTCATGTTAATAAAGTTAGGAGCTTTTTGGTATTCTCCTGTAATCTAACAAAGCATCAATATTTTCAGTGACAAATGGGTGTTGATTACCTGGTGAAGATTGATTACAGGCTTTAAATTTGCTGGACTGAAGCTTCTGTTAATGTCCCCCCTCTAATAATCATTCAATTTACTCAAATCTACTCTAATTTTAGGCCTACGATACCAGTGCTTCCACTTCCTGGTGACAGGTAAATCCTCACTGATATTGGTTAAGCCATTTGGACAATGTGGTGCAACAAGCATGATGGATGGCTTTAATTTGATGTTCTTAGACTGTCTTTGATGTTGCTCCTGCCCCAGTGAAAACTTGCTACAGAATTAAATTAACACTGCATCTGCTTTTGTGTTTGTATTCCAATAGCCAGAAGGCATGTAAGCCTGCATTAAAAAAATAAACAGAAACTTCTTTTTACTGTGGTATTGGGGGAGGGGCATGGATCTGAAACTCTCGATTAGAGTGACAATGTTAATAGCCAAGATCTCAGTTTTTCTCTTATAGCTGCATCAGTTGTATCTTTTGCTAGGAGGTAAGAATATTATATTTCTACACATATATATATTTGTGTTGCTGAAAATGCAAATAATCTTTTGAGGGAAATGTTTCCTTTTTGTGCAGAGGGTCCTAAAATGTCCCATATTACAAGAAAGCGATGAAATAAAAGTGCGGGGAAGATATATACACATAACTAAATAGGTTTTACCTCATGTTGTTTTTGTCTTTCATACTTGCAACTTGAACTTAATCAGTCCCGAACTCTGAATTCTTCTTAAACAATGTGTTTATTGGTCTGAAAGAATGCATTAACTTTTCTTTCACATGACCACTCCTGTGAGCAAGGGCTGTATCCCTGTGTAAGCAAACATGGCAGGATGTCTACGTCTGTTAGGGCTTTTTGGCCTAGTCCAGGGGACTGTTACCAAGTTCAATGAGAAGTTTCAGTAATTTGTTTAAAAAAACCTCTTGCTAAAGACGTTGGTTTGTAATTACAGCAGTCTGGGATTGACTGCTTAGTGATGATTTCAGAACAGGCTTTTCTAGGAATTTTTCTGACACCATGCTGACTGGGATTGTGTTTGTTTTGGCATAGTCTGGTGTTATCCACTGCCCTTCACCTGCACCTCCTGCATAAGCCTGCTGCTGTACAGGTAACAGCAAAAAGCACTTTTCTTCCTTTCTTTTCTTTTCCCTTGTGTCCTCTTCTGCTTTCTACACTAAGCTGCTTTTCTCTTTACGCTGTGGTAGCCTTACTCCATGAGGGTGCAGAGACTTTCTGAGGCAGGAGAGAAGCCATTTCTGCGTTCCTTCTTGCTCTGCTGATCGAACCATCCGTTGGCCAGCAAATCTGTCCAACCTGCGTGTGGTCTTGATGGTGGACTGATCTCATCTGGCCCACTTGGTAAACTCTATGTCCTTATCAGTGGTCTCCTGAAAGGTGAAGCGCTTTAAGTAGTTGTTGGCAACATGATATTGTTTGATCTGCAAGCATTTATGCATTCCTTTTGATACCCTTGGTAATTACTTAATCACCTCACCTACCGTCTTTGTTAATGGCTAAACCCTGAGATGCATAATATAAAACAAAAATGTTTTCTCAAGGATCTAATAGGAATAATTTTCACTTGACAATATCTTAATTAACCTCCCCATTTTTGTGAAATTTCAGTCAGCTAGTAATTGCGAAGATGAAAATGTTTGCGATGTTACACACAGAAATGAACAAATCTGTTTCCAGCCTCTGATGTTGAAGCAGCTGAATTCTCTTTTTAAGCAAAGATTAGAGTAATGGTAGAGGTGCATATTTGGTGGATAAAGATGCTGTTTGTTGCTGTGGGAGAAAAATCAAACTGAATAAAATCAATTACTAGCTGATCCGAAGTCCGCTCAGATCAATGAGAGCCTTTCTGATGACTTGAATGGGCTTTGGATCCAGTCCTGCTGCACAAATTATAAATCCTGTAGCTAGGTCATTTTATTCAAGAAATACACTGAGCTAGAGAAGGTTCAATTTTCCACTAGCATATGCCCTTTTAAGATAGTTCCTCAAATAGTAACATACTCACTGACCTAAGTCCAGACTATTTTACTCTGCAAAGGCCACAAGATCTTGACGGACCTATTGGCACCTCCACCAATTCTGTTTGCTCAGTTTATGTGGCTGGACTTCAATCCGTTCAATAGCCTCAATAGATCCATATCAGTAGAGAAGAGAAAATGAGTTTTACACTATTGAGGTGAAGTAGTATTTACAAGACTCAATAAGATCTTTCCAAAGGTTAACCCTTCTTTTGCATGCTACAATACGTAGGGGTGAAAGTGTGTGCTGTCTGGGCTGCTTTTTTGTTGCACACTTTGTCCATTACAGCCAATGTATGTCTGTAGGTTTAGTTAAATGTGTTCCTGTATCCCATAAGAGTAATTTTTTTTTAATATTCTAGATAGGCAGTTATTGAAATACTCACTTGGCACTTCAGAGCGCGTGTGGTCTCACACTGGCAATGTTACAGGGGTTAGACTGTGACTGGAGCTGTACAAAATATTTTTTTTATTTCATTATATATCTGAGAAGGTTGCTTGTAGGAGGAAATCATTGAACATGTGTTGAGGTATCTGCACTGGAGGAAGTTTAACTCCCCTCCTCCCAGCTCCTCTCTCCACCCATCAGAGCTAAGCTATCCTAGTGCTGGGGCACAGAGAAGGCTTGTAAGTGGCTGTTCGGCATCCGTGAAAATTAAATCCCTCTAACTTGGACACCTAAGGATTTTGGAAGAAAATTGCACAGACTTGGCATTCAAACCCTTTCACTGTTCTTGTTGGTTTTAATCACTATGAACCAAACAATTCTCATTCTAAACTTGAGATTCAAGTGACTTAGTTTCAGGAAGGAAGCCATAAAAAAAATGTACATTTCATGGAAATATTCACAGCTGTAAGTTGAATAAGGTTTTTTAAAGACAGGATGAGTCCAGATAGTTTTAGACACTCAGCGTATCTTTTGGTACATGAGTTCCAAAGAAGGAAAAAAAAGAAGTAATTTTCTTAATAGTTTTGGGATTTGTACAGATGTTTTCTGAAGAAGTGTGTGTTCCAGCATTTCCTCTGAAGTCTTAGAACAGAATAGTTTTAAACCCAGGATCACTTTCTGGCCATGAGGCACGGAGTCCTTTCAGCTAGTTCTGCATATTTTTTAGTTGCCTATTTTAGTTACATATTTAAATTGGCAACACTTCCCCCAACTCCCCATATTTTGGACAATGCAGATAATATCCACCTTTACTTTACAGTCTGAGTGGAGAAAAATCATACCTGCCCTCTGTAATGATCACCTCTGTGCTTCTAGGTATTCACTCAGCACGTGCCTCTGGGCTTGTTGGTTTTTTTGTGGGTTTTTTTGGTCTTCATTACTGTTATCAATAGTACATCTCAGCGACTACCAATATGTCAGCACAGCTTATATTAATATTCCTTCCCCTGCTCCTTTTTTGATTACTGAAAGTCTTATGGCTTTATTGCCTATGATATTTTAAACAAATAATGCCTTATATTCCTCTACAGAATCATAGAATCATAGGATTCTTTTATCATAGGCTACTATTATCATAGTATTCATAGAATACTAGGAATGTTGTGAACCTCGACTTGCATTCCTTGGCCAGTATAGATTTGGTCGTGTTGAATATTGAAATACCACAAGAAGGAGGTGCTGAACAAACCCATGAAACAACAAAATTTCTCTCATTTGTGTTTGCAATTGCTGGTAGGATTTGGAGAAAATCTTGTCATATCCTGTCCAAGTGGTATTAATGCAGGCATTTCCTGACATCAGTTAAAATCTGCAGCACCTCTGCCTTGCAGAAAAGGTGAATCAATTTCTTAAAAATGTTTTTTAACACTTGGTTCTCTCAAACAAGGCGTTAGTCTCTTGGGTCGACAAGGAGCTAAATTTAAACTCGAACAGTATATCATCACTCTCCCATCAATCTTTGCATTAAATACTCACACTGCACTTACCTATATGTACTATGATAGCAATCACAATTAATAGGTGGAATAGTGCATTTATATTATGTGTGAACATCCCAAGTGCTGGGTGCTCTGGCACTGAACCAGCAGAGCATTTGAGCGTCTGCCTAACTTCAGGGAAAACGGGCTTGGTTTTTCTTTTAATGAAATCAGCATTCATGGTGTGAGTTCAGAGCTGGTTTGAATTATCCCAGTAAAGCAGCAGGGAGGTTTTTTTGTGAAGTTTAAAGGCTAAAATCAGTGGGCAAGGCTACTCATATCTTTAATGCACACAGAGAGCCTTTATTTGTTAATGCCAGAGTTCTCAGTACCTTGCATGACTGAACCTATTGTGAGGATCAGAAAAAAGAGCTATTTATGGTTTAAGATAAGTGATTGGGGCTGGGTACTCTGACTGGATTAATATGCTATTGCATGCTTTAGTTATACATTTATTAAAAATGTTTTATGAACTTGCAATAATGCACTCATTCCTGGCATCCAATATGATTTGCCCTACTTAATCTATTTTGCTTCTCTTCCTTTCCCCCTATCTATTTTCAGATTGACTTTGTCCAGTTTTTTTTATAACTATTTTTAGAGGTGAATGTCCTTTGTGGTGTATTTTTAATCATGCTGAGTTGCTATATTATGTTAAAGTCTTATTAACAACTGACATGAACTGAGAATAGTTCATTGTACTGGGCAGTAGAGTGCAATAACTTATGACTTCTTAAAATAACATTGGCTTATTTGATTTCTCATTTTCTACTTCTGAGAGAGATTGGAATAAAAAAATTAGGACCTTTAAATCCCTTCTGTTACCACATCATAAATCCTTTGCTTATCTGAATTGCATAATTAGCATGAGGTGACAAAGGAGAGGGAGGGGAAAATTTCTAGTACTTGTCCTAGTCCCCTTTCACTTTCATTTGTGAGCCAGCTGCTCTTACAGGTTGAATCTTCTGGGAATCTGGATGGTTACCTAGTGGATACAAGGTGCCCTGTAGTAGATGCATCACTGAAACCTCTACCTATAAAAATGCACAGGAGACCTTAGTGGGTTGTCCCTACTGATTGCTGGTCAGGAGAGATGATAAAGATGACCTTTATGGGGAAACTAAGTGCTTCCCATCAGCTGCTGGCTGACCTCAGTCTATGCGGGGACAGACTGGAAACAGGAGTCTCACTACTACCTTATGTCACTCCTGAATACTTCATGTTTTCCAGTACAAATGTCAGCGAGGAAAAAAACCTAGCCCCTGTTTCAGGCCTGTATCTGGGGATTTATGGCTATGAGAAAGCATCAAATCTAACCCTCACTTTACTTTCTTTCCGGTACTCTCCTAACGTATTGCACCATTTGGTTGTTAAAACGTAAAAATGATGGCTAATGCATGCTTCTCCTATGAACTTAGGACCATTTACAAAAGTATTTGTATGGACTGGCCATGGAGGTGCCCAGTCTCTACAGGGGTCTGGCACTGCATCTGTCCCTCACTTTAGACTTGCATCCTTCACAGCCTTTCTGCTACTAGGAAAGGCTTCCTCTAGCTAGCTGAGACTTCGATGTAGGTGACTCCTTAGAGGTGACAGTAGCAAATGATAAAGGAGTAAAGGTGCCATTGCTCAGTGAAACACCAAAGAGAAGCACACCACATTCAAAGCTAACCATAGTTAGCTAATGGCAATCATGGTAGCTAATTGTACTTGAGCAGTGAAACAAGATCCTTGAAACAGCCTCCTTAGGGTCCCTCACAAACCACACTGGGAACCTGGAGGCAAAGTTTGTTCTTGCAGTCATGAATTCAGGGAGCTGATTTCTCTGGCCAAGGTGAGTTATGGTGAAGCTGCCTAGGCAGTGTGAATCTCCTGTGGGTGGTGGCACTAAGCCGAAATAAAGGCCTTAGAGCCTGTCAGTGCTGCATGGGGACTTTCCAGCCCAGCTGTCACGTGTGGAGTGCCGTGGTATGTGGTCTGGTGTCTCAGGCTGTACAGACCAGCATTCCTACAGCTGTTGGCATTGTCCCTGAGCTTCCTTTCTTTTCCCAGAGATTTTGAAAATAATGTGTATAAAGACAAAGATCAGGTGAAAAACATTCTTTATCCCTTTTTTTCTTCCTGTTTCCATACCAGATAGGCTGCTTTTTATCTTGTTCTCTAGTTGGGCTATTAGCTTGGTCTAATCCTTTTCTGTTACCAAACTGCCCTTCTGTGCACAGATTGTCCCCTTGATT
Organism: Gymnogyps californianus; assembly: GCF_018139145.2. Classification (NCBI taxonomy): domain Eukaryota; kingdom Metazoa; phylum Chordata; class Aves; order Accipitriformes; family Cathartidae; genus Gymnogyps; species Gymnogyps californianus. The sequence continues at coordinate 17,952,332 of NC_059479.1, forward strand.
AGTTTTCCACTCAAGAAGAATTAAAGGCATGTGTATGAAGGAAAACTGGGGGCTGTGAGAAGTGTTAAGGAATTGAGAAGTCTGTCTCCTCTTCATCAGTCCCAGAGTGATGGGGAGGAGGAATGCTCTGCTCGCTGGACCTTTGCAGCAAACTTCACTGTTACTTTCACTAAGACAAAATCTAAAGATTTTATAATCTTCTTTATAAAAGTTCATCTACCATGCTGCATGCTTACTCGTGGTGTGGTGAGATAAGTGCCATGTGTGAGGAAGGTGTGTAGAATTTGGATTTGGAACCTGGAGGACTCTACTGTGATATGAGGTTGGCAGGGTTTATTTGCATAAATGCTTCTTTTTTTTTTTTTTTTTAATTGCCTTGTAGTTTGCGTGAAGAAGTAAAAAGTTGATAGGTTGTGGCCTAGAGGCTAAATATTGGAAATCAGCTAGTGAATTAATACTCAGTGTAGGGAAAGTGTTTCAGTTGAACTACTTAGATATGACTTGCTGTTCTTATAAAAAAATGTCCAGTATGATTAATTTGCATTTAGTCTTTGAAAAAAAGCTTAAACTGAGCTATCTACAAGTGTTTTTCATCTTTGTTTTAACACTTTAACCTTCCACTATATTTTAAACATAGAATAAGTTGTATTTCATTTTCTTGATATAGTCACAGCTTTGAACTTACTTGTGGTTAGATACATTAGACGTTTCAGGGAAGTTTGAGGGCAAGTATAGTATCCCAATTGGAGCTGGAAGCTGTTCCACATGTAGTTATCACTTTGCCTGCAGGGACCTCAACAAGTTGCTCAGTCTGGGCCCTGATGTGCTTGAAGTCCGTGCTCTGGGGGACTAGCTGGTTGTGACACTGGGGTTGCAACTGAGTTGGATCTGTAAGTTTTGGGCAATGGTGTTCCAAGACACTCCAGTTTAAATCATTGGTATTTGGCAGTTCTCAGCTGTTTCTAACCTGGGACTTGTGTCATAGAAGTCTGACTGCTTCAGTGATCCTGGAACTTCTCATCGGTTTTTGTAATGCAGCACTTTTACAAAAGTGGGCAGAATCATCTAATCAGACGATGACTCCTCAGATTGTTGCAGTATTGGATAGAGGAATTGGTGAAGTCGTATTCCTGAACTTCCTCTCCAAGCATGGCTTAGAAAATGGTTGTTTAACAAGCCCCAGGAAAGTGATGTCTGGTATGGGCTGTGTGTGTACATGTTTGTTTGTAAAACTGTGTTCTCCATTTTCCTGGCTTCTGAGACTTCAGGGTGTGACTCTTCTCACCTTTAGTCTCTGTGGGATTTCTGAATTTAAGTACCACCTTGCCAGTAAGCACTGATCCTGGCTACTCTTACAGGACTTTGCCTTCAGCAGTAGTTATAAATGCTGTTGTTTTCCAACATCTGAGAAAAGAAAGCAAGCTCTGAAGGGACCTTTCCTGGGTTCTTGTCCAAACCTAAGGTCTTTGCCCTTGAGAGCAATAAAGCTGGGCTCTGCCAGAGCATGCTTCTTAGGAAAATCATTCTTTGACCAGATCTCCCCATCATAAATTGGGGGTCAAGGACTGGAGTGAAATTCCTGATTCCAACAAGATGTCATGAGAGAGATGGGGAAGAGTGCTCTCCCTTCCCTGGACCTTGGACCTTTATGCTCTGCATGAAGCACAAGTGTGGTGGGTTGACCCTGGCTGGACGCCAGGTGCCCACCAAAGCCGCTCTATCACTCCCCTCCTCAGCTGGGCAGGGCAGAGAAAATATAACAAAGGCTCACGGGTCAAGATAAGGACAGGGAGATCACTCAGCAGTTACCGTCATGGGCAAAACAGACTCGACTTGGGGAAAATTAATTTAATTTATTGCCAATCAAATCAGAGTAGGATAATGAGAAATAAAAACTAAATCATAAAACACCTTACCCCCACCCCTCCCTTCTTCCTGGGCTAAACTTTACTCCGAATTCTCTACCTCCTCCCCCTGAGTGGCGCAGGGGGACAGGGAATGGGGGTTGTGGTCAGTTCATCACATGTTGTCTCTGCTGCTCCTTCCTCCTTGGAGGAGGATTCACACTCTTCCCCTGCTCCAGCGTGGGGTCCCTCCAACGGCAGACAGTCCTCCATGAACTTCTCCAACGTGAGTCCTTCCCACGGGCTGCAGTTCTTCACAAACTGCTCCAGCGTGGGTCCCTTCCACGGGGTGCAGTCCTTCAGGAACAGACTGCTCCAGCGTGGGTCCCCCGCGGGCTCACAAGCCCTGCCAGCAAACCTGCTCCAGCCTGGGCTCCTCTCTCCATGGGGCCACAGCTCCTGCCAGGAGCCTGCTCCAGCACGGGCTTCCCACGGGGTCACAGCCTCCTTCGGGCATCCCCCTGCTCCAGCGTGGGGTCCTCCATGGGCTGCAGGTGGAGATCTGCTCCACCGTGGACCTCCATGGGCTGCAGGGGGACAGCCTGCCTCACCATGGTCTTCCCCACGGGCTGCAGGGGAATCTCTGCTCCAGTGCCTGGAGCACCTCCTCCCCCTCCTTCGCTGACCTTGGTGTCTGCAGAGCTGTTTCTCTCACATCTTCTCACTCCTCTCTCTCTGGCTGCTGTTGCCAGCAGTTTTTTTCCCCCTTCTTAAATCTGTTATCCCAGAGGCGCTACCACCATTGCTGATGGGCTCGGCCTTGGCCAGCGGTGGGTCCATCTTGGAGCTGGCTGGTATTGGCTCTGTCGGACATAGGGGAAGCTTCTGGCATCTTCTCACAGAAGCCACCACTGTAGCCCCCCCGCTACCAAAACCTTGCCACGCAAACCCAATACAAGACTTGAGCATAGGCTAGCAGCTTGCTGTCCTCTTTGTGTAATTTCCATAGAAACAAAATCCAAGTGCAGGGACTGTGTAAGAGCCGTGATGTGCTCCAACAAATCTAGATTTGGCCTATAACACCAAATCAATAAAGCAAGCTAAATACATCAGTGCAGCATGGTTTGTGTGTTATAATCCAACTTTTGCCCTGAAAACCTTAGGCAAATTTAGGTATTGGTGCTTGTTTTACTGCTAGACGCTCGTACCTGAGAGTCAGTCCCTTTGCTGAGCTCTCTGATAGTGATAGACCTTCATGCCTTTGGTGAGGGAGCTTGCTGTGCAACACCTTGGTTAAGGTACTGATGTTCTCTTGCATTGATTCATGTGTGAATCTTGTATTGATTCATAGCTCTAGTGATTAAGCCTATTCACTCAGCTTCAGATAAGTATGTGGTTTTCTCTAGGTCAGTTCAGAATTAGGGTACAGATTAAGCCAGTCAGTTTAGATCCATATGGTTAGGCATGCTGGTTGGCTTCAGCAGCTTTGATGGCTTGCTTGGTCAATTTTCAGCACCATGAATGCAAAGCAGTTGGAGCCTGCTGGTGAATGTCTTTCTAATAAAATGTGCTTGTGCTATTTCAAGACACTTGGTTGAAAACTATACGAAGAGCTTTCTTTGCTACACTGAATTATTTTTACCCAGTAACTCTTCCAAAGAGTATCATCACTTTGCAGATCTCGAATAAAACAGCTGAGCTGTGTGCTTTCAGTTCCACTGGAGAAACGTTTGCAAAAGACAGAGTTGGAGTAACTCAGTGCAACAACTGGCAAAGCCAAATCCAGGAATGACCACTGTAGGGTTCTTTAACTGGCTTCTGCTACGTGCTGCTGGATGTGAATTATTCACCGGTTTACACTTATGAATAAAATACATGCCTTGGGAAATCCAGCTGGTATGTGCCCTTTTTATGCTGTCTCCTGTCCTTTTTCTCCGCAGCCGCCTCCGCCGCCCCCCCCAATGTTAAGTCTACATTCATGTTTTCTGTGTTTCCAGGCTAGGATGAGTTTTGTGATTTAGCCATAAGATTCTAGGGAATATCTGCTACACCCGAGCCCGTTCAGAAAGCAATACAGTGGTGCTTATTCAACTTTTCAGTAATAACTATGTGTTTTCTAAGTAGGGATTTTCTGCACTTGCTTGGTGTGGGTTACAGAGCACAATTCACATAAGCTGCCTGTGCTCTTTCACCATAATGGTAGGTACACTAGCAGGAGATGTGAACCTTTTGGGTTTTCATGCATTGTAAACTTACTCCCATCCTCAATGCACAATGTATTTTGGAATCTTTTTGTAATCTGTTAAAATATTAATTCTCTTAAAATGTTGTATGAAACATGATGACAACTTAAAACAAACACTACCACCCTCAGCCAAAACCATAACCCCCGAAAGTTAAGTTCAAATAAAAAGTACACCCCCATACCTTCCCCCTCCGCCATGTTCAAAAGACTTGCAGTATAGTTAGGGGCTAGAGAAGCTATCCCTGCCTTTCATATGTCCCTGACTTGAAATGCCTCTGGTCTGCCACTGGACCTTTACTGATTAAAGATTGCCAAATTTGACTGAAATCTCTTAGTTACTTGTTTATGTCGTAAAGGATTAGAATTAGATCACAAACCTATTTTTTTCCTACATTTAAAGGATTTGTTATAGAAGGGGAAAAAACAGTGTGTTAACCTCTTCATGAAACCTGTAATTCTGTTTAATTTCTTCCTCCCCAACAAGAAATATGGCTGATTTATTTAATAAAACATTCAGCAGATTTTACAAATCTCATTATCAGTAGACTCTAAACAGATGCTGGTTCAGTTATTGTGTCTGCTGCTGCATTCATTTGGCTCTGCAGGAGTCGGATATGAAGGAGTTGCAACAGCCTGAAAACAAATGTAGCCCTTCGTTATGCTTTTGAGTCTTGGTGAAAGATCTTGAGTGATCCAAGTTGCAGGGGTGGGCCTTGTAAGTGTACTGGAGCACTAATAACCATAATTACAATAAAGATACTAATGACCTAATCAAAGGGTAATTCTGACAGATGTGCTCAAATTCAAGATTATATTAGAGGCTTTGTCGTGTAATGTGTAATACCTGGTGGTACGTTTCTACACAGCCTTTCATCCCAAAGATTGCGAAGTGCAGGGCAAAACCTAGAGTCTTGGGAGGAACTAATGACCTGGCAAGAGACTTCTCTAGGGTATCTTTCCTAAAGACATTAGCAGCAAGTGTAAGTCCTTTTGGCAGTTATGTCCATGTAATTGCCCTTCTGGACTAACTGAAGTACACTAGGGAGCAGTAGCATCAGTAGCCTACGGATCTGCAAGGGAATTCCTGCTTTCTGTCCCTCCTGTGTTAGGCTTTGCTGGCCATCCAAATTCCTGCTCAGGCTGGCCAATGCAGGACTGCATCCGCCAGGTTCATTGAAGGGCTTAAACTGGTCATCTGCTGTGTGACTGCTCTGGGATGGAACAAAACAAAAGTGGGGAAGGAACGCCAAAGCAAATTTCAAAGAACCTTTTCCTCATCTTTTGCCCAGTTCGAATTTGGTTTTAGGCTTTTCATGTGCTTTTATATTAAACATAGTAAGGACTATATAAATAATGGAATAATGGTGGAGAAGCAGCCTTTCGTTATTAAGGGGTCCAATATCATTGCAATGTACCCTTCGCATTGTCTAACAGTAGAAAACAGTGCAATGGCAGGGTTTTCTAGTGGAAAAGAGAAACTTGAACGATCAGCAATTTTTTTTTTCTTAAAATGGTTTCCTCTTCTTAGTATCCACAGAGAGAGAGCTTTTTCAATCAAATATTACCGACAGCAAAAACATTATCTAGCGTATAGACAGATGGCAGGATGATAATTGTTTAGAGGGACAGATGGTAGTTTCTTGTACCCACTTTCTAGTTTCTGTGTTTTTAAAGCTCAGCAGTTGCATTGTGCAGCATTCGTGGTGCCATAAAATACCAACCACTTTAAATAACTCTGAACCAGGCTTTCGAGTGATTTGTTTAAAAGGAGCCAGTCCTATTTAAAACATGATCAGCTGAGGATGCCTAGATATTTGACAAAGCAGATTGTAATTTGGAGAAATAGTGCCTAACTTGAAGCTTATATTCTCAGCAAATGCAGAGCCCTTCTGCCTCCTTTCTGCTGGAAATAAGAAGGATGAAATTACAAAAGAGGAATATTCTTTTTTTAAAAGAAAGAAAAAAAAATCTGACTTGGCACTAAGGACAGGGCACCATAGGAATAAAAATAATGTATGAGTTGGAGTGAGCTGCCACAGATATTGTTTGTAGAGACATGCCTGGAATTCCAAGTTAGTTTCTCCCACAGACTACTGTAAATGTGATTAGATCCACAACGTAAAGAATCTTCTACATAAATGGCTTACAGTGAAAAACCAAATATTTAGTTGCCCTGTGAATCTGAGAATTACATGAAACACCTTTATCCTTTTCCACAAAAACTAAGAGATCTTTTCAGGAGTAATTTTGTGAAACACGTGGGGATGCTTCAGGCTGAATCCTGCATGGTTTAACAAATCTTTTGCTTGTTGAAATCTTCTGTGTACCTCTTCCTTCCCCCTGCCTCCCTTTTTTCTGCATCTCATTCTTAGTAACTGTCCTGGTTTCAGCTGGGATAGAGTCAATTTTCTTCCTAGTAGCTGGTATAGTGCTGTGTTTTGGATTTAGTGTGAAGACAATGTTGATAACGCACTGATATTTTTAGTTGTTGCTAAGTAGTGCTTATCCTAAGTTAAAGATTTTTGAGTTTCCCAGGCTCTGCCAGCAAGCAGGTGTGCAAGAAGCTGGGAGGGAGCATGGCCAGGGCAGCTGGCCCAAACTGGCCAAAGGGATATTCCATACCATGTGACATCATGCTCAGTATATAAACAGGGGGGAGTTGGCTGGGAGGGGGGGGATCGCTGCTCAGGCATCAGTCAGCGGGTGGTGAGCGGCTGCATTGTGCATCACCTGTCTTTTTTTGGGGTTTTATTTCTATCTCTTTTTGTTATATTCCTTTTAATTACTATTATTATAATATATTATTATTATTATTTTTATTATATTTTATTTTAGTTATTAAACTGTTCTTATCTCAACCCATGAGTTTTACCTTTTTTCCCCGATTCTCCTCCCCATCCCACTGGGAGCGGGGAGGTGTGAGCAAGCGGCTGCGTGGTGCTTAGTTGCTGGCTGGGGTTAAACCACGACAGTAACCTAAGCAAAAGGAAAGAAGAGATATCTGTTGAACAGGATTGCTTTCCAAAGTTAGGTTGATGGAGGCAGCTTTCAGTATGACTGATGAAGCCCTCATCTCACAGGGGATCAAGGGTCTGCATCATCAGATTATGTTTTTCTGGTGGCTTCTCTTAGCATCCACACAGTTCCACTTTATATAGTATGTTGAAATATTTGCAGGCTTTCTGGGGTGGAGGCTTTCATTTGGAGGTGAACTACATGGATTCTTGTCTTTGCTTTGATACTTACTGTTTGTATCAATATCATTTATCGTATATGAAAGTTCCACTGAAATAGGTACATGTAACTGGAAGACTACAAAGTTATTAATACAGTAATTTTCAATATAGTAATAGCCATAGGCAAGGTGGCTGCATTCCCAGTAATGATTACGTGGCTTCAGGGGTGGTGCTCTGCTTGGGTGGTGAAAAAAATTAAGCACCTGTACTTTCAGTACTCAACCTTCAGGATGCTATTCTATGAGAAACTGTTCAGTCCAAGATAGAGTTATCTAAAATGTGAATAGAAATAAACAGGTGAACTTATAGTTTCAATGTTTTTAAAAAAACCCTTTGTATATACATTCTTTCTCAGCCACCTATTAAATAATTTTATGGAGGATGTATGGGGAAAAATAGGAATTTTAAATTAACATTTAGAGAAATGCATGGAAACTGAACTTTCAGCCAGTGAACACGGACCTCTCCAGTTCTGAGACTAATGGCTATCCAATCTGGGAAATGAAAAATATGCCATGCAACACTAGGTGAACCAGACCAATTTATTTTGTTTTTTTAAAATCTTGCATAATCACAATGAACTGCTTGTGAGCAATCTGGAATCTCAGAATTATTTAAAAAAGATATTTTGCAAATAATTCCAAATAAGGAACATGTGTGAAAAATGCCAAGTGTTCTTGGACAATTCGCAAACAGGAGGAAGCTAAATTCATTAAGTAAATGATTCACTACATATTAGCTCAGTTTTCCTTCTGAGCTTGGAGCCTGTTGGAGCTGAAAATCAGTTTTATTGTTTTTTATTAAACTTTTTTGGTATTGTTTTCCATACTGTAGTCGTGTTGTTTGAGTCATTAGTGTCAAAATAAACATAGAGGCAATAAGAGTGTTAAGAGACTTTCTTTAAAGTTAAGCCTCTTAAGGGGCATCACTGTCTGCATGAACACACATGCAACGCCCTGCAACTGTTAAAAGGCTGAATTGTGTGGAATTTTCCCTTTTAAAATTGTACTATTCTGATCAACATGAACCTTGCACACCTGGGTGTTGGTATACGTGATCAAACTAACTGAAGGTGGGGGGTTTTAGCTGGTTTGGGTTTTTGGGGTTTGTTTGTGTGTTTGTTTGTTTTTAAGGAGGATTGTTGAATTTAGTATCTGATATAACTTTGCTATCAATTCTTGTGGGGGTCAGGCATCCCCTTCCTCTGACTTCAGTGGCCAGAGCGTGGTGCCAGTGCTGAGCACCGTCTCTAAGTGCCACTTTGCAGTCAGTAGGCTGAGTCCATATCTGTCGTATGCATCGATGCAACTGGCAAGTTCAATCTGAGAGTGCTTGGGCTATCACGTAGCTGAGGCTCTCCAGTGGTCTTGTCCTTCATTTCCACTGCTCCAGTTAGCTTAATGCTTTTCCTTAACTGCTTCTGAACTCTTTCATGATAGCAGATATATAGCCAGTGTCATCTGACAGATTTTTAGGCATCTCTGTTGTAAACATGTAAGTATTCATTTAATGCTTGAATTGGTTTACCATCCTCTGTGGCTGTATTTCTCATTCCTTTCTGAAATGATCTTTCTTCATCCTTGGCTGAGTCCCCATCTATGCTTTGAGAAAAAGCTTCTTGATATCTAACACTGCCAACTATACTTATTCCAAATTTATTTCAGATTCTTTCCTGATTCATGTGTCTTTTTTGTGAACTCTTTCTTCTTGCTCTCTGTTGTCTCGTATCGCTTTTTTGTATGGCATATTTATTTTAAACTTGGTTGGAACTTGCAGGTCTTCATAAAAGCTTAAAAAGATTTCTTGAAAAATTACAAATGGCTGCATAGGTTGGTTGTTCCCCTGGTCTAGGGAGGAGATCTGGGCTGAAAATACCTCAGCCATCTCTGGTGTCTGGGAGGAAGGCTTCTTCCCCCTGTATCTCCCCCGAATGGCAACATAACCACCACCACCAAAAAAAGGATTTCTTTGGCAGTTGGCATTTATTTCTTTGCAGTGAAGTAGCAGAGCCATGTAACTCACAACGGTTGGCTGGGGAAGGTGGCAGGCGTTACACTGAAGAGCCTTGGCTGTGATGGGGTTGGTCAGTGCTGTATCCTGGCCACGTCTGTCTGACCCGCCACAGCTTGATCTTGGTGCTGAAGGTGGGATCTGGGCTATGGGGGCCCTTCCTAATGGCAGCGTGTTTGATGTGCTCTTTTCAGTGGCCTTGCTGTAACCTACCCAGAAGTAGAATTATTCTTGTTTGTAGGCAAAACAGGCAGTATCTCATAGCAGCAGAGTTGTGGAGGGGTTGTTGCAATGACTCTGTATGTTTATGAGGGGAAGTCATGAGACAAAATAAAATAGCGATAAGGTTCGAAAACTTCTGTGAAGAGGAAAGCCTGGTCCTTTGAACTCAATGATGAAACCCTACCCTTCACAGAGGCTGAAACTGAAAAACATGCATGATTATCTCCTTGTTCATAGGAACGGTACTATTTATCAGGCTATTCAGAAATCTATTGCGCACATATAAAAGTATTTCTAAATTAAAAAAAAATTTCTACTCTTGCTCTACAAAATTCCCCATTCACATCCCTCTGCCTAAACCAGCTACCTACAAGAAGGTAGTGATTTCTGTTAGCTTTCAAAAGTTACGCAAAGCGCACTTCAAAAATAAGGACAGTTGAGCGTCTGTTAGATTATCAGAAAATATTTGCTGCTTCATGAGCCTTTGATTCCTGCCCCCCCCCATTAGTCTATACTACTTTGGAACAAATGTTTGCATTAATTGTGCCAACTTTTGAATTAGCAATAGATGAATCTCTAGCGGCTTAAAAATTTGCTTAAGTAAACAACCAATGAATCACATGTTCCTCTAGGGTTTTTTGAAAGTAAACAACAATTTTTTTCCCAGTATGAAATAGGACATTTGTATTTTAAAGATAGACTCTCTGCTTGAGGCTGGAGATAGAGATAACTTTTCTAATGACAAAATGTGATTTTTTAAAATTCTAAAAAGGCAGATTTCTGGGCTTGAAGAAATCATACTTTTAATGACTTGGAGAAAGGCTGCCCTTTCTGCTAGTACTTCACTTTACTTTGGATTGACTTGAGTTTGAAGGTGGAATCAGGCCAACTACAGCAAAGGAACTGGCATCTGGTAAACTGTTGTTTTCTCCTCAGCATGTTCAGCGTTGTGCTGTCCTCTTTGTGCTGCTATAATGTGATGGCATGAATGATTAATCTTTCTTTCTAGCAGGGCACCTCAAAAACTAAAACCAAGTGTGGAGTATAGAATTGGATCACTTCAAGAGATTTTCTAGGCCTTGTGTGAACTGAACCTTCTCCGTGTGCCAGGTTGTGTGGTTTTTTTTTTTCCTAGCACTGTATTAGTCACATTGCTTGGCAGTAGAATATTTATTAAACAGACTGTTTTCATCAATTATCTGTCTGTTTTTCACGTGTCATAAAACCTAGTGGCTTTTCTGCTGCATGTTGCAATGAAACAAGTGGCATTCAGGTAAATGGAAACTACCCTGCTTCTGTTCCTAACAAAAGACATGGATTGAGGCTTGTACTAAAAGCCACAACAGTAAATGATTGTCAGTTGCTTTGCTACAGTCAATACAATTTTGCTCTTTCCAGTTCAAGTTAAAGTGAAGATGTACTCTATTAGCTGTAAGGACAGCCTTTCTTTGAATAATTATTTTTATGAAGAAATAGAAATGCTTGAGCGTTGATGTCAGGGTGTTATATGCAACCAGCGACACATTCAATGTAAATGCAGTTCTGCATCTACTTTTTCCTCATTCACATGTATTTAATAATGAAAACAAAATGAAATATTATGAACAAAGTGTAATGTCTTCCTTGCCCAGGAGAGCTCAGGTTCCTAAGTCAAGGCACGTGTGTTGGTGAAGACCTCTTTAAAGGCAGAGATCCTGTTGCAAAGCAATAAATTACTCAAAGACCTTATTTTTTTAATTTTGTGCTTGGCTAGCAATCTGACATTTTTAAAGCTTTTACATAACAGCTTTTTGTCACTTGTGCTTTGCTGCTTCTTAGCTGTTATGTAATTATGTTCAACACTGGTCCTGGTCATACGACCAGGTAAAAAAGCAAGTTAGCTGCATAGGTGAACTGTATTGATACAGACTTGAGAGCTGCCACTTGGTCTTATGTCAGCTGTTAAACCACGGTGATAGGCCAGGGATGAAATGCTTAATAGTCTTGGCACAGGAGAGTTCAATCAGCAAGCATTTAAATTTTTTCTGGTAAACAGAAGCCATAAGCAACTGAAAAAGGCTTATCATAAACTGAACACTGCATTAACTTAAAACCTAAATTAACTTGTGGGTAAAAGTGAAAGTTTATAGAAGAAATTCACAAGATGATAACAACAAAAAATAAATCAATGGGAGAGAAAGGAAACAATTACACAAATTCTGAACTGCAAGTATAATAGCTAACACTTTGGAGATGGTGTTAAATATAGAGGAGGTGGATGGAATACAATAGTCACTCAGAAGAGCATATTCTGTGCTAACCACCATGATGGAGATTGTGAAAGGAGATCCTAAAGGGTGGACAGAGCCACAGTGGGAGAATGCATCACTGCCAGGAGCCTCCAGCCCAGTGAATGTGGACCCGAGGAGGAGCTCTGGGCCTTGTCCCCACATACAGCTGCTTCCAGAGGAGGCTGCCCAGTGGGTAGGCCAAGCCAGCTTGAAGCAAGAAAGATTAGAGTGAGACTAGAAAGCAAAGGGGAAAGAGAGCAGATGCTGTTTGGAGAATCAGGGAAAGGATTTTCTGGATCAGCTACGTGCTGGTGGGTGCCTTTTTTAGTGGATAGGCGCAGCAGGGTCTCACACAGCTGGAGGTATCTGATAAACCGTTATTTCAGCACAATTTCCTCTGCAAATAGTCATGATTGAATGGGGAAGGGTCCATTCATTCTCCTTCCTCTGTAACAAATTCAATGAGCCATGATTTTTGAGTTATTCTTTCTTTACAGCTGGATGAAATTGCAGAAGGCTGAGATAAAATGGTATAGAATGAGCAGATGCAACTTTGGTCTCATTAGTTCTCACCTTTCTAAATGTTTTCCTTTGCAGCAACAGCAATGTGACAAAAATATTTGAGTTAGCTGCTGGTAAAAGGTATCATTTCAGTATTGTTATTTTGCTACAGTCGCTTCTTTGAGTCAGAAAGTGTTGGCTATTAACGTTGTATGTCTTTGATGCTAATCCTCTGCTTCTGTTATGTGGTAAGGTATGGTACTGCTTGTACTATGAAACAGTGAGGAGTCTGGGCTCATTTGTTCATTTCTGTAAACGTTTTCTGCTCTTGATGAAGATGTAAAGGCACTCTTTGCTCTCTGCAAGAAGAGAAGAAAGACTTTGAGACTTAATGTTTTGGAAATCATTAAGAGGCAGCCCCTGGGGGCTGAGATCTCAGGCTTTACTGAATGAGACTGAAACTATGAGTATATCTCTTCTGGTGTTTGCTTTCTTCAGATAACCCTGATAATAGTCCAATGAGTGGGAGGTGGTCTAGCCTCACTCGTACAGTGAACTTCGAGTGTGAGCTGTACGTGGGGCATGTAGCCCCTGCTACCAGAGTGTGAAGCATGAACAGAGTCTGAAGCTTGGGCATTTCTCCTGGAAAGTTTATGCTCTTCTCACCAGACCAGAGTTTCACAAGGGCCAGCAGCATCTCTGCTGCCTCTGCCCAGTCTGAAAAGCCAGGCTGGTTGTTACGCCTCTTCAGTGCTTGCTCAGGCTGATCTGGCTTTAGATCTTATTTAGTAGCTATTTTATTCCAGCCAACTTTTCCTGGCTAGGCATGGCAAGTGACAGTGAGTCACTGAACAATTTTTTTTTTCCTGAATAATATTCTCTTTCCAGTGATTAATCAGTTCTCTGCCTCTCATTTTATGTTGGAATGTAACTTCAAGTGTCTCCTCTCTTGTTTAAGAGGAGGCAAACTCATCACACAAACAATACACAGTTCTATTTGCTTGCATGTATAACCGTTAAAAGAAATATGACTGAGCTCTGGGAGACTATGGGCAGCAGAAAGTTAATCACTATTTCCTCATGCTTTGTGTATCTGTCTCTTCTGGTACTCATTAAACAAGGACATCAGTCCCCCACTAAGTACCACACCAGATGCTACTTATTCTGAATGAGAACTGAAGGAACCATCATGAAGGGAAAATTCACATCATTTAAGTGTGCAATGAAAGCCATCTGCAGTCATGTAGGGAAATACTGTTTTAGAATTGCTATCAGTGAAGTTTCACAGGGATGCACAATACGATGGTGACCTCCAAACATGAATCTGTTTGTTTTCCAGAAGGTAGGGAATTAATAGCTTAGGGTAGAATAATCTAATTCAAACTGGTGCTAAATGATGAGTCACTCCCTATTTTCTCTTTGCTTGAGAAGGTTAAGCTCCTTGCAGTGTTGTTAAATCATTTTGACCCAACTGCTGTAGGAGTTTCAAGGAGATACTCCACTCAAAATCATCACCTTCTTAAAAATTGTTACCTTGTAATGTTATGTCTCTGCCTTCGCCTCTGACCATAGCCAGTTTCTGACTGTTTGTTTAGATATATTCCGAGTTTGGGGAAAAAACATACTCATGAAATGTTGTCTATCTAAAGATCAGGTTCATATATAAATTTTAACTTAGGTATGTCTAAGGTGAATTTCCCTCTGAAGAAGCGTGTTTCTCCCTCTTGATTATAAAGATAGCCTAAGGTGACTAGCTTATACATCGACAACAAATTTCCATGTGCCTGTATTAGATTAGGTGAATCCTGCCCAAAGAGGCTGACGGTTTGGCTGGAGTGTAGACTGAAGGTAGAATTTCCATGGAATAATCCAATGTTTTCATCACTTGACATGCAGGATTCCCCTAATATCAAATTGAAAAAGAAATTACAACTTATGCCTGTTTAAAATATATTTTACTGAAAGCACTATAGGTCTATTTCAGTGAGCAGAAATACATCTTTTTGCCTGACGGAGCTCCTGTTCACTGGCGGGTCTGTGTGCTGCTCAGGGTGATGGCTCTTTTGTGGCTCTTGGGTCTGTGCATTCATTGTGCACCTTTGCTGAACCCTGCAAAAAGAAGCCCTGTAGTGACTGCATGGCCCACGATCCCTTTCTAAATCAAGGGAAGCTTTCTTAGCTGGTGCATTATTTTTTGTTTTCTTCAGGCATTCTGTTAATTCTGTAAGTATAAACTCAAGAAAATTCAGAGACCTATTTGTACTCTTGTTGTTTCAGAAAACTTGCTGTGCAGTAATGCTCTAGCGCATAAATGATGAGTAATAGCTTTATTACAAAGTGGTGGTTGTTTTGTTTTGTTTTTTTAAAACATATAACATATTTATCCAACATTAAAAACTCCCTATGAAATATATAGGCACAGATAATATTGGATTTCTCAAGCTAACTTGCGTGCTAGAAAGACTTGCTTATATCTAATGGAGCAATGTGGTTTGGAATAACATTCTCCTTTTCTGAGCCACTGGGAAAGAAGTGTGACAAAATGTTTGTGGATCTGAAGACACCTGCAACAAGCAGTGGAGAAACACTGACCATAATGCGTTTCTACCACAGTATATATTTACCAGAATGCTATATAGTACATTTAAAGCTAGAAGTTCTCTTTCTTCTTCCCCAGTGAGCCTAGGAAATAAATTCAGTTTAAGCAAACAAACATTTCCCTGCTGAGAAGTCTGTGCAGTGGCTGTCAGAAAGGACGTTTTAATTTATTGGTTACTGAGAAGTTGGCTGGCCCTAGCACACCAACAAAGTGTTCTCTACTGCAGTTGCTCACCATACAAAGTATACTCAAATCATCTTCAGTGCTGCTGGTAGCGTTTTTATAGTTCTGGCTTCTGAGAGCAGTCAGTGCTGAGTAGTCCCTGTTTTGCCTTTTTTTCTTTGATGAAAGTGGAAAATTTCCCAGTCTATACATCTGTCTCTCTGATTTATAATTCTGAAGATAAGATTGACCAATGAAGCTACTGCAGAACTACATTTAGTTATGGAATGTGGCATACTCTCTCTCATTATTTCTGTAAAATAGGCAATGCTGATTAGATCTAAAATTTTGCCTCTGGATAACAGGAGATCACACAGCTGTGTGCTCGATGATAGAGGCATGCTGTGACCTGTCCGCAGAGCACACTTGTAACTGGCTGCGGGAATGCTGGAGCGGGGGCCACGCTACCCTGGATAGAGGAGAGTCAGCAGCACTCTAAGATTTTCTCTACCATCCTCTTCCCTCTCATCCTTATCTGCTTCACTTATGTTCTGTTTCTCAGTAAATCCCTTGATTTTTGGTTGTGATTCCTTTGCCAAAAAGGGGAAAACTTACTGCAGTATTGCTAGTGCATTGTGATGCACTTGATGAAACTACTAGTTTCATGGATATTTTACTTGATCTCTCTTTAGAGCTGTAGGTTATGCTCCCTTTATGATATTAAAAGGTTAAGAGGAATACTAACACTATGTCAGTGTTGGAAAACCTCTGGAGAGACATGATCCTATTAGTGCAGGCTCTCTAGTAACTGTTGCTTTATAAAATAGCACTGCTTTGAAAATACTGTCCTTTGTAAATGAAGGAGACTGAAGCGTAGGAGAAGAGGAGGTCCATGTGGATGCACCTGTCTTTCCCTCTGCTGTCTGCCCCTCCATGTAGGATTAATTATTTATTGCTGATTTTGTTGCTGGGTTTGGGCTGAAGACACTAGCGGCCTTCTACTTGGCTTTCCAAGATATACAAGGGGCAAAGGCATTCTGCTTGCAGGCAAAAAATGACTCCTGATCCTTCTCAGGGATGTTCCCAGGATCTGCTGCTTTGTCTCAAATTCAGAACAAATGGGCTTGGGGTCTTTCAGTGTTTTTGATGTTATGTTGTGACTTAGTCTCACTCCACCTCTGGAGATTCAGAAGCTTCCAGGCCTTACTTCTCTGGACTGTCAAGCCTTGCTCTGTCTATATCAGCCTTGCATGTTTTGGCCTCCATCTCGTATTCCATTGCTATCGCACTGACATTTTGCGCATTTGGAGCATGGAACTGTGGTGGCTCCCCAGGCTCAGGAGAAGGGGCAGCATGAGAGGTGCTGTGCCTCTGGGACTCCTGTCCCAACACACACGCGGGCAAGAGCCCATTTGTGGGACGTGTGCCCTCTGGCCCTTGGCTGCCTCCTGAGCAGCTGCACTGAGGGCATTTGGGAGGTTATTTTGCGTATGTGCTTGCAGCATGAAACCTTGGTCCGATATCCTTTTGCTTGCTGCAGACAAGTGAGAAGGAGGTTAGCAAAGAAGAAGACAATTGCTATTTAGTTGGCTTTTGTAATTTAACCCTTTCACCCTGGTTCACGATTTGCATCGTTACCAAAAACAGGCAGAGCTTTTAGCACAGACAGCTGTTTAACTTATAAGCCAAACCTGTTTTGCTTCTGTGTGGGAGCAGGCTTTCACCAACCAAGGTTTGTTTGAGAAACGTGGTGAAACGTGGCTAGCCATAGGCTGTGTAGCCCGCTCTGATCTGCTGCATTGCCCCTCCAGCTTAGCTGGCCACTGGGTGTAGCTAACACAGGGTGTCTCGACTGGGTGCAGCAGAGTCCCAGAGCAGTTGGAGACACCAGGTCCAGCTAGTCTGAGGCGGTTTGCTCCCTCCTAGGGCTCCTGCAGGCCATGCACTGCCTTTCTGGCATGGGAGCTCAACTACACCTGGAGTCTCCTCCGCTTGGGAGCAGAAGATGCCCAGAGCTAAGCTGTGCACAAATATCCTGGCTTTTGTAATGCAAACTGCAATCTGGGAGTTTTCCTGCATGGTGATGTTTCTTTCTGTGCATTTGGAGCAGGTGGGAAGGTGTTGGCTTAAAGATATCCCCCAGAAGGAAAAGGAGAGAGGCTCCTGGGGAGGGCTGTGGGTGCAACAGCACTGGTGCATGTTTGTGAAATTGTGTATTTTCAGTGAAATGAATGGCATGACTTAACTTGCTCTCTATTTCTTCTGTTCCTACTTTATACTCTGCTTTTCTGGTAAAGCTTAGTAATACTCTTTCTATTAATGTATTTCCCTAAGCCCATGTTTGGGTGTTGCCACTCCTGAGATCAGCAGTTCCAAGAGTTTGTATTCATGCTAGCTGGAAGGCTGTTTAGTGCTGTGGTTTTGTTTTTTTTTTTTTTCCTTTTTTTTCATACTGCTGCATGATTCTGTTCACCTTTATGCCAGGTAATTACTACTGAGCTCTGGAAACTTCTCTCTTTGCACTAGTATCTCAAGGACAGGGAGATAGCTGTCTCCCCCCCCCCCTTCTTGATACCATGGATGTAGCTGATGTACATGGTAACCATGATATGATTACCAAAGGGGGTCTAAGTAAGCCTGCCCACCCCCAAACCAGGGCCCTCCTAACAGTGTTTTCTGTGAACTTGCAAACTCTGTCATTACTATCCTTAAGGGAGAACATCTGCTGTTGTCCTATTACCAGTTATCTCCTCCTTTTAGCTTTGCTTTCCTCTTGGGTATGCTATCACACAGATGCCTTGTTTTCTTATGTTCTATGTGATATGTCCTCAGGGTTTTGAAAAGACCTGTACATTCACCGACCTGTTTTTTATTACTATGTTTCTGTATCCACTTACCCTCTCTTCTCATGTTCTATTTTGCTCAATGATCTTGCTTTTTCCTCTCTGCTACATGACCATCCTATTTTGTGCTGTCTCACAGTTCAGACGTGATATGATGAGCCTTTTCCCATCTCCTTATCTCCCTGCCCCGTTTTATTTTCCCTGCGGACTTTTGCAGATTCACTTTGGTTAATTGTGCTTGTGTTTGGCAAGAGCTGCTGGCATAAGCTTTAACACAGCTTCTTGAAGAATCTTACATCTTTCATTTCTCTGGCTGCTTTGAGCTTTTAACTAATTTATCATCCTCATCTCGGAAGCATAGAGCTTGTCTTGAAGAACAAAAATCCATGATTTCTTGAGATATGCATCTGTACACATCCTGTGGAGCAGTATTATGAAAAGCTTTGCTTGGTCTTTGCTAATGCTAAGCTAGTTTTTGAATGGAGCCTGATATTTATTGACTATCCAAATCCTAATGCTTACCTGTTGTATGAGCTTGCTCTGCATCTCTCTGTCTGAACATACATTTCTGAATAACAGTAATTGCTTCTTTTTACAGAATTGTATAAACAGGTATTTGCCATTGGTTTTCATCACACCACATTTTGCCAGCTTTCTTGTTTTGGTTTCTGAGTTCCTGGTTGTTTGTTTTAAATAAATAAATGCAAAGAGTCTCTTTCCAGGGTGAAAACCTGGGAGGTGAGGTCAGTCCTTCCAAGAGGTGAGGTCAGTCCTTCCAAGATTAAGTTCTATACAAACTGGGTTATGGAAGGAGAGGTATTGCCCTCCGTTCTTGCAAAGAGCAATGTAAGATGTAGAGGGTTTGCCTGTGCCTGGAAGGCTTTTTTAGGCAAGTATTTTAAAACAAACAAAATCCACACTTGATATTTGCTTCCAACGTAAGCAGTACCATTTTTGTGGACTGCAGTGAGGACTAAGCCCACTCCCAGTGCTGTCAAAAATGCTGTAAATTAAACCCCTTAGAGAACAACCTGCTATAATGAAAAAATAATGAATGTTGCATAATATTGTATGCTGTATATAATTTTGGTCAAATTCCCATTTAAAAATATGTTAGTAATTACTTTCCCACTTTTTCTCGCAGAATACTATCAGGGTTTAAGTTTTTGTGAAATACTGTTGTAACACTAGAAATGTTCTACTTTCCTTTGCAATGTCACTGGGAGGCTCAGAAGTTTCCTCTTTAGCAATAGCAAAAGTGGAATGTAGTCAGGTCCTCTGAATTACACCTATATGGGGTGACTTCAACCGTTGGCTTCAATTTCCAAAAACTTTGTGAGATAGTTCAGGGACAGAGTCGTTAGTGGAGTCATTTAGTGTGCTTTGTTATGCTATGGTGCCTAAACTTTTTTTGTGTGTGCAATATAGGATATCCAACATAAAGAGCTTTGGGTTCCTGGGGGCAGTAGTAAAATACAAATAATTTTGTGCCAGTATCCTTTGTTTTCATCTATGTTCATGGTGAATATGAGGCTGATTAGTCTAAACCTTTCAATTGAATTGGAAGTTTTGTAATAGGTTTAAATGCAAGTAGATTTGAGCCCTATTACAACTTGACTCTTTTCCACTTCCCTGGCAGGATAGCATGTTCTTAGTTTTCTGTAAGTTATTGGCCACATGCATATGAGGAAAGTATTCAGAATACAAAATTATTTAGAAAAGCTTATTTAATCAACTGTGCTCAGCAAAAATTTTCTGTGGTTCACTGAAAGAAGAATAACATCTAGTTCAAATTTGGAAAACGGGCTGTTGGATAATAGGGAGCCTTTACCTAGCAAATATCCAAGCTGAGCACAATTTGAGTTACTGCCTAGCCAGTCTTAATGTCTAAAAGTTTGTCAGACATTAAGGAATATTTTAGAAATTAATCTCTCATGCTTGTCACTTAATACTGCTATCTTCCTAGACCTTCCTTTGCAAACAAGAGGTTTATCTCAGTTATAATAATATCGTGTAATTAAGTGGATGAGTTTATTAATTAGCATTATAAAACTTTTAAATTAAATGTAATGGTGAAGGGCCTCCCAAGGTCTAGCCATGCTGCAGATTATTGTGTTTTCATACATCATTCTAAACAGATAAGAGGATGTAAAAAGATTAGCGTAACTGGTGATTCTTTATTTCACTGCTTTACGATCCTATGATTTGAGTCATCAGCTTTATCTGCGTTAACAGGTGGATTTAATCCTGAATTTCACCCTTTAGCTCTGAGTTCTGGTAGATTTGGGAAGACAGTGCTATATGGCCCAAATCGTTAGTCTTCATCAGACTGAATGTATGTTCCAAAATGTACATTACATTTCGGAGTACTCCACGTGTGTCTGTGGTGCTGCAAGGAGCCTTCTGCTCTTCCTGTGTTTCATTTCACTTCTGGTCTCTTTTTCCCTGGGCTCTATTTGCTGTTGGACAATTTCTGACTGACCGGGAGTGGGTGGTGAAGCTCTGCTGGCTTGTTTCCTAATCCATTAAAACAAGTTGCTCGCCCAAAGGACCATCTGGACTGAACCCCCTC
The DNA here is from genome assembly GCF_018139145.2 of Gymnogyps californianus. Classification (NCBI taxonomy): domain Eukaryota; kingdom Metazoa; phylum Chordata; class Aves; order Accipitriformes; family Cathartidae; genus Gymnogyps; species Gymnogyps californianus. The sequence goes on from NC_059479.1 coordinate 17,972,836, forward strand.
AGCTCCCCAGACTCAAGGCTACTGCTGTGCCCTACTTTTACACAGCCATGCAAGAACATGGGGCATCAAAGCACCTGCTGTTTAGGCTTGGCCTTAGGGCTGCCCTCAATCTAACCTACTCTTAACTGTATAGATCCCATTTGGATATTTTCTCCCTTGGAGTGGCCTTAACTTCACTGAGAAAATACAGTTTCTACACAGAGAAGTGGCATCAGGACAGCTGGGATCATTACTCCACACGTAGTTAACAACCGGCCAGAATTTATGTGAGGCCTCAAGGGAAGAATTTGAAGTTTGATGAGCTCCCAGTGTGATGGGCCTGTGCTACGTCCTCCCTCTCCCTCTCTCTCGTTTCCTGCTTTGATTTAAATTTGATCAACAACTGTCCTGCAGGCACTTTTAACCTTCCATTGAATTGGAAAACTAGAAAAAAGGAGGGTATCTTGGGTTATCTGCCAGCATAGTTCAATCTGTGAGGAGAAAAGCTTAAACCCTCTCTTCCTGCTTCATTTGAGGAGTCATATTTTTTGTTAAATGTGACAACAGTTCCTACAAGTAATAGTTATTCATATGTGGTTATTGGGGATGTTATGTTTACCTGTGCCAAAAAAAGTCTTGTTCATATCTGGAAATGGCAGTGAAAAAGGACAGTACATGACGTTGCTGAAAATGGCTTTAATAAGGAAAATGGTGTCAGTTACTGCCTGGCAGTCACAATACTAGAAGGTGTAGAGAAGTAAGTGTTGGCACGGCAAGGGTTCAGACCAGCAGCAGAGGCAAGGATATATTTGTACTAGGCAGCAGAAGTTGGCCTGCAGGCATCCAGATGAACATAAACTCAAGCATAGCCCAGTGCCATCAAAGATACCAGCACAGGTCTACTCCCATATTTGCAGCTGCACTCTGTTATTTTTAAGGTGGTGGCGTGCTACCACACTATAAACCCTGCCTCTCCTTTGCCAGCTTTGTGTTTGAGAGCTTGTTGCAGGCCTAACAGTAGAGATAAAGAAAAAGAAACAACAGTTGTGAAGAAGAGACCCTATGGTGTGGGTGAGGCTGCAGGTTGTGGAAGGATGGGGAGCAGAACCACCATGTACCCTGGCTTGAATCGCTCTGCACCGCCTCTCACTGAGGTCACCCCTTGGACTCGCAGCTTTCCCTAGTGTTCCAAATTGTGGTTGGGCTGTTGCAGGGAGATATTGGTGGCGGTTGTTGTATGGATCTCAGCAGTGAATGTTCCTGTAAGCAGCTGCCCACTTCTCCATAAATACATTGCCTACGCAGTAAGAGCAGCTTGCATCAAGAACAAGGCAAGTATGCAGGTTTTTCCTTCAATAAGACAATGTAAAAAAACATTCACAATGCTTGCTGGGAGGTGGTTTTAATATGTTCTCTTCTTCTTGATGGGCTTTCATTTTGCTACTACTTTATGGCTGTGGAAAAAATACATTTTTGCCTGACCCATCAGTGCAGTAGCAATATGGAAAATGATTTAAAGTTCTAATATATATTGGAAATCTAGCCATGCAGTCTGTGCTGCAGGAAAGAAATCTAGGCAATTATTCATGGAAGCTGATCTAAACTTAAAACCACCACTATTGATATTTTAAACTGGTGTTTCAGGAATAAAGCAGTTAGCGAAATTCACGTGCCCTGTGTCTTCAGGCATCTTGATTCGAACAACCCCTGTGAACAGTCCTTTTTCTGTGGCTATCTCTGTTCGAGGTTTGCATTCCCACAGGGGATGGATCTCTGCAGCACGCCATAAGAAATAATTTCATGCACCACTGCAGTCTCTTGAAACTAATTTAACATCCTATTTTGTTGCAGTACTACTTTGTGGTAACAGGCACAGCTTACAGTCCACCTCACATGCTGGCCACCTTCCTCCTTTTTGTTTGTTTTTTTGTTTTATTTTTAGTACTTAGCATTTAACTGTTTATATTAGCAGTGCTGCTAATTAATGAGGTCTAGTCTAAACAGGTAATCATTCTCTTTTTCCAGGTGGTTAATGGGGGCTCCTATTAGTATCACCAAGGACTAGCCAGGAGTAAGTGTTTGTTTACACACATGAAGTTGTCTCTAGGGTGCTCCAAAAGGAGTGCAAAATGACATATTTTCCAGTATCTAAGCAAAGCCGATTTTACATAGGTTAGTCTTCAAATAATGCAAAGTAATTCAAAGGGTCAGTATCCTTGTATTCTTAGAAGTTTCTGGGGCATGCTTAGTTTCTTTGTATTCTGTGAGTTAACTAAAAATATCACCAGAAGCTATATATCTGTCTATCTAAATTTAATCTTAATTGTTACTCCTGTATTAATTGAGTTGTTGCTAGCAATGTTTGCTGGGCCAAAAGTTTTTTTCCCCTTATCTCAAATATTTATATCTTGGCTCTTTTTGAGGTCTCACATGGGGATTTTCAGAAGCCTCTGCAGCTGGAGTCTGCTACATTCTATTCAAACATGGGCTGCTAATCACTTTGGGACAGATTAAAAGGAGTGCTTGGAGGCACCTCAGGGGCCCTGAGTGTGGACCAAAGCACCCTCTTTCCCTGGCGTGGACAGAGGTCTTTCACCAGTGTGCTATAGCTGAAAGCTTGTTTTCAAGGAGCAGGCTTTCTAAAGGGAGTATTCATGAGCTGGACTCTCTGCGTTAAAAGACAATGGATCCTGCTACCTTTGGAAAAATCATGGCCTTAACTTTTACGTGAACGGTTAAATGTGGTTCTCAGAAGCCTGGTGTGGTGGTTACCATAAGAAATTAGACCACTTAGCGAGCATTAGAAAATCATCTTGGAGCACCCTTCTGTAGACTGGCAAAGGTAATTGGGATGTGGGACGCTGCATAGGGGTGTCTGTGCGGCAGGCATGGCTCACTGTGGCTTGGTGGTGGGCAGGCTGGGGGTCTGGCTGTGCCCCTCTGTTTCTCTAGGCTCTGCCTTGGGCCCGTGGATGCTGGCTGGGCCAGCTCAAGACAACAGTCTTTCCTACAGACTAGAATTTACTATATGTTGATATTATCTGAGATGATGTGTAATGCTGCAGGGTGATAGAAGCTTGTGGGGGGAGGGTTATTTTGCTCAAAAACTTTCAAAAGGCAACTGATCTAGTTCATTTTGACTGAGGTCAATAATACGAGCAAGAGGTCAATAATATGAGCTGGAAAACAGGAGGAGAAGAAAATACCTGTTCATTAATCTGCATGTTAACAGTGTTTTTAAGTCTGTATGGCCAGCTCCCATCTTCAGGTAGTTTGTTCCTTTCATAAAACTTCAGTTCAGTCATGTGAGAAGACACAGAATATCATTAGAAAAGAGCTGGAAATTCATAAACAATTAGTGGATTTAAATAAATAGTGTAGTAATAGGGTCATAACACTTCCCAGAAAGAAAACAATATCTAAGATAAAAATAAAATAGGGGAAAAAAAAATCTAATAAATCATACACTATTCGTGTATGGCTCAGCTGTATTGTTAGTTTAGGTTTTAGTATATGGAAAAATGCAAGGATGTAACTTGCTTAAGGAGTCAGCAAAGTGTTGACTCCTGTTGAAGGATCATCACTTCATCTTTAAGTGTAATGAGAAACATTTTCTTACTCAAAGGAGCAGTCGCCTGTTCACTAATTTTCTCTATCACTAGAGGGCTCAGATCACTTTCAGAACATTGTGCATCTGAGCCAACTTTGGTGTTTAAATAGTCCTTTGTCTTTGTGTAATGCATGTGTGTTTATATACAGAGAGGGAGAGGCATGTTCCAGTTCTTCACATGCTGAAGCATTACTACGCTTCTGACTTGCCTTTCTCTTGCTATTAGGAAGTTCTATACAAGCAGCTAAGGACATGGCTGTGTTCTGCCCCATGGCATTTCTGTGTTCGTATTTTTTTGAATTTTCTATGATCTGTTTACATCTCTTGGATTTTGAGGGTTTTTTAAGGTGTATCTTTGAAAATACATTTTAAACCTAGTAGACGTTTAAGCAGATCAGAACATTTAAATCCCTGTGGCAGTACCAAGTTTGTACGGTTCAGTCAAGGTTAGGAAGAATTAGGAGGCATTTCTTTACCAAGAGGGTGGTCAAACACTGGAACAGGCTTCCTAGAGAGGTGGTCAATGCCCCAAGCCTGTCAGTATTTAAGAGGCATTTGTACAATGCCCTTAACACATGCTTTAACTTTTGGTCAGCCCTGAATTGGTCAGGCAGTTGGAGTAGATGATGGTTGTAGGTTCCTTGCAACTGAAATAGTCTAGTCTATTCTATTCTAAAATGTGAGATGCCACTCTGGTACATGACAGAGTGATCTGTTAATGACTAGACAGGTTTCCAGAGCTCCTGATAAGATGGGAATTGTGGCATAGATGGAGAAACCTTTCATCTGACCGTCCTAAGAAGCCCTTTTTGGGGGCTAGCCCCTTTGTGGGTAAGCAACAGTACTGCAGTATTGCTGTCAAGGTTTTTTTGCACCGAGTATTACTCATGCATTCACCAGAATGCATTTCCATCTTGTGGAGATGTTTTATTTGGTGTGTTCCTGGATTAATTTTGTCTCTGGAATATTTGCAAGGCAGAGAACTAATGATTACACCCTGGGTAGGCTTATGGCTATCTCAAGGATTGTCAGAGGTCCATGTTTCTTGTCTTAATGGTGCATGCAGCCCAGCAGTGAGAAATTTAAGGAATCCAAGAGGAGACATCTTCCTCACAGCTTTTTACAGTACAGTCATTGGAGTGTTGTGTTTAGAGACCTGCACTCAGAAAGGCAACGTTGCCCCTGCAACTGCAGCATGTGCCAGGGGCTTCTGAGAGGTTAAAGTGAGCTGCCAGCAGAGCAAGGGGGAGAAGAAAATAAGAGTGGACTGAATCTAGCTCAGCTCCCAGGAAGACAGCTAAAAATGCCTTATGCTTGAAATGGGAACAGGAGTGAGCTCTCAGCAGAAGTGTCACAAATATGGCTCAAGTCCTTTCACTGAAGAGGTCCTCTCTCTTGGAGTCGTAGTGTTGGAAAAAGAAAGGAGGGATGTTTGACACAAATTCTTTAGGCATCTTCTTTATATGAATTCTTAGATTGTGGCTATGATACTTATGAAGTAATGGATGCAGTTCAGCTCAGGGGAGCATGGGATTCTGGGTGGCAGCTCCAGACTTTATTCAGGCTTTGTTAAACTAAGATGTTCAGAGTCTGCATGCAAGCTTTCCTTGTGGGAGTTTCTATTGAATGTGTAGGCTTACATAGCTCTCAACTCTCTAGCAAAACAAATTCTTAAAGAAGCCTAAAATCTAGATGGTAGCATTACTTTCAAGCCTCTCGTGTTCTTAGGCGTTGAATCTAAAAGAAATGGAATGAATCAGTGGTTGTTATAAATATCTTTAGTGCTTCATATAGTCTGAGTAACAATTACATGTGTCGTAAATGATACCAAGATATTTTGTTGTGTTGCTGAACTAAATCAGTAGTTTGGTTTTTAAGTTGTCTCGCATAGGTTCCTGGCTTATTTCATATCTGGAGTGTTGTTGAACCCGAGCCAAAGTTCTTTTTATTTTTCATAATATTCACATTGGCAAGAAAACATGTAGTATTTTGGGTGGATCTTGGAGGAAAATGAAGATGTGCTGTTATCAGAAAGACACACTTTCTTACTTTGTTAGGTGGGAAGTGGGCCAAAAGCTTGGTTCTACTTTGAAGTTCATCAAGGTAGGAAACGTATTGCAAACTCAAAGATGTATTCAGTCTCTGGCTAAATTTTGTGTTCTCAGCACATAGTCCCGAGCTGCACTTTGTTGAATGTGAGTGTCAGGCTCCTGCCTCAGCAAAGATCAGTCTTTCTTTCATTTTCCTTTGCTGAGCAGCTATCTAGAAAGGTGTCGTCAACTTTTGTAAACGGGACCTTGATCTCATTCTTTGTTACGCTGTTGGGAAAGTGTCCATTAGATTTGATGACCAAAATGCAAGCAGTGTTCTCTTATGTCAGTGATGAAGTTGGTCTGAATTTGTAATTCATTCCCAGTGAGGAATGTTTCCAAGTTTGGAGTGACTGCCATTTGTAGCACTAGCAAGTGAAAAGAGAAATCAACAAATTATTTATTTATCATTGCCTTTCCTTGGTTGCGAGCATTTAAGTAGCTAAAGTGCAGCCCCTCTGAGCTTGTGTTTAGCTACGTGAGGTGTGCCAGTGAGTCTGTTGAAGAGGCTTGTTCTGACCGTGTGTCATCCCCGAAGTACATAGTGCATTCCCAGGTAAAATTGCAAAGGAGTATCTGCCCTCGGATCAGAGTTTGAAGGTGCATGTTTTGCAGCGCTGTACTCATCTTGCATTCTGTCTGTTGGAGAAATTGGGATGACCATTTCATTTCATTGTACAAAAGAAGCAGATGGGTGTTACTTTTGTCCTATATGCTGAACTCTGGAAAGCCCTATGAAGAACAACTTTCTCAGTGATAGCTGGCCAGTACCTTGCTGTGAATGAATTTAGAGTTACAACCTGCTTTTTTGGGAATATTACCCTACAATTCCAGACTTTGTAGTTGTTCTTGGTGCTTCCTAGAACATTTAGTGATGCAGTTTCACTAATCCATTTGCTCTGATAAGCTCAGTAAGGATTACAAGGTTTTTCTGTCACTGTAGATCTTGATATCTTCACAAAATGTTTTTCATCTTGTTTTTGATACAGGAGAGCTAAACAAAAGTACAGATATCTGTATTTTCATCTAAATCTAATGAAGAGAACTTTTTCTACTTTGCAGAGTCAGAGAAGCTATGTCTTAAATTATTTTTCCGTCACTCCATAGTTGTTAGATAGGGATGAGACATCAATGATTTTGTGGCTTCATCCCCCGGAGCTGATGACTTCTGTTCTAGGTGAGGATGAGACACTCATTGTAGGAGGTTTTGTAGCCTGAACAGTTTTTAACTCTGTTATGATGTTTTTATGCTCTTTCAGTTAAGGCCACTGAAAGACATTTTTGTCTGTTTGGCAATCTTAAAACTTGCCTTGCTTTCTGCAAAAATGAAGATGATTGATTTTTCTGAAGTTATGCTTTTTATTAAAGTGATGGTAAAGTAGGGAAGATTTTGTTGAATGATTTTATATTATGATGCACAGCAAATGGTACATTGAGACACTAGTTCATTTTGTCTACTGTCAAGACTAGATTTGCAATGTTAACTAGTTGGGAATAGTCCTTCTTTGCACCCTCCTACTAGCTGTTATTCATAGCAGGAAGCAGCACTCAAAATCTTTTTTGAAAATTTGTTATCACTCAGGTGTTGGTTCACACTACTGCCTATTCCATGAACAAGTTTTTGTTGGTATTTTTGTAATTCTTGTAAAGTTACTGGTATACCATCTATCTATAGTTGAGAGCCTTGTTTTGTATTTCTGAATATAATCACCCTGTGCTGATTTGAAGAAATTATGCCAGAGTGTTCAGACAAGAGAGTCAAAGTTGGGCAAAGACTTCTGAATGCATATAAATTTCTTTTGTTGAACCAAAGAGCGGAGGAGTGGATCTCTGACTCAGCTCCCCTCTCTCTCTGCTGACAAACTGTGAGCTTGCAGCTGGGAAAGTGCTATGGAAGGAAAAAATGAAGACCAAAGTCATCGTGTCTATGGAGCCATGCCAGAATCTGTGAGGAAAATCCACCCAAGATAATGTCAAAGAATTACCCAAAAAAGTGAGAGGAGAAGAAGGATTGTGAAAAGATGACATTTCAAGAGTATCAGCATGGTCACGTATGATGGAAGTATTGGACAGGGCAGTGGGAACAGAGTGGTGTTTCTGAGACTAGAGTAAGATGAAGTAATTTGTCTTGGTTAGAACAAATTCAGAGAAATGCCAAGTGAGGGATAGAAATAGTAAGCAAGAAGTATATTAGAGAGGAGTTGAAATGGAAGACCAAAGTATAGTTGAAGGTCAGGCGCTTTAAAATGGGAATGACTGAATCATGCTTACGTTCTAAGAGGGGAGACTAGAAAAGGCCAAAAACATCTGAAAGGAACTGCGAGGAAAGAGTAAAGAAGGGGTAGAAAATAGAAGTTGCAGTGGGATTAGTAAGCACTGTGAGCAGCCTCAGAAGTCAGGAGTCTGCACCCTCTCTCAACAGGGCTGGGGAGGAGTGAGTGAGGGGAAGAGAAGGGGCAAGCTGAGAGGTGAGATGACACGTATGCTGTTCAACCTGTAGGGGAGAGATACAAGATTCTGTGTGAGGAAATGGCACCACAGGTAACTTACCTGCATTGCTGGCACTTATGCATGTCTTACACTCCTCTACCACAGTCCCCAATCTTTCCCCAAAACTGCACTGCTTTGTAACACTTCTTGTGTTATATTATGTTGTTTTAAAGTGACTTTTACTGATGTAATGGATTGTCTCTACAATTTTCCTTCCCTTGGCCCTATCTGATGAACAAACAAAACTCCAGTTCTGCTGTCATTTGATCAAGAAGAGAGAGGAGGGGAGATGTCTTGTGCTGGTGACATTTTTGTACTCAGTAGGTTTTGTCCTTTATAACGATGCATCAGTGTCGTGCCCCAGTCTGCTCTGATGAGGCATACACAAACGAGTGCCAGGAACAGGGCAGGATGTCGTAGAACATGAGAAGAATGAAAATTATGCTTTTTTTTGTTTTATATTTGATGGTGCTCTTGCATGAAAAGTAAGGGAAATATTTTGGGTTTAAGACAGCCTTTCTCGTACAACAGTTGTCTGCCAGTGAAGTTGCTGCCTCCTTTTCCCTGCTGCCATTTCTTCTGCCTCTAGCGTTCGTTGCTATACTCCTGCTTCAGCCTCTTTCTGCTGTTGACAGCAGATAGTGGCAGTGGCTTCCTGCTTCTGTTTCTGCCTTCTATTACTGTATATTTTTTGGTTTCTACTAGAATGAATGAGAAGGGGTTTTGGTCCAGTTTGGCTTTGCATTGCTTACTCTGTTGTACCTTAAGCTATCTGTAGCTTCTCAGTGTTTGCTCACAAATTCAGTCCGTGATCCTGTCAGCGTTTGGATGTTACTTCCCCTCAGATGAGAAGTATTTAGTAGCTTTGTGGACTCTACTGCTTAGCTGCAGTATGGTCTAATTAAACACTTCGCCTTGACTGAGGGAGCAATAACCACAGGCTGAAGAGCACAACATTGCAAATAACGGTGTGAATAGGCTCTTAGTCTCTTCTCCCACCCTAGAGGTGACTGAAAAATTTCTATAAAAATAGCATTTTGGTAGAAAGCTTTGGCTTTTAGGTTAACATCATCTTTTTTTCATACTATATGTTAAAAAAAATAAGATGGCAGTATGTGGGTTCAGAAACTCTGCTCAGAAGAGCTGTAGTTTGCACCTGCCTGATGCTCTTATTCTCTCGTAGGCTGGGTTCTCTGCAGTATTTGATTCTTTGCCATGCACCACAAGGTACCCAGAGGCACGTGAGATGGAGTTTTATCAAGAAGCATCTATCAGTAGGAACTGGGAGCATCAGGCACTGAGAGGCATTTTTGAACTATCCAATTTTGTCTCTGATGTTGATGTATTTCAAATCTCATCCCAAGTATGGACCATTGCTTCTAGTTCCTGCTCTAAGCAGGGTGTAATAATGCCATATTCAACACAGACTTCTGTCCAGGTAGAATTGGAGTATTTTTGGTGTTCATTGGCAATCTCACATAGTCATGGCAGTGTAGTTTGATCTCCTCCCAAAGACAAGTGCAAAGATGTCCCCTGTTCTTTTCTGACACGAGAAGAGTGAGTTTGTCTAATAAACCACTTATACCACTTTTTGGAGCACTTTTATTTTCCTTAAACATCTAACATCCGAATTTATTTATTTAGGTTGTGAGTGAAGCTTGGAGCTCTGCGTGTGTGTGTTTCTATGAAGGAGTTGCCAGTGAAATATATACAGCTGAGCTGACTGCAGCACTTCTTACTAGAGCATACCTGTCAAGAGGATGAATGAATAGCATGGTAAGGATGCAGTATATCTTTAGTTTAAGGAAGAAAGCAGCCCTCTGTTTGTGGTCAATCTAGAATTGAAAGTGCCAGCCACAGAGTACACCATGTTAATCCATGGTTTCACAATCGCAGTACGTTCTGATTAGTATTGCTGTGGAACAGGCTTCCAAAGCAAATCCCAGGGCACTTCTGTTATCTTAAAATGAAAGCCTTAGGAACCTAAGACTGAGCTGCTTACTGTGAGCTGTACTGTGTAAACTTGTGTCCTGTATGCTTGAAAAGGAATTAATTTGCATGACAAAAGAGTATCTATGTCTAAGTCTAACAAATATCTCTTTTTCCAAGTTTTTTCCAAGTTGCAAAATCCTCAGGTCAAACCATGCTTGATCCCATTTGTGCTCGAAAATGCTGTTCCGGCTAGTAAAGGTAGCAAAACAGTCTTCCGAATGGGCACACACTGGTACCAAGTTTCAGCGTAGTTCATTTTAGCTAAACTGAATGTCCATTGTGATGCAGAATTGTGTATGCTGCTATTTCATTTCAACTGAATAATGAATATATGCTGTTACTGATTACATTAATATGTAATTATTACCATGAGAGTCTAATCCCCTGAAACCATTGGTCACTTGGTGTATGTTCATTTAGCTACAAATGCTTTTCATCTTCCATTCGTATTTTATCATTTAATTGCTTTACTCTATTCAACATCACCCCTTTCTGATCTCCTGTTAATCGTTATTTGGAATGAGAGTTAGCCCTTAAGCAAACAGTGCCCCAAATCTATCTTGCTTCTTTGTGTGTAGTGATGACCTTGTGTTGGACAGAAAAAAAACAATTAGCTATCACTTTAGATTTATAATAAAAGTTCTCTTAATTATATTTGAAAATTGCAATTGAAAAAAAAATCTTAACATTTATTCATATTGTAAATCAACAGATGATATTTTTGAAGGACCTCAGATTCTAGAAAGTCCTGATCTTCTGAAAGCCTAGTGGAAACCTTTCCTTAAAAATAAAATAAAGAAAGAAAGTCCATATCTCTTTTTCTGAAAGAGATCTAGGCACTTATAATTTCTACAGCCTTTGAAGGGAATCAAGTTTGTAAGCATCACTTTTCAAACTGGGAGTTGGTGCCAAGGGAGTGATATATCTGGAAAACTTGACTCCCAAAATCACGTGACAAAGGACAGTATCCTCCCTGGAGCTGTTTGAACTGGCCTGTAGAACAGCAGCAGGAATAAAAAGACAGGGATCAGGGAGCTGTCTGTGATACACTTGGGAAACCAGGGTAGCTCTGCAATTCCCTCCTGGCCTGTGTATTTGTTTTCCTTCCAGGGGAGTCTTGGACGTGAGGGTGAGGAGGTATCAGAGTTGTCCAGAGTCCTTTGGAGAAGGCCAGCACATGCATCTGGGGATTGGGTTTGCAGGTTGCACAGTTGTGATAACACTCCACACTGTTAAGACAACAGCCATTGCTTGGTGCCCACTTCAGGGGGGCAATCCTGTTCCTCTTAGTCAGTAGAATGGCATTTTCTTCACTGCACTGAACTGGATTTGTAAGCCCTTAATGTTTACATGTTTTGTCATAAAATTAATGAGCATCCACCCCCTTAAAAATCTCATCAAAGTTTGTCTTTGGCAGGCTGCCTCCCGAAGTCTTGACAGCACTTTGGGTGCTGATGATCTGATCGGAGTGTCTTCTCGTTCCCTCCTCCTTCCCCATCTGTTTGTATCCACCTCTTGTGTTACAAAAATAAACTGTTCAGAGTAGGAACTGGTTTTTCTGGTTTCGCTTGGTGCAATGCTGTCTGGTGCACAACTTCTCTGCGGTATGAGTTAGCCTCTGCTGGTCGCTGCTACACCATCTCCTCTATCCAAACAAGTTATTTGAACAGTAGGCTGCATGCTGCAGCATACGGTAATGCAAATAACTGTCATGCTTTCCTGTATATAACCTGCATCTCAGACCATCCATTTATACTAATAACTCTGGCAACTTGCTTAAAATCAGAGGTCAAAGCAGAGGGACTGTTGAGGAGGTGAACAAAGGTATGGAAGATCAGAGGCTGTGGAACTTGTAGAGAAAAATGAGGTCTGCTCCCTCCTCTTCAGTATAATCTGCACCGCTGCCAAATCATGAAGGGGGGAGGGATGGGAAACTCATGCACTATAAATATGAAAATGTAGCTGTATTTTAAGAAATTTTAAGATACTTCATAAAATGTTGCTCTTTGTCTACTGTTTTACCATGATCTGAGATAATATAAAGAACAAAGGAAGGAACCTGGAGGCTAAAACAGCAAATTCTTTACTTGCATGCCTTTGAATGTGTTAAAGTTAGGATTCATTAAACAGTGCTTTAGAGGTTGCAGCCATCATTTAAAAATGCTTCCTTTAAACAAACAAGAAATAGTATAGCCAAATGCAAGTAAGATAAAATATAAATCAGTGCTTCTTTGGTAGCCCTTTCTTAAGGATTTGTCTGTAAGCAATTTTACAGCAGATTGCATAGTCATGTCTCTTCAGTGGGCTTTTAGAAATTGGGGAGATTATTGTTGTTTAGGAATATCAAAGAACTTTTGTAGTTATGATATAGCTCTGGTGAACAATCATTAATCGTCTTAAAAATAACTGGGGACAGATAACATAATAAACTGCCCCTGGGATGTATTTCTGTTTTATCAGCCAGCAGTTATAAGTAAAAGGCAGAAATGGTGCTTCTAGCCAGTTTTGTTTAAAACAGCAGGAATGAAGAAAGAATTATCAGGATGTGAAACGCATTAAATCATGGCAAGAAAATTCCTTTCATCTTGAGTATGGCTGCTGACTGTCAATAACTGAGATTAATGCTACAGGAAACAAAGCAGAAATGTTAAATATAATGACATTTAAAGAAGAGCAATAACCAGTTTATTAAAGGAAAGTGGTTTGAACTCTGTGAGGTTGGCAAATGGAGTTTCAGAAGCATTTTAAAGAAACTTTTGCATCATCTAAATCATCGTAGGAGTAAATTAAAATATATCCTGTAAAGGAAATCTTGTCTCTCTTTGTATTATCTCCTTTAAGGGATATGCATACTCCTAATTTTTAAAAGGAACTCAGATGTCCTGATTGTGAGCCTGAAATTCTGTATCCCAAAAAATTGCCACTTCAACAACTTTCCTATCTGATGTGAATACACTGAAACAGAGGTTGCTTTAGCAGTGCATGTTCCATTAAGAAAGAAATTGAGCTGGTTGGTTTTTTTTTTTTAGCTTTCTTTTCTGTCCTATAGCTTTCTCCCTTTCCCAAATTTAATTGCAGCTCCTGACAATGCTCGGTGCTGCTGCTCACAGGGAAGTACGGAGCCAGGCTGGCGAAAGCGGCTCTGTGCTAGCAGCCAGGGAGAGTGCATAACAGTTTAGTTCAGCCACTGTTTCAGTTACTGGTGTGGCATTAACCTGAGTGTCTCTCCCCTCTAGTGAATTAAATTCTTACAAGTTCTGCAAAAATTATCTTTAGGACTTCTAAGCCTCATTGCCTTCGGAAACCTGGCCAAAAATTTCTCGTGGTCCAGTGCCCTCCGCAGAGACAAAAAGGCTGAACTCCCCTCTTAGTGGGGGAGCTAGAAGGAATTTCACCTCAAAGAGCTTGGTTGGCAGAGATGTTGATTAGAGGCTATGGATGAGGATCTCTGTAGTTCAGGGCGCTCCAATATTTAAATGCATCCTACTTTATAAATTTCTGTGGACCCCTAAGGATGGAAGGGCCCATCTGTGTAGAGAAGGTGGCTGTAGAAGGACCCTTGGTCTAAGACTGCAACGTGCTTGTGAACTGGACACCTCTAATGATCTTATGGGGCACAGTCCCATTGCCTACTCCTGCCACCTTCCCCTTCTTGCTTGAATGTTGCATTTAATCCATTAATTCCTTCTTCATTAATGTTATCAGTTTCTGTCACTCGGCTGAAGTCCTATGTATTCTCTACCCCTCCAACCGTGCACGTCAGTCTCTCTTTGATGTGCACCTGTTTCTTTTAATGAATTAATTCCAAGGCTAGATGATCCTTGTGGTCATCTTGCCTGTCCTTCTGTATAACACAGACCATACGGCTTTCCTGAAATAATTCAGTGATAAGAGGGAGGTATTTCTCTCCAATGTTCATTTGATTGGGTGTAGTGAATAGTCTTTTAGTCCATCGATATTTCGGAAGAAAGCCCACCCTAACCTATGATTAACTGAGAGCAATAAACACATTTTGGATTGGAAAGTTAAAACTAATAGATTCAAATAGGCTTTTGAAGTGGATTAGTAGAAGTAACTCATTTCTCTGGCAATTTCTAGTCTTTAGACACAAGTCTTAGAGGGACACTTGGCCTTTTTTTCCTGCCTAATGCATGAGTGGCTCCTATTAACATAAGCAGGATGTCTTTTCTGTAAAGCTCCTGAATGGCTGTGGGTACATCTGTCAGCAGTGCAGAGATGTGCAGGGTACCTCAGCAGGCTCCACGTCAGCCCCATGCTGTCTTCCTGGCAATTTTGGGCATCCTGTTAATCATGGGAGCTGTCTTCATACTGTTTAGTGTGAGAAATGAGTTTTGCCACTATAGTATATTGTTGAGACTGGCTTACATCAAACGGTATGAAAGCTATTTCCTCTTAAGGATGATGTGAGATTTTGCTCATGTAAAAGACGAGAAGCAGAATGTGTTCAAATGTGAGTGGGGCCAAGGACTATTAATGCATAATGGAACGTGGCCCTTGAAGATACTCGTTTGGGAGCAGCTTTCGTGGTGATGTAGTAATTACTCCTGTGATAGGAAAAAAAAAAAATCCCCAGGCACTTAACAGCAGCTGAAGAAACAGCAGCAACAGAGGGGATCAAAGAGAACTGACATAAAGGCTGATAGCAAATGGGGGTGGTAGCTGGGGAAGTACTATTGACCTTAAATCTGAAGAATTTAGATTATGGTTTCTCTGGAGCAGGCAATATACACACTATTTTGTTTAGTAGCTATCCTTTTGCTTTAGTGATAATGAATCTCTGCAACTCTAATAGAAATTATAATTAGCCACAACAAAAGCTTCTGTGAAGAAATGATTTCAGCCTAATACAGTATGGGAGAAGAGTTTACATGTCTCTGCTCTTTGGAGGTTCTGGGACCTGCTCCGTCAGACCAGAGGCTTAACCATATTCAGGGACTTGGTAGCACTGTATGCCCTTGCTTCAAGGCCCCTTTGTTAATTAAGAAACTAGAATTGCTTTGTGTCATGTGGTAGCCTAGGTCTAATGATACTGCTTACAGCATGTGTGTCTGCTTGTTGATCTTATCTACATAACTATGAGTTGAGAGGGGGAATGAACGGTACTGGAGATTGCTGATGGCTTTTCATGGAGGCAGATTCTCTGTGGCCTTATGGCCTGTTTGAATGGCTCATGAACATGGCTCAAACTAGAATCAGGTCCAGTTGCATGACTTGAGCAACTGCATTCTTTATTTTATAAAACTGGCACTCAGTAAACTTACGTAACATTCATTCTTCATAGAAAAAACCACGAGTAACGTAGGAAGCACCACATGACGTTGGCTTTGAAAGTCAGTGCTATATCTCTGTAGCACATGGTAGATGAACTGAATTTTCCTGGTTCTGGTGCATAAGAAAGCATGGATGATGCCGTACAGTCAGAGTGGTGCTTTGCTTTTTCCTGCATTGTAGAGCCACTGATCAGACATGATCAGAAGTCAATGTAGGGTTGGGGTTTTTTTTGTTCTTTGGGTTTGGGTCCTTATTTTTCGATATGCGAGAATTTGATTTTTCACATGACATAGATGGGTCTTAGTTACTATTTGGAAGATTACTTCATTGATCCAGTATTTACAAATGTGAACATGAAGTTTACTGGCTTCTACTAATCAGCATTCTGTGTACATCTGGACTTCTGACTTTTTCACAGATAATAGAATATGTTTCTAATACTATTTATGCTACTGTATTCATATTGACTTAAATGCCGATTCTTACCCATTCGAGTACGACAGTATGTGGATTTAGAGGAAGAAATGTTTCACTGAGCAGATCATCAAAAACTGAAAGGAGAAAGTAGTTTTCCAGATGACTTGATCCTGCTATGTATGTCACTAAAAATAACAGAAAGCTCCTAAGCAAATGGATGGGAGGTTCTGGATGACATAGCCTAAATAAACTCTGTCCAGAGTGATGTTCTGTTGAGAATGAAGCCATCTGTAATGAGTGAAAATGCAGCAAATGGGAAAATACTCTTAATAGTGATCTGAGATTCTTTTGATTGTGAGATGGTATTGTCTAAGCTGGGTAAAAAGCAGTGGCTGGATTTTGACTTGCACATTCTCTGCAACTGCAGCGAGGGTAGGGATTTTAGGATAAATTGAGCTGAGCTCCAATCTGTGGAAATGGGATTCCAACTCCTGTGTGCACTGAGGTATGGAGGCCGAAGCCCCGGGGGACTTGCTCAGCCTGGTGCAATGCACACGCGCGTGTTGTGCTCACCCTTGCGCTACACCTGACTTGTTTCATTTTGGGCAAGTAATTCTTATGTGCTGGTGGCAGGGGATGAGTGTGGAGGTGGAGAGAAGCTGACGAAAACCCAGACAGAATATGCTAGTTAGGCATCCTGCTACTACACCAAATTTGGGCTTGTATAATATGACACTGGATAAAGAATTTAAGCTTATTGATGGAGGAGTAAGTTGGCAGAATATCCCAAACTGTCGCTGTCTGCAACTTTATTTTGAGAAGCCCTGGGTAGTATCTCTCTGTGCTTCATATTACAGCCATAAATTAAGATTTGCAATAATATTTCATCTGTTCTTTCAGGGGAAGGAGCATTTTCTTAGCAGTGACAGTGAGAGAATACAGAACTGCTTCTCCTTGTTGGCTGAAATGCTACAGGAATGATTTTCTCTGCTGCATTTCACTCCAAAGCAAAATGGCTGCATCAAAAAGAGTTTTCCCATCCTGAATCTTAATGGTTTTATTTTTCTTGTCTATCGACTTCTCAACTTCAGGTGTTTTGTCCTTTTTTTTTTTTTTTTTTAAATGAAAGCAGAATAATAAAGTTTAAAAACTGGGCTGTTGTAGGTTTTAAAATATGAGAAAATAGTATAGAATATAAAAATTATTTTAAATTCAGTTAAAAGTCAATGTTATCTTCAAATTGGGTACTTCTCTCTTGTTCTGGAGGAGATTTTTGGGGACTCTGTGGTATTCTCAGTGCTTGAAAGTTACTTTTCAGTAATCTGTGTTGGGAGATTAGTAGGTGAATGCATAATTTTCCATCATCATAAGAGAAAAGAGTTTTGAATAGTGGCCTCAGACTCCTCTGGGTCACTCACAGCTTAAATTAACTTCTGTTGGTCTGGTGGTTGTTTTTTTATCTTTTCTTCAAAATGGTTAAGAACACTATAAGGCTAGCTAGCAGGAATTTTCTCTTATCTGTTGAATCTCACTTACAAAGATTAATGAAGAGGAAATGGGAGCTTTTGTTGTAGGCACTGAGTGAATCTTATGGCCTTTATAGCAAACTATTTGTTGATTTAGTAGAAATTGTGTTTCACTAGCAGGGTAATTCATCAGCATCAGACACCAGTAGTACTGTATGTGCCGAAATCAATTTTGTGTGAGGTTCAGAGCGCACTAGAAATCTTATGCTTTAAAATAGCTTTCTGGGTATGACAGAGAAGAATCAAGTGATTATCCTAAACTGAAGTAAACAGACATGCTAAGACATGTCAAACTTTATCAATCAAAGCTATTTAACAAAAAAACCTATGCATTTGGCCATTTTTATTCATGTTGGCAATAAATACTTTCATTTTCTGAAAAACTACTTGGGGAAATTTTTATCATGTTGAGCTCCGCAGACAGTAAGGTGGTAGATGAAAAACGTCAGAACCGCTATTAACTGGAAACAGTTTATATGCTGGTAAATGATGTATGAGTGCAATGGGCCATGATGGTCAGGACACTCAGCCCAGCATAGGTTTTGCCTGGCTGGTGCTGAGAGATGGGAGGTTATCAGTCCTGTGCTCCTCTTCCCCCTGTGTTTCTGGAAAGCCTGTGGGAGGGCATCCACGCAGCCACCGACAGTAACTGGATTCAGCTGGGTGACTGTCACTGGACATGCCACAAAGGGGCACAAAATATGGACTGAGACATAAATGGGGGGTGGGGGGGTGATGAGGGGTGGGAGAGTGTGAATATATCCAGTAGTGAGGAAAACTACCTGCAACTTTATCTCCTGACAATATTTGTGTACATGAAAGCTCTCATTAAACTCGGCAGGACTGTGGATGAGAAGGGGCTCATGGATGAGGGTATGACTAGCTTTGTCCCACAGGCTTGTAATTCTTTAAAAAAAAAAAGGGGGGGGGGGCAGTTTCTGAAATCTGCTTTTTTTTCCCCCAGACCTTGCTGTATATGTACGTTAAGAGGAAAATTAAGAGCCATTAGTGAAAAAGAAATTAATTGCATGTTAAATCAGGCCTGCATATACACATTTCCCCTATTTTATAATTGGTCAAGCTGAGCCATTGACAGAAAGACCTGCTTAAAGCTGAATGCCTAGGGCATAAAAATTACCCACAGTTGGAAGCTAATAATATCATGTAGTAAGGCCAAGTAATATTTGTGCTTAAAAAAAGTATCGATTAAACTCTTTGCAACATATTGTTGGATTCCTCGTATTTAGATTCTCGCTAAAGGTTCACTGAGACACATCGGTTTTCCAGTAACCACACAGTCATTCCTGGCTTAAGTTTCTGCAGACAGCTGTTTTGCAACGTGTGCGCTTCGGGGCTTATCAAAAACCTGATGTTAGTCACGCTTGTAGTAATATTAGAGAACGTTATTAGTACTGTCATTTCCAGAGCAAAAACATGTCCAGCCTTACCCTGGGAAATTTGCTTGGAAAATGGCACACCTCTTTTTCTTCAAGCTTACCAGGAATATATGCTTAAAGGACCATTTATTTACATGCAGATTCCATGAAGTTTTAAGCATGAGGTGCATATGTATCTTCATTCTAAAAGCTCTCCCCTGAGCTCCCGTGAAAATTTGGCATCGCTGTAGCATGCTCTCTTCTCATATATGGTCATGTTATATGTGTATTTCTGACAGATTGATTGGTATCAGCTAAACCTGATTTTGCAAGTATAAATAATGAACACACTTTGTTATAAATTATTATTTACATCTTCCATGCAGGCCACCTCTTCTAATCTGTGCCCAAATCAGATGCTTAGGGTATATCTATAGTTAAATTGGAAGATAAGCTTGCAGTACTTGCTTTACTTTAGTTAGTTCCCCTAATAATGTTGAAGAAGTTGCAGTGGCTCTGTAGTTAATATCAAGTATGTTTCCAAACAGCTGGTTGGGGTACAGAGAGTGCCGAAGCCATACGATGCTGATAGATTCACTGGCTTTGTCAGTTATAAGAAACTGTGTGCCATGTCCATGAAGTCCTGACACGTGGTTAGAAGAAAACATGAGTTGGGACATCTAAACAAATGTAACTGGGAGCATCATATCCTGGTGATGGTCTGTGACTTTTACTGAGACAATTGGAAAGCACTGCGTGAAGCCTGTATTAGGCTGGCTGTTACCAGACTTCTGGGGTAACCTGTGAAACCATACATGTAATTAGGATGATTTCATTTTCAAAAAAGAAATTGTGTGTGCGTATTTAAGAGTATTGCACATTATAAGATTTATTAGTCTATACTTCTTTATTTAAAGATGAACACCCAACTTGCATGGATGCCCATAAGCACTGTACTGCTCTGACAGCTCTAACTTGAAGGAGGGATGACTGCAGTCTTGTGGTATTTCTGGTGATTAAAACGTGCTGAGGAACATAAATGATTGTTCTGCATTAGATCTGAGATTTGTCTTCCATACTTTCTTTTTTTCCTACAGGAGAAAAATTAACCCCATTCTGTCCATCAGAGAGAGTCCATAAATTTGTATTCAGAAAGTATCTCCTGATTTATAGCTGCTTACAAAAGTCAACCTTTTTATAATACCCTCCACTAAACTGAGTCTCGATATTTTCCCTCTGTGGTCATACCTGTGGCATGCAATATACCGGAGGAGCACTGGGAAGCCACAGGGTCCGCTTTAGCTGCAGCCCAGATGTTGTTGCTAGCTTTTGGTGCCGCTGCTTTCCCAGCAGAGAGGGCCTGCAGCCAGAAAGTAGCTGCGTTGTCAGAAGCTGAAATGGAGAAGACCAAAATGAACCAAGGAGATGGAGAGGCTTGTTTATAGTATGCCACAGTTTATTGCTTATTTATTGTCCAAATCTTTCAAGATGGGCTAATGGAGAAGGGGAACGAATCCCGTGGGTGTTGAATCTCTTCTGGTAGTGAGAAACACAAGCATAAAATTGCAGTAGAGCTGGACAGCCTCTGAAGAATTTTCCTAGGAGTAAGCTTTTTTCCCCCTACTGTGCAAAACAACTAGAAAATTTCCGTTATAACCATGCTCTTCACCTGAGTTAATAGCTTTGTATCAGGGACTAACTTGCCTGAGTAGCCTTCCTCAGAAGACAGAGATAAAATTTTGTATGCTTTAAACTTCACCTTTGACTTATGTTTCATAATTCTTGCTCTTTGTTGTGTCAATAAGGAGGTAAAGGTGGAAATGTCATATGAAAAAAATGGAATAAGTAAACACACTACTGAATGTGGCCCAGGAAAGTTAAATTCTTTTTTTTTTTTCCTTACCAGCAGATGGATCCCCTTCTAAATACCCCAGTTTTAGAGCATTCTGAAATGACGTGATGATAAAGTTCTTAGTATCTTAATTGTTCTTAATTCTTAATATCACATTTTATGAGTGTTGTTCCAGATCCCAATGTTTCTTCCTCTGTGGTTCATTGTAAGGATTCCTGAAATCCCTTAATCTGGAGCCGGTAATCTCTGTCAAACACATTGCTTCTGTCTGCTATTAAAGGATTGAACAGAATTAGTATCCAGGAAGAAGTTCTTATGGGTTTGGTTTTCTGAGGTTCATCCTTCCAAAATCTGACCTCATCCATCATTTGAGCATTGATAGTCAAAAGAAAAGACTATAACCAGAGAGTGGAAAGGAAAATAGGAAGAGAAACTGTTGACACTTCTTGTTTGTTTTTAAAACTGTATGTCGTCTGGCCATATGCTTGTTACTCTCCTCCCAACTTTGTTCCCTTTGAACGGTTTCAGTTTGTAAGGGAACTGGGTTATGTTGTGGTTGCCAGAGGAATAAGTGCAGGCTGCGAAGAACAAAAAGGGAGAGAAAGCTTTCAGCAGAGCTTGTGGGATAGCTGGGCCACTGCAGAGGCAGACTGTCTTGATTTGGTTTTACTTACTATGCTTTTCTTTTTTCCCTACAAAACAACTGGCAGTAAATTCAAGAGCTAAGGAAGGTTCTAGTCCCCCACAAAAAATTCCTACCATTCTGAGAAGGGATCGTAATCTGATCTGAATCCATTGTACATTGAATGATAAATCTCGTTCTTTATTACCTTATGGTGGCACCAGCCACAAATTTGAGCTACATTTGTAGAGTGAATTAGGGTTCTGAAATGGCACCGAGAGCCGATTTGTTTTTCTCCCTGTGAACCAGTATCAGTAAAATCATAAAACAGATTGTTTGAAAGATGCTTGTGCATATTGAGACTTTCAGTCATTGATCTTCAGAATGTATCATACATGTCTTTGTTTCAGAATTTCTTCCGAACTTTGGGGTTTTTTAATTTATTTAATTTATTGTCATTGAGCTATGCTCTTCTAGCTGCAGTCTGAAGTAAGAGCCTCACTCTCTTTTTCCCTTGAGCATTAAGCCTCAATAAGTGTTAGACTATGATATTGGCAACCAGAATACAGAGGAACTTGCATTATCATCAGCTGTCATTCTGATCTGACAATACCGTATTATATTCTCAATAGATGCTTTTGTGAGCAAACAATGAGTGGCATAAATGACTGTGCTGGTCTGACATGGGGAATTTGACTTGTCAGTTAGAGAAGAATAAGGCAAAAATTGTATACATGGCCAAAATATTTAGCATAAAACTACTTGTGCTCTTCCACCCTGCGGAAGGAAGAAGAAAGTAGTTAAGAGGGAACAGAGAGACATGTTTAACAGATGGAAAAGGCTGCCTGATTGTACTACCTCTGTCAGCACTGTCATCTTCTGATAAATGAAGTGCCCTGCATTTGCTGCACAGCTGTGGATACTGAAGGAGAAACTGGAAATGCATGTTGTTCAATAGAAAAGCAAAGATTATTTGTATGAGCTCTTCACTTATCGGGTGACTCCAATATGTGCAGTGGCAGGGCTGCTGGGTAAATGATTGGGGTTACATTCTTCTGGAGCAGACCCTCTTATGGGCTCTGACCTTCCTCGGCTCATTGCCTAGAAAGCAGTGTATTTCAGCAGAATAGAGCCTCATGAAAGATACATTGCCAGTCACAAAGGAATTTGGCCTTATTTAATATAGTCTTAGCAGAAATATAACCCATTTACTTGCAGGGCTCAGTTCCTTTAGAGTGGCTTAGAAATGGTCTGGATTACATGACAATTTAGTGTACTTAAAAAAAGAAGTATCTTTCAATCAACTTTAAATATGGAAAAAATTCTTTTTAGTATGCAGTTATCACTAGTAACATGACTGTAATTCTGCTCAGTAGAAAATCTCCAGAGATGCAGTAATTTACCTGTTACATCTCTTTATTTTATCTTTCTTATAACCAACCTTTGCGAGCTGGTGTTAGTTACGTGGTACTGCAGCCTTGCTTACTGTGCCAGAATGTGTTTTCCTAGTGTATAAAGTGATCTTTCAAGATCTATATATCTACCGTAGTATAATGTTATGTGGAATAAGACCGATCTTTTTCGTTGGAAGCTTGTATCAGTCTTGTGACCTTAAATGAAGCAGAATGTAGATAATGGCTGTAAACACAACTGTAGCACCAGTGAATTAAAATGCCTGCCTGGTGGTAAGGTTTACAGGTGCTTCAGAGAGATGCCTTAATTACAGGAGAGTTGTTTCAGAATGATCTTATATGTGATAGAATAGTGCTTGGAGGTGCAGCACAGATCAGAGCTTTTCTGGGGTAGCTGCAGTGCAGACTCAGTGAAATTTAAAAAGCCAAGAGAAACATGAGTGATGAAAAGGAACTAGGGAAAACTGTTTTACAAGTGGGAAAGCTGTGGCATGTTGGCCAAGTCATTGATTGCACCTGAACTAGATTCTTAATTTGGCACTTCCACAATAACACAATAGTTTCTCTTGAGAGAGAGAGGTACTTTCTGAAGAACAAACTTTAAAACACTACTTTTTTTTCTTTATCAGAAAAGGATTTTTAAGATGTGTCTGTATTTTATCACAACTGGCCAGTCTGGAATGAAAAACACCATTCGCTTGTTTCTTACTCTGTAGTACACTCTGTCCAGAAATGTTCTTGGGGATGGTAGTGCTCATACATGGATCATTAACTAAGCATTCGAGGTACTCTGACCTAACCCACTTTCATAGGATTAAATTAAATAGAAATTACAAAATAACTAGCTTTACAGATCTTCTCACCTCGGTCATTTTGTACTTGTATTGGTGGAATTAGACACTACGGTAGACAAGATGATTCTTCAGGTAAGAGAAAATTTAACATCATGTCAGCAAAATAACTGCTTTTGAAAGTGAGGGAAGCCAGGAAGACTATAGTGAAGGTGAATCACTTTAAGCATAGGTTGTGTAACGCATTTAGAATTTAAGATCTATCCTGTGCAAATAAAAATAACGCAGATAACATCCATGGGACCTCTG
Organism: Gymnogyps californianus; assembly: GCF_018139145.2. Classification (NCBI taxonomy): domain Eukaryota; kingdom Metazoa; phylum Chordata; class Aves; order Accipitriformes; family Cathartidae; genus Gymnogyps; species Gymnogyps californianus. The sequence continues at coordinate 17,996,594 of NC_059479.1, forward strand.
CTGCCTGAAAAGCCTAGGTCACAAAACAGAAACTGCAGTGGGGATAGGGTTTTAAGTTCATTAGAAATAGGTGCACTGATTGAAGACCTACAGTCATGGTTGCATGCATCTTTGGGCATTTCTTATTGTCTGTTTAGCAGAGACAAAGTGGGGGGAAAAGTGAATCTACTTCTAACATCTCCCCCCTTGTCTACTTTACCTGTACCAGAGCATGGGAAAGCAGGGCTGACTGCCTCCCCATATCTCTGACCATAACAAACACAAAATCCCATGCAGATTTTGTACTCAAGCCAACATGTGCAAATCCTGGGGTTAGAAATATCACTAGGGCTCACCAATACACACGCAGTGAAACCCATTTCCAATACAGAATCTCACCATCCCAGTAAGAAGTGTCACTTGTCACAGGACGTACAACCACAAGCTAGCTTACTGCTAGCTTAAGCAGCAGCAAGGTGTCTATATGCTGAGAATTCAGGACTTGGGGGCAATTAGTATACAGTATTACCAATGTCATAGTGAATATGCCAATGTTAAAGTGAAAATAAAGTCAGGCAGCAGGTAACATACCCCCAGCAGGTTTGAAAAGACCCTTTTGCACCACAGCATCTTCTGTAGCATTGCTCATTGTTGCAGTCATCTGTGCCTTCAGGGCTGTTAGCCTTAGCCTCGGCTTTTGAGATACCTTTTTTTGAAGACAAGTTCTGAGTTAATGAATGATTTGATAGCGCCTGTTTTGCACCACAGCTTAAAAATCTCAGAGAAAGGAAAGTGGTGCAGTGTTTGCCTGTGGAGCTGCAATACTGACAGCAAGGCTGCAGCAGACCTGCAGCTGTATAGTATCAGCACAGCAGCTTTCTCTACTCACCATCCTGGTCTTTGCTAGTAAGATACACTCCTTTTTCTTCCTGTACCCCAAGTTAAAATAAGCTTTCTGCCTGTATTTAAATAGACTGATGAATAGGGGCATTCCAGCTGTGTTGACTTTGGCTTATTTTCTTCTTTAAAGACTTTTTTTTTTTTCCTTACAAATTTCAGTAAGAACATTTTACTGGTTCCTCAGCTGACTTAACTCATCATCCACTGACTTTTGTGGAGCTCTGCCAGCAGAAGGTAGCAAAGTGCATGTATTTTTTTATTAAAAAATAGTATTATGAGAAAATCGTGATTCAAAATGAGGGAATTGTAATAACCTGGGAAAGCGAAAGTGTTCTGCCACTGTGTACATCTCCATTAACTTGAATACTAATGGCCTCATGCAGAACTGAACTGGCGCTCATGCTTACTTCTGCTGATGCCAAAGGGACGGTCTTCCCTGAATAGCCACCACAGCAGCTGGGAGGAAAGGGTTTTTAGTCTGGCTCTAGTTATCCTGACAACAGCTTTCATTTTTTGGGGTCTTAATTCCTAGAGATACTCACTATTCTAGAAATTCTAGATTTCGCGATGTGTGCAGAAAAATCTAAAAGCTTCAAGAAGTAGGAGTAGCGTTGCTTCTTTTCTTTTCATGCTAGTTCTGCAAACCTGTGCCTCCAGATCGTCAGTGTCTTGGGCTATTCTGAAAAAATCCTTTAACAAAACAGCAGCTATTGGACTTTGTAAGTAAAACCAGTTGTTGGAGAGGAAATTGGAGATTACCGTAGTTAAGATGGCATAGCTAAAAAGTGAAAGTTTAGACACACCCTCATCAATCTTGCTGTGATGGCTTAATGTGCTAGTCCAACTCACGCTTCCCCAGCTTTCTATGCCACCTCTTTGCCAGAAGTTCCCAAGCAACCTTAGAACGGGTCAGAAAAAAACCCAAGTACTTGCTCCTTGCTCCCAGAGAGACCGGAGTGTGTTGGCTTAAACCCGTCACCTGAGCGGTGGCAGCTGAGCACTGACCTTGCCCGTGGTGGGTCGAGTGCATTGGTGTATCCCTCCCGGAGTGTGCTGCGGGCTGGGAAGGGCTGGCGGGGAGCTGGCAGCAGGCAGATGGCAGAGGGAGGCTGGCAGTGCTTTGAGCCACCACAGCTGTTCAGGAGGTAAATGTGTGTGTCAGCCTGCTTTAAGAAGTTTGCCTTTCCTTTAAAAAATGCTGCAGTAAAGAAATATGGTGTACTTGGTATTGCTGGCTTCCCTTTTAATGGGCATAGCTTTTGGTATCATTTGCCATATGGAAAGTGTTTAGTCTGTTCTTAACCGTAATTATTCTTTTATATGGTCTTGGCCCTTCAATCTCCTTCTGCCCTTCTTGCCAGGTAATGTAAAGGACTTTTATTTATGGAAAGTTTTGTTTATAAAATTAATATTCTTGCAGAGAGTGCATTTTTAAGGCCAAGAAATAAGTTTTCAGGATGGTTGCATTTTCTTAGAATATTGCATGCGCTGCATTACCTTGAACAACTTATAGGCACTATATAGTAGATTTCTTATTTAAAAATATGACTATTGCAAGTAATTTTTGTTTTTCTATAAAGAAAAAATATATACTTTTTTTTATGCTGAGACAGACTGACTACTGAAATTTGTGCTTTCCTTTGTGCTGAGTTTTGAAACACCATTTAGTAGCTGTTATATCTCTTTTATTTTTGCTGCATTTTAAAATAAATCTGAGAGACAGTAAAATTAGACTTCATTTTCTTTGAGAAGAACCAGTGGTCCATGCATTCTCATTGAGTTTGGAGGAGATTTATGCAAGTTTATCAGTTGGTGAATCTGAATCAATAATTCAATAGTCAGCTGTTACTTTAGAAATCAAAATTTGTTGGTGATGTACTGAAACAATGTTACAGTTTTCTTTATTAATAGTACTTTACAATTGTACAGCAATTTTCACTTAAGGATCTCAAACCATTTTAATAAAGTAGAAAAAAAATTCTACCTCCTTTTCTTGCAAATAGAAAAACTGAAAAATAGAGTGATTAACTGCCAGGGTAGAGAATCTATATGTATATTTGAACATGCACAGGACTGTTCCCGGCCCTGCAGCCATCTGGTATGTAGTGGCCCATGTCCATATTACTAAACTCTCACACCTGCCAAAATAAGGAGCTGCACTCAAACTGTTTCTTGCGAGTTAGCTTGAGGCAGGGACCATTCTTAAACATTGCCTGGGAAATGGGGGGCAGAGGGGCGAGCGGTAGGATTTTAAGGTGTATGACACAACACTTGCGTGGCAGGGAATGTTATTATTGTTGCCCTTTTCTTCTGGGATCCCTGACCCCATGGGTTGCCCTGTTAGATGCTGATGTGACGTTGTCAATGGGAGAGACTGAGTGACTCGAGCCCAGCACCGCAGGGTTCTCGCATGTCCTCGGCCAGCGGCTGTCCTGTGGGAACTCACTCATGATATGGTGTCCTTAACGGTGCCCAGGGGAATGCTGTGCAAGAGAAAGAGCTGGCTAATGGAGCTGTGCTAGCTTGCACCTCCTGAGGGTCTGGCCCAAGATCCATAATTGCAGGAGAATTTTCCTTTACAACTGAGCTGAACAACAAAGTAGAGTTAAATGGGAACCATAATTGTAAGCCATTTCATATGGGCCGTATTGGAGCCCACAACAGACCAGGATTTCTATTAGGAAGGCATGATTTGTGACACTTCATAATGCTGTTTTCGTCTATTTTGAAAATGGTCAAAAACAGAATTTTCCTGTGGGGAACACACAAATTCATTTTATAAAGATAGTCTTTTTTTTTTTTTTTTTTTAAGAGGGAGAGAGCACGAGCTTTATAGATCACCATAAATCATAGTGACTGGTGATAACAAAATATTTGTTAGGATGAAACTCTGTTATATTTGATTGGACATTAATCATCTTTTCTGTGTGCTGTGGATATGGTTTCCATGTAAATTGTTCACCAGAAAATACATAGTTGGTGTTGAAAATTAAGTGACACTTTGGATGGTAATATATTCCCTTTGAAGTAATAAAGATGGATGAGTCTTTTCATTATGACTACTGGGATCTGAATGAGAAATATTTTGAGAATTGACAAATAGCAGAGGTTAGGGCTGCATTCAGTGATAACTTGCAATCCGTGTGTTTTCACTGAAATTTTCAGTATATGTGGCATGGATCAATCCTGATCTTAGACAACATTGCCTAAAGAATTTCTCCCGTTGCAAGTAACAGCAAAACAGCGCTGACACTAGTAGAAATAACTTGGGCTCATCCTCAGTTGTTTGGATGTACTCAGAGTGAGATCTGACATTTTTGTAATTTTCTGTGAATTAAATCTGTCACGCTCATACTGGACAATGACGCTCAGTGAGCAAGTGAGGTGAGGCATAGAAGCCAGCAACGTTTTGCTTTGGAGACTAGATGGCCTTTATCATGCCTTTCTGCTGTCGCTTGAAGGTTCCTTTTGCCTACTTGTGATGCTCAGGTTTAAACAACATCTGCTTTGTTAAATAGCTATCCTGCTTCCAGGAACAGAAGGGAGTAAAATGAAGTATGTGCAGCCTTGAAGTTGGCATCTCTGTATTTCATAGGAATTTAGCAAGTGATGTTCTAGCATTGCCTGAACAATGCTTAAAATGTACCACCCTCTAAGGGGTTTTGCAAAACACTAGTAGGGTTATGCATAACCCAGCGCCTTGCACTGCTAACACGTCTGCTGTAGCTGGGCCCATTACTGCTGCCGTCCCCAAAACTGTGCTGAATGGCAGGACTGGCAAAGCAGCACAGCCTGCATTACCCCAGGCACGTGTCTCTTCTTCCCCTTTTTCCTTCTTTGACACTAGTTTAGCCAGTAAAATCAACTCTTGCCATGTTTCAAGGCCATGTCTGTCTGCCCCAAACCTTTTTGGGTTGGTCCATCCAGAGCCTTTCTAGAACAGTCCTCTTCTCTTTGAAAGGAAACACAGGCTTTTTTCTTTTACTTTCCTTGCTCTCTTTCTCCTCCCATGTCCTCCTTTCATAGCTTGTATTTCTTTATTTTCATTAGTTTAAATACATTACACAAATGTATGTGCATCATATTTGTGTACCATCATTTTATAGATTGGTATTAATTTGTGAAGCTTCGTTCTTCCTCATACATTTGCTTGATTGTGGTCCAGTTTTCCTTTCAAATTAGTTTATTTGGAAGCGGTTTCACTGGCACGATTATCCTACTGTTTCCTTACATACCTTACATACATGACCAGTAAATAGTTTCCCTGTGGTTCCTTATGACAGAGACATCTTAAATTACATCAGTAATGAGCTCTGCGATGTGATAAACAAGCAAATGTTAATAAAAATCTTGGGAGAGGAGATCCAAATATATTTCTTCCTCTTCATTAAGTTAGTGCTGGTTAATCTTTGTGGACAACATGTTGGGAATTGATGGTGGCTACTGTGCTTCTGACAGAGCATTTAATGTATTTAGGGTGGGACTATCCTGGTCAGAGAGAGCAAGAACAAATTGTCTCCGTCCCCAAAGCATTACCTTAAGCAATAAGTTGTGGCATCAGATTTGTGTAAGGAGGGAACTTCAGTTCTGAAGAACGGGGCTTTTTGTTCCTTGTGTTGCATACTACAGTGCATGATATGAAGTGTCGTTGAACTCCGAAAACCTGGGGGTTTTAGAGTGATTGAAGATTTTTTTTTTTTTGCTGTTGTTAATGCTTTACAATTGGAGATTGCTGCTGCTTCAGCATTACTTATTTCCTCAGTGTTTAAGATTCTTTTCATTATTCTCCTTCCTTTTGATTTTCTTTAAAATTGTATATATTATTTAAAAAAAAAAAAGCAGCAACAATTGCATTGATCCCAAGATATAAATGTAAATTTCTTGAGACTGTTGTTCATAGTTCTTCATAAATTATACACTGGAGCCCTTTGCGAACGAGTAGAATAGCTCTGATTATACATGCAACAAATGTAGAAGGCTCAGTGTGGAAATGAAAAAGTCATTTACATTACTTTGAGGAGTCACTGAGCTCCAACAACCATGCTTCATAGGCAAAAGGAAGGCCAAGAGAGGCTGTTAAACTGCAAAGCAGCATCTCAAATTCTTACTGAAGAAGTAATGTAAGATCTGAGGAAACCCTTCAGGAATCATACTATCCTCTTGCCCCACGTTTTTATTGACCTGCATTAAAAACAGTTTTCAACCAACTTAAAGGAGATTTCCAAAAAACAGAAGGTCAGGGCACCAGAAAGTTAACTTTAACTTCAAGTGACTGTTAAGTTGGACTGAGGAAAGCTCTGAGAGTTTCAATTCAGATGGAAGAAAGAAATTGCCCCAAGGAAGGCCCAATAATCACAAGTACATTTTATTTTTTCTGGGGGTAGATCCAGTTTTGGCCTCTTGTTGCAACAAGCTTTGCACTATTCTTGGTGCCAATAATCACTCTTTTTTTCCTCAGAAGAATCTGGAATATTTAGAGACTTTTGTACTACTTTGCATTGCCTCTCTGGCTACTACCTCTCATTAGATCACTTTTGTTCTTATTTATAGTTCTCCAAACATCACAAGAGCTGCTACTTTAATTCAGAATATCACTAGCAGATGTATATTCTTGGGATTTACCATAGGCCTGACAATAATTAAATGAATAGCCATGGTTGCTTGCCTTACCCAGGGAACATAGAAAGTTTTTATAAGAGGAAAACATCACTGTCCCGAAGGCTGATGCTGTAGGAATCAACAGGCTGGATCAAGTCCAAGGACAGTCAATGTGCAAAAACATTAAAAGGAGAAATTAAGAAAAGTGGGGAAAAAATGTGAAGCCACCTTGGGAGCAGATAAGAAACTATTAGGCATGAAGCTGCGTTAAGGGGGGACCTTGATAACACAATAAAAAGTTATGGGGACCGGACTACACTAGAGGAGGCTAAAGAGACATCTTAGTTGAAGTGATTTGCTGCTTCTTGTTTGATGCTTGTTATTCCAAGTGTGGTGAGCTGGTTGATGACAGAAGGGTGGCCTCTTGACGAGGTGAATGCTAGCAGAGGAGAAGGCTGATGGGGTGAGATCAAGGCTTGCCACTTGCTCCAAACCCAGGGCTCTTCTCCATTGGTTTCTCTGTGGGCATCTCATGAGGGCGGGGTAGACCCCTATGGCAGGTGTCTGCTCACCTGCAGGAGGAACCTACCTAGTATTGTAGGAGTAGAGGAGGCTATTTGGGTGATTTAGCTACCCTGGCTATGCGCTGAAAAATGCGTTATGTGACTGTCTCTTGTCTCCAGATTTGATGGCATGTTTTTTATGGGTATTGTCATGGTTGTCTGAACCCCAGCAGTTATTGTTCTGGTTTTGGTGTCCTTGTCAAAATAACTCCACTGTGTAGCTTGCTAAATACCCAGCTTTCTTAGAGGTAGCAGGTTCATGAATACAATATCGGTGCATGGCTAGTATCGGTTTTCCAGCGTGTGTGTAAGGCCCCGTGAGAACGACTCTGGTCAGCCATATTGTGGTCATACAGTGATGGCGTTTCAGTAGTTCTACCACAGCTATTTGCTATGAACACCGGTGCAATTGTATTAGTGCAATTAAATTCTGACTTAAGTGTACTGGGATATCAGTGCAAACCCACTTGTAGACAGATTTTGTTGCTTGGCATTTTGAAACCTATCTTTGCCTGCAACATTGAAATGGGTTTGCATTTTCCAGTTCCTGATAGGTATGTTTTGTGGGTTTCCCTCTCTCCCCCAGGGCAATTGGGTCAATACTGATTGCATGCTTTATTTCTATTACTCCCCCCCCAATCAAAGGGCTCTTCGTAACTTTCATTTTGCACATTACACTGGCTTGGTGCACTTCTTTGGCCTTTTCAATATTCTGTAATTAGATTGGCTGCAATTCCTCGTTTCTTCCTGTTTACAGTCTCACTAGCCTCTGGGAAAGGGATGGAATGCCCGTTTGCTCAAAATATAAAATACTGCAAAGGTCAAGGCAGCGTAGTATAAAACTCCATTTCACCGAATGTATTAATGTTTTGAAGGGAGGCTGGGGGAACATGAAGCATTCTACTTGTAATTCTGCAGATCAGGTACTGTCATGCAGATTTCCTGGATTTTCTTCAAAGCACATTGCCTTAATGCATAAAATTTCTTAGCTTAGCTACAGCATAACTTGGCATTGCAATATATTGCATTCTATAGGCCTCCATTAGAAGATTCTTCAACAGTTTTGGGTGCTTTAAATTCCTCTTGACATGGACATTCTTGCAAATTATTGCAGTTTTTGAAGTTAGGGGCCTATGATGTATTAAATTGAAAATCAGTGTGGTTTTTTTTTAAACTGTTTTATTTATAGACTTGCTTGACTAAGTCTGAGGTATTAAAATGGTGCCAGTCACAATAGCATCATCATAACGCACTCAAAGCCCTATAATACGAGATGGTTTTTTTGTTTGGGTTTTTTTTTCCATTTTACTCTTGTAAAGTAGTAACAAAATTCTGTGGACCATCTCTGGTTTCTAAATGTATGCCCTTGAGCTACCCTCTGGTTAGTTACAGTGGAGATAAGGTCTTGATATGTGTCACATTTGTTCTGATTGCTGTGTATGATGCCTCACGGATTTTCTTGGTGGAAAGTTGTAAATACCGTTCCAAGTCATTTTATTTGAAACCAGAAAAGCACACGGCCCTTTTTTCTCCGTCTTTTGTAACCGTAATATTGAACAGTTATGTTGTTTATGTGAAGTTTCTTCAAAACCTCAAACATCGGTAAAATGAAGCTCTCCTCACTTAAGGCAAAAAAAAAAAAATTCTCATGTCATCTGTTTTCAACAGGCCTGTACACTATTTATGCTGTATATCATATAAGGAGGTTACATATGATGTATCGTCTTTATACTGCCTCCTCCACAGAGCTGAAGTTTTATGTCTGCTTGCTGAGGTGATCGTGCTGGAGATGACGGCGTGTAATGCTGTCTGGAGTGGAAACATTCAAGTTGGCTTGATGCCATTTTAACTATCAATAGAGATTGCCTGTTTTCATTCAAAACTGTTGAGAAATGCTGAGGTGGAGATTCTGTAGTACGTAAATAATATTTGATCAATAGTTAAATCTCAAATATGAAGCAATTCTGCATTGGGGACAGTAGGTGGTGTCTGAATGTGGTCTTTATATTGGTTCTCAAAGAACCTGTATTTCTTAGTGCTGCTCTGGTCTTATAATAACAGGTGATATAATGAGATGTTTGCCATTTGGAAAGAAGAAAAAAAAGCAGGAAGCAATTTAATGTTCATAAAATGGCCTCCAAGCCATCCATGATGCATAAGGTGTTTTTATTTAATGTGTGAGAACTTATAGCAGTGAGCACTACAGAAATTCTAAATGTGAGTAGCTCATCTGCACTTACAGTGAGCTTCTAAAAGTAACAACGTGCACATTTACTACTATTTTGTAGCAGTGCTAGTCTGTCAAAGCATTTTTGTCCTAAAGCTTAATTTATATAATAGGTGCACTTCCTTCTGTATTTCAAGTATTAATATAGTTGCCTCTGGGTACATGGAATGGGTTTGTGGCGGACAATTGCACTCAATTACAATGTTGTTTATTAAAAGGTATATATTGTGCCAGGGATAGAAGGAACTCTTATAATTAACTTTTATAAACTGCAATTGCACAAATTATACATTATGACTTTCTCCACAAATGATATTACTTTCTGTGGGAATACAGTCAGAAAGTAGCTTAAAAAGATTCTTGGGCTGCGTTGTCCAAGTGTCCTGGATCATTTAAGGACAATTTGGGTTGGTGTCAGATTTGCCATATAGTAAGCTTGTGCAAGCACTCAGTTGATCAGAAATGTTCCATGATTTTTAATCAACTTGAAGGGACTTGAGATCATGTTTAATACTTTAATAGTGCTGAACACAGCCAGTGTTGGTGCAAACATTTATCTTCAACTGCCTCTGGAAGGTAGCTCAGCTATACCAGCCCCAGTTCCTACGTGGGGAAAGGGGGACGTCCAGTCCCCTGGTTTGCTCCAGGCCAATTACCTGCCCAGGAACAGAGACAGGACTTGAGGTCTGATGCTCTGAATCACCACCCTTCACCTTCCTTTTGCTGTCAATATGCCAGGAGAAAGTTTTTGTTGCAGAATTAGAATACAACTCCTCTCTTCACCAGAAGACAAATGAGGTAATGCTTCTGAATTGGTAGAGCCGGGATTTATGGCTAGGTCTTTCCCATCCCTCATGTCCACCCTAACTTGTGGGCCATTGTCTGTTCTGGCTGTAGGGCATTTGAGTCTCCTTCCTTTTGAATAATTTTGAGCAGAAATCCTTACCTGAACTGGAAAAACCTTTCCCAGTACTATCACTGAATATGTGCGTTTTTCCAGGAAAAAAAAAAAGTCTAGAAAAGCAAGCGGGTTCCAGTGAATCAGTATTTTCTGCCGAAAGAAAATGTTTATTTGAAAATGGAGACCACCATCCTGTGCTGCTTTGAATATACTAGTATTTGTAAGACTACATCTCTTCTGAGTTGAGAGCTTAATCTTTTATTTCCAGAGTTTAAATCATTGAAACTCTATTTGAAGTGTGTTTTCAGTTCTCTCTGTGGAGAAAAAAATAGTGTGTTCCAGGACAGCTTTCAAATTAGGCTGATGTTATGCAGTCTTCTGGTGAACAGTATCGTTTCACCCCCAGAAATCATCCACGGTTCCCTTTTGATAATATATAGTCGAATCTAAATGGAGTTCTCTCTGACCATGCTTGCATCCTTAATGTGTGCACTCTCCGTGAACTCCCTGGTGATGTTTTTGCTTGCACAACTCCTTTCAGAATATGAATTTTAAGCATTTCTGAATTTTAAAGTGTGGTACATTTCATAGCGTTTTCGGATACCGTTTGTTAATTGGATTTTGCTAATTTATAGCAGGCTAAAGCATTGTTTCTCTCAAGCATATTAGCCTGTCTGTCCTGGGCAAGGAGATTTTAATTTCTAATTTATGTGAATTGCAAAATGTTTAGAAAGTAATCACCAGCTTCAGCAAGGGAGCAGTTATAATTTCTTCTTTTTTTAGGCAACATAGCATAATGAAAAAAATTATTTTTAAGAGGTTTTTTTGTGGCTAAAATTGAAATGATGGCTTTCTCAGAAAGTCAGTCTTTTTTCTTTTGGGGAGATTCTTCCCCATTTCTGCCTGTAGTTTGCCATGCAGATTCTATATATATCAGGCTGGGATTAATAAAACCCCCCACACAAACAGGTTGGTTTTTTGTTTTGTTTTGTTGGGTTTTTTGGAAGTAAATATCAGGAAACATTTGAAATTATCTAGGTCATTAGAATTTATAACTTCACAGAATTTCTTTTGGGGGTTTGAGGTCTGTATACTACCATCACTTCAGTTCTTCCTGGATGTATTCAGAATTTGTCAGTATTGAAAAGTTCTCGTGAATCTTTTTCTTTGCCTGTTATGCAGTAAATCACATGAAAATGCATGTTAAGTGGATGAACATTCAATTCTGTGGTCCCCTAATAGGCTAATCTCATTGCAGAAATCTCCATTGATACCGCTCTGCTGCTGTAATACTGCAAGTCAGATACTAACTAAAACTAATCTCACTGTATAACATTTGTACTTCAAAAGTTAAACAGACTTCTGTATACCATATTCTTTAAGTACTTCTTTTTCCAAAGTGTGAAATTAGAGCTTCTCCAATTTCTAAGTCATAAATAAGTAGATTTCTGTGGGCAGTGTCACCTCTTTGTCTTTCTCCTTCTAGGAAAGGCAAGCCTGGAAGATTACTGAGCAGGCTTGGCTGCAAGACAGAACATTGAGGTTTCTGTTGCAATTCTGAGAAGATTCTTCCTATATTTAAACATCATCCTTTAGATAATAAAATGCAGTTCTGCAGTACTTGCTTCCTAACAAAGCTCCTAGATCCAATAGTATGGCTATTGCCTTGTTAGGGTATGGAGTGTCTTTGTCCTTAAAACAACATTAATCAAAATCTAAGTATAAAAACCTGATTTGTGTGTTTATCCTGTGATGTCTTATTGTGATTTGGGGGGGAGCACACACATGACACAACAACATGTAGAAGGAAATGGGGATAAAAAAGGAAAAATAGACTTTTATACTCTGAGAAAATAAAGAGCCCAGGCAGAAAAATATTGTGAGGAGCAAAGACATTTAACATACTTCCAAGTATTTCAGGATAGTGTCAAATATCCACAGTTCAGTTAAAGACAGGTTTTCTAGCAGATAAAACATCAAAAGTACTGCAAATCATGCCTGTGAGTTACAGGTGGTGGGTTTGGGGATAAAGCCTCCTTATCCTTTGATTATTCTGAACTTACAGTAACCTTCTCTTTGCAGTTCTCTAAATGTATAATTGATTAGAAGAAATAATATGTACCAGGTGCTGTACTTACGGAGTTTAGCCTCATCACAAGAACTGACCAAAACAGCACTTGAGCATTGAGCAGTAGTATTTACTTAGACTGGTTGTTCCTGGTGACCTTTCTGTACTGAACTTCGACTCTTGCATTTCACTGAGGAGCTCAAAAGCCACTGCAACTTCTTTCTGGAAGGAATAATAAAGTCAAAAGCTTGAGGAATTTTAAGCGATGTTAATCTTCCTCCCAATCTACTTCCTTCCTATCTCTCTGCTTGAGGTACCACTCCTGGAAAAAATAGGCTGTATTTAAGATTTCCTCAGGATACATTTTACTCAAGTAAGTAAATAGTGGGTATGAAAACCTGGTCCAACTAATGGTTTCTTTCCCAGGGCTCCCAGTAATGGGTTTCAGCCTACTGTGAATTGCTACGTTAAACTTACCGGTTACATGGGGATTACACAGTTTTTATTGAGAACATAAATTGCAGATGCTGAAGTTGCATGGGCTATGTTTTCATTCTTGGTGGTGATGAAAGAAGATAGTTTATACTCACGCATCCTAAGGACACCATATAATGTTAGCTTCTATATTCATCTGGCTGGCCAAAATAAGGTCAGCTGCATTAAGTGAACACTTAGAAGGCATTTTTCAGATAAGAAGGTGGGTTTTGTGGAGGTATTTTAAAGCTGCATGAGCAACACATTCAGCCTTAAACATCTCAGGCCTATGATACAGTTGAGAGGTGACTAATCTTACATGTTATAAATCATGAATCAGACCTTGAAAATCAAAAGATTAAAAATATATGCACTTCCTTGCCTTGTTTCTTGAGCATGTCTATATTTTTTCTCTGCAGTGATAGGGGCTATGATTTTTATTTTTTAGAAGAAGATAGAACTCCCCTCAATGCCATGTGTTGAGAAAAATCCAAATTATTGCAAGACTGATCACAAGAATTGAGAACTTTGCTTAATATGGTTAGCTGGGAGCATTGGCCAGAGGTAATTGTTTTGTATGTACTTGTACATACTGAACATCAGTGAGCCTCATCAGACCTATAGCTGTTCGTACAGTACAAACATTCTATCTGGGCTGTTAAAACAGGCATGCAGACATTGTCATTACAGCATCCTGTACAGTATGGTCAAGCTAACTTACAGAATGAAACTATTTCTTATACATCCCTGCATAGCAACTGCCAGAATTTGACAGTTTATCTTCTTTTTGAATGCAGATAACTTTCCATGCCCTAAAGGCTTATCAGTTTTGCTACCTCCTGAACCACTGTTACGCTCTCAGAGAAGACCTTTGGGTAAATTTCTGACAACGTAACAACATTCCAGATTGAACTGCTTATCATAATTCAAAGCCTATAGGTCATTGAATGATGGGGCACTACCATTTTCTTCATAAGCACAACCTTTAACTACTTCAAATAAAAGGGAAATAAAAGCTAAGAGTATGCTGAATTACTTAAATATGGTTGTGGTGGGCACACTCTAATTTATACAAAGAATTAACATTGTAGCATGCATCAGCAAACTGTGCTTCTAAAATAAAAATATACGCTTCCAAAATAATAATATTAATCACAGGGATCTGATATAATTAGAAGTGGGTGATGATGGAAAAAAAAATCCGTCTCGGAAAATTTTTAAGAATTTCAAACTTCTCCCTTTCTATGTCAGGATGAATATGAGACTTTAAGAACAAAATAAAACAACCACTCATAGAAGAATGTGCCCTTCTGGACAATGCCTATGAATTGGTGTTTAAGGGCTTACCAGGAACGTGGTAATGCATTTTCATCTCTGCTTTAAATCAGAAACAGAAGAGATGTGAGACAAAGTCTTTGTCTCAGGTGAAGACCTCTCTCTCCAAACTACCTGCTACTCCAGGTTAGCTTGAATGGTGAAAATCGTGTCCTTTACCTGGAAACACTTTTCCAAAGAAGTTTTGGTACAACTAATACATTTGGACAAAAATTTAGTTTTTAAAAATGATTTATCAAGAAAACTTTGTTTAACTCTAGATCACATTAAAATGTAGTAGTGCTTTTGTCAGAAATTTTTCACTATATAAGGTATGATAACATAGAAATCTCCTTTTGAAAGGTGGTCGAGAAATAAATGCTATTTCAGTTTTTACAGAAAATGAAAAATTTTACCTATGCTATCATATTTATTATAATTTATCTGTTGTTGAGAGCTCCATTCTGGGGCTCCTTTCCATGCATGCCGGGAAGACGTAATCTTTGTACCAAAAGACCAAGATAGACAAGAGGTGAGAGTGGTAAAAACAGTTATTCCAGAGACCAGTAATTTGCATGAGTTGATTCTACCAAATCAGTGAAGAATGTCACTGTTAAAGATTTATGTTCCCTGATCTTCTCATTGGTAATTCTTAAGTCCTGAATGCCTGATGATAAAAATGAAATTTGAATGGGGATCTGAAGAAAAATGAGTGTAACTACAAAAGGTAGGAATTGCAGCTTGTACTACTTGCATATTTATATCTTTTAACATTCTTGTATTGAATTTTATTCAGACCACATTCCATGAATGTGTGCTTACAGGGTATACTGGTATTTAATACAGGGTAATTCTAAAAAGACCGTGAATGCAGCATGCGGATGAAACTGAATCTCCGGACATTTCTGCATGTTCCAGTGCAGTATCCTCCTGAAATAAATGTTGCTCCTTGCAGTGGTTTGCTTCCACAGGCATGGTGAAGTTTGGAGGATTAGGCTAGAATAGAGAAGGTAAGAGTGGTAGCATTAGGAAGCAAAGATTCAGGAATGGTGTCCTGTTGGGATCTTTTGGTTGAGACTTGGATTTGGGATGTACTTTACTGTTTGTCATGTTTTTCCCAAAGGCTGCATCCATGTGCAGTGCTTGGAATGCAGTAGAATACCGTCCCTCATAAAAAAGAATTTTAAATTCCATATTAAGAGTGACCAAGGCTAGGGGTGACTTTTACAACAGTAAAAGCACTGCTGCTTTTTTTTTTTTTTTTTGAACTGTGAAGCAGAGAGTGAGGATACTTTCAAAACTCAGGGTTGTTTGGATTGGGAACTATGCAAATTTTGGAAATGGTGTAAAAATGGTTTCATATACAGCTCCTCAAAGGAAACTGCCATAATAAATGGCTCTTGTAGCAAAAAGGCTCTTGTAAGCTTGCTTTGAAATTGGATGGGCAGATCAGACATAAGAACCTGACGACAGGCAGGTAACAATTGGGTGAGGAGGCCCAAGAAAGCTTCAGCCTCTCCCTTTTCCCTCTGTTGCCGGCGGAGGGCATTTGCTCCAGATTTCCATTCTGTCATTTGATCTATGCATGTGCAAAATATATACTTGGTCTTTAGAAATAACCTATATATTTTGCTTAATCTCTGCTCTCAGCCTTCAGTATGTCTGAAGAAAATCTATTGATTTCAGTGAATTAGAGCTCTATTAAAGAAAACCGATCAAGCATGGAGTTTAAAATGGATACCCACCTGCTTAAAGTTAAGCTTCTGCTTGGCTGCTACGGGACTTGCTTCATTTCTGTCTCCATGTGGAAATGAAATGGATATACAGAAACTAAATTGGCTGAGAAACTGTTTTATGAATAGATGCATCTTCTTTGTGGGGGAAAAAATCTGGGTTTTTTTTTCCCAGCAGTGTCATAGCCAACTGTTTAATTAGGGATCCACCTACCAAAAGTGTCATCCAGATTCTATTTTTGCTTTATTTCTATTCTCTTTAATGCAATTTTATTTGAAAAGCTTACTTCCACAGATTTCCATTAATTTTCTTTAGTAGGTTAGTGATAAAATGTATTTTACTTCATACAAGTGAAATTCCTTGTACATGTGTTATTGAGTGGCAGTATCTCCTACCAGCTGGATTGTCATTAAATCCTGATTCTGTGTATTTTATAAGATTTGGGATTTAACAGACAGATGCAATCCACTTGTTCAAATGTAGTAGAAAACTACATTTGAACATAAAACTGATGGTGAAATGACCTTTCAAACAGAAGAGAGTTGAGAAGCTTGGGAGAAATGGATTCTTTGAGCAGGAGGGTAAAGACCTTTATTAGAAATCTGTGAGGTTTTGAGTTGAGAGAAATCCAGCTCAAACTGATTTCCTTTTCCCACTAACTTTTTTTTAAATCAGGGTGACAAGTTTTTCTAATTAATGACTGGCTGTCTCTTTACCTTCACAGTGATGATCACAAGTGTATTTACAAAAATTAGATAAAATATACTTAAACCTGTGCTAAAGCCACTGGCACTGATGACCAAAATATAAAGGTATCAATTATCAATGTATAGATAGGGGAAGAGAGAAAGGCCAGGCCAGCAAAGCTCTTAATTTCAAGGTATTATCTTAAACTTCCAAGGTATATTCCTCTTACAGGGAAAATCTGAAGTTATGCACAACCCCGCCTGGCACCACGCTCTGGCCCTGCGGGAGGCTTGGGCAGTGAGGTGCTGTTTTTGGCGGGAAGCAGGCTGGGAGTGAGGGAGCTGCATAGCGAGATCAAAACGGGCTGAAATCTGGTTCCTGGCTGCTTCTCCTGGGGCACCTTGACCTGCTGTGAGGTGGTCTCACAGGTGAAGGGTTTCAATAATGGTACTCCTGGTTTTGTTGTTTTTTCTTTCCTTGTGTCTCTTTGGAGCTGAGACAGCATTGCAGCTGTAACAGCCCTTGTCTGTTGTGTTATCGACTACAGCCACAGCATGCTCACCTTGCTTCAGGCCCCGTGGGAATGTTCCCTTTTGGTTCCCTTGGAAACACAGCATTTTGTTACTACGTGCTGATGAGATGTGCCATGTAAAATTGTGTACCAAGTTAAAACAGGAGGGAAATAATCCCTCACCAATATAATTTTAAATAGAAGCGATGAAAAGACCATTCAGGCTTGCTGCCCAATTACTTCTTGTAACCGTTTGGCTGTGGTGCCATGTCAGCTCCAATCCAAGTATTTCTCTCAGCCTTGGAATGGAGCTGAAACAAATAGTCACTATGTGATAATACGTCATGCAAGTGTGTGATCCTTACAGAGTACAGGGTAAATACACTGTAACCTCAGGTTTGTAATGATATAGAGGTGAACAGTCAGCAAAAAATTTTAGTACGATTTTCTTTAAACTTAAATCAGGAATTTTCTTCTGACACAAGACTGCAGCTCTTGAGCTTGGGTTTGGGTTTTTTTTGTGTGTGATGTTCTTTTATGAAAGTTACTGCAGAGCTGTTTTATAGCAGTAGTTACGGCATTTGTGGAAATTGGGGGGCAGAGTTAGTGCAGATTTTCAGTGCTGTTCTGGGTATAGCTAAGTACAGAGTTCCCAAATTACAGTGTTTTGATGATGTAAGTTTAATAACTAAAACAGTAGCAAACTTTCAGGAATCAGCATAAGAGCAGGGTACATAAAGGGGCAATCAAAAATGTGTTTAATGAATTTGACTGAAGAGAAAAAGAAAGTAAACCAAATCCTTTCCCTAAATGAGACACACAACTGGTTGTTTTCAACAGGCACAGCTCTCCAAGCAGTGGTTCTGTATGTTGATCAAGGTCCGTGCTGTAGGTAAAATAACTTTTTAAAAGACTGGCTGCAGAGTTTTATGGCTGTGCCAGGCTGTTACACCCTTTTTGTTTTTAGAAAGACAATTCCATTGAGTTTCATCCTACAGACAAAAGATGTATGCATAATCTGAAAAAACAAAGACATAGTAACCTTAGATGACTTGTAATGCAGCACAATACGTGTTCTGGTTTGGAAATGGTGGATTACCAGATACAAATATTCTGCAGCAGAAGATTCTCAATCCTCAATAATATTGCTTCTAAGAGCTAATAAAATTTTTGTTAAATGTATAAATATGTAATACACTTACCCAGATTTTCTGGAAGGATTTTTCTGCATTCCTGAATATAGACTTCTTAAGGGAAAGGGCTGATTCACATCAGTTCTTGTTAAAGTTGTAAGCTAAAATAAGATGTGTGGTGTTTGGATTGGTAACCTTTAATTACTAGAGTGATATGTATTTATTGAGTCTGTCTTGCAGAATTGAAAGGATTTATTTGCATTCTGATTAATTACTTGTGAGATAAAGTTTACAGAATCTGGTCCTTGAATGTTAGTTTTGGAAGAAAACTAAAATATAGGACTTCAGTTCTCTTAAAATTTTAAAAATAATTCCAAAAATTTTATCAACATTTGGGATACTCTCCCAAGTGGAGGGAAATGCATAGACAGGGTATAGCTTTATGTGTTATGAATAAATGTTCTTCTTAGCAGCTTTCAAGAACAGTCCAACATTAAAAATAGAACTATGTACGGATGGTATTTGGAAGGCATTACTGATGATGATCTAGACATTTATAACAGTGTTTCAACAATGTTTCCTCATTTCAGTAAAACAGGCTGTTTGAAAAATTCCTGTTCTCTTTTTCCCTGCTGGAGGAAAAGGAAAATGTCTCCAATCATTTAAAGTTATAACTTGTTGTTTATTTGCATGATAGATGGATTCTGTGATGTAAGAACGTACTGTGTACCATTATAATGGGTCCTGGTATATAAGTGAGCTCTTTTCTTCCTTTTCTGACTTTAAGCAGCCTGGACGATGAAATCGATGAAGTCAGTTTTTCTGAGGTACTCTGACATATCCAGAAGCAGATAAATACCTAAATTTAGTTCTGCAGGTGTCATTGTCAGGAAGAAAAGAACACTTCTAAAACAAAAAAGTCTTAAGCACTTGCCTCTATTCACAGTGCATACGAATCACTTCTGTTTGACTTTTTTCCCAAACTGCTGTCTAGTGAGGAAGCAGGGGATAGCAGTAATGAGGTTAAAAGAACCAAGACTGGCTTTGTGGAAGAAATATAAATAGATTCCAAATGTGAATAGCACAGATGCAGAAGTCACTCTGGTCAATGTCTGTTACATCATTAAGAAAATGAATCTGTAGTAGTCTAGGGCTTTGCTTTCCATCTTCAGTCAGTGACCTTTTCTTTACCAACCAGAGTGGCTGAGTGAGATTTCCTGAGACATTCAGAAACTTATTTTAGAAATAAAATCTCCAATCAACTTATGAGGCTTAAGAGGAGCACTGCACATTCATCACATTTCTCCTTTGTCTCTGTGTCCTGGCAGAGGAATTTGTTTCGTGGTGTTGCATACAGCTGAACAGAGCAGAGCCTTATGTCCATATACAGTCATGTTGTCTTCTTTATGAGATCCAATATCTACAAAAACTTAAAAGCAGTGGAAAGTAAAAGGAAAATCCTTGAAAAATCATCATCTGGTAACATATGTTGATTCTTCTATACCTTTTTTTGGTAACTGCCAATATCATTCCTATTTTATGTTTATATGTGCATTTTATCTTCAAGAAGGATATATAGTCAGCCAGTTTCTTTTATCTGTGAAATGTGTAAAGCCAGCTGACTTCAACGCTTGTCAAATATGTAATATAACATACAATATGGCTGTTATTTAGATATCATTACCTTACACATCTGAAAATCATCTGAAAATGAAGGACATTAGGGAAATGTTTTGTCTGATACAAAACAGGAAGGGTAAATTAGGGCAAGAATATTTGTCAAGCTCTCATTCTTAATAAAAATCAGGTGCTTTTTTCCATACCTGTGGGAAGGGGGAGGAAGAGCTTGGAGGGCTTTTGGTGAATTGTGACACAGTTGGTCTCTAGTCCAACCTCCTGCTGAAAGCAGGGTCAGCCATAAGAGCAGACTGGGTTACTCAGGGCTTTATCCAGCTGGGCCTTGAAAACTGCCAAGGATAGAGGTGGCACAGCCTCCCTGGGCCCTGTTCCACTGCTTGACTGTCCTCATAGGGAAAAAGTCTTTCCTTAAATCCTTTGTGAACTTCCCCCCTTCCCCCCCCCCCCCCCCCCCCCCCCCCCCAATTTATTCCACTCTTGTTCTCCCACCACACCACCTCCCTGATGAGCCTGGCTCCGTCTCCCTGATGCCCCCTCGTAGGGATCAGGAGGCTGCTGTTATGTCGCTCCGAAGCCACGTCTTCTCAGGCTGTAAAAAATTACCAGGTTCTCAAGACTCGCATGTACTTGGTGGCTGGGAAGAGAGTACAGTTTCAGATGTCTAGAAAATTTCAGATGACCTAGAATCTGTAAGCATGAAGAGGAGTCTCGGTAGAGGTATAAGACTGCCTTTGATCATTTGCAAAGCAACTAATTCATACAAAATTTTGTCCATTTTGTTATTTTTAACACCCGACACTATCACTGTTGCAGAGTAATGGGAGATCCCTGGCTTCAGAAATGACCACTCAGTGTTACCTACAGACCATTCATCGTTTTCCATAGGTGACACACACACTGCAAACCTTGAATAGCAATAGTCAAAGTTAATGACTCTGTGAAATGATAAAACTAATTATAATTAACAAAAAAGTAATTAAAAATGAAAAAATATCTGTAAATACTGAAAGGCCAGTAGCTTTGCAGAATCTGTTCTTTGTTATTTGAGAAATTCTTGTGGCAATTGAGTGTCTTGTTATGGTGATGTAATGATAGTTATAAGTTTTCACCATGTTATGAAACAGGACTAACTAAAATTGTAAAAAGCTGTTTTTCAAAAAGAAAATGCTAGTCTACAAGTATAAATAGTTTGGCTGGTTATGCATTTAAAAATAATTCATCCTCTAGGGAGGGCTGGTTGCATGTGAAACATATGCAGTAGTCCCTTAAGTCTTTTTGTGAAATCACATAGAAGCAAGCAAGGTTCAACAAATAAACATTTCAAAGTGTCAGGGCTTTTCTGTATTCAGAAATGTCCAAGGTCAAATTCAGAGTTAGACTCTGCTTGTTCTGTGTTGGCTTGAAGTGAACTAGGTCTATGGATGCTTTATTTTGCTGAAGTGAGATCATAATTAAATTGGAGGAAAAGTTTCCTAAACTATTACTTCAGGTTTCAGAGGGAGGGAGGCTGGACCACAAAACCTCCAGGTGTCACTTGTAATGCGACTTATTTTATTGTATTATTAATTATTATTCCTGGAAAGGTGGATTCAAGGCAACAGGTGGTCATTCTTTGATGCAACATGAGCTTCCTCAATAGCTCCAGTGAACCAAAGACCCCTCTATATAAAATGTTCAAAATCTGAATGAAACAACTGTCTTTGATCGGCAACAGTGACGGAGTACAGGGAGTTTTCAGGAAAAAGCAACCCTCTCTCTTTCCAAATCTTCTCCAATTAACTTTATAGCTTGAACTAAGTTTTCTTTTCCTCTGTCTGGGAACTGCTGCAAACTTCCATAATTTTCTGTGCACCTAGATCAAAAGAGTTATATTGCGTATGGGACAGGGGATTACCAGTGTATGAAAGCACTGGAAGTGAGTAATTTTAGGTCAGATCTAATTGAATCTCCTACTGAAACATTATTAGTTTTGATTGATTGAGGTTTCTTTGACCAAAAAATCTTGAAGCATTGTCAATAAGAAATGTATAATCTTCTACTGTGATTCTTTCTGTTACAGTATTCTTCACAGGAAATCCCTTTTCCTCTTGTTCAAAGATGTGGTGCTATGCATGCTTGTGCTGTAATGAGTTTGGGAAACAGAAGCGGCATGCGCAATGGGAAGGGGCTGCATGTGCATTTCAGGATGAAAATGAATGCCTTCCATTCCAATTTTTCCTTATGACGGGTATTAGCAATTTAGATGCCTATTTATGGGTTGAGATCACCTTAGTCTAGTCTTTTAGCCTGTTCTGATGCATTTCTCAACAGCTTCAGAGGAAGTAGCAATGCTGGCCTAGCACTTGCTGACAAAATTCACATTATCCTGTTGTATCTGGTCAAGAATTCCCAGCACTTCTCTCTTCCACAAAGGAAATGTGTTGTGTGTGCATTCAAGTAAGCTGCACAGCTCTTAGCTTGTTTAAATCTAAGAATATTTCATCAGCAGTTGAAAAGAGATTCAGCATTACTTTGAACATCTTGAGTAGATTCCAAGGGCATCTGAAAAAGGTTGTACTCATAGCTGTACCATCTTGGGGAAAGAGAGCTGGCTTCCCAGCAAATTCGGCTTTAAAAGGGTGCAAGTACTTAAGTCCTTTCTAGCCTCCTGCTATTGTTTTCCCTCTGCCATATGATAAATGGAGGAAGGCCTGGGAAATGTAAGGCACTTTTTGCAGTGATACTGTCCTTTCGGGTTGGAGCTGCCTATGGAGGGAAGACTGAAGGAAGAGTGAATTGTGCTGTCTGCAGAGTCTGAGCAATGATGGTAGAGCTTCGTAGACAGTCTGAAAACAGGTTATGAACAGTAGTTCTGAGTGACTACTAGTAAAAAGCAGTCTCATTTAATCAAGATCATAAATGCCAAAAGGTGATTTAATTTCCATGTTTGATTACAAAAGCTTAAATCTGTCTCTAAACTTTACAGAAGTAGCTGATTGTCTGCAGTTCATAATGACATATATAAAAATGTTTTACTGAGTATCGGAGACATTTTGAGGCTTTGCCCAAGAAGAAAACACAATCACTATTTACCATAATGATAGTATTTTGTATTTGAAAACACTGCCAGTCATTTTCTTGCCAGTCCTGAAATGCTTGTTGCAAGCAATGAAATCCTCATCTTGTGTTTTGTCAGCCTGCAGTATTTTGCAACGCAGCATGCTGTGGGTGATCATATAATTTGAAGTGTAAATTGTAAAAGAAAAATGCGTTAGCTTACCTGGGTTTCCTGCTGTTGTTGAAATAAGCAACAGAGCTGTGCATGTCACAGTTAATTTGCATAATAGAGGAATAGAAAATATCCAGATTTTATTTTATTCTGCTCACATTAACTTTAGTGACACAGCTTTGATTAATTTCAGTGAAAAGAGGCTGGATTCTTCATGGTCCATAATTTCTTAGCTCTCTACTTCTGAATAACTGTTTAGTATCAGAAAGAGCTTATATACCAGGCAAAATTAAATGCTTCTTCTTGAGATGGTTGCTAGTGATAATGGAAGTGTGCAGGTTAAAAAGGACCCAATTCCTTTTCTTTCCCAATTCTTCTATTCCCTCACACCCAAGACTCTTGCAGTTTACAGTTTCCCCGGTTGGAATATCTCCCTCACAAGAAAATATCCTCAGTAATCCGAAGCGTGATATAAACTGGTTTTACACACAAAAGAAAGCTATTCCCTGCAGCAGAGCAGGAGGTGGGTACTGTAGAGGGTGGTGTTTTCTTGGGAGCCATTGCTGAAAGCTTTAAACCTGCGAGAGAAGGTGAAGAACTGTGAGTACGTCACTGATGCCCACCTTGTTGCCTCCAGAGAAATAGAAAACTTAGGTCAAACACGAGTAGTTTTAGCGCAGATGCCAGATGTTTGCAAGATTAGGCCCTTAATTTGTATGTTTCCTTTGCTTTCAGTGTGATTCACTGTAGCTTGTAAAGACCTTGGACAATGGCATTAAATCACTGACTCTGGATGAAACCTTTGTTAGTTCTAGTGCTGGTCATCATGTACAATCCTCTCTAGAGACTGAAGAGGCTCCCATGTTAGATGTCTGTGTGTAGGATCTGTACTTCGAATTACAGTGTAAAAAGGGCCTGCTATTTCTTACCTTCAATAAAGCTGTCTGTGTTACCAAAGAATAAACAGAGAAGAGTGGTAGAAGCTAAAAGTAAATGCTAATGCACCTTTAACATTAATAATTCATTGTATTAGTCATAATTTAAAACTCAGTGAGAATTATTTTGCTTTATCTTGTATCGCAAACCAGTTGAAAAGAAAACTAAGAAAGCCTGATTATTCTCCATAGGCATGTACTTACATTGGTCTTCAGCTCAGTTTATTCAGCCTTTCAATTTTAATGCTTCACTTGGTTGCAATGCTTAAATTGAATGTAATAAATTACTTTTGTATTTTTTTATAGTTGTATTTTGAAGTCAGCAAAAGATAGTCTAGCTAATTCTTCTATCAGAAGCAATGCTCAACAGTCATTCCCTATCCCTGTTTGTGATATTCGTGATTTGATAGATCTATGCCATATCCCCACTCCTTTCTTTTTGCACGGTGATTAAATAGTATTCAATATGGAAGCTATAACATATTTTTGATGATTATGTCTTTCCTTCTCTGCATGTTTCCTATTTCTGCTCCATTCATTTTGAAGTAGGGCAACTGGAAGCATTTGGAGCATTCAAGATATAGTCACACTGTAGATTCATAAAACTGCATCATGGTTCTGTTTTGCTTTTTACTTCTGTCCTAATAATTCCTAACGTTTGCTTCCTTTTTTAAGCTACTTTTGCAAACTGAGCTGATGTTTTCATAAAATGATCTTTTCTAACACTAAGGACTTGTTCCTAAGTGATGATAATTTTATACAGAAAATTAGGTTTGAGCTCACTGCCCCTTCCTCGCCACCATGTGCATCACTTTATATGAATCTAAAAGCTACCTATGAAGAATATCACACAAGCAAACATAGTTGCCTGTAATCAACATATTTTCTTGTTGACTGGATACATATCCAGCGATATTTAACTGATGTCCACATCAGAGAAGTGTCCTCTCTCATATTCACAATCTCCCCTTGCCCTCTTCTTTCCACAATGATATCATTGAGGAAAATCACAAAGATAAGAGTCTGGTTAATCATATTTTGTTTTTACTACACAAAGATTCTGTTTGGTTTGTTTAAGAACGTAGGATTCATTGTTTTACTCATAACGGTAATTCAGCCATAGACCCTATTTTCATTATGGGGTAAAATTGTCAGTGTAAGTTGCATAGACTTCCTATAGGATGTAACATTGCTTTGTTGGGGGAAAAAAAATCTGCTGCTTTTCTCCCCTATCTTGCTTGTTTACTGTTCTCCACAGTGGTCTGTATCACATCTTTCACATGCGGATCAAGTTTTTGAACTCTCCCCTCCTCTAAGTGTTTGGGTACTCAGATGTAGGTCAGGCACTAGGAATAAACAAGATACTGGATCTGCAGCTCCCAATCACTTCTTCCTTCCCTCTGTGTGGTCTGCTTGAATTCACTGTTTTTCTAGATGTGGCTTACCCAGCCTCTGAAAAATCAGTGAAATATGAATCTCTTAAGACTTTCTCTTTTGAGAAGGCACCATTTTTAAAATGGCCATAAAATTGCCCAAGAATCTCTTTCTTCTAATGTACCATGACTAATGAACTGCAATAGGTTTTTCTTATTATATCACTGCTATTTTTGCCTTTGAAATACAGAAACTTCAATCACTGTGATTATAGGTAACAAGACAGGCTGACACTTAAACTGTTGAAATGTGTGTTTTTATTATAACTTTTATGAGTGCATTTAAAAATTGTCATTTTTGTTTTCATGTGTCTCTCAGGTTTTAAAATTGTATTATATAGAAATGAAAATAACTCAGGCCAGAGTACATTCAGATGTGGACCTCTCTGGGCTTTCAATTTACAACTTTTACAATATCGATATTCTATTAGGAATAGAGGCATGAAAACAAAACCAAACTCCTATTTTTAGAAATCTGTTTAAGAACATATGCTGTCTTCTGTATTGAGCGATTTTCAATGGCCACTACCATTTCTTTCAGAGTCTAGCAATGGTACACTAAATCTCACAAGGGACCTTCACTGCTAATGGTGGGAGAAAATAATGCTTGCATGAGAATTCAGGTCATGTCCTACAAACTTGTTGCCAACACAAGAAGTGGAATTGGCCATGAGAAATCAGCTCAAATCTGACATGCCATAAAATTTAAAGGCTCTTTTATTATCACTTAACCACCCGCTTTGACCTCTCTAATGACGCATTTCTTCTGTGCAGAAATGTAGGAATCATGTAGTTTTTGGTAATATAGGAAGAGCATTCCTTGCAGTTACCTGAGAATTGATAATGAGAATTTGATTTTCAGTCAGTGTTGCTAGTTCTGTTGATCATGAGGGAAGATGCATTTGATGGCAGCCAAGGGCTTCACCTTCAGTCTGAAATTTAAGGCATATTTTTCTCTGTCTCTAAAAGGTCTAACAAATCTTTTGTTCCATAAAGGATATCAATCCTCATTGCCTGCACAGCATTGCTTGATTTTAGGCAGGACAGCTTAAGGGGATGCAGTAGTACACAGCAGCAAAATTAACAGAAATTAAGTTTATATGAGAATTTTTGAATATTTAAAGGCAGAGTCACTTTTTCAAATGGTAAACAAGACATCAGCTTTTAATTCTGTTTTTCAAGGTCTTCAATCTACAGAGATGGCCGTTCTCATTAAAAATTTTCAAACCATTGAACATTGGTGTCTGAAATTAACAAAATGCAGCATTCATGGGTAGCTTCAACATTATATACTAAGTTTTAGCTTAAAAATGCCCTTCGGAAATAAAATTATACTCTTACATAACATTATTTACTTTTTTAGTATTGAAAATACTTTTTTTTCATTTAGTGATGGCAAAGTAGACATCTCCTTTGAGTACTTGGAAGAGAGACTCTGCTAGCTATGATAATCTTTTTACTAAAACTTAACAATTCTTAACCCAGAAAATTATTTTTGGCTTTTTTATTTCAGTGATTAAAAATACCTGGCATTTATATCTTGAAGGTCAGTCAACAACTCTGTGCACTGTGCACACACACACCCACACACACCCATAGCTGGAGACTTTTTCAAAAACCCTTTGAGTGGTCTCTGGATAAAAAACTTGACATTTTCCCAAACCTTCCCACATCTTTTGGAAGAGTCTGAAAGCCCACTGAAGTACTGTGCCCAGATTTATCCAAAAAGAAGAGAGGATTATCCAAACTGCTGCACAAGATCTTCTTTCCTCCTTATATAATGCAAGTATAAAGTGTGAATCTTTGACAGGCCTATGTGTGCCCCTGTTGTGGAAAAGTATAATGAATCATATCTGTATTCTGGTACAGCCACTGTTTACACCTTTATTTTTGATTTCCAGATATAAGAGAGATCATCTCCTACTTTGTGGAGGCATGGTTTGCTCTTTAAAGCCTCATCTGTTTTGGCTGGAGAAATCCCAAGAGTCCTTTACAGGGGGAAATTGCCAGTTTCTTTTTCAAGCAAAAGTGCATGCTGACATAACATTTAGTTCCTGCTTTAAAATGTCCTCTTCAGTACTGACAATCTTTGCAGTGATTTATTGTGAGGTTAATGTTCCATGTTTAGTTGGAGAATAGGAAATTGTGGTGTTAAGGCAATTCTCAGTTTGCGTCTGATTTCCTTCACTTCTTTCATTAGCTTTTGTCGTTAGCTATAGCACTCATCTTTGATCAACGGCCATTCACCAGTCACCGTTCTCCAGACCAGACTATGTTTAGATGTTGTCCTCAGTTGGGGCATGGTTTTGGTACTCTCCTGTGGTTAAGTTGCTTCTCGGAGATCCCAGGAACAAATCTGTGGCTAGAGTACTCTGGAGTCCCAGTACTGTCGCTGTTCTTAGCCCATAAGCATGCAAGGGATTGAAGTAAGAAGATGGAGAGATAAGCTGTTAATTCCCAAAAATGTTTGCCCCTTGCCTATGCTAGGGGTATTAATCTCACTGACATTGTCAAGCTATGCTAAGGAAGGCTGCTATGCATCTCAGCAGTCTAATCTTTTGCCGACTAAACTGGTGGGCTGGAAAGGCTGCCAGAGAATTTGAATAGTAACAAATGATAGCTGCAATTGCACAGCTGGCAAATGGGATGTCTACTAGTTCCCAGCCTGCTGTAGGCTCTTAAACAGAACAAATGACTAGTTGTGGTTTTTTTCTTTCATTTTCTTGTTTGGGTAGATCTACACTGTCAACAAAGATGTCACTTCATGTAGGTATAGGCTGGCCGGCCTCTGTATTATAGAGTGGAGTTAGCGGTGACAGAACTAGGTAAAGGATGGTCTGAAGATTTTTCTGGTGCCCAAGAGGAATTTCCACCTCTTGCTGTAATCCTTGCTGCCAAGATTATGCTGCTACCAGTACTTGAGTTTCCTAGTTTAAAGCTAGGATAGGAATCTATGAATGAACGGCACTTCTAGTTCTGGTTGTGCGTAGACACGTACCAAAGTCGCCTGAGAGGTTGCAACCATTTCCTGCTGCATTTCATTGCTGCTGACCTTATTTTTGTTGCCTAAAGGTAGAGGTATTGTGTGTTGTGAAATGTATCTCAAAAATCCATCTGCAAACAGACAGTAAAACAACAGGGCGACCTGTTCAATTGGTAGAATTATTCTCTGTGAGTAGGTTACAGGGGTGCTCCGAGATATTTGCTGGCAGAAATATAAGGGGTTGATAAAAAGATGTATATTTCTGGAAACAAGTGCTTAGATACAGCCTCTTGCATGGCTACAGTTGCAGTTACCAGAAATGCTTACACTGATTTCTCCCTGCTCGGAAGAAAGTGTCTTCGTAGTTTGGGATGTCCTTCTCCTCTCAGATTGAGCTTGGCAAGACTGGGCTTCAGAATAAAGTGCAGAGTCCAGCTTTTTGAAATGGACCCTGAACGTGTAGAGCGAGTTTTATTCTGGAGCTGTCAGAAGGGATAAGGTTGTTTGGTCAGAGTTGTTGTTAGCTGGTAGTTTTATATTTATTTGGCTACTCTGCTGTTTTTAGGGTTATGATTTTTATTGTTCTATCAGGCCACCTAGAAGCTGAGATGATCTTCCATGGTATGTAAATGAAAATAACTAAATAAAATATGTTTGGCTATGTTATTTAGAGATTCATAAATTGACATTAATTGGAAAGTATAGGAAAACTTGTTTTGTTACTTACAGTGTAATTTTATTGCTTTTGACAATGACATGAGTTGTCTATCCACCATAAATGTCCTTGGAGAAATGATAAATTATTATTATTATTGTTGTGCAGCAGCAGTATTAAAGTTTTCTTTTTTCTAGTATTTAAGTATGCAAAAGCCTCCCACACTTAGCCAACTGTGCTGCTTAGGTAAATTAAAGATTAACATATATACATCAAACTCTGAAGCAAGACAAAAGAAAATTTGCTAGCAATCTTGCCTTGACATGGTTTACCTGCTAGAGAAAAATCCTTTCTAAGTTGCATCCCACACAGAGACTTACTTTTCTTGTTAGAATTCTGTGCGTGTTACAAGTAGAGCATTCAGTAATTGTGCACCAGGATTTCAGCTTTATGTAGGTGTCAGACTGGTTTGTCATGGATTTTGTTTTTAACACTGGATGTATTTTGCAGGTTTTTACTTCCCATAAAAACAACACTCTCTTCCGGGCTGACACACGCCCCGTTGAATCGACTCTACCAGTTACAGTTCTAGGTGGGACAGAGGGGTTTTTAACCTGAAAAAAATGAGTGAACCACAACCCGCAATAGTCTAGTGCACTCAAATACAGAAGAGACTTGGATTGGATTCCCTGCTCTTACAATAATTACTTTTCCAAATGTTTCATTTCCAGTAGGAGAGGTTGTGAGAGGCTATTCCTAAAATGTCTGCTAGCCTTGTGCCTAGTAGCCAACTAGAATGTGAGGCAGAGCAAACTGGAACCGGAGAGGCCCTAGCTGGTAACATGGGGGAGCAGTTTATTCCTGCCCTCTTTGTGCCTAAACTGACATTTTACTTGAATAAAACTGTTCCAGCAAAAGGTTTTCGTTTTAGTTGAATGATAGTTTTCTAATAGCAGTTCATTTAATCCTCACTAACCTCTAGCCTTACACATTGCCAAGGTGTTAAGCATGGTGTGGTGTTGCACGTTGTAACGTAAAACCAGTTTCTGTTGAAGTGCAGGGCTTTCCAGACTGCTTTGTTTAAACGTTAGGAGTAGGCAAGCTTACTTTGTCAAATTTTGAACCCACTCTCATTACTGAGAGTTTCAAGGACATCTCAAAGTCCTCAGGACCAGGTGCTAACTGCAGAAATACTGGTACGGTGCCTCTTATGACAGTTGTATTTAAACCTTTGATGAAGGACAGTGTTTAAAAGAGCTGGAGAATTTCACAGACTACTCTGGGAACATTTGCTTTTCTTTTGATTCCTGCAGATTAATATAAAAACGCTGAATTAGTGTTCTTCCACACTCTTCTGCTATGTATGTTGAGTGCAGATTTAAAATATGGCCGCTCCAACCTCAGAACTTTTGCTTTATGAAAAATTCTGTATCTTTGATTGTTTTGGAGGTGGACATCAAAACAAGCAACAATTGATTTTGAAGCTGCTGAAGACAATTTTGAAAAAAATTTGGAAAAAAATGAAGATTTAATTAAAATATTCAATTGCAGTAAAGTTTGTATTTGTAAGAAGACAAATACAAAGATGGGTATAAAATAATAGTAGAAAATTGAAAGAATAAAATTAAAAATAATAGAAAATAATTTCTTTGTAGCAATTAATTTTTCAAATGAGACTTCAGAATTTTTCAAATTAAAAAAACCTGTTTTGTAGGTTTATTTTTGTAATTAATATGAACTTACAGCTGCTTCAGATTTGTCAGTATTGTATTTTGTAAGATGAAAACTGGACAAACAAATAAGTTAAAACTAGCAATAGATGCTACTGTGATAAGACACTCTAGAAGCAGCCCAAACTTCACTGACAGCAGAAGTTAGTCAAGTTTTCGGAAGTCTCAGAACTCCCCTGTTTTCCCACAGACTACTTATTTATGAATATTTATACAGATCCTGTCTGAACTTTAGACCATAATATAGAAATTATTTCTGTAATCCCGCAGGTATTGTTAGAAGAGTAAACTGATAAGCACACACATGAACAGTATTCAGCATAGGGTCTTTGCTTTGAAAAGAAGGGGAAATGTATTCAGCCTCTGTCATCTTCATTTCTTATATATGTATATCATCTTGATACATGTGATCTCACATAAATTTAGAGTTCTGAGAGTAGTCTTATATGAGGACTATACTTAAGTGTTTTGGTTATTTACGCTTTGAAAGTTATCTTCACAGTTTATAGCTTATTTTTACCTAAATTGTTGCTCAAGGCTAATTGTTTTGTTTTATGGAAGTCTTGAGAGATGGTAACACAGCCTGTTGCTCAGTGTACTTAGCAGGTGCTACTAGTCACACACACCCTTGGGAAGACTATATATAATTTGCAATTTCATGTTGCCATTTGTGGAAAAATGTTCAATATTCATGTCTGTCTGCCTACTTGACTCACAGCCGGTCCTGATCAAATAAAAAAGCACTTGACAAATACTTTTGCTGGTAATACTTCTGCTTTTGGTCATAGGAAATACTTAAATGAGTGCCAGCTGAGTCTTGAATTTTATGAAAAGCTCTTGCTGAAAGCAGCTTTGTGAGAAGTTTGTTGGGAGAGGACTACTCTTTTTTTTTAAATCTTTGGTCATTTGAATACATTATGACTCAGCAACCAGGCAACAATTCAGTTAAAGCAGAATAATCCAGTACACAGCTGAAATGTGCTGGCTGAAAGGAGTCAAGGAATTTATGTCAAATATTCTGAGCTGAAAGAAACTAGGATCAGCTCCCAAATGACTCGAGTACTCCAAATTTACCATAAAATAATGTCATGATTACAGTTTCCACCAGCTGTATTTATTTAAAAGCAGGACAAAGATTATGCTTGGTTTCACCAGATGTCTGTCTTCCCCAGTATCCTGTTTCTGGCAGTAGCCAAGGTGAATGACTAGGAGAAAAATATTCAACAGAGCAAGCATATTGTGATAGCTCCCTAAATATTTTCTCAACCTCCAACAGTTTCCAGTGGAAGATTTTTCTAAGCAAGAGGTAGTGACATTGTACTCAATAGCCCTAGAAGACTGCTCTTCCGTGAGCTTGTCCCATTTTCCCTTGAGCCCAGGTACTTTTTCAGCATCTTTGTCTTCTCCAGTAAGGGCTTGCAGAATCAAAACACATGTGAACTTTGTGTTTGGCTTTTCCTGCTGATTTTTGTCCGAAGTTCCTTAACTCTTTTTTTGATGGACAATCAATATCTCCTCTACACCACTAATGATCTTACAGACTTCTTTCTCAGCCCTACCCCTTCCACTCTGACAGGTTCAGCAGCTGTTCCTAACTTTGCCCGTCCCTGCCATGCTTTCCTGAACTGTTTCCAGATCTTTTGTATAATTTCTGAAATGGTATTGGGGGGAGTGAGAGGAGACCAGAATTGCACACAATATTATATAATTATGTAATGTAATTTTTCATTTTAACCTCCAGGCCTGATTTCTGAGTAGGCATGTTTAACTCAGCAGCCCTCATTCTGTACATGAATTTTGGGCTGTTTTCCTGCATGTGTCTCGCTTAGTTTTTCTGCATTTCTTCACTCGTCATTTGAATTCCAAGTGGCCTTAATGTAGCTCTTCAGTCAGCCCTCATTTTCTCTGCAAACTTAAAGACAAGCAAATAAGATGTTTTCATCTTATTTTTTCGTTTTTGAGGCTGAGTCAAAGACCCTGTATACCACAGTGGAGCACATCCAGAAGACTGAGTTAAAGGATAACAGCAGCCCTAACCCTGGATTCCATGCTTTTAGTGGTTTGTCAAATGCAGTCTTACATCCATATAACACACTAGACCTGCTCTACAGCTTGTTTCTCATATGTGTCAGAAAAGGTTTACCTGAATGCATTGGTTTTTATGAGCACCTAGAAATGCATTTCCTTAAGTGCATCCTAAACATGAACATCCGTGGAATAAACCATCTTTTTTTTTTTTTTTTTTTTTTTTTTTTTTTTTTTTAACTCTTGTGTACCTTTGTATTGGCTAGGCCTTTGGGAGATTTCTGCAGGTCTGTTATGCTGTCCTCCTCTAGCTTCTTTCTGCTCTGAATTAAGAAAGTAGCAAACTGTTGTGTTGTTTCCAGGCAAGTGGGACTCTATGACCCACCTCTGTTTTAGAGATTTAAGGACATGTTCTTCAGCTCTGAGCACATTCTTCAAAGAAAAATCAAAATGCTAGTGTTTTATTAATGACATCCTCCTACTTTGCCTGGGTAGGCTGGTCTTTTAAAGCACTAGATTAGCACTCAGCAGCTTATTTTCTGGAGACTGAACTCACTTCAAGTCTCTCAGAAACAGTCATTTGTCAATTATTTGGATTTAATTTCTGACTCTCTGCATATCGGCTTTTCTGACTCAAGTGAAAGTAGGAAGCACTGGTTGTCATACCTAAAAGCCACATCTCAGGGAAAATCTCCCACTGGAATTCTAGAACAAAGGATTTCTAGAAAAGACAGCTATGCCCTGGGCTGACTGAATACTCATCTACTGCTAACCGCCCCCAAATTATAAATCAACATTCTGGATTTTTAGTCTAGAAGATAATCTTCTATACTTTACATCTAATTTAACTCTATTCATGGCGTTTCCATAGCAGAATGTCAGGCTTCGTTTCCATTGTCTGATTAGAGTTACTGAAGACCAAAGCTTTTTCTGTGTCCCAGTTGCTATGTGAAAATCTTACTCTGAACATGATGGTACAGGTACATGCAGGTACAATGACTGCATATGTAAGCTTCACATGGAGTCACGTGCAGACATCTGGAGACAGAGTCTTGAATGTGTGTATACACTAGACATTTTCTTTACCTCATTCAACGCTGTAGACACTGAATTTGCAGCTTTGTAACAGTGTTGTAATGCTGAAAATTTGGGGTATGATTTGAGTAAGGTTGACTGTAAGAACATTGAACTAAGGATTCCAACACTTAGAGAGGCAAAACAGAAACAGAATGTCATTGATGATATTCCTCACTTCATGCACTTTTTTGGCTAAGGTCTCATTTTTGGGGAAAGCAGGCCCTTTCTTTCAGGAAGCATCTTCTGTCTAATGGGGTGAAAGTTAGCAATTGCTGTTACAGCCCAGATAAAATCTGCCATTTAACATGCTCTGTGAAGACAACAAATCTTAGCCCTACCTTTATACAACGATTACAACTCCAGAAAGGCAGCTTTGTCCTTGAACTGATGCAGATGGCAGTCAGCTCAGTTGCTCAGAGTATTTTTTTTTTTTTTCCCCCCAAGGTAAAAGTCAGACAAGCAATATCTAAATTCTTT
Organism: Gymnogyps californianus; assembly: GCF_018139145.2. NCBI lineage: Eukaryota > Metazoa > Chordata > Aves > Accipitriformes > Cathartidae > Gymnogyps > Gymnogyps californianus. Next base: position 18,030,844 of record NC_059479.1, read on the forward strand.
CTATGTGAATTGCTGTGATCTTGATTAAAGTCTCAGCTTTGGAAAGGGAAGTCAGTAGGGAATACTCACATTTTGAAGTAGTTCTGCTTCAGCTGTTTCCTAGGTTGGTTAGAGAATGCTCAGTGCCTTGTCACTTGGCCCCCATTGCTTCCTAAATGCTTGCAACCAAGAATGTTTCACCACAAAGGACCAATTCTTAAATTAAGTGTAGGTTAAGTAGTTCTCACACACATCCCCCTTGAATTTAGAATACTTCTTAGCAGGGTTTCACTTGCAGTGGATGTATCGGCTCTGATGAGTTCTGGTTATATTATAGCAGCAGAAAGTGAGCTTGAAGGTCAGCCATACTTTTGTTTCCAGAAGAGATCTAGTTAAGTGTGTTGCACATGTTGCCTCTAGTACTTACTTTGTGTGGTATCTTGCTGGCTTTCCCCACAAAACTTCAGCATCTAGCCAGCTGTCCAGGCTCCCTGTGTACTCAAGGATAACTCACTGCGTCCGTCTTGGGTGGCTATCTCCATTGACTGGGGATGACCAGCTTAACTTTTAGTTCATTAGATTAGATCTGCATTGTCATCAACCAAACTTTTGGTACTTGTTCTGATGGCAGCAAAGGGAGAGAAACTATATTCCTTAGTTCGGCAGCAGCACGTAAGAGTGATTGCTGGTTGGAACCTAACAACTATGGGTCAAAGTTTGTGGTTTTGTGGGGGTGCTTTTATTGTTTTTATCTTTTCCTTCACTGATACAAATCACCCAACTGAGAAGAGTTAGGACTACTCATGTGACTCATGTCTGCAGACCCAAGGCTGAGTTGCTGGTCAGTTTGCTTTGCATGTATCTATGTGATAAGAAAGAGTCTGTCCTGCTTAGGCAATCAAAAATCAGGGTCCTACAAATATGCGTTTATAAATGGTCTGATTTATAAACGATACTAATAAGCCCGTCTTCATGGATGAGCTTTAACATTTACTTTAAACATCTAGAATGGAGTCTCTCCTGAAACAGAGCATTTGCTATACAGTTATGATTTGGGAATGCTTTCACTTCCTCTATTTAGAGTATTCTCTTGACTTGAAAGCTGAAACACAGAGGCTGACGAGCACTGACCCACAAAGGGAAATTAGACAAAAGATTGCCTAATGATTCAATTGCTTTGTTGTAGGTTGCCAGTAATTAAAGTTCTGGGAAATGTTGGAAAAGGTTATATTCAAGGATATTTCTTACTTTCTTTGAGGTTTTGACAAGCATTGCCCCTGTGAGGAGGTATTTGTATTGATCTCCTCCATTTATTCTGTTATGTTTCAGCATTCTTTGAGCAGTAGCTTACAGTATACATATTTATTTTACTTTTTCTTACTGTAGCTGACATGACTATTGACTTAATCCAGCAATTTGTAAGATTTTAAGGCACAGAAATCCACTGAATCAATCACTTTGTATCCATATCACAGCATCAAGCCTGTAAAAGTAAAATGTAAACTTCTAGAATCTGACTGATTCAAATCAATTTTAACACTGAGGAGAGAGTAAATTTTTCTTCTCTGGAAACAATCTCACTACATTTGGAACACTTCTACTTGAAAATTGTATTGGTTTTGCGTGGCAAGGTTTTGGTAGCAGGGGGGCTACAGGGGTGGCTTCTGTGAGAAGGTGCCAGAAGCTTCCCCCATGTCCGATACAGCCAATGCCAGCCGGCTCCAAGACGGACCTGCCGCTGGCCAAGGCCGAGCCCATCAGCGATGGTGGTAGCGCCTCTGGGATAACAGATTTAAGAAGGGGGGAAAAAAACTGCTTTGTAACAGCAGCTGGGAGAGAGGAGTGAGAATATGTGAGAGAAACAACTCCGCAGACACCAAGGTCAGGGAAGAAGGAGGGGGAGGAGGTGCTCCAGGCACTGGAGCAGAGATTCCCCTGCAGCCCGTGGGGAAGACCATGGTGAGGCAGGCTGTCCCCCTGCAGCCCATGGAGGTCCACGGTGGAGCAGATCTCCACCTGCAGCCCATGGAGGACCCCATGCTGGAGCAGGGGGATGCCCGAAGGAGGCTGTGACCCCGTGGGAAGCCCGTGCTGGAGCAGGCTCCTGGCAGGAGCTGTGGCCCCGTGGAGAGAGGAGCCCAGGCTGGAGCAGGTTTGCTGGCAGGGCTTGTGACCCCGCGGGGGACCCACGCTGGAGCAGTCTGTTCCTGAAGGACTGCACCCCGTGGGAGGGACCCACGCTGGAGCAGGGGAAGAGTGTGAGGAGTCCTCCCCCCTGAGGAGGAAGGAGCAGCAGAAACCATGTGTGATGAACTGACCGCAACCCCTATTCCCTGTCCCACTGCACTACTCGGGGGGAGGAGGTAGAGAATTCAGGAGTAAAGTTAAGCCTGGGAAGAAGGGAGGGGTGGGGGGAAGGTGTTTATAAGATTTGGTTTTATTTCTCATTATCCTACTCTGATTTGACTGGTAATAAATTAAACTAATTTTTCCCCAAGTCGAGTCTGTTTTGCCCGTGAAGGTAATTGGTGAGTGATCTCCCTGTCCTTATCTCGACCCATGAACCTTTCATTATATTTTCTGTCCCCTGTCCAGCTGAGGAGGGGAGTGATAGAGCAGCTTTGGTGGCACCTGGCGTCCAGCCAGGGTCAACCCACCATAAAAATAAAAATCAAAAAAAGGAACATCTTAAAATCCCATACTAATACCCTATGTATGAAATCAGTTTAGTTTGATCTAACATGATTTTGAAATAGTATTGCAATCAGATGCAGCATTCTGAATTTTGAGTATGGCATGGAATAGACAAGTTCAGATGTCCCTTGGGTCCAGCCTAATGCTACAATAGTTGAGTAATCTCTGGCCTGTCCTTTGATGTTTTCATCAGGCACCAATTAGGTGATTTGGTAGTAAAACTTAAATGTTTATAAAGCACTTTACATAGTGGCATATGTCATGATTTATCAAAGCCATAGTTAAGCTATGTTTTGTGTGAAGCTGCAAAAAAAATGTTAAAAAAATAATTTCCTTTATGGTCATTAACTCGTATTCAATAATGATGTGGAAATGCAGTAGTATTGGCCTGAAAACTTGTGCTGCTGTATTCCTTCATTGTTATTTATTTAATCCACTATTTTTTCTTGGTCCATTTGTGCATTGGCAATAGTATCTCTCAGATTTATTGGAAATGTTTTTCCTGTCATGAAGCACAGAAATGCTTGCAGAAGATGATGGCTGACATCTACCATCTCCTGGTGAACTTCTCACAGTCTCAGCTGAATTATATTCTCTGCAGTAGAATGTAACCTCAGCACCCACAACCATTCAAAAACTAATCAAAAGGAGCCCCTGCAAACTAAAATCTTGGGTTTTGTTTGTGATAGACATGCTTATGTCTTGCATATAATCTTTTTGCTTGAATGTGCATCTCAGGTGAACACAGGTGCTACACCTGTCTTCCTGTTCTGTGGCAGAGATGTGTCGCTCCAGTAGAATTAACACTGGAGCCATTGGACTCCGTTAGTGGCAACGAATGTGCTTTGCTGTATTCACGCAGAAGCTTATCTATTCAACAGTAACAATCATAAAACTTTAAAATTACAAGAGAACTACTTTTTATGGTTTTGAAGGGTTTGGTCCAGATAAAACCCTGTGGTTGATTTTTTCTACCAGATTAATTTTTGTGTATGCTGTAGTGATATTAACTACCACCATTTTAAACATAACAGGTTTGCAGATGAAGTATTTCTTAACATTTAAATTGTCAGAGCTACAACTTGTTCCACAATGTAGAAACAACTGAAGGGGCATTTGGACAGTGATTTTGCTGGTGGAACTGATTTAATTGTTGGAATCAGTTTGTTACATTGATTTGTCACGAACACCCAAGCTTGGGCTGGTGACTCTATAATTTAATACAGTGTTATGGACAGTGATACTGTACAGAATCTAACAAGGTTTTTCCTGTGCTGCTTGTGTGAGTAAGGTTTCAATGTTAGAAAAAATGCTGCTTGTGTTTATTAGTAGTATTTTTAAGTTTGCACAGTGGCAGAACTGATCTGTGTGAATAGGAGGAGGTTTTGTTCTCTGTACAGGTCTGTGTCAGTACAACTCTGGAAGGAAAGGTGTCCCTAAGAGTAGGCATTATTGATGGATCGAGGACGCTAAAAGAAGAGATTGTTGCACCTCTCTTTCCAGGGCTGATTTAAGTACGAAGGCAGAGCGTGCTATGGATAGTCTGTTCAGACTCCATGTCATTGTTCTGTGAGAAGCTGCCCTTCAGAGGTCCCAAATTCTGCTGCTTTCAGCAGAGGCATGAGAAAGGTGTCAGACGGAGCAGCAGGCTTGGGTAAAGCAGTGACAAGAAACACAGGACTGAACAATTGCCTGGGGAAATGACTCCAGGGCTCTTTGTGAACCAAGAAAAGTCAACAGTTTGCGTATGATAGAATCAGGAGAACAGGGCTTAGACCACAAAACTCTTCCATAAAAATAAAAGAATGGAATATTTCTTTTTCTATTTTAGCAATTTTTGAAAATAATTCATCCCATTACAAAGGAGACAACTTTTTAAAAATAATAATTGGTGTGTTAAATACCTCCTTTTAAAAAAAAAAAAATAAAAATTGCTAAGTAAAGCATTTGCCACCTTTTAGAGTGCATTATATTTCTTTTCTTTGTCCAGACCATTGGCTTCTTTGTACTAAAAAACGCTAATTTCTGCAGCCTTTCAGAGCATTTACTAAAGCAAAATAACTAGTTTGCTTCTAAATGTCAGTTTTCTTGGACTTTCAGCATCTAGGTAACTTACTGACATTACAGCCCTGAGAGAGAATTATGCCTATGGGAAGACAATTGATAAAACAAAGGATATTTAAAAGAGCAAACTATGCATCCTCAAGGAGAAAAAAAGTATTTGAAAAAAGGCCAGTGCATAAATTTAGGTGGTGCTTGCTTGCACTCGTGCTACCTACTCAATTAGTTTGCTAGATAATTTCTATCATATGTTAGTAAAAGAAATGTCCTCAGCAGCTCATGTATAACATCTGTTTGTTTTAAGAATCACTTGCATTTCTTTTCAGGTAGAATATCTGAACTTCGAGTCTAAGGACAAATGTTTTATTGGAAATGACAGAGGAAAAGAAAAATTGCCAAGTTTTTCCTTTGAAGCCACATTATTATTTCATCTAAGACTTCAGTTGTTTTGGCTTATTGTAGAAGTTTTCTGTTTTGGGAAACAGCTTTTAAGGTTTTTTTAATATAATTTAGAATTTCATGAAGAATGTGTTATCAGATATCTGGAAAGGAGGTGACTTTTTCAGTGAATGTGATGCTTTTGGAAGAAAAACAGAAGAACTGTATCATGAATAGTGTCAGACTTCCCTGTATCTTGCCTGTTTTCCTGCTAAAATCTCCAGTTCCTTTTAGGAAGAATGACTTCTACCAGGCAGTAAAGATATTTCAGGCTTTGTGCTGCTCCAGATCAATCTCCATAGATGATGCCGGATGGGATGCTAAATTTTGTGAGATAAACTCTTGTCCATGAAGAATGATACTGAAAACCACTACTTTGTTTCAGAGCAATGAAGAGTCATCAAATTATCACTTTAGAAATATCTAACCCAAAGATGGTCCCAATTCATTTACTACTAGAAGTAAAAGCTTAACACAAAATGTGAGATTTTTGTATGTTATTGATCTTGTACCCAAGACACAATTGACTGTATTCCATAAGTGGCCAAATTATTTTCAAGAATACTTTTACAGTTACGAACCAAGTTTCTGAGAAAGGTCGTTCATAAATATTTAACTGACATTGCATTCTAGGGAAACAATGTCTAAGTGGAAGCAACAATATCTTCATGGCACATACGTGTTATGCAATAGCTGAAAAACACACACATTACTCTGTAATTGCTATCCAGCAGAGAATAATTTGATTAAAGAATAATTTAATCAGGTGTTAGAAGTGGAGGTTGGGGCTCATTCACTCCAAACCCATTGCTCCCCCATTGCTTCTGGTCTCAGTCAGCAGCCAGTCATGAGCTATCCTGTTTAGGCCTTTATATCGCAATGGTTTGGATGTAGTTTCAGACGTAAGCTCCAGTGAATGCGTTTCATACCGAAGAATGCCTGTAAGGCACTCAGGGCACTGGAGAGAGTTTTACCTCTGAGGCTATTTACTACACATTTAAATGTGTGAGGTGATTCTCAGTCTAGCAAAAGTCATTCATGTATTTGAGGAATCTGACCGCTATTTTATTTAAGAAAGCTGATGACTGTGTGTCCCTTGGAAAAGGGAGGCACTGAATGGGTTTAGGCAAGGAGAGGCAGAATCTCTCCGAGATGCTGTTAAACCTACAAAGGCAGCACCAAGGTACAGTTGCTCTGAATGCCCCGAGGTTTCAAGGTTTGCCCAAGGAGGGCCTCTGGAGCTGTTTTCTGTGGGAAACTCTCTTACAGGTGACTTTTCTAAGGCAGAGGCCTGACTAACCCTCTCTTGGGCATTTCCTTAGACAGACACATGTCACTGAGAGCTGAAACCCATGCTGCTCCCTCACAGTGGCCAAGTAGGCAAGACAGAGAGCTCCCTTCCCTGCTATGGGGTTGTTTCATTCTACCCTATGTGTCTTTTACAAATGTTTTTAACCATGTTGTCTGATTCGGGTGGTTTATTTGTGTTTCCTTGTAACTAGGCTCAAATAAAGAGTTCTTTAAAGAAGCTGGATAATGGGGCATTCCTTACATAAGAAATGGAGGCATTAACCAGCCCCTATCAGTCCTCCTGCAAACCTCTGCCTACCCCAGAAGTATAAGGTGATTAATTTAGCTCTTTGGCAATAATTTTATGCAAAATTCTATCACCTCTAATTTTTGTTGTCACATTAACATTTAGCTCCTCTGTGGTGTAGGTAGTCATCCAAAAGCATGCTATGTAAGAGGTCCTTAGCGGAGTGGTTTTACCTTAGTGGACCTTTAGAAAAGTTCTCGGAAGAGGGAGTTGAATACCACTGCTGATATCCGACTCCCTGAAATCCTGCTCCAGGTAACGATTTCTTGTACTTGAGTTGCATTTTTTTGAGGGATGAGAGAAAAGGATGTTAGTTATACCCTTCCCTGCAAGGCTCTGCATATGACTCGGCAGAGTAAGGAAGAGCTGGGGAGATTTGTACAGCAGAACTAGTATCTGCGGGTGTTTAAATTTACAGTCCTGATTTAAGGTTTCTTCATGGGAGTTTTAAGGTCTAAAGTGTGCTAATAATAGGATAAAGTATGTATAAATGTAGTTTGTCATTTGTCAAATGTCTCTCTTTCTATTTTCTTCACCTTTCAGTATTAATAAGATATCACAGTTACCGACCAAATATCGTTTGATTTCTGGCTATTTTTGAACAATATTAAGGCATCTTGCAAAGAAGTAGAGGCTTAAAAAAACCTTCTTCCCAGAAGAAGCAGGCTGTATTGCTGAATAGAGTATACACAGTATATACTTTTGGATTTTAAAAAAGTTTGGGTGGTGTTTTTTGGGTGGGGTTGTTTGTTTTTTTTTTTTTTGGAAAGTGAATCTTCTGTTTGGGGCAAATCAGACAGTGAGCAAGTCTTCACCACTTCCACATTAGCACATGCGTTTTGAAGAAGAGCTATTTATTTTGCAAGTGAACAAGTCAGAACACCATCTTCAGTATGGAGTTTGCAATGTTCTTGTAATTCATCCTTTTCACATGGAACAGACCTAGCTATAATTCCTTGGCTGCGTTCTCTCTATTTGAAAAGCGTTTCTAAGGATGATACCTTACCTAGGTTCACTAAGCCTGCTGACAGCCTGTTTAGAAACCAAGAACTTCCCAGCCTCTGTTCTGCCCTGGCTTATGCACGGTACTCAGTAGGGTAGCACCTGGTGCATCATTCGTGGCTCTTGGCACCCTCTGTCTCTCTTTGCGCTTGATGGGAATGTTAACGTTTGCTGATGGTCCAGTAGTGAAACAAGCTGGAGAAAAGCCTTGTGGTGTCTTAGTGCAAGGCTCAGCTCTGGTACAGAAGCTTAAATAAGTCTGTAGTAAAGCTGGGGGGAGCACGGTAATACTGTCCCCGGTATATCCTGAAGGCGTGGCTGGGCTTTTATTTCTCAGAGGACAGGGAGGTGGTCGCGCGTATATTGCCCTGCAGCCCCCTGCTCGACGCAGGGACTGGCTGGCTAATGGCTGCTTTCTGTGGGCCCTTGAGCCCCCAGGAAGATGACAAGGAAGTCAGCTCTGCTCTGGCCTTGCTGCATAAGGGGGAGCTCATGCGGGAAGACAGGGAGATGATCCCAAATCTAGGCAACTGCAGGAGGCAGGATACTTGTTTGCCCTGGGCAAAACTGGGTATATTTAGAGCTGTGGTGTACCCAGAGATAAGTACTTAATTTTTCACGTTTCATTTCTCTGAGCATCACTGCAAATTCCTTCTCTTGATGCAGTATATCTGTGGGGGAGAGTTTTATTTCAGTGAAGCAGTAAATAAGACAAGGTAACTGCTGGGGGTCTGCTTTTTTAGGGATGAAGAGTCTGTTCATGTTTAAAACAAGGACTGTCCTCGTACCTGCATGTAGAATAACTGTGGAGTTAGAGATGGAGTAAAGCTGCAGTAGAAATGCTTTTTTTTTTTTCTAATAAATAATGCTCCTAGGTGAAAGAGAGCATCCATATAAGACAACCCCAATACTTCAGTAAGAATTCTATAGTTGCAAAACTACGGAATATTGTCAAAGCCCTGAAAACTTTGCTTTGTGTTGGTGCAGATGCAGGTCTGCTATAGACTGGTTGATATTGGTTCAGATGGGGTTTTTTTAGCTTACTGTATTTTGAATGAGATATTGGGAGCCCCCAGGTTTAAGCAGGTTGCAGGTATCACGGACAATCATGTGACACAAAGTTTCATTGAATCCGATAAAAAATTCTCTGTCTATTTTAGGAAGAGAGTTTAATAATGTGGCAGCATGTATTCAATTATTTAGACTTAAAGCATCTAGTTATTAAAGTTAAGTCTGGAGAAATCGTGATTACAAGTGTCAACAATCATTCTGAATATAAGTATCTTGACTATTTAAACTTCTTTCATCTAAGACTATTTAACATTGGTTTTCTAACTATGCTACAGTTCAGTGAGTCCTGCGAGCACTATCCCATAGTGCTCTAATTGCATGGCTTCTACAGATACCGTATCAGCCCATCAGTATTAATGCGGCAGAAAGTGAGTACCCTTGTGTCTCTACAAAGCCAATTTAAAATATTTCTAGAATATACTTTTGAATTACTTTTTCCTTCATCTTATTTTAGATAACACTTTGATTTAAAACTGCCTGTGGGGCATTGTGGATTGATCAAAAAGTGCTGTATCGTTCTATTAGTTTAAATTTTTGGTGCTGCAATAAATCATTTTTTGCCTACTTAATTTGCATTTTTCAAGTTCTTAATTTGGTTCCAGCATGGGATTGTCTCAACTGGAGGAGGCAGAGATGTGAGGTAAGGTGTGGAGGAGCGTGCTGGTTTTGGCTGGGATAGAGTTAATTTTCTTCATAGTAGCTGGTATGGGGCTATGTTTTGGATTTGTGCTGAAACCAGTGTTGATAACACAGGGATGTTTTCGTTATTGCTGAGCAGTGCTTACACAGAGTCAAGGCCTTTTCTGCTCCTCACCAGACTCCACCAGCGAGTAGGCTGGGGGTGCACAAGAAGCTGGGAGGGGACACAGCCGGGACAGCTGACCCCAACTGACCAAAGGGATATTCCATACCATATGACATCATGCTCAGCATATAAAGCTGGGATAAGAAGAAGGAAGGGGGGTACATTCAGAGTGAGGGCATTTGTCTTCTCAAGTAATGGTGATGTGTGATGGAGCCCTGCTTTCCTGGAGATGGCTGAACACCTGCCTGCCGACGGGAAGTGGTGAACAAATTCCTTGTTTTGCTTTGCCTGTGTGCGCGGCTTTTGCTTTACCTGTTAAACTGTTTTTATCTCAACCCATGAGTTTTCTCCCTTTTACTCTTCTGATTCTCTCCCCTATCCCGCCATGGGGGGAGCGAGCGAGCGGCTGTGTGGGGCTTAGTTGCCGGCTGGGGTTAAACCATGTCAAGGAACAACATTTATTGAAGAGGTAAATATAGCAGAAAGGATTTTGGCTGAAATATGGAAGAAGCAGCTGTTTAAGAATGAAGCAAAGGATTTCAATTTTCTTCGAGTCTATGTGAATTGACAGAAATGTAAAATGAGGGCTGGAGTCTGGGCAGAAAGGGAGATTACAGGATGCACAGTGTGTCAGGTGCATGTTTATTAGTAAGAATTTGACCTGTAATACTCAGATGAAAGCACTCGTTTCTCTGTGCGAGTAACTTCAGATAAATGCTAATCTTTAGCCCATGCCCTTGAAAGAACTCACAGGGAAGCTTTCTTTCAGGGTTTTACTGTTCTTCATGTAGCTTTGGCTTTGAAATGGGGTATAAAATTTTTCTTTTGGATGTAATTATAGAAAGCAGTTGACTGCTTTTCTTCAGTGAAACGGAACAATGATGTTCTTTAAATAGGTACATTTATTGAAGAACTAATATATTAAGCAAGCTGAAGATTTACCTTTTTCTTCTGCCCTCTAATAGATACGTACAACTTTACAATCCTATAATTATGGCTTCTCATTTTTGGCATACAAATTGTTGGCAAGTGTTTTCGTTTGTTCTTTTGTGCTGAAATGTAGAAGCTGGGACATTGTTGTCTTCCTGTGCGTGTACAGCACGGTTTGATTTCTGGGCATCTTTACTCCTTTTCTGGCTTGTTGTTGTCTCTGTAAAATTAGTGAACAACTGAAAATTTTTCTCTAAGAAATGGATGAAAGGAAAGATTTCTTAATTTTGGCCTGTTAATTTTTTTCAACACCTTTTTTGGGAAGATTTAAAAAAAAAAAAAAATCCAGAGTTGTTCCTGGGAAGATGTTTTCTGTATGTAGGCCTCCAGCTTGTAATCAGTTATGCACAAGTGTAACTTCATGAATTTGGGTCAACTTGCATGCAGTTGTCTGATTGGACTTGCAAATTGCTGCCAAAATCTTTAACCTAGAATTCAAGGAAACCACACACCAAAAGAAACCTGATGAGAGCCTAATATTTCTTCTCTGTTAAGCCCTCAAAAACATTCAGTAGATGTCATGTGGCATAGTCTCCAGATGAAGCAATAGAAACAAGTATGAAGTTTGTGGAATTTACTTGGCAAACTGAGATTTAAACTTGTATTATTCATTAGCAAGAAGCCACAGGTCTGTCTTAATTGATGTTCACGGAAATAAAGATTTTAGTGGGGTTGAGAGGTGGAAGGCACTATTTACATCAGAGTTGCAGTGCTCTGGCAATAGCATGTAGCTACTAGCTACCAAATTTCTACATTATGAACTATCAAAATTCTTCAGTTTTGATGAGAATGATGAATCCAGCAGCCACTCCCAAACTCATGACAATGCAAGCCTTCTGAACGTAGGCAAACAAGAACTAATTTTAGCCATGGAAGGACTGATATGCAGAAAGCAATTGTATCAATTATTATTAGATTATTATACTAGAAAGACCTCTGTCCTGTTGCATGAATGGAAAAGAATTCATAATTTATAATATAATTTGGCAATGTATAGCTAGCAGCCTATAATTTCAAAAGTGACTGCTGTCTTTGTGTGATGGCTCATAGGTTTTGGCTTTGAAATGTGAGATCCCAGAGGTCTGAATTTTTTAAAGCATGTGAAACAACCATAATTAAGTTACTGGTAGCTGTATTGCTTAGTTCTGCTGGAAAATATAAATGTATCTCTGATATTAAAATGTCCTAAAGTGGATATAGTTCATTCATTCTACCATTCCCCACAAATGTAATAGCTAAATTTTAGATATTTTCAATGCTCAAACTACTGTGGAGCTGAAAAATAAAGAATCCATTTTAGAAAATGATGAGAAATGTGTATTTTGCTGCATGTCATAGGTCAATTTAGATAGTTTTAGTTCTTAGTTGAGACATATTGATTTTCATGCTTTTCCCATTAGTTAGAATGGCATATACAGGATACCAAATGTGAACAGTAGCTGAGGTTCATATATCATAGTCCCAATGCTAACAAAGGCCTTTTTAACTCTCAGAAATAATGGAAACAAAATGTAATAAAGGCCAATATTCAAATACCAGCTTAATTGAGAAGCACAAAAAAAGATTGCTTTTTCTGTAATTTTTAATATTTCTTTATTGAAGATGTGCCTGCATGCAATTGCTTTGATAGTTTGAGTAGCTTGGATCTGTTACAATTCTGTTGTCTGTAAATCATGTATTAGGCACAATAATTTTTTTTACTTTTTTTTTTTCCCCTCTGGGCCCTGCAAACAAACCAGCTTAGACTTATTCTGTTTTAAGTGTATTCTTCTGCAGCTGATCACACAGATGGAAGTGGCATGCTGTTTGTCTAGTGAGTCTGATGAGCTAAAGCCCATCTTGCCTTCTAGCTCAACCTACTTCAGCAAGAAATTCCTTCAGACTTTGTACAAGAGACAGAGCACAAGGTTGGGATATTTTAGACGAGCTCTCTGACAGAACTGGAAAAATCTAGGAAATACAATTTTTTTAGACCAAGATATTACCTGGTGGACTAGTATGGATAAGAGGAACTGCTAGTTTTCAGCAGCTTCCTTTGTTAACATATATACTTTGGCTTTAAAAAAAAAATATGGAAAAAGACAAGTATTTAAGGGCAAATGTAAAATTTAGTCAATAGATCCATTGAAATATAAGCTGTATTCTGTTATTTTACCTATTTTGTGTGCGTGTATGCATTTTTAGTATATATGTATTAAAAATACACACAGAGACATACATACCTACGATTCTATATACGGTTCTACTTTTTAAAACTCTTGCTGATTATCTCTCACTCATCTGTTTGCTTTTATGCATCTTGTTATTCAATATTGTAACTCCAAGAGGTGTGAGAACAAACCATTTGAAAGACAGGCCATGACATGAATGTGCAATGGGGAGCAGCTGGTTCACTGCATCTTTTAGAGTGAGAATTTTGTTACTCTTGGAAAAATAAAGGCAGTAAAATCTCTGTATTTCCAAGAGGGTGCCATTCTTACCACATCGGTTTCAAAGGACAGACAAAGAAATTAAGAGGCTGCTTGTAGGGATTAGAAGGAACAGACAGTGGCTCTTTTCTGGAATTCACTGCCTGCACTGGTGCAAAAGAGCAGGCGGGCAGGTGCCGTGTGGGCGCTGTGATTTACAGGAACAAAGCAGTTGTCCCTGGTGAAACAACAGCAGAGATCTGCAAGCCTGGTCCCTGTTTTCTCGGTGTCTGTAGTTGTTAATAGCCCTTGGATCGCGTACTCAGTCATTTATTTATTTATTTATTTTTAGACGATAAGAGTTTTCTGAAGATGATAGACTCTTGCTTATGTAGGTATGCTGTAGGGTCAGGATTACACGTAGGGGTAGTAAAGTAAAAACTGTAAAGGCTGACTGCTGGCAGGAGTCTGCATTTTCATTAGGCTCTGGTTCCTTTCTGCTTCTGTATGTGCAATCGTACCCTGAAGGTTTAGGGTTACTTTAAGTCAGGTCATGGTTAGGAAAAGGAGGAGCTGCAGAGCTTGGCTGCCTGTAAACGTCTGCAAGTTTCAGAGAAGGATGCCAAAGGCCAGCATCGATTGACATGGTGATGTATTGAGTGGGGCCCTTTGCTGTGATAGGGTTTGCTGTGATTCAGGGCTAGGGTTAGCGTTGGGAAAAGCAGAGACTGCCGAGGCTGATGGCCTGCAGGAGTCCATTACTTCCAGAGCAAGAAGCTGTGGCTTGGCACTATTAGATTCCCATCCCTCACTTCTGACTGATGTGTATCAGTGGGGTCTTGAGCACTTGTATGGGTTGCTTTCAGCAACAAGGGTGTAGGTGTCAAAGTTGGGGACAATTTGGAGCTAGACTCCATCTTTGCCAATGTCTGCAACTATTTGCCATTTCCAGAAAGTGTGCTAATGTGGTGTTGCTAACGTGATGTAGCATTGGCTCTGATGTGTTGCTCCTCTGTCTGCGTAGCACACATTTTCTATGCTCATGTATGATTTACCTAGGGTTTTGACATACAGTTATACTTCGAGTTTAGTAAAATTGCAAACTGAATATCTCAGTGCTTGCTGGAGTTTTCTCAGTTCAAAGAGAGAGGTTAATGGCCGGCTTCTTTCTACTTTTGCAACGGGGGTGGAAGGGTCACAGTTTTGGGACCTGCTGCCAACTTCCTTCTTGCTAGAGGCTGCAGGAGGAGAGGATTAGCACATTAGACTCTTGTTATCCAGTACTTTTGTATGTTATTGCATTGCTGTGGCTATTTATCTTATATTTTGGGTTTGTTAGGTTTAGAGTTTGGAAAAGTACAGCACTTGTGATCTGAACTTTTAGAGTGGGAAGATGAGGTCTGCTTTTAGATTCTCATTCATCTGTAGTTTTCATGAAAAGGCAACAAACTTGGGAAGTTTTCAACTTGCTTTGGGAGTAGAAGAAATGGTGAAGTGCTCCGAGTAGGCTGTTTGTTGTGAACTACACGCTTTAGAACAAAGTGGACTGAGAGGACATGAGCAATTCATAAGAAAAATTGATCTGTCCAGCCAGAGAAAATTGACACTAAAATTTAAAACTTAACCCAAACAAAATCCATCAATTTTTCTTTATTTTTCGTCTGGATTTTCAGTGCTTGTGGAGACTAGAGAACACTGGAAATTGATTGATTGGGCGGTTCCATGTTGTACAGGGAGCTTTTTCTTATGATGTTCCCATCCGAAATGTGGTAATGTCTTTTAAGTATATAGACTAGCAAAAGTATAAGCTAGTGCTAGGAAAAACTGAACCTAGCCATAACTCCCCAGAAATAGGAGTGTTTGTCCAGAAGTGGCAAATTGATGCAGGCAGGTATGCAATAACAAATCAATCCCAACATATAAATGCCCCTTAAGTAAGCAGTAAAATACAGCATTTATGCTTCAGGGGGGAAAAAAAAAAAAAGAGAAAAAGATATATTTAACAATGTGTAACCTTTTTAAAATAAAAAAGGTATTTAACCATTTCTTTGTAAAATTGTTATCAATTCTAAATATCTATTGGATAAAATAAAAGATTCAATTTACATGAAAAAATGGCCTAGAAGACCCTGTCCAGAAATGTATCCTTTTCTCTTTTAACAGAAAAGTGATTTATCTCTTTTCAGAAAACAGACTCCAATTATAGATTTTGTACATGTTACACTCAATATGCAGAAATGCGATGAGATCAAATGCCTACATGCAGGGCACACCACTTCAGAATTACTTTGGAACAACAGCTTGCAATCTTTATGTAAATTCAAATGTGTCTATCTTGTTCTTTCAACGTTTGGTGTAGCATGAAAAACTGCATACATCATCTTTTTTGAAGGGAAATGACTGATGCAATTTTAATAAAGGTTACTAACAGAGTGTTGTGAATCAGGTTCTATGAAATAGTAAGGGCTAGATGGCAAACAATTTTATCCTGCAACACTGCAAATTGTTCTGGTAGAGGAGGAAAACCCACCTGTGGAATGTGACCTCTTCTTTGTGGTAGTTCAGAAGGCATTAAAATGCTTCAGATTCAAAATTTGAAGATGAGTTTCTTGTCATTAATTTCAAATACCAAGTGAAAGAAATTACCTTAAAACCTATCCGCCATATTTTGAAGGCCATGCTTGAAACCTGTAGCTTCCTTTTGGTCTTGTCCCCCTGGCCTGAACATTGCACAGGGCTTGTCGGGGTGCAAGGAAAAACGTGTTGGTCTAAATAGGGGCATTAAGCTTGCTTTGGGAGGCGGGTAGGGGTGGCTGGTGAGAGAGTTAAGGAAGGTCTGCCACAAAATCACCCAGGGATATGTCCCAGTCCCCCAGTCAGATCAGATTAATTTCAACATAAAGGTTGGTATGTGAAGAGTGATGCCTTTGACCTTTTGACATTACTTAAATATATGAATTGCCATCTGGTGTACATGGCAAAACTCCACGGAGTTAGATGCACTCTAATTTTCAGTTACTAGGAAAAGAGGAAAATGGTCCAACATGCCAATAAAAACCAGGGAGAACATGGAAATGATAGAAAGAAACACTAATAATGGAACAGAAGGGAATAAAGAGAGAAAGGTGATGGACTGGGTGGTAAGGCACTGGAACAGGTTGCCCAGAGAGGTTGCGGATGCCCCCTCCCTGGAAGTGTTCAAGGCCAGGCTGGACGGGGCTTTGAGCAACCTGGTCTAGTGGAAAGTGTCCCTGCCCGTGGCAGGGGGGTTGGAACTAGATAATCTTTAAGGTCCCTTCCAGCCCAAACCATTCTATGATTTTATGACTACAATTTTTCTTTCATTCGTCTGATATGTTTTGGTGATGCTATAAAACTATTAATTTTACAGCTTCCAGAATGGTTGTGCTGTAATGAATGGGCTCAGCCAAAGTTATTTATACCATGCTACAGGTGCAGTGCAATGCGCAGTCCATGCACCATGTAGCTGAAGGTACAGTTTCCAGTGAAGCAAAGAGTCACTGTGAGACAAGGGAGGATGATCTGTGTGACTCAGGGAACAGTAAAAGAAATTGCTCTGAAATTTGTTTTCACTCTAGAAATTCTGCAGGAAGGAGAAGAAATATTAGTTGTGGGTTTTAGCTCCTTGGGATTTAGAACAGTGCTCACAGGTCGTATTTTTTGAGAGGGCGACTTTATTGATACCGCGTATATATCCCACAAAAAGCAAAATTACATTTCCTGTTTGTATTGCGATCAACATGATTTGCGTATCTTGCGGGCAGCACTTGTTCAGAACTTGCATTGATAGGGCTGCAAAACGTTGCCCATTTCTAGCAGAACGGTGAGAGCTGCTCAACTGGAAGCATGGTGCCACTGTGAAAGTTGTAGCAGGGTTTTGGCAAATGCCGTTGCATTCACTCTACAATCATTACCTGGCTGGTTAGTTTGTAACTGCACCAAGTATCTTCATATTCAACTGCAATTATTTCTGTGACTGTCACGATGGTACCCACAACCCTGATTAAAATGAGGTTCCAGTCTTACAGAGTAGCAAATAGATTTGTCCGCATCCTTTGAGGATACTGACCAATTTAGAGGGAGAAGTTTGCATCCCATTATATGAATCCCATAGCTTGTGAAGGCCTAAATTGCAAAACAATTCAGTTCTTTGGTGAGATGTGTTTTTATCCAACTGTATAGATACCTGGGACACTGCAGAGGTCCTAATTACTGTAATATGTTGTATATTCTCAGTCATTAGATTTATAATCTCCTATACTGTCTTGCATTCTCTGTTTTTTAGTAGGCTTCTCAGGAGGCTTTGTATTTATTTTAATTGTAGTTATTTTCTCAATCCACTGTAAACCATATATTACTTGAAATGTGCTCCTCTCCAGCTTTGTCTCTGAATCATCAATTTATGTTTTCATTTTCATCTGGTTTTGACCATTTATGCAGTGCTTCAGGAATTCAGGACTGTAGCTGAGAAAAAAACATACACTTGCAATGTAAGGGTAAAACAAATCAGTGTTGCTACTTCAGGCTTTTTTTTGTTCTTGCTTCAGTCTCTGATTCCTCTGCTCTGATGCTGCTGCTAGGAGTGGAAAGTGGCATAATCAATGAGAAATCAGGTCTCTGAAGCATTCAGGTAGGAATGTATTATAAACAATAGCTATCACTGAAGCAACTTGCTATGTAGAGCTTCACTGTTCAGATGTACCCAACAAAGAAAAAGAAACCCTGGTCTGTAGCTGTTAAGAGTTGACCCTTTCCTTGTTTGCAGGTAATTCTAGCCAATGCATCAGTGACCAACTGTCCTGACACTTCTGGATTTGGAGCGTCCTTTGTCAGCCCCTTCATTATCATCTCCAGGGCTGTCAAAAGGCCAAACATTATCTAAAGCATTCACTACTTTTGTTTCCCTCATTCTCTCCCTTCCCTTTTACCTGCTCTTTCCCTACGTTGATTGCAAGTGAAGAAAAAGAAGCAACGTTTGCTTCTGCAAACATGACTGCAGACTGGAGAGCAAAATAGGAACCTCTTTAGGGAGCTAGCTGGTAAATGATAAACTTTCATGAGGAGCTATTTTGGTATAAGAGTGGTTCGTAAACGAGCAATAGCATTGTGCTCTTTATGCTACAGAAGCGTTTGTGTATTCATCTTCGTTTCCCATTGCAAAGCTGTGTAATGTTCGCACTAATACCCGGTTCAGTGCTGGGCATAGCTGAGCTGTGAGAGAACCATCTTTAGCAGCCTCAGCGGCAGCATGAATTCTCAGCATAAGCGAACTGCTTACAGTGTAAATCGCAATCAGCTGCAAAAACTTCTCTTTGGAAAGATAATAAAAATCAATAATGAGCCTGCTAATGTAGAAAGGACAGCAAGAGGCAGACATTTAATTTAGTTAAAAAGTAATCGGAAAGGAAAGAGCCAGACTAAATAACCTGTGTAATTAAAGAGTTTAAAGGAAGTTCCAACTGGAATGTGCAGCTTTTATGTGTGTGGGAAGTAGGGAAAATATATGTATATATACTGAGCTAAATTCAAAGTTTTTCTGGCAGTGCCACAGCCTTCAGCAAAGGAGCTTCTGCTTTTGACAGTGATGTGAATATTAAAGCAATTTAAAGATTAATATATTATATAGAAAAATTGATGACTCAAATGCTTTAAAGACTGAAAGGAAAAGAAAAGCTCACGTAGAAGAAAAAGAAGGCAAAGAATGGGCGGTGAATAAGACATTTGCTGCTAATTGATAGACAGAGGAAGAGGAAAAACTGGCAAACAGATTGTGACTTTCTCAAATGTCATTTTTCTTAAACATACTTCTCATTCTTCTAAATAGCTCACTGTGAAGCGGTTTTGGACTCACACGCACCCATGCTTGCAAATAGGAATGAGTAAGAGTCTGGCTCACATCCCCTCCCACGGCAGGCACACCATGAGTCTGGGTTGTTAGGAATCAGCGAAGCTATTTACCAGTTTGCATAGGTCTCCAAAACACGGGCAGGACTTACCCTCCGCTGGCCACTCTCTGGGTTGTGCCTGAGAGCGACTGCTGAGCAAGTACCGGGCTTTGGGTTGCAAGTTTCCAGTTTAGAAATGTTGGATTGGATGGGAAGGGGCATTTTGCATTTTGACTAGCTGCCATTCATTTGCAATTCTTTGATTAGATGTGTTAAATGAAAGTCATTCAGAACTCTGCAAAATGTTCTTGTTGCGGGCTAACCCGTGCCTCCCTTACCCGCAGTAGAGACAGGCTGCAGCAAAGCTATACTGAGGGCTCACAACCTGCGCCTGAGAGTTCGGTGTTTTGTTTCCTGACAGAGTAAGCATTTTTGCTAGAATATTTCTGAAAGGGGGGGAGGCTAGCAAAACCTTTCCCAGGGAAGGTCTTTTAATTTTTCTGTTCTTTCAGCTTTCATCATTAGTACATGAAAAGGATAAAAAAATTTGTCAGTCTCATACATAAAACAGAAAGATGAAGAAATCTTGAAGAAAGCACCAAGTTATAAAGTGCAAAAACATCAGAATGCACAACTTGGCTGCTGCTCCACACCAGCGGTGCTTTAGTAACTTTATAGGAATGGGAGATTTCTCAGAAATATGACTACTTTAATGAATATTTTGCAAGATTTTTCTAGTTCCTCCAAGGAGTAGAGAAATATTTTTGTTAGAGGATGTCTCACAGCAGTAGCAGTTTATTAAAATGTTGGTCTTATATTTAATAAACCAAAATCAAGACCGAGTGAAAGGTTCTGCTCATCCCAGGACCATTCCCGTGATCCCTTTTGATCACTGATGAGCCGGATGGAATTTAGAAATCGTGTGACGGTTTGTCCCAGCTTGTCATATTTTGTGTCAGTTTCTCAGGTACTTCTTTTGAGCCATCCACAGTGTTTTCTCACTCAATCTGTTCTCACTCAATCTTCATGTTCTTCCTGCAATAGTTACAAGCTGTTTATGACAAATTACTGTGCAAAGTAACAATTTTTCTATGTTTACCACCACCAGTTAGCTCACTGGAATGACTGTTTGGTGTTTGGAGGGGAAAAAGAAAAGTTGAATGAGTGTAGACAATACAAAATGTGGCTTTGCAGTGACAGCAGATACTGCTGATGCATTTCAGTTTCCCCTATGATTCTGTAAGCTGAACCGCTCATTTGCAGAGTCTCCCTCCATCACCACGTGCTTTGTCCTTGCAATCAGGGCCCTTGCTTCCTCAGTGCAAGGATGCACAAGTCTTCTGAAGGGGTGGACCAGCCACTGGCATCCACCTTACGGTGATGATGCCTTTCTGCCTTAAAACTGGGGCTGTTCTTCTAGATGAGTCCTGCTGCATATTGCTCCTGAAACTGGTGCATGAACAGCTCTGTCTTCCTGTTGTCTTTCTCCTCAGGAGCAGGCTTGCTGCTTGCCTTGAGATGAGACTGCTCAACAGTGCTCCTGCAGGCACTCTCAACCTCCCCTTTCCTCCCCGAGTTCCTCCAAATCAACAACCCTGGCTTCAAGCCGGTGTCTCTCACTCCCAGTTGTCTGCACCATGCAGCCATGCTGCTTCCCCACACTGAATGGTCTTGCACGTGTGAGGCTTGACATAGATAGTAGGCTGAGTTACTCCCCCCTCCACCCCCAGCATTGGGCTTTCACCACGTCTCTCCTGTGGGTGCGTGATCACTTTGCCCTGTGCCTAAGCAACTCGATTGTCTCTAAGCATGAAGCTGGGAAAGCCTCTGGCTTCCTCCGGCTCCATCCACATCTGGGTGTTCAGCTCTGCTCCCATCACGCTGGGCTGTTCTCCCCCAAGCAAGCTCCTCCTGCTCTGCTCTGCCCAGTCCCTCTCTGCCTGGGCTGCTGGCCCTGAGTGCCCTTGGTCTGCTGCCAAACACCTCAGCTTTAAAATGGAGGTGTGCAAACAAGAGAGGAACTCTTAAAATGCTCTGGGGACCTGCTTTTGTAATTGCCTTCCCTTCTGCAACGTGGTCTTCTGCTCCAGAGCACAAGATTAGGGCTTGTATATGCAAATTCCTCCCATCTCACTTTATATAACAAATTTTAGAACGATTTTGGAGCTTTAAATGCCCAGATTTAAGTTGTAATATTTAAATTTGAACTAAACTATGTACTGTGATAGGCTCCTCTTTAATACGCAAGTTACTGGGCTGTTCTGGGTTTCCTTGCCAGTCTCTAGCCAGGCTCACCAGTTGTGTGCCGCAGACCCAGCTGGGTGCAGCTCTGGGAGCTTCCCAGAATTGAACCTCTTTGGGTGCCTTGGAGTTACCTAATCCCAATTTGGAGTGTCCTACATGTTGCTTAGTCCACTTCTTATTTTATAGTGTACTTAAGAACAATAATAAACAAGGTATGATTGCACAGTCATTACGAGTAGGAACTGCAGTAAAGACCTTGCTGTGCCTCCTCAGCTCACTCAGTTCCAGCTCTCTGTTCAGTCCCAGCTGTCACAGTCATTGTGCTGTGCAGGGAGGATGTCTGATCAGAGATACTAAGGGCAGCAGAAAGCACCCACCTTTCCAGAGCCAGAGACCTTTATGGTAAACCATTTGTGGAAGAGCCAGGCTGATGCCAGTCTGACTGGAAGAGAAGTGGGAAGAGGCGGTGGAAGGAGCCCAGCAGCTCCTTCCAGTGCTAGGAGAGGAAAGAAGTAAAGACTGCAAAGTTCATGGAGCATCAGGATAAGTATATGCAAGGATGAAGACAAAATAGATGTTTATGGTGCAGACTGGTGAGCTGGGGAATGGGCAGGTGTTGGGCTCGAGCTGGGAGAAGGAATAGAATTAATTGAATTGGGGGGACTGGGAAAAGCCAGAAAATCTGCAGCATTGGGTAATGAGTGAGAGCTGTTGCAGCAGGGACCAGAGTTGCTTTGCTCAGTGAATTGAAGAGAGCAGGGAGAAATGCAGTGAGGAAAGTCGGGGGGAGAGGGAAAGCGTTGAACAGATGCATCTCCTTCCCATAGGAAAGGATGGTGTAGGTGGGGAATGAAGTTGCCTGAAGCTGGCTTGGTGATTCTTGTGTTTTGTTGTCAGTCTCGTAATTTTAGAAAGAGATAGGAGTTGGAGGAGAAATTTGATTTATAGGATTCTGCTGGGTTTGGGTATTTCTTTTGTTGCTTTGTTTTAACACCAGGCTTGGTAATCCTTGTTGCAATTCTGCAAACTAGACTTACCATTAATGTTTTTAAAAAGAGCTCCCTTAATTTCTGTCATTACTTTGGTAGATAACTAGTATGTGGATTTTTAGTTCTAAAAGATACTCTCTAAAATGTAGATCTGTTATTAGCTGGGATTCCAGTGTATGGATCTAAGCCACCAAGTAATAAAGTTTATATACATTTGAGGGCTTAAGAGTGAGTTACAGCTTTATGCAGACAGCTGTCGTGACTGATATGACTCAGATGTGGAAGAACAGCGGTATCAAAAATAGATTGGTTTTTGTACAAATAATATTTTGATATGGTTTAGGCTCATAGCTATTTTATAACAAAGTTAAAATAAATACAGAGTTATCCAAATGTGAATAGGGTTCTTAATACTTACCTTAAGGCAGAGACTCAGAAAGTTCATTTTTAGCAGTACTTTACGTATTGTGTATTTTTATTATATTATAAATTAAAATTATGTAAAACCACCTACAACCTTGGACTTTATTGCCTTTTTATGTACTGCACTAAATAAGCAGAATATTTTTATTAGAAATACTTCGTTTAAAAGGAACCTAAAGGTGAGAGTGGAAGCTGGATATCTTCATTTTAATGGTAGCGTCTCATTTCTAAGGGAGATTTTGCTCCCTTTATACTCACAGTGAGCAATTCATTTCTCAGAGTCAATAGTCCTGGGATAATTCAGTGTGAGCAAAGGGGGCAGAAAATAATTCTTAGCATATTTTGGCAAAAGTTCATTCTTTTTTTTAATCTTTATTTTTAAAGCAGCCATTTTTTAAAAACAATGGGAAATAATCCATATTGTGGGGGCTGCAGCATATTTATAAATGTAACTGCTTTTGTTACCAGGGAACCTGTCTGAGTCAGCTAAGCTTAGCATTTCAGCAGCTTGTTCTTTCCTCTCATTCCTGTTGTTCTCCATCTGATTTTAGGCACCTAATGACCTAATGTACTTTATCAAAACAGGAACAGTTTGTCACAGTTTTCTTTAAGTTTTGATAACTGTACTAAATCTCTGCACCTCATGTATACTCCAGGATGGCAAAAGGAGGCATACATTCTGTGCTTTACTGAAATGAGAATTACTGGTATTTCTACCTAGCAGCAGTATCTGGTCACACGTCAAGGGTATAGATCAAACACAGCAGGAGTGTGGATGGAGCCAACAGGACCTTTGCAGTACTTGGCAGATTTGGAATATCTCTAATTTTAGATAACACCTTCTTTACTGCATCCTATCGCCAGTCTAAACCAGAGATATCTCTCTGGGTTTTTTTGGCTCAATTCAACATGAGCCATAGTTCAGTGCTGATCATCTTCACCAATCTTCTTTTCCAAAACACAAATATCCAGTATTTGAACAGAAAAATACTATCTGTTGCCTACAATAATACAATCAATGTTAAATTTCTACTACTTTCCTTAGCAAATATGCTCCACATGTGTCTTTGTTGACCAGACTGCAGAGCCTGGCTGGGAGTCCATCAGTTTTGCTGCTCTCCATTCTCCTGGATTTGGTCACCGGTTACATGAGAGGGCAGCCCAGCCTCACTGGCAGAGCGAGTCTATCTTGGTCATCTGAACTTAGAGGCCAATCTGTTACTTTTACACAGACATCTGTATCTCTGCTAACTAGTTTTGAATGCTGCTGTTTTCTCACCTGTGGCTGCATCTATAGTGATTTTGGGGTTTAACCCTTGGTGACTGGTCTCTTCTTCACCATCCCTAGTGTATATTGTTGCCCATAGGTCGTGGTTTAACCCCAGCCAGCAGCTAAGCACCACACAGCCGCTCCCTCACTCCCCCTCTGCTCCCAGTGGGATGGGGAGGAGAATCAGGAAAGAAGGTAAAACTCGTGGGTTGAGATAAGAACGGTTTAATAACTAAAGTAAAATATACTACTACTACTACTACTGAAATATAATAATAATAATAATAGTAATGAAAAGGAATATAACAAAAAAAAAGAAGGAAAAAAAAAGAAAAAAAACCCAAACCAGTGATGCACAATGCAATTGCTCACCACCCGCTGACCGATGCCAGAGCCGCAATCCACCCCTCCCGGCCAACTCCCCCCTGTTTATATACTGGGCATGACGTTCCATGGTATGGAATACCCCTTTGGCTAGTTCAGGTCAGCTGCCCTGGCCATGCTCCCTCCCAGCTTCTTGCACACCTGCTTGCTGGCAGAGCATGGGAAACTGAAAAGTCCTTGGCTTAAGATAAGCGCTACTTAGCAACAACTAAACCATCAGTGTGTTATCAACATCATTCTCACACTAAATCCAAAACACAGCACTGTACCAGCTACTAAGAAGAGAGTTAACTCTGTCCCAGCTGAAACCAGGACACCATGTCAAAGCCCGAATCCTCAAGTGCACCTCCTCTAGGAATCAAGTTTTCATAGTAACATGGGACTATGGGAAAGAACATGAGATAAACTGTCTTACTTGAATGGCAAAAAAATAAGAAATGCAGAACAATGTCATAAGGGAAGTTTTAGAACATTCTTTCCCTTAAGATTTTTACTTATTTCTCTCTCAGGTTTACATTACTGTCCTGAAATATACAATAACAGTCTTAGGATTCAGCTATTTTAATCTATCAGTTTAAATTATTTCAGTCATATGTGTAGAGATTATTTAACTTTAATTTGAAGCTCCTCTCTAGCAGACTCAATATTTACCAGGTTTCTGCAATATGAAGAAGTCTGTCTGAGGGACATATTCTTCCACTGCTGAAACTGAGGTAGGAACCTGCTAAGTCTTTTGGAATCAAGAGAGGTAGAGCTTGAAGTAAGAATATTAGACCACTTTCTAGTACAAAACTTCTGAGGCAAGCTCACACATTCTAATGGGTTTTTCAGAGCAGAATAATTCTCATGTAACAGTCCATATCTGGCCTTTATCACATTTCAACTCTTCAAATAATCCTTATAATTTCCTGAAAGGCCATCACGGTGGGTTTTTTCTCCACAGAAAGTAGCTGAGTTAGGTTACAGTAACTTTGCTCAAGTCAGGTATTTAAGAATCAACATATGAATGAAATCCTTTCTTTTTTTTTTTTCTGTTTTACTATAATGTACTTTTAGATAAAAATTACATTTCTGATCAAACAATTAGTCTTCAAATCCTTATTCTAGGTAAGCCTTTGATAAATGTCTTATGGCAGAAGCGTCTTCTGTGTAAGATCAGATTTCTCTGGTTTTAAGAAACTACCGTAAGTGTTTCAACACTGTGATTAGCACTCTGGAAACATGCACAAGCAATCCTCCACCATCCAGGGTTTAAGCGTTTTCTGTCATCTGCTTCTTACCATTCTTATAATTTTGAAAATTACAACTTGGTAAATATGCTTAAAGTACAAGAGTAACTTCTAATAGATTGAAATCTTCATGCAGGGTAGATGTATAAAAATCTTCTGGACACCCTGGGGCATGTTCCTATGTGTTTGAGATTGGTAGAATCATTTCTCATGTATGTTATGAAACTCTTCTGATACTTGAAGAGGGAACATTGGAAAATTTCCAACACACCACTGAAGAGCAAGTGATGACTCCTCTAACTTTGCTTTATAATGCATTAGACTATCAAATGGAAGCAAATATTCATCATTTGTTATTAATTTGAAAACAGAGCAGCATCTCCCAACATTAAAGGTACCAGTTTTTCTGTAAATTATTTCATAGTGCCAAAGCTTACACCATATGATCTTAGTGTTTTCTTTATATTTTTGAAACTTCTGTAGTATGTTTCATAAGCCACGGTGGCTTATTCACATTTTAAGTGTCTAACAGCAGAAAACTTTTAGAAAATCTTGATAAGTTGTAGGCATCGGTGGCCACATAGAAAAATATACCATTTTCAATCAAGTCCTTAATTGTTTTCAGTTGAAAGAGAAGCTAATTTACTGTTGGTGTCCGTAGAAGCCTTTTAATCAAAGTTTTATCACTTTAGGTTGAATCTTGAAAATACAACATTGTTTAATTTTCTTTTACAGTCAGGAGACCTATATGAATAACTATAGATAATTCTCTAATGGTCTCTGGTTGTTTCCATAGAAGCGTCCTTCTAATTGTCTATATTTACATGTTTCTTAGCACTAGAATAGCTTCAAGAGCTTTGTTTCTAGACACTGTTAGAATTATTTTCGTTCTCCATTTTGGTTTTGGAAATGTTACAGTCGTTGGCACACAGTCGTTGTCTAAGACCAGGCATACAGAGCCTGATCTGAAACAATGAGAAAGCTTAGAAAACTAAGCCATCATCTGTAAATGTAGCTCATCACCCTCCACTGCTCAGAACTCCATTCCTTTTGAAGAATAACTTTTCCTGGTGTCTTTACCATATGCTTGCCAATTTTGCATTCTTCAGGCAGTGGCCTCTGTGTCAAATTGCAGGAAATGTCTGCATGGCTCTTTGAGGAAGTCTTCTGTTTCGGATCTCTCCTAAAGCTTTCATCCAGACTTTCTCTGAAACTTAAAGGAATCTATCTCATTTTCCTTTCAATTTTGTCTCTCTCTGACATCCTCCTACAGTCTCTTCAACTTAAGCTATAAAATTAACCCACTACAGTAAAGGTCCAAAGAGAATACAGTTTTCTTCAACAGCATTGTAAATCTGGAGATTTTCAGAAAATTCTAGTAAGGCCTTTACCTCAAAACTTTATAACCCTGTCAAAAAAAATTGTCCTACTACCACGTTTCCAGGCCCTACCGTTTGCTTTGCAGTACTGAGCTTTGTAACACGGGTGCCTATAACTGACAAACCATTGCTGTTGGCATAGCCAGTAAAACCTTTCCAGAAGCTTTCTTCCTCTCATGTTGTTTCTTTACTGAGCTTGCAAGTACAAAAGCAGTGATCTGGACTAATTTCAGGTTTGGAAGTCAAAGCCCACTTCCTTGATCGTTTTAGGTATGCAATTCAATGCAGTCTTTAACAATGCAACAAGAGAAGCTTTTTGAATTTATTACTTTTTGAAACTTTCAGTTGCTTTAAAAGACTGGGTTACTTCAAACTGAATTCTATACTGAAAATAACAAAGTTTAATTAACACTTGTACTGCTTTTTGTTGCTCTGCAAAGGTTTGATTGATTGACTCAACCTCTTGCAACAAAATAGAGGATAGGTGGTCACCTGAAGGAGCTAATCAACTGAATGAGCTGAGTCCCTTCATCAGTTGGGTGCCTAGGAGGGATGCAGGAAGGGAGGAGCTAGAAAATGTTTGTGTGTGAGGGCTGCCCCGAGGGGTGGGCTGAGAAATGGGTTCGGCTCTTGCCCTGATATTCAGCAGGTTCTCTGGGCTGAGGCTGAATGTTTCTGGGGCCAGTATAAAGGACTTCTAATGGGGACAGTCGCAAAGGGATGTGTGAAGCAAGCTTTTAGGTCTAGATGCACAGTGGGACTGCAGTTTGCCCATTTCACACTAGCTACTTCTTGCTCTAGTCCCACCATTAGTGCATCTGAACTGAGTTGTCGGTCCTTCCTGAATTCACTTGTATGAATCTGGTTTCTGTAGAGTGCCCCTTGCCGTAGTGCCAAGCACCATGCAATTTATCAGACGAAGCATTGTGTTAAATTTGCAGAGCGCATGCTGGTCAGAATTTCTGTAGTTACAACCAGCAGAGTATGTGTAGGACTTCCTAAGTGACGTCTAGAAAGATCTTGTCTGTACTACCCGAGTTAAGCTACACTAAACCTGAAAGCAATGATATTGACTTGGTGCTGTGCTGAAATGGCACAGGTTGAAAAATGTTTCAGTATATTTGCCCATATTTCATCTGGAAAACAAATATTGCAATGTTTAAAACCTTGAAATTTCACATAGGATGATATTAAAGTATTAAGATGTTTCAGAAATTTAGAGCATGGAGATACAGGAAATAAGTTGTATGTGCTGTCAGTATGAATCTGAACATTGCTGTCAGTCATGGGCAATTCTTTAATTTAATGTAGAAATTTCAGCTCATAAGCAGTATAACCTGCAGTAATGGCTTTGTTATTGGAAGATGTTTTTCTGAAATTGGAGGTTAGCCTTCAAAATTATAGCTTCGCAAAATGACATTTTTCCACTGACATGTTCACTGTATTGCACCCCATTGGTATTGATGGCTCATGTCAACCATCCCAGCAATTGTCACATTAAGTAGGGCATGATGCACAGGAAGAGATGTTAAAAATGAAATAAAAAATGCTGTTGTCTTCAAACTATGATTCCTTTACCAAAGTCTGGTGAGGAATGTGAGATTCCTATAGTCCACAAACTCCAGAAGGCATTGGCGCTTGGCAGGGTGAGGTCCAAACTAGTGGTAAAAATGGTTCTACTGGTAAAAATTGATACCAAATCTGGTAAAAATAAATATGAATTACTTGAACATCTTGGTGTGATTTATATGCAACTTGTCCATATGAGGTAAAGACCGTTTGTTCTTTACCTTATGTTATTATGATCCATATGCATCTCTGTAAAACATTATGTGTAATAATAGAACTAAAAACTCTGCCGCCTTCCCCTTGCCTTGTACTGCATTGAAGCTCATCGTAACCCTTCACCTTCTCGTATGGGGAGGGAGACTTCTTAGTTACTGGAAATTGATTTAAACCCCCGTGTAAAACCAGCAAGGGAGAAATAATTTCAAAGGATCAAGTATGTATGTACTTCCTGAACTACAGTGTGTACTGTACTCCTGTATGTATGTATGTACTCCTGATCATACTACAGACAGAGATCATACTGTATGAAATTATCAATTTTGGCTACTCTTTTTCTTTAACTTTCTGTACATCCAAGCTTGGCTTTTAAAAGAGAAATTCATTAGAATAATTTTCCTACTGCATGTTAGCAATTTTCAGTTGACAGCAACATCAGTGCAATTTATCTTCAGTACACGTTTCCTCATCAGAGTTGTTCTGATACTGATAGGTAAAATTAAGCTGTATCCAAACTCTTTTTAAACTGTTCACTCATTTTCAAACCTTTACATGTAATTAATAGTCATTGTACCATAAGAAACCTTCAAAACTTAGCTTGTGATTCATGGACTGTAGCTATGCTTGGGAATGCTGAAAAGTAAATAACTCCAATAAACATTTAGTTTAGATTTAGTAATTGATACAGAAATGTTTAGGGATGTTAAACTGTATACTGCAGGAAGGAAAAGCTATTAAATGAAGAAATGCAGTTAGTTTAGCAGAAATTAAGGACCCAAAATTGTGAATATTAATTGAAATTCTGATTTCCAAATCTATGCCAAACTAATTAGGTTGCTATTTAAAAGCTTGAAATAATTCCACCAAATTATATAATTTCAGATTTGAAAATTTGTGCAATAAATGTTTTTAAAAAATAAACTTGCTATAATAAAATGTTGGTTTACTAATATGTAAGAGGGTGGTGTGTACAGTAAAAGTCCTTTCTGCGCATTCCAAAGTACATTCTGTTGATTTCTCAGATCCAGAAATAGTTGATTGTATCTTGGGGCATGAACCCCAGCTTCAGTAAGAAAATACCTGAGCCAAAGTTCAAATTTTTGAAGGAACCTAAGAGCTTTAGGATTCTCTATGATTTCAACTACTTGCCACTATTTGTCTGAGAAGTAAAGACAGAGGAGAGAAATTTTCCTGGTTTTGGGATCAGTTGATAAAGTGAAATAAAGAGTTATGGAATGAATTTTTCAGATAGCAGGATCTTAAAAGAAGGAAAGAAACAGCAAACAAGTGAAACATTTATCATGGACTATAGGAAAATGGAGAGACAAAAGGCTCAGTAGATATTATCCAGGTTGCTTCTGATTTTCCACCACCTTCACTGAGTGGAACGTCAGGCCAGAGATCGGGGGAATGAGCGGGGGGGGACACGGAAATCTTAAGGTCTTTTAAAGCAGGAAGACAAATTTAAAATGGGATCCTAACACAGATTTCAAACCATGAAACATGTTTGTGGTTGCTGAGACTCATTCTGCTAACGCATCTCCCCCTGGCTAATGCTACTCACTTAAATAGTCTCCTTGTGCTCATGCAGGATGCATTTCATGGGCACAGAAATTATCAGCAAGCAACTCAGTATTTTACTTCCTGAGAAGAAGTGTCATCTAGCTCACCCGTCTGATCAACTGTGCTTTCCTCCAGATCTACCCCCCCTTTTTTTAATGGATCCAGGCTTGCAGTTTTGCAAAACCATAATGCACAATTTTATTTAGTCATGAGTTGTTCATTCTGAGAAGTTCTTATGATTCCTTGATTTTTGAGCACACAGATGTGCTGCTTTGTTGACTTTAGCCACATTTGGGCACAAAAAAGTAATACTTGCCCTGAAATGAAAAAAAACGGAAAAAAAAAAAAAAAGAGCAAGGGCGTCAAAAACATAGCCATAGAAAGGAATTGACTTTTAGCCTGAAGTGATGTTAAGCCAAGGGCTTCTCCAGTAGTTAGTGGAGGATCTACACTGATTTATACAAGCTGAGTCTGCCCATGCATATTTGCTTTGAGAAGTGTGTCAGTTTTTGGGAGGTCTTACAACTACTAGTACTTAAAACTGAAATTAAGAAATTCTTTATTATATTATAGTTCTCGGCCATTATTCTAACAATGGAGTGTTAAAAGCTGCAGATAAATCAGTAACTACTATTCCTTGCAGTTCTTTGCATCTTGTAGAGTTAGTGTCCTGCAGAATACTATAAACTATTTTTAATTTCTAGAGATTCAGAAAAGCATAAAAAACTTACTTCTGCTTCTAGAATTTAATGGGTGGGCAGCATTCCACCCCTACTACCGGTCAAATAATACATACTAACTAATTCTGATGTTAATAGACTGGAGCTGGATGAACTCCATTGATTTCAGTG
This sequence comes from Gymnogyps californianus, assembly GCF_018139145.2. Classification (NCBI taxonomy): domain Eukaryota; kingdom Metazoa; phylum Chordata; class Aves; order Accipitriformes; family Cathartidae; genus Gymnogyps; species Gymnogyps californianus. The sequence continues at coordinate 18,061,912 of NC_059479.1, forward strand.
AAGTTGTTTAGCTAAAGATGACCTATGTACATTAAAATAACAGAAAATTGCACAATAGATTTTTCTTTTTTCCCTTGCCTGCAGCCACTTTGTTACTGCAAGGTGGTTCATGCTACAGAACTGGGATCCAGACCCACTCATTGCTCAGCGGTCGTTTGAACCTTGACTCTTAGTTCAAGCTATTTAAAATATACTCTGTGAAATCTAGTTCTTAATTGAAGTTTGCTTTTCAAACGTTTGCACAGTTTGCATGCATGTCTTAATGTCTTTTAATAAATGATTATCAATGCCTTTATACATCACGCACTAATGCCAACAAAGAGCAGTTGTTAATATTCCTTAACTATGCTCAGAAAACACGAAGGGGTGGCTTACAGTTTGTGCATGGATATTTAAATGGAGCAGGAGCTCTGTATGAATATCAAAGACAGCTGGAGGGGAATAAAAGAATTTGGAGCTGGAAACAGCATCTTTTCTCTTTTGCTCTTCTGTTGTTAACATTAATAAGTGCACATATTGTATTTGCAGATAGATCAAGAACAAGTGTAAAAATGTTAGTCCAGGACTGTATGAATTTCTGCATTTGCTGATCTTGAATTATCCTCTTCACTCCAGTGTATGTGTGCCTGGATATGTAAAGAGAAGCAAGGATTTGGTACAGATACGGGGTAGAGATAGTTGTGAATGGGTCTCCGTATTTGGATCTTTTTATTCTTACATAAAGTATTCAAAGATATGCCTTGATTTAGTTTTCACAGGAATGGAGGTTTTTCCCCAGTATGGGAGCAGTTCCAGACAAGGCACACGTTTCTGGCTTTTATGCAAGGCTGGCAGAAATGGCAAAGCTCCTACCACCCAGTCCTTTTGGTCTCCTCTTTTCTGAACAATCTGGGAGTCTTAGCTAGCCCAAATAATAGTATTTTGATGATGCCCAGTGAAAGCTTTTCGCTGTATCATTGGGCCATTCTTGCATATGTTTCACCTTCTACCTGATCAATTCAGGTAAAGCCACTGAGATCATTCACGCGGGATGGAGCCACACCACATTGTTGCAGCTTGGTCCTTACAGAGAAGCTGCTATATAGTAAACACAGGTGCGAATTCATAGCTCTTCTCTAGCTCTTAATATTGATTCCCTTAGTGTATATTAGGTTGTAAAAGCACTGAAAGAACACTGATGAGAGGAGCCTGCTTATTTATTTTAGTTCAGTTATATTTGTGCAAAGCAGTAACCACAAGAATGTAAACAATGCCTTCTGAAAAAGTGGGTAAAACACATTGTAGTGTTAGTTGATGCAAACAGAAAGCAATTTGAGAACATGTTAAGTAAAACGTTTCTGGCCTGAAATATAGTTGTTCTCCTCTTGGCAGGACTAGAAGCAGGTATCTACGTCTGATCTCATTTCCTAGCTGAGTTAGGTGCTGGGCCAAAGATTTAGGTGAAAGTGCAAATTTTAGCAGTTACAGTATCCATACCTGAGTGAAAACAGAGCAAGTGTTTCTCTCTCTACCAGAGGGTGGAATGATGTCCTAACTTGAACCTTTCTAAAGTGCAAAGAATATTTCCTGGAAAATGTAAAATACTGGTTTAAATTGTGTTTTGCATGAAGGAGGCAGCATTTTCTCAGGGGACAAGAAAACACTGTTTCACTAAGTGGTTGGAAGTATTAGGAGCAGCGATATGCTGTATTTAATGGTGCATCTGCCTTAATGTAAAGAACCTCAATGTGCACATTTTATGCAGGATAAATCCTGTGCTGGTTCATTGACCAGAACACGCTCTTTTTCTGTGAAGCAAAGGTTGTTTTAAGGCACTTTTAGTGTAGTGTTCCTCAAGGCTATGGCAAGCTATGTAGGTCTAGGACTGCTAATAGGAATGTGTTCCTGCATCACCCAAATACCCTTTTCCTTGAGCTAGTCTACTTTGTACCCACTGAGGGAATTCAAAGCAATTTTAAATCCCCTCTGTACTAGTGTAGCAGCCCAAAGGGGAGCTAATTAGACTTTGAACATCTGCTGAAATACAACTCCTACAGCTGTGTCTTACCAGCCTGTTGAGCTCTTGCCTCTTGCTAGTGGCCTGCTAGGCACCCTCTCTGCTTGCCTGGCTGGGTGAGTGTGCGAGTGCAGGGAACTATTGACAGCGTGGGCTTTGCAGCTCTCAGTCATACACCGGGGTACTGGTTCCTGCCTCGCTCTTCTGAGAAATGAAGGCTTCCTCTTCCTGTTGTCCGTGGAAATGTGTATTCTTCCCACGGATACCCCAGGCCTCTAAAGTTGACGTTTACCATTTGAAATTTCCCATGGACTCTTTCTGAAGCAGTAATCTCCATGCTTTATAGCTGCTGCACAGTAGATAATTTCCCAAGCTGTGAGGCTTGTAAGTCTTGTACTGGGAGGCAGAAACATACAGCTAATCCCCTCCTTTTCTAAACAAGATAGACCTAGCTGTTAATTCTTCTCTTGATGTATGGGGTAGTGATGGACATAAATCCCATTAGCATTAATAGAAGTTAAATGTGTAAATCCCTCCTATGCCAGTGGGAGCATTGATTTCTCAGTTTCTCTAGCCTTTCTGGTTCACTAAAATCCTGAAGTTCCTGTTCAGGTTGCCTGCAGCTATACCATGTGCATTTCTGTGATGTCCTTTCTTGTGATATGATGACCATTGTGAATTATTCTGCCTTCATTTTGCAGACCTGTATATTCTCAAGCTTTCACATTGTTCGAATAAACTCAATTTAACTTTTACTCTCTATTTCCATTTACATATGTAGGTATCATTTGTGCAACTTTATGATTCGGTAATACAGTGAAGACACCATCTATCTACTCAGAAATGGGTAGTCCAGTTCTGTGCCAAATATATTTTGAGAGGGCCGTCACTCAGTAGTGTCCCTGCTGCATCTCCTGTTCAGGGCTCTGTCATCTGGTCTTAATCCATGTCTCTTCCTTGCAGTAGTTTCTAATGTTCCACCTGTATGTTTGGTTGGGTTTTTTTCCTCACGAGTCCGCTCACCAGCTTCCTTACCAACCTACCACATCATACTTCTAGGTTAGTGATGTATCAGTGAATAAAACCTGTGCTTGGGGCTAATAAGAGCTAGATGAACTACCTATTTTCCCTTCAGACTATATTAGGTATCAGCATTTTTTGCTCTGAAAACTGTTATATTGTTACTCTTGCTTGTAGAAATATCCATATTTTTGGGTCTGTGACTACCTAATTGCTAGTGGCTGGGGGCAAGCTATGGGAGATGTGATGCTCCACTCCAAAGGACAAGCTCAATCATGTAATAAGGAGCCATCCTTATTTATTTCCTCACTAGTCATCTTCATGTTGTTCTACTTCATTATTGCTTACCTTTTCTACTTTCACTAAGAAAGAAGTCTCACTTTTTGGTCTATTATTATTATCTTAATTGTCACGTAAATGTCTTGTTTCTTGCTTCATAACCCCCAGCACATAATAAGCCAGGTTATACATTAAATATTAACAAAGATGCCACAACATAAAAACTTAATTATCCTTCCTCTTCTTGAATCACCCATACAGTTCCAGTGTGTCTTGTTGCATGATAATTTAGATAGCAATCAGTAGCTAGGATGAGAAAAATATATCACTGTAATGAATGGGGTTTTTTGAGTCACCTGAAGTTGGAAAGCATCACATGCAACTATCTTTGTTAACAGTGATTATTGTTGTTATTTTAGGTGCTAAATAAGGCTTATGAACTTCCTTCCAAGCAGTTCAGTATCTCAAATTGCTTGAACTCAAAGGATTTCACTTCTAGTCATGGACTGGTTTGCACTCTTGTTTGCTTAAGTTCTGTGTTTGCAAAAGGAGCTGGCTGCCAATTTGCTAGCCATGGAAGTCTTAAAATCATGTTTGCACTGTGTGTCACAGCACTTTGGAAGGCTGAGCTATCTGAAAGTTACAATTTGTCTTTTTTTCACAAATAGGCTGTCTAAGACATTAAGAGTTAAAAGGCAGATTGAATAAAACTGTGGTACGGGAAGCTATGGCCAAAAAGTATTGTAAATAATAACTGTGGAGATGGGGAGGAAGAAACATTTTCAGAGTTATTTTAAATCAGTGAGGGCACAGGCAGTACACAGATAGCCAGTGTCCCTGTGTAGTGTGGGCTTGGAATATCTGGATCGTACTATCAGCTAAATATGCAGAGCCTAAAAACACCAATGGAAATTTTCCACAGATGCACAGTGGTCCTAAAAAAGAAGTTTCTAAACCAGGGGTCTGTTTCAATGACAGGGCAGAGGACAACCTGGCTATATTTAGCCTTTTAGCTTCTCTTGATAAAGGAAGGTACTGAGAAGAGAAAAGCAGGGAAAAATCAGTTTCAGCATTCAGATTTTTAGGTCAAGTATATTGCTGTTAATGGCCATTATGATATAAATGACATAAATGTCATTTAAATGGCCATTGTTGAGCTCACCAAGTCCCTTAGACAATGGCAAAAAAAAAAAAAAAAAGAATATTGACAATGATATAAAACCATTTTTAGTTTTCCTGATGCTTGTTTTTTGGAAGAAGAGAAACAAAAGGTCTGTTTTCATTCATTCTGCAATGTAGTCTCATTGTACAGGAAGGAACAGCATTTATGGTGGTGTGTTATGATGATACAACTTCACATGCTGTAAAACGGTAGCTAGCCTGGAAAACCATCAAAGAAATGTGAAAAAAGAAGCTACCCTACCAATATGATATGTCCAAAAGAAGTCTGCAAAAAAATGTCCAGAGTCACATTTTGCATATTTTTATCCCTTGTATCTCTGGTTTTCTGTTTTATTTACATTTTATACAATGCCTCTTATTTTGCTTTCACCTTATCATAATGTTCTTAAATGCAATTGCTTCGTGGCTAGATGAAAGGCTGGAACAAATTTCCTACTGCTGTTTCTTGTCAGTGTCTGTAGTTTGGAGTCAGCAAAACCTTCCTCATTCCAGCAGCGTTGACTGATTCAATTTCCATGCATCTTTTTTCCATGTATGAACTGTATCACCAATATGCAGAAGGTCAGCTCACTAAGCAAAGAATATTAACAGTGAGTTTCAATTCTTTTTTGCATTTCGCATCTAAATGACAAAATTGCTGTTGATCTGCATCACTTTATAACCACATCAAATGTGTTTTCTCTGAATTACATCTCACCTGAAGGCTACTCTTTTCTGTTAGCAAGTATTAAACAATCAGTGATAGCTTGATCTGCCCACCTTTCCTTCCCCAACTGCAAGTTCACATTAAAAGCACCCTTATTAGCATCTCCACATAAAAAACCTACATGAGTATCTCAACAGCACTTTAACTAATTCTTGCTGACGACTGATGCTCATATCAAGTTTGTGAACAAGAGACAACAAATCCAAACGGAACTTCTGCGCTATGCAAAAACCACTCATATTTGAAGAAGAGACGGAAAATTCTCTGAACAAAAGCCATGAGTTGTCATAGAGTGCTTAACACTTTATGTAAGCCTAGCAGCAGCCCTCTTCTTGGAAAAAAAGAATTCAAAGTAGTGCAGTGCAGTTGAGATGCTGTGAACAAGTTGCAACAGGGAGTTTTCAGTGGCATTCTACAGCTCTTTGTAAACCAATTAAAAGAAAAGTAGAAAGCAGTCTAATCTATCCCTTCTGAAATATCTTGAAATACTTTTGCCACATCTTTTCCTCACTGTTCTATAGAAAACTGGATACAAAGGTACCATACTAACAAAAACAAAAAACTGCCTACAAGTTTTCTCCAGGGATATTTCAAAGAGCTAATCCTAATATGAGATCCAAAAAGCCCTGCTCTACAATTTTAATGTTTTGAAATGTAAATTGAGTCATTGAATCATTTAATTTTACTTTATCTGATTATTATTAATATTATAATAAGGGATTTAAGAAAATTGAGAATTCAATTTCTTTACACCTCTCTTTCAGAATAGCTATTACTGTCTCAGAATAACTATGTGTTCATTTAAATATCCTAAATTATCAACAGTAAAAAGTGGACTTCCCTGAGCATTACAGACTTCCTTAATTTAACAGTTGTGAAATAATGGTAGCTATTGGATTGTTTTGCAGTGAAAAAGTAGCTCATATTTGTTCATTTAAAGAGAAAACACTTGTATTACCAGAATTCCTGTTATTTTGTCTTGTGTCTCTATAGATTTTTTTCTTTTCAGTCCTTTTCATTTACCAGTTTAGCAAAAATACATGTCCTAGCGGCTTAGAACATGTTTTTTGTTCTTCACTTCCTACATTGTAGCTTCTGTCCTTTCATTTTATCATTTCATTTTTCTTGTATCTCACATTATTTTATACTGAAAACCACATCTTTATAATGAGTTATATCTTCTTTCACTAGCAACTAATATCACCCTGCGTTCACTCCAGCCTTCACATTTAAAAACAATGAATCTGCTTCACTTGTGTTCTATATATAGAGATGCTAAATCTTAATTATCCTTTCAAGTTGCTATGTCTGTATCTAGCCATGCATATGAATGTTACTGATCAGCATATATGTACTATTGAATTTCTTTTTAATTCCAAATTGCATCCTTCAGGATACAAGACAATGTCTGAAATAATTGACTTGTGTTTAGATGGACACATGTCAAATGCTGAGAGACCTGTCTTATTGATCTTGGTTTGCTTCATTCCAGAATTTCTGAAATATAATACCACATTGGAGCTATGCAAGCTTATATTTTGCTTTTATGCCTGCCCTATTCAGGCTGGATTCCCAAAGATAACATGCAAGTGTCAGGCATGAAATTTTACAATCCTTCTGTATTCCTTTCTTCATGAATTTGTAGCATGCTATGAAAGCTGAGCTGCTTAAAAGGATTTTATATTTTAGCCAAGCTTTTGCCTCCTAAGTATGTAAGCCTTTACAAATATGTCCTTAAATTTTCAGTTGAAAACAGTTTATAATAAGGGAGTTAGCTGCGTTTTTTTTCTCCATAGCAACATCACTACTTCTTTAAAAAAAAAAAAAAAATTCCTTTGAGAGGAATTTTTGAAAACAAAGTCTAGAAGAAATAGTGCTACATCAAGATAAATAAATCAGTCTAAAGATACCTAAATCAGTCTAATATTACATTAAAGGTTCTGATTTAACTCTAAACAAGAGCAGCTAGTGTTTCAACAAAAAGTCTTCCAGAATGCCTCTGTAGCAAAGAGGATACATACTCAAAAGATCCTTTGAAGTTTCGATTCATATGGCAAAGAGGAATGTTGGGTCAGGCAAATTCACCTGAATGCAGCAAGGTGTTATCCTGGGTAGCAGCATTATCTGTCTGTACGAGTGCAGTTGATATATCCTGTTCATAAGGGGGTTTTAGAGAACCAGTAGCTTATTTTATATCTTTTTAGCCTGTGGAATTTGTGCAAACAGCCACAGTCAAAACATGCACATTTGACTAGTCAGGAAAATACATCAGCAACATTTGTCTGAAGAATAAAGGGGGGTGTTGGGTTTTTTCCCCACATTTCAAGATGTTCTTATTGTTTCTGAAGTAGGCTAAGTCATGCCATGCCATGGTGCTTGTGTTGTAAAGTGCATTTTGTACCCTTCTGGGAACAACGTTTATGTCCTTGGTACTGCAAAGGGGTACGTGTTGCATTGAGCATGCAGGAACCTGAGGCTGGTGCTTAAGCTGCTTATGCACAACGGGCAGCCTGAGGCCCAGAGGTTTAAAATGTCATGCTTTGGTGAATTTCATCAGTACTGTAGTTTTTACTTTAACAGATTTAATGATATGTTATGCCTGTTTATATTAGCTATAGATAAGAACTTTCCTGTAGAAATTGTGATCCTCCCTACTTAATCCTTCACCAACTTCTGCCTTCAGAGCTTTTTTCATGGTTCCCTTCTCCTGGAAAAGAAGTACTTACTACTTCATACTTCTCATTACCCCCAATAAAACTTTCTTTTTTCAGTCTTCCCTGCAGTAGTTTCCTTGCCAATGGGTACTGTACACCCACCTTTGCCTGAACTCGTGCTCCGTTTTTATCCTGCTGGCACCAGCTTCTGCAGAACTTGAGGACAGATGGTATATTTTATCTGGTGTTTTTGTGTGTTCTCAGAAACATTTATGGGACTCTGGCAAGTTAGCAAAATGGTGATTATTAATATTATATCGTTTTTGCCTCCTTCAGCCGCTTTTCTTGTTTTGGTGCCATTGGAATCGGGATTACAGAAAAATCAAAATGATTTTTTGAAAATTATTTAGGTTTTCACCTTTTTTATCATTTCCTTCATTTCTTGGCTTTTGTTCCTGCTCCAGGCAGATTTCTCATTTTAATCGGATTGCTCTACCCATCCCAATTACGTTTTGTGTTTTGCATTGTGTCTCTTAACGGCACCTCATTCCAGGAGGGGAGAACTGGGAACCAGATTTCTGAAAATGAAAAAGCTGAACAATAAACAGCTCATGTATTGGGCCCGGATGCTTCCTAAGAGCCCTAGGGAAACTGGCTGCTTCACAGGTCCAGCACAAGTTGAATACATCATTTTATGTCCCAGGATAAAGTCCCCAGAAAAGCTTAAGTCATTCTTAGACTATGTGTACCTTTTATCCTGTGACAGAGGGGATTATTTCTGCACAGACTTCTTTTGCCTTGTGTGGAAAGAGGAAAAACTGCTTACTGCGGTCAGAACACTATTCTGCTATTACATGGAAAACAAGCCATTTACTTTTTCTGGCTGTATTACCTTTTCCTCTGACGAACTGGCATTTTATAGAGAGAGCAGTCAACAGGGAAGCCATGTTGCCCTCCAGTTTGCTACCATTAACAAAATCAAGGGCAGAGATGGCTCCAAGCCTCTGGACAGGCAGCTCTTTACTCTTGGAGGCCAGAAGAATTGTGAAAGCAAAGTCTAGCTTAGTCTCCACAGAGAGGGATGGCAAATTGTGTTCCTCCTGCACAGCATATGTTCAGGGATTCTTTTTTCCTTTTTCTATCAGGCTTTTTCCTTGCATCCATGACCTCAAGCGGGCTGCTCCTTTGTCTCAAGCCACCATTTGGCTACATACTGGCTCTCTTTCCTTCTAAGCACCTGCTTTGATCTCCCACAGTAGAGTGCCAGCAAATCTGACAAAGGCAGAGGTTTGCCTTTTCATCTGCTCGCTAGATTGTTAGTCAAGAGCAGCAGAGAAACATTGTGCAACCTGTCAATGCAATTTAAAAAGCCATATTCTGAATTGGCACCGAGGGTTTGTTCACTGGAGCAGAAGTCCTCCAAGAACCAGCTCTCTGGGGCTGTTCCCCTTTTTTATGTCAGAGCAAGATACCGCTAAGGCTTCCCACACAAATGTTGCAGGGTATGAAATGGGCCTGCTGATCTTAGGAGAGCAGCTTAAAATTAAAGCAGTTATTGCCAGCTTGATGAAGTTCCACTCCATTTAACTTATCATAAAAATATGAGTTTTCATATTTGACCACCTTTGTAAGGAGAAATGACTTACTGAGGGTCATCTCATGCTCTTGCAGTCCAGGCTCACAGAAGACCCCTCTCAGCATCTCCTGCCAAATCGAACAAGGCAGTGAGTCAGCCACCCCTATATATTAATATTTTTTAACATAACATCTGCCCCTCTTGGCTTTCAGTCTGTGATCAAAGTTCCCTCAATTCTGAGTAAAAGCTGAGTAAGGACCTTGGGGTATAGCCTGTGGGTGCTTGGAGACTGCTGGCATCAGGCGTGGAATGAGTTGCTCTGAGATTAGCTCGTTCCCTGGTATTTCCTCCTGTCAGAGCCACAGATGTGCTTCATTTCATTAGGTGTAGCTGTGGGCATACTGCCATCCAGCTCTGCTGCTGACTTTATCCCACTACTGCTGAAGGCCAAATAATCATCATCATTTCAAGTTGATAGCACAGTATATTTCCCCAGGGAATGCTATTCAAATTAAATCAGTCATACCAACAATAATTTTATAATTATATAAAGGGAGACCTCTACTCCAGTTATTTTTTTTAAAAAATTGTGCATTCTGTCAAATGGTTATTGCTCTTTTCAAAGTATTTTCTTCCCACAAATCTTGATACTCTTTGCCTTCTTGTATGTGAAAAAAAATGGTTACTCTGATAATTAGCATGCTTAAGTGCAATCAGTGTCAAAATAAAAACAAACGTAAATTTCAGAATTTATTTACGATGTAGGCACTAGCTGCCATAAGGTGATTTTCTGTTGGTGATGTCAATAAGTCAGAGCATCAACTAGCCTAATTTTGAAAGCACTGTAGATTTCTGAAGGCTGGATTAGTTATTCCAGTCACACTCAATGGAGAATGAAATTCTCTTGTGAAACTACCATGATTGATATTTATTGGTCAGTCTCAAACTCTCCAGCTCCAAGTTCAGCAAGGAGTTCTATCTTGAAGGCCCTGGAAAATTTCCTGGTGTTACTTAGATGCTTGCAGTAGCGCATGTGCGTAAGCAGTTGAGCAAAGCAGACCCCATGTGATCTGGTGTAGCAAGCTGGATCATGAGTGAGTACAGCTGGTCTCTTTGCAAGTGGATTATTCCAGCGTAATGCAGCTCCTGCCTTTTTGTATTAATGCTCCCATTTTCTACAGCAGAGCAGTAATTTGAACAACAAAAAAACCTTATTTCTCTTAGTGCAAGCAAATTGCTGAACACTTACAATGCTCAGAGTTAGATAAGGAGAGCCAGCTTAGGAGCAGGATGTGGCCTCTTTTTTAGGCTAGATCAAATTGATTGCAAAAGAACTAGAGCTAAAATTGCTCCACCTTTTTAGAATGGGATGATTTATGTCTCCTTTATGAACAGGAGATAAAATGTTCTGCTTCTTACACTCTCCACAGAAATAAAACAGAACTAAAAATATGTCCTAATGCAGACAAGTTTAAAATAGAGCTCAGAGCAGACAAGTATTCATGAGCAAATGAGTTAATGATTTCTGACTGGTTGGGCATATACCGAAATATTAAACATAACCTTTCCTAAGTGTGTGTGGTTTTATTCTATTGCTAGGCAATAAGTAGCATCGAGTGGCAGGAATTGTGAAATCTTTCATTGGATGAGGTTGAATCAGTGTTTGAGGCATGACTTCAGTAGCATGCAGGTGAACTTTGTGAATATGTCCCTTCAGCACTCATTTTCCTGTATTCTCGACAACTTAAATATGTGATACAGTAACTGATTCCTTTAAGGTGGTCATAAAAGTTTTCCCAAGGCCATGATATGGAAGAGAAGGGAACTCTGAACGGTCAAAATTTAGGTCTGAACCTGATTTTCAACCAGATGAGACTTCTGAATTTTATGCTTCTGTTAGTTTATCACAAGTGTTCCCTTCTATCATGTTATCATGAAGGGCTAGTGAAAAGACCAAGTTCAGGAGATTTCTGGTGGGTAGGAAAACAATGAAATTTTTTTTCTAACTATGACTGTAGCTTTTGTTATGGTAGTTGTTTTTCGTCTATCTTTAGAAAATCATTTAAATCTCAAATGAACACTTCTGCTGTCAGAGAGAGATAAAACTGACTTAAAGTTTTTAGCATGATAATATCCTGTTCTCAGTTTGGCAGTTCATTAGAAATAAAAGACTGGGTTATATTGTAATCAGTCATTGATTTATAGTATGTTTTGGGGGCCAAAGTTCTGCAACCAAAATTCCAGAATTAAGTTTGCCTGTCCGTTTCAGCTGATCTTCTAGCAAGCAATGCTTCACCTCATTTCAACTTTGCTGGTCAGGAATGTACATCCTTTGCCTTTTACCAAAGGAGAAAAAGGTCTTTGCTTTTCCATCATTAATCCCCAAATCTTCTCAAAATGAAATAAAATTGCACCTACACTGAAAATAAGAGTCTAATTCCCAGCGATTGATTCTTCAAAGTGCACATCACCACTTCTCATCTATTAGTCTCCTTCCATCATAAACCATATTAATGTAGCATATTGATGTAATTAGTCTTTTAACACCTACAGAGACACATGTAGCACGCTGTGCCTCATCAGCGTAATAAAGGTTACATAGAGAGTTGTATCAGAAGACAATGCGCATGCTGTGTATACTTGATCTTATATTCCATTTCGTGTGCTGTATTTTGGCCCCTGAATTTACACCTGGCCACAGCCCATTGCTGCACATTAGCAGTCCTGCATGGCTATAGGTGAGGGCAGTGCTTGACTCTCATGGGGAAGGTGGTATAATTTTGTTCTGAGTTTTGGATAACATATATCACAGTGCGGTCTTGCTCCACAATAGGGTTGCTGAGGTGCTGCTGACCGGCAAATAATAATGTTGGGAGGGAAGCTGTTGCTCACCTAAGCCCTTTCTGTGGGCTTTTCCCCATATACCATATGGCCATCCATGCATCAGTGAACAGTGGCCACCCTCATGTGAGGAGTTATCTTTTGCCTTAGGCTGTCATTGCAAACATGCCTTGTTATTCACGAAATGCACTAATTAAGCATTCATTTAATTATAGTGATTACACTTTCCTCATCTTAGTGATTTTCCTACAATTCAACTGACTGTGGCATCAGTTTATTGCTTTCTTCTTACAAAGCATCTAAAATGCTTTCTTCCAAATTTTGAGTATCAGTCTAGAAATACGGGTTTCACAGTGTTTGCTCTCTCCAGGACAGTGCTTTAACCTAAGCATTGAGGCTAGGAGCCTTCGTTGTCATCATAGAGATATTGTTTCCTTTTTTGATTGTGTCTGACCAACTTTTGATTGACCAAAACTTCAGGCTCACTATAAGTAGTGACTTCACTCAGTCGTGATTCTCTTGCACTCCAATCTTGCCTCAAAGAAAACCCTTTGCTTCTTTCTCCCCAGGGCATGCTACCAGCATTTGCTGTGGCTGCCTTTGTCCTTTACTAAACTAATTTATATTCTCTAACATAATTTCTTCCTCTTGATTCTCTTTTCAGCTCCTAGTTGGCCCTCCTTTACATAGTGAAATATTTTTTTCCTTTATTTGTACTTATTTTGTCTAATTTTTGTCATATAAGTGATGGGAGCTAAAGAAGTCAAGCAATAGTGCTTCTACTGATTAAATTAGAACTAGACTATCTACTGCTTAGGGCAACCTTTAACAGCTTGATAATGTGATAAACTGGAAACAGACAGACCAGTAAAACTTCCTTCTTTGCCTGAATTCTGCTTTCCATATACATTAACTACGTCATTAATATCCTGTGTGCTGGCAGCAATGCTTAGCATAAATCCAAATTAAAGAATTCATGAGACAAAGAAATAGTGACAAGCTTGGACTGGAGTATGACCAACATCCTATGGATTTATAGGAGTAAGAAATGCAGCTATGAATAAATACCCTCTAAGGAGATAAGTGTACCCTTACTCTAGTTCTGCCCTCTCTGCCTTGGCTTTGGGCACTGTTGCCTGAACTTTAATGCTGCTCATTTAGATTAGCCTTTAGAGTCTAAAGTCTGTTCTTCAAATGACCACTTTTCCATTTTTTTTTAACATGACTTTTATTAAAGTGTTGCTAATGATAATGCAGTTCACAGAAGACTCGCAGGTAAGAATGCAGACGCACACCAATCGCGTTCCCTCCGAGTGGCTAGAGACCAGGGCCCTGGGACATTGATCATCAGAGAATAAGAAAAAGTTATCAAGTGGGGATCACATTTCAATTGTTCTCAAAATATTATAATTAAACAATAACTGCAACGTATGCTGGTTGTGTGTTGTCACTTGGGCTAGCTGGACTAGTATGTTCTGAAGCAATGGCATTGCCAGGACATACCAGAGACTGTAGAACATTAGTGAAACAATAGCTAGATAGATAGGTAAACAAACAGACTGACTGACTTGCACCTGCACTTGGAAGGTGATACATTTTGTTTGGGCTTCTTGCTCTAAGGAAGGGGAGTTCTGGTTTTAGATCAAGTCTTGGAGGGTATCTTCCCCCCCGCCTTAATGTCAGGGAATCCCTTGCTGTCAAAATGGTTCTTCTGCTTTGCAGAACTAGGATGCCTCACTGCAAGCCTCTTTGTTCCCGGTCCTAAGGCATAAATAAACAACTAAAATATGCAATTGTCATGCACAAAATTATAGGTGCAAAAGATAAATTTTGAAAACATTAGAATATGCAGTAGATACTTGAAGTACATGAAAAGTGTCAATGAAAACAAAAGCCCAAGAGGAAATTTGGCATTTTGTCAAAATCTAAATTATTAAAATAGCATTCTAATGTTGACCTTTTAATTTCTTCAATAGATGCATACGATGTGAACAGTTCAGTTTCAAACTCAGTATTTTGAAATGAAGAATGTCAACAGCTCAAAATGAAGCATTTTCACCAAGATATGTGTAACTTGTTTCAGTATTACTGACTGGTACTTTTGAACTTTTTTCATTACTTATATTCATTCTATTTTGGACGCCTCAAAAGTTAGCACCTTGAAATTCCTCGCAGACTAGAAATTTCATTGTCCAAAATCCTGCATACTGGATATTACATCTGGCACCTCCTGTGGTACTAAAACCTGTCTGAATATACAGAGATACTATTTGTCTTTAGTGTCACATAATTTGGGATTTTCAATAATCAGACTTTGAGTGACTGTTGGTCAGTTTTTGCTAGGCTTTTGGAGGCCATTCTATATAATAGCTGATTTCTTTTTCTATCCAATATCTACTGCTTGAAGCTCCAGTGGAAAGTAACCCTTTGTGATCATCAGCTACTGAACTAACACTTTGGGAAAGAATGAGCCAGGTTTCATTTGTATATTTTGCTTCATTTTCCCTTAACCAGGTTTTGGTGCTTTTAAGAGGAGATATCTTCTTTATGGTGGAAACATAAAGAAGGTATTTAGTTGTTTCTGGGATTCTGGATGGGACCTGAAGCTGATGGTGTTTGTAGATTTCAAGAGAATTTGAACAGTGAAGAGTTGTTTCGACATCTGTGAGAGCATCTGCAAGATTACACTTTAAATTCTCACATCTGACCTTCGACTATAACTTTGAAATGACAATAATGCAGTCTTTCTGCAAGCAGGAACAGTTGGATCCTTAAATTAAAATAGCTCGTAATTGCAATTTCATTTTTTACTAGAAAGATAATTAATTTTTTCCAAGTAATTTGCAATAACGTCTATGTGTTCAGGTGTTGCTCCTGTTGGAGACCACTAAATATTTGAACACTTTTCTCTTCCATGGGACAGCAACAGCGAAATCCCAAACCACAGATTTTTGTTAGGAACATCTGGGTTCGAGTTATTTGCCAGTACGTAGGGAATAGACAGTAGACAATAAAGATTTCTCATTCACTTCCAGCCACTTGCTGGCCCTGCAGTTGGCAGTCGGGGCTGCTCTCAGCAGTGCTGCTGATGGAGAAAAGCAGTGACCTGCTAAAGCACTAAGACTTGGTCCTACCATCACTTCCTCAGAAAACTAGATTCAGTGAAACCCATGGGTGATTCCTGTGAGTAGGAAGGAGAGTAAATTTATGGGTAAACAACTTTCCTTAGGAAAATATTACTGTGTTGTTTGGAATATTATCATTTGGTCAAACTCCCATCCTGGCTCTGCTGAAGCTGTTGAAGGTCTTTGGCTCATGCTGAAGTCAATAATAGGGGCTGTTCTTTGCAGCCATTGAAATCTTTGCTATATTTTGGTGACAAATATGTTGTTATTATTATAGCACTATTCTATTCTTTTTTTGAATGGGCAGAATAACAAACGTAATACAAACAGGGTGATATATATATGGCTGAATTTAGCACTTTGTGTATTGATCCACTTGTGTTGTACAGATCAGTGACAGACAAATGAGGAGAGCTTCCTTGCTTTTTCTTCCTCCCTTATATTTCCCATACTCTCTGAGAAAAGTAAAACAACCTTTAAACGTCAAACACTCTTTGTTTAGATGAGTACGCTGTATCCATGTTAAAAGAAACTCAGTTAGTGCTGATGCAGCCCCAAACTGTGCTTATGAGCAATAAACTAACACAAAAGCTTAAGATCTGTCAGTCTGTTAAAACAACAGTAAGTTACACTGATGCAGGGATTTGTGCCATGAAGTCAGAAGACAGTAATCTTTACGTGTAAAACTTATCAGTACAGAAGGGCCAGCCGTGTGCTCCATATCTGGTGGGTGCGGTGGTACAGCGCAAGTCCCGTGTTGTTTCAGTGCTGGACAACGCTTCAGTCATGGAGATATCACTTTATATAAAGATCATAGTACATTTTCACTATTATTTATCCTAATATTTTAATAATAAAAGTATGTCTTCCTTTCTAGTATCTCAAAATATTTGTAAAGTGCTGT
The DNA here is from genome assembly GCF_018139145.2 of Gymnogyps californianus. Lineage (NCBI taxonomy): Eukaryota > Metazoa > Chordata > Aves > Accipitriformes > Cathartidae > Gymnogyps > Gymnogyps californianus. The sequence continues at coordinate 18,078,195 of NC_059479.1, forward strand.
AGATAAGTACTGGGAGACTAATTTGCAGAGTTTTGCATATATACTGCTTTTATTTTATTTTATTTGTTCAGCTTCAGACATCAGTCTACAGCTTTATAGTAAGAGTGATAAAAAAGTATTATGTATTTCATTTCATTAACTGGATGACTCAGTACCTGTAAATCCAACTGATATGAATGAGAAGTGAAGTTGCACAGTTACTCTGAAAATAAGGCTGCTTAGGTGATTAAATGTCAATTTGGTTATGTGACATAAGGGAACATTTCACATATTTTGTTCGAGCATGTTGATGTCATGTCATTAACAACAACTATGATTCCTTTTAAAATCAGTAGAGCTACGATATTTTCAAGCATATGTATCCTTGTTCCCCCACCCACCCGTATTTCACTTTTTCCCCTGTAATCTCAGCATAAGCTTTCTGATTTTTCTTCTTATGTGCTCCCTACAGGAGCTAGATAAGTCTCAGGACCAAACAGTTCTTGTTTAGTTCCTCTCTGGAGCCTGGACCAGATGGTACAAAAGAACACGCATCCCCGAGGAGTTGCATAAAAAGTCTGTGGAGGCCTGGTACACAGAGGAGCTCTGCTGCCTGCAACATTTGCATAGATCTTCCTGAGGTTCGATTAAACAGTGGCTTTGGCTGGGAGGAAATACAAGTTTTGGGATGCTTCTAGTCGGTGGTTTCTTGAATTTGATTTTTAGAATATTCAGTGCAACATCTTAAAGAGGTCAGACACATGTCCTGGTGGGCTCAGCAGGGTTGTCAACCAGGACCAATCAAGAAATTAAACCTGATGAACCTCTTATCTTCTAGAAATAATGTTGTTCAACTCAAATAATTTACATAACATCTTTTAATTCCAGAGGAAATTGATTTGCCCTTTATCGAAAATAAAAATAAGTCAATTAGTGTTGAATCTATTATTTTAAGTTTATTAGAATTACAATACTTATAGGACTATAGAGAAAAGTTCTGCTAAATTGTAAGCACATGTTTTATGTGTTTAGATTAACAAAGCCTTGCAACACCTGTCGAGAGACCCAGTCATTGCTAATTTTAAACTTGTTCAAAATGATCTACGAACTCAGCAGTTGAGTTAGAAATAGACCCCAAGAGTCCTGATTAACTAGACAACACTTAAGATAAATGAGCCACCTGAACACCTTCCTAGTTACCTGTGGCTTTTTGATTAAGTAGCAGAACTGTTCCTTAGAGAAGGGGTTGATTCTCCCGTGATCTAAGAATAATGACCTCAATTGTAAAGTTTCACGTCAAGTAATATTAGCTGTGTTTGAAAGGATGAGTAAAGAAGGCTAGAGAAAGGCCTAAAGAAGGGAGGTTTTGGAATATAAAGTCATATGGATTGGCCTTGGGAGAAAACTCTTAACTTTCCTCTTAGCAAGACTGCAGAAGACAGATATCTTATTCCTATAATTGTGTAGTTCCTTCATGAATCATCAGGTGCTCTTTGCCTAGTATTGTGTGATAGGTAGGTTAATTACAGACCTGTGTTAAAAAAGACTCAGATGTGTTACTTTTAATTTCATTGGTTTTCCTCACTAAGTAGAAAACACAGAGGTAGTGTTGACTAGTAAGTAAGAGTATCCTTCAGGAGTTTTTTCTTTTTCTCTTGAAAAACAATCAAAGTATTTGGGGAGTTTCTTAGGTACGAAACTGAGATAAGGTTATGTGAGAATTCAGACAATCTTTCGCAGCCACAAGTAATCAAAACTGGTTTTTTTAATGAAAGCTGAAATTCTGATATAACCAGAATTTCTGGGACCTTAAAAGTATCCTATGTATTTTTTGCCTTGTTTTCGCTCTGACACAGAAACAAGTGAAAACAAGAGGTGTGGAAAATATCCTGTAGAACCTCTGAACCCTCAGTTAAAGGTCTATTTTGAGTGACTTCATTTGTTTTAGGATGGAGATAACGAGTCAAAGCAAATGTATTCATCTGGTCTACAACGTAGTTCCAGTTCTCATTTGCTCCTGCTAGATAGACCTGCCTGTCGTGCATCATTTTGGAGTATTTTTGAGATGCGAGAACTTTCCAAAAAAAGATTTTGCTTTAGTTGCCACCCAAATGATTTCAACCCATGTATGCACAGGTAAAAGAGTACTGTGAAACACTTGCCCATTCAGCTCTTTTCCAGTTCTGATTTCCAGCAGGACTAACAATGATAACACAACATTAGCTCTTTGTCCCAACTCCAAGTTTATCTGCCAGGAATTACGATTGCTGTGTCTGTTAAAGCTTTCTCAGTTGTAAAAAGAAAATCAATATTCATTTGATGTTTGCAACTGGAACCTACACTAGGTAGAAATGTAATGATTTTGCTGTTGTCAGCATAAGTCCAGAACTGAGCTGACAAACAGAAATTCAGAGGAATGGCTGAAAAAGCTTGTTAGTATGCCTCCTGTTAACCCAAGGAAGAAGTGGGCATTTGAACATTATCAAAAATGGTTTTTGATCAGAAGCTTTGGTTACACAGCTCTTGATTCAAGTAGATTTAAAAAAATAGGATTTATTTGTTAAACCATTTATTAAATGTGATAGTTGTAAGGAGGGCCTTAAACATGCTGAGTAATGTTTTTGAACATTTTTTTTTCCTGTTTTCTTCATTAAAGTATTCCAAGTGAGTGAAGGTGAGAGTCTGTGCTGCTCTACTTTTTTTTAACTTTTCTCTTCTTGCTTTTCTTCCTAAAGATAGAGAACCAGGGACTCCCTTAGTTCCTGTCTTCAATCAAGACTTGCTCTTCTTCTGAAAGTACCAGAATTCTGGGCCCTCAAGTCAAAATTTTTAAGGCTTTATTGTCTTTTAAATACAAATATATTTCTAACTGCGGAGTCCTATTTTCAAAAATGCTTAATACTCTTTGGAAGAAGGTTGTAGCACATTTGTAAACAGGGTTTGGTCTCTTTTCAGGTTGAAAAATTCAACTTCCCTATGAAATGGAAACAATATTTCTGTGTCTAATGTAAGCACTGAGTCATGGGGAATTAATTCATTGATAATAAGGAAACATCTAAAAATCATTGGACAGAAGCTATTATAAGCTGCATGGGAGAGATTGACTATAACTCCATTGTTAGCATGCAGAGCCAAACTACTGGTTCATTTTGCTACCAAAACTGGATTGCTTGTGCAGTTATTCTTTCTATAACACTTATCTGTTCTTTATGTATTGAAGACTGCATAAAACTGAGGTAGCAAAGATACAAATATAGTCAAAATAAATATACAATATTGAAAACAATAGTGACTTGCAAGAATTGAAATCCTTCCTAGTAAACCTATGCACTTGATCCTGGAAAGATCCTGAACTAGCATAGCTCTTAGCTATGTATGAAATGGGAAGCAGTAGCATAGTCCTTAGAGGCCTCCCTGGCAGAGATCAAACCTCAAGGGGAATAGCGTTGTCCTGATTCTCAAAGCTAAACTCGTGCTCGAGTGCGCCATGGAACCGCCTGCTCCTGCTGGCTTCACCCGCGCCTGTGACGTAGGAGGAAGGCAGCACCTCTTGGGATGGAGATCAAAGGGCAGTTGTAAGATTCCAAGCAAACCTTCTACCAAAACGTCTGTTGCGTTTCCCTAGTTGTTTGAAAATGTGAAGGCGGGAAAAGCTGTTCATTCATCACTTTAGTGGGTACCACCCAAAGAGTACAGGAAAAGAAGGATTAATTTAGGGACTCTTTGAAATCAGATCCACATGAATGTAAAAGTGAAATCACCTATGCTGATTGTAGAAACAGTGACCAAACTCTAAATCAGAACCAGATGGCAACTTTGCTCAAGTTTTGTTTCAAACTATAGCTCTGATTTGCCAACTATAGCTCTCATTGCAAAGACAAATTTTTACTTCTTGTCGTTTTTAATTCTCCAGTTTTAATTTTGTTCAGATCAATGCTTAGAATATATTTAGAAAAAATGTTCTTACAGAGGTTTAAAAATATGAGGGTTCTTCAAACAAACTTTATGCAAAGTTGTCAGAAACCCACGCTACTGGTTAAATTGTCAGGTAACTTTATTTCCTGTGAGGAGGAAGTCATATATAGATTGTAGTCGTAAGATGATTCATATATTTCTTGCTCATCTCCCAACTGCTTCCCTCCTACAGAAAATACAAGACGCAGTATCTCCTGCAGATATCTGTGCAAGTCAGTCTCACACACATTTTCTTCCTGCAGACAGATAGGTGAATAATCCAGATATATACAGATTAAAATAGTTTGACAAGGAATAAAGTTCATAGTATTTTAATTGATCCAGTAAAACTTTTACATTTGTGCTCAGTTAAACCAAAGGGCTCAAACAACATCCTTGAGATTATTTTATTCTCACGTTCAAAAATGGATAGTGTTGTGCCACTGTGTAATTTTGAGGATTAGTATATGTCAGTCTCTTAAATGTAAGCAGAATGTCTTTCTCTTTCAGGGGAATGTAAGCATTTTAAAAATACCAGTGTGTCCTGGATTGATTTATAATGATTAGAAATGCTGTTCATATAGCCTACTTTTTGGCCATGTACTGGTGTAGTATCTGTTGTGTAAATACTGCATACTGAGCACAAAGGGTCCAGTTCTGCGAGCTGTTCCATTCAGACAATCCCATTAAGATAAATAAAAATTCTCAGGCAGGATTAAGACTTTGCTACACTATACATAAATATTTTCTCATACTAAGATGTTAATGAGTAGACTATTTTTTTTTTAATGTATGGAAAAGAAGGGAGAATTAGAAAAAGAGATCTTGGTTCTTGTTATTGTAGAAATACAGGTTTTCAATGCATATGTCATTTAATAGGATGCCCATCAAAATAGCAAGGATAACAATTTTGTAAAAACAAGCCCCAAAATAATATTTTAATATTCATTAATGGAATGCAGTGACACTGAGGTGCATTTATCCTATAAATTAGCCTGCACTGACATTGGGAATCATCTAATATAATGACAAAAAGCTCTTCCAAAGGATAAAGTAATTCAGCTGACAAACTGGCAATTACTCCCACAGACTTTTCAAGTCTGTCTTTAAATAAAACATTTGTTAAAACATTCCGCTATATGCTTTGTGTCACCTGTGGCAAGATAAATGCTGCGTTATATTCTATCAGTTACTTTCAATTAAAAATATTTCAGAGCATGTTGATGTAGCTGGAAATGCACAGGTTTTAGGTTTTTGGAATGGTGAGATTTCCTTTTTGGTGATGACTAACGAAATGGGTGCATGAGTTAATTTAATGGCTAGAGATTTTTATTCGTTCATAAGAAATCTACATTCTATTTCTACTTCATAATCACCATTGATCATAACTATTATTATTACAGAGTCAAATAAAGCCAGATTGGATTGCCTTTACTTGCCCAGTTGTTTTCTGCCCCGTGCACTGGTTAGATATTTACAGCAGTCGAGTAGTAGATCTACAACGCTGTAATTCTTCGGTTGCTGTTTTCAGCACACAGGCTTCAGGATAACAAGGCATCATGGCCACTGAATATTACCAGAAGACATTAATCCAGTTAGGTTAGCATAATTTATTAGGCAGCACACAAACTAATAATCTGTCCCTGTGTTAAATATTTTGGCACTGCAGAAGAGAGAGATCACATTTTAAAAGCTGAAAGCAACTTGCAAAGCAGGGTTTGTCGAGAGAAGGCCATGTATTTAACTTAGCTAACTGTTATGGTTAGAAATAAGGTTTGCACATGCCTTCTTTTACTGCTTGGAATCAGTGTCTCTGAAGAAGAGACTTAAAGAATACCTTATGTACCTGAAAGCTTATCTTTCTTTTCCCCTCAGTTGTATCACCTGGGCTAATAACAGTAATTACCTCTGTCTTTGAGCCTTGCCTTGCTTGTATCTTAGACTGATATAGCTACAACAGTACTATTGCTAAACCTGTGTGTGCATCCAGGTTATATGTCAATGTCCCATTGACACGTAAGGTTTGGCAAAGTATTGATAGCAAACACCCCATCATTGCATGCTGCTAAATCCTTACAAGGATTTAAAATCTGGGTGTGAATGCCTTGCTCACCAAGGATGTTCTGCTAGAAACTGGCCAAAATTATATCTGAATTTGAAAGCTGTTATAGTAAGAAAAATGCATCTTAGTCACCATGAAAGAAATGGATATGAATTTCTAACCTCCCTAAGGAATGCTGGTGTGCTCGTTTTGGCTGGGATAGAGTTAATTTTCTTCATAGTAGCTAGTATGGGGCTATGTTTTGGACTTGTGCTGAAAACAGTGTTAATACAGGGATGTTTTCGTTATTGCTGAGCAGTGCTTACACAGAGTCAAGGCCTTTTCTGCTCCTCACCAGACTCCACCAGCGAGGAGGTTGGGGGTGCACAGGAAGTTGGGAAGGGACACAGCCGGGACAGCTGGCCCCAACTGACCAAAGGGATATTCCATACCATATCATGTCACGCTCAGCATATAAAGCTGGGGTAAGAAGAAGGAAGGGGGGGACGATCGAAGTGAGGGCGTTTGTCTTCTCAAGTAATGGTGATGTGTGATGGAGCCCTGCTTTCCTGGAGATGGCTGAACACCTGCCTGCCGATGGGAAGTGGTGAATGAATTCCATTTTGCTTTGCTTGCATGGGTGGCTTTTGCTTTACCTATTAAACTGTCATCCCAACCCATGAGTTTTCTCCCTTTTATTCTTCTGATTCTCTCCCCTATCCCGCCATGGGGGGAGCGAGCGAGTGGCTGTGTGGGGCTTAGTTGCCAGCTGGGGTTAAACCATGACAGCTGGGCACAATCCTGTGAGCAACACTTGGAGTTTGTTGTGTATTTTGAATCTTAAGGCACAATGAGTGGAAAGTCATTATTAGGACCCAACAGTCCGTGCCATTTATTTATTGTAACATGCACTGTTTTTCAACGTATACGTGATAAAGGTCCCACTGTATTCAGTTCTCATGTTTGCCTTTGTGTATGTAGAACTACATCAAAATCAAAGCTCTTTGATCGTGCTCTTGCTAATAGCTTTATTTACTGCTCACCTCGATTGCAAAAGGGGGAGTCAGTTGAAAACCAGATCTGTCTGTGCTGGGGGTGGGAGGGGGATGCAACAGGGGGTGCTGCCATAAGTGTCATCCTCACACCCACCTGCCAAAAAAACCCCAAACCCATAATGAAAAGGTCACAATTACTGCTTTCTTGCTGCAACTTTTTCAATAGACATCAATGGAAGAGTCCCTTTTTTTGATTGCTTGATTACTCCCTCAGCAAGGAACTGGCATGTTCAAAACTTGAGACAAAATGAAAACTGTAGCAAACCCCAGCACACTGAATTGCTGAGAAAGCAGAAGCTAATAGTTTGAGTTTCCTCTGGCCCAGGAAACCATTTTCTCATTTTCAGAGGTCCAATATAAACTGAGAAAGGAGTGGTTTTTACAGATTTGTGGCAACTTACAAAAGAGCTGAATGATTAGAGAAACAAAGCTAGGGCTACAGAGAAGTAATTCTCTCTGAAATCTTCTGGATATATTTTTTTGGATAAAACCATGTACTAGAACTCAGCAAAGATGAGATGGTGACATTAGAGAGTGTGTCTGTTCTCCCAGTGTTTCACAGAAGTTTTCAGACGTTTTAATTACCTGTTCAGAACTTCTGAATTTCAACTTTCTTCATGGTTATTAATTTATAATCACTTTATATCACCTACATGGGGTAATTTAGTATTCTTTGAATTTTTAATATCTTTTTGAGATTGATATTTATGATGTGTTTATAACATTATATTTGAATGCCGTTAAGCAGTGCGGTAACAAAATAATGTAATATTTCTGCTATGGCATGTTCAATAATGTATATGATTGTTTCTCTGAGGAAGAAAGAAACCTTGGGTATTGAGAGGCTCTAAGCAACAGGCTGTACCGACAGAAGGGAATTTGGGATAGCTGGGTTCCTGGAAAGCCCTCAAGAACAACTCCAGAATTTATTTGTAAGAAGTTTACTACAAATTAAGTTAGTAATTGCTTCAGGATAGTATGACTCTCATCCAAAAAAAAAAATATATTCCCAAGAATAGCACATAGAAGCTCATGAGCAAAATTAATTAACTTGTGAGCTGGGATGGAAAAGTAAACCCAAACCTTCAAAGACGATATATATTCAAATTAAGTCTTAAGAAAACACCTTGTTGATATATATGAAACTGCTTCCCCTTCCCTCCTACTTCCCTTCTTTCTGTCTTTTTTTGCTGCTGACTTTAATGTCTACACATACATTGTAATATGTATGGGGCTTTGTATAGGTAGTAATAAATAATAATAATAGATAATAATATCTCCAACTGATGTTCCTAGAAATGACAGCTTCTGAAATATAGTCAGTCATCTGACATATAAATCTTCCTTCTGAATCGTAGCAAATTCTACTTCTCTTCTAGATTTGTCAGCTGCCTTTCAGATTCATGATCTCTGTGGTTTGGTTGCTACATCTTTGAAACAGCATGGGATAATCAAAGTTGCCCTTGTTGGATCCCATTAAAATCTTTTTAAGAAACCCCAGAGGCCTTTACAAGGCAATAGACTGCACATCCCCAGAGCTTGGCGCTCTTGAGTTTCTCACAATTCTTGCACGGGTTTCAGATAGGTGACTACACAGTTCTCTCACTGGGGGACCAGTGCTAATCCAGATGAAAATTAGAGGATGCTTGCTTACAAGGTGGCCAAAGTTTAAAGAAAATATTATACAAATAATAATACTGACCCTTCCAACAATTTTTTCATAGATTTTTTTTTTTGTTGTTAAGCTGTTGTGACAGATTTGAGTGGTGATTCATTTTATACTACTGGTTCTTCACTTAAAGCATATTGTTCTAATAGCCCACCTAGGACACTGTCTTATCTAAAATACTAAGGAGACTATCAAGAAAAATAAAGTTGAAGTAGGTAAGTCCAACATGTGAATGTTTTGTCCATTTTTCCTTGTGCAGTAATGCAGGATTGTTCAGTGGTGCTGACATGGGTTTCTGAGGCTCTGAGACAGGACAACCAACCACACGGGCAACTGGCATTCACCTGAGTATGCTGTTCTCTTGATGCCAAACAAAATATTCTCTGAGGTTTCCAGGCAATCGTTAAGATTAAATAGAACAATCAGGCTTAATTAGCATAGTGTATCAGTCAGATGACTCAGAATAGTTTTATGAGACTTAGAGAGTACATTTGAATGATTTAGATAGTTTTCATTTCCTAGCAGGAACTAGATCTTCATTAATGGTAAGTCAGCATACCTGCATCTGCTGAGGCTCTTGTTCTACATCCCTAATGAATTCAACAGTTTGTAATTTGCTGGGTAGAGGTGCACGCAAAAGTGAATGGTGTTCTGTGTTCATTTGCAACAGGGCAGATGTGCTCTAATGTAAAGCAACCATTGGAAATTCTTCCATTTGATGTTACTGTTTTGATGAGGGTAAGGGTTTGGAAAATGAGCTCCTTTGGCATTGTGAGAAATGGTTTCCCAGGCCATGCTGTAGGCTGAAGTGTAGGTAACATAAAGATTCTTTCACCTTATCGATCTTAATCAGATACCCTCCTTAATTTTATAAAATATATCTATGCCATAGTGATACAAATAGTGTTGTTCTCCTGTGGTTCCTTCTCTTTGGTTCCTTATCTTCAGTCTCTTATCTGAACATGCATTTGATTTTCCTCTCTGAAATGCCCAGCAATTTTAGAGCTGAAAGCAAATCCTTCCAACTAAAAAGTTTTAGCCCTGATAAATCCGGAACTGGAGAGTAAAATACTGAGGAATGACAGCAAAAAATACATGAAGGTTTGGAATATTGGCCCTAAAGGCAAAATATACAAGAGTGTCAAATATGCAAGGTGGAAGGACAATGCTCAGGAAAACCTTTGTCACCTGCTGTGGCTCTTGGTGAATTTTGGAATTATTTTGTATACTTTTATTGCCAAAGGGACAAGGGATCCATGTCTTGTCGCAGTTCTTTGGATACACTGTTTTGATTCAGAGTTTTATTAATGTGATCTTGAATCATCTGGAAGGAACAAACGGGCAGCCTGTTTACAGGCAAAGGGCTTGTGTAGCAACGGTCATAGGGTGGCACCACCACCATAGGGTGGACAGTGTGGGGACAAGCATAACCTCTAGATATTTTACAGAAAATATCAGGCCATGTGAATTAAATTTGAAGGGGAAAGAACACCAAGCCTGCAAATAACATATTCAAACAGTATGGGAGATAGCTTATTAAGACTTTTCTAGGAAAATCTGCTTCTGATAGAACGGGACAAGGGCAGAAAAGCCAGGATGTAGGCTCCCAAGCAGTATTCTAAACTATGTGCTATAAAAGATGGGATAGCTGTATGTGATTCTTACTGTTCTTAATGGACTGAGCATGCATTAAATTAAGAAATCTGTGGGCTTGTAGCACATCACGCTGAAAGGTTATTTATGTATCCTGCAATAACCAGGTAAGAATGCAGTTACTCATAGATGTATTATAAATACATGCTAATTGCTATCAGCGGTCGTGTTCTGAAGATCATGCATTTTTTATGCATGGCAAGCTGCTAAATATCCTTACTACTTATTTCTGCATCATAGCATCCTCATTGAAAAAGCACTGGCAGAAAGGTCTTCCATTTCAGTATTTCCACCAAGACTGTGAAATCTCCCGGTAAAGGTGCAAGAGGGGTGTGCCAGACATTGCATTAACATAAAGCTCAGAATACTTGCCTGCTTCTGCTTCCCAGGGAAGCAGTCACTCAGCTTTCTGTAAAGGCAAAAAGCATAAAGAGACTGGGATCTGTTATCAGCCCTCTTGGGCAGAACTGCAATACAGAGTGCTCTGCTTAATATTGCTTATCGCTAATTTTGTGCATGATAACTGAAGCATGAACAATATCCAAGTGGGAAGCAAACTAGATCTATAGCTGCATAGTCAAGCCTATTGAAATGTATTGCTGAGCTCCCATAGCCAAACAGTTCTGCAGAGTATCAGCTGAAACAGGACGTTCCAGCTCGCTGGGCCTCCACTCACCATATGCTTGTGCAGCCTCACCTGTAATAACAAATAGCTATGCTCAAGGGTAGGGTGCATTAGAAATTAGGAAGGGATGCTGGAGTGAACCTGCATGATATTGAAAATTGATGGGGTTTGTTACTTGCTATGTCTTACTGAGTTGTCAGGCAATGACGATGAAGTGAGCCTTGCTGAAATCACTCACATGAGTGAGGAGCGTATATTACTCTTAGAAATGTATATATGCAAAGTCATGCTGTGGAGATTACCCTGAAGAAAATCCACTCTTGTCTGACTGTTCATTCTATGAGAGAAGTAAGAGAAAGAATGATGGTGTTACTATATGGCTTGCCTGTTTAAACAAGAAAGGTTCTCTCTTCTAAGCTTATCCTATGCAAGAGGAATCATCTGTGCATTTTGAGGGTGACCCAACTATAGGCAAACATTGTTTCTGAGAATATAGGATACAGGGTGGGATTTCATGACAGTCCATGCACCCTTCGTGCATCTGTGTTAGCTGTAGGTTACAAACCTCACACTGGTGAACAGTTTGAGGATGCTCTCTGGTTTTAATGAAGGACCTCAGGATCATCCTGAATTTTATCTGTTTCTAATGGAAGGAAACACTGAGCAAAATGTCAAAAGGAAAATAGTAATGTCTTGTTTTATAATAATGTGTCCAGTACAAGATTTTTCTTTACATAGTCACATTTAACTGCAACTTACTTTTCTGGGAATTGATGCACAAATGCTACAATTAAACTATTGTGAGGAAATACATGGAGTTTACATTTCCCTGTTCTTTTAATAGCAAAAAAACCATTTGCACTGAGACCACAGTTAGAGGAAGTAACAGAAAAAGTTTAGCTAGATTGAGTTTCTATTAATATTTTTCCTATTTATAACGCCAAGAAATCTTCAAAATGTTTCAGGGCTTGAGGACTACAATACAGACAAGCCCAGCAACACTCAAGGGTTTTAAAATTTCAAGTATGACTTTTTCTTTGGAGGGGGAGGATGTTTAGTTTTAATTCAAACAAAAAAGCTTAAAGCAAAGAGAATATCACCGCGTGTTTACCTCACTGTCCTTTTTGCTTGGTCTGTTACTACAATCACATCTGAGCGGATGGCCCCAGGCACCTCATCAAAGCCTTGGCGGGTAGCTGGTGCTGCTTCCTAGTAAGGTTAGAACTGGGCTACCACTGAAGTGTTAAAAATTAAAAGAAGAAAATTACAAGACAAAGGGATGAGGGAAGTTGTCATTCTTTGGTGTCTGCTACAGTCAGTGCACTGTAACGTCTGAACGTCTTGCTGTGAGTTAAACATCATTTTGCTACTGACAGATAATCTCTACAAAAGATACTTCCCTGCTGGCCGGCGGCTCGGGAATCCAGCTGTGGAGAGAGTCAGGGCAGGATTATCATGAGCTCCTTGTGAAATCTGTTTAATAAATGTGGTTCCCTATCCAATGGTGATTTGGATAAACACGATCTCAGGCTGTTCAGACATAGTGTTAGATAACACATTTTCCACCAAAAATGTTTTTCTCTGTTTATTCTAAAAATCAGTGTTCCTATGATTAATCTTGATCCTAATGACATATTTTTTCTCTTTAAGTGTGCCCTTCTGGTAACACTGAGGGCAATAATAAGCTAGAGCCAAGTGCAAGTCAAATAAATGGCCAATTGCTAAGGGAAAATATTAGGAACTGCTACAAAATCATGTGCCGTTAACAGCTTTTTATTTTGACCATAAATGGCAATAATTAATCTTTCATGAATATTTCAGAAGACCAGGACAGGTTATTGGGATAGGATGAGATAGGAAATTGTTCAATTTAACTGTACTTTCTTCACATTAGAAACTCTAGCAATGCTATTTTCCTTTTTAAAGCACAATTTGTCATTTCTTTCCAAATAATTAATTTAAGAAGTATGTATATGCTCTTGTGATACCTGTTACAACTTTATCTTTCTAATAAGTGTATGTATAAACCGGCACACATGCATGAAAATAAACACGTAGGGTAACTTGTGGTGCAAATATCATCCAAAGTAAGTTTCTAACTCTGTAGGCCGTGGCACCAATTTCATGCTTGATGAAAATCTTATGTTGCTTAAACCAGCTTGATAACCAGAATAAAATGATGAATTTGTTCACATTAATTAAACATATTACCTAAATGATGCATTATGAATGCTTTTATATCTTTACCGTTTTTAATTTCCGTGTTATAAAAAGGCTTGCAGAACAAGAGATGTGTTGTGAAGGGGAAAGAATTAGAAAATACTTTGAAGATTTCAAATAAAACATTCTATATAGCTCATTTTTCCTCAGAGCAAAATTACAATGCACTTAAGAGAAAGTGAAATGTCAATCAAAATAACAAAAACAATATTACTAGTGACCCCTAAAGAACTCACAAGCAGGCAGGTTAATCAAGTGTGGTTTTTTTCAATACACCTATCTGAACTTCAGCACAAAGTAATTAATTTCAGGTTCCAGTACAGAAATACATCAAATATCATCTTTGGATGTGTGCGTGCCTTTTCATAACATACTAATTAGTCCTTTTTACACTGCGACTTTGTTGAAATGCGGGGGGTGGTAGAACAATGCCGACATTTAGAAGGTCTGGCCTTACATTCTCCGATAATCCACTGGAGTTGTAAAAACTGCTTTTCTTAATTACCAGACAAAAGCAACATGTATAGATGTATAAATAAGCCCTAGCTTATTTAACTGGTGTATTTTTCATCTCTGAGTAGTTTGGGGATTCTTCCCCCCTCTGGAAAAGAGCTCTTATATCCCCTCTGCTGCGGCTGACGGGCTGTGCTGACAGGTACCTTGTCTGTTACAGAGGGACCGCACGTGTCCCAGGGCTAAGTCTTCCCTGAATTCAGCCTTTCTTCTTATGTTCACCTGCTCTCCTAGTCTGCTTAACTGTTTGTGGGTTTCAGTCCAGTCCCTCCAGGATTGGAATCTGCCAGAATTAACAGAGTTTGGATACTTGGCCAACTCTCAGTCCCTCGCCTTCTCTGACTCCACCTGTGCAAGTGCATGTGAAGTTTTCCACTGACATTTTCACTGGAAAAATGAGCAATTTAACATTTGAAGTGGAGAAGTTTCTATAAAAAGGAAGGAAAGAGAATGTGTAATTTCCTTCTTCTGAGTACCTCCACTCCTGAATGCTGAAGAATGTATGTTAACTGTGGAAACCTGTTCTGAGAGCACTTCAGCAAAATAGTAGGATTTAGACAACAGATAAGTTTGTTTTCCTATACAGTGTTTCTATAGGCAGTGTTTTTATTTTTCATGTAATTTCCTGAAGGTGTTGAGACTTGTGTATCACAACTTCAATGAGTTCCTCTCTACCTGGAGTTAAGGTTGTTTTCTAGAAAGGACAGGACTTCTATGAGAGTTTGGTTGATAAGGTTTTATCCGTACAGGATGTGAAAACTGAACCACGTTAGATCTGATCGTGCAGCTAGAGCTACATACATTGGGCAAATACAGGACATAGCTAAGCATGTTATCACTACTAAAATAAAAAAAGCTGAAAGAGCAATCCATAAATGATATGAAATCTATGATTCCATTATGTGTATACAACTGTATGTTAGGTTTATTGTTAAAGTATAAAGGTTACTTTAATTTTATGAGAAGTCTCTACCTGCTAGATATATAGACAACATCAAGAAATCCCTTATAAAATAGGTTTTGTTATGGCCTGAAGATGCAGCTTATCACAGGTAAGTAGAATATTGCATTGATCTCTGCTGTAGGTAATGAGACTGCCTGGGAGCAGCAGTCTTGTCACATGAAACAAATTGCTGATCACGAGTCAAACATACTGGGGAGTTTCACATTTATTTTGAACTGAACTGTAATAAAAAGTGCAAAACCTTCTGTTAGCAGGTACATGGGCAAGAGAAATCTGCTGGGGGGAGAGGAGGGAGTCTGGAAATAGTGGTTGGGGGCTGAATGGACATCACGATCGGATATTAAGTGAGGAGGGGAAACGCCTGCTGCATTGATAACCTACCAAAGGTGCTGGCCTTTCGCTCCTCAGTGCATACCAAGATGGCAGAAGAGTTTTTTTTGCTTCTGCCTCCCATCCTGCCATGGTGCTGGTGCAGTGAGCGGGACGCTGTGCACAGCACCCTCATGAGCCTGTCAGCTAAACAGGGAGGAGTGTGGTGAGCAGGTAGCGCTTCTCTGCGTTCCTGGCAAAGGCTGCTTGTTGCTAGGAATGCTATTTAAACAGTATCTAGGGACTGAGTGAGTACACTTGTCTTATTGTGTTAGGTGAAGGGCTATTACCAAAAATAAAGTATGTTGGCATATTGCGAAATGGTAGCACTTAAAAGATGAGCAGGATTTTTGTTCTAGAGAGCACATCATCAGGTACAAGTGCATGCACGTGGCATGCCCAAGTGGCTGCTTGGTTATTCAGGAGGAAGGTGGATGAGATGGAGTTACCGATAGTGAAGGAAGCTGGTGCACAGCCATTCTCTTTGCTGGGAGAGGCTGCAGCCCTTGGAGAGACCCCGGTCCTGCCTGGCAGGATGGTTGGCACCGCACATTTCCAGCACCTGTGGTGCTGTATGCAGCTGGGGAGTAACTGGAGCGGAGCGGGGATGACACTCGCCCTTTGCCTGGGAGCAGACAGTGCTGGGGCAGACAGCGTGAATTACTAGAAATGAGTTGGGAGGTTCTGTGATTTCTTTTGTGTTTAAACACTGCAATCCCCATAATATAATATATCCTCAAAACTTGCTGCTTCTTTCTCTGTTCATTTTTCCTCTCAGTAAGCTGTTCCTCCCCTAGCACTCTCCTCCATGTAATTAAGGTGTAAGGCTTATCCTGTGCATGCTTCTTGGCTGGCTACATGGTACTTTCTCTCAGTGATTTGTCTTTAAAATATATAGTACAAATAGATAAATGGTATACATACAAGATCTTGGTCAACAGCAAAATGTAACATTTGATTTTTCCTTTAAAAGTTCCAACTCCTGCGTGTTCCCCACCCTGCTGTTGTGGTGCTTTCATCATCCACTGCGTGTGAGCCGAAGTACGGAGACTATTATGCAAATGTTTAATGTTAAAGTGAATGGATGACTTGTTGTGCTTATTTATATAAACTTGTTTCACTAAAATCCTGTCTATGCATTGTAAGCTTCAGGGCGAACAGCCGGGCTCTGCTCCCACTGTGTGTGAAGAGTTCATGTTTGCAATAGCAATGTAAGCCCAAATTACAGGTGTACTCTGCACCCAGGCTCTGCTGTAACAAAGCATTCTGCGATATTGCCTCTGGTCAGGAAACCACACCGGTGGAAGAATGTACCAGAAAAGCTTTGGTTTGTTAAATTCCTGTGCTTTTTGTTAGGCATCTGAAGGTGTTGGGCACGAGAGAATTTAGTCTGACCAAATATGGCCAGTTTTGAGTGAGGGTGCAGCCTTAGGAATATATGGTTTTACATTAACGATCTGTGCTTTGGAATTAAAACTAGACGTGTGGAAATACAGCATTGTCAACATGTCAGCCTAGCCGACACCTTTCAGCTGGCAATGAATACTGATTACCTTCTCCATAGCAGACAATTCTTCTGTCTAATATAATTTCATTAAAACACATCTGAAATGAAAGTCTGTTTGGTTCCGATTTTAAAGGAATTTCTTGGGTAGATCAGGCCAGAAATACATGTTTTCCTTTAAAAAAAAAAGTGAGAAAATCATAAAAGAAAATATTTCATTTGAATATTAATGTTTTTCACAAACTAAAGCCAGTCTTGGAAAGGAATTATTTCCTGGCTGAAGATGGTGTCTGTAATGCCAGCTTTTCAGGGGTCAGCAACACCTATCAGTGTTACCTCTCCTGCATGTTTTTTACTTTTATGCTGTGCTGCTCTAAGTATGCTGTCTTTTTGATGCCACAGTGGATAGTACTAGTAATAAAGATTTCCTGATAGTTTAAATGTTAGAGACCTGAGTTGTTATGCCAGCAGGCTTTGAACAGATCTGTTCAAGTGAGAATTTCGATTTCACTGGAAGGTTGAGCACTTTGAAATGTTTGAACTGGAAACATAACTGTTATCCTTTTCTAATCTTTTCATAATTGAAGCAGAATAGCCAGCTGCCCTGACTCCTAGGGGCCTCCCCATTTTGCCCTCTGGGCCTCCTTGCAGGACCCCGAGTTACTGCCTGCAAACCTCAACGCACCCCCCCAGCTGGGTGGCAGCTGGAGGCCGTGAGTTGGAAGCTGTTATTCAGGTACGGTCTGTGCGCATGGGCTGTCCCCAGCAGTCGGCCTGCGAAGGCCAGTTTTGCCAAAAGGCATCAAGTGAGCTGCCAGGAAATCGGTGGGTTTCTGATGGAAATTCCCAGTGCTTTGGCAGAAATTTGCGAAAGCTGAACTATTTCTATAAAACATCTGTTCTCAGTGAACTAGTGAAAATTTTTTCTTGCCTCCCTGAAATTTTCTGCACTGTCTTCCTGAAGTTCTGTGTGTTTCTGGTACACAAGATGGAAGAAAGTCTGATGTTTGTGACAGCTGCCTTTAGACACTTATGTCATCTCATGAATTAAGGCTTTTAAAACCATGTTTCATCTTTGGAGAGGGGAGCCTTCTTACCATTGTATGAAACACATCCTTTAATTGTCCTTTTCGTGGGAACTTTGTCTAAATGAAGAGTCAGAGATTGAGACTTTGGTCCTTAATACGACTTAATAAAAGCCATCCAGTTGTTTATTAGCTTCCTTGTCAGAGAGGTGATGGAGGTGGCATGTCCCACATTGCTCTCTCCGATCTGACACCTCATATATTGTCCATTATCAGAACAAAATGGGACAGAAAATCCTTTATAGATGCCTTTTTGGGAGCCTTCAGAAATAAGATTTCAACAGTGCTGAGATTTTTATGACAGCATAATTAGAGCTTCCACCAGATTGTAAAAACTCAATTTGTTGAAAATTGTGTAAGCTTATTTAGGGTCAAATCCCAGACTTCTTATTCAGGCTTTCCTCTGAATTTCCATTGATCTCAATGGCATAACTCAAATTCTCTGTTTCTAGCAAAGTATCTCTGTGTTTCTTTACTTGTTGTTCCAATGAGCAATCTTCCTTCTCACAAGCTGTATTTCAGAGACATATGTTGAAAAGATGTTACTGATGCAGTTAACAGAGCAAATAGGATCTTATGTGCCTGTGATGCTGACTTTGACATTCACTTGATGCTACAAAGATATGAAGGTTAGCTCCAACTTTGATAATCTTTTGTAATGTAGCCTTGTGTCAACAAAGCCACAGATGTGACCACAGAGATAAGATGATAATTTTGAGTCTGTTTTGTGTTCTCTCTTCTTTTTCTCACAGCTATGCTTTTAAAAGTTCAAATCTCTAGTAAATAGAACAGTGAATCTGTGTTTTCTTTCTATTTTTCCTTTTTAAAATGGTGTCATGGGGTTATTTCTCAGCAAGTCCTGATCAAATTGGCTGAATTTACAAATACAAAGGTGTGTTTTTCTACCCGCCAGTTTGATCTAACCTCATGCTTGCATCTGAAAGCCAGGCTGTATTCTAGGCTGTGATCTAGAGGACCACCTGTAGAGGCCCACCATCACAATAGTGGTGTGGGGATCAGTTCAGTTAACTGAATTGCTCTTCTGGGGAGGATTATTAGTGTATACCCCAGATGGAGGAGCAGGTTTTTATTCTGCAATCTTGTTTCTAGGTCAAAAAACATGGGTAGGCCCCAGCGATGTTCCCTGAATTATGTTACTCTGAAGAGGAAGTAGCATTAAAACTTCCTTTTCAAACATCCTAGATATCAGATAAGATTCCGAACTCACGTGAGGAATGTATCATTGACTAAGAACTTTCTGGGATTTCTTAAAATCATTTTGTTAGTCTCAGTAGTGTGTGGGGAGACACACTTCACATGTTTACTATTATATTCCTGTAACCCTTAGAGACACCACCTTCCCCCAAGAGTCCTTTTGTGCTAGGTGCTGTACAAACATGGATGAAGCAGTATTTCTACATGACAGAGCTTATAATCCTCATAACATAAGGTAACCAAAGGGTAGAAGAAAGTAAATATGGCCCTTTTCACTCAGGAAGAGAATTGGAGGGCAAAATTGGAACTGGGTTAAGGTCATACGGATGACAGCAGAAGAATAAATAAGAAATGACCTGTGATTTTCTTTATTATAGTACAGAGACCATGGCGCACAGCAGTCTTCCTGCTAAAAACTATTAGAGAAGTCTTAGCAGTGTCAGAGCTAATGCAGTGTTATTCTGGCCCTTCAGTGAAGGTATCACTCAGGAAGGTTTCCAGAGTGACAGGTCTAGAACAAGCCACATCTGACATACAGGCAGCTTCAATGCAAATTTCTGATGCTGCACATCTAGGAAGCTTTTCTAAGCTCATGCTGTCTTTTCAGGGCTCCAGGGGGGGTGGCAATCCTGCTGTGCTTCACTGGCAGTTCCCTTCACTGCAAAGGGAAAGGTGGCTCACAGGAGCCTCAACATCCCACGTTTTTCATATCTCACATAATACAGAGCTCACAGACATATTTTTGAAAGAGGCAAGGAGACCATGATCGCCACCTTCTAGAAGCAGCTCCAAAGCCATAGTTCTGTATACAAGATACTTTTCTTAGCACAAACTGAGTTGTTTCATTACCTGGGAGTTCACAGCTTTCCAGAACCTGACATTGTAGGGAACAGAGCATTGAGATGACAAATAACTTGTAAGCTTTTAACAAGACAAGTAATCTTTTATATCAGAATTGCTGTAGTATCTACTCAGAATGTACCTTTCCAGTAAATCGCTCTTATCGCCCATTTTAAACAGAACTGAATTCAGCCCTCCTTCTCTAGGGGACTTCAGATCTAAATGCTGCAGTTTATTTAAAGCATTGAGGTTTGATCCTGTAGGATGCTGGACCCCCTCAAATCCCAGTGTAAAGTCATTGTCAAGAGGCAGTGCTCAGTCTGTCCCACAACTTGGCACTTGTCACACAGCAGTGGTTTCAAACTGCTTTCTGCACTTTCCAACACGAACATGATCTCTTTGGTTTCCCCCTTCCTTCTCTGATGTTCCTGCTTCTCCAGGTTCCCTTTTAACGAAATCCCACCAGAAAGGGTGTAACACGGTGACGGTAGCATGACGTTTGCAAGCCAAGGCCTGCTTTTATGGCCTGCTGCTTTCCTCTGCCTTGCTCTCTTTGTGCTCTCCAAGGGGCAGGTGGCATCTCCTTGCCTGTGCCCAGGTGGTGTCCGCCCTTGTAGGACCCTGTTCTCTGCTGACTCCCAGAAACTACCAAATCAGTCGTATGTAATACCAAATGCCAGGGCACGCACTTCTAGTGGTCAGCTGTAGGCAAGATGAATCTTTGGTTGCTGAGATCTTTTTCTGCAGAGGCAGCAGGCGGGTTCAGGGCATACTTCTCTCTTTGTTCTTGAAGAACCATCCTGTTTGAGAGCTGTCAAGTAAAATTTCAAATCCAAGTTTTCTTATTCATTAGTTCTTAAATATTTTGGCATTTTGTGTACAGCAGACCGTATTGGCAAAGGAGAAAAGAAAGCCAGCTTCAGACATTTCTCAAGATTTTTTGCCCTTTTTTTTTTTTTCTTTTTAATCTGTCTTTATTGTGGAGGTGTGGGGTGCAGGGAGAAATCCTCCAGCTCCATCTAAGTGATACAAGGTCACTTAGGCTGACATAAAAATACTTTCTCTCTTGCCACTGTGGGAGATGTAACCTATTCATTCTAACGGGCAATGAGTAAGGGCTGCCAGGGCCGCCTCAGTATTTCTGTCGCTGTTGTTCTGTTCCAGTGCATGCCCCAAGGCATGGGTCACACTTCCAAGCAATGACAAAAAGTTTAACGTTTTAGGCAGGACTAAATGATGAAAGCTTTAATAACTGTAAACCTCAGTAAATGTTTGAAGGAAAATAATCACCAATTTCTCTCTTTGCGTGAGCAGATGAGAATGACATTGTAAACTACATAACTGGGCTACAGCAATCTTGATGTAATTCCCAACGCGGTTGGAAGCTTTTCATGTGACTTTGGGGCCTCTGGCTTCACATGCCCTGTGCCTCTGCTCCTACTTTGAAATGGGATAATGATATTCCCTTTCTCTACCCTTTGACCGCTGCAATTATAGGGTTGGAGGCCAGTGGCGCGTTAAGTGTTTCTACAGCACTTAACAGAGCCTTGGTGTTGCATAAAATATCAAGCTAATTTAAATCAGTAGTTTACATAGAAAATGAAGGAGCAAACCATCATAAGTTTTCTGAATATCTGGTAGAAAATACGTGAAATTAATTTGAAATATTTTTTTAAAACTAAGTGTAGTTTCTAAACTTCATTTCTAATGATAAATGAGATTTTTATAGAATGTCATTTCTGTGAAGCAAGTGTTTGTTCTGTATGGGATTTTTTAAAAAATCTATTTATGGTAATAGATGTTGTTTTAATCCATGTCACAACCTCATAAAACACATCATCTGAATTTGCTCTATTAACTGAGTTTTTCTTTTCCATTCACATTGCAATCTTTTTCTTTAAGAAAACACTTTACATCATGTTGTCATGACAACGGAATATGCTCTTAAGTTGAAATGCTGACATTTCTCCCAGTGTTCATAATGCACCCTCTGCTCTCTCCTCCCTTCTTGGCCAGTTCTGAGGGTCTCTGCACATAAATGTAAATCTACAACAGAGAGATGGATTTGGGGGCCAGAAAAAGCTGACTGCCATATTTTTCTTTTTCTGTGTTTGTGAGTCTGTGTAAGTGGGTAATCATTTTAAAGCTTGGGGATACTATTGTACCAACATCTGTAACATAACTCAAAGATGCACAAATACAAGGGCATTTTCTATATCACTAAAACACATCTAAATTGTCTCTCAACCAAATGTCTGTGCTGGAACTCACGTTCAAGCAGTCTTGGGTCTGTTCCAAATGATGTTAGAAAAAAAAAAATAGCCTATGATGAACTTGAAAATATAGAAGACCTAGAACAGGCTGTAAAAATAAGTAAATTCTATTTTGTCTTATTATGCTCTGGAGATGTTCATAAAATTGAATGCATGAATATATGGGTCCTACAGTCCTCAGTGTATTCAGATTCAATCCACATATTTCCTCCCTCCCCAAAGAGAATAGGTGATGTTGAATTCTAATTGTAACAATTCCTAGAGAATTATTTTATAAGTGGAAGCCATAGAAAGTGAAACATGGAATCACTGTAAACAGTAACATTTATGACAATACCTATTTCATGCAGCTTCACTGATTCAGCCAGAAGAGTAAGACCTGAAGATGACCTGTTAGGCCAAGACTGCAGACATTACTTCCCTATAATAATGAAAACAATCATACCAATTTGCCTCTACCTTGCTTTACTAAATAACACTGGTAACTTTCATTTTGGGTAATCTCTTATCTTTGCTAAAGGTACCTACGGAGTTAAACAGAACACTTTAAAGCTTCTTAAACCTGTTTTGATACTTGCATATTCTTCTGAATATCTGAAAAGAGATTTGTAGGTAAAGTGAGTTCCTGAGATGGACATTGGAAACAGCTGGGAAAAAACAGACAGACTTACTCACAGGATATGCGAGGCAATATGAATAAGTGCTGAAACTGGAAATATGCCTTATTTTTTCAAGCTCTGAGAATATAGATGAACTTTGTGGACTGGATATAGTTCTGCATGTGAGTTAGGCAGAGCAGATTGTCTCACATCTGCTTCTTTGTAGGGTCTTTTATTATCTTCTGAAACATCTGGTACTAGCAACTGTTAGGGTATTGGGTGATAACATACTGTGAATATGGTCCACCTTGGCAACTCCTTGTTTCTCTGCAGAATATTGTAAATAGAAGAGTCTGACAGGGACGGCACAAGCATAAAATAATTGTTGTGGCTTGGGGGAGAAGCTGAAGTAGCAAAGTAGAAGAGTAAACAATGGACTGATGCAATCCATGGACAATATTCTCCGATTCAGCAGCTTGTGAAGTGGTTAATTGGTATCGATCGCGTTGTTAGTTAAACAAGAATACTTGTTTTTATATGCTGGACACAGACAAGGTTAGAACTTTCTTGCTAAACTTTATGGCCTACTCAAACACTGAAGCATCGCTTAAAATCTGTGAGCAGGAGATCTCAGAAAATAATAGTAATAATAATAGTAATAATAATAGTAATAATGCATTTTATCTACTCTCTCATTTAGTCCTCCATAAAAATATAACTATGGGAGAAAATGGAGGGATAACTCGGAACAAGACTTCAGCTACATGAAAAAATTCAGAGATTTGAAATTTGTGCCCTAGTGCTGAATGAAATCTGGAATATCTAATGAAAACAAGATCACTCGAGCAGCTTCATGGTTGAGGGACTTGTGAGGCTGGCATTTGTGGATTCAGAGCTGTTCTTATAATCAAATGCAGCATGTTCAGTCCCTCCTCTGCTGTAGATGAGATTTGACCTCTAAGTTTGATTTGTATTAGCTAGTGATTATTCTCTACTTTTCACCAGAGAAAACTTCAGATTAAAATTTTATTAAACAGGATGTATGTCTCTGAAAACTTTCAATCCCAACTAATTGGCTTTTTTGGATAGGAAAAGCTTAATTAAAAAAATCCCCAACCAGCTGCAGTTATAAGCCCTTTTATTTCATTACATATGTGGGTCTTTCTGCTCTCTGCATAAAACTTTCCATGCCAACGCTACGTCAGAATGAAGACTGGTGTGTGTGTGTGTGTGTGTTTAAAAGTGAAGACAGATTAGCTAAACTAATGAGTGTAGATGAGCTTAATTAAAATTAATAGCAAATTTAGGAATGAGAAAATAATTATGGCATCGAGTAAAACAGCAAGATGAAGAAAGCAACTGTAACAGATTATAAAGCTGCTGTGGGAAGCTGCCAGAAGACCACTTGCCTTTGGCTTGCTAAATGGAATAATCAAAGCAATCACCTAGCCCATCTCTGACGTCAAGCATAAAAGAGTTTGGCCACTTAAGAATTGATGTTAGTGACAGTGAATGAAACCCCAGTGTATTACAGTCTCCTCTACCTTCTTCTTTAGCCAGAAGGCAATGTGGTACTAGCGCAAGGGCTCCTACCTTGCAGTGACTTCAGTTCACAATTTTATGCTAGGCCTGAATCTAATCCTAGTGGTCCAGTCATAGTAACCCTGACACAAAGTGTAAAACAGTAAGTTTTCTCCTTGAAATGCTTTCCACAATAAAACTAAAGGAAGTCACGGGAAGTCAGCTTGGGAAATATCCCCCGAGTGTTGCACCCTGAGGGAAAGCTTTGGACTACTGTCTTGAGGTACTCAGATTTCCACTTCAGCTAGGACAACGTTCAGACCTCCCGCATATTTTCAGTCTTTAGCTGATAATATACCAACAGTAAGTCAATAAAGAGCACTTCTCTAAAAGCAAGTTTTATCTTCCTTTCTCTCCAATTCTGGTCATTAGTCTGGTTACGACAGGTCATTCCTTTGAAGCATCGTGAGTGACAAGCATTTAGCTGAGGTGCTTGTGTCAAGATTCCAGCTGTTAAAAGTCACTGTCAATCACCAAAAGGTGAGTCTTGCTCCTTCTGCTTATCTCTCTACAACTGATTTCTTCAGGATCATAATTCTATCCCCATAATTTGTTCTACCACATTTTTCCTAAATAAGGACGTTTGTCCATATGACTGTGTGAAGCATTTAAAAAGCTTCCAATACAGCATTTTAGGAGAGCAGAGCTATTTCAGAGTCTCTCTGTTCTGGTTTTTGGTTCAGAGAATCCTCCTTGATAACTTGTAAATGAAATCAAAATTCTTCAGAAAGCTGAGGTGTGCCAGGCTAACTGGGTCGTAAGGAGTGCTTGTATGCTGCAGCTTGTGCACTGCCTGGGAACCTCTGAATTCACTGAAAACTTTTGTTATAATCTTCCTTCTCTAAACTCAGAAGGTTGGGGTTTTTCCTATCCATTAAAGTTCTTTAACAACAGGGCTGTAGCATTTCCTGAAAGAGAGAGGAATGAAAACCTTTTAATTCTTTTACATGCATTCCTGATCTGTTCAGCTGGAGGGGATTTATGTGGGCTGTTTCAGTGTCTCTCCATTGGTGATAGTTAACAGCAACCTTAATGGTATTTCTAGTGGGCAAACTTGCTCTCATGCTCATCTTCTCTGTCAGTCAGCTCATTTATTTTAATTTCCATCTTTTGAATGAAACCAAGGTCTGAATTAAGTGAGCCAATATATCTAACTAATGCCTTATTGGAATACAGTATGCGGTGGCTCCAGATCTTCTTTCTTTTCAGAAAATTATGTAGTAGCACGGTATGGAGTGTGTCTGCCCCTTCCAGAAGTCATATCTGGGGAGCTGGAACTGGTGATCTGATATTGCACTAAAGCTGAAAATTAAGCTACAAAAAAAGGGAATTCCTTTTGCATAGGGCTAACTGTAAGTGGTGGACCAGCCCCAGCTCATTTAAAATGACCACCTCAGATAACATCTGACAACAGCTATGCTTCACCAGAGACATCACAAAAGTCATTAATTTTGTGCTATAGCCTTCTTCTCATTTTAATTTGATACTTCATTTCATTATCCAGTAGTTTAGATGGACACTTTATTATATTTTCGTTAGTGGCTAGCTGTAGGTACCTGGCTCAATTTCAGCTTGTTTAAAGGGGCATTTGCAAACTTGATAAGATCTTCATACACACACCACCACAAAGCTGGAGCTCATTTCAGTTCTTTTAAGATTTTACAGTGGTGTAAATTTCCTGATTACAACATTTATTCCTCATTGAAAGATGGGATGATGATAATCTTCTGCTGAGCTATAGCGTTCTTAATCAGGTAATGTGGGAGTCACTCTGTAGATTAAAAAAACCACGTTTTCACATGTGTCAGTACTATGGCCAAGTGAATCGAATGAGGGGAGTGAAAAGAAAACCCTCACTCACTCCAGCCTCATCTAGAGAAGTGTGTATCAAAATCTGAAATCAGAAGCACAGTTTTCTGTAGCATTCTGCAGCGGCCAGATATTATCCTCTGTGGTAGCGTGAGGCTGGCTGGGCTTCAGGAATGCAGCAGGGAAACCACCTGTGGCTTCTGCAGACCTTCTACAGACCAGTGTAGAAGGGCAGGGACACTGCAACAGGTCTTACGTTTCTGCAATTATCAAAGGCTTAGAAAAAACTGGTCTAATGCAATGGAGAACATTAATTCTGCAGCAGTGTTTAACAGCATATGAATCAACATCCAGACCAAACTCAAGCTCCAAAGCCTTTGAAGTTTGCCCATCATAATTTTTAGTTGAGTTCCTCACTACTTGGAAATAAAAGGTAATACTGACTAAAAGAAAATTGCTGAAATTTAAATTGCTTGTACACCCACAGAAATGCAGTGGGTTTGGAGTTTGACTGATGCACAAAAGGAAGGAATTCACAGCACTTTTTCATAAACATTTTAAATGCCTAAGTTAACGCATGGTTTGTGATAAGGAATGAATTTAATATTTTGTGACCCAGGCAGGACATGATACGAAATTTTGCTTTTTGCTAAGAGGCACATATATCTAAGGGAGAACATAAATAAGGACCTGGAGAGCAGATTTAAAGAACCTGAAGAAAGAAACCTGGCATCTGAATCATGTCAGGGTTTTACAAAAAATGATACATTTTGTTGATCACAACACATTTGCAAAACTTGCTCTGAGCCTAAAAGAAAATGGAGGCCAATGCAGAAAGCACAAAAATATTTGTTACTAGTCTGGGCTAATGAACAGTTTGAAGATGCTAATTTTCCTTTCCATTTGCTTTGCTGCTGATTGATCTTTTTTGTTAATTACAAGCAAAATTTTAAAATACCAGAATTATTCTGATTTCAGTTCATTGCATGCATTTTAAAAAGCTGAAATACTGTTTGGGTTTTGTGTTTGTGCACGTGCTTTTAAACAAAATTTATTTAACTGAAAAGGGAATTTTGTCTTTCCAGAAATTAAAATACGATGAGATTAGAAATCTTGCACCCATACCCCCCCTTCTCCTCCAAGTCCTATTTGAGCCTTTGTGTAGACATAAATTTTCTTTGAAATAACAGATGTGTATGATACATGGTGAGCAAAACAGCAAAATAACATGATTGCTATTTAATCAAAGCACGAGGGTGTGAAGCTGCCTTCCCTTTGTTAGCAAGTACTGCTGTGTGTCTTGTGAAATTGAGGACAGTTGCAACAACTGGTAGAGCTTTTGTGTATCAGATCCAGCAGTATCATTACATGAAATGTGATTCTATATTCCATCTATTGAAAATAAATATTTATGACCAAGACTAGACAAGAACCCAAATTATCTGTACTCAATCGTAATCATAAGTGAATTTGGTGCCAGAACTCTCTTTTGCCTTTGAAGCTAATGCTGCATGATGGTTAATGTGCTTCTCCCCATGGTTCACTGGGGAACAGACTTCCAACAAGTCTGTGGTTTTCCTGCCAAGTTTCTTATAAACCAAATCTTAACTTCTGCTAATGCAACATCTTTCACAGACCCGTAAGTGAGTGAAAATTTAGACATTTCTTCCTAATGCTGTGGCTTTCTGTTTGTGAAGGGCCTGGGAGGCACAGCCTATTTTATGGGTCTTGCTTTGGTAGCCTATGTATAACTCAGATACATGGGCTGTCCTGCATTCCCAGCTTCTGTCACAGTGCATCTTGATCTCCCCATGAAGCTTCTGTTTGCAATACAGTTCTCAGAAAGTTATTGATTGGGTTGGAGTTATCATACTGTCCCATACTGCTTCTACTTTCTCACTTTTCATCATTTTGTTTGAATTGGTTTCAGTCATCGTAACAGTACTTCATGGGTATAGTACCGAAATCAGTGGGATTGTGCTGAAAATATTCACATCATCATTAAGAACACCTGGTAAGTTCAATGAGTGAAGTTGAACTGTTTTTCTGCTTATTTTTAGCAATGACTTGTTTTAAAGGCACATGGAGTCCCTTTCCTTGAATGTCACTTGTGCAGAACAGGAATCTGGTGAGGTCATCTCTGGTTTTCTCACCTGTACTTTCCTGTGCTATGTCTACTAATAAGCTTTCATGCTGTCCTGTGCAACTTTCTCCTAAAAAATATGACTAGATCATGGATGTTTTCAACTGATTGACTAGCTGGCAAAACAAGTTGTTGGTAATGTGCTCCGTCTGCTTTATGTTCTCCAGGATCCAGTAGCAGTTGGTAGCAAGACTACCAAGGCGGCAGTCCAGATTTGCATTGTGTCTAGTGTGTAGGCATTAAAGGAAAGAAACGGAGGAAGGAGTGTTAGATTTCCTCTCAGTCTCTGTACAAGCAAGTAGGGCACCTTAAAAGAACATTAGAAAGAATTTCGCTTGTGTGTGACTGAAAACATATCAGAGAGACATTTTTCTAGATAATTGTTCAAGTAGTCCTTTATTGTGTATCTCCAGTATTAAAAACTAAACAAATCTCATGCAGTTGAGCTCTTTAACAAAATTATCCGAACGGTGAATGAAAATGTGTTTCAGTCATTCCTACAGCAATGTCTCTGTCTTTTACAGAGACACCAATGCATCTAAGTTACCTGAACTATGCTGGATGTGAGCCTGGCTTTAGGCCAGACAGCACAGGTGGGAATTGTAACTTGAACAAATTAATCTAGAAAAATTCCCAAATTTAGTAGTAAGTTAGATTTAGTTTCAGATCTTGTTTCTCTTCTGCAATTCATTAACTTCATCCTTTCTCTATTTTGCAAACACAGTGTATGTTTTTCTTTAATTTTTAATTTGGTGGTCATGAAGCATAGTTGCAAGGCCTGGAGACCGAAATCTTGATGCTCACAGGCATTGTGTTAGCAGCAGCAGCAGCAAAACAAACTTCCTCATGTCCCAACCTTGCTGTTGTAAAAGCAGCGAGAAAATGCTGCCTCCCCAATCAGGTTTTCAGGCCTTCTGCTGGGCCTTCTAACTAGGGTATTTGCGTGGTGGAGATATTCCCTAGCTAGATATTAACTCTTGAAAATGAACTGAAACTGTGAAGTCATTTTACATAAACTGTTATTAGGACGATCTTTGAATTGTCCCTAGCTTGGGCAAAATTTGAACTGATACCTCCTCCAAATGCAAAAGGCTCCATGTCTTATTGCCACTCCTCTGAGTCATCCAGGTATTAAAATACTAAAAATCCAACTGTTTCCATAGTGACTGTTCTTATTTAATATTTTCCTTCTCCTGTCCTCTATCTGCCTTTAGAGTTGCTATTGCTATATCGTTTATTTTCTTCCAGCAATTGCGCTATATGACTGATGGTTAAAACAGCAAACTCTAGAGACCGATTCTCCCCTCAGTGTATGCCCATGGCTGCTTTAATGTTAATAGAAATCACATTTGTGGAGAGGCTTCATCAGTTTGTAATTTACCCCCTTCATGCTAGAAATCAGAATCTAGTTTATTAGCATTATAAGCATACCCTTCTGCTAACCTTAGCCCTGTCCAGTCCTCAGAGTTGCTTGCCTCAAAGCCTCACACTTTTCCTGGGGCTTCACTTTATTATTACAAAAACAGGTCCTAAGACAACATAAAATTAAACCTATACTTTCTGTGGCTCTTTGTACATTTGCCACCCTGAGAGCGCTCAGCTTGCGCACTGTCATCTTTGCTGACCTGGGCTCTGGGGAGAAGCTCCCGACTTAGCAAATCCTAATAAATTTTGCAGAAGATTCACCCCTGCTTAGTAGGGTGCATTCAGGAAAGCACCACCGGTTTGACACAATTAATTACGCAACTAATTTTCATAGCCTATCTTTGATAAGGAGTTCAGTACACAATTCAAAATACTGCCATTAGAGTAGATAAAAGCCTTGACATTACACTACTTTAAATTGTTAAAAAGGGCAGCTCCCTTCGTTTGGAATAAAAGTCTCTTCAAAGGAGACTTAGAACAAGACCCAGGAAAAGTGTGAGGCTTAAGAGAACAACAGGGGAGCTCTTTTCCTCACTGTATGATATCGACTGAGCCTGAGCCATCAGTCATCCTTGGGAAGCAGCACCTTTCAGACTGGAGCCAAATGCTCGCTCAGAACTTTCTTCCCATTTAGTACTGAAAAGAATTGATTTGCTCAAATTAGGGAATCTGGAGCAGAAGTTAATCATCAAACTAAAACCAAACAAATGAGAAAAACCCAAACTCTCTGAAATTAAGGTACAGTCCTTAGGGTTTTGGTAAAAATAGTTTACTATTTTTAGGCTGTCCAGGACTTGAATTCAGCTTGAATTCTGTAGGAGGAATGTGCCACCTTTGAGGTACAGCTCAGCCACAGTGAAAGAAGAGGCAAAAATCTACTCATTTAAGCCCAGCAGAGACACAGGTGATCACAGAAAACAGGTCTGTCACATTGATCCTTTAGTCAAATCTAACCTTAGAAGATCAGTTGAAACCAAAGATTCTCCTGCAAGCACTATTTATGTCATACCCTTAGTCGTATGCCCATAGTATCCTTTGGTAGTAAGTCCTGTGACTTTAATAGAGAGAAGGCAAGAGGGTTGAGAATCCCAGTCTAGGTACACATTTCTAAGCATAAATAACCCCAGCAAATAAAGGTTTTGACTAAGGCATCCTATCCATAGCACAGCAGTACCAGAAGCTCCCGTTCTTTCCTCATGGCCTTTTGCTTGACAGGTACATGTGTACTGCCCTTTGTGAATATACACTTCTCCCTCTCAATCTGTTCTATCAGCCCTCTCTGTCCTACGTACCCACTTGTATGAGGCGTGAATTGATATATTTTTAACTTTGCATCTGTGTGGGTGCATGTGACTGGCAGGCTGCCAGCGTCTGTTGTTTCTGAACTCTTGTCTTCAATCATTTTGGAAGTAAGCCTTGTAGGGAGACGCTAAGCAAGGATGAAAAAGGGTTTCAGCCTACCTGCTATGTGTGGCAGTAACTAATCACTTAAAAGGAAAACGCAGAGATAAAGTTCAGTGCAGAATGGAACAGAGCAGAAAAATTCAATTTGTTCGTTTAAATCTCAATTGTGAAGCCCTTCAAATAGATGTTTATGTATTCAAAAGCTAAAAAGTACAGCCAGATTTTCTACGTGGTCAAATGATATCCTGGCACCCCTCTTCTCTCGCTCCCTTTCTATCTCCTAGAAAGATTGTGGAAACAAAGCAGCTAACCTGTTTGTGTCAAATGACAGCTCTACCAGGAAAGTGAGTTATGTTTAAGTCATGTTGTACTTTTTTGGTGTGGTTATTTAGCCCAGGCATGGCAAATTATTACTTAATCCCCTAAAATTGCTTCCTACCTAATAAGGTGTTCTGTGCCCCTTTGTGAAGCAGGATTCTGGCGTCCGGCGTGGGCATCAGCGTTATTTACAGAATATAGTGTGAGAACAGTCAATTCACAAGTCACTGAAAGATGTATCCTCTTCCCAGCCGAGTTTGTTATCTAATGGAGATACGAAATGAAACAAACAAAAAATCCAGTGAAACGTATTATGGTATGATATCTACCATGTAGGTAGAAAGGAAAGTGTTCTCCTGTTGTTGAAGACATAAGTAAATTGAAATATACTCTAACATGAAGGGGATACTCAACACAAATCATAGGATTGTTTAGGTTGGAAAAGACCTTTAAGATCATCAAGTCCAACCATAAACCTAGCACTGCCAAATCCACCACTAAACCATGTCCCTAAGCACCACATCCACACGTCTTTTCAATACCTCCAGGGATGGTGACTTGAGGCCATTTGCTCTTGTCCGATTGCTTGTTACTTGGGAGAAGAGACCGACACCCACCTCGCTGCAACCTCCTTTCAGGTAGCCGTAGAGAGTGATAAGGTCTCCCCTGAGCCTCCTTTTCTCCAGGCTAAACAACTCCAGCTCCCTCAGCCGCTCCTCATAAGGCTTGTGCTCCAGACCCTTCACCAGCTTCGTTGCTCTTCTTTGGACACTCTCCAGCACCTCAATGTCTTTCTTGTAGTGAGGGGCCCAAAACTGAACACAGGATTCAAGGTGTGGCCTCACCAGTGCTGAGTACAGGGGGACAATCACTTCCCTGGTCCTGCTGGCCACACTATTTCTGATACAAGCCAGGATGCCATTGGCCTTCTTGGCCAGCTGGGCCCACTGCCGGCTCATATTCAGCCGGCTATCGACCAACACCCCCAGGTCCTTTTCCACCAGGCAGCTTCCCAGCCACTCTTCCCCAAGCCTGTAGCATTGCATGGGGTTGTTGTGACCCAAGTGCAGGACCCGGCACTTAGCCTTGGTGAACCTCATACAATTGGCCTCAGCCCATCGATCCAGCCTGTCCAGATCCCTCTGTAGACCCTTCCTACCCTCAAGCAGATCAACAGTCCTGCCCAACTTGGTGTTGTCTGCAAACTTACTGAGGGTGCACTCGATCCCCTTGTCCAGATCATCGATAAAGATATTGAACAGATCTGGCCCCAATACTGAGCCCTGGGGAACTCCACTTGTGACCAGCCCCCAAATGGATTTAACTCCATTCACCACAACGCTTTGGGCCCGGCCATCCAGACAGTTTTTTACCCAGCGAAGTGTACGCCCACCCAAGCCACAAGCAGCCAGTTTCTCCAGGAGAATGCTGTGGGAAACAGTGTCAAAGGCTTTACTGAAGTCTAGGTAGACAACATCCACAGCCTTTGCCTCATCCACTAAGCAGGTCACCTTGTCATAGAAGGAGATGAGGTTAGTCAAGCAGGACCTGCCTTTCATAAACCCGTGCTGACTGGGCCTGATAGACTGGTTGTCCTGTACGTGCCGCGTGATGGCACTCAAGATGATCTGCTCCATAACCTTCCCCGGCACCGAGGTCAGGCTGACAGGCCTGTAGTTCCCCGGATCCTCCTTCTGGCCCTTCTTGTAGATGAGCGTCACATTTGCTAACTTCCAGTCAACCGGGACCTCCCCGGTTAGCCAGGACTCCTGATAAATGATGGAAAGTGGCTTAGTGAGCGCTTCCGCCAGCTCCCTCAGTACCTTTGGGTGGATCCCATCCGGCGCCATAGACCTGTGTGTGTCTAAGTGGTGTAGCAGGTCGCTAACCATTTCCCCTTGGATTATGGGGCCTTCATTCTGCTCCCCATCCCTGTCTTCCAGCTCAGGGGGCTGAAATGTCTGCCTAGCAAACCCGTCTTCCCACACAAACACTTTATCATAATAGTTGAGAAAACCACTTCCAGTAGACTTGCTGTAGGATCTGTGGTCTCGCTTAGAGAATACTAGAGCTTCCTCTGTTTATATATGTTTTAATGAGCTTTTAATGGTCACTGTTAATGCAGTTGCCTTAGAGTATAGTGAACGTGAATGGTGGAAGATAGCTCAGACGGTACTGAGGCTGTAACTCAAATTCACTTGGTTGTCTTCAGTGATGTCTCTTTGTCCCCATTCCTGCATCTGGAATAACAGTAATATCTTGCTGTTTCATACAACACACATTTAAAAGCACTTAAGAGACAGTAATGAGGTATTTCACCTGTTCAACCATGCAGAAAGTCCAGTAGACACAGAATGGTCACTTTTAGTTGAAATAACAGCACAAGGATGTTGGAAGGGTTAATAGTGTCTGTACAACATTCTGAAGCTGTAATATGTTAATTTTTCATACCTGTGTATAATTTCTTTGTATTATTTCACTTCAGATGCTTAATTGCGTCCTATTTTTGTCTCGAACCTGTTTTGAATTATTCTATATGGAGAGAGATTTTACAGCTCTTTTGTCTTTTTTTCTGTGCTAAGCTTTCTATGCTGAGCATATTTCTATGCTGTGCTCTAATGCTCTCCTTTATCTTCAGGGCATTAGTTGTATTTGTCATAAAACTGAAGAGCATCTGCTAGAAGTAAAGTTTCTCTTCCTTTTAAACCATGGAAAAGCGTATTGAATGTAATGTTTGGTTTTGCAAATCTCATATCTCTTCAGTATGTGTTGCCTTCTGCAATCAAGTCTCAGATGTGTCATGCTGTATTTAAAAATCAAGGCCACTGTTTATCAGGATATAGCTTTGCTTACTTTTAATATTGGAGACGTTTTGTTTTATACTGCTTAGACAAATTTTTTTGCTGTTTAGCTCAGTTCTGCTTCTCTGTGTGATACAAGTAACGGAATATTATCAACCTGTGGAGGCTTTTGGGAGCTTCTCTAAAATAGTAAAACCAACTTAATAATTAGACTGGGAAAACAATAGAGACTTTATTTTGCTAATTTACTGTAATAGAATGCCAATATAGAAGCCGAAAGCTGTTCCTCATGCTAAACTCTGCGTGTGGCCAGTAGACTGGCCCAGTAAGTCAGCTGAAATCATTTCATTGAATTTAGATTAGGCTCAATGTTATTTGTCTGTCTCGAGACTGCAAGATTTAGTGTAATAGTGTTTTTCATGCTGAATCATCAGTAGGTAGTGTCCAATTTATTACATTGGGAATGTGAAGCCTTTGAGCACAGATTATTTGTCCTCTCCCACCACTGCCTGTCTTAGCATCGATAAGGAGTCAGTGCCTTCTCACAGTTCTTCTAAACATGCTCTAAAGATGGGAAAGTTTAAGGAAGGTGGAGAGGCTGGTAGTTAAGGCAGGTAAGGAGATGGGCTTTTTAATAACTGTTGAAATTGAAGCAAGATGAATGCAGAATTTTACACTCTATATAGTATATCCCAGTATATTACTTCATGGATATGGCCTTCTAGTTTAGGTATGTAGAAGAACTGTGCAACAGATAAAAGCGTCTATGGGAAGTCTGAGGTGAGGGAAGTGACCTGAGCATCCACCACATTCTCTCTTACTGAGAACAGTTCCTGTACGTCACTGGCCACCCTGCTACGTTAGAGGCTTTTCCCCACTGTATGCTCTGTCCTGTCCTACATCCTGGTGTTCTCACACAAAACATTATTTGCTGTGAGGGCTGCTGGCTGTGAAAACTGTAATGTAGCACAGCTGTCTTGATGGGGAAAAATTAAAATAACGGTGACCTGAGACAAGTTCCATTAAACTCATGGACCTTGAAAGACAAATAAAATAGGTTAGTATAGTACAAAACAACATGACAAAACTTGAACATTGTTTCAGTTCATTGAGGTTTTATGTATTACTTGTTGAATTGGTTACTGGGACGACAGAAAGTAGATTAAAAAATATGGAGAAGCTAAAGGGTCAAAGGGAGAGGCACTCAGCTTTGTCCTTGTAAACTAGCAAGCAGCTAGTCCTACTGCCATCTGTCACTTTTCACTTCAGAAGCCCATGCCAATATAGACATTTGAGGCAAGTCTTTCTTACCTTTGAAGAACTGCATTTCCCCTTAAAAGGATGCTAAATTCCTGGTGGAAACATAGAGAGCAAATGATCATGCTAAGTTTGCCAGTGAGTTGTTT
Source organism: Gymnogyps californianus (assembly GCF_018139145.2). Taxonomy (NCBI): domain Eukaryota; kingdom Metazoa; phylum Chordata; class Aves; order Accipitriformes; family Cathartidae; genus Gymnogyps; species Gymnogyps californianus. The sequence goes on from NC_059479.1 coordinate 18,113,640, forward strand.
CCTTCATTGACAGAGTCTAGTTTCAGGAAATATTTAACAAGAACACATAAATCTAAGATAGATCATAAAAAGTAACTCCCTAGTATTTTTTCTACTTAGCCTAATTTAGACTAGTTCAGACGACCTTCTTTAATCATCTGATATCATAACACAGAAATGTGTTTAGCCTTACAAAAAAAAAATCTCTCTGAGATGAATCATTGAAATAATTGATCTATTTAAGTTCTGCTTGAGACACATTTCAAGGGCATAAGTTATCTCTACATGTCATTAAAAAGACTTGTCGCATTGCTACAATTAATTATTTGGGTAATATTAAAATGGGATGAGATTTTTGGCCTCTCAACTCAGTTGTATACGGGTTTTCTTAATGTATGGTTTAATTCAGTGCGGAGTTTGTAGCTATATCTGTTATCTGATAGTTTGAAACTGAATCCTGAACCCCTGACTATGAATGTACCTGAATTTGGGGAGATTATTTGGAATTGAATTTTTTGAGTTTTGAGTGGATAAAAAGGAAATTGAAAGAGCATACAAAAGTACAAACCATATGGCTTACAAAGGTTATCACTTACAAGTTAAAACACTTGTTTTTCGTAGGTACATAGGGATTTCCATACTCAGGGAGATGAGGAATTTTCAACCATAAATCATTTCTGAAAGTGGTCAGCACCATATCCTGTCTTGGAAGATACAACAATAACACCTACCACATTTCACAAGTAAATCTCAGCGCACCTTGTTGCAGAGATCAGTATTTTTACCTCTAGTTAGAGATGGGAAAAACACGGGACAGAGAGTTGAAGTGACATTTGGGACATCACCCAGTAGCCAAGAAGCTGCACTGGACAGAGAATCCAGATCTTCAGAGAGATGCCAGTGCTGGTAGGACACTTCACAAGGCTTTCTAGCACGTACTCACTGAATGATTTGCTGTAGGAGAAGTTTCTTCCTGGCCTGAAGCAGTTTGTGGCAGCAATCAGAGAGACAGTGCACTATTGATTTAACTTATACCTGTTCAGGCACATTTCTGACTTGCTTTGGAGCCTGGCATCTCTAAATCAGGGAGCTGCATGTTACCACTGTGTCTCCCTCAGTGTCTAAGTTCACCTTAGAGGGAGAAGAGAACTGGGCCGTGTTTGTCTAATCTTTTTATGAATACTAAGTGACTTATTGCGGTACTGACTTGACGGGTTAATTATAAGTGATGCGGAAAAAAAATATATTTATTAGCTTTAAACTTTATTGCACTTCAACTTCACTTGCTTGTTCCCTTATTCTTGTTTTAGTAAAAGGTAGATAGGAGCCCCACATTTATCTTACTGTTTTCTTCTGTCATGTTCACTCTCCCTGAATTAAGTCCTGCACATTTTTATATTTCTACTCTCTTATATAACAAAGTATATTGAATTCTGGTGAGGGGAAGAAATGACCTTGCGCTCATTAGACAGATGGTATTTGAAAGGGCCAAGACTATGTTTCAACATTGTCAATCTGCAACTGCAGAAATGCTCAAGTTCTCTGTCTTTCCATGATTATAGCTCTGAGGCAAAGGCTGAGTAGGAAGCAGTTATGTCTGTAGAGAAAACAAATGACACTTTGTCCTGTCATTCACAGCCTGTGAAATCTCTTTAGTCCAAACTGAGAACAGAATGCTATCCTGAGAGCAAGAAACCCAGTCAGACAACCATTTAAAACCACTTAGAAACCAGCCACGCGTCTGCCCTTTCTCAGTTACAGTATTCAAATTATGTTTCCCCTTGCTTAAAACGGTAGAGTTGCTATCCCTTCTAATTGCTTCACCGCAGAGATTACTGAGCTGTGGCTGTGCAAAGCAGTGGCTAGGGACCGGGATCAGCCTTGTATCCGTAAACTGAATCCAGCCCAGGCTGCACGGGGGAATGGGGGGAGAAGGTGGCCTTTTGTCACCAACTGCGAGTGATTTGCCTGAAGAGCGGCTGCAAAGCTCCGGCAGCGCTCAGGACAGCGAGGTAACGGCTGCAGGGCTGGTGCTCTGAGCCAGCTATCAGATAGGCCCAACCTATTCTTTCTGGAGGACTTAATGGTCTTCATCTCCTTTGGCACTGGCATTTCCAACATTTTCTTACTGCTGCAGGAGGACATACAACTCTTTTCACGTCCTAATGCACCCACACTATTGCAGTCCAAATTTCTGCCTCTGTTTCTCTGCAGTCAGTATCTGAGTAGCATTTCTTCCACCACCAATGATGCCTCTAGCTTTGTTGGTCCAGCCCTTGCCACTTAGTCCCTCTCAGGAATGGTTAGTGCTTATATTTTCTCAAATACATTCCGAATTCCACTTGCAATGAGCATTTACACTTATGGTATATTACATCCCCTTATTTCTCTATTCAGCAAGGAACACTAAGTCAGCTGGTGAAAGGCAATGCTGCATGTTTCATGCTGCTGTGGCAGAAGCTGTATTTGTTACGATTCATTGAAGTACCAAAGAGCTGTCTTGGATCCTCCCGAGGCAGATAACCTGCTAGAGAATCAGTTGTAGCGTTCACAGGTGCAGCAGATGCATTATTGTAATTAACAGTGTCTCCTTAAAAAGTAATACATTCATCAGTACTAATAGAACTCATCCAATGCTATATGATATTTTCTGTGTCGCCCTCCATGAAAATGCTTAGGTGTGGAATATTTAGGCTTAATAAAATTGCATCCTCTGGCATTAATAAATAACTTTCTTAGATCATATCATACCTCAGATCAGTATTTTTTTTTGCCACAGAATTCCATAAGCCCAGCACGTACAAAGTAACATGTAGATGCATTTGAATAACCTAGCTGTAGTCTCTCTCTCTCACAGGCAGACATTGCTGCTCTTTGACCTCTGCCATGAGGCCAAACCTGGGAGAAATTTTGCAAAAAGGAGGAAGAGAGAGAGGAGGATGGAAGGGGGAATTATTCGGAGTGCAAGGAAAAAGTGGGGCAGGCACCTGTCGACTGAGTCTGCCAGGTTCTAGAGTTCACGTGATTGCTGCTGGCTGTGACGTAGGATCGCACACTGCTTTGTCTTTGAGGGTACCACAGAACTGCAGACTAATCTTCCGGAAACTTGGAAGTTTCCTTTCATTTGAAATAGCCCTTAATCAGGACCAATGAGCTTCTGAAGAATAAAATAGTTTAGAAAATGTATTTTCCATTCTTATCCTTGTTTCCCAATCCTTAATAGTTGTCTGCGTTACATCAGAAAATGTTTCGTCTTCCTTCTAAAAAATACCAATTTTGACTATACTGTTGTGGTTTTATAAATTGTAATTATTTCATTGGTTATTTGTGCTGTATTTAGAAATCTTGGTAAGGCAGGAAATTAAAAAAAAAAATGGGACGCTGCTTCTGGGACATGATGGTTTTGCCTCTATCTACTGTTGTGTCAATAGTGAATTATTCCTCAAAGTCTTAATTCACAACCCTTTGCGTTTTGTGAAATAACAAATCCCTGAATCTACTTGTACTTCCTACATTTCTCTGATGTCTCGTTGTCTCTGCAGTCTCCTGTTGTCCTGCTGCAGGTATAGAAAACCTTCCTTCCCAGTCTGAGAACAAACTAACAGCAATAAATACAGCGCAGATCCCATAGGTTCTTTTCTGTTAGGATGAACAGGAAAATATGGGCACAAACCCATTTTTCCCTTTTTACTTGTAGGTCACCTTTGGGGGAAAAAAAATAGATATATATTGGGTGCACAAAATGACAGGCTTGTCTAACATAAGACTCAGCAGCTGTCAAGATTAGCCTGAAGGCCTGGAGGATATGGCCTGACATATGGGTTTCCCGAAGCTCTAGCTGTACCTATTTCACTGTAGCAGCAACAATAAATAAAATGCTGATGGGAAGAGTAAGCACTAATGACTCGAGTTCTGAACTTCACTCCTTTATGGCCAAAACTTGACGTCCCATTTCCAGTAAACAGTCATCATTCAATGAACCTTCATAACTTTTTTCAGCTGAAACAAGCCTTTACTGTGTTTAAATGTGACATGGGGCAAAAGCTGGAACATACGAGGTCCCATCCATGCGTGTGTGGCGAGATGTCTGAGCAAGGAGATTGGCGACATTTTAAGGGCAGCGTTAATAGCAGTCAGTCCCATGGGGTTTGAGTCCAGTACACACGGTGCGTGTCCCCCTCCCAAATCAACGGGGGTTTGTGGGGATCTCTGCTTGCCCCTCTTGAACACGTGCAGTGCGGAGGTTAAAATCCTGACTCCTACTCTAAGTTGGAGAGAAAAAAATTACCCATTTCAACAGGGCAACATTTCATCCAAATGTCTTATTAATTTAGTAGCTGGTGTTTCTTACTGAGGACCCTTGATATGTGACAGGCGCATATCTGGTATTTATGGCAATGGTCATGTATTTTGACACGAGCACACACTGGTAACTTGTAGTTAGCATCAGAGCATGACGGGAGGGGAACTTTTTAGCCATCATCTGTTACGGACTCAATGGTACCAAGAGCAATGGTGTGCGGAGAGCGGAGAGGAAAAACATTTTCTCTGGAGCTGTTGTCTGAGAGGCCCAGCACTGGACCCGCTCCAAAGGAAAGGGAATTTTACATTTACCAAAAGTAAAATGCCACTCCCTCCCTCCTCCCCTTCTTTTAGTTTCTCTGAGCGGTTTGAGGCTTTGGGGCTGGACATTTATTTCTTTGTTTTTAGAGAAGTAATAAACACTGTGGAAGGGCTAAGGAAAACAAAAGCAAAGTGATGCTTTTTATTTTACTTTGAATGAAATGGCTCTGGTTGTCCAGAAAAAAAACTGTCTTTTTCCTTTCTTAGGAAAAAAAACCCCACCATTGTTTGCATATGCCAGGTTATCTTGAAGCCCTTCCTTTCTTGAAGAGCCAGAGATGAAACTCCACTGAGCTGATCATGGTCTCCCAAAAGTTCAATTTAGCTCCTACCCTCCTTTTTTTTTTTTCTGCTCTTCTCTAAATTTCCCCTCTGGTCTGCTCCTGCGTTGCTCTCGTGCTGCCTCCTTCCCATTTTGCTTTTGAAGTAAATTTAGAGGGACAGTGAAGACATCAGTAAGGACAAATGCAGAGTGAGGACACTGACTTAACTCATTTTAACACACAGGCTCAGATCTCCATCATATTGAGTGATTTCTGAAGGACTGTAAAATCTGACACTGCACGTGCCCAGATAGCTCAACTTTAATGTGATGTAAAAGAAAAATCTGCTTAGTCTTCAAGTAGAAATTCACACTTGGCTTGGGAAGAAAAAAAAAAAAAGGAATCCTAATCAGAAATCCATCTTGATAGCTCAATTTCATTTCATCCAGCTCGAGAGAAGCAATTGTGTCCTTTCCTTGTTTACAATGCGGTGGAAGGAAACCAATCACCCACAATGATGTGAGCTGCAATTAACAGATCAATAGCAACTTCCCCTTAATAAAAGCCACAGTTCTGTGCTGGGCTGATATTTTATTCCTTTATTGCAATCAGCACAATGGATCTTTCTTTAATTGCTGCATGTATGTCTTGCTAGGTACATACTTATGTAGCAGTAATCGGTGTGAGTCAGACCTTTGAAACAGGCAGACGGACTTCCCGCAGCCGAGCTCACAGCACACCCTCACCTCCTTACAACAGTCTGTGTCTTTCTGCACCAGTGTGTAATTACTCACCGTGTTCCACTTCAGTGCCGTATGTATATTCCTAATGATTTACCGTATGAATAAATAAGTAGAACAAATCTCCAATGACAGAAAATGCAAAATGTACATTTTAATCAGTACAATATTTAGATATTTACTTGGTGTATGTTTATGAGAAAGTTATTTATTTCTAATGACTGAGAGGTGCTCTGGTGGAACTAATTGTGATAGATTATTTTCTTGGCTCTAACAATTTATCTGATGGAACTTAGCCTACATTTTTTCTTTGTAAATTGTCCAAAGCACTTGGACTTCTCTAAATACACGTATTATTTGTAATTGTTTGCCAAATTGCTTTACCAATGGTTCTTGCTTTTTAGATCATTTGCAAGCTGTTTGCGGCTAGTACTTGCTTATGAATATGAGAGCTGTGTAATTTTATTTGGATTAGTCACATGGGTCTTTAACTGGGTGAGCAGGACTCCTGATGTGATCTTCAGCCCTTATGAATTCAGATTTTACTTCCTATGGCTACTTATTGATTCACTTGCGTTTCAGGGCTGCTTCCTTTTCCTGCCAATATAATAACTAATATACTTATTTATGGAAAGTGAACATAGAGTGGACATGAATACACAAAACTTATTCTGGGCTTGGGGTTTTTCTAGGGCAAAAAAAAGATTGGGGTAATTAAAAATTACTTTTGCTTCAAGAATCCTTCACTCCCACTGAAATGCGCACGCTGTAGATATGGGTCCCTCTCTAAATAAGAGGGCACTGCCCCTGGTGGTCTTACAGTCAGAATTCTTGTTGACTTCGACTGTCTGGAAAATGGCTGAAGGTTAAGTGTATAGAAAAAAGGTCACCAGTAGCCACAAAGTAAGTCATAACTATTACGATTTTTCATTTAACAACTTGAGAAGCATTAAAGTAATGAATTCTCTATTATCCTTTCCTAGTAAATGCATTCTCGGCATGATAAGAGCATCAAGTGATAGTCAAATGTATGAATATAACCCAGATAAGAAAAAGAGCTGACACCTGGGCACTGGAAAATGAAAAGCTAACTTTTCCTGTAATGCAATTAATTCTTGAAACAGTTAAGGTTTAATTGAATGGGAAAGCATCACAAGATAACTTTATTCTTGTCATTGGGTCATTTTTACCTTTGTATGAGAGGTGCCATCCTTGATAGAAACCAATTAGAACTGAATTTAATTTTGCAAATTATTCATTTAATCTTTAGTTCTCATTTATCAGTCTAGAAAATAAGGTAATTGAAATACATAGTGAACGTGAATCAAGTGAAATAAGTTGTAAGAACATTTCAAATTAGTTTAATAACTTTACATCTTCTGTGCCATCAGGAAGTATCTCCAAAGACATTGACAACTGTCATTATTTGACAAAGGTACATTTCAAAATCCTCTTTACTCAGAAATTAATTGAACACCAAACTTAGGTCTTTGTGCTGATTTTCAGACCTGTATGCCAGACACTTTCCTTGCATTTACAGAACATGTTAACGGTGGTGTGGCCATGATGGTCTGGGACAGAAGAGAAGTAATTACGAAAGTCTAGCTAAACGTCAGTGGATACCTATTAGGAGTTTAGAATATTGTCAAGGCACAATGATATAGAGTTGCATGATGCTGATGCAGTAAAACTGAAGTTAACATTAGTGGGAGGTTGGGACAGTGTTTTTCAGGAGATTTCAAGGATCTCTTGAGGCTAGGCAAATACTCTTCAAAGGGGACTGGCAGTGCTGCCCAACTCTGAGATGGGCCCTTGCATTAGTTCAAAAGATTCAGCAGAGAGGAAGAAACAAATAGTCGATGAACTGTGCAAGAATAGTAGTACCCACTTTACAGAACTAGTGGACTTCCCCCGTCTTTTGTAGCGTTTTTCTTCATGTATTTTTTTCTTCACTTTGTCTGCTGTGTAGGTTCTGTATATGGCATTGTGTCGCTCCTGAGGGTAAATAAAAGTTCAGTCCCCTTGTGCTAGAGGTTGAAAGCGTGTGAACGCTGTCTTCTTTTGAACATACACTGGGCACAGAACACAACAGCATTGCATGGATGGTGGGTTGAGGAAAAGCATTTTCAGCTCTTTCAAGAGCGTAAAAAAACTCAGATGAGCTGGAGAGCTGGGGCGTCCTGTGTCCCTCCCAGCGCAGTGTATGTTAAAGCTGCCCTGATCCATGAAATGGGGTCTGAGAAGGCAATGCCAGGCCTTCAGCAGGCTCATGTCTCCGTGCACACATGCCAGCATTTGAAACCTCTACTTCATAGGGGGCATGACACGCTCAGCCCTGCTGGGCTAGGCCTGTGTGTGCGAGCTCTCCGGTTCCCGTGTGCATTGACAGAGAAGCTCAGAGTCTGGGGGGCAAAAGACCTGCACAAAGGCTATGATGGGCAGCACGTTTTCCAGACAGCAAAATCCAGATTGGTAGTGACTAAAGAACCTTCCCATGCCAGGAAATGTTGAGCCTGTGTCTAATGCATGAGAATCCACAGAATTCGTTCTTTCCTAACAACTAAACTGGATGACACTGTTAAAACTAGGTATTAATGCTCAGGAACGCCCAGCTGAGTTATGCCTGGGTCCAGTTCCCTTTGCTCTTCACTCTGCAAGGTCCATCCAGTTTTGCCAGTGAGAAACTTGAGCCCTTTGCCCTGCCTTTTCAATGGTTACCAAAAGCAGTGCTGTCCCCCCCGGTCTGCCCAGTTGCTCCTCTCTAGTTCACGGCTAGGTGTTGGCACGATCCTCCGGATGGATAAGGCTGAAGCCAGCCCAGACAGGCAGGATTTTAATGATCCATAGACTTCAGGCATGTCATATTCCTTCTGATTTCCCTATTGCATTGGTGTGATAGGTTGATACATCACAGTCAGTTTTCTTCTCAGTACTCACTGGAGCCCTCCAGCCTGGGTATTACCATCTCTAAACAGGAGCTGAGCTCCCACGTGAATAGGGCATTCTGTCCTGCACCACACGGTGGATAAGCACAAGATTGGAGTTGGTGTATTTATCTATGATGCTGTGTTTTTCCACTCAGGAATACCCTCTAAGAAATACCTTGCTATTTCTAGGAAGCCCCAACCGGTGTTAAATTATAGCTCTGTTTAGATGACAATGGCACCTGGTGGTTACTGGAAGCAGAGTTTATGCACTTCTTAACGTATCATGACATCACCAATATATTACCAGGGTGGGGTGGTAATATATCAATAGCCAAGCTTCCCTTCGAGCCAGGCAACAACAGGAGCTATGAGCTTGGTTGATTTTGTATGTCAGGCTGTGTACACCTTTTAAAATGCAAAGCTAGAACAGTTTTGGCATTCTGAAAAGCTGTGTTGGTTACAGCAAAGTAGCCCAAGTCCTTCAGCTTCTCTGAATTTTGAAATGAAACACGTGTTGCTTTTGCATTTTATTATATGTGTATTTATTTCTCATAGTGCTTTTTAAAATTTTGGGTTTATATGGTAGAATATCAGCATGCGTTTTGTGATAACTCGAATGTTTTCTGTAATACAAATCATGGAGTCACATCAACAAGGAAAACTCATCTTTCCTCTTATTTGTATTCAGCTCATGTAATTTTATCCTGGAATGATAAAAATAGGTTTGAGAGATTCACGTATAATGTTCATAAGATCTTAATGAACATGTGAAGTGATCCCATCACAAATGTGTACTTATAAGTTCTGCACAAGGTCAGTCTTTGTCAGTATTGATTGGGAACAGAATTAAAATGCCAGAAGTTGTCCAGTTTATCATCAAGCTGCTGAAACCATCTTCTCTCTGATATTTCAACAAAGGAGCCTCAGGCAATCACAGTAATTATTCAGAAAAGCAAATCTCAACTACTTTTAAATGCAAAATTCTCTGTCCTAGCCAAATGATTGTTAGCAAGGGATTACAGCATTATAGAAGATACTTTGCCCTTCCTTGTGTGTCAGTCAGTCTTGTTTACATCTGGCCAAGCAGCAAAGACAAAAATTCAGTCAACAAATTCTAGAGATCAGGCTTCGATGCACAGCAGATGATGTCAATAAATATGAAATAATGCAAGAGTATTCAATAATACCTAGTTTTTAGCTGAGATCTGACTGTGAAGCATCTTGTGAGATAAATCAATACACTCCAATAAGACCAGAGCATATTCTGTGATAACCTTCATGTTATTGGTCTTCTCAATTAAAACAAAAAATTCCCTCACCTGGAACAATCTATAACCTGGTAAGAGAGGGTTTTTTCTTTCAAACTCAAAGGTATAGGTTTGAAAGCACATAAGCAAACAAGAAAGTTAAATATGGGACTCTCACTTCTTTCACAGTTAAGTGAAGCAAGTCTTCTTACACGTTATCAGAGTAGCCGAGATAAAAATAAATAAGTAAATAAATACAGAATGTCAGGGCAAGGAAAAAACATGTCACCCATAGCCTGCTCCTGCTAGGAAACGAGGCAAAGAGGAATGAACTACCTGGCAGCAGAGTAGTTCTGGAGGGCCAGGTTCAATGGTGAGCAACAGCTAGCAACTCTTAATCCTGCTCAGTTTTTAAAAGGTCTTAGCTGCCTGTCTTCAAGGAGGGACTTAGGACAGGGGTCTTACTGAAACTGAAATACTAAAGCTGCAGTGAGGAACAGGCTATACAGACTTAAGACACGTGGCCTGTCCTCAGCTGAGGCTGGATTCCTTATTTGTCTGCATTGGGTGACTCTTGCAGGCTCTTGTAGATCATATTTTGCCTAAAACAAGGTCTGGGCTCTCTTTGGCCACAGTGCACTGCACAGGGAAGTTGTGCACTGCAGCACCCGAGTCCTCTATGCCAAGGACAGCCTGCTGTATAGTTTTTCCTTTCTAATGAGGCCAGATCTTCTACCTGATAGCACTCTACATCACTCAAGTGACTAGTTCATTTAGGTTTAAATGGCCCTTCTGCCTGAAGAGAAGTGTTGGCTGCTGTCTTCATCTGTCATGGCCATCTGCTCTACTCTTTTTTTCTTCTCAGCATGACTAAAGTAACTTACATATGAGAACAGATTGCGGGACACACATTAACCTCTTTAGAGACCATAAATGATCCCCAAGGAGTATAGAGTTTACTCTTTAACTCCCAATTCCTCTTTCCTTGCAAGCACACATGCTATCTTATGCCACTATTCCCACATCTCAGTGTTTCAGGCATCTCAAGATAACTGTCTCTCTAATTTCCTCTTTGGGGCACGTTCTGCCTTTAGTTTTTACAGACTTCCCATTGACGTCAATGAAAGCTATGTGCAAATATTAAGGGCAACATATGTCCCAGAGTCAATACTTTCTTTTTCTCATGTCTTTTCTCCCATAGTGGAAAATCATCTTGAATCAAATGTGCATCATTAAAAAATAATAATGTGCTATGACTTTTTGAGCTGTGCCATTGCACTCACTGAATGAATTTAGACATACACAAGATATTCATCTTATGTACCTAACAACATGCACCCTTCCTTTAAACACAAGGTTGATCAGAGTGTTAGTTGAATATGATTTTAATCTTGCTCTCAATGATTCCTAAAAGCAGGTTTTGTATATAAAGATACAAGTGAAAATGTTTCTCTATTTAGTGGTACTTAAGAAATACAACATATACTTCCGTATCGATTTACTTCATATGTCTAGATCGTAAGACAGTCATGCCAAAAGGATGTTACTTTTTAACAGTCCCCTCTTCTTTGATGAGTTTACGATACTAGCAACACTTACCTTTGAAATGTTTCAATTATTAGATAAAAGCTACAAATTAATGGCCACACATTTCAAGTGCTTGAACCTTACTATACCTTGTCTTTCTGTATCACCCAGATTGCAAAGAATTTAGGTCCAATTATTAAAAAATTTGTACACTGATCGTTTGACAGTTTTGATTTCCACTAACACAATATAGTTGACCAAAGTTTACAGGACTTTTGAATTTGGGAATATATTTCTGTAACCAAGCAACACTCAAAACCACACAAAGGTTACTGTGGTGCTAATAAGAAGGTGGTACTTCACTAGAACTCAGATCATCAGAATTGCCTCATTTCCTATTAAGACCTAAAATCTTCCCCCAAGTTTTCTGACAACACCAAAATATACCCAAATCTGCAACTCCTTAGAGAAAGATGGCGACTTTATGTTTAGTCACATTAATTTTGCTAAATATTACAAAATAGTGTAAAGTATAATAATTTAACCAGAACTGAATCAAACTGTGATACCAATAGAGATACATTCTGAAGAAAAAAACCCAAGAGAGCATGAGAGAGAACAGGGTAATTCCTTCGAAACTTGCCCAGAAGTCCCACACAGCTATAAAGACTTCCTTGTCTATATCTTCTTTGACTTTTCTTGGAACAAAAACCCCCTTGGTTTATACTTGGATTTGGAGATGGAGCTGCAAGAAACAATATAGTCAGGAAATACTCTTTCCTAATCTGTTCACTCACTGAGTAATCAAACAAACTGAAAGACAAAATGTTTTCTGTACTGCTTTATGGTCTGACTCACAACCCTTTCTCCCATTAAATGGTGCTTACCTACATGAATAAACCTATTGAATCCTTAACAGCCAACCCCAGTGAAATTCCCTGTGCTACCCAGGATAAGTGAAGAGTGCTGAATAAGACCCACACTTAACAGTTTACCATCGTTTTCACTTTACTATCTAAAGTCCTACCTTTGTATCACAGGGGAAGCCTAACGTTCTTCAGAATGTGACAAATATTTTGTCAGATGCCCACAAATCAACATCATACAGAAACAACCGGAGCCTTCTCTGTTTGCCTATGAAGCAGCTTCCAGATTGAGTGCAGGTTAACAGCCCTATTCAAAGCTGACATGTTGTATCAATGTGTATCTATTTTAATTGAGGATTTATATGTTCTGCAGATTTTGTGCAGTTTGGTCAGGAATTTAATGCCTCTGCATTCAGGAATAATTTTTCTTCCTTGAAAAGTAGTCCTATCAGGTATTAATAAAATAAGAATGACAAAGGTGAATGACAGAAAGATGCTAACATGGGCTTGGGGAGCAAATAGTTCTGTTGGCAGAAGCAAGACCAGCATGTATTTGTCTCTGCCTGAGCGTGCTGGTTTATTTTGATTAAAGCCCTCAACCTCTTTGTGTTGTGGCATCCCCAGCTGAACGACGAGGATAATAGTTCTCACTGTGACTTGCTGTAACTCAATGTAACCTTTGCTGATTTACCCAAACCACAGCTAGCAGAATACCCACAGCCCCAGAGTGCAGGAGCGCAATTCCCTGAGCTGGTTTGGTGAGTGTTCAGGGTGTGTTTAGGACAGCTAGTGTTAAGCTTGGTCTGTAAAGAGTTTAGAAACCTCCTGATGAAATAGCTGGCTGCTTCCCTCCTCCTCCCAAGGGTTCAGAGGCTTTGCAGCCAATACAGGCAGCACCAACACCTGCAGTTTCACAGATTAAGCCTCCACCCGGAGAGATTTGTCTTCTGTTCTTGCCCTTTCATGTGAGATTCCCCCACAGCCTATGTGACTTGTGGGTGCATTCTTCATTACTCCACCAGTGGCTGCACAGCTCATTTTGTTTCTGGCTGGAATACCTTAAATATTGTTTAAATATTAACGGAGAAACAAAAGATTCTGCATTACATAGTTGAAAAAGCACAGGGGAGCAAAAACATAGATCAATAAAAAGGTTGGACTCTACCCGTCTCTCTCCTGGCTTCAGTACTGCAGCCCAAAGTACAAGGGTACCGATTCCTGGTAGCCACAAGGAAGAAAGAAATGATCAGAGGTCTCAGGTAATAATAGCTTTTTTTCACTGAATTCAGCAAATGCAAGAAGAGGCAGCCTGGCCTTGGGCCACGCTGGCCTGGCAGCTGATGCCGCGCTGAATTGTGGATCTTCTCCAGGAGCGTGAGAAGAAACTCTCTGCCTCCCAGACACAGTCTCAGCTCCACTGTCCTCCTCTATTGCACAGCAAACAGGAGTTACTGGGATTTTTTTGTATGGCCCAAGCATCAGAGAAAGGAGGAAATTTAAAATGTCTGAGGTTCAGGTGAAGGTACCACCCAGGTTAGTAGCCTGGCATCAAAGTGAAGAGAGCTTCAGTCAGAAATGTGTTAAAACTTTTATTGTAGACACGGGATAATACATCCCTGTGAAGACCTCATCTTGGTCTCTGCTATTTGCATATCAGTTTAATCCCTAACACATGAGATTTTTACATTCCTTTCAAGGTTTGCTTATATTAACTATTCTAACGCCAGATATTCTTGGCACCCCCACCCCCCATATTGTGATTCGGCCCTAGATTCCGGTAAATTTGTGAAAATAAATTTACCTTCATTCCTACTCTATCTGCCAATCCTAGCTCTTCTCTTAGCAGTGTCCAAGACTGTGGAGTTTGCACTGAAAGCCGTGCTGACCTATTGGCGTCTCTCAGAATGGATTCTACCTGTAACTGCAGTTTCTACGTTCAGGGTTATTCATGTTTTTTAAAACACTGTATTACAGCCTTGTAAATAATGTAAGGGTTTTAGATGAAAAGGCTTTTTTCCATCAGCTCTACCTGATTAAATTAACACATTTGTTTATATGCTTTTAAATACTTTTTCCATCCCAGTAATTTACGAATCAATACCTCTGGCATGCAATTTTGTTTAACAACTAGGCCAACACTTAATTAGTGCCTCATAATCACATGAAAATCCTGTTAACACAGTAACATAATATGTGTCCTGGATGTTTTGTTGCTCTAATCCTGGCCTGATGAAAAGGAAGCCATAATAAACATATTTTATAATTAATATACAATTGTAAAGAGATCAAGCTTGGAACCTATCTTCTAGGTATAGCTTTTGCGGAAACAATAAATTATAGTTATTTAAGTTTTCTAGGCCATCAAAATACAGTTATCCCTAAGGATGTACTAGGCTATGTATGTACAAGGTCAGGATTAAAATGTCCTTACTGAGCCTGTCTTTAGCTCTGTTACGTGCAGCTGTGTCTTGAAAACACTTTGGGCCAGACACTGTATTTTTCCATTTGTTTTGGAGATCTGTAGGAGCACTGCAAGCTAAATGATAACTACTCCAGATGATTCTCCTGCTTTTAGAGGAATCTCATGGGATTTTCCTACTATCTCATGACAATGATGTTGCCCTATTTATTTACTGATTTTGGGCGATCTGCGTTTTGGAAACGGCTGACAGACCCCCCAAGCCAAACTTTAAACAGCTACGTTATGTAAACTGCATTATAGGAACTCCTAAAGCTAGCATGTTCTCCATACACACATAGTGCAGCAGAGTTGACAAAAACCAGTCTGGTATGTGTTGGCTTCAGTGTCATGCAACTTAGAGATCATGTCATGCACAGGCACCAAGTCATTTTTTATGCAGGATCAAGTCCATTTTTATGGTAGTTACCGAAGAAATCCTGGAAATAAGCAGAATAAGTCTAAAAGGAAATGTATACTTGTCCTGGTTTCGGCTGGGATAGAGTTAATTTTCTTCTTAGTAGCTGGTATAGTGCTGTGTTTTGGACATTGCCTTAGAGAAAACTTCTCGTTCTTTTTCACTTTGGCATTCAGTTTTATTGCCATAGATGGTGCAACACCACCAAGTTACCCCTGGTCTTAATACTGTAGCCCATACTCCTCTTCTATAGGTGTGCAGCTTTTCTGTAGCCTGTAGCGTGAAGAAAATTATTTGTAGATGCAGAAGGCATGTATGCTGTGACTGCACGGGAGGTGCACGTCTGGGTTTGGCTGCAGTGAGATTGGGTGTATCTGCACATTGGTTGGCGATGCCCTAGAGCGCCTTTGCCCACACCCTCTGGGTCTTCTTTCAGCTGTGTTGTCACGGTTCTGAAGAATCCTGATGCTGCTCTGACAGACCCTATACGGTCAGACTTTCCAGAGCTATCTCTTAGAAAAACTGGTTAACAAGTAATTCAGTGTGGACTACCAAACATCTCAAAGTTTGTAAAAGATTTAAATCTGCTGATTTAGGTGACACCACAGCCTACCTGTAAGCCTCCTTGCTTTAGATAAATTTGGGGAAAAGATTAAGTAGTGGTTCCATTAAGCCATATACATATTCATGCAAGATTCGTTATTTGTATACTCATTATTTTTTCCGTCATAAGTATTTAAAAAGCAACACCTTTTGTATGCAAATTTCTGCTTAATAATACTTGCCAGCCTTCAAATTAATGAATTGGAAGCATAATTTTGCTCATGTCTTTGAATCACAGAACGAATTAAGATTCAGTCACAAAGATGCTATTTATCTTCAGTTTTGCAGTAGATGATTCTTAGTGCCCTGTGCGTCAGTACGTAAATATTCAGGCTGGAGATGCACAGGCTCGTACAAACAAATTCGTGAAAACTTAACCTACAGATAGCGCTTATTTTCTTGTGTTCTTATACGCTTTCAGTAACTGCCAAGCGCCCTGAGTAGTTTCAACAGATCAGCGCGTATATATATACTGCATTGACAGAGTATCGTGTTAACACTATGAACAATATGTAAAATTCCTCCTCCTCACGGATCCATAAGGGTTATATAAAGGTTTATGTGACTTAGCTGTACCTACAAATATTGTCCAAATCATAGCAAAATCTAAACCTTACACTTTCTAATATAATAAGCAAAATATGAAAGTTCATGACAAAATTCTCAGTAACTGTGGAAGGCTTTTTCTCAAAGGTTGCTTTCTTCCATAGTCCCCTCTAGCCTAGCTGACAGGTCATTTCCATAGAATTAGGAAGAACCTGTTTCTTATTGTCTGATTGCCAGTTAATGCATCCATCAAATAACCTTGGGGCTTGATGCTAATATAATTGAAGTCAGAGGCGTAAGGGAGAGACTGGGCAAGGAATCCTTGATGCTGTAAGAGCAATGCATTTGTGCATGCCAGTCAGGTGTAGCAGCTCAGTGTTTTGGTTGAATGAGTGATCCCTCAACCGGGAGAAATGACATTTAAAAAAATGTAATGAAGTAGATGCGTATTACTGAAAGTTACACGTTCCTAAATGAAACAATGCTAGTATGGAGGGCAGTTCATTTCATACTTGAGGACAGGTTTCAGGCAGGTCATTACTTCAGTTTCATCAGCTTTAGTTACTGCTTGGTTGGTAAAGAGGAAAAAAAATTAATCAAGCTGCACTACAATTAATCTGTGATATGATATGGCATGAGCAGTTATTACTCATAGTGAAAAGCAATTTACCAATTCATCCAAAAATAGCATAGGAGAAATCTTATCTGTAAAAATGATCATCTTATGCATTATTTCCATTTATGCATTAGCTCACTACAGCTACTTCTTATTAACTCAGGGAACTGTTAAGCGTTTCCCTAACGTGCATATCTCAGGAGGATTTTCTACCATTTGTGTTTCCAGTCGGTATAATGGCATTTCTGAGGAAATGGTTCTTGCTTGTGTCCCATTGCATTTTCTTGCTTTTTCAGTTTTAAATATCTGCTTCACAAACCTTTTTGAAATAATTCAGATCCTCTTATGTTTTTGGTGTGGTTATTTTTTCCAAAATATTTGTGTTTTCAGGAAAGTTGCTTAAATCAGAACGATGGAGACAAAGATTTCACAATGTTTTTTCTTTAATTTGCAGGAGATTTAAGAATTTGGTCCCATCCTCATTTCCCAGAGCAACTTGCTAGGTGTAGGCAGTACCTTGTGATATTTTTCTACAAACAAGGGCTTTTATTGCGCTACTGTAGTGTTCTTGTCTTCCTGCCACAGTAATAAGCTCCAGTAATCTTTCTTTTCCATCGTTATTTAGTCACTAGCAGCATCACTGAGTGTACCCGGTAACAGACCAATGCCAACTGTTTGAGGTTGATACCAAATCCGTACCTAAGGGCATGGCTGTGAGCAACTTATTTCCTATTATAGCTGTGAGTCTGAAGAAACATCGTAGTAGAGAGTTTATCAGAAAAACATTTTGCTTTTGCCTATTTGCTAACTGTCGTGGGCATGGTCTGGTTTCCATCCAGTTAGACTGTATTTGGTGTCAGCTAAACTGGTTTGCTGTTCAGTCTTGTTCCAGAGCAGTCCGTAGAGCACATGAGGTACGGCAAGATGGTCGTCGAGTCCTGTGTGTTTCCTGGCACAGGCAGGATCTACGCATACCTTGTCACTCTAGTTGCTTGCCTTTCTTTCATTCATGCTAAGATCAGAAAGATCTGCTTAAGGTTAATGAGCCAATTGTTGTTGTAAAAGACACCAGCCACAATGACTGTTTTCCTGCTTCTTATTATGTACATAAATTGATACTGGAGATGGAGAAGTATTGTAGTGTTGCGGTATTGTTCTGTATACAAGCAGACAAAAATTGCTTGCTGGAGATAATTACCCACTCATGTACAATTCAGAAAAACAAATGGCTCTTTCATTAAGTTTGTGATTCAATACACACATTTTCTTGCACTTGACTCTTAAGCATAGCACATAGAAGATGTATTTTTATGTTTTGAATAAAATTTAGAGTAAATTGTAGTAATGTGAATTCTGTTAAGTTCCCCAGGACTTGCTGATCTGTCCACTTAGTCATATACAGGTGAAAACTTGAGTCTCTTAATGTAGCATACATGCTGAGGCACAGAAAGAAAATATAAGTTGTGGTAGGAAGTTACCCTTTTAGATGATGTAGTTGTATAGTGAAATACTGGTTTTCTTCAGGCTTTGTTCTTGCCTATAACCAGTAAATCTGCAATGAATTTTTTAACTTAAATTTCCAAATTACAACTTTATTGTTGCCTAGACTACAGAGGTGAAAGCTCTTCTGAAAACGTTCTATATTTTGGTTGGTAAGTCTCCCACCCACAGCTGAGGAGAGCATTTTCAGCAGAGTCCCCATCCTAACATCTCTATTTCCATGTTTAACCCCTACTGAGATACTTTCAGTTGCCTACAGAGTCTACAGTAGACTAAGTTGTGGTTTTTTTTCTTCTGAACTATTTCCTTTAGTAGACAACAGAACTATCCTGGGGTCATATTTGGACTGTCTTTTGTGTGATTCTGAACATCACTTTGGTTAAGTGACTCTTTTCACTGATGCAACAGCATTGCTACTTCTCTTTGTGTACTTTTTTATTTATTTTGGCTTTGCCTCATGAGTTACACCATCTGTGGTACCAGTTCTCCATCTCTTAGCTATAACATGCATCAGTGAACGGACTTAAGCTGGCCCATAGTCGAAGAAGCTGATTGATGATGAGCTCCCTCAGCAAGCAGCAACTAATAATAAAAATGACCTTACGAGGTGATTTGAGTTAGTGCAAGCAACTACCTACCAGCTGCAAACACGCAGGGGAAGGAGCATAATATATAAACAAGTTGAAATGGAGAAGATGGTAGTGGTGGTGCTATTGTGCCTGCTACCTGCAGCTCACCTTCCTTTGAACTTCAAATACTCATTGCAGGGAGAGAGAAACCCCGTTGAAGCAGAGAGAATGAAAAACATCATCCGCTCAGATAAGTTAACCGTTATTTATCATTTCCCTGTTTTCACATTTGGGTTTTGACCCAAAATTTTTTTTCAATTCACTTCTCCCTGGTTCCTGATTAATCCAAACCCATGTTACACTCACTTTCCAGTTTGTCGAAGACATGTTCTGACCAGTTTGGGGAAAACATTGTGTATGGTAGAATTTTGTTCCATAAGGATGTTTCTGGGAACTGTCCGAGCATATCCAAAATTGTTACTTTTCAGCACACCTTCTGAGCTCCTTCATTCACTCTCCAACAATTGTTAGCTTTTTATGATCACCTGATAAAGTTTTCATTAGCATAGATACAGCTCTGCCATTTTGTAATATCTTCAAACCTTTAGTCATCTGCTTTGCCATCTGCAATAATAGTTTGCTAAGTACAAAGCAGTTTTCACTTGCTTATAATAAAATTATTTAAATGTGATAAAAATAAGGAAACTGACACTAATGAGGGGGATTTTTATAGCATTGAGAAAGCTGGGATTGCCACTTGTGATTGATATGCGTAGAGTTTCACACCACACAGTTCTGTTTTCTTCAATCACCATGCCAATTATTATACTAAAATGTTAATGATACAGTCAGCGAGTCATATACAGTTGCTGATTTATCAAGTTAGCAGAGAAAATGCAGGTAATTCAAAAGGAAGACAATTTTGGAAAGTTAGTTTGTCACTGCCTGCTCAGAAAAAACAGTGAAACCACTCAGAGATGTGGAAATAGGTTAATTTTGTAACAGCTACAGATGTTCATTACAATTCGTATCGTGAGAGTTTTGTTCAAACTCTGTTAGTATCACAGCTAAATGATTGTTATGAGGATGTTATAAGAATTATTCTATTTTCTGTTCTCTTTTAATCTTTGTAGCAGTTATGAGTCACCACAGAATTTCAGTCTTCACTATATTGCCAGTTTCACAATCACTTCAAAATGCATAACAAAAAGAGAAACTGTGCAAGTTGAATCCATTTTTGTGAAAATTTTAAAGAGAATAAATGATCTGCTTATGATAAATTGTGTTTCTAGGGCTCTTCCTGATGCAGCATTTTCTAATCATAGCTATAAGGTAGATTGTCACAGAATTCCAGCCAGAAGATGTGTGAAATATCATTAAGAGTTTATAATGTGTATAATAAGTCATATCATCCATTAAATGTATGCTTGTTAAAGTATCTTGATGGATAAATTACCACCTTATTCATGGTAACTGAAATCACACATACAGCTTCAATAATAATAACATTGGTTCTGTTTCTGGCCTGTAAGGGGCAAAATTACCCAAATAATCAACAGTACACACTTCTGTTGGGCACAGAGGACCTGGCGATGTGTGCAGAGTCTATACAAATCCCAGGTCAACTATCCTGGAGGCATCAAACTATCCACTGGAAAAAACTAGGCCAATCTTATTCCAGAATGCCAAATTAATTCCTGATCTAGCTTGACTGAAGTGTGTGTGGTTACATGTCAGATAAAGCTGGCCCCAACAGGACAAATCACATCTGCTCACTGGTACAGTCATGCAGTTGGCAAGACAAGGTGTCCATTTCCCTACCAGAGCAATGATGATTTATTTTTACTCTTGCTAAATTGCATTGACCTCAAAGTAGTGATGTTCAATATGTGTAATTGTATTTGTTTCTTGGAGGATGGGCTAATGGAAAACATTCCTGTGATAAATACGTTCAGTCCAATTTGCCATTATCAGATGATGTGGTGACTGTCAACTTTGCAAAGGAAGCGTAAAATGATGCCCACTCAGAGCAGCATGTGAACTCATTTTCCACAGGCTTAGGTGGTAACTCAAGATGCAAGGCAATGTGAGTTAGGATCAGTATGCTCCTAGGGATGTGCATCTTAGTTGTTTCTACTGTTTCTCTTGTTTTATATTTTGCATAGCACAGAATCTGTTATTTAACTTCATAAATCACAAGAACACTCTACCAAGCTTAAAAGATCATGCAACTTTTTCAGTTCTATAATGAGCTAATTTTGTCCTTAATTTTAATCCTTAATTTAAAAGAACAGGTTCTTAGAGGTGTTTTAGCATTAACTTTCTTTTATTTTAAATGTGCCATAAATGAGGCTTAGTCGTTCTCATTTGAGAATCCTCTCTGTCTGAATTTGGGCATCCTGAAAAATCACTTTTCTTGGGTGGCTTCTGCAAGCCACAGAAGCAAGAGTGAGAAATGGTGTGGAGGTCGCCTTAGGAAGCACAGTAGCATCCGGCTCTGAACTTCTCTAACGTTAACTTTTCTTGAGCCTTGCAATCAGGAGCAAATCTGAAGCTTTCCTTTGATATTCTCTTCAGTATGGATTCAGTTGGGAAACTACTGAGCTCATTTCCTAGACATGTAAGAGCACTCAGAATTTCCCACAGCAGTGTTCTTCATTCTTGAGACTAGGAAATTTAGGCCAAGGAATTTTAGGAAATTTAGCCCCTACCTGAAAACCTTACCAGCTCATTCTGTACCATCTACAAATACTGCTTGCTATATTCTGTATTTGAAGATCCCTGGTTTTGCCAGTGAAAGTTGTATTAATGTCAATACTTTTAAGAGGCTAGTTCAGTCCACATCGAATGCTATCTTCCTCTCAAGTCATTATAGTGTGTGCTGTTTTGTCACTGAGAGCTTTCCTATACCATTTCTCTATTGCCAGTTGGTGACACCTGCCTGCTTTGTATAATGACATACTGAGGTCTTCAGATGCAGTAGGAAAACTTCTATACTATTTTATTAAATTCCTTTCTGTTATAGATACTAACTACTATCTGTGAAATATTTTTTTTATCTCCATGTTTAGAAGGTGAAAGCATATTAGGAATTGCAGGAACAGTAATCCACAGGATTTTTTCAGAATTGCATTTACGCTGCTCATCAGTTCCATCACATAAACATTTTCACACTTCCCTGAGTGGTTATGGCCTAAATTAAAGGCAAAAATCCACATTCCATCACCACTAATAAGAACTGCCATCATTTTCTGGTAGTACCCAAAGACTCAGCTGAAGATTGGAGCCTGATGTAGCCCGGCTTAGTACAGATACACAAGAAGACACAGACCTTACTTCATCATGCAGATTTTGCTACTGTTACTCATACTGAAAAATCAGGAAATTACCTGCAGAGGAGAGTATTTCACAGCACAAATGAAACTGTAAGAGGATCCTCTCTTCTGTCCTTTAAAATTTCAAACAAGGACACCCCAAGTGATACTGTATCATACTATCAGGGCTGATTATTTCAGGGTAGTGTAAGCTAATGCATGAAGAGAACTTCAGCTTTCATATTGTTAGTTTAAGCGTTAATGGATACCTTTATTTAATTTCCTTGATGATAGAAAGAAATCCAGTCTCATAAAAAATATAAGGCAAAATTTACTACCCATATTAACATGAATTTAAGGCCATTGCTAACAGCTACTGGGGAGTATATAAAGAAAAGAGAAGATGTTTTATTCAGTGCTGGCACAGCTTATCAACAGCATGTGTCTGCACTAGCAAGGGGAGCCTGCTGTACTCCATCAAAGGCTGGGACAGTCTATAAAAACATTCAAGGAACTGGGAGAAGCAGCGGACTCTGTTCCAGCTAAGAGAGACAGCAGCTGTGTGCCAGGATGTCGTACTTCCTGCTATAACAAGTAACAATAGCGAGCATAAATTAAGGAGGTGGAATGGGAAGTGATGGAGAAAGAGTAACTGAACAACTTGGAGACAGTAATTTACAAATTGTTTAGCTGTTTGGCATACCCTGGTGCCAGCAGGGCTGGATCCAGCCTTGAATATCCCTTCCTGAAGATTGCCGTTGCTCTGCTGTAGCTTTGGATGAGGAGAAGGTGACAGACAAATAGTACTGGGAAGCTGAGCCTGTATAAAAATGGACACAGAAAAGATACCTCATGCAGGACACTGCTAGGTTCAAGAACTGTTAGTTGTTTCTGGATAGCCCTCTCTTCACTTAAGCCATGGACTGAGACCAAAGAGCCACTTCACATAGGTCAGCTGAGAGTCAGCAGATAGAGGTGACCTTCAGGTACTCTCAATTTGGTTTGTCCCCGTGGGCTGGAACTGAACAGCCTCGCATCGTGCTGCCAGTTCTCTGACTCACACAGCTCTCTGTTGGCCTTTTTTTTGTTTTCGAGACCTTGTGCTTTGATTCTGGAAAATCTCTGCAGTGGCGTCTGGAAAAAAAAAAAAATCAGCTTCAACCCTAATTTATGTTTTTAGATATATGTATTCAGCAAAGTCCGGAAGGGGAGCAATTCCTCCCTGAAGTATCTGTACCTTCCAGCCAGCAACGAGGCCTCCAAGGAACAATTGAATCTTGAACAGTAGGCAGTGATGCTGAGAAAGAAACATAGCCACAGGATGTCACCACACAGATTAACAGGTCCCCCAAAAGGTTTACCCTCCCAGGGTACTCCAGAGCTTCTATTTAAAGTTACCCTGCCTAACGTGATTATGCCCACCTAGAAGACAACAGGGCAAACAGCAGCTGCCCTCTGTGGAGAGAAATCCCCTTTCCACATGTGTTGGGATTTCTTCCTTCCTGAACTTGCCAAGAATGACATATATAAAATAAATATTTCTCTCATTGTATGGAGGAAGCAAGAAGGCCTATCACTCAAGACCCAGCTATGGGGTACTCATGCTAACTTCCATGGCCTCCTGCAAAATGCCATAGAGCTTAGAGTCTCATTCCCAAAGGATCTGTGTTCCCAAGTGTCAGCATTTGTTTCCAGAATCACTTCTGTTTTGCCAGGTGACATTTCAGCTCCTTTAATTTCCTCTCCTTGTCTTCACAGCATTTTTATAGCTACCTACAGATACATTCATCCAGGCATTGCCTTTTCAGTACAGCAATCTATCAGCCTCATAGAGAATATTTTGATGTATTTGGCCTCCCACAGTTGTACAAAATTCCCTAGCAAATCCCCTACTCTTTTAGAAGAAGGTATAATTGCACTATGTCTCTTTTTTTCTTTTCCAAAGCTGAGTGGGATTTACAATAATACAAGTAGAGCATCAAAGGAAATAAAACCTATTTGTCAGTTTTTAGCTAGCAAAAGAGAAGCACCAGCCCACCTTATCCATGTGGGTGTTCTTGGCCGGTTCCAATAAGGTGCACGCTTTAAAATAAGATTGGGACAATAAAGTTTGGGCATCATTCAGCTGAAATCACCAGCCTGCATATGCTTGGCAGATTAAAACTCTGGAAAATTTCAGGCTGACATTTAGAATGGAGTGAAATTGTTTAAACTACATTTAACAGTAACTTTTCCATAGCCCTCGTCTCTTCATCTTCCTAGCACGAAGCCAATGGGCAATTCGCTTGGCAGTCTGCAATATGTCTGGCTGAGATGGTGCCAGTCTAAATCAATAATATACACTGCATACATACTATGGTGATTCAGTGGGCTATATTAAGGCATCTGATAGAAACTTTGCAGAGGTGAGGCTGTTTAACCTTTTAAAACTGTATCTGGAAGGTATTTTGCAGTATCCTATGCTCACTACTGGAAAACCACCTCAGGTGCCTGACTGACCGACCACTGTGTTAACCCCTAGCTGTGTTAACCCCTAGCTTAACATAATGCTGCTGCACTGAAAACTGCGCAGTTACGCTGTGCTTAGTATAAAGTTTGGCTAAGGCTCAGGAAGCAAGTATTCAATCATTACTAGAACTACAAATCATCTCTTCAGGTTTGCAGAGTAGATGTATCAAACAAGTTGTTGGTTTTGGCACGGGATTGCAAAGCAGCTATAAATGCTAAGAACTTGTTTTCCATGATTCCACAGTACTTTGTGCCGTAGCAGCAATTTGCCCAGCTCTAACTAAATTTTGTTTCTTTTCCTGTTTTATGCTTGTGTCCAAACTTTATTGTTTCAGTGACATATGCCACTTGGAAAGTGGTAGTATAAGGTTCCTTTTCTCATCTTGGCAATAGGTTTCAATCCTCATTTTGAACTGTAGCTTCTATGGTTGAAAGGTCCTCAATTTCTGGACACAAGGGTGCTTATTTTTTTGGGTTGTGTTGATATCTTGTACTGTGGGTTTGATTGAGGTACTCATTTTGCAAAATTATATAGTTCATTGTAAAATGTCTTCATAGACCATAGAAAGCATGAAAATAAAGCTGGAAGGGACCTCTGGAGATTATTTATTCCAACCTCCTATTCAAAGCAGGGTTAATTTCAAAGTTAGATCAGGTCACTTAGGACTTCGTCTATTCAAGTTTTGAAAATCTTTAAGGATGGAGAGATATATAATATGTTATAGTCTTCCTTCCTATTCCTGTAAAGACAGACAATCAAGGAATAGGCAAAGCAAGCTGCAAGAACTGCTGACTCTTGCATACAGTTGGAGAAGGGTATGGAAACTCATTTCACCTGTGAAACAAAAATTTTCATTCAGTTGTTACAGATTTTTTTTTTTTAACAGATGGAAACTTTGTGTCTCATTTCTACCTCTTAAAGAAGCCAACCTCCATTTTCATGATTCATACAGAAGCATACCACCTTATAACAAGTAGCTATGTTAACCCCTACTCCAGACCAGCTAAGAATTGTTCACTTCCTATTTTACCCTAACTCTAACTCAGGTCTTTGGCTCCTGCATTTGTTATATTGGACATTCATACTCTAGGTTTCTAGCCACTTAGATTTTCAGACAAGGAGAGCTTTAAGGAGGCTAATTTATTATGTGTTCGTAAAATACCTAGCCAAGAGGGCAGTGCCTTCCTTATGGATTGTAAACATGACCGAAGAACAAATGCTAAATAATAACAAAAATCCATTACACTCTGAAAAGCAACTATGTAAAAAGTATTGTTTCTTCAACTGTCCTGCTCACCTTTTTGTGTATTCAAGTGATTTTCAAGTGCATGGAGAAAGGTCTCTGTGGGAGATGTTTGTCTAACACTCCCAGTTAGCTACCTAAGGAAGGAAGTGCCGTCTGGAGAGTCTGTTCTCTCTTCCTTGACTAGATATGTAGAAAGATGCTTAACTTGGAAACAAGTAATGCTGGTTGAGGTATACTGCAATGAGAGTGGGAGCAAATGTGGGGATCAGTTTACGAAGAATAGCCTTACCAGTATGTGGAGAATATTAGTATTTAATTGCTTGCTTGTTTTACAATATCCTACAGGCACTCACTGAAGTTGGAACTAGCCTAGAACTAGCCTAGCTGCTTTATACAGCATTAGTTTTCACATAAAGATTCTGTGCAATGCAAGTGTTTTCATTTCTGTGGTGGGCAGAACCGAGAGATGGGGTGGGAGGTGAATACCACCTGGCATTTCATAGCACAGTTGTCACGGGAATGGCAAAACCTACTCAAAGGATGCTGTGGAATTAGCATCCTCCTCCCAGCCACAAACAGAATTTCCAAGAGCTGAAAGCAGCTCATAGCCTGAGCATGAATGAATGTACTGCTGTGACATTTGGGCTGGTCGCATTCTCTATCACCTCACTCGTACAACAGCAGGGGACTTGGGCTATGTCTAAAAGTTGGGATACTGGGCAGTCAAAGAGCCCTGGCAGCTGGGTGCACCACAAAATGCCCCTGCCATGGAGTCTAAACACAAGCTTACTGACTGAAGAAGGATTTAGTGATTTGTGGGAGGTTAGCAGGTAGGCTTGCTCTCTTACTAGATATTCACCACGTGCATCTAACAACTCACCTTCCAGGCTTCATAGCCGTGTTAGTTTGCCTTTGGAAAAAGGAGGCTTTTAGTCATCCAACAGAATCATTCCTGTGTCATATTCAAAGACACACTTCAGTGGATTTCAGTGTTTAACCGTATGTCACGTGTAACTTCTGTTCACCTCGTGAACAATATTGACTTGATTCCGCTAAATGGAATGAAGTGAAATCTCAGCTATTAATTGTAATGAGCTGGAGTTTATTTTTAGAAACTTGGAGTACTTAGTGTAGGAGAGCTCTGTTGTTCTAGCAACTGCATGTGTACCTATCCTCAACAGTAAATCATTGTATTCAAACCTCTTTAAGTATCAATAATTCATTTTATTTCCCGCTATCATAACATGCATAAAATAGTACTTATCTGCTTTTGGAAACGTAACTATATAATCCTTCATTCACTCTTTGTTCTTAGTAGGCAGACTTTTAGTGAATATCTGTAACTACAGGCATTTTTGCAGCTCAGAGAAAATGTCAGATAAATAAGGGCATAGCTCACACTCCTCTAAACCTGTGCAAAGGCTCCTATTGACATCAATAGGAATTCTACAAGGGCTTAAATGTTTCATCCTCTTTTACTCCCTTTTTCCTTGTACTGTTGTCTGTAATCTACTCTATTAAATACAGTTCACCTCATACATGATAATGATAATGAATCCCCAAATAAGAGTGAGAAGAATCTATTAATGGATAGAAACGAGTTGATGACAGAAGCCTGTTATAGTTTCATAGGATTATGGTGGCATAAAAATCAGTAGGTACTCCCCAGAAAGGAGAATTTTGCAAGGAGATTTTCTTCCATTTCAAGCCAGAATACTATATTCCTTAGAGATAGGAGAAAGATTAGGAAACCTCCTGGGCATTGCCTCTTTTGGGGACTTTATCAGGAACAAGTTAAGTGAATTTGTTTCTTGAAAAGCTTAGTGGGTATTTTTTTTTTCCTCTTTTATGCTTTCTTTGAAATTACACAGGGAAATACTCAGAGGATCTTTGGAACCTCTGTTCACATGAGATATAAGAAAGCATCACACTAGGTATGAGCTGGAATGCATGCCTGAAAAATATATAATATTCATTTGAAAGCATAGTTCAATTTTAAGACATTTTCAGATAGCTAAGAGCTGCCTGTTTTCTAGCAGACTGTGCATAGCAAAAGCAGAAAATCTTCAACGTGTCAACTTTAGAAACGGGAATCTGGTGCTTTTCTCCAATTATCTCCATCTTCTCTTATTTTATTTTTCTCTCTAGCCATCTGCAGCCCCGCTGAGATCTTGCCTTCCAAAGCCTGGTAAATTCACACTTGACACAAAAGCATGTAGGCTGAGCACCAAAGCTGCAGCGGTGGTCTTTGCTATGCTTTCTCTGGCAACAAAGCCACATTAAAATAATTCTCCTGCTGTCCTGTCCCCTGTTCCATTCTGATTCTTGCTTTTCCACCTCCTCTAGGTTGCTGTCCCATCAGATGTGATGAGTCATCTGTTTGTAGGGCCTTGCCTCTAGGACTTAAAAATGAGGATTAAGAAGGAAATATTGCAGGATTTCTTTTTTTTTCCATAGTCTGGGTCAGGGATCTAGTTTATAGCTTGTTCCCTGAAAGCTAAAATAGTCCTGCTTAGAGCTTAACCCCACTAATAATTGCATCAGCCCAGCAAAGGGGAGCTGTAAAGGACAGTGGTGAGCAGCAGCAGCCAAGAGAGGCCGAACACTTCCAACACTGGCCTTTGCTACCAGCGAAATCCCGATGTTGTGATACCACGATTAAGAGCATGGGTCCAAAGACAATTAACAGCTGAGTAAGTTAGGTGTGACCCTGCAGTCTGTGAGCTGTCCCACAGGACCCACTGAAGGGTATGTCCCATGCGACAGTAAATACAAGTGGGTTTACCCCATTTCGTTAGGAGGGATGTCACCCTGCAGTGCTGAGTGCTCAGTCCTAGTTAAGGGCAGACGTACCTTACCATGGAGTAACTCGCATGCTATAAATCAAAAGTTATGCTGTCCTGTTCATGTGCCATATCCTAAGTTCTGTTTAAATCAGTGTAAAACCTGATAAGGATCCAGCCATTCCTTCTTTAACTGAAATTATTTTTGTCTTTTAAATTAAGTTTTTCTGTGTCGTGTTTAAATTCCTCCACACACTTTCTCCAGCTCTCCATACAGTACAGACTTATCTGCTGCACATTCTCCAGGGATTGAAAATGCTGTGCTTTTCACTCCCAGTGCAGCCAAGTCAAGCTGATAAACATGCTTTCCCTTCTCCTGCGTGTCAGTTTGCAATGTGCTGAACTTACATTTTCATTAACTTGACTTTAACAAAACTTTTCACAGTCCTCCAGGGACAACCCCTCCCCGGTGTAACTGCTCAGAGCTCCACTGAAGTCAGACAACTTATGACAATTTCTACCAGCTGAGGTCTGGCCTGAGAACGTTGGGTTGTGTCTGACGCCTTAATTCCTCATGAAGCTAGATCTATTCTAGACTCCTGTCCTTTCAGTGGGCAGCTTTCTGCATGAGGATTGCATTGTTTCACCAAATATAAGTGGATGAGAGTGTTTCTCAGCAGAAGTTTCTGCAGCTATTTCTGCAGAAAGTTCTTTGAAAGTGGTTTTCATTGAGAGGAGAAAGGGAAAGACAGCCTCATTGTTTTGAAATGTAATTTTCTTGCTGAATTATTTATCGCCCCTTCTGCTTCTGTTGCCTCAGGTGTTCTTTCAGGTGAAATGCCCTTAAAGCTGATCACATCAATGCTACTCTGTCTCTTCCCTCTCACTTTTCAGTAGTACTACATTTCCTTTTTTCTTGCATCTGTTAAGAGACCTATGGCATATCAATTGCAGAGCCTACAACTTCACAAAGATACCATGCTAGACAGCTTTGAGTTTCAGGAATGTGTCAGAGGTCTTTTCCTTCATTTTTGTCCTTTTGCAGCACAGAATACTCGCAAAGATGCTGCGGTCGTTTTTGCTTTTAGTTACATTACACAATTCTGATTATCAGATAAATTTATAATCTCATTACACCCCCCACCCCATCTCTTTCAATTTGGTGAACGTCATGTTGTTTGACCCATGACTTATCAGCCTGTTTGCGTATTATAATTAAAAGTCAATCTCAGAAACCACCACTACACTTTATACTAAATATTGAACTCATGTCCTCGGCAGGAAAACAAAACCCTAACCGTAGATTTTAAAATGGCCTTCAAAATCAGAAACCATTATCTACAAAAAAGGTTTATCCTCAGTTCAGCCATCTATAATTACTGTACTATATCAAGCATCTGTCTATCCTATTTATATTGCCAAGATGAAATTATAACCATGGTTTTATTCTCTCTGTTTTTATACTGAGAACTAGCATAATCCACATTCTTTGCAAAAATAATCACCCTCAGCCATTTAATGGTATTAGCTTTTCATTTTCACTGAGGCTTCAAAATCTCTCTCCATATTAAATTTATTAACAATTCTCAAATAAAAGTATTTTTTAGGTATAATTATCTGTTGTTCTTACTTTGTCAATGTAGCAGCAAGAGCAGTATTACTTGATTACCATCAGTAGCATTAACACTAGATTTATTACTGAAAAAGAAGGGGATAAAGCTCCTGGTAACAAGTATCTTTACCAGGGTCCTGCTGACCAGTGAGGGTTATAGTGCTTAGCTCAGCCAGTAACTAGAAACTTATTCACTGCGTGCTGGCTCAGACTCTAGAACTAAGCATATATTCTTCATATGAATAATTCCATTGCCATCAGTGAGATAATTTATATAAATAAAATTCACACATAGCTGTATGTTTTCAGGCTCTTACTGTGCAAAATCCCATAAGCGTGTCTGCAAAAATGAGAGGAAATTCTAGTTTCTGGTCATAGATTAACTCTGTCACTTTTTCCAAAATCTCCGGTTCCACTCTTACCATTTTCTTTTGATTGATTTGACCTTTGATCCAAGTCTTACATCCATTTCCCTATGTCTTTAATTTCTGAGGCTCAGCCTTGCCCCCCTCCATTCCCCGAGTCTAAGTAGGAGCAAACTGGAAGTTAGCTTTTTGACATCATCTTGATTTTTTGGTGCTGTGAAAAGACACAAAAGCTGCCTGGACTCTCCTGACCTGCCTTTCCCAGAAAAATCCTTTCTCAAGTACTGAGAATCTGGGTGAGCAGGTATCTCATAGATTTTGTCATTTGTAAGCAGCCTTGCTGAGAGTGGATGGGGTCACACTGAGCTGTTTCAGAACTAGGGATGTTTTTTCACTCTGGGTGTGTAGAAAGACATAACGATCCCTGCCAGCATCAAAAAGAAATACCAACAACTGTAGTAGTTCTAATAAATTGGATTTTTAAATTTTTCCTTCAGTGTTATCAGCTGCTTTTGGGGGGATATTAAAATCCAAACCATATCCATAGCTTATAGGTGCAACAGCATCAGAGGAACTGGTGGCAGAAGCTTATTGACTATTGATATCAGGATTCTCCATGTGAAATCCAACCAAGCTACTGTAATGTATTCCTTTCTAAATACAAGTAGTCTCAATGCATTATCTGCTTGTGCCAACTGGCTCTTTGTGGCAAGATTTCAGACAACATAAAATGTATAATATACACAAAGAAACTAAATCGCGTGGAGATCTACACAGATCTCCTTGTAGGACAAGGCTTAAAGGCTTGGGGTTTCTTTCATTGGGTTTTTACCTTTTGGTGATTGAAAGTAAGGAATCAACATCCATGATTCAAAATACAAACAAATAATTGAAAATTCCAGTTTTAGAACCAGAACTAATTTTTGTTTTAATGCCCGGACTTAAAAAAACATTATTTTAAAAATAACACAAATACATTGTTCCTGCTTCTCTGCTGACATTTATGGGAATCTTCTCAGCATAGAGTAGCTAATTTTAGACAGGAAAAAGTGAAAGCGGATATGCAAAATTCAGGCTAAAAATTCTGAGAAATTGTTGATAGTGAGGTGGTTTAGTCTCCTCAGTTACAGCAGTCTCAGTACTACTCAGACTACTAATAGTAGCAGAATTTTACTGTGTTTTTATTAAGTTAGTTACAGTCCTTTTAACCGTGCTAGCACAATAGTTTAAGTTAAAGTTAAGGAAACGTTTGAGAGAGAAATACTATAATATGGAACAATGAAGAACTAAAGGTCAAATTCTTTGCTGATATGTACAGGCCTCTAAGATTTGGGAGGGGGAGAGGCGTTATTTAGCAGCTCCTTTTCTTTGGTTAATTTTAGGTTTTCACTCTTTTTGAGCATTAGGAGAGAGCAGATGGTATTGATATTTTGCCCACTTTTATCATTGCTAACCGTTCAGTTTGGAATGTATTTCTGTAGCCTCATTGTCATGGAAATGCGCAGACAGGAAACTTTAAATCAGCTCAGCCATGTATGTGCTTTTGTAAACCTCTGTTTTCCTTATTTAGCTATGAAATGAGCCTGTTTTTTTCCATGAACATACGTATTTTTAATACTTGATGTTTTAAGAAAACCTGGGGAGCAAGTGTTGGCTATATCAAATTTACTGTGGAGTACAAAATTAAACTTACTAATACAGGGGCACAGAGGGCATAAATGCATAGTGCTGCATTTATACGCAGTAGCAAAGCAACGGAGCCGTCTCAGAAACTTCTGTTAGACCATGAAACATTTGCAAAGGTATTTTTGGCTGTTCCTCAGAACCATTAAATATTTATGTAGGGTCAGTGTCTCCCTTCACTAAACTGATCAAAGTAAGTGAGATCAATAATTACCTTTCCTCTGATCCAAAGCCTGTATTGCAGAAAATTCCTAGAGATGTAAAATGAAGGAGACAAGGTCTATGAGGGGGATAAAGAAGGCAAACAATAGTAGAACATAAATTCAGAGAATGTGTTATTCACAGTGCCCAGTGCAGCTGTGTCTGGGGAGGACCCGCTTTTACTGCACATGGTATACGTGGCAGCTCATGCACTGCCTCCTCTTCAGCATCAACCAAGCAGGTCCCTTGACAGGGAAACTCCTACGTGCACGAGTGGCCAGAGAACGACTTAGGTCCTGCACCTACACGCAGTAGAGTAGAACTGTAGTTCTGGCCCGATCCAGTCCAAGGCTTGCCAACTCCCAGAGCACCGGAGCTCTCATCAGGTGAATGAAAGCAGGGTGTATGTATAGGAACGAGTCTCCTGCTAAAGCCAGTGCAGAAGTAGCCCCACAGAGGAAAGCAGAGACGCTATGAAGGCCAAAGTTTTCTTCAAATTTTCTGCTCTGTGCACAGGTATTCTTAGTGCTCCTCCTTTTAAAAAGAATCAAACAAACAAAAAACCACTTGCTCTGAAGACAGAACGACTTCATTCAGGACAATTATTCTGAACTTGTTAGGGATATGAGGGAGTCTGTTTTAATTCTCAACTTTTCTGTTTTTGAATGTCTGTATTCTGTCTCCTGAATGATGTTTGTGAATCATCAACCTAAAAAACGCAGAGGAAAAAATAATCCATAATAAATAGATTAGACAGCAGTGAGGAACTGGAAGGTACTAATGCTGGGAGAGACCTGCTGGAGAAGGCAAGCAGCAAATTAGATTTGCGTTTGTAATTGATATGGCAGCATGAAAGACAAATGCAATTTGGGGCAGGATATGGAAAGACATCATGTGACAGAGCAGGATGAAATGTAATATTGTATTTAATTCTGGGCACCAAATAACCAGAAAGGTCAGTTAGGAGTTAATTAGGATGCAGTGTATTGGTTCTTAGAACCACATTCCCCTGGGGATTCTTCTAACTTTAATGCGTTTAGCACCAAACACATTTTCTGCTTCTTCAATTTTCTAGTCACCCCACAGATCTTGCTTCATTAGAGTCTTTTTCACAACAGAAATGTCCAGCATGATTCTGTCTTTGCACTTCTTCCTGCATTTCAGTTTCTTCCTGGAAAAACAGGTAGATGGTGACCACCTCACTATCCTTCTAGGAGATTAGACCTCTATTTGTTCTTTGGGGGCCAAAGATGCATATTCCCAAGTTCTCTAAAGTTTTTCAGTCTTTTTCATAAGCATTTCCTGCATTATTTGGATCGATGTTTGAATCACGGCAGTAAAGGAAAAAGAGGCCCAGAAGTGTCAGTAGCTTAAAGATGATGGTGCTGATTTTGTACAGTCTCTCTGTTATCACAATGCCAAAACCACAGTCTGAATAGCCCTAAACCTCAATTTTAGCTGAAATCACATTTTAAAAGTTAAAATACTTGAAAAAGCCTGCTTATGTTAACTGACAAACCTTTGTACTTCTATACCAGATGGTAACTGTCACCTTGAAATTAGCAAGCAGATAGATAATTTGAAGGTACAGATTGAGTGATTTATGGGCTTCCCCTTTTCATTTCAGTCCTATTACAATCTCACTTGAGATCACTGCTGTAATCTAGATGGATGTTTGACAAAGCAGAGCATGGACTCTGTAATTATATTTTGCCAACGCATCTTCAAGAAAGTGTTATTTTGATGAAACTTTAAACCAACCCTATTGGCTGTGAAATGATAAAGTAGCCACTCAGGGCTCATCTGTAAGTCAGCTGAATAATACAAGGTTCTCTTTGTTCTTTTATTTGTTGTCTCATAGTAAAATCTCCAGAACAAGTATCAGTTTATCATAATGAAATACGGTAATCTGGGGTAGTGCATGAGGTGTTAGAATAACAGATGAAATGGGTATGGGTACCTATGACCCACAGCCCAAGCTTGCTTCAGTCTTTTACCAAATGTACAGTAATGTTCTAGCCTGATTATATACAAATACAGATTTTTAATATTTCTGTATACCCAGTTTGGCTATCTAATTTTGCTTGATTCATTTTTGAAAGGTATGCTCTTCTTATTGCAGCCAGAAATACCACTTTACTTTGTACTCAAGAAAGTTGTTTCAGTTTTCTATTTCTGTGTATCTACTTTGTAAATTTTAAAAAATATGTGTATGTAAAAACATACTGCACTTAAAATTTCCTTTTGGACTCCTGGGATAGGATTTAAACAGGAGCTAATAAAATTATTGGAAATCACTTCGGCATGAATTCATGCACACACTAGTTAGTCCTCTTAAGATCCTCTCAGGTCCTAGCTGAAATTTCAGGCGTATTACTGAGTCTGTGGGTTTAGACAAATTATCTCTCCTTTTCAGAAATCTCCAATTACTGTGACTGAGCACCAGCATTGTAACATTGCATAACCTCTGCGCTTTTTTACTGGCCTTTCTTAAAAGCTGAATACCTAAGGAAATAGAACATTTCCGCAAAATGATCAAATATCCTCCTCAACTATAAAAAGTACTTTTGAAAAAGTACTTTTGAAAAATGATTTTGATCCAATAGTTCATTTTAGTATAGTTATAACTTCCTGGTATTTAGTAGTCTAACAAGGAGAGAATGAAAAAAGGTCAACAGCTGCACCTAGATCAGCTTCATGACAATGGAAAATTCTGCTCTTTTTTTCTTCAATTAGAGGACAGATTCCCAGATCTGTGGAGTTTAATTCTTTCATTATTGCAGTTTAAGTGTGATTACGTGCTTTACATATCTGTGAAGTCATCTTATTTCTAGTTTTAAAAGTTCTTTTATACCAACCCATCAATTGAGAAATCTCTCCTCTGTCCTGTGTTCTCTTCCTCTTTTCCAAATCTAACTACTTTCAGGTATAATTGGAAGACCTCTCCACCTTTCTGTTCCTCTGGAAGAAATTTAGAGTAGGAATAAATCTGTCAAAACTACCATCAGATGAAATAATAATTTTGCTCATTTACTTTTTGCTACCTGTGCTCAGAATATATAGAGCAGAGAGTATGTTGCATAATATCTCCTCCTCTGGAGACAGGCTGTTGTAATTATATTAGCAATACTATTCCATTAGAGTTGATCTCATGCATACAAATAAAAAATAATCTAAGTAAATTGTGCATTAAATTTTTTTTAAAGAGGCGTTAGAATACAACCCTCTAAATTACTTTTTCTCAAATATAAATGTAAAGCTCTCGTGTCTGTATCGAGCCTTAGTCTTCCACGACTGCATTATCCGATGATCAGCTGACACTTGGAAAATACTGTGTGTTGTTGTTTTGAAATGGTTTTACAGTCATTGTTGAATTAAAATTGCAGAGCTTCCACAAAAAGGTAGTTTTGAAAGATTTTTAAAAGAAAGCAAGTATGAATGTGACAAAGTGAAAGACTTTGTGTGATCCCTGAGTTTTCCTTCCTTCCCATGCAGATCAAGCGGGGAGTAGGATGGCTCTCTGTAGAGCCTGGAATAGAGAGTAGCGAACAGGGCTTGTGAGAAGGATCACAGATGTCTTTTCCTCAAGAGGAGAGAGGGTGCCAGGCATCAGCTGGTGTGTATGTTGAGACCATCTGGGATGTGATCAGGGCCCTGGTTTCATCCCCACATCCCTGACACAAGGATGAAGAGGGAAGGTCCGTCACTATCAGCTTAAGGAAGCCTGTGACATGGAAGGAGCCAGGGGGACAAAGTGTTTCCTCCTCCCTTGCTCAAAGGAGGTCCAGCGTGGAGCACAGACACCTCCCTGTGCCCCACGAAATTCATCAGATTTGAGGGCAAACTCACTACACACGCAGATTTTCTAACACCTGGAGA
Source organism: Gymnogyps californianus (assembly GCF_018139145.2). Classification (NCBI taxonomy): domain Eukaryota; kingdom Metazoa; phylum Chordata; class Aves; order Accipitriformes; family Cathartidae; genus Gymnogyps; species Gymnogyps californianus. The sequence continues at coordinate 18,150,114 of NC_059479.1, forward strand.
AACAGCCTGAAGAAGGAAAGAATTTTCAGCTTTCACTGTAGCACAGCTAACGCTGTCTTGTCATATGTATAAGTCATATGTGTAAGTGCTGGTGCATCAGGGAAATAATTTCCTTTCTATAGATTAACAAAAATGGGAACACCCCCATCTGACTGGCATATTTGTCATGGGTGGAGATCAAACAACAGCTGCCTGAAGAGCTGGCAAATTTGACCAAACAAGTGCAGAGAAGGTTGAGATCCACTTTGGTTGCCTACAAGCGCAAAAGTGGTTACCTGACTGCTGATGAAGTCTTACTACTGGTCCTGCTCAGGTGCCTTTTCCAAAGTTAACGCAAAGCGAGCGGATCAGGTGGTGGTTGCTCTGCATCCCAGGAGGCCCGCGATCCGGGTGCAGGGCTCTGGGGCTGGATGCAGCAGCGCAGCTCTTCCCCTGGCCCACGGCTCCGGCAGGGGAGCTGGCAAGGCTGGGCACGCAGGGGGGACTCGCCGGCTGGTGCACTCTCTGTTTGTTAATATGGCAAAAGGTGAACTGAAGCATGTAGTTCTCTGCTTTCCACACCTTTGCAAATACTGTTGGGCCAGTGCACAGTAACAGCACGGAGGAAAATTTTCTTTTTTCAATGAAAACGGGAGGATGTATTATCCTGTTGTTGGCTATGCAAACACTGTATATTTGTGTTAGGTAGAAAACATGCTTGCAAACTAGAAAAGATCTGTTTCGCTCATCATGAGGGTGGCTTGTGTTGCCATTGTGTTTTTTAAAATCAGATATTGCTTTACCTGCTATATATCAAACTGTTGGCTGACACAGCTGATCACTTACCAAACAAATACAATGTTAAATGATTCCTAATGTAATGATGGTCTCTGTTTACACCATAAAGATTTTGCATAAAATACACAGGAGGACTTATTGTCCAGGTTTATCAGTTTTTCCCTGATAAACAACATTAGGAATATGAACAGCAAGGAAGCCTCAGAGTGCATTAGAGTGAAAGTGTATCAGCAAACTTTCATCTTAGATAGCTGAGCAGATATAAAAGCACCTATATCCCAGACATAAGGTTTTACACAGTTGTAGGTATCCCACATTAATTGACACTTTGTAAAGATACTTTTTTCCTGTTGTAAACAAAGCATTAGAAATGACCATTACTGGTGTATGACTGTAGTAATTATCAAACCATAACTTGATTCTCTTAAAAAATACAGTTTTGCTGAACTACAGAATTTGCCCTAGGTGCATGCAGTGAGGAGAACCTAGTGATGAACTGGGACACAGTTTTACTCAGCTTGCTGATTTCAGGAGAAGCCAGGACTCACAATCAATGAAATCAGTAGGAGCCCTTCCTTTGACTGCAGTATTCTTCACTGTGGAACTTCAATGATGTTTGAAGTATATCTGTATTATTGAGATGTATTTATTTTTATTTGCTGTGCACATTTACTAGACATGCGATCTCCTCGTTAGCCTAAATAAGCTTATAATGCTCCTCAGAAAGAAAGAAAGAAAGGAAAAAGAAAGAAAGAAAGGAAAAAGAAAGAAAAAAAGATCAAAGGCCAGGAAACTTGCAGCTGCACTGTTAAATGGGATAAGCAATAAAGTACACAATGATATGTAAAGAGTTAGGGTAACAAAGTCATTGAACTTCTACCATTATAATGGAAATACTTTATTTGCAATTAGAGAGAAGACCTACTTATTTTGCTATAATTCCAAATAGGTTAGTAATGAACCAAAACAAATCACAGCTATGCCAAACAGGCAATGTTCAATGGTATCACTGAAGAAAACAAACAGTAGTGTAAATGCATTATTGCCCTTAGTAGTCTAAGTGCATTATTACCCGTAATAGTTCTCCTGTAGCGATCAAACTATTATTTAGTAGAGCAAGCAAAGAAATAAAGCAACATGTGAGATCCAGAATGGCCAGGGAGGTCCCCCCAGTACACAAACTGGAATGCAAAATACGCCTATTCTAATGCTAATGCTAGTCATTTCAACAATGTAAGGCATAAAGCAGTAGACCATTTTCAGGAAGACACATCTCCTTCCACCAGATCTTTATCTTCCCATTCACATATATCCAGCACAATAAAACATGGGCTGTGAATCTTTAATTATAGGTACATATAAGCACTGTTTTGAAGATGGTGCATGGTATTGATTTTCCCTCCTAGTTACCTCAATGTTTAATAATAATAATAAGAAACACACAATAATTACATCTGCCATGATATTAAAAACACTTCACACTCTGCTCTGTTACTCCCAGAATTTCTGTTCTTTTCTTTAGAATGACCCCAGTTCATTATGTGGGAGCCAGGGCAGGAGGGAGCTTTTGTTAAGCTTTTTATTTGAAACTGTTCATTTTGATTTAAGAGCCTGCTTTGTAGCAGAAAATTCATTGGGATTTTTCTGTGTTCTGGGGCAGGTACAGGAGTCTGGAAGAAAACTGTCTTGCTGCAGTACTGCTATTTCATGTACTAACTCTGTATGTGCAAATGAAGTCAAACATAGTCAGTGAAAGAGGAAAATTAACTGAAAGTATCTGTAGGTTAGTCAAACAGAGTCTGGAAATTAATCTGCTCAGCTGAACATCCCAAAGCCCAACCTGAGACAACAAAGCTGTTGCATATATCAATGTGGTTGTAATAAGCTGAAGAACATTTTCTGCAGAGACTGCAGCTGGACGGATCAACACATTATGAATGTCGCGGCTGGTGGAAGGTGTCCCTCATCTTCACCTCATTGTCCTCTTAGTGCTCTGAAATTCAGAAGCAATATGATGATAGGAAGGCGAAGAGTGCTCTGAAGCTGATTCAGCAGCACTTGCTTCTTTGAGTGGTAAATAAAAGATAATCCCTCTGTTTGTACAAGTGCACAAAAGAGATGTAAGCATTGCAGCCAAAACAGATGTAACCTGCACCCCTCCCCAGAGACACCTGAGTACTAGTGTGCTAGTTAATAAGGTCATAGACTACAAGGCCAAGAGAAACCTCTGTGCTATTATTATCTGCTGTGTTAAACATCTATGAACTTATTCTTGTTTGAACTGGAGTTCTAAGAAAAATATCTACTTTTGATTTTCAAATTACCATTGACAGAATTCTTCACAACCTTGATTAAATTGTTGCAAGATCTAATAACTCCTGCTGTTAAAACTGAATCCTATTTTTAGCCTGAATGTATCTGGCATCCGTATCTAACCACTGAGCCTTTGTTAAAGCTTTGTTTGCAGACCGAAGATACTGTTATCAGAGTTATGTTCTCCACATTGGTCCTTATATACAGTTTTCCTCTTTCCCCTTCATCTTCTCATTGGTAAACTAAACAGACTAAGTTCCTGGAGCCTATATATTCTCCAGTCTTCTAAGCATTCCTGTGTCTCTCCATACAATTTAGCAAAAGCCTTTTGAATTGTAATTTTCCAGTACAGATCTCACCAGTATCAAATAGAGAAATAATACTTCCTCCTAATTAATCCATTTCCTCATTAATCCATTTGGCCTCAGCATCACACTGTGACGGTTATCTACCAGGATCAGCCAGCTTTTTTACAGTCAGTGCTTCCATGTTGGTCTTCTATCTTGTAAATATGGCTTGACTGTATATGTAGGACTTGACTTCTGTTTGTGTTATATTTTTTGTGTATCTTTGGACGTCCTAGAATGTGACCTAGCACACTCATATAAGTAATCTATTTACACTATATATCAGCAATTTATTTCCACTTCACTTTTAATCACCAGTACAGTATATTCATTTTTTATTAGGTCTTAACTGTCCAAAGATGTGGTCCTAGTCCCTGAAGATACTCACTGAAGATACCTGCTAAGGAGTCACAGTTTTCAGAGTTAACAATTAAGGGACAAGCCTTATAACATAATTGATTTAAAGTGTGCAACATTTCCTTGGTATTTTCTTAATCAAGAAGCAGGATTGTATGTATTGTAGAGATGCTGTGGCCCAAAGAATGGTCTTTCTGTTCAGTTTCTCACAAGTTTTCTTCCTTGTTTTCTAAAGTCAGCATAGGGAAGTGTGTATTTGTGTCCTGTGCTGCACCCTCTGATGTAGTTCCAGCTGTGTGGAAAAAAAAAGTCTCTGAATATAATTACTTGCTTTCTGCTAGCATGAAATTATAAGAAAATAGAAGAAGGTGTATTTGTAAGGTTCATCACTGGTCATTAGTGCCTACTCAGTCCTGGATCTCAAATATTTGGGCTAAAGGAATAACCTCACTACTTGCTCTGTTACTGTCACTCTTGATTAGCTATCACAGCAAAGGAGAAGAGAAACCACGAGGAAACTGCCTTGATATTCACAGAAAGTTTCATTACCTATATTGAACATATAATGTTAAATCTATCTTAAAAAGCTAGCAGTGTCAGCTTATCTCAGACATAGGATCTCTCAGCTGGTTCTCCTGTTTCAGAAAGAAGCTCAAACCACCTGTGCTCTATAGAAATTCAGCACCTCTCATTGCCAAACTCTGAAATCAGTAAATGATCAGCCAAGGCTCAGGGCTGAATGCACATTTTCAACTGTACTTAAAAACTTTTTAGTGTGTAATAGTACGTGATCTATGCTTTGTGATGTGGGTTTTTTTTCATTTCAAGAAACAATTCATGATGTGTAGTGATCACCCATATCAGTGTGCAGCTCATTGGTCCACTGTGTAACAAAGACTGAAGAAAAGATTTTGTCTTGAGTTACTAGAGTTTAGCACTTTGACTGTAATCCATAACAGCTCTCTTGACACATCATCCATTCTTCCCTTTACCGTTAACTTGCTTCCAAGCTATTCTCCTGTAAAGGTTGCTTGCTGGCAACTCCCTTTCATGTAGACTTTCAAACTTATGGCTGAAAGTCATTCCTATGCAAATAGCTGATTTCAAGGATTCAGGTCTTTGCTGATTTTTCATTGGCACTGTGCAAACGTCGTAAGACTATTCTGGATAATCTGATGAGAAGCTCATTGGCTACAGGCCAAAAAATTGAGAACTAAAACTTTTCTGCTGTATTTATCAATTTTAAATGTTTTCTGACCATAAATCATTGACCATTTTTGTTTGTCAACATTTCATGAGGTCATTTGCTAGAGTAGAAGGTCGGCTGGGACAGGAACATAGTGTGGAAACAGGGAGTCAAAGTAGGATATAGAAGATGAGGTTTCCCCATTGCACTGGTCCTTCACAGAGTCGCGTTAAGTCTCTTCTGCTGCTTGGTTGGCTTTACAAGCCCCACTTGGCACAAAACAGTTAAATAAGCTTTGTGTTCAACCGAGATCTAGATATTGGGGGGTGGGAGCAGGCTTTTTTATGGCAGCATGTGATTTAGGGATTATTAAGGCAACAGTGGCAGAGACTCTTAAATCATAGCAGAGCTTTGTGTTAAATTACATAGCGCTGAGTTCTGTGCTGCTGGGTAGTTTTTCTTAATTGTGCTTGTTAAAATGTACTTTAGAGTTGCATGTCTCGCACAGTGATTAATGGGTATAGATCTTGCTTCTGCTCACAAATAAGAAACCTTGCATCCTCCCTACAGCTCCTGGCCCACTAAATACCTGTAAAGGTATACTGTCCCAGTGAGTCATTTAGCTCATTCCCTGAAGGGCATTACCAGATGTTCTCTCAGTCTGTCTGTTTTAGGGGTTTTGTCGGATCTCTTTCCCTAGTATGATTCTGATTAGTCACTAAATTAAATCTACATGGGGAGGTCCTTAGCACTTTCTTTCTGGTCAGTCTTTAGTGTTCTGCCTCAGGCCAAACCCTAACTGCAGTCAACGAAGTCTGTTCCAAATTGCATTTGAACCGTGTCTTCTGCCTGTTTTTTACATGCTCCCGTGGCTCCATTCAAAGTTTGCCTTCTCCTTGTCATTATCAAAAGCACTCAAACTAGAAGCCAGCCTTCATAAATTTGGCATATTAAGCCTCATAAACATCAGTCTTAGAGACTTTTCTCCAGCTCAAGTGAAAACCAAACACTATTCTCATTTGCTCTGGCAAACTAGGAACAGGTTATAAGAGGAGCTACTTCGTATTTCTATCCAAATTTCTATCCAGATTTCTAGTTCAGAATTCAGTTTCAAGGTTTTGTTTTCCTGTAGAATTTATTCCTTTAGGATGTTACCACCATTAAAGTCTCCAGTGGTTTCTTTTTTTCACTGCATGGAATGAATCTTGCCTGCCCTGTGATTTTTCTTAAATACTCAGAACTCCAACAGAAGTTTGATACCAATATTTTAACAAAAATATGTGCTCACTAGGACATTTGGTGGAACAATACATGTTTTTAATTAAATATTCTACAGATGCAAGTTTTGTAAGCAACATTTGCCTAGTAAATGTTACATTTTTATCAGTACAGTTGTCCCTAAGCCTCTGTTTCTCAGATGTTAAACAAATTAGGCAAAGAAGCTGCTGTTACCTGTTACTCTTGTTTGTTTGTTTGTTTGTTTGTTTTAGAAGAACATTTCTTGTCTCTGAGGTGTTTACATGCTATAGTATTTTGCTGCTCCTGACCATGCATGCACACATTCATAGCAGACCACTTTGAAGCGCTCTTGTTCCCAATTTAGGTTTGGAGAGCTAAGGCACAGGAAGAAAAAAGACCTTTAAGTTGCAGACCAACACAGAGCTACTGGAGCTCGCTCCAAGGAAATTGCTAGATCTGCATGGTACAGTACGGCAGCACAGGCTCAGGTGCAAGCAGAAGGACTGAAAGGCTGCATGTTTCAGAGCCAGCTGGTTCAGCAGTAGCTCTAGGATTTCTGCAGGACATTGCATCACCAAATATAGGCATGCTGAATATGATTTCTCTAAGGTTACACAGAAACATATCCGTGTCTCCTGTGATAACACGAATCACGAGACCATCATTCCTCCTGTTATTCATTTCCTGGGTGTGCAGATCTCTCTGCAGAACAGGAGGACAGAATTTCACACTAAATGTTCTGAAAGCTTTGCAAGCTCATAGCTGGCAGGGAAATAGAGATAGCCAACGCTATACAATATATCAAAGACAAGTGGAAGAAAAGATAACAGTTACCCAACACTGCTGTAACCATTAGACTATACTGTTTCAAAAATATATGATTGTTATTGGTTTTGTGTCTATTTATAGTTTTTAAACAAGCTTTTCTTAGCTGCAGAATATGTAAATTCTTGACTGTTATTTTCAAAGATCCATATTCTTCAGTTCTAGTAAATGTCTTGAAATATTTCACTTAAATGAAAACTTGCATATAAATATTCAATGAGTTCTGCTGACCAGAATAGATGTGCTCATTTATCCTTCAGGCAGACATTTTGGAGAGTCAGGAACAGTTATGCTTACTTGGGGTTTGGTCCAGAAAGTACATCTCTCTCTCAGTATCAAGCTTTCCTGTTGCTCAGAGGCCCAGTATCCACTCAGCCACCTAATGTTGATGCAAAATATTATATATGAATCCTGTTCTATAAACTCATTCTTTTTTCATCCCATTCACTATGCTGAAGAGATTGTCCCTGCTCATTGCGGGGGGGTTGGACTAGATGACCTTTAAAGCTCCCTTCCAACTCAAACTATGATTCTATGATTACTCCCTCCTTTCAATTTCCTCTCATGTTTCTGAACTTGGTTTCATGTCTACCTTCCACAGTCTCTGGTTTTTTTCTCTTTGCTCGCAGGCTGTGTTTTCTAGGCTTGTTTTAGCATCTCTTCTCTGAGAGGACTGGCCAAGGTCTGTAGGGAAGCTACTGCCAAGAATCCAGGACCCAGAATTCCTAATTTCCTACTCACTGTATATCAGACTATCGCTGGGACACTAAACAAACCGTTTATACCACATCACGGTGGGTGTAATAATACTTAATAATGCTAGTATTGAATGATATATATTATCAATGAACATTGAAATCGCTAGGATCATGAATGTGGAAGTACAAAATATTATTTGATAAAGGATTCAGCACAGCTGTAGCTAACAAGAACTGGAGATTTGGGAAGCTCGTTTACCTTGTTTATATAGAAAGAGACCTGGGAATCTGAAAAAGAACAGTTAATAGCATATGTAATGCCAGAAAATGATAGACTAAAAAGGGTCCAAGTCAAATTTATCTCTGACCAAATGTGAAAACCAGCAGTGGATGGTAGATCTTTACAGAATACAACATAAAATGAAATAAACCAGGTTACAGTCATTTCTGTATTCAGCTTCTATAGCTGCAATCATGGTTTATCTCCAACATTTTTCCTCGATATCTCCATAAATACTGTTATCCTAGATAAAATTTGTTTTAATCAGGATTAGTTCCATTACTAACGTGATTTCTGACCTCTGTATTCTATCTCACTTCATACAGCACAGCACTTTCAAGCATATCAAGGCCTAGGCTGGCAAAATTGCCTCCCGAGATGATCAGGTTTTGCAAGTAGTTTTCCTGAGTATGAAATATAACAGAGCAAATATCTTCCATGTTATTGGAAAGACCTTACATATTTGTGATCAATTCAGCTTTTACAAGAGCTCACTAAATTCGGTATTTGCACAGTTAGCTTGAAATTGCTTAACTGTACTGAGCAATGAATATCAATTAAGTGATTACTAATGAAAACCTAACCTAGCCTAAGCACAATTAATTTCTGTTGAAATCTGACCCCTCAAAATGTAAGTAAATTGACTTGGTTCTGTTTTAATGGAAAGATTTTTTAAAAATTTAAATATTTTAACAAGCCATGTCAATTTGATAAAACAGAGTGTCCAATTGCAAAAGCTTCCTCTTTCACTTGCAGATGCGTACATCTTGGAAAGTTAATACACCATATGTAATGAGAAATTTCTGAAAAGTGATTTAAAAGCATAGAGAACTATTTGTACCCACAGGCCCCATCTTAAAGGATGTGAACACACTGATTATAATATCCCAGGTATACTCTGTAAGTCAAAAGGCCTGATCCTTCAAGTTTCTAAAGAATTATGTCATCTGATCTCCTTATCAAGATCCCATTAAGGGAGGGGAGCCCTTCCCCTAGGGGATTACAAAGACCACTGCCAAGAGAGAAGGCCAAGAACAGAGGAGCATCAGATTCAGTGCCTATGGAACTGAGATATTAGTGCTATAAATCCCTCTCAAGACATGACAAGGACTGGAGCTGCTCTCCCTGTTGCTTAGCCTGATCTGTCTGCATGGTCCTCTAGAGTTCAAAATATGTGAAATACGTGACACGGAATAGGTTTGTTCATTTATCTCAACTGTCAGTGAATGAATTGTATTTCAGTAGGGCTGTTGTACCAAAATATCTGAGAAGACTTGAGGCTATTTCTTAGATCAGAACTGAATTTTAAAATGTACTTGCCACACCAAGCTCAGCAAAAAAGTTTGCCCTGGAAAGTTTCATTTCCTATCAAGCCATTATGAGACAAGCAAAGGAAATGAGGCATTACAGGAGTTACCCATCACTTCTTGTCTCTTATATCTGGTAATTCACCAGTTCCAGCATTTCAGCTGAATTTGGAAGACCTGATTCAAATCCCTTGAAAGGGGCTTGGCCCCACAGTCTGGATGAATACCCTAATCTCCCAGGTCTGAAGTCTCTCTTGTTTAACTCTTTCAGGTCAGTGAGTAGTGGATAGAGCTCCTCCTCCAGAGGGGAGGCTGAGAATGCTGCTCTGGCCCAGCAAACACAGCACAGTTTAGGAAAGATTAGGATGGCAGCCAGGTAGCAACGCCCTCCGGGCTCCCATATCCCCAGTGCATGGCAAATGGTGGGGCTATGTTTCCACCCCTGGGGCAGTCGATTCCAGGTGTACTGAATGCCCCTCCAAGTGAAAGCAAACTGTGGCCGGCACTCTGCTGCTAAAGGGATTGAGAAAATAATCCAAATCCTTCTGAAAGTCAGTTTTGCCATAAAACAAAGTAAGGTGAAGGGACCCGCACAGGAGATTCAGTTTTTAGGAATAAAATGGCAAGATGGACGTCGTCACATTCCAATGGATGTGATCAATAAAATAGCAGCTATGTGTCCACTGACTAGTAAACAGGAAACGCAAGCTTTCTTAGGTGTTGTGGGTTTTTGAAGAATGCATATTCCAAATTAGAGTCTGATTGTAAGCCCTCTCTATCAAGTGACCTGGAAGAAGAACAATTTTAAATGCAGTCCTGAGCAACAACAAGCCTTTGAACAAATTAAACAGGAGATAGTTCATGCAGTAGCCCTTGGGCCAGTCCGGGCAGGACCAGATGTTAAAAATGTGCTCTATACCGCAGCGGGGAGAATGGCCCTACCTGGAGTCTCTGGCAGAAAGCACCTGGGGAGACCCGAGGTCGACCTCTAGGGTTTTGGAGTTGGGGATATCGAGGATCTGAGGCCTGCTATACTCCAACTGAAAAAGAGATATTAGCAGCATATGAAGGAGTTCGAGCTGCTTCAGAAGTGGTTGGTACTGAAACACAACTCCTATTAGCACCCTGACTGCCAGTGCTGGGCTGGATGTTCAAAGGGAATGTCCCTTCTACACATCATGCAACTGATGCTACGTGGAGTAAGTGGGTCGCACTGATGACACAGTGAAGTCAAATAGGAAACCCCGGTCGCCCAGGAATTTTGGAAGTGATCATGGACTGGCCAGAAGGCAAAGATTTTGGAATATCACCAGAGGAGGAGGTAACACGTGCTGAAGAGGCCCCAATGTATAATAAACTGCCAGAAAATGAGAGGCAATATGCCCTGTTCACTGATGGGTCCTGTCGCATTGTAGGAAAGCATCAAAGGTGGAAGGTGGCTGTATGGAGTCCTATACGACAAGTTGCAGAAACTACGGAAGCAGAAGGTGAATCGAGTCAGCTTGCAGAGGTGAAAGCCATCCAGCTGGCTTTAGACATTGCTGAACGAGAAAAATGGCCAATACTTTATCTCTATGCTGACTTGTGGATGGTGGCAAATGCTCTGTGGGGGTGGCTGCAGCAGTGGAAGCGGAGTAACTGGCAACGCAGAGGTAAACCCATCTGGGCTGCCGCATTGTGGCAAGATATTGCTGCCCGGCTAGAGAATCTGGTTGTGAAAGTACGTCATGTACATGCTCACGTACCCAAGAGTCAGGCCACTGAAGAACATCAAAACAACCTACAGGTAGACAAGGCTGCTAAGATTGAAGTGGCTCAGGTGGATCTGGATTGGCAACATAAGGGTGAATTATTTATGGCTCGGTGGGCCCATGACACCTCAGGCCACCAGGGAAGAGATGTAACGTATAGACGGGCTTGTGATCAAGGGGTGGACCTGACCATGGACACGATCGCACAGGTTATCCATGAATGTGAAACATGTGCTGCAGTTAAGCAAGCCAAGCAGTTAAAGACTCTTTGGTATGGAGGACGATGGCTGAAATATAAATATGGGGAGGCCTGGCAGATTGACTATATCACACTCCCACAAACCCGCCAAGGCAAGTGCCATGTGCTTACAATGGTGGAAGCAACCACCGGCTGGCTGGAAACATATCCCGTGCCCCATGCTACTGCCTGGAACACTATCCTGGGGTGCTAACCGCTGGACCATTGACTGACTACTTGCTAGTTGTAAATCTACCATGTTCATCCTCTTCCAACTTAAGACGATTTGTTGCATGCAAATTAAATTTGCAAATTTTGATCAGCAGCAGTGGCCAGCATTTCAGGAATGAATAGCAATTCAGTGGTACCTGTTTCAGCATGTTCATTCATTTTGTGCTTGAATTTAACTGATCACTTCACTTTGAAAGGAGCTCTGAAAATCAATGCAATAAATAAATACCAGTAGTAAGCTCAGTACTTGTTTGTTATGAAATCCATTGTTTTAAATGAAAATTTCAATACTCACACATACTACAAAGCAGGATCATTGTAAATTTTAACCCAACATTCACACACTGCAGGGTACACCTATAAAATTTGTAGAGGTTATTAGATGTTTTTACTTGTAGGTTTCTTTATTATTGATTTAAAAGCTGTTAGCCAGAAGGCTTGCTGACATCAAGCTTTTCTTTTTTTTTCCACGGTGAGGAAAGCCAGTCAGGACTCTAAGTCTTCAGACACTAATATGCATAATTTTATATGTAGCCTTTTAATAATACAGCAAAAGGATATGCAAATATGCCAATTTCATTTACAGAGTTGAAATCTGCTTCAATAATTCTTGTGAGATAAGAAGAGATAAACTATATCTATTCATTTGCATCAAAAGCCCATTGACAGCCAGCTTTTAAGAATAGCTCTGATGCTTTCTTTGTCCTAAAGTACAAGTTGGAATTTTTATTTCCTAATAGAAACAGAACATACGAGTGAAAATGGGCTATTAAATACTGGATACTTCCCATACCAAGCAGCCTGGACTGGTGTCTAGCTAGACGTCCATCATGCGTCCTCTTCAAGAACCAAGGGAAAATATTTTCACCACCAGTCTTTATCTATGTAGTCCTTCTCCTACATCTGTCAGCCAGTTTGGAAGTAACAGTCAATGTTATATACTGGAGATTATAACCTATATATTTAAAATAAGCAATTTGACTGAGTTTTCCTCATGCGATTGGTCCCAAGAAACAACGGAGGTGCAATTAATACTGCGGTGGGCTGCCACAATATAGTGAGATGGTCCATCAAAAATCTTTGACTACTTCAAGATGATCCCCTCAAAAGTACACACTTGTAAAGCAGAGATAGTATATAAATTTTAAGAAACTGAGACAAGGATGTCTGGCACAAAATGGCCTACAAACAACTCTGATACTCATGTTATTTGACATCTACTGTTAGCATTCAAAAGGCTTTTAGCAGTAAAAAGAATAGAGTATCAGTCCTTTTCTTAGCAGCTTGAGGTTGTTCTGGGACACTAAGGGGTTTTTTTGCTGTAGGAAAATGATTCAGCCTAACTTTGCTGGTCTAGAGATTAACCAGCGAACGTGTAAGAGACTTTTAGCCAATTTCCTTGAATTGATCTAGTTATTCTCCAGAGCATAAGTGTACCACTCTTCTCATGAGTAACAATGCCAGCTTTGCAAGCTAGTTGTAACAGTACTTGTATCACTAGTCTGTTCAACACGCTCTCAGGATGTCGGCGCAGCAGTAACTCAGAGGGACGAGGGACAGCTACCAAAGCTTCAGTGCCATTCCTGTGGGTGATGACTGTGAGTCCAGCGTCTCCGCTCGACTGAAGATCAAAGGACAGGCAGCGCTTGCTTAGTTCGTCAGCTCTGATACAACCAAAGGAAATGTGCATGTGTTATCCAAGACAGACAAATCTCCCTAGGCAATAAGAAGGCTTGATTTAGTCTTGCACTTTTTTCTTATTACAAGCAAAGGAGAGTGTTCTTCATGAACTCTGATCTGTTGTTTTTGAAAGCAAAAAAATTTTCTACTGTTATAAAACTGCTAGAAACTGCCTGTACATATTCATGCCAGAGGATTAACAGAGGCCAGGCCACCTATCAGTGCTGAGTTTTTGTTCCACATCGGTTTCTTTGGATGTTACAATGCTACAATTTGCTTAACATAGGTAGCCAGTCATAGAATCCCTAATGTCATTGGTATTTATCAACCAAACACACAGCTGGGCATTCACTGTGTGCTACAAACAGCTCTGGCTGTGCTCTTTGTCTGGGGACGGATCCTGAAAGTGACATTTGCTAGAGATTTCCCTGGGGGTGGGGCAAAAAAGCAGTCGATGTCAATGCCTTTGCAGGTACTGTCATTTTCATTCTTAAAAAAAGGCATACCAAGGACAAGAGTGACTGGAAAATTTAAGGGGAAGCCATGAAGTTTAGCAGATTCTGCCTAGGTTTACTGCTGAAGCCACATAAAATATTTAAAAGTACTGTAAGAGGCCTAGAGTAAAGTAGCTCTAATAGTGCTGTTTAAATCTGAGTTTATGGAGAATTAACACCTGGCAAAACTGTTAAAAAAAAAAAAGGGAAGATTAATAACTTCTGGGTCTTGACAAATGGCGAATAGAAACATAAGATTTTTCCTTGACCTAGTTCTGATTGAAACCTTTAATTGCCATCCCGTTAAAGCTAGGCAGTAGAACAACAGGAGCACTGAGAACAAAGATCTAAGTAAAAACTGACAGTGAGTTACCCGGGCTTGATCCTGTAGTTAATATAAAATGAGGAATATGTTCAAATTAGTGACTCAACTTTCGGTATTCAGCTTGAGACAAAAGCGAGCATATAAGATAACATTTGCTGAAGCTCCTGACTGGCTGAGATTCATAGCGAATTATTTGATTAACTAACTTCCTTTCTCATAGCAAGGATCTTGACTTTGAAGCCTTCAAAACTCAAGTACGCTCTGAGTAATGAGAGAACTCTGACACATGTTGCTGTAGCATTTAAAATTACTGTTGTTTTTTGTGTGCCATCACTACAAGTTACTACTTCCTTAGCAAAATACAGAGGGAGCACCTGCCAGGGCCTTGGCCTTGCCAGTGTCTAACCAAGTCTTAGATTAACCTTAACACAAATGGAAACGGACCAAGTTAGCCAGATCTGAACTGGAGCCATTGAAACATGCGTGTCATCGGCTGACCACTGTGAGGGTATTATCTGTCAGCAAAACACCACGAGTGGACTGCTGGGAAAAATGCTTTCTTAAACTGAGTCAAAAAAATTATCCAGAGCTCATGTCGTTGTCTGTTTTTAATACTTAAAATTTCTCCCAGGGTTACCTAACCCTAAATGTTTGATTAGCACGTTAGCATCTCAGCCTGTAGAAAGCAGCAATCTTATCCAGACTCCATCAAACAAAAAGGCTTCTGGGAAAACTCCTTGATGGATCAGCATGTGGTTTTTCTTTTCACTTTTACCTCCCTATATTGGCAATACACACAAGATCCTTCAACTGATTTCACAGAGGGATAGTATGCACATAAATATGTCTGCTATTCTATATATATAAATGTCCTATTATATGCACATTTTAAAGGAATATTGCCTGCAGGTGTTACCCAAGAATTGAAAATGCACCAATTTGGGCTATATTTAAGCAATAATGACTGATGGAGAGGCTGTTTCTTTTCAGCTAAGTGTGCCAAGACTTAGTTTATCTGGTAATTAACTGCTGGGAAAGTCCTCCCTGTCAGTCATCACTGCTTAAATAAGTATTAGATGGGGGAGGGGAGAAGGCTTGTCATTAATCACTAGGAAATTTCAGATACTTGCTGTTTTGCTGTTACAAAACATGCAAGTATTAAGAAAAAACACCAACAGTTACCTTCTAAGGTGTTATAATTATATATTGGCCTGCAAGTTGTCTTAGATATGGCTCATTTATGTATAGCATTTAAGATCAGCATAATAACTGATAAGAAAAGAGGACTACACGAAATTTGTAATTTTCAGTACAGTCACTGTTGCACTGGGTTGCTTTCAGTATGCTTTCAGGTGAAAAAACAACAGCATTTGCTAGGGACAGGCATGCATCAGCTTTCAGAGACTGAAAAGAACTAAAGTCATCAGCCGCAGATACAGGCAGTAAGGAGCCTGTTCTGAGCAAGGAGCAGGATGTTCATTTGGTATTTCTGTCTGGTATTGTCCTTCGTTGCAATGTATAAGAAGTATAATAAATAAATAAGAAATACAGCAGTAATTCTAAATGACTAACAAAATAAATATAGATTTCATATTTATATAAATATCTATGTCTTTCTTAAATGTATTTAAATATAAAAATAAATTAAAATTATATAGATGAATGTCACTTACTTATATAAATATGCCAAAACACAATAAACAAATAAATATAACCTACCACATAAACAAAACATGACAAAATATCTTGTATTTCCACGTAGGCAAAGGAAGTTCAATTCATGGTTGTCTGGTGGTCCTTTAGCTCCAGCTTGCACAGAAAGAGTTGCATGGATTCACTCTCTTGTCTACAACAAATGCTCTCATACTGTGCTGTTAAGATGAAACTTGACTTCTCCAGCCCTAAGCTGCTCTGTAGAGGTACTCCCAAGAGCACAATATGCAGAGCCAAGATATGCAGGTAGTCCTGCCCCTCAATTATTTTGGTCCTACTGTGAAACCAATGTGAGCCACTAGCAACTGATCCCAAGTTACAGCAGCCCTAAAAACTCTTCTACACTCAATCACGTGTCCCTTCACCTGAGGTTAAAAGGGACATTGGCTCCATCTGTCCCTCTGTGTACATTTGTCTGTCTCAGGAAGGAATGAAACAAGAAGATAAAAGTTCACTGCTGTGTCAAGGGGGCTCTTAGTTTCCGCCTGGCACATATTAGAGGATTGCATGCAGGTTCTAATGCCTTCACATTAGGAACCAATAGTCACGCAAAGGCTTTTTTCCATCTTACCAAGAGGGTAATTCATGCCACTTTCCCCTTTCTAGCAGCAATATTCAGTACCAAGAACCTTCAAAGCAATATATTCCAGGATGAACAATCAGCTAGTGTAGTTTACCATGGATGTTATAAATATTACTAGCTTTACATGCTGGTGCACATATGGACTGAAATCCTAACCTCATTGAAATGGGTGGGAGCTTTGCCAGTCACTACACTGTGATCAAGATTTCAGACACTGTATCTTAAAATGTAAAATATCACCATATGTGATGGATGCAGAACCCTGCCTATCTGCTGTACCTTCAGCAGGTATTCTATATAACAATGTTAAGATCAGTTCTACATGACTTATTTTCTTGAAGTCATGTAATTTCAATGGAGTTATGTGTATTGATGATACTCAGATGAGAGTAGCTGCTTCTAGATATATTACCAAATATATCTAGTTTAAATCCTAAGATTTCAGAACAGGAGATCTAATAAGGCTTATCAGAGAATATAATAGCATAGCAGGCTGCCCTGGGGCAAGTAAGAACTAATGAAGCCACAGTATTGACATTTTAGCGCAGACACAAAGCAGACTTCATAATTTGATGCAGACATATTCCCCTCTGCAACAGGGCTGACGAGCTTGCCTATTATACAGCATTTGTACGTAGCATATTACACAGCTCCCTCCCGAGAAAATCAGCCAGGTTGTGCGCACGCTGTGTAACACCCACAGACGAGATTGTTCCCTGGTTGGAACAACTGCCCTGGCAAGGAGACAGGAACGGGACAATATTTAGTAGAAAGACAGCCCATGTCAGGTAAAGGAGAAGGTGGGATCAGTGATTCAGAACTTGGTTTTCCAACACTCAAGACTGATCCTAAGTCAAGTAGAACAAGTACATTTGTTTATGGTACGCATTAATTGGAAGGCATACTTTTTTTTCTTGTAATTTAGGGTTAACAGGAAGAGAGGAAGGGGCATTTTCATTGAGAAAGTTCACATATTAGTCAATATTTGTTGCAAGTGTGTGATTTTTTGAATAACTTCAGATCTTTTCAGACTTATGTATATTAATGTTACAATTTATTACAGAAATGCTTCACCCTAATTTTAGGACTGTCTTGGATTAGGATTCAGCCAGGTGAGCTATCAGCTCTACCCTGTCACCCCCTCTCTCTGTGATTTTGGGCAAGTCCATTTTTCAGTTTCAGCTTTTCACCTGTAAAATGGGAATAGCAGTGATCGTGCCTTTGCTTGTCTCAGCTATTCATATCTCTTGCATATGCATAGACTTCGGACTTTTTTTAAAACCTGATATATATTATAAACAGTAAGATATGAGCCTTGGTACCTTCTTTGGGGAAGTATTTGTTTTCTTTCTGGATGTACTGTAGATCCATTTTCCTAGATCTCATACGACCATACTGCTATTATATAAATGTTAAATAATGATGTTGATAATTGTATAGAGTCAGTGTGCAAATGAGTCTTTAATAAAGATGTCCAAAAAAGGCAAGTTGTTTTCTGAGGGAAAGTTAAAGACAAAATAGATACAACATACACAGGCTTATGTTTCAGCACTGCAGAAAAATCAGTGTCTAAAATGAACTTATATATATATGTTATGCATTTCTCTGGTGTCTGGTCACCTGTTTATCACCTTGCCTTCAAAACTGCTAGTTTTTTTCAATTTTATTAGGTTCTAATGTGAACTAGGACTTAATTTGAAATTTTATCAGCTGTTTCTCCATGCCACAGTTGTATAGTCTTGGGTTTTCTCATTAAAAAGCTCTTGTTTTTTCTACTGTGTTAGGAGTACATTATAGATGGTTGTTCTGGAGTGTCCAAAAGAAGTAAAGAAAAGGATATGCTGCAGTTATTTGTAAACTTCTGATTTTAGAGCTCTTTACTAAAAGGAAATTGGAATTGAAATGGCTGGTTCAAAGCAGAATGGTTAAATGAAAAGATCTGTGTTTGGTTTCAGTTATCCTCAAGATATAATCACATTATTTATCATTTTTTCAATACTATAAGCATTGTTAAAGTAAGAGGTACCAGGGAAAGTACCACTGTAAATTTTTTGGTTACTTTTTTATTGGATTTGTTACAAAAGTCTTTCAGGTATTAAGACTATTTCTGGTTGGGGTTTTTTTGTCATTTACAAAAGCCCTTCAGAGACTAAGAGTAATTTTGGTTGGTTTTTATCAGGCAAGTGCTGAGAACTCAGTTTAGGAAGGAGCTGGTTTGTTCTAAAGCTGAGCAAGGCCAAAGTCCTGCTGGTGGTCACCAGAAAGCATTCTGATGGACCTGCAGCCTCTGTGGGAGGAAGGCACAGAGCCACACCGGGCAGTTCGGCTAGGAGCTCAGGAGTGAGGGTATTTGCTCAGTTGCTAGTGCTGCTGTCTCGCACTCCAGCTTCTGTCGGTGACATTCTCTATTACCTCCGCTTCTGCACCTGATGGCCCGTAACATGAAAGTGCTGCTTCCTTTGTGGGTTCAACACGGGAGTAAATTAGAGAGGCAGCCATCAGCCCAACTCTAGTCCACAAGGCAGTACGTCTAACAGCAGAAGACTCGATGTATATATTTTGCCTGTTATTATTTCTGAAGCAGCTTCAAATTGCCTGAGAATGTCACAATAAGCAAATGAAAGACAAATGAACTCAATTAAAGATAAAGGGGGAAGGAGGAGCTGGATTTTCAAAACTGCTTATATGATTTAGAGCCATAACTCCTGTCATAACTCCCAATTCACTGGGAATTGACTGTCTAAATCTTTCAAGCTCTTTTGAAACTACCACCCAATAATTTTTCCCTGGGCAGATATCACTAGCTCTTGCTTTTCCCCAGTGAGATAAGTGTATCATAAATAACATTCAGCAAAATAACTCCATAATACGCACTTTTTATACACTTTTTATGTACTTTCACAAGGGTAAAATACTGTCTGTATAAAAAGTTCAAATGGTTTAGTTCTGCCATGGATTAATACATATTTAAACTGTAAAATATTGATTCCTTGCCAAATCTCATCTGGGGTAGCGCTTTCCAAGTCTGTCTTCCATTTCTCTTTGGTTTAAAGGATCAAAGAAGTTCCATTACCCAATAAGCCCAATAAATCAGGGTGACTGAAATCTTAGATTCAAAATGAAGTGTATCTAAAGGCTAAAAAAACATTGTATTATGTCAAAGGTAGGTAAATACTGTAAAAATGTATTCACCTCACTGCAATGAAATCCACACCCCACTGCTATGGCCTACAAAGTTTATTCTTCAGTGCACATGAACAAGAGGCTTCTTTAGTTCCAAGCCAAGATGAATGTCATTGAATGTTTTGAGAATTGGCAGCACTCATGTTTGTGCAACTCACAATGAGTATGTGGGCGCTCTCCCCTCTTGCGGTGCACAGCTGCACCCAGTAGTGCTTTACTTCAGGCAAGGCTGCAGCGCGGTGTGCAGTTCTCAATCAGACCCACTCCCCTTGCAGGTGTATGGAATATATAGTATTAGATATATCATTTTCTGTTGGAAGATTTTTTCCTGTTCTTTGATTTAATGATTTTTAAATTATTGAGTGTAAAAAAAAGTAAAAAAAAAAAAACAAACCCAACCAAACCCAAACTGTAGAGAATATCTGCTGCAGGCTGCTGGGGTTTTGGGACCTTTCCATTTAAAACAGTATGAATGTGTCTCAAGAAAGCATAACAGGAGAAGAAAATGAGTTAGTTTGCTAATGTAAACATATTTGTGGCCATTTCATTGAGAAACACTAATTCCATGCTTTGGAGAAGATATTTAGCGTGGGGTTCATCTCACTTTACTTTATCCATCCAGAAACTAGATATCCAGTCTAAACTCACCTAGGCTTCCATATGGCCAAGACGTATCACAAAGTCATGCATTCCATCTTTTTTGGACTCTTAATTTAGGACAATATGGATTGCCTTCTGGTGGTACCTATCTCCTGGCAATGTATAGAGCAGAGCATCAGATAATTTAGCTTTGAGTAATGCTGATCTTTTAGATGTCTAACACTAGGTGAGATGAATTCTACCTTTAAAATTTGCCCTGGGAGATGGCCTACAGGCTGGGAACTGCTTCCTGTCATTCTCACTGTTTCACACATTCCATAGGGACTACTTGGGATACTAAAGTCTCCACAGAATCCACGTCTGTAGCTCCTCCATACTACTTAGTTCCTTCAGCTTCTCCGAACACCACCTGTGCCTGTCCTATCCAGGCAGCCCTGGGTCTGAGCTGGACTTTCCCGCAATTATTTTTTGTGCTCACAAGAGCTGCCACGTGCAGAGCACAGAATGGTTCAGAAGAAGCAGACAAGCTAAACACAGATTTGGCAACGTGCATTGGTGATTGTGGCCTTCCTGGTCCTTTCAGATGTGTTGGTCACATCAGATCACATCACACCCAATTTTACTCATTATCTTTATGAAGAGCAATTCTCCTCACAAGCTAGGGAGGAAGAGAAGACTCAAAAACTTTTTGAACAGTCTGACGCTATCTGGTCTAACGTTCTGCATACACATGTTGAAGAGTTTCCATATCCTAGACAACCTGCAGACTAGCATATAGTGTAGCACCTTAGGAAAGTGTCCCGGTTTTGGCTGGGAGAGAGTTAATTCTCTTCTTAGTAGCTGGTACAGTGCTGTGTTTTGGATTTAGTGTGAGAATGATGTTGATAACATGCTGATGTTTTAGTTGTTGCTAAGTAGCGCTTATCCCAAGTCAAAGATTTTTCAGTTTCCCATGCTCTGCCAGCAAGCAGGTGTGCAAGAAGCTGGGAGGGAGCATGGCCAGGGCAGCTGACCCGAACTAGCCAAAGGGATATTCCATACCATGGAACATCACGCTCAGTATATAAACTGGGGGGAGCTGGCTGGGAGAGGTGGATCGCTGCTGGGGCATCGGTCAGCGGGTGGTGAGCAATTGCATTGTGCATCACTGGTTTGGTTGTTTGTTTGGTTTTTTTCCTTTTTTTCCCCTCTTCTTTTTTTTGTTATATTCCTTTTCATTACTATTATTATTATTATTATTATTATTTCATTATTATTATTATTGTTAGTATTATATTTTACTTTAGTTATTAAACCGTTCTTATCTCAACCCATGAGTTTTACCTTCTTTCCCGATTCTCCTCCCCATCCCACTGGGAGCTGGGGTGGGGGAGAGTGAGGGAGCAGCTGTGTGGTGCTTAGCTGCTGACTGGGGTTAAACGACGACAGAAAGGCAATTGGAATAAATCATATTTTTAAAGAAGTATCTAATCTTGTTTTGACGGCTCCAGAGATAGAGTCTACCACCTGTTCCAGTATTTAATTACCCCTGTAATAACAGAGCGGGGTGAGGGGGTTGGTGTCCCAGTCCCATGGCTTCCCTTCACTTAAGCCATTTTAGCATTCCTGTATCTTTTCTCAAAGGTAGATGCCAGGCTCTAATACTGTTCTTGCCATTGCTGTTAAGAAGGATAAGACAGTTTGATAATTCCTCACCTTTTTATTCATCCAAGGATCATATTAGACGGTACCGTTACAGAACTGCAGTGAGAGCTCATTTGAGGTAACTCAAGAGCTTCTCTGCATCAGGTGGACAGAGATGAAGTTCTTAATCCTTAGGTATCACTTTCATCCGTGTTTGGGATAGATTGCTGCATATTTGTATAAAATTAAAAATATTGTGTTGGCTTGTGATCATTTTATCAGATTGCACTGTAACAGCAGCGTCTCCTTACTGCCAACTTTAATGTTAATAAAAATAGTGGAGCTTGTTGGAACACAAATTAGTCCTTAAGTGTTACCAATAGAAGCAAGGAAGTTGATATCCCCTCACTAACAACTATATTCTGTGATCTGTCACTGGGCCAGTAATCCATCTAAGCTGTCCCATTTTATGTTGCTGTTATAAACATTTTAAAATCAAAATTTGATGTGGGACTAAGTCAAATGCCTTGAAGAATTCAGTACCCCACCTCAAGAGAGTTGCCATTATCAACCAGGCACACACTCCTGCCAAAATAACAAGATCCGCTTTCTAGGAATGCTGACTGGCATTCATTACGTTTTTAGGTTCGGATGCTTTGCTGACACAGTCCTGAATGAACTGTTTATTATTTCAGCCAGTATTGATATCAGACTAACCAATCTGTTATTCTCTACATCATCCTTCTAACATATTGGGATCATGTTGGCAATCACCAGCTGTTTGATATTTTCTCAGATTGCCAAATTGTGTTAAAATGAATACTACTGGTTGTGAGAGAGCTCATTCACTTTAAGACTCCTGGGGTGGAGCTATCTGTGTATGTTGGTCTGAAAACATTTCTGGTTTGAAGATTTAACAGATGTGGTTTCACATTTTGGTTTGTTTCATTTGATAAATTTTCTGAATGTTTCTGCTTTTTATGCATATTGTGTGCGGTATTGCTGTCTTCCTTGATACTAGAGGATGTATTTTGAGTCCTTCCTTAAGAAATCCTGTAATCCTGCATGTTGTTTGCCTTTCTCGTTGGGGTAATTCCATTTAAGTGAAATGGGAGCATAAATATGAGAAGCATTTGATCAAGACTTCAGGCTGCATTTCCAGAACAAATAGTACCCAGTTAGAAAAGTTGGATATGGTTTATCTGTGAGCTGTCTCCAATTTATAGATGCATATATACAGGGTTTTGATCTGATACCATACTGATACAGATGGGTTATACTATTCGTTTTAGTATCTGATCTTCCTTAGTTCTGAATATATTTGAGCAAGGCCAAGTTTTAATTTGAACCATCAACAAAGACCTTACTGGCTCTCCATTCTTATCTGCTCTGCAGGAAAAATAATTTATGAGTGTGTATACATATATATATGTACTTCAGAAACTAAAGCAACAAAGAAGAGAGGGAGACAGAAGTATTGGCCAAAATAAATTGTGGAATTCTGGGGATGATCAGAAATTTTAGGAAGAGAAATGGAAAATGAATCAAAATTCCATCCCACATCAGGACATATTTGCAGAATAAATAGCCCAACAACTCTGGCCATAAGGCAAAGCAGGTGTTTTGAGGAAGTAGGAATGTTCTCATGTTCTCAGAGTGGATGCAGATTTCTCACGTGTCATCCTTATTCCTCCTCAGCCTTAGCACAAGGTGATATTTTAAGGGAGGAAGCACAGAGATCAGAAATAAGAGCGTTCCAGCTTGAACAAAGCAGTTGCCAAATGATATTGTAAGATTTACATGTGTACAATACCAAACCAAATACGTCTACTCAATCATGAGAAAAGAATATTAGAAAGGTTGATATATTGTTGTTATTACAAAATACAGAGTGAAAATACATCTGAAAGTAATTTTTTCCCATTTCATTATAGTTTACAATATGTACACTCAATACTGGCCATTAGCTCTGTAAACTATGATATAATGGCTTCCTACCTGATCCTAAGCAGTGCCATTATAAGCAATTTTAGCATATTTTATTGAGTCAGTGAAAATTTTATTCTCTGAAAGACTGTAAGAGAATGAATTGCTTTATGAAAAATACAGCATAGTACCATGTGCAGTTGGAGGGCTAATCCACAACCAGTGAGATTCCCTGGCTTTAATAAACAACCTGAGTTCAGAAGCCAAGTGCTTCTCCTCTGTGTGTGGGTGGCTCTCTTGGATGCAGTAGCCAGGGAATACCATCTCTGGTAACGCTGTCAGACCTGTTGCCAAAGTTCATGGTCTCTAGGAGTCTTAAGACAGATAGGTTCTTCTGCAATTGAGTATTTTTCAAGCAGGTTAACTTGGTAGCTACTGCTAGGTAAACTGCTATTTGCTGGCAGGTATTTCCCTGTCTGGTACCTCCATCGGAGGAAGGAGGAAAGCAAGTACTAAGGAGAGCTTAAGTCCTTTCCACTTGAAGACTCAAGATGTAGGGGGTTTTATCTTCCTGGGTGTAAATCCTACATAACAAGGAGAAGGGAGATGAGGGTGTTAATGGCAGATTGAGGTGCTGTCATGTGAGTGTGCTGCTCTGAAATCTGTGCAAGGCTTCTCCGAGCACGGGATCTCATGGTGTGGCAAGCCTGGAGGTACCGCGCATTGCTGGGTCTTCTCTACTCCATGCTACACTACTTGGAGTGGAAACAGGCTGGGGCGAGACTGGTGTGTGAGCCTATGAAGCAGTAACCAGATATGTAAGCTGATGTGTATCAGGGTGTTATAAATGACAGGCTTGATTGTGGCAAGCCGTATATAATGATTTTCAGGCTTTTTCAGTATAGAGGCCCTAAACACTTTCCAGAGGAAGCAGAGATTTGCGTGAGATGAAGTTAAGCCTTTTTTTTTTTTTTTTTCCTTAGTTACCTTTCTTGGATCCCTTATAGACTACCACTCTCTGGGGCTCACAAACTGTAGGCTGAAAACCACTGCTGTAAACACACACACAAATCAAGCAGTGGCACTAATGTTGTTTGTAGGCTGTCGTTCACTTCACATTTGTATTGTCTCTCTGGACTGCAAGCTTTTCAGGGCAGGAACTGCCATTTTCTGTGTATAATGCTCAACACAGCAAGGACTTGATTTCAGGTGACAATACTGGAACCCCAACAATGAATAACAATAATGAATGAACACAGTGGTTGTCATCTAGTGTCAAGAAGGATTCCTCCACGGAAACCCAGCAAGTCAGAGACCTCATTACAATGAGGCAGAGAAGGAGGTGAAAGAAATTTTCCCTCCCACTACTGAATCAGTCATTTACTTATTTTTGCAACTCATTTATGGGTATAGTAGGACAAAGATGTTGGGTGTAATGTGCATTTCGTCCTATAGCTATTGTACTTGCAAAAAAGTGCAGTATACAATGTTGCAACCATGCCTGCTCTCTTACATGTGGCTGTCTAAATACTGACACAAATATTGTACCCATGCTGTTCATTCCAGAAATCTGACATTTCTCAAGACGAGGCCAAATGTGTTTACAGATAGATTTCTGAGTTTATTCAAGCTGAAAGGTACTCCTCATCTTTTGAAATGTCAGACTGCTGCTCCAAGAAAAATGAGTACAAGAGATAGGGCCACTGTTGCACAGCTCCATTTTTAAATGAGCAATATCTGATTGAAGATCCCAGCATTCATACAGCTGGCTGGGTGTTTTGCTATGATATATTGGCTGCACTGGCAGAGTGTAGTTACTTGAGCCCACTGATTATTTGCTTCAACTGAATGCCCACAGCAGTCCCAAAATTCTAGTATCCTTTACAACCCTTATATCTGTTTCAACATCTGTAATATCACCTGAGGGGCTGTACTTTTTAAATGAGCAATTTAATAAGCTAGAGGGCACAGGTGTGCTACAGAGCTGCTCTGTAGATAGGTAAAGAGAGGCACAAGGAAAGCACAACGTAGTTAAGAGTCTCACTGTGAATCTGCAGTGAGCAGGCTACCTGCGCGTTGCAAGAGCAGATTGGGAACAGCAGTACTGAGAATGTCAGAAAAATTATGATCTAATGTCTCCTGCTTCAACTCCCAGTACCTATAGCTTTCATACAACTTCTCTGTATCTCCTCTGTACTTTAGAGTTCTCTATAAAATCCACGTGTAATATCTAAGCCCTCATACCATACTGTTCATGTACCTTCCGTATACATGCTGGCTGGAGAAGTTTTTAAACAGAAAGCATCTGTTGAGAGTACGGAATGTGCCATTTTATTTTCATCGTAGATGAACTCAATAATTAGTTTTGACTATTTGCCTCAAAATTGCTTGGATATGGAGAATGCACCACACCAGAAAATCAAACAGACGAGCAGGACATTAAAAATGGTTAATAAATCATTGGACTGTTACAAAAGCCCATTTTGGTTCCTCTAGTAGTACTGGAATCATGTTAAGAGCCTGCTGCAAGGCAGTAATGTGGCCTTGCTATTGCTGTTGAAGCCTCGATTGAACCTCTGTGCCAGAGTACAAATTACCTAGTCTACACTTAGCAGTGGCACCACTTTGACCCAGCTCTCTGCTAGAGCAAGACGACTTTTGTTTAGTTTAATATTGTTCAGTACAAAATTAAAGGTTAGATTATCTGTAACAGCTACGAGGTTTAAGTGTGGCAAAAGCGCTGTGAAGGACTGGGTCACCTAGCTTCCATTAAAAGAAATAAAAAGTGAAGCAGCTTGGAAAACCTGCCTGTAATTTTTTGACGTTTCTCTTTTAGGTTTCCCTTTCCCTTAGTGAAGGTGTCTGTTGTCGGCACATCACTTATTACAAACCTCAGTGTCTGACATAAGCCGTTTTATTTTCACTTATCTCTTCAGACAATTTCATCATAGTCTCTCTTCTTTTTTTCCCATACGGCACCCTTCTGTAAGAACAAATATCGACATTAGATATTTTCTGCTTGTACAGAGAAGAGAGGTGTAATGATACTTAAATGATTTTTAAATAAAGCTAGTACTGCTGCTTCAGACAAAGCAAGGGTATGTGGAATTTGTCCTAAGGAATCTATTCTATGGAGAAGTTTATCAGATAAGATTTGTATAAACGGGCTGTAAATAATATCTAGTGGTAAATAGTAACAGTCCCTAAATAGCACTTAACTTAGAGCACTGTATGAAAAAATTCCAAGATCAGGCCAAATCAAGGAGAGTAAGGTCCATAAGAAATCTCTGGACATCCCCAGTAGACATGGGAGAAGAAACCCAACTTGCAGTCACTGTGTTGTGGTGGTACATCTCTACGAAGACCTGAATTCTTCCAGCATCTTCTACATACCTGACTTCAAATGTCTTCCTTCTGGAGACACCCATGAAACTTGCTGGGAAGTTCAGCTTTGTGTAACATGCTGGTTTAAACAGACACTAGAGATAGCAAAAACGTTCTCTTCTCTCCCTTGATTTTGGAAAGCCGTGCAAAGAGGGAGGCTGAAGGCTGTTACAGAGTCAGGAGGTGCTGCCTCTTAGCCCAACAATTTTCTGTCCAAAGGAGCAAACAATATTCTCTGTAATGAACAGCTAAGACAACAGCATGGTGCTCAGTACTTCCCACAAGGCTCCAGACGCTGGTATGAGACCTATCACAAACCTAGGCAGGAAAATCAAGGCCTTCCAGCCTCCTTCTAGTTAATACACCCAGGTGTTTAACTGGTTCAGATGATGTTTATTAATGCGTACTTGTGGTCTCCTGTTGAAATTGTTGCAAAAATTACTAAATATAAAAAACTGATTTGAATTAAGGACAATGTAGGAGGAAAGGGATTAAACTGCAGAGTTCTCAATGCAGTATCGATGTCTAGTAATATTTTCCTAGTGCATTTTTTGTTAATGGAAACTATGATAGTTTCATATAAGATGGAATAAATTTACTAAATGCGTGAAATCTGCTATCGCATAGGATTTGGATACACACTCCCCTACACAAAACCTCTCAGAGGACCTCAGTGTCTCACATCTGTGAAGCTGTGTGTGGTAGACTGAGTCTATATTTGCTGCTGCAGCAAACAAACATTTACACCTAATGATGACAAGTGTATCCTCTTTATGCCATAAACAATTGATTTTCAAGCAAAGATAAGAGAATTATATATTATGTATTCCATCTGTAAAACTAATTAACTCCTTTGATTTAGCTGAGAAAGGTGATGTTTTCTGAAGCTCAGCTTTACTGAAAATTGACCTTTCCATCTACAAACATACCATTTAATTTACAAGAGAAACAAAACCTTCGGAATTGTATTTACTCAGTAACTTTAATAAAGGTCAACCCTTTTCAGAAACAATTGTAAATGTGGCATTTGGCCTTCCGTATTTTGGAAAGTGTTACTTGAATCTCCACATCCAAATAGAACATTGCCTTTGACTTAAAAACAACTAAATAAATAAGAACAAAGAATTTTTACAAAATTGTCTAGATCTAAGGTGTTGTAATTAACCCTTAGCTTTTATACTTCCCTAGGACTATTTTCTTGAGTCTCCTGTGACTAAGGTCAACTCATGTTCGATACCTATAGCACATATACTAAGAATGAATATAATGTGTTTTAAAAGGCCCACCAAGTTCAACAGGAAATAGAACAGGCTTTTTCTCTGACCTTTAGGAAGGAGACTTGGCAAATTCATTGAAGAAAAGCTTATTCATCTGAGATATGGAGGCCCCAGTCCAGCAAAGCACTTTAGTATATGATTGACTTTAAGTGTGAGTAGCCCCACTGCAGGCAATGGGTCTACTCCTGTGCTCGAAGGCAAGCAGCACAAGTTATTTATTATATGTATTGTAGCTGAGCCCTGGGATGTCAAGCTGGAGCACAGCCCTGCTGCGTAATGAACTAAAAACCCCAAACAATGGACTATGCTAAAAAGCTGACAATTTCAGTGTTGGGGTCTTTTTTCATTAAGACCTTTCTGAGATCAAAGAATCTAATTGCTCTGGTCTCCAGGTATGGAAAGTGGCATCCAGACAGAACTTCCTTGTTCCTTCTGTCTCTCGTGCTTTCCTGTATAGCTGGAAGGACTGAGTTTTTTAATCTGCCAATTCTCAAAGAGAAACTACAACAAATGAAAGCCATTTGGATGAGAACCCCTTGAAGTTTGTACAATCTAAAGAGGAAATAACCAAATGAGAGAGCTAAGACAAGCAGGGATTTAAACCTGTTCTTTTCACTCCTGGTTTCTCTCTGAAAGTGCATTCTTTCTTAAGAGTAGACAGTGCTAAAGATGGTACTCGGGTAGAAAGCTTTCTGCCATCTCACGTGATGCTGTAATAGGAAAAAGGGTTGGAAGTCTGCAGTGGTCCCAAAACAGTTGTTCTAAAGCTTGGACTTTCTGAAGAAAAGCCAGTCTCTTACAAGGTATTTGTGATCCTTTTCTGTGTGTGGATCCTATAAGCAACTGCAGAACCCTTCCAACAGCTTCAGTGAAGAAAGGATTTACATAAATCCAATAAAAAAGCTTACATTTGTCATCATATGATAACATTTCAAACTAGCATGTGGAAAATTCTGCCTAATAGAATTAACCAGAGAATTGGATGGCTCAGGACATTTCAGTCAGATTAATACTAATCTTACAATGATTTACAGTCTGAGGAAACTATCTCTACAGAATAAACATACTGGAGTCAGTTCAAAAATGTTATAACTGTTGACTTCAATGCTGTTACACATGGGATGTATTAAAATTGTCCTCCCAAGAGCCCTTTTCTACAGTTTTTAACCAATATTAAGTCCCATTGCCTTTAAAAGCCTAAAATAATTGTGAATGAATCCCAAATTATTGTTTCTTTGATCTTCTTCAGAGTTGCATGCTAGTCCTGTGTTTTGCAGACTGAGCGCTGTAGACTAAAATTTAAGTTTGGGAGCTGCTGGAGCAAGAAATTGTTTTGCAGAGGCAGCATAAAAAATCCTCTAAAACAAACTCAGTGTACAACCTATAACAGGGCTAAGCCATAAATATCTTGCTAGATGCAGAAACTGTTCTGGACTGCTGAAGTTCCTTGCGGGTTCAGTAACAGACAGCTTCAAAAAGCTTCTTGCCTGTAAAAAGTTTGACCAAAGGTGAACCACCTTCCAGCATCATTCAAGACTATCATCATAGTCTTCAACCTTGCCATCAGGATCTGACCTAAGCTTCTACATGCTTGAATCTCATGAAACATCTCAGTTAAGAACCAGTCTCAGCCACGCAAGTGCAGTGCATTACCTTGTGTGAATGGTATTGAGAAAACTCTTCATCTCAGTACACCAAGCAACTCTGAGGAATGAACCATGTGAGCTTGCTCAGAAAAGCAGAAAGGAACCCACTTCAAAGGACTCAGCAAATAAACCAGCTAAAATTAACATAAGTAAAATTTTATTATGTCCTGACATAATAAAATGAAACACATCTAGACTGGACTCAGGGGGTTTTGTGGCAGCTTTTCACAGTGAGACCAATTCCATTTTGTTACCGAGCATAAGCACCTTCACCAAGCTGTCAACCAGCTGCTCAGATCTTGTAGACATACTGTCAGAGTAGGTGGACAATCCAGAGCCAGGACAGATGAAGAAGAACAACTCCTGTTTCCTGGTGCACGATGCCTTATCTAACTGAAAGAGGAAGGAAAGCATGCTCATCTTTCCCTTTGCTCCTGAAGAGTAAAAGCAGCTTGTTGGCGTTCTTGCGGCAAAGTGAAGGTTCGATCACATGCTTTTTGTGCCATATATTTTATGTTCTTATTTGAGGTTACATTAGTGAGATTCAATTGGTTCCTAAATGTGGTTCCTAAAATGTTTGCAAGCCTTCACCGACTACAGAAGACAGTCTTACCAGATTACTATTAATTGTGTTAATTACAGTAGGACCTCCAGGACCAACTAGAAATAAGGTCCTCTTTTGCTAGCCTCTTGAAAACACACAGATAGGTATGTGAGTAGACAAGACAAATTGGAACAAAGTAAAGGCACAACACACAAAGGGAACAATGTCAATGCAAAACCAGACAGGTTATAAGTGTTGTTTTGTTTGGCTTTGGGCTGGGGAAAAGGGACAGGCTATGAAAAAAGGAAAGAAGGGACCTCGTAAAACTAAGTATTAAACAATCACTGAATGACCAAAGGTCCTTTACTTCAGCTGCTCTACACCTGCTTTATTTAGTTGAAGTTTCCAGAGAACTCTCTCTCACAGTTTTTGACAAAAGCTATGTACAAAAAAGGGGTATTTGCTGCATCTTATCCAATCCTAACTCTGTATAGTTTTGCACACAGAGGATTTTGAAGTCTTGGTTTGAATTCAAATTTTGCAACTCTTACTTTACTATACTAAGAGAGTACCTATTGTATTCTCACAGTACTACTAGTAACTGTCATCGCTTAAGCCATGAAAGGTGTTTGATTCTGTATGAATTAATGGCTACAATAATGAAAAGGACTAGTTGAAGTACTTGACAGACTTTTCCCTGTAGTAGAGACCAGTAACGTTTTGGCTATATGAATTATTTATCGCAGTACCAAAAGAGCCTACATTCTGTCTCATTGTGAAATGGTTCTAAAAGTACGGGTTGATGATACAAGTTCAGTTATTCTTTCCCACACTCACAGTAATGCATGCTTCATTTCCATAAACTGGCTGTATTCTTTCAAATCTTTCAGAGTCCTTTGCAGCGTTGTCACTAAAAATGCAATCACACTCAACACAATAATAAATCTCAAAGCTAGCTAGAGAACTCTTTGTAATGTATTTTAAGTGACACTTCTGTCTTGTCATGTGTCATTTGGACAGTAATAAAATGGCAATGCATGAAGGATCAGACTGTATGTATTGGATCAGGCAACATATACAGCTTTGTTATAGAATAAAACCATGCATTTTTAGCTAGGAAAAAAATCTTATTTTATGGAAACTATAATGATAATAATAAGGCAGACAAATCAGTCTGTTCCAGTCAAGTTCTAAAAGTCCTTTAGTATATCCTTTCCCTTTTCCAGAACAAATTCTCTTCTAGGCTCAAAAGGTGAAATCATGATGTTTGAAAGCCTCATTTCTTTGGAGAAGAAGTACAGTGTAGTTTAAACATCAGAGGGAAATAGAAAAAAATGTGTGAATGTGGAATGTGCATTAAAAAAAAGTAAATATTAAGTCAATACATTCAGTTGTCTAAAAGAAACACTAATAAATGCATTGTTACTTTCTGACTTTAACTCTGAAAACAAATATTTATACCTTTCACTGCTAATGACTAAGATTTGGTGGAACTTCCTATGTTAAGATAACATATTTAGTAATAAGCACTGCCTTGAACCAAGTAGTAAAAGCAATCTGAGAGTGAATACTAAAAGGTTCTTTTACTAATGAAGGAATCTCCTTAACACAAAATTCCAAGAGACAAATACATCCACTGTCAAGCACCAGCTGTGCTAGAGTTTCATGTTTATCTTATAGAGACTGTGGGTACTAAAAATGTGCCCTTCACCCTTTCAGACTGGGCATAAATATTTCAGTAAAGAGAATTCTGAACATACTTCATTCCATTTTTTGAAAGAAGAGTAAGAAAAATTCTCTGTGTGTTTGTGTGAATACACTCAAATATTGCAACAGTATTTGTTATTCCTAATGGTATTTGTGAATGGGATTTGTCTTTGAAAACTTACTCATAAGGGATTGCAGATATTGCACTTGCAAATGTAATGCTTCTGGCTGCAGTTCCAACGTTCTAGCAGCATGCCAAGGGGCTGATTGGGAAGCGTTTGGCGCACAGCATTATCTAGCTCTGTTCACACTCCCGCATATTCTCCTCCTTCCCTCTCTTCCTCCCTGGTTGACACAACTTTCCACTAGCAGTTTAGAAACTGAAGAGAAAAAATAACAAGTTCTTATGTATTCCTTAAATATTCAGAAGTCCCACTGATCACAGTGGGAAGTTTGCATATGAAAGGATGACAAGGCTGGGTTGTAACCAAAATTCATATTTGAAAAATGGCAAAAGCTTATGCTCTAAGCTTTAGAGATCATTAGAATGCAGCAATGCCATGTTTCTGTTCAGTTGCTATTCTAATCCAGGCAGCTGGACAGCATAAAGATATATAAAATAGACCAAAAGTTTCCTATTAAAACCGCAGTCTTGCTTAACAGGTATTTCTTTGTTCTTTCTTTTCATATCAGTTCAGAAGAAATTAGCCATAAAGAGAGCATCCTACCTAAGAAAAGCATGCAAAGGGCAAGAAAAAATGAAGCTAATCATTGCTATGCATATGGTGATGTCATATTTCAGTGCCCCAGTATTTTGTATCCCATTTGTGGCTTCTAAGCTGCTTCAAGCTCCTTGCTAACATTTGATTAAGACATCACATGGTGTCTTGAAGGTGATATGGCAGCTGCCCCCAGGCAATTTGAAACAAAAAATAGAGGTGTGAGTGCGCCCACACACATATGGACTGTATTGACTTATACAGAACCGGTCTTCTGAGATTGGTGACAGATAGCCAATGAGTCTAGGTCTTCGGCTGTGCTCTGAAAAACACTGTTCTGACTGTAGATTTTGCTGACTTGTTTGGAGCAGTGTATTAACTCTCGCATAAACTGCCTGCACACATTTCTCTATTTTAAATGCGGTTCATTCTTTCATGGTTTTGTGAGCCTCTGTTTGATGACAAAGTAGCTCTTCGCTTGTCAAAGGCTGAATGCCACTTCTGTACAGCGCTGGAGCTTTTTGTGCCTAGCTATCAGTGCATGCCAGTGTTCAACAGCAAAGTGATGAATTCATAAAATGTACTAGCTGCTCAGCATTAAAAATTCTGTACCACTAGGATGTGATAATCGTACTGACTTTTGAGAAAATGTTTTGGGGTTTGGTATTACAAAAGGTCTTTGTGTCTGGGAGTTGATGCTCTAACCCCTTCTAGTATGAGGAGACTTCTGCAGCATTCTCCCCCTCTCTAAATAGCGTACTTGCTGATGTGCTCAGCTTTTGTCTGGACGTGCTAGTGAAGGCTTCTTTTCCCTTGTTACACATGCCGGTGACAGAATAAATTTTCTTTCCCCCAAGACTGTTTTTGGTAAATAAGATATCACAAGGATTTGAGCAAATAAGCATTCTCACTGGAAGTATTCACAAACCTGTTTTGAAAGAGCTGATGTGTTTGCAAATCATCCAGATATGGATCAGAAACAATGTGACTGAGGTGACCAGTAACACTTACAAAACCTAGAGAGCCGATACTTCATTCATTCAATATGTAAGGAAGATGAACAGTGCTATTGCCTTTAATTCCTCTGGAGGGTTTTTCACATGAATATGTATATGCAGGCCCTGCTGTTCCATTTATAGATTAAGTTTTGGAAAACTAAAAGAGTTTCTTGTTAATGCTGAAGCTAGAAGGGGAAAGCGCAGCCATTGACTGTATGTGGTTACAAAGTATGTATTTTATTACATGCAGTCATTAACTTGCTTACATCTCTGAATATAGTGGTAAACAGTTGCTCTTAGCAAAGTTTCTCACATTTATGTGACCACGTCATTTAAGAGATGGGCTCCTGGAGGCAGATCAAGGAATGTCAGAGAAACGAGAAGAGCTACTCTGAGTATACAGTAGTCAAAATTCTCTAATCTAGACCTGCTTACATATAGGCTCCTGCATCTATATTTCACCACAAAGTAACCAGGCTTCTCAGAGTTATAGAGCTTCTGCTGCTTTCACTGATTTACATTGTTTTCAGGTACCTAAATTAGAGACTTGATTTCAGAAGGTATTATTCACAGTTTAAATGTAATGCAAAATGCAGCTACTCAGTACAGTTATTCTGTCTGCTTTTAAACTGTGTTCAGATGTAGAGTCAGTTGCCTAACTGGAGAATCAGAGTTTGTTTTTCACCTCTCTATTTCACCTTCTTTATACCAGTCAGTCAGTCAGTCATCCCTGGTTCTACAAACACAAAACTGCTAAGCCTTTTTTTAAAAAATGTGTATCACATAATGTGTTCTTTGAGTTTTTGAGCCTGTGCCCATTGAGGTCAATGACAAAGCTTCTATTGACTTCAGTGATACAGAATCAGGCCCTGAGGCTCAAAGAATTGGTGCATTGTTAATCCCTTGGTGCTAGCAGGCAAAAGGGGCTTGTAAATGCATATCCCACTGCCAATAAATGGATGCCAAGCAGTTAGTATTTCTTGCACCCAAAGCATATGCACTTCATATCCATATAGGTTTTCAGAAGTCTAAATGAAGTACAGTTCCTCCCTAGGCTGCCAGAGCTAACTTTTCTACCTTCGGATTAAAGCATCATTAATTAGCAACCCAAATTTTGCTGAATTAATCAGACAAAACATAATTCCAGCATATTTATGTATGGAACAGAGGTACAGTCTGCTTGTTTTATTATCTCCTCTGTCATCGATCATGTACAGTACATTTTACACAGTAAAGTTTTGAAACGATTAACTGCCCTGTTCCCCCACAGCACTTCACACATTTGATCGATTTCTAGTCATTTCATTCAGCCCTGACCTTGCTGTGT
The DNA here is from genome assembly GCF_018139145.2 of Gymnogyps californianus. Lineage (NCBI taxonomy): Eukaryota > Metazoa > Chordata > Aves > Accipitriformes > Cathartidae > Gymnogyps > Gymnogyps californianus. The sequence continues at coordinate 18,185,392 of NC_059479.1, forward strand.
TACAGTCATTTCTGTAGCTCCAAATCCAGTTAATCTGTGCTTAGTGTCTGAATTTATAGCTTAAAACCCAAAATATTTAAATATTAACTAACTTTTGCTTGTGTCTATATTCTTTTTGGCTTCTTAAATTGTTATGTTATGATTTTGGTACTCTGCATACGAACTGTAGGGCCAGATCCTGAGGTGTGTAATCCTTTCTTCAGCAGAAAAATCTACTGAAGATGGAAGTACACTCCCAAAATTTGCAAGGTTATTTGCCTCAATCTCCTTTTCTTAGAAAACAGCCTATTTAGAGAATACCTATCGCTGTCTTTGAAACACTGAAAAACATTAGGCAAGGGGTGTGAGGGCTGGGGAGAATATAGACAGTTTTCTAATAATCTGAATCCAGAGGTAGGGAACATTATCATGTTTGTGTGAAAGAGCTTTCCTTTCCATGCCGCTCCTGGAATAACAGAGCTGCTTTTGTGATCAAACTACTTTTCATCTCCAAATCATTTTTTGGGCTAGAGTACAAATCATGTACTCAACAGAAGGAAAAGCCATAGAGCTGAAATACGTGCTAACCCCTACCTGAGCAGTTTTGCCCAGAGTGGGGAATCTGTTTATTGCACATTCTCACTCAGCAGTTCTGCTCACATTTTTAAGAATCAGTTATGCTGGCTTTCGTGCCAAAAATAGGCATTCACTGCTCTCTTGCTTCTGTTTTTCAGAAAGAGCCAATGTAGCTTGCACATGCAAGCTGGAGTCTTATGAGCAGCTTCAACAGGATTGAAAGTTTCAGAAGTTTCAGTGTGTTACACTTGATAAACCCCACTGACAGGCTTCAGGCTGCAAGGACGCCACTGGGGGTGCAATCAGAAGGCAGTGGTATCACACAGAAACCACTGAAGGCCTTGTTTAGCCTTTAAAGACTACTTGGTTGTGAGATTGGGAAGGGAGAGAATATGACTTGACTCTCAGGGCCCCGAATGAGTTTGCCAAACTAAGTGCTTGAAAGTGCATTTTTAACCTTAAAAGGAATACGTTTGGTACAAGTAATCAAGAGATACATAGGACTCCACAATCCTGTTTTTACAAAGCTGCTGCGAAGTATTTAATTTCTGGGTCAGTTGGAAGCATTCAGCCTCCTGAATCAGAAATATATTTCCTGTTATGGGGAATGTATACATACACGTACTGCATGTTTTTAAGACGTGACGATCATGGCCTAATCAAAATAAAATTAGAATAGTATTTCCTCCTTCTTTTTGCATTTGTGATCTAATGACTTGGAGTCCAGTCTGACATCCACTGATGTCAGTGAGGGTTTCTTATTCGCTGTGCATGGGACCAGAACTTTATCTCAAGGTTACATCTTTATATTTCTAGGCTTAATGGTCTGATGACCTTGAGGCAGTCTGTGAACTTTGAAAAATGCTGTTGCTACTAAGAGCTGCCATTCAGCTTCCCTTTGGCTTGAGTAGCCTAAGTGATGCTGTATGTTCCAGAACCTCACTAATTCAGCAAAAGCCTTTTGATGAACACCAACTAAATTGAGAGAGTAGATCTTCCCTGATGAACCAATTTTGGAAATTTTAGTTATGTTTTGTCATCAAAAATGAACGTTGCTGACGGATGTGAGAAGTGCTGTCAGCTGATCTTCGCGTTTTTAGCTTACAGCTATAGTTCTGAGAAAATTATTTTCATGTATCTATTTTAGAAGATCACTATCAGCTTATTTGAAATGTATCATAATCAAGGCATACGTGAGTGTAAAGTTATGGGAACTCTGCTTTTTGACCAAATGAGTCTTTGTGAATATGAGAACTACAGGAATAATCTCTTACAAAAAAGCTGGTACATATATTGCATACTGAAAATATGCAGAAATTAGTTGACTTTTGGTTCATTATTGTGCAAAGTATGGAAAATGCATTCACTGAGAACAAGTAAAACAGCTGGATTCTGCTCTTGTTTTACATACAAATCTCAGCACTTATGAAGTTCCCAATGTCATCTCCAATGTGAAATAGCTGATTTAGCTTGAGCAAAGCTCACACTGCAGTTGAGGAGGCTGTGGCCTGAGATAAACAGCAGAATATATCTGGAGTACATGACCATACTCACATAGTTTTGTGCCTATGTGGAGACAGGTCCATCATGGCCTGACATTCACTTGGGTTTGACAGTAGGTCTGCAGGGGTATTTCTCAGGCTGCTAATTGCCAATGACTTGAGTTTCTTTATATATTGACTCATGGAGTGTTCTACAACAATTTCTGCCTTTTCTGAATTAGTTTCATCCTCTGAATTACAGTGTCATCCCCAAGCCTCTTCTTCCTAGTCAGGCAGAGTCCTCTCCTCAAAAATCATATGTGAACTGACCTGTTAGAGCAACATCACTGGGCCGGTAATTATCATTTATCTGTACGCAGATTTGCCGTTGACTGCTGACTGAACAGGAGCTGGGAGGGCTCCTGGCACTCTGAGCCATATTTTACAGCTAGCCATTGTTGTATTTACAACAATGCAGCCCGCTGAGGTGACATCTTTCAGGATTCTTCTGCAAAAAGAGACAGAGCGTGTGGAACAAAGGGTCAAATGCTGAGTAGAGGTATATAAACTGGCAGGTAGCTTCTAGCAAAAGCCAAGTGGGAGACAAATGATTCAGAAACTACAGGGTCCACGAGATGCAAATCTTGAAAAACTGTGGTCACTATGGTCCAATTCATACAGAATTAGAATAATACCCTGTCTCCTTCTTGCTTACCACAGATATTTTATTTGCTTTCCATGCTCTCAATACATTAATAAGTCCATAAAAGAGGTATTTATCCTCCAAACGGAACCCATAATCCAATCAGATGTATACAGCAAACACATGACTTGATGTGTGCCTTAAAGCCAAACTCCTCACCGAAAACTTTAGGAGTGCTGATGTACTTAGAAGTTGAATTCAGCTCTAACGCCAAAGCCAGGTTCAAAGTTCATGTCTATCTAGGCATAAGGGACTGTGTGATGCTGGGTGGAATGGGGTGGCCCTAAAGCTATGAATAAGCTTGCAGTGAAAACATATCCTTTGGTGCTGCTGTCATTGGATTTCACCTTTGACAACAGAATGTTTCCCTAAAGAATAACAGAAACAAGTGCTTTCCAAAAGATTTCCAGCATGTTGCTTTTCATATGTACTTAATACTTCAAAACCTTGTAACGGCACTCCAGAAATTTACAGCACCAAGGAGCCCTATTTAGCAACACCTTTCCATTAATCTGCTTTTTTTTTCTTCAATGGCATAATTATGTTAGAAATAAGGAAAGCAACTGTGTATTCATGGTCCAATTTAATAGGCCCCAATACTTTGCTAAAGCACTGCAGTGGATCAGTTGGAGTTAATTATTATACAAAATTACATTGCAAATAACAACAGTATGTCAAAGTAATGTGTAAGGTCTGCCTTGCAACACAAAAGCAAGAAATTTCAAAGTTAAGTCTAAAATTATGTGTTTGCATTTCCTCCTTAACTCACTACATCACACTTAAGTATTACAGCCCCAAAGAAACCTTGTGCAAGACTGGCCACTTCTTAGCTAACCCTTCTGATAACTGTGTATAGCTGATTAACAAGAAGCTGTTAAGGACAATTCTGAATTGTCTTGCTTTTAGAGATTTAATTAACTGGTTAATCACTGTGAAAGTAATTGTGGAGTTGGATGCTGCACAGAGTCAGTGTCATAACCTAGGTACAGGAGGCAGAGCTACTGTTTCTGAAAGAGAGTGATTCTTATGTGAACAGATTTCAAGGTAGAACTATAAGGAGGACCTCTCTGCCACCTTCCCCCTCTCTGCCACCTTCCCCCTCTCTGCCACCTTCTTCTTCCAAAAAAAAAAAAAAAAAATCCATGCTTTTTTATTTTATAATTTCTGATGTATGAAGAACAAATAGCTTATGAGATATTTCAAATAAAAAAATTCTAGTCCTGCCTTTCCTGTTGTTCCCTAGCCTCCCTTGCACCTCAACACTGGATATGTAGGAACAAAATAGGCTATTAGCTTTATTCAAAGACCACTGAAGTCAACAGAATGATGCTTAATGAATGTAATGGTTTTTAGATGAAACTCTAGGTTACTGCATCACAAGTACCAAGGAAATAGCATCTGACTCATGGAAAGGAAGGATTTGACTTGATTTACATTTACTGTTTTGCATTTGTTAAGATACACAAATCATTATCTGAGATTGAGCGTCCAGTTATGGTTTGATGTTTTAAACAGTTCTCTGTAGTACCAGAGGGCCCTCCGGTAGAAAGGGGAACAATCACATTTGATATCCCTAATATTTAGAAAGCAATAAAAGATAATAATTTAAGAGTAAAATCTTTCAAGATTTCTTTACATAATTTGAAGCAAGAAAAATCACAGTGCTTTTTTCAGTTAATTTTGCACTCTTGAAACATGATTCTTCAAGGGGTACATACGCAGCTAAGCTAAACAGTAAAAGCAAATTTTAAATTCAAGATTATAGAATCATTTTTAAATGAAAGGAAATTTCCGCCTAAACTTTAGTCTTAAGGGATGCCCAGAAGAATTGTGGGGTCTGCTACCTAGCTCCTAAACAATACACATGGAAGGGTGAAAACAGTAAAATCAAATATATAGATCATTCACTGGTGTGCAGGCCTTGATCAGAATCTTTGTGCCATGCAAAATACAATAACTGCATTTACATTGCAGAAAAGTCAAATAGAGTCCATTTATCCTACTCCACAGTAGAATTTATTTCATTGATCTAAGGTGATTTACACTGGATGAGGATTTGGTCCTGTCCTGGTTTCGGCTGGGATAGAGTTAATTTTCTTCCTAGTAGCTGGTATAGCGTTATGTTTTAGATTTAGTATGAGAATAATGTTGATAACACACTGATGTTTTTAGTGGTTGCTAGGTAGTGTTTATAGTAAGTCAAGGATTTTTTCAGCTTCTCCTGCCCAGCCAGCAAGGAGGCTGGAGGGGCACAAGAAGCTGGCAGGGGACACAGCCAGGACAGCTGACCCCAACTGGCCAAAGGGATATTCCATACCATATGATGTCATGCCCAGTATATAAACTGGGGGGAGCTGGCTGGGAGGGGTGGATTGCTGCTCGGGCATCAGTGAGTGGGTGGTGAGCAACTGCATTGTGCATCACTTGTCTTTTCTTGGGTTTTGTTTCTTTTCTTTTTTTTTTTTTGTTATATTCCTTTTCATTACTATTATTATAATATCATTATTGTTGTTATTATTATATTTTATTTTAATTTAGTTTAGTTATTAAACCATTCTTATCTCAACCCATGAGTTCTACTTTTTTTTTTTCCAATTCTCCTCCCTGTCCCACTGGGAGGGGGGAGGAGTGAGCAAGCAGCTGCATGGTACTTAGTTGCTGGCTGGGGTTAAACCACAACAAGTCCAGTATATTTTGAAAAGCAACACTAAGAACTGTGCACTATGAACACCAGATAGATGGGTGCCTCTTCCTTGACTGAGTCAGTTACACAGGGAAGTCTGCTTTCAAACTTACTGAAAGTAATGGTTGTATATACATCACAGAGCTTTGTCATCAAAAGTAGGATGCTCTAACATCATGGGTTAGACAAAGTTCCCAAAAATAGATGTTCAGTGATAGCAGTGATCTTACCTTCATGTTAGTGCTTGAGTACTTAGTTGTTATTGAGTGCTTATGAGGACAACAGAACTCAAAACAGGATTCTCCCAGTTTACATGTTCAAGAGCAGCTTCAAGATAAGCTGATACTACAACAACATTTACATATGATAATAAATAAATATTTCTTTTCCTGCAAATCAGGTCTGTGGACTCCTTGGGACTCATGGGCTACTTCTGAAGAGCCCGCAAAAGGTAATTCAGAAGAGTAAATCTATTGTCAGTTGACTTCAATTTGCTATATAAGGACCACTGCAAATCTACTGGAAAATGCTTAAGATCTTCAAATTGATATAAGGTGAGAATTGCTATTACAAAACCCTTCTGCAATTGTTTTTTCACTTCTTATGCCTTCTGTTGTGCGGAAAGAGCAATCAAATAGTCAGTCAGTTTCATACAGTAATTATCAAGATCCAGCACAATTGCTACAAGGTGTGACTTACGAAGCCAAACAACTTTTAATTAGGAATGGAAGTTTCATAAAGCATGAGAACACTTCTGTTAACATTGGCTATATTGTTAATATCAGATCTTTTCAAATAAGGGTTTCTGAAGGATTTGCTTGTCTCCCAAACACTGCAGATTATCAGAACCACATTGTGTTATTCACATCAATGTAAGCGTATGACTGTAGTCATCTTTGTACTCTCAGTTAATCCCACTGAAATCAATAAACCAAATCATGTTAGGTGAAATTCATCTCTGTGCAGGTGGACAATGCAAGTCCTTCACAATATGACAAAATATGATTTAAAGACGGTGTATTAGATCTTTTAGTACAGGGATCAAAATCTCCAGCCTGTGGGTTAGACTGCGATGTTGCAATAGGGTATCTCTCTCTTCCCATGATTTTTCTCTATTGCCTTCTCAGATTCTGGACTGTTCTGTAAATTCCCTATATTGACAGTTTGCTAGCATCCTTGGTGTTTTTCTTCCATTTATTGTCTTGTTAGACCTTGAGATGCTGCTGGAATTGGATGGTAGGTTAGGTAGGTCTCTAAGTGAGAGGAAAAAAAGGTCTTGAAGTACCAAAGCTGCTCATTCTCACCATGTATGCTATATGCACCTCTTTCTTCTAAGGCAATGCTTTCTTTTCATGGAAGTTAATAAATAAAGTAAAATATAATACTAGCAATAATAATAATAGTACTGAAAAGGAATATAACAAAAAAAGAAGAGGGCAAAAAAAGAAAAAAAAAAACAGTGATGCACAATGCAATTGCTCACCACCCGCTGACCGATGCCCCAGCAGTGATCTGCCCCTCCCGGCCAACTCCCCCCAGTTTATATACTGGGCATGACGTTCTATGGTATGGAATATCCCTTTGGCTAGTTCGGGTCAGCTGCCCTGGCCATGCTCCCTCCCAGCTTCTTGCACACCTGCTTGCTGGCAGAGCATGGGAAAGTGAAAAAAATCCTTGGCTTAAGATAAGCGCTACTTAGCAACAACTAAAACATCAGCGTGTTATCAACATTATTCTCACACTAAATCCAAAACACAGCACTGTACCAGCTACTAAGAAGAGAGTTAACTCTGTCCCAGCCGAAACCAGGACGCATACGCAAATCTTTTCACATTCAAGGTGACATTTCTTGGGTAGTGACAAAGCAAGGGAGAGACCAACACTCCACAGACAATATATACCCCACGACTAAGGGAGACACAGCTTAAAGTTCCTTTTCTGTCTAATTTCTTTCCCATATTAACTAATACCTTATTTATATGAATTGAACTCTAAAAAAACAAAGGGAGTTGACTCCATACCCTAGTGCTGCAAAGGCTCACTCCAGAAGTAAAACAGGTTCTTTGAAATTAGCAGAGAACTGAATGTCAGTTTTCTGTATAACTCTTAAAACTTCATAACTACCAGACTGCTGGCTAAGGGGAGGGTAGGAATCTCTGTCTGATCAAGTGGAACAGAACAAATCTGAAATCCTTAAAGCTTCAGTGAAAAATGTAAATTCTTTTTGTCTAAACATCCATTTCTAAGAATGTATGTGCTGTTTTCCAAAGACATTTTCATTAAAAGACACTACTGCAGATTTGAACTGAGATGAGGTGAATTATGGTAATATACAAATACACACTGGGAGGAAAATAGACTTTTGATCAGCAAACAATCATCTGAAGTGACTATTCACTACTTAGAGCTAAAAGAGATTGTCTTTAAGAAGAATACATTTCAGTAATTATATACAGAAATTAAATATTCAGTGGTCAGATCTTGCCCAGTTGAAGTGGATATGAACTGGATATAACTCCCAAGATTGCTTGAAAACTGTACTCATAGGTATAAAACAAAAAGAGAGAGGATTCACTTTAACAGTATATAGGGGATACCATTACATTTTTATTTGATTTAGTGTTTCCTTAAGTAATAAATATAGATGAGCACAGCAAAAGTACAAGTTTAAATAAGAATTGCAGGGCTGTGTTATGCCAGCAGTGCCTAGTGTACAGTTAATCAGAAAGCAGAAGGTAATATAAATTGTTTCTGACATTATGGGACTATAATAACACTACATTTCCACCAGCCCCGTAGCTCTTAGAAGAATTAGAAGTATGTATCCTGAAGATACCACAAACCCAAGAAAAATGAAGACATTTGTACACGCTGACTGTTTCCACATTTGTGTCTTAGTTGTACAATTGTAATATATAGAGGTTATTACTGTAACAGTCCATGTTCAGTTCTGATAAAAGTTGCTGCATGAATTTGCTTCTGCTACCTAAAGTTGAATGAGACTCCAGTAATGGAGTAATGACTTTTATTTATCAACAAGTTTCCTCTTTGACCCTGTTCCTATACAAATCTTGATCATCCTTCCATGTAGTAGAACATATTCCTATGTGCCAGACCATATTATTCTGCCAGTAGGTATTGGGCAAAATCCTAGCCCTGATGACAGGGGTAATAAACCTACCATACATTTCTGGGGTTCCAGGATTTCACCTGCTAACTGTTCTTAGAAAAAATGAATAACAACAAATCAATGATTCAGGTAGTCTCCTAGCCTGTCTCTAATGCTGACCAGTACAAAAACTTTCAGAGAACGTTAGACATACTGTAAACTCTCATCATGCACAAGAAGAATAGATCTTTCTTGAGGCATCTAGGAGCTACTTTTTGCCATGAATTCTGAATATTAATCCCAACAGCTTTTTACTAGTCTAATGCATTTACTCTGCTAATTCACATAAAATTTGAAACTTTTAAAAACAATTATTTTTGCCAAGAATACTGTGTAGAAGACAGCTTTATAGATTAGCTATAAACTGCGTAGCAGAATATTTCTGTTAAACTGTCTCTCGTCTGCTGCCTTTTAATTTCATTTTATGTCTCTGTTATTGCATGGTAATGAAAGGTAAACAGGAGAGCTTCAATAGTTTGTTCTATGCCCACTCGTAATATAATCAAATCTTAACTAGATGTCCTTTTGACCTGTTTTCCAGAATGTATGAAGCTGTAATGCCTGTATTCATTTTCCCTCTTTTGACACTGTACTTTCCCCTTGATTCCTTCTATCTGTAGTTTCATCTTCTCCCTGAATCCCTTTTCATCTTTGCTTCTGTCTCTCCCCACTATCACTCTATCTGTTAACTGTCTCCTGTAGAATTCATCAGTTTAGCTAATCAAAATGCTGACATTAACATAAAGTTCAGTTAACTGTGTGTCCTTTGTTTTTACGAAGAAATAACCAGTTTAAAACAAACAAACAAAAAAAGGCTGTAAGACACAACTGGTAACACATCTATTGGCAATTATAACCTGATTTGGTTGGTATTGGGAGAAGCACAATGATTTCTAGAAACTGGCTGCCTGAGCTTCTCTCTTGCAATTAGAAATAGGAATGACAAAAGTGATAAAGCCAGCTTAGTGCAGTTAGGGTGAAGCTTGAGCCACAGAATCCTGGTGTAGATTTTGCCATGACTTTATGCTAACACTATGGGTTTAGCCTAGTAATATCAGAAAGCTCGGTGAGAACGCTGTGTCCCAAATTCCATAGCATTTTTCTGATCCACTATTAGAATTACAATGAGAACACATTAGCTAATTATAAATCATTACCTCCTCCTGCTCAGGTAGATAGTACTCAGAATCCCCTAGTGTCCCAGAACACGAAGCTCTGATTATCCTACAAAATCTTGGTTGTATTTAGTTAGGGAATGTTTAGGAAAGCATCTGGTATGACCTCAGTTACCATGGAACTCATTAACTCGAGTCACTGAGCATCCCTAGCAAAGTATATAAACTATTTGCCTGGCATTAATATCCACATAAAACCAACTAATCTCCTACCATTTTGTCCTAGGACACACTGGGTTTGCTGTAAGAAAGATAAACTGGGATGGGGTCTCTTTGGGTTTCTCCAAAATCTGTATGGGACGGCTGCTGTACCATTTGTATCTGCAAATAGTACCATGAGACTAACCGCCTAAGCAAAAAAGCAAAGTGCATATTGAAAATGCTAATAATAATAACAACATGCATATTAGGGGCTTCAGGAGGAAAAATGTGAGTGATAATGGAAATTTATTTGTCTCAGCACAGATATATTTTGGATTATAACAAGACTCTCCATTTTGAGATGAGGCTGTGAAGCACCATTTTATTTGAGATGAGGTACCCACCCTACTGGCTGTGTATGAAAATGAGATTCTGACACATGCCACCTTCATTCATGCCTATTTTATCTCTTCTCTTGTTCTAACATCTATAATGTTAAACATAATTTCTTTCCTAATTTTTTCACTACATCGTCAGCTGTCAGCGTGGCAGGTGGCAGTCAGCCTGGAATACACAGCTGCAGGGATGGAGAGAACTTTGTGAGAGCAAGTGAACAGGAAGAAAGTAGGGCCACTAGGAAAGGACACAAAAAATGAGGACAGCAGAAATTTGTGGAGAATATGTTAGGAATGGGCCAGAGGTGGGTAGAATGGGGAAAGATAAGTAGTTTGCAATCAGAAAGAGAAATTATTTGCCTGTAGGAACATGCTTTTCACAACTACCTTGAATGTCTAAACTTCACGTACCTGTCTATAGCTTTCAGATCTGCTATGCTTACCCAAAGGACATTTGAGAGAAGAGTGCTCTACAGTGAAGCCGGGCTGTTGCTCATGATCTTAATTCTGGGTCTGAAACTTCCTGCCTAGGTGAGCTGGGCCAGTTGCTTTCCTTGATTTTTAAGTTTTTATATCTGTAAGAGAAGAATACAATCATGCTTCATGGGGACATTTACAGGAATTCACAAGCAATATTTGTGAGTGCTTTGAGCTTGAGGAGTGCTATAAAGATGGACTTTATACCCCACCTATCCATACAGGTAACCATTTCTTTAAATAGAGAGATAAAGTGACAACTGCCATCTCAGTCTAAACAGGGAACTTTACCAGCCACCCCAGCCTGATCCCTACCCCTGCCTGAACTGGAACAGACTTCATCTTCCGGGCAAGATTCTCATAAAGCAACACACAACATGCAGCAACCAATGCATGCTCCTAGAAGTAGGAGTCGCACATATGCTGCTGAAGGCATATGTTATGCTCCTGCATCATGAATGTGATGCTCTGTTCTTCACCTGTGCCTTTGGCTTCCTTCAAGAGTAGTGGTTTGAATCTCTGATGTTATTCATTAGCATATGTGCAGTAATCTGCCACCATCTTACATCTCGAGTATTTACAGGACGCTACAGCCAGTGGCACTGGTTGATTATTTTGCAACTGCAAAGCCAACTGCTTTGATATTATGCCTACCTCAACTGAACATAGACCCAAAGAACACCAGAGTCTGAGATTAAGAAAAAAAAAGAAAGCAAAGTAGGACCAACGGAAAGTGACCTGCTCAAATCAGAGGAAAAGGAAACATTAAGTGAAGAACGATCTTCCCTGGACCTATGAGATGGACTAGGTGACCTAATATCTCTTCTCTGTCTCCATTTTGTACAGTTTTGTGAGCCTCAAAGCAGCAAACAGAGAAAAGAGCTGCAGAATCCATATAGCGAGGTGTCAAGGAGACAGGTGCAAGATCAACCCTTCAGAGAACCAAGCTTCAAGCAGAAGCACAATAGCTCCCTATGGATGTGCAGGCCAGGGGCATATCAAGATTGGTGCTCAGCCAAGAGGTGGGTAGCAGAGAGGTACACAGGATGTCCAACACCCGCCTGCCTGCTCCCCTGCGGCCATCGCGTAGGCCATGCTTTGTGCTCTGTGCTGGGGCAACACAGCATCTGACAGAGATGTTCCCTGTCTGTCTTTTTCCAGCATAAGGGATGAAACAGGGAGACTTTGTTGGATTTCCTTCCTTTAGAGGAGGCTGGGAAGGACCTCATATTCCCTTGTGTGGGATAAACTCGTCCTTGTCTTTCTTCACTTCATGGCACTGTGGGCAGATGAATGCGGGAGCCTCCCCCCTCAGGCGTTAGCAGGAGCGATGGGGAGAACTCGGGCGCAGAGCAGGCAGCCCCTCTGGGCAAGTGCATCGTCCCTTCGCGCTCCTTGCTGGCTGCCCTGTTGCCTTTTCCAGCCCTCCCTCCGGCAGCCCCCACGCTCCCGCCTCCCCGCCAGCCCTCTCCCCTCAGGCGGCCCTCGCCCCCGGCCGCCCCCGCACCTCGGGCGCCGTCCTCCGCCCGCCGAGGGGCAGGCCCGGCGGCACCCGGCTGCCCCAGCCCTCACGGGGCCTCTGCCGCCTTTCGGCCCCCGGCCCTGAGGCGCCTGCAGCGCCCGCCTTCCCCGGCCCTGCCCCGCCGCCGGGCGCGGGCAGGACCCCGGCCGCATCCCCCCCTCACACCCCCCGCCCTCCTCTGCCGGCTCCGGCTCGGCTCCCCGCCCCTCCCCCGCCCGCAGACAGCCGCCCGCACCGCACTCACACACGCACTCGCACACACACACCGAGGCGATGCAGCTTTAAAGGGGCCAGCTGCAGCCCGGGGGCCGGCCCACGTGAGGCCGCCGAGCTCCCTCCGACCGCAGCCCCGAGCGCTGCCGCCGCCGCCGCCGCGGCCGGGAGACGCCAGCGCCGGGGCTGGGCAGGCGGGCGGGCCGAGCCGAGCGGCTGCCAGCCCGCCTCACGCCAAGTTTGATCGATAACCCCCTCCCGGCCCGGGCGGAGCAGCCTCGCCGGCTCCGCTACCCACCATCTTTGGGGGAAGTCCCTGCGCTGGGGGGGGCTGCTGGAGAAGGGGGGAGAAAGGCAACCTCGCAGCCAATGAGCCCTCCCAGGCTGGGGTGAAGACAAGAGGAGAGGGATTTGGGGAAGAAGAAAAAAAAAAAAAAAGAAGAAGGGAAGAAAGGAGGGGGACCATCCTCCCCACTACCTCCGCCAGCATCGCCACCACCATTGACACTACTCCGAGTCTCCAGTTGCGCCCATGCCTGTGCCGCCAGTTTCGTTTTAGGGGCTGAACCGCAGGGGCTGAAGAAAATGGGGCAGAGCGCGCCCCGGACCCTCCTGCTGCTGCTGGCGGGGCTGCTGGGGGAGGCTCTGGCAGGGTTCCCCAACACCATCAGTATAGGTAAGCGCCCGCCGCGGCACCGCGACCCGCTTCTTCCCCCCCGCCAGCCGAGGGGAAGTTGTGCGGAGGGCGAGCGGGGGGCGGCGGGGGGCGAGCCCGGGCGCCGCCGGGTAGGGGCACGGCCGCTCTCGGGGCCAGCCCCGCTCCGGCTCCTTCCCGTTGTTGTGAGCGAGAGGCAGGAACGGTGCCTGGGCTGCGCCGGCGGGCGGCTGCGAGCGGTGCCGGGCTGCTGCGCTGTCCATTCACCTCAGGAACGGCGGGAGGGTTTGGTCCGTGCTCATGCGGAATCGTGCCCTGAAGCAGCGCATCCCATGTCGCAAATGATGTGGGAGAGTAGCGGCGTGAATCTGTAACGACGTGCCCTAAACCTGGGGCCGATGAGCCGTGAGGCTGAGGGCATGCGAGTGAAACTTGGGTTTTTTCCCTGCCGTTCCCTTGGAGCAGTGCTCAGCTGTGCGTGTTCTCCACCAGACCGTTTAAAACCGCACGTTTGCCATGCTGCACGCCACCCGTGTCCTTAGCAAATAACTCTACAGAGACGTTATCTGGGTAGTCTGGAGATAATTTAGGAGCCACAGTCCTCCAAGTTAGACTTTTAAATCTGCCTGTGGGCATCTGTGTATAAGTGGCCTGGTTTTCAAGGTGCACCTGCAGCTCCCAGTGACTCCCAATTGCTCAGGCGGCACCTGGATGTGATGTATGGCTTTAAAAGCCTAACTTTGGACTTGGAGTATGTATTTCATGTGCACGCTCTGTCAGAATTATGTGCTCAGGCTCAGCCTGCTCCTGTTCATTCTTTCCTGAGATGTGCAGTATGTACATGTAACTTATTGCCGCTGTTTTTCCTCAAAATTCGTTCTGAAATCTCTTTTCCCTTTTTTCTTTTTTTTTCTGTCCTAGGTGGACTTTTCATGAGGAACACTGTTCAGGAGCACAGTGCATTTCGATTTGCTGTGCAGTTATACAACACAAACCAAAATACCACAGAAAAGCCCTTCCATTTGAACTATCATGTAGATCACTTGGACTCTTCCAACAGTTTTTCAGTGACAAATGCTTGTAAGTAAATACATGCTTTTTTAAAAAAAAAATATTTATTTGTTATCTATCCTTACATTCAATTTCTCCCTGGTAGCCTAGAGTTCTTGTTCATACAATATAGTGCAACAAATGTGTGTACTGACATGAGGTTTAGTAGATTGGTAGCATTATATGGTTGAATAATACCTTAGGGAAAGTTCTCTCACCACTTCTTTTCACCCCTTTAGTTTTGTTTTCCAGAAAAACAACCATGTTATTTATATAGCAGCGCTATGTAGCTGTCTGATCAGTGAATTGCCGCTGAAGTAACATCCCTTTTCTGTTGAGGCTACAACCTAGCCGTGTGAAACAGCATAATTTGCAAATAATACCATGTAGGAATAAAACAGAAACAGCTGTTTACAAGTGACCTTGAGGGGACAAAGCTAGAGGGGCTTACTTGCCTCCTTTGCCCTGAAATACTGGGTTGTTTTCTTACAGTGAAAGTCCTGTTAAAAGCTGAGGAGACTATAAACTGGCAAATACCGTTAGAGCTGAGGGGAGAGAAAATGGAATCAGAACGCTTAGCGTTATGAGAAATAGCTCTGCACAAACAGTGCGTACATATAATTCGAGCCTTTATTAACAGAAGCAGCAAAATAGAACTTTGAGTAGTGTTAATGTGGTGTTAAAATGCGAAATCTCTTTCTGAAAGACTGGTGCGTGTTCTGCATTTAAAAAAGCATTCCTTTACCGATAGTAGCTCCTGAATATTTGTTTTACTGATGTGTCCAAATTCAGCTGTATACAGTTTTTATTGTAAACCTTTGAAAATGAATGGAGTCTTCCTGTGAGGTAGTTGCATGCACTTCGCAGTATACAGAAATACATCTGTACATGATCTAAAGGATCTCTGAATGTAATGTACTAACTTTGTGTTATGAACAGGATTCCTGTTTGCATACAGTATAAAGTGTTCAGAGAGGAAGCATTGTACTAAAATAATGAAGTATTGGAGTACAGAAAACTAGTATCTCTTGCTTTAAAACAATGTCATGTTTTGAGTATCTTCTTTAATTTTTTGTTTGTTGGGAATAGGATGTTCTTATATTCCTGTCCCACGCTGTATAATCGGAAGGCTGAACAAGTAGATATTTTATTCTTCTAGGATTTTGGGTATTTTCTGAGAAAGTTGATGGTTAGAAAATACACAATAAGGAAATATTTGGACAAATTTTGGATTGATATTCTAACATATCCCCCATGTGACTGCTTCTTGCTAGTGCAGCATTACACTTTTTAAAGGGCTTTGAATTTGGACCTTTAAAACTTTTGCGGGGGGGTTAATTATATAATATCCAATAAAAATATTTGGTAAAGTGGAAAAAAATGGTAGAGAAAAGCATGTCTGTACTTTGTATCTTATTTTACTACTCCTGTCCAGCCTCAACAGCTCTTACAACAAACATCAGACTATTAATCCTTAATCAGCGTAATCCCTTCAAGAGGCGGCATCTCAAACATAGTTTCCTAAATATCAATTATATGGATTTAAACTAAATACATTAAACTGCTTGGGTGATTAATTATTAATTGTTTTTTAAAAGTTCTGACAGCACTTCTTTACAGAGCCCACCAAGACAAGTGAACCACACGCTTGTTCAGAGGCAGTCAATGTATTATTTAGTCAGTGTGCTTCTCATCTTCTGAAATCTAATGATTTTTGTCATTGCTTAGTGAAAGCTGTGGCGATTTTAGTAAGATGAGATGGTTTTCTGTAGTATAGGGCTGCATGTTCCAACACACATATTACCAGTGTAGTAAAATTGGGAAAACTTAAATCTCTGGAGAAACCTTAGACCAGCGAAAACCAACCTACAGTAACCCATTTAAAAATAGAAGATGTGAGAAAAGAAACAGAAGAAAGAAAATGCAAAGGTGACCTTGTCCATAGCTATGTCAACCATCTGGTAATACTGTTGGTAGGAAAAGAATATGGTGAGTCCAAGTCACCAGTCATGTAGGTCTCAGTAGCTCAAAATAAAATTAAAAAAAAAAAAAAATAGAAGAACAGTTGCTCTTTCTGGATCTGGAAGCAATTATCTTTGAAAGTCAGAATGCTCGTACATATCGATGTGTTAGGATGAACTAACAGCTCCTCACACTACCTGGCTAACATGTAAAACATTCTGGCCTAAGTACCCTTAATCATATCCTCACTTCCCAGTGGAGTGGCAGATAATTTCAGCGTGCTGCCATATCCATGAAGGAATTCTTTCCACATTTTTACTTCTCTTGGAGATAAGCATAAATTGTCTCCAGTGCTGTCACAGGCGTTTGATCAATATTTGCAATTGGCAGGGATCCACAGGAGAGAAACCTGCAGTGACTCTGACTGCCTTCACTGGAGAGGGAGACTGTGACTGACTTTGTGGTGGGATGGGTAAAGAAACTGAAGGGAAATGGGAGAAAGTAGCATGTGAAGCTTGAGCCTAGTGCCTGTACTAGTCAGTATCCATAAAGTAATACCTTTCATTCTCCTTTGCTTTGATTTATATGATAGTGACTGTAGTAAGTGTTCATGTGTGCGGGAATTGAGGGAGGCTCTGCTCCGGAAAGACTTATGTTCTTACTGTACAGCTGCACATCCCGCTTGGTGCAATCTGGTGCATTCCAGAGGCAGGAGAAAAAAAAAAATCTCTTCTGAAGTATTCTCGTGAGCCAGAGATAAAAAGCCCACCTCTGGTAGGGCTGATTTGGCAATATCCCAACATGGGAACAAACTTGTTTAGAAGCAAAAGAAAATTCCTGCCCTAAGCCCCTCCCTCTCATTCCTTTTTCAGTTAAATGATGCATAATCCAATTTATGTACATGTATTCCCTGCTTCACTGCTAGCACCGAGCCCCTCTCTGTATATTTAATTTACACGCATGCATACAGGGTTCATCCACTCTGTATTTATCTGCCCACCAATTTATTTAGCTCTATGATACCTTAACAGAGAGCATATGCAAACACAGATGAAAATTCCAGTGTATTTAAAGGTGAACTGAAGTTTATCAGTTGGCTCTGGGGGGGATTTATTACAGCTTTTAAAATATGCAGCTTTTTGCCATCAGAAAAAACAGAAAGGAAGAAAGTTAACTTGACCTGTGAATGAATAAAATCAAGTAAAACATGGATGTTATATTTTCTTCAAAAATGCTCATGTAGGGAGTGAGCTGGCTTTTTCAGAGTAATATGAATATAACAAATGTATAAATTCATCACTGAAGCGTGTTTCATGCTTTTCTTATAACCTCTGAAGAAGGATGTTAGTATTAACATTGAATTATGCGTACAGTTCTGTAGCTCATATTCCCTAGAAATAACTCGCGTATGTCTTTCTGCTCTGCACTTGTAGTGCACTATACTAACACTGCTCTAGCCTCTGCAGTGTCAGCTCATTAGCACACAGATCTCATATTCCCTCTCTGCACTGTCATTGCAAAAAATTTCTGTTGTACACCTTTACAGCCAACAAATGTGCACTTGCGTTATGTGCAATTTTCAAGAAATATTTAGAAAAGTAAACTCAACCTTATACGTAGTCCCCATGGAATTTCTCAAAAGAAAGCATTAGTTTTCATTAAAATCTGTTGATCATGTAATGATAGTGGTGGGATGTGTACGGGTGAAAAGGGGCTGTGATTGCAGAATCTAATTAATCTACAGGCAGATTCCCTCTCTCAGCTAAACCTAACCTGTCAGCTGCAAATTCTTGTCCCGTTAATTTTTCTGAGTCATTTCTTATATATCTTCTGAACCCAGAATGCTATTTATATTTTACCAAATGTTGATGTGTAGTGTTTTTTTCCACAGGCACTCGTTCTTTAAGAGACCAAAAAAAGAGGGAGGATACAATGACATGCTTACCTTAAGTTGCTAAAATCCTGTAAGTGATTGTATGAACAGTTTCTTGAAGGGGTCTGATTTCAGACTTTCTTAGAAAATTTTTGTTGAGCATCCTTGCAGTGCTTGTGTTTAATCTTTAAAATTCAGCTTGGAAGATTTTAATGGAAAAAGTGCCTGTTTGTTATTGTGCGAATGTTGCAGAAAATGATACCACAGGGCTAGTAGCAGACAACTTTTCCAGTTTAACTGTATTACTCCCTTTCCCAAAGCACAGCTGCATACATATATGTGCTCACATGCATACTCACTTGTGCACGTGCACACACATACACACTTTTTCCTTAGGTGCTGCTCAGCATTTCTTTTTGCCAGCGGGCAGATAATTTGCTTCCCTTGCATCTGTGTACTCTTTGGCCAGCTGGCAAAGGACACTGATGCTGAAAGTGGTCAGCTCCCTTCTGCCAAAAGCATGAGCATGTCTCGCTGAAAGTCTTGCCAAGTTTGGGCCGTGTACTGGTGGTTTTGCGTGAGTAGAGACTGCAGGGTAGGTGCCTCACTCTCCCAATAAGGAATGCACTGTGGTTTCTCACAGCATTCTGTCGTAAAACACCTGGAACTGTGCTTTCTACACAACTCTACTCATTGCAGATCCCTGAAAATGCCTTTCATGCTGCAGAACGTGCTCAAGTATTGTGTGTTACTGCTGTGTGACAAAGAAAATCATCTGGCTTTAGTTTAGGGGTCAAAGCTTTTGCAATATTGGGCTAGGTTGAAAGGTGAAGGGTGTGTTCCAACTGAAGTGTGTTTCCACTTCATGGCAGAGCAAATGATTTGTCGTTAAGCTGAATGTGATCTCAGTGTTAGCAGAAGGAACCGTACTGCTTTCAAGTACGTTTTATTATTTCTTACATTAATTTTAAAATAAGCTGACTCTCCTTTCTCTCTTCCTCTGCTGCATACATAGCATTAACATACTGTTTAGATGTTAGCGTTCCATTTAACTCACACTGTAGAGGTGGGAAAAAAATCTTATACAAATGGACACTTTTTGAGAAACTCTGAGTTCACCAAATGAATGACGAGTAAAGCACGATGAAGAGCGCCATTTACTTGTTCAGTTGCGGAAAGATTTTCTGCAGATGCAGAGATGAAATTGTTCACTTTTTCTGTGTAGCACTGGGCCTGGAGGACCCATGAGGCTGTTGGCATGGGTTGGAGAGCTGCTGATTAACTACACATTCCAATAAAATGTCTAACAGCTGTAGTTTATCTCTGGGAGGAAATGGAGATGCCATGATGGGAAACAAGCATGTGACAGTAGCTTTTAACAACAACAAAAAAACACAGTTTTGTTGAAGGCTGACTCGGGAGCTTGTCCAAGAGCTACAGAAAACAGTGGGTTTCTTTCCTCTGGGTTCGCTGTGTTCAGTGTCTGGGAGGTGGGAGGCCGCCCTACTGCAAGTGTAGGACTGTTATGCAAGAGGGTGTGAAATGAGGGAGCTGATGTTATCTTGAATGATTCTTTATTGTCACAATCCAGCAATTTAACATTTTTCCATTTAAAGTACATATTTTGTCATTACCAATTTTGGAATGCTAATTTTGATTTAGTTAGGCATCCTTAAAATGTTTTAGAACATGTTATTTTTAAAGCAGCAACAGTTTGGTTTCATAGTTCAGTTTCAAACCAAGGCAAACCATATAATTGAAAACTCATGTTCATTTATTGTGAGGAAGATGTTTATGTTGAATTTGTATTGGCCATTTAAGTTGCAGCCTAAGATCAGTACTTTCTATGCTGCTGTAAAGTATAGATCACTGGAAGGCCATGGCTCCCTTTCTAAGGGAGCTCATAAAGCAGCCTAAAAACTCTATACCTGTTGTCATGAGGTTTGCTATACAGGGGCTTGTACCTCCACTGGAACAATGTGGTGATCTAAAAACAGAAATACAAAAATGATTGATCTAGATCAAACCAGTTTCTATGAAACTGTGTGATGATTGCTGCAGTGAAGCAATTTCCAGATTTCATCCATAGGGATTCTTTTTCTTCTAAATGTGTATGTGTTACATTTCCCATCAGAGGCAGAGACGTGCTTGCCTCTGCTATATCACCTGCTTTATATCATTGTTGATCTTCAGAATATCAGATGCTCTAGAAACCTCAAACTCGAAATCATCTTGGAGTTTTTCATGTGCGGTCATCCAATGAAGACTCCAAAGCAGACGCTCATGTTTGGCTGTTTGTAGTCATTGCAGTGTGGACACTAATAGCTATCACACAGCTTCATGTACGCTAGTCTGACTGTATCGGGAAGTTTGAAGATATTTCTATAGCACCAGAAATGCAGAGTTCATTTATCAGTGTGTAGCTATATGTGAAACATTCAAAGGCAGCGCGTGCCTTTTTAGTGGATCTCGCCAAGATGTAATTATTAGGGGTAAAACTATCATATATACACAGAGCAAGAGAGAAACAGGTGATAAGGTTTCTGTGTAAAGAGGAAAAGTGAATGTAGGAACAAGTTATGTCAATGAATCCACCTAGCAGTCGTTCCTGCATATCCTCCTTATGGTGTTTGTGGCGCTGGGTCTGTTTTATCATCTTAACTGCTTCTGAAATAGCGAGTGGCAACGTGCAGCCCTCACACATACACTTCACAGGAGGCACAGAAGCCCTTATGCATGAGGATCAACCTGCAGGGACACTGCACTGCGGATAACTTGCCCAGGCACTTGTAAAAAGGGTGAATTGCTCTCCTAGAATTGGGTAATAGCCCAGGTGAGCACTCTTCTGCTGGAATGGAGCGACCTATCTGGTCACTTGTATGTGATTATTTTGCGAGACTATTTGGACATTTCAGATATGCTGGAAGTTTTGTGGTTTTTTCAAACACAATTTACAACATGTTCACTTTCAGACCACTTGTAAGTTACGTGATTGCCTTTGGATGCTTGGTTGTGCCCTTGTGTTGGGCTTGTATTTGTTGGAGTTTATTCAGATATGATGTTTGAATTCTGATCAAGAATTTAAAAAAAAAAACCGCAGGGCTGCATGGTGACTTCACTGTCTTGAGTCCTTTTTAATACAAGAACTGTCTTTAAAATGATATGCAGGTATCTGGGAAAGGTATATCCACTCTCTGAAGGTATATAGTCCATGCATACTTACTTCATTCCATGTATACTTCAGTATTTTCACACCTCTTTCTCCTGGACTGATGTGTGTAATGGTGCTTGCTGATTTCACCATCAGTAGTTCTGTCACATGCAAACATCAAGCATTTGGACCCGGCCCATGTGGTAAAGGAACTGAACTTCGGAAATTGTGGAGTCTTCTGATGGCTCTTAGCATGATTTGGAGTAAGTCAATTTGTACTTTTGGTAGCACCGTTTTGCTATCTCTTATGCAAGGGTAATACAATTTACCTGTATCAGACAGGTATTGCAGGGCTGTTTGCAGTGAAAAACTTGGAGAGCTTTGGCTAACAGTGCCTCTTTCATTTTATTGATCACCTCTTCCACTTCCCTTCCTAAAAAAAACCAAAACCAAACAAAAAAAAAAACCAAAACCAAAAAGCAAAAAAACCTCCCACCAAAAACCAGCCTACTCTTCATGCTTCTGAAAAATAAATTGAAATTAGCACTTTCTAATTTGCTCTCCTTGCCAGAAGAAGACGTACATTCCCACTGATGGACCTAGGAGAATGCGTGTCGAAGCTGCACAGCAAGCCAATCTATCACTTCACAAAGAAGAACTTTTCAGCTCTTTACCTGAAATAAGCAAAGCTGTTGGAAAGAAAGCAAGTTTAATATTGGAAAGTTCTTTGTCTCCTACACACCCTGGATCTTTACCATAAGTATGGGCCATACTTCTACAGCACAGCATGTGCCCAATTGTTGCCTACCTGACCCACACTCAGACTGTTTATTTGAGTGGTGGGAGAAAGAACCGTCTTTACTAGAAGCGGTGTTGCCTGTTGATCTCTCCCAGTGAGGTCTATAGAATGTGCTGTAATCAGTATCTCACAGCTGCCAGCTTTTCCAAGAGATGTGCGGTAGTGCGTTTCAGGGGTTGGTGCCTTCCATGATTTCTTTGTCTGATTTCCATTTCAGAGATCTTAGTCCAAGAGAGGTGCTGCAGCCCACTTAGTGAACATGGATCAGGTCTTGCGAATCACGGGGTTGCTGCACCCTGACACACATCTTTATTGGTCTTTGTACCCTGCTGTGTATGCTAAATTCCTTAGAACATCTTGGTCGTTGGCGTTGTTTGTGTTTTTCTTCTGAGGGGGAGGTGCAGGGAGAGAGATGGCTTGGGGAGAAATGATGATTGGTTAAGTTTTTTTCCAGTGATGAACTTTCCATAGCCTCTCTACAGGAGAACATGGTAAGACATTGGTTTTTACCAGTTACAGGGGTTTTGTTGTCTCAGGCTTTACCACTTGTGTCACCAAGTTTGGATTCTAATGAAGTCTGATGGTCAAAAAACTCAGGTTCATGTGCATTCTTTTTTCCCAGCAGTTAGATGAGAGCTAATTAGTGTCCATTGATTTGCAAAGGAATGACCCAGGGTCTAACCCTGCATTGAATTGAAACTGTTAGGGGGATTATAAATTGTCTAGCAAGTTTAATGTACTCGACCATCTTTCTCCGAAGTGTTTGTGCAGTGGTCAGGTAGCATCTCCAGAGTGGCTTCACTACCATCGTGGAGTACATCAAAAGGAGTTGGACCTAAGGAAACGCTGAATGAGCGAGCAGTCAGCATAGTATCTGCTATCCTACTTTGAATTTCCTTTTTAAAACATTGCTTTTTGTGCCTATTTACTTATAACTTCTTGACGAATATAAAATAATAATAAAGAGAAAAAATGTATGTGGTCATCCTATGCCAGCTAATCCTATTTCTTTCCTATTTCAGCCATGTCAGCAGAGTGATTCTCATGACTAATGGTAGTTTTCATGTATTTATATTGTATGCCTCGGCCAGCTCAGACCGAGTTCCTCCATAATTATCCCACTGCTGTTCTGTGCATCTCAGAAACGGATTGTATATCCCAGAACATCATACTGCATGAATTAAAAAACACATATGATTGGAAATGATGGGAGCTATGTGACTTGCTAGTCTTTCATTTCAGATGTAGTTCCAAAAAGGTTTTAACGATTAGATTGGGATCAAGCAGAAAATTAGAGAATTAAAAATAAAAGCTTTTTAAAATAGTTTCAGACTTCAAAAAATTGACTCGGTTTCAGTTGAAGCCAAATGTTTTGTTTTGGAAATGATGATTTCTGGGTTTTGTACTTTTTTTTTTTCTTGACTGAAACAATTTGGTGAAGCCTATCCGAGTTAGCAAGATGTTTCTGCAGACATGAATCTGCCTTTTTCAACGTAAAGGCACCTGTTCTGTCCAATTTTTATAATGACATATAGATGATGGATGTGAAAAAAAATTTGAGTGTGTTTTGGAAGAAGCTGTCTGCTTTTTTCAGGGTATATAGTTCAAGCTGCTTGTGATGGATTTTATGGATAGACAATTTTTGTCTGTTAAAGTATGTATAGTATGTCTTTCCACACCATCTACAGGCAATTTAATTTATTACCTGGAGAGGCAGTGAGATAAGCCCAAAATTGATCAAAATGAGACCAGTTAACCCTCCTGAAGTTTGCCACTACTCCAGTTTGGTGCTCCAGGTGCAGCGGTTGCTTTTGTTTAAAGCATGAACCAGTATGGCTTTACTACATGCAGAGTGTAGATGTAGTGATGGTTTCTACAACCACAGTGTCCTGTTTCAAAGACGTGCATTCATATGCATCCGATGTGCTTTACTGCCGGTTGTTTTGTGCTATATAGCACAAAAAGAAATTGCAAGCTGTGATACATGGTTGTGCATATCTGCAATGACCACTGGGACCTAAATGTTTTAGTACTTCATTGTTCTACCCTAACAGAAAGGAAAAAAAGTCTGTTTGTATCCCATTAGATAAATAGGGGCAGTCAAGATACATAATGGAGTCTTCCTCTGATCTGATTTACACCAGGGTAAATTTGGAGTAGCTCTGTGGGAGTTTAAAGGAGTGAAGCCAGTAAAAGGTAAAAACAGAGTGGTCCCTCATGGGATATTCCTGGCTTTAAGCCTCTGGATAAGTGGGGGATGTGGGTCCAGGACAGCCAATGGATTCTTCGAGGGAGACTCAGAGCATCTTAATCAGTAGCGCACCTCTCCTCCAGAACTATCCAGGTTGTCCAGGCTCTTGACTTCAACAACTAACTGAATACACCCTTGTGTAGCGTTGCACATGTTTCCTCTTAGAACTTTGGGAAATTTAACAAAATGTTCACGTTCAGCAGTAATAAGTGTCCCTTTATAAATGATGCTGGGTATCTCAGAAGTATCTGTAATAAGACTGTGTAAAGCAGAATCTGCCAAGGAAAGATTTTGTTTTTCAATTGAAACAAAAGAGTGTAAATCAAATAGTATCCAGTGGAAAGTGCTGACCTTGCTTTTAGCAGGAGTCACTTATACCATCTCTACTTTCAGATTTTAATTTTTCTTTTTTCCCTTTCCCCCAATATATGTATTTTTGTAGCTGTGAACCTTTCACTAGTTTTCTCTCTCTCTCTGCATCAGTTTATGGATTTTGCAATTCTTGTATGAATAGAGACTGTGTGACATTAAAGACCATAGACTCTTCCGTGAAATTTAACTCATTGTGTCTCTTCTGTGCTTGCATGAATAGTGATAGTCCTGATTGAAAAACATGGCACCTTTTTCTTAGTCGCTCTAGAGGTAACTCAAGAACAGATCTCTGCCAAAACAGGGTCTTTTGGCTGAAGCATAAAGCTAACATTTTAACCTGTTTTCATCTGTAAAAACACCCTGTTATTTTTCATGAATAGTGAACCTATTGTGGGTAGTGATGCTGCTAACTCCTGCATCCTGGTCAGGTTCCAGCTTGGATCATTATCAACATAAATCAGTTATTCTCCTGGAAGCTTTATTCAGATAAATTATCTGCACTTCCTGTCTTAAATTCTTATTGTGGTGTTCTGCAGTGCTAGCCCCTGTTTCACATAAGATGCGTTTGAGATTTGAGGCAATCTCTGCATACACTGGAGGATACAATTTGATATTAAAGTATATTTTCCTTGAGGGCTTTTCTGAAAAGATTCTATGCTTCCTTGGTAATGTCTGGAGATTCCCTGTGTTAATAAGAATTGTTTTGTTAATTGATTCCAGAATCTGCTGCTCTGGAATAGTCTGCCTTAATCAGGATCTTCATATGAATTTAAAAATGGCATCTTTCTGGACAAAATTGCAAGCAGGATTAGTGATTCCTCCTTTCTACTATGTGGTCTCTAAAAATGCTTTTATCGGCCATGTGTATTTCTTGTGTATGCTGGGTTGAATTCAATCTATTGCAACATTCTCTGTAAGGGGATTAAAATCTTCTTGGAAATAACATAATCAAAATCGATTATTAAGTGTGTTTTTAAGAAGTCTGGGTGAAGCTATGTGTGAAATATGAATCTATCATTTCAGTTTCTCAGAAATTCAGCTGTGTAATTCAGTGCATGTGGAGTACACTTGCAAAAAGTATTGGAAAGCTCCAAAGACAGGAGACCACCTTCTGCAAAATGGGTGTGGGAAGGGCAATAGCAGTTTAAGATTCTTCCCTGCTATCCTGCCTGCCTCTTTCCTGGATGAAAGATGCTATGGAAGTGTAAAGCATTAAGATCAAACCTCCTGGATAATCAGGACTTTGACTTTGTTCTGCATGACAGAGAAGGGCCTGCAGTTCAGACGCTGCTGCCTGCCTTCTCCGCTGAGCCTGCCAGCAAAAGGGTCAATTAGTGCCAACTGCAGGAGCGCAGCTCCCTTACAAAGGCCTGCGTCCACTTAGAACTGTTCATTTAAGCTCTCATTATGGACTTTAGGTTAATAGCAGTGTACACTCCTCCATAATCATTTACCTGAAACTGAGAGACTTCATTTTACCAGTTTAGCCATCCTTCTACCCAGTTTGTTTGGGGTGGTTTTTTGTGACTGAGTCCAACTTTAAATCTCTGAGAGAAGTGTATTATGTTGTGTTGTGATGATTACAGTTCAAGTGTGTAGAGATATATTGCCAATATGGAGTAAAAAGTAGTAACTTTAAAATATTGATGATCAAAGCAATAAAGATCTGCAGCTTGATAAATTCACCAATTCTTAAAAGCTGGCTTTTCTCTGTGAATGTTCTACAGACAATTTTACTTTAACAATATAATCAAGGCTTTCATTTTAAAACAGCCACTGACTTTCTGTTTGCAAAGGCAACTTCCACAGTACAGCCTGTCTCATTTCTCAAGAGGTGTAGACGTACCAACTGGCTTGTGAGCTTCCCCTGTTTGTCCACTGGAAAGCGAGTGTTCTCTTTCTGAAGAAGTTGGTGCCATTAATGTTTTTGCTGTCGGCCGTTATGCTAGAAACATCCCACTGAAATGCTTTCTTGGTGTGGCTGGGTGTGCTGATTGTCCTTCATATTATACTAGCAATAAGCTTGTAAACTGGATAATGCTACAACTTGAAGATTATTTTAATTGCCAGGATATAAATTTTCTGAGCAACAGGCTTTAAGACTGAAAAGTGATTGTTTATGGCTATAGATGGAACAATGTGACTTTTTAAACGTGGTCCAGCAGCAGTTTGGTTACCTGGATATATGCACATACGCTGTTGCTTCCTGCTCAGTAGTCTGTTCAGAGGGCTTGGGCATTTCTGTGGAGCTCATCTGATGGAGTTTCTTTGGAGCATTACACTGTGTGAAGGAGCTGAGGTAACAGCTTTGGCTCCCATTCATAGTATCTGCAAGAAAGAAATTGCTGCAGTCCCGTGGTGTATTGAGCTCCCTGCAGTGATGTCTCATGGCAGCACAAATCCTGCCTGGAAGCAGATGAGTGCCAACCTCTAGGTCCTTGGGAGAACTGATCATTTCTCTGTTTTCCCTGGAGCACACACCAGGCATCTTGTGATTCCTAACCAGTGAAACAGGGTAGAAAACCTAATAATAATTCCCAGTGGTTAGCGGATTTTCCTGCAGGAGATAACGTTCAGAGCCTCAGGGCCGGTGACCCACTGATGCAGGCTGGGCAGCAGTGGTGTTGCTGTGCTAGCCCAGCAAGGCTGTCAGGGAGAGAGAGTCGCTTCAACCACAGCAATTGCATCTTTTTTCACTTCAGGGCTTTGGAAGTTTTCTTTGGGATCTGCGCTCCACAGAGATGTGTTTTTTTCCCTTTAGTCAACTGTCTCTATTCCTTTTCCTCTGTTCTCTGTTCTTGCCTTGCTTTGATAGATAGGAGCAGATAGACCATAATTTAAAAAAAAAAAAAAAAAAAAAAGAGCTATTTCACTTCCCAGAGACAGCGAACAGGCCTGTGAATGGTGCCTTCTGTTCCCTGTCTGCCTGGGTTCACCTCGCACCCATCAGCCTCAGCGTTAGTCTCATTCACATTGAGCTGTTAGGTTTGTTTCACTCTCAAATACTCTTTTGAGAGTGGGCAAGTTTCACACTGAAGTAGTTAAAAATCCCAAACTTGCTCATGCTTCCTCAGAAGTGACATTAGTTATTCCCAGGGTAGGTTTACTCAGATCACTGGAGCTTTTTCTGAATCCAGTTTGACTTTTGAGATGGTTACAAATCCTTGAGATCGTGTGAGTTTCCTGGGGAGCTGGAAGTGCTGTAACACTGGAGGGATCTTGGTGCTTTTGGTGGAGCCTGTATGTAAATACAGTGACTGGGTCAATGAAAAACCAACAGTATAATTCTTCAGCATTTCTTTTTCGTTTCTTGAAGCCTGCCGTGCCTTTTGCACTGATACAAGACTTCTGCAGCTCCCGGTGATGAACCCCCTAAAACAAATGACTGAGATTAGTATTATTTATAGATAACCACAGAGATCATTCATTCCTCTCAAGCTGTTTATTTTTGGGCAGCCCAGTGAAACTGATGAAATTGCCAGTTGTCTGAAATGCTACTGCCAGTTGTTTGAATGAACGGTATTGATTATAGTTACAGGACTATTCATCTCATACTGGCACATATACAATACATGTATTATAAAAATGTTGTCTCTTTGACAGCTGGGTTATGAAATGATACACTGAATTATACATCCTTATAGGCAGCGTATACATAGACTTTTCTTAATTCTAATTCAAAAGTATTAGAAGTTACTTGAAGGAATACAGAATGGAGTATCAGACACTGAAGAGTATTATAATACCTTCATTGGAAACAACCAGTTAACAGATTTATGTTGAAATGAGCTGACATGATGAAACCTCAATGGGTGCTAACTGGTCTAAACAATCTTCTGCTGTGGAGGTGGAGAAACTTTTATTTTATTAAATGAGTAAAGGATTTCTTAGAAGACGTGGATATAAAAGAGGCCATTTACATCTACTCTATTACTGCAGTTCTGTTTTAAAATCAAAGAAAACCTTGAGGCAAGCCCAGTTTGCAGTGCATACAGTAGTAGTATTCTGGCTTCATAGCAAATACCTTCACGTTTCTGATTTTTTTATTTAAAAAAAAAATATGCAGTGATGCAGTGATCATGTTCATCTACACTTACCCTCAAAAGTTTTCCATCCTTCATTCTGTCGCTTACTTAATGGTGTGTATCCCAGTTGCCTGGGTTGCTCCGTCACATCACCTTTTGCTGTGGGATTCACTGGAGAGAAGCTCAGCAGATGGCCCTTTGGCTGCAGCTTCTGTCCCTTCACTGGAACAGTCTGTTGTTCTAACTCAAAATGGATTAGAACAAACCCCCAAAGTTGAAATAATCCCCCTGTCGCGTTTTAGAGGCTGTGAGCTTTCATTGATGCATTACTGTATATTGGAAGGATTCATATTCTGAAAAACTGCGATCACTAAATAAAGATTAGATAGATTTTTAAGTACTGTGCTTGAAAATTTCCATTGTCTTGCTCTGTAGTCATGAGTGATCAAAAATAGATTAAAGTGCTCAGAGCATTTTTTTTTCAAGTTTTACTAATGCTTACTTGATTATATCTGAAATAACACCATTGTCTCCAGTAGATGTCTGCCCTGAGAGCAGACTTTCCCCTTATTTACCTGAGCTAATTGGTACGTTGAACATAACTTGAATTGTACACAGTAGTGACAGATGTAACTGTAAAATGCTTGAGTGTGTTTTTAACATATATTTGCAACTGTAGCAAATTTGTTAAATAACTGCATTTAAGGTTTCATAAAATATGTAAGTCCAGATCACAGCTGGAGTAGATTGCCTTAGGATGCCTGATGTAAGTGGATGGAAGCAGATTTACATCACCATTAAAATGGTATTTAACCGTTCTTTTTGGTAGTATAGTGGATAGAAATCTTTACAAATTTGTGTGTTGTTCAGTTACCAAAGGATCGTATTCTTCTTCAGCTTGTGTTACCTATGGTAGCTTTCTAGTGGAATATTTTTTAATCATAATTTCAATTTTCCACGGCATAAACTATCAATTTCCTGAATAGGAAAATAATTTTTTTCTCTTGTTCTTTCTTCCTTTTTCTTCATAGTCTGAGATTTTTCTTTACCAATAAGTAATACATTTGTAACCATGGAAAAGCTTCATTTGAGCATCTCTTGTCATTGGTTTTTCAGACCCTAGCAAGCCACTTTTTATCTGTCTGCTTCCTTCTGCTCAACACTTCTGCTTTCTTTTCCATCAGTCTCTGCAATGAAGCTGTTGTAATACAACCACATTAGTTGATGGTGTTTTATTTTAAAATTCTTTCTCTAAAAATTTAATCTCCTGTTATGAGACAGGATATTTACATGCTCATCCTCTATAAAAGTGGAGGAGTTAGCGGAATAAATATCCTACACGTTTATGGGAGAATAGACACCCCCGTGCTGTCAGCATAGAGAGATGGATTCTGTTGATAATTTGTGTGGTGCAGTGGCTGACAAGATACAGTAGCAAGGATAAAACACTAGCTACCGCACTTGGCAAAATTTAGGGGTCTCTTCAGCTGTGAATGGCTGTGCTTATTTGTTACCGAAGCCTCCCCTGCTGAAATGATGCATCAGAGCAGCACAAGCTGAACAGTTGTGAAGGCTGAACTTGCTCCTGCTGCTCATGAACCAGATATACTGTAAAACCAAACAGTAGGTGCTCCCCTTATTTCTAATTAAAGCATGGATGCAAGTTTGACTATTCACTTGCAGTATCAAGTTACTCAAAAAGCTGACTTGGGAGTTGAAAAGCAGGTATTTTTGCTTGATACATATTCTCAATACTTCTGCTTTTCTGGCAGAAAGGACAGCTTGAGGGTGAAAAAATGTACCGTGGTGAATCTTTCTTTTTTTATTTTTCTTTTTCTTTCTTTTTTTTTTTTTTTTTTAAACTGTGGAAAATGATGATATTTTCTACCGTTCACTTCCGAGTAAAGAGGAAAATTTCCTGGAAATCCTAAGGAAAGGTGGCCTTCCCTAAGCGGTATTTTCTTATTTTTCTGTGGAGCTGCAATATGACTGATTCTGTCCTGCTTGTCTTTTAAAGACACAAGATCAATTATGATAATAAGGATTACATGTGATGGTTATCTGGATTCTTAAGAAAACAATGGCAGAGGAGGAAATAGGGAAGGGCAATATTGTCATTTGAGAGGATGGTTGTATATAGCTTGTAGCTGAAAGTCTTTATGTATGATATTCTTCACTATTCTGTGCACTTTTTCATAAAGACATTAACAGCTTGTTGAAGAACTCAGATGTTGAAATTGGACACGCTAATGTCCAAACTTGCCTTTCAACGGTCTGCTCAGCTATATAAAATGCTGGGTGGGTATTCTAATTCAGGCCCCTACTTTCTTCTTCGTTAGTAGCAATATCTACTGCAAGAGCCAATGTGCTGGTGTGTAGTCTCCACCGTGATCTTCCATTAGATGTCAGTCAAATCTCTGCTTCTGGATGCTTTTTGTCTTTCAAGAGAGTGAGAACATGTGGGCTTGCTTAGCTTAAATAACTGGTTATTTTTCAGATCTAGTTAGTGACAAGCCCAAGTTCTTCACCTGAACAATCTTTCCAGGGTCCTCTATTCACGTAGCTTTTTCTAATCTTAGGCAACAATTTAACTTTTTAAACACAGAAATCCTGATTATGCTGTTTTGGAGGAAAAACCCTTACCTTCTAAATCATGTTTCCTCTCGTGGTTGAGTCTCCTTATTTTTAAAAAGTCTTGATTTATTTTTTTTTTTCTTTCGGATCAAACTTGGTTTTATTCTTTTCCACTGCAATTGTGTCATGGATTAAATGCACATCTCCTGTTTGTGCAGACAACATCTGCTTGTATCAAGGACAGAAATTCTAAAATTGTATGTACAACAGCATCATTGTGTAATATTACTGTAATCAGTAATGTTTCTTAATAAGCTACACAACAATATGATTGCTTGATTCCTGAGAATAGTCTCACAAAGGTGAGTTAAGTTTTACGGGGTAAGGTGAGTTTCTCACTTACTCCCCCTGGTCTCCCAAACTGATATTCAGAAATAAATCTTTTAGGAGAAGAATTTAATTATCTTGCCTTTCCCACATCGTTGGCTCTAATTAACTGCCTGCGCTTTGGATTCTCGCCCTCATTTGGGAAGTTTGAATGGACTCTGTAGATGCAACGGTTTTAGAAAGAGACTTCAGAATGCGGCTTGTCAGAAGACTACGGCTCTGTACAGCGTGATTAGTTTCACTTATTGGCTTGACCCAGCACATTTATTCTGCTTAGCTGAAGTCATGAAAATCCTAGATACTGTACTTATTTACATTTGTTTGAACTGTCCTTTTGGTAAAGGAAAATATTCTTAATGTGGCAGTTTGATGGTTTCTCTGTATTCCCTAGTAATATACTCCATGTTATGTTTTTATTCAGTTAATTGTGTGATAGCAGGATATTTTTTATTTGAGAATAGTTTGGAGGGCTGGGAGGGAGGAAGGAGAGGACCAAGTAAGTGAAGGGAAGCCACAACTTAGAAACGGATCCAGAGCCAAGAGAGTTAAATTTGCTTCTTTGGAAGATGTGAAATTGCTTGAAAGTACTCCCTTCTAGGGCACAACCTTGGTGTGTTTGCTGGTGCTGTTTTGAAAGATTTTCAATTACTGTATCATGGGTAGATTTTATGGAAGGGAAGTTTTCTTTCTGAAGTACAGAAATTAAATCATACTTGCTTCTTTTGGAAATAATGTGTAGTGTATATCCATATATTCATGGCTACTGAATTATCCTGCTTCTGTCAATCTCTCCTTCTGTTCCCGTAGTCCCTCAAAAAAAAAAAAAGAGGACAGATTCAGAGTATTTTGATTCCTCCAGAGTAAAGAGGAGGCTCCTGTCAGCTGGCCACCATCTGAATCCATGTATAACCCAAGAATTTTGATGGGATGAAAAGATTTTTATCGAACATAGGTTAAAACAATAAAATCCCAAAGGTTCTGTGCTTAAAGAGACACTGTGAATTTATGGATTACATATACTCTGTGTAAAATTGTCTTTCCTGCTGTCCTTACTCATAGCACCAACATGACTGTCATTGGAATAAACCAGAGGGAAAAAGTATTTCTTCTTTTTTTCTCATTTATTTTTGCAAGTAGCAGCAATTTCTGACTTGTTGCAGGATCGCATCCCTGTGTTAGTTAGTCCCATCACTTTCTGTCTTCATTTTTTATACAGTAACAAGAAAAAGAGGAAGAACTGTATATAAAAGTATGCTGTTAAATCCGTAAAAATTTTTGAGAGAGCTGGGCTGAGTGTGGCGCCTGAAACTACCTTGAAAATGATCTTTAAAAACTGACTTTGTATCCAGCTGAGGATGGAACAAAGACATTGAAGAGGATGAGAAAAAGAAGCTGGGATAACACAGATTCAGTAGTTGAACAAAGAAAAATAAACTGTTCCTATACAGTAACTCAAATCCTGGTTGCTTTCCTTAATAGGATGGCTTCAACAGGATTTAATTTAGGACTAGTTGCACTAAGCTATGGAAAAATGGAGAGCCAGAAAGGGGTGGTTTTGTTTGTTTTTAAATTATTTTGATGGTTACAAAATAATCTGGGAATTTTCAGTTCACGGAGTTCGTCGTTTGGTTTGTTTGATGTGGTTTCTGTAGGTCTCAAGACTTCTTGAAATATTGGACTGACAGTGCTTAACTAAAGCTGGTGACAGCCTAACTGCGTTTGCATTTCTGGCATGTTTTTGCAGACTTTTCTTGGTTTAGTGGAAAACTGTAAAGGTCAGTAGCTTGCTATATGTCCATACAGTAACTTCAGGGTTCACAACCATGCTCCTAACCAGAAAGGGTGTTACAAGTGTATTACTCTAATGAGAAAGATTAGAAACAAATCAGAATATTCTTAAATGTTTCACATATACTTACTGCAGATTCAACAGTGAGTTTAGCCCCAGAGGCAAAGAACGGCATAATAGAGGGACTTGAATGCCTGTTTTTCTTTTATAGGTGATCTCTGTAGAACAGGAGGTAAGAAATACTGTCTGGGCTTCTTTGGGAAGCTTGGAAGAGCTGATGAATTCATCAGTCCCTTTTATGCAGCTCTACTGGAGGATTTAAATCTTCATGTCTTCAATTTATTAAATTATTATGAGAAAGTCATTCTATTGTTATCAAATTCATTTTTCTTATGCAAGTTTCTATGCTATTTTTGTTACAGAAAGGTATTGTCTCACTGATAACATTGCCAGTGGGAAGGAGGGCTCGGACTGGCTCATGTAAATGGAAAATACATGGAGAAAATCAGAGTACAAAGAAATCTTCTGTGTCTGTAACTGACATTTCTTGGAAAATGAGGTCTCTTATGCCTTATATTATAGTCTGGAGAGACACTTCACTTTGTCCATTAATCTATCTGAAAAGCTTTACTACCTGAGTTCACCAAATAAATCTATTCCAAGGCCTACAAAATTTTCAAGTCCAAAAATGATCTGTTGATGGGCTGCTTTGAAAAGTTTGACATTGTCAGGGGGTCTGTTTGAAAATCAGACTAGGAAAATTCATTAACAATAGCCTAGCATTAGCTCCGTATGATGTATTAGTTTAAACATATACAAAGACACATTATCATAGTCCTTTCTGTTGTCTGCTATTTTGATAGGCAGTACAGAATTACATAAGATATATATATGTGTGTGTGTGTGGAGAGAGAGAGAGATTTCCTGTTTTGGAACCTAAGTTTGTGATGAGCTGCTTTTTTCTGAATGACATGAATGCTTCTTTTGGTGACTATTACACTGGTTTTAACAAAAGAAAAATATTTATTTATAATTTAAACTGAAATTGGCGCTGACATTTGCAAGTTAAAATTCAGAGTTATTAATCTATAAAACCTGAAAGATGTATGAATTAATTTATAAGAAATTAGTAAAGCAGAAATTGAATAAGTTTATATTTGATAGGACACGGGTACCTTTAATTTCAAGTAAGGCATTATTTAGAATCTCTAACTGGAGTCACATACCAGTTTCTATTCTGTTGTGCATAGCAAGCTGATTTTTTTTTTAAAGCGTATTTGAAAGGGAGCTGAAAAATTAATCGAGTTCGTTGAGTTCATGAAACAGTTCCTCCCATGGTTATGTCTGTGCCTGCAGTGAATAAGGGCTTCCCTACCCACAGAGCCTAGTCGTGTCATCCAGAAGTGGCAGTGTTTCTCTCCAGTTTGTCATCTCTCCATAAGATCCTTCCTATCCTTAGCGCAGTTTTGTTCAGTGGTTGACCTCCCAGAACAACGTTATCCCTTGTTTGCAGCATCTGCAAACCAGCATTCCTAACCAGCAACAGGGACAGGCCTTCAGAGGTGATGGTGGTCTTCTGGAAAGAGCTCATCCTGCAGCTTATTGCAGAGCTAGAGCAACGGTACAGCTGTGTCAGAACTTACCTTACGACAGAGAAATTTATTGCCACCTATCATCCAAACTGCTACAGTTAAGCTGTTTGGTGCTGGTAGATTGGCTATAGGAACTACTGTCATAGAGATACACACTGCTGTTTTAAGGCTGTTTGCCCCGACTTTGTACTGATCTGGGTAGTGCACAGTTGTGTTTGAGATGCTGGTGAGACTCATCTGCTTGTTCCTTGGCTGAACAATACCCCCTAAATGTGCTAATTCCTTATGATATGGCAAGGACTGACTGAGAGCTGTGGGCAGTTCACTGAAGTGACTTAACTGAGGGAAAGATCCACAGTGCATTGCTCTTTAGAAATTCATACTTATTTTCTGCCATGAGGATTAGAGTTTTTGTTCCCAAGACCAGAAAAGTCTGGGATAGCGTTGCAGTTCCTTTGTTGTTTTGGACTTCCCCCTGCCCCAGTTTTCCTCTCCCTCCTGAGTTTACACAGTGTTTTTGCGGGATGCTTGGAATTTGTTGGTGTATACAAGCAAGGTGTTAGCAGATTTAGTGATTCTTGGGAAAAACCAGAGAGGAGAATTTTTTCGATACTTCTAATAAATGCTACTATTACAGAGGGATTTGGATTAAGGATACTAATGCATCTCTGAGGATGGAACACATCTGTGAACCAAGAGGCTAAGGAATGAGTTGGAAAGTAGGTCTGATACAGATGATTAAAGAGTAGGTTGAAAAAGTATTTATTTCAATAGCAACAAAGTTGCTTAAATATGTATTTTATTTACATGCAAAGAAACATTACATAAAAACAGACCTATGTTTGAAATACAGTACAAATTATTAAATCCAGTCATGTACCAGAAACTCATAATGTGAAAATATTAAGATGTTTGCAGTGAGTAGACTGGTTAACTACATACGAAACAACAAAAATTCATGACGTCGCTGATATTAACCTTCGTGAGTATTTGATATGCAACACGCACAGTCTCACCTATCAAACTCCACTTTTTCAATCAAAAGAACTGCCAGCAACTTCAGATGTTGTTTGCAGTAAAGATTAAAAAAAAAAAGGGGGGGGGACGACAAGATGCTTTCGCACATAAAACTTCTCTTCCTTGAGTCACTTTAGACTTTTCAAGGGGCACCAAGAATTCAGACTTAGGAGCCTCTTGGATAGGAGGATGTGGACGCAAAGCATGGATTGTAACCCGCTGATGATAAGCCATGGTGTGAACAATGTGTCTAGCTTGGTAACTTTGGTAAACGTCAGAATATTTTCAGAGGAAAGCTGATGTTTGTTAACCATGTTTCCAATATGGAGGAGCTGTGATGGAGATAACATAATGCAAAATTGTTTTAAAATATCTGTCGTTCTGCATTCATTTGCATTTATGCTGATGAGACCACAAACATGATGAGATCACAGCAATATTCTCTGGCCTGGATGGTGGTTGTGAAAAGAGCTTCTAACCCATAGCAGTGGAAGTTATGGGAGTCTTCTCATTTTCTGTTAACTCTACTAGCAAGTTTGAGAGAGAGAGAGGGGAGAAAGGGCTGTTTTTTGAAGTCATCGATTTGCAGGTGTTTTTCTGCTAGGAGAGATTTTAGTAGGTGTTAGTAGAGAAGAGACTAGGGAAGTGTGGAAGGTGTGAATCAGACTAAATCATCTGAATACCCCTAGTACAGCTAGATTGTAATGCACCACTGAAGGGGGACCTCCTACCAGAGTGAGCCTCTTGGTAATTTGACCCTCAGCTCTGATTCAGTGCCCTGTGCACATACTTCAGTCTGTGTCTGTTCGTCACAACACCTAAGCGTGTGCTTAAATTTGTGCACACAGCTTTGGGATCTAGGACATTTAGTAAAACCTTGCTGGTGTCAGTGAAGCAATTCTGTGCATGTAGAATAAGGTTGACCGAGCTGTGGTTCTTCAGGTGTGTGCCGGTCTAGAGAAATTCAAGTGCTGCCCCACACTGCCACTGTCTCATAACACGCTAGGTTTCTGATGAGCACTTCTAGGACCTCTTGAGTAGAACCAAAGGGCTGCTAGTCTGGCTTTGGTATGAGGTATTTGGCTCTTCTCTGTCAAGAGAAGATGTGGAAAGAGTCCCACTTCTCTATCACCATCACACATACCTCTGCAGGCCACAGTCTCGTGCTGTTGCTGATGTTGTTCTCTGCTTATGAATGTAGCGGGGTCTCATGGAGCACAGAGAAGTAATGGATTTGCACCAGGTTAACATTTAACTGTACAGCTGACTGAGAGCAGACTTTGAACCAGTATTTAAAGCCACAACAATCTGTCCAAACCCTATGAGATTAATAAATAATTTCAAACTAAGCCTGTCTCACTTGGCTCCCCCCTCCTCCTCTGAAAGGGCAGCAGTCAGGTAAGAATTAACATGTAGCAATGTGACTCTTCTTTCACAATCAAGGCTTTTGCTGTACTATTTCCGTCAATTTTGGCTTCCACATTATTCAGCTGTGCACCAGACAACTCTTTTGTTATGTGCCAATTAACCCAGCTTGATAAATAGTGATTATGCATAATTTATACAGAATAATATTCTTGTTGTTCCCTGTAAATAAGGCACTGGCTTAGCTGAGGGTACTGGTCTGTGAATTACTGTCAGATGTGATCATGAAGGTCCAGGAGGCTGGTAGCGAGAAGGACTCTTTGGACTCTAAGGCAGATAGAAATTGTACCAAGAATAAAACTAGATGGGAGGGTGCTTTTGTTTTTGTAAGGGGAGTTGGGATTTTGGTTTTGCAGTTCTGTAGTTTGCTCTTTCAATATACTGAACAGGCCTCTCAGTTCTAGTCCAGCTCTCACTGAAGTCTACGGGAGCTTGTCCAATGACATTGGTGGGTACTTTATTGGACCCCTAAGGAGCGTCTTCAAATGATTTCCCTGGCTGCTGAAGCCAGGTTTTCACAGCCATTCTGTTTCCTCTTCTGCATTAACTGATCTGAAGTCTCTCAGACTGATAAGCTGACAGCAGTGGGACATGAGGAGTGGGTGAGAATTGCATAGCCCCATGAACCTTGAGTAAACAGGGGGAGGAGATGTGGAAATGTGAAATCCGGTCCACTGGTCCTAGATGTACTTGCAGTGACAGCACTTGCTGGAATACTATTGCAGAGCCTCCAGGAAAGTGTTAGGGACTGTTGCTTCGGGTAAACGGGGCTGTCTGTCAGCCAGCACCATGCTCTGCATACATAGAGCCAACTGGAAACCCTCCAGAGCTGGAGCCTGCTTGCACAGCTGCTGTTTTGGCGATTGCATCCCCTTTCTCCTTGGACAACCTTAATCCTGGCATTTACCTCGTGGAGAATTTTACCCAGTTCAGTGATTCCAGGTGTGTGTGCCATTTTGCCTCTTCTGTCTCATCCTCTGTAATATATCCCCATAGGCCTATAAATGGCACCACCTCAGCAGACTCAGCTCATCTTTCATCACACTGCCAGAGCCTTGTTTTGATTTATTGCCTTTCACCACAGTGGCCCAGAATGAAGTCAACTTCTGAAATCACTTAGGGAAGGATCTGCTGAACAAGCACACATTTAATAATATGCCTCTGCCTTTTTACTTCCTCCATACTGGGATGTTCCAATGAAATAAGAAATCCCTTCAGAGTATCGGAGTGCTGGAGATAGCTGCTGCTGATTCGCAGCTCTGAGGCGCAGCATTGCCTTTAACTGCTGCGCTTTGATTCAGCCCTACATTCTGCCTAACATCCTCAACTGCGAAATGCTGTCGTTTTCTGATGGGTGTGACTGACTTATTTTTTTCTTCATATCACAAAGCGCTTGCTTTTCTCTTAGCCTGTTGTTTAAAGTATTGGCGAAATATGTGAGAGAGATCATCTCTGAAGATGGTAACAATAGCTGCTTGGATACTTCCTGGTCTACCACATCATGTCAAATTCACATAAAAAACACTTTTTTGAACATGTCTTTTTGTTCCAAGGTGGAGTGCTTAACGGCTTGTGGAACTCTTATTACTTTGAATAAAATTATAGAAACATTAATGATTTTGTATTAAACTATTAAAGGTTACTATGTGTTTAGTAGAATATGCATGTTAGTAGAGTATATTGGCTGCCTGTAAGTAAATGGCTGCTAAATTTCCTTGTGTTTTATAACTGAATAACTTTTGAAACAATAGGGTTTTCCATATTTTTCCCCTGACCAACATTTTTAGAAAAATTGCTTCAGAAAATATGAGATACAGTTACAATCCAAAGTGATCACAGCGTGCTGGCATAACATACTAGATTAAAATGAAAAGCATTTCAAATGGAAACAAGTTATTTAACTCCGGTGTGTGTTACACATTTGTGTTGCATGCACACTGTCCATGTTTCTGCAGAGATACGAAACAGGAGTTGGAGTCTCGGATGTGAAGAACACAAATGGTCATTGTTTGCTGTGAATATATTTGGACTCTCGTGGGGAAAATTTTGCCAGGTCCTCTGGCTCCCTCACACAGGTGTTAGCTCATCTTCCACACTTCAGGGAGAAAGGAGTGTGTGGTTACGTGTATAGGATAGACTAAGCCTTTTCTCAAAGGGCAAAAGCTCAATGAACTGCTTTACGTCCACATGTTAAGTCTCTAACACTCCCTAAACTTGAGGCTGGTGCCTGAACTCTTAAGCATCCAGGATCGTGGAGTTGCCCATCAGGAGCAGAGTGTTGGCATTGCACATGCTACTGTTGTTGGCAAGGCATTTATTATCCTGGAGAAACTGAGCAGAAACATCTCTTCAACAAAGCACAAAAGGCCTTTCCATTTCTCTCCAGCAGTGAGTTTAACTGTCTACGAAGAGAAGCCTCTTGCTGCTCCTCCTCCAAGTATCTCCTTCGGTGTCAGGACCAGCATAGGCAGTAAGTGGAAGAGCTCACAAATAACACAAATCCACAGCATTTAAATCTGAGTTCTGCAACGGTGTTACAAAGTCTTCTTTCTAAGAGCTTTTTGTTTTAAGCTGCATGGTATGTATTTGATGTCTTCCTTTTAAAACTAAAAGGAATTCTCCCTTGTGAGGAGCTTGTGGGGGTGGTGGGGTCAGGATGGAGAATGGTCTGTTAACAGTAGAAGACTGTGGATTACCAGGATGGGTTTAAAAATAGAAAACTTGGCTATAATTTGTGGTGCCTGATCTGAGAGCTTGAATTCCATCTTATAAAGACACAAGCAAGATAATGTAGTATTCTGATCAAGATATACTTAAGTGTAGCCCTCAAATACCTAACATATTTTTTAAATCATCCTCCAAAAAATCAGTTGATTTGTATGGCACGTATATATCTCCTCTCACCTTTAATCCATTTTAAGCTTTAAACCCGTATTTTGCTTCCCTCAAACTCCAATAGATTATACTTCAAATTGAGCCATGATAATCTGATTGATAGCCTTTCAAAAGGAATGTTCTCAGAACTCTGAATCCATGGTGTTTTAAAAAAATCAGTGTGTAATAGTGATCCCAGTTAAACAAAATCTTTTTATAATTTGGACCTACTGATAAAAGGCTGACACTTTTCCTGGAAACTGGGTGGATTGACTCCTAGGTTTCTTCCACCGTGTGTTGTAAATATAGAGATTCTGAATGGCAAATGATTTTTTTTTTTCTTTTTTTAATGAAAAGTGAAACATACATTATAATTTTGTAGGTTTGCAAGACAAGATACCAATTTTGTGCTTGAGTTTCATCCACGTTCTACAAAAATTTTTTTTTTTTTTTTTTTTTAGCTTTGTGGTCAGTAACCTGAAAACAGAGGTAGCTCAGACTCTACGTAATCTTAGGTTTGGAAGCAGCTTGGGAACTAAACAGTGAGCGAGTAGGTAATAGCAGCACAAGTAGCATAGCCTGTTCCAAGCCACGCAGGCCACCTGCAGTACATTCTCTGACTAGATGAAGAACACCTTTCAGAAAGCTAAGCACAGCTTTCTCAGGACAATCAAGGTCATGTTCAGCCTGACTTTCTGTCTTACAGTTTGGTGCTCAAGGATGTCCTTGTTATTGACATTTTAAATATATTAGCTAGTTTTTTAAAATACCAAAGCTTTTATTTGCATGTACATCAAATTGGCAGTTTGGGGGCAGAGAGATTTTGGTCCTGGTTTACCTATATCTGAGTAAGGTGACGCTAATGGACAAAGTACGTCAGA
This sequence comes from Gymnogyps californianus, assembly GCF_018139145.2. Taxonomy (NCBI): domain Eukaryota; kingdom Metazoa; phylum Chordata; class Aves; order Accipitriformes; family Cathartidae; genus Gymnogyps; species Gymnogyps californianus. The sequence goes on from NC_059479.1 coordinate 18,226,583, forward strand.
CCTGAATGAACTTCAGCTGCCTTTCTCTGAGTGCTTTCTGAAACTGTGCCTTCCGTCAGCCTTTCTGTCTAAAAGGATCTGACTTCAGATACGCACTTCTTTCTCATGAGCAATCATTGCAGGTCTCAACAGGCACGTATTGGCATCATGGTGTGCATGAGACTTTGTGTTGCTGGTGTTCCTACTAGCACTGTTACAGCCTAAGTGGCCTATTTTTATTGTTGCAAGCTGGCATTTTTCATACGCTCATAAAATTCACACAAATGTTTCAGTGTGAAGAGAAGATCCAGCACGCAGCAAATTCATGTACATTGTTAGGGTTTTATTTGACTGTAGTAGTATATATAAAGGCCAAAATGTGTAAAGTTTAATGAGTCAAGTCATGTATGTCATAAATAATTAGGCATACTGAAGGAAACCAAGGTTGTGGTAATGTGTTTGTACAGCACCCAGCACCCGGGAGCTGTAATTGTGATCAGGGTTCCAAAGTCATCCTGAAAAGTGGATAAGAAATAAAGACTCATTTAATAATGCATAATGGAGTTGTGATAGGGTGACAAAAGTCATCTTGAATGGGATCTTGACCAGAGAGTGTTTGGGGATGCTTGGATCTGGATGTTTGTTTTGGATTGCTTTCCAGTGAATGGTTTGTAAAATATGAATAGATTAATCCTTATGCCTTTCATTTGCAATTTACTAATACCCCCCTCCCAGTGCCTGAATGTACTGGTTTTATTTTATTGGCTCTTCTAAAAAGAAATGCAGACTGAAGGAAGTGTATATGTTTGAAGAAAGCACGAGATAGAACAAAGCAAGCTGAGTAGTTCTTTATAGAAAGAACTAGATAAAACACACCGCAGTTATATCACTGAGAAAACTGTTGCCAGAAATGAAGTAACGAGAGTAAATGATAATTTTGTTTTGTGCTCTGCTGTGAGGTTTTGGGTTGGGTTTTTTGTTTGTCTGTTTTGGGGAGATTTTTTATGTTTAACGGCACATTTGTTAGGTAGGATGAGAAGTGATATTATAGCCAATATCTCAGGAGGATTTGTATCCAATTCCAAGTTGTAACTTCCTTGGCTCCCTCCCACCCCCAAGAATATTCACTGTTAACTATTTCAGAAATGAATGTTTTTGGAAATGCTTCTTTTCTCAGCTGAATTTTAAACAACTCAGTGGAGTATTTTCTTCTTGACAGAATTCAGTGTCTTAACAATTTAAATGTAAAAGCTAGTTTTATTGGCCATAGGTAAATGCAGTTCATTTTTAATTTTTAATATGATGAGTTTGTCTTTAAAGGAAGCTCTCAAGTCTGATTGTGTGGAGCCCCCCCAAAGTAGCTCATTCTGCATTCAGGGGCACTGCTGTGCTGATCTCCTCAGGGCTCAAGGTAGAGAGAGCGTGCCTTTTCATTCTGTGTATTAAAACGAAAGGGAAAGAAAGCAGTAGAGGCATTGTCGGACTCTCTAAGAGCCTGTGTGCTTACCGTATGAAGTGATGTTCATGATAACCCTTGCATTATTACAGCAAGGAAGTCATAGGATGGAGCCTTAGATAGAAAATAGCAACAGCTCTGAGATACGCTGCATATTATTCCATTATAAAGTAGTCCCATCAGTCTGTTGGCAGAGGCTGGCAGTGAGAATTGTCTGCAATCCAAGACAATTGGCAGAAGAAAGTGGAGGGAATAAAATTATTTCACAGCTGAGGGAAACACAGAACACAAAACAGAGGAATTGGTATGAGCAACGCGCAATAATGTCAGTTGTGATTGTGCTCCTACAGCGCCTTTCATCCCAAAGAGCTGTATGATTATCAATAAAGCAGGCCTTACAGTGCCCCTTTGACATAGGTTAATTTTGTCAGACGTACCTTATAAGAAGTTGATATGAACAAAGGGGAAATTACTTGTCCATACAAACAGTAATGAAGAATGAAGAGTGTCTGAGGTAGTGTAACCTCCAACCTCTGACTCCAAAACTACCAGGCTGTTACAGCCCTGGGCAGAAGTGCACTGTATGCCATGCTTGGGAGAATCCTGCCAACTTTTACAAGTCAGTCGTTAATGATATCATTTAGTGGAAATGGTGTATTAAGATCCATCCATTAACATATTTCTTTTGCTGGCTTTATACATCTTTTCTTTAAACAAGCAAAATCCAAACCTACTTGTAAATGTTCCTAGTAACGCTTCAGTTGTTTATAGTAAGAACTGGAAGTAAAAAAAAAAAAAAAGGAAAAAAAAAAGGTGTCAGAATTTTTGACTTTAGCTTCCAGGCAATAGACAGTAGAAATGTCAGAGCCTATACAACCTTGCTGTGTCAGGAATACTCACAGTCACTAAAAGGTAGAAGAACTAAATACCATTAGAAAGCAAAAAATAAATTTTAAAAAGACACAAAACATCTAATAACTTGTGTGAAATGGGGCATCTTTTGAGATTCTGGCCTGGAGCCTTCCTGGGGTCTGAGTGAAAAAAAAATCACATCTGGTTAATCTTAGCACGTCTCTGTGGTGGGGCTGATTTGACTGGAGGGAGGCTAGAACTGCTAGTAACACAGAAGACTGGGGTTCATTGAGTTATACTGACGTTTAGGATGGCTCAGCTGCTATTCAGTACAGAAACAAAGATTTTTATTTATTTGGGTTTGGTTTGCATTTTTTTGGTTGGCTTTTTTTTTTTTTTTTTTTTTTTTTTTTTTTAAAGCAAATTCTACTTACCACTGTGCTCACTCTGGCTCTGAGCATTTTCCTTCCTTGGCAGGAAAGACTTCAATCTCTCATGACCTGGAAGTTCCTTATCTTCTTTTGACATGCTTGAGAATTCACAGGCTTCTGTCATACCATCCGTTCCTCTCCTGAAAATGATGGCATGTGGCAGCTAACTTGCTCTGAGAACAAGCCCAGAGTTAAGTCTCCATTAATAAATACTCACCTTGCACCTAATGCCAAAATAACGGCTTATTATGATCCCCTGTCGGATAACTGCTGCTCAGGACCTCTGTCCCTTGTTTGTGGAGGTTGCAACTTTTTCAGATCAGGTTATAAAGCAACTTGGTTATGTGCTGTCCTTGGAAACAGATGCGCATCCACGGTATTAATAACTATAATTAAGAGCAGTTTCATAAAGGCATAGCTCAACAAAAAAATCTGCTTTTTTTTTTGAGGAATGAGATTGCATCAGGATTTGTCCACATCACTTCTTTAACAGCCAAAGTATGTATTTGACCATCTGCATTTTTCAGATAGGGAAAAACAAACATAAATTAACTGTGATTAAGGAAAAATACCAAAATTCTTACTCGAACATGAGGATTGTTCTGATTGTCAATAGAAAGTAGTTTGTAAAAAGAGCTTAAAGGTAAGGTTTAGTTAGCCTTTTAAAAATTTTGCTTATGGCTCAGTGATGTTAGAATAATAATGTAATTAAAATGAATGTAATTACATGTTTGGTTTTTGGAAAACAAGTAGCAGTATGGCTGTGGGTTCATGGATGTTCAGTAGGTTCGTCTGATCACACAGGAGATTAGGTCACAAACTAAACAAAAGACTTAACGCTACAAAATTGTAACAAAATTGTGAGTTCAAAAATGCAAATGAACATTGAGGACCAAGATAATTGGCCTTTTAGCTTCTCGTTACAAAAACAAAGGTTTATTTGCCTTTTAAACAGGCCAGTAAAATTGAATCGGCACCCTACAGCGCATGCAGAGTACATAGTCAAGAAGAATAAGCTATAAGAAATAAGCAGAGGAGCTTAAGAGATGAAGATTTTTCAAATCTAATAGAAGACAGTCTGTAAAATGTTAAATCTTAAAGATCTGCAGTGACTACGAACCTGAATCAGGGCAAGTAAGACTGAGCAGGGAGGTGCACTTGTTAGAAGATATTGTTGGTGATCCTCCAGAATTTTTATGAAAAAAAAGTTGCAAATATCTGAAAGGCCAAATCAGAAGCTCTCACCTGCACTGGGATGCTCCATGCAAGCGGCAGCTTCATGTTGGCTATTAGGTATTGTTTGGAGAAGGTCCTGCTAATAGTCACGTTGTTCACAGACTCTGTTTTTTGTCTCAGATTACTCACAAATTGAGAATGGGCTCTTTGCATAAATGAGCACAATCTGCTATGAAAATAGATACACCTTAATTCAAGTGTTTTAAAATAGCCATGCAAGACAGAATTTTGTCCAAAGGACAAAGACCTTGAACCATTTTCAAACTGTTGACCACAGTGCCTAGGTGCCATATCTCTAAGAACAAGAAAGAGCACAAACCGGACCAATTCTCAGCTGGTTCCCAGCACAATGCAGAGGAACTGGTCCATGCTGGAGCCAGCCACTGTCGGTTACCTTTAGCACTGCACCTATTCTCTCTACTGACTCTATGGGATGCAGGAACTAGCAATCCTAATAAGAGCTAATCTGTATTCTTCATTACCGTCCTACGCTTAGGTAGCATGGTAGGCTTTCTGAGCCCCCTTGTGACTTTTTTCAGATACTGTGTCACTGTAAATCTGAGAGATTTCAGTGGAGTCACAGTTCAGAAGTAGTCCTGAGCCTTATACCTGCTAAGAAATAATGGGTGAACCCAGGCTCGTTTGAAATACTCTGGGTTTTTGGGGTCAGGAGACATTTGAGAATATGTTTTGTTTGCATTGCAAGAAGGGATGTTTCCTGGAATACTTGCTCTTCTCTGCTTTCTCTGCAGTACAGAATCTACATAAAAAACTAGTAAACTAGGCCATTAGTAAGTGTGTAAAAGAAGCCTGATCTGTGAGGTACTGACTCAGTGTATGTGAGGACACCCAGCTCTGCTAGCCCCACTTCAGTGATTACTCCCATGGAATTAGAGGGCTTACACACCATTGAAATGATTTGGGGACTGCCAGGCTTTCTAATGTAGTCTTTATTTTTCCCTTTTTTTTCAACTGTAAGTTAATGCCTTTTATTTGTTACTTTAGCAGATCATTTTTATGGTAGCTTTTCTACTTTATATCCTGCTGGTATATAGTTTAACAAAATGCCTCTTGAAACAGTGTATTTAATTCCTCCCTCATGCCTCTGGGAATAAATTCTTGCTGTATTATAACTTCTTTTATATCTCTTCTTTACTGTGGTTGAGAACTTCCGCAAACTTTGCTTTCAGAAATTGCTACTTCTTATTCCCTCTCTGTGCCTCATGTGCATCTCTTTTCTGTCTACACCAGCTGTTGTTTGCTGCTGGTATCCACGACTGGTCATGTCCTGTTACAGTGGCTTAAACACTTAAAGAAATTCCTTAATAGCATTTCTATTTTTGCATCTGGATCTCCAGGAAGAAAATTGAATTTTCACACCTGACTACCTATTTGAGGTGTTATCCATGATGCTGTGTCAATGAGCTGATATTGTGGAGAATCCTTTTTAAAATTACTTTAACAGGCTTTAGTGATTCTGAATGGTAGCATTTATGCTAGGAAATGTTTCATGATGGTACTTTTGGAAGTAACGATGCTGTATATTTCTGTGTAGAAGTCATGTCTTCTTTACTGGTAATTACTTCCCCTTGCTTTTTGTGAAGTTAAATATGCAGCATTTTGGCAAAAGTGGTTAATGGGGCTAGTTGAAAATTGTTGTTAAATCCAGTTCTTGACAAGCAAAATTGTTAATGTTGAATGAACATTTTTCTGGGAAACTTACTTTCATTACAAATGGGAGTTGCTCATCTCAGTCCAGAAATGTTTTGATTTAGAAGTGCTGCTATGCTGTAGTGTATTTCAGTTGTACAATCTTTATTATGGACCAGAGCCCCAGCATCTCACGTGTCAGGTTCCCTCACTATCTCTGATGCAGTCTCCCTCCACGGAAAGAAGCCAGGGTCACAAGAAGTTTGCTCTGTTCCTACAGAGTTGAACAACAAAGAAACTTTTCCCTGCAGCTCCCATGAAGTTGACCATGTTTATAAATTGAAATACTTTAATTTTTGTCCAAAATGGTCATTTTTCAATCTCTATAAACTATGGGAAATGAAGTGTTTCCCCAGATAAGTAAATGTGAAACGAAACACCTTTGACTGCATTTAGTTATTTTCTGATACTAGGTGAGTTGCTCAGGACACCAGAATGGTTAATGACTGAAAGCCTCCAGGTTAAGGGATGTCAACTTTCATCCCGTGAAGCAACAATATGTGTTCCTGATTTGTGTTGCATTAATGAGCCATACACTTTCCAAATGGCTTCTGAAAGATTTTAACACTCAGTTAAGAAGCCACCATAGTTTCTCACTGAAAAAGACCACACCCGGATTTCGTACAGAGATTTCAGAGTTGTGGACTATAAAGGAATAAAACATCCAGATTTCTTTGAATCAGATCTGAATCAAGGTGGGATACCAGGGAAAACTGCATCTTAACATTTTGACTTGTAGGCAGACCTGACATTTGTTACGTAGCTGCTAACAGAGGTCTCAAGGTGCTACGCAAGGGAGGGAAGGTATTTTACAGACAAGCAATGTAATCCCATGTTTGTTTTTAAAGAATATGGAGAGATTAGTGGATTATAACAATATAGCAGGACAAATCACAATCAAAAATGTGCTCAGGCCAGTTTAATTGTGACAAAGTTGGTACAAGTCACAGCTACACTGAAATTAGTGTATGTTATCTCATTAATTCATTCCATCTGCTGCCTCATACAGAATAATTTCAGGATTGCTTAGAAGGCTTACTTTAAATATACTTTGAAAGTTTGTTTGTGTGCATTATATGTCAGATTTTAACACCCCGTCTGTCTTTGTTAGTCTGTTCACAGTTTTCCAGAGGAGTTTATGCCATCTTTGGATTCTATGACCAGATGTCAATGAACACACTGACGTCATTTTGTGGAGCCCTTCACACATCCTTCGTCACACCCAGCTTCCCAACAGATGCAGATGTGCAGTTTGTCATCCAGATGCGGCCAGCATTAAAAGGAGCCATCTTGAGTCTCTTGACTCATTATAAGTGGGAAAAGTTTGTGTACCTCTATGACACAGAACGGGGTAAGCACCATCGTTTTAAGTGATTTTTCTATTTCATAACTTGCTATAAGTATTACCAGAATCAGTATGTGCAGCCCATCCCAATTTTCTTCTGGATGCAGGTAGCACATTCTGATGGTTCCAGAAAACAAGTTTATTCTGAAGAAACTAAAATGAATGGATAAATGAAAAGAAGGCATCTTCATGTTACTGATCATTTGTAAAGAGATTGTCTGGAGGATAGTGTTAGCAGCGTAAGCATTCAATTTGGAATACCTGGTTTCCATAGAACCACAGACTCAACACTTGCCAGTTTTTGAGTTCTTGCAAAATAAATAAAGTCAGCACTATGAAGTAGGCTGTTAAGCAAGACCTTCCTCTGTGCGTGACATTGCAAATCCCACACCACTTTACATAAATGCGCATTTCTCCTGTCACTGGACAAAGACAATCCATGCTAAGATACACTCTGGAGATGTCTAGACATCAATAATAGTCTAAGAATATAATGGATAAGATCCTTAGGGCTCTGCTGGAGAAAAGATGCTCTAGATATGTCACGTGGATATCCAGAAATGAATTTAGATACATGACAAGAATGACCAGAGATATGTTTTACTAAATGAAAACATATTAAAACCAGTGTTTTCACACTTAAGCCAATTATTACCTACTAAGAAGCACCAAAGGTAGCAAATCCTGTCAAAAAGAGATCTAAGCATCAGAAACTATTTTCTGTGAGGAATCTTGCCTATTTCTGTGGAGCAGCTGTTGCCACCTGCTCTGAGTGTACAGAATTTGCTTGGTTACAGATTTCACCTGGGTAGCATTTTTTGCATCAGATAGATGTGCCACTGCCCTTCTCACCAGCTTTATGGTTAACAACTCCAAGACCTTCTTCAGATCAAAGGGGTCTGGACAGAGCCAAAAAAAGCTTAGATTCATTCCTGGCTCCCATGACAAAGTTCTGATACTCTAGGCTACTGCATATTGATAAAGATCAAGTCTTCAGTGGCTATGTTTTTCACACTGAAGATTAATAGCATCACCCAACTGAGGACATACTGTATGTTGAAAGAAAGTAATTTTTAGTCTGATTTTTAGGTGAATGCCAAGAGTTCAGAATTTTCTGAGTTATTTGGAGATGTTAAATATTTCTAGCGTTGAAAAACACTAGCTATGAGATCAAGTAGGAAAGTATGGAGAAGTTACGAATGCCATTAGTTTTTAAATCTTTTAAAACCTCTACCCAAACATCCATATATCTGGTTTAGTCCACTTTTAAATGAAAGCTTTTGTGAATATGCCATTTGTCTGAGTAAGAAAGGTTTGATGTGACCAAATGCGATAAACTTACAGCATGTGATAAAGTAAAATGTCATGTGTTCCAGGACTGATGAAACTTATTATGATTAAGGCTAATAAAGTTTGCTTTGGAAAGAGATGCATCAGTCATCCAAGATCATGCCTGATAAGAAATTTGGCACTTCAGACTGGAAAAATCATCCAAAACAGTGGGAGTTTCACTAGAACTTGTCTAGATGATATGACTATCAGACTGAGATAGTAACGGAAGTCATGAGGGAAGACTTGCAGACTCAGACTTGTGTTTTTCTACAATTCTCAGTGTGTACAGTCTTTAGGTAGACACAGTCTAATCATGAGCTTATTATGATGACTAATCCCTTTGGAACAGTTTAAATTGTGTCTAGGCTTCATTTTGCCTTGTTCATACTAAGATTTTAATCACAGGTTAAAACACAGTTCTTGCTGGTGAAATTAGCCCCAGGAATCTGACTTTACTTCTGTTGCTTTCTGCCCCTTGTCTTGACTTCCCATTCCCATCCTACTCACAGTCTTACAATTGCTAATCAAAATCACGTTGTGAACCTGTTGTGGCTCGCATGCATGTTATGCTGGCGCTATGTTATGTCAGACATTCAGACTAAGTGTTAGAGTGCAAAATCTGAATTAGATGACAGCACAGGTGACTAGGATTATAAAATGTAGCTCAGGGTTAGAAGCTAAAGGACAGCTGTGTCTTTAGGATGGAAGAGGCATCAGTGCATATAGGTAGCTTGATGATGGGCTTTGAGTTGTTTGGGATAAACTTATTGTGTCTTATCTTTCCTTCCTATACATGTATCCTCATTGGTGTTGTTTGATAACATATTTGCCATCTGCTAAAGCAGGAACAAAAATGAACATGATTATCTTTAGTTACTGCTGGTTTAGTTAGGTTAAAACAAACTTGGTAGCAGTCTTATCAGAGTTATAATTGCTGTATTCTTCCAGCATTAAAATAAATAAAGAAGATTCATATAGGAGGGAGAGGCAGGGCAATTAGGTACGGAGAAATAGACATTCGATTCCTTTCTTTGATGAGCAGTAATTGTGGATGACAGCACCTGAAACATTTGGCAATTCCAGTAGGCTGCCTAATTTCTTGTGATAGGCCTTCAAATACAAAAAAACATCCAAAGAGGTTGAACAACAATAATGGTGAATGACTCCTTGTGTCGGGTAGTGAATAGGCTGTACATGTTCCTATGCTGAGATACCATTGGAAATGAAAACACGAGAGCTGTCAGAATTTTTAATAATTCCTATGTTAGATACTTAGCTGCTGTGGGGCACAAACACAGTAGAGAGAAGGTGTTAAGCAGTTTACTGTCAGTTCCTGAAATAAACTATCCTTTAAATACTGCCTTTCTATGAAGATTATTATTTCACTGGTTTGTTCTGAGAATCTGAGAAATCACAAAACGTTAGAGTACTCTTTCTTACGTTGAATATTAGTTATGGACTAAATTGTTCTTGCAAGTAGTTTTACAGTGTTCTGCTGAAGCAAAACACTGCCATGTATTAAACGTTGCATTTACTGTTAATAAATACTGCAGCATGCTACAGTTGCCATACAAAACTGAATAAACCTTCTTGTAGTTTTATACTGCTTATTGAACTATTTCAGTTTAAGCTTAGGAGAATGGAGAATCAGCTTTATAAAATTGTTTTCCTTAAGCAGTGGCTTTTTTCTTCTTTGCCATCAAATCATATAATCATATGGTTTCCCCCTTGGTGACATCAGGCACGATACTGTGATGTTTGGCTCCTGCAATGAAGACAAAAGATAAATCTCAAACAATAGAGTAAAGTTAAGATCTACAGTTACATAGATAGGTGGTGAAGCTTTTAATCCAGTGAGTTAGTGTGTACATTGTATATGTTTATATTTGTAAGTACTTTATTTTCTGTTGCTATGAGATGACTGAATGTTGCAGATTGTGCTCTCAAATGTATATTTATGTGCAGGTGCAAACTTCAGTTTCTTAAAAACTGCTAAAGCACACAGAAAGAAAAATAAAATGTGAGATTTATGAGTTCCAGCAGCAAGAATTATGTCTTATCATTGCTTATTTCAGTTGCTGGACTTATTCTTCTGTGAAGAAACTGAAATTTAAGAGAAATATCATATTGCATGATGTTCTCCTAGTACCAGCAGAAAGAATAAATTATACTTTGCAGAGAATAATGATGCATTAGGAAATGGCTGCTAAGGGAAGAAAGGATATGAAGCAGTGTGTGGAAGAAATAGTCATATGTTCATTCCATGCCACATGCTTTTAGTTCATGTGAAAGGGAAAGGCAGGGTTGATTTCTGTTTGTATTAACTCACATCAGTAAGTTGACACTGTTGGTTGCTGTGATGCGTGCAAAATATCTGATTAATTATATGGTGCTAACTGCCTCAGTAGGCTTCTCTGCAGTAGAACTAAGACTAATTAAGATTATGTCAGGATGAAATGAGATGGGGTTACATACAGAAAGCCATTAAGAATTTGGGTAGCACTTGTCAGGAAAGTCACCTTTTGCATCTCATGCTGAGGATTATGTTTCATCAAAAACCTCAGGTTTATTTCCAGTCTTCAGGTCTGTTTCTCCTGTTGCTTTGCTTTACTGTAAATCAGATGTTATTCCACTGAAGTCAGTGGACCAGAGTAATACTAATATGAATGTGTGGAGAGGTAAGCTTTTGGTTTTCATAGTCATCTTAATGTTGTGTGAAAGTGTGAAGTACTTCTCACTTAATTATAAAAATGGTATGGTAGATTGTAATACCAAAGCTTTTGTTTATTTAAATTTCCATAAAGTTTCTTAAGTAACGTTTCAGTTTATTTTTGCCTGAGAAACACTGTTTTGTACAGATTGTTCACTTTCCATCTGTCAGTACAACACAGGCGTTTTGTCCTAAGTTACTTTGATTTGTCATACCTACTGTGCACAAAGACATTGATTTCTGTCACGTAGTTCATTTAAACGAAGTCACACCAAGTGATTTCTGTGATGTGCATGAAGTCTTCTTCCTCTTCCTTCAGATCATAGGAGTCATCACAGGACAGGAAAGTGACTTTGTTTGTGTAATGCCTACCTACACAATGGGAGCTCAGTCTAGACAGGGGTACAGATACATCACAATCTTTATGGCATTGTAACCAAACCTCTCTAAATCTGAAATTCTTCTGTCATTTGGTTTTGATTTAGTCTGTCAGTAGGTATCTAGCGATACCTAAAATCAAGAAGGAAAAAAAAAAAGCTTTAGTAAATAAGGTTATTGTTGGCTAATATATATTTTTTTTAATTGGTTAACACTGGCTAGATGAAGGCTGAGGCACTGAAGTGTTCATCTAAAGCCCCAGGTTATGTGGCTAAGAAGAGATGAAAATATCTGCTTTAAAAGCAATTACATCTTTAATCCTTACTGCCACAGAAACACAAAAATTTGACCTGAACATAATGGATCGGTAAGGATGCAGAAAGCCTGAAAATACAGCTTCAGAAAATATGACCTGTCCTATTCCTCTTAAATATAAAACCTTCTGGTACCCCATTGCATAAAGAAATGCCAGGTAGAGAGCCAAAAAAAAAAAAAAAAAAAAAAAAAAGAGATACAACTGTAAGCTTCTCGATGATTATGCGTAAGGCATCGAATTGCCTTAAATTGGGTTCAGTACAAGGCAATGAGGTCTGATTCACTGCTTCTGCTGAAGACAAAGAATAACTCTTCTGTTCAGCTCTGCTTTTACAAAATGAGGTTGGTTATCTATTGCTATCAAAGGACAAGACACTTCTGTACTACGTTCCCTGGAGAATGAGAGATTGGAGCTGATAAAAGAAGCAGTATGTAGAACCAGGCTCATTATATCTTCCACAAAATTAAATTGATGGATTTTTTTTTTTTTGGATGAAATAAGAGTTGCACTGAAAATTACTGGTTTGTAGAACATAACATTTTTTGCAAAATATCTGGGGTAAAATTAATTTTTGTGGAATCCAAAAAGACACTGCTTTAGTACTTGGTGGATTCCTAGGGATTTTGGAATGTCGGGTTCTGGTGGACTGAGTTTCTGCTGAAAACAACAATCAAAAATGTAATCCAACACAGAATGACTGACTCCTGGTTATAAGCACCTTCCATCAGCAGACAGGTGCAGAAGAACTCCTCCTTCCGCATAGCTCATTTGTTAAACTCTGTATTGTCTTTCTGCATGTCAGCAACTTTTATCTTCATTTATAAAGATCATTCTTCAGTAAAGGGGAAAAATTAAACTGGTGGTAGCAGCTACACCAGTGTTAGTAAACCCTGAATTCAGCACCTGCTGAACAGTCAAATGTCAAAAGAATCAATAGCTGAGCTGTTCATTAACATGTTTATTCTTCAGAGCAGGGGAGTTACTCCACTAGCTGAAGAACTGGTCTGAATCCATTGCATGAAGGAAAAACGATTTAAGGCTGGCTCACAGTTTTCTCAGATTTAAACATGGGCTTGTTCCATTTTAAAATTATAATTCTTGTTTGCTAGTATGTTTATACCTGTTTAATTCTTCTCAGTTGCACCTGTAAGGTTGATGCGATGTATTTTGCTGACATTTTCAAAAGTATGAAAGGATTTAAAATCTTGACATTATCTTCTGTAAACATCAGTCTGTAGTGAAGCATAATGGAACATACAAAGCATGTTTGGAAGCCTATATAACACCAAAGGTGACAAAATGGGGAAGAGTTACTGCAAACCTTGATCCTTCCAAGTTTTTTGGCTCTTCTGCAGGAGTGTTTTGGACCGCAGCCCAGGATCATGGGGATGACACGTAGACAATATCAATTGCTAGCATTTAGGTAGCTATGTAGATGAGCTGTCTTGTTCTCCTTTCCCACTGCTTTATATACTGGGAAATGCACAGCAGGGAATAAAATCTTGGCAAGACCTCCCGAGCTGAGGCTCTGCCTCCATATCACAGGAACAGGCATCACAGGTCTGTACATTTGAAGAATCATGGGCCCCAGTAACTGCCATCCAGAAATTTTCTTCTAAGTCATGATGTTGACAAGAGGCAACTTGCAGCATGGCCACAAAATGTTGCATCTTTTGCATGGCTTTGCTTGAAAGGATGTGATGTAGTTTTGAAGTTTTCAAGCTCTGGTACAATAGAGAACACACACAGTGTAAAGACCATTATGGTAGAAAATCCATTATTTAGATTTAAAGAACAATCATACTTCATATAGTTATGTGCAATAAGAAATGATCTGTTTCTTTCACTATCAGCCTTTTGGGAATGAGTGATTTTACCATCTTATAATGCCTAGAATTTGTGTTTATACGGAATGGAAAGCCATAGATACTGCTTAGCAATGTTTCTATGAAATATAAGTAATTTACCCTGACAAAGAGGCAAATCTTGACATTCTTATTTAGGGCGCATTGCTTCATTGCTTTCAGCAATATAATGTATGAACTAAGGCACTATTCAGGAAACATGCCAGAACCTTAACTGAAATATTCCAGGATTGCTTTACTGTTTGACTTTAGTGCCTAAATGTGTTCAGGAATAATCTGAGCCTGAACAGTTAAATCTGGCTTTTGATAATCACTCTCCATTTATTTCCTCTGAAATCTCTGAAGTCTCATACAGACTCCTTTTATCTTGGTCTCTGTGGTACACAGATACAGAAGAAAGCCCTTTTACTGATCCTTCCCCAAACAAACATTGAGACCCTGTGTGGGAGAATGGATGTTGGCTGGTTTTTGGGTGGACTGAGAGCCTTAAGCATTTTTCTCCTGATCTTTCCCATTAGCTGCTATTTGTTTAGCTTACCCTGGTAATCACTTAAACCATTTTTATAGCTTATGAACAAGAGGAGTGAATCAACTTTGAAAGTCATCCAGCATGACATGTATCGTACTTGCAAGACTAAGATGCAGCTGAAGACCAACAGCATAGAGTTCATGGCGGTATTCTGTACTGCAGCTTTGTGCCTCTTTACAAGTTTTGTGTATACACAGTGGGTTCAGTTTGGTGTTGAGATGCCCAGGCAAAATGCCTGAGCCTCCCTTGAAGCTGTTGGAACACACACTACTGTCAGCGGTATTTTCCAACAACAAGTGGAGTAACTACACATGTGCAACAAATTTGTGTCTTGTTTCATGGAGCCCCTGAGAATAAGGAAGTGTGTCAGACCATTCATGAAGAAAAGCAGGAACACCAGAGAAAGAGCATGGTATGACAGAGCCCTGATACTGCTCGTGCAGCGATGATGTGATATCATCCATTCTTCCACCCACACATAATGGTGGTGTGATAGGGTATTACGGTAGCCTCACTCACACTGAGTGTGAATCTGGCTGTGGCTGAGAGAGCGTCAGAATCTGACCTCGCTTTATGTGAAATCAGCTTGTAAAACCGGACTCAGAACATTCAGGGTACAGAATATGAACAGGTACAGAATATGAACAGGAGAGTCCTGGATAAATAATTTCTGGAAGCCTAAAGCAGGATGTGTGCTACCCTCGTGGTCCTAACGAAAGCAACTGGAAGTCTCAGGAACATGAGCTGAGGCCCTGAATATCTTACGTAGTAAATAGGAGAACTAGTGGCATTGCCATTCACCCATGCCTTAGAGATGAAGTCTGCAAACGATTGTATTTATAAACTGACTTGTGTAAATGCATGCATTTAAATATTTAGCTTTTCATAAATATGCATGTTTTATCAACTTTTGGTATAGCCATAGCCTTTTATTTTTTTATTGTATGCACAAGTAATTTAAGTGGCAGAAGCTTTTGTTCTCAGTTGATTTTATGTGTGTATCAGCAAGGCTTAAATGGTCAGAATCTCACATTTCCAGATTTCTTGAAACAAAGCTGAAGTTCAAGACAGCTTCCAAGTGCAGGTGGAGGGGGAAGGGGCTGAAAAGATACATGAGAGAGGTTGTTGGCCCTTTTGCTCTGAGGCAAGGGCAAGGACTTGACACAAAGCCAAGCCTTAGAGGTGATGGAAAGACTGCGCTTGGAACCAGAGGAGACGAGGTGGAATTTGTTCATCTCGGGGAGAAGATGGGACGTTTTAGACTAGAAAGGAAGGCTACAGAAAAGAATACCTATATGTAAAGGACTGCGAGTAAATTTTTATGAAACCTATTTATTTAACCCATCTTACCCAACAGATCTAGGAGTTTACTTAAAGTTACTTCGTTTGAGTTTATTATTTTGCATCTGTATATGCAGCATAGCTTTAAAGACTGGAAGCCTTTGGTGTCTTTGGCATCTTCATGCTCAGAGCAAGGCAGGCTAGCTTCACCTGGGGACTTGTGCTGATTCTGTTCATGGAAGTGAACTGTCTTGCTGACTTAAAGTCTGCGTCAGGGGGTTGGTACTTTGAGTGAGACTGAAGAAAGCAGCACTATTTAGTAATGGACTCAAGATAAAGCAATTTTCAGGTATGTATCAAAAAGAGACATGTAACATGGCGTTAGTATGTGAACTTTACTACGTATTTCAGTGGAGTAGCATGTTCTGGTTATCACGTTTTCCAAAGGAAGAACATTTTGACATCCTATACCTTAATGCAGTTAAGATGGCAGTATTTAGCATGTTAGTATTCTTACAAGTTTGCAAATTTGATCACCCTTCACTGGATCTTGACTGTATGTTTACTCTTCCTGTGCATCTTTCTTCACCTAGAAATAGTTCATTCTTAACCTGAGTGACAGCTATTATTGGTGGCCCATGGTATTTTGTGGAACAACGATTGTTTCTTACTCACAATGAGGGGACAGGTTCCCTACATACGCTATGAGAGACCTCACAATTTTGTGACCATGATGCGATAGTGAGAAGAAGATCTTCAGCCCAGGCAAATGAACCGTTCACCAGGTGAAGAACTTCTGTGGCATGAGCACAGGCTGTTGTGGCTTAATGGAATGACTGTAATAGTTGCAAGTGGTAAAAAACAGCAAACGCAAAGGAGATTTCTCCAATGCTTGAGGAATATATGACTAAAATGGAGTATCTCAACAAGTTAGTGAATCAAAGCTTCTCCTTTCATAGAGTGGCTTCAGATACTCCAAAGCAGATTCTCAGCTAAGCAATGACATGTTCTTTTCTCACTACCAAAAGAGAGGCTTCATATGCAGTTTGAATGTCTTTCGATACAGAACTATATAGCATGCTGGGTGAGTGGTGTGTAAGAATTTAGCTTTGTTAAAGGCTTTCTGCTTTTAAAGTGATTTTCATTTGATGGTCTCAAACAACAATGAATGAAGATCAACAATATCTGTGTGGGGCATGCAAGGGTTTTCAGTCCTGGTTTTTCAGATGGAAGATTTGATGTACTGATCAGCAGGTTAATAACCTGATCTTCTTCTACTTACATATATGGAAATACCTTTGAGTTGAAAGCACAGTGAGCCTTGACTTAAGAGATGTGCAGAATGTCATACTGGAAGTCAGTGGCCATGGTTACTAATGAAAACCAGTTTTTCATATTCCTACACAAGAATTCCCTTAAATTTTACCATGAATTTCCCTTCTCACCTAGAAAAAAACTTGGGCCTTTGAAGAAACTCATAATGGATTACTAAGAAGGTTTGCATTTAAGGTAGTTAATTAAATGATGTTTGCCATGGAGTTTATATGAAGGAGTCCATTGGTTATAGCTTCAATACCTTCCTTCATCTATGACACTTAGCCCTTTTAGATGTAGTTTCTTCTTTCAGGCTTCAGAGAATTTACCAAACTAGTTTGACCACATGCCTTTTTCTTCCCAGAAAATATCAGCTGTCTCGGTAAGCATAAAGATGACTCGAATGCTTTCTAGAAGAAAAATAAATGTGAATGCATTTATGACAAACCCACTCAGCTGGCAGGTAAAATGACCTCATATTGTATTTAGGTTAAGGAGTTTTTAAAGGATTTTTCTCTTACAGAGATAGATTTTTCTCCCATTTCTCATGAGGCATTTAAAATCATACCTTTTTTTTTTTTTTAAACTCTCCTTCTTGCAATTCACAGTAGGACAGCACTGTGAGCATGCATTTCAGAAAGTATATAAGACAGTGTACTACTGTAGTACAGTGGAATGAAAAATATCTCCATAAAGTGATTAAGTATTAATCTCTAAAGAAAAAAAGTGAAAAGTTCCTGACATGAATTTTGTACTCAGTAACAAGTAATTATTCATTTCTTCAGCTCTATCTAGATGCATAGCTTTTCCTGGCCACCTCTTTTGCTTTGATTCATGATGCAAAGAATCATTGGGAGAGAAAGGTGACCTAAGGTTTTAATCCTCCTGATCCTGAGCTCATCGTGTTCACAGCCTGTTGCTTTGCACTTAAAAGTATTTCTGACTTACCTTGGTTGTCAGCAGCCCAAGGAAACAAATCACCAGTCAGTGATATGCACAGCATAGCAGCATTTGGTCAGGGCCCCTCTTCAGTTTGTTAAAGTGGTTAAGCACAGAGTTGTCATCTCTTAAAACAGTGAAGTATCCCCTTTATTGCTGAAGTGTTTCTCCTCCAGTTTTTAGGGCCAGATTCCTCAGGTACTGCTCTGGAAAGCGGTGTGCCATGGAGTCTAGATTTGCATGTGAAGTGTGTCTGTGCTCCCTCCAGGTGAATGGGCTGGAGCCTACATAAGGTGAGATGCTTTTGCCAAGGTAGTAGTAGTTTAGTGAGCAGTGTGGGCTAATGCATCATATCTGAAACGGAAGAATTTCATAAGCCAGAACTGTGACCACTGGAAACACAACTCTAGTTCTGTTCTCTGCCCCAGCACAGTGGTCTATGCTAGAGCTGTGAATGCTTGGTAAGCTATGAGCATCGCAGTTCCATGCTGACATGATAAAACAGCATCAGTCTGTAAAGGTTAACAGATACCAAGCAGTGGCTGTTAAGGTTTCTTAGGAGCTCCTGAGGTGTTATTTGCTTTGGGTATATTTTTGTCAATGCTGATAATAGTAATAATATGCAGTGAATTGCCAGGGCTATGCACATACCAGATATGAGGACTACTGTTATTTGCATAAAGTACTAATATTTTTTAGCATTTCTTCTGCTGCTTATGAAGTTGAGTTATTTCTCCACTCTCTAGTCATGTTCATGAGAGCAATAATTCATTTTTGATAACTCAGATTTTGATAATCTGCCCAACTGTACTTGAGAATGGGTTTATAAAGGAGCATGGCCACTCCATACACTGCACTGAACCATACTACCCAAGGCCAAAGACAGATCCAAATTGCTTTGTTCGGTTGTGGCAGTTTTTTAATCAGCACTTATGTGTTGTGAGCATTTAACTGAGGCTCCTTTCCCCTTTGTAAAGTAAAAGCCACTTCTGGCTATTCTAGTTTAGCCTAATGAAATGGCCACTGATCACTGAAAAGCCTTTTTGTTCCTTTCATGTTCTCCTTATGGCATGGTGTACAAAGCAGTCTCAAAGACAAAGGCTTTGAGCTCTTCTTAAGCTGCCTAGATCTGAGAGTCATAGTTAAGAAGACTTTTCCAGAGAAGAAAATGCATGACTGGTCATTAAAGATTTTCTCAGGGTACTTCAGAATATTTTAAACACTCTGAAGCCATCAGATAAGTATGGCAAATAATGCAGACACTTTCAGGTGTCTTTTTTAGCAAGGTGTTTCATGCTGATCACTCTAAGGGCATAATATTGTCATTTTTGTAGCAAAGGCTATATATGGCCTTGTAAATTTATACTGTGATCCCCTTGGTGATATAAAAATAATGATGTAGTCTCAGAATTAACGTGGGAAAGCATTTATTAAAACTCTTGGGTGCCTTCAATTCAGTATGAGTGGTGTAGTTAATACCCAAGTATTGGTGGTTGTAATGGGTAAATACATCAAATAAACTAAAATGTTGGATAAAGTTATGATATAAACAATATATTTTCTCTATTGGACGTAATTTTCAGTTGCCATTATGTCCTGCTGAGCCATCTAAACTATATGAAAGAATCCATAATTGTCACTCATCTTTATGAAATGTCAAAGTCATATACTACATTGACCTCAATCTATGTGCATTAATTCATGAAGAATTTAATTTGATGAGTTTGTCAGAACTGCAGTATAAAATCCTTTCAGTGCAGTTTCATTATTTTGCCAGCATTATATACACATAACACCATTGTAGTCTAGACTGGATTGTGTCATGATCTGCTCCTAAGACTAAAGATATTGTAAATGTGTTTCTAGATCAGAGTGCTATTTGCTGCAATCTTATTTCTTACCGGCTTTTTTTCCCCTGCTTAAAACAGGGGAAATTATGATTTTAGGAGCAAATATTAGTCTTCAGTTTGTGTAGTTTAGCACATCTTTTATTAGCAAGATAAGGCTTTATTCTTTAGGGGGGAAAAAAAAAGGACAAAAAAGAGGGAAATGAAAAATAAAGAAGCCAGTCTTCTGACATTGTTTGGCTCAGCAAGATCAAACCTTTCAGCTGAGTACACCAGTGTCAGTAATTGCTTTGTAGATAGAATTGCCTATTGCTTAGTAGTACTAGCATTATCGATCAGTTGTTTTTGTCCATGAACTGACAATGATAACCTCAAATTAGATCAAGTTTTTATTAAAGAAATAAAATCAAACTATGCCTGGCTGTAGACAAATAATAATGAGTTACATGAACACATAATTATTGCAATAACATTTTTTGCAGAGATTTCTTGAAAATAAAACCCCCAACCCTCCTGTTTGTTTTTTCTGTCATTTGTTATGCAGTTCTCTCCCTCCCTCACCTACACATATAATGGGCAAGCCTACATATTTTTAATGACATTGTAACGGGTGCCACAAAGAGGTGGGGAGATGGGGGTGGGAGGGGAGATCTGAGCTTTTCTTTGAAAGGGGAGGTATATAAGGGGGTGAACACAAGGATGCATAAGTTATTGCAGCCTCAAGGCAACAGTAATTTATGCACTGACAGTTTGCGTTTCATGCTATGCTATTTTAAAAAAACCTTACAAAGTAACTGCCTCTGTTACATTAGTGTATGTGTTGGTTTTAGAGATATTCCACATCATGGAGACAGTTTGAACACAAACATTTGAAACGCATTCATCACAGTGTGGCAGTTGTCCTGTTTCAGTAGGGAAAAAACCTAGTAATATAAAAAGGATAGTTAGTTTCCACATTTTAACATGAATTTGGGTGCCCTGAAGGATTTTTCAGGGTTGTTTCATTGCTTATTTGTCTGTTTTTAGATATGTTGATGAAAGTGAAAATTGTGGCATCTAAATGATGCATGTATATTGTATTAGTGTAGTTATTATTTTAGTTGTCCTCTCTGGAACCATTTAGCAAAGAAAGCAACAAAATGGATGTGAATGGCATACATTTGAATAATGACCCTTTTGGTTTGCATGTTTTCTTTATGCTACAAATCAGAGAAAAGTCTAGCTGCACAGAGTATCCATAACATATAAGACCAAACAATGCTTCCCTTTTGACATGAACCATATAATAATATTTATGCATTAAAGCACCATTTCCTTACAAGAAGGTATTCAGCTTGGCTGTTTGATTATGAATTCCCATTTATATAGCAGTAATTTCCATTAGTTTAACAATTATTGTGAAACTATACATCTGGAAGCATAAATAAGAACAGTGGCTTCAAAAGTTTGAAGTGTATAGAATTACACTGCATTTTCATTAATAATATATATGAAGCCAAACATATTAAGTGCAACCAGCTGTAGACCATTACAGTTTAGATTTAATTTAAGTAATCTCTGGATTGACCTTCTTCAAAAACTGGCCACAGTAGGCAATATAAACAGATCATCGTCTGTCTTCTAGTGAATTTTAGATGCCAGCTTCATCCTCATAACACTTCATTGGGTCTCCTATGAAAATTACGGATAAAAAGATAATGGGAGCAATGATGTTATTTGTTCTTAAGTTTTAAGTGCTATTCATTTTGCATAGATATGGTCTTGGTTTATGGGATATTCATTTGCATTTTTCTGCAGATAGTGTTTTTGTGACTTTAGTGACCTCTCTCTGACTATAAAGCTGGATTTTGTCAAAATGTTTTTGACATTAAAAATTTTACTGCAGGGAATTCAGACTGCTACTGAATGTAACCAAGTCGGTTCCGTTGTGTAAAAATCAGAATATGCCTCAGAGCATAGCAAAAGCCATTCATTGCATTTCTTTGAAGTGAAGCAATGCAGATTTGCACAGGTGAAGATTTGACCTTATGTGTTTAAAAATAAGTTCTTGACAGGTCCATTTGAAACAACAAAACTGTAACACAGCGATAAAAACTTGTACAAAATCATTATTATAAAAGAAGATGAAAAAGTCTCCCATATTTTGATATTCAAGTGTGTTCTTTTTTCCAAATCCCAGATAGGTAGTTTTTAGGACTTCACATGAATAATGGATGCTATTTAAAATGTTTGCTTAAGAACAATGAGTTCATTGTATCAATAATAGAGAGGTTTTATTGTGGGCCACTTTGTAATATTTTGATTGTCATGTTTTATACCACTCTTGAGGTCAGATGATAGAAATCCACTTAATTGTTGTATTTAACCTGCAGTCATTACTGAAGGTAGGGAGGGAATACATTTTTGCTTTCTGTTTCTACAGAATCTACCACAATGGGGGTTCTTGAGAACTACTTTAAACAAATCATGGCTGATTATCACACTAGAATGAAGGGAAACTGAGAGACTTCAGTGGACATTTTGCTAGAAAATTGAGAATTAGCTTCAGTTTTATTACTCGAGGTATATTTATATGAGTTTCAGTATGAAGAATAGTGGCCTCAATTGTCATACAGAGACCAGAGTCTAGAAGCAGTAAAAACGGAAATCGCTGTGTCACAAGGGAAACTAGTTTTCCGTAAACTAATAAAAATGATGTCCTGATGATTTCTGTGTGATCCTTCTGGGATTTTTAGGGACATACTTGTTAAAGAAAAGCTGAAAGCTGTTGTATTTCCCTAGTTTTAGTCTTTTTAAATGACTGTCCTTTACAGAATACTCCTTGATGCGGTGCCGCCTTCTCAAGTTACTATTCACAGTCTCTTCTCATTTCCTTGCCAGGGCTTTCTACTTTATTCTGTGATAATATACACTAGGTTCTTCAACGTAAGTAACAAATGTATATTTTCTCTCCTGCCTAACAGAATTAAAGCTTAGAAAGAAAATTTTGTTCAAGTTAAAGTCAAGTGGAACCTGAGAAGGAGCGGGAAATGTTGAGTGAGACACAAATTACAAAATTCATTTTGGACCAAGCGGAGAAATGTTAGTTTATCTGCAAAAAATCTGGTCCATGTTATTTCAAGACTAGCTTTTAGTTTAATCTTTGTTCAGATTTTGAAAGTAAAAGTCATTAAGTTTCATCTTGAAAATTATTTTCCTTCATTTTTTTCAGCCAGAGTTATAAATTCAGCTTGGCCTAAATTAACTTGTAGCTGTGGTCCCCTCCTCTCCTAAAGGTCTGTTCCTCCAGTAAATGTAATGGTAGTTCAAAAAAATCCACCAGCTCTGTTACTGCATTAATGGAGCCGTAATTGCTAATGGGACACTTCCCTAAACGGTAAGTGAAGTTATATGCCCATATGTGACTCCTGCAGGGCATCAAAGAACATTTTTAATTTATTTGAGAGTGGCCAATGGCCACACTTTACAGAAGAAGACCAGCCAGCAATAAACATGCTGCTTTTTGCCAAAAAGAAATGTATCAGGACATTATTTTAGCAATCTCCAATTCTCAGTTAAGTGTTATATCATGTTATTCTGTACAAGGATACAATTTTACTGAGACTAGAATTATTTGCGTACCTACCTTCAATTGTTATCATCCACACTTTGTTTTATTTTATTAATAACTATTTAAAAAATAATAAATCACAGTTAAGACACTGTAAACATATTATAAATATGTTCCTGAGTTGAATTTGGTCAAAAGCAAACCAGATATTTAGTGATGATTTTTAAACCATTAAATTATGGAATTATTGCCCTTCTGCATTATATAAAATTATTTGGCATTCATTGATCATTTATAGATATTTATAAACATGTCCTAAATAAAAAGCATGAAATTATCATTAACACATTTTGCTAAGACAAATATAACAGGTTTTGATTAAAATTGTTCAAGTGCAGAGCAAACTTCTTCACGTTTGTTTAATTTTCTGTTCAGTGTAGTCTTGTCCCCCTGACTTTTGCGTAATGTTGGATAGTGTTGATCATGCATTATCTTTGTAGACTTCTTAAACGTTGTTCACTTAAGCAACAAGTTAGCAAAGTGAATAATAACATATTATTTTATTGATGTAAATGAGAGATGCTTTCCCTTTGCCCCAGGTGTTAGTTTGTGTTTACATTAGAAATGATTATCAGAAACAGATGTCTGAACCATGCCTATTGTAAGGAGCTATTTAAGAGCTAAGGCTATTGAGAGTAGGTTCTACGCAGACGCAAGAACCATCAGACAAGAAGCAGTCAGGTTCGCTTGCTGTCATATTTCTTGCATGGTACTTTCCAGACAGTCAGCCTAATCTCTGTTATTTTTGTCTCGTCTCATACAGAAGACAAGTAGTGCTGTGGCACCACAGGAGTCAAATGAAGCTGTGGTACATAGTTGCATCTTCTAGTGGTGAGAGTATTTTTGCGGATGGAGTAGATGGACCTAGACAAAATCTAATGTTGAGACTGTCTTATCTCTTAGCCCCAATGGCATGTATCGTTCATTCTGACACTAGCCCTTACAAATACCATGATAAAAATCCCATTAAAGCTGATGAGAGCTTTTCCTTTGCCTTATTCAGTTTTCAAAGCAAAAATCCCAAGCAACAGGATAAAGGCTCCAAAATCCATTAAGCTAAGTAACAAAAAATTACCCTGCCAGGAAAGCAAGCTTTTTTGTACTCCTTGTGGAGGATGGAGAAGTTGGTGTCTCTTCCATTAGCTGTGGCCCTGATCATAAAGGACCACTGCATACTATTGTACCCTAGCAGCCAGCTCTGCCACAGTGTTATAAGGAGAGGTGGCCCCTTCCAGACCTCTGGTCTTTTTAGACGAAGTCAAATTGCAAGGTAATCCCAGCTTTTTTCTTCTGCAGTTAATAGAAACATGTAGCTTAAAAGGCAAGCCTTTATCTTGTTTTCTAATGGTGCCTGGAAGAGACTTTTATGCATGAACTGTGCTTGTTTCACTAATTGGATTGTTGCATTCAGCTGCTATGAGCTGCTTTGACAATACCCAGTGGAGCCTCTGCCTTCTGTGGGCAAGGGTGCAATCATGGTGCATCAGTTTCACTGCAACAGTAGCTCTGTTAAAACCATCACATTTGCTGGCCATTCAATAAAGGTCATTCTGTTTGTGACAGAACAAGCCAACCAGAAAAGAATTACACGGCTTCTAGCCAAAAAAAAAAAAAGAGTAAGGGCATCATAGCAATATTTTGTCTTTTAAGATCTCTCCCTTTTTTTCCTTGGGATTCTTTCCATAGAAATAAAGTGTATTATCCATGTGACTTTTGGGAGAAAGAATATTTGAAATAGCCTCTTAGCAATACATCACTGAGGTCAGTATGTGTATGTCAGATACAGATGTTACAGTTTTATTTACTATGCAGTGTAGAGGGATGCAATCTCTATATCCAGCAAAGTAAGGAAAAGCTGGCTTCCACCACATGGAGTGTGGAACAACTGCTTTAACACAGACTGAGTGCTGCCACATCGGAGGCTTCATCTCCCACCTTCCTTTGTGCTAGTAATGGTATTCTGGAACACCTGGGAGAGAAGCCACAATTTTGGTCTCCAGATGCCAAGAAGAAAATCTAAGTCATTCTTTGAAGGACAACTGCTGGTGCAGAAGCTCACTCAGTATTGCAAGGCAATCCCATGGCACCGGAGTGTTAAAGGGGGATCCAGTGTGTGTTTGAAGATCATGCTCAATATTGTTGTTCTGAGGAACTGTGTGAAGGATAAAGGAGTAGGGAGTGAAACCTTTCTCACATTGTCAATAATGAATGCTTATTTAAGAGAAAAATCAAGCAAGAAAATACGAATGTCTGATAGCAAGGAAGAGCTTTCCTGTGCCACACCAGATGTTCAGCTCCATGCAAAATTCCTAGAGAAGTCAGTGGGAGGTATGTCTAGTGTATTAGACGTTTCCATACTGCTTGAATCTCATGTCTGTTGGCCATTAACTGGTCTCTGTGACTTCCTAAAAGATAATAATTTGAATTCAGATTGACCCTTTCTCTCTTATTTGGCCATTATAAAATCAGCTCTTTTAAAAGATCTAAATTACTCCTGATATGCTATGAGAGCTACATACTAATTTCTTGTCAACTGACACAAGTTTCTGCTTTGGTAAGTGCTCCTGGTAAGAATTAGAGTCCTGGTGGTTGAAGACATCCATCAGAAGGAAGCTAAGATAGATAAATTGAAGTACGTAAAGGTGACAAATAGAGCTGAAGAGATGTGGTTTCCAATTTTTTATGTATAATACAATAAAATATTGTTTTGCTTTATCTTTAATAGTTTACTACAGTTGGCCAGTACAAGTTAATTTTTAACTTCAAGAGACGAGCCATATTATTATGTTCAACCAGAAATAATAAGCCACCAGCACAGTGGAAAAACTATGGTGTGCGCAGTGTGAAATCACAGAATCACCTTGCTGACGTGCGTTTAACCATGTAAGCAGTTTGATATAGCACCTGATGCTGTTCTCTCCACAGTGAATGGCAGAACTCCCTGGAACTCTGTGGTGTTGGAGAAGCGTTCAGTGATTTGGCTTACATGAATTGTTTTGTGATTAGTTTGCTTCAAAAGAAGTATTTGCAGGTCTAGACTGTAAATAAGACTTCTTAAAGCTGTTGACAGGCTCTGTGGCCATGGCCTGATCTCTGAGCCAAAGAATTATATGAAAAATACTGCAAATTGTTGGCTTTTAAGTTCTGAATGGCTTGAGGTCCTTCCTGTCATTCAGGTTTATATGCTTAGGTCTAAACTCAGTCTTTCTGTGAACTCTTTTAGGAATAACACATACTAATCTCTTCAGGAATATGGCTGGAAATAGTTGCAGGTGATCTCTGAATCCCCACAAAAATTCCACATGGAATAGCTGAAGCAGATTTAGGCTAGTGTTGATTGCCAATGTTTTAAAACTCTTTGCAGGGAATGGAAAAGAGCCGATCTAGAACATACACAGTTAATTTAGCTCTCTTCCTGCTTAACTCCCAAGGTGTTATAGTTCCAGGATGTAAGAGGGAGAATAAAATATTACTATATGTGGAAAATGAGGTGGTGGTGTTATGTGGAAGGCTGAGGAACTGGAAAGTCAAGTTGTTTCTCTTCTGCTGTTCAGGATAGATAATGGCATAAATCCACTCCTGTCCTGAGTACAGAGGACATTTGGGAGTGTGCTTAAGTTAGGCTGAAGGTCTGAAGTAGTTTATCCTAGGCTACCTGAACCACTAGTGCCACGAGTAATCAATGGAGGTATAGATGAGGCGTGCTTAACTGCATGGTAGTAGGACCATGGTCTCAGCCTTGTGTCTTTCAGTATGCTTTTATTTTTAATCCTCCCTCAGTTCCACATCATCCAAAGTGACAGAGGTGAATCACAATGGGGGAAGTAAATGAGTAGAAGCCATGAAGCAGGGGAGACAATAGTGCTATTTCTGAAAAATAGGAATCAAGATACCAACACTTTCAATACAGGCAGAGACAAAAGGGCTATCCGAAGAATGAGGACAGAGATGCACAGTGTAGACCTTTTAAAACAGGGACAAAACTTCTGCTGCATAAAAAAAAAGAAAAGGAATCAGTGAAGTGATGGGACATGCTCCAAACAGTGAGTAAGAAAATCTGGCATCGAGAGCTAAGACCTCAGTGAGAGCTGTTAAGTGTAGCAGTACAGTTATAATGTGATTCTTGACCTCTTGATACACTATGGTATATAACACAGTCATAATAATCCGGTGTTTAAAGAATATGCTTTTTAAATGTTTGCTTTTTTTTGCAGAAACAACAGTAATAGAACTTTTTGCTGTAAAAAGAAAGATGTTGGCTTGATATTTCACTGCAGGGGGAGAGTTAGTTAGTATTGAGTACAATCAGAGGGGACCAGCTCCCTGGAGTAAGCACAGGCATTATATTTTGAGCCTAGAACATCTGTACATTAATAATTAGTAAGGTTAGATGGAATTTTTTTTTTTAATTCAAATCCAGTTGCTCACAGGCGTGAGCGACCTGGTTTTCCCTTGCTTTTCATACCTGCACAGAGATAATTACAGTGGTAGAAAGTGTTAAAATAATCTCATTTAGTTTACTTGGGGGAAAAAAATAAGACTAAACAACAAGTGCCACCCAACTGAAGGAGGGCAGTGGTGGAATGAGAACCTTTTGTTTTAAAGCATTGATTTGTACAGGACACTTACAACCTTTCCACTCTATATACCAGGGACCTCCCTTGTTCTGTGAAATCTTTCTCTGCCTGAATGACTACAGTAACGGTAAACTGAGTGATCAGAACTATCAGTGCTTGTGCTTCTAGCTGTGTGTACCATTCACTGTATATTTTTTCCTTCAGATTAGGTAATAGTAAACTTTTTGCATATTTTATCATTGTAGTTTGCTAACCTTGCAATCAGATTTGTGAGGCTTCGGAGTCATGGAAGAGTAGTCATGCATCAGTATAATATCAAAACAAATGGAATAGAAGAGTTCTTTTGTTTCAGTGAATATTGGATTGAATATTCTAATAGCATATAAACATTTTAAATAATAGTAAACACTTGGCAGCGTAATTGGGTGCAAAGCCCAACATAATTGGTGTACTGAGGCTGACTGGTCCCAAGGATGTGTTTGTTACAGCTTCATAATTTTACGAAACAACTCTGAGAAAACATTAAGAACAATTTAGTTTGAAACTATGAAAACAGGGAGTTTGCAGTTTATGTGCAACCCCTTCCTTTTATAATAGATACTCTACCACTCTGCAGCCTTGGACGGGAATTTTCTATCTCCCTTTTCTTCTTCAAGCTAATAATTGATAGTCTGTCTCAGATATGTGTACATCCCATTTAGTCAGGCAGTCCTTATCCGTGCACTTGTTGAACATGCTGCAATGAAATAACTAATTAACAGTGTATTCTGCAGGGAATTCTGTGCCACTTTTTAAGCAGGCCACAGAGTACAGACCCTGAGAAGCACATATCCTGTTTTCATAAGTGATTTCCAAAGGCACACAGGACAGGTCTTTCAGAGGTATTTAGGGTTTCAACATACACATAGTCACATCGTGAAAAGCACCTCAATGACATCCATGACTGGCTGCCATTTAAGTCAATGGAGTGCAGGTACCCCACCTGCTGAGATTCTTCAGCATCTGCATCTTAATTGCCTCTGAAAACCTACTCCTACCATCCTACCCAAGTCACTTTTGAAAATGAAAGACAGATACCTGTGAAAATTTTACGTATGCTGCACTGTGAAGTGAGCCCGTTTCTGAGAGGATCATAGGCAAAAGTGTTAGTTGTTTCAAATACTCCAGTTATTACCATTTTGAGATCATTTAACAGAATCTTTACCATTTACCATGTGCACATGCAAGAACAAGTTTATCTTTTTTAATGTTTATTGATAATATAAAACTAAGAAACAGTTTTACAGGTTCAGTGATTTTGTTGTATAGTCATGGATATATATGGGTGTATAGTCCAGCAGCAGTAAATGAAGATCTCGTGGCCATTAGTTCTTGAAGGATGCGTAACCTTTTATTGATAGCGTTCCGTGTTCATGGTGACCCAGTAGTGTACATTTCTATTATGGTAATTTTGGGACAAATTCTGAGGATATATGCCTGTCTTACCAGCAGGTTCTCTATATGCAGGACCAGTTTTTGCCCAAGGTGGGCAAGTATGGTAAGGTTGAGCCTCTGCTGAAATTGCCTTTGAAGTCATATAGGTTATTCCCTGAGTCCGGTTTCTCTGTGAAGCCCATCATACTGGTATTTCTAAACATCAATTATCAGAGCAGTAAATTAGACAAACTCTGCCCATGCCTAGGTAATGTTACTTTTTTTTTTTTTTTTTGATAGATCAAAATTGCATTATGCCTTCCTGTGCAAATTCCATTTGTGGAGCATAAAAATGAATGGGATGGCACCATAGGGGGAAAAGAAAAATCCAATCCGTGGGAAAAATGTCCTAGAAGGGGGAGTGCTGTAGTCACAAACTATCTTGGATGCTATAGAAAAGTCTGGATCTGAAGCCCAACCCTTGCTGATGTGTGGAGCCAACTCCAAGAACACTCTCCCTCTCCTTCCTTCCCCAACCGAGCACATCGAAACTTGGAGAGATGAAGCCAGAGCTAAACTTTTGAATCACGTTCCTGTCTCTACTTGGCGAATATTTATGCTGAAATGTTTGCATGTTTCTGTATAATCCAGTCTAATATTTCATCTGAGCTGCCTTCCTGAGCTAAATCAGGAAAAACATATTCAGTAACTGACCACAGATGCTTAAATCTGTGGTTTTTTCGCCCATCTAAGGTTACTGGCTCCAACCCCTGGATTTAGAAGTTGCAAAATACAAAGCAGCAGCCAAAAAATATTCCGTGTGTTAGCAGAGAAGGGATAGCTAATGCTAAAATTCTTAATGATTTTTGATACAATGAAAGAGACCTCTAATATTCAAATAGGATTATAAGGTTGAATAATAAAAGCAAGGCATTGTTTTCCCTTTAGTCTCTTTCTTCAATAGCAGATAAAGACCCAGGAGTTTCCTGAATGGCAATGGGTAGTCTCTACTCTGTAGGTTTCGTGAGCCTGTTGCGTGTCACCACCCTGCAGAATAAACCAGGTCTTGTTGATACGCAGAACATAATGCTGCAAGAAGTAATGGTGTTAGGTCACTGATACAGAGCACTGAACCAGTACATCCTCATTCTGCCACCTCATCTGTGTGAAATGTTTTGAAAGGTAACTTGTTACCCGCAAGCTTTATGCTGGGTCAGGTGTTGTCTACTGATGTCATGCTAATTCTTTGCTAACTTTGTAAATTGTCGCCCTGTGGCCTCACTACAGGAAGTATAAAGCAGGTTAGATGATATATTCTGTGCTCTGGTCAACGCGGCAGAACTACACTTGTATGTTCAAGCCCAATTCAGACCAAATCTGTATTGCCAAGTAGTCTAGGAGGTATACAGACCTGTTTTGAATTAATATGAGGCCTTGTAATTAATGAATACATCATTGTTACGAAGAAAAATGCTTGTACTAAAAAAATATAGGTAATAGTGCTATATAAAACTCCTTGTTACTAGCCATTGGCAAAAAAAGGCAGAAATAGCCAACTGAGTGACTAAAAAGAAACACACATGCAGACTGTGAGTATGGATCCATAAATTATCATTTATATTATCATAAAAACTCATTTAAATTTCAGAATATTTTTAAAATCGGTACTCACACTTTGATTGCTATATTTTTTTTTAGTGTTCAGAATAAATAAAAGGAAATTAACTTACGGGTTGAGACATGAGACACGTTCCAGCTGCAAGGGCAATTAAAATGCTGGATACCAAAGGGTGAGATGTTGATGAAGAGAGACTTTGAAAGGCTGATAGCGTCTGTTAATGAAAATTCTCAGAGGCAAAAGATTTGTTTGCTCAGGTAGTTCGAGAAACAGAAAGTGTAGATAAAGGTTAGGGAGAGGAATAAATGTTTTTCTAACATGATTGACTGAAGGTCAGATAGAAAGAATAATTTTACTATGTTTGAGGACAGTTCAACTAGCGTAATTTTTTTCGAAGACATTTATCTGAGGTGAATCCAGGGTTTTTTTGCAATGAATATGTATTTCAATTCATAGTCCGATTACCATAATCTCCTGTGATTGTTTCTTCAAAGGAATAATATTTACCATTCTTTAGACTCAGCAGTTCCAGACATGTTTTTAAGAGAAGGCAGTCAGCAATACTCTTGCACGCTCGTGCTAAAAACCCTATACATATCATGGCAAAGAATTAACTTGTATTATCAATAATTTTCAGTTTGCAGCATACATTGAAATTACATTTTTAGCTCTTCAGATGAATGCAGTGATATGTGAGGCCAAGTTTTAGCTATTTTCAAAATCCTCTGCTGTTGATAATTGGATAAGTTTCTTTTTTCCAGAACATTTATTGCCTGTAACAGAATAAATGCACTAATGTTCTCTTTTGGCTAAAACAGTTATTAAAGCTTAAAACAGAATTCATTTTTATTTCCTTTCTCAGATAGTAATTCCACACAATACTTTCCTTTTTAACTCTATTTGTAATTGTATCACAATTGTGCAACTTTACCTGGAATAATAAATAACGCCGTCCATCAGTATCCCAGTTCACTGGGGGCTAGGTAGCTATTCAATTTACTCTAGCAAATAAGATATGAGGAAAATGTACTCTGAGATACCATACTGATGTTTTTACTATATAATTTCAGTGGCTAGCGTGTTTGTAGGCAGTATAGGAATCTTTAGAAGTATATGTTCAACTATGTTACAGCTTGAAATAAAAATAAAACTAGATATGAATCAGGAGAACCTCAATTTTAAAATTGGCTCTATTACTAATAGAATTAGTAATAGAATATTACTAATTCTCTGCATGGGATAGGCCAAATCTTTTTTTTTAACTCTGTGGGAGATACAGGCCCACGTATGATGTACTTCTGAAACAATGAAGCTGGGCTAAAATGTGTCATAAAGGCAGAGATATGTCAGGAGTTTTGCAGGCTCATTGAAGAGAGGAAGGAAAATCCATATAGCCGTATCAATGCCAGTGGGAAGGCTAGCGTTAGCGTTATATACAGGAGCAGACCTTTTGTTTCTGAAATAAAGACAGTGTTCGTTGTACCACCTCGCTGAGACTAGCCACAGTCAAGCCTTGAGAAAGGTAGTTCAACAGCTTGGTGCATCACTGAGAAGCAGCACACTGTTCCATTATTTAGCGAGTGGCTTTTCGTTTTCTGTTTTTCTCCAAGTCATACGATAGGCCAAATGTATCTCCTCAAAATCAGTATTGTCACCAAAAAATGAGTTAAATTCTCCACATCATGCTCTGATCTTGGTTTTTGTAAGCTTTCCTGTCGAGAACTGGCTTCACATGGAATGTGGTACAGTTGTTTTGCAGATAAGTTAGGTTTTCTTTTCCAGCCTGATAATTGCTAACTCTGTGATTCCTAATTAGAACCTTTTTGCTGAGATAAATATGTAAACACAATTAGATATGTATTTTTAACGTGCAGTAATTAGCCTCATCAGTTGAGTGCTAGTCAACACATTGGGATTTTTGTTCTCTTTTAGTTTTTCAGTTGCAGGTAAAGGTTGTGCGTGATACCTACATGATGATGCCTTACACAACTTCATTCTTTTATGTATTTTCTTCCATTGATTTCCACGCATGTTGCAAACACAGAAAAATTACACGACATCCCTCTCTCTTGACTAGAAAGAGAACCTAAGAGACTGTCATCCAAATGTGCCTGAAGTTAAGAACAGACTAAGGCCAAAGCATCTCACTTAGGCCTCACTATGGTCAACTTTATAGCATCTGACATCAAGAGGATTATGGCTGAGATATTTTCTATCCATGGTGGCTAGATCTGGTTTCTTCAGTAACCAATGCACAGGAGTAATGAAAAAACCCAGCTCTGATGGTCTGAAGGAAGTGGTTGGTAATATCTGAGTATCTTGGTTTCTTCTTTTTTACTCAAAGAAGCTTGTATTCTGATTATATCATTCAAAGACTTTTCAGCTGAAGGCTAGTCTGTTGCAAGCAGCAGGGCTTGGTGTGGACTCACTCTAGCTTGCTCCATACAAGAGGCAGTAAGTGAGGCTGCAAAACAGTGTGGTCGTGCAATAGAAGTGCTCAAAGGTGAATAGAAGGGAGAGAAGCCACTACAGAAGGCTGCGTCTAGGCAAGGCTATGATATTGTACTAAGGTTATGGTGTCAGCTTCCCGATACCAGTAGGATGCAGGACTGTACTCAGCAAATGGTTTATTTTGAATTTGCTGATGTCACTTGGAGCATGTCCTTGCTGGAGAATTCAGGGCACTCAGGGAAATTGGTGTTGGGCAGGAATATCATTGGAATTGAACTCCCTAGATTTGCATCCCACTGTATGTGTAACAGTACTGTGATTACTGCATAGTTTTAGGTTTTTGGCTCTGCTGGACACACAAAGCCCTGGACTCAGTGTAGAGCTTCACAGATGAAATCTCTCTGTACTTAAGCAGTTTAATTATTTTTTTCATTCAGATCTCCTAAAGCTTGGAAGTTAATTATTTTTAATGCTAATGTAGTTTTACAATTTTTCCATTTGCATGTAAAAAAGTTGTCCCTTTGGGAGGGCTCTCCACCACTCCTAGGCCCATGTCTCCCAGATCTCAGCATCCTCTGGTGACAGAATGCCCTCACTACTACCTCTGTCAGCTTTCTGATAGCATCAGTATCAACAGTTCCTAGTAATAAGTACACAGAGGATACCCTACAGCCCATGCCCACTGGACCACACAATGCTCTTCACCTTCTGTCACTTCTCAAAATACATTATTCCTTTCTCTGATTTTCTGTGCTAGTTCTTCTGCCTTCTCTGCACGATTGTTTACCTGTTATATTTTCCTCAAGCAGAACATACTCTGGTTTTAAAGTGTTCCCATCTCATCTGTTTTGTTTCCCGTCTGCATCCAGAAGCTATAATCACTCAATTATTATTCCTGTGGAAATTATTTAAATAAAGGTTTGCATAGCAAAGCTGAAACTAGAACACAGCTCTTTCGATAAACTTTGGATCATATTGTTGTATTGAGGTATACCTATCTGTTCTGCACCAGGAGACTTGCCCATATCATTGTGAAAGTCATATGAATAAGTCCCCTTACAGAAGTGACAGCATTGCTTACAGCATCTTTATGTCTGCCCTTGATTACTGTACTCTTTGATCCCTTACTGCATAACTCTCATTTTACACTGGCACAGCTTCATTCAAAAACACTGGAGTTGCACTGACCTAAAACTTGAGTAAAATGAGGGGTGAGTTAGATGCAAGGTTGTTATGAAAGAACAGATCAAGGTGAAATGCATTCAGAAAGCCATAAAAAAAAAAAAAAAAAAGTCTTTTACTTGCATTCAGCAGATCTGAATTCCTGCATGTTTAGCTGTATCCCATCCCGAGCAAATGCAGACCAGATGGTTCCTGTAAATTCTCCTTTAGAGCCAGGCAAGTTCACATTCACTCAACCAAGCTGACGTATCTATTTGTGTAGATTTCTCTGTTTGTGGATGACAGGTTGCAGTAATGTAATATACATACAGGGCAAACTAGAGGTTTACCGAATAGAAAAACCAGAGAAAAAAAAAAATGTTAGAGTGTGTTTGCTACTTGGTCTAGAACATTGTCTGCTACCAGAATAGCAGAGTGTAACACTTTGCGTGCTGGTTAGCAGATAGAAGTGATCAGGTCAAAAACAGATGGAATGCAGGTACTCTACTTTTATTTAATAATTTGAACTTACATGTGTTAGACTGAAAGAGCACTCCAGTGTACTAGTCATTTGCTGCATCTCTTACTGGTGACTAATTTACTAGCTTGTTCCTTGCTTCTTCCCCTACTATAAAATTGTTAAGCAGACGTAGGTTATGCAAAGCATACTTGCCTAACGACATGTTTGGATTTTGAATGATGGGGGGGTGTTTTGGGTTGGCTAGTTGTTTTTTACTCACGCCGAACATGTTGATCTGTTTGCTTTTAAATTAGTGCTAGGCTCAGTGCCAAACACACAAAATATCCAAGTATATCTCAATTTACAGACCTCTGGTATGCTTGAAATGTAAGTTGGCGTCATAGAATTTGTATTTGTCTTGAGGAAGCACTTGCCTTGATGGCCTCCTTTTTGGTGAGTTCATTGTGCCCTTCTCAAACACAGCTCCACACTTAAGTCCCTGAAGTTCACTTATAGGCCAGAACCTTAGTTCTTCGTATCGTGTCCCAGCTACGTAGTTCAAAACACAAGTATTCAGATCAGAGCTGATGTTCATTCAGCTGGCACAAACATGCTGCATGCCAGGAAAATGTAGCCCTCAAAGATCTTTGGTACTCAGCAAGGCAAAAGAAAGAGGGACTGCACGTAAATGCTCTTTCATTTCTAATAGGAGGCTAAGGTCCAAGATCTTATCACGAACATTCAGGAAAAGAGTGATTTACATAAGTGGTGATTTTTTCTCAGTAAGTACTTTGGTGCCAACTGCCAGGGCTCAGGTGATGCTACAGATGTTCCAGTGTGGTCGTTTACTCATGACACATTAATGATTGCTGTTATTTAAACAAGAGTAAGTTCAGTGATGTAGTACGTAGAATTTCATGTGGCTGAGCACACTGCTCAGATGAATTTTGCTTATGTGGATGTGGGAAACGTTTCATGAGCTTTCATAGATGCAAAAGAGTGAAATGTCCTCTTCACCTGTGTTAGTAGGGTCAGTTGAGAGATGCTTGTATCAAAGGGATGATCTGAAAGACTGAGGTACAGGCTTTGCTTCCCTGGCAGAAGTATGAAGATACTGGATAAATTTGTGTCTTAGTCCAGCTGCAGGGAGGACTGCCTAGAATGTAATTCTGTCTGGGTTGTTTAAAGTACAGAGATGGCATTGCAACAAATAATATTTTCCCTGCTTTGAGGGAAATTTATATTGAATATTTTCCCTCTTTGCAAGCTTCAGTCAGCAAAACTCAAAATACTTGCTTCAGCTCACTGAGAAGTAAGCTGGGCACTTGTTTTGTTCTAGTTTTATGACTATACCTCCAGCCCAATCATTTTGCAGACTGTTTAGATGGGGGTTAGCTCTTTTAAATCATCAATGTTTTAAGAATAAGCCAGACAATGAGACATTTGAATATTAAGGCCAGGGTTGTCTAAGCTTTTAGTAGGTGCAGATCAGATTGACTTGTGAGGTTGCATTCAAAGATCACAGGAGCAACCTCTCCCCAGTACATGGCTAAAAAGGACCAAAACGTAATATGGGTCTGTTACATGACCTGGCAAGTATGGACATCACCATCATGTGACCAGACATATTTGTAAATCAGTAATGCCAACATGGTAATAATGTAGTGCATTGAAGGGATGTGGTGCCATCAGACAAGCTAGCCTCACAAGCAGTGCTACCGGGAAAATGCATGCCTTCCATCCTGCTGCTTTTTCATATCCAAGGTATGACTAAGAAAAAAGAGGTTGAAAGATCAGATTGTGGTCTGAATGAATTTTTCCTGTTGTCTGTATTTGTGTTAATGAATACAGAATAAACAGCCTCTGAATTTTAATAACGGTATTATGAACCTGTTTTGAGATGATCTCATTGCTGTCATCTTCTAGGACAATATCAGCTTCTCTTGTCTTATCTAATACTTTTTGGCTTTATCGATTGAAGTAGTATAAACCAGCAACAGTATTAATGAAAGCCTTTCCTGCGTGGCTTCTTCACAGACTTGTGGTAAATTGTCAGTCCTTTAGTCTTTTGGGATAGATCTGATGCAGACCGTAGAAAAACTACAAAATAGAGATAGTTGCCGTGGCGGGCTGGTTTCCTTTAGGGTGAATGAGACGAGGGGCACCCATGAGAGTTCAGCACCTCCAGGGTGCTCAGGGGCAAGCATCTCTTGTGAAGCGTTCACACGGTGTGTTTACTGGAGGGTAGGGAATGGAAAAGCTCAGTGTACAGGTCTGGTCACTGACATGCACAGAACAGGGAAAATAATTTCCCCATTCGTTACCCAGGCAGCACCCCCGAACTGTCACAGCTTGCATTGTTATGCTAAGGAGAAAGAAAAGTTCACATTTGAAGATAAAATGGTCCTTTTATTTAAACAATCACATTGGTTATGTAACAGCTCTCTTAATGGTAAAGTACAGCTGGAGCCTGGAACATGTTGTTTACAGAAATACCACGTAATGGGTAACAATGTAAAATGTAGTAAATGGCGCTGAAGGCAATAGGCATGGAGAGAGATCGGAGGCTGGCAACAGCGAACACGTGTTCACTCACACAGATGCGAGTGTGCTGCCTTCTTGGAAACGGGTTTGAACCGTGCTTTTGTAAAGCAAGGGGAATGGGCTTTGTAAAGGTCGTCAGAGCACTGGCCTAACGAGCTGTCGCAGGAAGGGCAAATGGTGCTTCTCAAAGCGAGGACGGGAGAGGGAGAGGGCCCAAGAGAGGTGAGCTGGCACAGCACAGACGGTGACCGTAGGGAGGATTTCAAGAACTGGCAAGGGTAGAGGGGACTGTGATGGTAAAGACTTGGTGTGACAAGGAGAAACAGGAGGTAGAAAAGACAGAAATGATGAAGCTCTGGAACTTTTTCACACTAAGATTACTGTAATTGTATTTTCATGCATAGGAGAAAGGCTGCTGAGTAACCTTGCTCTTCTCTTTCTTGAATTGCTAACCACTGACTAATACACACACATGCAAAAACACACACGCTCACACCCACACAAACATGCAACTGCACAAAATGAGGAAAATTGCCCAGCTTTCTTCTGAGATACTCAAGGTTTGACAAAGTGAGCTCTGACTCAAAGGGTGTTAACTGAAACCGGGTGCATGGCAGTCAACCAATGGCATCTGCTCTCCAGCGTGTTCATTTTCACTTCTTTCCTTGAGACAATTCATAGGTTTTGTATGTGTTATTAGTAAAAAATAGAGCTACAGACTTTTTTTAAAGTGTCACTTTTTTTATAATACGTTGAACCATTTTGTTCAATTTGGAGTGAAAAAAATAGACTTATGGACTGTTTTCTGTTGTTTACAGCAAGCTCAAGGTTCATACTTAGACATTATATGAATGATGAAACAAAGTTGTAAATATTCATTACTTAATGGAATCATATTTTTTAAAAGCACATCTTTGTACGTAAAGCATTTGTAAATCCCCGTTAGTGGTATTTATGTTCCCACATCAAAATTCCTCATTTGCAGACAACCAAGTATCTCAGGCTTAGATCTTCCTCCTACATGTAATAGAATCACAATGCTGTCACAGACATCACAGCCATTTTTGTAAAATATGATGTTAAGGAAGACTGAGTTCATTGTACTATACATATGTAAATGCCTCCCTTTCAATAGTCTCAGAGGAAAGAAGATGCCAGAAAGAATTCCCAACCAGCGTACATATTAATTGTCACCACCTTTCATGGGATAGTGAAGTGCATTCATACAAAGAAAAGCATTAAGAATCAAGGAGGCTGCACAGGGAAAGTGAGGGCATTTGAGTGAGACTTAAGGAAGTCACATGGTAAATTATAATAATCTAACTGCAATCTAGAAAATCACACTCTTTCCTTGTTTGTGTCTGTAATGAGGTAATGATGCAGCTCCTCTGGCTTCAGGCAGCCACTACAGATTCACCGCAGGCTACAGAAGAGGAGACTGCAGCACAAGTTCTTTGTTATCGGTATACCCCTACAATGATATCTGAGTTCAGAATAGCTATTGGTAGAATTCGAATCAGTGAACGTGTTGTTCCTCTGTACCTCAAACTCCTTTCAGTTTCAGAAGCGTAGGGGACTGGTTATCACAGAGCACAATTAATTCATTGTTGATCCTGTATGTTTATATGTTTGTGTGTGTGAAGACATTCTGAGCTTCTCAAATCTGGCTGCGGATAAGAAGTCCACAGTATGACTAAATGATTGGATTCGAAGTTTTACAGATAAATTATCTGGACAGAAACACAGCTCACATGGATGCTTCTGTACAAAGAAACTCCACTGGAAACCACTGTGTGTGCTTGAAGTAGATGACCTCTGTCTTTGATTGGCATCTGCCCAGATTTGAAACAATTAGAACTATGCAAAAATGTTAATTTCCTGAATCAAAACAGGTAATTCAACAAATTCCCAGCTACATACTATAATAAAGGGATGCAAATCAATGTCTGATGACTCCTACATAGCATCACTTGAAGGAGATTACCGTTCCCAGTTCCACCACCTTTCACTTAGGGACTTGACTTGAGTTCTGTCTGCTGCCGAGGCACAGCTGTTCACAAGAAATGAAATGCTGTTTGCTTGTATAATTTCCCACTGTGCAGTCTTTGGTCATTCTGTGCTGCTTCTCTCCTCTGTTGAGGCTGCTAAATGAGTTGGTATTACCTTAATGAAAGCACTGAAAGTGTGGTTAATGCTTCTAGACTCCATATTTAAAAACATTTTTTGAAATCAAAGTGAGTATCAGTAAAATATTCTCCTGTGGTTCGTGGTTCCAATAACCAGTACAATGACTTAATTGGCATTCTTGTGCAGTGCTTGGATCTTTGCCAGGTAATGACCCATTGCTGCAGTCTGCACAGGCAAATTACCCCTGCTGTCCGGCTCTTCAAGCTGATGGACTTTTGCCCAAGTAATGGCTGCCGGCTCTTATTCTCAGCTGGCACAGACCCCAGCACGACCATAAACATCCCTGAGAGGATCATAATATGATATATTGGACAGATTCTGATACGCCTCACAGTAATATACCACCAAGCAATTCTGCTGAAGTCAGTGACTTTGGCAGTGGCATAGCTGAAAGAAGAAACTGGTCACTACACTGTTGCTCTCTCAAGTACCGAAGCACTTGCAGGCTGCTAGCTAGTCTGTGTCCCTTTAGATGATGCAAGTTTTTGTGAACCCTTTGTCAAACATTCAAAGTAGTTTTTATTTTTGTTCTGTTTCTAAATGGTTGCATTGTCTCTTCCCCCTACAGGATTTTCCATTCTTCAGGCGATTATGGAAGCAGCAGTACAGAACAACTGGCAAGTGACAGCCAGATCTGTAGGAAGCATAAAGGATGTTCAAGAGTTCAGAAGAATTATAGAGGAGATGGACAGGCGGCAAGAAAAAAGATACTTAATTGACTGTGAAGTAGACAGAATCAACACCATTTTGGAACAGGTATATGCTTTTCAGAAATTGTCATCTCTCTGTGACAGACATCGTTAATGTTTCTAGAACTGTCTATTTCTAGAAATTAATTAAATATCCATTGAGGTGTGAGTCCCAACAACTGGCCGGTTACCTAGTGAAACTAAAATGCCTCAGTGAATGCTCATAGTTGGTGGCAGCACTTACATGTAACCTACCAGGAAAAGTCTCTGTGGTATTTTTTCCCAAATGGTAATAATGAATTATTTTTAAGTAGGTTAAGAACCTAAAACCCCAGCTGCCAGAGTAACATCACTGGCATCAGGGCTACTTGTAGGGATTGCAAGACAGGTGCAGTTTAAGTGGAACGTGAAACAAGAAATAAAAAGCCAGTGAAGTAGTTTTGAATCAGCTTAAAGAATTCCCAAATGGAAATATTGCTAATGAAAAATTGAGCTGGTAGTCCAAATGGCTCATTAGCACTTTTTGATACATAAAGCCCTTCCCTCTGCACAGCCGGTGCTGTTGACAGGCTTAAATTGTGGGTGATAGAGTCTAAACACCGTTAGTAGGGAAGATGCACTTTTGGGTGATTGTTTTGCTATTGCATGGCCTTCCCAGCGTTTGCTTTGCCACAGAGGAATGGCCATACCCTCTGGCCATCCCAGGGTGCTACCCAGAATGCCTGTGCCACTGGCTGTGCTGTGCAATGTGCTTGAAGAGGTGTAGTAACAGACGCACATCGCAGGGAGCAGAAGCAGGACAGTTCCCTGCTGCCTGGGCTCACAGCAAAGCTGGTGTTGGTATGGAACCAAATGCATGCTGCTTGTTGATTCATAGGCGTGTGGGAATTCACTTACATTAAGACTGAAAAATCCTCTGATTATTGCCACTTCATAAATTTAACCGTGGGTTTATAGTATGGAATAGATCAAAAGTAACATTTAAATTTCATGAATCATTAGCATATCTTTTAGAAATGTTGTATTGTAAACTAGTAGCAAACTGACCTCGCTGCCATAAACCCTGGAAAATGCAAAAGCTGTATTAACTGAGTTCCTTCTCAAAATACTGAGTTCCTGTCAAGCCTTGAGGTCTATCACTGAGGGCCTGTCTGCGGGGACTGAATCGCTGTAGTCACGGCCAGGTCCCATAGCTGCTGGTTATAGAGGGCAACAGGAAGGAAAGAGGTGCTCAAGAGAACACAGCACAAGCCGATGCTGGTCTGTAACTCTGACAGCTAGTATGGTTGTGATACTAATACATAGCATTGCATTTTACACTGTATTTTTAGTCAATATGGTGAGTGCTCTCTTTAGGGAAATTCATACAGCAAAGTGTAAGAAACTCCCCCCCCCCCCCCCCAATTTGCTCATGTTCTTGCAAAAGGTGCAAAACACCATACCAACAGCACTCTTCTGAAAATGATGCAGGAGAGCACTCCTGAGCCAAGCTTAAATGGCTCTTAGGCCCCACTCTCAGCTGGGGAACAGGCCTTTTGTTTGATCTTTCTAACTCCATTTACATTTTGTTCTCTCTTTTTCTCATATTGTGCAAGTGAGAGAAAAAAAAATAATCAAACCATTCCAGTACCTAAAATGAAAGCTATATACCAAGCAAACCATGTAGCAAGAAACTGGCAAACTCTTTTCTTCTGCAAGCATTCTAAATTCAAACCTAGTAATTTTATTAAATGTTTGATTCAGCGTTCTATCAATGTGATTAGCATCTGTGTAACTAAAGATTTGCTATTGGGGCCTCCAGGTTTCCCCAATACAGTTCCCTCTACAGTACACTGTACAGTACTCACACTTTTGCATAATTAGAGCCTTTCTGTTGTCATTATTGTATTGTATATAGCGCATCTCTGTACTCTTAAATGACTCTTTTTCAGTGTTATGCCCGCTGTCCATCTTTTGAACTTTATTTACACAAAATTGTGACATTTCCATGAAATCTTTATCCTAAATTCTCTCAAATATTTCTAAAAGATCTTAAAACTTTCTTGCAGCTGGATTTTAGGACTGTATCAACCAGTTTTAGCAAATCAGTTGAACACTATCAGTCCATTGTTTTGCAACCAAATCCGGCAGACATTTTCACACAGACATACTATGTCATATATGTCACCCTATTGATGTAATATGACTATTTCTACTTAATTTCATTGAAGATACTCATGAGCAAAATTGTTTGAATTTGCAGTATCAAAAATGGATTTAGAACTTTTTGTTTAGGAAACCAAGCTAGATAGTAAAGCAAAATAAACATACCTTCTGAGATTAATACTCTAGTATTAATCACGTCTTTTTAGCAGTCTAACGAGGAGTCTGATTATGCAGCAGTTTTTTATGAGTATTGTGCTATTTATTTTACTGGGACCATTCACTTGACGAAGAATTGCCCGAGCACATCCCAGGCTGGTGCCTCTGATGCTAAAAATATCTTCTAGCAACAATTTCCAGAGGTTTTTTTATCTGATACTGAAAAGCAATGACTTAAGTTTCTGCAGGGAAAGTCCGTAATGGTGGACCCCAGGTTAATAGCTGAACAATTATTGGTTTTAGGCTTTTCCTTCCATCTCCTCTGCTTACCTTGTTATCTTCTCATAAAGTAGTTAAAAGAATCTCACAAATACATGTGGTACTTAAATCCAGCCAGCCAGCCAGTTTGCTCAAGGGAGTGGTGAGTTGTCTTCGTTTTAGCCAACTGTGTTTGCTGATAGCATACCATTGAGGGGAAAGATAACTCTGGATTTGCATATTTCAAATCTAGCATTTTATTGCAGTTTGGAAAGTCAAATCAGTGCTTTGTGTGGAGCCTAGAAAGTCTGCTCGGCTAAGAGGCAGTAACATCTGAGCACATTAACAGCATGCTGACTGCACAACTGCACGTGGCTTTGAAGAGCTTTTTCCCA
This sequence comes from Gymnogyps californianus, assembly GCF_018139145.2. Classification (NCBI taxonomy): domain Eukaryota; kingdom Metazoa; phylum Chordata; class Aves; order Accipitriformes; family Cathartidae; genus Gymnogyps; species Gymnogyps californianus. Next base: position 18,269,767 of record NC_059479.1, read on the forward strand.
GTGAGAGCAAAGGGAAGCCAAGACTCTCTACCTGTTATGGCAGAATACTGATGGACAAACTCTGTCCCACAGAGGGTTGGCATAGGCTGCCTCAGCCCAGCTGCCTTTCCATCCCTCTCCCTTGTTTGGCCTCCTCAGGAGCACATCTTCAAAGGTCAACCCTCCCATCACCTTCTGGGAGTGATGCCTCCCCCCAGAGGGGGATTTACTGCAGTCACTGTGGGAATGTGTGGCACCTGCCGTTTCATTTTCTCAGGGACAACAGCAGCATTTGCCAGTGACCCTGGATTTCAGAAGCTTAAATAGGACTTATTCAAGAACAAAAGTCATAGCAGAAATAAACAGACTGTAAACCACTAAACAGTCTACACACGTGCTGAGTTTGCTGTCAGACTGTTGGGCTCTTGGCCAGGCCATTCGGCAAGCTTGTCAGTTCTCTGCTCCAGAAACTGCATATCATGGATTTGTGTTAGTGCTTGGATTAAATAAGAGTGACCTCTTCTCCTGTATCAGGCTGGTCAGTGTGTGCAGTTCTCTTCCTTTGATGCTTTTTTCAACCAGTTCAGACCAGGGTATACCTCTCTTCCAAAAGTATAGGCTTATCTAAAGACAACTACGCATCTGAGGATTTTCTTCAGAGACTTCAGGTCCTGCTGGAATATTCTGTACCTTCCTCCAGCGACATACAGACATGTGAGTCAGTGACCTTGAGTATTCCATATGCCTTTAGCATCTGGCACATCTGTATGTCCCTATGTTTCCAAGGTCTGAAACCTGTCATATGAAGTATTTCTCTTCTCAGGGCTGGCTGGTACCCAGGGAAGGATCTCTCCCAGCTGTCTCCCCCTGGTATGTAAATGTTAGGTAGGGGAAAGAGGACACCTCAGCTCTTACTCTGCCTGGGTAACCTGTTTTGTGCCAGGTTTCACGCTGCAGCGCATCTGGTTTCATTCCCCTTCCAGAGAATCTCATGATGGGCCCCATATTGTGTCCTAGAGCTGGATACCCTGCCCAAATCACCTCTGGCCCTGTCTTCAGCTGCAGAGTAAGGGGAAGCAGAGAGATTAATAGTCATTCTGTAAGTTACCGTCTATTTGTTCACTTGCCCTATAGTTCTATAACCATTGAGCGTGTGGATCCATATCCCTCGTAGCACAACAAAACTATATCCAATTTAATCATCTAGTGGCCTCTCAAGCATACAGATAGCAACACTTATGTCATGCAAAATTCTTAAGCTCCCCACACTTCTTGTCCCTTGATGCTAAAATATTCCAGTATTCCTTCACAGATAGATATAAAATTTTGTTCTCATAAACAGAAGAACATTTTCTTCTGAGAACTAACAGTAAGCTTTAGCCTGTTCAACCGTGTATTTAGAGACATATTTTTAAGTTAAGAAATATGTTTTTCTTATTCCCAAGATAACAAGCTGTATTTCAGACTAGAGTAGCTTTATGTCCATTTAGAAGAAAATCTCCTGAGGGAAAATAAGGAGGAAGAAACTCCATTTAGGATCAAAATGGTGAAACTTTACAAAAGACCTGTTTATTTCAGAGACTGCATGCTTTTATCAAAAGGACACTATCTCCAAACACAGTCGTAAAGGTTAGGCTCCAAGGCAATGTCTGTACTGAGCGGAGGCATCTCACGAAGCAGAAGCAATATTACAGTAGAGAATGCAGTCCCCAAAATTTTACAATGACAGTGACACTGTCAAAGAAAGCTTGAAGTAAAGCATCCATAGGATTAAGAAGGGTAATCTGATTGACTGAACTCTGTCCAGTGCAAGCACTGACTATGACTTGACCTTTGAGTCTGGAATTTTGCGATTAGGAAGATGGTCTGCAGGTTTTCAGTACAGCCACAGCTGCATCCCTCTGCAGAGCTGTTCAGATCTCAGAGGAGTGTGCTCACTGCACAACAGCTTTCACATTTGGGGTGTCATAAGAATAAATACAAAGCTGCAGTATTCAGTTGACCAATAGTCATTAAAAACAGTAACAATAAGGAAAAATTTTAGTGAAAAAATCAACACCACTTTCATGTAAGCTTCCTGGTTTATGTGTTACGTTATAAACAGATAGTCTGGTGTGGGTTTGCCTGTGTTCTCTGTGGCAATTAAAAGTATAACAACTGCCTATAAACACAGTGGGACGCTTGAAGGAGGAGCAGAGCTATGGGTAGCTTCAGCTTTGGCTTTGCTAATGAACCCCAGTGATGCCATGTCCTCTGAAGGTACTGCCTGGAGCACAGCCTCCAGAGCGGTGTGCCCCTGCCACGTTCTCCAGGGCTCAGTGCCATGGCCGTGCCACAGCCCAATTTTATCCGCTGTGTGGAGCAGAGGAGGGGGTTCAACTGAGGCTCCGAGAGAGTATCTGATATGTACAGTGTTGTGTAACATCACTCAGAAACTGGTACAGTTCATTTTTACGTTTCCAGTGAACTAGAAACTTAAAATTTAGGACACTTCTTCATTAGGTGCCCATGAGTATTGTTGAAACCAGGATCTAAAGCAGAATGAAAGGTCACTTCTTTCCCTTCACATCCAGAGAGTTTCAGCAGCTCACAGGTCCATATGGGCGTGGGGAGGAAAGGGGAATTACTTAGGTCAGTCACCCTCAGGACCGTAGCTAGCTGAAGGTAAGTAAAAAATGGGCGTATGTCAAAAGTGACAGCTGTATCTGCCTTAAAGGGCCTTCTCCTGTCAGCTGTGAAACTAATAAAGGGCCAGAGATGGATTGCTAAAGCAGAGAGAAGTAACATCTTGGGTTAATCTGCCCCACATATAGCACATTTCACACATACCTGAGGAGAGAACTTCTAGCTTGTAAATAGTAATGTCTCTCCAAAGCTGTCATCCAGACTTCATAAAGCAAGGCAGGTTCCAAATGACAGGAATTTAACAGAGTATTAGTCATCCTGCAGAATGACTGAGGTAATGGCACACAAAGCTTAAAAGTGTTCAAAAGACATTAAAGCACAGTTTTAAATGTATCTGATCGGTAATAATAATAATTAATACAAAATGTCTCACCATAAATGTGCAAGCTGCTGTACGTAGAAGACCGCTGCCAGGCAGCTCTGGTTTCTTATGCCAGAGGCATATGAACCTGAAGTCACCATTAGAGTTTTTATTTTTCTGTGGTAGTAGCACTTACTCATTTTATGTTTTATGATAATTCATGGGATATAAATGCACACACCAATGCACACACATGCATCTGCTTTTGATATTTTGCATATTTTTACCACAACATTTGTAGCATGCTTTTGTGCTGTTACAGGCATATATATATATATATATGGCAACCTCTGCATTGCCATTAAATGTACAGAGAACCAAAACCTTTTCTCAGTTACGCTGCTGCAAGTATAGAGTCAACCATTATCCTGAACATTATCCTGGAGACAATATTTAAATGGATACCATTGTGCTCTTAGAGAGATTGTATTTGCTTTGAACTTCAGTTAATAGGTAGCTGTAAAAGCACAATTTGCCGCATAGTTCGCCTTTCTTTGCAGCTTTTCAGTGCACAGAATTTGTGCATGTGTGTTTGCCCTTAGAAAGCCCTCTGAGGGTCCCACTCATTATTTAGCCTGTGTCCACATCGTATGAGCTGCTTCTGCAGCTGGCACTAATTGTTACCCTTGTTGACAGTCTCAGTAGAAAAGTTGAGCCTGAGGGCCATTTGCAATAGCCTCTCACTCCTGTATTTGATGTACTTTGGAAGCAAATGTACACACTGATGCTTCTCATGCCATACCTGGACTATGGGGAGAGGATTTGGTCTTTTGTTAGCTGTACGGGTGTTTTTCAAAAACAACGTTCACAACAAGTCTTTTAAAGATACAGAGTATTTGAGGGAAAGGGAGAGCTGGTTAGAATTTGCTCAACATGTGATCTCCTGAGTTTTTTGTCCCACTGTATTTGTCCATCTCCCCATCCCTAATAGCTCTGGGAATCTTTGTCACCTCTTCTAAGCCCCTGGCTGATTTTAAAATCCCTCACTCGCACATCTCTTCCAGGTTTTAAAAATCAGTGTTGTATAGAAGTTGCTTTGTTACAGTCCTAGCGTTTAATGTGGTTCTTTCTTCTCCGTATAAAGGACAAACCCTTTCATCTTAGCAGACATTACCTTAATTTCTGCATCTGTCTCTCAAATAGTTTAATGCTTGAAACTCTGCTTCTAACCAAAGGCTTTCCTTAATTAGTTTCCAAGGCAACCATCTTGGCGACAATTCAGATGAGCCAACTGCGGGGAGAGGAAGGAAACACACTATCAAAATGAATAGTAATAGCACAGTACCACTGTGCAAACAGGCGTTGTACACCACCAGAGACAGCGTGATAGTTCTGGTGCCTCATAAGTTCATTTACAAGGGAAGAAGTCCTAACTCAGTAAGAGAAAAGCCGCACAAGAGCGTATGTCTTTTTTTCACAGCTGACTAAGCCAGGATTAATGGCTTCGATGCAGTATGAATCACGTATCTGGGGGAGGAAGAGAACCACTGGTGCTTTTCAGGGCCCGTCATGCAGCAAGATGTTCCCAAGTGCATGTCATAGAGCACTGATACACTACAGTTCAAATAGCAAGATTTTTGGAGTGGGGACCACCCCACTGGGCTTTTTTAGCCAGGATGTTGGTGGTGCGGTATATAAGACACTAGCAACTGATAGCTACAGCCTTGCAGGGGGAAGTCCCTAAATATGAGGTGTGATCCAGAGCTATGGTGCATTTGCTCTGGGCTACAGATGGGTTTGGATCAGGCCGTAATATGGCAAAGTACCATCCCACTGCAAATCACTCGCTGCTTATAATTATACCTTCATACGTGATTCCTATCTCTTATCCTGCCTTCATACCAGTGCAATTCCACTGGCCTCTGTGGAGCAGATTAAAGCTACCAGGGGCAGCCTGGGCTAAATTTATGAAGAATCAGGCCCTATAAGTCATCAACTAAACCTCAAATACAAACTCATCCTACAGTATTCAACCAGTAAGATGGAAAACGGCATAACAATTTTAGAGGAAGTTAATGTTCCCAGGCTTAAAAAAAGTTCATGTTACTAAATTAAATTTATTTGTGTCACACCATGGGCGTGCATGTGTAGGTATAATGGCGATGTACTACTGGAAGCTTGTTCTTCAGAACGTGTAATGAATAAAATTATCATCAATATATATAGACCCTTAAAAATACCCTGAGTATCTTCTATCCTGGGAGAATGCATGTAAGGAATCAGAAAAGAGAAATACTGCTGTAACTTTATTACCTCATATGAGTAAAACGGCCTCCCCTGCTGCATAGACTTAAGTCTAGTAAAAATAAATTAACTCTTCGTAATCTCTTTCAGTTCATGGTTTATGCACCAAGGTATACGGGGAATATTGCAGACTGCTGTTTATAGTGAAGCAGAATAAACCTTTCAAACTCCTTCAAAGCACTGAAAAGAGCAAATGGAATGCAATTCTAGTCACAGTAAAATTCCATTTATAGTAAAAAAAATATAAGAAGAGGTAACCTTGTTTTTCCTAGAGGAGGTTGCACTGATTTATTTTTTTTTCTTAATTTCATAGGGCATTTAAAAAGGAAAGGAAATGCTCAAAAGGAGAAAAAAAAAAAGAATGGCTACTATTCAGTATTTTTCGGTCTGCTTGAAGGCAGTGCTCTGCAGTACAAAACCCCTTCCAAAAGATTCTCATGTGAGCATTGGGACTGAATTACTGCGACACTTCTGGGTTATATCCAAATAATAGTTTGAAGTGATCCTGACGTGCAGTAATGGTTTATGTAAGCAGAATTCTGTTTCCAAGGACTCTTGTTCAATTCCAGGGAATAATACTGGGATTTTACTCTGACATGCTGATGGGAGGTGTGGAGAAAATGGGAAATTTATGTATTTTTAAAATGAAAACTGTGTGCCTCAGTTTACCTAATTTCTTCCTCTCTTCCCACAACGGATATATATCCTTTTATATTTTGAGCAGCTAAGACTGAAGGAGGTTTCATTTACCCTGTGGGATATGAGAAGAAGAAATGAGCATTGTTTATGTTTGTCTGTGATTGCAAGAGTATGCTCTTAAGAATGTTCAACATACAGTTTCACAGTATTGAAAGCCAAAAGGGGCAGTTAGATATCATCTCCTGTGTCACAGGGATTAGGCACAGGATCCAAAGGTCACTAAAGAACTGCTTGTTAATGATGTGGATATGCCTTCAAACTGTATGACAGTGCTGAAGCATTTGTGATTCCTGCAGAAGGTTTGGAAAACTAAGAATAAATGTAAGATTACTATTATTAATAGTCTTTGTGAAAGTGACCTTAGGTGTTGTGAAACTTAGCGAAGGATGCTAGTCTGGAAGTCAGTTTTGATAGTGCTGATTTTGATATACCTGGTGTGGAATTGTAGGTCTGCAATGAGAGCATCCACAACTGTCGAGAAGCAAGGCGGTAACGTAAGTAAAGAGAGCATGTGTGAAGTTGGAAATGAGGATGTTACTGTGATGGGACCATGTTACATGGGATGGGAGCTGGTTGCATTGTAGATTGAAGGAAATTTAATGATTAATGTTGCTAGGGAAGGGCAATCAACTCTAGCAGTACAGCCAGGTGCACGTTTCTGAGCTAAGAAGAATTGACTAAGAAATACTGGTGTCTTTTGAAAAGGTGGTTGTGTGTCAGTGAAAAGCATGAGATGGTTTCTGAGAGGCTTACTCAGCTGAGCAGTTAACATAAATTTCTCTTCTTTTGGGCTCTCTAGAGTATCAGAGCAGAGATAGCAGCGGTACCTATTCACTCTCAGGTTAGCGAAACCTCCTGTCTCTTCTCAGAGGTGGTGAACTGAACCTTAAGCAGCAGAAGATGTATTTCCACAGGGCCTTGACTGTCGCTCATCTGCGACACCCTTGACGGGGTGAGATGCAAGATAGATGAATATTTCAGAATTTATCAGAAGCAGTAGGAAGATGGAATACAGCGAGGATCTTTCTCTGTGTACCCTTCCTATCCGCTAATATGAATTTCAATTTCCCTGGACTCTTTGGAAGATCCATGTAGAGAAATAGAAATCGCAAAGTTCCAAATACACTACCAAATCAGTTATCTTCAAAAAAGTTATTCAAGCTTTGATGACAACAGTGCATTGAAAAGCATCAGAGCCAAGTAATTTTTGAACATCATACCAAAAATTTGTGTCAGATCAGAGAACATAACCCAAATCCCTTGATGTCGTGGTTGCTGACCTTCTGGTAGTGTCTGACCTGAAAAGGGTTATAGCCAAGAAAGAGGGAGGAAGACAGAACACTGAACCAGCAGATCTAGAAGATGAAACCAATGAGGAGAGTACCGTAGCATGATTTGTCAGTGTCAAATTAAAGTAATTCTGGCACTCAACACAGAAAGCTTATTGTGATTTGAAATTTCTTGTACTCATTTGTTTTTCGGTTGTTTTCTATGAGATCTGAAGCCTCTGTGTGAAATTTCAGGTGAGTTTTGAACTTAAGATTTCGCAGAGGCTTTAGAAAGTACTGGAACTTCTGTGAAATTAACCTTGCATGTAAAATCACTCCATTATGAATATTTTTCAAGGGAGGATATTTCTCAAAGAATATACTAGAACTGCATAGACAATTAAAATATGATCTCCTTCCTAAAATGACCTATGTGTGGAAATCACTGCTGCAGAGTAACATATTTAGTTAAGTCATTTACTTCCCATAAATACAACTACAAAAATTCCTCCAGAACACAACTGGACTTTTACTTTATTAATCTCACTCAAGAAGCTAAAGAATTCTCTAATTAAAAATTTCTATAACACATCTCTTCAAGGAAGCTCTCTGGGAACAAGTATCTTCTCTTGAGAATGTCGTGGCAAAATAAGGGGCAAAGGTCTCAGCAATTTTGAGTATCCCTTTCATAAGCTACAAAGAATTTTTGTTATGATTGTAACAACTCCCCGTGTCTGATCTTGTTTTTAGTGAAATAGCTTCAAGTGATGAAGGATAGCTTAAGTTTTGATTGGTTTTGACGTGAAGGTCTTTGTATTGAAGGACGTGACTTGTGAAGAGAGATGCAGTCCTGAGAGATACAACACTGTTCTCATCTGTCTGAACAAAGAAGAGGTTTAGATATAAAGAAAAGTTTATTTAATGAATTTTATTTGGCTTAAAGAGTAAATAATTGTGATTATGAATGTCATTTACCAGGGATCATAGAACTCTTCATCTCAGTGTCCTCCAGGGTCTGATGTTTTGCAGTAGAATATGTCGTTTAACAATAACTGTGCCAACAGATTAGTTAATCTGACAATATTGCTAAGTCACACCAAGGAAAATGAATGTAGGAAAATTGTTTCAGGGCACAGAAAATTCACAGAAAACTTTGTCATCACACTGAAAGAAATTAGGAGGAAGTATCATGCCCTCAGAACTTATGTTGCAGTTTGTAATTTTTTTCCTGAGTAATTTCTAATGTAACCTTTTTTGCACAAATTAAATGCATATTCCACTACACAATCTTCAATCAGCGAATGTCAGATTAGTTATGGGAAAAGAAAGTTTAGCCATATGGAGGGAGAACAAAATACAATACAGCTTTCAGATGTTGCATTTAATTACCCTCCAAGGACTAATGTCCACAACCATCATCTGTCTGGAGATGGCCTAAAAGTAAAGTTTCACTCTTGATGTGACTGTCATCAAGGAGAGAGGCAAGGGAGAGAAGGGCACAAGAAGGGGGCCAGAGGGGGAAAAACTTTAATAAAATGCTTCAGAGGCATCTCAGATCCCTGCTTCTACCATGCACATTTTTGTCCCCTTCTTCTAGGAGATTACTGTTCTCTAGGAGAGTATCTCCCATGAGAGATACATTGCGGAAGAGCAAAAAGCTGTTTGAAGAATGTTTTATAAGCCCAAACGAATGATCATGATACTGTGCTATAGAGGAAAGTAGGATTTTGGTTATGAGAGTAGTCACAAAGGAGTAAGGTGGCATTTGCATGGAAGTAAAATTCTTAGGTCCATATACTGCACAAAAATACAAAATCCAGCAATTGGGACTGTGTATGGATTTGTGACATTCCCTAAGGACATGAAGCCTGTGAAATGGTGGATGAATTAATCTCAACTATATATGCAGTTATTTTTATCTGCAACAAATAATACGTGTGGGGAATCTTCATCTTAATATTTAATACATTCTTCATTTAATATTTAACTCAAATTTAATATAGTACTCATTCTTCATATAAATGAAATCATTGTTTACTGCATATTTTACAGCATCACAATCTATGGTGGCTGGATTCCCATCCCATTAATACTAAGTGAAGAAATAAATCGCCTTCTCGACTGAATTACAATCATGAAGTTTTGACCGTTTGTATGAGGGAAGCTGTTTCTACTGAACGTGGAAATGGCTTTATTTCCGTGGAATTAAAGGCAGGACAAGTATCACTTGTTTGGCTGTGACAGACCACCACTAGCTGTGACATATCTTTTGCCACCACAGGATTGTGATTCCTTTGGAACCTCATATGTTGGTGCTGGTGTTGTTGGTGTGATAGAAAGAGACAAAATCATGATACCAACAAAGCTATTTTTTATGAATTTACTGAGGGAAGATCGAGCCTTGTCTAGTGTTTATAATCCTCAAAGGGATCTCGCTCTTTCTGCAGGACCATGTGTGTAAATTGGAAAACAGGGGAGTGGGCTCTGCGAACTTAGGGTAAAATGGACCTACTGAGATTACAAGGGATCTTATTTTTACTGTGGCAGCTGGTTAAATGAGGAAAATCCTGTTCACATTTCAGGAGAGCTTTTATTTTCTGTTCTCCTCCTATTTATCCTACTCCTATCTGGAAAATTTACGTGACAAGAGGTGACCTGTGCGAAGTAAACATAGTGAGGAATGATTATGTATGGCTGTCAAATGCTATTGCACCTTTGCTCGCATGATAACACTGTAGAAGGTAACTACAATCCTGTTAACAATGCACTGACCCCAGAGAACTGAAGTGCAGCGGCTGCAAGCCCCATGGGCAGCTCCCCCACTGCAGCAAGGGTCTACAGGAGTGGGAGGGAGGCCAGGGAGAGGACTCTTTTCCAGCTGAACGGCTTCTTCAGTTTCTCCTTTTGTTGAGTGGTAGAAACAGAGCTGAGATGCAGTACATTGCAGATGCCACTCAAGATAAGCTAAACATCCTTGCTAACATACTGACAAGAACTTTTGGGGCCTTGACTTCAGCTTTTATTGAACTAATTGGATTGTCACCCTGATACTCTGTTCCTCTCCTTTCTTAAGTGTGTCCTGAAGACCAAATTAGCCAGTGCTACTGGTCCAATAGGGTGCTGCATCACAGGGCACAACTTTTCAGTCATTCAATCCAGTATCAGGTAGGAGCTGCTCGGATCTGAGATACGCTTTAAGTAACTCCATCCTCAGAACAGAAATGCTATCAATAGGGATAGAAACTAGAAAACACCTAACCTGATACCCAGGAGAGAAGACAGTGTGCTCCACAACAATTTAGGCTTGCCAGGCAGTTGTTGCTGTGCTTGATATCCATGCTGTTCCCACAAAGTGCAGTCAACGCTGATAGCTGATCCCGACGATGCTGTTGAGATTTTTTTTAGACCTGAGTTCATTTATCTGTTTTGCTTGTTTGCTGCTGAAAAGAAAGAATCGTGCCATCACTTCTGGCATTTGCACACCGCTCTGAAGGCAAAGGTGTCATAATTGTATTTCTATGGCAAGGTATAAAGGCACATTACTGCTCAACTGGAGATAGCTAAGCTCTCCTCTCCTCAGAAACTTACATGTATACTTAAAAATCAGTAGAAATGCTTGAAGTTAAATGTGGGCTTTTTTGCAAAAGTGGAACCTAAATTAATGCATGAATAATCTCAACAAAGACAACAAAATCCTTTTTTTACTCTGAGCTTACAGAAAATCTCATTTTTCTTGCTGTCTTTTTAAAACCTAGGAAAGAAGAGTTCTAAACTGCCTCATTGTTCCCAGATATGGTTGAAATGGAAAGACACATTACAGCAGGTCAGATCTCTGCCTGTCATTCCATTTAAGTGGCATATTTCTGCCATTTGTCAGGTATGAAAAGCACAGTAAAAATCTTTAGACCTTCTTTGTGGCAATACTACCTGTCAGCATCAGTATTTTATGTTATAGAAAGATCTAATAGACTCATAAAATATCAGGGGTTTGAGCTGTAGATGAGGTAGTCTGTACTTTTGTGATCTAATTTTTTTCTTTCTTCTTTCATTTGTAAATAAAGGATGATAAATAACTTTGATTAAACAGACTAAACTGACCAGATGGCAATGGATTCAAATGAAGGGAAGGTGAGCTCCAAACAGGTATTAATTGGACACGGTAGTTTTCTTTTCACTGCTGCCAAAATTGTGATAACTACTTCTCTAGGTAAAAGTGCAGGCATATCCTCTTAGCTTGTATTTTTCAATGACTGTTTAAAGTCAAAGCCCACAGAGGCAGTAAGGTGGATTTAAAAGTAACTGAACTGCTGGGCTTAGAGGGTTGTGATCAGCAACACAAAGGTCAGCTGGAGGCTAGTTACTATTTGGAGTACCCTAAGGGTGCTGGGACTAATACTGTTTAACCTCTCTATTAACAATCTGAAGGTTGTGGGATGGAGTGCACTCTCAGCAAGTTTGCAGATGATACCAAATTAAAGGAGTTTTTGATACACCAGGTGGTTGTGCTGCAATACGTTGACAGGCTGGTGAAGTGGACAGAGAGGAACCTCATGAAGTTCAACAAAGGGAAATGCAAAGCCCTGCACCTGGGAAAGAATAACCCCATGCACCAGTACCGACTGGGTAGAGGCTTCCTGGCTGGCAAGCAGCTCTGCAGAGAAGGATCTTGGGGTCCTGGCAGACAAGTTGAGCACAAGCCAGCACTGCACTCTCACAACAAAGAAGGCCAACAGCATCCTGGGCTGCGTAGGATTAGCATGGCCAGCAGGTCAATAGACGTGATCCTTCGCCTCTACTCAGCACTGGTGAGGCCACATCTGAAGTGCCATGTACAGCTCTGGGCTCACTAGTATAGGAAAGACATGGACATCCTGGAGCAAGTCCAGTGAAGGGCCCCTATGACGATTAAGGGACTGGAGCATCTGACGTACGAGGAAAGGCTGAGAGAACTTAGGTTGTGTAGCCTGGAGAGGAGAAAGCTCAGGGGAGATATTAATAAAGTGTGCAAATACCTGCTGGGAAGGAATGAAGAAGATGGAGCCAGACTCTTTTCGGAGAGTCTCACTGCGTTTCAGAGTCTCAGCGGTGCCCAGTGACAAGACAAGTGGCAAGGGCACAAACTGAAATGCAGGAAATTCTGTTTAAACATAAGAAAAATCATTTTTAGTGTGAGGGTGGTCAGACATTGCAACAGGCTGCCCAAAGAGCTTGTGGAATCTCTGTCTTTGGGGATATTCAAAACCTGACTGGACACAGTCCTGAGCAGCCTGCTCTAGATGCCCCTTCTTTGAGCTAGGGGGTTGGAACAGATAGTCTCTGCAGGCCCCTGCCAACCGCACCCATTCTGTGATTTCCTCCATCCATAAAAGAAAAATTATCTTTCCCTTTTATGAATCAGAGACAAACCATTGATATTTTAAAAAGACAAAATATGATTGCTCTGTCCCACCTACCGAACTTGCACTATTCTTCCATCACTTGATTTCTTTTGAGTCCACAGAGTCTTGTCTTTCGTTAACCCATTCTTTCCTTGCCTCTGGTCTGTTACTACTGTTCACCTACACACTCTGTTCGTACCATTCTAGTTCCGCGTCAAGTCCTTGGAGAAATATTCCAGCGAAACCCCTGGATCTGTCTCCATCACTACTGTTTAAAACGGCTTCCCTTCTTGACTTTCATCTGAGTTCACCAGTCTCCTCATAATGTTCCTTTCACCCTTAACTCCAACATTTAATTTTCATGGCCAAAAAACCCAGATCCATGTTCTAGACCAGGAACTAGCTGTAGTTGTAATTTGAGTAGGGAGTAAGTCAAAAGGTAACGGAGTAACTGTGAGGTTAGTATTAAAGTTACTTTGCTTCCTCTTCACTGTCCTTCCTCTTAGGTGTTGTGTAGCCTTTGAACTCTATCATGAGAGAATCCTCATTATTGCTTTAGAAATATCATGATGCTGCATACCAATTTAATATTAGACAGATAATCTCTATAATGCTGTCTTCCAAAACTGTAAGAAAAATGTAAAAGCTAAGGCAAAAAATTGTAGTTGCCTATTTATTATCATGATGACTGATGCAGTGGAAACCAAGTTGTCTTTATGCTTTGATTCAAAAATAACTTCCCCAGGCAAATGAAAAACTAAAGTTGGCAATGCTGACTTAATTTCTCAAATCTGGCATATAGGTCTGTACTTCCAGTAAGCCTGGTGCTGGCCAGCAGATTTGACTTTTATTTTAAAACCAGATACATTTTAATTATATTCCCTCTAGATTTTCTCTTAATTAATTGGAAATATCCGAAGAGTTAATTAAAAATACAAACTTTATTTGATTCTATATCAAACCTGACATTATGATCTTTTTATCTACAAGGCAAGAATTATGTGGGATCAGAAGTCTGAATTATTCATGATAGTTTCCAGCCATTTTTTTCCCTCCTCCTTTGTTCAGTATAAAATCTTATAAGCTTTTCTTTCAGTCAAGGTGAAAGCAATATTAAGTCTCGGAAGTGAAACTTACCAAAGACATGTAGCTCTGTGAAATCCTTGTCCTGTAATCCTGGCTTTCTATTCACCACCACTATTCAATATCCCATTTTCTATATAAGCTTCACAATATATAAGCAGTTGATGAGATTTATTTGTTATACTCCTGTTTTCCTTCTTCATAAAAAAGCTTTATTCCATCCCTTCGCTCCCCCAGGAGTAACACTGATGTCTGTGATTGTTTCTGCTGGGCTCGCTAATCCAGCAGCTCCATTCAAGATGCTGGACAGTCGGCAGAGGGTGGAAAGTGAGGGAGGAGGAGAGTTGTGCTTGTTAAGATTTAGGACAGCACGTGTAGTGAATTTTAAAAACACTGTTAAGATCCAGTTAAATAATTATGAACTACCATGGTTGATTGTGTGAGTAGAAATACTGGCAGGTCACTTCTGAAAGATGCTTTATGAATTAAAGCTTGACTGTAGTACGTTGGACCTCTCTAAGGGACTAAACAGAATTATTTCTGGTCATTTTGGAGACAGGACAACAGATGAGATGGAAGTTGAGTCTGATCTATGCTAATGAGTCCTGCATTTCCTATTTGCAGTATTGCTCCTGATGCCTGTAGCAGCTCCATGTATGTTTTCCTTACAGCCTCTGACTTCATCTGTCATGGTATTTTTCTCTTAAACACATTTCTGGATAGAAATGTAAAAGCTTTCTTATTTGTTATTAAGGTTAAAACGACAAAGAGTATAGTTGTTGTTAAATAAGTTCTTTGTCTCTAACCTTTTAGAAGTAAATTGCTGCCTTTAAGGTGAAATTAAAACATATAGAGAATTCAGTATGCAAATAGTATGCGCACCAGATGATCTGAAGGAAGCCTGCACATTTCCATAGAAAACAAATGTGAGTGTAGGAAAGCAGATGCTTTCTACCAACAGAGTGTACATACAGTTCTCAAGAGGACCTGAACAGCAATTTATTTTCAGACTGCTGGAAGTATGCAAATTCCTACAGAATTAAATGTGAATTTAAAAGAAATGGCATCTATTAAGGACAAGACAACCCAAAGAGGCAATTGGGAACTTAATAATTTAATCAAGAACTTTAACAGGCTCAGCAGTATATCTAAAGTCAATGACTCAAATGTCATCTATTTTTAGCAAAGATGTAAGTGGTCATATTGAAAAGATGTCTTTTAGAGTATGGCATTTGGAGCGTTTGTCTGTGACCATGGAGAAGTACGTTAGCATGGAATGTATAGATTTTCAGATGATTCTCCGTCAAAAAGCATCATCTGTTTCACTTGAGCTGCTCATAGGGTATAGTCAGGGATGCACCTGTGGTGTATCGCCAGCATTATGTTTGCTATTTTTAACTTCTGTTAGTTTAACCCAGCAAGTCTGGGTAAGTTTCATTCTGTCCTGACACGCACACAATCACCACAATTATTTATTAAATTCTTACTGCTGGACACTGTTCCACCTGATGGCTGTGGGACTGGATGGATGTTACTGAGATAATAATCTGAAGGCGAGGGAATAGTGCTAAG
This sequence comes from Gymnogyps californianus, assembly GCF_018139145.2. Classification (NCBI taxonomy): domain Eukaryota; kingdom Metazoa; phylum Chordata; class Aves; order Accipitriformes; family Cathartidae; genus Gymnogyps; species Gymnogyps californianus. The sequence continues at coordinate 18,285,036 of NC_059479.1, forward strand.
TGCAGTGGCATAATCTTGCACGAGGGGTATTGCTGGTGAGCCGGCAGCCAGCTGCATAGACATGGGAACTGTGTTTTTTCCTCCTTTCTGCAAAAGCACAGTATTACTGGAGTGGGGATGAGCACACAGGATGGCAGAATTCAGGCTTGCCAGGCAGTGCTGCCTCCGCTCCTCCCCATTACCCTTACAGAATCCAGCTGCTCAGTTCATCCTGCTGCTTTTTTGTCTCTTAGCGATTCCATTTAATGACTCCATGTGTACAGAGAGATGTCCAAGCGGGGTCAGGGAGGGCGGGAGATGTTGGTTTAGTGGTATGTGCAACATCCCTTTCAGTATAAATTTTGGCTAAACATGTAAGGTCAGATGTGTCCATTTAGATGCACTGGCAGCGACAAGTTTTCAGGCCTTTTGAAAGCTGGCAAGGGAGGTCACTGCTTATAACTTTAGGAATTTAAGCATTCATCTATGACAAGGCTTGGCCAGGGTTCTCATGGCAGGAAACCCCCTGTACGACCTGGAGCCTACCAAGCCCCGCTGTGCTGGTACAGTTTAATAAAAACAGTGAGCGGCTGGTCTCTGTCACCCGTCTCTCATACACTCCGCAAACAAGGAACAAAGTAAACAGGAGCTTACTGAGTGGGTAGATAAAGTGTTACCTCATTTCAGAGCAGAAATACTTGAACTGATAACTAAAATTAACCTGGTCAGCAGGGGAGACACTGTGATCACAAGGGTGAGTTTGCCAGGTAAGGTCATCTCTGCAAGAAGAGTTTTCTCAGCCTTGTGAGTTACTCTTCTTTGTACTCTGCCTGTGTGTTTTAAAAATACAAATGACTGCATTGTGTCCGTAAAGCCACAGATCTGTAATACTCGTGCTGCCCGTGGATTGGGCATAGAGGATTACCAAAACGTTCATTCTCTGGCTGTTTTCCACTAGTTGAGAGTCATCCTCTTACAACTGAATAATAGGTAATTTTTTTTCTTCCCACAGGTTGTAATCCTCGGCAAACATTCTAGAGGCTATCACTACATGTTAGCTAACCTGGTAAGAACTTTTCTTCATTACAAGTATAGCTAAGTTTTAGAGAGTAATATATTCTGTTCAGGTTGTGGCAACTTTAATCAGCAAAAGAGGAAATGCATGGATGAGTTCTTGGATTTTGAGCAATTACTTCAGTAAATACTAGAACTGGTGTGTTGTAGTAATTTGTACTCAATTATGGTCTTTCTTTTGTCTGAGAGAGTCATATCCTCTACTAATTTTAAAATAATAATTTAATTATATGTTTTCCACTAATTTGTATCCTGATAAATAAGACACTTGATAACCATAATCTTCTATGTAACATATTTGAAATTTAAGCACTCCAGGAAAAATAATTGTAGCATATTTGTGTGTAAAATAAGTGGTAAAAAGCTGCAAATTAGAACAATTCCATCAAGTAAACCAGCCAGGCTGTTTAGCTGTTCTTTTTTATTTCAGAGTATAGGGTGGTGCCTGTGTATGTGTTGACCTACCAGGACAAGACAGTACGTTTTTGTCTGTATCAGAGCTTCTTCTGGATTCTAAAATTGACTTTCAGGGATTTTTATGAAGCCTTTGAAACACCATCTGCTAGAGTTCCTTAGAAAAAGTGTTACATTGTAGTTGATCCTGCAGCAAGACTAATTTTTGGGTTCTGTGTCTACTGCGAGTGGAAAAATGTTTTTCCAAAACTCACACTTTCAAGTTAGCAATCCGACTTAATAGAAGTTTCTCTGTATCCATGTTTTGGTGCGATTAAAGCAGAAAAGACAAATGTTAAAATACCCTTATTTAGTATAAGTACTCTATGACTTTAAGATGTGTCATTTTGCATTATAAGAACCAGTCATGATCTCACTGATTAGCGTGTGCATAGAAATACAGGGGTTCTTATTCTGGGTTACCTTTTAGCATGTGTAACCATTGCTGTTCAGATAAACATGACGGCAATCAAGTCATACTAATCAAAAAGACACCAATTTACTGCCTCAGGTATAAATAACAACAGAGTGGGAGAGAATCATACCGTTCTGTTTGCAAGTGAAATGTTAAGTAATGCTGTGATAAAGAACTGCCTAGCAAGGAGGTGTGTGCTTTGCCTCCACAGAACAATATGGGTGTTATGTGGTTTTCTGCTCCCAGCGCTGAACCTCTGTGTGCACTTTGCTGTACAGATGGGATTGAGGTCTTTGACCAGTTTTCACCATGATGAGGAGAAAGGAGGAAATAGTACTTCAAGTTTCCCCACTGTTTTCTTTCTGAACGGTGAATATTACGTACCACATTGGCACAACACAACAGGGCAGTTTTCGATCGCAAAGATCTGAACAAGAAGACATTTTAAATTCTATTCTATGCCGCTGTCACAATCTCAATTGTGATAGTAATTGTCTCCTTGGTAGAATATTTTCAGCTAACAAGAGGCAAATTAATCCATTTCTTTTGTGCTACACTTGTAGCAGGTAAAACTGAGCCAAAGAAAAGGGACTTTGGATGGCAATGATTCTTGTTTTCTACATGTGTCCTCCCAGGGTTTCACAGACATTGTTCTGGAGAGAGTAATGCACGGAGGTGCCAACGTTACTGGGTTCCAGATTGTTAATAATGAAAACCCAATGGTTCAACAGTTTCTACAGCGCTGGGTGAGGCTCGATGAAAGGGAATTCCCTGAAGCCAAAACCTCACCATTAAAGGTATTTATTTTACCCTGACAGTGATGGAGACTATATGAGTTGCTTTTAACAGTTATTTGGGGTTTTTTATCTCCAGGTGTGTGCATGTGTATGATACAGATCCCTGATTAGAATATGCTGCAACATTCACTGCCCTTCCAGAAGAGAGAAACGCAAGTGCCCGCCATGGTGGGAATTCCTCAGAGGCAAAGGCTTGCAAATCCTGTCATTGTGCAGTGGATGTAAAAACTTTTAACTTGAACTTCTTGAGTTAGTCTTGGGGTGGGTGTGGAAGCTAGTTAGGTTAGTTTTTAGATGAAAACTGTGGGTTACTAGTCCATTTTAATGCTAATAGAGAATTTCATGTACAAAATAGAGTAGCTCTGGATTCACTGAGGAGCCACTGCCAGCTCCTAGTCACTGCTGACAGTTGCCTTCATAATCTAACCCTGTATTTTGCACCACTGTCCTTTACTTAAACACTCTGGATATTATATCTTCAACCAATAAAATTTTCCAGATTTTTTTGAATGGAAGTCCCAGGTTCACAGAAACTGTCATAGATTTGGTGAACTAAAGGCTACTGTTATTAGGAGACTGGCAACCTGTTAATATCTCCCCCAGATTTTTTTCTGCCTTAGCATGTCTATAGTAGAGGGGGATGCTATTCACTGTCCAGTTGAGGAGTGTATCAAGGATACTCTGTCCAGTGATGGAAGTCATAAAATCTTCTAGGACCGCTGCATTACATTCCTTCCTTCTCTTCCTCTTTTGGTGAGGCCTGTTCTTTTTCATCAATACGCATAGGTGAATAAAACCTGGGACTGATGGTGGATGAGAGGATCTTAAATTCTGTCACTCCCGGGAGTCCAGTCCTCCACATCATGTATACTGACCGTCTCAGGGAAGCCAAACCTATCTAAGAACCACATCCGTGATGAGACAGTTCATGTCTTTCCTGCTTGATTTAGGAAGGACACATGCAAATTGATGCACAGATTTGGAATTCAAAATTGCTCCGATAAACTGGAGTAGTGTCTTGATATTAATAAGACAAAATTCAGGGAAGCATAAAATACTAGCTAGGAAGGAAAAATCTAGTCCAGTCCAATGCATGGGGGGGATACCAGGGTAGATGGTAGCACGGTGTTGGACTACCGACAGAACAGGAACTAGTTATGAGGTTCTGTTGCCAGAAGGCCAATGCCATTCGGAGGCATACTTTTCCATCCCTGGGACCTTGTGATTTCTGTGGGGAAGGAAAATTATCTTAACCCCACGCCATCCCACAGCCTTGCTGGCATTTCAGAGGAAGCGAAGAAAGGCAGAGGCCCACAAAACTCGGATTAGTGTATTGTTCCCTGTTGATTAGGACCTACGCCTGCTTTCTAAAGCTTCCTAGCAGTGATGCAGAAGTGAAGATAAGTATCGTACTAATCCTAAAAGCTCTGAAATATATAAAGTTAACCTGGGAAGATTTTATTCCACTTGAAAGGAGTTTACCTTGAGGGAAAAATTATTCTCCATCCTTAAAAAAGAATCTTAAGTATATGGTACAAACACAAAGATTACATTACCTTTCCACAAATGTACCGCTCATTATAGAAATGTGCACAGTATTTGTCAATCGGACAAAAAGCATACGTAAAAATTGATGTACAATATTTTTGATTAGGAAATAAAATTGCCTAGAGATTAAAGCCCTGATGTTTAATTTATTCTGTATTTTATCAGCCTTTCCCTTCTTTCTCTCTTTTTTCTCTTTGCATGCTCATGCATTTATAAGTAGAATTCAAATAAAGTAGAAAATTAGATAGCTCTCTTGGCATGACTTGGAAGGGACTGCATTAAGGTTACTGACAATTGACGCAGTCTGCTGAAAAAATTATCAGCGTGTAAATTTTATGTAGTGCTAGATTGGACAGCTATTACAAGATTTTTTTAATACAAGAACAAATACCTTCAAATTACTATCTGATTCTATATTGTTGTGTGGAATGTGACGTATAACCTTTGTTAACTTACTAAAAGAGGAGGGGGCGATCACTGCAAAGCATCACAGGAAGAGGTTAAGGTGGGCAGGATCAAAGGAGCGCCTGTACCTAGATACAGTCAGAGCAGGAACCACCCCACGCACACCCAGTAAGAGTTTATAAACTGCTGTCATTTAAAACTCAGGAAGAATGGCTGCTGTATAACCTTCTTCACAATCCTACCTTGGCATGCTTTTTTATCAGGTACGATTCTCTTGTTCTGCACATGCAGACACGCCTCGTTCTGTGCAGATTTCCTGAGGCTTTATATCAAACTGAAGAGCTTGCCATAAGATAATACACATTTTTAAGAAATGCAGACCACCGATTGTGCTATCCTGCCCTACAGGATGTAATTAATTCTTCTGAATTTAATAAGTCTTATCCACAAAGAGAGCAGCTGAACGTGCAGTTGAAACTTGGATTTCCGCCTTTCTAATTCACGCATGGGCAGCATGTCTTCTGGCACTAACTCCAGTGTAAGGTTCATTGGGAGCCAGGAGCTCTATGGTATCGCACAGACAGGCAAAAGAAGGGCAGGAGCACCAGTACGTGCACATACCCCGTACGTTCTTTTTTCTTCTCTTCATTCTCTTACAAACACTGTGGAAATACAAAGGGTCAGTTACAAGGGGTTTGCAATCTGGTCTTACGCACTGAGCACATTCAGTTGCTCCCAGTATGTACATGTTGAAATGGTCTCCTGCACGCAGACTCCTAAATTATAGGTATGCTGGAATGCCAGTGAAAACCAGTGATGTCATATGCAAAGCCTGGGCCATTCTAGGAGGGAATAACTTTCAGACAAACACATAAATGTGGAAGAAATGTGAAAAAACCACCTCCATGATATTTCGTAGGTGATACTAAATTTATAGCATTGGGGGTTGTCACCAGATACATACGACAAGCAGTGAATGAAGTTGACAGCAACATGAACAAGTAGTTAAGGAGTCTGGGGATTTTCTTGAAGAGTTGCTGCTACACAAAGCTTACCACCCTCCTCAGATTTACCGTGGAATAAGAGAAGGCAGATGGGCAATTACCAAGGAGATGTAATGCCTAAAGTGTATTTTGTGATTACTTGCTTGTATAGCTGTCTTCTAAGACAAGTAATCTGATCTATTCCTTGCCACAGATGCTACCTAATCAGGATTGTGGTCCAAACAGAAATGATATATGTTAACTTCAATTCAAAACTGTCTGTCTTGGCAATCTTGTTAAAAAGAAAAAGGATACTCCAAGCAAAAACCAAATATGAGCTGCTCTTTGCTATTGGTAGCAGTATGGGCCAGCATGGAATTGCAGACTTTTGTAGTGACCTCATTTAGATGAGCAAGCTTCCAATTAAATTTAAACTTTATGCAACTGTAAACTAGTTTTGTTATTTTGCTGCTCTATGCTATACAAAATGAGAATATTTTTAATTTGTTAATTGAAATAGATGGGATTGTTAAACTACATAAAGCATCTGTGGCAAGACAGAGAGCAGGCAAAATGACTTGCAAGCATGATTCTTCTAAGAGTATTTTAACAAAGAGAAGGACTAGACCTGATAAACCTGGGGCAATTCTAAGACTGCAGTTTGTCACCATATTTTATTTGCATCAATTTTAGTATACGTCTGCGCTGACCCATGATGCAGTCCTAGTCATAGCAGAGGCTTTCCGTTACCTCCGAAGACAGCGTGTGGATGTCTCCAGGAGAGGTAGTGCTGGAGACTGCCTGGCTAACCCTGCAGTACCATGGAGCCAAGGAATTGATATAGAAAGAGCGCTGAAAATGGTAAGGGCAAACATACCAGCTAATGAATGTGTATATTCCACAACAGCAGCAATTCTGCTGGGACCGAACTTGCGTCCTACCCCATGTACACAGCATTTCTGTACTCACACAAACCGCTGCAGCTCCTCAGGAGAAAAAAAAAAAAAAAGAAAAAACAAACTTAATGACAAACTCCAAAGGGTACCTAAAATATATTCGGTAGAGGGCAAGGCATAACAAATTAGCTCTCAAAACTTTGGCCAAAATCACATCCCTCTGGCACGGGTGCAGCAGCTGCCTGATTGTCCGCACCAGAGCACCTACAATCTGACTCCCCCATAACACCCAAGCTTCCCATTAGAGTGAGCGTGAGCCATTTTGCAAATGAACAGGTATTGGGGGTTTCTAAAGTCAGGCTGAGGCTGCAAATCTGATTAACAGAGCTAGACTGGGTCCTCAGCATTCATATTGTAAATCTTGCAGGGATACGTGTATTTATGAACTTAAACACATGTATGCAATTTTGATAACTTGCCAGTAAAAAGTCAACTCAGATTGGTTTAAAGCAGTGGAAAAAACGTTGTCAGTCATAGCAATACTCAAATAACTCTAAACCAAACCTGTTAGAATTTATTATATTAATGCAGGCATAGAACTGGAGTGAGTGAGATCAGAATTAAGCCCGTGTTAGGTATAAACAAATCCTAGGTCAGACTTCATACACTTAGCTTAATTACTGCTTTTTCTTGCTTACCAAATTGGAAGGATTTTATCAGAAGGTTATAATGAGTTACGGAAGGTTATAATCAGATTATATCACTCTTAAGAGTGAGAGAGGTGGTTCAGTCTCATGTTGCCAGAGCTCTTTTTGTGCCATTATGTCACTTCCCAACAAATGCCCTAACTGCACATTCACTAATGTGGCACTACACACTTTTGAAGAGAAGTTAATTAAATTCAACCTTCACAATAGTTAAAGAATTTGTACTGTCTGTTTGAACTTAATTACAAGCAAAACATAAAACTCCTCCGAATGAGATACAAGTTATTCATGTCAACAAAGAAAACCAACAGTGCTACAGGACACTCCCTTGTTCAGCAGAATTTATTTTAAAAACATAATTCATTAGATATACAAAGCCAAACTCATGATTGGCAAAAAATGCAGAAGTTTGACTTTCAGCTGGTTGCCTTGTATTGTTTTAGCTATTCAAAGTCATCTAAGTGAGGGTTATGTACACCTCCAACAAGTGCTACCCAAGATCATCCCACACTGCCTTCCAGACCCCATCCTTTCCATCACACTCTCTCCCTCTATTCAGACAATGATCTTGTATCTTTGCTTCAGGAAAAAAACTTTGATTTAACAATGTTTCCTCTCCACTCTGTAGCAACAACTCAGATAAGAATATTTTTTCCAAGACATCCGTGAAATATTCTGTGCCAGCAGAAGGTTCAGTGCCACGCTATAGTTATCCTGCTGGCAAAAGGGAAATAGGCATTACCTGAGTCTGCTTCCCTACAGCCTTGAAAACTGTGCATGTCTGTATTTCTAAAGCTGATTCTAAGACATCAGATCAGTGGCAGACAGTTTACCTGAACAGATCTGGGCGGTTATAAATAGTCACTCCATTTGTGATTGCCTCCGCACGCTGCTACCAGAAGCGTTCTGAGTCCTGGTGAGTCTTCCTGCCGCGGTGCAGCCAGATTTTGAAAAGTGCTGAGTTTTCCCACCAAAGATAGAAACAAATTAAATTTGAAGTCAAAAGGTGTCAAGTGCACAATGCTCATGTCTCAATACGCATCAAGATGAAGCCAGCCTAACAAGCTCTGCTGAGACATAAAGTCACTGCTGTGCTAAGGTAGCCACACAGCTTCCAGCAAGTGCCAAAAGCAGGCACAGCAACTCACATCTGACTGCAAGTTGTATGTCAACTACCCTACAAATACATTTGCTCAGTCCACAGTTGATAAAACCTCTTAGGGGCAAATTTGGCTTTCAAAGTCCCGTTCACCTCTCTAGCTTTCTGGAGACAGGAATAACTCACATGTTCTTCCAGACCCCTGAAATGATATAAACTATTTTAAGAAAGGTTCAAATCCACTTACTGATAAAAAAAATCACACTCCTTATATGTCAGTCTGAATTTGGCTCACTGGATAATTTGAGGTCCAAGGAATTTTGGCTGTTTTATGTAGCCTTGTCCACCATAACAAGTTTAATTGCACCATCTCTAAACCGTAAATAGCCAATCAGTTGCCAGCCCTGAAGTTTCCCTTTGACTAGTCGTCCATCACCTATTCCTGTAACTTCTACTGCATTTTGCTAAATATTAAAGCTAATTTACCCCTGATGAAGTTTCAGACTGTTACCCCTTCTGCCTGAGATGACAGCTTGTCAGTGTTGATAAGTGATAAATGGAAATATCTCACCCTTTCATACAGGGAAATAAGAAAGATTTTTTCTTTGAAACAAAGTACTTTATACTTCCCCTTAAGATGATTCATGTGAGTAGGTAATGATAATGACTTACCGTCTATACACCCATCCATCCAGATTGAGACCAAAACTCCATAAGCAGTAGAGGCAATTGTCTGCGCTCATTCAGAGAAGACATTCATTCCTTTCTCCTACACTGGGACTGATCTTAAAATAAAGCACTTCCCGGAATGAGCAATGATATGGGATTCTGGTCCATATCGCAAATCACTCCATATCATATTGTGAGGGCTTTAATGGCACTGAATTGTTGCCTGTGCTTCGCTGATACTCCATGCTGTGTCAGTGAACCCAGTGTGACTAGGCATGGCAGAATCAGTCTTTCTTACTGTCGTGGTTTAACCCCAGTCAGCAGCCAAGGACCACACAGCCGCTCTCTCGCTCCCCGTCCCGTCCCCCGCCCCCGCTCCCGGTGGGATGGGGAGGAGAATCGGGAAGGAAGGCAGAACTCGTGGGTTGAGATAAGAACAGTTTAATAACTAAAGTAAAATATAATATTAACAATAATAATAATGAAATATTATAATAATAATAGTAATGAAAAGGAATGTAACCAAAAAAAAAAAAAAGGAGGGGGGCGGGAATGAAAAAAAACCCAGTGATGCACAATGCAATTGCTCACCACCCGCTGACTGATGCCAGAGCCGTGATCCGCCCCTCCCGGCCAACTCCCCCCAGTTTATATACTGGGCATGACGTTCCCTGGTATGGAATACCCCTTTGGCTAGTCCGGGTCAGCTGCCCCGGCTCTGCTTCCTCCCAGCTTCTTGCACACCTGCTTGCTGGCAGAGCATGGGAAACTGAAAAGTCCTTGGCTTAAGATAAGCGCTACTTAGCAACAGCTAAAACATCAGAGTGTTATCAACATCATTCTCACACTAAATCCAAAACACAGCACTGAAACCAGGACACTTACCTGTAACATAGGTGCAGGGCTAATTTCACTTACACTTAAATGCAGCTCACTCTGTGGTAGTGAGTCACCAGCTGAGTACTAACTAACAAAGAATATGTACAGCTGAAACTGAGAGAATTGGGATTGGTTTTGTTATGAAGAATATAACTGGCTGTGTCAAAAGTGCTACAAGTTTCTTATAGAGATAAAAATTGTATTAGAGCTAGTGGGTTCCTGCAAAATGTAACGGAGGGAAAAATAAAGTGAATCTTTTATTAAAATGTTTTTTCTGTTTATTCCCTTCAGGTGCAAGTTCAAGGAATGACAGGGAACATCCAATTCGACACCTATGGGCGGAGAACAAATTACACAATTGATGTGTATGAAATGAAAGCTGCTGGATCACGGAAGGTGAGTTTCCAGATATGCATCCAGATTTCATATCTTCACAAATATTTATTCCAACAAACTAATGAAACTCAAAAATACCACACAGGCGCTGTAATAACAGGGCCCTGAGGAAACCCCACCTTCTTGCTGTCTTCCCTGTCCCAGGAACCTTGTTCTGTTCTGTTCCTGGACCAAACCACTCTCCCTGCTTAATATCTTCATTAGTTTCCATGTCAACTTCAGACCTCACTTTTTCCCTTAAAACCCTTCTGGAGCTTTTCCACTGCCAAGCATGATGCCTGCTGTCATGGTCCTGTGCTCAGCCCTATCTCCTAAATTCCTCTCCATAACAGGCCTCGGAGCCATAGTGAAGCTGGAGCCAGTGTATTTTAGAAACCTTCTGAAATTAACAGAAAATAAGTTTGGTTTTCATTAGGATTTGCTACTCATTCTCTTGTCTCCTTAATAAAGTATAGATCCTAAGTGGGATAGTTGCCTAGATCCCTGTTACAAAAGAAATTTAGGGCACATTTTCAAAAATAATTAGGTATACAGGGTCTCAGGAGTATTGAGAGAAGAGTCTGTGTGGCCGAGGCACGTAAATCCCCCTGATTTCACCTGGCAATAGGTACCTGACCTGCTTAGTCACCGCTGAGACTCCTTAAACTCTTCTGCGCATACTTGATAACAAAATACCTCTGGACATGGCCCAGCCATTCAGCTAGGTTTAGAGTGCAGACAAAAGCGTTACTTCTGTGTTGTGCAGAAATACAAAAACTAGTGTAGTAGCGTAGCAATGTAGCCGCAGCACCATGAAGGTCAGCGTAAGCCAGCTGACAAATAGTCACCTCGTGCTCACAGAGGGTTTTGTGTCCCGTACTGAAGATAATGCTACTGTGCCTGCATTGCTAACGACGTCTGTGCATCTACTCTAAAGCTAGCTCAGGCATGTCTGCAGGGACTGTATTCACTGTCTGAACTGCGGCAGAATATGGATAAAAATTACAAAATCAAAGAATTTTACTCAGAGTGCTGTGCAGTTTATTTTCTTGTCTATAGTATATGCTAATGCTGTGGATACATGGGAATTTATTCCACAGGCACCATGATGATGTGAATTTAGATAAGGAGAATTTAGTATGTATTTTCACTTAGATTTGGCTTGTATTTATTTGCACGTGGGCTTGAGAACATTGTTTCTTTAAGGAAATTAAATTAAAGCTAATGTAGTCCTTTAATGGCAAAAACGTTGCATGAATAAGCGTTAGAAAGCCATATGTTTTGACGGTTCCTGTTACAAGTTCATGCACCAGAGTCCTTGTAAATGTATGTAATGAGGTAACAATCTCCATTTTTATAGGCTGGTTATTGGAACGAATATGAGAGATTTGTGCCAACATTAGATCAGCTGCCCTCTAATGACACTTCATCTGTGGAGAACAGAACTATAGTAGTCACTACCATCTTGGTAAGTTTTATGTTCTTAGTGTGTTTGTGTTTAGGAAACAAGACACATGGCTCCTGAGGTGTGTTAGACACCGTGCCAGGAGGCAAATGTTGAATACTATGTGACTTCAAGTGACTGAAAAGTTCAGTATCTTCCAGAGATGTACTGAGGGCTTGACCCTGCAAACTTCTATGTGTATCAATAAGTTTACTCACAGGAGGAGCTCAGTGAGCTCAACATTGCGTTTTGCTGCTTCTCAGACACTTGAACTCAATCAAATGCCTCAGATAAGTGACGTTATTATGCATGTATGTAAATGACTGCAGGATCTGGCCTTCCTGCTGTAGGGTCAAATCTTGCACCCCTCGCTCAGGTACAGCTCCTGTAAACTCAACCCCTGTGGACTGAGTAAGGGTGGCCCAGTGAAGCCTGTAGAGAACTGGAACTGCTCTAGCACTGGGTGAAAAGCGACCTATACCCGTGCAATTCCAAAGGAGTAAAGCTCTTCCCGTGTCTCATAAACAGCAGCACCCGTGTCAGTCCCCATGCCTCTGGCAGGTGTGCTCTGTACAGTATTGTTTGTGACTTCCATGCCTGTTACAATTCTACTAAGCATGAGCCAATTTTATGCTATTTCCTGAAGCATTGTATTTTATACTCCTATGGATTTAGCAAGATATAATCAGCATTTCAGCTAGAATTTTCCAAGAAGGCTAAGGGAATTTAGTGACAAAAATTGCTACTGAGGATTTTAGCCTATCTTCCCTTAGGCTGCTTTGAAAATATCTCTGTCAGAGCCCCGTTCTAGGCCACTGGGGCCTTAGGAAATGATTTTGATGGTACAGGTGTTGGGTATGTCAGTTCTTTAACCACTAAAACCTGACTTATTACTACAGTGATGCTATTTGACTGTCTAATCAGGCCTAATCCTGCAAGCAAAAGTGTAACTTTGTTAAAGTGGAATAGTCCTGTTGTCTTCAATGGGTCCATACTAGGAATAAAATCAATAGTATGTGTGGCTGTAGGATCAGCCAGGGATTTTTAAACTGCAAAAGTCTGTCTTTCTAATTTCTGTACCAAAGCAGGAAATATTGTAAATACTTGCCAGTAATATAAAGGATAGTAACAGCTCTCATTTTGTATGTTTTAAAGCTGTATTTTACATTCATAGACTTTTGATCTTTACTTTTGTTTCAAAGGAATCACCATATGTAATGTATAAGAAAAACCATGAACAACTAGAAGGGAATGAGAGATATGAAGGATATTGTGTAGACTTAGCTTCTGAAATAGCAAAACATGTTGGAATAAAATACAAACTGTCAATTGTTGGAGATGGGAAATATGGAGCTAGGGACCCTGAGACTAAGATATGGAATGGCATGGTGGGTGAACTGGTCTATGGGGTAAGTTTCTCTTAACCTTCATTTTAATGTTCTTTATAAAAAGTTATGCTCAAAGTTAATAAACTGCAAAATAAAGATCATCTGTTTGAATACCATCTTTAAAATTCTAGATATTTCTTTGTAGTGCCATTTTTATAGTCTACTTTTCTAATCGTTTCATTGCAGGAAAGTGTCACTTTTTTACTGCTGTTCTCCAAATCAGAGTCCACAAAATGTTGAGAAGTGGCATTGGGCAAATTTCAAATTCTTGTCTACAGCAGAATTTCCAGTTTGCCCTTCATATGCTGCTTTTGCATTTGCCATGTCTCCTTTTTCTCTATCAGTCTTGTAAGTGCTGGGAGGGTGCCCCTCCCATTAAAGCTTTGATCCTATGATGCTGGCCCTCGTTGGATCACTGATGTCAGTTTGTGTTTGACCAGAGACTAAAGAGTCAGTCAGCCCCAGGGTTGCTTTTCAGGGTAAGAAGCAATGCAGGTGTGAAATCACCCACATCTTTTTTCTTTTTAAACCCTGGGTTTGGCTTTAAAAATCAACTGTCAGACAAAAAAAAAAAAAGTCTAATTCATTGCATTCCTCTTTATATTTCTATATTGGGTGTACATTGCTTTGTTTAGTACGAACAAAAACAGTCTGGAATTGCCATTTTAGAAACTTCTTTGAAAATGAGAATTTTGGAATACAGATAAACCAGATGGAAGGGGGAGAAAATTGGCTTTGCAGAAAAGACTTTACAAGCTGATATTTCATCTTTGCTTTTTTTTCTCCAAATGCTAATGAGATGATTTGTGATTCCGCCGAAATCTTCTTTACAGTTTATTTTTAACAAGCTTTCCTTTATTAAAAATATCTGAGGAGAAGCGAATATTTCCATTGCCTCCTTTTGTTCCATGGCTGAGTGTAATTTCTAAAAGTCACCTCAAAATTTCCTTGTGATAACATATCATCATTCTTGCAAAATGTTTGGTGAGATAATTTTTTTCAAATGAATCAGCCTTTTTAAAGTAATTGCTAGATTTGCAAAAGTTTTCTTATTCTGGAGCAGCCAGTCCTGATGCCTTATTATATACTTGGTAGCCTATTCGAGTTCAAAATATTTTATATAAGCAACAATGTTTTTGTAGTATTGTATTAAGGAGAGGGAGGGAAATCTACTGATTTGAGAAAGTAAACAGGGGTCTGGACCCCTGGGTTCTATCTTCACTTCCCTGTTGCACTGAGGTTTGACGTTATGCAAATCTTCTGAATTCCCCACGCCTCAGTTATGCGATTTGGAAAACCGGTGTTACCTCTCTTAGAAAAGACAAGTACATCAAGAACCTCTGAAGCAAAGGTTTAGTTTAGTTCCAAGCATAATTACATTGCAGTGGAAACCTAAACCCTCAGTTTCCCTGTGTGTGGTTCAAGAAATATCAAGAGTATTAGCTGTAATTGGGTCCTTTTGGTGTATTTGCAAACGACAAGCAATGAAACAGTTTATTCACTTAAAAAAATAATCATACCATATGCAAAACGCATGACAAAAGAGAACCTGAAATTACTGCTAACAGCCAGGGCACAGGGACCATCTACACCAGAGGAGGAAAGGTGTAATATGGGCCACTGCCTTTGGGACTTGAGCCAAGTAAGATTAGCCTGTGCAGCTGCTGTACGATGCAAGATCCGTCTGGATAAAGGGCCACAAAAATGATCAGAGGGCTGGAACACCTCTCCTATGAGGAAAGGCTGAGAGAGTTGGCGTTGTTCAGCCTGGAGAAGAGAAGGCTCCAGGGAGACCTTATTGCAGCCTTTCAGTACTTACAGGGGGCTTATAAGAAAGATGGGGACAGACTTTTTAGTAGGGCCTGTTGCGATAGCAAAAGGGGTAATGGTTTTAAACTAAAAGAGGGTAGATTCAGACTAGATATAAGGAAGAAGTTTTTTCCGATGAGGGTGGTGAAACACTGGCACAGGTTGCCCAGAGGGGTGGTAGATGCCCCATCCCTGGAAACATTCAGGGTCAGGTTGGATGGGGCTCTGCGCAACCTGCTCTAGTTGAAGCTGTCCCTGCTCCTTGCAGGGGGGCTGGACTAGATGACCTTTAAAGGTCCCTTCCAACCCAAACCACTCTGTGATTCTGTGGTAAACAGGTTGGCTGCAGCTGCCTTTTCCACAACCCCTTGGGACGAGCCTAGCTCAGAGCGCTCTGCCTCCTTAGCATCAAACTGAGCCCTAGCCACTTCCCCTTGACCCGACCGTACTTGTGACCTTTCCGCAGCAGCAAAAACCAGCCTTGCAGGCACCATAGACCGTAACTTAAAACAACCCCAAACCCACCCCACCATTGTCATTTTCCCCTACAAAAAGATCTGTTTCTTTGTATTCTGAAGCAGTTTTCATCTGTGTTTACTCATTAATGAAAAATTGAGGAGTATTTCCCTCCCTGACCCCCAACAGCTCCTCTTCGCACACTGCAAGCTCAGTTACTGAAGCCTCTTCACTGCAGTGCTCAATTATTCAAAGGTCAGATGCATCCCTTGAGGTTTGACTGTAGACCCAGATTAATGCTTACAGCCCAGCGCTGCTGAGCTAGCTCCCTGTCCTGCCGAGCTGAACTTCTGAGCTGGCAAGCTGTGCAGAAATCCACCTGGCTTTCTGTAAGCAGGGAAAACAGCCCCTGAACTCTGAGTACAAACCTCACCAGCCCTCCAGACCCTTTCCCAGCCCTGTTTGCAAACATCGTGAAATACCCTTGGCCTCTTTCTCCATCTGTTGAGAAGGGGCTGTGTACCACACTCACAAGGATGTGCACAAAGCCCTTTGAAGATGAAAAGTGCTCTAGAAGTGCTAATTATTTGGAGCAAGCACCTCATTTACGTACTGACTTTCCTTTATCTCTCAGGGGCTTAAAACTCTGTTAGGGAACTAAAACTGTAGGTTGCCCCTAATGCCCCTGTGAGCCTTGTCTGCAAAATGACTGTCATATGTGGCTCCTCTGGATTCTATTTTGGGAAGACAAGAGGGAGATTAGATTTTAAATGCCTTTATTAGCATGTATGGAAGACAGGCATGGGGGGATAAAAGGGGCCTGATTGGTTTTGGTACCAGTTACCCAGCAGCTGAACTGAGCTGTGGCAGAAAACACAATCTTTTAGATTGCATTTGTCTCAAGTGATAAACAGTGACTAGTCATTTCTCAAATACAGCATATTCCTGCCCCAACAAGCTTCTCACCACCACCTGGCACTGCGGGGAAGTCTTACCAGGCTTTTTGAATACTGTGCCCTTTTTTGCATAGCCCCATGCATACAGCTGTCTTCTAAAATTGCTCTTAGGACAGTCATAGGAAGTGAATGGCTTGTCATTTTAATGCCAAAACCCTAATTAACTGTAATTAATGTTTAGTTTGTGCCAGTTTGTTGTTACTGTCATTCTTGCTTCCTGTGGGATGCAGCGTAGAGTCAGGAGAGAAAGTGCAGCCGTGTCCTTGCAGCCTCCAGACCACTGCGTCGGAGGCTCCGACTGGCAAGGAGTGGGGACGGATGGGAGGGGGCTCAGTGTGCATTGAGCTGTACTCAAAGCAACAGCGGTGCTGTGTCACAGCGCCGCGGGTCCTGACGCTGACCGGCACAGCCCTGACTCCGGTGTAAGACTAGCCGGAGATCTGCATTAACTAGGCTAACTGGAACAGTCCTGGGAGTTACACATTATCTGGAGATAGACACACTAAAATACTTCCCACTAGATATTCTCCCTCTCTCTCTCCTCTCCATCACATCAGGGCTGGCTGGAGGGCATAAAAGTCTGCTGTGCCGTAGGGCCCCCAAAGTTGAGGACAATCTCAGCTGGCCCTCTTGGACCTTTCCTTGTGGCTTTGCAGTGGGCTGTACAAATGAACCTGGTTACAGAGAAGGGCTTGCTCTTTGGCAGCATAGGGATGGCAGCCCTGGAGGCAGGGACTTCTGGCCAAGCAGATATTCTCAAACTCCTTTGCTTCAGACAGGAGAACCTAGAAGTCTTGTTCGAGAAGAGCTAAAAGGGCCTTGTGGTTTGTTAGCGATTTTCAGATGGTGGTGGTGGTAGTAGTAGTAATAATATTAATAATAATTAATAATGATAATAAAATTTGATATAAAAATGAAATTTATTTGATTTTTCATAAATCAAAAAACATCAGTTCAGGTTGAAGAAAACCTTAATTTTGCTCTTTCGCTCTGATGGTGTCAAAGTAAGATTCTTCTTCCTACCAGAAAAAAAGCTACCAATTCAAGCACTGTTATTTTTTTAAACTAAGAGAAATTTGTAAAGCATAGTGGAAACTTTTGGCAGAATAAAAAGAGCAAATAGTAAAGCTTTTTTCCTGGACATTTTAGAAGAGGGAAGTAGCTAAATCATTCTCAGTCTGGGAGACTGAATCACTATTTAAATCTACCAGCAAAGCAAACCAGCAAGGCAAGTGCTGTCCTCCAGTGATCCACCCGCTAACGAGGTGCCCTCCGCTCGGGCTGATGAGCAGCAGCACCTCCCACTG
This sequence comes from Gymnogyps californianus, assembly GCF_018139145.2. NCBI lineage: Eukaryota > Metazoa > Chordata > Aves > Accipitriformes > Cathartidae > Gymnogyps > Gymnogyps californianus. The sequence goes on from NC_059479.1 coordinate 18,302,675, forward strand.
CGCCCACCCTGCGAGGCCGGTGCTCAGGGCTTTGTACCCACCAGCTGCTGAGCACTAGACAAACGCCTTTTCTCTTCTGTAGGGTAAGCCTCTTTCTGTAGGCTTTTATTTCTTCTTTCCCTTTTAAAGCAGGCTGCTGTTATTCCTTCACTGTTCAGCCAGGAAAAGCCTTCCCTCCCCAGGCCTGATGCTTTTCACATCGCTGAGGCTAATTGACAGTAGGTTTAACACAGATCTTAATTGTAACTACACATGCCTTGGGAGTGGAAAGAGCAGCCAGACCTTACAGCCTTTAAAACTCTCCTCAGGTAAAAAGAGGTCTTTATAAAAACCTTTCAATATGTAAAATAGCGTAAAGGAACGAAGCAGGGATGTAAAGAACAGACAGTCCCCTGAACGCAGGCAGCCTCCGCAGTCTGTCAGAGTTGGACCACCTACACATCTCCCTGCCTTTGACAGACTAACCAGCCTCGCGTGGTGCTGGCCTCTCTGGCTCTCCCAGCAGCAGAAGAAAGACTACAGATGGCATATACAGCCTTTGAATCATAGCAGAGAGGAAGACTAATTCGATTCCTAATTCTCCTCAAAACGTCCCATGTGCTCTTAGTCTGTGGCAGAGCCTGACTGTGCCATGAGCGGGAGAAGCTCACCCTTCGCCCGTCACCCCTGGTTTCTACGGGAGGGAAGCCCAGGTACAAGTGCCCAAAGGCAGCTGTGCGATGCTGCTGCCCTGCAGCTCAGACAGACCCTGGTCCTGTACACGCACGGACGGATGCGGGGTCCCTGCCCAGGCAGCCACTGAGCCATGGTGGCACCGTGCCGCGCGGGGGGACAGGACCGTAGCCCTGGCACAGAGCCACGCTGACGTGGTCCCAGACTTCGGCTGACCCGCATCCGAGCACGGACAGAGGAAGCACACGTATATCTGCAGCTCAAAAAGCAGATGTACCCTTAATTTCTCCATCTGCATACAGTAGTAGTGTCTCAGAAGGAACTGTGAGCATCCACCTAAAGCACGCATGGACTTAACATTGACAAACTACGGCAGACAAGGCCAACTGCAGTTTTAACACCTTAATACCTTTTTAGATGGCTCAGCTAATACACATTAAGACTTCAATGTGGCATGTTGCTAGTCAGATATCAGCTGTTGTTTTTAAATAAGTGTGAGCTAATGTGTTAAAAACACATTGCCCCCCTGACCTGGCCTCTCAGCACACCCTGATATCCTTGGATATACTGGACTCTTTACAAGGTAGCTTTTACCAGCAGATACCAGAGGTGATGCGTTGCTCTGTCTGACACCCTCTTCTGATACCTGGAAACCTCAGACTGCACTGAAAAGTCCTAAAATGTGCTCATAGTCAGTCGCCATTCCAGCGCAGTCTTCTGACGCCGCTGTGTACCTGCATTCAGCACTGCCAGGGTGCCTGGAGGTTTGGCTCCTGATGGAAATCGGGCAGTGTCCCTCCGCTTCGGTCTGCACATAGTCTGAGTGCTGGCTGGCTTCCCGTCACACAAAGGTCTTGCAAAGTGACTGTAGCCCAGACCCGCTTCTTGAAAAGCAACACACCAGCAAAGAAATTGTTCAGTTCTGCGAGCGTGAATGACCCGAAGCACGTACAGGCAGGAGCGTGGCCGGTATCTCTTGCTGTCTCTAGTGCATGGTTTTGAAGTTAAGAAGACTCATCTTTAGGTCTGTAAGCAGAAAAATTTGATCCCTCCTTTTGGATTACAGAGGTGGAACATCTTACCGTTTTTCTTTCTCCACGTAGAGGGATATTTCCATTTGCTATTTTTTCTCCCTCTCCTTAAGAGTCTTGAGGTTTGCAGCCCCCTGGGGTCAGCTTTGAACAGAGTGGGTAGCACGTCTCTGCTGCATGTCCTCTCTAAATCTGTCCCTCCCACACTGGTAGGCAAAGACAGAACAAGCCTCAGAGGAATCCATGACATTTCTCGCCCGGCTCAAATGCAGTGAAGATGATGTTTGAAACACCATTAGTCATGAGTGATTAGCAAAGCTCAGTTGTTGAGGTTCTTTACCCCCCTCCAGTTCTGCACAGGGAAGGGCATGTTTGTGGTTGTGGTTGTGTTCTTTTTAATCAAGCTCAATTTTTATGGGTTCTGCTTATCTGCAGCCATAACAGGGAGAGAAATTCACAACTCTGCTGCAATTATTAATGATCCTTTAGGATGCTTAGAGCTCTCCATAAGCTCTCCATTTCAAATACGATATCTCTAAATAAATAAGCAAAGAGCGGTATGGTTTTTAACCTCTCTAGTGCAACTAATATTCAGGGACATGGTTGGGACCCAGGCTCGGGTGCTGGACTGTAGCTGGTCCGCTCTCAGTGCCCTGGTTGTCGATGGTTTCCTGAGACCCTGTGTCTGAACCCATGCTTGTTCCCTCTGCAGAAAACAATTGCTGCCATATTGATTTAAGGCATGAGGGAGTTTGTTGGTGTTTCCAATATATTGAACTCCTGTCAAAAATGGTAGGAAAGCAGGAAGACAGATATGTATCAGAAAAATAAATATTTTTATCCCTTGTAATATTCAAATGCGATTTTAAATCATTTACAGAGAAATCCATACTGTATGATATGAATGAGGACATGGTAACAATCAGGCCTTTAAAAACTGATTTGTCTGTGCTTCAGCACAGCATCAGCTTCATCCCCCCCAAAGACCCCACAGGAACCTCCTGCGTGAACTCAGCTGCTCACGAAGGAGATATAGACTTTATTGCATGCTGCATCAGCACTTAGGAAGAGCTCCACCATGTCTACTTCGGCAATTAAAATATTACTTTGGGAGAACTAAATTTCTCCAAGTCCAGGAAACTCTACAGAAACGAAATGCTCTTATAGCTGAACCAGCCTTTTGCTACCTTGACAAGCTGTTCCAAGGCTGGTTGTCCATGTGCAGAAGTGCCAGGCAGTAAGGCACCTGCCTCCCACCTAAGCTTCACTTCACGTGGACTCATTGCTAAGTCTCTGCAGGGTTCTGATCCGTTAAGCTTGCTCTAATAAGGATTAATTTGTAAGTACCTCATTAATTCAACAGGAAATACAGTAGCCATGGTCAAAGTGCTTAGTCTTCCAGCCAGCTGTGGGCTCTGACTACATTTAAAACCGATGTTCTACGTGCATCTCATGCTTACTGACTGCAGACATCTAATATTTAACAGTAGCTCAACAAGCAGCAGCTACAAGACAAATATATGTTTTGGGGGAATTCATCAGTGAACAAGTTCCAGCATCATCCAGTCCCTTTACCACACTCTACCCGTGTCCCCCCAAGTCTCTCTGTTACATAGGTGATTAACACGTTCATCTGCAAAGCCAGTAAACACCCAGGCATCCAACGGCAGCCGGAATTTTCAGTTTTTATATTCAAGCCACGTTAAGCTAGATCTTCGCAGTAAATGACCACAAATCAGGTGAGGGTTTTCTCCTTGAGGAAAGCGGTCACTCAAGGGGAAAGGCAACGTCCTAGTACGCATGAATGTCTAAAGGGGCTGAGGAGGGCTGTGAGAGGGTACACCAAGGGCCATGATTTCTGAATGGCTTCCTTACATCCACAGGCATGGTTTATCTGATTATTCCAAGCAGTGAACTTGTCCACATACCTTGTAGTTGCACATGCCAGTACGAACTGTTGAGAGAGATTCCTGAGTGGCTGGAGAAAATCTAAAGGTTGTGTGTGCAGAGGGAGGCTTGCTGCGGGAAGGGCCGTAGAGGGCCAGTCCTCAGTCCGACAAGTCTGCCATTAGCCTCAGTCTTAAAACACCAAGAAAGCGCCTCAGGGATGGCTGCGCAGTGCCACTGAGGCACCAGCTGGCACACAGCATGTGATACTGAGATTAACCTTATGAGAAGCCTTTGCCATTTCTGCTTATTAAACTTAAAAAAAAAAAAAAAAAAAAAGCCAAACCGACTATCTAGGAGGAGGAACAAATCAGATATTAATGAAAGTCACGTACATCACCATCAGATTTACATAAAGCCATATTCAATTATTTTATGGCACAGATTTTAATCACTTCTTATTAACATTTCCTATTAACTTTTATTCAAACTTCTTAATCAGGTTTTATTTTTCCACCAGAAAGAGATACATACTTACTAGTGGGAAACAAAAATCTGATTTAAAAGGTGCACAGTGGTTTAGGTTCTGGTAAGTTAAACTTTCCCTAAGAATCATTTTTTCTTTCTGAAATTCTTAATTACCAATGAAAGGCCATCTTTAGAAGTATCAGTAACGTGAATAGTTAAGAGTGTTTAAAATAGAAGATTACAAAAAAGTGTATGTAGGTATGTAGATTCTCATAACAATAATTTTAAATGAAAAGGGCTTTTTTTTTAACATTGTAGTCCCTTCCATTGCAAATGCTGACACCTGCTTGAGTACTTGGCTGAATCAAGGCTAGGTTATCTGAACAGCATGACTTGAATCTTTCTGGCATAGAAATACAGATACAATTAAATATGTTGAAAATCTATTCTGGAATGTTATTTTTAATCGGGTAACTAAGTAATTTTTTTTACTTCACGTTCTTACCCTCTCATGGAATCCAGCAAAGATGTGTTGATTGAAGGGAGGAATATTGGTTCAGGGTATACCAACATGCTGGTGAATGCCAGATGCAATGAGATGAGATTGTGCTTACAGATGACACAGCCCTGGAGCATGGTGTATGTTATAGATCTATAGAGCTAAGTTCTGTAAAATAGGATGGCATACGTTATACTGAAAAGTACTACTTTGCATTCTTCTCACGTAACCCAGGCTATTTGCTTCTCAGGGACTCAGAAATCTGTATTATTGTTCTTCAGTGACCACAGAAAGGGTGGGCTGTCTGGTTCCTATCACCCCACTATTTTACCATCTTCCATCTCTTATTACACTGGGGTTTCAAAGGAGTGTAGGGGTGGTGGTGCCCAAATGCAGCTGAAATTCAGTGACTGATTACTTCTGTTAGGTTCCTTTTAAAGATCCTGGACTAATCAGTAAGGCAAGAGAACTTGCTGAAAGAATGGAAAAGAGAAAATTAAAATATAACAAACACATACTTTGCCCAAAGTCTTCAAGACAGATGGATGGATACAGACCATTACTAGAAAATGACATTGTTTTAGTTGCCATCTCACTGTCCAGTTTGCGTAGCGTTTATTCATCCATTTTAACTTAATAGAAACATAAATACATGTTGGTACATATCTTGTCGTGAGGCCCTTGCACAGATTTGATTGTAATTTTTCTTGTTAACAATTTTCTATCAATATCATGTAGTCCTTAACTTCAGTGACTGCAAAATAGGCTGCAAAGAAAACGTTTCCTACTGACTCTTGTACTTTATCATCTGATTCATTAGCTTGAGACTCTAAATTGTGATTACGTTGCAACTGTTTTGTAACTAACTTGGGTTTGTTTTCCCGTTTCAGAGAGCAGATATAGCTGTTGCCCCCCTCACCATAACATTGGTGCGAGAAGAAGTCATAGACTTTTCCAAACCCTTTATGAGCCTGGGCATCTCCATCATGATCAAGAAGCCTCAGAAATCTAAACCGGGCGTGTTCTCTTTCCTGGATCCTTTGGCTTATGAAATTTGGATGTGTATAGTCTTTGCTTACATTGGCGTCAGCGTAGTTCTTTTCCTAGTCAGCAGATTCAGCCCTTACGAATGGCACTTGGAAGACAGCAGTGAAGAACCACGTGACCCTCAGAATCCTCCCGACCCTCCAAATGAGTTTGGAATATTTAACAGCCTTTGGTTTTCCCTGGGTGCCTTTATGCAGCAAGGATGCGATATTTCTCCAAGGTTTGTTCCATATCACTCCATCACCTTTTTGCATTTTATGGTCATTTTCTGATGCCATGGTGCATATATGTTACTTTTACAAATTTCTTTTTAATTCCAAATTTTTTATTTTGACATTCCATTCAACAGTAAGCATCATCATCAAGCCACCATGCTTGCTAACATTCACCTCCAGAGTGAGTGGCATTGCCTTATAATGCCATTTATGCATTTCTGCCAAACTTATATACACCATGTTGAGGCTGTAAAATGCATAGGGTTTTCTGTTTCAGCAATGCTTGGAGGGCTACCGTGTTTTTGCTGCATATCTCATTTTACGGTCATCTCCTTGGTGCATATAACATATTCTGATTTGCAAAATAAGAATTGTTTATTTAAAAAAGTCACATGCAACAGCACTTTAAAACACCTCCACTCCCGTCATGGCTTCTGCTAGTCTTTTTACTTTCTTTTGTGCCTAATTTCTCTAGTTTTGTTCCTGTTGAACCATCCTTTCATCTATTACTAATTTGCTTACCACTGTCTTTCATACGTTCAGGTCTCCATATGTGCCCCTCTAACAGTTATTGCGTACTACCCTGTATGTGTATCGTTATTTCAATCCAGTCTAATCTGTTGTCCCTGTGTTCATATGGTCTAATAAGCATTGCAAGTTTCCATAAAGATTTTTTTTTATTCATGAAGACAGTCTTTCTGAATAAGGCTGTAGTAAAATATGTTTGATATTAGTTCCAATTTAACAGAGCACTGGTATTAACTATTGTAGAATGATATTTATTTTTTAAAGAAGCATTTTGAAAACCACCTGAGAATAGTGAAGTTCTCTCTAATTGAACAATGCATACCACAAATGTTTTTTGAATAGTATATATAATGTTTCTACATTTACACTGGTAAAATACTTTGGTGATGTGTCTGTGATAAGCAGTAAAATTATCTAGTTTCTTAGTGATGGAGCACTAGTTATATTTTGTATGACAATATTTTAATAACCAGTTTACAGCTATTTTAATTATTAAAAATCCCTGCTTAATACAAACAGGATGCAGTTTTTCCCTTTAACAAGGTTGCTAATTAAAGCAAGAGAGACAGATCTTGTCTAACTAAGCACTTATCTTCGAAATGCACCTTGTCGGTCTCCATATTTGTGTACCTTTTTCAATACCTGAAGCATTGAAAAGTTACCAGGTTTTCCTGGTCCGTATAGTGGTAAGGATCTTGAGTAGCCTCACTGAAGCAAGTGACAAAACTTCTATGAAGTTTCATGGAAAGGATCATGATTTTACCTGTTATAATGTAATAATGATCCTTTAAGTTCACAGTCATTGCACATTCAAATCTCCTAATGATCACAGCGAAATCCAGGTCTTTCAGAGATACTGGCGTATGCTTGTTGGTGTTTGGTGCAAGTCATGCACATGTTTTAAAAGTCTTGATAGCAGCAATTAGATTTCATACTTATTGACAGATGCATACATATCCTACATAAAACACGCACACATTTTTGCCTGGATATGACCATGCGTTAGTTTTCGCAGTTGTCAGTGTTTGGATGTGCTGCCTCACTGTATAGTTATAGCTGTTAGCCTTCTCCTCCTGTTTATACGCTGTGTTTCTGCTTTATGCCTAAATTCTGTATTGAAACTTTGCCTCTCTGCTTGCTGTTAAAAGTGATGAGTAGCGATAACATTTAAATTGCTGTTGACCATGTGTGTGCCCAATATAAAGGACCGGGAAATAAGCACTGGGACATCACATGGAAAGCTGCAGGCATTGCACTGTTTCCACTAGGTCTGTTATTGACAGAGTTATATAGAAGTGCATAGGATTTTTGTTAAGGTCTCATGTGACTCTTTGACATGTTCAGCCATTTACCTTATATAATGAGTGGAACATATTCTTTTTTTTTCCAATATTACCATGATAAGTGCCTTGGAAATACCTACCAAAAAAAAGAGACAGCAGTGAACCTATTTATTTTATCTGTCCATCAGAAGCTATTAGCTCAGTATTAATACATGGCCCTCGTTTGAAGACGTTGTCCAGTTATTTTGTTATCTTTCATGATAACAGATTGCAGGCAGTTACATGCATTGTTACTGAAAAAAAAGAGAAATTTAATACCTTGGTTTAAATTCCAGAAACACTGTTCCTTTGACTGATATGTTGATTTAAGTTGATTAAATGTCAAATTTCTTTTCCGTAGAAGGGACTATTCCCAAGTCTTCCATTCTTAATCCCTATCTTTGTAAGGTTACGCCATTCACAGTACATTGACTATATGAATGTTTCAAACTATTTTATTGCCATTAAAAGGGGCTTCATTCTTCCATTGTGAGTTTTGTCTGAATAAATTTCTTATATGAGAGCATACAGCACTTGTAGAGAGATGCCGACAAGCAGTCTGGAGAGATCACTTTTGTACTTGCTGATAAAGGCTCTTTCAGCTGCCTTTGTGTGGAACAGCTGTGACATCTAATGACTAGTTAGATCTATCCTTGGTGAGTATGCTGTGTGGATATTCCAGAGGATATATCCCTATACTCTCCTCTCTGTATTTAATAGGAGTCGTCTAAATGGAATCAGATAGCAGCCAAAGGATGGGGGTTAGTGCATCCCTTGATGGAATCAACATTTGTTCCAGCAGTTTTATTCTGCTATCAAAGGCTGCTGTGTTTTTGGCATAGTGAGCTAAAGCATTGAAAATTCACTTTTGATGGATCAAAAGTAGATTATTAAACTTGCTTTAATGTAAGATGTGTACAGCAAATGGAATCGGGAGAAAACAGTCAAATTTGTAACACTGTTCTGAGCAGAAGTATCTTTGAAATCTCTATGAGAGCATGTATTTTCATTTTGCTCTTTATTCATGTGGAACAAAGGCTAGAGTAATTAATTGCTGATGGAAAAAGACAGGGGGTTCATTAAAAATTATCTCATGAGGTTGGTCATTTAAGAGGGTATATTTCTAGATCCCTGTTTTCACAGCAGAAGACTCAAGACACTCCTATTAAAGGCCATGGGAATGACTTTGTGGGACTTTCAAAATAGCAATGAGAGCTAGGTAACTAGGTATTTCTGAAACTCCCACTGCCAGTTCCTGTGATGGAAGCATCTCAAGTCAGCGCTTTAGATGCTATTATTTATTGTGTTCTGTCTCAGTAGCTGAGGCGAGGGCCGCCTGGCCGCAGGAGGCCGGCAGGAGAGGTAGAGGGCTGGCTGGGCATGTGAGCAAGGGACTGAGCTCACAGCTCAGGGGGTACCAGATAACGTGTGCTCAGAATATGAAGGGGTTCTAGACAAGGAGAGTTTGCACTGAAGTTGTTCAGGGTTATTTGTCAAGATAACAGCCGTCTTGTATCAATCAGAAGAGCCCAATTAAAAATTGAGTAGTGCGAGAAGCTTATTATTTCTGTGTACTATAGGAAATCAAAAATGTTTTATGGCCATGAGAAACAAAATTCAAGCTATTTTGATAAATAAATGAGGTTTTGTTTGAATGTGTTATTCTCCTGGAAACTGAATGTGAATTTGAATATTTGTTTTGTTTTTCTCTTGTTACTAATTTGCTCTCATTTGACTCCATGCTTCCTTTTAAATTTCCTCTCAAGGTATGCATTCTTCCTGTTTACTTCCTTTTGAAAAACCGTCTGACCTTGCTTTGATAATTGAGTTATAATTCTGTTATTCCAGGTCTTTGTTACTCCTCTCATTTGTTAACACACTAATTCACTTTAAAATAATATCGTGCAAAGTATCTATTGAGGTAATTTGGAAAACAACATGTTGGGATAAAGCATTAGTTGTTTGTTTTTAAATTACAATACTGCACACTTGGACAGGTATGTCTTGATCAGAAAAAGTGGTGCTGGTATTAAAAGCTGCAATTGATTTTTCTATAATTATTATCTGAGTAATGGACAAACATTTCTGTGGTTCACAGTACAAGCCATACAAGTATTCTCTTATTACCAGCCTGGTGTTTATGTACTAACCCTTTTTCTCCTGCATCCCTCTACACCAGCCCCTGCAGTGGGTATAAGGAGTCTTCACATCAGCAGATGGACTGGGGGCAACTGGGGTCCTTTGGACAAGGAGGCTGCCAGGCCATGCTCGTCCATGTTCTTGTTCTTCGACTCTCTCTCTCTGTCTGTCTTTCCTTCAGTGTCAGCTTTGTGGTTTGTTTTGTTTTTCTTTTGCCCCATCCTGTGCTACCACCAATTACAGCTATATCAGCCCAGACTGCTTCGTAGTAGCAGCTGTTTAATCTTCCTTTTCGTGCTCATTGGAAAACTCTGGGAGACACAACTCTGTAGTGACATCCAGTTTGCTTTCAAGTGACCTCAACTCTTCTGAGAACAGCTCTGGTCCTCATCTAGCAAGAGCCCTCTCTTGCATGTAGGGCCCTCGGGGAAGTGCCTTTTTCGTCAAGGGATCCAGCCATGCTCACCTTCCCCTGCCTCTCAGCTGTTCTCCATTTTTTCTCCTGTATCTGTCTGACATGGTTAATGCAGATTGCAAGATCTCTGGGCCAACATTTTTTTACCTTTCTCTGTGCGTAATATGCTGTATGAGCATGCAGGTCGACACAGACTTATTGTTACAGCAGTGTGAGCTTGAGGTTTCACTGGTTTGGAAAATGCTTGTCTTCTGCCCATCTTCATCCCAGCAACCCATCTGTCCTGCTAACAGAAGGGGCAGCTACCAATGCAAGCAAGACATTTCCTATGGGAAACTATAGGGAGAATGAACACATACTATTTTGTTCCCAATAGTTCCATTGAATTTATCTAAACACCCTGGCAAGTCTTTTTTTCATCTTCCTATTTCAAGACCTACTGTAAAGCGAGAGGGCCACAGGAACCTGGAAACCCCAGATAAAGCTAGTCTTGCTGTATGCAAGCGGATGTTTCACTTGCTGTACCTGCTAGCCAGACTTCTGCTCAGTCTGGCTCTGAAACTGTCCACCTCGCTGCAGGGAAGAGGAATTCAACTCCAGGTCTTCTCTGAAGATGGAAACTATGCAGTGAAAGAATGAACAAAAGGGCGATGAATTTTACCGGACATAGCCATCTAAAAGCAATAGGCTGTGTTTTAGTTAGGCATCTTGGTTCCCTCCAAAGTCATGAGACAGATGGGCACCTTCAGAGTTATCCCGCACTACAGCAAGTGAGATAAATCTCTTTCTGAGGGTGTCTGTCTCTGCTGGCTCCAAAGGGAGCCTTACATGACGAGTTCAGCAGGCACTGCTTTGTAGTTGACTAAAATTACATCAGCCCATGTAAGAGGCTGACTCAGTGTGTAGGGTATCAAGTTTTACAAAGTAACTAAAGCCAAGACCCTAACTGGTAAGGGAGCTGGCCAGAAAGGACTTTAGCCATCTGTAAAATCCCAGGATACTCACTTGATACCTACAAAGAATGTAGAGTGAGGTGGAGATTCTTGACTGACTTACTACTGGATTTATATTGGACTTACTACTGACTTATTCTGGATTTATATTTCTGCAACTTACCTTTGCAGCTACTCGGTAGCCTTCTGTTAGTGAGCACAGCTGCAGCACAGCCCAGGTTGAAACTTGGAAGCCTTTTATCCTCTTGGGAGGCCCTCGAGCAAGGCAGGGAAGCCTCCTCTGCTTGTCCGTGATCCAGCAGATGTGTGCCTGCCCTGAGGAAGCACGCACAGGCCAGAGCGATGGCGATGTCTCTCAGAGTTCACACCTCAAAAGTCATTGCTTCCTGATGGACAAAGAGGTGATGCTTCACTCCTCAAGCTTCCCTAAGCTTTGTAACCACCTGAACCGCCTTTGCACATTGGTATGGACTTGATGCAGCAGTCCCTGGGGTGCTAACTGCTCTGGCAAGTGGTGCGTGCTGTAATCCATAGAAACCAGCCTGCATCTGCCCTCTCAGTGGGAGCTGCTGCTTCCGTTTCTTGGGCAGAGGAGAGTGGAGAATAGGAGTGCTTCACCTCTGAGTTTGTTTCTCCACATTCCTCTAACCTATTCCAGATTGCTCTCTCTGTTCTTATTGTGTTGGCGATTTTTTTTCTTTGGTGTGTTCTTTAATGTTGGATGGATTTTTTTTTTCCTTTCTTTTTTTCTTAATAATTTAATGGGATTTTTTAAATGGCTCAGGCAATCTCAGGCTCTGGCCAAGACTAGGCAGTTTACCAGCTAACCCCCCTGTGTGGGTGGGGTTGGGGCACGTCGCGAGACTTTTGCTTTTTTCCTGTCTCCATCTGTTGGTAGGACAACTTGTACCCACTGTCTGGGGATGGCACTGAGGGGCTTGAAGGAAACAAATAAACAGGTAAGAGTTTTCTTGCTTTCTATTTCTTCCCTTCACACAAACTGAGGACTACAGCACCCAGGTTCCACAGATTTAATGTATCTGGGATTGATTCTTCCTCCACTGGTATCAGCAGAGTTAAGGGAAAACATATGAAATAGCTTTGTCTCAGCTCCTGAAATGATTCCTGGTCAACATGCTGTGTTTGAAGAATGAGCACTGTACATGGCGGTGAAATTCCCCGCTCAGCTGAGCGGCGTGGCACTGGCATCCTTGAGCCCCGAACATATATTTTGAGCCTGATGTTCAATTGCTTTAAAGCATCAAGAGCTCTTACTGACAGGATCTAGACCTCCTGACCACTAGGCATTTTGTAATTATACGTTTGCAAATAGGCTTTATTTTAGTCCTTATGGTATCCTTTTAAAAAAACAAAAAACACAACAAAAACAGAACGCAAATTTTTTTCTGCCTCCTTCTCTGTTGCTGTGGTGGTTATAAAGCAGGAATATGCTTGACTTGGAACAGTGCAACATGCAAATTTTAATTAACATAAAAGATAAAACAAACCAGCCTCTCTCCTCGCTTCAATATGCAGATTCAGTCTGTAATTCCTGCTAGGTTGTGATGAGAGAAGGATACTGGATCATTTTTGCTTTATTCCTTTGCATGTTTATTCAGTTTCCTTTTTGCAGTTTACTGCATCTTACATTTTGAGAGTCGATGCAGTAAAAGGTACATTCGTGTCCTCCGAGCTGGGCAGCCCCCAAAGAGACACGATGCTGGCATATCGCAGCAGGCAAATCCAGCCTCAGGGAACGGCTGGGCAAGCAGAGAAGATGAAAGTCTTCTGGCAAAAGACTTCTCCAGCAAAGGGTCTGTGGAAGTCAGGAGAGCTTCTTCCTCTCCAAGCCTCCGATGGGGTTGGCTCAGATGAATTATTTTTTAATTGACTGTCCTTGTTTTCACTGAAAGACTGGAGAGAGAGTTTAACTAGGTAAGACCAGGTGCACGCCGAGTTTGCTCTCCTGAGAAGGCTATCAGGAGCTGGCTCACAGTCCGCCTGTTCACAGATACCTGGAAGATCTGGACAAAAGGGTTGTGCTTATGAATTTCTCTTCAGTGAAGAAAAAAAAAAAAATCAAGCAATGTTTTCAAAGCAATTTGATGATGTGTGTTTTTCCATAGATCTCTCTCAGGGCGAATTGTCGGAGGAGTCTGGTGGTTCTTCACTCTCATCATTATCTCTTCCTACACTGCTAATCTTGCTGCCTTCCTTACGGTGGAAAGGATGGTTTCTCCCATAGAGAGCGCAGAGGACCTGGCTAAACAAACCGAAATAGCCTATGGCACTTTGGATTCAGGCTCAACCAAAGAATTCTTTAGAGTAAGTCTGTTAAATCTCCATTAGAGCTTTTCTAAACTCTAAGTCCCTAATATATGGGTTTCAGTCGTTGTTTTTACCCAGCTGGAATAGCTGTTCTGGTGAAAGCTGCTTTGTGCAATCAGGACAGGCCTGAGTGCAGATTTTAATATCAAAATGCATTTTATCAAAAATGGGTGGTTTTGCTCAACCTGAAACATCTCAAGATGGAAAACCTGACCTCTGCTATCACGGGAAGGGTTTTTTAGCACCAGTTTCAGAACCTCGGTCTGATGAGCAATAATGCAGTCGTTAGCACAATATTTAGCAAAGAAAACTCTTGGAGGAGCGATGCTCTTGACCTACTTGCTCTGTTTGCCGAGCTGGCAGCCGTTAATGCCATCCGACACCGGTGGTCACTTGCCAGAATGAGAAGGGGGATGGGAGGTATGCGTTGCTGTTCCTTTCTAGATGGTGCATCACTGATGGCTGCAATTGTTGTTGCTATGTCTTCATTGCTCGCCAGCATCTGGCTGTGGCTGTATCAAGCAGTCAGGGGTGAAACTTTTGTACCCCAGAACACTGGTGGGTATTCACCTTGGTTAGGGAAATGCTGGGTTTGCGATATTTGGGGGTAGGGGGAGTATACACTTTTATTTAAGATCATCCTTTCTTTCTCCACTTGCCAAGCCACAAGCTGAACTGCAGAGAGTTTGGTGAGGGTCATTAAAAACTCTAAATATGACCTCAGACCACTTTTATGTATCTAAAAACATTGTGACCTGAAAAGCTCTTATTTCTGGCCTTTCCAAGGGCAAACTGAAACGCTCGGCCCTTTCAGGGAGCTCTTGGTTCTCTCTCAGCAGTGCCAATCAGATGCCATTCAAACCAACATTTTTTTGTATAGAAAAGTGGTCAGTGCTGCCTGTCACGCATACTGGCCAGGTGCAAGTGTGAGGGAGGAGGGAGACAAAAAAACCCCTTGCTGCTGTAGGCTGATGAAATACTGAGGGCTCCTTGAATAAATACTGATGGCTCCTTGAATTTGCTTAAAATTTCAATACATGACCACACACACACATACATGTACGTATAAATCTGATGTAAAGCTGGAAGTGAATGCAAAGGTATTTTATGAAGCTTTTTTACTCTGCCTTACTTATATATAATGTCTTTATATAAAAATAGATGCTCGGTAGTTCTTAATTAACTGTGGTGGCTGGTACATTGCAACAGCTTCTGTTTGTATTAAAATCCTGTAAGATAAACACTGACCTTGTGAGGGTGACATGAGTGTGTAAAAATTTGTATTCCGTTTAATTATCAGCCTGAGGCAGTATTGTCTGCACAGCAAAAATGAGTTGAGTGGACCTGTCAGAAGAGGTAGCACAACTTGATTAGAAATATTGGTGCTGTTTACAGTCACTATACTGTTCTTAGGGGGAAAAAAAATTTCTTTTGAATATCTTGTTACCATTAATACAGAAAGAGGGCTTGTATGGAGGTGTTTCTTCATTTTCCTTAATGGTTTGACATAACAAGGAAATCCCTTCTCACCCAGAGATCAAAGGAGTGTGTTTCGTGTGAAAGGATACAAAGTCTAGTAAATGTATGAATACTTTGTTGTGCTGTTAATAGTCTTGAGATGAGCTGTGACTCTCTCCTGGTGCTGGAATAAAGCAGGGCTGTAAATGAGGAGGATCTGTCAGGAGCTGCCAGCTCCATCACGCAGGGAGAGGAGTTGGATGGGGAAGGAGGAGAGCAGAGCCCCGGCAGTGGTGGAGCGGGGCGTAATGCCTGCGCTGGGTGATCCGGATGGGCCAAGTGGGAAGGAGAATGGGCCCTAAGTGGTGCTTCTCTCTCCTTAGCGTTCTCAAGGCACACAACATAATTTCAGTTGTATTAACTTTTGCAGAGTAATTAATTTGAATAGAGTGATGCAGCCACGAAACTGTTGTAATTAGAGTCTTCTTCAGTTGATTTGAGAAGGGCGAAAGCTTTGCCTTAGATTAAATGCATATGTTCACATAAATACTTGGTTGTACAGTCTTTATTAGCTACTTAATAAGATGGTAATGACGGCTGAAACTTGAAATAACTCTTAGAGGACACTTGGTTTCCGAGCACCTGCTGCACAGACTATGCCTGCTCTGTGGTTTGGGATACTTTTCTCCCTGTAAGCTCTTTTCTCACTGCTACTAGAGCATCAGTGGGAGTGATAGTGGTCTGAGTCAGAAAAAGCCATGAGTTCTCCTGGGTACAGTGTGGTGCTTATTCCCTCTGTGAGGGGAATATCCTCCTCCGCCCATTCCTCACCAGCATTTAACTAATTTAAGCAACAGTTGGCTGAGTGGGTCAGGATCATCTACCCAGTGAGAAAGGAAGCTTCTAACTGAGGGGATGGCTACATGAGCAAGTTAGTGCAATCCTTGCTTACACTGGTTGCCCATGCGTATGTACACACACTCTGGCTGTGGCATGTGAGAGGTAGCTAAATCTTCCCTAGAAATGGGAGAAGTTACCTGACTGTGAGCAGGAGGTCAGCACACGTGTAGAGGCACCAAGAACAGTAACTTGACTTTGTAGCTGGACCATGACTTCACACAGGAGGCGCAGGACAGTCTCTCCAAGATCCATAAAGAAGCTTGTATGGGTATATCTCTTCCTAGAGCTGTAAAGCTAAAATGTTTCTCAAACAAAGATATTAGTCAGATATTGATCTTAATGGCTGCTGTTGGCCAGTGAAAGGTGTCAGACTGACAACAGCAAGGAAATATTGCCTCCTAATGCATCATAGAGGCATAAATGAGCATCATAGCACATAAATGATCTTCAGATACCCACCATCTTGTCTGCGTGTGCTAGAAGGAGCTCCTTTAGAGCCTTCAGTCCATGGCTCCTTTCTGCTAAGCCCATTTCCAACTGGGATCACTTTTGAAGGTTTCTTTTACAGTGTGGATACCTATCTGCTAGGAACTGGACCGATACCAGCACCTCATTTCAGATGAACAGATGGTAATGACTTTCAGCCACTTCAGACCTGGGCAGACTCCAGCTAGTGACCTATTTTATAGTCTTGGCTGTTTCCCTAAACATCACAATGTCTCCCAGATAGACGCTATCCCAGCTATGTAGGTTAAAGCTAGAAACACCATTGGTGTTTCAAGCGTGCACGATGACTGCTGTTGGCGTGACATTGCCCTCACAGTTACAACAAGAGAGCCTGTTTTTTATAACACTTCCACAGCAGGCACTATTCATGCTCCTCACTTGCTGGTGACTCTCTGCATCAGGGCATTTGTGCCCCCAGTATGTCTAAGAACCAAATGAGCCTTCCTGTATTTTCATGGTTGGTGCTTGTTTCTGCTCAGAAACATTTTACGTTTTGGACTAATTAGCTTATAAAGGCATTTAAATGGCAATCAATAGATTACATCAATTCCCTTTTGGCTTTCAAAGGGCGCTCATCCATATTGAGAAGAAAGAACCTCTCCTTAGATATTTATTAACATACAGTCTCAGATTAAGGAGTCCAAAATACCTCTTTCTCTTTCTTGAAAACTGGCAAAGGCCTGTACTACAAAGCAATTTCAAATCACTAAGCTACTACTTTTAAGGGTGTATCTGTTAGAATTAACATCTTCTAATACATTCAATTAAAGCTTCAGCATATCTGAGCAGCTCATCAAATCAATATAACACCATTTAATCCAAATTCAGCACTGAGCCTAAGTATAATACCACAGTCTTAATAGGTTTCACACCTCCAATATGCATATATTCAGAAGGCATGACCTTTACAACCAATTAGTAATTCTTATGTAAACTTGGCTGTATTTAAACTTCAGTAGAAGCAGAATGTGTTTCTAGACATTTAGAAATATAAATTGCTTGCTCTTGAATTTGTGGTGGTTTCTTTTAATTGATAGCAGATATCTGTGTTAAGAGGCTTCTGTAAAATAACTTGCAAAGTATGTGTTTGATCATTGACAAACACAGCTGACCCGCTAGTACACTTTACTGAAAACCTGAAATTTCAGAAAGTGTCCTCAAAATTGATGTGATGTGACAAGGCTTTACAGGTTGAAATACTGAGGCAGGTAACATGTAGCAAGATCGTGCATTAGGTCCTTCTCCCTTTTGTGGGAAATTGAAGGCAGCTCATATCACACCATTACCAATGTAGTTAATCACCGTTAACTAAAACTAAGGAAAAAGGAGGCCTCAAAGGACTGATATTTTATTGTAGAACTTTGTCTTTTTCTCAGCAATAGTTTCACGGATATCCCTGTGGTTCCTCCTCTTAGAGTTGGCTACTCCTACCTGGCACTGATGTTCATGAGTATTGGATGGAGAGTTTGACACTGACATTGCTTCTGCTGTCGATAAAGACTTTAGGCTCAGTGCCTGGAGGAGTCAAACAGGCTGACAGCCTTCAAGCACAGCTTAGATACTTCAGATATTACTTTTAGGAATTTTTTGCAACACGGTACAAAATTCACAGCTAAGGCCAAAGTCTGCATTGCTTCAGGACACATGGGAGTGATAGCTGACTTGAGGACACGGAGGAGTCTGCACATGCTTTCCTTGTGCCTCCTGTGTGAAGGCTTCACTTCTCATTGCACTTGGATAGCCTGCCCAGACACTTCAATAATGCTTTGCTCTTAATTAATGTTTTGCGAGAAGGTGATACTGTTCTTTTACGCCTTTGTGGGCACATTCAGCAGTTGAAATTCCTCTTCATCAGTTTTCTCAAAAAGTGGTTGTTTCCAAACCAGGTTCAGATGTGAGGCCTTTCTGGACTTCGTATATACACAAAATATGATATAAACCTACCATTTTTAGGACACAGGAAGTCACGTTAAGGATGGCCCCTAAGATGGTCCCCCTTTTTCTCTCTTCTTGGTTTCATCAAGTCTGAACAGTTCAGCAAGAGCAGATAGAAAAGCACGAGATGCCCTGGCAAGAGGCTTTGTGTTTCTGTCTGCAGCTCTGGTTGCCCATGCTGAGGAAAGGCGCTTTGACATGGAAACAGGTACCAGAAAAAGCATGTAAATATGGTAAGGGGACTGGTGAGGTACCTCGTGAAAAGAACTTTAAGTACAACTTGTTTAGCTGGTAAAACTAAAGCTGATACGGAAAACCGCTTGTTCAAAAGAAAAGAAAAAACCACCAGGCACATTAGCACCAAAGCAGAAAATAAACATTTATCTGGAAAAAACAGCGAAAGAACAAATGAACGGATTGACCCCCAATTCCTTGGAAATTAAAAAAACGTTCCTTAAACCCATCAAAAGGATTTTGGAATACCTTCCACTAAAAGCACTTGGGGTAACTAAAACCTCCTCTGCTGTTCAGGCAGTGCTTTATGACGGGCTGCGGGAGGTGGGGCTGCGGTGGCACCGGTGACACCGGCGGGTCCCTCCCGGCTCCAGAGAGCAAACTGCCGCTGGCTCCCACCCCAGCTGGCAGCGAGCAGAGAGGACTCCCCGTTACGGTCCCTCCCGCGGGCCCTCGGTAAGGGCAGGCTGTGGCAGCCGAGGCACAGCACCATCCCAGACCCGTTAGGGCGAGAGGGAGAAATAATGACCGTAATGCGTTCTGAAGCACTAGCATGTTACACCCAGTTGTAAGATAAAGAGCTCATTGCTTTCCTCTGATGATAAGGTTGTGTGAAGACAAGAGGTAAGGGAAATAAATTCTACCAGCAAGCGGTTTAGGTAAGGAAAAGCCTTGAATTATGAACCAATAGCTGCCGTGCAATTCTTATGCATTCTGTGCAATCAAACGATATTGAGATCATCATTAGAGCCTATTAAAAACACCATAGTGAACTCTGTGCATGCAGCGCTAAGGGTTTCATCTGTAGTTAAACTCTTTGATTTTTAATTTCAGAATTACTTTGCTAGTGAAGATGAAGGACTTGTTTCTAGCACAGCATTCATACAAATGCTTTGCTTATGCCTTTGGATGAAACTATGATTAGCAGATTTAATCTTTCTGTGTTCTTGGCATCGAGCAAAACAACACAGTCGTCGTAACAAATGCCTGACAAAAATATTGAAGTGTGATTGTATTTATGGGCTTTAAAGAACAGAACATCACAGAAAAGTGATAGCTTCAAATATTAGCTGTGTATATCTTTGATAGGCAACGTGGCAGCGATTAATCAGAAAAAGTACTGTGGTTTAACTGTTTTTCAACACAGAAAGTGTGAAAAACTTATTTGCTCATATATTCTCTCTCCCTTCCCTGTTTGATATAGGTGGGGGTGTGCACAAATGTTAAAAGGTGAATGTATGTGTGCAGAGAGATCACAGCTTCTCCATTGCATGAATGATAGATGGTCTACTTGCGGGGGGGGGTTCTCTTAATCTGTTGAACCTCCTTTCTGCCACATGGCTAACAGGCAGTTTTAAAGACAGCAGGAAATCAAATGTGACATAATTACAAAAGAAATGGTTTCCCATGAAGTGATCTAACGTCTTTAAGCCTATAGATTGGAGAGGAAAATGTATCCTTACGGGAACTAAAATTAACAGCTCATTTGTCATCCACTCCTTGGAAAGGAAACGTTTGGATGGTGCTGGGGTTAAGGTGGCTGAACCATTTTACTAATTCCAGCAGACAAGCCAGGATTTAACGAAGCTTTCAGTCAACACTTAATAACAAATATTTGAACAAATCTCTCCTTTATCTTCAATAACAGATGGCATTTGTCTATCCATCAGCACTACTTGTGTTTGTGGTTTAGGCTTTCCAGCTCACCTATGTCTCGATACTGCTCAGAAGTCGATCTCTAAGAACAGGGTTGCCAGCTGCACTACAGAGGTGAACAGTTTCCTTGGGTCAGGCAGCGCATGTGGATGCAGCCCATGGTGAAGCCTGGCACAGCAGCTAGCAGCGGGTTAACGCCGTAACTGTGTCTGCACCACAGAGGGAAGCAGAGAGCACCTCAGGGAAAAAATCACTTGCTGTTTGAATGCTCTACTTTTTGGAGAGCAGCTCTATGATAATGATAATGACATTACTCAAGACAGCGAGGACCCTGGTTTTTCAAGTCTCTCCTACTTTACGTAATGCTGCTGTGTCACATTAATACGTGCTTGTTAGGGATTCATTTAAAATATATGGGTGCTGATAAATTACTCAGAGCAGTGCTACTGTTACTTTTGCATAATTAGAAAATACATGAAGGTTTAGGAACTCTAATGATGTGAATATGAAACATCCCCTCTTGCAGTCCACTGGGATTTCTCCATCATTGCCTGTATATTGGCCTACTCTGTCTGGAGCTGCAAACACATTAGACCTGACAGCGTTCAGATCGTGTGCTGCAAACGCCGTTCTCTGTTAATTTATTATGGGCCAAATCCAGAGCAGGGCTGGTGTGCTGCTCAGTTGCCCAGACAAGACTACTCTGCTAAATATGTCACTGCTGGAAAGATGCCCCTTAGCCTGAAGGCTGACGTAATCCATCCCTCTGGCCGGCTCGGGTGCGTGCTGCCTCCTGCTCCCCAGGCAGACAGACAGACAGACAGACACGCTTGCAGAGCACAGCCACAGATCCTCAGCAGTGCCACCCAGCCCCTGTTGTCTCCCCGCGCAGCCTCGCAGTGTGCTTCCTCGGGGTGAGCGCTGGCCGAGCCCTGGCTCTGGCCATGAATCACAGAGGATTTACAAAGGCAGCTTGTCTCTTGGTAAAGACTTCCATTTTAATTTCCCAATCAGTATTGCGACAGGGAGGAATGGATGGCAGCAATAAAGTGAGGCGATGAATATAGGCGTAGTCTGAAGTTCAATGTTGTGCCAGGAAAGGATGTCTTAAAATCTTGATTTACATTCTGCTACTCAGACTGTTACTGACATGGCAGCGACGTCGAGTTACAGCCGGAGTGACTCTTTGCTTGTCTGTTTGTATGAGCGGAGCTCAGTCCAGAAAAGATGTCTGTTAAAGCAGCCACAGCACATTACCTGCCTGCTGCCAAAGCTCGCGTTTTCAAAATGACCGTGATACACAGGAAGAAAGTCTCAAAAGAAAACTCCTACAATATGGTATTATTTTTATAAGATAAAGTTTCTTTTCTAATCGGGCCACTATGTATGTCAGGTGTGGACAAAACAGTAGTGTTGCTGAAGCCTGGAGGGGTTTTTTGCAGGCTGCTTGCCCAGCTGCCTGTTTGCGCAGTGCTGCCATTGACCCTCCTTCCCCACCGCCGCCTCCTCCACGAGCTCCCTGCTGGACTCCCAGTCCTGCTCCAGTCAGGGCAGAAATACTGCCGGTGGGTTGAGAGGGCTGTCTCCGAAAGACAGTAACTGTCCTCACAGCCCTCATACAGGGGTTGTCTCAGTCTTGACTTAGGGGATCCTAGAGGAAAACGGGCAGCCCTGGGGTTTGTGGGCCTGATCCTTCAGCTCTCTGGGCTTCATTTGCCCCAGTTGGGAAAGGAAGATGCCATTTCTAAAGCAGAAGTTACAACGTCATTAATTTGAACAACAAACCAACATGACAATGTCTCCTGTCACAAACTTGACTGTGAAATATTATTATTCACCAGTTCACCCTTTCTTTTACATTTATGGATATGTTATCAAGGATTTGTGTGTTCCTACAAATATACAGACTAGTTTACATACGTATGCTTGAACCTTGCTTATCTGTGGCATCCCACGAATTCATAAACTGTGGGTAGAATTTGGTAGATTTGGGGGTTGGCCTTGCTAAAAGAGAAATGCCCTGTGCATGCTCATGGCATCTGACCTACTTTCTTCTGCCGAGAATGTAATAAAAACAAGAGGATCATGTAATGATGAGATTGATTTTTCTGTCCATATAGGTAAGTAAATTGCTGGCATCACAAGTTATCTGTGGCTAAAAGCTGTGACATTGATCTATTAGACTTTACCCTATGACCTTCATTAAATGACATCTCTGCTTTCATGTCCGCACTTGGGAAAGGGGACTAATGGTGCCCTCTGGCCTTCGTGAGACCTATTTTTACCTCCTCAGTAAAGACCTTGGAAATCTCAGGCAGAGGGACCTTACTACTGATAGTTAGCATGTTCTTATTATTAATGTAGCATCATTAGGCCAGCCTCCATGTGCTCCAGAGCTGGCATTGGGCTGAGGGCTCTGACCACTGTCACTCGCTCCTCCCAGAGGCAGCTGTGGCAGGGGTGACTCGACATCAGGCTTGCAGGCGAGCGGAAAGGCATCAAATCAAAGCCTTATCCAAGAGACGAAGACAGTGGTAGCCACTCCGTTGCAGTTTGCCATATTGAAAGTCCAAGAAAGCAATCGCCTAAAACCGATGGATCTCAAAGTGATCCAGCGGTGGTACCAAGGCAGTCTTCTGGCATTTTTTCACTCCTGTTTAGTAACTTGCTTTTTAATGGTTCATAAGCTACTGGATTCATTAGCTGCTGTAGAAGAGCTAATTGCACACATGGAAGAAAAGCAATGAGTGATGATAATGAAGCTAAGGTTCACACTTAACTGCCTAAGTTCATATCAGTGAGGTGTGCATCTATATAAAGGCAGCATGTATTATTCAGATTAAATACCTGCACTGTTTTTAGTACGGACCTTTGTGTTTTGTATCAGCAACATCTGTCTGACTTACGGCTATAAATTTCCCTTGTTAAAGAGCTATAAATTGGTCATAGGGCTGGTGTAGCAGAGGAGTGTGTTAACTCTGCTGCTTTAGGTCCTTTATCAATGTCTCTGCCTACCTTTGTGTGCGTGCCGTGGTCAGGATGCTCCGTCCACTTTGCACTTGTCTCACTCTCGTCTGCTGCACTTCCCTGTTGGATTTACTGCATTTCAATGTATGCTGGCCTGCTCCAAAGTATATTAAAGTTTACATAGCTGAGCCCAGCCCTGAGACCAGGCAGCTGTAACTGGCTTCCTTCTGGGTCTTCTCCCTCTCCAGTATGCCCGTTCCATTTCTTACACTGATATTGCCCAGCATGAAACGTTCTCCTGTGCTTCCTTATGCCCAGCTCCTGGATTACTGGAAGGACCTTGTCCCTTTCTCTCCTCCCTCTTTTTTTTTAAGCTAGTTTATCACTCTCTTAGTTTTGAAGACAGAGGTAAAAAATTAAACATTAGTATAATCTAAAATTTTGAACATACAGCGTAAAAAAGGGAGAATATGTAAATGAATTTTAAAAGTAAAATTGATTTGGGTGAATTTGGCTCATGACTGGATGATCAGCAATAATCACCTATAAGAGAACATGTTGAGCTTGACTGCTGGGAAATAATTTCCTGGTGCCTGTCATAAGAAACAAAGGATCATTTTGGTCATTTTAGTAAAATACCCCAACGGGGTGCATGAGGCGGGCGTTTTGAAGAAGACCTGGAGGTTGCGGAGAAGGTGGCAGAGAGGGCAAAATGTTCTAAAATAGGCAAAGGGCATCCCTGTAACATACGTTAACTATAGAGGAAAAATGCTCTTTCTTTCAAATACAATAGCTTCACTGCTACTCAGTAGTGGAGGAGGTGACGCAATGTCACTTTTAGCAGAAGGATGAGACAGATGTCTGCAGAGGGGGAAAGGTGATTTGGTCAATGGGAGAAGGCTTCAGTCGCAGAGATGTTTTAGAGCTAAATTTAACCAATGTCAAGGAATCGTCCAAGATGGGCTGGATTTTGCAGTATATCTCTAGGCGGTTTGGGATGTGCAAAAGTGAAACCAAGGCATCTGGTCCCGCTCAGCTGGAGCCAAGTTTGCAGGTGCTGGGGTTTTGTTGTTGTTGAATGGATTGAAGAAATAAGCACAACTGAAAGGTAAACCTGCCTCCTTCCCGCTGCCCTGTAACACGTGCCCAGCCCTGTCCAGCTGCGCTTCTTGATGCTATGGCACACTGTGGCTTTCTTTGATTTTTCATTTCAGTACTGGAGCCAACCGCACATCAAAACTAGGAGAATTAGAATGAAAGACGGTGTTAAAATTGTGGCCTGATTCAAGCGGCACCTGCTTTTAAAATGAATGCATTGCTACCCATAAGCAATGTGTATTTAGGTACCGGTTAGTAACGGGCCAAGTGAAGTGACTTTTCAGCGTGAGAGCTGCTGGCTTTGCTGACACAAAAGGGAGCTGCCTGCACCCTTGCGCCGAGGTGTGTGTGGTTCATACTTCTGCATAAACATCTCCAAATAAAGAAAAAAGCCAGCACTATTGACAAAGCAAAGGCCAGCTCTATTTATATCTGCAGTAAGGCTGCGATAATGAAAAGATGCTTTAATGTGTCCCAAGGCCTAGATGAAACACTGAAAATGTTGCTTTTAAGAAAAAAAATGATAATAATATCCCCTTGAAATCCCGAGGAAATGTGTGTGACGGACTTCTTGAGAGCAATATCAAAGAACTGAAATAGGAGTTGCAGAGCATAGGGAGTTACTGCAGTTATGGGCTTTGAATTGGTTTAAATCTTTGCTTTTAAGCTTTTTTCCTAAATATCTCTTTAAAAGTAACACTTTAATGAGAGGGAAAATGTTTTACTGCCGCTGAACTCTAGCAGCAGTGCAGATCTGTCAGACCTTACCTTATTTTGGAGTGTAAATCCTTTCTCTATGGTTGCTCCTGCTGTCTGGCCCCTCTCGCAGGTGTCAGACTCCTGGGGGGGCATGCAGGCGCTGGCAGGGGCTGGGAGGGGCGGCGTGAACGTCTGCAGAGGAGGACAGATGGGTGAAAATGTTCTTTCAGCACAGGATTTGTAGCTTTAGAGTTAGAAAGAAAAGAAATTTTCCTTTTCTGAAAGTATTTTAGGGGCTTCTGGTGTTTTTTTTGAGGCAATTGGAAAACTGGAAAAAGGAAAATATTTACTCAAAGTACCGCCTTTCATTTCATCTCGTTGCGTCTTTGACCAGCTTTAGTCAACTGGTCGTTCCATGTCGTTGAGCAGGTGTAAAATATGGCTCCTGGGGCAGAAAACGCCCTTGAGCACTTGTGAACGGGTTTGCAGGTGTCACAGCTCCTCTGGTGGCACTGTCCCTTTCTCTAAGAAGCCTCATCATAAATCATTATTTTGGCCTCATTGTGAATTTAGGGGAACGGCTGCAAAGAGCAGCGCTAACTGAGCAGGACGCAGTGGCCGGAGACTGTCACCTCCCTGGTCCCCGCTCCCGGGACATCCGTGGGTGCTCACCCGGACTCCCCCAGCCAGGCTCTGGCTGCTCCAAAACCAACACGTGCCTGATGCATTTTATTTTAACCTTTCACAGTCAATACCTGCTGTGTTCGTTTCTAGCTTGCATTTTTGTCTACTAGATCAGACAGCTATACTCATTTAGTTAATTTGATAATAACAAGATACTATGAAAATCCCACTTGGCAGAAGAAGAGGTGAGCAGTGATCATATAGAAATGTTCTGATTTTTATTAACCACATCATCTAAAAGAGTTAAATGAAGGGAGCAAACTGTAAAGCTTAAGCTATTTGTTAAAGTTGAAAAGAGATCTGGTTTTGAGTCATGGAATTTGGGTTTTTGAAGCATGAATGATGATATTCACCCTTTGCCCTTGGAGCAAGGAACGTGCTTGCTTTGGGCCATTTGCAGCCCTGAGCGTGCTGTTGGCACTCATCAGATAACTGTTATTATTAACAATGCACAGATGTATTGGCAATTGCTTTTAGGTAGTCAGGCCAGCTGGAAAGAGTATGAAAGAACTTATAAAAGACAGATATTCCAGTGTGAGTTAGAAGATGAAAAGGAAAAGAAATTCTGGTTTATCTGTGTAATTAAAGGCACACTCTGCAGAGGAAAACAAGCAAAAGCCTATGTAGTGCATGCACAATTTTTGAAGGCTAACCACTTTAGCTTGCTGGGAGATGTAAAGAGAAAGAGTAAAGCTGTATTTTTACCTTACTTTTGTCCCTTAGATGCCCATTTGCAAATATAAATGGGCAAGTGCATTTGTATTATTTATGTTAAAAGAAGATGAAGGTTGTAAGGACAAGCACCTTGAAACTAGGACACACCAGAAATGCCATTGCTCACGCAGTCTCTGTGTTGGCCAGCCAGGCTGTTTCTGTTACCTTTCTGTGTGAGGGAGCTGTACAAGAAGAGCAGACAGCCACCACCTCCCGGCACCTCTGGTAGCCCTGGGGTCCCCACGGCCCCTCCGGCGGGTGCCTGGGAGAGGTGCTGTGCCCTGGGCAGCTCCCGGCAGGGAAGGAGGTGTGAAAATGCCCACGTGCATCAAGGGGGTTGTTGGAAAAGCGGGAGACCCAGGTCAGTGTGCTTGGAGAGGGCGCCTCAGGTAATGGGTGATAAAGCAGCTAGCAGCGTGTTTTAGCTGCTGGCCCATGGGTGCCTGTAGTGGGTGGACCCTGGCCAGATGCCAGGTGCCCACCAAAGCCGCTCTATCACTCCCCCTCCTCAACTGGACAGGGGGAGAAAATAAAACGAAAGGCTCGTAGGTCGAGATAAGGGCAGTTTAATAAAGCAGAAGCAAAGGTCGTGCGCGAAAGCAAAGGAAAACAAAAGATTTTATTCTCTGCTTCCCATCAGCAGGCGATGTTCAGCCACTTCCCGGGAAGCAGGGTTTTAGTACGCGTAGTGGTTGCTCCGGAAGACAAACGTAAACAAACGAATGCCCCCACTTCCTCCTCCTCCCCCTAGCTTTTATACTGAGCAGACGTCATATGGTATGGAATATCCCTTTGGTCAGGTTGGGTCAGCTGTCCTGGCTGTGTCCCCTCCCAAGATCTTGCCCACCCCCAGCCTACTGGTGGGGGGGCAATGTTGGAGAGACAGCCTCGATGCTGTGTGAGCACTGCTCAGCAGTAGCCAAAACCCTGGTGTGTTATCAACACTGTTCTAGCTACCGATACAGAGCACAGCACTATGAGGGCTGCTGTGGGGAAAATTAACTCCATCTCAGCTAGACCCAATACAGTGCCTGACCAAGAGCCCCAGTGAGACATCTCTCCTTGGGCAGGACCCATGGTCCCGCTGTCGGCTGGAGCTCGGAGCTGCCCCTGTCCAAACCCAACTGTCTGAGGCTGGCAGAGGCAGCGAGGCAGTGCTGTGCGGTGCCGGCGCAGGGCAGCCAGCACACGCTCCCCGCCAGAAGCTGGGCTGCCGTGCTTCTCCCCGCAGCTTCAGAGCCGCTGTCCTCAGCTCGGGTTATTCAGTGTCTACTGTTGCAGGGGGAAGCCAGGAAAATCCCCTGATTCCTTCTTTTACCTGCGTAAGGACGATTTCAGACGCCATTTATATCCCCCTTCCTCGCACCACTTCTTCACTCCTGATGCTGGACGAAGGAAGCCATATAGCCCATCTTTAGCCGAGAAATGCTCTCAGTTGAAATCCCTCTTGCTTGTTTTTCGCACCCCACCACCCAGCCAGCTCCTAACGAAGCTGCGCTGTATTGTTTTCTCTCTGATTTCCTATTGTCAATTGCGCTGATTTTAATTGGTTTGCATTTTCAGTTGTTTTTCAGCTCATCAGGAAGGATAATTAAAATAAACTCTTGCCCTCCGTGCTCCTCTCCATCCGTCGTAGCAACACTAGCTGAGCATGTTAATCTGAAGAACGGTGAAGGCAGGGCTTACTCCCTGTGAAATGTTTAGAAGCAGGTTGTTAAGCATTACGTTATTCAAAACACATTAAATTGTCCTGAATGAAGAGGAAACGTGTCTCAATCATCAAGCTGATGGACATTAACAGTCTTCTGCCACAAGTTTGTTAAATTTGAACTAGATTTAGCTACTGCCTGCCTCATTCCCATTCTGCAAGGAAAGCTGTGGACAGGAAACTGGCAAGGAGTAGGAGGCATAAATTCGAGATACCCACAGCTTGGACCGAAAGCCTTATATAAATCCTTTTTGGTTTTCTAGGCTTTAGAGAAATACAGTTGGCATTACTGCCTTCTGTCGACCAAGCAGGAAAGTTTAACCAGTTGTCCAGGATACAAATGCTTCAGAGTCTGGAGGTGGCTTTAAGATCTGGGAGAGAGTGAAATGTTACTGGTGGGGAAGAGGGAGAAGGAGAAGTAACACATTTCTCAACATTTCCAGGTTTACAAAACCTGTATGCTGAGCTAGAGGCTGTTAGGATTGGCTCAGTCTCAAAATGAGGAAAACAGGAAAAAATACATATATACATGACACGCAAGCAGTTAACCAGCAATTTTTTCAGCTTATTGCTAATATTTGTGTTTGCTATCTTTTAGGAAAATGTGAAACTGAATTTTGAAAGTTTGACTACTGATTCATAAAGGATTTTGTAATTATTATTTATATCCCAACGACTATTAGAAGCCACTAGAGCTGTCCTGATCTCCTGTATCCCAGACTTGCCATCACCCCTGTGAAAAGCAGACTCCTGCCTTGCTGGGAACTTGTAATAAGCAAATGTCGGTGTTTCCTAGGTGCGAGTTAGCACAAAAACCAATGCTGAGGATTTGTGCAAAGAGGAGAGTCTTCTTTTGCATCTGTTGGCCGTGATGGATGAGCTAGGATTTAACATCCTCCCTCTGGTTCAGTAGCAGAGCAGCATGCAGGAGGATAAACCCACCGCAGAGCAGGAGCCGAGGCGCTGGGACGGGCACGCACCGTTTCTCATTCTGACTGCCAGGCTGCCAATTACATGGCAATTAGTAGAATAAATGTCTGAGATATGTTTTCCCCTCCCCAACCATTTTATGGTTTGGTCATTGTTCGGGGGGCAATGTCTCTCTCCGAGCTACCTTGACTTTTTTATTTGTTAGCCTTAATCAGTTATAGGGTGTTAATTATACCTCTAAGCCGACTAAGCCCAAGGAGCTCCGTCTTGTGCCCTTGCCAACGTGGCTCTTCATTTCCCTCCTTTCGTCTCTCCCAGAGGTCAAAAATAGCCGTCTACGAGAAAATGTGGTCGTACATGAAGTCGGCTGAGCCCTCAGTGTTCACCAAAACGACGGCGGACGGGGTGGCGAGGGTGCGGAAGTCGAAGGGGAAGTTTGCCTTCCTGCTGGAGTCGACGATGAACGAGTACATTGAGCAGCGCAAGCCCTGCGACACCATGAAAGTTGGCGGCAACCTGGATTCCAAGGGCTATGGTGTAGCAACCCCCAAAGGCTCAGCATTAAGGTGGGTGGAATAATATAACAATATCCATGTTGTTATAGTATTCCACCTACCCTGATGTATTGTGTTGTCATTTTCTTTCTTGTGGATTTTGAGGTAACTTTAAAGTTTAAAATCTTCAATATTCCATGGAGTTAAATAAGACGGTAAATTATGGTTTCGTTTATTTAATGCATCCATTTTTTTTAGTGTTCTCTTCGTGTTGTCCTTTCTGATTGTTTGTTGCTGTTTTAATTTTACAGTTCAATGGCTTTTTCAATTGAAATGGTAAAAGCCGAGTTAACCTGCCATATGTGACGAATGTTAACTGCATGATGTGGTGTTCTTGTTACTTTTTTTCTCAAAGACGATTTCCCCATCCCGCACACTTCAGTTTTGAGCAAATGTTATCCTCCATGCCACCTTCCAATATTTAACCCTGTATTTGCTGTACAGACATTTTGATAGCTCCACGTTCTGTGAAATTTTAGCCAATTTGTCCTCTTGTGCTCCTTTTTTTATACGTTACGATTTCCTAAGCATTTGTGCATTTTTTCTTACAAGTTATGTTTTATCGTTTCAAGAAATGCTGTTAACCTGGCAGTATTAAAACTGAATGAGCAAGGCCTCTTGGACAAATTGAAAAACAAATGGTGGTACGACAAAGGAGAGTGCGGCAGCGGGGGAGGTGACTCCAAGGTCAGCCTCAATGTCACCACAATCGGGTACCTTAGCAAAGAGTAATCGGCAAGGCTGTTATTTTACTTCTCAAGAAAAAAAAAAAAACACAACAAAAAAGAATGCAGATTAAAACCATTTGAATAATTGTGGTGGGGGAAAAAAAAGCCATTTGCTTGCCCAGTAGCTCTTTCAAAGAAATGGTCTTATTTAATATCATCAACAGGCTTGGTCAAGCTTGGAAACCTTATTTAACTAACAGATAGAAAGTCCAGTATTGGTGGGACCTACGCAGAGCAAATCAGTACTTGTAACTGTACAAGAAACCAGTGATCACATCTGGCCGCCATACTAACCCCTGAGGACGAGGCTTCAGTCCTTCTCCATGATTTAGCTGTGATGTAGAGTGGTTTTTGAGAGGGTTTTTTTCACCGGGGTCGGCTGTGCCAGCACAGACCCGGAGGCCAGAGGGCTCCCTTCTCCTTTGCTCTTTCGGGGAGGGCTCAAGCGAACGAGTACCAGCACGCGCTGCTTTGCTGGCCTGAACTGGTGCCACCGGAGCCCCTGGGAGGAACTCTGGTCTCTGGAGAAGAGCTGCTTGGGTGGGTCTGTAGCTCAGGGAGAGAAAGGGTGGCTGCTCATCCAGTTGCAGCGTGGGGTCAAGAGATGAGTCAAGCAACGGTCATAGCAAAGACATAATGTTAAGCAGAGATGGTAGTCACCCATTAATGGTAAAATAATAGCAATATCGGTAATGTATAAGGAGCTAGAGCTTGCAATAGGCGAAGCTGAAATGAGAGAGGTTGCTTGCAAGAGGGAAGTGTATTGATGCACTGAACTGGAAATGAATCTTAAGGAAAGAGGTTTTGGTAGTTTTGCCTGGAATATTCAAATGTCACCTTCTGTACGCCACTGACCAGTCTCTGCACACACCTGTGCAGGAGCACTGCCTCTGTGCTTGCTGTGCTTTTGAAACAGATGTGGATTAAAATCCTAGCTCCAGTGACAGCAGTGGCAAAGCCGTCACTGCTTTCTGCTGAGCTGAGGCCTCCCCCAGTCTTCCAGGCAGCCTGTACGGTAGCGAGACTTTCCAAGTTGCTTTAATGAGCTTGTGTATTGCAAAAGTTAACTAGTGTGCTTTCATTTTGCCAACCTTACTCTGTAAAACTGGCAGTTTCTGCAGTCTTTAACCTGGTGAGGAGAAGCTGTAGCAAGAGTAGGCTGGGTACTGTTGGTCACCTTGGGTACAGGAATTACAAGAAAATTAATTTAAAATACTTTGTTATACTGAAAAGTACTGAGATTAATTTTCATAGTGACACTCTCCTACAGCTAGTAAAACCAGTTCCTTAAGGAACAATAACTCCTAATCTCTCTTATAAAAATGCTTCAGCTTTGGTCCAAAACCAATAATAACAGTATTTTCAGTAAACTGCAGTTTTGGACAATTACTGCAAATTACTGATGCATTCTATTAATAAGAGTTGCTTACAGTTGGCTACGTAGGAAGTTACTCACCTACTCATCTCTGATGTTAGCAAAAGCCACTGTGTAATAATAAAGGAAGGAAAAGCTCTTGAATCCAGATTTGTTCAATAACTGGAGGTCTGCAGTGCTCAGCAGCAGCAGCAGCCTGGAGACGAGCGTGAGCTTTTTTATGCTTTTTAGCTCTGCTGCTCATCCTTCACGCAACATTTTTCTAAAATGTTACACTTGCCAGTATATTAAATGTTTAATATTCTCCTGGGATCTAGCACCGCATTGTCTAATGCTGCCTCCATGAAAGAAAACTCTTTGTACAAACCAGCTTCAATGAACTTCATTGCTTCGAGTTCATTGAATTAAACCCAGCCAACTAATGCTTACAGCCCTAAGGAAACTAAAAAGGATTTTTAAAATGGTTGTAATTAGGGCAGGGCCATCGTTCTATTTTCGCTTGTGCTGCAAGACCTTTTACAAAGAGCGATACCATCCATTAGCAAGCCCTTGGCCCTGGTCAGTGGATGTTAAGGGAGTGGAGTGAGGTGTGCCGTGATACCATGGATAGGTGTCCAGTGAAGAGGGAGGGGGAGCAAACACGATGACGCGTGTTTTGCTCTTTTAATCCATAAATCACAAAGCGCTGTCTTTCCGCAGTTTGTCATAACACGCTGTGATGAAGGACTACTTGTTTGTTTGAGCTACAGACGTCGGCTCTCGGGGCCACGGCTCAGCCAGCAGAAGTCCCCAGGGAGGAGAACATGGCTTGGAGAAGATCTCCCACAGAAGACTAAGCTAGGGGAGGCGGGGAAGGGGTTAGTTGTTGTTTCTAGAGATGCTGTAAATCAAAGGGCTTTTTTGTTATGAAGTGGCTTTTCTTTTGAGGTAGTGCTTTGTAGGCACTGAATGCTGCAGGCTGCGATGCCACGGCGTTGCGGCAGACGGGCAGATGCCTTCCCAGCAGCACACCCCCCCACCGTCAGCCAGGCTGTGCCCCAGCCCCGCGGAGCCCCGTCACCCTCTCGGGGAAGGCGAGCACTGGTGCTGCCCTCCAGGCACTATGGCCCCGACAGTCTCGCTGGCCTCTCTCTCCTCCTCTTCATCCTCCCACCAGAAGCCTGAGTTGCCCTCGTCATCTCATCCCATCTCTCCGGTTAATTGTTTATATGAGCACGGCTTCATTTATAGAGCATTTCAGAGGAGTCACTTCAAAACTGTTCTTTTTTTCCCTTTTCCCTTAAAGGAGGTGGGGGGAATTGAATCAGAGAGGACGGGGAGGTGAAGGTGCCTCAGGTGGAGATGCAGACCTTGCACCCCGTCACACAGCGCGGCAGGGGGACCATTACTCACTTGGGGCAGCTCTCTCTACCGGCTAAGCTGACAGACCACCTCTCTCAGCTTCACCAGTAGAGACCCAGGCTTGGGACATCGCCGCCCTGAGTTTGTAATCAGCCGCTTCCTACCTACTGCCAACGAGTTGTCTGTAGCTGTGAGTCGTTGCAGACTGATGGTGCCGGTTTCTTAAGCTGAATTCCTCTGTGCAATCTGATATTCCAGCTTGCACTGAAAGCCAGAGGTAAGTATGCAGCCTGTTTGCTTGTGCCGGTGCCCATTGTTGTACCGCAAAGGACCCAGTCACCCAGAAAATGCCCTCCCATGCTCATCCTCCCTGCGGTTTAGCATGCGGTTTGCCTGTACTTGAAGATGAATGATTCTGAGTTGTGAGTTCACCTCTTGTTATCGTATCTTCATCACCATTGGAAAATTAAACAGTGACTTCAGATTTCGCAAGGATTTTGAGTCTTGCAGCAGGAAAAAGAAAAGGTATTCAACTGACTTTCTCCAAGTTTTTTAATCTGTTCGATTACACAGACTGTAAGGTTAGTCCTGTGAGCATCCCGTGCTCCTGGGGTCCACTTGTAATTTAAGACTAAAGAGATTGTGCTGGTTTAATGAGATTGTTTTAAAGGCCTCAGCTGACATATGTCTCATTTTCAGTGCTACCAGTATATGCCAGTGCTGGTGTGGAGCACAGGGTGGCAGTCTGCCCTGCAGTATCTTGGCTGTTGGTACTGCCCTGGCGAAGGGAGTTACCCCATTTCGGTAGCAGTCCTTATTTAAGAAGTCCGAAGGGGGAACGTGCTCCATCCATACGTAATTTGTCTGTGATGCATGTCAATATGTGTGGGCTGACTTGGCTGGTGCAGACATTCTGGTACATGCATCAAAATTTGTTCTCTTAGCTCTCCTAAATGAGTGTGAATTTAGTTTCATCAGTTGGATTCATGGCAAAATTATACCGTCTTCAAATTCTCTTATACATGTGAGCTGAGTTCTCAATCATGAGAGAATGCAAAATAGCAGTTATAAAAAAACCATATTCCAGGAAATATGTTACAGTGTATTACGAGTTTGGAAACTAATTATTTTGTTTATTATACAATCCTATCATCTCAGAGCTGAGTGATGGCTGAATAGGAATTTAACAAGAAATAGACAAAAGGGGATGCAGACGGCAGTAGCAGGCTGAGTGACTTAAGTGAAACTAATTATTCAGTTGCATAGGAACAATTTTCTGCTAAGATGAATTTCTGTAGTTCTGCTGTTGATACATTTCTTGTATTCTTACACCTTAACGGTAACATTTAATGACAACCAACACAGAAGGTGAATGTTTGAATGCAGCATCTCACCAACTTCACATGCCAAGATCACTTGCTAATTATTTGACTTAATTTCTTTAATATATTCTTTTTTAGGCTGATATCTCTTTTGGAGTACATCTGTGAAATGACATGTGATGTAATACGACTTCATTTTTCAGTTGTTTCTTTTTAATCATAGGATTACTTTTCCGGCATGCTAGTTGAGTTCTGCCCTCAGAGCCGTGCTCCATAAAGCGTCGTGTTCCCAAGCCCTCCCGAGCTGTGAGTGTGGCCATTAGCAGACAGGATTTGTTCCCCCATTTCTCTGTGCTATTTTGCTTTGATACATTTTCAGCACAGCCGTTAGCATTTGCGGCATAATTTTTTTTAAGTGGCATATTTTTAGAAGAAATCTGTTATGCATTATTTTAGATGATACCTGACATCTGAAGAGCACCATTGCCAAACGTGTTGTGCTTTAAAGAGAACACTTGGGGAAATGGCTATCTTAAAAAGATGCAGCACAATTTATTTGAACAATTTGTTTGAAATTATGTTCATCAGCATGAATTTACTTGCCACTCATTCTATAGGCCTGGGTTATGAGCTGGAAAAAGATAAAATGGCTGGTCAGAGCCAGTGATAGTAGCACAGAGCTAATTCATGCTCAGAGCTAGGAAAGTAATACGAAATTATTGTATTGTGCAAATTAGTGACAAAGCAAAATAATACTTTAAAAGGAAGACATCAGACTATTTGTTTAATTGACAGCTATTACTTTATAGCATATTAGGAAATAATAATACTGTGTTTGTTTTTGTGCCAATAATGAAGTCTTAATGCTCTTAGGAGTTCATCGGGGCATCTCGCTTAGAGCATTGCCAAGAAGGGCAGAGAGTTTGCAGAAATGTCTCCGGTTTGTAGAACTGTCTGTGCTGTTGTGCAGATTCTTTGAGGGTATTTTCCTGGGAATGTAACTAGGAGACTCAGAACGAGAATTTGGGACGAGCAGGTTGCCCAGGCTGGGAAGGAGCTGGTGGAGTCAGGGCTGGCATCTAAGAATTGGGAACCATTTTGTTTTGCCTGTATAACCTTTAGCATCGTGAGGACTGGCTTTGCTGCCTTGACGAAGCTGGACCTGAGTGTGCAAGGAAACGTGCTTGTGCAGTGTTAACCACGGCAGAGCCGGGCCTTGTGCAGTGACACCACGTCCTGCCTTTATGGCCACCAGAAATCTTAGAGAAAGGCTTGTGACTCATGCACTCATTTTGGTAATACCTGTGGTGCTTAACAGTTAATTTCCGTAAATTGCTTGCGTGAGTCAT
Source organism: Gymnogyps californianus (assembly GCF_018139145.2). Taxonomy (NCBI): domain Eukaryota; kingdom Metazoa; phylum Chordata; class Aves; order Accipitriformes; family Cathartidae; genus Gymnogyps; species Gymnogyps californianus. The sequence goes on from NC_059479.1 coordinate 18,338,338, forward strand.
TGTATCCTGCATTGTAAGCATCAGTATGGGAAAAGCCGAGGCAGAGCTCCTTGGGACTGGAAAAGGAAAAGGGAAAACCAGCAGCTCGAAGTGGGGCTCCCAGCAGCAGGAGCAAGGTCCTTCCTTTGAACATCTCCCTGGGGGTCTGGGCTTGGCTGTTTCCTCTTTAATGGTAACTGCTGTCACTTAACATACAAAGGGAAAAGTAAATGCCTTTCTTCTTCAAAGCAATTCTGATGTTTCAGCACTGAGCTCACATGGACGCAGGCACTTGTGCTGCTCTGGTGGATCTGTGCTCGTCGGCACTGTAATCGTGGGTCGGACACCTCTAGCTTTATACAAGCGACGTAGCTGTTCTTTGAATGTCTTGTGTAGCCTTTGGACTAAGCAGCACCTACCTGCAGCCTGCTGAGGAGCCCGAGAGCAGGAGTCGTAGAAGAAGCCGTCCCAAGAGGAAAATAAATCATAGAAGACGGGGGGAAAAATGGATGTGTCTAGATGCAAGAGAAAGAGAAGGTGAGGGGATGGCCCGCACGCAAGGTAAGTTGAGTCTCTTGCTCATATCCATCCAGGTTAGAAAGGATCCAGGCAGTAACAGGAAAGATCCACGTTGCTGTTTCAGATATTATAGGTTTGAGTGTGACATTAAGCATCTGCCCTCCCTTATTCTGCCTCCCGATTCGGGTAGCTCTTCCTCCCACCACCTTGCCGCATCTGTACCTCAAATCTGCTGTAAATGAACTACAGTGACTTGTTAGGGCTTGCATTTCCTAATCCAATAGGCATGTGTTATTGCGTTAGCACTTGGCACTTCTATTAAATTATGATCCTGTTAGTACAGAGTTTAATTTGTTTGAGCTACATTTATGAAACATATAAATACTTTCCTAGAGAGAGTACCTGCTGCCAAACACAGGCTGCAAACTCTCTGCAAAGAGTGGAGGAACTTGCAGTCTCGGCTGGTAACATATCTGGCTCCGTGCAGGTGTATTCAGGGTGTACGTGTTACAATGGCATCATGCACCTGTGTATGTCTTCCAAGTTGCACCAAATACAGCATCAGTTAAAACACCTGAATTTAAAATGCATACCTAGTTACCGCAAGGAAAAACCCCACAGATTCCACAAGGATACAGTGGTTGCTCCAACCTGCCTCTAAAAAAAAAGGGCAAGAAGCCTTGAACTGACCAAAAGAACACTATTTATGGAAAAACACAGTAATGAAGAGTAGAACAAAGTTCTGTTATGGAGAACTACCGCAGCTACTAAATACTCAGCAGTAACTAAAAAAACCCATCCCGATAGATCATTTGCACAGCGTTCAAACGGCCATTGCAAAACCTGTGTTCAGCACCCTTTGCAAAGCCTCTCGTTTACAGGCATTTGCCATCAGAGCAGAACTGAAAGCCGGTGTGCCTGTGCAGGAGGTCACTAATGTCCTTTGAGCAGAAGCAATCCTCGCGGCCTGACACACCATGTCAGTCCGGCAGGAGAAGCCACCGCCTGTCTCCATCTCCCACAGTTGCTGGCTCTGCTGCTGGCAACGTCACAGCAGAAACAAATTTTAAAAACTACTTTGTGTTTTTATATTTCGTAGATAAGATTTTTGTCATCCCATGACACCGTTCAGTACCAAAAGGCACAAAAGAGGCAAAATGTGCAGTGACCTCCTGAAGGAGGGTCCCAGCCCAGCTGTCGGTGATGGCCACGGATGAGCCCACAGCCGGCGCTGGCAGCCGGCAAGCTGCAATCCCGGGGTGCTGCTCGCCGGCACCCGGGGCCTCAGCGCCTTGAGCAACGGGAACCACTTCTGGCTCTGCTATTGAGGAAAAACAACGTCCTTCTGCCAGGGGATTTATCGCTGTGCCCGATGCCTCCGAGCACTATCCCAGCCATCAACATGCAGTGTATTTCTTAGGTGGCTGGCGGCTATATGGGGCTTGAGGTACTGAGTTTTAATCTTCTAATTTTGAAAGCTCTGTCTTTTCAAACTAGACAGCTTTCGCTTTTATCACTTCCTCTGCCCACCCATAAAGCATTTCAGTCCCTCAAATGTTAAATCTTGAGGATGTGCAACTGCTGGTAACACAGGGCAGGGAAAAAATGGTGCAGGTCTGACATGGTAGCAAAGAGCAACCAAGCGTTCATTCCTTAAAGAAGAAATGCCTGGTGGTTTTTCCGTGAATATTAAATATTCAGTGTGAAATACAGAAGATCACTTTTTGAGACAGAAGGTAACAAATAGGAATAGTGAGTGACCGTATGTTTTTATGTCTGTATTTTCAGGGCTCTGTTCACTCCTGCTTGAAGTACCAGGTAACTGTAGTCTTTAAACAAACATAGTGAGTTTTAATAACGAGCCCTTTTCCATCCAAAATCTTTCCCATCCCTCACGCGTGGTTGCATAGCAAAACATGAAGTTGTGGCACAGAGACATTGCTAAATTGGTAAATTATGACAGGCAGATAGATCTGATCTCGGAAAGAGCAGAGCACTTGGACAATGCATTCACCCGCAGGTTTTGTATCTAGTCAGAAGTTATTTCAGTAACAAGATCTGACAAAAAGTCCATTCAATAGTTACAGATCAGGCTGGGATTTATAGAGCTTGGGGGAATAAAATGCCTTATTTGATTTCGGTGGGTCTTTAACCTCAAGCAATGCCCTCTAGAGAATAATGCTGGAGTTGGTATCTCTTCCTGGATTGTTTCTATGTTTATATTTTAACGATACCAAGACGGTTGTTAGTGAGATTTTTATGGTATCCTGTCAAATTAAGCAGAGTGCCCAGGCTTGATTTCTGTATTTGTCAGCACCCTGTGCTGCCGTGCGCCCGCGTGGGCCGGCTCGGGGACACGGCAGTGGGCCACTTGCCTTCTGCCCGCTCAGCTACAGTGAGCAGGAGTAGAGGCTCTGTTAGCATCAACTCCCCTTCCTCCCATCAGAGCTGAGCGGGGAAGGCTGGTGATTTGGCGTGATGCGTGGCTTTGATGGGTTTCTCTGCGGTGCTGGATGCGTGGGGCTGAAATCTCGGTGCAAAGCAATGGTGCAGTCCTTCGGGGTCATTCTCCCTGTCCCCTTCAGATATTTACCTCTCAGAGCACGGTAAAGGTGACACTTCCCACATGTCCGCAACAAGCTTCCCACTGTGCTTCCCCTGAAGTTAGTGGAGATTTGCCAGTGATACCAACAGGAACACTGAATTCAGTGTTTTCAGTAGTTTTACCCTAGAGGATTTTAGGAAGCATTTTGAATTAAGAAAATGCTTGTTTATTTGCGCCTTAGTCCGCTTGCCTTTCCTCTGACACTATGAGGTGGATTTTAGAAACCCAAGCATTTAACGTCTAAACTCTTTGATGTTAGAACGTTGTTGGTTGGGTTGTGCTGATGTCAGCGATCCCAGGGATGCTCCAGCCAGCAAGGACAGCTTTGGTCATAAGAGAAAAACAATTCCTGCTGCAGAAGTGAGAGTGCTCTAAGTATGTCAGATTCCTAAATTAAAGGGATTAGGTAAAAATAACAGGGATTAAAAATAAAACAAGTCACAAACCACTTTATAATGTACTAACCAAGACCTGGTACCACCATGGACTTCCGCCTCGTTCACATCACTGGGATTTGGACGGGAGGGGGAAGAGCCCTTTGCAGGGGATGCAGCTCTTGGTCTGACTGCACGGCTCGGCAAGGGCCGCACGCTGCGTCCGAGGGAGGACGTCACACTTCATTAATCTTGCAATCGTCAGAGGGCCGGATTTGCCAGAAACCTCCCATGGCTTTTTGTTGCTCTGATCCCACAAATCACCAATAAACCTGGCCTAGCCAGATATTCGACTGGATTTACAGCTGTTCTGCGCCCGCGCGGTGTGACACAGCCGGAGCCCAGGGGTGTCTTTGGCGCTGGGATGTTGCCTCCCCTGACGTACCCAAACGGCCAGTGCCAGGGTACATTAAAACACAAACAGCTTTGCTGTAAATACTGCATCCCTAGTGATGTGCGCCTGCATTTCCACAGCGCTTCTCCAACCACAGTTATTTGGAAACTGATGTTGTACTGCTGGGAAAAAATGAAAAAGGGCACATTAGCGACCACGCAGGATTTCGCATTGTGGCAGATGCGGTATTAAATATGTGGGGAAGTCACGTCTCTGGCCTTCTGGCCAGACCTGTTAGCAATGGACGAGGCTCCTGTTGGCCGTTTACCGTATGTTTGCAGCCAGCATCCATCTGCCTTGTGAGAAGGATTCCCGTTGCCACTGGCCTTGAAATTCTTAGCTTCATCACTGAGTGAACTCCCTGTCCCTGGGTGAGATGGCACACGTCCCTCCCCAGTGCTGCTGGGGACACAGACGTCCTGCCTGCGTAGCACTGCAGAAGCCACCAAGCCCTCATAAGAGCAGTGGAGCTGCAGCGGTTGGAGCTCTTGCCCGGCAGTTGGCAGCCAGGCATCGCTCCGGGGCTGGGACGCTGATCAGCTCTTCTGCAGCTTGTTCTCTGCTGTCCTGAGCCTCAGCCCGGGGCACGAGTGGAGAAAGGACATTTTCAAGACCAGAGAGGAGCTCTCACTGCTGATGTCATTCTGGTCTTCCTTCAAGCTCACGGGTGATTTCTTCACCCTCTACCCCCCAAAAAAGCTACCTTTGGACTCTCAAGATGCTGCAAGCAACAGTGCTGAGAAGATGCCTCACTGTACCCTGTACACCAAATATTCTACAGAACATCAGAAACCGGCTGCTGATGGGTGGAGGAACACCTGCAGTTTGTAAAACCCAGGTGCCGAAAGGTGCCAGGTCAGCCCTCGGGCAGCCCCATTGCCTGGGAGATTCAGTGCAACCCATGCACTGCCCACCCCGTCCTGCGCAACTCCGAGGCAGCCCTTTCGTTAGTGCTTCGAAGAGCCTTTACACCTTTTCTTTGCAGCTTCCTTTTCTGAAAGATTGCATCTAAAAATTCTAAATTAATTCTGAGCAATGGTTCATCTGGTTTGAGGGAACAGTGTGCTGTCTGCCGTGTTCATTTGCGCTCCTTGGCAATGATCGTTTTTGGGTATAACATTTATATTACATCCATTAAAGCATAGAATGGGATGTGAATTATCCAAAGCTGTTCCAGTCACCACTTAAATCTTTATTGATTGCAAGTAATAAACATAACTACGGTGTTGCCGAGACTTTATGCCACTCAAACACCAGTTACACGCAGCCGACGCAAGTCTACAGATTATTGGGTGAGATTTTTGAGTCCCAAAGTGACTTTTGCTCCTAAATCTCACCTGTAGCGGTCACCAGCTCTTCTCTGTATCGCCTGCTGCGACTTCTGAGGACCAACCCAAACACTGGCTACAAAGCCGCTAGCATCAGTACATCCCATCACTTGTTCCTGGAAAATGGTCCTTTCCTGGCAAGATCAGGATGTTCTTTTCATAAATTAACAGCACTTTTCCAAGAAGCTGCTCAGACTTTTCTCCGCAGTCCGAGTTCATTCAGGGAAGGGTCCTGTTTGCAGCACTGGCACATAAACACGACGGCCAGTTCCTGTTTGCAGCACTGGCACATAAAGACGACAGCCCGTAACTGGAATCAGATCGCCAAAAGAGCAACCTGGCCAGCTTTTGCAGTTGTATGTGGGACTTCAGCCTGCTGGGTCTCTTTCTTAAGCTGGTAGAAGCTAGAGTGATGGCACTAGGTAAAATACCTGTTTTGGGGTTATCTACTTTATACAGGTGCACGTGAAATCATGAAAATGAACCTAGAAGGTCACTAATAAAATTTAAAACCTGTTATGATTTATAATTTGAGAGGGGCAGAAGTTATACCTTCTTACATTTGGGACTGATAAAGAACTATTTCTTTGATTATTAATTTACTTTTCTTCTACTTCAAACTTGTTCTGGCCAGAAAGAAATATTATAATGCCACCAGTTTTCTAACAATGGAGTTAGAAATTACTGCAACTAACCTGAAACTGGTGCTGTGGCAAGAGGAGGCAGGGCAAGAAATCCCTCAGACAGGGTGAGGGTGTCTCAAAAAGAATTGAGAAGAAAGAGCAGATGGCCTCTGCGTCATCATGTTCCCTCTTTTCCATATTAATGGCGTGGATGAAAAATAGGTAATAATGAAATAGAAACGTAATAGATGCTCTACAAAGAGCATATAGCAGCTCTTTCTTCTGAGGGATGATCTCGCACGTCAGCGCGGTGAACATACTCAGCCTGGAAGCGATGCTGTATTTTATGCGAATTGGAGGATTGAATTTGGAGGGAGAGGTGGCCAGGATTTTTAAACTGAACCCAAAGCTTTGGGGACCTAGTTCAGGGGTGAGATTTTAATGAGTGAACGCACATCGTTTTTCAAAAATCAGTTCACTCCGTCAGCATCATCCTGTCACCTGGGGCCACCAGCACCAAGGGGTGCAGCAGGACTTTGGGGGCCGGTGTCCCGAGCCAAGAGGGGCTGAAATACAGCAGGGAGGAGGCCCCAGGGCCGCAAGGCAAAGGGAAGAGGAGGTTCCCTTTGAGATGGTGCCACGTTGCATTTGAAAAAGACTGGCACCACTTGTTTTCTAGCAGTATCTGATGGCTGAAGAGGGGAAGCTAATGCTGCCAGCACCCGAGCAGGGTCTTCTAACAGGAGAGCAGAGAAACCAAACTGCTGAAACACCGATAAAACCCACCTCTGTCCCAGGTGTAAAATCGTGTTTGCAGCAGACTCTGATAAAGTGAAGCCTGTGAGAATAGATGGGCACCAGTCTTCTTAACGTCGTGCCTCTCTTAAATAAATCAACCATAGCAAATGGCTTAATTTGCCATTGGGGGCAATGCTATTCAGTATGAGGCACCTGGTACCGTTTCTCTAGATTCAAGTCTTCCCATCATTTGTAGATGTCAGCAAAAAAAAATCTTAGCAGGGTTTGGTAAAGCTGCCCAACAGATCCAACCTCACGTGGTTAAGCCTGGATCAGCCAACCCTACTACATCTGGATGAAAAGCACTAGCAAGCAAACAAAAAAATCCTTGTGTTGTGGTGAGGAAGAAAAACACTGCAAGTTTCTGCCCAAGAATACCATCTTATGACATCCAAAACACTGACATCCCGATCCTAATTGCCTCAGCTCGTTTTCTTGGGCATGCAGAGCGCAACAAGAGAGCACAAGCTCTCAAACCTCTGAACATTTTACTTTGATAAAAGCAACCAAACTACTAGAGAGCTGGGCTGGAAACCACACGGGGGGAGATGAAAAAGAATCCCATCATAAATTAAAGGCAGAGGAAAAACAGCTAAAGCCACCCGGGAAAGGGCCGAGGACCTCAAAGGGATATCCTGTACAGCCCAACAACAGCAACCTAATTAAAAAAGCAGCTGGAAAGCACAAAATTATCCCAGGAAAAAGACAAGGAAATGGAAGGCTTTTGAGAGAGAGCCCCAGAAACTGAGCAAATGATCCTCTGAGCCGTTTTTGGGGCGGCGCAGCTGGCCGGGGAGGCAGGTGGGTGACTGGGACACAGCCTTCCTGTGGGACCCGGGCAAGTCATTTAGTCTCTCCGGTCCTCTGCCTCTAAGGCAATTAAAAAAAAATCCCCCCTCAAACAAACAGTGCTAGGGCAAGCTATGAAAAATCCTCTTCCTACAGCCAACAGCCCTGGCTCCCAGAAGAGCCCCACGCTTCCCTCTGTAATAGCAAACAAAACACTTTTTGCAACTTGGTAGCCTTTGAGCCGCCGGCGTGGGCAGGGTGCTGGCGCTGCCCGAGGGCCTTTTTTGGGACGGGCTGCATTGCAAGCCGAGGCACAGTACGGAGGATTCACATTCAACGTGCACTGCTGAGCACTCAGCAAGAAGAATACCACGACCCAGACATGCCCTTCTGCACCTCCATCGGGATCTCGGCCAAAGCCATGCCTGACTCTGACTATTAAGTTGAACAAGGCTAGACAGCTACTCAGAGATGAGCAATCGGAAAATGTACCAGCAGCCAGGCTCACTTTTCAACATATTTACTTATCTCAGGAATTTGGAAGCTGCGGAGTCCATCCCGCACTGGCTCACATTGCATCCCCGCGGGTGAAGCGCTGGACCGGGGGCTGCAGAGGCATCACGCCTTCTCCCACCACCAGGTCGCTCAAATCCTGCTGCGTGGGGGAGCAGCTCGCACATTAAGATGTCTCGGGATTAATTTCCTGGAAGCGGACAAAATTGTTCCTTAGGATTTTGATCAAACAAGCTGCATTTCATGCTCCACAAATCAGTGCCTTTTCTAGCACATGGAGAGGGCTTCTTTGCTCAGGTACACGCTGTTCATCCCAGTGCCCCGGCCAGCAAAATAGCAGAGCCGAGGGAGGCCGGGAGCTCCCCCAGGCAAACCTCCAGGTCGTCTGCATGCTGGGGGGACGGGACGGGCTAAGTCAGGGGGGAGAAGCGCCAGCTACTGCTTCATGTCACACTTTCCTGTCCCAGTCCCTCCTTACATGACCTGCCCATCTCATACCAGCCGCCCGCAGTCAGCCCCCATGCCAGGCAGGATGGCTTACAGCCCCCCAGCACAGGAGCACCCCGGCACGGTGACGGCTCTGCCACCAAAGGGTCGGTGGGCCTGAAGCATGCAGCGGCTCCTCGGTTCTTGTCTGCCTGTCCCGCTCTGCTCCTCGTGCCGGGACAGACGGACGGAGCAAACCACCTCTTTCCTACCCGGGCTGAGATACTGCAGTACCTCACCTGACAAATAGGGCCATGACAAACTATAGTGCAAACCCCAGTTTAGGCAAATTCCCATCTGTTTAGTTAAGATAATTTTAGTTTACTACTATTTTTTTTTTTTTGGCAGTTGCGTGTGCGCAATTAACTGCAATCTTGGCTTTAAAAAAAAAATAAAGCACCCTAATTAGCATATTAAGCCTCCTCATTTCCCAATACTGTATAATGTTGTGAAAGCTAATCTATAATGTATTGGATGTTATGCAAATTCTCTGTACTCCATATGGGGTTTATAAAGGCATGCAAATTAAAAATAGTGTTTGGAATAGGACTGGGGGGAGGGGAAAATTTGCACAATAAAATATGCAGATAGGAGAAAAGGTGTTTATAACCTTCTCTCTATTGTTCATGTATTCTCAGCTGCACAATGCTTTTCAAAGCAGAGAGATGTACTGCATAAAATGTCTCCAAATTGGATAGTTTTTAAATGAAATTTGAAATGAGAGCACTGTTCTTTAAGCAATAATCCACACCACTCTTGCTGCTGGGGCTTGTAACTGGTAGGTAAAGGCACTCAGCTTTCACTGACTCGCATTGCAATCATGCACGGCTTCTTGTAGCGTATTTGCCCGGGTGTCACCGGGGGGCCTTGTCACAACACAGCTGCCCAGGAGGGTCCCGGGGGGGTGGCTTGGCCAGGACCTGCCTGGTCCCCATCGGCATAATCCAACGGGGCAGGTGCCTTACCTGCGGCACCCAGGGCGTTTGCAGCGTCTGTGGAGCATGCTTTGATCCCGTTGATATTTTAGAGCCCTACCTATAGGTGGATGCAAACGTAGCTGTGATACAGCTGGCTTTTTACGATGCTGCCAGCTCCTGGTGGAGGGGCTCCGTGCCTGCTGCCAGAGCCGAGCCAGCAAACACGTTCTGTCTCGTGCGGCTTGTCACCACCGCCCGTCGGCTGTGTCCAGCTGAGTGCATACAGCCTTCCCTGATAGATACTTAATTAGATTACAGCTGCTGCTTAAAAATAGCCATTTTACGAAAATAAAATCTTGGCTGGTGTCAAACCAAGCCCTGTGCAGACCAGGAGGAGTGGTGCTGCCTCTGCCTGGCCAGCCGGGAAGCTCTGCTGGCGCAGGCAGTGCCAGCATCGCTGCTGCTGGGACCAGGGACCAGCAGTTCTCCCCACCTCGATGGCTTTTCCCTGCTTTTGCTCTCGCTGCTGGCCTCGGTAACGCCACGCTGGGTCACGTTGATGCAGCCCGTGGGGCATTCAGCTCAGGAGCTCTTGAACGTGCTCATTTTTCTCATGGTACCCCATGACCTGCCTGGGCTCGGCGAGCACAGCTTGTCCCCCCTCCGCGCGCTGCCACCCTCCGTGGCACCTCACACTCGCTCTCCTCCCGAAGGGCACATAGCACCTTCGAGGGCAGCAATTTTCAACATCAGCTGCCGACAGGTCTCACGGCCATCTCAGAGGGAGCTTCTTGGCAGATGAGGGAACAGGGCTTCTCTTCATCAGCTGCTTCTTCCAGTATCTTCCTGCCCCAGGCATGGCAGGGCTCAGCCGCTCCTGCTGCTCGAGGGCTGTGAGCCCTCCCAGCTTGTGGACGTTTCCCTAAATGCCGCGATGTAATTAAGCTTGTAATTAAGATGTTTTGTATAGGTTGTGCTGCTGTTTCACCTGAGTCTCTTCCACTCTGCAGAGAGTCGTGCTCTTTGGGCAGGGGTGGGAGAAAGGCAGGGAGCAGCGAGAGCGAGAAGTGAGGCTGGCATCGGGGCAGACGTGGGCTGAGCTCCTGCGTGTCCTCTGCTGACAGCATGCGTGGATGGACCCACAGTGGGACATGTTGCAGAGCAGCCTGTGGGTTTGTCTGCCTGGTGTTATCCCGTGCAAAGTGGTACAGCATTATTGAGGATAAGGACCCATCCCTTTCCTCCCCACCGGCTGCCCTGTGCGGCCATGGAGCAGGGATCAAAGCTGTTCAAGGAGGAGCAGGAACTGAAGATGTCCCTAACGCAGGGAGCCTGTCTCATGGAAACAGGCAGGAAAGACCCCAAGACATCACACAAGGAGAAAATGGAAATGACAAAACCCAGCTGAAGGGTCCTCTGGTGCCGCTTTCCCACAGGGAAGGGACGGGCGAGTTCAGGTCCCCCTGGGCTCCTGGGCTTTTAGCAGCACCACAGTCAGCAGCTCCCTTCATCCTGCCAACGTTTCCCACCCTGGGCACTTTCAGCCAGCGTTTCCATGTTGACTAATTTGTTTCATAAAGGTCTGCGTTTGCTTATTTTCTGCTGCAGTTCCCTGGACCAGTGGAGTTCGGGATGCAGCAGCTCCGGGGGAGAGCAGCCGCCCGTGCGGTGCCTCCGAGCACGGCCCCTGCAGCGGCAAATGCAGGAGCCGGAGAAACCACCGCCGGCAGGGAAACAGCCGTGACGGCTGGCAAAATCTCCCTCCGTGACATCCACCCTGGAGTGTTTTGCTTTGCAGATGTGTGCACGCACACACCCACACCCCACACACCCCCGCCCCGGGTGCGGGGGGCTGCCCCGGGGGCCTGGAGCCGCAAGCGCTGTTTTACCGTAAGAAGCCACAATTGCTGGTTTGTGGGGCTTGCTGTCTGTTAGTGCAATACCAGGGGTCCTGCTAGATCAAACCCACCGTAATCCGTAAAGCTACTGTGAACGCCTGTGATTGTACCAAACTGGGAAATTGGACTTGCTTTGTTTCTACTACCTTCATTTAACAGTGAGTGCCGATTACTCAAAGCGATATGGGCAGGACCTGGTAATATAGCGTTGCTCTAGCATTAACTTAAGGGGATGATCCAGTTGCCTGCAGTGTAAATACTTTGTGGCCAGGAACCCTGCTTTATCGCTTTGTATAGTTTTAAAGTAGTTTAAAGATTGAATAACATAAAATAACATAATATAATGTTATTTATGTTATTTCCCACGTGAAGAACTCCTGTAAACCTTGCAGTATTGAAACTCAGTGAACAAGGCATCTTAGACAAGCTGAAAAACAAATGGTGGTACGATAAGGGTGAATGTGGAGCCAAGGACTCCGGAAGTAAGGTCAGTCGCTGAAGGTCTTTTTGTACTGATTAGCAATCACATTTTGACCCACTGTTTGTTTATACAAAGAATGACTTTCAAAAGTTGATATTTACATTTTGAAGGTTGAAAGAAAAGAATAGAAAAAATAATTAAGTCTCTGAACGTGACAGCATTTTTCTTTTATGCAGTAACGGGCTGTAGTTGTAAGTATGTTTTACTATTTGAGTATTTTGCTAGAAAAACATGGAAAGAGAAGCCCCCAAAACCTCCCAAGCTGGTATCTTCATTTACACGTGCAAGTTTCAGCACAGTCAATGTGTATTATTCAGGCCAGCATCTTTTCTTATTTTTAGTTTTATTGAAAAAACACATTTTTGTTTCAAAATTGTGACTTACATTCTCTACATGTCAGTTTGGGAAACAGTCACATGCTTGCTAAGGGTGGACGATTTCAGGACAGACTCGTGATAAGGAAAAAACGCCCTTCCTGCCCTATTTCCCAATTCAGTTTGAAATTGGTTTGATTTTTTCTAAAAAAAATCTAGAAATACTATTGGTAACTCATTACATAAATATTGTATATTCTTTCTTATTCTGCTTTGAACCATTTTGCTGCTGTACTGCCCTGTCCCACACCAGCCATGCTGCAGGGCCAGCCAGGCTCCAGCAGCTCCTCGTGCAGGACCACTGTAGACCCCAGTGGTGACCAGTGGATCAGCCCGGTAGCTGCACGCTTAAATTGCAGGAAGTACTTATTTACACCATTCAGTTAAAAGAAAACACAGAGGATTTTTTTTTTTAATGCTTACACAGCCATTGAAGAGAAAAACACTGTAAAAGTGCTGGGCTTGTTGGAGTAAAGGACATTTTCAAAGGCACCAAGAGGAGGAAAAATCCAGCTCCAGCTGAAATCAGTCACAGTCGAGTGCCTAACTCCCCTGGTGCCTTTGGAAGTGCTCTCTATAATCATTCAAACAGAAAAGTATCATTTGGAAGCACCCTCTCAGTGTCAGAGGACAATTTCAAGTTCCATCGAAGCCAATAATAAAAATTCATTGATTTCAGCTGGACTGGAAGTTGCTTAGGCACAACCCTGTAGCTGTTCTATGAGATAAACTTGGGACCATGGGACATCTGACTGCACAGCAGCTGCAGAAGGAAACTCTAATTGAAAAGAGGTGTAAATGAGTAATATCTTTAGTTTAAATGGCAGGCTGTGTGCTACAACAGCATCTATCCAAACTGCCTGTGAAACGCACAGGCACTTACAAGGTAGATCATGTTTTATTCTGACTATACGCAAGTTTTGCTGTCCCTGGAGGTACTCGTAAGCGGAGCTCCGTCCGCAAGCGTCTTCCCTGGGCCCAGCCCCTTGCTGCAGGTTGCTCTGGCACCTGCCCGTCCAGCCGGGCCGGCATGACATGGCAACCCGGCCAGGGGCCGTGCTTGCCAGCATCGATCCCTGCACGCAGCCAGCCGCCGCGCAGCAGCAAAAGGGTTGCAGCTCTATTTAATCTGATTACCGAATCCTGTTTTTAAAAATGCAAGCCTTCTCCCCCATCTGACATGTATTGAAGGAAGGTAAACGCTGGCCAGCATTTTTTGTGTTACAACGACTGGTTTTATTTGGTAACTCACTCTCCCTCAGTCACCGAAGGTGCTAGTTTAGCTTAGGGCTCTGCTGCTTGACCTTAAAGTAACTGACCATCTTCCTAGGGTGTTTTTTTTCCTAACTGTTGAAAAAAAGGTAGATCAGTTTAGCAGCATCTCAATAATTTTACCTACATTCACCAAAACCAAGCGTGTAGTGGTTTGGGTTTTTCTTTTTCTAGTTTTATAATGGCCTTCTGTAAAACCTGCTGTTTTACGCAGCCACTGCTTTCCCCGTCAGAGCTTTCCCAAGGTGCCTTTGCCACCGGAGATGCTCAGCCGTAGGCAGGTTTGCTCTGAGACGCCGAAGGCCTGGGGAAGTCAGCGGCCAAAAAAATCTCATCGCCTCGGAGTCGGCCAGGGTTTCGCCCGCCGAAGGGTGGGAGCCAGAGCAGTCACTGCTGCGCAGCCCCGGGCTGCCGGGGACGGGGGGGGGGGACAGCACTGATCCACGCGTGGGACACTAAACGCCACGAGTGTAGTTATTCCAGCTAGGACTAAGTGCACAGTAGCCTGTTGTCTGTCTGCCTGCCTGCTCCTCACAGCAAAACTAACGGCGTGGCTCGTTTCTCTTAGGACAAGACGAGCGCTCTGAGCCTGAGCAATGTTGCCGGGGTTTTCTATATCCTTGTCGGAGGCCTCGGGCTGGCCATGATGGTGGCGCTGATCGAGTTCTGCTACAAGTCTCGGGCCGAGTCCAAGCGAATGAAACTCACCAAGAACACGCAGAACTTCAAACCCGCTCCCGCCACCAACACCCAGAATTACGCTACGTACAGAGAAGGCTACAATGTGTACGGCACAGAAAGTGTGAAAATCTAGGGGTACGGCTACGGGCCGGGAACTAAAACCCTCTGGGTTTTCTTTCTTTCTTTCTTTCTTTCTTTCTTTAAGCTGTGTGTGATATTTTGTTGCGTGCATCAGTGGACTGCTGCCAAAGGGCTTTTGAAACATCGTCTAGTGGCAGTCTCAGAGTATAAGCGATTTAAATTTCTTCCCTGAACAGAAGTAAGCTTGGTACCATCCTATATTACAAACGGTGATAGCTGGCTTCATGCTGAAGTGAGTAACTCCTCTCTCCAGCATTGTGCTAGTTCAGTACATATAAAAGTATTTTGTTAATTGCTTTAAAAATTACTGTAATCAGAATTTGCATCTCTCTTGCTAGTGACCTCTTCTTCTTTATTTTTTAAGCTATAATCAGGCCAGGTAAGTGCTTTTAGGAAGTCTCAAAAAAATCTACAATAGAACAAAAAAGTCTACACTAGAAATCATGATTTCTAAAGCATGAAAAGTAGAGTTGAATTGCTGAAAAACGACTCTGGAAAAGCCTGGTTAGCCTCTCACCCACAGACTGTGCCTCTCCCCAGGCTGAGCTTCCCTGCCCCTCGCTGCCGGGCAGTGATGAAATCTTTCTGGTTTTATTATAGATCCTCACCCTGACAGCATGCAAGAGGAGAAGCAGCAGAGAATGTGGCTACTTCACGGATTCGGACCACCTGAGCCAGTCGTACTCTCTCTGAGGTGTCAGGCATGACACGCATTGATGATGGTGCAATGTACTTTTAATAGGAAAAACTGCTATTTTTTCCTTCAGTGCCTTATGGAAGACTCTGAGACTCACAACAATGCAAACCATCACCGAAATATTCTTGCTTTGCTTGAAAGAAGAAAAAGAAAAAGTAAAAGAAAAAGTAAAAGAAAGCAAAGAAGAGAAAAGGAGAAAAAGAGAAAAAAAGAAAAAAAAGAGAAAAAGAGAAAAGAGAAAAAGAAAAGGAAAGGACTGGTAACAAGATACTAGTATGTGAAAAAAAAATTCTTGTAAAAAAATCAGTGCAACAAAAGCCATTCTTTGATACCACTGCACAGTAAATGAACTTGTGTCCTGAAAGCAAACCGCAGCCGGTTTCATCAGCCACCCCAATCGTATCAGATTATGAAACTCCTCCTGACACAAAGCCTCAGAAATCTGCTGCGTGCAAACACGGACTGGCCTGTCACTGCTTGTATGAGCTGATGTCAAGATGTTTCAGTATTTACTTACCGGTGGTGTGATTTTTTATTTTTTTTTCCGAGCCACTTTAAACTCTCCAGCTAATTTGAGCAATTCTGTATAGCGGTAAAAGGTGTAACACTGGAAGAAAAGAATCTGTGCATTAAAACCAGTTAAGGTCAATGACTGTGAATCTGTAAATCCAAAAGAAAGTAATTTGTGGAACTGCATGTCTTGCTTCCAGATCAGTAAATTAATTTCTTGACAAGGTAGCTAAAGTGTGGGCAGAAAATATTGCATTCCTTATTTTTTTTTTTTCTATCATCAGGCATACCTACAGGTGCTTTATTAAAATGACATTGGGTGGCTTTTAAAAAAAAAAGAAAAGCTACTTGCTGTTTAGGTTCAGACCATATATCTCTTTTCTTGCTGTGCATTTGCATTTTAATTCACTGTTTAATATCAAGCAATGAAGCAAGAGAAGCGCAGGTTAGTTTTTCCCAGGCCTGCTTCCGCTTCACCCCAGTTCTCTCACAACTAGCACTGTGCTCAGCTAATGCTTCTCGGTAATGGTCATTTTAAAACAGAAGTAAGGAAGGAGGATAGTAACTCAAGATAGAGCTGCAGTTCCAGAGTAATATTAAGCGATCTAACATGACTCCTGCTAGTACTGTTATATTATATCAGCTCCTGTCAACTCTTGTTTCATGGCTACTGGTGAGAGGATGCTCCTGTCCTTGCCCTCTCTGTAAAGAGGACACCGCGCTCCAGCCGACACTGCTACAGGTAGGGGCTCGCTATTACTCACATCCAATGTCTTAGACAGCAGCAGCGTTTCAGCCTTGAGCCTCTGCCTGGAAACTACTTAACTTCATCTTTAAAAAAGAAAAAAAAAATGCAAAAGACAAAAAAAAAACCTTTAAACATATTGTCAATCACATGGGAAATGTTCAATGGAATATCTGCATACTAATTACCTCTAATCGACAATATGTATTTTCTGTAGTTTACTATAGAGTTTTATTTCATCAGTAACATACAATGAAAAAGAAACTCATTTAAACCAGTCTGACCCTTAGGCGTTTAGTTTGCTGATGATAGATTTGAACTTTTAATAGGATTTAAAAAAAAGAAAAAGATTATATGGGGAAAGTCTTGTTAAAAATAAGTATTTCCAACAAAATGTAATATAAAATAATTTTAAAAGCTCATAGGAGAATAATTTATTGTTCGAGTTTTTAACAAGATATTGACAAAAAATTGTTTTGTTTTCATTTTCTTTTCATGAAACAGTGATTTTTTTTCAACTTCTGAACGCGGTCACGTCCCCAGCAAGGGCGAGCTAAAGCTGTGCGGTTATGAGTTGTATTTAAAACAAACATTTTTCTTAAATGCTGTATAAAAGATGTATGTTTATCAGATCAATTTTTAAGAGTGGAGGCTTCACACCAGTGAAGGGAGTTTGGTAAATGGTTCGATATTTTTTAAACTTGCATGTAAAGCTAAAACAAAACGTGTTGAGTGCTTACCAATTCCAGCTACCAACTTCAAGCTATCGGAAGTTCGGCAGTAGTCTCACGATGATTTGTTTCGGTATATTTTTTTTTCATTTGTTTTGCTCTGGGGGATTTTGGGGTTCTTTCCTTTTTCTTTTTTTTTTCCCCCCTCTTTTTTTTTTTCTTTTTTTTTTTTTTTTTTGTAATGTTACGTTCCTATTTTTGGTCGTTGAAACTGCACTTCAGTGAGCAGAAAAATTGCCAAGCAAACTAATGGCTGTAAAAGCATAAACTGCATGTGTGGGCATCAATTACTGAGCCTCATTTTAATGAGGTGTTGTACAAAGAGTTTTAATACATTTTGTAAATAAAACTGTAAAGAAAAAAAAAAATAAAGAGCCCACTGATCTTTTCACCAGAGGAGAGAGAGTCCCTACCTACTGATGTCCCTTTGGCCAGGCGAGCCTGTCTCTCTCTATTTGGGATGCCCCACAGGTATTTAGTTTGGGGCCGGGCTGTGCCTCGGGCCCCAGAGGTGCCACCGATGCTTCGCCCCCAACACTGAAGCGAGGACGCTGCTGGGAAATGTGTATTTCTGTTTTGGTACCCTGCAAACAAACTAATGGGTTTTTTTCTTGATGAGTGAAGCTGGTTGATTTTGGCCGGGTCCGAAGGGCAGCCTGCGGGGAGGGGGGAAGGGGCAGGGGAGAGCCCCCGGGGCTGCGGCCAGGGCGGGAGATGCTATGCCTTGTCCCTGGAGTGGGCAGCAGCGTGGGTAAATAAATTCCTCCAATGTTGACTATACAGATGTATTTTCCTGCAGTTCCCACATTTTCAGCAATGCTTTAAAAAAAAAAAACCAACTTCACCCAACATTTCAGCTAATCCTGACTAATTTATTGAGCTTACCTCATCCACAGTTTGGTTTTTCCAAGTCCCCACAAATTATGAACCATAGGAAGTAATCCTGGTGTTAAACAGCCGTTGTGCACCCAAATCACACCCCAGCAGGGGCAGCCCCTCTGGGGGCACCCCTGGCCCAACCAGCCTGCTGGTCCCCATCAGAAACCAGCTCCCACTGGGCTCCTTCCGGAGGCCACCACGGGTGACGCTCCCCGTGAGCGCCCAGCGCCTGCTGGGGGCTGAGCTGGAGCAGCACAAGACTTCACTTGGATGGCTGGGGATGTAAAGATCATCTCCTGAAAAAGAAAAATCCAACAGTGAAGGTCCTAGGCAGGTAGCGGTGCTGCAGAGCAGGCGGGCATGGGACCCGAGCGACCGGTTTGGTGCCTGCTGGCCAAAGCACACACTGAAACCCAACCAGACAAGCTGCGTCGAGTGCCCCCGCAGTGGTGCCTCTGGCCACGGGCAAAAATGTGCGTGGCAACCACACTGGTGCCTTTCCCAGGTCAGCACCCAGTGCCCAGCGGTGGGTCCTGGCTGTGGGGCTGCTGAGCCCGGCCCCGCTCCCTGCGGAGCTGCCGCCAGCCGCTGGTGCTTGTTGTACAGGAGCACAGCGGTGGGACACAGGGGCTGAGCCCACCTGCCTGTCTTCAGCCAAGTCTTCAGCAACAGCAAAATAAGCTCAGGAATAAGCAAGGGCTAAGACAGAACAATAAACAGCAATATTTGACCTTAAACCATCCTACAAGGCTGAAGGTTTCAGCCTGTTTTGGGTGGGAGAAGAGCACTGTGCTGGGCTCCGTGCGTGGGGCCAGCCCTTCCCGCATGGGCGGCAGGGACACGCGCCTCCCTCACCTTGGCCTTGGGGAGCCCTCACTGAAATGAGCCTATTTATATGTAAAGGGCCCACACAATGCATTCAGGGAAGCATGAAAAAAAAATATTGTTCTCTCTTTTAGCCTTCATTTCACCCTCAACATCCAGGTCAACATGGGCGGGTTGCATTTTTCTGCAGAGCAGTCTTGACCCGCTCCCCACTGCCTGATGGCTGCACGCAGCCCTGCACTGGCCACGGGGGGTGAGCAATGCTCCCTTCCCCATGTACCTGCCACAATGTGCTGCTGCAAGCAGGGCTTAATTTACCTGCTGAGCTCCAGTGCCAAGCTGGGAGGGTGTGAGCAAAACAGCAATGCCAGACTGGTAGCCACCATGGCCCTGCATGAGCAACCGGTGCGGTGCTGCCGCGCTGGGGTCACACCGAGCACCAGAGCCTAGCAAAACGGGTGTTAAGTTTTGCTAACATATATATATGGATCAGGCCGAACAAGGCAATTGGGGCTGGGGCGAAGCGGCACAGCTGCACCCAGCGAGCTGGAGAGCCCGGCCAGCCAGGACGGGTGAGGGACAGCCCCACGGGGGCCACGGCCATGAGGACGAGGCACAGGAGTGGGTCCTGCCATCCCAGGCCAGGCTGGGGCTGGTGGGGCCCCGGAGCCTCCCTGGGCTGCAGGAACGGTGCACTATTGGGCCAGAACTTGGACTTTGCAACATACATTGCAGTGAAGGCAGCAGGGCTAGTGCAAGAGCCCTGGAATGCAGTGGTCTTACATGCCCCAAAGTGACTTTGCCTCTAGACTTTTTGGGGGAAATAATAGGAAAAATCCAGAGTAATTCATCCAGTTTCCAGAGCCATTAGTGGGAGCAAAAGGACCTCAACAGTGTTCAAGTTCAGACCTAAAAAACCCAAACCCATAGCAGCTCCTCTGCACAGCAAAGAGCACATCTGACAACAAAATAAAATAAATAATAATAAGTTGTAACACAACCCCCACTGTATTATTATGGTACAGTTTTCCTTCCAAGGTTTTGTGCAAAGCACTGCAACATTTTTTTTTAAAAAATATTATTTATGGTTATTAAAATAATAATAATTCATGGTTATTAAAATTAAATTACAAAATGTCTTTGGTGTTCATATTCATCATCTCAGTCTGGAAAATTGACTCTATTTTGCAGGCAGCAATACATAAACAAGCTCTGGATAATGATAGCTCTATTCAATTAAACTAAAGGATTTAAGTACAGAGATAATATTTTCATGGATATTATAAATTTCAAAGTAATATTAACTCAGAACATCATACATCTAAAATCGGTATCAGGGAGGACAGTGCCCGCAGCAGCAGCCGCAGCGCCCACACCCTGGCACACCGCTGAGCTGCGCTCGGTGCCCCTGCGGCACCAGGGCTGCAGGAAAGGCCCAGGCTGGCATTACACCGTGGGCTAACACCAGTGGGGTTGGGGCAGCCGCTGCCGCGTCTCGCCCAGCCCAGGAGCCCCAGGCTGGAGCCCCCCCACCACGCTAGGACCCCCCTCCTGTGTGGTGCCCTACGGGGAGGCAGGTATGGCTAAAATCCCCACCCCTGTCCCCCCAGCACTCCAGTCCTGCTCTGGCTCTGCGCTCAGGCTTTCTTGTCTTTATTTCATCAGTCATCAACAGAGGAATTACTGAGACTGGTTTGTAATGTGGCAGCATTGCTGCAACAGCATCAACAGAAGTGCTTTCCAGCTTCCCCCGGGCGCGGGCACGGGCATTGGCAGCAGCCGCCCTGCGAGGCGAGGAGCAGCCGGACACCACGCCAGTGCCCAGAGAGGAGTCCGAGCAAAGCAGCTGCCATACACACCTTACAGCCAGTGTAACAGCAAAACCTCTGCCCCTTCCCAGCTACCAGGCTTTCCACTCCTATCTGCTGCCTAGTGTAGTTCATAGAGCTCGCTGGAAGCACCGTATCACTGGTTTTGCTGGACACCGTGGCACTGGCAGACTGATGTGCTGGGTGGTGGTGCCTCCACCGGCTGACACAAAGGGCAGGATAATGAAACCTTCATGCACACACCAAGTATTTATTTATTGCAGTTTCTAACATTGAAGTGTTAGCCCTAAATTATATATGATGGCTATGGCATTTTAGGATGACAGGACATCTTACAGCAGAGCAAGAGGACAAGATCTCACTCCGCAGCAACTTGTAATCAGAAGAGCAGGAGGGGGAAGGAGGAGCAGGGAAGGCGCCATGAGAAGTGATGGAGCACGGGGCGGGGGAGAGCAGAGCCAAGGAAGAGCAGAGGCTTGCCAGCAGCGCATCATTTCCAGCTAGTGAAGAGGCTGTTGACATCTCCAAGCAAGCAGGCAGAACTGACACCTAAAGGTGAACTTGGAGCCAATTTGTAGCAGCAGATGAGGACTGAAACCAGGATGAGTGGTGGCACCTGGCCTGCCCCAGCAGACACTTACAGGGGATTCTCCCATCATCTATTTTGTTGCGGTTTCAGGTCTTTCTTACTTTATTCTAGTTTTAGGCTGTGTGAAAGATGCAGTGAGGAGCTGAAGGCAGCAGCAGAAAACAAGCTAAAGCCAAAGGGAGACGGCTCTGAGGAAGGGCTGGGAAACACGGCAGGCAATTACAGAACTGCCCTCTAAGAGTGGGGACCTGCACAGACACCACAGGGCTGTGCAAGGCCGAGGAATGGGGCTGAGCTGGTGACTGGTCCACAAAGGGTTAACAGGGGTCCACGCAAGCACCCCGGCCTTGATGGCAAGGAGAGGGTAAGGCACATAAAAAAACCTGTAAAAAAAATGCACAACACAAATCACAGCCATGATGCTGGTAATGACTGGTGCTGTAGATAATGTTTAGCGTATAAATAAAGTAATTGACCAATTAATGAGCTCGTGGCAGATACTTGATACGCTGTAACGAGTAGGGAAATGTATGATATAAGACAAGAAATTGATTAAAGGAATATAAAAGCAGAGCTGCAGCCTGTGCAGGAGAGCAGGAGCGGTGCCTGTGCCCCGGCCCCTGACAGCGAGCTGCTGCCTGGCGGTTTGGGGTCAAGGCCACAAGTGCAGAGGGGGGACGAGGGTTTGGTCCCCCGGGGCACAGCTGCTGATAGGGAAAGGCGATAACGCCAGAAAGCCGCGGGCCCGGGGAGGCAGGGGACGGGTCCGGTACCGGCCATCTCCACCCGTGGCTCCATTTCCCTGGTGTAAAAATCCACCCTTTTGACCATTAAGAGCCCAGCAGCGTGTTTGCGTTTAGCCGCGAGAGTGCAGGCGCAATGAGAATGCGAAGATGAGTTTTAATGGTGTCCATCT
Source organism: Gymnogyps californianus (assembly GCF_018139145.2). Lineage (NCBI taxonomy): Eukaryota > Metazoa > Chordata > Aves > Accipitriformes > Cathartidae > Gymnogyps > Gymnogyps californianus. The sequence goes on from NC_059479.1 coordinate 18,360,291, forward strand.
ACTTAAAAAAGCGCAGGAAAACCCCTTCGAAGCGTCAGAGGCTGTCGCTGCAGGACGCGGGGCTCCGCACGCCGCCGCTGCTCGGAGCAACACTGACATGCAGCGGCCGCTCAGGGCGGGAAGCGCCGCGCTCCTGAGCCCGTCCCTTGGGTAGGGAGCATCCATCCTAAACCCAGTTCCCAGTTCCAGGAAGTCCTGTTCCCACAGTGTCCTGTGGGGAAGCTGAGGGTTCTCCCCAGCCTCACCCAGCCGGAGCCCAGCACACGTCCCCCGCTGGAAGAGCTCCGAGCCCAGCAGGATCCCATAGGAAAGGCGGGTCCCAGCCAGCCCAGCCCCTTGTAGCTCAACAGCAGCCCTGGTTTTGCACCCGTTTAAGCCCGTCTCCGTTTGACCAGCTCTTTCCCACCCCTGCTGCCGTGACAGCTTTCAGGCAGGGCTGGCATTTTCTGAAAGGGAGAGGTGTTTGCTGTGTGCTCAGGGAGCAGATTTTAATATCGTTCAAAGCTTTTCAACAAATATTGGATTTGAATTCCAAATATGGGCTGAGCAGGCTAATTACCAAAAACCTACAAAATTAATGTAAGAGCCACAGTTTGATCTGAGGCAAATAAATATAAATGGTATTTACTTAATATTCCCCTGCACTTTAAACAAGGGACTTTTGCCATATTCAGGCAAAATAACCTATTATAAAATAGCTGAAGCTGTGGCCTATCAATCACAGATGCTGCAGATTACACAGAGCAATTAGAATATCACATCAGACAGGCGACACCAGCACCAGGGCTTAATTAACAGATGCTTTGTACCAGGTTTTCCCCCAGGCCCTGGGCCAGGACCCAGGCAGGGTGCACTGCCAGGGCTGCCCTCCAGCTTGCCCGGCCACCAGTCCGGCCCTGTCTGTTCTTCCCTACAACCCCCTCAAATTTAGTCAATAGGGTCAATGAGCATGCCAGTGGTGCTCACAGCCATGCCAGCTCTGGAAACAGTCCCCTTCTTTCCATGCTTTCCCCAGCCCTCTGGGACTCACTGACTCCCCTATTCCCACTCAAGGTCTCTGGCCTTCTTCCTCGCCGTGAGCTGTACTCTATATACAGCTCCCATCGCCAAACACCCCTAAACCCTTGCTGATGTCTCCACACACGTGGCTGAGTCCCTGCAGAGACCCACACAGGGAAGGAGGACCAGCTTTCTTTTGGAAAGTTTTCTCGGGGGAGAAAACCCTCCCATAGGCATGAACATGGTGAGAGACTGTTCCTATGGCCCCTCTCAGGAAATCAGGACATTGCAGAACACAGCTGAGTTATCCCAGCTACAGCATGTGCTTTCACAAAGTTTAGTAATTTCCTTCTGACTGCTGCAGTTCGCTGCTGGTGTATCTCTGCACTCACCACACCAGGAACAGGGTCAGTGTAAGCATCCCGCATCCCTTCTCCTCTCCCACCGCTGCTCACGGGGCCCATGCAAGCTCCATGCTGCTTCTGCCATGTCAGCAGGCATTGCAGGCAACAGATGAACCCTCCTGCCAGGGCAGGTATGTGGTTCCTCGAAGCTGAATTTTAAATGATTATTTCAACTCACATTTACGTGTCTGGCCTGACAGTCTCCTGTTTTGTTTGGTGATTATGCTATATTCAGGGACCCCAGGGTGACCTTTTTCTTTGCCCAGCTTAACCCCATCTCGGTGTGACAGCCCTGCGCCCCGGCAGCTCCCCGGGGGAGCCCAGCTGCTGCAGCCCCAGCTGGCTGCCATGCGCAAGGTCAACCAGCCAAAGCCTCATCTCATTCTCACTCCAGTAAATCCCACGAACTAGAGTGACTTTGATGGAAGTATTTCATTTTAGACTGCCCTAATGAGTTAATTAAAAGTGCCTGAATATTTAGCTTGGTTACTCTCCTTTTCAGTAATTCTTCCTCACCTCTAATTAGCCGGGTAACTCTTACATGATTCCCTTCCCGATTTGTTTGTGTCTGTCTTGCACTGCGGGACAAGGGTTTGTAATCTTGCTCCGATTCATTCAGAAATAACCTCTAATTAATAAGGACAAAGCTAATCAGAAGAGTTTTACTGATCAAGTCTGTAAGCACTACAATTTCTTAATATGCAGTACTTCCAAATGCAGCCACCAAGATGACAGCCCTCTGTCCCAAATCCCAGATTACTGAAGACACAAACTGACCTTCACAGAGCACCAGGGATGCTCAAATTTTGGTTCAAGTTCCCTTTCTCTGGATTATATTTAAAAAACCCAAACCCACAAACCAACAAACCAAAACCCCAAAACCGACAAGCTTCTGTGTTTAATAGTACTAATACTCGATACAAAAAGGTTAGGTTTTTATCATTATAGTCAGCAAACATTCTATTAGCTATAGGTTTGTGTTTGTTAATGTTGAATCCATGCAAAAAAAAAAATCTATTTCCAAACACTCCTGGGAATAAAACAAATTAATTTGCTTTGTGGACAGTACCTGTAGGCCAAGATCATCTTCCACAATTAAAAATCTGTCAAGTTACAACTCCTCACAAGGCAGTAATTTTAAGCAGGCACATGCTCCATCTCCTCTCAGTCCCATCATCTACTTTAGTGTCAACAGTATCAGGCCCTCAGGCACGGCAATAGCTCAGATCCCCGTCACCTCTGAAAACGCCCAGGCTCATCGCTTCAGGAACAGACAGGGGCATGTTAAACGTGTTTTTAGACATAGAAACAAAATTCTCGAAGGAGCAAAAAATTGCTATATTGCAGTTATTTAAAAGGTTGTTATGCTGACAGCATAACATTTTCCCCATTGTTTGTCACATACTTTGTGAGCCATCAGTTGTTTTAACCACGTTAAAACAACTAATTCATGATGTTTTATTAGGCTCAATACTGTTAAACACACTATCAGTTTAGCACAGAATGTACCTTACACATTTTACTATTTTAAAATAGTCATTATAGGCAAATTCGACCAAACACTGATCGAGCTCCACAGAAACACCGACTCTCGAGCCAAACCACACTGCCTGCCTCAGCTTGATCTGCTGACGATGTACAGACAGACTCCTGTCTGTCACCAAAGGTAGTTCCTCGACAAAGAAATGACCCTCAGAAACTCGAGCTCTTCATACATGATTTTTTTTGGACAAAGGGGAGAGCAGAGCAGGAAAAAGCAATACAGGCGTGACACTCCATATAGCGCAAAACAGTGTTGTTTAAACACAGCATATAGCTGTTAACTTACCATTTAAAATAGGATTTAAGTTTTTAATGTCACCCTTATTTCCTTGTGCGCTTTTATTTTAAAAGTTCACATAAACAGAATATTGAACATTTAAATCTATCAAGCATGTTTCTCAGAAAAATCATTAAAAATTAGTTTGCTCTGACAGAGTTGTATTTTATACGCTTCCCCGTGAGCAAGCCCCATTTGCCAAGCCTGTTCAATAAGGACTGACCTCCCCGTGTAAACTTAAGTGGATTTGTATCAATTTCACTAATCAGCATCAATGAACATCCTTCTGGGAAGACATGGCCAACAAAAAGTGTTTATGGGAATCACTGCTGCTACAACTGTAGTGCTTAGCAGAGGTAAGCAGAATTAAGGCAACAGAGACCAGTACGGCGCGCTGATGGTAGTAATACAAACCACAGCACTCCAACAGGCAGAATCAATTTTCTGCTTGTCAATCTGAAAGTGTAACCTCAAAAAACATGATCATCCTTTCCTGTTAGAGATACTGAAAAAATGAGAACACACTCCTTTATGTAATAATTCCAGTTTTATAGGGACTGGAATACATTACAGTCCTGGGAGAATTTGTACCTACAAGAAATCTCAGTCTTTGTTATGAAGATCACCACTTTACAACACTTAAAATCTTTCAAGCTACTTAGATACCACACCTCCTCCAAGAAACTGATCCTTAACTTGCATGACTTCATCTTTTAAAATAATTATTCAAATTTAAGGGACTATGATTAGCTTTGCATTTGCTGTGCCTTAAAAACAGAGGAAAACTTCCCTCCAGCCTTTGGGCAGCAGCTGTGACAGCTCTCACTACTTCTGCTCACAATCGTCTGAAGCTGCATGAGGACCAAGGCTGTAAGGTTTTACAGTTCGGCTAGTATTTCAGTCTTAATACTGTGAAACGCCTCCCACTGGCATCAGATCCTCTCCTCCACACCCCGGCACAGTTTTATTGCATCGATTTTGAAAAGAAAGCAGATCCTTACCAAATGGATGAGGAGCAGAATTTGAATTTAAAAAGGGAGACAGAAGATACAGTAAACACAAAGGCTGAAGAAGAACTACTTGGTGCAGTCTGATATTACAATTCAACTGATTTGATACGTAAATGGCACCAAAAGGGGAAGTTTTCGCTCCCCCTCCAGCTCACCACTTCTCCTTCTATCATACCTGCTGACTGCAGAGGCAAAGGAGGACTTAGCCGGGCTTTGCAGAAAGCCGTCTCTCTCACAGCAAACAAGGGAGCAAACTCACTTGAAGGTTCAATCAGTCCTGCAGTCCCTGGAGTGAGAACTGACTGTAGAGAAAGAGCACAAGAGATGCACCATCTCCAAAACTGAACAAGAATCCAGCTGTAACAGCAGCTCCTGCTTTTTGGTGAATACCTGTTCATTGGGTATTTAAACTGCTGTGCCCAGGCCAAAAAAGCTCAGCTTCTCATCATACCTTTTTAATCACTAAATAGCAAACAAAGTCTCTAGACAAGACACTGGAATCTCCCCTTCTCCAAAGAACACAAACGGGTATTCTTTCACAACCCACATTTTCTAGTTTAAAAAAACCTAGTGATCATTTTTACTGAAGGAAGTCCACACCTTTGGGGGTGCGGCAGGGGTGGAAATTAGTCATGAATGCAACCTAAAGCCTTCCAGACCTGAAGATTTCTTACCCAGGTGAACGATGGCAGCTTCACCGAAGTGACCTACCATGCTATGTCAGAAGCCGGGCAGAGTCCCCTTTTTGTCAGGCATGAAACTAAACTGGTCAAACTAAACGAAGACATTTTCAAGACACTCTAAGTCAGTCTAATTTGACTAAATTAGAAATGGGGGAAAAAAGTGCCAGAGCTTTTAATGAGCTTTGGATGAAGGACAAATGCTTCGAGAGAAAGATGTAAACTTGAGTGAATGCAGGAAGGCAAACCCTGAGCTTCTCAAAACCGCTGGAGAAGCGTAACACATCTGTCACTTTGCAGTAGGCACCGCACTACGTAACCAACCCTTTGCATCTCATCAGCGAGCAGGTACAGAGGGCTCATAAGCAAAGACAGGAAACACTCTCCCGCAATTCCAACTAATATCAAATTTCCTTAACAATACAAAAAGCAATAAAGTGACCACACACAGAATGATTTACGACCCATTGAGAAAACTATTGTTTATTTAGAAAAAAGGTTACACTGGTAGAATTCAGCAGATAAAAAAATTCTTTTTTTTTTTTTTTTAAAAATGTCATTGTGAAACTTTTCAGACTAAAGTTCAGCAATACAAAGCTCCTGTAGCTGTAATTGAAATTTCATTTATTTCAGTTTTGAAGAGAGCATTTCCAATCAGTCTAAAAACAACATGACAAACAAAAGGTGTGGCAAGGGACAACTGAGCACAGGTTTAGGTTGGGATGGAAGGAACAGGGCTCATTCTTTGTTTCTTTAAACAAGTCAACGTTGTACACAATATACAAATAATCCCTAAGCATTGCATGAAAACAGTGCTCCCACTTGACTTTTTTTTAGTCACTGATATTAAAAACAGGCCAAGTAATAAATAAAAACTGAGTTTAAATGAGGTAAATCCAAAAAGGTTCAATAACTGTTTATTTGTGGTTTTCAAACATCTAAAAGAATGCATTTCAGATTGAAAGAATTACTAAACTCAGGCAGTATTTTCGACAACCTAAAGTGGAACTCTGTACACATGAAACCTCATTTGCACTATGGCAACTGTTTGTTTGCAGCACATTGTGCTAAAATATGGAATAGGTAACACTTTCAGCCAGGTACTGAAAATAAATGTGTAAGAAACTAAGCAACAAGTTAAAATACAGTAATGTACAACTCAACAATTAAATCCTCAGCATGGGGAAATAAAGCAGAGAACTGAATAATTTAAGGAGATGCAGATGGGTCCTCTTCATTCACAAATTTCTGTGCAATCTATACTCTGGAAAATACATTTCTGGTCACAGCTGGATATCTTCCCATTTCAATCTCACCTGCAACAAAGGCATACATAACTGCAATTAGCTGTTGTTCAAATGAATACTGATCTCACAACTCAGCATTTTATTCCATTCACGATTCAAAGAATGAGGGGGAAAATAAAACTATTTTCATCAGCCATTCATTCCCTAACTCTAGTTTAATCCACAGCAAGAACTATATTAATGTGAGCACTGCATTGTAAGTAGCGAAACACTGATTTAAAGATACAAATAAGAAACAAGTAGTCACTTGTGAAGGTAAAAACTGTTTTAGAAGTACAAGCCCCTCAAAATGTTACTATCTCTAAATTAGGCAAGAAATAAATGCAGTCAATCAGGTGTTGTACGTTAGGAAGAACGTTATAAAAGATTTAACAAACAGGAGCACAGGATTAGATTCCACAACCGTGTTGCTATAAAAAGCCTTTTTTCATATTTCACTACATAAACAGTTTTCCAGGCCAGATGCTCCAGTTTAGCCCATTACATAGCTGGATGTGAATTTTACTGTGCAACTGACATTTACCTAAGCACCTGCTGCTTAAATCATGATGTAGTCATAAAACCACAGTTGTGCTTTTTTAATTGATGACAATCCTCACTTTATATTGAATTGCTGGTCAAGATAAAACTTCACATTTTATTATTAAAGCAGCTGCAAGTCCTCAGTAGTGAACTTCACCTACCAAGACTGCCTTTTTTTTTTCCCCAAAAGTAACATTTAAAGAAATGGGAAAAAAACCCTGGGATCCATCCACAGTGATCAGACAATAATGGCTATGAAGGACAAAGAGTCAAAAAAAATTCCATGAAATTCCTTCCAAAGAGTGCTCATAATTTTCAGTTTGGAAGCTATTCACAGAAGCATCTTCTATTATTTCAAGAAGATAAAACAAATAGTACTAAGAAGCAATAATCTAATCTCCTACCCTTTTTTCTGCCAACACCCTCCAAAGAGCACATGGTATCAGCGTGAGCTTTGTTACCCAAAACCCCTCCACACATTTGCCCTCAGCTTCAGTGACTGAACGAGCAATGTCACCAAATGAAACTCTTGAGACCCTTTCTCCAATAATCCCCTCTTTGCTCTCTGAGGCCACAATCCACGTGTGGAGACTTTTTTCAGAGAACGTTTCCGGATGATTGGAAGATTCCAGAATTCAGATTTTTTTGTTTGTTTTGTTGGACCCTCATCAAAACACTCCTTTGTAAGTGTTATTTATACAAGCCATTCTATAATCCTTAGGCCTCTTGGAAAAGAACTCCCAACATCAAAGCATTTACACCTTTCAGATTGGGTCTCTGTTGTTTTAGACAGAGGCAAACAGAAGAACTTGGGACTATGTCATGGTCTTTCTCTGACACCTAAAGCAAGTACAGCCACTACAAGGAGCAATGTTAATTTGAGAGTCCACAGCCAATAAATCTCTCCAGTAAGTTTTGCCATATAATATCACCTTAAGTATTCTCAAACATGATACCCATGTAACTGAATTTCAAAAACAATGAGGATGGACTGGACAGTCTTCAGAGGTCCCTTCCAACACCCTTGCTCAAAAAGCAGAATTAACTGGAGCAGGTTGCTCAGGGCTGTGGCCTGCCAAGTTAGGTTTTGAATACTCTATGGATGGCAGCTCCGCCACCTCTCTGGGCAAACTGTTACAGTTTCTGACCACCCTTACAGTAAAAAGATTTCCCACCCGCCCCGTATCTTTAAATGGAATTCACAACAAATGGTGTTTGTGAAAGATAGCATCACTTTCTAGACCAGTCAAGACAGTCATGAAAACAAGACAAATTTTCAGCCTCATCAATCCTTCTTCAAAATCTGAGACAAAGAAGGACTTGTGCATTTAAAAATGTTGTCTTGCCCCTCCGTAACAGTATCAGTTTGTCTGATAAAAAGGAAAACTCTGCCTGCCTTATACGTTGTTCCGTAGTCAGAACAATATTACTCTATGAAAGCAAATAATCTCAAACTGTGAAAAATGTGTGACTGAATAAAAAAATTGTTTCTACTTCATTTCTGCATTTAAGTGCTCACAGAATCTACAAACAAAGTTTTAACAGAAACAATTCATCAATTCTAAATAGAGAACAAGCATAAGAATTATAAAGCACTTGGACAATTTGTGAACAGAGAGCAAGAAGCCATATTCTTTGATATTTGTTGAATACTACCAGTTATTTTCATGTTTACCCAACATATACACTTTTTAAAATGTAAAATTGTCCAGTGCTTTATGTAGAAAGATTGGTAGCAATGTGTGACTCAAGTTGGGTACGTCAGGTGAACTAATTTTAAGTTCATTGGGGCACTTTCCTTCCCAAATAACTGAGAATGAAACATTCAGAGACTATTAAAATGGCTAGATGCAAATAGGAGAAAAAACCCACCCTCGAACCCCTAAAACTGTATGGCAACATTTCTCGGAAAAAGTGCCAAACATACACCAAACACTACTAACCCCCCCACCCCACTCTTTTGGGGTTTTTTGGCCAAAAAAACTTGAGCATCTATACAATCTCTATACTGATGATGGGGAAAGTTTTTTCCCCTGGGATAGAATTAAACCACAACAAACAAGCAAAAGAACAACCACCCCCAAAAAATCCCCCCCAAACAACCAAAAAAACCCAAAACCCCACCCTGGGTAATTTCAGCCCTTTCACACTCAGGCTGTTTTGTTTGTATATCCTGTACCAGTCAAAAGGAGCCACATGAGATATCAAGTCAAACAGAGTAAATCATAAAATTTTTTACCTTGACTGGAACAATCTTCATTATCTGTGCTTGTCTGAAGATTTATGAGTAGATTCAACGTTAAGGAAAAAAAATGTATTTTACTACATATAATAAAAGGAAGCTAATTTTCTGTATTTTTCTGAAATGTTAATGTGTAAAAGGATATTGTTTCTTTTCTTCTTTCCCTCCAGTGCTGTCCCGTTTTTCTTTCTTTTCTGTTTTTTCTTTATCATGTCTTGATTCCTTTAAAAAACACACATATGGGAAATAGTTTATTATAATATACATTGTACAGTTTGATTAGAAGGATTATACACATTTAAAGTTATAACTGGCCACAGCTAAAAAAAAAAATCAGTCAGAATGACAGTAATCGGCTTCTATGATTTCTGAGATTATTCTAACTTTGTCTTACAGTTCTACGATAACCGCTATCACTGAAGAGTTACAACTGGGATCTATTGTTTGGTGTTTTACAAATATGACTACAACATACTTATCTGTTTTCACAAAAAAAAAAAAAGCTGTGCTGACACATGCACTTGAAAAATCGGAATACAAGCAGACTAGTTTATATGTAAATTAACCTTGCTTTCACATATTTGCTCAGCAAACCAGTCTGTAAATATTCTAGATTATTCAAAACCTAAAGTATAAGTTCTGAATTTTCCTGGCTACTGCCAAAATGAACTATTCCTCCAATTTAGCCTGCCAGGAGTAACTGCTGAAATATTTAGAGCCACAAGATACCAGAATTTCCAGACGTGTTTTCCTACACATTCACAGCGTATCTTTTTAATTTAGCCCATAAAGGAGCAATAAAATTTAGGAAAAAAGAATCGGCTTGTTCTGTCAACAACTACAACAACAACAAAATCAAATCAACAAAATGAGAATAGCTTATTTTACCTTTTTGCTACCAGAGGAGCTCTTCTCCATCTTTTCTGCTTTAATCGAATCACCTTTCTCTTTTCCTGAAGATTTTGATTTGTTCTTCTCCTTCTCCTTTTCATTTAAGCGAGGGGAATCAGAAGGACTTTCACTTTTACTATGTTTTGAAGAACCAGCTAAAAACACAACAGAAAGTTGTAACTCACAACAAGTAAAAGCCTAATACACACACACAAAATAAGATACGTACTTGTCCCATTTTCCTCTTTGCGTCGTTTAGTTGAATCCTGTGGTACCTCTCGGTCACTGTTTGAATGATCCTGGCACCAAATACAATTACGCAGATGTTAGCAAATTAAAACATACTCCTGAAGTAGCACCTGCTTATAATGTTACTTTGGAGAACTAATTTTTGAATACTTAAAATGTAACTGAGTTATTACATCTTGTGTAAAGTTTCTTGAGATCGGTTTTGAAGGGAAAAAGTTTTGAACACGTTACTGTAAACCGACCTTTGAAAAAGTAACAGAACAAAAGAGAAACAACCCTGATATGGATCACTTCTGCTTGGATAGGCTGTACAACCAATTATTACTGCGATGACTTTGAACAGAAAGCTTTCCAAGTATATATCAACTTTCTAAACTAGTTCATAAAAATTTCACCAACCCTTTTTCGATCTTTCCTGTCCTTTTCATCTTTCTTCTCTCTCTCTCTGGATCTTTCCCTTGACTTGTCCAAATCTTTCTTGTCCACTTCTCTCTCCTTACTCTTGGACAGTGTTGGAGTAGTGTGGTTAATGTAGTGCTGTTAAATTAAGGCAATATCACCAAATATTAATATGTATTCCTAGATGTGTAAATAAAAAGTCTTACTCTAACGTAACAGATCTAGCTCGAAGAGCAAAATTAAACATTAATACTTTACTAGCAATAAAAAAGTGATTGAAGACACTTTCAAACTTGTCATCTATAATTTAACCTATAGCTTTGTTTTCTCAACACTGGAAATTCAGGAACACTTTCTCTTAACTGAAACGCTTATATTAAATACACTCAACGTTGTTCACCAGTATTGATAGCAGTACTATTAAAACAGGATATGCACATTCCTGGACTCAACACTTGCAATCTTGCCTGGAATGAATGAATGGAATCAGCTGCTTAAACAGGTTCTAATTAATTTTTGAAGAATAATCTTAATCCACAAAGTATTTAAGCCAATACTTGGAATAACGTGTTTTTTCATCTAAAGTAATACAAAACTCCACCTTAAGGCTAAGCTTCAAATGATAAAAGCAGTCGAACATAGCAAAGAATTGGTTTTGCTCTGTAATGTGTTCTAGATTGTTATTCCACTCTCTCTTCTAACTAATTTTGATGGGGTCTGTAAAACATACTAATTTCACAAAGCTGAATATTTTTAATATGAACTGGGCTCGCAGGGGAGGATAACAGAAAATAAGTCACAGTAATGTCAAGTACAACACTTGACGAAGTTTAAATGCTACTGTGTATATACATAAGGTAGCACATGTATTATATAAATACCAATGCATTACAGTAACTAATTCTGTCTTCTTAAATACAATTATATAGTTAGACCTTTCTAAGAACTATTTTTCATAAACTACCAATAAGAGCACATTTTAAATTAAAAACACCTTTCCCTGGTATTTTAGATACTTAAGTTACAGCAACATGCAGATTTACATCAGTATACTTTAATCTTTCCCCAGTTCCATAAGCTATCCATTTTATTTGGGAAAAAAATTAATATCTTTTAATTAAAATGTTCTCTGTATTTCTTTTTAGAGAGACATCTTACTTAAAAGGACACCAAAGAAAGAGGTAAGTGGAAGATTAGTTTAGAACAATCTAGAAATCACTTGAACCAAACCAAATATTGTTTCAAGTAATTTTATTCTTTTAATTAAATTAATCCTGTCTTCTCCAGTTCTGGTAAATGTTTAACTTACCAAAACTTGATGTTACTGGTCCTATGTTAAAAGGCACACTGACAATGTTAGGTCTCTTTTCCTTTTATTACTTAACTGGAATTTTATTATCCTCCTACGCCAGAGACTGAACCTTCAATACTCCTTTCACTAGATACTTTTCCTGCTGCTCTTTTCCCTCACTCCTCTTTTTCTTGTTCCATTTCCTACATTGCCATTCCACAAGTAAATTTATCCTTGCTCCCTTTTTTGCTGTCAACTTTTAACAGCAACTTGCAAATGTTTTTTCTATGCAGCCCCGTTCAGTTGTCTCCCAGAGATGCTTTCCATGTGAGAAAGCCAACACATAGCTCTGCTTTCTCCTATTCCACTTCTTAAGTTCACATGGTTGGTCACAACAGATTCCACTGTTCTTCTACCATCCCAATGCAGAGTTCTGGAAAACTGCATCCCTCCCACCCCCCTTTACAAGAAAAGGCTGGATTTAGCTCATCAGGCTTTATCAACTTGCTTGCAGAAATGCTGCTAACTGAAACCACATCAAATTTTGGGCACTGTTGCATGTCGTGTAACTTGGGCAAAGGCCAAAGCAAGAATAAACACAAACCTAACTCAAGTCTGGCACCATTTATTTTATAACCTGCAATGTAAACCAACATTTCAATGGTCTGGCCCCAGAAATTGGGCGAAGTCAGGAATAAGGAAAGCCTGTAAGCATACAACAGCACTAGACTTCTACTAACTTTCAGTGGAAGCTGAACTCATCTTACAGGCTTCTGAATATCCCATCCTTCCCCCAAACAAATACACGGCAGTAAAGAAGAGCATTTAACTTGTCTTACACCATGTATAGGGAACATTGTCAAGAAGTGCCTTAAGTCTGTTAGAATGGCACTGAAGAATGAAAATTAGTTCATTAAGTGAGAAAGAACAGAACACAGCATTTAGAAGAGGAAGGAAAGGGTTGGACACCCCCCATCCCCTGAGTATTTAACAAACAATAAATCCATGAAAGTCACACAACTGCAACACACTTCCAGCTAAGTCTATACAAACACATCATAGTTAATTCTAATATCTAACTTTTCAAATTGACTAGAAAAATAAAGCTGTTCGTTGATAATTTAATTACAAATGGCTCCACTGTCTGCTTGATTACCACATCAATGTGCTAATAAGTAAAATAAATAGTTTTAAATAAAAATTTAGCTTAACTAATGAAAACTTGAGTGAAGTTTCAGTTAACCAGTTGAACCTTGACTAATACAGTAAGGGAGGGAAAAGCGAGATTATATAGACTACCATCTACCACACTTCAGACAGATGTGAGCTCAACACAAGTATTATAGTTTTCTAACTTCAAAAAACTTAAATATACAAGATATCATGACAATGATTTATAAATCATTTTTTGAAAGTATATGGATTCAATCTATAGACACTGTAATTTCATCAATTGTAAGAATCAAAGGATGTTTCCTATATACACTCTCCCTATAAGTAAGTATGGTTGGTACTGGAAAGATTCAATTAAAAAGCCCATCTGCAAGTGTCCATTATAAAATCAGAGCTATTTTGAATTCAAACACATAAAGTGTTCTGAACACTTCATTTATACAAAGAGAGCTACAAGTAAAACAGCAGTGTAAATATAGAATAGGAAGTGATAATCCATTATGCATTTTTAAATTAAGTGAATACAAGTAATCCTAAGCCTGTAAATTATCCAGAAAGTGCAGATGGTCAGCATTTTCCAAGTGATCAACATTTGTGCTATTTAGTTACACATTGATACTGACTGCGTAATCAAAAATCTTAACAGCAACTTTAGAAGATTTGATCCATTTCCTATTAGCCACATACCCTAATACATTAGCAAGTTTACAGTATTTGTGACTCATTATGCAAGTGGTTGAGTTCAAAAGAAGCAACAGAATAGTTGCAGAATATCTAAAATACAATATTCCAAAAGATCATTCAACTCATATCCCACTCTACTCAGTGCTTGTCAGGCCACACCTGGAATACCATGTTCCGTTTTGGTCCCCGCTATACAAAAAAGATGTGGATAGGCGGAGACAGTCCAGAGAAGGGCCACAAAGATGATCAAAGGACTGGGAAGCCTGCCATATGAGGAAAGGCTGAGAGAATTGGGTTTGCTCAGCCTTGAGAAAAGAAGGCTTAGGGGAGACCTTATCACCACGTTCGGTATTTAAAGGGTGGCTACAAAGAAGATGGAGACTCCCTTTTTACAAGGGGTCACATGGAAAAGACAAGGGGTAATGGGCACAAGTTACACTGGGGAGATTCCAACTGGACACAAAAGGACAATTTTTCACAATGAGAACAATCAGCCATTGGATAACCTCCCCAGGGAAGTGGTGGATTCCTCAATATCGGACAGTTTTAAGACTCAGCTGGATAGGGTGCTGGGCCATCTTGTCTAGACCGCGCTTTTGCCAAGAAAGGTTGGACCAGATGATCCTTGAGGTCCCTTCCAACCTGGTATTCTATGATTCTATGAACTCTTGAAAGCACTCTTTAACATACATTCTCATAAGACACTGAATCTGAATTGCGTTTACAGGAAGCAAACGCACCAAGGTGATAATTTAGAAGGTTGTCTGTGATGCTTAGAAATATAGTACTATAGCACTAAAACATCAATACAACAGTAGTAAGGGTAAAGAGTACGGATATTCCAGAGATGTCTCAAATATTTTTGGTTTTAAATAACTACTGTTTTTTAATGGGTATCAAAAAAAGAACTATTCTAAGAACTATTTTAACTATTCTATTACCTCTTCAGCCAAATAAATGGCTTAATCATAAGGACATTTCTATAAATTTGCAAGTTTCAGAGAGGACCAGAAAAGATACTGAGCCATAAAATCTCTTAAAAATATTGACAGAATGGTAAATTCAGGGGATTTTCGTTATGTTGCTTCCACATAACTATCCATCTCTCCTGTACAGAGGTTCTATATAGCAGACTGAAAAAATCCCTCCATTACTACACTAGCATTTACAGGAATGGAATTTGAATTTTCTGATGGGGTTTGCCACAAGATGAAAAGTTAAGTTCTCTCTGCAACAAAACATGAAAGTAAACTTTGGTGGTGTCTAAAAGATTCAAACCTTTGCTGAAGAGTCCTTGAGTTCGTTGAGGTTGTCCTGTAGAAAATGAATGGAGATGACACGTAAGCTGGAATAGTTTTCAGAAACCAGAGGAACTTTGGGAAGCATGGCCGTACCCTTGAAACAAAAAACAGCTACTCCTTCTGGAATAAATCTTATGTTAATACTGTACACTGAGTAAAGCTAGGAACTGAAATATTTTTTAAAAAGAAAGAAGGAGAGGAAAAAAAAAAGGAGACAGTCATATCTATTCTCTAGACCCAATTATTAAGTAAACTACAAAACATGTTTATATCTAATTCTTCATAAAACAGTGAAAACACTCCCACCAAGACAAAATATAAAGAAAAAATAAGTCTGAACTCTAAATACAGCTGAACCACAGGTGAAACAGGTTTAAAATGTTTTTAAACCTGTATCTTCTCCACTTTCAGTTAAATGTGGTAGAAGTCACTCTAGAATGACTTTACATTGCCATTTACAAAAAACAGGCAAGAAAAACTTTGTCATTTTGAGTAGTTATCACTGTCACCTGCTTCCTCAAAACTAGTAACAGCTATTTGAGTTCTCCAAAATAAGCCTAAATCTTTCAAGTAAATCTTACATAGAAAAAGATGTACTCTTTGAAAAACCAGAAAAAAAGAAAAGCTTGTTGGTAAGATGGTGAAGTGTAAAGGCCCACATAATCCATCACAGCGCTCTTGATGAAGTATTAGTAACTTACAGTTTTAAATGTTCAACGTACTGCAAATTCAAAGATTCCATGAACATAGATGGTTTAGAAATAAAATAAATATGGAGCAAGGAATGGCTACCCTGAGTCTTCAAGTAGGCTACGCCCATGGTTTTGTGCTGCGCTTGAATGCTTGGGGTTTCTCTTTGCTGGGTAGTAGGCTTGGTTGCCACATCTGGTTTTATCGTAACGCAGGGCTCAACATGGTGGGAACCCATTGGAAATAAACAAACCTCGAAGGGAAGGTACAACAGAAGCTGCATGCGCACTGAATATACACAACTACAGGAGAACTGATCACCAAGGAGACTTTAAAATGGAACTCCTTTCAAGACTCCTCCTTAGAAGGCACATATCGGTATGATGCTCATCAAGAAGCCTGATGAATTCAGAGGTATCGTACATCCCGTATCATCCAGGAATCTTCAGTGCTATAGATTCTTCAATAGAAGTGCAGAAAAATATGCTCCACTCTGCTGCAAAGACTCGTTTGCTTGTAGCTACCATTGCACTCCAAAAAAACTGACTGCTTAAAACAATGAGGCACTTCTGTGTAAAAATTCTCTTGCAATTTCCAAACACTATTTACAAAATTTGTGCTAGGTCCTTGAAGCATTATTTTGGTTAATTAAAAATATTTTTATAGAAAAAAAAGACAGTCCGCCAATAAAGAAAAGGAATGCATTTTCTAATGCAACATAAAACCTCCAGTGGTTCCAGTGTATACTTGGCACAAAACTTGAAGGAAGTCGAACATTGGCATCCCAAACTTGTGAGCCTAACATGGGTGCTGCCTTCCTCAGGCTATACTAACCTTTACTGTTGAGGAATGTGACGGAGAAGAATGTGTATCAACTTTGCGGCGTTTTTGTTCTGAGGAAAGAAAAGAACAATAGCATTATTAGAACACATTTAGAAGAGGATAATCTAATAATATGGCCTTCTAAAGTACCAAAATAATTTAAGCTAGAATTCAAGTTTTACCACTATGTAAATTTTGTTTTTCTCAAGCTATCTAGAGTTACCAGCATGCCTTGACCCTCTTCATGAAAGTTTGCAGGAAAAGTGTAATGTGAACAAACTGCTGCAAAATTATGCTCATTTCAAACTTCCATTTTATGTAAGTCTGTATCTGAATTTCAGAGTTGCTATGAAGACCCTGAAAAGGTGAACCCAATGAAAAGCACTACAACTCTCCTTTACTTGGTTTGCCTTAAGCAGTGCAAGTGTAAAACTCAACATCAGCCTCACATTATAAGAACTTAAAATACCAACATTAAAGATTTGTTAACCCTTAATATAAGGAGGAACTGATAAAGCTTACTGTGTCCTACTTAAGGACAAAGGCCTACATCTTCCACATCCCCCGTTTTCTTTCAATTCAAAGGTTATGATGAAACTCTCAGAGTACACTCTTGAGGTTTTTGCGTTTAATTTTTGCAAAACTTGCAAGGCCACAGTTATACAAATACATTTTAATAAAAGAACATTTAGACTTATACTAAAAACGATAGGCTTTATGAAAATGAGCACTCGCTGAAGACATGTGAAGTTCACACATTCACACAGTTCACCTTTTGGAGGTATCCTGACTACCTACTTTAGGCACTAACTGTATTTAATAGCCAATGCCAAAATGCTAGCTATTATGTAGCAATTCTTTCTCACCATCTCTAGCATTTTTTGACATTCAGTGGTTTTTCAGTGACACATTCTATTTTTCTAGACAAGAACAGAAATTAAATATGCAAACTTACCCCTTTCAGATTCTGATGTTTCTGATCGGGGAACAGGTGACTTCAAGGACCCAGCTACTGGCACCTTTTCTACTCCTTTAGCATTTTCCTTGGATTTCATTTCCTTCGCTACATCTCTTTCTCTGGACGGCTCCTTTTCTCTCTCCTTTTCTGCAGTTGACTTTGACTCAATGATGGTAACAACTGTCTTGGATTTTTCTTCTTTTGAAGCTTTTTCTTCTTTCTTGACTTTTTCCTTCTCCTTGTCAGATTTTGGCGTTTTCTCCTTGATCTCTCTTGCTTTATCATCTTTGTTTGCCCGTTCTTCCTTCGGTTTATCTTTCCCATCCTTCCCAAGTGCCTTCATCTCTGGAATGGCAGCTGGAGTCTTGTCTTTTTTTTCTTTATCTTTTTCCTTCCCACTTTTTTCTTTATCATCTTTCTCTTTAATAATTTTGCTGCATCAAAAAATAAAAAGGCCAATTAGCATGCATACAAAACCAGCTCTAATTTTATCACAAAAGTTTTACTTCTGATGGTTTGATAGAACGTCCTGAAGCAGTCACTGTCAGATTTCAGATTTGCTGTCTCTCTATCAGAACAGCAACAAGGAAATGTTCTCATTTGTTTTATCTTTATTTAGCTAAAATGGAATGCATTTAACAAGTGTCAGATCAGCACAGCTGTACATTTTGGCAGAAATAATCTCATTTACTAAACTTTGAAGAAATGGAAACAATTTATATGGAACCTGAAAGTAAAAAAGAAAAGGCAGGTCAATTTCCAGTATAATTCTATGGTTTGGAAGGAAGAAAAGAGCAAATATCAAAGAGTAGTTTTTCTCACCTATTAGAAGCACTGTTTCCATTGCTTGTTGTCACCTTCGGTGTAGCATTGACAGCTTTATTAATAACTTTCACCACACCCTGAGACTTCTCCTTTAGTTTATCTGTTTTAAAAAAAAAAAGTGAACAGCTTTATTTCAACAAGTTAATATACATCCTACTGGTTAAAATAAAACAAGTACCTAAGCATATTCATGTAAGATCATGTGCAGCTAACAGTTAAAATAGGTAAATAAATGCAGAACACCCTCTCCCAAAACCAATTAAAATAAAGAACACACACTGACCCTATTTAGCATCGCATTTAGACTTTTTCTTTTCAGTTTAATGAGCCAAATTTTGAGAGTAGTGTATAACGTCAGAAGAATTCTACTTAAAAAAAAAAAATAATCATAGGTTTGTTTACCAGTCTCCTCAGTAGTGCCTTCTTCCAGTCTAACTGTATTTATTGTGAGAGATGTAGGCATCCCAGCACCACCTGGCCCATTTTGTACTGTTGCAGCTACAGCATTCCTGGCAGGTGGGTCTTTGTGGTGGAATTCATTTTCAGGTATCATGAAAGGCTTCCTACTTTTCAACTGCCCAGAATAGCTGCAAGTCGCACAGATTGTTAAATATGCACAAACATAAAGCAAAACACGGCTTGAATTTTAAATGAGGATCTAATCTAACAGTTCATCTGGTATTTATTTCACAGTTTTTCCCAACTGATATGCAGTTTCTTCCCCCTTGATTGATGGGCTCAAAAGAAAAAAACCAAAACAACAAACAAACCAACCAACCAACCACTAGGCACAGAAGCCGCCCTACCTCCACACTCTCTTTCACCACCACCACCACCACACACACCTGCCAAACACACAGAAGAAACAGCCTACTGACAAATCTTAAAACTGTTAGGGCAACCTGAATTGGCCCTCAAGCATACGTGGATGATTCTGCATTCATCACAGAAAAATGTAAAACATAACTAAGCATGTTAGTTTAGCATTTTAGAATCATATAAACTTCCAAAATCTAAGCAGTCTTGCATCAATAGGCCTTGGCTGTCTTCATTTTACTCTCCCTCCTATCTACTTGCTGCTATACTATTTCTCTAAAATTAAGCTATGCTCTTGTGAGTGGAAATCTTTACTATTTAAAGCGCTTTACTAGAGTCTTGTAAAGGAAATTAGCGATCATCCAGCACAAAATGAAAGCTTCATTCACACTGCCAGCCCTGAGATGCAGGATAGTGAAATCTTCTGTGATAAGGCAAAAATCAAATGTTAGGACTGTAACAGTTCCGAGTCTTTAGAAGCTTTTCATGATCCACTTTTAACCACTTTCTTAAAGTAAGGTGTTGTTACCCCATAGCCAATGCATATAGATCAGGTCTCTTCTCTTTCTCTTCCTGACATATCTTATGTACTCTTCTTTCCAAGGCTTGGCCCAGGTTCAGCACTTTTGGATACCACGGAAGGATTTTCGTCAGCACAATCAGGATATTTCTGATATGTGTGTATTCACCTGTTTCAAGGCAGTGCACAGAAGCCTAGAACACAAATTAAATCTAATGAAGTTGGTTTTTTTATTAAAGCTTCCAAAAACTAAGTTTTTCGGCATCTTTACTTACCTTAGTTAATTTATAGTGCCATTTGTGTACCACATGTCTAAAATTCTCATAATCCAATTGATCAGCTTTATTTCCACCATCAAATCCAGTTGCCCGTAATATAGTTAGGAAGCCTGGATAGTTGCCACATTCCTACATGCGCATAAAAGAAAAAAAAAATTTTTTTTTCAGGAAGCATAAAACCAGTAATTCTGCAAAAGTTAGTATGATAACTGAAGCGATTTTTCACTGATTCTGCTAAAGACTAAGACATGATCACGCTTTACAAGACTTACACGCATACTTTTTTTTTTAAAAGCTTATTTATGTTGAAATCCGAGTTGTCGGTGAGAGAAAAGATTATTCATAATTTAACTAGCTTTTGCAAGGAGTATTGTGAGAGTTTCCATATGCTCCCTAAATTATCTTCAAGACAAGCTAAAAGAAAATAAGAAATGTAAGATTTTTTTTTTTAGCCACTATATTTTTTGACACTATACAAAATTACTTCTATTAAAACTACATGAATTACAGAAACTCAATTCTAAGATTACACCATCGGAAAAATTCAATCACACAGTGTTTTTAAATCTAACGATTTCACTAAATCCATTTTTATTGGGCTGAATTACACAAGTGGCCATTATATATTCTCATGACCAAACTTGTCACTTAACTTCACATACCTTTTCATATATGACTCTGTCACTGTGCCATCTAGTCACAGTCTCCAGCATACAGCATAAAAACCTGCCATATCTACTAGCTTCATTTTCAGTGCAACTTGCAACTGTATATATAATATCAGAGAAAACCTGTGAATAGCAGTAATAAAAAGTTACAATGACTTTACTGAATTACAAAAGGAACAAGAACCAACAAGAATTTCAAATTTCTCTCATTTAAACCACTGTTACGCTGGTTTCTAAATATAAAGGAGATCTCTCAGAAAATATTCTCAGTTTGTTTTCAAGACTTTATTACCCAACTGCTGATCCTTCACATTTAGCCCAGAATCTAAGCACTGCATATAGCTACTGCTGACACACAGTTTTCCATAGTTAAACTGTGTCTTCATTGGCATATAACTGTTTTGTTTTCAAATTAATAATTTATTTGAGCAGGTAGAAGTAAATACCTAGCCAAGTGGATGCAAAAGGATTTTTTTCCTGGCCTGCACAGGTTCATCAGATAGGGCTCATGCAGTTGCCTACTTTTGTCACCTAGAACATGGACTGTGTTGGAGCTGAATGCATCCTGCAAGATTCTTCCATCTATGTTCTCCACCTTCTTCCTCCACAGAAGAAAAAGAATGGCTATATGAACAGTGAGAACAGCCTGAACAAATGCCTCCTGCAACTGCCCTGTTTGACCCAGAAAGTCAGGCTGCTGCTACTATCAAAAGTACTCCCCATGTCACCATGGGCATCTCTTCCCACGTCTCAGCAGTGACGCAAACTAGTCCACTGTCTGTAGTACCATTCGCCAGGGTCAGAAGGGTCCTAAGGATGCTGCTTGTGGGAGGCAAGTATAAGAAAGTCGATACTACAGCAGCAGGGCACACACAGCTAAAATGGGAGGGTTAGATGAGGCCATAGAAATGCAGACCACTGGAAGGCTGCAAAACCTGAACGCAACTCCTAGGACTGCTAATCACTTTGCTTTGAAACTCTAGTCTCATTGGGATGAATCAAAAACAAAATTTCTTGAAAATAACCCCTGAAGCTCTAGGAAAACTTGGTTTGTAGAATCTGAAGTACAAAAGGGAACTTTTGATTGTCACAGATTCTTGAATTAAACATAGGTAATGATTTTGTTTACCTCTTTTGGGAGGCAGGGGGATACTAGTTTTGCATGCTCATAACAGTAATTAAGTACATACACACACACAGTTCTAGCTACTTACTCTGTCATAGCAAAGAAGTGTGGAGAAGTTGGGTGTTTTCTGCTGATGCACCAGTTCTACAAAGTGAGCGCAATAAACTGCATCGATTGCCGAAAAAATGCATCGAGGAAATATACATAACTGCAAAAATTTTGTGATAGTCTCATTCTTGGTAGACTCTTCAAAAACAAAGAAGTTGAGAGAAAAAAGGAAGAAAGAAAGAAAGTTAGTGGGTTAACACTTAACTACTCTCTTCCCAAGAAGTTCAGTATCACACATCCACATTCTCAAGTTTGTACATTAGGCCGCTTGTACTCCAGACATATCTTCGGCACTGCTCAGAAAAGGTCAAAATAAGCTTAACTGTTTGAGGATGGGGGGGAGGGTAGAAGGGTAGTTGTAGCAAATCTTTATTTCTTATTGGGAAAATTCTTCTGTTACACAATGGGGGAAAAAGCAGGCTCAGAAAAAACTTTGGTAAACTTCTCCAACAGCTCAACTTCTGCACATTAGCAAAATGAACACCATCTGCTATTTCTCTAGAACACTTGTTTTCTCCTTTCTAGATGGGGCTGACTTTCAGCTCTATTTCCTTAGAAATGGAAGAATATGCTGTCTAT
The DNA here is from genome assembly GCF_018139145.2 of Gymnogyps californianus. Classification (NCBI taxonomy): domain Eukaryota; kingdom Metazoa; phylum Chordata; class Aves; order Accipitriformes; family Cathartidae; genus Gymnogyps; species Gymnogyps californianus. The sequence goes on from NC_059479.1 coordinate 18,382,652, forward strand.
ATACGATCCCTTAACAATCATTTTTCCAATCAACCAAACAATTATAGGAATTTAAATAGAGGAACAGTCTTCAGTAAACCACCATCCCAACACACACACATTTTGTGAAAGTTTCATTCTACCACTGAGTAAGAGACTGCACTGTATGCTCAACAGTTACCCATTCTGTTTGACCAACCACTGACTGGTGAACACAACAGCCAAACACATACCCAAACTGGTCCCATGGCAGCTCTTGCCCATGGGAAGTTAACAAGGAACACAAAAACAAGCTGGGAGGGATGTACAGCACAAAAGGAAGGTAGGAAGAAAATAAACATGGATGAAAGCACAGAACTGAAGACTGCAAATGGATGCCTTCAGAGGAACAACAGTCATGAGCCTCACAAGGGCAACTGGTGTTTTTGCACTGGGAATCCTGCACGGGCTGCAGGGTACAAGTCATAAGACCCAGGATTTACCTGCTTCGATTCTGTGATGCTCATGGAATAAAGCTTGTTCAAGAAAGGACTACCAGCTTTTACTTAACTAAAAATTTTATGTTGATTTTATTTAATTTTAGTATCTACTCCTCAAAGTTTATAACAAGCCTTTAACACTTTAAAAAAAATAAACCAAGAGAATCACAGCTCACAGAACAATCAAGTGTGTGAGTTTTACTTCAAAAGTGTAAAAGTAAAGCAACTAAGCAGCCAGTCAGAATAGCTAGTTTCTGATTGTTAAAACTACCAGTCTACTTATTCTGCCAAAAATTAACCTACTCTTAATGATATAACCACTCTATCAAAAGTATCTACGCAAGAAGCCAGTCTTTTAAAAAAAAAAATTAAATATTAATAATTTTTAAAAATAACCATACTACTACAGTGGATGTGCTGTTCAATTTCCTCATATAGCACAATTACAGATAATTTCTTTCAATGGGGAAACTGCTGAAAAAGTTAAGTTTGTCTCTGAATGCAATGCTGGGAAGCTTCTTGCAGCTGAAGCCTGAGCACTCAAGAGCCAACAATAAGCTATTCCTCGTACCCCACAAATGCCTGTATTATTAAGAGTACATGTTTATATACAGACCATATCTACACAAACAATTTTATCCATGCTTTTGGGTGCTTCCTTAAGCAGACAAATTTATCACTCAGCTCTAGACCAAGCTTCAGTCAGGTAGTAATTTTTCAACCAGTAATTTCATGTAGCTAATTAGCTGTCCGTACCAGTACATTAAATATTTATAGGGAATAACCTTTCTTAATTTAACTGTCAATGTTTCTTCATTAAATCAGTTGGGTGTATCTTACATGAGTTGGACAACAAAACGCTTTTCCACTGGATTATGCTAGGCTCCTTGGGACAGATGAACAACTACTTCCAGTTACAAACTGAAAGTTCTTCCAGAGAAGAAAACTGACCAGAGAAAAACATTTCAGATTAACCAAACTAGTAGAGTTTACAATCAATATGAAACATCACAGAGGCTTTGTCAGAGAAAAAAGTTTGTTCTGCCTCCTGCATATCTGCCATATGAAACATTTGCATGCTGTTTCGTTTTGTGGTGCTGTTAGGCTGGCACAATACTTACCTTGTCATTAGAACAGGGTTTATGTTACCGCCCAAATACTGGCATATTGCTCCTAATCACAGGACTCAAACAAGGTAAGTTAACTCAAACCACTCATTGAGAGTTTACATGCCTATTTCTTGCAATGTAGCAATTATCCTAACTTAGCAGCATTCTAACTGCAGTAAATTAGTGCAAGTCACCTTGCAATTACAACTTTCCACTGAATTGGTCAATCTCTTATTTATTTTCTAAATTAGTGCAATATTTAAAAGGTCTTGACATTGCAAGAAACAAACAAAACATCTCCCTGAAAACCAACAACTCAGCATTTGCAGCAAAGACACACTACGTTATAATTAAAAGTCTACCTTGCTAACAGACCCCAACATATAAAGAGATCAAATTTTAAAATGAACATTAAGAGTATTAGTGCAAGCTGAACTTTTAGTTCTGGGGACTGTGATGACTACAAAAACATCCAGAGTGGTTCCCCTACACACACTTACTTGCCAGAAGCCAGTTATCCTTCTCTAGTTTCAGTCTCTGTAGAACCCTCTGCACATGCTCCAACTGCTTCTTCTCCTCTTCAAGGAGCTTGTCCTGAAGAGCTGTGCAACGTTCTTTTTCTTTTTTCTTTTTATTTGGAGGCTATAAAAGGTCAATGCAACTCACTTAGTATTATACTAACACTTGCTATAGATAGAGCAATTAAATTCCTGATAATGCTAAAGAATACCTGAAAAGCTACTTCACTAAATAATGTTCTGCTCTAGTAATCAACTGATTTTATGAACACTGGCTGACTAAAGTCAAGACAAAAGTGAACAGCTATACCACAGATACAGGTGTCAAAGATTGCCTTCTGAAACACAGATTTTCCAGTAATTTTCATTTAGTGAAGTCACTGGTACTTTTAACGCGGGAATTAAAGGAAGAGTCAATCCAAATTATGTGAATGTGACAAATCAGAATGGATGAATCAGGTGACAAAACCTCCCAGATCTAAACGACCTTAATATAAGATTTCACAAAAAAAAAAAAAGTCTTTCAAGGTTCGAAAGTTTAAACTGGACCATAAAATTACATAAACATACCATTTCCTGATTGTCATCTATGGCTTTCATCTGGACTTTAAGTTTATTGACTTCTCTGTCATAGCTACTATGTGGGACAGCAAGGTCATACATTGTCAAAGACCAGAATGTAGCATAAAACTGAGGACTGATGTCATCCCAAACTTTGGGAAGGTGCAGAGAAATTACAGCATCATGAACAGGAGCCATCACCAGCTCACACGATGTAATGTATTTGTGAACTTTGTGCTGCTGTTTATTTCCCTTCTCAGCTTTTTTTAGTTCATCATACTTTGACTGCAGATAAAAAAAATGAAAAAAGAAAAGTTTATAATCTTTGTACACAAACATATAATTTAACTTTTACAATATAATTTAACTTTTCTCAAAAACCTTTATATGTCACAAACATTTACACACATGAGATGTCACTTATGTACATAAAGCACTGAAGAACACTGTACAGAACTTTTAGTATTCATCCGTATTGGATGGATTTATCTTTCTTCACTGATGCTGCTACCTGTTGTTATAGTAAACACATTATACTACACCAAGTACAAATTGCTCTTGATATTTAACATTTTAGATGCAGAAATAAATTTATTTCTGACACTTCCTGATATACCACACCTTTTGGCAGCTGCAACATTTTCCTCCACAGCAAGAAAATCGATCTAAAACACCTGCAGAAGAACTTACACATTTGGGGGAACGGGGAGGGAGAGAACTCCTGCTGATCACCCAAATCATCAGAAGAGATGACTTCACTAGCTACAACTTGTGTCAGCTTTCATGCAACTGACAGATGGGCCACATTTTCTATGAAGCTAAGGATAACCTGTTCCAGCCCACAGCTTCTCTTTCTACCTCTACTCATAAAGCTCCTGCAAGTTTTATTTGGCAAACTTAAACTTTAGCCGGAACCTAACACGTACATTGATAAAATGTAACATAGCAGCACTAACAGCAGGCACACAGAAGAGTTCTACTTACTGAAATATGGTGCGCATACATGGGTCTTGAGAGGAAAAATGCAGCATCGTGAGGTGTGTGAAACTCATTACAGAGAACGTCAATAGAAGGCACTCGCTTAATGTAATCCTCTGTGCTTAGATTGGATGCTAAAAACCCACCAAATTGTACCAGGGTGTCATGGCACTACATGTGAAAGATACAGAAAATTAGCACGCAGTATTATTTTGTTAAAAAGTGAAGTTAAAGAGAGCTTGAAAGCTTTTTTTTAATTTTAAAAAAGTTAACAACACATAGCACAGCAAGAATTTTTTCATGGGGGAAGAGATGCTAAATTTTTCATGCCACATACTTCTGTCACTCAATGCTGACTCAACTCTACCTGAACAAAAAAAAAAAAAAAAAAGTGCGCCTTACAAAAGCCAGCAGAACTGTACAAGCATTCTGTTCTACCAGAATGAAATGAAACTAGTTCCTACTGCCTAAGGCAGCAAAAGAATTCAGGCTGCTGCTTTAAAAAAAGAGAAAGAAAGTTCGTCTAACAAAGTAAGGTCAGAAAAACCTAACAGACGACTTAAGAAACAAGAACTTAACTTTTTATGACAAAGGACGTTTTAATCTTTCACTCAGAAGTCACTTGTCAATATAACATATATTTAATACACCCATATATTTTAATGAGATCACTGCAAATAATTTTGAAAATTCTTATATATTTGTATTTATTGTGCTGAATTCTTATTTATGTGCTGAATTTTTATATATTGCGCTGATACACTAGAAATTACCAACGAAAAGGAGGGGTTCTTATACATGAAAGTGTTTTTACTTACCTGATCATACAGTTTTCCCACCAGCTTCAGATGTTTTTCCCCTCCCTCTTGAAAGATCACACCGTTTCTCTGTTGAGCCATAAGCAGGCACAGTGGAAGGGCAAGATCATGGTCCAATAATGCATCTTTCAATCTCTGAGAAGATTTTTTTGTATTCCTGATTTGGCCAAAGTATCCACCCTGCATAGTACAGAAAAAGTTACCAAAGTCTGGAAACAGTGCATCACAAATGGAAACCATATGTGCTTCTGACTGCAGAAATACTAATGAATTAACATCAATACAGTTTCCTGTCCCTCAATAAAACTCTCTCTCTGGATCCTGTACTGCAATGTATGTATATATGAATCAGAAACTAACTAGTATTGCATGCTATTGGTCTTTTACACAGTGAACAAAGAGTGACATTTCAGCTCAGGCATCACGACACTGCATTTTAGACCTAGGTCTGCTGTGATCTGCTCAAAGTCACTTCTCTGTTCAATACAGGAATTTCAGATTTTAGTTCCAATTATAGCTATTCAACTCCCTAGAGAGTTGAGTCTAGGTCAGACTCAACTAGGTCTTTCATGCCAAGGCTGCAATAGTTTTAGCTGTTAAAATGGTTCAAGATGTTACTCCATTCGACAGGGAGCTGCTACCCCCAGAGCAGGGCTAAAACAGCAGGACTGCACAATGTACAAGCTCACTGGCTGCTATAATTCACAGGTCTGTCATATAACACTGGATAATGAAGGCTGCCTTTGTTAATATGAGATGCTGTGAAGCACAACAACTAAGGCTCATGTATACATTGTCTTGGCTGCCTGTCTGCAAGGCTTGTAAGCTCAATGGAGCGGGAAGCTCTCTGATGAAAGCAGTAACACCTTTCTCAGCTATGCTGCCGGAGTTCATGAATCAGAGTCTTTAGAACCACCATTAATAAGCAATAGCTATTATAAATTTAATTTAACACGAACACACCTCAGCTTTTAGTTGTTCTCCACCAGTCATGGCTTCCAATTGTTCCATTGTCATTTCTTCTGTAATTTCTATCCCTGCCATTTTCTGGACTACCTCTTTTAAAATAAGCAAATCAAAGCTGCACAGAAAACAGAAAAGTGGAGTAAAAACAAGAAAATTTGTTTAAGAAATGGAAGCTATTACATTCAATACACAGTACAAAGCAACACTATGATGCACGTTAAAACAAATAACATTTTAATTCTTTTTTGAAGAAGAAACTAGTATACTGAGTGCACAAGGATTTCTTTATTGTAAGTAAAAAGTTAGTAATTGAAAGCAATGCAGGCATTCAACAGCTGGATTTCAGAACCCCTTCAGAACAATATCATTGTTTTTGAAAATAATAGTGAGTGTGGTGCCATTAACTTATAAGTATCAACAAATTACTCAAAGTTTACTGCTCCCTTCTGTTGTTTCACATGCTTCAAACTGTATCTATACAGTTATTTCATGAACATGGAATATTTAAAATGTTATTAAACATTTCTAGAATAGTACACAGCCTTAGAAATTTACTTGCAAAATTAGTCTGGAAAGGTTATTTGGAACACGGAAAACATTTTTTACTTAAAACGCAGAATATCCAAACACTCCAATAATCCCGTCCAGAGACTAGGCTTTACTTCCTGCTCTGAATTCAATAAGGGCAATGACTTTTCCTCAATAGAAGTACAGTAAATTGTATCATGATCATTCAAATCAGCAATATTTTCCAGTAACTTCTGAAATTTGTGTGATCTAATTATAAAGTGTTGACCCATGCCCTCCAAAACAAAGTTTTATAATTAAATAATTTATATTGTTTATATTTTTGTTTGCTTTTCCAACCATAAGTATGTTTTCTGTCTAGTAACTATGCAACACCAGCATATACTCCGATTCAAATACTTGAATATTCCAGGTCTATGGAACTGATCATAGTGGTAAATCCATTTTATTTCTACGATCCCAAATACTAAACTGAATGTTAAAAATAATTTTTTTTTTCTTCAAAACATTTAAAGTCTTAATACTTAATTCTGGGCAAAACCAAGAAACATTACTTACCTTTCCTCTGTAGCTCAATGTGATTGTACCATCATCAGAATACAAAACAAATTGGGGAGAGGGGAGCACATGAGACTGAGTGTCTACATTGCAGGGAAGGGAAAAAACCTAGATTTCTCAACATAAACACCCTAAAATAACATGCTGCGTTATCTCCACTGGTAAGCTGTCTTTCAGTAAGCATATGGGGTTTCATAACACAAAGTTGATACTCACCTGTGTGACAAAAATAACACTTTAAAATTAAATAAATGAAACAATAATACTAAGTGATGAAGATGGAAGGACAAAAGGAAAAGGAAGATTCAAATTGCAAACCTTGTTTAAAAAAAATTGAATTACGATTAACATTGGTGTATCAAGAAGCAATTCAACTGCCATTAAATAAATTGGACAAAGTATTTAAAATAATATTACAATGTTAAGAGCCATCCCTGCAGAGAAGACATTATGAGAAAGAAAAAACTAAAAATGTAGCAGTCGCACTCTTTCATATCATGGATACGTATTTTTTAAAAAACGTACAATAATTTATATGACAATATTACAGACCAGCAGGGTTTTTTCCCGTCTGGTTAGTTGTTAAAAAAACTGTATTAAAGTAAGTTACAGATGAAAAATCAGTACTTCAAAAAATAATACGTCACAGCTATACAATTAGAGGAAAAATAAGGTACTAAAGAGGACATTATTTGTTCTGCTATTTCAATTTCTTAACCTTCCTGGTATTATGAATGGAGTTTTACCACTAGTAGAGTAACTACTACATCAAGCGCCCATGTAACAGCAAACACCCAAATAATACATTATAAACATTGAGTTTAGAAAGATCATTTGTGCAAGACTTGCCTTTTCCCAGCTTTCAGTTGGTTGGCTACATATTGAAGTAGACCAGCAAGTTCAATTGGGTATTTTCGGAAAACTGCACCACAAAAGCTAGCCAAACCTAAAGCAAGGAGAAACAGCTGTGACTGCATCTCGTAAGATACTAATTGTTAAGTAAGCATTAATGAAGTACCTGTGGAATGTTAGCAATATATGTATTTTTGTAATACAAAGAAAAAAATATTTTCCTATTGATTAAACTTGCCAGCTCTCAGTTTTGTTTAAAAAATTAGCTGGTAGATCCAAGTGAAATATTGATCATAATGATCAACAGTATTGTAGATCATAGGGAAGGTGAAGTATTTTAAACATTAATGTAATAAATAAAACAAGAATACTAACTCTGCAGCCAGCTCGAGATTGTAGTGTCATCATGCTTCATTCTCTCCTTCTCAGGGTTTGCCAGAGCTTCAATGATACAGTCTTTAGTGGAGTTAAAGAGAATATTTTTTCTTCAGTTTGTAAAAACAAAACGTTACACAGACCTGTTTTTCCAGCTCCACAATTTGTAATATATGAACTTGACATGCAAGTATAGCAAGCATGATATAGGGGACCCACTAACACAGTTACGGCATAAAAAAACCCCAAACCATGAAAGAAACGGTAAATTAAAAAGCAATTATTTACCTCACTATTTACAGGATCACCATGCCTTCAAGAACAGAGTGGAAGTCATAAAAAAACCTTAAAAATAAAGTCTAATTTTCATAATGTGAAAGAATGGAGAGGGTTCTGTAACCCACTAAGAGTGCAAAGGTATTTGCAAACTTCACTAAAATTTCCAGCAAAAAGCTGCAAGAATAGAAAACAATAGAAGACAATATTTACTCACAGACAACACATTTAATCTGGCTACAATTGCAACTTTATCGGTAACTAGACATATTGATTTACATAAAAGGATACATGCCAAGACATCGTAGTTCAGCGAAGTGAGGTATTTCAGTGAATCAACAACCGGAGTTATTAAGTTATCATATTTTTGTATTTGTGATAAAATCTGAAAGTTACAAAAGACATTCAGCTGAACAGGAACAGTATTCTTTATCTTTCACATCATAAATCAAAAGTGTTAAACAATGCTCATCTTTAAAACCTACACAAAACAGCCTTTGAAATTAATTTTTCAGAAGGTCCTAAACCACTTTCAAAGTAATAGCTAGTCTCATTAATTTATCTAGTACCTTAGAGATATCAGTGAAACATGTTTCTAACATGTAACAACAATTCTGTGTAATTATTTTTCTTTTCAATTATCAGAAAATAAAAATCGCGAAAACATTTCACTCTCTTTTTTCTAAGATTTCTTAAGAATCCTAAACCCTAGCAGTAAGAGCTTCTGTTGCTACTTATAATAATTAAAAAAAAAAAAAAATGAACTTAGGTCATGAAAGAATATAAGTAAACTGTATTAATCAAATTTTAGAATGTTCTCTTTGGTACCTGGTGCACGCGTGTGTGTGTGTATTGCAGTATTAATTTCTTCAAGTAAAATCTAAAAACTGGTAGATCAACAATCACAAGTCACATTACTGAATAAGGTGGAGGTCCATCAACATACTTTTATACCTCTCAAGCATTCTGTAGCACCAAGTAATCTTAAAAATCCTCCTCGACTTCGTAGGTGTATTTCAGACTTCAAAGCTTTATGTTTTCTTCTAAATGACCCTGATGTATCTTCATCACACACATATACAACTGCCCAGAGCAAGCTAACCTGAATTTGCATTCTGCATAACCTGATCAGACATCCCTGTACCTCTGAGACTCACCTCAGCTATCTCAAATTAAATACTTTACTCCTATAAATAAGTGGATGTAATTTTCTGTGCAGTTGTGGTTGTTCAAGAGCTACTGTCATATCTAATATCTCAGACCTGTGCACTACTAGCAAATTACCATATTTTAAAATTTGCATCAAAAGTAAAAAATAATGAAATTAGAACTGCCCTCTCACTAAGACAGCAGGTCCCTTCCTATACTTTAATATCTATTGTTAGGATGAAATAGTATTCAAATACATATAACTACATACGTAATCAAATAAAATCGTAGGATTGCTGTGGCTGAGCTTCCCAATTTGTCTTCCAGAAGGTTTCACATTTTCCTTAGTTAAACGCCTGTGAAAGAGAACATACTTTATTGCAATAGACACGCTAAAAGAATACTAAAACAACAGGTTAGTTCTAGTGAAGAAACACCTTTATTAGTCGCAGAGATTAAATTCTCACTAGCAGATGTGTTTTTGAGAAATGTAAGCATAGAAATATTACTCCTCTGGGAATCTGACATTTATAATCCTATAACATGCAGAGAGTACAAACAACCACTTGTCCCTATATTACTACGGACTGCATTCTAGTTTCAACTTTGAGCACTTTGCATTTGGAAGTTGTCAGTGGGACCTATACCACATATAAAAATAGCATGTGATGCTGTTAATCTCTCCTGCAAATTTAATTTAGCCACAGATCAGTCATTTTGCATTTGTTGCATTCTGTTAATTGAAAAACGGTATTAATTTCATTGTGTTACACTCCCACAGCATTCCCTACAGAAGGTATGAGCTTAACATGAAACCTGAAGTCGATACACGAAAGTAAATTGTACACATAACAATCTCAACAACTGACAGCACTGTGGCTCATCTGCACAATTGAAATCCACTGTACAAGAGAAGGGATGTAAAGTTTTACAGTCTATGCTAGCTATGCAGCAAGTCAGAAGAGAATCAAAATCACTGTTTCTAGCTTTCACAGCTCCAAGTCCAAAGTCTTTTACCCATTAACAACTATTCTGTCTTGCCTATGTAGAAAGGTTCTAATTATCCACATTATAAAACCATAGCATTTGCTTTTGGCAACAACAAATGGAGAACCCAAATCTCTGACAATGATGTCAGAGACATTAAATCTGAGGTAAATCTGAAATTGTTGTGAGCCTGCTTGAAGATGAGAATGAATCATTCCATTCAATTCAACTTACTGCCCTACTTTCAAACCTACAGAAACGGTGACAAGGTTTTTGAGACTCTTCAGATTAAGAAGTCTCCATACCTAGAGAAAGTATGTTGCACTCTGACATTTCCATAAGCAAAGCAATTTATCAAACAACAGCATACCCATGGAAAAGGCTTTAAATAATTTAATGGGACATTTTTCACAGGTGAAATACCCTTGTTGGTAACAAATTTGTCTGTATCCTTACTTATTTGACAGTTTTTAAATCACAGTACATTAAATACTTCATGCACAAGGATTATCAGTGAAATTACTAAGTCATTAGAAAGGGAATGTACGTCAAGTTTTCTTTCTTCAGTTGGTGACATGCAATACATTGTATCACAGTTGATAATTATTTATGGAATTAGACAACTTACTTCATGATATATTTGGCTCGGTCTATGGTTTGAGCTTTAACTTTCACTAGAAGTGGGTGACTATTGTATGTTTCGTTCTTCCATTGCCCATAAAGACGGTACCTTGAAAGATTATAAAGGAAAACTATTTTTAGTACTGACAATTCAAGAGACCACTTCCAAAGAATGGAAACAAATTATTCTACTCACCGGTACTGGTATGGAAAAGTTTTGAACATTCCCCATAACTCTTCAGACATGCATGCATTGCAGTCCATCAAAGAAAGTGATGGAAGTAAGACTTGATCGGTAATACTCAACAAACAGCTAAACAGTATCTCCTGAGATAAAGACAAAAAACTCGAGGTAATATCAAGTACATACATCAGAAGCAATGCTACGCATGCTGTGCAGATATGCACGAATTGCACATCTTAGCAGACTGATAAAATACAAGTTTGCCACAAGATTAAGACTTCCTAAACAAAACAAAAAAATTCTAAAAAAGACTTCAAAATATCTCCCATCATAAATATTTTATTAGATAATTTACAGACCATATATACTGTCAATATTTTATTTGCCTATAAGATACTTGAGCAAAGCTGCCGAAGTTTTCAGCAAGTTGCACTCATATTTTCAAATCAAATAAATAATTTAAAAATGGATATCCTGTGGACTTGCACGAAGTGCAACAGGAGAAAATAGATTTTGACAACTGCTTTCAATGTATTAAGGTATTCCTTGCCACTTCCATTTTCAAAATTCCAGATTAAAACCTGAAGCCATTATACATGTTCCCAAGGCACAGTACCAATTTCCATGTTTTCAGTATCCTATCCTCCCCCTTTCTTAAACATTTCTCTTTCCCATGGAGCTCTGTTAGAATAACCATAGCAGCAAAAAAAAAACCAAACAAAAAACAAACAAATAAAACCCCCAACAAACCCAAAACCTAGAAGAGACTATTTTTCTCTGCAATGATTCAGGAAGTCAGGAAATCATGACAAGTGAGAAACAGGAGTAATAAGTAATCATGAAAGTAATAATGAAAACTGCACAAACTTCGTATTGAAAACTTGCTTGTCAATTAAAAAAAAAGCAACCTCTTTTTATAAGTTAGATCTCAACTGGACACTTGGGTTTCATTGTGACTAATCTTGATAATTCAATAAACTAGAAAATTTAGAAAGAAATAAGTTAGCCAATAAAGAAAAATTAGCCATTGTACTATTAAACCCCTCCCCTACTTCTAATTTCTCTTTTTCTTTATGCTCTTCCCCAGTGAATTCTTTAAGATACGAGATGCCACCATGGAAAGTGTATTTATAGAATAAATAGCTGGAGGTACTCCAGCTGATTCTGAGGAAATAAGCAGAATGCACTGGACTAGAAGAACAAGATTAGGTTTCAGGAATGCAGGAGAGAGAGAAAAAAAAAAAAGGAAAGGAAGACAAAAAACCACCCCTGTGACTGGCTCAAACTTGCCTATAAAAATCAAGACAAGTCTATAATGTACATCTGTTAAAGCATAAAGAGAAAGAAGAGTTGTACAGTTATTAAACACTTAGTCTGAATTACAATCAAGCATAAAACCACCTTCCTCCAAAATAAACTCACCATTTTCTCTTTATCTTCTTGTTTGCTTCCATCAGACTGAAACTGTAACAAAGACAACCATGTTAATTGTAGCATAATTAACAGTTACAGTTTCAGAATAAGGTTACCTCAGCAAAAGCAAAGACCTGAAGGGCCACATGCCTAGTAAATGTTTAGTTTTCCAAATCTGTCAGCATTAAAATATTTTTGAACAGAAATTCAAATGCACAGATGAAATGCATTGCTTACATATACAGGGGCTTTGTATGCTTCTGTTCAAAAAAAAGGTAATAACTAAAATATCAAGGAAACTTACTATTATGTATGAACTACTGAATTTTCTTACCGGAGAGAGGGAAAAAAAAAAATGCCCTACGCATTCACCTTCTACCTAAAAAAAAACCCAGGACTTCCAACCCAATTATCAACAGCCATAGACTATTTTCCCCATCTTTCTCTCACAATAATACCCTCTTAAGTTTTTAGTCTTCATTATTAAATTCTTTTCTCTCTTCTTCTTCCACTCACCATGAAAAGCATATTAAGCTATCACACCAGTAAGTGCACAATTATTTTAAAGGTACACTTGAGCATGAAAGCTGCAGTGCAATGTTAGTAGTCTAACTTTTAAACTACTGTATGGGTTAACTTCCAGTCCAATCACCTCCAGTTATAAGTATTTCTACTGTGTGTTAAATGTAGTTTCATAACTAGAACATGCTGATGGCAACAGTGCATTAAAAATAACTTTCCCTATGTTACCTTAACCACTCTGTCACTGACGAATTTCTTCACAGTTCCAACCTAGAGCAAATAGCTAAAATGTTGCTCATTCTTGTCAGAAACATTGAACTATTATATTCATATATTTACAGTAAAACTGCACAAGCGATTCCTATAACCAAGTGATCTCCATTTTACTGTACGTATCCACAAAGAAACAACAGCTTTCTCACAAGCCTTCAGTACTTGAACTTCATTACAAAGCAGTCCTAATAGCCTCCTGACAGCAGTAAAATGAACTACTCCTTTGAAATTATAATTTCCAAATTAACTGCATTGTCAATGCAACATAGCGTATCACTCAAATATCAATCTTCTCACAGGCCAGCAAGAAATAAGCATGCTACAAAGCAAGAGTATTAACCATTGGGAAATCTTATCATTCTGGATGAGAAGATGCTGAGAAATCATACCTCCTACAAAGATATGGAAGTAGGGGAAGATAGAAATGCTTGAAGTTACCATGATTTTATTACAAAGACTACTTGGAACCCAAACATAGTGTAGCTTCTGTCACCCTATCATTGCATCTTAGAACCTGATAAGAGCAAATTCTCTTGCCAAGATCTATTAAGTTAGACAAAAAGATCTTCAATCTCAAGAATTATCTGTGTTCTTAGCTCTGCATCATCAAGTACAGCTGGAAATGAAAGCGTCCCCTCAGGTGGTACATAAATTTTGAACATTCCTATATTTGTTAGTTGTAGTTGAAATAAAAAATACTTTTAAGAAAAAAAAAAGTTATAAAACTGAAAATCTCCCCTCCAGTACCATTTAGATCAACCAATCTCTCCAACTTTCAGTTGCAAGTTAAAATAAAAAGCCAGGTAACAAATATAGTGATTTTTAAGTTTGGGGATTTTTTTGTTTATTTTTAAAAATAATAATTAAAAAAAATTATTTCAAAAACTACGAATTCCAAAGTTTCTCTGAGCTGCTATTTAAAAAAGAAAAGATTAAAAAACACTCTATCATTGACTTGAAAATAAAACAAAAACTGCTAGTCAAATAGCAGATTACCAGAAAAGTAGCAAAAGAAATCACTAGCCTCAGTCTGACCTACTGAGTACATTCCAAGGGAGTTCAGAATATAAATTCAACCTGCAGCCTTTTAAAACAGGTCATACTACCAATCTTTCAATGTATACGTGGTAAAGATATGGTCAAAAGATGACAACAAATCTCAAGAGGCCATTTTATTTCTAAAGTTAGCAACTTAAGGCTTTATAGGGTGTTTTAGATCTCCACACTGAACTCATCCTTAGTGGCATCCACAGATTTGTCACTGACACAAGTTCAATAGCAGCAGCATTTTAACTTGCAGAACAGGGGGACACCCCACTAATCAAAAAGATGCAACATCCCCTACTTCCCAAGTAACCTAACAGGTGGAATAGAAAGTACTTTAAGTACTGGACGTGTATTACGTTATTGTTGCCCATTGTCTACGCTGTCACTCTAATAATGTAAAAGCTTCCACGCAATTAGTATCAAATGTCCGTTGTTTTTTTTTTTTTTTAAATCAATATACAGATAATGTTTTAAAAGATGAAGACCATAATGAGAAATTAGTTATCACTAAATATTCCTGGTTGTAAACTTAAAGTGCCTTAAGTTGTTCATAAAAATGTCTGTTATGTTTATTGATCACAAAAATTATCAAGAATTAAAATAAGATTCTCCAAATTTGTCCTTAGTCAAAGAAATTTTTTATGTTTCAGTATTTCAATATACACATAATTAGTAAGACTTTAGCATTTTTTGACATCAGAGGAATTGGTATTTTTCAAGTTTTGACAAGCTGTTCTGTCACACCAACCTCTTTCATAAATGCTTTTCCAAGGCGCACCACTTTTGCAAATAAAATGGGATCATGGGAGAGATGAGGACCAAGGTAACAAAGCATGTTGAACACTTCCTTTCTCAAGTCCTCGAAGCTGTCTGCTTGTTTTGGTGCTCTCTTGTTTGGCAAAGCAGAAATTGGTGACCCTTTAGCTCCTTTAGGTACACCAACTCTGAAAAATAAGATGTGCAACATTTCACATGAAACAGAAGTGAAAATTTTAGAAATGTACCAATACAGTTAGGCTTATCAGTGAATTCATGCTTATAAATAAATAGTAGTTTTCCCCTATGTAGCAACAGAATTCTACTTTTCACTTTACCTGCGGTACAGAGGTTCAATTGTCACATGTACAAGCTGGCAAAGGGCAATTGCAATAGACTTGTGTGAAGTGGCGTAAAACGGAGGCATCTGATCCATAATACTTTGTGCATGCTGCCAATCACCAATTTTTAATAAAGCTTCCAATAAACCAAGCTTTTGATTATCAGGAGGCTGCAAGATAGCAAACAATTAATGAAAAAGTGTATTCATAAAGTCTTCTTAACATTTCTCCTTAAGCAGTACACAGCTGTAATCCTCAGCTAGAAAAAAAAACCCTAGTATTTCAACTATGTAATAAAAAAATATGTAAAATAAAATTCAGCTAGACATTTAGACAACAAGCACACTTCAAAAGCAATAATAAACCAGTCCACGTAGAATCTAACATCTGGATCAAAGAAAAACGTTAAAAATAAAGTTAAAAACAGGATTTTATAAAGTTGTCTGACATGTCTGATTATGTACTTTTCAAAATGTCACCATCTATTGCAGCTTATTTCTTTACGTGACATTTTAAGACCAACGCAGGCATTTAAGAATCCTTTGCGTTGTGTGTTGTTCTGGATTTAAAAGCACAAATTTCTCTTGCAAAATGAGATTATTAAAAAAAAAAACCCAAACACCAAACCCAAAACCTTTACTTGTCTCTTAGTTTGCCTGTATCATAAGTTTCGCATTAGCATCTACTCTAGGAGAGTCTAGTTTTAAATGCAAGTCTACAGGAAGTTTTCCAAATATCCCATTTTGCAATATAGGCGTAAGAGGAAACAGGAGTTTACAGTTAAGATCATGCCTTGAAGCATTTTTACATAGGCACGGTATTGATACATTTTACTGTTATAAATTGGTTTTTCCTGGTCCCCAAGGTAAAAGTCTATTAGTAAACGACTAAGAGTAAGGAATAGTGACTCCAAACTAGCTGTACGTAACTACAAGCCTAAGATGACATTTACACCAAGGGAGGGAAGACTACCAGTCTAGGACACAATGTTTAAGCGTTTTAAGGCAAAAAACCTAGTTTTATTTAAATCATGCAAACACATAAGACAGACTGACAAAACCAAGAATGAATTGCAAAGCAGATGCTTCTGTGGTTCTATAGTTTGCATGGATTTTTAAATTTTTTTTTCCTTTCAAAACTTCTTTGTAACACTGACAACTATTTTTCTGATAGTTCTGAAAACAGAAAACAGTCTAGTACACAGTAACATGCAGAGGAAAGTTTCAGAACAAAACAAAGCACACCGATCTATTCTATATTCATGTTGAACTTATACAGTAATGAAATTTTAGCCTTTCCTTCTGGGAAGAAAAAAGATGTCTGCACATCAGAACAAGATGAGCCTCTGAAAGATTAAAAACATACATGTGCAATTAGAAATGCACAAACAAATTTTTACCATGTAACTACTTCAAGTTCCTTTGATGCCAAGGACTGTCTTTTTAAATTAATATATACTATGTTAACAAAAGCGTACGCTGATACTTTACTGAAGTGTTTAAAAATTACTTGTGCAGTGTATGCAGGAAGGTTAAAATCCATGTTCAATACAATAGACTTCTTAAATTAAAAGTCATATTATTACAATAAAAACCCCATAAACCAGTTATTTAATTGGAATGAACATACCAGTTAAAGTCTGATACTAAACACCAAATTTTTGGTGATTTGGGTTTTTTGGGTGATTACTAACTATATTAGAATCCATGTTTCTACTCGCACAGTCTTTCTAGGCTTTATGTGTTAGTATGCTATTTCACTTCCAACGCAGTCACTGCTCGCACGCACGCACGCTACTTGACTGGGTCTCTCGTTAGGTAAGCAAGCTCTTCTGAAACATGTTCTCCAAAAGTGAAAGTGTGCATGGCACAGAGAAGAGTCAGTCTGGAACTGCTGTCAGATCTAGTCATACTGCTGAGTTCTGTGACCTCTCAAGTACCTCCCTATTATTTGGTTATGCCAAATGCATCTTAAAAGGCCAAAGCAGATAATGCATTTGCCAATACTAAATCACTCGTATTAGAGTCAGGAGACAGTAATAGATTTTAACCACACAAGATAAGCAGTTTGTGGATTTAAAAGTAAAGATAAGTCAGTAATCGTTAAACACTATTTTCCTTATCCAGGCATTTATTCCATGGTACCGTATCAAAAATGGTACATTAAAAACGCATACTGGATACAAAGTACTCAAATTCAGACTGTCAACAGCTTTCACACGTAGTTACTCTACTAATTGCTATGAATTGCACAGCTAATCATATACAAAAATACTAACATAGAAACAAGCTTTTCAAGAAACAGCATGCATTGCATAAGTGTGTAAAGAGTCACAGAAACTGTTTTTGTTAAGTACAGCTCTCCATGTTCCCATCACACAGGCTCAGACTTCGTTATTTGTCATTGTAATCCTTCAGAAAAATGTTGCAGTTTCTGCTAGAGCTTAAAATTCCCTCGTTCTTAATTCTAAAGCTTAGCCATAAAAACTGTCTTAATTCTTCTGACATTACTTGCAATATATACACTCCCCATGTCCCACTAAGAGTTTAGTTTTCCATCAGAACATGGTGACATGCATGCTTCAGAGAATACCAGGCAGCCTCATGTGACTGCAGAGAAGGTGGGCCAAAGCAATGTGGTATAATCAAAAGGGATATTGAAATAGTGAGTGGGAGGAAGGTCAGAAACTTAAAGCTAGTGAAGGGAATCAGTTTAAGCAGCAGATGTGGCTGCAGTTGAGAGCCAGAGAGCAGTGACTATATCAGCTGCCTGAGGGAAGAAAATGAAATTAGATTTTTCAAGCTAGGTGAGAAAAATGGAAGGAGGAAGGAAGGTCAGAAATGTACAGAATCAAGGTGGGGTAGAACAAATAGGAATAAGTAGACAAAACAGATTGATACAATGAATCCAGGAGGATACAGAAAATTAAGAACGGAAACTCAAGACTGATGGACCCCTCTCCCCTCTCCAGTACGCCACTTATAAAACGCAAATATCAGCTTTTGTTTTACTTTATTTTAAATAAGATGTTTGAGCAGTACTTAGTCACTCAAAGATGACAACAGAAAGGCTGCTAAGAGATTAAATAATTTTGGTTTTGAAGTAAGGCTTAGACATGTTGAAACAAATTAGACCTAGGGCAACATGAACGATACATGACATAGCAGCGCCTTAAATAAAGAGTATACATTTACACATACAAAGATACAGATCTAATGGAAAGCACAGCGGACAGTTACAATTAAAAATGTTCAGTTAAAACCTTTTTCTACAATGCAGGATAATTATACCAGCATTCGTAAGTCTGGCAATTCTTTACGCCCCAATTCTTGATTGACAGAAATAAGGAACAAACTCTTACTAGTGTCCTTATTTTTAAGGAGTCAACTAGGATTATACTATCATGGGTCCTAGAAAACACAGTTCTTAAAGATTGTGAAGTATATGAATGCTGGGACATACTTAGTGGAGCTGATACAACAAAAAGGAAGGGAAGAAATTAATTAGCCATTGAACCAAGAACATTAAACCTAGAGAAATCCAGAACAAACCCCAAACCATGCATTTTCGCACATTCAATATAATGGAAGTGCAATCAGAGGATAGACACAAGCCTTCCAAGAAATACATACCTGTCCATTTTTCAAATAAATACAATAATGTTTTCAAAACCATAATGTTTAGTTTAAAAAAAATTTAAAATAATTTTCTTGGAAAGGAAACTATTCACAGACACACACCTTTTCGGTTTTCTCCTCCTCTTTTTCTTTTTCCTTCTCCTTTTCTTCAGTCTTTTCAGAGGATAAGACAACCATTGTAAGTTTTCTGACAATTTGCTTAGCTTCCACTATCTCTCGCTTGTGTTCCTCAGTGATGGCATTATCCCCTGGAAGAAGCTAAAAAAACCAGAACAAACATTGTATCTGAAAATTAAAGTGACCTATTGCTACTTTTGATCACTGGAGCTCAAAGTAGAAGTTTGTCCTTCCTTGTTACTAATCAGATAAACTTACTCCCTGAAAGATTCTTTTCCTTGCTACCATCATCCCAACAAGGAAGTATACTATTAACAGACTATTCTGAAATCAAGGACTCATGAGAAATAATACTACTCTACTTCCTCACAACCGTTAGGTGTATGAACTCCCCTTCCCTGCTCCAATTTACCATTCAGCTGAAGCTATATGGTGACAATTACGCACATACTTGATGACAGCATTTACAAAATTCAGTGCCTTAAAACAAAGTGAACATTCAAAAGCATAAATTTTCACTTGCTCATCTAAAGAAAAAAAATTTCATCACCAAGGAAAACCAGGTAACCTACTTAGACACACATTTTGATTGCACTTTATTTTAAAGGAATACCAAATTTCCTATTTATCAGCAATGTGGGTTAAACACATGTAACATCTGTTCCTTAAAAACCACCTTACATTAAGAGATACCTAGTATGATAAAACCTCAGCATAGTCTTGCCCTTGAGAATGATCAGGGTGAGGAATACAACCCTACACTCAAAAATTAAAAGGTCAAGTTGTGAGACAGAAGAAAAGCTCTTTTTCTGACAAAGCCAAACTTCAATTTGATTCCTAAAATCATGCTCAAATTTTAACTGCAAATAAGTAATCAAAACTTACTCTAGAGTCATGACCTCTTTGATACAGTAATCTTTTCTTCTGTTGTTTTTAACAAGGGAAGATTTTTACTATTTTTTCTCCTCCCAAACTGACAGTAGAAGGAGGAAAGACTAAGCATCACCTTCTTCAGAGAAAAGGTGGTAGAATTCCTCAATTTCATAGAAATTTGGGGAAGAAAGAATCCCACTTGGAAAGGTAGAAGGTTTAAAGAGCTACACTTTTCTCATTTGAAAACACAGGTAACCTACTAAGATTCACCAAGAAAAACCTAGTGCGGAATTTCAAGGATTAAATCGTATCTTCAGGATGCAATACATACTATATATGGCTGTGTGTATATATACACAAATAGAAAACAGTTCTTACAGGCTTGGAGGGGGAAGGGAGAGCAGAGGTGGGGAGAACATTCTTGATATGAACGATAATCCTGACAGCTGCTATTGTATAGGAGCTGCACGATATATACCACTTAAGACTCAACACCTACACACTAATTATTTTCCTGAAACTCCCATAGCAAGTTAAATTAAGCCTGAACTGAAAAGAGGAAAAAAATGCCATCCCAAACACACAAAGACAGACGGACTGGCAGAGAGATTCTGGAATGAAAGTAGATTAAAAGTGAGACTGAGAATCAACATGACGAACGTGAACAGTAAATGAATGCAAGGACCATTCTAGCTGTGAGACTGTCAGAAAACATGCCCGTACCTATACAGGTCTGAGTTGAGATTGCACAGGCACTGTAATTCCAAGTCTGAGCATTTGTTTTGTAAGCTTACAAACATTCCTTAACAAACTAGCATTATTATCATGCATTCCTCCCTCCACACTGACTGAGACATGCACTCCTACTCTTGCTCCACCCAACACATTTTTAGCCAAAATACTCCTATGAAGCCAGAGACAGTTTTTGACAAGTCAGATTGTGACTAATGCTATTAACTGCCACACAAATTAATGGCAGGACTACATTCAAAAATTTCCATAGCTGTAACTAGAGCTGATTTCCTTGATTTCAGTGGAAGAGTTAAGAGTCTTAAAATATCTATGGATATTCTGAAATTAAAAATTTTGTGTATAATGTAAAATTACTTTGATAACTAACATTCTGTTTACCATCTGCCAAATTGTATATTGGTTGGTTCATAAGACTGTCAGGCTGGAGAGGCTAAGTCTCTCTGATTAAATCTGAACGTGTAACTCTTTTCCTCTTCAATCTAACAAACGGTCAGAATTCTTGTAGATGGAATGAGAGGCCTATTCAGGAATATGTAAGAGTTTAAAAAAAAATCCTACTGTTACACTAAACAAAGAACGTTAGGAGCTGATTGTTCTACCACTTTTTTCAAAAATTGATCTTGTAAAGCAAAACACTCAAAAGGCTCTAGTTCTTAAGGAAGGTTACTTGGGCATTTAAAGCACACTCAGGCATTTACCTCCTATCTCCTATTCAGGCAGGAGGTAAACAATCTGGAGGATGCTACACAAACAATTCAAAGTGTATCAGCGTTCATATTTCAGTGTGCGTTTATTTGAATATGCAGCACTACAAAGCGCTGGAAATTTTAAAAGACATTAAACACATACATGTACAGGTATTACATAGTATGTCCTGAATCTGAAGCTTTAGGAATAGGGTAAAATATCTGGCTTTTTAAAATGTTCTTAGTTTTGGCAATTGACAAAGTAGCACTGTCACTTACATGAACGTAAAGATCTTCCAAATCTATGAGATTATGTTGCAGAAGGACAGCAGCAACTCTGTATAAGGAGGAAGGTGTCTCACCACTTGGATCCTAAAAAGGCCAAGATAGCAAATTTAAGGAAAAAAGCAAACAGACCACTGCAGAATATCATGAAACAGAAAAGAAACTACTCAAAGTTCAGATGAAACATATTAACCCACAATTCTCCTTGTTATCATGTTATTGAACTGCTATTACTCCAAAGCCACTAGAATTAACTGCAATACACAATCAGAATCTTCAGAAACAAAAACATTCAGTTATCTTCAACACCGTATGGTGCTTGTATGCAATTCCTAACCATACATTTAAAAAAAATCTTGAATATTTTACCAAATATCAACCATGACTGCCTTGCAAACATGCTCTTCACTCCCGGGGACAAGTTGTTTGTTTATAAGGTACAATCTCTTTGTTAATGCCAGTCCTTATATAACTATACAAGTTCAGATGGAAGGTATCAAGATTGTTTTCAGCTGTCTGTCTTGGGAGACTACTAAGCATTCTCCTCTAAAACACATTAGAGACTTCCACTCAAATCATGAAATTATTGCTTTTAACACTGGAATTTTACAACTTAGAAATTAATTTCTATGTAAAAAAAAAAAACCTGCAGCAAAAATCTGTTATCACTGATTGCAGTTCAACACAGAGTACAAGCAACCACCAAAACCAAAAATTAAGAATGGAAATACATTACCTGATAAAATTTGAATTTGAACCCAAGGATATGGCATAGAGTTTGAGGTTCACACATGTACATATAAGACTCTATCAGTGGTACAAAGAAGTCGTCATACTCAGGCCTGCACTCATAGACTTCTAGGATAATATCCAAAACTCTGTTAGGATCAAGGTTAAAACATCCTAGTGGAGAAGAACAGAGTAGAAAAGCTTAACATTGCTACTGTTCATCTTCATTCTGTTACTAAACCACAAACGTGTTAGTTTTTAAAGTTAATTCTTTTTTGTTAAAATTGAGCCTGGATTTATCTACAGCAAAATAATCTGTATCATCTGTAAATACAGCATCAATCATTTTGACTTATGTTGAATATTGAACTAGGCAAAGATACTAAACACGACTTTCAGATTACAGGAAAACTAGAAATTATCATCTTAAGGCAAACATTTAATAAGTAAAAACCCAACCTCACCAATACCGCAGTGCCAGCGAAAGGCATGGGCTGCTTCGTCTCCCCTTGTGCTGGCACACATATTCATGCAGTCACACAAATCAGCCAGCTAGGAATTATTTTACACCCCAAAAATTGTTCTGGTTTGAGCTAGACCCTGATCCACCTGGTTGTACTGTCCTGTCAACTCAGTATTATTGCTAGCATTAGGGATCGAAACATTTTGAGTGGAGAAAGTGCAAGGATATAGATCAGCTTAAGCCAATGTTGTAATCATACCTCTATTTTACTATACAAACTTTTCCACCAAAACTCCAGGAGACATGCTTGAGACAGAAATATTGCTTATATCAAAAGAATCCACATCTAGACTATTTCCTTCATTGTGCCACGAGAAGTTTTATCCAGGCACATCCACTATGCAGATATATAACTGCATCAGTCTTTCCTTCCCAAAAGCCATTTCCACTACACCAGGACCTACTGCAAGTCAGTACTTTGAAAGAATTGACAATTTATAGGAAGTCTGTTTGCAAATCCTAAAATTCCCAGAAGACAGAAAAACGTTTCGTTATAAAATTCCTCAAACTGAGTGTATATTTTTTTACTGTAATAACTAGCAAAACCATCCTCTTCTCTAGCTCTCTTCCAAAACAAGTAGTAGTATTACAGCGATTTGACAGTCTCAGGCAAAATTCTGTGATAAATGAAAAATTACCTTTTATAAAATAGTAGCATAGCCTTTTGACCATTACTGCACTAGCACCATATGAAACAGGCACTGGTACAAACATCAATATATTGTATAAAACTCTTTATTCAAAAAGGAAGTGTAAAACATGGGGGATTACAAATATTTCCTGGTTTTAATGTGTTTTGCACTTTGATTGTGACACTCTTGCCAAGACTTAACTTAGAAATACAGACAAATCACAATCAGAACTAGATAAAGGAAGAACATTTACTATTTCTCATTTCTCTTCATAAGGAATCACTCGTTCAACTTCTTTAAGACTAAAAGAATATTCATGCATTGAATTGAGTACCTTAAAATAGCAAAACGCATTACTTTGTTACGCTCCAATCTGCCTGCTAAGACATGACAAGCACATCCTCAAAAAATACTGCTGAAATGAATCAAAATCACAGCATGCATATTTGAGGCTGTACCATAAATTCAGTATCTAAAAGTTTAACTACACAACATTCCCAAAATTAATTTTGCCACAGAAATAGGAACTTCTGAATTCATAATTCTACCCAATGTGATCTACCAATACGTGTTACTATCACACTACACGCCTGCATGACATGTTATCTGATCCACATATGATCTCCAACAGTAGTCTATAGTCACTCTCTAGTCATAAGACCATATAGGAAAACCAGTGCCCACATTCCTTCAACAAATTCCTTACCTATTAAAGATTTGATATTTTCAAGGATTAAATCACTAGTGATATTTCCAGATAAGTCTTGCCCCAGTTCTGCAATGAGCTTTGCATAACCTTCATTCTCCTCTCTTAACAAATTAAACTTCTGTTGCTTATAACTGCAAATAAACAGAAATTAAACACTATTGTGTAACACATGTCCACAGTGAAGCTTATTTATGCTTTTATCAATATTAAATCTGTTATACAACATGGTAATTTTGAACACATTTTTAAGAACTTGTGATTTACTTGAGCTATTGCAAAAATTATAGAACGCAGTACAATGGATACCTACAAGGCAGCGAGCATTCTCCAAACAAATCCAGCTCTTCTTTTATTTCAAATGCAGACCGTTTAAAAGCAAGATTATGCTTACACTTAACAGTAAAGCTTGTTCTTACACACTGTGCTGGAGAACTGCTCTGTAACAGTCTGTGCTTAAGGACCTATTCTAGTTCCAAGTGGTGTTCTTTGAGACTGAAACATTCGATGCAGAGACAAAAACCAAACACAACACCCACAAAAATATATCCTGTGTTGCCAAAACTAACATAACTACATTTGTTTATTTATAAAAACAAATGCTTAACTGATGCAACAACAATAATTAATTTTCTTATACTTTGTAAATTCACATTTGTCACAAATAAAATTAAATACTAAGTATTTAATCTGCACATATGGAATCACCGTAGCAAAAGCCATAGCAATAGGTGACATTAAAGAAGATTTTACATTTCTCAAGAGTCTGAAAACTAAGAGGGCTAACGAGGTTCTTTTGTCAATGACAAGTTGAAGTGCAACAAAACACATTTCCTAAAGAAAATTGAGTATTTTATTAAAAGAAACATTACACAGTTAGAAAACATTGTTACCAGACTAATTACCATTGCCCCTCCCCACCCACTCCCCAAACAACCCTTGCCCCAAAACTTACAATAGTTTTGTCTTTATTTTAACAGATTTCTGATTGAACTGTTGAGACTGCTTGATAAGTCCTAATGACTCCAGTGTCTCTGGATCTAAGCGCTCCTTTAGGACAGTGTCAGATACAAGATACTAAAAAAACACCAAAAACATACATCAGATTTGTCAATTACAAAGACCTAGAAACCATCCGATTATTACTTTAGGCTACGTACGCGTTCTGACTACAAAAAAAAGTTCAAATATCATGATATACCATGATACTAAATGCATTCTGCTTCAAACATAGAAGTGGACAAAACTAAGAAACTATTTAACTGAAATTGGAAATTTACAGTAATAGATTTTATATACAAGAACACCTTGAAGAAACAAGCCCTAGAGTCTAATTGCTGGTTACAAAGTATACATTGCATAGCATCTAGGGCTATTATTACCAAGAACTGTGTATTTAGAAAGCTTATACCCATTCTCTCTCATATTCTGGGACAAAAGCCTTATTTTCATATGCTGAATTTTTGTACAAATCAAGCTCATTCCATGTGGTTAGGAACACCACTTCTAAAGACAGAGGAGGTTGCATAAAGGAGAAGTTCAACACAAAACATACTTCAGAAGCAAAATTTCTGTGGAACTGATGGGGAAAAAAAAAATCTAAGTTCTCTCAAAACTCTTTAAAGAATTCAAGGGACAACTATACTATATTACTCTACCAAAACGCTCTGAAGATGCATTTTTAAATTATTTGGGAATTTGTTAAAACATTCTAATAGTCTTTTCAAAAAAAAAAAAAAAAAAAAAAGGCAGCAAGCTTCAACACTCTCTGAGTCTTCTTCTCAGATTTTGGCATATACTTTTACCAAAAGACTTTCGAAGTGCAACTTACCAAACAGGCTAATACCAGTTGGGTAAAATGATCCCTCTTACTTTTTTCTTCTAAACAACTTGTTTCAATATCTAGTATAAAAGAAGATGGAAAACAAGAAATCATTACTTGTGGAATTTATAAGAGTTTCTTCTTTTTATAACTATTCCGATAAATGCTAATGATAACACAATGCAAAGCAGCTTGTTTATAACGTGCTAGCTTCTTGCCACTTCCCACCTACTCATCCACCTTGAGGTCCACATAATATTTTGATGACAATTCTCACACATCCACAAATCTTATGAAAAGGTAAAACAGAAACCAGAGGAATGTCATAATAATTTTTCTCGCCCTTCTCTCTGTTGCAATAAGGTTTATGGCAAGCATTAAGAATCAATAAGCATGAAAGAAGAGAAACACAAATCGCTGAAAACTGTGTGATCCTAGCCTTAATGTAATGTTCTAGTCTCTTTCCCTGTGTCTTCAGAGTAACTACCATTTACTGCCTGGTCTCCAGTGTTTTACTAGCTATGATTCTGTATTTCCACTCTTTTCTTTTGCATTGTCAACTACTGAATGCAATTCATAAATTCACTCCTATGGGAAGACAGGCCATAAAACAATGGCCAAGGAAGCACACCTGTGTAAAGCACATCATTACGGGAAGTGAGGCGCTGCAAAAGGAGTGGAAAACTCAATAAAAGAATGCAAGGCAGACATTACAAAAATGAAACAAACAAAAACCACAAAAAAACCCCACACATACCCACAGAAAAACTAGACCCATAGAGAAAATATCAACAACAAAAATCTGAGAAAAAAGCCCCCAAACAGACTGAAAACCAGTGCTGTAGCAGGGTGGCAGTGGAGGCAACAGACTTGCCAGATCAGTCTGGACCCTAGCAGCCAAGACTCTCAGCCAAAGAAGAATCTGCAGAAAAAGAATTAGTCCAGGGAATGTGGATGAGTGGATAAAGTGGATAAATCAAAATTCTCATATATTGAAACACATTAACTATAAGATGACGACAGTAGGAAAAAAAATCCTGATAGTAGCAAATACTGGTTAGAGAGAAAAAGTGCTAGAGGAAACTCATTAAAAACAAGCAAGAAATCGTCAAATGTCCTCTGTCCCAGAGTTTGAAACCTAGCTCCTTAGCCATACAATTTCTCTGCTACTAGCGGAGGCACGGCATTTGGCTACATACTAATTTGAAGGGAAGGAGAAAAAAAAAAGAGAAAAAAAAAGAAAAAAGGCACAGATACACTAGTTTCAATTATTCAAGTAGTTCAAGAAGCAACTAATCTAAGTTTTCTAACCCAGCTTAAAAAACAAAAGGGTATCAGTGTAATACTGCATTATAAAAACTAATTATTACAAAAAGATGATACAAGTACACAGAATGAAACATTATGAATAAAACAAATTCTAAATTCATCAATTAGACGTTACAGAACTGAGGTTGCATATGCAAATTTAACTGGGTGCCTCTCTGCACAGGCAGCCACAGCACAGAAGACACCACACTCCTCCAGTATACAGAACAAACCAGGATCTGTGATGAGCAGATTGTCAAAAGAATTTGCTGAAAGTTGTTGAAAAAACATAGACACATAGAACAAGACAGAAACCGCAAGCAGTTAAAACTATGATCTGGAAAAAAGTATACAGGATTAAAATACTAAAAACATGAGAGAAACAGCTTTGGATCAGCATTACAACATAAAAATCCAGAAGTTATTACCAGAATAAGAAGTACACGTCTTTAAAGCCTGCTCAGTTGGCAGACAGTAACTTGGCAAATGATGCCATTTGCCTTTAGATTTCTGGACAATTAGTACAAGCTCCATTTCACTAACAGTGACTGTACAGATAAAAATATTTACAGAACAGATTCTGAGAACAGAGGATCTACCTACCAGTAACTCAACTTTTATTTAAAATACTTATAAGAATGATAACAACACTAAGCCACTGATTCCATTTGCTAACATCCAACACTCTTAACAAGCTAGCTCCTTTAACTGTTCTTGGCAGATCAATTTCCACTGCCTTTAATCGGTAAACTTCTGGAAACTATAACAGAACAAAGTAGAATGAAGAGACATTAACAACTGAGATACAGATACACTGAGGAAGAATCAACACATATTTTGTGAAGTCATGCTTTACAGATTTAATGAAATTTCCTGAAAAAGTGAACAAGCACATGCACAAAGCATGTATTTCTCCAAATCTGTCACAATGCTAAGAGGAAGGGAACTCAACTTACCTAATATGCAGAATACATCAGCGAGGATGGAAGGCATGTCTTCCCGAAATTCCTAAAAAGGAAAAAGATCACACTTAGGGAATACAGAAATTCCAGTATGTACACTTAGAAAATTCTTATTCCATTACATAAAACAACACTTCATCATAAAGTAAGTTCAGATTAATTAATAATGCAGATTATTATTACTGATTATAATAATAATTAAGAATTCAGATTAATAATGAAGAGGCTCAATTATTGACTAATATCTAACAAGTGCTGCACTAATTATTGATATGTAATGAAATGATGTAACATTTTAATGTAATTTAAAAGACTATCTAGTGGCCAGGGACAAAACCCTCTGTTTTCTACCTCCATTTCTCCAGCACAATGGAACTCCCTGTCTGAAGAGCAGCACCAGCCTGTACAGTAAATTATACCTTCTCAGGCACCAAACAAATTACAATTTCCTACAGTAACTAAAGATCAAACATTATCACATGCTACCCCAACAGCAAGGTGCACTTCAGCCTTGACTTCTCTCAAACCCAATGCAGAAGTTTAAAAACCTAAAAAGGTTATCCTAGAATAGATTACTGCATTTTTTTCCTTAATGTTCTATACATGTCAAAACAGCAATCTAAGAACTTACTAAGAATAAGAAATCATTTTTAGAAGATTTTTTTAAAATGTATTTTTATCAGATTTTTGTTTGGGTTTTGGGGGGGGGGTTGTTTTGGTTTTTTTAAAGGAACACCAACATTTGGTAACCTTAGTTTAGAGGAAAATACTCTTTTCCCTACTTTATTTATTCACAGCATTTTAAGAAAAACCTTTTTCAAACAAAAAATAAGTCTAATGCATTATTTTAAAGGCAGTCACGGGACTTAGACACCTCAATAGTAAAATGGCAGACACACACATTGTTACACTGTAAGAAAGATGTAAATTATAAAGACCAGTAGGTGGCATAACAGACCTGCTGCATAAGTGAAATCTATTTTTAGCATTTATTAAAAACTTCAGTCTTTATATGCCGTTAAAAAAAAAATTTAATTTATGCCAAAATGAATATATCTATTCCTCACCACAAAAAGTAGGGGAAAAAACGAAACCCTGACACACCGCTACATTTCAAGTGCACACAAATGAAGAAAAAGGACTTGACAAGAATGACTTTTTAGACATGGAAAAACAAGCCTGTTCAATATTATCCTGCTTGATTTTCATTTGAACTTTTATAACAAAGTAAAAATTTAGTAAGTATGCAAATACAAATCTATACTTACTATGACATCACCAAGAACATTAGAAGCTTGATCATGCTTTAAGTTTCCTCTGACAACATGGTATGCAAGCTCATACAAAGCCTGCTGGATATCTGTTGAAAGAAAAAAAGATGATTAAGGAACTTATTAGGTAATCCTTGGTCTAACTTTTAAACCCATGTTTACAATAATGCCGTAGACTTCAGACACTCTGCAAGTAAAGAGGATATGCTCCTCTTACCAATGAGGGGGATTACTTTATTACTGCTGATAGCTTAAATTTGAGCATCAATATCCAAGACTTCACACAAGCAGATAGTAAGAGATGATCCACTTTCCCTAGAGAGTTTATGGAATAACAGTAAAATGGGATGGAAAACTACAGTCCTGTACATAACAACTTGAGTCTTGGCAGCTGGTTTAACAAAGACACCTTTAACTTATAATTCACATAAATATCATATCATAAATATATATACACATATATATAAAAATATATAATACATAGAAAACATTCCAGTACTTTTTCCTAATCATATCTCATCACAGACATGCTTTGAAAAACCATTTCTCCAGGAGAAAGTAAAATTTAATTGGAGAAAAAATGCTTAACAGGGATTTTTTTATTTTATTTTTTTAAGGAAAGTCTCCCATAACTGAAGAATGCTGTTTTACAAAAGCTTATATTAAGCTGAAACACTAAACAGAGGTACTGCATTTGAGAAAAATCTTGCAATGTTAAACATGGTGGTTGAAAAACAGCTATGGTAAACTTGTAGGGAATTGTTCTCAAATAATACACCACAATGTTGCTATATTTTTCAGTATATGAAAAATAATAAAACCCCACGCTTTCACCTTGCACTTGTACCATGTGGTTTGCTCAAAAAACAATATTCGCAATGGGTATACAAGTTACAGATCTTAATGACTTAAACCAAGTACTCAATAACTTGGTGACTGCAGACCACTGTACCTGCGTTAAAAGCAAATTTATTTATTTTTCAAATGGACAGGTTAATTTTACCTATTATGGTGCTTTTGGCAAAGAACACTAATTGCTAAAGACCTGAATACAGCAGGATTGGTTTAGACCTCAATTCTATGTAAAATGTAACTCTACTACTTTGAAGGCCAATTCAAGAGGACAGTTTGGTGCAGTACTTTATGATGAACCCAAACTAGCCATAAGCACAGCCTCAGATGTGCCTCTGCAAGTGGCTCCCCACATTGTGGAGAATTTGTTACACAGGTACACTGCCAAATCTGACCTCTCTCCATAAGCTTGTGGTATATTGGACTTCAACAAATGTCTTTCTGGAACTAAAAGCAGAAATGCAAGTGCCAGCGCAGTTTTGAGAACTGGATCCAGGTCACATGGACGCAAACAAATTCTTAGCAGTCAGCATCTCTGTACCTCCCTCCGATTATCCGTATTTTTAGGTTTTTTTACATCAGCAGAAGGACTTCAACTATTTCTACTGTCTATTAATTCATCCAATATAGCCACTGCATGTATCTATCTAGTCATTCCCACTGGATCTTTTAGATCCTGACAGCAAGGACAAAGAAAAAGAAAACAGCATATAGAAATGGTCAACCTCTGTCTAGAACAGAGAACATCTGGTGGCCTTTCTTCAAAAACTTTCGGAACAGTGATTTTGCTTTGTTGAACAATAAATTCTTCTTACTTAATAACATAACTTATAATTTACATTGAAATGTTTTGGTTTATCTTTTCTGCTATTACAATTGCCCATTATGACTATTTCAGCAAGAACCCAAAACACCATCTAAACAGCATACCACATTTGTGGTCTTAGCAATACGGAAGCTTTTCTTCCAACAGATTCTGCAAAGCAAACAAAAATTTAATTTTTCTTTAAACACCAAAGATTTCTTAAAGACAGCAGTGTCTTTCACTAACAAAGGAGAAAAAGTCTGTAACTCAGGTACTGCTGTAAAAATTATTTTCTGCAGTATACAATCACACTTGCATACATTAGTGTTCATATATTTAACTTTTAGAATAAAATCTAGTTGTATGTTGGGTTTGCAAAATGGAATTCCATTTTCTATAGCACAGACCAAATACTGGACTACCCCGCCACCACTTACTACTGTCTAAGAAATCTCTCACTTGGACGTCTGAAGACAAATCTAGTTGTGGATGTTTGTATTGCCTTACTATTTGTAGTATTCACCTTTAGCACGCATTAATGGCCACCATATATGAATGTTCCAAGCAGATATATGCAGAGGTACCATGATCAACTGTTTCCAAGCTTTTTTTTTTTTATTTAATTAAAAACAACCAAAAAACCCACACAACTTACCTCTGAAACCCATATTATCATGGCTTTTGTTTTCACTGAGATTGCGACATAGTTGCACACTGAAATAAAACAAATATAAAAAAAAGAAAAACATTAAAATAGTTAGATATTAGCATATACACACAAATGCTTTGGGGCTCTTTTTTTGTTGTTCTGGCTAAAATAACTTTAAATTTTGGCAGTTTAAATGGCTGACTACACTTTAATTTTCAGAGAGTAAACACTAATTCAGAGAAGTTACACAGCAAAGAAATACAAGACTCCCAACAGATCTCATACACATATATATCATATACTTAAAAAAGAAATTCTTCCTAACATCACATGCTTGCACACAGAAAAGTGAGAACACTAGGCAATTTTAGTATGTGAAGGGAAGCATGGAAGTGCTAGCATTAAGCTACTGTTGTTAATCAATGAGGAAACGCTTCTCTTAGAAATACTACGACTATGATCGTTTTCAAACTCTGGCCTGTAAAAATTTTTTAATATTAAACTATGTGCATGATTTCCTGATGCAATGTTTTATCAATGGTAAGACAGAATTTTACTTAGTCACTAAGAGAATCCACTATACGATGCAGAGATCTGTCATGTTACACTGTCTTTAGTCACTCCTGAAGCTCCCTGAACCAAATTAGCCATACGTAAAAAGTACACTAAATACTGTACAGACTGTTCCATGAAATAAAATAATAGTTCTGTGTGTTATAAAATAAATACTTAAAGGGCAGGCTTCTCCACTATACTGATGGCTTAGAAATGGACATGCTTCCAAGCTACAAGAATTTTCCCTCTTCTCTAACGCTATTGTCACCCCAGCATGAAGCTTCAAAAGCAGTTTCACATTTAAAAGCAACAGTATTTAAAAAAGGTAGTGATTTACCTATACTATAACAGACACTAATGAATATCTTAAGAACTTTCTTCACACTTGCAAATTTTCAACCAAAAGTTTCACATACTTTTCATCAAAAAGTCTTTCATGTGCAGAAACTGAAGACAGTAGCAGAGCTACATTGTATTCCTATGTAAGACAGCAAGAGTACAACTTCCTGTGGGAGCGATTTTTAGGCATGTTCTCAAATAAGGCAGGTATTCTGTAGCAATCCATTACTCATTCTATTTGCATCCTATACAGATTATTACCTCTCTAGCAGGACTAAACAGCTGTTCCAGCAATCAAAGGATTATAATTAGCAAATACAAGGTATATGCACCCTTTAAAGACAACTGGAAAACGGGCAGTTTCACATATAACGTAATCAGCAGAAACATGCAAGCTCAGCAAAAAGCAATGGTATGGCTAAGATGTTCTAAATGCTATTGAAGAGAATGCAATATATTTGGAAATAACCAGAAGAGAGACAGCAAAATAGGGGAATAGGTAATTTATTTTATTTTTCATGAATGGTAAGTGCACTTTTTTTTTTAAAGCAACAGATTTTTTTTTCTAGCTGTCCTCAAAGAGTGTATCAATTTGATCTAAGTCAGATTTTCTTAAATTTTAATTACTACTCCTCCATAAAGAAGTTACCCTATAAGCACTCATTTCTAAGCTCTGTATAACAAATAACAGTAAAGTGAAACATCTGATTCCAAAAAACTATCTATTGAGATGGACACTTTGACCGCTATAGCATAAGGTGTTATAATCAACCACATTACATGAGCAACAACCCTGTCTGCTTGGACTGAAGAGTTCACTTAAGTACATCTTAACACAAAATAGGAGTTTTAACCTCTTCCAATTCCCTTTCCAGCAATACCAAAATAGTACTATCAACTTCACATTACTTTAAGACCCAAACCTGTTTGATCCGTGTAACAAGAAACCCTATTTAAGATCAGTCTGTAAAACAACTTGCTTTATATTTGTAATTAAAATCCCCTGAATTATTAAACTGGAAAAAAAAAAAAAGTAAAAAATTTTCTTTTTGTGAAAGTCTACATGGGAAAATTTTGGCAGAAGAAGAAAAGATGTTGGTATTACTCTTTGGATCGAAATTAATAATTGTGCTTATATTCCTTCATACAGGTACTCTATCTCCAAAGGAGGATGACCTTTTCTGAAGGTGCTGTCAGGCTGCACAGCTGAGCTGATTTAACGGCTTGCTGCTGCACAAATGGACACATGCACCGATACTTCCCTTCTCGTCCGCACATCCCTTCTTGGCCGCACAGTTCTAGCCCTCATGTCAGTTAAATCAGTTAAATAAACTGACAAACGTGGCAGAAAACTGGTCAGAAAACAAGTCTTCTGCCAAGTTTGCAAGCTGAAGCAGCTTACCAGAAGGTCACATAAGCATCAGAGTAAAGAGAGCCCTTGGTGAATGAAGACAAGGCAGAAGCCCTCCCTTCCAGTACCAACAAGCTGTGAGATTAGTTCATCTAGTCTCAACTGAATGCATCATAAATTAAAATCAAAATACTTGTGTGTTCACAAGAATAAAAACGTCAATATTAGTACAATTAATCAACTGAGGAAAAAGCCACAACAATACTTTCCCACTTAAACAATGCCCAGGACAACGGAAATTTATCAGGTCCACTTTTCAGTTCAACAGACTCAAACTGCCTGTTGGCTGTTAAGAGTTTGTTTGAAACTTTTGTTACTCTAATCTCGTAGTTCATTGCTGCAAGCTTAGGATGGAGAACTTCCTTACTCTACTAAAACCTACATCCCTTCACCAGAAGATAAAACTGTGTAATACATGTAAAATATAATTAAAAACTAGGATAACCTAGAAAGTAAAAATAACAATTAAAAAAAATAATCACAGAATCACTTCTGAAAACTAAAATTTCAAAATTAAATCTGTTTTGGAATAAGATGGGATAGGTTTGCTTAAACAACAAATGCTGAAGCAGTGTTGAGCACCTATTGAACAAGTTCGCGTGGCAGAGCCAGCAACTGAACCTAAGCCTCCCAATTCATACACAATATCCTATATCCTCAATTACGCTCCCACACATAGTATATGGCAGTAATTATCACAAAGTGCATGTGCCTGCAAACATTTAAGTATATGCACAATTTAACTGACACGGGTAGTTGTTTAGCTGAGACAAAGTACAATCAATTGCATTTTGCAGTCAGGATGGCAAAACTACAACTAAACTCTGTTTTCCTGACTCTCAGCCCTTTAACTCAACACTGTGACATTCCTCATGCAAGTAAAGTAACAAACATGTTGCCAGTGCTTGAAAGATCGAGTCTCAAAATTTCACATTCACAGAATGTTAAGCTTCTTCAGTTTATCTCGAGGCTTAACATACTGCATAAACTGCCAGCCAAGTACATTATTAAAGCCCTACTTCCCCACTAAAGGGTCCTCGATGTGTTTAATCTATCACAAAACAAGGTAAGGTGCCAGTCTAATAGTAAGTGCTTGCCATTGTATGTGTATTATAAATGTCTATAAGGGCTACAGTCATAGACCAGCATCTTATTGTGGAAGACACTATACAAAACAATACAGTTTCACTACAAAGGACAGTATATGTACACACAAATCAGTCTAGACTCCTTGTAGACCTATCAGCATAACAAGCAGTCACACACAGATTCCAACTCAATCTCTACACAGTATCTGGCAGTAGCAAAACAAATGCACATAGTTTAATAAATTGTATTTAGACAGAGAAGGGTCTGAACAAAATAGAAAATGACATACAAGATGACCACATCCTGACCAATTTATAGTTTTGGCAGCTAAGAACACTTGAAACTACCACATGATGTACATTTATGTATTTGTATTAGAAATTATTACACATCAGTAGCTGGATTAATTAAATTCAAAGCATATACAGTTTTGAACAAGGTCTCTGAACAATTTCTAGGAAGCGAATGGTCACTACTACCTAAGCTCTACGATGCTGCCTTACTAATTAACTTTATGACACTCTAAGACACATACAAAAACCTTACCTTCTGGTTTTTGGATATTACTGTTATATCATGACAAACTGATGACATCAGCAAAAATAAAGTTCATTATTTTTCACAGCAAAAGATCAGTCAGTTTAAAACTTATTTCCTTACTGGATTTCTTTAAAACAACCCTATATTTTGTTTTCTTTATAAAACAATCAAACTTTTTTTTTCCCCTTCCCCCCACCTCAATAACAGCATCTCCCACAGACTACAGCAATATTACAAATCCTGTATGTTCTCAAGCATAGGCAGACCACCATCATACCACTCAGAAAGAAAACATAAAGGAAATATACAGCCATCATCTTAAGCATCCATTATTAATCACAGTAGAATTTGAAATGCTAAATAAAAACAAATCATTTACTTCTCTCTATACAGTTTCATATTCCCCCAAAACATAAAACTGTGTTTTTATTTAGGTAACTAGTAACTGCCAAAATACTATCTCAGGCTGATCTAGTCAGATCATGTAAGCCATTTCATGCTCCAGCAAATAAATATTTTTTTCCATAAAACCTAATCTTTTCTTTCTGCTAATTATGAGGCTTTTTTTTCCTGTAATCCTCACTTTTCAACAAAGCTGGTATTTGTCTCCCTGTGAATAAGCCCACCACTTTGTTTAAAACAAAACAAACATACAGGAGTGAATGTTCTCTGACTTCATGCATGGGCTCTATTAGACCAGGCTTCCCTAGAGTAAAAAAAAAAAAAAAAAAACAAAAAAAAAAACCAAAAAACTTCTAAAATTTTTGCAAATCCTTTATTTGCTAGAAATGTCAGTTTTGTCCTTTTGCAGTACCCTTCCCCTCCCCACTTTTCTAACTTGTTTATCAATATAATGCATTGTCTTAACTTTGAACCACAATCCTCGAGACTGGAATTGCAGCCTAGACTTAGGCCTATACCTAATTTATATTTCTGGGCATAATTGTATTAGATAAATAATTTAATAAAAACAAGAAGTATCACTACATTTATTCCCCTTTTACTTCAAATAATGTTTAAAAATATTTCATGTGTTTCATTTTGGAAAGAGAGCATCATAATTTTATCTTCCTCCAGTAAAACAGGAGATAGGAAGTTTCAGAAAAAGAAAACAAAGTTACACACTGAAGATTCCCCAAAAAAACTTAGCTTCCTAAAAAGTTCTCTAGATATTAGCTACAGATACATTCTTTTGCTTCTAGAAAGTAAGTTCATACATATTCCACACGCTTATAAAGCTATCACTGCAAAAACTGACAACTGTTATCCAGACACAATCACATTTCTTTTAAAATGTATGGCCTCTTTTGCAAACTACTCTTTAAACCATGCCTAGAACTGCATTTAAGCAGTATTCCAAATGAAGTGTAAATGCCACAAATACAGGAATTTAGCCTATCACTTTGTTTTATTGGTCCCACAGCAGATTAACACTTTCTTCCCATCATGGTTAAGAAGTACTGCTCTAGGGGGAGGGGAGAATCATAAAAGGTTTTATCACGGTCAAAAGCTAAGGTAACTTGCCTCTTACACAGTTAAAAGTTCTGCGAATTCAATGCAAACAATGCAGCTGCCATTATATGATCAGCTATGAAATTTCTGTCCTCGTGCACACTTCATACAATCTCAGTGATCACAACACAGTAAGTTACAAAAATCATAATCATATGTGACTACTTCAGGCAAAAATGACTTAACAACCATTACAGAAAAGCTAGCAAGTGCATCTACACATATATGATGTTAAAAAGGCAATCTATTATAATCATTTGTGCATTTTTGAAAGGCATCAGTAGACATTTATACATTTTATGCTTCGTTATTCATACAGAAGTTTCTAAACACTGAAGTTCAATAAAAAGGTCTCTGTGCTTATTACATAAACATTGCCATGCTGGATGCAAATTCAGCTACTGCCATAAAATCTTAAGCAGGAGATTAAAAAAGCAACGCAAACCTCAGCATTGTTTGGGGGCTCCTGAACACTTTTATTATGGTTGGAAATGCAGGTACAGAAGAGATTTTCATTGGTCTTGTATCATTCACATCAAAACATGTTAAACTTACATGCTAATGTGACAATGGTTCTAGCACAATTCAAAGCCAAAAATGACATGGCTATAAAGGGGTGCCCCTTCACTACAAAATGGAGGGTCTGCAGAGAACAGTATTTGTGCAGGGAGTCTCTATGTTCTCTATTCTCTACCCCACTACCTTTTTCTTCATGCACAGGAAAGATCATTACCATAGCTGCACAACCTTTTAAAATAGATGAACAAAAGAAAATAACAAAAAGAGTTAATATCAAGAAGCATT
This sequence comes from Gymnogyps californianus, assembly GCF_018139145.2. Taxonomy (NCBI): domain Eukaryota; kingdom Metazoa; phylum Chordata; class Aves; order Accipitriformes; family Cathartidae; genus Gymnogyps; species Gymnogyps californianus. The sequence continues at coordinate 18,420,803 of NC_059479.1, forward strand.
TCTGAAAGTGATCCCCCAAACACCCAGATTTGAAACTGTAGAGGTTTTTTGTTACAACAAAAAACAGAAGTGCATGGAAGAATTAAAATAAGGGCATTTAAAAATATATAGTTAGTATACAGGACACCCTTGTCCAAGCTAACACAGTAACATGAAACGGACAAACTGGTGAATAACCCCCGGAACTGATGTACCCCTGAAACACAGCACGCAGCAGAGTCAGTGAACCCATCAAGTTAAGATTGCTTAAAACAGATACACAGAAGGCCTTGAAAGGGAAAACTCTGAGCACACCTGGATTGATTTGGGAAGCTGCAACTAGACCCCTCAGAGCACAAAGGTTACCTTGTAGGATAAACAGGAATGACTCTACTTTGCCTGAATCAAAGAATACAGCGCTAGTCACCTCGGAATAGGTAGAAAGGTGGGAACGGGGGCCGAGACCTCTGCCAGAAAGGTCAACATCGTGGAGCCAGCGAAACAAGAACGCTTCAAGCTCCATATTACCCCGGGGGGCCGGCTAAAGAGGAGCCCGACACCCGATAAACCTGACCCAGAGGCAGGAAGGGGGCGCTCGGGGCGCGGGCAACGGGCGCCAGGGGAGGTAGGCCCAGCTACGGGGGACGAGTTTCGGCGGAGGTCGTTAGTAACCGACAAAGGACGCCGAGCCGGATAGGAAGGCGGCCTGGGCCCTCCGCCCGACCAGGGTTTCGTCCCTAAGCCCCAGCAGCAAGGACGCAGCCCCGAGCGACGTCCTCCCCGCCCGCTCCCACCTCTTCGCCGCCCCCCCCCCATCAGCCTCCCTCGGCCGGCGAGGCGCAGGCCCGCTCTCCCTCCCGCAGACCGGTGGCCTGCAGCGCCCCATCGCCTTCCCGCGTCCAGACCCCGCACTCACAACTCGTTCTTGCCCCCTTTCTCCCAGTTCTTTATCCACTCGGCAGGGAGCAGCGCCGCCATCTTCCCCGTGTGGCGCCGAGAGCCCGGATGGTGGAGCAACGAGCCCGGGTCAGAGGGGACGCAACGGCCCGCGAGGAACGACGGGACGCGGACGCGCCGTACCCTGGGAGACGACGCGCGGCGGTCCGTTGCGCCTGCGCGTTAGCTCCGCCCTCCCTCCCGCGCGGCCGGGCAACGGTCGCCGCCCGTAAGTACCGCGGCGGCGGCGGCCCACCGCGGAGCCCGTCAGCGGCTCCGGCCCTCGGTAGGCCCTCTCTCGTCCCCCCCTTACAGTCGGGCTGCCAGCAGTGCCCCTCAGGCCACCCAGAGTCACGGCCGGCCAGCCAGCAGCCGGCTGGGCCGCCCCCGCAGCCGGTCGCCCCAAGTGGGGTCAGCCCAGCCTGCGGTTAAAATTGCTGTGGGCTGGGGGAACCTCCTCGTAACTTGTAATGGGAGATGGAGCATAGAGCGGGGTGTGATCTCGTCACGCAGCTCGCTTCACCAAATTTGTAAAACTACTGCAAGCAAGGTTTTCTACAAATACAAAAACATAGTTCAGGAAACACACCGAGATAGCTTGAGTGTGTTAGATGCGTTTAGTGCCTGTGTGACAGAACATCCATCAATCCATTAGAAGAACGTTGACAGTTAAGAACAGTTAAAAACTGTTCTGTTACTTTTCAAATCTTGAGCTCACAGTTAGGATTCCAACATCACCATTTGAAACATTAAGAGTTCTTTTTTTAAAAAAAAGCAGATTCTGTAATGGGAATAAAGCTCTGCTCTTCCCCAAAACTGAGTGGTGCTTTGCATCACTGTTCCACAAAAAAACACTCCAAAACTGTCAGTTGTGTGTAACTCCGTGGCTGAAGAGACTCCATTTACGGGTGCGAGTTAACAGGGAGCACAAGCAGACAGCACACGCATGTCCTCTGTTGATCCACCACCCCTCTAATAAAGCAAAGCTGAAAACACATGAACTTTGGATGTTGCCTACCCACATAAGCAACTTCTTGCTCTAATTCACGGTGACCCAAAGCAAGGCAGCGCGTAAGCTGCGTGCAGCTTCGTACAGATGTGTGAGCAACTGCCGCGCAAGCAGCAGACCCAACATTGGACTAACTGACCAACAGAGAGCTAACACACCAAACCAGAATTTAAAGAAAAGAATTTAAGAGAAATAAAGAAGATGGTACGATTTTCAGAACATCGTGCACCTGAAGCTCATGTGGCCCTCAACTAGTCCTTCAGGGTGTTTTATTTGTTATTCAAGTTCGGCATATTTGGAAAGTATTAAGCAAAACAGTGCATGGTGGGGGGGTGCACACACATATGTTCAGTTGTCCTAAATATCTGGAAGTGCGAAAAATACAACCTTGGTCATTCAAAATTCAGATACCCCTGTCCATGATGATAAACTACCTCAGCATCCCTTGTGAACCATGTTGCAAAATGAAGAGCTTTTACCTTTCAAAATAAAAAGCAGATTTTCTTCATCTTTTGTCACAGCATTTTTCCCCAAAAAATTATCAAATTAGGTTTTCAATTGCAATTTAAGTAATATTTTGAAAATTAAAACATTTTTCATTACCCCCTGACAAGTTAGTATTATTTTAATAAATTATTTATTAAATTCATTAAGTTAGTACATTTAGTAAATTCACTAAATTCTTTTAATAAAAATTGTAAAAGAAAGGTTTTATGTAAAAACTATTATGAAAAATGTAAACTGTCTCTAATTACATGTTAACCTTTCTTGGACATTTTTAACATGGCCACACTAATGTCACATCTCTGTAAGGTAATTTTTTATGAAATAAGATACAGTATTGAACCCTAAACCTGCAAGTCCACATTTCTTTAATTGATTATATTGCATTATTTATTCTATTACAGCCCCCAATAGAAATTCAGAGTATCAGTGGTACATTGTACTATGTCTGAAACTTGATCTTTTTGCAGATGGTACATCCTCTTGATTACCGGTATAAACACTTATGACAAACAACTATATGGATGTCTTCTTCTGATTATCATCCCTAATACATGTGCCCATTTTATTACATGTTATTCATCTCCGTAAGTCTCTCCAAGCTGTTCTTGATTTCCTGCAGTTGCTAATCAGGATATATGAGTTACAAAACACTTCATTTGGTCAGGCAGCACATGTTTTCAGTCTTTCCAGAAATCCTCTTGCCTGTCAAGAAGTCTTTATTTCATCTGCCTTCTCAGTCTTGTACATGCTTCCTCCTCTATTGAAGTGTAAATCATTTCACAAATATGATGAAACTGAAGAAAGCTGAGAATTTGAAATAAAAAAAAAAAGATGAGGCCTAAGTGCACTTGTGCCTATTTCAGTGCTAGCACTGCTGTGGTTTCTCTCCTGCATGCTGTACTCTCCACGTTTAACAGAAACATATAGCTTGCAAGCACTTTGTGCAAAAGTGTTGTTCTACTTTGAAAATAGCCCTGATCAGAAAGTCTGTAGAATTTCAGCAAATCCGTATAACTGCTGACTGAGAGAGGGAATAGTGTTGTTTTAATTATTGTTCACAGCCAGTCCCTGCGCAAGCTGTATACTATACAGAATGCTGTTGTTCTTGATCTGTATGTACAACACCTAGTACAAAGGGACCCATTACAGCCCCTAAACTCTGCAGTAACAGAAGTAATAAAGAAGGAGACAGGTTCTCTGCTTCCAGTACTTGGATTTTAAATTAGACACAAACTACACTTCAGGCATATAGTATGCAGTGTGATAAAAGATAAGCTCAGTTTAAAAGTGCCTAATATATTTATGATGGGTTATTTTTAAAAGTTTCATGAAATAAATATATTTAAAACAGACGTGTGAATGATAAGAGGCACAGAATTGCAAGCCTAAGGAATAACGTGAGAAGGTATTACAAGAGAGTGCAGTAGGTGTATTTAGAAGATAAGCCTAAGAGATATGTAAACAGAAAAGAGGAAGCTAGCAAAAGGTATTAGGAACAAGGATTTATGTAGGCGCAGAGCTATGCAAAGTTTGAATGTGAACATGTGAAATTTTGCCTTCATGATGAGGATGAAAAGACACTTGTGGAGAAATACAGAAGAATAAAGCCATCAAGTCATTGCAGGACCAAAAGCTTAGATCCCAAGTTTACTCAAGGAAACTAAACCACTTCTTTTGTGAAGTATATTGGTAACAGACTGGAACAGGCTGAAGATAAAGGGAGCTATTACATGCAATGTAGAAATATATGTGACAGAAACAATTTCAAAATCTAGTTGAGCATAGCCTAATAATAAATAATTGCTATGAAATCTATGAGGAGCGTGTACTTTTGCTTGCTGTGTTTCTTGCTAGAAGATAATCACTTCAATATAAAGGTCATTGCTTATGAGTTCTAAGTGTAGGAAAAGTCATTTCAGGTCAATATAGCAACTTTATGTTTCTTTTCATTATAACACAGGGATGCTTGTATCTTCATATGCTGATGCAAACAACACGACAGCAGCATCATGACTATAAATGGCAAAACTCCAACTTCTCTTTTACTTGGATTTTGTAATTCAACAATGGAACAACCTAACAGAGACAAATTAAAGTATTGTAAACTGAAATATGGGCTTATGTAATTGAATTTGGTTTTAAAGTGGACAGGTTACTCAGTTGTAGAAAAGAGACAAATGTTCAGTGTTGCACCTTCTTGCAAAATACTGACTGCTTCTGCAAATACTTAGATCCCTCAACCATCATTGAGAGCAATTTCACTAAAAATCTGGCTCTCTTGCCAGAGCTACGAACTTCTTTTTAAAGATCCTGTATGGTTTTTTTAAATGTTGACTTCATACCGTGCCAATACAGTACCATGCCAATTTTTACTGTTTCAAAGTCTGTGGATTTTTTTAGCAAATGCCTGTGGTCTGGGTCTGTGACAGCAGTAGAGTGCCATGTAGCCCTAATAAAGAAGTAATATTCTGTAACATTCACATTTTAGTTAGCAATCACAATAGTTAATGACACAAGAGCAGATTTTCGAAGGTGTTAAAGATGCAGTTGGGACCATAAAAAGATTGTGCAAAAGTAGGTCAGATGCCTGGCTCCCTGGCTTTCAGTGGGTCTCTCGGAACTACCCGATTTCAGTACGTTTATCTCACAGGCACTTGCCTGCAACTTTAAACCTACAAATATATTTGGATATCTGAATCTTAGAATATACGCACTTAAAATATCATTAAAGTGTGATATAGCTTTTAAAGGATGAGAGTTTTAAGTGGTTTTATGGTTTCTAAAACTTAACAAAGTGAATGTCACTGAAAGGAATTTGAGAAAACCTGTAAGTGTTGTAGATCCACCATTCAACAGTGACTCAGTAAAAGAGTATTTTGTTATTGTAAGGGTTGGGCTATTAATTAAATAGCTTATTAAATACTTACATAATTGTGGAATAATTGGGCCTGGGATTAAAGTACAGTCAATTATTGTCAAACAATTTTACCAAGTCAGCATTACTACATTTTCTATATTGTCTATACATTTCATTTATGCTGACTAAATGGTGTAGTGAAATTGTGGTGAATGGTACAACTTTTACAGTAAATGAAATGCATTAGCTGTGAGCGCTGATATGCTGCAATTCTTTTGTGTGGTAGATACTTTGTAAGTTATTTACAATCAATTTAGAGGCTATTCTTACGAACATTTATGCTGGTGAGTAGTTTTACCTGCCGAGACTTGCACAGACTAGACATGAGTAAAGTTTTCCTTTTATATGAAGGTTTGCAAAGTCATGTCCTAATATATTACATTTTTAATATGTAAATATATTGATTTGTGCTCAGAATTCTTTACACTTTTCAACACACTGCAATTCTCTGTTCCAAGTTATTCTTCTCAGTGTTTTAATAAAAATAATTAATAATACTAAATAAACATAGGTAGTGAAAGTTTTCTTATAAGTCCACATGAAGTGAAGTTTTTCTCAGAAATTATCATCAAATGAAGGACTATATATTTCCAATTTCATATTTAGAACTACAGCATAACAAAAAAGGAATGAAAAGCATATATAGAAGTATAACTACGAATGAAACGTACTTGGGTTTTAGAGATATATTTGTTCCAGACTCAATTTGCTTGCCATTTTTCCATTAACTTTACTGACACAATTTAAGATAGATATGAGGGGGAAAAAAAAAGATATAGATCTTTATAAAGGACCTAAATGAAGTTATTTAGCACTTGGCTAAAATGTACTTTAGATATATTGTAGAAATTCTCTTGCAGATAGTTTAGCTATTACACATTTCCTATTAGCTATTATATATAAAAATATATATATTTATACCAGCCATTTACATTTTTTATGGCTTTTACAGTCACGGAATCATAGAATATTTTAGGCTGGAAAGGACTTTTGGTGGCCACCTGCTTCAAAGCCCTACATGAAGCAGGGCATAAAAAGTTCAGTCAGGTTGCTCAGCGCCTTATCTCACAGAGTTGTGAATACTTTCAAGGAGGTGATTTCACTGTCCCAGTGCTTGAGCACCGAAGCATTTTTTCCTTGAGTCAAACTGGAATTTTCCTTGCTGCAACCTGTGCCTACTCTAAGAAGAGTGATTCCACAATATTTCTATAGCACTATAGAAAGCATTTTGTGATAGGATTTATATAAAATATGCTCTGCCTAATACAGATGCATGATATGTGACCTCTAAAACATAGACACTTGTACATTTTAATAAAATAATACAGGCAAAGCAAAATATTTTGAAAATAAGTATGTACCAATTCCTCTTCAGATTAATATATTATTGACACACAGTAGTCTTCACTCCTAGGCTATAAAATCATACTTAATTTTGTCTTATCCTTGCTTATGTGGTGGACATCTTTCTTAGTACTGGTGTTAGCTGAATTGTGAGGAATTCCTAGGTTAAAAAGTAAGATCTATATTTTAGTTCTATAAAACAGCCTTTATAGTTTATTCTCCATCTTTTCCTGAGGCTTTTGTGTGCTAGAAAAAGTGTCATGGGCATCCTAAGATTCCTGTAAATGAGTCAGAGACCCTTGTTAAAAGCTAGGATGGCTTTTTGTTTCCTTCTGTTATTTCTGGAGGTTGACATTTACCTTTCTAAATATTAGGATAAAATAAAATTTTTAAAAGAAGGAAGAATGATGATGACTGCAAAGGCACAATATGTCACACTGCAGTCTTAAGTCACCTACTGTGCTTCCTGCCTGAATAAAGAAGCAATCTGAATGTTTTGTCCCAACTACATTAAAGAAAATGCTTGTGTTGGGCACTATGGTAACAGCTGGATAGCAGCAGGAAGTTATTTAGCTTAACAGCAAATACAAGGTTTTCAAGGGTGTAGTATATTATCCAGCAAATACATAGCTAGAAAAAAATCAGTCTTAATTTAATCTTATAAAAATTTATTTATTCTTGGTTTTCTAAGTAAATACTACAGACACCAATTAGGAGAGCTGGAAGTGTACAAAAGCAGAAGAAATAAAACATCCAACAGTTCATTTCCTCTGTACTAACCCACTCCATGAATTTGTGTGACAAGGCACAACTTTATTATCTGCTCTGAGGGGTAAACAACTGAGTGCTTTACTTTTCTTGCACAGACATTTAACAATGACTGTTTGGAATAAAATGTCCTTTATTACTTGGCTTTTATATCATGTCCATGTAAGAATTAATTGCTCTAAATTCCTGAATTTTATTTTTTTAAATCAGTCATTGTTTGGTGATTGTTCCTGTTCTTTTTCTGGGGACATTTCCTAAATTCTCAGGCAGAAGAAAAAGGGTACAAAGAAGGCATGCTTCCACATTTTCCAGATGATTTCCATTTGGTAAGTGCTATTTAGGCAAGTAAGAATCCTAAACATTAGCTAGCACCGGCTGTTTCTATTCAGCTGGGCAACTGAAAGGAGAAACATTCTCAGATCAAACAGATCTTAGAACTTTTGGGTTTTTTTATAGCTAAACTCAGCGTCATTTCATCATCCTGAGCTATAAAATGTACCAGATTTAATTAAGATCAGTGGATGTGGAGGAACACACTGTTTGGGAAAGGTTTGCTTGTTTTCAGCTTGCAGAAATCAGGGTTGTTTCAGTAAGAGTTGTTTGTCTTTCTTACCCACTTTCCAAGACAGGCAAGAGCTAACCATAGATTTAGGTTCCGTTTCCAAACCCTGTTGGCGTGGAAGCCTTCTGGTCAAGGTGTTGGAACAGTTGCATTCATCTTCTTAACTTGTTGGTTCTGTGTATGTTCATGCACTTGCTGGTGAAGAATGGAAGGCAGAAAGACTAATTAAGCTCTTCCACACAATGCCTGTGAAGAAGGGGCTTTGTTTGTTAAAAATGGTGCTGGGAGCAATGCCTGGAGCAATGTGATCGGGACTGCGTTTGGGAGGCAGCAGACCAGTTATTTGCTTGACAATATATTTCACTCTACTTCAATGTGTATTTCTTTCTGATCAGAGTGTATAGCTCTAAAGAGGGCTGTCTGTTTTTTTTCTGATTAGCATGAACAAGGAAAGACAAAAAGACCCCCCAAACCCTCTGGTTCAGGAATGGCTTTGAACAACGGAGAAATCTGCAAATACAGGAAAAAAGAGAATTGTTTCTTTAATCACAGTCTCACCAAATGGCAAAATGTTAGTGCAGAAGTGGAGATCTGCAAGTCAGTTACTGCTGGGATTTGTTTGAAGGATGGAGATAAGCTGTTTTAAGGGGCTTTGCTCCCAGCCTGTGCTGGAACCATTGCGTGGACAATTCCTGTTTGCCTGCTCTGAAGAATGCAGGCACAATGAAAAACTAATAAATGAATTAAGAAACATCTTGTCTTCCAGTACATACACCTTCCTAGCAAGTGCCATATCAAGGTCAATTACTGGAATCTCAAGATAATAGTATGTAAAAAGTGAAAATATGGAAAAACCTAGGAATTTTGCATGTTTTGTAAGCTGAGCAGTGACAGTATCACTGGCAATGCAATTTAGAGTCTTGCAGCATTACCTGAGTCCACTAATGCAGAAAGGCAGAGTACAACTTGTAAAGCTGGTATTCCTGAACTCACAGCTCATCACTCACTCGTTTGTCTAATAGCTGGATATTCTTCAGGATGGGCCTGTGTCACTACACCTCTTGGATTACATACCTCCCACAGAAAATGGCATTTGATTTGCTGCACTCTGCTGACAAAATCCCTTTGCTAGCTTCAGCCCATAATTAGCCTGCAGTCATGCATACGAAGGGTCTGGAGTAGCAGCTCCGTGGCAGTGGCTGTCCAGCGTTGGGAGAGCCAGGCAGCCCACGCTGGTGTCCGAGCAGCTCTGCAGCATGTGCTTACAGTTTGTGCTCCTGCCCCTCTCCTCTGGCATGTGTCCAGAGAAGCTCCAGATGACTGACACATCTGCGGAAGGTTGGCTGGGCGCTGGTGATGCAGGAAGCATAGGGAGACAAAGTTTGCAAACAACAGTCACTGCTTATCAGTGGGTAGGCAGTAACTGCAGCTTGCCAGAGCTGATTGGCGTGGCTGTTATTGAAGTTCGCAGGCACTTACTCCATGGCGTATGTGAGAAAAAAGGTTTGAAGACCATAGGTACCTCGTGCTGGTTTATTGTGAGAGGTAAGGGTATTAGTGCATTGAGAGAATATGAAGGTTTGAAGGTAAAACCTAAATTTGATAAGTCAAACTCTTATCAGCATGGTCCACACCCTTGTTTGGGTTGCGTACCGCAGATATCAGGTATGTTAAAATGAAACTGTGTCCGTGGCTAATGATAATCATGTAAGAGAAAACCTGAACCCCCACCTAAACTTGGGGTTTGCAGACTGTCAAAGAAGCTATTTCTGAAACTGTCCGTCCTGATTCCTCATTCTTGATCCCAACCTGGAAAGCAGCCTGGTGGCACTTTGTCCATTGTTCTCTGTTCTGCTTCTGCTTCTCCTTCTGGTACTTTCATTCTGAGTGAGTCCAAAGTTGGAATATACGTGATTAAATACACCTGCCTTTGACATGTGATGAATATCTTTTTTAACTTTCTACTTAAGCAGCAATATAAAGCACTTAAGAACTACAGAAAAGTTTGCCCAGCTAAGATTTGGATGGTCATCTTGAGTTTCCCCCATATATAATAATTCTCAGACATCATCAACAGGATGTGGGGAAATGAATGACCAAAGTCATCAGTTAAAAGGGACATGTTTGTTAACCATAGCATTCCTCTTCACTCCTCTCTGCCTCTTTTCTCCCATCAAGATAACATGTGGAAGCATGCAGGGAATAGGCAAGCATTGCCTTGAACTTGGCACTGTTCTACTTATTGTATCACTTACTTATATAGTACCTGTGTGCCAGCACTAATATTCCAGCACGAAGGAATTATGAATAGAAAACCATGTATGTGGTCATATGCCATATGCTTGCTAAGTCTAAAGTCCCAGCTCTAGATAATTATTTCTTGCATTAATCAGTTCAGACAGAACTAAAATAAATCACTAGTTGCATGTTTGCCATTTTCCTCTTCATTTGGCATTTATCTTTGCTCACCTACTGAGTTGTGAAAGAAAGTAAACACTCTGTGTTTGTCCCTGATTTGACACCACGTGCAAGTGAACTTAGAAGTAGTTTCAGCTAGCAGTATACCAAGACATCAAAAGAAGACTGGGTTTTTATGTGCTTAAATGCTAACTTTTCCACAGGGCATATATTATTGGGTTCAGTACTGCTGCCATTATTTGATGCTTTTAATTTTAATGAGAAGTTATTTTATTGCATTGTCTGATCAGCAATGGATTTGGGAGTTATAGGAAAGTTTGTCCTGCCTAAGATTTCATTGCTGAAATTGAGAAGGCTCATCATGTTTCAACTTTTCCTATTTCTGTACTATGATGATACCTCTAATTATCTCTGGCTTCCCTTTGGACTTTTCCACTACCTTCACTAAAATGTAATGAGAATGATGTTTATCCCTGCTTGCAATGAAAGGAAACGAAGAATGTGCTGTAATTGTAAGTGCTGTGGATAAAGGGAATGGGTGTCATACTCTTTTGGATGAGAGAATCAGATTTGATTTTCTGAGGTCCAGCACACAAATGCAAGGCTTTCCTATTCCCATCAAATGACTGCATCTCTTCTTCCAATGGTAGCAAGAACATTGGATGTAATTCAAGGGAAAAACACAGCTTTCAGGCATCTGTTACTTATCAGTTATTCGATTTTCTATTGTCGTATTCATGACAAAATGTTCCTAGTTAAGGCACTGTTTTGTCATTTTTCTGCATTTGATTTTCTTTCTGTGCTGCACCTCTGAAATTCCAGCTCTGGATTGCATAGCTTTTTTCACTCCATTCATTAACCTGATAGTAAAGGACCTATTAATGAGTCCATGAGATTAGTAGGAAATAAGAAATTACATTAATTTCTTAGGGAATATATCAACAAACACAGTTTCCCAAATGAACCTCTGTGACTCATGACCCATTATTGACTAAACAGTTTGTGTCAAAGAACTGTTTGCTAAGTCCAGTTTATATTTATCTGACTCAAACAGCTTGGAACTGGTTGAAATTTTAACACAATTGTGTAAAGAAAGTTTCAAAGAGATTATACTTTTGGTATGATCTGATTTTTCAGTTTATGATTTGTTATATTTTTGAATCATAGACTCATCGAATAATTCAAGCTGGAAAGGATCTCAGGAGGCAATTTAATCCAACCTCCTGCGGGGTCAGCCATGAGGTCAGTTCAAGTTGCCCGGGGCTTTATCCACTCTGGTCATGAAGCCCCCCAAGGATGGGACGGCTTGACTGTCCTCACGGTTGAAAAGCTTTTGCTTAGACCCACTCAGAACCTTGTTTCCATTTATGCACATTGTCCCTTACCCTTCCACCACACACCACTGTGAAGAGCCTGCCTCCATCTTCTCAGTAGCCCCCTTGTAAGTACAGGAAGGTTGCTGTTAGGTCCCCCAAAGTCATATCTTCTCCAGGCTGAACAAGTCTTCCCTCTTCCCTTGGCCACCCCTGACCATCCTGGTGGTGCAGGAATGCTGACCTTGCCCCAGTTGATCAGGGTTTTTCTTGTACTGGGGTCCCTAAAACTGAATGCAGTATTCTAGATGTGGTCTAATGAGTGCTGAGTGAAGGCGGGTGATGACTCTGCTCGATCAGCAGGTCCTGCGCTCCTGTTCATACCGTCCACCATGCTACTGGCCGCCTTTGCTGCCAGGGCACACTGCTGGTTCATATCTACCAAGATCCCCAGGTCCTTTTCTGCAGAGCTGCTCCCCAGGCAGGTGGTCCCCAGTGGTTATCATTGCAAAAGGTTATTCCTTTCCAGATGCAGAAGTTTGCATTTGTCCTTGTTGAATTTCATGAAGTTTTCTACAATTAAATTAAAATTCTCCACATTACTCTAAAATATGTATTTAAAGATTTGGAATAGTAATTTAAAAAGAAATTTTTATTTAATTGTACTAAAAATTTTAGTAGAAGGTACATTAAATTAATCTAGAAAATGTTACCAACTCCTCCCCCAGATGGATGTTAAAAGATCATCTTTGCATGAAACAATTGGAAACATTTGGAAATTGTCCAATGTGAAAATTGTCCAAGCTATGAAATGTTCATGTTTCACCAAAAAAAAAACCCCAAACCAACCCCCCAAAACCCCCAAGCAGAAGGATATTGAAATCTCTTTCACTTAGCAGAAAATCCCCCCAAATCCACCCATTGGACTTCCCTTAGTCGGACAAACGCAGTGGTTGGAAGCTCCCCTTTCTGCCTCCAAGTACTGCCCCTCATTAAGCAAATGTGCCTTTTCAAATGAGCTGCAGCCAAAACCACCAGACGCTTCAGATTCCTGAGCCGACTTGCGCTTACTTTTTTAAATGACATTTTTAATGAAGAACAGCAGTTTAAATCAACCCTATGTAATAATATAGAAGATAAGTTACTTCCCAGAGTAGAAGAAACGAATATGATTCCAGCATGCTGTGCAGTACTGGGCTTGGGAGAACAGTGTATAAACTGTCACCATGAATGCTATATAGCATCTACTTTTCAAGCTAACTGGCTTGTTTCTTTACTTATTCATAGCATAAATTACATGAGCTGAAAAAAATACAATACGGTACATCATCATGCAGGGACACAGCACTACAGAAACCACATTGTGCACATGCATATGTACACTTCTACACAGTAAGATGATTTTCCATATCCATTGATTATAATTTAATGAAGCATATAAATCAGATTGAGAGAGGCATGTCTTTATCTCACTAAAGGTACTTTTCATCTCTGTAAAATTTCAGTTCTTTTTGTTTTTCAGTTTATCTGAGAAGACTAAGACAAAGATAGTCAAAGTATGGAATTGCTCTGTGGTCAGTTAAGGTCCATAGTGTAGTGGCTACAAGTTCTTCCACAAAAAAGCAGACAGGAAAGCTCAGTGAGGCCACATCTATATGAAGTCAGTAAACTAAGTTTTTTGTTTAATACAGACTACTCAACAAATTTTAGTAACAATTTTGTTCACTCCGTTTTAAATGAAAGAAGGAATACAGCAAATACAAACATTTGTCTACATCCACTTTGTGTTGACAAAGATATTGCTTGAAATTTTCTTCAAAGTTTAATTACTTTCTGTAGCTCAAGTACCACCATTGTACAATTCTATCTGCAATCAAAAGTACTTTGAAGTAATACAATTAGTTTCATGCTGTTGGGTGTTGTGGAAGGTGGCAAAGCTGAGCTACATGAGCATGCGGACCACACCCGAACGAGACGTAAACAGCACGTGGCAATAATGGGATAAGATTGTGAGGCTATAATAGCACAGGAATGTATATAAGTTATAGAGGCTGTTATTATGTTTTGGAGGGCTTTAAGGACTTTGTTTAGCTGCTTAACAGTAGTCGTTCATGATAAAGCAGAACTCATAGCTTGCTTAATGCTTTTGTTTAACGCTGACCTATTCTCTGATGGGAGGAATAAGAAGATTCGGAAAGCCCCAGAGCCAGTTTGAGCCAGGAAAAGGAGACGTAGTAACAACTTGCCTAAAAAACAGGAAGAGAAAGAACCAGGCTAGAGATGAGAAAGAGGACGCAATGAGAGAGAAGACGACCCCAGACCCAGATATTACTGTTGGACCAGACTACGGTGTGAGGGGTGGGAACGTAGCTTGTAAGGGTGTAATTGCCCAGGGATTTTAGTGTTTGGGGTCCCTCTCCGGCAGCACCCAGCTCGGGCTGTCTAATTTGTGCACCATAGATAGAATAAATTACGCTTTTTATTTTGAAGGCCTCGATTAGAGATTCTGCTTCAGGGAACCTAGGGTCGAGCCTGGGGGAAGAAGCAGCGCCCGAGGGTGAGTGTGTGTGTGTGAGGAGTCGAAAGGGGCACCCGTCGGCTCACTGGAGTCGCCCGCTGCCCAGGGACTCCGGTCCTAGCCGTTAAAGTCTCGGGTGGTGTGTGTGCGACTCCTCGATGGGTGTGTGAACGCTCGGGCAGCGGCTTCTCAAGGTACCGTGGATCACCAAAGGCATTGTGTTGGCTTTACAGTACGGCTGTACTCTTTGGCTTACAGTTCCACTGACTGATTCGGAACTTTATTCAAACTGAACTTTAAGTTGGTTAAACTCAACAGAAAACACAGAACTAGCTTGCTTAGAAAATAAAACGTTTTATGGGTATTATTGTCCTTATTGCTGATGTATTTATTTTCTGTTTTCTTACCTTCTAGTTCTTCTGGGTATTGGTGCTAGAGCTTTTTCCAAAGTTTTCGATTTACACATCAAAACATGTAAGTGGGTCACTGTAAAAACACCTTGTGACCTCTAAAAACAATCTGCTTCATTTGGAAAAGTATCAAAACCTCAACAGAGCAATGGCCTTTGTGAAAATCATTGCTAATGAATGTATTAATAATGTGGTATGACAAGGATTTCTAAGATAAAATAGTCGTGTTCACATTGCAGGGTTAAGGTAGAAACCTCTTCCCGTATCATATTATGCCAAAGATCCTTAAATAAATGATCTTGCTTTGGACTGATGTGAAATCAGTTTAGGTTGATGTGACTTTCACAAGTGCAATAAAGCTATTTCTCAGATAGTGGAACATGTACGGTTATCATCTTGGCATTTTTAGGCAACCAAATTCTGTCTGGCTCACACAAATATTGCCTGTAATACTCAAGCATTTACATTTGATCTTTTTTCTCTTAAGTAAATAGAGAACACAAATGAAAAAAGAAAAATGGTATGTGCATACATGACAGAAAGACACAGAGATTTAGACTATTTATTTGAGACTTGTTTTAAAGTGTCAGTCAGTTGTGTATCTAAAGCAATTTCTTTCCATAGCACATTTCTTGAGGCCATCTCTGTTCACATTAAAGAACATCCCTGAAATACTTAAATAATATTTTTGTAGTATTTCCCTGAAAAACGGTCTGCATTTTCAGCTTTCTTGTTTAGAAATTACTCCATTTCTTGTTTTTACTCTATGCAGATACCCTGAAGATTTCAAATTGAGAGAAATGCCAAGCCCCTGAGAAATTGGCCCATGCATTACCAGTGACAGACTGGAAAAGTTATTTATTCTCATGAAGGAGTGAGGGCCATAGTAACCTCACCAGATGCCACAAGTATGGAAACAAGTCTAAGGATACAATTACTTTTAAGAGCCACTGTAAAATATACTTTTTTTATTATTATTTTTGCAGAACAACAAGTGTAAGTATAACTACAGTTAAGTTAGATTGTAAGCTAAGTAGATGACTTTGCCTAAAGTTAATCATGGGCATAATCACATCTTTGCGGTATCAAATTACAAAAGGTTTATAGCACTGCAGTCAAATTGTTGTTTTCTTTAAGAGAAATATTGGCAAGAACCTATCTGTAGTAATATCTTTCCTGATAATTTTTCATTAGTCTCAATGTATTTCAAAAGTCTCAGACCTTTTGAACTACTTTCCTTTAGTTCAGGGAAATCTTTTTATTTCTTCTAGGCTCAGCATCACCATTAGCCTGCATCAGTAAATTCAAGGTTTTAAGTTGTGGGTCATTCTTTTTTGAACAAAGAGCGAGTAGTATGTGGACTTGCATCCTAAGTTATTGAGTATTGTTGTTGATTACTGAATATTCATTATGATTTTTTTCTAATTGACCAAAGGGAGTTTGTTACTATTTCATTACTTACAGTAATAGAAGTTACTATAGTTACTTATAATAACTAGAAGCTTTGAATCAAATTGGGGTCTTAGTAGATGCTGGACAACATAAAGTGAGAAACAATCATTATCCAAGTCTAAGCCCTGGAATATGCAAATGTTCTGGCACATTGTATAATTAGACTGCTTCTCCTGAAATCGTCCCAAACTATCTGCCACAAGTCTATGGAGATACATGATTTGAAAAAAGTACGTCACTACTGATCATATGCACAACGGGAAAACCAACAAAGTTTGAGAATGTTACTCCAAGTAGCTGACTTTTCTTGAGGCTAGCAGGAAGCAGGTCCCCTACATAAAGCCAAGTATCTTGGCTACATTAAAATTTGTTGGATTAATCATGAGGGCACCTGAGTTTCTAAAAAAGAGAAAAAGGTTAATGGAATATTTTAATGTTGCACAACAACCATCTTAGTCTTGAAAATTATTAGATGATTTTGGCTACAACTACCAAAGAAAATAGCCTGAGGTTTCTGTCTGATTTGGAAAATTCTAGTCCAACTACATGAAATTTATAATAGCTACTGAGAACACAAGGAAAAAAAAAGGCCAGTCCCTGGCAAACTTACTAATAAGTAGCACTACCTGCTTTGCTTTAATATCCTTACGATTTATGAGCAAAGATTAAGAAACTATTATAATACAGCCCAGGCTGTACTGAAAAGTATCACCGGTAGGCATCTCATGTCTTCTGTGAGTACTTAGAAGATCAGCGTCTGGTAGATGATTTTTGAATTCCCTTATGCAGCCTGTTAAGAGAAGTCTATAAATTTCAGGATAACTAACTGCGCTGTCATGCAATCTTTCAGCCAAAGTGGTTCTTAAGAACCACACCTCATTTAGGTCAAACTTGTGACTTTATTAGTATTGATCTTGTCAGTTGGCTGGCGACAGCATCCGTGAGACTTCACAGGGCCCGCACGCTGCTGACCAGCCATGGACAGGCCGTCTGGGAGCTCCCCTCCCCATTCCACTGCCCTGTGTTTAACAGATTTAAGTCGTAACAAGCCGTAATTGGCAAGATGAGAGCAAGGAGAGCGCTGGGATTAGCATGCCCCAGACCAGAAACCGTCTGGAGAAGACAGCATGAAATGAAGGGGCTGGTCGAGATGCTGAGGGACGAGAGGCAGCCTCCGGCTCGGCTAGGCCGGCACGGAGCCGGCGCGCAGTGGGAACTGAGGCACTGACGGGACGAAGCTGAAGGAGCTGAGGCGTGGGGCTGCGGAGTGGGGCTGAGGCGGCTGAGGCGCGGGGCTGAGGCGGCTGAGGCGTGGGGCTGCGGAGCAGGGCTGAGGCGGATGAGGCGCGGGGCTGAGGCGCGGGCTGAGGCGGCTGAGGCGCCGGCAGCGATGAGGGCCCGCGGCGCGCGCTTCCGCTCTGCGCTTCCCGGCTGCTGCCACTACATGGCGCCCTCCGCCGGCGGGCGCCGGCCTGCTGCGCCGCCCCCCCCCCCCCCCAGCCCGCCAGGGGGCGCTGCTCCCTTCTCGACTCCGAGCGGTGGAGAGGGGCCGGAGAGGCTGCCGGGAGCCGCCATTTTCTCGGTGTGCGCTGGCTATTGAGCGGTTCCCGCAGCCGGTGCCGGTAAGGAGGGGGATGCGGTGCGGTGAGTTGTCAGGCGGGTGCGGCCGTGGCCGTCGGTACCTCGGGGCAGTGGGCGGGACGGGGTCCCCGGCTGCCCGCTCTGGCGGCTCTCGCTGCCCCGGGCAGCTCGGCGGGGCTCCCCGCGCGGGGCAGACGGCTCGGTCCCTCCGCGCTGCCCGGGGCCCTCCCGCCCCTCACGCAGATGGTGCCGGGGGTCCCCGAGGGCTGGCGGGGACGCCGCTGCCCCTGGCCTCTCGCAGGCGGCGGCGGCGGGGGTGGTCGCCAGCCGAGGGAGGCGTTGCCATGGGAACGGGGCGCGCCTCCTCCGCCGTGAGCTGCCGGCGCGGCCGGGCCGGGCCGGGCCTGCCCCTCCGGGTCACCCTGACCCCGGTACCGGAGCCGGCAGCCCCGGCGGGCGGGTCTGCGATCCGTGCCCCGGCTGCCAGCTTGAAGGTTCACAAGCGACTTTCCTCTGAATAGAACATCTAATGCTGTGTTGTCTTTACATAAGTAAAAGAAAAATTTGCTGTGCTAATAAGCACTTTTGTGGTCGTCTTTGGTTCTTTTGACATATTTGAAAATTGTTTTGTCTCCCCTTGCCCACTCTTTCTTTTTTTCTTTTTTTGTTAGTAGACCCATCACTTTCTAGAATGCCCTTTTTGCTTCTTGTTAATAAAAATGCAGTTTTGTGCAGGTTCTCTATGGTAAGAATTAAGTAGTTATTAGGAATTCTGCAGGAAGAAGTTCACTTATCGTTTTTTTTCCAGCTGTAATTCAAACTTCAGTTCAAGCAGTTCTCTTTTGCACAATGGCTATGTATTTAAGCTGATATATTTCTCTTTAACAGTTAGTGTATTTCTGTTTCTGTATTACTGTCTCTCTGATGCTCCTATCTTCCTGATAGAAGCCCTATAAATGGCTGTAAGAACTATATTTAGTCTTAGTAATTTCTGTCCTTTTTAACTGTTACTAATCTGCATCTGCTAAAAAGTATAAATTTATTTTTGAAATTGCTTTTAGGTATTTTTGCAGAGCTGCTTTCATTACCCATTCATTGCTACAATCTTACGTTGCGATTTTAGTACTTCATATAGCTAAGTGGGAAGATTTTGTTTCTTAAATGAACAATTAGAAACTACAAGATCTTCCAGTAGACCAGTTTGGAAGGAAAAGCAACCAACTGGGGGGGAAAAAAAAGCTTTTTTTTGTCAAATACTTTTTTGCAGTTAATACCTTAACAAAGAGCAGTAGGATATACATTAACTTAATCTACTCTTTGTTTATTGTGAAATAAATCACACATAACAGAGAAGACAACAGTGAAGTATTCTCTCTAAGAAAGCAAGTTTTCACGTGATGGATTTGTTGATTAAGCTTTTATTTGGATATTTTTCATAAGTGCTTCATTTTGCTATCTACTTGATTGCTTTGCAGTTTTCTTTGAGGCCGTTTAAAGAACACTCAACTGCTTCCTCCTGTAGAAAACTTGGCACCTACAGCATTGGCCAAGAAGGGCAAAGGAACAAGTTAATGATTGTTCTGTACCTCCTCTGACCTTGTCCTTTGTAAGCAGCAGCAAAAGTGAAAGAATTCTGATGAGGATTGTTGTTTGGTTATGGGTGTTTTCTGGCTGCTCCTGCTGATAAGAGGCAGACTTGCGTTTGTTACCAGAACAGTAAGAAAATGTGTGTTCACATCTCGGTTTTTGAAGTATGAAGATGGGTTTCATTTCAGGCCTCTGTGTACCTGTGATAGTGCTTCTATGTCTGTTGCTATCCTCCCAGGGTGGGCGAGACACCTGCAGCGGGCTGGAGTTTCAGAAAATCCAATTTATAATCAGATGCAGAATTTCCTAGGAGAGAGAAAAGAAGGCTGGATCATTGGATCTTATTCCGTCTGCTGTTACAGTCTTTCTCCTTTTTGCTGCCCTCTAGTTTTTAATTCCAGGATTTTGTTTTGCCCTCTTTGGATCTTCTGGAGTCTCCCCAATCTTATATCCCTTGCTAGTTTCAGTAAAACATCTGAATTTCAGACTTCCCCTGTCCTCAGACTCTTTCAACTTTAGAATGTATTTTAATTTGGATTTCTTGGCCAAAGGATAGAATTTTAAAATTTTTTTTTTTAATCATAGTTTTGGAGTTGTGCCTTCGTAAACTGTGCTGAAGGTTATGTGAAAAGGAAAAATTTTAACCTTTGTTTTTTCTACCGACAGGAATGTAAATATTGGAATTTGTTCTAAAGATTGATGGAAAATAGAGGTGAAACCAGTATCTGCTTTGATTAATCTATTACTAAACTTGGTCTGACTGGATACTAATTTCTTAGGGAAAAACCTGTTGTAAGTACCCTTTGCATTTTTTTTGTTTCAGGAGTTAACAGCGTACAGTCCTTTGCTGCTTTTTATTTTTCATAACGTGTGGTCTGTCTTGCGGAGTTCTAATCCAAAATATTCTGAACATGACGATTGAAAGTCAGGCTCCAGAAATAGCAAGATTTTTGAACATGAGAAAAAGTAGCTGTGCGTGAAGGTTGAAAGTATGTTAAGACTGAAGAAGGCATGCTGCAAGGCTTGAATTGAATGTCACTCCTATCATATAAAATGTAAAATGAAGCTGTACATATCTTGCAGTTCGTTGTCCTTCCCCTTCTATGTTTTGGAGAGTTTCTTATTGAATAGAAAGGCAAGCAGAATGTTTTCAACAGGTGCAACTTTCATATTTCACTTTTGGTGCAATATTATAATTAGAATGAATCCCCAAGTCATCCCAATTTCCTGACAAACTTAAAATATAGAGGATAATTCAAGAGAGATTTCCAAGTTTACAAGATGATGAGGTGTGTGTGTGTGTATACGTACATATATGTGTGTGTAAAAATATATGTACAAATTCACCTCATTAATGGCAAAACATTGATGCTAGTGATACCAGAAAGTATCATGATGCTGCTTCTGCATCACGCTGCAGTTAAATCAATGTGAATAATGAACTAAGCGGCACTGGCTTTGTTGGGAGTATTAGCTGGGTGGAAGTGAACAACCTTTCCAGTGGGCGAGGCAGGAGGTGACAGGCTCTCTGTACTTGTGTGGTTTTACAACTTTTCTTTAGAATCCAGAAGATTCATCAGTTTTGCTGTGGCATTAATCATGTTGCTGTAGCTAAAATTCCCTATCACTATGTCTCCTTGATGAAAGATGCCCTCTTTTCCATCTTTTTCTTCAATTATAATCATAGAATCATAGAATGGTTTGGGTTGGAAGGGACCTTAAAGATCGTCTAGTTCCAACCCCCCTGCCATGGGCAGGGACACCTTCCACTAGACCAGGTTGCTCAAAGCCCCATCCAGCCTGGCCTTGAACACTTCAGGGATGGGGCATCCACAGCCTCTCTGGGCAACCTGTTCCAGTGCCTTGCCACCCTCACAGTGAAGAACTTTTTCCTTACATCTAATCTAAATCTACCCTCTTTTAGTTTAAAGCCATTACCCCTTGTCCTATCACTACATGCCCTTGTAAAAAGTCTCTCTCCAGCTTTCTTGTAGGCCCCCTTTAGGTACTGGAAGGCTGCTATAAGGGCTCCCCGGAGCCTTCTCTTCTAAGTTTAAATGATTTGTAAAAGGATGTAACGCTAAAAGCTGGAACACAGCTCATACTTGGGAAAGGAGATGCATCCCAGGGCATTGCAGGTTTTGCTAGGCATTTTTTACTATTGGTTATTCTACCTAATATACCCTCATTGACTGGGTAATTTTTTGTTAACCAAAAGACCAGTAACTGAACTTTTAGGAGTTACATTTCTGTAGTGATACACTTTATAATCATGGATTTAAACTTTATTTATTTGTTTTATTTAGCTCATCTGCTTCATAGTTGACAAAAGTAGCTTGTCATTTCTACTTTTAGGAGGGTAGGAACTGCATAGCTTCCATAGCCCCCAAAATGTATCAGTAGACTTTCATGGATGGAAGTATGCTTCTGTTTTCTGTTAGAGGGAAAAGTTCTGGAAGTTTAGTCTCAATTTCTTGAGGAAGAACTTGAAGCTAAATCAAATTCCTGTTAATAATACAGCAGTTAATGAATTAAATATTCTAAAGTTAAAACATAAAAATTACATAAAACGTAGAATTGATATAACTTGAATTGTATGTCTAAAATGTAAATGTATAATATAAAAATGAAGAATCTTTTGAAAAATTTATTCCCCCCCATATGGTAGCATTGTACTGAGTTTGAAATGTATTTTCACACCAAGTTGTGTAAGGAGTCTTTTATGAGGGGAGGAACAGTAGAATAATTAAGCAAATGAAGGTACTGGTAGAGGATATGGAAACAGGATGGAAAAACTAATAGGCTGAACTTCCAAAGTGTTGGGGGGGGAAGCCAGATATGTAAAAACTATTCTTTCCCTATGATTTTCCTGAAAGAATACTTAAGCTTAAATGGTACAATTCAAGTGATCTTGTAATTAAAAATTGATAGCTAAATCATACACAGACTTCTGTATGATTTCCAGGAGTACAGTGCCTTTCATGAAAAATACTTCATTATATTCCTGCTTATGCCATGAATACAACATTCATCTTACTGGAACTGCCAGAGAAACTTGAGACTATCAGGATTGCTCCTTCCTTTTTTTATAGTTTTGTTTTGTTTTGGTGGGGGCGTTATTTGAAGTCTTCTGCTCTGGGTGTTGGCTTTCCTGATCTCTACTTTTGCCTTTAGTCTCTCTTTCCATCTCTTTCTCAGTATGCTTGAGGTTTGGGGGTTGGTAGGATTTTTTCTGTGTTGGTTTTCAGGGTTTTTTTTGTTGGTTTTTTTGAGTTGGTGTCCCTCCCCCCCCTTATTTTTAGGTACTGTCATCTGTAGGCAATTCATTTCAGTGGCAGCAGCTGTCAGAACTAAACCTTTGCTTTAGATAGGTTTTCCTGTGTCCAAATTAAAAATGCCAACATCTCTTTCACACTTTGCTTTGCACTAAACGCTTAGCAAGGTGTGGTAGAGCTAAAATGGTTTTCTCCAGACCTTTAGTCCTTCCTCTTCCTTGGTCACTTTGCATAACACTGATTTATACATTCATTAATGGCTCTAATTGATTGTGTCTTATGTTTGACTTTTGACATTTCTGTAGGACCATGTACTTAGGCTACAGCATGCCAGTTTTTTCTATAGCGGCTGGTATTTACTCCTTCCTTCTCATACATATAGCTAAAGTTCTTCTGAAGACATTTATCTTGAAAGTTCACAAAAACAATTTTTTTTTTTCCTCTGCCCTTGGTAGTTGCAAATTTGTCCCACTATTATCTACTGAGAGCACTGCCATGAATCCATTCATCTTGTTTATTGTTCTATTCTATACCCATATGACTTCTTCATGAAGAAAAATACAATATGAAAATCATTCTCAAAATGGTATGTTTCTGTTGGCCTGCTTATATTTATTTCTAAGATGGAGAGAGTGTAAAAGTCTTTGTGACTAGAGGGAAGAATTAGGAGGATATAATAGCCTACTGTAACCTTGAGCAGCTGACTGACTTCCTATGGTGATAAACCCTGATGGGCAGCTAAGTAGGACCTGTTTGAAAAACAGACAAATGAAGCTGAGCTGATGGATTTATGTAAGCTTTGGCACTGAATCAAAAGGTGTTGTGTAGATACATATCCTCTTTATAAAATAAAGTAAAAAAATATCTCTAAGCAGATTTTTTTTAAAAAATGGCTATTGGTAATTAGATGTAAATATGCTAAGATTTGTAAATACTGTTTAAATAAATCCTGTGTTTCTTGTGGTTTTAATCTTTATAAGTACGCTTCTAGTTAGCAGCATGCCCCTTCCTTGATCTAATTGCAGCTGAGCAGGCACAAAGTGAAATTCAGTGAAGTGACATATGCATAATCTGTGTGTCAGCTGGTACAGTGTGTTCTGTTTGATATTTACTTGGTGCACTACTCATATTTCAAAATTCAGTCAACAATAAACACTAACATTGCTCTCATAGACAGCATGTCAAGTAGTAGAAGCTCCATGTTTATGTACCCTTTGGTCAGGAACATCAGGCTGTGCAAGTAGGTTTCTGACTTGGAGGTTACTGCCATGCTTGTCATGTGGAAGAATTAAAAATAACTCCTTATAATGCCAATCTGTTTTAGGATTAAGGATGGAAATAATCATGTCTAATAGAATGTACTTGAAAGAGAAAAGCGGGTTCTGTACTTTTCCTTTGAAGCATTTCAGATCTAGGTAATGTGATGATGTCGTATTTTTGCATAAAATCATACCTGTTAATATTTTTAAACCTGAACTGAATATGTTTGGCTTGCAAAACCACAGTGTACAATTTTGCGTTTTGAATAAGTTAACATTTTTGCTATGAATTTTTGTCTTTATTTTTTCTTCTGAAATGTAATCAATAGACTATATAAATTTGTACTTTAGCTTGAAAGTGGGAGGTCTCTTGTGACAAATACCTTCAGATGTTTAAAAGCAGGATTAAACTTGGCTCAGCTTCTGAAAGTCTTTCAGGCTAAAGTAGGCTTTGTTTACTCACTGCATATATAAGAAGATATTTAATGCTTCAATAATAGTTAAAAAAATCTCCTGGGTTCTGTAAGTGAAGATGAACTTTAACATTTCTGGACCTTCTAATTCATGTGTGATTGATTAAATCTATTCAGAAAGGCTTAATTAGCTTCCATATACATAAAGTGTACTCTGAACTCGGGTTTGCTGCTGGTATGTATTGTAAAGTCTTGTGTCCATGTCTTAGTTGGCTACTTCTTATGAATTTATGTTTCTTTGCCATAAAACATTCAAAAATCTACCTTCAGTTATTTTTCTTCTGCAGTTAATGTTTGTCTGAGTGCTGTTATGGTGCAAGATATTGTTCTAAATCATTAGTCTAGTTAGTTGGAGTAAGGCAGCTGTTAAAATACCTGTGTAGAAATACTGTTCCTAAGCTACTTTTAATTTTACACTTTGAACAGTTGCTTTTAACAGTTGTTTGAAATAGAAATAATTAAACTTTGTGTTGTATTTAAAGTAGTACTAATGTTGTATTTAAAGCAGTACTTACACAGGTGAATAGTTTGCCTCAATGCTTAATAAATATGTTAATGTCTTTTTCTCTTAGATACAATTATGCTGAAATGTAAACCAACCATGTTTAGAGGGGCTGTTGTAAGGAAAGGGCTTCATAGTGTGGATGGAGCGTTGTTAAAGCTAGCAGATACCTGTGAGGGATTTGTCCTGCTTCTATCATTGCAGTATTTAGACGTGGTTTTGAGAGGCTTCTAGAATGATGGTTGAATCTTTCTGCTCCAAAAGATCACGATTAAATAATGTGGTTGATACAATTTGAAACAGTTACTTCATATTAAAGAATTGCTCTGTGGTGATTGGACCTTCTGTCAGTACTTACTGCTCTTTTGGTATGTGCTTTTCACGCTGTTTTCATTGTGAGGATCGAGATAGATTGCTTACCTCCAGAGAATCCAAGTGTGGCAGATATTTTGATTATCGCCGTGTTGAGGACATAATTTTTTTTATTCACCATGTTAACAGGAGGAGTACTGAAGTATTCATAGCACTGTAGAAAAAATGTTTGAAAGAATAAAGCCGCTAATCTCAATGTTCTGAGTGACGAATGCATTATGTATAGGGTTTTTTTTTAGTTTTATCATAATGCTTATTTCCAATTATATTTTCCCTCAACTGTTAGAACTTCCAGTACAGTATTTAGAGGTACTTTTTTTCTGCTTCAGATACCACTATTATATCTGGCTGAAGGGCATTATCCTGTGATTTCCATTACAGTTGAGGGTGGTGCAGATACTGAATTTTAGGTAGTTCTGTTAGTTTATTTTTGCGTAGTATTCACAGTTAATTAAAAGTAATCAATAAAACTGAAAAAGAACATCTCAGTTAATTGAATATCATCTCTGTCCTGATTTCTAATATTTCAGTTTAGTCTTTGATCCTCTTCCTTCCCTCTTTGCGTCTTTGCTCAAGTGTTTCCTTCTCGGTTCCTTAGTGTCATTAAAACACACACATCTTTCCAGGACACACCAAGAGGATCAACAGAGTAAGTGGAATAAAACTAGTACAAACTGATTTAAGTAATAGTTTAAAACTCATGCTGTTATTTCCATTAGGAAACTCTGTCATATATGAGACGTACCACCTACGTGATATTTTGAGTTCTGTAGCCTGTATTTTTAAAGGTGAGAAGTTATTTTGGGAGGCAAAAATGCACAATTAAACATTATATGTTTATAGGCACTCTGAAAATGAAGCGTGCTTTAAAAGAAGTGAGGTCTTTGGAATTAAATTATCTAAAAAATAGATGTTTGCCAATTGCATGAAATAAAATTTTTGGAATTTTCAGCTTATTTACTAAAAAAAAAAATGTTATGAGGTTTCTTAAATTTTCTGATGTTGGAGGGGGAGAGTTTTAGTGAAAGAGTCCAAAAAAGTACTGCAAGACCCAGGCTTGCTTGTGCAGCGTAAGTATGATTTGAAGATCATCCCTGTCAGAGGGCACTGGAGAATCTGGGCCTTACTTAAGATACAATATTTGTTCCAATTGCTTTGGTAAAATATCTTTTTTAGCTTATGAAAAATAATGACTTAATGTAAGCAGTGCATTCGTGTTACAATGAAGTTCATATATATATGTGCACCTGGTATATATTAATATTTTTTATTCTTTATGCATATGGTACTGCTGTATCAGACTTCTTTTTAAGAATGGCAGATCTTAAGATGAGTTCTGATAATGGAGCAGTTAAGTGGTGCTTAAAACAGAACATGTAGGTAGTTTACGAGAAGAGGGGGGATAATTAATTCTGTCTCTTAACTGTTTTTTAACTTCATATCTCATAGTCGTCATTGTAATATGTGGTCACCCCATATAAGGAACAAAAAAGCACAAACCAAGGGTGATCTTTGTGTCTCCAGTAAATTCTTGAGATCTGTCAGGCTTGAACCTTCGTCTGTCTTTACCCCTGATTTCACTAAGGACAGGGAGGGCAAATTACAGAGAATGGCTGAGTAGATTGTCTCTGATTTGCCACAGTTATTTTGTATGCAATAGATCAAAGAGGGATGTAGAAGCTCTATGCTGATTTTAAAGTAAATATAAACCAAAAAAAGTTGATATGTAAAAATTTAAATAGAATGAGTTGTGTTTTCACTGTTTCTGAACTCCTTTCTATATAAGTAAAATAGAAATGAAGATATACTGCTATTCATACATGGAAAGCATATGCATTTGTTTTGTTTTTTCAATTAACATTTTGAAAAGGAGTGTCTGAAGGATGTGAGGTAGGCTTTGTTTGCCTTGTAGAAAGTCTTTTAGGCATTCAGATAAGAAAATTAGTATACAGCTAACGGTATTTGAGTAATACAAATTATTTTATGAATGCAGTGTAGTAGTGATGATGATAGTCCCATAAGGTCACTTGAGATCTTTACAGAAACAGTCCTAGAGGATTTAAAATAAGATTTTAAAAGGAAATAAACATGAACTTTTAAACTTTTGTTATAAAAATTGATTGTTTTCAATATACATATGTATATTAAAAAATACATGTATTGTGACAGCTTTCATATTACTGCATGTAATTACTGATTTTGTTTTTGCCCTTCAAAGTCAAAACAAGCATATAGGTCAGATTTGTAGGTCAGTCAATGTAATTTATTCAGAAGCTATTTTTGAATTTGCTAAGCTAAAACAGAAAACCACAGCGTAATTTCTAGTGTCATTACATTAGTCACGAACTGACTTACAGAAGGAATTAAAGCTGATGCTCAGTAGTAGTCTTGTATCCATGATTACATGAAGCAAGCATGCTGGGTCTCTAATGTCATGTTTTCTCAACCTGCTTATAGGTTAATTATCTTTGTCATCTTGGCAAAGGATGCAGCAATCCTGCAATGCATAGTCATTTTAATTTTCCCCTCCCCCTTCTGAACTTTAAAAAAGGTTTTGTCCTTCCTGTACAAGCTAAATCTGGTATTATATATTGTAACATCTACATTGACCTTACAGAAAGTATAATCAATATTAATGCAGATGTTGAGGAAGGAGCATGTTGAGGAAGCTAAATTTTTGCCTGATGGCCTACATTATAAAGGTGAAGACTGGAAATAGATACATTTCAGGATACATATAGAAAATGGAGGACACTTGTTCAAATAAATACATATTCTGTTCTTCCTTATATGCATTTCTTCTTGCTAATTGCTGAATTATTATTGCTTTGTGCTAAGAAGTCCATTTGGGCAGTCTCATAATAATTTAATTTACCACTTAGTATAGGAGTAAGTTTGAGATGTGTATCAGCAGTAGCCTGTGTTTTACCCAAGACTTTCTAAATCAATAATATCACTGCACTTGTCAAGACAAGAGATGAATTTTTACTGTGCTCTGACTTCATCCATCTTGGGATGAAGGTGGTGACTGTGTCAGTTTGTGGTTCTTACGCAGGACCTGTGGGAACCAAGTTGCTTTCTTTCATCCTGATAAAAGAAGGGGCTTCTCTGAGTGCTCTTAGCAGCCTTCTGGTGCAGAAGGGCGCGGGGCAGGACTAGCAGTCAGTATTCATCCTGGAAAACTGTAGGCAGGAGTAGGAATGTGGGACAGGTGTTAAGGAGAATGACATTCCTTCAGGGAGGGAAGGGAGGAAAAGCTGAGGTGATGGCAGAGGCGCAGGAACTGGTTGTACTTTTAATAGAGAGTCTAGGCAGGGCATGGGAAAGTGGAAGCAGCGTGCTAGGCATGAACACTAGTGCTGGGTAGTCCAAGATGCTGATCTTAGAGCACAGCACTTTGGTAACATGCCCCAGTGAAACGTGTGATATTTTATTTCATGAGATATTTTGCTAAAAGGAAAACTGAGATTTATGTCTTTACAATATAACACAAGTCCAAAGGCTTGTTTCTTTTTGATGATGGTTTTACCAGTTGATGCCTATCTGTAATGGGCATGGTAGTCATGGCCTTCATATGGGGAAAAATAAAGATGGTTGTGTTTCAGAACTGGACTGTAAAATCTTGCAAATGTGATGTGGCTTAGATCAGTATTTTAAATTCAGTAACTTTGTATTTCAGTTTCGGAAGCCTTTTGGCAGGGTTTTCCCCAGAGCTTTTGTTAAATATTTTGTTGATTTCGTTTTTGCAATGTTTGTTTGTTAAGAAGTAGAACATGCTTTTAAAGCTATAAAGGTATAAACCTGTGTGTTTTCCAGGTAAATTTTTATTGGTCTGTAAAACTTTAAGATCTTCCTGCCTTTCTTAACAGGTTTTTTTGGTTTTGTTTTGTTTTTTTTTTTTTTAATTTTAATGTTCTGGTGTTTGCCTCTGCGTGGCAAGGGAGGCAGGCAAGGGTGAGATGGGATGGAAGAGGAAGAGGTGTAATTTTAATGCATAAAGGATAGCTAGTTTAATTTAGCCAGTTTCCAGGCTTGCATACGGGTATAATCTATTCTTCTGTCTGTGAAATTACAACATTTATTCTTTGTTTAGGAAATCTGAAAGGAGAGCCCTACTTATGAAGAGATGACGTGTAACGGCCCAGATAACTCAGAATCTTGTGCCACTCCAGACACTGACCGTGACCAGGAATGGGCACAGGAACACTGCCGACTAGGAACTTTTGTTGAATTTCCACTTGCCTGTCCAGTTTCAGCATCAGCACTAGCGCGAGCTGGCTTTGTTTATACTGGAGAAGGTGACAAAGTGAAGTGCTTCAGTTGCCATACAACTATTGAAGGATGGGCGCCTGGGGATTCTGCAGTTGAGAGACACAAAAAGCTTTCCCCAAATTGCAAATTTATTACTGAATCTCCTTTTCTGCAAAACAACATACATCCTCTTGCCCAGAACTACCAGCATAGAACTGGAAACGGTTCCAGCAATTCAGCCCTCCAGTATACTCTGGATGACCCATCTGATGTGGAGGCAGATTACCTCTTAAGAACTAGGCAGGTTGTGGATATGTCAGATAGTTTGTATCCTAAAAACCCTGCTATGTGTGGCGAAGAGACAAGATTAAAGTCTTTTCACAACTGGCCCCTCAATGGCCAGTTGACACCAAAGGAATTAGCTAATGCTGGATTCTATTATACAGGTGTTGGTGATCAAGTGGCATGTTTTTGTTGTGGTGGAAAATTGAAAAAGTGGGAACCCAGTGACAGAGCTTGGTCAGAACACAAGAGGCATTTTCCCAAATGCTTATTTGTCCTGGGCCGGGATGTTGGAAATGTTCCAAGTGAATCTATTCCTGCTGAGCTTGGGAGAAGTGATCTGAACAATGTACAGCATCCAAGGAATCCAGCTATGGCAAAATATGGAAGACGTTTACAAACATTTTTAACTTGGATATATCCTGTTGACAAGGAGCAACTTGCTGAAGCTGGGTTCTATAGTATAGGTAAGCCAGACCTTAAAATGGCTAATATCTTTTACAAACAAATTTTATGAGTGTCTTGCTATGAAAAAATAAGCATTTTTTTATTCTAATACAGAATGATTTGCCAGAATTTCTTTACTCTGTAAACTACTTTTCCTAGTTCTTGTGTAAAATGATATACATTATATCAAGTAGTTTTAATAGCAAGGTATAAACTTGGTTATAAATTCATTTATAGCAGTGAAACATCAAGGTGTGTTTTCCTTGCCTGCTAAAACCCTCTTAATACATCTTTCACAATGACAATTATTGAAGTTAATATTTTTTTAAAAAATGAAGTGCTGTCCTGCAGATATCTACCTTAGGTCTAAGGAGTGGGCTTGTGGCCCGTACAGAAGCTTATGAACAAGACAATCGAGGTTGTGTGCCATTTTATTAAGTTAACACGCGTTTGCGTTATCATAGCATTCAGACACCCAAAACTAGCAAATGCCATTACTGCCTACTGTAAAAGCTTTATGAAGACAATGACTCCATTGGAAGAGCTTTTACTGTTAGACATGTAGTGTATGACTTGGATAAGACTCCAACGTCTTTGTGCATTGGTTTCCCAATTAGATTGAATTGCACAGTGCTGTTAAAGCTCTTTGAAATTCTTCACTGAGAGATGCTGTACGAGTGCAAAGTGTTGTTCTTATTAGGTCACAAAGAAAAGGGGATTATCTGGGATAATTTCTTGCTCTCATCTTAATTGGCTTCTCTCTTAGTAGCTCTCAGAAGAACTTTTTAATCTGATTCTATTTGTTTTACTTGTGGCCATAAATAAAACCTTTGATGTATTCTTGTATGGGTGATATATGGGCACTATTTGTACCCAGTAGAACTGTTTTTATTGATCTCTTCTTGGATTCCTAAAAGTACCTACCTTCTCACAGCCAAGTGAGATCTGTATTGTGGAGGTGCACTGAATGGGCACCAGCTTATCAGACCTGATGGCTGTTCAAGTGACTTCTGTGAAAACTCTGTTTCCTGTGGCCTGAGAATGATTTAACTCTGTAGCAAAAATCTATCCATACCTCCTCTGATTTCAATAAACAAAATATCTAAGCAGTTTCTGGCACAGTCTTTGATTACAATAGGCTTAGTGCTAGAACAGAGAGAATGCAGTTTCTCCTAACATCTCTTCAGCTGGTTATGTTGCTGCTGTACAGGGCCCATTAATGGTGAAATGGAGGACCAAAAAGGCACATAAATATCCTTAATTCTTTGTGGTAGACTACTTCACAGCTTGTTTGCCAGCAGATTGAGATATTTGATACTAGATTATTTTTAGCTTTTGTTTTTTATCTGTATAATTACTTGCTAAAATAAAATTCAGGAATATTTCATGTGACTTATTTTGTATTTTTTAAGCTCAAGTCTCTCCTGAACATTTGTTTCAAATCATATGTATTATGTCCTCCTTGAAAATGGAGTACTTTTTAGTTATGACTGCTACTCAAATAAATATTTTTTTTCTTAATAATGTAACATTTTAGTTGAAAACTTACTGTTATGCCTACTAGAAGTATGTAACTTTATTCTTGTGTGTTTCCTCAGGTAATGGTGATCATGTTGTGTGTTTCCACTGTGGTGGAGGATTGCAAGAATGGAAGGAAAATGAAGACCCATGGGATCAACATGCCAAATGGTTTCCTGGGTAAGGTATTTTTTACTGTTTTCTTGTTACACGTCTGAGTCTTAGTTACAGTATTTTACGTTTTAATGACAGAGCGTACTAATAAAGGTTTCAAAAGGTTGACTATGGCTTAACTTTGTTTAGATTTATGAAAACAACTTAATTTTTTTTTTTTTAGTTGCCCTCCTCGACTTCCTTCTCCTTCATTTTTGTCATGTAGGCACCAAAGGAATATCAGTTATTTTCCATGGTTTATGTTTTTCCTTTTCAATAAGCAGAAAAGATTTTAAGGAATTTTTTGTATGGGGTCCTTATTTTTGTTGTTCCATCTGTTCTACCTTCTGTAGTCCTGCTATTATATGTATAATCATCAACATATGCTTTAACGTTATATTGGAGGCCTCAAAAGAGGACACTAACCTAATGTCGTCTTTGAGAGGTAGGAGGGAGTTCTTCTAAAGTGGGTGGGAAAGAGAACTAAATTTCAAGAGGCTGAGGGCACAACTAACTCATTAGAGGTGATCAGTCTGAAAGGTTACCCTGAAATTGTACCTTCTGAATAACTTTACTTTGAAGTCAGTGTTGTTTGTATGTCAGCTTGTTTGTAGGAATTATTAAAGGGAAGAGAAGATTTCTGTGTCTGGACTTAACTGATGTCTCAGCTAGCAGAATCGTGAAGTTTTGTGAATACTTATCTGATTTCCCCCCCCCCCCCCCCCTCCCTATTCAGCATTACATTCTAATTGTTATTTTAATAGCTTCATACCTGCCAAAGTTTGTAACTTATGTCAGGATACAAAATGACTAAACTTCTGTCCTGGTGCAAATCAACCTGAAGAAGTCAGTAGTGGTATTGAATTCAAAACATACTTCTGCATAATTTTAAAGGATTGACGATTCCAGACCCAGAACTAGTTTTTAGAAAGATTGCCAATTTTGTCTAAGATCTGTCTTGAGGAAAGGAGGAATAGTTATGACTCATTGTTTCTTACAGGTGGATAAAAGCTGTCCAAGTACAAAGACTTAGTTACTTGTATAACACTGATAAAATCAATGTCTTTTATGTGTTAGCTGCCAAATTTGTCTTCTGTGGTGAAAGGCTCTCTGGAAGCTGGAAGTTAGTATTTATGGATTAGCTGATCCTTTTTTCAATAGTGGTACAGGCAGCTTTTAATTATTAGTCTCTGCCACTTGAAAGAGATGCCATTCCAAGTTTTTGGCTTGGTGCAGTGAATGGTTAAGACACGTTTTCTTGCTACATTTCACTCCTCCTTATATGGGTTTGATTTTGTTTTAGGTTGCTTAAATTATGTCAGATTTGATTACTTCCTCTCAGACCATTAAGTGTCTTATATGGAGTTTTTGTTTGCACATCAACTTCAGTGGCAGTGTATCAAAGCATGCTGTCTATGTCAATGAACAGGACGCCATGAAGGTGAAGTAACTGCTGAAGCTAGAGAACTGTTGTCGAGGCGTTATGGCATTGCCTAAATCATCTGGCAGGGAGGAGCTCTGCCCAGTGGCTAGGACTGGTTGGAAAATAGTGAAAGCAAGCATGTAGTGCACCTGTCTGACCAGTGACTGCTTTTCTTTGATTGCAGAAGACTAAAAGAACCAACATTTTAACATAATGTTTGTTTTTCATTGGAGTCTTTGCTTTTATAAACCTGTGGCATCAGCTGTCATGGCCAACAAGTCTTAGGTTTCTGTTTCACCAAAAATGTGAAGAAGATAAGTACTGCTGAAGTGATTAAGATGTTTTTAGAAATGTTTAAATAACATTACTGATGTTGACTAAATGTTTAGAGATTTCAAAAGCAAGCATTCTGTATGATGTAGGAAATGTATTGAAGCTTTCCAAAGTTATGTAGTCAATTTTTGTTTGCTGCTTATGCAGGTTTATTATAACTAAATGTTTTCATTTATAGGTGCAGATTTGTGAGAAAGGAAAAGGGGCTAGAATTTATAAATAATGTTCACTTAAGAGATGGATGTAGGGATTCAACAGTAAGTGTCTTGCTTATTAATCAAATATAATTTTGTTAAAATAGAAAACAGTTTTAATATAATTTTCATATGAAGTTACTCTTCTAATTATCTGCATATCATTTAGTCCTCCTGCTGCTTCTTTCATTGGCAGAAAGTGAAAGACATTGAAGTATGTTTTGGTTCTGTCATTCAGGGTTTATAGATCTCATAGTTCTCCTTAGTTGAGTTATGGATCACAGGTAGGGTATCTTGTATATGTTGTATATTTGGTACTGAACAAGTGCTGGTTTTTTTATAGCCTGGGAACCTAAGGGTTACGATGAATTATTTCCTTACTCAAGTGTAGTAGATAATTTTTCTTTTCTTGTTGGTAGAGCATTGTTAAACTTGTATGCAGTGACTAAAAAGTAAACCCGACATTATTTTAGAATTCTTCAATAGACTAAGAGTCATGTACATATGACTATAGCAAAGATGGGTTAAAATGAAAATTTAAAACAATATGAAAGACATAAAACACTGATCCCTTTGCAGTTGTTCAGAGCAGATTTAATAGTTCTAGTCAATAAAATAACTGAGATGAAATAGCTATTTTCTGTCTTGTAACTGTATAGGTTTCCTTCTACCTTCTCCAGAATTGTAATTTTGTCTGTTTATATTTCACTTTTAGACAGAAGCTGCTGAAGGGACAATACTTCCTAAAGGTATCTGCTTAAAAAAACCAAACAACAAAAAACCAACCCCCTCCCCCATTTCGGAATATCCATATTTGCATGTCTAGTAAAGGAAATGGTTAATTTTAAAAATAACCCCATTACATTTTTAAATAAAGCATGACAGGCAAATTGTTGGATGATACTCTTCCATTGCTTCATTGCTTCTAAAGAACTGTGGAATTAATTTTATTTCTCTTAGGGGAAATCTAATCATGGTTGGATAAATACTGTAAAGATTGTAAACCATGAAAGAAGTACATATAGGATGCAGTCTTATTTTTATAGCTAGTAAGTATGCATCCAGTATTGAATTAGTGCTGTGGGATGAATGTTAAAGAATACTGAACTGAAACAATCATTGTTGCTTTTCATGAGGCAGGAAGAGTTGGTCTGTTAAATGGCAATGACTAGGAAGCTGAGAATGCTTAAATAGCTTGTTATGTGTTCCAGTATTACACGTTCCTGCAATGTTTTTCACAAATACCAAGCAATAAAAAGACAAGACAGTTAAAGGGGTAGTAGGAAGACAGTCAAGCAGCTTCATCCCAGGGAATGATAGCTGTGGCTAGTAAAAGTGATTATACAAAACCTATTTTAGAAATCTCTCACACACTGCTCATCTATGAGAGTGAAAATTAGGTTAAAAATTTTGCTCTTTGAACAATCTTGTTAAGTAAAGAAGAAATTAGTCATTTACATGTAATAGAAGAACTGGAAATAAGACACACTGCTAACAAATCTATTCAAAAAATTACATTGAAAAGAGGAAGGGGGAGGTCCAACAGGATGAAAAGTGGTTTCCCAAAGTAGTGTTGTGTCACATCACGGATAGGCTTACTTGCTTGCTGGTTGTGCTGTGTTTTGGTTTTGTAAATACACATTATTTATTGGTTTCTCTCAACATATGTATGATTTTTTTTTTCCTTCCCTGAACTGAATTAAAATTAATGTGATGTTATCAAATACTTACGTATGTATTGTGCCTTGGAATTTTGGGTGAATTTCAGTTAACATTCAGTTATGGAATTTGTGATGTTAATTATATAAGACATTTTATTTAAGAAGTTGAAATGGTTGATTTGAATAGCAAATCTAGGAGGATTTCTATATTATAAATAGATGAAGGGAGACTGGGAAAGCTAGGATGGAAGACATCTCAAATCTGCAGTTTTGGGTGTTTTGACAATGCAGTTTTTACAACTAGCAAAATTCTCAAATTGGAAATATGGTTCCTTAGATATTTGCAAAGGTGTCTTAGAGTACTATAGTGAATACTGTCCGATAATCAGATTCATCCTTGTTAAATTGTTGTTTTTGTGTTTTGTTTTGTGTTTTTTCTTAATTTCTTGTTTTAGATGATCTCTTACAGAATCCTTTGGTACAATGTGCCATAGACATGGGTTTCAGTTTGTCTGAGATTAGGAACACCATGGAAAAGAGATTGCAGATGTCTGGAGAAAGTCACACATCTGTTGAGGATCTGGTAGCAGACTTAAGTGCTCAGAAAGAAAATACAAGGGAAGAAGAACCAAATGAAATCCCAGTTGAGCAAGATGAGCTTATTCAATTACAAAACCTCTGTGTGTACTTTCATATCAGCTCTTTAGTCTGTGAAATATATCTTATTGTTACGTGTTTATTCTGCCCTCTGATCCAAGTCTTACCTAAGGTGAAGTTACAGTATTGTAACTTAGAATTCAAGAGATTTCTTTTTGGACATTAAAAAAAAAAGCTGAACAAAGAGGGTGTTAAAATATTTGAGCGTAGCAGCATTTATAAATATCATCTATAAAATAAGTAGTATTAATACCTCAAAAGTGTATAGTATTGAAAAAATAGTCTAGTGTGCTTCTGGGAAGGTTACACATGCTAACTAAAAAGCCAAAATTATTGTGACAATGACATTTAAAAATAAAAGCAAGAATAACTATAGATGTGGGGAGTCTGGTGGCAAAATGAAATAGACACAGCAACATACTGTCAAATACTCAGTATACTCAAAATGAAAAAATCTTAGAAGGGGATTATTTATTTTTCAGTATAAAATTTTGCATGGGATATAGAAGTATTTTCCTTCTTGGCCAGTAAGAAAAAGTGTACTTCTAGATGGTGTTTCTTTTCAATTATTTGTGTTCCAGCTATGCTGGGACATGCAAGTTATGCTCAGAAAGCCATTGTGGTACACTCTGCAAATAGACCAAAACAAAGATTTCTAACTCAGGAGACTTGTAGTTTAAGACAAGCATATGAGTGAATTCATAGGGAGGGAAAAGACCATCTGGTTGGCGTGATAGGCAGAGATCTTACCAGCCCACTATTTTAATAAGATTTTTAATGGACATTGTGGGGGAAAAAAGAACTTGCAATGCACATGGACATTATTTTTGTGGTTGGCTGTGCAGAGCTTTCCCCAAGTGGCAGGGGAAGGCTTTTGAAGTTTGCATTTTCAAATGGGGCATACTGGAATAACAAAGAGCTCACGTACAATGCAAAATTGATTCTTTCTGTATTACAAATTTTTAAGCTTTTGAAGTATGGGCATTTTGAAAACGGAGGCAGGGAAGGAAATCACATCCTCATTCTTTTCATTGAGGAAACTCTCTGGAAAAAAAAATTCAAAATTACTTAACCAGTATCAACGAGCCTCTCTTTCACCTTCTGTACAAGTTTTGGGAACGTTGTCAATGGGAAGTCTGTGAAAAGAATGGTTCCTGATTGAAATATGCATATCCTAAATTCTATAGATATTTCAAGCTCTTGCAAATATAGATAGCTGAATTCCTGCTTGCATTGGCCTGGGAGATGTACTGAGATGATGGGGCGGCGGGGGGAAAAGAGGATTCCATGCTGCAGCTTGGTTTCCTATCTCTTGTAACTTTTTTTTTCTTTTTAAAAGTGTGACCTTTAAATCATACAAAGAAACCCTCATCCTTGTGTGTAAAGAAAAAAAAAAAAAGAGATTCAATGGTACTAAGTATGTTAACTCTTTATGTGTTTATTTTCCTTAGATCTCAGTACTGAAGAGAAGTTAAGACGCTTGCAGGAAGAAAAGCTTTGTAAAATCTGTATGGCTAAAGACATATCAGTTGCCCTCATTCCCTGTGGTCACCTAGTTGCCTGTAAGGAATGTGCTGAAGCACTTAATGAATGCCCTCTGTGTCGTACAAATATTATGAAAAGACAGGAAATTTTTATGTATTAGTGAAATATACAGCACTGTGAATGCAAATGTTTCCTGCTTTATTGCTTTAAATATGTGTAACCTAATGTAAAAAATGCAGTTAATTCCAGGATGTAATCATATGGCAGTATTTAGATTTTTCTGCTGTCAAACTCTACATACGTTTTAACCTTTTAAAAATTATTTTCCTTAAGTGAATTTTTTGTATGTAAAAAACAATATTGAAAGGCAAGTATATATATTCTGTAACTTCAATTCATCGACCTGATTTGGGAAAGCCTAACTAATGCAAAGCTTTATTTATGTGATCATTCCTTTGCTTCTCTTCGGTAGGACTCTGTGCGACTGAAGTTTATGCAAATACAGTTGTATAGAGAGTCAGGCCCTATATAAAATTTGTAAATAAGTAACTGAATTTTAAAAATTATTATATACATGTGTATTATATCTGAGATTTTAGCTTCTCAAAAATGTTATGTAAGATCAAAAATGTTATTCTGTAACTTTGGTTGTGACATAATTCAGAGAATACGCGTAAACCTGCTGCTGCAATATTTCACCTTATGTTTGCTACTGCTACTTTGTAAGTTTATCTGTTTTGATATATAATTCCTGTCTCTCATTTTTTTTTTTCTGGTTTAGATGTATAAATTGCTTTCAGTAAACTGGTTTTAGCCATCCATTTTTCACAAAAATCCCTCTGTATATAAAATGTACATTAATTTCATACCTTAAAAGAGAACTCAACAGAAATGAAGGAGATTTTATGCACCTTGTGCCCTTCATGAAAGGAGCATCTCATTTTAAACTTGCTCCCTACACAAAAAGGTGTTCATTGTTTGATTTTTTCCTTGTGTTTTTTGAACATTTAGCATTATCCTGACTCTTTTATCTAATACTTTGCAGTGCTTCTATTTGTCCTTTTTTCATAAGTTTAAACTATCTCCATGAAAATGCTTTCTTTTTTTATTTTTTAATTCACAAGTAATGTTAGAAATCTTTCATTTTTGTTCTTGTCAGTTTGCAGCATTTAAATTAAAACGTTAAGAACTATTCTAGTGAGAGTCACCTTAAAATACTTCATAAACTATTTCTTACTGGACTGATCCTCAGTTCTCCAATTAAAAAAGTATCATAGCTTTGTATTTAAGTACAGCTGGTTTACGATCACTCTACTTAATTATGTGACTTCCTTATTTTGTGGCACTACTAATATGTTCTGTGTATATATTTTTATCTTTGAGTCCTACACACTAAGAGATTTAGAATATACACAATATAGTTTTTCACATGGTAGCAGTTTTAAATCCAATACACAGAAATCTAATGTCTACTCTTTCTATTTTTTTAAATATGTGCTGTGATTATATGCTGGTGTAATGTTACAAATATTTAAAATAAAGTGCAACCCAGTTGTTCCTTGATCAGCATACTTGATTCTCACATGCAAAAAAACCCCAAAAATTCATAACAGAAGGTTGCTTTCTGTTGCTTTTTTGTTTTGTAACTCAACTATTACTAATTCAACCTGAGCGTTATTAAGGACAACAAATATATTTTTCATTTGAGAGGAAATAAAATCTATTGTTTGTATAAATTAAAGATCATTAATTATAAAATTAAAATACGTTAATTTTGCTATTTTTTGTAATAAATTAGAATTTGGTTCTTAGGAATACATGATGACTAGAAATTCATAAAGAATTCAGCACAGAAAGGTTTTATTTTGCCTTTTTGTGCCTTTGTGAACAGTTTAGTGTTTCAGGTAATTGATGCATATGGGGATTTTTCAGGACAGATACGGACTGGCAATTCTGACAGGCTTGTTTCTAGCTCCCATTTTCACTTACAGGGAGGGTTTTCTGTACTTTTCAAGGGAAATTAAAGGGGGGGGTTGCCTATGAGCTGGTGTATCTTGCCTGAAATAGCTTGTTTAGTTGATGTTGCAAACCATGTTATGCTGACTTGCTTAAGCAGATGGTTTGTTATCTAACCTTGACCTAAGTCATGTGAGAGAGACTATCTGGATGAGCTGGATCCAACTTACAGGCCGCAAAACTTGGCATGTGGCTCGACAAAGCCCTGTCTGGGAAAGAGATTGACCAAATTTTACTTAGAACTGTTACAAAACTAAATCCTAGTAAGGAGGTGATTTTGGATGTAAGTATAGTATGTAAACTGTCTGAGAAAAGCCTGGAAGTAGGTCACAAATAGTACCTTCTCAACTGAAACGGAGAGCAAACACATTGTCCAAATAATATGCAAGCAAATAGCATAAATGCTTCATGTTAAAGCTTGTTAACTTTCAAAAGGTATACTGTATCCCTTATTGTAATTTTTTGATAAATGTTTTAAAAGATATAGCTATAATAGCAATTCAAATTTTAATCACTTAGGAACATTAAAGGGTTAAAAGCCTGTTAGTGAGATGACAAAATAACTGCTCTCTAGGTTTAGTTTTTTTAAAAAACTATAATCAGAGTTCTATTCAAACTAAATGTGAAAAAATAATTAGCATAGTCATCAAATTTTGACAGCTTGAATTAGGAAGATGTTTTTTCAAATTACTTTGATTCTCAGTATCTTAAAGAAACGGAGAAGAAATTCCATGGACACTGATACTGGGCTGAGTGTTTAAAGAGATAGAAATGAAGGATGCAAATAAATGGAGTAGCAGCACAGGTGCTTTGAAAAGGAGGTTAGTAGCAGGACAAAGATGCCTTGGGAGTTGATTTTTATAAAAGAGTTACCTGGAATGAAGAGCTATGGAATATAGTCAAGTATCAGTATTCAGTAACTTTCTTCTAGCAGCTTCTATGTAAAATCTTTCTTACTTCCATTGTACTTGCAACGGCAGAACTATTTGCTGCTCTAGATATGTGGGAGATTTACAAGGGTTTTTAATAATGTGTTCTGGAACTGTTTTGTTTAGAAAACATGGAAATTGCATGCCTAATTTAGGAACAGAAGGCTAAAATAAGGAAAATGCATAGATTCAATTTTTTTGTTATGCATTTAGCTTTTTCTCACTGCCTTGAAACATAATACTGACTTTACTGGTTGCTGCAGCTTGTATCTCTACAGATACTTAGCTGTCTGTACTGCTTTTAAATTTGTTTTGGGGCTTGATCCAAAGCTCATAGCACAATAAAAAGATTTTCAATTATTATAGGTTGTTTTTTTTTTTTAAAATTAGGTATTTAAACACTTCTTTTAATATTGCCTGGTTAGTTTTGACCAGAATGCTCCACTGTTTATTTTTGTTAGCTATACGTGCAGCCTGAAGCTACAGGACAAATAGATTGTCAAAATTTTCAAAGCATTGTTGTTAACCTAAGACATGGGTTTTTAAAGTTAGCTTTTATGTTTGTTTTTATTGACATTCACAAAAATTTAAATACAACGGGTTGTTAGAATTGAATTACAACTGGGTGGGAGGTTAATGCAGACACTTGATTACCGTGTTCGTGTGAAACTTCAAGCTGAAGTGTTGTATACTAGGATTAAACTTTACAAGGGGCGGTGATGTTTGCTGCCACAGTATTCAGTAACTACTCGGAAGAGAACCTGTTCTGCCTTTCAAGGCGTGCAAGTTCTAGCATATGACGTGTAAGGCATACCCGAAGGGAAGGTCGGCTCTTCATAGAGCGAAGGAGGAGTTGGAGATTTTTCTGGCTTTTGCAGTGTTTTTCTGCGGCAGTAAGTATGCCAACAGTGAGTTGTTACGCAGTGTTCTTTTTTACCCTCCGCTTTGTGCACGATTGACTCCTATCAGCAAGAAGGCTAGATGCCAAAGAACGGGCTGGAGAAGCAATTCCACCGCGGCCCCAGAGGCTTTTCATTGCCTGTCTTGTGCAGAACGGCTGGATTGGCCTTAGCTCTTGAACTGCTTTGTGAAGGGCGATGGTCGTCTTCTCTATATAGTCAAAAGGGAAGAGCTGGTCTAGTGAGATCACCTGCATTCCTCATGGACTGGAAGTATGAGTGAATACTCTCCCTCTTACTATTTTTTTGTGTATATTACATGCATAAGTTTTACTGAGTAGCTTGGAAATTTGATCAAGAAAATCCTTCCTCCCCCATGACCCTGCCGTGCCTTTGCACTGATTTGGTTGTTGAAAAGCATCTTGCCATCTTTGCGAATGCCACTGTGTCGTGTTGCTTCAAGAGATGTGCTGATGCTGCTGTACAGCAATTAGTGTGAAGTAATTATAATGTGGCTTTCTGAGAGGAGGCAAATGACCTGTGATAATAAAGAATCTTTGCTGAAATTCAGATTTTATCTTTAATTTTTTCTTAACCAGGAATTCCTATTAAGCAATACTGACATCAACATTACAGTAAAACTAGAAGCATTAATTCAGAGAATATGGCTCTGTGACTAACTTATCAAAAGAACTTGCTTTTTCCTAGGACAGGAAAGAAGACAGTATATATTCAGTTATAAATGGCTTGGATAAACAAAACCCCAAGGAAAATCTGGGGAAAAAACGGTATTATATTGTATGTAATATTTCAAGGTAGGTGAAAACTACTTGGTTGCCTTTGGATAATTATTAATTTACAGTTTTATAGCCTAGACAGCTATTGATAATGGCTGAGATAAAATGCTTGGTAAGTTAGAATTGCTGGAAATGTATTGGAGAGATACTTGAATTAGGGTTTTGCTCTTAGGCTGAAAAATGGTGTTTACTATCAAAAAATTAAAAACACTTTTGCAGAGTCCTGCTGCAAAAACATCTAGGAGAATCATTACAGTAAGTGCTGAAAAGCCAAGTTTAGTAGAAACGCATATGGTCACCTGCAAATTTTGGAGAATGAATTAATCTAACTTCCAGAAATTACCAAGACAGAGAGCATTTAAATTTATTCATGTTACATCTTTTTGATCTTACGAAGTTAGATCTTGCTGTAAAACTCTTGACACAATTTCTCCTATGTTACTTAGTTTTGCACGGTATGATGAGAGTCATCACTTAAGCCAAATAGTTAATCTTCTAAATACAAGCTTTTCAAAAGTGGGTGTCAAGCCACAGTTGTCTCTTCCTTTTAACTCCTGCATAACAGAGAGAGGCTTCTGAGTCTAGGATTGATTTTTCCCTCCCTTTCCTGCATAACCAACCTGTGTGATGTTATCGGAGTCAGTATGGGAGGGAGCTCTGTTGGTAGGGTACAAACTAACAGAAAAATAACTGTTGCTTCAAATGTCTCTTTTGGTGTTCTGCAAAACAGAATGTACCAAAAGTAACATTAATTTGACTCCTCTCTCTGCATCACAGTTTAGCCCTTTTATAACTTTGTTAACAGTTGCTTTGTAAAGGCTTAATCGGCAATTGCAAGTTTCTGTAAGGAAGACCCATGTTCCAGGTTGCAAGTTCCACCTCTGCTGGGCTCACAGCTGGAACCAGCGGTACAGAGAACAGAGGTAAGGGTACGCCCCGGGGGGAGCGGGGTTGGGAATGGCTGTCCTCTGCGCTTATGGCGAGCGTCCCAGGAATGCCCTTTGCCATGGAGGGGAAACACTTTGGTCACAGCTGCTGGCACCGAGGCTTTGCAGGACTTCTAGAGTCATGCTAGAGGAAGTTACAGTCTAAAAGTATTTTTATCTTAACGGTTTTGAACATCTGTGCAAGCCACCAAGATGTCATAAACTGTTGTATTCCTTGCTACTTGTTACGCATTGTGCCACTTACAAAAAATCTAAATCACAGCTAATGACAAGATCACACTTTGCTTTGCTTCCACCTCCCACTGTGTCAGAGAGTCAAGGCAGCAAGACTGGCCTTGAGCCCCAGACACGACTGGAAGGAGAGGGGACTTCCGAGTAGCACTGTCTGAAAGAAACCTTGAAGTTGGTTGATGATGAAATCTAAACCAAAGGAAACTGTGTTAGGGATATATGTAAGATCTTGGGAATGCGGTAGATCAGCCCCAGAAAACCATGCAAGCTTATTATCTGAAAGAGTAATCTGTTCCTTGATCTTATCTGTCGCATAAGTAACAACCCCCCATTGCATATACTGCCACTTTAACCCTCTAAGTTCTAGCCTCGGTAGTTTGTGGGGAAAAGACCAAGATAAACCAATCCGCTGTCATCATCCAAACCTGGCGGTTGCCTGCAAATACAGG
Source organism: Gymnogyps californianus (assembly GCF_018139145.2). Lineage (NCBI taxonomy): Eukaryota > Metazoa > Chordata > Aves > Accipitriformes > Cathartidae > Gymnogyps > Gymnogyps californianus. Next base: position 18,464,657 of record NC_059479.1, read on the forward strand.
AGAGAGCTGTCCCATTCATTTGATGGAGGATTTTCTTCAAAGCTTAAACATAAATGTATTTGACGTCATTTTTTATGATTGTTTTGCTCTACGATCTTGGGCAGAGGTTGAGCTGAATAACGATGTTGCTGTCCCAGTTCCACTCTAACCTCATCTAACCACAAGCCAGCCTCCTTCCTCCCCTTTTCAGGGAACCCCCTGGCTCCATGTCAGAGTCTCGGGGGGGCTGGAGGCCCTAGGAAATCCGACCAGCTGAGAACTGCTTTCTGTTCCCGACGGGTGAGTTGCCCTGCGCATCAAGAGTATGATGTAGTTTCACTGTTTGTTTTTTAGCTGCCGCTTAGCTAAAGCTGCTTCCCCTGCTCAGTGCTAGTTGCTGCTGTCTGGCCCGCTTGACCTTATTTCAGTTCTTGTCTGCTTCCCACCCCAGCCCTTTTTCTGCCATACAGTCTGTCCTTTCCTGCCTTTAACCATGCCCTGCCACTTATCCAGCTTACCCAATTTGAAACATGTTTCTCTGGTTCCTGTGTTTCTTCCACAGACTTTGTCACTGATGCTGTCATGGTGCCTGACTCATAAAATGGTCCTTGATTCATGATCCCTCTGCCTCGACTTAGCTACAGGACACAAGAATGTCTTGGTTGTGTCTCCCAAAACCTCCCTACGTCTGGAAACTGGAGCAGATCGTGTCCCGGATCCAAGAGGGGTGGCCTGAATGGTAACACTTACTCTTTCCTGTACATAAGGTGAGGTGATGCCTCCAGTGAAAGCGACTCCTCTTGACTGAAACTAGGAGAAGGGCTTTTCATTATTTCCTACCAATAACTGGTGCGGCCCTTACACAGTTCGGTGATGAAAACTTTAAAACACGGCTAAGGGATTTTCCTGTCAAAGAATGAGACATAGCAAGAGCACCTCACCTCAAATAGGGGATGAGCGCAGGGCTTCGGGTAACAAGTGGCACAGATGACTGAATAAAGCTGCTGCTAATGCAATTAGCAGGAAGGCATTTGCGACTTACTGGGGTTCAGTTCATTTCTAGAGCTGATAATGAAGGGGAGTTAAAACTTCCTTCCTTTTTAGTGATACGGGACAAACCGATTCTGTGCTCCTTTACAGGTATGAGAGCACAGCAGGCAGAAACTTACTGAATCAAAGAAAATTCTGACTTGAGTTAGGTGTTCTGGAAAGACCTGGTGAGAAATAGGGGCATACATGGGAGGCTTCTGTAAATCGCACAAGGAAGCAATTATTCACAGAACAGGGAAAGGCCTAAGCAGCTACTGATGTGCAATCTCTCTCCTGCAAATTATGGGAAAGTAACCCATTTTTTGGTCTTTATTTTTGTTTCTTATGTAATAGCTCATCTCCAAAAGGATTTAGAGCAGATTTCCCTAGAGTGACTAAGCCAGTTTCAAAAATCTGGGAAACAAAATCTGACTGGGAAGACTGCTTTTCCCCTCTGTACCCAACTAAACAGATAAAAATATGGCTGTGCCTTATTTAATACAGGCCATCAAAGTTACCACCTCACCTTGGAATGAATCCTGGATACAAATTCTGGTTTGTTTTCCAATTCTCGTAAGCAAATCCTTTTAAAAAATAAAAGGAATGGTAAAGGATTGTGGCTTTTTTTTTTTTTTTTTTTTTTTTAAATAGAAAAGAGGAAACGGAATTGCAGAGGGGGTTCCTATTCCGCTGCCCTCAAAGAAAAGGAAGCAGCATGAGCATGAATCTCCTGCCTGGAAGAATGAATCAGCCATCTGGCAGCTTGAGTTTATTCTGATCTTCTCTAGTGGTGAAGCTCTGGCCATTAATTCAGACATGGAATTGGTATCTACCCTCTCCTTGCTCAGTTTCTTAACTGGGTAACTGATCAAGAGCTCTCTTTGGATCAAGCATAGTAAAAGTCCCTGTTGTAGTCTTTGTTAAATCCTCTCTGAATTGGGCTCAATATCAGAAATGGTGGACTTTGAAGCTCTTAAAGAATAGCTTTTATGAGAAAGATGACATAGTCCTGTAGAATACTTTCTCCTACAGTTTTCCACAGAACTTCTTTTCTATCGGATATAAAGCCTTTCTAGGAAGGTCAGAATTTAAAATATCTCTATTTCCTTATCTTGCTTGGATAACACTTTTTTTCTTTTATATTTTCTCATTGTATTGGAAAGGATGCTAGAGTGCTAAAAGTATATAGAAACTTCAGGATGTTCTTTGATTTCTTCACAAAATCTGAACAGATGGTAGAAACCCATTCTGGAATTGTTAGCTTAGAAAGAAGTGGTGTGCTAGCAGAGGAACTGGTTTTCATCTCGTCTTCCTTGTTGTACCAACTGGAAGGCTGAGTCCCAGAAGCATGATCAGTTCATGGGGAATATGCAGAAGTTTGGCTCTTCAGAGAGCCAGTTCTGTCCCTCATAAAAACAACAAATACAACGGTTAAGAACTTGTTCCACTTTTCTGACCCCAATATTCCTACCCACCGTTTGAGAGATTGTTGCATTTGCTCCTTAGATGCATGCTATATAAACTGGTTTATGGCGGTTATTTGCGTGATCCGAGCGTGGTGCTGTGTTAGGAATCCTCCCAGGGCACAGCTGGCTTAAGAAATTCCTGTCTTCTGGTCACTGGAGCAGAGCAGAAACATTCCTGGCCTCTATAGGAGCGCACTGCACCTTCAGTTGTGCTGACTGAGTTGCTTATGTAGTTGTACTCTAAACAGCATCCAAGAAATTATCTGGTTTGAGGAAAAATAAAAAATGAAACCGGTCCCTTAGAAAACAAATGGCCCTCCCCCCTTCTCTCATGAGGCAACAGTTTTGCTTAGACAGTGGCCAGGCAAACAGCTGAATGGAACAACTGGGAGGGAGGAAATGAACTGGAGAGTGCAAAATCCTCTTAGGCAGGCTCTGTTACCAACGGTTCGTAATATGCCGCTGCACCTGGAGTCTGGTCTCCAGAGTGTTTCCATGTTTTGTTGTCACAAGTTTAAAAAAGCAGTGAGTCAGGACACCCAAAAGTGTTATGAATCTGGGCTTCCAAGGTCTGAGTCAGCTTTGGAAATGGGCTGAACTCTCTGCCATGGTATTGTCAGCACTCGCACACTCATTCCTTCAAAAACACACCCTAAAAGCTACGTCACGTTTTCTTCTGTTAAACACATTTACCTAACACATCGCAGCTATGAGGTCAAGTGTGAACTACAGTGTTTTCAGAATAGACCAAATATCTGACGCACGTGCTAATACGTGGATTTTATGCACAGCTGCCTCTGAAGCTGCCTCAGTGTTGTGCTTCTGCCAGCTCTCGCAGTAGACTGCTATAATCTTAGAAAGTTTTGGATTTAAGTTGTAATATGAGTAGCTCTATTGTATCTCAAGCAGAGGATACATTACCGGAATTCTGTGTGCAGGCAAAGTGTTAGTTCTGGAAGTGTGTAGTTTATTTTCATGGAAAAGTTGTCTATCTGGCAGCTGTCAGAAGTTGACTTCGTACAGGGAAGGCACAAAAGGCACAAACTTTCCATCTATTTCTATGTGTAATTTAACAACCGTATGTATCATGGGCAAGTTTAAAACTTATTTGAGGTTTGGTGTGTTGGTTTTTTTTAACAGATTATCTTTTATTCACAATTCTTCTACAATTTCCAGACAGACATTAACAGATTCCCATTAAAGATCAGCATCTGTAGCTGTAACTGAAACCTGGAACATAGTTTTATGACTTTGCATTCAGGATACTATTTTTAAGTGTTCCCTAAAAGGGAATCTTTCTCCTCATTTTCTTATTTTTTCCCCAACCTTGACAGGAGGTGAAAAAACATTCTGAAATGTGAATTCAAGCTATAGAATATAATTTATTTTTGTAAGTCTGTCTCATGTACCCACTGACAGATTATATCTAGAATTGCTAGGTGCCATCAACTCATATTACACTAGTTTTTTATTTTAAACACTCCTTATCTGATCACGGTTTCCATCATAAGTGTCATTTGCTCTGCAATGCTTCATCTTAGTTTTGAAAAGACTGGAACTGATGGATACTCTTCTCTTGAGTGTCCTGCCTTTGTTAGGCAGGTGAGCAGAGTAACTCAGCTTAGTGCCTGCTTAGTTAGGCTAACCCTCTCCCCAAAATTAAAAGTAGATAAACACAGGAGGATGATTAGAGACTAAATACCAGGATGAAAATATTATTGTGCTGACTGATCTAACTATAAGCTTCTGTGCAACTATTCAGCATGAGTAATGTGCTTAGCAGTACACAATACAGAGAAAAAAACGTAGAAGGAACTACTGAATTGTGTGTTTAGAAAAATAAGCATCACAAATTTTATATCTGGTTAAGTATTCTATACTGCTTATATGTGATCATTTCAGGTTCATATGAATCTTCATGCAGGGACAAAAAAGGAATTGCACCCAGAGCCTAGGAGCAAAAGCCAATTCAAACTGGGAACGCACTTAGTGATGGGCAGAGCCAGGAAGTATTTCAGGAGAATGCTCCTAACCACAAGAAATACCATCAGTGCCAGCAAACAATCCTTGTTTGTATTGCCACACAAGCTTGGAGTTCTCAAAATAAGGCACCCTGCATCCATGTGGGCAACTGTAAATTTATCTTCAAAACCATAGGCTCCTTGCACACGACTTTGCTTCCTGAATGCAAAATGAACGAAGATACGACCGATCAGCTGTGGTTGGCTTTGAAAAGACAGCGGTGGCTTGCCACTGGCGAGGACGTCGGCCAGGGAGCCAGCAGCCCCACGGCGTAACCCGCTCGCCTCTCCCGCCGCCAGCTCCTGCCTCCTCCCTCGCCTCTGAGCGCCTGGAGTCAGCGACGCTCGTTAGCGAGGAAAAACTGCCAGTGGTTAATGGATTATTTCGAGAAAGCCTGAACTTCGCCTCAGCTGAACAATTATTTTCTAATCGCTTCTGTGTTGCAATGGGAGAGGAGACCAGGCCCCGCGTCTGCACGTGCCGGCGCGAGGCCGGGCGCGCCCCTCCGGCTCCCCTCGCGCCGGGGCAGCGCCGCGCCGAAGCTCTCCTTTTTAGGCTGTCCTCGTGCTCCGGTTACCCGATCCTGCCCCGAGAATGAAGCCAGCAGCTGGGCCGCCTCCGCCGGCCGCGCACGGAGGAGGCCGGGCCCCCGCCGCCTGGGAGGCCGCCGGGTGCCGCCACCTCGCCCCGCCACCCTGGCGGCGGCCCGTCCCCGGCCGGCCCCGCTCCCCCTCAGGCGGTCCCGCTCCCGCCGCCTCAGCCGGGCCCCGCGCCGCCGCCGCCGAGCCCCCGTGCTCGTGAGGCGGCGGGGGCGGGGGAGCGGCCGGGCGGCGCGCGCATGCGCGGCATCTTGTTTACCCCGCTCGGCGCGGCGCTGCCGCGGCCGGCCGGCAGGTGTCGCCCCACGCCCAGGAGAGCGGGCCTCGCTCGGTGGCCGCCAGGTGGCGCCTGCGCCCTCCATTCGCTCGCGAGCCGCCGAGCAGCGAACACCCCAAACAATCCCCAGCGCCGCCGCCAAATTAAATAACCTGCCCGCGCCCCGCGCCGTCCCCGAACCCCCCCCTCCGCGGCCAAGTCTCCGGGCCGGGCCGGGCGCGCAACCGGCAGCCGGGCCGGGGATATAGGAGCGGAGCTACGAGCCTGGGCCTCCTCGCTGCCTACGCCGACACTGGGCAAGGTAAGTTAGAAAATGGCGGCGAAGCTTCTGGAAGTTTGGAGGGGGGACTCGGGATCGCGGTGCGTGGCTGCGGAGAGAGGCCGGGACGGGGCCCGCGGTCTCCGGGCCTGCGAGGACGGCGCGGGGCGCTAGGCCGGCTGGCCACAGGGACTCCGCGCAGCCAAGATGGAGGACGGCGGGGCCGAGCCGCGAAAACACTCCAGCCCCCCGCTTCCCCACCCCCCCCCTTCCCAGCGCGCCTCGGCGGGGAGGGGGGACGCGAGCGGGAGCGCGAGTGAGAGAGCGGGAGGGCGCCGAAAGCGGCCCCCGCTGCCCGCCCGGAGCCCCGTTCCTCCTCCCCAGAGCCGGCCGCGGGCAGGCTGGGCCCAGTGCTCGGCGAGCTAAAATGGAGAACCACCTTCTCCTCCTCCTCCTCCCCCCTTCTCCCGAGCCGAGCAGGGGCTGCTGGCAAGATGGAGGACTCGGGCATTGTGTTGTGTGTGGGGTGTGTGTGTGGGCAAGCCGGGCCGGGCCGCTCGGGGGGTGGGGAGGGAGGGGAAGGGGGGTCGGAGGCGCTGCGGACGGAGCGGGCCGCGCTCGGGGAGGGAGAGCGCTGGGCCGCGCGGCGCGCAGGAGAAAATGGTGGGGCGGCTGCCGGTGCCCCGGGGTGGAGTGTCGGAGGAGGCCGGGGAGAGGGGGACTCCCACCCCTGACAGCGCTCCCCCTCCTTCCCGCCGCCCAGCAGCTGAGCTCTTCCTGCTAGCCCGCTCCCGGCGGCTTCCCCGCGGAGGAGAAGTGCCGAGGGATCGGGGTTTCTCTCCTCCGTCTCTCTTCCCCGGCTCGGCCGAGCTGGGGCAACTCCGGCCGTCTCTTCCCGAGTGACTGGGGTGGAGGGCTGGCGAGAGCGAGTTCCCTCGGCCCAAGTGAGGACGTGGGGACTGACCTGCGTCTTTCTCCCCCCCCCCGCCTCCCTTCGCTGCCTCCTCCGAAAGAGCTGGCGACCTCCCCCCTCCCCCCCCCGCAGCTCGGGGAAGGCCTTTGTGGGGCGAGTTTTCCCCTCCGAGTGACTTTGGGCGAGCTCTTCGGCGGCTGCCCGCTAAGAGGAAGAGTTGTGGCAGTTTCCGTTCGGCTTGCTTTATTTTTTTTTTTTTTTAAAGAAAGGACGCTTGCCAACTTGTGCCGGGGACGCCCGATGCCGGGAGCCGCGTGTTGCAGGAACCCCGCTGGGCTCTCGCCGGCCCTGGTGGGGGAGGGGGGGAGGAGGAGGAGGAGGAAGAATGCTTCTTACTGGGGGGTTTTGGCGCCACTTTTGTTTTAGATAGTGCTCCTCTGCCCCCTCCTCCTCGGCACGCACTGAACTGAGCTGAACCCTGCCCAGGTAGGAAGCGAGAGTTTTCCTGGTGTTTCTCTTTTCTGGGCGCTTTTTTTCTCTACACGGATTAAAAAAAATATATACGGTTGTTGCCGTGGTGAGGGACTTGGAGGGACAGGGGAGCGAGGAGTGAGCGGCGGAGGAGAGGAGAGCGGCAGCAGATGGCTGGGCTGGGAGGCCCTGTTTTTCGGGTTCCTCTCTCCCTGCCTGAGCGCATCCCTGGTGCCTGGGTGTGCTGGCTTTGGGTGCCCGCACCGCTGCCCTCCCCGCCGATGTGCCTCCATGCCTTCGTCTGTCGCTGGTAGCGTTGTATAATCCGTCCGTCCCGTGGAAATCCGGGACCGACCGACCTCAATTTTTTTTTTTTTTTTTTTTCCTCACCCCCGAGAACGGGGAGTGAAGGCGCTCGGCTCCCTCTTTCGCCGCTGTTTATTTATTTATTGTACTGCCCCGGCTTGGCTCTTGCTGTTGTTGTCTTCCCACGGGATGCGGCGTTCGGAGTTAACACAAAGTTTCAATAACCGCCGAGTCCGGTGCTGTAGTTACTGTGGGTGGTGTTTTGTTTTTTTTTTTTTTTTTTTTTTTTAATTACTTTTTGGCAGCCCGGGTAACACTGCTGCCCCCCGCCCGCGCTGGGTACGTGCTCTCTTCCCGTGTGCTCCCCGGAGCCACACCCTGGCGTGTCCGGTCTCATTAGGCGCCTCATCCGCCGGTGTGACCCCGCGTTTTCCCTCGCCTCCCCCGGGAGGAGCGTGCGTCCCGGCCGGCCGCTCCTCTTCCCCGCGCGGCCGCAGCAGGAGCGCCCGGAGGTAACCCGGGGCGGCCGAGGTCGCGCTGCGCCCCGCTGCCGTCTCCCTCGGTGGGGCGAGGAGGGGCCATGTCAGCGCGGCGGTTCGTGCCGGGGGCGGGGAGTCGGGTTACCGAAGTGCGTCACACGCGGCCCCGCCGGGGCCTTGCTCCGCCGCCGCTTCGGGCCGTCGCCGCCTCGCCCGCCTGCCTCCGCCCGCCGCCCATTGGCCAGCGCCCGGGCGGGAGGCGGCGGCTTCCTCCCGCGCCCCGCGGCGGGCAGCCCGGCCGGGCACCTCCGCCGGGCCCCGGCCGCCGCGCTCTCGGCGGGGCTTTCGCAGCTGGCCTTGCCCGGGGTGCGCTCAGAGCGCGGCTGTTTCAGAACGCTGGCGGCAGCGCAGAGGTCACCTGCTGTAAATCGCTTCCACGTCTTCTCAGTTCTGTTGGGTTCTGGGGAAGGGGAAGGGGAGGAAAACGCCTTTTGGATCGCTTCCCTCGAAGCCGTTGTACGACCGTTTTTATGCTGTCGGGGAGTTCTGTTCAATCCTGTCTTAAATGACCAGACACTAGAATTCCTAGCATTTCCTACAGTAAGGTGTTCTCCAAGCAGAGGTCTCACCCTTAACTCTTGGCAGTTCAGTCTCGATTTGTGATTGATGACTTCTTTCTTGTTTATAATGCTTGGCTATTTGAAACAACTTTTCCCCCTTTTCATATTCTCTTTTCCCTAAATCCATTATTTATTCATGTATTTATTATTATTCCTGGAGTGTTCATGTGGTATTGAACTGTCCAGGACTTAAAAAATATCCATGTGCAGGCTGGTTGGTTATGTGCAGGTAACTAAATACCAGAAGTGACTGTGCAATTGACAGACATTAATCTCTGCCTTCTTGGTATTACTTGCTCATTATCCCCAAGTCTTAATTTTGTGGCTAAATCTTGGTGGTGATCAGTCGTAGAATCACAGTGCCACAGATCTTGTATGGGGCTCTTTGGTGGGTAACACTGTTTCTTTTCCCTTATAACCGTGATAACAGTTTCGTTACAAAATGAAACAAGGTGTGAGAAGACAGCCGCCATGCTGTTAGCATAAACCTTCATTCTTTTGCTGCTTTCAGTAGTGGAGCTGGATGGGGTGGAATCCCCATACCGTTCTGATTAATTAAACAAAGACTAAGAAAGCTTCAAAGTTATACAAAGGAGAAAAATATGAATTAATTCCCATCTCTAACAAATAGATCTTGCTCCGTAACCAATGGGGCTCATGTGGGTCCTTCTTAGCAAAACCAATAACATTTTACAGTGTCATCTACAGGTGGGTTTTATGCAACCTGTGAGAAAAGTCTATTAATTTCTGTTGCTATTGTTTGTATTAAGTTAACTGTGGTAAACTTAATGTTGGATGTTGTATAAGCTTAAATTCAAACAAACAAAAAAAACCAGGCATGGAACTGGGGGATGGGAGAGACTCTTTAATTTTCCTGTGAGACTTCCTAGCGCTCAGATATCTCCCAAGCTATGCACTTGGACCAGAGCTATGTTTTTGGAGCTTTTTCATCCATTTACAGTTTCAGGAAGATAATATTGAGTAAAGTCAATAAGCAGTATAAGGGTTTGTTAAACTTGTGTTTAAAAAGACTAGTTAAAATTTCTGTATGGATCTTTTCTTTTAGATGTAAAGTCTTGATGTTTTGCAACTGAAAGCTGAAGTTATTGGTTTGAGTAAGTTGGTTCAAATTAATGATGCTGTGATATTTTAATGTATTTTTAAAAATTGGATTCTGTGAAATGACAAAAAATTGGTAGGTTCATAGCTTATTAAAATACTTGGTTTAAGAATGCATTGTGCTACTTGAAGAGCATTCCATTTTTAAAATAAGAGTATTCAATTAGCTGGCTGTTAATCTAACTCAAATTCCATAAATATATCACATTCCAACTTCACGTGTTAAAGTCTTTAAAAGCAGAAATGTGCGGAATGAAATAATTTCCAGTTGGAAGGAGTGTAAATGGAATTGTCAGTTAAATGCTCTCTTTAGTTTTATTTTGTTTCAGTATAACTTACCAACAGCAACTGAATTATTTTTTTAAAAAAGTAACATAGGTAGTTTCTCTTGAATATTACATGCTACTACAGTCTCCTGTAGAAAATAGCTACAGGCAACAAACCACGTGAAAGTACGTGCTCTTGTTGGTGGGAGCAACTACATTAGAATTAGTCAGATCATGAAATAATGTTAGCACATCAGAGCATTATAAACTTTTTTTAATTAGATTGGTCTGTCACTTATGGTTCAAATTTAGAACGATTTGAGAGTCCTCATTTGTCATTTTCATTTGTGGTGTTACTGTCTCGGTTGTTTTGCTGCAGGCAAATATTGTACGAGAGATTAGGTTTTCTGGAACTTGTGTGCCGGCATAAACAGGTTATATGTTTTACAGAAACCTTAAACACTTTGGTTGCTTATTTTCACCAGAGAAATCCCAAAAGTGAACAAATATTTCTGCTGGTTACTTATGCTTCTTGGTTGTGTTACTGGAAATGCTGTGTTTTGTCAAATGAGATGAGGTTTTGAACTCAGTGTGATCTCTGCCTACAGTGTCACCATTTCTCCTCTGATTAGTTTGAAGACTTAGGAGGGTATTGTGGGTGTCAGTTTCCAAAATGGTACTGTTGGTTTTCGGTGGTGGGTTTGGGGTTTTTTTTTGTTTTGTTTTTGTGTGTGTGTGTGTGTGTGAGGAATTAAGAAAACCTACTGCAAAAGGAATGTGTTGTAGATTATGTCTCTTGTCAGCTAGATGCTAGAATTTCCAAGAGCTTCATCTGCTTCAGTAATTGTCTTGTAATGGAAAGAAGTGATTGATAGCAGCGATCAACATACCAGTTTAATATTCTTAAATAAGCTCTGCTCACTTTCTCAGTATCACTTAAAACATTCACATTCTGAAAACTTCAGCTTCCTTGTATGAGGATCATTGACAAAGAAGACGAGAGAATGAAGTGATAACTTAGTCCTTGGGAAACTGGGGTGAGCAGGGAAATGGAGTTGTAGGTTGGAAACTAGGAAGCTTAGACACAACAAATCTATGGAGGAATAGAAAGAGCTCTTTTCCATATGCATCACAAAAACTTAAGTAGTGACATGTAGGCTTATTGCATTGGTTTAGATTCAACGCCATCCAACGTTTTAGATCACCTCCACTTTTAAAGTCAAAGGGTAAGTAAAAATGGGAATTCTTCATGTCCCCATAGCTCTTCTGTCACTGGCCTTGGCAGTCCTGCCGTTTGATCTGCTCTGGTCCTCTTCCTGCTTCCTGTGACCCTTCTGTCCTGTTGGCTATGGACAGAGGTGGAACTAGGGGGCTACAGGCAGATTAAACGTCCTGGTTAAGATACTAGAGTCCTTCCTGCCAGGAAGGAGTTCCTAGTGTGCCGGGTTACTCGCTACAGTCAGTTCGGGTTTGGGCTCCTTCTGGAGCAAGGTCTGGATCCGCGGAGTCGGTCGCGGTGTAAGATGGCCTCGGGTCGCTCCGTTGCACCGGCAGCCCCTGCTCCCCAGAGGGCGCTGCGGAGGTCTTGGAAGGGTCTTCGTGGGAAAGCCATGCGTGGGGGGCAGTCTGTGAGGGTAGGAAGACTTGGATTTTTGTTTTGGTAAGGGAAGTTAGGGAGGGAGCACCTTCTGGTAACCTTTGCAGTATTACATCAGCATAACTGAAGCTCTTGTAGCGTTTGTTTTTTTTCTGAAAGACTGCTTTCTGGAGTAAACCACTTAAACTCTTCCACTGTTCTGTGAATGGATTTCACGTTTGAAGATTAGTCCAGTGACTTCAGTTGACTTTTTATATTAGAAAAAAAAAAATCTGCTTTCAAAAAGTTGTGTGTCTTTGTGGTTTAAGGGTAAGCCTTGAAATCTGATGGGACTTTTAACAAGCTCAGATACTTATGAGTGATACAGTGAAAACTTCTGTTTTGAAAGTTGGAGATTAAAAATGTACTTTTAATCATATGTTGTTTTAATTAGAATTTATTTTCTTTAAGTTTTCTCATGTTGCGGTTCATAAGAATCTGGTGAAGTTGGATTTTTTTTTTTTTTTTTTTTTTGAGAGTAAATACAAAGTAAGGGAAAATTCTGAAGGTGGCCCTCATTTAGATCACCACAGACAAATGTAGGGCTAATGCTGAATTGTTCAAGTTGGGAAGCTTGAGGGGCTGTTGTCTGACTGGCTTCTATCTTGAGAAAGATGTTTCACTGTTCAGGTATCAACACAAGAACTGTGTTCTCTTTTCTTGATCCTCTCAGTTGGACGGCCGGGATCAATAAGACTAAACCAGAGTCCTAAATTTGATGGGTTATGCCATTGCAATATTTCACAGTATACTCTAGCATTTTTTAATATCTCTGTATCTCCAAGTGTTGCACTATTAAGAAAATCTCAGATCTGTGAGATCTTGGGTAGAGAAGAAGGGAAAGCGAGATGTTTCTTTTCTTTATCTCACAAACATTTTCCCTCAGCTACTCAGATATGAGGAGAGATCTGGCACCGAATTTTGGAGACAGAGATGTGGGAAAATTTGATCCCACAAGGTATCCCCTTGGCTTTCATGTGATGGCTTTTCCTAGCCTTTATTGGCTACAGAGTTGCATGGAGGAGCACAGCCACAGTCTGTTTTTAAACTTCTTTATCCCTATTTGAGTCAGAAATGAAGGACGTATAGGACTGCATTTGTATGCAGTTAGCTCTTGTCTTATTGTGACTTCAGAGGGAAATTAAGTTAGTTGTCATGTAACTGCTTTATCCAGGTACACACTTTATGTCCAGGTATGTTCTTTATTGTTGTCTATTCTGTACATTTTTTTAAATTGTGTAAGTAGCTATAACTTCTTCCTTCGGAGTGCTTATTTTTGTAAAAGAATATAATCAGAAGAGTGAGTAGATGTAAGAAGATTGGCATATATTGGAGGGTAGATTGTGATCTGTGATTGAGAAGTTAATCACAGTATCCACCCAAAAACAAGTATCTAGAGATAAGACCGTGTGGTGGTTGTTTTTTTTGGGGGGGTAGATGAATGTTTTATTTTCTTATGGCTCTGAATCTGATGGCTTATTAGTCCTGCCCTTACACAACCTTTTATGCATTTTACTTTTCTATGCTTTTATTTCAGTAAAGGTTAGTCACTGGATTAGAGCAAGGGAATATGTGTGGCACCAGAAGTCCATGGAAGAGTATTTGTTTTCTACAGCAGTTTTTTGTCAGCGCTTCTGTGTGGCTCCTAGAGAGGAAAGTACTTTTGCATCTGTTCCCATTGTTCTAGGGTTGACAGGGCAAGCCAATGACTTTTGCTTATATCTTGAAAAAGGTCTCAAATGGTGCATGTTGCCATGCAATACGTATGTCTGCAGTGGTCTAGACTGATAAGAAGAATTATAGCTGGAGTCCAAATTTCAGGGTTTTTTATTAGCAAAATAATGAAAAGAAATCAAATATACTGACATTTCAGAAAGCACAAAACATTTCCAAAACTATTGATGACTTAAGAAACAACAAACCTTAGGAAAGCATGTTTTATTTAGTTGGGATTGCATTCCAAAATTGGCTTCTAGTTGCTGCCAAGATTTGGTGAAATGCCGCTCAACTTCTGGCCAGTGAGTGAGCTTTGGGTGATTTGCAGGACAACTAACCTTACCTGCAGGCTTCCCCCCGAGTTTCTCCCTTCCCCAGTAGCATCCCACTCCCACTGAGCGACAGGCATCATTTAGTGTACAGGCTTGTCAATTTGATGCTTCCTGGGAAGATACGGTGATGTAGTACATGTAGTCATAGACCAAAGACGACTTAATGGAGTTATTTTCCTATTGCTTAATACATGTTGATTTGCCTAGAAAAAGATGAGTATTTTTGATGTGGAGGTAATGTTGCAGTTCTTGGTTATGGCTGAATTGCATTTTTTTACTTAACATAGGATTTCAGCCTACGTTTTATGAAATAATAACTTCCTTGCAGCATCTCATCTGGGAAAAAAAGATTGACTTTTACTTTGTTTGCAAATAAAAATAAGCTGTTCAAGATAAGGCTTTTCTGTCTTCCGTGCAATTACCTGTTATTCCTTTAGGTAAAACTCCCAGTTCATCCCTTAAGAAGGATCGATTCTGGAAATTTGGACCGTATCAAGTCTTAGTAAGCAGATAATATGCAAGTAATATAATTGGCTGATTTTGTTTGTGCGAGTATAATCTTCCGGCAGGGAGTGTTCAGTATGAGGACAGTTTGTATGGAGTAGGGGTGTGAATATTGAAGATCTGTATTTTTTTTATATGTTACTTTTATTATCTTACTATGGGCAATTGAATATGTAGATAACTGAAGTTACTAAAAAACCCAATGTAAGTAGTAAATGTCAGGAACACAGTTTTGTAATTCATGTAGCATGCATTTGAGGTGTCTAGTTTTTAATTTGAAGGTGATTTTGTATGACGTGAGTCCTGGAATAAGATATTTTTCATAGTTATGGATATAGTGGCCAACTAATTTAATTTGAGCAATAAGGCGGTACATCGTGACCACTGGCGGTATTTTTCATTTCACTTCTGATCTTCTTAGAAACAGAGAACCGATTAATTGTGATGTTTTTTTCCAAGTGAGAAAACTGGAGAAACTTGATAAAGACTTTTTTTTCAAAACGAGAATGACTGGTGGCTGCAGTCTACATATTGCAGTGCTATGCTTGTGGCAGACAAATAGGAAGTAGAATTGATACGGACTATTGTGTCTTGATTTAGGGTAAAGAATACAATTTAAATATAGTTGAAAACGAAAGACTGTGATGTTCATAATTTAAGATTAATAACATAAGTATTATTAAAATTTTGTTGTTTTGTACTATTTTGGGATGGGAACTATATTCTTACAGGAATGTTCCAGTTTGGTGTGCTGCCATATACTGTTTTATTTTTGTCATTGCTTTATGTACCTGTTTGAAAACTATATCCAAAATACTTTCTTTTAACTCCACATAAAATAAAGCTTTGCATTGTGGATGGGCACTTGCTTCCTAGAAGTGATGCCAAAAGGAAAAAATTATTTGTGTTCCAGGTCACAGAATCGTATAGGAGGGAACGGCCCAACCTCCTGCTTAAAGCTTGTCTAGTTAGACCAAGTTGCTCAGGAATTTGTCCAGTCAAGTTTTGAATATCTCGGAGGATGCAGTTTCCACAGTCTCTTTGGCAACCTATTATGCTGTTCTTATTGGAAGGTCGTCTTTTATTTCAGATCTTAAAATCATCTTAAATTCCTATGAAGATTCATGCCCTTCCACCCCCCAGTATATGTTTGGAAAGTATTCTTTGATGATGGAGGCTTGGGAAGCTAATGACCTGTTTTAGAGCTGATTGTGGTTTTTATTGGGAATTATTGAAAAACAGAGAGTGGTGAATGGCTACAGAATGACTTTTTGGTGCCTACTTTCCTCTTCCCTCTGGTCGCATTTACTATCTTTATTCTTCTCCCACTGTCCACACTCAAGCTTCGCTACTGTGTCTGTAACAAGGTCTTGCAAATAAAACTTCCTTTTCTAAGCATTTACCTCTTCACTTAAGTGTCATTTGTACACTGATCAAAATGATTCTTCTTGCAGTTTTCATATTTAAGCTGCGATATTTTTATTCCTTCTCATAAGTATTATTTCTAGAAATCTACAGTTCATTTGAAACTATGGTAACGAGAAAGGAAAGCTGCACAAGTATCTCTCTTGCATCTGTGGTATAGGTCTGTTGTTACTTGCCTAATAAACGATTGGCCAAGAAAAGGTGAAACTGGCTTCTGCGTATTGATTTACCAAACATAGAAATGGTTTATTAAGGCAAATACTTCAATGATAATGGAAAAATATTTTGGATTTTTTTGCATGTGCTGCTGGATTACACTCTTCTCTTCAATATTCCATGTTTAAGCTGCTCTTGTTTTATTAAGTGGGCTTCCATTCGACTTTGATATGCTGTATTTTCAAAACTGACAAAAATATTTTAAATAAATATTAAAATATTTATGAATTAAAGTATTGCTGATGTAGCAATGTGTGTATGCTATATTACTACTCTACTGTGAAATAGAACAGATTTTGTAAACTAGAAGACCTGTGGCTTGACAGTTGAAAAATAATCAGAAAAATCAGCCTTTAGGCATTTTATTTCTCTTGCTGCATTGCATTGTCTTTCTGGTTATACTGCTCAATTTCTATTCAACAGTGCAATGGTTTTATGAAAGTTAATAAAGTTGTGTACTTAGAAGAGAATATATTTGTGTCTCAGCAGTAGTCGCTGCTAAGCAAAAATTTTCTAAGATGGCAAGAAACAGGTTGTATACATCAGTATGATATAAAAATGTCAAAAACATTTTTAGAAACTTTCAGTTCAATAACGCTGTGGATAGAAGAAAATACAGTAAATCATCCTCTTCATATACAGTAGGTCAGGCATTAAGATTCTTCACCCCCAAATGCAGTAACAATCTCCGTAAAACTGAATTCTCAAGTTTTTTCCTTTTTGTGCCAAGGGAGTATAAACTATGTGAAGCATACCTTGCATTCAAAACTGGTTAGGGAGGTTTTGTTTACAGAGACGATTTATGCATTCTTGCATAATCCTACAAATGGGCTTAGTCTTCCCCTATCTCCAGTGAAGAGAAGCATGGAGAAATTCTAACAGTTCTTTTGGATGCAAGATTGAGTCCATGTTCTTGGTAGCTTGGGGATTTAAGAAACTTACTGAAGTTTTTCAGTTCCTTTGCTGTAAGGACTGTTTGACAGTATATAAGGAATTAAGCATCCTAGAAGATGAAATAGGATTACCAGGATGAAGGAAAGTGTACCAAGGAAGATGGAAAAGATAGGAAAGCCTAAGAATATGTTGATGCTTACTAGAACTGTTTCAAAAGTATGTTTTGTGTCCAGTTGCATCACCTTCACTTTTTTGTTTCTGTTGTGGAATATGTTGGCATTGAGTTATTAGCTAAATAAAGTATAAATAACTGCTTTTATGTAAAATCTTAATCTTGGAATACATTGTCCTGTCAGATGTGGAAGATGCAAATGTTTGTGTTAAATGATAAAGTTAGGAATTGAAAAATTAATCATTAAAGCCTTTTGCAGGGGGATCTGGAGGAGAGAAATCAAGCTGGCAATCCATTGAAAATGGAAAGTTGTTTTTTACTATGAGGGTAGTTGGTGGAGAGACTAGTTACTTAACTGATGTGAAGGAACAGAATTGGGCAGTTACATAGCTGGAAGTAATTTTTGAACATAACTCCACATGCAGAGTTTCCTCCCTCTTTCATAGTCGTCTTCTTCCATAGTTGTTCCCTTCAAGCTACTGAAGATGTGCCTTCACCATGTAACTAGGCCAGTTCAATGGCTAGCTGCCACTAATAGGGTGGTCCTGTCTCTGTGTCCTGACCACATGCTTCTGTTGTTTGCCTTGTGCCTGTGTTTTCTGCCCATTTGAACCCCATAGGTGAACTGGTTTAAGGAGCTAAACTGTGAAGAAGAGTAGTTTTCTGTGGGTTAAATCTCTGCGGAGTCAAATGGATGCTGCTCCTGCATGGAAAAGGATACAGGAGCTTTTGGCCAGTGAGAATATAGAATTGAGGGGGACTGCCCTTTTCAGTAGTGGAAGTGTTGTATCAGTTGCCTGATCCAGCAGTAGTGGCAATGTTTTCCATAACTGTAGTACCAGAAAAATAAAACTTCACTTCTGCTGTTGTCTGCTACTTTTCTACCTGATCTTACTCTTAAAAACCATTTGGGCAATATGCCAGTTCTAAAAGTAAACCTCTAATCTTCGTAGTGATCTCTGTTTTATCTTTTTTTTTCTGAAATGTTACATAGTCTGTCATAGATCAATTAGAGCTCTGCAAGGAAATTCAGGACTGTTGTTGATTTGCATAAATTTATGCAGGCAGGAAGATCATGTACATTTTTCTTTGGTTTCAGTCTATGCGCTGGTTAGAAGTTGTGCAGGTGTTACTTGGAATGAGACGGAAGGGGTAAGAGAAGGTTTAGGAATGGTTATAGAAGAGTTTCCTCCCCTCAAGATTTTCTTCGAGCCTTAGCATGGTTAATCAGATGCTGTTGTCAAAACCCTGCTAGACCTTCTCCTTCAGTTGGATGCTTACCAGCCTGTTGTGGTTAGATCTTATTATGAACCTTTGCACTCTTGAGTTTTCCGTGGTTTATGGAAGCTGCAGTGCCAGTTCTATACATGAGGTCTGTCTTCGGCCTTTTTGCAGAACGTGGACCATCCTGTGCAATGATCTGAAGTCCCATCCCTCTCAACTCATCTTCCTCCTAGCTTCTGAGTTTTTGGGGGCATGCTGAGGCTACAGGTCTCATCTCCTGGGAGTACCTGATAATTAAACCTGACATACCCTTTTTTAATCTCATAAAATATTAATATTGTCCTTCAGAGATACTGAGAAATAGACTAAATAACGCCTGAACACATTGCCTGCCTCTCCTCTCTACCTCACTTTAGGCTCCATTCAGAGCATTTTGTTTTCTTCTGTTCTTGGAAGAAAACTCGCGGAGTATTTTTTACGACATGGAATCCTCTGATTTTTTTCAACTAGCTAAGAAGATGCTGGCTTTCTTCTTTAGGTGTTCAGGGAAAGCTTTACTGTTGATTGATCAGAAACTGTTCATTGCTTAATTCCTCACCATTTTAGAATTCAGATCTGGGTAAACTGATCTAGGCAGAAGCTATGATTTGTTAAAAATAAGCTTCTGTGTGAATAATCAAACTGACAGCTATGCTGTAGGCTGTGATTTTGCTTTGTGAAGTTGTAGTCTGGTCAGAAATACTAGACAACGGGAAAGCCACATGTACAAAATTTTTGAAGTTTTGTAGATCGTTTTAGGTTGTACAGAGGATTATAGAGATTGGGGTTGTTCAGTATCCATTTATATAAGCCATGTTGGAAGAGGAGTTACTTTTGGTGTTGAATTTGTAGAAGGCAGTGAGCATGGCTAGTGGGCATTGGTTCTCCCCAGTTTTGCAGGTGCTCTGTGGAAGGACTGTTGTTGAATATAGCTGCAATTGCCTGAGCTCTCTGTTTCTCCTTACTGCTGTTGAAATGTTTCTGTGGGACTTCCCTGCTTGGAGGCATGCCAAAATGAGTGTGTGGGAAGACTTAATACTTGCTACTTACATAGCATTTTGTATGTTCAAAGTCTTCTGCAAATATTAACTAATCTTTATTTAACATTTGAGCCCAATTTCTGTCAGTATAAATCAGTAACAGCCAGTTGTGACCCCTACTTTTTTTGATGTCAAAAGAACGAAATGCTGTAACTAGTGTAGTTAACAATAATCTTTATCATCTTATTAACATACCATTTTTGTCACTCTACCCTTCTGGCTTAGTGTGATGTAGAAAAAAAGTTATGAATAGAGTATAGTACTACTCTTCAGGAGGTCCGTGCATTGTAGGATGCTGACTGCTGGAAAGAATGGCATTTCGTTCATTTCGTGTGTGGTATTTCAAGCTTTTCTGTGCTAGTTTTTGTTTCTGCTGTATTAAGGTTTATTTCTTTCCAGTCTGGGGAGCCGTAGCATATTCATAACAAGTAATGCTGTGAGAATAATGTTCTTTCTGAGCTTGCTTCTTAAGAACTGTCTGTCATTCATCTTAAAACATAGTCTTAAATTGAAAATTATTTTAATTACTTTATACATGTACTAAAAAGTTATTAAGGTTTTCCCTATCTGTGTTCTGGCATTATAAATGGTAGTTTTCAGTTAACTGATATTTATTAAATATAACTGGTATGACAAATTCATTAAGCTGTTAGTGTTTTGATTACGGTAAGGTTCTTACAACACCAAAACCAAAGTAGCTACGTACATTTTTTTGCTAGGATCCCATACTCTACTTTGAAAATTACTATTTTGTTGGTTTTTGTCTATGCTGTTGATCAGCTGTAAATTACTAGTGTGTTGTATGGAAGTATTCTGCTGCAGCAGTGTCTGAAAAATCAGCATATAGATTTAAAACAAACAGATTTATAATTCTTAAAAATGCCCCTTTTGAGTAGCAGTTTTTACAGAAAGTTATGTAGTTGTACATTTTAGCTTGTATTACCCAGATTTTCTACTGCTTGTTTTTCTTTTGAAGAGATTGTAAAATATTCTTTTCTTCAGGTAGTTTACAACTGTAATATGCCTGAATTTATAAATGTGTGTCTTTGCAAATTGGATTGGATATGTTTTCATGTTAAGCCTCCTTTTAAAGAGAGGCTTCAGCAGTACTGACTTAAGCTTCAAGATTTTGTCATTCCAACTTTTCCTTAGGGAGTTAAACATGAAAATTTGCAAGAACAGGTCTCTACAGTAAATTGCATGCTGGAAACAGTGTGGACTAATAGGAAGAAATACTGAGATCAGGGCCACCTTAGTATAGGTGGGGTACTGTGCTAAGACAGCTCTCTTGTTTTCTGCACCAGGGCTGGCATGGATACTTTTCTGTGGCATTGTGTTGCATCTTGGAGACACTTAACAGAACACCAAGGAGAATGAGGTGGTGGATAGGGCATGTTGGTCTTAAACTTTTAGCAGACTCTTGAAAGAGAAATTTCCTAAATTAATGTAAAAAAAATTGATCTGACAGTAACATGTAGTCTCTGGGAATATATAATTTGCAGAATTTTGAGAACAAAAATCGGTGAGTCTGTAAGCAAGTTTTAATTGTAACCTGTAACACATTAAAAGCTGACTGTAAATTTCAGAGAGAAAAAGTCTATAGAAGGTGGTCTAATCTTTTACTTCCTGTCATGTTTTGTCTTTGCCCAAACATGGTCAATTTTAAATTGGTTGTTCTGTATTAATTTGGTATTGAGTTTTAGTTTGAGTTTTAGTTAATGAGGATTTTTTTGTTTGTTCAGTAGTTTTAGAAATTAAGTGGCTCTGGGACTTTTGACCTTCACTAAGTCTAAAATGTAGCTAGCTTTTTAAGAAAAGTAGTGTTGTACAAAAATAAATAGTGTGCGTAAGTATCTCATATAAAGGCCTAGTACTATTCTAAGAATTCTTCTGATCTTAGTTAAAACAGAATAAAACTGTATTTCTAGTTGATTATCATCTGACAAAATGTTAGTCAAAACAACTCGGGTATGAACACAGTAAAACAATTTTCTTTTTGTTTTCTGGTAATAGCATGATTTTTAGAAGCTACACAGATCAATGAAGAAAATCATTAGAAATAGAACTAGTTCTCATTACGTACTCTTACAGTATTAAACTACTCAGTGGTGAGTGCTGTATATGATTGAATAAAGCTAGTCCTGGCTTTATGTAGAGTAATGGCCGATTCTAATCATGTCTGATATGCTGAAGAAACATAGTAATGGATTATAGAACCTAAATGAGACCACTCTTGGCTATACTTGGTAAAATGAGCTAGTGTTTCTTTGTTCCGCAGGGATGTAATGTCTTTTTATTTCTGTCACATCTCTGCTGCTTTCATTGCCATTTTATATAGGGTTTAGGCAAAGGTGATCAACTATTGGCTTGTCAGAACATTTATTCAGACACCACAAAACAGAGTTAGGAATTTTTGTTGTTGTTGGAAAAGTAGCACATTGGGGCCAGGCTTTTATGTTTCATAGCTGGCTAGATAACACTTGGTACTGGCATTTGGGTGCTGTACTAAGTAAGCATCATAGTGCTGTAGCCAGAGAGGTTAAGCTAGATTTGGAGCAGTATATGGCAACTTTTAAAGCAGTTGTAGCCTACCAAAGCAGTATGGACATCTCTTTTTTCCCTTTGACATAATTTGACAGTCGATCATGTCTGCTGTACGGTCTCACTGATTTTGAAAAGAGCTGTTTCCTTGCACCAGCCACAAGACTCTCTTGTCGAGCCAGCTCAATTTACTAAACTGTTAGAAAGCTAATTCATTCAAAAAGAAATTAATAGATTGTTGCTCAACAAAGGATCTGACAAGTGCCCTTGACTATGAGATATAGCCAGAAGTAAATGCAGGGAGAAGGGGGGCAGTGGGACTGTTCCTTTCACCAGTAGCAACCATCTATTTTATTGTATTACCAAACTACTATGGTTATTGTTTGTAGTTTCATTCATTATTTAGCAAAAAAGAGGATAGATACAGTTAATGCAGTCTGTTCAAATTGGTATAAAATGTGCTCTCAGTTGATAAGTGAAAGGAATACTGGAAAAAAATTGAAATTACTGGTACTTGGCCAAGTTGTTGCCATTGAACAGCTTCCTTTTCTAAAGGTGAATGACAATTTGAGAAGGCATATAAAAGGCAAAGATTGTGAAATAGGGAAGTAAGTGGAACTAGTGGAAGTGCTTAAGTTCTAAAAATGGATTTTGTATAGTGTATGTGTATGGCATTTTATAGTCTAAGTTTCCAATAATAACGGTGTAAAACCTTTAACTGCTGGAGAGCATGATGGTTTTAAATACATACTTAATTTTTAGGATTTGGTAGTTTCTGCACAAAGGACTTAATGACATTTAGAGTTGAAGGCTATGTGTTGCAGGTTGTACATGGGGACTTATGTATCACCGTATAGTAGAACATAGTTTAGAGTGTTAGAAATCTGGGGTATCCGTGTTCTCAGACTGCTAAAAATTTACCGTATTGTTACTTCTATTTAAGTGGTTCTCTGGAGCCACTAATCTGGGAATAGATTATACTCCAAATAAAATGGAGGAAGATTCTGCGGTTTATTCAGGGAACATGTAGATGACGAAATTAATCAGTTAGACATGTCAAACAGTATAAGCTGCATATTGCTGTAAAAATACTGCTATTGTGGTCATCATACAAAAGCTTAAGTATTGCCCTTGTCACGTTCAGAAGCGATACCTTACAGCAAATCAGAACGGTTAGTATAGTTTTGTGATAATAAGCAAAAAATGTTATTGGCATGCAAAAAAGTTACTTGAAAAATATATTTCACCAGTATTGTTACTAGATCCTCAAATCTTGAGAAAGCAATGCTAAGCAATGTCTTTGTATGGATATACATGGAATGAGACCAAAAGGAGAGGAAAATAAGTTGTTTAGTTTGAGAGAAGTCTAAATTACCAATAAATAGAACTGTCAAAAATGGTAAGAAAATACTTGTTTAGAATATTTTAATGATAGAGTATAATGATAGATGAGCATTGAAGGAAATGCAAACTTAAGGCAGTAAGGAGTGCCTTTAGGGAAAGTGTAGTAGAAGATACTTGGTAACACGATTGGAAATACTATTTTGCATTGCTGTTGGGTATATACTACAGTATGTTGGTTTGTTATAGTCTATATTGGTTTTACTGGACAAATAATGTGTTTACTCTTGGAGGTACTTTGTCCTGCTATGTAAGTTAAGGTTGGTTTTCTTTTTACAGTACCATTGTATTTTAACTAATACTTTAGAGTAACAGTGACGTTTGAAGCTATGTGCTCTGTGCCTTCTTTTGCATCTCTTCTCCCCCTCCTCCTTTTTCTCCATTCTTAGCCACCCCCCTATATAGGTGTTCTTTTAAAGAAGAAAGCACTAAATTCAACCGGTGCTTGATAAAGTAAGGGGTTTCCTTGTCTGTAATACTGGTTTTAGTATTGCTTCAGTTAATGTTTTTATAATTTACAAAACAGTCATATTTTGGTGCCCATCCCTTGTGAAAAAGGCCTGGCAGCACTCTAAGTGTCAGTGAATCATGAATGGTACAGCTACGTATTAGGAAGGTGCTAACTTATTCTGCCTGTTTGTAAAATGAACCTATAATTCTCAAACAGGTTTAATGATAGAATCGCATATCTTCGGTCCAGGACAGATCTGGCATTATGTGTTTGTGCAAAATTATGAGAAATGTAGTTGTGTGCCTCAGTCTAATATATGTCAAGTTTTCATGACTGGGTGATCTGGTACTACTTTGTCCAAGTGTTAACAATTGTGGTATCACTGTCAAAGGACTCTTGCAGTGTACTTCTGTGCCCTGTTGGCACAGAAGGCAGATGTTTATGCAGAAACCTGGAAGATGGTGTGATTTAAGTATCACGCTGCAGTTTTTGACTGTCCTGTAAATTAGATCTTCCTGTGCTTAGACTCTTCCTCTGGTGACTTAATTTTGGAATAAACCGGTTATTTATTCTGAAAGTGCCATACAGTTACTTAGAATAGACTGGGTTATTCTTCCCTTCAGCGTTGTTCCTTGTGGACTGTGTATGATGACAGTACAGGTGAGTATACTGCTTGGTGTGCGTTATCTACCTGTATTGCTTTATGGGGTACAAAATGAAATTCATATGTTATATTATTGTTGAAGTTTCTAATAACTGTGAATTATTACTAGAATACTAAATTTATCTTCATTGAGAGCCTAATTAAAATAAAGGTACAAGATATTGCAGAAAAGTCAATACTACTAATTTTGCTTAATAAAGACTAAATTATATGGTAGATAAACACTGTCCATTTCATAACGGTTGAATATTAATCCTCTTATTCTGATTTGGTAGCAGTTACCTTCCTGAAGTAATTCTTTATCCATGCCATTTTCATTTGTTTCCTCCTTCTCCCTCATTCCTGCCCCCACATATTTACATTTATGAATAGCATCTGTCTTTTAACACTGTTAACTCCTCTGTCTTTTGGAATCCTCTGAAAGACATGGTAGTGCTGCCCTATTTAATTGCATTTAAAAAAAAAAAAAATCTTTTTCCTGCATTAATGTTTGCTAATTCTTCTTGTGAGGTAAACTGTCTTCAGCGTAGCAAGTAGAAACAGGGGAGTTGTCAATAATGGGGATGTAGGCTAATGGGTCCACATTAACAACTACCACTGACAAGGCATAGGAAACTCCATCAGGACCTTTTTAAAAAAAAAAAGCAAACCCTGCTAAACTGAAGAAAGCCTAGGGGACACGCTGATTTTTAGGGACCCATTCATATCTATGGAGGTAGGCTTGATCACTTAGTACCAGTTAGGGCAAAAGGCTGGAAAGGGAGAAATAAAATGTTTCCCTGCTTTTCTGTCACTATGATTTGGTTAGCTGTGCCGTTTCCTGTGCAGTATTACAAAGGCTTTTTTTTCTTTCATTCTTTTTTTGAAATACATTGTTAGGCTTCTATAGATTTCCCTACCTGTGGAAATGGGAAGGCCCAAAATCAACTTAGTGATAAATTCAAGTCCATAAAGCAGTTCTTGGACTAAAATTTCATTTTGCTCTTGTACGTATTGACGGAGAGGCTAAAAACCAAGCATTTTTTCACTATCTCAGGAAAGGTTTCCACATTAGACTAGTCAACTTTAATCGAAATGATTAATTACTTCGGAGCGAGAAGTACAGTATTGTACTCTTGAATAAATGTTTCTAAGAAATTTTCTGTTAACATAATTCTCTTTTTTTTTTTTTTTTAAATGCATACTGCTTCTAATCTAACTTGGACATGCAATAATGTGTGCTACATAACCTACTGTGAAAACCCAAGCTTAGAAAAGTGGTTGTTGAAGGCCACAGATAAATTGGTGAGCAGGCGTGTTGCTGAGTTCTTGAGGGAAGTGGGGTTTGTTAGGGTTAAGTTAGATGAGCATTGCAGCTCCTGCACTCAGGCAAAGCTAGTGGAGGAATTTTAAAAGAATGTGTGAGTGTCGGTGATCTTGCTATGTGGTTTATGTAGTTTTAGTGAGGGACGCTTAAAACTGGGATGTGCTATAGTGTTTCAGTTGTTTGGTAGAGTAGCCAAAAACACCAACAAAACAGGTTGACTGTAGTGGATGGTCATCCAGTTCCTTATGCTTTGGCCAGCTGTATTTAACTGTTTGCATTTCTGTGTACAATATACCTAGCTTAAAGGTCTATTTTAAAACTCATATCCCTCTAAGAAATCCTCTAATTTCTTGTCAGTAGCATTTGTTGTGGCATTTTTCTGGAAACTAATGTCCAATCATGGGGGAAAAAAAAAATTGTATGTATTTGGGTTCTTAATGTTTTTTCACATGACTAAAGCATGTGAGATTCAAGTAGGTAGCCTCTAGAAAAATGTTTTGGATTCCCAGTATTCTTAGCAACTTCACGGCTTAAATTTTAAAAAATCATTTTTCTTGTCTTACACCTTTAGTTGAGAACACCATGGCTTTTTCAGGGAACAATACAAAACTTGCCTTGTCTGAAGGGTAACGGTTAGGTTAATAGCCTGTTTTAAGGAGTAAGTTTGGTAGAGTTAAAAGGCTGTGTTTTTTTAATAAATAATGGTTACATATTTGCAAATATTTGTGGTGGGCAACATTTTTTAATATATAGACATTCTGTAAATGGATTTCACTGAACATGATTTTGCTTGTAGTGTTAGACCCATGACAGAGCTTTTCTTACTAACCATTGATAAATCAGCTGATGAATTACTGCCTAGATTTGTGCTTTGACCGCCCATACTCCATGTGCTTGTAGGATTTTTAGTTCATTAGAGAAGAATTGCAGAAGTCTTCGAGAAGTTCCAAGCAATTGTCACAGGTTAAAGTGAAATTTAAAAAATTTTGTAAAAATGCGTAGCTCATGATTTCCTTCTGGTCAGTAAGGGATCATAAAGGATGTAGGGAGCCTGTGCTACAGGGGAGGATAGATTGATTGTTAGAGATGCAAGTGCGAGTGCTGTCTGTATGTTAATACTCAAGAAGGTTTTGAGAACTAGGTATCATCTGTGAGAATGCATTTTCCTTTTCTTTCTCCCCACATATGAAAGTACAGGCAGCACTGGAGCAGACATAGCAGAAATTTTGTCTACTATAAAATGGCTGGGGGAAGACCAGGAAGATGAATACTTTTTATTCCAGCTCTGCAGTTTTCTTTGAGCTTTGGGTTGTGGGTGTTCATTAGTCTTTCTGGTTTCAAGCTGATTTATTGGAAAACAGGTAACCTGTATCCAGTGTAAAAAATTTTCTCATGTATAAAAGTTTGTGAAAGGTTTGACTGGAAATCAATATATTAAATTACAATATTTTCTATCTTTCTTAAAATACTGCTCGTCATGAGTGATTTTATGTCTATATTAAAAGTACTCATACCAGTATTTCCTGTGAAAGAAGGGAGTTTTGCTAATTGTGGCTTAACAAATGTTTTTAATAGTAAGTTCTCTTCACTAATGACAAAATGCACATGCATCCCTTCTTTCATGTGATTGAGGGGACTAGAATACTACTGGTTTAATTTTTGTTGGCTTTTAACTGCTAAGGTTAACACAAGTCGTGGTCTTTCACTTTTTTTCCTCTCTCACTAGAAGTGTGGGGTGATTGTTACCTGTCTCTGCATAGGTAAATATGTGTTATTAATGCTGCTTTAATCAACCGTAAGCAGTTTCTAGAGAACATCTTGAAGACATATTGTTTCCTTAGGGATTTACTGCATTTGCAACATCACACCTCTGATCCTGCTGCTTACAGAATATGATTATCAGCCATTAGTACTGAATATTTAAGCATGGTCACTACATAGTGTTTCCATTCTCATTTCTGATTTCTGTCCTGCTCATTATTACGGATCTCTCTCTAGTGTGTTCAGTTTTTGTTGACTTCTTTCATGTGCTGTGGTTTTTTTTTCTTGTACTTGTCACTCCAGTGTAAGTTCTGTCTAGTTGTTAGTCTTGCTGGCAGAAATGTTGATAGATTTTTACAAAATGAGTTTTTTTACAAAATGTTTTTTATTCATTTTCCTAGGGGAGATAGAAGTTCCTTCCTTTTTTCTAGTGATCAGTCAGTCTCTTTAAAAAGATATTTAAGATAGGTGCTTTATATTGTTTCTCCCCCCTTTAGCCTTGTGTGCTCCAGAAAACTGAAAAATCACATCGAGAATGGGTTTTGCCTTCATGTTGCCTAGATGAGAACTGTTAACAAGTAGCATGTCATATTGCACATTAGAGGCTGTGTGATACATGAGAACATCAAATGGTATTTCAACCCTGATGGTTAAAATATTTTTTATTTGTTTGTTTTTGTTTGTTACTTACACCATACACCCATGTTGTCATACTTTGCTTACATTCTACTACTACAGTGCTGGAGATGGACATGTTTTAAACCATCGCTGCTTATATAAAATGAGATTGTGACTTATTTATAAATAATAAATAATATTTGCGTAGCCTGGTATTTTAATATAAATTTTGGGAATGGTAAGTATCAAAACTTGAATTTGTTCTTTTCGTTTCAGGATAGGGAATCATCGTAGTGCATGAACCTTGATGTGTTAATTGGTGAGAGATTTGGTTTAAATAGGCAGCCAGGGCACTTCTTTGTCTTCTCTCCCTTGACGAATACTAGCTTCCATTTTGAATAAGAATATTGTTTTGGTAAAGGGGAACCATGTAATGGCATCATTTTATGCTAGTGCTCGAGGGTTGTAAATATTGCAATCCAGCAAATACTTTGAGATTTCTTGAGCTGGAAATTGCTGCTTGTGTTGCTCTAAGGAGTCACCTCATGTAAAGTGAATTGCTTGATGAGTACTTCAGTTTCTTCAGGGTTATTGAAGTGAAAATATTTTGGTATCTGCTTCTGGAAATAATGCTGGACAATTGTCTTTTTCTCTGTAAAGTGATCTTTTCCCTTCTGTTTAAACTTAAGGAGATTGATTCTTGGGAAAGTCAGGTGAAGATATGTTGATATCATTAAAATGCTCAATTTATACTATACAGATTTTCACCTGTCAGAGTCAAAACAATTTTAATTTTCTCCCTAATGTGTTCTCTTGGGGGGTTCAAGGGGACTGACTGTGATTGCAATTCTAAAATGTGCATACTCAGTTGGGCTGTAGTAGAGAATTAAATATAGAAATACTGTAATGTAAAGAATGATTAAACCTTCGTTGCTGTAGAATGTAACTTGTAGTCTGTAATCATCATACAGTTACTAACATCATTATATGGTCTCATAGAGAATGGCATACAATTATTTTGCTTGGGAGGAAGAGGTTAGTATTTGTATATGCTACAGAGAAACCTGATGACATTCTGTTAGGCTAAACTGGTAAGGTGTCCTCTGTGGATTGGCTTTTTTTTTTGTAGTCAGCGTAAAATGCCACAATTATTTCTTTAACTATGTCCTAGGTATAAAGAGTTTTATGCATTTATTTGTGAGAAAGCTGTGTGAAGAATAATTTTAATGGAGTACTTTCTGTTTCTCTGTATCACTACTGCAAGGGTGAAAAGGCTTCTTTAGAGCTTGTCATTGGTAGTATGTTTACTGTGTGTAAATTCAGTGCTACGACTTGATATCTAATTTTTAACACTTACTATGCTTTCTTATTTTTATTAATACACATGGATCTTAATTGGAGTTAATTCCCTGGGAGACCTGTGCAGAGTTCTGTAAATTGAGCGATATCTCTGGTTCTTGTTAAAGCTTTTAATTTTTCAGATGGTGTTCATGTTTTGTCATTTTATTTTGCTGTTGAAACAGCTATGACTTTGCCATTCTTGTGCTTTAGTCCTTCAAATGCTCTAGCTATGTTCTTAGACCTTCCCTTACTATGTAAGTTAAGTTCACAAGTAGCTAATTACTGCTTGTTCTGTGGTCCATCATCAGTCTTCTCTGACCTTTTTAAAGGTTCTGTGTTGGTGTCTGGCTCCTTCTCTGCTGGTCTACTGTTCTTACCTTTGTTCCTTCCCTGCAGCTGAGGCTTGCAGAAGAGGAATTTTACTAGTTTGTGGCCTAGCAAGTGTATCTTGCTATGATTAGCTGCAAGAAGTGCTTACATACCTTTCTGGGTTTTTTTTTATTCTGCCTTGTTTTCTTAGTGGTCTGTGTATTATACCAGATTCTGCGGTTCTAGAGTAGTTTTTACGCTTAGCATATGAAGTCTTAAGTTAATTCACATAGTAATAAAATTTATGTTCTGTAATTAATTTTTTTGGCAGGCATCTGTTTCACAGTAATGAATTGGTAGCAGTTCCTAAAATGTCTGTTGACTGTCTAGAGAATTGTAGGAAAGTTGGCATTTAAAAAAGTTTCTCATAACTGAAAGAAGTGCGCAGCTTTATATTAACCTATCTTTTCTCAGAAAAACTTCCCAAACTTCTAACTGAACTATATATAAATAAAAAAAAAAAGTGGATTGTTTTTCTCTTGAGCTCTGAATTTAAATGGTAGTTACTTTCCCTTAATCTCAAAAACACCCTGAAATTAAAAATAATATGCTAAGGGTAGAGACAGTAGTTGTGTTTCTTTTAAAAAAGAAAAAAAAACCAAACCACCAACCAACCAAAAAGCCCAACTTGACACGGTGTTATCTATTAACACTATTGTCTCTTCAGCTCTTAACAGCAGTTGAAAACCGTGGCTCTGATTGCAGGTTCATTTTAGGTTGCTTGCAAGACTAAATGCATAGCGTTTAATGATCTAGGATTTTCATACCCTGGGGCAAGATTATAGTAAGTGGAGGTCAAGCTGAACAACCGCCAGACCTAATTTACACTCGGATAAAAATGTTCTTGTCTAACAATTAGATTGAATGTTATTACCTCTTTCCCTAACTTTTGCTAAAATTTGGTTCATGTTGTTTCAAGACCAAGGCAGTCTGATGCCAAGAAAGCATCTTCTGAATGGACTATTAGTCTCACCTTTCGAATTTATGAAATTGCACAGGATCATGTATACATATTAATGGCCCCTAGTGTGCTTGTTGTGGAGGGGATAGGAGACTGACTCCAAATAGAATGTTTTCTTAATATATAAACTCTTCTTCATGTGATGTCCACAAGAAAGCAGCAGTTGATGCTGAAACGGGGAAGAAAAAAAAAATCTTGGCAAGATGTAACCCCTTTGATTATTTACATTGGAGTCTTCCAAGACAGATCTGATAAGTGTGTTTCAGTAGGATTATTACAGTTACTTCTTCAGATCAATTGATTTATTAGTAACCTGTGTTTTGTCACCTATGAAATAGATCATGACCAAAATAGTGAGAGGTTTTTCTTATAGGTTAGGTGAGGAATTAAACCTTACTCCGAAACATTAAAACTGATTACACTTAGTGGTATACAGGCAAACAAAAGTAAAGGAAAGATGGTAAATATATTTCTGTCAAAGCATTGTGTTATTGTAACTAAACGTTATGTGTAACTACTTAGTCAGATGATGTTAAGTTCCAGTGGCATGCCTATATAGGAATTCCATTAAAAAAAATGAATTTAGAAAATTTTGAGTGCAAACCTATTTGAAACAAGACATACTTGTAATCCTGATTAGTGGTACAACAGCATGAGAATTCTATACTGCTGATTTATAGTAAGAGCAATTCTAAACGTTAAGTGGCTTTTTGAGTAAGCAGAACACAAAGTTGGCAGTTTGCATTAGTAATGTAAAGAGATTAATATAACATAGCTTATTGCTGATCCAGTGTTCTTATGAAATCGGTGCCTGGGGCATTAAAATCATGACTTGAAAAAATTTGCTACTTGGTGATACTTAAGTATACTAGGTTATTTTTTGTATAAAGGTATTTTAAACGTGCATGAATCCTAATCCAGTTACTTAATTTTTAGTCTCTTCCCTTTTCACATAATGAATAGCCAGCCCTGTGATGACAAACTATATGTAATTGATTTTTTTTTTTTTTTTTAAAGTAGACCTTGGTTTCAGGAGCTGTGAACTTGCTGTAAGTAGTAAATGATTTTGCAGAATCTTACCAGGTGAAAAACTATTTTCTTTGCCATTAGATGTTATGATTTGATGTTAGAATCCTGAGTGGTGATCACAAGCTATTGGTAAAAATAATTTATGAGAACAAAATCTGTTAGCTGTAAGTAAGGGCGGAGTCTGCTGAGTTCAACACAGGAGTAAAAAATAATTATGTAATTGATGGCTAACTAATTAAGTGAAAGAAACACTGCTTTTGAATAAGTAGCTAGGACAACTGAATAACTTAATATGAGGAATTCAACTAGATTTAATTTTGTATTTCAGAAATTTAAATATGTGGTTTAGAGAAAGTATACTGACTTATTTCAGCACTGCATCATTGTACCGTGTAAAATGGAGTAGAAAGATCAAAGCAATCTGAAAGAGGTATTGCCTATTTTAAATAGTCCTTCTTCTGTCCAACTGTAGTAGTTGGAATTACTATTTACTGAGAAAAGTCAGAGAAACTAAAGTAGGGCTGAAAAAGCCCTGTACGCTTAACAGTATGTTGTGTTCTCAACTGCTGAGTTATCCATTTCTGATTTGAGTGTGGGGAGATGGGGGATATGTATTTGGTACAAAACAGAAGAGAAACCTGTGCCAAGAGTAGGAATGCAGTTAGTTATGAAACCACAACAATTGTTGGGGAAGACATGGTGACAGATACAGCACTTGCAATCTAGCAATTCTTGTTTTAATAATTAGAGGTAATTTCAAACTGGTAGGTCAAATATGGTCATCAACTGAAAACCACAAGATGATGATATAGGTCAGATAATAAATGAAAAGCTGAAACTACAGTGAGTGACTGAAGCATTTTTCCATGCAATTGTTGGACAACTGTAGGTTTTGATAGTTGTCCTCTGGTGACTTCTGCCATGGCAGTTGAGTTTTCCATCCCTCTGTTGGAAGTTACCACCCATGTAACAAAAGTCAGCAAAATGGGATTTGTTAGCTCTTTAGTCCTCCTTATGTGCAGTTCAGAATATTAGCTTTAATTGTCAGTGAAGATGAGTTGTCATTAATAGATCTGACTGTAAACCAGAGCATATGAAATGTGAAAACTTGTTCTCTTTTGTTGGTTTTTGTGTTTTGGTTTGGTGTTGTGTTCCCCCCCCCCAATGGAAAGATAATATTTGATCTAGTTAGGTTTTTCCCCCACTGGGTAGCAGCCTGTTAAGAGTCCTAGGAAAGAGTTGTTCAGCAGTAAATTTATCTGAATTCGCCACACAAAATCACAACTATTAAACTGCTGTATGAATTAAAATACACCTGCTATAAATAGTCAACACTGCAATGAAATGTAATTTTACATTTTATACATACCAACTAACTTTTAGCAGAGAAAAATGTTTTTTGGTATGCCTTGTATTAAAGGAGCTAGTAAACTATGACGACTAAAAGGAGGTTCTTTTTGTGTTTAAGATAGGGTAAAAACAATAGCTTGAATTCTTCACTTATGCCCAAGTTTGCATTTTTGTCTCAGTTGTAAGGAAGAAAAAGAAAAAAAACCCCAGCATTTAGCACGTGAGACTTGTTTCATCTGCTGGAGGTGAGGGTGTTAGTAAGCGATTGGTACCTCGGAGTGCTAGAAATCTGCTGTGAGTTTCATGCAATTCCAAGAGTATGGGGCAATTCTCTGAATTCAGCTAACTGGTGCTATAGGGTGCACCCCATTCCAGAATGCCTCTCTTGGAGTGGGGGAAGGGGGAGGAATCATAGCACATGTAGCTTGTTTAAGAGACATCTGGCACTACGGCTCCTTTTTTTTTCTTCTTCTTTCTTTTTTTTTTTTCTTTTTTTTCTTTCTTTTAAAAAGAAAATACAGGAAAAAGAGGATGAAAGTAACTACCTTATCTCAACAGCTTCTACTGTGCTGCTGAGCTAATAAGTATGATAGATGTAGTTTAAAAAATATTTTCTATGTATTGAACATTGCTCAAGTAAAATATTTACTACAAATTATGATATTTGCATAATGCAACCAGTAAATTTTCAACAAAATATAAATTTAGCTGCAAGCTGTAACTGCCTTTTGAAGGAGGAGGGAGCTATTAGCTTTATTTACATTATGAATTTGCTCAAGAACAAACATGTAAGGGTATAGCTTTTTGATATTTTTTTCTTCTTAGATTAAATGAAGAAACCTAAGGTTTAATTTTGGTTGATTTAACAAGCTGTACATTTCATATTTTAGATCTGTGTGGAATGGATGCTCCCGTATCTCTGCGGTGCCTAATGCACAGTATATGAGAGAGACTTATGAAGGAAGATAATTTCAAAAGGACAAGTCTCACTAACCTTTGCTTCAGAATATTTTATACACATCATGAGTTTCTCAGTATTTGTCAGCTTATTTAGTAAAATGAGTTTGGTCTCTAAAAAACCTGGTTTTGATACTTTTTCTTCATGTTAGCTTTCATAAAACAGGCATAGTATGTTACAGCTCTCCCAGTTGGCGTAATTTGTTACCTGCCACAAGTACGCAATTACAGAGTTGAAAGAACTTACTGATTTGAATAATGCCAATATTTTTGCAGTGTTCTTAGGATGTATACAAGTGGCCACACTGGTTTCCTCTGGATGTTTAATGAATGTCAATAGCTAACTCTAGGTCTCCATACGTGAGGCTTCAGCACCAGTCATCTCTTCCCACAAAATTCTTTTAAGAGGGCTCTGTTTTAGGATAAGTAAAGAAAGAGAGGGTGATTTTTAGACTTGGTGATGATAATATGTATTTTTTTCATCTGGTAATGAATTCATTAATGGATTATTAGCATTCTGCATTGTGGATATATTCAGTTTTCTAAATTATGTGGGGGAAAGCCATGCGCATCACAACTGCTGTTTCATATAAAATTAGCATTCAGTGCTGCAAATCTCCAAACAAACCAATTGGGATTTTAGCCCAAATGTTATGAGGGAGAACAAGAATAAAATGTTGGGTATTAAAAATCTTTAAGTTATGACTGAGGATGTATGGAGCACAGATGTTCTGAGGTTGGCAGAATTGCAGAGATAACTTTTAATGAAAGATAACAAGGTTTTTATCTTTATTTCTTCTGTTTCAGAGGTGAAGCCAACTTTTGCATACATGAGTAGTTGCTTAAATTTTATTTTGTAAGGATGATTGTTTAGATTGATTGTTAAAAGAGCCATAATCCACTTATGAAAGGCTCAGGTTTTAGCTGTCATACTGCTTGGTTTGGATGCGCACAATATTTATTCCTTTTTTCTTAAATACTCCTTTTCATTTCTGATGGTATAGATTTTCATTTGAGGCAAGGAAGGATGGAGGACTGTACTCCATTGTTTACACAAACACCAAGGTAATGGCAGTTTTTGGAGCTTCACTATAAACAGAGTTTATACTGCTGTTGTGAGACTGATAATGACAGTAGTCATCCGACTGAGAGGGTGACAGGAGAGCACACTGCACAGGGGTGCAGAGCAGCTGCATTCCTGCAGGTGGCCCATAGGGAATCCGAGAAAGTGATGCCCTTCTTGTAGTCCAGGCTTGTTACAAAAAAAGCTGAGCTGGTGTGGCGGAAGAAAGCAGGATGGAATGGGGCATGAAGCATTCTTACACACCAGTTCTGCCCCCCCCCCCCCCCTTTTTTTTTTTTAAATTATTTTAAAGATCCAGTTAAGACTAATGCAGTTTGACTTGTGCTTATATTCTTTTCTTTTGTTTCTGTGCTGGACTTAGTCTCTTTAGTTATTGTCTGGAAGCAGTTCAACCATTTTTATGTAGTGTGAAGCTTCACACTACACTGAGATCCACTCTGGTGGATCTCAGCTGACAAAACACAGAACCGAGCTGGTTCTCCTTTTCTCTTCTTATCTTAGAAGGCTTGGGGTCACAGTGCAGAGGAGTACAGTGGGCTCTTCAAAGGACTATCCAAAGTGTGCTGTGACCTGGGCTGCTGTGACCTGACTCTGGGAGATGTGCTTGAGAGATTTTACTTTCCACTCTTCAGTAGTTTTATTTTATGGGGTTTTCCCTTATTTCAATCATCTAATATTGACTGTATCTTGTAGTAGCAGCTGATGCTATTGCAGTATGTACTGTGTAGTCCCCCCTCCAGAATTTATAATCAAATGCAGTTGTTCTTAGAAATGCCTAAGCAAAGTTTTGGGCACAAAGCCCTAGTGACCTGGACTTTTCAAAGGGGAAAATCTATATGGTAGGAGGGGAAGCTGAGGCTCCTATAAAGCGAGGCAACTTGCAAGCTCATATTGATCAGTGGAAGAATAAAAAAAAAGAAGTTGCCAGATGGGATACCTTGTCGGTTGGAAAGCCCTGCCTCTGCCGTGTGTACTGAAGTAATTCGTCGCTGTTGGCTGCACATTTGAACAATGCTAATTCTGTTCTGGGCTTTTACTGTGTAGCTGATTACCTGCTTGCTGTGGACAGTATGTGTGCATCTTCATCCCTAGCTTTTACAAGAACCAAAATTTTGAAGGGATGTGCAAAGGACTACATTTTTGAAAAATCAGTGTGCGAAGTGGCATATTGATCTATTGTGTAGTTTAGTTCGGAAAGTTAGGGCATTTAGGCAGCTGGGAGGTGTGCTTGCCTTGTATCATAAATGAACTAGTACTCCTCTTTTGGCTTGTTTAAGTAGGCATATGTGGCTTTTTCTTTTTTCTTTTTTTTTTTTCCTTAAATCTTGGTTGTCATCCGACTTGGCTTTTATTCTTCCTAAGAGCCTCATTTTCCACGCAGTCAGACTGC
Organism: Gymnogyps californianus; assembly: GCF_018139145.2. NCBI lineage: Eukaryota > Metazoa > Chordata > Aves > Accipitriformes > Cathartidae > Gymnogyps > Gymnogyps californianus. The sequence goes on from NC_059479.1 coordinate 18,500,883, forward strand.
AACATCTGGAAGCCATCTCTTCTTTGGCAGGGCAAGATGTGACAGACACAATGAGGTGTAACTTCTACTTTTGTTATCTTACCTTTGCCTTTTTTAAAAGACATCCAAAACCAAACCATTTTAAAGATGTATGGGAATTTCAGGTGCGTTTTAGCAAAGCTCAGGAATACTGTTGGGCAGAATCATTAGAGAGTAGTAAAAGGTATTTTTCCCTTTAATAAGGGTAATAGTTGCGTTTATTGTACAGTTGATTAATTTTTTCAGTATTTTGTAATGCTTATATCAGGCATTTTAAACCCATGTTTTACTGGACAGAGTAAATCACTAAATACCAATATAAAAACTTCATATGATTCAAACCATGACAGTATATTTCTATTTCAAAATAGTATTTAACTTACTGCATTAAAGATATTGATGTTATTAATGGTACTTCAATGAGTAATCCTATGACTGCGAAGCACTGCAGCAAGCTCTTTTCCTTCCATAGTAGTTGTTCCACATATTTATTTAATAAAAACAGCAGAAGCCCAAAAAATACTTGTAATGAGAGGGGGACTATTTGATGGTGAAGTTGAGGTTGGCAGAGTTATTAGGGTGGTACAGAGGTCCTTGTATGTTACTCACTTTTCAAGTCTCTAAACTTGCGGTAAAGTCTCAACCTTCACTTTAGGTTTTAGCCTGACTTTTTTCATATGCCTTTTAAATAATTCCCCCCCCCCCCCCCAAGCCTGTTTAAGCTTTTCCTTTCACAGCATTAAACTGTGAAAACAAATTTTGCTTTCTGTTTACTGATGTGTGCATTACCTCTGGGGACCTATGTTTTCCATGTACTTGGCTGTTTCCTGGCTGGTTGTCTTCTCAGGTTCTGGTGGTCACCATCAGCTGTTAGCTGGGCTTCTTGTCTGAAGGCTGGTAAGAAGCAAATGGTTATGTAGGTATATGTGCAGTCTGCTATATCATGAAAATGTAGGAAATACGTGTGACAAAGGAGTAAGGAGAATGCTTTGAGAAGGAGCTAAGACTGGGCAGGTGCTTGATGAATTTACAGGTAGAACATGCTGTCTCCCTGCGTCGTGTAGCTCACAGGTTAGGTGCTTACCTGCAGAGCTGCCTCTCCCCTCACAGGTACCGGGTGCATGAGTGGGACCCCAGCGGGGAATCTGGGCCTTACTGCTTGCTTTGCCCCACTGGAGCCACAGAACAGCAGACTGTTGGCTGTGGCACATCCCAAGGGAAGGGTAGGAATATTAGCGGTAGCTGTGCAAGGACTCCAGTTTGCTACTTCTCTTCGGTATATCTGGTCCCGTGTCACAGCAGAGCTCTGCCCCTGCTGGGGATGCACTGACATGGGCAAAGCTCGTCATTGGCTTTGTTGTAAAGGGGTAGCATTCAGCTGCCTCGGATACTGCGTCTAGTGTGACTTGTGTGGCTGCAGGAGGAGTTGATTCAGTTGGCCAGTCCAATGGAGAGCTAATCATGGGGGGAGGAAATGGTTTTGTTTCATAATTTGCTTGCTGCTGGTTCATTTGAATGCTAGAAGGGAGCAGAAACTTTCCTGTGTGTTTGGGGAGTGGGAAGGGAGACTACTGCTTTCAGCAGCAGCTCACAGTGTCAGAAAAGCGTGTTCTGAGTTGACTCTTTCCCACTTAATCAGCAGACTTGTTGCGTGAACTAAAGAGCAAATATTATAAAAAATTAATAACGAGCAGACCAGGGAATAAAAATGGTAGTGTGATGGCATAATATGAACAGCCACCACAACATTGCTTTTTCGTTTTTTGAAAGATGGAGACAGATGTGTGGACAGAAGTACTGTGGAGGGGGTGTAAGAGCTGGAAGTTTAGGAAAAAAAAAAATTGTGAAGAAAGAGACTGAAAAGATAAGACCTGTATAAATTAGGTCATTTAGCTGCTTTGTTGGAGTGTTAACTGTTCAGTGACTTTGGCACCATGGACTGTTATTGTGTGCACGGACCATGTCTCTGTTAGTAAGCATGGAAGAATGTAGATTGATCATGTCTAGTTCAGGTCGTCTTGTAAAGGAATTATAAGACTCATTTATTAAGCAAACAGCACAAAAATAACCACACATCTAAAGGTATTAATTGCATTATTGTTCAGTTTAGTCTTGATTATGCTATCATAATATGATCAAAACTGCTGATACAGTTATAACTAAATCATGTTAAAGTACAGTTGTTACAATACAGAATGCTACTTGAAGTATGTTTTCTGTATTTTACTCAAATTACAGAATTGCTTTAAAGCTTATTGGCAACTGAAATATTAGGTTGTGTAATATTAGTAGAAATAACACACGTAGAAATAACATGCTCTTTCGGGGCTGTAGGGAATGTCATGCAGTCGCTCAAAATCTTGCTTAAAAATCTACTTATGAAGATGAATGCAAAAGTAATATGAAGAAGCATACTTATTTGGGGGAAAAAAACCCTAACAACCAAACCTAATTTTATAAAACAAAAGTTTAGACATATTCTGGTCTCTCAGAAAAGGAGTGAGGGGCATAATGTAGTTGATAACAGCTTTCCCTTCTAAAATAGTTAAGGGAAAATACTGGACATGCTTCTGATCCTTTATTTAAATTTTATCTGACTAGCATTTTAACTGTTGCTGCTGCGTAATTGGTTCTGAAGCATCAGCATCTCTCATTCATGGATGGATAAATAATTCAGGGATGAACTTTAGCCACTCACTTCAGCATCACAATTTTAGAAGAAGTTCTAATTTTCTGAATTAAGAAAGTGAGGTCCTTGGTTTTATAGGTGATTAACTGAATTACAGGGACGAATCAATATATCTCTGAGCAGCCACCCCGCATTTCCAAAATCTTTGACCTGGCCACGTAGCCATTTTTAAACTTTGCATCTCTGCCTTCCCAGAAAATTTATAACTGCTTTACTGATTTGCCTTATAAAACTTCCAGATAATAGACACCAAGCAACAACAACAACAAGTGCATGTGTAGGGAACCCACCCCAAACCAAAACCCACCTACCTGGAAGACCTTGCTGTGAGCTTGTTAAGTAATACTCTAGTTACTGCATTTACACAAGTGTATGAAACACAAGCTTCTGGGACAGATCTTGTGATTCTTTGTAATTTTTGTGTGTGTATATATATGCATATTCTTTTAACAAAGGCTGCTCGCTGAATTACATTACTGTTTGTTTAGCCTATTTGTGCATGGAATAGAAATTGTGAGAGGACAGGTAGCACTCAGCAGCTGCTGATTGCATATGTGTTATTGTGTGAATTGCGCTGGTGAATTTTGTCAGCTTTTGCCAGATCTCAACATTTGGCCAGTATATTTGAGTTAATCACAACCATACCTAAATTAATTATTCATATATTAGGGAAAAATAACCTTTTAAAATTTTAAATCTGTTTTTCAGGGAAGACACGTTTGAGTTCTTCATAGTGTTTCATGCTTAGCTCTTGCTTTTATCAGTCAAATTATTTTAAATAGAAACTCCTCTTAGAGTTGGCAACAGTATGTATGATTAGTGTTCCTGGACTACTTCCAGTGGTTTTTTAGTTCATTAATGTTTTGTTAGCAAAATTTTAAATGGCAAGGTACAGTAAAGGGATATATTATTTCTGCTATTAAAATGTATTTTGAAATTCTTCTGCTTGCTTTTGAAAACTAAATACTGAGACTAGTCATACTACAGCAGCTGTATGCATTTCTGTCTTTGGAAGAGTCATTGAATCAAACATGTATATGCATTTATTTCAGAAAAGATGCAGGAATCTTCTGGTGTATTTATGTAATCTAAATATAAATCTAAAGGAAATGTGCTGCAATATTATTGCAGTTTTAGCAATCTATTATAAAGTTTATTGCACAGAAATAACTAGGTCAACCTCTGGATGACCTGTCTTTTGGAGTTTCTTCAGTTAGCTTTAGGCTAGAGCTCCACCTTGTGATCTTTCAGCAGGATACATTTTCTTTTTATAGTTCATAATTTAATTATGATCTCACAAAGTTGAGTGACTTCAGAAAGTTTTCACAGACTTGAGAGATTTCAGTATCTGCTTGGGAAAATTAAAGTTCGAATTTTGTGAACATGTAAAAAAGAAACAAGAAGAGCTGCTTTTTATGATGCACTTCAGTTTAGATTTAACTTATTAAAATAATCTGCTTATTAGAGCACATTTAATAGATAATGTAGACTTTCACTGTTTGGAATGGCATCTGCAAGAATTGCACTTTCCTCTTTTCTGACTGCACTGTGAGCTTGGTATATTTTAGAAGTTCTGACAGGATGCTTATATGGACCGTTTTCCTTTCTCATTGACTTCCCAAACTGGGTGCTTTGAATGAGTCATCAAGTATGTACATGAAGAAGACATGGCTGGCAGTAGTCTTGAATTTCCAGAAGGCATTTACTGAGATCAAGGATAATGGGGAATGACCAATGCCAGTCTTTTCCCATACCAAAACAAGAACATCAAATAAAATTGGAAAGTGATAAATTCAAAGCAAAGAACATGCCTCTTGGTAGTATGGAGTTTGGCTGTGGGAGTTCTTGTGTGGTATACCATCGCTGCTGAATATTGAGTTCAAAAAGTAATTGGAAATATGAATGGAAAAAATATTGATAAGGGGTTATAAGATAGAGGGACAGCCTCTCTGGCTGAAAAAAATCCCTGAGTTATTTCTGGATGCCAGGAAGGTATTCAGGGAAAACATTGCTAATAAGAACAAAGCAAATGTGCTCTTCCTTGGGCAGCTTCTGTTGACCGCTGCCAGAGAGGGCTTACTGGGCTAGGTTGACCCTGCTGGTTGAGAATCAAAAGTCTGTGTCATATTCTGGATGTATGTAAATCTTTTAAAATTATCCTTTACTGGAACAAATGCAAGGGGTTTTTTGGTCATTGCTGGAGTTTGAGCTTGACGCTGGAGATCCCTTACAGTCTTACCTCATATATTCTTGCAAGGCATTCATCTGTAGCTACTGTTTTCCATAATAGCAGTGTATAGTTGCACTCATGAGGGCCAAGTTTCTTCTTCCTTCAAGAAAAACAATTCTTGAAACGTAAATCTTACAGCTTAACACTTCAGCATCTAGCAAGAACTTGATATTTCTTTCCCATTTTATGAGGTGATTCTGACCAAACAAGGCCATGTTTTCTTTCATCTTTTGTTGTTTGTACTAAGATGAACGGTTCTTACAAGAAGTTCAAGTTGGTATAAACTGCAGCCAGCTAGTTTTGTCAAGTGATATATTTGACTTGTTTGATGTAGAGAACGTACACTTTAATCATTTAGCCATCCTTTTTCATAGTTTTGTTACTAATTTTTTTCTTTAAAATATTTCTGTGATTGTAAGAAACTTTATCGAGAATTTTTGCAAAATTTGATAGGACAATAGATTTGCTTTTCATAAAGGGAGCTAAAAATAAGTTAATTCTGTGAACAAGTGGTTAACTTGCTTTGTTTCTCAGTACTTTCAAATTTTATGGAATAGGTAATTTTAGTATTGTAAATAGGTAGTATTAATGAACCATAATACAAAATTTGGATGTAAGCATCCTGATTGTTACTTTAGTGGATGTGTTGCTTCTCAACATTGAAAAATGTAAACTAGAGAAAGTCAAATAACGTGTTGATAGGCAGGTGTAACTTGAAACTGAGCAGTGTGGTTTTTGAAGTTTACATCTTTGCTTTGCACTGGAACTGAATCACAAGCATGCCCCAAAAAGGACTTGTGTGGCTGGATCTCTTTCTTTTCTTTTTTTTTTTTTTTTCTGTTTCTCTTCTCCTCGCAGCCCCCCCCCCCCCAATGACCAAGGCACTGAAGTGTGCTGTGGTATTTTTTGCAAGTTCAAGTTGCTGATAGGAATCAAAGCAAATCTTTAAAAAAAAAAAGTGTGTATGTATAATATAATCCGAAGTGTAGAGCATATTGATACGTCACCAACTGAGCATATAGTTTTACAGACAGCCTGGATGGTATAATAGCTCCTTGCCACTGAAGAAGGGAGTTTTACTCTTCCCTCCCCTGCTCAGTCTTGTGTTTCCCATGCATTGGCTCTGGATACCTGCTGTTGAACCAGTTTAACTTGATAATCCAGGGAAAAAAATTCTTGAGGTATATTTTGCCCATTTTATTGGGGAATTGAATTGGGTGATACTGAATGGTAGAGCCTGCAAAGATAAATGGCTGGGGAGGGGATGTTACCCTGCCTGTGTATGACTGTTTGCTAAAGAGAGTGTATAAATGGAGCAGGAGAGGATGAAACGCACCGGTCATGTGTCCATGTGGTTTTAGAGAAGCGAGGAATGGGGTGACAAAGGTTGCTGCCATTCTGCAGCAGCAATGTTTTTGAAGTTTTTTATCTTCTACTGTGTTCTGGATGGAACATGCTTTAGTAGTTGCAGACTATCTTGAGATTCACCAGCTTATCTCGAACCTCCTCTCTTTTTGCCACTAGTTCTTTCCACTCTGGTTCTCTGCTTTTATGTAATTGTGTGAAATGTGAAGAAAGAGAACAGAGTAAGTTCAGAGTTTATGGTTTCTCTCAGCTCTCTAAATTCTGGCAGCTACAGTGGCCCCTAGCATTCAGAATAAGCACTTGCAGGGGAAAAAAAAAAATGTACGGCCTCTATCTACATGCTTGATTGAAATGCAGTCTCTGAAACATAGCTACCAGACATTAAGCAACATGTGCTTAGCATGCCAAAATTAAATCTTTCCCTCAGATACCTAATCACTCCAGCAAGCTGTAGAGTCAGCAGACTTTGACTCTGAAGGTTTTTTTCCTTGCTATTGTATCTTTGAAATACCTGAACATCGTGATTTCTTAATTCAACTGTATAAAAGTTAGCCTGGGGCAGACAATTGACATAGAAGACTTCAGCCTGCATGGTTAAATCTCGTATTTGAAGTATCCAGTGAGGTTTTTTCCCCCCCTTAAACATATGAAAATTAGATAAATAACAAAATTTATGAATAGGTGACAATATTATAATTAAGTTGAAAATCAAGTATTTCACGATCTTATGTTTTCTTGATAAAACACGATGCTGTTTCTGATGTTTTTCTTTATAACATGTGGATAGTATTATCTTCCTTGATATTCTTCAGAGTCTTGTCAAATGCTTTAAATGTTAAAACTGGTTTATCAACTCTGGAAGACAGGGAATTGTGAAACAGCTGGTTATAAGAACTTGTTTATAACAAACTTATCTTTATGGAAAAAGTCATGGAAGCTTACAAATTGGAGATACAAAGTTGGTAAATGTAATGTCCTTAAATGTATGCATACTGTGCTTTAAATTTAACATCTAATCTGGTTTTGGTTTGGTTAACCAGAAATATCCTAGTGTTGGTAAGTGTGGGCTCTGCAGTGCATGGTGTTACAGTTCAAACTTAAATCTAGAATAGATTTAAAAATAAAAGCTATTACTTGCAAGGTGTTAATGAAAACCATTCCAGTTTGCTCATCCTATTCAGAAAATGTTTGTTTTTTTTTTTTTTTTTTCCAAATGTTTCTGTATTTTATTTTACTGTGATGCTTTTGACATTTGTGGAGGTACTTTGTAGTAAGACCATGGGAGGAGTCAAAAATATAAAATCTTTAAACAGGAAAAAGCTTGGCTGGAAACAGAGGGTGGTGTGATCTAAATTTTCTGTGTTTCCAACTTTTTTACCCCTTCATATGTGGAAAAATTTTCACTGTATTTATTTTTTTACTTTATTATAGAAGTTGTCCACTACAAAGGAAGAAAGAAAAGTAAGCTTGTACTTCAGACTGGTTTTTGAATATCTTTCTAATACTGTGGTGTTCCAGAAGATGATAAAGAAATGATAGCAGCTCCAGAAATACCAACTGATTTTACTCTCCTTCAGTAAGTGTTTTAAGTATTTGTAGTTTCATTTTTAAATGTACTGGCTCTTTTTAGTGTTAATACATATGGTTGGTTTTCTCTTGGAAACAAGGAAACAAAATGAGGGAATAGGGTTCTAGATTTTTTCCTATTGAGCTGTTGATAAAGCATTGTTTGAATTCTTTCTTGAGTGTTCAGCAGTAATTAAAATAAGTATTTTAGAAGCGCTTAATTATTTTAAATCAGTTTTTAAACACTGCTAGTAGGAAGCCATTGTGACAGACACTGTTTTGTTTGTGATGTACTTCTCGGGATTTTGTCTTTCGAAGTGAAATGTTTGAATGAGAAACTCTTCGATTAGGAGTAGCAAAAAAAGTTTCCTTCATTAAAGCCTCTTTATAGAGAGCGAGAAAGTAGTTGAGGTATTTGCCCTTAACTGGGGCGGGCTGCCTAATATTTAAGATACCTAGTGCCAAAGTCTTAGCTTCCCTCAGGCGTGAGTTCCTTGGTGTTTTTGACATCATTTTATTAGCTCTCTAGTCTTCCTTCAATTTTTAAGAAACAGACATTTGCATTTCCAAGATTTAAAATCAGGTATAGATTACACTTTGGACAGAGAAGTAATTATTTTAAGCAGACCAGAAGAATCCAGTTCCTCATCTTTTAATTGTCAAGAAATTGGCATGAATACATTTCAACAGACTGTTGAAATGAATTAAATTGGTATAAAATCTAAAAAGATACAAAGATGCGGTTTTGTATCAATTGGTTGGTTGTGTGGTTTTTTTTTCCTTTTAATGAGAAATAAAGGTAAATTGGAAGATGGTTTAATATGAAATCCTGTTTTTACAGCTGTTTATAATGGGTTTTTACTCTGTTGGTACACGTCATTGCTTAGTGAAATGTTTGGAATTTGTGTTCTATTCTTTCCTGTGAAAATAAGAACACCTAGGACGTTTTGAAGAAGTATTTCTCACCCTGCCCCCCACCCCGGTTGGAGACTTTTTCAGTCCATATCAGAGTACATAGTCAACAAAACCAGAAATAGCAAAATACATGTTAAAAGGCAGAAAGCTCCTTTCAGACACTTGCAATAGCAAGAGACCTTAAGTTTCTGGATTGTTTTAGAATGTTGTAAGTAAATACATAGGAATGGGTCTCCTGTGCCCCCAGTCATCTTTATGATTGCTTTGTTAATTGAATCAGGAAGTGTGTATCAGAGATTTGTGATAGCAGCTGGAACTCATCGTACTGCATGTGTGTGTTAAAACAAGAGCTAGTAGCGTCATTTAAGTTGTATTCTACAGGAAATGTAGAAGTGAAGCATATATAAGCTAAGCATTCTCTGTTAATAATTCAGGTGATTTTACCTCCCCCCCCCCCATCAATGTTGGCAATAAAGGATTTGTATATCGATGCAGCATATTTTAACGATGTAGGAAATTAAACAAATGAGGAGTTTGTATATTGTTCAACATCTTTTTATCTTATAAGCCTAAACAGAGCTACAGGTTATCTTTCTGATGGAGAAACCTCACCTAAACTTTTTTTCTGTACCTTTCAACTTAAGTGCATACCTCTTAACTACTTATTTAGTTTCTAATAGCATGAAGAGATCTGCTGAGACACTTTGGTTGTGAGGGAAGGTGGTGGTTTCTTTTTTTGCTGTTGGGTTTTTTCCCCTCTCTTTTGTTTTGTTTAAGTATTTGTGGCAGATATTTATAGTGTTCTTTGCTTTTTGAGATGGTGTATAGTTTGTCACATGCAAAAGCAAGGTTCCCAACCTCTTGCTATTTTCTACCCACCTTCACATCTTTTAACCTTATTCTGTGGCTTTCTTCACAGGTAGATTGTTTGGAGGAGGCAGGGTAGGGTGGTTAAACCATGACAGAGTGTGAGGATATGCTCTGATCTGTTCCTTGACAGTAGACAAACAGAAGAAAAAAGCAGTTTCACTGTTAGAGTTGACTTGCTGGACTGAGAGCATACTGTGACTTTATGTAGTATATTTAAGAAAGTTTCTGATGAAATGTGTAAATGGTTTGTCTTTTTATCCTTGCAGGGAGTCTGAAACACACTTCTCTTCTGATACAGACTTTGAGGATATTGAAGGAAAAAACCAAAAACAAGGCAAAGGAAAAGTATGTTCAGTTTATAGGGATACTGAAACACTTCTGCTGTTACGAATTGAAGAGTTCAGCACTTGCTTTGAAGCTGAATGAGCTAGGAATATTTTCTGAAAATGCGAGTGTTCTGTGAAGAGAGTTCATATTTGTATTTGCATTGAAATGCTTCATCTTGAGTATTTGCATGATATTTCCTTAGTGCTATGAAGGCATAAGGGAGGTAGAGGAGAAAAAGATTAGCTTTGATTTGATTAGTCTCTCTACATGTGTTCCATCCTATACTTAAATTTGGTGCTAATACAGTCTCTTTTGGTTGATGTCATTAATTCTGGCACTCTCTTAATTTGAAAAGTGAACAGAAACCAATAATTCCATTAAAAGGAGTTTTTTAGTAAGTTGCAGACAGGAGGTTACGCTACCCGAGTGGGGAGGTCAAAACCCAGTTAATAGCCCTTCTCTCCCCTCATCGGCCAGGTGTCCTCCCCACTTGGGTGGCACCCGCCCTCTCACTGCCTTGGCACCCACCACATGCCGCTCCTTCACTGCCGTGGTGCAGGCAGGCTGCTGCACGCCGGCTGGCCTGGGCTGTGACCTCCTCGCTGGGCACCCCGTGTGCCTGTACCGGTACAGAGCACCCAGTCATTAAGAGGTCGTGATAAATAGTTTTATACAACAGTCATTTAATTTCTGTTTACATTTTTTTCTTTCTTTCTGTAAGTCATACTTGATTTGGGGAATCAAATACAAAGACACCTGTCTGCTCTTCCTCACCCCCACTTGCCAGCGTGTGCTTAAATTAAAAAACAAAAGGTTAATGAATTGCAGAGGAGACTTTGTGATGTGTGTTAAGGAAATTGCCATAGCTGTTTTAAATAAAATCTGTATAATCTGTTTTACAATTTAAACACGAGAAAAATCTTTGTGTCGTACACCGTCACTAATCACATTTTTAGTTGCTATAAGTCTTCAAATGAGGGAAGGAGGACATAGTACCTGTAGAATTCTCCTTGGTCTTTGTATCAGTCAGGATCAGTTATTATTCTCAACTTTGGATTTTAAATCTGGTTCCTGAAGACAAAAGGCCTTGTGTATAGTTATCATATGAATAGTTGTTTGTTTGTTTGTTTGTTTTTTAATTACTATGTAATACCCAAATAAAACTTCTTGTGCGTGTGTGTGATTGCAGACCTGTAAAAAAGGAAAAAAAGGACCAGCAGAGAAGGGGAAAAGTGGAAACGGAGGAGGGAAACCTGGTGGTCCGAATCGGATGAATGGACATCACCAACAGAATGGTGTGGAAAACATGATGCTGTTTGAGGTAGTTAAAATGGGCAAGAGTGCTATGCAGGTAAGATTTGGCATATCTCTATGACTTGAATGAATATACAATTTAAATATAACAATATTTTCCTGTACATACAATTTCATGAAATGAAGCCTAAAGTAAGTTTTTTTCCTTCGATTTGTAGTTTTTAGTTCCAGATTAAGATTTTTTAAAAAAGCGGTTTTGCATTGTTAAGGTTTGAATTTGAACAAACTGATTTTTCATTTCTAAATGTCAGGCATGAATAATCACATATATAATGAAGAAATTCAAACTATGATTCAAAGTGAATTTTCAGTATCCTGAACGAAGAAAGGTTATTTTAGATTACATGACTTTAAAGTCCTTTTTGTGTGGCTGTAACTAAATACAAATGTGGTTTATGCCTATAGTTGTCGTAGAACTCAACAAGAAATCTGTAGTTTGTAGATCCTCCCAGAGCTTAGATTATCTGAAAGGAAATAATTGCTTCTCTCACCCAAAGTAAAATCACTAGCTGCAACTTAAGGGCTACTCTTTAAGTTTCCCCTAAGTTGACTTTGCTAATGTACCTTGCAACACTGTAATTGGGTGGAAGTTGGGTCAGGAGATTTTAACCTGTTAGAAGTCTCTGCATTAGGCACTGTCTCCACTGCATTTACTAATAGGACTGAAGTCAGTCTATTAAGAAATTTAGCACTCTGTGTTTTTTTGTGTGGGTTTTTTGTGGGTGGGTTTGTTTGGGGTTTGTTTTTTTTTTTTTAAATTCAGTTAAATCAGTAAAGCTTGACTGTGTGAATCTTCCAGTGGAGAGAGGGTTAAAGTGTAAGCCTGTCAGCCATGAAGCCTTCCTGCTGACTCACTCATGTGACTCCTCAGCAGCCTGGAAGAAAGACTATCTTTGGGATTGAAAATCTAGAGTTTACAGCTTCTGTGATACGCATGCAGAAAGCTGGGTCTATATGCAGTCCTCTCAAGATTTGCAGGCTCCTGCATTAGAGCTGGGAACCTTGAAGCCTGAATTCCTTGGCAGAAATTTAGTTCAGACTTTTAAAAAAGAACAGACTACTTTGATGTATTTGCACAGAGAAATTCTGATACTTCCGTCATTTGTTTTGTTCTGCCGTATTTCAAAGTGGATGGAAAAACTATTTCTAACTGTTGCTGTGTGTGCTACATTTTCAGCCAATTATCAGCGGTTGTATCTTCATGAGATATAACTGTTTAAAATGATATACAGTCAAAATCTTTTGCTTTCCAAGAGCAAAATGGACCTTTGCCAGGCCTGATTACTCTGTTGAATTGGGGAATTGATACCTGGGTAGAGTGAATCTTAGTCAATATTTTTTGGTCAAAATTAAGGAAGAAAAAAATTCTCTAGAAAAATTCTCTTAGAAAAAGTATTTCTAAACTAAAGCACACTTCAGCACTCAGTGTAAAAAGTTTTCTCTGTGGCCCTCAGTGCTTGCTTACCTGAAAAGATTTTGAGGATAATTTTTATTTTATTTTAAATTCTGTTCCATACCTTCTTCTGAGCTAATGTCTGTTCTCTGGCAAAAATAGGTGGTTCATCCACTGAGACAAAACGTTTCAAGAAACTACTGTTTTGCTGGAGGTTCTTTAAAATAAATAAATTCTGAAAACAAGGCTGCCTAACTGAAATATTTGTCTCATTCCTAGCATTATCCTGTTTGTGCACAGTGACCTTCTTTATAAGCCTAATTTAAGATGTTTCCTAGATTATTTTCCCCCCCTTCCCACAGATCAATCAAATCAGTACTAGTTTGTAGGTTCTGCTCCTACTGGGAAGACTGTGACAGTTTCACTTTGAATTTTTCATTCTTTTTGTCTTGCTGACGGAAGTTGTGCATTATACTATAAACAATCTTAAATTTAGGGAAAGAGGGAGTTAGCTCTCTCTCTGTTCAGAAATTTTTCTGCATGGCAGTATGTTTTACTTGTCCTCACAGCATTATTGCCTGTGAGAGTAGGCACTGAGAAGAGTACAGACAGGAAGCATTGGAGATGCTGCGTAGTCCAGTTGTCTTTTGGAAGTTCTGAAGTATTCCATCGTATCTATTTAGAATGACACTAGATTTTAGGGCAGGGTATCAACATATTAAAAAACTCAAAACTGAGAGCTTGTTGCTAAAGTGAGTCTCTTGTGCCTGTGTTAATAAATTAATTGTATAATGTATGTTTTTATGATTTCTGCAGTAGATGGATGGTTTAAACATAACTGCATGTAAATTCTGTTTTCTCAAAACCATTATCATAGTTTTCCTATTAATTTGCTTCCCTTTAAGGTTTTTTAGTAAAATGCTCTTGTTCCTATTTGGTTTAGTGAATACAGAGTAATTAATGTCCATGCAGTGTAGGGCAGTGCTGTTCATCCTGTTATGGCTAATGTGTGTGGAGCACAGTTCATCAAAGGAGCAACATTTTTGAAGAGTATAGGGAGTTGTAGGTGTTGGAACTGAAGACCTAAATAGTATCTTCAGAGAAGTGTCGCTAGTGGCGGGGGGGGGAGGGGAGAATGCCTGCTTCTGTAAAATATACTAGTTATTTTTGCATTCTTCCTCAAAAAAAGTTACTGTAGGACTATATGGTATTCCTATGCTTTATGTTTAGGTGTCAGTTTTGTACTTGTATATGTATATAGAATAAAATGAGTTATTTTCTTGAAAACTGATATTATGGTGGTAAAGGATCATTCAAACATTTTGTTCTGTATTAATCAAAAAATCACAGAGTTATTTATGGAAGGAACAAGAATCACTTACTGGAAAGCAGTTAAATAACACTGACTGTCTTCAATTTATGAAAACTAAAAAGTGCCTTTATATTTGTTTCTTTTCAGTCTGTAGTGGATGACTGGATCGAGTCATACAAACATGACAGAGATATAGCACTTCTTGATCTCATTAACTTCTTTATTCAGTGTTCAGGCTGCAAAGGTAAGATGCTGAAATGTTTAGTCATCCATTTAAGTAATATTATAGTATGATTCTCATTCTTTGCTTTTATACTACATATGCTGTAGGACTGCTCCATCCCTGTGGCTAGTTTACAATACTGGTACTTAACACTTATTTCATCTTCCTCTTCTCCTGCTATTAGTTCAGAAAACCATCTCTCTCTTTTAACGTTGATAGTTTAGCTTGTTCAGTCTTGGCGTTCTAGTTTGAATTTATCTACTTCTTATCATTGAGTGTTTTAAGATTGTTTCATAGCCTTTGTAGAGATGCTTGATTTAAAAGATATTATGGACAGCTTCATGGTAACCTGTCTACAGTAAGACTGTATTTCCATATTTTATTTTCTTCTTTATTTTCTGGTTTTCTTTCCTCATTTCCACGTCCTCCCTTCTTTTTCCCCTCAAGAGGAGAAGGTAACTTACCCTGCAGTGTCACTGCGCTTGGTAGAGTAGGACTGGATGTAATTTGTTCTGCTCAAGCGTTTCTCTGTCCTGATAAACTTTTAATGTGCATAAATCTCCAGAAAGCTAACGGCGTTCCTCAGAGGTTATCCATGCTTTCAAGAGCAGTGACCTTTTGATTATTGTTACAAAATAAAACTATAGAATCTTTGAATGCTTTCTGAGATGATCCTTGTCATGAATTTTGCAGTATAGTTGCAGTAAACTTCAGGAGATCTATTTGTTTTTTATATCATTTGAGGCTAAGACAAAATAGAAATTGCATGAAATCACTGTGTTTATTACAGTGCAGAAGATAATAAGTAGCAATAGAACTGTTCAAAATTGTCTTACACCATTAGAATCTTGAGTCCTGAAAGGTCACTTCAGATTAGTGTAGTCTCTCGGCTGATGAAGAGGTCTGGCACAAGTATCTTTGACTTCTGAACACGAGTGAATGAGGAAATTCTAGATGTGTGTGTACATGTGCACAAACACACTTTTTAAAAAGAAGAATAATAAAAACCATGTATATTAAAAAAAAGAAAAAGTATTGGTGCCAAGCGCTTGTTATACACGGATGCTAAAATAAAAAATGTGTAACTTCTTTAAAAATACATACATAATCTGTAGGTTAGCTGAAAATTGATCATTTTTACATTGTAGCAGGAGGCATGTCATCTGTCATCTACCTCTTTCATATTAAAAGTGCTAATAATCTAATATCTAAATTGTAGGAGTTGTTACAGCAGAGATGTTCCGACATATGCAGAATTCTGAAATAATCCGAAAAATGACTGAAGAATTTGATGAGGTAATTTAATGAAGTGCTGATAATGTATTGGCATTAATTTTTAATTTTTTTTATTTTACCTGTCCTAATCTTACTGGATCACGTTGCTATAGGTTTCTTTCAAGGGTAAGCTCAGCTGCAAAAATGACAGGACTTTTATGAATGAAAATCTTGAACTCCCTTATTTCACTGAACTTGTAAGACTAGGAAGTAAAGCTCTGCATGTGTATAACTTGTTTTATTAATGGTTTAAGAAATCAGTATTGACTTTCAGTTTTTGAATAGTGGGAACTCCTACTACTGTGGGGCTGTGTGGGATGCCTCCCTGTTCCTGCTGTGTATGTAAGGCCTTTAAGTCTTCTTTAACTTTTAAAATGGTTGCTAGATTTATTTCTATGCATTCATTAATCTACAAATCGTGGAGATATGAATTTGATTATTCTGCAATTGAAGACTAATGCTTTGCCTTTCATGGGGATTATAACTTTTTTTCCTTTAAATTGTCACCAACTTTCTGTTCCACTGAGTGTTGGGGTAAATGAGATGTGTTGGTTTTTTAGGTGGAATTTGTTTGTTGTTGTTTTTGTTGTTGTTGTTGGGTTTATTTTTGGGTGGTATTCCTTTCACCCTGTCTTCCAAAGAACTTAAAGGTAGCTTTAAAACCTCCTCCCAAAATTTGTCTAATATGGGAATAATTCACCTCCCCCCCCTGCCCCCAACATCGGTAATTTGAACAGAGGGGGAAATGTAATATGTTTTTGTTTAAAAGGATTTTAGTATTGCTTAGAACTATCTCAATGCATCAATAGGTTTGATTACTATAAGGCAATATTGTATGAAATTTATAAAGCTTCAGCTGGGACTGTTTGTTCAGGTTTTTTTATCACTATGTTATGCTCACTCTTTCTTGTAACAGGATTCTAATGAACAACTCTCAGATTTTTAATCCCTTTTCATGGATACTTTCCTCATTTTCGAGCTGTAATGTTGTTTAGCCTCTTAAAGAAGCTGATCACAGAAGCACTGATACAAATGATTGTCAATTTTTTTTTTCCCTGTCATTTTACCATTATTTGAAAAGGTTCCCAAATCAGGAGAGAAACACACATTTGTTATATTCAAGGTGTAATAGTAGGTCATTTTATGATTTCAGGAATTTTCAGTCTGGTATGTAAGCATCTCCCTGCGAACTTTATTATGGTCCTGAACTGAGTGTTCCTAAACATGTCAACTAACTGTTCATGTGATGGTTCTTTTGTTCTAGTGTAACCTGAAGCAGATTTGTAAGGGGTATGAATATTTTTTAGGGAGTAGGACAGAAAGAAGAAATAAGTAGTTATTTCAGTATATCTGGTTTTTTATGGTAGGACTTGTAGAGTGTTGTTTCTGCATATAACAAGGCCGAGCTGCAAAGTAGATGCATATTTGTGGAATCACGTTGTGATGTATCGTTTTTATGGCATCGGAGATCTTGGCTTTAAAGTTGTACCCATCTCTTTTTAATCTTTATTTAATAAAATAATTTTTAAGACATTTGAAAGAGTTTGCTGTTTCCCTTTTTGTTTTTTAATAGGATAGTGGAGATTATCCGCTAACTATGGCTGGTCCCCAGTGGAAGAAGTTCAAATCCAGTTTTTGTGAGTTCATTGGAGTACTCGTCCGACAATGTCAATATAGCATCATATATGATGAATATATGATGGATACTGTCATTTCACTGCTTACGGGGCTGTCAGACTCACAAGTCAGAGCATTTCGGCACACTAGCACACTGGCAGGTCAGTGACTTATATTTATCTGTGTATTGCTTCCATTTTATGTTTTGTGTTGCACAGGAAAGGATTGTTCTGGTTGAACTTCTTGATATTTGACATTCAACTCATGTTCCATTGTGTGATACAGTTTTCATCTAATGCAACTTGTTTTGGTACAGCTTTCTTATCTTGTCTTTATTGTTTTTTCATTACTGAAAAACACAGCATTATTTTAAAGCATTCTTTACCAGCTGTCTACTACTTAATTTTTGTTAGCTTTAGTCTAGTAGAAAAAGTAAATAGAAAGGAACTTCTCAGTTGATTCTACAAGTTTGTCTTTGGTCATAATAAGGGTGTAGGTATCTTTTTAACCTCAAATGCAGTTGAAACTGTTTATGCTCTGCATTGAGTCAAACAGGAGTCATATTTTAGATTGGATGCAATTTTTACTACAGATTTAAATTGTGCTGTATATTGAGGCCATGGCACAATGTAAGTGAAAGCAGCATTTCCATTCATTGCATTAGAAATAATTTTAAACAACGCTTCATCAGTGATACAGTCGCTGAATTTCCGTATGGTTTTAAGTAATTGTCCTTTTTATGTGATTTTTTTTTTCCCCCCAAATCTGTTAAGTTACAAAGAAATCCCTTATGAGTTAAGTATGGAGTTTTTTAAATAAATATGTCATTATATCAACAAAGGATAAGCTTCTTAAATAAGGAAGTCCTAAACCTGCGTTGATTAATGAAGAAGGGTCTCAGATGGCATTGTGCAGCAGTCCAGTTATCTAAGGCTTGTTATAGCAATTTTAGTCTGAACAAGGTGAATTTAGACTGTACGTGAAACTGAGTTTTTGCCACACTGGAAATTGTTCTTGTTAGCTTCACTGGAACTGGCTCATTTACAGCTAGCTTCAGTTCTGACTATCTGATCAGTTGTTCTATTTCATCGATCAACTCTCTTGAATATACCTTAGTACAGTGCGCATTGGGCTGCTGGTGTGAGACTCCCACTAGCCAAGGCATTTATGACAAGAGAGAGGAACAAAACCTTTTATTTCAGGAGATTATACTGATTCTGCTGTATCATCAAGTTGACTGTTGTACCGTATGACTAATACTAATTTTAGTTCTTAAAAAACAAGTTTTTACTACTTTTTTTAATTTGAGTTGTGCCTGAAGAAAAGTTGCAGAAGTTGCCCTGTTGCATGTTAATTTGTCACACAAAATAATTTTTATCAGTAGTCTGTTTGCATTTGTTCGCATCAGTAGTCGATTCTGTTGATTTTGTGTAATTACTTGTGCATTTCCTATGAGATTACAGTTTGTATTCTTGAAGATTGTGTTTTATATGGGATAGAGACAGCCAACAAAATCCTTGTATCCGTATTTACTGTTATTTGCAGTAATTTTGGCTTCTATGATTAGCGCAGACTTGTTCTTTTCATCTTGATACCCTTGGAGGTCACTGTGTGTGACGATATTTCAATGTATCTGCGTGTCTTTATGCCTTACTCATCAACTTTATGCTAGTGATACACACTTAATAATGTTCTGCGTGTGCTCTGCCAATGCAAGCCCTTTGTCGTGGTTTAACCCCCAGCCAGCAATTAAGCACCACGCAGCTGTCTCACTCCTCCCCTCTCTCAGTGGGATGGGGAGGAGGATCGGGTAAACAGTAAAACTCATGGCTTGAGATAAGAGCAGCTTAATAACTAAAGTAAAATATAATACTAACAATAATAAAATAATGATAATTGTAATGAAAAGGAATATAACAAAAAAAAGAGAGAGAAATAAAACTCAAGAAAAGAGAAGTGATGCACAATGCAATTGCTCACCACCCGCTGACCAATGCCCGAGCAGTGATCTACCCCTCCTGGCCAACTCCACCCGGTTTATATACTGGGCACGACGTTCTATGGTATGGAATATCCCTTTGGCTAGTTCGGGTCAGCTGCCCTGGCCATGCTCCCTCCCAGCTCCTTGCACACCTGCTTGCTGGCAGAGCATGGGAAGCTGAAAAATCCTTAACTCAGGATAAGCGCTACTTAGCAACAACTGAAACATCAGTGTGTTATCAACATCATTCTCACGCTAAATCAAAACCACAGCACTGTACCAGCTACTAAGAAGAAAATTCACTCTATCCCAGCCGTAACCAGGACACCCTTTCATGCCTTTTTGTTACAAAAGTTCATAAGAAAAGCAAGTATACTATTGACCACCTCCTGGTTTCTGGAATAGGCATATTTGTCTGCACCCTTTTTAAAAGGGTTGATTCAGAAATAAAAGCATGCAAAAAAATCGCACTCCAGTGTATTTTACATTTTGGTCAGTTCTCTGGCTTCTACTTGGCTAATGTCCTTTCTCTCCTTCTGCAAATAAAGGAATATTTAAAGAAAACTGTCCCTCGTTAAAATTAAGTTGAGGGGAAGAGAATGGTGCGATATAGTGGCGTTGGTTGTCAAGACATTTCCTTTTAAAGAAAAACTTCTTGTATGTTTGAGGTTGAATGATTTGGTAGTATCAGTCTACTAACTGATTCTAATAATGGAATCCTTTTAATATTTCCTGGGCTATTTGTAAATCCTACATTCCACCTTCATTTTTTGGAGGAAGCATATCCTATATCTCAATTAAACGATAATGCTAATAGTATTAAAAAATTGACAGAAAGAAAAGAAAAAATGCCAGTGTTTTGTGTTGATAAGTAATGATGCAATGCTTAATAAAATGCTGCTAAAGTTTGCGTATCAAGAAATTTACAGTGAATATATTTTCATAAATACAGAAAGGGTTGCCAGGAGGAGGTGTCAAGATTTTTGTTTATCATTTTTCTTAGATCAGGGAACCTTTTAAATAATCCTTATTCTTTTCACTTTTTTGTAGCCATGAAGCTGATGACTGCTTTAGTGAATGTGGCATTAAATCTTAGTATTAACATGGACAATACACAACGGCAGTATGAAGCAGAACGAAATAAAATAATTGGGAAACGAGCTAATGATAGGCTGGAACTCTTACTACAGAAAAGAAAGGAGGTTAGTGCAACTATCTGTAGCTGGTGTGTATAGGATGAGTGTTGATAAATGATAATTATTAATCTTGTTCTGTAATTTGTTTTTTTGTAAAGGTAGTTATTAGTCCCTCTGTTTCATTCTTTAAGTTGTTCATGTTTAATGTTTGAAAAACTTAATTACTTTGAAAGGTGCTTCTTACCGTCTGGTTTTCTGTAAAAAGAGATAAATGTAGACTTTTAAAAAATTTTCAGATAGTGCCATCTTAGTAAAGTTAGCAAGAGAGACTGCAATCAGTAATAGATAATTTTTTGTTGTATTTCTTGACTAGTTTCCTAAACTGAGCTCAAATATGTAACAAAAATTACCATACATTGACTGTTTTTGGCTTCTAGAGAAGAACCCCACAATCTTGGGGCAAAATACTGCTTTTATGATGTCAGTACTGATCTCAGCAGCAAATGTGTTTAAAGGCTTTAGATAAGGTTTTTTTCTTCTGCAGAAAACACTATCAAAATGGAAAATGCAATCTACTTCTATTTTCTTTCTTTTTGTGTAAACGGGACTTGCTGATTCATTGCTGACAGTGCTGTCTTGTTGAAAGCCCTAATTCATTCAGGTTTAAGTTTTTATTTTTTAGGGAACTGGTCGGGTTTTTTGGGGTTTTTTGTTTGTTTGTTTTAGACATTAGAAATAACCTTCTCATGATCAAAGGAAACATCTCGCCTTTGCTCTTCAACTTTTGTGGTGTTACCTGTTAATGTTTTTACTTTCTTGACAATTCAGATAAACTAACAACTTTGTCTTCTGTTCATCTCACAAAGATCTTGCAGTTTGATCCCTTAAACACCCATTAAATGTAGTTGTGCTAGATGCACGTGCAGGACCAGTCCTATTACAAGTAGTACGTAGATACACAGAAAAGGCAGTGATGTGAGAATCAAGACTTTTCCCAATCTCAATTGCTCTTACGTATATTGGCTTTTAGGATTTCTTACCAGCTTTTCTAGTTTGGTTTTGATTTTCTGTTTTTCTTGTACTAAATGAAAGTAAGCTTTGAAATAACATTCAATTGTTTATTTGATTTCCAGTTTTGTTTCATTTATAGCTCAGCCTTATCCAGTACTAAAATTCACTTTAATCATTGATTCTTTTTGCATGTCTTTTGTTTTAAGATTTTGAAATTTTTTCCCTTTTCCTACTTCAGAGGCTACTGTGGGCAAGCCTTAGATTTAGGCCCAGAACATGTTAAATACTTTGCTTTGTTAGTCCTTTTCTCCTGCTGCTTAGTCTTTTTCTTCTTACTATATTTCCTTATAGTTTTTCCTTTCTTCCATAAATTCCTAAATCTTGTGATGCTGTGGAAATTGTTCGTTCTTGCTGTTTTTCTAAACTGCTGTAGGAGAGGTCCTTTACCTTTTGTATCCATTCCCCAGCGCCTGCGCATGAGTGCCTGCCCGCGCGTCCCCCCCCAATGTCTCTGGTGGTTTCTTTGGGGGGTTTGGGGGGGTATGTGCGGGTTTTTTTTGGTTTTGTTTTTTTTAAAATCTGATCCACCAAAATGTCGACTTCCTCAGTCCTTGACTATTCTCATTAACATTGTCTCAATTTGTCCTACCTTTATAGTTCAAACTGCAAAAATAATATGCTTGTCATCTAACAATATTTAGTTATTTTCAAATCTTTTAACGGTCTTTCTTGCACTTTCAAAGCAAATACAATTTTCTGCGTTTTAAAACACTGCATGTATCACTTCAACTCATTTGCATATCTTGCTCTTGTGTTATTACTCTGAGGCTGGATTTGCCTCCTCCATTATTTTTCAGCTCCATATTCTTAAATCAATTTTTTCTGCAATACCTTACTCAGTTTCTGCATTTTTTTTCTCTCTAATTAAGTAATGGATGAGGAGGAAAGAGGTATTCAAAACAGAGTATATGCTGCTCATGTAGCCATTTGCAAGGTTCTTCATCTGTATCTTGTCTTTTTAGATTACAAATTCTTTAGCGTACAGAAAAGACTCTTCGTAATGCAGTTCACATGATTTGGGTATTGTTCTAATAATAGGTGTCCATAAAAACATAGTAAGTGTATTAAAAATCAGGCTGAACATCAGGCTTAAAACGTTACTAGAAAATTAAGTCAAGTTTTCTTATAGGTAACTTAAGAAGGAGCTTGCAGAAACCTAAGATGTCTTTGTTACAGTTGAAGAACAGTTTTCCAGTGGTCAGAATTACTAAAATTTGTATGCTGTGGTAGATACAATTCCTTAAATAATAGCATATTGTACTGTGAAACAGGTTTGTGGGTATTTCAGGAAAGGATTTAATGGCCACACTTGCAAATGTTAACTTAATTTAGTTTGTCTAGCATCAGCACCATCTGATCTGACTATAAAAGTGCTGCTCACTGTTTATGTACTCTGTTCGTTCTTTCAGCTTCAGGAAAATCAGGATGAAATAGAAAACATGATGAATGCAATATTTAAAGGTGTTTTTGTGCATAGATACCGGTAAGTTTCTCTTAGTAAGTAGTTTGTAGCTTCATTAATTTATTTTGGAAGCTGGTGAGAAGTTATTTCTAATTATTCATCTGTTTGATCCTATTGCCCCACTTCTCTCCACAGAGATGCAATTGCTGAAATAAGAGCTATCTGTATTGAAGAGATTGGAATATGGATGAAGATGTACAGTGACGCCTTTCTCAATGACAGCTACTTAAAATATGTAGGGTGGACTATGCATGATAAGGTAAGCTGCATTGAGGAAAAGGAATAGAATCGTGAAGCATAACTCCACATTTTTGTCTTGCCAGACTAGGTTCTGATGTCTTAACTGTTTTAATCGGTCACTGCTTTTCTTATCACCAGAAGCACTGGCGTTTCAACATATATATAAAATAGACTTGAATCTTTTGAATGGTTTTAGAGAGTATATATAGACTTTTAAGGAACTGTTATTTGTAAGGAAGTGGCTTTTTCTATTTATTTATTGCTGGTACGGACTTCTACTTTATAATACTTAAAAATATTTAAAATTAATGCATTTCACAGGGAATAATCCAGTCATATAGCCTAACAGTTTCTCTGTTTTGCCAAGTTAAGAAACTTGTAGCATTCTCAGCTAGCTGTAAAAGCATGGGAGAAGTCCCATTTTGTGCTGATGAGTGCCTCAAGTTGTTACTTAGCAGCTACCAGCTTGAGATTATTCTCTGCTTGGAGTGGTCAACAGATAGAGTTTACAAATACTCCGTGATTCATTGTTGAGTCAGCACACTGTCTCAGTTCTTGCATTGGAGACTTCACGCTATCGAATTTGAAGCGAAAAAAATGAGGTATGCTCACTCATGCTATGCTGTTCATGGGTTTGGTATCAAAAACCAATAACCTCTGGCAGTGGGGTGATAAGAAACTGCGTGAAGTCACTTGTCCTAGACTTTTGAAAAGTATTTCTTTATCTATACCTTAAAACATGTTCTCTGCTAACGTAGATCTTGTACTTCAGGAGGAATATTTCTTTCTGTATGTACTTGGTAATTCTGATCTAACAAGAGATGGTCGTTAATGATATAGATGTTGCCAGTTTTAGTTTAAGTGAAAGGAAACATAGAATTCTACTTAGAAATATCTTGAGCATTTAGAGTGTATCTTTGAAGAATGAAACAAGTGTGTTTTGACTTACAGAGATACTAACTGCAGTAAGACTTTTTTTTTTCTCCTTCATTGGCTTGTTACAGACAAGGACATGTTCTTGTGTCATTAACATGACTATTGATAGTATATCTTGACAACATTTAATCTTTGTCTTTGAATTAATTCAGACTGCAAAAGAAACTTGTCTTGTATGATTTGAAGATCACATCTGTATCCTATACTTGACTTTTAATCCAGTTCTTAATTTTATTTTAGCAAGGGGAAGTAAGACTCAAATGCCTAACTGCTTTGCAAGGGCTTTACTATAATAAAGAGCTTAATTCCAAATTGGAACTCTTCACCAGTCGGTTCAAGGTTAGTGTAACTTCATATTTTTAAGTGCGTATGAATTTTTTTAAAGTTGTATTGCACTTCTTTCCTCTTTTGAAAATACTTTCTTTTGTGTTCTTAGGATAGAATTGTGTCTATGACTCTTGACAAAGAATATGATGTTGCAGTCCAAGCAATAAAATTACTCACTCTTGTTTTACAGTAAGTACATGTATATCTCCTTATCTGACCTACAACAAATATTAAAACTGAAAAGTATTTCTCATACCTGTGGGCGAGGACAGCAGCTTGACAGAATTCACATAATCCAAAGTCTAGAGAAATGTCTACGCATCTTACACTCGAACAAATTGGAATTTCAAAAGTAATCTGGCTAAAACAGTGCTGTTACTTATCTGGCACAGTTAAGTAAGTGTAAAGACTAGAAACTTAGAATTCAGCCTCCCTAATTTGAAGCTATCATGGAATATTTGAACAGAAGAAATATAGGATGTATTGAACATTACACAGTAGTTGAACTTTTGAGCATAACCTTCTACCAAACGTTCATACTTTATCAGTAATTTTTGTTTAGGAAGACTTTGGAACTAAGCTATCTTGTTTTGGATCTTAGAATGATAAATTGAAGGAAAAGGTTTAGATTCTCCTTCATTTCCATCTCCCTCATTAGAGTTCATACTCTATTGACTCACGTTTTGGTATTGTTGTTTTTTTTTTTTCTTTCCTTTCCTTCTTCCCATCCCCACTCCTAGGAGTAGTGAAGAAGTTCTGACTGCAGAAGACTGTGAAAATGTCTACCATCTGGTTTATTCAGCTCATCGGCCAGTAGCAGTTGCCGCAGGGGAATTTCTTTATAAAAAGTAAGATGGAGAAATTATAGTTAAGTTGTTGTTCCTGAAGATTTTAGTGTGTGCATTAATACTATGATTCTCATTAGTTTTAATTAAGAAAAGGAAAAACTGGGTAATGAAGTGGCCTTAAGAAATAACTTACAGAAAATGTAACACTACTGTAGTTTTTGAACTGTTGTAGTTTTTCTGCATGGGAAATAGAGAGTAATTTTGAAGCCTGTGCTTTAAAAGCTTGTACCTACAGGGAATATAATAAAAACATTCCTCTGTCTTCTCCTTTCTCGTCCTTCCTGTGTTCTGTGAAACATCTTAAAATGCTCACATAGTTTGGTACCTAAAACTTGTGCTTGCATCATAACGAGTATTTTCCCATTTGTAGTTCCTCCACCCCCCCGCCAAAGTTGGCTCGTACGACCATTTCATAAAGTATTTTTCTGTTTTTAAAAAAAAAAAAGAGAGAGAGTCAACACACATATATCAGGTGTGTAGGGAAACAAAATAGAGTTTCCATCTAATACTTTTCAGACCTTCTTCCAGTATTTCTGTGCTGCTTTAAAGTCTCATGTGGGGAGGTTCAGAAAATGTAGTTTGTTAAAGAGGAGCATGGGACCTCAAGCACCTGCAATTATCACTGATGTTTGTAAAGTATTTTGTTGTAATTATACATTCCACTGGAAACAAATCAGTGAAATACAACTCAGCATATATGAATTTGTTCAAATGAAACTTGTCCCAAATTATTTCCTTTCAAAATAAAATGTGGAGCCAAGCAGCAAGGTATTAAGTGTGTGTCTGTAAAAAACAGTATCTTGGTATGAATTGACTGTGGCAAAGGCAATGAGGAAGAAACTTGTCCTGAAATAATTTTTCTTTTAGGCTTTTCAGCCGCAGAGATCCTGAAGATGATGGAATACTTAAAAGGAGGGGAAGACAAAGTCCGAATGCTAATCTTGTGAAGACATTAGTGTTTTTCTTTTTGGAAAGTGAAGTAAGTTGAGTTTCAGGGATATCCTTATTTTATGGTGTGTGTTTTGGGTTTTTTTGGGTTTTGTTTTTTTTTTTTTTTAATATTTAATTTGTTGTTGTTTTTCTTTTCCCCACTCATTGGTTAATAACCATGAATCTGTCCTAGTTTTCCTATTATTTGAGCAACTTGGGGGTTGAAAGACTGTTTTGTGTGGTTGTGTTTGTTTGAAGGATCTGTCCAGTACACAGTGTTGAGACAGGCTATGAGCTCTACTCTGACAAATACTCTCCCATCATTTTTCATGCTAATATATAGGTGGAAAGAAATTGTGATTTAGGAGATTTATAAGGGGGGAGGGAAAAAAAACCCAAACCCAAAACAAACAAAAACCCCCCACAATCCCCATCCCCCTATCCCCAAGTTCTGACAGATCTTGTAGCACTACTCTCTGTAGCAGTTGGTCTGGATTCATCTTTTTAAGTTAATTGGGGAAGAAAGGTTTCTGTTGAACCAGAGAGCTCTCAAAATTTTCTCTGTTTTTTTGCCACAGACAGGAGCCAAGTGAGAAAAATACCCTGTATTATAGCAAGTTCTGTAATGAACTTTATTGCTGATAAATACTTAATCTGTTCTCATTTTAGTTGCATGAACATGCTGCTTATCTTGTGGACAGCATGTGGGACTGTGCAACAGACCTCTTGAAGGACTGGGAATGTATGAACAGTCTTCTGTTGGAGGAGCCTCTCAATGGAGAAGAACGTAAGAGATTTTTGTAGATCTTTATATTGCTATGCAGTTTCTGTTAGTCTTGATTTATAAGGAAATAAGATGTTTACATTTATGAGTCCCCATATACTCTCTATTTTTACATGACTATAAAAAATCACTAATACTAATTATAAAACATGAGGAAGAGTAGAAAGAGACCACTTCTGGTATGGAAGTGAGACACAGAAGAACAATGGTGGGAAGAAAAGAGGGAGAAAAGAGAGGGAATAAGCACGCAGTGTCCAGTTGCCCTATTGTTCCACAGGTTCAGGCTGCACTTATGGCATTAGAGAAGCTAAGTTGCTTGTTGAACTGGTTCATTTATTGAGTGTTAAAACTACCCCATGGAAAAATACCATCATTTCTTTAATGACAGTAAAACCAAACAAAGCCTCTGGCGTAATTCTGTAATTCATAGGTCCTAGTAAAGGGACCTCTGCAAAATGAAAAGGAACTAAAATGATTATAAAACTTGGTATTTGTTTCATCCTGTCCTGTGACTCATCCAGTGATATTCCCTCAATTTTAAATATTTTCTTGTGTTGCTTTACAAGGTGCTTATCTTCTCTATCCCCTGTGCCACCCCCACTCCTGGAAATGAGCTATTGGCCTAAATGCCTTTCTTTTTTTCTTAAAAACAAAACAAAACAAAAAAACCCAAAACCAAACAAACATGTTTTGATCCTTAGATACTAATGCTTGTGGAAAATGAAAAATCAAGCTGTGTATTAACATCTGTTTCTTAAATTTCAGCTTTAACGGATAGACAGGAAAGCGCACTGATTGAAATAATGCTTTGTACAATTCGACAAGCAGCTGAATGTCATCCTCCTGTGGGAAGAGGAACAGGGAAAAGGGTAGGAAGCAAAAAGCTACTTGTCTAGAGATGTGGGAATGGCTATGTGGGGACAGTGTGGGAAGAAGGAAAAGGTTGTGGGCTGTTGCTGCTAAAGGGACTGAGTTCAGAAATTCGTCTTCCACTATCTGACTGCCCTGGCTAGTTCACTTTTTCTGGACTTTGGCACCTGCTTAGTACTGTTTGGACTACTGCATTTGTTTTTACTATTAAAGGTAATACAGAGTTGATTTTGAAAGAAGTATTGGTTGGAAAGGAGAACAAAAATCAATGTTTGGGAAAGCTAAAACTATTTTCAATTTGAAAGAGCAAAATGAGGGAAGGAAATATACTTCATAGTCTTATTGGAAGGAGGACAGTCCACCAGTTGGCTTTTCTCTGATTATATAGAGTTTAGGCAGCCCTCTTTTACTGGGACATGAAGCAGGGAAGGGAACTGCTTTCAGGACTGGTGCAGCTTTTGGTAAGAAACCCATTTAGGTACAGATCAAAAACTTGTATGAAGATCAGATTGACATATGATTTTTAATGATATTTACTCAATTCATAAGTAAGCTGAAAGGTTTGCTCTTCTTTCATTGTCAAGAAAAGCATTCTGATCATGGTGTTTTGTTGCAGGGAAGGTAAACCTTTTGTTCTAAATTGTCAATTCTGTTTTCAAGATAATCTCAACAGTATTTAGCTGTAACTTTGAATTGCATTTTTTGAGTGCTGAATGGTTTTTTTAATTGGTCTTTTTTTCTTTTTACATTGATATTTTACAGTGATGTTAGAAAGTCTGTGTACCTAATTGTAATTTTGTTAATGATAATGAAACTTCGCACCAGAACTTTTAGTTGTAAAATCCTCACAATACTAATTTTTTAGGTGTTGACAGCAAAGGAAAAGAAAACCCAGTTGGATGACAGGACAAAAATTACTGAACTCTTTGCAGTGGCACTTCCTCAGTTGCTAGCAAAGGTAGGTTTAATTCCATTTCTTGCTGATGGACTGTTGTTGAAATGTTAACCAGTATAGTTTCTGTAATTAACTGTATGGCTTGCACAAGTCTTCATTTTTTCTTATTAGTCTTTATTAATATTTGGTTATTCTATAATGAATTGTGTTGTCCAAGACTTTTTCATTTAAACTTTTTTCCTTGTCGATTTTACAGTATTCTGTAGATGCAGAAAAAGTCACCAACTTATTGCAGTTGCCACAGTACTTTGATTTGGAAATTTATACGACAGGGCGATTAGAAAAGGTAAGGTAACATTCAATAACACTTAACACAAAAGCAGAAAACTCAGAATTTAGACTTAGTCACTGGAATTTCAGTCACCGTGATAGATGCAGTTTTTTGTGTAGGTGAGACTTTATTTATCGTAACCCTTATTAAAAATGAGACTTGGACTTCGGAGCTGTGACTGGCTGCTGTTCTTAGAGATACTGAAAGTTTGCATTTTTTAAGGCCTGTCTTTTAACAGAGAATCTTGCCAGTTAGATGAACTTTATGTGAGAGCATTTATTGTTGGCTTATGGTCATATTTGAGGTATGCTGTCTGACAGATAAAGCTTGTAGAAATAGCTCGGTAAGTTGTCTTTTTCTAATCACTGAAACTAATAAACCACCATCTTCATTGCATGAAAAAGGGGAAAACTACCAGAGCACAAATTATGTAGTTACTGCTCTCATTTTATCTGCTATGGTGATGAATTTGGTGTAAGCTGTTCTCATCTCTATTCGTTCCTTCTCAGATGCACTATTTTGCTGTATTGTGAAGCAAGTAGCTGGCAATCATTAGGGTCAAAAAGTAATAAAATGTTTAGTTGACAGCATAGCTTAGCAGTGATAGAGCAACAGTGAGCAACTCAGGTTGAGGGGAGGCATACAAGAACTGGAGTTGGTTTCAGCACTGACACTTGAGTGTTATGAAACTAAATCTTCAGTTATACAGCTTTTAAGACCATGTATAAATGTTTGTGTGAGAGGGAGATAAATGTTTCTGTGTTGTTCAGTTGTCATTGCAAATTCAAGTGTTAGATAAAACCATACTGACAATTGCAAATTTTTAATGACTTTTTAAAATGCATTGAATCTTTAGCCTTTGACAAGCTCCTACTTAATTTTTGCTAAATAGATTTTTAATTTACTCAGAAGCTTCACCGGCTTTCTAGAAGTGTTTTGTGTTCTGTATCATAGTTACAAAAGTAATAAATTGAATTTATCTTTTAAAATTCCTTAAGGTTTATTAAAAGTGTGTGTGTGTGTATATGTATGAATACGTATTTTTTTCCACGCCTCATCTTCCTTGTAGCATTTGGATGCCTTACTGCGACAAATCCGGGATATTGTGGAGAAGCACACAGATATAGATGTTTTGGAAGCCTGTTCAAAAACATACCACGCTCTCTGTAATGAAGAATTCACAATCTTTAACAGGGTTGACATTGCAAGAAGTCAGTTAATAGATGAATTGGCAGACAAGTTTAATCGACTTCTTGAAGACTTCCTGCAAGAGGTATTTTAATGTGCAAGATCAACTTTTCCTGCCTCTGTAAATATTTCCAGTATGTTTTTCTGCCTTCCTGTGCAAGTCAATGAGTTAGGGATGGGAACTTCCCTCTGACTTTCAAAACTGTTAAGTCAAGCACAATAATACAGCAGTATCATTGCTGTCGTTATGTGAGCTCAGAATGTTCTTTTATATTAGGACAGTGAGTCTTAATCTCCTTTTAACAAGTCTCTTTTGTGAATTTGAGATAAGTTTCAGATAAACTATGAAATTATGTAAACTTTTCACCTTCGGGTTTTGAAGCTCATGTTTTTGAGAGATATAGCATTGTAATTCCAGTAGGATTCTCCTCAGATGTACTAGTGTTGCTAGTTTTGCCTGTGATTGCATGTTGCTGTTAAATACCAAAATCTCCAGAAAACACTCCCCCTCCCTTCCTGAATGCAAGCAGATGCAGTTAATAGCTTAAAAATCACTTTGTTCCCACACTGTGCTAATCTGAAGAGTGAGAATTTTCTGACACAGTATTTAACTTCACTATGTGAGATCTCTGACATTCAGACAAAACTTGTTTCTTCTTCTCCTCATCTGTGATAAGGAGCATGGGAAGTGTCTTTTTGACGACTTCATTCTCCACACTTCTCAGATGCAGACTTATTTTATCAAGCTTTGCTCCTGTTCCTCCTGCTTACTGGCCTGAACTAGGACTCCATTCTAGAAGCCCTAGACATAGGTGGACTATGTAAGAAATGTGTCTAGTAATCCATTTATTTCCCCCTTGGTGAGAAAAAGAAACAATGAGAGGTAAAGCAACAAAATGAAATGTCAGACAGTTGGCTTGAAGGAAAATGGCAAATATTCTGGTAGAAGCGTTGAAGTCCATAGTGCTTTGATAAGGTTGTGCAACTACAGAACAGTAAAACATGTTGGACTTGCAGTATCTCTGATACACTGAGGAGGAGTTTCTGTGACCTTAGATAGTTTATCCTATGTACTTAAATAGATACTTCTTGGACCCTTTCCTTTTTACTCCTTTCTCCAAATGCAAGTTTGTCAGCACTTGTGGGAAGATTGGAACAAAACACTTCCCTTACCTCTCTCAAAGACTTTTTTCTGTGACTAAAGATTGAGGTACTGACCTGTGGCCCATCTAGTCCAGTATCTATTGTCTGACAGTGGCCTCTGCTGGATTCTTCAGAGAATATTGAAGCACCTACATAATACATTGTATTCTGCTATCCTAGACGCTTTTCTTTTTTTTTTTTTTCCTTCTCCCTCCTCCCCACCCCCCTCCCCTATTTCTCCTTGTGCTGTTATTTCTAAACATGAACTGCTACCTTCTCTCTCAAACCCTTTAACTCTTCTAAGGACAAATCTGTCATTGATAAATAATTTAGATGCAGCGCGCTCTCTCACGCTCTTTCTCTTGCACTCTCTCTCGGTTTGGAGGGGGTTGTTTTGGGGTTTGGTGTTTTGGTTTTTTGTTGTGGTTTTTTGTTTTGTTTGTGTCTCTTCACCCACCCCCCACCCCCCTCCCCAGGTTCCCTAGTTTGCTTAGCATACTTTGCTTGGGATATCTTACTATGTGATTATTAAATAGGGGGAGGAACCTGATGAAGATGATGCATATCAAGTCTTGTCAACACTGAAGAGAATCACTGCTTTTCACAAGTAAGTAGGCTTCTGCAAACATCTGTCAGGGTTTGTGGTGGTGGTGGTGGTTGTTTTTGTTTGTTTGCTTTTAATTTGGTATCTTAACTTTTTAATGCAACTTGGAGGTTTTTTTGTTTAGTGTGAATGATTGAGAGTTGTGCAGAACATGACGCATTTTGAATATAGGAAGAAATGTATACAAAATGAAATCTTCTGGGTTTTTTTTTGCTTTGGCATTTTTTTTGTGGTGTTGTTGGGGATGGTGTTTGTTGGGGTTTGGGAGGAGTATTTGTGGTTTGGGATTATTTATTTATTTATTATTTTTTAGACCAGTTAAGCTTTTAGTAATTGTTAACATCAAATTGCCGAAATGGTGTTAGTTAAATTACATCTTTGCTTCATTTCTAATGCTTCCAGTGCTCATGATCTATCAAGATGGGACTTGTTTGGCTGCAACTACAAGTTACTGAAAACTGGCATTGAAAACGGAGACATGCCAGAACAGGTCTGTAGTTAAAATGTGGTCTTTAGGTACGACAATAAATAGCTTTTGTTGCTGTCTTTTATTGGCCTTTGTCATCTAATGTGTTTTTTCCTTTTGATTTCAGATTGTTATTCATGCACTGCAGTGTACTCATTATGTAATCCTTTGGCAGCTAGCAAAAATTACTGAAAGCAGTTCCACAAAGGTATGCCTTGTTCCAGTTGTATTAGTAAATAAACATTTGTACATACCTGCAGTGTCATCAACTTGGAACTGTGATGGAATTAATTAAGACTAAGAATTTTTTTTTTTTTTATTCCAATACCTGCCTAAATCTGCTTTTCTAATAAGTTCTTCGGAATTCATAGTTTCAGTAGTGGAATGCTTGACTTTTAAACCTAGTATTTCTCTAAACTGTTATGTTTTTATTATTTAAAGGTCAATATTATGTTTAATTTGACAGAATTTTAAAGTAATTGTAGTAAATAAATGCAATACCTATTAGTCTGGCACAGTAACAGTGCTAAGGAGGGGTAGAATACCAATTATAAACCACAGAATAGTCAGTCTTACTACTCTCAAGTAGTAGGTTTGAATTTGTTTGCAGACTGTGAAGTATGAGTGACAAGTCAGTGAGATACAAGAATTTGCACACTATCATATAGTATTCTTACTGCTCAGTACGTTGCAATTATACTTTGCTTTTCATCAGTCTTTTAAATGTGTTGTTAAATAAAGACATGAAAAGATTAAGTTAAATTTCAGACTTTCTCAGGGAGTAATAAGAGGGCCTGTTCTGGTTCTATGTATAGTAATCTTGAAGGGCAAAGCTCTGGTAAATGTCATCTTTCTAATTTCACTTCTTGAAAAATGTTGGAGGAAGGATTAAGGTTTCTTATATCCACTGGACAGCATTGCTTGAAGAGGGTGATTAGGTGGTTTGCTGTGCGAACTGCCTAATGAAAGATGATTTTTGAAAGGCTAGATAGTTTAGAATGGAGTTCGTAAGTGCTGAAACGTTTTGATGATTTCTTTAACTAAAAAAAAAAAGTTATAATCAAACATATTTTTCTGGAAGCTTTCTACAGTCCTGTAAGAAGGGTACATTTTGTGCTCTTTCACTGGAAATTTACGCTGGAGTTGCACTTTGTTATTGGAGTTACTGATAACACAGCCTTTATTTATGTCAGAGATGAAATAAGGAAATTCTTCAGGTTTTTTAAACACTTTGATTGCCATACTTATAACTGATTTAAGAAAAAGAAGTTGTAGGCATCTGTCGTAATTTACTAGGGAGAAAACAAAGAGAACTCACAGAATTAATAATTTATAATCAATAAATTGTAATTTGTAATTAACAATCCATTATTACAATAAACTCATTTTAATGTGAGGATGTATAAATTTTTTATTTTTTCTTTATTTTTAGGGTGTGGTAGTAGGAGCTTCTGGTAGATACAGGAGTGGAGAAGCACGCTATGTAACTTGTACTAATGGTTTTTATAACAGAGAACACCTTTGTGAGATCATGGTGTTTTTTCTTTTTTTTTTTTTTTTTTTTTTTTTGATCATGTTAAGACTTCATTAGTCCAATGAATAATTGTGGCCTTACTGATTCAGTAATTACAGTCTGAAGGTGTGTTAAATAAATGTGAAGTTCTTCAACACTGGCTGGCTAGCTAGCTTACCATCTAGGTTTTAACGGCTTTTAACATTTCCAAAACCAAAAATATCACATATGAAGTGGATACGTAGATTGTTGAGAACCACTTATGTGAGTGAAGGATTTGGAGGCTTTGTTAGCTTATTCTTTAAAGGGTAAACAGCAGTTTGAGTTTTTTGTGATAGTGATTAAAGCTTTATCACAAGCCTGATGGCAGAAGCTGAGCTAAATACTGAAAAGTTAGGTTAGAAATGAAGATTAACTTAGCTCTTTTGCAGTAAAAGGTAATTTGTAATACTTTAAGCAGGAGTGAAAAGAACTTATTTGAAAAGTGGTCTTTTATTGAGACTATTTTGTGCTCCTGTATAATAAAGTTTGGTAAATTAAAGCTTTCATAGGTTTAACTTCTGAACCACAACTATTTTATTATATTTAACTGCTTGACTGCTGCCAAATATACCAGGTAGGTACAGAAGTTCCATTGATTTCTGTTCAGTGCCAATGGAACATAACAGCAAAGAAGTTGAAGCACAGAACCAGAAGTGACAGAAATGTACTGTGCCTAAAGATTTGTTTGGTTTTGGGGTTTGTTTTGTTTTGGTTTTTGTTCTGTGACAAAATTAACCGCTAAACTGCGTGCTGTTTGTGAACAGGTTGACTAAGTATGGGAATTAGCTTCATAACATAGGCTGCTAAAATAAAAGGCTATATAAATAGTTCAATTTTTATTAAAATTGAAATGAATAATTCTGTATAAAGGAAAGAAAATATTCCCATGCGTAATTCTCTTAATATCGGTATAGTAATCTGAACGGTAAATGTTGAAAGAAAAGGTTTTATGTAGTGAAGGTGTTCTAAAATCATATTATACTTAAACTCGTAGTCAAGAAGCAGCTGTTGCTTTTGTGATTCCTGTTGAGATTAAATGACACATTGTACCAGTGTGTTACCTGCTTTCTTGAAGGGAGAGACTTGTTTTGGTTTAGATTGCATGGATAGTTTTTAAACTTATCTCAGGGGTATTTCTTCTTTGTCTGGACTGATGCTGGTTACACAGTTGGTCTTTTGTAATATGACTTCCTCAGTTCTACATGGGCTAGAATCTTCACATGATTGAGTAACACGAACTAGGCCGCACATGTGGATGGTACTTGTACCAATTTGATCCTTTATTTGCTAAATAATCTACTTCGCTGGAAGTTATTGCAACACCTATAAAGCTACTTCCCACCCCACCCCCCACCCCCCAATGGAAGAGGGGAAGAAAACCCCAACTCTCATCTGACATTTTACTTTATCCCCAAGCAGTGAGTTAAAAAAATAAAATAATACAATGTAGCCTTCTCTGTTTTAGTTATAAACAGCTACCTAAAATCTGTTCTCTAGGTTGAAAATACAGATATTTTAAAGAGAAAATACTTTATGCTCTGAGTTGGGTTTGGGGGGGGGGGGGGAAGGGTGTTGATGTGGGTTTTTTAGGTTTGGTTTTGGTTGTTCTTTTTTTTTTTTTACTATTTTTTAAATAAATAACTTCACTATTTTAATCCCAACTTCAGTTTCTTTTTGCGGTACACAGGATGACAAAACTGAGGAAGTTGCTACTTGCTATTTTTATTTGTAATAGCGATTTTTAAATAATGCAGTGGACTTGAATGTTATGACTACATACAAGGTCTGTGGTGGATAGCTCTGTGAAAATGTGTACACTAAATGTGAGTATAAAATTGAAAAAGCAAAACTGTTATATGAAATCCTTCTCTTTAAAGGAGGATCTTCTACGTCTAAAGAAGCAGATGAGAGTGTTCTGTCAAATCTGTCAACACTACCTGACCAATGTAAACACTGCTGTTAAGGAACAGGTTAGTGACTCTTGTTTATCCTTCTAGTCTTCTAATATTATACTTTTAAAGCAGTTGAAAAGTTCCTCTTGCTAATACTTCTAGTGCTTATGTGGGAATGTGGCATGTCTTGGATGTTTAGGCTGAATGCTCTTTGAGTGTGAATACATACTGTACTTGTATGCTTGCCCTCCTTCAGGTAATCTAGGTAGGATTTCAGAATCAATTTAAACTTGATTCTTTCTAGTAATTTTAGGCAGCATAAACTTTTATTCAAAGGGGGGTTTTGTTTGTTTCTTTAAACAGTGACAGGGCAGGCGCACTGTAGAAGCCTTCTGGTTTGTAAGTTAGGTGGGAGAGTTCCATTTCAAAGCTCTTGCTTACCATGTGGTCATGACACACACCTCCAGTGGAGCTGATTGTGGATTCATAGACTCAGAGCTGGAAGAGCTAGGGACAGCTATTTAAAAGAGAGAAGTAATTTTTTTAGTTATATCTTTGAATGCTTTTATGTTCCCACATTTGTACTATGATATATATGTGCCCATCCACTCAAGAACTGTGAAAACAACTTTCCTCCTCTTGCTGTAAACCTGTGAGGACATACAGGGGCAACTTCTCTGTTTGTTCCCCTTCACCATGATACTGTGTACAGAATATACTCCTCAGTTCTTCAGAGTCCCAGGATTTGGGGATCTCTGAATCAGGAGAAAAAGAATGGGTACTTAACATGAGTGTGTGTGTGTGCTTGTACACACACATGTATGCACTGTAACCTAGGGGATTTTATTGTTGGGAAGCGGTATATATTTTTTGTGATCACCCTTAGGTACACTCATACACTGGTCAATTGTTAGCAGTATTGTTTAGAGATATTTGGAGACCATTCCAGCAAATGCTTGGAAGCCTCAACAATGATGTGCTGCTCGGAAAAGATGTGAGCAGTTTTCGTTTTACCAGTTTTATAGTCAGTCCCTCATATAGTTTGTCCTTTGTGGGGGAGCATTTTAGCTGGAACTAAGTTCTTGGATATTTCAGACATAAAATATAGGTATTTAGTCCATGCAAGTAGTGCCTGACATTTCAGGCAGGAGACAAAAGTCCTGGCTTTTTTGAAGAAAAATGCAGGAATGAAGGTTTTGGGGGTTGTTTTTTATTTTTCTTCTGTTTCAAAAAGAATTGAGACATCATCTTGGGAAATACTTGTCTTGAGTTCCGAGGGTAAGAGGGTGAAAGGAAAAGGTTAAACTGTAGGGGCTGAGTCTCTTCCAGTCTCTGGTCAAATAGTTCTCTAGTTGGGACACTCACAGGAGTTTCAGGTTCCAATAAAGAGCACAGGTTACTGATAGCAGGATTAATTCTAAGTAAATGCCTTTAACAACCTTTAGAATGCTAAAATGAAAAAAATAGAGTATGTCTCTATGGGGGAAGGACCAAACTATCTTCTGGGTGTACTTCTTAATTAAACAAATAGAAAGCCAGGAGCCTTTTTGCTGCTAAAGGTAATAATAACCTGGTTGATAGTGAAGTTGAAAATCTGATCCACTGAGTCGCACAACTGCAGCTTTTGAAACTCTTGCTATAACAAGAATATTCCTGGAACTGAACAGGCATTTTCTATGTCAGAGAGCTATCTAGTGTCAAAATCACAACGTGTAGGGTGTGAAAGTGTGACTAACAAAAATTACTGAAGCTCTGAGTAGGTCTCCTTAAAAGGCTATGTAACTCTCACTCAGGTGAATGCTCTAGAAACTAGAACTGCCTCAGTCACATAGGGTACAATAGCCATGGTTCTGCTTTCCTTGTCTAATCTCATGAAAGGGCACAAGGGACTTCAGAGGCGCATATGTATTTTTGTGACCAGGAAATTAGTAATATTTGCTTTGAGGAGTTAGAGAACAGATCTGTTCATTAAAATGGAAGTACTTAAGAGATTAGAATCAAAGAGATGAGGTGCAGCACTAAGCAGTGTGTTGCCTTGGTCTGTTGGTTTGAAGAATGTCAGTCTAGGTACTGATACATTTGAACTTTCTGGGGAGGTGGGGTACAGACATTGAAATCTGATGTCAGATGCACAAGTTAGCCAGCAAAATGAAGACGTGTTGCTTTTTTGGAAGCAAGACATACTTTAGGATTTAAAGGGATTGAATGACTTCAGCTGTTAGGTGTTTTACAAATGTGATCCAAACAATTTAAAAAAAAAGAGACAGACAAAAGGAGACTGTACTATGGCTGGTGTCCACAAAGTTCTCTAGTGACCTAACGTAGTATCCGTCAGGCAGAATTTGGGAGTTTCAGGCTCCTCATGTTTTAATCTCACAATGTTTTGGTATTTAGTTGGCTGCTTCTGTGTCATATTTTTATTTGGAGACCCAGTCTTCATACAGCAACCTCCTGTAAGCAGCTATGCACGTGTTGACTTCCAGTTGGCCTGTGTAGTTGTTAAGGACTTAAGTGGCCTGTGTACACCATTGGGCTCCAAGTATTTTGTTAAGTGGGAATACATTATTCTAAATAAAATCCAGTTTCCAAGCCAGTATTTACTAAGGTTTCTTTTTAATAGGCTTTCACAATTCTGTGTGATGTGTTGATGATCTTCAGTCATCAGATTATGACAGGAGGACGTGACATGTTGGAGCCACTCGTTTACACTCCTGATTCTTCATTGCAATCTGAACTACTCAGTTTTATTTTAGATCACGTCTTCATTGATCAGGATGATGACAATAATAGTGCAGGTTTGTACAAAACTCATGTTTCCTTTATATTATTTGCCTTCTAACTAATATATTTGTTTGCCTATCCTTTTTTTGTGTGTGTTTGGTTTTTTTTTTCTTTCTTTCTTCTGGCATTGAGAGGTGGGCACAGAGGTAGGTTTGTCTTTTAAATATTAGCAGCCAATTAAAGCATTTTATGTTTTGGGGACATGTGGGATAATCGTGGTAAAGGTTTGGTTTAATAGGCACAAATATATATGTCTCTATCAGGAAAAAAGACTTGTCAGTGGGTGATGAAGTGCACTGCCATCAGAATTGAGATTTGATTTTCTGAATCCTGATCATGAGCCCATATCACTTTATATATAAATGCTTAAATGTGAAGTATTTAAACCTGACAGTTTTTGTGTTCTGAACTCTTTCTAGATGGACAGCAGGATGATGAAGCTAGCAAAATTGAAGCATTGCACAAAAGAAGAAATCTACTTGCAGCTTTCTGTAAACTCATTGTATATACTGTGGTGGAAATGAATACAGCTGCAGACATTTTCAAGCAATATATGAAGGTAAATCTGAAGCCTAGTAGTGATACTTCATAAAACTACTAGAATACAGTAGCTGTGGATTTTTTATTATTTATTTTTTACCTTACAAGATAATGGATTCAAAATGTGAAGAATTCAAAACTCCAGAGTTGGTAGTTCGTAGGCCTTTAAAGGTTCTTTTTCTGTAAGAAGGGAGAAAAAAAAATGACTGAGATTAGTTTCACAGTTCTAGTGTGCGGGTAGCGGGGAGGGAGGAAGGAAACCTGGTAATTATTTTTACATTGTTTTTAATAGATTTATTTTCTTATCCTGATCGATGGTATATTTTTAATTTAGTTATTAGTTTAGCAGGCCTTTTGAGAATCTTCTCACAAAGATCAACTCTGTGATGTCTAGCCTCCTCAAATAATTTCAGCTTAAACTTTGTAGAAGAGGAAAAAACAAAAAAAGTGTTTTGTGAGTTCCACCCGCTGCCTGCCTGCTGGGCGCCCCCTTCCCCCCTGCCAAGTGATCTTTATATCTGTTTCTATCTTATTTAAATATAAAACCCCCTTCTTGGCTCCTGGGATTCACAGCTGCACAATAATATGAGTTCTCATTTTGTAAACATGACAAAGCTTTGCTCCTTGGTGATTACCTTAAAAAATTTAAAATTTGGGCAGCCTGCTTTTGTCTGTCTGAGTGCCCTACATATATTTTGAATCTCTAAATAACTAACTGGGTCTTTATTGAACCTGAAATACTTAAAGAACTGAACAGGCAGCTGTCTTCATTGGAAAAATTATGGCTATGACACTATCCGTAAGTGCTTCCTTTCAGCAGAGAAAATAGAAAACTCCCCACCAGACTTATAGGAGTTACTAAAAGGATTAGATTCTAATCTTGTACCCTGAAGGGGTGAACACGTGTCATTAACAAATGTGTCATGGCCGTGAAGATAAATGGGTCATTCTGCCTCTAAAGTAATACTAAGGAGAAGAATGAAAAGAAGTGGATATACTCTTTCTGATTTGAGTTTTTTTAATCATTTTGGAGGTGTTTTAGGATATCATTTTGATTACATAATCATGAACATGTTAGGTTTTTTCCTTCTGAAAGTGTTCAAAAATTTTTTAAAATAGCAAATCCTAGATGTTTTCTGAAGAATTCAGTAGTTGTAATATTTTCAACTAAAATAAAAAGTTAACCTTTTTTTCTAATTTTTCCTAGTATTACAATGACTATGGTGATATTATTAAAGAAACGATGAGTAAAACAAGACAGATAGACAAAATCCAGTGTGCTAAAACGCTTATTCTTAGCTTGCAGCAGGTAAGAATGATTTACAATATTTTTTATGCATGAAATTCCATACTGTAGGACACATCCTGTTGTTTAATAGCTAGTGTGAGGTATTAATGAAGAAATTCTTATGGAAGGTAGGAATAAATAGGTCTAAACTGAAACACATTTTCTGCAACTATTTGAAAAACTGCCAGAAGTCTTCCTATACTTACCAAATATTGTGCTACAAAAAGTGTATGTGAGAGGCTGATAAATACGAAATGAATGTAACTCTGTGATACCTTCTTAACTCTTAAAACAATAGTTTGAGTCACATATTCAGAAACGTGTTGTGAAACTGCTAGTTTACCTATTCATGAACAGATAAACAAGGGAAAACACTTCCTGCCTGTGTGGTGGGGTTTTGTGGTTTTGTTTGGGGTGTTTTTGTTTGTTTGTTTTGCTTTGGGTTTTTTTGTTGTTGGTGTGTAGTGTTTTTGGGTTGTTTGGTTTTTTGTTGTTGTTTTTTTGGGTTTTTGGTTTTTTTTAAATATTCTGGGAAGTAATGGGAAGTTTTAGTAATTCAGTATTTCTTAATGTTTGGTAGGGGCTTCACCCATCTTTGAAATTAAAACATGATTTAATGCTCTCTTCAGTAAATGAGCTTGTTTGTGT
The DNA here is from genome assembly GCF_018139145.2 of Gymnogyps californianus. Taxonomy (NCBI): domain Eukaryota; kingdom Metazoa; phylum Chordata; class Aves; order Accipitriformes; family Cathartidae; genus Gymnogyps; species Gymnogyps californianus. The sequence continues at coordinate 18,541,913 of NC_059479.1, forward strand.
GGAGACCTGATGAATTCAGTCGAGGTCAGAGTCGGATTCATCTGCTCACATGAACCATCTGCATGAATCTTATTTACAGGATCAGAACAATAAAGCCATATCTCTGCAAACCACTGTAATCCAACATAGATCTCTGCTATTGTTGAAAAGAAAAATGTACCCCAATTTGTTCTCTCTTTCCCCACACCTTTTTTTTTTTTTTTTTTTTTTTTTTTTTTTGACTAGAGGTCGTAGAGCCACATAGTGGATATAGAGCTAGATATTTATCCTGATTGAGAACTAACCAGAAAAAGTCCTTAACGAAGCCCCTAAGCTGGTTTATCTGTATGGATGTTGCCAATACAAGGGAGGATGAGGCCTTCCCTTTTGATAGCAGCATGAGTTTAAGTAGCTGGTGGAACTGCAACATAAAATATGCAACTAAATACTCCTACAGGTTTTGCTGACTTTTCACCAGAGTTCACACATTTTTGTGATATTGGGTAAATGCTTTCCTTACTAGTCTTTTCTGTCTCGTGAATAACCAGCCCCTTATATTTTAAAGGGCAGACAGAGGAAGTGAATGTAGTAAGTACAATTACACGTGTAATAGGGAGGCAGTTACACAATCCTAATATGGCAATAAGAATAGTAATATAAGGGGACCCAAGTATTATACACCAAACAAACAAAAAAACCCCATATGTGAAGTTAAACATGTAACTAGCATTTTTTCCAGGAAAAACTTAAAAAACTAACCAGAGAAGAAATACTAGAAGTAATAGTGGGTAAAGGGAATAACTAAGTTGCAGTGAGCTACACCAACATAAAAGTATGCAACTATGGGCCAAAACATATCTATAAATTAAAAGTTAATGTTCATAGCCCTAGTTAGTCAGTCTGGTTTTGGTTTATTCTGTGTTGTATGAGAAGAGTGAAGGGTGAGTGTGTTAGACAAAATTAGAAAATAATAGAAAAATTGACGAAGAGAATTACAGTCAAATTCAGTAGGATGAGAAAAGGATTGATCAAAGGAAAAAAAGATTGTAAAGTTCAGAGTGTTCAGCTTTGCCACCTATTGATGAATAGTTAAAAGTCTGATCCTCAGTTGCAAAGTTTCTGGTGTCTTTGGCAACTTCCCTGAAGACATGTTTCCATTTTAGAATTTCTTCGTTATACTTGTATTTTGAAAAGATACAAAAAAATGAATTAGAAAGCGGTAGTTTGACAAACTGTAATAGTAAAGACCAGGTGAGAATTTACTGCATTTATTTCTTCTCTGTTAGTGTATGTATCAGGGGATCCTGCTAATTTTTAATATTCTCAACTCTAGAACACCTCATTTAGGGAAGTGCTGAAATCTGTCATCCAACATATTTACGGTTTGATGCATGCTTGGACAGTGTGCATTTCAAGGATTAACTCTGAAGTGCAGACTCTTCAAGAGTAGCCTTGACTTGGCTTTCCTAAACCACCATGTTTGTCTTTTGGGGTTGTTGAATTAAGAAAAAAAACCTGTAAAACACTTTTTTACTGAAACTTAGATCTGTGTCGATTGGTCCAAAGTTTGGCATAATCTTTTAATAAATTAATATCTCCCTTTTCATTTCATACAGCTTTTCAATGAAATGATTCAAGAAAATGGTTATAATTTTGACAGATCATCACCGACATTCAGTGGCATAAAGGAACTTGCTCGACGTTTTGCTTTAACGTTTGGACTGGATCAGTTGAAAACAAGAGAAGCTATTGCTATGTTACACAAGTAATTGTGTGCTTTGTATTACTTCCCTTTTTGTAAACACTTCTTGACTAACATCTTTTCAGTCTTTCATAATCAGTTTGTTAATACAAAACGCATCAGCACTAGAGACGATATAGCCCATTTATAAATTAGGAGATGACTCTAGTTTTGTCCCTGAATTAAACCCAAATGTTAAATAATGTTGATGTTCTTCAGCATCATTGTATAAGCCTGTAAATGATAGCAGTGTTGGTGCTATCACGAAAAAGTATTTTTAATGTTTTATCCGTAACAGTAAGAACTGATCCGCTTCATTGTCAGTGGTGGTCATGTTGGCCTCATGCAGAAAACTTGAAATGCAAGGTAGAAATATCATGACAGAAAGAGTGCATCCAGACTCAAATTATGAATAGTGTTCACTTTCTTTGCCAGAATATGGAAACATTGAATTACTGCTTTCTTGATGTAGAGGAAAGGTGTTCAGTTTTGATAGCTCCCAGTGCTTAGAACTTTTTCTTCAGTGTGTGCTTTATGTGACTTAATTTTTAACTTTTTCTTAGGGATGGCATAGAATTTGCTTTTAAGGAGCCTAATCCACAAGGTGAGAGCCACCCACCATTAAATTTGGCATTTCTTGATATTCTGAGTGAGTTCTCCTCCAAACTTCTCAGACAAGACAAAAGAACAGTGTAAGTATTTTCTTAATATTCTTAATATTTGTAGTGATAACCATAAAAGACATGCATCTGAATAAATACGTATTTATGTGTATTGCATTAACCTAAAGTGGAATCTTGGGCACATCAAGATAATTTTACACTAATGCAGTCAAGTATAATCACAAAGGGTAAATTGTATTTATCCTTGTTATTCTCATTTTATGGTGGATGAACAGAAATCATATTCTGGATTTGCTGTTGTCAGGCCTTTTTTTTTAACTAGATGAGGAGCATTGGGTGTTAATTTCAGTAGTTACTTATCTTGACATGTTAACATCTTGTTACAGATATTTTGCATCTTTGTAATTATTTTTTCCATTTTAAAGGTATGTTTACTTGGAGAAGTTTATGACCTTTCAGATGTCTCTACGAAGAGAAGATGTGTGGCTTCCTCTCATGTCCTACAGAAACTCTTTGTTAGCTGGTGGGGATGATGATACTATGTCAGTGATTAGTGGAATTAGTAGTCGAGGATCTACAGTAAGAAATAAGAAGACAAAGCCAGCAACAGGAAAACGGAAAGTACCTGAAGGTAGAACTTTTCTCATCTTAAAATTTACTAGAGTAGATACTCATATAAACTACACGTCGATCCCTATTTGTTAGCTTGAGTGAATTTGTATGGTTTAATCTATTTTTTTAAAACAGGATAACTTCTGTGCATGTATATGTCTTAGTGGGAAAATTATTCATTTGAAGAGTCTGAATAACATAACACTGATTCACAAAAGGAAATAAAGATGCTACGCTGCATTAAGTGTTTTAAATACTCTAGCCAGTGGTTATAAATCCAGGCCTTTTGGGGTACACGTAAGACTTTGTGGCAAAAAGTAAAGCAATTGATTGTCAGTAAGCAGAAAGTACAGGCATTGAAGTCATGTTTAGACACTCAATTTTAGACTAGTTTGAAAAAATTTGCTGATGTCCTGTGTTTCCTTCCAGCTGAAGAAAGCAGCAGTAGTGACAGTATGTGGCTGAACAGGGAGCAGACAATGCACACACCAGTCATGATGCAGACACCTCAGCTTACTTCCACAATAATGAGGGAGCCCAAGAGATTGCGACCTGAAGAAAGTTATATGGGTGTCTATCCTATGCAGCCTGAACACCACCAAGCTCCACTCGATTACAAGTACGTAGATGAGTAGGTCTGCTTTGTGTTAGTGTTCATACACAAAACCAGTTCATGTTTAAAATAGAATAATGGTCTTTTTAAGCACGCAAGTAACGTGGATGTTGGCTCAAAGGCAACAGGAAGAAGCCGCGCGACAACAACAGGAGAGGGCAGCGATGAACTACGTCAAGCTGAGAACCAACTTGCAACACGCTATGTGAGTGAGAGTGAAATATTCCTTCAGTGGTGTGGGGAGGGGAGGGTTTGTTAAATGCAGTGTTACTCCTGTGTCTTTTAAGAAGGATACATGTTCTAGTTCTTGAGTAGTGTTTTTCTGTGTCTTAAAATTTTAAGTTGCCTTAGAAAAGCAGTGGTAAAAGTGCATGGTGATGCATTTAGCAGAATAGATCTGTTTGATTTCTTGCTTATTTTTGAACTTAAATTCCAGAAAAATTAAATAGTTGTGAGCTTTGTAATAAAGGGAACTGGTTGTTGAACTAAATGCTATCTGTGGCAGATAGATATAATCGATGCAACATGTGAAACATCTTCTTTATGTATTCCTAAGTGCAGAATCATTTTTAGAAATAGAACGTTAAAAATGAGTTTTAAAATAGGTGTTCAATGTGTGAAGCAGAAAGTTTCTGCTCAGTTTAATTCTATTTCTTTCTCCTTTGACTTTTGAGTTGTAAGTTTAGAGTTCAGCTGCTTTTTTATTTAAAAAAAAGTATTGCTTTTAAAGAAACTGCTGTCTCAGCGTTTCTGTGATTGATACAGATTTTGTCTGACCTAAACTGACACCAAAGTTGAGAGGAATCCTGTAGTGCCAGTTTTTGTAGAACTTCCCAACCCAAACACACAAAAACCTTGTGAAGTCCTCTATGTTGTGAACAAAGGTGAAGACGGTCTAGTGTTTCTTAAATGATTGTTGTCCTTCAGAGGTCATACGTTCTTATTGTAATGTCATTTACTTCATTGTGATTCATCACGTGTGCATTTTGACATGCACACTAATGAAATTATGTTCCAGAGCTAGTTTAGCTGAGGAGGGGAAGACTAGTTTTAGAAGTTCTCTGCTTTAATGAAGACTGTGTGGTTCTACAGACGAAAAGTACAAGTTGTAAACTAAAACCGTGGACATATATATTGAGGAGCTTTACATCTTTCCCCTACTTGTTTTTAATTCTTTCATACCAGTACTTCATGTAGCATAGTTTCAGTGGTGTTCTGTGTTTTTTTAATATAGTGACTCCAGTTAGTATAATTAGAATGACTCCTTACTTGTCTCATAAGGTCTGATGTTACATGTAGAAGTTGTGAGGAAAGAGGATGAAGGACTGTGTGGGAATGTATGAAAACAGATTTATGCATCCACTTTATTGCAAAGACGTTCTTCCTTGCCTTGTCATAAGGCAGGAGCCATTTTTCCTTAGGTGGCAAAACTTAGGTTCTTTCTCACTTGAGCATAAATACTTGCATGGAAATCTCTGAATTAGGTGCGGTTTTGATCTGCTTATCAATTCCCGCAGCCTCTCAGAATACCCATTTAGAGATGTACCACAAAGTTCCATAAGTGATCTTTGTTAGTCGTTCTCTCTCACTCTCTTAGTGTCTTCTAGCTGGTTAAATACCAGTTTTCTTCAATGGTAGTTATGCATTTATTTAATTTCTTTTCTATCTAATGGAATTATCATTTGTTGGCAGTTCCTTACTGAACATGAGCTTTTTAAATATTCAGATAAAACTTAAGTTGATTTAGTGCTAAACAATATGCTTTTTCTTTTTATTTCAGTCGACGTGGCACAAGTCTAATGGAAGATGATGAAGAGCCAATTGTTGAAGATGTGATGATGTCATCAGAAGGGCGGATTGAAGATCTCAATGAAGGCATGGATTTTGACACCATGGACATAGACCTAGTAAGAAATTTACTTGTCTTTTTAGTGGATTTTGGATTTGTATTTCTGCTTTTAAAGTAGGATATTTGAATCAAATTTTCCTTTTGGTGAAACAAAAAAATAATTCTTGTTGATCTCTGCATTCTTAAACGGCTGTGCAACTATCTGTACACAAGTGCCATCTGTTCAAACTGACATACAAAAGGCAAGAACACTTCCTGTAATAATAACGTGAGAGATGAACATTTATCCCCTGTAAATTCTTACCCCTTGAGAGTTCAGCTTCATTTATTACAGTTTAAAAACTCTGGTTTTTTCTGAAATTACAGTTAACATGTTTATTTGCTTGCTTTCTAAAGCCACCATCAAAGAATAGGAGAGAAAGAACGGAACTAAAACCAGATTTCTTTGACCCCGCTTCAATCATGGATGAATCGGTAGGTTAACTTACGTAAGAGGAGAATAATGTAAAATCAGTCGTAAGGTTACAGTACTCTCTTACTTCAAATTTTAAATGGAAAGAATGCAATCTTTAGGTTGTCTTCGTTAGCTTATTTTGGCAGACTGGTACAGTCAGTGAAATATGCTGTAATTCAGCTTCATAAATTCTAAGGTAGTCAATGTTCTTTGCAAGTTTATAGGATTTTTGTTCTTAATACTTTATATGTAGCTATGTAAAAATCAAAAGCCTTTGAATCTGAAAAGAAAACACATCTGGTATGGAAAAGACCCTTGCAGAGGTTGGTAGCAAAGAGCTTTTTAAAAAAAAAAAAAAAAAAAGTTGTGCATACACAATATTAAAGGCAAGTTTCCTGTTGTGGTGAGCTTAGTTGAGTGACTCTGATGTCATTACCAATTGTCAGTATTGGATGGTTTGCACTTTTTTTCCTAAATTGGCATATTTACTTTTGTGCATAAGTAAGATAATGGAGAAAATAGAGATAATACAGATATCTGTTTATAGAGATGAGAGGTATTTTTTTCTTTTCGTATAAAGTTTTAGGTCCAAAACATCCGAAGTCTGTAGTTTCTGCTTGCAGTTGCCCTTTTTTCCGACTTGATAAATCTGCAGTCTCTATTCTCTTTTAAAAATCTGCATGAGGGATTCCTTCTGTCTTGAACCACTTGTAATGTATGCAGCCATTTTTGACCTTGTGTAGCTGGTACAAAATTACACTGGAAATAACAAGCTGCAGCAAGCCAGCAGAGGACAGTACAACAAGGCTTCCTGGGAATCTTGGACAGCTTGGTGGAATTTGGAAGACGGTTATGTATTTTTTTACAGTATTGTTGCAGCGTGAACCTGTTCTTGTTATGGGAGAAAGAAGTCTTAAACACTGTTTTAAATGCAAATCCATATATTTTGTACCAGTAGGCCTTTGCTTTAGTAGTAATGAATCAGACTAGGTTGTGCATCTAGCTGTTGTGTGTTCTGTTCTTGAAGTAACACCAAGAAAGTATATCACCTGTTTTCTGATGTTCTGTTTTAAAATAGTTCTTCCCCTCCCCTTCTTGATTTTTAATTGATCGATCTGTGAAATACCAGTCATTTTTTATTCTGACAATGCTGAAAATTTGGTCTTCTACAGGTGCATTTCAATGATTCCAGAAACCTTTCAGCTTTTCAGTTTCTAAAACTAATTAAGAATAATTTTGATAGGTTTACTGTTAGCTAGGTTTCTTTCCTATTACTTTATTTCTCATTCATCATCCCACGTGATCCCAGGATTTGCTAGGCACTCCTTAGCTGCAGTGTGGGAGTATCACCACATGATGGCAGCCGGTTACAGTCCCATTGCTCTGCAAGCTTTTGGAGCCAGTTCGGAGAGCCCAGCGGTGGCCTGCCTCAGTGTGCCAGCAGAACAAGCTGTATACTCTCCCTCTGCAAGGAGGGAGCAGTGGTGCACTGACATGAGTTGGTACGGTCAAGGGGACACCATCTAGCAAACCTTTCTCCCAGGCAGGACACAGCAAGGGTGGTGATCCTGGAAGCAGAACTGCAGAAAACAGCTGCATCACAGCACACAGCTGCTCCTTAGCATAAACCCCACCTAAATGAATTTAACTGCCTAAATGGGGAAAGCTCTGCTAATAGTTTAGGAGACAACATGAATCTGTATTAAATCAGAGCTGAATTTATCAGTCAGTATTTTAAATGTAAAAAAAAACCAATTTCATTAAATGCAAAAAACCTTCTCTGAATAAAGTTAATTTGCTTTATTCATATAATTTATTTCAGAGGTCCGTTATACTTGGAGTTGTTGCACTTGTTTTTAATAGACCTAGACATAATAAAGCTGTTTAATTTAATCAGATGCACATGGTTTATGATCAAAATTTTAGTCTGTCTTCTCATTTTTTGATGTGTCCAGTTATTGCTGGCACCAGAGGCAGTTGTACCTTAGTGTGCTATATTGTATGATGCATCTAAAGTGAATTTAATACCAAGAACAGTAAAAATTGGTTTGTAAACAGATAAATGTGAACAGCAGTGTTAAGGTTCAGGAAAATTAAGTCTCTCATGGCTCTTTTTGATTTTATAAAGTCCTGTAAAAGCTAGGACAGTCACAAGTTCTGGATCTTCTGGGGGTTTTTTTTGGCATATCAGTGGTGATACCTACTTCCATTGGCATAGAAAACTATATGGCTTGCTCCCACATGGGAAGTGGAAACTGATTCTTCGTTTCAAGAAAGCTTTTTCTTCACTTAATCACACAGCCTCCTGAAGGACAGTATTTTGATTTTACTTGATTATTGTTTGATTTTTCACGGTCTTCCTGACAGAGTTGATACCTTTAATAGGAAATATTAAGTTTGTGTCCTGGCTAGCTGCTGTGAGATGACCTGTTACTTTTATGAACCACAGACACAGCGGCCGCCAGCGTATAGAGTGTTTTGTCCCAGGCTTAGTTGCTGGAAACTGCACACTTGATTTCAAGTTAAGGCCTATGGAATGCCATTGTCAAAGAAGACTAAGTTAGGCAACTAACTAAAAATTATTTTGCAATTATTACCTAAAATATTAAAGCACAGTCTTTATCACATTCCTGCTGGATCTAGTTAATTTCAAGTGTGGGAAAAATATTTTCTAATGAATGAGGTGCCCTTTTCATATTATTACATAAATCAGAAGTGTGGTGAATCTGGTTTGGAAGAAAAATAAACTTATAATGCCTTAACATATCTTGAAGTGTCTTAATCTTAAATCATATACTAATTGCTTTGTTTTTGTTAAATGTGTAGTAGACTACAAATTGACACCATTTCTAACTTTTTTTTTAGGTTCTTGGGGTGTCAATGTTTTAATACCAGAGCAGCAAATAAATCAGTGGTGAAGTCATTTTCTAAGTGGAAGAGGAAGTTTTTCAATACAAAATTGTGGTAGATACAGTGAAATTCTGAACAGATTTTTCTCTAAGGAGAATGACATGCTTTCAAGATCAAGTGCATTGAAGGGGCAGTTTTGTTTGCCTGAAAAAAAAGAAATGTAAAGGACAAGTAAACAATTTGAGGATAAGCTACACTTTTTGTTGGAAAAAAAATAAATCAATATTTTATTTATGTGCTATCAGTTTATTTCCGGATCATAAGAAGTATTCCCTCTGAGTTTTAATCTAACAGTCCGAGAGGTGTTTGGTACAGATTTGAGCCCCTCTCTATACATTTGCTGGCTATACTAAATAATCATGAGCTCTGCTGGATTGCTGTTTACATCCATGAACTGAAATAATAGATGGATTGGTTTTCTTACAGTGATAGAACCAGAAGAGTGTCAGTATTTTAAATTAAATGCAAACTTCAGCAACAGAAGGTTTGTATTAATTAATCATGGAAAAAAGTACATAAAGCAGAATTTTAACAGCTTTTTAATCTAAAACACACTTTTATTCCAAAAGCTTCATGCTAGCCTTCTCAGAAAGGTCCATAAACTATGAACTACCAGAAAGTAACAGATCTCAGTCATGCTTGCCCATTACCAACCCTGAAAGTTTGCTTGTCCTTTGAGAAAAATGTAATGTTGTGAAATTCCTTCCAGTAGTGCCACTGTATTTTGTCTCCAAATAAAAGAAGCTTATTGTAGTATGTTTGCAGAAAAATTCTAAACAAAAATTATACAGCTTATTAGAGTGTGGGAATAGGGATCTAAATTTTAAATAAAATTATATATATATATAAATTGGTGCTGATTTTATAATTGCGCAGTTTGTTTAGTTTTTTCTTACTTTTAAATTCCAACTTAAAATTATGAGGTTTCAGAAATATATTGAAAGTTTAACAATGTTTAAAAATAGAAGAGCATGAGAATTCATGCTTTAAAAATGATTTTTAAATTTGTATTTTATATTGTTTTATCTATCTGTCTTTGCAAGCAGTCTTCAGGTTAAAGATACTTCTAACAGGTTACAGTACATTTCCTCTGTATGTAAATTAGATTGGATAATAGAAATTCATAAACAACCCATAACATTCTTTGAAAGCTAAGCTTTAAAGTTCATTTTGTGTCCATTCACAAATAAATTAAATTTGGTCTAAAACAGAAAGTGGATCTATGCCATTTTGACATCGACTCATTTTGCAAGGCTTAGGCAGCTAGACATCATTTTAAAGGAAATATTAACTTATATTGCATATGTATATTTTTTGTCAGTTGTCTCTCAGTTCTTGAGGTATATTATTTTAATCATTCCATGCCTTAATATGCTTGCAATACAAGAATCTCCCCAAATGGGTGAATACAAAAAGGCTTCCTGTTTTTAGACTCAGAAATTAAACATTCGGCTGTGGTAGCCAAAAACCATAGATTATCTAAAGGATCATGATAAAATATAATTATTTTACTAAGTCATGGGGTAACAACAAACTCAAAACTAGATCTGCCTAACTCATTTTACATAAATAAATACTCTCATGTCTAAAAGTACTGCCTATATTGTTTTTCACACCACTGCATTTAATAGAACTGCTGAGAGGACTGTATATATGATTTTAAACTTAAGTTGATTTTTCTTACTCTTGAAGGAGTGTTTCTTTGTGAAAGCAGTTCTTACAGCTTTGTTTTCAACCAGCTAAAAATGTTTTATATATTTACCTTAACCTGTTGTCCTCCACATTCTATTGTCCTAATTGTACTGTTTTCTGATTTGTATTTATGTCTTGAGACAGTAACTTTTTGAATAAAAATAAACCTACAGTATGTTGTATGTTTGATCTTTTTAAATCGGGGGTAGGGGAGGACAGTGAAGAAAAGGGTATGAGTAATGCAAATGTTATGTTTATAGAAATCAAAATCTTTTTCCATGTCTTTTAAGTGTTTGTCTCAGAGTTGGGATAATGTATGAAAAACTGCACTGTTTTATATTTGTAATAAATTGTACAAGTTTTTAAAATGTGAATAAAGCACTAATTGGGTAATAATTTAAAGTAGAAAAGTTAATGCAATCATGATTGTTTTAAATATGCTTTAATTTGAGATAAACTTGTTAAAAGAATTAGTGTAAATACAGAGTGAGCTTTTCAAGAGGTTAGTACCTGCAAATAAAATTTTTAAAATTTGTATAGAACTTTTACATGCCAAGAAATCAATGGTTAATTATTTTTGTGTTACGTTTTTTTAAAGGTGTATCAATAGCCTTTCTGTTGGTTTCTTTTTCCTGTTAACTTTCATCTGACATTATTCAGAATGCTTTTGATTCAGACATTGTATATAGTCCAATTGAAATACCACTAAAAGTGTATGCTACTTTCCATTTCTTACATTTATCGTACACCTGAGAAACATTCTAAGCTTAATTGGCAAGACAGCAAGGAAATGAGGGAAAAACCCTAAACATTTCTGCCCCTCCCACTCACCTCTCCTCAACTACTGAGCAGCTCTGGCTGTGTGTTGAAAATTCCTTTCTGTTACAAGGCTTTTAAAAGGAGTCATTTTAAAATCTTAGCGATAATACTTCTAATCCTTGCTAATGTAACTTTGGCTGGTGTTTTTATTATTATTATTATTATTACAAATGTTCGTTCCTGTCTCTAAATCCTGCTGTAAGTTCAATAGTACCTTGTGGAAAATGGTTTTAGTAGGTTCTGAGTTTATAACACAAGAAAAATACCTTCACTATACAGTGTAAATTTGGTACAAAAGCCTGTAAATGAAAGAAATTCAAGTTTTGAAGAGATAGGCGATAAAAATGTAGAAAACGGCAAACAATGCAGAGAAAGTAAAGCCTGTCCTCTACTTTACCAAAGAGGCCACAGAGAAGATAGTGACACAGAATGAAGTTCAAAGGCATAGTCTTCACATATTCTGTAAAAAGTATTTCTTGATATTAAACAACCGACAATATGTAAGAAGTTAGTGATTGCTTTTGTTTGTTTTTTTTGCTTCGGATGGTGTGGTGCTGATTCCTTTGGCTTGTTAGAGTTGGTAAATCCCCCTCTTCTCTAACCTCAGTATAACTAAGTAATTGCCTCTTTAAAATTTACTCCTCTCTGTTTTCCTGATAGTTTACACATACATTGTCCTAGCATGGGATTTCAGGATACCAATACTATTAACTTTAACTTCCTACCCATAAAAAGTCTACTGAGTTTTTTGAGATGCTTTGATTCACAATAGTGTTTTGCTGCTTTTCAACCAATAGCTACCTCCTTTTTTTTTTTTTTTTTAAATAGCCTGATGAATGTCATGGGCTTGTTCATTCTTTGAAGCATTTGTCAAAATTGTCAATTTGTGCTTCAGAATTGTTTCGATAAAACACAAATTGGTTCTTCAAAAATATTCCCACTTAACTGCTTTAAGTTAATTTTCTTTAATCAATTTATGATACTGAAATGCAGCTTATGCCTTTCCCCCATTTTTCATAATCCTAAGCAATCTCTAGTACTGAGATTTGTTTCATTTCTGATATTTATTGGCATCCAAAAGGGATCGTATCTTTGGTGGAGGTGGGTGATGACACGTACTTGGAAAACATGGTAATGTAGGACAATACATACTATTCTATAATAATAATACTATTTAAAAAGTAACAATTCAGCGTCAATTGTGCCTGTCATTTTCCTCAGCTGTCTTTCTCTCCAGTATCCCCTCATGTTGCTGAGCTTTCTTGAATGTATTTCTTTGATTAAATCTTAATTTTCATATTTTTTAAAAGTTTTTAACAGCTAGACTTTGAGTCGTTATAGATTTTGTAAATGAGTGCCTTCCAACTAGAGATTCAGTTGCCTTTTTTTGTTGTGTTTTTTGTAGCTACTGCCAGATTTTATAGATGTAAATCATAGTGGCAATACAGTGGCAAGAAGCTATAACCGTGCCCAGAAAAATGCTCCAAAGCGTGTTAAAGTGATTGGAAGGCTGACAGAGCCCTGCGTGAAGACTTCCCTGTTCTTCTAGAGAATATGTACAGAACTTGTAATGTAATCATGCTTCCCAAAACTGATTGTGTAATTTCTGCTAAGCTTTTCCGAGCATTTTTTGATTGGAAAAGAGGAGGAATGGCCATCATATTTTGCCTATATTAACTATTTTTGTCAAAGAAAGAGCTGCAGTTATGAGTTTTAAAAGTGAAATTTGTGTTCAGCTGATAAGAGCTTCAATTCTGCACTTTGAGAAAAGCTATTTAAAAAAAATTAATACGGTAAACTATAAATCAAAATAATAAAACCTCTAGGGGACCTAGAACATCTCAAATTAGGAAGGGGATGTGAAGTTGGTAGTTACTCCATGAAAGCATTCAAGTAATACAACAAGGTTTTGGAGAAATTGATTAATTAGTTTGATGAAGACAGCTTCTTGTGTGTTGAGGTGGGTAATGACAGGTCAGATCAAAGCAAACAGCAGCAGTTTGTTTCAAATTTGGTAGGCTGTGGACATATCTGGAATGCTCTCTTGAATAAGCGACCAATGTCCCGTTTATTTCCATTCTTTAAGAGTGCCTTTGAGAAGGGTGGGTCGTGTCCCATCCCATCCCGTCGTCCCCCCCCCCCCGTCCCCCCCTTTTTTTCCCCCTGGATACTAATATTGTTATGATTTATTTGTCAGAATTTTAGCAGGGATGGTGTCCTTGTGCTTATTTAGCCCTTCTCTAGAGCGCCCATTCAATACGTTTGACCTTAACTTAAACTTTTTTCCGTGTACCTTTCGCTCCGAATTGCCTGTAATGTCTCTCAACAGGCATTGTAAGACAGCGGTTCTTTGGGAATTGATACGAACGCTGTGCCATAGCTAATGCAGTTAGTAGCTGGTTTGGGTTGGCTCAGAGCTATGGTACGTGTGACGGGGCTTCACCTCAACCTTCTGATCTTGCGCTGCTCAGCCCGAGTATTTATCTGATAGAGTGCCTTCAGCCTTGGAGTACTACGTTGGCACCTCCACGTGACACCTTATTTACCACACCATATGACCATTCCAGGAAGCCATGCAATTTGCTGTTGCTTTTTAAATAGCAGTTAAACCACAGTTCTTGAGTGACGTATGCGCAATCTCTTATTGTTTTAACACACTCTTTTCACAGGTTTATATTCTGTTTTCTTCTTTTTAGACTGCTGAACTCCGCCAAAAGCAAAAAAGCAAACCACATCCACTTGTTTTTCGTATCATGCACAAAAGCACTTAAAGATGTGGCATATTTAACCTGCTCTTTGTATTTTTCATCTTAAAATACTGAGCTGTCTTTTACACAACTGTTCTTACGTATCAACTGACAAAACCTGTCGTTTCATTTTTTCTGTTCCTGACTTGTAATCTTTTGAAAAGCAGATTGTTTTGGGGAGGTTTTTTAACTGAAGTCTTCCATTACAGCCAGGAATTGAAGTGCTCTGTGAAGCCTAGTGTGGATTAGGGAAGTGGCTTTGTCAGTGAAAACACTATCTTGTCATTTCCATCCTGTTTGAGGTACTGATGGTGTTAGGATTTAAGGGCATATTGTGTAAATGCTTGTAACTGGAGAAGCCTACAGATTTGGACTATGAGTAGTTTTCCTTGTTTAGGAACTATTTTTTGTCTTTTCTTGCTCCTATCAATACCTTGTACTTAGTGAAAGCAGCTTGGTTGAAGTGCCATGAAGCTAAAAGGAACAGATGTTCTATTTAAAGTTGCTTTCGTTACAAATTATCTTTTTTTTTTTTTAAAAAAAAAACACCTTGCAACATTTCATCTTCCCGTTCAGAACAACTTTTAACTTGCATAGTTCTCTAGCTCACCTGGGTTGGATTTGTAGATCTGACAGAAAGAAGTGGTCCTCTGTAGAACGGAGAGACTGCCAGGGACGTGATTTCAGCTGTTTGCATTACCTTCCCTTTCTTGGGATTTGTGTTGAATTAACCAAAGAGAATGGGTTTCTATTTGTTGTGGCACACTACTGATTTGTCACAGATTGTGACAGATCTACAGATTTTGTGGATTTAGACAACTTAGAAGCATCGTCTCTTCACATGCTGTTTCTTTAGTTAACAGTATTAGATTTAGGTCACTTGATCCATTATTAAAGTTCAAAAGACATATCTTTTAGACTTTTCTTAAATCCCTACCTGCAAGGAAAGTCAGATTCCTTTTTTTTTAATTTGATTTGCTGTTCATCTCTTACTCATTTACCAGAAATGAATTGTGTGGAGTGGTCCGTAGAACCAAACCACACCGCTCGGGGAAGTATAGTCAAAAACGTGGTAACTTGGCAGGATGGGCCTTGCGGGTGGGTAACGACTCCTGTGCTACAGAACACAAACATATGTACGCACAAATCACAGCACCAGATGTAGTTTACACCAGCGTAACATGGCTCTGGAGAACAAGGTACTCTGACCGGTCAGCATGTTGGGCCCTGGCTGACAGATTGGCCACAACATGGTTCCTCCTCAGGCTCTGCTTTCTACGTGGTGTCAGATGTGTGTGGTGCCCGTCTCCTCTCTGAAGGGGTAATTAATTATTACTCCTATGTTAGCTGGTCACCAAGCTGCCAGTGGCCTTGCCAGTCCTGTAACCCGGGGTCAGCCACCTTCTGACTCCACCAAAAAGAATACCAAAATAGTTACCTCTGCTGTCTAGTTCATTTTAAATTGATTAGTGTGGTCAGCTTGAGCTGGGCAAATGCAGTCAGGTCCTACCTGCCTGGGGAGTGAGAGAATTCATTTTTTTATCAGAAAGAATGTTAGAGAAATAAACGAGCTTGGTTTTGGGCCAAGGCTTTCAGGCCAAGGCTTTCAGACCATTGTATTCGAGGAATAAAAAGACAGATTGGATGCATCAGCCTCTTATCCCTGTAGGACTTGCTAGGGGAGAGGAGTGGGAACACTTATACAGCTAATGTTTTACCTGAGACATCTTTTTTCAAAAATCTCAGAAGATTAGAAGTCCTAACTCATTCTTACTTAGTTTTTGAAGAAGTCCTCCTGAAACGAGGACTGAAATGTCACTGCTTTTATTCTCCACTCTCAGCCTGAATTTAGAAGGCCCCTCTTACTCCACACTCTATGTAACTGGTCAGGAGAGCAATACAAGGCCGTTACTGTCTCCATCCTCAGGCGCTGCTGTAGGTAATGGGAAGTGGGCGAAAGTGTTTGTCCGAGGGTACTGAAATGGCAGGCAGGCAGGCACCGAGATACCCTCTTTCACCTGCATACGTTGAACAGGATGATTATCTTCTGAATTTAAGAACAGTGATTCTTTCTTGTAATGATAGACTTTTTCAGTACAATTTTAAGGTACATAGGAGGGTGCGTGTTACGGGAATTTGGACTGAATGATTTGGGGAACGGAGCTTTGTCTTTCAAGGCAGATACGTATCATTAAGTAAACTGATGCTCGTGGTACAGCTGATTACAAAGAATTCTGCTTTCAAAGGATGATGCTAGCAATTATGCAAAGTAAAGCTGAAGTTAGTAATACCATGCAGCTCAAATCAGTATGATATTTTCAAAGTGATGTGATGCCTTGTAGCTTTCGCAAAAGTCAAATTAAAGTATTAATTCTGTTTTCGTTCTAGTACCGTAGCGTTTAGGGGTGAGATTTCCCTGACTTTGCGTGAGAATCAGATCTGGATAGATAATTTGTGGTAACTTATTCATTGAATTTGGCCTCTTTAATTTGTTCAAACATTGGGTGTTTTTTCAGTTACTTCTATTTCTGGTGCTACTATCTCTGGCTGAGATTCAGGTATTTTTTCCTGCCACCCTTCTGAAATACAGGGAGTTTTTCTAGTTATCTTTGGTCCCTATTGTCTTGTTTGGTTTTTTTTGTTTGTTTGGGTTTTTTGTTTGTTTTTTTTTTTTTTTTTAAATATCCTGTTTGGAGAACCAAGGCTTTTTAACGCTGTTTCAGTATAGCTCTTGACACCTAACACATTACTGAGTGAAGATAAGCTTAATGTTAGGCAGACAACTTGAGGCTTTTAAGACAGCCCCTAGTCTCCAACCAGATTGAGGAAAAATTGCAAATATTTGTTTACGACATCCAAAATGTTGTTAAAGCAACAAAATATTTGTTACAACATCCAACCTGGTTATATTTTTTAATAAGATTGTGGAATCGTAGAAGTATTGATTGGAAAGGATTTGTAGAGATCATCTAGTCCAGCATCCATCTGAAAATTTAAGTCAGCCAGCTGAAGTCAGCCTTAAACGGAGCAGCTTTTTCACAGCTGAGCCTTAAACACTGTGAAGGATGGCAGTAACCTGCTGCACGACCCTCCTGGCTCAGAAGCTTTGTGTATGTCCCAGCTGAGCACCCTAAGCCACAGCTCTTTCCCTGTCTCTTATCGCTTGCCCCAGCCAGGAGGAGCCTGACCCCCCAGCGTTGGTAGCTGCCCTGCAGGAGCTGAGCTGCTGGGGGGCTGTCCCCGTTTGGCAGCCCGCACCGCCTGGTTCCCTTTGCCTTCTCCGAGTAGGTCCTGTGCCCTTTGCCGTGACCCTCTCGTAGCCTCCGCTGGGCTTTCCCAATTCCTCACGCTCCTCTTGAACTGGGGGCCCAGCAGTCAACACCCTACTCCAGGCATGACCTCGCCAGAGCAGAGGACTGTAACACCGCAGTCTGCTGGCCAGGCAGGCGCCCGTAAAGAAATGGCATCATCTTTAATCTACTTAAGCCAGGATCAAGCAATTTTCATATTCAGCTGACTCTCAGCAGGCATTTCCAGAATTATGAGGCAAATATATTTTACTGTACATTGTATTAATATATCACTACTTGAGGGAGTATTTAATACTCTGTGTATGCCTGTTTAGTTGCTCGATCTGCATGAGCAGAGATTTACTCTACCGGAATGAGAGGCGCTGCTCTGGAGAGGTGCAGTGCCTCCCCAGCCCCGCAGCCTGCCCGATCCCGGCAGGCAGCCTGCTTTCCATCAGGCTAATGAGTACGGGAAGACTTAAATGTATTAAAATGATCTTTTTTTCTTCAAATATTTCCGGTTAACTCTGATACTCGTGTGTAAACTCCAAGTACAGCACCTTACAATAGCAGAGTGTAAAAGGTGTGGTGTGGCATGTCCCCTTCTGCAGGGCCCGTCCATCTGCACATACACAGCCTGGATGTTTCTTTGGGCTAGAATTGATCTGATCCCTCTGATGCGAATGTCACTGCCATGCGTGGTTCACGGCTATCTGCAGCCTGGGATAAGGCCTCTGGTTTGGTGTTTCCCCCCCCCTCCTCCCCCCCCATCACTCTGTACCTGCAGATCTTCACAAACTGTAAATCTCTACAAGGATGTACAAATAAGCAGAGCTGTTCTTGTTGCTTTATGGTAACAAAAAAAGTAATCCTTTTTTCAGAGGAAAGAAGGTCATGATAAGCCACTTCAGGGTGAAGATAAAATTGGTTAACAAGACTCTTCATAGAGAAGGAGAATAGCGATGAAGAAAACCTTCTTAAAGGATGCTTCAGGGTTTGTATTGTGAGAGCAGGGCTGAGGCTTCTCCACTGTGTTTTACAGACTGTGTGTGTGGACTTCATCTTTCCCCCGTGTCACTTGAGCCCGGGGAGCTGTCGGGGGGCACTGTGAAGGGGTGCGTGTGGGGGCGTCTGCCCCATCCCAGGAGCGCTGTTTTCAGTACGAAGTGCTTAATGCTCTTCTCTCCCAAGAACAGCTCTGCCGTGTGCTCCAGCAGCCTCCACCTCTGCAGAGGCTTTCACCTTTCAGCGGATGGAGGATTACCTCTGTGTTAACGAACAAAATGGCGAGTACTTTTGGAGCTGAAAGGAATTAATTGCTAGATTAAAATGGGCTGAGTTCTCTGTCTTAGGAAAATATTAGTATGTTAGGAAAGTATTGAATTACAGGGGCCTCTAATAGAAATAAAGGAGCTGGCAGAGTAGAAAGGTAAAACAGGAGATGTTTACATGGTTTTAGTGGCTGAGAAATTTGAGAACAGGTTGTACTTCTCAATACTGTCAGGATGTGATTTACAGATGTTTTGGTTTAGATGTGTAATGGAAAATATGTTTTAAGTGCTGGACTGTCATTGTGGTGAAGACTGCTGTACTTCCCGCTGGAGAAAAGGTCAGGTAAGTGATGTTCGGCTCCTGGGGAGAGGACTTCATAATTCTTTCCTTTGGCCAGAAATTTGGGGAAGAGAATACTTTTTGTTCAGGCTTAAGTGCAACGTAAATGTAGCTAAATCTATTCTAGGACCCAAAATAGCCCAGAAGTGTAAGTCGTGGTGCATTATGCCATGCAGATCCTCTTTATTTCCCCTTATAGATCCTCCAGTAGCCTGATGGACGCCTGTGCTTCCACAGCGTAAAGTGATCCGCTTCAGTAGCGTGGTCATCTTGCTGGTTTTCAAGAGATACATGGCCACCAGAAGGGCTCCCTTAGGAGACCTGAACCACAATACAAATTCCACACTCTCACCATAATGCCTTCTGGGGAAGTATTTGGGCTTGTTTCAGGTCCTTAGAACACCCATTATTATGGGTCAGTGAGGTTTGAATGCTAAGCTGGTTATTCCATTTCCATCACAGGGACCACTCTCTCTTCCCCATTTCTCCTGTAGGGCCCTTCTCAAGCTAATACTCAGTTAAAACAGGAGGTCCTCACCGTAGTGGAGTGGTCTCTAGTTGGGGCTTTGGGAAGAGGTTCTTTCTGAATCATCAGGAAAAAAAGACGTGCATCAACCTCTCTTGGACTGTGTTTTCTCTACTAGCCTGTCTTACTGTGTCCTCTCAGTGGCCCTCCAGCTAGAAAGAAAAATAAATTCAAAGGTCTTGAGCATCTTCAGCAGGAATTTGGGATGGAAGCTCCACAGAAGCGAGTGATCCAACTTCCCATATTTTCCCCAAATTTCCTTTTTCTTTAGGTCTCTCTTCTGAATGGATTTGTCATGGCTGCAAAGTTTTTCAGCCTGGAAAATACTGATTTCCCCCCGCCCCCCCGCTTTGTGGTTGCCTGACTTAGCAGTAGGGTCAGTGCCTTGCAGCGTGATGTCATGGGGGAGCGCCCGCCCTCGCCGCCGGCACCCGTCACCTTGGCCCCCGCAGTGGCATCTCGAAGCAGCAGGCGCTGTGAAGTGGAAAGCAGTAACATGAGAAACCACATGGCTACTGCCATATATTAGATGGTGACATAAGATACACAGGTATATCGTTTCATTAATAGCAGTTAACTTAATCAGTTCTTTTCAGCCTTGGCTATGAAATAGGCAGCCTATCCACAGCGCTGTCCTCAACTCTTTTACTGCCTTACTTCAACCTTTCTTCTCCTAAAATTGTTACAGTCTCTTAACTCATTAGACATTTGCACAATTAATTGTCAAACATATTCTTGGTGTAGTGAAAGACAAAAAAGCCCCCCCCCAATTCTTATTTAAAATTTGTATAGTTTAAACTGGAATTTATTTGACTTTGCATTCAACTCCGGAGCTGGTGTCAGGACCTAGGTAATGCTGACTCCTGCACCAATTAGGACTAATCAGTGTCATTTAAAAAGGAATTTAGGATCTATCAAATTTGATACGCTTTCCACTAAATAATGAATGTTTCTATCTCCACCCTCTCTCAGCGGTAGTCGAAGTCTCCTTGGTGCTGTAGATGGATTTGTTTTAAGCCAGGCTAACTCTGCAGGCTCTTCCAATCAGCGAGGCATCATTACAGTGATAAAAAGAAATGTGAGAGGAAGCGAGAGCAAAACCCTCTTCTTTCTTGAGGAATGATCATAAAACCTTGGATGACTCAGTTTTCTTTGCCTCCATTTTACACTTCGTGTAACTGGCTCTATAAGCCTGATTTATGTTTTACAGCATCTCTTCAGTGCTGCTGTGCGGCGCGTTGTGGCTGTGGGAGCTGAGCTGGTGGCTCAGCATCCGTGTGCTCCCCGGGGCCGGCACTGAGGAGGGGTCCTGGGCTGGGGAGCCATGGAGGAGAGCGAGCAGTTTACTGGAGATGGACCCGGAGTGGCTGGTGAGCCATGGCAGCACGGGAATGGGTGTTCTCTTCATCAGCGGGGGAAACTGGGGCCCAGGAGAAGCCTCTGCTGTGCCGAGAGAGGACAGCTCTGCTGGTGGGCCCTCACTCTGGGGGTGGCTGGAAGGTTTTCAAACTGCTCCTTATTGCCCTCCTTGAAAGGATGTGTGAGACAGTGGCAGTGCTCTGGGAAGGGCTTGTGTTGGAAGCTTTCTGTATAGATGAATTCTCACCACCCCATTACACCAAATTCGGAGATGGAGAGGCTTCTGCTTATCTTGTTTTAAGAGATGCGGTGTGTTAAGCAGGGCAGTTTCTCACAGCGGGACGTTAAAGGTTCTGCAGCGCTCTGGGTGCAGGAGAGATGGAGGCACTGGAGGGAGGGGTGGGGGTTCGAACTTCTCCTGAGAATGGTTTCATGGGCTGTCTTGGTGCTGCCCCATCTTGCACCAGGTAGAGCGTTTCTGCGTGGGAACTGTAGATGTGAACATCTGGAGTCTCACGCGGGGAGAGGGTCGGGTACTTGCTCAGCAGGTGATGTCAGCTGCCCGATACACTCCAAAGTGGAATTTTAGGAAAAAATTCTGTCACTGCAACTGCTCAACAGAAGGCTGAGCTGCAGGGACCGCCGAGCAGGTGTCTGACTTACAGACGTCTTCTCCGGTGCCAGAATGGTGTCTAAGCTGTTGGACAAATTTACTGGAATCATTATAGTATCTTGCACTACTGGTGAAGTCTGTGATTCTCTGCAAGGCTGATGGAAGCCACATGGAGCCTCTCACCTAAATGGTCACTTCCTAATCATCTCTTTCAGTGTATCACAAAAGACCACCTTCTACAACTTTTAAAAGTTTACGTGCAAATTAAAAATCAACCTTCCTCTTGAGCAAGTGCTGCATACATGCATCTGAATAACGCAGTGTCTCACAGCTGAGCAGATCACAGACGTTCTAAATTTGTGTTTTGTTTCACAACATCTGGGCACATCCTTACAAAAGCAGCATCACGCAATGGCACCGAGTGCCCTCTGTGGACAGGAGGAGATGCTGCAGCCCCCTGCTAGTGGCTTCCCAGCTTCTGGGAGCCCACCTAGCCCAGAGGCAGTGATGTGCCAGAGCTGCACGACCTCAGGACAGATGAACAAGAAACAGGGGGTGAGAGAAGAGGGACAATAGCAGATTCACCTCCAATTGGCTTGGTTCATTTAGGAGCCTTTGTACTCCTTTTTGCTGTTTTTCTGCAGCACAGTGGAGCTGTGTTTGTCTTACATCCATAAATGAAGGTGGGGAGCACTATAGGATGTACAGGGCATCCACCTAAAAAACCAACGTGATACGAAGTGTGACATCGTGGGGCGAGCTGTGGGCTGGGCCGTGCAGTTGCAGTGAGCTGGAGTTTCTTGTACTTGGGTTTGGGGGGACGGACCTGGAAGTGGAGAAGAGGAGGGATGGGAACCAAATGAGAAACAGGTTAGGAAAAAAAAAACAAACCGTAAGAGGAGGGAAAACAAGGGAAACTTGTTAATAGCAGTCAAGCTGGTTATCTGGCAATTAGGTGGACTTGCACGTGTCCCAGGAAAAGAAGCCATTAAGGAAAATGGACCTGCCAGCAAACAGAGAGAGATGTGATTGAGGAGGAAACTGCTGGTGCGGCTCTATAAGACCTGAGCTTTGAAGGAAACTTTAATGTTGGGTGGAAAATCTGAAGTCACTAAAATGGAAAGGAAGAGGAAGTCGCAGAGCTACGCAGAAGGCAAAAACCTCTGCAGAAACCTGATCATTGATGCTGAGACAGCAGGAGCTCTGCTCAGGTAGGTGAAGGCAGGAAAGGCAGCTCCTGCCTGCACGAGAACGGGCCCTTTTCGCTGGGAAAGCGTCCCTCAGCAGCAGGGCTGTAAGGCTCATCACACTTGGTCTCTTGCAGCTTTTTGAAGCTCTTCCATCACAAAATCCCACATCTATAAGATGAATGAGAGGGGCCCTGTCTCACTGGTTTTAGGTCTTAGTCCAAACCCCAGCAGGCGAGAGAGAAGCTTGTCCGATGAACGCTCTGGGCTCTGGCTCCACTCCAGGCTCGTGGCCACCGAGCGCTGTGTGATCCCGTAGATGAACGTTCAGCTCTCCCCCGAGCACGAAACACGTTTGCTGGCATTGCAGGGTCCACGGGCACAGCCCCTCCTGCAAGCGAGCGTGGCCGGTTTGAGCCTCCCCGCGCCTGTGAAACCGTTCCTGGAGGTCCCTGGGCGCTGGTGCGGTGTGGCTAAGGGCGGTGATGGCAGATGGCCCCCATCCCACAACCAGATGCCTGTGGGCAGGCAGCTGAGACCTGGGTGGAAACCAGAGCTTGCAGATTTCCAGTGTGCAGGGCTTGCAGCAGGAGGGGCGTGTGCCCCCCCTCCTTGCAGCGTCTCTTGGCTCCTGCTCATCCTCTTTGCTCTTCCACACAGACACCGGCGGCCTCCGCCTCTGCAAAACCCTGAAACCTGTAATGAGCTGTGCAAACTGCCAAGAGCTTTTTTTTTTTTTTAAGAAAGAAGTGAGATGATTTAACAATTGATTTACTGAAAACACCTCCAGCCTAGCAGGTCAGTCTCTCTCTGTTGGGGAGAAGAACAGTGTTTTCTCTCCCGGACAGCATCCCGCCATGCCCGCAGGCTGTGCCGCGCTCCCGGCAGCGCCCAGGGGCTGCCCCGGGTGGGCGAGGGCCCATTAATGCTCTCGCAGCTGACCCAGAGCTGTGTGCCCAGGGAACACCGGGAACACCACCCAGCCGGCAGCTCTCCGTTTCCAACCCGCCCCATGGGAGGTGGGATAAAGGATTTCGGTCCGTTCTGAGAAACGGGCTGCAGGTAGGTGGAAGAAAGGCTTCAAGTGGGGAAGGCTGGAGGGTGCTGTCCCCAGGGCACAGTATTTGGTGGGGACAGGCAGGTCAGTCCCCACCGCGTACCTCCTGATGCTCGCACTCTGCCAAGCTGGGCTCTGTCCTACGGGTGTCCGTCTGTCCATCCCACGTGATCCACCGCAGACATCTATCCTGCTTTTCGTGCCCCAGAGCCTCCATGTGAATACTCCCACCATCTCAGCACAGGGCGCTGCTGGCTGGCGAGGAAACCCCCAGTCCTCTGGGTTTGTGAGAAAAGTCTGTGGAAAGGTTTCATGGCCTTTCCTGACAGTTCTGGGAAGGGGAGGAAAAAAAAAAGTGTGAATTTTTTGGGGGAAAGTTTCCTTCTTGCTATGGGATTCTGCAGCCTTTCAGGCACCTGAGTAAATGTTGAGTCTGGTGAACTGCTCACACTGCATCTCTGTGATCAAACTGAAGTGGATTGAGCTGGGTCGCCAATAAAAAAATAGATATTTGCATTTCTGTTTCAAACTGTGTTCAAAGCACCAGGCGCAAGAGATGCCACTCGGTGAGTGATTACTGCGTTTCATCGCTTGGCATGTGACTGAAGTCTGTCTGGTGCTTTTATGCCAGATCTCCAAAAAGGCCCAGAACTCGCCTGGGGATGGGTTTTAAAAAGTGCATCATCTAATTCAAGTACAAAGCAGATGAACAGTCTTATAAATGTGATCAGTCATTCGTGTGCTTAAGTCAAAGCATCATCTCTTTGAAAATCCAAATACCTGTTCATCTTCAATCAGAGCTGCTAGCTCCTGTTTTTTTCCCAATTTATTTATTTTTAATATCTAGCTGCTAGTATGGCTGCACTCCACCCTTAAATGCCAAGAGAGAAAACACGTGCAACCTTGCTGGTGAGAACGTCTTGGGAAAGCAATGTGATTTGTGTTTGTGTGCAAGCAGTGACAAAATTGAAGTGTAAATAAGGGTTCAGGCTGTATAAATCTGACACTGCATTAGGTGCTGCTTGGTGGTAAATCCGTGTGTCCTGTGTCCCAGAGGGAGGAGGCGGCAGGAGGCTGTCTCGGCTCCGGCTCGCTGCAGAGCAGAGCCAGCGGTTGAAGACGGAAGCAGGGAACACACAAAGCTCCCTGGGCGAGAGCTTTGCCTCTTTGCAATTGCAGTGTCTGCGCTGAATCAAGGTTGAGCCCGTGGTGAACCCGCTGCCAGTGTGCTTCAGGGCACGCTGCCCGCGGCTGCCCGCTCAGCTGCCTTTAGTTAGTTTGTATAGAGGAGGAGGGGGCACAAAACCTGCTGCCTGCTCCCCTGCCCTGCGCTACCTTGTCTCCTTGGCACTTGGAGAGGGGCGTTTCAGTGAGTCGGGGATTAGCAAGTGAAGCCCATGTAGGGCCTGAGAGCAACAATCCCAAAGCAAGGGGGGCAGTGGTGCTGGGACGGTCCCGTTGTCCCCCAAAATGGGCTTTGTTTCTCTGCTGGCACTGGGAAAGGTGCTAAAATTCCCCCAAGAAGACCTGCAATAGGAGCCCCTCTCCCTAGGAAATATGCCTAAACCTCATTTCAGCTCACGGCGTGTGACTGTACCGCAGGCCAGCCGCTGGGGGAATGGGCTCGGTGGGTGGAAGGAAGGGCTCCTGCCCGGTTGCCCCCAGCTCCCTCAACAGCTGTATTTGGGGAGAACCAGCTTTTAATCCAGGAAGGGATTTTCTGGGGAAGCAGAGTGGCCGGCTCCAAAAAGGAGAGGTCAGGTGCTGGGAAGAGATTTGGCCTCAGCGCTGCTGAGGGCTGTTTCCAGAGAAAAAGCGTATTTATAGAACGGCCCAGAAATAGCGGCATGATATAGCTGCAGTGCTGCAAGCCCCTTGATCCCTGCCAAGACATTTGGGGTGGCTGGGCCACTTAAAATATTTTAGGCACGGTACAACATCAGCTGCTATCAAAGCTTGCAAGGAGGAGCAAGAAGTGTCTGGGCATGGCGGCAGCAGCAACCCTGAGCCCTCTGTCCAGAACAGCACATCAGTTGTGCCATCCTTCCCCCAAATTGCTTACTCTCTGAAGGTGTTTGCAAGCACTGAAGTCTATTATTAGCATCTGTAACTTATTTATGTTTGGAGTGCAAGTATGATGAAGAGAAAAAACAGTTCAACTCTTCTTAATCCCAATATTTATTTATTCCCCTCCTCCCCCAAGCCTGGCCTTCCCATGGGAGCTGCAGCTCAGCCTTTTTGTGCTCCCCCTTCAAGGAGCTGCAAAAGGGACTGGGGAAAGCAAGTCCCCATATTGCCCACAGCCAGCCCTTCCCTGGGCCGCAGTTGAGAAGAAAGCCACTGCTTTCTGTTCAATTCCTGCCTGCCCTAGAACCCCGCACCCCTCCCTTGCCATGTTCTTGTGGCCCCAAGGCCCACCGCTTCTGCTGGGGTTGCTTTTTTTCAAAACAAACAAACGAAAATAGCGCTGGGGCTGCTGACGCTCAGCTGAGGAGCACCTCCGGCCAGGGAACTCCCGCAGACCCCACATCTTCCCGCGCCTCTCCCCCTTCCCAAACTGCGCAGGGACTTTGAACAGGCTGAGATAGAGCCTGGAAACCCCGCCTCGGGCTTGGAAATTGTTCAGCGATTTATTTCATTTGTATTTTTTGAGATTTCCATCTTGTTAGGAACTTTGCAGGATTCCCGCTCCCCAGCCCGGGCTCGCGGGGCTGCGATGGGGCCGGGGTGCTCGGCGGTGCCTCTGCCCACCTCCCCTCTCCCCAAGGTGGACACATCCCTGCGGAGCGGGAGCCGCCTCAGCTGGGCTCCAGAAGGGGCAAAAATCACTTTTTTCCATACGTCACACAGTGCTTCTTGCTCTGCTGGAATCTGACAGAGGATACAGCCAGGGATCCGGCCCTCGCGCTTTCTGGGGAAGTCCCACGTGCATTTGGGCTGGCTGTGAGCTTTTGGAAAGGTCTGGTTTGCCCGGGCTCTGTGTCAGGGCTCGAAGCTTTTGGCTCTGCTGAGAAATTAAATGTGGCAACAGGAGCTTCCTTTTGGGGGGAATGTTTAGTTTTCTATTATTTAAATAAAACTAATGAAGTAACGTGGAGTAATGCAGTATAGTTCAACTTGGCTTATAGTACAGAGAAAAAGTTATAAAATCCACTATCTTGCATTTTGCCTCGAGCTAAGAGCCTGCACCCCAGACCCCCCAGGCTCCCGCCTGTCCCAGGGCCCATCCGGGCACCCGCAGCCACCAGGAACGCACAGGGCTGTTTCCTCTGTGCTTTGAGTCGCTCGTAGGCACAGATGGGTGCTGGAGGGGAAAGAGGAGCCCTGTGTCTGCTTTCCCCATAGATAAAGTCACGGTTTGGTGGAACCGCAGGAGACCTTGCAGCATTTATAGAAATAAATGGAAAAGGTGGAAGAAAGGAGCTGGACAAGAAAGCAGCTCTGCCGCTGCCCCTGGAGGCAATACCCAGCTTTGGGCCTCTTGGACCCCGCTGTGTGCTGCTAAATAGCAGGGGGGGCTTTGTGCAGCCCGAAGGGGAGGACCCCGCAGTGCCTCCCCGCAAGCTACAGGGATCAGCATGATGCAGCCACATGTGGCAAAGGAAATATTTCCATTGATTTCAAGAGGCTCAAGCAAGGCTAAAAAACGTGTGCGTTAAGATGAGTTTTGTTCGCCGTAGCATTGCATTGATTTGTCCTGTACTGGCGCTGCTCTGCATAGGAGCGGGACACGTCCCCACGGGGTCACTTGCAAGATCAGATCTATACTGCACGCAGTTGGGGAGTAACTTATCTGTGAAATTGGCTGCCTAAAGGACAGCTGGCTTTGCCACTACATTTTCTGGCTGTATGTTCTTTCCTGATAAAAAGAAAAAAAAGAGCTTCATCCACCCTTCCCAGCAGTGGCTAGTAAAAATTTAATTTGATGTATGTAATTTGAGGACTGGGGTGCAGCAGGAAGACCAGAGCTTAGGAGCTTTTGGAAGCTATTAAATAACTGCGCTTAAGAATGATTAAAAAATAACTCCATTTCCTTCCCGCAGGAGAGGGTTGGACCTTTCCTTCCCCCCGGAGCCCTGCCAGGGCTTGCAGGCAGGTGCAGGAGGGCGCTGATCCCTGCGGCTGTGAAGAGCCGATGAGATGAAATGGAAATTGGGGTTTCCTCAATAAGAGCAGGGGGCTCAGCTTCGTTTTCCTGCAGGAAAGGGGGGTTTGCGCTCGGGGGTGGAAAAGGCCACCAAATCCCTGCTGTAGGATCCAGGTGGAAACAAGCTGCGTTGTTTTCCCACGAGATAGGCAAGCAGGACCAAGGGCTGGCTGTTGCCTGTGGTTGACTGCACTTAGCTTACCCCATGCTAAACCCCCAGTGGCTTGCTCGTGTGAGCTTTGATGTTATAGGAAGACACCAATATAAACTGTTAGCATGAAGCAGCAGCCAGAGGCATGGCTCATCTTAAGACAGCTTGTTTCCACTGCTTAAACTAAACAACTAAACCACAGCAAAGATAAAACCTTCTAGCTGGGGGTTTGCATGAGAAAGTGGGGCAGGCATGTGCTTTTTATGGTCTGTTTTATTTATTTGTTGATGATTTGTGTATGAAACAGGAGTCCTTACATCGTGCACGCTCCTCTCTGGTTTAACCAGCTCTTCCTCATGGTAATGCCTACCGCTGCTGCTCTGGAAGGAGCAGAGATGTTCTTCCCTGCGTTAACGTAATAAACATGACCACCTTTCAGTGGTTTGGTGTTACAGGGGCCGGAGGTTTTGCCCTGTTGCATTCGTTGTGGTGTTTCTCTTTCACATGCTCTTAGGAGAGGCAAATGCTGGAAGTCAAAACCAAACTGTACGGCTCATTTTTAAAAACGATGTGAAGAATAAATAATCCTGACCCAAAAGAGAGCTGCCTGATGTCTCACCCTGGGCACGTCCCTCTTGGTTTTGAGCCAGACAAACCAGGCTTTGCTGGGCTGCATCCCAGGGTGGAGGCCAACCTGAACCCTTCGTGTCTAACCGAGGATCGAGTCACCCTCGGCACTCACAGGGATGTTCAAGCAAGGCAAGTGACTGGGGGGGCAGGGATAGCGAGGCAGCGGCCGCTTGAGCGGGTAGAGCATCCATCTGCCATTGTGGTTGTCCTGGTTTCAGCTAGGACAGAGTTAATTTTCTTCCTAGTAGCTGGTATAGTGCTGTGTTTTGGATTCAGTAGGAAAATAATGTGGCTAACACCCTGATGTTTTTAGTTGTTGCTAAGTAGTGTTTATACTAAGTCAAGGATTTTTCAGCTTCTCCTGCCCAGCCAGCAAGAAGGCTGGAGGGGCACAAGAAGCTGGGAGGGGACACAGCCAGGACAGCTGACCCAAACTGGCCAAAGAGCTATTCCATACCATATGACATCGTGCCCAGTATATAAACTGGGGGAGCTGGCTGGGAGCGGCGGATCGTGGCTCGGGAACTAACTGGGCATCGGTCAATGAGTGGTGAGCAATTGCATTGTGCACCACTTGCTTTGTATAGTTTAATTCTTTTAGTATTACTTATTACTATTCTCATATTATTATTATCATTATCATTGTTTTTCATTCCTTTCTGTCCTATTAAACTGTCTTTATCTCAACTCACGAGGTTTTTTTTTTCCTGATTCTCTCCCCCATCCCAGGGGTGGGGGGGGAGTGAGCGAGCGGCTGCGTGGTGCTTAGCTGCCGGCTGGGGTTAAACCACGACAGTGGTGAGAGCAGGAGATGGCAGGAGTGAGATGTGTGATAAGGCTAATGTGTCAGGGTGATATTTCAGACAGCAGCCTCACTGTGTTTCCACCTCCGTGCCCCCTGCATCGCTGGGAGCTGCCAGCGCCCTGGGCTGCGTGTGGCCCTGCTCTGCCTGTGCTGGGGGAGCGACACGACGAGGGGCAGTGGCAATGAGGAGGGGGGGGTCCATGGGGAGTCCATGGATAAAAGCATGGATAAAATAGCTGATGGTGAAAAAACCCTTGGTGCAAGGGAATGAGGAGGAGCCTGGGTTCATGAGATGTGCTGCTCTGCACTGTCCCTGGGGCTACACATCACACTTTGGGCTAGGGCAGCGCTCAGAGCGGGTCCCTGGCTCCACTGACATCCCAGCCCGACCCATCGCACCATCTCACAGCCTTCTCCTCTCTACCCTGCCTGTGATTGCCCCTCCTCTGAAATCTCCATCCCTCTTCAACAAATTAACCCAGTGCAGCCACAAGCGAGAGCATCCCTGGATGGCGGCTGAGCAGGCACTGGGCTGTCCCGGGGCAGAGCTGCGCTTGCTTCTGATGCTTCAAAAGCCTCCTGGTTGTTCCCCGCATCTCCTTGAGTATTTGGCTTTCTGGTGCACAGGCAATGTCTCAGGCAGGGGCACGTGGTGCCAGTGCTGGCTCCTTGCTGCCTTCCCTCCTCCTCCTCCTCCTCCTGCACGCAGGAGAAAGGCGTAAGCGGGCAGCAGATGTGCAGGGAAGGCGGGCATGGTGCGTCGGCCACAGGGTGAGTGCCAGAGCAACCCCTCTGGCCTTTCCAGGGGTGAGTGGGTTGGGTTTGTCAGTTGTTTTTTCTGGCTGTGGCCTCACACTGCCACAGCCCAGGCACCCACTGGATCTCCCAGCCACAGCGGTGGTGGCCATGACCCCCCTTCTCCCTCAGGCATCCCCACCACAGGGTTAGTCATGGCCAAGGCTTTATTTTAGCCATCTTGAACAGGGCTGCTGTACTTGTGCCTCTGTCTGGAAGATAGACGTGCGTGTGTGTCCCAGCTCCTTTTGCCCACTTTTTGGCCTGGGTCAGTCAAGGCCACCGGGCCAGGGCTGGGTTTCCAGCCAGACTCAAGGCTGAGCCAGGGCTCCATCGTAAAGCCTGCATTCCCTCATCCCCTCTTTAATATTTATGTCCAGACTGCAGAGGTTGGAAATACTTCCAGTCGATAAAATAGTTTGACAAAACCAATCAATAAAACATTATAAAAAGCGGTGAAAGATGGAGGAGAGATCCATCGGCTGTAAAGCACCGCTGCTGTGTGCAGCCTCTCCAGGCAAGGAGCGTGAATTGCTGGTGGTTTCCAAAATCCACCTGTTCCCATGGGGTGAGGAATAGGAGCGTTTAACATCTCTAGCTTCTGGGATGGGGTGTGTAGGGCTGTAATGGCATCAGTGGGGCATCCGGGCTCTTCTCTAAGAACCAAAACCATTGGCAAAACCTCTTGGTCGTGGGCCCAGAACGATGGCAGAGTCTGTGCAGAGGCTCAGGGTCTCCAAAGCGTCCCTGCGCGCCTCGGCACACTCCTGTCCCCGTGGGCTGGGGGCAGGGAGGGCAGTGCAGAGCTTGCTGGTGGTGGTCTGAGGGTCTGGTCTGAGGGTCGGTGCTGCTCTGACATGAGGGAGAGGTGCTGGGGTGGCAGCAGGGAGCGTGGTGCCGGTGCAGCTGGGTTACTGTACCTGGGGACGGGCAGCAAAGCCAGCCCGATGCCGTATCGAGTGCTGAGAGCTGCAGATAACCCAGGTGATGTCTCACGGCAAAAGCACAAAGCCATTCCTTGGGGTCTGGCTAACCTTTCCGTCCATTTAATCCAGAGAAAGTGACAAATGAAAACTCGAAGCC
The DNA here is from genome assembly GCF_018139145.2 of Gymnogyps californianus. Taxonomy (NCBI): domain Eukaryota; kingdom Metazoa; phylum Chordata; class Aves; order Accipitriformes; family Cathartidae; genus Gymnogyps; species Gymnogyps californianus. The sequence continues at coordinate 18,573,206 of NC_059479.1, forward strand.
CCAAAGCAGGGAACGTCAGAGCACTCTGCAGAGCCATTGTTATCGCTGCAGCCACCCACATTATTTTTCCTTTGTTTAATTAAAGCCCAGGAAATGTAAACTGTGACAGTTCTGCAAAGAGGAAGTGATACCACAGATGGCTTCCTCAGCAAAGGCAATTATTACATGTTTGTATTTTGTGTTTTAGTCTGCAGCCGTAGGTGCGTAACCGATGGGCACCGGCTGCCCCTGCACCCTGCTCACCAGGTGTCCTCGCTGCTGGGTGCCTGGCCTCGGGGCGAAGGCGGATGCGAGGTGCGTTGTGCTAAGGAATGGGCGGTGTGCTCTCGCCCGGAGTTTAAACCTCGTGATGCTATCTGCTCTTGGAGGATGAAGAGAATTTAATTCAGCAGCTCAAAGCCTGGCACCATGCAAGCCAGGTCGAGAGCTGTGTGCGAGGTGGTGGAGGGAGGGAGCTGGGGAGCTGAGGACGTGGATTTGCAGATCCCGGGCTGGCAAGTGAACAGGTAAAACAAAAAACCAAGCAACTACTGTGCTGCACCTGAGACAGGTGCTGGGTGCACTACAGTGAGCAACAGCTCGATCGTAGAGCCACCACATCCTCAGTCTAAGTAAGTTCCACGTGAGTTGTTCATCTCAGTAATTACTGACTTTGGAGCATAATTTCTACACGTCTCCTCATTGCTTCAACCCCTTTTGCTGCAACTGATTTACCCAGGGACCAAATCTTGTCCAGAAAACCAGCTGGATTTTGTGAAAGACTCAGGACAGTGAGAAGAACTGGGGCCAGGCTCTCCCACCCCACAGAGCACAGGGTTAAGGTATTGGGTGTGAGGCAGCTGCTGCCCTTGGGGGAAAGGCAGGGCTGGGAGGGAGCAGTCCCATGCCCTCGCTGCCCTGCTCCCCCAGGGCTGGGCCGGGGGGCTATCAGGGATGGAGGGAAGCTGCTTCTCTGTCTTCCCTTCTTCCCTTTGATAGGACAAATAAAAGTTCACCCTGGTTCCTCCCCGTTCGGTGGGGCTGTGCAGCATTTTGTGTGGCCCTGGGAAAGGTGGAGTGGTGCAGCGGCCGGGGTTGCTTGGCCCTCTGACTTGTGCTGGTGTGACTGGCTCCCTTGCCTCCTGGTTTCAGGCCAGAGGAATGTTAGTTTCATTAAAGTTGGCACACTAGTTGCAGAGAGTTTCTTTTTTTGAGGAGTTTTTCTTTTCCAAAATAAAAGAGAAAGAAAAAGAGGAAGAGGCAGACGGGGTGAGCAGCGGTGTGCAGTGACCCTCACCATCATGACACACGGACAAGTTTCACAAAACAGTATTTCAGAAAGACAGGGAAGGGGGGAACGCAAACACACACCTGAACTGGCACCTTTTAACGTGTTGTAAGCCCATGCGTGCATGCAGCGCATTTGGTTGAAATCCCCATTAGCTGCTCCACTAGCTCCTGGCACCTGTGGGGACCCCCCGAGCACAGCATCTCCCAGGGTCTCGTGCCGGGGTGCCCGGTGCCCAGGGTGCATCATCCCGGGTGCCCTGTGCTGCTCAGACACCAGTGAAGAGCCTGGAGAAGGCTGAACTGGAACCAGCCTTTTCTCTGGGAATCACTAAAGTCTCCAGGCAGTGGGAGTGCCTCGCCTTGCTTAGGGTTCCCACTGGATTAAAGCTCCCGGTGTTAGATATATGTATTTATATTACCGTTGCAGAGCTAACAGTGCTTGGCTCTACGGGAGCATTGTAAATATGAGCCTTTCTCTGTCACCTGCACTCCTCTTGATTTTAGAGCACTCGGCGGTACCTGGAGTATTTAACAGCACTCTGGCTCTGACTAATGGTTACAGATGCACATAAGATAGAAAGATTAGCAGCTCAGCTGTCTGATTAATATGTAAATGTACCCAGTTATGTGTGAGTGCTCTTAATGAAGTAACTCACACTTCTGCCTCCATATATCAAAGGTGATTGATGGAAAAGGCACTTTAGGTGCCTGCTGGAAAGTGTAAAAGTTGTTTTTGTCTATATGTTTCCTTTAAAAAAAATCTGTAGACCTAGGGCTGAGATTTCCTAAGGGAGAAAAAACAACCCAGTCTGAGTTTAATCTAAACTAATCCAAATTGTTGGCCACGCTCCTGCGGTATCTGTAAATTCTCAGATAGGAATAATCCATCAGGATCTTGTATAACAATCCACATGGTATCTTAAATAAACCTTCTCTTTGGCTGTAGCTTGCAGCTGACACCTACTGTAAATTATTTGATGATACTTTATATGAAGGGCTGTAGGCTGAAATGAATGCTGTGGTGGAGGCAGGAGGCCCCAGCCCAGCGGAAGATGTTCCTGCGCTGCTGCTTCCACCCCGCTCGCCTCGCGGCGCAGCCCTGCTCCCCAGCCTGCCCATGGGGCGAGCGGTGCTTTCTGCTGGGCTGCGCGGGGCGGCTGCGCGGCTCAGGAAAATCAGATCCTGAGGCATCGATGGATTTGTGCGCTGCAAAGGGCTTCCCAGCTGGGGAGGAAACACCACCTGAGAGCTCAGACCTGCAGCACAGGGTGATGATGGCTGCACCCAGGGCAGGGGCTGTCACCCTCGGCGTGTGCCCCGTCCCCTGGCCAAGCACCCCCATGCCTCCGGCGGGTGAAGCTGGCAGCTCTTGGGGCAGCGGGACATGGGCTGCCCCTCCAGCCGGCAGCCCTGTGACGTGCCTTTTCCTGGTGGGGAGGACAGCCCTGGAAACACCCCCTGAGAACACCATCGTGAGTCACATCAGGCTTTCATCCTGCCCCTAAAAACCACTGTGTATGTTTCAAGATCACTCTCTGCAAAATAAAGACCATTATGCTGAAACTGGTTGCGGGGCGGGGGGGAAGTTTTGCAGTGGCAGTAAAATTTGGCGCGATGCTGCAAGCTAAGCACTGCTTAATGTCTGCTCCCCAGGATGGGAGCTGTAAAGCGCTCAATTGCTGCAAGATCTCACACAGATAAAATGCACTACAGTGCGTGGCTGTCAAAGGAGTTTAAAATATTCAAATCCTGTTATAGCTCTCTTTTGCTTCATCCTTCTCGCTCTCGCAGAAATTTCGGGGACTCAGAGCACACATTGTTTTCACCTCCTCTCCAGGCTGCGGGGACTCGCAGCCTGTCCCCCCGGCAAAGCCAGGCTGGCTGGGAGCCCTGTTCAGTAGCCCTGGCCCAACAGCTCTCCCTATAACGCGTCTCACGTTGCTGTCTCCTTGTCGTGGTGTCTCGTAGCTCGCTGAGGCTATAATTGCTTTGTCCGAAATTTTCCGTGCTTCTAGCCAGGTTTTTTTGGTGTTGGTTTTAAATAGTCAGACCTTTTCTAAGAGCAGGGGTTGGAGCAGTGTGAAGTTTCCTTATTAAAAATATTTGCTGACGTTCTCTCTGTAAGCAGAAACATTGTCTTGGTCGGTGTGCGAGGGAAGGGGGAGTGACAAGGCAGAAAGGCGGCCGGTCTCGATGTTGCTAGCAACAACACAAACAACCGCCACACACCCACCATACTCAGGGCTGGTTTCAGCTCCGGAGAGGAGGATTTGGGACACAAGTCCCCTTGTGTTGGCTTGCAGGAGAGCCCCGCAGCGGGTGCAAGGACAGCAGGGTGACCTGCGGCTCCAGGCAGGGCAGCTCGGTGCCGGCGGGTGCCAGCCCCTGACCACCACTTGGACATTTCTCCATAAATAAGCGCCATTGCTGGCTCTGAAGTTTTTTTTCCTGCCGTCGTCTTTACTGGCACAATACTCACAATTTTTTCCCCTAAATGCAGCAACCTGGATGCACACTCTGGTATTTTAAGTGTTTCTTTTTATTTTCTTCCAGTTCCTCTGATGCAGGAGAATCAGCTCCTTGTAAGCACTGGCATAGATAATGGTTTATTGTATTCTGCATGACAGATTGGTTTAAGATAATTATTAGGCTGATGTTTAAAGCTTTCAATGCAAATCAATGCAATTAAACATGAAATAATACTTCATAATTCATACAGAGAAATATCTTTGTCTGTGGCTAATGTTTCAGAAGAAAATGTTATATGAGAATCGTTCAGTCCCTGGTACACCAGTGTCCAGCTAATGGGTGCTGAACTGGGACTGTAACGCTGTTATTTCTCTCCCTTGATGTCTCAGGGTTTTTTCTGGTCATTCTCCTTTGCTCACTGTTTCTGTAGTAAAATACAGCTATTCCTGCAGTGCTCCCCAAGACCTCTGTCAGGAATCCCCCGCTCCCTAGGACGTGCTTTGCAGCGTTAGGTGTATACTAATGCCCCTCCTGTGAAAGGAGGGACGTCCGTAGCCAGCCTGGAGGGAAGACAGCCTGGAGGGAGGAAAGCTGGCGGCATGGCCACCACATGAGAGGGTCCCCAGCACTGACCCAAAATGCTGAGGGGCTGAGAGACCCTTCTCCTGTTTCTCCATGACAGCAGAAAGAGTCGGTGGCTTCAGCATCTTGTTCCAGGCTTCCATCATCCTCCTGCTCTAAGTTCCCTGCGCTGCCTTCTCTTCCCACCCTTCCATGAAAGGTAGGTAGGAGAGCAAATCAATGGTCATTCGGGTTGTGTTCCCTGCGAGCTGGTCTGTTCTTCAGCTGGAAGATGTTTCAGGGGTTCACAAAGTGCAAAATAGTCAAAAAGCATTGATCTCCCAGACAGATTGGGTAAAAACACAGTGAAGGATACAGCCCTTCTTTGAAAGACTGAGGAGACGAGACTGGTCCATCACCCCCTCGCACAATGAGCCAGTGTTTTTCATAGGTGGGAGACACCCAGAGCTGATTATTTATTCCTGCCCAAGGTGATTCGGTTTCACGTCTCCCATTTTTGGAGATGTCCCTCGCTGTCAGGCTCTGGGCTCCCCTGGGCACGAACGCTCGCCCTGCTTCCATCGAAGCCACCACAGTCAGCAGCAGGAGGAGGTTCACTGGGTTGGGAGGGGATGACCATGGCTGGTGGGCTCAGGCTGTCCTGGAAGAACGGCAGTCTGGGTTCTGACTTTTTTGTCAAAATTATTTATAGATTTTTACCCAATGACTATTTGGTGGTTTTGAAACGGAAATATTCTCAGTGTAGACTGAACTTTAGGAACTTCAGAAAAGTTGGTCACTCCTTTATTAAATGTTATCGTAGCTCACAGACCTAATACATATATATTTCTATATATATATAAAAATATGGATGTAGCATATTCACTTTGCTGTCATGTAACAGGTTACTCATGTATTAATAATTACTAACAGCACAGATCTTAGATCCGTCTGGGTGGACAGAGTCCGAAATTTCTGCAGTTTGATCCTGTTTTAAGGCTTCAAATACTTTGATCTTACATTACAAGAACAGGCTTAAAGTTGTTCAAGAGACATCCAGTATTTCAAAGTGAGGTTTCTTAATTTGACACTGCTTCAAAACTTGGCTGCTAAGCAGAGCCAGACTCTGCGTCCCTTGCTAAGGGCCGGCGTTGTGGGCGTGCATCGCGAAGTCCTCAAGCAACTTCATGTTGAATTCAGCTTCACTCTGTCATTTGCATTCAGCCCTTTACAGCCATATCTGGATCTTTTATGGTAGATTTTTTTTTTTCCTTTTCAATTCTAAACCAATTTAAAGCCTTTTAATGGCAGTAAGCGTACGCCTGATCTGCCATTTTCAAGCTGCAATTTATGTTGTCTCGCAGCAGCATTAATTCCAGCACCCGAGGCGGGAGAAGGGCTTACCGCCGTCAGACTGATGAACAGGAATGGATCTGTGCTATTTAATTAGGAGCAGCAGCCGCTTCCCACAGAGCCGCTCTCACATTGCCCGGAGGCAGCCTGAGTGCCAGCCGCCCTGCGAGGCAGGGGCCAGCCCCGGCCCCCGCCTCGCACCCACCCACAGTGGGTGAAAATCCCTCCGAGTGGGGAGAGCCGCCTGGCACAGGGCTCCCGGCCCCTCGCCAAGGCTCCTCTGGTGCCTCGCTAGGTATGAATTTGTCAGATCAACCTCTAGGCGCAAACCCCATGATTTTTGAACTGAGGTTCAGCTTGAGCACCATCTTGTTCTGGGGACCCTAAAGATAACATATACCACTAAGCTATATGATAACACATAGCTCTCCTGTACGACAGCATTGCTGGTTTTCATGCTACAAATCGCTCTGGGTTTGAGGAAGAATTTTTGGCAGTCCTGGTGAGTCCTGCTTGCTCCAAACCACATGGGACAGCAAAGTTGTCATTGTAGGAGGGACACTGGCTGACTATAAGCTCTCCATATTTTCCAGAACCAGTGAAAAATTGTCAAGGAAGAATGTATACTGGCAACGGTCTTTGATCTATTTTTCAAGGGCAGAAATGAAACCCTATGTCTCGTGATACGGACATAAACCATCAGGAAACTTATACCTGTCAGAAGAGGTATATTTTCCTTTTCCACTCTCTTTGTCCCTGGCCCTGTATGCGGGACAAACGCTTCTCATCAGCTTCTGGGAGACTCCAGGGGAAGGGAAAAAAAAGACTGGGAAAAAGGCAGATAAAACTGGAAGCAGCAGGATGTGATGGATATATTTGCATATCATTTTGCATTTGTGAGAACAATCATAACCCACTTGTAGAAGGATGACATCAAGGTCTACCCTGTCAGCAAATCAGTTTTAAGACTCTTCATTTTTTTTCCAAAGTAAGTTCTCTGCAGTTATTTTCCTTTCTAATCTAGGCCCATGAAATCTACTTCCTGGGATTTATGGACTGCAATTTGACATGGCTTTTTTTTATCTCTCATGCCAAAAGCCAGGTAAATAAACATAGCCTTATTAAGTGGACCGGAAACTGCAGGGTTAAGGGATAATGATGAGAAATGTGCCTGAACCTGGGATGCAGGCAGTGGTCAGACACAGGCAGCTTCGTGGGGTGGGTCCAGTCTTTAATCATCCAGCTTAACTGCACGGATTGCCAGCGAGCCCCCACTGCTGGGAGAAACCAGTCCCAGACCCCTTCTCTTGAAACATTTCCTTGTCTAATTCTGGCTCCAAACCTCTTCTATATTTGAGAAAATGGGTTTTCCTTTCGTATAGGAAGGAAAATGATACAAGCAGAGCTCAGTAATTTTCAGAATATATTGGGAAGAAAAGGCATTTATTTGGTCAGGTACCAGCTGAACTCTGCAGAAAAGCCATTGATAATGCAGAAAAGGCACTCGACACATGCAGAAACATTCAATAAATGTGTCATGTTTGGGGAAAACAAGTTTCAGCTGCTGTCATACCACGGGATGGAGAGTCCCACAGTGACCCCGTGCGTGCGGCACAGCATGGGCCACCACTGCACGCTCTGCACCAGCGGGTCCAGAGGACTGGTCACCGGTACTGGCCCCACAGCTCTCTGAACTGGTCGTACCGATGTTCAGTGGCGCTTGGGTTGTCACGGTTGGGCAGTAATGAAAGCAAGCTGCTGCTGTGTCAGGATTTGAAAACCAGCTGGGGACAGCCCAGCTTGACACCGGTCCTGGACAAACATGTAACAGCGCGTGCAAGGGTATGACTAATGAAGGATGGAGAGTTATTCCATCACTGTAGGGTTACAGAAAAGAACTTGATATCTTTTTAATGAGATTGCAAATTAGACTGCTAAAGGTAATAATGCTGTTGTAATTTACAGAGATATTTGATTCTTCAAAGCTATTGATTAAGGAATTAGAATTATATAAAATTAAGATAGTACATACTGAGCGGATTTCAAGCCAGTGGATTTACAAGCCTTGCAACAGAGCTGCAAACAGGGGGGCCAGCGAGCTTGTGTCCGCCCAGCCCTGGTGGGGCTCAGGTCTTGCTCTTTCATGATTTAACATGTCTGTCAGTGGTTTTGGGGAGAAAACGGAACATGCATAGATGACATTAAACCAGAAGAAAGGTGAAGAATGATGTAGTAAGTCACCGAGGCTGAGCATTTGGGTTTTGTAGCTTGGCACAAATAAACTGTGTTTGTTTTTTAATAAGGTCAAACATCAAGCCCTCCATCCTGGAAGCCAGGAGCCAGGCTGTGTTTGCAGGGCAGGGATTTCTGCCCAGACGAGCAGGGAGCCAGGGAATGACTGAAAGATTATGGTGAATTAAAGCTCCTCGTCCAGCACTGTAGCCTAAAGGTATAGGAATACTTTTGGTGGGAAGAAGAGGGTAATTACAGTACTGGGAAGGAGACACTGTTGCTTCTGTGTTGGATGACGTGAATATTTCTGAAACATGTGTCCACTTCTGGTCTCTTAAGAAAACTGCTGCTGCTGTGGAGGTGGGAGAGCATCGTGCATCGCGGTTTCTGCCTGGCAGAGAGGGAAGGAGCCTTGCAGCCGCTGTCGTGCCTGGCTGACCAGGGCCTGGCTGAGTGGTGTGCGAGGTGCTCGGCACAGCTGACGTCCTGGGCCTCGCTCGGCACGCCTGACAGTGACGGGGCTCCTTGTGCCGAAAACCCCGGTGCCTTCCAGAGGCACTCTGAAGAGGCGTATGGAAACGCAGCTTTGGTAACTGCTGTCAGAGGTAGAAGAAGATCCTGTCACAGCTAAAGGTGGGCAAATGCAGAGCAAAGAGGGGTGCCCCAGCGAGCAGAGGCATGCACCACGCAGCGTGCCCAGCACCGGCGGGGGCGATTTGCCGCCCCGGGGTCTCAGAGCAAGGAGTGACCCGGCTGGGGTGTGTTACAGGAGCTGATTAGAGGGGTCCTTTCTGACCTTATAATCTATGAACTGTGCTGCATGTTTCAAATAATCCCTGCTGCTGGTGGATTAAATGTGTGACAGCTCAGCCCAGATGAGCTTTGTCTCTCTAAAGCCCCACGTTGGAGCGAGTCGCTCACTCCCACTTCCTCGCTGGGGCTTTGTGTGCTCTGGACACACGGATGCAGAGGAAAGCAGAGGGATGAAGGCGATATATTTTGCATTTCCCCTTTGCCGCTGCCTTTTGCTCCTCCATAGTTGCTTGGTGAGAGCCAGCTGCAGCCTTCAAGCATTAGAAATATTTAAAAATCATCCCCTTTGCTCAGGGGAAAGGTGGCATAGCAAACAACTGCCACATTCCCTGAGAGATCAATAACACCCTGCAGGAAGCTAAATCGTCCTTTATTAATCTGATGAATTAGCCTGATACAGGGAGAAAGAGAGCAACAGCATGGAAAATAAATGCATACCCTGAAGCAAAGCTTGTCAGCTATGGAAATAGAAGTGTCTTTCCTTTTATTCATAACAAATAATCTTGAAAGTTAGGCTAGGAGACCAAAGTGACTTCTGAGGTTTATCAGTGCTACGTGGATAGAGAAACTCGCTTCTCTCTTTGAAAAGCAATTACGCAGAGACAAGCAGTTTCCCCGCTGTGCCGCTGGATTAGAAAGCTTGAATATCTTCCTCCTTATACTTTAAGAGGCCCTGATTCAGTGAAGTACTTATGTACATGTTTCAGCACAGAGTCATTCAAGGGAGCTCATCTTTAGCCTTGCAGAATCAGAATCCCGGAAAAAGGCGAAATGAAACGGCATCAGATTTCCATCTTGTATTGAAGAGGGCAAAAATGAGTTTTCATAATAAGGAACAAAAAGCAGCACCTCTGAGTAGCTACACTGGAGAGGCAGCCCTGGCCCTGGGTTTTTTCCCTGCCTTCATGGGAACAAGCTGCACACCACCAAGAAGTGTTGTGGTTTTCTCTCTGCAAATGGTGTGATTAAGCCATTTCTTATAAAATGTGGTCAGCTTTTCAAAAGGCTCTACACTGCCTTCAGTGGCATTGATTTGATCAAATCAGGGCTAGCTATTTTGGGATTTTCAAAGGAAAATATTCAGTTTGCCAGTGTGGAGAGACTCCTGCTGTGGCTCACGCCCCAGTTTTCTTTTTCTTTCGGGAGCACGGCGCAGCATTGCCCAACCATGCTCTGCCTGGGCCGGAGCAGCCCGAACCCAGCAGCTCTGCAGCAAGGAGCTGGGGCAGGTTCTTGTGGCTGAAGGAGAGTTTTGCTTCCTGCAGCTGCATCAGCTCTGCAGCGCTTGCAGGAGCTTTTGCACACCTGCTGATTTCCTAATAAAATAAGCACGAACTCTCGTGCCAGAGCCAGGACGACTGAGATGTCAACTCTCACATCATTTAGTGTTTTCATAAGAATAAGAATTTCAGTTTTTATTTAAAAAGTCAAAGTATCTAGCTTAAACTGTCAGAAAATGCTTGAAAAAAATTTTAAGTCAGATTTAGGATGTGAGGGCGTGTCAGAATTTGAAAATGGTTGGACGTGGCAACCTGCATTGATAGATATGGCTTTAAAACTACCATTGGGGGGGATTTTTGAAGACGTGCTAAAGCCACTCTGGAAAATCTTCAGGCAGAGAGAAGTGCACGGATCTTGGTGTATTTTCCTAAGAGAGTTAAGGGCTACATTTTCCCCACTGAACTCCAGAGCCTGAATCAGACTGAAATACTGGGATCTCTAATTCAGCCTTTCCAACTTACTTTTATTTTTTATTTGATAGAAGATACAAATACACAAATAGTCCCTTGCAGTCATTGGGTCTGCAAGCCACAAGGTGTGACCAAATAGAAAGAGGGGAATTCTGCAGGTGCAAAACCCAATTCAAATGATGAACTACCTCCAGTGTCAACGCTTTGCCTGTTTCTCATCCCTATGGGCAAATATGATTTTTTTGAACCTTTAATCTACAGCACTGAATAAAGTTATGTAAATCTGGCACAATGAGGAAGGCTTTTAAACTGTGATAGGTATATCATGGTCCTCTCCCATTCTGTGAAATTGCTTTACAGCCAGGCCATAATCACAATGACAGACATGCTTGATTGAGTTTTGTCTCTCTGTTAATCTATGGAGTCATTTGCAGGTGAAAATGAAGAGCTGTGTGTATCTGTGAAACTGGGAATGCACTGAAAAATTATCCTTTTAATACTGAGCATGGAGAGTCCCCTGTGTTATTATAGGAGTGCGTTTCAGGATTAGAGTCTTTGGAAGCTTCTCATTATAACTGTGATTTATTTTTTAGTGATTTTCCCCCATAAAGTAATATTAGAGATTAAGGAGCATATATTTCAGGTGATAGTGAAAAACTGAAGATTAAGGCAAGGTACTGAGAATGTGAGTGCATGAGAGATGGTAAAGATGACTCATTTCTCTAATGCACAGGGTGAAAGCTTAACTGAAAGGGTGAACAGATGAGAGGCAGAGCACAAGTGGTGTTTTATTATCAGATCCTGAAAAATGTCATTTCAGACTCTCAGGGGAATTCTGCCTGGGCTCTCCCATTATGAGTGCAATTTGTTGTACGTGAAAGAAACCAACGTCTAGGGGACGGGTGGCTTTTCACAGTGGGACGAGGAGGAGAGACACACTTTCCAGGCAGGGTCTGACTTGCAATAGCATGTACCAAAGGAGCCAGGAAGGCTGACTGTGTCCTTTGCTGATGAGGAGGAGCCAAGGAGAAGTATGACAAAGTGGGGAAAGATTATCTTGGGTCTACAGTAGTGGAAGGGCTTGGTGGGACCCACCAGGTCCCAGAGCGGAGTGTGAGGTTAAATCTACCCCTTGCAGCACTGGAAGGGCTTTTCTCCCCTTGGTTTTGCACAACGGGATGTCTGCATGCTGCTGCCGGAGCCTTGTGCGGCTGCAGTCATCCTGTGCAGCCCTGGAGGGTTCACGTTGCCTCTGTGAAATGGAGATAACAGCCCTGCTTATCTACAAGGCTCCTCTCAGATATCAAGATGATTAAGCACATGCATTTGTAAAATGTACCCCAGCACCTCTTATTATTGATGACAACGATGACTGGGAGCAATGAGTCAAAGTGAAAAATCAAAATACAAGGTGAGGCAGTGGTGAGATAGTGACTCCCCAATCACGAAGCCCTCTGCTGTGGTTCTTGCTGCCAGGGCTGTTTCCCACCCCGAAGGAGGGATCCTGCCAACAACTAGGTAGCCCCGGCTGCAGATGGGGCAAAGGGGTTGTGGGTGCTTTTTGTCTAATTGTGCCCATACGAGCTGGCCCCCTCACCTGAGAAGGGGTGTCGGGAGGTCGAGGCAGGGAGGGGGTCTCTGGAGGCGGCTCTGCCCTCCTCGGGCGGACCCCGTCTGATTTTCCCCTCTGCCTGAGAAAGAAGAGGAAGAGAAGACAAAATGAAACAAAGAGCACCTTGATATATTGACTCAAAGTCCATGTCCTCAGGCTCCCTGCTAGCTCCCCTCATCTGCACCCAATTACAGGCCCGGTGAGATGGTGACTAGTGGAAGATCTGATCATATTTCTGTGAAAATCAATGACAAGCCTTTCCTGATGCAGGACCAAGCTTCTGTGAGGAAAATGCTTCTTGTGAACTAGCAAAGTCAGTGGGAGAAAAAACAAAATCTTCTTAAAAATTCTTTGTGTAATCAGCTTTTATGTTTAGCCATCCAGAGACTTTTGATCCAATCTAAGTGGAAAATTGTAACCTTTGCTGAAGAGCATGATCCTGTTCAGTGGGAGGTGGCAGGGTGCTCCGGATCTCGTGGGCTTGAACCCAGAGGGAGGTTTGTTTTTAGGTCTCATGTTGACTAAGTTCTCCTCTCTCATTTAGAGAGGGTAGTGTTACTGTAAGGGAGGATATTCAGATGATCGTTGCCTTGGGCCCTTCAGAAAAATTGCCACATTTTACATTAAGGGCAACCTTCCTCACATAGTACATTGCTGCAATTAATTGTCTTGACACATGATTAGTACCTAGGGGCAAGGACAGATTGTTCTGTTGATTGGGCAGGGATGCGTTATTAATTGTATAAACTGGCTCATAGTCAAAGGACACAAACCAGCGGCTGCGGTTATTGTCACTACGGAACTGGTATTTGAAAGAGCGCAGGAGATTTGTGGCGGGGCAATGCTCCTTTGCCATCGCAATATTATTAAGATTCTCTCACTGCAACTCGTAAGAAATTAGTCTTTAAACCTGATCCTCCCGCAACACCAGGTCCCTTGGTATTTCTGGTACTGTGCTGCACCCTCCCATTTGCTCCTGTTTATTTTCCATCTTTGCACAGACACAGCATCTGGCTGACTGAGCAGCGCAGGTAGCTTCTCCCTGGCTAGCAGGGAGCAGTTAGGAGTTTTGTACTTAAAAAATGAATTGGCTGACCTTGAGTCATTCTGAAATGACGTGATGTCCCGTTTAGAGATTTAGTTCCATTTTCTGCCAAGAAGTCACTTTGAAAGGAAGTAAGTTCATGAAGAATGTTGCAAGATTTAGCAGAAGTAAAAAAAGCAATAATAATAATAATAATGATCATATCGTGTCATGTATTCTCTCTGCATCCCATGTAGTTGAAGCAATTTTATAGCTATTGTTACACCGTGCAGGATCTCTTCTTAGTATTAATTACTAGACAATATAATACAATTCCATCCTTATATCCTTCACTGAAATGAATCCTAAAGTATTTCACTGCTGATTACAGGCTGTACATATCAATGCGGATGCTTTGGAGAGCACACCCGGGCATACAGGAGGCAGCCACAGATGGGGAGGAACGATGGCACCTCAGAGGTGATCACAGCGCGCACGGGGTCCTGAATTTGTACAAGGGAAGCTGCCAGGTGGAGACCAAAGAAAAGTCAAAAGTCCCAGGGTGGGAGGAATATGTGAGTTGTGATATGTCATGAAGATGGGGCCAAATATTAAATTTTTTTTCAGGCGGATGCTATTAGTTGTGCCGCACAGCACCTGCAGCATCTCTGCTAACCAGGAGGCATTTCCACGCACTGCATCTTATTAATGTTCATTCTCTTTTTGTTTCCAGGCTGTGCAGGCTCTGATGGGAGCAGTTGATGCTGGCACGCTTTCAGTTACATCTTGCATGAGCAGCTCACATGCTCATTTCTAAACCCCCCTGACATCTCTTCAGCTGGTGGTGGTGGCGGGTCTCCAGCGGTGCCCACGGTGGGGGGGACACTCCTGCCCTCGCCGCTGGGCGCACAGCCTCAGGCCACCCATCCTGCCCCCAGCGCTGTGCCGGGACAGCTTGCCCCCGGCTGCCTAACGAACTGCCTGCCTGCGTGCAGCTTCACGCCGTGCTGCCAGAATTTCTCATCTTGACAGCATCACCCTCCGCTCTCATTACATTAGAACTAGAAATTGTACATACCAACTTTTTAGAGTGACACCTAAAGGGAAATGCATGTTATGTTACACGCCGTTATTCAGTGCCTCAGGCTCCAGCAATCTTTTTTCCTGCCAGCATTGATTCATTAAGCAGCATACGGAAGTATAATAGTGGCTGGTATTAGATTATATCCCCCTTGCTAACCAGACTCTAATTTTTCTTCTTCATTTTTATTTCCAGTGTTTTGCATTGTTGTAATGGAGAACAAATTGTACAGCAGAAAAAGCACCTACTGAATTTTAGCTTTTTGGCTCGTGCATTTCTACAAGGCCCATGTGTTTCACTGATAGGACTTTTACATATTTGAAATTCAAAAAGAAAGACTTCTCAATCTAAAAATTATCTTGATTTACTTGGGATGTCAAATTGAGAATAAACTTCTCAAGTTTAAGCACATTCAAGAGTAGCAGGCCATTGTATCTGATAATGTACAGAGATGTCCAGGGCCCTAGAAAGCTTACGTAGAAGACTAGGCAGGAAAAATAGGAAGATAAGCCAGATATAGAAAGAAAATGGCCAAAAAAAGGCATCATAAGAAATGTAGAACACTATACTCCCTCCCCACTGGAGAAAAACCCTGTTTCAAATGACAAGAGCAACCCAGTTTTGGTTTAGCTGAAAGCAAGGCTCGGTGCATTCAGAGACGGTTCTGTGCTGTCTTCTGCAGAACGTGCTAAAAGGTTGTGGCACCCTGGTTTTCACAGGGCCGAAGCTCTGCACCCGCCATTGTGTGGACGTGCAACACTTTGGTTTTTCAGTTGATCTTGTTTGTACTTGTGTTAAACCTCTTAAAAACAGAATTAAAAACAAACTAATGTGAACCACACCAAGTAAAAAGCAAGGTGTGGGAACTGCTTCCTGGGGACCACTCAGCACGCGGTGGGGAATAGACAGGCAACCACAGTGCACAGGCAAAATGCTGCCTGGCCCTGCAGTCGGGTGGGTTTTAACATCTTGCTGAACTGTGTTCTCGGCCAGTTGCACGGAATTCCCTTGGTTTCTGGTTTCAGCTCTCTGTTACACTCGTGGTGATGGTGCAAGGGGAGGAGTGACCGAAAAGCTCACCCTACCAGGAGCCCCAGTGTGTCTCACCCCTGTACAGCTCCCACAGCATGAACACTATCACTAAAGCCTTTTTTTTGAAAGCCAGGGCTTGGGAAGCTCTGCATAGGTGGCATGTTGCTGGACTCCGTTTGCAGGTTATTGCTCCGGTTGCTCAAGGTGCCGCAGGCACGTGGTGTTGCCCCGGGGCTCTTGGTGCCCCATGCAAAGGGCAGCTGGCTGGCAGCGATGGCCCCTCTGCTCTCGGGGCTTGCAGGAGGGCTGCCTGCATGCAACCATCCTTGTGCCTTGCGCAGGTGGGTGCCAAAGGGGTCAGAGGTGCAGGACAGCCCTGATGCCTCAGCCATCCATGGTGGGGGGCTCAAAGGTGCAGGACTTGGTGGGGAGGGAGGGCAGAAACGGTGGAGGAAAGGAGGAGGATGGTGTTTCCCTGCCCACATTGACTACGATCTTTCTCTCGGCAGAAGACTTGTTTCTGCAGCCATCGCAGATGACTTCTTCCTTCAGCTGAAGCCCCATGTCAGACCCCGCCGTGCCTCTCGATACAACGGTGAGCAGCTTGGCTTGCACAGCTCATAGCAGAGCCTCACAAGTGAAACCCAGCAGCCCCAGTGCTGTCACTGGTGTGGGGGAACCCGAGCTGGCTGTGGATTCACCCCATAACACTTCTTTCCCTGTCCTGTCAGAAATGAGCCCCCTGCCCTGCTTCTACTCACATCCTGAATTTTAAAACATCCCCAAGTACTAATGACTTCAGAGGTCCTCCTGAAAAAAACCCTGAGAAGATTAAAACTGCAATAACAGTGATATACTCATCTGTAATAAAAGTCAAGTGCCCTGTTAACCAAATACTTCATTTCTTAATTAAATTTAAACCCTGCTATGACAAATTTGCTCTTTTGAAGTGGACAAAAAATATTTTCAACTGATGATGCATATTTTAAGTTCATTTTTAAATGATTATCTTAAGATACGCTAATGACAAAGAAAAGACATGTGTGTGGGTGCTTGGGGCAAGACTAGAGCAGACACGTTCTTCAATGTGAATTTGTTACTGTTTTCACCTATTATATTATCACCCGTCATTTATTTTATTATTGTTAATAGTTAATTTGCATATTAATATTTATTATTGCTCTGACCCTCAGAAGGATTCCAGGGCTCTGGAGATCAAAGGGAGCGCTGACAAACTCCTCACGCTCCAGCTGCAACTTGAACACGCTCAGCCAGCAGCAGCGAAGCGCCTTGCTGCGTGATCGTATCGCTCCACGTAGGCAGAGGTGAGCTTTGCGTGCGAATTTAAAACACCACTGAAATTAAAATGGAAAGACAGCCCTGAGGACTGGTGGGTTTCCCCATGTCAGAACTTCCTCCAGTGTCTCTGGTGCTCCGGGTGTGGATGACCTCTTCTTTTATTAATTTTTGTTGTAGGCAGTAATTTGTGAATAATTTTCTAGGTAAAACAAAGGTTGAACTTTTGAAGCAAATGTACGCGACACGACCTTTATATCTCTTAGTCACTGTCAGGCTTCGCTGAGTGCTCTGCACCTTGACATTCAATAAAGCAATAAAGAAATGAAATGTACTAATGTAACCTTTATAAAAATAGTTAAAATGGTAGTTTAATTTTTAATCTCTCACTATGGTGTTAAAATAAGCTCAATAAACTTTGGCAGTAAATTACATTCAGAAGGAACTTAATTTAAATAACATTATAGTTATGATAGTCAGCAAATTACGTCCTGAACTGCTGCTTCAAGAAAAAAACCCAACACGTTTAGGGTGAGGCTGTTGACCTTTCCAATTTTTGGATAATAGTTGGGCCACTATTCAATTTTTCGTAGGTGATCTGGAACCTTAGGTCCTTTCTTCTAGCATATCGTGCCCAGGCAATCAAGAGGATGTTGTAGATGAACATCTCTCAGCAGCCAGAGCAGATGAGTCTTATGTATTTGAGCTGCAGCATTGTGTTTAATTTCATCTTTATAAAAGACCTGCATAAAAAAAGGACCAAAAGACTCTTTGAAGGGAAGATGAAGAAATGAAACAAAAGAATGGTTTAAGCAAGATTGTAATTGTTCCATAGTGAAAATAATTTCTTGGTCTTCATATGAAATGACATGGTTTGCTGGGTGATCTTTACAGATCAGGCTGTAAAATCAGGCTGAGCTTGTGACTCTGGAGTACCTGCTGCAAACTGGAAATGCCATATACAAATGCATGCTGGAAATGAGTGCTGTGTGATGATTGAAATCTATATATGAGATACAAGTTGTTTAGAAATGCATATACAAGACTATGTGTTGCATCTTACATGGAAGGATCTTAAACTATTTCACAAACACATATTTCTCGGAATTGTTTTACCCAAAGTGCTTTCCTTCTGTAGTTTGTGGTGATACAGCAGTCTTCATCCATTGACCTGGATGCAATTTTGATCTCTGTTTTGTCTAACTGGACAAAACATACTCAGGAAGGTGAAGGACGTGCCCAGCATTGGCTTGGTTGGTTGTTTCAATCCATGAAAGGTATTGACGTTCTACTTGTTCTCTTGCAAAATTAAATCCTTCTCCCGTAGAGCCAGCCTTTAATTGCCTGTGGTGCTTAGATAGAGCTTGGACAGGGACCGTAAAAGTACTTTGATAAATAGGTAGGACTAGAGAAAACAACGGTGCTTCAGCTCTGCTCATGCTCTCCTGCATCTGTGCCTGCTCAGCCTGACTGCGGTACATCACGGTGGAAGGGGACATGTTGCCTGTCGCAGGGGAAGTGCCAGGGAAGCTAAATACAGTGAGAAAATACAGTAATGCCACCATCTGAGCTAGACCAGGAGCTATTACTGGAGGACTGACTTTACTTCTTATAGCTGTCTGGAGGTTTCTGTTTCTTTGAAGCTGAGGACAGCACAGTGAAGGTGTGGGAGGCAATGTTCAGTGAGGGGAAGAGAGACAGAGGAAAAGCAGAGTTTGTACTAACAGGGAAAATGAGCTGAAGGGAAGGAAACAAATCTTAACCTCTGGATGGTAAAAAGGTGGATGCACATTATATACTAGTGGGTGCTATTTTCTGGAGAAATGGTGATATCTACTAGCAGGTGATCTGGATTGCAGTACTAAAGGTTCATTACGTTGTTCCCGATGCTGCTCTAGGCTTAGGTAATTTCACATTTTCTCTATAAAGAAATAATCTTCTGAATGAGTTTTACTGTATAATTTTCAGTGAATGTAATTTAAAAAGGCTTCAGTAAAACAGCTCTTTACCCCTTGAAGGCGACTGAGAAGTAAGAGGTCAAAAATTAGTGATCTAGTTTCATGTTATTAGATTTCCCCCGATCAAGGCAGCAGTGAATATACTGCATTAATAGAGCACCAACTGTGTAGAACAAATGGGTTATGATACTTTTTTTTTATGGTGATACTATAAATACTTTGTCCCTACATACCTTTGCCATTGGAAGCGAAGAAGAATGACATTTAAACACATGTAAAGAAAGCACATAATCTTATCTCCATAAAAGTAACTTTCACCTTCTTGTGACTAATTAGGAACATGGGGACTTTTTTTAAGCATCGGTCCTTTCTTCTTGAAGATTAAGGCAGAGGAGTGTGTTACAGACGCTGAATCGGAAGGAGTTTCACACCTATGATTATATTGTTACTACTTTGACCTTAGTCAAATTGGGGGCATTTATACACTCTTACAAAAGAAAGACACGGCTCGTTCAAGGGGACACAACTGATAAGAAAGGAGTGGGCTAAAATGTGATACTCCATGAAATTATCTGACCTCAAATGCTGGGAAATTAAGAGGAACATTTCCACTGGATGTAATCTGGACACGGCTCAGTCAAGGGAAAAGCACACATTCTGTTAGTTTTCTTTTCTTTTTTGGTGACCGTCCCCTTTTTCTGTTAAATGAAACATGCTATCTAGAATTATCTAATTTCTTGTACTTTTATTCGCTTTTTCTTTTTTCACTCAGTAACTTCTCAGTTGTTTTTCAGTTAAAGTATATACATGCTATCATAGAGCAAAGAAGTTAGGTTTACATCTCTGAAATTTTTGTAAAAACAGAGGAAATTTTGGAAAAGTTATGGAAAAAAAATTATGATGCCCTAAAATCTGCTAGGATTATTCTACTGTCTATTAGAACTGATGGGTGAAAATATTGCAGGAAGAACAGTAAAGAAGGAGTTTCAACAACACAAAAAGGCAAGTATTTTATGAAATATTTATGTAAAAACTAATTAAATTAAAATAAAATCAGAATTGTATTTTGCTTTAAAATTTCCACTACAATATCTTGGTGGGGGAAAAACCCCTCATATTTGACGAAGAGCTCTCTGAGGTAGGAAAAAATTTCAGGCAGGAGATTTCTGCCTGTTTTAGCTGTCAGACAAGAGCAGGAAATTGAAGTCAAACACCTACATTTAGCAGCAAAAGAATAATGTGCCTGCTACGATCCGAGCGGCAAAGGGCTGGCACCGTTTCCTCACCGGGCACCAGTGTGGTCCCTGACTGTCCCATTGCCACTGCATTGTTCCTGCCCAGTGGCCTGGGGTCTCTCTGGAGGGCTGGGGTCTCTCTGGAGGGCTGGGGGTCTCTCTGGCAGGCAGGTCACTGTAACCTGGGGTCTCTCTGGAGGGCTGGGGTCTCTCTGGCAGGCAGGTCACTGCAACCCGGTGCCTGAAAATATTCCTGAGCGCATTCCTCTGTAAGCAAAGCCCTAATGTGTTTTTTGGACAGCCCTGAGCATGCTTATGAATAGTTCATAGTAAAAGCTTCCACGGAGAATATAAAAAGCAATTAAATCTTAATGGCCCGATGTTTACATTTTTTGAACTACAGGTTGGAAAGCCTGAGTGCAAATTGTTCAGACACAGGTAACATTTTTGCTGTAAGGGGATTTGTGATAAGCACTGGGCAAAAAATGTACCTAACCGATCCAGTCTCTCGGTTTTTCATACGGATTTTCCTTGTACCACTCGAAGTGAGGCTTCTCAGTTATATTTCAGAAGTCAGGTCCCTCAGAAAAAGGACTGTTGGTGCGTGCAGATATGAGGTCCCAGGGAGAGGGGAGCCTGATCTCACCCAGGCAAGGAGGTCAGGATGAAGATGCTGTCCCCAAACACCATCAGGGTGCTTAGACACCATCCCCATGGGAGCCACGATGACTACATACAAATAAAACAAGACTCAAGTGTGAAGTACTTTATAGTTGGTTTTTAGGAGCCAGTTCCACAGAGGCAGCAGCCTTGCACGGGGCTCTTTACCCTGGCTGGGACTTGGGACCCACCTCACGTAGACCTGCTAGCAGCCTTTCATGTGTATGTTATGCCAAGTCAAGCAGCAAGTTTCATCTCCAAATAAAACTTCCCCTTTGACACTAGGGAGGATGACATCTTTGGTGCCTTAAGCTTTTTCCTGCTCCCCACTGGCCATTGCCACCTCAACTTGGGTGTAACCCACGGGCCAAGAGACCCGTCAAGGGAGGCAAAGGCTTTCCTTTCAGCCTTGTAGACTTTGTGTCTTGGTGCCTGAGGCATTTTTATTTATCTTAAAATATAGAATAGCAAGCCACCACATGCAGTCTTCCTCATCTTGTCCTTCTGGCTCACCTTGACCCTGACACGGAGGGTTCAGCCATGCTTGGGACATGGCTTCCCAACCAACGGGGCTGCCAAAACATGCCAGCCAAGGGGGAAATGGTTCTCTGCAGGCACTTGCGTGAGAGTGCTGGCTCTCAGAGGGTACCCATCTGGTATGGATTGAAAGCAATGACCTAGAGTTATGTGGATCCTCTGCATCACCCAGACTTCATCTGCTTAGCTTCTAACCTTTGAAAAACCCACATCTGCCTTAGGGAATGGCCTTAAATGCACAGAGCTGTGACAGCGATATGAGGAATAGGAGCCTCTCTTGGCATGTAAATGTTGTTGTCTTGGCCAGCTCAATTTCATTTGCTCTTTTCTCTCACTGTATTTGATTTAGTCTGCAATCAATAGTGGAATGAAAAGGACGTGGGTTTAGTCCACCCACAGACTTTCGCTGTGCTGCTTGGAGATGCCAGATCTGCAGGGTTCTGCTAATCTGTGCTACGTGCCCTGCAGCGCAGGAAGGGTCTAACCAGAAGTCGAATGCTGGGTAGTCCTTGCCTAAAGATTGCTGCTCTCCAAAAACACACGCTTCCTGTTGTCTGCCGAGAGAAGTTTCACCTGCTCTCACTCTCGCTACAAGCAGGACAGCTCTGCTGTTGATTTCAGTCAGAACAGGATTAGAACTACTAATCATCTTACTATCAGTGTAGCTTATAATCAGGTGGTACAGCCCGACATCAAGTCCAATGCAAGTTTTCTTTCCTGGGCCGAAGCAAAGTAACTCTATTGCAGTCTTTCATCAGTGGGAAAAGAGAAAGCTTAATGAGGGCATTTTTCAGGATCTGTTGGAAAAAGAAAAAGAAATTTAATACGCACAGGTATTTTAAAATACATCAGCACCACATATACGTGTGTGTGTATACACACACACATCTTCAGTTCTGGGGTTTTTTTTAGGACAGAAATGTAATTTTTCTTGTTGCTGAAGTCTGTGATGTAGGCCAGAAAAGCAATCTGTGCCCAAAATACTAAAGCAAAACTTTCAAAGAACAATTAGTATAATCAGAATATGTTCTTTTTTCCTTATTGAGGCTGTGTCTGTCTTGCTGACAGCCTGGCTTGTGAAATGAGCATGCAGTGAAGTCCGCTGCCAGTGTGCTCTCTATACAAAATACTCAGAGTGGAAGTGTGTATGTGTATTTCTCTGTACTGAGACCAATGTAAAACATCACCACAACAGATTTTGAACAATTTATGAAATGAAAAATCTCTTCTTAGTGCAATGAGAGAATACATGCAGGGCTGTACTGAACTATTTGCTCTAACATTTAGTTTAAACCTGGTTAATAAACCACCTAAAACCTAAAAATTTTAAAAATTTTATATCTGTATATTTTCCCTTTGTGCTGTTATAGGTAGAGTTATGATTGGAATCTCAAAATATGAGAAACTCAAGCTGGAAACAGGAATGTGCACACAGCACATTTTTATTTTGCCATGAGCAATGTCTGGTTTTGGGTGAAGCAGTTTGCACATCACCACAAATTGATAGTATAGGATGATGAGGTAAGCGCAGTCATAAAAGAAACCTGGATTATACAATAAACTGGTCCCACTGGGATCAAATGGTGCCTACTGAATTCTGTATTTATGAAACTTCAGCACAGTGTAGTTTGCCTCACCCTACAGTTGTGTACTGGGAAGGAGAGACTTCGTTATAGACCAGAGGTTCGTAACAGGAAAGCAATTCAGTATGTGCTTCCAGGGCAGTGGAGACCCCCGTGCTCCTTGCGTGCATCGTCGGCACTGTGAGAAGGGGCTGGGCACTGCTGAAATAGATATCAGGTAAAATAATAAAAATACACAGACAAGAAGGACCGGAGAAAACACTTTACCCTGTGAGTTTTCAGAGTTCAGTGAAGCCTATTACAAAAAACCAAACCAAAATATTTGAGAGGCGACTTGACTCCAGAGAATAAACACACAGGGAAAAAATAATGGGTACCAAAGGGCTTTTTAACTTAACTCTGAAAAGTATAATGAGATCCAGTGGATGGAATCTGGAGCCAGACACATTCAAATTGGAAACATGACCTACATTTTTAATAGTGAGTGTGATTAGCCATTGGAACAAAGTACCCACAAAGTACTGGATTCTCTCCTCTTGATGGCTTTGAATCAAGACTAGATGCCTTTCTGGGAGATAAGCTTTAGTCAAAAATAGTTATGCTTTAGTCAAACACATGTTACAGGGCTCAATATAGAGGTAATTGGGGAAATGTAATGGCCTGTGATATCCAGGAGGTCAGGCCAGATGGTATAATGATCCCTTCTGGCCTCAAACTCAATGAATCTCAGAATGAATATAAATGCTATCATCTGGATGTGCATTTGAAATAATTGCAGGCAGAGATTAGACACGCAATTGCATATGGTTCAGAATTGATAAACTTTCCTCCCCTCCAGAACAAAGGCCCTTATTTATGCCTAATTACATGGTGCCATTGTAATTCAGATAAATATCCGTTAGGAACTCAGATGGGATGTCAGCAAATCAATTTTAACTACTGTTCATGTGTTGTGTGGAAATCTAGGTTCTAAAGCTTATATTCAACTCCAGACTTGTTCGCACAGGAACGTATCCAGGAAGAGCTCCAGCATGGACATTTACTCCACGCTCAGAGTGTCATTATATGATTTAGCCCTGTCGACTTTGAAGTTCATTCAGTTAAATCATAAAGACATGGAGGCCCTGGTCCCCAAAGCAGCTGGGTACCTAATGCTTACGACTACCCGTGCATTGCTGAATTTTACGGGAAAGGGCTATTGAAAGAGTAATAGTAGAAAATAAAAAGGTGCAAGCTTCTATGAGTAGTTTTGCTTATGCTGACATTATCGCAAATGGCATCTGCGCTTGGTAATGCACATGCACCTGCAAAATAGCCAGCCGTTGCAATGCTTCTGGAGAAAGAAGTAAGAAATATTAACCGGAAAAAAAACCCGCATTAAAACACAGATAACTTTTAATATGAATTTCACCATATTATGTAGCTTTCAATTTTAGTGTTATCTCACTCACAAAGCATTCAAAACAACTGCATAGGTAAGCAGTGAGACCACACAGAGGAAATAATATTGTTAAAGTTCAGTGAAATGTCGTCATTTATGGTATGTGTGTATTTACCTGTGCTCAGAAGACAAATGCTGATGAGTATAGAGTTTCATTCATAAAGGTCCATAACCTTTTGTATTCTCAGTTCTCCCCCAGCATCAACTCCAATCGATGGCACCAAACACCCAACTTCCAGGTGTTGAGAAAGTTTATTTTTTCAAGTTCTGGGCACTGTACAGAAGTACTCACAGTAGCTAATGTGCCACTTGAAGACTTAGTATTCTAAGGTAAGGAGATTTTCCCTGGGCTATATGTTTAATGTGAAGGGGGCGAAAGCCTGGATCTGCAACTGCCCTCACAACTACCCAAACATTTGAGCAGTTCTGTGACAGCCCGGTCTTACAGGTTGGCCTTTCTCAAAGCAAATGAGATCTGAACGACATATGTATCCTGGAGTATAAAGCTGGAATCCGCACCTGCATCCAAACTTTATTTACTATAACCATCTTCCATTTTTCTTCCTTTTTTTCCCCAAGCAACATCATACATAGAATATCATGACTAACACAGAGGCTGTAGAAATATATGCTAATCTGTGAACTTTAAGCCAAAATTTCTTTGGATTCTCCTTCTGTATTGAAGCTCAGAACCTTACAGCTAATTACACATTTGCTAATTGTAGCCTGCTTCTTCCAACCTTTCTCTTCAGCTCAAAAAGGAAACACGATAATGGTGACTTTGCAGGTACTCTGTAGAACAGCCAACATTTTACTGAATCTCAGCATTACTTTCTTATGTGAATAGCAAGTCTCTGCCTGCAGATACTATTCTGTGTAGTTGTTCCAAATATTTTGTTAGATTACACTAAAATTGAAAGTGACACAAAATAATGAAAATCCTATTTAAAGTTAGCTGTGTTTTAACATGGCATTTTGCCAGTTAAATATTTTTTCAAAAACGTTGCAATAGCTGCTGATTTTGAAGCTGCTTTTTCAGTACTTCTACAGGGATGGCATTTACGATAATACTGCTGTATCAGCAAAACTACCAATACAGGTATTTTACTTTTTATCTTGCTTTATAGCCCTTTATACAAGGCCTTCCTATAACAGTTCTGCAGTAGCATTAATTTCATAAAGGTCCTGAAGGTCATTCTTATTTTCAGTCAAATAATATCTGAGAATTTTAATGATGCTCTTGCATTAGCGTTCTAATATTCAGAATTGTTATAAAATTCAACAACGTATGAAAATGTCATCGCTAGGGATGAATGAAGCAGCTCATCTGAAAATGAAAATCAGCCCAAATCTTTGCAGGTGTTCAAAAAACTTAAGGTAATTTCATTTTGTCTCCCTTACCTCCGCTTCTCAGGTACTTCTACAAGTTCTGGTGCCTGAAATATCATAATAATTGATTTTTCTAGACAAAGGAAGTGCTTAGAGCTAATTAGCTAAACTTAAGTACAGCATTTGGTACAGTGCCATGTGGGAAATTATTAGCTAAAATGGGAGATTAGTACAGAAATTGAAAAGTGAATAAGAAAGTGAGTAGTAGGAGGAGAAGATCAGTACTGAGGGAAGGTAGTAGAGCTTCCCAAGCATCGGTCTTGGGCCTGATATTATTTAACATTTTTTATTAATGATGATCCCATAAAAAATAAGCGTGTGCTAATGGAATTTACCAGTGGCATAAGGGAGGGAGGTACTGTCACTGCAGAGACGAATAAAACTCTCATTTAGGAAGAACTGAGTGACCTTGAGGACCAGGATACGACAAATTGGATGAAATTCAGAAGGATTTGAGTGCAAGTTCATGCATCTGGGTCTTGTTAACCAGGTTTCTACTATACCTGCATGCTCATAGGTAAGAAAAGAATAAGGAGGGGAAAGACACAGAACATACAAAGCAAGATATTTTCATCAGGGTAATGAAACGCTGGTAATGGTGTATAAGGCACATGTTAAAAAACAGCCAGGATAGTGCATGCTATTCACAAATGATTCACTTCACTTTCGGGAAGCTACTGAAAAAGACGATTAGAGTGACCATGGGAAGGGAGAGCCTTCAGTGTGAGAGGAGTTTGGCAAAATGAAGACTGAGGGAGGCCGCTATAAATACCACATGGGCATAAGCTCCAGGAAGAGAAAACATCTATTTAAACTAAAGGACAACATTGGCACAAGAACAAATGAGTATAAATTGGTCATGAATAAATTTTGGATGGAAATTGGAAGCAGGTTTCCAAACAACGGAATAGCAACATTCGGCAATTGCTTTCCAGTGAGAACAGTGGAAACAACAACAACAAAAAAACCCAAGCTACTTTTAAGACGGAGTATAATGAGTTTCTGAAAGGGATTATATGATGTGTTTGGCTAAGATAGCAGGGAAGTAGACTTGATGACCCAAGAGGTCTATGCAGGCCTATCTTTCTAAGCCTGTTTTTCATGACTGCATATTTCAGAGCACTTTCAAGTGCTTCCTTTCCTTCATGTATTTTTCAGATAAATTTTTTGTAGTATCCTGCAGGGACTGCTAGCTGGACTGATTTAGGGAAGGCACAAAACTGTGGTGTCCAGAATATGTTGAATACTCTCCAAACAAAACAAGAGAAGTGTCCAGCATCCTACAGGGCAAGGCTCAGGGTGCTTAAAGAAATCACCATTTTCAGTGGAAGGCAATGGGGACTAAGTCCAAATAGGAGCAGCACCCCTTTGAGGCTTGGTTCTCTCTTGTTTCTCCTACTCTCCTGAGCCTGCTGCTCTATTTTGCAGTTTGCCTTCTCTGCCCCACTGCGCATATGCAGCAGTACAAAATAGGATGGCAAACAACACTTTAGATGCATAAGATTAAACTGATAAAAAATGGAGCAGTCGGTGTGAGTCTGACTGGGTGGCAACAGTGCAAAGCTGCAGTGAAGATGGCTTGTTTGGGAGAAGGGAGAATTTTGCCACCCTCGGTGGTGTGGTGCAGGGCTGTGCTAGCAGTGTCATGGTTTCTCTTTTCTCAGTCCAGGAAGCACCTATGTCCTTTGGTTTGGTTTATCCTGCTTGGTGCCTCAATGCTTGCTTAGTGTCCCTTGTTCCAAAATCCAGCATTTCCATTACTTCTTAAAAGCTGCATATCCCCTAGTCAATGTGGCCATAAAAGGATTTGTATGGAAGCCTGGGCTTCGGGGTTCAGTAACTGGAGTTTTATGTGTTCCTTTTACCCATAAAAGCAAAATTGGGTGTTTACAGCAACAGATACTGCTTCATCAAAGTGCTGGGAGTATGCAGGCTGGCCTGGTAATGTGGTGACTCCCTTATTAAGAGAGCATCTCATAGTCAAAAGTTCTACGATTTTCTACCTATGCTTTAGTTGAAATCTGATGAGTGGGGCGATGAGATCTGCAGAAGTGGATGGTTCTGGCTGTTTTTCCTCTCCAGCTAACTAGACACATCCTTTTTCTGAAATCAGCTATTAATACTGAGAATAGGTTAAGAAATGGGAAAGTTAGATGAAATCCCCAAGAGTACAGGTAGTTTGGAAAAGAAGAAGAAATAGGCAGCAGCTTTATGAGGGAACAGTGCTTTGCTTACACCTTGTCGCCATCCACATTAATCACATTTGCAGTAGGCAGCAGCTCTACCTTTTTGTGCAAATACTTTCACAACTGATTTAAAAAAACAAGCAGGATAGCTGAGTCCCCAGGTTCGCGTAAACGGGGTAATGAACACCTGCGTAACAAGATAGAAAAGCCATAAACATGGTGGTGGAAGTTTTCAGTCCGTTGAAGATGTTTTCTGCAGCTTTCTCAGCTCCTCAGGTGCCAGGCAGGGAGGCAGCCGCTCGCTGGGGTCTCCCTGCAGGGCAAGAGGCTCACGGTGCCTCCGAAAGCTGCAGCTTTGCAGTCAGTGACTTTGGCGCAGTGCCCCATGCGCGAGCTACCCTGTGACTCACTGGTCAGAAGTGCCCATCCCTCAAAAGGACAAGCTAAAGCTAGTTTGAAAAAAATACTTTCAAGGAAAAACGATATTAAAGGTCAGAATTGAAAGACACGCACTGTGAAATCATCAAGAGAAAGCGTTTTGATTGATTGAAAATTTAAAAAGAGCAGCCCTTATTTTTGGTGTTTTTTAATTTAATTTTTGTTCCTGAAATGTGTGTATCTAGAGAGCTATTTTTTCACCCATCCTTAACTTCAACCTGGACACAGCATTCTGTGAACACCTGGGTGAGATGATTTCATTCTGCCCTGTCCTGCTAGCAAACTCAATTTAAAACAAATCAATCATAAGCGTGACCCATACTTACCGCTATATTTTAGTGAGTTATTACTCATACACCCAGGTGTGAGAACATCGCTCATCAGGGGAGTGCAGCGGCCTCACGCCAGGGATGAATTCAGCCCTGAGCTCGCTGCAGCCCAAAGGGGCCGGCCCGGTGGCCATGGTCGCAGGGGTAGTGCCACCTTGTCACTGCCATCTGGTGCCACTCAGTGCCAGGAAACATGCTCGGTCTTTCCATGGGTGGAAATATCTAGGAGGGTATAGAAGCACTTTTTCAGCTTGTTTGCAAGCACATGCGTATGGGAGCATTCAAGTGACAAGCGTACTGAGGAAATGTCTGTGACCACAGCAGGTGAGAGAAATGGCTTTTTTAGACATGTCCCTGGATTTTAGCTGCCCACTCGTGCACCACACGAAGGCGGCAGCGGCACAGATTGCATCAGGAAGGATGTGAGGGGCCTCCTTGCCTGCGCAGAGGTTGTTGCCTGCCTCCAAGCAGAAATAATGAGCACCCCTGACATTAACAGTGATTAAACACCACCAAAGCCTATGAAAATAACTACTCATGAGGTAAATCAGCTCGGGGCCGGCGTCTGTGGGCACTGGACCAGCCACCAAGGAGCAGGGACCATGCTCCACGCCCGTGGCCTGAGGCGAGTGGCCTGGCGGGGCAGGGACAGCGAGGCCAGCTTGCTTCCTCTAATTTCTCACCCCTGGGGATTTTAAAAATAAGAGGTTAAAAAATAATCCCTGTTTTGCAGAGGGCCTTTGGGGTCCTGCTTCGCCCTTCTTTGTCCCCCCTTGGGTTAACACCAGAGGAGACAAGTGCCTGGTGGCAGCCGCTGACAGTGGTGCTACGGTTCTGGCCTCCCTGCCCCAACCCGGGGCGGCCATCCGCCCCGCGGCCGTTGTGCACTCCATCACGTCACGTCCCTGCCTGACGGGGAGCCGCATGGGCAAGGGTGGGCTGTGAAATGACACCTCTGTGCGCAAGCTGCGATGCCGTGAGGATGTTACAGCCTGTGAAAAAGGAAAACAAAAAGGGGCAAAGGAAAAAAAACCACAAAAAAGCTGTGCTCGTTCCTCACTCTTCCCTCAGCGCTGTCTCGCCCTGTGCAGAGGCTTCAGAGATGTGAACACATCCTGTTTACATCTGCCATCGAGACAGTGATGCTGAGGGGAGCACACGGCTGAGGAGCAGTCGGAGGCAGCGCCGTGCACAGGGAGAGCTGCCCGCAGTGAGAGACAGCCCCAGCATGGATGCACTGCCCATTTACCACGGGGGCATCACCCGTGAGGCTGGGGAGAAGCTGCTGCTGGCGGCGGGCACTGACGGCAGCTACCTGCTGCGGGACAGCGAGAGCATCCCGGGAGTCTACTGCCTCTGCGTGCTGTGAGTGTGGCCGGCCCCACGCAGCTGCCATCGCCTCTCTGGGGTGCGGGGCAGGCGAGGGCAGCGGGGCTGGGAGGGGGGTGCCGGGAAGGGCTGGTCAGGTGGTAGCTGATTTCCAACCTTTGCATCCACAGTATGGGGTGTTCCCACACAACAGTGACAAAATATGTCCTAATATTACCATTTGCAGATATGTGTGAGACTTTTGACTCCTTCATGTTGACTTAAGGCAGAGGGGTGTATAAGGGGTGTGGGGTCCCTTGCAGAGCGAAGAGGAGTAGGTTTTGCCTTGCAGAGCCTACGCTTCCTACGGGCATAAAACAAAAAGAGAAAGCAGGCCTGGAGCACGTAGGAAGGACGAATGAGGTGCCATGGAGAAGAACCAGGCAACTTGACTCGGGATGGTATGCGTTGCCTCTTTGTGCTGGATAATCCTCTTGCTTTCTGCCCACTGTTTTCTGCTTCTCTGATGCGCTTGTGGGTGTGCTTAGCAACATCCCCAGCATCCGCTGTCATCGGGAAGGGTAGCATGGATCGCTGTCATCCAGAACGTGCCTTTGCTTCGGGATGCTCTTGGTCAGGCTGTGTGTCCCACGAGCCATCGGGCTTGGAGTAAACTACCTGTAAAGTACATGAAATACTGACGGGTAATGAACTAAGTGGTAATGTTTCATCACATAGGGTGAAAGGGGAAAGATCTGATGGGATGGTCTGTCAGAGAGAGGGTAGAGAAGTTTCCCTGAGAGAGCTGGGGGACGTTATAGTCACAGGACCTCATTTTAATGAGGCAATTTAATTACCCTACTTTTGGCAAAAGCAGAAGTCTCAGAAGTCCTGAGAGAAAACGCTGTGCGATGAAGTACCATTGCATCGAAAGAATGAAGATGTGTCTACCAAGGCTAAACAGAGACTTGTGCCTTACTTCAGCAGGAGAAGGAATACAAGAGAAAACCATTTTAGGGCCAGCAAGAAATTAGCTAACAGAGGGCACTTAGGTACCTGGCAAAAAAACAGAAGAGGAAGAAGAGTCCTAAGTCAGGTTTTCCCCAAATGTCTTGAATACGTTTCCAACAATATGTAATTAAGCCCTGGGTGAGCATTATTATTCCCCTGTTGTAGACCAGTAAATGGAGGCAGGCAAGAAGGTTATAGGCAATCCAGAAATACACAATCTTCTTTTCAGGGAAGATCTTTGTGGCAGAAGATGTATTTTTTCTTCTCTCATGAAATCAGAAGGTGAACCAAGATAGGCGCTACTGCTAACAAATACCTTAACAGCTAGCTGAAAAATGGGAAATAAGAAGCATCCTGAGTTAAATGAAAATGGAATAGACATAGCAAGAGGTAAGGAGTGCTATGATTCCTGTGATGGGAATAGGCAATAAAAGCAGAATCTCTTTTAAGTAACCATCAGAGGAAATGGTGATATATCTCCTTAACACTCAGAAGTCATTCAGTGCAGGCGAAACACTAAGGCATTAGAGAAAGGGTCAGGCAGAATGTTACAATGCTGAATAAAATAGAGAATCCTAAAATTAGTCCACCATTAGTCTAAATCAGGGTGTAGGTATGTAACAAGGTCTTTCATCTGCACACAATCAGTTGGGATTTTTTGCTATATTAGTGGTAATTTATGTCCTTTGGAAGAAATTTCATGAACGAAATAAAATATATAAAATGAAAATAGGAAGAACAGGAAGGATTGATAACTATGAAGCTCTGTAATCTTTGGAGGAAAAGAGACTTCAGTAAGAAACAGAACCCTACCTAATTGTTTCTGAAAATGATGGGCTGCTCATATCTTCATGTTATGTTGCATTCAAACATATATATGATAAGCAAAGGCATAAAAGCAAAAAATATTACTGGTGAATGTTATGCAGGCTTCTTATAGAATATAGATCCTCAATAAATTTTTTATAAGAGAAATTTTCAATAGCTTCTTGGATAAATCCAGATAAAAAAATAAATGAAAAATGTTATGATGAGTGTGATCTGATATAGACAGAAAGGTGGCTGAAAAATGTTAGAGCTAAGCCTTGGTTCCAATACTTAACATTTCAATTCAGAGCATTACATAAGACATAGCAGATACAGTAAGCAAAATAGCACACGATAACTTTGGAGGCAGTTATCATAAAGATACCGGGAAATGGTCTCACACTGAAGACAGCAATGACAGTTTAAAGAAATGGGGGCCATAAACTAGAGAAGTGCTTTGACAGGCAAAAGTTTACCAAAGCAGAGCACTTTAGTGGAGAGATTGGAGGAGCAAGTAGGGAAGGCATGAGAGATGTAGATATGTATTCAATGGAGGATGCTAAGCCTGGCTTTGGTAAAATAAACCAACAGATCCAACCCCCCCGAATTCCAGTCTGAACATCGCGCACAGAGATGAAACACATGGCAAGCATGTGTGTGCATGAGAGCTTTGGTAAAAACTGGGGAAAACATGCAGTTGCTGTATTCGCTGTTTAAGAAAAAGAAAACAAAAGAAAGAGTAAGTACTTCTCTGCTTTTTTATACTTCCTTCTAAATAAATAACGGAAACTATTAGGAATAACAAAGTTATTCAAAAATTTACATTTTGGTTCAGACTCCATGCTGAAGATCACTCTAGGAATACCTAGATACATCAAGATTGGGCAAAACATGTATTTACTGGAAGTACTGAAGTGATCTTTGAAACATGAGAAACAAAACTGGTCAGCTATTAGATATATTGCAATAAGTATCAGAGTTAAACAAAAAATTTTGCATCTTTCCAATGACAATTTCTAACAGAAGTGAAACTGTTTCATCCTGCCAGCGATGTTTCTATTGCTTTTAGAAAAGAAAAAGAGAAAAATAGTCCAGTTTTCCAAAATCAAGACATGTTCAGTCTGTCTTCTTTCCCCTCTCCCTGCACTCCCCTGCAGAAGTAAAACAAAACAAACCTAAAACCCCCCAGCTCCTCAGATCCAAGCCTTCTTAGGGTTCTTTTTTTTTTTTTCTTTTACTATGGGGGAAGAAGGGAGTTGTCAAAATTAAAAGACACAGTTCAGATGAAGAGAAAAGAAACATTTATCAAAAAAGTCATTAAACGAATATTTGGATGACAATACTGTCATCAGCTTGAACTCACATAGGCGGCCAATCTGCACTTCCATCTCCAGGTACAGTAATTGGTAAGTCCTGTGATTGCCACTGCATTGCTTAGGCTCAAATAATGCCTCCTTTTTCCAAGAAACTGCATAAATTTGTAATGCCACCACCACACCCTCCCGCCTGGGCACCCCCAAAAAGCCCTAACACATTTTGGCAGTCTTTGAGCCTCTTAAGGCACATAATAAGCGCAGCAGTGTTCACGGTCATTCGCCTTTTGCTTCTCCAATTAAAAAGTGGAGCCCTGACCTTTAAAAAGGAGAAGAGTCAAAGACTTCATGAATCCCTGACACTGATTTTACAGGGCAAGCATAAAAGAGACAGGTAGTAGCATAAAACCTGACCTACAGAAACGAGTAACTGCAGCAGGCAGGACCCTGTTGTTGGAGTGTCTGGCTAGAAAACTCTGCTTTCTCTTTTCTTTGTTTCTCCTGAAGTATTGCTTTATCTTCCTTGAATGCTGCTTTCTGCTGTCCGAAGTCAAAGTGTGCACATGGCATGCCTGCAAGCCTTCAAAGAGAGAATGTTTTTTGGTGTGGCTGTGGCAAAGCACAAAGAACCCACTTTCATAAATATTTTAAGACCACAATTAAACTGTGCATGGAAGAGCAGAAAGCTTTGATTTGCAGCAGTGTCCCCTAGGGCCCTTACAAACAGAGGTGCTGCTTGCAGATTTTGGCAAAGTTTTTTAATACAAGATGCTCCCAAGATCTTCATTGTATGAATACCATTATTAAATTGTTAATATGTACTCTAAGGATGTTGTTCATCATGTTTTGAACATGTCAACAGAGGAGCAGAATCTTTTCCTGGAAGTGGTTTAGGGTTGCATTGAAAAGCAGGAAGATTTTTGCTGTTCCTGATAACTGGGCTAGGAGAAATGCGTATGCTTTGAAAAACGTACATGTTTTACCTGTAAACGTTAGACACTACACGCTGTACACCAGGGTTTTAGTATCAAAACCTGATTGTTCCAGGGAGCTTTCTTTACTGGTTTGGTCTCCTCTGTGCTCAATACCCCATATGACATTTTTAGCACCCTCAGAAATCCTCTGTGCACACCACTCCTAATGAAGTCAATGGGGGACAGAGGACACCATAATGGTGGCTAGTTTGAGAAGCAGCCTCTTAAACTGTGCCTGAAAAATGGATAAATAAAATGCCTGAGAGGGCCAAAAGCACTGCTTTCCTTTACAGATATATGAGCACACATGCAGAAACAAGCAACTCATGCCTGAATTGGCAAAGATAAAGCATTTGTAGTTTGAGTCTTAAAATTCATATACTTGAAAATACTTGGAACGTTAGCAGTTGTTTCAGACCTTTAAGTAAGCTAAACATGACATTCTTGTCAAACTGTATGTTCAGATTATTTGTTTGAAACCAGCCATTCACGTACTGTGCTGCATTCAATTTGTGGAGAATAATCAAAAGCTGGAATAGAAAGCTGTTTACAGCTCTTGAAGCAACAGTAATGGCAACAGGGATAGGCTGCAGATTTTACGTGTGCTTTTTTTTCTGTCACCGTAACCACAGTGCACAAGTTCAGGCAACGTGCAGGAACTTTCTGATGCGGCAGATGTATCAGCTGTACAGCATGAAGGTGTAATACAAGATCACGAGCCAGCTTCAGCTTAGCATTTCTTTTGTTTCCCATGTAATATTTTTGATAGAAATGGCAGAATAATTGCATTTATTATAGCACCGCACATAATAATCATCATCATTTAAGATGTAATTTGGAACAAAAGCTTCTCTCTGAGGAGGAGCCCCTCAATTCAAGGCTGCTGTTGTAAATATCACGCACTATTTTCAGCTTTGAAAAAAGTCTTCTACAGCACAACGGTAAATTCTACTGAGGTGAGTATTTCAGCTCCCTGCTAATCAGAGTGAGCTTCATCTTTGCTGAGAATAACTTGGCTAATGGCCTTCAGATATTCCAATGGCTTTTCTTGGAAAGATTTTAGAAAGGTAGACAGCCTGAACAGTGGGTCATCACTACGCTAACGAACCTGTAAATGACAGAATGGGTACAATCATTAGATAACAGAACCTAGATTAGCTCTACCCTGGTTCTGTAGGCTTGAGTTTTGAGGATTTAGTTGAAGCAGTGATTTCAAGTTCAGGGATGTTTTGGTCAGACCGTGCCTACCTTGCTCTGAGAGAAACAGGAAATCTGAAAATGAGCTACACTGAATTACTCCCAAACAAACCAAGAAATGTTTCATAGAAATATGAAACAGTAACATTTACAGGGCTATTGACAGTGTTTTAGCTGTTGCAGTTCTTGTGAGTTTTGCCTAAAGTGATGAAAGAAATTTCACCAGATAACATTATTTCATGAGTTTTTGCCTTTGTGAGGTACTATTCTGGAGGACATAGTAATTCATGAAGCTTAGTTACTGGCCCACCATAAAGTAATTTCCTTCTATTTAGCCTCTCAGAATTGAATAAATTCTCATTTTATTTCCAAATTTGAAGAAATTCCTCTTTGAGGCATTGCTTTTGGCTGGCATCACCTTGTACTAGACCAACATAAACCCTGCTCAGAAAGGCTGCACACTTGCTCTTTAGGTAAAGCAGTGATATTTCTCCTGATGGTTAGGAGTGTTCAAGTGGTGAAGATGCTGACAATCTTCCACAGAAATCTGTGCATAAATTCAGGGACCTTTCACAAGATTTGACTTGCTCTTTCAAGCTTCTGTTAATTTCAGAAGAGAAAAATGAAGATAATGCATTTGCTTTATAATGCTACAGTATTACAGCAAGCTAATACTAGTTACTGATTCAGTGTCATTGGTAAATTTTTGCCACAAAAGCGTTGGTAGGGGAATCAGTGACAGAAGTGTAAACTCAGGTGAGTGTGTATAGAGCGCTGTCGTGGGTTAACCTACAGTAACTCTGTTGGGCTTTTCAGATGTTGTAAACACTGATTTAAACTATTTTATTCACTCTTGCTGACATAGAGCTTGTATCTTGCACATCATCTCAATGTGAATGCTATTTCTTTAGCTTGGGTTAGCTGATGGGTGGTAATTGCTAAGTTGCTGTGCCTTGATTGTATGTCTGAGACCTAAATAAGGCAGGAACGAGGCTGCCTGTCAACCAGAAAATGCAAATTCCACGACAGAGTGAGGAGCTGTAAGCTTAAATAGGATTTTCTCCTACATTAAATAACAGGACTTTTTGGCCTTTCTATGATTAATAAACCAAGCAGAAATATAACAATTAAAAAGGAAAAAGAAAGAAAAAAAAAGAAGTTTAAGTGGATGGCTGGATTGATCATTTCATCATTTTGGCAGCTGTCATTTCTGTCGCATGGGGGAGGCCATGCAGCTCAGGGGTACTCTGGGAAGGGGAGATCTTGATGAGCACAGACGTGGGACGTGCAGGCTCCCAGGCACTGCTGTGGATTCCCCTGACCTCACGAGTTTTGGCTCTGTGGTAGCCACCTGCCCCCTCTGTAGCCACTGTGGTGCCCATGCTATCGCCCACGTTCCCAGTTGCCCGCTGGGGTGCTGCCTGAGGTCGGTCCCTCTGACCGGGCATTCAGGAGCTGTTCATCAAACACCTCCAGATAAGGCAGAAGCGGCTGCAATCTGACCTCTCATGCTCATTATGTTATCGGCTGCATGCCATTGACGCCCCACTCCGAAAGTACTGAGTCCCTCAGGAGCTCTCCTGTAGTACTCATCTCCATAGCATTAGTAGTACTCATCTCCATAGTATTAAGTGGTTTCTAAGCATTATCGCAGTTTGTGAGATGAAGAGTTTGTTAACTCTGTTTCACACAAGAAACTGTGACACAGGAGGCTCAGGTCTGTAGTACCCTTTAGCTTTGGGTTCCCAACGTGAGGGCCATGGGAATGGATTTTGAGACTACCCAGTGTTATTCTGTACAGCCTGCTGACTTTGCTTGCATTGCTGAGGGCTGTTTCTTTGTTTCATACGTCTTCTGCTTCCAAACCACCCATCTTCTATTCCTGGCTTTTTCACCCCTCCAGCATTTTGTGCTGCTCCCAGTTCAAGCCCCCTCATGCTTCACCTCTCTATATCCCCTTCCTTACTCATTTAGCCTTACTCTCTCCCAGGGGTTCAATTTTCATTGCTGTTTCCTTGCCCAGCTTACAAAGACATGGGCCCCCTTTTCTTTCCTTCCACATCCACCCCACCCAATCCCAATCTTCCTTTCCAAGATGCCCAATCTAAATTACCTTCTGTTTTTTTCCCCGCTAATCCAGGCCAGGTAACATACAGACATCATTCGTGGCTTGAGATCGTGGACACTGCTTAGCTGAGCGCCCGTGGTACAGCCAGCCCAGGCACAGTGCAGCTACAACTGCTAACAACCTTTAGAGAGCACCTCTCTTGCAGCCTAGACAGCCACCATTGCTTTCTCTCAGAGACTGCAAGAGATATACCTTCCTTCAAACAAATTTTACATCTTTTACTCTAAAAACGGGGCGAAAAAAGCAACAATTACAAGATTTTTTTTTTTTTTAACGTGGGAAAAGCATTGTTTTGCCTAGCCTGTCCCCTTTTCTGGCACTTCTGCATTCTCCATCCCTAAATAAGGTTGAGGCAAACAACCTAAGAAACAAAATTTCAGTCTGAAAGGCTGAAATGTGGCAAAGTTATAAGAAACTGAGTATGGGCAGTATATAATGCTCAGGATCACTGTTTGTACGCCACACCACTGTCTGGTTCTTAAGCAATATTGTAAAGTGAAATTCCACGGTAAGGTCAGGATGCAAATATACCAGGTAAGAAGTGCTGATTGATATAGTGCAAAGACATCAGAAGAGAAAGCTATGTAAAGAGGAAGAAATTGATGTCATCTATCGCTGACATGGCTTTCCCCTGTCTCTTTGTCTTTCTCCCTTTACATTTGTTCCATTTTGGACCCAGAAATGAATACAAATTAGTTTAATAAAATTTCCCGAGATAAAAAACATTTGGAAATGATTTTAAAATACACCATGCAGCTGAAATGTCATGGTTAATTTTAATCTGCAGCATGCGACTAATATCCTCTGGCTATTTCAGTGGTGCAGAAGATTGTAATTATTCACCTGTTAAGGTAAATGTGGCTTTAACAAGTCTGATCACAGTTGAAAAGGAGGAGTGGAGAGGACAGGTAGACAGATGCTGTCTCAGTATGTCATCTGTGAATGATGCCTTTGTAGCTCTTTGGGAGGAATTATCTAGCTATAAAGAAAAAAGCCTATAATAGAAAGTGGACTGTTTCCTGTAATAGCAACTTTTTCTAGATTTTCCTTTGACAAAGTTTTCCCAGTGAAGGTATTGCAACAGAGACAGTGCTAGTGCAGTTCCCAGCTGGTATAACACATCCTTTGTTACGGAGATGAAAAAATAAGTGAGATGACATAAAAATATCATCAGTGATGACCAAACTACTCTTTCCTAAGTGCTATCCAATATTATCCTTATAGCAATGGCTGTTTTCTGCTTCCCCTCATTGGCATTTTGGCATTTTTTGCCTTTGATAAAAAATTTATAGGGCCTCGTTCATCAAGCTGTTAATTCACGATTGCTCCCATCCCCTGAGCTTCACTGGCATGAAAGAGGAGCTTTGCAATTGTGAGTGAGGCTTGTGGCTGTCCTCGGGCCAGATGAAGGGATAGGGGAGCCCTTCATCGGGTCTTTGCCTGGGTGTCAAGAGCTGGTCCTCCTCCAAGATATGCTGGTACGCCAGTGTCACTGTAAGAGTGACTCTGAAATCCTTCTCTCAGTGACATGTGTCCATCTCCTGTTGATTTTGTCCAGCAGAGAGAGGAGTTCAGGTCACTGAGAGGTGGACTTGGCCTGCATCTCACCAGGTAATGGCTGCAAAGCACAAGCTGTATGAGAGGCCCCAAGTGACTAGCACCATGCCCAGGCCACATGGTGTTCGGGTTTTGGCTTTAGCTACGTGGCCACACCACATACAGGAACATTGTGTCACACTAGGAGTTTTTTTCTGCCATGAATTCAGTAAAATGTAGAAAACTGAGCTGTCCCCTCATGATGGCTGGGGAATTTCTCATCTCCTGAGACCTAAGCTCCAGTAAATGCACTTTTCCACCTACTTTTGTTACGGTTTTCCTCTTTGGAAGGTAATGTTCTATACAATCTCAATTTTAATTTTTGCATTTAATTTTTGTTTTAAGAAAAACACCTTGATCTTCCTTCAGTCCACCCTGATCTCAGTTAATGTTGGGTAGTTTAAATCATAAAAACCTTTCTCACGGGAGGCTGTGCCCATGTAGCAGTAAAGAGAACTTGGCTCATCAAAATCATGTCACTCGCACATGGAAGGTAAAAAGCACTTTGAAGTGGTAATGAAGCAAGTTCCTGCTGCTTAACAGAAAGTTTTGATAAGATCATATTCGTTGGCAGAGTACTTATCAGAAGAGCTGTAATTCATTTTGGGGAAACAAAGATCCCAATGGAAAGTTAGATGGGAAGATCTAGCTGTTCACCTTCCTAACAAAATGCGTCCTCCTTCCTTTGTGCATTTCCTTTGAAGAAGCAGGTGTGCTGGTCTTGGGCCATCTGCCATCTACATAGCGGCTGTGTTTACTCACGGCTTCAGAGCCAACAGCAGATGATAATGTTGTGTTTTTCAGCTTAAGCACAGGGAACGGCTTCAGGCCTTTCAGTCTTTCCTCCTCCGGGGAAAAAAATGTACATTTGCCAGGTGAGCGGAGAGCTCTCGCTTGTCCCTCGCAAGGCTGTGATAGCGATGTCATACTCCTCTCATTCTCCATGCTATGCTCAAAGCGTCCATGTTCCCAAATTCTTGTTCCTTCTTCTGTATCTCGTGGATTTTTAATCTGAGCTATTCTTTCTGCTTTCTCTGGGCTTGGTTGAAATATTTTACAGTGGAATTTTTTGAAAAATGCGGGATAGGTGTCTATCTTATACCTCACCCTGCTTTGGCCCTGAATATTACTTTATCTGACCTCTATTTTTCAATTTGTCCAGCTTAGTAAACCGTTCTGGCAGAGTGCTGGAAGCCATCAGACATTTCAGAGTCAGGGCACCACCCCAGCCCCTCAAACACTTCAAGTCATGCAATCTCTTAGCTAGAGAAAATGATGAAAGAAACAACAGATGGTAGCTTTCCAGACAACTGAGCCATTTGTGGAAAAATCAGATTTTAAAGAGACTGAAGCAGTCGGAATGCTTTGGGACAACCAAGAACAAGCATGGGTAATATGCACAGTTTATTATTAAAAACAGGAGGCAAGAGAGTGAGTTTTAGATTTTTACATACTGATTCTGTTGGGTTTGAGGCTTGGAAAAAAATCACTGTGGAGATGGTCAAATACCCACTTCAAAGAAAGGGGACAAAATGCCAGGACCTCTCTGGTGCTTCCCAGTACATTATGGCCTGTAAAATCCTAGTTTCAGTAACTATATATTGGCTGGCGTGCTACATATGTAGGTGCAGGAAAGCCCCTCGTGATTTCTAAAAAGAAAAGATTAATGTGAACATCAGCTACTCATGAAAAGCTGACAATACAGGCACAGCTCTCAGAGGTTTTAAGAAAGGACGTGATGGCACAAGATTGTCTGAGGGTCCTAATGGGAGACACTGGATTCCCTGAACATGAACATATCTAGTGGCTTAGAGGGATGTGCTTTTAAGCAACCGGGCTTGAGCTGTGTCCTCAAACACCAGTGACCATGGTGCCGTGGCATGGACAGGAGAACAGTGTTGTCCTTCCACGTCCTTCCCTCCTCCCACAACCACAGCAGGTTGCTCACACCTCTTTCCAAAGGCCCTTTCTGGGCCTGTCTAAATCCCTGATGGACTGCAACAGTTGAGCTTGCTGGGGGAAGAAGTGGGGTAGTGGCGGCTGTTTTCCTCCTTAGGTTTCCACGAAGTGAGCACGGCCGGCCACTTTTCATGTCCATCTGGTGCCAGGTGGAAAGTCGTGTCTCTGGGGAAAACGCTCCCTTGGTGAACACGAAGAGGCGGATGAAGTTGTGGTGGGATCGTGGGGCTGCGTCAGGCATATTCCCATACACGAGGAGGAGGGCAGCGTCTCAGCTGCTGCACAGGGACTTTGTCCCCGCAGCAGCCCCAACGGGAGGGAACGGCTTTGTGTCTTCCGCTGCCGTATTTAATCACAGTGGGAGTCGAGTGGTGGGGGGAGAGCTCACAAATCACGACAGGCATTTTTGCTCCCACTTTGTGGGGTTGTAGCGGTGTGACAACTGTTAACAACTTCCTGCTTGGGTAAATTATATCAGACACCACTTTGCAAAGGTTGCTGTAATGACTTTTTAACAAGAATTTATCCAGGAGCCATGACATGGAGTGTAAGTAATTGCAATCATACGGTATCTGTGTCATTGATGGTTTCTGCTATTTTTTAGTAACTACTATAATACCATGTATAATTGGAAAGAAATATAGTATTTTTCTGCTTTCTTAAGAATAAGAATTGATGCTGAAATAGGGAATGGTCACTAAAATCCTGCTGTGTATTCATGTAAATCTACGTAGTATGAAGTACAATCTTTCTTATCTGATACCATCTAAACTAACGTTGCACCCACGGAACTACTATCAATTGTCTCTGCTTCTGAGTTAAACTTTTGGATATTGCTATAATAATCTACCATGTAAATCATTCACTGTGTTGGGTTCGTAAGAGAAGCAAGACTGACTCTGGACCTGAGTATGTCTTGTGTTATTAGTGTATGACTCCTTATTCTCGAAAGACTCAAATTAGATTTAAAAAGAAGGCAGATTCCACACCCGTACAAGTCTCCTTTATCAGTATTTGAGAATTAGGAGTGTACAGGCAAGGCAAAGAGTAATTTACCTTGCTTTTGTGGGTTTAGCTTTCCAAATAAATTACACTCATGCTATTGCTTCTGGGAACACCTGCATTTAAATCAATCACAATACAGTAATGCTATCTGCCAATAATACACCTTCTCTTTTTCCAGGGAAAGTGTGTCTGGTGTGCCAGTAAAAGGAGGTCACTGAAAAAAAAAATAATAAAAATGCCGAGGCAGGAATGAAAGCAACGTCACTTAACCTAGAATAACTGAATATTGCTAAACTAGATCTGAGTCAGACCAATCCCTCTCATCCAAAAAGAACCCAGGAGGTTGAACGCTGCTTCTGACCTTTGTCTCAGTTTTTTTATCTACCTAGAGCCTTTATGGGTGATTTTATTTTTGAGGAAAGGTTAGCAGATGAACTGACTCCCACATAACAGAGTGTACCTCTTGTGAAACCTGACAGTAGAAATGAGTAATAAATGCCTGTTGATTTTTTTTTTTTTTCCACAGGCATCAGGGCTTTGTTTATACCTACAGAGTGTCCAAGACAGAAACTGGGTCCTGGAGCGCTGAGGTGTGTACTTCTCCTTTCTCTTCTGAAAATTTCTACATCCTGTTTGATGTTCATATTGATTTAATGAAATATATTCAAATTATTCATGTTTCTGCGCAGTCTGATTTTCATTGAAGGTAATCGATCTTGAGTGTGCCCATCACTAAGATGTCTTGGTGCCACTTCTGACAGTCTTGAACTCATAAATTAATTCCCTGTTACATTTCAGCTGTTGCATAATGCAATAGTGCATTATTTTGCATCATTTTAAATGGCAAAAATAGTGTTTTTTTAATTTGACAAGCACAATCAGTTCCCTTTTACCCTACGTACCAATAATGTCAGAACATTTAAGGAAATTATTTTCAATCTATCATCTACAGTGTTTTAAAGTTAATTTATCTCCAGATTAATTCATCATTGGTGCAAAACATATATAGGGTAGCCAAAACTTGATACAAAATATGTTTTCACCCATCTGATAAGAAACTGGTAATTCAAGTGTAGAATAACACCATTTGCAATACGGACAACTATTTGGGTTGATGGAATCGGGATGCTAACCTGTATTTCTTTTATGAAGGTCTTGTCTTTGGATGTACTCTGTGTATTAATTCATAATTAGCTTTCTGTTTGCACATTAATGAACACTGATTACAAACATTAAATAATTTCTAGACAGGCATAATTCCTTGGCCATTATTATAACAGAAGTGGCTGCAGTGCTCTGGAAGACAAGACTGGTTCTGGGGTTACTCAGAAGCAGATTGGGGAGTAAAAGTGACTCACATTACTGCGGAGTAAATAATTATCCATGTCACCCTTGGGAATGGTACCCAGGAAGAATTTGCTCATTTGTTCCTGTAAGGCATCGGGAGCACCCTGTAGATTTGCACTGCCCAAGCAGGAGGGTTTTCGGGACAGGGTGGGGGTAGTAGCGCACCCAGCGTGCCAGGGCGAGCGCTGGTGTCTCAGGAAGGATGCCGAGACCCCAGGGACCTCCACCTGTGGAGGATAATTCCCTGAGCGAGGCTGCAGCCTGCTTTGGCCCCAGGTAACATCAGCATCTGCAGTGAGGTTTTTCTAGTGCTATATAGGCCTGCTACAACTCCTCCCCCATGACCTCCGCTGGCTTCCTACGTATGGGTCTTGGGCTTTCCCTCGCTGTATTTTAGGCAAAACTCACCTGCATTTCACAGCGTAGGAGTCCTGAAGACCCAGGACTCTCAATACAGCCTCTGCAGGGAAAGGTGTTAGCTACAGACCCATGACACCAACCCTTCCTTTACACAAACAGAAACCTTTAAGTAAATGTTGCTAAGACTACGCTGGCCTCAGCTGTTAGAAACAGCAGCCTAAATCCAACTTAGCCCCACGAAATGTGCCCCCAAGGCCAAAACAGGCTCCAGCTGCAGCTGGTGCTTCCCTGTCTCTGCTTCCTTGCCTGTGGCTGCTTAGTCTCTGAGCAAGCTCAGGTCGCACCCATCTTTCAAGGACGAGGCAGGGAAATTAAAACAGTGCTGGTAAAATCCCAGCCAGTGCGAAGCCTCCAGCTGGTGCCAGTGAG
Source organism: Gymnogyps californianus (assembly GCF_018139145.2). Classification (NCBI taxonomy): domain Eukaryota; kingdom Metazoa; phylum Chordata; class Aves; order Accipitriformes; family Cathartidae; genus Gymnogyps; species Gymnogyps californianus. The sequence continues at coordinate 18,616,829 of NC_059479.1, forward strand.
GCAGGATTGAGCCCACGACTGCTGGGTGAGAGCAGCGTCCCTCGGGTGGGACTATGCCAGCAGGACCTATGCTTGTCCTCCCATGACTTTGGTGGGGAGGAGTTATTATGAGAATGCCCTGAAGGATTTAACAGAAACATTGGATTTTTGATTAAAAGCAGACACAGTTTCATTTCACAGTGTTTGAAAAGATGCTAACGTAGAAAGATAGAAAAACTCCCACTTTTAATAAATAGGTAACATTTTGCTGCTGCCTTCGTACAAGAGGGAGACAGGAATACTCAATGAGCACATAAGCCAGTATTGAATGCTCAGAGAAAGACTTGCAAAGAGGCTGTATCCATCCTGAATTTAGTGGTGTAAGAACTCTCCCTTCCCAGTAAGTGCCAGGTAGCTCTCTCGGCTGGAAGTATCTTACTGATAAACCCCAGGCTGGAGGTTAAATCACAGGCTGCAATAAATCAGAGTCAGAAATAGCAAAAGATCACTTCAGAATTTGCTTAATAAGCACGGCAGGCTCTTGGTTTCTCTTGTCGTGATTAAGAAATCGTCCCTCTTCCAGCCTTATATCACCACACTGCTGGAAACTGCTCTTACTGCAGGGAGGCCGCGATGCCCCGGAGGAAGGAGGAGAGCAGTACGGCTCATTGACTCATTTTAAGTTGGCACATCAGGGGGTCCAAGTGAAGGGCTGGCTCCTTCCCTGGGGTGTGTGTGCATTTCTGAGGCCAAGGCTTCTGTGCCAGCGCCCCGAGCCCCGCACAGACGCTCGGCACCCAGCATCCCTTCTCACCTCTCACCCTTTGGCTTCTCAGACAGCGCCCGGGGTCCACCGGAGGCTCTTTCGGAAAGTGCACAACCTCATTTCGGCCTTCCAGAAACCCGACCAAGGCATCATAACGCCCCTGCAGCACCCAGTCGTCAACCATGCGAAAGCCAAATACCCCCCAGGTACTCGTGGGGCGGAGGGAGCCTCGGCTGCGGCTGAGCAGAGCTCTCCACGGCGGTGGGGATGGAGGTCTCAGACTTGTTTGCATCTTTGCCCTGAACTAGCCAGCAGGGTGGCACTGCCAAAAACATGCCCTAACTTTGCTACTGCGTGATCGAAATGCCGGCACTCAGGTGCTCATCAGGGATAGGGCCTGTCAATGTGATGAGAAAATGGATTTTGAATATGTATTCCTGAGTGCTATACCAGCGGTGGCTACCTTCCCTCCCCAGCGCCCTCACTCTTGTAGGTACGAACCTTCTGATCTGTCCGTTTTCTTGCAGTGTTCATCCTTTCATGTCTTTGTGATTGTTTTTCTTAGGGAGAAATGAAGGCCATGACCTCCACCTGCAGCCGTCATGAAGATGTTTCCCCAAGTGTGACATAATCATATCTTCCAGCATCTCCTCTAGTCCGTGCTCTAGAACAGAATGATTTGTATGATAGTTAATACAACTCCATGAGTTTTCTTGTAACATTTGCAGAAATGTGTATTTCATAGAATTTCTAGCTCAAAATTTGGAAGTTTTAAGTTTCAGAATGTTTTGAATTTAGTTTTGTTTTTTTTTCTTTTTTGTCCTAAGAGAGGATAAAAAAATATCAACTACTAAACAGTATAATGTCTTTTTTTTCTCTTTGTACTCTCAAGTAAAAATATTTTTCGCTTCAAGATTAGTTCCTAATTAATTATTAGTTACTAATTTTACATTACTTAACTGTGGACTCTTTGCTTTGTTCTGGTTGGCATTTATGCAGAACTGGGCAAGTCCCCTTTTATAGCCTTAGGAAAATTGCTTACATTAAAGTGTCCTTGCCTTGGGTGGGCTGTGTGTCTGTCATTCATACAGTTCCTAAAGATATTGCAGAAGTGGCTCCATGAGGATCCCCGCTAACTAATTTCCTATCACACCAGGCGCTCTGCCCTGTAACTCAGCAGAACTGGCCACCACTGCCCGGATGCACAAAATTTGTAGTTTGCACAAACGATCAAAAGCTTAAGCAACGCACTGAGTAACCGAGAACAACCAGTGAAGTGGAGAACATCGCTCTTTTTGCTTTTAGATATTCTCTGTACTTGAAAGAAACCACCCCTGCATACAGTTTTAAAAAATAAATTATTATTTTCGCATGACAGTTTCTCTGCTTTTCTTTACCGATCCATGTGTGTTTCCATGCTGCTGCTGGGCTCCTGGAGGAGAGGTTTGAATCTACAGGACTCGTCAGCTGCGCAGGGTTAGCACGTGGCTACCAGGGAACTCAGAGTACGTGCCTTTTACAGGTGGGCTTTGACAAGCATGATGACACTGTCCTGCCTGAACTGGCAGACAGTAGGAAACACTTCTGAACAGACTGGATGTCCTACAGCCCTCTTGTTTCAGGAGCTAGTACTGTATCTGCACTGCAGTCAAAGGGTGGCAGACATGGTCCGGGCTCCCCCTGTGTGGGTTTCTGCCCGGCAGGCTTGCGTGAGCTCCTGGGAGCTTTGGGAGGGACCCCAGCCCCGGCCCAGCCTTGGTCGTGTGCGCTCGGTCTGCAAGGGGGATGCGTCTGTTCTGGCTGCTAGGTTTGTGCCACTGTTAGTCACCCTTCAACCCACACAATCGGTCCTGACTATCAAAAGAACGTGATTCTCCCGCGCTCCCTTCCAAAGCACAAGACTAACAGTGACTGCAAATGGACTACAAAAATATATATTTTTAAAAAACAACTCTTAAACATTGTATAGCCACCTTTGGGTTGCTCTGGTTAAATGTTTCATGCCTGTAATTCCAAATTCTGCACAGCTTGGAAGGCTGGAAACATTTCCTAAGAGGGAAAGAGACTTTTTCCAGAAACACCAGGCTACAGGCTCAAGAGAACAAAACGAACCAAATTCCACCAGACGCGGCCATCCATGGCTGGGCGGCACAGTGAGAGGCACCGCAGCTCCTTGGGGCTGGCGGCGGCTCCCGAGGCAGCAGCTACTTCCCTGCCATAGCCCCAGTGCGTGTCTTTGTAGCTGCAGACACGATACTTACACGGGGAAGCCTCCTTCACCACTATGTTAAAAAACCCTCCACCCATAATCTGCTTGATTGTTGGTATCCTGGATCCTGCCTTGTTTTCACTTCACTAAAGGCAAGCTGGATGCGAACAGTGACAGAGCAAAATGGGCTGCAAGTGCAGGATTCAGCAAGGTTAGGATGCTCCAAGCAGCATTTGATAAGGCTGCAAGGTTTACTTCTTTTTTTTCTCCCTGTAAGTGGCTCTGTGTGTGTGTGTGTGTGTGTGTGTGTGTGTAAGAGACAGTGTGTGAGTGAGACAGTGCAAGCAATAAAACATTTTCTGTGAAGCACAACATGTTCCTTGTAAACCAGCAATGGGAATAAATGCAAAAAATACACAGCCCCATCATAACAGGGATCGGTGGGCAATACCATTGCAAAATTGTGACAATTTCAGTTCATTACTCAGTTTCTGTCTAAATGAAGGTCAAACTTCATTTGCGGTGAAATGTCCCATCCCCTTGACTAGTCACATCATATTTTACACTGTGTGTGCATGTGTTGCTCTGCGCCTCCTTGTTACATATGCTTGTTGGTTGAAATAGGGGTCTTATCTTAATACAATGCCATACAGTGGCAGATCCAGCATGATTTACTCTTTAATAAAATATTTAAAAGCTGTTTTCTTAATCGTTACATAATTCAGCCAACATCAGCCATGGAGGCGCTGAACTGCCCACCGCCAGCACGGAGTGCAACGGCCGCAGCACCGGCTGCTTTGCTGTCACTTGTGCCCATGGAACCTTTCCCTCCTCCTCTGTGCCTTAAAGGTTTCCCGGCTTGCTGCGCGTCTGCGGCAGCTGGTCCCTGGCCGTTCCTCTCTGGCTTTGTGCTCCTGCAAACCATCCTTCCCCGAAACCAACCGACCTGCTGGGTGCTGGCAGAGTGCACGTGTGCCCCCAGGCTTCCCCGGGGAGCCCTTTTGCTTTCTAAGTGCTGGGGCTAAACTCCTGGTTTACCTCGCCTCCCCTGGGAGCAGGGAAGGGTGTGCGTGGAAATGGTCTGTGGCAGATGATTGCACAGTGGTGGGGATAAATGTAGCGGGAAGCACTTTGCCCCAGGGCTGTTTCCTATAGAAATGTCCTATTGACTTCAAGCAAAGGCTGAGGCTGTCAGTGCCGCATGTGCAAACCCTGTGGCGCAGGAGCAGCAGCCGTGCGTCCAATCTGCGGGGCAGTGAGCTGAGGATAACCGGTTTGACTATGGATGACTCCAGCAGTGCATTGTTCTTCTAAAAAATACATAAAATGGCAGAAGATGCCATTTTTGTTTAAAGCTGAGAATGTCGTTTCAGTTTCTGATGTAAATTATTAAGACAGAGGCTTGTTTGTGTTGTTTCTTTTGGGTACCCAAGGGTCTGGAATTGCTGTAGGCTTAAACAAGGTGGAAACAGAGAGAGAAGCTCATGGTACCTGTGGGACAAGGAGTCAATGTTTGGTTACGGGAACAGTAATATGGAAATTATATAGATTTCATGCATTGACTTAGGTGTGAAGAGCTACAGATCCTTTCAGAGATCAGCAGCTGCATTCTGCGGGCATGACTTCCCAGGCGCTTCTTCCTTCCCACCACCCCTGCCAGGCTGCAGCCACACTGGGACGCAGCCCCTCGCTACCGCGGTTGCTCTGCCCTGTCCCACCCCAGCCCTCCCGTTCCCCCCCTTCCCCTGGGTGCCGCAGCCCTGGCTCCGACTGCTGATTTTGCAGCTCAGCGCGGGGACTCTGCATCCGCTGCCCCGGCCCTCCTTGCTCTGCCTTCTTGCCAGCAAAGGCAATGCCGCTCCTCTGCAGCGACTAATCCTGCCACAGCTCTGGTTTTGCCTCCACTAAGCCCTCCCCTACTCCCCGGCTACGGCTGTGACAGACCTCCTGCAGCACTAAATCAACACCGTCTCCCAGGCTGGTATTCTTCCCTTTTCTACTAGGGCACCCCTTTGGCCTCGCTTCCTTCTTATCTATCCAACACAGCTCTTCCAGCCTCAGCCCTAACGCTGGGTTATTGCCCAGCCCAACTGCTCCGATCTGTTTTTCACCACGTAACCTTTCCTTTAGCCTTAAACACTCCTTCTGCCCCTCTGGTTCACTGTCTCCTCCTCTCTGTTGCATGTGCTGGGCTTTTATTTTTCCTCACGTGCACACTTCTGATACACACAGTCGTTCATCATCATCTGTTTGAGGCAGCTCTACCGAACATGCAGGTACTTAAACTTTGCTCCTCGTCCCCTACCACCACTGTCGACTTCACCCACTCAGTTCTTGGGAGCGCAAAGGCATTTAGCAGAGTTTTTTTTCCTCTCTCAGGTTTGTTCTGATGAAATGCAATAACCTGTGCGCAGGAACTGCCTGTGATTTCACCTGCAGTGAAACCTGCAGTTATACGCATGAACTTTGGTGAATCAGAAGTAAAATTAAATCTTGCTAGCAACCCCCTGCCCCCCAACTTTTGAATCAACCAACATTGCCTGAAGCCCTTATTTAGCTGTATGGAAGCACCTTTTACTGACACGACCAGAATATCCCAAATACATGGTGTAAACAAAGACAACGTCACATGCCATCAGTTTGCACCTTTATTTTTTAAAAATGAAATAGTCAAAGTACTTTCTTTTTCAAATATCGACACGTAATATATTAACTTTCAATATTTACAGCGTGTTGCTGGGATGTTCTTGTAGAAAATGCATGCTTCTGGTCTGAAACCCAGAGCAAAATGCATCAGACCATTTAACTGCAGCCATATAACATAAACCTGTACAGTATCCAGTCACTATTCAGCACAGGAGTTAGAGCAGGAATAAAAAAATTGGGATCTATTGTTTCCTAGCAACGAGGCTGAGGCCATTATAACACAATTTCTGTAAGATCAGAACCTCTAACTGGTGTTAGACAGAAAGTGAAGATCTTGGCATACATTGTAAACATTTTTACTGTTGATGAGAAAGCTAAAAAGGAACGTTACTTTGACATATATCGTATGCTATGCTTCTCTTTCTCGTTTATTGACACTTCTGCCTGAAGAGTATGAAGATTTTAATGTTTTATCATGGTTCATACAAGTAAAATACTGTCAAGGACACGATCTGATATACTAACATTTATTAAAAGGCTAAAGTCCACACGAGATCTAAGGAAAAACTGGAAATTGTCAAACACGTTTCCTTAGACAAATAATGGCAGGTGACAAATGCCCAGACAAATCCACAGCGAGTCCGACTCCACCGTTCCCAGTTTCTGCCGAGAAGCGATTCCTCTGGCAGTCAGGGCGCTTTTGACCTGGTAATGGTTTGTATCAAGGAGAGGTTTAAATAACAGTCAGCATTTGACGGGGAAAACCCTTAACGGCTGTCGGCGGCAGCCTGATCTGAGCGTCACCGTGCTAGATCAGCCACGCTACGGCGAATCCCCCCGAGCAAGCTAACACCCTGCCAGGGATCTGCCGCGCTCTTTTCGCTCGGGCTAAAACGGGAGCTCCTCTGCCTAAACCGCTTTCCCCTTCGGGGCTGTACCTCGGCTTCCAGCAGCACCGGTGGCCATCGCTCACCTGGAAGAGCTGCTGCTCTGCAACCCCGGCGCTGGGCACCGGTGGCCATCGCTCACCTGGAAGAGCTGCTGCTCTGCAACCCCGGCGCTGGGCGCCGGCGGAGCGGGGGCTCGGCGGGCAGGGGAGCGCAGGGCCGGGACGCCAGCGCTTCGGGAGCGCTCACGGCCAGAAAGAGAGGCCACCTCTACCCAGCTGGTGTACAACTCAGAGGACGTTAAAGAGCTCAAACCAAACAGCTAGGATGTGTATACCGAGATGCACATTGACCAGTTCATATATATTTATTTGGCTATGTTCTACATAGATATCTATATATATATATTTATACCTTTGAAATGTTCTAGATTTGCTAAATAAATACGAAAGCAAAGGAAACATTACTTGTACACACTATTTGTTTGGCTGTCATAAAAAATATAGCACGTATTTCTCGTGGTAGGTACTTTGCTACAGGATAGTGTGCAACAGTGGCTTTTATTTTATTTTATTTTATTTTGTTCCACTTTCAGAACCTTGTTTGCAGTGCAGAATGCTAGCATCAGATTATCTGATCTAAATAACAGTAACAATTTCTATGCCATTATTTTTCTTTTTCTCATTTGGGTCTCTAGGCTATAGTGCAAAATAAAAAAAATTAAAAAAAAAAAAAAAAGAAAGAACAGAAAACTACAAAAAACAACACTGAGAAATTGGTCTAACTACTAGGAAAAAAAAATGGAGACTGAAATATTCCCTGCCTCCATCTGAGGTTGTTCATGAACAAGATGGTCCAAAGCTATTTGTCTGCTTAGTTCTCACGAATCACTGCTGGCTGGCCCATGTGTAGCTACGACTTCAGTCTCCAGTGCTCCTTCAGTCACAACTCTTTTCTTTAGCACTGTCATCTCAACACGACATTTGTATTTAGCTTCCTAAATTTCTGAAAGCGTTACGATGAAGGCATTTTTTTTGCTTTTGTAACCGGGCCATGTAATGTCATGTGATTCTTTACATATCCATATTCTCCTAAGAAATATTGTTCAAGAATGTACCTTACACTGCACTCAGGAACTGGGAAAATGCCAAATCTACTTTCAGAGACAAACTTGTAACCCATTTCACTCTTTGACCTTTTGGCATAGTATGAGAACAACAGTAATCAAGGCAGTATTAAAAAACACAGCTGTAGGTAATACAAAGTGCATTTCCCGCATATAATACAAAGATAACTTTAAGAAACTAAAGGCACAAGCTAACTAAATATGTATTACATACTAGAAATGCACAGTTCAAGGTAATTCTAATAGCTTCAAATATTTGTTTATAATGGATATTTAAAGCCGTTTGAAAATGATCCTCATTAGTGAATTGCAAAAAAGTATAATTGCTTAAAATATAAGTAAAATAGACTCTAATATTGACATCTTGGATCAGTGATAAAATACATCATCACGTTTATGAATGCACTCTCTATATACAATTCATAAATTATTCTTCCATTGATTAAAAGCATATTAGAGGCTCAAGGATTCAAAGGTCCATTTTTAGGCTGGTGTGGAGGTATTCAAATTCTCCGTGATCGTATGGAAAATTACAGAAATCAGAGCTGTCAAACCTGGATGCTGTCAGCTCCCAGTTCTGTACGTTAGTTAATGATGAGCCTGATCAAAATGTGTATGTGCAGATTTTGGTCCACGATTCCCCCTGGCTGGGGAGTAGAGGGTGGTTGTACGGGCCAGGCTCTCGCTCGGCCTGATCCTGCACCCCCAAAGCTGCGCTGGCTCCCGGGGGAGCAGAAGGAGTCTGGAAAGAGATGCTAATGGTGTGAGGCTGAGACCCGAGTTCAAAGCCCTGGGGAGGTTCAGGTCTCAGGTGCCAGTTCAGGCTCATCTCTAACTTTGGTACAGTCTGCTCCACTTGCCCAAAAACAAGGGAAAAAAGAAAACTGGAAAGAAAGGAAGAAAGACAAAGAAAGCACTTTGTTGGCTTCAGTAAATATGAGCAGAAATTGTTTCAATATATTTACCATGTCTGTTTTGAAAGAAATGTGCAATAACATCACTGTTACGGATACACAGGCTCTATAACAAGACTTCTAGCTCCCTCTGAAAGTCAGTAAAGGAAATCTGCTTAACCGTCCCCCCCTCCCCGTGTGCCCTCCCCACCTCCCGATAATCAGGTCTTTTAAAAATGACAAGCTGAAAGAAGGATCACCTACTCTGCTATGAAATAACTGTGCCAGCAGCGCATGATACCTTGGGAAATAAAAATTTCTGTCCATGCAATATAATGCTTTTCTATGTGCTCTAGATATTGAGCTGAAAAGTGAAGAGTCATCCCCAAAATGTTCTACGTTTATCAACATATTTACTATCCACACTTAGGTTCATCAACTCCCAACCCACCAATCTTCTTCAGACTTGAAAAAATGAGTAATACAACAGGATTATTAATTTGAGATGAAAAGAACGCGATGCCTAAACCCAACAACACTGCAATTTCCAAATGATCTGTGAAAAGACGAGTCCTGGCCCAACGACTACAGACAGGACTGATCCTGCACGGCTTGTTGTTACTGCACCGTGTGGGCCCTCCCAGCTGGGTAACGAGGGTTGTCCCAAAAGCACTGAGTTAAAGCCCAGTTTGGAGCACGCTGATGTCAGCGGAGAGACTCCTGTCGACTACAGTGCTCGCGAAGCCCTTCTTTGGCCACCCCTGACGCCTGGCTGAAGCCCAGCAGTGCGGTGCCAGGCTGCACCCCTCCGCCAGGAAGATCGGCAGCTCTACGTGTGCCGCCGGACTCCAGCATAACCCAGCGCAGAGGGAAACCTCGGGAGAGAGGCCCCCACATGCAAAAGTAGATGCAACGTGGTGTCCATCACTGAGTGGCTGAGAGGTGGCTACGGCCGAGCAAAGCTAAAGGCCATACGGGATAGCCTTTTACTAACTGTATCCAATACAAGTCGGGTTTCCCAGGTTAGAAAACCCCTTCGATCATAGCTATGAGGAATGACATGTGCGGGGTTGGTGAGCAACTACAAAGTTTCCATACGCAGTCTGGTTTCTCTGTGCAATCCCTTGAACTTATGGGAGATCTCACCGGGATAAAAACTACCCAGTAAATACGGGTTGCAGAATCAGGCTCTGTAACCTTTTAAATAATTGGTGAACTATTAAATCAACAACAACAAAAAAGTCGTGTTTCTTTAGAAGAAGGCAGAGCACGCTGCTCTTTCCCCTACCCCGCAGGGATGTGCGGTGTCACCCCGGGCACCTCGCGCGCAGGCCGCGCTGCTCAGCTGTCAGGACTCTGCTTCTGAAATTTTTGAATACTGCCACACAAGAACTAAAAATCGTCACTGTCATCTCTCAAAGAGTTAAACGAACAATATTAAAATACCATCTTCTGTCACATTTAAAGGCAGTTGGATATGTTTTTTCCTCTATATTTATATATACAGAGTTCTGATCTAGAAAAACCAATACAATAAACCATTTTACGTTTAAAAACAGGCAGTCTTTGGTGACGCAAAGGCAGAGATTTTCTTTGTTACCTTCTGCCTATTTCACTCTGTCTCATAAAGTGAATATTATTGGCACTGTCAGAAAGTTCGAGATACTGCTCCACAGATAAAACAAAATATCCATCGTAGCCTTGTACCCGCCCAGTGCTTAAAAGCTGCTGTTTCTCTCCATCTGTCCATGCCCTAATACCTTCTTCCCCTTCCTGCAGCCGTCTCTGCTCCTTAGTCCAGGCCTGAGCCACGGCTCTCTGCCTGGCTACCTCTAAGACATGGTTTTTTTCTTCTTCCACCGTTGTTCCATACCGAACGTTAAAGCACAGTGCGCTGTGCTGGAGCTGGATGTCAGCAAAGCGTCTAGTCCTCCCGTTGATCACAGAAGTCATCTGCGACACTGTGACGTTGACGCCATTCTCCAAGATGCGTCGTCCTCCGGTGTTGCCGATTAGGGCCAAATCTTCTTCCAAAGACCCCAGCTTGATGAAGTAATGCGTGTCTCGGCCCTCTATGGTGAAATGCAGGTTCTCCAGGTAGTGAGCGTTGTTGAGGATGGCAGCAATGCGCCGGCTGTCCTCGTTAGCCACGCCTATAATGTCAGCTGTCACTATACCATCCTTTATAGCAAATTTGATGCCTTTTCCGAATACTGAAGGAATAGCTGCGAATCTCGGTTGCTTCACTCCCTCATAGCACTTGCCATCACTATACCTGGGTGTCATAGGAAGTTGATCCAAGGATATAAAGTTTCGGAGTTGCTTTTGTAGCTCACACTGAATACCAAGGATAGTCTGGAAAAGAAAATACCAATAAAGTTTGCAGATGAGCCGCCTTGCAGTTCATTATAGTGTCTCACAGACCCTACTAATCTCTTAATTGCTCAGAATGGATCTTCAATTTGTTTGAAAAACATCGTGCACATCTACAGAGCCTGGGTATATGCACAGGCTTTCTCATTGCCTAATGTATTGCTTTCTGTCTCTTGGACTCTTTCGTTTCTAGAAAACAAATGGAACACATGTTTATCACAAATGCTATTTTTTTATTTATTCTTCCTTTTTTTTCTTCCTCCCCCCTTGAGTTATTGTTACTCTAATGGCTGGTCTTTCGACTCTTAGGCATGGGGAAAGCTGAACTCAAAGCTGTGCTCTTTCACATGATTCTATGCTTAGTCTCTGTGCGTCTAATTATGTCTTCTGTAAAATAGCAGTAACAGTTTTTATAAAACATTCTTTAAGAAAAGCAGGCTGTGAAGGTCTCAAGACACTAGAACAATAGGAACCACGCAAGTACATCAGATCTGTAGATCTTGCTCCCCATTGAGACTAAAAAAACCCCTCACTCCAACCATGTATTTGTCTTTTAACACTATACCCATCACTACACTTCTTCTGTGCCTTTGTAATAGCTTCTTTAATATCTCAGTGACAATTTTACACGGATATGCTCCTACATCTGGAATGAGCTCTGCCCCTCCAGCCCCCTGCACTTAGTGCAGTCATTTGTGCATGGGAAAAGAAGTGTGTTAAATGCTACGAATGTGAACTCACACCACTTTATACTTCCTTTTCCTGACTACATTAGAGGAAAGGCACCTTTTGTCTCTCATCTTTGCAAAATCAGATTTCTTTGTTAACAGATGCTTGTATGGTCAAATGCAAAACATGAATGCCTGCTCAGAATATCGGTAGTTGGTCCTGTTGCAGTTACATTGACTGCTAGACCCTGATAGCTGCTGCACGGCTCTTCTTTACTGAAAGGAAGCCCTGGAGCAAGGCTGAGTTTTACAGACCCCCTACAAATCCATAGCAACATTTCTGTTTTCCTGCAATAACTATGCAGAGGTACAGACTCTATACCCTCAGTGATTTTGCATCTCTTGTGGCATCTTTGCTAACAAAGATGAAAATCTGCTAATTTTTTAATTCCACAAAATTTGTTGTAGCTTTTTCAATTTTCACACAAACACTTTTACCCTTTTGCCCATCCTGCCCCTCAAATTTGGACAGTTTCTCTGTAAACAGCTGCAAAGTTCCTTCACTGTGTTGCTAAAAGCTTCTCCTTAAAACTCTCCTCCACTCTGATGCCAGTACCTAATTGACAACATTAAAGTTTCTAGCGTTGTTAGACCATTTGCCTTGTCTGTTATGTTGAAAGATACAGTCACATTGTTTCCTTGGTCTCCAATATTTTCTAATAAAATGCCTTAATTTAGTATTAGAAGCAGCTGAACAGAGTTTTTGCTAACCTTTCCAGGATCCCACTCTTGGGTTTTTGTTTGAAGCTGTAGAAGTTCGTATGTTGTCTCCAAAGCTTCTATCTCTGGTTTTGGGAATCCAGGTAGTACGTTGTGCAACTGGAAACCAAACAGCTCTAGCCAACTTCCAATGTCTACAAAACAAGAAAAGGATGCTGGCAATAAGGCGCATAAATCCTAGAAAAAGTGAGGGTAGTCTGCAGAAATCCCAGCTATGCAGAAATAATGATTTCACATCAATTTATGTTTTCAGTACTGGTTACAGCATTTATTGTAGCAAACAAATTATTTGATTACAAAGCATAGCTATACTCAAATCAATAGTGTACTTTCTATCTATTTATAACGGAAGAAATTCAAATTAAGCTGCCTCCATTGTTCCCCTAATTTCAGCACTTAGAAAAGCAGCAGAAACAACTATTAATTATTTTCTTGGTTACCATAAAGGCTATAGAAAACAGATCAAGCTCAGAAAGATGTTATCTATTAAAGAAATGACTTTAATATATGTAAGATTAGAGCCAAACGGTAACTTTGGATGTACGCAAAAGATTTCTGGAGTCTTGAATCCATACCAGAATTCGATAAAAAGTTGTATTTTCATGAGAAACGTGTTACTTTTACCTGTTGTATACTTAGCAACGTCTTGGATTCTGCCAACTGGGTAATTATTTTCAAATGAGTAGAGATTAAATGGTTGTGGGACAGCATTCAGGTGTTTCCATATATGATGATTTGGTGTCGTCCACCGACCAGCAATGACATCATAGTCCCGCTGACCCAGATGAACTAATTTAGTAAAAGAATCATAAAGCCCTCCGTGAAAACCAATGATAACCTGGAAATCTGGATTAGTGTCCTGGTAGATCTCTCCATATGGGGTGTACAAAATTTCTTTTATGACTTGGCCCCGACTGCTAAATACAGCTAGAGGTGTTCCAGTGTTATCACAAGCAACATAATATTCTTCTCCGCTGCTTAATTCCATTGCAATGAGATGACCTTGAAGATCATAATATAGGGATGTTATTTCCGAGCTAGTATGATTGTACAAGTGAGTAACTCTTATTGGGTTGGAAAGATCAGCATAGAAGAACTGTAAGTGTTGTCCTAGGCTTGATTTGCTTGCAACTCGTCTTCCAAGACCATCATAACAGTATTGCACAGTCCAGCCAGACACTTTGTTGTATGCTTTGTTCAGCAGACCATTAGAATTGTACTCAAAGATCTCATTGCCTCTTTGCCTGAGAAAACCATCTTCGTCCATTTTATATTGAATTTCTCCAAGTCTGGTAATGCGATCTCTCAGATCGTATCTCAGAGGAGTGAGGCGCGCGCTGTTTCCATGGCTCAGCAAGTTGATGTTGCCATTAAGGTCATAGCTGTAGCGCCACTGGGTTTTATCGTTCACAGACACAGTCTGAAGTTGACCATCAGCATCATATTCGTAAAAATATCTTGTTATATTGGCATCTACACCGACGCGTATATCACAGATCACCATACGACCCATATTATCATACTGGATGGTCATCCAGTAAGCGATAGACTTGAGAATTTCATATTGTACTTCAATCACCTGACCACTGGCACTAAAAATCTTGGTATGTTTCATCACAGTGGTGGTTATAACTTGGTTTAAATCATAATTAATTACACTGAATTTTCCAAATTGTTCAGTCCTGCCAGAAACATCGACGTAACGGTACAGATCTATGGGAAGAGGCGTCTCGTTTATCATGGCCTGCATGCTCGTGACACGGAAGTTGTTATAGCTGTAGTCAAATCTGGCATTTACAAGCCCTTCTTCACTAAACCTGAAGATTTGGCGACCGATAAGCGGACCTGCCCAAAACAAACAGGGGAAAGAGGAAGAGCAAGAAAAATAATTAATTATGTCCACAGTATACTTACCCTACGGATCTAGCACAGACAGGCGATGAACTCAAATATACCCTTAAGCCTTATTGCTGCTTGACTGTCTCAGAAAATACCATTAACTAAGAATATGTTAGATTATTCTCTCACAAACCTTTATTAATGCTTGCTCTACAAAATATTTATATTTTATTAACATTTGTTTAAATGAATGCTATTTTATTCATAATTATGATTTCTATTTACTTACAAGATAATTCTAAACTAAATTTATTTTACATGGTGATTTCCTTCCTCATATAAACAGTCCTTTTGAATTTATGTTATATTATGGTATAAACAGGGAAACTTGAAAATACAAACAATAAAACAACTTGATTTAGTATTTAGCAAATATCCACACAGTGGAATAAAACCAATCAAACATTATAAGAGCTATTCTATGCCAAGCAATAAAAAGAAAACTGTATTTCAAGTGGGACAGCTATATATGCCTATGGACACAGACATAGAGATATACACACATATTTTTCTATTGAAACATAAAATATAAGAACTTGTAGACATAAAAATAATGGAATTTCATGCCAGACAAGTGCAGGATCAGGGCCAAAAACTTTAGCAAAGTAGTCACAGTTACACAAACCTGTTTGCCTGTATCTGATGGTACAGATGAACCCATCATGCATTAAATGTATTGTTTTAATAACCCCGGAAGATTCCTCATAGGTGAACGTGACTTGAGTAGTATCATAAAGAATCTCGGAAAGTCGGGACTGTTTGGTGTATTTGTAAAGGACTCTGCGTCCCGTCCCAGGATATAATGTTTGCAGAAGCCGTCCGTCTCTGGTGACGTCCTGTACGAAAGCCGCATTGCTGTCCGGAGGGGTATAGATGTTGCGGTAGTACCCGACGGACAACATGGTTTGCAAGGCATGGCGCACCATGCTCGGCATGGTGACCGAGAGCAGGTAGTCGGACTGGTCGTACTCAAAGATGTAGCGGCGCTGGCTGTGCAACAGGAGCATCACGGACTGCAATCAAACAGGAATGGCAGCATAAGTGGCTGATCAAGCAAACGATTATTCACCTAGTGAGTGCCTGAAGGTTAAGGAAATGCTAGAACAACCTTCCACTCTTGTAGTTTGCTCTTACTGCCTGTACAATTCCAAGTGAAGCTTTCAGCTCCAGGAGACCCGACCAGCAAGGTGGTACAAAACAGGAGGAGAATAATGGTAAGTCTAGAGATAAGGACCTCCAAACTGGAAGGCAGATGTGGCGCTCAGTAGCATTTCAGCCTCATGCTGACTTGCTATGTTGCTTTGAAATATTTAGGTCATCCTCCCAGGAAGCAAAAACAGAGGGAACCTCTTCCTCACACACAGGCAGAGCATCTGCACCAGCAGATGTTTCTAGGGGAGGTGGAAAGGGGAAACTTTCAATGGTGTGTACAAGGTGTTTAGCTTTTATTGGCACTCTGCATCTCTCTAGCACAGACCTACCCCTTCTTCTGTATGTCTTCTATTAAATGCACATTGCCCCAGAGGTCACAGTATCTCCACGCTTACAGATGGGTGAAAATGGTCTGCAGGTTCTTTGGTGTGACTACTTCTATCTCTGGTTTTTCATGTTTACAAAGAATATAATTTCTACACAAGTACTTGATATTTGCCCTGTGTTGGTTAATTGTGGCTGGTCAGTGAAATCTGGCTTGTTTGTTTGGCAGATGAATGTGCAAGCATGGCAGATATTTTTCTGTGCAAATTTAAAGTTTGGGTTCTGTAAACCTTTTCACCAGTCATGTGCAAAGTCACGGTGTCACAGAGTACAGGCCCACTGGTGAACAGTCACTGTTGAAACAAGCATCATGAAAACACAGAGTGAAAATGTATGGGGGAACCTTATAGCCTTCCTCCAGCTCCAGTAAGTGGCACGGCTGGAGCAGAGCACTGCACATCCTTGCCACACTGTCTGAGCTGAGACGGAGCGCTGACACTGCACAGTTCTTAACTCACAGCCCAAACCTACCAGGCACGTAAGCAAATTTGTCAGGCTTCTGCATGATCGAGACATAATGCAAAACAAAGTCTTATGAGGAGCAGTGTGATTGCTTTTTCATAGAGCACTGGGGAAGAAAATCAGAAAAAAAGGGTTTTTTTTCCTCTAAGCTCAAAAATCTCCTCTGCGAAGAAAACACTGAGAGCTCAGCCCTGCAATGTGTTAAGTAACATTGGCCCTAAGCCACTTTGCTCTGACAAATAACCCGAGTGCTTATTCAAAGGACCGAAGATAGGCTAAGCCTTGGCCATCCTCTCTGCCGCCCCAGCCGCCTGCCCTCCCAAGATGTATTCCTTCCTGCCCTTGGTGAAAGACATCTGTCACCTGTACGCAAGCCAGAGAGCACCAACATATGCCACTCGCAAGTTACACTCTGCCAACTGGTGACGACAGACCTTTACACCGAGCTTTTTCTGATCGCTTTATTGCTGGTCTGCCAAGCATTTCTAACACGCACAGTGTTTATTTTGTTTTCACCTTCAGTCAAGAGTCCCCAATCTGCAGTAAACCACTGGCTGAACTCTCTCCTAGCACTGATGTGACGCCTCTCTCTATATACTGCTCCCGGGCCTGTTTTTAAGCTGTCTGCCATTGACAGAGCATGAATAACAAGATCAGAAACATCTCTAATATAACTTTAGTGCCCCTGTGTGCCATTTTTACAGCACTTTGTGGCTTTTCCACTTTTGTCTGGGATAGTAAAAGGATAGACAGTACAAGGGTTGGAGACTTAGTATCCTCTCTAGCCTATTAAAGGATACCATAAAGAGAAAAAAAATTAATTCCCAATTCATCCTAATAATATTACAATAGATTTTTCAACTCTTTGTACAAATTGGGTTCTAATTGTTTTAAAGGATTTCAGAGGGTAGCTCATAAACATCCAAAAAGCTGTCATTTTATAAAAGCAACCAGAGCCTGGTCAACCACGTAATGATTGATGCCGCATGGTATATTGAGACAAACAGGCAGTGGCAATTACTTGGAGCTCTACTGGGAATACAGAGAAATGCTGAGCATCACCACTAGATGTCATTTCTGTCCAACATACAGACGCAGCCGCTCATCTATTTTGTCTGGTGGTAAACGGCAGGATTTTGGAAGCAAGCTTGGAGCATTCAGATTTTATAATACCATTAACTAATTGAGGAAAGTGACCAAAACAAGAGGAACTGAATCTCAGCAGTAAAAATTATTTACAGTGCTATTATCATAGTGCTTGCTAAACCCTAAATTATTGGGGCTAATTTTGGAAGGGGTAGAGATTTTTGAAGATGTACAATTAACTCATCAAGTGCTAAAAAATGAAGAATTAAACAGCTATGAATTGGAAGCAAACTATATAATTGATTTTTTGATAAAAGGAATCATTGGGTCTTATGAGGTTTCAGACAACCTTTAGCAATCATTACATAATTAACACAATGAGTTATTGACTTTGATGGAGCCACAAAATGATATCTCAATGTCTACTTTTGACAGTGAATTCATCTTTCTTTGGCACAAGGAACAAACAGTGATAAAAGTACATTAAATAGCTGGAAGATTATGTCCACAGTGTGTATGACTTTCAATAATTTTAATGACAAGTTACAGCATAACCCAAGCCTGCTGCTACCTGAACCAGTAATCTTTCGCCATTTGCTTCTACAAGATCAGGATTTGGCCACTTGTGCAGAATTCCAGAATAACAGTTTTAAGTTACGTGACTTTATTTATAAGCTCATCATAAACTAAGAACAGACAAAGTGGTTTGGAAAGATAAGAAGCATACATCTTGCCAAAATTACGGTCCATTAGGCCCAAAGAAAAAATAAAAGATTCCTCCAAAGGCATATTGCCCAAATATTTGAAAGCTTTACTAAACGCCTGTTTACTTGCAATTTGCAGAAGAGCATACAGACAAAAGAAGCCCTGACAAATTTATCTGAACGAAACTTCTGAAGCTTCTAGGGTTTGCCAATCTTGTTAACACGCGCAAGAACCATACTGCATGCAGACAAGGAAGGAATCACGTTTTTACGCATTCTCCAGTCTAAACCGTTTTTTTATTCTGGGTTAGGTTTAAGTTTTTTGAGGATCAGGCTTAAATACATTCAAAATAAGTACAGCAAAGTTTATCTTAAAAGTACACATTTGGAACTTTTAAATATGTAACTAACTTCAAAGTGATTGGATTTCCTGCGTGCAAGACCCGCTATCAGTTTTACCTCACCTGCCCCCTCCTAGCCCTTCCCTGTGGTTAACAGGTTCAGAGAAAATGTTCTGCAAACTCAGGGTACATTGGATAGTCCAAGATGTTGCTATTTGAAAAAAAAAAAGTTTAAAAGGAAACTGTTTGAATACAATTTCACACTAAGTTCTGAAAGCTTTAAAAATACTGATTGGCTTTTTGGTTTTGAGAGACACGATGATACCAAATGAGACGCTTCTACAGATGAGGGAGATGCTTCCTTAGGCTGTACAACACCTATTCCCCCATCTTGTGACCATTACCTACAGACATAAATGAAGATTACAATACTCAGGCAATTTAGACACGAAGTCACTATAAAAGCAGAGCAATAACTCATTTCACATTAATATTTCCCCCCCCAAATAGCCCTCATAAATACTGAAGTAATCGTTCGCCTCACAGGACCAATCCCTTTTTTACAGCGCAGCACTGAGTAGGTGCAAGCTTGTACTCACTGCCTCATAATTTTGGCTTAAAAGAACTGTGTTTGTGGGGAGGAAACAGTTCCTTTTCAGTGACTGTTATATTTTTGACTATGTTACACAGAGTGGCAACATATTTTTCACCAGTGAGAGTGTCCTTTGTTCACTTGGACTTGGACTGAGACCAAGAAGTCATTTCTACTTACCAGTTAAACAAATCTGAGGTGCTAATAACTTTCTTCAGAACTAAACTATGGCAGGTTTGAACTGGTAGCACATAGGTCTAAGCATGTCCGGAGACATTTTTATCTAGCTATGCAATTGTATGCATTTTCTGTTTAAAAAGTCTTAAATACTCTTGCAAGAGATAGCATTATAACATAGTTCACAATGTAATATCTATATCAAAACAAATATTTTTGCCTTGGTACAACAATCCACTTTTTAAATGATTTACCTTTTCTAAATATGTGTAACTCCATATTTTACCATCTGCCCATGTTCTGGAAATTATGTTCCCACTTGGATCATACTCCATTTTCTCAGTCCAGGTTCCTCTTTGGATATAGGTGACTAATCCAGAATGTGAATAAGAGATATTGACCTCATTGTACTTGCTGATGGGCGACCATAAAATTGGGCGTCCTGTCTGGTCATACATAATCCGAAGAGTGAATTTTCGATGATCATCATAAATCTTTCCTGTTCTGGTTACATGATCGAAATCAATGGAGAGCAGGTTTCTGTTGTGGGCCTAAACACAAAGATACAGTAAGGTAAGAAAACAATGCATCTTAATCACACACAACCCATATTTCTGTGTCAGCTCTAATCAAAACGTGCAACGGTTTAACATTACGATGGAGAATTTAGGCCTTATTAAAGACAAGAAAATAGAAAAATATTCAGATGAGAAACAGGAGGATCAAGAAACAAAATGCTGCTTGCATTCAGTATTACTATACTTTGCATTACAGGATGCTTCCTACTTCCATGTGCTAAACCCTCACCTCTGCTCTCACCTTTTCCTAAGTTTTTCTTCTTTCTTCGCAACTTTCATCTCTCTGTGGATGGACTTTTTGATTCCAGCCAAAGACGT
The DNA here is from genome assembly GCF_018139145.2 of Gymnogyps californianus. Taxonomy (NCBI): domain Eukaryota; kingdom Metazoa; phylum Chordata; class Aves; order Accipitriformes; family Cathartidae; genus Gymnogyps; species Gymnogyps californianus. The sequence continues at coordinate 18,636,849 of NC_059479.1, forward strand.
GTAGTTAAGCCCCCAAACTAACAAAGATATCCTGTCTCACATCCTCTCTCTTAAGCTCTGTTAATGTTGACAGGTCAGCTACGGCTCTGGGATAGCCCACGCCAGGTCGCATACTGATGCCGCAAAGGGAAGAGCTGTGCTTGTAGCTCCCGAAGACCCTGCTCACCAGCGTCCTCATACTTCTTCACAGAACCACCCCAGTCCCAGAGCTCGTGAAAGCCAGGGGCAGCGGTGCCTGCTGCCAGCCGTATTCCTTGTTGCAGCTCTCTCGTCACATTTGGGACCTGCAACATTTGTTAAACTCACTGTGTCCGACAGACTAACAGAGTGGCTGTGCTACTATCTGTTAACATTTATGGTCCAACAGGAAAATGCAGAGGGCAGCCCTTCAAATTCTCAATCTGAAATCAAGTTCAAAGCTGAACCAGATTCATGAAGACTAAATATATTTATCCAGTGCTTTCATCATCTACCTCCTTACATCATTCAGTCACTGGGCAATCACTATTAAACCACATTTAAATCAGAGAGAGAATTTAGGGAACCAGAAGACATTGTTCATTGACTTGTCTTTTTCAGATCAATGCTCAATGCGCATCTACTGCATTTTATCTAATCACTTGTATTAATCTATTCCAATTAATAAATTCCTTACAGCAGAAACGACACCAGTGCAGGTGTTAGCACAGTGCACAGCACAGTGCTTGCTCCTCACTGAGACCTGGAGGCATAGCCGTGAAGTAAATCGTTAAGAATACCTGTTTAATAATTCAAGCTGGGATCATACGGTGGTAGTGATTAGCAGGAACATTTTTTTTCTTTCCCCTTTCTGTTTTTAGATACAAAATAATTTGAAAATCTAGAAGAAGCAGGTGTTCTTTCTTCAACTACCATTCCTGGGGTTTTATATACACACATGTCTAACTTTAATAGTGTTCATTTACAATAGCTGTAAAATACCTATATACCCCTGTAGACCGCTGTAACTATTACAATTTATGCTCTAATGATAGTTAAGAAGCCCAAGTAAAATGTGATGCTCAGTTCAACTATATTTGCTTGTATACAGTCTGCTGGATTAGGTGTATTATAATATATTTCTTTGCAAACTTCTTGCAATTTCTAAAAACAAACCCTCTTGGTGGTAAAATAACTGAAAAGCAAGCAGGGGATATACCCTGGCTCATATTCATTTACTGTCTATGTACATATTTAATGTTCTTATTGCTATTATTATTATTATTGCAGAATGCAGTTAGGAGAAAGGAAAGTCTTGAATACAAATTGCTTGCAATCTAAATTTCAGGGACGATACAACAAATAAGAATGAAAACGAAACAGAGGCAGAATTAGCAGTGAAGTGGATAGCAGCAGTATTTGAAAGCTCACAGAGTTAAAATAAGGTTTGGGTGGATGCCACTATTTCCTTTATATTCCACATTTTATGTCTCATTTGTTTACTTTCTTATATTAGATTTAAGTTAAATTTAACATCCTTCTCAAGGCAAGACAGGACGGTACATGGGCAGCAGGCCTCATTTCAATGTTGACACTGAAAAGCTGATTTCAAATCCCATTGGCTTCTTAAAGACGACTCCTCCAACGTACATACAATGTAGTAAGGAGCCCCTGTGAGAGGCTGGAGCTCATGCGTTCTGTTGCAAGCCAGGGAAAACTGGTTTCTGAAAGCAATGTCACGTCAGAATTTCAGCTCATGAAAACAGGGAGAAAATTCAGCTGACTTAATGTTAGTAGTGCATAAAAAGATATATATATTATATATTTTTAAACATTCGTTGACTTTACTTCCATTAGTTTTACAGCTAGAAATTTTGCAGTGTAAATAATCACATAAATGTGCACTTCTCTTGACTTTCATCCTCCAGCCTAAACTGTCTACAATGTGTAAATCAGATGAGATGATTGTATTATTTCCTTGTCTGTGTTTTGATTTGAGTCAACGTAAACTGACACACTGGCAGAGGATTTGGTCCTATCATTAGAACTTGCTGTAAGACTGGTAAATAAAGGGAGATCATTTGCTAAATGCAATAATAAACATAGCTGTCAAAGCCTGTATCTGCAGGACTTTAGAATTGAGGCCAGTGAGTTACTTCCTTTTTTGTTATTAAAAAAGAAAAAAAAAGCAAAAATAAGTAAGACTGGCCAAGCGTTGAATTTTCAATTTCATAGATATTCAGTTATAAAACCTGGACTGCATCCAATGCCGAGTTCCTCTAAGACAGGAGGGAACAGAGCTGCATTCTAATCAGTGTATTACTATGCATCATGCTCATTGGTTTTAACAACAGCCTTTGCTTCATTTTTAGAAGTCAATTAAAATAGCAGTTCAATTGATAAAAAAGAAGTCTTGCTAGATTAAGATTGATGTTAAAATGCCTGATTGTACATAGATTTATTATTAATATAAAATGCATACATGCCTACAGACTGTTTTATATACTTTCAGGAAGCGCCAGGGCAGGCAGTTCTGCACTTAAAGGAAACCCGTGATTAATTCCCATTTCCCACATTGATTTAGATACTGAGATAAAGTTAGATGTCTGTTCTAGCATTTCAGTTCACTTACTCAATTCTGCGCTATTTCTAGAGCAGGGAATTTGCACCATGCAGAAATCCCACTTTTTAAAACACAACATTTACAGCATTATTCAGAATGTGCTAACAGTGGCCTCTTTCCAAAACTGGAAATAACACCAACAGAGTGACATGCTTTCAAGATGGCTGCTAACTGTGATTAAGAATTAAAAATGTTAGGACTAGGTAGAGAAAGAAAAGGTTTCTTCTTCTCAACTGGGTCATCCTTTACCTCGTCCCCAGTTACCTGCCTCTAATTTATACCTCTTAGCACTCAAAGACGTTTGTTTCAATGACGGTATCAGGACTGATCTCTAAGTAACATCTTTAAACCTCATTTCTATGCTTCTTTTTTCCTCAGAAAACTCTTCCATTGTGCTGGTTTTTTTCTTTAACTGAGGGCTCCTGCAAGTCTGTTCATTTCCATTGAGAACTGGCCCAATCCCCAGAGCTTTTCTTTACATATATTTTCAAAGTTCATCATAGTTCTTTCTGCCCTACATTGCAAGCTTTCTAACACACTTCCTATTGTGCCAGTCATGGCATATTAAGTGTTTAAAAACTTTCTTTTTAAAATATAACTCATGAGAAGTTTTCAGAAGAACCAGAACCTCATTCAGCATAAGGACTTCTAATGATGCTACATTTTTTTTCCCCAGGAGTACTCAAAGATCTGTCAACAGTAAGCCCTAAATCTCTTTCATTATTTGGCATACTGCTTCAAACACACTATATGATGGTATTTTTGCTCCTGCTGTCCTGCATATTTCCTTTAATCACCAAGGAAAGATAGCTGTCTCTGGGTAAATTCTGCGGCTCCTTTGCCTTCCTCGCCAGCTGCACTGTTCCAGCTCCTTCCACCTCCACTGACTCCCCACTCCATCAGCATCCCATGCAAACTTCTCAGCGCTAAAGCTGAACTCCAGGACCCATATATTTCACCTGTCCTCCAAAGTCCTTCTTATTGGCAGTAACAGCCTCAATAGTCCATTTGTCCCTTTCTCTTGTGTCTATTTACACGGTGTATCCTATGCGCAGAATGTTTCTCTTCCTTTCCACTACCAAATCCTCATGTAAAGTGCTATCCCACCAGGTTCCCTCCAGCCTTGCCCCGACAGCCCTCAGACTGATAGTCCTGGAGCTCAGTACAGGCAAGGGAAGGGAAAACATTGTAATACAGGCAGCTGACTTGTCCTTCTGAGTAGGCAGGGACAATCCATAAGCCCCCTTGATCTTGGGTAGGTATAAAAACCCACAATTTACACAAGTAACGACGCAATGGTCAGCTGCTGTGATGCTAGTGGATATTTTTGGAGGGACAGAGAAAATAGGACAGCAGCACATCAAAATCATTCTTATACTTCACCTTCACCTTCCATCTTCTCACTGGATGAAGGGGAAAGAGGAGAAGGAGTAGTACATGAGTAGTTCTATGCACCAACAGACTGATCCAGAGGCAGGTCAATCAGCTGAGCTCTGGATAGCTTCAGTGTTGCAGTATTTCAATGAACATTTTATGCCTACAGCCAGAATCCATTTAATCCTGATCAATTTGTGAATTTCCTCCCTTTTTTGGCAGGCAATATTAAGGACCATGCAGAAACAAGTGAAAATGAGTTAAAAGAACCTGAAATCAATTTCAACACTAGAAAATATAAACTGCATAATAGGAAAACCGTGCAGGATGAAGTACTTATATTAAATATAACTGTCATGAACAGAATAGATGACTGACTACATCCTTTCCGTTTAAGATTTTATTACATAAGATCCTTAAAGAAAAATGTGCCATACAGTTATTTAAGCACAAAATCTCACAAAAATCAATTGATTAGGTAACGTGAGCCATGGAGGCCATAGTTTGGATCCTGCCATCTTAACATGTTTGCCACTGTATTAAGTTCAGCTGCCTCCCTAGACAGGGCTACGAGGACTCACACCACGCTAGAGAGAGGGCAGTCAGAAGATGGGCAAGAAAAACTAAACGAAGCTTCTCCCCACTTGCAAGATCCCTAATAAAGCAACTGTGACTGTCAAATCTGAAAGATGTCCTTTCAAACAGCTGTTTCACATGCAGTGGCAAGTCTGGCCAGATCTTCCAAGTCTTCTGCTTTTGATTGATCAGAGCGGTTGAAAACCAAACAGATTATACACTTTTAAAAAATATATAGTGTCTCATAACCCAAAGACAATCCAGAGACCTTAATAACCATCTCTACATTTTCAGAGCTAACAGATGTACCTTCAGAGATAATATCTATCCAGAAAGGTTGTAGTTAATAATGCAATATTTTTAAGGCCAAAATTCCCAGTCGTACTACTGGTACAGGCATTTTAAGGGGTATTCATGTGAAAAACAGAACTGATTTTGTAAAAAACCTGTTCTGCAAGGTAGCAGTCTCTTTGAGCCTTAGCGTTACCTAATTAAATGCTGAATGTTGACCATCTGTCATTGTAATCTGTGACTTCTCCTCACAGATAAAAATAAGCTACGGATGCAATGTTAAAGTGTCCTGGTTTCGGCTGGGACAGAGTTAACTCTCTTCTTAGTAGCTGGTACAGTGCTGCGTCTCAGATTTAGTGTGAGAATGATGTTGATAACACTCTGATGGTTTAGCTGTTGCTAAGTAGCGCTTATCTTAAGCCAAGGACTTTTCACTTTCCCATGCTCTGCCAGCAAGCAGGTGTGCAAGAAGCTGGGAGGGAGCATGGCCAGGGCAGCTGACCCGAACTAGCCAAAGGGATATTCCATACCAGGGAACGTCATGCCCAGTATATAAACTGGGGGGAGTTGGCCAGGAGGGGCGGATCACGGCTCTGGCATCGGTCAGTGGGTGGTGAGCAATTGCATTGTGCATCACTGGGTTTTTTTCCTCCCCTCCCCCTTTTTTTTTTGTTATATTCCTTTTCATTACTATTATTATTATATTTCATTATTATTATTGTTAATATTATATTTTACTTTGGTTATTAAACTGTTCTTATCTCAACCCACGAGTTCTGCCTTCTTTCCCAATTCTCCTCCCCATCCCACCGGGAGCGGGGGGGGAAGGGACGGAGAGCGAGGGAGCGGCTGCGTGGTGCTTGGCTGCTGGCTGGGGTTAAACCACGACATAAAGTAATTCTTTATTAGAGACGTAGCGTAACCCAACAAGAGGGAGTGAGGGGGTTTGAGAGCGTGTGGTAGAGGGCAGAATACACAGCCTGTCTGGATACACAGGGAGGCTCTACATCACTCTGGCTTGCAGGAAACGCACTGGCCGGGACACCCAAGGTATGCCCTGCGAGACCCTCTGCCCAGGCAGAGGCTGGCATCTGTTATTTCCCCCAGAAGAAAGAGGGTCGATAGATCTGAGAGAGGCAGAATGTGGCTCCAACTCCGCTGCTGTGCCAGAGTATCTACGCATTGTCCTTTGCTCACAGCTTCTTCCAAAGCCATAATTAAGTTCTTGGTTGAAAAAGAAGAGGAAGAAAAAAAGTAATTATGTCTTCAGGTCAAGTCTCACAACAAAAATCAAACAGAGATCAAACATCCCTGCGACTGTCGGAGGAATTTGGTTTTGAAATTCATGGCTGGGGCCCACCATTGATACAAACTTTCCACTGCTCTTCTTACAAAGTAGAACATTTCAACATGATTTTACTTCAACGGCTTTCAAAGGGAACACTGCACTTTACACAAGAGGAAGCCTTACCCTTAGCCTTCTCTCAAACGTGGAGATATTGCCTTTGGTCTGCTCCCTCCTTTGCCTCCATTCAATGAGATTTGAGTTATGCTCGCCAGGAAGGGAGATATTGCACTTCCCTAAAGTGGGGCTGACAACCCCTGCTAGAATATGAGGCTCCGTGTTAAGCGTGATTTCCATTCCACTGGCAAAGGTCACTCTCAGAGACCCATCTGGGCTGACCCGGTAGATATTCTGCGTGTTATCTGTCAAAAAACAACAACCAAAAACAGGGAACAGAGAAAAGTTCAGATCTCCAGATTTACGAACCAAATGTTAGGTGCAATAGGGCTTGCTTTGTCCCTAGGTTACAGACAGCTGAACATACACCAACTGCAGTGTGATTTTTGCAACCTGTAACCTCCAGGCCTTCCCATGTCTAATTTTTTATTACATTTGGCCTGATGATTTCCACTGTGAAGGTTTCCTGCAGCAGGAATAAAGAGTTTTTGCTTTCAGCTTAAAAGTATGTAAACCCATAGGCTGGGTTTTGACCACCGATATTCTGATGATTTTAGCACGTTGGGATCTGTTAACAGGATAGTGTACTGCTGGAACAACTGCAATGAGTATCTGAGGTCAAGCATGAAAGCTGTTTTCAAAATGTCTAGGATGATGGCCAGTCTCCCATTCTGTCCCTTTTCCCTGTATCACCGTACTAAAACCTCCTCCTCTTCCCCATTAGCAGCAGGACCCCGGGGTAGAGGCAGTGACGGTCAGCCGCGAGCCTGAAGCCTGGTGCAAGAGACCCACTGGGAAGCGGTTGTTGGCAGAAAAATGAATGGGTCAGCAATGGTGGCACTGCGAGCAGGTCCAGAGGCTCAGGACTGTGCCGCAGAGGGCTGTTGAGGGCAGCTGGGATGACCTAGCACAGCCTCCTCCTCCTCCTCCCCAAAACTGCCAGAAGCACGTGGAGGGTCCAGAGCAGGTCTCCACTGAAAGGACGTAAAGGCATAGAGCCACTGCGCGCTCCCTTTCTCCTCCACCGCAGGCAGAGCTGTGCCGCAGCGCCTTGCATTTGGTCAGGCTAGGGACATGCACGCAGGAGGTTACCGTGGCTCAGCTGCCAGGGGACAACTCGATCATGAGCCTGAATGTTTAGTGCTAAGAGACAAAGCGAAAGTCTCACCCTTAAAATGCAATTGAATTCATACCAGCTAGGGACTATGAAAAGCATCCTTTTTTTTTTAGCTGGTCCACACAGAAGCAACCGGTCCAGCTCTTGAGACATGAATATGTGGAAAATAGTTGGGTATATCAGAAAGTGAAGATAATAGGCACTACATTAAAAGAGACTTTGTGACTCCAATGTAAGGATACCGTGTCTGACTGGTTGTTCACAGGGTGCTTCGTGACAGTTTCATAGAGATATGGAAATATGCAAGTTATGTGAATTCATAAACATGGAATATTTATATATTCCATTAACAATTCCATAAATATATGGAATTCATACCATAAATAGGCATAATAACTACAGCTGTTTGTTTCTGGCACTGCCCATAGTGTGCTAGCGCTTTCCTGAGACAGAATTTGGTAACCATACCACCTTTGAGGAGTTTCAGATTTAAGGACAGACATACAATCGGGCAGTCAGTAGATGATGCACAGAGCAGATGGGGTCACTTGGACAAAGCCTAACAGGCGATACAACAATATAATATAATTATTTCCACTTATTCAGTGCTGTCTCCGCAACGCAATAATGAAGAGGAATGAGTGAGTATCTTGTGAGGTGAGTTCTTCCTATTTTTTTCTTATAGATCAAAAGCTGAGAGGAAGAAAAGTTGTATGATTTGCTCAGAGTTACAAAGCTTTTCTATAGCAGACCTGGAAGGAAATCAGAGAGCTATTTCCCAGCACCTGCTCTCGCAAAGCCTGAACAATCCACTGACAACAAGAAAATCAACAAGGAGAAAAAAACCCCTGATCAATTAAACCATATAAAACCAGAACTTTGGTGATGAATTTGCAAGATCTGGAGGAGGGCACTGGGGCACTTCCATTAGGCAGAGAGTAAATTCTTCTCAAGAGATATGATATTGCCAGGGAAATGCTGTGGTGTCTACATGGGTCGAGTCAAAATCTCATCCCCAAGGCAGTCACCAGCAGAGGTGGGTCATGCTTTCCTCCTTCCTACAAGCGCTGTCACCAGGACACACCACCACCAGAAAGAATTCACAGCATTGGCCAAACAAGGCATTTCAGTGCTAAAATGACAGCAGAGCATGTCATTCTTCTGGGCAGTATTTCTCAGAGTAACAAAGCTCAGTGTATTATAGGTCAGTCTAAGTCCTCCAGATACTGAAGTAGAAAGTAGCACATAAAGCCTAGAGACATCGGAGATTTCAATAACTAGAATCTATCCATGGGACTCTGCTAGGAGGAAAAGAATTCACTTGTGGTTTGTTTCTAATTGGTACCCCAGGAGAATTATAAGTAGTATCTAGCTATTTGTACTGAAGCAAGGAAGAAACAAATGAACTAATTCTAATGTCTTATTTTGGCAAACAGTTAAGAACGCAATACTGTCTAGGATTTGAAATGTAATGATTAGGGAAGAAATAACAGAAATGCTTTAATTACCTTGTTTTAAAGTATATATTGTAGAGGTAGCTGAGAAGTTTGTGGCTGTGATCACATTCTCTCTGTTTGAAGTATCAAGTTCCACTCGCATCAGTTTTTCAACATTGCTGTGGAAACTGTTGACTTCCCCGGTCGGGAAGGTCGCGTTGGTCAGATGGCCATCGGAGTCATACCTGCAAGACATGATGTTAAAGAGCCATGAAAATAAATCACTATTGTCTTGTAGATAATCCTAAAAGAAAAAAAAAGGAAAAAGAGTAAGAAGCATTGTCAACACCGTGCAGTAAGCAAAAAGGTAAGAATTGGTCCGTTTATTCACTCAAAATGCATTCATTCCCTAATCCGAATTCCTGCTTAGACTCTTTTTCAGTGGTGCTGGATAAAATACAACTGGGAATAGCACGAGCTGCTACCCACATCATTCAGCTTCTGCCAGCGGACGCGGCGGTGCGCACGGACGGTGGGGGTTTCACCCGCTGGGCTGTGACAGAGGAGGGCGGCCGCAGGAGGTCACTCGGCATTCAGGCAACCGGCTCACCCCACCGAGCCGTCGCCGTACCCGTAAGTTTAAATAAAACCAATTCTTAGATTCCGCAACGCTCAAAAACTGCCTTTTGTTGCTGATGTGTGAAGTACCTAATATGAATGGTGAATTTAAAAAGGGGACCTAAAGCGTAACAATAGCGATAAAATTAGATTGAAATCTGCAGCAATTAAGTTGCCTACATGGTTTTTACTCTTGTGTTACGTTTCCCACGGGCCTACTCAAATCAGCAGGAACTTCTCATCACAAGTAACAGCACCAGAATCTAGAGCACCACATTTTAGTTCACCTAAATTTCATCAGTGCTAAAGAAATTCTTTTAGTTTAAGGTACTTTATGTGAATCGGGCCATGTTACAAAAAAGTCAATAATTAATTCAATAGCTCTGGAGCAGTGTTTCTAACGGGTCTTTTCAGTTCTACAGATATACTTGTTCTTTCTGATGGTTCACATGGAAAACAATGCAGAACATTGCTTGGTGCTTGATATTGTTTCATATTAATGCCTCCCATCTTAAAAACCTTATTGATGCTAATGCATTTTTATTCATCCAAGACACCTCACTGATACTGCAGATGTATTTGCATGAGTAAAACCAACTCATGTTCATAAAACAGAAACCTATGTGTGCAGGTAGGAAAGCATAATTAAGTTTTCATGTTTTATTAACTGTCTCCTCTCATTGACAAAACATATTCTCAGCCGGTGGATCAACTGGCGAAGCTCCGCTGCCTCCAGTGGAGCTCTTCCAATTCACATCAGCGGATGATCTGGCTATGTCCTTCACTTTAATGTGTTGGTATCATTTCCTTAGGATCTTTATTTCCCCCTAATTAGTCAGACAAAATCTGTATGTCACAAGAAGTATTGGTGAAAAAGAATCAGGATTTTTCCTCTTCCCCACAATATAAAAAAAGAAAAATAGAGCAGCTGTTCTTTTCAAATGAAACACTGGAGAATGAACTAGTGACCATCTTGTGTTTTTTGACAAATTAATTAATCAAATGTTAAATAGAATATAATCTCTCTCTCTTTCATCTCCTACTGCCCTCATATACGTCACGTGACTTATTTACATTCTACCCTTATGCTGGTCCCGTGCAAATTGTCTGGGTGCCACACCCAGTGATTAAAATTGACTCAGATCACCACTTTTCATCATTAGAAAACTCCACGAACATCGGGCAGTCATATTTCATTTACTGCTTGATCAAACAGATCTGACAGCTTGCTAGGTTATTTGGATTTGCTACTGTACCATAGAAAAATCTCCAAATCATGCATTTTTATGGCGTAAATGCAGCCAGTTTATTGGAATGTACTTGTGCGCAAGACTTGGGATCCATCGTCGCTAAGGATCCAGTTTTGCTGCTAACAGTGATGATGATGAGACACAAAACTCCCTGTGTTGCTGCAAATGGGATAAACTGTTACTGGATGGCCGGCCAGACACGGTACTGAATTGTAATGAGACTAGAGCACATGCCAATGGACTCTTCCTCATGTAGATGGTCCCACTGACTTCAAGGAGAACATGCAGATTAGTGTCTCAGTAACGATTCCACAGCGTGACCATCTAAAGGGTTTTTTTAATTCCTGATTGCTCCAAGAAACCCAACCCTCCAAGGACAGGTTCTGCCACCTTTCACATGATGAATAGTAGCACACGGGGACTCAGAGCCTGCAGAGCAATGTCCTACCCATACTAATAGGGACAGAATCATGACATATTTCTTAATGTTAATTTGGGGCCCAGTTATGCCACTGTTAATCATGTCAGTGACCATTTAATCATGCAAATAATTGCATTGATTTCAGTACTCACATGAGGAAGTGCTCACCAATATTTGAAATGCACACTTGGGGATATAGCTTTACAATCCATTTGCATTTCTATGTGTAGCACAGTTAAGAGTTATATCATTTCAAAGGGAAAGCGGTCTAATTAATTTTTTCACAGAGTTGTTTCTTGCAGGTGTTTTCTTGTCCTTGATTTAATAGAGGCCCAGTGCTCCCCCTCCCCTTTTACAGCTTTAATGATACAATATTAAAAAAATCTAGATGACTGAAAATTGTACATTAGCTATAATTTTATGCAAGAGCTCTTTCAGTACTTCCATTCCATCAGATTAGAGTAGATGGATGACAAGTACTTTTGTAGGTGGTTTTCTACCTCTTAATAATTTCCCTCTGTGAGTGAATCTGACATATAGGTAGATGTTCTGAACAGTTCATTATCTTTGCTCATATTCCCAGGTATGTGCGATACGTGTTGTTAAACAAACTCGTCCCTATTTCAGCTTGACAGTGCCATGGGTTGAACTTCTGGATGTGAATGCAAATCTAGCTTAAACAGAGAAGATGATTCCAAGCAATCTGAAAGTTGCTCATACGATAATTCTCTTAGCTCCAATACTATGTTCATAGAGGACTCGGAAGCAATTCACATATAAGTAACCCCTTCAAAAAAATCTAATTTTCAAACCGAAATCGGGTGTCAGTTCAGAATGTGACCTGTCTGGAAAATAATGTCTGGTTAAAGGATAACTAAGGACCATCACGCCCCGTGACCTATTTATGGCAGAAGGTGAACAGCATCTCCTGAAAGCACATCTACTCAGCACAGCACTAATTATAGTCAACTGCCCCTCTGATGGCAGCAGATTGGGTGACATTCTGTGTATCAGCCATTCAGGAATTTGCAATATATTATGAAGATGACTTAAAATATTGGACTGAACATAAATATTAATGACATGAGTTCACTATTTAATTTTGCTGTTGTTTTTCTAATGCTAACAATGTAATTCTGTTAATTTCTACTGACTGATCTAGACTGGCAGAAGGGCGAGGTCATGCAAAGCCTGGACAACTTGAAGCATCAGTGAGGACAGTGTTACCTAGCCTGCAGTTAAAGCTGTGAAAGTACGAAAACCTGTTTAATTTAGCAAAACTTCTTTGTGTTAATCATATACATCATATCAATCCTTCCAAGGCACAGGTATTTCTTTGTGAAGAAATCTATATTACATACAACGGGAAACACTTGCAATCAGGTGAAGTCCTTTAAAAGATCTTACTATACTTGAGTCATACTTTGACAAACAACTTGCCAGAAGACAACAGGAACAAACAATTGTGTGAAATGGTTTACACTCAATGTCAGTGGGACAGAGTAAGAATACCGAGATTGAGAAGCACATGACTAAAAATAATCTGCTCTAACATGCTCTAACAATTAAGGCCCTGCAACAATGCATGGTGTTCAGCATTTTAAGAAGTAATAGGCATGACTTAGAGCTACTGTAAAAGCTTTTTGAGAGTGTCATTGGTCCATGGTCTGGATTGATGCCGTCCTCAAGTAGGGATTTAAATGGATCACTCTCAGTGCTGAAATTATTACAAAGAAGCATGTATTTTAAGTCAGTTCTGCTTATAAAAGGTGACACTCAGATCAGTGTTTAAACAGCACCAGAACAACAGTGAGCTTTGTCTTGTTGCAAGATAATTTAAATTTGTATCAACAGATGCCTGATAATGAGAACTGAACCAGGAAGGCCCTGTATGGTTTTGTTTTCCCGCATATTGTCAAAAATGGCCCTCTCTAATGGTTTATACTTATGTCCACTCTATCAATTTAGCCTTTGGCAGAATAATAGAGGGCAGGATGGAAAAACATCCCCTTGAATAAAAAATCCCATGCACTAGGCAGCAGTTTTCTCTGCTTTTATCCTACTTCTGTTTTAAGAAAATATAATTCTAAAAACCTGTAATGATGGTGACTCAACTACCTTATGCAGTAACTTAATTCTCCTCAATGTGTTTTCTGTTCATATCTCACCTGGATGGCTCTTAATTTTAGTTTTTGACCATGAACTCCTATGCTTCACAGAAAGCAGGCATTATTATCCTCCTTGACGACTCTGAACGAGTACTGCAATGTTAACATATGATTTCCATCCATCACTTGTCACATCCTCAAACAAGGATTATGACAATTAATTATAAATAATGAGAAATCCTGATAAATCACCCCTCTTTATAAATTAAAAAATGAACTTTCTCTTGGGTTGTTCTCTCTCTGGGACCAGGTTGGGATGTTCTGACTGCATCTTTAACTGTCTTGCCTTGCTCTGTAGAAGTCCCGTCAAAGGTCTCCTGAAGGTCTTGCTTACAAGGCCATTCCTATTCCCCTTATATATTGCCTTTTGCTATTACATATCCTTTTGTTATTACATATCCTCTTCCCCCACTGATAGGGACACGTTCACTTTTGTCTTTGAATATTCCTTCCACTGAGATTCTCAATTTCCTTTGCAACACTCCCTTCTCTGAGGAGTATGCTAATTTTCCCCTTTTTGCCTTCCTCAGGAATTTTGCAAATTCCTGATTCGTATCACAACTTGCCTCTGCTTCTTTATTTACAAAAAATTCCACAATCATATTTTCCTTTAGAGAAACAGATTCACAGTAATAAAGTGCAAACGAAGTACAATTTCAGGCAGTTTCTGCTACACTTAACGGGCACTACGTACAGAGCTTTTACCTATGACAGGCTTTGGCACTTAAGAAATGGTAGTGCTTCACTGTAGACGCTTGTGCAACAGCACTACTTGTCCCTTCTTATGCAGTGTTAGTAGCAGGGTGTCTTTTTAAACTACTAAAACTGACTAAAAAAATTTCAATGTTCATTTAAAATAGGGTTTCTTACATCAGGCATTCAATGTCATGGACTTACTCATACACAGTTGTCCATCCATTTTCATCGCTTTTGGTTGCTAAAAGCCCCGTGTTTCCAGGATATGTCATGAGAGCCAGGTTGTAGCCTTGGGCATAAACTCTTTTCAGAACCCCATTGCTGCTTATTGTCAGCCAGTACACCTGGCCCCCCGGCACCACGATCCACAGGGGCAGCCCACTCGTGTCTCTGCGGATGTGAACCGAATTCCCATTGCTGCTGGTGATGGTGCCAATATCCCCTTCCCCGCTGTAGGTGAAATTGTAAATGTAGTCCCTCGTGATGAGGTTCAGCGTGTGCAGGTGGGTGCCGTTGATGGTGAACTGATACAGCTCTTGGTCCGCTGGCGACGCAATCTCATACATATTCGTGTCACTGACGTGAGCCTTGTTTCGGCTGACGGCACGGATGCGAACGTTGCCAAGGTCTGCTACATACAGTGTGTCATCAGGAGAGACTGCTAGAGAAGAAGGTGCTTTCAGCTTTGCATCTTTGGCATATCCACCATCACCTGGAGGAGAAATGGTAATTTTAGTAATCTGTAACATCCATATTTAAGCTGATCCCCTAAGCCTGACACACTGCTTCTCCTCAGTATCATTTACAGGTCAATAAAACAGTATCTTCTTCCAACTAATTAAATTCCTATTATCTAAGGTTGGTGTGATTCTAAATTCATCTCAATGAAGACAAACAAGAATATAAATTATCTAATTCACCACATTTTTGCTAAGGACAAAACCCTGCTGCTCAGGAAAGCTTTAATGGCAAAATTGTGAAAGAAAAAAACACGATACCTGAAGTTTCATTCCCTATTTTTTGTCTGTTGGCATGTAGTTAAGTAGAATTGTGTTACAAATAAAACAAAGAGAAAACAAAACCCAGTAATTCAGCTAAAATGACACTGAAGGAAAGATTAGTTTATACTTATTAAAAACTCAACACTAGAGGAAAACAAAACAAGAACAATAGCCAAAAAGCGCCTTGAGAAACCCCTCCTTCCAATATCACTTGATAATTTACTTGGTTTGTGTATTTTAAGGTTTGAGGAGGATATTTGTATTATCATGGGCTCTATATGCGTATCAAAATGACTTTACATGAGCAGGATTTTCTGTAACTAGCAAGAAAGCACATTAAACCTCACTCTTAGAGGAAAATACATTACTGTTCGTATTGCTCCCTTTCTCCTGACTGAGAAATGAAATTTGCTGGAGAGTTTGAGCATACCCTATGCTTCCTTGGAGATGGACAAATTAGCTGATCTTTCTGCCAAGCTGACTCCGCCTCTCACCAACCCAGCCCCGGCACAATCGTTAGATCTGCCACAGTTTTTCATTTTTCAGCACTGAGGGTAGTTTCCCTCAACAGGAACCCTGAACAGGATTTGTTTCAGCACTGGTCTACCATAGCTGTAACTGAAGCTGGCAGCACTTGGCAATGCACACGAGGCTTTGATTATCATTACAACGCTGGGTCAGCAACCCACCTTCTCTGGAAGACCATTTACATTTTTTTCTCTCCATTCTTGACATACTTAATGTTTTCTTGTCAGTAATTAACCTTTTACTTGAAATGAGAGGCCTAAGAATTATGATGACATTGTGGAGCTGAACACAGTGGTTCTTAGAGATGACAAGATGACAACATACTGCACACCTCTGTATATGGGAATGCTGTCCTTTGTCCTGTTGTGAAATATGTTTTTATGAAAAAAAGCGCCACAATTTGTTTTGATGCATGCAGGGGAGAGGAGCTGTGCTGCTGAGAATGTCCAGTGGTGCAGTGTGGGCCTGGCACTGGCTGTTCCAGTTTAAAACACACAAAGAAGACATTCTGAACATCATGTGTTTGCATCATTTTGCTGGTTGTGCAGCGTGACACAAGCGATGAGAAGGCATAAGCTAGTGTTTTTCACTTGATGTGAAACACCTTGGTACTCTTCTTGGTGAGAAGGGCTGCCTGATCCAGTAGCATTTAGGTGCAATCTGCACCGGGGCCGGTACCATCTTCAACGTGGGCAAACATAGCTGACACAGAAAGGCAGACTTGGAGCTAATTTTGAACTGTGTGTAATCTCTGTATCAAAAGACGAAAAGCTAAGACCACCCTGAGGTTTCTCCAGTGCCAACTGGAAGACTCACACCTCTGAATCCAATGGATTAAATCCACAAAGAGCTGCTGATAAGGTTTTCGGCTTTCCAAGGAAACTGAATCATTGCTCGTCTCTCCTTCCCCTTGTCACTTTGCTAATCTGCAGCTGTGCCAGGGGAACTCAACAGATAAAAGACAGGGAATAACTAGCATCTCCTTACCTGAAAAACAGTCACAGTTAGGATCAATCTTGCAGTCACAATCTGATGGGGCTCCAGCGATTATAGAGATCTCACCGTTGGTTGTGACCTGCTGTATACGGTTGATCTTTCTTTCATCTGTCTCTGCGATGTAGAGTATGCCACTGTGAGACACAGCGATCGCCCTGGCTGACTCCAGGGTCGAATGGATGGCCACCTTGCTGACGATGAAGTGGTCGATGCCTGGCACCTGGCAATGAATGGGGCGCCCCGCAATAATTCGCACGCGCCTGTTCTCAGAGATCTGCAGGACAATGTTGTTGTCCAGGACATACAGTGAATTGTCGAGAGGGTTCACTGTGAGGTCTGTTGGCCACTCTAACCGCACCTGGAAAAAAAAAAAAAATAAGGGGAAGGCAGGGGAAAAAAAAAGAAAAAAGAATGATTAAGACAGTAAGGCAGTTTCATTCAACCACCTCTGATCACCGTGTCATCAAGGCACTCGGTGGATTCACCCAGCACTGCTTCTCTAGCATGCATCTTTAATTGGGTTTGGCAGAAGAAGTTTCAACAAACATACTCTTTTCTGAGGTCCAGCTCCAGCGTGGAACAAAACTTGATTTGAAAAGTAATTTAGCACCCTCTGAGAGGTATTTGCACAAGTCCATTAAGGTGGGAACTTTATTATACCTATGCAGTCATGCAAATAAAAACACACACTTCGTGTCATGCAACATCAGCCAGAAAATTTTCCGGGTCTGAATGTTATTGTTTCAAGGTTGCAGTCAACACTGGCAGAGTGGAAAACAGTTAGAGGTTGTCAATGTCCTAACACTTTAATTGACTATTAGTACAAAAGGAAAATGACTTACTAGAAGAGCATGACACATTTCCACAATTTATTTACTAAGCAAGAAATGTTAATAAGACTTATATGCCATAAGAAATATAAGCTCGTTAATTCTTTGTAACATAATAATACACCAATATATCACACTTCACATGATACAGTAGCCAAGCCATAATTACTTATAATGATTTTGCTTTGCGAATTCAGTATTTCAGTCATGGATTAAGTAAATTCTTCATACTTAAGGTTAGCTTTTTGCCTTTTTGCATGCAGGTGAGAGTGCCAACCAAGCCAAGTTTCCAAACCACGCTGGAGGAAATACTAGAAGAATGACCTCACTCATCTGATACCTGTTGCATCAGGATCTGGAGGAATTAAACATGCTCCCAATTAAAGGTGGGGCTGCCTGTTAACCTGAAAGACAACCAGTATGTAGGCTGCTGATTGTAGCATGTACCAGCCAGAGCTTCAAACTCCTCCTGTTGAGCAAGCTCAATAGGCAGTGCAGGATCGCTGAATTGGGAAACGACAACAGAGTAGACTGGTCCCTCTCGCCAGCTAATGGCCGGTGGAGGATTTGGACTGCAGCTTGTCTATGGAAAG
Organism: Gymnogyps californianus; assembly: GCF_018139145.2. Classification (NCBI taxonomy): domain Eukaryota; kingdom Metazoa; phylum Chordata; class Aves; order Accipitriformes; family Cathartidae; genus Gymnogyps; species Gymnogyps californianus. The sequence continues at coordinate 18,654,787 of NC_059479.1, forward strand.
GTCAGAGAACAACTGAGCCACCGAGATTGCAAGACAGCCTATTTTTGTCTGTCTCGGGACGCTTTGCTTGTTATCCTTCGTGAAGAGATGGCTGCTTTTATCTGAGTGGAATTTTTCTGGACTAAATATTTCAATCATCAGAAGAGAATAAATACCAGGCTAAAATGTAACGGGTTTATATGCTTTATATGTCACAGAAGCTTCTATTATTTTGTTTACTGATTTTGTTGCTGTTTTTGCTCATTTTTCCACTGCGCTAATCAAAAGATCTACGAATGTAGAGACCGCAGATGCTAATACAATGCTCAGCACTGAGGAATAACATATGGTGGAGTGTGTGGCCATCGCAAGCCACCTGCTCGCCTGGGGTCAGCTCAGGAACCAGGCTGAAGGCCAAGTCTCTCCCTTTCTCAAGCATCAGTATTTCCTGAATAATCTCCTTTCCAGAAGTACATTGCTGGTTTGATAATTGATGTTTTAATAAAGTGAGGGCATTGCGGCTACCATGTCTCGTCCTGCGTGGTTACATGGTGCACCACATAATTACGAAGGCTCATGGCGTAATCGAATTCCTCCTTATGCCCAGTCCATTTTACTAGACAGCATAATAACTGGCATTAAGACTAATGCTGTTGGGTTGAAGATCTCTTCTGAACCAGGTGGTAGAGTCCTTCCAAATGATGATAAATGTGGTGAAACAGTTGGAAACAGATTCCTCCCATAAAGGTGCTGATTTCTGTGCGTGTGTGAGACTGCTCGGATTCCACCCGCTGTGCTAGGGCTGGTTTACAAACTGCTTCAACTGAGAGTTCACTGGGACACCAAATAGAATTCTTTAGTTAGCATAAAAATCTCTACAAGGCTATCTTCAGGAAACTTGGAAAAAAACATACTTGCAACGTACCTTTAATGCAGAACATTTGATTGCTCTATCAAAGTAAATGGATTATGTTTAATGGGAAACAGACACCTTCAACTTTAACGGCTTCCTTCACAGATCGCTCTGCTGTAAAAATAAGCTTTGATTAACCGTAACTAGATTATTAGTGATAAAAACTTTGGGCTGAAACTATCTATTTCTGCCATAATGACTCTGCATAGCACCTGCCATGTCTTAATAGCTGGTTTTCCTTTGTGGACCAGCCACGCTGCCTTTGTCCAGTAAATAATTTGAACTCCTCCCACTGTGAAGGTACGCCTGGTGTCTTGCAGATAAACAGGGACTGGTTTGGGCCAAAACAACTTTTTCTCTGGTTGATTTGAGGCTGATTTGGTTTATTGAGATAGAATAAACTTTTATGCAGCTGTCCATTTCGCTTGCAGCAATGGGCCTAAAGCTTAGTCTTAACAGCTGTTAACTGCAAGCATGTTTGCTTTCATACTGATCACATCTGTAAATCTAGCTGCATTATGGTAAAAATAAATACAATTTTAGTTGGGAACATCTGAACAATTTTGGTTACTACACCAGAACTGTTGCCTAGCTCTCTGCTCCACAAAGCTAACAGAAGGTATGGCTACAGCTTCTCCTTCCTGGGTTTAAAGCAGTCATGAATGTATTAACGGTTTAATCTCAGGTGAAATGTTAAAGCTAGCATGTACCTGTCTGGAGACTGCAGCATAAAAACCAGCTGCAGCTCACAGCAAGCTTATGCTAGTGCAACTGGAGGGGAAAAAAGGGTGAAATAGGGCAATTAAAATCAAACACACACACAAACACAAACCCCTGAGCATTCCTAATCTGAAGAAGAATTGAACAGATTTAGAAAAAATCTGCACTATTCTTGTCAGGATGAGGCTTCATGGCATCTTAAACTGGTGTAAGCTGGGGCTGCTGCAGTGTCCCCCCCATCCCTTCTCCCAGTGCAGCCCCCAGCAGCAAGGCCAGTGTTTATGTGCTCCTACAGAGAGCAGGTTCAGGACAGTTTGCTGGCTAAAAACTAATCACCTAAATCAGCTTAAGCTGAAGTGTAACTGCACCCTCAGGTTCACTGTTATCGTGAAAAGTCACCGGTTGTTTCTTTTCTTTTAAAGCAAGCTGCTCTCTGGCAGGTTTCTGTGACCAAACCATCAGTTGTGCTTCATTCAAAGCCAATAAACATATTACAGAGAAACACTTCAATTCTCATCTGATATGACTGTGCCTATTAAAAAGTTTTTCCAGACAAAACCTCAGTTAGGATTAGAATATTAAATCAGTTAATATACTTCTTAATTTGAAGCAGGACTTCACAAGCCCCTGTAAAAAGTCCTCTCCCATATATGTATATTTTTCTTATAACTCAAAATTGGGCCAATTGCAAGTGTTTTTTCTTATATTTAATGGGTTCTTTTTTTGAGCAGTGTACAGAAATGGCATTGCTGATTATCCCATTATAAACAAACAGACAAGGTTTGTTCAGCGGCAGTCAGTACCTCACACTCTTCACAGACTGAAATTTACAGGTGACAATTCTGGTTTGGTTCACAGGAGACTGAGTATATGCAATGGAAATCACTGCCGAAACCAGTGAACCCTTGAGCAATGAGACCTTTTGCATATAAGTATTAACGTGTCAACTTTTCTGGGAATTCAGCATTTAACTGTCAACATAAAGGCTCCAGCTATATCTAATAATCAATCTCTGGTTTGAGAAGTGCAAAATTAACACCTACTGGCCTGGCTTTCTAATACGTCTTTTCAAGTCAAGTGTTCTGGAAAACACAAAGTGCACTAAGGTGGCTTCAGTTTAAATGAATTTTCACTGGGAGATCTACATTTAGGTAGTTAAATAGCTCTCAGACCCGAATGGTATTTTTTGTGTTTGTTTCTTTCTTGCAAAATATACACGTGCTTGTATAACTATCTGTCTACCTACCTATCTGGTTTTGAAATATTTAAATATTTTTCCCACAGCAAAGCTTTATAACTAAATAAATACGTGAGTTTTTTGCAAAGCAGCACTGATAGGAAAGCCTGCACTCATATACTTCTTAAACATACACGCCCGCACTTGTACATACATTTAAGTGTTAGTTTGTGAAGAATACTGTTTCACTTTTGGTTTTGACCATATGGCTAAAACTTTCTGCACATTTTGCATGACATTTTACGGCTGTGGCATTTTTGGTATTATTTTAAACAAATCAGATCAAACAAATTCTGCTGTTCATGTCAAAGCAAGAAAAGTAAAGAGGGAAAAATTTATCCTTGTCTGCAGATGCCAGTTTCAAGAGCTTAACTGTTTGGTTGCGGGGGTAAATTTCACTGGGATAAGTTTCATTTATCATGGATTAAAAGAAGCTGCATAAATCCCTAAAAAGGCTTCACCATTGCTTTGATTTCTTGCCATGCATTGCTTGTATATTTTGATTCAATTTCACGTAGTAGCATGAAATTCATGCCAAAATTTTTCTGATAGTCCTGACTGATGGATTACTTCCTATCTGTACCGCTCAGCTTTAGGCACTTCTGTTTATGCTACCTTTGCCTTTATTCAGCCCTGTGATGTGCATTTGCAGACCTGATCATAGCCTCTTCCATATTTGTCTTTTGCTGCTAACTTCCCATTTTCATCTCCTCTTATTTATACTCACTTCAGCTGTTTGTTTCCAGGCCAAACCCTTTTACTCACCACAACATCCTTCTAAATAGCATTTTTCTCTCTTCCCGCTCAAACCCTTCTTTCTCCTTCCTTCTGGGAGAGAAATGGCTCCAAGGAAGGACTCACACAGGCAGTCCATTAGGACTGAGCGTGTAGTTTACAAGCCTGAAGGAGACTGGTTCTGCTTCCCTGAACTTCCTACAGGATGTCTCACTACATATATTTCTCTCTATTTTCTCACAGTTGACAACCACGGATATTTTTTCATCATTTTCTGTCAGTTTGCTCTCACTTCTGGGCTCTTTCTTTTGTTGACACTGACACTGTCAGGTCCTCTCAGCAGCTTAGCTTCTTTCTTAATGGCACACAGAGACATAATTCAGCTCCTGCGGTCTGACACTGGGGAACCCTTCCCTGCGGTGGGATTACTACCTCCTCCCACGCTGGAGGAGCCTTTGTTTCTCATGCTCCTGATGCTGCATATTATAAAATTCCAAATTATACAGTTCAGCTGTAGCAGTCCCTGCTCTGAACTTCACAAATGTTGCTCTCTCTGCATTCATCGCTCCCCAGTGAAAAACCCAAATAAATGAGTTTTGCAGCCTAACGACTGCTGTTTTCTACCCTGGGCTGGGAAAGCAGCTGTGGCACATTTACAGATGCAGCTCAGCGGTCTGAGGCCACCGGTTCTCCGGGATCACGGCTCGGGTAGTCTCCCCGCCGACCTGCCTTTGCTGTCAATTATTTCCAGCGGATGAGGGACCCAGTGCAGGAACGCAAAGGCGAGGCACCACTTCAACAGTTTTCACTGCTTGTCTTCGCTTCACTTGCCACAAGATTCGCTGTGCTCTCACTTTCCAGCTCTCTTCTTGTTTCATAATTTCTTTTTTATGATTTTTTTCTGCTTTACAACTTCAAAGACTGTATCTTGGGTCTACTAAATCGATAGGAAAAGTTGATTTCTATGGGGACAGGTTTCACACCGCCTTTATTTAATAATAGAGGGAATATTATCCAGAATCACATAAGCCCATTGACTATGAAAATCAATGGGACTTAGATTCCTAAGCCATTTAAGTCTGTTTAAACATGGTACCCATGGTTTATACAGGCTACGAAAGAAATACTTTGTTAAATGCCCAGAAGGAATTTACAAAGTATTTCGAGCAGTCTGGTACCTCTGAGAGGAGGAATCTTAGATTCTTCAATTAAAATATCTCAAAATAGACCATGAATTTGAATCTAACCCAAACGCGTCTCCAGTGCTAGAGTGGGAATAGATGTCCTCCAAACATACCGTTGCAGTTAATTTGCATGGCCAAAAGGAGGGAGCAGGACTAGGTGGAAATCTAGCTAACAACAGGACTGTTTCCATTTTGCCTCACTTTCTAACTTGCGTTTCCAGGTCCCGGCGCTTGTCAGACGAGATGAGGCAAAAGTAAGGTTGCATAAATCTTAATAAATCTCTCACTAGTTTTGGCTTCATCTTTCCATTTTGGGCTCTGGATACAGAAAGCCAGTGTGCTGCCAATGCTGAAAAGGTGGGAGGAAGATCTTGAAAAGCTTTAATTCAGACAGTAATTAAAAGCTGTTTGAGAACAGCGAGAGGCTGGAGCTAGTACGTTACTGTGTCTATTGCTTCCAGTAACTACTGAGGTTCATAAAAGCATCTGGCCTGAAAACTGAGAGGAAGAGAGGATACATAGAAATGAAATTTCCAAAACTGAAAAAAGCGAAGAAAGCAAAAGCTCTGCCTTTGAGCAACATCACCCAAATACTCTGACTCCGCCCTGAATCCTGAGTCAAACTCAAAATTAAAATTAAATTCTTGAAATTAAAACTTCCTACAGATTTGTGCCCAGGAAACTGTCTGTCTCTCCAGGATCATGACCTCTGACAACAGCACTGCTCCTCAAGGCAGTGCTCCTTTGACCCCAGGGCTGGGCAGAAAGTGAGACCAGGGGAAGCGAAGGATGAGGAGCTGCTGCCAGGAGGTTTCCAGTCGGGCATGCAGGAGCCACAACTGCCTCCTCAGCCGGATCAGGCCTGCAAAACACATTCCTGCAAGGATCAGAACAAATGCTAACTAACTCCACAGCTTTCACAAGCAAATGCAAATTCACTTCTGTGGTTTAAGCTTTCCCTTAAGAGTTACACCATTAAGCTCACAAACACAACTTCCGCAAGTGAAAGAAAGAAGGATGGGAAAAACAGATATTCTGCAATTCATGCTTACGGCAGGGCATCTTCTATGGCAAATTCCTACGACGATACACAATTCAATAGTAATAGCTTTTTTTAATCCATTGTAAGAGTGAACTAATTCTTTACTAAACTGTAGCAGAGAGTTAAAGCAAAACAACTATAGAAAACTTTGATTTTTATCTTTAAATTATACATATTTTTTTTACACGGATATAAAAAAATTCTAGGCAGAAAAAGCAACTGAAGTAATTTGAGTCCTTCCTTTTACAGAAATTGGCACCAAGTTTAATTGTTATCACAACGTGATTTTCTGCAACTAATTTTTCACAAGTATTTACACAATAGATATTTCAACTGAGCAAAATGAATGTAATCTAACTAGCTGTCATGCTGCACTGAAAGCAAACACATACTGCTGTCAGACTTCAAATTGCTAATAAAAAAAACTAGGCACCTTGCATTTTGCAGAACAAACAAGATAACTGCATTCCATGCAGCAATCCTTCTATGTAAGTATTTACATTGATTAGATACTCGCAAGAAAACGCACTGGAGAGTGTTTGATTCTAGTCTGAGACTGTAAGCAGGCACTCTGCTTTAAATTTCTGTCAGCTAAGGGCATTGGTTACTGCTGTGATGGGTATTTGGATATGCATTATCAGACTGTGCCAGAAAAGCTTACAAGGATAAAGTTTAGGACTAGTGTTTTTTCAAGCAAAATTCAAGAAATACCACTCAATGAAATAATGTATCTCAAGCCTGGGATGGATACAACCTGGATGTAAAAGGAGAGGCACTCGGTTTTCCTGCTTTCCAAAAAGGCTCTAGACAAAGATTTTAAAAATGCACCTGAAATTAGGTTTCCAACAGGTTCCTAATCAGATAGCTAAATAAAGTTTTTGATTTTCAGTAGCTGAGCTCTAGATCTAGAAAGGCACAGATAGGCTCCAGACCTAGAAGAGCTCAGGAATGCTCTACAAAGCCTCTTGGAAAACAAAAAAAGAAAAGGAGTGGGGGACGGGGATGTGCAGGAGGCCCTAGAAGGGGTCCCTGGAAAGTTCTGTATTCAGAAAGGGCCCATAAGGGCGCTGGATCTAGAGAAGTCTGCTGAGCTAGAAAGGGCTGCAGAAGGGCTCCAGAGAAGTGCTACACAGGCTCTGAGAAAAAGCTCTAAAAGGCTTCCAAACCATCCCAGGAAAAAGATCTAGTGAGTCTCTAGACATGCTCCAGAAGCTATGGATGCGCCGCTTCCCCCCGCCCTTCACTCCAAAAAGCTCTAGATCTAGAAAGGCCCCAGATCTAGTTCACAAGCTCTGGTCCTCATGGGGGACTTCAACCACCCCGATATCTGTTGGAGGGACAACACAGTGGGGCATAAGCAATCCAGGAGGTTCCTGGAAAGCGTTGATGATAACTTCCTTCTCCAAGTGATGGAGGAGCCAATGAGGAGAGGTGCTATGCTGGACCTTGTTCTCACCAACAAGGAGGGGCTGGTGGGGAATGTGAAGCTCAAGGGCAGCCTTGGCTGCAGTGACCATGAAATGGTGGAGTTCAAGATCCTTAGGGCAGCGAGGAGGGTGCACACCAAGCTCGCTACCCTGGACTTCAGGAGAGAAGACTTTGGCCTCTTCAGGGATCTGCTTGGTAGAGTACCATGGGATAAAGCCCTGGAGGGAAGAGGGGCCCAAGAAAGCTGGTTAATATTCAAGGATCACCTCCTCCAAGCTCAGGAGCGATGCATCCCAACAAAGAGTAAGTCAGGCAAAAACGCCAGGAGACCTACACGGATGAACAAGGAGCTCCTGGACAAACTCAAACACAAAAAGGAAGCCTACAGAGGGCGGAAGCAAGGACAGGTAGCCTGGGAGGAATACAGAGAAATTCTCCGAGCAGCCAAGGATCAGGTTAGGAAAGCCAAAGCCCCGATAGAATTAAATCTGGCCAGAGACATCAAGGGCAACAAGAAAAAGCTCCTATAGGTATGTCGGTGATAAAAGGAAGACTAGGGAAAATATGAGCCCTCTCCGGAAGGAAACGGGAGACCTGGTTACCCGGGATATGGAGAAGGCTGAGGTACTCAACGACTTTTTTGCCTCAGTCTTCACTGGCAAGCGCTCCAGCCACACCGCCCAAGTCGCAGAAGGCAAAGGCAGGGACTGGGAGAATGAAGAACTGCCCGCTGTAGGAGAAGACCAGGTTCGAGACCATCTAAGGAACCTGAAGGTGCACAAGTCCATGGGACCTGATGAGATGCATCCGTGGGTCCTGAGGGAACTGGCGGATGAAGTGGCTAAGCCACTATCCATCATATTTGAGAAGTCGTGGCAGTCCGGGGAAGTTCCCACTGACTGGAAAAGGGGAAACATAACCCCCATTTTTAAAATGGGAAAAAAGGAAGACCCGGGGAACTACAGGCCAGTTGGTCTCACCTCTGTGCCCAGCAAGATCATGGAGCAGATCCTCCTGGAAGCTATGCTAGGGCACATGGAAAATAAAGAGGTGATTGGTGACAGTCAACATGGCTTCACTAAGGGCAAATCGTGCCTGACAAATTTGGTGGCCTTTTACGACGGGGTTACAGCGTTGGTGGATAAGGGAAGAGCAATGGACGTCATCTACCTGGACTTGTGCAAAGCATTTGACACTGTCCCACATGACATCCTTGTCTCTAAATTGGAGAGACATGGATTTGATGGATGGACCACTCAGTGGATAAGGAATTGGCTGGATGGTCGCACTCAAAGAGTTGCGGTCAACAGCTCGATGTATGGGTGGAGAGCGGTGACGAGTGGCATTCCTCAGGGGTCAGTATTGGGACCGGCACTGTTTAACATCTTTGTCGGCGACATGGACAGTGGGATTGAGTGCTCCCTCAGCAAGTTTGCCGACGACACCAAGCTGTGTGGTGCGGTTGACACGCTGGAGGGAAGGGATGCCATCCAGAGGGACCTTGACAGGCTTGAGAGGTGGGCCCGTGCAAACCTCATGAACTTCAACAAGGCCAAGTGCAAGGTCCTGCACCTGGGTCAGGGCAATCCCAAGTACAAATACAGGCTGGGCGATGAGTGGATTGAGAGCAGCCCTGTGGAGAAGGACTTGGGGGTACTGGTGGATGAAAAACTGAGTATGAGCCAGCAATGTGCGCTTGCAGCCCAGAAAGCCAATTGCATCCTGGGCTGCATCAAAAGAAGCGTGGCTAGCAGCTCGAGGGAGGTGATTCTGCCCCTCTACTCTGCTCTCATGAGACCCCACCTGGAGTACTGCATTCAGCTCTGAGGCCCCCAGCGTAAGAAAGACATGGACCTGCTTGAGCGGGTCCAGAGGAGGGCCACGAAAATGACCAGAGGGCTGGAGCACCTCTCCTATGAAGACAGGCTGAGAGAGTTGGGGTTGTTCAGCCTGGAGAAGAGAAGGCTCCAGGGACACCTTATAGCAGCCTTCCCAGTACTTAAAGGGAGCCTACAGGAAAGATGGGGAGAGACTCTTTATCAGGGAGTGTAGTGACAGGACGAGGGGTAATGGCTTTAAACTGAAAGAGGGTAGATTTAGATTAGATATTAGGAAGAAATTCTTCACTATGAGGGTGGTGAGACACTGGAACAGGTTGCCCAGAGAGGCTGTGGATGCCCCAGTCCCTGGAAGTGTTCAAGGCCAGGCTGGATGGGGCTTTGAGCAACCTGGTCTAGTGGAAGGTGTCCCTGCCCATGGCAGGGGGGTTGGAACTAGATGATCTTTAAGGTCCCTTCCAACCCAAACCATTCTATGATTCTATGATCTGCAAAGGCACTAGATGTCTTCAGAAAGGCTCTCAACATCTCTAGCAAAGTTCTAAATCTCTGGATCTTAGGCTCTGTTGTGGTTTAAACCCAGCCGGCAACTAAGCACCATGCAGCCGCTCGCTCACTCCCCCCACCCAGTGGGATGGGGAGAGAATTGAAAAAAAGTAGAACTCATGGGTTGAGAGAACGACAGTTTAACAGGACAGAAAATAATAAAATAATAATAATAATAATGACAATAATAATACTACTAAAAGAATTAGAATATAAAAAACAAGTGATGCACAATGCAATTGCTCACCATTCGCTGACCAATGCCCAGTTAATTCCCGAGCAGTAATCCACCCCTCCCAGCCAGCTCCCCCCCGTTTATATACTGGGCATGATGTCATATGGTATGGAATATCCCTTTGGCCGGTTGGGGTGAGCTGTCCTGGCTGTGTCCCCTCCCAGCTTCTTGTGCCCCTCCAGCCTTCTTGCTGGCTGGGCAGGAGAAGCTGAAAAATCCTTGACTTAGTATAAACACTACTTAGCAACCACTAAAAACATCAGTGTGTTATCAACATTATTTTCCTACTAAATCCAAAACACAGCACTATACCAGCTACTAGGAAGAAAATTAACTCTATCCCAGCTGAAACCAGGACAGGCTCTTAGCAATTTCTAGATCTACAAAGCAACAGGAATCTCTAGACAGTGCTAGATCTAGAAACGTCCTTTTAAAATTAAAAAGTCTACTTTTCTTTATTCCTTCAAACCAAATCCAAAAAGACTGAAGCAAATAGCTTAAGTTATAAATCCTTCTGGCTGGATGGGAGCATACAAGAATCATTCCATAATGAAATTAGTTCCTTATGACTAGGATACTTATACCAAGTTTCAACCATTTGACTTCTCCTGATTCCCCAAATTTTTGGCATACCTTTCATGAGCCACCCAACACACTTATTATAGTTCATGGTAGTAATGGCAAAAACCACATTCGTTTTGTTGTCACTATTGATGTGGACACAGAAATATAACTCTGAACTGGCAAGAAAAATAGAAGAAAAAAGAAAATGGATGGAGAACCTAAAGGGTTTTACATCATATGACTTTCCCCAGTTCTCAACAGAGACAGCTACACCCTGTTCACTTTCCCATTTTGCTTTGAGCAGTTGATTGAATGGCTATTGAGTGATGTTCAGACATTTATGATTTTCCTGCAATGTGACCTACATTGCTAAACTTCATAAATTTATTCTCCAAGGCAGTGTATCACTTTGCATGCCATACCCATCCCAAAGGAACCTATCAGCAGGAGATGAGGCCCAGTTTGTAAAAGCTGAATGTCCTTCAGACATTTTTAGCTAATTTGTTTGTAAATGTGATCGTTATTGTCAGAGTAACATACTGCATAAAATGGTGCTCTCTATCATTCTGTTTGCATCTCTCTGTGGCCTAAACTTCATAATGCACAGCTATAAATGTAACCTCTGTATGGCACACTACAAATGGATACAACCAATTTCCGTCTTGACATTTGCATTTTTCTCCTCCACTGACACTGTGTCTTTTCATTTTTTTTTCTTTGGCGCAAACAAGGGTAGAAAAGATGCTGAAGCAAACATGGTATCATGAAGAGGAGAAATCAGGCTGTCATTGCCCAGGCTGCAGCTCCTGCCACGTTACTTTCTGTGGTTGTCACAGCTTACTTTCATTTGACTTCAGCAGCTTGTAAGCATAACTCAGGGCAAACTTAGTCCTAATAATTATACTGGAGGTATCACTAATACCTCCCAAGCAACACTTCTTGGTACTAAAACCTTTTCAGTCTTTGTTTATAACCAGCTTTGAGACCTGAGAAGTACCCAGGCAGCAAGGCAACAACACCCTCTAGAGTTCCCTCTTGCTGACATGCTTCAAAGTCCTGCCCTCTGTAAGCTGTTATTATTACAGTGTTGTTTTGACAGGATCTGCAGACTTTCAGGTTCCCCTTAGCACCTGGAGCAATTTGCAGGCCAGAAGTATCGCTGTGCCGGCTTTTTTGACCCCCCCTTCCGCCAGTTATTGCGGTGCAATGCTTTCAGTCATGCAACCATACCCACGCTTTCTTTTACAGCTTTCAAATGCAGCAGTTTGCAGCTATGTAAAATTTCAATGACCTGATGATAGAATTAAATGCCTATATCGCTTTTTTCACTTACACAAAGGTTTTATGCCTTTATTTCTGTAAGCTTCCTCCTGATCTGTGCTGTCGTGAAGACAGACCAGGAGTCCAAAGGCCAGTCCTCACTCCTCTAAGATGTAGGACAATCTTCCTCTGACCTAGTCAATGCAACAATTTCTGTCCCAGCAGTGTGCGACATCTCTGCAGGATGGACACCACCACCTCTGGTGACTGCTGGCCTCAAACCTGCCCTGTACTCAAACTCCAGACTTGTGCCAGCCCATTTGGTCTCCATCCCCCTGATGCTGTGCAACATTTCCAAAGGCCCAAACCAGAATACACTGGGCAAACTGAAAGGCTTGGAACAGAGGCAGTAAAGACAGCTCCACGTAAAGCTCAATTATCATTTTTAGTCACTTTATAACATACAAAACCTGTTACATCTGTGGGAGGTCCTTTACCCCATAGATGCGTGAAGCGTTGGTTGGTCAGAGGAGGAGAGCAACATACACACAGTACCAGCCCTGACAATCTTAAAAAAAATGGCTAATGTAGGAGTTGCCTCCATCAAAGCAGCTATTTCTTAAATCACAGGCAGGCCTTGTTATTAGTAGATGTGGATGAACAACTGGATTAGAAGAAAAGCAGGGGCATTTTCTGCTCAGCTTGCCTCTGCATGCTCCCATCAGCATCTATATTCCCTTCTCAGCAGACCTTCTGGGGGCTTGGACTCCAGGATGTCAGGGACCAGCTTTCACTCTCCGACTACTTATGGTAGCTCTGCAGTATACGTAGAAACCACATATATATATATATGTATACAGACATATATGCATATATAGGTATATATTCTTCATGCATATATTTTGTCCACTATGTCTCCTCAACAGATGAAAAAAGTCAGATGTAGTAACTGATACATCTCAACCCACTGCAGACTCCCACCAGTTTGGCAAAGCTGCGCTAAACATTTTCAGCAGCGTAATTCAGCAGATATAAGGCCTCTGCCACAAAGAACTCATCAACTAGACTCCATCGTACTGAAACCATATTTAAATGAGAGAGATAATCAAAGGCTACTTGCGCATAAGGAATAAAAAGTGAAGCAACCAGATAAGTTGGTTGCTTGGGAAAGATTGACAGGAGAGCCTCAAAATGAGCCAGGCTTCTCAGCTGGGAACCCATTCCCTGGAGAGCTAAAAGAGGATCAGGTATTTGAGGAGCTGGGCAGTGCGCGAGGGCCTCGGCCACGCAAGGATGGTGGGCGAGACGGAGGAAGCCTGGGGGTGGCAAGGCAGCTTGGATGAGTTGGAACTGCTGGGTGGGTACGTACGGGGGCTTTGTGCACAGGCAGGCAGCATTGGGTGAGCGTGGAGGTTTCTGTTAGTCGGGAAGGTGCACCTGAGAGCACCCAGCCTCAGGGCTGAGCTGCTACCTTCTTGTCAGCCATCCAATTCTTACACAAGTTTCTTCCTTCTTGCAATTTCTCATTAGAAGCAAATGATTAAAAATACAATTTAAATCTGGCTCTGTATAGCAAAAAGTAAGAGAAAAGTAATGAGCAGAGGTCTGTCAGGTCTCCTTCACTTCACCATCAAGTGTCTAACACTCCCTGCCTCAACAATCAAAGAAAAGGATGCAATCGCTGGAAGAGTTGATTAAAATGTACATAGTCTTTTACTCAGTAGTAATGCATTATTTATGGCAGATAATTGAAATAAATTGCTGTTTTGCAGGTGACCAATACAAAAAAAGCACTTGGGCTTTAAGGAAGAAATTGCAGTGTGACTTCATCGCATGCTATCTCGCTTCTATGACTAATATTTCAAATTCAGTGATAGAATAATTTGATTAGAATATAAATTAGCTGTGATGAAACCACCCTGCTTTCTGTTTGATATTCTAAAAATCACATTATATGTCTACAAGTTTGATTCATGAGCTCTCACAGACTTTTTTCCACCTGAGGTCCTAATCCTATGAGCCTCTTTTCTCTCAGTTCCTGTTAAAGAGAGGCTACTTAACCTCTCCTCTACCCCTGGGAAAAGATTATTTTATCTTCTACCTGAAGATCCTTTTTAAAAAAGGCTTTCAGCTTGGTTTTGCTTCAAAGTATGGATACTAGTGACTGCTTGTTCCTGCATATGCTATTATAGCTGGAATTATTTTGTACAGGCTTCTGGTTTCCAAAGACTAACACTTAATTAATTGCGGTGGGGCTCATTTCTGAAAAGGTTTGAAAATGCCTCAGTAAAGGCTCTGTCCACTGCCTGTTTTGGTCTATTTTTCAGAAGCACACACATTCTCTTAGGATACAGTCACTCCTTGCTACACACTCGCCACTCGCTACCCTTTCAATTAAGCTTGGAAACGCACCCAGTGAGAAGCCCCGGTTCCACTGAAGCCAGTGGCAAAACAGTTGCTGATTTTGCTGGGGCCACGACTTCCACTCTAGTTAGTTAGCTTCTCTGGTACTCCAGCAAAGCCAGAGAAGAAGGAACAAGAAATTAAGCAGCAGAGTAAAAAGAACCAGAGAATAAGATGACTTTATACTGGAAAAAAAATAACAGCTTTTCTGGGCTCCTTCATGCAGCAAAAATTAGAAAAAATTATAATAAAGATCTTTTCTAAAAAGAAAAAAGCTCTGAAAGTCTTCTGTAAGGGAAGACCACAAATAAAAATTAAAGGGCCTATAAATTGTCATTTCTGCTTTGTGTGCTTTTTGTTCAGCAATTTCATGAATACACATAAAACATGTTTCTGCAAAGCACTGAAAAACACAGTTCAGAGATTTGGAATATTTATGATGCATTAATTACACATAACCAGAACAGTGTATCAAAAGCCTCACACAGGTAGAGGACTAAAAGTAAACCAAGAGCAGGGCCAGTTTCACAATACTTTGCTACAGTGAAAACAAAGTTGTTCCTTTTTGATGGCATGCAGCTCTCTAACACAATTAGAGTATTATGCATCTAGCGTTAAAAAAAGCCAATGAGAAAGCCTTTTGTGCTTTCTGCTTTTACAAGAATGCAGTCTACGCTGTCGGGTATGTAGAGAAACACCTAAAGGGATAGTGTGTCTTCCTCTGACCTGCAATACTAATTAATTAACTGGCTCCATGTAATCCTGCAGTTGCTTTGTGATATCCTACTCTCAACCTGGCTTACAAGTACTTCCGCCTAGAATCAGTTTAGGTTTTATGCTGGTAGCTCGCTCCCCGTGTTTCTCACCCGTTCGTCAGATCGTATTTTTGTCTTTCACATTTTCCTTTCTTTTCTCCAAACGTACCCAGTGAAAGTTCTGTTCAGGCTGTGCTTGCTCTGATGAGCAGACCCTCATTGCTGCTTTCAAGTGAGGTCACCATGTCCTGGGAGCTTTTTGTTCTGCTCAAAAGGCTTCCACAATGCCACTGAAGCATATTGTGCCGGTGCAGATGCTGGTGGGGAGCGCCTGCAGCACTTGTGACTGCGGGAGCAATGTCAGCATTTGCATTTTTGAGATATATACTACATTTTCAAGCAATTCTGCTCATCTTTACTCCTGCTTTCCAGCATTCTGTCCCTCACTTCACTATTTCAAGTAAGTCATCAACAGCATTACTTATTGCTCTCTCCACTTTCCTCCATCATTCAAAGTCGGCTGTCCAGGACATGCTATTCTTACCATGTGTGGGTCGCCTTTAAACCCTGTTCTAGAAATCTGCCTTTTAATTTGACCTATGCAAGCAAATTGCCTACGTAAGTAACACTGTCACATTTTTATAAGGGAGCAAAACATTTTGCAGTGTCACTGAAGTTTATGTGAAGCAACACAATATAGATGGTTCCCTCACGTGGAGAACTGCTGAACAAAGGCTGATGAAGTGCAAATGTCAAGAAAAAGTCTTCAAACCAGACCTTTCATTTTGGAACACAGCAGTGACAGTTATTAACACCATCAATCAGGCCGGAGCTATTACTTTGGCACAGACTCATGCCTAGTGGGACTGACATCAGCGTGAGAACAAGGCCATGGTTACAGGCTAAGAGAAAGCTCTGGGGATTCATTTTCTGTTGCCTTGCAAATGTTTGGTCTCTGTATTTGCAGTGACAGTGCTCGAGATTGGTTTAAACGGTTCCCAAATACTAACTGCTACCACTCGCACAGATATAAATGACTTGAGGTTCAGAGTGGTGGAAATTCAGCCCACATATTTCTCATGGGAGGAAAGATACAGGATGAAATTGCAAGATGTAGAAATATCTGCTAATTCTCTCCTCAGCTTTCACCACAGCAATGGAGGCAGAAGAGCAGCGAAGCTTATTGCTCAAGCTGAGCTGAAGTGTTTTTACTTTCACACAAAACCTCCCACAACGTCAATATAACTTCTATGAACACTGGATCTAATGAAGTCTGGTTTCCTAAGGACTTCCGTCTCATGGCTGACTGACCTGGGAGTTTAATAAGATCCAAGCACCAAATGAAGCTTTTCCTGTGAATGGGGCATTTATTAGATCCTGAGTGGAATCTCTGGAGTTTAATGAAAGAAAGCTCATGCTGCAATATTTCCTTTTGAAAGGGCACTTTAGGTCTCTCTACTCCAACTGGATTAATATTTTTTCTGGAACGTGTAGGAATTTAATTGCTGCGAAGGCTGGTGTTCCTCTGCAAATTTGTTTGAAATTGGCCCAAGATTTTGATTTACAGTGAGGAAAAGAATACTGACAGACAGATAGACATACATTCCCACACAATGTCCTCTCATTTGCTATCAATAACCAGGCTAAAAAATGTCTGTATACCCTAGGGATGCAGCAAACACTAAGAGAGTGTGCACATTTGAGAAAAAGAGCAACCTAGAGATGCCTCTGATCTAGACCAGGATCAAGCCCAAATTCATCAGGCAGTGAAAGAGAATGATGATCCCCTCTCTTTTCCTTCTTTCACCCTCCATCCCAGTCCCCTCCCTTAGCGCTCCTATTGCGGCTTGTGGCCAGGAGGCCCTTGCCACAGGTCCTGCTGCGGGGTGGTCCCCCCAGCCAGCCCACTGCTGGTGCAAGTTTGGAGAGCAGTTGGCAGTGCAGCAATTCGAGAAGTCAGCAGGAGTATTTTAGATGAAAGCTTATGTCCCTGATTTAGAGTACCTACAATAGTCTTCCTATCCAAAGGGTACGGGGAAGGTAGGAGATATAGTAGGTCATTCTGTCCTCTTCAGCTGGCCTTCAATCTGACAGAAGGAGATATTCAGTAGACTGTACAGCTGGGAGATCAGTTAGCTCAATCCATGGGGCCTCCAGCTCAGATGCAAAAGTGTAAGGTTCAGCATGAATTTACTATTCATTTAATTAACCTACAACAAAACAGCTTCCAAAGAACAAGGGAAGAATGGGAGCCAGACCTAGAAGAAGCCAAGGACCGAGCAGCAGGGGCACTCATCTGAAAAGTCTGGCATTCAGATTCTGGGTGCTGTAGATTAGTGAGGTGAATATTAAAAATCACAGAACAAATGAAGACCAACACCACCTCTTGCTATTCTTGAAAAAGGTTTTGCCTTTAAAATTTAGCTCTTGTTCATGTTCTAGTATTCAGGGTTTCAGAGGCAGCATTTTAAAAAAATATGACCAGCTCTATCAGAACGAAAGATACTGGAATAACTGATTTTAATGTAGGTGTCTGCTAAAATCCTGGCACCAATGGTGAGTGTTGAGTATATACACATATATATTCATTAAACTAGCTCTGAAGAGCCATTTTCTTTAGATTTGCTCCTTATTAACTAATTGAAGAACACTAAAATCATCTGTGCTGAGAAGAAAAGTCATCCAAGTTTTGTACATGCTGAAATAGTACTGAGAACGCTGGCATACCATATAAACACCTCAACCAAACGTCCTTTTCCTTCTAAATTCAGATTAACATCCTCACAGTGAAGTATGAGAGCGAAGTAATTAGTCAGAGCTTGGTGGTTTATCTGCCACAACATACAATCTTTTCAACCCCAGCTGTCCTGCCCTCTTCCTGTTATGAATGCAGAATACTACGCTTAAGAATGAGAAGGTGGTGAATAACAAACACAGAATGATTAATAAGAAGTGTTTCCATCAAAACTGATATTGGAATAAATGATTAAACCCTTTCATAATCAACTCATTTATTAAAGTGAATGCCTTAAAATGAAAGCTTGTCATTTATGGTAGTTTTCGCAATGGGACAGTTACTCTATGTGTTTACTTCAAGAGTACATTTTTGTATTTCGGTAAATCAAGAAATACTGATTTTGAGCAAGTCGTTGATTTTATTGTCAGAACAAATTTAGCTTTGAGAATTGATTTTATTAACCTATTTCATAAGTCCCTCTAAACACACAATTTGTGAGCAAATCACATTCTCTTGATGTAAATGCCATTTGTAATTTAGCCAAAAAACAATTTAAGTGAAGATGGGCCAAATTAATTTTTCATTTATGTTTATGCCATTCTGGAATAAACTCAGCAGTCTTGCAAGGATATACAATTGTTTCTGACTAAGTGAAAATATCATTCCCTTATTTTCATTGATATAATTTCAGATTAACACACTTGACTTCAAGGGGATGTGATTATTTCATAGGGTTTTCTGGTTATCAGCAACAATTTTGGAAGAAGACTATTGAGCAAATTTCATACAGTTACTTTTCAGAACATGCATTCTCGGCATTTATTTCACGTCTGTGTTTTACTACGTATGTGAAAAACCTCAAAAGTACGGATTCTGTGAAAAATTTCAGTAAGTAGATTCACTTAAACCCTCACAAAACAAATCCTCCAAACAAGAAATGCTTCCAAAAGCTATCTGTACATCTGTACTGCAGATTGTCAACAATGTGACTTCACCTATCAGCGACAGAAAATTATACAGCAAGTATTACTATACTTAGACTTAGAAAGTGACACTGGCCGCTTTTTAAGGACACTTTAATATGCCATCATTTATTATGTTGTTTAGAATATTTACTGGCATGCATTCACAATTTATCTGAAGATTATCTCAATCTATGTGGTAAGAACATATCTTGATTTCCCAGAATGTTGAAACATTTGCAAAATTTTGAGAAATGTGCAGCAATAGTTTCCTGTAGGTGCTGCAGCAGGGAAGCACCTGGATTGTTCATGGAAAAAAAAAGTTTATTTCTGCTTCTATGAAAATAAGACCCTACCCCAGCTGAATGCTGGTGTCCTGAGAGCAATATGAAGAAGAATTTGCCCTATGACGTGCTTCTTCTTAGCTACGATTTTGCAGAAGCCCCTTCTCCATGGCATTGGAACTATGTTGTAGAGTAAGGTAAACTAAACCTGTTTCTGGCAAGTAGCCAATCTACCAAAAAATAGGATTTTAGGGCTATTTAAATCTACTTACAAATTTGGCATATTTGATTTCAGCCCAAAAAGCTTACCTTTTTAATCTCATTTTAATTTAAAAAATAAAATAATTTTATTTCTGCATTTGCCAGACGCCCTGCTGCAACTTATTTGCTAAAGGATATTTGCATTTTTTAAAAGGAATCGAAAACTATCAAAACTCACCATTTCAGATTTAGTGAGACATTTTGTTACGGAGCAAAACGAGCAAAAATTTGAACACAAATACACAGCCGCACATTATCTGGCCAGTAAAGTAATTATTTGTACAGCCTGAGATGCAGATCACAAGGAGAAGGCAGGGAGCAGACGCTGCACCTGGCACCATTCCCTGCACCTCAGAGATATCTAATCTGGTTATTAATGCCCCAGGCGGTTGTTACATGTATCCAAGAAGCAAGCAAATGTGCTTCAGGCAGCTTTCAGTTCCATGAAGCATCGCTTTTGCCAGCTGGTATGTAGCAATGGAGCGGAGAGTCAGTGCCTCCAGCCGGGGGGAGCACTGCCTGCTGTAGTGGATTCCTGCTCATCACCTGCAGGACTGGCTGTCCTGCAAGAAGAGATGCCAGAGCAGAAGCCAAGGTGCCCAGAAGCCATATGATCTTAAGACAATTACTAGGCTAGTTTAAGCTTGGGTTTAGCACAACTAAGCCAGTTGACCCTGTTCTGCTTTACATGGAGTAATAATGTGTCTACTGGACCAGAGAGAATACAAAGGCCTGTCTATCCCAGAACTGGGAACAGGGAAGCTGAGGTTCTCCTCCCCACATTTGCAAATACTTAGGGTGCAGTGACATGTGAAATGGAACAGGGACACAATTTTCTGTTTTGACTCTAGTAATAAAGTGCTTCTGTGACAGCAGCATTAGATTCCATCATTTGTCCCTGTGAAACTGGGCAAGAACTACGCAAAACATTCACCCCACATTCTTCTTGTATGTGAATACAAGATCATAGTCACCTGCTATTACTCAAAGTCTACTTAGAACTGAGGAACAAGCTCTTACCATTGTTACACAGTGTATTTTAACCGTGATTTTCCAATTGTGAAGGACTGAGGAAAGGGCAGGGAGAAAATGAAATGCAAAATTAACTGGATCCTGGTTATTAGCTTACACAGTCCATAATATAACTTTAGTATGTTACTTGAATGCCTCAAGATTTTTTCAAGTACAGCTTTTCCCCCATTTTGAAGCTGATTAATTCAAGTATTTATTGGCAAAGGCCAATTCCTTCCTTGTGGTATCTGTAAGTGTGGCTCACTGACTAGTCAAGAGTACCATTTATGTTTCTTCATGTTTATCTATATATCTTATTTAGCATAAACTAGAGATGCGATAAGTGTCTTTTAGTCCTATTTCCTTTACACTGCTCTTGAAATAAGAACTGAAAAGCACTTTGAGAAATGTATTGAAATGCAGTAGCTTCACTGCACTACTGCTGTTGTGTAATTACTTACTGTAATGCTCCTCCATGATTTAGGACAGACTTCGATGTAAACAGAATATATATTTTTTCCATTTAGTAGTTCAAACAAATCAGTCTGAATGCCGGACTAAAGGAAAGCACTCTAAACTTCTGCTAAACTCCTTAGAAGATCTATCCGAGAGTAGCAAGCAACTTTCTAAAGCAGTATGTATTCTTTATATAAGGCCCTCTACACATTCATATGCCATCTCCTGGAAAAAATCAAGTGTATAGTTTTGCATTTATATGGTACATCTTAAAATAATCATGTGAATGGAAGATCCACTCCCTACTGTGCAGTCCAGAATTATCTGATTCATCCAGCATATTCTGATGTACAATCCTTGTACAAGAAACTAAGTTATCTGTCTCCACAATGTGTAGAAAAGTGACAACACATGAAAAGCAGGTGTCTACCTGAGTGATGTCCATTCCCGAGTCACAGCTCAATGGCTGGGTTGATGTGAGGCCGTTCGAACCTATTATTGTTGTGATCACACCGTTCTCATCAATTTTCCGAATCATGGTACCGTCAACAAAGTAAATAAATCCATGCTTATCTACAGTGATACCTGGACGAAGGGAAAGGGTAAAAAAGAGTGTTAGTACTGAAATCATCTAGATTAAAAAGTATGAGCTTAAAATGTTTCCTCTCCTCTTAGACTCTGAAAATCTGCTGATCAAAAAAAGTATGACTTTTTTTTTTCTACCCATTACTTATTTGAGGCTTATACAAACCGTATATGGAAAGATCATACCCATATATCAGACTGTCTCTGACTTACAGAGAAAGAGGGAAGATATGAGGAAGAAACGGAACAAAACAGCAGAGGCTTTGCTTTTAATGTAATTCCACACACATAGAATCAGGCTCTTCAATAACTTTACTTCATGTCCATCACAAAGCGGGACAAGACTAGCTTTTCTAAAACTTATCTTACAGTTGATTTTTCTTCATTTTCACTTTCTTAATTCTCATGCAGAGGCAAATTTTTTTTTTTTTACTGTACTGTCTGAATTATCAGAGTGTCTGAGCAAGGAAGAAGCACCCACAGAAAGTGAGAGAGACTTTTGTCATGATATGGGCTATGCATACAAATGGTGCAAACCAGGCTCTGCTTAGCAGGCAGAAGGAATATCTGTGCTGCAGAACGTATCGCAGTGCAGTGTTGCCCAAGACGACGGTCATGTACTGGAACCAGCCTCATGACAACAGTGGGCTTCAGCAGGAGCTAGTGCAGTTCTCCCGCTTCTGGATCTGCAATAGCTCTAGCACCACTGCACTGCACGGGAGAGATGGACACTGAAACAAATGCGAGGGCTATGCAAAGGAAAGGTCACGGTCTTCTGTATTTCAGTGGGGAAACTGAGGAACAGAGGGCTTGCTGTCTCCCACCAGCAGTGTGTGGTACAGCCATGTCACAACTCATGCCCGGCCTTGTTCTGTCCCAGTCTAACACTTTCTCCCCAGTTCTTCCTGCATTCAATTTGTTAGACTTTTCTATATTGCATGAACTGTAAGTAAGATCTTTTTTCCCTGAAATGTTGAAAATATAGCTAGAAAAGCACTTCTATTCATGTCAGGTTTGTGAAATCCTTTCTACCAAAACTGCTCAATTTCTTGCTTTAAACTACTTCATAATTTCCCATTTAAAGTTGCATAACTTTGCAATTATAGCAGCTGCTGTGCACAGCCAAGCTATTTTAATAATGAATTTATGTTCTGCTACACAGAAATGAAAGGCAGAGGACTTGAACAGATGGTTCGGACAGTGGCTTATATGGTTCTTGATTTTTGTCCCCTGCATTTAGCACAACTGAAGGCTGCATGTACTGTGAGTTTACAAAACATTTGTCTGCACGCCAGTTTAGGATCTCACACAGCAATTCCACACGCCATTAAAAAAGAAAAAAATCCCAAACTAAATTCCCTCACCTCCCAGCCCCATTTCCTTATATTAATTTAATTTCTTTAAATATATAGGAGAAGTTATAGCTGGGGACAAGGGAGAGTAAGCAGTCTGGGAGGCAGGGGCAGGACCAGGCGGCCCTGATGGGGAACATGCATCTCCCACAGGGATGGGAGAAGGGGGGACAGTCTCCCCAGGCCCCTAAATAAATCTGTACCTGGCAGCTGGAAATGCCTGGGGATTGAGTTTGAGTTACATACACATTTGAGTGTAATATGCTTTCTCTTACAGTGTTAACACCCAGTGGCAGGGTCCCAAGACAAACTGCCCATGATCACTTCTTTTCTAACAGAAAGCAGGAATAACATTCACAACAGTTTTTCTACCGTGGCCAGAAGGTTAGCGAGGGCTCGACTCTCCCCTCTGCCAGAGCAGGCTGACCTCCTCTGCCAGAGGGTTTCCATCCCTTACTCCGGCTGAGAGGGAGGCACTGAGCAAGGCTGCGAAGGCCTCGCAGGGGGACAGGCTTTCGGGGTACACCCTGCCACCATGTCCCCCACTGCCTAGCTCCCATCCAGAGGTGATTCTTCACTGCAGGTGACATTTAGGCACCTTGCAAAGGTCTGAGGGTATCATCACAAAAAAAATCCAAAGGCCACAGCAGTTAACTTTAGCGTCTAGTGCTCCTACTACGTCCAGCTTTCAGGCTATCTATCAGCACCGTGTTGGTAGTTGAAATTAATTCTTTAAATTGCCAATTCAGCGTATTCATCTGGCTATGAACTGCTGTTACAAGAGGGGTATTCGCCATCCTGTCACCTTCTCCATCCAGGACAAAAAACACCCATGGACTGCTGCAGTGTCGCAGGGTAGAGGGTTAGGCCACATCGCTTCATTATGTGAAACGGCTTATCACTGAAATGTCCTGTTCTCCAGGACAGATGTCACCTGGGGGATTGAAATCACCTGGGGGGCTGGATGGGCCAGCTGGGGGGAAAGCTGGGAGGTTATAAAAAGGCTAAAGGAAGAGCAGATGCCTTAGGGCCTGACTCCCTGCTGGCCTGTGAGCTTACAGCTCATGCCTCCTTGGTACCGGCTCCCTCAGAGGATCTTCATTCTTTAACTACAGAGTAATGGTGCTTTTGGAAACTACAGAACGACTGGCAAGCTTACGGCTGTCATCTGCTTCTGAGAAGTCCAATTATAAATCCGAAAGGCTGAAGGTTTGAAGGTGAGCTGAGGTAAAGAGTGCATCTGAGAAGAAAAAGGGTTTGTTTTGGTGTTGGGGAGGTGACTTGTGTGTTCCAGTTTTTGGGAAGGGATGGCACCTCTGTCTGTCCCTCACGCATGCTAAAGAGACTTTGCACTGAAGAGATGTGCACACCAAAAGCCAGAATTAGGGGTGTCTGTAGGGCTGGAGCCAAGGGCCGGCTGCCTCTTCAGAAGCAAAGGCTAGGTGTGTGAAGCAAACTGCAAAATCTCTTTTGATACAACTGAGCTGCTAAAACATCCACCCTAAAACCCCAATCAAAGCAAAAAGAAATCCAGCCTGGTTATTAATGACCATATGAACAATTCATATATAAATCTGGTGAGGTTTTACCAAATGGTATTCTGAGGGAATGCACATGGCAGAAGCCAACAGAGCAAACCACACCGAAAGGACTGTACCTTCTGTGGTACATCTAGAGGTCTGCAGAGGTTTTCATGACAATAGGCCTTCCCAAAGGCCTGAGTCACGACCTGCTGTTTAGTTTGTACATGGATAAATTTTCTCTTCAGAAAATGAGAAGGGCTGGGTTGACTCTGCTACCCCAGTTTGGGGCCACAGAGCAGGTGGAGCCGGGCTCTGAGGCACCTCCTGCTGTTCTCGCTGGGATGCTCAGGGGTTCCTGCCTGGGCTCTGTCCTGCTCTGATCAGCTTTATGCTGTGAAGCTGAAGCTTGCTTAGGGATTAACAGTAAATGGAAAAGCTGCCAGGAAGTTGTTCTAGGGTTTTTTTCTTCAGGGAAGTGTGAAGGTTGGAGACAGAAGTCTCTTCAGTCCCAGCCTCCTCCTACTTTCTTGAGAGTCTCTTCAAGACTGCTTTTGAGAAGAAAAAGCCATGCTGGACTGCTGTGGCAGGGAAGGTGTGAGGAACAAGGACCACCGTATGTGACTGTTGTGGTGTGCATGCAGCTATGATTGTTGGGGGCGTTCTTAACCTTACTGATATTGCATCGTGGGAGCAGTATTAGATGGGATTTGATTTGCTTTCCCGTGTGGTTCACAGGCTCAAATGAGAAACCTGATGTGGGTGGGAACTACAGCACATGCGCTGTGTCTTAGTCTGCCTTTGCAGAGGGGTGGTGCTGCATGGTAAGCAAGGAGCTGTGCTTCTCACCTGGGTAGCGCAGCCCTGGATCAGATCCATGCCATGGATAACACAAGGCCAGGATCTATCACTAGGACAAGTGCATCTTCTGTTTTACGCAATTTCCCTGTGAACAGATGGCTGTGTTGGCTGCAAACCATCCATTATATAAAAATAAAAAATTATGCTGCAATGAAATAAAGCTACTCAGCTGTGTTGCTGAATGGATTTCAAACACTGACTATATAAGAAAACCAAAGGTCCTTTAATGTTCATAGCGTACATTTTGCGCTCCAGCCATTGCAGAAAGGCAACCTATCTGCAAGGGAAGTACATATGCCAGTGTGATGGCATGAATGAGCCCAAGTCTTCAGTATTTGTACTAAAGATAATAAATTTCTGGTACTTCCTAATAAGCCAGTTTCTTCAAGTACCAGTGTATATGTTCAACAACAAACTACTGCTTCCAGTGCTTACTCCCGTACACTAAAACAACATGACTACCTATTTGAAAAAATTACTTATGCATTTAAGTCTTGTTGACAAATACCCTATATAAGGCATCCATTGGAAAACAAAATAACAGATTTGTGGCTAAACTGTCCCAATTTATTCATTATTAGACTTGGATTCATTAATGCTCCTGTCACATCTTGCATGACGCTTCACATAATCTGTACTCCAAGAGTTTATTTTTAATCCTTTTCTGACGTACAGTGTAATGCAGAATCAAATCACATGCAGCACTTCAATTGTGCTTTAATCACCGAGGAACTCGGAGAGGAAACATGCACATGCTGAGTGTAATGAATTGCACTGAGTGGAAGTAGGAACACTGCTCACTCCACGAGTGAGTAAAAAGGGCCATTTTTAGGTGCCTTTTCTTTGCACAGAGAATGAGACGTAGTTTGTATTAGGCTCTCAGTCTGATTCTGTTTTTTTTAAGGAACCGCAGCACTAACCTGTATGCCCAACTGATGCTGTCTTTGGGCACAAATGTGACCTATTGCACAAATGACAGACTTAACCTTGCTTGGATATGAGGTTCCTCATTAAACACTGATGTCTGAGTAAGGACAAAATAAACTTGTGCAAGGATTTAGTCTTGTTCTTTGACTGAGGGCTGAGCACAGTCTCTTTCTGAGTAACATGCTTGTACTGAAGGACTGGTTTTAGTCATGTTTAGTCGCTGGGACTGTCTTACATAGGACTAGATTTTGTGCGTGAATGTAAAACAGTAGCTCTTATGAACATCTATCTCCTTATGTGCAGACATCTTGGAACAGTATTTATAACACTTAGAGGTCTTTTAATCAGTACCATTTAAATTCTGTTAATTAACATTAAAAATGAACTGCTGCTAGTGCAATCACACATGGCTACTAAGTATCATCACTAGAAAGACTCTGCAGAAAAGGTTTTGCTCTTTATAATGGTTTTCTGCACAAAATAGAACTTAGTAGATGGGCTGGGTACAACCATGATAAACACAGAAGGCTGATTATAACCTCTCCTCTTATATGCTCTCAGGAGTGATTTTGGTTAAAGGGTTATTTCCCTTGACAGATCTGCCTTAGTGCACATATGTACACGATTACAAATGCAAATAACACTTCGAAAGCAAACTGATCACTTCTGTGTGTAGTTCTCATAAATTCAAAATACATATGATTATTATTCATATGATCTTTCAGTCTAGAAATTTTGGCATTTCAACATTAATGGAGCTAAGCATATAGTGCTAAAAATATGGATTAAAAGTAATACAGTAAATTTCCAATTAAGATATTTTCTTTTCTTCCCCCCCCCATCATAGCCCGCACTTGCATTCTAAGAGACTCTTTTTGGGAACAAATCCTTTTAGAACACATCAATAAACAGCAGCTAGAGCTATATGTTGCCCACTTCTGGAAATTCTACTTTATACTTTTTGCTCAGCTAAAAACTTTGCAAACGAACATTTTACATTGAAAACTTCTAATTAAACTTCTGAAGAATTTGTAAAAGAAAATCTAAAACTACTGGTAAGGACCGATAAAAGAGAATGCCACCTTCTGCTGAAGAAAAACTGTATTTAGAAGGAACTTGCGATTCTCATAACTTTTAATAGGAAGAAGTGAATCAAATTGGTTAATTACCATTTTATGGTTGGTAAAAGGGCAAATTACATGCCATCCATTTCTAAACTTCTAAATGTCTCCGGTGCTTTTAATTAAAGCTGCCATCTAGAAACTACTAAAGCAATTTTATGCAATTAGTTATTTATAGGTTACCATAATACACCACTCAAAATATGATTCAAGTGATTTGCAGTCTGTTGCTTTGTGATCTTTGTCATCTTTACTTCATTACTGTCTCAGTACTAGCGGCAAAATATTCAGCAGTTCTTTGTCAGCTGGAACACAACTTCAGTACTTGCACTTGAGTGGTGTTCTCTTTAGATGCATAACAGTAGAGTTGGAGCAAGCAGCATTTTTAACTACTGACTGTGAATGAAAATGTCCTGCTTCCAGTCTAAGACATGATGACTGGGGTCATACTTACTGCTGACAATGGTTAGCAGAAAAGTGAAGAACTTATGCATTCAGATGAAGGTTGGATGAAATTTAGGAAAACTTGCTGTCCAAAAAGTTTAACTTAAATGTTCTACAAGATTCTCTGACTTCTGAAATCATAGGTAGCTAAGACTACTGAAGAGAAAAATAAGGAGTAAATCTTGCTGAATCAAAAATGGCATGAGATGAATTTTTTGCTGGTTCTATGAGGCATACATGACAATAATTCAAGGCTGCAAATCACCTTGGTTTGTCTACTTCTTTATATATTGCTAATGAAACATCTCACCCCATTCTACTTTCCTTTTTGAATTGCATGGAAGGGTTGAAAAGGTCTTAGGAATTTACAGAACAGCAGAGATTGCTGAATAAATAGTATTGATCATTACCTGTGACAAAGAGGCCTTGTTTTCACAAAAGGCTGTATTAGGAATTTGGTGTGCATCCTACTGAAGGTAACAGGAATCTTTTAGCTGAGCAGGAGCAGGCCCTAAACAGGCTACTGTCATTTGACAAATGTAAAGGTTTAATCTGAGCAGTTGTTCTTACAGCTTTATTTACTTTAGAAAGTATTGCTGCAGATGGTGAGCAACAAGACTGATTATTTCAGGATGTAAGCTACTGGGGCGAACACATTTTCAAAACAATGATTTTTTTTTTGGTAGTATTTCCTTAGTAATTTCAAGCAAAATGAATAAAACTATGCTGCAGAACTGATTTTTAATTTAAGCTTTCATTTGTGTTGCTAGTTCATGGCCATGGGTCTGAGTGAAAAAGGTTCTTTGCTACAGCTGTGTATAAGGTATTTATGCATGGGATTTAGAACTGACTCCAACCTTCTACATTTCCCTGGTGCTTACTTTGAGGTCACCGCACTGCATTCAAGTACTCTGTACTCAGCGTGCAGTTTTTAATTTCTTGAGGCATTGACTGTACACATAGCTTGCACATACAGTGTGTGCGTCTATCTTCTAGTTCTAGAGCCTGGTCTGGACCCAGGAGTCAAAAAGCAGACACTGCAGGACCTTAGATGCTTAAATCTTTGGATTTAGTGCTTGGGTTTCCAAATGTTGTACATCACTTCTGAGGCTTAGGGTTCAATCATTGGAGTGACTTACTGTTTTCACAAAAGTGACTTAGTTTGTGTTTCCACCACAGCTGTCCTGTGTGAATGCTCTGAGTCAGTCACAAATACAAGGTAATTGAAATCAGATGTTAATCGAAGACACTTTTCTTAGTATACTGACTGGGAGACACTGTAGCTCAGCAAAAATGTGGTAACTTGATTGTCTCAGCCTCTCACTGCCTCTGTCAATTAAGCCTGGAAAGCCAAATCTATTTATATGTCTAAAGCCCACTGATTTCACAAGGGCAGGGTAGGTAAGTGTTTAATGCCTTTGATCCAAGCATTGGCTTTGCAGTGCTAAGTAGAACAACTCCCAGGTATTTCTATTAATTTTAGTGCTTCTTACTGCTCCAATACTCAATGATTAATCTAGTTAAAATCAGGACACTATCTCTTAGTGCCTTATTATAAATACTAATCCAGATTGCTTAAATGACAGTGTTGGTGACTAGATGTGCCATAAATACTTTTTATCAAAAAATCCCCAAACCCACCAAACAGAATTCCCCACCCCAAAATTAAAATCTGTTACTTGGTAAAGTTCAGGTGATTGGAATTCAGTCAATGATTAATATCTCAGTGTAGTTACTTCTTCATTTTCAATATCTTCTTGTGTAATAAATGTGTTCAGCTTGTCACAGATCTTATTTTATGTCCCCACCTTGTATCATTTCACATTCTGCTTAAGTACTTGGTCATCTATTACATGACTCATTAGTCTGAGATCTCTACGGAATTAAAGAAAGTTGCAGTAAAAATAATATATTGAAGTTCAAATTTCAACTACACCACCCATGCATGTTTAAAAGCATCTTTCAAAGTCAGCTCAACATACAATAGTGCAAGATTAATGTTCACTAAGCCCCATCTCTAGTCCTTCACAGAGACGTGGGAACAGACTGAACAAAGCTACATGTGTTTGTTACCTGCAAAATAAAAGTTGTGGAAAGCAGATCAAATCATAATTGATTAGTGTGCCTTCATGATGTTTTCCTGTCTGGCATTTAATTCCTGGTCACTAGCCGAAGGCAGTTTTGCCAAATAAAGATAATGAGAAATAAAAGTTGATGAAAGACTTAAATTATTAAATAATAATCTAGGACTCCCCCAAAACCTACCTGCATGCCCACTGAAGTAGAAAAATCATTACGTTCAAAAAAGTTAAAACAGCATTTGAAGCAACTTTCATTCAGAAAAGTAAGAAAGAGTATTTGAATTTCCACTCGTTAACATATTTCTGAGGATGTTACCAAACAGGATTAAGTTTCACAAGTGTTACACAGTAGGTATTTCTCATCAATTTTGCAAATGGATAAACTGGGTCATATAGATAAGCTCTTGTTCAGAGTCACAAGCATCTGGTAGGAAAAATGAGAATATGACTTTTGAGCTGTAACTAACCAAGGTCAGACGGACACTAAACGGAGTTCTTTCTCAGATACTACCTTTCTACCAAGTAAGAGGTAAATTTATTTTTCATTTATAACAGGAAAAAAAGGAATACTCAGGACAAAAATAAGAAAGCAAATGGGAAAAAAAAAAGCTAAGCATTTTTCTATATCAGCTTAAGAAATAAATGGTAATCTTGTCTGGTCATTGAATAATGCAAGTGATTATATTTAATAATCTCTTGGCAATTACTTGGTCTTTATCTGCATTATCAGGTACCTATTTTTGCACTGTAAAAATCTCAGAGGTGAGAAATTAGAAGCAATTCATTTATTTCTGTGTTCAAATACTACATAACATTGTGTTGCTTTGTGTGCAAGTATTTTTAAACATGGATAAGATATTGGTGAGTCTGTGGACTCACCAAAATTTTTGTCAGTTTCCTGCCTCCTAGAAAAAATATTTTTGTGTATACTGTTTGAATGTTATTTCAGTAGAGATGTGACATCTTCTGACTTGACAATTATTCCAAAACCAAGCAAAGTAAATGATCCAAAAGAATCTCTAAAACTGTATTTAAGTATGTGAGGCTTTTAGGTTTCTTAATAAATAATACATCTATGGGTACCAGGCAAGTACTTCCTACTACTTTCTAAGGTTATTCAACCTCCTACCGTTTAGAGGAAAACAAGGACGTGTACTTATAAGGCCATTATGATAATACACAGCTAATTGTTCATCCTGGGCTGCTGACTACAGGTTGATGCTGCATTTTGCTAGGCCCTGTACAAAAAGGGCATGTGGCAGTCCGTAGTTCCTTGAGATTAAACCCCAAAACACAACAAATCTGACAATTTCAAACTGATGTAATTTAGAGTACATGCATAAATCAAAAGCAGCTCGGAGCCATTACCTGAATTTGCCAGTATATGAGCCATTGTCCGCTAACGGTTAATTTTTTAATATTTGCTGGCTGCCCGAGACCTCATGAATTGTACTTTTATTCCTCTTAATTTCTTTATGACTAGAACCTTCTGTTAAGGAAGCCAGCTATGCATGAGTATTTTTAAAGTAAATAGCATATTACGAATTTTCACTGCCCTACTTCCCCAATAAGAAAACAAGATAGAAGAACTAATTGTAATGTAATTAGATATAATCAATTGTAATCAGCAATAAAACATCAATCATTTTCCTGCTAAAGGATCTGAAAACCTTTGTTTTCTACTATTTTTAGAATTGATTCATTACATTAATTAGCTGCCTGAAGATTAGCATTTATTTATACTTACCTCACACTTACCTTCTATTATTAAAGACATGTTAAAGTCACTATAATTACAATGTGTCTCTTGCTAAGCCTTACAACAGGATTATTTGCTTGTCTTAGAGACGTTTCTGCCTGGATATACATTCTAATTTGCTATTGATATACAGCCTTCCTTTATTAGCTCACAAAAAATAATCAAACCCCCTTCCTTAGAGCTAGTCATTAGGAGGGAGCGGTGTGCTACGGGGGAAGCATGCTAAAAGCCCAGCAGGGCTCTGCCATGGGACCTGCTGAGTTCCAGGGATTTCAGTGGGAGTTGAGGGTGATCAGCTGCTTTAGAGCACCAAATCCAGAGACTTTATCACAGTTCTAATGCACACTGCAAGGGGATTAATTGTGGCACTGGTGGGGATTCAAGGCTTCACAGGCATTTTGCCTGTGACAATACAGGACGTACTCTGACAGGAAGGCTGCAGCAAAATGCCTGTTTCACGTGCAGTAGGTGAGATGCTCATCTTTTGCAAAGTGCATTTAATAAGGAACGACAAACTAGAGTTCCAAATAAACTTGATTTTGCTGGCTGTCTGATTTGAACAGCCCTGACTTAATGTGTA
Organism: Gymnogyps californianus; assembly: GCF_018139145.2. Lineage (NCBI taxonomy): Eukaryota > Metazoa > Chordata > Aves > Accipitriformes > Cathartidae > Gymnogyps > Gymnogyps californianus. The sequence continues at coordinate 18,686,567 of NC_059479.1, forward strand.
TGAGTAAGCTCCATTAACATTACTAGAATCACCTGAATGCATAAAATCTAAAAAATGGACTTTGCAACCATATTATTTGCTTAAAAGTTAAATATAATTAAGTGCTGCCACCTTGCAATTGAAAGGTAATAAGAGGAGTGTTGCCATACAAGGAGAGAGTATTTCAGAGGACGCTAGCTGGAGCCTGCTGCTCCTGCTCCTCCCTCATAAAGGGCTGGTTGTATTAAAAATGTGAGTGAGCTTTATGAAATGATTTGGCCTGCTTATAGTTGGTTAAGTCATCACCTCAGACCCATTTTTGTACATCCAGTTGCATCTGAGTTTCTAAATAATGGAAGGAAATGACAGATGACCAACACCAAGTACTTCAGATATGCTCTTTTCTTACCTCTTGGACTGTTGAGAGAGGCCTCAGATGCCTTTCCACCATCTCCACAGTGACTCTGGTCAAATGGAAGGCACTGGTCACCTGTTCCTGCCACCACGTCTGCATTTTTGGCCAGATCCTTCGTTTCAATGAGAGATTTTGCTTTGTAGACTTTTCTGGTGTTGGTATCTGACAAGTAAAGGGATTCTGACACTGGATCAACGGCCAAGTAATATTTATGTGCAGGGCTTGTACTAAAACAGAAGAGAAGAGCATCAAAGTTGAATTGTTTTTCTTTTTAATCGCTGTTCATGGCAGCAAAACAATTGTATTTTACTTATCTGAAGATGTCTGTTCAATGATTTGGAGATGACAGAGGCATAAGTGAGACCAGCTTTAATATAGCTCATGCAAGCACCACTGCTGAGAGGGAAGGCACTAGTACTGGCTGCAGAGCCAGCTATGTATCAGCGAGCTTATGCAGAGAGTGGTATTGCTAGAGTTAGTCTGTCCATCAGTACCCAGCCACCCCAGTATAAAGCTAACTGGAGTGACCTCAGCTTAGTTATAATTATTACTATCAAAAGCAAGGTCATTTTTCTATACCTGAAAAAGTCCTAGTACTCTTCGCACTGAAAACAAATCTACGAGTTGCAGCAAAGTGAAACACAGACTGTTCTGCATGGGCGCAAGTACCCACTCTTGGTTATTTTTATCTGTTTCTAAACCTTAAGACATATGAAGGTGTGAAATATGGTGCCTTAATTCATGCCGACTGTATTGTCAGGAGCAAGGCAGAAGGCCAAGTACTGTCAGTGCAACTAGGCATGAATTAACACACCATAATTCATGCACTGAAGTGCCTTATTGAGATTATAAAATGTTATTTAAAAAAATATTTACATATGTTAATTAAATGGTGACAATCATAAATTCTAATTGGAGAACTGGGCTGCATCTTATGAACCAGTAAGACTTTCTGTTTCTTTTTCAGTGCAAAGTTAATTTCCAGTTTGAGGAAACTGTCTAAGCACATGGCACACCACGCTAGTGTCCTGAGCCTGGTGAGACTGCAGTGTAGTCCTGATTATAAAATAAAAATCCAGATAGGTGTAGATCCTTTAAATCACGCAGTCGGCTACTGAAATGGTGGGAGATAGGCACAGGCAGAGTGGTGGCCAACGCCTGGCAGTGTTCAGGTGCTCAGACAGTATTTTTATCACTGCCATGTTTCTCCAGGAGGAGATTTCTGACAGGCGGCCAGGTTAGAGACTGACCTGCCTGCATCCCTGTAACTCTACATGGGACTATCCTATCTGCTCTGCAGATTAAAAAGATTGTCAAATTCCTTTCTTTTTTTTTGTTAAAGAGACATTTTATTAACATTGGTACAATTAACTAACACTTAAGATTGATGCAACAAAGTTAGGAAACGAGTTACTCCTCTCAGCTTTGTCAGTTCTGTTTGTGGTGGGTTTGACAACGCTCGGCATACACCTCCTTCTGCAGGGCCGGGTTTTTGTGCCGCAACAAACCAGGAAAGGAAGAATCTAGATAAAATAGAACTGAACAACTCGCAGAGGCTCCAGGACAGATATGTAATGTCTGAGATGATACTGACTTGATTTCAGGTTGATGGAGCCTCTTTAAATATGAAGTTTTTGCTTGGCTGAGGCAGATACTTTATTAATCATCTGTTAGACATTTCTACCTTACTGAGCAATGTTGCAAAACAACGTAAAAATTACTTACCAATAGCTTTTATTTTAGCAATCTACTGAGTACTCTATGTATTGCTGAGAAACTTCTAACAGATGATCAGCTGAAATCTTATTTCCATTTGTAAGTGATAAAGCTAATGCTGTACCATGATAAATGTGATAGAGCTTGGGCCTATTTCTCTCAGTTCTCATTCTCCATCCAAAAAGGGACAGAAACTACTCAGCATCTCTGAGGACTGGGCCACAAGCTAGACTAGCTTAAAGCTGACCTTAGTCACAAATGTCTACAAAAGACAGAAGGGGGAAATACAAGGAAAGATATTCCCACAGTTGGGGGATCATCCCACAGATGTGAAACCCAGTCCAAGGAAACATAGGGAATGAGAGGACAGTGGTATGATGAAAGATGGGTAAGAGGATGAGCTAAAAGCAATTAATGCCAAATTATGTACCACCAGTATTATAAAATTTTGTTTATTGAAAACGTTAAGAATCATTTATGCTCTCTGGAGTGAGCTCAGAAGAGACTGGCCAGCTGAAAGATGACTTCTTAATAAAATACTTCTGTAGAAAAAGTTGCAAGGAGAATTCTAGATGTTAAATAAACATATTGTTCATCATGCAGAAACTGCAGAGAACCAGAGGTCATTATATACTCTCCTTGTAGACACATTTTCTGTCATCCTTGTCATTATATTTAATAGACTGGCTGTTAGAAAACTCGTGATGTTTATGCTTAAAGCCTTGCATACTAAAATCTTAAAATTTAAAGAGTATTAGTAAAAAATGGAACAAAATAAAATACTTGCTATCTTTGCAGAAGTTTGCAATCAAATCTAAATCTGAGTTTATTTAAATTAGCCTATTAAAAACTATATCAAGTAGACTAGGATTTACAACGAATCTTTCCAGAACAAGTTGTTATTATCCTGTAGTAAAATTTTTCTGTGTAACCTCAAAGCCTAGTTTCCATTTTTGCCAGTTATTAAACAGCTGTGTTATTTCTTATTAAAATTTTGATGACAAGAAAACAAATGGGATAACTTGTTTTGAAACAGTCAAAAATAAGATCAGTGGCCTTCTCTGTTTACTGGTCTCCAAACTCTATCCCTTTTTACACCGTATTTTCTTTGTCCTGGTAAAAAGAACCCTTTTTCCCTGCTCTTTTGGAGACTAAAAGTTGTGTTGAGGAACTGGATTTTGAAGCCTTTTCCTGCTTGGACTGTCATGAGCCTCTGACAGCTTTTAGTTGCTGCTTCCACATGTTTCTTGGAGCATCCTAGAAATTTCCACCATGACTATGGCCTTTACAGGCTCAAGAGAATGGCATACAGTGGGACTGCTGAGTACTCCCCTGTAACCTCAAAGACTACATTAACTTCAAGCGACTTCCTCCAATTTTCCACAGATTTCACTTGGAAAGACTACTGACAAAGGCAATCGTTATTGTAATTAATAGGGCTGGGGTACTTGAATATTGTCACAACTTGATTTAATTAAGGTTTAAGCTCATCTCAAGAATCTAGTACTAGTGAGCAGGTATTAAAAAAATTCTACTTTACAAAAGAAACTCCTGAATTTAAAACCTGATTCATGTTGTGAACACATTACAGAGTAAGTAAGTTCAATTTGCTTCTTTTCTTTAGTTTACAAAGATACTGGTCAGTTTAATGCAAATGGAAACAATCCTTCAGTTAAAAAATAGAACCTTGCACTTACCAACTAGGAATTATTCTTTCTTTTTAAGTTGTTATTGTAAAATGAGATGTGACATCATCTGTATGTAGGCTGGCAAATAACCTATAATATTCAATAGCATTCTTGTGGCTAAAGCAAGTAATTCCAACCAGTACTCTGATCCTGCAAAAACGTTCAGTCCACGCTCTGCTTCCTACTATGTCATGAAGTTATCAGCTTAGGCTGTACTAGTGCTGGTTTATTTACCTCATTTAAGTACTGAAATGCTAAGAAGTTTGTTTCTAAGGATACGGAGTGCCTTGCTATCTCTTTCTAGCATGCAACATCATTTCTGCAGCTGGATTGTTATAACCAACTCCCTGATTGTCTGTCGCAGAAGCCTAATGTGCAACGTTCATTCTTTTAAAGAAATCCCTCCATTGCAATGCCAAAATGCTAATTGGAAAGGGGGGAAGGCACTTGCTTTTGCTTTAGCTGGAGAAGCAAGGACTGAGCTGTGACACAGCGTCCTCAGTTCCGGGGTCTGCCGTGCACCCTCTGTAACTGTGGCAGATTTTAAAGTTCTATGAACTTCATCCTAGAACTGCTAAAGTGCAGTCCTCTTCTGTGACTCTGAAGCCTTTTTTTATTATTTCTTTGTTGCTAAAACTCCAGTTTCCTTGGCTGGCTACATCTATGATCATTCAAACACCATGTGAAATGAATATGACAGCTATGAAATGCATTCCCAGCTTTTGGGTTTAAACCTCTCCATCTCTGCTTGGTGATCAGCAAACTGATTTTTAGAGGGAGACTTCATTCCTTCAAAGGGAACAAATCAAACCTACTTTCCTATAAACAAAGGTGAATTTGATTAACATTTGCATTTATTAAATTCAGAGTGTTTCTCTATCCAGACTTCTAAAAGGAATTTTGTAAGACTGTTTCCTCAAACATGGTTCACATATTACTGTTATTGTGTTCTACTTACCTGTGTCTTGTGTCTCTATTCCTAGCAAGACAGATTGGTTCACATTAAAAAAAAAAAAGAAAGAAAAAGGCAAGAAATGTTAGTCCTCAACAAAACTGTATTCTTTGCCTGACTGCTCACAGAGCTGTATCCCAATAACAAAACATTGTTCATCCTGTTACTCAGTATTATTTCTTTCTCTCAAACTGCTTCCTTGCCACTGCCTGCACATTGTCAAGTTAATTCTGAACAATCAGCCCACAACATCATCACCAGCAATGTTAGCTAGTCGGAGATTCATGGGTGTTAAGTAAGAGAAATGTAGTGTGCAAGTGTCTGAAATCTCTCCTGCCTTCCCCTCTGGCCCTGAAAGGGAATGGGAAGCTGGAGTCATAATTACAGGGGAGTCGTTAACGGTGGCACAGGCCCAGCCTGCGACATGTCAGACCGCAGTGATGGGTTTGCTCTCGTCTGCTTAAACTCAGTCACATCCTCTGTTACAGATGAGGAACAATTTAATTGTATTAATTTTAAACATGGTAAGCCTGTCTTCAGCCACAATGCTGTGACTTGACATGATGCTCTGCATATTTGCTATAGAATTATGGGGTTTTCTTCAAAAATACGCTTCATGGAATACTTTAACTTTTTGAGAAAATGTATGAAAAATCTCTCAGGAAGAAAAATTAGCTCTATTAATTCTGCACTTCGTAGAAATTCATTACGCAAAACTTGTTCTAAAGGCCACTTAAGATGCCCTTTTTAACTGAAGACTTTAAAGTAAGCATAAGTTTTCTGATGAGTTTGTTTGACAGTTGATGAGACGTATGCTCACAAGGCAACTAAATGTGGCTGCTGCTTTAAGTCCCAAGGGAAAAAAGGCTTACTGTAGTTTTCATAGGCATATCACAGCCAGGATAATGAACACTAGTCAGAGAAAGCTAATTGTTTTTTTACCTTAATTCTAATATGCCAATCGAGTTTCCAGAGGGAAAGATCCGTCTGACAAAATTGAAGTCACCAATATACACGCTACCATCAGGCCCAGAAGCAAGAGCAACCGGGGCAAAGAGTTTGCTGTTGAGCGCAAGACCGTTGCAGTTGGAGCAAGAGACACTTCTCTGGTGTCCGTTGCCCATCACGGTTGAGATGACTGGCGGCTGCTGGGAAATGAACATATTTTCACCGTTTCCTTTGTGTACAATTCCTAAGGGGGGGGGGGGGTAGAAAACAAGGACAAAAAAAGCAAATGTATAGCATTTAAACTATTCTCTAGAAAATTAGATTACCAAAACCAGCAACAAACATTGGATCTTTTAAAGACTGTCACAGAGGTCCACTCATCTCTTCCAATTTTGTTCAGTCCCAAGTTTCAGCATCACCATTTTGTCAATTAGTGGTTAGTGGCTATTTTAAAAGCCAACATCATGAGGAGAGCTCATGGTTGGTTAATGCTCTAACAAATTGACTGTTAATTGCAGTGCTATCTGATTTCTTGGGGATTACTACTTTAATATTCATTTTATTCATAAATTTTTATTAGGTAGCAGAGGAATTTCTTAGGCAGTTAGAATATTTAATTAAAGGAGATTAATGGCGGGACTACTATGCATTTTTCACAAAAGAGCACTGAGTGGCAGTACAAAATCAATATTCAAATTTAAATGAGAGTCCTTCATGGTATATAAAAATGGTGCCAAGTGCAGCAAAGCCAAGTGAAGAGTCAAGGAGTAATTCTAAGACACAAGTGAATGTCTTACCAGCAAGAATATATTAAGTTCTGCCATAAAGTTTAAAACAACTTTCCAGTGTGTCAGTATTTTAGCGCTGCTCTGCAGCATACCTTGTTGAGAGTCTTCCCAATTACTAGGTTGGCGATACCAGAACCAGTACAAAGATGTGTTTTCTCAAGCTGATAGCTGTAGTGTTTATTTTAAATAACAATGTGGTAATATAGTGAAGTCCCTTTAAAATGATGCATTATTGTAAGATTTTGGCTACTTCTGAATGGAAGGTAGGTATTTTAGACCGCAGCCCCAAATCTCTTTTTTCCCTTGGAAGGCCCAGTACTTCATCAGAAAAGCAGCACGATTAAAGGAATAAACACAAGGGAATGTACTTTCTGGAGGAGACTCTTACACTGGGAAACGGGCATATTCTAGATACCGTAGGAAGTACATGTTGAGACACGTCCAAGTTTTCCCAAAGTACAGCAAATGTATTTATGTACTGTCTCTACCAACTTCTGTTAAACCGTTTTTTTGTGGCTTTCAGGTAAGTCTGAAGCTAAAATTCTCCTTGGCAGTTACTGAGTGTTGCCATAGCTATTTTGAAGGGAATTACATTTTTAAAAATTTATTTCTGAACAATAGTGGACAGAATACATATACTTGTTTGAACGTTGGCTTAAAAAAAGCATCTTGGAAATACACCAGTAAAATGAATGGCAATATCCTCCTTTACGCACCAGATAAAAATACTACTAAATCAAGATGCTGCCCTTTGTCTGAAATTAACAATGTAAAGGTAATCTTTCAACTGCCTCGTACAAATGCCAGTAAATAATTAGGGCTCTGGAGAATATGTTTTACTGTCAATAAATGTAAGCATGTGCTTAATTTCAGGCTTTCGAGCTGCTGCTTTAATTTGTTGCACTGGTGCTGAAATTACCTTAAAGCATAAAGTCCCTGTAAAATTACTCCTCCTTCCCCCAGATAAATAAAAATGGAATCAATACACTTGTCCATCAGAAGAAAAACCTAATTCAAAGAATATTCTGAAAAACCAGTTAATAGCACATTCGTTTGTGTTCATGAGATAGATATAGGTGTTCTTAAAAGGACTCTACACAGGAACTAGTATTTATGGTATGTGTTCTCTTCTTGATTATGAGAAATGCCCTGAAGATCTTCCAAAGTGACAAAAACCTTTGTGTTAGAAAACATCAAACTCTAATCATGTCATGAATTAGAAGTGATTAAACCTCTAAACTGGAGAGGGGAAAAAAAAAAGTGGGAAAAGAACAGTTTAGTATAGCTGAGAACAGGATGCGATCCTTTGTTAACCTAACAGTCATATTGATGCAAAACCGTATACAGTTAAAAAGCTTGAGTTTCCAGTGACAGCCACATTGGAACAATATATGTTATTTCACATCTACGCTGCTGGAATTGGACATCTTTTTTTTTTTTCTCCTTTCTTTTTTTAAAGATACTTACATCTGGCAGTAGAACACAGTTTTTACTTGCTATGGTTTCTGCATGTCAGTACTTGTACCTCCACAGCTTAGACTGTGCTATGAAGTGCAATTCTGTAAAATTGCATCTATTTTTTTTTTACAACTTTTCTGTTGTACTTAGTTTATTTTGTAACATCTCTAAAATGAACAGCCTTTATGGGGAGGGAGGTAAGCATATCTCCCCTGTCTCTGAGCAGGAATGTTGTGCACAGCAGCAGACCTGCTGGAAGACAAGGCTTAGTGGCTGAATTTAGATATATGCTCTTCAGGACTAGTTAACTAACCAAGCAAAGTGCTTCTAGTTTCAGTTTGAAAACAAAATTGTAATTTGCAATAGAGAATTATGACATTTATGTTATATTCCAATGCTATTTCTGTAGTTAATCCAGTGACAGTGTTTCAAAAACAGATGCAAGTTTCATGCTTCTAAAAAGAGCAGCTCTTCATACATACAGAGGGAATGCTTTAATTAAAACTGAAAATGCTCAATATATTCATACTCGAGAAGGCTACTCATGCTTTTCATTTCACTCATGGTGGCATGGAGATAAGTTTGAAATGTATAATTCTAAGTTTGAATCATATTCTTCTCCTTATTTAAAGTACATTTTATATATCTGAAATGGAAGAGCAGTTCACTAGTTTCTAGATAAGACCAGAAGCACATTTGTTATTTTTATCCTTTTGGTTACCACAGTTCATTATTTGGTTTTGTTGCTTTAGTACAAGCCTACAGGCTGCTCTGTTAGGTGTGCACTAGCTATGGTATAGTCATTGTTTTTCTGCTCCTAACTGCTTTTCTAGTTCCTCTATATGAGCCAGGTGTGTATGCTCAAAACTTATTATAATCATGAGGAACATCTGAGACATCACTGAGCTCTGGCTGGGCTTTCTCATCCTCCCTGGAGATGCTCTCACATGCAAACTGGAAACAGAAGAGACCCACTGATTTCAAGTCAGATGTGCTTATGCCCTCCCCTCCCCAGACAGTGTCTCTGTAAGCAATGGAGAAAGGTGTTTAGCAGCTTCCCCCTGACTTCAGCCTTGATCATGCCCAGCGCAGTGGGAACACGCGAGGAAGAGGAGCAGGTATAAAAAGCTGCACGTTCCCCGTCCTTGTTAGCAGGCTGGGGTAGCGGGCACAGCCTGGATGATTTCAGAGGAGGTGGCGTGTGGCTGACAGGTCAGTGCTCTCTGGCGTTCTCGGCCACGGGGCCAGGAAGCAGTTTGTCCCCATGTACCCCGTGCTCAGGAAAGCAATGACTTAGCCCTGCTCAGATTATAATTGTACACTTTACAAAATCTCAGAACATGTTAGTGCCTATGGGGTGAATTATAGTAGTAACCACTGCACTTAGCAGATAGTCATATAAATTGAGTTACTGCCAGCAATTTACTCTTGAAATTAAACTATGCAAGTGGTAAATTGGCACTAAGGAGTAGACTATGGGGCTCACAGTTGGGGGCTGAGCTGACTGAGGTCAGATTTCTCTTTGTGTTAAATGTCAATAGCTGGCATTTAAAAGAGACAATCCATACAAACCAATAAGACAGGGTATGAAAGAACCGCTGTTTAAAATGTCAAACTATTTTAAATCAAAACAGAAATCCAGATAATTTACAAACTAAATCTGACCTTTTGTATTTGGAATATTTATACTGTAGCTTGCGCATTCAACAACAGGACTTGTAAAAACCTGACAGCCATACATCTGTGCGTGAATCTTCATTAACAGAAGTTTGCAGATGGAAATAGATTTTAGTGGACAGACTCAGCTGGAGCAAATGGAGAGAACTTCACGAAATCCAATACTCTGCTGATTTATAAGTGCTGAAATCTGACCCCAAGTTTCTCTTCCCCTGGACAGTGAGATATCTGTTTATTGGCAAAACTGTATTTTTCTAGTTACCATAATTTATCTACAAGTATTGTTTTAATAATTTAATCCCACTAGTTCCTGATTACAGATGTTAAGGGAGGGAAAGAAAAACCCCCAGGAATTAAAATAAACGCAATGAGAAAACAGATTCAAGTCTCCATGCTTGAAGAATCTCTATGCAGGGTTAATGTTATGACACAAAAAGTATTTACAGGTTTTTTTTCTAATGCTTCGAAAGGTGCTGGATTGCTTGCCCTGAAGAGTAACTTACTGCGCTTCTCCACAGAGTGGGTAGCCGCAAAAGCTTCCGCATACCAGACTGGCAGCGTGGTTTCGGAAGTGCTACCTCTCGCTCAGCCGGTCTGTTATTATGCACGGTTTGTCTCCCTGGTGCTGTGATGCTACTAACCAATGTTAGTCATAGGATGAATTAGGGGTGTAGACATTTCACGGAGAATATAACACACTATAAACTGACCTAAACTGTGGTACTTCTATACCAACAGTGAGAGAACAAACCTAAATTAGTATGCCCTTTTCCCATCCAAATGACCGCAATGTGTTAGCGATCGCAAGAGTTAGTGATATTAATGTTTAATACCTGGGAGCCAGAACGTTAAAAATAGCCTTTCAGATGGCATTTACAGTTCAGTTCTCAATAAATGAGGGTGCACATTCAAAGAGGATTACATATTAGGAAGTGTAACGCTTAAAACCTGAACAATTAATTCCTTTAAAATTTGTATTCTTCTTCTGCATGGCCAGTTAATAAAGGAAGGACTTACCACTCTGTGGATTTAATACATGGTGTTTGTTTATAGACCAGCCTCCCAGATTTGAAGCATCCATTTCAAAGCCTTGAAGGATTACTGTTCTCTTCTCCCACAGAATAAAATCAGGACATGTTTCATATTCATATCCCACCGACACTGCAAACAAATAATTAAAGATCTATCAGTCTACCTTTTCCTCTGTGAACTACTAGGTAATTTTTCATTCCAGGTTTTGATATTCATCTGTCAAGTAATGATGCCACTAATTTTCCCCTGCCTGATTGCTATTGTTGAATGGTATTTTTTTTAAAAAGGGTTTTAAGAGATTAGTATGTTATTACAGCTATAGTTACTACTGTTTGAAAGCAGAGAATTTTCTGTTGTATCAGTGACGGATTTCTTAAGAGTATAAATCTCCTCCAATGACTCCTGACTTGATTGTTTATTGCATTTCTGCTAATTACCTGAATAACAGCTTAAATAGAAAAAAATCCATGTTAAAACAAACTATTTTTAATTTGTTCGCTAATTGTAAAAACTGTAGTTAGGCAGAAATGGATTGCCAAGCTGAAAATGTCTAGAATTAAACAGTTATCTTAACAGGCTTGCACATCACATTGCTCCCCTCTACAGATGGCCAAAATACCTGCTGAAAATCTTGTATTTCCCTAAGGATGGTGGTTTTGGGGGGCACTCAAACTGACCAAAAAACCTTCCCTTTAGTACTTCAGTAAAACAAAAAAAAAAAACCCTCTTCAAAATTTAATTTTGGTATCTCTAATATACCAACCTTTTTTTTTTTTTGAAGTTATTGATCTCCTCTAGTTAACCTTTTTAGATTTCAGTGCAACTCATTCATAAAGGAAGAAAGTTTTGACATCAAAGCCCAAAATTTGATCTAGGAAATATTGAGATAGTTCAGCCTTTCCAAAATAAAAATGTCTTTAAAAATATTAACATACAAAATAAAAAAATATTTTAAAACCCACGGTTTTCTGACATTTTCAGTATTTTCTTCTCACTTTTTCTGTGTAGCAGCTTTAGGTACATTGTACTTGAACCATAAATAGTTTTAATACCATCTAAATTCCATTACTGGATGCAATCGAAATATTTTGACCAGCTATAGCAGGGAGCATTTGTGTTTGTAAGATAAATGTTTTATGGCAAACTGAAAGCTGTTCCTTACAGCAACTTCACTTAGAGCTGCTTCACCATTTTAGCAGAAAGAACCTGTTTTTGCAGCTAAACTCTGACTTGTAAAAATCACATCTCCTTAAGTACTGTAAATATTGTATGTTTCAAACATTATAGGTTTCAGTCTGAGGGTCCAGCAGCCACTCTGCCCCATTTTTCTGTTACAGGAGCTCTTATGACTAACATCACCAATGTTTCAGGGTAACTCCCTGGGCTGAGTGCCCAACTACGGGCATGGAGCTTCTTCTAGAACAGCCGCATCCTGTGCTGAGATGAGCCATCGAGGTTCAGTAACCCAACACGCCATTTTCTAGGTGTTAATGCAGAGAGAAGATAAAGGGCAGATTTTTCCTATGAGGCAACCTCACACTTGCCACCTACATGTTAGCATCTTTCCTCCAGTCATGCACTTAACACGTTCAATCCTGGGTCAGACGTGTATACTTGAAAAGAGTAAAGACCTATAATACAAAGTCACTCAGCCTTGCTCAGTGAACCATTACAGACGCACAGGACGCTTCATCAGCTGCTGTAAGGTACCGTGCTGATATCTGGGTCAAGGGAGGTATAACAATTTACACCGTCTGAGAATCTGTGCCAATGGATCCACAGTGGCACATTTACCAGGACTGTAGCTAACACTGTAAAGCGTCTGCTGTTCCTTGCCTATAGCGGATGTTTCTGAGCTGCCAAATACTCTCTAGAGGTTATCATCCCCTTTCTCAGAAGTTCACTGTTCCCTGCTCTCATAGTTCTGTGCATAGCTGCCTTTTTGTCCCTTCCCATCAGTGAGAGACACGGGGACATACGCCCGCTTCGTATGTGTCTACAACCATGTTTCTGTGAATACTTACATATATTTATGAAAGCAGTCTATGCTCCAAAAAGGAATATCTGTGTGATCTTAAAGCAGGGTCTCCTGAACCGTCTAACTGGAGGTACTGATGTACCATCCATGAAAATTTCCTGTCAATTGTTTTGCATGCAAAGTAATCAAGGCCAAGCATAACAATTGTAAAGTCAACTAAGTGACTGCACCGCCACTTGAAAAATATGCATTTTGTTACTGGCAGGTTTTGCAAAACATTGTCATTTCACTTACAGAATTATAATCTCAGCTTACTCTCATTGTGGGGTGTTTACTTTCTGGTCAAATTAATCTATAGCCCTTTTTTGAGGTGACTGAGATTTCACTGCATGAAGGAGAACTGTAGCGACTATGGTTTTGGACACTAACAGCCAGCAAGTACGGTTCTTTGCAGTCTCAAAATGGATTTCAAAAGATTTACTGAAATCATCTGTACCAAAAATCTATTCTTTTCATACAACTACTTAGAAGAACGAACAATAATTTCTCAGTAGTGCCAGCATATCACAGTTTAAGGGCTGTTGCCAAAATACAGGTAAGAAATAAAAGACACTATTAAACAGGACAGTAAACTCTACCTCAACCTCTCCTGAAATATTTGTACTTATCAGCATCTTTCTTCTTCGAAAAACAAACATAATGAACTCAACCAAAGGAACAAGTAGAGTAATAAACTGAGAAGACCTAAGACTGCTTGAGAGCTGGTTTATATTCACACCCAGAAGGGTTAGTCCTTGCACACCACTTCATGCTGCTGTGTGGGATGCAAAGGCTTGCAGGAGTAAGATTGAGCATGTATGGAGTTATACAGGAGCATTTATTGAGGCTTTTACTGAAATCCTGCCTTTTCCTGTGTTAAATTACAAGGGACCATAGACTTTGCCACCAAGGTTTTGTGTGTCAACATCCACATGATGTTTTTTTATTCAGAAGAAAAAATGTTACTTTATCAGCTCAGTTGTTACTCTGAGAAGAGAAAATGGCCTCTTGTTAGGGACTTGGGGACTAGACAAACACCAGCAAACATTTCTCCAACAAATTTAAACAGAACCACTTGTGTGTGGAAATACGCTCAGAAAGTCTTCTTTTCTGTAACTGGTTATGATGTGATCATTTCTGTCAATAACCCTGAAGAAAAATAAAGATAGATGTTTATAGTATTTATAAAACCAAAAGCAGATAGTTATATTCCTGAGTTCCAGGACTTCAACCTGCTGCAATTTAATTTAATTAAAATGAAAACTGAACAGAATGCATTATTAAATATTGGTAATATACTGGCAGAGGAAATTATTTTGACAAAAATTCATATAATGTATGCAGATAAAGGTCCATGAGTACTACAGTGTGTCAAATTAAATAAAGCTTTATTGGAATCTAACAAAGCATGCTAACAATGCATTTAAAATATAAAGATTTTTGCTTTTATTTTGAAAGAAGCATAATTAACCCGAACTTTAAGGAAAAAAATTAAGCACCATTTAAATAATTTAAAAGTTGTTATCCAGCACTATTGCATAAGCTTTATTCATATTTAAACATGCTACGCTCATCTACTTTCTAATTTGGGAAATCTGTAACTACAGTATCATTTCATAAGATGTTATGTATTTGATTTAAATTGTTTTAAAGTCCAGATACGTACCGGACTTCATGATCATCAGAAGACTCTTAAATGATGCAGAGGGAGCAGGCATACTCAACTGTTCCCTCTCAAACTCGTGAGCGATAACGTGCAGTGACAGACTCTGAACACAGAGCGCGTGTAGCCGTGCCGAGGAAAGCCCCAGGTGGCACCCGTGACCCATCTGGTCCTGCCTGATCACCCACGGGAGTGCCAAAGGGCACGTTGGAAATTTTTTTCACTTCTGGATTTGCACAAATATGTGTAAGCGACGCCAACGACCCATTTAATACCTTCCCTCGCTACAAACCACTAGCAGCAATCTATACCTGCAACGGGCTAGGGTGAGATTTGCCCCCTAACAAGGAGGTTTCACTAGACAGACGGGCCAAAAAGGGCGCTCCTGCTCCCCGCCACGTGCCATACCCGGGACGTTCAGTGCCCTCTCTGGTGTCAGTGCCGGCACCTGACTGACCCCTTTGAAAAGTTGTCCACCCTTCTGCAGATGTGAGCCAGATGTGGTAGATCAGATGCAGATACGATCGATGATGCAGCAATTCAGGAGACCTTGCGCTAAGGGTGGAGTTTTGATCGCTTTAGGCCAATGCAATGTGCGAGCTACAGCTGGAATGAGAAGACCTGCGCTTCTGCGCTAGCATTCATAGCAGATCAGGAAACTAATGAAGCTGAAAATTTATCACTTATTTTCTGGTTGCTTCAGTTTTCAGCTGAATTTGTTCCTGATCTGGCTCATTTCACAATCAAATGAATGTGAGTGGTGGCCCAGGGTTAAGGAGAGAACGTGGGAACGTCCCTTCTGGCAGCAGCCTGCAGTTGTATCTGTTGAAGTAGACTGTGGGACCACAGCCCTAGAATAAACTCCTTGTTTTCTGGTATTTTCCTACGTGCATCGCGTGATGTAAATCACACTCCATATTTCGGTCTCATAACCCTTTGTGGACACCAGTGGCTATGTCTGCATCATTCTCTAAGTAGAAATGACTAGGAAAGTGCTATACTCCTCCTTTCTCCCATCACCTCTCCATGCAGCTGCCTCTCAGACTGCCGGGCTGGGAGCACGTGATATCAGTCATGCACTAGCAGCTCTGGGAGCTGCAGAGCTTGCATAGCCTGGATCGCACCTTTTGGCTTTGCACGGGCCAATTTGCAGGCACGCTGCCTGTATGGACAACACCGCAGATCCTGAAGAGAGCTTCTGGCTGCCCCTCAGAACAGCATTTTCATATACGGAATGAGGCATATTCCTCGCGAGGGTAGATGGCTCCTTGTAGCCCTTGCTATTCTTGTTTTATAGCCTGATCCTGCCAATGCTGCTTGCTATAATTCCCCTGACTTAAAAAGCAAAACAAAACTGCTAAGGAAGTGAATGGGGCTTATTCACAATGCTAAGCTTTGCTGGTAAGGTAAATAATCTTAATGGAAACTATCTGTAAGATTAGTCCATTATGCAACATAACCCCAAATTCAATTAAAAAAATAGCAAGCCTTTTAAAAACCAAATCGTGAAATTAACGAAAAAAATGCCTGGCTAAATAAAATGTATTTGCACAGACAGCACTTCTGTAGCAATTCTCAGAATAGCTGCTTGTGCTGCTTGGTAAAGCAAGCCTACGAAACATGATGATTTTTGTATAAACATCTTTAAACAACAAATCAAGAAGTTTTAACTGTTGGGGATGTGAAATGTAGTAAGAAAGGATGCCTAAAAGTTAGAATTTTGTAAACCCTAAGTGGAAATGACATTTTAAATGTCACAGCCAAAAAATGACAGAAACAATGACACACCAAAGGTCATATTCAAAGTAACATTCAAACCCAAAGACAGCTGAATATAATGCCGTTAGTACATAACCATTCTCCGAGGGAAGAGGGGATTTTCAAATTGATTAAATTAGAAAGATGACATTGAAAGAACAAGAAAATAAATGTTCTGAGGAAATCATACGAGTCACTTTAGCTAAAGAGGCATTTGATTTAAAAGAATGTAAGCGCAGCAACAAAATTTATAAGCCATATTTTCCTGGCTTGATGTGTGTGCAAGCGCTTCTGCTTACATCAAGGTGATTCTACGTACCCATCGCCTCGGCCAGACCAGAAACCTTCTGTCCATAAATATCTGTCTTATTCCAGGCAAATGTGTACACCAAACTGGCTGCAGCAGGAAACCATTTCTGAAGCAGACGTCCTTCAACAGCAACTATCAGATGGACTTTTGTCATTCCAGGAGGGAGGGTTGTGTGTGTCAAAATAATGCGCAGCAAAGTTTTATACCCTGGTGTTCGACTGCTGAGATAACTCAGCTTCACAAAACTCGAAGGAATTGGGATTTCCTCTTGGACCACCTTGGAAAAAACCACATCATTATATCTATAGCCAAGAAAAAGGCAAAATTATAATAACAACAGCAGGTGCTTATTCTACATTTCACAATCATGACATGAACATAGTACCGCTCAAAACTCTGATGTCTTCTGTGTTTATTTCAGCAATGCAGTAGCCAGGCATATTGCAAAACGTCCAACGCTGGAAACGGCTTGGTCAACTGACTGCATGGAGGTCTGCCTATTTTTGATAAAGAGCCTCTTCCTCTGATGCTTTACTCTTATCTACTGAGGAGCAAACACTATCTCTGTGGACATATTCACACATATGAGCTCTACAGCTTTACCTTGGCTTTATTATTTGGTTTACTTAACAAGTGTTCTTAATCAGAATACAATTAAAAACTTTTTGTAAATACGCACACACTTTATATATTACATTATGATTTGAAGATACTATCCTGCTTTGGAGGTAATAACTCTGACTTGGGGAGAGCTAAGAAAGAAAACAAACCTTCTTGCTAAACCATCTTCTGTGCAGAAGTGCTTGCGGTAAGGCTAAGCTCCAGCAAGAAGGGGCATGGCATAGGAAGGCGCAGCATAAGGAACCTAACAAGCTAACTGGGGACACACGGCAGTGAAGATGAAACTGTCTGGGCGTCAGAGTCATCTAGCTAACAGGTAGGTCCCCAGGGTGTGCAACAGAGTGCAAATCCCACGGCACTGCTGTCAGTGCCGCTGTCTGAATCACTTGGATTAAAGCTGGCTTGGATATGCCCACTGTGGGGTAGTATCAGTTCCTGGCTGCAATGAAGATAAGCCCTCAGCAACTAAAGGACTGCAAAGACTGTGAGCTTGTGAGGGAAAAAAAAAGAAACTCGGCCTTGACCTTTTGAATGATGTGGGCCTTGGAGCTACAAAAAGGGATTTAGTCTTGTGATCTGCTGAGAGAAAGGAGCTCTTCTAGGACAGACTGTGAGGAAGAGCCGGCAAGAGAAGAGAGCAGCTTCTTGGAGGATGCCACCGCAGTCACTCAAAAGCCACTGAAAACTAGACTGTGCTCAATAAGGTTAATGATTTTAGCATATTTCCGTAATAACAAGCCAACCTGTCACAATGTTAAATTCGTCAAGCTTGGGAAAGTACAAATTGTTTTGTTTATATTCTCCAGTTTTTAAATTTTTCTTGTTTAACAATAGATTACTTCATTTTCAAAACAATTGTATTTACACAGTATCCGTCATAGGATTGCTGCAGTACAGCTGGAGGCCTGCCAGCACTTGTCGTTTCGACATATGAAATGTAGTGTTGCCAGGGAAATCCTGCTCCCTTTATTGTTCCTGATTTGCAGTGTTCCCCTTCTTTCCTGCTGACATCCCAGCTGCCCCCTCTGTCATACATCTGACATCTCTTCTCATTTTTTTAATAGAAAAGCAGGAAGAAATATTCATGCATTAATACATGCTAATATATCTCCTTCTCCTATTATGCTGGGTTACTTTTTGTTCTTTTCCCAGTACTGTGCAGTGAAAGTTAACACTCTAAGAACCCTCCAATGACAAAAAAAGGACTGGGGGCAGTTCCTCTCTGAGTAGACTGCATCTTCGGGTACCTCGCTGTTTAAAGAAGACCCAGGAATACCTCACGTGGAGTAATGTGACCCAGTTTTTTCTTACTAGTGTGCATCAGTTATTCTTAATTTATGTTCATCAGTTTCACTTAGCACGTTCTGTGAAGCAACACTATGGCCATCAACTGGCTGAAACATGATAATGTTTTTAATAGTTATGGAGATGTTTAGACATAATTGAGTTCAATCAGAGGTCTCTTACATGTGGAATAAAGGCTCTTAATCAGTAGCAACACTTTTATGAGAAAAAGAGACAAGGTTGGAAATATTCACGCCTACAGGTAGCCTCCAACATATCTTCCAGACTTGCTCAGTGAAATTTAAAGAGGACCCCAAAGAGGCCTTATTGCTTGAACTCTAGCTGCTCAAACAACATACTGAAAATTCTGGGGGTTAACATGATCTGAAACCTGTGTAGTTGTATTTTGTTGGGTGTTTGACTCATACAACCTCTTTTGAGTCCCAAATAAAAGAACAGTTAAATACAAGGTTAATTAGAAACTGCTTCTAAACACTTAAGGGAGTGTCAAAAAAAAAGACATTTAAATAAAAACAATCCTAAAGATCATCTTAAAATTGCTCTACCTTGGAAAGAAAGTAATAAAACCCGAGAAGCTAACATAGAGCTGGAGATGCCATTGTAAAGAACTAGAAGATGTGAACAGATGAAACATCCCTAGGAGTCTTCAAAGCATTTTGGATCATGTCTCACATTGATGTATGGGCAAGTTGTACTGTTTGTCTGTAACCTAGGAGTGGTTTTGTGCATCACTATAAATAAATCAGGATTTCAATAATAAATCATGTTAGGACTCCCCACTTTCTTCTACTTGGAGGAAAGAAATAAAGCACCTTAAAATATTAACAAAAAATAAAGAATGAAAAAAAGAGAAAAGCATCTTGTGAAACAGTACATCTTATCTCTTTAAGATATGCATTGGTGTTATTCTGACAAGTGAATAACATCACAGCAGTTAATTGCTCACTATTTGGTACCATCTTCTAAAATTGTCTAGAACTTGTTCTGCAACTGAACAAACTGTTAATTTGAAAGTCTTTTCGTTACCTGTAGCTCTGGAATAACGGTTCCTCTTTCGGGACAGGACCCTCCAAATGCTGTCAAGGGTGAAGGGAGTACAATCGGATTTGGGCTGATAAAACTACTGATGTCACAAGATGGTGTGTCCGACTCTGTTCTTTGCATTACAACTTTGTCTACGATGATAAATCTATTCCAAGGCAACCAAAGCGTCCTTTTTTCAGATATGAAAGGAGATCTGTCAAAAACTAGAGTGACAGAGATGCCTCCAACAGCCACAAGGTCAAAACTGGAAAAGAGAAAACGAATTGCTTTGTTTCTTTTTGTTTTATCATCATATTACCACAACTTTGAATGCATCACAAACAAAAACTTTATGTTGCTCATTACAGCCCTTAATTTAACTTTGTGAAATCATTCAAGTACACCTTCCCGGCATCACCTTGGTATTCACGAAGAAGCTTTACCTCTCTGTGCTTTCTCCCTGTATGCATCAATAGCAAGGTACAGTACTTCACTGTTACTTGGCCTACCTCCCCTCTATTTATCAACTAGAATCAATCCTAACGAGTCATCTGTAACAAAAGTGTGGACCCAGCTACTCTGGTTTATATGAAAAGAAATTCCTAGCCCAGAAAAGGGATGTTACTCATAATCTATGCACGTACAGCACGCAGAATAAGAAGTCTTAAAATCCGTTAGGCCTTTTCTCTATTAACATATCCTTTTCCCTTTTTCTAAAAGTAGCAGGAGGAAAAGGTTGAGTACACTGAGCGGGAGCCCTCTCTGCGCAGGATATGAAATTTTTGGGAAAGATGCCTATTAATTGCACTGAGAACTGAATCAGCGCTTGTACATAAGGCAGGTGATCCTCTGGGAGCTATTGTGAAGAACCTTTGGCATATCTGGGCTGCAAAACAGTGGGACACAGAAGGCACGGTATACAGAGTCTCAATTTCCTGAGTTTCTGACATCCACAGTGAGGCAACACAAGGTAATATGTAAATAGATACCTCACACTCTGCATTATTGAATGCGTCTATTATGGAGGCTTTTGATGGTAACAAACTGCGATAAGAAGTCAGACTTAATTATGCATATCTCATCACATTTCCCAAATGACACCCATTACATCCACAGCGAAATACAGGTAGCAGATTTTAATGCAACAACTTTATCCAGGCTAGCGTAAACAGGAAATGATAATTACTAACTTTCAGTAGTGCGATTTGAAAGTCAATAAACTAAGGTAAAATAAATATGCATGCTCCTTACTTTTATAAACTGCCAAAGCCAAACAAAAAAAAGATTGTGGAAACAGTGACAAATTACACTCTTTCCCTGTTGGAAGATAGCTTCTGATTTCTTGTAATTCACAACACAGCCAAGGAAGATGAAGTCTTAAACTGCCCTTAGCAGCTTAATTCAAGTTCAGGAGCAAATCATGACCCTATTGCAAATGGATGGCCAACCCTGGAGTGCAATATAGAATTTATAGGAACTTCATCTCTCTTTGAGAACTGAACTCAGCCCGACGGGGCTGGGGAAGAAGGGGAAGCCAGGATTGCTCAGGACTGGTTGTGGAACAGCAATTTAACCATTCTGGCTCTGGAAAGAGTCTGTCCTCACTTTTACTTGTGTGGCTCAGGTGACTAACTAAAGGAGTTAACTTCATTGACACCTTAATAAACTACTTGGAAGATTCACACTTAACAACAGAAAAAAAGAGGGAAGACGGGGAATTCTCTGGAAAACCTGACTAGTGAAAATATTCAAATGTCAAGAAGGTACTGTTACAGCAGTACTGTCACATTTTGACTCCAGGTGTTTGAATGTCACTGTAATCTTGTTGCTGTTCAGGTTTTTTCTTCTTCTCTTTCTTCTTTGGTCCCTTTACGGCAGAGAGTTTTAACCAAATGTGCTCCCAGAGCAGAGGGCCAGATGCCATCCTCAATCCACACTATGAACAGTGATGTCTATGAGAATTTTGTACATGAATAGAAGGTGGTAGATGGCCCTAACCATACAAATCTAAACCAGTGAAAGACCATACATGAAAGTCTGACCTTCCGTCTTGTCGACTGATGGTGTATCCATACTCATTGTGGTGCAGAAAACTGACGTTCACTCCAACCAAAGGTGTTCCGTCTATTGCTACCACCTGGCCTCGAATGACACATGCCCGTCTGTAACAAAAAGAGTAGAAGGCAACATGTTAGACACATCAGGAGGGTGAGAAGGGCATTGATTTCAGAAACTGTGCTATACTTCTGTCCCAGACAGAAAGAACTACTCTGATATCATTGTGACTGTTGATTTTGAATGAAAATTCAAACAAGTCCAAAAGATTGATTTGAAAAACCATTATCTCATGAAGACTATACACAGACTCTCCCGTGAATCGCTGGTGTATCGAGAATATATTTCCATTTCCGGCTATATTTCAGGATACCCTTTGTTCTGCCATTGAATAGCACTGCGAAGGTTTCACTGAGAGCGTGATTTAGCTTGCTGCAGCTCTAGGGGGTGATGATTTGTGAAAGGGAGAATGAAACCTCATTCTCTGCTGCTAAGAATAGGGCTTTACTGTCTATTAGAAAAAAGCTGAACTAATGTGATAAGGCATCAGTGAGACACATGGTCTTCACCGAACTTCAGAAAGTTATATAGGTAAATTCAGAAAGCACCTAATCAAGTGTAACATACATTTTTCTCAATCCCCCATCACATGTTATGCCCTTTTAAATTCCCTCTGGGATGTGTTGGACTTGCACCCACTTTCCAGCATAAAAATCCCCCCATTCCAGTAAAGAGGTCGGAATATGGCAGCACAGCAGAACGCATCAAAGTCAACGGACAGGAAAGTGAACTCATTACTAAGTGGCTCTAATCGGAGGCTAACAGGATCACAGAATCATAGGAAATGAGAGCTGAAAGGAAATACAAGCCTTTATCTTGTCCATTCCTTTGCCGCAGGTAAGATCAGCTATACCTACATTACTCCAGACAGATGCCTGTCTAACTCTATAACCTCACCAAGTAACCCATTCCAATGCTTCTGTATGAGTGCTTTACTCATGGCAAGTTTTTCTACTGTCTAATTTGAATCTCCGCTGCTGCCCCTAAAGACCGTTACTTTCACCCTAGCCACAGAAATCGTGAAGAAATTACTCTCTTTTTCTTAGCTTTAGCCTTTTATGTACTTGAAGACTGAAACGTAAAGGAGACAAGTCTCATCAAGGATGAGGAATAAGATGTAAAATGCCGTCACGGTGCAGATTAGGACCCAGTGGGATTTTCTAAGGGCTTACGCAGCTACATTCCACTGAAACACCTTTCAGTATTTTGCCCCATGCTGTCAGGTGCACTACCTTAGCATACCTCCACCGGCTGAACGGACCCAGGTCTTGGGATCTAATGATACCATTGCACGTATTTCCTGGAACTGTAGTTTCACATAACAAAGTGAACAGTGTATGCAGAAGTCTTCTGATAATGTTAAGACACTGAGGGTCAAAACCCATAGAATACTTCTAAAGGTAACCGGCATTAATTACTCAATATAAACTATAAGCACAAATTTAGACATTATGTTTCTCTCTCAATTTGAAAGTTCATGGTAGACCTCAACAGATACATCCTACCTTTGCACAGTGAATATGTAATGGAAAAACTTAATAGCTCCTCAGATGAAAGTTATTTAGGAGTCTATATATGAATTTAAAAAATATCCCTTGAGACATTAATTGATCATGATCCAATGAAATCATACGCACAAATTGGAGACCATAAATTTCTGAAAATTCTGACTTGTTTCATAAGGTCCCATTCTCCAAAGCCACTTGACAGGACACTAATTTATGACTATGATATCATCAAACCCAGCTGACTATGACCTGAGAAAATGCAACTGGTAAAAATTAACCCCTTTGCGAGTACGCCATTCACCACAGTTGCTAATATGAGTTCCGTGCTCCCAGGACATAGAAAGATGCTGATTTTCAGCAAAGATGCTGATAAATCCCAGAGGAATGGGAGAGGCTGCATTACTGCCTGGATGCAAAACAGAGTTCTGATTTACCACCTGTTTGTTTTCTACATTAACTAAATCGGTTGTGGCCCTGTTTGTGGGCAAAACCTGCTGCTCCACTGAAGGCAGTCAAGCTCTTGTGTGTCTCAACAGACTCACAAGACTCACGCAACAGAACAGCCAGGTTCAATTACTCTTTGATTTGTTAGAGCAGAAAATACCGGTTTCTGTTGTTTCCTCATATTTCTAACATCAACAGACCTGCCTTTCCTCTTCTAATCCCTTTATTAGTGCACTCCGTATATTTACAACACACATTGGTGTGAGAGAGAGACCCCTAAGACATCATTATTCAGTACATTATTCCTGTATTCCTGTTTGTTCATTCCACACAGACCTGTCTTCTGACTCTACTCTGTCCTCATATTTTATCAAGCACACAGATTTGTGCGATAACAACTCATCAGTCTTCATTATTTCATACATAGTCTTTCTTTCCTCTATTCATTCACTTTACTTCTCGTTATTCATAAATGATATTGAGAGACTTATCTTTCAACTTTCTTGCTCCTTTTTTATTCGTCATATTTTACAAGCCACAGACATTTACAGTATGTGATAAAGACTCATAAACCTCATTATTCTACATTTATCTGTATTGAACTGTCTTTGCAATCTTTTAAATTTTAAATGTTCTAAGCCTGCCTCTGTGTTGCCACATTTGTCCTCATTATTTACTGTCTTTTTATTACTTACTCTAAGTTGAAGAGTCTTCTACTCTCTGGCCTCTTCTTGAATTACCAGCACCTACTAAATCTCTGACTAAGCATTTGATCAGAATTAGTTTTAATTTTTGCATTTACTGCAAGTATGAAAACATTTTTCGGTTACTTTATGACCAGCACTAATCTCAAAGGCTCAGGGAGGTAACAACCAACCTCCCAGTTTGCAGCAGGTCTTCCCTCCTCTCCCAATGCCCTGACAGCTCACAAAGCGGACCACCATGCCCGGAGGCATGCCGGTTTCCTGCAGCTTTGCTACTTGCAGAAGACCTCACTTAATTCCTTTCCTTACCAGAGCTTTTAGAGCATGTTCCCTGCTGTGATGCCACTTCATACTCAACTGCCACATCACACTTCCTTGCTTCAACGTTCACTCTCTTTCCAGATGAGCTGTGGACCTTGCTACCGCTCTCTGCTTTTCTTAATTTTAACAGAGGAACCTCTAAAGATCATTATGCCTCCTCAACGTGCTGTATGTCCCTCTTCCATTCTCAGCCTCTAAGATTTATTCTACACACTTGTGACTGGCCTGCTTTTCTTTCTCATGGGGGATAGTAACTCATACTACCTGTCCAACAGTCACCTATTTGCAACGATTGCATAATCCTGGACTAAGGCCGTCCAAGTTGTTTTAACTTGAAAGTAAGTGCAAAAATGTCTTTTCTAATTTGGAGGAGCTGGGAAGGAACATGTCCCTGATAAGCTGCCTTAGTGTTTTCAAATGCATTAAAAATGTTTCTAGTCCCCTGGCAAGCTGTACTAAATCTGCAGCTCCAGAGGGAGCAGTTGGCTTTTTGAGAGAAAGCAGAGATTCCCATGGGTTGCAGGTGGCCTAAAAGAAGTAGGATTTCTCTGTCAATGCTTCATGGGTCATTCCACACGTAACTGCAGATCTCAGCTCTGTGGGTCTCAGCTCTCTGCCATCAGGCAGTTTGTTTGACATGTCTAATTTGAAATATAAATAGAAGCTTAAAATTCTAGATGCATTCTTTCACTACTTGTAAAGCATTTCATTATTCCACCACCATTCTGCCTTGCTCTACTGCTACTTATCTGCTATTTTTTTGCTTTTGTTTTGTGTGTTAAGTTTCCAATATTCTCTGAGCACCTCAGGCTGAGACATTAGGCTCAGATGTGGAACTCTGTCAAGCAACTTGTGAATTCGCAAGTGTCACATTACCAGAAGATGTCATTTACTGTATTACATTTCTGATTAAAATCTTCAATCAGAGAAATTAAGCTAAAGGCTAGTAAGGTACATTCATTTCTTCCTGCTGACAATGTTGCTG
Source organism: Gymnogyps californianus (assembly GCF_018139145.2). Lineage (NCBI taxonomy): Eukaryota > Metazoa > Chordata > Aves > Accipitriformes > Cathartidae > Gymnogyps > Gymnogyps californianus. Next base: position 18,711,994 of record NC_059479.1, read on the forward strand.
TAAGCAGCCTTTGAAGGGTAATTAATTCAGTACCATACACTGGACCCTTTTTGTAGGCAATTTGCAGCGAGTCAAATAGCTTGCCAGCAGTATGCATTAAAAATACTCAGCAAAGAAACAACCTAAAAACCTTCCTGAGAACAGAAGTTGATAAAAACATTATAATATGCTACACCCTGCTACATGCAGTAGGTCAAAACCATTCCTGATGTAACCAAGTACATTTCCATTTATTCAGAACGCGTCTGATCTGCCTTTCAGCATGTCACTGTTTAAGTTGGGAGTCTGCAAAAACCCAGTACAAATGACATAGCTTTGACATAATAAAAAGCAAAATATGTTTTGAAAACATTTAGCTCCTTAACACTAATTTTGGTGTTGTATTTAGCCATGGCTCAATGCAACACCCTGACTGCATTGTAGAAGCCAAATGTTTAAAAATTAGATCTAAGCTAAAGTCTAAGATGCAAATGCAAAAGGATAGATGTCCCAGCAGTTGCCAGAACAACTAATTTTAGTATTTCAGATGATGTTAAAAATGCCAGGATATGGCAGAGACCAAACACTTTCAGTCTGAAGGACAGAGATAATCTTCACCATTTTTTGATAGCTTTCCCAAATCTATTCAACATCACTTTGGCTGTATCTACAGTGAGATTCATGCAAACATCACCTGTATTGGAGTGCCACTGACCTACGGTACAGTAAAACACTGCACAATGTCATTTGAACCAGAAGACTGAAAACATTGGATAGATGTTTCTTCCTTAATCCTCCTAATGGTCTCACAGACTTCTTGCAAAGGGAAAAAAAAAAACCAAACCAGATAGGGCTTTGCAAAATTTGAGCACCAGTGGGAGTGGACGCCAGTGCTCTGAAATCAATGAATGCCACTATTTCATCCAATCCTTCCAACATTTCTTGTTGAACCACCAATGCTATAAAATAAGTGGCACGGCAGGCAGCCATGAGTTAATATCATCTGCCTGGACACAACCTTTTCAGCAATAGCCAAAAGGAGATTAAAAACCCCCAAATATTCTTTGGTCTGTACCAGATAGGCAGGATCACAGACTTCTGATTTTTTTTTACTGTAGTAACAGTTGTCTTTCTGTATTTTTTTTTCAGTAATCTTACTTCCCAGGAGAAGAACAGACACAAGATGACAGTCAGATTGACAATGTCAGAGGAAGATTTCTGAACAGAGGCAGCACAGCTAAGCTATTGCCTCCTTCTGAGACTCTGCTTATCTCTCATCCTTGAGGAAAATTCTGGCAGTTTTTAATAATATTTGACTTATGGATGAGCAATTTTTCAACAGCCTGGAAGACCTGAGGATCAAGCAAAGTGTGGACTGATGAACTCCTCGGGGTGCCCAGTACATTGCAGATTACTGTTGACAAAACCCAGGAGACATGGCACAGCGCAAGTCTCCAGGCACTGCCCTGATTCCAAAGATACAGACAGCCTCATCTGAATCCCAATGATCTTCTCGCCAAACTAACTAGTAATTTCTCTACAGTGGGAGGAAATGATATCTGGGGTGTGAACAATGCACCAATGCAAGTACAAGTCGTATTCCTTAGTGGTATAAAGTATCAAACCATGGTGAGGGTGGGCTGCTGCTCACACACGGGCCTTCGCTGCTCTTCGTTCTTCAAAGGCATGGCAGATATCAGGGTAAAGAAACGAAATACTCAGAAAAAGCTTTTAAATCCAAGTTAAATCCCATCAATGATAGCTTTAAAAGATCAGCTCTTACATCTACAAAAGCACGTGACAGGATTATGCGCAATCTGGCTGCTAACATTTGCAGTGTCACAGAGCACTGTACAGGCGACTGGAGTGCTCACCTCCTCTCTGAAAACACCTCACTGCGAGGCGTTTTGATGAGGAAAATCTTTCCCTGGTGCCTTTTGGTTTAAACTGCAGCACGCTCCGCGGCACGTACAGCCAGCCACGGACCCTGCACCAGGCGCAGCGGCACTGTTCGTCAGCCAGACACACTCCGAGAGACCCGCCATTGGCAGGTGGGTGCTCTTCACGGAGTTCATTTTCATGCCCTATTGTTCTACATATTTATGACATCCTGTTACATTATTAATAGTGATTAAATGTTTAGGTATTTCAGATCAATAAAGACTCTGTTTACATATTTACTTTATTAAAAATTAATAAGTTACAAAGAGAAAGTGCACTGAATTTGTGCGCAGCTATGGAATGAAGTTGAGGTTGTAACTTAAGTGCTATATACTGTACTGTGAAAATAAAAAAAATCTTATGCCCTTATTACTGGAACATGGTTTATCTAATGCACAGGCCTAGTTGACAGAGTAATAGTTAGGTGATGTGGATGATTTGTGGATCTCTTTGTCAGCATGTAAGTTATAGCTTCCCAAGTGAACTACAGCATAAAAACTTATGTGCCCCTATATTTCAAATGTTCAAGAAAATATGTGTTACCAGGTTTTCTGAGCAAGTAAGTGCCCCTTTCCTATTGCACAGTCTTTTCCTGTTAAAGGGCAAGCCAATCTCACCAACATTCAGAGATCACTCCACTATTTGCACGACAGCTTGAGTAACCCGCAGAACAAAATGGTAAAGTCCACACTGGTCTATCAACATGTAGTAAGACCAAAAAAGTTTGTTAATTAGGTAGCTGGATTATATGTAAGTGACACACGTTAAATTTATTACACCATAAATACCAATCAAATTCTATTGGCCAGAAAGGTGACTGAATACAAAGCATATGAATCCAACTCGTTCTGCTTCCTGCCATTATATGCATCTACAGCATAAAGGGCTGAACTTACCCCCACTTATTTTACAAGTACAAATGAGATAGCTTACCTTCCACAACAGTCAAAGTCTTGTTAATAAGAGTAGTAGAGTTTGTTGCTGTGACACTTTTATGAACTAGATAGGTAGTAATGAGAATCTGATAAACAAGATCCTCAGCTGTTGGGACTTAAACGTTTGCTATCCTTTCAAGTATTTTTTGACCACCAGTGAAGAATTCTCAGCTATCCAGCTATCACTGTTTTGTCCTGGTTAAATAATTTCATTGCAGTTCTCAATATTCAGAAAAGTCTTCTGTCTAAAAGAAAACTCACCTGCTCTCAAATGAGACATCTCCTGGGATTACATGAGTGCTTTCCTTCCCAATAAGGAATCTGATTCGATCATAAAAGAGCCTTGGAGGATGCTGAGAGAAAGGCGGCTGGCTGTGCTGAATAAGGTCAAGGGGATCAGGCGAACCCTGGCAGAGAGGACTTGCGTAACAATTGCTTTGCTGACAACAGTCAGGGTCTACACAGTCTGTCAAGCCATCTAAAATGGAGAGAATGGAAAGTTCAGGAAATTGAGTGATTCTGAGAATAAAGCACCGTGTTTACTACTGGAGAGCACAGGAGGTATTTAATCAATTGGAAGGCATGCTGATTATGACACATTCAAATTCAATAAAGCATTAACGTATACGCTTAGTCCGGGATGGGTATTTCTCTCTAGTCATTAACACTGTACCACCTCATAAAATCCCCACACGACACTGAGAAAACAGAACCTACAAACTAAGTGAACAGGGAAGAGCAGGACTGTCTTCCCTGCAGAACAGGCAGAAGAAAATCACTACGCAATGCTTGTTAGTCCAACGGGTGCGCGATCCACTCTGTGCAGCTGATATCTCTAAGAGTCCTTTATTGTCAATACTGTCTGTTCACACCTGTGAAGAATATACACTTGCTAACCAGTCTGCAATAATGAAGTCTGAAATGTTATCTCACTCTCATAAGCATCCTCACTACAGTAGCAAAAAAAGGTACTTGTTACAGTTGTCTGACTTCTATTTTAAGCCCTACAATAGTTTTATTAGTGCTTTAGGATGTTTACTTTTCATTTATTGGTTGCAATACTAGAATGATCCAAAAAGGGCAGAATCATGACTATACTCCTTTTGTAGTTGGTGATATACAAATACACACCTTGATGCAGGCTCTATCCCAGTGACCTGACAGACACAGTCTTCTCCATGGATGTTTGCACCAGGAAAGCAAATTTGGAAAGTGAAAATAAACCTATTCCTCCTCTCTCCATTTTCAAGTATGAAAAATAGGATTGGAATTGTGAATGGAAATACAAAAAACAGGAAATTGATTTTTTTTTCAAAAATCTACATTTCTTCTTGGACAAACTTGCAACAACATTTGTGGGTGAAATTAATTTACTTAAATGTCCAAAGCTTATGATGAAAAGTGAAGTACTGAAGTGCATCTAAATTAAGCACCTAAATAAAACTTAAAATTGGGCTATTGGCATTTAATTGCTTCTACCAGCAGCTTAGACGTCCAAATTGCCTAAATCACATACTCAACCAGAAACAGATTTAATAAGGTACGGTAAAATGTCCAACTATCTTCTTAAACATCCATTTTATGACTTAGCAGTTGCTAACTTGCTTGGATTGACAAGCACACTAATGCATATAAAACAAGATTAAGGCATTGTATCCTTCAACAAAGACATCTCTTTGTATTTTTAACAAGGTCAGTCTGAATAAATGTGGAGTCATCATATCACTGTATGGATTTCCCTTGTGTTACAATCGGAATGCTATAGGATCAACATACTGTCAGATATTTTCACTTCATGCTTTGACTTTTCATGCTCTGTTCGTACCAACGCTTTGGTGCCTATAAAACCGTACCTCCTCAGGGCAAACTGCGTTATCAGGGAAGCTGCTGTAGTTTTGTCATTGACTTTAATGGGTGCGAGACCAACCCTCAGCCAACTCTGCTCTTTTCTCAACAGAGCACACTGCACTGTGTGAATGCTCAGTAAATAACAGCATAAAATATTCACTTTGAAAAGAAAGCAAAAGCCCTTCTACAGAACAAACAAGTATAATGAAATGGGCTTTCCTGGAATCTAAAAATCCTTGCCTGACCTTGAGCAAGGTAATTGCTTGGCTAAGCAAAAAATATTAACAAATCTATCCTACTGCAGCTGGGAAAGCAGATAGAGCAGGCTAGTTTTTGTGATGATGAGCCAAGGGCAACTGTATATAGCTAGCAACAATAATCTAAGACCCTCAGATCCAGCAAAGCTGGCATAGCTACAGGTCAGTGCATGCTCTAAGTTCTTTCCACATTCCCCCAGTCCTGGAGACAACAGGCGTTTGCCAGCGGTGGGAGAAGAACTTCACAGGGCAACGTTGAGTTTATTGACTTTGAGTGTAGCAGTCACTTTATATTCAGGAAAACCTAGAAAGCTGTTGAAATCCACAAGGAAATCAGTAAGCTGAAACAATAAGGGGCCTCCAGTCTAAACAAAACCACACGGGAAGCGGATGGAGGAGTTCACGATATGAACCAGAGGGGTTTTCATTGTGTTCTGATGAAAAAAAAAAAGAGCTTTTTGGGTTGAAACCTGAAGAGCAGGCTTGGAACTGCAAGGAAAAAAATATCTCCTCTTACTGTTTCCTCTTTTTGTCCATGGAATGAAACTCTCTATGTTCTTAATAAGTGAACTGAAAAGCATTAAATTACTAGTAGATTCTCCATGACTGCAAATTAAAGAATTCTACTAGACTTGAAAAGGTGATAAAGAAAAGGAAATCTCTTGCTTTTGCTTTATACTGGTGAAGACCCCTGCAGAGGGCTCCGACGTGGTTAGGCGTAGCCATTCAGGGCTGGTCTCTGCCGGTGGAACGGTTACGGCAGTGACAAGTCTTGTTCAAGGACTCAAGGTACTTTCTGGAAGGTACTAATTTCTACAAGCTGACTGCTGTCTACCTGGGAAACTTGACAAACATTGGTCTGGCAGAATAAGTACTAATCAGAAAAAAGGGCACACTTATTTCAGAATAACTGTATCTATGGGGAAGCTATTTTGGAGTAATTTATTCCACAGTAGCTATTCTGATTAATTTTTCCCTTGTCAACAAGCCATTAGATGTGGGAACTGAGCTGACCTGATTCTCTCATTTATGTAAGAAAGAAAAGTGAAAAGTCACAGAAACATTAGAATATGAAGATTTGCTTAGAAAAGAAATAGCTATAAAAATAACAATTAAATATTTTGCTTTCTCTAATAGAGTCCTCATTCTTCTCTGCTTCTTTGGTCAACAGCTTACATGCCTGGCAACAAACACTGTGCATTCATGCTGTACACAAAAAGAAACGAAGCAAAGGGAAAGCAGTTTTCCATCTTCCAGTCAGACTCAATTTTCATCTTTTCTTTGCAGTTTACTTGTCAGCAAAGCGACCATCTTAGAAACTCTTCCAGGTTCTGCTAATGGAGTTATTTTGGTTTGAATTACTCGCACCTGGTTTCATTTGCCTCTCCAGGCTCTCAGGGCTACAAAAGGGTGGGTTTCCCATTAGTAGGGGTGTGAAGTCCCAGAAGAGTACCTGAATAACCCATGGGGAGAACGGTATTCGTCCTAACAGCACCATGAATGTATGAAGCGCCGGATACACCAGGAACAGCTTATGGCCTTGGGAGCAAAGGCTGCAAAGTCGTCAGAGGAAGAAATTGCTAACCAAAATATAAATGTTAATCCAAAGTAGGAGTCTTCTAGGTTACAGATTATCATTCATAGCTTCTCTCTCTCTCATGCTGTATTTATTTTTTTTGCATTTTTAAAATCTTTTCATTGATTAGGTGACAATTTATTTCAATCTCCCCTCTCAACCATGCAGAATGAAACAGAAGAAAGACGCTAGGCTCAGAGAAGACGCTCCACGGGCAGTGAGGCAGGAGGTGCAGCAGCACCAGCTCCTCTACGGACTCTTAACACCATATATTTGACTCAGGCCACTGGGTGGATGTATTTAAGAATTATTAACTAGAATTGTCTGAATAATGCAGCTTCTAGTTTTTTCCAAACAAGCGAACAAAATTTAGAAAATAAATCAACTTGGATAAAACTGAAAAATATTTTTCAGACTTTGTGCTGAAGTAAAAGGATAAAACACTTATTTTGAGGCAAACAGGGAACTCTTAAGCCAAAATAAAATCTTTGTTCCACTTTAGGCTCATTTAAGACTTCGGTTTTAACTTAGACCATTTAAAAGAAAAAAGAAAAAAACCCAAACCTAAAATCCAAAAAGAAACTACTGTAATTCAGCATGACACCCATTAAAATGAACCAGGTAAAACAACTGGTACAGAATCACAAGTTACATGTGGAGGCAGTTTATGATAATGCAACTCATATCAGTAAGTGCACGTGAGGATAACATTTTCAACAAGCGAATACTATTTGAAATGAGATTTTTAATCCAGGAGAATAACCCAGAAAAACAAATAAATCTGGTTTATAAACTACAACATCAAACTCATTCACTTGAAAATGCTACAAATACATTAGTCAATTCTCAACCAATGGTCACATTTTTTAGTTAAGGTTTCATATCACGAACCAACTATTAAAAAACTCACTGTGTTAAGAATACAGCAGGGTTTCTTTTAAATATCAGGAGACAACAGTCAGGAGTATGAACAAACTACCACAAACAGCAAAAACTGTAATTCATGCAGCAGGGGAGCCTGTATACTGAAGTTTTTACTGTCAATTACCACAAAGTGCATCACAGCATAGGTGCAGACTAAAATGTATTACAGAGGTGTAAATGATTCTGGTTTGCTGTTAGCATTTTTAAATTTATTTTCTACAAAAGGCAGTCAGGTACCTTCACAGTGCACTACAGATTATATAGTAAAGTGATTCACATTTTGATTAGTCTGAGATTATGGTTTCACATCTTCCAGGTACCTTGTTTTGTATGCAAGGGACAATGATGGAATTGGATTTTTGGTTTTGTAAGTAAATTAGACAATTCAAATATTTTTAATATTACTGCTAAAATATAATTCACAAAGATCAACTTGAAGATAAAAAGCACTTCATAGCACTCTTCAATAATTTAAACAACCTCAAAGAAAAGGCAGAGCATGCCAAAACAAGTTGCTCTGTTTTCAGTCACACCACTCCTCTCTGCATTGCTGTAGCTCACAGAATCAGGATGAGATTTTCCCATTTCCTTGCTGGGGAAGGGATCCTTTCAGGAAGCTTTCTATGAGGAATGATATTAATATTTATTGTGTTAGGAGTTTGTGTCAATGGAATCACACAATGGTTTCCATGAAACAAAATATATTTTCTTGCTTATACATTCATACATATATATTTCTTATTTAATATGATGGAAAGAATGCCACAAGTGTGATGAAATTACCTCCTCAGCTATGTTTCTACTGCAGTCACGGAAGGCTCAGTTTGTGCTCGGTACAGCACGTTCTCTAATGTACACATTATGCAGCAATCTCTCTTCTACATGGATGATCACCTTCAGCAGCCAGACAAATTGGCAATGGAGCTATGCACCCCCCTCTCCATTGGTTACTTTCCAGCAATATATCTCTTTACTTACCATGTTTGGGCAAATGCTGTACAATGATTGTATTTCATGTTTTGCATTTGAGCTTTCCATATGCTGCATAATACCTATATTAAATCCTCAATAAAATAAAATGACAGTTGGAAAAGAAAAAGGTATTTTGTCAGCTATAAGCTAATAGCAAGAACATGGAACAAATCACATATTTTGGGCCTGATATGAACAGCTTTATGCCATCTACTTTTCAAATCCTGGCTTTTCTAGTCTTCTCATCTACCCTTGAATTACTTGCAATTCATGACTGCAAATATGGGAATATCACAATAACTCATGTTGCTGAAAATGGATCCATGTTCATAATTAGTACAAATTGTGTAGGTAGTGGAACGCCCGAGGACATTAAAGAGGCACTGGGTGGGGTCACGGGTAAGGGAAGCAAAGAACAAAGTGGTTCTAACTTCGGCAGCGGTGCCTTCCCCAGCTCACCAGTGCAGCATGCAATAACTTTCACAGCGGCTTCTTTTCTATTAAACCGCTGAGGTGCTTTATTAACTGGCTATGAAAACGACAAATTCAATCAGACTCTACTTCCCATGTTACTGGGTTACTTATTTTAATAAACCATCCACTATCATTAGGTTCTCACAAACAAAATGTAAATAGTTAGCAATACTAGTTAAAATTGCTATTCTTCTGCTTTAAAGTTCATTAAAAGACCAGAGTTCTCACCCCTTCAAACTTTTGTCACACGTGGAGAAGACACTACTAATGTTAACTACAATAGGTTTGAGGTTTTACGGTTAATGCCAAACCCAGAATACTACTAGAAGTGGCGTATATGCTTATATGGTGCATGCATGTACATGTATGCAGGCATACTCACAAACACACATACTAATAAACGTACTTGCTCAATCCCATGAAAATCAAATCCATCTCTAAGGAATATACTATACTTAGTGTAAGTAATACCAATGACCTTCTTTTTCACTGCTGCAGAGCAACCCAGAGTGTGTAAGTGCTCTCCTGCTCCCTCTGTACTGACCTAGTGAGCGCAAGCCAGCCATGGAGCTGTGAGAATTATGTGCACAACATTTTCACAGAAAGTAAAAAACGGGCTTTAAGTTTCTCCTTGCAGTAAGCAGATTTTGTTCTCTGAACTCCTTATGCAGGACAACCTAAAAAAACTCAACACCGTGACTCTCAACACCTGGAGGATTTGAGCTTTTTGGTACACTCACATGATCAATTGTTCAACACTATTGTTGTTTGTGGGGAAAAAAAAGAAATCCACAGGAGTCTTCAACTTACATTTGCTTGCTTTCTTTTACAGATTTCAAATAAGCGTTAAACAATGCCTGTGCCGACTTGTTTCACCACAGGCTCAGTTAAGCCCAATTAGGGTTGCCAGGAATCTAAGCAAACTGAATCAAAAAGTAACTTCAGAAGAGACTAAGCAGCAGTAACCGTCATGAGTCTCTCATGCTTATTTGTACGCATTAATCCAAACTGCTTCTCAAATTTTAGCTGCAATACATAGCATGCAGCAGACAGTGAGGCTGTTAACTGGGAACACCGGCATTTGTATAAGGACATTGGAAACACACCAGTGTGCCTGTGGAAAGGCTGCAGAGTGTTTTATCCAGCGAGTACCGGTGGTGGTTGGCCTTCCACACACAGGAGAATGCAAATATATCAGGGTATGATTTTCAGAAACTGTAAGTATCCCCAGGGAGCCCTCGCTGCTCAGCAACAATGAAAACCATTCCCATCAGTATTATTTATATTGTGTAATAATAGCATATTACTTATATATGGACTCAATATCTCTGTGATGGATAGGTTATTAAAATGCCAATGGATGGGTCAGAAATATATCAATATTTTAGCAGCACTGGTTATCAACCCAAGGCTATGCTGAGTCATATATTTTCTTGTGCTTGGAAAAGCTTGGAGAAAGCTACAATAACTGTCTGAAGTGACTGAAGGGATATTTGGAAGAGAATTCAAAGCTTGTAGTAAATAGTATCGTCCTTAAAAACAAACAGTCAAGATGGATTCACAAAAGAAAAAGAAAACGATGAAAAGAGATCCAGGCAAATTTAAAAGAGAGATCCGTATCACAGAAATTAATGGGAGTGACAGGCTGCAACTTTCAGCTTAACACAAAGACCTGCATGTGCAGCAGCAATGTAAATATATGTCAGAATAGCAGGTAAATTGTGGCTGGGCAGGGTGGGGGGGTGACCTGTGAGCTGGTGCCGAGCGCCCTGCGCGTCCCAGCACTGCAGCAGCATGCTCTGCCTCCTCGCGTCCGGGACACAGGCACTCGCCTGCGCAGAACTCAGCAGAGCCTTCAAGCAATCTCCTGGAGCTACTGAAGCTTCCAAATGAGTCTAAAGTAATGGCAGGGCAAGAGAAAATGACCTGCTCAGATGAGCTGAATGGTCATCTTATAAACTGAAAATGAAATCATGTCAGTCATGACAATGAAAGAAGGAGAATAAGAAATGGGGAATAATGTGATGATGAGGGAAGCCACAGCGAGGGAAAGGCCCCACTGCAAAGGACATCTGCTTGACTTCTTGGCATTATTTAATGGACATCACACTGCTAACAGACTGCAGATGCACTCCACAAGAGCAAGTGCAAACCATGCTGTCGTGCATCTGTTATAATGCTAAGACCTTTTCAATGATATTTGTAGTGATATTTGAACAGGTAAACATGCCCTTAAGTCTGCAAGTAGGAAAAAGCTAACAGAGAGTTATGAGATGGAATGGGAAAGGCAGTTACGGTACAGTCAGGGTACAAGTACAGCGTATACTAATGGGGCTCTAAAAGAAATAGTACTCTCCCTGCTCAGGAAAATATTTCCGCACGTGTTTAACCTTACCACCGCGGATAACTGCACTGATGAGGAACTCGGTGCTTCAGCGTCTGCAGAACCGGGATGCCTGTGAATATGCTTGTGGTTTACCCTTATACTAATATACCAGTCCTTAAAAAATGAATTCAAGACTTCCTCCCTCCCAAAGCTTTTGTGCTGCTACTACAGACCCAACAGTAACACTAACACTTCCTCATGCCAAATAAATGACATTATTCAATCCCTACAGCTGGAACTAATAAAATACTTCATTTTCTAACATGTTTTTTTCTACCATGTATGTCAATGTATTTCTATATAGTAAAAATCTCAGTTTTTCAGTCTCTGAAAGTACCGTATAATAAATCAACTGGAAACTACACAAAATTATCGCTCTGCCTAACTCCTGAAATTAGAGTTTGTTTGAAACAATAATTGTTCAACTTTACTACAGCTTTGTTCTTTGGTTATGACTTCCTCCTAATGAACATGAAGCACAAAACACCTCCTAAGGACTGAGATATAAATGTTTGATTTAAACACAAGTGGAATGAATAAGACCTTTGCTCGGTGAGAATACCACGATTTGGAACATAAAACAGCACTAAATTAGGTCCAGAGCATGATCTCTTGGGCTATGTCACTGACTGAATGTGATCACATCCTAATGGCTTAGGAAGTTACTACCTGTCAGTTGAGTTTCTGTAATTCAACTGAGCGCGTGCTCTTAATTCAGCACAACTGCAGGTGAAAACGTAAATAGCTTCCATCTTTACGAACCTAATCCAGTTATGTAGCTTGATGGATGGTAACTCGTTATGTCACTGTAATATTCTCATAGTCGAAGGTACAACCTCCCAGCAAACAGGACTTAACAGGTAATGCCATGTCTCCTTCCTAATTTCTGTTTTTACTGTTGTGTATGTATACAAACCCTGAAACGCTAGGAATCAGCTTCTGATTTTGTATTAATGTAACGCTGGTATAACTCCAATGACTGTAGGGGAATTTTTCTAATTTACGCTTATGCCAAATCAGGTCCTCTGAACTTCATATATAAAGAGAAGTGGTTTTAATATGTAGATATGATTTTCTTTTCTTATATAAAATTGATTGTGAAGGAAACTTAATTACATTTAGCCCATCTGTAGTAGTCAGATTAATTAAATATTTCTCTCTGCACTTATCTGTAATTGTAATGTCAACAGAGTTGTCCTAGTCCACGTTATGTTGCCATTAAAAAGGAAAAAGAAAATTACTTTTAAAACCTGCAGTGAAATGATGTTAAGTGTCTGCTTTAACTGACAAATTCAAGGAGATTTAGAGTTAAAACTGCCAACTCTTTCAATAACTCACTGTTATTGCAGAATATAAAGCACCCAAAATCACAACACAGGGCAGTTTATACAGAGCCAGTTCATAGAGTGTATCAGAAAATGCTTTACATACATTATAGGCTAAACAGGGTTTTTGTGGACAGATTTAAGAGTGCAGGCGAGTGAGTCAGTGGCTTGGACAGCAGGGGAGAGCACCAGACAGATGGGAAAGCACGCGGGGGGCAGCGACGCCAGCTGTGGGACCTTGTGTGAAAGGGATACACACCAGTGTAGAAGAGCAGAGAGAGTGGGCAGAGAGACGGTTGTTAGACATCTTGGAAATAAGGTGGAAAAGGAAGGATAAGAGAGGAATAAGGCCATTTTGAATGGGGTTCAGAAATGAGGAAGCCTTTGCCAAAAGACAGCACGGTCTTAGAGCCCACAAGATACAAAATCAGAAGGTCTCAAAATATATCTGTAAATGAGGAATCATCACTGAGTCAGAATGTTTCTATTGAGGTCCCACAGTGACCTCAGTTCTTGGCCCTAAATCAAGCTTAATTTATCAATGACCTAGAAGAAAACAGACAATCATTATACTAAGGTCTGACACTACAGTGGGGTATGAGATCTCACCCAAGACACTGAGATGGTCTGTAAGTGTGACACAATAAGATAATACATATTTCAATACATCTCAGTGTACAATCTAAGGAAAAAAATGTAACTGTGCTTGGGGCAGATGTATTCACAGTCTGAATGAGAAAGCTGCACAGCTCCGAGGATGGGGGCAAGCACACTGTAAAAGATGGTAGTAAGTAAAGGAGAGGAAAGTAATAGTCCTTCTTGACTGTCCAGTAAATGAGTATTCCTAAAATAGATAGGAAAAATAATTAACAACCAGTGAGGAATGTTGTGGCTTTTCTCCCACTGGTAAGTTTGAAATAGAGTTTGAATGTTTTTCCTGAAAAAAATGCACTAGCTCGTGTATTAGAATGAACTACTGGAAAGGAGGCAGAGACTAACTTATGAAAAGAACTATGTTTTTCCCAGCAAACCTAAAACTTACACAGCCTTAGAATGAATCAAGACTACAGAGGTCTGACGTAGGGAGCACCTAGTGCCAAATGCCCTGGTTCAACTGGTGGAAAAGAGCAAATGATGAGTACAGGGCTCTGTTTATTGTACTTTCAAAACTTACTTCTGCATACTTTCTACACTAGCTTACTCAATAATCATTCAAATGTAAGTCCAGATAATTGCAAGAACTGTGTTGTGTCTCAATGGAAACATTAAGAAAGAGATTAATATTAAAAAAGCATCTCTAAATGTATGCTTTATGCTTGCAAATCTATTCATTTAATATTAACATAAGACTAAACTCTGGAAGCATTTTGACAGGCACAGAGGTTTCTTCATTTGGGTATCCATTGGCCGTCTTTTCTGAAATAGAGACAGAGTTATGAGGTAGAGCGGAAAGGAGATAGAAGAAATTACTTGTTACATGTTTTTTTGTTGGTGTTTTTCTGTTTTTTAAAGAAAAAAATCAAGTACTGGGATGATAGGTACGGCACATACATAATTTCTGCCTTGAATAACGTCTAGCACAAGCGTCTGTTCCCTCACTGCACTGCTTCAGATGAAGTCAGTGGAACAACTGTCTTGAGCAAACAGACAAACATTGACATTCTGTGATAAAAAGGAAAACATACACCAAAACCATAGATTCAAATGACAATCAAGGACGTAACAAATAAACAAAGAGACATGAATTATGTATCATACCTCCATCATTGTCCAGGTTATCTCCACACACCATTTCCATGACAACGTTACATCCTGAGCCACTCCAGCCCACTTGACAAACACAGTGCCATCCATTCTGATCAAGAGTGCACCTCCCGTTTCCATAACAGAGACCTGGGCAGCCATCTAGAAAAGAAAATGTAAAAAAGAAGCCTTCATGGAGGAGTTTTCTTCTCTTCGTTTACAGTTGCAATTATTCTCTAACATTCTTTCATATGGTATTATACTTGCTCCCTTCAAATGATCACAGCTCCCTTGCAAGCCATTTATATTTTTGGCCAAATATGGAAAAATCCCCATCTTGGTCCCTCCCTTTGTTTGCCCAAAAGCCACTTCTCGGTGAGGAATGGGGATTTTTTAGTGTGTAACATTTTGTGCGCAGGAAAAAAGTGAGTAAGCTTATAAGAAGATATTTAGCAGTCTGCCGTGTCCATCTCTTTCTCTACTTATTGAAAAATAAGTTGTAGATCACAAAGGAAGGTATATGCATAATCAACGTTTATATCAAAGATATACATGGACAATATTGTTTAAATGACAAACTGGCATTTGTGGACATAATCCTACACGTTCCAGGGAGTGGAGGTGACATTTTTATTCTGTTCATAGTCAGCTGACTGAGAAAAAGCCAATTTGATTTATGTGACAATACAACTCTTTCCACAGAAGGCAAATGAGGGAGCATTTCCTTCCAACATCCAGTTCCACTTCCTTCACATTATAGCCGATTCAAATATGACAAACACTTGCCGTTTAGTGGCTCTGATTCTAGATCAAAACTGGAACAATGACTGTAGCATCCTCTGGATTATACACTTGTAAGCTCTGAATCAACAGTAATTTGGACATTCTCAGCTAGATCTCTTGCCCATAAGAGTGAGAGAGGAATTGTCTCTTGGATGTGTACACTCATGTCCATCTGCTTGGATAGTTTAGTGCCAGCTCAGACATTTGTCAAATCCTCACCATGTTACACATGGAGCCAAAGGACAATGGACAAAGCTGAGCAATAAGCTTGACAGCGCAAGGCCTCCCTTCTTTTTGCCAGCATGGACATACAGGAACTGAAAGCCCTTCTGTACTTGATAGTGAACATCAACACTTACGTGTTATCAGGGAGAATTTTTTTTTTTGAGGAAGAAAGAAGAGGCCTCGGTCTGCATATGTGTTTGGCAGCCCCAAGATGCTCCGAAAGGACTTTGGAGGAACCGACCAGAGAGTGAGACAATCTGTATGACTGGTCTGTCAGGCTGTGACTCACAGCCCAGCACGCAGCACATTTCCTGGCAACTTTACACTAGACACATCATCTCTCTCCTCCTCACCCTTGGCACAGTTTATCAATCGCATCTGCAACCAGGGGGATTGGAGGGTCTGACCCTCTTGCTCGGAAGACCTGAGATGGGTGGCACCTTTTTCTCTCACTGGAATTCTGGAAGTTGCTGCTCTAAAATAGCATGAGGTTGGCAACTACCAGGTATACTATCAAAGCCAATAATTTGCCTGTGTCGGGGAGTTGGGGGAAAGGGTGGGATGTGAGAGCTGTTCTGGGTAACGGGGATGTTTTTCCACTTCAGTTCACTGTCCTGCTGAGTTAATTCATTTCTTGTACACGATTACATTTTGCTGCTGTGTGTGGTTAACCTCTAAGACTATAAAGGTAATCAAATGAATGTCTACATGATTTTATTATTATCTAATTCTGAAGAAATAAAATAATAAATACAAAATAAACACCCAAGTCTTTCTGGAATATTGGTTACTTTGATATTTGAGTTAGCAGCATTTTTGCAAGGGGCAATGGGCATCACTGCTCTGCACAGCATGGCCAGGACTGAGGGACTGCTGTCAAACTCAGGGAAGGTACTTGTGCTGAGATGACCAAGCAGGACCTGCGGCAAGGCACGGAAATCAAATGAACAGCACCAGACACAAAACAACATAAAATTTAACTCTTGTATCAAATGATTTGAAGAGAACTATATCACATCTAGCATAGACAGCTTTTAAAAAAGTGTACTTCTCTATCAAAAGAAACTTCCTTCAAGCACAAATGACAAAAAAAAAAAAAAAAAAAAAGAAAATTTTTGTTCTCATGGAAAACAGGATCAACACAAAGTTTTTTTAGAAAGTCCTCAGCTCTGTCATTACTTTGGAATGGTAAGCAAGAGCAAAAACCTGATTTGCCTAACATAGCACATCAGATGGCCACATAAAATATGCTTACGTTGCTACAACTTTGCAAATTAGTTGAGCACATTATTTGTTAAAAACTGCATTTTCTTCTGTAAATCTCTCTCTGTCTCTGTGTGTGTGTATATATATCTATATATCTCTATCTCCATAAACAAATGTTTTATCTATTCTGGCAACTTAGCAGTACAGAAGCTCAGACAAAACAGGTAACATAAAACACTCCATTCCCAATACTTTTGTATCTTTTCATTATTCTTTCGCAATGCTGATATGAAAAACTTACCTCGAAGAGCATCTAAGTAGTGAGCTTAAAAAAGAAAAGAACAAAACTGAGATGGATTGAACTTCTGTACCCAAATGAAAATACAGACACCATTTGCTTGTGGCTTAGCACCTGTTGGTTAGATACAAAGTGTCTCCCTCTTCCTGCACTCAGAGCTATTCCTGCTACTGTGATCAAAACACATTGCGTATGTGATTGTTCTTCATTTGATGACAAGCATGCAGAGGACAGCTCGGGCCATACCTGGCAGCGCCTACCACGGGAAGAGCAGCTCTGTTTATCTTTTTAATTCTTTTGGTCCTTTTCTGGATTTGTTGTACACAATCTTTAGAAAATTAGGCCGTTCCTCCTTCACAAACCTAATTCTTGATTCAGCGAATCTGATTTAGTAAATTCTACACCCAGTGAATGAATTATCTTAAAATGGTCAAGATAAAGATAAAACATTCTATTTTTTTCCAAGAAGCAAGCATGAGAGCTTACGCTGCTTACCTCTGAAAATTAGATACCCTGCTATTATAAACAATTAAAATGTTTATGAATAATCTCGCTCTGGGACATTTTAGGGAGAAACACTATTAGACTCTGCAAAAACCTGTTGTGTTTCATTAAAAATATGACTATTACATTTGTAGAGTAATGACTTCTAAAAAGATCTGAAAGCTTTACCTTGTTAGGAATATCGTTAGAGGCCAGCTATAGAAAAATCACCTCTAGTGATAAGTAAAATATGTAAATCCTCAGACATGAAGGCAAGAGATTTAATGCAAGAATTACTTAAGCTGAATAATAGCTTCATCCCCTCACACCTTCTATTTCTTAAACATTTTTTTCCTTCCTGACTCAAAGTTCACATAGGAACACAATCGAAAGATATGTTAGGACTGAGATAGTTTACGTGTGTTTTTTAAGAAATTAATGCATCAGTGTTATTTCCTCTAACCAGAAAGCTGCACTGAGTTGCTATTCTGTGGGACAAGCAGGCTGCACCATCAGCGCAGAGGCACCTTTTTACGCCTGGCCTGATTCTGGGTCTCTGTTTTTCCAAAATGACTTGAATCAGACTGATGGCTATGGCAGATCTTTGTAGAACTAGTGAAGATTTTATGTATTTTATTTCTAGAGGTACAAAACGCCCTTACCAATGGTGCAGTGGTCCCCTTCCCATCCAGGGCTGCACTCACACTTCCCATCCTTGCACTGGCCGTGCTCAGCACAGTGAGAGTGGCAGGTACGTTCTTCACAGGTTGGTCCCACCCAGCCCTCTTCACACTGGCATATCCCTCTTGAACAGACACCATGGCTGCCACAGTCCAGCGTACATAGCTCTGCATAGGATTACAAAAATACATAATGTGAAACAGCAATTTCCTACTGCAAATAGACTTTGCACCGATACTAAATGTAATCACTTCTGTACCAATATCACTCATCAGTTGGATCAAATATGGGATTTCATCACCCAGTACAGACCTTACACAATCTGGCTGCCTCCTTCTTTAGCAGTTACTTGCGAGATCATTTATTTGCTTGGGGTGGGGACTGCAAAAATGATGGCTTTGCAAATGGTAGGGCAATGGGTCTAAACCAGACAAACAACAACACAAAAAAGTCCCTATCTTTCGCCTGATTTCAGCTGAGGCCTCGAATAACAGCATGCCATGTCTGTTCCCAGGTCCCACTGGCTCAGTTCTGAAATCTGTCGTAAACTCAAATATTGCAAGAGAGCTGAATTAAAGGATAAAGTGGCACATTAAATACATACAAGCAAAAGTCTTTGCAATATTCAGACATTTGTAGTGATGGCAAAATGGCCTTCACTTACAGTAAGAAGAGCCACCAGAAAGGTAACAGTGAGAAAGAAGAAGTGCAAGCACCCCACTCTGACGGCAGTGTACAGTATTAGATGACTTACAGGCCATGCAGATCTGCCTAGTTCTAAAATGGCTTTCAAGCATTAAAACTTTTTTTCCTTCCTAACTCTCATGAGTCAACTGCTAAGAAACCAGAAAAGCTCTTTCGGGAAGACAGGAGTACCTCCTTCATTGCACTCAGAACAATTTCTCTACCTGGGCATTGTAGAACACCACTTATCGTGAAGTGGAATGAAAGTCCTGAATTGTTTCAATACATCACAATATGCCAATTGCAATTCTACCTCCACTTAGACTAAAGTTGCTCTGTGAAAAGAATGGCTTCATTATAAAAAGGTTCTATGTAGTCTGAATTTATTTAGAATAATTAGTGTCAAGAGACAGAACTTGCTTGTTATTCTGCAATTAACCTGCCACAGAAATGTTTCCTCCTTCTTCCTCTCGGAAAGCAGCTGATAGCACTACAAGTGTAAGCCAAATAATCGTGTCTGCTCTGATTTCAAATGTCAGTGTTACATATTTAGTTGTTGCAAGATTTTTCCTTTGACAGATTTTAAACAATGATCATTTATATCTTGGAACTATTGTATATAAACATTCTTAAAAGCATTTGTAGTGACAAATGCTGTCACTGTATATAACCAAGCACAGTTTTTAAAGTTTAAATTGAAATCTTATCAATTCCAATCACTTTAACACAAAGAAAAAAGCAACACAGAAATGAAACCGCACAGTGACATCGCAGACATGCTGGGCTCTGTCTCAAGTTAGAGTCTAGCCCTCATTTTCATTAATAGCCGGGGTGATGGCACAGAGTGCAATCGAAAGAATCAGTTGAGTAACAAAGTGGAAGAGCATGGTCAAACTCAAAATTACCTTCAGAAGCAGAAGGCATGGCAAAGAACCTACGCTAAAATTCACTAAAAGAAACTGTGAAGTATTGTCCTGAGGAAGTCAAAATCAGTTACATAAAAAATAATTAATTTTACTATTCAGATAGGGACTGGCGTTATACTGGAGTACAAGATAAACATAATTATCTGATGATATTCCTGCAAAAGAGTATATAAGACAAGGAAGGAGACTGCTCTGCTATATTCAAACGAAAAACTGTGCTGAGCCTGGGACATTATCCCTTAGAAAGACTTGATTGCTGCCTGCTGATCATGTATTAATCTCATGCTTCATGCCTTGGACTGCCTGCCTGCAGGTACTGGGATGGATTTCTTCTCCCTTGCTGCATAATTTGGCTCGGCTTTTTTGTTCTGTTACTTGTTTGTTCCTCAGAAACTTGGGAGACCGCTCAGAGGACTACAGGGGGGACTTGCTCTGTTATCTCACTGGTACTGAACTCGCCCAAATACTTGCTCCTATGATCAGGAAGTAAACTGATCCCACCACATCTGGGATCACAAAAGACTCACCCCCAGGCCAGACTGGCAGAGGACCACTGGTATTATTTTAACCTACCTTTATAGCTTGGGGCACGGGCTAACTCCTGAGAATTAAATCTAACAAATTACCTACTACTTCAAGGATTTAGGCTGCTAGAGGGATGCCTTTGATCTCTCCTGATCTCCCTCTAGTTCATTATAATCATTGCTTTTGGTTTTTTACTGTAAGTGGCAGATTGTTAAGAGGATTTTAAGAAATATTCTGTAGTTTACACTATGCTAGGCTAAGTGGAGTAGTTTTTTTTTTGACCCTTCTGGATTGAGTGTCTACTACATAGTTTTTTGCAGTCGTGGGACTGGCTTAGTTCAACTGATGCCAAAACTTCAGGGAATATTGTAGGCATCAGCATACAGAAGTGGCAACGTAGGCTGGAACGGCTGAATTGGGGAAACAAAGTGACACATAGAGCTTCCAATCGTGTCAGCAGCTCCAGCAGCTCCCACCACTTCTCTATCTGTAAAAAAATCAAAGAACCAGCTGTGGAAAACCTTGACCACATTCCCCACACATGGCATGCACGCCTGCCTCACTTCTGTCTGTCTACCCAGCAGAGTCTAATCACGACAAACTTATCTTCCAAACAAACAAAAGAAATAGCAGCATGGAGCCGAAGGCAATGTAGGCACCTCCCTACCACAGGGACATAGATCTTGCACATATTCCTATTTTACAACCCCCAAATTAAGTGGATCTTAAAATGTTTGGAAGTTTTCCATTGTTTTCCCCACGTTTCACAAAAGGAATAAAATGTTTAAACACTATTTAAGCTCCTACATTCCATCAGTAGTATCTGCAGTAGTATCTGCAGCTTTAATCCACAGCTAATTCAAACAACCAAGATCAAAAAAAGCATTATCAGTCCATGTTGTCCTGTTTTTAAAGCAAAACAATTCCTTAGCTCCTCCTATAGACAAGCAAGTACAGCAATATCAGCACAGCAGGGAGCCACATTAGCATGTGTGTTTGTATCGAGAGACTGGGTTTCCACAGCAGACTAGACAAAATGTGATACTTGAGCGAGTGGACAGCGGCCGAATGCAATGGAAAACAATACAATAACTTGAAATAGGTAAATAGCTTCAAACAAAGCTGATGTGGTAAAAATTCAGACAGCACTGAAGTCAGACAGCAAATCAGACATCACGCAACCATTTTGCTTAATGGAGCGTCGTCCTCCTTCCATAGCAGTTGGTGCTACAGGACCCAGTAGCACCCCAAAATGCAGTGGGTGCCCCACAAGGGGCCAGCACAGAGGGGCAAGGGCTTTGAGCTGTGGGTAGGTGCAGCAGCTGAGACAGCCAAAGACGTCTCCTCTGATTGAAACAGCTATTCCACTCCCTCTCTTCTCCATCCATCTTCTGGCTCTGCCTGGAGCTTATCATCTGAAACTGTGGTGAGCTGATTCAGATCATGATACTGGCAGATAATTATTCACTTTATTTTCCTGGGATAATACGTGACAGCTTGCTGGGCTAAATCAGCCCACTGAGGGATGAGAGAAGCAACACAGGCAGGGCAAGGGAGGAGGTGCAGATCACAGCCTGGACGGGGACTGTCCTGCTGCGGAGCCACAAGCTGTGCCATCGTCTGACCGCAAAGGACAAGAGCAAGGGGTGGTGACTGATGTAAGGTAGTAAGGGAGGCAGGTGACAAGAGGTACAGTTTGGATTAGTCGGCTCGGGGCTATTACATCGCAAGCCTTTAGTTATGCTATTACATTAATTGTCAAGCATTCTCACAATGTACAGTGCAACACACACAATTCTTTAAGTCCCTCAACTGTGTTGGTGTTTAGGCTTGTAGGCTTACATAAAAGCCATCTCTTCTCTCCCACTCCTCTTTGTCACTGTTTAGTGGGACATACGCCTGCCCAGCTTGCCTGCCTGAGCTCTAGGCAGATCTTGTGGAGCGTGGTGGGTTGAAGGCTGGTCTGTGGCCAACAGACCAGATCCTCAGTAGGCATGAATTTTCGTGGCTCCCACGAAACCAACAGAGTCACCCTAATTCGCAGTAATTCACAGCCCTGTTTCAGTTTTTGTACCTGTACACTTTGCAATCAAAACAAAGCTCTCTAAGTGTAGGGCTGGAAAGTTAATTTCCTTATTTAAAAAAAAGCTCAGCTGTGCAGACTCACCGCAAGAAACGCGCCGGCAAATTGCTGGGACCTGGCCTCAACTGACCCTGCAGTTTCTTACAGACTTTCATGAAATACTGTCTTTATCAAATCTAAAATTCAGAGTCCTTAGACTTAAACCAATTAATGAATAAGAGACTTAAAAAATGTTCAACTCAGTCTAGAATTTTTACTGACATGTCCTTAATTCTGAATGCTCATTAATTTTCTTGGAAGAAGGCAAATGTGAGCTGTGAAGCATTATTTGTACATATTCTTGAGAAGGAGACAAATACGTTGACCATTCCTGAGCTAATCTAAAAAGCATTAAAAATTCACTCCACACTCTTCATTTTAATTATCTAAGTCAACAATGAGTTCTTTCAAATGTGTTTTATAATAAGTTTCTACTTATGTGATATGAAAAGGGAAATTAAAGCTAAATATTTTATAATTTGTAATGATAAGGGAAGATTTCAATGTTAATGCAACATGTTTTAGAAATAACTCTTAGAAAATCATGCTAAGAATACAAAACTATATGTAAACAAAAGCGGCCAAATAGTATGAAAACACTTTCATTTTACTTTTCTTCACATTCGGTGGTGAGTCTTGTTCTACAGACAGTCTAAACCTTAAGTATCATATTCATAATTTTGCTATCCATTTTTTAATAAGTGGTTTTCCATAAAGATTAGAAATTAATCTATCCCGACTTTCACCCAATAAGCTTAACTGCTGGAGGCAGCAAAAAATCACCTATCTAGGTCTAATAAAGAAAGTTTTTTCAATTTAAATATACATTGCATTTAATAAGCTTGCATGATAATTTCAACAATGTTCCTGAGCTTTTTAAATTACCTTCCTGCTGTGTCCTGGAGACAACTCTGTTCCAGCTTTCATTTTCAGCAACTGACTTTATTAATATAATTTTTTACACCACAAAAAATTTCAAAAATGTAAAGTTTTAGGAGTTTCAGAAGCACTCGAGCTATTTTTTTTCAGTAAAACCTAATGGAACGTTGTCCCCACCAGAGGTTACCTGAGAGAGTGCACTGTAGAGGTTTAATGTAGATACCAAGTTTTACATATCTGTACTAGAAGAGATGTTATTTTTATGGTACAGCTTATATTATTTTCCTGATTTAAATAAACTCCTTTGGCAATCTAGATGTTATAACTGCATCTAATCTAGGCTTCTCTAACAGCGTCACAGTATGTCAGTTAGGTGTGCAATTTTTTACATTCTTAGCCAACCACAGCTATGCCAATAAACTGTCAAGCTAGGGACAGTTCTTCTACAGAGGCAACATAGAAGTATTACATGGGCTATGCCAGTATTCAGCGGCACCTGCTCTTCCAACCCGAGCTGGAAATCAAAGGGACTTGGAAGTGTCTGCAAAACATTAATTTTGAAGTCTTTGGCTGTCAGCTGCCAGGTTTTGTGAACATGTTTCCTCTGGTAAACAGCAATCAGGTTCCTGTGTGGAAGAGGCAGCAAAGGTGCATTCCCCACCAATTACTGCTACGCCTTCTCCCTATCCTTCACACCACCAAGCAACACTTGATGGGAAAATGTCATAGAATTTTATGTGAAATTCAGTACAATCAAAAATAAATCAATATGATAGATCATCACTGAATGACTGACAACTGTTTGGCAAAAAAATAAAAAAAAGCCTCTACTGCTCTACTGTCAGAATACTAAGATAACACACACTTCTGACATGTATCTATGTGCATAGCCCAGTTCACCTATTTTAAGGTAGATTTATAGAAAATAGAGGTGCAAAGGACTTCACATGGTCATCTATTCTTCCTTGTTCCAAATGAAATCATACCTGGCATCCCTTAAAAGCTCCCAGCAACAGAGAATCTACAACAGGACTAGGTAATCCATACCACCACCTGACTATCTTCACAGACAAATACTCTCTCAATCTAAATTTCTCCTGCTGCAATACTTCTTGTCCTTCTCTCCATGCATCGCACGCGTACATCTGACAATGAAATATATTAAAGGTCATCTCACAATACCACAACAATTTGTGAGTTTGAGTGGTTTGTGTGAATAAATTCTGAGCAACGCTTTAATGTTAATTACATGAACACTGCAAAACTATTGCATTGAATTTGCTCTCACATATACCTCCAAAATAATTTCCACAGTCATTTCCAAAGATTCTGCTCTTGCACAAAGTGGGACTTGGTGGCCCATCCCAACAAAAGACACAAAGAGTGAGATTCATCTCATCCAACCTGAGACATTTGTGTCTGAAATAATTTTCTATTACAGTCTGTTATCAGACTAGAATGTTTAAATTTATTCAGCTGTTGATATTTATCCTTTCTGACACTGTCATGAAGCAAGAGACTGTAGCAAGCATATAAAGCTATGTTAAGCAGAAAAGCAATGATTTTGGAAAAATTCTCAAGGAGAAAACGGGTCCTACTCCAAATCCTATTTGCCCTCATTTCTGGCTCTGAACAATGTTAGAAAGGCTCATAAGACCTTGCAACTATTTACGATTTTCTGTGCGTTCCACAAACATGTGGACTTTCCTTGAACTCCTTAAATATCATTCTTTTCTTGCGTCTTCTTGACGTCTTCTGTTACTCGGACTCGTATTAAGTACCCCCTTTCCCTCATGATTATATGACTGATACCCTGTTTCCTATTTTCTCTTCAGTAGATCTATTGGGTTTGCTATGAAATACACTAGCGATTCCAGTAAATAAGCTTTTGGGTGGTCTCACTGGCAACCGAAAAATAGCACAGCTGGAATCACTCTCACTGAATAAAGGTTCGATCCTGGCGCTCTTCTTCATGTTATGAACTGCATTATCCCAGGACGTGTTCTACCGGCAGGCAATGAGGTACTTTAGGAGGTCGGGTCTTCCTCAGAGAGACAAGAGTTGCGGAAAAGTACTATTGAATAGTCAGTGTCTTCAGAACAAAGCGGGGCAATCTAAACTTCACATAGCCCTGACTGTTATTTGGGATAATTCAGATGCAATAACTGCACAATAATCAACTATTTCTACCAAAGGCAAAACTTCTCCAAAACTTCTCCATTCTTCAAACATTGTTTCATTTTAAACCTTTCTACTGTAAGCTTTATGCAGAAAACCTTTCTGATGTGCTGCCTCACAGATATCTAACCACCTTTCTTATCTTCTTACCACAGGCCACAACACATAAAATAAAACCACTGGAACTAAAATGCCATATCCTCACTGCTTGTTACTCAGAATGTTTCACCATCAATCTAGTGACGGTTTTAACTGCTTTCTGGAAATAATCCTACCATCATCTCATTGAACTTATTTCTGATGCATTAAGTATTCTATAAATAGCTCTTTTGACCTCTAGTAGGAAGCCTGCTATTCCATTAATACTATTGTGCATCTCAAAATATATGAATGTAATTGCATTATTTAAAAAACTGTAACGTAGCTTCTGATAATGCTACACCTATTTGAAAGTATCTTTTCCAAACTGGGAGCCTCAATTTGCTTGAAAATTTATTTGTGTAGAAAAGTAATCAGTGGACAGACAGAAAGGTCCATAGGGCAAATACAGCAGAGGTGGGGGAAATGACAGAGAAACTTTTCCCCCTTCTTAGATCTTTTATCATACTTTTTTTTTCAGCTTTATTTTTCATCTGATGAAGAATATTTTCTTCCTGATCCAAATCCAATTTGTATATATAAAAAACCTCACCCTTTATTGATTTTGCTGTGGTTCAAAATGGTATTTTTACAGTGCAAAAATTTAATCAATACCGTCTGACGAATCTGGACTGGTAATGGTAAACACACTAACAGATATTTCATTTCAGGCAGCCAAAGCTCTGAAAATTGATACCACTGAAAAGGATTACTCATTTGCCATTGGGTATATCTCTGTTTACCCAGCCATAGGACTGGTGTAAAGCAGAATACAATTATGCTGTGCTTGCCACAAAAGGGACTTCGGCTGCAGAACCTGTCTCTTTCTTAGAGATGATACAGGTTGGCAGGTCGGACAAGGCCTTTGTGGGAAACGTTTAAAATAAATGAGCAGAAGCGTAACCTAATAGCAAGGAAGATTAGACTGACACAAGGGTGAAGAGAACCACACAGTATTCTGACCAGGACATTTTTTAAATACTTTGTTTCCCAAGTAAATGTGGGGTTTCCTTGTCAAATTTGGTCCTGTTTTATAATTTGTCTCCACTATTTGATTTCAAGTTGTACATGTTGTAAAGCAGTGAGATTACAGTCGTCACTGGAGATTCGTACTCTGACTAACAAGCTCTGAAATCCTTCACAATACACTGAGAATCACAAAAGGAAATGGCGTGCAACGTCTACCTTGTTCGATATTTTATTTGATCAGACTAGTAAGAAAGCCGTCCAGAACAATCTATCGTGGGCAGTAATGAGTGAGATGAAAGCTATGAAAGCTATGCCTTTGTGTTCATTCACAGGGGGGAAAATGCAATCCACAGTTCCTCGGGCTGAAAAGCCAGTTGTGTAGGAAAAATGGGAAACCTGTTGAGTAAGTGACAGACCACGAGAATCAGGAAAGGCACGAGGCCTACGATAACGATGAGAAACATGGAGAGCAACCAAATGGCTTTGTAGGGAAAAAGGTAACAGGCAAAGAGATGGCTCAGCAGGTACATTTAATAAAGCTGTCTCACAGGTACAGCCTGAACTAATCCAGCATCAAAAGAAAATAAAGATTTTGAGACACCTATTTTCAGCAAGGGTTCACCAGATTGCCTGAGTGGATCTGGACACGTCTTTACATAAGCACTAAATCTTTCATGATACACAGAGGTACTATTATTAACACTGAGTAGGGCTCTGCTCAGAGCACAAAGTTTTCCACAATTATTTAATTAGTAAATTCGATCAGTAATATTCAGTAAAGAAGTAATGATTTACTTAAGCACTATTTGCAAAGAGTAGGCACCATCTTTAATTCACTGGCTTACAGGATGACCTTTGAATATGGGTCCTCTCACAAAAATTGCTCCAGTAAGTGCTTACCTCACCCAGGTCATGTGCTCTGTACATTAGATGTACCTGCTGACTTCAGTAATGAAGATATATTTTACTTATCATATCTCTGAAGGACTCAAAATGCTGAAGAGGTGGGCACTGGTACTACTTCTCAACATATTACAAGAACATCTATTCAGATTCACCTGTGTAAAAGCAATGGCAGCCCCAAATTGCACAGATACAGCGCTGCCCAAATCAGACATAGAGTCGGCACTCAGAAGGAAAGGGGATAGTGACTTGAAGAATCTACATCAAAACGCCAGGACTAGATGCTTTTAAAAGGACGTAGTTCCATTTTTACAAATCTTTTTTTCAGGGAAGAGCCAGCCTACATGGACAGACAGAAACAGCGGATCAACTACAATAAGCCTTAGGAACTCTGTGTTCCCAACAATCAATTTGTATCACAGTAATGATTAATATGTGAAATTAAAGGTCATTACCAGCTTCTAAGTAACATCTCAGTTTCACAATCAAAAGCAAAATCAGCTGAGGAGGCTGGCCTTGCTGCCTCTCTTTTTAGCACAAATAAGCAGTTTCTTGGACAAACTCAACAGGCAGGCATAACAAGCTGTTTCACAAAAGCAAGGGGTGCAGCCTCAATTAGCAAAAGTCATACAGTGCTCAGTGACTGACTATAAACACTGCTTACGCGGACAAGGAGCAAACATTTCTATGTTCATTGCTGCGTTTGTGAAGATGAGTACAGAGAAAGATGAAGTAGGT
Source organism: Gymnogyps californianus (assembly GCF_018139145.2). Taxonomy (NCBI): domain Eukaryota; kingdom Metazoa; phylum Chordata; class Aves; order Accipitriformes; family Cathartidae; genus Gymnogyps; species Gymnogyps californianus. Next base: position 18,740,092 of record NC_059479.1, read on the forward strand.
CAGTGTAAATAAACCATAACTTCCTCTGTGTCAGCAGCATGAACAGAAATAGCAACATGCATCTGGCAGCTGCTGTTCTGTCTTGCCGCTGCTAAAGCAACGATGCAGCTCATGACTTGCATTTTTCCTGCACCAGGGAGAAGCAGCACGTTGGGCACATGACCCCAGCTTTTAAGTGAGCCCTGCTATCACACTCCTCAGTGTCCGTGGTACAACCGCAATAGTGCTTTGTAGACTTTAAGAAGGGAACGAGTGTCCTTTACTATTGTGCTCGGTCTCTTCCTTCTAGGCTGCCTACATTTTTTCCACTAACTCATCACTTCTCCCTGGTCCCTCCTTGCCCATGCAAACGCTGCTTTGCTGAGGCAGTTCTGGTGTCCCCAGGACATGCTGCCCAGTCACATACTGCTCAAAGATACCCTGCTACTTCTTGCTCTGCAGAGCTGACAGAGGCACCGCCAGGCTGGCCGCCCTTTGAAGAAGGCATTTTTGTAAGGAGCGCATGGGTGACCAGAGTGGGAGCTGAAAATACGAATGTGCCATGTGAACAATCAGCTCTCTGCAGTCCATCAGAAAACGATTTTGGATCACAAGGTGATAGATACTATTTTAATAATCTGTTTATAAAATAGCCAGGGCTTCCTAAACCGCAGAGCGACACACCCAAATGTACACTGCAGCTACAATACACAAGGGGTTTTTGCTCTATCACCATAGAAATGTTCTTGCATAATTACTATAAACTTAATTTTATTTAAAAAGTATTACTAGAGCCTAAACATTAAAGCAAAAGTCCTTAAAGAGGGCAGAGACCAGGAATTCCTTAGATGTCTACATATATTACCCTTGCAACAATCTACACCATCAAAAAGCTTAAAAATGCAGTATGTAGGAGAAAAGAAAGTTCCCATGATTTTGACTTTTATCAATAGCAATTTCCTATTTTCAGAGGTAAGTTAAACTTCATAGACTCTGCTGCATAAGCATATTGAAATTATAGCTATTTTTGTAGAACTCTTACCATGACAATAAAAAAATATTATAAAAATCTGCTTTTCAGGGACTGATGCAACACATTTTGCACAATAGATGTTCTGAAATTCACTGAAGGACAAAACCTGTAGTTATTCTAGTGCTTTTTTGTACTCTTCCTCTAGCAATTCCCATTTGTGATTTTCCAGCTGTGAGGAAGGGAGCTCCCTCCTAACACAAGAACCCTTCTTTAAATGCTGGTGGTATGGACAACTTGTCAGAGTTTCATCACTGGACTTCGCTTAGCAAATTAAAAGTTTAAGATCTTGTATGTCGCTACTGTTTTGTTGTCCATCTAGGCTGTTTTTTCCCCTCCATTGCAGCATCCACAACACCAGCAGAACGTCCCCACAACTTCTCTACTTCAGAGACCTCTTTTATAAACGGTTCTTGTGGAGTATGAGCCTTTCATATTCAGGATTTCCATCTTGGAATTTTGGAAATATATCCAATTGGAAAATATCCAATTGGATATTTTCTTGGACATAGAGTACTCACAAAAGTCCTTTCCATACTATATCCTGTCAGTTGTTTTACCGTGGTTCTTAATCACTGTCTAGTAGATTGACTACCATGTAGGCGATACATCTGAGATGCAAAAAGGGATGCAGGCACTTAACTACAACTTTAAATGTTTAAATCCAAAATTCAGACCCTTAAACCCTTTGCTCAGCTTACCTAATTTGGAGGTGCTTCAACCACTCTGGCACTTGAATTGCTACTAAAATCCCACTTATTTGCCAGGTTTTGCTACTAGATGATCACCCAGCTGAGGTCATAACAACTTTCTGTTAAGCTCTCTAGTTTCACAATCTGCATCATCTGACATAGGTGTTGCCTAAGGATCCTAACGAGCATTACTCTCAAAACAGAGCTACTGGAGCTGGCCTAGCACAAACCACATCGAGGTGGACAGTTCCTGGACACAATGGACTTCCCATAGAGACGCGATGCCATGCATACAGAGAGCAAAGTCTCTGTTCGCTCCCTAGAAGGTAGGATAAACAGGACCGTATTGCTGTCACCAGAGCAATTCGGGTACCTTGCTCCTGGATAGGGGAAATGCTGCTGGGACAGAAGCATCCGAAATTGGGTCTGTGGATTCCACCCACTGGAATAAGTAATACCTTTTTGTGGATTAGACCAGGACTTACAAAAGCAGACTTAAGTCAATTATGTTTACATTTGAATGACGGATATTTCCAATAATTGCTGAATGAGGTGCAGACAGCACTAGATTAAGAATCTTAATTTTCAGGAAGAAAAAGGGAAGGAAAGAGCCATTATTTTTGGCATATCTGCAAAATAAGCAGCAATCGGTTGAAAAACGTCCCAAGTTTCCTCATTGTATATCTCATACCCTTGACTTATCCTATTTCTTAAATCAATACATGACTACATCAGGTATTTCTGGTTCCCTCTGGACTGATTTCAACATGCAGGAGAATTAATTTTTATTGGAGTGCTTCTTCACTGCCTTAAATTTCTCATGTTTTAAATTCTCCAGCAACACATATTAAGTGTTCCAATCTTTAACTACTAAGTTTTTAATAGAAAACCAGCTCACCAGATATCTTTTTGCAAACTCTTGCAACTCTATAGGAGATACAAATCAAACTAGTCACACATTGTTTTTTTCTTTTCAATGAAATATACAGTACTAAGAAGAGTCTTTCCACAAGGTCAGACAATGTACAGCAGGGGTGTCCTGGTTTTGGCTGGGATAGAGTTAATTTTCTTCCTAGTAGCTGGTATAGTGTTATGTTTTGGATTTAATATGAGAATAATGTTGATAACACACTGATGTTTTTAGTTGCTGCTAAGTAGTGCTTATACTAAGTCAAGGATTTTTCAGCTTCTCATGCCCAGCCAGCAAGAAGGCTGGAGGGGCACAAGAAGCTGGGAGGGGACACAGCCAGGACAGCTGACCCAAACAAGCCAAAGGGATATTCCATACCATATGACATCATGCCCAGTATGTAAACTGGGGGGAGTTGGCCGGGAGGGGTGGATCGCTGCTCGGGAACTAACTGGGCATTGTTCGGTGAGTGGTGAGCAATTGCATTGTGCATCACTTGTTTTGTATAGTCTAATTCTTTTATTATTATTATTATTGTCATTTTATTATCATCATCATCATCATTATTATTTTCTTCCTTTCTGTCCTATCAAACTGTCTTTATCTCAACCCACGAGTTTTACTTTTTTTTTCCAATTCTCTCCCCCATCCCACCGGGTGGGGGGAGTGAGCGAGCGGCTGCATGGTGCTTAGCTGCCAGCTGGGGTTAAACCATGACAAGGGGAAACTTCAATCATCCTTTTAATTAGCAGAGCAGTAATAGTCAAAGCTCCTCACAAATTAAAGAAAGAGGACAGTTAGATGAAATTAAGTAAGTCCATCATTTCTTCAGAACAAAACAATGAAGGATGGTTACAGTGTAATTAAAAAGTTCTTGAGATTTGTCTAAAATAGGGAGCAGAGTAGAAGTACCAACATGGAATAGAGCAGTCTATAGAAAATGCATGACAGATTACATCACGTATTGAGGAAATTTCAAGGCTATTTTCACTACTGCTAGTTGTTTGTAGTGAATAGCCTTGTCCTTGGCAAATGAGGATGACTGACATCCATAATTTGCAATTTCCTAAACCTGAAGAGTTTTCTGATTGCAATGAAATGGTTTTACCTAATTATTTTTTCAAGTTGCAGTTTTTGATGTTTAATTTTGAAACCAATTTGAGATGTCTTGAACTATATTAATATACTGTATTATTCCTTCATTTCTCTTTGAAGCACTTTACTTTAAAAAATGCATACTTCTAATGATTTTTAAATTACTCTACTCTGCACATATCAATTTACAACAATTACAACATTTTGCATTTTTCAAAGCACTTCAATTTTAAAGAGGTTTTATGCTTCGCAAGATACTGAAGGAAGAGGCTGATGATCCATTTTTACCCTTTGTAAAATTACCACCAATCTTGCTAGAGAGCTTAACCAAAAATAGATATGCTAAATATATACCATCTCCATATAATCATTTTAGGATGAATGTTTTTGTAACTAAGAACTGCCAGTATTCTTTTCCCAATCATAATTAGGTTGCTTCAGTGGTATAAATGGATTCAGTGGAATTATGACAAATGTCCTGGAGTAAGGAGGATGGAAACTGGCCTACTTTGGCTGAATAGAGTCTAGAGAAACGAATACAGGACAGGATGTCAGAGGCATCAGCTCTGTAACAGATTTCATTACTTTTCAGTCTATAATATTTTAGGCATAGTGCTGCAATTAATTAGCAAGTCGGGACTGGATCCTCACCTGAAACACACTGGGATTGCACTGGTGGCATCACTGCAGTTACACTAATTTATGCTAGCTAAGGCTCTGCCCCACTGAACAACACTGTCACCCATTTTCTCTTGATATTTCACTCCCTTAATCTCAAGGCTCCATGTTAAAGGTGTCAATCTGAGAACAGAAGACGAGTTTTTTTGTTCAGTTTGTTGATGCTGCACCTTCAATTAGCCAGAGCTTCCCTTCTACCTGACACGAGTAGTCAGTACTCACAAGGTTGATTTTGTCTTTCTGAAAAGCACTGCCTATATGCCTCAAAGGGAGATGACTCATTAACATCAAGGGATTTTGGATGACAGCCTATAAATAAAGCAACAAAGATCCACAGACATTAAGTAGAAAGTTGACTATACTGAAGTACTGGTGACATTAAAATAGTGTACTATCAGTCTTCCATCCTACTGTATTATTTTGTAATGTATGCAGTAAATCACCCCCATATTGCACAGGTCAACTGAGCCATATGTTGAAGGTCTGAATAACAACGGATTTTCACATACAATCATAACTGGATTCAGTATGGTGTAAAGATGCTGAGACTCTGAAATATTCCAGGGATGACCTTTTCCAGCACAGGCAGTTTTCGCAAAAAATACTTTACAATCAGTCTCACTTGGAACAAAGTATGAAATTCCTAATCTCTATGCACATCTTTTAGAGAAGGAGGAGGAGGAGACTAAATGAGAAATGGAACCCAGTCTCTTGTGCATCTCTCTTGGGCACGTCCACTGTCAGATGGCTAAATTGGTAACGGCCAAATGTCTTTGGGCGTTTTTGTGCAACTTGCCAAAGGATGACTGAAATAGGAAAAAAATAAAACTAAATGAGCAAAGTGATAAACAAGATAGCAAGGAATTACTTCAAACACAGAATACTCACATTTATATTGTGAGTATTTTCATGGGTTTTTGATTTTTGGTGCTTTACATCAGAGAAGCATTTGTTTTTTCCACAGACTAATGATTAGAGAGATAAAATCACATGGGTTTTTTGACAGCATGAGCTAAAGCCATTACAACGTTTGAAGACAACCTATTTGCTGTATGGTAGGTGTGACTGTTGGGGTCAATGTCTTGGACAATGTGGAACTGTAACAGTGCTGTTGCTGTTTCTTTTTGTCTTGGAAACACTTTGGGAATCAACATGGTGGAAAGACAGCTCTCCTCGGAGATGTCTGTGGACCTCTGCCTGAGATCAGCTTAGCTTGGCCCTAACAGCTGTGGCTCCCTTTTAGGCAAAAGCAGACACAAGTCTCCTCATTCCTTGTACAGTCCAAAGTGAAGACTGCAGAAAGTGGGATGGATGACTGTTCAAGGGACAGCTGACTAAAACAACTTAAAGAAATAAAGTTACTGTAGAAGACGACACTGGATCTCTGTGTATATTTCAACGTAGATTACACCACAGGTAAAGGCAGCAAGCAATGTCTGCTCAGGCCAGCAGGAATGAAAGATTTGATTACATTACTCGAATAATGACTGCAGCACTGATCCTTGCAACTGGAATTATAACAGCTATGTCCAAGGTACAGCATTTGGAAGAACTCAGCTGGAAGAACTCAGCTGGAATAACTCTATGCTGCTTCTCCACAAATTTCTGACATTGGTATAATTTTGAAGCAGTGGAAGCCATAGCTTGTTTTTGACCATCAGTGTTCAAGTCAGTTGGCAAATTGGCAAAACAGGCTAATCCATCTTCCTCATGGTCAATACACGTCAGTGTATAAGCATATAGAACAATTAAAGCACTTTGATCTTGTCCATATAGTAAACCAAATCTTAGGTACAGATAGAAGGTAGGTGACTCTTTTTTCTCCTGATGTCACATATGGCTGTGGAAAGGATACCTATCAACGGTGTTTTGATTGGTGTAGCTAAAGATCTGTCAATATTTTCAGAGTGAAATTCAGCTGATGCTGCCTAAAGAAGGCAAAAGAATCAGAAGCATATTATCTTTCTGTCTGAATGTTAGCTGATAGGAAAAGCCTTTACAAACAGGCGCAATAAGTAGCAAGGCAAAGCCTGAATGAAAACCATGTCATCTTTGGGATAGGCAAATTGAAATCTGAGCTAACAAAAGAAAATGGCTTTTCATGGAAGTTCAATATTGTAGGGTAGAAAGAGGCCAAATATGTCTGTAACACATATCCAGCTAAGAATATTGAAAGGATGGATCTTAACAGAGCTGAATAAAAAGCTAACATAGGTTGTGTCCTACAAGTACTGTAGGATTAGCAATACTAAATGTCTGAACAACTTTCAAGCCATACCGAGATGCTCTTACTGAGAACCAATTCAAACACGATGAAAACATATCCTGACAGCTGTTTTGGAGTTCTGTAAGAAGATTTTCTGGACCTCAAGGGATGGCAACTGGCCATCAAGAACTTTGGATCTAGAAGGAGTATCTGGAGGTGGTGCAGTGAGATCGGTTCTTGGCAGTCCACAGGTCAGAGCAGAGACTACGCTGGACATCTGTGTTGATCTGTTAAGTTGACTAGCCAAAACTGGGTTGGACCGTGTGAAACTAACAGTGTTGTGGCTCTGTTTCTTTTGGTCTTGGAAATACTTTGGAAATCAAAGCAGTGCAAAGCAAGTGAGCAGGTCTATGCTACACTGGAGAAGGATGCTGACCTCAGGCCTCTGATGATAACAATAAGATCTTGAAGCACTTCAGAATTACCACTCTTTTGGCTAGAAGCTGGTGTAATGCCCACATCAGGAGAGGATGTCCATGATTTTGGCAGCAAGCATCTGCTCTCCCCAGCCCACAGCTGTTAACAGTATGCTTTGTAGCAATGCTACAAAGGTGCCCGATTGCCAACTAATCCTCGTACATAAAAGATGCTCGAGCTGACAGGTCATGCAGGACAGTTTAACTAGAGCAGTAAGTCAGACGGACTCTGGACTGGTTATATGGTAGTTCATTCAGTGCCACACAGCTTTTCTCCACAGCCATAGTTTAAGAAACATCTCTAACACTGGAGCTATTTTTCGATAGAAGAGTAATCCTCAACTCTGAACACAAACTAGGGCTGCCCTAGTTATACCAGCCTTTGTAGTACAGATGTTGTCTGTTGAATTATTCTATTCTATTGAATAAATTAATTCCTTAAGAACATATGTAAGGCCTAAAGAAAAAGGAAGAGCTCTTCAGAAGAAGCATTGCAAAAGTTCAATGGACAATCTGAGACATTTAGCTGCTGAGCCAAAAAAGGGGATAATGCCAGAATTCATACTCCTATATGGAAGCCTCCAAGATGGACTCTGCAATACTTAGATGGATCACAGCTACGGCCTCCTCATTTTGACAGTCCCTTTAGAAACAATGCCCCATGCAAGGGAAGACTAGAAATAAATCCAATTCACTCCATTACTCTGTGCTTTTGTGCATGTGCTCCCTCAAATACTTATATATAACTATATACACATTTCACCTTTTTTAAACTAGCCACTTCTTACCAACCAATTAATTCAATCACGTCACAGTTCCGTGTTTGTTGTGTCCAAACACTCTCAAGATGCAATTTCATGTACAATCGGATCTGAACAGTCTGCTAGATTAGAAAAAGGCATTGTCTTTAGTACAGCAACTGTGCAGAAGAGCAAGTATATACAAGAGCAAGTAACTGCTTGAATGATCAGGCCATGCATCCTTAGCAAAATGGTATTTCTTTAAGTGTGAAAAACGAAACCTGTTTCATAAGAAACACAGGAAAGATGAGTTAGTTAACGTGTAGGTATCTTCTTGTGTTTTTCTTTGACCTTTGAATATTTAAGCTTGGAATTTCAGTGTTCCCTTGATGTAATTTTTTTATGAAGCAATAGGAAAAGAAAAATGAATACTTTATGTGGTCAGTCATACTTCCCAAAAGGCCTACCCAAAACCCAAAATATACATAAATTTTTTTCTGGCATTATTCTTCTTGTGGAGGTGGAGACAGAGCCAGGGAGAGAGAGAAAGAGAAAGAGAAACGGGTGGTGGTGGAGAGAGAGAGGTGTGTGTATGTAGCATTATGAGAAGCAAATGGATTTAAAATATTGGCTCTTTTTATAAACATTAAGGACAAAAAACATAATGAATTTGACAAGGAATCTGACAGTCTTTCTCCTCACAGAAAGAAACACGATTGTAAGACTTTTCACCTATTCAAACTGGGAGTAGAAGGTGCACTTTTTAGCAGAGAGGGTCAGGCATAATTGAAACAATTTACCTAAGGACACAGTAGACTATCCTTCATTTTCAGTCTTTGTGAGAAGGTTGAATTTCTAAAAACTAAACAGAAATTATGAGTGTCATGCAGAAATTGAAAGATGATTTTTTTTTGGTACATGTCCTACAGAAAATCAAACAGCATGAACACCATGGTCTTTTCCAGCCTCCAAAATCCACGAATGATTCCAGATCTCAGGCTGGGGCTCCAAACAGTGGCAATCCTTCAGGATATGCAGGGGTCACACAGTCACCCTTCATCTCTGTTCCTCCATGTCCACACTGATTTCTGTCTTTCCCCAGTCTGCTGCTTGTAAAATGGAATTTCTTATTGTTTGAAGAGCTAGAGATGGGCAGGTAGGTATCATGGCTCATCCCTCTTCAGGTGGGCCACAGTGTATCCGGGATAATGTACTCAAAAACATTCTGGCACCTTTGCTATTCCTCCTTTTTAAAGTACAGCAAGATAGATTCATTTCTATTTAGCAAAAACATAAAACTTAAAATAATTTATCCTTTTATTTTGAAAGCATTTGGAATTTGCTGGGGAATGCAGAAATCATCAGGACAGGAGCCTATATTCTTCAAGGCGATACAGAAAGGCAAATTTTCACAGTACTGGCAATGATGTGGTAACAGAGATGGCGGGAAAGTGCAAGGGTTTGAGGCAGGCTGAGAGACTGCTCGTCTATCAGTTGCAAAGCTTTCCTTGTTGTCTGATTCCAGACGAGCAGTCTGTGGTTTACCCTTTTCATCCTCTTCATTGTACAGAACCTCATGATTTTTTCCATTCACACATGGCAGTTCGTTTATTCTGACCTTGTTGACTTACTCATCTGATGTCTCCCTCCCTCACTAAAACCAAGCTTTACTTCCAGCATGCACAGCAATCAGTGATCCTAGGAAGAAAGTCTCAAGCACAAATGAACATCTATACTTCAGTCTAACACTCATTGCATTGCCACAACAATCCTGAATCTAGTTTAACACCTATGAAGAAAGATATATTTGAAAGGAGAAATCTGAAGTATCTAGCTATGAAGAGAGATGTCTGTTGGTGGTTGTAAAAGCATCCTTTGATAACTCAGAAGACAGTAGGGATGAAGAGAGGTATTTTCCCTACTGGTTGATGGAGGTAAGGAAAAAAGTTACCTCGCCTCTAAAAATTAATCAGAACAGCTTTGGAGGTGAGACAAACATGAAAACTATGGATCCTAGCACACAAGATAAAAGCCTCTTCACTGCAGTTATTTATTAGCTCTTTGTTCCCTTACTTAATATCTAATTGCCTCATGCAGCTGACACAACAGACCTACTGGAGATTAAAATCCCTTTTTGAGCTACAATAAGGCTGTATTAGAACAGAATTAGTTTGCATATTTTGTGAGTAAAAAATTAGTACATAGCTAGCACCTTTCCTAATTATTTGCTTCATTAATGGAAGTACTACTATTTTACTGACCTTCAGGGAATATTTTTAACACATGATAAAACACATGATAAAAATGCAAGCAACTGGGCTTTTGCTGAAAGCCAATAAAAAGTCAATTCTTATCAAATCAGGTACCACATCCGACAGTGTCAGACTGAAATTACATGCATTAATTTTGGAGTGTAGAAAGAGTGCAGGGTCTTTGTAACAGACACTGAAAATTATTAGCAGGTCAATATTTTGTTGCTTAAAAAGTTATCATAGTGGGGGACATTTCATAAGTCCAACTTAAAGATCATAACCATACACTTTAAAGATCTGAATGGAAATTTATACTGTTCCAAGTGTTCTTTTGAATGATGATTTCTAAGAAAAACTGGTGACCTGGACCACTGGTTGTATTCCACAGTATTCAGCAAATCTATTGCATCTATTCTGTACTGGGATGTGCTACTTATCATCTGAGATTCTGGTTTTGTGAGCTTTATAGGGGAAAAAAATAGTAGTACGTACATTGGTAATGACATGCTCCATTACAGAGTAAAATGTCCAGAGTGCATTCATTTCAAGAAAATGAAACGTAAATGTACAAAGCACATAGGAAATCCATTTCAACTCTTAATCAAATTCAGTGGCATCAAACCTTGATGGTCCTCTAAGAAAGAAAAGAGTTTTTATCCCAGCATGAGAGAATGGATGGTCATTTTTGTTTAAAGATTTTTTGACGGAGCCTTCTTACTCATCAGTCACTGCATTTAGACCGTTACTTTTTTTATATCCTCCCAGTCTCTCTCAGAGTTGTGGCTTCCCTCATTGCATGAGCCTGATAAGTGTTCAGCATCTCAGGCGAGAGTCATGCTTAACTCCAGTCCATGCCAGGAGGCACTTGCACTCTTGCAGGACTTCTGTTCTCACTGTCACGCCATCAGGCAGTCAACATTCTTGTCACAGAGAAAAAGCCTTTCTATCCTCGTCAACAGAAAGGCAGTTGCTGACAAGCCCATTAAATGCCATGCCACAGCACCCCTGGTTCATCCCTATCTTGTTTTTTAAATTCATACTAGCACAGTAATAGTAACTACTTCCTTTCATGACTCAAACAGAAAGCGTAGGCATTATTGAAAAAAATAAAACCTCCAGCATACCTGTTGAACAGTCTGAACCCGTCCACTGGGGTTCGCAGCTGCAGAGTCCCGTGTCCAGGAGGAAAGTCCCGTGCCCCGAGCACTGCTCCTGGCACACGGGAAGCGATGTCTCACAGTTCACACCGCCCCAGCCCGTGGAGCAGTGACATTCCCCTTGAACGCACACGCCATGGCCAGAGCACATCGGATCCAAGCAGTTCTCTGGAAAGCAGGGAATATACAACTGAGAGCATAAACCTTGCACTTTTACAGTGGTTTCCTAGTGAAATACAACATCAGGGATTCAGATTAATTTGGTGATTTTTCTGCAAATACCCAAACTGAAACGATGTTAACAAACACAAGGAAAAACCAGTCTATGGTAACATCTGTGCAAAAGTATAAGCCAAAAACAAGAAAAAAAGCAAGCATGTAGACTGTTAGAGATCATATGATTCTGCTTGTCAAGGATATTGTCTTATTTTTAAAACGCAGATTCCCAAGACAGATCTATTGGTCCAAGTCAGTGAAGTTTGTGCTTCAGTAGCAGGGCTGGGAAAGAAGCGGAGCAATTAATAATTACTTCGATAATTGTGCACTGTGTTTCCATTTGGGTATTTGTGCTCTGTGTTTTATTTACATCTGGGAAAAGAAAGATTTATTCTTTCATCTTCCTGTGGAAAGCTATATCTAGAGCTGAAAATTTGATACAAAAAAAGTGGCCACCCACTAACCCTGAGTAGTGAATCTCTGACTGAATGCTTGCTGTAAAAAAATCTCATACACTCATAAAAAGTATGTGCTGGGCAATTGCAGATAATGAACAGATTCATAAAAGTCATAACGTACTGATGGACAATTTGCAAACAGACAAAGAGCTAAATTTGTTCTCAATTTGGATTAAACTATTCCTAGTGAAAAACTCAGGAGCTCTGCAGAAGAATTTAAATCAGCTGGTTAGTCCCGTATAATCAGCATATTCTTTAATAAAGCCCCAGCATTTCTTTAACAAGGCACATTTTAAGCAGAACACAGCCTGCCTTCTCTGGAGGCTGCAGGAAGACTGCAGAGCTGAAGAGGATTTGTGGGGTCTGAGCATGGGAAACAATTAGCCAAAAGCCTATTCATGTTAGATCATGCTTCAGAGTAATGTTAAAGAGACACTTTGAAAGTTCTTGTATGTATTTTTCAAGTATTAGCACAAGTACTGTTTTAATAATTAAATTGTAAACTTAACAAACAGTACTGTGTGCTAGAGGAATGAAGAGGTGCTCTCTGCTTCAGTAAAGGAAGACTAAATACTTCAGACGTAGAGATTAACGGCCTCCAGTTTATAGGACCTTTTGACCTAAGAATAAAGAAGTGATGCTTTATCTTTTGAGCTGCTATGCCACCAATTCAAGATCTTATTTCAAGATTTATGTCGCACCTTTTTCAGCCTCCCAGGCCTGTGCACAGCACAATGTAATTCTGAAAGGGGGGAAATCAGTGTTTCTGCACAACGGATATCTTGCTCAGCATAGGACAAAAATACTCGGCAATTTTCTCTCATCCTGAGACAGCTCTTCATTTTGCTGATCTTTTAAAATTAATTGAGTGACTCCATAAACAGTTTAAAAAGTATCACTCACTTTAGTAATGATAACCTGACAGGACAAACTTAAAGGACTCCCATAGCAATAAATACATGTAGCTACTGGTGTTCCCTGGATAGTACATCTGTTAGTATGTCTGCTATGTTAACAATACTGCTATAATACTAAACTCGTATTTACATACAGTAACGTAATCTGAATTCCTGACAGAATTACATCCACTGCTGCACAAGTTATGTTGTACAATACCGGAAACTGAACAGTCATGTCATGCACACATTGTGCCAACAAAAACCCACTGTATTTGGTTGCACAGGTTTGTTTCATGCACCCTATTTCTACATAATTCCACCTTTTCTTAAAATTTAAATATGTCTCCTCTTACTTTAAAAATCCAATATTTTCACACTCTTGGTTTCAATAGCTGTCTGAGTACATTTATATCAATTATTTTTTTCAACTGTTTTGCTGCATCACGTTATGGCAAGAAACAAAGCAACTGACAACAGCAGTCAGCCTCTCACCAGCCACAGGCTTGTTCGGCATCACGGCCTCAGTGAGTAAATCTGTGTATTACTTGTTTTTTCCCATTTGGGTTTTCTTGTTTTTGTCCGTTTCTGAAACTACCAACAACTGAGTATGTCAGAAGTATTCTCTTGATCCTCCCTTTAAAAGCCGTACCAGGTATGTCAAATCCATCAAATCCATCCTGGACATTTTTCTGACTAGAGAATTCAAGCCACATAAAGAGCCTCCTCTGTGTGCTACTCAAAAGAATTACCTAAAATCTATATAGCAGGAAGCACAAAGTATGCTGTCACTACCTTCAGGCTAAGGGGACTAGTGGAAAAATCATCAAATCAGGGCAAGCATGAAGAAGAGTTCTGCCTTCCGAGGCTATGCACAGGGGAAGAAAGTCAAAGCTGATGAGCTATCTCAGAAATGCTAAGAGGCAAACAACAACTGCTTCTTTCTATAGATGAGGGCAGAGACATATCTGTACTACAACCAGCAAAAGTATAATTACTTGTTCTCAGAATTTCCCACTTTTTATTAGCCAAGCCTTAAAGGATGCCAGTTTAGTACCCTGAACACAGGCTCACGGTAAAAATGACATATGACAACAGAATTACACAATATGCTCTGGTAAACTGAAACTGCTGCTCTCTTGGCTTTATATTGTCAGTACGTTCTTCACAGAAAAATCTAAGATGTAACAGAATGAAGAAAGGGAAAAGTTGATTACGATCTGATTACTTTGGAGAACCACCACATCATATTTTGTTTAAATGATCTTCTGACTGCCTTACCCTTAGCTTTTTGCCAAGTAAAAGGAGTCTGCACAGGCTCTCTGACAGTGTGTGCTAAGGGACTGAGGTTACTGGCAGCAAGGAGGACTGGGGACGCCAGCCACCCTTCCTGAAAAAAGTATCTTGAGCCTGAGAGAAGAAAAGTGGAGACAAACAAATCAAGATGGTCTCACAACTTTCACAAAAAAACCAGGAATCCTTGCTTGCTGGGATGTTTTCCAGGAAACTTTTGGAGGATTGACAATACACTCCTTGCTGAAAGGCAAAAACTTTCACCCAGTTCTGTTCTTGCTACTGGGATTCAATGGAGGGAGGGAACAGAAATCATCCGAGAACTAGAGTCCTCCTGGACTAAAAGAGAAACTGAGTATTTCAGAGGACTGCCGATGCTACAATTATTAGATAGTCTTATTAGATAATGTTAAATAATTGTAATCTTTTAGAATTAAAATGTGAATTTTGGAAATTATGTGATCAGCTTCCACTGACTGCCACTGAGACCTGAATGCCTTTACCTTTGATAATTTTCTACCTTACCATTACTTTCCATGAGACAGTAAAAGGTGCTTTTGAGCAAAACAGTACTGCTTCACAGTAAGATTCTCACATCTACGTGAGTTCTTAACTACCTTAAAACAGGTTTGGAGATTAAAGACAAAAATGAAACCCTCTAACTATAGAGACGGAAACTTCACAAACCTTCCTCACAAATCTCTCCTTTGTATCCAGGGACACAGATGCAGACGCCCATGATACAAGTACCATGGCCAAAGCAGGTTGGATCAATACACTGTTCTTCTGGAACATCACACTCGGGTCCTTTCCACCCATTTCGACACACACAGTGACCTTTCTCATATTCTCCATTTCCGCTGCACAGCACTGGACAGGAATCTGAAGAAGGCATATTAACCTTTTTAATGTATTTACATACCTACATAGATTAACATTTATTGCATTTATCATTCTGTAAAATTGCTTTTCCACTCCAGCCCCCCGATCCTCCATTTGATTTGAGGGTTGTGACAGGCTGAAAGCTTTGAACTAGGTAGTGCAGCAGTAATACAATGTCCTTGTCTCCTCAGTCTGCTTCACTAGTATACCTTCATTTTGACCTGAAATGGGGTATCTTAGAAGATAAAAATAATTCCCTCCCTTTGATTGGCCTCTGCAGAAGATTAGCCGTGATGCCTGCTTATGATTTTCAGTAAGATTAATATTTCTTCCCTGTGAATTGAAGCAAGATACTGCCCTTTTCTTCTTTCTTCTAAGCAGACTTAACATTACTGAAGTTTTAGCTGTTACTGATCTGCACGTAACCCAGCAATGTGGAAGCTTAGTTTTACAATCCAGTATCAATTTCTGAGCCAATCAAGCTCTTAAAAAATAAAGTCAATCCTAAATTTGAGGAGACATTGGAAAAACATGAGAACTTCCAGACATCATATGCAGCCGATGATTGATAATACCGACAGAAATATCTGAAACAGAAATAAGCTCACTTACAATCTTTCTAGCATGTTTTTTGCCCCAGTGCTGGAAAACAGTCTCTAAGCTGCTTTAGGTTTCTTTTCTACACCCTATTCAAGTTAAGACCACAGAAGCATTTGACCGACTTACGCAATTTCCTCCAAAGTGAAACTGTTTGTCACTTCTAAATAACAGAAAACATTATGCTAAGCTAACACACTCATTTAAAAATGTTTTTTATAATCACGGAGCGGATGCAAAGAGGGATGGAGGTATCTATTAACTCTGAAAGTCAGGGAGAGAGAAGTGGTTGATGCATCTTAGCTCAAGTACAGCATAAAGAAACTTGCTACATGTGTGCTTGTACTGTATCTGCCATCTGGCTGGAAAAACGAATTTAATCTCCTTCAATCACTTTGAATCTTTGCAAGCCCAGCAATCACACACCATAATCATGATCCCTGTCATGCACTGTGGGTCAGTTAATAAGAGATTACCTTTTGCACAATCAGGACCAAGGAATCCCGGGAAACAGTGGCAGTGCCCCGAGATACATTCTCCATTCCCATTGCAATTAGTAGAGCAGTCATCCAGGATTTCTGTTTATTCAGAGAGTTGTGCACAGAGAAACACACAAATTGGTTGAATTTGAAATGAATGGCATCTTCACCTCACTCTGCAGGACACATCTCAACATACAAATAGGTGCAGAAGCAGTAAAAGGCCCATTTTCATTCATAGGGAGCATAAAACAAAATTCCTGTTCAAGCAGCTTACAAATATTAGATTTTGTCTTGACAGCTTCAAGATAAGGAGTGCATCATTTATATTACACCAAAAAGCTTTTAAAGTAAGTGTTCATGTAAAATTTACCACCATTAAAAGCACTGCAAGAACCAGAGTATTTGCTGAAAAATGTCCACCTTAAACACTTTCTTTTATTGTTGAAGTAATTTGTTTGAAACCTGTTTATGGAGTAAATTGCCTTCTGTGGTGTTCATTTGAACCATGTGAATTGAATTCCTTGGAGGAGGGTAGGATTTACGCTTCTATACAATCAGATGAAAAAAAAAATAGTCTTTTGTACCGTGATGAAACCCAATGCAATAAAAAGGACTAAGAACTAGATTTGAAGAAAAAAAACCCACCTTCAATTCTGATCTTAAACTTGCCCATGTTTTATCACACAGCTTTGGATAGTAAACCACTTAACCTCACGCATCTGGCTCATATCTGTATACGGATTAGCTGTTTTTAATTTACACATGTATTTCCTACAGCAATTCAGTGGATTCACTGGTTTATATGGGTTTTATGTAAAGAACATGACGCAAATCCAAGGCTAAGATGCTCCCACGCGGAGTAGGTCACTGTCAGGCCAGCACTAGGACTGAGGGTCTCTGCAGCCCATGCAGGTACTGTGCAGGACGGGAGAGGGGCTACAGAACAGTGGGAACTGAGACTGTTTTATGGGCACATGCAGTAATAGATGTGGGGAAGCACCTCTGGTTATAGGAAGACGGGAAACACGACTTCTTTCCCACAAAATAATAACTGTTGGGGAAAAAGAAGAAAACCCAGATCCTTTTGAAGAGTATCTGTCCATGGCAAGTGATTTGGGAGGAAAAACTTTTCTCAAGAAAGGGCATACCATTGGAATATTTAATCTAATCAAATCTGATAAACTCAAACGTAACTTGTCAAAAGATGGATTATAAGCACATCTTACAACTAATATGAATAATTGAAATAAGTTTATTTTGATCTTAGTTACGGGCACTTGGACAGGTAAGGATTGGTTCCTCTTGAAAACTCCTGCTGTTATTTAAAAACGTTCCTTTCGAGCTATCAGTTTATACCAAAGAACAGGCATTTGATATGTATCTATTCATCAGATATCCATAACCTGTACACGGATGTCTGTTTCAAAGTCAAAAAGCAGCTCATTTTCAGAAGTAAGTTTTTTCACAGGTATGCAGTTCATTATTAATTTTTACATATTACTGTTCATTATCAACTCTTCTCTTGCTCTATGTGTACACTTGCCTGTCTTCTCAGTTTTCCAGAATCACATGGTAACTGATCCCTACATTGATCTGAAATGAAGAATTAACGGTTTGAAAAGTTACTTCCCCTCAATGCAATGTCCAGTTTGGGCTGGCCTTTATTCAGTCTATGAAAGTACATGAGGCATGCCAGATTTGGCATGCAAATTACCCCTCTCAAGGGAAAGCCTGATCAGAGCTTTAGCTAAAGTGTCAGCAAAATCAATTTTGTACATAACTAACATTGAGCAACTTGAAATACTACCTAACAGACGCTCACGAGGAGGGCATGACTGCTTCAGACAGCCAACAGTAGCATACAGCAGAGACGCATCCAAGCTCTTGCTCTATTCTGAGTGTTTCAGTCTGTGGTCCTGGTTGATTCCTTTGTCGGTAGAGATGTCAAATATGACTCCAGCCCAGTCTGGAGTAAGCAGTATGGCTCAAGGATTTTTTTTTTTTTTTTTTGTGGAAACCCCCAAAGAAACAACCAAGAACCATTATGCAAAGAAAAGTATGAGAAGAAGATACACAGGTTATGAAAACACAATAGCTAGCACTATTTTGAAATGCATCAGCAGTAGATTCTTGCAGCATGAACCCTCTTTTTCCTCAAAACGTCTTCTCGCAGGCATTTCTGCAATTAGGGATGAGGATTCCTGCCTGCACTGTGGCGCTCTCTGCTCCCCTCTGTAAGACCCAGTCTGTTCTGCTTATTGGCCAGAGAAGGGATGGACAACTTCTTTTTCACCAAATGTAACACGAACCAAACCACAGCATTCAACTTCATCTTTTTTTTTTTTTTTTTTTTTTTGGAGAAGGTATGCTACTTAATGAAATCTTGGTTAAACGCTCCTGTATAAACACTGGTGTCTTACAGTAGAAATAAACAAGGGGGCAGGTATTTGGATTCTGATCTGCACTGGAGTTTGGCCAGGTTTTATGCTCTTCATAGAGCATCTGCAAAGATGCTTCATAAATTGCTTGAATATTATTTTCTCATATGGCACTGAATAATGGCATTTTTTCTTGCTTGTAAACAATTCACTTTTCTGAACAGAGCAACTATGAACTTTTAAACCAAAACCACTCATTACAATTCTATCTCGATTTCTAAATTATTTTCCTGCAAGTCTTTCAAAATCTTGGTATTTGAATCATACTGCCCTGCTCTGCAAGGTGTTTACCATCAAGTAAAAATAGCATCCAATTGTTCTAAAGAGCAGATGGCATGTCCATTACTAGTAAAGACATCTTGCTAAACATACGGTAGAACAGGTTAACTAAAGGGCATAGTGGTTAAAGTCTTGCAGCAAACCGAGACTGTCATAAATCCAACACTTTACCTAAATTGAAATTCCAAACAAACCCTACGTGTGAGCACTGCTCACTAACAACACCTACAGTTGCAAACATTTGTCCACCTACATGTATTAAAAAGGCAGTAGGGATGTGATATGCCACTAGGACACTGTCTCCTGTATTTGCCTTCTGCGTTCCAAACAAAACGGTGCATTCGAGTAACTGTATAAAACAACAGCACCCATCCATCAAACAACAATCACAACTAAATCCACAAAAGCTGCCTTTTAGATTTTCTGACTAAAATACTACAAATAAGAACTTAAAGCCTGGACAATTTCTGTAGGATTTATGGTTCCCATGTAAATAGAGAGGGCAGACATAATCTTTTTTACTTTGAGGAAGATAACACCAGAAATTACTCAAGCATTCAAGCTATCGTATAAAAATCTTAACACACATGAAAACTTCACACTTAAGTTGATAACATTCATCTTTAATACACAAATGTTGCTATTTGTCTAATATTGGCATAAACATGAAGTTGCTCTACTGAGGTTAATTAAACCAAGCTGAAATAAAACATATTTAAGAGAATACTTAAAAGAAGCTGGAATCAAGGTCAATAATTTCTTTTCAAATACAGCTTTCCAATGTAATAATCAGAAAAACAATTTTATTGTAATTGTTCTCACCAATCGCTGTAGTTAGTACAAACACTTGCTCCACTTTCTTTCCATCATTGTAGAATGCCATATGCCAAGCTCCTTGATCCATATACTCGATGAAACCTGTCTCTTGCAGTGAAGTTAAGATCAGATTCCTGGGAGCTTGCTGAGGCTCCTCTGAGTTTTTCGGTTCCTGTTTAATTAACTGTTTTCCATCCATCAGTTTTACAAAATCAAACTGAAATAATAATGAGCAAAAATTAACCACCTAGCAAATTTTTATGACTCTACTCTGTATGTCTCATTCAAACAGGAATAAACAGTTGAAATCTTAAGAGGAATTGCCTGTCTGACTAAGTATTCACCAATGTGGACAGCAGTTGCATAACCTAGTCTATTTAGCTTCAGTTTCCATATAAAAAGTGTTATGGTAGGTCAGAAATCTGGCATCAAAACTTGCTGTTTGCTATGGCAGGGTAAATTCAGACTTGCTGCACTAAATATAGCAGATTTACTTCAAAAATTACATCTCTAATGGGAATAATTCCAAAATTCCCAAGCTGTAGTGTCTACGTTATGCAGTGATTCATCTCAAATGCCAAGAACAGATTAAAGAACCTATTGTTCTATACCAGATTTTTAAATATTTGTCCCTTAATATCAATATCGTATCTCAAAACCTAAATATACTTTTTATTTACATTTAATTTTATTAATGTAAATAGGTATCTATTTTTTACATGGAAGTTCTTAATGCCTAACCAAGTTGATGCTGACAACTTTAAGACCAGTTAACCTCAAAGCATCAGAGATGTAAACTTTTCTATGAATCCCTGTTCAAGAAATGTATATATTTCTCTAGATTTTTCTAGGCATTCTGATTTTCAGTGAAGTTCAACTTCAGCTCAACTGAAGACCCAGCTTCAACTGAAGTCAATGACAGCTAAAAGCACTTACTTCTAAGATCAAAACTCTAGTAAATAATTTTTGAGGTTAGACTAGATGATCTCCAGAGGCCCCTTCTAAACAATCTTTCCATGATTCCATATATAAGTTTATCACACTCTATGAAGTGTGATCCTGCTATAAGAAAGCTGAAAAATCTATTATCCATAGAAATGACAGCTTCATATACCAAATACACTAAGCCTAAAAAAAAAACCAGTTGACTGTGACCAGCAATACTACATATTCTTACTGCTTAGCTAGGTTTTCTCCTGCAAAATCCCTAGGAATAAACACTCAAAAATAATCTTCATATTAGAAACCAGAAACAGCTTTTTTTTTTTTCTTCCTATTAACTCTTTATACTGACTATGTAATCTGTTTGTTTTGATGAAGTCGTAAAAAGATTAAAGCATTTTCAAATGATCTGGTACTTCATCCCACTACCTCCGTGAAGAAGATGCTGGAGCCACACAGCAGCACAGTGTGTACCTGTCCAGCCTCCCGGACAGTCACATCACAGTGGTCACAACTGCCGACCTTTCTGGTACGACACTGTCTCTTCCTCAGAGAGAGCATGGTTTGAGGGTATAGCTAGACCTCAGTAAAAGAAAGGGATAAACAGACTGCTTTTTGTGGTTACAGCCAGTCCCCTCCTCCCTCCCTGCTTTGAAAGTGTATTGTGAACATTCGCATCCACTGCTGTTTGAAAATGTAAGTATGATAGAATTAGTATTATTTCTAATTACCTGCGTGTGAGTAGGTGGAATGTTTCTTCTGCCATAAATTCCCAGCAGAGAATCCTTCGCCAGTGAAATGTTAAATTTCAGGTACATGGGGTGATGTATAGTAATTTGAAAGCGCCAGAATAAACCAGGGGGGATCGTCTGCATAACTTGTGCTCCAATCTCAACTTCTCCTGTGTCTATGGCCCGTCCCTTCTGAAAAACTAGTTTTCCAGAAACAAACAAAAGAATCAGTTGCATATTCATGGTGGGTGAAGATAATAGGTCACGAGGTATAAAGGTGCCTTAGATATACCGGAATATATTGAAAACAACCTCTAAACAGAGGGCTTTTCACTGAAACCATTGCATTTTTTATTCAACTAGTTGAAAAATACAAACAAACTTGCATGCAATATTTACAAAAACAGGCGTCACAGAGCATTTTTGCCCTGGAAATCTTGGAATGCTTTACTGAATCTAAAAAGGTAGAAGTGCTGCTGCGTAAACCGTGGTCTTTACCTATCAGCTATGCAAACAAAACCCATTCAACTGAGAGCGCACAGAGAGAAGGCAGGGGGAGATCTTCCTCTGGCACGTATTTCAGACTACTGCCGAACGGGCATTGCATAAGCTACACAAACGGACACCAGTGAGGACAGACAATCCATCAAACTTGGTAGGTCGGAGCCCATGTCCAAAGCCTAGATTTCTCTTAATCACCATTCTTAATGATTTTATTATGGTAGTGATAATCTAGTCCTGGAGAAATAAAGAACATCTGTTTTGGCTTGGTCTTTCTGCATGAAGGCATAACAGGGGCATGAGGATAGGGACAGGCAATCTAAAGAGAAAACTGGCATCGTTTCATAATGCCTAACAATAAATTTGCAGACATCTACAGTATGTAACTTCACACATGGGTATGAGAGAGCTGAAATAGAAAGGGAAATGGAATGCATAAAGAAGACATTGCCAAACTAAATTGGAGCTGGCTTGCTTTGCTGGCTTATATCACCATCTTTGTGTATTTTAATGCCTGTCTGTGATCAGCATCGTGACGTGCTGCAAATCACAGACCCAATCCTGCTAACATCTGAGCTAATTCCATTGTAAGTTTTGCAAAACTCTCACTCGCATTTCCGTACTTTCTCTCAACTAGAAAAAAGGCAGGATAGTATGCTGCATCGCAAGAAGAGCCAAGAGAAGATGATTGAATTCAGCAGCCATACCCATTTATGTTTCATTTCATCCCAGTATCACAGTGAAGGGTAAAGAGAAGCAAGCAAAGTGACTGGAGCCTCACCTTTTACAATAATGCATATAAATATCTAATGCAACATAATGTACGTGAAATTTTATAAATTGCCGTTGGAAATGAAAACAGCAGTAGCAACGCTAGGGCCAGCTTTTCCTGAACGTATTAATAACAAAGATCCTCAGTGGGGTCTTACATAGGCTTTAACTAGCGTAGGAAGTACTTAGCATTCTTAATGAATAGAGATTCAATTTACAAGGCAGGAGCAATTCTCAGGGTACTGGATCTTCCAGCTTTACGGCTGCTTTTTGTCACCGAACCTACAGCAAGAACTAGGAGCTGACTTTTAACACCTTATCACATAAAAGCATCTATTTTTAGAGCACAGAACTTGTAATCTAATACTCTAAAAATACACCTGTTACTTACTTCATGAGTTAAACTATTTCCAAATTGCTGCTTTAACAATGTTCAAGGTGAGACTACTTCTGTCCATTTTGCTTCATGGAAAAAATCTTGAATGTTGAGTTTTGGAAAGAGAATTGAACTTCCTATGTTGGGCAATGAAAGTGGATGCCTTCCCACCCCAACCCATACAAGATCCTACTTGGCTGATGTAAATTTAAAAACCTTTTCCCCTATTGCCAGTACTCCAGAGATATTAAATCTTAATGATTCTTTGCAAGCAATTACCCTGGGTTAAGTAAAACGCTAAGGAACTTTTTGGTGATATTGACACATGGTAATTAATGTGATTCAATTACAGGACGGTAGAGCACTAAGTAAAAAGTCAAGGATACAGTATCATTTTTGAAGTTAATGGCATTATTGGTAGGTGTTCAAGGTCCCTTAAAATACAGTAACTGCTTCTTAGTTTGTTGAAGTGAGAAGGTCTGTTTCTTTGTTGAAAATAAAAAGCATTATGTCTTTAGTCAGGGAGTATTTTCACTAATTGATGTTATCAAATTATGCCGAATACCACGTTAGTGTTGCTAGGCTCAAAACAACATATCTTTGAGTTTTTCCACTTTTGGCTGAAAATACCTTTGCTTTAGTAATAATTTTGTGTAATCTTTAAAAAAACAGATGCATTTAGATTTACTTTTATCCCATTACACCGGAAAGAAGTGCATGCTGCTGTTCGCAATGGTAACATCAAAAATATATATTATCTACCACCTACTGAAAGTATGCAGTCACACCATTTCCACCTTTCAAACACTATTTTTTCAGACAACCACACAGCATGAAAAGGCTACTGTAAGAGCCACGTCTGAAGTGCATATTTTCACAGTCACTGAGCCACTGTGCCTTCTTTATAGAAAAAGAATTTAGCTGTTTCTATGCTTAATTGAACTAAGCAGGTATTTGGCCGTACAAAAAAGGCATCTGGAGATACACTATTCACAGACTATACTTGTATACTTCCTTGCTCTTTCTTGAAAAAGTCCCAAATAAGCTTTTAAAATTACAGCGCTGCAATACAAGTTCTGCTCTTGTTCTAAAAACATCTTTCTCGTTACAACATCTTCTTATGACAAAGTATCATTTAATTATCTATATTCAATTCCTTGTACAGCTCCTAATCTTGCCAACTGGTATTAATTCTTCCCTATTCTTTCTAAGCACACTTCCCTTGCAAGTCTGACACAGAAGATAGATTCCTAATCACAGGTTTCTCTTGTCTTCAAGAAAGTAAAACTCTGAACAGCGTGGTGCCAATTATCTTCTCAAGAAAGTACCCATATGCTGATTATTACTGATCCTGAAACAATCAATCTCCTTGTACTCCCCTGGTAAATACCAGCATCAATAGGATGTCTGAGTTTTTAATCACATTACACATATTAAAATGTTAACTCATAGCCGTGGGTCAGTGTGTTATAAAGTGACTTCTTAAAGAAATCTGACTTGCTGGTTTGTAAACTTGATTTTCATTAAAAGACTAGTTAAAATACAGGCTTTTAAAGTCTGGAAAAGCATTCTGTGCTGCTGCATTGAGTTGGGAAAGTGGGAGGTCACAATATCTAACAGTAGTTATTTATCCCTGTGAAATCACGTCAGAGGCTTCAAGTTTACACACAAAGTATCAACTTGCTGTGGTATCCTGCCGTAGTGAAAGGAGTTGCCTGTTTCCAAATCCTCCTTCCCAGCACATCTACATGGCAAATTTGTTATGAGCACTGGGAATAAAATTACTGATATATATTGCAAGCAATGGAAAGAAATAAAACCAGCAAAAATTAGCCACAGCCAGACTATGCATGTACTAATGCCTGGTACTAAGTCCACATGATTTTTCTTGTTTTCCCTAGTGTATACTCCTTGTTAGCATACACTCTGGATTACAGGCTACCCCCAAAAGGTGAAAGGGGACAAGTGGGACAACAGTCTAGCTATGTTCACGACTGACCTCTGAAACTGCTGGATAAGCCCTCAGTGAATTGGCTCTGCTATCACAGCCCTCTGTGCTTTAGTGTTGTGGGGGAACTGTGCAGCTACACAAGACATTGGGATAGCCTGGGGCAAGGCAGGTGGTTTGGTTTTTTACCTACTGCTTTGAGTCTCTATTGATTCACATATTTTTTTCTCCGTTTTCAAGCATCTAATTTTTAAGATTTTTGATGTTTTTCCTGCACATCCTCCTTTGGAAGCCAAATGTTTTGGAAGAGCTTTAATTAAATCTGTAATATATTGACAAAATGATTTAATAGAGTTGAGAAGAACTATTTGAAATATTTTCCATGGTGCACCAGGACAAAAATACAGAAGTGTATAAAACATTTACTGCAATTCACTACCAATTCATTCTAAGGGATGAAATAATGGATAACAACATCATTGTCTCCTTACATATATTTCTGTTGCTCATTTATCTAATATGATCTTTATCCAGTTGTGCCACATTGATTTGTAAGACTATTGATGTGAGATGTAATCTTCCTTCTGGAGGGACTGGTACAACAATGTCCCACCTTGTCTCATATTTACAGTCATAGATCTTACCTGGCATACACAAAATCACATCGCTGCTCTGCTCTAAAATTTGAAAGCTCTGGAAATCTCCTATCATTGCAGAGCTCTCAGTACAATTTTACCTTCCTCCTAACAACTGGAAAGACTAGGGTTCATATTCTACTCCCATTCACTTTTCTCTGATCTAATTTGATTTATCCACTTGTTCTGAGTATCATAAAAAGAAATGGGAGGGCCATCTGCTTTTCACAGTCAGAAAGCGTCACCATGGTGGTCAATGGGAAGCATGGGCCAGAGCTTGTAACTAATATTGAAGTAGATGATCTAACAACATTAAATGACAGGACTTGAGAGAAAGGAATTCCGCATCTCGGAGACAGTCCTGCTCTCTGTTTCACACTCCTGGCTGCACAGTCCACTCCTTTCCTATGCCAGCTCTGGCACTTTTCGGCCCCGTCAAAAGAGCTGGTTCAGCCACTTACATGGCAGAAGACTGTTCACATTTTTTAATGAAGCCATTTTCTGCTGCCACAGTGAACTGACGTGTCTTGCTCGTGCATAAGACAATCCCTGCAGTGGGCATGGGGATGCAGGGAGCCGCACAGGGAGAGAGCGGGGGCAGAGCAGGACCGTTCCCGGGGCAGCAGGGAGCTGCCAGACTGGCTCAGGCGTTTTGTGAAACCTCAGTAGATTCCTGCGAGCTGATTCACTATGACTGGTTAAGCCAGGATGTGACAGGATGCTGTATTTTAGCTTACGCCTTCAAGAACTGGATGCCTTTAAAAGCATTAAGATTTCTACCCTTCTGCATATTCTGACCTGTCAGTACAAAGTGTTTCACTTTGCCCAAGATTGACTTTGGCCTGCAAGACAGGCACAGCGTCAAGCCCTTTGCACAAATGGGAACAAGGCGACTACGGTCCAATCTCCCCTGTCTTCAGAGAGAAGCCAAACCCTCTAATCTCTCTTCTCTCACAAAAGAAGGGCGATTATTTTGCTATTGAACATTACCTTCCTAATGGCTTGGGCTTGTTGCTAATTTCAGTGAGAGTTCTGCTAAAGGAAACAATCTGGTCATGGGCTTTTCATACCTGTTTTAAAATTATACTAGAGATGATAGAACCTGAACTTAAAATACTGTCAAACTGTAGCAAATACAGAATCTGAACAGTAGTAATATTTAAATATTTGTAATCTGTCTGTCTTCTCATTCACACATACCTTTTTTTTCCGTTTTATCAGAAACTTTTCCTCCGATTGGTGAGTAAGTAGTATCCATGGATTCTGTTCCTTTATTTCCTTTGCTAACTCCATTTTCATATAGCTGCCCTTCAACAGGCTGTAGTTGCCAGGTTAAACCAAACAAGTGTACTGCTGCAAAAAAATGAAGACCAATTAATTGATGTCTAAGCTACAGCACCTTCAGTCAGACTAAGAAAGAATGCTATGACCCAGTTTCTGCAAAGTCAAGTATTACTTCGTTCTGTTAGTAATAAATCAGAATTTCAAGCAGTCTAATGAGCAATTTACTATTTTACCTTAAAACTCAATGTTTAATTAGTTTCCACACTTTCTTTTGGAGCTCAGCCAGGTCAGGGTGATGAATTTCTACAGCAATTAATGGAAATACTTGCAATTAAAAGGACAACAGTTGAATGAATTTAATATTGTGTGACAGATTCTAATGCTACATCAATGTTGTCCCTCAGCTTTCAATTGTCAAAGAGCTCAGAGTTTGTTGATTAAAGCACTGAGACCAAGCAAAACTTCTCACCTTTGCAACCCAGTTCTAAGTGAAACTGTGCCCACTGCATTCCCAAACCTTTTCATTTAGGTTAAACATTAGTAAAAACACTGACTCCATAGATTTACTCTAGAATTACACTGCAGATAAAAACCTGGCTCTAGATCTAGAATATATACAATTATTCTACAACACATATTAACAGAAATATAGTTGTTATTTATGTATGCACTGGGAAATCTAGTAAATTAATCTTTTTATGAAGTTATAAACTATCCTTATTACCATACATGGGGGCTGCCTACTCCACGTTGCCTGTGCAGCCACTCATTTTTTCTGCTTTCCTTTCTGTTGTTTCTGATCTGAGGCATCGAAGCATGGTAGGAGAAAGACAGCAACCGAGGATCTTATTTTAAGCATAATATGATAATACTGCAGTCATTCTAGACAATTACCTAGGTCTTACTGAGGAGGGCAAATTCTTCCAAGAAAGAGGCTGCCTTAGCATTGAAGTAACTCAGCAGGGAGGACTGATGACCCACTAAAATATGGATTGAGGATACCCCCCCGCAGAGGAGCAGAAATTGTCACATAAAGAGCAAAACCCGAGTAGCAGGCTCTTTAGCCACATGCAGCAATTTGCACTGAGTAGGATCTGCCCACAGTGGGAGCCTAAAAGGCAATATATTTGCTCTTCCTGAATCATAGAATGGTTTGGGTTGGAAGGGAGACCTTAAAGATCATCTAGTTCCAACCCCCCTGCCATGGGCAGGGACACCTTCCACTAGACCAGGTTGCTCAAAGCCCCATCCAACCTGGCCTTGAACACTTCCAGGGAGGGGGCATCCACAACCTCTCTGGGCAACCTGTTCCAGTGCCTCACCACCCTCACAGTGAAGAATTTCTTCCTTATATCTAATCTAAATCTACCCTCTTTCAGTTTAAAGCCATTACCCCTTGTCCTATCACTACATGCTCTTGTAAAAAGTCCCTCTCCGGCTTTCTTGTAGGCACCATTTAGGTACTGGAAGGAACAGTGTAGGAATCATGTAGGAACCTCAGAGACTCTCCGGAGAAGTAAGCATGATCTAGAATGGGTCTTGCATTTAGAAAGTACATTGTTTTCTTTTGCACTTGTACATACTTTAAGGAAATGTGTTGGGTTTGTGTAGCAGGGGAGGGGCTACAGGGGTGGCTCCTGTCAGAAGCTGCTGGAAGCTTCCCTGGCTCCAACCCAGACCTGCCTCTGGCCAAGGCCGAGCCAAGCAGTGACAGTGGTAGCGCCTCTGGGATAGCAGATTCAAGGAGGGGAAAAGACTGCTGAGGTAGAGTAAAAAGGGAGAGAGTAAAAAGGTGGAGGAAGAAATCGAAGAAGAGCTACAGTAAAAAGAGCAGGAGAGGAAGAAGAAGATGGAAGAAGAAAATGAGGAGCTACAGTGAGGAAAGCAGTGGGATGTGAGAGAGACAACCACGCAGACACCGAGGTCAGTGAAGAAGGAGAGGGAGGAGGTGCGCCGGAGCAGAGGTTCCCCTGCAGCCCGTGGTGAGACAGCAGGCTGTCCCCCTGCAGCCCATGGGGGTTAATGGCGGAGCAGAGATTCCCCTGCAGCCCGTGGAGGACCCCACGCCAGAGCAGGTGGCTGGGCCCGAAAAAGGCCGTGACTCTGTGGGAAAGCCCACGCTGGAGCAGTTCGTGGAGGACTGCAGTGCATAGAAAGGACTTGAGTTGGAGAAACTCATGGAAGGCTGACCCCCGTGAGAGGGACCCCACGCTGGAGCAGGGGAAGAGTGTGAGGAGTCCTCCTCCTGAGGAGGAAGCAGAGGCAGAGACAGCGTGTGATGAACTGACTGCAACCCCCATTCCCTGTCCCTCTGTGCTGCTGGGTGGGGAAGGAGGTAGAGGAATTGGGAGCAAAGCTGAGCCCGGGAAGAAGGGAGGGGTGGGGGGAAGGTGTGTTTTTAAGATATGGTTCTATTTCTCATTATCCTACTCTGATTTGGTTGTTAACAAATTAAATTGGTTTATTTTTCCCCAAAATCGAGTCTGTTTTGCCTGTGACGGTAATTGGTGAGTGATCCCTCCCTGTCCTTGTCTCAACCCACAAGCTTTTTGTCGTATTTTCTCCTCCCCATCCCGCCGGGGGGAGGAGTGAGCGAGCGGCTGCGTGGTGCTTTGTTGCTGGCTGGGCTTAAACCACGACAGGAAAAAATCGCGATACAAAGAGGAAACCTAGAGCCTATTATCCATTTTCTATGTGATTGCTCACAGGCCTCCCTTGCGTGCTGAAAAGTTAAATTATAAAGCAAAACGCCATGCCTTGAATGGGTTCCTGGCAAGGGCTTGCCAAAACTACCACAGGAATGCAAAGCTGCCAATCTACAATCATTAATTCCAGATCTGTGCACTCCTGGATCACCCAGCTGCAGATACATGATCCAAATCAAGCAAATGAGAGCATTTCTATCAAATTAGTGAGGTGACACTATTTGTGACACATTTATATTTTTTATATTGGCTTCAGGAGAAGACAGCCAAATTTACTGAATTCTCAAACCACTGCTTCACCATCAGATCTGGGCTCTGGAGACACACCACTGGACAGTAAATTCCCACTCCCCAGGAGAGATATTAGAAGCTTACTCCGGTGTTAGTGGTAAGATCTCAAGCCGGAGACTTGCCTGGATTACTTCATATTCTATGGACTTGAAATCGTCAAGGGACCATGCTAATGCTTTGAAAAGGGTCTTGCAGTCAGATCACACAGACCTAAGCTCTGATCTTTGACCTTATTAATGCAAGACAGATTACTTCTATGTACAGAAGGTACAACAAAAATCAACATGCCTTGACATCTCTAGAGCAGGCAGCTCTTGCTCCTGGCTTGAGCTTCTGGACATTACTCTTACTTAAAAAGTTAGTAACAACAAAAAGGAACAAAGTTCAATGGGACTGATAACTAATGAATGTACTTTTCATTTATACTAATGCAAATAATTATATCAGCACTTCAAACAGATCAACACTAGAAGCAAAACATAACTGCACACATCAATAAGCTTTTAGTGATTACAGAATCATGAATATAATCTAGTTGCTTTCTTGCACTATTTCCATTGTTGCTATTATTCATTTCCTAAGACAGCATTTCCACGTGCTGCAGAGGGTACGTCACAAAGCAAGGACTGAATACGTAATGCAGCTTTTTCCCCACTATGTGTCTTTTCCAGATTACATACACTATGCATTTTGTCATCCATTCGCATCAATTCGAATAGTTTGCTTGCTTTGTCTTCCTTCAGGCTGGGGAAGTGCTGCTGTTTTTATAGTTTGTGCCAAAGCTTGGCAAGCTAGCAAAACTATTTGTATGTATGTTTGACAGTCAGTTTCCTCCCTGAGAAACACCAACTGCACTGTAGAGATGATGGTCTCTGCCAGCCTTGGACTTCCAGTCTGTGGGAGATGACACAGGATACTGGTAGACCAGCTTCACATTAAACAATGTGCAAGATCGAGTGTTTGAATAACAAAGCACATTGCTATGAAAATAAGGTCTACTTGAATTAAACTGAATGACTTCTATCACTGCAGAAACCCGGTCACCTTGCGATCTTAAAATCAATCCGATTTTCATTACATTAGCTATAGCTCTTGAGAAATTACCTTCAGATCCAGGTATCACTATGGTAATAACCAGACCACATACACCACTAAAGTCATTAATTCTTAGAGAGACCTCTTTCAGAAGTTAACTACAGGGAATAATAAATGTTTATTTAGCAAACACAGAGCCTTACCTTGCCTCTTCATTTTCTGTGATACTTTTCTTTTACCTGGGGTATACATAATTCCTACAAAGCTTGTGTTTCCTACAACATATGTACATCATGTTTTAAATATACAGATATTTCACCAAATAAGATTAAATAAAACTTTCAAATCTCTCTCTCTCAAATCTCCTTAGAAATAAGTAGGCACGTACTGAATTTCATTAAAAAGCTGAAAAGAACTTCTCTGTTGAGTCATTCTCTCTCTGATTTTTCTAGTGGATTTCTGGCCTCTGCTTTTCCCTTTTTACACAAAGGGGCACAGAAAATGCTGTGGAATTCAACAGTGGGCCACAATGTCATTTCCCACAGCGTGAATCCATTTGTAAGATTCTCAGTTGTATTTCCCATGTGCAGTGCCCAGGTATAAGACCCTACTCCACAGACCTAGCAGAAGATGACACCATCACTCTGTCCAACTTAGGACCGGGCTGGGTAAAAAGGAGGGAGATTCACCTTCTGATGAAGGTCTCTGCCCTTTCCTCGAAGTTCAGCCTTCCAGACTGACATTTACACAAAAAGACCTTGACTGCAGTACTTCTGAGGGCTGGCTGCTGACTAACAGTACCAAACCCCATCATTATGACTAAAGATGTAGCTCAAGTTCTCACAGAACACACAAAACAGCCTTTGAAGTTTGACGACTACACTGGTATCACGGAAAAAGCAAAAGCTACTTTGGCTCTGCCTACCTGGCTCCAGAAAAATCCCGCAATCAGGTACCCTGTATTTTGCAGCACCTAAAATACCTCAGCTACTAGTGGGGTGTGTAAGGTCATTGGTGAACTGCTACAGTTTCAAGCAAAAACCAAGGACTACCAGGCAAGCGGAGATTAAACAGCTTGTTAGCAGCATCAGTATGCTTCACAATTGCAAAAGTCATACTTGAAGTTAGGAGGGGCTGTGGTGAGTCACCAGGAGCATCAGCCCGTAACATCCCCTCATCTGGCCCTAACTGAACCTCTCGTCTGAAAACTGGGTGCCAATATTCTCCCTGCTGGTAGCGACTGCGCTTCTTTACCTGGCATTCTTGAACTTCCAACTTGGTTTCTCTTCCATCCTACTGCAAAGCTCATCTGAAAAGATATTCTTTCTCAGCTTGCTTGAACCTCCAGTATATTACTCCCTCTATCATTACATCATTAGTTTGCTCTGTGTTATTTATGAGTTGCACTCTGCCACAAGCAGAGTTGTACATTGCTTTCACTGAGGTGATCTGGAGGCAGGAAAATATATCTGAAGGCAAAATTTGACCCTCTTTACATAACGTTTGGAGACAGAGCTTATACGATGGATGCCACCACACCTATATTTCATTTATATTCTATTAGATAGCCCTGTTTAATTCAAAGTTTCAGATAAAATTGTAACACAAAAGTGGACATACACTTTTTTTTTTATATCATGCATTATGGATGTTACTGCAGATGCTAAATTTGGAGAAGTCTGCAGTCAGCGGAGCTAAAGAGACTGGAGGATGGCACAGGATTATGGTGAAACTAAGCTTCTTCCTCAATCATCCTGCCCTGGCCAGGCTTGCATGGTGGAGCTGCTCAGGGTAACTTTAAATGACCTCTCTCTCTCATACAGATGATTCTACTCGTAGTACAGAGCTTTTCTTGGCTAATTTATTATGCTTCTTAGGTAAAAAATAATTATTAGGTATAAAACAGATCTCTTGCAGAAAAAGATAAATTAAAGGCCTATATCTTCTACCCTTCCCATAAATTTCCTTCATGGAACAAAGAGATGAAAAGCTAGTGTGACTTTATGCTGCCTAAGGGATTTTCTCTATCCAGAGGCAGGTTTTTGGTTGCTTCACATTACTGCTGTAAGCGAAACCAGTTGGGCCCTGTTCGGAACCAAAGCTTGGGCCTTTACCTCTGAAGTAAATGGCCAGATTGCTTATTTTGTTCAACATTTAAATAAAACAAACTGACACTTCCGGATAAATTAACTCCGTCTTTGCAATTCTGCGGCATACTCGAGTAAATATTCACAAATATACGAGCATTTTTTTCAGAACTCGCTTTGTAAACTGGATTAACCCACCATCTGCTACGAAGCCAATGATCTAATTTAATTTATTCTTATCTACCTTCTGTGTAAGCACAGCTTGTCAACTCCTGTGCTACATGTTTGGCAGAATATGAATAAGAGGCTTGGCTCCAGTGCAAAAGAGACTCTCAGTAGTGATGAGATGTCAAAAAAGTCCTGTGCAATAAGTACTTATCAACCTGCAAGACGAACTTCAGAGGACAAAAATCCTACAAATGTGAAGTCTCTCCAAATTGCTGACCTCCACTAAAGGCTTTTGTTTAGCTTTCTCTGCTGTTTCCTGTTATGTTACAAAATCTCAGTAGATCATCCCCCTGAAGCCTAGACTTTAGAAGAGCTGTAATAGAATGTGTATCAGCAGCTGACTATTCTTTCTGCACCTGCTCTGACCAAGTGCCAGAAAATTATTTATTTTCTAAAACTACTAGCAGGTTCTGCTTATAAAACTGGATTTCACTGTGGCGTGAAGCCACGGGTGCATCAGTGTCTCAGTTCCAGTAAAGGTGAAGCAATGTGAAAATACCTGCACACAAATAAGAGTCAGAATCAAAGTTCTGATCCTGACCTACAGAAGGGGTGTTCTTTTGTAAGCTCATTTTGTAAACAAAATGCTATGTCATTCTGCTCTAACCAAATTTGAAAATCTGAGACTGTTAATATTTGATTCAGTCTTCAGAATCTTTTTTGTTTTAAAATCCATATTGAAGTGGTAAGCTGTTTTGGACCATATACGGCCTTTCATGAAATAAGGATTTTTCCGTATATTTCTTATAGTCATCTTAACTCTCAAGCATTCTCCTCTTTCTCAAGCAGTCTTTTCTTTATACCTAACATATTTTTACACCTGAGAATAGAAATAACCCCTCCTCTCCTGCAATCCTCCTACTGGGATGTATAATAACTAGCCTGGTTTCATTCTTCATTACTGAGTCATACGTTAGACTTAGGAACAAACAAAGTCTAAGATCAGACAACAGTACAATGTTGTCAGGCTTTCTCCTCAGTGTACTTAAAGATTTGTGACAATATCAAGTTCATCGGTATGACCCAGGCTCAGAGAGAGCAGACACCACGATTTCCAGCTGTGAAACTGATGTACCTGTCTCAGTGAGAGCTATCCCACTAAGGAGCTCAACAACATTTCAGAGTTGCACATCTGCATCACAGCTTTTACGTATACCTGAAGCATTTAGCAATGTTTACTATACCGTGATATTCTTCAGTGTAAAATCAGCACATTTTCCCCTTGAGCCTTCTCTGCATAATTTCTAGTTCTCAGAGTTAGGGATTTCTATTTTTCCTACTGTTTTATACTGTATAAAGCTATGCAACCAATATTATAAATCTATGCACTGAGATACATACGTCCTTAAAATTTGGCCTGGCCTTTCCCAATGTTGAAACCATCACTCCTCTACCTTCTACACCGTGTGAAAAATGACAGGTCACAATGGCAGACAGCAGAGAGGTTTTAATTTCCTCACCCTCCATATGAATATAATTTAAGACCCAACACCCACCTCCAGTGCATACTCATAAATAGTGATAATATCATGAAGGATAGGGACAACTTCGTATTCATACTTGAGAATTCATTTGTATATAAAATAGTCATTTTGTAGTCAGGGATGGTTAAATCTAAGAACATGGGATGCAATTTTCAGAGGCACTGAACATTTGCATCTCCTGCAGAAATCAATAGGAACCGTACGAGTTCAGCACCTTTGATCAATAGGACCAGTGATTTGCAAGTCCAAATCAGCTGCTGATAAAATGGTAAGGTATCATGGAAGAAAAATCCTACTTACTAATGGGCTAAAAATAACTGACTAGATGAGCAGCCACATCAGCCATTGTATTGTACTTAAAGAAAATGGCGTGGTGCTGAAAAATTACAGAAAAAATATTATATTTCTTATTCTCTCTCTTGCATTTGCCTTGTTTATTCTTAAATTTTCGGTCAAATTTCTTCTTTAATTGCTGATGGCTTCTTAGGTTTTTCTTACAATGAGATTAAAAAAAGAGAATATTTACTATACCATTCCACAATGGTAGCCTATTTTATACTCTTTATAGCAACACAGACCAACAGACGAACAGAGAGACACAACTATTGACTGCATTGAATCAAACAGGTATGTTCTTGTCTTTCATGTGCTAATTTGGAAGCTACGTTATAGCCTTTGGACATCAGTATATAACACAGTGTCTGCTAGTCCTCATCTTACTTACCAGATAAAATAAACTATTTTGAAAGTATTATAGAAATTTCAGTTTTCTTTTCCATACTTCCCTTTTGCAAGGTGCCATCTCTGTAAATATCTGAGCCTAGACTGGTGACATGGATACAGTTCAGTCCTTTCAAACACCTTATGCCAGAGAATATACATCAACACATAGCCAGGGATTTATCCGTTTCTGTTTTACAACCAAAAATAGAAAAACTTTAAGGTAACTGGATTTCAGTAATTTTCCCTCAGGATTTTTTTTTTTTTTAAATTGGAGCATTCATTTGCATAGATCTTTAAAACACACACAGCTGGTATGCCCTCCAGACACAGCGAGTGCTAGCAGGCAGATTTTGCCCATTTCACGTTGCTGTCTGAAGAGCAGATAACTTGTTTTCCCTAGTCAGCCTTTCACTCCACGGGCAATTTCACTCTGCCTCAACCGAAGGCTCTGCCCACTTCCCACAGCCCTGGCCAGGCTCTCAGGAACCGCTGGTGAAGCTGCTGCAGCCCCTGACGCACCGATGACGGGCACCAACATCACCTCCCCGGTGGGTGTCCCAATTGCTCACCTGCCTTACTGCCCTCTTTGTGGGCAAATTCAAGCAATTGGGTCCCAGGTTGCCATAAAGGCATTACAGTTCTCAACATATATGAAAGTACGGAACAAAAATAAAAATACGTAATGCCTTTATTCGATAGAAAATAATTCAACACATTTACAGTGTGGAGACCAAACATGTACTTTATAAAATGATGTTTTTCTGGAGTAACTACTATGACTTTAGAACCTATTCACAGAAATTACTCCTGTTGAAGTGAAAATATGTGTTTTACTTGATAAACTAAATATTATGACTAAAGATTTTCAATAAATCAGCTGTTACACAACCGTTTACAGGGTTCTGTAATTTCCTTACTGTCCATATAATAGTCGAATTTATTTCAGAAAGGACCAAATAATAAACATGGTGATTATAGGCCAAAAGTGGAAACATGGAGAAAAAATATTTTTTTTAACTGACTAGTAGTTCAAAGGAGAGAAAATACAGAAGTATGTCTTCTCAAGTAAAAGCTTCTCTATTGAGTCTCACTGATAATAGGGAAAGGCTGAAAAATAAAAGGACAAAAACATTTTGCTACTTTACCTTTTGATTGAAAAGAAATCACAGCTTAGAGCACTCTGGCACAGGTCTCAGTTCGTTACAAATATAAGAGCTGCTTGTAAATTTTTGATCTGGAATAAGCTTTGGGTTTCCAAGACTTTGGGAACATTTTGACTTGAGGCTGAGATTTGGGCCTATTTTTGACAGTAACATGTAGCTCATGCATCTAACAGCAGTACAAGATATTTGAGAAAGCACATTTAAGTTATTAGATAAGAGGAAGAAAAAGGTTAATATTAAATTTTGATCTACATTCATTTGGTCCTAAATTGCTGGTTATTGTAAGTTAATGTAGACTATGCCATAAAATACAACTATAAAGACAATTTTGCCTTTACAAAGTCTCCCTTATTCTTACAGTAACAACCACTGAGCTGATGCCAGGTTAAGTTTGATCCTGAAATTAAAATGAGTTTTGTTTTGCAATTTGGGCCCAAGTGTGTAGTCATTGCTCAGACATAACTCCCTCTGACTTGAAGAAAACCTGCCTGGAGTGAGGACTGAGGGACCTGAATCATGGTGAGCAAAGAGAAAATACTTGAGGGAGTGAATTTTAACTTCAGAGTGTTACATACAGTCTGATTTTGTATATTCAACTACTCTTATTTCAAACATGCCCATTTAAATTTTTGACATGAAAAGATATGCAAATATGAAACCCTACAGAGCAAGTGAACTTTGAAAATAGTTTATATGCTATTATTCATACCTGACAACAGGGAAAGAACTAAAGTACCTGACTCATAAGAACAGACCATGAACTTATTTAAATATTTAACCAACCAGAAATGGGCAGCATGAATATTAATTTGGAATAAGCTAACTAATACCACCTGAATCTGCAGGAAAGCTTATGCAACTGAAAAATTTCTGGGGCAAACAAGAGCAAATAATGGCATCTTGGAAAATTTTCTGAATTAGAATTCCTGGTTCAGAGACTTATATTTTGTTATAGAAAACATAACTAGAAATACTAATAATTTATAAAATACAAAGACATCTTCATTCTACCTAGTTCTGCCCAACTAAAGAAAATACGTTACACCTTTATGTTGCCAGGTTAAGATAAACACAGACACGTCTACGGGAAATTCATGCAGAGCTTTTTAATTCATAGTGACACGGAGCGCTTACAGCCTTCTCACGCTGATGACATGCAGCAGTATATCTCTAGAAAGTAAAAAAATTTTCAGTGGCAGACTGAAATCTAAGCAGGGATGAAACAGGCAGTGCTTCATCCAGATAAAATCTAAATGGTGTGGGTGGGATATATCTGTCGCAAACAGACGAGGCTGCAAAAATTATACAGCCAGTCCTAACCGAGGGCATATGCTCACCAGCTGTTATGTAAATCTGCAATTAATGTAGCTTACTAGATCCTCAGGTGCTTTCAAATAATCATACACCAGAAATGATCAAATCTGCTTTCCCATATGCATTAGATGAGGATGTTAGAAAAAATCCTGCCTGATGAGCATCTCACTGACAGTAACCAGAACTTTGTCACTATGGAACAAAAAAACCCAGCGGAAAACAAAAATGACTGAAATTGTAATAATTTTCACTAGGAAGACATTTATTCAGAGAATACAGAAAAGCAGTGGCCACTTATCACTTTGGAGGTATCTGTACTTGTGTCTCTGTACAAGTTTTACCAAGTACAAACCACTCTTTCAGGCAAACCCAGAGTTATCCCCATTTAAGCTATAAGATGTTGGGGATACTCTGGCTTCTGCCCACCTGTGAACTGGCAACTAAATCAACAAACCAAGAGTGCGTGTGAGAAAGTGCGTCACACAAGCAAAAGTTAATTAGATTTCCCTATGTTTAGAGAAGCCACAGTTGCATTCTAAGATTCTACATAATGAATGTTTCGTAGTATTTTCAATTTAGATTGAAAAACCAATGCGATAATTAAAGTTCAGCCAAAATGTCATACAGCAAGTCACAAAGACTTGCTCTCCCATGTACGATTGTAATCACATTGACTCCAAGCCCACCTCCAATATATCTGTCTTCCCACAAAAAGGAAGGCATTTCTAGCTACTCTGATAAATCCTACCAATCTATCGTGATAACAAAATTGCAGTTAGGTACTTACAAAGATGAGTTTGAAATTAAGTAACTGCACTTCAATCTATGTAACGTTTTTCTGAAACATAAATTTGATAAAGGGACAGCAAAATACATCTTAGAAAGCATGGTGTCAAATACTACATATTTTTAGAGCTAGCTGTCATTGTAGCCAATGATAGAAGAAGAGGAAAAATGAAAGATTTAAATTGCGATCAGACTGAAGAAATGAAATAAAGGTAGCAAGGCAAAATAACATTAAGCATTATCAGTCTTTTCCGAATAATTCTTTAACAGCAACGATGTTGTAAGGCTTAATATGAAAATCAAATGTTTAATTTAAGAAAAATATCACAGCAATTAAAATCAGTAGGAGTCCTCTGCTAGTATAAACTTGTCATCTTGAATAATATTTCTTTCTCTATTAGGCAGTATCAAGGTTAACAGAGTAGAAAGTTAATGAGAATTCCACGTTGTATTCAACCTCTGGCCAACCTAGCATTTTGTTCGCCAGCATTTACAAAGCACCCAATGGCAAACATTATTAGTAAAACATGATTTGTATTAGTGTAAAAGCAAGCAAGACAACAGAACAGAAAAGGTAAAGAATAATTCAGCATAGAAAAGAAAGAGAGGCTTACCGATAACATAGGCTAGCAACAACGCCAGGGTAACTGTAATAGCAGTAGCACTCAAAGCAGTGCACTTCCAGTTGCAACACCTGTAAGGTTTGTTAAAAGTGAAGGCAGGTCTGGAAAAGGTACTTCTAGGAAGAGGCCTAGGAGGTGGAGAGTAAACAGTATTGGATGTTAAAGGATAGTTCTGACTGGCTGCGCTGAAGATAGCTGAAGACCCAGATCCATGTTTAAATAGGAAATGCCTACGAAAAGAAGACAAAGAACCATGTTGTAAAAACCACTTTGTGATTTAAGAAGTGAAAGGAACTATACAAGCACTGTATGATAAATACTGCATATATCCACAGAACATATCAAAGGACAGGAAAGCGTGTATTTGAATACCCTCTATACTGGAAGTTTTTCAACCACACCGTAAGATTTCCAGCAATTTTTTAGTGAAACAATATAATGTAAATGAATTCTAAACTATCCTCCCAGTGGTTCAGAGTAATGCTGAGGAAAGGTTATTTCTCAGTACAGTACCTGGGGGTCCTGCAAGATGAGCAGCCCCTATGTGCCTTGTTACACGGGCGTGCCTGAGACATGGGAATTTGTTGCCAGCAGCACCCACTCTGTCCACAAACACACAACTGGGTTTATCTCACCAAGAGTACAAAAAAAGTGCAGAAGCCACTACCACTCTGAATAAGCCACCACCACTCTGAATATTTATTTTTACTATGGATTCTCTCCAGAATGTAGGAAATAACAAAAAAGAAAGCTGACTACTTAGTGGAAAATCTACAAGGATAACCCATTTTGAAGGAATGTAGTTACTGTATAGGTGAGTACAATTTCTTTAGTATTCTTAATTGAGCTATTTTGAGAGCAGTTTTTCTTCAAATGCTTTTGCCTACTGTGGTAATTCTCAAACATACTAAGAGTGAATTCATTTGGAGACCTATTTCAGCATATTTTGGAGGACTGACTGCCTTCAAGAAAAAACAGCAAAGACCTACATTAGCACAAAAAATAAGGAACAGAAACGTGCCTTGCAGAACGGGCTCTGGTGCAGAAATATAGAGTGGTTGTCTATAGGAAGATGGATGGTTTTCAGGACTGGCAAGTGCTCTCCAAGAGAATTTGGGAAAGGATATTTGATTTTAAACAATAACTTACTGTGCTACGTGCTCAGAAATTGTGGCAAAAAAGGACATATTCAAGGCTGACCATACCAACCACATATTCTTTTGGAAACACCAACTTTCTTTGGACCTTCCTTCCTTTGTTTTATGTCAGTGAGCAAGCTTCTTCAGTGCATTCTTTTCTGACAGGCGCACATCTAAATCTCATGCCATAGCATGCACCCAAAGAAGTTTAGAGCATCTCGGTGTTTCTCTGTCTCAAGCCATGCGGT
This sequence comes from Gymnogyps californianus, assembly GCF_018139145.2. Taxonomy (NCBI): domain Eukaryota; kingdom Metazoa; phylum Chordata; class Aves; order Accipitriformes; family Cathartidae; genus Gymnogyps; species Gymnogyps californianus. The sequence continues at coordinate 18,780,678 of NC_059479.1, forward strand.
CTGAGCTGAGAAAGCAAGTGAAGGGGCACCGGTACTACACAGCTTGCAAGAACAAGGACTGCCTTGGCCACAGGGCTGCCACTGGCCTTACTCAACTTCCGTTGAGTACCCCGACTCAGGAAGGCTTTTCCTAGAGAAGAGCATTCAATGCTCCCGAGCTTGCCAGCTCTTTGCTTTGGGAGCCAGACACTGACGTGAAGTAATGACCCACTTGCAGTTCAGGTGCTTTGAACTGTGCCCCATTCATACAAGCTCCCAGCTGAGTAAGAGCATCCGAGTAAGAGCATGTGACTGTTGCTGCCGTTGGTTCCTATACAACCCATTTCTCTGTTCTTCCATCAGCTGACAGCTATGCAAGTGCTCTGCAGCCCCCAGGCAAGCACCACCATGCCGCTTGTGCTGGGAGTGCAAGTTGCCCTCAGTTGTTTCTGCCAAAATTGAAGGAGGATCTTGCATTTAGAATCATGTAGCACTATGATGCCTGCAAGCCAAAAGCCACAGACACACTTCACAGCTGAAGTTAACTGGCCAATGTTGACATGGTCCAGAACCTTCCCAATGACAAATGTACCTTTACACCTTCAGCCAGGCACAAGACAAGTTTTTGAATACATATATGGATCAATCAATCCATGCTGGTAGAATTTCTTTGATGGATTCACAGCAGGATGTACACAGGATCAAACACTCAAAAGTATGAAACATGATTATACTGTGACATTTAACTTTAAGAATATTGTAAATACATGTTCCTGAAAAGGTAATTGCTAAAATGGTGTAATGAGTATGATATTATGTATTTCCATTATAAGATTTTAAAAGAAAGGTTACAGTTCTCAAAATGCCAGATTACAGAAAATAAAAAGGTATTACAGAGCAGTTTTATCTTTTAAGGGGCCTTTTATTCAGGCAGTTACATAAAAAAGAAGGTAAATGAGAATACTGGCTAGCTTGCATTACAGATTACAGTGCCTACATATCAGGAGTCTTTTGACAAACCACGAGAATGAAGTTTTTGTGTTGCGTATGTTGAGTACTAGTTATTCCTGCTTCATAGTTATTACCCACATAAACAGCACTCAGACAAAAAAAGGACAAGTGAATCTGAGTACAGCATCCTGGCATTGTATTAGACAACACCTTCCAGTTTTCTTTCCGACTGACTTTCACAGTTGTAGACACATACATTAAATAGATGGCAATGCTCTGAACATGGTTATGTTACCTGTAACTATTTTAGTTCAAAAATTCAAACCCCAAATATAGTAAAAATAATAAATTCAAATGAAGTAACGTAACTGTCTACAGGACTATATAAATCTGCTTCCTTCATATCAGGCCATGAGAATACAGTTGGTCACTTTGGCTTCAATGCTTCGTTGTTGCACATGAAGGCTTTTGCAAGTACGTGAAGCCTTGCTTTTCAGTCAGCAGTTAGCAAGATACATAGTCACTTAACTTTCGTTAGGAAAGAACGTCACAGCAAAATTCCTACTGCTATTCAAGGAAGCAGAGGCAGAATCACCATATAAAAAAAGAAATGCGTTATTATATATAAGCATATACATATATAAAGTATGTATACATATATACATATATACACACAAATTTTATATAAACAGTCAATAGTTCTTTACTTGCTTTACATTTTCAAGACATAATGACAAAAACCTACTTATTTGATAATTTCTCATTTAAATTTTGTGGAAATTACAGCAAAATGGTGTGATATTGGCAGTATTGATTGTCCTTTATGGTGCATAGCTCAAAGATTTCAGAGGTAAAGGGAAGGAAATGCTGAACTGAAAGTTATTATTAAGGCTCTAACAGCCTTGCAATCAATAGCCAGGAATAATTTCATCCTCTTGCACAGGGATTTATAAATGTGGCTTCATAGCCTGATGGTAAAATGCTAGTGTGCAGAGGGATTTCTTTATTAGCAGAAGAGTGCACAGAAGCTGGATCCAGCTCACACCCTTTTAGACAGATGACTCCATTCACACAGAGGAGAATTTACATAGCTCTAACTTCTTGTAATAAAACTGAGATTCTGAGGCAATGCTACACTGAAACAGAGCTACCAGTGAAATAATGTTGAGAAAATGTTAAAAATCACAATTGTTTATGCCTTCCATTTTTGGGAGAGTATATCGAGTACCCAAAGACATTTCTATAGAATTTGAAAAACACCGGTGGCACAAAGACAAATTTCCAAAGCTAGACTGCGACTATGTTCTCATAAACTCAGACGACTCATCTGTCTGAGCACACCACTGTTCCCAAAGGACATTAGGACACGCTAAACTGTTGCTATCAATTCTATAAAATCAGGTGCTCTCTCTAAAGAGCAAAATAATAAAAATTGCAGTTCAAAAGTTTAGATGTGACTGCAGCCTGGTGTGTGCTTTAATATTCGATCTAAGAGAAAAGCTAAGGCTTTTTTTCTTTCTTTCTTTTCTCAAGAAAAATCAGAGAATTTATAAGGATGATTGATAAGACCACTTGTTCCAAGTGGGGAAATTCTGAATGTTCACAAAAACGTCAAACACGTCCATAAAGAAGATGATAATATTCTCTTAAAAAGAGAAATACAGGACATAATCTGTAAGGCATTTGTTTATGAAAGAAAAGTCACTTAATATTATTACACTGATAATTCCAATACATAAATAAATACTAAAGGCTCAGTAATAATTTCACATATAAAAGAGGCAGTTGGAAAACATCCCCTCTTTAAGGTAACCACGTCTGTTTCCCTGTCTATCCATTTGTTCATCTCTACAAATGTAAAACTTTCGAACTTTGAATCCTCTCAAGCAAAGTTAACTGGAAGAAAAAGATCCTACCAGACTCATAAAAATCAGGGTGGGGGGGTGGGTGGAGGAGTGGGGCATAACCAAAACCCCCAAACCTCCCCAAAACCCCAACAAAACGAGCAAAAGCCCCAGTGAGCTCCTACTTCTAAATTCAGCTCTTTGGCTTCTCTAAGCCCCTCTAGCCACCCATCCAGCATGGCACACGGTGGCTAATGAAGCCGAATACATGCCGGCTGATCAATAGCTAGGTCTAAACCTGCTACACTGACATGCTCAGTAAAGAGATAAGGACTGAGGGAAGGGAGCTATTGGGGAGTTCAGGTGACAGAATGCATGAAATCAGACCTCTTAGTCCTGCTGATCACTGAATAGCTTGCTTTCTGTAAAGAAGCAGTTTCATGAGGCTCATCTATGCGCTCTTGTTCAGCCTCAAGAGCAATGGCGTATAACTCCAAGAGTGCAGTTCATACAAAAATGATGAATACTCAGCTAGGAGAAGGTTAGAGAACAGGAGTTCATTTCTTTCTTTACACCATTCTCTATTAGGACGTTTTGTTATGTACTTTTGGCTTCTTATCTGGAATGGTAATTTAAGTCTCATAAAAGCTACACATGAAGCAACATCCCAACTGAATTCATGTGGCAGTAATGTAATACTATTACAGAAACCAGATTAACCCCACACAGAATTCCTTAATTAAATTCTGAGAAAATATTTTTATATCCCAGTACTGTAGTAATGTCCCTCAACTCTGCCAAGGGCTTGATATCACTTCTGTAAGTTCTATGCATTTACCCTGTGCCTAGCATCTGTAGGCCTAGAAGTCCACCTTCGTGTGTACCTATAACATGTTTTCCTTCCGTTTCCATTAAAAACTACAAGTTTGTAAGAGGAAAAAATGAAGAACAAAAGCAGATTTGAAAGTGAAGCACCGGGTGAGTCAGTAGAAACACAAATCTTGCAACACCTTGGCCAAAAAAATAGTCTGCATTTCTCCTGGATAAACCAAGTAGGAACACATTTGTACTTGTATGTGTTTCACATTCAAGAAATAGTTACCTAAAGTGTTAGAAATTGCTGCATAGCTATGTGATAGGAAAACTAAGAAGTCTTCAGTTTGATCATTTAAATTTTCCAATTTCTTTTCAACTAAATTCTATAACTGCATATTATATATAACTGTATATCTATACCAATGTTTAAGTAGGCAATTGAAGTAATTGTTTTAGATGTCAACAGAAGTGCAAAGGGAATTTTTAAGAGGCATAGAAGCTGCAACATAAGAAGGATTCTGATTTTTGGCATAACCATAAAATACAGAAAGACAGTAGCCAAAAGGGATTTGGAACTGATACAGTTGCCCACCTACTTTGGCAAACATCAACCACGAGCCCATTGTTACCTGACCCTTTTAACTCACTTAATATTTCCTGTGACAGTGGGAAGAAGCAGAAATTTGCTCTTTCCTGATTTGCTATCCATCCTATTCTGTACCCTAAGTGGGAGGGAAAAAAAAAGGAAACTTCTAAACCTAGATAATAATCAGAATATAGACCTCTGTTTATAAATCTCACATATGGTACTCAGCAAACTATATAGTATAAAAACAAGACAGCTATTCTAAGGTAAGTATATAGTACAAAACCAAGACACCTACTTGACAACAAAGATATATGCACTATACCCTCATCTTGAAAACTGTATGTGAATATAAGACATAACTTATAATTATAGATAGAATCTGACCTATAGTTTTATCTGCCTTGTTTTACCATTTTGTGTACAAGAACTGTAGGAACAAGAATGCTCATGGGTGAAAGAAGAGGGGAATGGTCATGAAAACTATTTATCTGATTTATTTTATCATTCTAGTTTTACATGTATAATTGAAATACATTTGAAACCCCCTAGAGAGTTGTCTTTGGAAATAGAACCGCTTTGGTAAAATTTCTTCTTTGAGCTGGACTTGCCTTTTGAATCATTCACATAGATTTGCTTCCCTTTATTCACCCATGTTTTCTTTACATAGTGTTTGAAAACTTAGCCCTGTGACCCTGGATGTGAAAGGATGTAAAAAGAATCTGTATCCTTTACTTTTCGCTTCAGTACAGAACAACAGTGACATGATGCTGACTCACTTGTCCGTTGTTGCTGTGGGCAAGCTAAGCCTGTTAACCAGGTGACGAAACTTTCAAGTTCCTGGCAGAAATCTGGGACAATAATTATATAAATATAGGACAGTGCCAAAATCAATCAAGAACAGCTTCTAAAATGGCACAGTCGTCCAAAATACAACTGTCTTCTGGTTTCATTGGCTATTTAGTGGGGGAAAAAAAAAAAAGAGAAAACAAAAACTACCACACTGGGGACATAAATTACTCATGTACAGACCAGTATGGGTTTTATTATTATGATACATGGTGACACTACTACATTAATCCAGTAGTTTTCAAAAATGCTCTTCTGTGGCTTAGAACTTTCCTTTAGCACTACAACTCTAATAACAGCTGAATAAAACTGATCAACGCACACAGAGATTTGTGGGATAAGGAAAGAATAAGCTGGTGGTTTGCTCTGATTTTTTTTTCCCCAATAAATTTTAAATTTTTGATGTGGAAAATGAGAACAATAGTACTTACAATAATATTTACAAAAGTTATATAAAGAATAGTACGTGATATTCGCAGAGTAGTTTGAAACCATGAATCAAAAAGGATAAATATATCAATATTGTAATTTTGTTGCTTATATTCTGTGGTTAGAAGCATGACTTAAAACAAAGAAAGGAATGAGATAACTGAAGTAGAAGTAGTTGCCCCACAGTTCTCTTTGCCATGATTTTCCTCCTGTGGGTATTCATGCATATTCTAACTGACTTCTATTACTAGCACTTGAGTCTACTTCCAAATACCTACACTCACATCCATATGGTCTAAAGCCAAGCTGTCTAGCTACTGTGACAAATAACACAAATTTTACTTGACAAGAGGTGTATCACATTAACTATGTGAATACTATCTAGTCTTCCAAAAGAGATTTCCTAGAAGCAGCAATCCAGGGGATAGATATACATTTCCGGGCAATAACATTACACATACATATGTGATTTTCTTTGGAATGAAAAGATAGAATCTTTTGCATATCTCTGACCCTTTCTCACAGTCTCTGTTTTCCAAATCAGCCTAGACCATTTGTATTAACCTGTAATTATCTTTCTCTTTCAAAATTTATATTCAGTCTGTTTCTGGTTTTGTAAATGAAAACACTGTGTTTCATAGAAAGCTAACAGGCTGCTTGCTTATTGGTGGCCATAAAATAACAACATATCTTTACTTTTAGTTATAATTTTATATACTATTCCATTATTCAAAATAATGAGCAAATAGTATCTGCAGCGTGATTGTTCAAGTTACTATATTGAGCCTGCATAAAAAAACTTTACACATACAAATACTATCCCACTGTTCCGGGGAAGCCCACACTAGAGCTTCTCCCAAAGAAAAAATACAGTAGACTATACGAACAATTTAAATCGCCTTATTGTCCTTAGTGACTGGATCTCTTATTATTCAAAAGAAGGACCCTCAAGTGCCACTGTAGCTGACAAGAAAATTGTACTTCATTGTAGCTGACAAATGTTTATATTTTTATTTCCATAAAAAGATGCATTCATTCTTGCATTATTAAATTTAGGATCATATTTACAGCTTTTATTTTAAGTTCATGGTTGCATTTACAGTTTTCAATTTATCTTTTACAATTCAGAAGTCTTAAATATTTTTAGATCTTTTCTGCTGTGCAGTGGAAACACATGGGACTTGGACTGAATTTAAAACCCTTGCCATGTGTCTGTTTTTCATATGGTCAGCCCCTCTATAGGTTAGATTTATTGTTTAATTAGGTAGAAAATGACAAAATACAAGTGAAATGTCATAAAAGCAAATCTTGACCAACATGATTTGAAGGAAAGATCATGAACGAAGCCCTCCCCTGCATTTATTCTTGGAATAACCACAAGTCCGGTCATTTAACTCAGGAGTAGGCTCCATTCGCAAACAAGTTCCTAATGAATTGCACTGCTCAAATAGCAATTGTCTCCCTGCTCGGTGGTTTATGATCATTAACACCTGCATGCCTTGGGAGCTGTAAAAGCCATTCTGTTTGCTATGGAAACCTTGAACTGGGAAAAAGGCAGGCACAAAAGTGCTTTCTGTATCTCCGCACTGGGGACAAGATTCACAAGATGCTCAAATGAAGAGACTAAGGAGGAAGAATAAGCCTTTCAAGAGCTCACACTGAACCATGTGAGTGTGTATTTATATATGCATTTTTCTTTAATTATTTCTGCTTTTAGCACTACTCCAGCTTCAACAGAAAATGAATAGGTACAGGTTTCTGTGATTTGAAAGGCTATCAATGTACTTTTTGAAGAGCACAAATACTTACAAGCTTGAAAGAACAAGGGAAAACCATAGCACAGAATAAATTTCTTGATAAGTGATAGTTGTCAAGATCTCCTCTATACTAAACAGAATTATAACCAAGATGATATTTTTAGGAAAATCCAGATAGTCTTAAATATGCACCTTAAATAACTACGTAATACAGAAAGGAATGAGCCCATCTATATGATGAGCTGAATAAACTCCTTGAACTCCAAAACTCTCAAAGTTTTTAAGTTTTCAGAGCCATAATCAAACTTTAGGGCTCTGAAATATTGCTGAATACTAACTAAAAATCATAACTGCCTTGAACCCCAAATACTTCTCTTATTATTCTAGTACTTCAAAGTTTTATATAAATTAATGATAATTGAATCTCAGGTTCATGGTCTGGTACCTCACTGTCCCCTTAGAGGAGCTATTTCCATGGTGATAAGGTTGCTTAAATTAAGCTGTCTTTTTCCACAGTCCTTGGCTCATTGCCAGTGCAGTGAAGGGAGATTTCAGTCCATTCAGCACAGCATTAACCTTACTGCCAACACTCCTAAATGGGTTAGAGGAACTAGAAAGAAATTTGATTTAAGAAAGGAAGGAACAAGCAAATATGTAAAATACTGAAGCACAAACCAGGACTAAATAACTCACTTTGAAACCAAATCAAAATTAGGTAAGTTTTGGTATCTAGACAGAAAACTTAAAAATTCTAATGCTTGGGTAAGCTAAATGCAAAACTTTACTCAAAATAAGCGTGTCCGATGGTTTCTCCACGAGGGAACTGTAACAGACTATAGGGAGGATCAGAAAAAATGTCAGGTGAAAATCCCTATTTAACATCTAGTTTTTTCTTCTTATTTGGGAATTTGACTGAAGTGGGAAAATAAATATCAAACACCAGAAAAAAAACCCACAAAAAAAGCAAGATATGGAAACAAATACTGAGTCAACTAACAGGGCACGGAGAAAATGAAAAACACTCCTTTGAATTGTCAGGGTTTAATACATACTCCATAAAAAGTAGTAAGCTATGTTCAGATGGGGCTGTCAGAGATAATGACAATGTATTACACCGTAAATCGTAAGATTTGAAACATTAGAGCAAAGTATCTATGAAACCTGAAAAAACAATTATTTTAGTGGAAAGGAAGGGAACAGGCAATAGGTTGCAAGTACTTTATTCTAGAGGAGAAGAAAAAAAAAATCAATTTATGTAAGAGCCCAATAACATTATCCTAAAAAAGAGAATCAATGTATCCTGTGGATTTTATGTGGTGTGAGAGATCCTTGCAGTCTTTTTCTGGCAATACTTAGAAATTATTTTTCTGTGTGACAATGAAATTACTGCATGTTCATAAGTCATTTTAATAATGAAGATGTTTTTTTCCAAAACTGTGTGTGCGTGCATACAGATAGAGCCTGCATTTGCATTTACAGGCCCATTACAGTGCTGAAGGCTGCAGCACAGTCAGTCGGCAGTTTGAGCTGTTACACCTCCTACAGGTACAGCTCTTCTCCAATTTCTTCATCAACAGCTATTCTATGACATGTCCTCTGAAGTTTTAAAGGTGTTCCTGACTCTTATTTTCATTTGGGTTGCTTATAATCAGAATAATTGCCAGAGTTAGAGAACTGGCCTTGGCAACGACATACATCTAGACTCTATTTTTGGCTTTGCCAAAAGCTTGTGTGAACTTGCACAAGTAATTGCGCCTTTCCAAGTCAGTCTCCTCATTAAACAGTTGAGCCAGTAAGCTGGGTCCTGACAAAACTGTTTTGCGGATTAGTCCATGCATATAACACCTCTAGATGAAGCACAAAACAGAATTTCTGATTTGCCCTTTTCTATAAAAATACAACAGAGTTTTACTCTACAAAAAAACTTTCAGAACACATACCTCAGTGTATGTCTTTACTGCAGCCCTTTGCGGTCTAATCTAGGGTTTCAAATTCCAATTACAGAAGAATACATGTTTAATCAGAGTATTGCAAACATTTTCAGAATTACAGAATTTTCTTTTACAGAAATATGACACGTTATCATTATGAGCAGACTCATAAACTTGCTTCATTTCTGACTGTCCAGAATGAACAGGATTTACAGTCACACGATTAGTTCTAGGAAATCCTCTCCTGTCTGAAAATTCTCTAATATTACCCAGCTGTAGATAAACCATGCAAACACATGTGCTGTTTATGGATTAACAGGACATACAGTTGGAAGAAAAGCTGAACATGTGCATTCTGATTTTTGCCTGGTTATTACAGTAGGGAATACATTACTGTCTAAGTCTTCTTTTTGATTGCAAATGTTCCAAATTAAAAAAAAATAAATCTGCTTAGACATATTAGGTATGTACATATTAGGCACATTTGGTACTACTAAAGATTTAGCACAGAAACACAGCTGCCATTGACATGTTTCCCTTTATTTTGTAGGATTCTTTTTAATGGGCAGCTAAACATTAATGGAGAAGGAAAGCAAGAGAAACCAGGTATAAGGCCAAAGTACCTGTTCAATTCTAGCTGAATCATTCCCTGTTAAAGGAAGAAAAAACAAGCTGCAAGCCCTTCTTTTTCTCTCAGGCTGTGTTGTGTACTATAGAGTTCTGGGAAGTGGTGATCACAAAAGTTTTTTATTACAACGTTCCCCTGCTATATCACTTGTCTGCACATAAACTGCAGATACATCTTGGCAAACAGTCTCTCAGATTCTACTTTCAGATTATATAGCCTTTCAGCCAGCTTCATGAGAGGCTGCAGCTAGCTACCAGAGGGTGCATGAAATCAGCTGAAACAACCACTGAAGGGTAGGAATCGCTAACATGTAGCCCACAGTATGTTTTCCAGTCTGAATTCCTAATCCACTGCATAGCCCTTTCGTCAGTACCCAATTATATAATTATAGATACAACTATGAATCTATGTATTTGTCCTTTATGAGAAGTTTCAAATTTGCAAAAATAATAAGAAACCAGAAAAATTAAACTGAACTCAAAAGACACTTAAAATTGCAAAGTATTTTCCCCAATGAGGTCTGACGAGAATATAGCAGAAAGGCTAAACAAGATCTACCTAACTGTTAACTGAAGAGACCCAAAAGGTACTTCAGGGGTACAGAACGCCCACGGATCAGCCTTCTATGCAGCAGAAGGTACAGATATATAAGCTTGCTACACCAGAAATGACAAAGATTTATCTTTATAAAGATAGTATAAACAGAAGCTTCTAGCTCTAGAAGGACTAGCTGGACTAAAGTTTTGTTTATGTTCACTTTTGGAGAAAAGTTTCCATCCTCCTTGATTCTTTTTGTGATTTGTCCTTAAGACAAATAAGGAAAGTTTTATTTCAGAATGAATCAGCTTATTCTTCAATCCCAACTTAACAGCCTTTCAGAGAAGAAAAACTTAATTTGACACTCCTGATTAGCAGCAGTTAAGTGTTTAAAGATGTATACTAAAATTAAGTTTTGTAATAAAATAAAACCACCCTTCTTATAAAAGAACAAAATTTAGGTTTCAGTGATTAATCGTGATAACTTGCCTTTGGACATATGTGTATTAAAAAGAAAACATTTCCATGCATAATACCTTATATTCTCTGGATCAGATTAACTGGATGTCAGACGTTAACCTGTTTCACCAAACACAACTTTCACAGAGAGTCATGCACTTGACATGTTTTAAAATGCCAAAACCCAAAGGAAACCCTAGTCAAAACTTCTTGGTGCTCTGTTCACAATGAAGAGGAAGAAGGTTGTAGAAAATCAAGAGCTTGTTTTAAGCATCAAGTCACCAAACACAGCTGTAGTTGAAAGCCATCAAATTAGCTAATACCTATCAGGAACAAAAAAAGCTTATTATAGCCAAAAAGTCAGAGGAAATTGTGCATTTACCTCTGTGGCAGAACTTTGGGTACTGAAACACAGGTTTGCTGAATACAGGATGTATTTGCTTTCAATTATTTTTCAGAGTAGATTATTTGTGTAAATTGTGAATGATCTTGAAGTTGAACCCTCCCTTCCTCAGCTCCCAGAGGTAAGGATCTCCATGCTCAAAACCTGTCTTGGGCCTGTATCATTCCTCCATTACCAAATGATCACCAAATTATATTCTTTATGTATATATGCAATAAAGTGTTTAAATACGCATTGAGGAAAATATTATTTTAGTATTATTTCCTATCTTTTCTTATCCACAGGAAAGCTAAGCCTGAACACTGACTGACTCCAGAAGTGCCAGAGCACACCGATTAAACAAAACTTCTATTTGCTGATTACAAAATGGCCCTGGGAGAATGTGGGAGGGTGAGACAAGTACACAAGCACAAATCTTGACTGCACACAACTCTAAAACACCTATGTAATCTACACACCTTAAGGAAATGTCTTCCAAAACTTTCTAAAACACGTGCTTTTATGAGCATTAATGATCTAGATGAATCAAGTAAATAAGGCCTCACATGGCTACATGACATGGCCTCAAACAAAATGCACTGGCATGTCCTGAACGACAAACTTATAATTCCCCATCACCATCTCATGTCAATGTCAGGCCTCCTCCCCATCTGGTTTGGTTTTGGTTGGGTTGTTTTTTGGGTTGTTTTTTTTTTTTGGTAACATTTGAGATATGTTGTGTACAACAGGTTGGTCGGTACCTGGTTTCCAGCGGTATGTTGCTGTTCAAGACCCAGCTGTTATGGAGATGGACTGAATCTTGCGTACTGGTGGGGGGAGTCGGGGCAGCAGGACTGGGCTGGCTGCGGGTGGTCATTGATCTTCTCTGGAGAGAATCGGCTGTTGGAGGCGGTTTTCTGGCGCAGGTGCATGCGTGTGGTGGTGGAGGCGGCGGCGGGAGGGGTCTGAAGGTGAACTGGTTATGTGGGCTACCTGGCATATCTGAAACAAAAGAGAAAGGCAAAGAAACCCCCAGAGGGTTATTATTTTAAAAAGATCAAGAGAGCATGAGCATGATATAATAGTTATTGGGATTAAAGCATTGCGCTTTATCACGTTGTTAACCCAGTGGCCTGTAAAATGTTGTTGCAACATGTGAAATAATTTAAAATATAATTACTGAAATGGAGAATATCAGCTCCAGACACACACCCCCTCCAGCACTGTAGTTCAGTAGTTCAACAAAAAACAAAAAAGAAAAAGGAAAACAAAAGAAGATATAACATTCACTTAGTTTGTCATAGGATTTTTTGGGGAGGAGGGTAATGAACAAATAAATCAAGCTGACATTGAATTGCAGCACAGATACCAACTGATTTCATGAGGTATAATTCTCATTTAAGAACATCTGTGAAAGACAGTATAAGAATTACTCTTGCACTTCAAATCAAGAGAGAAAATAATTGAATAATTCCTACCACCCAACAAACATCTTTCATAAAACAAGGTTAACACGTTTCTGCGAGTCTGTTACTGCATTTGTTAAATGAGACCTGGGAAAAGGCCCTCTTAAAGACTACCTGAAGCACTAATGATCCAGATACCCAGAGAAAAGGTTTTATAGCAGCTAAAGGCAGATGAGCTGGCAAGGAGCTCACAGCCACCAGACCAGGCTGTGAAGGAGACGGAGTGAAAAGACATTTGTGGTGGGTACCCGAAGCCCTGCTACCTGTGCTGCCACTGCCCTAGGGGACCCTCAGCGCTGCCCTCGAGCACCCAAGAGGGATGCTGTAACCGCATGGGTCCTGCCCTGTGCTAATGCTGCTACGCGGCTTTAAGGTGGCTCAGCCTGTGCCAGTGAGCTTGAATCCTGCTGCAAAAGACAATGAAGATACAAATATGGCATAACAGTACTTTGAAGGGACGATAAAATCTTGTTTTCTCTACTTCCCACAAGAGTCTCCAAAGCCTCTCAGCACAGCAAGAAACACAGCTATGGAGAATTGAGGCAAGAAATTCCTTTTTAAAGGAACAATAACAAATACTTTGCAAAGAACATGCTGATAAAAATTGCTGCCAGACTGGGTGAACTGTGAAGCTATTAACCTGAAACTCTTCCAGCTAATTTACCTCAGTGTCTAATGCGGCTTTGTCCCATTTCTGTACTCACCCTCACTCTCCCTTTTACTTTAGCAGATGTCCAGTTAAATTTGCACAAAACCAGCTGGAGCGGAGCTCTGATGAAGCTGCAAAAATTCCCTGCAAGGAACTGTTGTTGCCATCCATTTATAACACATGCTTTCTTTAAATTATGACATGATGTGTCTTCAAGGTGAAACACGAAAGTGTGCCCCTTCCCTTCTTGGAACGGCTGGTGGAAAAAAAGCACTTTTTTCTCCGTGACAGTCACTCTTTACCCCAACCGGAGAAACAAGGTTGTTTAGTGCTCCACATAAGCTTTTCTATGCTGTGGTAAGCAAAGCTGTCACGGATTTGGCCCAGGCTTAATCCTTTTAATTTCATTGATCTTTTATCAAGGCAGCATTCTTACAGTTGCATTAAGGTTTACACTGTAATATTAGTTTGCATATACCAGAAAAGCATTTCTAAGCATATTAGAAAATTGGAGACCTCAGTAAATTAAATCACTGGAGTCAACAGTCCAGAGCTCTAAAATAATCTGCTAAGGCACTTTCATGTAATAATTAATCTCAGTAAATCCTGTATCCTGCTATTTTAGAATTGAAAGCTACCCAAATTTTGGACATAATATTTGATGTCCAGCATCCACAAGTATTTGATTAATGACATTCCCTAACTTAGTGGTATCATTCTTAAACCCACTCTACAGAAAATCTGCAGGATTATTATACATCCTATAATTTGCACGACAAGCCGTTTTAATGGTTGTGCCACTGTCCTGTTAGAAAATTGCTGATCTTTGCCAGGACACGCAGTTAGACTCTACAAGGGACATCAAAAGCTATGCAGTAAATGCTGAGCAGCCAAGGTGACTGCTTCTGTAGGTAAATGGAAAAAAACTGTATGATCTATATGGCAACACATCTTTTAGTTCCCTTCTTCCCCTTTTATCTGTACTGTCCCTACCCTGTTGATAGCATGCAATTATCTGACAAATAGTTTAGTTTCTTCCATGCAATAGACTGGTTCTGCTTTGTGAACCATGAAGTATTTCTGGTCGGTAGGGTACCTTATATCTCCCAGTGCAATTTATCACAATACATTAACACAACAGATTTCCTGGGGGATTCCTTTTTAATTATCACACTTGTCACCCCTTCGTCCAGCTACTGGCATCGCAGAAAACCTCACATCAGCTTCTGAAGTATTTTGGTGATTTAAAGACAAGTCTTCTGCATCGGACCTTCACTTCACTGAAGCACTGCATATTCATTATGCTGAGAATCAGCCTGAGTTTCCAATTAGTTTTTACAGACTTTCTAATTTGGCAAAGTTATTTTTATTTTGCTTGAAACTAAGTCTACATCTCATTAACTTTATTTTTATACCACACAAAATGTTGCTTGGGATATAAAGCAGCGTTATGTCTACATATGCACACTTACGATTCTTCAGGACTCTGAATAAACAGTAGACTCTAAAATAACAATGCAAAATCATTTAAATACCCAAACAGTGACAATACACAAAATAATTTGTCTACCTCCAACAAGTTTCCAAAACATATGGGAATGATATAGAAATTAGCTTAGCTATACATTTTTATCCTGTTGCTACTGTTCAGCATAATGCTATCCATAACAACTCCTGTTTTTATTTTTTAATGGTTGCTAATAATGTTCAGATTTTTAAATTTTTTCACATCAAAAAGTCTATGTACGATATGCAAATACAGCATTATTTGTTTTCAGTGTCTTCATTGACATGGTAGAAGTTTCCATTCATCTAAAAATGTAACCATAAAACATGATTTCAGCTCAAACTTTACATTTACAATAATTTGCTTCAAATTAGATTTTCATCTGAGGAGAGTCCAAGCCAGAAGCGATGCTCTTGGCCCTCACTACTGGCCTTCTCATCTGCACTTGCATTTAGCCCATTTTTTTTACAGATAGAAGAGGCTATTTGGAAAATGTCTAAATTCTTTCCCCTGAGAATTCATTATTTTTAAATAGTTCTCTCATTTCAGCAGAGCACATCTAGAACTGTGATGTTTCCTGAAAAGATCTATACAACATTCTGCTGCTTTGTTGTATATTGGATCTGCTTTTTTTACTCTAACTTGCATGGTCCACATCCACTCCACAAACTCCACTTAAACTCTGTCCCCCCCTTTTTTTTATTTTTAGGGTTTTTGCTTTCATTCTTCAATAACAATGTTAATTTGTTTAGCTTTTCTATTTTGAGGCACTTCCCAAACTCCATGCACTCACTCCAAAAGAGAAACCGCTGTATTGATGCTAGCTATAAACAACAAAAACTTTCCTTGTAATTCTGCTAGTTTGAAGGATTTCTACTTGCTCTCCTTTCTTTGAACTTTGAAGGGAGGAGTTCTGCTTCTGTCCTGAACGTTTCTTCTTCTTTGGTTCTGATTCATTCTTTTGGATGGCCCTCGACAGTGTTGAACACATGCTGCTCCATGGCAGTTGTATAACGGAGCTTGGTATCCTACAGTTATGGAGCGCAGACCTCAACAGCTCCTCTTCAGCTGATGAGTTCTACTACTACTGCTTTTTCCTTCAGGAGATATAATAATTCAGATCTTGCCTTTTTACTAGGCTTCTGCTTTTCAGAAAGTGTAAAGTTAGTTAACTTAGAGACTTCCCTTACTCTGCCATATTGGTTGAGCACTGCCATTCTGCTCAAAAGTTATTGGAGGCACAGACCAATGGACAAGAGCAGCATTAACATAAACTCATTTTCCTTAAGAGTCAGGCTAAAATGCCTTTGTAATCATAAACATGTAGCCAAATTGCTTTACAGACTGACAAAAATGAAATAAGCAGCTTTATCAACTAGTTAGCACCTGATTAAACATTAGTTTTGAAAATAAGCCAGGCCTTTGCTGAAGTATTTTCCTAACAGTTTTGAAGTATACTTTACTGTACTTTTTGGATCCTCACAGAAAGAAGGGGTAATTGAACTGTTTTATCATACTGACAAGACTACAATAGCCTGTATCGTTACTAAGTGAAGTATATCAGAGAGAATATATTAAAAAGTAATGAACCTTAAAAGGTTTGCATCTAACCTGTAGTGCTTTTGAGATATTTTAACTTTTTCAGTTCCTAAATTCATTATTTATTGGTATGTTTGGATTTTTTTTTTAACTAGACATATCTCAGCTGAGTACGAATTAGCTTGCAATCCATTATTTAATGAACAAAATAGCAACATATGCTCAGAGAGTTTAGTTTATTTAAAAGTTCTATGGCTATACTACTGCTCAGTTACAAACCAGTCTGTAATTTTTTCTCAAGCAGAGATGAAGGAGTGTAATGGGCACCAAAGAACTGGAAAAGATTCAGTGCAGGGAAGACAGAGAATCTGAATGCTTAAGACAAGAGCTAAAAAGCATAGAATAAAAATTCTCAGTTTTACAACGAGATTTATGCTTTCGGTCTAAGAAGACAAACTAAGAATTAGATGTAAGTGCTACCATTGCAGAGTCCTGGTTCTGTTACATGTTAACATACTTACTGATGTTGTGTAAATCTTTACACCCTTTCCTTCCATTCTAAATTTAAAATTCTTTTTCTATGTATGCACCAATGACCTTACTAAGCCCCTAATTATTTGTTGCCTATTTCTGAATTCCTTTTATTTTTGCTGTCACATATTTTGAGAGAAGGTGAATATGAAAAAAAAAAGTGTATGAAATTGCTCTATTGATGTAAAAATTTACATTGTGTTTCAATAATCTGTTCTACACTTGCTCCTTCTGCTGTAGCTCAACATTTAGTTGGCCTACCTTACTTGCAAAATCATTTGCTTCGAGAACTTTGTCAGACCACTAGGATATAAAAGTATCTAACCAGTACCTTTAATACCAATTTACCTTTAGATTATTGTTTTGCTGTATATAACTTTTTTCCTCAGCCTTACTACACAGTAAATCTTCCAGAATATAAAATATCAAACATCTCTAAAGAATTCTACAAACCATATGGTTTTATGTAAAATAAAGTTTATAATGTAATGAAAGCTTATAAACTAAAGGTCATATGGACTCAAAGTTTACATATGAAGTAAAAGAGATTTAGAGACCTCCAGAGACCAATACTACTTCCCACCACAGCCTACTGACTCATGCCCACGCTGCTTTGAGCTCACCCCTGCAGCAGCATATTTTCCTTGCTGGGCAGGTTGGGACAGCCCAGAACAGACAGTAGAATGAATCCTACATATAATTATTTAGGCTGTGCTGAAAACACAGCACTTCACTTCCAAAGAAAAATTAACAGACATCTTACGCCATGTACTTTGAATGGCATCAACGAGCATAAAATACAGTTGGATTTACGTTATTATAATGTAATGATGTCAAAGAAATGATGTATAATACTTAAACACTCAGTCCAATGCGCTCATATGGATCCCATTAAATGTTTCCTTTATGTTCTCAGTATCACATATGTTCAGTTCCCTTGAATCCCTTACAATTATACGCACACACGATAACAGCTTCTAACTCATAATTTGTGGATCATTTTAACAAAAAGAGATTTGGTAAAATAACAACTCTAATAATTTCCTAATGCTAACAGAAACTTATTTCTCCTTTGGCATTTCCAAGTTCAGCCATATTTAAAAATGAAATATGATGGCACTTCAACTCTTTTTAAAACACAAGTAACATTTACATTGAATGTTGTATGGTCTAACTGTGTAGGAAAAAAATCTATTCTGCATATAAGCTACTACAAGGACAGTAAGGACTTCCTATGATGGCTGTGCAGCACTTCCTTTTCTATTTTTACATTAAAAGTCAAAACTTGTACTGTAAGACCTAAGCGACTATATTTTGTAAACACTCATAATGGACCTCATTCTAGGAAACTTTACAAAATCATAATTACCCAGTTTTGAATCCCAGAGTAAAAAGGAACGACGGGAGCAAGACCAGTAGGTCTGTCTTTAAAACACCATTGCTTTTACGGAAGTGAATGTTTTAGGTTTCTTTTATTCTGTTTAATACAATCTCTTGTGAAATAGTGCTAAACTCAGCTAAAATTCCTTCTGGAGTCCATATTTATTTAGGTAGACTAATATGAGCCTGGGATTTTCCCATTATTTTAATTTACATTTTTGGTCCATTTCTAACAAACAAATGCTGGATTACTTAAAGTCTACTAGAAAATCTTCACAAATCAAATAGTATAAATGGACTTTATTAGCTGCATATGATATTGACATTAAGTATCAACGCCTTAAAACTTCTAGCAACAGAGAGCATAAGGAATTTTCATTAGCAGGACTTTTGTATTTGCCAGTAATTTGTCATTACTGTTGCACGTCAGGATGGTAACACTGCTGGGCTCTATTTCTGGTAAAACATCAATTAGTGGCATGATAAATGTGAAAAAAAAAAAACCAACCAAACTGGACATCTCATAGTGTTTTGGAAAATAAATCAGAAGTGTCTCAAAAGCATCTCTGCAAACCAACTGTTTCCTGACTCAGCTGTAGGAAGATGTGGGAGAATTTTTCAGGCAAAGGAACAGAGGTTAGAACTCATTAGAGAAGGAAAGGTAGTGATTTATCCCTAAGGAACTATCACAGGGCCACCCTTTCCAACTTTGCTGATAGGATGCATTTAATAATATTCTGCCTTTCAAGATTCAAAAAATTCTGGCATTTTTGTACCGTATACTTAACTTGTCAATTTTACTTTGTAAAATTCTTGAAGTAAGACGGATACACTCTTTTTTTTAGGTGTGTGTGGGAGAGTGTTTTTGCTTTTTCTGATGATAGAAATGTTAATATACTCGAATCAAAAGAAGGGCTTGTGGGCCCAAAGCTATCTATTTTTTTCTCCAGCGGTATCAGCTGGTGCAATGAAAGACATTACCTTTCCTGACAAACTTTGCCTCACTTAGAGGCACTTATATGTGTAGACCATTAGAGCTACAACAGCACTACTCCTCCTTAATTAACTCCATCACTCAGTGTTTTAACTTGGGAGCCTGACTGCTGAAGTAGAATAATTTTGGACATAAACACTGCACTATAAGATGCCACTCTCTGTGCTGTAGTTTGTAACCAGAAATGAGTTTCAGGTTATAATCCTGTGTACTGTGGATAAGATGCAAGTTTTAAATGTTATCATGCAGAAGCACCTGACAATATAAACACGCTGATGCGTGTTCATATAAAATAAACATTGCCAGAGGGGAGTGAAGAGCTAGAGCTCCTGAGGTGCTTTTATTCTGCTGAACTGTCTGAATTATAGCTTTATTCTATAGAACTTCCTCATATAGCTGTTAAATAGTAATGCACTCTATGTATAATATTTACGTGAAAAACCATTATTCCATTTATGTGAAATGCTCACATTTATGTCAATGAATATGACAAGTTCAAAATGAAACTATCCTACTCACTCCCTTCCATCTCCTTCGCTGCAGGTGGTACCTCTGTCAAATTCTCTCAAATACCCATCCAGTTGAGACAGGACTCCTCTTAAACCACCGCAGTCTGTTCCAACACAAAACAGGCCTGTTGGTTGTTGAGTCACAGAGGTCAAGGACAAAACGTGAACGGAGAAGAAAAGCACCACTCCAATTATGATGGAGACTGAGGGAACAACCTAAACAACCAGCTCGGGCTTCCAGTGGTTTGTTTAGCAGATCAAGCAGCTGCCGGTACAATTAACATCACACGGTATTCAAAGGATAGAAGTGGAAACCGACAGCTCCCAGCCAGCTTAAAGGTGATATTTTCAGGAGAACACATAATTCCTGCCATTACTTAAACGTGGTGGGTTCAGTCAGTATGATGAGTTGTAACTTCTATCAGTGGCAACTCACAGGGGACAGTACAATCACTACTCTAAAACTCCGAACAAAGTGGAAGAGATTGTAGTACACAGAGTAAGCCTATCATCCAGGTTTACAAAAGCCAGGCAGTTACAAGTAGCCTGGCAGCAAATTCTGATGACCTTAGAGGTGAACAGATTTTGATTAAAGAGCAGTTTATGATTGGTAAAATAGGTTGCAAGCAGCCACGGCTGTAAAAATTAATGTTTCCCCAGTTATTGATGGTTTTCGGCAGTGATATATATGCAAGTTTTGGCCTCTGTGTCATTAAATTCATTAGCTGTGAGGGCTTTCTAAAAGGGATCTATGGGTAAGGGAATTAGCAACTATAAATCATACTGAAATACACAGTGTATTTAGCCCAGTAGTTAAGCGGAAATATCACGAATATGGACACATTAAGCCACCTTGTCACCAACCTCTCTACAGTAGATGATAACCTTCCCTGCCTGCCTCTTACCTGCTTCATCTGTGTTCCTGTTACTTTGCAACATTTTTAGGAAAAAAGACTGCTGGAGGCCATGCCCTGTTACAGACCCAAATAATGTAAAACTCTGCAGCATTTGAGTTCACTGCACTGCGATGGCTGAGGTGAAGACTCTTCAGGTGAAGACTCTTCCATTTTAGTGCTTGCCATCTCAAGGCTGGGGACAGTGACATGAGTCCTACCAGTTGACTGAAGTACAGAATCCTGTTCAACTTAAAGCCTAGCCATGAATCTATCGGTTTGTTGATTCATATTTTTGTACATATAGAATACTCTGTGGCTCTACAGAAACATGAAAAGATGATAAGCCCTAACTCATAGTTAAACCTGCCAGTTACATCACAACCCAAACTCAAGTCCTGATGAGCATGTTCATGCACATTCCTGAAATTACTGAGGGCAAGATCCCAAGCATATTTTCTTTCTATTTGAACTCAGACAGAGCTAGTGCTTTGTTGGCAGCACTGCAAACTTAACTCTAAGTTTACTTCAAGGTGGAAGTGCCTGAATTTTCTGGCTTCAAGGATGAATCACACTCCAGCTTCTCCCACCTGGATATATAAAGGATTTGCTCAGGACACCTAACTCTCTGCACTCCAGATTATCATGTCAAATCCAGACATCCAGCATGACTCCTGACATTATTTTGCAGAGCATAATTGAAAATAGTACATCCATTTTTACGATCAATACCATGTACAGACGTAGAAGCTTGAAACTCTTCCGGATCATTCAGTAATTGTCTCTACTCCCATGTATTTACTTCACTTTTAAGATAATCCTTTTAGAAAGATATTAATGAGGGAACATCGGGAGAAATATAGACTAGTTTCTATGTTCATAATATTCTGAAGAACATGTTTATAGCTTATATAGGAAAATGAAGGTCTCCATTTTATTCAATAAAACAGTATTCCATATGTTTTTATTATGGATTTCACCTTGACATTAAATTGCTTAGTATGAACATCTTTACATATATTTCCAGTGATGGTTATATGATTATAGGGAGTATTAAAAAAAATAATTCATTTATCTGTGGTTATATAGTAACTTGTGGAGGGGCAGAAAAAGCTGTCAAATGTATCCATAATATGTAAACATATGTAGAATTTAACTGTGGCTCTATATGCATATCTAGCTCAAATTCATCAAAATAATACTAATGTAGTAGTATTTTATAAATAAATACTAAGAAATATTTTTCTTGACAGAAGACTTTGCAACTAGATTTTGTGTAAACACTGTAGCCAGTTAAACAGACTACAATGCCTGTAATAATACTGCATAAAGCCTTAGATAGGGCTCAACATCACATTCGGCTGGAGGATATAGAGGAGCACAATGCATGGCCATCACGCTGAAATAAGCTAAAAATTACTTTAGGCCATATCATGGCATTGGGTTTTTTTAAGTAGGTTTGGGCATTCTACAGAAAAGTTTACTTCTCGACTGTTTCCCTGCCTTCCTGGGGAAGAGGTGTAATGGTGCAGCGACGGTCCAGGGGGACCATAGCAGTGCTGGGGCCATTTGGGTGGCTTTGCTCTACAGGAGTAGAGAAGTAGAAGACAGCTTGCTCAAAGCTGGCTGTTCAGAACAAATATCCCTTGACCTACAAAGTTCAACCAGGATTCACCATAAATCACTGGGCTGCATCTGATTATAAATCTGTATCCCTGTACTGGTTCTATAGAAATTATGTCTGCTGTATTCTCTGAGATTTAATTTTGAAGTGATTCTTCTTTCTCTGTAGACTGTATGGGGTAGCAGAGTTGTTTGTTACTACAATTTTCTGCTAGCTATTTTAGATAGTCAGAGAGAAAATGTTATACAGAAGCATGCCACCAACCAATAAAATGAACAGCTTTTGGTGAAACTGATAGTGCTTTTATCTGGCTCTTCCTGAATGATTGCATATACATTCAAACTTGTCACATAAATTAGGAATATGATCCATTACTCTTCCTGAAGTCAAGAAGACACTTCCACTTCATCTTAATAGAGGTTAGTTTTAAACACAGTTGATGAATTGACAAGCAGCAAGTTGTGTGCTTATTACTGATCAAGAAATATTGTTGACAACTTTTTGAAGTCAAAGTACATGTAGCCCCTCCTATCCTCTCCTCTCCTCAGAGTAGTCTGACCTATAAAATAATTTGCAATTAATACATAAGTTACAGTAGGACAGATTTTTCTCAACAACCTTACTAATTCCCTGTTGGTCAGGGTAGAAAGCTTGCAGGAAATCAGACTGTTTCCTTCAACTTCACTTATATTCTACTTCACAAACTTTAGTTGACAGATTTCTTAGAGTTCTTTAAGACAAATTACAGTTTCAAAACATATATTGTCCTTTTGAAGTTTTGCTTTAGAAAAGAAGCAAATTCTTAAATAGAGAATTATTTCAAATTATCTTTTAATTCTCTATTTAAACAGAGACTTATTGTTTTAAACAAGGGAAACAAATTTTTTTAAAAACAAGAAGAATGGTAACCTTAGCTGTAGGACAGGTAGCATCAGTTTATTCTTGGTAACCCTTAGAAGTACATGGTATTATTTAAGAAGGAGATTGCACGTAATTGTCAGCATAACAGAAAGCTATTTGTCACTCACCAAATGATTTTACATGGTATCTAAATTACACTAAATTAGTTAAAGGGTATACCTCAGCGTAGAATTAGCTGACCAACTATTTCTGCCTTTTATCCCTAGAGGTAGTTAACAAGTTCCTGTCCCTCTCAACTTATCCACAAATAAAAGAAATACTTCTACAAAAAGATCTATTCCTGCCATTGACGTTTGCTAACATTTTATTTAGGAATGTTGACACTTCTCCTATAGCACTGAGCTTGCTGGGAGGAAAGACAATGGTACATGTGTAACTGATGGTAAACAACAAATCGATTATTTTTTAAAGAAAAGAAAAACTCCTGTAGGGAAAGACAAAATAACAACACAGAAACAGCTAATGTAATGCCTGAAAATGAACAGAACAGCCTAGGCACAAACCCACAGTTTTCAAGTTAGTCTCTCTAATGCATATTTAGGCATTTACGAGCAAGCACGTAGATTTTCTGAAATACCACGATGCTTCTCCCACTCCACTAAACTGGGGGTTGTGGCCTGGTTCCTCAGAACTATTTAGGACTTTTAACTCCACTCTGCATTTTGCTCTCAGGAGCTCTGCACTCTTAAACACCTTTGAAGATTCGAGCAGAGCATCTATCAAGCACCGATAGGGTCACTACTGCATAAACTGATTCAGATAGGTAACTTCAGGCAGTAAGGTCTGACAAGCTTCTCCTGCTATTCTTGCTCAACTTGCAAACGAAATCTAGTGCAATTCAAAATTAATAAAGGTTACATCATTTTACAGCATTAATAGGTTATAAAAGTTCTTTGTGACCGTATCCTCAGTTTCCCTCACAACACATTTCTAAGGTGTATTTCACTCAAAGCTTATCTATATACAGTTATTTAAACTCACTGTAAATAAGACACGCATTTTTGAATATTACTAGAAATTACGTCTATAAAATATCGAATAAAACCTTCAAAACAAATGCATAAAGAAGTATCAAGGGAAACATACTTTTTCATATGAATCTAACCAACAAAGTATTTTAATGAGTGCACATCTATTAAGAGAATTCTCAGGATACTGTAATTATTATTCATTTTCTAGAATTGTTTCACCATGAAGCTTTATGCTACTATGGGGACTTTAATGTTTATGTTTTGTGACGGCTGCGTTGACTATTAAAAAGCAATTTGGCTGACATTTTAAGTCTTTTGTTGCCAGTTTTAATTGGATTGTTCACCAAGCATCAACTCCCCCGTTAACTGCAAAAATTACAGGCCAACGTCAGTTTATAGTAATGACTGTTTAATGATTTTATCCCGTCAGTATGCCAGCTTCATATGGATGCATGCATGATTAGTTTCATATCAAGACCTGTAATTAAATAATTGAAACCTAAACAAAAGAGAATATCAAACAGGAACACATCCTGAATAAAGACTTGAAGATTTATCAAGATACTCATTCCAAATTAAAAAATAATTAATGTTTTGAGGTCAAACAGTGGAAGAGTTGGTGTTAAGGAAAAAAGTTCTCTGCACTTTTTGCTACAGAACAAATTTCCCTTTAAGTGATGCAAAGTTTGAGAGCTCACTGCAGTGAGTCTTTGCTTATCATTCTTAAAACTGACTCAAAATTATTCAGAACTCATTATTAGCTATTTTTGTTTGCTTTCCAGACTAGGTAAAGCTGCTTTTCTAATAATAAGTTATAAAAATAATTATACCTCAATTGAAACTTACAGTACTTACAATCAAAGAACAACAAGCCCACTAACTTCTCAGAAATTCAGATTCTTGAAAGAAAACCGTTTATTCTTTGTTCAGCTCTGAATCCTATGCCAAACTCCTACATACTTCAGAATTTCAAATAGAGCAAAAAATGGCTTTTAGAAGATAACTCTTTGAAAGTGTGACATATCCATGAAAATAAAGCCAGAAACAAAGCCTCACAAAGCAGGGCCAGCACTGCAAAGGCAGTGAGCGCCTCCTCATACTGCTCAAACAGAGTTCGAGAAGCTGGGGGCTTCTTGGAGAATGTCACACTTTATGGTTTTGGCCATCCGACATGGATGGTAACTTTCTGTAGGCAGTTAAACTCTTGAATTTTGAAAAGACCTTGGTATTTCACACATTTTGATACTTAGAAAGTCCAGGGAAAAAATTACTGACCAAGGGTTTTCACTGTCTTATTAATAAGCACATCTGCACTACAAAATTTGGGATAGGGTGTCTCTGTAAACTGAGCTGGTACGTTTATGGATTCCCATTAAAGTTAGACCTCAAAGGTCAAATGCCAGACTTTATTGTGTTACGCATTCAGTAAGTATTCAGGCAAATTTCAGCAATTTATAGCAACTTCAAAGAACTACGTTCATCTGTTTTCAGGCTTGACTTTTATAGACTATAGTCACCTACTAGGAAATATTAACCTACTGGAAAGTCAATAGATTTTCAAGGTTGCTTCATTTTTATGTACAAAAAGCTGTATGCCTCGCAGAATCATTCATTTTCTTTTTATTGCCAGGATGATGGCTTAAAACCTGTTCTGACCAAACTTTTGAGCAGATGGCTTTATTTGAAAGATTTAGGGGTAAATTTAGGACCCATCTCTTTTCCCAGTTACAACAGCATGATATGGGATTAACTCCATTGATTTCAATTATGTTATTCTGCCTTGGTTTGCTAGATGTAACCACAGAAGCTAACAGTCCAACTTTGATAGGGCATATCCATTTTTTATATATTTAGAAACAGAAAATTTGTCACTTCAAAATATCAACTGTGGAACACCACACAATTCTATTCCAGGAACGGGGTTACTGTATTTGTGATTTAGAAAGGGATGAACCACTGAACCAGTAAAATACAGGTTGGCACAAACTTATTTCGATTCGTAAAACAAGAAGGTCCAGCAGAGGTATGTGAATGGACCATACATCAGCAGATGAAAATTCACATCGACAAATGCAAGGTACCTCAAACTGATTGCTGAGATCTAAATTAACTCGAAGTACTCAGAAAATGGACCTGTAAACAGCTCAATGAAAAACTCTTTTCTATGTACAGCTTTAGTAAAAGAATGTAACAGCATGGAAAATAAAGCAAATTGGACAGAAAGTAAAAAGGCAAATAGTGTTAAATCATTACATACACATCTTGTGGAATACTTTGTTCCATTCTTGACACTTTTTTTCAGAACAATTTGGTAAAAATAGAAGGGATTTTACAAACAGGTGACTGGATTAGTGATGACAGAGAAACAACATAATGAACTCAGTAGGTAGCAATTATTTACACTCACAATAAAAGTACAGTGGATTACTAAATGAAACTCATAGGAGAGAAATTTAAAACTGATAAAAGGGAATACTCTGGGGTGTTTTTCCCCCCCCCCTTTTTTTTTAACAACACATTTAATCTAGGAACTTGTTGCTACAAACTATCATTGAGATGAGGAGGTTGCAAATATTTTATGTATAAAATTTTATACAGATAATTATTCATCCACACAGAGTAAGCAGGCAATATACACATAAACCTAAGTGTATCTAAGTATAAAACCTACATATAAAAAGGAAGCATTTTTATGTGCATAAGTATATAATATACATATGTATATTTTATACATACACAAAAATCTCCACTGAATTAAAATCCCATTGGAAAGAATAAAAGACTGATATTTGCTTGGTTTATTTACAAGGCTAAATTTTTATCATCATGAAGGATTCCATTTCACATACGTTAATGCAACAGCATGGAGCAAAACTGCACTCGCTGCTTGTTTCCTGCTCCAGCCAGAGAACCCCAACAAAATTCCAGCCACTGGTGAATTTCTTCCTACGTGATCAGGTCAGCCCTGGTTTAGTCAGAAGACATTTGGGGAAAACAAGATGAGTATGTCATTTACTCAGCCAACTGATGAAACAAGTTTAAGGCAATCCATTCTCATGGCTGAAAAAAGAAGCATGGATCTGCCTTGAAGTCATGTACCACCAATAATGCAAAAACTAGAGATGAAATACTTGATTTGCACATCTCGGAGTGAGCTAGGTATTGACACTTAAATAGCAATTTGAAACTCAACACACATAAGGAACCCATGAAACCACTTCTATAGGATTTATTGTCCAGAACAGAATAGTAATTCAAGCCTCCTTCAGATCCTCATCCTGATGTTTAAATTCTAATTTCGATGCTTACTTGCAGTCTTTTGAAATACATGACTCTCAGCAAATATTGTAAATAACCTCATACAGATTTTGTGAACAATACAAATGAGACTACTGCACTTCAACCTGAATGATGCAATAACCAGGTAACAAAGTACCCTGCGCCAAACTCATCTCACAGTACTGAATAACAGAATAACCAAGGAAACTAGGATAGAACAAATAGTTCTGTTCATATACTTGCACTGTGCTTTATACACCTGCCTGCCTTTATTATGGAATATGCAGACTGAATGCAAACAAAGCAAATGTATCAAGGAGGTGGAGAAAGGAGTTGGCAATAACACATGCTATAGTTTCATTTTACTAAAGAGGATGGACAGAATGGGTGAAGATCAGCAGGCAGCCAGCTTATGCAATTTCAGAATGACCTTTTAAAAGTAATTATTAGAGCTGAGTTGTAGCATTCAGCTGAAACTGAACTCTTCATAATTCCATGCACTTACAAAGTAGAAATTGTGAAACAAAAATGTATCATACGCATCAAAAAGGAGGGGGCCACTCAGACACAGCTTTCCTCCGCCTCTTCCAGTTTGTTTCTTACAATCTTACATTGAAGAAAAAGCAACACACCACATATTTATCAAAATAAAGCATATCCTATTGTAGAAAAAATACACGGCTGAAAAATGTATGAGTAAACATGTCAACGAATTGGTTCCAACTGAAGAAAGAAGAACTGAGTATAAAGATATAATCTAAGACAGCTGTATGGTAGTTCATAGTCCAAATTCAGATGAAAATTTTGCTTAATGTAGGAGGGAATATCAGATGGCTGCAGAGACACTCCCAGGCTAGTTTACTGCTTGTAGTGATCTCCAAAGCTCTAATTCTGTCCTGTTGATTAGACAGGAAAAAAAGAGGGAAGGGAAGGATCTGTCACCAGCTCAGTTCTGCAGTGCGTGTGCCAGCACCCATACTCGCTCTGTGGGCTGCAAAGCAACTGCACTGAGCCCAAAGAGGCTGCGAAGAAAGAATTGGTACCATTGCCTGGGACATCTGCTGAGCTAAAATTCATTTCATGTGAATATCCTTGCAATTTGGTAGCACAAATATGATTACATTGCTACGTCGTTTATATGAAAAACATTGCTGCACACTACATGTGACAGCATACCTAATGCAAAACCAACTTTTACTTCATAAGATTGAACTAAATGACCAAAACTGTAGTTGACATTCATAGTATTGATCAGGCTCCAACATTAATACAAAGTAAAATGGCTTGGGAAGTTTATCCATTTACTGATTAGTGATTTATCTCCTTCCAGATGATCTCTGAGTATGACAGCATTGCGTATGTTTGCATTCTTCTTCATTGTGAAGCATTAGCTCCATTTCACATGCTATAAAGGCAGCACTAAAATTACCATGCTTTACCTATACAAAACGAAATCCTTCATGCTGCCTTCAAAATGACTCTATTGCCCTACCCCCCCCCCAAAAAAACCCCCATAGCAACAGCAGCAAACTCCATGTCTACTAATAAACCCCCCCCCAAGGCATTAGTCAAAGACAAAGCTGTTCTATTAGGTTATATGAGTAGAGAATCCTTGAATGGCTGCGGTTAAAGTGAATAACATTGCCCGTGTCATCACTGAGTACGTAAAATCACCTGGAAGATTTCCAGCACAGATTCCATAAATGATAAGAAAATTCTGCACTCAGTAATACTACAAATTCCAGGCAGAGCAGGACTGCAGGCAGCTGCAATGTGGAGTATACAGAGAGCACAAGCACAAGTGGTCCCTACAGGTACCAAAAATAGGGGCAAACTCTTGTCACTGGAGCACAGACAACGTACTGAGATGTCCCCTTCCCAAAAGCAGGAAGGGGGAAGCACAGATGAAGTGAGACACTGTCTTATTTTCCTTTCACATAAGCCAGGTGAACGCAAGGGAACTGCCAAGTGCACTCTCTTGATGGGTATAGTAACACATTCCTTCTCTCTGTCTCTCCTGGTGCTTCTACCGGTGCAATGAAGCTCTTTATTTTCTGTCCCAAGTTCTTACTGTCAGGCAAAACTGAGCAATAAATGGGGATACAGTTCAGCTGAGAGCAGAATTTGATTTAATATTCCTATAATGCTTTGAACATAAAAATGCACTATAGAAGTGCTAAGTCTTATTAAGCTTGGCAATAGTGAATGCAGGGTGACAGTTTCCCTAGACTTGACAGTATTGCTCACCAGACTCCAATGTATAAGCATAACCAGGCAATGCAGAGAACACTTAAGGGTAGAAAACAGAGGAAACGCTCCTCCTCACAAATCTAGAAAGCCAGTCTTTATGGCTTTCATCTGAGCATGGGAGGCTCAGCTTTATTTGCTCTGTCTGACACAGACATGGGACTTGAATCTTAGGCGCTCATACTATACCCCTACTACCTGAGACATGCCATCCTTAAAATGTAGTTGGCACAGGGATCAACTTCAATAAATATTTGATTATTTATATGCAGTGAAGTAGCTCGCGAGAGATTAGGAGAGAGAGTGAGAGAGAGAGAGGACTAATTGTGTACCAGGTGCAAGGGTATCATTTTCAATCCTCTCCTTCACCATTATTTGACTTTCCAGGCGAGTATCTTGACAACTGCCTTTCCTCTGTGAACCTCTTGCTCTGATGAGGAATTTCACCTCCAGACAGAGATCTCTTCTTTGGGGAAATGTCACTGGAATTCACACATTCCCTGAAATGTTTGGCTTTCAGCACACTTTCAAAGAAATGGGATTTTACATTTTAAAACTCTACCATAGAGGTACAGGCAACACTTTTACGTGAGGCATAAGTCACCGCGGAGATTTCTCTTTCACAGACTGTGGTAGAAGCCTTAAGTTAGAGGAGCTTTTCTGACGAGGCGCAGGGGGCTCCTGCGTGGCGCTGGGCTCCCGCCTAGGGCAGCACGCCTGCCCATATGGAAATGTCGCAGGTACTCTGGTCATTTATTTCTTTACCTACCAAAGCCAAGGTAAACAAAATGTAGGCTAAATACAGCCAACAGGAGCTTCTTGTTGATTGCAGTAGGAACTAAGTAAAACTCAGTGTGCGAAACTTCAAGTCCATTTAAAATAGCGAATAACCAATTTACCAGTTTTTCTTCACATATAAGTGAAAGACTCCGTGGATTCTGAATGGATCCACACACCACTGATGCTATAAAGACAGACTAATTCTACTATATAGCCCAATAAAAGACAAGATTCCTGGTAATCTGCCTGTTTGTGAAGCAGTACTTCTCATCTCACACAGGAGAGAGAGGAGACAGCATGGAAATCTAAAAGGACAGCACTTCATCCCTTTGTTTGAAAATTTTCAATAGACAGCATTTTTTTTTTTTTTTAAATAATATTAAATGGGTTCTGTTCAAATGCAGCAAGAATGAAAACGGTGTCTAGTTCAGGCTGGGCACAGTGACCTGCCCTAGTTTGTAGCTGAACAAAGGCATAAAAGCAAATGATAAATTTCCATTTTGTTATACAATATTTCATTAGGGAGCTAATTAAACAGGCTGTACTCAAACGCAGCATATAAACAATATTACACAGGAAGGGGAGCATTTCTCGGAAGATATTAGCTGATAGCACTAACATAAATGATTTAAATTTTTTTTTCTTTTCTCAACAGTTAGGAACAAAAAGCTTTTCCCCCCATTACCTCATCCTAAGTAGTTTTTCAAATCAAGCCCATGTTCACATTCACGCTGTCACTGATAATGGATCTTGTGTCAAATAAGAAGAGAGTAAAGGACCTGATAATAAGTGCAATTATAAAACATCAAAAATGGTAGATCAAAGTGGATTTCTTTTATTCCACTGTGTACAGTCACTTCACAGCTTTTCAGTGTTCCTGTCATGCGGTCCTGACAGGATGTATTAATTTTCTCTATTATCATAGCAACAAGAATGGCACACTTCAGAAAGCAGCTGACAAATGCAGCTCCTCATTATTACTCTGTCTTACTTTTATTCATTTTGTTTATAAAAACACTTTTTAAATCCCCTTCTCCTGAGGCATGTCTCAGGCATGACGATAACCATCAAATGGTCGATAACCTTGTGATAAACGAAACTCGGGGACAAACTCTCAAACTGTCTAAGTACTGCCACTCTTCAAAAAAGAACTGAAATTTACAGCCTCCAAAAATTTCAAACCCAGTAAAGAGTTCATGTTAGAAGAGCTTGAAAACTTTACCTAAATATTCCCAGTCTAATTCATCTTGGAAGAGTATCCGTTTTCTGAATAGTTACTGAATTCTGTATGGGAATTTATAGCATAGATCGGTAATTTAACATACAAATTCCATTTGGAAAAAAATAATAAAGCTCAAGAGTTAAGCAAACTAGCTCAGCTTCATTCTTCCTGCCTTGGCCCCACGGGTACCATGACTCAACTCCTGGTGCGGCTGCTCAGGTTTATCACTGCAGCAATAGTTAGAAGCTTCTGAAATGAAATATGCACGGCAAGAAAATAGTTTTACAGCATTTTTCCACTGGAAAAAATATGGATAGAGGCTTTGAGCTGGTGGTCTCCTCAATAAACTATGCTTACCCTTCCCGACATTAAAGCTTGCAGGAGTGTTTGCTTTTGAGCTGATCACAAAATGTTGCAGCCAGTATTGCTAATATGCAAAGGAATACAGACTCGAACACAAAGACAGCAGAACAAGAATCAAGCAAATTGCATAATATAAACAAGCACATGCAAAATAAAGTTCTGAAGCAATACATTGTCATGTAAAATTGCATACCCCTGTTGAAGTGAGTAAACCATAACAATTTGCACTAAGTGAAAATATAATATTCACACTAAAACCTGAAAACTATTACATTCGACATGTAGAATTTCGTAAGATAAATTCTACTCTAAGCATGCACGCTAATTTAAAGCATCATGTTCAAAAAGTCTGCAATGTTATTTTGAATTTAGAGTATACTTGACCAGAATTGACTTTCATGACTAGTTTGAAAAAGTAAATCTAAATTCACTAATTCAGTTGACTATGACATGGCCCTACACAGTTGGAAATGAACTGACGTGCTATACCATGCTGCCATCACGAAGAGTAACTATCTTAAATATTAGTATAAAAGCAGATGCAGCAGTTTCGTATCCTATCCTATGAATATTATGGCAATGATGCGTAGAAGTGATTTACATCTTCATTATTTCTAGACTGCAAGAATTGCTATTGCTAGCACTTTGTAGAGTCATTTGCTAACATTTAAGCAAGTTATGATTAATGCAATTTGAGTAGAACGCATATTGGACAGATAGATTATAGCCCTGCTGATACTGTATGTACAATAATTAGTACTGTGACAACAGCTAATTATTTTTAATTTTAAAGCTGAAGGATTTTATCCGTAAATATTGTGGCTGGAGTTAATAGATCAGTTCTTTACATAGCCAAAACAAGGTGACAGAAATTATGCATTAAATAAATGAATAATTTCTTATCAATATTTAAAACTAATGGAATGCCAATCAATAACACCACTAGACATTTAAAGCACTGCTGCAAAGTATTACTGACAAAATTAGTATATAAAGCACCCACATCATCATCCCACCCACTGCGCTGTGCAACACAATGAAACTTATTAAAAGACAATTGAAAACGTAAAAACTACCTCCTTAAAATTCAAGACATCTAAGATACCAGCATGAAATGCTGTTCCAGCTGTATGGAAGACCATCGGTCTGCATAAGAACTGGAATGAAAAAACAGATTCTCAGATGGACTCAAAAGGAATTACTTCATTGATTTTGATAGTGCTACTCTAGAAGAGCACGTCCAAATTGTATGGCCTGCAGTTAGCATCAGGACCTTACTTATCTGCTAATGGTCAAAGTAATGTTCTGTATAGCACGAACACATACATCTAAGAATTTAGATAGCAGAACACCAAGGAAACTGTGAAGAGTTCACTTACGAATGAGCACCTGGTTTATTTCAGACTGGAAGTTCTGACTTTAAAATATTCCAACAAGTTTGAAACTTTAGGAAAAGTGATTTGAAAGACTTTAAGAGAGAATTCCGTGGGGAGGGGAACAACAGTGTTTCACTGGCACATGACGATGACGCACAACTTGCAGTAATCCATAATGAGCAATGAAGGACTTATTCCATATATTGGCACTATTCAGCTACCTCAGCCACAGGTATAATATGGGAGACAACAATAGCACTGAGGTGATTGCTTCAAGCATTAATACCTACTTTTTCTACCCCTAGGAAGTCCATCAATCAGTGAGCAACTGATTTGTGCACAAACAATAGCTACTGGCAATAGTAGCACATGGCAAAAACCAAGGCAGCCCACCGCTGTACCAGAAGACTAAGATGTGGGCCTAAGCTGCTGCCAAACTGTATGGTCAAATCCAAACATTCCAATAGCCTAAATCAGTGAGGCACTGAACATGATATAGGAATGCAAACTGTATTTATGACCCAGCTGTTCAGAAATAATGAAAAAAGCCCCAGAAAACAAGGGATAATTCTAAATTATGAGATTTTCTTAAACCCTTTTATCCATTTCCCTGTGAGTTCCTTCAGTCCCAACGGGAATCATTTCATGCTTTCTCACGACCGAGAGGAACACTATTTTACCTGAAAAGAAAGCTGAAATCCTCACATCATCCTGTCAGCACTGCCTCCCCACATGCTCCTAGGGGAGCAGGCAAAGCTGGGGAAGGTTCTGCTTGCAGACTGGCCCAAATTTTAGAAGAACCTTGGGTGTGCTCATCATTCTCTGGGATTGGAGCAGCATACCGATTTTCTTTTAGCTCTTCCAATTTTCTGGCAATACAGAACATTAATAATTGATGTTTCATTGATTTGATTATTTTCCTTAGAAAGTTGTACAGTTCTTCCACAGCTAAGAGCTGCAGAATGCTCCCAAAAGCATTCACATTTATCAGTGCTTCTCTGACTCACTCGATATCAGTTTATTAGCCTTAATTTGTACCCTTGTGTTTAACATCAAGGAAGTTACTTTTTGATTGACTCTGAAGAAACAACCCTTAAAAACGGAAACTGAAACAAAAGCTTTCCCAGCAGAACAATTTTTAAAACTTAATGATACTAGAACAAACTTCTTGGTTTCATTTACTTGGGTAGTAATTGCTCAGTGCAACAAAGAAGCCGTTTCTAATAGAAGACTTATATCCCTAGCTCCTTTAAGTGCTTTTGGTATCAGATTAAATATTAATACAAACCAAACTGTACCGTTCAACTACTTTTTGCATTACTGTTCTGTAAGGGATCACACTATGAAGCAGATGTAAGACTGATGTCAATATTAAATGTACTTAGCTTTTCTTTAAAGACAATGTGTCAATTTATACAAACAGAAAGGTACTCATCCTTTGGCACTTCAGATTTTCTTGAGCCTCTACATCTCAGAATCATTATGAGATGAACGAACTGGTCAGAAATGCAAATAATGCGTTTTATTTGACTGAGGTTCCATTACATGAAGAACAGGAGAACCTAAGAAAGCAGTCAGACAACTACACCTGACCATGAGTCTATTAAGAGATCTGGTAAGCCAGCAGAAGCAGTCTTAATTTCAAGGTATGCTGTACAAGTGAGAAAACAGTTACTATAAAAGATGTACATCTTAATTGTATTCCTGCCACAAACATGTATAAATGCAAATATCACTACAAATACCTTATTCTGTTTTATTTAGAATTCACCAACTTTTGCCTCATGGGGTAGAGAAAGATGAAGAACCAATAATTTTTTTCAGATACTGAAAACAAGTTCTCAACAGCATACGCTTGAAGAAGTAGCAAAATTTCCTGCCACAAGTGGGAAGTGAGACAGGAGATGCAAGATCAACAGCATCCAGAGAGTCCCAGTGTCAAATATTCTGAAGCTTTCTAAACAGCCGGATAATACTGGAGCGCTGCTGAACAGAAGTGGCATCTAACCATTCAAAACAGCGTGCCAGTGCTCGTACTACCATACATAGTGGTTTTCTTACATGAAGTGGTAGCTGATAAAAAGTATTCTTCTAGCAGTTTGTGCATAATTTGGCAAATGCAAACATCTAAATATGCAATGTTTAGACAGCCTGCCACATAGCATGCTTATGTCCCAACCCCAGCTACTGGGTAGAGAAGAGCTCTCTGGCAATGGAAGAAGGTTACCAGAGGACTGAGACCTATGAGGGACACCAACACCACTGCAGAAGCACAGGCTTCTGTGGAGATGTAGCCCAAGTAGAGTTAACTCTCACAAATTTTAACCACCCTAATCAGGATATAATCAGTATTAGCTTGCCTTGAGCTCAAACGTAAGCAAACTAAAACAGTGTACCCAATAGCAGTAACATTCGATGGCATAGCCATGCACTATGTATAAGCATTTTATTTAAGTATGTGAGCAATATAACCAGCAAAGAGAGAAACTATGACTTGCACTCAGGTGTCACGGTGTCATGGTTTAACCCCAGTCAGCAACTCAGCACCATGCAGCCGTTTCCCCCTCCCCCTCCCAGTGGGGTGAGGAGGAGGAAAGCAAAGGGAAAAAAGCAAAACTCGTGGGTTGAGATAAGAACAGTTTAATAACTAAAGTAAAATATAATACTAACAATAGTAATAATGAAATATAATAATAATAATAATAGTAATGAAAAGGAATACAATAAAAAAAGGAAGGGGGGGGGGGAAGGAAAAAAACCAGTGATGCACAATGCAATTGCTCACCACCCGCTGACCGATGCCCAGTTAGTTCCCGAGCTGCGATCCGCCCCTCCCGGCCAACTCCCCCCTGTTTATGTACTGGGCATGATGTTCTATGGTATGGAATATCCCTTTGGCTAGTTCAGGTCAGCTGCCCTGGCCGTGCTCCCTCCCAGCTTCTTGCACACTTGCTTGCTGGCAGAGCATGGGAAACTGAAAAATCCTTGGCTCAAGACAAGCGCTACTTAGCAACAACTAAACCATCAGCGTGTTATCAACATCATTCTCGCACTAAACCCAAAACACAGCACTGTACCAGCTACTAAAAAGAAAGTTAACTCTGTCCCAGCCGAAACCAGGACACACGGAAAAACATGTAACCAGTGACCCAAGTAACAGAATTTACAAGGTAAAGAACGGGATAAGCACAAGTTATTGCAAACTGACAGGACATCCTCAACATGAAGTGCGTTGTCAATGAACAAATCTAGTAAAGTTTTGTTTTGAAGTCTAAAACTGGCTTATCAGAAGACTCACCATTCTTCTAAATACCCTCCCCACAGCTATCTCTAATTCCCTAACTGATGCATGTATGTACACACATATTCAATCGCAACAGAGAGGACCCCAGCTTCCCTGTGATCTGTGAGGTTTGCAGTAGACCTTATTCCCTTGAGACATATAATAAAATACAGAGTTCAGTCACACAAGGTGATTAAATGCCATCTGACCTGAGTTCCTCTTTCTGCATTATCATCCAGAGTCTCTTCTCTTCACACATCAAACCTGTCGGATGCAAACATCAGCTTGAAGCCCTACAGTAATCAAGACTGAAAGTGATAACAGATGCCTAAAAAAAGAAGCTAAAGTAGTAAAACACCAAAAAGTATGGGTGACAAACTGTGTTCCTGGAGATTTTAATGTTTCTTTTTAAATCATAATTGGCACTAATTGCACTATTTACATGTTAATGCACAACACCTGGCCTCAGCTGGATATAAAGGGGCTGACAATGTTTGCCTCTCACCTTATTGACAAGGAATTGAACACGTACAGTCTTACAGAGATGGGCTTGCCAAATATAAGGCACCAATAATTAGGACAGTGTGAAAGCAATCTAACTTATTCGCAGACTTTAAACAATTGCAAAGCTACTGAATATTCATTTTGAATTATTAAAGAACTAGACTGAAAATAAGCCTGAAACACACAGATACAGGAGAAAAATAAAAAACAAGAGACAAAGCTTGATTAAAGAACTTGTCTTTTGACCTAAAACAGGAGAGGGACCCCCCCAAAAAACCCAAAACCAAAAAACAAAACACAACCCCCTGCCCCCCCAAAACAACAAACCCAAACAAACAGGACTCAGTTACCTTGTGGATAGGATAAAAAGTATGCAAAAACAATTCTAGCTCTTCTAGCTGAATGGGTAATCTACTACATTATCCTTATAATAAAAGCCCGTATACTATAATAAAAGCACTGACAAAGGTAGGTACCCTCAGAAAACTTCAGCAGTGAGAATAAAACAGTGGTGATGAAGCTCAAAATTTCACCCTACCTGGTTTCTAACTCAAGAGCCTTCTTCCTACAGCGTTAACCTGGACCAACTGAAAACCGCATTACCTCTTACTTCTGTTTAATCAGTGAGCCATTTCCAAAACAACTGCTCTAAAAAATGCCCAAGCTAATTCGCTCTATCTCTTTTAAACACTTGCTTTTTCAACAAAATTACAGATGCTATACAAGTACTGCTCCTGAAAATGCTCATTAACTGTTGCTAATGACCACACCTCTGGAATTCATTTCAGAACTCCCATTCTTCAGCATCTCACAACTTGAAAACAAAGAAAAGCCAGACAACTAAGCACCGATGTGTGCCTTATCCAAGCCCAACGTACGCCAACATTTTCTGACTAACGTTCCTACTATAGCACAGCCTGAAGGATTCTGCCCAGCTTCTGTAGATCAGATAAAATGTAATCTCTAGATATGATCTAGTGAACTCTCTGTCTCTTCTGGCTGTACATTCAGATTTCCTAATAATTCTAAATGGATTTCTGTAGTAAGTATGTTCAGGAAACATTTATTTGAGGTTTAATTTTTAGTTCTGCTTTGTTTCAAAAACTTAGTAATATCCTCTTGAACAGAAACACAATTAACATAATTAGCTATATGTTGCTAATTTTGCATTGTTTAAAAAAATATTGCTTCAATTGTTGATTTTTTTTTTAATGTTCTAATTAGCAAAGCCCTAAAGATTATTATGATTCAAATTACTATTGTCCTATATGGTATTTATCAGAAAAATTATGCGGAAAAGCTAAATCCATTCAATACCAGTGTTTGGTAAGAACAAACTATACCAAACTGCTATTACTGACATGCAGAGAGCATTTATGTATTACAAAATATATTTGCATACAATAACACTCAGCTTATGTCAATTAAAACATGTTCAGAATAACTAAATATAATTTTGTTTAATATTGTACAAAATAGAATAAAAGCAAATTCTGTAAGACATAAGTTTCACAATGACCACAACCTCAGGGGACTTACTCTGATCACACGTTAACAAAGGACAAACAAGGAAGATGTGTTTAAAAGAAAGGGCCAACCATAGCTGGAGGAAGAACTGCCATGTTTCATTTAGAAAAGATTTGTTGCAAATCAAAAGTCACGTTTTAACAAAGACATACTTTAACCGGGGTTAACCAACAGACTGTAGGAATAAGTAGGACCACAAATCGTGATACATATAAAACAAAGGTACATAATGTAGAAACAAACATGGCTCATTCGCTCTTTCTACTCAACTACCAGGAAGTGTTACTATCTACAAACAAGGTTAATGATACAGTAATAGATAAATATACAAAAGACAGATGTTAGAGGGAAAACAAAGACTGCAGGAGGAAATGTAGAAGTTGCAGGAAGTACAGTTACACTACCTGCATTACTTTAAAGAATAAAGATGGATAAAATAGGCTACCAGCTTGTATATAAACTACACACACTAAACATGACTGAAATTTGCTCAGCTCTTACCCAGCCAGAGGGATCAGCCTTCCTGTTAGTATCTCCATAGGGAGATGCTTTTAATGCTGCTAGTAAGTTTTGCTTTAAGTTGTAGCTGAGACATTGTGAGTTGAGTGTGCCTCTTAGTTTTCATCCTAAGAACCTTTCAATAGCCTTTTAATGTCTCTGCGGATGATGAGGTGAAAGCAGAGGAAAACTAAGGACACTTGTATAATTAATATAATACCTAATGAGGAAGATCAGTGCAAAGTCATCATTGCAGAGGCAAAAATACAAACATTAGCAAGTTAAAAGACTTATTGTTTTAAAAGAAACCCAAAACCCACAAGCAGTTCTGACAAAGTCTCTGAAGTCAAAATTATCTTATCCAAATTTAGGCTATTAACTAGGAAAAAGGCCACTGAATTCCCTATGCATATCCTTCCCAAGGACACTTAAGAGTTCAGTCAAATTATGGAGCTACATCTCTCTCCAATGACGCAAGATAGAAATTATGGTCTCAGATGAACACTGTCTCAGTAAACACCTAGGGTACAGCAGGGTGAGCCGAGACCTCTGTGCACGCATATACCAACAACACCACTGACCCTTGCATCAGTGTATAATTCCTCCTATGGTGTAAATTGCCTTTGAAGTCAGCTCCGTTTCCTCTCACAAGTAACAAACCCATCCCAGCTCATGTTGATCAAAGCTTTCCACTCAACCATGATATAATCTTTATACCAATAATTTTTCCAATAATTTAATATGATAGGAAAGTTACTTCAACACCGTTGCCATTTAACACAATAAAACCATATATTATTGGCTGTGAATGTTCGTGTGCATAAATACCGATACAGTTCTATCAGGAAAAAAAAGTAAAAAGAAAAAACTCACTGTGCATACTTTTTTTCCTCCAGTTGTCTCTTAGGCAATTTGTCCCATTACTGGGTACTCACTAGAAAAGACCAAATTAATGAACCTGATATGTCCACACAAACAGACACATGCAGTCAGTTCTAGAACATATGGACAGAGGTATAGAAACACTAGATGATGACAGTGAACAATACAAATCACTTACCATGCTGTGGGAAAAGGAAAAGACCCATCCCTAAACCCATTTCTCGGCCCAAGTCTAATTTCAACCTTTGTACAAATATAGCATAAGCATACATATTAAGCACACGTACGCACACTCCATCTAGAAAATAGCACTCTGGATACATACACATGGTATGCATGTGATAATTAAATTGTTGACAAAACCCCCTTTCATTCTTGCTCTGATTTTTAGTAACAGGATTTAGAAACACCAGCAAAAGATATGAAATGCAATCTTTATGAAACTCAGAGCTCCATCAATCAACCAAGGAAAAAACTCCCAACTTTATGAGAGTTCAGGAAAAAAAATCTAAGTCTGCAGCAGAATGTAAGAGGCATTCCAAAAGCTGTGTGGTTTCCATAATTTTTTAGGTTTTGGGGAAAAAAGATTTAATATGAGATGAGAGGCTATACTTTATATAATGTCTAATTGACAAAAAATAATAGTTATGTTTGTGAAAAAATCAATAGAGAAAGATAAATTTGAAAATAAATAGCGATTTAAGCATTCAAGACTGTGAAACAGAATGACAAAACATTAATTACAGTTAAGGCTGACATTCTATAACAAACGACTTTGTAACTCACAATTGACAATACCAGATTTTATAGGAGAGAAATCATTTATAGGGACAATTAGGTACAGACATAGCATTTGAACTTAATTTCTCACTTTCTGTCAATTTAAGTTATGGCTCTCTTATTTATTTGTACTTTAAAATCACGACTCATTTTGAAGAATTCTTTTCTTGAAAGCTAAAATTGTATTGTACTTATGGTTACTAAAATATTGATTTGTAACACAGATCAGCAAATACAACTGCTGATGTAGCTTCTTTCCCAAAGGAAACCAGAGCTGGCAATGGCCTTTACATATACTTAAATTTGACAATGGGAAAACTATGATTTTAATATTGAACCAAGTTTCAAACTAACTGGCGATAGTTTGAGGTTATCAATTTTTCTTCACTGTGAAGAAAACTCTGTTAGAAATTCTCTTCATCTCCCTCCTCTCCATAAACAACAGACCTTGCTGGCTGTTGTTTTATGCCCTGAAGCACCTCTACTTATTTTCCCAAGTGATACTTTACAGGGTATATCAGTTCCTTTTCTTTGACTACTGAAGGTAATTTTTCTCATTCACATTATTTAAAGTATATTTACATTTGGATGAGAAAACAATGTTCTTTGCCTTCTTTACTTTAGAATCTTCTAATATCATAAAGAAAATACAACTCAACTGAAAACATCAAATATGTGTGCTCAACTCTGCAAGAACTGATGGAATAAGGGAAAAGATCCGACACAGGAAGAGTTAATAGATAAACGTATATGTTGTAATGTTAAAAAAACCCCAACAAACATACAGGGTCTTGCTTTGGCTCTTTGGAGGATTATTATTCTAGAAGTTCAGATTTTGAAGCAAAGCATATTCAATTAACAATACCATAGTGATGTAACTCTTCTGGTCATCTTGCTCAAGTCTACCACTTCCTATGAAGGCAAATCTTTAATAAATAAGGTTAGCATTTAGAAGTAAGGGCTCTCAGCAGCCTGACAACCAGTAAACCTATTACATTATCAACTGTAAGTCAGATTGGATGGGTAAGATTTTCCATTTTGAAGGCCCAATTTTCCTCTTATGATATGTTAGTCATTGATGTTTTTACAGTTGTACCTTTAATTACCCTTTCTATAACTTCACAGTCATGAAATAAAGCTTGCATCAGTAAATATCACAAAAAATCCTTGTCTGACATTTTAAACTGACTTTTGAATTTAATATGCATTTTTTGCCATTATGTTTATTAATAAGGCTCGAAGTAACTTTCTTGTTATTAATAAGATTTGCTTTGCCATAACATAATACTTGTATCTGAGGTACCTCAGTACATATCGAGACACACATGGAACAGAGATGGTTTCATGCTTCTGTGGGAGATTGATCTCCATTTGAGAGCCATCATGTTCCACGGAGGTAAGGGAAGAGCTGGCAGTGCTCCAAGCACAGCCACATCTGTAAAACTCATGTTAGCTCTCCTCACTCCCACACATGCTTTGGGGACCACAGAGGAAATGTTTCATACACATCCCTCTCCATCCTCTCCCCAAAACCCCAAACGAAACAGGCACGAGGAAATTAAAGAAAGCAGGTCTAGATAATTCAATAGATTATAATAGGAACAAGACAGCTAACAGTAATTCTGAGGTGACAGCGTAGCTGGGGAGAGGAAAGGGAATATAGTGTTGGAAAGCTCACACCAATCCTAGCAATACTGCCTTAGGAAGCTGACTTCAAGACTGTCTTTTATGAGAACTACATTTTTTGCTGAACATTACTGTTCAAAGTAGACTGCAGTGCTGAAGCTGCTCATCCCAAATGTACAAGTTTACAGGGAAGAAAACAAACCAGAAGAAAAACACAGGTTTATGAACACAGCTGCAGAGATAAGGACATGACTTCTACACTCTGATTTTCTGTTGTACTGAAGGGGTATGAAGAACATCTTTCATGTGCTTTCACAGACTTGTTAGATATTTTTATTTAGCAGATCTGTTAAGAAAAATGTTAATCTAAGAAGTTGAGAGGAGTCAATTCCATCACATTTTTGAATTGGTTGCTACAAAAATAAATGAGGTTTCTCAATACAGTAACGGAACTGCAAAACCTAATGGGATAGATTTTCCCGTATTGCCTATTGTTAAGGATTTAAAAGACCAATGTGCACAAACACACAAAAGAAAATTATGCAAATGTCCATTCATAAACCTCCAGCTCTGCTGCTTAGCCT
This sequence comes from Gymnogyps californianus, assembly GCF_018139145.2. Taxonomy (NCBI): domain Eukaryota; kingdom Metazoa; phylum Chordata; class Aves; order Accipitriformes; family Cathartidae; genus Gymnogyps; species Gymnogyps californianus. The sequence goes on from NC_059479.1 coordinate 18,823,761, forward strand.
AACTGCTAAGTGATATCCAATGGTATTGCCATCAGCAAGCGAGAGGCCTTTCTCAGGCAGGCACCGGCTGCGGCATTTTGTGAATCTTGAAAGAAAAACAAAGCAGAAAAATAAAGATATGAAAAACAGTTGTAGGGTTGAATTCTCAAGAGTACCCTCAATAAGACAACCAAGACCTCTGTCTCCACTGAGATCAGAAATATGTTTGCAACAGAATATGGTTATTTTACAATTATATTATTGAAACAACTGGACATGGACCAACTCACTCAACAGAATCTGCCGTTCTTTTATCATCAGTTTAACTGGGAACAAGCTTACACGACATTTATATGTATTCTCAGCGAAAAGCGGGGATTTTTTTCCCAACTGACCTTTTAAAATACCTCTGCAGAATAGAGACCTTATGACAGCTAATCTCAAGGATCTCTCATGGCAGTGAAAAGTCACAGAGGCAGTTCCCTTCTTCCTGAGACTTGTTTACATTACATAGCATTTCTTCCACAGTCAGCCAGGCCCAGCTGCATGGCTCTGTTCACTCAGAAGAAAAGATAAAGGTTTCTGTGACTTAGATGATTTTTGTGGAACAAATATGATAAAAACTATAGTCAGGACTCAGGAGCTGCGTAATATCCATTGATGTGTCAGACGCTGAAAGCTACACAAATCACTTCTGAAAAGTAGAGCCTTTATGCAAGCTTATTTCACTTGCAAAAATAAAGGCCTGAACCTGCAATGAGACATCACAGAAGCAGTGTTCAGCAAAACATACAGATATATACACCGCCCCCCCCATATAGATATAGATATATATATGTAAGTGCTAGTGAGGCAATGATAGCCAGCTGCACAGTGTCTAGAAACTATCCTAGTGATACAGGGGAAACTGGAACTAAGCAGTCAACCTCCAGCAGCCATTTCCAAGCCTTCAGCCATAACGTGAAAGTGGGGGAGGAGAAAGGAAGAGAGCATCAATGAAAGTAACCATCGAACATAAGACAAAATAAAAAAAAAAAAAAAAAGTAGGTCATGAAAAATAAACTTACATGAAAATAAGTATGACAAACAAGCCTTGAACTTACAGGGGCAAACCCCAACTTACATGAAAAGCCACAGCATATTAGGGCTAGATCTTGCCTCTAACCCAACTCAAATGGAATCCAGACTAATAAACTGATCTGAAAAACGGTAACACAGCAGTGTGAAGAATTTTTTTTAGGGTAAGCTATAGTTAAAAAGAAACCTCCTTGCATGTAGCTTATTAGTAAGGAGCACGGTCAAGCCTGAAGGTACTGCATGAGCTTCAGACACCCCATCTAAATCAAGCAGATTACCATGAACAGAACTATCTGTATTGGCAAAGTGCAGTCAAGACAAATGTTGCAAAATTGAGCTTGCAGCCTTTTATACTTTGAAAATCTATTGAGAGTCAAACCTTCCTGTGATGCAAGCGTTTACAGTTTCATTAGCTGTGCTAGAATACAAATAAATTGAGATATTCATCAAAACAATTAAATGCAAGTCAAAACTTGTTGAAAACAAAATCTAGTGGGCTAAATGTGATTTAATCAGTATATGTTGCTACAACTATTTTTTTTTTTTAAATCCCTGCCAACTTTTCATCATCCATCAGCAGGTCTTCAAAATGAGATCAGCTATCACATGTCAATTAATAAACCTGCAAACAAGCTGGATGCTGTAAATTAATTTAATGTGAGAAAGAGAAGTTGGTGATTCTGCTTAAGCTGTTACACCATTCCCTCACCTTAATATTGAAGGTGTAGCTGCCTGGCAATTTCAGTTAATGTAACTCGGAGAAGCCATAATTCTGCTCTCTCTCACATCTCTGGTTACTTCAGCCGGCCTGGCTCCACTGTGCAATTGCATAGTAAACTAGTTCAGGGTTCTGCACTGAGAATTAACCTAGCAAAAGAACTGACTATTTTTTGTGTAGGTCAGCTCTGATGCCCGAGAGGAGACAGGGACACTAGGCTAGCATCAAGGAAATGGCAGGATCGTGGCAGTCAGCGTGATCTATGGTATAAGTGCATTTTACAAGCGATGAAAGAACAGCTTCAGGGTAACATAAGGAACAGCACCCCTCCCACCCCGAACCAGCCCCCCAGTGCTTCCAGTCAGAAACCTGCAACCACATACGAACTGACTTCTAATCAGTTCCACAGTACTCAAAAAGGAATTTAAAAAATAAAATTGAAGAAAAAGCATAAAAGTCAGCTGGCAGATATCTATGTATTTAGTTGTTCAATTTCAGGCTGACTTAACCAAAGGAAAAAAAAAAGAAACTTAATTTCATTGAGCCATGGACTCTCTGTGTAATAAAGGCTGACAGAATTGGAACCATAAAGAACTACTACGGGAAGCTGCACATTCTTTTTCTTTTTCTCCTGACTCTTCTCTGCTATCCCATTCCCTATGCAAATACGTAAGGAAATAGGAGGCCCCATCCTGTAAGTGTTTCCTGCCAGCAGAACACTCACTGAAGTCAACCGCAGCTTGTGTGTGAGCTGGTAAGACAGGGACCCTTGTGTAGAAATGGTTTAATAAAAAAGTATTTTAAAACAAGAAGATTTCTTTTTATTTAATCATCTCACTATGTATTCTTGTCATTCTGGGCAAACAGCCAGGAAGGGGAAAAAAAAATCTCCCGCAATAGTAACAGAACACATGAAATTGGTAATGTTACGATTCAGCCATTTTTTCTACCTTCTCCAAATACAAAACAACACATTGTATTTTTAGTTTGAAATAGGCTCTATTTTCTGCCAAATGCAGTGAAAGCACTTAAGCCATACCTCTTAAAGAAAGAATAAACGTTACAGACATCATTCCCATTAACATACTGTCTTTAAACTTCAGTTTTGTAGACTTCTTTGAGGAGTCTGCAGTGCTTCGGAAAAGGATCAGGCTGGCAGCGCTGGCGCCTCAGCCCTGCCTCCGGCCGAACAACGCCGCAAGTGCCTCCTCGGCAAGTGTACGGTTAATGCTCTCCGCGCTCCGCTCAGGCCTGGCCCGCGGCTGACACTGACAACCGGGGCACCCATTAGTGCCAACCGCGGTTTTCTGATAGGAAACCCAGATGGCTAATTATGAGCACTTAAATACCAAGATCCCTTATTAACCATTTCACTTTAGAATCGCGTAACAGCAAAATCGAGGTAATGTACTTTCTAATGCAGCAAGATATTCTCGTGTCCTGACCTTTCATTCATTTGGAAAGATGTTCTGTGAGAACCAAGTTAATAATGTATTTCTCTCTTTTTGGCAGCATTTCTAAGTACACTTGTGAATATTCAGACAGGTGTCAGCTGAGGGAAACCACTGCTTAAGTTAGTTGTTTGGCAGGACTGCGTTCACCGGTTGGCGAATGCTGGATGGAATAAAAACATTTCCTACATGTTTCATCAATGGAAAAAGAGCGGATCACTTTAAAAGCTTATCTAGGATTCAAAGTGCACAGCATGAGAGTATGTTGTTTCCTACATTTTCAGCATCATCATTATTCTTTTTTAAGGCTGGCTTCCATAAGCTCCATGCTCTTCACACTAGTTTCTCATAGCAACCTCTTTCCACAATTACAGAGATTGCACGTATACTTTTCTTTTTTTTTAAGCTTCCCTCTATTTTCCCCCTCTTTCTTCTTTCCACCACCGTTTCTTTCTGGGTACTCCCCATCTCTCTTTCTCTCACCTTTAATGTGCATCTCTATTTCATTGGACATCGTCCCCGTTTCCTCTGTCGCATTCTCACGACACCTCTCCACAATCGTTCATGCTGCACGTGGCCACTACATCATGCTAGTGAAAAGTGTATTTCTGATCCAGAGCAGGCACACACAGGCAACTGTGCTGCTCGTGGATTAACCACAGCCACCCAATGCTGAGCTGAGGCCAGTCCTACCCTTTTGTGTCAATGGTTTCAAGCCATAATATATAGAAACTGAGTAATTTGTGGATTACTTAAACGATTTCAGTGGGACACTGCAAAAATTCCCACCAACTATCCTTAATTCTTATTTTAATCCTAGTAGTACAACAATGAAGATGCATAGTCTCCAAATAAGGAATTGTCAAGAAAAAAATAATGAAAATAGATTTATTAACAGTAATTTCAAGTATGAACTAATATTCTGAGTCAGTTCCTAGCTATTTACCATTTCACACACATCTAAAAGCATACTCCAGTAATACAACACAATGCTTGCTCAGCTCCTTTGCAAAAACAGAATTCAAGGTGCTATCACAAATTTTTAAAAATGGATTTTATATAACAAAGACTTTTAAACTACAGCTTAACTAAAGATTAGGTTGTGCATGATGAGCATAGAGGGGGTAGGAAGACCAAGCTGTCCATAAAACATGAATTCAATTTATCTTCCTTTTCGCTGCACAGGACTGCATTTCAAAATGAGACTCACTCATGACAGAAACAGTGCTGTAAGTGAAAATAATTAATTATGTGTGTCTGATGACAACAATTTTTGAAATGAAAATTCAGTAACAGGAAAACATCTTATTTTCTAAAGCCAGCTTCTCCATGAGGGTAGATGCTTTTCATATTTACAAACATAGAGTAGTAGTATTTAAAGTTAGTATCCAAGTGAAGAAAAAAAAGAATTTTCTACTCCTTAATTAACATAAGGCCAATATATGGACATTCACATACCTGAGTCAAACAGTTCTGCTTCTAATAAATTAGGCTTTTCAATGATTAATTTTTACTACTTTAAAAGACTTTAATCTGGTTTATAATCAAAATGCATGGCTCTTAGTGAAGATCATCAGACTTTCTCAAGTCCAGTATTTTCTTACCTACTAACCTGGAAGCCAGTCTGCCCTCCAAGCAGAACCCTGCAGGTGTTAAAAAAGCAAGCATTTCTAACTCCAGTGGGTCAAAACAGATTACAAAACTGCCTCTATGCCAGGACTAGAATACCATGTTTCTTGTACTTAAATGGCATGGGAAAAATCCTCAGGTAGAGGAAGACTGCAGAAATTTTGCTTCTATTTATGGATTTCTTTTTTTCCCCCTGTTAGTTTTACTGGCACAAACTCCTAAAACTAATAAGGGTGGTGTAGATAGGCTTGCCGGTAGCCTCATCTGCCCTTCCCTGGTATTATTAATACATCATGCGTGACCTCTAGGAAGACCTCAAAGTGATCTGAAGACCCCTGAGTTCCATAAGAACAGTATATCGAATACTTCTTACAATACTTTTTTTATAAAATATTTCAGCAGCCTGGAAAACAGAAGAAAAAGTATAAACTGAAAAGATTGAAGGGCCACCACAAAACTGCTAACTCAGAAAGCTGCGAAGCAGGTTGGATGGAAGGAAAGCATTACAGCTGCGAAGTTTGAGTTCCATATTCTAGAAGAACAAAAAGATGTCAGAGCCCACTCTGGTATATGTTCATGTATTGGGTTTCCGTGACAAGGTTTTGGTAGCAGGGGGGCTGCAGGGGTGGCTTCTGCGAGAAGCTGCCAGAAGCTTCCCCCATGTCCGATGGAGCCAATGCCAGCCGGCTCCAAGACGGACCCGCCGCTGGCCAAGGCAGAGCCCATCAGCGACGGTGGTAGCGCCTCTGGGATAACAGATTTAAGAAGGGGGTGGGGTGGGCAGGAAATGGCAGCAAAAGAGCAGTGGAGAGGAGTGAGAAGATGTGAGAGGAACAACTCCGCAGACACCAAGGTCGGGGAAGAAGGAGGGGGAGGAGGTGCTCCAGGCACCAGAGCAGAGATTCCCCTGCAGCCCGTGGGGAAGACCATGGTGAGGCAGGCTGTCCCCCTGCAGCCCATGGAGGTCCATGGTGGAGCAGATCTCCACCTGCAGCCCGTGGAGGACCCCACGCCGGAGCAGGGGGATGCCCGAAGGAGGCTGTGACCCCATGGGAAGCCCGCGCTGGAGCAGGCTCCTGGCAGGAGCTGTGGCCCCATGGAGAGAGGAGCCCAGGCTGGAGCAGGTTTGCTGGCAGGGCTTGTGACCCCGCGGGGGACCCACGCTGGAGCAGTCTGTTCCTGAAGGACTGCACCCCGTGGGAGGGACCCACGCTGGAGCAGTTTGTGAAGAACTGCAGCCCGTGGGAAGGACTCACATTGGAGAAGTTTGTGGAGGACTGTCTGCCGTGGGAGGGACCCCACGCTGGAGCAGGGGAAGAGTGTGAGGAGTCCTCCCCCTGAGGAGGAAGGGGCGGCAGAAACAACGTGTGATGAACTGACCGCAACCCCCATTCCCCGTCCCCCTGCGCCACTCGGGGGGAGGAGGTAGCGAAAATTGGGAGTGAAGTTGAGCTCGGGAAGAAGGGAGGGGTGGGGGGAAGGTGCTTTTAAGATTTGGTTTTATTTCTCATTATCCTACTCTGATTTGACTGGTAATAAATTAAATTAATCCCCCCCCCGCCCCGAGTCAAGTCTGTTTTGCCTGTGACGGTAATTGGCGAGTGATCTCTCCCTGTCCTTACCTCGACCCAGGAGCCTTTCGTTATATTTTCTCTCCCCTGTCCAGCTGAGGAGGGGAGCGATAGAGCGGCTTTGGTGGGCACCTGGCATCCAGCCACGGTCAACCCACCACAGTTCAGAAACTACATTCCTCTTAAGGAAAAATGTCAGGAAACAAAGTTTAAAAACACAGACAAAGTAAACACAGGTGTGAAATCGGAGAGCCTTTCTTATCTCAAACAAAGTGTGCAGCAGAGGAAGGAAGTAGCTTTAGGGCTGACAGAAGGCCCAAGACAGAAATACAAATAGAAGCCACTTCTTTCCTCAAAGCATGGAGATGGAGGAGAGAAAAAACAAACAGAAGGAGAACAAATTCCTCCACAGTCCTGCTTTTCAAAGGAGGAAATGTGGCGATGGGTCTCTTATTATCCCACTGGGACTATGGCTATGTGCCAAGTAACTGTGGAACCCCAGCCAGGCCTTTTAGAAGTATGCTAAAATCTGCAGGAGCAAAATCATTTGTTCATTACAGTATCAGTTCGTAGCTTTTAGCAACCACACAACACAGAGAATGTGGGATTTTCACTTTCTAAGAGCATAACTCAACCAATAAAACTGAAGATCAAAGATGTTTTCTCCATTTGTCTGGTCACTAAGTGGTAGCACATGCTTAATTTCATAAATAATTCAAGCTAATGGGAAGTATTAACTTTAAAGACATTATTAGCAAAAATAGTGCTTTCTATAGGAAGCACAGCCAGCAGTATAAAAAAATACTCGTACTCTTGGGAATAATTACATTTATATTCATTAAATGCATCTTTTCCAAGGACATCAATGTAGATAAAAATGGGTCAGTGCACAGCATTTCTTGCAACTTAAGTATGATGCTGCATGGAAAAACATATTTGGCTGAATCACAATTTCAGAATGGAACCAGGGTGAGACAGGCTGCAATAGAACTACAGGTAAGTCCAGATGTCTTAGCAACAGAAATTAAAAGTCAGACTGTTGTATTCTTTCATATGATATCCCTCTTCTCAGTGCTCCTAAATAAAGTTGATTCTACCAGGAATGGACTTTCTTTCCCCCCCCCCCCCCCCCCCCCCAAATGTTAAGACAGGTTCTTTAGAATACTGTATTTCTCAAACCATCAAATATGTATCAGAACAAATGAGGGCAATCCAAAAGAACGATTCATACTCCCTGGTTAGATTATGTGTGTCATCGACATCCATTAATAAAATAGAACTCTTCAGTAAACTTTAGATAATGTCCGATTCAGAAACAAGGAGATACTGGGCAGGATTTGTCATAACTCTCTAGCAGAGCAGGTGAATTATTTGGCATACAATCAAAGCGATTGTTTGGTGAACGTGTTTAGGCTAGTGGAATATTTCAAGTATGAGACACTCTAAGGTAATACATTGTAATATGACTGTTCACTGGCTATTTTTTAAAATTGAAATGATAGCACATGATCATCACTACGCAGCTGAAAAGAGAAACAACCATCACATTACCTCTAAATTAAAAACTCCTCAGGCTACACATCACATCTTTTACTGAGTCGAGATCTATACGTATGCACAGATACATTCAGACATATATTTTTAACCCTGTCAATCAATTATTATGTACTGCATGCAGATACTACATTAACCAATGTATGGATTTACAAAGCAAGCCTAAAACAGCCTCTGAATGCAGCACACTCCAACTGCTATGTCAAGGACTTAACCTCCAGAATTAACACACCCTGCAAACATATCCCTTCAAATCCAAACCAGACAAGGAGGACAAAACGCCAACCAGCAAAACTTGCACCACTCCCAGAGGGAAAATCTACCTGTAAATCCTAGGAAGGACAACAGCTGTCCAGCTGCTCCTGGAGACACTCATCCTGGAGCTGAGCATCTGGGGTCTGTAAACACACAAGCAGTCATATCTCCTTTGCTGAAGCAAGCAGAATGGGAAAAGAAAGCAAAGCTTGCTAGCTTCCCAGAGAAATGCCAAGGTAATATGGTAATTGTGTACATATGGCAATGTAGGAATGACAATGCTATTTTAAGAAAGCCTAAAAAACTTACAAAAGAAGCAGATCATAAAGAAGTTTAAATTTTATAATGGGCAACCCTAAGTACACACTGAAATACAAATTAATATCCTTTAAAAACTTAGGAAGTTTACATCTGTTAACATACAGTTTTAAATTTGATATACACTGAAGATTTATGTCCTTCCTTCTGTAGGAGAAAAAAAAACCAACTTACAGAAAACACGCCAGCGTCTTCCTTCCTAACTTTCATCACGCTTCATTTAGAACATTAACTGACTATCTTTGAACAAATGTTTTTACCAGGGCAAGCTATAAAAGCTTTGTAAAACTCAGTTCTCTATTATCGGGTGGAGATACATACCTATCTTTTGACTACATGATGAGATATGCCTAAACTCACAAACTGAAATATGTATGCACGTGTATAGGTGTGTACAACTTATAGGACTTGAATCCATCATTTTGATCAAATCAGAAATGTCATTCCAATCAGGTCCATGTGACAGGGATTATGCTAGAAATTTTTGGGGAAAAAGCCTGCAGAATAAATTAGTTACTGGGGGAGGAGGTTAGGGCACAGATCACAGATTTAATGTTACAGAACTTCAAAAATTGGATTATTTCTGAAAGCATTATTTTAAGGGAAAAGTTGTAGGAAGCTGGTATATCACTTAGGCTATTCATCTAATCTCCTTAAAACATTCCTTACTGCAATATGAGATTTGGCTGTTTTTTCTGAAATTTTAACCATTTGGAATGAACCTCTCATACCAGGTCTCTACCTCAGGGTGTTCAGGGAAGCAGGGAGGGTTATTCAGATTCACCCAGACATCTCTGAGGATGATGTTAGGGACAGTGTGTTTTACATATGTTGCTGGAGACTTTTCCTCTAAAATGCTCCAAGGCCCCTAGCTGTTGCTGGAACAAGAGATTTGCAAATTGTCATAGTATTAGCCTTTATGTCAGTCTTGCATCCAAACCAAATGCACGCAAGTCCTCAGAGGCCTCTGGGCGACCGGAAAGTGCTGGCACCACATTGTAGAGAGGCTGAGAAGACTTCAGCCCAGGGCTACAGTGGTCAGCTCTCTACTCTCGCTGCTACACGTACTCATCCACAAAGACAGCGCTAGAGAATGAGTCTGTGAGCCAGAGGTTTCCTCCTTCTATGCTCCTAAAGACCTCTGCTTAATGGCACTTAAGCATGATGGAGAAGACAGACAGCTGATTTAAACTACTACAAAAGAGAGAGGATCAGATGAAACCATCTGGACAGAAACCACACGAAGGAAAGGGTTAGAAACAAGAAGCGAGGGTGAATCATTAAAACAGACTGAAATGCAAAAGGAGAGAAGTGGGGAGCACACAAGAACGATTTGAGCAGGAACAGTGAGATCAGATCTCTTGAAGACTGTTATGGTAAGATGACTAGCATTTGAATAGAAAGCCCAGAAAGAAGAAATTAAGTAGGAGAAAAGCTCTGGGGCAAAGCTCTGGCTTGGAAAGAAAGTGACTGGGATCAGACCAGGGAACGACGTCAACTTCAAGGAAGGGGTGTGGGGGGGGAAGCTGTCAGTTAACATTTGTGAAACCCAACAGCACTACCTGGATTTCTTTTCCTTTCAGTGTTGGTTTCAAAGAGAAGATGATAGCTTGCTACTGCTATCAAAAGTTCTTCAGTTCAAGTAGTGTAAATCTTTATATTGAACTCAGATGTTAGAAACTGCTCAAAACCAACTGATGCCACATGATAACTTCACTTCTTATTTTGCCTTTTTATAAACCTACAGAGCTGTAACTTAAGTCAGTGAGACCTATTCTTACTATTATATTGCACTAATTTTTGAAATATTCTGAAAAAAATCAGGTGTTGAGCAGTTCAAATTAGACGCCCAAGTTTAGCAGGTATTTTTCACTTAATTTGTATGTATGTGAATTCACCATCCATAAAATGGAGGTAATACCCCCATCATTTCCCAGGGTTATTGCAAAGAGAAATACATTAGCGTATGTGAAGTATTTGAATACTGTGGTGATGAGCACCACAGAATTGCCAACAGGAAATTAATATTGCTGTAAGAACAAGGTTTGAATACTGGTAATAAAAAAGGCTTAAGGCTACACGTTGAACAATTAAAATAAACTAAAATATTGAATAGCTTGTCATCATGCTGGCACAGTCTATTCTGCGCACTCAATATGAGAGGGGTCCTGAGGGAGAGGGCACAAGCAGAAAATGCAAGTAGTGACTGTAACATAATGCATATGCATGCACATCTTTAATTCTGACACTAGAAATTTTTTGACAACCAGATTTGATATTCTTAGAATAATGATCATTATCGTAAGAGAAAGAGCATAAATACAGAAAAGCAGCATTGTTCACATGAAAAAGTAAACAACACTGAAAATGTACCTGTAGGCAGATAGGAATATTCAGTAGTGCTGTAAAGATTCAAGGTTAACAAAGGTGGTGACACATTGTAAAATTATTTTTGCTTGAAGCTTTTAATTTACCAGCAAACATTTATTATAACTGATGAATACTGGAGCATGAGTTTCCTCTGTTCCAGACCTTTTTCCCTTTACACATATCTATACACAACTACAGAAGATCATTATTCCAACTTCTTCGGGAACATATTTTGTTTAATTTCATGGCATAATAATTTACACAATAACACATACGCATACACACTCTTACTTCATTCACCTGTTCACTTCTTTGTGATCTTTGCCTATGTGAAGAACAAAGGTAGAGTAGAGATTTCTGTATTTGCTTTAACGACATGATGAAGCAAATTCTGCTCCCATATAAATGGGATTATATAGCAGGGCTGAAACCTTCTGATTCATAAAATGTATGGATTAGTTAGCATGCAAGTGATAGCAATAATTAAATTTATTCACGTGTATTTACACGAGTGCCTTCACCACGAGCTATTATTAGCACTTATAAGCTAATTCATAATGAGGTAGCAGAACTAAGCATGATGATGCTAGCAAAGTGCTTGCATTTTACACGTAACTTCTAGAGGAGCATAAGATCATGTCTGTTCCTGTTTTGGCAACTCGCTCAATGTACGTCAAATCATGCAGCCCTTCCTCAGGTAAAAATCCCAGTTCAAACAAATGTTTTCACCCAAGGAAACAGTCAGAAGCCAAATAAAAGTACTACTTTTATAAACAAAACAAATTTTGACTGGGCTTTGCCACCAGTGCTGAGCTGGACTGAGCTGCTCAGATGCCTAGTACTTGCCAACTTACAGAATACACTGCCGGTCGGAGCTCGGTGCAGTCACATTCGCTCGCTGAGCTTTTAAAATAAAACCAGACTGACATATAACTCGAATTCTGGACCTCGTTAAAAAAATTCTAGGCCAAGGGTCATTGTTTCATATGCCTTAATGTTGATAGGGCAGTCATGAAGTATAACGCTCCAGTGTGAGATAATAAAATGCCTTTAGTACATTCCTCTGCCTCACTAGATGCAGCAGTCACAAAAGAACAGTAACACACAAGTGCAATAGATAATAAAAGAGAAGGTAGCCTGTTACACACTCCAAATGCTTTTGTAAACTTATTTAAAAACACTCATCTATTGCAGTAAAGTTAATATACTGTTTTATATTCACATTTATGTCCAGTTTCTCTGGCTCTCAATGAATAATGACAGCACCTGATTTACAACATTTGTTTCAAGGCAATTTAATTTTTCCTCTGGCATCAAACTAGTCACCTACCAGTCCATGGATAAGAAAATCACTGTTAGTTCTCTTCTAAAGAAATAGTCTGTAAGGTTTAGACAAGCAGAACTATCTTTTCACATTAATTTTAAGTTAAGGATAAGCAAAGGATTGACTGCTAAAAGAGAGTCATCAGTCCCACACAGTAACTAAAAGACACATCCTGTAGACAGTCTTTGCAGATACACAGCTTAAAGGGGAAAGAAGTTACTGTGATACCAATGCTTTGTTAAGAAGTAGATAACAGCTGAGATGATGTGCTTCACACCTATAATATTCCTGAAATAAAGATAGATGAGGACTCATCTCATGCACAGCAAGTATTCAGCAGTATGCAGTGGAGAACCACAGATGAGTTAATCAGACTGTATTTAGATCATTACATTCATAAAAGAAAAACAAGCTCTACTAATTAGTAGCAACTCCCACTATGTCTTCCTTGCTAAAAAAGGTGTTCCTGCCAGAAGGTGACTAACTTGAGACAAAACTCTAGTGAAAGCATGGCAGACTGTAAATTTCTGAGTCAGTAGGTCAAATTACAGAATAGTATTCAACAAGTTCCCAATTTATAATAAAACTACAAAATTACTTACTTGGATTTTAGTTTTAAGCTAGTTAATTTAAATATGAAAGGATTTAATGTTTTTCTTTACATGAGGTCAATGCTAAAATTCTGAAGCAAGACAGCAACGATAACAGAAGATTTTCATTATCTGTATCAAGCGTTTGGCAAGACATACAGACATGCTCAAGAGATTTACAAAATCCCCAATTCAAAATTTTCCAAAGCTAGTATTTGGCAAAGCCTGTTTCTGACAGATGAGATGAAAAGTAATCACAGGTGAGACACACTGCACTGACAGAGACTTTGGGGATCAGCCACTCAAAATGCAAAGTGGATTAATTAGCAGTGTCCACCTTTAAACAAGAGTTCTGGGAATCGAAAAATTAAACCTGCATGGACCCATCAGAAGACTACAAACTCCAACTGAGGCAGAAAAGCCAACGCGCTGGAATAGATGGAAAACTTTTAGAACAAACAGACCCTGCCGTGCCTGGAATCTGAGGCGCAAACCATACAGGAGAAAAGGAAGCTGTGATTAACACCTCGTCAGGGGAGGGCAGAGATGCAGTAGGATAGTGAAAGGAAGGTTCTGATTTAATCTTGGCACAGTTTGATTAGATGTGTAATTCTTTAATTTCTTTGCTTAAACCTTTAATAAACATTTGTCTATTTGGGTCACCACAGATAAATATCTTGACCTGCATTCTACCTGAACTCTCCTTTATTTAATGACTAATTGATTACTGCACAAGTACTTCTCTGATGTGTCGGCATTATTATTTTACAAATGGATCCTACCAGCTCATTCCCAGATGTATAGTCTTCAGATTCAATAAGCTTTCTGTATAAACAACAGATTGAATGGCCTTTGTCCTTATTAGCTTATAGAAAATTAATTTCTTAGTGTTAATTTTTGGGCTTGGGCCAGTTGCCAAATGTGTAGGGCAGCTGCTAGAACTATAGACAATATCACACAAGTCAGAGATGGAAAGATCTATTAGGTTATTTCCTTCGACTACAAACTGATGAAGAACTGCAATCCATGAATCACATGCTTGTCATGTCCTCTATAGTATATACTCAATTGTGTTGGCTGGTTTTAAACAACTGCAGCCACAAAGCCTCTACCACTTCATTTATTGCTTCATACTGCTCTAAAACAGACATGTTTGAAAAATTTAATAGTCAGTAAAAACATAATAGCTTTACAGATTACGAAGCAAAGAAAGAGCCAATGCACCCATCCAGTCTGATCACCTTCACAATCAGAACTACAGTTTCAACCAGTGACCCTCACATTAACCCTCATAATGCAAGGCTCAGCTCAAGCATGTTTTGAAAAACATTCAGACCCTAAGGGCTCCGAGTACTAAGGGGACTTACTTACTCACGAGGGACTTACTGTCCCTCGGCAAATTATTCCCATGTCGAATGACTACACTGTTTTAAAACTGTCTTTGATTTCATATTTAAATTTCTCAGACTGCAGATTACAGCTACTGAACCAACACTGCTGGGTCTATGTCTGCCAGCAGATACATTCTGCTGTATATTCTTAGTGAAACACCTGTGATGCTACATACCTTCAAAGTTCTTCCCTCCCCGTCCCCCATACTTGTTTCAGAGTTATCTGGGTGACAACTCAGACATTCTCTACGCATTCAGACCTTTTAAAAAAATTTTTCCTTGAATAACAAGTCCTAAAGACATAATCGCATTTTGCACTCCTCTGAGAATCTCTTCAATTTTATACATCCCTGGTGTTGAAATGCCCAGAACTGACTCGTCAGAGAAGTCTTCGCGACATCTGCTCTATTTCATAGATCCTTGACAAGATGCATGTACACAGGCAGCCCAAAGTAGCATTTGACTTGTTGGCTCCATTTATCTCATTTACTGGCCCTTAAGGTCCCTTTCAGCATTACTGCTTTCCAAAGTAGTTCCTATTAAATATTTTATATTTGGTTACTATCTCCCGCACTGAATCTCATTCGGTTTTCTGTGTATCCTTGTGGATCTTTGAAGTGTTCTGTATCGACTTCTGTGTCAGCAGTGATGTTTTTAATGTCTGCAGCTTAAATATCAGATAAGAAGCACACTTCTGACATTTTTCACTACAATTTCTCATAAGGATCTTCATGTCCCTAACACTGATACTGTGGCATGCTACGCTCCCCCCACCTGCCACGTTTCAGATATTAAAAGAGGCAACCAGCTAAATTTTAATACTGTAATAAATATCTATATTATCTATAATTTAAAAATTATAAATATTATATTTAACTATATTCGGTAATTAATGTTTCTAAACATAGACAACAGCAATAAAGGGAGCAAGTACCACTTTTAATAGTCTGCTCCACTTCCCTATTTCAACTGTTATAACTTCTATGCTACAAAATACTACGTGGGAAACAAAGGTTTCAATAAATTAAAAACATAGAAAACAATTATCCTTGACATAACAAAAGCTTTCTTATGCAGAAACTAAACATTTGTGCAAATTCTGACCTGATACCGTCTTAATAACAGATAAGGATAATAATGAAGTTCTTCACAGTTAATAACAAAATTCTGTACCGAAGAGCTTTATGCATATTATATGAGGCTCAGAATGAACCTGTGAAAGATAACAGAGATAAAATAATCAATATATGTATACCATTTGGGCTCTTCAGAGGACTGGCTCATCTTTTAACCACATCTGTGGAATGTGAAGTAAAATAAGCCTTGATTTTGATGCGAATCTATTAGCATTCTTGTAAAACAAATAATAAAAATCACTGCCTGGAAGCACTGTTTTGGAGATTAGAAAACTGCCAAGTGATAAGGTTAACACAGTTAACTAAAACCTTCGCTTGTGACCTGTCTCTAGACAGCGTCTTATTCTGATTATGCCTATTTTTTGCATTTTTCCTACTATTCCATTAACTGATAAACTTCATTGCGTATACTGGACATAGGTAAGCATTTCAAAGTAATACTATACAACCTATAAAGAAGAGGCAATCCTGTGTTATGAGCACAACCAGAGTATTTCCAAATGTTTTAAATTCCAGCCAGCAGAATGGGGGTACCTACGGCTTTCTCATCACTACAATTTGTCATGTTTCATCCTCTGAAACGACAGCTCAATGAAACTGGGCTTTCTACTTCTTCTCTGTTTTCTTCTAGGATGACTACAAATTTCAGTCACAGTTATCAGCTTATCACACAACTGCGGTGACCCAGAAGCATGCCGGAAGCATGTCTCTAACCCCCTGGGTGCCCTCATATTAGTAGAAACAAGCTACATTCAAGACAAAAGTCAAGAAATTAATTCCAAGATGTGGAGTTATGAAATGCCATTGAATTTGGTAGGCATTTAAAATCAATCAGGTTAGATTACTAGGTTGTTTCTTGTTCTGCTGTTCTTAAGGAAATAAAATGACCGATCAGAAAAACAAATACATTAAAATACTTGTCATCTGTTTTCAGATCACTATCTCTAAAACAAATATGGAGAAAATATTTTTAGAAGTAATTAAATCAGCCGAACGCAGAGAGCCTGTAAGAAAGACCTACTTGTAGTAGAGAATTTCTAGGCAACTGTCCCTACTTGTCTTCTTCCTGTTCTGGTGGCTCATTGGAAGCATCCAAAGAAGGGTCCAAATCTGAAATTACCAACACAAGCTGCTTGACGTAAGCCAGTTGAATAACTCCACCAAATACAATTATTATTCATATGAACAGGAGCAAATGCTCGACTGCCCAGTCAGCAGCTTTTCGGGATGTTTGCTTTTCTTGTATTTGCACACAGATCAATATATGAAAAAAAGAGGAGGAATTCTCTAATCTGAGGAAATTTGAAACGCTTTTCAAATTAATTGAAATTTTGATGTATCAGTTGTGCAAGTCAAGCTAAAAATCAACAGCAAATTTATCAACTGAGATAAACAAATTCCACACTTTTCACCTGCTTACCTTTTTAATTTGAGTAGCGATTGATTTCAGTGCAACCACTCACATTTATGAGGTATATAAATGCTGCCAGGACTCAAACTGTTTAAGCCGCTACAAGTGGCAGCTGTATTGAGACAGAGCAGGTGTGTATTTGCCACCTACCAGAATAAGCAACGCGGCCAACCCCAAACTTGCACCCTAGAAGGCTATGCATGAAGAAGTTGACATACACTTCAAAAGATCTCTTTCTGCATCACAGGAGTATTAGCAGGTCCTCTAGTTCTCCAGGAATGATTGCTTCGGAAAATTATACAGATGTTTTAAAACTAATTTAACACCTTATGTTTCCACTTCTTGACTTGAGTTAGCTTGGTTTTTCAGCTTTATCAGCACACTGATACTTATTTAGGATTCAAGCTTCAGAATATTTTCAATCAAAGACTTTATCAACATCATCACAGAAATGTGTTGATGTCCTCAGAGGACATAAGGAGACTTTAAGAGAGGCAAGCAACCAGAGAACATTACGGCAGGAAGGAGGGAAAGCAGCAAGATGGGAAGCTCCTGCGACGTATTTTTGGCAACTATGTTGTACACCCGAACTAGACAACTATATTTCAAAGAGTACTCAACTAATGTTTTTTTCCCATGGGCATACAAAACTGCAAATTACATCATCATATACTGAAAGGGCAGCCACAGGGAGAGCAGTGCAGGAGACTATGGTTTTTTGGTGACACGGGGAACCGCTGTCAAAGATTATCATCAAAACATGATCTGAGCTGGCAAAGCTAACAGCCAAACATCTCCACTTCGTGGACTATCCTTGCTGCTTCCAAGCTGGCTGCAGGTTATTTCTGTTTCTGCATTCTGACTCCTAATGCAAATTTCCCCAGTGGGAACCTACAACCTGAGCTCTGCCAGCTGTCTAGAGCCCAGATCAATTTACATGAGTTCACAGCCAGGAATTATATTTTGTTTCATGACCACACAAACTTAAAGCTTTGGAAGAAAATAATCTGAAACCATTTGAAAATGGCAACTCACTGCCATTTCTCTTAACAGAGGCTTCTTGCCATAAATTTGACCTTGATTCAGTATCTTAAGAGTTCTTACTGAGCCTGACAGAGAAACCTAACTGAAATTGTAGGCTTTCACATAGCGTTCTGCAATGTGAAGGGATATGTGGGGTTTTTTTCTTTTTTTCATTTTCCCAAGCAGGAGGTACATAATCATTCTTTCTAATCTATTATAGAAGCAACAAATGAACAAATAATTCTACAAAGATTTACACAAAAACCCAATTGATTTAGACTGTTTACTTATTATGGCTCTTTATTTAACATTAATAAGCATTGTTTAAATTCTAAAGTAATTGCATATAAACATGTTTATTTTGTTGTATGTACAGCTGTATTATTGTTTAAAAATGCATGCAGTATAAAACTGTCTTTCTACCTTTTTTTTAATTTTACTTTCCAGATCTTTATGATTTAGGTTTTTTGCCATTATTAGCCACCAACCAATTTATAAGACACCTACATGAAAGCTCAAAAAAATTCCACTATAGTTGGCTGGTAAAGTACAGAAAATGCTTTCTATTTGATTTTGTATTAAAAGGAAATTGGATATCACAAGACTAAAATGGTGATGTCAGCCAGAAAGATACTTTGAGACAAAACGCAGAAGACTGTCTTCAGAGAAAAGATGTAAACAAAAATGAGTGACTGAAATAATGTGGACCACTTCAGACATGGACAAGAGGTACTAGGGATCAGGAATGAATTATTATGCTCTAAAATGATCCAATAAAAATCGAACTGTAGTGCAGTAATCAGAAAATGTATTGGAAAAAAGATAGGTTATAAAAAGAAAAAGGAGCTTTCAAGTACTGTAGTTTATTAGCAACTATGGAGAAATCTGTATTCAGGAGATTATATTTCTAACAAAATATGCACACAACCAAACACAGCTGAATTTGCTGTTCAAAAGGAAGCGAACTATAAAAATTAAAAAGCTAGAATGGAGACAGAATCACAGGCTAGAATAAAAATAATCAATGCAACCATCAATAGGAACGTCGAGATGAACATTGTACTGACTGAACACACAGCCACACAGGCTTGAGGAAGAATGACTCAATTATATTTTTCCCCATGGGCAAAGACATAAAAGATAGTTGTAGACACATTCAGCACATCACAAAAAAGCATTTGGGCAGCGCCCCTTGTTAGAAAGGAAGAACTGCAATTCTAAACAGTGAATAACTACCGATGCTCTGGAAGAAAAACATTCGGGCTCTATTGCCTTCGGCAGTGAAGCCCTGGCAGACTGCAACCCCTGTGCCCACCTTCACAGACGCTCACCAGCACTTGCTAGGCCACAAACTTGCACAAAATGGGAGGGAGGGCTTTCCTTTATCGAAGCAATGGAGAAGCTCTGGAACAGCCATGTTCTTACCAATTTCTGAGCTGGGAGAGGGAAGGGCTGAGGATTTGTGAAAAAGGCACAAAACCCTTAAGTAGTTTGATGATAAACCAGGGCAAGGGAGAGGTGGGACGCAAAGGCTTCCTCGTGTACCTGCACCACAGATCATCTCTCATATTCACTTCCTATCAAAGTAGGCAGATTTCTCAGGACTGCAGCATCCCTTATGCCACTAGCACTGAGAAGAGATCAAAAGACAGCAGGGACTTGGTAGAACACGAACAGCTAACCCCCAACGCATTGACTACGTATGAGCAAACATACACCGCTAACAACTGAGGGTGGCAGCTTCCTCAGAACAGCAGCTTCTAGCTCCTCTCTCACTATGCCACAAAAGGATGGCTCTTTCAGTCACATTCAGGCTACTGAGATAAAAATGTATCTTGAGAGTCAAGATAGCACATTAAGATGTGAATAAGTTGACTATATTGTTGCACCATTCCCTGAAAGGGAAATCTAGGTTGCAAAGCTGTGCATAAACATGGCTTTTCATTGATGCTGAACTAATTTGAATGAGCTATGACAAAGAAAACATACATCACCTTACTTATCAAGACATGACCTCTGGCCAGGCCTAAACCAAGTCTTTTATAATTATACCAGGAAGACAACCACCATCATAAGCTAGGTGCATATTCACTACCTCCATCTTGACCTGTCAAAAGCAGTTTCCGTGACTAGAAATATGACTTCATCACTATCATCTTCCTTATAAAAGGAAATTATGTAATATTCTGGGAAGTTTTTTAGTCTCTTGAGAAAAATTCTCAAGTGCATAAAAATAAATTTGGAGATTTTTCCCTTCACCAGGAGCTTTATGCCTTTACAGCAAGAGTTCTACCCCTACCTGCGATCAGCAGCATAACCTAAAGCACCATCCCTTTCTGACAATGGATGAGAGAATGCAATCCATCGCCGCTCCCAAAATGCAGCCATATTGCAATCAGTAAGATCTGGCTCATGCAGACCACCAGCTAGAAGAAATCACAAAATACACCACTATCTTATGAAGGAGTTTGAGAACCTGCAACAGTAGCTATTATTCAGGTACGTTCTGCTTCTAAGATTTTTGTGGTAATCAAAAGGTGCAGGCATCCATAAATTGTTTCATCATAAAGAAAACAAATGATGGATGCCCCCTCCCTGGAAGTGTTCAAGGCCAGGCTGGATGGGGCTTTGAGCAACCTGGTCTAGTGGAAGGTGTCCCTGCCCATGGCAGGGGGGTTGGAACTAGATGATCTTTAAGGTCCCTTCCAACCCAAACCATTCTATGACATTCTATGATATGAAAAGTCTCTAGCACTGAGCTGTAAATACTGCACCACTCATCAGATCCCATTGACAATGCACGACTAGCAAGCAGTTCTATTATGTGATCCCAACATCAACAGTTCAAGCAGATTCAAATCAAGTAAGATTCAATTCAAGTAAACTACATCAGATACTTTCTGACTGTGCAACTGGAGGTATGTTTATAGCAAACTATGCACAAAAACGTAAATTCAAAGCATGCATTATGATTCTGCCACTTCAATAAACAGTAAAATACTTGCTCTAAAAGAGCTTAGCATGACTGGACAATAACGGAAAGTTTGCAGTCTCAAAAGCACTGTTTGGGGAAAAGTTAATCAAATGTGATGTTCTCAAACCGAAAGTGCCACTTGAAATTGCTGTTGGACAAAGCAATGAGAAGGGCACTTAAGTCTAAACAACACTTACCGTGGCTTTGGTACCTATAAAGTGCATGTATTAATTTATATTTTACATTTACTTGAAAATAATTGTAGGCAGAGAGAGAAAGTCATATTGCATTTACAGTTTAAAAGCTACATTGAAAGATGTGAGTAATACCCTTTTGATTAAATGTATTTTACTCCACTGACCAATTACGGAAAACCTGGGGTGTGTTTGTGGCATGAAAGACCCCTTTTTGCTTGCTGTCTTTCCATAAGACAAAGGCATTGCTTGAGAGTGTAGGAGAGAGCCACTTAACACTGTTACAAATGCTAAACAACCCACCAGTGAGTTATAGCTAAGTGGAGTGACAATATGGTGAAAATCCTACAGGCAAACACACTACACCACAACGAAACTTTAACATTAGGTTCATTAAAGAAATGGCTTCATCCGTTCCTACAGGAAATATACCTTTGACTCTTCCTTGGCCATGGTACTTGATTGATAAGAAATGTTACAGTATTTTGGAAAAGACAAGAATAAAGCACCATGAAATATTCCAAGCTCATTTACAAATGTGAATTCATTTCAGCTTCAAAGCAAGTGACATGCTTACTACATTGATGTAAACAAGCCCAAAGCAACATTTGGTAATGCTCATTACAACGACTAGATTCAAAAGCCAAAAGAAAATTAACAGTTCATCAATAACATTCAACTGTTCCACAAATATACCCCTAAGATAAGACAACATTGGCTGCATCAAACTGGAGTCATACTCTGTAGTATTAGCCTAACCAGTGCTAAAACTATATGGGATCTTCAGAGAAAGAAAAACAGGGAGAAAGTCTAGTAGCTGGAGTCACAGAAATTCAAAATCATTGATATTCATGTGTTCACACTTCTTTAACATGCATATCATTTGGGGATAGGAGGACATTTAATAGATACAAACATTTCTCTCTTAATTTGCCTGTAGTTAAAATACTGATGCTTTTTCTTCTTTTAGTTCCAGTGCACCACGCTGTCTTGATTACATTTCTAACTATGTCAGAGAAGATATAAAATCCCTCTAATGTACAAAACTGATGAAGTGGGGAGAGAGGAGTGCTATGAACCACAATAAATACTATATACAGTTTAGAAGTACCCTTAACTTTTGTCCCTTGGGTTTCTTACATGCTTTTGGTAGCTTTTAGAAAGGTTTCTAGCAATAGAGCTGAACAACCTTGACCTGATGTCCTAAGCCATCCTCACTTCCAGGCATTTCCTCCCACATAGAAATCTTTTAGGAAGTGTGGTTTCATGGAATAAAAAACCCTCCAGATCACTGACTTTCCCCAGCTCCTTTTCTGGATAACACCCAAGGCAAAGGAACATAGTTACTTTACAACATTTGGTTTCTGTTGCCTGAAGGGCTGCTCCTCTGTACTGCCAATGCATCTCATGGTGAACAACTTACGATCAGATGCTGACACGTGCTGCTCAATTGAAAGTCTGTGTTGTGAAGCACTCTATAAGATCTACATTGTAAATCATCTGGAGTAGAAACTTAAGATAAAGAAACAACACTGGCAATATAATCATTCATCAGAATATGTGAATCTAATTAAAATATTACTCAAAAAACAGCTGTTAGGGAGACGAAACAGCCTGCAGGAATTATTTGGTGCTCCTAGACCCGTATTCCAGAAGAGCTAATTATACATAATTCCTCTTATGCTCATGTTACAAAATATAAAGTCAGGGTGTAGAGCTAGGTATGATTAAAGAAAACAAAATTAATATCTAAAACACTGAATTTCATTTTGTAAGACCTGTATATGAAAGCAAGTTGAAACAAGCAGTGTTCAAATCTCCATTATTCTGTACAAACTAACTCTAATTTCATATACAACTTCACATTCTTATCCTATTTCCTATTGTCGAAATAAGAAATAGTCTATTATGTCTGGTTTAGCTTTCACTTTTAGAAGACTATGAAGGTTGCAGCCATGGGAAGCAGCCACTTTCTCCATTTTCTGTGTTTCTTCTAGATGGTCTGACCAAAGATATTTGCTACTATCAATACTTACCATTTGTAAGATGAGGATATGCTAATATTTGTAACTTTGAATAATACAGATTTATACTGATCTTCATCTTACTCCTAAGCCCAAGAGGAAATGAAATACTAACAAATTTGAAAATGGAAGATAAGACTTTCTCATGTAATTTAATACACAATGAATTAAATGGGTAAAAATGAAAAAAAGGCTGAAGAGGAAGAATGAGCAATCTTTTGTCATCCATGGTAGGATGACAATAAATTCTCAGAAGATCTCATACTGTCAAGAAGAAGTGATATTTAGATTAAACCTTGCTAGACCCTAAAAGGATAATTTGTCAGTATTTTCCACTTTTCTACCAATCCTGTACTCATTTGCTAGATCCTTTCTTTTTATCTCACTTACAGTATTACAGTTTGGAATAGCTGAAAAGCATTTTGCTAGCGGGAAGAAAAAAGCTCTAGATATCTTTGTATTTAAAACCATACTGGCCGAGGGTATAAGGAATCGAATAAGAGTAATTTGATCTTATTTATCTAGTAGCCTTAACTATAATCTTCTATGATCAGAGTTCACAAGTTTTCCTGTTAGCCTTATTTTGCACTAATGGTGTTCCACTGGCAGCTTTCAGCAGAACATCCCAAACTTTGATGAAAAACAGGTTCCAACTGTCAGGAACACTTACATTTTAAGACATAAGTGAGAATTGCTTATATTTCTGTCCTGGTTTCGGCTAGGATAGAGTTAATTTTCTTCCTAGTAGCTGGTATAGTGCTGTGTTTTGGATTCAGTAGGAAAATAATGTGGATAACACACTGATGTTTTTAGTTGCTGCTAAGTAGTGTTTATACTAAGTCAAGGATTTTTCAGCTTCTCCTGCCCAGCCAGCAAGAAGGCTGGAGGGGCACAAGAAGCTGGGAGGGGACACGGCCAGGACAGCTCATCCCAACTGGCCAAAGGAATATTCCATACCATATGATGTCATGCCCAGTATATAAACAGGGGGGAGTTGGCTGGGAGGGGCGGATCGCAGCTCGGGAACTAACTGGGCATCGGTTGGCAAGTGGTGAGCAATTGCATTGTGAATCATTTGTTTTGTATAGTCTAATTCTTTTAGTAGTATTATTGTCTTATTATTATTATTATTATTACCATTATTTTTCATTCCTTTCTGTCCTATTAAACTGTCTTTATCTCAACCCATGAGGTTCTTTTTTTCCCCGATTCTCTCCCCCATCCCACCGGGTGGGGGGAGTGAGTGAGCGGCTGCGTGGTGCTTAGCTGCCGGCTGGGGTTAAACCACAACAATTTCAAAATAAGTATTAAACTAAACCAGCATTAAACTAAAATAAATAATTTATTCCAAAGGATATAACTATAAAATATGACTGTAGGTTGTTTCCGTAAAGCGGATTTCTGATATTCTAATACGTGTTAAATTTTAACCAAAAGAGATGAGAAATAAAACATATTATAAACTTAGTAATAAAACAACATAAATAAAACATCAGGATATACATGTTGATTGTTTAGAATGGAACTGTTCCCTGCAATACACTAGTCCAGAGATTTACCATGAATTCTACATGAGGACATGTTTAACAACAGAAAAAGTATTTTGTTCAGTGTCCCCCTAGTCTCACAAAGATTGCTGAAATGAAAAGTCAGATAATCCTCACACTTTCGCACTGCAGCACTCTGACAGAAGGCAGGCGCTTTACTGCCTATCCCATCTCATTTTTCCCCCCTGTGGCAGCCTAAATAAAGTGAGTTCCCAAGAATTGCAGCAGCACTGTAACATCCTTTTGCACTGTAAAATGTTTGTGGAAATACTTTTCCTGCATGCTCATTTCCACCTGAGAAAGTCAAAAGGATTTAAAAGAAAGAAGGAGCAATAATTTATCTTGCTACAGGCTCCTTAAGCCACATCCACCATCCTTTCTGCATAACACAGGGGAGGAAAGTCAAGTCATTTTTTTTTTTGAGCTCTAATGCCCAGTTACTCATTTCTCAGATAAAAATTAGACCTGACTGTTCTCCTCAAGCTTCCTTCCCTCCCTCCCCTCTTTTAGCTACCCATGAAAGAAAACAAAACTGCAGGGCTAAAAATATTACACAACCTTGTGCAAATGCACAGATACTTTTTACTATGCTGTGGGCAAAGGTCATTTGGATTATGGAATACAAAAAATGTTTCTGCTCTGTTCTAAACACTGTTTCGTTATCTTTAATGAAAGTAAAATATTAAATACTGTTTGATATTTGTCTTTAAATTAGTGTTCATTGTGCTTAAAAGAGAAACACAAGGGAATGTTTTATCATTGTGTACTGATTTTAATATACCATATGAAAACTGTAAAGATTAAAATAGCAGATATGCAGATGCAATGCCCCTGTCAGTCAGAAAAAGTAATGAAGATAGTAATTTTAAAAGGCAGAATTTTCCCCACAATACTGACAAACAACAACTCATCATTAGCTGAATTTACATATATGAGCAATTTCATAAATTGTTTCAATACCAGGGGCACAAGTGCAAGACTTTCATGATATTACAACTGAGGTGATGTTACAGTGCTTACAGAAGCATCTCACACTTATCCAAAGCAATCCAGATGACTTACATGCTTCCTTTGAGACAGTAACATTTCCAAAGGAACCACTCTGTGGTCAACAAAAGCATCTTACACTCTTAAGAACTCCAGCAGAGCAGTTACAATGTCATTGTATACTCCAATGCTCCCCAAAAGGCATTGCTATGTTACTGCAGAGATTCACCTGCTTCCTTTGACACTGAAGGAGGCTTCTTTGAAACAACAGCAGAAGCAACCAACATAAATACCATCTAAACACTAAAAGAGAAAAAAACACAACAGAAGCAAAGGAAGTCTTTTATTAAGGGAAGATTAGTGGCCCTCTTCTGTCAAATATCTGAGAGTATCATATATCAAATATCTGACAAGCTACAGTAAACTCCAGAAGCGGAAGGAATTTCACCATGGGGGCTTTGCATTTTAAGTGATGAGGTTGCCTTAATCTGTTAGGTGACTAAAACCATCCAACAGACAGGAGTGTACAAACATGAACGCAATCCATGCCACAATAAAAAGGCAAAGTAAAACACACTAGGAATGAAGAGAAAAATATTAAATGGCACAGATGGAATGGGATTAAGACTGATGTTTACCTTTATATTTTCAAGGCTACTTACACATATTTGACCTAACTGCTCTACTTGTACTTGCAAATTAGTAACTCATTTTCTTAATTGCACCATTGTAAATAGAGAGTGACAGGACAGGAGCTAATGGAAATACTTCAGATACAGCCATCGTTATTACAAACACAATCCTGCATAGAGAGTCAGTCACACGCATACTTCTTCTCAGAGCATGTATTGTTATTATAATGTAGCTGCTGGTAATAATTTCCTGGAGAAATGAGAAAGCCAGAGATCAGCTTAATGCCTGGCTTGTTTACAAAATAACAGTAAATAACAGCAACATTAATCCCAATGCTCTCACTTTCTTGCATTAAACACAAGACTTTTATGAAGAGCCAAATTCAAGTCTGATTTAAACAGGTGTGAATTCACAGTAGGTCTATTGACACACACCATAAATTAAATGAGAACCTTGTCCTTAGCTAAATCCTCCCCATGTCTGAACAACTACAGCATTCACAAAGCTGCATTTCTCATACAGCGTCAGCAATTCCAGTATTTCTTTTACTAATTAAGCACCTTTATCCCTTTAACAGATACTGTTAAGATACTGAATCTGAACTGTAAAGAGCTGAGGTGACTTGCCCAAAAGTCACCCGTCTGCCCAGCAATCAAAGTGAAAAAAAGGCAGAGATTTTGGGAGAGTCAAAAGCTGTGCTAGATGGACCGCTGCTCCCAGGGTATAAAACAAATACTTAGGTGAATTACAACAGATTAATCTTACATGTTTCTATGTCATTAAACCCAGCTTTGATCTGTAACCTACTAATTTCCCTACTATATTTACTTATTAATATATGGCTAATATTATTATTCTATCTTCGCAGTCTGCTGTTTAAAATTATTGATATTATTAAAATTAATTGTTCCAAATAGAATATGATCCTGTACACTGATGTTAAGAAAGAAGTTTCCCAATAATTTCTGCAGGAAAAAGGAAACAACTACATATTTTCATAGCTGGTTTTTTTTTTTCCCGCCTCTTGCTTTGTTTTTAAAAAGACAAATATGTTATTAAAAAAAAATCCCCTGGCCAGATTTCAAGCACTCTAAAGCTATATTCCATAACCAGTCTAGTGGTATTTCAGCCTGTACTAACACCCTAATTTCTTGCCTACAAATCTCAGAGAAGCTGTTGTGAACTATAGCCAATGCCTTGTTGTCATAAAATAATGCAGCCAAAGGAATTGAACATGAATCTGGCTCCAAGACTGAGTGTGCATTTCAATGTACACTCATCCAGTACCGGGAATCCAGTACCCTGCTATTGGTTCTCACTACTTAGTAGAGAAGGAGTAACTAATTGCATAAAAACATCTAAGTACGTGTCAGGAGTAAGCCAAACAACTCAACCTTTAAAGTACTTCAAAACAATCTGACAACCTAAAACAGGTTAAAAATTGTGTTATTGTAGAAATGGCTCAAGTTCCGTACTAGCTCTCAGCTGAGATGTAGTAGCTAAAAGTAAGAGAATTGATGGTTGTGCAAACAAGTCCAACATGGCTCAAAAATGGATTATGGCATGGCATGAATGCACTTGAGGTAAAATTCATCGCGTCACAGCTGCACAGACATCTTGTAAAGCAAACATAAGAACTGCACGAACAATTTAATGGGGAAGAGTATATGGATACAAAATGGACTGTAGTCTCCTTTTTAGTACACAAGCTCGTGTGCGATGCAGATCCATGTCACATGATGCAGTTTTAGATAAATGTCTGAAAACCGCCCTTTTTGTAGATCAGGGTTCTATCCTCTCCTAGACCATAGCTTTACTCCAGAAAAATAAAAGAAAGAAATAAATTTGCCAGCTCAGTAATCTGGCAGACTAACACACTGAACTCAATGTTCTGGTATGCTGCAATGACAGATTCCATTGTTTCAGTGAATTGAGGGTAAATGCAGTCTTCTTCAATGCAATAAAGTAACTATTTTTGATATTGTTATTCTGTAGTGTTTCTGTCTGAATTTACATTCACATATTGTAGAGTAATACTGTTCATGTTTAAATAGAGCTATTTATACTGTACCAGAGATAAGCAATGATCCCCAAGAAACTGGTCATTCATTACTTGCAGTTAATATATATTTTGCTTAGCCTCAGGCAAAGCTGAAGGCAGTTTGTGCACTAATAGGCTATTATTAGTTGCCAGTAACATTGACAACACTAATTTAAATGGGAATGTTGGTGTTTCACACAATCTGTTCAATGCTGCCAAAACAACCGGAGTATGCTTAAACAGTGATTATGACAGAGTCGGTGCATCTATGAAGGAAAATAATCCTCAAATAAATTCTCAAATTGGGCTACTCAGAATACATAATGAAGTATATATACTGTGTCAGGGAACCTCCTGCTAGACCTTTGAATGAATATGAGAAATTCAAGGAATATCTAAACAGAATAAAATTTGCAAAAGTATCAATGTAAATCATCTATCAAGCCAAAAAATTCAGATCAATGTAAAGCAAAAAAATGTTCTGTAAGCAGGTCTACCAGAGTGCACACACTTAATTGTCCTAATGTGACCACAAAAAAAGCTGTTCTGCATTTGTAGCAAATTGTGCTCATAGAGAAAAAAAAAACCAAACCAAACCCAACAACAAAAAACAACTGACCTTTTCAAAATACAGACAATAATAGCAATTAGTTTTCTCAAGCAATGCAACAACTGTATCTTCCTCATTAATTTTACTCCAGTTATAAACAGCTGTGTTCACATGCCATTTGGGCAACCCTTCGAAAGCCAGAATTTCTAAATATCTATTTTTACAGCAATTAGACTAGCATTTCATGAACTTCCAGCATTTCATGAACTTCCAGCAGCTGATCTTATGCACTCACCCATTTTCACGCCACAGAAGTTACTGGCTGGCACAAAGAAAGTCTACTTCCATGGCAGGAACTGACAAGGATAAATGCAACATTTGTGGCTCTCTGATAAAGCCCCTGGCACAAGTGACTGCATAGAAACAGAAAGATGTACCATCTATTACTTCATTTAAGTAGAGATTTATGAACTTCTGTATGCAAAGAGTGCTTTGTTACTGAGTGCCAACCCAGATGGAAAACACGCTGCTCTCTGGATCAGGAATCTTGACTATGAACTTACCTGTGAAGTACTAGATAATAAAAACGAATATAGCTTGAACAATTGTCTTCAAAATTATCCACATTAACTTTCAAGACTGTAATTATTACAATGACTCAATGCCACAGGAAGCACTGATACCTACTCTGTCAACCCTGCCTGGAGACAACTAAAGAGTTCCAATGAGCTTGTGCTCTCAGTTTCTCTCTCTTCCACCTTACTCTTACCCTCACTTTCCTCTCCCAGTTATTTAGTTAAAATTTGTATTCAAGTATGTAAAACACGAATCCTTGATTAAAAATTTTTTATAAAGCTGACAAAGAACCAAATATTAAAGCCACATGCAAAAGGACTACTCTGTTCTATTCTAGACCATGCAGGAAATGAGTTTAAATTGATTAAAATAATTTTCTGAGACAAACATTTAGAAGAAACCACTCCATTCTTTGTTGGTGAAGCACAATGATTATGTGTCCCTATCTTAATGCCACCTAACCCATGGTTCCTGCACTGTAGGATGATGAAGGTAAGAAAAGCATTTCCTTTACTACCTATGATAATCTTCATCTATAGCAAGCCGACTTATTCAGTGCAACTCGTACGGCTAGCAAAACATCATGAATACTCAGCTGCACCACTGCATTCCAGACTGAAATATATAACTTGGTTATATGCTTAATCTGTTTTTAATACATTGGCTTCCCAGCACCTTAAAACACAAATGACCGTGTGTATTTCTTAGTCTGAATGGTACAAGTATGCACATTCCTTTCTCAGGTAGCATTCCCTTTAAACCATTTTCATAGTTAAGGGCCAACCAACTCCAGGCAGACCAGATTCAATTCCTTCAGCCACCATCTAAAACCAAATATCTTAGGAAAACATGCAAAAAAACCCCCAACCCCAAACAAAAAACCCCTACACGCAACAACACTTTACAGAGGATGGATCCCCCACAGAATGTGGCAGAAGCAGGAAGCTAGAAGGCAGGCCTCCATTGATCGGCGTGCAAATGGGGTGGCACCTGAAAATTAACTGATTCTAGCAACGCGATACAATGTGATAGCGCAGAACGCTTAATCCTCAAAGGAGTTTAATTAAAAATGAGCTGTGCACTAAAATATATATATATTTTTTAAACTCATGCAGATAATCTAATGTCTTTGAACCTATATTGGACATTATCATGTATTGACAAACATGCAGATGAAATTATAATTAAATTACCACCTTTGTATTTGACAAATGCAAAACACATAACTATAGAAATGACATTTGTGACTGAACTCTCTTTCATCTTATGACGAGAGATCTACTAAAATGTATCGCTGTCAACACTGAAGTGTCAGTATGCCACTGTCACTGGTTCCCCCATCTCTTATCCAGTTAAAAATACATTTTTAACTACATTTAGACCTGCCATAACACGTAGCTATTAAACACAGAAATTCAAACATGAGTTAAGCTCGTTGATCTTAAGCATGATAAATTTGTTTACTTACTATACTCTTTAAGGCAACATTTAGAGCAGATTTTCATCAATTCTGATGCATAGAAAAAATTAATTCCCTCCGTGTTACTTAATTAAATACACATTTTCCCCTTCTGTGACACACTAAACCATAAGAAAAGCAAATAAGTAAAAAGATCCTGAAAGAGAATGAGTATTTTTAAAAAAACAAAACACCCCCCCCCCAAACCTAACCCAGAAACCCACCCTCCATATGCAGAGAAATACAGAACTGAGCTATAACAAAGACCTGTTCAATCTGTCCTACTGATAAAGGCATGTCTTCAGCTATAGCCTGAAATTACAGGTAAATAGAGCATTTAGGATTCCAGGTGGTCTTTCTGAAGTCACCTGGCTGTAGAGTCTTAAAGCCACACCCAGAAGCCAGCACATGCAGGATCAATTCTACACAAAATGTGATATAAGTGTACATATATACATTTATTTTACAATCTAATTCATAGGCCACTAAACTCAAATGATAAATGTCCTATGGCATAAAAATGGAGAATGTGGGAAAGTAATTGGTCTGTAGAAGAATGACGTTTTAACAAAAACATTGTTTCATTTTTTGTCTTATTTTCCATCTACACTATAAATACAATACACATACCAAACAACCCTTTCACCTTTCATATAATACAGAGACCCAAGAAGGAAGGGGCAAAAAGAAAGGGGGAGGAAAAAAAAAAGAAAAAAAGGAAAATAAAAGAGAAGTAGAAAGTTTCAAATAAATTACTACTTCTATTCAGTACATTAGGCGCATTTCTTTATTACCATTCTCCCCATCAGACTTCCTTTCATGGTCAGTGTCAGTGAGGGACAATGCTGAGTTTGCCCGGCTTGACAAACAGGAGCTGTGTTCCGATTTCATCCCCCTCATCCACATCCTCAGGGCATGATCCGGGGACGCACCACCTTCTGTTTCAGTATCCACATCTGAGCCCACCTCTAGTGGGTAACTGTGCTCAGCTACACCGTGTAAATCTGTTTGATAGCCAGAGCACAGAATATGGGGAGTCTCACAGAATTCCATGTCTGGAAAAAACAAAAGTTCAGAAAAGAATTTAGAAGTGAAAAGCAATATACCTTTGATTTTCTTTTGGAGAATCTGTTTTGAGAATTAACATCGTTAATACTATTAGAAGACTTTTTTTGGTCAGTGACTCCCTCTGATATCTAATCTACTATAACACAACTAAAAGAGTGCAACTCTGTAAAATATATAATCCTGCACTGTAGTTCTGCCTTTTTGTCTGATAGAAATATATATTATAGCTCAAATATGTGTACACACCCACACACTGATAGTAGTACATCCATTTATCACTGAAGTGAGTACTTACAAATACAGATATTTTCCTGTTTTTTGCCAGAAAGGCAACAGCTCTAAAATTAATCTCAATGTGTTTTTATCATAGGGAAAGCGTAGAAAATTTGCAAATAGGTAATTTACAAAACAACATTTGAAATATTTGGTTATTCACAGAAAACAAAGAAAGGGTACTTACCATTGGCTTGCTCTTTGAGAGTGCTGTCCTTGCATATTCACACCAGTGGGTTTTGGTTCTCCAGTGCTGGTAACCTACAGGAACTTCCTAGAAGAGCAGTGACTACTAGGACTGTACAAGTGCCATCTCATGACACCAAGCGATCAGAGATTTTTAAGAGTTGTACAGTGCTCAATACTTCAGTTATTCTTACTAAACACCGCAACTGTAGGGCAGTAGAAATCCGAGGACAAACGGAAGGTGGACAGCACCCATAATGTGAATATGCAGAGGAAACACGCTCGAAGAACTACAGGTAAGTAACACACATCAGCAAATTACAACTTCCCTTTGAGGTAGCCTCTGCATATTCTCACTTGTGAGAATCCAATTACAAATGCAACTCCCAGGGAGTAAGACAAGGAGTTCTAATTAAATAAGGATTACAGAACTGCACTCCCTAATTGAACACCAGACCTGGGATGCCATCTTGAGAGACTAAATACAATATCAAACATGCATACAGTATTCTTTCGATTTCTAGAAAAGAAACATTAGAGACAAGAGTCATTGATAGAGGCTGAGAACAAATACTCTCTTCTACTGTCATCCTAACTAAAGCTTTAATTTGCCAAACTAATCCACTTACCAGCCAGTGAGAGGAATGGTTCTTATTTTAAGCACACTCTCCAAAAATAACAAAAAGCCCTGGTATTTTCTTGAAGATATCAAACAAAATCTACAAACCAAATGTTAAGCTAGAATATGCTGAGGTGGCTCAATTTTTAAGTCATCTATCTCTGTATATCTTTCCTTTGCCATCAAAACATTCCTGAAGGTCTCAGTTGTAGTGACAGATCACATGGGCTGGCTGTCAGCTCAGGGAATGGCAACCTCTTTTCTAGAGGGCAGGGGAAGAAGGTGGGCAGCAAACAGAAAGAAGTAGCCATGGCCTCACTTTCCTATGTAAGAGTCCTGGAAGATCACCCTGTCTCCCTGGTGGTGTCACTGCATCGGCTGTCCCATCCCAGCAGCACCGGCCATCACTGCTCCTGCTCCTTTCAGAGCAGCATGACAGATGCGGGGCCCCTCCAGAGTGCTCCGTCACCGCTCTGATCTCTTCCCCTTGTTCACGGGAGGAGGACCTGGTCTCAGCCCTACACTTGAGAAGCTGCAACATGTGTCACCTTCACTAGCTCTGTTCTCCAAGTCTCTCAAATGCCTTGAGGCTGACCATGAGGTTCGATGGAGATGGCTAGGAGAAAATAGCCAAGATGCTGGGAAGCAGCTGCATAGTTTCTGCAGTAGAAGGAATATTTGGCACGTGAACTTTATCTACCATTACAATGCAGTGTTCTTCATGCTCTCTGGGGGCTGTTTAAAACAGGCACTTGGCTGATTTGTAGAAGGAAGGAGGAAAAGTAGTTCAAGGCAGTACCTGTGGACACAAATGGAAGCTGAGACTGGACGCTACTGGTTCTCAACCCTACCCAGATGCTTGTAAGAGAGACTTCGAAACCTGTAAGACCCTCTGGAAAAAACTCTCCTTCCCCTATGGCTAAGATGGTAAACACGAAACATTCAGTCTTCAGAGAAGTCCTGTTTTTCTAAGATTTTCAAAGCTCATGGGACATGGGAGACACAGAGGCAATCTCACAGGAAGTTATTGGATATAGCTAAGTACAGTGTTGCTCATACAATGCCCTATTTTTAAGTATCATTTTAATTACGTATTATATGCACAACAAACAAGCTCCGCTTGGTTTAATCAGACAGCGTGGACCAAATCTTTGTGTGACACGAAGAGAGCAGATATTGATGTTGGACACTGCAGCATCACAGCTGCATGACACTCCTAACTTTTACTTTCTTTTTGACAGCACTAAATGAATAAAATCACCTTTATACAAAATATGGTTCCAAATGGTGCATGTCAATTCTTATTTTTTCTTTACCAAATTCAAAAAGGACTTGTACGTAAACCAAGAATTAAAAAGCCAGCAACGGTCCCAGATTACTAACCCAGAGCCTAGTATCAATGAAATACAGACTGAATCATATAAGCAGGCTGATTCAACTCCACTCTGAAAGGACTACATTGTTCATTTAAATTGAGGTTGTGGATGCCACTATTTCACCAAACATTTTTCAGTAACAAAGAGGTGAGTCAATGCTTTCTTGTGAAACAGCTGATTTAAAGTTCTGCTTAATTGAGCCGAGCTACTATAAAAAAGTGACAGGAGCTTCACTCCACGTACTGCACCTGCGCTCTGACAGAAAGGTAAAAGCCAAATCTTGCTGGCAAGTAGCTCACAACTAGCAATGAGCTCGCTTGTCACATGCAGGGGTACAGTCCAGATTGTCCACTCCATCAAAAATTTATGATGGTTAAAAAATTCTTTAGCAGATGACATTAAAAAGAGGAATAAACGTATACGGCCATTTAAAGAAGTATATTATCAAAGAAAATTAAGATTTAGCTGTTAAAACCATATAAAATTCAAGGAAAGTAAATTAGGCTCATACATTTGGACAGTTGTGTTTAAAGACACTAGCAGGTCTTTAGTGCTTCTCGTAAGCGCTAATGAGAAGGTACTTCCAAAGGGGGATAGTTTATTGATGTACATCAAGAACAATTTATATTGCAAAACACACTTAATTCTTTCCTCATGAAATAAGAGAGCCAACAGAATTAATTATCAGCCTTAATACTGGTCTCAATTTTGACTGAGGCCCACACTGCAGAAATAACCTCCAATAAAACTGCCCTATAACCTTTTTTTTAAAATTCTCTCAAAAAGCAGTATTATTCTTATTTTTTAACTTAGATTTCTGTAAGCTACTACAGCAACACAGGGTTCTTAGAGCATATCTCTGTCAACTAAATTCCACCTTGTGATCTCAAGAAGCATCTTCTGAACCTCCTTCCCCTTCAAAGCAGATTTCTACTTGTTTTCACCTGCTGAGGAACTTCCCCGTAATTACAAATCTTCTCCTAACTTCAAGAACCATGTCAGCTGATGCCAGGTCCTCAGGGAGCAAGGATGCAGGCACTTCTCTACACAGATGTCCACTCCAGGCAGATGTCTGCCCCTAGCAGTCTGCAGCCCACGTTCTCCCTGTTTGCAATTGCATACGCCAAGGGGAAAATTCATCCCAGTAAATCTCACAAATGCTAATTAGATTACACATGTTCAAGAAGCACAGAATTTACCCTTCAGTCTATATGTTAATTCAAAATGTAGCAGCTAACATATTCAATATTTTAGCTATTTTTTTTTGGTGGAGCAAAAGAAAGTGACTTTTTTTTATACTATAACTCATATTCAACTAAAGTCTAACACAATATATTGCCTTAATAGTCTATTTCTTAAGTATACAAGCTTTTGTAGTATTTTAACTCCCATGGGATACATTTTCTGAAAAGCACTTAGAATGCCAAAAGTGGCTGCTTTTAGTCTGCATATTTAACCTTGTTACCTAAAATACTACACATTTCCACAAGGAGATAAAGTTCAAGTGGATTTATGATAGATTTAGTCTTACCAAAAAGACACAGCCACAAGAGAAATGAGGGAACATTAATACGAAATTCAAGTTTTTGAACTGTGGACAGAGAAAAAAAGGTTGCAGTTATGAATGTATATAGAAGATCACGATAGGATTTCCACCTCTGGAACCTTGTGGACCCTATTGTAACATAACTGTTAAAAATACAATAATCCCTCATTGATATTAATTTCTTTTTACAAAAAGTAATGTATAAAGAAACGTAAAATATTTAATGATCAAGAGAAGAAAAGAAGGCTGGGGGTATTAAAAAAATAAATCAGCATTTCTATTAACAGATCTCTCTCTCTCTACCTTTAAGCAACTTAATTTCCCCGAAAAAAAAAAATCTTCAGAGATGAGCAGCTAAAGAGAAGTCTGACCCCGCTGGCCAATGGTGCCTTCACTATTTAAGGTGCTCATGTTGATATGAGAATTAGGCAGCTGAACAGGCAGCCAGCTCTAACACTGCTTTCACTTTGTTCACCAACAGAGAGCTACTGAAAACTCCAGATACACTCACCAAGTATTTATTTACTACAGCATCAATTTAACCACCAGTACAGTTAATAACTTACAGTTAGGATTTTCATGCGTATATAAAGCATTTATCCCAGGACTATTTCATTGTCCTTTGCATGGCCAGGAATAACTGTGCGCCAGCTACTCTTTCTGCAACTCTTTAGTTCTTCTGGCACGGGAAAAAAAAAAAAAATTACCCAAGTGAAAGACCATGGAGGCCCTGCTCTTCAACTTAGTATTTCTGCAAACTTAGTGGACTTGCAGGACTTGTGGAATTTCCACGTTGTTGCCATTTGCCAAGTATTTTGCTAATTTCAAACAACTAACTGGGAGAGTAAGTATTTATTTATTTCAATAAATAAATATTTAAAATAAAGAGAAGACTGTCCAAACAAAGTAGATAAAAGAGAATCACAAAACTAGTGTATAAACAGAGATGAGCACAAAGAATCTTCCTTTCAAATTTTCCTATTCCCTTATGGAAAAATGTTATTTTGTATTAATAACAGAATGACAAATAATACTTATTTAAATTACTTCATTGACCTATCTGTTCAACTAGAGACAGAACTTACAGAAAAATGTAAATTACTTATAAACTGGAATAGTTTGACAAGTTGCTATTACGTGCCTTTTATGAATCCTATCATATAATCAAGCAATTCTGATTATGTATTTTAAAAGTCTCTTTAAATATCATAGATTCACAAATTTATTTTATCCTTGATTCTTGGTAAGAGGTGGTTCTTACTCTGAGGACGCTCCCCACCCAAACACACACAAAATCAATTCTCCAGATGAAAATGTACAAATTGCTCTATCTCTGCAGATGTAAAACTATAAAGGAGCCTAAGTAGCTCAAAGGCAAGGAAAAAATATCAACGTCTTGGAAGTTTAAATCCATGGTACTTATTCTGGGCCGGTCTCCTTCCTTTTTCACACTGGAGGTTATTTGAGAATACTGGGAATATCAGAGTCCGGGGAGCAGATCAGATGGAAAGATCCTGAACAATGATGAAAGGAATTCCAGAAAGGCAAATAATATACGTTAACCTGAATAGTGTCATGTTTACATTAGTTACCAAGCTGGCGTCTGAAGGAGTGATAATGGGAATGCAGGGAAAAAAACATCCCAAACATACAGTTTTGAGGTTGGTGTAGGGTTTGGGATTTTCTAGCGTTACACTGCAAATCTGTGTATGTTGTTTCACACTCTGAACTTACGCCAATGGTTTAACCAGCAAGTGTATTGTATGTATTTCAAAATGAGAAGAAAGGCAGACCAGCTACTCACGGCATAAGAGACTCGGAAAGAGAGGGCGAGGGAGGGAAGAAGGGAGGAAGAAATGTAAATCAAATGGGGAAAGTGAAGTTCACATTCATTTTTGGAAGCAATACATATGCACCCTCCTAAATGAGAAATTTTGAGGGCTATTGAGCACTCTGCTGAATTCAGTGTGTTCAACGGCCCTTAAAATTTCTCATTTCTCACCTGAGCACCATGGTTTACCGGCTGTACACTGGACTTGAGAATTAAATGGGCAGAGATCTTAAGCTACTTCATAAAGTCGTTCGTGTAACGCAACCTGCTAGATAACTTTGTGAACGTCTTTGTGTGTTCACATTTCATTTAGTCGAAAATCTTACTTGTTTCTGTGTTGCGAACATGCCGCATCTTTCCTAGGACAATATAATTCAAAGACATTAAACTTCAGTAACCATTCATATGAAAATCATTGAGGAAGAAGCCAAAAATCAATTAATTTGCAAAAGCACATTACACTGACTATTAATTTGCTTTAGAAATCTCATTTTTATCACCAATTACACTATTACCATAGCCCAAAACAGATTCTCAGTTGCATTTATTTTAGTTAAAAGAAACTTGATATACCTATTACACATAAATAATATGCACATAAAAGATACCATTTGTTTTATACTTATATATCAAATGCATCGTATTGTATATGTTTTCTTTTACTGTATTTCAACTTTTCCTTGCATTCCCTTATCTATGTAGCTTATTTTCTTACAGTAATCTCCAGTTACCACCAGAGATGCTAGAAAGGTGAAAATAACAGTAATAACAAATAAAGGAGGAATAAAAGAGGAATCAGACTCTGCAATAACACTAAGGAGTTTCATGAAATTTGCAGATTAGGCAGCTAAGGGATTAGGAAAGGAGGCTGCACTTTCAGGAAACTCTTTGGCTTGTGAAATTTATGAGACAGAAAGAGAAACTCTTCATTCCTCAGGTCCTTCCCCAGAGGAACCAGAGGATGAGGTTCCAACCCATGCCTCATGGCAAATATCTTTCTAGTCTCCTCTTCAGACTAATTCTTCAAACTTCAAGAAAGAGGGCAGGAGCAGACTGAACCTATTTTTAAAAATGCTCCTGGAGTTCTCAGATATTAGTTTTTATTTTTATTACTATTAAAGTCAACATGAATAAGGAAATGTACTTCTCAAATTCCACATGGAAATCATCCTGATCCTATGAGGACACAGACAAACTTTCTCTCTCCCCAGAACTGGAATATTCTTTTTGTAGATCACTGGAAATTTTTATTACTAGAGATTTTGTTTTTCAAGAGTAACTAGCAAGACGCTACAGAGAAGGCTTTTGGAGCTGCAGTGTGGATGCAGTGGGTCTCAATTTAATTTAGGAAGAAACATTGTCATTATCAGATTGACTAGGAATTTAATCCTTTAAGTTCAAACATATCTTAAATATTCCTGGCTATAGCCTTTCCTATTCTTAAAGTGTGGCTTTATGAGGTAAAGTACTTCCATTCACCAGACTCTGTTAAAGAGAAATTTCTATTGCAGGTACTCATAAATACCTCTCCTTTAATGAATTTTGAAGTTATAAAACCATAGCAAATGCCAGAAGTTAGCATTTAACCTAAATTTCTGATAAAGGAAACCTACTTAATCTCAAGTAATGACCACATCAATTCTACCCTATTAAAGACAAGAGGGGAAAAAAAAAAAAATCTAATTATCACAAACGAGAAAGAGCCTCAGTATCATTTGCAAGAATAAATGAAGTTCTTCTAATGCTACAGTTGAAACAGAGTTTGGAAAAGCTTGTCTTACAATACATTCAATTACAATTTCATTCTCCATATGCAAAAATCTATTAGGAAATGAAGAATTTTCGAGAAAAAAGATTTTGTTTCCAAAAACTCTATTCTAAGAGAAAAGCGTCACAAATGTCTTTCAAGAATTTTACAGGTTCCTTGGTTCTGAAATTTTTCAGTTATAAGTTTTGGCATTTGTGTATGTGTTTCAGGGAAGCAATAGAGAATGGATCGTTTCTTCTTGTCATTAGATTTTCAAAATTAAAGCTAGCCACAGCCTTAGCCTGCAGATTTTCTTAAGTTTTTTATTAAAAAAAAAAAAAAAAAGGCAAGTCTTTCACGAAGGACAGCAGAACTATGAATCAAATCATCTAGAGCAGATTAACTAACTTTTCTCTTTGAAAGAGTTTCATATGAACAGATATTCTTCCTACAAGATTAACCACAGAGTGTGAAACAGTGGAGTACTGCTAGCTTTAGTCCAGTACATTTACAATTCTTAACAGGCAAAGTTAAGGTTGTGGTTCTAACTTGTTTCAAAGTCTGTATGGCACTTAAGAGAAGAAAGATTGACAGAATTATTAAACAGAATGTAAGCTGTACACTAACATTCTTCAAAGTGGAATTACCCTCAGATTGTTGCTATATCCCTGCAAACTTGAATTCAACTCAGAGATGCTTTTCTGGTTGTAATGTCTGAATGCAGTTACATTTAAAGCAGAATCACTTTCATTCAAACATCAATCCTAGAGGTTTCATGACAGGTATCACTTTCTAATAGAATTTAAGATGGAAATATGAAATTAATTTCTACCAACAGTTTTGATTCTGGTTTAGAAAATATTTTTAAAATATATCTTTTGTTTCTAAAAATATTGAAATTGTTTCTCTTTTAAAATTCCAGTCAAACCATTGACTTAAGATACATGAGTACCAAAGCCTTTTTTAAATAAAAGATGTGAAAAGCAGGCATCTTTATAAATTTCACTGACTCAGTGTTAGAAGGCAACACATTTAAAAATCCAGAAGTCTAAAACCTGATTTAATTTACAGTGCTGTAAATCCAGAAATGAATTCTATGAAGCCAGTGGGCCAGGTAACAAAGCCAGCACTTAGGCTTCAGGTCAGTGTGACTGTCTCAGAGTGAGCATCTGGCAAGTGCGTATCTTCGTGATGATGGAAATATTTTTAGAAAGCTGCTATCAACAGAGATTTACCAGAAACATTCTCCTTTACTGATGGGACATTCAACAGACCTGAGGCACTCAGACCACAGACGCTGCTCAAAAAGAATGATCACAGAGTTACTCAGCTCCTCACCTTAACTTTCACCAAAAACTACGAAGCTCTAATATAATTTTAAAATTGCTTAAGGGAGTATCAAGCATACTACTACCCATTATCCTTTGAAGTGACACGAATGGAGGGCAGACAGCAAATGGAGGTAGGTTGGAGCGGAGGAAGGTAGTTTGTATCACCCTGTGCCAGTTTCAGTGAATGAGTTTTGAATGAATTTCAGATACGAAACAGCGCAAGTGAGAGGAAGGCTTCGGCAAGACCGCACTGAAGTTGCGCTTGTTCACATTCCAACTGACAACTTGTTAAAAATACTGAAGATTCAGAAAAAGTAATTGCAATGGAGCCGGTATTACAGAGAGGTCTAAGCACCTAGAGGAAAAATCCCTTAAAGGAAGGGGTGACGTACAAGGCAGCCACCCAGCATCACCTTGTGTGCTTACAGAACAAACAGGAGAACAGTGCCTTGTGCGCAAGAGCACAAAGACCAGTCGCTGCTGTCACTGTGCTGCCATCACAGAAGCAAGGAAAACAGGAGCAAGAGCCCCTCCTGGGGTGTGAGGTCCCACGAGCTGCTCTCAATGAGAGGCTCTTGCCCTCAGTTGGAGGCCCAGCAGCAGGGCCCCGCAGCCTGCAACTCCCCCTCGGCAGCCTGTCAGAGCCAGGGTATAGCCACCTTCAAAGGCAGAGCATGAGACATTCTGTTTGACTGCTTTTGTTTTGATCTCAGGGGCTTTCTAAGAAGGTTGTACGTGAATGGCAGATCTACGTTGTATTTTGCCTTTTGCAATTACTCTATTCTAGTAGTCAGTTGCAGAAATGAATAAGTAAGGCTTTACTTTCCTCTCAAACCTCCACAAGCAGAAGGGTTAGGAAAACTCACAAGCAACCAGGACATTTGGGCAAATAGCATGTCGAGAAGGAGGGTGCTGCTTGGTCCATGTTGCACCACCCCCAAGCATGTGGCTGGGCCTGGATGGAAAAAGGTGAAGCAGGAAGAAGAGATTCAACGCAAGCAATTGCCCCGCTCCGAACCAACAAACCTCAGAAAGGATTAGCATACGTATTCTTTCCTTTTTGTTGCGAATCTGCTAGAAATCCAGAGCAGAAAATGGCTAACAGAAATCAAAAGAGAAAAAGCTGCTAGTGAAAGACAAAAGACAGCAGCAGCAAGAGCAAGTATCTTTGTAAATCTTGACAGACACTCTTGGCTTTGAAGGGTGAACTATTTGCTGTGATTTTTGAGAAGTCAGGAAGCATAATGAACCAGAACAAGTATTACATATTACTTTGGAAACATAAATGCTTGACCCTTTCTGATTACTCAGGTAAAAGCTTGACAAATCCCTGTCTGCAAGCTTCCAGTGTCACCAAGTCTGCTGGTCACCGCAAGCAGACACACACATACTGCCAGCCAGCTGCTTCAGATCATGGGGATCAACACCACAAATGCTGTCAATCCTGAAAGTACATCTGATACCTCTCCCAAGCATCCACAGCTAAAAAGACTGTCTAATGGAGCCAAAATTTGAAATTTTCATCCATTGTTTTCTTGGTGGGATGTCTAACATCTGCAGAATACTATACCTAATTTTATACTTCTTTCTCTTGCCTTTTATGTATACACATATATACACACATACATGTGTGAAATATTAGATATACATAAACATAGATACAGAAGTATATAAATATAGAATTTGTAGGATCTTAAAATAACTGAAACTGGAAGGAGTTTTGGCAGTCGATAGCACAACCCTCTGCTCAAAGGAGGGCCAAGTTAGATCAGGTTGCCCAGGGCTCTTTATGAAGAGTATCAGAGCCCTCCTACAGAGCAAAGACTGCTGGCAAGACCGCTATCGTGGAACAGAGTGCTATGAAGCATTTTAAAACCATCTCTTGGGTGAAGTTTTCAAGAGACACTGGGTTATGCCCCAACAGTAAAACTGGAAATCTAACTTTGTTTCCATGATTTTGAAAATCCAACCCACAAATTGATTTTTCACTGTTAAAATATTCCATTTTCCCCATAAATTCACTAACTGCTTTTTAGCGTGTAATCACCTTTTCCACTTTAAAAAAAAAAAATCAACTCAGACTGCAAGATACCCCCTGTTAGAGCTTAGGATGGCTAAACAGTTTGACTTTGCCCTAATTTGGATTGGGGTGCACATATTTGCACATTTTTTTTTTCTTTTTTGCAGACCTTTCAAAAATTTACATGTGGTGGACATGATCTTAATAAATTAACATCTACTATGGAAGCAGCATATTTTTTAATTTAGACTGAACTGCTAAGTAACACTTAGACCAACAAATACACCCTTCAGATTAATCTTGGATCAAGGAAGACAGAAAGCATGCGCATGTGCACAAGCTCTTCAGTACTTCCATTCACATCCAATTACATCCAGCTGCCAATCTGACATCAATGAGAACATATGAAAGACAACTTGGCACATCCATTCCATTTGATTAGGTGACTCGGGATACAGCTTGTCAGTCAAATAACCCCTCTTCCCCCAAAAAACTCTGGAGGGGTTTGTCATTGAATGTTCCATCTGATCAAGAAATGGGAGATTAAATTGCCTTCAAAAAATTCTGACCACTTCTGCTCCCTTCTTTCTTCAAGTGCTCAGTTTACCAAGGGGATTTCAATAACAGCAGTTCAAACTTAAAGGTCAGCCCTACTGCAGTTTAAGTAATATTAAAACAATTTAATAGAAATAATTGGTTTTGCATATCTTATTTTTGATACATACAATCACAGTAACTATTTTTCAACTCTTTCACTAATTTCCTTCCAAGACCTTTATTAGATTTTCTAGTATTTCCAGATATTATTTCTTCTATGCTATATTTCTATAAGTAACTATATAAATTGTAAAGACTATTCCATTCTGTTTCAGCAACTACAAAACGGGATCATTTTTGGTTTTATGCCATCAAGATGCATCAAAGTAACTCAGCTGAAAGTGGTGGAGTCATTCCAGGTGTGCATCCCCAGAAAATACACTGTGGTAATCTTACATCAATATCACACGTATTATTTACGTTAAATAAACAGTTCTTAAAACATATTTTACCCTAAAATGCACATCATGGTTACCAAGGAAAGATGAAAATCTGAGACATTTGTGTCAGCAAAATAAAGTTCCTAAGCATATAATATGGTATCTACAAAATTTTCCATCTCAGGATTTGACACAGAGCTCCAGAAGAGGGAAGTACCACCATCGTTCCTGTGCTGCACCAAAGGGAACCAAGTATGAGAAGAATTCAAAGCACACCAAATCAAACGACCTCTGTACATTTTCATGAAGTTTAAACAAGTGTTGTGAGTCCCCATGATCTGTCATCAAAATTTATCCAAACTTTGGGAACACAGCCACTACACAAAGAAATAACTCCAGTATTTTTATGTGGGTAGGAACACTTGGCTACATTTTTTGCAGCTCTAGATGTCTGATTTCCTTGCCCTTTCTTAACGCGAGTTCTAGTTGTTTTAAAATACTGAGTGGCTTATTTAGGTATATAATACTCATTTTAGCAGCTATTCTAGTCACTGACTTTGAAAACTCCAGCCTGTGATTTAACCACATAGCATTTTTATCTTTCACACAGACACAGTCAT
Organism: Gymnogyps californianus; assembly: GCF_018139145.2. NCBI lineage: Eukaryota > Metazoa > Chordata > Aves > Accipitriformes > Cathartidae > Gymnogyps > Gymnogyps californianus. Next base: position 18,868,137 of record NC_059479.1, read on the forward strand.
GTAATTGATACCTGGGAAATAACAAGTCACTGACTGGTGAGCATTAAAATGTGATTGCTCGCCTTTGAAAATTAGCAGGCAGGCACCTGCTCTTTTCTAATGCAAATCACAGGTAATGTTGACTATCCACAACTAAAACCAAATCCCCTTCATCATCAAATAAATGGATATAGCTGTATTGCTAATGTGTATAAAGATGGTTGGGAGGCTGAATACCTAACATGAGATAGCTAGAAGTTGTTAACAACTTTGTTAGACAAATCCTGAAAAAGGAAATTAGAAAATTAAATAATTTGTTTGGATCTCAACAGACTGAAAAACACAGGAGGAATTACCCACAGTATTACCATTTCCCATAAAAATTGCTTCTAAAGTTTTCCAGCATCTGCCTTTGAGACATTTTATTTATGGAACAGAAGACGCACACCAGTAGTCTTCTTCATAGCTAACACACCTTGTATTCTGCAGCAGTGGGCAACTGAAAGCCTGTGAGCTCACCATAATTCTTGGTTCTGCGAAGCTGCTTGATCAATGATGCTTGGGAAAAGTCAAAGTTATGAGCCTCCACAGCAGCTGAGAGTACTCTAACCCAAAGAAAATAAATCAAACCAAAAGGGCACTAACAGATTAGCCTGCAGTGGCCCTGTAAACTCCTCCATGCCCTGAAGGAAAGCTTGCCATAGGCAGATAAGCAAAGCTCACATTTTGTATTGCTGGAAATACTTTGCGCCTCCTTATTAAAAAATTCACACAGTTGGAGGTGAACTAATTGAGGTGGTGGAGACAGTAACACAGAAGTCACTTAAAATGTAATTAAGCCATGATCAGAAAAGGGACACATAAGGGAGAAGGCACTCAAAACAGAGACTCCAGGGAAATACTAGATTCAAGCAAAAATGAGAGCAACTGTGTATTAAACCATGTTCAAAGACATTTATAGATACTGCTAAAAGAATATGTGCAGACATCAATTCAAACACTAAGGCCACAGCTAACCAGGAAAAAAAAGAAATATACCTTTGTTTTAGATAACCTTCATGTGCTTTAATGCACGCCACAGAGACAGGTGTTTTGACAGGAAGAAGAGGGCCCTATCCTGCACCCGAGCGATTCTGAATCATGCTGGCGATCTAAGAACAAGAACGCTAGAGGAGCACTAAGTGTCTCAATTCTTTTGGTTTTATTCTATAAAAACACACTTTAGCACTACTGTTAGCTGTTCTGGAAGGACTGTAGCAGCCACTATTTCATATACTGAAAAGCACAGATCACACATACACTCACTATATTAAGGAGGGGGAAAAAAGAAAACAAAAAGAGTAAAAACATGTAACTATAAACTTCACAATCTCGATGTAACACATATAACAAATTCCCTTTGTGACAAACTCTGCAGTCTAGAGAGATTTAGTGATAGTCTACAGAATTCAGTGCCTATTTTTCCCCCAGTGTTAGCTATTTTACAGGTGGAAAAAAAAAAAAAACGGATCAGAAAAAAATACAAGCTAATATCCAGTTATGTAAGGAATTGTTTTGGATTAAAAAAAAAGGAAACGCTTAAATATCCTTTTGTACAAAGGTTTCTTCTAGCAGACAGCTTTATGTTTTAAACAGACCTTAAAGCTCTTTTCCATTTTTTTTCCTGTTAAATTTGTTTCATGCAAACCTGCTGAGTTCAGAGTCTTCACGAGAAACAGTTTCCCCATAGGGTACAAGTCACATGTGGATTTTGCCTTTTTTCACGTTATCCACCATTTGGTATTGTCTCATTTCCCTACCAGCTGCTTCACCATTTCCTGAGCTGCACCATCTCGTACTGTGTCCGATATTAGACACAGCAGTGACAGAGCAAATGGGAAATAAACAGCACAGTTGATCAGGACAACTGGCAAAGGATGCAAGCAGCACATCCAGAAGTGGTTATGAGTGAAAAAGATATCAGTCTTTTGGTTTAGTCTGATAACCCCTATCAGACTCTTATAAACCAGTCCGATTCCTATTTCAGTAAATACATGAAGAACTGAGCACTGAATTAGGAGCAGACATTTTTTAATGATAGAGCTCCCAGTGGAGGGGGAAGGAGGGAAGGAAGGGCTTGGACTCAGTGGGTCTGAACATGAGGATGACTTAAAACCAAGAAGGATGAACAGAGAGCTGCCGTGTAGCAATGAAGAAAGTGAACATAGGACAAAGAACCATTTTCACCAGGCTAATAAAAAGTACTTATTTGAACCGTCTTGTCAACAACACACACATTCAGAAGAGTATGTACATCCCTCATCGCTGTCCCCTTCCCACATCTCCCTGGTTTATTTCAATTCAAAATGAGGAATGTATAAAGAGCAAAGAATGAATGGACAGACACCAGGACAGAAAACAAAACACTGAATGAGAAGCAGCCTGTTGATGCACTGCTACTGAAAAACTTAAGAGATACTAGCCAGAAAATTTCACAAGTCAGTATTTTCCTGTTCAGTACAGTTGTCTTCTTGCTTAGACTAGTTTGCTGAAATTATAACAGGCAGATTTGTTAAGCATGTTTTGAGGCTAATTTTTACAAAATAATGATCTGAACACTGTAAAATTGTGTTAAATGTTGCCAAAGACACCAAGTCAGTAAACACCTCACTTGCAAAGAATCTGCTACTGAACTCTAACCACTTCAGCCACTGACTGATCTCTTACTGCTGTTATTGTAGCTACTTTTCATTTAGCGCTTTTATTCATTTTAATAATATTTACACAAAAGAAAGAAAACAGCCTTTATGTTCTTTTTTTCTCCTTTAGTAGGACTTACTAGCCATTAAAAATATATTTTATGCATATAAGTCTTCTAGAAAGATCATAAAATTAAAATGAAATATAGGTACTTGCTAGCAACATTATTCCACTCAAGTGACAGTCTAGATAAATCCATTACCATAGCCAATTTAAGGACTGAGATTTCTTTTAGTAACTACTGAGAAAAACTTGAAAATACTGAAATACAATGTCTGAACACTCCATTGATCACAATATATACCTAAATTGGAGCACCGAGTTACAGCAAAGAAGCACCTTGTTTATGTCCACTGTGCTGCTACCTCACATTCAAGTGTGGGATTTAAGGCAGCACATGGAAAGAGTGGCAGGTGCCTCTCTTTTCTTTTTCCTAAAACATGAAGTATTGTATAAAGGAAGAGTTTTCTAACCCTCATCATGGTCATTTGATGCAAATCTGATACCACAGATGATGGAGCGTTATTAAAGCATGAGGAACCATAAGCTTCATGCTGCCAAAACAGTGACAGAAATGATCGGTGGTGTGAGAAGTTTGGTTTATTCGAGTGGAGCTGTTCAGGGATGATGATAATTATCTGTGAAATGAATATTCATCACATGAGTGAATTCAAGGCTGAATAATACTTCACTGGACAGTGAGAATAACGTCAGGGAGAAGTTGGCCAAAGCAGACATGGCTCACTTTGTCCTGAGGTCTAGGGCAGCTGTATGACACACCGATGGGCATCAGGCATTCATGAACTGGAGAAACAGCCTGCAATAGGCAGACCTATCCCCTATGTTAGCTTCTAAATACAAAGCTGAAAACTAGCTAAATAGCTTTTATATCCCTGAAGGTATGGCCAGCCCTACTCCAACAAATACATTACTGCTATTATTTCTGCAAGAAGTAAATAGCACTGAGGTATCCAACACCACTCCTTCCTTTTCTCTACAACTCCAAAATCTTTTCCTATCAGAGAACATCTTGCTTACTTAAAGTAATAAAAATTTTCAGAGGCAGCCATTTCAAAAGGTACAGTCTGTCTCTGCCAATTTCTTCGCTAGTGGCACAAGCCTCCAGCTAGCTGAAGTGAACACCTGGCAACCGACCCAAAAGTACAAAGGCCACCACAGTGGGACTGAAGTAGGAGGGTTTAACTTTATTTATGAGCTTTTCTTTCCCCCTTTTTTTTTTGTTAAATAGATGTTATCAGACTGGGGGAAAAAAAAAAGCTAAAAGAAAATGTTCGCGTGCCAGAAGTCCTCAAATGTTTTTTAAGAAAGCAATGTAGAAAGCAGACTAGACTATTCTGAAGGACCTTTCCTTTCATGACCAAAAATGAGTTGAAGAGCTACATGGGGTAACAGAGACTTGAGAATGCAGAGAGGAGTCCAACAGGACAATGAAGGAAAAAGGAAACACTACCTCTATCTTCTGGCTCCAAAACGGCATGGAGTAAAGCTGTGACAACCCTTAACTGCAAACCAACAGTATTTAAGTGAGTAACAGTAACTAAACCTATCCTGTGGTGAAGGCAGTGGTAAAGGTACACACAATGTATCACCATCTGTATGACTGCTCCAGAGTCATAGGAAGGCAGGTGTGATCCAGCCCGCTGACCAGAGCTATCACTGATCTCCTGTCCCTGCGTTATCTCTGGGAAGCAAGTCAAACTTTAATACTGGATAGTACCATTAAAGTAGTAAAAGTGTGGGGAGGAGCCAAGAGATACTTTAAACACACGCATCAATGAGATCTTCAGAGAGTCTGATCCAGCAGCTAGGACAGAAAGATGGACAAATAATTCAGTAATTTGTTTTTTTTTAAATTGCCTGAAAGCAGATTAGCTTTCTAAGCATGGAATAAAACCAAACTATTAGCATCCTTCTCCCCGAACACCTAAACTCTACAGATCAATAGCTGACAATTAATTGCAAACATTAAGTAATCACTACTACAGTATCAGCTTAAACTCATGTCACACCTATAAGCATAATTCTCACTGATACCAGGAAGAACTGTATCCCTAGAATCAACAGTTCGATTAATCCTTTGAGAGTCTGTACACAAACCAAACCAACCAAATAAATCCTACAAATATTTCCTTTCCAAAACCACTAATTATACACTTCTGACAAAACCCTACTCAAGGTTATGTATTGACACATGCTACAATACGTAATTTGTAATGCACTTTTTTGTTGTTAAAGACAGAAAGATTATTTTCTGATTTACAGCAGTATGACTAGTAAAGTCAAAGGACTGCTTGCATGTAGAATTAGTATTAAAAACAGACCTGTGTTTTTCACATTTTTATCCATAAGCAGAAATGTAAAATTAATTTTCTCCTGTATCTTCACAGAAAAATTCTACAGAAAAGAAACAGTCTTAATCCAAAGACCAAAGCAAAATACAAAACTGCATGTCAGACAGTTTCTCTTAAGACTAAAAAACCCAAACCCACAAAAATTAATGCATTAATTTATTAAGGAATTTAATCATTGGGAAATGAATTTTTAAGAAGATCAAGAAAACCCCCGAAATATCTTAGAAAATTCCTCAAGCCAAGTTTAAACGTTGAGGAAGCAACGAAAACCATCAAGCAGCATATCAAAATACCGTCTTGGCATAATGCATTCCTGAATAAAGATGCCTAAGTTAGTATATCCAGTTTTAGCTTTACCCGTAGAAGTAGTACAGTGCTGAAAGTTCTGCCTGTGCTAACTGGTTAGGTGAAGGGTATGCTTTGTCCTTCATTACAGGCACAAGTTGAGTGTGTTCTGATATTAAACTGTGTTGTGCTCAATAAGATCGTGCAAACAGATACTCCAATAAATTTATTACTCTTTTGCTCATTTTACCTTTTTCACTAAAGTCACTAAATATTACTGAATACAGAACTGACTCAGAAAAGTTGGATACACAGGAGGAGAAAAGAAATATATTTAAAGGAGCAAAGATACACTTTATGTGATGGCAGTCACAATGGGAGGAGGAGTGCTGTCCATGCAGATACGTACTGTGTGCTCATCATTATTTTTACAACAGCTAACAGACAAGATGGTCATCCAAGATATGCTCACATGAATGAAGATTTATCCAGTAAGAACAGGCAAATAATTTCCTTTTTTCCTTTCTCAATTGAAATACAAGGATTTTTTCATACCATGCCCTTCTCTTCATGAATTCTGTATTTCCTTCCAGAGAGCCAAAGATAAACGAATTTTGTAATCTGTCCTCAAGTACAAAATGAGAAAAGAAACCACAGCAAGAGGAAATTACTAACAGATTTTCCAAGCAGCACAGGGGAATACCTCTGGGGGCAACTATTAGACAACATTTCTAATATTTATCTATTTAAACTCTTAGTAACTGACTCCAATTGCAAAGAAAAACCCCAAATTGGTCCAAAGTTAGCATGCGTGTGCACACAGCTCTGATTTCTGCATTTCCTTTAATATTCTGCATCTCCATACGTACAACAAAATCTCATAAAAAAATTCTGGCTATTTTTCTGGACTAAACAGGGTAGGGTACAAGACTGCAGCTTAAAGTAATGCAGGTAGAACTTGTATTGTACTATGTCAATACCACACACATACCCTTCTGTATTTATGCACAGATTTGTAGTAACGAATATGAAAATTCCCACAGAAATAACAAGAGGAAGACATTATTGAGAAATTTTAAAATTAATTCCTGCCTCCAGCTGAACAGAATAACTAATTTTATATAGGGCAACGTACAATCCTTTGATTTCTACTAAAAATTATTAAGTAACAATCAATTTCTTTAATTTCATTACTAGGAAAGATTGAAAGTATGTCCCAAAATTACATTACAGATGACCACATAATCAGTGTCCTGATACGATTTTTATAAAAAAATTAGAAAGTTCTCATTTTGATTACAGCAGCATAAGAAGTTACAGAATTGTTTTTCCTCAATAGATGGTGAAATAAAGAGATGAAGCCAGCAGACATCATTAATTTCATGCAAGTGTTTGAAAAGAAGGAAAAAGTTTGATATGTTCAGATTGAATTGAGTGCAAATGTTTTAAACAATATTTGAAGTTGCTCTTTGATCAGAATTTAAAAACTTTCATCCCTAAGAAAAGTGCATGCATGTTTCACAGGCCACAAAAAGACATCTGAAAAAAGAAAACTACATCTTTTCTGCACTAGTGTTGTTCATTGTGTTTCTAGTTATTTTGAATGCTTACTTCTATTATTTACCTCTCTCTTGAACAATATTGAAGTAAATCATGCAAGCCTCTTGCGTGATGCCAGTACACAATTCTACAGTTAATCAGTGAAAGCACAAGTGAGCTTCCATTTTTAAGACGTAGAAAAAAAATTACAACTAATAAATTAAGAAATTAACATACCCATAAATGATCACTCACTATGTTATCTGCTTTTCCATTTCTATAACTTTTATACATAACAGAATCTACTTCTAGGATACATTTTATTACGTTATGCTGTTAAGAAAATCATATGTGAGTAATCTTTGCTCTGTAATTTAAAATGAAAACGAATTAAAGTTTTTATGTACTTCTAAACACCAACCACTCTCATCCTATTAAAATATTTAGAAGCAAGGGAGCCTTATGAATTTCTGGCAAATATTTTGCTGCTTATGTTGTTGTCCATAGGAACTGTACACCCGTACCAGGAAGCCAAACCCATCAATATTGGAGAACTGTTAGAAAGCTTAAACAAAACCCTCTGACAAATCATGGAGTTTAAGCACACTGGGCCATTTATTCCCTTACTTAGGTCACTTTTAGACCAATGTATCTTCATTTGTTTGAATGGAAGTAATCTGAAATTACGCATGAATTAGTGAGAAAGAGTGTGGCAAATCCAGTGAATAAAGAATTCTCCATTCAGTGGGAGAACTAAAATTCAAATAATTTTAAAAAACAGATAAAAATAAAAATAGATTAGCCTCAGTTAGCTTAACAAAAATCAATTTTATAAACAGAAGTTTTGCAGAACAGTTCATGAATCTGCAAAGAATTTTTCTCAATGTTTAAGATTACACTAATTTTTCCTTCTATGGTAGCCTCCTAACAGCAAACATTACATATTTTTGTAAGCGCAAGGACTGATTACATTCCACCCATTCTAGCACGCCACTGCTATTGCCTTGTTGCTTGTCCAAAAGGCAGCAGGTGCCCGTTCGTGTGGTCCCATTACACACGCTTTGTGATGTTTAGAAATGCCATCTACAGGCAACTGGAATAACCTTGAGCATCTCTAGGTTGTTAAAGTTGATTCAATCTTCTTTATTATATGTTTTCTATTATTTTAAGTCCAGAAGTGCCTTACTAGTAAAGTGATACAAACAACAGCTGAATCATGAAATACAGCACCTCCCACTTAGTTTCTTTGCAAGGAAAGCTCTACACAGTTCACAGTATGCTTCTGTGTTAAGAAAGTGCTAACAGCAGGGAGGTCCAGACTGTTCTCCACTCCCAGGTATGCAGGAAGGGTGTTTTTGGCACTTGAGTCTCAAAGACAGACTTGTCCCACTGCCAGGGGCCACGGGCAGCATAACCTGATGCTGCTTCTCTTTAGCTAATAACAGCTTCCTCTACAGCCCTCTCTTGTCTGTAGCATGGTAACACGTCCTGGCTCACATGATTGGTTTTTTCTTGGCAGTTCAAAAATCATGTGTGAAGCTAAGCACCTTACGTTGATTAAGTCAGTGGTGACACTGAATCTAGCTTTTCAGATACCACTGTTCTCAGTTACCAGCAAAAAAGACTAGGACTTCTGGAACAGCCTATTTCTGAGCACAATATTTAAGACAGTCCAGTTGCTAATGTTCTTTCTTACAGATGCAACTTCTGTAGCAGTTATGAATTCCAGTACATTAATACTGAATAAAGCATAGTTAATCTTTCAAAAACTTTACAAAACTTAACATTTATGTCTCTTTAGTCCCTGTGCTAATATTATCATTTGAATCCACTGGCTTCATAATCTCTTGGTGATTTTCACAGCAACAGTTTATATTTTGATATGTGACACTTCTAGGTCTTTGGACTATTTTTCCTAAGGTTACAGCTGGAAGTGACTACATCAACCTTACGCAGTATTCACTGCTTTGTTATATAACTGGTGCTTGGGGGGGTGGTGGTGGTGAAAGAATCGGTTTGCTGGTGTTAAACATTACCTTACTCCTTCCATGCTGTTTTTTCCATCTCAGCTGAAGATACTTCATCTACTTGCAAAGCATTCCTAATGAGTGACAGCCAGCAGGAAACTGATTTTTGAGCAGCTTCCAATAAAACTGAAACTTTGAAAGGAGAACCTGAGATTTTAAATCACATTCACAATTTATTTCACATAAATACTTATAGAACTAACTTCAGAAGTATTTGAGTCTCATTCTCAAAAGAAAAACTAATTCAAGCTCTAAATGAGTTAGGATACACCCACCCTGCTGTTTATCCAGATATGCAGCAATGTCATCGACTCACTGAGCTACTTCTTGACAGTTCTTTATTCTGAGAGGTACAAAATCTTCTGACAGATACATAATTGAGAAACCCTGGGAAGAAATGTCGTTTTGTTTCAGCATCTGCTCTATAAATGAAGATAAGCAAACCAGACTTCTAGTTCCAGAAAATAAGACAGCTCTTCTTTATTTCAAAAAGAGTGACATAAAAGACACAGCACGAGTATGTATATTAAAATGGCTTGTAGGACAAGTGCAGAGCTGTTCACTGGTTCCCACGTTCTGTAATACTCTCTTCATCACTCTGTCTTGATGTTTGTTCATATCTTGGTTTTAACTTATGACAGATCTTCTTGGGCACTTTTAAGTGTTATAGGAAGAGGCTCTATTAATATAGCAAGAACATTTTACAGCTATAATTTCAGGCTTTGACAAACAGAATTCCAAAACATATTAACTCAAAAGTTTAAGCCTCTGCTGTAGATATTCCATTAGTATTGGGCACAGGTTACTGTAAGGATTGCTATATCTCGGTTTCTGTTACACTGGCTGGGTTAGTCTCCCCTTCTGACTTTTACTTCCATGATTTCTGGCATTTTACACCATGGAAAATTGGTGATTCAGAGAAGACAATGGAAATAAGGACTGTAGTTTGTACCCATACACTGACAAATGGATTGTTAAGCTTGTGTAACATTTGGAGAATGCTTTTTTTATTCCTTAGATGAGACTGTTAGCAGGGGATTGGAAATGCACTGTGATCCTTCTCTAGTTTATTTCCTTTCTCAGTAGTTTTTTTTTCTCACTTTCCCCCTCTCTTGAATATTCACTTTTTAAATCAAAAGAATTACTTATGAGAATGAAACTATTTTTGATCATACAAGGCATTTTTTTCACTGAGATGATGGCAGATATTATAAGATTGGAAGCAGCATTACAGGAATGGTGACAGCAGGTTACAAACTTTTGTAACACAGTTGTGATCTAGGAAGGGAGCACCCACTTCAGCCTTGTGGGAAAAGAGTCTCTTTGCACATTCAGTTTGCTCATATATTTTGATCTGATGAGGGGAAGGAAAAGTATTCCCTCCGTGAGATTTTAAATGAAGCCACAAACATACAGTTTCCTCACCCCAGTTATTCCAAGGAGAGAAAGTTCCAATTACTTGGCAAATCAAGAAAGAATATCCAGAGGGGGTCTGAATTTAAGAGCAGCTTTTCCTTTCCTTAGAGTTTGCAGATACTCCCCACATAGAGGAGAAGGCTGCAGTCCAGGAAGCCACAGGGAACCGCTCATTGCACTGTTTTTCTCTGGGAGACAGTAACATCACCATAATTAGAACACAACTAGCCAAACAAAGCACAGCACAGCACACCAGGAATCCCTATTTCTGCAAGGGAATACAGGAGGAGACAATGCACTAAAAGCTTTAGGAGTGTGGAGTCTTTTACTCTGCCTCATATGTAATTTTTTTTGGACAACATGAAGCTCATAAACACTCAGACCAGATGGTGTAACATACAGCAGCAGGAGATGGAGCTTATTAGCTATCGCTTCCTTCCGCTAGTATACAGCCCAGAAATCTGAAGGACCTTTAAATCACCCTCTACTGAAAGCTGAGTCCCTTTCATGAGACAGTACGAGGGCTATACTGTGTGCCCTTACACAGACATCACTTCTTCATTACACTCCAAGTCCCTGCTCTAAAGTATGCAGGTACAAAATGTGCTTAAATTAAATTCTCAGAAGATTTTCTAAAATTAGCAAAATAATGGTGTAGACAACATTAAAAGTCTAAAATTTAAATGTCTGGCATTTCAAACAAGTAAAAAAAGATTCTAATAATACAAAATACCTCAACAGTTTTGAAACAAGCCCTACCTAGTAATAGTATGTTACCAGAAGTAATCTATTTTTGTATTTTCTTCCTTAAATTACAGAATTTCAAGAAAAGTGATTACAAAAATAATCGGTTTCCTTTGTAATCAGCCTGTTCCCACCTTCCTCTTCCAGAACTCAGGAATGCTTCATTCCACTGCGCTACAATCACCTTCCACAACAACTCAATACACAGCTCTAAACAAATTATGCAGCTTAAATGTTAAAAAAAATCCCATCCTTCATTAACCCACCAATATCATCAAAAAGAAAACACTGGGAACAAGAGAAGTAAATAACTACCCAGCTGAAGAGTTCAAAACTACCACATTTCCAAAAGCCTGCATAGCAGTAGTTCTTTTGAGAGAGACTTTTTCTTTTTCTTTTACATTTTTTCTTGTCCTTTTCAAATCTAACGATCTCCCCTCCAGCTGCAAACATAAAAAAATGCATTTTACCGTGTCCTGTTTACATGTTAATAAATAGCCATTATAATATTCTTTATTTTGATAGTCTTTATCACATGAATACTGCTGGCAAAGGCTCCAAAATATGCAACTAGCAGGTAGAGCTATATTGAGCTGTTCTACCCTATTCCATCGACCACCAGGTTAGCACTGACAGTACTTGAGCTCTACCTTCTTAATATCAACAAGAGTTTGGGGATGCCCCCTGATAAAATTTTTCCCTTCATTAACTGCTCTTTATGGAATTTTAAAAGCACTGAGTCCTAAATTCACCCAGATAAGTGCTCCAAATCTCTATTAAAACGATGAAAAATCACAGCCACTCTGTTGGTATCAGTTTCCTCTGGGAGGGCTCACAAGACCACAAACTTGTGGTGTATGTTAGAGTATTATTCTAGTGTTACACATAACAGATCAAGGGGAGAAGCTAATAAAGATTAGCTTATTTACCTTTACACATCATTTAAAAATAAAGTATTTGAAACAAAAAGCACATGCTATATACAGTCCAAATTCAACTCTCCATGGCCCTGGTACAGACACAAAGCAGATCTGCTGCCCTGATTGGATTTACATAATGCTGAAATCAGAGGAGAATATGGCTATTATGTAAAAAGCTTTTGCTACTTCACAGATGACAAAAAACCACCATGACATTTTCCTGACAGGACAATTTCCTACCAGTGCTTGTCAGCATGCCTTATATTTATGTCTATGATGATAAGTAAAACTGTTTTTGACTGGTCATATGATGTTAAAAGTTACATGTGTTTAAAACTTCCTTCCTGGTAAGCTTAAATTTGCTGAAATTTAAAGCACAGCAAAACAAACGGCCAATTTCTGCACCCCACGTGTAGTTTTTCCTTTCTAGGGAAAGAATGTGCTTTTCAGCACTGGAACATTTCTGTTGCCTATGTATTCTCACCATTGCTAGAACATAACAGAGGGCAGAAATGAGAATCGGATGGCTATAGCAGTAAGCTAAAAAAATCAAGGATGAAACAGAAGTGGCCTTAGGCTGAAGAGCACAGCTTTCTCACACTGTGACCCAGGCCTCTTCATGAAGCCAATGGAGTTCATTCAAGGAAGACTTTGAACATTTAGCTGGATCTGTTTACCTATTGCTCCTGAAGATAATTTTATATACCTTCTCTACAAAACATTTAATATGTTACCAATCTGCAGCCTTTGTCCCACAAAAAAAGTTTCCCTTACTTCTTAGGCTAAAAGCAGAAAAGGTCAATTCTTTGTGAAGCACTCTAAAACGTCATTTCCTGGAACACTAGCAATGCTGATTTTTTTCACACAGATTTACCAGAAAATATTTGCTGTTGGATCCTCCTGCTAGGAATAACTCCAGTTCGCCTTGCCCATCATGCAGTTCAATATATTTATCTTGCCAGGAAATACACGTTTGTCTAACCAGAAATTTACCGCCGTATGCTCATATTGTTAACGATCAATAAACTTTATCATGCCAATGACTCAATCCCAGATGCTTATCCTATCAGGAATTCATTCCTCTAAACTAGTGTTTTCTACAAATCTATAATTAACCTAAAAGCCATAAAGCTTTTTTGTACTGCTAGTATTTGTAGAGTACAGCTCCCTTCATATTTACTTTGGTGGAAACAGAGAAAAGTGTGGAACAAAACAGTTCTAATGATGTAAACATGTCACAAATAAGCTAGAAGTGCAATCTATGTATGGTGCAACTACAAGAACTTTTTTCCTCGCAGCCAGGTCCATCAATGAGTTTCCTAGCAAGAACAACATTTCTGACGACTTCTGCCAATTCTACCCCATCTCTTTCAAGTACAAAACACTGTGTTTACCAATTCTTCCAAGAATTAATTTACTATGTTTGCCAATATCCCCAAACTATATGATATTGGGTCTGCCAGGAATTTACTTCATAAGATCTTGCCAGGATGAGATATTGCAGATTTACATATCTTCAGATAAACAGGAGTTTGAACATTCCAGTGACTAAGAGAATGCATTTTAAGATGTACACGTTATGCAATTAGCTCTGACTTCAGGAGTCAGTGACACTTTGTCAGGAGAGTTTTGTATCTGCTCACATTGAGTTGTCAGGCCAGTAAAACTTAGCTCAGCTTGAAACAGTCTGTGGTGTTATTTGTTAAATCTGGAGTTGTCAGATAACTACAAGTTTCTGATGCAACTAACTCCAGAGGCACAATTTATCTTGCACTGGACTCTCCATGAGGGACATCAGTACTAGACCTCAAGAATAACACCTAAAAATCATTGCTTAATCAACAGATTAATTCTGTACCTACTGGTGTGTTTTTTTTTTTTCTTTCATATTCCTATCTATAAGATGTGTGAAACCAACCAATAAATCATTCCTCTTTGAAGAGTAAGATTTGAGATACAATTTCAGGAATTGTAAGGAGTACAAAAATATTGAGGCAGTTCAGTATTCTATATTTGGGTATTGTTCTCAATCTTTAAAACAAGAATTTTTGTAATTTGCAAGATCATATGGCCTTTCAAACAAAACTTTGACACAAAAAATGTTTCGCAAAATACTAATAGTGCTATTCAATTCTGTAGGACATATTTGAGAACTCTGAAAATGTTTCCTTTGAGTTCATGCCATGTAGAGTTCTGGTTTATACAGATTGTCTATATATGCAAACACACAAATACCCACGTGTAATCATTTTACATAATCTCAGATTTCAACTGAAACTTTTCATAGAAATAAATCCTCAATATTGATAGTAACAATGAAACAGTCAAACTGCTCATAACAAAAAACTTCACAGAAATTGCTGAGATATATCAGTATTTTGAGCAATAAATCACATTTTACTCTGAAGCTATTTACTAAATTCAGATGACTGCCCAGTCTAGTTTGTATAACCTACTTTGCTTAAGTAGCCAATACAAATTCTTCCAGTTTCCATAAACATCTAAATTGGTGATTCTTTTCACAAAACTAACTAGACGAGTACAGATACCCCTATACTTGTTCCTGTTATAAGCTTCTCTTTATTAATTTTTTTATTCTGAAACAATTTTCTACTCACATTCCATCATTAGAGCTTGTTTGATTGCTATCGCACCCTTCATCATTATCACTTCATTCATGATTGTTACTATGTGTCTGTCTTCTCATCTATTCTCACACCTTTTGTGGATGAGGTTCATGGATTTTATCCTTACTGTGCAATCCATTAATTCATCACACATTAAGCACAGGGTACTATTTCAGTTGTAGCTAGTAGCTAGAGAAGAATATTACGTCACTACCTGGGGATACAACTATGGATGCCGCTTTAGCTTTAATACATAGAATTTTTTTATGCAATAGTCTTAAGCAATGGCACGGTACAGCGCTCTCCTTGCAGAACAATCCTCTTTGAAAAGGGGTGCTGTGGGGGTTTTGGTTTTGATTTTTTTTTTTTTTTTTTAACATTCCAAAGACGTGCCAAACATGAGGAAAAACTGTGTTAAAGATTCTGATGAGGAATTTTAGAAAAGAATGGATTTAAAACAAATTCCATTTACAGTTTTATGGATTCATGCCAGATTCAGAGTCCAAAACTGACCCTGATTTTTTTCTGGTATTGACTGAGCAACTACCAAGAATCACCAAGAATTCTCCAACTCCCCAGCCCCATACCGTGAAACCTGGTGTCCTTTTGGAAATAACACACTAGAACTGTAATCAAATCAAACTCTGGCTGCAGTCTGACATTTTACACTCGGCTTTACAAACTTTTTTTCTCTTGTTTGAATTTTGAGCTCAACCAGTTTTATATTTTAAATCTGTGTTGCTTGCCAGGCCAAACATTTAGGTTCAATTTGTGGCAGAGGAAAACTGGATGATTTAAAGCACTATAAAGATCTAGGGATGAATACCCGGTGTTGTGGAAGGTGGCAAAGCTGAGCTACATGAGCATGCGGACCACACCCGAACGAGACATAAACAGCACGTGGCAATAATGGGATAAGATTGTGAGGCTATAATAGCACAAGAATGTATATAAGTTATAGAGGCTGTTATTATGTTTTGGAGGGCTTTAAGGACTTTGTTTAGCTGCTTAACAGTAGTCGTTCATGATAAAGCAGAACTCATAGCTTGCTTAATGCTTTTGTTTAACGCTGACCTATTCTCTGATGGGAGGAATAAGAAGATTCGGAAAGCCCCAGAGCCAGTTTGAGCCAGGAAAAGGAGACGTAGTAACAACTTGCCTAAAAAACAGGAAGAGAAAGAACCAGGCTAGAGATGAGAAAGAGGGCGCAATGAGAGAGAAGACGACCCCAGACCCAGATATTGCTGTTGGACCAGACTACGGTGTGAGGGGTGGGAACGTAGCTTGTAAGGGTGTAATTGCCCAGGGATTTTAGTGTTTGGGGTCCCTCTCCGGCAGCACCCAGCTCGGGCTGTCTAATTTGTGCACCATAGATAGAATAAATTACGCTTTTTATTTTGAAGGCCTTGATTAAAGATTCTGCTTCAGGGAACCTAGGGTCGAGCCTGGGGGAAGAAGCAGCGCCCGAGGGTGAGTGTGTGTGTGTGAGGAGTCGAAAGGGGCACCCGTCGGCTCACTGGAGTCGCCCGCTGCCCAGGGACTCCGGTCCTAGCCGTTAAAAGTCTCGGGTGGTGTGTGTGCGACTCCTCGATGGGTGTGTGAACGCTCGGGCAGCGGCTTCTCCCTTAACACCAGGAAGCCAAACAGATATACTTAGCAGTGCAATTACTAACTCAGTTCTACCAAACTGAATTTGTCACAGGAGAAAACTATGATTTCTAGTACAATGAGCAAAGTTCAACCTCATCCTTACAAACCAGTACACAAGTATATGTTTTTAAGAACACTTTTATGCTCAATAACACAATAAAGCAAGCAGTATGTATTAAATAATAATACACTGACCTAGACAATTCAGTAGAGAAGGTGCCTAGAGGCAAGCATTTTAAGTGCTGCCCTGCATATTGACAAATTGGAGGCTTAAGTGATTTTCTGCAAACGTGGACATCAAGCCTCATACTGCAGTCTGAAGCAGTACAAGACTGTATTGCTTCCAAGAAGAAAAATACCAATGCTTGTAAAATAGAAGATCTGCAAATTCCTACAATATCTCATAAAAATTAATTTGAATGGAAAAATCTTGGGGCATATATTTCCAATAAAATCATCTTACAACATGAGTGTAAAATACTTGTTGGTGTGTGCAAGCATAAATCTGATTCGTAACAGGCCAGTCCTGAATAAGTGAGGTAAGTTCATGCCTGACAACTCCTTGCAGGAACACACACTAATTTGACCATTTCTCCAAAATTATTAATGCGATTGCTGTCAGAGGCACTGTTCTGGAAGAATAAATTCAACATATGACACACAGGCTGGTTTCTTATGCCTACAGTAGAGTGATTGCAACCCTTTTATATGTATCCAAGCTAGCGATGCTACAGCTAACATGAATACCAATAGCAGCAAAGCTTTGCAAACAGGGAGCTCTTCAGAGGCCTAGGTCAATGCAGAGGTTATGCTTTCATAGACACAGTTACCAGTAATGAGGTAGTTGCTTTAAGCAGATCTACAAGTACATTTACATCATCTCCAGTTACAACAATATAGCTGTATCTCAGTTAACCAAACTCTCATAACATGTTGAGGATCAAGTCATTTATAAAGAATCAAACATGTAAGTCAAGTTTTCTATAGCATACTTTTTTGAAATCTGTATTCATGACTTTTTCTTTCCCAATATTGCAGTTTTGTAATTCTTTGGAGGGAATATATGTACATGGATTGAGGCTATCTCTGGCAGCTAGGTATTATTTCTCCCATGAATTACAGGTACTTTCAGACAACACCAGTATTATGAAAGTAACTTGACTCAGAATATCTGCAGTAAAAACAAAAAGGCTGTAAGAGCTATGTGGCATGGCTATTATAATTTTTGCATTAATTTACACATCACAGAGGAGACAAATTTTCCAGCTTCAAAAAGCTTATTTTTTATTTTCTTGTAAAAAAAGAAAATAATTTTAATATTCAGAAAATTGGAGAAGGCTTTTCTGAGCGAGCGGTGAGGGACTGGGTTGCTTTGGGGGGGTGTGTGTGTGTGGGGGTGTTGGGCTTTTTTGTGGGTTTTTTGGGTTTGGTTTTTTTTTTTTTCATAACTACCAAAATTTTTAGCTGAGAAGTACTGGCCACACTATAATGGATCAGTTGAACCACTTCCTTGAAGAGCAGGAAGTGACTGCCCCTGGAACCCTGTTGCTGTTACCTTTAAGGGGACAGGACTCTCGCTGCTTCTGACACGCACTCTGATTCCTAAAAATATTCTCCCTGCCCCACCATCCTGCCTGAATTTGTGACAGAGCTAAAGGCAACAGATAAGCCACTTGTCTGTACGAAGCGTGTTAAATGCAGCACGTGGGTTTCCATGAACAGCAGTCTGTCAGGGAATGCTGCAGTAAATTCTGCTCATTTCCTTCCATTTCTTTAGTCTTAGTCTTTAGCTTTTATCTCTAACCAAACAGTAACTTTTCCTAACCTTAGCTCAACCATCATAAGCTCTCAAATATTTGTGCTAGACTTCTGTCCATATCATGCAAAAGGCTAAAAAAGAAACTGTTGGCTTTTTTCTTACAATTCACTAATTTTCTTCAGTTTTTAAATGACTTGGTTATTTATATGAGTAGAAATTTTGTTAAGAGAATTGTTGCATTTGAATTCATTCATAGGCTTTGTAAGCACATGCAGAGATGGCCTACAACCTCAACGTTGATTTTATACCAAAATTCACACAACATATGCAAAGGTAGTAAATAATTAATCAGTCAACATAAGTAAGAAGAATAGCTACTACTAAAGAAATATTTATCTATAGCTATCATGTGATGGTCTCCAGAATACCAGTCCTGCTAGAAAAGCAATTTTACTTTGAAAAAATATTTCCTAAATTTCTGATATTATGGTATGGTTAAAAATAGGTAAAAAGTGGGTTGTCACTACAAGCCTTTGAAAACAAAATGTTTGCTTGTCTGCTGACAACATGATACTGTTTCACAGTAAGTAATCAAAAAGTAATAACCATAATTAGTAGATAAAATAAACAATTTACCTTGCGTGGACTGGTCAATGGTTTTTCTTTTTCTGCTATGACTGTTATAATTAAGTCTTAGCTCTTGGCTATATTCGTTCAGAGTTTCTCTTGAGTCATAAGATTGCCTTTGCTTTCCCCCATCTTCACTTTCATCAGAAGAACTTGTGTAAGTTAGATCCACTTCATGTTTAACTTTTGACAGTGGCTGGTAGGGTTTGCAGTCCATCTGCTCCATCTCTGATTAAATAGGCTCAAAGTCATGAAAACAAGCAACTGGAACTCCTTAAGGAAATAGTCCTGGGGGAAAAAAAAAACAAACAATAATCCATTTCAGATATCTTATATAAATTTAGCTCACAAAGGCCCAATTTTATTTTTAGTTGATATAAACCAATTAAATTGTATTAATATCACTATAATCCAGGAAAGAATCTGAACATGTCTTATTTTACTGTTTTACTTTTAAAAATAGAATTAAAACAACAGCAACTTGAAGAAAAAAACCCAATGCAAATCTTATGCCCTATCCCATTAGACCAAGCAATAACTGTACCTTATGCACTAAATATGTTACAAAAACTTGTATTTGGTATTAAAGCTAAGATGGAACAGTTAGTATTTCTCTAAAGGGATGCATATTCATCTTAAGTGAAAATAATATTTTGTATCCTTTAAAATATGAAGCCTAGAAAACAGAAAGTTCACTCTTTTGAAGTATTTTGCTGTAAATTAAATTACATTTAATCAAGAATAAGAGACTTCACAGTTTAGAAAGCCACCAGACTTAGTAAAAACAAAAATACACTACATGCTATGAGAGCGTACGATGGTTCAGAAATTGACATTTTCCTTTTAGATTGTGTGGACATTTCATCAGGAAGAAGCTTCCACCCTGCAGTACAACCCCCTTTTCCCTCTGCATCTCCTGTCTAAACTCACACCAACATGGGGGCTATACTGATCCTCAACGAAACCTTCCAAACTGCAGCTTGCAGTTTTGTATATCATTAAAACGATGTTCAAATCCAATATCATTAAAATCAAGTGGATTGCAGCTGCACATGTAACTGGTGCACTTGTCCTGTAACCTTGCCTTCATGAAGCTGTTTCCATCATTCATTTTAAGGCAAACTTTGCGATGAAATAACAGGGGTTGTAGCACACCTTTTACAGCAGTATGGTTAACAAACAGGGAGCTCTATTAAAGTAAGTTTGGGTTGGTTTTTTTTTCAGATTAACAGATGCTATTAACCTAGAAAGAGACATGTAACAAAGGCGGCGGCTGTAAATATTGCTAGAAGACCAAAAACATAGAAGTTAAGAGATTTTGCTTAATTAAAAAGCAATTACTCACAGCTTCTTAATGATTTTAAGGTCAGCAGCAGAGGGAAGTAAGTTTAACACCCAGTTTGATATCAGCCCATTTCCCATCTGCAACAAAGACTTTTAACCCCATACATTGCCAGCTGTGAGCGTACAATATGAATCTCCAAAAGCAACCACAGAAAAAGTGAAAACACACAAAAGGTAAACATAAAAAACCCCACAGAAAGCACTTCTTGTTAGAGGGCTATAGAGATGAGTTTAGCTTCTGAAATTGTCTGAATTTTTGAGAAACAACTGATCGTAGATGTCACCATACTCCAGCACAACAAAACTTCATCTCCTGCTTGTGTGTCCTCCCAATACTTTTGAAAGGACCACCTTCCTGAGCAAGAGTGGAAAACACTGAGCATGGCGTGAAAAGGGAATAAGGCTTCTAACATAGTAATGGAAGAAGAAAATCCAGGCCCACAGAACCCTTGGAGGGATGGCAGGAAGGGAGACAGACCACTACGGTAGAAATAACACTGTGAAGTGCATGTCTTCCCGTCCCCATGTTTCAGGACACTATCTGGAGAAAGAGGTTAAAGACACGTCTCTGCTTGAAACACAAAATCTCAGGGAGTTTCATCCAATCATTTAACATGAGATGGAATAGCTCTTCAGAAACAAATAGCACCTGGATAAAGAGCTCTAGCATTAAAATAAATAAATAAATAAATAAAAATGCAGTTCACATCTCCGACTCAACAAAGTGGCCTTGAAAGCACCCAAGTCAATAAAAAAACTCTTCAAGAGCGAGAGAACTGAAAAGACAAACTAAGGAGCTGCCAGTCTGCCAGACACCAAGGCCGGCTGACAAGTGTGTCATGGGGCTTCAGCAATGAACACAAGTTTTTGTGCTCTGGATTGATCGCGCCGTATCAAGTTGGTGTTAAGATGCTTCTGTAGACAAGTTACTAATAAGCACTACTTGCTTCTCAAAAGCTGTCTGCCTAAATAATTTACTGTTATTTGCCAACATTGCCTATTATTGCCTAAGAAGCTCAGTACTTATTTTATGAGGTGCTTTAATAGTCCGATCTGCGACAGAAGAACGCAAAGGTGCTGTGACTTACAAGCACAGGGCTGGCTTAAAAGATTACCTGATGACTCTGTAGAAATGGTTACTGACAGGAAAAAGCCTTCCTATATATCCTGTCTGACAGAACAAATGGAGATGATGCTACAGAAGCCAGAGGAAAATGAGGAGAAATTAAGGGCAAGAAATAAATTTTGCCATGAAGGCAACAAGTGCAAGCAGCCTCAGACGCACGTGGTGCACCCTGCTTTCAAAAGCACAAAACAATGAACCCGACAAATTTAGCTCATTGCTGGAAAAATTAGTAATATACTTATACACCTTGACTCACAGAAAAAAAAAAAATACACAGAAGTTCCTCCTAAAAGATAACCTTGCTGCACGTCTATTTTGCGGGAGGCTTCAACAGTAACTTTTTTTTTTTAAATGAGTAACAAAAATTTATCAGGATGCACAGAGACCTGTAAAACTTAGGCTGCAGAAAACCAACTACTTAACAAAGATTTATTTTTATTCTTTTAAAACAAGGTTTTATTACCAAAGTCTTCACTTTTTCTGAGAACAGTTTGTAGCAGAAATATATTTAATGATGTTAACCAAGGCAGCAGACAGACCATATCATTTAATGTAAGCAATTAATATTAGATTCATTACATATTCCAGGTCTTCTCTTTCACTGTGTTACTTTCATATGTTCTGTCTTCTCATGTGTAATAATGTGCATTTTCTCAAATCTAAATTAATGTAAAAGCTCCATGATATATCCCCTTAAAAGCTGTAATTTTATTATTCCTTATTATGTAAGGGCAAGAACGATTAAAAAACATTACCAGCTTATGAATATCACAACCTTAGCACCACATTCCCCTGCTCGAGGTTGCTACTACTGTCTCCTGCCATTGCCATACATGACCGCATTTCCAGCTGCAGGGCTGCAAAGGCCTGGCACATGTGTGCAAAGCCACAGCTCAACTGTCCTCAGCGTAACACTGTCCACCAAGCCACTTAAGCCAGACTGTAACACTCGCCGTCTTCAGTGCATGCTGAACAAGACCAGGAAGGCTTAACATGAAGTTTTACACCCTTTATGGTGGAAGGATGCAGACACAGATGTAACGCAGACAGGACAAAAATCTTCAGCTCACCTGGCTAACTTTTCCCTTCCCACCCCATCCCATCCCAATTTTACCAAAGCCATCTAAAACACAGCGGCGCTAATGGCTCACACAAGGGCTGGAGATACAGCACCAGAGCATCAAATGTCACAGTAAACTTCGACTTCCTTTCACACACGAACTAAACTTGTGCTTCCTTTATTTTTGCTTAGGGCATTAATGTCTCATAAACCCACAGCTACCTGGCCTGATATGAAAGCAGGTGATAAATCATTTGCAAGAACTGGAAAAATACTTCATAAAATTTTTCATCAAAAAATGCTTTTATGAATCAGGAGCACATGATAAAAAACAGATCAAATCTTCAAGCTTTTCTACAGTAAGAGATTCAGTTAAATTTAATGAATGATGGTATGTTATGATAACTTGAATTTAAACACCGGTAATCAAATACTTTAAACTTATTTCGTATTTTGTTTGGAAAAAGACAACACAATAAGCATCTCAAAATGCTGGAATAGGGCAGGAGTATAAAGAATATTGCCTGGATGTTTACACAGGTTTCTTCAAATAACTGGCCTTCAAGTAACTAAACAAAATACCCAGCCGATCAATATCAAGTTGACCTTGTCAGCAAAATGATAAAGTCTCATAAAAGCTTACAGTTCCTGTAAGTGACCTATGTGTAAGTGTCTTAATGCTCTCCCTCCTCACAAAGAATAGCACTTTTTTGACCTTTCCATCACTGTTCTGTCATTGAAAGGTTTCACAAAATATTTAACCAAAAATATTATAAAATATATAAATATTATATGTTTATTATACATATAAACATATAAATACATGAAATATATATTTAGGCACTGAATAGCAAGTAATTCTCAACCATACTTTAAAAGAGATATCAGACACAGTTTACAGTTAGATTTGTAGAAGAATACACAACTAATGATTTAAATTCACAATGAAACACTTCTGCAAATTCAAAAAAAGTCAAAAAGCTCTATTAGATGGGAAAACATCTTTTAAGTAATGGAACTAATACAGATATGTATATGGATTTATATTTTTAATGTATGATTTATGCAACTTTCTAAATGCATGTTGTACATGTTATTAGAAACTATTTTCACATTTCACTTGCATCAAAACCCTCTTACATCAACCACCTAACTTTCATGTTCTGCTTAGATCAGAATCCTACTTGCTCTGAAGCACAATAACGTTAGGATTACTGTGGCTCATGAGAAAGCCTGTGATGAGGCTGTTTGCAGTGCACATACTAATCAATAGGTATTTTATAAGAAAACTCACTGTATGCATTTATACTGCATAGAGGCTCTGTACTCAAATAAAATGATGCCACGAAGATCACGTTACTTTAATAGTGCTTTGTATAAATTCTTATCAGGCTGCTCTGATAGGGTGCCCATTTAATGAGCAAATTTCCATGCTGATTACCCACCGTCAACTCCATCAAATCACCAGTGGCATACAGAGCTGGTTACCAGTAAGTCCAGACTGATTTAGAGAAGTCAGTATACAGATGACAATGAGTACCATGTAGCTCAACAGGGTCTTCCGGAAGCGTACAAGAGTAAAACCATGAAGAACTGTAGCCTTTTTTGGCCTCAACTAAGCATTACTTCCAATACTCAGATATTCCAAACTACATAGAATTAAAATGTAATTGCAGTTATGATGCTAAAATATAACCAGGAAACAGTCCTTGTTTGCATATATTCAAAACCTAAATTGAGAAGGCAGCCTCCTGTAATTCCGTTTTTCATTCTCAGAGGGTCGTTCAATCAACTACAAACCCCAGCTCCATATTTGCTCAATTCTCTCCTATATTTCTTTCCTTTCAACATATACCCTTATCTGAGAGCTACCATTTGCTTATTACCTTTTCAGACCACTGGTTTCTGAAAATGAACTACTAAGCAGGTATTTCAGCTCTGGATTGCTGAAGGCAAAAAGAACAGTACCTTTATTCTGCAAGTCTTTTCTGAAATACGAAACTGTAAAATATGAAAGGCAAAACAAAGCAAACACTCTTGATTTAAACCTTTGAGAAATGCAATACCAAGACCAAAAAAAATGAGAAAATATTCTGACCTTGTACATACCTTCAAAACTATACCCCTCAAATATTTGTTTAGATATTATAAGCACAGGAAGTCCTTATGTCATCCTTAAAGTTCTCCGTTTTACAGAACAGTTATACGCAGCGAGAAAGATACCAGCTAAAACAGTTGAGCAGCAGTGGAGCAGGAACAAATTATGTTTCTAGATGATGCATGGAATTAGATAGTACTATGAAGAAATATGGAAGGTCTGCTTAAGTCTGCAGGATGGAAGCAGATGGTACTTTCCACTGGAAGGAAAAAAGTCATACTAAAATCAAAATTCAGTAATTGAAAGCAATCCCTGGAAGACTGACTGAAGAAACTGAGGATTTAAAAAAAAAAAAAACAAACCAAAACCAAAAACAAAACAAAAAAAAAACCAGGAAGCAACCAAAATTCAGATGAACATTTTCTGTGGATCATAAAATATCAACACATCAAAAGATGTTTGAAGATGATATAATGGAGTATGGATCACTAGGTACGACATGCACGATATTTCTGTGTGTATGAGTGAGACTGTGAAATACTGACTGTGTTATTCCTGCAACTGGAATACATAGTACCTCTTAAGAAGAACAGATATACAGGTAAAAGAAAACAATGTGAGAATATAGGTTTTTACATATCTTTCTAAATCAGACATGTAAATGCAAAATGCAGTTTTCAGGGACATACCGTGGGTTTAACACAGTCCCTAGAGGATGTGCTGTTTTAACCTATGGATGGATTACACTTGCCCATACATTTATATCTGTCATTGTGATAGATACAAGTGGAATAAGGTTCATTTTCACATTTAATGATCTTCATTTAAAATTAGTCAATGTCTAATTTAATTCTAGTTAAGAAAGTAAACCAAAGTGTTGCCCATTTTATCCAAAGTTTCAGAGAGAAAACACTGCAGAATAAAATTGTAAAGAAAGTCAGGTTGTTGCAGTATTTTGTGGCATATGGCAAGACTGAAAGTGAACTGAAAAACATACGTTATGTCAGCTACTCAACTGTGATACAGAATTCTTGGCCAACATGTGCCCTTCACTTTACTTGGAGAATTGCCACTGACTGTAAAAATCACACAACTCCCTAATGTTTTCTTTTGGAAACCCATCATTTGATGTTAGTGAGCATAAGTAATGGAGGTTCAAGCACAAAAGATCGAGCTCTACTGCTGTAGGACAAAGTACATCCATGATTCAGGGTGATACATCCTGGACAGGTTCAGAATATCTCCTGAACTCTAAGTCTTTCTGAAGAACTGTACTTTAGGAAATACAACTCCTGATTATATCGCAGGATAACTCCTGGTGTGAACTTTTAATTTCAAATAATGAAAACACTGTGAAAAGTATCCCAGCATCTCGATGCTTCAGCTAGGAATCCTGCAGAACATGAAAAAGTCTGGGCTTAAGTAAAACTAGCCAAGTGCTTGACATTTACAGATTTGGTACAGAACACATGGGCACGTCTTCTAATGCCTTTGCAACTTAATTACTAACTGTATGGCAGGGACAATATAGGGAAACAGGTAAAGGAAGTTTGGCCTATATAAGAGTGTACGTTGAGATTACAGGATCAATATTCCCATATGGATCTCTCAGAAATCATTTTTAACTCCAAGGGAGGATGTATGGTCAAAGCTGTATTTTCTTAGTAAAAGACATTATAAGAAGAGAATAGAATTGAAGAAAGGGACGTTCCCCCTCACATTCAAGTATGCCTGGGACAACTAAGCTTCCTCCCATTGTACAGGACGTTTCCAATATATTCTAGGCACTTCTTTGTACTAAATATATCCAGATGAAGTGTTAAAATGCTTGTCAATGGAAGCTCAGGTTGCTCTCCACCATTATGATTACCATTTTGGTGTCAAGAACATAATTTTGCATTGTAAAACCTAAAATTAGGAGACTCCACTTAGTAACTGAGTTCTGTGAAAATACAGTTTAATCTCGGAGCTCTTCTGAACTAAAGAGGTAAACAATATCACAATGGTTTTTTACATATATACACTATGTAAGTGCTATCATTTATCTAACAATATAATACAATAGCGAGGTGTACACATACTTACGTATATGCAGGTAGGAGTAAGCAAGTATTGTCCTTTGGAAGGTATGCTGTTTTAAAATCCATCGACATGTAGCAAGTATTGTATTCATTTATATGTGACAAGAAAATTGAAACGTGCTTTGGCTATTTGTTGATAATGCAAATTGTATAGCCATCAAATTGAGATAATTATTGCTGTGTCTCTTTTCCAACTGTGTGCTTAATTAAGAAGACCCAGTAAGACCTAATTAGCAACAATGTAATTTTTAAAATCCAATTTAGTTGCTCAGAGATTACAAAAATTGAAAATAACATGTTCCATTTAGATATTATTAATTTCTTTAGACACCAATTTAAATTTTGTAGCACAATAAGGTTAGCACATGAGAATAATTTACAACACATCAATACCATGGAACATCTAAAAAACAGTTCAAGTATTAGACTGTCACTGATACTAGGATGCCTTGGCAATGGCATTTAAAAAACATTCAGCTGACAATTTTTCCTACTTTTTCACTTTCCCTGCTTCTAATTAGAATAAAGGAAGAAGTCTTCATTGAACAAACTAGACTTATTCACCAGAGTATTTATGGACTATCAAAGCATAAGAACAAGTCTAAGTACCATCACACTTGATGAGACAAAAGATTTGATCAGTTGACATCACAGTGAACAAACTCACAAAAAGGGAATTTTCCTGGTAGATCTTTTTTTTGTCCCCTGGCATTATTCTTGTTTTCATTCTTCTCTCTAAGAAAGATCCCACAAGATGTTGTGGTAGATCTCAGGGGGCCTTAGCAATTTTCTTTTCCACTTGCAAAAACAAAAAACCCCACCTAACAAAAATCTCTGAAACAAACTGCTGACACCAGCTCACCACCTCCAGCTGAATATTGCTAATGGGACATGTTATCTGAAATATTATCAGAATCTCTCTAGTATTGTCTCCTCCTCAGCTTTGCTGTGGCTTATTCATATTTAGATTGATGACCTTTTTGGGGTCACTTATTTTTGCTACATTACAACTTCTAGGATTTCTAGAAGCAACATTGATTCAGCAACATGTTTATTTCCAGTACAGGTTCAAAATATTGGTGCACTTATAGTAGGCATATGATCTACAGTTTAATGTCTTGCAAGTATACAGATATTCAAACAAGTTATGACAGCAGTGTGTAAGAACTTTTATGAAGCCACCATTATTCACTACACATAGAAAGCGAACTCTTCAGTCTTTTCCTAAATACTTAGTTTTCTTAACTTTTGCTCTTCTAGGAAGAAATACCATCAATTATTATGCAGTTTTGACATCACCTACTGAGTTAAAACTTAAAAAGCTTTTCAGGCATTTGAAGTACTTTTTGCAAGAAGACCTGACTACTGCCTGACCACAAGACCAACATCTGCATCACCTTTATTTGAAGCATCACTCAGGTTGCTATTTGCATGCCTGACACCATCATGCCTGAGAACTGATCTTACTGTTCCTTTTCTTCTTGCTTTGATGTCTGTCAAAGTATTCAGTGTCTTCAAGTGCCATTGTTCTGACAAGCAGACCCTCCCAATGGACTTGTACTATATACTGTGACTCCCAGAACTGCTATTATTTGAGCTGGTGTCAGATTGATTTTCTTTCTGTTCATGATAGTGCTATGATCTTGCAGGGTTGAAATTACTGCTTTTTTATGCCTTGATGCAACCCCTCGAGAACTGGCTTGTATCAGCATGTCACCTATGAAAAGGTACATCTGAATCCTCAGAGATCTTTCTAGTGGAACCTTTGTTCTCATTTCAATAGAGAATCCTTTGTAATGGATGTTTGCTAGAAATTTCTCCTGCAAGTACCAAGAGTCTTCTGTAGTGCAAACTGGAAGTATATTATGCATCTATTCATTTTTACCAGTCTGTGGGAGCCTTCTTGGCAGAGATTAATTTAAGATAAGTTCTCCATCCACAACCTTACTGTTTTCGCAAATTGATTATACCATTTTCTTTAGCACTCCACAAAGACAGTGCAGGTTGTGCTGGCACTGAAGAGTGGGAATATTCCCTAGCTTTATGTCTAAAGGCTCACCTACATAAGGAAATGTAACACACTAAAAACATACAATTATGCCTCTAGTGTGTTTGTGGAATAATAGTCTTTTATGCCAGGGCCTTCTTTTATTTTGACTTCAGAACAGGAAAAAATTTCCTCTATTGTTTAAGCGTTATTCACATTTCTACATATTCTGCCTATTAGCATCATGGACAGTTTTTGCACTCTCATTACAAGTAGCCTCTTGCCTACATCCCTGTGACCAATTCTTCCATAAAATGTAGCATCTCTTCTGCAAAAATACACTAACAGGTAGGCACTGATTTTACATTTAAACAATTCTAACATGGTAAATTGCAATTGAAATCTTCTTGCCTGTTTTTAAAACCAGCCTCTGAAATCTTAATTTCCCCCCCCCCCCCCGGTTGGTAGAGCTAATTTAGGTAAGCTAATTATTTTCTTTTCATGTATGCTTTCCCTCCTGGTGGAAGAGAGAAGACAGACATGGGGATTCAGCCATGTTTGTTATGGCTTTATAAAGGACTTGGCCATTTAGTTCCAAACTAATGTACAATTCCATACTAGGGAAAACTTTTTAGGCAGATACAAAAATACCATACGAATTCAGACAGAGGTTCAATGTTGAACATTAATTTGTTTAATTATGTATGAAAAAACCCAAGAACTTTAGCAACTGCACTGAAGGACATGCAAGTTTTGATATATTTAAAAAAAAATCCTTACCTCACTAGAAAATAATCATTTCTACTCAAAAATATTTCTTAGAAACAAGTGTATTTAGGAAACCATTACTACATAAAGCACCTTCTCAGTAGGACCTCTTAACACTCCTAGACAGGATAAAAAAAAACCATTTCAATGAGGAGTTACTGACCAATTCCTGTTTGCCCATGTCTTCTTTCAGTGTAAGTGCTTCTGGTACAGATACTGTCCTTTCTCCTAATTTAGGCACCACTATCAACAGTAGTCTTTTCAAGAATACTACAAGAAGGACTGAAGCAGACAAATTTTTTGGAAACTGGTATTCTGCAATAACCAATTTCAGTTCAAAAGTAGATGGGAGTTTGCTGCAACTGATTCTTCCTACTAAACAAGAAACTCAACAGAGGTGTCTAAGAAATCAAGTGGTTCTACTCTCCTGTTTAGGTGCTGGAAGGAAGATGAACCTTCAGAAAGACATCATTAGCCTATGTATCCCCAACGACTACCAAGGGAAACCAGGATGACTACAAGCCTACCTTGGGTACTTAAGTTAGGAGAAATGAAATGGTACCACACTTCATTTTTTTTAATAAGTTCTCAAAACTCTCAGCTACTTAAGCCTTTATATCATATACCTAATACATTACTATCACTACGACCACCCTGCTAAAGCATTTGGCAAGAATACATTCTCCTTAGCACTTGTGCAATGACTCCATTTAGCTCAGCTCCCTTTCTTCAGCTGAAAAATCATAGCAAGGAGAAAGAAAGAGAAGGATGAAACTGAAATATGTGGCTCTTGTCTGTTGCTTTTATACACACGTATGCACACACACATCTATACTAGCTGCATTTTAAAAAATCAGAATAATTATCCCTGCCTTAGTATTAGGATGTGCTGTTGTCTTGGTGAATCATTTTTCCTCAGGGACGTTGTGTGGATAACAATTCCGCTCATGTTAATTCTATTTACATTGGGAGCACTGTAGTACACGTTTAATGTGAAGCCGTGTTTCTTTCATGAGCAAGAAAGTGTCACTTTCCTTTCCCAAAGCACCAAAAGGCTTCTTTTACTGTCACAGAACACAATATGTTAGGGCTCTGCTGTCTTTTTCCAGCCAACGAGGCAAGAAAATGACCTTTCTTTAACCTATGGCTGAATTGCATTATATTCGGTTCACTGGATATCCTTTTTTATATTCTCCCATATCAAGTGCCTTCTTACTGAGGTTATGAGATAGGCACCTGCCTTTCACATCTGCTAGTGATTTCATTTTTTCCAAAAAACTTGCTTTCATTTGAGGAGGGATGTTACCTCTCATCCCATATTTCATACCCTGGTTTGTAACATTTGTAATACCTGAAAACACTCAAAGCTGCAAGGAGACTCTGCCAGCAGAATTTGGTTACTGGCTGCTGCATTTTGCTCCACAACACAATCATGTAAAAGGTCAGGAGGAAATATGCTACGCACACTCACTTGCTCTGTGTCACGCTGTGGTCTTGTTCAGAATAACAACGCTCTGAAACAGTCCCCATATTCTTCCTGCATTCTGTGAAGCAATCTGCATGTCTGGTCTGCCTCGTTTTATGGGTAGCTTGGTAATGAAAGGAAAGAGACATTCCCCACAGCACAGGTATCTCAACTGCGCTTTGGTTTACATGAACACGATGCTCGGGGAAGCAGAACAAAGTAGCTGTGACATTAATGAAGTAAGCCACTGCTCACCTGCACAAGAGAGCAAGTCAGCAGTGGAGGATTTGTGAACATGATGCTGAATGACAAATATCATTGCTGAAGAAAATTGCACCATACAGCTGCAACAGCGTATTGTGTTTTAAAATTAAGAAAGTTCAGAGACAGAAGAACACCACACAAATCATTACTTACACACATAGCTCATCGCACAAGTAGCCACATAAATAAGCTCCCCTAGAAGACATTTGGCATCACTGTTGATCTGGAGAGAATTCTAAATATTCATTTCAGCGCTGTTAGGTGTACAGGAGTTCTAAGGTTTGGCAATTTGCTATGTGACAAGAAGGTTTCTGTCAACTGTTATTAAAGATGACTCATATTAGTATCTCCTCTGTCTAACAAGGAAAGTTGTGTAGCTTAAGGATACCTTCCTAAACGCTATAATTTTACCAGCACTTTGTTTGTTACATTAACACTGAAGGAGTTATTAAAACGGAGGTAAAACGTGACTGCAGGCACCAAAGGAGACAGGCTAGTAACATACATTACATTAATGTTGAGAAGAACACTGTTGTCTTAAAAGCTTAACTCTGAGTTACTGCTATTACATTATACTGAAAATAAATGGAAAGTACCAAACATTCAAAATAAAATGGTCATTTCTTGTTCTGTAGTAAAAGAAATCTTTGCATACAGTTGAAGACCTTTATATACATCCAGAAGCACTTCACGCCCAAGTGACTGTTAGCTTGTGAAATGTCTCAGGCTACACACAGTTCTGGCATTTTCAAAATCCACTGAATTTGAACATCATTCTGCATAACAGACTTGCAATACGAGGTGTACTTGCATATTACGAGGTGTACTTGCATATGAGATACAGGTCCTATATACTTTTGAAAGCACAAAACTACTGTTTAGTGAAAATAATGTGCAAAATTGTCTAAACAATTGTTTGCATATATTGATTGCCCCTACATCAATGTGGTAATCTGTCAAGGTGAATTTTTTTGAAAGCTGATACTGGCTTCGGAATTCACTGTGAACTAAGGATACGATCTCTATTACCAATAATGGAAAAAAGACTTGAGAAATATCTGCGCTAATTCCTCTGAAGACGACCAAATAAAATACAGGCTTCACATCCACCTACAGTAGCCTGTATAATTATGGAACAAAAGTGCATTGTCCAGGATAAAACAAAAAAACCCAAACCAACCAACCAACCAAAAAACCAAAACCAAAAAGCAACCCCCCAAACACTACCGTAGATGCAGAGTGTGATCCTTTTCCTAAAAGCGCAAGTCTGCATATACTACTAGAGCGCAAGTTCTGACACGTGTTCACTTACTAAGCATCTAGCTCTCAAGTGGAGGTATTTGTTTATGGTTTTTACAAACATATATATATTTTTTGGCTTCAAAAATACTGCAAGTAGAAGGGTTTTAATCTATGCAAATTTTTCCTTCCTAGAAAAAAATACAGAAATTCCTCCCACACATAGAATCTACTTTTATTTTTATATCTTACCCTTATAAAATTACAAGGAACACAAATCTGCAGTCTAAACTATAAACATTAACATGAAATTTGCTACTAAAATGGTCGTTAGAGGGCCTATT
The DNA here is from genome assembly GCF_018139145.2 of Gymnogyps californianus. Lineage (NCBI taxonomy): Eukaryota > Metazoa > Chordata > Aves > Accipitriformes > Cathartidae > Gymnogyps > Gymnogyps californianus. Next base: position 18,900,597 of record NC_059479.1, read on the forward strand.
CCTCATTTCGGCTCCAACAATTCCCAAACCTGTTATTAATAGACTTCCAGCTAAGCTTTAATCAGGATTGGAGACCTAATCATAGTTAAAATACATATAAATCAAACTCTTATTCCTACTCCTACATACAATTCTTCCAACAGTCGACTTTGAATTACATGTGGTGAAGATGCTGCCAGAAAAACAAGGATAGAAATGAAGTGGCTCTGGTCCTGCAAGCACTGTTCTATGGGTGCTTTTTTGAGAACAGTAGAATCTGGTCCTGGGGTGACATCCCAGCTGGAGCACTTGGAAGGGGAAACAATTATTTTTCCAGTGGCTTCAGCTGATCTATATATTTAGGGAATGGAGCATTGAATGAGTATGACAGAGCGAGCATCATTTTAACAAAAAGAAGGAAACGGTCAACTTGTTACTGGAAATAGCTGAATAGTTGGAGGAAGGAAAAAATTACCATCAGTAGACTAAGACAAAAGAGATTTAGTTTCAATTTTTCTTCTGCAGTTAATGGAATATTAAAAAAAAAAAAAAAAAGAAAAAAGGTTAAATTATAGCTACACCAAGCTTTATGTAATAGATATTGTTGCCTAGTAATACAACTATACCACTCAATTGATTTAAATAAATTTAAGGATGAGCAGACATACAGAATTGGACCAAGGATTCCAGGGCTCACCAGAACCATTTCCAGGTATTACTATCTCCAGTACCATGATGGCCAGTGTGCTACCGGTGTCAGAAGAACACACAGATATTTCTATTTAGATTTTTCTTCCCCCTTAATTAAGACTTTTAGTAAGTTGTTTTGCCTTTAATTCCTAAAACATTTATTATTATTCTTAAACACTTTCATTTCAATTGATCTTCAGGGTCAGTTCAGTAGCCCAGGAGTTTTCTTCTTACTGAAATGAGCAGCTAATTCTACATTTGAAAAGTCATGTCTCAACAACACATCGATCTGCATGACTTTCTGTGAAACCTTCTTGTTTAATACCTTAAAACTGCTGAGAACGAAGCACGATTTCCCTCTAGCTCTTGTCAAACTTTTTTTGTTAAGTCAAGTGCCAGGAGTCCTGTAAAATCTTGTAAAGTACAAAGGTCTTTGTTCTTTAAAGTGACAATCCTACCTAAGTTTCTTGCTTAAATACCGTGTCTAGGAAGTTAGTAGGTTTTTAAAACATTGTAACACTAGTACCTTAGCAAAACAAACAAATGAATAAACGATCCTCCACTTCAGTGGGGGATGAGAGGAATTTTTTTATGTTAAAGAAAAAACACAATGAAAATGTGGCTGCAGTAACCAGACACCAAGAAACACAACTGTTGGAATGGGAATGCCTTCTTACTTGATAGTTTTATAATTTATGATTGGAAAAATGAGCTCGTTAAGATTACAAACTGACAAGTTACACAATTAAGGTCATCCTCAATATTATCCTTTTAAATAATATTTCAAAGTGAAGTCTGAGCAAATACAGTGAAACTGCTGGAGCTGCAATACTCACCACTTTATTGACTTTGAAAGTTAGAAATACTTTTTTCTCTTGGGGTGGGAACATGCGTTCTTCTAAAATCTGCATTTCTTCTAAAACTCGATGGGAACTGCACTGACACACAGTGGCATAAATGAGTTCAGACTCAAATTTCATGCATTTAGCAATGTAATCCTGTGATTTCTTCTTTGAAGTTCAAATAAGAGAACTAAGATAACCATTACGAAAGCACTGGGAGAAACACTGAAAAAAAGTGTCTTACTATCAGCTTGAGAGGGTCCCATTTTACAACCACAGATGTTTGGAGGCTGAACTACTTCAATAACTTGGCTTTAAACCGTATTACAGTCCAAAATTAATTCAGATAACAAACTGTATTAGGTGAGTTTGGAATTAAAAATCCTCCTTTATCTATTCAGTAGAAGGAAAGTAAAAGACAAGTTAATATTTTAGTGAAAGTGTGTGGCACACAAAATGTTAAAAAGTGAGTTAAGAATTCATTACTTTTTTTGGATAACATCCAAATGTTGGTGCACACAGATCCCAAATTAATCAGTTGACCAAAATACCGAGTAAATTTATCTCCCTGATGAGTTTAAACATAAAAGAAAACATGAGAAATTGAATTCTTATAGCATAAATATCTTGGCTGAAATCTGGAATGTAATCAACATTATCATATTTACTGAAAGTTGAAGACTTAAATTAATGAGTACCATGTGTTTATCTACCAAATTTCAACTTGCTAATCTAGTCTGATCATCATTTTCCAAGTCAAATGGTTATGAGAAATGCTCAATAAATGTTTAACAATAATCAAACGCCTTTTTACATCAAAACAAACCACCCAAGCTTAACACAGAATACATTTTCATTAACTCATAAAAATGGACAATGGCTCTGCTAGGGATCCATTTAGCAAGGGTTGCAAGAAAGCAACACATCTAGTGATCTGTGTGGCTGACTTTAAAAGTATTAGTTCAGATTTTAGCTAATGGATACTAATTCTCATATGACAAATTTAATCTTTAAACTGCAATAATAAATACATTTGTGAAAAGTTATCTGGAACATTTAAGAATCATGTAAAAAGTGAAGCATTCTGCCCATGAGAAGGATCCTGCTCAGAAAACATGGACCGATTGAGAAAAAGTGTAAGTAATGACGACAAAATATGTAGAAATCTATCACTGCTGATTCCCACTGACAGGGACATGAACATCGGGATATTGATACTGCACAGCCTGTATCATGTGGTCCTTTTTATCAGGTCCGTATTATTCCAAAAACATAACTAAAGAAATAAAGAACAGTACTCCCAACTGTCAGGTTTTTCAGTGCAGTATCCAGTCCTCTATATTCCTAACCAATGAAAGATTATTTCTGATTGAGTCACATTAAGCAGTGAACTCCACAGTCAGTTTAGATTTTGTAATTCAGAGTTCTTTCAGCTGGATTAGGTTGATCTCAGCAGAGATGCGCAGATTCCTAAGAAGTTAAGGTCTCCCAGATTTAAAATAAATAAATAAAGAAGTCCAAGTTAATCATCCGAAACAACCTAATCAGATTAAGGTTGTGAACTCTGGACTACAACAGTGTTTTCCAGCAGCTCAGCGAGCTTAATCCACAAATGGATAATACGATACAAAGCATTTCTATCAAATATTACCTTGCAAGACACTAAACCTATCATTTTGGTAAAGGAAACAAATATCTTTGCTAAATCTAATAAGAGATTTAACCAAGATCTTTAAGCGAGCTCTCAAGGGCTACAATTGTTGCCATGTTAATCCTTTTTCTCACAACAAACATATTTGTTTGGGTATTCAAATTCATCATCATTTGAAATAAGATAGTTAGAGAAATATTTCAGTAGGAATCTGTTGAAGTCCTTTATTCTTACAGCAGCTTCTTGTACTAGCAATTAATTTAAAACCCCAAATTTCAGAACCACTCCTCTTCTACAGGCAGGCTGTTTCACCAATGTTTTATGCTCCTTTCTGCATCTCTCCTTTCATCCTGAAGATATGACAACCCCTTTCCTCCCACTTCATAGAAGGGTTCCCTTGCTGTGAGGCTGCCGATACTACACCAAGGTCTGAACATAGTTCTGCTAAAGCTCTGAGGATTAACAACAATACAATTTTGTTTTAAAAAAGTGTGTACATGAAATGTCACCTCTCGTATGCTACCATGTATACTAAATTTTTCCACTGCATTACAGTACTTAAAAGGATAAATTTTAAAACCACTATTATTTCTAGAGGCTTATTTTTACAGATAATGGTATATTATAATGCTGGACATTCCTAATAAACATCATCAAACCCCCAAACAAGGTGCTTTAGAAGTCTTAACTTCTAGGGCATACAGGTGTCAAGGTTTCCCCACTCCTCCTTTCACAAAGCAAAAGACAAGATTGTACTTAAAAATAATATTAGTGCCCAACAAAAAAATTCTTCCTGTATTACCTATTCTTTGAATTACTTTCTATGAAATGTAAGATTACTTTCAAAAAAATATGCGGCTTCTCCTTTATCTATAGTGATAGTAATGGGACTAAATAGCACAGAGCCATTTCAAAATACCATTTCATTAGAAATGGCTTAGTGTACACCACGTGTGATGTAACTTAGACTGCCTCATTAGCAAAGGTCATCCCCATAGTCTAATATTACTGGGTACATTTTACTTGTCAGTTAAGCTTGGATGAATACATACAGTTAACAGATTGAACAAGCCATGCAGATGTTTCCTATCAACTCTTGACAAATGAGAGATAGATAAGGCCATACAGTTCTCATGACTTGCCGATTTTGACATGCTGATATCTGTATAACAAACTGGTCACAACTACAAGCAGAAATTAAAACTCTGTCGTGGAATTCAACTTAGCTTGCAGCTATGAAGCTGCACTTTCCTATCACAAATACTATGCCATTCTAATATACAGCATTTGCCATAAAGTTTTGGGGCCACCTAAGTAGTCCAGATTGATGTGTCTATTTATTTTACAATAAATACACAAAATTGCACTTCCCTGAATTTATGAGTAAGAACCTTTTGCACCCATAAGTTTCTTTTTTGTAACTCTTTATCCAAAAACCTAGAAATACTTTTCTTCCCAATGCTGCCCTCATGTTCCCTGTTTGGCTTTTACATCACTCAATCATCTTCTCTGATCCTTCTGTTTCTTCACTTCAATGTGCAGCTTAACGCTGCAGTTAAGTGCCTTCTTGTTTACACTCAGTCAAACTGAAGGTATAGTACACATACATAGCTCAGACGGCTGCATACTGCTACACAAGGTGTTTGGAACACGTGATAATGTTCCACAGTTGAGCTCTCATAGGCTATAACAGAGGTTAACTTTTGCTTATGCTTCACCTGAAAGAGCGACTTGTCTACCAGCCCTGAGATCTACCTCAGCCCCCTGCAGAAAAGCATTAAAATTTCATGATACCGAAAAAAGATAATCAGACTATTCATGCATAATCCTGCTCAATTTACAATGAAATAAACTATGTCTTAAGAACGTGCAATTTTGGAATATAAACAGACAATCTTTGAAGGCTTCAGAATCTGTATTTTGTCATTTGGATATTGGACAATACACGACTGTCACTGTTTCTGAAGTACTCTTATAAACTATACAATCCTCACACTGCTAAGCTCAGGGTAAGGAAGAAGACTCAAGCGTGGCTGATGTTTTCCCTGTGCATTTCGGGACAAGATCCATCCTTAAACACAGAGCCCAAGGGGACAGGAAAAAAAAAGCCAGGGCTACTAACACATGGGTATCGTGGTCATTATTTTTCTAGGACTGTCAGAGAGGAATTGCCATGGAAAAGCAGCATTTTACTGAAAGAAGAAAAGGTATACAATGGTACTGTCCAAGAACTGTTTCGGGCCAGTATTTTCTCCCAGGATCAATCCCCTGACAAGCAGAGATCTTTATGGACAGTAGGACAAGGGCTGCCACTTTTCTGTCTGCAAAACCCCAAGCAGAAATATTGTGCTTATGCCCCACATAGTACAGGCACAGAGAGTCTGAAGCTTCTGGAAATGTTAGATTTATTGTGCGTCCACTGCACAGTTCATCTCTGCACATGCAGTAAATGCAGCTTACTCAGATGCATCAGACTTGCGTCGTACGCACAAATTACCCATGTGGTACACGCACTGTAGGTTTGCACGTATGTAGAAGAAGTCTCAAGGATTCCCCAAGGAAACAAATTTTTGCCCAAACAAAATTTCTGCAAAGAAACGGGAATGTGCCAGGAAAATATCCCTGGCTGTAGCTTGTCTCCTGAAGTGGCCACATCCGCTTTGTGGTTTTCAGGCTGACCCATGCAAGGAACTCAGGGAAGACACTCACTCTTACCCGAGACATCACAGGCTGGATTAATTTGCAGCAAAGCAATATTCCGGAAAATAAACTGTGTTTGTCAGGGAAGACAAAACATGATCATACATTTTACTGCACACCTCCAAAATCTGAGGGCTTATCCAAGAGCTAATACTGATAAATATTGAAAAGAGCCCTAATTTAGAATAAATGTTGATTACTTAAGAGAATGACATGCAATTGCACACATGTATATGTATCTTAATGGCTTCACAAACAATATTTCATTGGTCATTTTTTTCCCCAGCTATAAATCAGCACTCACATTTTCCCATTCATTTTTCATGGAAATGCTCTGAGTATGTACTGGACAACTTCTGATTAATTTTCATTTGTTTTCTAAAAACAAAAACATTTTTCTTCTGAAAACAGTCTTCTCGAACAGAAATGCAAATTAACCAGCTTTTTGTTCTCCAAATAATACTAATTTTTCACCATAAGTATCAGATTTAATGCCAATGGGTATTTGTTTATTTTCTAAATAAAACTGTATCATCTCTTCAGTAAAATTAATAGAGAACAACTTGATTCTGAACACATTTTTGAAGTACAGCTTAAGCACTCATACATTTATAAATATTGCCTCAATTTACTTAGCTAGTTATTCCACTGTTCATTTTATCCCTATGAAAATTACAGAGATAAGCTTGTAATGTGCAGACCAGACACACTCACTACTCCGTTCATCAAAGATCTGCCACTGACAATGGGATCATACATCTAAGTTATGTAAAAGCATCAGCAGCTTTAGATTTCTTTGATAACGTTTATCCTTTCTTGGTTTCTGAACAGCACCCATTACTTTATAACACTATGGTATTATCAGAGCCTATACGAGCTATTCTTCCACAAATAAGACATATTTCCTTTGCCAGTCTCACCAGAAGGAGGAGACCTTAGCTATGTTGGAAAAAGTATATTCTAAACATCTATGTGAAGTTTACATTTCTATCAATAGGTGGCAACACTGTTATGTGTAACATACGAAGCATACGTCTTTATGTACATGCCCATGCCCAGACAATTTCTATACCACTATGGCACGCTTTTTCACATGTTGCTTCATTGTGTTTTAAATGTTACCTGACACCATTTTCCAACTACATACAAGTAAAAACTATCTGGTTCATATGCTTTTTATAGAACATATGTATGCATCATTGTGGTATTTTAAATTATTTTAGTAATTCTCCCTGACAGACTGCAAACCATACCAGTTGGATTAGGAGGCAAATATGTGCACTTGGTGTATGGTCAACTGGATAATGCATACCATGGCTGCTAATTGGGGACCAAAAGATTTTTCAGGAAGACTGAAGAGTTGAGTTGCTCTTGCCCCTTGTGAAGCCCACGTGGCTGCTGGGGCACTTATGGAATTTTAGGGGTGTTGAACCTTTTGCTCATTTGTCATCACAAACAAATTTTATGTTGCAGTGTGATGCAGAAAAAGTCCAATTTCTGAACGGAAAACTTTAAACATGGTCATCTGTTTAGTGTGTCTTATGTTGAGTCTCACATCCAAAACCGGTATGTGCGGGGGGAAAAAAAGTACCGGTTGGGGATGTAAAATTGCTACTTTACAGAAAAATCTCCTGAGGTACAGCCAGGGTATGTGATTCGCTCGAGGTCAGAGAAGAAGCCACTGGTAATCAGAAACAGAATCTGCCTCTCCTGCCTCAACTGTGAGCTTTAGCCAAGAGGCAGATGCCACCTTGCAGATTACATTGTGTTTGCCACAGTCAGTAAACCCAGAGCTCTGTTAAAGCTAAGATACCTTCATAACAGCTCACCATCACAAAGCACAAAGGACTAATTAATTCACTTTCCAAACATGTTTTTTTAAACTTCTATCACACCAAACAAGAATAGCACTAGAAAGCCTAGTGCTACTAAACCTACATTTCTATATATGCTGTTGGTGTATAGAGAAAAGCTAAACCTTCAAAGAGACAGGATTATACAATGAGATAGCAGTTCAACACACACAGACAGTCTTTTGTTATTTTCTGAACTACATTCATCTCCCTTTTCAGCAGCGGCTTTTTTTTTTTTTTTAAACTAAAGAAAAATCCAACTGTGTATTCTCAACTGATAAGAAATGAATTTGGGTGTCAGTGCAACAGGAAAGCTGTAGAAATTTTGATAAAAGCTCTTTCGGGGGGGGGGGGGGGGGGGGGGGGGGGGGGGGAAGAAAAGACATCACAGAGGTTATGTTGGACAATGTTTCAGATACCATGGTTACAGCTGACCAGAGAAGGAGGCTTACTGTATTACTTCTCTTTGGATACTCCATTAATTTTCAGTTTAACAGCATTGTCACATGCTGGCTAGGGTTCAAATATGATAAAAGAGGCATATAAATGAAAGAGATTTACAGATTACTTGGATAACATTAAAAATGATATCATAATTTAAACTACTTCAAGTGTTATGAGGATAGTTAAAACCCATCAGGGCTAACATCTAAAAACTGTACAAACTTTCATAAATTTACATACATAAATACTGATACATCTCTACTGAGTCTACATACATACATATGTAGACCCACAGCCCAGTTTTCCTTATCTGAAGCGTTCTCTTTGCACTGCCACAAAACTGATATGGGAATAGCACTGTTATTCTAAGAGAACTCAATAAACAAACTGAATACATGTTTTAATTGACAGCATAAGGCAACCATCTCCAGGTTAAACAACTAAAACTCCAAATACGCGTATGTACGTGTAGCAGCACTATTGATGGTCAGATTTAACACAGAAGGGCAGTAACCATCAATGATCTTCTCAGCTACATTTCCACCTGGTGGGAAATACTTGGTTTATTTAAAAAAATACTTCCAGATTTAAGTCTTTCCTCCTCCTCTCTCCTTTCTCCTTATTCCCTTGCTTTTTAAACATGGATATACATGACGCACATCCTGAGATGGCAGCATTTCAATGACAGTAAATCAGGCTGCCGTGCTTACTGAAGTTATTTTCATGTTTGCAGATGATGAAAAATGATGTGTCTAGGACTGCAATCCACACTATTTTGTGAAGGCAAACACATAGCCTTGGTACTGCAGTAAGCTTTGGTAAAATACATTTGTCACAGGGAAACCATAGCATTTTTTGCAGTCAGAAAGACTGCAAAATTCCTCCTATTCCTTGTGGAATCCATTCAGATTTATATAGTTTTAGGCTGGCCATTTGTTTGTTTATTTACTGCCTCCTAGGCAAAATACTGTGCCAGAAATCAGTATGTAGAATAAAAGACTCATCTACGTTTTCTTCACATAGACATATTTGTGTTCCACTCATGTATCTCACCCTCACAGTATAGACAGATCAACCTATCTACTTACACCTTACCAGAAAGCTATTAGTGGTAATTTATGGAAAATACGTAGTAACTACTTATTAAGGTAACCCTAACAGGTTTATCATTCATGAAGGCCTAGTAAATTTACCATATGCTTAGAAATATTTGCCCCATCCTCTCTATCTTATTTCTTGCCTGCAGAGTGAGAATTATGCATTATCCAGTTATAAAAAAAGATTGCCAGTACCCATGCAGAAATTCACAAAGAACTGCAGGTAATTCAGCAGCAAGTGTCACAGATGAAATAAAAATATTCCTATACACAAAACCTTCACAGAGGAAGAACCACATACATGTGGTGACTGTAATCTAGTCATTAGTTTACAGAAGAATCCAAAGTTTTCTAAGTGCGCTATAAATCTACATAATGTCTCAAATGCTAGCTGTTGCTTTTTATCTTTCATTTATCTGAAAATGTATAAAATACGGTATCACTAGACAGCTCTTTATTGGCTATCCACCTGAAGATGCTCAGGAGAGTTATTCTAGCAAAAAAGATAGCAGTAATTTACGCTCAAAAAAAAGGCTCAATAAATTGATCTACTTTTTTTCAGAGTGATCCAGGAACTAATCAGATCTGCTAAGTCTCCATTTCTGCAGGTTGCTAACACACATATTGGGGTGGGGAGAAGATGGGCAAAACACTTCTACAGAAAGTCTGCTGTTACCTTTACAGACAGAAAACTTGTTATGTAGTTCAGAAATACATAACTCCCCAACAGAATTTGGCTTAGAAAATATCCTTGGATGGGAGAATCTTGATTTGCACAGCCATTTTTAACCTTGACTTCATTTTTATACAGAGAAAAATTGAAAACATTCTTCAAATATACCATGTTATGAAGTGTAAGAAACTCCCCCAAAGGGAAGTACTGGCAAAACAATTCTAGTAAATATATCTTGGCTACACTGCTACACTGAAAAATGTAAAATCTTTTTTCCTCCAGAAGCATTACCAGACACTTTAGAAATGCTGCATGGTATACTGATTCGCTTCATCCTTCACTGATGCACAGTCACCTCTAACCAGAAAGGCAGCAGTACTTAACAGTGTGTAAAAAAACCTCCCTCCAGTTAACAGTAAGGAGGAAGGATAACTTACCCAGTAAGTTAACTTAGTTTATGCTAAATGTATTAATCTTGTACAAACCATGAAATGTGCTTTCTGAATACTTCCAACAAAGACTGTGATGTAGACAAGGCTTGTGTAAAATATACAGAAGACCTAAAAATATGCATGCAACCCTCACATGCATATGTGCAAAGGCAGGCATAGAGAACAGCTCTGGAAATAAAACATTAATTATAATATCTTGAACATAAATAGAAGTGTGAAGTATAATCATCCTAAAATAACACATCCTGGGGTGGGGGGGAATTACTCTAACAAAATGAAGTCTCAAGTTCTTGCAACAGCACACAGTATTTCCAGTGCTAACTCCAGTATAATTTCTTACAAAAATGCCATCAACAATCCTGCTATAGTAACTCCCTGGAGATAAAGGATGTGCCTGCTCAGATTTTGCAAACAGAGACAAATCTCTTAGGGGGAAGACCCCCCCCCCCCCCAAAAAAAAAAAAAACAGAAAAAGAAAATGACACTATTTCTGTGCCTATTCTAACATGCTTAAGTGATTTTATCCTGACATAACTGAGTTGCCCTTTTGTTCCTTTTCAATTTGATTAGTATAGCAAGATCTGCTTTTATATAGTGTTTAGAAATAATCACAGCTAGAGTTCATTTGATGCACCTTGCATGCCAGATTGTCAGAGCACTAAAAGTTTAATTGATAATAAAGATAATATCATTGCCTTCCATTTATATGGCACCTTTCACAGTGAAAGATCCCAGAGGCACTGTTGACTTACAGGTACCACCGGAGTGGAAATGTGATTGCTATTTGCTAGCATATAGCAAAAGAGCTACAAGATGGCAGACAAAATGAAATCACCACCCAAAAGTTCAGGATTCTCCTCTATTCACTCCCCCCACCCTGACAGCTTTGGTCCTAACGGAACAACTGCACTTGATTAGACAAGCAAAAATAAAATCTAACATTCAACCCTTTTTTCTATCCAGTTATTTTGATTGATAACTGAAAGAGAATGCAGACATGAAAGATACTCCAGTGTTTCTTCACAGTAATTTAATCACAAAGATCCTCTGAAGCACAGATACTGAGATGAAGAAATTTTCAGGCGCCAGAGCGACAACCTGGCCTGGGTTTCACAGGGCCTGAGTGAATGGCTGCCCCTGAGTCTTCACCGTCACGGTTTCTGGAGAGGATGGCAAGAGCCACAGCACCTCAATTCCCTCCCAACTCAACCCTGTCCTTGTACAGTGTAGAACTGCAACTGAGCTCCACTGATTGCAAAAACTTTGAAAAAGCTTCTCAAAAGCATGGATCCTCTCCACATTAAAAAAACCCCACAAAGTCATCTGAACACAATCAATGCATTTTCTAGCTGATGAAAGAGTAATGATCAGCTTGTTTCTGATGACTGAAAAGATCACTGCCTCAAATGGGATGGGAGAAGGGGCAAACCTTCTCTCGTTTTTCAGGCATACCTTAGTCCAACCAATACTGAAGACAGTATCGATGTATTCTGGATGTTTCTAACTAGCATCTGACAGCAATCTGCTATTCACAAAGCAGAAGTGCTAGCCAAAGCCTGATGACCAGCTACTCTCCTAGACCCCAGCAAGGTCAAGGTTCTGCTCAAGGCATGAAGAAAGGAATCAGCCTCAACAACTCTGTGTCGTGGTTTAACCCCAGTCAGCAACTAAGCACCACGCAGCCGCTTCCCCCTCCCCCTCCCAGTGGGGTGAGGAGGAGGAAAGCAAAGGAAAAAAAAAGTAAAACTCGTGGGTTGAGATAAGAACAGTTTAATAACTAAAGTAAAATATAATACTAACAATAGTAATAATGAAATATTATAATAATAGTAATGAAAAGGAATGCAACAAAAGAAGGGGGGGGGAAGAAAAAAAACCAGTGATGCACAATGCAATTGCTCACCACCCGCTGACCGATGCTCAGTTAGTTCCCGAACCGCGATCCGCGCCTCCCGGCCAGCTCCCCCCTGTTTATATACTGGGCATGACGTTCCATGGTATGGAATACCTCTTTGGCTAGTTCAGGTCAGCTGTCCTGGCCATGCTCCCTCCCAGCTCCTTGCACACCTGCTTGCTGGCAGAGCACAGGAAGCTGAAAAGTCCTTGGCTTAAGATAAGCGCTACTTAGCAACAGCTAAAACATCAGAGTGTTATCAACATCATTCTCACACTAAATCCAAAACACAGCACTGTACCAGCTACTAAAAAGAAAGTTAACTCTGTCCCAGCCGAAACCAGGACACTCTGATGCACAAATCTCTCTCCAGTGATGAATGGTAAGCAGACATCTGTTCCCATACCCCTAGACTTCCCTACAGTATTTCGCATTGTGGATCAGAGAGATGGCAAGGATCCAAAGAACTGTACTGAAGTCACTTAAGTCCTTTTTGAAGGCCCATACAGAAAGTAAGGACGCAAAAAGCAATCTCAGCACTGCAAACCTCTCCTCAGAGGACTGATGTCCTGGGTTTGGCTGGGATAGAGTTAATTTTCACAAGAAGCTGGGAGGGGGCACAGCCAGGACAGCTGACCCGAACTAGCCAAGGGGATATTCCATACCATATGACATTGTGCTCAGTATAGAACTGAGGGAGCTGGCGGGGAGGGGAGGAGGGATTGCGGCTCAGGAACAGGCTGGGCATCAAGTTCTGGGTGGTAAGCAATTGCATTGTGCATCACTCGCTTTATACATTCTTTTATTAGTATTATTGTTGTTAATATTTCTTCTCTCCTTGTGTTGTCCTATTAAACTGTCCTTCTCTCAGCCCACGAGGTTTTACCTGTTTCTTCCGATTCTCCTCCCTAGGTAGGGAAGGAGTGAGCAAGCAGCTGCGTGGTGCTTAGTTGCTGGCTGGGCTTAAACCACGACGACTGACAAAGATACAGTCTCTCCGTTTGTATTCACAACATCATAGACTCAAGCAACAGCAACAGACAAAAGGCATTGAAGCCAAAGTTGTATTTATCTCATGTAAGCATAAAGACATCCCAAATCCCACAATTTTGTAATGTTTAGCTGAAATCAGAACTAGAGACTGAATCTGAACCCAGACTTAGGCAAAGATGAAACACTGAAGAATATGCAAACATCAGTCCTACAACTGATAGCAAATTTCAACCAGAGGCATTGATGCTTGGCCAATACAGTTCACAGTTCCTGCATTCCTCAGGATTTCTCATTCCCAGAGGGAACTACTTAGAAGTGATGTTTCTAGTTCTCTTAATCTCATCACTTAGCAATATACTGTATTTGGTATAAATCACTTAAAGCCAGTCTAATTTCAGACAGGGTGGGAAACCTTCCAGGAAGAGCACCGCTACCAGAAAAGTCAGCACCTACTGAATTAGGCATCAAATAATTTAATTTTACCTTTCTATGAAGAAGTAGTTACTTTTCTAAGCTCATGATCTTGGCCTTTGCTCTTTGGACTACAAGGAGGGCAAGAGGCAGACAGTCATTTTTTTACCTAGTTTGGAGTATAATGTAACAGAATACTTGAGAATATTCTTATATTTTTTAAAAAATGTTAATTATGCAACCATGAATACATTTAATCTCATCTCTCTAGCTGCCAAGTCAGCCTATTTTGCCAAAAGAAAGAAAAAGAAAAAACTAGTGTCTTTTATCTGCACTTAAAATACCAAATTGTGTATTTCAAAGGAAGGAAAAAATGCTGAATTTGTTGCTCTTTCTTTAAGTTCTTTCAGGTCTTTAATGCATGAAGGCTACAGCAGAAACTAAAGTAAGTTACTTTTTTTTCTTTTTAAAAGAAAAAATATCATACAAACTGGATCCATTTCATTCACAGAATTAGCTTCCACCCATACCAAAAGTTTTCTATGGATATGATAATGCTCTCATCTTCACTTTCTATGTTTATACAATCTGTTTCAATTGAGTTACTGTGGATGCTAAACATAAGCCCAGAAATGGATCCACTCTGTTTTCAGTGGACACACAACCATTTTAGATTTACATCTTTGTTGCTGACATTAGAATACATCTTCATGTTACATTTTCTGTTTGGGTGTTTCTCAAAGTATTTGTTACCTCCATGCATTTCAGAAAAAAACCCATAACCCAAAACTTTATTATTAAGATAAAAGCAACATATGGATATATTTTCTGGTTTATGCTTACAAGAGCAGATGTTTCTGACAACAGAAATACTTTTATGGATGAGTTACATATTAAATTTGGAGGAGACGGAAGCTATTAGTAGATTCAGATTAATTTCATTGTTGACGAATGCCAGGCAATGCATTCATACACACAACTGGGCTCTAAATAAAATGCATTTACTCAAGAGAAAGACCTTACTATTACCATAGACAATTTCATGAATGTTGCTGCTCTCGTATCCTGACAATGGAAAATAACACAAAATAAAAATATCAAGGTGTATTAAAAAATTAAAGTACAAAACGAATCATTAAATATTCTGAGTGATGTGGCATACAATCAATGCTAAGCCTTCTCCTGTAATACTATACTTACACTGTTTATAGTAAAAGTAATACAGATTCAGAAATGGACAATGAAAATTATTATTAAAGTAAATATCCTTCAGGTTTTGAACCCTAGGTGGATGTCTTATCTGCTGCTATCAAGTGAGGATTCTGGATTACTGATCTGTTGGACTGTTCACTATTAATGATAACAAGCTGGTTCAATTTTCCACTGAGCCATAAACTAGACATGAGACCCCAAAAAAGCAAATAAAAAGTGGAACAGAAGTCTAGAACGTACCTCTAACAGACAATGGCAAATTTCCATCCAGATCCTCTGTTCATAGTTCAGAACAGTCTCTTTTGCAAACCAAGATCTAGAATGTGTATCACATACTTATTCTCATTTAGAGCATCCACAAAGAACAAAGTAAATTAAATATCTCTTGGGATCTTGAGCAAAAAAATGTTGAGAGGCTCAGCTTCAGCTTAGAAGTCTGTTATCACATGTGCTACGTTATATATAAACACTGAATGCTTTGGCAAATTCATTTTTCTACAGTGAATTATGTATGAGCTGCTTTAACCCCCCTTCTCCCTCCCTCCGTTAAGGGCAGTCAACACTATGCTCTTAGACTGATAAGTCATTCAGATCATCTGTGGTTTTAAGTCATACATTCAGCTGCATTAGTCACATCACTGTTTACCATCACCTCCACAGGTTGTTTTGTTTTCAGTGAGCAAAATGCCTGATAGTAAACTTTGCAGCAACAATGACAAATATTGCACCTTCTGCTGTTAATCCTTTTCATGAAGCTTCTCTGATCTATTACAAATGTAAACCCTCATTAAGATTCCTATCTTTTTTTTTTTTTTCCTTTCTGTGTATATTACCACAAGGGAAACTCTAAGTCATTTCTCTCTCACTGATCCTTTAAGAGCCTGTGGCTACTGCTGATCTGTATTAATTGCTACTGAGAATTCAAAATCTGCATCTTCAAAACAGGCCAGAACAGCTCCCTTCATCATTATGTCAACTGCAGTAACATTTTACCATAGAAACCCTGAGCACAATGAGGCCGGAGTCTTCTGTGATTTCAGAGTAAGAAATAATTTCTGGTGAATTACATTTACAAAACAATTTAGGGCTTTTTCCTTACAACAGTAATTTCAATAAGCACTTCACTCTTTCCAAGTTCTTTTAAGTATATCTGAACTCACCACAGTTTGCCAATTTAGAATATAAAAAGTTTTCTTTGTATATTTAAGTCATTAGGCTTACAATTTCCTCTTCTCCAAAACAGCCTTTCCAGTAGAGTAAACATCATCTAAATTTGGCCCAAACCTGCACATTCAAAAATAGATATGCAACGTGCATACTCAAGTATTGAGGACAAGTTCACTGGGATTAAACAGAACAAGCACAAACATTCAAGAATAACAGAAATAAAAGGATCTCTAAACTCTCTTATATCTGAAAACTCACTAATTCAGGAAAGTACAGGCACACTGGAAAACAGCAAAAAAAAGCCTGTTGGAAAATAATTATTTCTTTCTGTGTGAATATATACAGAGAAAATGTGTACAAACTTTTCACCCTAGAGCAGATATATCTGAAATGCAATTTCAAATTGTCACTAGCTTTACTATCCACCTCAGAGCATTTCAGTATATGTGCATTTACTGACAGACTAATCAGAAAAAAAATGAGTTTGCTTTAAAATTCTTTCTTCAGCAAGTCACTGCTGTGTCAAATCCAGTGGTGCTGCCTTTCCTGTCAAAGTCTGCTTTATTAGCTCAAGAGCACTAACAACAGCCTTCACATACAAATACCTTAACTGCTTAAATAATAACTAGAGGTATCATATCTACAACTATGAAAGACAGGCTTCCCTAACCGTTGGCATTTCCAGTGAGAGGAACCATTGCCTCCCCACAACAAGTGCCAAGAAATGAGAGAGACTAATGCATCGTTTAAATATAAAGTAGGGATCCAGAAGCCATGGAGATATCTGGCCAAACAGTTAAAGTTTGAAGGGAAGCAAAAAGTTTGCAAATAATTTAAACAGCTACAGAAACAAAACCCACTGATGTGACCAACAAGAGCTCACAGAAACGTTCACTTAAAAACTTGAAGATGGTATTTTCACAGATTCTGATAAAATGCTGATCATGTTTTAGCTCCAGAAGGCTAGTATCTACATTCACTAAACAGCTTACTATGAATAGTACTTATTTGACTTCAGACATTGATTGAAATACCCTTAAAAACAGTAAAATGTAGCATCATTTTCATTTTTATATGAATTATTTACAGATCAAAAAATGCTTAAAAATAAAACCTTGAAGAACTGTAAGCTAACAAAGTTGGGGGTTTTTTGCCCTACATTGGAAGGCATTTTAATATCCTACAGCATGTGTCTTCTTTTGTGAAACGTGGATTTACCAAACACTCGGGCAAGCTGAAAAAGCTAGCTTCTAGGGTTCAAATAAGAATATACTGAAGTGCATGTTGCAGAGTCTGATTGAAACTGGATTGGCAAAGAAGCTTATCAAACATAATAGCCTGAAACAGAAAATACTTTATTGCATTGTTTTGTTTACTACTGATTTTCAAGCCATGAAATATATTGTAGAGAATAGAATCTAAAATAAGATGCAGGTGAAAAAAAGTTTCTCCTCTAAAGCTGCATAATTAGCAAGGTTGACCAACAATCTATACATTCAAAAATCCAGCAAAAAGAATTTTCTGTTAAAGTTAAAAAAGGAAGAAGAGAAATTACGATACTCAACTATCAAAAGCTCAGAAGTAAGACCAATGGCAAAGTCAGAAGTTGTATTTAGCTCAACATCAAATCTTGCTTAGCCTCTCAAGCTATTTTCCAAAGAGTAACAAAAACCTGAACTCTTCCCCTTCTTATACTACACCAGTAAGCAAAGACACATGCCAGGTACAGGTGCACAGTGCAAGCATCTGCAGCATTTATAAGACTAAAGTGCACATAAATAATGTATTTAAGACACAAACCAGACAGAAATCAATGGCCTAGATGCAATTCTGGGAGCAGAATGCAACACCCATGCTCCATATTTGAGTTACAGAGGGCGTCTTGCGTAAAACATATGTAAAAGGTAGCATCTCGATGTTACGGGCCTTTGACCCATGCTAAAATGCCCAAAAAAAAAAAAAATCTGGCTTCTAAGTGGTACAGAGATTCTGAGAAGATATCTTGGTAGGTGGCATCTAGGTCTGCATCTCAACATTTTATGGACAGATAACAGAACAGCCAGTATTTTAGAAGAGGGAAACCTAAAACAGCAAAACCTAAACAATTTTAGTGTATTTTGCAGTCACACTCAAGTTTGCAGAAAAAAAATTGTTTCAGTCTAAACCCATTTATCATTATTTTAAAATAATGTCAAGGAGTTCTCTAAAAATCTTCAGTCATACATCATCTGTGTCCTGCAGAGGATTCAGGTGGCAAAAAGCAAACAAAACAAAAAACCATCACTTTGGAAATAACACTATATATCAACAAATGAAAACTTCAGAGATGTTATTGTACAAAAACCAACCCCTTATTCACTGAAAAAAAAAAAAAGCTCTTTAAAGCAGCATGTATTTCACATTGCTTCATCTAGACGTGTATTTCGCTCTGGGATTTTCAGTTTTTTCTCTACCTCTTCACTCCCAGGATTCATATCCTGATTAGTGTGGGATAGTTTCAATGCAGCTATTTTGCTCTCTTTCAGAGGCAGGGCCTCTGCTCAGCCCTTCGCTCCAGTCTCACCCCTGGCCTTCCAGTACTGCTCACCGCTCACTTAAGAGCATCATCTCAGACCTCTCCTACTCAGCAGCCTCCAATTTCTTAACCATGAAGTACAAATTAGCTACGATGGCTAAGTAGGCTCTAGCCCTTCAATTACTCTCCTCTTTTATTCTCCCTGTGTGGCATTAGCCACTCACGTTTGGATATAAGGCAAAATTGCAACATGTTAACAGCTACAACAGCTCATACATACTACACCATGGCCCCATCACTACTAGCCTTCAGGGTGTTTCCACCAAGTGACTTCACACCGTGAGTACTGCTTTTCTAAGCTCACTCAGAGATGCATATCCTGAAAATACTTCTGATACGCTCCTGATATGCTTCACCTTCACTGCCTGTACCAAATGCACATATACATATGGAGTAGTTATATAGTACTGAAGTATACGCATATATCAGGATGAAACACTCCTTTTGTCCACTCCATACACTTCCAGCTCTATTCTATACAGATTTCTATCTGAAAAAGAACACGAGGGTCTGGAAGACTGCGTGAATTTCCACACTTTAGCTGCCATATTCTCTTGGTTTGTACCAGCAATCTGAAATTACTACAATGGTACATAGCTAGTATGCACTTTAGGCTTCTCCCTAAAATGTCACCAATCCCTGCCCAAAAAATAAGCCTAATTAGAAAACTGATTTAAAAATCAATGTACTATTGAGCTACTAAATAGCCTTTCACCATAATTTTTCAGAGAGAAAACAGAGGCAGGCCATGGAAGCCAGTACGTTACTGAAAGTCATGTGGTATCTGGTTCTTTTGTAAATCTTCCCTTCTTCCTTTCTCAAAAAACCTATTCTCAAAAGACTGCAGCCCTTTTGTTATACATAACATGTCATTTGGTAGCCTGTATATGGCAAAACCAATAACGCATTCAGGCTAACACATGCATTCAAATCTGTTGCAGAAATCTCAAAAGCTTTCCATTAGGAGAACCACAGAGGTGGTCCCAGCTCCTGGAGCTGCATGGGTATCATTTCTTGCGGCATGCTTACCAGTGTCCTGTCTGCTTTTTCCAATGACTTCCCTTCTACCCAGGTTAGCTGTTAGGGCTGCTAAATCAGATCACTAGCTCAGCTGCTTTCTTACATCTTTAGTACTGTTTGTAAGGCTATGAGATTGGAAATTAGGTCCATATTTTCATCTTTGCTATCTCCTTTTGGTAAAGCCATAATACTGTATGTATTACAGAATAACAACCCCCCTAATGCTGTGTTAAACTGAAAACCAAACAAAAACCCTTCCACTCAAAATCCACAGCTTGATCTCTTCCAGAAATAACATCAGAATTCTGCTATTGCACAAGACTACAGAAAGAAGTTTTTCATGACCAGGCAAAGGACAGGGAATTCAGGTCTTCTGTTCTTAGCACCAGGACAATCCTCCTATGTGAGCTCTGAAAAGCTCTTCTGTAGTTCCACCAATAAAACAGGAAAAGATTTTTCCTGTTTCTGCAGCGTGGCTCCATCACTTCATCCACTATTTACAGCTTCTGGATGCTGTAATTCCAAGATTCATACAGGTGCCTATTAAAGAAACCCCAGACGTGGGTTTTGGAAAAGACAGGTGCAATGCAACACAAAGCTCATTAAGTCACTCGCTCTTGGGAAAGTTCATACATAAGATATTTCAGGGATGTTCAAACTGCACTAAGAACTCCGCAAATATTGTAAGCTATCTCCAAATCTTAAGAGTAAACGCTGCCCCTATATAAATTGTAAATACTGTCTACTTATTTACTTACTGACATCTTAATTTTAATTTAACAATCACCTTGGTATCCAGTTGCCAAATACATTTCTTGGTTTGTAAATTGTATTCATTTAGTTAATTAATATTTCTCGGACTCCTTTCTGAGAAAATAAAATTATTTGAGCTAAAGCTCTAGAACAGGCAACAATTATTTGAGAGAATTTCAACACAGAATGTCCACAAACAATTCTCCTTGCCTCTCTGGTAATTCACTTGTGTTAAACAAGAGGAGAGTTAGAATCAACTTCCCAGTTTTCTCTTTAGCTAGCCGTACCAAACCTTACAAAGACAAACAGAGAACTCCAACTCTGTTGTCTCTGGCAGAAATAATCACTCAGTTCTCTTAGCACCGTCCTCCCTTTTGTGTTTGGATTCTACTACAGCTCCCAAAAGCAGATCTCCTCCCCGCGCATTAGGAGGTTTATACCAACAGGCAACTGCATTGTGACAAGGATGGAAGGAAGCATGTTAGATGGGCAGAAAAGAAAGACTTAATTGAATAACACATACAAAAGCATCTCTCGTACAATGAATTAATTTTTCTTAATGTTTTAAATAAATGCTGCTCTTCATTCCTCCCAAACTGCATTCATAGTATAATTATATGATTGCTGGGGGCTTCATATAGCTGAATTATAGGGTGTCTTTTCCACATTAAGGTTTGTGAAAGAGTCTCACAGCTTCCCTTCATATTTCTCTAACCACCGACAAGGATACTCTCAAGGCATTCTATAATTCAATTACAACTATCCTCTGAGAAACATATAATTTTATAGAAAGAAGATTTAAGCCATCATGTATCCATTTTTTTCCTGTTATCAAAGCATTTCTCTGAAGTCTGGTATTAAATTTAAAGAGGTCTGAAACAATCTTAACCCAATAGTTTTCAACTGTGTCATTTGACAGTTGTCAGACTGGCACAACCTCCCAAGCTCACTTTTAAACTTAAGTCCTATATGAGCTAAGTACGTGTTGAAGACTATTGTACAGGAGTGTATGATGGGTTGTGTGCGTGTGTGTGAATATATATGTGCTCAGCTCAGTTTCTATGAAACTAAATTTTACATAAATAAACACACAAAACAGATTCAATGCAATTCAACTGTAACATCACATTCTTAGCTGTTGTACTAAATCTGATATGCTAATTAGAATGCAAAAAAAAATGTCTGGGCTAATTAGTAAATGGCATTATAGTATCAAAAATTCTTCCCTGTCATACAGATTCTTCCAGGCACAGAAATACTGGTTCGTAACAAATCAGAAAGTGTTTTATATGTTTTATAAAACCATAAAAGGGTTTTTCCTACGGAATGATAGAAATGTCAATTGTAGCCAAAAACTGAAAAAGTACTCAATGGACAATTCCCACTCAGCTAGTTTTCTCTCATGCTTTGCAGCAAAGGAAAGCCTAACTAGTGCAAGTAACTACCCCACATAAGCTACAGATTGCCTGAATTTGTATTCTAACAAAACAGCCAAAACCTTGCAAATAGCAGGATGTCTACAATCACTGCATAGCTCATAGGTATAACAAGTCCTACAATTCAAGATGTAGATGGAAAATGGGTTTAGATTTGCAAATCTTAACCAAACTTAATTTCCATTATTTTTACTCAGTTCATTTCAGTTGAATGATAGAACTAAGTTTCTCGTATCTTCTATTTTAAATCCATCGTAGGGATTTAAAAAAATTAAATCATTTAAATATAGTTTATTTTACTGTTTAAAGATTTTAATCTGGTGTTATTTTTCTAAAAATCAGTATTTATTGTACAACTTATATTTCATATTATCAATATCCTGTGCATCACAAAGTGTTATTACAAGAATACAACATTTGAAACTTGATCTTCAGCTTGATCAAATAAAATAGGATGGAAAAGTGAGTAAATTGTAAAGAAAAATAATGCAAGTATCTCATAAATGCACACAATTACGAGAGGAACAAAAGAAAGCAAGAAATCTGCTCACAGTTCTGGAATGCTTTGACACAGATGAGATGAGTTTAATCTCCTGAGTAGAGACACACAAGTTTGCCTACCCTGGTGTAACTAGGGCTCTCCAATGTCAGAGACTACCTGTGGTAGGCAACTGAATTGTTTTTACAAGGCTACCAGGAACAGCTTTTCCAAATGCCCAAGTTTGAAGAGAAACTGGCTTTGTTCTCAATATATTCATCAGGAACTTTACTGTCTTGAGGCATTTGGACATATCT
The DNA here is from genome assembly GCF_018139145.2 of Gymnogyps californianus. Lineage (NCBI taxonomy): Eukaryota > Metazoa > Chordata > Aves > Accipitriformes > Cathartidae > Gymnogyps > Gymnogyps californianus. The sequence continues at coordinate 18,923,234 of NC_059479.1, forward strand.
ATAAAAACAAACAATAGGTCTGGAAGGAACAATGCTTGTTGTAGCTCAACTTGTGGAACATACCAATGAACCCACCGCCAAATTCCAAAAATAGGTAAATAACATTCAGTCTTCTTGACAACATACTCTTGGTCAAGTCTTTTCTGATCTAGTATTTTGCAGTTATTTTAACCATGAGGCCAGAAAGCAAGAATTTTCACTGTTAATACATACTGCTTTGTTTATACACAATAAACAATACCTTTGTGTATTTAAGTCATCACTTGCGGTTTTTCAGATGCCACCTGAAATGGATTCTGAAAGCATCCCTGGGGCACAGAACTCCAGCTGTACCGTGCAAGGAAAACAGAGCCTGTGCATTTTCAAGTCATCTTTACTTGAGTTTATTTTAGTGTTTTTGAAATCTGCAGCCTCAAAGCAATCTCTGACTCATCTCTTTCTTCAGCAAATTCAAAACAAGCCATCAGAATAATTCAACTGCACCATGGCAGTTATTTTCTATTTCCTAGTATTTCAAGCATGACTGGATGGCAGCCAATACCAAATGCTGATTTTTGTAAGGGTAACCACTAGCTACCTAGGGAAGGGAAGAAAGTTGCCGGTTGACATATCATATTTTATCTATCATAATTTGTCAGCTAAACCCAAGAAGAGTTTCTAAAAAGACAATCTAGACAGCACTTCAAGAGTTTTATTTTTCAGATAACACTCATAGTTGACAAAAAATGGGTCTTTAAAACTCTTTCAGACTCCTGATGAAATTAAGCAGATATATGGAGGCATTTCACAATTATTTTTACATGAGGATGTTTTCTGGATCAAGCAGTTCTAGAATGGTGTTACAAATGACACTGCAGTAACACTAAATTGACACTTAAAAATAGAGGTGAATTTAATTACCTTCATTTTGCAAAACAGACTGCATTACCATATCTTTCACCACACAATTTGATTGGCCTGTAGCAACAATCTAAACATTAAACATACTTCAAAAAGAAGTTACTTGTGCAAATTCAACAATTACAGCATCCAAAATAACTAAAAAATTGTGACCTAAATCAAAATAATTCCAACATAAATGCATCTGAAATATACGATACAAACTTGAGAACTAAAACCTATGCCAAACAAGAAAATAAATATCTGCATATTCCAGTTTATACTGAACAACAGATACCTCATGAGCTTCACATAAGTAAACCAAGTATAAACCATTGCACAGGCTCTGTCTGCAATGCCTAGCTACTGATGCACTAATGATTCTCAAACAGAGATCAAAAAGCTTTATGGAGAAGTAAGAAAAAGTCAATATTATAGTTAGAATATTAAGTATGTACCTACAGACCAAGACAGCTGCCAATATTTTACATTCTACTCAATTTGGATGATTGCTGTACACTAGAAAATTTTGGTGGTATGCAGGAATATTCACTTTTGGTATCACTTTCCACCAATTTTAAACCAATATGAAATAGCCCATCATATAACAATCTGAGCTGTAGTTTAAACTGTGCATAGAAATAATGTTTACTTCTGTAAAGAATGCAGTCTTACTCAGTTTAACTGGAAATACGTTTTTATTTGAATTCTTTCATTTAAGAAAAGCTGTCCAATACTTACCCCACTAGCTTGGGGCTTGAACGGCTTGTTCAGCTTTGCTCAGGAGTGCAAATTGCAGGGAAGCTACAGTCACAAAAACTTCACAAAAAGAGAGATTAGTCTCCATTTATTCAACAATCCATTGTGAAATTCAGGTGTAGCAGGAACAGGCAGAAGACCAGTAAGAATTACTTCTTTTCCGGGATTTTCAGGTGCCTTATAGCAACAGCGACTACTTTAATTTTGTTAAGATAGATATTGCTTTGACACTTTTGTACAAATCAATTTGTTGATGCCTTGAAACTTGACAAGACCAAGCAGTAAAAAAGGAGGCAGACTATCCCAGGTGGGCCTCTGCTTCCCGCTCCCTCTGTGCTCAAGGACTGACCAGTTTATCAACCTTAGTAAGTGCCTTTATTGGCCTCCATTTTTCTGGGACTCATTTATTTAGTCTAGATCCCAGCTCCCTGTACTTGTAACTGAGACTGCATACAGAAAAAACAAACACACAAAACAAAACAAAACCCACATTTTGTCTAGAATCAAAAGGCAGTATCATTAACACAGGAACGATGACCCTTAGAGCTATCTTTGCAACTAGTCAGAGCTTGGCAGCCAGAGAACGTCAGGCCTAGTGACTAGGTCCAATGCGATCTAACAGAATTAAAAAAAAAACCAACCCAAACCGAAACAAACAAACGGAAAAAGCTCACTAGAGCTCATGGTCTACCAACCAGCAATAGAAAATGAGCAGTGGTATCCCAGATTTTTCTGGGAAAGGGAAGTATCTCTAGATTCATGGAGACTGGGTCCGTTGCCAGTTTGTGATGACAATGGACACCAATGGATTCTGTCATCATCCTGCCTCCAGCTGAAGTGCTTTGAGCACTTGACACATATGGCAGAACTTAGTATTTCATTTCCTTTCACCTACATGTCAGGGTCAGAGAAACGCTGGGCATTTTTCCTCTGTTTCAGTACTACAGCATATGTGCCTCAGTGCAGCTAATCAGTAATTCTAATGGGTGACTACTTACTCTAAGACACCTTACAGTGCCATCAGGCTCATCTGTTTGAATACCAAAGCAGTGAGTTTCAATGACGGAAATGTTCCTTAAAGGTAAAAACGTATTCGAGAACGATGTAGAAGATGCCAAAATTATGCTTCAGATTTGCTACCAAATGCCCGCCTGTGGTTCCACATTTCCTCTGTACCGGGCCCCATGAAATGGAGAAACATTAGTTTGGATACTGTTGGCAAGCTGCCTGGAACTCCACTGTTAAGCGTAAGGACTCAATTGCTTGATGTTGCCAGAAAGAACCCTAGGCTAAGACAGGGAGCCAACTTGGATGGAGGGAAGAGATTAGTACAATGAGGGGAAAAAAAAAAGTAATAGGATAAATAACAACACTGCAGGCCTTTAAAGACAAAGCTTGCTGGAAAGAAAATATCACATCAGATTTGTTTCTACTAAGAAAGTGAGATTACGCTGGGAAGCCCTGAAGAGGAAAACTGCTAAATCTTTGTGACACTGATCCTTGGAACACAGTGGAATAATACATTTTAATACGGTGTTGAATTTTAACAAACTGCAAAGGCCTTATTAAATGTTAAGTGAAGAAACAAAAAATCATCAAGATTTTCCAGCCTCTGAATTCCTCATAACTGTGATTATAAAAGGCAAATAAAATACACCGATAAAAATGTAGTGGGCAAATGTATCAGAAAGTATCCTGACAGTTAATGAATAACCAACAAAAAAGCATAAGCATGCTTAGATTACTGTTGTGACAATTCATATCTAGGGGTAAGCTAAGCAAAACAGAAATCCTCTACTTTCTATGTATAAAATGTCTTCAAAAGATCAAAATGATAGCTTTGTTTTTGTACAAATTAAAACCTTTTTCAGGGGAAAATCTCTTACATGTTATAGTACTTCTATGAATATCATAATTTGGCTATCTTTGCAGCGGGAGAAAAAAAAACCTGATAAGAAGTATACAATAGTTCTTTTAAAATGCCTCATTTATAAGTTTTCCTACAGCTTCCAAGAGCAGTCAAAGCCTAAGTAGAAGTTACTACTTTTCTATAACTGGCATATTGTTAATACAGTATTCTGAACTCCAAGGATGTTACTGGCTGCTGTGCTGAGTCCTGTTTACAAACCTTCAGCTTCCCAGTGACCCAAAAGAACAGAACAGCTCATTCTGACTAAGTGTGTAATATCCGCAAGAATGAGTAAATATTTAACTGAGTTAAAGCAGATTATTGACACAACAGATTTTACAGGGCCTTGACACAGCAGGCCTTAATGGGCAATTATCTTACCAGGAACCAGTTAGAGAGGTTGATGTTAGAAGGAAATGCAGTAGAAGCCAAGTCACAAAAGGTAAGTGAAAAAGCTGTGCTGGCTGCTGTGGATGTCCCAGGCACCTTGGTGGAGAAGACACCCTTCTCTGCTCCTTCAGCCACACCTGCTTGGTCATCGGCGAGGGGTACAGCACGAATGAGGAGGACAGCCAAAATAAGCACTTCGGGTGCTGGGACCATATGATTCCCATCTGATATTATCAGTCCTATTTTGCCACTAGTCAATAACGTTCCTATACAAGATCAACCAGGCAAGAAACAAAGAAGCATTGCCCCACGTGCTACCAGAGAACTTGATTTCTCTGCAGGTGCAGTCTGTCACATGGGGATGAAACACACTACTTGTACGCTCTCATCAAATGTATGCTCAGTGGAGGCCTAAGGACTAGCCTGTGTTCTCCAGATGTAAACTCACCTTTAACAGAAACCATTTACTGAAAAGGTTATTTTGGGATTCAAATTAGAGGATCCACAGAGAACTAATTCATCCACCATCCAAACAAAGGCCACATCCTACCACTGTTCCAGGTGCTGAAGAGATTTCTATTCTGCAAATAGAATAGAATATTTTCCCATAAAATAAATTACTAGCTCACCTAATTAGGTTGAAAGACCTGACATATACTATTTATTAACCAATTGAATCAAAACCACTCACCAAATAAAAATTATCCAGTCATGATATCTGAACTGAGCTTTTACTCAACGGTAACTAGAAATCTCAGTACTGTTGTATATGGTTCATAACAGCTACACACATTTTTATTATGGTGCCAGTATAAAAATGAGAAACACTTTGCAATTTACCTTATGATACGAAGTAGATGGTCTTTGAACAAGACTACAAAGTAATCTTCAAATAAAACGAACAACAAGGAAGCACACCTGAAAATGGTAGATCAACTGCTTTCATTAAATGCATACCAGTATTCTTTCAAAGATTCATTTGTTTTTGACAATTAGCTGATGATAAAAGAACCTTCCAAATCTTTCAAGGAGTAAATATAAGACTAAAAAACTCAAAATAAATTCAGTAAACTTCCCTGTTGTCCCCCCCAACAATCCTCATATGGTTGAAAATTGCGGCAAGCTCCACTGTGCCTGGTCTGTGGCAATGCTAGCACGCTCTACTCTAATAAAACAAAACTCTCTGAACTAGACAAGCCTCCTGATCATTTGTCTCTTTTTCACAATCCCAGAGGTTGATCATATCAGCCTGTGATAAATAAGTGAATCTAGGTAGGAGGAAATCGTGACCTGTTTTCATACAACAATTAGACCAAATAAAAAAGACACTGTCCAGCTAAGAATCTAGAGGCAAAAACTAGATGAAAACATAGAAATCAGTCAAGCAAGGACTTTGATCAAGCTGTTAAGACCTTGCTTTTAGCATTCAAGAAAAATATTTGTGAAAGTCCAAGTCAAAACTATATTTACAATCAATTAAATATTATGTTTGTGTAAGAAAGGAACAAAATATTTTCTTCTGCCTCTGGTCCCAATTTTTCCAACTGTCTCCATGCTATTCAATGTATGTCTATCATCAGGTATAAAAGCCCACAAAGTTAACATCCCACAACTTCAGTTTGTACTCAAAGACAATTTCCTTAGGAAATTCTAATAACCTTATCATCATAAGTATCATGATTATCATGTCCACTAATTCTCTTGGAAAAGATTCTGGAAAGTATTGCTATAACTGCAAACACATTTACAGAAACGTATTACATTCTGGGATGGAGGAGTTGTTTGTTTTTTACATTAAGCAACAACTTTGTAGTCTGCCCAGAACAACCACGCTATAAAGATGAGGGCAGATAACTTCTGCATGCTTCCCTGCTTGCCACCCTGTGTCATCTTTTTTGATTATTTAAACTCCCTGAAATGCATGGCCAGACTGAAGAAAATTATTTCTTTGTAGTTTTCTGAAGATTTAAAATAAAACCAAGAAGGCTGGAAAAAATGGGGGGGGGGGGGGGGGGGGAGTCAAAACAACTACTGACTACTATTGCTAACACCAGCCATTTTAATGATTGCTTCCCAGCAGTAGTTAGATAAGCAACAATTTCAAGAGTTTGACGAAAAGAAAAACTCAGAAGAGGTAACAGGGAACAGGAATGTTTTGGGGTTTAGATGCATCTATCATACTCAGAGTGTTTACACACCTTCAACATAAAACCTGACTGGTAACGTAAGCAGGAAGGAAGATTTATCAGGAACTGATGACAGATTTCAGCCACTAACGTCCATCACTTTCCTCCCAGAAGCTTGGTCTGGAGTCCCAGTCCTAAGCCCAAAATGCCGGGCAAGGGAGCATAGATAGGCAGTGGGAGAGGAAAGATTTTGTCCAACTCATAATGAAGCCAAATGGTGTACTGAGTGCTGACGACAGGGTAAGTAATTTCACACATACTTAGGCATATAAATATCATACATTAACATTACAAGGAACTTCTGAGTGCTGTGAATTCCAGAAGGTCCGTCCCTACTAAGCACTGAATTTATCTATAAGCACATAAGGGAAAATTCCAGGACCCATGCTCTTCTAAGTTATAGAAAAAGCACCCAAAAGGTGGGAGAAAAACTGCAGGCCTATTGCACAAACAGTAAGCAAGGTACAGACATATCAGACTGTCCAAAGCACCAGATAAAATAAAGCTTGGCATCATTGTTTAAGAAGGTCATTTTCCCAGAAATACCATAATGACAAGAAATTTGAGTATCCTATCTCATATTAATTTCCACTGTAATCTACTCTAATAAAAAAAATTATAAGTCAAGCTTAAATGTAAAGGAGGCAAGGGAAGAACCTGGTAGAATTTTGGTTACAAAATTATTCATCTTGGCTTTTCAATTACTCTGGAAATACTCAGCTGTTTAAATAGCAAACTACCAGTATATTATCCCTTAATAGCAGAAACAGAATTGGTAAGCCAGGCTGAAACCTGGCTGGGTGGATCGATTTTTTATTAATACATTCCACTTAGTAACATATGAACACTGTTGGCCTTGTAAACTTTCCTTCAACCCTCTTCTGAGACTTCAGACACATCCAACTAAGATTCATGCACCTATCAAAGGATTCCTTGAAATTATAATCACAGCTTTCACCAACGGGGTTGTCTTTGAGTCTGTTTCTTTCCTTTGTCTGCATTTACTTCCCCTTCTTTTTAAGTTTTCGAACAAATTTTGACATTCTCAGACTGCATAGCATACCTATATTAGTCAGAAGACGAATAATTCCTAATTCTTGTATTCTTCTTAGTCCTCTGCCTTAGTGAAGGGAAGAGAGCAAGGCTGAGGCACATCCTTATCAACAAATGCTGTTTCCCATTTTCATTCTCACGCCGATCTTACTACACATACATTCCTAATGCATGAAAAATACTTACAATCCTTTTCCCCAAATAACAAAGAACAGCTACGTTACATTTTCCAATTCAGTGTTTTGATTAAGGTATACACAGTGTTAGCTACTCTACAAAAGCATAACTAATTCAGTGCACTCAGTAAACATAAAATTTTCTAACTGTTAAGGCCAACTGGAAAAAGACAACAGGGCCTTTCAACTCTAGCCCGACAGCTCAAATTTAACTCAAGTATCTGGTATGAGCTAAAGGATAAAAAAGCAACGATACTGGGATTTAGATGACCCTTCTTTCATTCACAGCACTGCTGTTTAATCAGTATATGACAAGGATCAAGACACTCTGACTGAACAGTTTTATCCAAAAGTCTTAATTATCAGTGAACAAATGGACAGACACCTGCACTAAAAGGTATCTCTAATTTGAAGTGTTTGGATGTCGGTTGGTCATAGAAGGGTGTTAGCACCGCTAATCTGATTCTTCTTCTAGATCAAGTGAATCTCTAAAGTGGGGTAAGATTAACTCCCAGTGCAGAGGCCTGTACACAGCACTAAGTGACATGCGAATGGAGCAAACAGGACCGGACTGCTGTGCAAGCGCTACTGTAGTTAAGGCAGAGCCCTGTGACAGGGTGTGCTGGTCAGCCAAAGCCACAGTCTGTCTACGGCAGCAATCTCCTTACAGCAATTCAAGTAGAGCACTGGTACGAAGCAGCAGCTGTCAAGCTCCTTACATCCGCACTGTGATTAGGACAGATGATTTAGATATTTGGATTTAGATATTGTAGATATTTATGGATTTAGACATTTGCAAGAAACGCTCCAACTCAAAAGGCTACTGGACACATTTAGTATTTATTATTTTTTAAAGAAAATTACTAAATGCATTTAAGTTTCATGGAATAAGAAAGACTCTTACAGATAAACAATCATGTACGCAGAGAATGTTAGTTTATAATCTAATGAAAACACCTACCTTGGACATTAAGCTAGCTGGACACTAATTAAAAAAAAACCCAACAACTTCCTACAGAAAAGATGTCAAAAACTGACCAAACTACACCCAGAACAACTTTTTATATATAAATCAAGCATTGGGGGGGGGGAAGGAAAAAAATTAAAAATCAATGAAAACTAAATAATACAGAAGTAAAACATTTTTGTTTGGAAGGGGTCTCTGGAGGTCCAACATCCTGCTCAAAGCAGGCCTAACTTCAACATTAGGCAAGGTTCCCCACAGCCTTATTCAGCTAAATTTTGACACTCTCCTAGGATCCCACTTCTCCAGGCAACGCGTTCCCAGGTCCCTACCAACTCTCATCAAGAAGAATTCATTGTCCTGCCTTCCTAACCGGCATTACCCCATGCTCCCTCCTGACCACTGACTCCTGTCCTGTCACTGTGCGCACCCGAGAGCAGCCTGGCTCCTGCAAGCTACCACGCATGGACACGTGGGAGGCCTGAGACCAGCCGCTGCCAGTGAAGGCTGAACTCAACCCTTCCGTCTGTCCTTCCTCGCAAGGTCGCCTCTTCCTCCCCGCCTCCATTCAGCAGCATGCCTACTGAAGCGCTTAGAGTGAGAAAGACCTTGTGCGGGAGAGTTTTAAAACCATTTGGTATTGACTTCACACTGTTCCCACTACTAAGCTAACACCAAATGTTTATGAAAATTTCAGCCTACCAGCCTGCTAGCTGAAAATACTATTAATAATTAAACAGATAAAAAAAAAATTCCTTTTTTCTACTTCCTATATTGCAGGCCCCATCTGTTGTCTATTAACCCTTAGTTTGTAAGAAAAAAGGCTGAAGCTCTTCCTGTTCTGTGATTCATGGCAGGCTGACTATTTATAGTCCATCTGAATGATTTTCTTTCATTTTTTAATAGGAGTGAAAGAAGGTCTGCAAAGTATTTTTATTTGTTCTTAACACACTATGTTGTCAAAATGTCTTTTCTGAGGGAAAAGGTCAAAATCATGTGCATATCACAGAATTCTTGTACCTAACAGATTTTGCCTAATAATAATTACACACAAGTGTGTATTCGTAGGTGTATATATAAGTACAAATACAACTCATTTCACATGCATTTGATGGGTGAGATATCTGTTCTCTCCTCCCAGATGAAACTTTCAGACTATTAATCTTTTTCTACAAAAACACAGAAGATGAAAAAAGTAAAATGAATAAAGTAAATCAAACTATGTAAAATGGAAACTTAATTCTTTAAAAGGGCTGACTAATCTTGTAGTCAAATCCTGTTAAAATATCTCAGCTTGTCTCCTCCAGAAGCAGAAGAAAGAGTACTGCAATTAGATCATTATTTTCAGTAGTCAGTAACACTGCACTGATATTAGACGCTTCTGTTGACAGGGCAGTCTGGCCGGGGACCAGCTCTGTGAAGGGTCTTGGTGGATCCAAAGTGAATCCTACAGGCCCTTCCAGTCTGAATTGTTTTCTGATTTCACCAGTGCAGTCTAGAGCATATACTAACAGCAGCTTTTCCTTAGTGACTGAGAGTTATTGTAACATTTTAGCTACATTTCAACACACATTTAAAAAAGTGTACTGGTCAAAATGTGATTATTTTTAATAAAATGATTAACTATCACTTTTAAGGTTAAGAAAATACTGAAATAATACTTGAAAATAGCAAAACAATATATAAGTTATATGTTAAAAACAGTATTTAGTAATACAATAGGAACTGGGACAATCAGTAGGAAGTTCTGAAAAACTTATTTCAGTGTGTCTATGACCAACCAGTGTATAATAAAAGCATACACTGCGTACTAAGAGCTCTTGTATATGCACTGTATAAGAACAGGATTTTTTTTATTTGCAGCAAGATAAACATACACCCAGTAGTAAGACCCAAATACCACTCAGAGTTACAAAAACAGAGCTTGTTACTTGTTGCCACAATGAAAGGCGTGAAGTGCTGTCAGATCCCAGGCAGCTCCCTGCTCTGCTGCAAACCTACGCTCCCTGAGGAGACCAGGCATCCACAGAAGGGACCTGTCCCAGGCAGAGAGCCATCACACCCGGCTTTTTTCTTTAGACTGAAGGATTTCCAACTGCAGGACTTGGTGACAGTGCTGCCATATCAGCTCTGAATTTTTAAAAGGCTGGTGAATTCCAGTATAAAGGAATATTAATATAATAAACAATCCTTAAATTCTGATTCTAGCAGATCTGGAAATATACTAACACACTGCTAGAAATTATCGTCAACCTCAATGAGAGAAATCACTATTGACTTGTCAAAATATTTTTTTAAAAATTCACTAGAGCAGAGTATGACAGAACATTTTGCATAATAAACAACTGATAGGGAATAACAACACAAAATTCAACACCTTCTACCTCACCTCCTCAAAGCACCTTCCTGTATTTTTTCCAAATAAAAAAATAGATTTGAAGACAAAAATTGTTTTCAAGATGCAAATTATCATCATCTTTTTCTGTTGTAAAGGCAACGGCTTTTATGTATTTTATATTTCATATACTTTGGATGGGTGGATGCAGCCCTGTACACAGGGACATGAGGATGATAGGGGGACCAGAAGACTTTACAGGCACAAACACAGCACATGAAACACGAATTTAGCCAGCGCTAACAGGGATGTCTTGTTCACAACACTGTTGACTTTCAGAAGGTCAACCAACTTCAAATCCCTGAAGTGACTGACCAGCCTCAGTAAGAGCCAATTAATAGTTGCATGTATGCAATTCACAAATAGAATAAATAATATGTGCACTAGAGAAAATGCAGTGTTTATGGGAAATGCAGTGCACTGTGCAGGCTTTTCACACACCAAATGTAAGCAACTGCCTTACCACCCAGCAAGGAGCTTCTTTTCCCCCTCACATTTAGATGAGCATCTTGTTAACAGTGTAGTGAAGCTCTAGGGCTTTCAGGAGTTCTGGAGGAGGAAGAGGCTTCATACTTACTTCTAACTAAATTAATTATTAAAACCTGGAGAAGGGGAGAGGGCAAAATTTTAATCTCTGAGAAAACCTAAGCAAGGTTTAGGCATAAGAAAAATACCTGTATCCAAATCAGTGTCCTCTTCCAGGATAGCAAATCAGATAAAAACTGAGCCCTGGCTATAAGGTTATGGGGCTATTAATTCATCAGCTGGGCAACATCAGGAGAAAGAATCCTCTTCTTGGAGGAGGCACGGTTCTCTGTATTTCTGTTCACCCTTCCACAACGTCTGCAACTCTTATTTGTATTTGGACTTGGAAAATACTATCTTTACTTCATATTTCTGTTAGTATTTTCTGTGTTTTTAGCAGATTTCCACATAATTGATCCAAAAAATGGTAATCCACTGCTACAAATGCAGCAGTCCTTAAAAGCAGTATACTTAATAACTGACATCGATTAGAAGCTCTAAATGATCCTGTTGGGGTTTAGACATGTAACAGAATGCTTCTCTACGAAGTCACACTGGCTGATGAAGGAGTCAGAACAAGATGATGTGTGCAAAGGGGATGTTTCTTTGACTTTCAGCAGAAGAGGAGTTCCCTTTCACATCTTATACCCCTTCTCTCCCAAACTGAAATATATTCAAACAATTTCTTTGCTCCATTTCTCACCATCAGTCCGGCAAGTTGAGTAGTAAACCCCACAGTACCATATAGTAGAAGACAACTGAGATATAAACGCGTTGTGTAATGTCAATCCTAATGAGTGATAGAAAAAAAACCCTCAAAGAGCTAAATATCTGGCTTAAGCATCAAAAACTATCAAAAATTCACAGTTAAGGATAAAAGCCAAATATTTCCAAACTGTAATACTGTACCTTACAGATGTGTGGTACCACTTTTGCTCCCTGAAGCAGCCTGACTAAAAATATGCATTGTCCAAAACTCTGAATGAAAAGCTTGGCAATGCTATCAGCTGTGCCTAATTGCTCAGCGCTGCTGGAAGAGAAAAGGAATGTAAACCCATGCATTTATCTTTCTCCATTTGGGTACAGAGATGAATGGAAGAGAGAAGAACCAGGGAGAAGAACTAGAAGTTATTTTCAGACTCTCTTCAGTATAGTTTATCGCAAATGTAAAAATTCAGCTTGAAAAAACAGGTAACAAGAAATAGAGAAACACTTAGCATTTGAGGAAGTGTAGGTTTTAAGACCTGTCTCAAATGTTTTAGTTGTAGTTTTGTTCAACGTCAAAGATACTACTGACAATTCTGGACAGAGTTTCAGTACTAGAAGCAGAGCAAGTAAATTCCGGCTCCCTCCTACCCCCTCCGCCCCCCCCACCCCCTTTTAAAAATATTCTTACAGCTCAATCTTTCCCACTAACATTGTAAGACAATCAGATATGGTAATGACTGCAAAGTGCTCTTTTTTTTTTTTTACCTCCTGCTTCTTTTAAAATACACTTTAAAATTGAAGAAAATTAAGTGTCCACCAAGAGTGGCAGTTATCAAAACCCATCTGCACAGGCCTAGAGTTATGTAAGTATCACAAACTGACACATTTTGGGGCAGGAAAAAAGGTACAGAATATTCTACAGAAAAGAATTTCTCTTACAACGTACAAGACAGAGGAACAAGTATCAAGGGAGGAACCTAAGCCTCCTAAACAGTCCTCATGCTAGGATGGTGCATTACACGCATTCCTCAAAGAAATCAATCTTGGTCATTGTGTGCATCTCCATTTAGTTGGCAACAGCAATGAAGACTTTCGAAGTCAGTTTCCCGGCATTCCCTCCTCCTGTACTCTGCCCTGCAAACAGGCCTTACAGTGCACAAACTGGACTGCTTTTACATAAAGCTAAGCCAGAAGATCCACTCCAACCACTAACGGGCACTCAGTCCACAGCACTAAAGCAGACCCAGCTGCAGCCCTGCACGGCCAAAAGGAACACGCTGCATGTTCTACGTCTCACTCTACTGACCTGCTGCTCCCGTGGACCCACCTTCCATGCTAACGTAGGCACGGCCATCAAGACCCCCATACCAACACCATCAACTTCTCTGTAAACTGAGTGTTTGGATCTGACTTCTCAAGAAACACTACTATTTAAGACTGGAATAAATTAGACTTTACTTTCTGGATTAGAAACTGATGTTTTATACAGGTTTTCACAACTAACAATACATTTCATCTGGAACGTGCACTACTGTTTCTTTTTAGAACAAAGTCATAAAGTTTATGTTCAGCAAATCTGTCTGCCCTACATATTTGTCCTCTTGACGTACATGTTACCTATTACTACATTCTGTTAATCTTGTTTCATTATTGTATATGCAAAATGAAGACTCAGAATCCTTATCTGCTTTGCTTCCAATATTTGGTTCCACACCTGCAAGCATTTGAATTTCAGGAAGACTCCACAGTGTGACTTTTCCCTTTTTAAGGGTTCCAACTTTACCGCAAGTCTGCTGGTCCATTTAGACTTGTATCACCCAGCAAAGAAAGCAGCCAACAGCAGTGAGCTCACAAATGCAGAAGAGATTACTGATCTAAGCTCTTTGGTAGGCAGAACGCTTACATTTTCAGTCCATCAAGTACCAAAAACTTTCCTACATGGTTTACTCTACAAAACTATTAAAGATACCTCTTCTATTACTTCTTAATGGAAACTGAAACATGGCAAATTTCAATTACCATTTAATCTAGTAAGAGACATTAATCGAAAGGATTTACTATAAAACATAACTCAGAATGTAAAAGGCACATTTGCTAAGACACCGAATGCAGGCCTAGAGAGAGCGACGATGTCACAAACACTGCCTTGGGACAGCAACCCTAACATCACATTCTGATACTTCCAAGTTGGCCGCTAATTATTTAATTATAAATGTTACCCCAACACAATTATCCTTGTTTTTAAATCGAGTAAATTTGTGTGTAATATCTGAACAATCAGAGCTTAATTCAAAAATCACTAAATAAATATTGCTGAGGAGACCAATGTTTCACTTCAGTTTTGCTGCCAGGTAAAAAGTAGAAACAAGTTTTGAGGCTCCTGTGCCACTCACAGAAATTTTATGCTCTGACTTGTCCCTAAGCTCCAAAGAATGTATCAAGCATAAATGCTGAGTGAAGGGGCAAAAAGGAGAACGTAAAGGAGTAGAAGGAACAGCTTCTCCATGTGTTCACTTGAAACATCCCTTATACATAGCTTAACAGTGCGGCAAACAGCATTAGCTCTTCCTTAGAGCCATCACTTCAAAAGATTTTGCAGACTCCTATTCTAGCAGGCACTGCACAAATACAAAATAGAAGTGATCTGAGTCAAACAGTTTACAAATCAAGAATGAGACAGGAGAGAACAGATGAATACAGCAAACAGATGGGGACAGAAGAAGGGAACAAATAATGAGACAATACTGGTTAAAAAGCAGTCTCAGGGCACAAACTAAAGAGACTGGTGTTAAACACTCCATAGATATCATGAATGTAGAGTTCTACACAGGCCTTTGAGGATGATGAACTAACTTGGCAGACATTTATGGATAACCTTTTTGTTGAATAAAAGGGACAGGTGATTTTCTAAACACTTTACTAGATAGAGACGAAGCTTGGCACAGGCTGATTTGAGCATGAGTTGTCTCCTCTTCTAGGCTACAAAAAGAGGAACCAGGCCACAGAGATCCAAGAAGAGAAAAGTTAACCAGTTTATATTTGATGAGGCAGAGAAAGTGAGTTGGAAGAGACGTTGAAATGACAAGCCAGAAATCTAGTTTTTACAGAACAGTTTTCAGTGGTTATAAAGGGAATGTGTTTAGGGAAGACTAGAGGCAATGGCCACAGTAGTCAAGAAAGGCAGAACAAGATTAAGAGATTTAACTCTTCTGTCAGAGGAGTGATTTTATCTGTAACTACAAAAAGCAACTCACTGTGCCAGTTTGGGTCAACCAGAAGTCATAGAAATGGGCCTGCTGCAGCACTGAGCCTGAGCTATCACACCCTGCCAGATTCCTTCAGGCAGAATGCAACAGCAGATAGGAAAAAAAAACACAAAACAAAAACCAACTGCTGAACTCTTACTGTCAAGACTGCCCAGAGAAAAGTTGTACAAAGAGACGTGTGCAAGACAACAACGACAGAAATTTAGGGAAGACAGTGAAAACTCAGCTGTAAAGGTAAGAGGAGGAAGGATAACAGAGAGAGGATTAGAGACAAGCAGATGATCCAGGAGAGGGCTGAGTCATGAAAGCCCAAGGAGGAAAGGACTTCAGGAACGGAACGTGGTACAAAATGTTAAAAGCATGCAATGGCTTTCAGAGGATAAATGGCTTTTGTCTGACCTTTTCTTTGGTATTACTTCCTAAGCAAAATAGGTATTACTTCCTAAGCAAAATAGTCATTCAGCAACCCCCCCCCCCCAACTACTGTCACAGGACTCCTAAGAAGCTACCAGAATACTTGGTCACCAAGAGTTGTCTTTAACAACCCCCTAAGTCATGAAAAGTCACTGAAGTCTTCACAATGAGGTTTCCACCAATTATTCGCTACTTCTAGCAAAATGTTATTAATTATTAGACTTCAGAAAAACAAGCTCAAGAATATTTTTTATTAATATTTACTATAAGCCACAAACTTCCTTCTGTTCATATGAGCACTAACATGAAAAGTCAGCAACTGACAGGATATAAAGGCTCGCATCTCATTCAGCTTCCAATGACCCCAAACACTACAGAATATGGACTCCACTGGCCCCCTGCAATGGAAGAATTCAGGAGGAATTTCACACAGCAATGAAAACTGTGTATTTTAACCTTTATAGGTTATTTATACCCAAGGAGGAATAAAATAAGTGAAGGCCAATAATATTACTACATAAAATCTGAGGAGCAGTATCTGCCTGCATTTTAAGAGATCTGTTGCACGTGCGCGCGTGCGTGTGTGTCCTAGACACTCAAAGACGGACTTTTGGTTAAGACAGTGGAAAGCAAGTTGCAAACTATGAGATGACTTCGTTGCTTGAGCTGAATTTTCTCAGATAACTACATGCAAGTAGATGAAGTTAAGTTTCTTTTCACTTTTTTCCTGAAAAGAAAAAAGTATAATTATTATTTTAAAAATAGGTATATTTTTTCATCCAGTTACTCTTTTCTAGGGTAGGAGTGCAGTGAAAATAAAGAACGCCTAATGCAATGCTGACTTAAAAATCTAATTGTCCAACCAATTTGTCAGAAGTGACCTGACTTTTAAAGGCAAGAAGATGCTGAACATTATCCAAGTTTGTTAATTAATAGCCTCCCTAGATAAATTCCTTCTTACTGTTGTACTTGATTACTAAATCTCTCTGCTTCAAGGCAACAGATGGCTTAAGTTCTTCCAAAATTAAAAAGTCCAGAACTCTCCATACTACAACAATCTAAATTCAGTCAGATGCTTAAGTATTAGTATTATTTTTTGATTCAGTAATGAAACAGCCATGGATAGATGGAAAATTGACTCTTGCAATTTTCTGGACAGTTACAAGTTCAGAAAATTATTTATACGTTCCCCTTGTTTAGTAAACTGTTGATCAGCACTAGAAACATAAACAAAAGCACCAAATACTTGACACCAAATCTGAAACCATTATGACAAGAATGGGTCAATCACACCCTTCTGTCAAAATCGTTAGTCGAACATTCTCCATCATAAAAAAATAAAAAACACACTACACACTCTCAAGTTTTCAGTCCAGTATCTTCAATTGTTCCTTCCACTCCCAACAGAAGGAGACAGCCTTTCTGAACTGACCTAGATTAATTGTACAGTTTAAATGAAGGCCACAGTAACCATTTTCTTTTGGTGACTATACACTGGAAGACTCTAAACACAAATATCACTTATTTTCTCCTGTTTCTATGGCATCATGACCTAAGGGCCACCAAAGTCAGCAGAAACCTTTTAATTGATTTGAAAATGCGTCCTCTGACCCTGATGTTGCAAAGATCTGCACAGACAGATCCTTGCTTCAATGACTGCACATTTCTTTGTAGAATCAGGGCTACTAAAATACAGTGGCTGATTCTTTGCAGCCATTTCAGATTTTACTGCATTCCAAGTTGTTGAAAGCGCTGTGGAGTTTCTTTATCAAATTACAATAATCCCATAAAAGGAAAAATCTAACTTTTGGCATCATATGAAAGTGTGTTCAGAATCCAAGTGCAAAACAAATAGGTCGGTTGTCAGAACTCCTGGCACAAAATGAACATCAAGCCTGCTCACATTAGCACTTCTGAATAGAACATGTCTATTCATTTATTAATACTTTTATAATAACATCTTCAAACTATATACTTAGAATAGCTATTTTAAGTTTCACCCCAACTACATTCATTTTCCTCCTCTAGAGTTCATTGTATCTCATGTTTAGTATCTCACGCTTTGAAATGTTTTCAAAACATTGAGCTTGGGGACTTCAAGATAATTTCATTTTTAAGTACACTGTTGCTTCTGAGTGCATTCTGCTTTCTCCAAAATTAAGTCACAGAGAAGAATTCATCAACATTTCTATTACACTAACTTTTTTTTTTTAAACTTAAAATTTCAATCCATTCATAAGTGGCTGTTCTATTAGAATTCAAAAGAAAGAATGTCAGACCTCTGGGAGCTGAAATTCAATTATATGTATGTGTCCACTGGTGCTGGGGGAGAAGCTGATCTATATGTGGAAACCACAACACAGAATTCTCCATTGGTTTATGTAAGAAAAACAGCTTTTGTCTGCTAAAATGGTCAGTATAAGAATATAAAACTTCTAATCTGAAATTTAATTAGAAATAGGTCAAGAAAATGCACTTCCCCCCCTCAAATTTTCCTAGCATGCACCTCATTATTCTGAAAAGCATGGTATAAAACATATCTTAAAATAAAAGTATTAATATACTTTTAACACTGCTACCAAGAAGAGTGACAGTTTTCTGTCAGTTTTACAAAACATTAAAAAAAAAGCAAAGCAAAACAAACCACACAAGAAATTTGGGAAACCTTGATTAAACCAAACAGTTACTCAGAATTATCTATTAAAAAAAAAAAAATTGCATAAAATATTACCAAACTCTTCATATGTAGTTATTTCCTTCCCAGAAGCTCTTAGAAGGTATAACTGTAGAGATGTCCTAGATACAAAGGCCATCCTATCAGACACGCATAAATGCATGACATATATACTATAGTCTCACAGGCACCTTGGATTTCACTGCATTGCAACAAATATGGACAGCAATGAGATATTTGATTTTCAAGAAAAGCCCAAGTACTGCAATAAGCGATCACGGTGGAATAATATACTCCTGTCTGCCTTAAACTGAGCTGTCTACTGAAAGTGAGTCTGATATTAAAGGTACTCTGGCACACTGCAGAAGAGTTGAGAAGTTACATTTCTTGTAGGAAAAAATCATCCCAATAGCAGGAAGGAAAAGTGCCCAGTCCTGCAGTTCTTATTTACATGAGCAGCTCCCCTGAAATCTGTGAAATCACAGGAGACAAAAATACAGGCTCCATCTCACAGTTATGATCAGAGACTAATCTGCCAATTCATGTGCTTAAAGTTACTTACACAAGTGCATTTAAGTTTTGACCTCATTTGGAGGAATATCAGAACCCTTTGGTACACAAGGTTTACTACTTACAACTGTATTTTGATTCAGAAGCCAGTAAATTACTTTAAGCCAAAAACCCCCTAATTATTTGATAACAATTCAGCTATATATTAGACTAATAGCAGCTCTAGATAGGTTGCTATAAAATAGATGCTCAAAAGCACCAACATGATTTATTTAAATATAAATTCTTAAGTACCTACGTATAATAAAGTTTGTAATTCAGAGGAAAACTAGATATATTCAGTGACATTATTTCTCACTTAAATTCACTTTCTTCTGTCCACATATTTAAAACATACTAAAACTTAAATTTTTTATTTTATGCCTGTATGCTTAGTTTTCAGAGATAATTACTGCATACAGAACTAGTTTAAGTATAATAACAATAGAATATCATAGTTATCTTGCCATTTATTTGGAAATACATTATTCCAGGAAGACTCCTCCTGTGTCACATTTAATTGCCTTTGAAGATCCTGCCATTTGAATCTGTCTTCTGGAACATGCATTTCATCATTATTTTTTAGCCTTGTTACATCAATCACCACAACTGCTACAGAAGATTTCTGGGCTGTGAAGTGATAATTTGTTCCAGCGATATTAATGAGGCAAGCAGTGGTCTTGAGGGAGGTGACAGCCCATTGCTTCACAGACAGCAGCAGATTAAGGTGTTGTACTATACATAGTTTGAAACGTATCACTGGAGCCTTCAAAATATTATATGCTACATCTTAAGGTATTTTTGCCACTCATACTACCAATTACCATGGAGTAACATTACATCCCTTGCCATAGTGCACTGTCATTCAAAGAAGCAATACCAATGGTAGGTGGTTTGGAGCTTCTGGGAATGACACTACAGAATGACACTACAGAACCAGAAAAAAAAAAAAAAAAAGATTTGTTGATGCCGTAATGGCATTCCCAGTATACTGCTGCAGGAAGCAGGACATCTGGAAACAACAGATGGTCTGCGTTTAAATGGGAGGGAATAGAGTATTTTAATGCCCACACATCTCTAATTCAGTTCTACAAGTTCGATTTCTATGTTTTCTCAGATTATGGAGTGTTACAGGATCTGTATGACAGGCTTTATCCATATTACTGTTACTATCAACATTGCCAGCTAAAACCCTAATGCTGTACTATCTTTATCTGTGAACTCTGACTTAGCCATATGTGCACTTTCAGAAAAGCAGACTTGGTCTTTAAAACAAAGCTTAAACCAGAAATTTATATGAAATAAAATACTATTCATTACAGGCCAGATGCTCTACCACCCTGAATCATTCATGATCGCCTATTTAGCCTTTTGAACTTACTTTATGATATACTTTGTACAGGTATACATGGTTTTACAGAATAATTTTAACTAAAAGGAAAAAAAAAGAAAAAAAAAAGACGACAGAAAACACACCCAGGAATTTTATATATATATATCCTTTCCACATAAATGCCTCAAGCTCTTAACTGATTTATACATAAGAGCTACTTACAGGCATTCTAAAGAATAATCCTAACCGTGCATGATTTACATTTACACATTTTAACTCAAAAGCAGGAGAGGAAAGAGGATATGCCCATCTGCGTAGTTTCAAAGCCTTGTGTGTATAACAGCTAGTGCTACCAGCCCTCCCAGTTACTAATGCCAGATTGAACCGTTTGTAACTGGTGTATAGGGAATGGCTGGCTAAGAGCTGGAAGATAAGCTTCTAGAAAAAAGACTGCATACACTTTTTAAGCAGAAAGCACAATTATCTTCCTGATGATTAATCTCCAGCAGAAATATAACATGGTAAAGATGAATGAGGTGCAAATCTCCTAAGAACATTTGGCTTTATCTTCTTTTCAATAGCTTGCATTCAAGGTATTGGAATTTTGAGCCTGACACATCCTACGACAAAATTAACAGGTATGTTATACTGATCTAACAAAATATATATACCCTTGGACATGTAAAAAACAGTTCCTCATAGATGGCCGAAATTGGAAATGTGTTCAAGCATAATTAGCCCTTATGCCTTAGTAATATAGAGGTCAGCATCTGTTTAAAGTAGGATTTGACATCAGTTGAAGCATATGGATAGGAATCCAAACTATTTTTCTCATTAAAAATACACCATTTAATTTGGCTCGGTTCGGGACGATTAGCAATATGTGCTCAAAGAGAAGCTTACAATTGGAACAGGGAGAGTTGGCTTGGGCAGAAGACCACGCACAGAAGAGAATCCAGAAGCTTGTAAAGATGGCCTGTATACACTATGCCAGACTCCTGTTAATGCTATTAGCTCTTCATTTTCATAAGCACTCAAATATATTAAGTAAAAACATTCAGCCAACAAGAAACATATAATAACAATTACATATAAATAAACTAAACATATTATCTCCCTAAAATACCCAGAGACCTATCTTCCAAGCTTTCTAGAAATAACAGATTTCCAAAACCAAAACACACCCTGAGGTTATTTATACCTAAACGTTACTAAAACCAATTAGACAAAATATACATGCAAAGAAAAAAGACATAATGCTCTGATTCACGGTTTAGAAGAATATGCAATCAAATGCATTGCCAAATCTAAGGCTTGCACAGTTATTGAACTGTAAGGTTCAAAGAACGTTGCAACGCAAGAAGTATGTTAGAGAAGAGATTTTAAAGCAAGTCCTAGCACTTTCCAGTATCTGTCCCAATAGAAGTTAAAAGAAAAAAAAACAGAAAAAATAACCCAAACTGAAAAACCACACCCTGTCATCTTAACATTTTCCTCTCTAGAACTTCTGTGTATGCACAGAAGTTACTGCACAGAATGATAACCCATCATTTTGTACTGACGTATAGAAAGTGCCCCATGATACTCTATTCTTTGACTGTCAGTCTGAAAAGCAGAATATGCTAACCAGATCTCTGTTCCTTCTTAATAGGACTGACTGTTCTCATCAAATATGGTGAAGAAGAAAGGAAAACAGGCACTTATTTTCCCCCCTTTGAATTTCTCAGCTGGGGAGAATACACTTACCAAACAGTTTCAAGAATATCAAAGTAAAACCTAAATCTTCAGCTGCATAATATAGTCATTTTCAAAGGGTATTCTTTCTTGGTGTGCTGAATATAACAACATTAAAATGTACTTAGAGCGGCACGGCAATTTACCACTGGTTTGAAGGCACCGTAAAGCAACAGGCATGGCCATACAACATGGAACTTTAATCTGCCTAATTCTAAGAATTTGCCAGCTTCTAAGCAACTGTAGATTAAGAAAAACCCCGAAAACAACCGAAACCACAAAAAAACCCAAAACAAAACAGTCCCCCCTCCCATATTAGGCCTACTATTCTACAAGATACCTTCATACCATAATGATTGTTTCCAAAATCCAATGTATGCAAAATTTTTATATATGGAAATTCATAAGGATCCAGGTGACTTAATATGATGTAAAAAGAAATACAAATAATTTGTAAAGAACTGCTGTTATTACAGAGACACAAACAACCATAATGATGTATTGCATTAGGAGACATCCCACATGTATTCACTACATAGTGTCCTGGGATCGACCCCTGTAAAACATGTAAGGGATGTTTAAAGATTCCAATAACGATAACTACAACTCTCCCATTGTTTTTCAAAATGGCATATTTGTAAAACTGTCTAAAGTAGTAGTATACTAGGTGGAATAAGTGTTACAGTATCTAACTTTTCAATCTCTCATAAAGCCCAAGTAGATAGTCACTGAAACTAGGATTGTTTCAACTGCTGGATCTGTACAAAACAATCACAAAAAAACCCCAAACCAACCAACAACCAACAGTTGAAGATAATCAATGTTGTCACAAAAAAAAAAAATTTGGAAAAATCAGAAACACAGACATTCCCAGAAGAAGAAAATCATGAGTATTCAAACTGGAGTTTTCCAGTATCTTCTTTGTCCAGTCTGGAAAACAATTCTAATCACAAGTGAAGAAGCTTAGTAGTAATATTTGAACAGGGTAATTAAATCTTCTCAAAGCAGTGATTTTCTATGAATTATTTCACATTAGAGTTAAATATTCGAAGGAAAAATGTTTTTATTTTTACTGCTGTGCTGTAATATCTTGCTGTAACTTAGCACTAGGTGTGGTGTTACGTATACGAGGACTTTCGTACAGAGGAATACCAAAATGGTGATAAGCGAATGTTTTAAAGAAACTTTTTTTGAGAAGTGTTACAATTTTCAAAACAGTCCTCAACATACATGCACAATTATGACCACTCTTCATGCTCAACAAAGACCAACTGCTAAAGTACAACTAACAAATCACAGCCCCATTCCTTAATTCATTCTAAAGAAGCTACTTACTTACTGAGTACTGTTTTCTGCAGGTAAGCAGAAACTCAAGTGTTTGTTTCCTCTTTGCAGTATTTAAGATTTCTTTAGTCTAAGAGAAAACTGATGTTTTTACAATACACAACTTCCTAATGCATATGCATGTTTTGACTCCCCTAAGTACTCTATAATATTAGGTTATAATGCATTGCACAAGCTCATACTCACCCAATACTTTTTAATTATATGCAATATTAATACACAAGTCATCCTTTTTATCTTTACTAACAAGACTGATAAACTGAAATAACGACTGGTATCTTTTTATACCTGAATGCAGAAAGGAATTAAAATTTTCCATCTATTTTATTGCAAGAGAGAAAAATCATGCAGAAGCTATACTAGGTATGCATGTTTTCACAAGACAGACAATATAGGCCCAGGTTAAATTACACATGGTTCAGTAACTGAAGAAAGATTTAAATCCTGGCCACATATCTTGTATCTTGTCTTAAAGGGAGGGGATGGGTGATGGACAGGAAGTTGCAGCACCTGCCTCTATGAAAAATCACCGTTCCTAGTATAAAAATCTTGGAACGTCTTTAAAAATTCATGTGGGAGCCAGGGCACTGGCTTGCAATTGCGACCGGAAACACCACTTCTATTAAAATGCAAAATACTAGACCTTCACATCTTTTAATCATCTGGTCTCATAACAGAAGACCTTAATTTGCTGGTTGAAGACTGAATTACAGTAGTTCCACTTAGTTTAATCTAGAAATAAAAAATAAATACAAAAAGATTCCATCACTCCATGACAAAACAAATGCTGTGGGTTAACGCCCATAGGCAGCTCAGCCCCCGCACACCTGATTGCACACTCCCCTCCAGTGGGATGAGGAAGAGAATCGGAAGGGTCAAAGTGTGAAAACTCATGGGTTGAGATAAAGACAATTTAATAGGTAAAGCAAAATCTGTGCACACAAGCAAAGCAAAATAAGGAATTCATTCACCCCTTCCCATCGGCAGGCAGGTGTTCAGACATCTCCAGAAAAGCAGGGTCCCATCACGCCTAATGGTTACTTGGGAAGACAAACGCCATCACTCCAAACATCCCCCCCTTCCTTCTTCTTTTCCAGGCTTTTATTGCTGAGCACAACATCATACGGTACAGAATATTCCTTTGGTCAGTTGGAGTCCACTGTCCAAGCTGTGCCCCCTCCCAACTTCTTGTGCACCCCCAGCCTATTCGCTTGTGGGGCAGAGTGAGAAGCAGAAAAGGCCTTGGCGCTGTGTAAGCACTGCTCAGCAATAACTAACGCATCCCTGTGTTATCAACACTGTTTTCATCACAAATCCAAAACGTAGCACCATACAAGCTACTGTGAAGAAAAGTAACTATATCCCAGCCAAAACCCAGTACAACAAATCACATTTTTAATAGGAAGAGTCACTGATAAAGTTAGTTTCAATTCAAAGGTTCAGGAATAATTCCATTTTAACTTTGGTAGTTTGGATAGTTTTGGATTGACTGAGAAGGTCAGAAAAACTGGGTTTGTATCTCAAAATTTCCAACAAACAAAATGCCTGGTGCGGCACAGAACAAAAAAACATCGTCGGGAAACAACACCTAGAAGCACTGTAACTACTGTGATACCTACTCCTCCCCTAGCAGGGAGCGGACAACACGAGTCAGGCAGGCAGCAGCTGCCTGCAGAGCTCCAGCAGTCCTGCCTGTTAGTACCTTTTGCAAGAATAGGGACTGTTTTTCATGTCCTGACACTGCACAAAGATTTCTCCCTATGTTTCAACCAGTCCTTGAAGATCTAGTTTAACATCTCTTCTCGTAGAGACAGTAGTTCAACAAGTACGGGAAGTTTAGAAACTGGAAATCAAAACAACAATTTTAACTACCTTCAAATTCTAACACAAGCCTCACCTCTTTTTAATAATCAAAACAGTTTAAATAACTGATGCACAACAATAGAAAACATGTTGGTTTTTTTTTAAATGGAGAAAGTTCTTTTCTCCAAGAATACAGAAAAATAATTTTGCTTTGAACAATTCCCTTTCTTTTTGTATAATCATTACAATATAAAGACAATAGAGAAGATTTCACACATCCTTTTACAATCACTACAAAAAGATTAACACGAATGTTCTTTTCCTAAAGACAAATAATTCACCTACAGAAGTTTGTTTAGAACATCGTTTCAGGAAATATTCTTCATGAGAAACTGTAGTTTGAAATATATGAATGAAAAACACAGTCCTAATTATCTTACACTGGAGTAAATCCATATGAAAGCTTTACATACCATATTTCTTCAAAGTCAACACACATTTAGGTCATACCCTCTCATTACAGAGTAGGAGATTTTGGTAAAATATGACGTCTACAAGAACGCAGAAAAATTACTGCTGTACATTGCCTTCAGCAGCCGTTGGTTTTACCAAAACCTAAACTGGTAACACTTTTTGAAGACAAAAACTTACACTAAAGCACAGCATACACACGTAAAGGAGTCAAACCCAACTCCTCTCTTCAGTTGCAGCCATTTCCTATATCACTAATAAAACTGGTGAGGTTCCTGTGGGAAGTTAAGATGAACAAATGCAACATGTAACAAATAATAATGACCTGTTTTTCTGCATTCCATACTAATAGTGATCTGCTTGGCTATCTAGTAAACCTACATATAGACAATAAAGCATCACCTATAAGAAGGCTGCAACATTTTTCAGTCCTTGAAGATGAAACTAATAGAGATGCATTTCCACCTTCCATTTGCCATTTTAGACCAGACTTAAACCTCACAAATCCAGTAATGAATGACATGGAGAGGTAAGTCAGAAGGAATTATGGATTTTTTTATCACGCCCCTCCCAACTGGCATGTTAATTGAAAGTTCACAACTCTGAGTCAATCAAAAAACTAACCCGGAAGAAATAAACACACTTTTACTAGAAAATATTTCAGGTCTTATTTTTACTATATTAACAAAAATATTAAAATACATAAATAATTTGACTTCCAGATATGACAGACCTACTTAAAAGAATGGAAGATTATTACGATGTCAGTCTTAGCTTTTTCTTAGCTTAGTTTCTTAGCTAGCATATGTGCTACAAGTATAAATAGTGTTACAGGCAGATTCTTTCTCAAATCTCAATGAGATCACTATTTCTGAAAAACTACTTTAATTAACTTCATTCTCTGTATGAAATCTACAAGGTACTACTCTTTATTAATAAACATCTTAATCATGGACTAGTACAATGATAAGAAACAAGAAGAACATTGCCACCTAGCTGTTTCAACAGTGCCCATAGAAGATGGCATGTTCAGCTTAAGTCTCTCAAATACTCCACAGAAAAATCGGTCCAAATCAAATATGTAGGAAGGGCTACCTAAAAACATGGGGCAAGAATAAGTTTCTGTCACTTTTATCTTACCAACTCTGAAAGCAGCTGGTCACAAAATACGTGCAATGAAAGCCTTTTCAAAAAAATTATTCAGTACAATCATGAATCAGTGCCTGACACCATCTTTCTTTCATCAGTTCTCAGCGGAAAGTCAAACAGACTAACATATAGGTATATACACTGACATCTGCAAATTTAACAGCACTGTGAAATTCCTGTAAAATCTGAAATATCCTTAAATAAGATATAGATGTATATGTAAATAAGTGAATACCTTTGATGGACAGATGTGTTTCTTCAAAATACATTTCCTGGCTTTTTGTTTTAAATATATTTAATAAACGTTATACTTGAAAAGTAGTCCCTGTACAATTTAAAAAACTGGCTACACACGTACAGTATAATGACTTCCCAGAAAATTCAGGATAAAGCAAACCAGCTGAAGCCTGACACTGTAGATGCCCAGACTGGTATTTTCTGAGTAAGTAATTGTAAGAAATGCCACAGTAGAAGGGCATCCTGCCCTGCCCCACAGTCCAGCAAGAACAAAGGCAAGCATAACAGAGCTGGCACATCATCTGCTCAGCAGCTGTGTATTCCCATTCTGCAGCTCTGCAGCCGGGAGCTCATGCATTCCAACAGCATTTGGAGTTTCTCTGAAGCTCTTCAACCTAATACATTAAATTTAGGGAGCTGTAGCACTGAGTAAATAATCAGAAAAGGGGATAAAGCTTCTGTATAGCTGCAAGGCTTCAGACAGTGATTTGATCACCCCTCCTATGAAAATTTTTATCATCTTTAGTCTAGAATAATGCCATTCTCTGAGGAATGGAACTAAGCTACGTCTTGTTAGGAAATGAGGTGTAACAACACAAAATTGTTGTCAAATTTTATAAAGTTTTTCCATTAAAACCTGAACCTTTACCAGTTAGCTGCTGGTTACTCCCCAACACTGCAGCTCTCTGGTCATGTCAGTCTGCGAATCTCATCTTGCCAATTGATCCTCCATGCAGCCCAGCCTCGAGAGGAACAAGCTATGGAGTTCATGGTGCACTCCTCCCCAGGCTGAGCCTCCCTTCCTCACGGTGCAGGGAAGACAAGAGCACAGCAGGGTCCCAAGCACCTCCAGCCTCCAAAGGAAACCATCAACTTGTCACAAACCATGTGACACTGGTGGAGCACATTCATTTATGAGCTCTTCCCTTCGCAACATCACCACGGCACAGCCAAGTAGGACTGCAATATGCTCATGTTTAATACCCGTATTTTCATTATAATCTAGGAGTAAATAACAATTTGTCAAAGAAGGGGGGAGGGCATTCATTTTAGTACTTTACACTTCATTTGAAACACAATGAAATAGAAGATTGACTGGGACTATGTAAGTTTATTATAGGCCTAGCTAATTACCAACTCTTCCTAAGTTACAGTACTAAAGACCTCTCACTTCTTCAACTACTTCATTAACCTGGAACTGCAGTACGGTTTTGAGCCAGTAAAAGGATGCATGTGTCTATACTACATTCAAACATACACAGAAACTTGGCAAAACTTGACTATTACATACACCTGGAAGGAATAATTATTCAAGATAAAAATCACATTTCCACAATGAGGATGAAAACAGTCAATTCACCTGGAATTAGTAAGAACTAACTCATCTGCTGTAGATATGCCAAATAACTAGTTACATACATTAACTGATAATTATCCAGATATACTCACAGAGATAAAAAAACAGAAGTTATACAGAAATTAATTTAAGGTTCTCAGTATATATGTATTTTTACAATGTCTTCAAACAACTGGATAGCAATATTACACCAAATAAAGTGAATTAAAAAAAAAATACAGTAAATTGATTTCCCCCCCCCCCCTAAGAAAAAGCAGGTACCCACAAAAAGACGAAATGGCTTAGGCAGACAAAGCCAAATGCTTTGCTTTAAGCTGCCCAAAGGATAGCACCAGTTAGGGAAAAAAGCACATACCACTGTGTCACTGGTGTCACATCGGTATCTTTTGAAGATGGAATATGTACAAAGAACTTGAAAACCTAAACCAGTAAAAATTAAGACACTCAGTAAAACCATTAGTTTGTCACACATACAAACTCCTTAAAAGGAAAAGTGCACTTTTTTCCTCCTCAATATTACCTGATAGAGAAGATTTTATACTGTCATCAATGGGAATTATACATATTGCTATTAGTACTTAGTAGAATTAACTGCAAATATTATTTTTTGATGATGGCTCAATCTCTGCAGAGCTTAGCCTGCAATAAAGAAAGAAAATGAACACATCACCCCACCCCCGCCCAAATTTTAGTTAATCTTTTCCCTTTTCACATTTTGTATTTAGAGGTTTGTCATTCCTATTAGCCATCAGATATTCCTCCTGCGCTTATCAGACATTAAATCAGGGTAATAATTTATGCAACTAAATGAGACTTGCACAAGTGCATTAGTCCATCACTCCCAGTCCTCCCTTACCTCTGTCCCATGTTTATCAAGATTATTGAGTTAAATTTGGTTAAAATTATTCAAAGGTTTGAAGCTGAAATTATTCAATCAGATGCCCAGAACTGGATATAAGACAAATCTAACCAGTGTTCTCACTGGGAGAAAGCGGTCAACTATTTCACACCTACCTCTTCTCTTTGGCCAGCTTGTCAAGCACATATGTTCAGACTAGCCACAAAAACTACCGTCACATCTGGCAAGTCAGGGCCAAGACAGATAAAGAACAAAAGAGCAAGGATACCCTGGAGACTACAGGAAGAAACTCAAACTGCTCCAGGGTGTTTTCATGATGAAAAAAAGATCATAGAGAGAAGATCCGGCATATCAGCCGTAACAGTGGATGAGACACAGTCTTCAGGAAATCACCTTTATTTCTTTTGTCTTTAGAGAAAACAAATTTAAAAAATTGTTTAACCTGTATTTAGCTCTACAAAAAGCTAAGCAAGTGTCATGCTTCGCACAGTACACAGCCTTTACCTTCAGAAGAAGTACCACCTATCTATTTCAAAAGGATACTGGAAAAAATACATGCATAGCAAAGTTCACATGTGCAATATGCTTTCAAACAAACATATATACATATACATGTGTATATAAATATGCACACATATGTAAAAAACAGCTTATTATCAACTAAATGCAAAGAACTCATGGTTTAAACTTCTTTCTCATGATTCCCTTCAACATGAAGGAAAAAGATGGTCATTAAACAAAATTTGACACTCTACCACATAATTGCCATTGAATCACCAATTACGTTTACTACATCTTTAAGACCATCCATGCAGTATGGTACCCTGATTCTTAGTTTCTCTAGGCCACATGCCCTTGTTTCTTACTCTTACAACCATGTCGAGTTGGATGAGTCTAAAGGAAAGGAAAAAATTTCAGAGCCTTTAATAAAAGCAACAAAACATATTTTTGTTCTTCAGTCAATTGCCATCAGTATCTATGTGATATCTACTTTTCCTGATTTGACCATTAAAAATAATTTTCTGTGTTCATAGGATCATATGTTCACATATCACAATACAGAAAAAAAAATATAAATCAGTGGCATTGTTCAAGCCTTTTTAGGATAGTGTCCAAGAGAAATAAAATTGAAATTTTCTTGTCAAAATATTTTTTTGCTGGAAACACTGAATCAATAATAAATCCTTTACTCTAGCAGATCTGACAGTTATGTACTCACAAATTAGCTTACTTCGATATTAGTTCTATTAAGGTTCCTTACAATCATCTGGTGTATAGTTACTTACACCTCAGTATATTTTATACTTCCTGTGATGGTCTTGCTCAAACATCTATTCTTCCAGGCTGTTGACTCACATATTCAAATATTCTGAAAAGTTTGTCTAGTTTGCATAGTCCACTTGTAGCTGACAGGTAGAAGAAAAATTCTGCACTGGGTAAGAAAACAGGAATGTCTGATATTCGAGAAAAGGTTTTACAGATGCATTTCAGCTATTTCATATTAAAACCAGCAGGATTTCATTAAAATTATACTCTTGCATCAAAAGCAACTATTGCTTCTTTACAAGACTTTGGCCACCTGCAGATCTAAGAGGTACCAGAGCTTCAGGCCAGAAATCATGGCTTACTTTATCCTACAAGCCACATCATGATCCACTACACGAAATGATGGAGAAAGGAACTCCATTTTCATTACAAGATGCTCTGTTTTTCATAGACATGGCATGCAATCCTAGCTTTCCACACGGCTACAAGCAAGAAGTCACGCAGCCGCTGAAGAAACCATTTACCAACTGAGAAACAGACTGACTGGACAATGTCCCCATCTATGATACAAATGTAATAATGGTCCTACAGAAGAACACAGGCAAAAAAAATGAAAACATCCCAAGACATATACAAGAAGAGTTAAAACAGAGACAAATTATTCAGTGTATATGACAAATTCTCTGAAGGCATGTGGGTTTCAAACATGCTCTCTATTATCCACACTGCGCTCCTGATAATCACCAGTGAAGAAAAGACACCTTCTTCACTCCTGATCCCTGGGCATTACACTCAAACCAGATCACTCATGAATTGGTTGGGTAATACATGATTATATAGATTTAATTTTAATGATTGAATTACAAAAGAGAAGGCTAGAATATTAGGATTTTATGGTAACATGAACACTGTGTGATTATGTTTTTCACTGAAAGGGTGAAGAAAATCGTTTCTTCAAAGTTTGAGACTTCTGGAATTCATTTTCCTTTCATTCCAACTTTCTGGATAGTGCTCAAGACTTACCACTGGTCTTTCCATACAAAGCCAAATTACACACTTCAATGCAAAAACCCCAATGGACAAAGCAGATTCTCAGGCTCAATGGAAGAAAGAATTCAGACTCTCTATGTGGGACAGTATCTACAAAATGAAGCAATTACCTTCACACCAGGTCTTCACACCAATTACAGAGGGGTGATACAGGTTTCATGAGTCTCTTCCCTGCATAAACATGGGCTGGGATACTGCTTTTCAAGACAGAGATAAAAAATGAAACCAAGAGACAGACTAAAACAAAAGCTGAAAACTAATGCAGAGGAAGCAGAGACAGAGCTTTTAGTATACAGTCCCGAAATACTGAGCATTTTATGGCAAGTAAAGCACATTCTTGTTGTTTCTATTAACGAGACATTTCCCCCCCAAAGAGGGAAGAGGAATTAACCAGAGACAAATGATCACCCATTACTCTCAGTTTGTCACTTTAAGGGCAGCTGCAAATATTGACAAAGGACAAGGTATTTAAATGGTGCATGTTTTGTCAGATGGAAGTTGGGGGACGAGGGGTGGAAAGTGAATTGGAGTTCTCTTAAAATTGTAATTTTAATACAATTCGTTTGATACACAAACATTTCAAAGGCTTGAAGGCATCACTTGTATACAAGTCTGCATACACAGAGCCTGTCTACTCTTAGAAAAATAAAGCTATTAAATTTGGAATTCCCAAATAATTACAGGAAAACCTAAAGAGTCCTGAGCTTGGGCAATATTTGATTTCCATCTTTACAGCTTCAAAGAGCTGCCTCAGCTTCCTCTGCACTAATTTCCAACTGCAGTTTTAGGGCATCTCTTGGTTTTTTCCCCCTCTAACTCTGCCTTAAAAAGTTTTAAGCACATAAAACATGTTTAAGCAGAGCTGTCACAATATTTTCCTCTCAAAAAGCAAACAATTGTAAATCTCTCTCTAAAACTGCTAGTGTCTTATGCAGCACCATATTTACAACTTTTCAATAAGCTCAATTTTAAAGATAAAATTAAATACAATGTAACTTAACTCAGCCATTCAAGACTGAATTTGCATATTAGGGTGTTTCACTTAACCAGAGCTCTGAGACAGAGCTGAAAGTGTACCTAAGGAACAGTCACAATACTACTTCCAGATTTCCAGTCCTTCTCAAGAGTTCTACACAAATGGTAAGAAACAGCACCGGGGTTTCATTTAGTCATTTATGGATATTTTATTCATACTGTGGGACTACGATAGTTATGGAATAGGTTTTGTGGATTTTGTTTTTTTTTTTTTTAAATACTGTTCCACCATTTTTTTTCCATCAGCTTTGACATAAAATAGTCAAATGCAGATAGCTGTTTAAAAAAAAAAAAAAAAAATCATAGAATCACAGAATGGTTTGAGATGGAAGGAACCTTTAAAGGTCATCTAGTCCAAGCCCCCTGCAAGGAGCAGGGACAGCTTCAACTATATTAGGTTGCTCAGAACCCCGTCCAACCTGACCCGTCCATACCTGCACACTACTTGTGTGTGTGTGCACGTATGTTTGTGAATGAGCATGCATGTGTATTTATTTATGCATAAGAACTCTTTCCATATGGGTAATCCAGTGCCATGAAAGAAAACACTCCCGAAAATAGGGACAGAACAAAAGCAGCTGCTTGCAATATCTAAGGAAAATACATTTTGGAGAACTTGCTTTTCATCAGACCAAAGCACCCAAATATCTTCCCTGACTCCAAGACTAAAATTCAAACTGTAATTGTCACTGAGGTCTACTACAGCTACAGTAGTAGTAGACTAAGTAGTAAGTAAAAATCTTAGCAGCCATACATCTAACGTGCACAAAGACAATAGGAATCACTGTATGAATCCTAATAGTTCCATCCATGAAACACTGCATAAAACTCCTCTTAATTTTTACAGTGTAGGTGGAAAAAAAAACCACGCTGGGAGAAAAAGGGAGGCTCACTACAAAGTTAATCTAGCCTTTAACTGAATTTATTAAACAAAAACCAAAACAAACACCAAGTGTGAAAAAAGTATTACTAATCTCCTTGTAGAAAAAGGGTATTATTGCTCACACAAAATGGAAAGGAGTATGAGCTGAGAGATGCTTATAAGCAAACAAGCAGAAGGCTAATGAGAACATGGGCCATTGTCACTTGCATAATGTAAAATTAAAAGCTGATAAAGACTGAGAATACCTTTTACAGTTCTGTAGGAGGGCTTTTGCTAATTAGGAGTCAGCCAGTGTCTCCCCCTAAAGTCTGCCAGAAAACAAAACCAAATATTTACTTCTTTAGTAGCATTTTAACAAATTTAGTATAGAAGATTACAACTGTTTTGCATTTGTGTTCATACATTTCAGTTTAACATGCAAGTGGTAACAAAAGTTTAATGAGTAAATTCCATCTCCTCTTTTAAACTACATTTAGCCTCATGTAAATGAATCCTTTCTCCACTTTAGGAAAAAGTAATACTTACACTTAAGATGTACATAAAACTTTATTTTCTTTTCAGCTTAAAAGAAGTCTGTTGTTACATATTTTTTCCACTAAAGTCAGGATATAGGCATGAAAGCTGATACAAAGAACACTGTTTTGCTAAAATTTAAGCCTTTAGAGTTGTAAAGAGAGGCTCAGAATGGACTATGGACTAGATTATCTCTACAGAAAGAATCAGAAAAATTAGGTTTGGGTGAGGGAGCAGGAAAAGTAAAAACTCTTTTCTTCCATGTCACCCACATATCTACTACCTAATCACTATAATTCATACAGCAAAGACAGTAGGGGAAAAGAAACTCACAGGAAACAGATATATATTCTAAGTATCTTTTATGCTAGTTTGCCTATGCCTCAGTTTAGAAGGATACCAGGTAAATACCTTGGGTAACATTTGAGAGTTACAGAGCCCAAAACTAAAGTCTCTAAATTTCTTTTAATGTTTACTGATTTACAGCTAATGGTTCTTAGTGATACTATAACTGAATAAAACACAAAATATGCAATCACAAATCAGGCACCCAACATAATTTGGCATTAGTTATTCTTACACACTATACCTAGTAACCAACAAACTGTACTGTTCAACACAAAAGTTTGCCCAAATTAAAAGGCAAAGTATAAAGCAAGTAAAAGTTCATTTTTATGATGGAGCTTAGAGCACAAACAATACATAAAAATAATACCAAGCTGACTCAAAAAGAGAGTACAAATTACATTTATCATTGTTGGGTGGTACATTTATTTTAAAGTGGAATATTATGACAACTGAAAATAAAGTCTCTATCCATTTCCAAATGATGCTGAAAAATCACTTCAGCTGTTATGTTGTTACAAAAGCAACATATCAATCATTTCACAGCAACACCGTGCTCGATTCAGTACCAATGCCAGCTATATTACTCACGTTAAGTATATCAAAGTACACACAGTTTCACTTTATGATCACTAATTTTCACTACTTAATAGCAGTATATTCAGTGCCTATGGATATGCTGTTTGAATACTGAATTACAAAGCTCTTTACATATGAGAAAGAACAAGAAAGAAGTTTTACAGACCTCCCTGGTCTTCCACTGGGAAATCTTTCTGTTAATAGGAAAGTTAGCCTGTGACTAGAAAGGTATGAGTTATATTTGAAGCTTTTCCTAGACTTCTCTGAAATTCTTAAACAAGGCATTTAAAAACAGTTTATTTTTAAGGCCCATAGGTGCCTAATTCCCATTAACCTCTTGGTGCCTTAGTCCTTCCATAAGTAACTTGCACATAATAATATGACTGGCATCCAATTCAAATTGGGAGCACTCCAACAACTCATTAGCATTTATAAAGAACATTGAGCTTATCGAAGAAAAGTTGCCACAGATGGAAATGCAAAATATTACTGTTGATAAAGCAACACAGCTCTCTAATAAGTAGCAATGAAAAAGGAATCCCATCTACAAGATTTGCAAATACTAACAGTAGTGCCAGAAGAGACAAGTCACAAATAATGGAGTATTTCTTGCAAACAGTAGGCAGAGGTAGCTGGGCAAATCTCAGAACCACAAATCCCAGCAATGCGTACAACAAAGGAATTCGCAATTCAGCCTTTTAAAATTAACTACACGAATTACTTCATAAACAGTCAAAAGAGTATGTCAGGAAACAACAGCAAATTCTGTTGATGATGGCACAGGTATGCAACCAGCGCTTCCTGCTGGATACTTCCTCTGCTGAAGTAGACATTCAGTAAGATAAGCTTAAGTTTTGGCATAGAAAGTATTTTCTGCATAGCGTGCAAAATATTAGGTGCTGAAGAAAAATAATGGGAGTTGTGTCAGTGGCCCTCAAAACACAAAGCAGTTCTCTTGCATATTTCTAAAGATAGTTAATTCAATGCCTTTTTTTTTTATTTTTAATTTACACAGATGTGAGAACTGTGAGTTGCAATATGTTGCACATTGCGTCATAAACAAATGCGGTACTAAGGCCTGCAGGAATTAATGGCTATTTGCTTAGTATACCTCCCAGACGAGTTACTACTCTGGCTGAAGGCTACAAATACTTATTTTTCCCTCTTATCCAAACCTGAAAAACATATCGACATTCTTATATGTAAGAATAACAGGCTGAAAGTCCATTGCCTCAAGAACTATGCAGATAAGACTTACCTTCAAAATTCATTCAGAAAAGGAGCTTTAAATCCCAGTCAGTCACGTTATCATTGCAAATGATGGCTTCAGTTCCATTAGGCAACTTGAAGAAAAGGCGAAATTGTTGTGCAGTAACCAAACTCCAAGTCTTTTTTTCTTTTTTCTTTTTTTTCTTTTTTCTTTTTTTTTTTTAATATTCAGAACCACTCGTTGCTAAGTTCCTTTCATTCATTCTACAAACAGCTTAGAACCTTTTACTATGGAAACAATTTTTATCTGACATCCTTTGAAATTCTTTTGTCTATATGACTGCAAAGGAGGAATTAACTGATTTTAATTAATTTAATTTTTCAGTGAGATAAAATTCCAGCAAGTCTATGGTATCCAGAATTCAAATTGACAATTGTCATCTTGAATACCATTCACTAAAAAGCACTCATCTCTAGGATAATTATATTCTTTAGCTAATGATATCCATCCTTAGATTTACCATTTAAATAAATGCTCATTTATTTAGAGGCACATTCTCCAACTATATGTATTTGTATTCTATAAATATACGTTTATTCAGATCAGAGGTATATTAACAACAGGACTTGGATACTAAACTGAGCCCTCCTGGGTCTGCCACCGTCTTTACCATCAACTGAAAAATATCTAAGTCAAAACAACGTTTCTTGTTTATGAGTTGCTGTCACCGCTGTTAGATAACTGCAGTCCAGAAGCACTACACTGAACTACATTATCTATTTTTTTTATCTGGTATGGAAAATCCTACCTCTGACCCTGATATTATCCCCTTACTCATGTAAAACTGTTAAACTGTTTGCCTGTAGCAAAGAACTTCATCTAAGCTGTTCAGGAAACACCAGGAGAAAGAATTAAAAGGGATACCTTTAGTCTTTTAGTCATAACTAAAAAAATGCAGAACTGGATGCCTACTTTGCAATGCACATCTCTGGTTCTAAAAACAATTCCCCCTCCACCCGCAATCTCCTTGGAAAGGCTGACGAGTTGCCCCAAGAGCTTAAAACTTCTACTGAACATTTATGTTTCTTTTGCTCTGTTTATAAACAAAATTTCATGTAATAGAAAAATCATGGACTGAGTATAGCTTTAAGTAAGCTTTACTGCTTTGAAAACCTAGAAGGATAAAAACCTAAGCAGCGCACGGTTGCCTATATACAAACGTGCAACAGGCATTTAATGATGCTTTACAATCCAGCAACCTCAGAATCTGTTCCTGTTCTGCTAGAAAAATCTGCCCGATGACTCTTTATTTAGAGCTATTTTACTCTGCCAATGCTAGCTATCCACTTAAGAGGACTTAAGGGATCTTCCCAAACAGCGCTGCTGGGCATGTGAGGGGAGGGAAGAACTGGAGAGGAGCGGAGAAACAGGCACCCAAGGGGGAAGAACAGTCCCGCACACTGGAGAGAGGGCAATGTGCCTTCAGAGGCAAGTGGAACATCTTTCACAGACTTCTAAGACCAAGTAGCAGAGACAGATAAAACAGTGCTGTTTTATTTCCCCCATTAACTATGTTTACCAGAAGGGTAAAAGTGAATTTGGATATAATCTGGGAATGCTCAGAAATTGGACACAGTAAATTGCACTTCAGGGAGTATCATCTACATATTCCCCCAAAAAGATGAGTTATTTCAGCAAGCAGGAAACAACAAATCTTTATTTCTACTAATTCTGTTATCATCGCCCCTTAGGCCTATACAGCTCATCTACTGTCCAATTTTAGCTGTATGCTTCCCCAGAAACATAATCTTTCTGAAACAATGTCCTTTTCTGCCCTTCTTTTTTAATACACAAATCTCATCCAGTGTAAGGAAAAGCATCAAAACACTTAAAAGGGCTAAAATAGTAATTCCTTTAAATGGTCATAGATTTTAATAAGTACTACTTAACGGAGAGCTCTATTTGAATCACTATGGTAGAGACAGTTCTGTTTTCCCGTCAGTAATGAACCATGCATTTTTACTCAAATGTAACAGGATGTTCAGCTCCCAGGATAATGATTAGGAGAACAGCTTCTGTTTTATTCTGCAGACAAAGCAGATATCATACTTAAGTTTTTGTCCCTAGGAGCTGAAACCATAACAGAAGACAAGTTTTGTTACCAGTTTAAGGAAATAACCTTTTAAAAGTTTCCATACTATACAATTACATCCTAAAGCAATTTCGATACAAGTTTCCTGTGGTCATAATCATCTTCATGGTACACACAGTCATCTTCTCATCTATTAAGAGTCTTGTAAACCCACAGCCCTTTTGTGCTGGAACACTAAATCAGCTTTGGAGGGGAATTTTGCACAAATGCAAACAAACAACTTCTGTTAATAGGCACAATGCTATTTAAGTCTTCTAGTGCCTGTAGACAGCAGGCATCAAGAACACATTTCTGACCTCCAGGCAAGGCATCAGAGAAAAATCGAGAGAACTTTGAGGTTTTTTTCTTAATTACAACGAGCTGTCTGCAAATTCAGGGCATGATAGCCTTGAATTGATCTCACTCATCCTCAGTGTAGGAAATGAATATTTAAGTTGTTTCTGGGTATCAGTTTATAGTAGATAAATAGATTTACTGGAGTGTGGCTCTATTTGAAAAAACCCTCATTTCCACTTCTACTTTATTTCAAACTTTGTCACTCATAAGATTCCCATTAACACATTTTTGCTGAGGACTACTGTCATTTAGTCATGAATTTATGTTCCAAATAATAATGCAGAAAGTTGGTAACAGATTTGCTGTCCTCCTTCAGCTCCCTCATGCTCTTCACATGAAATCTGTGGAGCAGGTCACGGTTCATTTAAAACAAACAAAAACCCTGCACACACCAAAACACAGTTTCCCCTTAGAAATCACAGCAATCTCGGTGGTCAAGGTTAGGATGGATAAGGTGTCCAATATACCCTCATAGTTTTCACTCTAACAGGACACAACAAAGAGACTCAGGAAATCTCAAGCCTTGTTCTACAGAAGACAACCTGAACCACAGAGCACACAGGTGAGCCATCAGTGCCCTTTCTTTTCAGCCCAAGGAGATTGCTTTCCTTTCTGGTGGAAAACTGATAATACTTTCCTAACTACCTCCCAGATCTGAAGTTATTAGGAGTTTTTTTACAAAATACTTACGCACACACATGTACACATACACTAATGATGTTCCAGTGAACAAAAGAAGAAAAAACCCAAACCCCTCCACTTTTCCTTTTGTCCTCAAGTTTCCTAGCATTTCTCGGAACAAAAAAGTTGTTTAAAAACTACAAGAATTAGTGACACCTAAATGCAAGTGGAAAATCCAAGACAAAGTGAAACCATCTGAAGAAGAGAACAAAGACAAGCACAACTTCAAGCTGGAGCAATTCACAGTTGATTTATCATTGGATATCACAATTCAATGTTAGTTCCAGAAAAGCTGTCAAGTTTAGGTTTTTGCTGACCCTGTTGCCATGAAGCTTCCCATGAGATTTCACATGAACACAAAATATACAAAAAGTTAGAGAGGGCAATGCTATCATCTAATGCAAGCTCAGAGCTAGTGGAGGAGGATGTAATTGTCACTACAAATATTTAAACAAGAAGTTCAGTGTTTGATTACATCAGTCAAGTCAAATTTGGAATTGTTCAGATCTGCCAAAAGCACTTTTCTATCAAGTGACATCAGGAAACAGGCAGCATGTATCTGCCTGCTGCAGCCTATTTGGAACACTGCAGCAAAACCCTCATGCCTTTTCTACTGCTCCAGTCATGCAGCTATGTTCTCCTGCTCCACCTCACCTCTCCTCTTCCTTCTGCACCATTTTCAAATCATCTTGAGCATATTCAGTTTTGCACAGGCCTAAAAATGCAGCTGGATTCCTCCCCTTCCAATTTACTTCTCACCTTACCTTTCTCCCCAGATCTTCCCTAAATAATGCACAACCTGAAGTCTTGAACCCTCAGCTTTTCTCTGGTATCACACTATCACATTAAAAGAAATAGGTAGCAGTCTCTGCGGACAGACAGTAAAACTCTTCTAAGATCATTCTCCCTTTGATTGCATTCCATGATTTTCACTCCTTCAATCTCATCTGTTATTTCCCTTCTTTTTTTAAACTAGCTTACAAACTCTTAGCAGGAAGGGCCACAGTAGATTTTTCATACTGTATTATAACATGCAATAGAGCAGTACTACTTGGTTGAGGTTTTTCCTTTTGAGGATGTAGCCAGTTTTGGTTAATTTTTAAGAGGTAGATAATGTGTCCTAAGCATTCAGCCTGAATTTTAAACTCCTCCAGAAAGGTATGGTCTTCATTTTCACATGTAGAAAAGTGCAGACATAGAATACAATTGAAAAAAAACAAAACAAACAAACCAAAAAACCTAGATAATTTAATATTCAGTTTTATTTGGAAAGAAAGACAACTACTAAGGGTACCCTGGTACCATAACCATGCCCTTTCATACAAAAGATTGGGCTCTCAATAGCTTTGTTTAGGAGTACAAGCCAGATCCTTAATATTCTTTTAATGCAATATTTTTAACTGATATGGTGCTTATGCTTGCAGAATGTTTTGATGCATTTACATTGCATTTGTGATTTAATCTACAGCTCTACGCTTATCCCTTAGGTGTGCGGTAATCCCCACTGTTAAAAAGGCAAAGCAAAACAAAAAAGCTGAACACACACTATTTAAGCAATCTATTTCAAACAGATGTCAGAGACATATTTTATTATTTCTAAATCGGACCATTGATCAGCAAGATGATGAGCAAAGAAAAAGATCTGCTAACCTACAATGTGTGACTCTTATTTACACTGCATTTCCAATCAATAAGGTAAAAACATTACTAAAATATGAAGAGTCATGGTTTTGATTTACTGCTGCTTCTCATGTTCTGGTGTGAAGTCCACCGTCACATCGTGCTAGAACTGTTTATACTTCATACACTATCACTTTGTTGCTGTAACATATCAATACCACATTAGTTATGCAGAAATGGTTCAAAATTTTTAAGCTCTAATGAAGGTGCTAGACATCTCTGGCTGACTGACACAGCTGTACTCTTGGTCATTATCCTCAGATATTAGCTCATCCTGTAAATACCTTGCACAGTGACAGCAATTGTTACGATGAAAGAAAAGCTTGCAAACACTTGCTCACAGCTTTTGTTTGTTTGTTTGTTTTTTAAGAATAGGTCCACACAAGAAAGATTTAATGTCCTTTACTTATCTACAAACAGAAGCGCATGTGGAGGAGGAGCAGGCAATACACATTTCTCTTGTATCATTCCGGTATTTGACCTTGAGTAATTTCTTTTAAACATGAGAACTTAACTTGTCTCCATCTGATAACAATAGAGACAGTACATTTAGCATCCAACATGATGATGTTTACTGAAATGTCAACAGTTACTCATTAAGAATGGGACTGGAATGACTAACACTTCAAGGGCCCTATTTGTATTGGCTTGATGATTTATGGCACAGTAATAATAAGTAATGATAAAACACAATACAATCATATGTCTGTGAAAAGTTCTGGACACTGAAAACAAGACAAATTTTTAAATCAGCAACATAGACATCTACGTTCTAGTATTCATCTTCTGAGAATTATTATATAAAATCACTTTTTATTTAATTTCTTGGACCTTGATTATTTTTATTGGTTTGAGCATATGGTCTAAGTTTAGCGTAACAGCATGTGCATATATATATACACAAGATGACTACCAGTATTACTCAATTTCCATACATCTGGCATTTGTAGATACAGTTATAAGTCTGAAAGCACAAAGGGTTACATGGCTAATACCTAATGGGACTCCAGAAGCTGCTCCATCCAATCCTCAATCAATCGAACTCAAGAAATTCAACACATAAATAAGTTCCACATTCAGAACAGAGAATACGGAAGTCTTCTACATCTCCAAAATAAATCCCGTCCTCATTGCCAGCTGATGAATCTAACCATCACATTCATTTCTGACTTTCCTTCGGTTCAAGAGAAAATGGAAACAAGCTCAGTTCAATATAGAAGCTTCAAGACCAAGCCACAGAACAGACAAAGCTTTAGTGCTATCAATAAGTGAACTGTTTCTGGCAGCATGGAAGGAAAATAGTTTCCTCTTTTTCAGTCTAACTGGAGCTTTAAAAGAGAAACTTTGAAAATACCAGTTACATACCGACACACAACCAGAATCCAGCTAGACTGGAAACAACAGCACTCCACTAATGTGCCCATTCTGTGGAAAAGGGCAGGCATATTCAGACATCCTTGGCTCAAGAAAATAAGGAAAAGGAGTATCAAAACTTACTCCATGTAAGTAAATAAAGACTACTCAGCAACAGGAATATGAGAAATGTCTCATCTCCTTGCACACCAGAATGCTCTTCACAAAGTCATCTGTCTTCTTTTCCCTTAGGGACTTTTTATGGAGATTAATTTCTATGCCTCGTTTCATTATTATTCAAGAAAGTCCTTTAGATTTTCTGTTCAAATGTAACACCAACAGTTAAGTTACAAACTGCATTTTTAGAATGCATTTTCCTCAACATTTTAGGACTCATTTCAGCTTTTAAAACACCTTGAAATTACTCTCAATGTAGAAGTTACAAATAAAGGAGTTAGCATTTTCACCCTCTGGATGGTATTTTTTCCTGACATTCAATTAACCCTGTATCACTGATATTAATATTTCAATTTCCACTAAAGTTACATTTCTGGTGCTTTTTTTGTTGCTCAAACAGGTTTTTAAATTTATTAAAGGTACATTAAGGTAAAACCAATGGCATTTAATATAGTGAATTAACTGAACAGGTAACACCTACAAGCTATTCAAAAAAGCAGAGAAGCACCTAAATTACATCTCCTGTCAAGTACAAATACTAGTGACATTACTGTGTTACATAAAGCTAACTGCAGCTATAATTTATACACAAAGATTTCCACGTTATATTATACTAAATTTTAAGATGGATGAGGGCTTTCAAGCAAATACCTTTACACAAACAGAAACCACTTAAACATCAACAAATAAAAAAGATACAGCTTTTCTAAAGTTAGACAGCAATGGTAGACATTAGTTTCATCCACATGAACTGATTTTTAAGCCTACCAGTAAAGAAATTTTTAAGGAATTAATATTTATGTAGTTTCCACCACAGGCAAAGATGAATGAGGATTGAAATCTGTTCATTTAAGCATACTCTCCTCACCATGAAATGCAATAGGAGATTCTCAAGAGCAGACTTATCCAAAGTGCCAAGATAAGAATATAACCAGTATCTCCTTTTTACTTAAGCAGCATCAAAATCTTACCTTCCTTCCAGTGGAAGTAGCATTTAACATAATTTCCCTCATGAATTTCATTCATGGAGACCAACTTACACTTTGCACATTTATGTCTCTTTCTTAGCTAATTGTTTGACTCATGGAAAGCAGAACAATAGTAAGATGCAACATGTTGGATATTCATTTTGAAGAAGGTATCTACCACTGACAATTCCATCATAGTTACTAAAACCTGCTACAACTGTACTAGGGAATAATTCCATGCATATGTAAAGCTCAGCCAAATATTACTAGGCTGTACCCTTAGCCAAGAAATGATAAAAAGCAAGTCAATAAGTTGGTAAGTTGGGGGGGGGGGGGGGGCACGGTGGCACAAGTCTACCTCTAACTGATTTTAATAAACCTTGAATATGCCACTTATCAGTGCTTCAGCAAGATGCTCAACCATTCAAAATAAGTATCTACCTAGTAAAATGAAGATGGAGCTCTTGGTGAGTATCACTGAAAAACTGTAAAGATGTAAAAGCACTCAACAACATAGTGCTGGTCTGGC
This sequence comes from Gymnogyps californianus, assembly GCF_018139145.2. Taxonomy (NCBI): domain Eukaryota; kingdom Metazoa; phylum Chordata; class Aves; order Accipitriformes; family Cathartidae; genus Gymnogyps; species Gymnogyps californianus. The sequence goes on from NC_059479.1 coordinate 18,967,125, forward strand.
AGAATTATCAGAAAGGTTGATACGCTGGTAGCTGGTTGATCAGCCTGTCACCACAGATTCAGAGATTTGCATACTACCTAGATTGAAGCTAGAATCAGAGCTTTTTGTTCTCTAAAGGGATCTCCATTTAGCCATGTCAATTACAAACTAGCATCGTATTCACATAAACGTAGCGCTGGTAATGAATGACAGACTGGATAACCTGCTATAATTTTCCGTATCAATATACCATAAGACTAAATCAACCTTTATAACGGAACAAGAGCATCACTTTAATATGTGTCCACCTAGGATTCCACATAACCTTTCATAATAAAAATAAAAAAAATTTTTCAAACCTCGTACTTTATTTCTGAACCAAAGCCCTCACAAGTCTTAGCTTCAGCATGATTTCCCCAAGCACAGTACACATTTTAATTTGTCAGACAACAATTTTTTTATTTATTTATTCATTAGAGAGAACTGTAGTCAAACACTGAAATCAACAACAATGGATTAAATTCCCCTTAGCGTTTTTACATTGTAATATTTATTGGTAACTTCTGCATGAGTTTTACATATACAAGTTGTAATAAAAAGAGAACCTCCTTATGAGAGGCGCACAAAAATCTTGGGAAATTTTAAGTTTGCACACTGGGATTATAACTGAACTTTAAAGGCGAGCAACGCAAAGGTGGCAAAGCAAACACTGCATCTCCTTTTCTTGACCCGCACAAAAGCTGCAAAAGTATTACAGTACTTCATGCATTTACCACTTTAAAACAGTAAAGAAGCTAAACAGAACAGTGACTACTATATGTAAAATTGCTTACAGCAATATTTGCTAAACTACAGTCTGACTTTATCCTATTTTCACTAATTTCAAAGGCAGAAAAACCTGTAACTCAAATCAGTGGGATCAGGACTGGGCCTTTAGAGAGAAAGCAAAACTATATTAAAGTCTGTTTGGTCTCATGAAAACAAACTGTTTTCACTTGTTCAGTATTATAAGAGCAATATTTCAAAATAAAAAAGTAGATTTAAAAAAAATGAATCAAAACTCACTCTCAACGATTCAGTTGCACAGCAAAAATAAATGGTACCACATACAGAAGCACTGGTTTTTTCTTTTTTTTTCTTTTTTTTTTTTTACTATAATGATCAACAATTTCACAGCAATAACTAAGTCATTTTAAAATATTTTTAGGATTATAATCTATCCACTCCCTAAGTCTTCTACAACTGGCTTCAGTTAGTTAGGTCCCGAGAAGCTTAGAAACATTTACTTGAAGATAATTGTTGTGATGCTGATTTACAAGCTATAGCTTGCTACAGTTCCATTAGATTACCACACACAGGTTACCACACATTAGATGTGGTAACAGCTCATGTACGTACATATAAAGACAGTAAATACATTTTGTACTAAGAATAAAACATGTATATTAATACCTAGGAGATTAATTTTAAAGCTGTATTGCGTGCTATCGCAAAATAGGGCTGGGAGTCTGAGCTGGGCAATCTTTTAGCTGAATAGTTTCATCACTAAGTAATGCTGTTTGGCACTGATAAAAAAACCTGTAAATTTTGACAGAATTTGGCAATTTGTTTCATTCTTTGTTCATGTCAAAACAATGTTTCTTCTTTAGAAATGGGCTATGAAAAATTCAAAACAATGTTTTAAAATTTTTCGTTTTACATCACCCAATGTAGTGTTTCTCAGTCCCAATTATCTTCTTAATTTGCTCATGAAATGAACTTCAAATCATTCCTGGTTTTGGTTCTATTCCCAATTCTAAGATAAAGAGATGGCATTGGACATAAGACGTCAAATCCATCTGTCTCTCTCCATAATGTCTTTAAAGATGGACCATATTTGCATTCTATAGAGAAGACATCAGTAACAAAGCACACAAAAACAAACAAACAAAAAAGAGAACCCAGGGCATCTTTCCCTAGTTTCACCATATCAACTGAACAGTTGTTTCTCTTATCTAGAGTTAAGTGCATATGATAAGTCTTACTTCATTTCTACCACTTATTTTTATTAAAAAAACCCCATAAAACAAAAAACCCTTGTAGCTTCCATGCTTACCACAAAAAAAAAAGCAAACTGCCAAGTAAAAAACCCAACATAACTCAATTGCTAATAGTGCTGACCTTGTTGATATATTATCTAAATGAAGTCTCAAAATAGCAGTACAGTAATTTATGGTAATCTCTCATGTACATTACAGATTTGCATTTGGGAATGGTAACATCAACATATAGAACAATTTCTCATGGTCTGTAGCTGCTGCTCTAGAAAGCTTTGTATGAATTGGTCAGAGCAGTTCAATACAGCTCGTATATGCTTCGTGATGCCAAAATTCAATTTTGTAACTCGTAATCAACTACAGAAATATTATGAACCGAATATGAGTAACATTAAAATGCAATTTCTTCTTACTATTGACTACTTATCAACTGACAACTTAGTCTGTTGAAATTAAAACAATTGGTATATTTTATGGTGATTGCTAAAGCTGCTGACCATAAGTAAAATTATTGTGCTTTATAGACTTAAAAGTCTCTTAATCTAAGCAGCCAACTTAACCTAACAATTCTAAAGACAATGTAACTTTATTTAAAGTGTGTTAATGAAACATTAAAAGGTTTCACAATTAAATTATAGTTGAATATGTTCATATTAACTCTTCCCTCCAGTATGTCTGCAGAGATAAGAAGCTGCTTTAGTCACACGATAAAATTGCACAGCATGTCATAGAAATGATGGCTATCCATCTACATTTACAAAAGTTCAGATGAAAGAAATCTTATCCCTTCCCTCTCATTCCCTGCTCAAACAGTTAGTTAGGCAAGCAAATCAGGATCAAATCCTCTGCTGAACCACTTGGTATGACTTCACTGATGAAATCAGTGGCATATTCCATGTAGGTGGAAATACGGCATATAGTGCAATATGCCACATCAGTGGAAATGTACCTATTTACACCTATGAGGAACTGGCCCATTTCCTCTCAATTAATGCTTTACTTAATAAGCATTACCAAAACATTAATTCTCAAAACAGTACTGCAAGGTTCAAACAACAGACAGTGGTAAAAGTAAAGTTCCCACACTCATCTTCACATGCTGCATCTTCTGATTTTTTTAATTACCAAAATGGCTGTTCACTACTAAGATTTACTCTTGTGCTCTCTTTAAAGACATTTAGTCCATGTTGACTCTGATTTTGAAATGTATGGAATTTACGGAAATCCACAGTACAGCTAATGGGTTGATAAAACTCCAAATGTTATAATTACATTGTAATAGAGGTTAGCTCTCACGTTCTAGCAAACACGCATGAAAACGCATTGCGCAGATAAGGAACACCACCATTTGTGGACAGCAAATAATGTGGACAAATGCAAGAGGCATCTTTTACAACAATACACAGAATAAATTTTGCAGATAAGCTGTATCCAAGATAGTTCCCATGTATTAACCTAAAAACTTCAATGACCAAAATTCTGTTTTGTACAAAAAAAGCAGGACATCTTTGCTGATAAATGTAGCTAGCCTACAAGCTGTAAAATCGATCTTGTCCTAGGCTAGGAAAGATCTAGGTGCAAACTCTGACTATAGGGCTTTTCTTTTGTAACTAACTGCCTACCTATGTTACAAGGAGAAGAAGAAAGAAGAGGAAACAGCAGCAGTCACTACGCCTACAACCAGATCTTTGTCACTTAAAAGTAGTTAATAATACAAACTTAAACAACAAAAATATATTAAGATACGCATTTAAATGCTATTTTACTAGTTGAAGGCACAGCGTGGGTTCTACATCAAAGAGAATGATTTGTATTTTATAGAGGTGGGACAGAATTTGCTTGTAGCAGCCAAAGTACTAATAAAAAGAAGAGGGAAAGGGAAATAAAGACTAAAGCTCGCAAAACCATAGAGTTCTCAATTCAACACTGACCTAATGTTAGAGAACCTGGTATGTGGCGCTTCCTCAGAAAAAAATGCAATACGGGTGGTATTTCCTTCCCATATTCAGATCTGGATAAAAACATGGAGGAAAGAGATGGTGGAGAAAGGCTTACCTCTGGGAGTGACTATAAGGGGAGGCTGGTGATGAGTAAGATCAAAGTTATGAACAAGCAGCTGAAAGCAGAACTGCGTAGATTTCAATTCGCTGGACTTCATGAAACAGAAGGGCTCAACATGATGATACAGAGCTCTGCAGAAAAGCAGACAAGATTTTGGATGAATTGGGAGCTCTGAGGAAAGAGCTGGGGAAGAAACCGAGGAAAATGAAAAGAAATTTAAGTCAGCTCATAGGTGCATCTATAACCTGGATGTATCAACGGTGAGGGATATTTAGTTGTTATGTTTTATAAAGCACATCAGGTGGTTATGAAAGAATGAGACCTGTAAGCATGGTTCTCAAATGTTGTGAACAGGAACGGCTAAGAGCTGTGCAAAAGTGGGAGTAAGAGGAATCTGAAAAGGAACAGGAAAAACTGGTGAATAGGGCAGAGAACGAAGTCAGAAAAACACAGCAGTAGTTCGGAGCAAGAAATAATTTGGTGATAAAGGGGCACCAGAAGTACATGTCTGTAGGAAAGCAGTATGGTCTTCAGAAGTGAAAAAGGCTCTATGGTTAGTGGTACACGTGTGGAAGACAGAGTTTGAAAGAGGAAACTTGTATAAGAGGAGTAATAGATACTCCTGCTGAGGATGGCTTATAGGAACAAGCAGGAAGGCTTGTATCTAGACCATCAGGAAGCCCACAACGAGCAATGCTTCTTCTGCATTCATTTCTTTCCCTGTGACACCTCCCTAGTCCAGTAGTTGGCTAATGCCTTGTGTAAGAAATGAACTCAGAAACAAAATGGGCCACACAGCTAAATCAGAAAAATTGTATCACACGTCAGAGTAGCTGAAAAAGAAAGCGTCTCCTGGAAGAAAAACATGTGTTATGAGAAAAGTAGTTTACTTGCTTGCTTTTTAAAAAAGGTATCTGTGTTGTTTCAGATAAGCAACACAACCTCCATGAATCTTTCTTATTCCACAAAAATGGAACAAGAAAGTCTCACTCCTCCAACCAGTATGTGAAAGCCCTATCATATTCCCCACTCTGCTGTTGGCTGCTACCACCTTTTGGAACCAGTTTCCATAGGATGAGAGCGCTGGTAAGAGGAAACACAGTGGAGGACAGTCAACCATCTCCCAGGTTTGGATCCTCTATCAAGCACAACAATCCACCACCCATCACCATGGAAATGAGTGGAACTTCTTGAATTTCTTCTATTAGATAAACAAAAACTTCAGTTTGCAATAATTAACATCCTGATTTATCAGAAGAAAAACTAAAGTAATGGTATTATTTAATTGCAGTACCCTTAAAAGGAGCGGTCAAGTTATTGATACACTACTCAAAGCAAAGTCAATGCAGTCACATTCACATCTGCCATCTAAGAATCTTTACCTCTAAATTACTCTGTTCTCACTAAGTTTCTGTAGTTAATATGACCCAACACAAGACTCTTTGGTAGATGAGGCAAATACACTACACGCAGCCAGTGTTTCATTAATGACCACTTAAGTACCAAGATACCTCTCTTTTAGTAGATGTTTCTTTAAAAGTTGCATTGCTACAAAACACACTCCTCTGCAGCCCCAACATCACGTAGCAGTCTATGAACATTCATATGAACAAAATTATGCATAAACCAATTATCCCTTAGACTAGAAAATGATGCAAGAGCAACTGCATGAAAATGTTATCCACAATAGCTCCAAATCTACCTACAGTCCTGAAACAGAGTTACAGAAGGGACTATTTGCTTACAAACCTTTTCAGATCTAAACCCCAACATTTCAATAATGGAAATACGAATTCTTTACAATATGTCAAAATGTTGTCAGTTATTTAAGACTGAAGTCCATATAGACAGAAAGAGATGTACAGGTAAGACACACACTGTATAAAGGCAGAACTTTATACCTAAAACCCCAAATGGCTTGTCTTTAAAAAAAAAAAAGAAAAAAAAAAAAGAGTTTATGGACCCCTCATAACCCTTAGCAAACACCTCTCTGCATTCAGGAAAACAAACAAACCAAAACACCAAAAATGCCAACAGCCTACAGGCAAACCAGTAAAATACATCTATAATTTGGAACAAGCAGTACTGTCTACTTAAAAGAGGCTCTGAACTGGAAGAGTGCAGTAATTGCTCATTAAGGCTACAGAAAATAAGCACTGCTGAGTGAAGGCTTCCAAAGCAACAAGCCAGTGCTAAGCCCAATTCAATACAGTCATTTTAATTTCAATACACTTACAGACAACACATTTAACTAGAAGCAATCTTTTCCCTCCAATCTTACTTGTTTTCTAAAAATGAGAAATGAGAATTCTGTACTAGAAAGTAGAAAACAATACAACAATAGCCTCACACAGTAGCTTCAGCCAAGGAGATTAATATCAAATATATATGATTTTTGTTCCTTTAAATAGAGACATTCAAATAAAACAGTTCAGTGCAACAGAGTGAAAACAAAGAAGGAATACTTATTTTCAATAATATACTCAATATACTGAAGTTCAAATTTGTAGCAGAGAAACAGTATTAAAAAACCTAAAGTAGCAGCTTAAGTATCTTTTAATCAGCTTTCAGAAATATTCTGTTAAAACAATAAATAGAGTAGGAAAGAAACTGACTTGTTTTCTCAGTATAGATTCGTCCACTGGATACTTAGTAAGTTTTTGTAGAGTTGAGTTTTTGGGTATCCTCAATATTTTACTGAAAGAAGTTTTAGAAAAGACAGATTCGCATTAGAAAAACCTACTTATATTCATGTTTTTAATGTATATATTTCTGTAAGTCATAAAGGATATTCATAGCATATCCTGTTCTTAAGACCTCTGAGACTGTTTAAGAGAGGTAACACCACCAAGACTACTGCATATTTTCAAGTTTATTTGGCCCTAAATATATTGTCAAAGGACTGACTACACAGTAACACCTAGGTAGAATGTTACGTATAAGCAAGACGTAGCAGGTGCAACTGAACTCTCTTTGACTTGACGCTTTTTACAGTTACACGGTGTTGAACATTAACCCAGTTGTGCTGAAACTGTGAAACGTAATCAACAGACAAATCAAGATGAGCAAGTAGCAGACAAGAAATCAGAAACTCCTGAATTTCAGACATAGCGCCATCACCAATTTAATATTTGGTCTCTAAAATATTTTAAACTCTAGTCCCACTACAGTCATTGTGAGATACCGCCAGTCGTTGGGACTGAAGCAAAGAAAGGGCACATCGTTCTCCCAGTCTTTAAAATGGGAACAAAAAATATTCCTAACCAAATGGAGAGGACTGTTTTTCCATAATCAAAGCCCTGAGATAATGATAAATTAAGCAGCATTATTCTTCTTACATTTTTCAGATTAAGATCATTTAAAAATTAAATTTATACCATTTAGACCTCATGTATCACACTGAAATAACGTCCTGCCTGCTCCAATTAACATCAGTGCCAAACCTCAGAATTTCCTACCTCAATGAAAAGAAGAAAGTATACACTTACCTATTCCTAAGTCATTACTGCAGAGCAAAAATGTTGCGCATCTCCATACACACGTGACTACGGGCACATGTGTGAGCAACCATATAATTTCTTCGGTTTTAAAAACTATCTTTTAAATTACGATGCCACATCAAATAAGTAATAATAGATTTCCTTTGCTATGTCTTTTCTCACATGACACTGCTTTTATAGAACTCTGAATAAATTTCAATGGCTTTTTTAAACATAACCCATCAATACAATATGTTCATTTACTTCCACATCTGACTACTTGAGATGTTAAGAGTAGTAATTTGCATTCCCACATTATTAAGAGTTGCTTTTAATAAGAATTTTCTATTTTTTTATTTATACGTGTCATTTAAATATTTAAAATTTGGCAAGTGGAGGCACTTTTCTCTTTAAAAGAACAGATTTTTACTTAAGTATTTGAAATGTAGTTTTCTTGGGTTTTTTTTAAAAGATCAGACATTCATAGAACAAAACCTATTGGGAACGTGTTATTCAGGAAACTTCTAATCATTCCTTAAAACAAAACTGTGATATAACAAAAAAAAGGCAACACCCAAAAAGGTTCCTAAATCCCCAAGCTGTTACCAGATTTGAGTTCTTGAAACAAGCCAAAACCCCCAAAACACACAGTTGCATTAAAAATACATTAACAACTTCTGATGATTTTATATTATCAATATATGCTATCTATAGGGAAAACAGCAATTAGTTTATTAACAACCCCGTATTTCATCTGAGGAGAAGTACTTTGAAATTAGCCCATAGCATTACAAGTCATGCATAAAATAAGCTTTGAAAAGAAACTACGGACAGGAAAGAAGGAAAACTATTGGGCTGGGTCTCACCTTCTGATGGATAGCTCTTTCCCTACTACAGTGTATCTTGCTATTTATGATTCACAAAGTGTTCTCTACAACACCAGGAATTCCATACTTCAAATATCAAATTGCTCTACGTTAAGCTTTGCAATTAACAGCTAAAATACAGGCACTAGGAGCGGTGGCGTTTTGTTACTGCAAAAACATTCGGAGATATAGTAGATGTTTGAGATGCTTGCCCCACCACACGGACAGCTGGTATTTATTTCCATAGTACAGTGTATCTGACTCGTTAATTATCAGAGAAGCATCAGCACAATCAAGATGGGTATCTACAACCTTTGGATATTATGAACAGAATCAATGAAAGACTATCACTAAGATAGTTATTATACAGTCTGAAAAGGTAGCATATATTTAAGCCAAAGAATGGAGGGGGGTGGGAGAAGTTCTTGCCTTTGATTTGAGAATTACAACATGTAAACCCCACATCTGCTAGGGTAAACGTGTTGACATTTAACACAGTAAGATCATACAGTTAATACTGAAGAAGCAGGGACCTCTCTACATACCACAATCGTATCAACAGTCGGGCTAAGCATTCATCAACCAAGCCTAAAGCATCAGTCACAAGCTATAGCTGTAAGGTATTTAGGGAAAAAAGCAGTTGAAAGCAGCAGAGCAGTATAACGACTGTATATACATACGTCTTGCCTAAAACTAGAGATTACCAGATGCCAAAGACAGTGGGAGGAGAATATACTGAATATACGTTTAACAGATCATGTCTGAGAATCAGTCAGAAATAAGGCAGCCCCCATCCACCAGCGGGGAGAGAGCGCGGTGCCGCTGCCCCGACAGAGCCAGCTCACCCCTGCGCGCACCGGGGATGCGGCTTTTCACGTGAGCGGCCCGGGCGCTCCCGCAACGCCAGCGCGGAGCCGGAGCCAAGCGCCGCGCCGGGGCGCCCCGCGGGGGCGGGCGGCGGCCCCCGGCAGCGCGCCCCGCCTTTCCCCGCCGCCGCACCCCGCGGAGAGCCGCGCACAGGAGCCGCCGCCGCCGCCGCCCCGCTTCCCCTCACCGGCGGCGGCAGCCGGGGACAGAGATCAGCTGCCGCCCGGGGCGAGAGCACCCCGGCCGGGCGGGCAGAACCAAGCCCCGCGCCAACCCACCCCGTCCGCTCGCCGGGCGCGCTGCAACCGCGGGCGAAGGAGACCCCCTACGGGCGTGAGGAGAGCTGATGCCTCAGCCCCGTGCACAGCTACGTACGCAGCACCTCTGCCGGGCGACGGCGCGAGCTCCCCTCACACGCGCGGCGGCAGCGGGCTCCTGCGGCGGCGGCAGAGCCAGCCCGCGCGGCGCGGGGTGCCCGCACCCCGGCACACACCGCCTCGGAGCCACGCGTCTGCCGGCACCGCCCGCAAGGCTCCGCCGCCTCACAGCACAATGTAGGCGCACGTACGCACCCAGCGGCATCCACAAAAAAAAAAAAAAACAAAACCCCTCCGAGAGCGCCCGGTGGCTCCCGCTCCGGCGGGGCACGGTACCCCCGGCGGGGCCGGGCACCCTCCTCGCCGCCCCGGCACGGCCGCCGCCCCCCGCGAGAGGCGAAGTTCGGGCACCCGCGGCGCCGCTCCCGCCTCCCCAGCAAACTTACCGAGCGCGGCCACCGGCTGAACTTTCAGCAGCGCCCCGGCTCAGCCCCGCCGACGGCTTCTCCCATCGCCTCTAGGTACGGTGCCCGCGCCCCGCTCCCCGGCGGCTGCGGCGCGGGCGAATATAAATCCACATTGCCGCTACCGGCGCCTCGCGGCTCCCCCGCAGCCCGCCCCGGCCCCTCCGCCCCGCTGAGGGGACGGCGCCGGCTCCTGCTGCCGCTGCTCGACTCGCTGCTAACGGCGGCGGCGCGTCAGGCTGTGAGAAGCCAAGGCGCGAGGGGCAGCGGGGCCGGGCTCGGCGTAGCCCCGCCGCCGCCGCCGCTGCTGCCGCTCCTCTCCGGTGGGTGTAGTATCAGCGGCGCCGCTCGCTCTCAGGGTGGGTTTTGGGGTTTTTTTTTTTTCTTTTTTTTTTTTCCCCTTTTCGGCTCCTTTGCTGTTAATGAGCATGCCCGGGAGATCTGCGCAGGCGCGTTACCGACCGCCGCACCTCAAGCCGCTTCGCACCGACCGCCACCGCGGGGCTGTGAGGCGAGAGCTGAGGGGGCGCGAGCCGGGGCAAGGCGGGCAGGGCTGCTCCTCGGGCGGAGGTGGCAGCGAGGCGGGAAGGGAGCAGAGGGAGGGCGGCGGACACCGAACCGTCAGTCGGGAAGCTTTCGGCAGAGTTAGAGAAGTAGCCGGGGAGGTGAGGCGGCTGCGCCCGTCTGAGGGAGAGGAGATGCCCCGGCCCCGCGGGGACAGGCCGCCCGCGCTGGCCAACGGCTTCTCACGCCCGCGGGAAAGGGAGGAGAGAGAAAAACCCACCGGCGGTCCTCTGCGTTGGGAAATAACGCGGAATACCTCCCTCTAAATAATTTATCTTGCCGAGGAAGTAAGACTGATAGTGGAATCAAGGCTTGGGAGAGAGCTGTTGATTTATGGATGGTGCTTCAACCGCTTTCCTTTCACGAGCTGAGCGCTTATTAACGTGGGGAGCTCCTGTGGCACCTCCATTAACAGTCCCGGGTCTTGGTGCAGGGGAACTTCATCTTCTGGTGATGATCTCTATAATTTCATCATTTATACGCTGTGTATCCTCAAGAGGACATACAAAGGCGTAAAGTGATTACAACTGCTTTTTCATAGCAGCTAAATCTGCATCTGCAGTTACTTGTAAAGATTTTATTGTGCTGAAGAATCCAAGGAGCTGGCAAAGGTGTGCCTCTGAGGCTAGACCCAGCTCATCAGCCTGTCTCCATCCTAGTTTCAGTTTACATGCATGCTGCATATGCATATCTATCAATTCCTTAAAATCACTGTGGTTATTTACATTATTTAGCCTGTGCATTCAGCAACAGGAACATACTGGAAAAAAAATGTGTAATTTGCAATTCCTGTTATTTCTTTGCAAGTTTCTGCATAGACCACCTAAAGTCGAGTTTCTCTTTTTACTCTGTACCGTGCCCCAGGACATATTCAATTTAGACAGTTCGTTTGTGCTGTTCACATAAGTATTTGGGAAAAAGCACATCTTGAAGAAACAAAAAGAAAATATCTTAAGAACTGGCTCTTAAGTAAACAGAAATTACATTTTTGCCTATATAATGTCTTGCAGTGCATAAATAAAAGAATAAATTGAGTAAGGCCATCTGTGATTCTAATACACTGCTGCTAACACGTAACTTTTCTGTCAGTTTCAACATTTGCTCCTCTAGACAACCCTGCCATGAGCTTGCTCTATCAGAAATAAAATTCAGGTGCCCACGAGAAATCTTATTGAGTCATTTTTTCCTGGTTCTTCAGGTAAGAACACAGATAGGGTTTTGATATTCAAAATTATTTCCTGCCAATGTGATCAGTTTGTAGGGAGCAAAGGAAAAAAGAAAATTCCTCACTGAACGGCATTGCAAAGGTGATGAAGGAACTGGCCAAAATACAACTCCTTTCCCAAAACATGTATATTAGTATCTGTATAAATATGAAGCAATGGAGATGTGTTTCCCCAGTTGATGCAGGCTGCAACCCCATTCTGAAAAAAGTTGTGAGATTTTAGTAATTCCAAAGCCAGCCTCTTTGAAAAGCAAAGGATGGGAAGATGAAAAGAAGAACAAGGAACCAGAAAGATGATAAAGTTTTCAAATCTGGCATCGAAATTGCTGCTTACCTGAATGGCAGAGTACTGACTTTGTATCTTCCTTTCTAGATCTTAAGTATTTATGTCCTTCCATTCTATGGATTTCTGAAGATGCAAATTTAAGATGAAGAAGTTGGTCTAGTTCTTCGAATGAAATCTCCTTTCAGCAATACTCTGGAAATCTACATCTGCCTCTCCTTAAAGAAAGCACAGCTGTAAAGATCCTGAGGTACATAGAGAGTCCTTTAGGAAGTCCATTCTATCTTCCTTGGATTAAATGCATCCTATGCAGCAGAAAAAGTCTTGAACTACTGGCTATACATTACTTTCTTAGGAAGGCCAGAAGTAACAAACCAAACCCATTTCTCATGAATCTTGAAGCCATTAAGCAAACTTCACCATGAACTGAATCTAGAAACAAATTATTTTAAGTCAGAACAGTCCTCTCTCAAAAGTTTGTCTCAAATATCTCTGACTTCGTCCTGGTAGGTGGAATAATTCTTCAGCAGTATAGATCAGTCATGAACTATTCTGAGCCTAGAGTAAAGAGTAAATTTTCCTTTCCAGGAGACATGGTTGTTTTGGTTTCTTCTCTCTCTGGGTACACTTTAACATTTGCTTTTCATTAACACACAAATTAGATACCACGGGTTGAACATGGAAATAGTTCAAAACCAAAAAAAGAAAAAGGTCTAGAATGAAGTTGATAGGTTAGTCACAGAAACACAAACCAAGATAGCCAACCAGTCTAGATTCCAGGTTTTAAGATCTTACCATAGTCAAGTAAATATTGCCCTGCTATTGGCAGGCAAAGATCATACATTATTATTAATGCTTCTGCTTGAAATGCTATGGAATTGCCTATCGTAGTCATTAACATATGGTAGTCATAAAAGGATGGTAGCCTCATCGAGGGAAGGCATAAAAAGAGAACCAGTGGAGGTGGACATTCAATCCTACCTTTGTCTCTTCAGCCACTGCTGAGATAAATGAGCCAAAGTTGATAAACTCAATAGTGGGAAATTGTTGCCAGATATCAAGTGGAGTATCTGGTATAAATGGTAATTTCAGATACCCATGGGATGCTCCCTAGTGAGTTGGGGTTAGGGAAACCAAAAAGGTCTCTTGGAGTACCACACAGATATTACATATTAGTCCATGAGAAAGATACATAGGAAGGTGTGAAACTTCAGGTATATTATATGCACGCTCCAACAGAACTAGGAGCAGATTCCAATGCGAGACGAGACCCATTGGATAATGAGAGCGTTTCTTTTAGAGGAACTACCCCGGTGGAAGGAACAGATACAGATACAGATTTTTCCAGGAATCAGAACAAAGATTTTCGTAACTGGCAACAAGAGCCCTTAAGCACATCAAACCTAAATGTACCAAATACCAGAAGTGCATTGAGCAAAAAAAAATTCTGACCCTCAGATTTCTCAACCAAGTATGTTAAACTGGCTTAGAAGAAAGCAACAGGTAAAATATTGCTGGATATGCTGGTGCCACATGGAGTTTTCTGGAGTGAAAACACATGTAGGTTTACATAATATTGCAGCTCCCTGCACTGAAGATTTTCTCAGTAAGTAGCAAAGGATAGTATCTCTAGTGCACAGGTGCAATACTAATCAATGCAGTACTGATGCTAAGGACTTGCTTGACACCTTTTGGCTAGCTCAAGTTCGGAAGAGCCTCCTGAGTGATTCATTGTCTTTTCTTTAACTGGTAACTGAGTTATGCTGAAGCACTGGTTTTAAATTATTCTCATGCCTGCTGTGGGAATAGAGATCATTGCCTGCATTGCAACAATCTCTGTTGAGACCTGAGACACAGCTGCTGGTCTCACTGCTGAGTAGGATCTTTTCAGTGCACCTGGGGTACGATATCACCACACTTACCAGAGTTTTGTCAGCCTGTGCTTCCAAGAGTGATGCTGAAACTTTCTCTTTTTGCCTCTTATTCTTTCAACCAGATGAAGTCCTTAAAAACTTCTCTGAAATTTTGGGGAATTTTCCTAGTTTACGAGACTGCTTCCTGGACAACTGTAAGATAGGATAAGATACTCTCCTAAATGATTGAAGTGGTTGTTTGCTGTGCCATTTATGGAAATTACTCCTTCATACAGTTAACAGGCTTCAAAACACAGAGGCAGAAATCAGCCAGATCCCAGTGCTGACTATGCTTTCTAACACAGGTTGTTTGAAATAGCAGGGTTGACTTGTTTGTTTTGGTCTTTTCAACAGACTAAGAGAAAACTATTTCAAAAAGGAGATGAAATATTTACAGTAAGTCCCTTAATACTGGTAGGAAACTACCCAAATATGAAGGGCATTGAGATCCCAGCTGTCTGCCAGAAAGTGACAGAAGGGACTGAGTAGCACTAGTAACATTGCCCTGCCCCTTATGTAACACGCAAAAAAATTATAAGGACATTTGAGACATTGTCAGACTCCAAAAGGACACTGTTGAGGAAGTTCTTGTTGCGTACATGAACATGGGATCCCAACTGTACTCCAAAAGGTTAAATTCTTTTTAAAATCCAGTTATTTATACTTGATAAAACTCATGAGACCGATCCATCAGAGTCGTGCACAGTGGGTTTGGAATGTTGCCATTTTTTAAAATGATACCTTATATCAGTCTGATGTAGGTGCACCTGAGGTGTGGATATAAAACATGATCAAAACGTAACAACAGAAGTCTAGCTGTACCCGATGCGTATTCACTTTGACAAGGCACAGATCATTACACAAACTGAAATGTAAAGGAGAATCAGGATCTTTTTTTATAGTTGAGTATATTATGTCATTATGTATTTTTCTAGTTATGTTCCTACTGAACAGAAAATTGATACATTCCACTAAAGTGACACACAGGCACAGTCTTGCCCTTGGTCTGGGAGTATTCAAAATTTGTAAAAGATAGGAAGGAGAAAGTGAGGTATGAAACACCAATCAAAAGTTTTTACTTTCTGGACCAAAAGAAGGGTCCAGAAAGTAGGGAAAGTTGCTTTTCTATTTCTCTCTCACTGAGAAGAGCTGAATTTCGTGAAGCTAGGCTAAATACACATAGATATAGAAAACCATCTATGAAATTGCACTCCCGTATTATTACCAGCTCCTGGCAAGAACAGGTTTTGCCCCAGACTTTCTACCAGAAACTGTACATCATGTAGTAGAGCTAAGAGACAAGTAAGTAATTGCAATTTCTGATGGGATATCACTTTTCAGAAATTGTACCCCCAGAACCAAGAAAATGACTAAAGAGAAGTTGATATTTTTGAAAAAGAAATGAAAACCGATGTATTTTGGTAGTCATCTTGGTGAAAAATGTACCAGAAATAGATTTGTTTACAGAACAGTTTCTACCACGCAAGAGACTGAAGAAAGCAACGCTGCACTGTGCCATGTTTACAGGCTATGAGAAAATAATACAAACATGATATTGACTCTCTCTCCAAGGCTTTCCATCATTGCATGATGCCTGTCTCCTTTGTTCATTTTTTAAAATTTTCAAAGAAAAGACTTTCATAGTTTTTACAGTGTCATCTTTCACATTCAGAACTAACTCCTGTAAATAACTGCAAATCTTCTTTCAAAATTCACCTCTGATCTATCTTGTTCCAAGATGCCTACCAAAAACCTGACAATAGTCAGGCTGTTCGTGTGCTACAACCGCTGCCTAGCATGTTGACCAAAACTGCAAACTTGTTTCCTGATAATTTCCCATCTATCTGGATGAATCGATTATTCTAAACGTATAACGCCAAAAAAAAAAAAAATGCACCTTTTCCACAAATATGGCTCCCTCGTTAATACGCAGTAGAGAGAACAGAAAAGTGTTGCAATTTTAATGGCTGGAGAGGGGTGTTACTTACTTATTTTCCTATCACATGAACACAAGGTGGTGCTAATGCTCCTGTCACCAGTACTGATTCTCCACTTCCCCAGTAAGCCTTACTTGGGTGATGGTAGCTGACGTGCAGCTGGTGTACCAGATATTTCATTTTCCTTAAATTAATTATAAGAAATAATCTCCATTAAGAGAAAACATTTCGTTTAAAATGAAACTCTTGTTTTTGTTTTGATAAACTAAAAAAAAAAAAAAATCAATTTCCAGTTGACACAGAGAATATTTTCTTCATTGTTTTAGTTTAAACCCCAGAACCCTCCAAACAGACCAGTTGTATTCTCAGCTTCCCTTCAAGACCCGAATAAAAATTAATTCTAGATCAAGAAAGAAAAGGAAAAAAAGCCTTAAGAGCATCCATATTTTTTCAGTTCTTAAGAATAAAAAAAACCCACATGAAATGAAAATGTGAAATATATAAATAAGTATACTCCCAGATCATTGAAAAGAGGTGGAGATGTGAAAAGATCAGTTTAAATGCTTTCCTGCTCTTAGGGGGAAGTCCTTTGGTACTGCAGAAAGGTGCATCTGAACTAGAAGATTTAAAAAACCTTTTACTAAGAAAGATGACTATTAAAAATCATTGTTGAAAAATATTCAATGAAAATGTTTATTCCTGCATATGAATACAGGCTAAAAGAGGTTTGAGTCTATCAGCTTGCCCATTAGAGTGGAACTAAGGTAAAGCACTTTTGAAGAGAGATTAAACTTCCAAATAGGAGGGATCGTTTCTTTCCTAAATAAAATAATAGTAAAACCTCTCATTGCATTGAAAGCTGACACTGAAGAAGATAAGGAACATAAAAAACAAAGGCATGTTTCATAGAGTATTTTGGATCCATTGTTTCATCAACCTCATGGTTAGCCTACGGTGTAATTTATTTCATAGGAAGGAAATCACAATAAGGATCTTTTCTCAAATATAGTGTATAAAGGCATAAAGTCCTTTCTTCCATATTTCTCTTCAGGTTCATCTGATAATTACATAACCATTGTGTTAGAGAGAAATTCTGACTCACAGTGCGGTGCAATATTTTTTGAGGCATTTGAAAGCGAACATACTTTATGAAGATCATTTACCCAACCTGCTTCTCCCTTTTCCTGTTCCCTTTTATTACATAATACTCCCCTATGTTCCCGCTGCTTTTCTTCTTTCTTGTATTTTTGCTGATCTCTGTTGCTCATGTATTTACTTTTCCCTTAGGAAAATATACAAAAACAAGACCTAAATATCTTAATCTCTTCAGCTTAATTAGGCATGAAAGTAACTCTGGCCTCATTAAGAAATGTCCTAAAGCAACAGGTAAAATGGAATCAGACAAGTTTGAAATCTCATCCATAGATCAGCTTGTCAGACAGTCCTAGTTGTTAAAGAAGCCTGGGATATAGTTACTGTAGAGAAGAGAAAAACCTAAATGCTTAGTATAAATCTCAGTGGAAGAGATGACTAATTAGAGATAATTATACACAGATTTCTTGCATTAAAAGTGCTTTAAAACATAAACATTCAAATTTTACTTAGGCTCCCAAGTGCTTCCTAGGAGGCAAGCTTGCAAAAAATGTCTTTTGAACTATGTCAAACACTTTTAAACCAAATGATTTTTAAGAGGCATCTCACTGAAAATTGTGGTGCCCTGAATTTTCTTGTTCGCCTTCAGTTTAGTAAGAAACTGCAATAAAATTTATGGCCTAAGTTAGTATCCTAATTGCCCTATAACAAAGGTAATCAAGAGTCATGCAGTACTGATTTGCTACCCTTCACTAGCAACTTCAAAACCTGTACCCAAAATTCACTTGATAGGAAGACACTGAACTGTCTTCAGAACTGAGGTCGAAACTGTCAGAACATTGATAAGGGACATAAAAAAGGATGCTGTGCTGAAAATATATCATCTATGAGAAAAAAAACCCACAAAAGTTAGAACACAATCTATAAGCAAATTTCTGGAATATTTATGGAAAATTCTGAAAGTCAGTGTAGAAAATTGTCTTAGATATCTTCATCCCTTAGTACTACTTACACTGAAGCAAATAGAGGATTTCAAATTTTTTACAATGGAACTCCATTTTTCTTTTAGTTTTATATTTGTTATCAAAGTCTATCACACGACTCCTACAAAATCTTCTAGTCAATAATATACTATGAAACTGGTTAATGTACTTTTTTTGAGATAACAACTTAAGATATCACAATTCAAAGCACAAACATTTTTGAGGTTTTGCATAGTTATCATGCAGATGTTCAGAAAAATCTGTATGTACTTATTTATTCAAGATTCATTGAGAAGCGCCAGTTTTTCATATTTTAAAATATTGTCAATTCATACAGTTCATTTTGGAAAACCAGAAACACACTGCATTCATCCATTCATCCACGTAGTTACCTGTCAGATTCTTTATCTTATTATTGCACGTTCATGTCAGAAGAACATATAATGTCTTTATTAACAACCTGAACAATGGGCAAGAGCGCACACTCAGCAAGTTTGTGGTAATACCAAGTTGCGGTGAGCGGTCCACGCGCAGACCAGGGCTCACAGGAACCTTATGAAGTTCAGTAAAGGCTAACACGAAGTCCTGTATGCAAATGCAATAGTGTCATGCACCTGTACAGTACAGGGCCAAGGCAGAGCAAGCAGCAAGCACCCGGGGATCCTGATGAACAGAATGAACGAGAGTTGGCAAAGCGTCCCTGCAGCAAAGGCCAACAGCAGGCCAGACTGTATCCAGCAGCTAGAGGGAAGTCATCCTCTGCCTCTGTGCAGTGCTTCTGAGACCATATCTGACGCATGGTTTTGAGCTCCCCAGTACAAGACAGACATTGACTTTCTGGAGTGAGTTCAGCAAGACGGGACAGGACAAAAGGCAACAGACACACATTGGAACATGAGAAATTCCAACTAGATATTAGGAGAAATGTTTTCACTGTGGGGTCAGCAAATACTAGAACAGGTTGCCTGGAGAGGTTATGGGTTCTCCATCTTTGGGAACATTCAAACTTGAAAGAACCAGGCTCCAAGTGGGGGTTAGACCAAAATTTCTTGAGATCCCTTCCAACTTAAGGTATTTTATGATTCTATGATTGATCACTTTTTTCATTACACCAAAAGAAAACAAGGTGAAAATACTTGCATATAAAACCTTCACAGTCACTATATTTATAACAAACTACTCTGGGTAACTTTAAAACAAAACAAACCTTTCAACTGATTCAACCCATTCTTCCAATCAGATAATAGTCCTGAATAGCCACAGAAAATACAAATTTTTTTCAGCACTTCACTTGCAAAAAGTGGAGTTTATATCATCATTACCCTTCCAGTGAATTACTGTCTTCTAGTTAGGCTCATTGCTGTCAGCATATATTGAAAGAGATCAGCCATCCTGAGTAGGTAAAGAATTAAAATATGTAATGGGTCATAACAATAGTGAATGTTTAATCACTGTGAAAAGTTTTAAGAGGAGCAGTTCCTTTTACAAATCTCAGTTTTTATAACCAGAATTGGTACTTTGGTACTAGCCATGTCAATAGTTTGAGGCTAATAATAGCACATGTACAAGGTTAATATTCTCACTATTTATCTTATTTTCGCTTGCTTACCATCAGAACACACTGGCAGTGATGATGGGGATAGAGAGTCAACCAAAGCAAAGAGTGGGGACACCCACACTCACAGAAAACACACTGCAATGAAAATAAATACTGCAGGGGGCTATATGAATGTCAGGAAGAAGCAATGAATTTGCAAGATTTGTCATGCCAGTAAAAAGCAAAATAAGAAGAATATTGTGGCTGTATTTGTTCTATAACTGTTTTTTAAGCAGAAAAGAATATTTTAGAGGCAGTCTTCAAGACAGAACGGAATTGGAGCGCTATTATTTATCAGACAATATTAATCTGTAATTGAAAGGTGTCTGAGTCTTACAGTGTTATAGCGTATAGACAGTTACAGAAATACTCTGATAATTATTAATGCAGTTTGGGGGTGCCAGGTGTAGAAGACTGGCTCCCCCATTCCTGAGTACATTTTTAACTAAAAGTAATGTGATGAAAGTGTTAGTATTCAAGGCTGCTAGTTCTTCTCTGCTAATTTACATTTATATTCTTAATGTCTAGATTGAGCCTAGGGAAATTTAGAACTCTATTTCATTAATGCTAACTTCTACAGAAATCCCAATATGCACAGAAGTTCCTAGATTGCAAGGCTAGTTAGATGAGAATGCAGAAGCTAAACATAATTGCTGGGTGGTTATGATAGTTAAATATGTACTGTCAGTTTTGACTTTTGAAATCCCTATAGACATAAACCCACTGTTTTAAAAGTTAAAAATACAAAGTAACAGAGTAATGGATTAAAATATCTTTAAAACAAGTCTTTTGAGTTTAAAATCTTTTTGCAGATCTGTTTTAAACTGTTACAGCGTAATAACATTGTGTTTGGCTTTTTCAGAAGTTTCTGTGAAGAGTTAGATAATTTAATCTCTCTTTTTTTGGCTTTTGAATGGATGGCAAATTACAAATACATGTGCAGCCATTTTAGCAGTCCAGATTGGGTCACGTTCTGGCAGGCTTTTGTGAAGTGCTGCGGTTTTACACTGCTAATGCAGCATTAATGTGCACCCATTTACTGGCTGTCGTCAGCTCTGTGCAGAAGGTTCTGATGCAACAACTTCTTTAAAAACAACCCATTTAGAGATCTGGATGCAGAGATCTTGGTCACCTGCAGAAATCCCTGCAGATATATATATGTAAACATGCCTCTCGGTGCCTGAGGTTTGTCTAAACTGGCTCTGTAACTTTTTTCCTGCAAAGCTGAACACCACCTGGTTTTATACCAATCAAAATGAGGAATAGAAATCAGGGTAAAGACATACCAAATCTACACATCTGACTAGGCAATGATTGGCTTAGGATGAATAAGACTTGCTAATTTTGTTATACAGCGATTTAGTGCCTTAGGTCCGCCTGCAATTTCTGCCAGGCACGTTACTCCAAAGCTTAAGTTCTAACCTGCCTCGACCCTATGGAACCTACGTAATGCATATCCATTCACAAATAAATAAAGCATGTTTGCTTTAAGTAATCAGAAAGTTCTGCTTTGATCTAGCTCGTATCCATCTTGCACAGGTAGGACTGCACCAGTACGAGACTGTAGAGAATCAGACCCAGAATAAATAAATTAAAAAGTGATTATAAAATATGCATGGGGCATTTATGTAAAACCATATTTTCTGCAAGGTAATCTCTTATGGAATTTATAGTACCGTATATCACCAAAGAGAGAAACTGGAGAAAAGGTTAATAGCTGGACTAATTATAAATCCAGATATATATAATTCAGCCTTCTAAACAGCATCATGCCCTTGCGGTTTAAGTAAGAAGTTATAAGGGAAATACTCTTTTGGAACCTATTGGTCTTTTCTGTAATATTTATGAGTACACTAGCATTTAATTCATTATTTATAGGTTTCTGACATGCATCTCATTTGTTTGATATATAATTTTTATCACTACTACTTTGTAGACAAGCAAGTACTTCAAGAAAGCAGAATATAACGTAAATCTGCAATAGCCATTGGGAAAATGTATTAAGTATGTAAACCTGACTAAATAATGTGTGGAGATATGGGACAGTATGTTCAACTTACAATTTTGCTATAGCTGAGGTAAATTTTAATGTTTGTGTTATTCATCCTAACTGCAAAATCTTTAATTTTAATTTTCACTATACAGCAATGGATAAGAAACACAATCATTCTCATGCGAATGAGAACTAAAATACCATACAGTTCCCTCATGCTCCTTTAACCTAAGGCTTTTTCATGTTGTTTGTATATTGAATGGGAAGAGGAGAATCTGTTTGAAACAATCCAGTGTAATATTTGGTATAAAAACTAATGACTGGCCAAAAGGTCTGTTTATAAGTGAGTGAATTATGTACAATTTAGCTGTTCGCAAACTGATAAGCACACGCATATATAATAGGAATGTAGTGTAGAATTATTACTACACATCTTGGGGTCTACAAATGGAATGTACATACAGTAAAGCAGCTCCAATAGCTTTGAATTGTAGAATTTGGGATGATGGGACCTTAAGCCTATATACTATTTAAAAGCGACTAAACTGTCTGTGGAAATGCATAGAAAAGGTTTCTGGTGTGAGAATAAATCAGATATGTCAATTTAAATAGAAAAATATAGAAATACTATGAGTCATGAGTAGGAATATTAATGAGATATAGGCCCAGTTGAAAGATAAACGGAAAACTGCAGTAACACTCCTTGAAACTGTGCTTTGCAATACAACATAGCTAAACGTGTGTATCTGACCAAGTTTTTACAGCTGAAGATTGTATTTTGGGGGTTAAAATGCATTTTTTTTTTTTTCCCTCTTTCACAGATCTTGCATTACTATAACTGTGACAATTCTCAATTCTTTGATAATTTTACATAAGTTGTCACAAAAAGGTAATAAATTTTTTTGAGGACCGCAGAGATAATTATCCTTTTGCTATATAACCTATCAAATGCAGAAAGAGCTTCTATTCCATAAAACTCTCAGTGGTCATGGAGAACAAAGAATTACAGGTATTTATTTATTCTCAAAACTAGTAAAAGTGACAACTGGTCAAGCCTCTCAGTAACTGCAACTAAATGCCATGGCTTTCAACCTTTTTGGAGCAAAATTCACTGCTGACATTCTTTGTGAATCCTATTCCCTCAGTCCTTGCTGGAGATAAAATGCAGGAGGACCAGTTTGGGTTGCAAGCTGCAAGTGTCAAAGGAGTTACTGCAGTGAGTTGTGCTGGAATCAATCTTGGCAAAAGCGGAAACAGAAAAAAAAGTCTGGCCTGCCCGCACCTACTGCTTTCTTCCTGACTGATGATGTGGGAATAATGCAAAAATAAGTAAAGCCACGTATGTCACTGTTTGGGAATCACTAACCTAGGAAGCAAGCACCAAGTTAGGTCTCTGCAAATTAGGTTCTACTCCCAGTTTGGCAACTAGACCGTATTCCAGACCTCATTTTTTCATCTGCTAGAACAACACTGACCTTTACAGAGAACATTAGTCTCTATTAATGAAAAGTACGTCATGAGAGTGAGAAAAGGCTCTATTGTTATTTTGTGGAAGAACAGAAGAGAAAAAGGTAATAATTAATAATTTTACAAATTTAGAAAATAACATTTTTGATATTTAGCTGTATGAAGATATGTATATAATGTTTACTGGGCAGATTCTTTTGAACCAATATTCTATTCTTTTTAAAAGCAATTGACAGCAATCTATTTTCAATAAATTTAAATTTTTACTTTCAAATGTGACTGGAAAAAACAATCAAACAAAACCAAACTTTGCCTCAGCTGATAATCTCACACAGGCCTCCTATAAACACAAGCACTAAATCTTTAACTCATTACCTCTTTCCTTGTTAGAGGCTAAATGATACTTCTTTCCATTGTAAGAGGAATGAAGAGTATGCATTTTCTGAGCTGCTGAAGCTTGTTATTGAAATTAAGCTTTATGACACTGCTGTTTTCCATACTTGGACCCAGTCTATTGGATTTGTGTGGCTGCTTCCAGAAATAAGAAGGGCAAATGTCAATGCGTTTTCAAAAGCAAAGGCAAGGAACAGGTTGTTAAATGGGCTGAGTTAAGCAATCTCCTAGAAAGGACACCTACTAAAAGTAGCATGCGGAAGAGCTTGTCCTAACATGCTCCTCCGTTTCTGTGACAGTACAGTCCAAACTCAACAACGTCCTTTCCTTTTACATTTAATACCTTTGCATCTCTGTGGTTTTCAGTAAGATTGATTCCTTTAAAAAGGCTGGATGGCAAGGAACATATCAACCCCTTCACTCATCTTTAAATAAAAGAATGTGTATTTCAGCGTTTATGAAGTAGTGAGGAAGTACTGCCTCTATTTTCCAAAGAATTCTTGTCAATTTTCCTTTCCACATGTTATAAACCATATTGATGTGAATGCCTTCTGAAGTTACTCAGTCAAAAAAGTAATTCATTTCAGTAGAACGATTTCTGAGGCACATCACTGCCCTGTAGACTTTCATCAGATTCCTTTCTTCACATGAAAAATGAGTACATTTCTAAACTGCAATTTTAAATATTGAATAAGGCTACTGATATCAATAAGTTTGATTATTCAAGACATGAGCTTACAAAGTGTTGAACACTGTTATTATCAAGGTACAAAGCAAGAGTGTGCAGCCTTTTCTATGTAGCATGCAGCACTTTGGAGGATTGGACCCTAAAGAAAGAGGATTAACAGTTTATAGGAATTAATGTAGAGAGACGGAAGCCAAGATATTGCATAAGCCCAATAGCTGGCCTTTTAGATTATTTAGATATCTTAATTTAGAAAGATCTATTTAATTTATATTAAAATTGCATTCAAGCGTAGATCAATAGACTTTTTTTTCAATTTAGTCGCGTATCACATCTATTGCATAGTGTTCATATTCCCTTGGATCAAGTTGTTGGCAGCTCTGGATATTTAACACTTCATTAACACACAGTATTAGCATATAATAACAACAGGTTATACTGACAACAATACGCAATTTGTAATTTAACAACATTCACTTAGAATTAGCAACAGAGGGTGAGCTAGGAAGTAATTATATTAAAAATGGCATGGCAGTGAAAACCAGATTTTTTTTGTACTTTATTAACTTAGTGTATATACTTAAAGGTCCTGAAGAGCTTATATGTTAGCTTTATATTTTCATATGACTGCAATGGAAGTAGAGACAACTGAAATTAGATATATGATTACAACCCTAGGTGTCTCTGCAGTTTGTCAGTATTTTACTATGTGCTAATTCTAGAGAAAAAAAAATAGTTTAGTTCTGCATCCAGTCACTTTTCCAGTTAAGTTTTTCTCTTTGGAAGTCAAGTGAAATTTTGATGGGGAACGTGCGCGTATTTATCTTTCTGCCATACATGTATCATCTTGGAGCATTAATGTTTCCACTAAAAAATATGCCATATTTGTTGAGCACTTTGATAAATGACAAATGCACTTGTTTGTGAATTAGGATCTTTGTTCTGTAAGTTGATTTTAACATACTTAATAAGTGCTTTGATTCTTACAGCTCTTTATCTTGCTTCTTGGTTTTGGTAGAGTTTTCTTCTTCAAGGAGTACATGCTTTCAGATGGACATTTTGCTGTTTTGCCTAGGGTATTTTGATTCATCTTATTCTAGTGTGTTTTCCTATTCAGCTAGTTGTCATGAATCGAAAATTTATTTTCTTTTCATCAGGAGCTTTCTCTTTCCATGAGGTATAATTTTATTTACCTTTTCCCTTTTCTTTTGCCCTTTCTTTCTGGTTCTTTTTGATAATTCATTTAAAGGAAGCAACATTTTATTTAATGCTGTTGTAAACCATCACTGAATATATTACTACAGTGTAAACTATTCCTCTTTCATGAAACACTAGAAGAATTGTAATCATACAAATTCTGTAAAGTCAATGAAATAACTTGATTGAATGAGAGAAAACAATATCCTCTCTATTTCACTAATCCAGATCCTACAAATTAAATAACAACACATGAGTAAGCCTAGTTTGCAAGTGACTAATTAAGGGCCAATAGAGAGTAGGTAAATCTATGAAAACGTCACCTTAAATTGTTTGCCTGGGCTGTTTATGCTGGCCAATATTTGGAACCAGATGTTCCATGGATTACAGTAACACTGGTTTTAGTAAACCTCCCTTCCTCTCTGCTGTCCTTCAGAATCTTTTGCATTACAATTTCCAGATACTTAACAGAAATCAGTAATCGCTTTGCTCAGCTTCAAAGCCTGACATTTCAAGTATAAGATCAAAATACATTTTAGGACACAGTGGAAGACTCAAAACTATTTTTCCTCTGAGATCGTATTAGTATCGCAGCCTTTAATCAGCAGCATCTCAACCCGTTATTCTGTCTTCTGTAATATAAAATGTATTATACACACATATGCTTCGTCTATAAAGAATTATTTTCCACACTGAAAGGATAACAAAGAAGGAAATGTTCCACAAATATGATAAAATTCCCAATTTACATTGGAAAATACACCAGTTCAAAATCTAGTGTGTTGGGTAGAGCTAAAAGATTAGAGTTATCTTTCTCCAGTCCCAGGCAGAAAGTATATTCTTTTCCCAAGCTGCATCAGCGAGCTTAAGGGAGTCATTCATAACTGTTTTATACAGAAAATACTAATTGATGAAGTTGGGAAAAGGAGAAGAACTCTATGCTTAAATAAAGGATTAATGTATTTGCACGATAGCTATACTTTAAGATGTTGAAATACAAACATAAAACCTTGATTTGCATTTCAGATCAGTAACATGTCAGGCACAGCTTTAAAATCAGCTGATGATATATATGTATTTTTAATGAAGGAATGTTACAAAAAGATGCAGAAAAGCTTAATGAGCAGAATAATAGAAAAGATGAAGTTCAAGCAAAATTTTCTTTGGCCCCTTTTACCCGTATACTACCACACGCACATGAACTGAGAGATGAAAATTCCAAGAAATAAAATATAAAAATGGGAGGACCATATCTTACAAAATGAGAATATTGTAAAAAGATAACAGGAAATAAGGACATTCACAGTGAATACTAGAACACACAAAGAATAAAATATAACTGACAGAAAATACAGTTTTAATAAGTGTTTTTAAAATAGGATCCGTAAAGGGATAGCAAGATAACTATTCAGGTAAGAATAGCTGTCTGTCTTAAAGGTCTGTGATGGAAGAGTAGTTAGACACCCTTTTCAACAAGCGTCCAACTTTCACGAGCCTTGTAAGACAGGACCCTTACAAATGTGGCAGCTACTATACTTTGTGTCACATTAAGAATAAAGAACTAAAAGGAAAAATTAAGACCATTGTTTCCTTATACCTTGTTAGAAGAACAGCGTTCTCAAGTTAAAAGGGTGTTAATATGCATGGCAGGGACCCTAAATAAGAATTTTATTTCTTATATAATATTATTCTGTCCCAAAGTATTGCCTGTTTCATTCTTACTTTAGAAATACTGATCTTTAAACTTTCACCAAATTCCAAACCTTCATATAAGGGAATAGTAGGAATTGTTTGGTACTGTTATGCTTTATGTGGCCTTGCTTTAATTTGTGTATCTGAGAAAGCAAGCCACTCTGTAAAATGGTTCCTTAAATAACACTGTGGTATTTTATATCTTGCCACAATGATTCCAGATTACACTCCTTTACTGTAAAAAAAAATGGTGCCTGTTTATCAGGGCCAAAATTAATTTTGAGGTCCAAAGATCAAGCTCTCAAAACATCACAATCTAGTCAAAGATTGTCGAGTAAGAAAACGACGTAATTTATTCTTTTATAACACCACTGTTTTAAAATTATATCACCAATTTAATCTACCCTTAAGGAACACTATTAAGAAGGAAATATTTTATAATGAAAAAGTTTAAGATAGGGTCTAAATTTTTGTGTTACTAATGTGAGAGGTACTAAGGCTTTTACTTCAGCAGGAGACTGCAGAACTGCAAATGATGGCCTAAATTTTGAGAAGAGATTACAGAAACATCTTTATATCTTGGATTTTCATCCTCTGAGTTTCTGTATTTTGCCTAGAATTCTGACCTTTGTATAACTATTTGACTATGAATTAACAGTAATTGGAAAGAATTTATCAAGAATCAGCAATTACATTTCTGATCCAATATCCAGAATAAAATTCAGTTCAATCTCTTCAGTTTTTGTTGGCCTAACTGGGAGAAACATGGCAAGAAAATTATTTTTGTCACCAAAATATGCATAGAAAGCAGTACCGCTGAGTAAGCAAACATCACGTTTGTAATGACCTGGATATGCTCCTAGATTGATAAACGGTGCATAATAAACTGTATAGCTCACCAAAACAATGGCTACTGTTTAAGTGACATTCTTGCCTGTATCACAGTTTCCCTTTAGCTTTTGAACAAAGGTTTGTCTTGCAGTTTGCATTCCTCTTGGAAAATAATGCTGATTTGCAATATTTTCAAACTTGTACATTTAACCTATGTATTGTTCATACTGTTTGCAATTCTACTGCCACTGAAGATCTACAATAGCTCTGTCAAGTTCTCTGCTCGTCTGAGTAGTATTTATTCCATATTATCAGATAAGAGAAACCCTTTGAAATGATATACAAAAGAAAAGGCATAACAGACAAAGAAAGGTTTATACTGACAGCTATCCATCTGAAAATATATGCTGTTTTATTCTTTAACTTTCTACAGAAGTTGATCTGCTTATTACAAGATTTCCTACTATCATTCTCTGATAGCTGCCTAAAGAAGATATCCACAAGCTATTATAATTCATTTCCATGTAGAATGATACTCCCAATAGTGTGGCTTTGGGTATTTGGACTACATCAGAATAGGAAATCAGTGTAAAAAAGGAACCCCCTTCTTCCTAAGAACTGGTGAACATTGATTCCCATCTCTGATCGTGAGAACATCTTTCAGTTTATGGTTGGGAGACAGGCTCATTTTCTTCTAGTACTGATAGAAGCTATCCATCTCTGCTCTGGGAGCCGCACATCTGCACCCTCAGACAGAATGTTCT
Source organism: Gymnogyps californianus (assembly GCF_018139145.2). Taxonomy (NCBI): domain Eukaryota; kingdom Metazoa; phylum Chordata; class Aves; order Accipitriformes; family Cathartidae; genus Gymnogyps; species Gymnogyps californianus. Next base: position 18,995,810 of record NC_059479.1, read on the forward strand.
GTCAATTGGTTAAGGCAGCTGTGATGGAAATTTTTATCCAGAGGACATTTCAAATACAGAGAAGCAGCACCATGCTGACATCAGACATAAGTGCGACTGAAGCCATGCAGCTAGCATAAACAATGTGCCTTCCTACTACGGCTAGCTGTGGCATGCCACCAGCTCGGATAACAACAGTCCTGTGCATAAAAGCCACTTCTCAGGGTTGAAATGGACTGTATTTACATTCCTTTTATACTGCGTGGTAGAAGGATAACTGAGCAATAAATAAAATAGTTTATATTGTACCATGCAAAGAAAATTAGGAATTCTTGTCAATGGTCTTCAGCAATAGTCAAAAGACACATAATTCTCACTGCGACTATCACAGCCAATTGTATCGCTGCAATGCTGGGTGATGTAGGTATCCACATCATTAGCAGCATAGTAACTACTATTAAGTGAAGGCTTCATTAGCAGCTTTGAGAAAGAGGCAAGCATATAACAAGGGACAGCGTGAAACTTTATCCTGTTTTTTAAATAGTGGCACTTGAAGGTCATGGCGCGGTAGCGTTGAGAAACCTCCAACCTATGCTATGTCTGCTCTTCAAGAAAACATGCCTTCCAGTGCTGTGAATATAGAATTCTCACAGCACTAAAATTTACTTTTAAAAGATTACTATATCATCTGAAATATGCTTCAATCTATAAATATAAATAAGTCTTTTAGCTTGATATGGCACCAGTGAATATTGAGAAGTGAATATCTTTCCATTACTACACTCGGTTTATTCCTTTTTGTTATCTAGGAATTCTGATCTGTATTCCTTTGCCCTTACTGAATGGATGTTCCAGTATTCTAACATTTTGATAACTCCTGTTTTAAAAATCTGTGTTATATTTATCGCTCACCCCACCGAAATTTGTCATCCGCATGGAAGATATAACACTGCAACCCTGAGTTAAAAAGGATTAACATACCGAATAGTTGTTTTGCAGCAATATATTTGCATAGCTTTATCTCTGGTTGGCCTATGAGTCACCCCAAATTAAGGCCCCATTTTGCTATGTACTGAGCAGAGTAGAAGAGTATCTTGGGGCTTAAGACAATCTCGAGCAAACCCTGCATACAGGTATGAGATGTACAACTAACATACCATTTGCTGGCTTGTTTTTTATTTATTGTTCTAGAGAAATGGATCTCTATAGACAGACATGAAAATCACATGACTGACAAGATTCAGCACAGGACTCACACAGTGGAGTCTCCTCCTCCTCCACTTCTAGCGCTCCACCTACACCTCCAGGCTCGCTCTCATGGTGCTTTCTCACCGCTCGCCTATCCCAGCATCCCACATGTAGCACAAAGCTGACTGACAAATCACTAATGGCAGCAAGATGAAGATGTCCTCACACGCAAAGAAACCCCGTCTGCAACACATGTTTAACCGTGTCTGCAGGGCATGCTTTAGCCTCTCTCCCAACCCCATTCAGCCACATCTCTCCATCCATCAGAACATCAGCTATTTCAGAGGCTGTACTTCAATGTGTAATTCAATGGCTAACATGCTTCCGTTCGATTCAACCATTTTGGAAGGTGCGGGATTCAGTCACAAATGTTTGTAAGATTCCAACATTACAATACTAAAAGTGTCAGCTGTATAGAAAAGGTTATAGAAAAACAATGACTTCACTACTTTTCAAAGTATTTGAAAAATTATGATTCAACTAACACTTCTTAATCTGCATATTTTTTCTAGAAGCTGTCAGATTTTTATGATATCAGGAGATGATATCAGGATCATAAGACAAAGAGCATCCAATATCAGGAAAACTGCTGCGAAACAGACTGGTCTAAAAGGATATTTTACAAAGGAAAAAAAAATTATTTCTTTTTTTATACACTGTTCCAATACAGAATGGTTTTTTTAAGAAACTTATTTTAAGTCGAACGCACTATCTCAGGATATAGTGACTTAACTTTTAGATTATTTTTTTCTTATTCAGATACATCTCAACATTGTTTTATTTTATCCTTAGCTGACTGCAAGCTTTGTGTATTCCTTTTAACTTCATCTATATACTAATGGTGTCACGTCTGTTTTCAGGTTTTCAAGCTTGCTGTTAATGGAGAATTTTTCTGACAGTTTTGTACAGCATTTTCCATTTTAGTGGTAATGCTACTGACCTAAGAGTTTCCATTATGCACTAAAAAGTATTACTGGTATAGATCTCTCTTTCTTTATAAAGATCCATAATACTCCATGCAAAAAAAAAATCTCACAGCCATGGAAAAGTTACAGGACCACGTTCCTATCACAAAAGAGAAGGTCATTCTAGAAGTGCTAAAGTAACACGAGTTATTTGAACTCTTATTAAAATATTACTGCAGTATTAATACAAGCATTTAAATAGACTGTGAGTAGCTATTTTAGGGAATAATTAAGGGATATTTTTAGATACCCAGCCTTCTGAGCTGGAGTTTTAAGAACTCATATCACATAAAGTTAATATTCTTGTACTATAAAATCTCTTAATAATAGTGGGAAACAGGAAATGGGGAAGGAGTGTACGCTCTTTCCATTTAATCCAAATATTCCAAAAGGGAATGTTGCGTTAATTTTGACAAAACTTATCTGACATTTAAACTAGATGCAAAATTACCAATGCAAACTCTTATGCCACTGCAGAATGAATACAAGAGATATATACGCTTTGTTTGAATCCAGTTGTAGCAGTAACCTATTAAAATTTGAATTACATGAATATCGAAGATGTTTTAATGGGGACAGAACTAAAATGTGAATTCTCGTTAGAGTTCTACCATAGAGATATATAGGGTCAAGACTACCAGTTGGAATAAGGTCAATGGTGTCGTGCCTATTCTTAACCTCTAAGGATCGCACTAAGGTTTGGCCGCTATCTGGGAAACACAACAGTGTACCACATAGGAATCAGCAGGTGCCAGAGGCTATTTATTTTGTAGGAATAAACCTACCACCCTTTCCACAAATCCTATTTCAAAAAGAATGTGAGAGAAAATCAGTGAGTGGAAATACAGATTTTTCCAACTTTTTATGCTGGAAAACCACACATAGAGATCTAATTCAGCTCTGAGTGTCAGGCTTAACTTTGAATGACCTGATCTTGGCCAAATGTGTCACAGCTTTAATGTTATTTAAATGTAGGGGGGTTTTCTCTGTGAATATTAGCAAAGTCCTTGCTGCTTTAGATAAGCAGATGACATTCCATTCCTCTTCGTTTCCCTCATTAAAGTGAAGAAGTTGAATATTAATGAGTGTGGAGAATTATGTTGTCATGCATGTTAGTCTAGAAAATATAAATTCATCTCATAAAAAAGTCAAAGGATCAAAGAAGGTTTTTACTGTTAATTGGAAACAAAGTGTCAACAGTGTCCTGATTTAAAGGGCACTCAAGGATGATAAGGGAGGGTTTTTTTTTCCAAAAAGGAAATATAATTAAAGTAGAAGTGGAGTTGTTATTAGTACTTCTTTACTAAAATTCTTTTCATTGCCTGTGGCATTCAACGTGGCATTCCCAGTGTTCAAAGTAATTTTAAAAATAAAAAATACGTTCTTGCAAACATACTTCAAAATTACTAAAAGTAATATTTTTATAGCCAAAAGCACTTTAAACATTATTGTTGAAAGTATTTTAAATATGGTAGTTTCACATACTTCTTTTAAATCTACACATTTAATGCAACTAGTACGTTTTCATTTTTCTTTTGGTAAGTAAACTTAAAAATAGCACATTTAGCTCATGGCTAATTAATAGACAGAAAATAACAGAGGATCACCTCCCCATTTTGGACTCCTGTGCTCAGCCCTAATTGCAGCAGTAAAAATTAAACCTGTGATTGCTGAGCAAGCCTAGAAACACTAGATTTCTTGCACACTCACGTGCACACACCAGAACAACAGACTGAGCTTATGCTAGCATGGAGTATACTGTTAGTATTTCCTTCAGTTATGAGTAATATTATACTCAACATATACTCAAAACAGCAGTATTACAAGCATATCTTAACTGTTTAGACTTCACTAAGTAACTCACAAGAAAGAACAAATATCTTTTACATGTCAGAATATAGAGTATCGTAGGAGTACAGATGGGGAACAATGTTATGTTAATGTTCTTTCTAATTAAATACACAAACTGTAAACTCTAAGGGATAGATCTCTCACTTTTCTGATGAGATAACCTCTGTGCCTTTATAAAATGTAAGGTCATTTGTGTGGTTTTCTTTAACATTGTTTAATTGCAGTAGTCTTCAAATACATGTTGCGAAAGGCTCTTGTTTACTGTAGCAACTGTACATATTAGTTCTTATTTCCATATGAACAGAAATTTGCTGAAAAAAGTGAAAACCTATTATTTACATTAACCCTAAGAGACAATGCTAACGTCAAGTGAATATTGACAATACTATCTGAAACTTTGCTGGTCTTTTTATATGAACTCTAAGGCAAAGCTTAAAAGGTTACAAAGTCATATAGTTTGGACAATCAATTAAAATGCTCTAAAATGTATTTATTAACAAGGCAAAATCCAAACAAAAATATTCTGTGGGCTCCTCCACATGCATCAGCTGAAATACTATGAGAATAAGTTAATGCCATTTTATCACTACTACATTTTACTAGAATACTTGTTAATAACACCAACAAAGAATTAAAATATAAGTGAGAGATGATATTACAAAGAATTACTGCTTAGAACAGAGTTGTGTGAACTTTTTTCCAGTAGTAATAGAATTTACATGATTACAAGTGCAGTGAGTGCCATTAAAATTTTAACATTTGCCACCTTTTGTCATTGTAATTGTGCATATATTCAGGGGCAGTGAATTTGGAGGTCTTAAAGCACCTGCTGCATCTATATAAGTCCCAAATTATATTTCATTATAAAATAGTTTGAAAGTTCTGCTGATAGGATTATTCGGCTGCCTGAACTTGCTGCCGTCGTTTTTCTTGAAGCGTAGACCCTCTGGAGCAATGTCAACCCAATGGACTATTGCATTACTATTGGTCAAAACTCAGAAACTTGTTTGAATTTTAAAGTTTCAAGTCCACTCCTTTAAGCTTGCGAAATGGCAAGTCAGTGAAGAAAGTCCCCTCTTCAAAACATGCATGCATGGGGGATATTGTAGGATATATGAGAGCAATCACCCCTTCATCTAATAGGTAAGCTGTAGACATGAGTTAATTGCTCAGCTCTCAGAAACAGGCCTTCTGTGTGCATGCTGGGGTGGGGAATACCCCTGTGCCTATAAAGCCATTCAGCAATAGTCATTAATTCCAGCATGACATGAAGTAAAGTCTAATATGGTTTCAGACTGATGAGAAATTAATCTTTTTTTCTCCTCGCCACTTGAGACATAGAATCATAGAATCATTTAGGTTGGAAAAGACCCTTAAGATCATCGAGTCCAACTGTAAAACCTGAAGGGCAAATCCAAATTGGGGAGATTAGGGAATCCATGCTGAGGAGCAGAAGCTTGTAGGCTTCACTTTCAGAGCAAGGAGAGCTGCTGGACTCACAGTCTGGGCCATGGAAGAAGCAGGGTGGCTCACTGGGCTCAGGCTGAGCAAGAGCGAAGCCGGCGAGACATAGCTGCTCAAATACAATCGTTTTGGCTGAGCAGCCTGCATTCTCATGTAAGAAAGGAGACAGAAACACCAGCTTTCTGCATGAATTGCCTTGTATTCAGCAGTTACCTCTACATATGTTAGAATCCCTGTAGGTCTACCTGTCTAGGTGGTAACAAAGGCTTCAGCACTAATGTCTAATCCTGCTAGCACATCCAAATGCTCTGACTTCTCCAGGAGGGCACTGTTACCTCCTTCCAAAAGGACCAGCCTAGCTACAGTCCTCTGCTGAAAAGATTTTAAAAGTTTAGACTTCAAAATGGCATAAATATGCTTTTCTATTAAGCTCCAGTGAAAAGATTAACAAAATAAGATAGTTGTTAACTGAACAAGAATGTTACATTAACTTCTTCAATTACTGCTTTCATATGTTTGCTTAGATTTAAGTATATAATTCATAGGATCAATGTAGTTAGAAATGTAGAAGACCTATTTAGGCCACCTAGTCCATCCTAGCCAGCACAGCATTCTTTTCATCACTGTATTGTCCATTTCCTCTTTAAATCTTGATAATCTGTAAGTCACATAGGGTTTATAAACTGGGTGCTTAGCAGAAATGTTATTTGCAGATGATAATCACAAGCCAAGGGAAAACAACATTGCAATACACACTAAATTTATGGATTTGGTTTTGTCCATTGCAAAATGGCTATAGCTATTGGTACCAAGCTATCAGTGAAGTCAAGTACCACACAAGTATACCATTCATATTTTTTATGCGTTTTGACTACGATATGCTACATAGAATTGTGTTTACTCTTTGAATTTGGCCTAGGAAAACTAATTCATTCTGGCACACTGGCAGCGGAATCATGCTGTCAGGAAATTTGTTTAAAAAAATATGTCCTAGAACTCCCCAGCACAGATACTTTGCTACAGAAACACAATTCAGGATATATGTGCACACATGTGCACAAGCTCGCAAAGGAAGACTATTTTTGGAGGTACTTATTAACAATAGAGGGAGCCTCTACAACCAGGTGTGGCTACCTGTCTGTTACATGTTAAAATCAGTTCAGGTGAATTCAGCATTCCCTTTTTTTTTTTTTTTAAAAGACCCTAAATATAGGAATCCCCAAATCTGCTACTGAACCACAAAGAGGCAACATTTGTGGTGCAGGTGAGGAAGACAACAGCCCTGAAAATATGCCGAGAGCTGCTACTCAGACTGAAGTGAAACAGAACAAATACCTATGACTTGCAAAAAATCAAAGCTGCTTCCAAACAACTATTAACAGATACCACAGGCTTCTTAAAGGGGTGAAACGGGACTCAGGAAACCGTAAATATATATATATTTTTTTTTAAATATTATTTGTGTGTGTATATGTATATGCATATAAAAGTATATATATATTTAAATAACTTTTCTTATTATGCAGAAAACATTCACTTTGGAACCCAATGTTAGTAGACTGTTTTTTGTTAAGTCTGAAAAGCCTGAAACAAATGCCTTGGAGCTTTCCACACTTTCTTAATGCAGCAAAGACTTTGGAACTTAATGAGAACAATTAAAACATCAATATTGTCAATACTTGTACTTCAGAGCATTTTCACAGAGACCTCTGACTACTGAGGTTGTCCGCAGTCTGAAAGAGTGACAAGTTCTAGAGTGAGGAAGAGCAGAAAATGGGCTATCTGAAAAAGACTGCTGGGACAACATAGGCTGCGTAGAATATAGATTTAAAATTCAGACAATTCAGTCACTAAAGCCTCTACCTTAAGGAAAGTGAAGGAAGAGAGACCTTTCCCAACATCTTCTGAAGGCTCCAAAATCCTCCCTTGCCAGAGCCGGTTGTCTCTAGTCTCTAGCCAGCTGTCAAAGGCTCTAGCTACAGATTTCCAGCTTTTATCTATCTTTTTGGAAACAAACAACCCCGCGGTTCTCTGTGGAGTACTCTAATTAATGAAAGCTCATGCATTTATTCTGCACAGTATATAAACCTACTTACAAAACAAAGCAGAACAAGGTTCATCACATCACTCTCAGTCTGAATTTTCTATCACTGGAAAGCAGAAAGGGTAAGATCTGTTGACAGATTCAGGGCATGGGATTGACAGTCAAGGAGTGGAAGAGGGGCCCAAAGACCTTGTACAGTTTCTGTCCTTGGAGGTTTTCAAGACCCCACAATAAAGCCGTGAGCTACCTGGCTGGACCTTAAAACTGACCCTGCCTCAGTAGGAAGTTGGACAGTATGATCTCTTGAGCTCTCTTTGAACCTGATCTATCCTATGATCCTTTGACTTTTTGTCTCCATGTTCAAACTGTTTTTAAAACAAGAGCCACCCATACAACAAAGAATAATTAAGATGAGTGATAAGTAGACTCAGTTTCAAGGTTTAATAGAACTTGGATATAACGTGAATACCCTCTTGAACAGCTTTGATCACCCTCCTATTACTAGGAGTCTCTTCACTTTATGATTATAAAGTCATTCAAGATGAAAAGCACTCCATGAATGGCACGTATATTCATTTTTCCTATATTTTTAACCTACTTGAGGGATCAACAAAGACACAGTTTACTTTCGTGACAGTTACCTGTTAATTTTGTTCTGCCTTGTGGAAACATGCAGCTGATCTGAATGCACTGGGGTGATTTATTTTCTTGTTTTATCATGTCAGCCAACTCTTTCCTATTAATTCAGGACATTAAAATCTATGCCAGCATGCAAGGGATTCAGAAATACGCCGCTATTTATTTTATGTGTAAATCTACAATCTGAGGTTAAACTAAACAACCAGAGCACAAAGACTCCATGATACAGAATTAGTGTGCAGCAGTAATCAGGTTTGTAACCAGGATTATGACCAGAGAAGATGAGGATTTTAAAAAAAATATACAAAAATGTAGAATTTCCTCCAGTGAATTTTACATAAGTACTAGTACAATCTCATTTATTTTAAGCTTATGCTATCATTTTCCTTTTAGTTTATGAAGAAGAAAACATTTAGGAAGATGCATTTTCTTCTCCACCAGTCTTTATTTGATTTATCAGAGTATTACATTTATCAGCATCTGTTGTCCTAATACTTAGGGAACAATTTGAGGCATTACACAATGAATGCAACAGTGAGATTGCTTCCTAAACAGTGCAAAATTTCCCTTCTGAAAATATGCCTCATTCCCGTTGACAAACTGTATCTACGCTTGGGTATCCCATCAAAAAGGCTGAATTCGTAAATGCAGTGAAATTATTTTCCCCCCACTTCCTTCAGTACTACTATATACAAGATGAAATGCATCCAACAGTATAGGGGTCCATGACAGCACAATACTATATTTGAAGGAAACAGCAAGCAAAACTAAGTTGTGCATATTAGAATTTGATGAACGTATCTAGCTTAACGTAGCTTTAGTAGTGAAAAGTTTCAGTAGATCTGAAACTTGCTGACTGCATTTGTTGAGCATCTCAACTCTTACGTTGCCCAAGCCCTCTGCCCTGGAGGCAAGACACACGTCGTACAGAAACTTTCTTTTCTCCTCAGTCTGCTTGTGTAAAATTACATTTTGCAGCCTGTCTATCTGAAATGGGAAAAGGGGAACTGTAACAGAGTGAAGGAAAGGAGAAGATTGCCTACATGTAAACCAATTTTTCTCCCAAGATCCTTGCAGTAACAGAAATAATTGCTTAGTGTTATGAAATCCAGGAAATCCTCCAAGTAACAGTTTATCCCTGGCCTCACAGCAATACTTGAGAAGCATAGATGGAGGCTGAGCCAACTCCCTTGTAAGTTCATCTCCTGATGTTACAGCCCTGAATCTTGTACACGACTTCAAATGAGTTTCTCTTCAATCAAATACTAAACTGACTCACGCTGTGAAATCACATGAGACTTTCAGGTCAGGATGGCAAGTCTGCAAAACTTACTCAGATATGCTCTTCTACATTTCCTGTTTCAGAAGGAGACCCTCTGACACCCAATCCAAAACTGAAAACCTCTTTTACAGAGAGTGAAGTTCTAGTAAAAACATGCAAGTAGTTCCTTTCTATTTAAAATGGCCTCACCCGTTAGGTTTTAGATGAGATGTAAGAAGCAGTTACAGTTTTTTACTAATTAAATTAGTGTACCACACAAACTGAAAAATTGTTAAGTCAGACTATGACTTATTACCTTTGGGTAGCTAACTAGGCTTGAACTAGACAACACGCTTGAAAAAAAAGCTTTAGCGAAGATATTTGTTTGATAATTTTGTACTTCATGAAAATACATAGATACATTAATATGCACAGATTGTTTTACGTAGAAACAATGCAACATCCAAAGTATTGTATATAACAGAGGTGACATATTTCACTTCCATCTCACAAGCATTAGAGAGACTTAGTTCCTTAAAATCATGTTGCCCTTGTATAGAGCGTGATCCAACTTAAATTAGGACACTGATGTGACCTGTTCCTGTGGCAGGCAACATCAAAATACCTTTCTTGGAAAGACTTCCTCCAGACCTTCCATCTTGACCAAGGGCAGAAGAGATACCCAAAGACAGCAAAGCCAGGTACAAGACTATCAGCTTGTCAGTATGGACTTGAATATTTTCTGAAACAGAGGTCATACCCAAGTTTTCTCCAGGAGTGTACTAGGAGAGTTGCCCTGTAGACTAGAGGACATCAACGACAGGTAAAGAATGTGAACAGTGGGATGAATGTGGCCTTGAGCACAGGCTCAAACTGGGTCCTCTATCACTCTGAAAAACCTAGCTCCTGAACTCATTCCTGTAGAAATATTTTGTACAGCACTCATGTGCAGACTTATTACTGATGTGCTTGGGACTCATAAGCAGAACAAACATAGACTGTGTCCCTTAGATTGGACAATCTGTATAAGAAAAATAAGGTTTAACTAGGAATGTATCTGTTTCTGACAAGAGAATGATGGATAAAGCCACTGTATTTACCCTGACAGAAATATCTTTGTTGATGAGCTTTGTGTTTTGCAAAAGAAAAGGAACAGTGAGTATCTAGATTTATATATGTGAAGTGAAATATTGCATTTTAGACTGGAATGTATAATTTCATAGATTATGAGTTTTGTTTAATGACTGCAAAATTGATATTCCAGGGCTTAGCATTTCAATGATTTATGGTCTTGTCAGCAAATTTTTAATATGCTTTATGTGCACAGATGTTTCTGCAATTGTGACATGCTATAAAAATTCACAGTGGTCAATTGCTCTCCAGTGCTTTTCATGTCAAGTCTGTGGCAGAAAAATCAGGATTGCGTAATGGAGCTGCAATGAATAGCGGGTAGGGATAGTTTAGTCATTAACTTGTGAAGTTTCTTGCAGTTGACCACTGCTTGCAGTCACCTGTGCTTCCAAAGGTGTCAAGAATAGAAAGATTATTTGGAATAAAAGAAGAAAGAAAAATTCAACTGAAAACATCGCAACGATAGCACGTTTTCAAATAAATAAATAAATTATATGTACAGACCTGACTTCCTCATACCTAATTTTGGGCTAAATTGCTCCAGCTAAATAGAAACAACCTTAGTTAGAAACAAATTCCCCCAATGTCTCTTCAAAATTATTTTCTCAGTAGAAAAATCTGACTCCTCAAAAGAAACAAGCAGGATTGGTTGAAATAAGTGGATTTTATGAGATTCATGAAGATTTCATAGTATGGTACTGTAAAGTGTTGCTCTCCAACAGGTTTGGGGTCCATCAAGATCTGGAAGAACCAGCATCCACAGCAGCACTGCTTAATACAGAAATATCTGTGCAATGTCTTGACACACATTTCTATAAGACCTGAATAAGTTTAAACTTCAAAGCACTCTGTTCTCGAAAGCGGCATTCACTTAGATCCCAAGACTCCTATTCTGAAAGCAAAAGATCTGGTCCTTAGTTTTTTGTTTGTTTTAAGGGTTTTTTTTATTCTTCTATTCCATTCATAGCATTTTCAAAGCTGTGTTCACTACCTGTAATTCTGGTTTTGTTGGAATACTTTTGTCTCATCCTAGGCTTATGAAAGCAGCAGAGAATTGTGATGTTACATTGTTAAGTGGCAGGCCAGGGATAATATAGTCAGCTTGGTAGCTTATTGGGAATTTATATCTTTTTTTCTGCCTTCCTTCAAACTGTTTCTCAGTCATCGCTTTCATGTTTTGTTTGATAGACCCATTTTCAGTCTAACTGAGCTCATTGAATTGCAAAGGAAACTAATAAGTATGAGCATTACAACACTCCCACATAGATAGGCTCTTCCAACTGGATGCCTAACTGCCACGCAAAACCCTCGCACAACTCTACCAGATTTGTTGAGCAACAGGGATGTATCAGAACAACAATAAATTGCTTAAAAAAAGCTCTTTCATATATATAGGTGAGAATACAAGTAAATAAAGCTACATTTTAAAAGTTGAGAATTATTCTTATAGAATGTTTGGGAAATGAAGTCAACGTACATCTAAAATTGGTATGTCTGCTATAATCTGTTGTTAGTGTTGCTGCTAGGAAGCAAACAAAATAAAACAAGAATTGCACCATTTTTCCCCCCTACTGAATTGACTGATTTATCCAGTACAGCAATATTAAATGGACATTCACACACAAAGCAAAAAAAAAAAAAAAAAAAAAAAAAAAAAAAAAAAAAAGAGAGAGAGATTAGTTTCATCATGAGCCTAGTATATATACCTCTTCTTCCACAACATGGAACCATCAGCAGGTCTGACAGTTGCATTGCTGTAAATTTCCTGTATCTTAAAGACTTCCAACATTTCTCCATGGATCCCTGCATGCCTCTCTATAAAGCTTAGCCAGGTCGAAGGACATGTGAGAAATCAGCTGTTTATCTCAAGAATATGAAAGTCAGTGGCCCTGGGATATTTCAAGTATGGCCACATCTGGCCATGCCTGCTTTGTAATTAGCTGCATGCATTAATGTTGGCTTTTAGTAAGAATAATCATTCCTGCTTCAAAAATAGTTTTTGGAACTTGTTATTTAAGAACTTCATTAGAGAGAAGCAATACTGCAAAGTAACTAACTTCTCTGTTCTTTACTGTCCTATCATTTGTCTGACTTCATAATTTATCTTTTATAAAAAGAAAACCAATAAACTTAGCTTAAATTTAGCCGTGAAAAACAGACAAGCCTTAAAAAAAAAAAATACTATGAGTAGTCAAACACATGGCAACAGATTTTAGCTCAACTAGAATATGAACAAACTCCCATATGGTAGCATGAGCAATCATGACCAAAACAAGACTATATATCTTGTACAAAGAATAACAAACAACTGTGTTTTAACAAAAAAAAGTCACTGTGTTATTTGCATTGGAAAAATAACTATGTTTTTCTGAAAGTTTAACTACGGTAATTGCTGGATTACTAAACATGAAATGTCCTTTACCAAGTTGATTCCAGGAGTAACAGATGATCATAAACAGCTTATATTCTTATTTTCTGTAGAAAATTGTTCATTAAAACTGCATAACAGAAAATATATTTATATATTCCACTCAGTGCAGATACAAAAATATTCCTAAATCAGGATTCAAAGAAAACAAGCTGGACTGTAGGTGAAAAAGGGTGTAAATCAACACATATCTGGACATTCTCCCTGAGTAAGTATATTAAATATTCCTATAGAAGTCCAGACAGTGAACGATATATGCTACTTCTACTTACAGTTTAACTCTCTGCGTCCTCTGCAATAGCTCTCCAGCCACTGCAGGGCTGTGAAGTAGAGAGCTACAGTGCAATAAACTCAGAGCAGAATACCTGCTTGCTTGCCAAAGGTTTAATTTGCTGGACAGCCCTAGGTAAGACATCTTTGTTTCTTGTATGCAAAAGAGGGATAGGATGGCGCTCTGACCATTACAGAAAAGCTCTTTTACCTAGGAAGTCTGTACAGATTTCAGTACAACTGCGTTTATGCTCTAACATTAAGCTTATTGCACTGAAAATGAGATGACAAAGATTTTTTTCTTTTTTTAATGAATGTTAACTATTCTAATTTAAATATTGTAGCAAATAAACACTACTGTAATACAAAATAAAGGTAAACAAAGCAAGAGCGCTTATGTGATATCCTGTCCCCATTAGAAGAATTCTCTGCAATTTTGGTGTATTTTCCCAACAAACTTCTACATCGCTTGCCAGGTGGCATGTCTGACCTCAAAATCTCTTTCCAAACAGTCTTCTGTTGCTAATGCAGTAGGAATTCAAGTCATTTGTTCTAGAGAAACAGGTTGAATCGACATTCAGACAAGTTGCAACACCTATATTTGTTCAATATTAATTACACTTCTGCCTAGTTCAGTACTGTACACCTGGCTCAAAGCCATCGAGAAGGAAGTCAGTTGTAAGGAGTATCACCATGCTAACTAAAGATGTATGCAGACCAACAGGCTGAGCCACTGTGTCAATCTCTTACCTCTCGGAAACATCACGCATAATCCATCTCCCTTTATAGCATAAGGTGAGTTCATAGAATTATCTAGCAAAAAATGTTAAGTTGCTTAAAAATTATCTCACAATATGTTCATACATTCATCAAAATGTTAAAAATAGCTAACTCCATACTTTTTCTATGTTCTGCATTATTCTTATACTGCATGAGACATCGTAGAGAATTTCTAAAGTGCACACAATAAATAGAAAACCGTATCCTTAAATTGTACTGGAATTTGCTACGTACTTGTGAATTCAATATCAGGAGCTGCATCCCCTCACCGAATAATGGTAACACCATCCACTAGCTAATGTTTGGAGGTTTGCATTTCCATATCTCAAAGAACTTCACAAGAGATGAGTATCAGTATCCCCACGTTTCAGCCGAGGCACAGAGAGGTCCCTTGACTCCTGGTACAGTGTTCTGTCCATCACCTTCCATGGACACTACTAAAAAATAACTGGATACCAGACAATGGCACTTGCCTTCCAAGGAAACAGATACTGTGCATTGTACGTACTAGAAATGATAGCTTTGATAAAGACAGAGATCTCATAGTGCACGTGAGAGCGAGCTTTGGGTAAGAGCTGCACGAGATCGAGTAGCCTCTGCACAGGCAGTTAACGTTTGTAGCCTCACAAGGTATCGGTGCTTTTCCAATGGAGCTCTTATTCTGATACTATACAGTCAGAGGATGGTTATTGTAATGATAATTATGCCAGGAAAGGAATCAAAATACTATCAGACTGCTGGCCAAACTCTCTCTTAATCCTACAAACTCCATGTAAACTGTTGGCAATGATTATTAAGATCAAGAAATGACCCATGCTGAGAATTCACGCCAACCGTAAAGAGTATGTTGAAAAAGTGGATTCATAACAACCGTAGAATCTCCTCCTTTGATTTGTGTGACCAGTATCTTTTGGAGTCGAAAACAGGAAGCTAGCATGCAATAGTTTTTGAATTTGTAAGTAATTGCCCACTATCAAGTTTTTTCCTCTCCCACCCTTTTTTAATACTATAAAGGTCATTTAAAATAACAATTGTAATTATATAGAGACTCCCATGGGAGATCTACAAAAATATATATTTTTTTTCTTTACACCTGCCACAAACTGCTGTATATTAAATGTGATTTAGACAAATTGGGCTGTTTGCCAGTAATGAACTGAAAAAAACATCTGGACATGTGCAACACATGCAAATTCACCTCTAGCAAATCAGTCTGGTGGTAGTGAATCTCAGTTTGCTTCTAGCTATTTTTTGATTTGTGGCCAATCACTCTTGACCTCTGAAAAGGACTAAAACATTCCTATACTTGTAAATTTTTAGTCATATACTTCTTGTTTACTCTGTAATATCAGATTTTAATACAGTCTTTCACTATAGATAAGATACATAGATAGTTCCACTAGTTTCATATAGTTCCTCTATAGATAGATATATTCATGACTCATGGTATATTAACACGTACCGGATGTTTGTAAATCAGTACAGATATTTAATTTTAGAAACTTTGCTAATAAAAGACTTAAGTCTCTGGAGCTCATTGTTCCTTTTGGAAATCATACAATAGCTCTGACAAGGGGGCCAGATTCATCCCCACTATCGCTGTCCTGAGGTCAGCGGTGTCAAAACTGCACTGACGTATGAAGTTGCACCAGGGAGGCATTGAACTCCACTGGGATTTCACATCAGTGACTTTACCTTAAAGGGTTTTTGAGGCGTCCCATATGATGAGTCCTAATGAAAGTGCTCAGCATCCAGCAGAAGTATTCAGCCTATTAAAGGACTGAACTTTATGGGCAGAAAAATGCCTGTTTTTATGAGAAGTGGACACCTTAACCATAGGATATTTTTGTCCGATATTACTTTTATGTATGTTTAGATCCTTTCCTAAACTTTGAAACTAAACTACAAAAGAACTAAGTCAACATGTAATGAGTCTGGGGTTTTGTCTGTGTATCTTCCACATGGTTTAATGTTCACAGGTCAACAGGCAGAGAAGTGTCATGTTATCCTGTGAAGCTTAAAATGTACTCTAATAAATATGAATATTTCTCAGGCAGAAGTATAAAAGACAAAGATTTAAATATAGCTAAAAAAATAACTCCATGGACATGGGCTCACAGCGTTATTTTTCTTATGGGATGTTTTGTTTGAGTAACAGCAATAAAATTATAAACCAGAAAAATGCAATATCCCAATCTATAAAATTAACACCACTAAGATTACAGATTTTTTTAAATCTGCAATATTATACAAACCTGAGAATTCTGTAAAATATATCAGGAAATAACAGAGACTTTGATCAAGCTTAAGACTTCTTATTTTTGCCTTTAAGAGGTAGCATTTGTGGTATTCCCCATACAGTGCACTATGCTTAAAAGTATTGGGCAACTGTTCTCCAGACTGTTTCCATTGCTTAAAAAAACCCCAAACAACAAACAAACAAACCAACCAAAACAAAACAAAAAAACCCAACAAAAAACCCCGAAGTTCCTAGTTGTCAGAGGCCTGACACACCTGAAATCTGTTCTAACTGGTAGATACAGTGATGCCCTCCTGGATTAGCCTTCATTTCAATAACTCTTAAAGCAGATGTAAAGATAATTTAAATATCAACATGGGTGTGCATTTTACTGCACTTACACAATCCTTCAGGCTAAAGAGTGAATGTGAGATTTTATTTCTTGAAATGGGCTACGTATTTATAAATTTGGGAAATTCTACAGCCTAGTAGGGTAAGAACACCTAAAGCAATGTGAAATCTCTTAAATGTGTCCATGATTCTCCACTACAGATTTAGTTCTGCAGGAAACACACAAGACTTTTATACTGTCCCAGATGTGCCTAATATCACCCTGAAATTCCAACAGCTCACCGGAGACAGTGGTATCTATCAGTATTCACTAACCTCATTTCTTTTCAAACACTTTCTAATTAGTAAGAACATAACGCAGGCCTGTGCCTTTGATGTGTCAATACAGCTAACACTGAGATCAGGAAGCGCTGAGATTATTTCCTAGGCGATCATTTTCTAGTATGATTTTCGACAGGACTAAAAATTTTTCCCGTGTCAAAACTGGAAAAGCTGCTTCTCTGTTGCACCAGAGCAAAAATAAGTTTGCCCGTCTGGTTCTTGTTCTATGTAAGCAGCAGGGCAAATCACCAAATTTGTAACATGTTAAAAATCGAGAGCGATTGTTATACCAGTAATATTTCCCTCATGATAGAGAATGGTAATGCTGCTAGCGGAAAATTTACACTGGAAGTCACAGTAACAATTACTGTCTGATGCTCGAGAAGTTCAGATCTGTTCTTATGTTCTTTATGTTGCGTCTAAACACTTAGGTAAAACTGGAATTTTTTTTAAAGCATGACAATTGAGGAAATGCAAAAATAGTTTGGCTTGTCTATATAAGTGACTTTGAAAATGCACATTTTTCTGCCTTACGTAGTGTAAGTAACTAGACAGATGAAATAAGAGGTTAGCAAAAAAAACCCAGGCTTTGAAGAGCTTCTCACAGCATGCAATAAGCTGCAAAAGTATATTCTTGATATCAGTAAAGTGTATCAGTTTGAGCTCATTTTTTTCCTGTTCATTATCTGTCTACTTCTCAAGAGAATATTTCAGAGATTAGTGTATAATTATAATCAACAGTTATTTTATGAGGCCTACAAGACCTCCCTGAACTAAATGACTTTTCCCTTTTAGTCACAAGCCTTTCTATAGCACTAGTAATTTCTTTAAGTGGTCAATCATACAAATTCAAATAATGAATAGCAATCTGTATTAATACTGGGTTCAGCTGCTTTATCAATTGATGAACGCATCTTATGCAATACTTTTTTTCATGTGCAGTTACTTCTATTTTTGTTATTCTTTTTTATCTGAAGTGAGTAGAAGTTTGTCTCTGATAGTAAGAGATTTTGACCAGTACTGTAGCTGTATCTAAAAAAAAAAAAAAAAAAAAAAAAAAAGAAAAAAAGGCATTACTATCTTCTGTTCCTTCTGTGATCATTGTATCTTCATTTTCATTATTTTCCTTGTAATTTGAAGGCTGCCATGCAATTCACTACTATGTAATGGCCAAGTAGAAGGAATATTTTCAAAGGAATTTTCAAAGTCATTTATACTTACCGCAAATCAGAGTACTGTTAAAAGAAGTACTAACAAGGGAGGACTCCGCTCACAGCCTGAATTTCCTTTTACAATAGCTCACATTTTTCTGCCTTAAACCTCTGAGAGAATATAATAAAGAATACTAAATAAAATGAAGCGATACTTCAAGTGTTGCAAGGAAAGATGCCATTTATAATGGTAATCACAACTGTATGTTATATCCTATTGTACATACCTGCTTTTCATTGTGAAAACGTGATTTACAAGTTCCATTGATAGTGATTACGGTTCATAAACCAGAGACGTTAGTAATTCCCAATGGGAAACACGTAACAACTATTATTTTTTTATTTCCAGTTGGGGGAAGTCTCTAAGAGCCAGCATTCTGAATATTAGACAAAATACAGCAGATGGTCATAGGAAAAATGAGACCAGAATAGTAGGCGATGGGTTTAGATTACGAGGAGCCGAAGCACTGACAAGTTTTTTGGGACTGCACAAAAGAGCACTGTGGATCTGAGACAGAATAACAATGTGGCTAGACAGATGTTTACAGAAAAAGTTCCTCCCCAAGTTCAATAGTGAGCATGAAAGAAAGCACGTGGCTGAGCAGCCCTCGCCAATCGGAGGCAGAAGTTGACATCCTAGTAGCTGATGAAAGACTACAAACAGAGGGGATAAGTAGTGCAGAATCATAAAAATGAAGACAAAAGTTTACGTCTGATGAGGAAGAGCCAAAAAAAGGACAGAGAGAGCGGAGTGACACAGTCAGAACCAGGGGCTGGGAGGGTGAGCTCTGCAGCAGAGTCTTCTGGATAAGCCACGACTCTGTCATGGTTAAACAAAAGGATGGGGCAGCTGCAAGAAGGGAAATGAGATGCCACTCCTGAAGGTGTTATTTGCAACAGAAGGGGCTGTTAAGTAGAAAGTGAATGGAAAAACAAAAAGTTCTCTGAGCATTTCTAGAGCTGAATTACATCAGAGCAAGTGAAGACGGGTAAAGCTGTAGCCCAGTGTCTCACAGCAACCCAGGAGCAGACCCAGCTCTTCCACATTGCAGCCCCTGTCTTTCAAGGAACCCTGAGGCGATGCTAACTTCCTAGCAACATAGCACTTGCTGCCTTTTTTCTTTTCTTTACATAAATATGTACCGGTATACTGTACAATTGCAGTCCCCTCAGGAGAGTAGAGTTTGTTCAATTTGGTGTATCTAAACTTAACATACTTAAGTACCACCATATCCCAAACCCAAATATGAATGAAGTTGTGTGAGCATAGACATTAAAAAAAAAAATTAGATTGTTTGGAAAAAGTAGTTAGAAGTCAATAAAAAAATTCAATAAGCTAAGTAGAAGCAGTGTTTTACATACAGTACCTTCCCTAAATAAGCACGATGCAGCTGGTGAGATTTGCTCATACGGTGAGCATTCCTGCCAAACTTCTACAATTATCTCTAATTAAGAAACATTTCTTTTTAAATTAAAATATTCCCATGGTCACATTATTCACCTTCTTTAGTTTGCTCTGTACACAAAAAAGCTGTTGGACTGGAAACATCCATCATTTACTTAAACAAAAAAACCCACAAGGTGTGTGTTAAAATGAGATAACACATGCCTCACTGGCCTCAAATGATCCAATAAAAGGACTATCTTACAATACCACACTCTTGGAAATGTCTTATTGTGATAATGAAATGGCACCAAAGTTCATTTTGTTATAGAAAAGCTGCGTTCATCCACATACTATGTGTATTTTTATGCGATTTCAAGCAAAAATATCCAACCTTCCTATTATTCTGAGGCACAGCAGAGAAACACCCGCTGAATTATTTAATATATTAACTGTGTAATGTAATAATATGTGATAGTTATAAAATGCATTTTTTATTTATATGTTGATCAACATCACAACATTAGGGGCCGAGAAAGAGGCTCATTGCTCTGTGAGTTTCCAGTAAAATTCTGGACAGGAGACTGCCACTCTTTCTGTGTTAATAATACTGGTAATACTGTGGAAGGGAAAAAATAGATCAGTATTTATTTATAGGTCCATAATTTTTCTTCCTAGATCTTATTTTTCTACTGTTATTACTGAATTCTTTCTACTGGACAATTATCAACATTAGTGATACTAAATTTTCTTATCGTGTGTAGTGCTCTGTAATTAATACTTACAGACAACCAAAATATATTTGCTGTCTGGACAGTCGTAACTAAGAAACTTGGAAAGCAATGAATCGCTGCAAGACAGGAAGAAGTGATGACATTTATGATCCTGCATATTTCCAGCCATACATCAGAGTACATATCAAGGGCACTTGTCTGTACAGCGATGTTGGAACTAGCCATTAAAGGCTTGACTCCTTCTGCCATTTCTCCTAGCAGAAGGGGACTATTTAAAAGCAGCAGCAGAAGCCGAAGGCCTACCATATTATTCTCTCCTTTTCCTTTCTTCTCTGGCAGGTAGCTAAAACTGGGAGGCTAATGTTCTAGTCCAATTCTGTCACCACTGCCATAGATTACCTCTTAAATCTTTGTTTCAGCTTCACCATGAAGTGGGAAAAAATAATTTTTCAGTTTCGTAAAATGTTTTTCTCCCAGTGAAATCCGAGAAACGAAAGTGCTTAAATTGCCTACGCTTCTATCTACAGACTAATATTTTTTTTAAGTACTTTGGAGACTCAAAGGCCATCTTCAGCTTCTGCCCTTCAAAATGGAAAAAGGCTGAGAAGAAAACCAGAAAAATAGGTCAGAAGGAAAAAAAAAAATTTCTGAACCCATTCCAGTGTTATATTTGAAGCTGAAGTAAGAAACAGTGAACGATGGCCAGGAATTTTCTTCATCAAGTTTTTTTTTTTTTCCCTCACTGTCTTCATATCTGACATAGATAATCATTAGGGATAATGTTAGTTCTTTATTTTAACTGTGAATATTAAGATAATGGAAGAAATTGGCTAGTCAGTTGTGAAATATTATAGCAATAAAAGTCTTTGGTGGAAGATGAATCTTCTTCAAAATAGTAAGAGGGTGTCAATAAATGAAGAGTAATGTGAAGATCACTTATATTTATTGAGACTGCAGCATTTATCAAAGTCATCAACATTTAATTGGAGTTAATATACTTGCTAGCTTTTTATTTCTACTGTACAAGTTTGTTCATATATTTAGGGATAAAGTGCTAGACTTCCTAGTTTTTATTTTAACTCTTTTTGGCTTTTATCCTCCATCTTTAAATAAATGTGTATTTGGATTACAGCTGTAGCATTCCTTTGGTGGGACAGCTGGGCTACTTTATAAATGAATGAGCACTTCCCATAGCGGACCTGCATGTTAACAAAACCTCTCTTATGTCTTAGAAGCAGTACAAGTAAAAAAACTAGGAATTTTGGAATTTGAAGTCAGTAAAAATACTTTTTCTACATACATTTATGGACCATTGCTTTACATTTATGAAAGAATTATATGATTACCATATTAGCTTGATGTGATTCCATTCATGGGGTCTTTCATCCAGGCACAGATCTGAGGGTTGTTTGAATTTGGGAATAAATCTAAATACCTCGGCTATCCCAAGCACTGTACTCACTGATGTCTCAGGACCTGAGACAGAAAGGAGAGGAGAGGGGAGACATCAGGATCTGAAACGACCTCACAGATCAGGTCCCCTTCTCTTTCAGGGGATGAAGGACCTACTAGAAAAAGCAGGAATTCACACACTTTGCATTTGTTGGCATTCATCTTTTAACGTCATACTCAGCTGATACTGGAGGTTACAGCTACATCCGTGGGCAGCAGACACCTGCTCACCCTCTTTGGCTTGAGGCTCTGGGGAGCTAGTCACCCAAGAGCAGTTGTAGCAGCCCCCGGGCATCTTTCCTCATTCCGTGCAGCTGACATTACGTCGTGTGACAAGGACACCTCCAGCTGCATGGGGGGCAAGGGACTGAGGCAACCAGGCCCACCCAGGACATTTGGGAAGAGTACTCTGTGATTGTTCTGGCTGTGGCAGCTATCCTCTTTCTTAGTGATCCTCTGGCTACTGCGGGAACCGGACCGTGGGGAGGAAGGGTGTCACCTGAGTAGAGGTGATGTAGTTGCACGTGCATAGCAAAGCCAGGGCTGTTGGGAGGAGTAAGACTTCAGAGCGGCACAGCAGGGCTGCCCTCTGCGTGCCCAGCAAGCCAAATGCTTTCTGGAGCGGCTCTGCAGGAGGTCCAGCTGTGCCAAGCCTAACATGGCAAATCTGCGTGGCCCACAGCTGGCAGGGCACAGTTGCCACTGTACACCAAATATACGAACAAATTATTTGTGAAAAGAAATTACAGAAAGATGACTCAGTGATTGTATTTTACTGGAATCCGCAGACCTATTGGGACACTTACATTATTGATTTTTTTCCATTGATAGATTCCTTCTCAGAATGTAAAGAGAGCAATCAGGCACTAATGTATGCATGCAGATTTCATGAGGCTTCCTAACCAGCTGCTCATGAAATAGTAATGTCATTTTTGAATAAGGGAAATGGTGAACCTAGTGGTCATTTTAACTGCTGTCAAAATGCTTGACAAAAGGTACCTACACGATACGACGCAAGATGACTTTTTACTGCAGTTCATATTTCAAGCCTGAATTTGTAGTAGTTGGAGCATGATTCCTAAAAAATCCTCAGATGCACTGTGAGCTGTAAATTCCTACTACACGGTAAACAGGATGTGTTGTTTACAGCTGTTTAGATCCACTAAATATTTGTGGATTTGCTTCCTCAGCTATAGCAGGAACTTACTGGTCATAACTCCCTGCCTTGTTCAATAACTTCCAGTAATTATCATGAAGAAAATGCAATAAATTTATGTAATAGACTGCCCCTTTGCTATAATATACAATGAGAAGCAATCAATGCTCCTTACAATAAGGAGAAGAAATACAACTGTGTTTTATTTTATCGCTTTGGTAATGCAGCTTTGGAAACCACCAGAGGGAGTAGAGTGAAATTCCAGTGGTCAAATTCCAGCCCTGTAAAACATAGCCCAGGGCTGACGCTTTACAAAGTAGCAACACGACACCAGGTTGCCTACTTCTTTAGGAGACTATTTTATTTGCTCACCCATCCAGCAAATACAACGTCCTCGTGAATTGCTGCTCTTATTTCGTATGGTTAGAAACAGGGAAGCTATATGAATTCTCATAGATAACCCTCAAACTTAACCTTTGGCAAAATAATTACAGAAAAGATGATGTAGGAAGATGATAGCAAAATACCTACTTTGGCAGTTACCAACAATAATCTTGGAAAACAAGATAGCTATATTTAATCACGGTTTTAATATATAGTTTTACTGTAACTTAAATCAAAGGGCATTTCTGAGACCATCCTAGTTATGCTTAAAGTATAATTACATGCTACATATCTTGGAAAGCAAATGAAAGCCTTTTCCTGGTGATTTGTTATACATTTCTTTTTTGCCTCTGGCTAAGTGAAGGCCAGGCCTCTGAAGAGTTTCAAGTATAATGCACAATGAATATAAAACAGTCCATTAATTGGGATAATAGGTCCTGGCATGTAATTGCATTGCTAAGGTACTATGGATAGCTGCTGAGTGAAATGGTATTTATTCAAGGTTGTTAGTCACCCGTGGATAACTTTATTTGTCCACTGATGCTTAAATAAATGCATCATCCATCAGTAAGAATACTTATGAAAAAATTTATAGCAAAAATCATTATCATGTCTCAAATTATAAAAGGAAACAATATATAAAAATTGCTGAACAGTGGTACAATAAAGCCATGCCATGCTGCGGTTTGCTTGTTTTTCTGCCAGTGGACAGTAAAATACGGTTGAAAAATCAAGGCTTAATGGCAAGTTTACATGCTTACAATATTTACCATACCCACTGAATATACCAGTTTTCTTTAAAAAAAATTTTTTTTCCTAATAATTCATTCTGAAAGTGTTTGAAAGTGTTGTAGAAATTAACATCGTCTAAATAGAAGAAATACATTCAATAATGCATGCAGCACCAACAGCAAAAAAAAAAAAAATTTAACAGCGTGTTTAAGCTGCATGTATGAGTAAGGCAGCATGTTTTGTTCATGTCATCGTTTAGTTGTTATTTTGCAATGATCACTAATCCCTGAGAAAATAGTGAAAAACAAATCATACATACACAACAGTAAGAAACAAGTATTGCTTGATTACACACAATCTTAAATAAAGCTTAAATAAGACAGAAAAGACCCACAAAGAGTTCCCATCGATACTGCCAACAGCTCAGCTCAAAACACCTTCGTATCTCATGTAGATAAAGAAATTATTATTAAAGATCTGATTTTCAGATAGAGTGCAGCCACGTCCTCTTTTATCTTCAGCTACTTATACAAACACTCATTATTTTGACAATTCTACCTTCAAGATCTTATCTCATCATACATTCCTTCTGAATAGAACTGAATAATATCTAATATACATGGGATACAGGTTTCCAAACAAGGTTTAAAAGGAAATACATACATTAATTGAAATAATGGTGCCTATAGCTGCAGCAAACGTCTTGTTATTCATATTTATAATTTCTACGTAATTGTCAGCATAGTTTGACTGGGATCATGATGCTTTGTCTGTTGGGTCCACAACTATAACCCTTTTGAAAGGGTCACTGCCAGCTTTTTAGATAGATACAAAGAGAAAACAACCTCTTTTGAGTTCAAAAGGGTAGCATAAGCCGCCTTTGCCATTCACAGCAATAAACCACGGGTCAGCTTTGGCCGTGTGTGATCTCCGCACCTCCCACCAACTGCAGGGCCACCGGCCGCCTCCCCACCTGCATGGGAGGCTGGACCAGCACCTCAGTCAAAGCCATCCTGTTTGTCAAGTGGCTGAACCTGCCAGATTCATCCATCTCGTGGGGCATAAAGGTCAGCAAACGGAAGAGTTTGATGAGAAAGAAGCCCATTTTAAAAAGAGTTTACATTTTTAACTGTGTAAAAAAGAGTCGTCCCAGA
This sequence comes from Gymnogyps californianus, assembly GCF_018139145.2. Taxonomy (NCBI): domain Eukaryota; kingdom Metazoa; phylum Chordata; class Aves; order Accipitriformes; family Cathartidae; genus Gymnogyps; species Gymnogyps californianus. The sequence goes on from NC_059479.1 coordinate 19,020,988, forward strand.
ACAGTCACTCCTGCCTTCCTAACAGACACATCAAATTTCACAGGAGGCAGGGAAAATTCCACCCAACTCACAGAAGGGGTTATTAGTTGCATCTAAATATAAAGCTGATCAGTGAAGCCTCATCCTGCAAACACGTATGCATGCTATTAACTTTAGATCTACAAAGTGTTAGAGCAATCTTAGTGAGGTAACTCATGCATTAAATTAACCACATATATATGATGGGGATTAGAATGTAGCAGCAATGTCTTTTCCTTGAGATTCACTTTTGAGGACTTCTGGAAGGTGTCAAGTTTTGAAATATCAAATAACATAATATGATTGAACAGTAAGTAGAAAAAAAAACCCTCTAGTCCTCTCTCGAAGACCCTCTGTCCTCAACGCAGGATTTATAGCTTTTCCTCCGAGTTCTATGCTCCAAGCAGGGAGTCTCAACCTCTCTGTTAAAAAATTACTTTATTTGCACCTCTCTAGACCATATATTCCCAGATTTATCAACTTCACTGAATGTGCTTCTTTGTTCTATTTTATTCCCTGATATTTCTATGTTTACAAATTGTGTGACCAAAATAGGAAAATTTGGCCTAATGGTTATTCTGTATGAACTGGTTTATAAAATAAGTTCAATTTCATATTAAAAGTCCATTTGGCCATGTTAGCCTTTATTGCTGCTACACAATGAAGTAAGCATTTAACGTTGAACCTGTCAATAAGCATGCATTGAACATTTCTTCCTGACTATTACCTAATTCAATATCTATTTCAACTACACTTAACTTGTGTAATACTCCAACCCAGGCGCATCACTTAACACTTAGGTCTATTGCATTTAATTTTCCACCCCCTGGTCTGTTCATTCAATTTATCAAAAATTATACTGTAAAGCAACTACAACCATCTGCCATTTTTACAATCTCTTTACTTTAGTACCACCTGAAATATTTATTGCCTTACATGTTTTAAGCTAAATCAATAATTATAATACTAAAGAGAATGATCCCGACAAAGAAAGCAAAAGAATTCTACTCTTCAACAATCCCCCAAAACGCACTTTCCATGCCCTGCTATTCTGGTTACTTGTCAGTATTAAAAATCTTAGCATCCACTCCATATTCAGACAGGTTATACAAAAATCTGTTGCATGAAAATTTGGTAAAAAGAAAAAGCTTTATTGAAATGGAGAAATACTAAACCTTGCATTTTCTCTTCTTCCATTCACTTGTAAAGAAGTAATCTTATTTGCTTAACACGATTCACCTTTCAGAAATCCTTGCTTACTCATGCCCTTTAAGTTATAATTTTCTAAGTGTATCCTTTTGGCAACCGTGAATTAGTATTCTCTGCTAACATACTGAAAATATTACACTTAACAGGACTCTAATTTTCAACCTTTCATGTATGCTCTCATGTTAAGGACAGTAACTAAATTCACAGTTTTCAGTCTCCTGGAGACACTTGTATCAAATATGCATTAAAAAATAATAATGGCATCAACAGTTTATTTTCACTGTCACATATGAAGCATATGCATAGTCTGTTTCTATACTTCACCTAGTTTTCATTTGCCTTAATATTTGCTTACTAGCACTTCTTCAAATATTTGACTTAATACTTTTCTACATTAGCAATGTTTCACAAAACATTAAAAAAAAAAACAAACCAAAAAACCAAACTTCCAGCAGCTCCCCCCATGACCTGAGAGAACACGATAAAGAGAACATTTATTAACACAACTATCATTATTACAATTTGTGATAGTCTCTTCAATGTGACACATCCCTCTGGCTTACATAGGCTGTACCAGGCTAGATGGAGCCCTGACCTGGGCTCCTGCCTGGAAATAAGGGGAAGAACCGAGAACACCTGTAGCAATTTTTTCCAGGCTATCAGGGTACTCTTCCAGCATCCAAAAAATGCTGCTGAAGGGCTTCTGACACTTCCATTTTGCATTCATTCATGTCAGTTTTTAAGCACTTACCTGAGCGTCAGCAGTATCCTCCTCTCCTTCCTTGCGTTTAACCATTGGTTTTATTTATAAAGATGGATCGTGTCCTTCCGTCTTCATTTTACTAGGCTAAACAAGTAGGTCCTACTATATAACACGCTTTAATTTCTTCTCATATGATAGATTCACTGTTCGCTTAATCATTGTAATTGCACTTCTTTCCATCTGTTCTCATTTAAATTCATTTTTCTTGAACAAGGATGACCAGATTGTACCTACTATTCTAAATAAGATTAATGCCTTCAGTGGCTCTCATTCTTCACCACTTCTTTTGGAAGTACTTTGCATGGTCTTAATGGAGTGTGTTTGCCTTTTTTTTTTTTTTTTTTAAAACGTAATCGCACAGCTACAGAACTACCAGAGTAATTCAGTACTGTTTACAACTGAAAATCTCCCACCATTTTAATATCAAGTTCTACTCACAAAAATTGTTACTTACGGATTTTGAACTTAATATGAGATGTCCTTTGATATAATCACATATCAGTGTTACACTAGGCATCAACTTACACCTGAATTTCAAATCTTAAGTGATAAGCGCTTTACAATGTTCGGCAAAACTTATCTCCTTTCAGAATTTATTTTACTTTTATAAACATGAAGTTTGAAATCCACCATGAAAGTAAGGGAAAAAATGGCCTTCATAGCAGAATTTGGGATCATTCTCTCCTCCTCCCTCCCCTAGTTTCCATTAATTTTGCCCTGATATCCTGCAGCAATACTGTCAGGAAACTAAAGACAAAGCAATAAGGCTCCGTTACTGCTACACACACTCAGAGAAATTTCATCAAGTCAGAGACCAAGTCAAAGGTAGTTAAATATTCTACTTTTTTCTCTCCTTTATTACTGTTTTTTTCAAACTAATTAGTAACGCAACCAGTACCATCAACTTTGTAGTGAGACGAACAAATAAAGAGCTCTTATCAGAAAACCGTTGATATTTAATACATGATATATACATAGAGAAAGGAAAGCTACAGGTTGAAAGCTTCTTTAATTTATTTGCTTCATTCAATGAGCAACTTACTTATTAGAAATTTTGGGCAAAAATATTTATTGAAAACCCAAGTCCAGATGTAAGGCCTTAAAATAGTGAAATTCTAAAAGAAAAATATACATACATTCATTATGAGAGCCAACTATATTTTAGCAATGAAGTAAAACATTTGTTCTAAGCACCGCTGAATAAATTAGGTTTTTAAAGGAATCTTCAGAAGTGAATCCACATCACAAAAAAGAATCATTCTGTCTATAGGATATTATACCCATATCTTAAAATCTCACCACTTTTAATTATTTGCCATTTACATTTATACTAAGAAAATATTGGAAGATCACAAACACATTTCAGGTCCTATTGTATGAAACTGTAGTCCATTATGGACCACTCCCTCTGAAGAATTTCCTATTTAGCCTAAGATATAGCAAGAAAAAATGAAGATGGTAAGGTTGTAAAAGAACACAACCGTACTGTTGTATAGTACCATTAAGTTACCGAACCTGGCTATTTCTGGAATGGAATAATATAAAGCAATTTTTTCTCTCTATTTTTTACTGCAATAAAGAACATACTGAATACACATTACTAAAACCTGCTAGATTGTTTCACGTTATAAGAAAGCTTTATCACAAAGTAATTAAGAGTGTCTAATAAAAAAATATCACTCAGAAATCACGCATAGCTTCTATCCTAGCAAAGCCCGGCTCACAACTCTAGGACTGCATCATCTCCTGGCTGTTCTGTAATTTACATAAACACAAAACACATAAAACTGTCCCAACTACTTTTCCAAATACACGTCTGAACAATTGACATCAGTAATCACAAAAGCAGAAAAGGCTACAGTAAAAGCCGGTGATATGTTCAATCAGGAAGCGAATTTTCATTCATTTGCATATAATTTTCACATTTAATGTTCTACAGAGTTCACCTTTTGATAGTGTAAAATCACTTCATATTTTTTTGAAACCTGACAAGGAAATAACTCAAAGGAAACTTTTTCTATAGCATTTCATTAAGAAATGCAGTTCCAGAAATCAAATAGATGACATTGCCTCCCATCCCCCAATTTTCATGTTTGCTAATTTTGGCAGAGTTTTCCATATCTGCACAGGAAAACCACGTAGCCCAGAATTTCTAGGTTCCCTGTGAGACATTAAAATTCAGCTAAAGACTGCAATAAAAACTAATCTTGTACCTTAGACTAACATCTTAAAGATATTGCCTTTCCTACCTCTATCCTGCTCCAACTTTCATATTACAGTTCTTTAAGTATAAAGAGAATAATTCAACTTAGAATTTCTTAGCATCAAATTTAAGTCCAGCTATTAGCAAAGGAAAGCACTTGCATAACACGCTTATCAAGATTAAAAAGTACCTATTTCTGAACGTAGAAATCACAACTTTATGAGGCTTCTCAAGCTAAAATTTGTTTCACTCACAGGGAATCAGGACCCGCTCCTGCTTCCTCTGCTGCTAACTGGAAGCAGCAAGATAGTTCTGGTAGGCAAAACACAAAGTTTCTTCTCCTAGAACACATATAGATAAATGTAAAGGAACCTCAACTGACTTTGCTCAGGCACTTCTCATCACTGAATGATGATTTGCAGTCATTCAGCACAGCTGATCTCTTCAGGAAGTCAGCAGTGTCTCTTCCACAGAACACGGCTCCAAATACAAAATAATATTTGTGAGCTTGGAATTTACTGGTATCACGTAGTAACATTTTTTCTATGAGAGTTTGTTGGATGCACAAGCAATAATGGACTTATATTGTTTGGGTAGATGTGAAACACTAAGAGGCAGGATCTCTCGTTTCAAACAAAAGTTCCTCTATTTGACAAGACAGCAAAATAATTTCACTGAAAAAACCCCGTGTATGGAACCATTTTAGTTTAATAAATCCATCACACATCAATAGAATTAGCATACACACATCATCCTGTATAAAAATCACTATCAAGTGACACAGTACAGACTTCTAAACACATTTTTTGAGTTTAACATCAGTGCAGCTGAATGCCAGTTTACAGGTTTAGATCCATGCATACATGCATGAGGTACAGACTCAGAACTCTGCACACAACATCCCCCCCTCCCTATTGTAACATATATGCAGTGGCTATAAACTGCCTTTGGGGATTAATGTTATCTCTGACTTTTTCTTGGCTGATGAGTAGAATATGAGAGGGCAGAACTAAAGTGCCTCTGGCCAAGCCTATGCCCACTGGTAGCTGGCAGCTCCAAGAGGAGTGTTTCAGCCAGAAAGTAAAATCTACACCCCACCTACCCCACCCCAAGTTGTCCGAAAACCCAAGGAATAAAAATTTGCCTTATATTTCCCTCTCTATTCCCTTTATATACAATAACATGACAAAGTAGAGAGACCTAATCCAATAACATGACCTAACCAGAAATCTCTGACTTAGAGAATACCAGGTTGGAAGGGACCTCAAGGATCATCTGGTCCAACCTTTCTCGGCAAAAGCACGGTCTAGAGAAGATGGCCCAGCACCCTGTCCAGCTGAGTCTTAAAACTGTCCAGTGTTGGGGAAAACGCAGGAAAAGAACTGAACTGAAAACTAATGTATCAGATAATGGAGATAACCTGTCCTTAGATTTATTATTTGGCTTTGCGGGGTTTTTTTAGTTATTACTGATTTCTAGTCTTTGATGGTGCAAGGATACCGGTTTTCTCAGGATACGTAATTATAATAGCATCAAAAAAATAGTAAAGAGTGTACTATATTGCCTTATCCTGCCTTGAGCATAATGAGAAAGCCTATTTTAAACAGTGCAGGAGCCAATAAAGAAATTAGTGGTAAACTTATTTTTAGTAGCAATATTAGCAGTCACTGGAATGCATAATCTATTTTCCTCTGGTTTTAACAGTTAACTAAAATTCATAAGCATTCTAAAAATCAAAACCACAGCTTATTCAATTAAACTGTACACATAAAAAATATTCATCAGCTGTCGACAGCATGAATTTAGATTGGAAGCAGAATAAATGCAGTATTTCAGATGCTGGCAGGCAGTTCTTTGTACGCATGAGGGCAAGCAGCACACTAACAAGTATTTCAATTTTAGCTACTAGATTTGAGTGAAACCCAAGTAGCTGAGGGAATCCGTTACACATGAATAGGCCCATTGCAGTTCAGGAGAAGTCAGTGACATATGTACTCCTCAGTTACTAGGAGAGTAACTTTGATGAGGACAGGTAACAGGAAGGTTGGTTTCCATGTAGGAAACTGAAATAACGTATTGCCCTGTCCTTTGATACAAGGAGACGGAAGCACACGACAGGTTTTTGGTTTAAAAGAAGAAAAAAAAAGACGCAAAATCTTGTTTTGTTTCTATGAATTTTTCCATCATATTAAAAAAAGGACATGAGAGCATGGCATGCAAGAGACTTAAAGTCAAACTCTGGAATGCAAACTAGGAACTCTCACAAACTCAAAGTATATGGGTATGTTTTTATAAGGTCTCATAGTTAGGTCTATGAACCACACCTGCGAGGTCCTTCCGTCAAGTCACTGTCTCCCTATCCCCAGGCTCTGATATTTCGCATGGCAATCTGAAACAGTGCTCGACAAACTCGCTTTGCTTGACAGGTGTAATAGCAGAGCTGAGCAAATTTAAAATATGCACTAGTAAGATCTAGTATCAGACAACTATTAGAAAATTATATACTTCTGCTCTGTTACATATAATGAATGCTCAGTAAAAGTCAATGCAGGGTTTGTTATGTTTTGTTCTTATAATGACAGAGAAAGAGAGACACGAACCTGACAGAAAAGCACATTGTATATTTGCCAGTTGTCAGAGCAAACAGTTTGGCCAGCTTTCTTAAGTATTTGTTAGTCAGCTACTGGTTAGCGAATAAAGTCACCTGCTGATTAAATTTGGATTTAGATAAATTTGTTAAATATGTTTTAGATGATTAAGGAGCTGCCTGGATGACAAAAATGGATTTTGATTAGCACAGTACTAGCAGCTGGCTACATTTTAGAAGTAGTATAAGGAGTATAAAGTATAGGCTAGATTTGAAGAAAGAACTATTCCTCTTGCTTTTTTCTTTCAAATTGGCTGGAAAAGAAATCAGAGGGGAGGTCTGTGGCACATCACACGCTTTTGATGCAAGTATTCAAGGATTTATTTTCACAGAAAGCTGGTGATAGATTAGAAATGTAAGTAAATTTATATTTCTAAATTTAGTTTTTTAGTTTGTGGGTAATTAAACAAGATTTTTAATTTTTAAAAAAATATGATTATTTTCTAATGAAAGGAAAGGCAATTTATTTCTCTGTGTCTAGCCCTTTCCTGTGCTGTTGTAGTGGGGGGAGCTGTATCTACTTCCCTAAAACACTTGATATATTTATACCAACATCAGTGATAATTCATCAGCAACTTTGTTCTTTCCTTCCATGTCTGCAGAAACTTCTTGAAAAGTCTGAGTAGTATAATTACAGTATTGTTCCTTGCCATGATATATTCTATGTTCTTTTAATAGTAGAACTAGAATATGCAGTTAAAAAACTTGATTGTAAAAATGTCAGTTTTATTACAGAACATCTTTCACGTGATTGTGAAAGGGTTGATTATTTCTGTTTTTTATCCAAAGACCTGTCTGGTGCCTTTTATGTGAGAATATAAATATATTTAATGTATTTAATCTCATAGTAGTCCTCAAGGTAACAAAGAATTAACTCTATTTCATGGATGGCAAGCCAAAGTACAGAAGTGATAACACCAATTTGGTCCAGGTTCCCACAGAAAACCAATGGCATGGTAGAGACCTGAACTCAGTCTCGCAAAGTCCTAGCCTAATGCGCTGACCACATTTTTGCCTTTTGGACACCAGAATAACAAAAAGGCATTAGAAAGAAAGCAATATAAAATGTTTTATAAAGTTCTTTCAGGAAAAGTACATTGTATTTTGAAAGAGGATGTGTTTTACTACTTTTCTTATAAAGGTGACGCTTTTAAATTTCCTTCAGTTGTGGATATTATTTTAAAAAATGTATTATTATCAGTTGAAGAGCATGTCATTTTTGGTCACACTGACTTCGCCACAGAAAAATCACTAGAAAGCTCTAAGACAGCTTCAAGGTTATCTTCTTTAATTTTCCTGGCTAAGAGGACTTCAGCCCCTCTGTCAACACAGCCTGCTGAAGTGTGTGTGCTATGAGTCACATGAAGGACCATCTTCCCTCCCTGCCCCTGCCTTGCAAGTGCGTGCTCTTGGTGCATCAGTCTCTCAGCACCACGGATTCGTGGGCCTGAGAAGAAGAGAATCACCAAACCAACGTTATGAAACGCATGTAAGAACTGTCTTTCTCTTACTTTTTGAGCAGCTCTTAGGAAAGCACAACCAGTCCAACAGCATGTTACGGTTGGGAGCAACAGCTCTGAGGCGAGATACGGCTAACCGCTCAATGGCAACAGGAGCTGGGCAGTGTAAGGCAGCAGAAGTTGCCCGCGCCAGTGAAGAGGGAAGCTTCCAAGCCCTATATTTCCTTTTCACATCTAGCAAATCTCTTCTGAGCGTGTGCAGAAGCTTTTCAAAGGCTTAGTATTTCACCAGATATGGATGGATTTTCATAGAAATGGCAAAACTCATATTTCTGACACAAAGATTTCCCTCCTCCTGCCAAATTTCAAGCCTCTGCTTTGTAAAATGTAAATCAAAGTTGAGTCAGACGTTCCATTTTCAGAATCTCTTTGAATTTGCCTTGACAGTTTCCTACTCTTTAATGAAATAAAAATGAATCATCTGAGAACTCCTGACCTATACTGCAAGTTTGTTTTGGTTATTAGCTGTTTTTAAGATAACTGGTTTTTGTTTTCTTCATGTAGCCAGTCTGTCAAAATTAAGACACCATTTTTCCAGTTGTATTAATGCAAATATCTCTTGGAGAAGAACATTTAGAAACAGGAAAAAAGAAACCATCCTACGGCTTTTGTGACAGGCTGCTTTCACAATACATTTTTGAGCAAATTAAAAGTCAAATCTTTAAGAAAAAAACCTTCATTTACAAAAAGGCATATTTATGAAAGCACAGACACTCTAAGAAGATTAAATCAAGTGTACGTTCATTATAGATAAAGAAAATCTGCCCATACCTCCATTGAGAAATTAATTCAGAAGGCAAGAGAAAGGGACAGGATGCAAAGTCTCTTTGCCTTTGAAATCAAGCATTTGGCATAAATGGGATTGCAAAAGAAAGAGGATGTAAGGGAAAAAACATTCAAGAAATATTAACAAGTGGAAGTATACAAATAGATATAAGATAACTGAATAGATAGAGATACTGAAACATTTACTGAGATGTTCACTCAAGGGAAAAAAAATTATTTGGGATAGAAAATAGCAAAATAATTTTCTGTGTTTTTATATTGTATCAGTATTAACTCACATGAATTAAAAATGCTACTAAAAGGGAACAGTTAATTGAATAAAACAATGCTGTTTATTTCCACTTCACATTATAGCGGCATGCTCTCTTTGGCTGTAGGGAAAATATTGAAGAGTCCAACTTTCTTCTAGGTTTGGGAATACGATCAAACAATAAACAAGTATTCTTCTAGCACTCTGTGCTTTTCAAACTACTGAACAACATTAATATTTAATGCATGAAATGGATAGATATTGTTAGGGATCCAAGACAGGTAGAGGTTATGTTATTTGCTAAAGACCACATAGTAATTTGGAAGCAAATCTAAGCTGCAAATTTGTATATTATGTCCTTCGTTTGGTTTTTTGTATGTGTGTGTGTTTTGTTTGTTTGTTTTTTAATTAGTATTTGTATATTTTAAATTAAGTTTTATATTTTAGTTCTTGGGGTAGGTCAACTAATTTTCCCTTGGCCTTTAATGTAAATCTACTGTAGAGGTATTTGTAAAGAAATTTTCTACTAGACATCAACCCGAGACTGTTGAATCTTACTCCTTCTGTCATGTATCGTCCTTCAGCATAAACCTCAACCTCCCTGCTCTTCTCCTTCCTTTTCTTCCCTTCTCTTCTCTTCTCTTCCATTTCAAAAACAGGAAAGATAATTGAAAATACTTTATATTCTTTTCCCCCTTCTTTTCATACCAACGTATTTACCCTGTCAATATCCTTCTACACTGTATTTGCTTCCATAATAATAATAATTTCATTCTCTTATCCTGCTATAGTTAAGTACTTTTGAGGCTAATCTAGCTCCTATTAAAGTTAATGGATGCCTTGCCATTAACTTCGATGGAGGAAAGATTAGCCTCTAACCTCTCTACCCTGTTTAGTTCTTTCAGGAGAGAATTCAACTCCACTCTTTATTCCTTATTTGTATAGCTATTACATACATATGGTATATTCCCTCCGTTTCCTTTCCAAGTGCTCTCCTGGTTTCTTTCTCCATATTATAAATCTTTCTGGTTTTAAAATTTTTTTCTGTATTTCAAAATGCGTATGTGAAAACATGTAAACCTGTTCGTGCCACAGTTGTTCATTTCTCCGTGGTCACATATGGACATAGAGAAACTTCTCTGCTAATGCAAGACAGCTCTATAAACTTCTAGGGAATTGCACAGGTACAACCAAGGGCAAAATTCTAGGCTTTAACGGAGCTGGAAGCCACAGTAGAGTAGTTTATGGCAAATAGAGCATAGTAAGAGATAACATTACAGTTCAGCTTCCCTATCTCTTATTGTATGTATCCACAGCAATTAGTATCACAGCTGTCAGATAGAATTGGCCTGGATAAATAATTGTCCCCAATAAATAATCACAGTGGCACGTTCATGCTGCTTCACTCTGTCAGTATATCATACATACATAAACTTCTTTTAGCAGGTACTTTAGGGACAGTCTTAGGAATGTGCCAAAGGCATCAGGGCTGATCTTGCTGATGTGTAGCACTGACTACAGTGGGCTGAATTCATGTAAGTAAAGTCACTTGAGAGTGTGTTTGGAAGATCTGGCACTAAAGGTGCTTTCAACATACTAGCAGAGTAAAACAAAACTAAAAATATTAAAACAAAATAATAGATTACAGTAGAATCACTCATGTATGTAAATACATTTTTGCAGCTGTAGGTTTTATTATTTCCAGGTGTAGAGGAGCAATGCTGACCACTGAGCAGAACTGGACACAATTAAATAAGAATATTTTAAAAATGAACCAAAGTAAGATGGGATGTTTAAGTGTAGGATTTGCTTTCTTAATGCACTACCGGGATTTCAGAGACTTTTCACGATAGTTATTTACTATACTGAGCATGTCGTGTGTGATGCAATATCTACTCTAGCGGTAGTAGTAGGATTTCTAACTGAACACTCAGGTTTCTTATCACTTTTATCCTTATATAGCATTTAAGTATCCATAGTCATTCAACAAAGTAAAATTAATTTTTCTTCGCTTTAAGACAACAATAACAATCAGGAAAAATTTTCCCGTGTAACTACAAGTATTATCTTTTGTTTATGTGAGCAGAAGTGAAGTTAAAGTAGTTACAATTTGCTATTGCTTCTGTTCCTTTTTCTCTTTCATCTGTTGGCATGTCTACATCATAGAACCCATCACGCAGATGTGTGAGTTAGCTTGGCCTAAACTTGTCCATGTTTCCAGATCAGTATGCAGCAGTGCAATACCATATAGATACATTTTTGGGGTCTAAAAAGGCATAGGCACTTAGTTCAGGAGCCCCACCACACTAATTCTGATGCCAGAGCTGCCTGAGAGGTTGAGAGGTCAGGCATTTTTGCATGATGATGATATGTATGATGTGTTTGTGTCATTCATAACACAGGAAAATTCTGAAAGTTAAAATTTAAGCTCATATTCACATCGCTTTTCATCTGGAGTCCCCTATTCTTGAATATAAAAGTCCCTATGGAGATTAGCATTAAATAGTCAAAACAAAGTGAGCTACTGGGTGAGCTGGCTGGGGAATGAAATAAGGGTTGAGGAGGGAGGAAGGCAGGCCTGGCATTACCTCCTTGATGAGCCAGTACTTTTGCAAATACACAGCTGAAGAAACCAAGACACCAAAATTTGAGCATGATAACCAACACTGGGTAATCCACTATGAAAAGTAGCTAGATAGTAGCTCTATAATACTGTTTAAATTGATCTGCAGATGTCCCTCTGCAGTTGGAAGTCTTTGCCTTTGGTCTTCAACTAGATATTATTTCCTTGGAAAATTAGTAGCTGTAGAATCATCCATCTCTTTCTGTTGAACAGGTCTATTTATAATTACAAACTCATGGTCTTTTCTGGATGAAATATTCATGTAAACTCAACTGCCAAGCTGCACTTATGGCATAGTAAACTGCAAAACATTACCATATTAAAAGCAATTCAGCAACATGCTTCATGCCAACTTAATAAAAATGTCATTTTAAATATTGTTTAGGAGCACTAGTCTATTTTACAATGCAGGATCCCAAAATGTATTCAGGAGACAGTATATCTTGAGAAAATGAAATCAAAGAAAGAGGCAAAGGACTGAACCCAGGTAAATAATTTTCAGGTACTGGCGAAATGTTTTGTTTAGTGAAAAGTATCTATTTTTTCCAATGGTTTCCTAAGACCTACTATAGATATTCTACACTTTTGTATGTTAGGCAAACTTATAACTAGTCGTTAGACATAGAAGTAAATAAAGATAACTGAAGATTATTTAGATGGCACTTGAAAAGAAACGCTTATAATAATATTTGCAAATTTATATGTATGTATACTGACTTCAAAGATTTGTAAAGATTGTAGAAATGTTTTAGATCTGGTAATTACTCAAACTGAAAAGCATTGAGTATTTTTAATTAAAGAAGTAGTATGTAAAATTAAAGAAGTATGTACGTAACAATAAAGATCATTTGCACGGTGCAAAAGGATTCAAAGACTTACATGGTCACATATCAAGCTTCATTAATGCAATGTTCACAAGTAGCATCTTATATTTATTCCTATTCTGAGCAGGAGTACTAATTGTTAATGGCAGTAACCTGAAATCAGAAATTCTGAAAATGAAGATTGAACTGTCAGACTGAATAGTGGAAAAAAAGGGCTTTAACTCAGAAATTACTTTTCAAGTAATAAAGGGTTATCCTGTTGTTATGAAAAATAGGGCAAATTTGAACCAAATCAGAATGATTTTTCCTGCCACCAAAATAAAAAGATTTAAAAAAAAAATCCAGATTATATGAAATATTTCTGACTGTTAACAAAAACGAAAGCAAAAGCAGTTCAAATGAACGTAAATCACAATTTACAACATGAAAGTAAAAATAGTGGCCCTGGGACTTACTTAACTTAGTAGCTTGTGGATATGGTCCCAGTCTCTGCTTTATTAAATATTTAAGTATTTTGTACAACATAGAACAGTACAAACAGTGGAGACTGAAAGCAACTTGATGTGAATCACTCTGCGTATTCTCAAGGAACAGTCTATATTCAGGTTCTCCTATGAGGTTGCTGCTGAAAACTTGAATACTCTTTGGCAGAAGAGGGAACTGAATGTGCCTTTCACCTCCAGGCTAAGTAAACGCTGAGTTGTTCTGCAAACTACCTGGGTTTCTGCAAAAACCTGCTGGTTTTGTCAATACTCACCCTGTTCACACCACACAGCCCACCAAAATAATCTTTTCAGCCACAGATACTGTGCTATTTATTTTGCCTTTGTCATCCTCATTCAATGTGCGTCCCCAAGATCAAATTTTGCTTTCTTTATGTCACTGTAACACAAGTGACATCCTTAGAGCTTGCATAGATTTATGCAGATGTTAACAAAACTGAAGATAATCTTTGTCCATCTTGATGAATGGTTCTCTCCCATAAAAAGAAAAATCTACAGGATAGTTGAAGAAGGAGGAAAAGAAGAAAAAAATCCTCTTTCCTCAATTATCCCATATTTTTCCAATGGGAATGTGAATGAAGTGGTGTGTAGGGGGAAATAAAGCCAAAAAAGTAAAGGAAACAAAGAAATTACTAAGTCCAAGAAGCTTACTATAGGAACGTGTTCTGCTCATAGGCTCCAGCAGTTCTGTGCTTATTTTTTAAATAATTTTCTTTCAAAGTCAGCGAGAGCTCTACTCCCTGCTTATTTGTTAGCAGGGTAATTATTTGTCCACAGGGAAGCCTTTCCTGCTCAGGGTGGTGCGGATGGCATGCAATGTGTGCTGACATACATTTGCCAATATTCTAATATTATTTTTATAATTGCTATGTTCTAACAGGTTTTATCTGTAGGAATTTTATTTTAAAATGTTTAAGTTCTTCAGCTCTAGTGGATAATTTCTGGATGGGAAGAACTTCAGATGGATGATAGAAACTCTCAATTTTTAATAGTTAACACACCTTCCTGATTTATGACAAGCAGACCAATAACTCCATCTTTTCTTTTCTTTCTTCCTAAGAAAAAGATACTAATTGCCAAAGTGAGGCTTTACTACTGAAATTTTACTGTATAACAAAATAATATTTTCTACACTAATATTTTGTAAATAAAACACTTTCTAGTTTAATTACTTTAAATTATTTACTACCATTGCAGCATTCAGCAACGCACAATGGCTTTCTCTGCAGCAATCACTGAAATTGCTGCATAGAGGTTCCTTGACAGCAGAAAGGGTTTACTACAATTATAAAGTAACTCCAAGGATTTCAGCGTATTGCAGAGTGCTGTAGAATTTCTTTGAGACAAATGCGATGCAAAACGTATACAGTTGTGTGGTACTGATTGAATGCCTTTTCAGATACGCCAACAACATTACAGTACTTAATCAATAGAGAGAGATTATATTGGCCATAAAATCCAAAGAGCATGGTGTTCTAACTAGATCCACACAATATGTTTACTCCCAAAAAGGAAAAATATATTTATTCTTGGTACTCCACATTACGGAGAGGAAGAACGATTCGCAATTACTATTAGACATTTGAACCATTTCAATTTAACTCTGGAATATAAGAACTAGGTAACAGTATCAGTGTATGTAGGAAGGGGGGGGCATAAGCAGGCTAGGTTAATGCATACTGTAAGGTATTTATATACATACGTGTGTGTGCAGGTGTGTGTCTATTAATCTATGAAATTTGTTTACAATTATGATTCCATGTAGATTCAAATTTTTCAAAATAATTTTCACACTAAACTCACAACAGCATTCTATTAAATGCCTATAAAAATCTCAGTCCAGATAACAGTGATTAAACTATGAATTAGATTACAAGCGTAGATGTATTGGGTTTGCATGGCAAGGTTTTGGTAGCAGGGGGGCTGCAAGGGTGGCTTCTGTGAGAAGCTGCCAGAAGCTTCCCCCATGTCCAATACAGCCAATGCCAGCCGGCTCCAAGACGGACCTGTCGCTGGCCAAGGCCGAGCCCATCAGCAACAGTGGTAGCGCCTCTGGGATAACAGGTTTAAGAAGGGGAAAGTTACTGCGCAGCAGCAATTGTAGCTGGAGAGAGGAGTGAGAAGATGTGAGAGGAACAACTCTGCAGACACTGCAGTCAGTGAAGAAGGAGGGGGAGGAGGTGCTCCAGGCACCAGAGCAGAGATTCCCCTGCAGCCCGTGGTGAAGACCATGGTGAGGCAGGCTGTCCCCCTGCAGCCCATGGAGGTCCACGGGGGAGCAGATCTCCACCTGCAGCCCGTGGAGGACCCCACGCCGGAGCAGGGGGATGAGCCCGAAGGAGGCTGTGAGCCCGTGGGAAGCCCGCGCTGGAGCAGGCTCCTGGCAGGAGCTGTGGCCCCGTGGAGAGAGGAGCCCAGGCTGGAGCAGGTTTGCTGGCAGGGCTTGTGACCCCGCGGGGGACCCACGCTGGAGCAGTCTGTTCCTGAAGGACTGCACCCCATGGAAGGGACTCACACTGGGGCAGTTCGTGAAGAACTGCAGCCCGTGGGAAGGACTCATGTTGGAGAAGTTCGTGGAGGACTGTCTGCCGTGGGAGGGACCCCACGCTGGAGCAGGGGAAGAGTGTGAGGAGTCCTCCCCCTGAGGAGGAAGGAGCGGCAGAGACAAGGTGTGATGAACTGACGGCAACCCCCATTCCCCGTCCTCCTGTGCTGCTGAGGGGGAGGAGGCAGAGAAAATTCGGGAGTAAAGTTAAGCCCGGGAAGAAGGGAGGAGTGGGGGGAAGGTGTTTTTAAGATTTGGTTTTATTTCTCATTATGCTGCTCTGATTTGATTGGCAATAAATTAAATTAATTTTTCCCCAAGTTAAGTCTGTTTTGCCTGTGATGGTAATTGGCTAGTGATCTCTCCCTGTCCTTATCTCAATCCAGGAGCCTTTCGTTATATTTTCTGTCCCCTGTCCAGCTGAGGAGGGGAGTGATAGAGCGGCTTTGGTGGGCACCTGGTGTCCAGCCACGGTCAACCCAGAACACAAAGTAACAAAAGACTGCAATGTCTAATTGAAATTTACCAATAGTATTTTTTTTACAGGTTGTCCAACGTAGTCACTGCATACATTTGAACGCAGAAATGCAGTAGCAATAACATTTTTTTTAGGTCAAGATCATAGTGTCCAATATTGAACTCAGAAGCAGATTACTGCCCATCCTCACTATAATATATGTAATGTATACCACTCATGGTATACCATTATCCTCTTTGCATCCTTTACTCTGGCTGCTCAGTAGAGGAGCTAGTTCTGCTGTGAACGACTGCTGACGATACTAATAGTCAGCATCAGCAGGTGTTGCATCAAGCTGCTCTGATTCAATCCAGAGTTTTATAAAAAAATTATGTGATTTTCACAGGCATCAAAAAATCAGCTTAAATCCTCATTAACTTGTTAAGGAGACAAATATGCGTCGGCTTTACTTGGGCCATAATGGTTGAAGCTGTTCACACTTTGAGCTCTGGAAAGATGACTTTGGTGATGATGCACTTTCCGTTGGAAGGGTTCAAAAGGATTTAAGAGGAAATTATGGCTGGATACCTTGTTGAGTTTCATATAATTTTCAAGAATATGCAAGGACCAAAGCCTAATGAGGTCAACATAAAAATTGTTGTTCACTTCATTGGGTTTTGAACCAGGCTTCAGTAACTTATTTTTATAAAATGTCATATCACACTGAATGTGTAAGTCTTTAACAAGACAATAGGGAAAACTCCATTATTAAAAGTACAATCTTTCAAATAAAATGATGAAATTATTTCCTTTTTGCTAATCTTTACTGTTCATTTTAGAAGGACTGGTAATAGCTTCTTTGAGTTTATCAACATTATTATGACTCCAAGGAACTGAGTATGCTTTTGAACACAAATTGTCCTGTGTATACTCACTACAGGTTCTTGATTATTGTGTTAGTAAAAAATGTTAGCTAACACAGTTTGAAAATAAACTTATGTGCTTGCTGTAGACATGACCCAAATGAAATGTCTACAACTTTGTAGAAACTTCTAGCTGGTGAATACATAATTTCTATACGGTTTTCTGAACATACCTGTGTTATTGTGAAAAAACCCCCACATCTGTTCTCACTGAATTTGGCTTCAAAATGGTAGACAGGCAAACATACAAACCCCAGGTGTGCAAACCCTGCAGGGTTCCACACTGCAGTGCAAATGGAGGTAACGCCAGCGGTAGTACCTTCTGGGGACTTCAACGTAAATTTTATTTCTTTTCTTGTTTTCTTGGGTGTTTGGTTGTGGGGGGGTTTTTTTGACATTACAAAAATAAATACTGCAGCTCTAGATGCCTATTCACCAGAGTAGAGTATTTTGGCAAATAAGCTCCCGAAACTCATCAGCCTCCCGACTTTCCCACAGAAAGCTCACATTTTACCTGGGGCCTGACTGCACGATGCAGACTAAGTCTAACATAATGATAAGAATAAATCTAAATAGCGCCTTCCAAATCACTAGACCTTTGGGAAATTCACACTTCTCCTCGTGTGAAAAAGCCAACAGACCCACTCAATAAAATGCTGCGTTACTGACAATACCAGTAAGTTGTTAAGTTCTCTTTCCATGCGTGACTCACAAGAGAAAGTCACTTGTCTACATACAGATAGAATATCATACTCTCCTCTGTTGTTACTGCTTGACTGTAATAGAGTCAGAGAATAATTTGTATCTTCCTGCTCAAAATTGATCTGTTTCTAATTTTAGTTGGGTTTTTTTTTCCATAACTGAGAAGAAAATCTGGTGCTGGTCATGATGTCAAAGTTGCTATATTGCCTAGTAAGGTCTTACAGGACTTGCACGTCCAAATTATCATCCAATAAAATTGCTCTGTAAAGTCTTAAAAGATTTGCTTCTATACGTGATAAAGTAACAACTCAAATAATAAGCAACAGACATATCTAAAAGCATATAAAATGATTATGTGCTCCACAAGGTCAGATGAACCCCAGGTATTCCTCTTCTAGAAATAAACTGCACAAATTACTGAAGTGTCAGAATTAGGCACCTAAAACTAGGAAACATCATGATTCAGATGGGCTACTTTCATATACCCAATTCAGTTCATAGTCTCCTTGTGATAAAGCCCCAAATTAATATTTCTGCAGAAAAAATGCCCTCAATCAGTGCAGAAGATGGGAACAAATCACTTGGTGATGCTTATTCAATATTATGTTTTTATCCCCACTGTTTACTGTATGGTGTCATGCCTTGTTTATTGTATGCTATTCAAACCCCGTAGACTAAATGATTAATTTCTTCAGAGCCTTTCTGTGACACTCATCAACGCAGTATTTAGGTCCTTCACAACACATTCATAACAACTATCTGAGATAAGTGCATATTGTTAGTCTTATTCTAAAGATAGCAGATGCAATGCCAGAAATCTAAAATCTGATTTAGTGTTATATTGTACTTTATATATCCAAGGCAGAGCAATTTACTTCAGTTGCAGCCATGCAGTCTCACCACTGGTATATATTACAATCCCAAGTCAGATATACAGAATATACACAGCTAAGGTAAACCCCTTATCAAGTGTGGGTTTAGTAACCAGCATAGCATTACTGTGTGTCAGGAGCATGAAGAAAACCAATTCTCCAGGTCACTAACCATGAGGACATCTTTTTTTCTTCCTGCAACACCCTGCCTCGTTCACTGAATCCTATTCAGCTGCTGAAATAAATGAGACAGGGGATCTAAACCGTTTTCTTTCTACAGAAGTTGCTGGGCCACAAACTGCTGGAGAATTGGAGAGTTTTCTAGATGAGCATCACTACATTCTCCTGTTCTGCTCTTGCCTAAGCATCCCCTGTAGGTAGTTACCTGTCACAGGATACTGGGATAGATCAGCCTTCTGCTTTGACCCAGAATGTATTTTCTTTTTTTTTCTTTCTTTCTTCAACAAAACCCCCTTAAATTCTCTTATTACATCTTTAAAACCATATACTTCCTTACAAGTGTTGGGATCCATCACATAGGTCCAAGTGCTGTAAACTGCTTTGTAGACCAGTTCTGGAAAAAGATCCAAAACTTCTGCCCTGGGTTTCAGATATTTACTGACAGCTGAAGAATAGGAAAATTCAGCTATTTCATCCACTCTGCTTAGGGGCTACGGAGGACACAGGAGGGAGAGTTTTCCTGCTCATGTGCTCCAACTCTCTTCTGGCAAAAACTACACAATCAAAAGTTGCAGTTGCAGGAAAAGTCTTGTTTGGCTCCAGGCAGATCATACCCACTGCGAATAAAACTTCTACAAAGTTTGCTGCAAAAATGAAATCTGAGAAAACGGAATTTACCAGAAGCTTTTATAGTGGATTTAATTTTCAGAGTTTCATATTAAATATTCAACAATAATACCCTGGATATAACAGCTACTCTTCCTCCTACCTACTTCTAGGAATATTTGAGGATGCCATTATGAGATGTCAGATCATCTTTTAGTTGAGCAAACCAATATATTTTCTCCTTGTCTCATTCTGGACATGTATAGTATTTTTGCTGACATTTTTTAAAGTACATTCAGACTGAGGCAGACAGTTTTCACACACAAATTCAGTGCGAGTAGTTAAAGAATGATACGGACATGTGAAAACTAGGTCTTACGATGAAGGTATTTAATGTTGATTTTGGGTGGTACTTCCTGCTCCACTTATAGAATAAGGATGCCCATACATTTGTCCATGCATTTGGCATCTCAGATTGTCACTAAATTATATTAAAGTGGATATCTAAATTCAAGTTTATCAATATCTAAATGGCTTCGTGGAGATCTGAAGAAAAAATAATATATAGCAAGTCCCAGTTGAAAATTCAGTTTAAGAAAAAAACTGGAATACCAAAAAATCTGAAAAGTAATAAAACTTTACTTAAAACAGAATGCTGAATATTTCAGAATAATTGGTGTAATGAATCAAAATTGGATGGAGGATATCACAACATCACAGATGAATATATAAACAAGAGCACGATGTGTGAAATTTGACTTCCGAAACTACAGGGGAAAGAAGAGAGGGAGAAAAGAGGAAAGGACAATTTTCAGGGCAGTTTGTTATTAAAAAACCCATGTCAGCTAACTTTTCTTGTCTCTTTGTTATATATTTAATGATTTACCTTTTTTTTAATAATTAAGTTAATAGAATCTGATTTTTTATTTTTTGTATTTGTTTTCTTTTTTCTTTTAAACAGAGCTTAAAGTTAGGCAAATATTATTCAGGAGCAATTTTGGTTTAATTGATCTTGGGATATAGGAACGAACTGGAGGATCTCTTGAGACCGCTCCCAGGTCTAATTGTCTATGATGAGTACCCAGAGACATCTGTAACTTGATGCATCTTATCAATCATAAAATAAAAAAATGTGCAGACTACATAGCGACCATTACAGCACTGTTTCTCGGCACACAGTCATTCCAGTACTGGTATGTTATTTAATTGTAATGTGATCCTCACTATAAAAGAAAAATGACACTCCGATGCATGAACTTTTTAAATTAAAGTGCAGGGACACAGTCTAGGAATCTCTTACTCCTCAAGCCTATTGCTTACTATTGCCAGTATTCCCACTGCAGACATCATTATCATGATACAAAGCACTAAATGTTTGAAGGATGGAGATTTCAATAAGTCACCATATGCCCAAATAAAGCATATAAGAAAAGCATAAGAAAGACAATATATCCTAAGTCTTACAACAAGCAGTAAACAACAGAATTTATGCAAAGATTAGAGTGCTGGCGAGAAAACTCATTCATTCTTTTTTATAATTCCATGCAGTTTCTCACACATTTCACGTTTCTTGTTGACACAAAGCATAGTATTGTTTTATCTCCTTGTCTACTCATTCTTTTATGATATAAAGCTTTCCCTGCCTCAGTAGTATCAGCTCAATCTATCACTTCACCCTAATGCTCTCATCAAAACCAGGCAGCCTCACTCCATTTCTCGTTTACAGTATGTCACTGATTCATGCATCTTAACCTTCCTTCAGAGCTCAGGGAGCGTTCCTATATCTGAGTAGGATTTTAGTCCTTTCAGTCATTACACAGAAGAACAATGCACACTGTGCAGATGCCACAAAAGAGATGCCAAACTGCGTGCCACTGATCTCACTTGCTTACTTTCCTGTTTCTTTACTGACTTTCTGTAATTGTCTCTGTCTGTAACATATTCCATGCTCTGCTTTCATAACCCTATTAATTAAGGCAAGCCCAACTTTAAGTACCCACTATGTATCTAGAACCAACAAAAGGTATGTGTGAAGTCTGAAAAGAAAATATTCAGGAATATGTTTCAATAAACCTCAGAAAGTCACATTGATAGCAAATGCCTACTCATCTATTCCCACTTTTGGGAAACTGAAATGAATTTTCATGCACACGTAGTTCACAGAGCAAGAAAAAACATAGCACTTAAGAAGTGTGTGTCTAATTAACATCAATGAACAGCTAATTACGAACAATAAACATCAGATGAAAAGAATCAGACTGCAAGAAGAAGTGGAGGATGCCAATTTGATCACATAAATCCTTGATCAAATATTTCAGGGCAGCTAACACTAACAGGAGCAAATTAACTATTTGCTGCAAAGTTTTCTCAGGTCTATACAGATTTCTTTCCTACAGCAGCATCTCACCCTAGCTCTGCATCTTACAAAGTAAGCAGACACAGGAAAAAAAAGGTTGGTCATTTAGGAGGAAAGGTTCTGTTTGTATCAAGATATCTATATGACAAACAAAAAGATAAAATAACTGGAAAAAACTGAACACACCTGAAACTTAAAAGACTAATATTGTTATAGATCTTACTGTGGTGTGCTGAAGTCTCTCCAAGCATTGTCTTATATCCCAGCTCAAACCCTCTGAAAATGTTTGGGGGTTTTTTTTGTTGTTGTTTTGTTTTATTTTTTCATTTCAGTGTTTCTTAGTATTTCCCAGAATACTTGAGAGGTATTCTCCAGACTACCTTTCTTTCAGGGTATCTGAAAACTGCTTCTTTTACCTTAAAGCAGCTGTGAAATAGCACACTTTAAACCTTATCCAAAAGTTTTGGAAGACTGAGATCACCACAAAGCAATGTTTCATTTTCATTTTGTCTTATTCCATTAAGGGATTGCTAAGGCAGTAAGCTACATGTAGCCAAATTGCTGGGGGGGTTCCAATTAAATTCAAATTTTTACCTCTTGTTATTACTTGTAAATGTCCTGTCTAACATTTAACAGTTAATAAGAACATCAGACAAAGCAAATGAAGAAATAAAGAAATGGTCAACACTTTGCTTGACTCAAGAATAGCAAAATCCTTCAGCCAAAATGCTCTTTAATACAATATTTGCAAATTATGACTATGTGCTATTCCATTATTCCTATATTTTTACCATGAGATAAATACTTCATATCTGTCAGCATGTTAGCTAATGTGCTTACCTGAGACATTAAAATACCATGATTACTTGAAAGAGAGAGAAAGCTACTTTTTCTTCTGTTAACATGCAATAAAAAACTGATAATGAAATCCTGATTATAATACAATCAAAGCATAGACATTTATGGTGTGTAAATGCTGGTGCTAGTTACAGAGTATACTAAATACATAACAATAGGGATGATGCCCACAACAATCCAGATATTTATAGAAAAAATACAAGCCAGTTTGGCACATATAAATAGACACGCTTTCGGCAGCTGAAAACCATAAACATTGCTGGAAGTAGCATCCCATGAGATTTTAAATAGCTGCTAAACTATTACTACAGGTCAAACACAAAGGCAATCAATTTGGAAGCTTTTCTGGTAGGACTGTTCAGCTTGAGGTTTGGGATCTCAAACAAGGATCTGCGCATTCCCCTCTGCCCCTAGGACAGTGCCGTGGGTTAGGCCCAGCTGGCAACTAAGGCCCATGCAGCCGCTCGCTCACTCCCCTCTGGTGGGATGGGGGAGAGAATAGAAGGGTAAAAGTGAGAAAACTCGTGGGTTGAGATAAAGACAGTTTAGTAGGTGAAGCAAAAGCTGTGCACGCAAGTAAAGCAAAGCAAGGAATTTGTTCACCACTTCCCATCGGCAGGCAGGTGTTCAGCCATCTCCAGGAAAGCAGGGCCTCATCACGCCTAACGGTTACTTGGGAAGACAAAATGCCATCGCTCCCAATGTACCCCCCTTCCTTTTTCTTCCCCCAGCTTTCTATGCTGAGCATGACGTCATATGGTATGGAATATCCCTTGGGTCAGCTGGGGTCAGCTGTCCCGGCTGTGTCCCCTCCGAGCTTCTCGTGCTCCCCCAGCCTGCTCGCTGGTGGGGTGGGGTGAGGAGCAGAAACGGCCTTGACTCTGTGTAAGCACTGCTCAGCAATAACCAAAACATCCCTGTATTATCAACACTGTTTCCAGCACAAATCCAAAACATAGCCCCATACCAGCTACTGTGAAGAAAATTAACTCTATCCTGGCCAAAACCAGCACAGACAGTTCTGCAATTGCCGGGTGGTGCCTCTCTCTCTGGGGTGCTTTGCGGTGGTGTGTCTGCAGGCCTCCCAAGTCAAGGCTCACTTCTGTTTTACGGGGAAAATGTACACATTCATGCGTAGGTATGTACACACACACGCTCCCACCCCCCACGAGGTGCAACTGAGTGGGACATAGTACTTTCACAGTTGTGTTTTTAATGCTCTGTGGCCCACAACTTCATCTGTTCTCCTCATAAATAGTATGTCACATATTCTATAGATAGCTCATATTAAAAACTTTTTATAATGTGCTTATAAATTACTAATACAATCCTTATTTCCTTTACCTGTCCTGTTCCTATGTATGCACACCTCAACAGAAGAAAAAAAATGAACCACAATTTAAAATTAAAAGCATCTATGTTTTATCTTAAATAGTTTTGCAGTCTTGTTGAGGATTTTGGTTTTTTAACATAATGCTTTTTTTCAAATCAGTATGTATAGTTTACCAGGATCAAAAACTATTGTGATGCTGACATGTATTGCTAAAATAAATATATTCATTGTTCTCCACTGAACAGCAGTATCTGAAACACCCAAAACTATCCAGACAACAGGAAATATCAATGGTAATACAGACTATAACATGAGGTAAATGTGAACTTTTAATTAGTTTCAACAATGTAAAAAAAAAAAAGTCAAAATCCCAGTTAGAAAGTATAAGAAATATTCATTTTATCCCTGGCCATTTGCAGGTTATTCTAACATGAATCTTTCTCAGCTCCACATGGTCACACTGCCTTACAGCAGTATGATGTATGCACACTTTTTCATTTTTTTATGTAAAAATTTGAAAATTTCATCTCGTATATTTTTTAGTTGTACATAGCAATTTTTTAAATATGCAGCATCTATTTAAAGGTGAGTATAATTGTTTAGAGTTGCTCAGGAGGAGATTAATTATTTGGCAGATTGAATTTAAGACTGCCAAAACTGCACAATAAGTGTAGTTGATCAGATGGATATCGATACTGGCTGCATTGTAAAAACAGGAAAGTTTTGGAAGTGTGAATTTCTATTTTATATACACAATTAGCTTTTGAAGGCACAACTATCCTGCTGCTCTCCTGTCCCCAGGATCTCCTTACATCCTGCTTCGTTTCAGCAACAAACTGAAAGTTAACTGCAAACAGAACCCAGATCAAAGTTACGTGCTAAATGTAACTATTTAGCATTTGGCTAAAATACTGAAAGATAACTCAGAAGATAATAAAACTGTACAATATTAAGTATAATTTTCTCTCTAGCTTTTGTCTCTTTATGTGAATGCTTAAGTATGTGTGTAAATACACAAAGGGTGCACAGAAAGTTCATCTGTGAATATCAGACTGCTCATGCCATAATTATATATATGCTCAATCCCTTCTTGTCAAATAAGAAACTTGACAAGCATCAGAAAAATTCATAGTGTCCTAGATATGCTAGACTGCTGTTTGGTTGCAGTGTGTTGCAGAAAGCCACCGTATATGCACCACAGAAATTACAGATGATATGTGCAGTGCCATAAGGCAACCACCAATCAATTGCAGGGACTTAGAAAAATCTTGCCCTTCTTATGCTATTGATAGATCCTGACCTTATCGCTCATTCTTAAGCTGTTTTAAAAAGGTTGCAGTAAAGAATTGGCACTCAGTCTAGAGGGTGGGTAGACGACAAGCTACTCAAGCAAACTGATAGCATGGGAGCCAAAATACAGAGATCAAAATCATAAACTGTTTCTTGAAAAATATCTACTTATTTAGTCATGTTAAATACAACCTTAAAGGCCTGTTTAACAAACTACAGCAAAGACTATTTTAGCTTGGAATGCAAAAATGTTGACTCTCTCCTGTGTTTGTGTTTTTATTTAATCTAAGGTTAGGCTTATACTGCTGTTACTGGTAGCGTTACTGCTTTTCACATGCTGTATTTAGTGAGAAAATAAAAAATCTCCACAACAACCAGAAGCCACTAACAATATATATTAAGTATTACTGAACTGCATAGCTCTCTGACTAGGTTTCAAATGGAGACCGACTTAAATGAACTTGCTGCTGGTCCTAGAAAGTATTGCACAGTAATTCTTGAGCAAGCACAGTGAAATCAAGCTACAGCAACACAATACATTGAGCAAAGCTTTCTCCTCTCTGAGCAGCAAATGGGTATGCAGCCTGTGTGGCACAGAGCACTGTGTCTCTCCGAGGAATTCTCATCTGCAATTTAATACTCTACGTATCATGGGAACCTGTATGTTATTAGACAGTAGTTACTATAATGTTTAAATTAATTCATGTAACGGTACAAGTTCCTGTGAGTGTAATTACATGCGTGTGGACAGTGTTTAGATGAATGAGTCCCATACCCATCCACAACACGACTGTAAATATCGAAGAGATTACAGGGAGTCACACATTAGAAGGCAAATGGCTTACCCACTCCCACCAATGCACCACTACAGCCTTTTACCTTCCCACTCCTCCACGTCAGCTAATGCTCTCAAAGACGATTCCCGGCAGTTAGCAGCCACAAACAAGCTCTGAAGGCTGTGCCGTGGTCTTAACAACAAGACCTAATCCTGCCTGGCAACCTCTGATAAATAAGTTGTTAGAAGCCATTCGAAGTTGGATCAATGCAAAGAAACATCACCCCAAAGAAATATGCACAGAAATTTTGCAAAGCAGGAAACTGCTGAGAGAGAAATGGCATTGTTAGCGTGTTACGGCATCCAAGCAGCTGCGCCTGGTCCTTGGCAACACCCGTGAAATGTCAATAGAGTTACTCCAAATGTTTCAAAGACTCTTAGTATTGCAAAAATAACTATGAATACTACCATCTAAAAATACAGAAGTAATTCGTGCTTGTTCCCCCTTCCTCCCCCCACCCTGGGCTCCTTAAGTTGCATTTACACTTTCAGTTTGTATTTTAGCATTTAGGATGCCAGATGAACCTTTGCTATGAAACGTTAACTTATCTATCCTTGTATAATTAATTGTATAGCTCAATTACTTGAAAAAATGAAAATTAGCAGACTCCTATTTGGACTATACAGCACACAATATGTACAAATCCTACAGATTTATCTTCCACTGTGCAATCCCTGGATCGGATCACAAAGTACATGTGACACATAGTTATCTTGAATTTGCTGGTTTTGTACTGGGTGGTGGTGGAATAAAAAATGTAAAGATTAAGGTAAATATTCACTTAGAAAAACTGTGAACTGAAGTGCCCGGCTCTGAGTCTGTTTAAAATAAGAAAAAGTCATGGTCAGGCGATCGCATAAATGAGCTAAAGATTGAATGATGTGAAAATCACTAAGATCTTTTTTCACTCCAGGCTTCCAAGTTTTGCTTGGAAATAAAATAGTGGAAGAAAAAAAAAAAAGGTAAAAAGTGAGATCAAAGTTTTTGTATCAAAATATGAATATTTTTTAAGATGTCATACATTCCTTTAAGATAGATTTCAAAATCCATCTACTTTCAGGTCTTTGCTTGATGACTGGAACATTTTAAAGAATTCTGAATTACACTGAAAATATTCTGCACAGCTCTAACCAGAATACTCATGAGTTCTGATTCTGTCTCTTCTATGACAGTTACTCCCTCTACAGCTTTTGGCAAGTGACTAAGGATGAAACTTTGCCTAGTAAAGTCAAAGGGTATTGCAGTGCTGCTTTAAATAAGGCCAACATTTCCTAATCTGATCATTCCCATCTATAGTAAGGCAATCAGAAATGTCTGAAGTGTAAGATCTTGTAGCATCATTTGTAATTGACATATAAAATCATATTCTAAAATGCAACATTTTCAGTCCTAAACTCCAGTTGCTCTAGTAAATAGGTACTTCATGATCATCAGAGAACACTAGTATTGTTCTTCTTAATTACATTTGCAAGTAATTAATGCCATTGCTCTATTCCTGGACTTGTAGTATTCCCTAGATGTTCCTATACTGAGTAAAATGGGAATACTGTGATAACGTAATCTAATCGCAAAGTCAAATTGTAAAGATTTTTAATAGCAACCACTCTATAGCACTTTTAATTTTCTGTCTGCTTCATGAGCATTAAATAATTATTTCTCACATTACCCATGTGAGTAGATTACACCACTTCTGCCTCTAAGCTTGGTAGCTTATTTTCTCACTCTACTGTAATGCTGAACATGTTACGCTTGAGAGGCATGTATTTCAGATGCAGAGGCTGACTACTAGTGTTTCAAATGAGTCCTGTTATTGAGTTGTATAGCATCTTTCTAGCATCATCCATGGAAATTTGTTACATGACCTAGCTGCAGTACCGATGCAGAGAAAGTTTGAATGAAGATCTTTTCAAATCAGCAGATGACAACTTAGGAAATAATCTGATGCCATCTGCTTTACTCTCTTTAAATTTTAGCAGTTCACATTCTAAATACCTGCTATCAAATGCATATTTTATAATGTTATTGGTAGGAGCCAAATTAAGGTCAAATTTGATGCCACAAGAAGAAAGAAATGTTATAAGGACATACATGAAATAATTGTCACTATATTAAGAAGGACAAGCCTTCTTGCACTACACTTAAAACATATTCCTTATAGGAAAATACAAAGTTCTTTTGCAGACTAAGTGAGGGAGAATAGATCTTTAATCTTTTGCAAGCCAATGACAATTTTATTAGCAAAGGGAGCTATGCAAGACCAGCCACTTTCTCTTGGAGCAAAACCTTTTTGAACCATATACTACTATGTGAACTTCATAATAATTTGCTGTGACAAGGGCAGATTAAGAGACTACCACTAGCTGCTCTGAATCCTAACAGAAATACGGGCTGTAGCAGTTCAGTTTATGTGTGGGAAGGTGGGGGACTCACAGAATGGATTATCTCCAGGAAGTCTGAAAGTTTTTCTTCAGCACAGCTCAAATTTTCCTGAGAAATGTCTCACAAACAAGTAAACAAGTGAACTTTTCCTTTGGTTGTCTACCTATTTCAGTTCCTATATAACTATCATTTACCTAATTCTTTTGATTTCAAAATCTTTGGTACATTTTCTAAAATGACAGATTTTAAAGAAAGGGAGCCACTGTAATCATTTACTTTAACTTCCTGAACAGCACAAAACACTGGATTCCTGGAATCTTTTTTTTTTTTTTTTTTTTGTTTGGGAATACAGAATGCTTTACAAAAAATTTCTGGTCTTGATTTAAAACTACCATGAGAAAAGATCTTCCAGTGCTTAATTCTTTTACTGATGGCATCTGGGCTTTTTTTTTTTTTTTTTACTTTTCATTTCCAGCCAAATTCAGTTCCCAAAAATTCTTATTCTTGCTCTTCTGTGAATGCTGATGGGGACAGAACTGGACTCGTTTGGGGACAGGCACACATATAGATGAAGTAATGGATTTGATAAACATTTTGGAATTAATATATTCAGCTTTCACATAGCTTAACATAAAAAGGGTGGAAGATGTACCCCACACATGCAAGTTAGGGTTACAAATGATTTCAGAAACTGCTTATAACTTACATTGGTAAAATCGACATCAAGAGGGGGGAGATGGTTAATGGAACAAGAGAAAGTTTTTGATTGAGGTTAGTAAGTTTTTCTCTGAGATCTTACAATATTTAAGTCAAGTATATTTTATGGCATTGATAATTTGCCTTTTTAAATGCTACAAGCATTCAGTCTTTAAAATTGGCTCGGGAGTCCTTTGTTTCTGTTCATGAAAGGAAATTTTCTTTCTATCACCTGGACAGAAGCCTAGTGAGCCTAGTCAGGTGAAATTTGAAATTTTTTGTGTCTATTTAGATAACCACCCCAGTCATCTTTCAACAGAGTCTGCCCTATTAGGTTCAGACAAAAATAAATGAATCAAATTTAGAGGGTGAGTTAAGAAAAATCAAAATGAAACAAGATTTACTATGTGTTCTAGTCCTATCAAAAAGAGAGGCTTGGAAAAGGAATTTAAGGAAATTGTTATTAAGAGGTTAATGTGTTTGTCAGACTCTTAAATCATATTGCCAGTAGACTCAATGAAATGATAAATTGAACTCTAAAGAAACATACCAGAAATCATTCTTTAAGCTAAGTATTGAATAACCAGTTCTCATCAGTTTCTGCAGTATTTTTGTAGACTTGAAAGGTTTCAATACGTACTCTGGGTCACCTGTGTCCTATGAGAGTTTAATAAAAGAAAGGATTTCCTTCTCAACTTTTTAATGCTTGTCTGAGACAACTGCCTGAGCTCTGACAGTCACCAGCCATTTTAATTTTATCTCTCCATCACATTTATTTCTCCAACAATGATCAATATTAAAGACGTAGGAGACCTTTTCTATGAAACTAAATCAGAGCAGGAGGAATGAGGGAGGAAGGAGGGAATAAAATTCCAAACTAAATCATACTTGGTTTAAACAAATACAGATATAATTTCTCATATACATGAGATATGCAGGGCCTACCTGTATGAAACGTTACACAATGGGAAACTTTTAAGTATATTGTACTTCTAGGTCTGCTTCCTATTCCATTTTTCTGCAATTATTTTAGAACAAGCAGAATACTCAAACACGTCAATACAACAAAATTAGGCAAAGTAACCTTATTGTAGAAAACCATTTGACAAAGAATAATAATAAACTATTCAAACCTTAATGTACTTGAAATCTTCTGAGCTCATTCAGGCCACCCGTATCACACCTTCTCTTCCCTCATTTGCCCAATGAGATAAGTCTTTACTTGAAAAACAAATCTCCTCTGGTCTTTCATTCAACTTCTATCAGAATTACGCTGCCCTCTGCACTCTGCTTGTCCTTTTGCCTTGGGCCCTCTCATATGTTTGATTTCTGTCCCTCTTCTGTGCTCTTTTTTTCTGCTCTCAGTTCTGTTCCTTTTTCTGTATGTTTTTCTCCTCACTGTTGTTGAGTCCTTTCTGATTCCACAATGTTTTGCTAATTAACAGTCACAAAATTCCTATGAGAGTCACGCTGAATGACAATGCCTGATAGATAGGTAAAATTAAAGAAAGTCAGTCTAATTAGTTTGATCAAGCCCCTGCAGAATTCAAAATCAGAGGTGCTATTAGGGCATAGATATCCCTTAGTGATGTTTCTCATTCCATAAGTAGAACAGGCAGG
Organism: Gymnogyps californianus; assembly: GCF_018139145.2. Classification (NCBI taxonomy): domain Eukaryota; kingdom Metazoa; phylum Chordata; class Aves; order Accipitriformes; family Cathartidae; genus Gymnogyps; species Gymnogyps californianus. The sequence continues at coordinate 19,051,987 of NC_059479.1, forward strand.
TCAGGATGTATCAGCTGCAGCTCTGGGACTGTTAGTATTGGTGGCGGCTTGACAAGCATCTTCTCCAAAGCTACCATTGCTCTGTGCTTTTCTCAAGTCTGTACAAAGCTGTAGTGTGGGCAATTTATGATTTCTACAAAGAAATTAATATGAAAACTTTTTTATATTACATGATCACATTCCATTTTTATGGCTTTTCAATAGAAGGACTGATACATTACTTTTAAAAATGGAGTTTCAACGGCAGGCTCAAAGTACTAAAAATCACAGTAGCAGCAGGGACGTTGAGCGAAGAGAGACATAGACTTACAGTGTGAAGTCTTACTTCACTTACACATCTGCTATCAGCATAAACTTTTGAAGAACCTCTACTTGCATGGGAATGTCCTGAGTTTGATATAGATGAGCAACAGAGAAGCAAGCAAGAATCATTTCATTGAGGGAAGGGAAGACCTAAAGCATACCAAGTGTTACTCACATACCCACCAAACGCGTTTACCCACGTAAACACTTCCGTTGCTTTGCCACTGTTCCCTGACTGCAGGGAAGTCTGATATTAAACTGAACAGGACTGACTTCAGTCGCAAATCCAGAAGATTCTGGGATGGAGTGAAACACTCCTTATAGCATGTATCATCTTGTCTGGAAAGGTTAATTTTTAATGACCGTATAGCGTATATAGGAAAAAACCCCGTTACTAATTTTTACCTGCAGTGTAATGTTGGTCAAGTTATGATCCTTATTACTTATTTTCCTCACATTTTTGGGACATAGGGAAACAACACTGAACCTATAATTCTCTCAAGAGTATGAGAAACAGATAGCCATTGCTTGCACCTTCATTTCAAATACCCCATTAAATGGCTGATTAGAGAGCAAAACTCATAATTTCATAAGGGTAATTGGATACATTTTCTTCTATTGCAAGCAAATTGCCCCCTGGCACAAGAATTTTAAAATCTTTGGCAGCAGACCTCCTGAAACCCATCTGTGTTGGAAATTAATTTTTTGCTTTTGGGTATACTATATTTACATATTTTGTTTTATTTCTCAATATTTAATCTAGTGAGAAAAGAGACTCTTAGGGCAAGCATTGAAACTTCTCAACAGATTTTAAAAAAATGTAGGTCTCCAGAAGAAACTGGCCATACTAATACAGCCAATATGCCAAACTGGAACTGACTTGACTTTTATTAGGCAGTCAAATGTTAATTTTAAGCACACCTATTTTTAAAAATCTGTTATTTATGATATTATAGTGAGAGAGTATCTGATAGCATTTGCTACAAATGCAAACTGATGACTATTCTCTCATATGCTTGTAATTTCCCCAAACTTTCCTTTGGTGAAATCTGCCGTGCAGGGTCTCCTAGTAACATTGAATTCCTGTTGTTTTCACACATTTTGTTTATTTCATACAAAGAAATTATAAAATAATTTTGACGACCAAAGCACTGGACACTTGAGCACAGACTGATCTCTCCTAATTTAACACTACGGTCCCCCTCACTCCCTCCCTAGCAATGGCAAGAGACGGACACTCCAGATGGTAAACCCTAAGGTAAACCTGTATTAAACTCAGCTGGGTTGATTCAGCTTTCTTGGTTGGCTTCTGGTCAACATTCCTCTTGCAATTGTGGGGTTGCAATGAAATATAAAGAGCAAGTTATAATTCCACCAGTTCAAAAGTAACTCCTAAAACTGCATTTAGTGTAAAATATTGATGTGGATTTTTGGAAAAAAGCCAGAAGTGCAAATTCTTTGAAAGTAAAAGCGTAGGTGTCTAAATAAATAGCATAAAAGCTTAAATGATTTGCTACCATGAAATGTCTTAGGCCCTCCATACTTCTTAACACAGAAACATGTCAGCGTACAGAAAAGCTTCTTCATATTAAGTGCTATGTGCGCAAAAGAGAAACAGTCACTGTAAAAGCCTGACCTCTGTTGCAGGAAACTATCACTGCTAAGACACCGACCACTTTAAAAACTAACAAAAAGTATTCAAGGTTATCAAGGGTGCAAACTATGAAAAACACAGGCTATTAAAAAACCCCTGAAACTCAGATGAGCAAAGATGATTTACGGAGCTGACACAACACTAAAACCATAAGTGGAAAAAGCAAATGCGACATTTCAAAGGACACATGTTGTGAAAACGATGAACTTCAGGGCATAAGTTTGTTCCCAGATGAGGTTTGGAACAAATTATTTTCTTGTGCAGCATCTGGCACGGTCTACTGCCAAAGAAAAGGATACCCAAGTAGCTGAGCTACTGTTCGGCTTGGCATTTTCTGTATTCTGAATTATGTGAGGAGGTGATACCTACATACCCTGTATGAAGATCCATGGCCAAGGACAAAAGGAAATTTCTCTGAAGGACAGATATCAGAAATTACTCATTATTACAGACATAAAAGGACAGAATAATCCAAACTGTTATAAACAAAAAGTGCCCGAAAAAGAAATTCCAGCTGTGAAATACATGAGCACTGTGAAGTTGTCTATTCAGATGTGCATTGGCTGGCTATGGTACTGCTGTCTGAAGGATATTTGTCAGCCAAATCTTGCATTAGGCTCCCCAGGCAGACACAGATAGATGTAACTGCTAGGACTCACATGGACAGGAGAGCACATTAGTATTTTTGAAGTACATTTTCTACCGCATGACATGACTGAAGTATGATAAGATTCCACTCTCAAACTTTCATCAAAGCATGTGAAAGGCACTAAAACAATTGACCCTCAGGGAAGGCAGAGGACAGTGTCCACAGATGATAAAACAGTCCTGACACGCTCAACAGCAGGGACAAGAGGGTAGGTATCAATACCTCCCTGTGATGGCCAGACTTAGTAACATGATATGTATGCTCTTTTTGTTATCTTTAAACCGCGATCTCCTCACTGTTTCCCAATGGGTAACGAAAGCACTTTGGTTCAGCTCAGGCATTTTCTTCCATAGTCCACAGGGTGGGAGGTAAAGGGGATGCTGTCGCTGTGGAGGTGTCAGAGCTGAGAGGAATGGTGGGCGCTGCCTGCAGGGACAGGCAGATCTGGGCTTGGCACCACCAACCTGCACCCTCAGCAAAGTGTCACCGGCGCAGATTACCCCGGAGGCATAGCTCCAGGGTGTGAAAATCATCAGATGGTAAAATGAGTATTCTCCACCAATTTCTCTTGCTATTTTCATTTGTATTGGGTGTATTTTAACTTCCCTCATTTTCCAAATTCTGGATAGGGTGCCAATATTTCAGTCTTCATATGTCAAGCTTCTGGCAGTCCTCCTCCAAACTTTAACCCCTGTTAGGCCAACACTGAGCCTTTAAAACTGGATCAACTCAATTTGCATGAGACAGTGATACTGAACAGTCTTTTCCAGTCTTCTCCCACAGTATACTGAGCAGGTAGAGGGCTAAGATAAATTACCGTTACATGTCGTATGTGTGAAACCTAAGGGTGTATCAGTAACTCTTTGTCAGAGTCACACAGCAAGCAGCTATTTTAACCATTCAAGGTGGAGCAACCTTCAGAGCCACGGAATAAGAAAATGGAAGTAAACTTCAGGGCTATTTGGACTGGATACCTCACTAGCACCTAAGGACACAAGATAAGCAAACACAGAGAAAGAATCCTTCCCCCTTGTCAAAACATAGCACTGAAGGATTAGAAAAGGAAAAGCAGTTTCAGTGTCTGCATCTGGAAAAAAGCTGGAACCTGATTCAGAGCAGGAAGTGCTCTGTTAAACTCCATGATGAAATTAAATTATCTGCTACAAAATAGGACATCCACTTCACTGAGAGCAGATGTGCTCATTTTTGGATGGAGAAGAGAACAGTTCCTCATTCAGGATGGCCAGAGCAAAGCATTCCAAAGGTTTTCTGGCCAGAGGGATCATTATGATTATCTGCTCGTTTTGCATAAAACAGGCCATAGGATTTTGTTGAGTATTCTCCACATCAGCCCCTGAAACGTGAAAGTTAAACATAACAGAAATAATGCTGATCTAAAAAGAACTTTCTAGTTATAAAACTGAAAAAAAATTCTAAAAAATACATTTGGAACATATTAATATATTTAGAAAATAATTGATTAAATAACTAAAAGCCCTAATTTACATAAAGTTGACAGATATAAGCAGTAAAATATATCGGGGAAAACTGAACCACATTTTATGACATATAAAGTAGCATTACTACACCGTATTAATATTTTTTAACAAAGTAAGTAGGTTGGAATTCCTGCTTCTCATGATAAGGGAAGCAGGAAGAAATACAAAAGTAAATATATCTCCATTTGGAGCCAAACCAACGAAATACTCTTTGTAATGTGTTGCCATGCTGGTGTTATGCTATGAATATTAAAAGAGCCTAGGAAAATTCCTATTTTCCAAAAGATGGACTTCAACAAATTCAGAACTGCAGACAGTTTTGGTTTATGAATGTGATGTTCAAAATCTGAAGGGTGTTTTATATAAATTTTAAACAAGAATATGTACAACAAAACAAACCAGATGTGTGATGAGAAAGGAAAGCAAATTTCCCTCTGAAAGAATAGTTGCATGTTATGCATATCTTAAGTACTCTAGTAATTCATTTGCATTTTCATAGCATTTATACTCATAGCATAAGCCCCAAAAATAATATAGAAGGAAATTACTGTACCTGCAGCTTTTTGCAGCATTTGCTTATGAAAAAGATTAGGCTTTTACTAATTCTTCAGTAATTTAACAGTCCCAGCATCCTGCTTCTTTCAAGTCAGAGAACACCATTTGTTTGGTTTTGCTGTATTGAATTATTTTTAAAGAGGGGCAGTATACAGTCTGTCAGTAATATAATTATTAGATAATATTCCTGAATTTTAAAGTTATGAAAAAGAAACATTGATTTTTTGGCCAATCTTCAGTGAAAAAGAGATAGAACAGCTTCTGTGAAATAAATCACATAATCAGATTAGCTTTAGAGCACTGATTACTGTACTTCACATTCAAATAAAAGCCAAAGAATAATTTATTTGATGTACTAGTTAAGCTAAAAATGCAGAATTGACAGAATATGGAAGTTCTTTGATCTTTTGTAGGTGTTCAATATACTCTCAATGCTGCTTGATGAGTGACAACAGTTCATAATGTTTTAAAAATAAACCTCTATGCACAGCGGTTTTTTTTAGCTTTAAGCTTATACTTTCATTATATAACTGCTGCTTTGACTTTGAAGATTTTTTTTTTCTTATTTAAACAACATATTTTATTCTCATTTTGGAATGCAGAACTAGAAGCTGAAATGGGTTTGTAAAAGGGGAATAAAGTTGACTCAGATCCTTTTTAAAGAAGATATTAAAAATATGGTCAGCAGGGTAAGGTTCTCATTTACTTTCCTTTTCAAATCTGATAAAAAGTGACAAGAGTCAATTTGGGTTTATTCTTGTAGTATCTAGGTACATTTTTCTGAATGTCACGTTCAGTCAGGCCTGCTTTCAAATTTGTCTCCCATTTCCTATTCTCTTTTTCACCACAGGAAAAAAAAATGTGTGAAACATGAAGAGAAATTACAAATTGGGAATAAGCCCCCCCCTCATTTCCCAACACATACCCTGCTAGTTCCTGACGTCTTCTAAAAACAAGTCAAAATTTTCTAAAAAGTACAGGTAGTCCAGTATTAAGATTGACAGGAGGTTTTACTCTCAGAAAATTTTAACAAAGCAGCAAATTATTTTTTTCCAACTGGAAGAATTTTTAACTTTTAGACAAGCTTCTCCTATCACTTTCTGTATAAGACTAGAATTGAATCAAGCTGCTGAAGTTTGCAGTGTTTCTTTAAATTGCAAAACCATGATTCATTCCATTGGTGACTTCTGGTCTGCAGTGGACAAAAGGGTCATTTATTTCAGGTTTCCCATACAAAATTTCAGAGATAGGAAGCAGGAATCTCCAGTCAGTATGCAAGCTGTACTTGTCTCACTAAAGTCTGCATCAGGACGATTCGTGTAGAGCAACCAGGCTAGCAAGATAATGGGGGCAAGACATTCAGCCCAGCTGAAAATCCATTTTCAGGCAGCTATTGGGGTTGGTAAGATCATGGAGAGAGATTGTATTTCGCAAACTGTTCTTTATTTATTTAACTATGCCTTGAATTTGCCCCCATAGGAGTCTTTGATGTGAAACAATTTTGTTGGTGCTGCACTATTGAAATATGGTGATCAATTCAAATAGAGCAGAATGGACTGGGCCATTCACATTCAACAAGGCTAAAGTGAAAAAGATTTTAATGAAAAGACCTGAAGGTACTTCAGGGAAAGGGAGAGAGATTTACATTTTCAGAAGACATGATTTTCTTGCCTTTATTTATAAAATTTGTAATGTTATTTCCCAGAATAAAAGAAAGCAACGAACAACTATTATAAAATTTGAGCTTTTAGTTATATTTTAGAGAGAAAACAGTAAAAAAAACCCAACGACCTGCACTAAGTATGTGATTCCAAGTGTATTTTACACGCATGTAATCATAATTCTAAGATCATCAACATCTAAGATCACAATACAATATTGGTATTTAAATATAACTCAGTGTATCTTTATTTTTTCTAATTTCTTGGATGTCAGAACTTAGACCTTTAATACATTTTCATTAAAGTTAGGGTATTTTTTTAACCAACACTGAAAGTAGCTTTAACAAGTCAAATTCCTGCTTGGTAATGTAATCATTTAAGCATCAAGACATCAGGATTGCAGCAAATCAGCTAGCTAATTTGGAGGGGGGGAAAGTGATTCCGAGATTTTTACTGCTTCTAACTTTGCATGATTTTATTCTACAATTCCACATCCCAAGAAAGAGGTAGAGAGAAAACTAGAGTGGGATTTACTCAAAACAAGATGTCTCAAGAAGCAAGTAATTCTGTAAGCAGTTGTACTAATTAAACCACCTTCCCTCTGCCTAGCACATACCTAGCAGCTGAGCAGCAGTTCTCTCCGCTCCTCTTTTTTTACTTGCCCCTACTGCATTATCCTCCAGGCATTTCGGCTCCTTTCCCTGCTTTTAATAAGTCACCACCCTCCAGAACCACGGTCCCTGCAAGTCAGAGGTTTCACTCCGAAACCTCATCACAGTGTCTTCAATCAACCCCTCAGATCTGTACTTCCCAACAGTAATATGCCCTAGAGATAATTTCTAACATAGATGTGAGCATGTCCCAGGATAACTCTTGAGCTGGGGGACAGGAGGACTGTCCTAGTAGGTAAGCCCGATCAACATTTTACTTCGGTCATCTCTTTAGGATGTGAAGATCTCAGGAGTGTTTCTCACAGAAATCACAATCCAAATGATCAGCTCTTAGTAGTGGAATATGGTGTCCAGCCCCGGGTGCCTGCATGTTCTGGAATTTCATCCCAACTTACATTGAAACATAGTTTTCATAGGCTCCCTCAAATGCGCTATGAAGGGATGTATTAGTTAAGATTCCTAATGTAGTGTTATGCTATTTTTTGTCAGCTTGACTGTGTTTTCTAGTCATATAATTTTTATATTTGTTATGGGTTTTCGCTCTTTGGTCTCCTTGGCATTTGTGCCAGAGCATCAAAATAAACGTTGGTTTCAAGTTCATGCTAGAACGAAATCTCAGTCTTTAAGTAAACTGTAAAAGGGGCATTGGTGGCTATAAAGACTCAGCTGCACGTTTCTGCTCAAATGTTAGCAACAGAAACAATTTCTTTTCATGATTAACTGCTCTCACATGACCTTGTAAGTTGAGCTTGTGAGGGATTTTGTGAAAAACTGTGGTCTTGAGCATGCAACAGTGACTAAATTCCTCACAAATCACACATGATTTACATAAATGAGTGTCTCGGCTCTCACACAGTCAGCACTAGACCTAGTTACGAACACATGAAAAATGCACTCTCAGACTTGGCACACAGCTTTTGCAGCTGTCAAATATACCCCCTGTGAGATGAGAACAGGTTGATGAGGAGGGCAACGAAAACATTTTCAACACTGCTAGCAACAGGAAGAAGAATGAGAATTCTGTTTATCTTGTTAGAGATTTTCTGATCATATTAGTGATTTTATTATGCTGTTCCTAGAGACCAAACCTTTTAAAATGGCATGGAGCTCAAAAATGCCCTATGAAAATTGCTGCTATAAATCAGACTCGCACCATATTAACAGCACAGGAATTATACAATGTCATGAAAATACAGACACTCCTTGTAGTTGGTGTTTGAACACCCTTTTGCACTGATATGCAGACAGGTGAACCTGTCTCCATCCCATAGATTTGTTCTAGTATCTGGTTTGTGGCACGGCCTGACTTCACCCTAGGCTGTGGGCACATTTGCTCTTGTGCTTTCAGGCAAGCCCTGAAAAATGAGGCGACTGAGCAGTTATTGAAGAGAAGGACTTCAGAACAATAAGTGCAGTTCAGTCATGATCAGAAAAGGCCCAAATTCTTTTAAATGCTTAGAAAGTTTCCAGCTGGATGGAAGAATTTGAAAAAGTGAATCTCAAAAATCCTGGTGGAATAAGAAAAATCGACACTGGATGTTATTTGATTACTGTGTTGGGTTTGTGTGTGTTGTGGTTTTACCCCAGCCAGCAACTAGGCACCACGTAGCTGCTCGCTCACTCCCCCCACCCAGCGGGATGGGGGAGAGAATCGAAAGAAAGGAAAAAAAACCCAAACTCGTGGGCTGAGATAAAGACAGTTTAATAGGACAGAAAGGAAGAAAAATAATAATAATAATAATATGACAATAATAATACTAAAAGAGTTAGAATATACAAAACCAGTGATGCACAATGCAATTGCTCACCACTCGCCAACCGATGCCCAGTTAGTTCCTGAGCAGCGATCCACCCCTCCCGGCCAACTCCCCCCAGTTTATATACTGGGCATGATGTCATATGGTATGGAATATTCCTTTGGCCAGTTTGGGCCAGCTGTCCTGGCCATGTCCCCTCCCAGTTTCTTGTGCCCCTCCAGCCTTCTTGCTGGCTGGGCAGGAGAAGCTGAAAAATCCTTGACTTAGTATAAACACTACTTAGCTACAACTAAAAACATCAGTGTGTTATCCACAGTATTCCAGTAAATCCAAAACACAGCACTATACCAGTTACTGGGAAGAAAATTAACTCTGTCCCAGCCGAAACCAGGACAGTGTGGTGGGGGTTTTGGTAGCGGGGGAGGGGCCACAGGGGTGGCTCCTGTCAGAAGCTGCTGGAAGCTTCCCCGGCTCCAAGTCGGACCCGCCGCTGGCCAAGGCCGAGCCAAGCAGCGACAGTGGTAGCGCCTCTGGGATAGAATATTTAAGGAGGGGAAAAGACTGCTAAAGGAAAGGAAGCTGCAGCAGAGAGAGGAGTGGGATGTGAGAGAAACAAGCATGGAGACACCGAGGTCAGGGAAGAAGGAGGGGGAGGAGGTGCTCCAGGCGCCGGAGCAGAGATTCCCCTGCAGCCCGTGGTGAGACAGCAGGCTGTCCCCCTGCAGCCCATGGGGGTTAATGGCGGAGCAGAGATTCCCCTGCAGCCCGTGGAGGACCCCACGCCGGAGCAGGTGGATGGGCCCGAAAAAGGCCATGACTCCGTGGGAAAGCCCACGCTGGAGCAGTTCGTGGAGGACTGCAGTGCATAGAAAGGACTTGAGTTGGAGAAACTCATGGAGGGCTGACCCCCGTGAGAGGGACCCCACGCTGGAGCAGGGGAAGAGTGTGAGGAGCCCTGCCCCGGAGGAGGAAAGAGCGGCAGAGACAGCGTGTGATGAACTGACCGCAACCCCCATTCCCCGTCCCACTGTGCCGCTGGGTGGGGAAGGAGGTAGAGGAATTGGGAGCAAAGCTGAGCCCGGGAAGAAGGGGGGGGTGGGGGGAAGGTGTGTTTTTAAGATATGGTTCTACTTCTCATCATCCTACTCTGATTTGATTGGTAACAAATTAAATTGGTTTCTTTTTCCCCAAGTGGAGTCTGTTTTACCTGTGACCATAATTGGTGAGTGATGCCTCCCTGTCCTTGTCTCGACTCACGAGCCTTTCATTGTATTTTCTCCTCCCCATCCCACCGAGAGGGAGGAGTGAGCGAGCAGCCGCGTGGTGCTTTGTTGCCGGCTGGGTCTAAACCACGACAACTATTAAGACACAAAAAATGACACATAGTCCGTCTTTCATAATCAGGTTGATAGGTGCCTGTAACAAGGTTAGAGGAATGCTAACAATTAATCTGCATATGTTTCTAAGACTTGCTCTTTATTTGTGCATGTGTCCATAATTAGTTTCATTTCTTTATTCACATTGCTTGACCTTCTCCTCTTTCCCTCTCTTTACAATAATAAAAAAATACTGCTACACCTGTACAGAATCTCTCTGCCTAGCTTCATGTGCCAAATGATCTAATCTCCTGTTTATCAAAGACTTCAGAAATAAAAATAATAATAAAAAAATCACTTTTTGGAGCCATCCCAAACCTCTTCTTATTAAAAGACTTTCTCTCACACCATAGAGCTCTTGTGACTTACCTAAATCTTTGGACAATGATAAATCCAATCTATGTAATATAAATGACTACAGAAAACTGTGTACTATTAATAAACCTAAATATATTTTAAGAGATGCCTACACATTCAGAAAACGATATGCTTGAATTCTTTCAAAAGGACTTCTCTTGTGAAGATGTGAGCTGAGAGCAGCATAGTCATTAATTAAAAAAACCCTTACCACCATCTATTGCAGAGTAATCCAATGACTAGGGTAACGCTATGATAATAAAAAGTTTGATGACATAAATATATTCATGTCATTACATGTGCCATTATATTTGGTATTACATAGGAATCTTAGATTTTACCTGAAAGGCAAAACAAAAAAAGTAGTGATGTTTGGAATCCAGGCAGAAGACTTTGGAGGGGGTGGGTCTGAGTATTTTCCTTTTGTTTTTAAGGAAATTTTAAATGAAGTCTCAAGACAAAACTCCAGGAACTTCAGTCTATGTCCCAAAGGCAATTACTAGATCAAGGGATTGTGTCCCGTGTCTTTAACAGAAATTGGAGCAGACCCAGTGTGAAGTGAAATACGAACTCTTTGTCGATCTGTCTTTTAAACCTCAGTGGTTTTACCCAGTCATATTTTTAAAAGGGAAGAAAAAGTGAGCTTGTACTATATATAGCTAAGCTATGCTATCTCCTCAAAAAATTTGAGAAGAGATGCTAGAATGTCCTGGACTTTGTGTGAGAAAAGGAAATCTCATTCATCAATACTAACTTACAAACTTTAGGAAGATCCCATTCTTGACTTTATATTAGCTGTCCAAAGAAAAAGCACCTAATCTTCATAAAGCGAGAATAAATTGATTTCTTTTTTGAGATATCCAGAATTCTTTTGTAGCACAAGAAGGGTAAAGATAGAAACAGATATTTGGCTTAATTTTTCCTGTATTTTGACAGTCTACAGAAAATTGGCAGACAGGATTTATCCGGAATAAAAAATCCTCTCATCCTGGACAGATCAGAAGTACCACTCTGCTGGACCTTTCTAACAAATGCTTGGTTTCTGGATGCTGTTAAAAGGGAATATCTACAGCAGGAGGGTACAGAATAACAGCAGCACTGAACACAGGAAGGGAAAATCAAGACTATCTGATATTACTGAATAGTAGTCACAGAGAACATTAATTAGATGTGTTACGATACACAGGACCTGCTCAATAGTCTTCTCTCTTTGAATTGATGGCAGCATTCGTGGGACAGCATTACTCAACTGCAAAATAGTCCCCAGCCCCTTTGATAAAAATTACTATAGCACGTCCCACAGGCTGAACATTTTGGCATTGCCCATATGTAAAATGCATTTGACTGTGTCTCGTTTGGCATGCCCAGATGAATGCAGGTAAATTTCCCACAAAATACACAGGAGTATTTAAAAGGTTACAGTAATTTCATAGGTGAAGCAAACAAAGAATTTACAGTCTCAGTAGTCTTACATACAGCCTTCCTATGAAAACTTTTTATTCATTTTGTCTATACTATTTCCTAATTATTAGGTGTCTGAAAAGTCACTTGGCCAAGGACCGTAAATGTACTGCAAGTGTACTTCAAATTGCTTTAGAAGTATCTGAGCAAACGTCTCTTCTGTCATGCTTTGTTTCACCCACAGTAAATACAATAAGGATGCATCCAATGCTCATTATCCATTATCTTATTTTACTGTATCAATGCCACAGTTTCTGCTGCTTCTCTGATCTCTCTCTCTGTGATAAGCATCGATGTAATTTTTCATGTTGTTGCCTCATTTTATTTTTCTGTTTTTCTTTAAAATTATGAATATTAAAGATCTTACCAGGATATCGGTACCTTGGTCTTATTCTCAGTCACTCTCTCACGAGCATGGCATACTGTCTCTTCACTGTGCTGTGCCTTACCCTTACTTCCTGATGGCAACAGATCTCTCGCTACAATGTTGTATCACAACTAGCAAATCCTTGATTCTGGTATGATGCGCATCACTCTTCTCTGCACTTGCAGCACAAAAGGTGCCCCTACAGCTTTCCTTGTCTGAGCAATTAATGTCCCATGATACTGCCAAATTATCTGGGAACTCAACTTAGCATCTAAAGCTGCAAACAGAACAACAAATAGATTGTCTGATGTGCTCTTGGTTCAATTCCTTATAATAATCTCCCTCTCTCGAGAAAAAATTCTGAGATAAACACCACAGCGATAGAAGTGAAAGAAAAATAAAGAAGTGATATCACAGAAGTTCTGATATGATGGATGATTGTGGTATTTTGAAACTATTATTCATCCTAATATATAAACAAAATATGTGGTGGCTAAAATGACCGAATGGTGATGATGATGATGATACTTACCTGTTGCATGGTTTATCCTTGCCCCCGAAGGATTCTACAACTCTGCAAATATGCTAGCTATATATATAAAAAAATGTACACAGAACTATCTAACCCAACATTTAATGGATAAAAACGAGCTTACTGAAGTGAAACTTTATGAAAACAACAGAAAAACTCCTGATCTGGATTTTCAACTCAATAGGCTAAGCTATTGAAAATAAAATGCACAATAGTCATCTCAAAAAACTCAGCCATAGCATTGTCAGCTTGTGTGAATAATATGCATCCCATGAGCACTGTAACACTGGTGAAGTAATCCATTAAAATAAATATCTTTAATGGTACAGATCAGGTAAATAACTATTCCTTAGGCAATGAATGTAGGACCAGATCCTGGCAATTTATATTGTATAATTTACAGAACAGATTTTTTTTCCTTGTTGCATTTCAGTCCTCAATTGCTCAATGTGAAAGTTGTCACCTTCCAGCCCGTAAAAATTCAATAGGACTTCTCAGAGAAATCCATCCTTGGCACTCTTCAAAAAAGAGGAGCTGTTTTTCAGGTAGAATTACATATTCCCTTTTTTCAGTTCCTACAGGAGATATCGCTAGGACTTGTCCCTTATGATACAGGTGACTTCAGTTGTCAGACAGTCAGAGTCCTCTTGTGTTCATAATGTAATTGTGTATATACCCCATTTTATAGAGAGGCTACACAGTAGTCAAGTAGCTATTTAGGACTACGCAAATATATTCTTTGTCATAATCTCATAAAAATTTCAAAGCTACGTACGATCATGGAAGCAACAACAGTTACTTGACATGCAAGATGAAGTAAAAATAGGGACACCATATGTCAATGTGATATTGGAGAAGTATTCAAATACATCAGAAAGTACTGAACTACCTAAAGATCAGAATACAATAATATCCGAGAGTGCAAAATTGGAAACAGAAACAGCAACTGCTAAGCTAGAGAATGAGTTTTAAAATCCAGATTTGTAAATTTATTTGGCCATCAAGTACCCTTCACAGAAAGTACACTGGATCTGTCAGCATCACAAATTCTCCACTTCTACCTTGTGCAAAACTGATTGCCATTATTTTGACCATTTAGGGTTCAAAAACACGTGGAAAGCTTCATTGCTGCCTTTCAATGACACTTTAGCAACAGGAGGCAGTGGAGAGACAGTGGAATGCTTCAGCTTGAAGAGAAAAGATAAATAGATTTATGTCACGCTTTGTTTTGTTTGGCAAAAACACAAATAGAGTTATATAGCCAATCATTAAAAACCCCTTAATTTTATTACAGAGACCTTGATCAAGATAATTCCTTTCTAACACAACAGTGATGTTGCAGGGTCCTGTAGTGCCTCCTTTTTCTCCATTAGATTTTTTTTTAAACTTCTTTCTTTCATCATGACTATTTTTCCTTTATTTCATGTACAGTAAGTAAATATAATAAGCTTCTTTCAGAAAATCAGGCTGGTATAAAATTGTGCATTCTTTATATAATTTTAGGAGGAAAATGGTTAATGTTTTAGCCTCATGACTTGCAAATGAAAGAAAATAATAACGCTTAGCAAAAGACATTAGAAGAACACATTCACCATGAATCATACTGCCCTTGAAGGTGCAGCTTAAAAAAGCAGAGAAATAGATTTGACACCACTTGGACTTGCAGCTCGGACATGCTGCATTAAACTGTTCAAAATTAATTTAATCTGAGCATGGAGAATAATAGCCTCTCAGTTCAAGGCTTCTGATAGCAGTAATTTGCACTCGAAAGTACTTCCAAAGGGAAAGAATAAATGAAGGGCGACTCTCCAAAACTGAGCGAGCAAATGTATTCACTAAATGAAAGCCTCTTGATCACTCTGTAAAAGAGCATTCAGGAAAACGACACATTCTATATCATTTTGTGGGTTAGGAATTTTTTCTTCAAACTACTCGCTGCTACAAGGAGAGATACTGTTCTTCCTGGACTGATGATGGGATAAGAAGCTATTTACTTAGAGCTCTTGCATTTTAACTCAAAAGCTGTGAGATCCATTTGCCTTAGAAACAAGCAAGCAAGGCTGGCGTAGTAAAAAGTCCTCTTGTCACATTTGTAATAAGGCACTTTGTAGACTAATTGCATGTAGGGTATTGACAGTTCCCCTTGCTTTTTCAGCAGAGGGCTAAGAGCTAACTGTAACAAAGTGTTAAAAGTACCTTATCAACCCAAAACATTTTTATATTTCACAAAAGTCATTTTCTCTTCACTTACACATTGATAACTTTCAATTCCATTCACCGTGCCTGCAACTAAAATCTTTTGATACCTGTTTCATTTCTTACTCCACTCCTAGGAGGCAGTGTGATCTCATTGAAAGGGCACTGGAACAGGAGGCAAGAAACACTGTTCCTCTGCTTTAGCATAAAAGACGTAATTGATGTTTTATAGCAGCATCAACCCAACAGAACCTGCTCAGGTCACATGTGGCAACACACTGAATGGGGAGACCTCATTACCTTCAAAAATCGTGTGCAGGCAGCGATACCCAACATGAGAGGCTGCAAGGCTGTACTCCACTGTTAGTTTCTGACTTTCATTATGACTTCTGCAGCCCAAAACGACTGTCCCAAAGCATTCTTTAAGTATAAGAGCAAAGTCTGACCTGTATCAAGTCCAAGATTGCTGGGGGAGACTGTGGGGAGAATCACAGCGGTCAGAAGTTGATGATTAACTTTGCAAAGGTTAGTGCTGTAGTGAGAACACGGATGAAAGAAGGGGAAGGGGACCGATGTTGCTGAAAAATGTAGATTTGGTCCAAGCGAAAGATTTGACAACTTCCGAAAGACTTGTTTTAGTTTTAACTGGGGGGGAGGGAGGGCAAGGAAGAACTGGAAAATAGAGTAATCTTCAACTTTTCAGTCAATCTTCTGATTCTTTCTGAATTATGTTCCTATCCCATTTAATAATAAAAAAAAATAAGACAAATGTATTCAACAGTACACATTATCTCCGTTTATTAGTAAAGCAGACAAACCAAATATCCCAGCCACAGTCGTTAATCACGCATTTCTAGCAAGGAAGCAGTGAAATACATGTGAAAGCCTAGGCAGGCCTGGGAACAGGTAGCAATAAGGAGATGACTCAAAGCCCTAAGGCATGTATTAGCGTCTTGGGCTGTCTCTTTTAGGGTCTCTCTTAGGGTCTTGGGCAGTCTCTTGGGCTGTACCTTTTTAGCTATACCTCTGAAGGAAAAAGCCAAAAATATGCTGGGGGGGCTGTGTATGTGCACCAACGTGTATGCACGTGCCCACACACAGACACACAGCATCTTTCTTTTAGTAAATCTAGCATTGTTAGGAGCTGTATCCTGTGGATGTACAGCACAAGGCAAACTGTGTGCTTAAGTAATAGTAAATAATAATTAATAATATGCTGTCTGGGCAGAGAAGTAAGGACAATGGTTTGCACTACAGTGCACTGACAGAATGAAAGAACAACTATAGTCAATGAAAAATAAAATTACCAAACAAAATGAGTTCTTGACTTTACTTCTTTCCATTCATTTAAATATTTTATCTCATTTTTCTCTTCCTTTTCTTTTTTTTTTTTTGTACAAATTAAAATAATCCACTTTTTTGAATGAGCTTAGTGGCTGTGAGAAAATCTTAGGAAGACATACAAAGAAAAAGTTTCATCAAACAGTGGGAGAGTAAATAATGTATTAGTATTCAAGTTTCATTTCCAATCCCACAGTTGCATTACTTTTGCAAATTTACAGCAAAGCAAGCCAAAAGGTCTTTTTAAATTCTGTGGTACCGCTTAATTTCTTCTGAATAATTTACCTGCCACTAGCTGTTTGTTCTATAATAATTCAAAGAAAACTGGTTATGCCGAAAGTCTAAAAAAATGAAAAGTGCTTCTAGAATGTATTAAAAAGTTAAAATAAATTGAAAGCCTTCAGGATACTGTAACTCATACACAGCTGGTATGAACAGCATTGCCGATTACTGGCACTTAGAAGACCAAAACTAGTCTAGACATGATGCTTCTGGTACTTCTTACCAGATCAAAATTGGAGGATAAAACGTGAGCTTCCATTATCTTTATGAAAATTATTCTTTGAAGAAAATACAGGATGCAAATACAAGTAATTCAGGTCTTCGAGGGCTCACCCTTCTATATCCAACAGCTTTCTTAAAATACCTAGTTTTCTAATGTTCTGTGATTAAAAAGGGAAGGATACCTCAAGTTTTAAAATTTGCCCTTTCCAGCACACAGCCCATTTAGTTGGCTAAGTTAATTTATCAAATTCCATTTGAAGTACACTAGTATTTAACCCTTGACTTTGCAGATGAATTAGCTTACCAATATTGAGTGACTTATGGGAAAACTACCCTGCAAGCTAACAAGTAATTGACGTTAGAAAATATAATAAAGTATATTATCCCACAGTTTAGTTCCTTAAGAATATTAGCAACAGAGAATAACATTGAGGGAATAATGACTGGTCAACATGTCAACTCATTTCTGTCTTTCAAAACTCAAGTTCAGTTCTACATCCACTGCTTTTTACAAGGGAGGAGCACTTAATCAGTTTTGCTTCAAATCACTTTTCAAGAATAGAAAGGGATGCCTACTATAAGAATTAGCTCATAACTGAACTGGATTTAGGTCAGGAATATATCTTTCAAGAAAAGAAGAATGGAATAATAGCAACCTACAATCTTTAATCAAATTTGACATCATGTAAGGAATAACAAGTGGAATGGCAATAGATACCAACCCCATTTTTCTTTTGACACAATGAATGAGTTCGTAGAGTTTAGAATATCTCTAGGAGGAAAAAAATAAGAGCATTTGGTCTTACAATATTTTACAATTTACATATATTTTGCATATTTACAGTTCTCAGAGGTAAAAATAAACAGACAATTACTAGACATGACACTAATTTTGTTAGGCCATAAAGATTCATGGCCCTAGTACATTTGGAAACTAAAAGCTCTAGTACCTTTGTGAAGAATTAAATGGTGTAAAAGGGTTTTGTCTAAACATTATATCTTTGCTTTAAAAGATAAGTGCAGGCAATTAACTCATTCAATGACCTCTGACTGCACATCAGCTATGGAGCTTCCTCATGGCCCTATACCACTATATCACATTTTTTAAAGATGAACAAAGCAACTAGGACCCAGGGTTCACGCACAGTTTATGCAATCAGATTAAGAATGTTTGTTACTGTAAGAAATGAAAGTCTTTCCCTGGGAAAGTGAGATTACGTATAAAACTTCTGTATGTTCAGTTTGGAGTCATCAGCTTTCTGCAAAACTGTGATGCAAGAGGCTGTGTAGCGTATGCTAGCCCCAGTGGAAGGAGGTGAGTTGTTGCCCTTTCTCCGCCCCACATCCTTCCCATTGCACAGGCACAGTCAAGGGGACTGGAGTATGAATTCACAGCCCCATGCTCCTGAAAGCCTTTTTGTTGCATGACAGGGAAGGGCCAAAAACCTGGTGGCTGTTAAGAAGTACTTTTCATGAAATAAAATCAGACGACTCAGTTTTGCAAATCATTAACAAAATCGTTGTCCTAAAATGAAGAAATTTTGATTGATTTTCACTGTCAGATGGGGAACTATCAACCACACAGAAAATCTGAGGAAGCCAAGTTATCATCCCTAAAAATGTTAGGGGTTTTTTGTTTGTTTATTTGTTTGTACAGGGGAAAAAGATTCTGATGGCTGAAAACATTTATAGACATTTACCTTCTAAGGATAAGATGGAGAAAATGAAGACGCCCGAACTGATGATAATTCAGAATGGGATAAACATCTTTGTGAACTATCTCTGGTATTGCATATCAAGCTTTCTGCGTTCATGAACTCACTAACAAGCAAGTTCATAGAGATTTAGAAAGTTTATGATCCGTTACAAGGCAGCATCTGTGCAAAATGAATCCTGAGTGTGGAAACTTGCACAGGCAACTTGAAGAGTTATATTCCTCTGCTGGGAGAAAGTATTAGATCATGAAATAACTACTCAACCAAGACCAGGCAGAACTGCTTTAATTTCTGGTGATTCCACCCAATCTACAGACCACTAAGTATTTCCATGTGTGAGCAGTGATAACCAGTTGCATCGACATGGTAACCAAGCCATAGAGATAGATGTGTGCAGGAGAGAACAGAGAAGCTGAGGTGAGAATGAAAAATTACTTCTGGCATCGCATTATACAGAGAACTGAACAATCCACAAACCACTGAAGCCCAGTCAGGCTTGTAGGCTTGTACACTTATATCTTACTATGCCACAATTTTCATAGCTGACAGAGGATAGATTTTTTTCTGCAGCATCTGCAAGTATTTATCTTATCTGAACTGCTAGTGAGCACAAATTACAAAGATAGAAATAACTGAAAAGAATACAAAGTTCTGCTATCAAGTAACAAGCTATTATTCTTCAACTTGGCAAAATTGGGATCCCTATTTACTGAAAGCCAATCGACAGCTTCCCAAGACCACTCCAATGCCACTGGAGGCTCTGTCATTTAAAATAAGACATGGGGGTTGCAGGAGCTTTGTGGCACCTCCAGCCTCGTTTCTGACCATGTCTGGATGCATTCTGTGGCAAAAATACCATCGGTACCGGTGCTGTGGGTCACCCTGGGGTTCCTCCTCACAAAACTTGTGTGGGTACTGAGAGAATGTGGTGAAGGTATGATGTAGGTGGATTCATTACACAGATGAAATTACTTTAAAGGGACAGAGAAACTAGGAGGTCATTTTTCCATCTCTGGAATACCATTAACAATACAAGAAATAGAATAAGGTCAATAAATCTACTGATACCTCCACGTCACCTGCAGGTAGGGTAACAGATGGGTTAAAATCTGCAGATTAGATAAACAACAGAGAAAAGCAGATAGTACATTTTTAGGCCTGCAAATAGTGTTTGGCCCTTCTATGAAAAACAAGTGAATTTTGTCTTCTGAAATGACACAGCAGATAGAGTCTGCTTTGCCAGACTAAGAATTACAGAGTGTCAGCGCTGTGGACTACTTAAGAAACTCAACTAACAGGTAGTGAAAAAAAATCAACTCTCTGATAATATCACAGCAAGAGAGTAATGTTACTTTTGCAGAATGTCTCAGTTTAAAGAATAACTGAACAAAACCAAAAACATGAACTATGAAAAATATTCAACAAGCAGATGGTGTGAGAATAATTTGGAAAGCTGATATCCAGTTAAAAACACTGCCTAATGACTGACAACGGAAGGGACTGGTGGCATTTGTTGTGTAAGTGGATACACTGTGTGTTATGCTAGCTGAAGACCAGCTGCAATGTAAAATTACAGAAAGGAAGCAAAAGGAAAAGAAGCAGAAGCAATTATTGCAAAGACGAAATAGAGCAGAAAAGTGGAAACATGGAATTGAAATGAAAGCATGGCAATCAAGCAAAAGTAGTAGGAAAGTAAAATGAAAATATTTTGTTTCCAAACAATTAATTAGAAAACTAATTTACCATCTTTATCAACCATATCTGAAGTCTACTGGATATGGATCACAAACTCATATCGCTATTATTGTGTTAGTCACCATCCTTTTATTAACTCTATTACTTTATATCACACTTTGTTCATACACTTACCTATAATTAAGCACCTCTCTTATGCTGTATCTTTTTAACAGTCCAAATCCCCTTGAAAATGCTGCAGGGTGAAATACTGACATGCGTCTCAGCACAGATATCAGAAACAAGTTTAAGAACATCAAATTAACTGTGACTGATTTTAAGAAGGATCTTTCAAGAGCACATCTGTACTTGACATCATTCCGAGCCTGGTTAAGTTCTGACAATGTATTTTTACCTTGCAGCATATCTAGCAAACCTTGTTAATCTTTCTAGGGGCATGTATGTCACCAGATTGGTGATAACACATGAACTGCATTTTAAGAAGCCAAATGTCATCTCTCTAGAGGCCTCTTAGCACTTTTGAAAATGCTGATGGACAATCTAGTCTTTTCACTATGCCCTGTCTTGCCCTCTCAAAGTGATTAGCTCCTGGAAAGCTCGGAGAACTGCAACTCACAAAATATCTATTCAGAAACTCTCCCAATTGACCAAATATTCATGGATCCTTTGTCAGAATATTCAACAGGGCTTCCGCAGAAAACCAAGCTTTCGAAATCTTTTGCCTTCCCATTTTCTCCAAGGAAATACACTATAAAATATATGCCACAGTAATGATAAGTAATTACTTGTATAAAACATAAGCTTTCACTAGAGCTACCCTCCACTTTTTTGGGTTTACTTCCATCTTTATTTAGTAAACATTTACATAGTAAATATCCCTCATGGACATTCAGATTTATTATTGTTATATCATTTTTCCTTGCAACTCTAATGAAGATTGATTTAATCTCAACAGCTTTAGCCCCTTGCCAACTGAATACTGTGTTGTTCTCATAAGTCAGTAACAAAATTCCTTATGATGGTGCTGTTTACCATTCCACTTTCTAAAATATTGACTTTCATAAAACACAGTTTATTCATTTATAGTTAAAAGATCTCTTACACTGAAGAACCAAAGACGATGGGGAAAAAAACGGAAATATTTTTGCCGCTTCTTTGAGGGATCATCTAGCTAGTTGTGAGCATCTCTCTGCTAAGAACTCTAAGGGGTTAAATAATTTATCTTTTCAAGTGCACCTGAATTAAATGTCGCTTTTCTCATGCAGGTCATGCAGTATCAATTTCATCAAAACTAGAGCATGCACTCAACAGTGTGTTGCTAATGACTGCAATCATTACAATCTTCTCACAAAGCATCGTGTATGGGAGAAGTGGCTGTACACCACGGCTTTCAGAATGAGCAGGAGGTCCCTTTTCTGTCTTTCTCTTTTAAATTTCTGCCCATCTAAGAGGCACGTATCCATCTGCTAAGGTATTTAAGGACAGAGTCGATTTTTTTTTGTTTCAAACATGTTTCTCCCTGCAGGGATCATTAAATGCTTGGATTCATTGCTAAAATGGAAGGATTTGTCAAGTTTTCCTCCTGGACTTAGATCATCATTAAAACTCTTTTCAACTGTTTTAATTACACTTTCCTGGCTGAACCTTAACCACGTGACTAAAGCACCACCCACTTCAGTCTATTCTGCTTTCTCAGGACTTGGAGAATAAAGGCTAAACTGTGCGTTCATATTTGACAGAACAGGGTGAATAAAGCACATCCTAAGATAAAACATTTAGACATAATAGTGCAGATGTTTGGCTTCACTAATACAAGTGTTCCCAAACTACCTTTAGAACTTCACTGAAATTCACTGATAACAAGAATTAAATAATTCTGACAAAGCTGGCATATGATTTATGGCATATGCATTATATGGCATATGCAAAGTACTATCATATGCAGGAATCTGCATATGGCAGTATTTTGAGATCACTAACTGAAAAAAAATTGGACAAGAACAGTGAAAGAACAAGAAAGCAAGCAGTGTGGTTGATATTACTGTAGCGTATTAGTTAGACTATGATGACTTTTCAAACCATTAAATGAAAAGCTGATTATGTTGTCATACTGTGTCTTTAATGAAAGACCTAATTGTAAAATTGGCCAGTATTTATTTTTATTTATATAATTGACATTTTTAAAACATAGTGTATGATTATGTGTTGGGCAGAGGTTTATATCTTAGCGAAGATATAAACTGAGTGTCCTTGTACTGCTGTCAGGTGATTCATGGCAGATATGTTCAGTTCCTCAAAACACTACTGAACAGTTGTACGGAGGAATGCATCTGTCAAGGAATATGACAAAAAGGCTTTGTTCCAGTCTGGAATTCTCTGTAGGGATCCCTGTTTAGCTCAGCTGCCTTCCTCTGCACAAGTTGTTTCTATGCTGTTCTTCAAAATACAACAAACAATATATTGCATTAAATACCCTCATAAAGTACATTGGAATCTATTAATACAACTGTCCTGACAGGACAGAAAGTATTCCTTTTTCTCAATGAGCAGAGAGGACAAATCACACATGGGAAATGTTTTCTGTGCCTTCTAGGAAAGATTGGGCCTAAAATTGGACAGATAAAACCTTTAAATAATTGACTGAAAATAAAAAGTAATCTGGGTCCAGGTTTAAATTTTGCAGTGTTCCCGATATCCTAATTATCTTCAATTTCAAGTTAAAAGACCTTTTCGTATCCCCATATAATTTTGAAAGGTGGAAATGAAAATATTTCTCAGCTTGATTTCTTGTATTTTTTTAAGCATTTCTAAATCTGTCCTTTCATAGGTCAACAGAAATACCTGTCATAATACTCCAGCTTCAAATATACCTTGCCTATGACATATGGTCTCTACCTGAGGAAGACCAAAACCTACACAGTGAAAGTGAATTATGAAAGCTTAACTTTAAAGAATATTTTTTCATTTGCTAGCTTGAGATTATTTTAAGTTCTTGGTATGATTCCAATACTTTCAGGAGACTTGTCAACAGCATGAGTAGACATATGTAACTTAGATTAGATAACAAGAGCTGTGAAGATGTAGCAAGAGCAACCTTGAACATACCAAGAACCAAAAGTACTTACTGAAACAGTTAGCCTGGGCTGATGTTCATGCTGTCACGTCTTCACTATCACCAAAATAAATTAGATTATGGCTTGGTTATGTAAACTTACTTATGCAGCAAGCAGAACTTTGGATAGGGATGGGAGCTTAACAAAACACAGGGAGTCTTTCAGAATTTTTAGAGCATTTTTTCTATTTGATGTATTCGGTTAATTCACTATCAATTCATAACTGTTTTAGCTGGCTAAATCTGATTCATGTGTGTGGAAAGAGTTTCACACGATAACGCAATATTCCAGCTTTTGCTGCAAACATAAGAGTAGTCTTTGAATGGGGTGAGGTGAGGTACCAATCACAGCCGGATTCAGCAGCTGGGCTAAGAGGACCCCACGCGTTAGCTCTGTGTGGCACAAAGCGTACTGGTTGCCCCACGACAAGGCAGTGACTGCACTTTTGCGCCCGCCTGGCCATCGCTGCACTGGTTACACGCAACTGTATTAGAACCCACACCAGAAGAAATATTTTGCGATGACAATCATTGTGTTTAGTAGGATGGTTGCAAGTGCTATTATACTGGTAGATATACAATGGATATCTTTATTGGTAAACACAAGATGTCGGGCACAAGAAAGATATCTATAATGCTCCTGTTGCAACTGTGACCTAGCATATACACACTAATCTAGCTTTAAACAGCTGGATACTAAACAGTGCTGTTGGGACGCCAACATACTTAGTGGCTTCTGTGGATTTTGCAGCCAAATGACTTAATTGCAAGGGTAACCAATACCTGTTATTATTAATGTTGCATGTGGATACAGAATCGTTACTCAGATGAAGACTTAGCTTCTATTTACTGCTCTCAGCACACTTTACCAGTATAGTTTCTGATATTTATGATGAAGTGCCGATGTTTAGTATGCATACTGAGTAATATATTTGCTTACAAGCCTAAAGCCTGGAACAAAACACTCAGATATTTATCATCTTGTATTAAAACTATGCCAGTGTGGTGGGTTGACCCTGGCTGGATGCCAGGTGCCCACCAATGCCGCTCTATCACTCCCCTCCTCAGCTGGACAGGGGAGAGAAAATATAATGAAAGGCTCCTGGGTCGAGATAAGGACAGGGAGCTCACTCACCAATTACCATCATGGGCAAAACAGACTCGAATTGGGGAAAATTAATTTAATTTATTGCTAATCAAATCAGAATAGGGTAATGAGAAATAAAACCAAATCTTATAAACACCTTCCCCCCACTCCTCCCTTCTTCCCAGGCTCAACTTCACTCCCAGTTTTCCCTACTGCCCCCCCTCAGTGGCGCAGGGCGACAGGGAATGGGGGTTGAGGTCAGTTCATCACACGTTGTCTCTGCTGCTCCTTCCTCCTCAGGGGGAGGACTCCTCACACTCTTCCCCTGCTCCAGCGTGGGGTCCCCTCCCATGGCAGACAGTCCTCCACGAACTTCTCCAACGTGAGTCCTTCCCATGGGCTGCAGTTCTTCACTAACTGCTCCAATATGGGTCCCTTCCATGGGGTGCAGTCCTTCAGGAACAGACTGCTCCAGCATGGGTCCCCCATGGGGTCACAAGCCCTGCCAGCAAACCTGCTCCAGCCTGGGCTCCTCTCTCCACGGGGCCACAGCTCCTGCCAGGAGCCTGCTCCAGCACGGGCTTCCCACGGGGTCACAGCCTCCTTTGGGCATCCACCTGCTCCAGCATGGGGTCCTCCACGGGCTGCAGGTGGAGATCTGCTCCACCGTGGACCTCCATGGGCTGCCGGGGGACAGCCTGCCTCACCATGGTCTTCCCCACGGGCTGCAGGGGAATCTCTGCTCCGGCGCCTGGAGCACCTCCTCCCCCTCCTTCTTCCCTGACCTTGGTGTCTGCAGAGCTGTTCCTCTCACATCTTCTCACTCCTCTCTCTGGCTGCAATTGCTGTTGCACAGTAACTTTTTCCCCTTCTTAAATCTGTTATCCCAGAGGCGCTACCACCATTGCTGACGGGCTCGGCCTTGGCCAGCGGCGGGTCCGTCTTGGAGCCGGCTGGCATTGGCTCCATTGGACATGGGGGAAGCTTCTGGCAGCTTCTCACAGAAGCCACCTCTAGCTACCCCCGCTACCAAAACCTTGCCATGCAACCCCAATACAGCCAGATTCTTTGTTTCAGTTGAACATTCATTTAGAACGTTGATAATAATCAGGAAAAATAAAATGCTGTCTTTAGTGTAATTTTGTTGACTGGGTAGCTGTCTTGGTCTGATTATTCTTTACTTTAAAATGTTTAGATTTTAAACATCTCTTTACTTGTCTTCTCAAAGGAATTATTTGTCTGATCTTTGGGATGTTTCTAAATTACTTGGTCTGCTTGGAAGTAGGTGGTATTCAACATCTTCAGTCATTTTTGCAGGCTATCTCCAACTTAATATGAATCATAATTTTCTTCCAAATCTTTCTCTTATCTAGTAGTATAGAGTAAAGGAGAAAACTACTAGCTAGATCAAAACTTTGGAAATAGAATAGTTTCAAAAATCAAAATACCCTAATGTCAGTACCAGCTATTGCCTCATCTTAAAGGCCAAGTGCGTCCACACTGAAGTCAATTACACGTCATGGCGTTCAAGAAAAGCATGGAGAGAAGTGTTTGCAAGAAGGTGAAGGTATACCCCTGGAAATACTATTTTAATGCTATTAAAATTCTGCTAGTCAGCCATTTTCATTTGTCTTCAGTTAATCACTGATTTTCACTCCTTCAAACTAGAATTAATGTTTAATTGTACTGTCCCTTTCTCTGCAATATTTTAACCTGGTAATATTTTATATATATTTTTTCCAAACTCTAAACAGATATTTTACATAATATAATTTTTTATCACAGTGTACTTATGCCTGTATTAAATCTGTGAGAATGTACAGTGCCTAATCTGAAAAGTGATACTCGAGCACAAGAGCTTGCACTGTTCCAGTCAATAAGCAGAATACAAACAGAGCAAATACCAGATTACTATCTATCGAATCACACTCAGAAATCCACAAATTTAAAACAAGAGTCCATTGATTTTCTCCTGTCTCTTTGTTCTTTAAAAGCTATTGGTTGAATTCATGCAATACAAACAAATACAAAATAAATACATTTCAATATACTGACCTACTTACACATATTTTAAATAAATAATTAAAATAAATAGAGAATAAAATAATGGAATAATATTGTTTTTTTTCCTGGGTGCAGCTAGTAGTTTGAGGGGCCATATTACTTCCTTCAGACGGCACTCCCATACCTCAGACTCTTGCTGTGCCTATTATCGTGCTCAAGTTATTTGCACTTATTACTGATCTGATGCTATTGATGTATCTACTGCTATTGATGTTCTTATTAGAAGAACATTTTGAACGTAGCCTGCTGCTATATAGTCTGTTAACAAATGCCTGCCTGAGGAAAACAGTTTCAGGGACAAAAAAACCAGCTTATACTTCCCTCATCTGCTCTATCAAGGGAAGGAAACTAAAAGTTAGACCAGCATTCTGTAGGCCAGCTTTGGGACTGACCTTCTGTTTTCTTGTGTAGCTATTTCCGGCATGGTTTAGAAATCCAGAAGAATATGAAAATTATCAAATACACAGTTCGAGAGGCAGATAGAGCAGGAGGAATATAATCAGTACAGCCCTCAGCTTTACTGAAGGAAGTTACTAACGTATTTGCAATAATTAATCTCCAGACAAATCTGTTAAATTCATAACAAAATAGTGGAGCAGAAGGCCACCGGTTGTGGAACTAATAAAATTATTTACTGTATTCTATTCTGATAGAAGCTAAGTGCTTTTCAAGACTTTACAAAAGAGCGTTGCTTTGCACAGTAATTTGAACTGCCTAGAGACCAGTTTCCAAAAGTGTTTTTTTTGTTTTGAACTATATTCCCTGACACAATGGAACAACCAGCTGTCAATCCATGCTGTAAAAAGTTCCTTGGGAAAACAAAACATGCCCAGATATCATCTTCAAATTCCATCTACTGGTAAGTAAAAATATTTTTAGAAACAAAATGAAGCATATTTTTATTCCCGGAAGCATTGGCACCTTCTTGACCATTCTCATGTTAATTGGGTCCAAATTCTGCAAAGCAGTTACAGGTATGCACTTTGACTTTTGAACAGGCACATTCTGGTTCCAGCTGAATCCGTATAATTATCCTCCAAATTGGTCAATCATTTAGCATTCAGCCAGCTATACTCTATGAAGTCCTGACTATTTAGTAAAAAACTAAATATGCATGCAAATATGAAGTATCCTAAAAAACCAGTATGTAAATGTCAATCTGGGAAGAACAGCTCCAGAAAAACATAAATCATAAAGACTGATACAAGAGAAAGCAATAGATCACATCTGCTGCAAATGTCACCTGACTTCATTCCAGTTTGCCTTCAACCTGTGGGAGTTTGCTGAAGCAGTTGAGGAACCGCTTTTTATTTTTTTGACCAGATAATATGTATAATTCTAATATTTACTATATCTTAATGAAGCACTGTTAGTCATAAACTTCACAATAAATACATTTTATGATTAACACATTATTAATTTAGAAAAAAATTTATTAGTATTGAAGTACTGCAATTTTTAAGGAGAAAGCTCTGTTTGACTGTTGAAGTACTCTATTGCACAATGCATTTAAAATAGGATGTTTAATGCAAAAGCTATGGATTAGATAAGAACTCGATGTGAAAAAAAAACTGTTTTCATGTAAGAAAATCTGTAAGATTGCTACGGACTCATTCATTTTCAGGACAAGATGTATGTCCTTACTGAAAAAGGGGGAAAATATGTGTATGGAGGGGGGTAAATTTCAGGACTTCACCCTGAAATTGAACAGAAACTGAAATTTGGGGGCATGTAGGGGGCATCATCTAGACACAGCTCATGGAGAACAGCATCTATAAAGAGGTCCCTTGAAGAGTATCTTCACTGTAACTTTGGTCTCCTGTGGCTCTGACTCATGACCTCAGGTTGTGTTTTAGTGGATTGATCCTAGGAATTTAAAGCAATATCTGGCATCTTGTATTTCAGGAGGGCTCTTTTAATGCCTGCTTGGGTGGATGGACATTTTCCTCTGCAGTCCTGTTGTCTGTCATTTCTGAAGTAGAAATAAACAGAAATATAGGGCCCGTAGGAAGACTCTGAGGCAATGAAAGGACTTATAACAACAGGTGAAATAAAAGTTGTACGTGAAGCCTCACCCTATTTATTGCTGAACTTCTGCCCACGTAATTGTTGCAATTTAAGTAGCTGTCTTATTGCAATTCTCTCTCAGAATCCCTAATTTCTACTTCCACGTTTTAACCAGTAGTCTGAAGTATATCAACTTGGTGAATAATGTGATATGCAGTTCAAGAGCCACTTGACGTTTAAACAGACTGGGAGTACTTTTTTTTCTTTTTAAGTGCCTAGCCAATCTGCTGCTGGATTTGGTATCCTTGCTATTCATGGTATTTATAAATATTTGTTGAAACCAGATAAACTTATCCCTTCCCTCATCCTCATAGAACACTCCAAGAAAATCCTAGGTTTTAATGATTTCTTGAGCAGAGTAACAAATAGTCTGTGACTAGACTTCTGTATACAGTTCTTTTTGAAGCTGTGCTGACATGAAGTGAATGTAAACTAGAAATAACCAATTTTAAGACCTCCGCTGAGATTTGTTCTTTGACAATTGACAGAAAGACTGAGAAATTAGCATTTTGGTAAAACCTTTATTTGTTTAAGATGCCTCTTAGCCAAAGAGACTGTCTGTACAAAAGGATTAACCTATTGACAATGACTTTCTAAATCCAAACTCATTGAATAACAAGTACTGAATGTGTTTACCTTCCTAATGCACCCACAATTCACAATGAGGCAGGCTTTCTTGAAAAGGTCAAAATGTATGAAGAGCTGAATTTCAATAGGAAAACATAGAAAAATTTAGAGCTGAATAGAATGGAATTTATTTTATACAAGAATTGATGGGAATAAATGCATTTTTGGCTATCTAAATGAATAAAAACCTAAAAAAAAAGGATTTTAAAAGACTACCTTTGCAGGCCTTTTAGGTTTATCTGATCCACATTCAATTGCCTGTGTCTTAAATACAACATCCAATCATTTCTCAATTAACCTACTGTATATCCACTTGCCTATGAGATGAAGTAAAGAGCACGGTATCCTAAATCACTTACACAAGTGCATAAATGCATTTGTATTTTCATGTTCACTGCAGTTGTATGTCCCTTCTGGGCAGACAGGTTTAAAAATGTGAAATGAACCATTATAACTTATTTAAGTTTTCTTCTGAGGAACAGTTTCACCGTATGAGGCAGGTACACTTGAAGGGTCATTTTCTGAGCTGATTCTGAGCTGAGTTATATATAAAACTGTTTTATGTATTTTACAGGGTAAATTGAAACAAGTTGATTATTCAGCATAAGGCATACTGAAGAGATTAATTATTAAGACAGATCACTTGTCATACACTGTAACATTTTTTTCAGGTAAGACTGAAAATGCAAAAGAAGCAGTTTAGATTAGGCAACTGTCAGTAGGTTGCAGATATCATAATGTGAGTACTATATATGTGAAAGAGAACATTTTTATAGAACAAGTTGAAAAATGCGATAGAATCAAAATAGAAAGTTGTGCCTGTAAGAATAAAATCTTTACCACATTATAAAAATGTTAGCTTCCCTTGAGTACTTTTGGTTACATTTTCTAAGGCCCTTAAATTATGCATGGAGCTTAAAAGTAATGTTTAAAATGTTACTCAGGCACCACATTCAGGTGTGGTTTTAATGGCACATACTGATAGATAGGTAAATCGTGTTTGAAAGCAATACTTAAGCACTTAGGTCAATTTGAGGCTTTTGAAAACTTTTCCTCAAATCTATATTCTTACAGTTTTTAGGCAGCCTCTTTTCTCAAAATTGCAAACCTTTCACTACATCCAGAATACATCTGTCAGGACATTTAGATCTTGTCCTGTATCATCACAGCTGGATCATGAATTCTGAACTGCTCTGAATTAACTCAACTTGTTCAGTATTTTATGGTGCTAACAGCGATGAGACTTAAGGACACCTTAAGCATGCAAAACGGGCAAGGATGTGAGTCCCTAAATGGAACTGTTTTGAGGTGAGTCAATCCTGGAAGGATTTAATGACCTGTACTGTTGAGAAACAGTCCCCTAGTTGCAGACTATTTCCTTACCTTGGATACCCCGATTACAGAATAATGCCAGCATTTCACATTGCATTATGAATATGAATGATAATTTTGCTATCTTATCTTGGCCAGAAGATTCTTTCTGTGGCGGATGAAGACATGACCTCAGTCATTCAATCTTTCTCACTTCTGTGTCAAACAGCAGCAATAAAATCTGTCCAGAGTTTTCTGCTATTGGGAAACCCCAAATAGTATAGCAGGCAGCATGACATAGCATTCTCTTGATTAAGACAGACTATTGCAAACACAGCAAGTTTGTCCTGTACCTTGGGATTTTTTTGTCTATTTATTTTTGTTGTTGTTTTGTTGTTTTGGTTTTTTTTTAAGAAGAATTTTAGAATATACTTCTTCCCTCAAGCTCTTAAATTAAAGGAATAAAAAAAGCATCCTGCAAGCTTCAGCCTGCTGGCAGTTATTTTTCTGTGGCAGAGCAGGACTTTCTACAGTACAAATAAAATTCACTTGTGTTTTAGACAGAGCTTTCTCAAAGGTATCCTAAAAAGACAATGCACTTGAGAACCAGTGGTCACCACATCAGTTAAGCCTTATCAACACCTACTATAAGTGGAAGGCAAAATTCAGTGATGCTTTGTCCCACGTTCTTACGCATGAGCTATCAAAAGACTACATTCCACTGCAAGCACCTTCATTCCTAGCGTGAAGATGATGGAGTAAACATGACAGAAACACTTATTAATGTGTTATTGAAGGTTTTTAAATTTGACGAAGATAAGCATGATAAAAGAACATGGACAGAAAGGCATCATTATTGTTTTACTAAATATATGCCACAGTGCCCAAAGAGATAAGAATGCTAATGATAAAAAATAAGAATAAAAAAAGATGAAGAAGCACCTTATTCCACTTATAGGAAGACAGTAATGAACTATGATTTAACAGATGACCTCATTAAAATTGAAGCAGTGTTCTGTTGAAATAATAATTCAATATTTTTAGAGAGGAGCTTGAAATGAAGCTCGTGTGTCTGTGCATATAACTACATTTATAGGTGTGTATATACTTCTGTACGTACATAGTTAATCACAAGTTTGCCCTTCAGGATATGGAACATCAAATAAGTTGGGAAGAAGAAGAGCTCAAATGATAGCATTATGTAGAACTCGTATATTTTCTTGTTTTGTAGCATAGAAACCTGGATATGCAAAGTGGGTATCGTGCAGAAAAATCTCTGAAATGTGAACTGCTCAAATAATCAGACTGAAGCAGTCTGATTTTCAGGAATGTGCTTTGGAAGACAAAAGCTAAAGATTTAGAAGATGACTATTACAGTGTTAATATATGTAAGTGGTAGTAGATCATTCAGAATATTTCAACCAAAGCATGACTTTCCATTAATACCAGCTGAGACAAAGAGAGAAATTCAATATATGGTAATGACAATAGAAGGAACAGATGTAAAAACCATTCTTAGCCATGAAACACAAGGAAATGACAATGTAATAAACCTGTGCAATACATGTTTGAGAACACTCATCAATTTCCTCTATTATTTGAATGGAGACCCACATCCAATATAGAAACTCTTAAGAGCCTTCCAAAGTTCTGAATATCAGAAAGGATGACTATTGTCAGGGGCTTAACGATCATTTCTGATGTGTTACCATGCACAGTATCACTTTTTTTTATTCTTCAAAATTGTGCACAATTGTTAGGTGCAATTTTGATTAAGTCTGTTTCTAGTATTAACTAGAATTATTAGACAAAATAACAAATATCTATAGTTCTTTTAACTACATATTGATTGACTTCTACCTAATAGTATATAGCAGGAAAAAGTCATAAATGAATTTATTTAGGGACAGTTCTGCATTCACACACAGCCTTACTGACATCAACAAAGGCCTGTATATGTTTGAAGGTCTAATTCACAAGGACCTGTGCCCAAAATCTGTTTAGGCTATTATGCTCTTTTTATATGACAACTTACTTTAAAAATACAGTCTATGAACAACAGATTTTAAAAACAAAGTGTTCAGTAATGCAGGTTTGGAAAAAAAATCTTCTTCTTTTAACTGATGTCTAAAAAGTACTTAATTGAGTCTTTCCATTGCAAAAATTCACCATAATGCTGTAACTCAATGGCATTTAAAGTAAAAGTCTGTAAACAATCTATGGAAATTAAGCATCCAGATTATAATTTAAATGTTAGAAGTAAGCTAAATACATTTAGAATAAAACCTTTTTAACTTAAAGAATGTGTTCATGTGCATGTTTAATTGCCCTCATTATTACACTGATTGTATATTCGAGGTAGGTTAGTATGATTTTTGATACTAGAATTGTTTCCATATTTTGTTGCCACATCAAAATAAAAATTGTTTTCCTTTAATTGAAAACCAGTGTAATCAATTAGAAAATATCGTCTATGCTTGTCAGATGAGAAATGTTTTTCGGTAGTTGTAAGAATAGTCAATAGGATTAGAATAACCTAATGAAATAATGAAGAAAGGATTCTGTTCTACTGGGTAGGTATTTTTCTTCTTTTCTCTGTGTATTTAAAACACTGGATGTATGACTCTTGTCATATGACTCTCTGTTTTACTATTTCTATTTTAACAAAATCTTCCTCTGTCAGACTTTTGTTTATTTATGATAAATCAAAGAGAAATATGAAGTGAACATGCAGTGTTTCTGACCCACTGAGAGCTGTAACTGCACATGCGAGAGAGCTGTTGCAACACTGCATTTAGAGCAGGTCAAAATTGTGACACAGTTGAATGTGTTTACTTTTTCCTTGCTTTCTTGATATGGTTCAATGTCATTTTCGTTTTATTTTGCTTTTCTATTATGGTAGATCAGTTAAAACAATGTTGAAGTGGAGTGTCAGTGCTGAAGGTCATACTAGATATTAACAGTTCATATTGCATATTGAACAGTTTGTTCACCAGATGAGGACATATTATCATCTTCTGTGCGTGCGTAACCCTCTGTACTCCTATCTTCGTGAAATCTTAACTGGGATGCGACAAAGAGCAAACAAAAACAATTACAAAATACCTCAGCTGCAAAGACTTTTATTAACTTCTAAAGGCACACAGGTTTAACCTCTATGCTAAAAAACACCCTCTTACAATAAATTGTGCTTATTTGTTTTATGCAGGTAGGGCTTAGGTAAGTTAATGTTGATTGTGTGTGTGTGTGTTTCTACACCAATGCAAGAAATCTGAAAAAGAGAGATGTGGTTTGGAATACCTGGTTTTAAATGAAGGTGTTAACATAATAGGCACATCAGAAACTTGGTAGAAGGAAAATAATGAGTTAAAAACCCTAATGTCAACAAACATTATATAGAAATAACACAGTAAATCACTCTGGTGGAGAAGTGCTCTATGTTAAAGAAAGCTTAGGACCAAGTAAAGTAAATAAGTTACCTGTATCAAGGATTCAAATTCCAAGCTTAAATAGAAAGAAGATTAGTATTAGACCTATAATAGTGACAACTTGACCAGGTGCAAAAGAGACTGTGAAATGCTAAGGCAGATTAAACTGCAAGGGCAGAACACAGAGCAGGGTTGAGAGACTTCAATTATTTCTAGGCAGACAAGGTAAATGTCACAAGTGGGTTTTGGTTCTCACACCAAATTCACTTTCATAAAGGACACAATTTTCGCAGAGAGAAGTATCAGGCTTTTCACATGCAAAAAAATGCATGTGCTCTTTGCTGTCCTGTGCCTTTCAGTGTCCCTTTTCCTCCCATCTTTGGAGCTCAGGAACTAAGCTTTTTGAGACTCATGCAACTGAATACTGCTACAGAGGCAAGGCGCACTACACAGACAACAAATATAATTACAAAAGAAAACCAGCTATAATTGCACTCTGACATAGGAAAAGCAAAATGTCATCTAAGGAAAGTTTGTGTGTGAAGACATGGAAATCATAACAGTTCTTTGGGTGGGATTTAGAAATAGTGAGTCACTGAAATTTGGTTTCAGGCTGAAGTTGTAGCCATATGCTGGCTATATTGGATATTGTTATCACCTCCAGTTCTGAACTAACATACGGAAGGGAGCTCAACAGCATACGAATTGGCTAGTAAGAGAATAAAATCCATAACAAGATGATCTTACTTCCCAAGGATGCTAGAGGAATATTTTGCTATAGATGAGGTACACCTTTATGCACTCCACTGAAAATTACATTCATGATATTGCTTCAAGTACAAAGAATTGGTTAGAAGTAAGGTGTAAAACATAGGCTGGTTTGGATTGTTTTATCTAATCCTTTACACATATATTAGTCACATTGTAAAATAGAGATGTAATTTTCCTTTCTCAAACCCTAACTAAATCTTACCATTATGTAAATAGACATCTGCTCTTTAAAACACAGCTAGAAAACAACCCACATTTACTATAGGATAACGTAAGATTAAAGGGTATTGTAACATAATTTTGCTTTTACTTTATTTGCTTCAGCAACATCAAGGTCTAAAAGCACTGAATTTCACTATGACTAATGTTGCAATTAATGTGTTTCTTCAGAGCATAGGTACCATAGCAAGAACCAATGTACAGCAAACCACCACCGTTATTACATAGCATGTTTAAGGTAGTTAACTACCTTTAAAAGGATAGCCTCCAATGTGATCTGATTACATAGATTTAAAATATCAGAAACATAAGGACACAAGAAAAATACGGTTGAACAAGAACACTTGACTGCAGTCCAGCTAAACCAGGTACTGAGGAAACACGTCTCTCTAAGTGTGCATTTGCAGGTTTGCAGGTGTGTGTGCTTTGTGCTCCCGCCTGTTTATCTTACAATAGTTGTTTTCCAGTGGAACGAAATTTTTCCTTTTTTTTTGTTTGTGGATTTTTTTTTTTTTTTGCTAGGAGTTTGCTAAGATGCAGAGCTGGCATTCATCTACTTCAGTAATGTCAAGAAAAGAAAGGGGAAAACAGAGACTGAAAGGAAAATGTCCAAGTATTTCAGACAGGGTTTCTGAAGGATTAATGAAACTCCACTCAATAAATATTATAGAAATAGCCCAAATTAAGTAGGAATACAGTAGCTATAAAGTTTGAAATACTTGACTGGCCAATAAATATTTCTTAAAATATATGACTATGGTAAAATGAATGTTGGCAGTCGTCTATTGTAAATCAAAATCCAAGATTATACTTACAAATATATAATCATTATAGCATGAGATCTTATGTTTCACACATTGTGACTGAGGACAGCAAATACCTTAAGCTGCTCATGTGGGTGGTGTTTACTTCCAGTATAAGGCACAGAAACTTGTACAAGGTTACATTATGGGAAATGATACTCAAAAGCCCTGAACCTCTAAACAAAATTCATAGATGCTGGTGGTGTTGCATGAAGACCAGATAACAGAAGTAGTCTTTTAGAGATTATGATGACAGACAGAAATATAAAATTCCCAAGAGAGAACAAAACACAAATTCAGATGTTCTTAATCATGGGCAAAGTGCAAACTATTTTAAGTGATACTTCTGTCTGAATGAAGATGGTTGTAAATCACTGTAAAAATCTAAAGATAAGTCTAGTAGTTATATTTCAAAATGCTACAGAAATGGTATCAAGGCTTCTAAAACTCAAGATCAAGAAAAATATTATTACAATTTGAAGGTTCCATGCAACAACAGAAAACAATGCTGCTTGTTTAGTTACAAGACAGTTTTCTGATACATTTGGGATACTAGGGAACATAAAAGAAAAAAAAGAAACTGCTCATAATTCTTGACATTATCATGCATATGCAGCAAAAGAGCTCTCTGGTCTATTCTTTATTTCACTTTTCCCTGGACAGAATGCAGACCATGCAGCTTTCCAAACAGAGCAATATTGCATGATAGACAGAAAAAAATAATTTTTATCTTCTGCTTTGAAGAGATGGGATTTTAACCTAATATGCAAGGGGTTGATTCAACTGAATATCAGATTTTCTTTATTGTATCCAGAAAAGCTACGTGCTTATTTTGAGGATAGGTCAAAATTGTTTGAATTCCCTCAAGGGGCTTTGGATTTTTGAATGCTATGTCCAGGAATACAAATGAAGATAGATCTTGAAATAGCTATTTTTTTCTTTGCGTTTCAGATAGTAAGAGTAAGCAGCGTAAGGCCAAGTATAGACATCTTTTATAAAGGGTTTGTCAATACTAGAGCATACCTTTTACAGAGTGATTATTTCTGATGAGAAATCAGATGAGAAGTCACATAGCCAAAAAAATCCCCATCTTAAGTATAAAGCAAGAAGGCAGATAAGTAACCAAGAATCATAGAATTATAGAATGGTAGAATCTATAGAATTATAGAAGGAAAAGACCTTAAAGATCGTGTAGTTCCAACCCCCCTGCCATGGGCAGGGACACCTTCCACTAGACCAGGTTGCTCAAAGCCCCATCCAGCCTGGCCTTGAACACTTCCAGGGAGGGGGCAAATGTAATAGTTGTACATCTCTCTAAAACAGTTTTCTATGACTGGTCTTGGGCTTCAGTGCATTTAGTACACTTCTTTAATAACTACTAGAGCAGTATCTTTCAAGCTTTCTTTGATTTATAACCTCCAAACATTTAATGAGAAAGGTAGGGTCCTTGTTTATCTAATAGCTGGATTTATATATTCTGAAAATAGCTCTATTTTTCTTTCTTACCTATTGTATTATCGACAATAAGAAACAGAAAGCACTTGGTACATTTTTTCTTACACCAGTTAAGGATGTAATTTCTGCCTATGGCCTCAAGTCTTGCTATGAGGATCTTGCACTTCTTTATATGCTAAAATATCTGAAATTAAGTGTCTTCATTAAAAATACAGCATTTTATAACAGAAATTAATGGCCTCTTTTGATGTTCTTTTCCAGCCACTGTCCGTCCATACAGCCTTTACTTCTAAGATACATAACAAAAACCTAGACCAGAACATAGTAAATCTACACTGTCTAAAGGTTGTCTCTAACAGGGACAAGATGGGGATACATTTCTTTTTCTGTAAAGATGGTAGTATCAGTGTATTTCATGAATGGCTATTTCATTTCAGGTCTGAGTGAAGTAAATGCTATGTTTCGCAGTTACTAAAAGCATTTCTTTGGTGAGCAGTAGAAGTACAATGTAGTTGTCACGCTCCAGGATCTTGCTCTTTTCTTATATTTACTCACAACAGGATTTTAGAGAGCAGAGGACAATTGTTGCATGAAAACATTTTTGGCCTTAATGGTATTTTAAAAAGCAAAATCTACAAAATTAACCCCTCCTCCACCCCACCGTAAAAGATCCTTAAAAAAATTCACAGTAGAAGCCCCAAAATGGAGCTTGACTCAGTGCTGCTCCTTGGCACTGTGCAGCTGGCACCACTGAGGGAATTGCAAGTGCAATCCCAAAGGCAAGGCTGAAAAATTCTCATTCCACACAGTGTAATTATTACCACCAGCCAGTTATTCTAATGGTAATCACCACACTAAAAGTGACACATAAAAAGACATTATGCTTCAATACAAATCACAAAATACAAATTAATTTAAAGTGGATGCTGATAGGAGTTTCCTTTCTTTATGGTTGCACAGCAGTCAGAAAATCGTGGTTACTATATTAAACAAAACAGCAAACAAACTGCTATAAACCATCATTCAGTTGCCATTGGGAACACAATGTCTTGCAGTATGTCCAGTGACTGAGGCAAGTTATGGTGAAGGTTATAGTGTAGTACATAACCGGCAATCATGTCTGGGATATCCTGAAGATATGGAACCTACAGAATTAAATATTCTTAGTTCTGCTGTATGGACCTGTCTTTCTTGACAAGCTGTTTTAAATAACTTTTGGTGAAATGTGTCTAAATTCAGATCACTTTTTCTCTTTCCAAATTGATCTTCCATATAGCAGAACAGAGCATACCTACTGTGCTTACTTAATACGTATTAGCCATTCAAGCGTAACCTGAAGTGACTTGCAGCTACTTCACATGCTTTATCTCCATCCACAAACCACTAAGACAATTGTCCAGTCTGAGAGAAAACAGACCACATGATATGAGAGGAGAATGTAAGTCTCAAGAGATTAGAGAAGAATAAAAAATGATCAAATCTTACCCATTGTAACAAAAATGCTCCCTTCTCTCCACTTCCTGTCTTCCTTGCCAAAAAACCCAAATTCCAAACCAAAGCAAGCTGTTTTTATTTGAAAACTCATGAAACAGTTTTGCTAGCAGTGACCCACTCAAAGCCTAAAAATTCAGGGGAATAGCATTTCTCTGCCTAATTCTGAACAATGTATCCACATGAGTTTGAAATAGTGATTAATGGACAGAACCTTATTAATTTTATGAAAATTGCAAATTCTTAAGGGAACTAGGTAGATCTCCCAAACATGTTACTGGAGCCAATATTTCAAAGGTCAAAACCCAGCTTGACGGCAGCCACAAAGCCGTTCCAACTTAACAATACTATTGCCCAGCCTTGTTTAAAATGCTGGTACCCTGAATGATTTCCCAGGCAGAAATAAAAGAAAGAGATTTTGGTAGGAAGTACAGGAGACATATGAGACACAAAGGAACAGATAGACATTGGAGCTGTAGTAGGATACAGGAAAGGCTCCATTAGAAATTTTTTTGGGGGTACTTCTAATCATGAGAAACCTGTATCGGCTGTTAGACTTCTAAGTTAGAAGCAATCAAACTCATTTGAAAGGGCTGTAAATAGAAACAAAGGATCATGTCCAGATTTCCAAAGAGCAGGATTACGCATGCTTCAGTAAAAGGACTTTTAATATGGGGATATTATTTTGATAGGTATAAAGTTATTTCATATTTTGTAATAGCCACCGCTGCACTAGGTAACATAGATATTAAATTGTTTTCTGTACGTCATTCATTACATTTGCCTGGGGTTTTTCTTATTTATTGCATTTTAACAACTTATAGGAAGGTAGAGTTGTGGAAAACACAACCTGAGATTTTCAATGACTTCCACATTGCTTCCAAACACAATTTAAGCCAAGGATTTCAGTCTCTAAGGTGTTAAACATTTTGTACTCCTTGGACCTTGCTGACCACCTGTTCCCTCATGCTTACAGAACTACTTTCACATACCAACCCTTATGCTTAAAGCTGAGATCGCCTAAAGCAGTGTACTTTTGAGAAGGGGTTTTTAACTTTGTAATTTACTTTTCTTTCTCCAAAGGTTTGCCAGAGTTTGTGTCTGCTTTTTTTCCCAAACTGGAGCTCTGGAGGTAAGCATGAAAATAAACAATACATAGCATGATATTGATAGGGACACTACAAATGTTTGTTTCTATATGGGCCCAATTTATCTAGTATGCAGGTTTTTACTGTATGCTAAACTTTGTAAAAAGGATGCATTTTAAAGTAATCCAGTACCTGAATTTTCTAAGAATGTTTTAGGTGCAAAAACTAACGTCTAAAATACTTTTTTAATATTTCACAATTGACATATAGGATTAGCAAGTGAGACACACTGATGTTTCAAACTTCACTCATTTGCAATACCATAGCAAGGATTCCAGCTGTGAGCTATTTAGGTATCAAGAAACTGAGGTCCTGGCCTCCAGGCAGGAATCCGAATGAGCCTCTGGACACTTCACGATTCACTAAAACACAGTTTCTCTAAGGAATTATTCTCACGAAGCCAAGGCCCTGCTGATCATCCCCTTTCACCAATTAAATCAATAGAACCACGTAGAAATACACAAAAGAGATTTCTACAAGAGGTAAATGGAATTTATAATTCACAGCATGAGCAGTAAATCTAAGGAAACAATAAAGACAGTAGAATTAGTAGGAACAGGTTATTCTTTCACAGACATGGTGTACACAGTTCAGGAAACTGCAGGAGAATGTATTATTTTCTATAGTTTAACAGAAACTCAAAAGAAATGAAACAGACACTTATAGCCTTCAGTTTCTGATATTGTTTTTTTGTGGAGACAACAGTTACTGTACTATGTTTGTACTGTACAGTTTGCATCCCTATCATCATTAGATTCTAGGTTTCAAATGCTTTTATTTCAGCTGTTGAAACCAATATTACCTTAAAGGGCAGGACATCAACACAATACCTTAATTTATAATACTGAGGGAGGAAGGAAGATTTGATTTTGCAACAAGATTTACAGCTAAGTGAGATCCTCCTTACACCAATGAGAGTACCAAACATTGAAATAAATAGAACTATTTCATTTAAAAGAAAGTTTAGATTTCAAACTTGCCAAACCATTAGCAGGGTCAGAAAAATGAATTATATATTCATTTTAAGTACAATCTCTTACTTATTATGAAGCATCTAGAAAGATTAAACACAATAACTTTGAGCAAAAATATAAACCTGTTCTGACATTTATCTCAATGTAAAAAGGCATTATTATGGTGGCAGACAAAGCATTCTTTCATTTGACAAAAAAAATCCATTAAATAGATCTTTTTTATACATGGTCTAATTTCTTTAGCATGGCAATATGATGTCCTATATGCTTTGGCAAGCTATTATGTTATTTTTTATTAAATTTGCAAAGGGTAATATTAAAAAAGGAGTTTGAATTCACAGCTTCTGGTAAACAGAAAATAAACTCAAGATGAAAATTCAGTGAGTCTGTGAATTATGCAGAGGTTTTCAAAGCATTGCTCAGTAATTGTAAAAACTGTAGAAGTGACCATAAATAAGTAAACGCCATAGTTCTCCTAATCCCTTTGGCACAGGGCACAAATAACTGCCTCCCTCTTATCTGTTGAAAGTAAGTAAGAATCAAAACAAAAAGTAGGAGCAATATTGATCAAATCGTAGTTTTAAAGGCTTCCTTATTTCAGATATTTATTAATACCTGTTATGTGACTAACTTGTCTGCTGTGTGCTAATAAAAGCTAGCTTTAATAAAAATTTTAGTTAAAGGAAGGAAAAAATTAGCAACATTATTTCACAGTTTTCTTCATCATTGGGCTGGTTTTGGCTAGGATAGATAATTTTCTTCACAGTAGCTGGTATGGGGCTATGTTTTGGATTTGTGCTGGAAACAGCGTTGATAATACAGGGATGTTTTAGTTATTGCTGAGCAGTGCTTACACAGAGTCAAGGCCGTTTCTGCTCCTCACCAGACTCCACCAGCGAGGAGGCTGGGGGTGCACAAGAAGCTGGGAGGAGACACAGCCGGGACAGCTGACCCCAGCTGACCAGAGGGATATTCCAGACCATTTGACATCATGCTGAGCAATATAAAGCTGGGGACGTTCGTAGTGATGGCGTTTGTCTTCCCAAGTAACGGTTACGCATGATGGGGCCCTGCTTTCCTGGAGATGGCTGAACACCTGCCTGCCGATGGGAAGGGGTGAATGAATTCCTTGGTTTGCTTTGCTTGAGTGTGCGGCTTTTGCTTTACCTGTTAAACTGTCTTTATCTCAGCCCATGCGTTCTCTCACTTTTACCCTTCTGATTCTCTCCCCTATCCTGCTGCAGGGGGAGTGAGCGAGTGGCTGTGTGGTGCTTAGTTGCCGGCTGGGGTTAAACCACAACAGTCATCATCATAATTTTATTATAGATTGGTTAAAACTTTTAATTAAAATCTTGATTAGCCTAGGCCTGTGCGAGGTCGATTATATTGAAATTTTCTGATGCTTTCTTCCAAAATTTTGCACAGGACTGAAACAATCATGTCAGACTTGCTCTCTAAAACTCTTCATTACATAAATTGTTCTTGTACAAGTGCTACAAATTTGCCAAAATTCTGACCTCATGAGATTTCAGTCAGACAGTGACTGAAAAACTGCTCTGTTCCATTCACAATCTGATCAAACTCTTCAAAATGTTTGAGACATGATGGCATAGAAGTCTAAGATTAGCTTCATTACTCTGTCTTCTTGCACACTATAGCCTGCCTAATCTTCATTTCTTACAATATTTAACCTAGGAATGATGCTCATCTGTGAAAGTTTTATGCATGGAGTTTAATGCAAGAATTGCATTAAAAGAGACCGTGACAGAGTTTCCCTGCTATTTCATGCTTTGCTTTATTTTTGCTGATAAATAAGAGAAGTAGTGATTAAGTAGTGAGTGAGCACAAACAACTGCTGACTTAAGGGAAGTAGTAGTTAATGTTTGCTACTTTAAAGAATTTGCAGGCTGCACCAAATGTAGCACAGTAACGGAACACTTTGTTTTGAAACCAAGTGGTAGAAGCAATTCCTGCATAAAAGATGTATGGAATTTACAGAACACCCAGAAAGTGGCAAAACAGTGTCATAAAATCATAGCTATTATATAAGTCTACAGACTTTAAGTGGTATTGTTTCATATTTAAAAACAATATACTGAGTACTGGAAACTGCAGCAGAGATTGCCCATTAATGTGTCCATGTTGGAAACAGGAAAGCCAGATTTTTATTCAGCTGAAACTCTCTGTTTTCATAGTTGCTGTTACCTTTGCAACATGTACAGTTATGAAGCATTATCTGGATCTTTTCCCTTGTTCTTTAAGGAGATTAAATGAACATAATCCATTTTATCTGGGACTCTTGTAAAGCTACCACATTTATTCAGAGCAAACAAGAAGTGAGATTTGCAAACACTTTCAGTTCTGTGAAGGCACTTTTTAAAGTTTTAAGTGCCCTGTGGACATCCAGGAATGCAGTTTGTGCTCTGAGGAATCTCGGAGGCTTCGGCTTTAAGAAAGGTAGAAATATCTCCTGATTTATTTGAGAGCTGGAAGTCACTTTTGGCAAAGATCCCAGAACTATTCCCTATTATTGCTTTGTTAGAAAAAAATATGTAAGATAGGAGCAGGAGAGCATGAAGCTCGAACTCATCAAGCCAAACACATAGCAAGCTGGAAGGCAGAGCTCAGGTCAAAAGTCTAAGAGGAATGGAAGCCATGGTTGAAATGAAGAGTCCATCAGAAGACTCAGCACTACTTTCAGGTCCCATGATGAAAAAAAGAACTCTTATGTGGGGTCATATGGGGGACACTGTGAAAAGACTGCATTAAGTTTGGATGTGAACAGATCTTTTCCCTTTAATGCATCACCTGCAGTAATGGTAGAAATGTTTGCAACCTAAAGTACTCTCAGTTCCTTTCAGAATCTACAAAGTGTAATATAGTGGAAACTAAGTATGTCTTAGAGTAATCTTCTGTGCCATGCTTTCAGTGAGAGCTTTTAAAAGCAGTATATGAGACTTTTTTAAATGCACGTACAAAATTGGAAGCAAACCCTAGATCAAAGTAACTGAATATACATTGCACCTTACTTTGGAAATCTGGAAAGGTTTGCGATACTGTTTCTTCATAGGATGTTTCTGAGACTAGCAAAGCTGGTTTTTGATATCGCTAAGACATGTAGGATTGACAACTCTAATTCTGGGATCAGAGCTGGTTATGCTCTGAGATGGCATCTAAACTACAGGTCCAGTGGTTTCTAATCCACACAAACAGAAAACAATTATCCCTAAATCCATCCAAATGTTACACAATTTACTTGCATTATTCCACATTCCTGAACAGACTCAAATTTAGTGCCTTTTTCTTACCACCATAACAACTTTATGGATGACACAGAAAATACTCTAATTTTTTCCTGTCTTCCTCTGGAAAGACATAATGAAAACCCAGTATCTTTAATCTCTGAAAAGTAATTAAATTGATATGCAAAGAGTTCTTCAAATTTATCCTAAATTTTAAGCAACATAATGGTTATACAATTTACCACTAACCTCAAACAGGAAGATTTCCAAGTGATTTAGCCAAGGATAAAAAATAATATGGATCTAAAAATATGCTTAATCTATATATGACATGGATGTGAAGAAGAAAAGAAACACATTTTGATTTATGTACATTTGCTAGGCCAGGGCAAAGTAGGGAATCCATTATTCTTGACTTTAAGTTAATC
The DNA here is from genome assembly GCF_018139145.2 of Gymnogyps californianus. Lineage (NCBI taxonomy): Eukaryota > Metazoa > Chordata > Aves > Accipitriformes > Cathartidae > Gymnogyps > Gymnogyps californianus. Next base: position 19,096,507 of record NC_059479.1, read on the forward strand.
TCAGTAATGATTAAGACGTAAAAACAAACTCAATATTTTATATGTCAATAAGCTCAATACTGTTAAACCAGTGAAATGACAAACATATGACAAGGGGAAAGGATATTTTGACTAACAAAAGCCAGTATTTTTAAACTGAGATGTCTAGATTTAATTTATGGTACTGAAAGATATGGCACAACAGATCAAATTAGTCTAGCATGTGTTTCTACCTTAACTTTCAAACGTATGGCAAAATGACTTAAAGTAGCAGCCTTCACCACAAAATTGGATTAAAATGCTGCATTACAACACAAAAAAATAAAGTTGCTTTTTTTCCTAGTTACTATTTTTTGCTATACTTGTTACAAATGACTGCATAAATAATCTTTGGTTTATGTTCATGAGAAACATACAAATAGATTTATAGATATCCTATCTGTTAAGTTTGACTTATATTGTGAAAACTGAATACAAAAAAATTGTACACTACTCTTACACACAATCTGACCAACATTGCTATCCCTTCTAAACAGCAGATTCAGAAACTCCTTTAAGAAAATATTGTGTCTTTAAAAATACATTGCAAAGCTCTTGCCACCGAAACATATGAATTATATTCTATTCCTGCCAGCATTAGGACAAGCATATTATTTGCTGACCTGGATAGAATGTTTTTGCACATCTAGGAAATTCCACGTTCCAAGAAACATTGTGATTTTTTAATTAAATAATTTTACTGTGGCCACCACTCCTTTGTTGTTTACTTTCTACTCATGTTCCAGCCAATAAGAACTGCTCTTAATGGGGCAAAGAATACTGTTTCGGGGTGGGGGGTGGGGGGGGTGGAGAACCCTCAATTTAAAGATAAAATTCACATTCTGTTCTAAGACTTTGTCATGAAGTTGTGAGAATAGAAGCCTAATGTATGCAAAATCCTTTTCTCAAAACTGACATGAGAACTATCGACCTTAGTTGACAGTTCTCAGCAAAGGTTACAGCTTGAGTAATTGGCAAAGAAATTCACAAATGTGATTTAGCATACAGTAAAAAATAAGGAATTCAGTTTAAGAAAATTCTAAATTGATCACAGATCTTTCACAAAGCAGTCACTTGATAAATTATTTACTGTTTTGCTGCAGAACATTGGATATGACTGTATCTATATGTATTGAATAATAAGCTACATGGCACTTCTGCTATTATTTAATTGATAAAATGAGCACTCAGGAAATGATCACTCTTTTTATGTCAAAGTGGTCGGAATAAGTGATGGCAGTGATGACAAAGGAGACAGATATTTTTCTCCCTTTGTAATTTTAGTCTGATACCACCAGCATTCCCTAGATTTATGAAATCCAACATCATTAAAATCTCAACATTTCATCCTAAATCCTTCAATTTAGAATAGTTTTAAAAATTGTTTATGTCTTTCTACTGAGGGGCTTAGATATAAATGACACTGAAATTAATATATGAACTTCACCAAAGGCTTCCTAGCAGAGGCAGGCACTCCAAAGTCAACGGAGCAATGCCTGAAGCATTAACTTCAGATGTTGTTTCAAAAAATCTCCCTTACTCAACTGCTTACGGTCCCTGGTATCCTGCACCCATGTTGTTGACCCCTTTAGCCTGGGCTCAGATCATCTGTGCTTAGGAAGAGCTGAGTTCACAGTCAGTAGACCAAATTTTGGAGTGGTTTGTCATTATACATGCCCTGTCTAGAGCACACGATCGTTCTTTATTTAACAAGTTGTGGGAGCCCCACCTTCAATCCTTCCCAGCTTGCAGGGGCTTTCTAGGAGAATGCTCAAAGATGTAGGGCTTTTCTTGGTGTGGATATGCTCACCTGCAGCTCTGGAACTTTTTCCACTGTGTAAAAATACCACATCTTCACTGAGGCAGAAAAAACATGACTCAGTCCTCTAGGTAGGCACTCAAGAGAGATGAAAGCCAGACTGTAGTATCCATGCTCCAAGAAATTATTCTTTTATTTTTACATTGGCCAATGTGTGCACAAGGACTAAGGCAGTCACCATGAAGCTTCGCAGGTCTTCTCTGTGACTGAGCTAAAATTCCCCATCTCAGATGGGAAACGACAGAGGGCCCAGGATTACAGCTTGCTACGATATCTGCTGGAGCACTCCTTTTCCCTAAGCTGTGTGCTGAAGAGTTACTCAGTCTGATATGGACATAGACTGGGCCAAATAATACTTATTCCTAAGTCAATTAATTGAAAATAGAACCAGTAATGAGAGATTTACTGTGATACTCTTAACTTTGTAGTGAATTGAAGTGTTTGTAGAATCTGTAAAATTGATGGACTGTTTCTCACAGAGCTGACAGTTCAATAGCAAACATGGCTGGTATGTGCAGGAAAGCAGCAAGGTCAAACAGCTGTGAAGGCTGTACTGCAAGCACAACTGATTTCTAGGGGAATAATGCACGCCCTAGAACTTACTATTTGTTTCTTTGAAATGAGACCAGATGTGAAAATATCCACAAACATCATCCATTCTTTTTTGCCAGCTTCATGTACCTAAGATGAACAGAATGGCTAGTGTGCTGGTTTTGGCTGGGATAGAGTTAATTTTCTTCATAGTAGCTAGTATGGGGCTAGGTTTTGGATTTGTGCTGGAAACAGCGTTGATAACACAGGGATGTTTTCGTTATTGCTGAGCAGTGCTTACACAGAGGCAAGGCCGTTTCTGCTCCTCACCCCACCCCACCAGCGAGGAGGCTGGGGGTGCACAAGAAGTTGGGAGGGGACACAGCTGGGACAGCTGACCCCAAAGGGATATTCCATACCATATGACGTCATGCTCAGCATAGAAAGCTGGGGGAAGAAGAAGGAAGGGGGGGACGTTCGTAGTGATGGTGTTGGTCTTCCCAAGTAACTGTTAGGCGTGATGAGGCCCTGCTTTCCTGGAGATGGCTGAACACCTGCCTGCCGATGGGAAGTGGTGAACGAATTCCTTGTTTTGCTTTGCTTGCGTGCGCAGTTTTTGCTTTACCTACTAAACTGTCTTTATCTCAGCCCACAAGTTCTCTCACTTTTATTTTTCCGATTCTCTCCCCCATCCCACCAGGGGGGAGTGAGCAAGTGGCTGTGTGGTGCTTAGTTGCCAGCTGGGGTTAAACCACAACAGTCCTTCATGACAGCTAGGAAAAAAAATTCTAGGTTTTGGGTTTATTTTTAAAGAGGATTCAACAGAGAGAAATCCTTTTTCCATAGGATTTTACAACCTAAAATATATGCTCAGATCTTCCCAAATGTAGAAAGAATACCTATAGCATGTCTGTGTTACCACTGCTAGATCTCAGAAATGACAAAAAGCGAAGACAGAACTGTGCTTTTGTTTTTCTACTCAAGCGTAAAATAATTGCAATGTGAGAAGAAGCAACGGTCATTTGAATTTTACTTTTTATTCCTTTCCCCCTATGTCTTCAGTTCATACTTTTGTCTTGAATTGGGAGGGGAGAAGGCAAATATAACTCTTCAGAGAATGTATTTCTCCATTGTATGGAAAAGTATCTTAAGTTATTCGAAGTAAAAGTCCATTGAAAAATTTACTGGGAAAAAAATGCATGACAATATAACTTTTGATTTTAAAACTACATCAAATAACATTTGATCAGATCTTGTAAAGAACCAAGACATTGTGAAAAGCATGTGAGTTTATGATACAGTCTAGTTTAAGATCATCTTTGGCTCTGACCGCAGCTTGTCATCACTGAAGAAACATTAACTGTTAATAGTAACAGTAAAACATAGGTATCTTGTCAAGCTGGGAAAGCTGTCATGACTTTGGCTATTGCCCAACTAAACAGCCCTAACTGAAGTGCTAGGAAATTGTGTTAAATAAATATGAAACTAGACAATTATTACGGATCTGTGTTTAATTCCTGGATCTGTTAGTCTTCCTGCGTGACCTTCAATGAGGCATTTAATCTCTGTATCAAAGTGTAAATAGTTGTACTGAGAATGACTATGGGATACTAGAAGGCATATAAACAGCTAGCAGAAAAAGAGTAACATAAATTATTCATCTGTTTTATGAAAAGCTTGCCTCCAATTGAGTAAATAGAGCTTTTCAGTCTGAATTATAGTGTATGTGTAATATTTTCTTTACAATGAATTCATTTTATTCACTAGCTACATTATGTTCCTCAAACACCAGGAAAATGGTGTCAACCATACCTTTCATCATTTTTAATGAAATTACAGTCCCACTTATTAGACTTAGAGCTTTAATACTATTCCTAACATCTCCTTAATATAGACTGGACTCTTCAAGGTGGGGAGTTACCAGACACCTTGCCCTGACAAAAACATGTGCTAAAAACTAGAGAGCAGTAAGTCACTTATTTAAAACCATTTGGCAGTCTACTTGAAACCAAGTTTCACAGATTTATCCTTTTACTTAAATAACATTGCTCCAGTTAGTTCATACTGGCAGGTCAGTCTAGCCTTCTTTCAGTACAAATAAAGGTAAGAGTTCCTACAGCAGTGTGTGCTCTGTAAGCACGCGTGATTGCTTGGTGTGGAAAGCAGAAATTAAAAAGCTGATTATACACACATCCCGTAACAGAACAGCAGTGCAATGACAGTAAAGTATTTCCCCGTCATTAAAATGCATATAATTAATTTCAAAATTGTGCATATCTAATAGGATGCCTTGCTATTTAAAGAATCTTAACTCTGCCATGATGTCATGAAAATAAATTCATAGAACTTCTTTCCTATCTCATTTACCAACAAGATGCAAATGTAACTAATGTTTCCCTGAAAATTGAGAAAAATATCAGCACAGTGCCTAATCAATTTCAGTAATGTTATGCCGTTTATCACCAACCACAAGTGTAAAATTGCTTCAGCAAAATAAATAAGCACCTTTTTCAGTTTGCATTGCACTTTAAGATAACTTTCAAACTGAGAAACATTTTAAGAGATGATGAACAACAGATTCAGATTTTCCTTTAATCTTTTGTCACATACTCCTGGGCCTGATTCTTACACAGGTTCAGTAGAAGAAATTTATGAAAGTAGCTTCAGTGAGTTAAGTGCATATATTAAATATTTATGATTTAAAGAACATATATAATCATATATTATATATATATATATGATTCAATGTTTCTGAATACAAAGCAGTTGCAGAAAGTTGAAGTAGGAGTAGTAGTATTAACAGGAAAAGCTCTGCCTTTCTGCTCGGTTTTAGTAGAATAAGATATCAATTCCTTCAACGAATATCTTACATGCACCAAAAGCCTAATAGATCAGAGATAAAAATTCCCACTGCTTACATTTCTGTTACAGATAACCTTAGTGAAATAATTCCGTATCTGATAAGAAATTCCCCTGGTCCAAGTCAAAAGTAATCCTGCATAGCAATAATTATTAACATGTAATAAATGAGGGAAAAAAATGCAGATTTATAAAATACAATTCATCTCACTGTGAATCTGATACCAAACATCAGCAGAACATCCTAATTATCACTTCAGTTTCTATGAAGCTCTTTTAAATAGAAAAATATACTCATACTGATCGTTCTTGATGATGTTTGGCAACCCCCACTATACCCCCAAAAATCGCAAAACACCAAATGGAAGATACAGGAGGGGTTTTTTGAATGTTCTAATAGGAAACTAAGCCAATTATTTGTCACAAAGAAAAGGAGTGACAAGTTAAAGTAACAATGATATTGAAGTTTTTATGATGACAGTATGTTTGAAAACGTTGGAAAATGTAAATATTAACTCTTCGTAATTCAAGTCAGTGGCAATATCTTATGTGTAGGATCAAGCAATGTGATTCTGTACTTTGCTAGGTTAATTTTACAGAGTTACTTAGCACTTGTCCCGTCCCCCCTCATCCCATTCTCAAATAACATTCCCACTGGTGGGTCCACTGTCTCTGAGAGCAACCTGAGCATTATAATAGAATCATAGAATGGTTTGGGTTGGAAGGGACCTTTAAAGGTCATCTCGTCCAACCCCCCTGCCAGGAGCAGGGACAGCTTCAACTTGATCAGGTTATGCAGAGCCCCATCCATCTGACCTTGAATGTTTCCAGGGATGGGGCATCTACCACCTCTCTGGGCAACCTGTGCCAGTGTTAATGATTCTTATGTTGTATTTCTTGATGATATGGCATACATGTAACCACCAGTTTCACTCAAAATCTAGTGTAGTACAGAGAGGCTGTCTGTGTTCCCAGACAACTATTGTACAGGTGGGCAGAAGATGCTCAAGAGAGCAATTTCTGGCTAACTGGTCAGGAATTGCTGTAAGGGTTTTGACAGGTTAGGCAGTACAGTTCTTCCTACAAGAAGTAAGATTATATTTCTCGACCAGAATCCTGAAAGGCCCCTCCAGCCAGCACAATTCATTTTCATCCAGGCAGTTTTACTGGAATAAACATCAATACATACATCAACTATCATACATTAACATCAATCATCAACAGTTTTAAATGAATTCAGAAGTTTGGCTCCTTGTTTCTACCAGATACAAGTCTGTTTATAATTATTTTTTTTATACAAAGCACAGAATAGCTTGAAAAAATAAGCCATGGCACTCAAAGCAACCTCAAAGAATTTGAGAACCACAAGACCTTTTTTTTATGACATCCTGAAACAAGGTGAGAATTCAGATCTTCCTGTCACTACCGCAGTCATTACTGGAAAGCTGGGATCACTAAGCTGCTTGGTTGAAAAAGAACTTTCTGATGGATATAAAACTCAACGGCATAAAGATTTAACAAGTATTTTTCAATCAAAAATAAAAGCCATGGTGCATAACAGTTTTATTTCAAATAAACAGAATAATTTAGCACTATATTACAATAATTTTTTTCTATTGAGATGCTATTGAAAATGTGTCACTTGCACTGAAACCCTAACTACTGAAAAACAATTGCTTGAAAGATACGGACAGATAGATCAATGTTTTGAAAAACTCTTGTTGCTGTTGTAGTCCCAACAACACTCGAACAGGAAGCTGTTCAACACTTCACAGCCGCACTTAGCCGCACACAAGTGTTCCTTCCCTTGTTTTGCTACACCTTTTATGACTCTGTTTTCACCCAACTTCATCATTCCTTGTAGTTAAGTCTTGTCAACTGCTGCACACCAGCTTCAAGTCTCAATGAAAGCATGAATGATCCCAACGTTTGGTAAAGATTTTTAACTTCACTGTGCGATAGGAGTTATATAATTCCAAAACAATGCTCTCCAAATTGATTTTATTAAACAAGTTTAAGTAGACTTGCAACTTTCCTGACTTTTCAGCTCAACCCTGTTCAATAAACTACCTTGTCAGATTCTTATTACTCTGATTAATTGATCAAAGGCAACGACAGCCATAAACGTGCAAATGGAATGAACTCTGGTACCCTCATATTTCTTTGCAACCCATATTTGCTTGGGCTACTGAACATATGCGAAGTAATAAATCTCAAAAAATTGTTTATCAGGAGGTGTTGTAGAGATCAACCTGGAAGTTAAGCAAGCATAATTTATCTTGAGATAGAAAATTGCCACTAAGCTCTTAATAAAGGATGGTTTGCACCTTTTGCTGTGGTATCTTAGAGAGTTTACCAATGTTAATGAAATCCAGTTCCTACTCTAAAATGACTCCCTTCCCATCCTAAATCTAAAGTGAAAAAGTTTTTTATATGTTTAACAGACAATAGAGTTGAAAGCTTCAACAGTGTATTTTAGTATCAACAAACAGTATGTCAGTTCTTCAACTTGGTTATCTTGGTATAAATTAAGAATAATGTCAGTTTACACCAAATCTAACTGAATGTCATTATCCAGCCAAATATCTTTTTTTTTTTGTTGCCCTTTCCATGCACAGCAGGAATTCATAGCTAATGCCTCCATGATGCAACAGAGTAGGAACCTAGCTTGGTTCAGCAATATTATAAATCCAGCTGTTTTTTTGAAAAAAGAAGAGAGGAGAGAGAGCAAGAAGAGGAGAAAACAAGGGGGGGTGGGAAGAGAGAAAAAGAGAGAGATAATAGATAGCTAAGGAGGTATGCCTTTCATCCAGTACAAGCAGGAATATGTCAATAGTTGATGGCTCTCCAGACCTAATGCAAACTCCAAAGCAATTTAAGTTTCCTAATACCCAGCTCAATGTAGTCACGGTGTTATTTTAGGTAGACTGAATTGCACCAGTTCAGGCTGCCTAGAAATCACTATGCCTTTGCAACAGGCAATATAATGGTCCTTTCAGGAAGAAATTTAGACTGTCTCATCTGCCCAGTGTTGCTAATGTGAACACCATTAAGACAGCATTTAGAAGAGAGAGTTAGCAGAAACATAAATAAGTTCCAGTCAGCACACAAATGTCTTCACAAGTAATACAACACTACAGTAACGCACCAAAATTCAAAATCATCACGCTGCTTCTTTCGTACTGTCTTCAGAGAGTTGCTGTATTAAGTCTCCAGCTCAGCTGGGTCCTTTGTCTGCTGAAGGCTAAATCTTATCATACTATTGACAATCTGATGTCAAGGAACTTGTTCCCTGTCTTTAACTCTCTGGTCTCTAGGTTTATCCAGACAAACGTATTCCCCAGACTGTGAGTTTGTGGAGTCTAGTAAGCAGCCTACTAGAATCAGTGCTAAGGCTTCTATTGACTTCCAAGGACTTCAGATCAGATCTTTGGTTAACCTGCAACCCATCAATACGAAGATGTCAAATTTTATGAAGTCTGGGATTGAAGTTACCCCGTTTTGAAAGGCACTCTATTATTTGGCAATCAGATATAAAGGGAGTATCTGTACCAATCACAGAGAATTTCAGTTTGAATCAGATAGTTTCAGCTCCGTGTTATCATTTAACCTGAATTCCATTTATCTATTAAATGTCTGCTAGTCCGCAGACTAAAGATTCAGAGTTTTCACTTTAAAAAGATTCAGAGTTTTCATTTTATGGCACTGCTATTTTCTAGTCAGGCAAATAAGTAAATAATTAAGAGATCGCATTTATGCACAGTTTGAGCCTTCAAAGAGTTCAGTTGAAGAGAACGGTGAGAACCATCTGAGTTATACTGGATAGGGACAACAATTTACACTGCCAACTCAGGCTACATCCATCAAAATAAGGAAAGAGTTCAACAGTTTTGCTGTTTGTCATCACAAGCTGTCTAGGTTATACAGCTCCAATGTGTTGCATCATCTTTTGATGGGATGCAGCAAGAGTAAAAAGAAAAGAGGCTTTATATATATATTTATAATGTGCACATAACTGTGTTGTATACATATTCTTTTTGGAATAAGGAAATTTGAAAGGAATTGTCCCTAAGTGGCTGGTGTGATAGCAGCCATAGGAAAAAGATATGAGTACACTCTGAGGTGTATCATTGCCATTTCTACTTTCACAAATGTTATCATGTGGATTTGGTTAGAAAAGGAAATTCTAACAAACTAAACAGAGGGGCAGAGACCCTTACCTAGAGAATGGCCAATGCACCTTTCTGCATTTAATGATATTTCGGTTATATGATGTTTTGGATGTCAGATAACATACAAATCATAAATTTTATCTTCCTTTAGAATGAGACAGAGATAGGTAGGAAGTTCCTAAATAAGACAATTTCCCCATGAGTTTCTGCCATTTAAGTAGTGCTGTTAAGAAGTATCAGAGCACTGAGAAATCATAAGATGACTAGTGCTTAAGGATTTGTCTCTGCTTGCAAAGATTTTTGAGTATAGCTATTCAAACAGCTTTAAACAGACACTGTATTTTAAAAAATCAAGAGCATAAATTCTGGTGGAAGCTTTTGCTCGAGTAATCCATTTAAGAATCTTGGAAATAGTCTGAAGAGCTTTCACAACCAGCAGAGAACTGCGTAATGACTGACAAATCCTACACTGCAAAAATACACTTAAAAATACAGGGTAGACTCAGTATCACAACATACAGGGTCGGGAAGTCCCTCTGCCTCCTTTGTTGGGTCTCTGTTGGCTTAAAAGCAAAGAAGAACCCCCAAACAATTAAGTTCTCACAATACAAGGTTAACTTAATTATGGACCCACATTAACAGACTACCCATACTTTGGCTAAAAAGTGAAGATTTAATGCTCTGGGGGGAGGAGAGACAGAAAAAATCTAATTCAAGTGCTTTTATTTATCAGTTTAATAGAACTATAACTTAAGAAATAAAAAACATTTGTCATAAGCTGCCGTATTATCTTTGTGACAGACTATTTGAGACATACAATGGTAATATCTGTGCCCTTATTCCCTGAATTAGGATCATCAATTCCTTAGCAATTGCCTAGAGCTCTTTTGAAAGTAAAGGACTTTATTTTCCCGTTACAATTTTATACCAATTTTTATGAACTGGTAGAAAGCACGTTTTACATTTGGGATGTTTGTCTCAGATTCCATTTCAGATTTTTTTTTTTTTAAATGCTGACCGAGTGTCCCATCACAAAGACCACATTTTAAGGTAAATTGGAAATTGCTGGACAGTGGACTCTGAGAAGAGGTCAACATTTTGAGGAACATGTGAACACATCTTCTAATATTAAAAGAAAATGAAAATAAAATAGATTAAGTGATGATCCTCCAGAAGTTTCAAACTTCTATGGAAAAAATCAAAGCTAACATCCAGTACAGGGTACTATGATATTACAAGAGGGTACAAGTGTTCAGTCAGCTTCATTACAGCCAAATTCTAATAGGATCTTATTTCATTCAAAATAACTTTCTCCTTCTAAAAAGTAAACACCACAATGATAAAGAATTTACTTACTACATTCAGGTTTTGACTCATGGAACAAATTATACTGAACACCAAAATACACAGTTCCTGCAAATAATACCCAAATCCTCACACACAACCCCAAATCTGAAATTGATTTGTTTTGAAACTTCTTCTTAGAGCAATTTGAGTCTTCTATCTTTTGATTTTGTTGAACACTGTACATCCAAAGTTCTGGTAGAAAACAATGGAGACATAACACTGTCAACCTCTCTGTAATAAATTATCATCTTTGAAGAAGGCTTAGAAACAGGGTCCATTCACATTTGATGGTGGACACTGACTACAACATTGCAAAGTAACACTTCATAGCTTGATCCAACTCAGCTAATAAAAAACGTACAATCTTTCCTTGCTTTCCCTGCTATTTCTTTGTCAAGCACTTTTTGTTCTCAGATTTGCATTGTGATGAAGATGATTCTGAAAGTGAAATCCAAATTAAGCATCCACATTATTTTGCATCTCAGTTTAGTTCTGTAACTAGCATCTTAACCTTGCTCTAATTTCAGATACAGACCGAATTATTTTGAATATGCTAATAAACCTGCTATTTTTCTAGACACCTGTTTTGCTGGAACACTGTCTGTGATCTGCGAAGCAAGTAATTCTGCCTATCAGCTTACTGCAAACACCCAGCAGAAATGTAAATGGCAGAAGTTGAGGTCAACCACTGCTCCCAACCAATTTGTTAATTTTCATGCCGTATTTGGGCTACATCCTAGTGCTTTTCTTCTCAGGCTCAGCTTCATTTTGTGGCTATTTTCAGTTTAAGGGTTTTCAGGGCATCAGTGCAAGATGTGGCTGTACCTACCAGAGCTGAGTCACAGACATTCTCAATCTCTTTTTCATTTAAGATGTTTTGGTTTGGGGTTTTTTTTTGCTATAAAATGATTCTCATATGGAAGGACTTCAGTGCACACTTTTTTCTAAGAGTACTTTGCATTTTCTAGGAATGAATTCACTAGGATATTTATAACCCATCAGAGTCTAATGAAAGCGGAATTATTATCTCCCATGCAGTTAAGATATGGCTGTAACATGTAAACAACCTAAGCCCAAAGGTCATGAGAAAGCTAAGATTTTTTTAAAATAACATGGAAAAGTCATAGTGCTTTCAAGATTAGGTACCCAATTTTCCCCGTTTATCTAATCAATAGCTGCAGTAGAGATGATATAAAAATAAGTGAAGTTGGGGAAAAAAAGCAAAGATTTCCAGGAAATCGCTGAGAACATCAAAATATTTTCAAACAGAAGAGTTCATGGGGAAAAAAACCCCCTGATTTCTAGAACTAAAAAAGCTGTGCTTTCTTTGAAGAAAGAAATATAAAATGAAAGAACTTGAGGTAGCTGCAAAGTAGTGTATGGGCTGTAGTTAGAGCAATAAAAAGGAAGTGTACGTAATTTTAGTTTGCATAATCATTATAGCTGGCCATTCAAGCATAAAAGTGGATTTTCTGCTGTAGCAACAGTTTTAGTTTCTGTTTTTCATCATAAAACTAATTAAAAGTAGAGATGGGTTGAATTGTTAAGAAAAAAAAATGTTTGGGTATATTTGAATACTGGATTATCCATTAAGGTATATATCACTTACCAAATAGAGTTCACTTGTATCGAGTTCAAGCTGTGCCACAGAAAAAGCTCCAGAGGAGTTTAGCTGAAACATACTTCCACAGACTTAATATCCCTAAAATTATCCCCAAATATATTTTTTTCCCTATGATTTTCTAAAAAAATATTTCCTTTTCCCCTGGTAGTTGATGAAAGACAAAATTCTAATGTTGATTTGCTAGGAGGAGGCAATTACTACAAAAGCTGTATAAAGTGTTTGAGGCAATCTTATTAAATGCATACAAAACCTCTTTGTTACTCTTAAAGGCTTGCTCTTAAATTCAGCTGTGTCACAGTCCTATTTAAGCACATGTAAAACTAATGGAAAAATTGCCTGATAGAGAAATACAAGCTTGAACTCTGGGTAGCCAAAATGTTTTAAGATCTAATCCACCAAGCCTTCTACTTGTTTACTCAGGCATACGGGTGTAACTTGAAGCATTTTCAGGAAGAAGAGTAAGTGGAAGAGACGGTGCGGTAGATAAAGCCATATCAAAACTCAAGAGAGATTTTAACATGAAGATAATGGGTGTGTGTTAAGAACAGTTACCAAAGACTTGATAGAATATAGACCTGGAGGCCAGAAGATGGGCTAATGAACCATAACTTTCCATTTTACATTTCTAAAACTTCATATTTGAAAAGCAAAATACACAATGCACACGAAAATGCACACGTTTAGAATCCTTCATCCTTCAGTTACTAGCTGAATGTCCTGTGCTCCCCAGCATACACAGACACACACACATGTATATAATCAGTTGTTATATTTCAAAACTATATGGTGTGCTGGTATTCTTACCCCCGGCACCTGCCTTAAGCTGCCGCTGGGGACAGGGGACCCCAAGGTGGCCAGACGTGGGATGTGCTCCACGGATCAGCCCCAGCCACATGTGTGTTATGACAGTCCCATTACCTACGAGTCACAAGTACTTGAAAAGTTCTTTTCAAGAGTATTGAAACAATATTTTCCTCAAAACATATGCAATTATTTTCAGGTTGTATACTTAGATAATGCAGACACCTGATCTTCACCTTTTGGGAAGCAAATTATTTGAATAAACCCTCCCCCTCCTGAATGTTACAGCTGTCCCATGGTAAGCTAGGAATTCAAACTCCTGTCCAATTTCTAATTAAAAGAAGTGAATGAAAAGCTGACATTCTATTGTGCCTGAGAAGATGGGGGTTTTTTTGTTCCAGATCTGTAAATGATAGGCAATTATTTAGCCAGAGTAAGGCTATTCTATGCAAATGTTGTAGAAGTTGGAAATTAATTCAGACAAATATTGTGTTACCTACCATACATAGCATTAAAAGTTCAAGTACATTTCTCCTAAATGCTTGCAGCCTGATAAAATAATTTAAATTTTGAAGTATGTATCATAATCTAAATATAAAAATTATTAATAACTAGTTTAATAACTAAAATATCTTACAAAGCAGGATTTAATTTTTAATAAAACTGTAGTACTCTATAGGTATGTTTAGTTATATATTCAAAACTTACTGCTGTTTTAATTACTTTACTTGTCATTGTTACAGATTGTTACTATGACAATTACTACAAAGGCAAATGCTTTTTGTCATAGTTCATCAAAAGAAAGTTATTCAGATTAAGACAAAAGAGCAACTAAAATTGTAGAATAAAACAGTAATTTCTTCCACAAAGTGTATTGTTTTAGTTATACCTAGGTTCATCTACCAACTTATAGATGCATGTTTTAATGAATAATTATCATATGCCAAAGAGGTTAAGAGAAGGATCAAGCACTGATTATAACTGAGAAATAGAAACACACGTAGAAATAAAAAGTTGGAATTTTGCATCCCTGAGAAGGAAGAAAAAAACAATTTCAAGAGACATGGCACATTGCACATGACTGATGAGACTCAAATTGATTGCCCTAATTTCTTTTACATAAAATTCTCAATACAGGGTATACCCATTAATATTACTAATGCAATGAAGTTTTCTCAATTATCTGTATTTCTACAACTGTTATACGTGCTGCTGATCAAGAATGGTCACGCAGCAGTCAACATTATTAAGGTCCTAGGGTAAGTGGCCAGAGCTTACCTGTAAATCTACAATACAGTCCAAGCAGAAAAGGACAGTCAATGGAAATATAAACTGAAAGCGAAGAAAAGAAAATATCCTTTTTTTGTAACATAACACTAACTCAGATTAGTTACATGACATTATCTGCAATGCTTTTAGAAGGCTAAATAGACAAATAACATTTATTAGTATGCAGCATCAAATAACTGAACAAATCAGTCTTTCAACCTCCAGAAGGAACACTTCCTTAGTAGGGATGGGATCATGCAGTATGATTAGGCCTGAATCTTTCACCTTGATTAGAACCATGACTTATGCTTGAGAGAAAGATGACAGAGTAGATACATCCATGGTCTGATTCAGTACAAAGAAATCCTCTGCTCTTTCTTAAAGCCAGAACATCCAGAACATGAAAATTTTAATGGAAACTGGAATTCAGACCTTACTCTGAAATTTTGCACTTCAACTATGCAGCCCAAAATAAATTTAGAGGAACATGTCTATGGTTTTATTTGTTTAATATCCATATTTTTCATACTCATGTCAGTCATTTCTTTAGGTACATGCACAAGAAAGGCCTGTCCTACATCTCATTAAATAAGTAGACATTTGTATCCAGCAGTATTCTACATAGCAGAGACAAATTGGAGGCCAGTTTAGAAACTCCAGGCATATAGTCTGCCAGGTTAATCAAAAGCAACTTTGTTAACTCAAGCTAGAAAATAACTAGCATATTTGTACATTCCTTCTAGCAGAAATTAGACTTATAGTCCTGGGAGGGTGAAAGCTGAGGCCTTGTGTAGACCAGTAAACGTCAGTTCCCGTAGGCACTACTAGAAGCTACCAGGTCCCATCACTAAAGTAGTGCTGCATGCCAGCTTATAAGAGAAATACTTCTACTGCATCTAATAATTAAATTCAAGGGACTTTCAAACAAATGCTTTGTTAGTTAAAAAGTTGTATTTTTAATTCCTCTAGGAGAGGCTGAATGAAAATGAAAATGCACATTTTAATTTAACCTCTGATCCAATTCTACAAAGTGATCACTTGATAAATTCTTCAGGTGGTTTAAGGCTACCACTTGGTACCGAAATAGTATTAACAAAAAGCCTTGTGGATTTTTTTTTTTTTTTAGCTTTTTCAGCTTTTTCGTGTATAAATTAAGCTAAAAGCTTGTAGACAGCGTGTAATTTACCCTGATTGCATGTAGTGCATACACTATATGAAACAACTGTCTGAAACAATTTCAAGAGTCAAGTAACTAAAGGTCTGCTTACACTGTAAAATGCTTCAACGTGTTACCCATGGACACTTACTTCATAGAGTGTTTGTTGTAGTTCTTCTCACTGAACCTCTTCCCTTCACCTTCCCCTCCTCGCTTCCCCTCAGGCAACAGCGGCTAAACTAAAGGTTGACTTAAGCGCAAGGATTCAAATGAATGTGTTCTATCACTATATAGACAGTTTTGAATGTCCTTTCAGGATCTTTTTAGATTGTTTGTGTTTGGAGAAGAAACTTGAGTCCTGATTCGGGCATCTATTGGACATGATTAGCATTATATTAGAAACCTAATGTTACAACACTTTCTGTTTGATCCCAGTTCCCTGCCTCATTCCAGCTGGCGCATCAACCAAAGGAACTCTCTTGTCATGTAGTTTTCAGGGTCATATTACAACTTCCTGGTTTTGCTGCCAAGCTTCCTTACTACTTATTTCTATATTTAGCTTTTCCTTAGCTTAAAGTCTTTTGCATAGGCTTCTTCATACCACTTTTTGCATTCAGGTCCCAAACTTTCTTGGTCTATACGGCTCAACTTCTACTCTAGACTAAATATCATACCTGGTGGTTCCCACTGCTCTGCTGACTGTCAGTAAAGGAGTTTATTTTGCTTTTCAGTCTGAATGAATAACGGCCATTGTGTCCAGCAGCTTCACTGAGCTTTTGTATCTCATCTTAACTCGTACTAATATATATATATGCGCACGTGTATGAACATACATACACACATATATATGTAATCTCCTTTACAGGAAAAATACAACATTTTCTACTGGTGCCTAAATCTTCACTCTTCTCAGTTTTTTGAATACCTGACAATTAACTGCTGTGAAATTGTTTCTGAGAAAATATCGAATCTGCGTGGCTCCTCTGTGATTTCCCAGCTTCAGTAGTGTCAGCCAGCCAATGCAGAAGAGACAGAATGTCTCCAGACAGCCTATAAACGCCACCTCTAGAATAATAACTTTGCAAAGCGAACAAGAGATGAGAGAATCCCATTAGGTTACTAATGACCATTTCTTTCCCCTTGTGACGTGAGGGAAAAGCAGGAGTTTCCTCTCAACCTCCATGCCCAGCACACAGCTCAGACTGAAGTGCTAAAGTTTCCACAGCTGCCTTCACCTCGCAGGTACTGAAGAGATTACTGTAGTCCTAATGATCAAGTACATTTTATGTCTTTTAAGTATCAAGTGGTAGTCAAGGATGGGAGATTAAAAGTTACACAAGCTAATTCAAGCAAGATTCTTTCCTATCTATTCTTACCCTAGGGAAAGGTGGAGATAAATTTTCATAACCTTTAGGCTTTCTTCTGAATATTCCTGAACAGATATTTAACTAGCTATTAAAAGTAGGATCTGCTACTTGTTCCAGATCATTATTACTTGATGTTTTTTTTTTTTAACAATTTCTTTTCAGGTATGTATTTCAGCTACTATACTTAGTACCATTTGTTGGTGAGCTTTTAGGCTCTTCTTTAAAACAATTTTTGTTCAAAAAGGTGGATGATCGCAGCAATTGATAATCAAACAGATGATAGATTTTTTCAATTTGGGGTTGTTCAGATGCTTGTGTATATCTCGACTGGACTTTCATGACCAGTTCAAGCAGAACCTCGTCATTAGATACAGCACTCGGCGTTAAGCTTCATAGTTTATTTCTAATGAAATACTGTAGAATGTAGCCACAATTTCCAAAGCATTTATCAATAGTTAGTGACACGAAATATGAATGGGTCTCCTTGTGATGACATTTAATGAGTGACACACTTACTGTGTGACTATTGCTAAGTCCGATCCCCTTCCTGTCCCAGTTCTGTAAAGGAGAAATAACTGATTAACGGCCTCATAAAGGACTTCAAAATGTGTGGATGACCAGTGCTATGAGAAACAAATACTACGTGATGAGAGACAAATAAAGTATTATTTCATGGCAAAAATATGCATTACGCTGGATACTGTCTCCTCCAAGGAGCTGTTTGTGCTCTGATTGAATGCTGAAAATGAAGAATAGACCCTCTGTGTTAGACAAGGTAAAGGCCTTTCCTCTTTCAGCTCATTGCAGATACCTCTCTCTACAAAGTAAAGCAGATCCCCCATGAGACAGATGCCCATTAGTATTGCAGGCAAGGCTAACTTATTTCAAAATATATAAAAGACACACCAGTTGATAAAATACTCTGTCTTCAAGGAACAAAGTTAAAAGCTTTTGTGCTATAACAAAGCATTCAGATTTTAAGAAAAGAAATTAGTTACAAAGCACCTCTTTGGAGGTTGGAAGTTCCATCACTCTCATTTCATAGTTCTTTATTCTTAAAAATAAACCGGAAAGATTTATATGCACCCTGGGAGTGGCAGGGGGAATGATGCTTTCAGTTAAGTCCTGGGAAGTTCCATATCTCTACAATGAGAACAGAATCAGTCCCCACACAAATTATGTGATAACTACAGTCAAGGAACTACAGCCACACACCTTTCATGGATGCTACAATGACACTGGAGCTACCTCCTTAGCACCCATTTCTTTATGGAATTAAATGAGTGGTTCATTGAGCTTTGTCTCCTCCTTCCTTCCTTCTGCTCTTCCAAATATATGTGAACTGTCCTCCATCCATTCTGAAGGTCTAGTCCAAGCTAGGTTTTAATCAACAGGAGTATTCCCCATAGCCCTCAGATCACCTTGGATGACCCTGCAAAACTCCAGCTGTACATCATGTCAAACAGAGGAAAACCCAAAATCATCACTACAAAACTTCTGGTGAGCTCAAGAAGATCCAGCACAGTAACAGAGGCTTTGGGATTCCAGCATCACAACTCCTTTTACCGAAAATATTTTGGAAATTAATTTCAAGCTGGCAAGTTTTGTGAAACACAAACAGCTAAAATTGGCCAATCTACTATGCAGATGAAAGTGAAATATGTGCACTTTTGTTGGTACTGTTCCTGCAGAGATTACGCAATTTTCTATTGAACTGTTTATTGTTCAGTATTATAATTTACAATGAGCTGTGCCAACATTCTGAAAGAAAGATCCAAAGAACATTCCTTTCTGTGCCTTTTTAATGAAATAAAACTTTCCCAGAAACACTAAAAAATGTAGGAACTGAGAAAGTTCCACTGAACTCAGCATCTGCAATGCCTATTGGACAAGAGAAAAATACCAATTTATACAGTCCTCACTCACAATGAAATTTAACTTTATTCTTTATACTTAACATCCCCCTGACCCCCCATTTTAAAATATTTGCATACCATTTTGTCATTGTAATCTTTGCTGTGTTACAGGACCATTATCTGTCACTAGCTGTGAAATAAATGACTGCTTCTGAGTTGTACAGTCCGACTATATTTTTACATACAAAAGAGAAATACTACTGAAAAAACAGGACTGCATTTACGTGTATGTAGCAGGTACAATATCCCAGCTGGAAACTGGATTTGATGGTGAGTACCAGTGATGGACTATTTTCTGTGGAGTATATCACAACGTAATAGAGTAGCAGTTGAAACAACACTTTCAGGAACACATTATACTAGCTTCATTTATCTGTTCAATGAATAGGAAATCTACTTAAGCCACAGTGCCAAGATATGCTATTTCTTTTGCCTCAAATGCATTTTTCACATTGCCATACTACTAATGGAAAATGTGTTATAAACAACAAAAAATGTATTTTATCTCACAGAACACTTAATTCATGCAGTGAAGATTTTAACTGAAGTTTCTATCATTTTAGATATGGAGGAGGTTTTTTTTTTTCTTTTTCAAACTTCATGACCACTTTAAAAATGATGTATTCAATATCATTTAAAAACACCTATACACATCACAGTTCTCTGTCAGCAGCACATAAGGCTTATAAAATATAACTGCCTTCTATATAGGGCATCTGTCATCAGCTTTTAAAGTGGTGGCCAGTAGTAGAGGGCTACTCCAGGCATCTCTTCATTTGCACACTCAAATTTCAGTAGAGGCCAAGAATGCCTTTTTCCAAACTCAATTGGAAGAAAACTGTTCCCAATTTACTGTGCTGTGACCATAGTCACGGTAAAGCATGCCTTCATCATGTCTGTGCTTGATCAAAGCAGCATGAGCTATGTAGTAGCTGACTGCTGAGTAACAGGATACTTGGACAGATCCAAATCATAGCTGTCCACTGTTGAACCAAGCCAGAAGGAAGAGCACACCAGCTGTCTTCACCTTACGGTGGCTTCCAAGTTCTTGTTAAATATACATAATAGTATTTCTCGAGATAACAGGAAACAGAATGGTAT
Source organism: Gymnogyps californianus (assembly GCF_018139145.2). NCBI lineage: Eukaryota > Metazoa > Chordata > Aves > Accipitriformes > Cathartidae > Gymnogyps > Gymnogyps californianus. The sequence continues at coordinate 19,116,487 of NC_059479.1, forward strand.
CCAAGTTTCCATCATGAAGGCTATCAATTTTTGATGTCAGTACTGTCCCACGCATAAATGACAGAGTTGGCCTAGACTCAGGACCACCTACAACTGCAGGCATGTCCTCTCAAGTGACATAAAATGCAGAATGCAAAAAACTCTCTAATGTCATCCTGTATAAATAAATATTGAATTGTATTAACGTAACAAGAATGTTGGGCAGAATGAACAATGATCTCCTAATTTGTAATCACTGACTCATGTCAGGTCAGAGGCACATTATGTGATGCTATATATCCTCAATAGTTATACTGCTTTATTTTTATAGGAACAACAAAGGCAGGTAAACAATATTTGCACTTTCTGAACTTAGCAGTCTATTTTCTGTACATTCAAAATCAAAGTACAAAAGCTTGTGCAAGAGATGACTTGTGTGATGGAAGAGAACCCATGACAAATTCAGAGCTGATGGATATTTATAGGGGATAAAACATTTTGAAATTTCCTGTGAGGGAAAGGTGTTGAAGGCAAGAGTAGTACTATATTTATTTCTCAAATTTACTATCTATTCAACAGACTCTTTTAAAAGACACACAGCTATAAAAGGCCACTCTTCTGCTATGACAGCGCTCTCTACATTACACTCACTGATGATTTTGCCAGAACAAGAAAACATTCCTGGTACTATTATAGTAAGAAAATGATGGAAAATAGCATCATATTTTACAGTTTACGTTCATTGTTGATATCAAGCAATATTCAGAAATCTTTGTGGCCTTCAAAGTTTACTTGTTCTTCAAATTTCCCTTCTAATCAACAGGTTCAGGTGATCCAAGTAGCAGCAGTCAAGCTTCTTAGTGTGAACATTTTAGGCATGCTGCCCCAATTCACATTAAATTGTTTTATTTTCAGTGCTGCATGGCTGCATTTTTTGATAGCATGGAGCGCTATGAAATAAGTTTTTGTGATTTGTGAAGGGCACAGGCAATCAAACACAACTTTTATGTCATTACCACTGCATAAAAGCGTATGTTCACTATAACGTTCAAGAGCTATAGGAAATGCCAAGTAAAAGAAAAACAATGTTTGATTGTTTACTCACTCCATTTATCCCACATTTATGTGAAATAAATAAAGGAGCTATAAAGGGGCTCCAGTGGTACACGACATTTAACTCTTGCTGTTGAAAAGCTAAAACGTAATAGATAAATACCAGAACGCTTTGGAGAAATATATGCTATTTCCTTTCCAGTACAGCCTATATCCCAAAACACTGCAAAAACACAGAGAGGAAAATATTTAAGAATATGTATTAAGTTTAGATGCAATTTTTTTTATGCATTCTGTTGCAGTCAAAAATCTGGCTTCACCTAGACAAATAACTATGGTTATGTGAATGTTTTGACAAACAACTCCAATTTGTTCTTTAGAGCTTTGGTCTACTGCAGTGGGAGGTGGGATTGTTTATTATCCATGTTGGCAACTGTCACAAGCTGCCTGGAATCCTGCAGACTCCTTAGTTAAATGTATACTTAATTGCGCTTAAGTAACATATAAATTGCATTTGGTTTTAGACAGCAGAGAAAAATGCATGATTACTAGACAGGTATGGCATATATTTTCAAGTTTGTCATATAGATGATCTTCTACTCCATAAAACTCAACGTTATGGTTAACACGAGCAATGGATACAGTTTTTGACACATGCATCTTGGCTTGATACACACTGATTTTTTGAGGAGGATTAGCAGGCTAAGAATTTACAATACACCAGGTGATGCAGTGTAATCGCATATGTTTAAGCTCTTACCTGTAGCAAATGTGAGGTACATTCCCCTCAGAGGAAAAGGGGAGCTACCTACACCACATTATCCTGCTCACTGTTAAACAGAGGAAACTTCATAACTTAAGACCTTAGCTTATTGCAATGTAATTTTTTGGATGCCTTTATGCTTTCATTGATCAACGGAAAAGAGACATCAGCAACAAGAATTTTCTCTTTGGTTCACACAATGACTTCTAAAATCAAGTTAACGAGAGTTTTATTGAAAGACTGTTAGTAAACTCATCCCTGAAGATCACTGTTCCATTGTCACACTCATCGTGTGACATATTGCCATTTCCATAATAAAATAGTGATTGTTACTCTCATCAGAGCAGTAATCCATCAAACCTATGTATCACCTATTACAGCGTCCAGTAACTGAAGCTTCAGTTTAACTTGGAAGAAAATCTGCCTGGACAGAATAAGCTGCAGAGAGGAAATTATTTGTCACCTCAGGCAGTTGATGATTTGGGTTAAACTTAAAACTTATGGACTTTTATCTCCTTTAAAGAAATGTTTACCCACTGTAATTGCTTTCTTATTGTTCACATATAAGTGCCAATTCTCTCTGGAATCTTGAGTCTCAAGATTTCTCATCGAACCCAGTTTTTGGAGTTTAGTGTTTACCTTCTTTCCTTAAATGTTTAGTTCTCTACTTTTAAATATCATTTAAATTTCTCTTGAAATTTAGGGGGAAACAGAAATGCATGATACACTTCACTCTGCTATTCAATAATTTCTACATAACTCTGTGTTCCAAGCTAATTATCTACTCTTAAAATAACATTTCCATCTTGTCTCCCTCCTTTTGAAGGTTTCCCCTACCTCTAATGACTTACTTTCTATGTAACATCTATTTATCTTTTTAAAAGAAACTACCACCAAGAGAGTTTATAATAGTGCAAGAAAAGGGTTACTGTATAACATTTTTTCAGTGGTTCTGATTACTTATGTACTGATATATATTACTCATATATATTAGGTTTACTTAAACAAGCACTATGGCATGTGGACCAGTTCCTCGCTAATGATACCTACGCCTCACTTCCAAGGCATTACAGTCAAAGCCCAGTAACAGGTATGACTAACTGAACTGCTTTTCTGCCATGCAATATTTAATTCATCAAAATTGGAATTCATTGTCCACATACAGCTTATTCACCAAGTTTGTAAAAAATTTCAGAGACACCTATCAGTCTTCAGTAGCACTGCAAAGAAAGCTGTTTTCTGCAAACTCCGATACCTTACTGTGTTCAGAAGAGTAGTAAACCTATTATGCGATGCTGTTTCTAGTATATACTTTAGGTCTCTTGACAACAGCATTAACCTTTTGCCACACTGAAAATTGCCCATTTATTTCTACTTTTTGGTTTCTGTTCTAGCCATTTTCTAATTCAATACAGTACTTTACCTTTCAGCCAAAACTATTTATTAGCTTTGGCAAGGGACTTCTTTCAATTATGTCCTCAGTCTATTATCTACTATTTGATAGACAAGATAGCATGTGTTTTTCTTAAACAAAGGCATACTAGCTTCTTTGTATCAAATATAGATGTTTGCAAAATATGTTTTTTAACTAAAGCTTGCCATCTGTAATTTAATAAAAATTCCTCAATCAATTTATGAACATAATTGACAAGAATTAAATCTTGAAAAGACAACCACAAAGCTGAGATAACTGAGATGGATGCAGCTTACAAATGTAGATAAAAACCGCCATAAAATATGCTGACACTAAATCAAGTTCCTACAGTGATAGAGGTTCACCTGAACAACAGTGTATGTGTCTTGAGAATTTGGTTCAGATGTCTGGAGATAACATAACCATGTTGCTAAGGTAACAAATGTGTTTTTTTTGCTTGGAAGAATAAACAGGCATGTAAAACCAATATAAAATTGACAAGTAATATCTTGATGCCCTAGGGCTTTTCTAGTTTATATATGGCACTTTGCGTAGATGCTTGATATTCATCTTTCACAGCTGATTACCCCTTTCCTCATTTAGAGATTCCTTTAGAAACCAATTGCGTAAAATGGAGAAATAACTAAGGATTCAGAAGAAAGAGCAAACTGGACTGTGAAGGCAGTGCTACAGTCCTACTCAGCTGCTGCATCCATGAGCAAAATGCTGAGCAATTTTGTCTAACGCATAGCAGAGGGAATGTCAATGCAAAGCAACTCATACATAAGGGACCTCTAAATCACTGCATAAATAAAATAAGGTAGCATTAGAACTGTGAATATTACAAAAAAACAATAAAAGGATCCGATTCCATTTCTAAAGTGAATTACACTGGAATCTTTTCCCCTTTTATGTTTATTTTCTATGAACTGTGATATTTTATTTGCACGAATCTTCCTGAAAATTATATTACAAATTGCGTTCGAATGGGAAATCTCAGGGCCCAGAGAAAAGTTAGTTACCCTCAGCACCCTAATCACTATCCAAATATTTTGTCAATTAAATGAACTAGACAAGAGTTTCAACTATAAACATCTCACTTCATGTCCTCAAACAATACAGGTCTGGGATCAGATGACTTTATGCTGCAGCAGTGCTTTTCACTGATGTCTCATTGTCAGGTTTTATTCAGAGAAGACAGAGACTGAAATACTAGAGATTTCCATTTTACTTAACTGCAGCCGCCTTTTTCCACTACAATCTTTTTTTCTTTGCTTCCTTCCTCCTATCCAGTGCCTTCCTCCTCCCAGAGAAAGAAGCATTAAATAAGGATTCATAGAAACTTGAACAACTTGCAGATTTGAGACAGACATTTATAGTAACAAATTTAGCTTTAGCCCTGAGGTTTTTATTCCCTATAAATCCACTATTTGCACTTCTGGGAAATAACCATCTTTCCATCTACTTTCAGGCAATTCAAAGTTATACCTTCTCTGGGAAGTGAGGTCAAAGGCAGAAATGCAGCTCTCAGTACTTCCAACCTGTCCACATGCATCATCACCGTAAAAAGAATAGTTGCTTATAGTTTAATGAATAGTGTTCAGTGCTTTCCCAAGCTAATGAGCACCACTAGGTCATCTTTTAATACATGATTTGCTGTTTGAGAAGAGAATTCTCTTTTGGCCATGGCAGTCATTAGTAATATGGTAACAGGAGGTGACAGCATGAAATGGGGGTGAAGGAGTGAGACATGATGGAAGCGGCAGTATCTCATTGAGCTGGAGTAGGAGCGGAGCAGGAGTTGTGTGAAGGGCTGACATGGGCATGAGGAACGGACGACTGAATTTATGATAAAGAGCTGGGGAATTAGATTGGGAGCTGGAAAGAGGAATGGGGACCTCTGAGATGGGAGGAGTGTTAAGTTTAAGAAGAAAGGACAGGGGCCGTCACACAGGTGGAAAAGGATGGGCGGAACATGAGATGGAAGATTGGTGAACATTTTATGTCAGGAGGAGGAACAGGGAGTTGGTAGCAAGGGGATATGGAAGTCCTATGTCCACAGAAGTGAGAGGCTGCCCTTTTGGGATAGGATGCAAGATAGGACACCTCAGGACTTTACTATGGTAACTCTAGAGCAATTCTAACTGTGATCCAGTTTGGCAATGGACATCATGTACAAACCTACCAGGCCTCTCTCACCATCCTCTCTCGTTCAAGTCAAATGCACTCCCTTTTGCTGAAATTCTTTCTAACTGCAATGCTTTGGGGCAAAACAGAATGACAGCAAATCACTGGGAAGGAAATTGAGATTGCAATCTGAACCAAACAACTTGCACAATTGCAGCACACTAGTTTACGAGCTTTCCATACTCAAGAAATAAAAAATCATCTAAATCAAACCCAACCCTTTAAAATGTTAAAATAATGCATTACAAATGTACTTTCTTCTGAATACATAATATGTTTAAAAAGACAGAGTAGTTTGAAAATAATGTCTTTATACAGCGCACATTGTTATTCTACAAATTATACCTCCACTACAGGAGCGTGGTAGCATATTCCTTCATATGACAAACAAGCCTTAAATTATACATAATTAACCCAAAACAATGTTTGTATGTAATAAACATTAGTTTGCATACTGAAGATTTAAGTTTTTGCATTCTGAATAGAATATATTTCATTTCACTAAAACTTCACCTGTTTTTTCCTCATCAGCTACGTGAGCTCTGTCACACTTATACGTACATACTACAAGAAGCTTTAAAATACAGCATTTGAAGCTATTGCAGCCATTTTGGTAGCTGAACAAATGCTGTACAAAACTGAGGTAGAACAGAAGAAAACAAAAATATTTAATAATATGCCAAGTAACTGGCCACCATACGCTATTCATGTAGAGAGCTACAGGTATTCTATCATAATCCTGACAATTGCTGTTATCATTTGTCATGTTCAATTATCACATATTCAATAGTTGTTCTCAAGAAAACAAACAGGGAACAAAACATATCTACAATAGTTTAAATTAAGTGGCAGACGTTTTGTACATCACAGAGCTTCCTCAACAAGCTCTCAAAAACAGCCTCCAATATTGGAATTACAGTGCTGCACAGCCCAAGCTCTTATCCTCGGATAATAACAAGATGTTTCTTGAAGTTCTTTCAAATGCCTTTTCCCTTAAAAATCAACCTTTTTTTCCTTCATGGCTCAGAAATAATCCTTCTACAAAATAGTTCATCTAGCTCATTGACAGCTTTGATACCATCCGGATAATTCTTTTTTATTGTTTTTGAAAGAGAAAAATATTTTAAGAAGAATGAACCTAATTAATAATGTTGATAACGACAAGTATTTTGTTTCACATTCAGAGGTTGCAACAACTTGAGATTTCGTGTTTGATCGGTGAGAGAATTTTGTTGTTTGTTTTAGAACCTCTAATTAACTCCAGACCTTCATGACCAAGTAGAAACACCAATGGGAAGAACTTGTCCCTGTACAGACATACACCAGCTTATTCATAAGCTGAGAATTAACTGCAGTCTTTGGGAGCTAATGGAAGTGGTAATTAGCAAAACCAAACGCAGTTCTGCACATTTGCTCTCCTGTTTCTTCCCTTTTTTTTGCTATTATGGGGAGCATTTACATTGCAACTGCCCTTACTACTAAATTCCCATCTGAAACCTTAATTATCATTAGTAACCATTTATGATATCAAAACATTATATTATAATTTAAGGCTAGTAAAGTGTTGCAGAAATAAACGTATGCTTATGAAATAAAGTTACTTTTATTAAAACCATTTCAACAGCTTTTCAACAGCTGCTGAAAATAACAAACACCCTAATTAGAACATTGCGGATTCTTTTTAATAAGCTTTGGAAGAATGAAAAGAAAATCCTTCTCTTAGGCTGATAGGGTAATATGTTGCATACCACGCTTAAGGTGCTGCGCAGGAGAGAAATACTTTTCCTTACGTTATTTCTACTTTCCATTTGAATGTCATAAGTTGACTTGGACCATGATAACTCTGAATAGAACACAGAGAGCGCCATTCCTAAGTACTTACTGCATTTTTTTCCTCTAGGGATAAACTGTCAAATGTAAATTATATAGATACTTGCACATTAAAAACCATACCCAATTGTCTATAGATCTTACTCATTGATCCTTGCATTATGCTGGCCTGCTCCTTCGAGTACTAGGAGGCCTCAGAGCAGCCGCATCTGTAAACCGTGATGGGTTAAACTTGTTGACTTGCTAACATTTCATTTTTAAAAATCTCGTGACTCAAAGATACATGCGCATCCTGAAGACTTTTCCATGGGATTCACAAATAGGTCTCCTGAGTAGGTGAGCAGCTCACGGGTGTGGTGAGCTATCAGCAGGGTGAATGACGAGCCATGCTCAAATCAGTCTTAGCCCTTGTATCCGGGCTTTGGTATCTTTGGCTAAAAGATATTTGGCTAAAAGATATTTGGTATCTTTGGCTTAAAGATAAAGCGGTATCTTTGGCTAAAGATACCACTGAAAATAGATGAGTCTTCTCCTACAAAATGAAGCAGGCTGGCTTGGAACCGTCCCAATTTTCCAGAACAGCTTGGCTTCAGTTATGTGCATCTGATCACAGAAATTTAAAAACGGTGAAATGCCATTTCCTTCAGTCTTGAGGTTTAGGGGAAAAAAAAAAAGTTCTAAATGTCCCATCTATCAAAATAGTAGGAGGATTCTAAATTTTGAATAACCTTGATGCAGACAGGAAGCAACAAAACAGCTATACCTCAGGTTTGAGGAGAAGCATCACATTACCATCACAGAGCTGACAAGAAGTGACAAATGTTTGCTTCATCCTATAAGCTTGTTTAACAACCAGAAGGGGACAAAATGTAATGTGTCTATCACAGGCATGCTGTTCAGGATTCAAGTGGTAACTCACAATCTCAAATACAGAATTTTAAAATGAAAAAACCCTGTGTGTCCATTTCTATTAAACTAGGGCAAGATGCAAACTCATTGTGATAGCCCTGTCATCCAGTCTTATCCCCAGCTCCCAAAACTTGCACAAAGAACGTTGCAATCAGCTTCAGGACGACGCAAAATCTCCCAGGCCCTGACAGGCATAATCCTTTGGTAAAATACGCTGCTTTATCTGTAATGCTATCACCTGTCGACAGAAGTGATGTGATGCCACATCAAGGACAGAATATAATGTGATTCAGATATAGATTTTTTTTTTTAAAAAAAAGTTTCCTCTTGCATGAAATAATCTGACTTAGAGATTTCTGACAAGTGCTGTAATTATTTGAAGTACTTATGACAAAATGGCATAATTTGTCAATATAGCAAAGATAACTGCAAGGTGACTAATCAAAATAATTGTGATTAAACCACTTTCTAGATACTGTTTAGATGATGATATAATGAGAATGACAACACAATCCAGTAACTGACATTTAGAACTCTTGGAAATATTTCAAATGTCTCAGGAATAATGTACGTGGAGAAATGTTTTCTGTTTTGATTTTGATGCTACCAAGGTGTTTAGTGCTGTTTTTTTTCTGTGGACCTGTCACTGAAATTCTCAAGCTTCACACAAGATGTCCCATTAGTCTAATGTTACAGTTCTGTCCTGTGTATTGTTCTGGAAGAGACACACCACTCCTGCCATTGTTTTATATCAGCCTGGGTCCCTTCACAGTGTCTCAGATCATTGAAAAATAGTATTGTCTAATGTGTTTTACAACATTTTTCTTTAGGATTTCTGACAGCTCACTACATTTAACCATTTATTCCATACACGCATAGATTTTAAGGACAGAGGGGACCCCTTTATGATCATCCAGTTCATCCTCCTGCATAACGTAGAACCAATAATTCAGGCTGCCAGATTAAAAATCGTGTTAGAAGTACAGTTTATCTTTTAAAAAAAAATCTGGTTTTTATTTAATGACTTCAACTGTCAGCAACTCCATCACATTTCCACATAAAGATCTGTTTTTTTCTTTACCATGGGGCATGGTTGACTTCCTAGGATCACCTGGGTATCTTACCAAATTCCCTGCTGTTATGTAGCATAGCAGTGATGCCCTTAACCTCTCCTATTCTCTTTCTGTTGCAGACAATAGGTTTAGGTTTTGGTCTTGTAAATAAGTCGTAAGTTTATAATATTCAGTACGTAAATGTTTTCAGCCTGCACAGTGCAGGAGGCATTCAAGAAAGATGTTCCTTTGCACACTTCCAAGCTTAATACACAAAGTTGAGACTGACCGGATCATAGGGTTACATGTAATTGTAAGGGAGGGGACTTGCCGAATCAAGTGGTGTCTTTTCATTCTACATTTCCATATTGCTAGAATGTTTAATGGCCCTATTAAAAATTAATGTTTTAGTTCTTGTGTTACTATTTCCTCACTGATCTTGTTATGCCTTTATCTACTAGTTTAGAACTTATGTCAAGATCTTCTCTCATATGTACACCTCTAGATATTTTTTCAGAAGTCATCTTTCCTCTTGGAAAAACTAAAGAGACAGACTTAGGTTTTTTTTATTGAGAGAGAGATAGTTCTTGTATTATTTTTATGAACCCTTTCCAATTTCAACTTTATTTTGAAAATATGGTCTCTGTTAATGACTTATTTAATGTTATACACATGTGATAAAGCATCTGCTTTGACCTAATCTTTTCCCACTTAAAGGCAAGCTTTACAGCTACCTCTCATAGCTATCTTTTCACACAGGGATAAATTACATTTGGCTTCACTATGTTGACACTTCAGTTATTTTCAGAATTATATTTTTCAAGAGTACATTGTCACCTCTCCCCTCCCTCCAATTTCCCTGGTTTAAGTATGGCAAAGCTTTTTACTCCTTGAGGCATGACTTTTCGTTTTAATCAAGAAAAAACTGAGTGTTCTATGTGACCAGCTTGCAAAATGATGTAAACTTCTCTGTTGAATTAAGACCTTCTTTATGACAGTCTTTTCTCATTCAGTTTTTTAGAAGACTTCATCCTCTGACCAAGCAGTCACAACATGTACAAAATTACAATATTTCTTCCACTTCCTCCAACCTCAACTACAAAACAAAAATGACATTTCCACAAAGCTATAATTAGTTCTCTACTTTGAACTCAATCTCTGGTCCATAGTCTTTCTACTGCTTTTAAATAGATATTAATAAAGTTCTAATACATATGGCTATACCTGTCTTTGCTCCTAGGAAATGCAAAAGATTATGGCTAGAACTCTTATGTTAGTTCTGTATGCAACCAGTATATCAATTAAATAAAAAAAAAGTATGTATGGGCTCACGTATTCATGTTCTACATGAACAGTTTATATCAGACACACTGATCCAAACACAGCATTGTTTAACAGACCTCTAACGTATTCAGGTCATCTATCGAGTGTACTTATTGAACCCTCACAGTCCTGACAGACTCATGAGCCTGTAAAAGAAATATGATCACCAGAATGCAGCCTTGAACTTGGGAGGACAGTATGCAGTAGATCATTTTAATACCTATTTGAGAGTCAATGTCTTCTGGTATTTTAATAATGCCGGCTAGTATTGTAGTAAAAATAACGTGCTTGAACTTTGGAAAATGCAGTTAAACTTGTGTGGCACCTTCAGAATTTTGTCCCCTCTACCTAAAGCCTATTATATGAGAAGACTGATTTATCACTTGATTGGGTTTTATAAAGCTATGACAATTCTTTGCAGAGAAGGATGAAAAATATTCATCCCCAGAGCTTTCATAATCCAGTTTTAAAAAAAAAAAGTATTCTAGTTTCTCTTTAATTTCAAAATAGTCAGAGCCTTATAGACCTGACATTTTTTAATCAGAGCAGAACCACTCTTTCAAGCCTTCCAACTAACTCCTATTCTTGCTTTCCAAATTAACTCTGTCTTGTAGGAAAAAACCAACAGATAAATATTTTCACAGCAGTATGTAAAGAGAACAGACAGTACATAGACAGAACAGACATCAGGGAACAAGTTCTGAGGTCTCATTTCCTACACTTGTATTCTTAGTTCTCTGAGGATAGATCCCACCACCTGCCTTGTGAGACCACTGCTTTGAAGCTCATGCTGTAGCTACTCTTTAGCTATTCAAGCATGACTGGGTGACCACCCAGAGCATTGCTAAAAGTGGCTGAATACTGGTGGACTGAGCTGCGATTCTCTCTTCCAAACAGCTGCTGATTGCCACAAGACTTGTAAGAATTGGTGCATCTTTCAGCTGAAATTGGATGATGCTTGAGGAAAATAGCATGCCTGCACTCCGAAAATGTCACCCCAAGTCCTGAAGATCTCAGACACTGAACAATCTTCTGTAGCTGAGAATCTTCTCCCTGATATTTACTATTTAAAAGAGAGCCTAAGAGGTAACGATAGATCTAACCAGCATAGCTAACTCAGGGAGGGTGAGTACAAAAGGTTACACTAAGACTTTAGACTTTTAGATCAGTACTGAAAAGCAACCAAAAAACTGAAACACATGTTCATGAAGTGAGCAATTACTTGCATTCTACAAGAGCTAAAGTTTCCAAATGGCATTACAATTCGGATGCTTTAACACAGCTGGTGCTGAAGGTGAATACACGGGTGACTGTAGCACAGTTTGCATTCGCAAGGAAAAGGTACCCCTTTTACCCACGTGTCACTTTTGCTCTTGAAACCAAGAACAGTGCTCCAAAAATAACCAAAGGCTGTAGATTACTTTTTTAAAGCACAAAATAACTCCAACAACACAAAAAACAGGGGCAGCTTACATGACCCTCTTTAGTTGATCAATCAGTGCCGCTTCTATGCTGCCTGAGCAAATGCCTACACAGTAGGACAAAGTAACAGCAGACCAAAAACATTAAAAAGGGAGACAGCATAACTATGAGATAAATTATAGCTAGAAACATTGATAAACATTCTTAGGAAGGAAAGAAAGGGGAAAGTAGAAAATACTGAATCATTCAGAAATGTATACGGTTACCTTAAAGTTCAAGAGTGAGAATCACGTATATCAAATGTCTTTGGATAAAGATACAAGAGAACAAACCATTAGCAATGTCACACTAGGAACTTATTTCTGATGATCTGCTCCAAAGAAGAAAGTAAATAAGGCTTGCTTCTGGAAAAAAAATAAAACAGAAGCTGCATGCAAAGACTGCGCGCTTCTAAAAGTAGATATCTTTGCCATAGTGTCTCTTGGAAAAGCACATCAGCAACACACAGAAGCATCCAGTTTGTCTGATGTCAAAACCAACTTTTAGAGGTATACGGAGGAAATTGTTCTAGGAAGGACTACTGTACATTTGATTAGCGAGGAGGAACTAATTTCAGGATCTCAACAGCCAGTGTGGCTTCAGGAGCTCTTTTGTGATCTAAAAATCAAAATAGCAGCCTTAAACTGGAATTGAAAACAACTATTATGATCAGATAGCTTGCTTAGTTGGGTTTTATGCCAATATAAAGAACAGATACAGAAATAATTGAATAATATAGAATTATTTAAGTTGGCAGTTCAACCTTTTTAGAGTAGCCTACTCTAAAAAGCCAGTCTTGGAATCTCTAATATCTGAAAACCTACTGAAAAAAGGTAAAGGGCTACAGGAATAGAAAGGGGAATATCCAAAGAATTGCTGGCCTGCCTTCCTAACTTTGGAATCTGTAAAGAGCAAACACTTAAAGAATCACTTTATCAAATAATCAACCAGTCTTTCTGAAGGTGTGCATAAACAGGCAATATTCACTTGACAAGAAAAAATTGTGTTAAACAGCTACAGCTTTTTTTTTGATACTACTAATAAATATCCATTTCAAAAGAACATTTCTTTTAGGAAAAAATATAAACCTGATTAAAAGTAACGAATATCTGTTGATAAGTTTTTCCAATAACTAACTCGTTATCACTATTTAACGTTATCTCATCTCTGCGCTAAATTTGTCGATCTTCAGCTTCCATTTATAAGACATTTTTTATATATATTTTTAAACCTTTCTCTGCTAGATTGATGGCACATCTGTTAGGCACTTTCTACTACACTGACATTTAGGGAAAAATCTGATCAACATCTTGTATTTGATAAACACTTCAAAACTTAGATTCTTGAATATTTTCTCTATGAATTGCATTTTCTCTTTAATCTTTCTCTTTAATCTTTCTTCATTCAACTCGCTGAGCTTTTGTGTATTTTAACATTCATCCTGAATTGCGGACACTGGAAATGAACACACTGCTGAGAGCAGTATTGGCACAGAGAGTTTGAAGAAGAATAAAAACTTATTAGGAACCTGAAAGATCAGGTGTCTGCTTTTAAAGCCCACCATCATTAGAAACTTAAAGACACAAAGGAATAAGAAAAGCTCTGCCCAGCTCTTTATTCCATATGTAGATAGGTTATATCTTATGTTAGCAACATCCTATGCTATTGAGCCATTTAACAATATTTCCTTACATAATAACCTCTACCCAGTGACACTAGTTCATGGTGTGACCGTATCACAGCAAAGGCTAAAACCCTGAACTAGGTGAATACAGATATTAAAGTCTTCCTACTTCTTGCTGTTAATTCGTCATTATCTTTTCAAGGACATTGTTTAGGATTACAGCTGATTAATGCCTTATTAGTTCAGTTTAAATCATATGGCATTCAATAATTTTAAGTTCAGGTACTTTACTAGCTGTACTTTTTATGTTTTGATTTCTGATCTTCCTGTTACAGTTTTATAGAGGAAGAAGTTCAGATGGGTTTAGATGAGCATCTGAACATGTGCTATTAGGAATGTGTCCGACAGTGGGCCAACAAAAGAGACGAAAACAACATGAAACATAGTAATTTGCAAATTTCTTTGATACATGTGTTTTAATTTTTTTTTTTAATTTTAGGGATGAGGAAGATGAGATTGTGAACTTTCACCTTCAACTCTCCAATCCTTTTTTAGCTTCTTTCCAAGCACTTTGATTTCTTATTAAAAGATATTTTTGCTTCTTAATTTTTTTTCTTTTTAGTATAAGTACTTCCCTCATTTCTTCCTCCTGTACACTTTTTAAAGCAACATGCAAATCTATTGAAGTTTCAGATGAAATTTGCATTATCTGGGGTTGGATAATGGGATTACTAGGGTGGATCAGCTGAAATAAATTTGTTTAGTCTCAAATGGAATAAATTGGCAGGCCATGGCTTTTGGTTCACCATCCTGGTCAACTAAGTAATATTCCTATGCAGCAGACCCTTTTTTATATACAGAACCAATCTAGCATGAAGTGCTTTGAAGTCAGTTACTTACAGTACCTGAAAAAGAATGCACTTAAAGTCTATTTATTTATTTATTAAGCAGATAGGGGACTATGTGCAAGCAAAAGTAATGAGGAATCAGTGAATAAAGCAAGCTAGCAACTAGATTTAGAAGGTCAAATGCCCACTTTTTGTCTACGGAAAGTGCATGCACAAACACGGGAGGAAAGCGAGCACTTCATTGTCCTAAACTGAATTGTCACCATTTTATTGTCCTCTTTCAATCTTCCTTAAACTCTTTGGGAATCTGTAAATAACAGCAAACCATATTCTGTTCATGCCGTTTTAGATGAAGATTGATATATACTCTCCTGCTCTAAATACAATGCTGAGATGTCACAAACCTTTGTGGGGCCACGATTTTTAAAAGTAGTATGGGAACAGTGCTGTAATCATTCAAAATTACACTGAACTCTATAGTCCTCTATTACAGTAATTTTTCAATACAACATCCCATCCCTACTTTTAAAGCACAGTTGCACTCAGAAGATCATAACAGGCCTTGGATAATAGAAATAATACTGGTTATTGTAATCCCTCTGACATGAGCTTGCCTAGCAGCAGCCAGAGTATCCTCCCATTAACTTTCCATTATACTTAGCGTCATTTTGCTGCTGCTGTGCTATTACTCTCAATATGTCTCTCTGCAAAAAATAGCATCTCTATTTTCCGGTAAGGTATCAGCTAAACATCAAGGAAAAAAGAATGCCATACTCAAATTCTCCTTGTAAACAGAAAAGGGAGTGTACAGGGGACGGAAGGAATGTATGGTCCCACATTAAAATAAATGACTTGAGCACTCTAATTAGGAAGACAACAGGCAAGATGTGAAACAATGAATCTTCTGCATAAAAGTGAATCACATGACTGACCCCTTGGATTTCTATCAGCCAGTGGAGTGATGAAGTAAGTATCTAGCCAAATAAAAATATTTCCTCAAATGCAGACACTGAATGAGTTTTCTTTTTGTTTTATTTTCATCTCCTGGTAACTGATTAAGTAAATTCTATGTGTTTTCAACTATGATAGGTTATAATCTCTATTATTGGCTCAGTTGAAAGCACTCATCAGTAGAGTGAATTAGTTCATCACTCCATGTGTCACTCCTACCTACTATGACACAATAAGGCCTTTTTTCTGGTGATGATTTAATGGAGCTCAGAAGTGCAGCATATATTTTTCATATTCCAATTCACTTCTTGTAACCCAAAATATTTTTTAAATAGGTGCTGGTTGATTGGTGAGTATGTTTCTTAAATAATGTTTATATGCTGTGTGTAACAATACAATGACAAATAGAAAGGAAATGAAGGCTAAATCTAATTTTGAGAAAAATGCTTCTTTTACCAACCTGCAAGGGGCTGAGTTGCCTTTGAGATTATGCTGTTTTTAAAAATAAAAAAAGAACACTGAGTGGAATGCAAGAAGTTAGCTTCTTATGTATTTTCGTCATCATAAACTAGCAGTTTTCATTAAAATCCAGATGGATTAGAAGGTGATAGATGCAGCTTCTTGCTGCTGTTTCTCACATTGCGTATTCCTTCCATATATCTTACTGATATGAAATGGTTGCATTTTTGCTGGTAATAGTAAGAAACAGTAGACTACGAATGCAAATTTATTTTGTAGGCTGAGAGGTCCATTCAAAAACATTTGGCTAGGACTCATTCAACTTCATTTTTACACAATTTCCCTACACGGTCACTCCAAGCTACTAGCATATTATTCAAGCGCATGCCAACCTGACGCAAACATTCATGGGTTCACTGGCTTAGGGAACAATCACAATTTACACCCGCTGACAAGCAGTTGACAGAAACGGGCATATATTCATATAAACCCAAACTATGTATAAATCATTTTTACAATTACAGAGAATACAAGTTGAAAATGTGTACTTGCTGAAGGAATAAGCTGTATTTATTCAGTCCATCTCACACTGATGAAAGACTGAGTTATCTATTTAAAATGGCGTATCTAACACTCAGATTTCAGATGGACACAGTATTACAGATACAACACACTTTGTTCTCATTTATAAGATGCAAGTTCTTTGGGTCAAACCCACGTCCTCCTTTTTATACAAGACTTTGAGTATCATAGGCACTGCTGGAAATATATAACAACAAATAATGAATTTTCCTTGGAAGAGACTTTAGGTAGAATGAATTGAGAAATTCTATATATAAAAATGAGTGCTATACTAAATGCATAAATGTAAAGGTACTTCAATCAAATTCTTTCCCTACAGCTTGACTCAGCCAGGGGAAACAGGTATGAGAGAAACAAATACAGATCCTATATATGTTCAAGTTTTAATTTTCCCTTTCTGCAATTACATAGATAAATGCCAAATTTAAATTGGAAGGTTCTTTTGATAACATACAAGCAACTATGATGATAAATAACCATTCTCTAAATCTTAAGAAAAAAATGTTAGTTTAAAACACTTCTGCAGACTTGTAAAGTTAGACTTTCAAAAATTATTTTGTCCAGCTGCAGTCTTCATGAATGCAAGTTTATATATTTGCATGCAAATCGCATAGGTACACAGTAACGGACTGCTTACACTAGTACTACCTATTTGTACCTACAGGTTGCCCAGAGAGGTTGTAGAATCTCCCTCCTTGGAGATATTTCAAAATCCATCCAGACATGGTCCTGGGTAATCAGCTGTAAGTGGCCCTGCCTGAGCAGGGGGGTTGGATAAGATGACCTCTAGAGGTCCCTTCCAACCTCAACCATTCTGTGATTAGATATATGCAAAGATGGCTGTATCTACAAATATTACAGTCGTTATTACGATATCCACTCATATAGCTACGTGTTTTAGATAAATGTGGAGCAGTAGCTATAACTTCAGTTGTTTGGTGTTCTTTTGATAAAAATTCAAGATGTACCAAAACCCTAAAATACATCAAAACATTGAATGCTATTTGAAGATAGGTTATGGGTAAGGATCAGCTAAATATTTCCTTAAAGAAAGATCTCACAGGTAGGCTAAAAGAGAACTTGCCTACATTACCCACTTACGTTATGGCAGTTCATTTCATATTTGTTATGTTCTATTTGTCAAACATTCAGATATATAGTCAACCCATCCCCCCCGCCAAGTTTATATTAGTCATTACATGATAGCATATAGTCACTTCAGTATGCAGATATGAAAACTAGGAACTTAAATTGGAAATAAAATGTTAAAAACCTGGTTCATATCTACATTCCATCGTTCAATATGATAATTTGCTTCAGTCCATTCACCTTGCATGTGCCTCCCATTCCTCTCCCACTGCAATTACCTTCACTGTTTATTGCGCACGAGCCATTTCTGTTACTAATCCACACTATTTCCATATGAGACAAAGGAAACACAGTAGCTGCTATTGATCCATATTTCAGTGAAATATTTAACGTGGTGCCCCAAGGGAAAATATTAGCAAAATATTATAAGGTAGATCAAGAAATTATTACAACTAGAAAGGAAAAAGGGAGTGATAAAAGAAAAAACTGGGCTTAGGAAAGGTTAAGAAGATTTTATTCCTCAAGGATCAGTTTTGGCCCCATCTTGTAAAACATCCTCACTGTTAAAGAATTATTTTTAATAAAAATAAAGAATGTTCTTACCAAATCTGCTGATGAAATGAAGTCACAAGATTTCATCAATGTAGAAAAAGCTCAGGACATCATACAAAAGAACTATATATCCTTGAGGACTCATGAAAGACAGACAGAATGAAGTTCAGTAGTGCAAGAAAGGCAAGGCTAGAGAATTGGAAACTATTAACAAAAGCATCTGCTAGAGTTGAAAGATCATGAAATAGAAAAGATGAAAGAATGAAATGTTTGGCACTACATGATTAGGAATGAGATGACCAAATGTAATGCTAGGACACATCAGTCAGTGAGACTTGACTTAAAGAAGCTCAGTAGACATATAGAAGTATTAGTGTTATTCAAGCTGTAGTCCTCTGTATAATTCATCGTATGTATTCAAGGAATAGTACTGCAAACTGAAACTAGATTCAGGGATGAGTTCCCTGAATGATCAAGAAAATGGATTCTTAGCAAGAGCAAAGATGACCAGACTCTCATTTTTACCCTAGGAAAACCAAAGTCAAGTGCGAAAGGCAAAGATTCCCTTTGAAGGCAATCTGAAATCCCATAGCAGAAACTCAAAGCACAACTGCGTTTCAGAGAAGAAGAGTTCAGGAAACACCTTTTTACACAGTTTGGTTCTTGTAACAGAAATTTTCTGTCTCCGCTTATGGGAGTGAAAAGTAATTGCCTTTGAGGTACATGCTTGCAGATATGGAATATATAACTGCAGAGAGCTTCGTTAGCTGTTTACATCAGCTAGCAAATGAAACAATTTCTATAGCATATCTGTAAACCAGGGACTTAGGAGACCTTATTTTTTCTTTACGCTTCTTACTATGTTGTTTTTATAACACATCAAAGATCTCTCATTACAATTAGATCAACAAAGAAGCCCATCACCATATCAGCTTATTACACCCAATTATAGAACCTGAGCTGCTTTGTTAAGGCATTCATTAACCTTTTCAGAACTTATAATAAGAAATCTAATCAAATAGAGGTGGTAGGGTGCATTCTGAAATGGGAACAGTTGTCATGTACAGTAAATTTTAATACACTGACTTTTCTTAAATTAGCTAGTTTTATTAAACTGAATGAGGTGAATTTCTTTTAATCAGCACTAGCTGTACGAAACAGGAATTACTCTTCACTGTAAAAATAATATATATTGTCTGGAATGAGTGTTACAGACTATTTTGACTTTTATTCAAATTAAAGGTGTAGCATTTATTAAATTTATTCTTTTTAATTTTATACCAGGTGAATTTGCATTCTTAAAGGAATTGCATAAGCAATTATAAATAGACCTAATTCATTTCTTTAGTATTTATCATTCTAGAAGTACATAACATGCTTAAAAATAAGTAGAGACTGAAATGGCAGACAGTTTATAGAGCAATTTTACCAAAATAATCAGTAGCTACCCTACAGTACTATTTTAGTAAATAGCCCCTGTGAGAGTAGATTGAATATGAGCTGAAGCCAACTGGTAGAGGAATATGTTGCACTGTCTGAGGCCTATAAACCTAGAAAAATCCTCCCGTGAAAGTCAGTCTGGTTAAGAAAGTTGAAGAAAGAGCTCTTGGAGAACGATAGTTGAACACAACAGCTAATTAGATCAGTCTCCTGAAAGATGTGACATCTGGGATCTAGTCCCTTTTCTAATGAAAATTTAAATATTCTGTATGAATTGAAACAGTTTCAGAAGGAAAGACTAAGAGAAACCTCAGAACACTTTATAGGCTGATACTTGCAAAATATACTTGGGACAAGAAAGGAATTATTTTGAACCTTTGTTCTGAAAGATGCTGGGGGAATTTGGGCCTATGCCTATTATTTCCAAGAGGTGTATCATAACGGCCAGAAAGTATTTTGCAAATATAAATCTAGCCTTTGCTTTTATTTAGAAAGCCAGAAAAGCAACATGGTTCCCTTTGATTTTTTTTTTCCCTCTCATTTGTCCAAATATTCTGTTGCACACATGAAATTTTCTTTCCTAAAACACACTTAACTTCAACTTGCACTATTTTACATAATTTATTTTTTTAGACATCATTACAATTTCAATTATCTTTTCAAGAGCACTTTTAGCTCCTCCTCTCAAATCTCTTGCATATCTCCAGTACATCGTTCCTAGGTGTGGGAGGACTCAAATGGAAGCAGAGTTTTAGAACATGTATTTTGGGCTTAATCAGAAATGACAAGATGGATATTTCAGCCACGATATGGTTGTTCTTTTCACAAAGATTTTCTGTTCTGTCTGGCTTCTTCCTGTTCCTTTTGTAGTTAGCACTTTTTTTTGGGGGGGTGGGGTGGGGATGGGGGCTGTTATTAATTTCAACAATACGGAATTTGGTTGATGTTCACACATTGTTCTCAATGCTATCTGGAAGTTGCAAGGTGATACTTAGAAACCTTATGCAACTGTGTTCTGTTGCACAGTATCAAACTGGTTTGAAAAGAAATACAGTTGTGCATAAAATACTTAATCAGATTACAGTTTTTAAGCACTGTTAACTCATCATTTAATCTTGTGCACTGACAACAGGCTCTCTACTTTTTGAAGCTCACTGGTGTACTGTCAGCAAGACTCACTGTAAATACGCAATTTTTTAGATTATGAGACCAACTGATAAAAATCACAATTAGTGCTGTACTTGCCTTATTGTCTAGATATAAGACAGTAAATGGAGAGCTTTATGAAATATATAACATTTACTTGCCATAAGTTTGGCAAGTTGTTTTCTACCTCCTCTTATATCAAATCCTTATAACCTGTCTCAATGATAACAGCCAGTTAATCATCACTAATTATTCAAGGGATTATTTCACATGCATAATTACAGTTTTTGGTTCACCAATTCCCTGTAAAATATTGGCCTATAAAAGCTTCTGTTAACCTGACCTTGCTGTAAAATACGTTATTAAATGACCAAAGCTATTACTGAAAAGAACTAAAGGCCAATGTGTGAAGGACAGAGGCAACTACTTCCACATTTAAATATCTCTGTTACTAGATGAAAGTGTATATGAAGCCAAGGTCAATTAACTGATTACATCCTGATTCTCATCTGCAATTTTCTTGGGTAACTGAGTAGTAGCAATTTTGGAGTTGAATGAACATAAAGTTGAATAAAATTGTAGAATTTCATTCCAAATAAAAGATTTGTGGAAACAAGCAATAAATTGTAAATTGTATTTGTAGAGTGTCATTCCAAGTGCTGAAGTTGATAAAAGATGGTCTGAACTAAGAGACTACTGAAAAATTCAGAGGTATAGGAGGCTGTTTAAAAGCTAGGAAGTGAAAGTGAACAATAGAAAATAAAGGAAAATGTCACTGTCCTAACTGTAAATATAATAAACATCTATTAGACACTGATTCAGTAAAGCTGTCCCTTTCATAAAAGTCTCTGTTCTGTTTTGGGTACTTCTGGAGGATGACTCTGAGATAAATATGCACCAGCTAAGACCTGAAAATGGGATCATGGGGGTGATCACATTGCGATCTCAGAAGTTCTTGGATTTAAAATCTATTCTTTGGTCTTCACATAAGTCAGCTATGGCCAGATTTCAAAGGTCTTTAAAAAGAAGACTCTTTTCTGGACTTTTCAGAGGATATGTAATTTACACTGGTGCAGAAAAGTACACATCTCCTGGAAAGAACTGGGTTCCCTAATAAAACACATTACCTGGAAGAAGAAAATGTTTTTGAAACACTACCACAAAATAACCATGTGATCTCTTAAAATCCTCCCTCCAGGTTGAGATTAATCCATATATACAGAAACTTATTTCTTGGCTTCTCACAGCATTATATTTGGGTATCTGTTTAAATACATTGACCATCAACATCTGATAACATTCACATAAAAATTTTATAAATATTAATAAAAATGTCAATAAATATATTTTTTTATCATCCTGCTCCTTCCTATTTTTAAGTATTACTCTTAGTAAGGAAACGTAGTTTCCTACGCACTTAGAGACTTGAAGGGGTAAAATAACCTGGACGATGGGACACAGTGCACTCAGTAACTTTGCAGGCAATACCAATTTTGGGGAAAATGGTCAATATGCAGGGCTGATATTCAAAAGTACCTCAACAGGCTAGAAGGTGGGCTGATGGAGACCTCATGAAGTTCAGCAAAGAAAAATGTAGTCCTGTGTCTTGGATGGAAGAATCCCACACAAGCAGTAGAGACGTGGGGCCAGGTGGAGAGAAAGCAACTTTGCAGAAGAGACCTGAGAGTGCTGGTGAACAACTTGAACCAGAGCCAGCAGTGTGCCCTTGAAGCAAAAAAGGGCCAACTGCATCCTGGGCTGAATTAGCAAGAAGGTAGCCAGAAGCCTGAGAGAAGTGATCCTTCTCCTCTATTCAGCACTTGTGAGACCACATTTCAAGTGCTATGGCCTGTTTTGTGTCTCCTGGTACGAGAAAGACGTAGGCATATTGGAATGAGGTCCTGCAAAGGGCCACAAAGATGGTGAGTTGGATGGAGCACACGGCATATGAGGAGAGGACAAGAGCTACCTTTGTTTAGCCTGGAGAAAGAAAACAACGGACAAACCTTATTGTCATCTGCAACTACACAGTGGGAGGATGTAGAGGAGATGGAGCCAGATGCTTCCTAGAGAGGCATACCAACAGGACAAGAGGCAACAAACACATGTTGGAGTGTGGGAAATTCTCACTAATTATAAGAAATAAATCTTTTCACAATGAATGTGGCCTGATACTTGAACAGGGGTCCAGAGAAGTTGTGGAACCTCTATCCTTGGAATTATTCAAAACAACCGTACAAGGTTCTGAGCAAACACAGAACCAACTATACCCTGCCTTGAGTATGAGTTAGAACCAGAGATAACAAGGGGTCTCTCCCAGTTAAGTGATTCTGTCTTTCTAAGTGTCCGGGAGTCTTTTGGGGACTGATACAAATCATTGCACCATTTTAATAATCTACTGTAAATGGGTAGATCTTTCCACCCTGAAGGTTTTTCTTCTGGTAATTCACTAGCATGCAATTCTCGCATTAATAAAATTTTTGCTCACGGTAAGTTCCAGGAGTGCTACTAAGCTGGTAACAAGTATGTATTAATGGTTTTCTAAACTTGACTCCTAAAATGTAGCAACATTTGTTAATAATAGTCTCCAAAACTTACAGCAGATGCTCACTTCATTTGTTTTCAACAATTATTCCTCTGCAATTAAGAACACTTAAAAAGCGCTATCCCGAATCAGTGCAAGGGTATAATATAAGAACCTAGGAAAGCCCACCATGACATTTTTAACAGCAAACCCTCCCAATGCATTTCACTACGTGCAATTCTGGTTTTGGCGCTGTGTTATTGTTTATTAGGATTTGCATTTTTATACAGATTTAAGCATTGTTGGAGATTAGAAAAATGAATTGAAAGAAAGAAAAATAGCAAGAATACGAAAAAGAAAATAACATCTGAAATATAAGCCTAATGCATAACCCTGAAATGAATCAAAACAGTATAAAAGACAGGATAATCTCAGGAAGCAATGAGGAAAAAGTTGTTTACATTGGTATGGTTTGTAATCCTTTTGATTTTACATGTAGTTCTCTTACTTCAAATATAGAGCCTCTGGGCAAAGAAAAAGCCTTCCTCAAAGCATCCTTTTCTTCCCTTGTTCTCCCAACAAACTCTTTTGACTACATCAACAAACTCTTTTGACTACATCCTCCACTGAACAAATGTTCTGCAGTGTTCAACACTATCAAAAAGAAAATGAAAGACAAAGGTGAAATCCTTTCCTTTCAATGCATCTGAGCTGCAGCTTTGCTTGTGGAAGTTGTCAATTTTCCTCCATCTCACAGTGCTGTCTGCCTACCGCTGACCTATTGCTCCCTCACATCCGAAAGCTGCATTTCCAGTCCCTGGTGTTTTATAGTACTCCTCACTATCTTGCTCTCTTCTATGAAATAAGGAAAGACTAAAAAATCACAGTGAGCTCATGTGTAGAAGGGAAACAGTTCAGTGCTGTCTTGATTCTTCTTACATGAAATACTGCAACTTTTTGACTCAAATAGTTGAAAAATTGAAAGGAGAAATATTTCTATATAGATCAAGTTGTTTCTTAAAGAAATGTTTCATATTGAATTAAAAAATGCTAAATAATGCAAAACCTGCCAGGTGACAGCTCAAGGGATAAGAAATGGTTAGAAAGCAGCAAGGTTTTCGTTTGGGTTTTTTTTTGTTTGTTTGTGTTGTTTTTTGCTTAAATTTAAAGTAGAAAAGCAGTATACACTTGGAGAGACTTAGAGATGATCTTTTACAACAGAAAAGTCAGAAGAAAATTACAGTCTACAGTTTTGCTATTAATCATGATGTTTAGTGGACAAAAACGACACTGAGTGGTGGTGCATGGACAGTTCAAAGGACTGTATTTGAATACATTTTTGAAATTAATATCTACAATGATGTGCTGACTGTACACCCTGTAAGAATTCTTACACAGCTGTATAATCCAAGTTGAATTTAGAGACTGTCATGAAAATTAGTCCTGCATTCACGAGGTAATTCAGAGTTGAAAACACCTTGTCAAAGACCTATATAATGAGTTAGTTCCATATATCCAATCGATATTCATCTGTTCAGCTCAAATGTACAACACAAATGTTCTCAGCATCACAAATGATCTCCCACCAGCAATGTCGTGTCTTGTACAGCAAATGCACTCCAGGAGAACAAGTGGCTTATAAAAAATCTCCTCCCCTCCCACAAGATAAAAAGCTAAATTCTTTGCAGTAAATTATTTGGTTCTGCTTTCCTAGTCATATGTCTCTGAATACCTCACACAAAATTTAGTTCAGCCAATAACTTCTGTAAAATGCAGGCTACTAACGCAGTACTGTGAGAGGTGAGCTCTACTGGCACAGCTATGTGAAAGGGTCTTTGTCTTCACAGATTAGATATTTGCAAGTCAGCAACAGTAGTGGGGGAATTGTCGATAAAATTACCGGGTAGGTGGGCTCAGGTCAGAGCCAGCGGTGCACAGTGATAGTTTCTACGTTTGTGATAACCGACAAAAGTTAAGCAGAAGCTGAAGAGGTACATGGGGAGCACCGCGTGAACATAAATGAGTACAGTACTAGCTTTTAATTTTTTATCATATTAACTTAAAGCATCTTAAGCTTCAATGGAAAGCTGGAATTGATGTATGTTGTCATGGATGACAGCATACATCAATGTGCTATTTTAAGAGGCTAAGGAAGCCAAGAATAGCTGAAAAGAGAACTGCTGCAGTGCTTAGAAATAAAGCAGAAAGGCCAAGGGTGCAGAGCAATTGTATCGTTTGCCTGGTATCTTCAGGAGAGGATGGCTTAGCAGCAGCAGCAACTGTCTGGTTGGAGAGAGGCTGGGACTTTCTCCTGAGGAGCGCCAGGGCGCTACGCCGCGCTGCATATGGCTGTACGGCTGGATGAATAACTTGGCTTTCTGGCAGCAGGCAGCAAACACCTGTCTGAGGCAATATGCTCAAGGAGAGGATTTAAAACCTCCACTTCCTGATTTCTGGTAAAGATTCCAAACACCTATCAGGCCCTGCTGGGACTGAAGAATTCATCCCACGTAACAGATTATTGCTGGGTTTCGGGGGGGGCGTGGAGTGGAAGAAAACACCCAAAAGGAACCCTTGAGTATATAGCTTCTCACTTAGTTTCACTAGTGAATTACTACTTTACAAAGAGCAGAATACAAACTTAGAACAGATTATTTTTTTTTTTGTCTTTTCAATTGAAACATAATTATTTTTACTTGGAAGTAAACTTTTAAGCAGACTCGCATTTAGTAGACATACATGAAGAAAAAAAAATACTAACTAGTTTGATCTAGCTGCTTTCCTGAAAATTAGAAGACTAAGGACTGAAACAGAATCAAATAAAATGGAATGATTTACACAGCTCTGTCTAAATGATCTGCAGTCAGCAGTCATTCTGCATCCACCTTTTAAGGCTCACATATACACATTTTAAGTATGCTCTCAAACAGACTTTCACGCAACTGTAGACGCGTTGGTAGATGTAGGAGAGAAAAGTCATCTTTCTGTTCTGTTCCTACTCTTCCTTTTGGAGAAGATAAGAAATCCATCATCATTATCTAGGGGAATCACTTGTCCACAGGAATGGATGTGGCAGTTACTTTATGCAGCAATATAAAGATAAGAAGCTCCTTTAATTCCATCCATGAATGAAAGAAGCATTACCGAGTGCTGTCACATTACAGACTGCTCTTTGGAAATTAAACAAAACAATTATTTCATCACCATTTGAATTTGTTTCTCATAGTCATGTTCTAGGGAAGATGAGAATTTAGTTCTCTATTTTTAATGAGCTGAACATATATTGAAAAAAGGCACACTACAATAATACTGGATAATCTTAATACTGATATATAGGTATATAGCAGATGGGGCAGAGTGTTCATAAGTAAATTAAGCTTTATTACTTTTTCTTTTTATTTGCTTAAAGCGTATTTGTGAATTCATAAAAATAATTCCTCTGGCTAAATGCACTTTTTAATTAGCTGATGTTCAGTGATACAGAGAAATGTAATATCTGTGACAAGACTGGTATCCAATTGTTCGTGTAACTCAGTATCTGCATTGTTGCTAGGGAATATGTTCACATCTCATCTGTTTTTCACCACGCTAAGACTATTCCTAATGTTAATATTAAGGTTACCACGTACTTCAGATGACAACAGGTTTATTTGCAGTTTAACTATTTGTAGATAAACCATACAGAAGTCTGTGAACAACTAACCTTAAGACTACAATAAGTTATAAAAGCAGGCTAGTCTGAATTTTAGTGCGCTCTGTAGAAATTACTCTCTTATTAAATAGCTACTCTTCTAATGTAAGCATCACCTAGTAAGTGGTCAGATTGTACAGTGAAAGCGTTCAAGAACTGCTTAACCTACTGCTATAAGACTTTTACTTAGAATTTGGAGAGATTTTTTTTGGTTCATTCTGCAAAATGGCTGTTGGCTTTGTACTGTTAACCTGTCTCAGCAGCTTTAGAGCAGAGACTTGACACATGCTCATAACCAAACCTTACTAGACTGAGAACAACCTGCACTTGTGCAGTGCTTAATTATTTTTGAAAATTTGACCATGTATTTATCTAGAGGAATATATGTGAGCTGAGCTCCTCAGAACACTGGGCATTCTGATGGAGCTCCTCTGAAAATGCATACCGAGAATCACATGCAACACTAGAATTTTTAGCCTGGGAAGAAAATTGCCATTCGGGGAAGTTTCCTTTAAAGACAAAGGTCTAAAAGTGAGAACTTATAAAATAAGTTGGTTTTTTCCTTACTGAGTTTCTTCTAATTCTTATTGTTTCACCTTTTTTTCAGAAGCCACGCAGATTGCTAGCAACATTTTGTATATGAGTAATAGAAACCAAAAACTGCAGAATAATTTAAAACTGAAGAAGCATCTGTAGAAGTACGTAGTTATCTCAAAAGAATTATTTCATGCAAAGGTAATAAATCTATTCGGTAAGCAAACAGAAGAAAAATAAAACAATAAATGAGCCATGAGCACAAGAAGCAATAAAAATTTAGCAGAACTGCCATCTGAGGCAGCAAAACAACTAATCACAGTGCATGAGAAAAAAAGCCACTGACTATTAGGAGAGTTTCAGCTGCTAATGGGTGTGAAGAATGTTTAGGCTTGCTATGCAGAGAGTCATTTTGCTGGCGATGCACAACGAAGATGGAATTCTGAATACTGTATGAAGTTTTCAAATGCTGTTTGAGAGTTGATGCTCTACACTTTTATTTTCACAGACTGTCCTGTGCGTAACAAATGTAGAAACAATTGAATGTGCAACTTCTACATACAATTGGCATGAATGGCACGATAATACCACACACTGCAACAAGTTATGGAAAGCATGTTAGGAGAGGGAAGTAAATGATCAGCAGGTTCTAGCAACAACAACAGAAAGGAAAAAGCAAGTAGTAGTAATAGTGCCATCAGTGGTAAAGTGGCAGTAAATATTAAATTTGTGCCTTGGACAATGAAACAGCAGCAATTTCACTTTTGCTCCAAAACAGTTATTTTAGGTATTACAGTGCAGGCAATATGCAAAGTACCTGCTGAAATATTTAAGGATGATAGCATAGGGCTAAAGATAACATTAGTCTTGACTGAATAACATGTTGATCATTAATGTAACTCAAGCTCCAATTTTTATTCTTTAAACGGACCTTTAAAATGCAATAGTATATAAAGGTGATTGAGTCTAATGCACTGAGATGATCTAGATTCCTCACCTGCTTTTTGAAAAAGAGTTACTAGAAACCTTCTAGATGCTTGCAATCTGAATGATGGACTGAAAAGCAAGTTAATAATGGCTGTAATAGAAATGTTTCTTAGAAATATATTCCATTAGTCTGAGAATGAGAGCTTTTCCTTCTTCCACTTTATAGCAGACTTACTATATAGACTGAGAGATTTCCTAGTGAAAGTAAGACTTATGCATTTTTGGCAATAGACCAAGGTCACTAAAAGCAAAATAATAATGGGATGACTACATGACACAGGTAGTTTTCCTGCTAAAGAACGAACAGCAAGGTTTCTTATTTTCTGCCAAAAAGGCCACAACAAATTTCCTCATTCTACTACATGAAATACAGCAAGACAGATAGCAAGCAACTGAGTTTGCTCCTGGCATTCACATTTAACAAAACAAATGAATAATTTGATAACATTAGGAAAATGCCAAACCGTGAACATTCATGAAGGAAAGGACTGAGAGTTGACTAGTCTGTCTAGGTCTCCATCTAAGAAAAAAAATAAAATTAAAAGGAGTGTAAATCTGGCAGCAAAGCATAATCTAGCAAGAAACTCAGGATGGAAAAATGTGACCTGGTAATAAGGCACATATTTTAAGGATAGTTAATCTTTGGAATAAAACACCAAAGGATACCACCACCACCCTCTCAACACACCACCTTTTTCTTCCTCTTGGTTTCTTCAAATTAGAATCAGATGGAGGATGTTCTCAGTAACATTAGTGTTAACAAAATAAAATACAAGGGTCCATGCGTAAAATACAATGGCCTGTGATATACAGGAGGCTAAATTAGATTATCTCATGATGCTATTGTGCCTCAAACTGTGAGAGTTCACTCTTAAACGAACAGGAGAAAAATCTTTTTCTGATCTCACACAATATTAACATGTTACACTATCTGACTTAGCAGAATTCAGTTAGTTGAATTTTGAGTGACACTGTCCTGTGACACATACACAGCTTTATAGTCAGTGTCTAACATAACGAAAGCACAAATATCACATTCAAGGCAGAGCTGTTCTGATCCCAGAGCTCCCATTGTCATGTGAGCCAGAACCAGAAAGCAAATACACAGTATTGAGAGATTTGTGCTCTGAAATAAGTATTATGCCACCTAAAAGTCATGTAAATGCTTAATATTGACTGTCTCTATATTGCTCTATGTTATATAAGAATATCTCACAGCTAAACTAAGTAACTGTCAAATCTTTAAATGCTTCAATAACCCATTTGATTTTAAATCTGCTTTGTGTCTCAAGGCAGCTCCTTTGCTTTATTTGTTTTGGGCTGTGGGTTGGGGATTTTTAGTGGTGGTGGTTTAAGATTTTGTTCTGTTTGTTTTCACAAAGATGTGTGTTGAAAATGCTCTATTGTTGCCATTGATGAAGTATCCTCTCTATTTCATTAAAAATTAAATAAAGACCCAAGGGGTTGAAGGAAAATGGATTTTTCATTTTTCTCCCTTTTGCTCTTGAGAATGATTTACGAAGTACAAGTGCATTCATAAACTAGATACTATACCCTGGAGAAAATAAACTAGATATTACTCAATTGTTAGTGGTACATATTATAAATGGCCACCACCAATTTTACATTGTTTGTTGAAATCATTTTTAACCACATAACTCTCACTCAAACCATGAAAAATTGGATTGAAAAATGCTCCATTTATCATCCAGATCAAAACTTAAACTCACATGTCTCTCCTACCATAGTTAAACCCGAAATTATATTGTCATGTTTTATTCCATTCATTAAAAGTTACAAACACATTGAGATAATATGTTGTTACAAAAGCTGGTCGTTTGCTTGGCTGTCAGATTTAAGAAGCACACATAAATGGGTATCGTTAGGTAAAGACTCACTACAGGATTTCAGCCTTCACGCAATCTGGACCTTAGTGTCAGTACTATCCTATAGCTTTCAAATTCCACCTGCCTTCAACAACCTTTCTTTCCCCTGCAGGTAAATTTTACCCGGGTGGGACATTGGGACACCAAAGAGTGATCCCTAATGGGCATCTCATACCTGTTAGGGATCTCTCCCTAATGGGGCAGGATATATGCATCACTATATTCAAGCAGGATTTTGGACGCTCAATAGTGAGAGCGAGCCTTGTAAAATTGGTTGTGCTGCTTTCTCAGTTACGTGCACTTTTCCAGTTGTCCTCCAGAAATCTGTAATACCCACATTCTTTCGAATGACCCATGAAGCATCTATGAAGTAAAAGTGAAGGAAAGGATAAAGATGCATCCTTAGACTTGCCTAAACTGCGTTTGTCAGCAAAATTGACACTGGCAGAATGATACTCCGGCTACATCTAAGGGGAGGGAGCAGGACTACCCTGTGAGACGCAAAGGCACACATGAGCTGGTGTAAAATGAACTTGCACCCTTGAAATATTCTCCAATTCTTTGAAATACTTGAAAAAAAGACCAGTTCTCCCTTAAACCCCTTCTCACTGTATAATTTCAGATATGATCTGCGCATTAGTTAATATTTATAAGCCATCCCAAAAGAAGCTAATAGATACTGCCACTTCATAACTGTAGCAATTTAAACAGACATTGAATAGGGTTTTTGTCATTGCTGTTGTCAAACGTGCAGTCAAGTTAACAGAAATCTGCTTTTTTAATGGATCTCAGTTTAATAAACACAGGTGAAAATATAGTTTTAATGATTTTAGAAAAATGGTTTAAAACTTAAGGAGAGTCTCTATTATCTTACAGTGCTTGACTTGTTCTGTCTTGCCATTTCAGATAACACTACTGACAGATAGCACCTACACATATATTTAAAGTTCAATAAATAGCCGCTGGCAGTGGTATTGCAAGGAACTGCATGTAAACACAACCTCTGCAGCACTTCTTTTTCCACTTATTCCTAGCTGCAGAGCTACAGCTACTGCAGCAAAGCTTTCAAACAGTTCACATTTATTGCAGCTATGTTGGAGAACATAATTACCCTATACTAGCCCTATGTAAGAGCATCTCTGAAGTTTAATTAATGATGAGTGCATTAAGCACTCCATTTTTAGGAGACAAAGTGATCCAAGCCCCATCACATAAATATTTGCTAGCTCCAGGAGCATGTGCAAGAAGCATAGAAGGGAAAAATGACGAGATTCAACAAAGCTGCCTAACCTCGCCGAGGCTAGAGGTATTCCCAGCTTCATAACGTTGAGGTTTCACCGAGCTAAAGGAAGATGACACCTCTTAGTTACTGTTGTTCAGTCTTGTTGTTTAGTAAACTCTGGAAGCTCTGGCACATGTGAAGAGTAGGCGTTTATTTAACGTAAAGGTCTGAGGATACCTACTTTGTCACACCAGGGAGGCAGTTCAAATGCAATACAATTAGCTGTCTCGAGAAGTCATGTTCCAGACGGGAGCAGAAATACCAGCAAGAGCCTCTTTTCTCCTAATAACAAGACAAGTCCACTGAGAACCAATCAACCCTGCCACTGCAGAGCCTGTGTGAGGATTGTTCTGCACTAATAGACTGGAAGAAAGTAAATAATGACTTTTTAGTATTCTGAAAGCTCTCTCTAAATCACAGAAGGCTCTAATAGCATAGTTACACATTTAAAAGTAATATTCACGTTTCGGTAACACAAAATGCTGGGAATGATTCATAGAGTACGTTTCAAAGCCTTTCCATCCCCCACCGCATCACAAAATAGCAAGAAGCTGTTATAGAAAATGCTTTTTGCTTTACAAACATGATAGGTTTTGTTTAGTGCCTCACCAGTTGGCCTTTAAACAATTACTGAAATAGCATTTTTAAACTGAGCACTAAATTCAGCTAAGTATTTTAAGAAAGGCAATGAATTTGGTAAGGATGCAAGTCACACAGTCAGTATGCTTATATTTCTTCCTCAGTAGAAGGCTAGAACAACCCTAGGCAAAAGTGAAGTGGCTGGTTGCACATGGATGGAGCAAGGATGCACGTCTGCAATATCTGTCTTTAGACCTCTTGAGAGCATCAAACTTGAGCATCAGTTTGCAACAGCTCATTCTGCTGAACTTCTGTGACATGCCCGCCATAGAAAAAAGGCACACACATTTTACAAGAAAGAGAGAAAGAAAACACGTTTAAGTAACAGGAATGTGTGTAAAGTGTTGTGTATATGACAATATGGAATAATCTCACAAATTTGGTAGCATTCCAGAAATTAGAACTGGGCCCCAGAATACATCTCCAGTGGGACAGGAGATTATTTTGAACAGGACATACAAGAAAAGGCTAAGGCTGCTGTACTACAAGAAAAGGACAAAGCAATACTTGGAACTGGCTAAAAACTTCTATAACCAAATGCAGTGGATTCTTAAAGCAACGGACAAGTGAGTCCGGGTGAAATGGCTGCACATGCACACTAAGGTACAATACAGCCCAGTTTCAACAGTAGATTCATAGTATTTGTAACAGACATTATCTGTAAATACTTTCGAGCAACTGCTGTATGTATACCACTGTCCATTTATATTATAATTGTATACCAGTTAATAATTATATAATGTGTAAGTACTATTTCGTGTGTTTTTTCTCCAAATGTGATCACATTGTTTTCACGTAGCATAAATCTTGTCTATAGTTGATTTTCTAAAACAAGCAGACAAACAGGCATTCATCATACCACACGAAACAATGAAGTTTATCAAGACCAGTATATTTGGACTAACTGTGCAAAAATGCAGTCCTGTATACAACTGTGCAACAACGCATCCCTTTGGAAAAGACTGGGTTGTTCTAAACAGAATATGTCCTTTTCTTTCAACCTACACTTGACTTCCCCCTCCAGTTCTTTTTGAGGGCAGCATCTTTGACAAGTATTTCTGAAATGGCACAGGACTGATCTTCACCTATGATACTGCAGTTTAATAGTCTTTTCAGTTGACTACTAAAATAGGACACTACACAATGAAACTTCTGCTCTGCAATTCCAGAAAGGCTGCATCATGGGTGAAGAAACAAACTTCTCAGGAAAGAACTACTTGCTTCAATGAACAACCACTGCAGTACAGCAGAAAACCAAGAAGAGGGTCTGCACCTTAAATCATCTAATTGATGATAGTACCTACGGCTGTGGGCTACAGCTGCTTTCTTAAAAATCCTATCCAACCCATTTCGCCTATGCTTACTTTTATTTAAAGCATGTTATTGACAGATTCTTTCTCCAAACTGTTAGAACAACATTGAGTGGAAAAAAGTAACAATGAAAGGGCAATGATCTAAACAAGACAGCTTTCCTCAGATTTTCACAGTTAAAGCATGACGTTCCAATAGGGAGATACAGAACAGTGTCATTTACAGCCACGGCCCATACGCTCCCTTCCTGCATCCTCCTCTCCTCCCACCAGATTCATATACTACATTACTTTGGCATTAGACTAGTACTCCTTAAAAGCTGGCTTTCAGCCTGGATTCTGTTGGCAATTAAACCACTACATTGTTTAGATTTATATAAGCCAAACTAGACATAAATGAAAACAAAACAAATACAAGAATACCAATAAATCCCATTAGTTGTGTAACTCAAAATATAATTGCACAATGGCTATTAAAATATTCCACACCTCTTCTGTAAGAGATAGCATCTAATATATCACTGCCTGTTTCAGATATGCAGGAAGCCAACAAAGCTGCGAGGGATGTGGTGTGATTACTGAATAACTTCATTAACTTACTTAGAAACTACACAGAGATAAATTATACAATGCAAAATATCACATACCTCAAAATAGGTTCTATTTTTCTCACAACGTTATTAAAAGCTTTAAACACATTTTTTTAAAAAATTAAAGATAACTATCTCAGAATAAGTGGCAATTTGATGCCTAGGCCTTTTCTGTCACCCAGCTGAATATGTAGCATAGGTAACAAACAGGGCCAACAGGAGAGGGTTGGCTGCGTCTGCTGACATCCATCACCCTTCTCCTCCCCAAACCAAGGATATCCCTACAGGAGGAAAAATTTGTTCTTTGTTAAGAATGTCTTCATTAAAAACCAAGTGAGTCAGGAGCTACTGCAGTATTTGTAGCCATTCGTACCCAGACAGTGTAGTATCCTCCTAACCCACATTAACGTCCTTCTGATTAGTCCAGCTTTGTAACTCATCTGCAAAGTTTTGTTCCTCAGGTTCCCTCAGACTCGAGTTAGGGCTGTCATCACTCTGCTGACCAACACTAATCACCCACTAACAGGGTGGCTACTTGGGGCAGGTGCCGGGATCTCCCTTGCGGATGGTGCAGGTTGCTCTCAAGTTTTGCAAGCCCAGATCAGAGGTGAGCTGCCCCACAGCTAGCGAGCATGCCTCCGGAAGGACAAAATGCTTTCATAAGCCTTCCAAGGCAAAAAACCATCAGGTTCTATATAATAGCCATTTCCTAAATGGTAGTTACACAGCATGATGATCCATGCCGCACCAAAATGAAATGTATACTCAGATACTTCATTTGATTTTCTTTCTTTTCTAAAAGGAATATAAAAAAGTAGATATGAGATCCAATGAGCTAGTATGTCCTAACAGAGCAGACTCAGAGTATTAAGAAATTATATTGTAACAGTATCAAGAATTATCATAGCACTAAATCATCACATTCAAAATATTACAAACAGCACTAGTTGTTACCTTCTAAGCAATAGCTTAAAATTATTTGTGTGTGGATGAAGCAATGACTGTTCAATGTTGTTTGAGGGGGAAGAGAAGCCCTCGGCAGCAGTGTAATGTGTCCTTCTGCATACGGCAGCCCCAGCTGCTCTCTTCACACCTCGATCACAACGTGCAAGCAATGAGGTAGAAGCGCAGCGATAGCGGGACACGCAGTGCCTGCCATCCTCAGCAGGTGGGTTGGTGCCTTGGAACTTGCTGATCATTTGGAAATTAGCTGTCACACCCATAGAAAACTAAGCAAAGATATCATTCTTAATGTGATGTTCACCGAAATGCTGCACAATGGAGCGTTGCTAACACGTATCAAGTACAAGGGAACAAATTCCCATTCTTAATTATGCTAGGTCTGAGGGCTGGATCAGACCCTAAATCTCTGTATTAGGAGATACATATTATAAAATATTAGAACATATTTCCTATGTTTTCAAGACAAATGTGTATATCCAGGATAAATAAAAGCAGCTGAATGATTTGAGAATTATAATATCGTTTTATTAAAACTATTTTGTTTGTAATAATAATTTTGAAATATTTGTAAGTTCTAGTTTTAAGACATAGGATACAAAATTCAGTGGCCAAGGAGGCCCACAACGTATTTTTTAAGTGCTACAGTAAATGCACATGAGATTGAAAACCATACAGTTGATCTCTTTCACAAATAGCTTATTATCCAACAAATTAGGATAGAGGTTCAATAACAGAGTACGTGACTGTGTAAGGAGGATTAGAGATGGCTCTGAGGAATGCCTCAAAGAGTAAGAGCAGAAAATAGTAAAAAGACAGCCAATACAGAGGTATGGAATAGTATGGGAAAAGAGGCAAAGCTAAAAGGTGAAAACCTAATTGGGGAAAATATGCAAAGGGTAAGCAGGGTAGATTAAATGAGCTGAGAGATAAAGACAAATTATATCAGGGCTTTGGAAGATGCTTTGACTGCTGGGATCAGATGCAGTAAAATTCAGCGATGGTGCAGAATCACCTCGAGAAAAACTAATCATGTTTGGAGTTGTGGGAATGGAAGATTTCTCATCAGATCTCTACAAAACAATTACCAAGGAAGGTGAAGGACAGGAGAAGAATAAAGAAAAGACAGAATTTAACTGTATTATAGAATGAAAACCGTAAGGCTAAGGTAAAAATGGATAGGAAATAAAAGCAGGTAATAGGTGAAGTCTGGAAAGGAAAAGTGCAGCCATCAGTGGAAATCAAGAAAAAGGTAATTGAAAAATTCAGAGAAAACATGATGAGAAGCCCAATTTTGAAAACAGAGCTGTGTGGCCACATATTTACTTTCTTTTCATTGTTTTCTTTCTTTCTTTCTTTTGTCTTAGTTTTAAAGTAGCCTGTCAGAATGGTCTCCAAGTGTTAGGGGAACAAGCATCACTTGCATGAAGAGACCGATTCATTTTTGGAGTATTTATCAGAATTTTTTTTCCTATTATCTAAACAATTACCTTCTTGCATTAAAATATATCATCAGTACCTAATTGATGATGTATTACATCTCCTCTGTCTTTCTATCTGTTCCAAGCAGAAACTGTACCATTTTTGCGCAGAAAACAATACCATGTCAATAAAGGTTTTATCTACACACACCCTCCCTCTCCCTCCTCCATTTCATTTGTAAGAGTGAGAGGTTTTGTGCTGTACTCTGCAAATACGCACACTGTTGTACAAAATTGATACTTTAGCCTTTTCAGCGTTCTCTTTAGGATACGCAAGTCTAGTGTCTCTGCAGATACATTATGAAATGATTGATTCTGCAAGAGTATTTCTTGTACTTTTGAACGTTTTAATGATACAAAAATAAATTGAGTTCAGAACTTTCCATCCTTTTTCTCTCTTTTCTTTCTGAAGGGAACATGTAA
The DNA here is from genome assembly GCF_018139145.2 of Gymnogyps californianus. Taxonomy (NCBI): domain Eukaryota; kingdom Metazoa; phylum Chordata; class Aves; order Accipitriformes; family Cathartidae; genus Gymnogyps; species Gymnogyps californianus. The sequence continues at coordinate 19,153,456 of NC_059479.1, forward strand.
TATTTTTTTTTTTCTCTCAAAAGAAAGAAAAAAGCAATCACACTTCAACCATTAGTGTTCTCACTGAAATTGCAAAGCATCACACTAAATGTACCAGCATCCCTTTGACAGACATATAAGAGCACCTACTCACTAGTTCAATGGAAAAAGTTAGTGATTATATATACTGAAGTGATTGAGCCAACGACGACTCTAATGGAGGGAAAAAACCTTGATTAATAACAAGTGCCACTAAAAGAATAGATTGTTTTATGAGGAACAAATCACAAAGAAAGTAGCAATACAGCATGTCCTTGTCCATTGGCTGAGAACTGGTAAGGGAAAGAAGAAAAAGACAAATGCCTGAAGATCAGGAACAGTTTTGCTAGAAAGATTGTAAAATAAATTTCTCCCTCATCTCCTCCAATTCACAGTGTGCAGATATATCAAAATAGGTAGTACATGGTTATGTGTTTCTGGAAATCTCTTCCATATTAACTATGCTGCTGTTTTCATGGCTTGTACTTAACGCATGTGAAACTAAGGAGGATGCAGGATGATTTACCACAAATCACTGCTTTTGTACGTTAAGTTAGCATACCATTTATATGAATTAAATACTCTGTGTTTACATACTCCTAAACACTGAAATGTACACACACACACAACTGCCTTTGAATAACGTTGATCCAGTTAATACACAGGGCAGGAAAACCTTTTCATCATTAAAGAAGGCAAAGCTTCAAGATAGGGATACAACACGTGTTGTAGTCTCATGCCAGACATTTGCATGCAAGCAATATTCAGTGGTGAAGAAAACAAATCAGTGTCTAAATGAATCATTTACTATGATTCCATGAAAACCTTTCTACTTTTATTTAGACAAACATCTTGATTTTTCTAAAAGAGAAAATGTATTGGTTTAAAGAACAATCATAAAACACCGACGTATCTCAGCAGTAGTAGTAATCTCATGATACTGTCAGAAGCATTGTACCAGGCAAAGTTTGAGAACTGCCCCAAACAGGAAATCCCATACAACTGGTAAAACTCTATACAGCCGTCAGCAGAAGACTGTTAGGGATCCTACTGTAAATCAACTTGCTTGTTATTTATAGCAAATACTAGCAAACAGAACTCGAGAAAGATTTTCAGTCAAAAAAGGAAAAAGTCCAAAAAGAAAACCCTTAGATTTTTCTTGCTTCTGCTTCTTACCTCAAAAATAATTTTGAGGTAAGATCTGAATCAGAAATGATCGTTTTGGAGAAAATATTGCTTTATGAAGTACATAGATCAGCTTTGTAAAATACATTTTAGAAGTCACCAGATCTGATTCCAAAATAATTTTGCTATTTTACCCTAAAATGGGTGATCATGACTGACAGACACTCTACAGCCAGATTTTACAACTACCCACGTGAGACTGAGACAGTACAAAACCGTAAGCCACAACTCTTCTGTGAAAGCAAGGGATAAATACGCCGCCTCTCTCACATAATTCCAAGGAGAGCCAGGAACTGCAGCCACCACCAGCAGTGGTACCCACGGTTTCCATTGGTTTGGTCCTTTAATAGAGTGTCTGCAGGAGTGGCTTTAGAGCTACAACAGGAAGCCCATGAGTTGCCAACAGTTTGAAACTGACAGCGCTAAACATCAGAACACAAATCGCACCTATACATTCTTGTGCCGATTCTCTTGCACTTATCCACTATGGCACCAACATAAACCAAAGCAAATGCTGCTGAGATTTAGTTCTTGGTCCATCTCCCATTTGTGTTTGAACACTACTTTGTGCATTCAGTGCACTTCAAAACAGATTCACAACGGAAGTTTCCCAACTACTTTCTCCAAAAAGTTATGGAGCAGACGGGCTGTACACACATGCACACACATAGCAGAAACTGTGATAGCCACCAGTAAGTCTGGCATCACCAGCAGCAGGCTGTAATGGAAAATCACCTGTGCTGCTACAGTGTGCAGTTCTGGATATGGACTTAATCAACCCATTCCGTTGTTTTTATTTTTTATCAATTTTTTTTACTTGTTAGAGTGCTTAAATGAAATCATCATAGCCAGAATGATTTATTTGGTGCATATTTGTTTCTAATCTTCTCAGGGGAATGAACAGATCTGTTTTCTTAAGAACTACAATCCTAGCCTCTTTAGCAATAACACTAACCAGATATTGGCTTTTTTCCTGAAAACATCAAGATTTGTTGCTCTACAACAAATTGTTTCAGACGCAATGTCAAAGTATCGCAGCTTGAGAAACCTATTTGGTGAAAACAAGAAAAAAATTCTGAATGCAAATAAATAAACAATTAGGCCCACCCTACTAGTTGTTACTGTTATAAAAGCACCATTTGCAAACCAGTACCTACACACTTCTTGTAGGGACAATGCTAATTTATATATTACAAATACAAGAAACAGCTAAAGTTAATGATGGAATATTAAAGAATTTGGTGAACAGACTACAAATGGTACATTTCTGATGTGATAGACTTTGCCTCTGCAGAGTGCTTGAATATTCTGGCTCTGAATCAGCAGAACACTTAAGTGTCTTAATAGGATAATTATACCAATAAGTATAAAAGTCATTCCATTGATTTTAGTGGCGTGACTCAAATCTAAGTGCATGCATACTTTAAGTATTTTTCTGCATAGTGACCTTTCGTGTCCCTCTAAATAGGAGCGTATGCTTAATTCTACATTTGTAGTTATTCCTGACCTCAAACTGAAGCTTTATATTCCACAGATATCTCTATATTTTATTTTGAAAACAAAGTAATAGGCTTCCTTTCACTGTTGTTTAAAACTGAGCTTCTTGTTGCTGCAATAAAAGACCAGCAGGCTCAACAGAATAGAAATAGGAACTGGGCAAAATCCGTATTGATGACACTGTATTATTAATAAATTACCTACTGTGAACTTTCCATGAATTATTAAAGCAAATAAATCCTATTTTAAAGTGTTATAGATACTAGATAATTTATAAATATGGGATCATTGAATTATAATTCAATTTTTCCCCTGATCTCTGTCTGTATTTCCATTTCCAAATGGCTTTTAAAATGTCCACGCGGTATTATTTGGTATAGCTGTTTATATATGAATTGGAATGCTCCTGCTTCAATGCAGTGTTGCCAAGTTTGCTATATACCTGATGCACTGCAGGTACCATAAAAGGATAGTTGCTTATCCAGAATCTGCTCTTTGCTATGAAGTGGTTCTTTGCACCACACTTTCTAACAGGACATACGTACGCACCCTTCTACACCAACACTTAGAATTATTCCTGTCCCTCACTCCTGGATAGTGAACGCGTAATTGTATTTTAAAGAGACTGAGAGAGGAAAAGGCAGGCGAAAAGTGAAAGTGTATGTCAAGTACTCCAACAACTTTTACTGGCAAGTAACCTTTCTTCTAGAAGTTCACTTCTGCTCTCTAACAGTTGATGGCTCCCAGCAGCTCTGCCATCAGATTTCTGGAAGAGAATCTCAAAGTGCTCCGAGTGAGCAATGATTGCAGACGTGCCCTGCCTAAGGCTAACCCGGGGATGGCATAGCACTGAGCAAAGGTATGGCTAAGCGTCCAGCATGCCATGTCCCAGTGCTGCTGCCTGAACTCTGGTAAAAGGCACTGAGACAGGGTTGAAATTCTCCGTTCCTACTTATACAGCCGGCCTGCACATACGCAGAGATCCGCTGGACAAATGTTGTGCAGAAACTGCAAATTTTATACATCCCACTGATGGAAACTAAGAGCTGGGTGAGCGTAGTGCGTCTGTACCCATGCAGTTGAAAGAAAGAGTCTTGCTGACACTGGGGATGTGAGATAAATTTCTTCAAGGGGGTTTCTGAAGAAGTCAGGGAGAGTAATCTCCTGACAAATCTAGACTTCCCCAAGCTGCCAGCCCTAAACTTCTTGACACTATAAGGAACAAGCCACCCTGCTAAAACAGTTTTGATATATCCAGCATTACTATCTTGATATGTTTTTTATGTTGAAAATAAAATGTAAAATCTCCTTAAATGAAGGAATAGAAAAAACAGGGACAAGCTCTCCGTGCATTGGAATGATTTATTTTTATTTCAGCAAATGCAATGTCTCTCTCTTCTGCCTGCTGTGTTTCAGATACAAATCAAAATAAATCTGTAGTAATTAAATTAAGAGCTTACACATGCTGTTTTGGTTTGTTTTCATACAGTTTTTTTCCATACTTGGTACCTTTTTATATTTTTATTTTTCAGTTGAATTTAACATGTACCACAAAGGATAGTACCACCAAGACAGTGTTATATTACCACTGTTCATACTTTCCCACCTACGTAAGTCCTGACCTGCAGCACCTATTCTTTTCTTTCAAGTACTGAGCTACTTGGGTTAAAAAAAAAAAAAAAAAAAAAATATTTTGACATGACTGCAATTGTAGTTTTAAGATTTGGAAGAATGCCTATCAGGGATTAGGATGAGATCAGTCTACTTACACAGAGTTTTATCTAAATGTCTAGAGGCAGAACTTTAGTATACTAAGCTGCCTGAAAGCTACGTAACAATTGGTATCCAAGAAAATCTCCAAATAATTTTTCTGGGAATAGAGGGAAGAAGAGTTGTGGTAGAAGTTGCTGCAACCAAAGAGAGATGCTCAGAATATTAATTCTGATGTTATAATTTTTTTCTTAGCTGTTAATAAAATCAAATTATCACTAAAAGGCACGGTTATGTGTGGTCTTAAGTGAAGTTGAACTTGGACAGCAGTCTTTTAGTGATCACCTGCTATTGAGGAACAGAGTGAATGCTGTGCTCCTCTGCCTCATTGCCCCAGCTCTAGAACGCAGCGAGGCTCAGACACGTGCACAAACGTGCTTGGCAGTTTGAGCAAAAGATCTTGGAACTACCATCTTGCTGCAATCCTGTGGTAGGATTTCACCAGGATAAGAGGCAAGTTTGAGCCTTTATGCCTAAAATGATTTGAGTTCCTCCAGTGTCTTGATATTTCTAGCCTTGCTGTTCACTGACAGCCTAAGGACACTTCAGCGCTGATTTCCTTCTAAGCAAGGCAGGAAAGCGTTCAGCCCCAACAGCGTTCAAACAGTCTGGGAACTGCTGTTTGGTGTCGTAGGCCTCCCTTGTGCTGGAAAGCATTAACAGTCAAAAGATAAAAAGAACACGATATGATCACTTTTGTGGAAGTATAAGTGAAATGTGTCAGGTAGAAGATACATACTTAATCATTTATTGCCTTTTTGATGCTAGCAAAATACATCACAGAATGTACTCACGCAATCCTTCTAATGCTAGTAAAAGCACATATTATTATATTTATAGATATAGTACATAGTCATCAGCTTTATTTACTCCAAAATATGTTTTATCTGTAAAATTATGGCCTACAGGCACAAAACCAAAAATATATTAATACTGTAAGTATCTCTGGTCTTTGGTCAGCATTGATCTTTTGAATTATTCATTTTATCTTTCCTGTTACTGATTCACTGGTTTATAGAAGATATTGGAAGAAGTAAGAAACATCTCTACCACATATGTGCTTTTTCTAGACTAAACTCAGATAGATGATTAAGCTAAGTTAATACATCAGTGATTTGTAAAATGAGACTTCAAAGATTGTAAAATAATTTGAATTGCATAAGAATACATTTATCTTAGAAGACAGAACTCTGGAATATTGCAAGAAACTGTCTCCATGGTGAATTACTGAGAAATTGCATTGCTGGAATTCTACAGCAACTTCTATTTTTTTTATTTTATATACATAATTAAAGAAGTAATGACATTTTACTGCTTGATAGTTCAAGTTATCTCTAAGAAATGCTTTAATTCTATCTTTAAAAACAGTGTTTTGATATTATAAGTAGAAACAAGGAGAGTATATGAGATCACAGTTCAAATGGTAGGGTACATGTGCACGTGATTTATAGCACCAGACAATGTGAAAAATGTCACCTTTGCATCATGGATTTCCACTGATATCAAAAGGAGTTTTTGTTGCACAAAAGACTAAGGAATAAAGTGAACTGTTTTCTACTTTGCTATCTCTGTAACTTACACTGACTCTGTAAACCTATCTTGGAATCACTGTGAAATATATTGCTAACGCATTTTTAGCCTGTGAAAGTTGGAATGAGGTTCCAGTGAGACAAGTTAATGAGACACAAGCATAATAATTTGCCAGGCACTTTCTGACAATGGATAATTCAGTAGTTCCTACCCTACATTAAGCATCTTGGCTAGGAGTAGTAAATATACAATAAAAGTTTTACGTTAATATACAGAACACACTGTAAAATTTAAACAAACACTTTATGGAATTATGAGGGAGGGAGGAGGAAGGGAAAAAAAAGGAAAAGAAAAAGCCTGTCAAACACAGCTAAGGCTTTGCTATTTGACATTTGAATAGCCGGCTATTCCTTCTTATCCATAATTCATAGTTGTTGGGTTTAGCCTTTCAACAGCGTAAAATGGATTGAACGTTGAACACAATCATTCTAACAAAGTTTCTATACATAAGCAAAGTGAATAATGCTCTTAGAAAGCTGATTTTATTCTCAGGAGATTCAATGAACCTATGTTTCCTCTCCAGTTAGTGTCTTCATTTCCTTTTGGTTTTTCAGATTCTTTCAAAATTTAGATCAAGTTAATAAAAAGCTCAAGACAGACCAGAGGCCTGACTGAAGAATCAAAGCTTAGCTTCAAAAAGTAGACTCCAGAGCTGGGAAGCTGCAACCCGTGAGCATTTTTTGACACAAAACTTTATGGATGTCCAAGGGGGTCCACAAAAAATGGAGGCCAGCAAAGCAATGGCTAGTTTCCACTATCGTAGCATAGCTGTTACCCATTTTTGTCTCCATTTAAAAGTTTCCAGGACTGAATGCTCACAGAGATCTAGCTTCAGGAGCTTACCGTAATGCGTTATTAATGTTTGTAAATTGCTTTCACAACCTTTAACGAAAGTGAAAAGGACAGTATTGTTGCAAAGTATTTTTCATTGATTGCCTGGAGATTCCCAGCAGTCAGTCTCCTATTTCACTATGGCAATATTAATAGAGAATCTCTGATATGAGAACCAGTAGAAAAGAATGTTTAAGATCCTCAGAGCAAACCATCCACTGTATGGAGGAGAAGCCTCAAGCATTTTAAATGGTACTATATCTAAAATAGAAACTGCAAAGCATGCTTTATCTTTTATAGCTTGTAAATCCAAATACATCTTGAAAATATGAATACCCCAAAGATGCATTATACAAATTATCCAGGAAACCACATTTCATCTTGAAGGTCTGTAATACTATCAAGACTTGGCAATGGCTGGGAGCCATGTGTTGACATATATTGCATCTGCTTAAGGACTTCACTGTAGAACCCTTCCCTAATTGTACAAGCTAACAGGAATTTATAAAATAGCAACATAAGACATGGTTTATGAGAGTGATGTCTAATCACATACCTAGTACACTTAATAACACAGATAAATCAAATTCTTTCATCCATAGCATAAGGCTTGTTACTGTTCAATAAGAACAATAAGCTGTCCCATAAGCAAAACAGATGTTTTTCTGTGTTTACAGATGAAACTGCAAATATAATAAACCATAAAGCACAATGCTTGCCAACCACACGTACGATAATGGTTTTTGGTTTTAAACACAAGAGCTATAACCTGAAAGTAAATGTTCCTAACTGCAGCAAGACTGAGCCCCTGGTTTTGATATCAAATATCAGCATCTTACAAAGGAACAGGATATAGGTACCACAAGGAAGAGGGAGATGCTCAGAGCACACAAGGAGGGAGGCGGTCTGATTTCCTGAGCAGAACCCTGGGACAATTCCCTGCATTCACAAATTTTCTTTGTGGATCCTCTCGTGTTTAAAAGGTGCAGGTTCTGACTGAAACACCTCTCCAAACTTGGCACGTTAATTACATCTCTCTCTGTTGTAGAATCTTTTAGAGAAGCTTATAAAGTGGTCTTCCCTTAGTCAGGGCATTTCAAAAATCTTTTTTTTCTGCAAAGCCATGTATTTTCACTAGAATGTTGCAAACACAATTTTCTTTCAAAACTCTATCTTCCTGTTAATGTCAGTCGTTGGGCTAAAAAAACCCCTGATGTCAGTCAACAGGTTAAAAATTATTGGGGGATGCAGACACACAGACATCCCACTCTCATATATACATTATTATAATCATATAAGCCTTGTTTTTGTTAGAAACCACAACAAAACTTTGATTGTTTTCAGTATCAGTAGGGGTCCCAATTAAACTGCATACATAGTTAGCACAGTACTCATTTTAGGCACCAGTTCAGTGTAAGTTTGGGGGTTTTTTAAATGTCATCCGTACTCATCATGATAAGGTAATTATGCTCATAAGAAGTTAATAATTTTAGGATTATCTGTTTTAAGTTGTTAACATACCTCACTAACAGGGTTTTGAAGAAGCAGGAAGGTTTTGAAGGTGGAAAAGTTAATTTTTTTAAACAAGAAAATATCAGAGAATCTTTAAGGCATTAAATTTGAGATATCTATCTATTGAAAGAATAGCTTTGAAATACAGTTATAAGGCACTGAAAGAAGGTTGAAGAGCTACAGACAAATCAAGCGTGCTTTTTTCAAATCCTATTAAGAGTAGTTAATTTAAAGTTTAATTAAATTTTTTTTGAAGATGGATTCTGTTGGTAACTAATTCTACATAAGCACCTCATCTTGCTTCCATAAGAAATGCTAGGAAGTAATTTTTATTAAATTATACAAACTTTTTTTGTTTCATCATCTTTTCCAGTCTCAGAGACCAACACAGTGAGATCTGTACTGTAGCTGCTCAACAAATGGATTACTGAGTCAAATTCTGTAAGATCAAATGTCAATCAAAATAGTTTCCTGCAAATGTCCCCAGCTTTTAGCAGAAATGATGCCCTAGATGCACAATATAGAAGACAACTGCGCTGTAAGACAGTTACAGTAAGATGGGATTCAGAAACCATGAAGTTATTTGGCAAGCCTCAAGGATTTATATAGCATATCCAACAATATAAATATGTAAGAGTAGCTTCTCATAGCAATCGTAGAAAATATTTTAGGAATGCTTGTAACAGTCAGTTATGTACAACTCTGGATCTGGAGGTACAACTCTCCCTCGGCAACACATGTGCTTTAAAAACGCACCTACTAAACCTGGTTTTACTTATTGCTGACAACTACCACCAGCTATTTTCTGCATGGCCTGTGGCTGTCCATGGTCTGACGACGGTCTTTCAACATTTTTTCCCAGCTACTTAATGATACCCTTTATACAGCTAGAAAAGCAAAATTATAAATAGTATTCTTGAGAGAGACTCCAGATAAGATGTATGCATAACGGTCCTAAACCAAATACAGAATATTGTATGTCGAAAAGGTGAGAAGCCAACCAGCTTTCTAGCCTGCTGGTTTTCATATAAGGGGGTTGAGGTGAAAGGGTATTCAGGAGCCACTGAGCCTGGTCTGCATCAGCTAATGTTAGTTTGAGCCTGACCCTTGGCAGATATCTGAGAATGCAGAAAAAAATGAGTGAACGGGAAAAATAAGAACCGAGATCCCAATATTCTCTCTTGGTGAATGTCAGCAGTGACTACAGATGTGGCCACTGCAGGCTATACTTTTCTGACTCAAAAAAGGCTCATATTTTTCAAACGAGGTGTGCATTACATCCTTATCACATCAAGGCTAAATCAGTGTACTACTCTTCTTTGTCACCTCTAGTTATGCCTGCCTTGTTGTATATTATTGCAATCCTAAGTGACATAGCAAAAATCAATTCCAGGTATTTTAGAAAGATCTATTATCAACAACAAAGGATAGCATAGCTCTAAGTGCTGAAATGAGTAAGTCTTTTAATACAGTACCCAATATTGCCTTATGCATATTTGGAGAACATGAATCTAGACTGACCCAAAACTGAATTTTAAATAACTTCAGAAATGTTAATTATATTCATAAGTTCAGCATCAAGATGTCAAACAATCTTCCAAAGGACTCCATAGTACAGAGAGCTGCATTTAGCAATTCCAGAGCTCCTATTCCTATCAGTCATTTGTATCCTGTGGCTACATCAACAGCAAATCTCTTAAACACAAACAACCAAACCCTCAGTGTATGCAAGAACATAATAGTAGTTACAGATCCCTTAGAATTAAGATGCCTGACATGAACACATTTAGTGCTCGACAAATAATTTTTTAATGTCATTGATCCTGGATTTTTTTTTTTAAAGCTACTTTCTGTTCCTTTGACAGATGTGCTATGCTGCATTTCATTACTTTCTCTCCTTACCTCGTTCTTCTTTTGTTTTAGATAAGTGATGAGGCTTTCGGAAAAGATTAAGTACTGGCAGGCAAAGCAATGGCCCAAACACAGTTTTAATTGGAACCTCAAATCCTGTGGAAAAAATAAGAAATTAAACCATTAATAATTTAATTTTGCTAGCAGACAGAGTGAGTTCATGTATCTTGTTTTAGGCAGCTTTTACCATACTTCTTCATATTTGATTTCAACAGGTATACAACCTGTTAGTCAAATCATATTAAAAATAAAATTATTACCACAAGATTTCAGTGAGGTATGCACAGCTGCTAAGAAGCGCTGATGCGAGCAGTTCTCGTCTAGAGAAGTAGTCCACTGATTACTAGTAATAAGTCAGAATTTACTTGATTAAGCCTTAAGTCCAAAAAACGCTTTCTTCTGTAAAATCTAAAAATCTTCCCATTGCTGTATAACATTCATAGTATTGTTTTCTTACGCTGCTACAATACGCTCTTTGCCCCATGAATGCTTGACAGAGTACAACCATTATATAGCAATATGACTCAAATGCAACTAAGACATAATGCTAAACAATTCAAGCTTCAAGGCAAAAGATAGTGAAAGAAATTTCATTTTTCTTGAGATTGGCAAAGGCTTTAAACATAAATACCTCCATAAAAGAAAACCATAAAAGCAATTTTTTAGAGTCAGAGGTTATATGTTGTAGTATTGGGCAAGCGGCAACCAAATAACCAACAAAATAAAACAACTCAGCGTATGAGTAACTTGCTTATTTCTGAATATACGGCATTCTTGCATTAGTAATTTTTATTCAGGCATACAGTACAAAAAATCCCAGATACATCACATAATATCTCTAAAATTTTTGTGAGAATTTCACTTTGTATTTTAAAAGACCATAGGCCCAGATTCTTATAGACAGTAAGTGGCATTAATACAATTATTTCAATGGACCAGCAGTAACTTCTACAAGTAACTGATCTGACCAACAGAGCTGAAATTTTCTAAGTTCTCAAAGCTACATCGTGGAGGAGGCTGTGTTTCATTTTCTTACTTCGCTGTTATTGTACAGCAAGTATATGTAAGTTGAATTTGGGATTACAATCAAATTTATGTACCATGACTTCAGTCATACTAGGCCACTGGAATTCAATAGACATTTTGGAGTAGGCAACTAGTTATCAATAAGTGTGTTCAATTACATATATTGCTGTTATTTAATGCAGCTAATATGTCTAAATCCCATGTAGAAGGTGGCATTTGGAACTGCTGTAAGACCATATATTTATAAAAGTTCATTTTGTAGTGATAGTTTGGCTGGGTAGTGAGTTTATTTTTTATTGTTTGTTAATTGAGGGCTGCAGGATGCTATGGGCATTTTAAAGACTAAACTGATGTTTATGACTAGAATGGGAGACAATATTTTTTATTAAATTTTCTTTTCTGGAGAACAAATTTACTGAAATGTTTCTCTGAATATTCCATGAGAAGCACTTCTTAGGATGAAAAGGGAATTTCGGGTCAAAACGAGGATAAGATTGAAATGGAAAACCTGAGTTCAAGTCTCTAGTCTAGCCAGTGTTGGAGAAACCTTAAAATCTTTCCCTAAATAACATTTTTTCTGAATTCTACTCATGACCTAACCCACATAACTGCAAGCAACAGCAAAGCTTTGTCCATAGTCAGATTATCTAGTCTATAGTTTCCTTTCAAGAATTGATTAGCTAAAGGCACAACAATGCGTATGGGACGATCTGCTCTTGCAAAGCTGCTTGAGATGGAAAGCAGAGGCAGTTTCTTTGCATGGCAGAGAGACCGTGCCAACAAAACCTGCAAGGACAAGATTAGGTCTCTCTGCATCATACCCATCTGCCCCATTATGTCCTCCCAGAAATCAGAAGCCAGGAGATCGCAGCACAGACGCACAAAAGAGGCTGTGCTAGAGCCAATGCAGACCAAGCACGGCTGATGAGGCACGGTTAATAACCTTTGCATTCAAGCAAATCTGGGCATAGCCATTCATACAAGTGTCTGCATCATGCTCCCCAGTGTTTCTAGTTGTTCCTGTGTTATCAAGATCTTTTCCACTGCCCAGGTATGTCCATCTTCCCTCAGCCTGCTAGATAACAGAGAAGAGACAGATGTTACCGCTTTATTAGGTGCAAAGGTAGATGACACAGGTACTAGGTGAAGGCTGGCGTGAGTACTGGGAATGAATTTTAACTTATATAGAGCTGGAACCAAAGCAGAGGCAGCCTACGCTGTCACCTTCAAAGCAAAAGTCCTAACATACAGATAACGACATAGTTGTGGATTTCCAATGTACCACAGAGAGGAAGCAACTGATGCTCGACACTGGCAATTCAGCCTTAGAAATTTTTAGAGGTTTAGAAGACTGTTTTTCTTCCTGAATTCAGAAATGAGCTGGAGGGTAAAACCAGCTGTTTCTTCCTGAAAACAATTCTTGGTCCAAATATCACTCTTTTGCTTACTTCTCCATCAAGAAATAATTTTAAATACAACTACTGGGCTTCTCTGTGTACGTTTCAAAAAAGTCTTGCAAATTGCAAGCTCTCCAAGCAGCACTGCTCCTTTTAGCACAAAGAAACGTTTAAGTCAGTCATTCAGTACATAGCCATTCAAAGACGTTACTAAAGTTTCACAGGAGGCAATTTTAGAGCCTGGTGTTCTAAATAAGACCCAGATACTAAGTCCCTGCCTAATGTTTAAAATGTATTTATTTGCCTATGGAGCTATAAAAATAACAAATACAAAAATAACAACAACCACAGTAGCTATCATTATAGTTTTGTAGCAAAGCCTGCCAGAAACAAAAAAGGACAATATCTTATTCTGAGCAGTGAAAGCAGGACAGAGTAGCTGTTAGGCCCCCTCTGGAAGTATGTGATCCCTTGGGGCATTCAGACTTTGTGCTGTGAGACACAAGAACACTCTGGTTGGGATCCATGAGAAAAATAATTGAAAAAAAATCAAAATTGTTCAATAGCTTGACTATAAATATACTAATGCTTTAGGCGTAGAAAATTCAATAAAGTGGTGAAGTATACAGTAAAACTAATCTCTCTCACAATGGTCTTCAAATTAATTCACATTCATAGAAATGTCATAAAGATAACTTTAAGAGAGAACGAACTCCATCTAACAAACTCAATATTTATTTAGAGAGTAACCACATTGCTTGATTTACTGCCAGCACATTCTTTACTGCTCTAGCTGTTGTTTTACAACCACCAGATTTTTCAGCATTTGAAAGAGGGCCACACCTCACCAAATTGCAATTTACTATGATATTAGATTTCTTATAAGTTTACCCTACCATGATGAGTATGTGCTTGGAGTGGAACAAGAGAAGAAATGACAACATCTCCTCCACAGCATGTGTTTGTGTAAGAATATACTTGAAAGAAAAAGTACGTGAGAGCTTGACACGTCCTTGGGGTATGATTAAAAGCTTGTGAAATAAAATAATTCAAAAAAGACAGCTCTGACTTTAACCACCACTGGGGACAAGAGATCTTTCACTTAAGACATGTCAGTCATTCACAGGTATAGCTGAAATCACACAGAAGACATATTTTAAAGTCTGGTGATTTAGACACAAATCCCAAACCAGAGAGACCCTGTGGGTGACATAAAAATGCCACAAAGTTTAACTAGAGTTTCATTTTTCATAATAATAGTAAACCAAAGCTTAACAATATACCCACTTTATATTGATAACATTGAATGATAAAGAAAACTACGATTTAGGAAAAAAAAAAAATCCAGGAGGAGAGAGATAAAATGCCATGTAAAATATGATTCTTCAGTAAAGAAGAAAACTTTTCCCCCAGGCTGTTTTCTATCTGACACTACATCTGGGCCATACTAACTCAGTTCTGTAGCAAAGGTCTAAGTTTTTATAGAGCTAATGAGATTTGTAACCTAGACTATTTTATGTTTTATGTAATGCTGCCTTTTAAGTGGGTGTATTTCATTAAAGACAGTCTTTCCTAAGCTTCAGAGTCTGTTCCACTTCTGTGAATTCCCTTTATTTCCTTTCTGACAGTGCTACAATTAACCATCTATAGAGATACAAAACCAGCTGTAACTCACATTATAATATATACATATATATAAGCACAATTTACATGAGCTCTCATCTCATCCAAAGTTATCTTCAAAAATTTCTTTAAAAAAAATAATGAGATTGACCCAAGTGTGAGACCATAGTATCTGGAATGCGAAACATCTCGCTATGTGAACAGCAGAACTGATGAAGTCCAATTCAGAGCCTAATTTTTTTCTTCTGTGTGGATGCTTTGGCATCCAAGTAGTTCAGAACTGAAGTTAAAATTTTCCAAGTGCAAACACTGATCATGTTTCTCTCCTGTGTGCAATAGATGGTGTTTAATAAAGAGCATACTCACGCTACAGCCTCAATGGGAGCATACATAAAAGCTGCTGATAGGGGCTCAGCCACTGAACCCTGGACTGTTGACAACTAACTACTGTGAGGACTGTCAGTTTGCAGGGACTTACTGTCTTTGAGACCTCTATCTCTCTCTCTGTGAAATGTGTTTCAAAATAGTTTCAAAAGTTACCGGGGAAAAACAGATAGATGTAAGGCACAAACCTTGTTTCCTTAGCAAAAAAGACCAAAAATGTATCGCATCTTAGACATTTTCTGACTGGAGTGAATAAACTAAAAGACCAATCAGAAAACTGCATTAAAACTGCGTACTATGTTAGAGTGTGCTTAGTTGTGAGAGTGAAGTCCTAATCCACTTGAAGTTAAAAGTTTAGATATTGTCTTTAGCACAGAGTTTTGCCCTGGTTTTATATGCCCAAATATTCAGAGGATAGAATTGCACCAGCTTTCAGACACAGAATATCAGTGGGACCCACAATCCTAAATCATTCAAACTCTTTTGAAAAAATTCCACCTTTTAGAGACTCATCCCTGTTCTCAACAAAATTGCTGAGAGCAAGAAGGAGACTTTGTTTCCTTTGGAGGAGAGGTGTGATGTCCAGATTATTTAAGTGCTCACTGTTAATGCAAATGCAGCTTACGTTATCAATATTGAGATACTATGAATGGATCACTCCTGCTGCTCCTCAATAGTAATTACGTGATAAGGCTTAAATTTGAATCAAAGGTCCAAGATGCTTTACCCTTAATATTAAAAAAGTAATCTCCTTGTATAACAAATTCTACAATAGAGTACTTGATATTATTTATTCTCAGAGTGATATTTACTGTTTCTATAAGCCAACTTCTAGCTTCCATTTAGCAGCTGCTAGATTTTTTTTTTTAATTGTTTAAATAAATACAAAAGAAAACAGGAGATTTGTCACATGCTTCCTTTTGTATGTTTGTATCTTTTGAAATTAGCTATAACGGTGCTTTCGTATTAATAACAAGCCCAACAGCAACAGACTAAAGAGATTAGGAGATAGTCTTTTTGTCTTTATCAAGCATGGATGTCAGCTGAGACTGTACATAGTAGTTCAAATTGCATTCTTTAGTGTGGAGAGCGTCATAATTTTGACAAGCCTAAATATGCATGGCTTCCTGACAGAAAGGAAAACTCCAAATACTGGCTTTCTCCAGCTGAAGAAGGGTGTTTACAGACAAGAAGTTTAACACTAATAAAGCAGTTAAAGCTCTGAAGGCATTTTTCGAACCCACAAATTCTTGATTCGCTACACTTTCTTCTTCATGCATCCTCTCTCTTGAAAGACTTTCCTTAATTTGTTCTGAAATCTTCTACACCCTATTTTAGCCCATAATAGGTCTTCAGACTCAGTTTAAGGCACATTATCATTGTGCTTAAGGATCTTTCCTCTCTCAGTGCCACACTAGTAAGATTTTCTATTGATTTTCCAGCCTAGATCAAAACCAGCTTCTGTAGCCCTCGGAGCAGTCTCCAAATTCAGGATGTTTATTCCTGAACAAACATAGATTCTGGTTTTTGAACACCAGTCCCTTTTCTGCTAAGTTATTAAAGGCTGGCTTCATGGCGCTCTCATTACTGCAGAAAAGGTGCTACTCTCTTCTCTTTCTGTTTGTGCTCTCTTCCCTTCGAAGTGCTTACATCCTTCTACCTTAGAAATATTTTCAATCTTATTACTATCAATAAATAAATTGCTTTCAATAATAACCATTTAATTCAAATTTTGCTTAGGCTGCTTCTGAAAAATAAATTTCCAACAAATAAATAGTTTTTATTAGTTAGTTATCCCACTCTCTCTGTTATTTGCTGTTATGACAATCTAAACACATAGTTATGCTAGTCCCTACCCAAAAGGTCTCAGCAATACCATGTAATTACTTAGTTAAGCTTCTAATTCATTTGTTGTTAGTTTTGTTCCTTTGAAATTTCCTCATTAAGTTATTGCAGGGATCTGTGTTTGCACAGCAAAAGAGAAAAATACAAGCTCTTTATTGCATTCTTTTAATCCCCCTTTTATCTTTAAACTAGCTAATTAGCATATTAATTAACTAGATATAGTACTCACGATCCTACAATTAACTGTGGGTACCACATTCTACTGATTTAATGTAACACCATTTGTACTTACATCATAATAATATCTTCATTTAACTTTGCTCTGATATGTCAAGTATTTCAAAATTAAAACAACTAGTATTTTAACATATCTTATTAATGCTAAGTATCCAAGTGAACTTTTTTGTCCTGCATCAAAACTTTCCAGTCCTAACAAATAAATACACAAGGCTTATTAATTACTTAAGAAATGAAACCCCATTGGCCCCACGTATTAAAAGCTTATTCCTTTTCTATTTTTACCATCAAATCTTCTATTTGGCTTTTTCAGACCTAAGTGCTTTTCTTGCCAACTTCCAAAATTCTAATAGAACTAAAAACTTTATACGCCAGTAACAAGTCTGAATGAGAAAAAAAAACCTTGTAAACTAAATGAACAAAACCACTCCCTGCTCTGACTCAGACTGCTGCCGAGGGATATTTTGGGCATTACCAGAAGCTCACTAGGAGCACTCACCACCACTGCCCATGTCTGGCTGCTTCTCTCCTGCTCGTGTTCTTAGTGTTATACCTGGTATGGCTGTAACTACACCAAGAAACCTACCCAAACTGAAGTTCTTACCCTTCTAAGGTAAGAACCCTTCCACCCCACTGGAACACGAAAGCAAGGTAGCGCTTTCCATAAGAACAAGAACCACGTGCATCTCTTGACTCAACAGCTGAAAACAAAGAAAATCTGTTCAGGCTTCCAACGATTGAGGTTTGCGAATGTTCTGTGGTTCACACTTGAGATACTGAAATCAACATACAGGTGTGGGTACAGGAGAAGAGAGGAGAAAATACACAAAACCTCATACCATCTCCTGACATTATCCTGCCAAAGAATTGTCTCCATCAAGTTGCTCGATAGCAACTCCAAGGCCTGACGGGTAAAAATACAGCCAATGCAGATACACAACATTTCTGGTCTGTTAATCATGCCAGGCTGCTCTTGACCTCCAGTGATTTTTGGAAAGTGCCTGCATAGTTGCTGCATCATGATAATCTTGCTGATCTGGAGACAGGACAATCATTGTATGTCATGAAGCATAGTGACTGTAACTCTGGTTAGCCTTTTCAGGAGCCGTGCAAAACAGAAGGTGAGAACAGCTATATCCTCATCCCAAACTGCGCCTTCCAAAACGGGCTCAGCTGGGAATGGACACTCTGGCTGGGGATATTTCAGAGCAAACTATCTCAGTGATAAATTCATAATGGAACAAATTCTGGTTCACAGTGAAATAAAAATACTTTGCACTTACAGGGTTAGTACACTACAGTTTGGTCCACAATGGTCAAAATATGTCAGCCAATAAATATCTGATGACATTTTCAGTATAAGTGCCTATGTTCACCGAGTAAGATTCATCTACTGGAGTGATAATGTTACACTTTCTGTAGCTGAGCATTTTGCAATACAAAGAATTCATTTAAATGCAACATTCTGGTAATGCCCTCATAAAACTATGGTAGCAGAGATCTATGTTTTCACATTAATTGAAAGGGACACAAATATTTATAGCACAACTCTGATAGGCTGAATACAAAATGCGTACCTAAGCAGTTAATGTACTGACTTTAATAAGGATATTACAAGACCGAGGACTATATGGGTGACCACACCAGAGAGACAGAGCTTCTACACTGCAACTGTTCCTGACAGCTTCCAAAGTATAAAAAGCCCTGTTCCTGTTTGGCATGATAAGCGTCAGCCCAGTCTGCAGTACTCCTTTGCTTCCCCTGTCCTATAACTCTCCTCGAGTCCTCTGGACTTGGGCAAAAATCCAAAGCAATTTAAAAAATGAAAAGATAAATTACAGGCTGCCCACTTATCATATTTCTATCTTTGCAATGGCCTATTGATATTAACAGGTGTTTATGAAGTCACATATACAAGCCGACAGTATTTCAAGCTGGCTGTGGCCTTGTGGGAATATACATAATGTACATTATATTTTTTATTTGAGAAACCTAGCAGACCTGGACATTTTATGTTCAGTTTCATATCGACATTGATGTATTAGGTGATTTACAGTGTGTATGCTTTGCATTTGTTTGAAATATCTCTGACAAGTAGATATTTTTGAATTAGTGATCTAAAGATTTTTTTGATGATATAATTATGAGCTGGAGGCAGAATTTTTAGAAGTGAATTTGGTGGTAGATTTGCAATTCAAAGAAGTTACTTAAATTAACAAAAATGCCCTAAAAGAACAGCTGTCTACCTGACTGATCCAAGAAAATGAACACTGAAAATAAACAGCTGCCCTGTAGAAGACTATGTGATAAAACTAATCACCCTTTGCATAATGTATTTATTTTCCCCTGTGCTTATTACAGACTTGGTGAACCTTCAAAGCTATAAATATTTAAATGTAACAGACATCCCAGGCATGTGAGTTCAAATGAAAGTAGGATTTCAGTAGCCTGACTACAGCAAATCCAGATCTCTTAAAGAAATCAGTTCTCATCGTTATATAACACTCCAAAACATATTTTTTTTATTTATTTATTTTTGTTTTACCAACAAATCCTTTTTAAAAGGACCTTTCTGGTGAAATCTGAATGTTCTCCAAACGGTACAAGGCTCAGTGTCTGGACAAAGGCTACAGTTCTACTAGCATCATCGCAACAACATATTATAGAGAGCAAAAGAACAGTACATATTTAAAGTTACTAGGATAAATATCCCCAGGTGCTACACTTTATCACAGATCCTCCAAATCAAGTCACTAAAGTTATTCAAGTAATGACAATATCCAGTAGTTGAGATGTCTCAGCTATACCTTTTTCACTTTCAAAAAGCTAGATGAAAGCATAGACAGAAGTAGGGATGCCTCAAAATGATTTCAGGGTTCCAACTAAGGGGTTAGCTTTAGATGCGGGTATTTTCATAGCCATGAGAACTCTGAAGTCAGGACTCAGATTAAGACAGCACAGGGAGTACCGGTTGTGAAAAACTGCTGTGTGACAAATGAAATAAAGGGTTTGAAAACAAATTGATTTCCCTCTTACCATGTCCATGCATGGAAGGAAGGTGGGATATCCTTTCCTTCAGGCCTTTTTTCCACTCCAGAAATTGTCAGTGGCTTCTACCATTGAAATACTCCCCAGACCATGCTGTTCTCTCCCCCGTTCCCTGAGCAGTGGATCCTACTGGGATAGTCCAAAACCAATGCCAACAATTTCAGTTATGGCAAAGGGCACAAGAGATAACATCCAAAGCAAAGCTAAGCCAACTATCCATCGCTTGCCTTGCTCTGTGGGCATTGAGTATAGCTTGGTCTGATTTATGAGGAAATCCATGGCGTCCTGAAAGCCTCTTTTGGAAAGCATGATTTGGGATGCTGCCACCGGCAGTGAAGCAACCAGAAAGCTGTGATGGCTGTGGATATGGTCTCTGCACTGAAGTGCCATGGATGTACCCTTTACAGTTTCAACCATCCCAACAGTCCCTACTGCATGCAGGGCTTTCTCCTAAAACCTTCCAGCTTCCAGGCCTCCCAGGTCCTGTCAGCCCGGCTGCCATGCTGCACAATCTGCAAAGTGAGCACCTTTTTTTGTTCTCGAGAATGGAACAAGCTTTTCTCTCTCCAGGGGCTCAGTCTCACTCAGCAGCAAAGACAAGGGAAACAGGCCTGATACTCAGACATACTCTCTGAAGTGTAATGCACAGTCCCTACAGAGTCAACCGAACAATCGTGTCATTTGTCAGACTTAGCATTTTACTTGTATCCATATATAGGTCTTTATCAGAACTGCTCACAGGCAGCTGCAGGGTTCACTGGGCAGAAAAGCCATGATAAGCAAATATATAATATTTACTGTACTTGAATTACTAAACTGGACAGCTTCAGTTTATGCTAATTTATTAAGGTGAAGATCTGCCTGTTATCAAATCAGTCCATTGCCTCTTTCAAATCCATCCATTAAAAAGCAATTGTAGTTGTCACTTGCCCAGATGAGCAGAAGGAGGAAGGTGCAAAGAGCAGTCTTCCTTTGATTCTGCCACGAGGGGTGTACTTTCAGACTAACCCCTATAAAAAGTGAGGAAAGTAAGTAGAAATGTTTAAATCAGTCAGCAGAGGTGGCAGCCTAGAAAGGAGAGCACAAAACGTACCTTACAACAGCTTTGCCCTTGAGGGCTCTAACAGACGTTTGTCTTTTTGAGGCACGTATTCTTCCCTTTACCCCTTCAAAATCATGCTGAGAAGATCCAGTTCCCACCAGAGTCAAGAGAAGACTTTCCACTGATTTTAATGAGAGCTGGAGATTGCGGTGTGGGCCCTCAATGAGGCCAGCATTTCTTTCTTTTCTTTTTTTTTAAATTAAAAAATGGCCTTACACAGACTGTCTGGAAGGATGCAAAGATGATTAACAACAATATTCTGAACTAGCTTAACCTAAAAAGAATATATTTATTCTAAAAGGTCTCAGCACACTCAGATGTACTACGTTATGAATATTCAGTACAGCCCCCCCAGTAGCCACGCTTTGCAAGACTGTTTTTACTAAAAGCCATTTTGATGTGACATGTAGAAAAGATAAGACTTTAACACAAAATAG
The DNA here is from genome assembly GCF_018139145.2 of Gymnogyps californianus. NCBI lineage: Eukaryota > Metazoa > Chordata > Aves > Accipitriformes > Cathartidae > Gymnogyps > Gymnogyps californianus. The sequence continues at coordinate 19,174,869 of NC_059479.1, forward strand.
GATTCACTGGAAATACTTTCTAATGAAATTTTTATACTGTGTAAGCTAGCCTGCCTGCACTCCTTTGGCTCATCCTCCATTTGCTGCTACAATACTTTCTACTGTACAGCATATTAAAAGAAGGACCAACATGGTAATTCTTGAGCCTACGTATATGAATATGCTATTACAAACAGGAGATGACTGAGGAATTTCTCAAGAGTAAAACACTTAAATTGCATACCCTCACTGTGCCATCAAATTTGTTACATGTTCTTTAAAATTAATAACAAAAATAGATCTTAAAAGACCATTAATAAACAAGCACAAGAGAAAGGAAATTTAAATAGCTCATGCTAATTGTGTTTATCTCAGTGTGAAGCCATGTCAAAAAGCCTGCAGCAAATGTATTTTGTTAAAAGTACCACTTGCGCAGCAGGCGTTAAACATTAGAAAGCAAGCTTGTCATTAGTGGGCTACAACTGAAAAGGCTACTAAAACTCAACTAAATTATTAATATGGTATCTTAAATATATGAGATGGAGAATTAAACTCCTTTTACACAGTACATGATTTTAATGTTACTTTTTCATCATGTTATTCTGTTAGTAATGTCCCAGCTTATATAATCTTAGCGAGAACCAGAGGGCAGCCATGCGCCAACCTTGGTTTGCATTCTTCAGTGTGGGAAATCTCCACTGCTCTCCCCCTCTACTTCGGGGCTCCCATATTTTACTTGTGTGCTTATCCAAACGGAGTTGACAATTTTGCTTATTTTCTCAGGTTCTTTATATGGTTAATGAATTATAAAAGACAAGGGTTTTTTTTATTTAAATCTTTTATGGTGTTTGGGATCCCTAGTATTTCTGCAGATGCGATTTCAGGCTGCGTCTAAGTCAGTTTAACACTGAGCTGACACTGAAAGGGGCAATTCTGCTCTTCCTTGCCAATTCATGTCTGACAGAGTTGAGTCAGCTGGCTTATGAAAGGAAACATTGTGCTCTTTCAGGGTTACTTTTCCATTGGATCAGCCACGCTACCAGTATGGAAAAAAGGGAAGCACGAGGAGCACCAAGGTGCAAGGTAGGAAGCAGGTGGTGATTTTAGGCAGTAATATGCCATTGAATTAGTCTCCTTTAACATGGTGTGAAATCACCAAATCTGCTGGTTTAAAGAGAAGGGCTGAAACCTGGAGAACACCAGTGTCTACTAATAAATGCATGTACGGAATATCTCCACAGAGGAAATGAGCTAGATATTGTATAGTCTATTTAAAGTTTTGCTTGCTTTTATAATTCATTCATAACTCTCCACCATGAACAGGCAACACATAGACACAATGCACATTTTTTCCTCTTGGTCTTTGAAATCTGACAGAGAATAAGAAAAAGAGGATAAATATAAGAGATCCCTTAGCAACACAGCTATGATCAGAAATTGTGTTGTTTTAAAACGTGAGCAGGCTCTCACCTCAGCAGGCTATACTCTCAACCACCAGCTGCACGGGTCAGTGCACACATTCATCTACCATGCTGAGAAAAGAACTTCTGGGGGTTTGAAGCTGATTTTGTTTGTTTTACTTTTTACTGACAGAAGTTTAGTCTCATTCTACAGATTATTTTAAGTCACAAAACCATTCTGTAAAGACAATGGAAGCCCAAACACACAATCCTACCCAATTCCTATAGTTGAAAAGAAGGTACCAAAGGTTATGTGCTTTGATACCACCAAGGTTTACAAAGCAAAAACTTTACAAAATAAATATTTTATTCAGAAATGTTATATCCATAACTCACTTGGTATTAGCTCCGAGTCCTTTTTGTAAAGTAGTTTGTTTCTAACTTTGGAGAGGATGGGATGAGACAAAGTGAAACGCCATGAGGAAACTCATATTTGTGAAAGCAGAGTAGAAAATGCCTTGGTATCAAACATGAATAGCTCATTTACTTCCAGATTACTTGGAAAACAATGAGAGAGGGAGAGCATAACTAATACTGATGCGTGCCTTCGCTGTTGCCAGAGATCAAATCTGCTGTTCAGTATGTCTTGGATGAAGGTGCTGTGACAGCTCAGCATGATTTTCTGCTGGTGGTCCAGAAGACTAAATCTGATACCAATGAGATGCTCTGGGAGTCCAGCAATCCTTCCTCAAGCCAAAGGTCATCTGCTTAGTACAGGTGTCTTGGGAGAAAACAAATGTGCTCCTTCCCAAACTTCAGCGTCTTACAGACTGAAATGTTGCTCAGGCTGTTGTTTAAACATCAACAGAAGGCACTCCATGTGTCAGTCATTCAAGGTTTGATGAAAAATAGCAGGCTTCTAAATGTAAGCCAAAATTATCCTATAAACTTGAGTTTTTTCTAAATAAGCCTAGGAAAAAAAAGTTTCAAAATAGCATATTCTTCCACTCCCTATTTCAGGCAGCCTGTCACCTTGGCCCACAATGGACGCTCAGACAAGGACAACATACGTGCACCACCACAAGCCAGGTAATAGCCCCCTTGCAGCCCTCTCTCTGCTAAATGAAGCTTAAGGTCTTTCATTTTACTTATAAAATCTTAATGTCCAGGTTCCTGTCTATTTGAGGAATCACATTTTCCATAAAATATGGTATTAAGGAAAGTATTCAAGCCTGAAAGCCCTTTCAGTTTAAGAAACTAATGTCAAGGTATTATCCATCATACAACTCCAGATCACAACGTGTTCCTTCTCTCTACTTCAGTGAAAAAAATACAAGTTTCTGGTGATATAAGACAACATTGATTTCCACAGAAAACAAGAGCGATGACCAGCTACATTCAGCTAAAAGGAATGACAGGAGCTAGAAGAGCCAATTGAAAGAATAGAATTGAACTGCAGGAAATTGTGTTATTTGGTATTTTAGTCCAAAATTGAACTTAAATAAACAACTGAATAGTTCCTCAACTAAGGCAGCTTCCAGAAAGTTCTCTGGGCAAGTTGCCCTGGAAGCTTTGACAGAGCCCAAATTTGCACTGGGTTGACTACTTCTGCAGCAGTGACATGGGGCTGGCTCTGGGGAAGACCTACCAGGCAGATTGTTCCATGGCCAAGGAACCATGTGTCCAGGCTCCTCTGGAAATCTGCGTAATCAAACCAAAATATTTGGAATTAAACAAATAATCTCCTGTCTATCTCTAGCCAGCAAATAATTTTGCTTTAGTTGCTTAGGTTGGATTTCGTATTTTTAATCATTGAACAAGATTCCCCGCCCCCTCCAGTAACTTTAATTCTTTAGGAAGGTGTGCTTGGATTTTTTTTTTTTTAAATACAAAGCCAAAAAAAATGTATTAAATTAAAATGAGGGAGAGGCAGCAGACTGCACAAACCTGTCTGACAGAATTGGAGAATAAAGGAGACAGAGGTGAGTTTTCTTTGCTTAGCCCTTTCTCACAGCTTAACTAACACCTAACATTATTTACCATTCAAATGCTTCTCCTACTTTCAGACTCTACTCAGCCAGAGAGCGCGCTATTAAGAAACACTAATTCTGGTTATTCTACCCCTTTTATTTAAAAAAAAAAAAAAAGTTTGTCATATCCGTCACTTTGCTATCCCCCCACCCCTCATTTTATATATGAATATCAGTATTTTTGACTACAATAAACTCTCTAAGTACTTCAGTTTTTCAGCCTTCTTGAGCAGCTGTATCAATCACTGACTTTTATAGGGAGGAACCCAAATGTTGATATAAATGTTATAAGGTTGACAGATTAAGCCAAGAATAAATAAAACTAGTACATTATTGCAGCAAGGATGCAGTCAATGTTGTGTGAAATGAGGTGGTCTCTCTGTTCTGAATTGGTTTAGGAGACTGAGAAACATGCAGCCGTCGTTCTGAGCACAGTCAAGGCCCACTTAACATCAATATTTAGAAATACATAAATAAATCCCAATAAGACAAAGACTTTGCTGAAGAGACAGGTTAATTGCCTGTTTATTGGGTAATTAGGGTCTATGCTTTTATCTTTAGAATGATTTACACAAGTACCTGGGTGAAAATGAAACAATATTTTCATTAACGTTATCTCAAAAAAATATGTATCATACTAAGGCTGAAGACATTTAAGACATTTCTGTCCCACTTTTGAGTTCTTTGAAGCTTAAACTTGCCAAAAGTGTGACTACAGACTACGCAACATCGACGGCAACCTCATCTGTGTTTACCTCTGTTGTGATAACTAAGGTAGCCCATACCACCACAGCACCAGTAGCAAACTGTGGGTTCTTTGATAGCTGACAACCAACCACCTCTCATGGACAACATGTGAGCAAGAGATGAAATTTCATGACAGAGATTCAGCAGTCAGACAATTTATTCTCACTTCATGGAGTCCAATTTTCTTTCTTATTGTGCTAAATCAATGGCTCATATTACAATGCTTTATGCCATCTTGCAGTGTCAGATGGACTCCCTGTGCTCGTGTGGGAATCGGTTGCAACGGGATAAAGTTTAAGTCTCTTCACTTAACGGTTAAGCACAAAGAAGAAAATCACTACAGGTATTAGCTCTTTAAATACAGACTTTCTTTTGCACTAATCAGCTTCTTTTTCATTTTATTCATGATTAATATGGAGGTAGGGACTTTGTGTGGCACAACTGTCAAACAGTGAGGTTCTGACCTACTTTGCTGCTATAATAAGGACAATATTCCATCTACAGAGCACTGCAATAAAAACATTCCTTTTACCACAAATTTTTGGAGGCAATAGTGACAGTCTTAAGTGAAAGGAAATAGTTTTTACTATGGAAATGGATGGATATTTGAAAAAAATCTAAACTTTGAGAAAATATCCCAAAGAAACATTATGAAAGCTAGAAAAAATCATGATCTACCATAACTTTCCCAAATACTTACTTGCCTAAAACAGGTAGAAAAATCTAAAACTAGACAGATGCATTGACATTTTTCTTGACAGATTCATAACCTTATGGTTCCCAAAACTTTAATGTTCAATAACATTTCATTAGTATATTCCAGTGTATTTATTACTATGCATTATTAATACAGATATGTGCCTAGGAGATGTACAGTTTGTAATTATTTTTCCTTTCAAAACATAATAGCTTCACACTGGGCTTGTTGCAGCTACAATATTTCATCTCTGAACGCTCCTTTAAATATTCTAGGTCTGTGACAGAAATTTGTATTTGAACAGAAAAGCTGTCAAGAAGGTGCTGTGGTGCTATCCATCACATTTTTAATCCTGACCATACTTAGATGTTAGTGAAACTATCTGTCCAGGACACTAAACAAAGACTGAAATTATGCCTTCTGTTCTTACATATCAAAGCTACAAAGTTAGACTGAATTCAATAGGCCTGTATTACACTCTATTAATTTCCTATTAGTTCTCAGCTATGCAAAATCCAGCCACGGTGTCACTGTGGTTTAGACATGCAACCTTGATTTCAGCATCAAAAAATGGAGCCTGTCACTTCTCATAATTTTACAGAAGATTCTACAAATGTAAATCCTTTTTCATCCTGTCATCCTTTTATGTCTTTAATGAGTTTGCTCACTAACAGTGCAGAATCTTAATTTCACATTCAGAAATATTAACAGTTACTATAACTTTAAGCATCTGAAGTAGCTGCTCAATTAAAGTGTAATTTATACATTTATACTTAGTTTTACAAAAAGCAATGACATTTAGTTTCCATTTTCTTTCTTTTTCCTTCCCTCCCATTTATATTTTACATTCCCAAGGAGAAAAAGTTGCAGTTAAAAACTGAACTAAAGATTCTAAAACAAAATCTTTAATCAGGAGCACATTATGTAGTATAATATGATTCCTTAGCAGTTAAAATCTAACATTTGTAAAAACAAATGGCACGCACTTGACAGGCAAATTACACATGGATTACCATTTGTTAAAATTTCATCACAGAAAATAGTTTAACTGTTGTGGATATGAGCCAAGATCAGCCTGACAAGTACTTTACATGAAAGATTAGCATATTCTCTTCCAGAGGTTTATGCTTAATTTAGATGCATCGACTTTTTGCCACCATTGCTGACCTTTATGTCTAATCAAAGTCCCTTTGAATTCAAATCCCTAACCTTTTATCTCTCCTGACAGCTTTTAATTTGAAGGCTTGTAATAAAGTCTATTAAAATTCAAAATGTATCAGTGTTTAAAGCTTGGTTCACTTTGCTGGATTTTCAGATATGAAACTTCAAATGGGCTGATTACAGAGACTCCAAACTTTTCATTTTAAGCTTTACACCAGGATAAAAAAGCCCTTTGGAGAGGGTAATCAATCCAGATTTTTAGTTATAATGCACAGAGATTACATATGTGGCATAACTATAAAAAACAAATATCTGTAAGTAGCATTGTCCATAGATATTGGGTAAGTTAGGACTGAAGTTTCTTCTGTGATAGTCCTGTATCTGTGGTTAATTTTATATTGCCGTTTCATCCAAGGCAGCCAGAGTTTCCATGTGAGACAGTATGAATTCAGTGCAATGGCCTCCAGGTACGTAGCCAGCGCTGCTGCGTCCAGCCCTGTTACGCAGGGTGGTTCACCAAGGTGCCACATCCCACTGTGTGGCTCGCAGCCTGCCAGGCTACGTGGTGCCAATGCCGAGCAGCACCTGCATAGCTAAATCTCCCCTGAAGCAAAACAAGGCCTCTTCCTCTGGGTCACCTGTAACTGTCAGTTCACAGAAGAATAAGGCAATCATCTTTTCCATCTTAATTAAGATAATTACTTTAAAAATAGTAAGCTAATTGGCAGCAAAATATTACAAAATTGTTAAAACTTGTGATTCAAAGGCCTTTTTCTTTTTTTTATTCTTTAAAACCTCCTCCTGTTCAAGTATGTTGTTTCTTCAGTTGGAATTTTTCTATTCTCTCACAGTAGCATGTACAAATCCAAACATTATATATCTGATTATCACACATAATCCTACTGTTTCATCAGGCAGGTACTATCATCAGAGAAGGAGCTGTAGATACAAAAAGAGGATTAAAAAGTAGCCTAAAATAAGCTGATGTTACAAATTCTTTTAAAGAAATAATACATATCTGAAGTCAACAATGAAATGTGAACACAGGCGAGATTTCTTATCTTTGCATAGGTATCAGTTATAGAAATTATGTAAAAAAACCTGTATACTGCTGTCCCTATAAAGAGCACGGGTTAGTCCACAAGGGCTCAGAGATCCCTCCACACACATCTTATGGCAAGATAAGGACTTGATTTTGTTGCAGCTCAGATGAAAAAAAAAAAAAAAAAAAAAAAAAATCTAAGTTTGGGGTGAATGGAGTTAAATGCAGTTGGCGGCCGGTCACAAGTGGTGTTCCCCAGGGCTCAGTATTGGAGCCAGATCTCTTTAATATCTTTATCAATGATCTGGATGAGGGGATCGAGTGCACCCTCAGTAAGTTTGCAGAGGACACCAAGTTGGGCGGGAGTGTTGGTCTACTTGAGGGTAGGAAGGCTCTACAGAGGGATCTGGACAGGCTGGATCAATGGGCCGAGGCCAATTGTATGAGGTTCAACAAGGCTAAGTGCCAGGTCCTGCACTTGGGTCGCAACAACCCCATGCAACGCTACAGGCTTGGGGAAGAGTGGCTGGGAAGAGTCCTGGTGGAAAAGGATCTGGGGTGTTGGTTGACAGCCGGCTGAACATGAGCTGGCAGTGTGCCCAGGTGGCCAAGAATACCAATGGCATCCTGGCTTGTATCAGAAATAGTGTGGCCAGCAGGACTAGGGAAGTGATTGTCCCCCTGTACTCGGCACTGGTGAGGCCGCACCTTGAATCCTGTGTTCAGTTTTGGGCCCCTCGCTACAAGAAAGACACTGAGGTGCTGGAGCGTGTCCAAAGAAGGGCAACGAAGCTGGTGAAGGGCCTAGAGCACAAGTCCTGTGAGGAGCGGCTGAGGGAACTGGGGTTGTTTAGCCTGGAGAAAAGGAGGCTGAGGGGAGACCTTGTCACTCTCTACAACTACCTGAAAGGAAGTTGTAGCAAGGTGGGTGTCAGTCTCTTCTCCCAAGTAACATGTGATAGGACAAGAGGAAATGGCCCCAAGCTGCACCAGGGAAGGTTTAGGTTGGCTATTAGGAAGAATTTCTTCACCAAAAGGTTGTCAAGCATTGGAACAGGCTGCCCAGGGAAGCGGTGGAGTCACCATCCCTGGAGGTATTTAAAAGATGTGTAGATGTGGTGCTTAGGGACATGGTTTAGTGGTGGACTTGGCAGTGTTAGGTTTATGGTTGGACTCGATGATCTTAAAGGTCTTTTCCAGCCTAAACAATTCTATGATTCTATTCTTTTTAATATACACATGATTTAAAAATCTTGAATTTGTTACAGCACTGTAGTTCTAAATATTGTATTCCTTAACTGCCACAGAGCACAATTGGATTTAAACCATGGCTTTTTCAATGATACTGTAGTTTTATCCTTTACAGCTGCTTTTAATCTATTACAAAAAGGCAAAAATTCTCACATCTAATTAACTTATTCTCTAATTCCAGCCCAGCAAATTATGCATCACCCTCATCTCATGCAAGTGAAATGCCAGATCACACGAGGAACTTCTGAAACATAGAATCTAGGACACCAGTTCCAAGGATGCATTGGAGAACCCAGAAAGGTTATTTGCAAAATTAGCCTAGATAAATATACAAAAGAGGAATGTCTACACTCATTTCTTAGTACTAAAATCACCAGGAGGTTGCAGGTGCAAGTGTAACTAAGCTGCAGCAACGGACATTTGTCTTTCTTTTATCTCATCCTGTTCATTTCACACATTCCTCTTTATGACTTCCTCCTTTCCAGAGGCTGATAACTAAAATAAACTGAACATCTTCCATTGCTTCAGCTGCTTTGAAAATACTATCAGAAGCTTTCTGAACTGTGCCTCCAGACAGATGTTCCTCATGTCCCAGTGCCATTTTCTGGCACTCTAGTGGAGCATGTTGCAAATGTGCTCAATGTCACCCCAAGTTCAGAACCAGCTGAGCTGTTTCTTCCTGAAACAGCTGTTGTATCATCCATAGAATTTAACAAGTAGAAATCAGTTTATATAACTTATATACTTATTTCTTGAAAGTAGCTTTGTTTTGGCCTCGTTAAAGGCTTATTTATACCCATAGTGACTGTGTCATTAACCAAGAGCCTATGCACTTTACCCTACATCCTTGACGAACAACATGAAAGTGAGAATTTCTCTGCTCTCAAAACAAGCTTTAGAGTTTCTCTTACTCTAGAGTTTTGTTAAATAAAGTTTGTATTTTAAATAATTTTTCCTTATAACTCTTTTTTTAATAGAAGTATTAAAACATTGTTTTCTTTTTCCTGTTAACAATAGTTATGCCTGGTCTTGATAGACAGGAGGCTTCTGATATTTCAGTCTTTGACTGAGTTAAGTGTTTTGTTTTAAAGCAGGTAAAGATTTAAACATCATTTTACCTACATATAAATAAGCAAATAAATAAAAGCTGAACTTCAAATTTCAAAGAATTGTCCCTATTTAAAAAAAAAAAAAATAAAAATCAACAAATATGATTACCCTAACCAAAGAAAAGAGCTTAATAATGAGCAATGCAGTTAAAGGCTTAGATTCTGTGGTGACAGAAAATCTCTCAAAGCTAACAGTAGTTTATATATCTACAGAGATGTAGAATTCCTCAGATGTTAAAAACAAACAAACAAAAATCAAACAAAAACCCCCAAAACAATTCTGCAGCTCTGGAGTAAGGCTTTGCAAGAGTTTAAGGAGATGTTCAAAACAACACCAACAGAAGCTAAATATCTATGGCTGCCAAACACTCTTTGGGTTTTATAAATTACTAGTCAGCCTATTTGACCTGAATTTCCTGGGTTATTTACAAGCATTTGTGCAAAACTCTCACTGCATTCTGTAGACAGAAAGAAGAAAAATGGGACAAGAAGATGAGACAAGTTGGACATCATGATAATTTTAGGAATACATCATTCCTCTGATACATTTCTCCACTGTTTTATCACTTTTTTGTCAATGTTTGTGCATTAACATTACTGAAAGTCCTACTGCTGATTCTCACCATAATTTTAAATCAGCTTGTATAATATCTGTTTACATAGATATATGTGCAAAACATTGCTGCCTGATTTGCCAAATGGTCTTCCATGAGCAAGCTCTTCCTGTGTGGAGGAAAAGGAGCACCTCCAGCCTGTGCTGCATCAGACACGAGGTGAGGTTAAGTGCTAAAGTAGTTTTTCTTTCCGTTTTTTTTTTTTTCCTTTGCATGTATTTGTATGCATTTTTCACTTGATTTAGGAGACAGCTTAATTTCTAAAGTTAGAAGGTACATAATTGCTCATTAAATCTAATTACACAGATTCAAGTTTAAAGTTCATCCCTATGAAGAGAACAAAAAGTGGCCAGTATTGTCTGCTGGTTTCCTACGCTGTGCAAAAAAATAGAAGGAACTTTAATCAAGTGTGCTAAATGTTTTCAAGAATAAACTTGAGACCTTTCAGGCCAGAAGGGTGATGTTTCAGAAAACAACTAATTGTAAGATCAATCTTTAAAATACAAAGTCTTTGGAAACCTCAGCTCCAGTTGTTATCACAGACAGACTGAATTTGCTTCCAGGGACCCATGTTAAAATTTCTCCTTTCCACTGTTCTCTGCAAAAGGCTGACTTGCATATACTGCTCAGCCCTTGCTTTAAAGACATTTGGAAGAATTCCTTTCCAATTTTTTTTAAAATGTTCTTTATATGGTTGTATGCAATTGCTAATCAAGGGATAAGTTAGTTTTCATAACAGTCCCAGGTAGAAGAAACAGATATATTATTCCCATTTTATGGATGAGGCACAATAAGCATCAGGTAAACAAGAAGTCTGTTCATTTTAGATGCAGAATTTGAGAATGTAGGACCTTATTGTTTACATAATAGTATTTTCTGCTACAGCAGAAAATATTTTCAAAGCACAGGTCCCAATGCACTACAAGGTGTCAGTGCTCAGCATTTCTGTAAATCAGACCCTGATTATTAAGTTAGACAGCAACAAAATGAAAAACAGACAGTTGGTGACTATCTGTGAAACCCTTTTTTCCTTGTGTGACACAAGAGCTTTGTGGCAGAGACCAGGACATTACCAGTTTTCCAGCAGAGCATTCAGTTGCCTTACATGAGACTTTCTTTTCCTCTTAGTCCTCTGCATCATTCCCTTAAGATTCTCCATCTTCTATAACCAATAATTTGGAGGTAATACAGAGAAGATACACCTGTGCAGTACAACCTATTCCAAAGGAACCTTACCACATCTGTTCAGGCAGCTTTGCAAATATGGGTGTTAGCCATCCTGCCTATGATTCCCATCAGAGTACCCACACCCTACCTCTGATGGAAAAAGGAAGAGAGATCTCATACTAGATTATTGTCATTGTTTTGATATGGAAGGTCATTCAATTCTCTGAAGGATGCCAGAAATAACAAGTTCATAAATGTACATGAAGTGACTCTTATGATTCTGAAAGTACCACCACAAATTTCAAATGCGTTTCAGAAAAAAACTTAAAGATCTGCAATATGCCACCAGTTTAAGCAAAAATGACATCAATATAATTATCCATACTTTAGGAAGATATTATCATTTTAGCTAATTAAGTCAAAATGTCAATGAAGACAAAGGAAATTGAACTTTTTTATGCAAGATTTCCAGAATCTCGGGGGATAATTTCAAAAACTCAAATGCAATATCCAGTGGAATATTCAACATGGTTAAGGACAGAACATTTAATATTCAAAGTAGACAGATAAATTTCCATAAAAAGCTAGTTTATGTAAAAGACTAATCAAAATATTCATTTCCTGTTTGTAACTTAACTTGAGCCCACATCAATTAAACTACAAAGCCATAAAATGTCTAATGGTTAAGCAGCAATAAAATACTTAATGAGCCAAATGATACTTTCTAATGCCACTGCTCTTGATTTGCATTATGGGGGGAAAAAAAAACGCAAACAAAAAACCCCACCACGACTTGGATGCAATTCTCAGTTGAAATATTGCTTCTCTGCCGGGAGAAAGAAGCTGTAGAGTTGTCTTATATAGTCTACTGGGTATTCAGGAAGAAGGCAGAGCCATACAACACTACTCCCTTGTCTTTCTGGGTGGGAACTAGAGATAGTGAATACAAGCTATAGTAAAAATTAGCTGGGGCAAACATTAGAAAATTATTCTTTGAATCTCGTATCTTTAGAACTGAGATGTGAGGCTGGGCCTAGTAATTCTAAACCAGAATACAGAAATGCAAACTGCTTGATTCCCAAAAGCCATACCTCACTAACAGTGGTAGATCTACCTATAGAGAATACCTATATACTGGAGAAGGTTTTCCAGGAGCACTGCACTTGAAATGATGTTTCCTAGTTGTGAGCACTCAGATAACATCAAAGTAGTACCAGAACAAGAAGTGAACTTTTTCTATTCTTGGCTTAGAAGAATAGAAAATGGCTTCTCTCCATAATAAAAGGTTTAGAAGGCACCTAAAACCAGTCTTTATCTGCCACTCTTTAATTAACAGAAAAAGCATATAAAAAAGCCCTTGGAACATACATGCAGGAGGCACAATGTACTATATCTGAGACACTATTAAAATAAGGAAGACAAAACCCGATGAGATTTTCTATATATTATAAGAGATGTCTTTTGTCAGTATTGGAGACTATTTTAAAGAAAAGGGCTTTTCAGCTTTTCATTACTGGTTTGAGGCTTTGCTAACTCAAGAGTCTGCACCATCTCATTTTTTAAATAGGACCTGGAATGACCACTGGGAGTAAAGTCTGCTAGAAGAGCTAATTGTCTAATCTATCTATAGAAGCCTTTCAGGATGCCAAAAAATAATAATAGTACTATGTATTAAAACATCACATTTGATTATCTCTAGTTCGCAGGTTTTTAAGTGGGGAACGCTGTCACAAGTAACACAAGGACCTGGAGCAATGACCTAAAATTCTAAAAACCTTTGAAGTTTGAATTTCCAGAATAATCAAATCCCACTGGAAACTGAAATCAAGTTATTGGTTTGGCCTTCTTAAGCAAACCCTTTGTATATGTCTTGAAAAGCCGCTTTTACTTTCACCACATTAAAAAAAAACCCAACACCTGATTATCTACCTAAGAGATTCCCTTATGTTCCTGATTATGGCAACTCCGTGCCACAGGGCAGGGATGGATTAGTTCAGCATGAGCTAATTCCACAGTCATAATGGCTAAAGAGCACACTACAGAGACACCCATGGGAATTTACTGGTTCAGGTTGGTCTAAGCTAAGAGGGTATTGGCTAGTATTTCATTACAACAGACAGTTACGCCAGAGAATATCTTTATGGAGAATTTGTGTTGATGGTTTTCCCAAGCTGATCGTGAGGAAGAGGTCAAATTATTCTTCAACATTTACACTGCATTTGTCACCATCCAATTTTGGCTCACATACAAATATGAGGCTATTCTTTAGGGCAACCTCCAGGAGCAAGAAAAGCTCTCTGTTCCTTTTGCATGACTGGAAATGAGAAAGGAAGTTTTCTCAGAGGATGTAGGTCATAACTATGTCCCCTACCATCTGGTCCTTGAAACCCAGTAAAGGAGGCGGAATATATTGCATTCCAGCAATCTCCATTGACAGACAGTCCCTCAAGGATTGTAACTAACTGGTGAAGTTTAGAACGACCTCAAACTTCTCTAAGCACCACTGGGGCTACAGAAGCCTTATATTGGCTGGCTCAGTAAGAAACTATAACCATCTCCTTCATCTGCTTCCCCTTTCACTACAGCTAATCTGTATGTATTTGCATTCAGAAACCATTCATACCTGAAACTTGACTATTTTTTCATGTAATCCTCTTAATCAGCAGCAGAGCATTTATATATTTAATTCTAGACTACATTTTATGGTGGTTAATACTTTAATTAGCTATTTACACATGGTAAAAATTACAGAAGTAATTAAGGATATTCAGGTTAATTAAAAGCATTAGGCAGTATTAAATGTGAGAAAACAGATTTTAATTAAATCTTTCAAGTATTTTTTTATAATCTCTTCTGTTGAGAAATAAACTATAGTAAAACAATTATATCGGAATCAGATAGCTTTGCACTATCATCACCGTAATGTTTAAAAAAAAAAAAGCCAAAAGCAGTGCATGACTTTATTCTTTACTGTTTATTAAAAATCCTATCCATACAGATTAACTTTCTTTTCTCTCCATCTATTTGTTTTACCAGTACTGATACAGAATGACTGGTAGTAAACTGAATTAATTGAAATGCTGTCTTAGTCTCACTGTAGCTTATTTATACTATTCTAAAACATTTGAGAGAAACACCTTTTAGCCTGTCTGAAAAACAGCATTCAAAGATCTCTCCTTTATCTACTTAAAACTAAGCATAATCCAGAGGACTGTAGATACCCTGGGGATTCCAGCATCACTGTCCAGACACTCTTTAGGCAAATCATGCCATCTTGAATGTGTGGCTGTGTATACAGGTCCCAAGCTTACATTTGCGGATGGGGCAGTACTGAGATGCACCGTGCAGCAATTGCACTTTGCCAGCTGCTGTCTGGGGAATCTGTAGCATGGTGCTCTACTGCCCAGCACAGACCTGCCGAGGCTGCCAGCCTTCCCCGACACTGAATCATCGCTTGTGGGCTGAAAAAAAATCATGTGAAGCACATGAAAACACCGAGGTGAAATATCAGGTTTGTGATTATCTATACATACAGACTGTGTCCCAAAGCATGAAACCTGCTTAGTAACGGTGGACTGAAATATCTGGATAACCAAGAGGAAAAAGCAGCAAGCTAAGATTTGGATCCCAAAATAAGAAAAGCAAAAGACTTGCAGATATCAAAAAACCTGGCGTCATGGTTGGCGAACGTCACCTTCACCAACATAATTCCCCTGCAGTTTCCTTGGTTAAATTACCAGGAATAAGATAGTCTAGAATATTATAAAGCACGTATCACAAGGTCATTTAGGTCAAGCAGTTTAGAATGTTGGAGCATCCAGAGAAGCAAATGGTGCAACTATTTACATTCAGACTATCAATAAGATGTGTGCTACTAAATCATATAGCTCTTTCAAAATATCACGATGAAAGCTAAAAGACTTTTAGCGTCAGTTTTCCTGCTGTACATATGCAAGCCAGAGTAAGATATTTAAGTTCTTTTACTCACAAATGAATCATCCACATGAATGTCGGTGCTGTTTGTTCCATTCCCATATGTTCCTGAATACTATTTCGTCCTACTTTTGTGTGTATACAAAATTAGAATTGTAAGTTGCATCAATTTTAATCTTTAAATTGGTTTATTTACAACCTCTATGGTTCCTTGATTATTTCTAGTAACATTTGCATCAATGTTTGCTTAAATTATTCATGACATTTCAGTTATATCATTGGGTGCTTCAAAGTAAAACTCAAAGCAACTTTTCTTTCCTGAGAACAAAGATATACTTTCCTTGCTCTCAAGCAGAAATTCATAGGAAGATGAAAGAAATGCCAAGGATTGTTAATAAACAAATTTGTGGAGTAAATTATAAACAGAAATATGAAAATATTCCCAGTAGAAATAGAAAACTATCTCTAAAAATGCCTCCAAACACCAATTAAGTCTATCTAATTAGGATAATATTTGATTTATCTAGGTCAGGACTCAAGAAATTTTTTGCTGCCTAAGTAGCATCTGAATTACACGTCCTCCCTGTGTGGGACATGCGGCTGGAGAAAGTTGTACTGCCATGAGCCAGACCCAGAGGAGGAAAGAGCCACTTGGAGACCCACTGTGTGCTGCAGAGTAGCTGCTGGTGCCCGATGGAGCCTGTCCCCAGCACATGAAGGGATGCTGCCTTGGACTGTGGCGTTGCCCTCATCCGCTCCAGGCTTGGGGCTCAGGCCTGAGGGATCTGGGGGGGTCCACAAAGCAGGAGATGGGGCAAGTGCAGGGACTACAACCTCTTTCATGTCCCTGCTGTCTTCCTTCCCCCTGTCCCCTCCCCAATAGGTATGCTTTTCCTTCAATATATGTAAAGCAAGTGAAACTACATACAAGCACATAACAGCATTTGCATGCATTTCTGCTTTTTTAAAGAAGAGAAATTGGAATTGTAATTCTTCACTCTTAAAGTGCTAGAAAATGTAAAGCAGGTTTCAGAACCCCGTAGATTTCATTCACCATAATCTTATTTTCATGTTCTGACATTGAGACAAACATCGTATTTGTATATCACAATGGAAGAGCAGCACATTGTGGAACTTCTGATTCACAGCCTTCAATTAATACTCTAAATCAAAAGCTTTTCTTCTTTCAGTAAATACATATAATGACAATTTTTGGTGAATGTAAGCAATGATATTTATGAATGAAACAACTTCACAGTAAATAAATCAACTATTGAATTTAATGTTATGAAATTGGTGGTAACATTTATTTCATACGACTGAGGTGAATTATTCCTCAAAAAAACCCAATGCAAGAAAAGCACACTTATTTTTGATAGTAATTTAGCTTCCTCAAAAGGTTTCCTCAAGTGCATGATTAAACATATTTATGTTTTCACAACACATTTATGATTTCACACCAAATCATGTGAAATCCGAAGTTTCATATGGCTTTGAATCACAACCAAGTGGAAGTGTGTAAAAGGCTGCCAATATTTGCCTGAAACACTACTCTGTGACAATAGCAGTTGATCCCAATATGCAAGTGATAAACAGGTCACAATGACTTACTGACATAGGTGGTTTCTTATTTCACCAGGAGAAAATAGAAAAATGTGGTTAAAAATAAGTTTGGACTGAGCAGTCTTCCTTGAAGAACAATTTCATTGAAGGGTAGGAAAAAAGGTAGTGCTAGACTTTATTTCCCTTATCATCAGCTTTTGCATTAGAAAGCTAAGCAGCAGCAATTTAAAATTAAAAATCAGATTAAAAAATTTTATTGCTTTAAAAGCATTTAAAGCATTTTATATGCCTCATACCCCTTCTTTCTCCTGTATTGAGTTGCCCTAAGAGGTAGTGTCTCATAAACACAGATCAGGGTGAAGGATAAACCAAGGGAGCGGTGGCATGACCCGAGCACCAGCCGCATAGGACACTGTGGACACGAGGCACGCTGACAACAGCTCTGATAAAAGACCCCCGTACCAGGTCCAAACCAATTTCTTTAGTTCAGCCAAAGACTTCAGCAGTTCCGCAAGAGGAGAGTTTAAGGGAAGAGAAGACAAGACGGACAAAGGATTACAGTGAGATATTTTTGCTTTTCCAATTCTTGTTTGCCGTCTTTAAACTTACGAAGGGAAGAGAAGAATCATCATGGAGGGAATATTATTTTTAGTGATATTTCCATTAGCAAAAGTGTGAGTGATGTTGTCATCATCTACCACATTGACAAGAGTGGGTGAAAGCCTTAGAAATAAAATTCATATTTTAAAATCTACAAACATTTACTTTCTTTATGGCAATGGAAACAAGGAAGGGATGCAGTGAAAACGTATGTTAAGTTGTTAAAACTGTTCGGGCTTAAAGACATATTGAATCTTGGCAGGTGCACAGAGATATCTTAAAAAATAACTATTATTCTATGCTAAAGATCTTGAAGAAATGGTCTGAAAAGAGAGACATCTGCTAGGCATTATCTGAATAGAAATAAATGACTAATGATGCAAAGCTAAGGCAACAGATGGTCCACACTTCACAAGCTAGCCTGAGACGTGGAATGAGCTCAAGCAGTTCTTCAGGCTTAGATCGGTAGAATGGCACAGTAGGAAGATATTTGCATTTGCTTGAAATGTTTTGATAATATTTTCTTTATAAATCTCTTGCATTTTCTTATAGTAGTGTCTGTCATCCCAACACTTTTATTTGATCCCAATATAACTAGAAGATCCCAAAGAAATATTAAAAGGCTACAAGACACCCAAAGGCAAAAGGTGAGATAGGGAACAAATTTAGTTCTTAAACTACACATCATAGGAGTGAAAATGTCTGATATAGGCGAACTAGCAAATTAGAAATGTAAGTGTGAAAAATAAAGTTTGGACTTTAAAATGTAGAGAGTGGAAGAATTTTAAAAAGCAGTATATTAACACTTCTTTCTTAAGATGCTGTTCAAGGATACTGTTCCAATCTTAAAGATCAGTAAATTAAAATTTACTTGAATAAGCATGCTCTTGTAGCTACATTAGAGACTTACTCACAAGGTGACATATAACTTCAGAGATGAAAACTGCCAACCTAGTTAAATTTTATTAAGGCCGTCACATTCGTTAGATACGATCACACTGCAAGCATTGCCAATTAAAATTAGATCATTTGACCTTCATTGGGGAAAAAAAAGCCCCTTTATCTAGCTAAAAAAAAAAACTTAAAAAAATTATTAAGATACCTACACACAGAAGGAAGACAAAGGTTTATTTCATAGTTCAAATAGCCATTTTTCTTTGTGGTCTTCAAGATCTTGAACCAAAATTTAAAAAGTCAGGAAGGTCTGCTAAAGTAATTAATGGGAAGGGAAGAACTATCTTGTCTAAAAAGGAAGATTTTCTCATGACCTGCAAATAAGTCAGAGTTGAGGTTCAATTTTCACCAACAAAAAGTTAAAATTTATCCACAGTAGTGTTTGGGATATCACATTTATTTTCCAGTTTTAGCTTTTGCAGTAAATTGTGTTTGCAAATAGTAGTGTATGGCAACCACTACAGCAGGCCTCAAGAAATAAGCATTTGATTTCAGATCTTTTGTTCCTGAACTCTGGCTTGTGTGAAAAGGATAAAAGACCTGCAAGAGAAAATTCTGCAAACACTTAATCATCATAATTTCAGAGATAAAACTAAACACCTTATAACAACTTCTTATGATAAAGAGCTACATTAAGTGGAATTTTATTCCAGAAACATGCAGCGCTGACTGTTAGCACTGTTTCTTGGGACACGGGTAGACTAAAGACCTCACAGTCGTTCATACTGAATAAACTTTAGTGACATATATTGAATGACTAGTTCTTCTCTTTTTCTCTGTAATGTTTTAGCATCTGTCTTCTTTCTGCTGCACTAAAAGGACTTTATTATAAAGCTGAGAAACCATTTCTTTTGTTGTCAAGATAAATATTGACCAAATCAGCAAAATAAAAGCCTTGGGTTTTCAGACATATCAATTTGACTCTAGTTGCGCTGTATTAGGCACTGTATGAACATATATATTAGGATGCATCTTTTCATATATTCACAAAATAACTCACTAGGTATTTAACACAATCTGTACTAATAACATCAATATTTCAGCTCTTTTTAAGGATGCTTCCTAGAGAAAAAGTAGAGAACTGAACAGCAGCAGCAAATGACGTTTGATATGCACATGTATACATTTATATACTGCTAGCTGTCAAGTCAAGAAAGCTGATCTCGCACCAAAAGCATTCCCAGGCAGTTCTGGGGAAAAACAAACCAACCAACCAACCTCTTACTCCTTCACTGCACCCTTTCTCCAGTTACAAATAAATAAATAGAACACAGCAGCGAGTGAGTTAATCGTCATTTATCTGAAACAAGGAGGAAGGAAAAAAAGAAAAAAAAAAGAACCTTTTTTTCCCTCCCTCTCATGATTCACATTCTTGGCTTTACAAACTTGGCTCTGCTTCTGATGACATATGATGCAGCTGTAAATAGCAGTCCTTGTTATCAGGACAGGTCCATATCAGCTCTGTTTAATAAAGCAAGAGTTGTAGTTACTTTCTGTCTCTCTGATTTGTACATTTTCTTCCTCTCCAGAGAGCTCTTAGGTGTGATGCTTTCTTTACCTGGAATCAATCCAGAGCAGTCGCCTCCCATTTGTTCAGCGTCTGGTTTTGAGCTGGCCCCGAGGTGGTTAGGTGGTAGGACTAAGAAGTACCACCAAGCTCCAATGATGCCACTCTAATTAATTAGGGACTTTGGGCACAAAAGGGATGCTTTACTTTTAACATTTTTATTGAAACATCTGCCCTCTCAAATAGTTGTCTTATAGGAAATCCTGGGCTAACTGTACCCTTTCAGCTGCCAGAACTGACATTTCAGCTTCTCTTCTACTCCGCAAAGTGAGTATCTCATTAGAGACTGTTAAGGGTCTGTTCATGTGCCATGGTTTTGAAGGAATTTTTACTGCACTTTCTGTGATAAAATATTTGACAGTGCTAAGGCACACTGAAGTTATGATTCAAATAAGGATGTTCATCAAAATTGCTAGAATCCTTAAAAAGCAGCTTGTGAAATGCTTGTGAAACCAGCTTGTGAATATGGTGAAAAAAGTGAGATATATGAAAAAACAAAAGCAAGGGTGAGTTAATCATAAATGATGAAAGCTCAGAGGGATGCAGCTCCCCAGGTTGTGGTAGCCTATGCTATGCACCTTTGTTCTTCAGGTAAATAAGTAACTATGGCTTCATTGATTAACTGTCATGAAGGCATTATCTTTGACCACATGGTAAAATACAGAG
The DNA here is from genome assembly GCF_018139145.2 of Gymnogyps californianus. Lineage (NCBI taxonomy): Eukaryota > Metazoa > Chordata > Aves > Accipitriformes > Cathartidae > Gymnogyps > Gymnogyps californianus. Next base: position 19,195,349 of record NC_059479.1, read on the forward strand.
GAGAAAAACCTACTTTTTCCAGAAAGAAAAAGAAAGGCTAATCCTAAAGCTTCTGAAAGAGGTAAAGACTGAAAGTCCTCTGGAAACCCTTAAGTGCTGTTCTTATGCCCTTACCTGCTTCACACACAGTAAAGAAAGAGAAGTATATCGCACTAAATTAATTGATTATGTTTTTTAAATCCTCAGTGTACACTAAAACTAGAAACAGAAGCAAAACCTGCACAGTTGTGGCTGCCTTGGTAGTGGAAATTCAACCACAAACACTCAAGTCCCTCATTCGTACCCCAAAGCCTGACGTGATGCAGTCTTCTCTGCCATTGCTACGGCCCCTGCTCCTCAGCCACTTCTTTTGCTCTCCTGTCAAAAGCCTTTTACTCAAAGGCTCTTTGTAAATAAAGAACTCCTCTGTTGGTCTGGACAAAGGTCCCTTTCAGTCCCTGGTAGGATACACTTTAGATGCTGACAGGCTTTTTCCTGCACCTGGAAGGTTTTATCCCTGCTGCCTCTTTTGCTTTCATCTCTTTCACCACAGCAGCTTCCCCAAACAGAAGTGACAGGGCACTGATATGATTTTGCTCTCTTCACAATATTCATAATATGAGGACAATACTTGGGTACAGCTAACTTCTCAAAATTCATGTCTAAATGCTTATGTTACAAAAACCTGCTTCTGTTCCCACAAGGAACAGACTTGCCGTGGCTACAAGGCCAGAAAGCCCCTTACAGGTTCTCGCTCACTGTCTAGAGAGGACTACTCGGTTTCTAAAGATTCTATTTCCAGAAGTATTGATGCTTCTTAACCAACAAACACCTGTGCCATTTGTCTTTAAGTGATTACGTCAAAAGAGTTTGGGCTGTACTGATGGTATTAATGCACTTCTATATCTTCGGAAGTCATTGGGTAACTTGCACTAGATCCACCGTCACATGACAAACTTTCCTGGTCCAAAGATATCTTCCATAACCCATCTTATTGTAGCAAAGTATTAATGCGGAAATTTTCTACTTACAAAATAAACATGTTATTTTATTAAAAAAACCCCTTGCCTAACAAGTAATGAAAAACAAATAGCATTAATAACTTGGTCGACCGTTTGTCACTGTCTGTTCTTACCATAAAACAATCCAGTAAATGAAAATCTGGTGGAAAAAAAAAAGTATCATGCCTTAGAAACACTCATTCTTACAAACAGCTATAGCTTAGAAATGACAGTGTCCCTATTAACAACCTATCTGTTTAGTCCCCTGACTTTTTCTACGCTCACCGTTTGATAAAGTTTGACAACGCAGAATTCAGCTGCAAAAACACATATGAGAGCAGGCTGTAACATCGCACTATATTCCTTGAGGCTAATCACTTTATAATGAGTTTAGTGAAAAGTACCTATGCAATAAGTTGTAGCTGACAGCAGCCCAAGGGAACCTCTAAGTGCTAAAAATTAGCTGCTGAAGAATGTTGAATCTCATCTTTTTGAAGACAGAAAACAGGTTTCTTTCTAAAATACACGCAGTTTAAAGTAGACATAAATCAAACAGATAGTAAAAAATTTGTTTTGCTATGGGCTTTATCTTGTTTTTATTCTTTCACTCTTATGAGGTAACAGATACTTTAAAAAGAGTAAGATTAGTCATTCTGCTAGAGATCCAATTATACTAATTGTGACACAATACTACTTGGGATTCAAAAAAGACTCGGTTTTGAATCAACTTGCCTTGGTGAGCTACACAGCCTAAGTGAAGACCTCTACTCCCTTCTCTGAGGACAGGAACTCAGAGGACAAAATTCCTCCCAACCAGATCCAAGGAGTGGAATTATGCCTTTTTTTTTTTTTTTTTTTTTTTTTTTACAGCAGTAAAAGCTCTTTATCTTGTTCTGTATTGCCAATACATTGGTTTGCCAACCAGAACAGTTAGTTGCTATCATTATATAGCATATTACACAAGTTTAGGTTATCTGGAAAATCTGTGGTTCTAGAAATAAATACTTTAACATTACAGAGCATAAAGCTAGGGAGGAGTTCAGCCCTTTGGAATCCAGGGCTAAGAACCATGAGGAAAAATAATTCTGAAATAATGAACCATTAATACATACAGATATAGAATCTCTGAATTACAAACCCAGTAATTCTTACATGAAAATATTGCTTTTGCTACTGCGATCACCGTAATGATGGACACTGCACCTATCTTTGCCAATATCTTTTCAGAGCGATATGATAACTGTTTATAATAGCTACTAGGGAAACGTAGAGAGCTTACAATACCTGTTCTAGAAATTTGACTAATATATTTTAAGGATATTAAATCAATCACTTTACAGACTAACCCAACATTCTTTAATGGAAAAAGCCATAAGAAACTTATTCATTGCCTGTTAGAAAATTTAGGTGAAATACTGTATGTAATTCCATCCCAGCCTTCATGGAACAAATGCATTCATCAGCTACGTGAGATTAGCATTCCTTAATCTATTATCTGTATGCATAACACCTGTCAATCAGGTCTACTTAAGAAATAACAGAGTTGTATTTCAATTTACCCCAAAATGCACAAATATATATAATTTAACAAAATCAGATAGCCAGCTACTTGGGTATTAATTGACAAATACAGACAATATAACATAAATCTAGAAAACAGTGTAACTGCATCTAAAATAATTATTCCAAGCTCTCTACAAACTGGTAAAAAACTATTATGTTTTGACATATTGTAATTATGCCTGACACAACTATACAGTTAACTGTGATCCTAATTTGCATATCTACCTCTACTCATAAAATATATACCTGCTTATTATATTTTACTCCAGGTTGTCCTTTTATCTAAACATTTACAAAATATAAACCCACAATTATTAGAACAATTTCTTCTTCTATAGTGTAGCAGAATGTTCAAATGGTAAGGAAAAATACTTCCATTTTGCACAAGGAAAATTATCTTCTAAAATTTTCGAGAACACAACAAATAACTCAACCTGAATTTTAACACTTATGAATGAATGACTTGGAATTAATCCATGCTAAGTTTTGTGTCAGCAAGCCCTGCTGAGATATGAAAAAAATTGATTTAAGACTTTACTCCATTAATTTTTCTCTTTTTCTTTGTTTATGGTTTTCAATGAGAACTGACGATGTATTTTCAGAAGCACAAGAAATCTTTAAAGAAGTCTGACAACAACTTAGTTTTCCAGACCCAGAGCATTCAAGATAAGCTTCAAATATGAAATACTGGCTGCTTATCTGAATTGAATCCACATCCAAACCATTTCAAGTGAGTCATTATATCTAGCGGCCCTTAGGTTGTTTAGTAATCGGCAACACAGACTTCATTTGGAGAGAGGATGAAGTTCATAATTCAATTACAAGGATGACTGCCTAATCCACTAAATAAAATGGACATAAGAGGTAAAATAAACAAAATTTCCACCTTAGTTTAATGAGATTCTTTGGCATAAAAGAGGTAAATTTAGTCAGTTTGCCCACAAATAGGTGCTGAAAATGTAGATATTTATCACTTAAGTCCAAATTTAATTGTAGCATAAATTCAATTTAAACAGAGTGCACTGAGTTACAACTACGTTGTAGTAACTGAAAACATGATTCATCCGTGCTTAATAGTTAACGCTAGTAGAGGAAGAAGAACTGTATTTGAATAATGACTACTGTTTGAACTCATGAACATGCTAGGTAGAATTCTGCCATCAGATAGAGTAGTATAAAAATTGCAATAACACTTCCTACATTGTTACAAGTTAAAGCAATAAGTGTTGGTCTATTTTCCAGGAAATATTGATTGCTAGAATTGATGCTGCAATTAATATCTCCCAAGAAGCACCAGTGTTAATTAAATTAGTATAAATTAAATCTCAGAAAGATAATAGCTATTAATTTAACATTAGAACATCAAAGGGTAAAAAGTGGGAAATAAACAATAGTGAAACTAGTTTCATTTAGTAATGCAGAAAGAAATTCTAATGATTATATGAAAACTGCTGTGATCTCATGGCAGATATACCTAAACCAGTTTAATTTCCATTAAGTATTTTTAGATTCAACTCAACGTGCCTGGTAATTGTTTTACAAGATCACCAACCTTCAGTCTGAGGAAGGCAAGTATATATATCCACAGCAAACAAACTGACTTCTTTGAGATTCTGCAAGTCGTCGAAGTCTAATAGCACGCCGCTGATCATGGCTTATGCCCCTATATTCAAGAAAATATTTTTTCTGATCTGCTGAAACAGGACACACTTTGGAATCTAAATCCTACTTCAGATCTGCCACACAAACATGGAGACTATCAAATAGTGTGTGGTTTCTGATAGTATTCTGATAAACCGTTCCAAAGCACAGTAAACTCTGTCTTCACAGAAAAACTTAGCAAAGAGAAGAATAGGCCCAAACCTTTCTATCAAAGGCCTTTCATTTCATTAGGGTTTTGATACATGCATTTGTCTAAATTGCTGTTCACCAAAATTATGTTTTGAATTATTGGTGAGAAGTAAAACATTCCTACCAGCAGCATGAGACTTTTTGCTATGTGGGGCAGGTGTCCTCCTCCTAAAGCTCCTCCAGGTGCTCCATAGTATCCCCTTCACTCTCTTTCCCAGATCTACTTTTCTTGGTCCTATACATCTTCTAGACTCAGCACCTTAGAGATGTAACTCCTTTTCCTAGGTTGCATCTGCTGCAGGCTGAAAGACCCAAGTTTGCAACTCTATTTCTTTTATCCTTCTCACAGCTCTATCAGAAAATTACGTTTGTAAAACAGAGACTATTCACAGCATATATGTGGTCCTTGACCTGACAGGTATAAAACTCTGACACAGGGAAAAACCAATCCCTACCTTACTGCTTTGGAGGAAACAATTGTTCTCCTTGGGTATTAGCTCTCAGTCTTAACTACATCATTAAATGAGGTGAGAGAAGGTACCAGTTAGACAAAATGACTTTTGCTTATTAAAAGCATTCCCATAAACCTGTATCATTTACTCTCACACAGAATAAAGGTGACCAAAGAACCACATCACAGTCTATATCGCGGTTTCTTACACAGCCATCAATACCATCATTTATTTTACACTCTGTATATAGTTAGACTGAAATGGGTCTAAACAAAAACAATTGCTTTGTCACAGTCTTGGAAGTAAGCCAAATACCTAAACAGTCAAAAAGATTTTAGAAAAGTAGTTCCTTCAGGAGATACACAGGAATTTCCTGAAAATGCATACACTGTTTAAAGGGAAAACATTTCTATAATCTGTACTAAGATGGAAACTAACCATGGAATGGGAAAAGAAAAATAACCGACAAAACCACAACCAGTTTGACTTTCTGCTGTGAAGAAATGTCTTCCAACAATTAACAGTCTTTTTCTGCACAAGCGAAAAAAAATCGGAGAAATATCCAAACTTCTAGGTGTATGTTTTAATCAAACCCAAATGCATGTATTCAGAGGAATACACACCATTAACCAATCAGGGGAACTAGAAACCCAATATGGTATTAGAATACCAGCAGTCATCATTCACTTTGACATGATCTACGGTTTCAGGGAGCATATTTGGTTTTTTGCTATACAGGGACACAAAGTATGCTTTCAGCCTGTTGTAAAAACATTACAAAGGTCTGCTTACACTACTTCATTTACTATGGTGGTTTTTCTTTACTGCAGTTGTTTCTACTTCATTGTTATACAAACGTAGTAGGCTCTTCAATAAATTTTAGCTTTGCTCCAGTCACGAAAAATGCCCTTTGAGGACAGTAGATAAAACAAAGTTGCCAAACAAAAATCAAAAAAGACCATGGTTAGTAGAAAAAAAAAAAATTTTGCATTTTCTCCATTGCTGTTTGCAACTGAAAGAGACTGAACGTATGACTGCTTTATGTGACACAGAATATGTAGATTTATTAACTAGTAAATACAAAGCCCCATAAAGGGCTAAATCTTCAAAGAACGTTTCCTGGTGTCTGTCACTAAGTAAATATAATCTATAAATTCCTCCAAGCTTAAATGCAGGGACAAAACCCACTGTTATAATTACAAGCCAACGATATTAAAATACACTATCCACTTCATGAATACATACATATGGAAAATCTCACACTTGTAGTTGCTACTGGTACAGCTGCTCCCAGGGGTGAGATAACAACTAGGAAGAAACAGAGACTTGCACTCTCAGCAAAAATGGAAAAGTTTATGTACCAAAATCAGTTACATAGTCACATATTTTTTACTGGCAAGCAATGAACAAACAGGTCAACATGTTTTGGCATCTAACCATCTCCCTTAGGACCCAGTGAGCAAGGCATCAGCGGCAATACAACCTCTTTTTTGCAATGGTGCACTAACTTTGGCATACAGCTAAAATACTGCAAGCATTCGTACGTTAAAAGGTCAAGAGAAGATCTGTTTTTATATGAGGCCATTTCTGCATTGCACCAAGTTCCCTTTAAAAGAGGCTATAAAGAAAGTGATTTCCTAATTTGAGAATACTCCTAGAGTACCGGGTCTTTGGAAGATAAAGTGCCAATATGTCCACCTCTATACAGAAATGCTTGAAAAGTCTACAAAATGAAAAGTATACTCAAGTAGATATTAGCGTAACAGAAGTTCTTGGGGCTTCTAGTTGCAGTAAAAAGTCAGATGTTATCATTCAATTTAGATTTTTGTGAAGCTGGTTTATTAAATATCTACATACAAATATTTGATTCCTTTTTGACTTCCTAGTATCAGAATGCCCTCTGTTGGTGTGTGAATGAGAGATGGTCTGTAGATCTTTTCACCTGTTATTTATTGGTTATAATGACTTTTAATATAGAAAATTTCTGTCTTTAAAGCTGTGTAGTTCACAGGCACTGCCAGACATGTGAGTTCTGACGTGTCCATCTCAAATAAGTACCAAAATGACAGTATGAATTCATTGCTACATACAATTTCTCTGAGGATAGACAAATCAATTGGAATTCACTTTCATAGCAAAACTAAAGGAGGAAAATTACATGAGCTCAAGTCCTCTTATTATACCATTGAAACTGAAATTTAATTCCTTTTCCAATACTTTGCCAAGAGATCTCAACCTCGTGATGTAAAATCCTTATTATGTTCCCAATGCCTAAACTGACATGATGTGCCCAAGTTAACCATCCTGTTATGCTAAGAAGCTGTTCTGTTATCAAAACACTTATTTTAATCCAAGCAAGGACACACTTTGTTACTGAATAAAGACTATTTTTTAATATCGGAAATGCTTCTATCGCAGAGCTTTGTTGATTTATGAAAAATCTCTCCACCATCCTCTTTCTTAATGTCTACTTATCCAACACTAACCATACGTATTTGTTCATCACATTCACAAAAATTAATAAAAAGTTAGCTTTTGTGCCTTTTCTTCCTTGCTCTAAGCTCTGTGTTAAAAAACAAGGTGTTCGAAACACATAGAACAATTACCCTTTTCTCTGTCTGTCTCTCTTCCCAGCTGCAAAGAACATTCATTAACAAACTGAAGCATTTAAACACAAAATAGTACCCTTCCTTTGCCCTCCAGCTCCAGTGAGATTTCATCTCACTTTCCTCAGTCACAAAAATACTTCTCTACAACGTGTTTACAGTCAACCTTTCCTAGCACTACTTTTTCCACAAGGCCCAACTGCTCCTTCCCATCACCTCTAGAGTTGGAAGTAAGTAGAAACTCTGCTTTATTTAATTACTGAATGAAGTGAGAACATGGGCTACACTTTGCAAATTGGGAATCATTTATTTAACAATATTTAATGTTACTGAAGTCACTTCAGCCGAGCTTATGTATTCCAACTCCTGTGAACCACTCCTGACAGTCCCACCCACTGATGATTTACTTGTTACCATCTATTCTATGCTCCTTGCAACTGCAGAATCAAAACACAAAAATTGGTTATTTCAACATAAATAACAAGACTGTTTTCCTGCTTCTTCCAAATTAAACAAACAAATGAACGCACCCAAAACCTGTTTCAGAGACATTTGAAAATGGTATTGACACTTAAATACTCTACTTCAAAGAAGGTTAAAATCCGTGACTTCAATTTGGGTCAACCCCTAGTTTAAAGTATTTAATATAAGAAAACATGTATTTGTTTAGCACTGTTTAAAACAGAAATGTTTACATCTGAGATTCAGAAAATCAGAAGTAATAGATATCTCAAAATGCAAATGGTCAAAACCCACTAATCTACAAACACATTTGTGCTGACATATCTTTTTGCTTCATACGTCCTTACAAAAGAAGAGGACAAAAGCAAGTTTATAAAACATACTTATGAATGCTAGAAATGTAAATCAGTTTTTAGAATTTGGAGCTGAATTTATCTGGACAAATAAAATATTATTACTTTATGAAGAGACAAAAAATGAAGCAGAATTATGGAGCTCCATTTCACACCTGTTTAATTTCATAGACAATATTAGTGACATTGGTAAATATCATTATTGTTTTACTATTATTGCAGTTCTTTTACAATATTTCAAAAGCAAAGCTGAAGATCATCCTAGCTGCTTTGTTATCAATTAGAATTGGTTTAGGATGATTCAGTAATTCTTACAGCTATCTGCTTACATGCCAAACAATTGCTTGTACTAGTTACTTGTATTCCATAAAACCGTTTGACTCTGGAGCTGAACAAAAAGTAGCGTAATTCATTCAGCATGCCACTCCACCCTTACATTACATGTTTCAGCACCCTGGTTACACCCCAACTTGGCTTCTCCTTCTTACCCACGAGAAACCAAACCTGCCCTCCAGCCGTCTAGCCCATCTGACAGGGCTGCTTCTTTTTTGCCATGGGTCAGTGTCAGAGTGACAGTGAGGCCAACAACTAAGACGCATTAGTTCCTAGAAATCATCTCGCAGGCTTGAAAGTTCAAGCATTCACCAACATATAGTCATGGAGTAGCAATACTAAAATAATTGAACTCTGCCTTAGTGCATCTCAAACATAAGAGCATACAGAGCTACGATGGATTGTTCCAACTTCTAAAGGGTAAAGAGAGTCAGGCAAATGCATTTTGAACACACAAGAATGGGTAATTCTAGTATTTGCAGACTTTTTACCATTTATTGATTATATTTCTTACTTTTTAGCAGTTTATGAACCACTTCTGAATCATCCCGTATCTAAACTATACTGTCAGGAGAAAAATGCTTGAAAAAAATCACTGGCTGATGACAAACTATAACCTCTTCCACTTTACCCAGTGACAGAGTTAATTGGTCATTGCAGTTTATCACCAAAGCCACAGATTTGTGGGAAAGGCTGCTTGCATCTCAACTATTTTATTATTATTATTTCTTCCTTGATTATAAGCATGCATGTGTTGCTAAACTTGCCATACAATAAAGAAATTCCACTGGACAACTTAAGGCACCTTTATATTTATTATGAATTTGTTTAAAACAGCATCCCCACAACCATAAAAAATCTGTTAAGGTCTTAGTAAATATATCTGCTTTGAGTGACAATGTACTTCTACTAGTGTTTATTTCCACTATTCCAAATGAGTTACCAACTATAAGAAAGTTAACTAGAATCAGCTTTAACTTAGAGCTGTAGCAACAATGGAAGTTAATATAGAAGAAAAATATAAAAAACCAAAACAAACAAAACCACCATGGAAGGAAGTTGCTGTTTTCACAAACATGCAGTTTCTTTTGACCTTAAACAGATTTTTAAAAGACTGTCCCTTCACCCTTTAAATTGATTAGCATTCATTTGTAAGACAGATCAATATAACATTCATGTTAAGTTATGTTCCTAATGTAGCCCTTGCTTGTAAAAAAGTATTGAGGGATTTTTTTTTTATTCCATTATCTATTTAATTTATGAAAATAATGACCTCTGAAATGACACAGTAGATAATGTCTGTCTATTTATAGCAATGACACGTGGAAACAATTAAACTTCAAGGAATTTGCTTAAATTCTAGATAGATACTGCACATTTATTGACAAGCATTTAATTGGGTCTCAAAGAACTGGCAGGATTTCACACTGTTGATCTCACATTTTAAAATATGTATTAGTTAATGGGTTTGTGAAATTATACATCTTGTAGATAAATGCCTAATTAAAGATCCTATGGAAAAATCTTATCGCTAGATCATTCCTGCAAAAAAGAGGATAACAAAGACCTGAATGGAACTTCATGTATCATCAAACTGTCCATATTACCATACAATCCTTTGAGTTTGTTCTGTGGGAAAAAAATCTTGTAGCAGATTGCTGAAGTAAATAAGATTTGCTTGATTATGTGTTTGGTAGAAAACGTATGCGCGTTAGTTAAGGTTTGTGTCAGATTTTTGTCCCTCTGACCCTCAAATCAAAGCTTTGATTTTGTATAGCTCTGTGGAAGAAGTTAAATCACTTTTCAATTACGTAGTCTAAAAAATTTACTTCTGTTCAGAGGATCAGCCCAGGGTCTAAGAAATGTTCACATCCTTATTTTGCAAAGGATACTACCTAAATTGTATCCTCTGTCCATATCCACTGAAATACAAAATCAATTTCTCAGGTACTATATGTACAGGACAGCTGAAGAATCTGGTCACATAATCTCAAAATATGATTTGAGACACTTGAATGTATTGTTCATTTTGAGCCAGATTTACGCACTAATTTTGATTCTGTTAGAAGGGGCTTAATACTAAGAATTAAGAAACTGATTATACATAGAATGCACTGACATTTCATCTTAAAAGCACTTATATTAATATGTGATACCTTTATTCATGTTAAGGAAGACAGTACTTCTCTGTATTTATGCTCTTTCAAATAGTATTACTCAAGAAAATACTATCCCATGTCAGGCTGTTACAACAAATCACTCTTACAGTATCGATAGCAATGCAGTTTTCAAACAGCAGTGTCCATAAAGATTTTATCCAGTAACAACATTCTGCAACTCCTTTTGTTCATCAATGTGAATAACAGAAGTTCCATTTTCAATATAACTGGAAATTAGAAACATAGTATTTCTAAGCATGCACTGTATATGTCTATTTGACTACAACGATCTATTCAAATCTGAGGCAATCCACTTATAAAACTACTGTCAGATTCTGTCTTTTATATTTATTTCAGCAAGTTAAGACTCTAGAGATGCTATGTTTACTCCTGTCAGACACACTTAAAATGAAAAGGTTTCTCAAAAATTTTGGTTTTATCATGATCCAGACAATAAAAAAACGCGTTTAAGGCTGGTATTGCATTAAAAGCTTTTTACAGAAGTTAGAAAAGAAGGGTCCTATTTCCATCCCTTTACTGATGCCCACTTTAAAAAGACACATTGCAAACAAAACGGTAAGGAAGAGGTTAATTTTATGTTTAGCAGTATTCAAAATGCAATAAAATATTAAGCGTGTTTTTGTTTTAAAAATTCAAAGGGACGCAATGGATAGATATTCTCTGGGCTGCGACAATGTCACAGGAGTTGAAAATCTGAGGAAACGACCAGAATTTCCAGTGTAACTTTGGACAGCTTCCACATCAACACAGAACGATTAAGTAATAATCTCCCTTTGTACTCCTCTAAAAGGAAAGCATTTTACTGTTCCTGAAACACGTCCCTTTGCTCTTATGAAAATTGGTGCAATAACAATGTAACCCCAAAGTACATAACAAATATCTCATTTAGGTCAAGAAGCCTAATTATGTCCCAAAACTTGTTTGAAAATCTAAATCCAAAGATCTGTCTTCTAAGGAATTCAGCGGAAAGAACTTGTCTTTCCATGATGAAGTTCTACCACCTCAAAACACTGTCTTGTTGAAAATATTAAGATGAAGGTACACAGATCCTATATCTAAATTTAAGCATTTACCTCAGGTCTTGCAACAATCTCAAAACCTGGGTGTTCAGGTCCCAGCTTCTATGTTTTTTTCCATATTCCTTAATGAGTCTCTCCTAAATGAAAAGCAAAGCAAATCTTCTTAACTAACCACATATCCTACATTTATGATATAAACGGAACCACGTAAATGAAATACGGAGATAGCCTGAATCTGTATCTGGAAAGATGAAACCTATTATTTTTATATGTATCCTCTCTGGAAATATTTGCAGAGACTAATGATTCCCGAGTGCAGAAAATCATCTATTGTTTCACCTGGACTGTGGTAGCAGCAACCTACCTGGTCTGTAGGTACCAACATCATCTACGATGCCCCATATTTTCTGCAGTTTAAGACATACCTTCATTTCCCATCACTAATTTCCCAGCAGTGCTTAATTTAACACATTAAAACCCTGCTTTGGGCCTTCTTGTTACTTTTTTGTTTTGCACAACAGAAAATATTTAGCTCAAGAATGACGCTGCTGAATGCTGGACTGAAATTACAGAAATCCAAGTGTAATTCTTGACATTTTATTGCTGTTAGCCAAAATAGCAAAATGTGGCAGAAAACCAGAAAGTATTGAAAGAAGCAATTTCTGCGGCTCAGACTTGCACCAATCACCGCCGCTGCCATGCAGATGAGCTGCCAGACAACTCCTCGTTTCCCCGAGACCGTCACTGGCACTTCCTTTGCTCTGAGCTTTTCAATCTGATTGCGTCTTCATAAAGCGTAGCGTTTATGAGGAAATGCCACTCTCCTCCCCCCATCAGCCCCTTCTGCTAGCCATTGTGACAACCGAGGTTATTTCAACGTGCCTCTGGAGCTAATACAATTCTTCTCACAAGCAGATAAGCACTAAGTATGCTATATATATAGACTGCATATGTTATATAAACATGCTTTAGCAGAAATTAAACAAATTACAGTACTGCCACCATAATCTTCACTCTGTCAGTTTTGCCTTCACAATCCTATCTTTTCAGGAGTTTTTAAAGAAATGTTTATTGGGCTCTCCAATATCTTGGGAAGATTAGGCTTTTGGTAAAAATTGGCTTAAAATCAGTTCAAAACATGAATTGTGTCTACACCCCCCCCTTCCAACAGCTATTACTAATTACATGCTTTCTCCTTCTGTAGATTTTCCTTTTTCACCTTTTTCACTACACACAAAATGTGGTGAAGGCTCAGAGGCCTTTCACCAGCTCAGATAAGCTTCTGATTCTGTACAGACAGAAAAAGCCAAATATCCGTGAAATGCTCTCTTTTCTTTCATGTATGTATCAAATAGCTGCAAAGCAAAGAATTTAGCCAAGATAAAGTCTCATAGGCCCCTTTGCTTTCTGAAGAGTTTTCTTCCATATTTACTTTTAACTGACCCTGGAAATTTCACAAGGTCTTTCTATAGCTTTGCTACGTTACGATTTGTTTTGACACAGTTAAACAAGATTGCAGAAAATTTTTCCTTTCTCAAAATCATTTCTTTTAGAACTAAAGAATCATGCATGAGAGGCATAAACTAAGTACTTCAAAATAAAACGTACCTGATCCAGATAAAAAATGCCATGGCCAGATAAATTGAAACTTATAAACTCATGGGGGGGGGCGGGCAATAACCCACCACTTACTGTCCTCACCCATCCGCGTTCCTTTATGCAGCCAATCTAACCCACACCCAGCACCTGCTCACAAGGTGGAAACATAACAATAATATTCTTGTAAATGCATACCTGACGAGTAGGGATCTTAGAATCTCTCTGGTTTTAGAGTTATGTTAAACGGATTTTGACCACTATCATATTTTCTTCTTGGGATGAAAAGTGGAAGAGAACAATATAGCCAATATATTATATGCCTTCTCTTCTGTTCTTAAAAATATCCTTACCTGTTTTAAACCATACTTGGGTTCCAGTGAGTGTGCCTAATTAGAGCTAACACCTTCTGGGAAAAGGCAATGTCTTAGATCTCTCAAAATCACTTTAGGATCTCCTTGCATAGACTTGCATAACAGCAGCCTTAGTATAAAAATCTCTAAAGCACTTTGAAATAAAGTTTTATTAAGACAAAACATATTCAGATATAATTGAGAACTATAATTACCTTACTTGGTTCCCCAGTTAAATATTATTGTATGTTCCAGCATTGATATTTATATGACAAACAGTATGTTAAAAATAGCAAAATCAGGTCTAAAGATCTGTCTGAAAAGGAGTTTTCTTTGCAGGAGAATCCTGCAAATACACAAAACATTCTATATGCAAAAGCAGTTTCACTGGATTCTAGGAGATTATCTGTGCCAATACAAGTAACTTAGACATTGAATATTTACAGGAAATGAGCTTGTAACTGCAATTAAACTCTGATTTTTTTTTTTTTTCCATAAGCACATTTCCTCCACATATCAGCATAGGTACCTGAGACTTGTCTCTGCAGGGACTGAATTTCCTGAAATAATAATCTGGTTTTAATTTCCTGAAATTAAAGGATAAAACTGGTGTTTAATGCACCTTGTAGTGTCCAGATACAGTAAAATTAGTTCCTGATGAAGAGGAAGACTTAATTAAGACTAAGACTGCCGGTAGGTGCCTGAAAGGATGCTGCAACCCATAGTTGGAATCTCCTGGGTGTTTTGCATGTGATAAACGGGTCGCATAATCATTCTGCTATTTGAATAATCCCTCCTTTTAAAAAAAAAAAAAAAAAAAAATCACATTTCTAATCTGTTTACTGTGATCACAAAGCACAGAAGAAAATGTGATAATAAGCTGAGACTATTATTACTTATCTATTGTAATTCACAAAACAAGAAATTAGGTAATTATGTTAATGAGATAATATTCACAGCCCAGAATTTGAAGAATTATTATGTAAATCACATCATGAATAGGGAAAGGAAGCAAAAGAAAGGTTTGCACACCATAGTCAAACAATTATGCCAGAATGCACACACCCTACTGAACTTTAATTTGGATAAATGGAATTAAAACATGTATTTTCAATACTTTTCTAAATATGACATACAACATGCTCAATTCATGCCAGTATGGGTAGTCACCGTGTAAGCCTGCATACACAGAGAACATGCAGGCTGCACGGAAATTAATTTCAAGTTTTTTTAAAAAAATTACTGGAGTGGCTAAGCCATATTGCTTTATGTAAAATTCACCTAAACCCTCCGTTTTCTTCCGTTAAAATTTATACAACTGTGTTGACACTTCATCAGATGCTCCCTTCTGGTACCAAAATATTCCCTCCCATCAGATTCTGCAAATCAGAATAAAGTAAAAATACTCCTAGGAAATGAACATGAGTAGCAATGTCCAACTAATAAAAGGTCAGAGATGAGAGTAGGGGCACATATGTTCCAATGATCCTGTGATAGGGGGTTACTTGCTAACCCAATTGAGACAGAAAAATGCATGCCCACCAGCTGAGCCCAGGGCTGAGAAACAAGAATGCCAGCTTTTGTTTGAAGTTAATCTGCTGTCTCTCTCTCGGTGTGCTGAAGTAGGTTTTGGTGTTTGTTTTTTTTTTTCTCCTTACCTTACAATCCTTCCCACCGCAGGCAGGCAAGCTCCTTGTATAATAGTACTTGAGTGCTTTGTCAGAAAATGAGGTGAGGAGTTGTGAAATCCTCAGATTTAGGTAATATTCAAATACAAATATTTAAATAATCTTTCACTGTGGGATTCTAACACACTGACTTTTACACAGCTTAAAAGTTCAATGACCTGATAAAAAGTCTCCAGTAAATTACACCACTCAGCTAACCTACTCCAACAATGTTTGAGCTCTAAAAGGAGAATACTTCAGCTAATTGAGAGATATCCTTAAACTCTGGGACTGGAGCTGTGGAAAAATACATTTACTTGAAGGTGTTATCCCACAGTGAGACCAATGAGGCCATGAGCAAAACCATACTGTGGTCTCCTTTAAAACTGTAAGGTCAACACATTCATTTCTCAGTTCGTTAAACCATGATCTCAGTGGCATTTTTCAAAAGCTATGTTGATGAGCTAAGGCTAATTCAAATGACAATGGGAGAAGAGCCAAAGAAAAGTTTGAAACCAAGGAACTGCCTGACCTTGAATAGCTGCTTGGCCCTGTCAGCAGTGGGCTGGACTAGCAAAGGAGCAAAAACTAAGGAAAACGCATAACGTGCCCAAATGTTCGTAAGATGAACAATACAAAAACAACGCTTATTGATTATGTCATTACTTTAACGCGTGTCCTCCTTATCCAGCAAAAAGAAAAGTTACACCTGGGACAGCTCAGTCTTTCATGAAAGGGAAATCAAATAGGATTTACCATTTCTTTAATATAAGACCGACTCTTGTAATGAGGAAGAGGGGACTGTGATCCTGGGAAAGCTTTTCTCATTAAACTGTCAATTCTGTGTTTCTAAAAAATTGATTAAGCGAGGTGCATGTTGATGATCCTGTGAATTTTAACAACTTTAAGTCAATTACACCAGCGTCCAAGCACAGAGTTTCAATATTGATGCCGGGATGTTATCTTTTACATCTGAATGAAATAAAGTCTTGAAAAGCCAAAGCCAGGAGGGAGAGCTTAAAATGTGAGAATGCAGAGGGCAGCTCTCTCCATGTAGCTGTTCTAAACCACACCGTCGTTTAAAGCATTTTTGTGATAAAACGCAAGAAGTTCACTTCGAAATCATGACAAAGCATCACTTCTCAAAGCCTAGAATTATTGTGATGGAGACAGCATTTCGTCCTGCTTTACCTGTGAATCAGATTACATAACAGGAAGATAAAATGGAAGTCAGTAGCAGACAAACTCTAGAGCTATTTTTATCTTTTTAAGCAGGAAATGATGCAGACTACTACCAGGATAAGGAGTCACAAAGGTCCCCTTAAACCCCTGCTTGGGGAGGAGTACAGTATCCATATGCTCTAGCAAAACCTAACTGTGGGAAATAGGGAAACAAAACTAACAAATCAAGACCAAAAAAAAGCCCACCCTAAAACAGGTTAAAACGTCAGAAATAGCTCATGAAGTTAGACTGAAGTGTTTTATCAGAGAGTCCTTGACTTGTGGTCAGGCATTGTGAAAGTTTGTGAAAAAATGAATATATTTTTTCTCTTTTCCCCCTACTTGCAGCTTCTACCCTTTGAATTTGGAAAGCCGCAATAACAAAAAGCCAGTGTTCTGTTTGTGCGTTTGACGTTTCCAGGACTGTAGGTAGAGTGAGAACTATTTTATAGTTAACATCTTCATTAGTTTAGGAACCATATTGCAGTAACAATGACTGAGAAAGACATTTATTTTAATGGAGCATAGCCTTTTATGCAACAATTGTATCAAATCATAATGTCACAAGAGTTTTTGTTGGTTGGGTTTAGTCATTTCTGGCCAGGTTAATGCTTAGGAAATTATTCTTAGGCAGTGAGCATATAAATTGCCATCTCATTTCAATACTTTACATAAACATGAAAGATAAATGCTGTGCCTAACTTTTACGGGAGAAGAGCAATATGCTGGATAACATATAGAGTTTTTAAGAAAAGACTGAGAATTCTCTGCATTAATTTACTAAGTTTTAGTGAACATTATCCATAAAAGCATGTTTTCTAAACCTGATAAGGACAGAGTGCACTGATTTACATTCTAGACTGGCTACTGCCCCAGCATTATTTCTTACTATAGACATCTATACAATTGATATTTTGCAGAGAGAAGAATATACTTTATGTCAGAGAAAAGCCAAGATTTTCTTGATATATATGATTTTGCTACATGTACTTTTTGAATAATGGCTATATTGTACTTTTAGTGCAAAGGCATTCAATACTTTCTACCTGTAGTTAACAGGCCAAAACAAAAGGCGACCAAAGCTTAACGCTGTATTAACTATAGAAGTATTAGTCCTGTGTTAGAATTTCATGAGGATTGAAAGAAATGCCACTCTGTGAGCGTGACATGAACGAATTATTTTATCATCTTCAGATTTAAATTACAAACCCTAGTTTTGGACAAAAATAAGAGATAATTTTTTTCCTCAGTGTTAAGTGATTTGATTCAAACAACAGATTTACTTTCTACTTCATCTATATTTAAGATGCATTTCAGTATTACTCCGGTTCAACAGCAAATATCAGTCCAGGACCTGATTTCTACGCATATACTGATCCATATGTCCCATCCAAGAGCAACCTCACCAGGACAAAAGAGACATTAATAACAACAAAAATAATACAGAGGAGTACTCAGCATTAGTTCTGTGCAGGCTCTGCCTCCCTGCTGTAACTAAGGCCAGGAAACACTGGCATTTTTTGATGAGTTTTCTTAAGCATATGTTTAATCTTAAGCAATGCATGTCTCTCTAGAGTCACTGTTCATCAATTGACACCGCACCAGTTTTCAAGTGCTTGCTAAATTAAGACCCAAGTACCATTTTTATCTGTTCTCAAAATTGTGCAGGGATTCTACATTATTATTAGTATTTCTTAAACAAGCACTTATTCCTAGAGATACCACAAGGGAAGAAAAAAGTGTTATTTTTAGTATTAAATGCATTCTACTCTCTCTATATAAAATTATTATTTTAAAAACCAAGCTTTCTATTATCCTTCAATTAAAAGATCAATAAATGATCCATCATATGAACAGATGTCAAACTAAACAGCATCTGCCTTGAAAGTATAGTTAGAGTATTTTAAAGAAGTTTATGGACTTAAAACAGTGTGTCCTTATTTTTGGTGAAGTAGTTTACTGCCTCAAGTTAGTAATACACAAGCATAAGCTGAATGAATCATAAAGTATAAACATGAAGAGAGTATAAATAAGTACTTATTTAAATACTAAAAAGGTTTTTTATGTATGTCAGAACTTAGACATTTTCATGGATGTATGACATTATTAAAAAACAATCTTAAGCATTTAACATGAAAGCTGTTTTACGAGTGGTTACTGTGCTGTTTCATCATCAACAACCTTCCATGTCTCAGTGGGAGGAATATTTTTTAATTTACCATAACACAAAAGGTAAAGTAGCAAATACTATATATTAATCATGGCTAACCCTAAGTCAACCTTATGACAGGTAAATTGATATTCTGAAGTTATTGCTTATTAGGCTCACATTTCTTCGTTTTCCCCTAGAGAAATACTAAATTTTCATTATTTTATTTTTGATTTAGAATCATACAGTCATAGAAACATTTAGGTTGGAAAAGACCCTTAAGATCATCGAGTCCAACCATAAACCTAACACTGCCAAGTCCACCACTAAACCATGTCCCTAAGCACCACATCTACACATCTTTTAAATACCTCCAGGGATGGTGACTCCACCACTTCCCGGGCAGCCTGTTCCAATGCTTGACAACCCTTTCAGTGAAGAAATTTTTCCTAATAGCCAATCTAAACCTCCCCTGGCGCAGCTTGGGGCCGTTTCCTCTTGTCCTATCACTTGTTACTTGGGAGAAGAGACTGACACCCACTTGCTACAACCTCCTTTCAGGTAGTTGTAGAGAGCGACAAGGTGTCCCCTCAGCCTCCTTTTCTCCAGGCTAAACAACCCCAGTTCCCTCAGCCGCTCCTCACAAGACTTGTGCTCTAGGCCCTTCACCAGCTTCGTTGCCCTTCTTTGCACACGCTCCAGCACCTCAGTGTCTTTCTTGTAGTGAGGGGCCCAAAACTGAACACAGGATTCGAGGTGCGGCCTCACCAGTGCCAAGTACAGGGGGACAATCGCTTCCCTAGTCCTGCTGGCCACACTGTTCTGATACAAGCCAGGATGCCATTGGTATTCTTGGCCACCTGGGCACACTGCCAGCTCATGTTCAGCTGGCTGTCGACCCGCACCCCCAGGTCCTTTTCCACCGGGACTCTTCCCAGCCACTCTTCCCCAAGCCTGTAACGTTGCATGGGGTTGTTGCGACCCAAGTGCAGGACCTGGCACTGAGCCTTGTTGAACCTCATACAATTGGCCTCAGCCCATCGATCCAGCCTGTCCAGATCCCTCTGTAGAGCCTTCCTACCCTCAAGTAGACCAACACTCCCGCCCAACTTGGTGTCGTCTGTTATTAGTTTTTACTATTACTATTTATTAGTCCAAATAAATTTAAATCTTCCACAATAAAACTGCACAAAACCCCACTCACCAAATCAATTAACTCGTTCAATGTTTAATAGGTTAGGCTGGTGGTGTACTGTAGTTTTAAAAGAGTTCTAGAGGGAAATTTTATGAAGATCTACATTTTTAAGGCCCTTTTATTGGATTGTTTCACTGTTGACCTTAGGGACTTTAAAATATCAGATTAGAGCTTGTGAATTCCAGACTTCTGTGGATAAAATTGGATTCCTCAAAGTTTGACCTGTGGCAATGGTTTTGTTTTGCTTTGCTTTCTTCCCCAGCGGCAGCAGTTTTCAGAACAAATGAAATACACAACAGTCAGTGAATGACTGAATGCACCAAATATTGTCACAACAACACTCACATGGTAGGAAAAGGATAAGATGACAGTTAAAAGGGACAAAAAATGATTTAATGGCATTCATTTTCTCCCTTGCCCAATGGATTGTCCATTGGTTCAACAGCTGATGTGAAGCACATTTTGCTGATAAATCAAACTCGCTTACATTAATCTTTAAAGCGAGAGTTGTTCAAGCCTTTGTACACTCAGGTTTCTTTTTCCTACAGTGAAGTCTTGGGGACATTTGAAATATATTTCTGAGTGTAGGCTGCACAACGGAGAGCAATTCAGCAAGGGTTAGATTTAGTTCAGCTGTGAAGCCTAGCAAATCTATTGGGGACATAAAACTTGGACGACATGGCATCTGCATTCCCTCTCTGTTCAGGAAACATGGCTTCTCGCTGACATGCTAAGGCAGCCCCTTTCAGTGACGGCATTAGGAAGTTATGCATTTCATACTAGGGAAAATTCTGTCTTCCTATTATTCAGTATCACTAGCAAATTACATTTTAGGCTTAAATCATAGGCTTAGACCAGCAGAGGGAGGGAAAGGTGATTTTACCTCCCTACATTCCCCCACTGTTCAGTTTTAGGCAGCTGCAATGCATTTCACATTTATAATTACTCACCACAGATTCTTTTCAATCTTTTAAAATTCCTCCCCCAAAAGGTGCATCTTTTCTCACAGAAATCTTTCTCCTCACTCTGGATAAATTTAGGATAATTTTTCCTGAACAGCTTTGTTAAATAACTGCTGAATTTCCAACATCTGATACCCAGTAGCTGGAAGCTGAAGATGAACTGATTTAGATTACAAATAAAACACACAATTTTACCATGTGGATAATCAAACCTTAGAACAATTTACCTACAGGTGTGCTGAATCCTCCATAACTTCAAGTCTCCAAATCAGCATTCAACGTCTCTTAAAAATATAAGCTCTAAATCAACCAGGGACCACATTATATCTGATGCAAGAGTTACCGCAGGAAATTCTAGGTTTGCATTACACAGCAGAACGGGCAAAATGACCATTGTAGGGCTATTTAACCTTAAAATCTTTTCATAGTTATTGGGTGGAAAGATAAGGAAGCAAACAAAAACCAGTAAAACTTCCATAAGTGATAGCAGAATAGGGAGGCAGAATTTGGATAAAGCTAGTTTCAGGTAAGACCAACAACTCAGAATTACCAAAAATTCCTTGAAAATATACTACTATTTTATACTAGTGAAAGCAGTAAAAGTCTTAAGTAGAAAAAATCCTCACTGGTCTTGAGAGACTGGGGTTGGCACAGGGGGTTTCTGCACACCCATTAAGCTTGGCCCGTGTAGCTCTTACAACCTTAATAAACCTAAAATTATTTAAAAAATATTATTGTCAGTGATTAATTAGTAATGACATAAAAAAATAAAAAAAGAACAGCCAAATGAATAGCTACGTATTAAACAGGTTAAAAAAAAAAAGAGCTTTTATGAAGAAACAAAATATCAAGGTAAACCCCAACTTCACAATGTTGTCCATGAATATCCATTTCCATTAACATTTCATGGGAAGTCACCTTAACCAGGCAATAGCACTGCTGAAAATCTTGGATTTTTTTCCTACCTCTTTGAGAAAAATCTTCCCTTCTGAAGTGTCCTTACAGAATAAGGAAAACTAGTGACTAAGAAGATGCGCATGCTTCTTCAGTTCTCGTACTCCATATATATGCATTTACTTGTTCTTTAATCCACTAACAAACCAACTCTGAAGCATTCCAGCATTCTTTTTTTCAAGAGATGCTTGTCTGATAAACAAGAAAGCGATTAAGAGAGAAAAAAGCTGAAGTGCTGAGTGCAGCGTTCCAGAGCGTTGTGACAAAAAAGGATTGGTAAAACATGTCAGGATAAATACAACTCTAGAAAAAATAATGGACACAAGCAGAAGTCTGGAATCTGGGTACATTCCTCTGATCTCTACCCTTTCCTTTATTAAACCCCTTTTACATAGCCACTATGAGACACTGATTCTGCTACAGAAGCATTAGTAGACAGACCTCTCAGCAGTGCCACCAGATTAAATGAATTACTGATTTCCCTAGAAAACCACAGATCTGTTTTCCTATAGTTGAAATGACAACCAAACGAAATGAAACCCACTGCATGGGCAAAACTTAAAGGAGAAAATAAAATTTAAACTCAGAATGGATGTCAGATTTGTGAAGTTTTAAGGTTATAACCACCACCCTGGTAATACAGCTTAAGTGACAGGGCAACATATAGGAATATTTCCACTTCCAAACTATGACCACCACATCTGAGGAATACATCCAAATGTATTTTCACAATAAGCAAAGATAAAGAAAAGCTATCAGAAGATCATTGTCTGCATGTGTTTGTGCTTCAGCAGAAGGAAGTGAGTGTATTTATTGGCATCATAGACTGTTTGATGTTTTTCTTTTAAAAATCATGGCCAGCACTGATAATACTGGGCATACACAGGTTGCATTTAATGCTGAGTTGTGGCTGAGGCCATTCACCATTCTTACAACTCTGAGTTAGGAAGCCAGAAGGAGATACTGTAGGGATTTATCAGATATCCCATACTTCAAAATTTCTCACAGTATTTGAATTAGAGGATGAGTTTAGTGCAAGAGCATGAAAATAGTTCACAAGGGAGCGAGAAAGTTCTTTAATTATGGTGTGACACCCACCCCCAAAGCTCTCCCATGCCTTATATTTCACACAGAAAGTGCTGAAGAAATGGGGTTTATGTTATTTTTATTAATAAAAGTGACATATAACTCTCTAGCCAAGTTCTCAATGCAGAAAATGTGTCCTGCATTGTTATAATTGTTTTCTGAAGACATTGTAGTCTTGAGAATATACAGTAAGATAGTGCCAATTTGGAGGCTGCCACCTGTTTGTCAAAACATAAGGTCATAACTCTAACCAAAGAAAAACTTCTATTGTGAGTACCAAAGTACAGAACATTTCTACCAAAACTAAGAATATTTCTATTAGACCAGTCAGTCTTTCTAAATGATTCTCCTCTTGGCTCGCTCTTGCCCGAGTTCAGGCAAGACAGGCCTCTCTCCCTACTTGCCAGCAGAAGCTTTGGCAGCTCTATTCCTTCCTTTCAGACAACAGAGAATATTACGTGTTACTAAGGTTAACTTTCACACTTTTGGAATACGTAAAGTTTGAAAAATAGACATGTAAATGACAATTCTTTTTGCATATCAGATAGATGGCAACAGAGGTTCCTATCTGCTAAAATGAATGTATTTTTTTCCTCTATTGAAATAAAACAACCTTCATTTTCTATTTTTCAGAACTACTGTATTCTGCAAGTAGCGTTCAATTCAACAAATCACTTGAATATATGCCTACAGGTAAATTGACTGTCATAGGGCTATATTTGATATTAGACGTGTACTTACTTTACTGAATACTGATAATGTCACTATATTACTTCGCTGGCCCATCTTCTGTGCCTCCCAGGCATGTCACAATCACAGTTATATTTATTTGAATATATATTAGTAATGCAGCACTTGATACATAAGATACATTCAATAAAGACAGTGTTATAAAATATCATCCTAGAACATTTGTTCTGTTGGAAAAATTTCTGCAGAGACACATATTAGGACCAACCCAACATCCAGTCCTTCATTTTTAAGAAATCAAGGGCGTACATTTATCCTAGGCTGTAGGAAAATTCAAGTGACTGGGGACACCTAGGTGTCAGGTTTCCTACGTAGAAAACTCCATGCTCTGAAGTCTTCAAAGGGCTTAAAGTCAAAGCAATTTCTACAAATAGAGATACCAACAAAAACAACATCAACAACAACAAAAAAGCTTCAGATATCAAAAATCCACCCTCAGCAAACTTTTCAATGTTGTAAATCAGATGGCAATTCCAAGGCATTTCTGAAAACAATCAACCACAGTGCCTTACTATCAATAAGTATTTGTTTTTAAACCTGAATATTGGAGAAAATAGAGTGGGGTGTTCTGGTGTTTGGTTTTGTTGGTTTTTTCTTTTTTTTTTTTTTTTTTTAAAGGAATTCAGCATTCTGATCATTATACCTACTATTTCCATTTCATTCTTTTAAAGCATTCTTCTCTGTTACACAGAGTTGCATTATGAAATTTTCATACTCGGTGCTCTTGCAAAAACATAACGTGCACAGAGGAAGACAGTCTGCCTTTGAGTGCCTCTTCTGAATTAATCACTCAATGGGTTTCTGCTCAAGTTTCAGCTTGCAATTCAAGTAATATGATTATAGCAGGTTTTGGTTTGCCTCGCTTTGCTCCTGCCAGCTGATAGGAATAATTACCCTAAAATAAGCCCTGAAAATTAGTAAAAGTTGAAACAGAAATACAGAACTTCTAACAAAAAACCTCACATTGATCCTTCTTCTCATTAAGTTCAGTTGTAGCACCTAACCTTACAGTTTTCCCAAGGTTCATATTATTTAGATTTCTATGTGCAGAACTCCAACTCCTTTCTTTTTCTTCTATGTAAAAAAGGGGCAATTAAGGCTCAAAGAAAACATGTCAGGTGACCCATCTGAAATTACCATTTCATCTTGTGAGTAGGAAGGATATAGCTTCAGATGGAGTGCCTTTAGGGAAATGGGATGTCACAGGTGGAAGAAAGGCTGTCTGTTCTCCAGTGCATAGGGAACTGCAAAAATAAATAAGGCTGGAATGAAACCTTAGCCCAAAAAAGAAATAGTGGGCTCTGGTTATCTTATCTTTTACATGCAACTTCCAGGGTTGTAAAACTTTCTTCTCACTGTGGAGGAATGGTCCCCTGGGAAGCTCCTGAGCCCCATGCAGTGAAAGCTGGTCTCAGTGAATACAGAGTGACAGAAGGTGGAGACAGGATGATACCCAGGTAGTTGTTCCTGTAGGATACTACACGATAGACAGCACTTGCAACCAGTTCCTTTTTATTCTTCCGTAAGTGTAATCCCACTGCTAAAGTAAAAATATTTGGAGAAAAACTTTATCTCTTTTCAAGATCTTTTCTATAGATTTTTCTTCTTTGAAGAATTTACTTGCCACGAACACAAGGATCACAATATTACAGTATTTTTGAATCTCCAGATACTTTGAGGTTAGTTTTGTATTTTCTAGAATATCTAGGGTTCCCTTTTTTCAGGGGAAAATCTTACAATTTTTGAAGACTTGATAGGGAAGACTACCACTCTTGTCAGTTTGTGTCCTAACTATCAAAAACTCTCTTTTGAGGCAGAAGAAACAGCAAATGATATTGGGTACAGAGGCAGAAGCGTCCCTGCTACTCAGGCAACGAAGAAATCCTGGACTTTCTGGCTAGTGGCCCACATAAGGTTTCCATAAGACTTGCTTAGTCTTTATCAATTGTGAAACACTAAGATCTTTGAGGAGCAATTACAATGCTAAGTATTATTATTATCAAAATCCTGCTGTATATGTTTAGACAATGGACTTGTCTGCTGAATTGCAGATAACTACTCTTTATAGAAAGGACATTTGAGATGTTACTTATTGGTCTTTGACACGGTCCCCCACCACATCCTTCTCTCTAAATTGGAGAGAGATGGATTTGATGGGTGGACGGTTGGGTGGACGAGGAATTGGTTGGGTGGTTGCATCCAGAGGGTAGTGGTCAATGGCTCAATGTCCAGATGGAGATCAGTGATGAGTGGTGTCCCTCAGGGGTCTGTATTGGGACAATTACTATTTAATACCTTCATCAATGACACAGACAGTGGGATCGAGTGCACCCTCAGCAAGTTTGCAGATGACACCAAGCTGAGCGGTGCAGCTTACATGCCTGAGGGACGGGATGCCATCTAGAGGGACCTGGACAATCTCGAGAAGTGGGGCCCTGTGAACCTCATGAGGTTCAACAAGGCCAAGTGCTTGTACCGGGCCAACCCCTGGTATCAATACAGGCTGGGGGATGAAGGGATTGAGAGCAGCCCTGCAGAGAAGGACTTGGAGGTACTGGTGGATGAAAAGCTGAACATGAGCCAGCAATGTGTGCTCGCAGCCCAGAAGGCCAACTGTCTCCTGGGCTGCATCAAAAGCAGCATGGCCAGCAGGTTGAGGGAGGTGATTCTGCCCCTCTACTCCACTCTGGTGAGACCCCACCTGGAGTACTGCATCCAGCTCTGGGTTCCCCAGCACACGAAAGACATGGAGCTGTTGGAGCGGGTCCAGAGTAGGGCCACAAAGATGATCAGAGGGATGGAACACCTCTCCCTGTAAGGAAAGGCTGAGAGAGTTGGAGTTGTTCAGCCTGGAGGAGAGAAGGCTCCGGGGAGACCTCATTGCGGCCTTTCAGTACTTAAAAGGGGCTTATAAGAAAGATGGGGACAAACTTTTTAGCAGGGCCTGTAGCAATAGGACAGGGGCTAATGGTTTTAAACTAAAAAGGGGGTAGATTCAGACTAGACATAAGGAAGAAATTTTTTATGATGAGGGTGGTGAAACACTGGCACAGGTTGCCCAGCGAGGTGGGAGATGCCCCATCCCTGGAAACATTCAAGGTCAGGCTGGATGGGGCTCTGAGCAACCTGATCTGGTTGAAGATGTCCCTGCTCATTGCAGGGGGGTTGGACTAGATGACCTTTAAAGGTCCCTTCCAACCCAAACTATTCTATGATATGGGCTGCTCAGGCTTACAGCAAGGCACTGTGATATTCCCTCGACTTTTGTTATATTTCTGTTGTGGGACCTGCTTTAACAGCAGGCTGTCACTTGCATATATTCATTCAAAAGAAGAATAATAAACAGGTTGATTACAGTTAAATCTATTTTACTTTGGCTTCAGTATATTCTGTGGATTCATCTGTGTTCTTGACCTTAGCAAAAGACATCTGAAAAGGCTGACATCTTCCTGATGATTACAGTGCAATATCACAACACCCAGCAGTTCAACTGTTCACTTTTCAGTTCATTCTTTTTTCTTAGTGTCGTGGTTTAGGCCCAGCCGGCAACAAAGCACCACGCAGCTGCTCACTCACTCCTCCCTCTCAGTGGGATGGGGAGGAGAAAATAGAATGAAAGGCTCATGAGTCGAGACAAGGACAGGGAGGCATCACTCACCAATTATGGTCACAGGCAAACCAGACTCCACTTGGGGAAAAAGAAACCAATTTAATTTGTTACCAATCAAATCAGAGTAGGATGATGAGAAGTAGAACTATATCTTAAAAAACACACCTTCCCCCCACCCCTCCCTTCTTCCCGGGCTCAGCTTTGCTCCCAATTCCTCTACCTCCTTCCCCACCCAGCAGCGCAGGGGACAGGAATGGGGGATGCAGTCAGTTCATCACACGCTGTCTCTGCCTCTGCTTCCTCCTCAGGAGGAGGACTCCTCACACTCTTCCCCTGCTCCAGCGTGGGGTCCCCTCTCACGGGGGTCAGCCCTCCATGAGTTTCTTCAACTCAAGTCCTTTCTATGCACTGCAGTCCTCCACGAACTGCTCCAGCGTGGGCTTTCCCACAGAGTCACGGCCTTTTCCAGGCCCAGCCACCTGCTCCGGCGTGGGGTCCTCCACGGGCTGCAGGGGAATCTCTGCTCCGCCATTAACCCCCATGGGCTGCAGGGGGACAGCCTGCTGTCTCACCACGGGCTGCAGGGGAATCTCTGCTCCGGCGCCTGGAGCACCTCCTCCTCCTCCTTCTTCCCTGACCTCGGTGTCTCCATGCTTGTTTCTCTCACATCCCACTCCTCTCTCTGCTGCAGCTTCCTTTCCTTTAGCAGTCTTTCCCCCTCCTTGAATCTGCTATCCCAGAGGCGCTACCACTGTCGCTGCTTGGCTCGGCCTTGGCCAGCGGCGGGTCCGACTTGGAGCCGGGGAAGCTTCCAGCAGCTTCTGACAGGAGCCACCCCTGTAGCCGCTCCCCCGCTACCAAAACCCCCGCCACACAAACCTAACACACTTAGCATATTTATCTTCTTAAAATTAGTGACTTGAAAACCCTAAAGCAATCTTTCAAATTTCTCATTAATAACTCCAGAAATATATTTAACCTTTACAGTAAGGAGGAACAGGTTGGTCAATATTGCAAGATCAGGCAAATAGATATTTAACCTGACCAGGAAGTCAGCATTGAATCTGACTTTTACAGTAATAAAGGTGAAACTGGTAAAACTGGGGTTAAAGAAAGAATGCAAACAAAAATGAATTATTTTGCACATAAAAGGTAGTTTCAAAGAGAAAATAAAATATGAGGTGTAATTTAACTGAAGTCACTAGACTATTCCCCACATTATACCAAGTGTTCATACAATCACTCGTGCAAATAGGTAAAATTCAATAAAAATGAATAAAGTTTCCCAACAAATTTTAATGCATTTATCTCTTTTACTATGAATCATATACAGAAGTCGCACAGGTCTCCAAAGTACCACATTTCCAAAAACTAATTATATCCACACCAGATAAAGGAATGCATTAAACACCGGTTTGTTCACCCATTAGTTTACAGAGAGAGTTCATTATGAAAAAAGGCACAGCAACTGGATTATGAGCCAAATCCCATTTCCATTCTTTTCTGCAGCAAAAACCCCATTCACTGGGACTGGTTTGTCTGTAGTATTTCATTTGCAATAAAGTCAGAGGTAAATTCTGTTGGGGGGGAGGAAGGGGGAAGCATGCCCCAACTTGAGCCAGAGAACTTTCAGGTCTTTATTAACAACCGTATTCTCACGAAAATATAGTATTTTCTTCTTCCACAAATATCAAAGTAATCACAAGTAATCAAAGCACATATATAAGAAATATGGATGCGACGTTTAGGATAAAGATATCGGGACCAAATTTCCACTAGCATTCCTTCTCCCCAACCTCAGCCAACTCGGTTTTGTAAGACCTCCAACTCCATATGACTACAGGGAGCTACAGGTAATGGACAATAAACGTTTGCAAGCTCGCATCAAGAAAAGAATAAATGTGAGAATATATGCCTAAGTAATTATCCCAAGTGAGTTGGTCACAAGTTATACCTGCCTCTAGCCATTACACAGTGAATGTATAAACCGGTGGCTATTGTATACTGTATAAAAAAAACATTGAAAATGCATAATTTTACATTTGTCAGCCTACACCTCTAGTTCTGCCTTATCAACAAAAGATAAATGCCAGTGACACAGGGACCGAGTAGCGTGCAAATTATTTTTTTACGGTTTTATTTATAAGATTAAAACATTTCCTTTGAGACACTGCAGCAGAGAAATAGCGATATATGGTGCATGAATCATGCAGTACTTTTAAGGGGAATATCTATGTGCCCCTATAGCATAGCGTTTTTAGAGAGATTTGTTTTAGAATTTAGTGCTGGAGTGGACAAAGAAAAACTTTATTGGACAATATTGCCAGCAGATTACAAGTGTGAATTGTAAATTACATCAGCCCAATTATAAAGGAAACCACTGGAAATGTTCTGTTATTGATGTGGCATAGATATAATAAAGTGTTTTCTGGCACTAAAGGAAATACCATATTTCATGCAGCTTCTCTGCTGTGCACATAGCACATCAGGGTTGCGTCTAATAGGGTCCTGCATAAAAGCCCTCATAATTATTTTTAGATGGAAACCACTTCTTACTTTTCCTATGAAATAAACATCCCTTTTCATCTCCCAGTTTACAGTACTGAATCATACCCCCCCATTTCCCAAACCACAGCATCTACTGTAGTTCAAGGAGAAGTGAATCAAAGATAACATGGGGCTTCTGATTCAGGAATTGTTGTTTTTCAGTAGAGACTAACCTCATCTGCATGAATTAAAGTACTAATGAGCTAAACAGCACTGAGACAGACTAGGAAAAAAGTGAAGTGGAATGATTTCATAATACCATCTATATGCATTGTAGAGTAAATCAAAGGACCTCATTTATTAATATTTTATTGATTGTTACTTATAAATAGTAAAGAAAAACAGCAAATTCAGTGGACAGAGTGGGTGTAATAAAGCAAGCTACATAAGCCACATACTGCCTTAGCAAAAAAGAGCCAAAGTGAATCTTTAAGTAGTAAAAGACCTACTTTAAGAAGTCAGCTCTTTTTGAAGATGCCTAAAGTGTCAAATCATCTAGTTGCATGTCAGTGTTCACTGGATTAAAAAAAAAAAAAAAAAAAAAAAAAAAAGAGAAACGTCTGTGAGCAGTGGGATGCATCAGCTGAGTCCCCTTCCAATAGCAGGACCCCTCCAAGCCAAACTGTCTGAGCAGGCTACCTGGTAACTGAGAATGGCATCGTGACACTTCTGCATAAGTGTAGCTTGCACAAAAGTTTCAGATTCATTTTTAGCTCCTTTTTTTCAAGAGAACTACCAGTTTAGCTATTATTTCATCAATATGTAAAACAACTAAAAATCTCTATACACAAAAACTTAACGTAAAAGAGTCATCAGGCTTATCTTCTAGCCAGTTTGCAGACAAGGTCCAATTCCACCACCTTTGTTTTTTGAAGCTGGTGACAAATCTCCTTATGTCCAACTGTCCTTGAAGTTAGAGTGAGCTAAGCATCTAAGCAAGTGGCCTCATTTTTCAAAACCTCAAAATTGCCTTTTTCACCTTTAAGAATCCCCCTGCTATTACCACAGAGCAGAACCTGACAGACTCTTTGCTGATGCACAGGAGGCAGCATTTTAGAAAACCTTTCATGCTTCATATATGGGTATGTCAGAATTGCAGTTCCAGGAGAGAAAGAATATGTCACAGCAGGAGAGGGGGAGGCATTTTGAACCACCACAAAGGATTACATCAAAGCTTGTCCTTTTCCTAGCCATCAAATTAATGCCATGGAAGGAAAAGGGAAGAAAGACACTGCTTCTCTGAGAGAATGGAGAACTATGGAGACTATATGGAGGACTATGGCAACAGATCATAATTTGGTTGCATGCAAACCTTTAGGGACAAAACATCGATCATGAGTCTAACAATAGGCTGCTGCAGAAACATTAATAAAGCATAGTGGCAGATTGCAAAGGTGCATGAATGTTGCCCCAATAAATCACTCACTAGTTTGCTGCACAATTGACATGCTCGGAAGAAACTCTGAGACATAGTGTCACCTTCCCATTGCTGCTAGGCATGTCCACGTCCCTATCCCTCTCCCTCATCCCAGTTACAACTGAACATTACTTGCCAAAAACCAAGAGCTTGCCAGAACCTCAAACAACACCAAGCCTCCCACGTCTCCGTATGTCGGCAAACCTGCTTTAAAAATACCCCTGACAATTTCTGGATGCTGAAAATGTAGTAAAGATGCGTAGCTAAGGACATACTTACTGGTTAGAAAGTAAAGTTTATGGAGATTTTTACTTATTGTTCACCTTTAATTACTTTACAACGAAGGAATAAAAACAATAACAAAAAAGGAAAATAACCCATTAACCTTACAATGTTTAAAATTTGAGGTGAAAGTTGATTTCACAGTCAGGCCTAGTTCTAAGCAATTTCCACGTAAAAGCACATAGTTTTAAGCATCGTTTTTTGGGATCATTTGAGACTGTTTTCTTTCACAACCACTCCTACACTGTTACCTTCTTACTTCCAGGCTTAAGTTTAATTGACATAGTATAATGTGTTGCTCCTACATTGAAACGGTACGTATCTTGTTTTCAGAGGCCTTCTGACACACTGGAAGAACGGTCACCATAGGATACACAGAATAAAACCCCCAAACAAGAAACACTTGTACAGAGGCTTTTAAGCTTTACTTGCATCTAAGTTTAATGGAACAACAGAACTACTGACATGCTTGAATAATCATGAAGGCCAGAAAGTGCTTGCAGACACACTTAACACTGTGGATCATCACTGAGTTACCGTTCTATGCGTTTGAAACATCCATTTGGTCAGGTAGTATGAAACCTAAAATGTCATATAACAAATATATGAATATCTAATGGAGATGACATACAAGTTTTATATGGCACTATTGCTAATTAGCAAAAACACATCATCTTTCAATCTCGTATGAATTTCTTGCAATTGTTTTAATCAACAGGATATTTCTATTTATGTATTTATTTTACAAATACACAGATTCAAAGGTAAAAATAAATGGTTTTAATTTTGGATTATACTTTTGGTACAAATTCTATTGATTCTATAAATTTCACATAATTTATCCAGAAGTTTTCTTTTAACTGTTAACTTCTAACTTCTTTCTGTGCTGTGAGGAATCTCTAGAATCAGAGACTTCACATGGACAAACACTGCCAGCCACCTAGCTGCACATGCAAGTCATTAATACATATGATCACGTTTTTGCTAGAAAGTCTGTTACAGTTCTGGGGGTGGGAGGAATTTTTCTCCTGCATTTGGTATATATTGTTATTTCGCACTGATGCTATAGGATACTTTTACGTTTCCAGGCATAGATAAAATGAGTTATGAGTTAAACATAGATCACAGGATAATCTTTCATGCCTAGTACAGAAAATGCATATCACTAAACTTATCCAATGTAAATCTTAAACCTGCATTTCTGCCAAACAGTTATGCGTTTCTCCTCTTGTAAATCACTCTTCAACAGTTTACAACAGCTTTCTACTCATGGAAACATCTCCATCCACACTAACAGAAAAGCCTGGAGAACTAGTATTTTACCGTAATCCCTAATAAAAGACAGATGACATCAAGTACAGGAACAAGTTACTGTTCCTCTGCATTACCAATATGAAAAGAAAGTCTTCATTATCCTGAGAGAGTAGATGAACTGGAAGGAGTAGAAGATCCTTTTGCCACTCCCTGCACCATTGGGGCAGTGGCAAGGAAATAACATGGGGGAGAGGGTGAGGAAAATGAGTATATAATACTGAGTTTTTTTGTGGGAAGAATGAGGAGAACTCCCAGTTGTAAGACAAGGACATTTTCAAAACTCTTAACATTGTGGTGTTGAACCAAACCAGGAAGTTATAGAAACAGGCACTCCAATTTGCTCTGAAGTTTTCAGGCTGCAAAGCCAGGTCTCTAGTTCCATTCACAAAGATCACACAAGGTAACTTTCAGCTTAACTAGAGGGTTTATGATACAGAATGAAACCATACTGATTTGCAGAATTTAAACATAACTTTTTTTTTTTTAAATGTACTAGCCTTTTCCCAGGTTAAGCCTATATAGCCAGACAGCCTATGCTCCCGAGAGGTTTAATGCCATATCTTGCAGGTACAGGGTAGACACAAGGCTTAAGCACATGCCCATGTAGGCATGTACCCTCACAGCGATCCTCCACGATGAGCTAATAGCATATTCCTTTCTCTCTCTCTTGTAGTTACATAATGCCACTTTTGCTCTAGTGGATACCAGAAATAAATATTGAGCAAAGCAGTAACAAACGCATACTTTTTCCTGAAAATATCTATTTCAAGTCCCAAGTTACCTACCATTTCCTTATATTTACCTTTAAAAAAGAAAAAAAAAAAAGAAATGCAGAGGCAATAGAAATAATTTAAAAATTATGAGATAATTCTTTTACGGAAACAGACTATTCTTAATTTTAGCTACAGCTACTAAAAGAATACAATAGGCAGTCAGCTGCAGGAAAATTCTGTAGTGGAGACTGGATCATAGGATTTAAGCGCTTACTACCACAGCTTTTCTGAAAAATACAACTATAACAACAGAAACCACCAAAGGCTTCTGACAGGATTTTTTCAGAATTTTTGCTGAGGTCCTAGAAAAATTCTGCCTTAATTAGTTTTTGCATCCATGAAAGTCCCCAATATCTGCTCCAGTAATACCTTTGATAGCCAGATAGTGGCTTGTATGGTCTTCCACTCTAGTATGGCTGTGGATTTCACAGTTTAAAACTGTGAGGACATAAACCACCTACTCTCAGGTCTGCCCTGGCGTTCAAGGGTTAAAACGGAGGATATAAATCACAACAAGATCTACTTACTGCATCTTTGGCAAACTGGAAGAAAGCCAGGGAGGACAGTGAGAAAAATCCACTATTATTTTAACATTGACTGGGTTCTTATCCCATACAGGACACAATAGTAGAGCTAGCTCTTTCCTCAAAAAATACAGTGTCTAGTTAAATCAAAAAAGGACTTCATATGCTCAATATATCAAGCCTCACATATCACGTTACTGAAGGTATAATAGATTAAAAAAATAATTTTATTCTTCTGCCAACATTAAATTACAAGTCAACAAGAAGGAGAAAAACCCCAACACCTGACTGTCTCTATCTGCTGGGCTCTTGGAGTCTAGTCTCTCACCAAATCACAAGCTTGCCATTCATGCTTCTATCCACAAAGCCTCTTATTTTGTTTTCTTATTAGAAATAATAGCTAAAGAAAGAAGGAGAACAGGATACATCTGGGTTGACAACAGATAAATTTCCAAGAAATGTCAGTAGAGAAAAAATGAGACAAAATAAAATTGGGATTTCACAAACTTGACAGCATGACTTTAAGTTTCCTGTTACAAAGGCATTCAAGATCACACACACGCTGTTAGAACAAAATAAATTCACAATTTGCTATATGCAGACATTCATGTGGAACATAACCTTCTGATCTATTGTGTAACTTTCAAATCTGTCCCTACAGGTAAAGATACAGCCCCAATTACAGCATAATGAAATTTTTCGCATTAACCAGTTTGACATATGGATTGTGAAATACATTCTTATTATGCCAAAACTAATTTTTGTAATTTAATAATCATCATCATAATAATAGTCTCCTAAAATCCTACAATTGAAGAAACCAGTGCCTTAAAATTAGAATTGTAGAAAGCATTTAAGTAATGGACTGGCCTAATCCACTAAAATTTTACAAGAGTAATCTTCCATAATCTCTTTGCAACACTAATATACAAACTAAATAAAGAGTATAGTATTAGTCTCAGTATGCGTGTCTAAGTTATATACAAATTATTTTACAAATTCCCGAAAGTACACATACAGTTCATAAAACCCAAAAAGACTCCTCAAATAAAGTGAAATAGGGCTGTAGATCAGGTTTCCAGGAGGTGCAATGTGTTAAGACTGGTAACTGCTAATTTCTGAAGATACTTCAGAATACTCCAGGAAGAATACTTTTGGAAAATTAATGTCTTCATAAAAATATGTAGAAGCAATAAACCCCCGAGATTAGCAATAGAGCATCTGTTAAGTAGTTTATTTTTTATGTTAGTATAAAGTCTGACAAAGAGGTCATGCAGAGTTAGTATGTGTGTCACAAGTTACAATACATTTATTTCTCTGTGAAGCATAAAGTATTTACTGTACTGTAATATGTTGCTGATATTAAATAATTCTATCAAAGCCAAGACACATATAAGGTTTTGCTGATTTCCTGAGAAAATACCAGCATAAATCTTAGGTTTCTGCATAATTAGCGAAAACAGCCAATAGACCTTGTATGGTTTCTTCAAGCCTTTTTTTTTTCTTAGGGAAAAAAGAGAAGTGGTGCTTCTTCAGGGAGAAATTGCTCAAATATATAGACATTAACACTCCGACTTTCAGCTCCATGTAACCTCATTAACTCTACTGCTATCCTGAACAAGGACCTAACGTTTTCTCAATTACATCAACCCAAACTGACTTTCAGGTAATAACGGCAGCGTAAATAGAAGAAAACCACCCCTTTGCACTAAGTGAGCGTGTACATATGACTTTCTAACTTTACCAGTCATAGCTTAAATAAACTATTTCACATCAGGATGTAGCAGGAGCAATGGAAGAACCATCACTTGGGCAGAGCCAAAAGTCACCTCCCAGAGTTATCTAACAATACTACAGGAAGAAAGTATTCATGCTTGAACCCCTAGGAATTTGTAAACTAAGGCATTTCCACCTACTTTTCAACAAGCTTATGCTACTTTGAACACTGTTCTTTGCTAACCGCAACCAAAACATTATTTTGCTTAGACTTAAGTGCTCTTGTTTGTCTTCAAACACCAACAATTTGTGGTATACATCTCTTACACTGTCAATGCAGCAGCTGTTTACTGCTACTTACTATTCAAAAGCAAGTAATACAGTCGACTGAACAAATTTGGAATTGTTTCAGTCATGGTGTTCTACAAATAGTTACTTTCTTCTTTAGTGTCATTTTAAGACTGAAAGTAATATTTTACTTCATAAAATTATCAGCCTAATATTCTTTGTGAAAGCACAACAGTGGGGAACACTGAAATCTCTTATAATTATAGTGGTTATATTATGAAAAGCCTACTACTCCATTTTATTCATTTCAAATATTAGTACTCCCATGAATGTTTCAGAAGCAAATGGAATTTTTCATTTCTGTGTACTTGTGGCCAATTGTGCTGATCTAAAGGCTACTATATAATCAATAACATTTAACATTCTTTTAAATGTACTCCTTTACTACTACTATTCTAATTTAAGCTGCCTTAATGGCTAGGATAGGCTGTTTTACAACCAACATCTGCAGTTAAAGATCAGATAAACCCAGTCCAATATAAAATTAAAAAAAAAAGTGATACAGCCATATTCATCTTATCTGCTAAGAGTATTTGTGTTACCTAACAAAGTTCCCAGGTCTCAAATTTTATCAATTCAGACTTTCTCTCATTTTTACCATTAAAAAGAGACATGCCCGCTCCTAACTCATTAGTCATCTACCTTATAGCAAATGCATCTGGTCTGTCGTGGGGGTTAAATAGTGGTAAGCCTTAGTCAAGCTCAGAAGCTCTTTTCAGAGCTGTGAAAACAATTATCTTCCACGTACAAAATGGAAATAAAATCCCAAAGCAATCGTCAATAGTAGTATCAAATTCCAGAGGAACGCTTACTCTTTCCAAAACTCTGGAGAATGGTTACCTCCTCCTTCCAAACTGGTCTTCCCCTCTGACTTCTCTTGTTTGCTCTCATGTAGTATTTGGGACAAGCAGTCTTTGCTCTCTGGGGTACAATCAACCTCTCTGATCTTCCTCAAAGGAAATTAAAACAACTTCGATAAGAAAGATGGGACAAAATACTTCATTCTTCACACATTCACACATTCAAGATATGGACCAGGAGGAGTGAAGGCCAGTCTTGTTTCAAGTGGGTCTACTTCCCTTATATAAGGACAATCAGTAAGTTGGCTAACCTTTTCAGAAACCTTTTCAGGATTCATTGTACCTGTAATTTGTATTGGAAGAATAGAAGAGGAAAAGAAATTTTGCTTATAACTTCAAACACACGTCGCTGCATACAATCATGTTCTGTCATAGAAATGTTTTCCTAGTTACATAACCTATTAAATATTAGCGTCAGGTTTTCCTTCTGACTTTCGCACGCTCAAAAACATTTAAAGGGCAAAAAAAAAGAACCACTTTTTTTTTCCCGCCTCCCCCTCTAAGTGAGTTTGAAATGCCTTAGATGCATTTTGGCTGACATGGTTAAATGTGTATTGCTTCAGCACACGGTTTACTTATTTTGATAATGGGACCACAGAAAATACTGCATTCATCTTTGTCAGATATAGAAGATCTTTACCAAGTTGATCAGGCCTTAAGTGGTTAGCAGGAAGACAAGAAATGCAATAAACAAGCACAGATTGAGGGATTGTTCACAAGGACTAGGATCAATCCCTTCAGCTGCCTGAATGATCAAACCACATCCTCAGGCAGCTTGAGACAACTTACCAAAATAATTGTTTCAGCATGAACTAGTCTATTCAACAATAGCAGGAGACAACACAGGAATTTCATTAAAGGATATTTACAATATTCAGTTATAATTCAGATTACAAATGAAAACAAAGAGTTCCCAGAGCACCTTGCACCACAGCATCCAATGTAACCTATACATATTAAGTTTCTAATATCTAATGAAAGTTGCAATTAATTACAGTCTAACTATAAGATAGAATAACCAAGAGATGAAAGGGATGAAGAGACCAGGCATCAAAGAATAAAGTTGGTGGAATTTTGTGACCTATCCTTTTGTTATTGCTCATTCAAAGCAGATCTCTCTTGCTCCAAACATTTAAGGACCTTTTGCTCTCCAGCAAGACAGGCACATTATGTATGTATGTCCTGGATTGAGAAGCCACTACAGAAATAAAATCTTATAAATGAGAACTTCACCCTCAATTCTAGCTACTTTGTCTAGTATAAAGGGGCACAAAACCTCTGATTCTGTTTCATTTGAAGTCTTCAATGTAGTCACTATTAAAGACTGTCAGCAAGCTGCTTTTTAAGCATCTCATTACAAGCTCTGACAAAGGGATGAAGCCCAGAACCCAGCAGTATAAAATTTCTGAACAACGGTGTGGTTACATGACCACTTAGATAATCTTCCTAACGTGGAGAACTCCCTTCTTCACCTCTTCCCAACGCTCCCACAGGCTTTGCTAGGAGTGAATTTACATGGGCACGTGCAAACTGTAAGTAGGTCTACAGAAACAGAGGCATCCCAGAATCACCTTTGTTCCCACAACGAGGACTGCAAGTTTTGTGCTGCTTCTCTAAGCAGGTATACCATCACAGAGATTTTGAGACCTTGTATTACAGAAGGAACACAAGTATCTACATAGCCCAACTCAAGGGGAAAGTATTGAATTTTTTTTAGGAGTTGTACAGCAGTTCTGCTGTGCATCTCAACCACCTCCACTTGCCATACGCTGGCTAAGTTTGCAGAGTGGATTGTCCTATGCAAACTCTTTATCTTTAGGAAAATGAACTGGAAGTGCCATGCAAGGATGCATAAGTATGCTCCAATCCCTAAGGCAGACATAAGGGTCCAAAGCAATGAGTTGCCTTTTGGACAGCTTCAAAGACACCTAGTGGAAACAACTAATCTCAGGGACTAGACTAAATCTAGTCCAAAGTAACACTGGCAAAACAAATATAGCACAGTTATAGGGGTCTCAACATCAACTGTTTTGATCTAGTGAACTTTACAGATTGCAGTGAATTATTTGCTAAGGTAGCCTGTTATCATATGTCCTTCTTTTAAAGAATTCAGAGCTTAGACAATAATAAATTAATCTATGAGGTAAGAAATCAAACACAAAAATCATGGTATATTTATTACACTTTCCTCTTATGATTTTTCTCCACAATTCTGTCAAAAAAAAAAAAAAAAGGTGTCTTTTGAAATCTAGTCCAGCACCTGCCTTCCAAAACTGTGCTGGGCCCCGAGAAGGTAGTAATTCACAGTTAGTCTAAATTTTATTGAAGGACGAAGTCTGCCGAAGACAAATATTATACCCTCTATGGTGGCTCTGGTTTTATATCTACAGACAATTCAAGTCTAAACAAACTCATTAGTGGTCTCAAAATTCACAGCTTATCAGATTTAAAGGCACAGCAAGGGACTTTATTGTACAATTTAATAACTTAGAGTGCTGAGACCAAATGTGAATGTAGTTTGTAGGGAGCAAAAAAAATAGAAACAGTTAGGCCCTAATTACCAACGGCCTACAGAAAGGGACCTGTCAAAAATTTCTAACAGCTGTTAAAAAAAGAAATCATTTTTACAGGTCAAAATCAAAGGTCTATTGCATGAGAAGCCCGCTATGTCATGGGGCTGTGCTGATTTGTGAATTCACAATGAATTGTTATTCCCCACATGAATCAAAGGAAGGGGCTGCTCCCCACACAGCTCATAAGGCAATACACCGTTTTGTCCAGTGGGCAGGGTCCTGGTGTAGTGGAAGGATGGCAAAATGCCTATTACACATGCAATGCACTCAGGAGCACTTTAAGGTTTGAACATGGCTGAATTCCCCTCAAGTTTTAGGCTTCTGTCATTAATATTTCGGTCTCATTCTTGTGTAGTAACTGCAGATAGAAAAAACAGAATAGCAAGGCCTGATCCCAGCCAGCCATAAAAACAAAGAATTGAAACTGGTGACAATTAAAGAAACTTTTTCTAAGCCGTGTGAGGAGAATGGGAAAACCAAAGACCACACCCATGCAGAAGAAAAGGGTTATTCCCTGGATGGACTAAATTCTTCCCTATGCAGTGATGTTTCCAAGCACTGTCTCCTTAGCTTCTAATTAATGAAAAGCCTAAATAGGAATAATTTCAAACATCATCATTTTTACAGTCTTTTGCAGGTCTTTTACGGTCAACTTATTCTGCAGCAGAAAGTCTTCAAATTCTGAATAGCTCATCATCAGAGAAAAGTAGAGCTGCAGCACGATCCTTAGTTACGCCAAAGGTCACACAATTTATACAGGATGCCACAATCCAACCAGATGATGTTGGTTGTGCTGCTCTTGCAATACTGCGCTACAAATATCAAGCAATTGGTGGTAAACAATGGCTTGACTATGCTAGTATTTTTATGATGAACTTTGGGGGGGGAAATGAAAAAAAAAAAAAGACATTCTCAGGTATCAGGAAGGGGCAGAGCAAAACACTTTAACAAAAAAGGAATGGATGCACACATACTCACACACACAAAAGATTTATATATAGGAGTCCTATGTTAAAATAAAGCTATTTACAAAATCCAGACTAAAACTGATTTGATTTATATGTCACAAATAGCTACCATGCAATATTGTCATTTAAATTATGCATCTGGGATAACATCAAACATTTGTGAAAAATTAATCTGGTTCTTACACATACTTGTTTAACTACGTCTTAAAGTACGTTTTTGTACTGTCCAAATCTGATGCAACTGCAGTCTAACACCCAATATTTTAAAAAAGTAATTTTGAGGTCCCAGATGAAGCAAAACTTATTTCAGTTACTAAGCGCATACATCTGTGTTAAGCACCTGTGATCAAAATTACTACCTAGTGTCATATTTTGTGTGCCCGCTGGCAGCTCTCTCAGGAGAGCTGAGGGGCTGCCTCGTGCCGGGGTCAGCTGGGTCCAGCTGGTTCCATAGCAGCCCCACCACAGGGCAGAGCTGAGCCCCTCAGCACGGCTGGCAGTGCCTCTGGCACAGCCTATTTAGGAAAGGGCAAAATGCTACTGGGCAGCGAGGGGTGAGAGACAAAGCGCGGGGGAGCTGGTTTCCCTGACAGGAACTGCAGCCATGGAGGGCCCACGCTGGAGCAGGAGAACACGTGAGGAGGAAGAGGCAGCAGGGAGGAACCGTTATGGACTGACCACAACCTCCCAACCCCTGCGCTGCCTAGGGCCAGGGATGGTAGAGGGTTGGGAGTGAAGGAGTGAAGTCGAGCCTAGGAAGAAGTGTGGGGTGGGAGGAAGCTGCTGTAGTCTTTATCTGCTTTTTCACCATCCAAATCTATTTTTAATTGGCAATAAATTAATTTGCCCCAAGTCAAGTCTGTTTTGCCCATGACAGTAATGGGTAAGCAGTCTCCCTGCCTTTATCTCAACCCGTGAGCTTTTTCATCTTATTTTCTCCCCCTGTCCTGCTGAGGAGGGGGGAGTGAGCGAGCAGCTGGGTTGGCATCTGGCAGACAGCCAAGGTCAACCCATCACACACAGACATGAAAGATATGGGCTGATGACCTTATCATTAGATTCTTGACTTTACACATCTGTTCATGATCTGTGTACCTATTGCCAAATGCCAATTGCTGGTTTTGTTTGTTTCATTCTTTCCAAGGTCAATATATACATAAAACTATTTGTGCTATATGAAGTCATTCAAATGGGGATGCCTCCAACAAACATTGTTAACAGCTATGGTACAGCGCTTCATCAGCATCCTTACCATTTGTTTAATCCTAGCTGATAAAACAGTAAAATCAATTTAAGCAATCATAACAGTTAATGCACTTCACTGTGTATTAGCAAGCATACAAGTGCCTTGTACACTGGAAATTAAAATAGGTGTGTTGCCTAGGACAGAGGGACTGAAACATAATATTTAAAAAATCTCATACTCCCCAGCTAATGAGCTTTTAAAATTTAATTTATAGCAATTCTATTTTTCCAAATGTGTCCATATTTAATTTTTTTTTTTTAATTTTTAATAATACGCTCATTAACCTAGGAATTATTTACTTTTATCTACCTTCTTATTGCCAGTAGAAGTGACTGAGGTTGGGACATGGAATGACAATAATGCTACAATGAAAAATGTGAACCTACTTTCAAAGTCTCTTCACACCTGTTTCCTAGCATTTTAATTTATTTTCATACTTTGCACATCACGCTTTTATCTTCACCTTCAGAGCACCATGTATTTATTACAGTTAAATAATCAGTGTCTTTATTTTCTAATCTAGTGGGTTGTAGTGTGTTAGTCTGTATATAAAGTGAAAAGACTATCAAGTTAAGATCAGATTATTAGAGTACATTAGATATTCTGCATAATTATGGGCCCCGTGGAAGGCTAAGAACGATAATGCATTACCAACCTCATTTACTAGGGGTTATTTTTTATTACATAAATGAAGCTTTCCTTATCTTAAATTGTATCTCACTAGAATTCTTGCTGAGCTTGAGAACTGTTGGCCCCTTTTTTAAAATGAATGTTGTTGCACTTTGCTGTGTGTCAGCAAAAGCATTCTGAAATGTAAGGACTCTCTAGAAAAAAATAGCAACAAGACCTTCACAACTAAAGACCTGATGCTTTATTACTTGTCAAGAAGCATCAAAGCAAAATAAATAAATTAAAATGATGCACCACTTTAGTGAGAATGGCAGCCTGTCATATAAATTTAATCCCAAGGATTTAAATTGGTGTTCCACAGTAGCATTAGAAAAAGACAGAATCCAATTAAAACCATGCTGGATTCCAAGGACATTCCGATATTCGCTCTGCTTCTGTCATGTAAAATAAATTTAGACCTGATTCAGTGGTGAGTGCAAAGAATTAGATTCTGTAATGATCTATTTCCTCAGGTATTTTGCAGTACTACCTTAAAAATACTGTAAAATAGTCAACAAGTTAGCTAAGCCACGAGGTGTAGGCATATTTATCAAGTAAATCCAACCATTAGACAAATCATTTTCAGACCCAGATTTCAGTCCCCAAATCCATATGCAAAAGTGAGTCTTAACCAGTTTTGAGTAGGTGGGACACAGAAAAAAAAATTAAAACTACAGAGTATAAACAAAGTATTGCACATTTTGTTTTTAAAAAAGACAGCTGGACAACAGGAGGAAAAGCTGCCTGTTTACTTTGTCCTGACTTCCACACCTTGGGTCAGAGCAAACTCAAACATGGAAGGGAGAAGGCTTCTCCTTCCCTGGGCCCAGCTGGGCATACACAGCAGGAGCCCATCCCAGGGCACTGGCACCGGGGCAGGGAGGGAAGGCAGAAATGGGGCAAAAACAGTTGCAGCATGAGCACACCCAGGGAGATTGCCAAAACCAGTGGGTCTCTCTATAGAGGGAGTAAGCCCAAAGCCAGCCTTGGGAAGTTATGAAAAGAAGAAAAGCAAAGGAAATACCCTAGAGTTGCTAGGCTGGAGGAAAGGCCATCTACATCTATAATCTGCCATGATATGGTGGATAAGGCAGATTTGTTGACACGCTCAGTTATTCCATTTTACTTTGGAGTTTCTGCTATTTACAGAATTATTTGTCTTGGTTTCCAATTTTGTGTTCCAGTAAAGAACTCTAAATATTGAAAGCTTTTGCTATCATCTAGCATGATCTTGTCACGAAATTTTTCATCCTGAAGTTTTGCAGTTCAGTTTATTCCCATTGGTCAACTCTTTTCACAGCCCAGAAACAGCATCACTGGGATTGAAGTTCACTTGAAGTTTTCCCCAAAAGC
This sequence comes from Gymnogyps californianus, assembly GCF_018139145.2. Lineage (NCBI taxonomy): Eukaryota > Metazoa > Chordata > Aves > Accipitriformes > Cathartidae > Gymnogyps > Gymnogyps californianus. The sequence continues at coordinate 19,239,281 of NC_059479.1, forward strand.
CATATTCTACATTGACTTCATTTCTTCCCCTTTAGCTCCTTCATCACACTATTAATATAGCTCTAGGTAAGTCAGATGCTGAGGTAGCACCCAAATGCACTGCACAAGTGGCTATCTTCCACAGCTGAAGTTTTCCAGGAACAAAATATCAGCTTTACCTGCTGCCAGCTCCGGAATGAGCATCGGAAACCAGAGCATCTGTCCCCTCCACTCGCAGTAGTAGAAATGGCAACAATTACTGAAAAAGACATGATGTATGAAATAATAGGAGATTTGGGGCAGGGCAGGGAGGGGGAGTGCACATGCGAGCAATTTCTAAGTTTAACCCCATGCCAAAATTGCAGCAAGAGGAAGCCGCTGTAAAAGTTGCAAGAGGACGGTCATGAGGGAAGCCTGACTGCCCAAATCCCACCAGCACAACCACCAAACTCTGGCTATGATACCACTGCATCGACGATTTAACAAGGAAATAGTACTCTGTATGGGAATAAGAACCAGATACCTGTATGGATGCAGGTGTACCATCACAGGAGGCTACATCACAGTGTCTCCTCTGATGTGACATGAGAAAAAGCAGACTTATGTCACCATAAGCCACAGGCGACACCACATTCCCAGGCATAACCTCATTTGTGTAGGATTTGAGCAAACCTAGATTCAGTTTTCACGAGTGGGTTATAAGTTGGTTCATTGGTTCAGTCACCCAAGCTGGCTCTGCATGAGCTATCACAAGCTTGGTAGCTATTTAGTTGCATTTAAATAGAACTATACACTGCTTTTAGAGTCCAGGCTGGTATATGCCTGGATTTGCATGAGGCGGACTTCCTGACCTTAGTTTTGGGAATTGCTGGCTCTAGAGTCATTATTGCTGTCAGTTTTCCTTTTTGCCCTATAAGAAGTAGTTCCAAGCTCTTTCGTAGAGCAAGCTCAATTTGTGCTTTTGTTTCATTCTCCTTGAACACCAATGTTTTCCAGTGTAGCTCTCCTCATTTGACTGAAGGCACTAACCTTTACTAACTTACGACTTGACATGATAATTATGGGTTTTTTCATAAACAGATTATTTCTTAACATCAAAGTCTCTCTTATGAAAAACACAATTAAAATATAAGTACAACCTCAATTATAGGAAAAATTACCCTAATAATTTGTAGAAAACTCATTTAAAACAAGGTGTGAAGATTACTTTGTGTGTATATTTGTCAAAAATCATGAAATACATAAACACCAACTACAGGTAATGTTCTTAAGCGACTATATACTTTGCTTATCAATTAAGAATTTGCATATAATACCATACCAATTATGGTATTATTGCACCATAACCCAGTCTTCAACAGCCACAGTGTTTTGCTTCTTTGTATAAAAATAATTTAATATTCTTGTGCCATAAAAAAATCTGTACCTTGTGAGTACATCTATACATCTCTTAGAAGCAATGAAATAAATACATTTTAATTGTTTCCTATACATAGATCCTATTACAAGTCTGTCTTCACAAACTGTAGTATCTCTAGTACTGTGGTATTTTAATTAGGTCACAAAAGCAGAAAAAAGAACCCTACAGAGACTGTTTTAATCTCAAGTAATGCAAGAAACATGATTTCAATAGAATTTCTATTTTCAGATATGATTGCTTATTTATTTTTTAAGTCTTGGACAACAAACGTAGTATACTTACATTCCAAACAAATTCATTAAGTGAATATGTGTTTATGTATAATAATGAATGGTGCCGAAATGTTTCAGCACAACCACCAGTGGAACTTCTCACTCAAACAATAAATCAGGATACAGAATGCATGAAAAACAATGTATTCTAATAGCACTTTCATTACCAAAGATGAATATTTTTCCTAGGAGGTGATTAATTTAGTCATTGCTGAAAAATTAAGTTCTAATAATTGCTTTTCAATACAAATGTTTTACAATCAGTTCTGAAGGCAAGCCCTTAAATAGCACACCACCAAATTAAAATACAGCATCATTTCTTAGATTTATTAACACTACTACGATGACAAAAATCCATTATAAAAATGCTACTTATGCAGCAACTTTGAGGGGAAAAAAATATGTTCTATATCTTCATTTCAGTATAAGGAAGATTCTGGTTTTTATCATGCCAATCTATTACTGCTGAAGTGAAAAACATCTTTTCTTGAAGTCTTTTCCTTTTATCCTCAATGACCTTTTTGGAAGTCCCAGGTCACAAACGATATAGCCTGGTGACCCGAGATTAGCGATCAGTGAAAAATAGGCTACATATCTATTCTGCCTCCATTGAGTAGAGATTTGACAAATAAGTGCTTAATAGAATCTCCAGGTAAAATGACAAAAGTTTTCCTTTCTCTGTGGGGAGGAGGGGAAAGTCCACCTTGCAGGGCTTAGACTTAGCCAGTTTTGAGCAACAGAAATCTCTCAGGATCATGGAAAATCCAGGATCTATTAATTTTTAATAACACCATGAAAAAATTACACATCCTAATTTTTTTTTTACGCACTTTCTTAAAGCAAAATTAAATGTATATAGACAGTGAACAAAAAATGAGAACCTATTCAGAGGCAGCGTCAATTTTGTACATCATCATGCTAAAATGTATTGTCAGACATACACCAGTTTATGCTATCTCAAGAAATGGTGTTGGCAAAGACTTAAAAACACAAACCCAATGTCTGAAAAATCTACAGTGATTTCCAAATTTGAAATGTGATCAATTTGATTCTGACATTATTTTAAGAAATTAAAAATTTTATTTAAGATAAGTTAGTAAGCTACATGAATAATTGTGAAAGCCCTAGTGCAACTCAAGCAATTGATCTGGATATCTTTTCTGAACATGTGGTCCATTGCTTGGTCACTGTATCTTACACCAGAACCAAAACAAAACCAAAAGAATACTACAGTCTTATGATCTACTCATAATCATTCAAGAATCCATTCAGACTCAAATTTGAAGTTTAGAGTAGCTCCAGAAATTTGAGCACCCACAGCAAAATACATCTCCCGACTTCTGAAGGGTTTTCGCCAGCTTTCTAATTTTTGCTTCTATTCACTTTTTTTCCGCAACGTACAAATAAGACAGGAACTGCAGAGTGTAAGCGACCTGATAAGCTCATATTTGCATTGTCTACTCTGAAAACAATCTTAACTAAGCATGGCAGATAGCATGTTGATATTGATTTCCTTTTTCTGTTTACTGTTGTGAAATATTTAGCATGTTCTACAGTGATTTCAGGGTTGGGAAAACCTTAGTTAGAGATCACATTTAATAAGGATAATTTCTAATTTGATGTGAAGAAATCAGACTAGATACTTTTCGTGCCAGTCCCAGGCTTTTGCAAAACTTTCTTTGGCATACTTTGTACGATGATCACATTTTACACAAATACAGCGTTCCAAACATTATCCTCTTCTCCTGGAAGAGATAAAGACACTTTATATAAGAGTTTTTATAATCTATGGAACTCTCCAATGTATCTTATCTCTCAAACAACCTTAGTATTGGGTCACCATGTCAGATCAAAACTGCTAACAGGAAGCACATGGCAGAGTGGAACATTTTTAAGCATCAGGAGGTCAGATCAATTGACTAACAAGAATCCGTATAGAGTTCGACAATTGTGGAGCTAGGTAAAGCTGCATTTTGGAACTGCATAAAGGTAGCTGAAATATACAATTATACATATTTATGTCATTGAAAGACCGTTATAATGAGTATAACACTGTTCCCCTCACACGGTCAGGATATATAAGAGATATCAGAGGGCCATTCAGATTTACATACCAACGCTTTCCTTTCCCCATATACTTGTCCAGGTAAATTACAAAGGATGAATAAAAAAATGCAATCGATGAATTGGGTGCAACCCCACAAGGCCAACAACAGAATAAGAACAAGATGGAGCTTTTGCATCTGTTGAGCTGTTCCTTAAAAACCATGCATTCTTTCTGCTTACGAGGAAAATGCAAGGAGTGCTCAAGCATCTCAACGTTTGACACCTAGCTCACGTTGTTAATTGCATGTATTATTTGTGGATGTAAATTTGGTTCTAGAACGATTATAACACTACATTACATTTCCTTTTAAGAAGTGCTATTGCTTGCTCTCCCGCTGAAAATTACCTGCTTATACCAAATAAATCATATCAATGCCTTCATATGCAAATCAAAATAGTATGAGCATTTTACCTGTGGGCTGGCAAATACCACAAAGTTCATTGCTACATCAGTTTCTGCTGAACCATAAAACACATCAACATTTACCACATGGATTCCAATTTTTAAACCTTTAATAATACATTAGCCATGTCCATTTTGAGGAAACCGAATGAATATAGATGTAAAGACCTGAAAGAGAATTTCAAATAATGATCGCATGGCTAAGTACTGTAACATGCAAGATTCATATTTTATACTTAGTCACTTTTTTCCATCAGAAAATATGATTTATAATTTAGGAGTGTAGCCTTATTCTCAAAATATTGGGGTCTTGCATTATAAATCCGACAAGCTTTCTTTTTGAAACACAAGTTCTTGTACACTTCAGAGTCAGCTAAAGTCTGACTTCAATGTGCACAATGGATAATTATGAACATATTAGTATTATGAAAGTATGCTGTAATAATGTAGAAGTAGAAAACGAAGTTAAGGACACTTGTAAGCATAGATACTTAAGTTACAGGATTGCACTGTAATGACTTCTTTATGACAACATTTAGCTAGAGAATTGCTCTTGCATTGCACAAACAACTGTAAAAGGAGTCTGCCTGATTAGCATGTTTCTGAAAAAGTGAGGTGCTCCTCTCTTTCCTAGCCGAGTGGTTTAGTCTGTGTTGCTACAATAGAGCTACCTTTCAACTGAAGTTACTAGCAGTCCTTTCATGGTATATCTCTCATTTGAAAAGATTGTCAGACAATAATTCTGATGAGTAACCTTGCTATTGCTTCTTCCTTTATAAGGAATTCTAACATTATAGTCTGGTTTTCCAGAGCTGCCTTCCACCTCATTAAGATACCTGCAAAGTCAAGCACTAGAAAACTACCTCTGAACTCAACCCATCTCTCTAGACTCAGCACAATTTCATTAGCCAGCATCTCACTGTTTCCCACTCCTGTTTCCTGTCACACTCCTGTTCCTCAGCCCAGCACCAAAGCTGGAGAGAGACAGCAACACCGCAGAGCAGCCAGGGGACATGCATCTATCTACCAGAGGCTCCACGCTCAAGCAAGCCACACGAGAAAGTTCAGTGTGCCCAGCTGCAGCCTAATCCCATGGCCTGATATGTAACAAGCTACAGGAATTGCACTGACCTTCACATGTCCAGCCAGGAAAAAGGAAAAAGATTTTTTCTGTTAGCAGTAATGTAAGCTTATGTGTAAGGCACCACAAAACATAGGAGGGAAAGAAGAGATCCTATAGAGAGCTAAGGGATTTGAAAGAGGTTCTACAGAGAGCTAACTCATTCTTCTTCCAACTATTTGGACCGCATGGACCCAAATCCGCTTTTGCAAGATACAAATAACTCCCCACATATTTCCAGAATTACTTGGTTCCTACAAAGAACAAAAAGTGCCTCTCAGGAAGAAAGGGGGAGGTAGGCTCTCACCCAGCCATTGTCTTCCCCCAATAAGATCTTGCATTGCAGAAGATGATGCTTCAAGGCCAAAGCAAGTAGTCACTGAGCCTCACAGAAACCACCTTTTTCTTGCTTTCTCCTCTTTTGGGGGTTCGTTGTTCAGTGACTGGACAATATAAGCAAAGCAAGGCCTTAAAGCAAGCAGAGTAGGGACTGAGAACTAATCCTTTGGTTTGCTCTGCTGGGAGAAGTTAGGAAAGAGGTCAAAAAGCAGCATCCTATGCGCCTATTATGTCTATTAGTTTAATTTCCTGAACATAAATGAAATAGGTTTCTCAGTTTCCACGCGGATCAAGAGGAGAGTCACGTTCATAAGACTTATCTGTAACACTTTGTTTTCTCATCTGTGACAATAATAGCCTGATAAACTCTTAACTTGCTTTATGCCACTGAAGCCTTATGACAGGAAACACGTTTTCAGAAAAGTGCATATTTGAGCAACATTAATAGATTTGAAGACAACTTATTTTTCAAAGCACCAAAGACAGCTCAGCAATTATCTTGTTGAATACCAAACTCTGACAATTTAACAGAACACCAGATGTACAAAATGACATTCTACTTTGAAAGTCATTCAGCAGCACAGTCAAATTTAGATACTTTCCATAAGGAAACCGTACAAGAACTGTGAAGAACGTACAGAACTTTGACATTTAGCGGTACAAAATTCTTGAATGATTTGTGCTGTGTGGAGGGTCAAATTTTAAAATGCAGAGTTACAGAACACCAGGGCAGAATCTATTAACACCGCAAACATCAAGAGGTTTTCCAAACGTGTTTCAGCAACTGCTCAAAGCTCTAAATTCCACACCACAGTGAAGTGTTCAAAGGGAGAACAGAACAGCCTTTAAGATGTGATCTTTTCTGGGTTCTTTAGTGTTCACAATATAAGCTCATACCATTGCTCTATTTAAATAGCTGCACATTTTGTCTCTGCAAACCTCAGTAGCGTTTATATGGCACTACCAGACTTCCAACTCAGTAAACAAAGACTGCATTGAATGCTGACTAAATTGCAAGCCAGAAACCAATCTCTCTCTTCCCTCCCTCCCCAAACCTTAAGGGCAAACTATAGTGAGAAATGAGGTATCTCTAGCTGCATAGCGAGTGGTACATCTCAAGCACTCCTGCTAAAATGAGGTTACATGTTTGTATCAGACTTAGGGAGGGACCAAGTCATTCAACCACATTGGATTATTGTTGAAAGAGAGATACTTTCTGCCTGTTTTGCTGCTGGAAAGAGAAAATTATTTCTATTCTAGCAGAAGGAGCATGATAGTGTATTCTAGACTGTAGATCTGCCAGTATTGCCAAGTTATGAGGTCAGGTCACAATAAAGGCAGTAGGCTTACTAAAACTGAGAACTTAAAAAGGTCAAGACTTTAGAAGAAACCAAAATTCTTTTGCACTACTTGCATATTGCATTTTCAAGAAGATTTTTAGCATAACCAGGGGGATTAGCAAGTAACACTGCTATGACAAGCTATGTTTTAAGTCTAAAAAGATACAAGTGTGATCGCAGTACTTCAGGAGATGAGGCTTTAAGGAAAAAGAGGAAAAAAAATGCCATGAATTTCCAATATGACTGTGAGCTGGCAACCTGGATCCTGGGACAAAACAACTGGGTATGTTGGTGACCACAGCTATCTTCAAAATTCTGTTGCTCTTGAATCCGTTTCTGTTACAATACGCTGCTTTATGTTAGGTAGCACTCTAGTTTCCTCTAATTTTCCTTGAACCACCTTCCTTTGAAGTGATTTAAAATGCTTCTGGCATCACTCTTACTGTGATTCACATGTGCAATGAACTTGCAAGACACTGCAATTGTCTTGTAAATTGTCACATTTGGGCTTAAGACCTGTTCCCATACACGTGTCAGCTGCTGCCTTTTTTTTTTTTTTGGCAGGGCAGCAGGGAACATTCAAACCTGGTTTTCTTCTGGTACGGTTGTGTACAGAAAGATCTGCCTTTCCTTCTTAGTCTCTTTCAAATAATCAAGAACAATTTCTTCAGTCCTAGTTTTCACCTCTGGAATTACTTCATAAAAATTAGACAAGAAGATATATTTTAAAAGAAATAGCAAACAAGCCGCACTGAACAATATGAGAGGACCCAGAAGACTTCTGGGAGCCCAAGTCTATTTGTCTGTTGCAATGGCTCATTTCGGTAATGAACTAGTAAACATTGATAATTCATCCTAAAGGCAGAATTGTAATAAAGCTATTACAACTTTATCATTTGCTACTTTTCAGCCATAAGTAAATAAAATACTTTTCCTCCATGAAATATCCTTATGTGAGGAAGTACAGCGAATTAATCCTCTCTTTGATCTCTGACAGATGCCGCTACCAGAAGAAAATCTGAAGTGGGATGTACATGAAAAAAAAAATCTCTCTTGGGAAACATGTTAGAACTAGTCCAAACAAGCATGCCAGGTGAGGAAGCCCACTGTAGAGACATGAAAAATTAAATTGATGTTAAGAAATGGATGTAAGGAAGGCAATGTTAGCAACCTTAACATGGATGACCCCTTCAAGAAATTACAGAAGACGACAGGTTTTTTTTCTAACAGAAAAGAGAAGACTTTCAGTAAGTGAAGAAGGATCCACACATTCAGATGTATCTCCAGAAATGAGTATATCAAAATGTGATCTTCCTCTTCAGATCAGCAACTAAAGGTTATTCTCATTATTTTTAATAGAGAGATAAAGATATTGGGGCTAGCTATGAAACATATTCTAAGATCTGGGGAAGCTGATTCTAGGATTCAATAAATATATGAAGAATATGTATAATACGGGAGTGAAACCATATGCAAGGAAAAGGAGATATTTTTCAAAGAAAATATGGGCAAGAACTCTTTCATATATTACACTTCCCTGTTGAAAATGCAGTCTAATTTTACCAAGATCTTGAAACAAGCAACTATTAAACATGAATTTGAGTAGTTATTCTCATTCAAAACATTATGCTGAGAGTACTCTTGCCTAAATAGACACACCAAAATAGAGCATTAAATACAGAAGAGCAGTAGCCCACATCAGTTCTCATTCTTTCTAATTATGACATGTGGGGTTTTTGCCATTGGAATAAGTTAGATCTGATATGAATTAAGGTGATTATCAGCAATCTGAGACAGCTGAAAGGCTAAAAAAAAGCACTGCTAAATATTAAGAGTCCCAAGAACAGTGACCAACCAATATTTGCTGCAATTATAAATTAGAAAGCAATTTGGTCTTTAAGTCATTTTAGAGTGCAGTATTTCTCTGCTGGCTCCTTGGAACGGAAAATGTTCCAGAAAGCAGAGAAATGGTGACACAAGCATCTAGAGGAAGCTCAGCACCCTCAGACAACACACTGTAATTGTTTAGGCGATTTCATCCTTGAGATCTCTTTTGGTACAAAAGCTAGGTCATTCCAGGTGAGGATAGAGATTTGGGGAAACATATTCTCATCATGGTACATTTAGTCAGTGTTACTAGAAAGACTTCTGTGAATGCTGAATTTGCTTACAAGACACAAAATAGCAACACCTCCCCCCCTCCCAAAAGAAACCCAACAAAACCAAACAAAACACCAAAACAACAAACAACCAAATGCTAAAAGACAACCTCATTCTCCAAGATGACCTTATTCTGGACTATGAAAAAATGTTATTAATAAAAAAAAATCATATAATGTATCACTCAATGTTTTTGTACATTATTTATAAATAAACAACGTTGCAGTGATGCCTCACTTTCATGAGTGCAAGAACAGATTAATACAGGGTTGGGAGGTTTGGTTTTATTCCTAGCCCTCTTTTACACAGCACCAAATCTAAAATCCTCTCTAGAATTTTCTTGGAACTAATTTTTTTTCAAAGCTCTTTCAAACTTTGTCTGGCTTACTGTGATGTGTCTGCAATAAGCTCTCATGTTCACAGTCTCTTCCGCTTGCATATCTAGTCAATCGCCTTTCTGAGCTCACTCATATTAAAAAGCACGTCTTCATTTCAGATGGTGAAGTATACCTGAGCTAGGGAGTAAAGCCAACACCAATTCATAAAAGAAGCATAGCTGTCTTTTGCATGTGTTTTTAGAAAAAAAATCAGTGGTTGCATTAACTTCAATGACATTTCATCAAAATCACACCACAAATGAAATATAATATTCTTGAATTTTAAGTCCACAGAAGATTCATGTGAAGCTTAGAGAACAGTATATTAGCATAGTTATGAAGCAGATGCCAATTCAACACTTATTGTTATGTTTAAATTAGCACACTATAACTTCCAGCAAATATTATACAGTCTTAGATGCATAAACCAATCTAAATTATGGCAAAATTTCATCTATTTCTTAATTACTTTCGAAACATGTATGCATTATGTTACATATTGAGGATCTGATCCTTTCTAACTTTGCTCAGCCCATGTACTGCTACTCTCCCTGTAACTGCCTTTTTTTTTTTCAGCTGAGCATATTTGGGAATAAATTATTAGATTATTAAATGAATGACCATACTGAGACAGACCAAAGTCCATCTAGTCTAGTATCTCAAATCCAACAGCAGCCAACAACTTATGTCCAGAAAAGAAGTTAGGAATAAGGCAACTACATAATGACTCTTTTCAGGTATAATCCTCCCAGGCTCCAGTGCAGCTCAGGAACCTTCTAAGCCAGAGGTGGTATCATTATGTTGCAGTGAAACTACAAGTGCCAGAATCTAGCCCAAAGCTAAGTCCTGTAGTTAATAATCTAAAGTTCAGAGAAACTCAAAACTGATAAAGAAAAACAATTGTACATATGTTAGAGAAGAGAATAAAAAGTAGCAGTTGTATTAAAAAAAAAAAACAAAACCAAAACCCAACTAAATACTTTCATGGAAGTATTTTAATAAAAATCTTTGGAGAGTTTCAAGGTAAGTATTTTTATTTTTCTTAATCTTAAAGCATAAAACCACAACTCAGTCCTGCTCCCATGTATGCGTGTGTATACACTCTTTCAACTCCACCGGTATACGTGCAAGTCTTGTATATAAACACATATTTATCTCCCTCCCCATTAAAAAAAAAACCCAAACCAAAAAACATGTATAGATGTTGTTTTGTAAAAGCAGCTACTTATTACTTAACTGCTTATAAGAAAAATCATCCTTTAACTGTTAAACATTACGTTTCCTAAGATGCATTATAGAATCAACGTATTATCCAAGTTGGTTCAATGCATTGTTCCTTATCAATGCTTATAACCACAGAAGTGCTGTCAGGGCCCCGTATTTTACTTCTTTTTAGCTGATACCATTCTACTTCATGATTTGTGCTCTTCAAGCCATCAGCTGCTCCTAGATTGCCATCTTCTCAACTGTTATTGCTCAGTTCTACCTTTCAATGCCGCAAATTCTCCTTCACTGCTGCTTTTTCGCGAGTGTTTGTGGATAATGTCCCATCTTGAATTACTTGGGTGAAAGACAGAGTTGGTAACAGATTATTTTAATGCTGTTAGGTTAACAACACTTTGTTGAGATTAGGGGGCTGTCAGAAAGTCATCTGGTAAGGGTTTAGTCAGGGATTGCATCCAGAGGTTATTCTGATTTAACAACTACTGGAAAGCTTTCTTTGACAACTCTTAATGCTCAATTTAGTGATGAAAAAAGGACTAAAGAGAACTCAATTTTTACTTATAATTAGAACTAACAGTTGAAGCCTTACTATCATTATTGTCAGCTCAATTTATTGCTTTGTTTTGAGCAGCAAGTAGTTCTGATTAACAAAGCTATATCAGGAATCACTCCAAAGCAAACCGAAATCAGTGAAACCTGTAGGACGCTTCCCAGTAGATTATGAAATGGACCATACAAACACTGAAAAAGCTCAAGTGGAGTTGCAGTTGTTGGCAGCATTATGGTTACTTAAGGACATCACACGGTTACTTAAGGACATCACATCAGAAAGACAGGACGAATGCACAGCACTCATCTAGAAAGACTTGGAAAAGAGCAAAAGTTGGTGTTAAACGTAGGAAATAATCTTTCAGAAAGCTGAAGCCATGAAAAAAAAAAAGACAGAATCAAAACCTGGCTGGTTCAATATGAAAGTATAGAAAGGCCAAAAAATGTTTAAAGCTGATCAGCCTTTAGGTCCAGTATCAGGCATAAAAGAAGCACTTAAAGAAGATAGGGTGATAGCATAAAAAGCTAGAATACGTCTAGCAAGTGTTTCTATAAGCTCAGTTCAGAGCGGTCAGGCATGAGCTCAAGTTGTCAAATACTTTGGCACTGAGAATTGCATGTTTGAACCTCATCAGTAATTACAGTCTCTATATGCATATTGAAGACTTTTACCTACCAGTATAACTGCTGAAAATAGGGTTTTTTTAAATTCCATCTTTAATAAAATTCCATCTTCTCTCCTCTTTTTTCTTTCTTCCAAAGGAAAAAAACAAAGAAGCTCAAATATTTTACCTAAGGTTTTTTCGCCCTTCCAAAGTAATATAATGAAAGACATTAGCGGCCAAGAGAACCTGACAATATTGGAACTTTCTGAAACGAGCTTTTTGCATATCTCACTTGGCAGCTGGCAGGAGAATGTGACAAATGAGAATTCTCACTCCAAGCTGCTGGCTGCCAGTCATGAGTTATCTTATTCCTTGCAGTGAGAGCAGACCACAGAAAAGCAGGCAAGCAAATAGGCCAGCAATACAGGGAAAGGACTGGAGAAAAAAATTTTAAAAAAGAAACAAAACAAAAATAACCAAAGAAATCAATCAGATGATGAATGCAGTGGTACTTGTACTCTCGATGCTTTATTTAGCATTGAGAATTCTTGTGTCACATTATCACGGGCTCTAATGAAGGTTATACAAAATTAAAAACATAGTCTTTGCTATGGGCACGTTTTAATTTGTTCTTCAGTTCATTTGAAGTGTGTCAACTTCTAATTGTTCTTTTAGAGGAACTCATGACTAACTGAAGCTGCTTATTATAATGCAAGGCCTATAGCTAAGCCCAAGTGGCACCTGTCAGACTGTCTTCTAATTGTAATAGCACTGACTTCAGAATATATCCTGGCCAAATAAACACTTTTTCAAACTGAACCATGAACTAAGCTCCCCCTCTCCCTCAAAGGAAGAATTCAAGTGAGGAACAATGTCTGTCTCTCATTTTCTCCTGTGCTCAACATGTCACGTATGCTTTTACTCCAATGTTTTCTGCATTGTAACTTACCTACTGTCAAGCTGATTCCCACCCCCCCCCAAGATCCCCCCTTTCCCAGTCTTTTAACCATTCACAGATCATTGATTTGTTCTTAGAATTTAAGCATTCACTTCACACACACACACAAATCCTCCTATCCCCACCTCAAACTGGCAACTGGTAACCAAGGGAGAGGCCAGATGACATGGCAGCGTTTTCAGAAGATCATTTCCATAATGGAAAACATTGCAACAACAACTAAAAACAGAGGGAGCTATTTTCTAAGCTGTCTGGAAAGCTAGATTGAATATTATTTTCTGTATCTTCCTCCAGCACCGTAACACTGTTCTTCCTTTCACAGGGCCTGCAGTCCCTCTTGCAGGCAGGGTACCTGCAGAAAGCAGGCTGCCAGGGGCCAAGTTCTCCTTGCTGCAGCTTTGAAGCAATTAAGGCTAATGCTCAAAAGGAGGGGTGCTAAAATGGAGCAGACCATTTGTGGCTTTTCTTAGGTGCCTGCATTCCTCCCCGCCTCCCTCTTAGCTGAGGCAGAGTCAGTCTGGCTCCAAGTATCTTGAATCACCTATGCTTAATATTTTTATGCTAGAAATATGTAGATATTTTTATGGTTAGTTCCACTGAAGTTTGAAGAAGCAACAGATAAAGAAACAGCTAGCACCACCACCTATTGGTGAAAACAGGTAATTTTAAGTTATTAATTTGTATTATATTATGTAAATTTATATTTGTTAATAGTTCAGGGTTTAGGGCAGATATTGTTTATTCTAAAAGCTGGGTGAGTATGCTTAAGACTAAATAAAGTCCTGAAAATGATAGGCGCCTTGTTAAAAAAAGAAACATTAAGGGAAATAAGTACTAAAGCTTTCTATAATCTTTTTGTGCAACAGTAATGAAAGCTGGGAGCAGGATACCATACACATGTGACTTCTTTGGCTTTTTTTATTTTATTATTTGGATTTACTTAAAGTTTAGAAAGACTTAAAAAAGGTTACTTATTGCCAGAGACTACTGCAATTACAATCCCCGAAAGGGATTTATGACTTCTCAGGCATTTCATGACAATATACAGGAACTTCTCAGAATAATATGAGATTTTAGAAAGCAGAGAAAAAAAATAGATGACATCCAGTATCTTCTTAATATCTTGCAGTTGTGAGGATTCTACTAAGATTTACTCCAATATAATGAAATAAATAAATAAAAAAAATCTTGTGGCTGATTACTTTTGCCTTCTTAGATTACGGAGCTAGGATAGTCTTACTGAGTATTAGCCCCTGACATACATAAATATTTTTTTCAGGATTAAAAGAGTATGAGATTTTTTTCAGTGACACCATTATCTCCTGCTTATCTGTCTTTCTCCTTACCTATCAATGTCTTTAAGAGCAGAAACTCTGCAGATTAAGAGACACCCCAGGACTGCATTGATCCCTTCAGACAGTACATGCCACAGGATAATATGCTATTTAGTTAAACACTAAATTTTGCTAAGTGCTATTTATTGAAAACAGGGATTCCTCCAGTATTGCCTAACAGCATGAGATATGAGTAAAGAACCTGAACATTTTCAAATGCAATGTGAAAAGCTGATTCAGCTTTGGACTGACATCTGAGGTATAATATTTGAAGATATTCCTTAATAAGACGGAATAAGAGGTCTTGGAAATGGATCCTTTCAGTAAGAGGAATAATAAAACCTGAGGTAGCACACTTACCTAGACATGCACTAGTTCAGCAACGTAGTAAGTGAAGAGATGCTTATAAGTTTTGTTTTGAAAGATTTATTAGTGATGGAGAAAATTAACTAATAACATCTTTTGAAGCACTTGAACAAAGAAATTTTGACTGACGACACTTGCCTAGGATCCAACTGCTTAGAACAAAAAAAATACTGCTGCTGATTAAAGCCTTGCTGCTGTCTAGTGAAGCCTCTGTATGTTTTCCCACATAGATAATGTCTGAGAAAATCTTGGATAAAGAAACAGAATACTGGAGCTACTTATGTTCATTGGCAGTAAAACAGAGGAAGCTTTAAGGCATGTTCCTTGGATAACTTTTTCCACAGTAGATCGGTTTCCTTTAGAAGAAAGCTATTTCAAAGAGACAGAGCAAGACATCAGATATGGAAAGTTTCCAGAAGTTACCAAAATGAATCAATGTATGAAAAGCAGGCAAGAGCAGAGTCATGCTTTAAATGAAAAGAGATCTTCCTTGGTCCTTGAAAGAGCAAGGGACTTAACACCCTACTGCCTTTGGCAGAGGATGGAAAGCCATGTGACCATTCCCAATCACATTCTTTCCCATCATGTGTCTGAATACAGACAATTGTATCCCATCGAAAAAGGCTCAGATCCCAGGGTTGTGTGGGCATATGGTTACTTCTATTAACTGTGGTATTGGCACAGTTTAAAACAGCCGTTACAGAAGTGTTCAGATTTTCTTGGACATCATCCATTTAGAAACATCCAGAAGACACAAGCACAGTTTGATGGTCATTATGCATGCAGAAGCTGATTTCTGATGACAACTCAGCCACCTATCTTGGGAGCTTATGTCCACTGAAAGAGAGAGGCTCTTACAAAAGGCAGTACAGAATGCCTAGCTTTAGAGCCCTCCTCCCTCACCTTACCATTTTCATGAAACTATCGTTGTTCCTTGGTCCCAAGTGATCATAGTCAGTTTAAAGCACACCATTCTACAGGCAAAGTTAAGGATTTTTCCACACACATATCATTTTACATATATCTACAGCAAAATTAATTTGCTGTTTTGTTGTTCAGTCAGTCTCGTGTCCTGTCAATCCCAACAGGGACATGCAGAACACCTAATTTCACTGATGTGGAATCATCACTATCAAAACCAATTGCCCCCTCAAAGCAACCTGCTCTTATATCTGCATACAGATAATATTTTCAGAAACACAAACCTCAGCATCCACTGCCTCCCCTTCGCAGACTGCACAAACACCACCACACAACTATGTCTCACATGCAGGTTTATATATCCTAATCAATCAGACTGATTTTAATTAATCCTAATTGTCCTATTAAGGTTCCTGGCTAACAACAACACAGCAAAAAGGATTCCCTAAGCAGCCTAATTGAC
This sequence comes from Gymnogyps californianus, assembly GCF_018139145.2. NCBI lineage: Eukaryota > Metazoa > Chordata > Aves > Accipitriformes > Cathartidae > Gymnogyps > Gymnogyps californianus. Next base: position 19,255,217 of record NC_059479.1, read on the forward strand.
TTAATCAGCTCCTTAATAATCCTTCTTCAGGCCTTTAAAATGAACCAACCTCTAGTTCATTTTAATAAGCATATTGAAGAGGAAGATAAAGCTAACTTCTTGATTCTAGGAGTCAGATTTCATGACTGCAATGAAGAGCATGGCAGGCAATAGGTATGTTAGGATCCACAGATAGAGAAGGACTGCATTAGAAAGATGTGACCAGCTTTCCTCCAGGCATATATAAACAACGGAGGAAGTTTAAAGAGCTCTAGCTGCATTTTCCCACAGGTAAACATGGGATTGCAGTCGTTGATGAGTCTTCAAAGGCTAATTGAAGGTACTGTAGGTATTAATATAGTCATGAATTTAAAACTCTATAAATTAAAAATGCCCAAGTCAAACTAATGTGTGAAAAACTAGCAAGCAACTTTTACAGTATTTTCAGTGCTGAACTTCTGGCAGTATATACATTTAAGCTGTGCATAGAGATTTACTAGGTGGGGGGGGAAGCAAGCTAAGCGCACACGATTTGGTTCTGACAGCAATTTGTATTCTACTTTGCACAAACGAAAAAGCTCACTTTTTCAATATTTTTGTGTCTGCTAAAGTTATGTCAGCTTTCTAGAACTCTAGCTTTGCAGCTTATTCATCACACATTTTCCCTCGTTACTGTTATTTGTCTAGCAGTAGGAGTATTCCTGGCACTTTACAGACAAATGACATGATACGTTCCTGACCCAAGAATTTTGCCAGCGGGGGCTTTAGGTCAAGATTTTTCACAACCATTAAGCATTTAAAAATGCATATGAATCTTAACGGGATTTTCAGAATCAGCTGTATGTTTTGGGTTTTTTTTTTTTGTAATTTTTATAAAGCATTCTAAAGCACGTAAGTACATGTGGATTATGCCCTCCACTGGCTCTGTCTTTGTATGGAATACACGTAAATAGGACTTCATATTCACTCATCATTTCACTGAAGACAGCAAGATCAGCACAGGGTTAGTATGTGTGAATCAAAATGAAGGATCTTAATCAGGATTATGGTGGCACAAAGTTTTGCTTCTGATCCTAGTAAATATTTATTCATATAAGTAGTCATTAGTTCCTCAAGGACTTGCACATTAGCTGTATGTTGGAGGTCTACAAGTACAAGCCAAAGTAATGAAAGGTCAATTGCAAAAGCAGTGTGTATTATTTTCTTTCGGCCTTCTGATTTATTAAACATTTTAAATTATATGAACTAGGTAACATGAAATGAAGTAACAAAACAAATTAAGTGCAGCATTTCTTTTCTTAAAGTTACTCAACCTAAAACATCAGAGCATCTTGATAAAAATCAAGATTGGCCCAGTTCAGATCACGCAGTGATGCCTTTCCTACAGGCTGTTCAAAGTGCTCCCTGAAAAGATTTATACGAAAGCCAAATGCATCCTGAGAAAGCAGAATTTGGAATAAAAAAAAAAAAAAAATACTGAATCACTTTACATCCAGCCTGCTTCTATCCAGACCACCTTCAGCTGACATTAGCTTCTCCTCTTTCTCACTGAGAGCAAGATGAGGCTTGAGGTACCAACAGGCACTACTGCCAATTCCAAAATGGGCCAAATGGGTGGCTTAGCCCATATTCCCCATGCAATCTTCAGAACCAGTAATATGCTTGCTCAGGGGGTGTGGATGTACTTCTTGGCAGGAGTCCTAACAGTAAATAGATGGCAACATACCATTCATAAGAGTCCCTGGTTACACAAGGGGCTTATTCTCCTACTTGGAAATCCCTGATTTCAGAAGATGATGCGATTCTGTCCTCTTGATGACATTTTATTCCCCAAAATGAAAGCTAGAGGATGTGTGAGGTATTATAAAGATACTCCAGTCAGTTAAACTCAATAGAGAGCAGTTTCCTTTAGAATAGTTACAAGCTTCAAGACTGAAAGTGTTGATCATTCAAAAGTTAGTTTTCCCAACAATTTTATTATGAGTCAGTTGAGCTATTTGTTTCAGCGACTTAATCTAGGCTTACTATGAGAATTATAAATTAAGAAGTTCTAGTAGATGGCAAGAAATCTCTTCTTTACCTTGATTATCACACTCAAGGAATATGCAAGACTGTAAGAAATGCTCAGAGTCAGAGAAATTGTCCACCTAGCCCAGGAGTCTGTCTCGGATACAGACAATAGAAGAGGACCAGCAGGAATAATCCTGCCCAGTCCCTTTAGTATCCATTTATACATGTTGTCCACAAACCTAGTTTGTTTTCAGAACCTGCTGATGCTGTCTGGCGCCACAGCCTCTTGGAACAGCAAGTTCCAGAAGCCAGAACCACTAACCCTACCTATCACTGAAGAAGCCTTCCCCCCCCCTTCCCCATCTGCTTTAAGCTGTTCTCCTACTAGCGTCATTGAGTATCCAGAGTTCTTCTATTACAGGAGTCAATAACTGTTCTGTATTCAGCTTACCAACCGCCTCTGTAATTTTGTAGATCTCTATCCTATAGTGCTCTCAGCTTTTCTTCCCTCCGAAGTGAAGAGTTTCAGACTTTTTAGTCTTTCACTGTAAGGTGCCTGACCTGCTCTGTACTGCTCTGCTGTAACCACGTCCAGGAAGACCAGAACAATACTCAAGATGTCAGTGTAACACGGCTTTACTTTTTGTTCCGAATACCACTGCTGTATCAGCATTCATGCAATATTTCATTTTCACTAATTTATTTTGACATCAGATTCAAGTGTGTGATAAACAATTCTTGAAAGGCCTTTCTGTTCATAGTGGAAGTACCTACGTCATCTTGAACAAGAATATTAGATAAGGACTTGTTATATATTTAAGACTTTTCTTTTTTTATCTGTAACTTAAGAGAAGACTTTCTCTCAGATTGTGTGTAAAAGATTATGCAAAGATAAACCTGCCTGGCTATCATTACAAAGTGGAACTAACAGAGAGGAAAACCTTTCAATTTCTAGGCCGTAGAGAAGCACAGAGAGAAGTTTTCTGGATCCCAGTCTCCAAATCAGTCTTTGTACATGGATTAAACAGTCTTTCTCAGGAAGCTCTACTATGCATTAGGTACATGGAAGGGAGACGAACAGCTGGATACACACGTAAAAGCTGCATTTTAAAACATTTAATCAAAGAACCAGATTTTGAAGACGTGCTGAAGTTTCATGGCACTGCTAGAACTTCAAAAACCACAAAAGCCAGCCAGGCAAAATGATGTATTTCCTTAACTAAAGAATGCCATATGTTATTTTTTTATCCATAAAGGTAACCAGGTAAAATATGAGAATTTTTTTCAGGTAGTGAACAAAGGTACTGACAAAAATGGAGATCAAATCTGAAGTTAAACACAAGTACACCACTCAAAGTTTATGATACTCACACATAAGTATTAAAGATATTGAAAAATTGAAGTAATTCAGCTGTTAACAAGTATGTACTACGTTACTGGAGTTACCACAAATGAAAAGTGGTTCCATAGAAGATCTCAGAGCAGTACACCAAATAAACAGCTGAGAAAAGCATGGGATTTCTTCCGTGACTAGCTGAGTTCTCTATGGATGACAGACATCTTCTGTAAAGTTGAACTGATGGAAAGAATTGATCTTGGATATTTCCATTTGGAATTAGAATAGTTTGTTTTAAAGCCAGGGGAGGGGGCAGACATCTGGATTTGATTCCTCACTTAGTGAGGAAAAAAAACAAAAGCAAAAAACCCAACAAAATCTGTATTTTAATTATTTGTCCAAATTACAAATTTCTTTTGGGTCTTGCAAACAGAAGAAATAATGTTTTCTTTGTGCCCTGAATCACTGAGGGAACAAAAGCTACTTTTTCAATAAAAACAATATTATAGAAGGAAAAAAACAAAAAAAACACACAACAGAAAAACCCAGATCGCAGTCTATGTGCAGTCTATTCTAGCAGACTGTGCTAGGCAACACCAGTCAGATTTCAGAAGAATTCCAACTAGTGTCCACAAACAGTGCAACATTCAAATTAAAATATTATGGTGTTCCTGTTGTTGCAATGGTGTTTCTTCAGAGGGAGACCTAACTGTATGTTAGGCCTTAAAATAAAGGGTAGTCTGTTAGCTCCTAAGTCAACAATAAAATTACCATTGATTTCAGGAAAAAGAGTTGTCAAAGCTATTGAAAGCCCTAAAACTGTGTATTATAGGGGTATCTGAACAAAGTAAGTTTTCCAGGGGAAAGAAAAAAAAAAAAACAACAAACACAAAAAAAAACCCCAAACACCAACCCAAAACATACAAATGGTTTCTGTATTTGTCTCCTTACGCCTCACAACCACATTCTTGACACTTTGATCAAGTAAACTAGAGATCTTGATATTTGCCTATATACTAGCATCCTGAACTAGCAATAGCTACTTAAAACTAGCCTCATCCTGGGAGTAATCGCTTTACTGTGTTTCAGACCTACATTATGAAGGACCCAGTGAAATGCAAATATTATTTGTCCTTCTGCTGTACATTTGAGAAAAACATCTCAGTTTAAGCATTTTGAAAGTATTTAATCTTAATCTTTCAAGCTCACTTTGATAATTATTTCAAACTGATATAACAGTGTGATTAATTTCTCTATAAGGCAGAAAAAATGACACAGTGTGTTTAGACTTTGCACACACATATAAATTATCGAACTGCTGATTAACACAAAGATTTTGGATGTGGTGACAGCCAATTTGCATATGTAGCCCTTCTAATATTTTTTAAAAGTTAAGACATTTTACATTTAATTAGGAGCAAGATCGTCAAAGTAGAATTCAGAAATCTGAAGCTGATTGCTTTTTAAACCCTCTATTCTGTAGTTTTGCAGGACTTATTTAATGGAAATAATACATTCCCATGCTCAGGATGAATTTCAGTGTGCTGCTGTACATTAATAGCCCAAAGAAATTCAACATTAGGTTGCTGTTGAAACGAAACTCCTGTAAGCGTGCTACCATTCCTCCATTCAATAAAGGTCAAGCTGTTAGTTGACTGTCATTAGGCATAGTCTCTTGACTGCTTAAAGGTTATATAAATATTAAAGTTTATGAAGTCAGCTAGGAAACTTTCTTTTCAAATATCTTGCCACATCATTTTTATCTTTTCCCAGAAACAATTATACATCATTCAAGAGGGTGATGTGCTTTTCTTTTGAGACAAATACCTGCTTTTCCATAAACAATGGCTTTTTCCAAAATCACAGCAAGCAAATAAAAGGGTAAAAATCTTAGCTAAAAGTGATGATTTATATGCTTATTAAAAAAACCCAAAGCCACCCTATGACTTTATTTCATTTACCTAGACTCTGAACAGTGTGGCTTTCATTATTAGGTTACAATAGATCAAGATTTACATTCACACTAATGTTGCCCTCATTTCCATTTATATTAAACTGGTATTTGTTTTTTAAAGGAAGCACATGAATGAACAGAAACTTGCCCAATCTCTGTTTGTTCAGCTTGTAACTTGCACAATAGCAAATTCAATCTTGTTAAGAGGCTTATTCTTCCATTGTAGAAGTTACTTGAATTGCAAGAAAGTTTGAATCTGCATAGGCTACGTGTTTATGTCAAAGGAAAAAAACAAATTAGGGAAATGGAGTTTTGACTTGCACTTATAAATTGCATGTAACTGGCTCATTTCAAATATCCTTTGCCCATTTTATTACAGAGCTAGGAGAAAAGCCTTCATTTGCCCATAGCAAACGGAAGTTCCTCTGACAACACTGTAGGAATAATAATGAAATCACATTTCCTCCCCCCCTCCGCCCATTGCTAAGGTGATTTGTCACCTGAACATCCGTCCTTGCCCACTGATCAGGGAAGTAAGTGGAAGCCAGCACTCCGGGTGTGATACTCTGGCCACAAGCAATTAATGAAAAGGCTATCACTGATCTTAGTTGTTCACCCAAATTGTATTCCTAGCCTGACTACTCACTGGCTCTATATTGTCCTCAGCAAGCTGTTCATACTCTTTGTTTTCAACTTCCCTGCTTGTAAAATGAGAGAAATAAAGTAGGTTTATCTCATAAGGATATAGGGAGTCTCATTTCTGTGAGATTTCCAAGCCTCAACTTCCAGTAACGTTACCTGAACAACGTTATGGGAGCAAAATACCTGCTGAAACAAGTTTAGTATCTTGTAAACCACACTGATGATCTTGAACTAAGATTCCAGGGGAAAAAAAGCAAGCTTCTGTTTATTTGTTCTATTTTCCTCAGTAACAAAGGGGGGGGGGGGGGGGATGTTCTTCAGTGCTGCTCACTTATTTCAGAGCAAAACAAAAAGGAGCATTCAGATATGTGACTAATCAGAACATGTGCTATTATTGGATGCGTCAGATGCCATTTTTTCTTTAGCAACTCCTTAAAAATATTGAATAAAAGCATTGTTCAAGCTTCTGGTCACTTCCCATTTTCTATGTTTTGGGGTTTTTTTTGCTGAACACATATACTGTAACTGTTTATAATTTTTATTATTGAATTTGTGTCTTATTCATGCAAATAAGACATCTCTTCAATTTCTTTACATTTTGAACTGTTTCATAATTGCTTCTTCATGGCCACATTTGCTTCTCTACCTCCTACATTAACGCCATAATAACCCCCCACCGCGCCAAAAAAACTCAGGAAAAAAAAAAGTGGGGGCTTTTGTTTAGAAGAAAAAGTGATATTTTTCAGAAATGAAGATAAGGAAAGACTAAATTGCCAAACAATATAATAGCCAACAGCTAGAGAAAGCAAAAAAGTAATATTTCTGACTTTTTTTATAATACATTTTTTAATTATGGTTGCTATTCTCTCACTGAAGGGAATATATGCTATCTATAATTGTCAGTTACATATTCCTCAATGAGTTGAGAGCAGTCATTTTGTAATGAAATAAGGAGTATTTAGACTGTCCCAGTGAGGCTAAAAATGAGTTATCTTACGTTAAAGTGAAAGTAAATACATAAATGCTTTCCTGTGCCCAAGAGCACCATTGAGAATTGGAGTGCTAGATCATTAATTTCTGTGAATAAAAAATATTCTAAATGTTTCTCTAAAGGAGTTTTATAAAGATTCAGGGGTCATTAAGATAGAAAGTTATCTTTTCCTCCTAGAAAGCTGACACTTCGGAACTTCTATGGAAATGACTATCTGAAGAAAGATATGAACAGATGTAAAAATAAAGTGTTTGCTTAATGATTAACTGTATCTTGCAGGCAACTCAGCAGAATGATGAAACTTTCTCTTGCTCTCTTACACAAATATTCCAATATACAGGAATTACAATTCACTGCGATACCAAATTCACATTACACATCAGCTAAGATCTCTGCAGTTTAACCTTCTAAACTAATGTTGAAGAATGGGTGAAGTAAAACACTTCCAGCTGAAGCCCTGATCTACAAGATGTTGCAGAGGATGTTTGCCCTCCTAGTTTGGTATTCAATTCTGAGATGAATATCAATCTATGATTACTTCTTCCAAAAATTAGTTCGTATTACAAAATTCAGGAGGAACAACAGAGCTTAAGCACATTCTGTATCTTCTGCCTCATAGCCAACATCAATGGCCTTTCTGAGGATTTGTATTTACAGGCACAGACAGAAAATCATATGGTAAAGATAAGAGGTGGATCAACTCTCAAGAAGTTTAACAATATATTGGAAGGGCTCTTTCCAGTGAGCCCTATTAGTGCTCTTTCATGCTGAGATACTACCAACAGTTATTTTATATAATTAGACTTTTAAGGTCCATGAATAAAAAAGAAATTATGATGCTTCTAAACTACGATTTTTCTTAAGCTTTTGAAAACAGAGGGAGATAGACCATGCTTGCAATTAAGGGTAGGAGGGAAAGCACCTTCCTAGGGTAATTGAGAAGGTACCAACTTGGTATAGCTTATTTCTGTTAACGAATTAGTCTGACCACAATAATTAGGTACAGTTACTATTGAACAGCATTCGGTATTTTACATTATAACCATAAAACATTTTAGGAAATGCCAGACTATTGGTTTTACCAAGATCTTACTATTTTACTTCCAAAGGAAATACTGCGCCCTATTTAGATGACAATGCCTCTAGATTTTCCCTGATTTCAGTAGTAGAATACAGTGTGTCAGGAGGAAATATGTCAATCCCATTACTTAACTGAATTTTAGTCAATTTTCTTGTACTTTACAACTTAACTTCAGCTCCCCAAATGTATTTTTGCACCTGATATTGATTTCAAACACAGCAGCTGCTTCTAATATTTCCCTTCCCTCACAGCCCAAATAGTTTTAGATAATTAATACATCCCTCATTGCAATATTTAATCATCATTGCTCCTGGATCTAGCAAGAAACTGCACAGAGGCAGGCCAAACTTAGTATTTAGTGCTATGTTCAATGCTAAATATTTATTTCATATTATTATTATGCTATTTGGCATTTATGCCACGCACAGTCATTAATTATATGAGCAAAACTACAAATATACCAAAATCTTGCTGTCCAGTTATGGAAAACTGGCCTTATATTTAAGATCCTTCAGGACCTCCAGCAAAACAAAAACAAACAAAAAAAAGCCAGTCAGCTATAACATTGCAAACACAGACTGCAATAACAAGCAATTGAACTGTAATCCTTAAACATCACTTTTAATATACTGCCAAACACTGGGTTAATTATCAAAGTTGTTATGCACCACACACCTTTCAGAGCTACAAAAATAATTGAATTTTCCTGTGGAAATACCAGCTCCAAAGAACATCATCACTAGATCTTGAAAAAGAAAATCAATTAAGTATTTAAATGCACAAGACCAACATGCTCAGACAGACAACAAAAGAGTTCAGTGAAAAAAGCATTATAGCATTTTGACATTTCATTTTTAAAGCTACTATATTTAATAAGAAAAATCCATTGCAAGATATAGACTGCAAAGCAACGTAACAAATTAATGGCTACATAACTGGCCTGAGGGGGGAAACAGAAGTAGTAACAACATTTTAAGCAGCAGCAAGTCTCTATGAAACCTTTCCTAAATACGTGAGCTCACTGCAAGGAAGAAGCTCTTGCACAGTTAACTTGTGATCCAAAGTGATCATGATTACTAAAACCAATCAAAATAAAATTTAGATTTCAAGTATTTATTCATGCTTAATTTTTTCATTATAACTTTTCTAACTGCAGTGAAAGTATTTTTGTTTGCTTCCCAATTTTGTATTATTTTTTATGCTATAGTTAAGGCAAAATTCATTCTAACAATGGATAATCCCTTTCAGGTAAAAGGCATTGATCTTTTGACAAGCCAAATATTTAGATTGATAATTTGCTGCATCAATGTTACAGACTATATTAGGTTGAAGGAGCAGAAGAACAGATTCCACAAACTTTCATTTCCATTAAGATATCATTGTTTTGGGAGCAAAACAAACGCAAACCATTTTCCAAGCTTAGGAGTTGTTTGCCTGTATAAATCTACTGGATTAACCTGGTGGTATATTTCCTACCACTGGGTTTTGTTTGTCAGCTTCAGGGGGTTTTGTTTGTTTGTTTTCCTGTTAATGATGTTTGCAATGATTGATGTTAGGCTATTTGAAATAATGAATTACAGTACAAGAAAAGTTAAACTGTGCATCATATAACTAGGGCTAATCCTGGATCTATAACCTGCATCTTCAAAAGGTAACACAGAAACCTCAATTCTGTTATGGAGAAAATCAGAACTAAGCATGTTTAGAGCTTACAAAATTTCTGAGTCTAGACGATTTCATTGACTCCTGATGACATTTAACAATGCATTTATTAAATCATTTTCAAATAGTTTAATAAATAGTGCAGACTGACAAGCTTAAGATCTATTATGTCCTCCAAAATGAATCACCTATGTATTAGAATAATACTTAAGGGGCAGGGGAAAAATCCCAAACTTTTTAATACTGAACTTTCTAGAACTACACCACCATCTTAAAGAGTAAAACCTTTACACAAACATTCAGATGAATACAGACTTTGGACATTTCCATCTCTCAGAGGAAATGGAATAGCTCAGTAGAAATATGTTCTGACGACTGAAAGCTCATAAGGAGAATTTTTTCTAAGGACTATTTGGTAGATTAAGTGTGTATCTACCGTGTATTTGGTAGCCCTGCTAAGTTCCCACGTGAACACTCCTAGTGCCTAAAAGGAAAGTCTTTATAGGAGATAACTAATCAGCTTCAGATGTTTTCACATAGCAAATTAATGTTGGTAGTTAACATACCGTAAATTCAACATTGCTTAATAATCCCATTTATAGATAAACCCTAATTAAATGCTGCCACTGTAGTTATTTTATACTATGAAGTAGCTGGCACGTTGAATTGGGTGCAAAATTTACTGTTGATTCACATTTGTCATCTCTAAGATATTTGGGCCATGTTTGCTCAGTTTGTAGTAAAAGGACTTTTATTCTCAATGTAGTCAGAGCTACAAATTCATGTAAAAACATGAAAGTTAATCTCACTGCTTTATTGCTTGTTTTCACTTGTCCAACATGAAAGTAGAATTGATTCTTTAACTGGAACCTTTATTAGCAAAAGCGCCCAAAGAGAACCCAGCTCAAACGCACACAGCGCTGTTGTCCCTGCTGTGGGACTATCACAATTAAAAACTAGCAGCTACTTGTTTCTTATTGAAATGCACACTTCGAACTTAACTACATGCAGGCAGCAGTAAAAATTTGCCAGTTTTAAGTGCAATTTTCTCCTAAAAACAAAGTTAAGAACTTTTTCCTATCATATTTTCAAAAGCATAACTCTAATGGAAGAATATAACACTTGTTATAGTAACATTCCTGATTAAAAGAGAACTGCTGTAGTCAGTGATTTGCAGTGATTTATTTGGTGATATGGAGTATTAAAAACTTTTAGAACTCATTTAGTGTACTGCAGGTGACATGTGATTGAAAATTACTGTAGAACCACAGCTCCCACAGGGTTTAATCAATACCTTTTTATGTTTTCCTATCATATCTGCCTTGCTTTATTTCCTCTGAGCATGCTCTGAACATAAGCAGTAAATGTTTTATATTCAAGTAAATACAGAGAACTGGTGAAACCAATCACTCTGATTCTCATCATTTAATTTGTTATCTATGATGCAAAGCACATTGTAACAAATTATATTAAGGAAACTATTAACAATAGCCACCTGCATTCCCTTCCAATAGGATTTTTTTTTTTTAATAGCTTTCCCCTAGAGAGTCTGGAGTATTTTTCTATGGTACAGAATTGCAAAAGTCTATCTGAAAGGCTTACTTGCAAAAAAAGCCACCCCAAACCCACCAAAACAAACAAAAAACCCACCAAAACACACACAAACCACACCTGACAAGATGAGGGGGTGCAATCACAAGTCTTACCCAGCAATACTGTATGTTATTTTTTAAAATATCTATTTTGCTTTAATTAAAAACACTGAAATGTCATTTAAATTAAATGCAACTTAACTGAAAAATTAAAAAGATTACTTTGAAGATCAGTTGGGAACAATGTGCTGATATAAAAGAATTATAAAGAATTTATGACAATGCAATACTTATTCCAAGTTATGTTATTGTCTTGCTTTCTAAACATAATTTATACTTCTATGACATTTACTTGTGATAGTATTTTTTACTTTCATGCTTTTTTACTATTAATTTTTATCCACAAAAAGTTGTGATTTAAAGCCTTTAAGTTTTGTGATTTATAAACAGCCTTTAAGTTTTATTTGTATTGAAGCAGAATACAGGCAAGGCTACATTCTTAAGTTACAAGGTCGGTGGCAGAATGGAATTTTTTTTTTTTTAACCAAACTCACTAAAACTTCCAAATTGAAACTGAAAATATAAGATAATTAGTCACAAGCATTGCATTAGTGTTTAAAATGCTAAGATTTAGCAGGACTGTGTTGTAGTCAATCAGTTCCAAAAGACTACAGGAGAATACCAATAAGACCAACATTTTCCAATGACCCATCCAGCGTTACAAATATGTTTTTAAGGAGCAAATAGATTTGGGGCATAATTGCAGTGAATAAGCATGTTTGCCATTTATGCAACTGAAGGATAATTCCAAGTACAAACAATCCGTATTTTCACCTCTGTCTTCCAATTCTTTTTCCCAGAAATAACAGTGTTTGTACATAATCAGTAATTTGACATAAGGGTCAAATCCAAAAGAAAAAGCTCTTTTTCACACCCACAATTTCTCTAAAGTTGAAGTGAACACCTTACAAGAGTACATACTACATATCATAGAGTTGAGCAATCCCTAAACGTGACTATAGATTTGAAGAATGTAACTACGTAAACTAAAAGTTAGCCTAGCAAAATAAACATTTCTTAAGGATGAATTTCTGCCTGCTTAAGTCACTAGCTGTAGGACCTGACCACTTGTATTGTTTTAGTATGAAGACTGGCCATCTTACCTACAGGTGTATTCAGGAGGATTTTAAACATTTCATGATTACGTTTTGGTGAATTGAGAGAGTGAAATCTTTTTAACCTCTTGTAGGAAAAGACTAAAATACGTGTACATTAATAGCAGGAATTGAGAAGATACATAAGGAAAATGGAGAAGTAATAAGTCAAGTGACAAGGGATTTTTGTTGTTGCTGTTAACAGTCACTTTGATAAGTTTCTGTATGTAGTAAAAGCAATGCATTAAGCCTGTTTGCAACTGAAAATGAATAGAAACATTTTATTTCCCTCCACACACAACAAACAGCAGCAAAAAAAACCCAGAAGAAGGGTTTCTCCTACTTACATATTTTGATACCAAGCCTTATTGTGTTATAATCCAACTACTGATTCTACTACCCTTGTCTGGAATTATTTTGCAGTCATTGAGTTAAACAAACACAAGATGCCAAATTCTTTTGCCCTATTGATATGGAAGCAAAAAGGACCAAAAATTTCTTGTAGCATACACAGTCAGGAAGTCAGCAACATAACTGTAAAATGTTCTTTATATAGAACTAGCACTGCAAATTACTAGCAAGTTGAAAACAGGTGTCATCCTTAGCTATAAGGTTCACATGTTACAGCTTTTCAGTTTTTTTCCACCAGATGGCAGGTGAAAGTTTTGATTTCCATATACAAATCTGCTACAGCAAGTTATACTAGTACTACAGTTCTTACAAGTGGCATCTTGAGTCATTTACACTAAATGTTTTGATTCACTCAGAGGCAGATCATTGTAAGGTTTTGGCTTCTCAATTAACGGTAACTTAAATTTCAAAATTAAAAATGCATCAACTAAAAGCTTAAATATGCTGAACCGTTCAGATTACATTGTCTTGGAAAAATAAGATTGAGGAGGAAAACAACTATACACCAAGAAGTGATGTATTTCTGTACTGAACAATTTTAAATACAGCCAAGATGATAAGAACACACTGTAGTTCTTTTCCTTCATTATATTTGCTCACTTCTAGAATTGAATCAACTCTCTCAAGCTCATTCTCCTTTTTTCTAATTGTTTTACATCTCTAATACGATTATTAACCTTAGGAACAAAGCCATCACAGGGAAATGCTCTGAAAATACCCATCCCTCCTGGTTTAAATGAAATTAGACATTCAATAAAACAAATCAGAAAACTTGTTTTTGCAAAACCTTAAGTCCATGGCCTCAACCTCATAAAAATTAGTTTTCTCTGTCCACATGAAACATCACTGAAGACAAAAGGGGCTCAACTTCTCTCTCTTCAGAATAGAAAAACCTTCTGGCTGGTATAGGATCAAACAGCTCAACCAATGTTCTTATGGCACATCAACATCAGTGGTTTAGTTTTGGATCTCCCAGTTGCCCCCACTTACCATGCTGTAGTTCATCCCAAGGAGCAGACTCACGGCACAAGAGCTGTACGCTTCTCAGATGAAGCTACAGGAGTGCATCCTGACATGCAGCAGCCAGGCTAGAACCACCATGAAGTAAAATACCCGAAACATTTGTAGGATGGATGTTGGCTCATCAGTACCTGCTGTTTCACTCAACTGCTCTGCCTCACTTGTGCACAGCCTTAAGCAATTAACTTCTAGATACTGAAGTAAGCCACAGGTTTTGTGGTTTAGCAATCATTACTAATTGTGCTGCCCACATTCAAGGAGCCTAAAAAAAAAATAAATATTATATACTTAGCTTTTCCCAAAGAGAGAATAAATGTTCATAACAAAAATGGCAGGGTTATGCTGAAATAAAGAGCATTTCTTGTTGCAGTGGGGCATCTAAATTATGGTAGCTTGGTCACTTTTAGTGAATTTTATCTAAATTCTCTACCAGTTTTCAATATTTGGCCTTTATCTCCTCTATTCTACTACTAAAATATTTCAAAAAGAGAATTTACAAAAAACAGGGCATAGAATGGAAAATTACCAGGCTGCTGAACCTTCAGCCAAGTTCAGCAAGCTGGATTTATTAGATTCTAGACACAAAACATTATCTGGAAACTGAATGGTGATATTTATTAAACATATTTGCAAAATAGATATATGCTATATCTAATATGGCCTAATTATAGTAATCCACACAATATATTTTTGTCTCAATGAGAAAGGATGGAATTACATTCAGAAATCCCTGTGCAACAGGGTTTAAAAATGCCTTTTAGTTTTTTATGCTGTTTTATAATGTAAGCTATGTATTTGATAGTTTTTATACATGTTGTTATGTTCCTAACTACATCTCTCTTCCTAGAGGTCTGCCTTGAACTTCAGCAAAAGAGTAACATTACCTTACAGGCGGTCTTCATCTGGCTAGGGTTAACTAAACTATTACCATTTAACAGCAGTTTATCTTTGAAATCATATTTTATCATGACACAGTATTTACATGAGCTATATAAAGTACATTTACAAATACGCTATAGGGTACATACATAACAGGATACTTTCTAATTTCAAGACAGATAATAATGTTTAGTCTTACAAGTTTTTGAATTGTAACAAAATATTGCTGACCCTCATTTGTTTCCTCTCTTAAACAAAATCAGCAGAACCTGACATAAGTTATTTAAAGCTCTTCCTTTCAGCTGGAGCTTGGAGTGAATTAGTCTGACTAAGCTGCTATACAATAGGCATCTTTTTCTATAAATCAAGGCAACCATCATTTTTTTCATCGTCACTGCTCCCATCTCAAAAAACCATATTTTTGTAGGTCAGATTCTGTGGGAAAAAACCACTAACAGCATTAAAAAGAAACCAACAAAAACCAAAAACCCAATTTACCCTTACATAAGGTTACGCATGTCTATATACACAGCCTGTATTACAGTGGTGAATGTGCATATAACAGAGAGCTCCATTTCTGATGTCAGCAGACAACACCAGTGACATCAAATGGCACATTTAAGCATAGACCAAATTAGGAAAGATGTAACTGAACACCTTCATATCACCTGTCGGTGATCTGGTCAAAATAAAACTTCTGTTACCATAGTTTCTAAACTCCAGCTGGTCCAAAATAACTCACTATCCTTCCTCACTAACACTGACTGAGAGAAACACACAAAACTTTTCCATCTAAAGTAGTTTCTCACAGAATATTCAGCTAACGTTGAAGTCCCAGTCCTTACTATAAGTACCTGTGGCTTGGGCTCAGAGTGTTTGATGACCGTGAGGTCAGGATAAAGCCTAGTGACAAGTTTGCTCCTCTTACACAATGGGATTTTTCTTTAGGGTTAAACATCTCTCATCTGTGTAGGAGGCAAAGTACTCTCAGGGCGCTCCAGGACTGAGGAACTCAATCTCAGCCTAGGGAGACAAATCTGACTACCTTTTGTTCCAAGAGCAGAGCACATCCATTCATATTGACTTTCATAACAAACGTACAGACACAATGGGATCTAGAAACAAATAAACTCTACCGTAGTCATTGTATCTCTCTGAGAAAGAACAACAAAACAAAGTTCTGTCTGATTGTCACTTTGCTTAATACACTGCTATCAGGTGTAGTGTAGAGCAGAGTGAAGAAAGAATGTACACACCGTAATATAACCCATCATCCATATGCAATTAACTTGTGAGGAAAAAATGTTTTTGAAACAGTACCAAATACGCCAAAACAAATTCACCTTTGATAATGTCTGCACTCCCCCTTCTGCCCACATACACAAGCTGTCCTACAAAATACCATTAACATTTAAGGCAGTTGTTTTGCAGACTCTAAAGAGGTCTATTCAGTTATCCACTTTGCCAAACATTGCAAACACCTGCCTATCTCACATTTGCTCAAATAGCTGAAAAAATGGCTGAAAGCCTAACAATGGGATGGAGATCTTATTTACCACTGCAAGTAACTCCCTAGTACTCAGTTTGATCTGTCGCCGATCAAGCTATTTGAGCAATAAGAAGTGAATGAGCAGTTCAGACTAAGAAAAAGCATCTTTCTTACCTCCTGAAGGAAGAAAGTATGTAAGCAGCTAGAAGAAATGGGAGGTGAACAGTAGGCAACAGAGCAGTGCAACTTTTCATTGCATCTTATGGAAAACTTCTATATATTTAGCACTCTGTTGAAGCCTATCACAGTGATCTTTCCCTGAAGCCTTGTTTACCCCCTAAATCTAATCTAAATCGGTATGACTCTAAAATCAAAAGAATAAGCACAAAATTACTGAAAAGCAAAGGGGTGTCCTTCCTAAAACACCACAGTTGCATACCTCAGTGGCCAAATGGACAACTCTGTGCCTGTTGAATACATGGACTAAACTGCGGCTTTGATAGCTCTCGTTCCCAAATTAGAATGATTAAGGAATCCATATCACTGAGCATTAATGCTCTGGTAACAGTGTTAGTCACAATCTCTCCTGTCTCCTTGTAGGAAGAAAAAGTAAAAAGTCATACTACCTCAATATTAAATAAATAGAGGAATAACCCGCTTGCTACTCTTTTTATGAAGGAAAAAAATTACAGCATAATCCACTAATTCTTTTAATGTTTCATTTTGCACTCATAAAGTAACCCCAACCTAGGCTGACCTAGAATAACTTTAAAAAAAAAAGAAGTTCTAGTATGTCCTGTTGAAGTCTTTCAATTCTCTCACCTTGAAATGAGAACATAGTTTGAATTTTGTTCATTTATTTGGTATGTAATTGGCACCTTCAAACACAAACCTCATGCCTGCTACAAAAAGTTTACCATCTGAGCTAAGCAACACACTTCAAAAGCTGCCAAATGAGATGGTCCAATCTCAAAATGAAGAAAATATATCAATAACTGCATTTATTATAATCACACTTACATCTGACTCTGGTGAAATAAAGCTGAAGAAGGAACTGGCAGAAAGGCACAACTGGTGTTTTGCCAGGCCACATTCCCAGCAAAGTCAAAAGTGAGAGAAAGTGGTCAGGAAGATGGACTACTGCGATGAAATACAGGCAGCAAGAAGAAATGGGAGCTGAGGGGTAAGGAAGGCAGAATGTTGCAATTTTAAGATAAGAACAAACAGATTGATTTCAAACCAAAAGGGAACAAGCATCGAGGTCTGGAAATTTTGATTGGAACAGAGCAGCTCCCTTGAATTGCTGTTTTCCTGCTTTACATCTGCAGCCTAATATCTGCCATTTCTGTGCAGCTGTGCAGCGCAAAGGGTGAACATAATAAGCTTTTCTCTAACACAGAGGGGATCAAGGTCCTTCTGCTACTCTCGGCCCCAGAATATAGTGACAGCTCTGGCTCAGATGAATAGGAAAGCATGGATGCAGCCCCTACGGGAACTCACACACGTGGCTGTGTGTGGTTCTGGTACCTGAATTCCTGCTCAGTAGCTGTTGTTTGGGGCTATGCGATGCAGCTGGCTTTTTAACAAGTGTGCAGCAAATTTAAAAATTATGGTTCAGCTTTTTTGTTTAAGAGAAAGCCACATTCCTAAGAAAGGAGTCAGTCACATAGGAAGCTCTGGTAGGATTAGCGTTAAGGTGATAATGGAAATAGAATTAAAAACTGTACGATTACAATGATACTTTGTTAAGTGCAGAAAGCAGGCCTTTGAATCAAAGAGAATATATTTTATTTAAAGAAATGTTCTTAGGGAGTTTTCAAAGGAGCTGAAAGAAAACAGCTTTCTCTTTCAGTTTTAAATAATGCAGTTTATGAGATAGGCATTTTTTTATCAAAAAGAATAAAAATTTCTTTTTGATAAGAGAAGCATTTAGAAATTGTTTCTGTAAACATGTCTCACTACAGATTGAAGCCAAATCTGATGAAAATGTTTGCCAGGTCCAGCAACAGCCGGACTACTTTTTATATTGATCAGATCTGGAATTTAATGCCTTTAATCATTGTTCCAGAAAAAGCTGTCAGCACACAAGCTGCCTGCACAGTTTGCACTTTTTACTAGCCAGCTTTGTACTCTTTAGTCTTAAAGAACTAATTATGGCAAGTGTAACACTTGTATTTGCTCTGGCTAAAGACAAGATTTTGTTTGGTTGCAATGAACAAGTGTCAAGGAAGGTAAGAGCGTTTACTACCAGTTGCACAGTCTATGTGTTAAGCCACACAGATTGCAGTCCAAGCATTTTGGCATATCACTGCTCTGTCTGCCAAAACCAAACCAACCTCGTTCCGTGGGAGTGAGCACAAAGAAGCACGCTGCAACCTCAAAATGACACAGTAGGGAAAGTTCACCAGCATGCTGAAGAGATTCTGAGAATTGCACCCTGAAAATTCAGCTTTAAGTCAGTAATACGTACCAGCTGTATCAGCTGTGGTAAGAAAAACAAACGTATACTTAGTGGTGAAACATCTGACTTTTTCAAACTAGATATTTCACATCTCTCAGAACTACCCGATGAGACAAAGAGATGTTGGAAAGTACAAGTCAAGAAAGGCAGGTGACTCCCTCATCTGGATCTACAGAAGACACACAACCATTTAGTAATGAGTAAGTTGTATTGTTCACTGGTTTGAAATGGAGATTTGCTAGTGTAGCAGAGAGAATGCAAGAGTTAACTTCATCTTTGAAATCTGCAAAAAACTGAAAACAAGGAATTGAGCGGGAAAGTAAACACTGCTGAATAAGTTAAAGACAGAAAACCTACTTCTCCATGTTTTTTTCTAAACTATCTAAAGCAGAAGACTGTTGCTTGATTTCTGTATCAGTCACTCATAATTATAGACACTTTCATCCCATACAAACTAAAAAGATATTCTCATAAACTAATACTAGGGACCAAGAAGAAAACATGAAGTGGGAGAGACAAAATGTTTCCTCAGTGATACCGACAGCAAGCAACATACTCTCCTGGACATGTAGTATACACTGCAGAAAGTTACAGTGCCTTTCTTCTGCCAGTATAATACAGAACAATTACTCTGGTAATAATCCATAAAAATAAAACCACCATAGCCAGTTGATCACTAAAGTTAACTTAGGTCTAATAACAGTATTGTAAATCTTAAGGAACAGAATGGACATACACAACTGTCTCTCTTAAAAAGTACAAGAACAGTTCAGAAGAGGAAGAAAACCAAAATCAAAACAAGAAGCTTATTCTTTTGCAGGCTTTTGGTACAAGTTTTTGATCCAAAATCAGCATTTGGGCACCTCTTTTCTGAATGATAACCAAATCATAATGATCACAAATCAGAGGGAGGCGCTACTTTGGAAGAATCTGCCTCACGTTAGGATTTTGTATTTAAAAAATTATAATCTGTACTCTTCTCTATACAACCAGAGCCAATATTCATTGAGTTTCAGTAAGCTGAAACTTAACCTCAAATGGATTGAAGCAAAATACATAACATGAAATTTTATTTTGGAATACAGAAAAGTACTAAGGAAAATTCATGAGTAATCAGAAAGGCAAAGGGATGACATTAATAAGAATAAATGTGAAAAATCCCATAATTTGTCTGATAACAATTGAAAGCATTGTTAATCAGTGACTTTTGTTACAAGGACAAAGGAAAAGGAGAGCATCCTCCCAAACTAAGATCTCTATTCAGACTGCAGACAACTCAGTTCTTAAAAGCTGTTTGAATCTGTGAATTTGATTTCAGTGCTCTCTAGAAAAGCACACTGTACAATCTGTTATGCCTCACAATCCTGGCAAATGTAGTGCATTTATGTCTATGTTATGGAAAATTATTGCCATAAAGATATCAGAGAAGATCATTAAATACATACACATACTTTAAGACATTGGTATGGCTAGCTTAAACTAAAAATTATTCTTTGGGCTGCTCAGAATTCCCTGTGTCCTCAAAGCGCACATTCCTTTTAATAGGTTAAAGGAGCTCAATTTGCGCAGCCAATTCCAGATGTTTTGTTCAATTGTTTTAAACAATGGATTTGGAATTCTTCCCATATTACATTTCTGCTCCTCCAATATACAGCTTAGTAGAATTTATAAACAATTGGAGGGATGTGAAGATTGTCCATGGTAAATATAGAAGTCATGGAATTTCAGCTGCTTATACCAACTCTTCATTTGCTCTACAGTTTTGTGCATTAAAGATTGCTGGGTGGGGCACCCAAAAAAAGCTGGCTAGAAGATCAGCTCCTTGTGACCCACTTTTCATTTACCCATCCGCTACCATGCTGTATGTTACATGATGACATCACTGCATTTGTTTTAGAAAGGATAAAATGTATATGAAAGTGCATTTTCTTACTGCTTTCCCATTTTCTCAGAACCTTCATTAGCATTCCTCCTTCAAGCTACTAGTGTATTCTTTAATATGAATGGAGCTGTACTTGGTCAAACACTCAGTTGTTGTTGTAAAGTAATTAGACCCCAAATGCACCCAAATAGTTTCCAGGCTACCAGCTGGATAAAATGTTCATTGCTTCTTTTGTAGATATTTGGACTCTGCTTTAACTGTTTTCTCTCTTAAAAAATCAAAAGAGAGAACATATTAGCAGAGGAGAAGAGAGGAAGAGACCAAGTAATTCAGTGTGATGTAGACCTCATGGTAACTCAAACTTATAATTATATATGAAATGGAAGAGTTAGTACAGCATATCAGTCAGGCTCTGTAACACAGGTGGGTTTGCTTCCTCAAGATTTTTCTCTCTCTTTTTTCTTTTCCTTCTTCATCAGCATATTAATGCTCTTCATCATCATTCTTTGGAAGTGTGACACATATCACATTCCCCATCCTTCTGAGCATATGGTCTGGAACTATTCAATAGCTGCAATATGATGATTCCGGGCTGCTGAGCGCAACTGATTGGCACATTAAACTGCTGGGAGACTCTTATCTGGGGCAGACAGGATTCTTTCCAGTGCAGTCCTAAGGGGCCCTCAGTAATGAAAAATAGTAATTCTAAGTCTTTTCCACCTGTCTGTTGCCAGGCATTTTAAAATGGAGTTTCAATAGTTTTTCTTTCCCCATAACCCTTATTAAAGCAAATCAAGTGTAAGCCAGAAGAACTTGGAGAGTTTCACTAGAGACCCTGCAGTTATCAGTTTAAGAATAGGTGTTTCAAAGCTTATTTAGCCTTGCTTTTAACACTGTAAAGCAACCTAGTGTACAAAAAAATGTTAATACAAATAGGTATCAAATTAACTACATAAATACAGCAGTATGATGTTTAGTTTATAATAAAAAAATCTCTTATTTTAAAAGAGATTTTTCCCTTCATTATCAAATCAATAAAGATTAAAGAAAAAATAATTTATTTTGCTTATAATCAAGAGTAGGGAAGTCAAAATCTAATTGAAGATATAAAATTTACCAGATCTAAAGAGATTTCTTCAGCTACTGCAGCCTTCTCTTAATTGTGATTATAGTGGTAAGCACACATTCTCTTGCTGGGAACAACAATGAATCAAGCATTTGCTTCCCATCCCCATTTCTTAAAGGGAGAAAAATCAGCTAAAGGGAGAAAATCAGCTTCCAGACTCATGACTCTACAAAATAAGGGAAGGATTTTCTGAGAACAGTGATTGCCTGAAGAATTACTGTAGGAATTTGATACCGGTATCATGATCTAAGGACAGAGCTTTTGTGGTTGACATTGTGGCAATTTAAATGGTTTACATGTATTGCCTTTTAATTCAATAAGATAATGCTTCACTTTCATCTATAAAACTAGAAAAACTGATTCTTTTCACCTCAGTGTCAGTTTTATTATGTTTAGATCCTTAAACAGCGGCTGTGTTGTTCCCTTCCAGGAGATAATGTTAAATCCTGAACAGATATAAGGATGTACAGGACTTTGTAGCAGATATACCTTCTGCAGTAGTGCCCAAAACTAGATAAATGGAGCATTACTAAGAAGTCTTGGAAATATTCTCAATTGCTTTAAAATTTTTATGCACACAGTTTTCTTACTTATGTTTTAAACTTTGGTAACCTTTCTTGCACTGGATGCTTCACATCTCTAAATTCTAAATAATAGTTTCTGGAAGTTTATGAATTTGCCACTCTCTGTCATGGTCTTGCGCCTTAGAAAATATGGATACAGAAAGGATTTTATTCTATAGGAGTCAGCCATTCATACTACACAAAGTGTTGGAAATTAGAGTTCTTCCTTTTGAGATCGCAAAAAGATTCCAGAGAGAATTCCATACACAGGTCCTCTTCACAAGTATTGCTAAAATTCGCAATTACTGCCCATTTGCAGGGATTAGCTATTATCATTTTTGTTTGAGAAACTTCTTGGAGGAGAAGCAATCACTTTATTTTAAGGCTGCTAGAAAGAAATCACATGCAAAACTGCTTATTTTCACATAAAGAGTAATATTTAAATGATATGCTTGTCTTTATGCCTTACATAAAAACTGTGTTAACATTTACATTCTTCACGGACTAACAATTTTTTTTACTTAGTTTCCAATGTTTATGTGTTAAAAGTCTTATTTTCCTCCAGCATTACTCTATGGTGAGGTTCTGGCAATGTTATTTGCGTTCAGATTGGTAAAACTGAATTCTTTTCAACGGTGATATATTGAAGAAGTTGGATGCACTAACATTTGTACAACTGTCCTGCTGGATATTTGCAACACTCCTTATTTTCATGTTTATCTATAAAAGATAAAATCACTTATTTGGAGAACTTTATGAGTGGTTTTTTGCAGATTAATCTGCTCTGAGAGACAGAGCTGTGGATCTCAGAAGAACAACAGCCTGACAAGGAATATCTTAGATACATAGTTGTACGTGAAAAAATTTGTACCCATTTTACATTTGTTCTTGTTTCTTCTATACATGCTTCTCTGCAATATAAGAAAGAGTCAAGAATGAGTTACTAGCAGTGCAGTAGCCAGCAGTAAGTACGATAATTATTTGAAGTGGACTGAAGGGAAGCTTTCACATACTGGGCACAAACTGTACTTTTTTGGGGCTCTTGGGGAAGAAACAGCAGTTATGTAATTCTATTAGACATGTTCTACTACTATTAGACATGTAGCACTGCTGTAAGTTGGTAGGCAAGCCTTATTCAGCTATGTATAAATTAACAGTTTACCGAATTTATAACGTGCCTCTCATGCTTAGCCAGCTATTGTGTCCTACTCTAAATTTGGAGAAAACAGTAGTACAGGTCAGAATTTTAGAGTGTTTTGTTTCTTCTGCACAAGGGCAGATGTCACATCACCAGTACGATGTATTGTTTTCAAACATAATAATACAAAATTAGGAGTGGCTATGGTAATCCCAAGCGTTCAAGACTTGGAATATCTGTGGTATGTACTACATTTTTCAAGCAGCCTAAGCTGAGTGCTTTCTCTCCTGACTGACTCTTGAACGTTGCTGAATTGTATTTAAAAGTAAATAAAAGACCTGTTGTTGTGGTTTAGGCCCAGCCGCTCACTCACTCCTCCCTCTCAGTGGGATGGGGAGGAGAAAATAGAATGAAAGGCTCGTGAGTCAAGACAAGGACAGGGAGGCATCACTCACCAATTATGGTCACAGGCAAAACAGACTCCACTTGGGGAAAAAGAAACCAATTTAATTTGTTGCCAACCAAATCAGAGTAGGATGATGAGAAGTAGAACCATATCTTAAAAACACACCTTCCCCCCACCCCTCCCTTCTTCCCGGGCTCAGCTTTGCTCCCAATTCCTCTACCTCCTTCCCCACCCAGCGGCACAGTGGGACGGGGAATGGGGGTTGCGGTCAGTTCATCACACGCTGTCTCTGCCGCTCTTTCCTCCTCCGGGGCAGGGCTCCTCACACTCTTCCCCTGCTCCAGCGTGGGGTCCCTCTCACGGGGGTCAGCCCTCCATGAGTTTCTCCAACTCAAGTCCTTTCTATGCACTGCAGTCCTCCACGAACTGCTCCAGCGTGGGCTTTCCCACAGAGTCACAGCCTTTTCCAGGCCCATCCACCTGCTCCGGCATGGGGTCCTCCACGGGCTGCAGGGGAATCTCTGCTCCGCCATTAACCCCCATGGGCTGCAGGGGGACAGCCTGCTGTCTCACCACGGGCTGCAGGGGAACCTCTGCTCCGGCACCTGGAGCACCTCCTCCCCCTCCTTCTTCCCTGACCTCGGTGTCTCCATGCTTGTTTCTCTCACATCCCACTCCTCTCTCTGCTGCAGCTTCCTTTCCTTTAGCAGTCTTTCCCCCTCCTTGAATCTGCTATCCCAGAGGCGCTACCACTGTCGCTGCTTGGCTCGGCCTTGGCCAGCGGCGGGTCCGACTTGGAGCCGGGGAAGCTTCCAGCAGCTTCTGACAGGAGCCACCCCTGTAGCCCCTCCCCTGCTACACAAACCCAACACACATGTTTTATTAAAAAGTTTTGCTGACAGAGTTGTAAAATTAGCATTATTGATTTTAATCCATTTAATAAAATAATGCTATCAAAAATTAGCAGCAAAACACAAAACATTGTCTCTCTTCTTCTTACGTGTTGAGGAGTACACTTTCATGAAGAAAGCTGTACAATGTGAACATCTTTATTTAATGAATCAAATGTTTAATTAATTATAAGATATATTGTAATTTGGGGAGATACTTAAAGAAAAGGAGAGCGAGATGAAGGAAAAAGTCCTCATCTTTTTTGGCTCCTTCCCTCAATCTTCCACCCAAATCTGACATGTGCTCCTTTTCCCACCTTGACTGGGTATCATGTTCCCTGAATGACTTTAGAAGGTATTCTTCCTCAAGTCAAACAGTCTGTCATTAGCACAAAGTAATCCTTACTATAATGGTCTTTAATTGCCTTTAATTATTTTATATCTGAATTATCGTACACTGCAGGACATTTAAAGCCATAATAATAAAATATCTTATTACAGTGGCTTATTGAAGTACCACTGGGCTTTGACTTCTGGGAATCATTGTCAAGTCCAACAGTAATTGTAAATCATTCTGATCTCTACCGTGTAAGTCAATGGGGATATTGCATAAGAAACTGAACTTGTAAACTTTAAAACATTAATTCCTACTAGAACCAAAGGCACTAAATTCCTTCGCTCATCCTACTTGGGTTAGGCTAAAGCTCCAAAAGCAAGGCAAACATCAACTATGGCACAAAATCAATGCTTTCTTTTCTCCTAAATATACAGTATTTGTGACCCATAAAATCCCTGAAGCTAGCCCAGTAAGACAAACACTGCTGTATAGTTATTAATGCTCCTTATACACATGCCATATCCTGAAATTACCACTTAAAATCCATGCTTTCAGCCAGGGAAAGTTTTAGGGCAAGGTTATTTCTTGAAAGGCAAAGATAAAAGGCAGCCTATCCTCAGCAAGATCTGAGATAGCAAAATGGTAATTAGAAAAGATGTTTATGTTTGCAAATAAGTTTTTTAAAAAGAAGTCAACTATATTAGCAGCAGAGGGGAATTTTAAAAGTATTCAATACTAACATCAGTAAAGCAGTTAAACTCTGAACAATGACAGTAGTTTCTAAGGGACTGTGAACAAGGTGCACAGGAGACACAGGACTGCCATCATGCAAACACGGTTCTGCTATACAGTCAGCACCTCATCAATGTATTCTTAATGCTCCTATTAGTCTGCTGCACAACCTTGTGCGTGCCTCCTCTCTGTGCTACAATGTCAACACCTGAAAAGTGCAGGCAGCAGTGCTTCAGCTACACATGGGTATGAGAGGTCTATGGTTATCTGGTATCTGGACTCAGAAACAAGGATTATCTTCAAAGGACACAAAGTAATCAAAACATGAGATGCTGTTATTATTTGTTTATTATGCAATACATACAGCACCTTGTGTTCCCAAGGTCTGGGTGTGCTGAACACCGTGTAACTATATACAGGAGAAAGCCATAGCCCAAGACTTGGGCTACGCCGGTCTAGCTGCAACACAACAACAGCAGAGGTGGGGAAAACAGTTCTGATTTGTGTCACAGATAGCTGCCAAATTGCATCAGCTGCCCATGTGCTCTGCTTTGTTAAGCCATCATTAAGGCTTGGAATCCGTACAGACTTAAGCAACCCACTCTTACCGGGGCAGGAGGACTAGGAAATAGGCAGCACTATTACATCACAAAGCTAAAGACAGCCTCACCACTACCCTCACCATCCCACTGTCCCCCTCCCCTTTTTTTTTCCCATTTTTTGTTAACAAGCTTACACACTGCAAGACACGTTGCACTTCTAAATGACACATCACAACTACTTTTACCCTGAAGAAAGTCAAAGTGGCCTCCCATAAAGTAACAAATTACAGTACAGCAAAAGCTAAAGACAGTGTTTTACAGGAAGTTCACTGGAAAACAAGACAGACATGGGAATCTCAAGACAGAGTACTAGACATAATATCAAATAACTGACCAGCGGTTTCAGATCTTCAGATGGTATTTGTAGTAACACTACAGAAAATAAATCAATAAAACATTCTGATTTCAAAGCAATTTTATGCATCTTGAAGGAATTTACTAAACTTCTGTCTTACTCATCCTTGTGATCATTCTTTTCCTGTCATCAGGTACCTAAGGCAGATGTCAAACAACTGCAACCCTCTCCATCACACACTGGTTTTACCATCAAATCTTTTCTGTTCAGCTGTAACACAGGCATTCTGTCAATATTGTGTCACAAAATGTGCCCTCAGCAAGCCCAGTCTTTTCATTTTATTGTATTTTATTTTGTTTTTTGTTAATAGCGTGTATTAAAAATCACTTACGGAGAAGACAAGCAAACATAGACTTTGCTCTTTGGAAGAAGAAATGTTTGTTAAATTTGTTGGCATATGCCTACCAAACCAGCACAGCTGAGACTGATAAATAAGAATTTGAGCGGCATTCAAATTATAACTTGCCCATTCCTCTTCATAATGACAGCTTGACTGAGATTGTGTTTGTCCATTTTCAGAGATGAATAACTGTGGCATTTAGTAAAGAAGTGAGAAAACCATGTTTAGTTTTTAATTTGCTTTAATGACTTTCTTGGCCATGGCTATTTGAAGAAGAGTCTAGCCAGCTGCCTTTATTTCCCCTTCTGTTAGATTATGATCTCTCTCAAAACAATACTTGAAAATGGCTCATCTGAACAAAATTCAGAAAGTGCTACAGAGCAGCTGACTAGAAAGACAAAAGAAACTGTGCCAATATCACTAGGGTAAATTCAAGGTATGTGAGCAAAGTAGTTTTAGCAGAATGATTTATGGTAAAAACCTGGAGAAAATAATTTGTCCTCAATCTTCCTTATAAATAATTTGATTTATTTTCAAACACATTATGGCACTAGGCTCTTCTTTTTCTCTGTCCTGAGGCATGAGGCATGTAGTGTTGTTAGACACATTTTCAAGAACGTATTGCATTATGCATACACAATCCACAAGTAAAGATAAGGGAACTGCTTTATGCTGTAACTTAGAGACGTACCCTGCGTTATCTGTACAAGCGTACATGTGAGTCGCATGTGAACTTGACTGCTATGTGACTATCAGTTCTGAAATGCAGGTCAGAAAGTATGTTTCTTAAAAGTGTGCTGCATATTAACCATTCTGTAACGAACATACTTTTTTTAGAGCACTGTAGTAAGGTGGTATGGCATCTATAATGGTTTGCTTAAACCGTTCTGTATTTGTTCTTCTTCATTACAATGAACCAATATTTCCACAAGTACCATTCCCTCACTTTCCACAGGACATATGGCACTCTAACAGTTATTCCCATATTCTTATTCCATACAGTTATCCCCATATTCTTATTCCATCTGGTGAAGAAGTAGGAGGAGGAGTATTGTATGAATAGAGAACACTGTCAAGTGGTAAGACACGAAAAGATGAATTGACCAAAGAATGAGTAAGCGAATGTGCAACAGATCTTAGACTATGTATGCTAAGCAAAACAAAAATTACCTGTCCCTGATTTTGTTAGTCTTTATATGAAATGTTTCAGACAATTTGTTAGTTATCACGAAGTCACTAATCAGAGGATATTTCAACACTGTTCTTCAGTGTCCTTCTCCCTTCCACAAACTTCCATGCTTTATTGATTTAATTATACAGTATGGATTTTTACTCATTTATGTTACATATTCAAATATTACTTACTAACATAATTCAAGTTAAATTTCTCAAATGCCCTTAAAAACTAACGCATTTAAAGATATTTAACTAGTTTATCAGAAAAAAAAAAAAAAGCAGCAGGGATTAACTGTTTAACATCTTTGTCGGGGACACGGACAGTGGGATCGAGTGCACCCTCAGCAAGTCTGCTGATGACACCAAGCTGTGCGGTGCAGTCGACACGCTGGAGGGAAGGGATGCCATCCAGAGGGACCTTGACAGGCTTGAGAGGTGGGCCCGTGCGAACCTCATGAAGTTCAACAAGGCCAAGTGCAAGGTCCTGCACATGGGTCGGGACAATCCCAAGTACAAACACAGGCTGGGCGATGAGTGGATTGAGAGCAGCCCTGAGGAGAAGGACTTGGGGTGTTGGTTGACGAGAAGCTCAACATGACCAGGCAATGTGCTTTTGCAGCCCAGAAAGCCAATTGCATCCTGGGCTGCATCAAAAGAAGCGTGGCTAGCAGCTCGAGGGAGGTGATTCTGCCCCTCTACTCTGTTCTCATGAGACCCCACCTGAAGCAGTGCATTCAGCTCTGGGTCCCCCAACATAAGAAGGACATGGACCTGTTGGAGCGAGTCCAGAGGAGGGCCACGAAGATGATCAGAGGGCTGGAGCACCTCTCCTATGAAGACACACTGAGAGAGCTGGGGTTGTTCAGCCCACAGAAGAAAAGGCTCCGGGGACACCTCATAGCAGCCTTCCAGTACCTAAAGGGGGCCTGCAAGAACACTGGAGAGGGACATTTTACAAGGGCATGTAGCGATAGGACAAGGGGTAATGGCTTTAAACTGAAAGAGGGTAGATTTAGATGAGATGTAAGGAAGAAGTTCTTCACTGTGAGGGTGGTGAGGCACTGGAAGAGGTTGCCCAGAGAGGTTGTGGACGCCCCCTCCCTGGAAGTGTTCAAGGCCAGGTTGGACGGGGCTTTGAGCAACCTGGTCTAGTGGAAGGTGTCCCTGCCCATGGCAGGGGGGCTGGAGCTAGATGACCTTTAAGGTCCCTTCCAACCCAAACCATTCTGTGATTCTACGATTACTCAGAAGATCACTCAGAAGCTGAGCTGATACATTCAATTCACTCCTTTCTTTTGCATTACAGTTATCCCCAGTTTTAGGGATGTCAAGTTTATATGGAGATGGACTTTCAGCTAAATGGGAAACTGCCCAAACTGCATACTACCAACAAGCTATTCGAATATGCTGAACGTCAGTTTGATGCTTGACAAGAAGTCAGTCTAACTTCTAGAAATGTAGAGGAATGTGTGTTGAGGAATATATGTTGCATAGTAAAAATCACAAAGCTAAGAATCTAACAACAGTGTCTGAGAACATTAAAGCAGCATGGACTAAGAAAAGTCATAACCTCAAACAGAAGAACAGTTGAATCTACAGTATTTCACTATAGGATGAAAAGCAAATAATGCCAAAAATCATTCTTTGGTAAGCTATTTATGTATTCACATTTTTTAACTGTCTAAATGTGCAGTCATCCCTGATAACTGCATTATAGACATAGCCTGATATCCATGACTGATAAGGAGAAAAACCTTAGTTGGGCATATTGGCAAAATTACTTTCTTGCAGCTTCAAACCGTCTCCACGCTGCACACATGGCTTACTTGAAGTGCTGCATTCTATGGTATGATATTTAGAAGTGGACTGAACCAGTGCAATAAAGGAAGGTCAAATAGGTGAGGCCAAAAATCTCATCAAGTATCTCAAGATGTTGTCTCTGTTCATTACACAGAGTAGTAAGTCAATGCATCATGCAAATTAAATTTTATATAAGCATTGCACTATCCAAAAACCACGCTTAATGGCATAAGGTAGTGGCCATCTAATTAATTGTAATAGTCCTCTTGTGCAGTCATATAAAATCCTATCTTAGTAAAAATTCCAAGATTTAGCAAAATATTTGCGAATTCCTGGGCACCTGACAATTTCTTCTTACTGAAGATCTGGGAATGCATCTCTGTGCTGAGTTACAAAAGGTTCTCAAGTATGATAATTAATTGAAATGAAGAACTCCCATGTGGCACCAGATTCACATTGGATTAGAATGAGCAAACAGGTTTCCTAGTCAATGGAGTATTTGTTTTACATTCATGTAAAATATATTAATAACAAAGTAGTTCAGATGGTTCAAAAAGCACCTACTTTACACAATTTTAACCTTTGTAATGTAAATCAAAATATCCTGCCTTTTAAAAATACAAAGCCAAGAACTTCTGCTAGTCTAAAAAAAAAAAAACAAACCAAAAAACCATCTTTTAAAGTAGCAGAGGTTTCTGCTTAAATTGAATACTGCCTGGTTTTACACAAATTTCTGGCTTAGTAGGGCTCCTAATGCTAGAGTACATCTGGTGTGATTGGTGTTAACGTGCCAAAATTCGGTACAAGTTCAGAGGCCCATTCATTGTGTGGCTTTGCAATGTGTGGGAAGTAGTATATCCACAAGTCTCGTGGTTTAACCCCAGCTAGCAACTAAGCACCATGGAGCCGCTCTCTCACTCTTCCCCCTCCCAGTGGGATGGGGAGGAGAATTGGGAAAAAAAGGTAAAACTCTTGGGTTGAGATAAGAACAGTTTAATAACTAAATATAATACTAACAACAACAAAATAATAATTGTAATGAAAAGGAATATAACAAAAAAAAGGAAAAAAAAAGAAAAAAAAAAAGAAATAAAAGTCAAGGAAAAAAACAGTGATGCACAATGCAATTGCTCACCACCCACTGACCGATGCCCAAGCAGTGATCTGCCCCTCCCAGCCAACTCCCCCCAGTTTATATACTGGGCATGATGTTCTATGGTATGGAATACCCTTGGCTAGTTCAGGTCAGCTGCCCTGGCCGTGCTCCCTCCCAGCTTCTTGCACACCTGCTTGCTGGCAGAGCATGGGAAACTGAAAAATCCTTAACTTAGGATAAGCGCTACTTAGCAACAACTAAAACATCAGTGTGTTATCTACATCATTCTCACACTAAATCCAAAACAGAGCACTGTACCAGTTACTAGGAAGAAAATTAACTCTATCCCAGCTGAAATCAGGACAACAAGCAAGCATCCTCTATGCATACAGTGCAACCTCATAGAAAGACTTCTGGACTGATTTTCTTAATTACCTTTATGTAATAAAAGTGAATTTTATAATCAGTAAGTTCTGGAGATTTTGAGGTGATGGGTGATTTCAAAAGAACTTGCTTCCAGATTTCATCTTACTATTGAATTTCTTATGTCCACACATGTACCCAGAAACAAAACTGTTTTACAGCTGTGTGACATTTGAATATATCAGCCTAGAATACTTATTATTTGGATATATACTGTGTTGAAGTGAATTGACCATTTCTTCTTTTTCCATCTTTTTGACATATTCACACTTCATTAGTATTTTCTCTCTTTCCGCAATCATGACAGGATTGGCTGCAAATTAATACTCTGAATAGTTTCCTGAATTCTTTTTCCTTCTGTGAGCTACAACTAATTTTGCATGCGTTTTGTTAATGTCTTCCTAATTATCTTATCTCACCAACTGCTGTAACACAGCAATAATGGCTTACTGCTACTGGTAAGGATGAGGCATTTTTTCCCCCTATGAAAGCAGAAGATATGGAATACTTGCTGCTCCCAGCAGGCTTCCTGGGTATGGCTAGAGATCCCTTGCATATCTGCACATGCTTTCATATGACAAAGACTTTTCTACAAACTGTTACAAATCTGTAAATGATGAATACATGATGAGAACGTCATGGTGGTAGATAAGAGTTATAGTGAAGACATTAAAATAACAGCTGTCAACTGTTCTCTTAACTTATCCTTGCTCTCTTGACTTAGAATTTCACAATAGGAGGGAAGGGCAGGCTTTAACAGTGCACCCCAAAGCAGAAGAAACAGTAGCCCCTTGTACTCAGATGAAGTAACACAAGCCGGCGTCAGCATTCAGACACACAATGGAAGTCCTATCACCCTCCTCAGGCGGCCGTGCTGGCCGTGTTGCATTGCGAGCGGGCGTTGTGTGAGTTACTATCCGGTCTGTTCTGCAGCACCCAGGTTTGGGGATTCCTACAGCACCTGCTTAGGTGGAGCTGAAGTTCTACAAGCTCAGCTCAGCTGTCAAACACAGCTCAACAGTTCGGTTAGTACAGGTTCCAGGAGAGGCTGCTGCTGAATTTTAAATATGGCTTTTCCTTGAAAAATGTGGTAAAGGCAAAAAGTGCTTTCCTTGATATACAAGATGCAATGCATTTACTGCAGGTGCTCTGCTGGTAATCACACTTTGCCCATTCTGATGGAAAGTCACTATGCTTGATGATTTTTTTTGGCATTTTTGTCCATGCTTCAAAGAAGTGGTGCAGCAGGACTTAATGAAAGACACTGAAACAGTGTGCCCTGGACGGACTCAGAAAGCATCACTCTTTCTTAATAAAATAAAAAAAAAAAATCTGCAAAATACATATGTAATATTAAAAACTATAAGGATGACTACTTTTAGTGCTTATATTTGCACTAATGCATATATTTGTATAATTCTACATGTATTCACATCTGTCCTATATTCCTGAGTTTAATATCACTTGGTTTACAAAACAGATTCTCAGCTGATAAAAATACTGATAGTTGTATTGATTTCCTAGAGCTATGTTTATTTAAACCAGTCCAGAAATATAGTTCCACAGATATCACTGTAAACTCATCTGTGTGGGCCTAAATGTGCAGCAGTGCAAAAATCACAAGTACCTACCCTCTATTTTTACATATTTCCTCTTGCCTTGGAGAACTTAAGAAACAGAAGCTGCAGTTTCATATGTCATATTTTGAAAGAGAACATCAGAGTGAGTCAAGAAAAAGCATTTTTCTGATCCAGATCCTGACACTTCACAATCGCAGAATGTAAAGATGTCCTAGTGTTACTGCTGAGCTGTCTGCACTCATCAGACACATTGAATTGACTTGTCTCCTCTTCTGCAGATTCAGTTTACCAAGAAGATTCAAAATGAGAGCGAGAGAAAAGGCAGAGAGAGAGAGAAGGAGGAACTGAAGCACAGCTTCATACCATCTCTGTCATTAAAATAGCCCAGTAACTCTCGTATTATTAAAATGTGAATGTGGAGCACCAAGCAATGATGTAGGATTCCAATGCCATCTGTTCCAACATCCAAAACTGCCACAGCAGTATATCCATGCAGCTCACACAGTACATCACAAATTGAATGTCATGTATATAGTATATAAAAAAAAAATCACTTGCTGAAAACTGTTACCAAGACATAACTTTCTACTTTCTTCAAGATTCACCCTTCTTTGCTCTCTTCTTACAAATTCTTGTTAAAATTCCTCTGCTTTTGAGAAAGATGAATTGTATCTGAAGCCACTAATAAATAGAAATATACATATAAATTGCATCAGATACTCAGAGACCTGAGTGCACCTTGACATGAAATTATTAGCAATACAGAACTCTCATCACACCAGTTACAATTCCATTTTCACCTGCCTAAGGGGGTATTGACATTAATGTTACTTACTGCTTATAAGCACCCCCAGGCTGTAGGTAATAATTATTTTTATTATTTCAACTCTTTGGATCTGACCCTACTTAATACCAAGAGTTTCTGAAAGGTGCTATGTCTTCAATTCACATAGACTTTGACAGAAGCTGGGGATAGCTGAACTAGGACCATTTTCTACCCATATTTTTTAAATGCATATTAACTTTTTTAATCCATAATTGTATGCACTTGCTGGTGTAGCTGACCAAACATAAGAAAGCATAATCTGGACACTTCATAATCTCTAAGATGGCTGTATCAGTTAAAAAAAAAAAACACCAACATTTTTCATCCGAGTATTGTAAAGTCCTTTTACAAAAGCCTCATCATCCAAATTTCACAATTGGAGAAGCAGTGATAAAGATAGGCTAATTTGCTGTTAAGTACATAGAACAGTTGAGACTAAACACTTGGACTTCGTTTTGTTCTGCAAGATCAGAATGACCTTCCCTGTTCTAGAAGTAGTCCTCCATGTACTATTTTTTGGCACAAAAGATTTCAAATGAGACATCCTGAAGAAGTAGTATCCTTCTGGCACCACTAAAATCTTTATTGTCTTCCTTTATGTTAGGTTAGACATCATTCAACATTCCTTTTATTTTACTTTCACTTCTAATGTATTTATTAATTTCTTGCCCTGGTTCTGTCTTGGTTACACTTAAATCCTTACGACTCCCAGTGGTGTAGGGATGGAATTGTCTAATTACACCACAGTTTATTGGGTTTTACATTTAAATATAAGCCAACTACCTCTATGTTTGTTTCCACTGCAGTGAGATAATGAATTTCAACACCTGGAAAGTAATTTTCATTTAGAAATGAGCTCACTGCAGCTGATGATCCAGTTCAAAAAAGTGTTTGTTGAGGGGTGGGAGAGCCACAACAGAATGCGTCATTATCTTATTAATGAGAAAGAAACCAAGCAGGTGTTGAATACTCACTGGCCTTAAAAAGGGAAATGTAATGAGCAGCCACTAGGTGTAAAATTCTACTTTGCAGCACCAACTTTATCTACCCCAAAAGGTAAAAGACAAGCTCCAGAAAAGTATCATTAGAAACCAATATTTTAGAGGTATGTGACTGATAAGAAGGAAAGGGGGATGAATATTAAAGCCTAATTCAAATGGGTTAGAAAGTGATACCTGATAATGTGTAAAGGATACCAATCATCTATGTAGCTTTTTAAGTTCAGTTCTCAGTATGAAATTTGAGTGATAGAAAAATAAAGACATATAACCGTCTCCTTTAGTTCTTCTGAGAAGAAAACAAATATTTGGAACCTTATTCTAATTACATATCAAGAGTTCAGACACTGCTATCTTTGAAACAGTCATTAAGGAACAGTTAAGTGAAGTAACCACATTTCTAAATGCGTTCCTCTTTAATTTGATTTGCAAAAGATACAGCAGGTGACAAGGAGACTGTTAACAAGAGTTTCTATTCATGTGCATTTTGCATTTCAGTACAAAACAAGAGGGCAGAAAAGCACATGAAACCTTAGCAGTGACACATCTGTCGTGACAAGCCCATAATGTAGCATCACAGACCCATCTGGCCAGTGGAGCCCTTCAGCATCAAGCAGGCTTCAGAATTAAAAGCAGCCTTATTAGTAAGGCAAAAGACTAGGAGATGACTGTTAGGTTTACTCCACATGCCAGGGATCGGGGGTTTTAAGCCTGTTCATTCTTTGTAAGAGAGATCGTGAAGTCCATCAAGAGAATTAAAAACATTTCTTCTTTACCTTGTCAGGTCACCTCTTCTCTTGATTATAGAAAAGATAATCCAGGAACACCAGTCTGCTGCATTCCAATTAGAATAAACGTTTACTTATTTTCACTGCCTTAGAAGAAGAGCAAGACAAGGTTCCCTCATACAGCATTTTTCTTAATGGCACCTCTATCATATGCCCTATGAGCACTTCACATCTGGTATTTCCTTTTGCCTACCCACTCTCTTTCCAGCTGTGGCTGTCAGGAATTTACACTTGGAAATAGCAGTGAGTTTAGGACAATAAGCACCCTTGTATATGCAAGTAATAGTCTAACCGGATAAGCTAGGTAACTTTACTGGAGTAAGGCAAGGCAATGGAAAGATTGTCAGGTCCCTGCTGAGGGGACATGGAGGGTTACTGTCAGGCAGGAGGACTGTTCTTTTGTTCAAAAGAAACACAAGATTTTCTTCATTACCTATGAGGCCTCACCTGTGATTCCTTATACCTTCTAAGGGTTAGAGTTTAATTTTAAAACGAAAGAAAACCACAGATCCTTTCTAGTGATCATGAGATATTAAGACCGTTTGTATGCAAACAGTGTCTTTGCCTTAGTGCATTTTTAGAGAGCCAGAGCCCTCCGTTTCCATCTGTCAGGAACAAGGGGTGTGATAGGTGCCAGTTTCAGGGGAATTCAGGATTCAGCAGAATTCATCTTAAAAACAGGTGGCGTTGTTAGACTGTGGGGCTGTTTGCTAATTTAAGAGACCCATAACCTAGCTAGAGCTCATTAGATTCCAACAGCGATGATCAGGGTCCTCTGGGCTCATATTTGGGCTTAGCCTTCCAAATAGAGTAAAGGAAAAAAAATAAGCTCGGAGCTTGCACTGGAGCTAGTTATCTAATAGCATCAGCAGCATTTTATAGGGAAAGGGGAGCGGCAGTGTTAAGGTGCAGTCATAAAATATGATTTCATTTTGAATTTTTGCCATGTTTGAGTGAAATTTTCACTCTTGCTTCAGCACATAAAAAACAATTTATTTTGTTGTGATGAAACTAACATTGCTCCAAGTAAAAAAGGATTTAACAAAAAAAGGATTAGCAAGTAGTTTTTGTGCTTGAGTTTTCTCCCTGTATTTAATAAAGTATGTGCATAGAACTAGAAATGTCATTTGTCTGTTGTCAATAAAATACAGTAACAAAGCAAACATTAAAAAGGGTTAATGATCCAAAAGCATCATAGTTTCGCAAGTTAATCATTTGTGACAAGTATAATGTCTTGACCAGTAAAATGCCCCAAGGTTTCATATTCAATCCAATGTTTAATATATTTATTAATGGCAGTGGGGATGAACAATGAGGCAGCAGTATTTGCAAATAACAGTTCCAATTCAGGGAAAGCTGTGAAGAATTCTGGGGGAATTTTGCCACACTGGGTGAATAGTCAATGGACAAAGAAGTGCAAAGGGAAGGAAAGAATTTAAACTATTTGCACTCCTTATAGGTTTGGACCTGGCTGTTGTAACATAGGAAGCTCAGTGAGAGCCTCTGTTCACACTGTTATCACATTAAGATGCATTAGGTATGAGTGGAAAATGATGTGCAATACATTCTAATTGAGCCTCCTCTGGAATGCTGTATGCCGTACTAAAGAAGGACAATAAAAATAATACAAGCATAGAGAAACTCTCACACAAAGAGAGACTGTAAGACTTAGACAGTTTGTCTTGGAAAAGAGACAAATAACAAAGGACATGAAAAGGGCATATTAAAAAACAAAACGACAGAGAAGATAGATCTGACATTACCATTCCACACACATCATAAAGCAAGAGTAAAAGGAAAGCCAATGAAAATGAAAGATGGTGGAACTGAAATCACTGAATAAATGCTTTCACTGTGCACTGTTAGACTATGAAACTCCCTGCCACTAGGTACTATAGATGCAAAGATGTGCGTATAGGAGTCTCTCCTATTTCAGTTGGGACTGGACATTTATACATGTATTGTAAGGATATCCTGAATTACAATAATAGAAAAGAGTACTGAAAAGAAAATTTAATCTCATTCTCTAGGGTTAAGTTGATATCTAAGTAGGGCAGTTTAAAATCTGACCTTGGGGAAGAAGGATATGAAAATATTATTTTACATGTATCTGCTTTGCAGTTTCCAAAGTATCTGCTACAAGCCACTATCAGAAGGCAAATTCTGAGCAAGATGAACCACATTTAGTAAAGCAATTCATGTCTGTTAATGATTAGCTTGCCCAAACAAATTATGATTTTATACATTTTTAAACACCATGTTGTTCAGTCACTCCTCCAGCAGACACTTTCTGTATCAGAAATGACTCCAGAGAGGAGCCAGAATGTCTGACTCCTCAGATACGTGGACCCGCCAGCCTCAGAAGGCAAACCAGGGAGGCTTTGCTGCTTATGATTTTGCGTATCTGTTTAGGCCTGCATATGTATGTTTATCCTAGTGTCTATCTGTGCTGACTAAAAACTGTCTTAACATATACTCTGCTCCTTCTGCAAATAGGTACATAGTGTAACACTTGCAGGCAGAGGTCTGAAACTAGAAAATTGAAAGATGCCAAACTGTGAAGAGTTGCACTATAATTATAAATTACACATGCCAAAACCCATAATCATGTGTATCAAGCAACCTTAAAGTTACTCATTAAAAACAAACAAAAGAATCACTTCTACTTACTGCTTCTGATTGTTTCCCTTGGCTACCAAATTTAAATCAATAGGACTGAAGGGAATTTGCTGTTGCTGTTTTGATCCATTAAAAAAATAATACACAAACCCCATTCCCCTTAAGCAATCTCAAAACCAAGAAGATACAAACTTCCAGTATCTTTTATGTTTCCACAGTTTGCTTGCTATGGTGCAAGAATACTTTCTTTTTTTCTTTTTTTTTTTTTAAAAACACTTTGTTTCCACTGTAGTATAATACAGAGAAAAATGTGATTGCAGAAAGAAGTCTAATAACCCCACTGCCTGATGCCTGAAATTACTCTCCAAGAGAAAAGGCTTTCACTGGAAACACATCATTTCAAATTCTTTCTTCTTCAATGACTTTGAGAACACATCTTTCTCAAAGGAACTGTGGCTAAGATGTACACAACAATAATGCTATCATCTTTACCTACAAGACTCTGGATATTCATGTGTTGCCAACTACTTTCCATTGCAGCAAAAGCCAACAGACTAAGAAAAAAAGAATGAAAAAACAACCCCCAAAACCCGAAAACCCCCAAGCCCCTCAGTCTTCTTTGCCAGGTTCAAAGATGACCCAGTCTAACAATGACTTCTGTAAAGGTGTTTTATAGTGCTTAGGGAGCAGTGAGATTATGCTCTTCCCCTTTCATAAAGGCCACAGAGCTGTCAAAAATGGGTGGGACCGCCTTTTTCATTTGTGCACATACCTGCATAATATCCTGCACTTTCAGGGAATAACTAAACCCAGCCTGTTGCTTCCAAAGAACTCCAAAATGAATCCTGCCTACTCAAATTTAAAAAATCTTCTTCCTGCTTTCCCAGTACCATATGACTTAGCTCTCACCTGGCCCTTGCAAGAAGGTTTAATCAGGAGAAAAACAGCTCTCCAATAAAAGCAATATTTTCAAATGGTGCACAAATTCATACTGAATTAGGGTTTTCATGCTGGAAAAGCTGAATTCATAATTTTCAATTGATTTCACTTTCATAAAAATGAAAATGACTACAGAGGTGAATTATCACACAGCATAATAAAAATATAGCTTGGCATCTTAGTTGATACAGCTTCAGTTTACTAGTGTAGCAACTAAACTTTAAACAGCAGCACATTTGGGATGGATAGTCATCATTATCTATTCAACTGGGCACAAAATAATTTGTTACAACCACTTGGTTTTATCATTACTTGATATTGAAAACTGACAAGCATCATAACTCACTGGCATTTTGAAATCTCTTAATATTTTGATCCTTCAGAAAATTTGTTTTCACCAGGTAATCTAGGTCTGGCCTGCTAGGATTATAGTAATTATTTTCATAAGTGTATATACTACCTCAATGTGTCTTATGGCAAGAATGAAAGTGATGAAAAGGCCCTGTCATGGTTCAAACTAATAGTTTCTCCAACCTCTTTGTGAATTCTCCAAGCATACCCTCCTCAGCCACTACACTTCAAGTCTTTTATCTCAGGTAAATCACATGAAGCTTTCAGACCAGAAAATGTCCTACTGATTAACCGTTCTTATCAAGAGGGCAGTTCTCTAACCTTATTTATTTTTTCTACCATCTATTGCCTCCTCTGCATGCTATATTCCGCTCTGCCTCATTACTAGTACAGCATTCCTCCAGCTGCAAGTCCCTGATTCCCTCTGTCCCTGGGCTCTGTGCTGCCAAAGCCCTCTCTGTCCCCCAGCCCTCCCTCTGCCTCTCCTAGCCACCCACTCCTGTCTCCTCTCCCTCTGCTGTGAGAGCTGCTGTCCTGTGATCTGGCCCCAGTCTGATTCAACCGCTTTAGTCTACCTGCAGGCTTAAACACTTCCACCCCTCACTGCTCATTCCTGCTCTGGTGCTGCCTCTCATACCCTGCTGGCACATCTCTCTTGCAGGACCAAGC
Source organism: Gymnogyps californianus (assembly GCF_018139145.2). NCBI lineage: Eukaryota > Metazoa > Chordata > Aves > Accipitriformes > Cathartidae > Gymnogyps > Gymnogyps californianus. Next base: position 19,295,514 of record NC_059479.1, read on the forward strand.
TGGCACACTTCGCTTGTGGGACCAAGTGAGGGACTGAATATGGGAACTGTTCCAGCAAGAAACTGGAAACTCTTTTTTTCAAGCTGGATCAGTTCCTTGATGTAACACCCCAGACAGTTACATGAACAGGAAAGCTGACAACAAAAGTTGGTGTTGCTTAGAGTGGATGAAACAGTGCTGTTGCCAAATGAGATACCACAGCCCTGGTGTCCTTTCATCTCAGCATTCAAAATAAGAGAGCCCTGGAGACACCTGACAAACGTGCCTTGGTCCCGATTCCTGGAGGACCTCATTTTTAAACAAAGTCCTTCTAGAGTCACTGGAATTACTCTAGAGTCACCTTACATTCTGTAAACATCTTCTGAGCATTCCGATAAGTGGATAAAGTTTATAGTATTCATAACTTCACTTAAAATTCATCACATACAGATTAACATCTAAAGAAAACATAGAATATATTGTCACATGAGAACTTATACTTTCCTTCCATTTCAAGCAGCTGTGAAAATCCAAAGTTCACTTCCCATGCTGCCAGGAAGATCCCCAAAAGTTTGTGATATGTTCTGGATTGGATGCTACTTCCCTCTAGTGTGCAGTCCTTGTAAAACCCCAGTGATACCAAACTTCATAATCCTTAAAGTTTACTCCAAAACAAAAACAGCTGCAAAGCTGTTAAGTCTTTAAAGCACACCACCTTGCAAAATCATCTGATTTCTTTTCAGACTGCAAACAGAATTTGGTTCTAGCATCTTTTCCATCTTCCAAGTACAGAGAGCACACCTGAATATGACAGAGCAGCCATGAAACTCAGGCAGAAACTTAACAGTGCAAGTTATTCTCATGACACTACAGAAAACTCAGACTAATCTCTCATCTAGGACTTGTATGAGAAGGTGATCAGTAATAGGTAAGTGATTACCCCTTAGATCCAGTAATCAGACATTTGTAATCGAGTACTTCGTCAAAGGAAATTCAAGCAGCGTGTCAGAATTTGTTAGTCTCACTCAAAAGGGGTGATTGTTTTGAGTGAATTTTCCACCAACCTATAGTTAATTTACAAGTCTGCAGTAAACTAGCACAATCATTTTGAGCATTATTTGAATCAATGTAACACATTTATCTTGCTGACAATCTGACTTTTGCCTAAATTGTAGATAACTGAGAATAAGCACTCGAGGAGAGTTTTATTTTAAAGAATGACTGGGCTTCTGCCCTTCCTCTGAATATTATGGGGATTACGGGGTACATTTTCAGAACTAGCTATTTAAACTGAGCATTCAAGCCCCACATTCACATGCAAAAAAGACCATTAAATTTTCCTCTTAGACAATCATTCAAAATTGTCTTAGAAAAAAGATTTTTTTTTTCTCTCAAGTTTCAAAATCAACAGTTAATGCACTATATCAACCTGCCATTGGGCCATGAGAGAGGGGAGAGACATGGAATCCTTGACTGCATAGCCAAAATTAATGGTCCCTGCTTTTCCCATCCTCAAGTACTTCCCTAAGTAGAGGAGTCATTCTCTTAAAGTAAGTATATTATCAATTAGCCATAAAGACTGACTGTCTACCAGCTAAATAGATACAGATTAATTCTTTCTTTTTCTCTGTCTGCTTTTGTGGGCAACTCGCTCATTCCCTGAAGAGAAGTCCCATGACTTCTCTTTAGCTCCTCTTCCACTAACATGCCTGTCAACCAGCTGCATCTGCCACAGCAACTCTTGGAGCAGGAGAGGAGCTGTGCAGCTGTACAGTTTTGTAGCCTGGAGAGAATCAAACAAATTTAAGTAAACAATTTTGATAACAACCATCAACACTGCAGTAACTAGACAGATGCTAAAATGTTAATAGCAAGTAGGTAGCAAGGAACTGTACATATACACACGTGTATTCTTTTCCTATTGATACGTAACTTGAATTTCCAGGGTCCCTGCGAAATCTGGGACCCCAAAAGTATGAATGTATGCATTAACAAGAACGTCTTAAGGCAGTCTTGAACCATTTTGGGAAAACATCAGTAAAAGACTGTGTTCTAAATGAATGTTAATCTGTATCTGAAGAAAAATACACCCTGACGGTATCCTGAGAACGGTTGATTCACAGGATGAACAGGTTATCTAAGAAATAATATGTTGATGGATAGGCTGCCTTCACTGAGAAAACCACTTAAACTCTTATAAGAATCATATAATTTAACCATGTGAGGAATCATCAAAGCTGATCAAACCTAACAGCATAAGCAGAGTCATCTCTGTGTTGTGCACGAGACTTCAGTGAGTTGCACTGGCACTTCCTTTCTTTCCAAATAGGGTATGCAGAATGGTACTTATGCAAACTACAACTGTACTTCTTCTGTACTGCTGCTTGTGTAAGTATTGCTTCATTATTATTATAGGCCAGGCTGTAATTCAGATGTAAAAACAGCAGTAGAAGAGTGTGCGCACCCTCACACCTCTCAGGTGCAGGCTCACAGGACATGACTATGGCAATACCTATGCATATTATCCTAGTCACACATTTAGTATCATAGTATCTTGTTAATTTTGATGAGGAAAATTTCACTCCATGTTCTGCAGTTCCTATGTTGGCATCAAGGAACTGAATTCACGTTCACCCAGACACCTTTGGGAGTTTTTGATTTTGAACACTTGTCAGGAAGCCATTATCCTCTTTCTTCCACTCCCTCAAAACATTTTTTCTGTTCTCTCAGCTGCTGGATCAGGAGCAGAAGCAAGTATAACAGAGTACCTTTCAAATAATTTAGGACACACCCCACGCAATCAAGTAAAAATCTTCATACCTTATCAAAATATTCATAAGCCGGGGGAGGACAAAGGCTGTTTTTTCCCCTCTTTCTAGTTCTGTGTCCACTAGTCTGGTACGTAGGAGTGAACAACCCTATTTCTAGTTTCATTACTAGTACAACCTTCTGTACAACAGAGACAGGTGTAATCACTTTATCTTTTCAGACCACTTTTCCCCACTCACATTTTGGGCACAGTTAAGCCAGCTCGGCTAGCTTATCACATAAATTCAGCTCCCGCTCCTTTCCATTTTGGCCACTTACTCTCACTTCTGAGCTGAAGTTCACTGCCCCCTAACTTTACTGAAATGGTCCGAGTTAAAAATAAATCTTTAAAAACAACAACAGAAAGGAAAAATAAAAGAGTAAAAAGGAAAAAAATTGCACAGCTACATGGTGAGTGTTCAGGGAAAAGGGTGAGAAATTTTCAGGCAATTTTGTGGCTGAAGTCAAATACAACTGATACTTACAACAGTTCTTTCAGGTAGTGACAGCACTTGTTTAAACAATGCCTGGTATAATATGGCCTCAGTCACCCATGGGAGTCCTGGGTATCGTAATACAAATAATTACAAACTAAAAGCAAATAAACCATTTAAATCTTCAGGGTTTCTTTCCTGTGAGGTTCCTTTTACTTCAGTTGTTTCACCAGCAAGAACCTAGGATAATTGAATCCCTAAGTTACTTTTAACAAAGTACTAGAAATTTTAAATGCTTATCACACATTAAATACTGAAAATACTGATTTCTAGAATATATACCATAACACAATAGACCATATTTGAACAATTGTATCAAATTCAGCCTTGATTTTGAAACAAAAAAACATTTTTTTTTTTTCCCCTTAAAGCCCAGAGGTCTGTTAGGGTCATGCCTGCAGATATGTAGTTTACAAAACTACTAACGCTATAATGACAGGAACTCTTCAAAAATCATTATACCTTACTTCACATGCCTATATTTAAAATCCTATGGTATCATCACAATTGTATTTTCATGTATTTTTTACATCAGTTTCTAATAAAGAACCATGCTCGGACTTGTAATGGTAATGAACTTATAGATGCCCATCTGTCTCGGTTTTTATCCATTCAAAGTGTTTTCAGCCTGTGGCCGTGCCTGAGGCAAAGTTATATCATCTTGACACAAAGAAATATGAAGTCTTGCCTTGGAGACTTCCCTTGCTTGAAAGCAGCAGCACTGTAAAAGCTCCAGGGTGTTATAATTAAAAATGTATCAATTAGTTATACAGCCAACTAAAAGAAAATGACCGTTAAGAATTATTTTCATCCATATAGCAGGCCTTTCATTGTTCATCTGTGTTTGTACTTTTAAATTACTGATTAAAATGCTGTGTTCCTTGCAGAAAGAGCATACCAAGTGTGTCTTAAATGCCCCCGAGGATTACTAATCTATGAACCCTATGTACTATTTGTTATGTATGTATTTAACATACATTTGAAAAGACATCAATTAAGATGCAGATTTTCTGACCAGTGCTTTGGGCAGCTGAATACAATGTCTCTCTCTAGAAATGCTAATATAATTTTAATAACAGACATGAAATTGAAACTTTAATTAAAGAATGCTTCTTTTTTATTATTTGATCCTTTTTGGTATGTATACAAATGTGGAATATAATTAGAAACATTGTAATTAAAGAAATAATTAGGCACCGCAGGCTGGTATCACAAACATTTAGGGCAATTTCAAGCTTTTACCACCATGTCACATTAGCAAATTCCCTCCCTCATGCAAAGTTTACTAAACAAAATCACCAGCTCTTTAGCCATTTAAAATGAATAAGATACATTAACAAGAAAATGAACATTCTATCTTGTTGGGAAGGGGAATAAAATGATTCCTGCATAAATTAAAACCCAGAAATCAGTTCTACTTGGATGAATGTGTGCAAACAAGTTCCTTTTCATGGACAGCTTTATTTTATTTTAATTAAATGACAGACTCAACCCACTGCAAATAATTGTGGTGTTAATCTCACTACATTAATTTGAACAAAAACTGAGGAAAAACTGGTCAATGTTAATCAAGTGCCTTGGAGGAAGAGAGTACTTTTTGACAGACTTGCATAATGGATGAAGCACAAAATGAGATAATTGGGAGATGTTTGTCCTAGAGGGCACAAAGTTTGTAATTACACGTAAAAAGTTTCATTATACCCTTATGGTAACTCCTTTGCATGCATGAACAACGTATGCTCATAGAAAAACTCAACAAAGGAGGGGTTTGGTAGTTGTGTCAGCTATTTAAACCTGTGCTTACTTTATTATGCTAATGAAGGCCTCAGTCAACAGACTTTCACCTTAGGCAATCTTCTGTAAACTAAATTAATAAAACATTAGAAGAATGCTTAAAATTTGCCATGTTCTTACTTTGCTTACAATATATATACAAAGTACCTAAATTGAAGTGAAGATTGTTTAAACCTGACTTAGAAAACTCTAAATAGCAATATTTACTTTTTCTTTACTATGATCCCTATCATTACTGCCAAAATAATATAATAAAAACTGAGAGCACACTGTAGAAAACACCAACATAGAGACAGTATTTTCACAGGAAAGTAAATTACTTGGATTACCCAGTGGATGATAGTGTCTGACATCAGACGCAAGAAAGTAGAAAATCTAGAGATGGTCTAAAGACCCAGCCTTAGAAAAAAAATTTTCACCAGAAGGAGAGTAAGAGAGACTTTCTCCTGTCATTAAGAGGTTTTGATCAGACTTCTCACTCACAGATTCTGGGAAACACTGGGGTGTTTGCCCTATTTTCACCTTCTCTATTCTTAGGACTAGATAAGAAAACCTTAGAATGTTATCTTATTTCACGTTTCCTTACAACATGTATTTGGAACAATTCTCCTAACACAAAATCAGAATGCACTCTTCCTTTTAATTGTCGTATTTTGTTTTCCAATACCTTATGTTATAAGGTTAAGATCTTTTAGAAAAATGATACCTAAATCATAACAGCAAATGTGCCAGGGGAAGCTTGCATTTCTTACCAAGCATTGGAATGTGAGTCCCAACTATATAAAACTGAAATTAATGTAGTGAAAAGCAACATGTCAAAGTGCAGTTCTTGTTCCAACCACAGATTTGATTCAGTAAATTGAATTATTCTGCAGAAACTGCACAGCACCTGGTTAAATTTTAGAAATTATCTTTAAGAACAAAACAAAAAAAAGCAAAACAAATGAAGCTGAAGAAATGTATCTCTATGTCCAGGTCTGAATTAATTTTCAAGGATTCAGCAAAGAAATTTTGGATAACATTTTAAGCTTTTAACTGATGTAAATTCACCCTTTGTTCATCTAATAGCAAGCAGTTCATATCATAAGACAAGACTAACATCTGAGGGATTCAGCAAGCCTTGCATGGGGAGAATTTAACAAATTTTGCAAATCAAACATAATAAACTAATAATATTCTACTAATGACACTTTCATCTGTGAGGAGCAACAGAGTTTACTAATTCATATCTGGCTTTTAACAGCACAGCAAAGTAAGCCACATACTTCATCCCAGTGCTACACTTTTCTCACTTTTGGATTATTTTTTCACCCTTTTTCATGGTTTTCTGCCCATCTATGAAGGTACACATCTGTTGCCATCAACACCTAAATTGCACATCAGTGTTCCTGATGAAAATAAAAAGTGTCATGGCAATAAGAGAATGTTTTGAAAGCAAGCCAGTTTGTCAGTAAATTATAAGCTTTATTATCATAAAACTCTTACAAATTGAACCCACATCTCATTAACTGAAAGCACAATATGACTGCAGCAATATTCATCTCCCAGAAGAGTGCTTATCTATAGAGGGGAAAAAAAGATAAAACTTTTGCTGAGAGGTGCCACTAATGATAGCATTAACTTTATTTATTAAAGAATGCCTGAACATTTCTGAAAATACACATTTCCACCTCCAACTATGCTGTTCTGATTAAGTAAAATACTGTAGTAATGAATTTTATGAATTTTAACTTTTCTCTCTCACAGAACTGCACTTTAATTTAAAGACAGAAAAATGTTTTATCTTGAGTTTTATTTTCATTGGCTTGCAACTTTTCCATCCCTTCCAGAAGAATAATCTGTAAATGGAACTCTCTCATGACCTGCTCTACACTTTGGGCATAGTCATAAGGAATATTAAAGAAAAACTGCCCCGCTGTTATTGAGCTTGCCAGGCTTAGCTTTTATTTCTAAAGAAATTTCTTGTGTTTCTATAGACTGTTGGAAACTTAATTATAGAAACCACAGCGAATGCTCTGCAATACATGAAATAAAGCATTATAGCGACAGCATTAATTAATGAAGGCAATTATTACATTAGGATTTCCAATCACTTCACACTTCTTACAAACGCGATCATTTGGTGCTCCCAACCAACATCCTAAACTCATACTGCTATCAAGTGAGTTCCCTTAGTTGTTCAATTAAAAGTACACTGCCCAGCGTGAAAGGACACAACCACAGCTCTCACCAGATTCTGAAAACCAATGTCTTGCCACAGCACATCTGTATGCCTGCTGCTTTAAGACAGCAGTAGAAAAGATGATCTTAACCCTCTGACAGCCTTCCTCCTGGTCCTCATCTACATCTGGTGAGGTCTTTAGGGAATGTGTATTGCTGAAAGTCTGAGTAATTCGCTTTAATCTGGGTATCACTCTCAGACTCTCCAATTTTGGCACAAAAGAAACTCTCAAGAGAAACTATAAGTCTTCAACCACCAATGAATTCAAATAAACCATGCAAATATGTATCCCTGGAATCTTAAAAATCATACTTTTTCCAGCTGAAATGCATCTTTTTTTGTACAGGAACTGCATGCATTGGAATGAAATTCATCTTGTAGCATACAGAATAGGTGGAAGGTGGAATTCTACGGTGATAGTATGATATAATTTGTTTTTGAAAGCCTATAATAGAGAAATTTACAGACAAAATGTTAATATGAATGTCTTACAAAAAATTACTAGTTATGAAACTCAAATAGCTTGTCTTCCTTTATTCAGTAATGAGGCCAGCCCGTTTGATTTTCTCCTGTGATAATAATACATATTTAAAAAAAAAACCAAAACACAAAAACAATTTTGCAATTCTCTTTAAATACCATATAAGTCAGTGAAATCTTATTTTAGTATTGTTTACTTTCCAAAAGTGTGTTAGACCTTGATATTGGACTCTAGCTTACAAAAACAACCATAAAAAGACAATTCTGAAACTCGGATATCAAAGTAAATGTTACATAATAATTATTTATTCTGAAGGGAAAATATCAACTCCATGTAGTGAAATCAACTGTGGCTTGTTTCCAAACGATATTGGACAGCTTAAATTGGCAAATATATATGCATTCTATGAAATCTAAGACCTTTGAAATTATTTAATATCAGATGTTGTTTACTAAATGCATGAAACTAGGGAGACAGCAAAAATATTTTATGTAAGTGTTGATGGTCAAAGAGGGTAATAAGAAATACAACTAAAGCCAAATAGTCTGTCTGCAAAAGGTTAATGAACCCTCAACTGATGTAAATCAGAGCAAAATTAAATCCCTACACTATCAGATTCTTTCCTATCTGGTGGTTCTCTTCAGACCCCCTGGAGTTGCCTCTACACCTGATGCTGTGGCTGTTATTCATGCCAAGTCACACTGCACCATGCAGCTGCTCGCCAAATAAGTTTGGTTTGATGAATAGCTAAAATAACAGGCTACTTTCTTATTTTGAAAAGTCTCTCTGAAAATGTAAAACTAAGAGAAAACAGTCTTAATTCCTAGGACATTTTAAGCATTGTGAAAACCATGGATTCTGCTAGGACTGATGCATTTAGCCTCTTGTGAGGGTCTCAGCAAATCCGGTCATCTTGCATATCTGTTTCATTTCCTACAGCTTATCTCTTGCATTTATTACTCTGTATGTACTACTGCACAGATACCAGCCCTTGCTTCTGCTATTATTGTTACCTGTAGATGCATAAGAAGGTAGAAAGATTATTTTCAAATGTATTTTCTTGATCTAAACTTTACTAAACTTTAATCCAAAAATTCTGGAAGACTTTATATCCTAATGGTGTCTAGAAGCTCTTCTTTCCTTTTCCTTTTTTTTTTTGTTTACTCTGATCTCAGAATTCTCCTGCATTCTAAATATTTTTAGTAGCTTTATACTAATTGTAACACATGATAAATATGATTCACAATTTCCCCAATACAATGACAATATAAGGAAAAGGCTTGTTTGTGATGAGATTCAGAGAATTATTATCAAGGGTTTTTTCTTCTAGGTATTTAAAACTGCAGCTATAAAGGATATTCTTTTGATATAAGATCTTCCCTTTCTCTATTTCCAAATTATCTAAATATTTGGACAGCAGACTGGGAATTGCCAAGAAGCAGAAGGTGATGGAATCGGCTTCGTGATGCACAAAACCACTTATGTCAATTTTGTAGCTCTTCTTACACAGATACTTCCATCCTGAGGAAGGACAGAAGCCATAATCGAGGCTGTGAGTTTGGCTTACACACAGTGGATGGACCGGGGTCAGCATGTACACCTAAACAAAATCTCTCCCAGACCAGTTCTTTACTATACCACAATCAACACAAAATTAGTTTGAACTCATATTACTGCAAGGGGAAGCCATTACCTATGCCATCTCTGGCTTATCAGAATTACAATGGTTGGACAATACTGGTAATGAAAGGTAATTCAGATTTTTTTGAGGCTCTGATTCTGTAATACTGCAAACAATTTCAAATAATGTGCTCAGTAAAAAAACTTGAGCTGGAAGGTGAGCTGAGGCAAATATATTTAAAAGCTTATTAAAAATAAAAGCTTATTAAACATTAAGGCCAATCCACAGTATTTACATTTACTAAATACCCATTCAAATAACTCTTTCATTCTTGCTTTTACAGCTGTGTTCACACCATTATTCCTGCAACTCCAACAGGTTTTTCTGTTGGATCAGTGGCAAAGTTTCAGCTTGACTACCTACCTTCTTTACTACCTTTTCACAACACCTCTCACAGCTTGTCCTTGCAGACAAGGACACAAAAAGTAAGAAATATGGCAGCAAACTGCTGCTGTTCTTATGCAAGGATACTCTCCTGGCAACAAAACTGTGTGTATGGCCCAGATATCCACAAAGAGAAAGACTGGTCAAACAGGATTATGCTCCACTTGGTCTTTCATTTTGGTTCCTGTCTGCCTCTGAGATATTATCTCAAATATCTGTCCAAAACAAGAGGGATGATTCATGGCTTACTATGGCACAGAAAGCATAGGCTGGTTGGGACACGGTGTGAAGGCATGGTGGGATGTGGGAGGGCAAGAACCCTTTTGGGATAGCCTTGGAAGACGGTTTTGAGCAAAGGAGCCAAATCTTATGTAGATTATGTTTGTTCAAGCTGGCCACAGGAACTGTTTCCTAGTCTGAACTATTCTGTGGTGGTCTGTGCCCAAGTTTCTCTGCCTTGAGTCTCTTCGGAAATGAAAAAAATAAATAATAATAAAAAAATATTATACTTGGAGTAGAAAATTAAAAGACCAAGAGTCCAGAATAGTGTGCCCAAAGGTGTTACAGAGCTAAAACAGGCCTCTGTCCTTAGCAACTGTACTTTCTTGGGAAGTCTGATACAAGCACCGGCTTAATATGTGTGATCTGAAATCATAGCCTGACATGCAAAGTCTAAATATTAATGGACTTTTCATGTCATTGAATTACTTATTAAAAATGTAGAACCCCCTCCTAAAATAATTAAGCCCTTATTTTAGTAGAAAAGTCACCACACTTCTAATACTTCGTAATCTGTGTTATATGGGTAATTGCTTTCAGGATGGCACGTCAAATTTAGATTCCATTAAATTATTGTATTAAATCTGAACAACATTTATGAACAACCCTTCATGATATTATGCTCAAAAGGGATTAGTTTGTACCAAAAAATTTCCCCAAGTATTCCACAATATTTTTATTTGTCTTCAGAAGACTTTACAAGTTAAAATCTAGCCCATAGCCCAGCCAAGCTCTGTATTACAATGAATAATAAATACATTACATTGGCACTTCTAAACTTTCCTGCAAATAAGCCAAAACACATATCTGCATTTTAGCTAGGCTAAACAAATATAATTAGTTTTTGCTGCATAAAGTTATGGTTTGTTTAAATGTTGTAATCCTTATGCTAAATATAAGACAAAATTCAATTTGATGGCACCAGTAAATATTTCAAAGCAGTTTCATCAATGCTACCTAACATAGTTTTTCTTTTTCTCTCCTGATGACTATTTTACATAATTAGAACTCTTGACAATTTATCCTGCTGTTTCCTACAGATCGGTTAATAGATCTTTCATGAAGAAAAAAGGAAAGAGGAAAAAAAAGAAAAAAAAAGAGCAGGACTTCTACTAATCTGTAAACGATACGCTGATTTCTTGGTGTGTATGCATTAGATTTATATGCAGATGTGATACAGTGAAGAGGAAAACCAAATCATGCACCTGAGATTTTTGGCATTTGGTTCAGATGTTTCAAAACACCCATGTCATCCCTGGGAGATGGTTTAACCACAATCTCATTGATTGAGGTCTACTCCATGCTTAAATCCTTGGCATTTTTAAGTTCCACCCATGATCTATTATGGTAATAGCTGTACTACTTAACTGATGCAGAAACAGGATTTGATTCAACACATGCATAGGAAATCCCACAGTCTTGAGTATTATTTTATAAGCTGTCATGCCACTAAACATCAGGTACCCTTACCTTCTCAGTATGTTTAAATACATCTGTTGCAGGAAGTGAATGCACTAGATATCTTCATATTTCTGAGCTGCAGTGCCTCAACTTTAAGCACCTCCGCTACAGTCAAATCGCACCATTGGATAGGAGAGAGAATAAAATAACAAAGATGTGTCTGAAAGGGCAAAAGCAATTCACTTTCACAACTTTTGCGCACTTCTGACACGTTACACAGAGATCCCAGCCATGAATCATGACCAATCCAGTTTCAGCAGGAGGCAAACAAGAAATTTAAGCCATGGTGAATCTTCTGCTGTCTTTGGATACTATTTAACATCTGTTTGTTTTGACAGCCAATTCTTTTTAGCATTTACTAACTGCACAGGGGAAAAAAACATCCTTAATTGAGGATAACGAACATTCGTGTATCATCACTGAGGATATGAGAACCACCTGATTTAAATGCCAATCAACATGTACCTGGGCCAGATGATCAGACTGGCACATGGCGTATTTATACAAACATGCACACATACATACACACGTAAATTTATATATACATGTCCTGAAAGATTTATGGAATGAGTGAAAAGCAGAAGGTAAAAATATATCTGGCCTTGGGCTCCTAATTCTGTTAGGCTCTTTCCAAATATCCAATTCTAGATTTGCTTGCATTCAGATCTCACTAGCTGAAGGGACGTCTCACTGCTGAGCTCTAACAATGCAAACAGTCCCTGTCCCAAACACTTAGAAAGTAAACAAAGATGGAAATGGGAAAGGTAAGACTAAAATAAAGAGAAATTCACCTTTTCTACATCTCAGCCTACCAATACATCTGCTGGGACAAGGTGCCTTTTTCGCTCTTTCTGAGATCTATTTCAGTGAGCAATAGGTTGATTTTGAATAAGCACTTCTGAACTTTTCTGTTTCCAAGGGATGAAGACTGTCATATTTAAGCCTCCTCCTGACAATTTTGCGCATATTTTCAGTGGAACAGCAATCCTATCTCAAGAGTGCAGAAAGCAGACCTCTTTGCTGATTTGCTTATTAAGGTATAGTTTTCTGCTCATTGGAATCCATCTTACACTTCATTTATTTGCTTTAATCTGTTTCCATGTTAAGAGCAAGATCATATTTATGTTTCTATTATGCTGTAATTTATTTATTAACTTTGAATAATGTACTAAAGTACAGAGCACTGACTGGGAAGAGGCATTTATGAAATATAAGGGAAAATTACTGTTCCTTCAGAAGAACACAATGTCCCTCACCAAAGGCCTTGAAGTCAGAGCCTAAGCACTAATTCTTATCTAATTGCTTTAAATAAGATCTGGTGAATCTCAATCCCTCCAAATTAGAAAACACTTAGAAAATGGGCTGGAGCTGACTGTAGCAAGGTGAAAAACAATTAAATCTGCCACTACATTTTTAACTCATTAATATGAATTTACACAGTGCTGCTAATGCAGGAAGGCAATGGTCTCCCTATTTCAACCAGACCTGGCAATCTGCAAATTGCAAGTATCTGCAACCTTAAGTTCCAGCTACGCATAGAAAAAGTTCTTCAGTTAAAGAGGGTTTTCATTGTTTTCAGTTGGCAGTCGGGTATGTAATTAATCAATTTCTAAATGCTGACGGAAATGTTGGGTTTTGCGCTGTGCACATTTACCATCTTCAAACACCATTTCAAAATTTGGACCACTCAAGTAACTCATCTGTAAACTGCTTCTTGTCTGTTGGTTTATGTCTCTTTCACAGCAGTTTAAATTTTACATGCTGGTTTGTACCGAATGCTTTGTTTCTTTGTATAAATAAATAAAATGCACAAAAATAACAACAATCTATTTCCATATAATAGCAAACAATTTCAAGGCAAAATAGCGGCCTTCAACTGATATTGGACCTACACTGGCACTTCAGAACTGAGGAAAAATTTCTCTGTTGTGCAGCTAAAAGCACATCTAATAAATGCATTTTCTTCAAAAACAATATAAAGAAATCAATTTGATATCAAAAGACAAGATAAACACACACTGAGGGGCAGCATGACATGTCCTATAGTCCTTCACAAATAAGGAAATAGACCTTTTGTCAGTAATGATTAAAAGGCAGTTTTACCAAATACAAGTGACAGCAACACAATAAACATTCTCTAAAGGAACAGGAAACAGCCATCATGTTTCCTGACTCATTTAACTAATCATCTGAACACTTTCAGTTGTTTTCTTCTGTTAAACTCTAAATCTAAGCCAATTATTGAAAGATGAAATGCTGATGACAATTTGCAGTCACAAAAAGGGGAGTGCCATGTTACAGAAAAGAAAAACGCAAATGCTTCCAGCCTCCTGTCTGTATGGTAGGACATCATACACATTGCTGTGTATTGCAGTCACTAAATGGAAGGAAATGAAAGAGTTCTTATGTCTGGTGATATGTTTTACTATTTTCTTAAGCTCTCTGACAAGGAAAATGACAGCAGCCAGTTACACAGGGCTTGAGACTTGAAAAGAAAAAAGCTATTTAGTTGCTAAGGTTTGAGACAATTAAGCATCAGAAATGTGGTCACAACTCTTTAGAAGGAAAAACGTGTCTTGGCAAGACTACTTTATACTTACTGCAGTGAACAATGAACAGATGAACCTCAGTCAATATTTCTTCTTTAATTAATTTTCATTTTAATATACCTCTGTTTGCCTTTTTTTGGACCCGAAATTCTATCCAGGCATTTCATGCTAGTCAGACTGGCAATATTCTATTTTGCAATATGATCTGTATTCATTTAAGATACTAGAAAAAGTCCTGTGTACTTAAATGGTTGAAAACCAAATCCTTCTTACTGTGGGCCCCAACACTCTTAATGGTGTGGCAGAAAATCACTCCAACCCTACCGCAAAGTGTTCTTCTGCAAATCACTTCACTTTTTCTTTCTAAAGTTTCTCCACCTGCTAAATGGATATAATAATAACCCTCCTCTGTGATCTTTTACATCTACCTCACACAATGGATATGCCAAATACAGTACATCGTGTATAAAATGTTCTCCCTAAATCTTTACATGCTACCTCTCGTCGGTCTGTTTTCCTCCAGTTCCAAACAAACCGTACACATCATAGTAAAAGCAACAAAGAAGCAGCTAACAAATACAATTAGCAATTTAAAGGGATGCCTGGAGCTATTTGGCCGCTGAAGTAGTTACTATTGATTTAACTAGAAACTTCTTATCCTCGACTCGGTCAGCTCAGTATAACAGAATTCAATCTTCTTCTTCTTTGACCTTCTTGGCCTAATTACAGAAGGGATTCATGTGAACACAGGATAGCTGCTGACTGACAGCAGTCTTTTACCCAATCACAATTCCAATGCAACTCTAACATGGACATTTTAATTTTTTTAAAGCATTTATTATTTACTAATTAGAAAATTCCTATCTTTCCAGTCTCATCGTTTCTTAGCAACACTTGTTAATTGAAGCATGTGCACTGTCCCAAAGTAGCATACTTACAGCATTAAGTCACATCTGTTAGCAGATCTTTCATTTTTCAGACTTCATCTTACAGAAAGCACAATATTTTAGCATTTGGGTTTTTTTAAAGCATTTTGAGACCTGCATTATATACAAAGTAAACCAGAAAAATTTTAAATGGCCCTTTCTCTGTTCTACATAAAGCTCATTGCAAGAAAACTGTGTTGTTTTGGCAATAACGCAAATTTTTAACTGCTTCACTATTATTAAGAAAGAGTAAACATGCACATGTAAGATTCCCAGCTGGAATTTCAAAACAAAACTCAAAATAGTTCAGCAACCCAGGAATAATCTTTGAAGTCTTTTCAGTTGAGAGGCCATGGATAATCATTATAGGCTAAATACTCAGCTGCTTTTTGGGCAAGTTCTCAATTTCTGCTACCCATCCAGCACTCCCAAAGCCAGATATTTCGTTCTCTAATTGTCTGTATTTCCCCCTCTTCGTCAAGGTTTAGAAATTACATCAAACTACTCACATTCTACTTCCTTCCTTTCCCACACCAAAATGACCACATCACCCACATGGCTAGATTCAGGTTGCTTAGGGACTGAGACAGAGAAACAAGTCCCAACTTGCTGTCAGGCTCCTCGCAGGAGATAGATTTAAATTACATCAGAGTACATAACACAAGGGAGCTCATAATAAGGACAGTGAAAACCTGAAATAATTAAGAATGATTTCAAAGATCCAGGAAGAAAACACCAAGTGATCTCAGCAATCCTTTCTAATGCCAGATGGAGGCTGCAGGAAGAATCTGATATACAAAACCAATCTGCAAGAGCATCAATGGTGTAGAGAGACTAGATTTAGATTAGTATAGTTTTGTTTATTGGATTCTATGACAGGCCTGTGAGAAAAGTAAGTAGAGTTATAATCCCATTACAGAAAGGTAAGCATTGTCTCAGATATGTCTAAAATACAACTGGAGATGTGAAGACAGTACTGGTGGTATAGAGCTGATTTGCATCTCTTGATTCTCCACCTGTAGACTGCTCAGAATTTTACAAGAAAAGAGGTTTCTGATTTTTGATCTTCAAATACTATGGTAGCACTACCATGATTCCACCACTGAGACAGTATTTAAGTATGCAAAGTTATTTTTGATCTCTTTGGCAGCTAAACAAATAAAAAGTATTTTGCTAGTCCCTCCTGGATTTACTTCCACCTGAAGGAATTCCTTTTGGTCTGACATCATTATGTTTTGGTTTCATGTATGTAATTCACCAAAGTATCCAAAATTCAACATTTTATGCCAACTGTAAGACCTAAATGTTAAATATCAATTAAGTCTTGGTAACAGCTTGATGAAAACAAGCAGGCTTTCTTGGGAAAACTAGTTGACAGATCAGTGGTTAAAGGATTGTGAGCTGAAGTTTGACAATTTATCTTGATTTCCTGACAGTTTTCAGTAACTCAATCAGAAGATTCCTCAAGATGAATAAATTTTTCTTTAACAAGCTATTCCTTTTTAGTTATACCAATCTCACAAATAGCAGAAAGAGGTTTTGAAAGGGCATCTGGATATTGCAGAGGAACTTCCTCTTGTACTGTGCACATTGTGAAGTTGGAAGTTATTCCAAAAAATGACAGTGGCTTGAACTGATACGTTCAGCAACTCAGGTCACAGCTCCTAGTTGTAAGGAGACTTAGCCCCAGTGTGATAAACACTTCCTGTATTTTCAGACCTCAGAGCAAAGGAGTTGGGAATCATTATGAACATCAAAAATATTTTCTGTACTACCTGCAGTTGTAAGACCTAAGCCAGATACAGACAATGTGTCAATAACATCTTTCTAACTAACTGGGTCTGTAGATAGTTTTATAAGGGGGTGGTAATGATTTTATTTACAGGTCTACAAACCTTCTCACAATCTTATTTTTATTCATGTTATTGGTAATTATCTATTTACATTTATCCACAAATGCCTTTCATGCAAAAAATGTTACATTCTAGAAAAGAATGTTCACGAAAGCTAGCACATTTGAATCTCCGTCTTCCTTGCTGGATTCAATTATACTTTAAAATCCCTTATAATTACAGATGCTTACAACACACGCACACATCCAAGAGAGGTCTTAGTACAGTGAGAACGGGTTAAGGATTTTCTCCCTCTTATGCTTGTTACAATCATTATCACAAGAAGAGATTCATGTTGTGCTGTTTATTATTTATAGTTCTCATTATATTCTTTGTCACAAGACTGCAGCATCAGAATTTTAATGCCTCATATATTCTGTGGAAGATAATAGTAAAGTGTACTACTTTGACCTTTTCACTGTCCTGTAGTTTGATTCATTAGCCATTCCTATTCTCTCCTATTAACAGCATCAGTAACCTGGGAAGAAGAGGTAGATCAGGCAACCAATCAAAAAGCAGAATATTGAAAAGGTTAAAATCTAGATTTATAAATCTATTCAAAGTTTATAATCCTTTCCAAACTATGCTTGGTATAAAAATTATATCTCAGTCTTCTGGCAAAGATTGTTGCTGGAATACAACTAATGTAAATAAACTACTCACTTTAACTTTTGAGATTGAAAGCCTTTGCTCTTTAGAAAAAGTCAAAGGTGAATGAGCTCGTTATATAGTCTATTTGTCAGATACCATGTCTATCAATTTATGTCCAGGTTATAGGTACAGTTTGAGGAAATACTGTAACCATTGCTTTGTCATGCAATAATGATATTGTAAGTGCCAGTGAGAAGTGCTGCTTGTAAGACATTGTAAGAAAAATATCTTGAATAACGTACTTGTATTTCATTTCACAATAAAGCACATTTCAAGTAGGAAAGCCGAAGTGGCTTATACACAATTATTTCATGATCAGCAAGTATTCTCAAATGATTTCTTAGATAGTGTTTACTGCACAATACGACTAGACTCTCAAGTACAATATAAAGACACTCCTATTATAATAAAGATAATGATGCTAATAGCAAATGAAAAAAATATGGGAGTATAGAGGAGAAATAAGAAATGCATTCATATCACCTTTCCATTTGACTACTGCACAGTCACAATTTAAAAGCAGAATTATTTTAAATTTCTTTAAAAGTTAAACAAATGACAAAATGGCAATAAACCCATATCCTTTATGTGCCTTTGCTTACCTTAAAATATATCACGCTACATATTATTGTGCTATTGACTGTAGCATATAGAAGATTCAACAGCTCAATAATTCCCTAAACTAATGAGAATTTTATAAAAATTTGGTTATGCTAAATCTCCCAGAACTGCTATATTTCTCAGCACCTTATAGCATTCTAAATGGAAACTATAAATAAACAAATGAAGTAAACAAATTCTGTAAACTCAGAATTTCTTTACCTCATTCCTATTAAAATTGGGTTTTACTATGTATCCACAGATAAATGAAAAGAAGCATGGGACATTATCATTGAAATAGCTTTGTTAGAGCAATAGGCCCATGGGGGATTTACTTTCTGCTTCAAACACTTTGCCATAACAGACTGTATCGGGTTTGCGTGGCAAGGTTTTGGTAGTGGGGTGGCTACAGGGGTGGCTTCTGTGAGAAGATGCCAGAAGCTTCCCCTATGTCCGATGAGCCAATGCCAGCCGGCTCCAAGACGGACCTGTCGCTGGCCAAGGCCGAGCCCATCAGCGACGGTGGTAGCACCTCTGGGATAACAGATTTAAGAAGGGAAAAGAAGTTACAGGGGAGTAGCAGTTGCAGCCAGAGAGAGAGGAGTGAGAAGATGTGAGAGGAACAACTCTGCAGACACCAAGGTCAGGGAAGAAGGAGGGGGAGGAGGTGCTCCAGGCGCCGGAGCAGAGATTCCCCTGCAGCCCGTGGGGAAGACCATGGTGAGGCAGGCTGTCCCCCTGCAGCCCATGGAGGTCCACGGTGGAGCAGATCTCCACCTGCAGCCCATGGAGGACCCCACGCTGGAGCAGGGGGATGCCCAAAGGAGGCTGTGACCCCGTGGGAAGCCCGCGCTGGAGCAGGCTCCTGGCAGGAGCTGTGGCCCCGTGGAGAGAGGAGCCCAGGCTGGAGCAGGTTTGCTGGCAGGACTTGTGACCCCGTGGGAGGGACCCACGCTGGAGCAGTTCGTGAAGAACTGCAGCCCACGGGAAGGACTCACATTGGAGAAGTTCGTGGAGGACTGTCTGCCGTGGGAGGGACCCCACGCTGGAGCAGGGGAAGAGTGTGAGGAGTCCTCCCCTGAGGAGGAAGGAGCAGCAGAAACAATGTGTGATGAACTGACCACAGCCCCCCTTCCCCATCCCCCTGTGCCACTCGGAGGGGGAAGGAGGTAGAGAAAATTAGGAGTAAAGTTAACCCCGGGAAGAAGGGAGAGGTGGGGGAAGGTGTTTTTAAGATTTGGTTTTATTTCTCATTATCCTACTCTGATTTGACTGGCAATAAATTAAATCAATTTTCCCCAAGTCGAGTCTGTTTTGCCCATGACGGTAATTGCTGAGTGATCTCCCTGTCCTTATCTCGACCCACAAGCCTTTCATTTTATTTTCTCTCCCCTGTCCTGCTGAGGAGGGGAGTGATAGAGCGGCTTTGGTGGGCAGCTGGCGTCCAGCCAGGGTCAACCCACGACACAGACATTGATGACTTCACAAAAAAAAGAACTACGCACTCTTTTTTCCTTTTTGTTTATCTGAGAGCTTACTGTTTCCCTTTTTCACATTCTCAGCCGTTGTGTAGTTTAACAATTTGCAGAGGTGAAGCTAGGAGGGATATACTTGTTTTTATTCAATGCAGTCTTCGTCAAGCAGCCAATAAATGTGTTTTATTGCTCTTCCCATAGTAGGCATTATTGCCTCCCCTATGTAAAAAAGGCCATATATTTTGAGTTCTTATAGTCACTCAATAGCTAATCAGGAACTCATACCATTATAAATGTGCTGAAGACAATGCATAATGTCACAGCCTGAGTGTTGATTATTCCTTAAAAAAGAAACTTCTATTAGTAATAGGTCATTTGTGCAGTATCATGGCTAACTCTAGGCATAAATTATTTTTTAAAGCCAAATATATTTATATAGTAGGTGTTCTTTAAAGATCACCAATAGAACATAATGTATTTACATAAATTACAGGGTAAAAATGCTTTCCTGGTACTAGTTTCATTCCTTCCTTTTTCATTACTTGGACCAGTGCATAAACTATATATTGCTGTCTCTACAATCTCAACATAAACTCATCTTGCGTTTCCAAAGGTTTCTGTACTAAATTTGTTTTCTTTATTAATAAGTGATAACATTTCCACATAACACATTAAACACCTGTATTCTTATGCAGAGTACTGTGAAGCCTTTTAGCAGTTTCATAACGGCACTGGCATTTTATTTCATCTGAGCTGTCTTCATTACGCTTGCACTGCATTTAGCTTTGCCAGATGCAAAAGAATTCACTATTTATCTCAAGGCACTGGTGTCCCTTCCCGCTTGCCTTTCTGCACTTGGCACTGTGCTTACACAGCTGATGCCCCTCAGAGGGAGTCCTCAGTAAGTACTGGCCCAAGAAGTTGTGCAGAATTTTCCACGCTCCAATCCAGCTCACGACAATAATTCCTGAATAGCTCGGTAACAAGTTAGAAATAAAGCCATCTAAATAAAAACCTTACTTGACAAACTAGCCTAATAACACAGTATTTAATCTGAAAACAACGAATTGTAACAACTACACATCTGTCCAGAGATATTAGACTCTTCCTGCCCACCCATAAAGTTTGAATTAGGGGAGGTTTCAAGGGCCTTTACTCTCCAGTTCTTCCATGATATCCAGGCTCCATAGGGATCTTTCCACTCTCCAAAACCCAAGCCACTCTTCAAAAAGATGTGCGTGACGTGTGATGAAGTTTTCCTGGAGCTTCTTTAATTTAGAAATCAGAATCAGAAAGGCATGCGTACAAACTCTCACATATTTATGTAGGCTCCTGTATTTTCTATTACTGTCCCTCCTCAGTGCTATAGAGGTCTTCCTCTTATGTTTGGTCAAGAAGATATTTTAAAACAAAATCACATAGAAGATGAGCCATTCTATGATATCCCTAACAGTAAATTTTATTCAGATTTCCTCCTCACCATAACAATTATTTAATTGCATTAGAAAAATCTCTGCAGATAATAACATTTAGCTTATGTCGTATCTTCGAGAAAAGATAACATTAACTTGCTTTTGAATTATTATAGATGTAAGGTCTAACTATTAGTATTAATTTTTCAACCACATACATTGGGTATATAAGTTTAGAATAAGGACCAAGTGCAACAGCATTTTTAAATTTCATATTTTATCCTAGAAAGGAGAGAGAGGGTAGATTTATAGTAGAAAACCAGAAAAATGTGAATTAATTTTTCCCCCCAAGGCTTCAATTATCATCACGACATTTCTGCAGACTCTTTCATGTTGCACCTGTCCCTAAGACACAAGAGACAGATGTCAGTAGAGAAGCAAAGTAAAACAATTCAAAAATATTCACAGCCAGTGTGACATAGGGGGGTATATTTTGAGTATATTTTCTGGAGGAAAAAAATACCATCATTATGGTGTTAAAAAATTAAAGCCCTAATATAACAATTAACATGTAATTGCAGTATTATACTATGCTACGTACTAAAATTGCAGGGAAAGTGCAATTAGGAATGAAGCCCTTTCCTCTTCGTGAGGTAGTAGGAATCACAAATACATTAATAATATACTTTCTGTGAACTAAACAAGTTTCTTCGTAGTAGTCCTTTGTTTGCCACACTTTCAAAGGCATTATGTAGCACACAACTCCTTAAATGTAAATCCATCAAGCACTGCAGATCTATTCACATTTCAAGTGAAGCAACTTATTTCACAATTTCTTAGGCAATGTCTCTTGGGTTTAGCTGTAGGCAGGAAATGAAGTATAATTAGCACTTTTATGTGGCATTAACAATCAATCTTGTTAGTTCATTACTTTTTAATATTTGCACCAGTCTTCTGAAAGCAGATGAAGACTAACTGTAATTTCCATATGTGAGATTCGGTGACTATAAAGCTCAAAGAATGTTCACTTTAATCAAAACCACTATGATGTCTTCAATTAATTTTTTTCCCCAAGATCTTTTTGCAAACTTAGTTTATGTGACTGAAGTGCTAATCTGAAATGTTTATTCACTTGATTCTGATTTTTCAGCTCACAGACATGGCCAGGGTCATAAAGAAAGGCTGTCTATACCAGCACAGAGCTGAATCCATTTTTTTATGGAAAAAATACAATAATGTTAACTAAAGTGCTGAAATGGGAAAAAAAACCATAGATATTCTGAATTAGAGATAGGTCTGAGCAGGGAATTTAAATGATCAATCAGGGCTTCTCAGCCCTCTACCTATAAGAATACTTGAAACCTTGAGTTTTATTTATTATTACAGAAATTGATGCTGTTGACAGTTTAGATCCTGGTATGCGGATTCTGAGGAACACTTTCCCAAAACACTTGGCATATGTGCCTTTGGGGTGTTAGGTAAAAGCCAAGTCTAATTAGGTTTACTACACATGCTGTAAATGAAAACGTAGTGAATCAAGTGGTCTAACACTCAGATTGCACAAATATGTATAGTTCACTAAACCATGCAACAGAGAAGGCATTTTGAAAAGTTCTTCAAAAATTTAGCCCCACATTGGTGCTAAATAAAAGCTTTCCTTTTTAATTGTTTATGCTGCAAAACAAGATTGGCAGCTCAGAGCTTGCATTTAAATTGAAAGTGGCAAAAGGGTGTTAAAATCTTTGTAATCCGTGGTTTCTTTACACTGGACATTAGGAAGCATTGCTTTACCAAAAGGGTAGTCAAACACTGCAACAGGATTCCTAGAGAGGTGGTTAATGCTCCAAGCCTGTCGGTGTTTAAGAGGCATTTGGACAATGCCCTTAATACCATGCTTTAACTTTTGGTCAGCCCTGAATTGGTCAGGCAGTTGGACTAGATGATCATTGGAGGTCCCTTCCAACTGAAATAGTCTATTCTTTCTATTCATTAGCTTTGATCATAACTTCAAATTACAGAAGGTATTCTTTTAGGACATACTGTATCTCTGTAGCCACAGAGAACCCAAAAGAAGTCAATTTTTTGATTTTCAGGGCTGCCCTTTAGGCTCAGGTTTTACACTGAATCAAGGATTTTACATTCATGACATTTTATAACTAAGGATAATATGTCATTATAGGAACCTTACTTTTTATGGCCAAAATCTACCTCTTCGATTAGTTCCTTTTTCTTTTGAGTCACTTTGCCCCCTGCTGTACAGAGAGTTAAATACTGCAACTAGCATACAGATGTGTCACGCAGATGTTATAACAGGCATCTCTGTATTTCATTTGAAATACCTGTTTTCAGAAGCTAACAGTTCCAGTTTCACAATCATTAGAATTAATGTTGTAATTGTGCATTCCAGTCTTAGTCACAGCCTAGGACTTCACTGTGCTATGTGCTGTTGAAGTAAACAGAAACACGGACTAACAGAAGAGGAAAAGGAAACAGCGGGTCACAGCACCTTTGTCAGCAGGACTGGAAATAACCTCAGTGAATAAGGAATTTAGCCACTATTATAAGTTTATAAGTCTCCAGGCAAAAAAGTTGAGGTAGAATGTGAAGGTGTATGAAGAATTATCTTAACTGATACTTTGTGGACTTTTTTTTGAGATTTGAGCAGCGCTGGGGGAGGAAAGTACTTGTTTTTAAGTTTAGCAGGTGAGAAAAACAGCCTTAACAGTATCTAATCATAGTTGAGAGTCAATTTACCATTCCTGAGTGAGAAACATTAGGCAGAACCTGGTAAGATTTGCAAACAAAGACATTTATCCTTTGTCTTGTGAGCTAGAACCCAATAACCAATGCCACCAATGTGTGGCATGGCCTGATCACAGGAAATTTTCTAATCAAAGTTGGGTTGTTTTTGTTTGAACAGTGCACTTCTGTAGATTCTGTAGAAATTTGGACATTTCTTTGTCCAAAATACACCGGGTTCAGTTTACTTTCATCTTATCCAAAGCAGGACTGTCTACATCCTTTTATATATTCTTAGCAGGTTTTGTCTGTGACCAGAGGCAAATTTTATCAAGTTATCTAGGAGCTCCGCTCCTGAAAACTACTTGGGAAAAATGTGGTACCTGCAAAACCAACAAAGCAGCATGGTTCAGACATATATACACATACACACACACATATATATACTTACATGCTTTACTTGAAAAAGAAAGAAAATTGGAACAAAATAAAATTAAAAGAAAAAGAACTAGATCCAGAAACCTAGCTCCCCCAACACTTCTACTCACTTAGCTAAAGCAACGAGCAAGAAAAATCTGAGACATCACTCTGAACAGATAGGAGAGGGGAAGAATCATATTTATCAACCAGAGAAAATGAAGGCACAACAATCAAGATGTGATGACCAAAGCCTATATGACAGATTCAGTTATTCAATAATTCAAACACTAATAGATTTGCTGTTCGTTAGACGTCCAAGGCTGTATCTCGGCAATCACAACTGCATGCAAAATACAGTTGCTGGGCCGTAAGTAGTACCCACCACATTCTGTTTAGAGTGAGCTGTTTATGAAGGGTGGCACAAAACAAAACTAAATTGTAGTGAGTTACAGTTACAGTATTGGCTTGAAACAGTTAACGGTGGTCAATCTAGCTTGAAAGTTCCCTGTACTATGGATTTTAGCCAGATCCTTAATGGCACTTGAACATTTTTATTGTGGTAGCATTATGTACTAGCATATTAAACATTTACTACAAGCGTTTTGTGGATGTGAGGTGAAAGACTTGAAATACTTCTCAACATCTCTAAGTACTATGAAAAGAAATACATAGAGACTGGATATATCATGACATTTCTAAATCCAGCCTACAAGACAAACAAATGTAAATTGCATTACAAAAATATTTGCATTTCTTACTTTCATTTAAACCACACCACCCTGTTTGAATATCACTTTTCATATTATGTTTTACACATATCGGGGTTGGCAAAAGAAAACAATGACTTTCACAATATCCGTAATCAATACAGTAGCAATTTAATTGATTAGTTAGGCTATGTTCTCCAGATTTTCAGAATATTTTGGGCCGCATATATTGAACTCTTGACAATTTGGCAACTGGTATCATAATGGCACTCTCTCTAGTGCCAGCTAGTAGTTTAGCCACTACTCAGACACCTAGATGTAAAGCTGAGCTCTCAGTCCTAACTGCAGATGGTGAACTTTTGAAAATGTGGCATTGCATTAACTTTTTGAGCAGTAGTTTGGTTTTTATACTTACGACTGCTAAGTTATGGCAATGGAAAAGGATTTACATCTTTCAGTACCTACTGTATATAAGAACAAATAATAATACAGCACAGTCTTCAAACCAAATGAAACCGCAAAATAAACTGAAGCCCCATACTGTATACCCTTTCTTCTTAAAATATTTGAAATGTGCATATTTTAGAGTATAATATGATCTATTTAAAACCTATTTCATACTTCATCTTGCTCTTTCCTAATATCAGCAGATGAGCTGTTTTTATAATCAGAGGCACTGTCAGCTTGTCACATTCTGCAGTTCAAAATGTCAGATGCACTGTAAACAGGCTCAGAGTAAGCCAGACACTTTAGAACAGAGAGACTGCATGCTGAGTTCGGATGTAGAGGATAGATGAACCCTCTTTATATTACACAGAATAATACATGAGCCAATAGTTGTTATAAGGGCAAATTTCCTTTGAGGGATTATGATGAACAGGATAACTGTGGGCACTGGAGCACCTATCAATAGAGCCCTAGCAGTCTCATTCCTTTTCTCCCTGAATTATCCTTTTAGAAACATGTATGCTGTATCAGTATAAACACTCTAAAATATCTGCTTATTTCAATTTCTTTTCTATCAATTTTGTGGGTGTTCTCTCTTTCTCTCTCCCTCACCCCCCAAACTGTTTGACACGTGAATGGTAAAGTTGGCTGTGAGTAACCATTTGAAGGAGAATAACATCTATACAGCCATGAGTGCAAAGAACTATGAAGTCTTGTATGTTTTTGGAGGAATCAGGAAGAATCTAAGTCCAGATAGAATGTCATTTGTTGAAATGTAGAAATTTCCATTTTTTTCAATTTCTGTGTAGTTGGAAAGGATAGCTTACCTCTTTTTCATCATATATCTGCCCAAAAGCTACCTAAAAATGTGTATTTCACTAGAAAAACTAGCATTTGGCAGGTCAATGTGAATGCATCAAAGGAAAACCTTTTTCTAAAGCAAAGAACTTTGAATTAACCAAAGCTTGTTAGAATGAGGATAATATTAGCAGCAGTGCACTATTTCTATGATTACAGTGCTGGCATATAAATATTTGTTTAAAAGAACATTTTATTTTTTTTTTTTTTAAAGAAACAGACTATGTTGTTATCATAACTGTAATAAGCCCAAAACATTTTAATCAGACTTTCCTCTGGGACCAAACAGTGAAATAACGAAAGTCCCCCAACTTTATTTTTGGTATGTAAAAGAGAACATGCCTAAATTAATCCTTGCATCTTTCCGCTGATGGATTCATAAATAATTATGTCCTAGAGGATAAAAGCAGGACTCCTAAAGACTGCAAAGCAGAGAAGCTGAACTACCGCTTCTTCAAACGCCTTTTAATCTACACCAGCAATTGTGAAGCAAGTAGGATGGAGTCCATGAAGGACTTAAGATACCAAAGTCACTCCCTCTGAATTGCATCATCCATTAGCTGAAATGGTGGGGATGGCTATAAAGACACACAGACACACATAAGCAGGTCATAAAGATCAGACACTTCTCATCTGCATCACAGAAAGGCCAATCTACACTTCTTGCATAGGCCAACATACTTTCAAGCATATAGTGCTTAAGTCTTTGCTCCGAAAACTTGCTGTGAGCAATCTCAGCAGTCAGTGTGTATTGAGACCACTTTTAACAGGGTAAGATAAATGCTAAGTAGGGAAATGTTATTGATCACTTCTGGCAGTGTGTTCTTTTTGCTGTGTCTTTCTCAATCCCTGTAACCTTGCTGTAAAAGCACTAGTGTCGATATCAAACATTTTTATTCTACTGGTCAAAAGCTATTTCTGCTAATACCAGCAGGTGCCACTGACTAAGGCTGCATTAACTGAGCATTGCTCCTCACTTTTGGCCAAGCCCTGAAGGATTGCGGTCAAATGTTTTCTCCTCATAAAGAAATGGCTCACAAGAAAGATCATTCTCACTGTTCTTGCCAGTTACTGATTTAAAACCAAAGACTTGTCAAGATTCTGGTCAGTATTTAGTCATGGGAAGGTGGCGGGGAGAAGGAGTGGTCAAAGTGTTACATAATCTGATTGGATATTTCTTTCCGTTACATATATATATTTTACTATTTGTAATACTCCCATATCACTGCTATTTTTGCCAAATTTCAAAAGTACTTTTATTCATATAACTTTCGTTTTACAAAACATTTGGTGTCTTTGTGATACCTTGATCATTTCCATTCTGAAAACACTAAACTGCAATTCACGTTATCATAACTTCTTCTTGAAGGTAGTATACTGATATGTGCTTACAAAAGGATAATCTCAAATTAATACAGACATTTTTTGTGATCAACCTATGCTTAGTAGGTGCATGCACCTAAACTAATCTCTAAATAACTGTTATCTACAAATCTCTCTCAACTTGATACAATTATGTTATGCTGTGAAGGGTAAAACATCAGATTGGCATTGCTTGTGTTATTTTAGTGAACACAGTCTCCTATTATCCTGTTTTAGAGGAATTCAAGATGGAGGATAACTGCCAGCACTAGATCATACAAAAAAGCAATGGCGGAGTGGGGGGGTTGTCTCACAGGCACACAAGGATCTACTATTAAGAAAAGACAGAGTGTAAGATGAAGGTAGTGTTAGTCAATGAGATTTAATGCACATAATAAATACCAGAAGATGAAGGCTGATCCATTCAGTCAAGCAGCTACCTACGCAGAATGGTTCAGGACCATTAATGATGATGACATACAGTAACAGTTCTGAAAGACGTGCTATATATTGAAAGTCTGTAGTGGAAAATACAGGCAGAGTGAAACTATGATGCTTGATTCAGGCTTGTACCTGAACAGTATCCAACTGTAAAAAGAGGCATTTAATATGTAGCTACAAATATAGTAATATTTTACTCTGCAAAGAAAATGAAAAAGGAATATAGAAAGATAGATTACTAAATATAATAAACAGATTTTATGCATTCACAAGGTACTAAGGTACTTGATAAATTCTCTGTAAGTGTAATAATGTCTGTGGACTGGGAAAACTAATTGCCCTTAAATCACTACTTCTGCACTGGTGCAACCTGGTGGAAGTGGGATAACAATGAAATCTCTGTTAATTGTTGCCTAACAACATAATACCACTCTCCTTTAACATTAATACTCAAAATTTTACTGATACTTACACTGGATTTTTGTGTTCTGTTTGAGAATGTTGCAATATCCAGTTGGGTTGCCATGATTAATTAATCCATCAGCTGGCTAATGAAGAACGGTAGCTGTATGTCACAGAATTTCAAGGATAACCAACTTCTCAAGGATCTCAAGTTGAAATTTTTCTGCTGACAAGTGGTCGAATTGAATTTAAATGAGCTGAAAATCAAGTCTTTTTAGACTTCTTAATTTTTATAAGTAGCTTTCTTTGTGACAATCCTATTATAATTACATATAGTTCAAATTGTTCTACATCACATATGTCCCAAATAGAAGTAGTCTTCCGAAATCTATTATCTTAACTTTGAAAACTTATTACTTTATCTCTATTTTTGATTGACTCCTTGATGCTTTTTTTTAACTAAATCTATCAGTGGGAAACTTGGAAGCACTTCCAAGCATCTATGGCTTTGCTTCTGAGCCATTTTTAACCCCACATGTGGAGTGAATATTGAGACTGCCTTCTAATCCCTCTTCTCTCCCACCCAGTATCCAGAAGAAAGAAACCTGAGTGCCCAGGAGGGAGTTGCAGCACAATCTCCAGCTTGGACTAAACAAACCACAGGATTCCTCTGTGCCCTATGATCCATATCACTTACTCATTTGAGGTGAAGTCTCTCCCTACTGGTATGTTTCATGATAGGTAGTTACACCAGTATAGCCCAAACTAAGCTCAAAAGGCATCTAAATAACTTTATTCTTTCCATGATGACAATGGCAATACATATAACTAATAGTATCTGTTAACACTACAGTTTATCTATAAGCACACTTTCTTTGAAATAAAGAGCTTACTTTTCTTGTATCTTCTAAGTTAGTAATAGCAAGACTTATTCTCAAAGACACCATATCTGAAGTACATTGCAGTACATCCAGCACTGTGAGGTACAGTCTGCACTCCAGTCAAATACAAGCTTTGTGGTGCTGCATCAGATCCAATATTCCCTAGGGCTACATGCTGCCGACTGTACATGGAGAGAAGAAAAAATGTTTCTCCTACATTTCTGTGTTCCTTGGACATCTCTCCAATTGTAGGCAATACAGTATTGCCACTCAGTATGAGCTGAGTAGGAGCAACTTTCTTGATGGAATAATGCATTATTCACAAGGAGAGAAACAGAGCGAGCTGGCTCTCAGTTGCTGAGTTGTTTTGTTCCCTTTCTGAGAACAGCGCTTCAGCTTAACATCTCCCTTGCTTCAAGAATTACCTCCTGGGCCTTCTAACTGGCCCTCTCCAGTCTCTTAAAAAGAAAAACAAAACAAAACCAAAAAACCCCAAACAAACAAGCTAAAAGAGGCAGTATATGGCAAGAAGAGTTGGCTAAGTGTGCCTTGGGAAGGATGGTATCAGTTCGAGAGAAAGCAGTGGTCACTGCTGAGAGCGGATCTGAGCCAGCATCAATTCAAATTGAGGACAGCCGGGGAAGAACCTGTTTTCAAAAATATTATGTTGAAACTAGCTGATTGCATGTGCAAACAGCACTGGAAATGCAGTTCTTTGAATAAAGGATAGGACTGAGTTCAATGCAAGGCTATGCTGTTAATTAGCTATGAGATATTGAAAAGCTTAGTCAGCACAAACATTCAGAATAAGCATCCCACTGATTTTGGGAATATTCAGAGCTCCTAATTTTAGAAACATGCAGACACTAAAAAACATTTTACTCTTCTTAATGTTTTAACTTTAAATCCTCTAAGATCTGGCTTATTAATTTGCAAAACAAGGACAGTAATTTTACTAACACTGAACCATCTAACAACTCAAGCAGTGTCAAATAAGTCCTCTCAGTTAAGTGTACGTTAACTCCCACTGAAGTCAACTGAAACTACTTTTTGAAAACCTCATGTTTAACTCTTTAGAGTATCTTAGACACCTTTTCAAGATAATTTCTTTAGTTTTTCAACTACTTTAAAGGTAACGGTTGTCTTATTTGGTACAGGCAGCTGGACAAACACAATGATATTCAAAGCTGAGAGAAACGTTAAGATTCTGCTCATGTACGAATTCTTCACTGGAGTTTATAGTTACAACCACTAAAAATAATTTATTCTTTAATCTTCTAATAAGACTTCTGAAATACATCAAGTGCGTAGTCAACGGACACAGCCTGATTACTTGTAGAAAATGTCGCTCCTGAATACAGTTACAGAAAAACTAACTTTATCATTGGATTAACCAGGGTGAAAAGAATATGTGAAGTCATATTCCAAACTTGAGGGTTTGTGCCAACCATTTTGCTTCTTCCTGTCTACAAAACCAGTTATGATGTACCTATTGTAAGGAAATGGGATTCAGATCTAAATCCACATTTTGTAAATTGCAGACCCCCATACATGCAATTTGTAAATTGCATACCCCCCAATACAGACCCCTGAGGGACACCACTCGTCACTGATCTCCATCTGGACATTGAGCCGTGGACCACTACTCTCTGGACATGACCATCCAACCAATTCCTCATCCACCCAACAGTCCACCCATCAAATCCATCTCTCCAGTTTAGAGAGAAGGATGTTGTGGGGGACTGTGTCAAAGGCCTTACAGAAGTCCAGATAGACGACATCCGTAGCTCTTCCCTTCTCCACTGATGTAGTCACTCCATCATGGAAGTCCACTGGGTTGGTCAGGCAAGACTTGCCCTTGGTGAAGCCATGCGGCTGTCTCGAATCACCTCCCTGTCCTCCATGTGGCTTAGCATAGCTTCTAGGAGGATCTGTGCCATGATCTTCCCAGGCACAGAGGTGAGGCTGACAGGTTGGTAGTTCCCAGGGTCCTCCTTTCTACCCTTCTTAAAAATGGGTGCAGTGTTTCCCTTTTTCCAGTCACCGGGCACTTCACCTGATTGCCCTGACTTTTGAAATGTCCTTAAATATGCATACACAATCAAAATATTTGGTTTTGATGAGCCATTTAAGATGAAAGTAGGATTAAGCAAAGCGGCAAATGAAACTCTCTGAAATTCAAATATTTAAATAACCATCCAGCTCTTCTCCGTACTTCTGAAGCTCTGTATCTTCTGATTCGGCACAATAAGAAGATGACAGCTGTGCCTAGTGACTGCAGGCTCATGGAACCCGCCACTGCCTGCCAGTTCTGGTAGTAACTTGGTTTATTATTTTGGCAAGTTGTTTAACCTACTGTGCTTCAGTGACCTGATCTGTTAACGAAGAAAGTGATGGCTTGTGATTATATTGAAATCTATGGTTGAAGAGAGTTATACAAGAGTAAGGTATTATCTAAAAAAGGAGGAAAAGGAAAAAAAGAATAATCATTCTTCTGATATTTCTTGTACAAGCATAAAGAAAGAATGATACAGGAAAAAGAAAATGTCTGTCTGAACCCAGTCCTTCATACAGCAGTGAGTTATTGTAAATGATCTGCCTGATAAGTATGTGCAAGACTGGGGTCCAGTTCAACAAACCAAGATAGCTTGGCTGCAAATGATAAAAGTTCATTACATCACAGCTACTACAAGATCCTACTAAATGATCCATACAGCTGTTGTCTTAAACTATACACAAGTTTTCAAAATCTGGGAGAAAAATCATGTGATAACACCATTCTACCTAATATCCTGACAGACAAAACATATTTAAAAGTAGGTATCTGGTTACAATCTGGTACATCAAGATAAAAATAGTAAGTAAAAACTGCAAGCTCCAGGTGGCATCATGAATCCAGCAGATGTGAACACTTGTCTCTATCTTGCAGCACAGGATTTGGGGAGAGGACAGAAAACAGGGAAGGATGGGGCAGGACTGAGAATGGCTATGCAAGTTCCCCATCCTGCTTCAGGACAGATAAATTTGTCCAGCATCCTATTGTTTGCAGGTAGTATTCTAGACAACTGTCTCTTGTTATAATGCATAGCACTCTTGCAAGGTTTACCAGGTTTGGGGAGAGGTACTGAGTCATTTCCATTAGGAACAGATTGCTATGCTCCAGTAAAAAAAAAAAATACAGAAAATCCTGAAAAAGACCTTTGCTGTTTCTCTACACTTAATCTCTTAGATGTTTTGGGTTTTTTTTTCCCATTTTCACTTAATACAAAGTGTGTGGCAAACAACCACTAGTACTTAATCCAACTTAAAAGCTGAAAAGCAGTATCTTATAAAATTGATACACTTATTTAATAATAAATAGCTTTTTCTAGAGAAAAGTATTCAGCAAGTTAGAGATCTATACCTAAAGTCATGATTCTAACCTTGAGGTTTTGCATCAAAAATTTATTTCTTTATAAAAGAAAATAGATGGAGTTACCTCCTAGAGGATCCTTTTCCTCTTGGGAATAGATTTTGGTAATTAACTTAACGGACCGCTGGATGCAATCTTTTTCTTCATATACATGAAGCTGATATAGCACTTATCAGAAAGAAAAGACTTCTAAAGGAACATAACCCAAAATGACATTTGCAAGTAGTTTTTCACAGCCTGCATTGCTGGTAAAATTGAATATATTTTAATCCTCATAAATTGACAGTTTCTCATAATCAAAAATCAAGTAACCATTGAAAATATCATTAAAAATTAGAGCAGATTTCAGAAAAACCAAATGGATACACCCAAGTGTATCCCACTTCATTTACTGCAAACTACTTCTCAAGACAAGAAATAAAAGGCAGGTTTAAAAGTCTAACAAAGTTCCAGAAAGAGAGAAAAAGTTTATAACAGGAATTGAGTATGGCACATCTGATATACTCTTATTCTGTTCATGTGCTACTTTTTTTTTTAGCTTGCAATATTTAGGTGTTCCTTTCTATGTTTTCTGAAATGAAAAATCAGATGAAAAGCAATGCAATGTCCATTTATGTCTAATATTACTACTGATCTAAAGATGTTCACATTAAGTACCAGGAATTTTAAACCTCACAGAGGCAATTTTGGGGCTTGAAAGGTGCCTTTTCATAACCTTTGAATCTATTTAGATTTTGTGAAGTTATCAGTATTTTATCATGCAACAAAAAATAATTAAACATTTTGTAGCCAAGTTCAGTGAGTATGGATACAAGCACACATACCAACACACCATAAAATGGCTAAGTACAAATTTCCATTTCATGCTGCAGCATATGTTAAAAAAAGAAATCTAACTTCATGGTTTTCACTTAAATAATTCTGAAAATAAACAGAAAATCACATATTAAAAAAATAAATACATGGTCTTCCTTACATTTGCTAATAACTAGAAGTATGGGAAGAGCCTGCTAATTCCCAATACAGAAAAAATGAGGGCAAACATTGCTATTGAGGTGGTGATATGCTCTAAAGCGATATGGATAAATCCTTCTTGAAAACGAAAACAGTGGAACTGGTCCCTGTCCAGAGGAGCAGTGAAATGTGACCAAGGAGGTCTTATCCTACAGACAGATTTCTCTAAATACAAATGAGATCAATGGAATACCCCATTTAAGCCTTTACAGGCAAATCCACCTCTTGCTTCCTCTATAACATGGTTGTTTTTGGAAAGAAACCCCTCTGACGCTCAGTCAGGGAGTGATACACAGTGCTTGCCCCCAAGGCTGAAGAACTGAAGTCGTGCCAGGTACTAGTAATGGAGAGGATCCAGAGAGAGGATTTTTTCCCCCGAGTCCTTTCTTACAGAAATACCCTTTTTTTCCTTTTTATGACGAGTAGTTCCAGGGATTTCTTGCACAGACCTGGCTTCCATTACTCTCTGTAAGGGGTAAATATCCGCCTACAACTT
This sequence comes from Gymnogyps californianus, assembly GCF_018139145.2. Taxonomy (NCBI): domain Eukaryota; kingdom Metazoa; phylum Chordata; class Aves; order Accipitriformes; family Cathartidae; genus Gymnogyps; species Gymnogyps californianus. Next base: position 19,329,780 of record NC_059479.1, read on the forward strand.
TTGTAACTCCAAATGCTGAACGTACAAAATTGACAAAATATAAGAGTCACACATCTGATGCAGTCCTAATGCTTCACTGGTAACAGGGACACCATAGCTCACAGTCATTAGAAACATAATTTCTTTAGGAATTAGGAGAATTTATTTTATTTTGGCAAAACATTAATTCTGTTCAGTTGGCACAATTAATTCATGTTGCCACTGTAGGCAGCTATTTGAAACATATCCAAGTAGTTGAATACATATTTTTGTTCAGGAGTGGAAAACGGGAGATTACCTGGAAGCATAGAAAACATATGTTCAATCCATTTGCCTCCTTTTTATCATCATCAATTATGAATGGTTTTAAAACTTTAGCTAAGTTTTACTCATCTCCATCGTCCTCTGGAAGCACCATATTTCTTTGTTTTTAAGATAGGACTGCTCAGTCCCTTGGGTGTTTTTCTGGAGTACAGAGTAGTTTGGCTGGTTGGTTGGTTTTGTTTGATAATCAGCAGCTACCACATTTGTAATCATTGCAAAGCAGATTGAAATCATTCTTTTACTGAAAGATCATGTAACTTGAAAGAGAAACTTAACCCCATAAGTAATTTTTAAGGAGTAACAGCAGATTGGGACAAGACCACAGATGACAAAAAATGTCTCTCAGGTTACATTTAACCTGATTAAATAAGAACTGTTTGTCTTTACCCACTCCCAAAAGCCTTTTTGGAGCTAAGACAACAGATGTTTGTCACTACAGCTAGTCACATGCTGCAATTTCACTCTGGTGAACATATTTTGGAAACAAGCTAATGAGGTGATCTGCAAGAAATACGTTTGGTCCCCTTTGGCTAATATTTCATTACTGATGTCATTTAGCCTTCATCATTAGGCAGAAACAACCTGTAATTACTTTATCCTCTAAAAAGAAATTAAAAAAAATATAATAGAATGTTTTATAGAAGTGTGTCTAAAAAGTCAAATTTGAACAAGTATCTGTAGTTCTCCATAAAGACAAAATTGAGAAATCAGATGTTCAGAAACTGAATGTTCCCATAAAAATTTGAAGTACTTTTCTTTGTATATTTTGCTACATTGTAGTGTGATTTCTTACCACCTTGATTCTCTCCTCTGCACTATGCTTTCTAGAGTGTACCTTACCAAGTTTACCTATCAATCTCTGTAAAAGTTATAGCAATATTTCCAAAGGTTTGTGCCAGAAGAGTTTTTGACAGATTTGGACTTTTCATTGAGAAGGGGAAATTTTCCAAGGATAAAGACTCCTTTTTCCAATTATTTCTAGTTGTTTACATAAAAAAATAAATTCTTTTATTGTGGTGTTTGCTGTTTTCAGGATCCAAAATAAATTTTAATTGCATCATTGAAGACACATGCCATTTTACATTTACTGGCCCAAGCTAGACTCTTTCCCTTCTCCATAAGCCACAGGACTGAAACATGACCTGAAATTTCTAAGCACTCCTGGCACAGTGGAGGCCTTAAAGCTTTAGGAAGTACAGCATTACATACAATCTTTAACACGTTAGTCACGGTAAGATCCTGTTAAAAAATAAAACCAAAATAGCCTTTATCTGAGGTAAATATTATTACATTAGCTAAGAGAATTCTAACAACATTACAGATTGTATGGAAACGCATTCCTGGAAACTTCACAGTTTCAACTTTAATTAGGCCGTTCATTTCTGTACTCATCATGACAAGAAAGACAAAGAAAAACAAGAACATAAGAAACAACAGGAGGAGTAAGTGAATCTGGATTCTGCTGCTTTTTTTGCTAACAACTTACTGTGCTTTTCTTTAATGAGACATTTTCACATTTACATCTAGTCAGTTAAAAAGAGAATTAAAAGTAGTTTCAAACACTACATCTGCCCTTGACTCATTCTGCCAAATTTTGTGATTTTACAAACACATTTCTTTCCAAACATTTCCCTCTCCTTAGTTGCTGTGTGGAGCAATCAGACATAAAACAGACAAACTGAAAAAAAGTCTTTCATTTATGATATTGCTGTCATTTGTAACAATGGTAGGGTAAAGACTTATTGGATGGAAATATAATGTTTATGTAGAAGCATTAACTTGAAGTTGGATATCAAATAATTTTCCATTTATCTGCAATGGGGTTGGAGAACACTCTTGAAAGCAGAATACAAGATTAATCTTACTGGAACAGTAACTGTGACACTATTGAGTGTGATGAACTGAGCTGCAGATCAAACCAAAGCAGATTAGCATTCAGTTAGCTTCACTTATATTCTGTACAACTTGTGTCTAGTAAGATCAGACAAAGTGAATTTGCAAAGTCTGGGGGACAAGACACAAGAGACAGCTGATCGCTATACCACTGCATCCGGAGACTGTATGAGTTACATGGTAAAGCAAACACTTCCCATGCATATCTGTGGAGCATCACCCTTTAGGAGACAACAGAATGGCTGAACAAAAATGCAAAGCACATCACCACCACTGGAAAGATTTGGGCCTTTCAGCATTTCCCATTATTTGTGTTTTTCCTCAACATTTTTGATTTTTCACTTGAGTTTTGAGTTTAATGTGATATAAAACTAATACTTTTAAGAATGGCACAGACAAAAGGTTTCTGTGTTTGGAAACAGCTGCTCTACTGGTAACTGAAGATTTACAGAACATCCCAGAATCAGTTTTTGTGTTTAGAAACAAAGTATGTAAAAATCACTCTCAGTCACTCTCACATGGCAACATCCAAAGATGCAACTCAGAAATTTCACAGTCATGACTCGGCAAACTCCAGTGTGTGACACAGCAATTTGGTATAGTCACAATTCTGGAAATCAGAAGACTGTTGGTTACACTCAGACCCTTAAAATCTTTCCTGGACTAAGCAGTCATGAAAGGAAATAATAGTCACTAAAGTGCAATTGCTTTTTCAGAGATCCTCGCAGTCTCATGGCAACTGCATTATGGAGTTCTAAAATATTTAGATTCTCACTTAATTCCTCTGCACTGTACAGTTTGATGTGTTTATCTGTCCTGTGCATTGGTTTCATTTTGTGCTATGCAGCAGTAGGGAACATGAACAAATGGCTTCCAGTTAATGAAATTAGTTGTTTAAACCAAAGCAAATTACTACCTAATACGAAATAAGTGGGCTAGATGGTGTGATTGATTTATTGAGGAAACTGTGAGGTATTAACTGCTTATATTATGAAGACAGTTTAACACGGTCAATGAGATTGCAATTTAAAAATACATTTGCAAAGAAAAAGAAAGGGAACAAGAATAGAGTACCTACTGAAAAATGAAATTAATCAAGCAAAATTGAAATCGATTAACAATTAGTAATACTCTCAGGACTTAATAAACTTCTGCTTAGGATGATGGAAATAGTCAACACAGTTTCCATGAATTTAAGTTCAGGCCTTGGGAAGACACCTTAAAGTGAATGAGATTTTACAAGTCACCTAAAAAATCTAAAAACTACATCTAAACATGTAACTAAAACTACATCTGTACCCTCCCATCAAATACTCAATAGACTGCATAGAAGAGCTAAGAAAGCAACATGTGAATTCATAATAAACTGTTCAAGTCAGGTTAGATTTAGATACCTCTAATATGCAAGAATGAAAATAATCTCAATTAAACTTCATTAACTTATGAAGTCCTAAAATATATCTTTAGAGCTAAGTTATCAACTTTTAAAGTTAAATAAAAGGACTAGAGTTCTTTTTAATCATAAAATTTTAGTTCATCTTCTAATTTCATTATTTCATTCCTAGTTCATTCCAAACCTTTTCACATGATAATATTTCTGTCCCTCATCTTCATTCACTTCTACATGCATATGAAATTCATATCTTTGATAATCCATTTCCTTTGAACATTACTATCATTAAATACATAATAAAGTCAATGATAAACAAACTCTTAACTGCAGGCACTTCGCATCTTTGCTGTTTTTCTAACACAGTATGAATTCCAGTAAATATTTCTTGCATCCTTTTCACATTTTGGATCAGATCTAAAGGGAACTAAGTCTTGGTGACACAACTGAGGAAACATATGCTTAGTAAAGATTTATGTGGGCATGTAAGATTGCCTTCTTGATTCACAGGACAGCATTGTATGCTTTTTACAGTAGCTTAGGGAGTTTACTCTTTTCTTACAGGCAAAGACTGGATTGACTAGGGTTAAACAACAAAACAAAAATTTCTGCTTTAAGTACCTCATCATAGAAGTTTTTGCAAAACAAGGAAGGGACAGAATAGGCATATGTGGAAGGAGCACAATAAGTTATTATGCAGCTATTTGTATTCAAAATGATGGGAATTAAACACCCACTCTTAAGAAGCTGGCTAATATTAGATGCCTGACAAATCTCTCACCATGGGGATACTCAGTGTTGCTATCTGTAGTGACTTACACAGAGTTTACCAGAAATAAAATGGCACTATTATTAACTAGGTCTATTAATGTTTACTAACCAGTCACTTTCAGTTTGTAGTTGAGAAAGTAAATAGGACAGAGAGAAACTTCAGCTCTACAGACCTAGGAATCAAGGTGTACAAGTCTCTTTTCTATTGGTTCAAAGTTTTTGATAATATTTTCCTAGAGGAAATGGCTCTTCTATAGACCAGATCTAATACCATCACCGATGGGCCCAGCCTTTGCTCAGCTCCAGTCCCAATCAGACACTGGGCTGATAAATGTGGCCTGTAACCTTCTGGTCTCTGGCTGCCATGAGATTAAATCAATACTCCCACTATAGCAGGATGTTTACACCCTCTGGCAACTTCCCTTCTAGTTGCTGAATTTTCTGAATAATTGCATATATAAACCATGCACTTCCCTTTTGTATTCTCATATTTAATGATACAGTGTGGCTGTAACTTCTGAAATGATGATGTATGACATTTTAAATTACTATTCTTGCTTATTTCCATTATATATGTACTCGATAGAATCACGTAAAGTGATATTATTTCATATATATTTGGAAATACTAAGGTTTTTTTTCAAAAAAATGCAAGCTGAAAAAAATACTCCTACATAAATTATTCCAAAAGTCATCTTAATTGAATTTTTAACTGCAAATGATATAATAGTCAAACCGTCAAAAGAAGGTAAATTATATTTATTTTGTCCTATATTGAAATGTTTGGGATTGTAACTGTAACATTTCAGAGGAGAGAAACAAAATATGTATTCCAGAAGTGTATCAATTTTCAATCAAAATAAAAAAATAAATTAAGCTATGAAGAAGGAGTTGATAGCTTTCATTTGCAGTAAGTAATTCAGAAATGGAGTCATTTCTATCAAGTGTTTTTATTAGGCTCAGTTGAAGTTAAAAGAACCTTGATGATCGGTTGTATTGGGTCTGGCTGGGATGGAGTTAATTTTCCCCGTAGCAGCCCTCATAGTGCTGTGCTTTGTACTGGTAGGCAGAAAGGTGTTGATAACACACCAGTGTTGTGGCTACTGCTGAGCAGTGCTCCACAGCATCAAGGCTGTCTCTCCAACGTCCCCCCACCTCTGACCCCCAAAAGGCCAGTAGGCTGGGGGTGGGCAAGATCTTCAGAGGGGACACAGCCAAGACAGCTGACCCAACCTGACCAAAGGGACATTCCATACCATATGATGTCTGCTCAGCAATAAAAGCTAAGAGAAAGGAGGAGGAGGGGGGACATTCATTATTTATGACATTTGTCTTCTGGAGCAACCACTACACATACTGAAGCCCTACTTCCCGAGAAGTGGCCGGACATCACCTGCTGATGGGAAATAGAGAATAAAATATTTTGTTTTCCTTTGCTTCTGCATGTGACTTTTGCTTTATTAAACTGCCTTTATCTTGACCCACAAGGGTTTTTTTCCATCTTATTTTCTCCCTCCCTGTGCTGCTGAGGAGGGGAGTGATAGAGCAGCTTGGTGGGCACCTAGCGTCCAGCCAAGGTCAACCCACTACATGGGTTCTGGATGATACAGGACATATTCAGTATTTTAAAGAACTGATTCTCCTATTACAAAATTAGTTCTTATTATATATAACTTTATGTATTTTCAATCTTATCCTAGTATCTTCCAAAACTTTAGCTTTTTTGACTTAAGCAGAGTCTACCTGTGTGAAGAAAGTGCATTTCTCTCAGATACTTCATTCAATACACAAGCCTTGGAAAACTGGCTACTTAACCTTAAGTTTCCTGGTGGTGGCCAGTGCTACAGGTGGGAACCTGAGCATTCACTTATATGAACAAATCTGTAATGAACTTGATAGTGTGATGGTTTATTGCAAAATTCATTGCAGGAAAAGTTTGAAAAATAAATAGTCAGCTGGAAAAATAAACTAAGCTGATTCTTTTCAAACACACAAGTGAAACTTTGCCAGTCTTGCATTCTGTGAGATCAGAAACACATGACAAAATTTTGTGTTAAAATTATTTACACAGTAAAAACTGGTCCTCTGAATTCATATCGTATTTTCTAAGTAAAATGTAAACATTAATTAAGCAAAAGACTACAACTGAGGTTGTAGTAATTGTAGTCACATTCTTTCACAGTTATTTGCCAGAAGTTCACTTGAAAAGTTGAAGATTTTGCAACATAAGTTTGTTTTGCTACAGTTAGTAAATTTGCAGTGTCATAGGACTTTGAAATCCCTGTATGGAAGGCTGTGCATCAGTCTTATTTCTAGCAAAAAACTATAATTTAAAAAGGCCTTTTTTTAAATTTAAGAAAAAGTAAACAGATTTTATGGCAATAGTTATAAAAAAAGTTCTACTGGAAATAAACGTTGATTTTCAAGGACTTTGGAGACTATAAATAAAAGTTGTAATAAATAGTCCTTCTTACAGATGCCTCAGAAATAGAAGAATGATCATAAGAGATTGTAAAATAACTTATAATTTAATTTTCTGAAAAATGTACTTAATTTTTTTAACTCCTTTCATCAAGTATAGATTGCTTATGTTTCTCTCTGTTTTTAGGGAAGACTGTTGTAGAAATCAAACATTTATGTTTTACCTGATGCAGAACAGCTTAAAAGGAGGAGCCCATTCAGCAGGAGAAAAAAAAAAAAATAGCAGATAGCCCAAACAGACATATTTTAGTGAGTGATTGTCAGTGACAATTGGGGATTTAAAGACTCTCAATTGATATCTGCATCAACAGTTCTGCATAACTATTTCTCCATTCTATGTTCACATAGCTGAGGTGACAGAGACGGGCACCTACCTGCGAATAGCCAGTGTGGAATGGGAGACGTGTCACAGCTCTCAAACATTTTGCATACTGGCATTTACTCATAAAGCATTACTAATCCAAGGGGTTTGTGTGAGCAGAAAACTACAATGTATATTAGCAGAAAAAAAAGCATCCATCTTTTCTAATGGTCACTGCAAGTCATCTGAAAGTTATAACTGTTTTGATGAAAGATTGGGTTCAAGAATCCCAGGGATTTTAACCGCTGAGTACATAAAACCTGGTGCAACTAGCTAGAGCTGGGTAAATAGTTCTGAGGCCAGGCAGGAAGAAGATAAATACATGACAGAGTTTGAGTTAAATCCATATAGTACACACTACTCTGGTTGGATGTTTAAGAAAGAGAACCGATTAGGTTGACCAAAATCAATATATTTATCTTTAGCACATGGTTTTGTTGCATATTTCTGTAATCTAATGCTATTTAAAATGTTTTTAATTTAACAGTTTTTAAAAATGCTTCTTTCAAACAAAAAGTAAAAAAGATCCGTTCAAAAACTGTTGAAATAAAACACTGCAGCCTTTCTGAAATAAAATGTTTCATTTTTAAGGGAAAAATTAAATACTTTGATATTTTGCATTCTTTTCCCTCCCCTTTTGATTGAAACAGTCCACAAATTTAACATGGATTTGCGAGTATTTTCAGTTCCTCTACAGGGTTTGGGGTTCTCTTTGTACATTCAACAGTAGTTGAAACTACCTTTTCTAGCTCTATATAACTCATCTTTGATGCAGGCCACCCAACCCAAGGTGTAAGACTAGGTCATCCTGCAAAGGCTGCCCAAATCCATGACTGCTTTACTTAGGCAACCAGCTTGGATGACATCAGGGCTGACCATAGCATTTTGATACAAAGACCATCAAAAAAAATTTCATTGAGCAGCTATTAATTGATATTTTCAGCTACTACATAGCTGCCTGATGCAAATTTCGGTTTTTACTTTGGCAAGTGTCTCTTTTTTCTTTTTTTAAACATTCATTATTGGGGTTTAGAAAAGGATACAGGAAAAATTTTAATAACAGGAAAAAATATATCTTTTAATTATTGATCTAAACTATGATAAACTAAATGGTAAATAATCCAGAAATGCTAATTTAAACCTACTTTCACTTCTATGCAGACTGCATTGTAATGGATAAGTAACAGACTACCCTCCACACAGCAATATACTCTATCACAAATCTTGAGCTGTATTTCCTCCCTTATTTTTAGTCCAAAATGTGATTCCAAAAAGATATTATTAAGTTATAACGCCTTAGTCATTTTGAAGCTCCAGGCACTTAAGATGCTGAATTTTAGATTGCTTTTTTATATTCTGCCTGGGCCTAGGTTCCTTACTGTATGTTAAGTTATTAAAGCTGTCTGCTCCAATTTCCCCTCTGCTTAGGAAGATATGACAGAAAGATGAAAAAGACTACCTTTAATCTTGAAAAGCTAAACACACCATAAAAAAATGAAACAGTGGAAACTATAAGGAAACAGTGGAAACTAATAGTGCCTTACCAAGGTAGTTTACATTGTGTGGTCACTGAAAATATACTAAACTAAGAGCATGTGACATAACACAATTCTGGCTCTGTTTCTTCTAGAAATATTACAACTGCTATTCCTCATATTTTGAGCTTCCATTAGAAGGCCCTAAAATAAAAGAAATTCCATGAAATCAGTCTCATTATAATAACTTTTTTTAAAAACAAATTGAAAGGTTATTCAGTATAGTGAGAGCACCAATTTTTAAAGTTTGCTTTCTACTTAAATGAAAAAGGTTAACTTTGGGGAAGAAGGTTTCAAAATACTGATTAATGACTAAAAATTTAGTCTGAATGAACCTCCGTTCTCATGGCTTTCAATGCTTGAATTGAATTGTATCCTGGCAATACTTTTATGTGCAACTCTTGCTGTCCTGGAAACATAAGGAAGAATCAGGTATGGATCTCTATGACTAAAGTATTAGAGGGTATATTTCTATTTGTAGGTGGAATTTGAGGTTGCAGTACGTAATCTTAGCGACTGTTCCACAATAGATGGCACAGTTTAGAAGAAAAAAAATGAAGAGTTTATGCATACATCTATCCAACTAAGAGCCATCAGGTGCAATTATGTTTTGCTTGTTCCACATTAACATATATCTAACGTTTAATAAATTTCTTCAGATAAATTTCAGCAGGGAAAAAAATAAAAGGATTTGGTCACAAACTCGTCTGAGGAGAACACTATAAATTTTTATGTTTACATATATATACACAGGAGACCAGTTTCCAGCCACTTTGATACAAGTGGCATTTGCCCCACCACAGGCCAATAACAGTACTACATGTCTTAAGTGCTTTGGCTTAACCAGGAAATTGCAAATAGGAAACGATGAAAGCAAACTTCCAAGCCACCAGTTTGTACATACCTAATAGGCTGATTTTGTTCACTCTCATAATACTTCAGAAGAATATTAATAACACTAAAGGTAAATAAAATTGATGACTTCAGAACAGAAAAAAATGCGCTGAAAAGGCTCATTAAACCAAACACTAAATGAGTTGGCATACCAGCCTGTATCAGCTTGAACAGGTTCCACACGGAAATAGTCCAAAGCCCAGGTAATGGAGTGCCGTTCAGTTTGATTGGTACCATGGAGTCAGGCCTCATGTCGATAAATGCAGCATTAATCTAACATCACACATGGTGATATACTGAGCTGCATCACCAAACAATTGTACCACAGAGAAGGTAAGCACTGAGTTCCTCTTAAAGCTTGAAAAGCAGTTTTATGGTTTTTCCTGGGAGCATTTGTCATTAATGGTTAACTGTGCCTGTCCCCCTTTGGCTGCTCAGCGAAGCCTTTGAAAGGCATGATGGCAGCAGGCTGCTTTAGGCCAAGGGGAATCTCTTGCCGTTTCTGGAGTGCTGGTAACAGGAGCACCACTGGTTTTATGTGAGATATTTGCATTCCTTTTATGCTAACAGCTTACTTTTTAATGTTAGGGAAATCAAACATTGCAAGACAGAATAATAAAGCCACATTTTCCTAAGTAAGGGACTATGGTTAATCACCCTTCTCCACAGAGGTGAAAACAGTGGTACCCCAGATACCTCCATAAAACAAGATAAGGTAAGCAACAATTTGAAACAAGCGACTATTTCAAATATACTTATTTTATGTGTACACTGGTGGTAAATTTACTATATAATTGGTGGGGTATGTTTTCAGACTGAGCAGATTATCACTTAACAGTTCAGTGAAACAGTTCTCCTATATTGATAATAAGGGGGGAAAAAAAAGTTTCACTTAGTAAACTTGTAACATTTTCCTACAAGCTGTCTTTGATCCCATATCAGTGCTGACGGCAATATGTTCCAGAATTTTCTCTCAAATAACATGGAAAAATCAAGACAAATTATTTTTCTGAACTGCAAAAGCAAAATTGAAGATGTCAGCTCCTGTTTGTATCCCACAAGCAGCTCATCTGGAAGATCTGATAGGAAGAATTTCCTTTTAATGAGTAAGAGAGAAATGCTAATGTGAATATGCTGTAATTACAAAGGATAAAAATCCACCCATCCCATGCTGTACAATGAGATATATATATTCAGTCTACTCTGAGAGTCAGCTTAAAAGGCAAATGACTCTAATAAAGACTAATATTGTCTCTGTGTCATATAAAAGACAACATATAGCAGAAGGAGGAGCAAAAATGAGTACAGTAATCAATGTGATTACATATACATCTGTTTTGCATTCAACCTTTTTTTCTGCCTTATAATGCATCCACTTGCTCATGCTGTCTTCCTATGCTACACCCCATTTCAGAAAAATAATAAAACCAGCAAGAAGAATAATCAAGGAATTTAACTTGCAGACATAGTACAAACCCTTGCCGTGCAAAAGAGAAAGAAACTGATTAAATCCACATATTGATAAAACAGGACTTCATTAAGCGTTCAGGCCGCAGGTTTTTGAAGCAGCAGAGAAATTAGATGTCTGTATATTTCTCTAATTGAGGTATGCTAAAAACCCCACACTTATTTCATGAAACTGGACATTCAATATTGTTTCTAGATAAACTATTAGCTACATAGTAATTTTAGTAGAAAGAGATAAATGTGCTACAAAAGGGAAGTGTATCTAGTCTCAATGCTTCAGTTTGGCTGATTTGTTGATGGTTAGTTGCATGTTACTTGTGTTGACTTGAAGGAGTTATTCTGGATGGAAACCTTTATATTTGGGCTATTAAAAACAGGCTCCAGAAAAAAACTCCTCTGCTTAAAATCCATCTAGCTTCTGAAAGGAGACAGAGTAGTTGTGCTATGATCACATTCTTGCAGAGAACCCTAAGAACAGATATCTCCTTAACTACTGGGAGCAAAACTACCAACATTGGTTTGAATTTTTAATGTGAACGTACCTACCTCTCTGGATATCTAGCGAATGAAATGCCCAGTGAAATAAGATCCAAGTCATAGCTAAATACCAACAGAAGTCAAACAGCAAGCTTAGCTGCGTCTTATTCACTGGTTTCTATTAAAACAGCCCAAAGCAAGGCTGGATATTTTCCAGTCAGTTATAATAACTAGAATTGCATTATTTTGTTATTTTAGTGTTGTGAAAGTGTAAATAGAACAATAGAGGATGAACGCAACCTCTGCTTTCATAATATTCTTCAAATCCCACTTATGAAAGAGTAAATTTTCACATAGTAAAATCCATCAAATAGTCAGATTGGGTAAACATCAACAATTCATTAGCTCCTGTATACTGCTCTTGTAGGGGTTTTACATCCATCCTCTGCTGAGTACTCAACAGACATAACAGAATATATATGGTAAAATAAATATATAGTAAAAGGGAAAAATTCATATATCTCAGTGCTAGGTAACACAAATTTGGTGAAGCTTGCAAGGAATGGCATGTGGAAACAACTGAACTGTCATGATCGTGAGCATATGATAGAAATGTACAATGTGTGGATAGATGAAAAGAGAAAAGAAAAGCAAATACTGACCTTATCTCAAATGATTCTGAGGTGGAATGACATATTACCACTAGCAAAGCAGTCATGGATTTGCAATAACAACAAACAAAAAAAATCTCTTATCTCAACGGGAAAATATAATAGACCAAAGACAAACAGAATTTTTATTCTTGTTTTTATATAGCTTGACTACCATTCTCAATGTCACCTGATGACTTTCTGATCTCTAGGACATGGCATTCAGTATTTTGTAGTGCATGCCTGAATTTAGGTGAGCATGTTACGCATAAAATGTTCTAAGATGACCATGGAAACACATTTATGTTCCCCGTATTTAACTTCTTTTGGAAATGGAAGCTCTCCACAGTGTTCTCCATTAGAGAAACTCCAACAGAAGAGTTTCAGAAAACCTTAAGAAACACTTCTGTGTTACAGCAACATCCTTCTTGTGGTTTCTCAAGAATTTTGGAAGATGTCAGCCTGATGAATGTAGGAACTTTCTTGGCAACAGGTCTAAGTATGGAGAGTTTATTACCAGAAAAAGCAGATCCAGAAATTATGGCCAATAACAATTTTCATCAACACATCCTGAAAGTTGTTCTTATTGTGCACTAATAGACAGCAGCTACTGCACAGAAATAAAGGCAAGAATCCAACAATGACTGGCAACAGAATTTCTGTGCAAGTCATAAAACAAAGTTTGAAATCTGTGAAGTGATTAAGGAAAAAAAATTGTTTCCTATGTGACAGAGGTGCATGTATCATATGAACACTGTTTTAAGTATGCAGAAGGAAGAACAGTAGCACTGGAAAGGAAGAGAACACGATGACAAGAATACGATTTCTATCTAAGTAGTATATTTTCACTGTCTCTTTCAACTCGTCTTTTGTCATCCAGTAGAAGCAAGGCGTAATCTACAGATGGATCATGCAGCTGTGCATTTTTGGCTCAAAGGTGTGTCAGCTCGTATTTGTTAGCAAGTCAGCCAGCAGACACATGTCGCAGAAGCATGGGATGGGATCAATACAGACGTATGTTAAAAAGAGCAAGTCAATCTGCGTGTGGGCAATTTGTGTTTATGTACAGCTCTGTGTATGCAGTGTGCCTACGGTAACTGCGGTCTGTGCACTGCTGTTTCTCTGGTTTACTGTCTTAACAGGGTTGCTTTAAGAGTTGATGTGCCTATATCCCAATTTTTAGAAATAATTCAGACCCCATTTTTACATTAAGACTGAGTTCACTGAAACTCCAGGACAGTAGGACAAGGTAAGAGAAAACAGTTTTTTTGGATGATTTCTCTTCAGCAAAGACAGCACATTTTTCTTTTTAAAAATTATTTACAACTAAATAGTTTTCATCCATCATCTATGTAAAATATTAGATCATGTTTCAGCTTTTAGTTGTCCTGGTTATGCACACATAATTAAAGAAATCAGAATAAAAAGCAAAAAAATAACCCAACAGGAGAGTTTACTGGTTTAGGATGTGGGAGACATTTATGTGATTGTTTTATAGCACCAAAGACCAATAAAGGAAGACATTTGAATCTTTCTAGACATTTTCATTACGTATTTCATCTCCAAATATTTTAAAATTGTGCTGATTTTTCTTTATTAATTTGTCACTCTCTGATATTTCAAAATTACATCAGTTTTCAATTTAAATTTTTTTTTTGTACACTTGAGCACTTTACTTCCTTCAGTACGTACCACAGTGAATATAAAAAATGTTTTCTTGGTGAGCTTGTGGAGGCAGAGGGCAATGATCCTCGCTTCCCTCCCCACCCCCCATTCCAGTAGCTTACTCATATTGTGGTGCTCCACAATTATGAAATTTAAGATAGTCTCAGGGTTATTTTTCAGTATGTATGGTAGTTAGTAATGTTGTTTTGAAATTGTGTTTTTCCACAGAACATTCTTGTCCTCATGTACGTAAAGATGACAGCTCTTGTCATCTTCCTTGCAAGTCTCATTTATCTTAAATCTCACTCCTGGCGTGACCAAATGCGAATCTCATATCTGATTTTGATTTTAAACAGTAATTTTATGATTGCAAATCTTTGGGGAAAATTTGAAAACGCAAACCTGCATTTAGCCAAAACTTCAAGGAATATTCAAGTATTCAGACTGAATATTTTGTAATAACAGTTCTGATTCAAAGGCCATCTCATAGCTTTTAAGATCAAATTCATTATTTTTGAATTCTTACGGTACAAAATATTTTATCCACATATAAATGAATATGAACCCCACATCAGAAAAATATGGTCTGGATTTAGTTGTTTGGCCTAAGACTACTTTTGTAGCTAAAATTACAAAGCAATATTTATCTTACAAGAGAGATGTACAGATATCAGAGCCCATGCTTTACTAGATTCCTTATCAGGTTATCATATATACATATTTCCCATGTGCCACATCCCCCACACCCCTTCACTTCTCATCTAGCCTTCTTCAGTATATTTCTTGATACACATGTTGCATCTAGACTTCTCATTTGTTCTTCAAAACATAATTGCAAAGCTGAGGAAAAGAAATAAAAAATAATAGCAAAGCTCCATATGCAGCAATTCAATGCCTAGCAACCTGTGATAGACCGAAGGAAAAAAATCACAAATTATCTGCAAGAGGCAGTTGGAACAAGGGCTTGGGGTAAACAGACACACAAACAACATGTCAGCCATGATAAAGAGTGTAAATTTGAACAGATGTCACTTCCAGAGCAGCAGCAGGCAGATTAAACAGAATTGGCTTTGGATGAAATCCAAGGAAGAGCAAGAAAATATGATGCTTTCGCCCCGAGCTCTTACAGAAGTCTAGTCTCCAGAACCTCTTTTCTTTAGTAATCATAATTGGGCAGGACTAAAAATAGGAAGAGACTTTAAGAAAGCTAGTTTAAAATAAATACATTTATTACCCATACATATTGTTCTGTAAATACTTCAGGCAAAAAGAAGAAAAAATCCTATCTGCTATGAAAAAAATTGCTAAATAAGTAGCCTTCAAGTTATAATAATTTACGGTAGTATAGATTTGATCAACATGCTAGTAGTGCTTAATGAATCTAGGCCAAATCTGCGAAACAAAAAATAATATTGCAACTCTCCAAATTAAATAATAGTCATTACAAATTTTTGCTGTACCTGTTGTTTCTTGAATAATTCTGGTTACTAGTGTTTTGCGCATGCATATTTTAAATTACTGTTTCTTTTTACTTGCATATATTAGTTTATCATATATGAAGTACACCAACAGAAAAAAAGAGAATATAAAACATCTGAAAACCTGAGTCAAGGAATAACAGACATATCTATTTGGATTTACCCTAAAAGCTTTCTAAGTAAACTTTGCTCTCTAATTCTGTTCAGTTACATCATTATTATACTTTGCAAATCCCTAAAGACTGACCAATTATATCTATTTCTGTAGCACATAGATTTGTGTGTTGGTTTTTGTTTTGGTTTGTGTTTTTTTCCAGGACGGCGATGTCTCCTTGGCTTTGAATGACAAACAATGAAACAAAACTTTATTCCAGTGCCATGAGTTTAACGAAGATATCACCAGAAGAGTTCTCATGTTTTCCCTTTGTAAGCGTACAATTATTCTATTAATTTCAAATCATAACAGTAGCAGAAATAAATGCCAATAAATTGTCATCTGTCCATGTTTCCACACTCTAGAATTAAGAAAATTACATCTGAAACCCCTTAATAAGCCTGAATTAATCCATCATCATCATTACCATTATTACCTTTAACTGTTAGGCACAAACAGAGGAGGAAAACAAAATTTTGGGCAGCTGTAAAATAAAGAAATACATCACAGAGGTAGAATATCAAACCAACTGAATTTGCAATTATTATTACTGAAATTAACTCCAGCATATGACTCAGGATTATGCCTTTGGTTCCTAAGAGATCTGCTTTCAGTATAGCCCACAGAACAGCATAACTATTTGCATGAAAGAAAAATGAATGAAAAGTTATTATTTCTCAATTAATATCAACTTTCCTAGTTAATGCTAAGCTCCACGTGGAAGAGATAAAAATCACACACTTTGTTTAATATGCACAACAGATGCCATTTCCACACATCTGAATAGCGTTTTCATATTTGTAAGTCAGTATTTCAAGCTGAAACATCGCAGGGTTTTTCTAAGTCAATAATACAAGCCTACAAAATTAAAATGCACTACTTGTGTCAAACACAACAAAATCATTGTTTGTTTATTTTTAAGGTGATAATAAAAAAGATTAATGATACTGCTGGATAATGAAACAATCTGCCACAAGGCAAGCTGCAGAATATAGAGTGAAGCTCTAGCAACAATCTTAAGAAAAACTTCAGCTTTCTCCCAAACACATTAAGAAGTCCCTTTTATTACCAGGTGACATTTTTGCATTTAAAAGAGAGTTGATTTTCATGCGGTGCTTAAAGGTCAAACAGTTAATCTACCTCCGTAAGGAGAGCATTTTCCTCTGAAGAGATTTCTAGAGGACATCAAATCAATAAGAGCCATCAGACTCAACAAGAATAAAACCCTTCACTGTTCTCAAGGCAAAAGCTTATACCAGTCCCAAAGAAATTGGATCCAGCTCATGAAAAAAGATTCAGACATCATGCAGTATTAAAAAGCAGCAACCTTTATAGTTGAACACAGATGTAAAAGATTTTTATATCATTAATTCAGAAGAAAAATCTTATTCAGTGTGGAACCTGGAAAAGTATCGGTTTCGTCATATGTATTCACTATGCCTTTTCATTTCTAAGTGTTAAAAACAATGTGAGTAAAAAGTTGAACTTACCACAGTATGATATACTGGAATTTTCACTAGTGTGTTCTTCAGCTCTCAAATGATGCGATACAAACCCCTCCACGTTTCTGCTGGAGGTGAGAGAGAGAAAAAGGGATCCCCAATGAGAAAAGGATAGATCTAGCTGTACACTTCATCTTTGCTCGGTTTATTCAACATAATAAACACAGTTCTTATCTTCCTAAGGAAACCACCACTTGCCCTGCATACAGTGGCTTAAGAAGTTCATTGGGGGCACCTCAAATGAAAGTAAAATACTGAATTCTGGAAACTAGCGACAAGTAATATCAAAAAGGTGTTTGGGTTTGAAAGTCATTGGCCTGAAAGAAGGCTACTTGTGGGTGTACTGTTTTAGAATAGGATTCAAAAGAATAGGTCTTGCATTCCTAGCTATGACACAACCCTGTACAAGAAATTTTTGTATCAGTTTCCCATTTATAACATGAGGGTGATAATATCCTTTTTTAGTCTTTTCCATAGACCAGGAATTCTTCAAGATACTGACTGTGTCAAGATAGGAACTGCACATGTAAATATATACACACATGTATAAAAGAAAACTCATCTTAATATCCTAATCTTACATAAAGCTACCAGGCATCTCTATAGCACAAATGGAAGGACTGCAAAAAATAAAAATACAAGGATAATGAGAACTCAGGTTTTGACCTTTCTTATATGTGCAAAACTCTTATGTGCTTGAAAGGAAGGGAAGTTGAGAATTACATAGGAGTACTGAATCTTCTGTGAGGACTGCTGTTTCGTATCTTTCTGCATGTACAGAATAGCACTGTTTACGATGCTTTTGCTTCTGAAGAAAATAAAAAAAAGAAAATACAAGGAAAAGAGACTGAAAGAATGAAAAAGTTAGGGAAAGGTAAGAGAGAAAGTGAGAACAAAATAAAAATCCAGTGAAATACACACCTAAAAGACTGCATTATATAGACAGTACTAGAGTATAATTATTTAATTTGTTAGAAAATAAATATTCAAGCCATAGCAAAACAATACAGCTGCTTGGTCTGTATCATGCCTTGAGGAATTCACCTTGACAGTGACATTGAGATTTCTGAGTTTTATATTGAAGTTATGGTACATACATTTTTAATTTTCAGTCCCGTTTCAGCTAATCTAGGATAAATATCAATCATTACTCTGCCTAGCTTGCTTTCAACTCCAGGAATAAAAAAATCCATAGTGTATAGGCTTTGATGCTTTTTGCTTATATGATGACTGCTTTTAATTACCACTTTGTTTGCCAGGTCTCTTCAATGAAATTTAAAATGCAATTATTTTCCACTCAAATACACACTAATTTGAGCGACTTATATTTTGATGCAATTAAGGTAAAACTAATCATTATATATGAAACATTTTTTAACGTTTCCTGACAAAATATTATTATTTATTTTTGAAATCTCATTTCATTCATCATTCATTTTGATTTCCCAGAGCTTTTATTGCATCTAGTGATTGATTTTACAGTTATTAGATGTAAAATTGTTAGAAGAATGTTTCCTAAACAAACCTATCTTTCCAATTATTTTAAACCACCTGGAGCAGATTTCTTTTTCCGTCTTCTAATTATGTGTTTTGCTTCTGTACACAGTCATCTTTGTCTTAAATTTTCACTTAAATAAATTAGACTTCTTTGGAGAAGAAACAAAAATCCAGATCCAGGACAGAGGGAGAACAGAGATTGGAAGAAAATTGTGCTTTCCTTTCTACGTCCTCCCCATACATCCACCTGTCAACATACGTATCATTACATTCAGTAACTGCAGTACACCTCAATCCTGCTGCAGAATAAGCCCCAAAGCAGTTACCAGGTTTACAGATATCTGAAACCTGAGCTAACAAAGGACTGTGAAAGAGGCATGGAAGAAAGATATCCCAACTTCCAGACATTTGGAGAGACGGAAGTTTTGGGTATGACCTTGTTCACAATGGAAGAGTGAATACATGGTCTTTAATAGAATTCAGCACAGTAGAAGTCCATCATGCACACAATGCAGTCCTTTAGTTCTAAAGTCTTCCAGAAAATGATTTTTCACTATGGTCTACTTACTTGCACTCTAACCTGTCTTCCCCACAAGTGCATTCTGCACTGCAAAAGACTAAAAGTTCATACCACAAAAAACACGTTCTCTTCTACTAAGTTTAGTCAAGAGAGGTATTCCAACCCTACCCTTTGATAATTTTAAGATCTGCCCTTTGAAAAACTTACAGAGCTAAAACTTGTGACTGAAAGCACTCGTGGATTTAGACTAAATCAAGTTGACACAGCCTTTTCCCTTTTCTTATATTTTGAGCAGTCCAGTCCCAGGGTGAGATTAAGGGTGCAGTTCCACAAGAATGGAAGTAAATCTAAATTTTGGGCGCTCTCAGTCCTCCCTTCCTCTCCACTCCTCATCCTCTCTTGGTTCGGTGCTTTTTGCTCAGTAAGCTTCCTGAACTGGCTCACCACTGGATCACTAAGATGAGTTGAAACTGCTCTTCCCTCCTGCCTATCTGCGCTGTAGGTTCATCCTCCCTCCTTTCAGCCAGCACTAGCAATCATGAGACCAGCAGACGAGCCAGACAGAGGAGCAGATTCAGCTGAAAATCCCATTAAAAACATCCCGAACTCCAGATCAGTTTTCAGCCATTCCATCTTGTGAAGAATGGGTATGGGTAATGAAACAAGATCATCTAAAAGCATAACACTAAAACAGAAAAAAACCTATCCCTTTTAAACAACAGAAATTATAAAATATTAAATTGTAACAGGATCCTCATTATATAAATATATCTCTCTGCAGGCTCACAAAGAAAGTCAAAACAAATTTCTCAGTAAATGGACTCTTTGCTGAATATCTAGATGTAAATATTAGGCTTTGTGAGCAATGCAATATAACCAATATCAAGTCATCCTTTCTTATCAGAAAGTTAATAGGTATTAATAGTCCGCTGTTCAGCAAAATTTTACTGATGGAAAATAGACAGTACAAGGGCTAATACGCTTCTGATTACAGTATTTTTCCTGATGAAAGTAGTAGAGAAAATCCACAACATAGAAGTCTATATCCTCTGTAAAAGGAAACTTGGGTAGAATAATATAGGGATAATGAAGACATTTCCTTTTGAATATACAACAAATAGGGACAGAGACTATTGGATGAAAGGACACAGAAGCAGAATGAGAGTATACCATGGTTTCCATGGTGGTTTATTCCCATAATGAAAAAAAAAAAAAAAGCTAAATTAGCTACATCATCTGAAATGGAAACTGTTGTACAAATGTTCTGATCAGGCTTCCCAGAGGACACAGCGGTGTCCTTAAAACCATTAGTGCCCTAGAAATGTAAGCTAAAATGTTAAAGCCATATACTGGAGGGAGTATATTCTCCTGCTTCCTTATGGTCAAACAGTCATAGAGCAGTTATGTCTAAAAAGCTAGCCTTATTTACTTAAAAATTTACTAAATCAACTGCTCAGTTTTAGCTATCTAACTACTAAGGACTACTTCTAAGAGTGCATACCTGCAGCTAAATGAATCAATAAGACTCCTCTGCAGCACAGTTTCTCTGCATCTGTTCGCACAATTCTGTTGCACTAAAATTTCCTGGAATTTTGGAGGCCCTTTCTACAATATCACATAATCTAGCACAGTCCAGTCCTGCAGCCTGCTCAGGCGCAGTGCTGCAGGCAGACCCCATGCAGCCCATAAAGCAGAGGCACATTGGTAATGCCTTCCCGGTGATGCCAGCTGGCAGAGGACACGTGTGATGGTAACAACAATCCCTGCGAGAGCTGCCTCCCTTCTGACCTGCCAAAAGCCACAACAGCAGCTATAAAGCTTATAGGGTTACTCTCCTAAAGGCTTTCTGGCTGCTGTGGGTACATCAGAGCTGCACATCCTGGCTTACATCCCTCTGCCCCCAGCTCCTCCAGGTCAGTCCCAGCGTGAAGAGAGTTGGACCATTCTGAGTCCAACAAAATAAAGAACAAGCTGGGAAACAGTGGTGCCAAACAGGTAAGTAATCTGGAACAAGTGCCTTCCTCTTCATCTGCTTTGGTTGCGATGTTTGGGGCTCAAACACTATCTCTCATTTTATATTTACATAGAGTTTACACCATAAAAGGAAAAAAGCAACAACAGATGTTTGAGATTTTTTAACACTAGCAATAATTTACAAAATTATTAGAGATGAGACATGACATGAGTTGCACGCTATGAAGAAAATAATGAGATCTCAGCCAACAAAGCCTGAAGGTCAGAACTTTTCCAACAGGGGCTTTAAGTTATGCTCATTACAGAGGAGGGGGGACCAACTTATTATGGGAGTTCCATATACAGTTTTGGATTATAAAGACTTAGTACAGAGTATAGATCTTTTTGCAATGGTTCAGAAGGGTAAATGTGACTTGGTAAGAGAAGAAGGGAGGCAGCTCAATCATATCATACATTTTTATGGGGTAAATTTAATAATTTTTTGAACCTATTGGCTGACCAAACACCAAACTGGATATAGCCAAGGTATACTGAGATTTTTCCCATCTTGCTGACTAGTCAGTCGGTAGACAACAGAAAGCAAGGTTTAAAAGGTCATACTCCCAGAGATAATCTACGATAGATCATAAAGTTGCCTCCCAGACCCAAAAAGCAATGAGCATGACATATGCTGTAACTGCCTAAATCTGTCCGTATTCTACTTTCAAAAGGAAATTGAGGAAACCTTTTTCCTGGTGCAGGAAAATATCCTTTTACCTCGTGCAGAAAAATCATACAAGTCCTTCCAATGGACAAAGAAAAGCCAATATACATAAACATTCATATTTAAAGCAGTAAATTTTAACAGAAGAATAAGGCTTACAGTCGGATTTCATTCTGACCTAATTTAGAAATTAGGCTACTCACATGGCATCAGTGGAATTGCCAAAAGACTACAATCTGAATGTTCACTTTTTTCACAGTTTAAAATAGCATGTGCCATGGCCTGCATTCAGCCTTAAAGACAACTTCACTAAGGAGACAGAAAACTGCCTTTTCCTTGGCAGAGATAAGGAATATCTGATTGAACAACAAATCTTGCTCTGACAGCCCCAAAGTCTCTTCTATTACTTGTATAGAGCCATAATTGTTGTCATTTTCATATGAAAAGCAGGGTATAGTTAAAAGTATGCACGTGCAAGACAAAGAGAACGTGGAATGAGAATTCTGTTCCTATGGCCCAAAAGGAGTCCTGCAGCAGATGAGATCCAACCATTTCCTGAGTAATCCATTGCACTAAGAAACACAAAACACAAAAAACCCTTAAAGGTTTCATGCAAGGAACTTTAAAAACATTTTGACAATGTTATTTTTTTTCCAGATTTTCATGCACAAATTAATATCAAATACATTTCAGCTATCACCCCCTTCAATACCTCACAGCAATAATTTTAGTGTGCTCACTTAAGATGTTTCTTCAAGTTTTAAAGGTCATCAGGGTTTAAAAGGTATGTTCTATACTTAAAAAGTTCCCTCGAGTTTTAGAGTTATTACTAGATCTCATTATATTTTCCATATATGAGTACATCTCTTAAAGTTTACATTAAATTTTAAATAACTAGAATTTTGAAAGGTCAAATAAATAATGAGGTATCTCACTGCAACAGGAAATATATTCACTATTTTGCCACAAGGTTTTCTAATTCAGTTACTTCTGAAAGAAAATCCTTTGCTGTATTGACCTGTTGCATTAAATTCTCATCATGCTTATCGTTACAGAATATACAGTATAGAACCATGGTAGACAGAAGCATAATAAAATCTGTAGCGATGCTTTAGCCACGATAACCTCTTCTCAGAAATGAAAATGTGCTTAAATATTTAAGACTAGTACTTCACCACCACCAGAATGAGTCCTACAGCATCATATAGTCCCTTTATTGTTGCTTGCTAATTGGTGACAACAGTGGAGACTGAAGTCTAAGTTCCCTGCCTAAGATTCTAGAGGATACTAAATTTTTATGTGTGCGACCACATTGCCCAGAAATTGATACTATCCTCGTTTAAAAGGTACTGGTTTCTCTTCCCAGCATCCTCCTCTTCCCCAGCCATTGCTGATACACCAGGTACACTAACACACAGCTGGTGCTCCACTCCACTGGTGATAAGGTAGGAAACCAACTGAATCAGAAAAGCCACCTAAATTTTTGATCCAGACAAGTAGCACAGCATCATGGTGTTTCATATTCATTAGTTTGATTCCTTCTTCACTATATTATACATTCTCCTATCAGCCAACAACTTGTTTATATTTGTTATACACTTCATAATTGGTTAGTAACTTTACCAACTGAAAAATACACTTGAGAGGAATTTATTATCAACAGAATCTGTTTAGTTTTGTGCATTAAGCCATATAACTTAAGAAGCTATCTGAACTACTCCTAGGTTGCACGATGTCATAATTGTATAATACCTTTTTGTACCAGGTATCTGCCAGACCACAAATAAATGGTCAGGTCTAGACATTTGTTAGTCTTTTGTTAATTTGCCTCTTTTGAGGAAATCAACCTTTCCCAGGTACAGCTGCATTTCTCTTATACAATGAGAGAGCTGAGTCTCCCATTTCACATGCTCGCATAGTGTTGCATTAGCTTGCAGCACTGTAGTCTAAAGCTCAGAGCCTTACCCTAAGCTGAATACCTAAGGAGCCCAAAATTAGGATGCTACAAGCAGGTGAAGGAATGTTTTGACACTGAGGTCTAGTAATTTCAATCAAGCTTGGAGAAGCCCACATCCAAAATGATTTATGTAAGAATAAATGGATGTCTAACTATCTCTAGTAGGGACTTCAAACTTCGCTGCCCAGGCCTAGAGTTAGCAGGTTGCGTATTCTGGGGAAGAGTTTCTCAGACTCCTTCGTGAGCTGCTCTATTATTTTGGAGAAGTAATCTGAACTCCCATTTTAGTAATTCTAGATTACAGACTTGATTTTTTCTGTATAGTGGGCTTCATTTAAAAAAAAAAAAAAATTCTCACCAGTCCCATCTGAATACTCTAATCACTGGGCTAATTAAATATTCTGAGGACCTCTCTGTCTTTTTTTGTTAGACAAAAACCAGGCAAGCAAGTACACAGACTCTTAGGTGAATCAAATGTTCAACTCCACAAATGGTTTCACAATGCAGGAAGCTAAGTACCTGTTTGACCAGATTGGTGCAACTCAGCCTTTCTCTTTTCTTTTTTTTTTTCTTTAAACCTTCTCCAGAAGCAGATCCTCAATGAACAATGAAACAAACAATGAAATGGGCACCTCTTAGTAATTGATCAGTAAGAGACTGAAGATTGCATTTGATTGCATGATATCTATAAGTCAATAAGTATTTCAATACTTATTTCTGCGAAAGTACTGCTTTGAATATTAACATATATACATGTATCTCCAGGAAAAAATGCCTTGTGATTAACAAAATCTCCATTAGATAACTATTCTTACTTATGAAGTACCATAACCAAAATATTAAGGTGGTTCTTAACTGAACATCCAGAGAGAGACTTGAGCAGTAGAAACTAGAGTCAAATTCAAACCTAAAACTTTTCCAAGTTTGTCGTTGTTTGGAATGAAAGGCAAAGTCCTTCAGTTAGAATTTTCAACACTAACTTTTAAGAGTGTTTAGATATCCTGAACTTGGCAGTTTCATAAGCCAAATGTATGTTAGCTTTTATTATCTATTACTTTTAGTACACAGTTTTACATTTTTATACTTTCAGTGTAGCTGTCTAAACAGTTTAACTTTCATAAAACTTTCTACTTGCTAAAGGTCTCTGTTAAAAGAGAGCTTATGCAGGTTTAAACCTGGCTACCTTTTATCCATTTTTAAAGCTGGATAACATACATTTAACTCAGCTTTCTGTTCTATTTTCATTTTTTGAATAATTCTCCACAGGAAAATTCTTTTATGTTTTGTTTCTTTGCCATAATTGTGTAGAAGAGCCTTGAGGCAAATTAGAAATGTAATAATCAATAACCGAGTTTTATTAAGAGATTGAATTTAGATAGACATGCAAACTGAACATTAATGTGCCAATTTATTCTGCTACTCAACTTTCTACATAAGATTTATTCAGAAAGATGCTGAGTGAGACAAAAAATTTCATATTGGTGAACAACAGTTTTTCTACTTCGGCACTATTTGTAACTGCGTTCATTTTTTTGACTCAGCTACAATATGCCAGAGATGACACTTTCAACCAATTCAATAAGGTTTCCTATGATCACAAGACTACTATCCAAAAATCTTGTCACTTAGCAGCTCCTGAGAAGCAACAACTTATGTGAATGACCAATATGCTGCTACTTACTAAATTATTTTGGGGATAATGTAGAAGAGGAGGAGAGAGATCCAGTAAAAAGGACACCTCTGTTTTTCTACATAGTTAACGTTAGTGAATTTGGAAGCAGAAAAACATGATCTAATTATTTAAGTGAGCAGAAATAAGAGACAGTGAAACACTTTTGGCATTGTCATAAGTACGATAAATATCAGTATACTTAAAAATTTTTGTGTAATTAGCTTGAAAAAGAAGCATAACACAACTGAAGGCTCAATCTCTGCTCTTGTGAAGTTACTACAGTACAGTCTGGATGCATGAGGAGGGCCTCAACAAGGTCACATGAAGCTAAAAATCCCACACTTGTAACAGAGCATGGCAACTTGCGCTGTGAGGGACTGGTTAAGGCTCAGTCTTAAACCAGCACTGCGTTTTGCCTCCAACACAGCATGAAGAGTCCCCAAAAGAGGTACCAGACCCCTGATGACATCAGATTAGCTGGACTGACGTGAGGACATTAGGAAGAGGAGGAGATGCAGAGAAAGGCTCTTTCAGCCAGGGGACCATACAGCCATACCCATCCTGGCTTCCAGAACTTCTGGAAGCTGATTCTTTTTGATCGCCCCAACCTCTCCAGAACCTCTCTACCACTACAATATAACTTTGCCTATGAGTCATTCTGCTTTGTTGAGGCCACCCTCCTACATCTAGACAGTACTATAGTAATTTCACAACAGCAAAGAGCTGAGCCTTCAATCAGGCTGTCACTCACTGACATAACACATTTAATCACAGGAAAGTTAAAAGAAAATATGCAAAGAGGTATTGCCTTTCCTCCTCTTTCAAGTCTCAAATAAACAGGAACAAACTGTCTCATACTATGCCAGACCTGTCTAAATAGATCTGTATCTCTGGAAGAAAAGGGCTGATGCAAAACAGGAAAGACATAAATGGAAATAGATAAATAACACCCCAGAGAATGTTGATTTTATTTTATAACCAAAGTGATCAAATATTTCCAAGAAATTCAATCAAAAGAAAGGTGTGGTTTGAGCTAACTTTTATTTGACCTTTAAGAGTCTGTGATTAAGAAATACTTCATTAAAAAGTAGAATCAATACCTGAATGCTTAAGAGGAGTTTCTAGGCGATCACATTTTAAAGTTTTAAACTAATGTAATACAAACCAATGGTGAACGTGTGCTATAGATCTTTCTCTCCAAACATATTCAAACCATAAAACATTTTCTTTTCATTCTGGGAATCTCTAGGTCAGTCTTTTCATGTCTTCACTATGCCAGATAAGATGGTAGCCACAAAAATAACAGATCATACTATCTAGATAGGGGTGAAATAGGAAAGTTTCAAGACAGAATATGTAATTATTTTCTCAGTAAGATCTTAGAGTGACATTTCTTTCTGTTGTTGTTCCGACTGAGTTATTTTACCTACGTAACATCATTGTATCAAGCAAATACATCCATTCTGGTGCAACCACTGTGAATATTTCAAATCCTTTGTTTCTACTGAGGAAAAAAATTACACTCAATCTTAGCACAGATCTTGAAGTAGAGTCATTGGATGGAGGGGTAGAGCTATCTGAAGTTTTCTTGTTTGGTATATACTGAAGTTAACAGTTTAACTGAATTTTCATAACAAATTCTACGATATATTCATAGTTCCATTAGGTAACCATAAGGAAATGCTAATTTTTTGTGAGCTCTTGAATGTGTTACCTGAATATAAGAATTATACATTGCTTCTCGCTATTTCCTTTATGTTTTTCATAAATAATATTTCAGTTCCATCTTCAGTGTTCCATTTTTAAGGCACTATTATGGTATACAATCTGCTGTATTCAATTCATTTTGTCCAATTTTTCACTTCCAACCTAGAAAATTCAAAGCCAGAGCTGTGACACATCAGTCACACAATCAGCTAAATTAGGCTACTCCAGTTGGTTTAACTGGCAACTTTCAAGCATGCAAAACAAAGCAGCAAGGTTTTAATGGTTTAAAGCCTCCAAAGTGGATCATAATACAAAATGTATTGCTCATCAGCTGGCATAGAAGGCAAGGAATGCCATATGCTTTCAGTTTCATTTGTGTTGTTTATCTTTAATA
Source organism: Gymnogyps californianus (assembly GCF_018139145.2). Lineage (NCBI taxonomy): Eukaryota > Metazoa > Chordata > Aves > Accipitriformes > Cathartidae > Gymnogyps > Gymnogyps californianus. The sequence continues at coordinate 19,357,225 of NC_059479.1, forward strand.
CTAAATCCTAATGCAATACACTTTCTATTACTCTGCCATGTCAATCTTTTTTATGTGTAAGGGGGTCAGGAAAACAAGACAATATTGGTTTCAATAGTCACAAGCCAATACAGGCTCTACTAATTCCAGGGCAGCTGAGAGCTATGGAGTAGTAAATTACATTTTTTCATGCATGAATTGGAAAGCACATAGTTAACAATACAGTCAAAATACATGTTTGGATGGCTAGCTATATGCTTGAAGTTAATGTTTAGACAAATTTGAAAAGAAAACAGCAATAGCTCAAAAATATGGATGAGCAACTCATGTTTTAAAGCATCGATGCGATAGTTAAGTCCTACATATGTAACTACAGGTCAACTAGCAGGTAGAGAAGGGAGTTTCCTGCTAGAGAGCACTGCATTCATGGATTTAGGAGAATACTTTTTCACTTACATTAGGGGAGGAATGACAGTGCCTTGGTGACAGTGACTCCACACATCGCAAAGCAAGAAGTCAGTACTTATGAAAAGCCAGACTCTATCTGATCCTACTCAAAGGTTCCCATACCAGATTGCTGGTGCTTTCTTTAATCATGCTCAACACACACATAGACAAACATCAGTGTGGAGAAAGGCAGCAAGGAGCATCTCTGAGATTAAATTTTAAAAGGCAAAATATTTCATTCCAACCATATTATGAACTAATAACACTACTCTCGTCTTTGAAGTCAACAAAGATGAAGACACAAACACATCCAGGTAACTTTCTGAGGATCTGTTTGCCTTCAAATTATCCTTTCAGTCACCAGCTTTTTCCTCGTTATAAGTAAGGTGGTGGAGGTTACTTCTTGATGACAGGATGTTTTCGTAAGTATGTATGCTAGAGTCACCTTACAGAAGGTGTTATATTGCTGCTTTGCTCCCCTTACTATTTGTGTAGGATTTGAAGCACTATTCTTGATTCTATTGCAATCTCTTTTAGTCCTCTATCTTTCTCTGGACCTGAACTACCCATTGTGAACAAGAAAGATGCTGCAATACGACATGATAAGAGCTTAGAGAAGGCAGTTTGCCAGCTGGCCACCGTCCTGAAAACTCTCCGGGAGAACAACAGAAGGCAGCAAGCTGAATTGCTAAAAAGAATCATGGGGGAAGACAGAAAACGCAGCTTAATAGAGATGCTGTAGAAACTAAAGCAGGAAACAAAATTAATTGGATAAATTTGACAATCACTGGGGAAATGGTCACCTAAAACCACACTCAAACTCCAGATCTAAGAAATTCATCTTGAATTAAGAAAACAACAATTGTCTGGTAAGGAAATTGGAAGAGATTGTCGACCGCATCAAGTCTGTGTGTTTGGATGATGGAAAACTGGCAGATATGCAGCTGAATTAGGAGAAGAAGATTCAAAAAGTAAAGCAGATTTTGCTGAAGAGGAGCACATTAATTATCTTCTAGAGAGAATTAAGTCCCTGCAGTCTTAAAACACTTTGAACACAGTTTCACTGGGATAAGGTCAGAGAAGCGACTGCTTTGTTCTCAGTTAATAATATATACATAAAATAAAACTAAACAAACAAACCCCCACAAAACAAAACCCCAGGGAACCATGTATTTTCTAAATTGTCTGTTTTATTTTAGAAAAAGCAATTAGAAATAAAAATTAAAATGCAATTAAAATACAAATCCCAACCCTCCTTCATGTATCTGTGAAGTATTCATCAACTCAACAATTATATTTGTCAAGTATTGCTTAGTATTTACTAAATAAAAAGAAGACCACAATCTAAAAGTTTCTTCTTGGTAAGGGGACACATCTGCAGACAAAAATGACTTTCAAAGAACTTGCTAGAGGTGTCCTGGAGAGTTAGAGCCTCCTAATAAAAAAATCTTTGCTTTGATGATTTTAAATAAAACACTGGTCTTACTCTAGCAGCTCATGACACAGGATTTTCTGCAGGTTTTACAATCTTCTCTACTGCTAGCTTTAAGACCATTACCTAAGAAAGATTTCACTACATGTAAATGTGCTAAGACATAGATTAAAGTTTAATTAACCAGATTAATGTTTTTCAGTGTCATCTTTGCAGGGACAGCCTATATAGTTGTAGATAAAAATATTTATATAATTTTAAAATTAAATTTCAAATAGTGCAGCAGGACTATAATTCTTTCTAAAAAGTTACTTTATTCTTAATCTTAAGGTGACAACATTCAATCCTACCCAGCTGAGAAGCCTTGAAAGGTTTTGCCTTGCATAAAAAAAGTCCAATATCTATGTTTGAACTACAGTTCTCTTTTTGGAAAAACATTCAATTCTTGGTGTAAAATCTCCACAGCTGTAGAATTTATCAAGATCCCAGGCAAATATTTAACAATTAATTGCATTTACTTAAAAATTTGCTTATGGTCTGAATTTATATAAATTCAACTTCTGTCCAAGGGGCCGTATTACCCAAGAATCACAGAGCAGTTGAGGTCTGCAGGGACTTCTGGATATCACCTACTCTGTCTAGTCAGCTAAAGCAGGTTGCCCAGGACTGTATCCTGTCAGGTTTTGAATATCGCCAAGGATGATGACTCAACAGCCTCTCTGGGAAACCTGTGCCAGTGTCCAACCTCCATCACAGTAAAAAAAAAGTTTTCTTTTGTTTAAATGGAACTTCCTGTATTTCAGTTTGTGCCAGTTGACGGTTGTCCTGTCACAGCACCACTGTGAAGAGCCTGCCTCCATACTTTGCTGTCTTCCATTAGGTATGGAAATACATTGATAAGATCCCCCTGAGCCTCTCCTACTCCAAGTTAACCGATCCCAGCTCTCAGCCTCTTCCAGTATGTCAGATGCTCCACTCCCTCAGTCATCTTCCTGGCCTTTTGCTGGACCTGTCCAGTATGTCCATGTCTCTCTCGAACTGGGGAGCCCAGAACTGGACACAGTGCTCCGGTTGTAGTCTCACCAGTGTATTCACATAGTGCATATATATGTGTTTATATGCCAGAACAATGAGCTTAAGAATGTTTTATCCAGTGATATTCATAGAGGTTCACCCTAAGCTCTCTCTCTTCTGCATTAATCTAATGCAGTTACAAAAAAGCTTTTGTCTCTGCTACTCTCGACTGCTCAGCTGAGCTGAAAAATTTTGTTCTCTGTTGCTTTTAGATGGCACATTTAGATCTCCATTACTTCTCTAAGACCCCTTTTTTACATCTTTGAGAGATGAGTTTCTATTATGCATGAATTCTGCTTTGCTGACTAGCTTCAAGAGCTGTATTCTCTGAAGTGAGATTTTTAGCCCTGGATGGGCACAGACGTTGTCTCTACTGTTCTGGCAAAAAGCACAAGCACTAGCAGGTGCTCCATTTGGCCTTTAAAACAAGAGCCAAGAGGGATTAGCATCTCTAGGATTTTAAAATTTCCAAATCTTCTAGCTCTTTGGTAATCTGCAGCTCTAGTATGCCCAAAATTTCAATCCTGCCACCCTTCTGAAAAAGAAGAGAGACCGGATAAAGAATTCACATGCTTCCAAGGCTATTCTCTGCTTTGCAAACCTATCCTTATTACCACTTTTATATGAAAGACTGAGCATTCAGGAGCCGTCTGTTCTTCAGTCTGCTCTCTGCATTTTGGTGCCATGGACCTACCAGAGCAGCCGCCACCCAACTCTGTCCTGAATATAGGGGGCTTGTACTTACTGCTCAGATCTCTGCAACCAGTTACCGCCTCACCTGAACTGCTCTGGCAGTTTGAAATGCAACTAGTTTCTAGGAGTAGAAACCAATACAGTTTCAGAATTCCCTTCTCCAGAGAAGTGAAAGAAAAAAGCCTGACATTAAAGATCTTGTATAATTCAAGTTTTGATTATCTGTTGCCATGCATCTGTGTCTGAGTGACCTGGATATGACTGTGAACAAATTCTCAAGAGGAAGCTAAAGCAAGCTGTGGAAATTTCTTTCCTTATATTATCAAAGTACTAGGAGTAAAATTATATCTACTGATTCATTGATGCAGTTTCCAGTTTCTGTAAACCCACAGAAGGTGTTGTAGGTTACTATTATTCCATGAAAGTCCATTCCTCCTGCTAGTTTTTATTTTTCTGACTCACAGAATGTATACTTATGTCCACCCAAATTAAATATCAGAGCAAATCCTCCCTAGTATTGCCATAATTTTCTGATATTTTGGAATAATTTCTCAGGATAGTTTAGACTATCCCAGCCACCACTATTCTTGGATGTGTTCAGTTAGAGAATGAATACAGACAACTCTTAGAAATTTTAGAATTATTTTCTTCCCAGAAGAATCCTATTTTTGTTGGGGTTTTTTTAATACCACTTATTAGTTCCCTAGGATTCTATTACTTATTAATCCAGTGCTTTTAAACATGGAATGGATATTTTAGCAAAAACATTTTGTCATCTTGCAAAGCAAGATCTAAGGAAACGGAGAGAAAATAGTTTATTTCAGTAAGAGACACTATATTTTTTTGTTTATGCAACCTAATCCTTCTTTCTTAAAAGCTATGGCAGCCACAGACCAGACAAACAATCTCTCATGATAAATGAATATAAACATATTAAATCCTTTAATAAAAGATTTATTTTTCAATCTCAGGAGAATTGGGAATTTCTAGCATCCCTTGATGCTTCTGACAGAGAGGCTCCTTCACTTACAGTAGGATCTCTGGGCATTTTACATGCTAGCCACCAAGAGAAGGTCCTCTGACCATTTGCACTTTTGTTCATGTTAGACGTCATTAGTCAGACAAAAATATGTTCTGAAGTTAGAAGCCTAGAAACCATGAGACCACTCTAGCTTTCAGTGCACCTTTGGATCCTGTCCTTTAGCACTGCAGCTCTCAACACCAAACCAGCTTTCTAACAGTATGCTAGAGAGTGTCAAGAGGATCCTTCTTTTCCATTAAAGTCACTAACTAGTCCTGTTCAACAGTTTTCTGGGGACAGAAACTGTGAAACTCTTTACCAGGCTTTGCAATTTACAATGTCTGATACATGGATTTCAGCTGTTGTTTCATGATATTACCACCTCCCATCCCTCTCTGTCTTTTCAGGGACTTCAATTTGCTTTACTCAGAGAAAAAAATTGTATTGGAGAGACAAAGAAATATTATTATGCCACCACATAAATATGTGATGAGGCTGCATCTTGAATGCTGCATGCAGCTCTGGTCCCCCCAACTCAGCAAAATTATAAAAAAATAAAAGAAAGAAATAGTAAATAATGCTGATGAAGATGCAGAACTGCTTCCAAACAAGAAACCAATTAAACAGACTAGAATTCCTCAGCTTAGACAACAGATGCACAAGATGTGTTTGCTATATGTACACTCGCAACACTGTATTCCCTTTCTAAACCAGGTTTTATAGCATAGCACAGTATAACTTTTAAAAAATTATATCTAACAAATTCTACAAGATATTTCCTTGAGGGACTTGAGTGCCACACAAAGTTCTGAAAACATTTCTAATTAAAAACAAAAACTTGGTGCTTTGTATTTAAAATTCTCACAGTAATAAGAACATACCATTTAATAAGCGCTTATTCACAGAAACCATTATTTTGTCGTAGAATCAATTCATTTAATTTAATATTAATTTCAGTTTACTACAGGTCTTATAGAATCTCTTCGTTTTCTACCATCTTTCTATTCTCATCAGTTCACCTTTCTAATGAAGTTGCTTAGGATTTCTTTGTACAAGGTTTAAATTCAGAAAATCAACTTTTGTCCTGGCTCAGTATACAAACAGTGTTACAGTGAGAGCTAAGAACCTACTGAATATTAATGAAACTTTTAAAATCTACTCTGTTGTCTTTTAACTAGAAAAAAATATGACCTTTAGATGAATACAATCTTTAGATTGTTTTCTTTTACATTTCCATGAATGTGTATATTACTTTGCACACAAAGTAGTTCTGAAAATTAAAAGGTATTTACTGAGAAAGATATGAGTACCCTGGAGGTAAAAACATACAATGAATTAGTAAGAGTAGTATGTGAACAGATCTAGTTTAATGGATTTATCATCTCATCATTTATCATTTTTTCCCAAGCTCATTAAGAAAGAATCCAGCAAAGTGCAAATGTCTGAAATAATTTTAATGGTCATTGACTAAGCTTAATAGCGATTGTTTTAATTGCTTTGAGATAGGACTAAGTTATTACATCTCCCTGTTTTGGAGGAATACAATAACTAAATAAAGTAATCTACATAAATCATCATTACTATTTTCAGAAGGAAGGGATTTACAGCCCAAATACCCTGAAATCAGTGCAGAAAGCTGGCCATTTACTAAATACTGCATTACCAGTTTACAAATACAGCTGCTGACTCAGATAGAACAGGTGGTAATAAACAAACCCATCTGCCGTCACGCACTGCAGGTAAAATTCACTTATATTTGAGTCTGGGAATTATTACAATCAATAGAAATATTTTTAAAGATTTTTTTTCCCTTAAGACAATATTTAATTTATAAAATGTAACCTTTCATGAGACCAAAAAAGAGGTCAGGTGAACAAGAGGACTATTTGATGCTGGAAGATCCTGAGTGGACCATATAAATCATCTAACCGCACACTTTCCAGTGGCTAGCTAAGCAAAGACAAGGGCCTGCCAGCAACAGTTTGGTGGCAGCTTCATTTCATTCTTGAAGATTTCATTCATGTCATAGACACCCGAAATAAGGTGAATCCTTTCTGATTCAGAATCATCACAAGTTGTCTGTCTTTCATGCCTACAAACTCACTACTATGATCCCACTTAATTTTTACTTTCTTTTTTCCCCCCTAAAAAGAGGCAGCAACATATAACACAAGACAATTGTAATACTCTTTTTAGTCACTGTTTGTTATTTGAACTATATGGAGGCTTATGGTTTTCACAATGAAGGAATGTATTTACCATATTATAAGCACAAAATATAAATTTTGCTATTAAGAGACCCTTCTTCACCTTCATGGTTACAGACAGACACAGGCATGGGCATTTTTGTCTAATTTTTCAAACAAAAGTATATATTCCTTTTCTCTGCTTCAGTACCTTTGAGCTATGCAGTGTCTGAAGACTTACTACAGCAGGCTGCTAATGTTGTATGAAATTAAAAATTCCTATTCAATGCATAAAGACACTATTTTGTGCATTCACTATGGCAATATTTGTTCTAAAATTCAACTTAAATATAGTAAAAAACATGTAAGAAGTTTCTCTATGCCACTGTTAAGGGAATCAGAAAGATATGGCGAAGAGGTCATAAAACCAAGGCAAGCACACTGAAAACCAGACTACCATCTTTCTGTATTTCTTATTTTCAAGCGCAGCCACTGACCAGGCAACACAAGTGCTGAAAACAACATGAAGTGATGTGGAAATGTAACAACATTTAAAAATATTTGAAAAAATCGTATTTTACTGTTGCCCCACTGGCTGCTGCAGATATCTATTAAGTAAGGTCCTATAAAACGGAAGATCTGATTTTGTAACGTGATCCAGATAGGCACTCCTGCACTACTGTGTAGCTACTTCAGTAGCTTTCTGTGTCTGGCTGTGTAAGTTGCAATACTGAGAATCAAAGATTTTTGAGATACTTTATGCCTTGGTTATGTGTTGGTATATGTAACAAAAGAAAACAAAAAATCCCAAACACATAGAGCTCAACTTGATGAAAAGCATTATTCCTTACTGCTGGAAGCATCATTAGCACACCTGGATGATATTTTTTCAAGCCCAAAGGTTTAATCCACCAGAACATGAGTTTAGTACAATCAGATGGATTTTACAGTGAAGATGTTTACACTGGCACCAAATCTTAAGTAACTTAAAATTTCTTCAGTAATTAATGACCTCAATCATATAAAATGTTTTTGTTATACCACACAAGTCCTTCACATAATTATAATAAAAATGTAGTTAGGAAAATGCATGCAACTACTTCAGAAAAATTCCTTGGTGTTCCAGTGCCTCTCTGTCATATAAGTAATGTTATATGAAAGCTTTACAAATTTAAATATTTAATTTAACCCTATTCAACATTTTCCAGCATCCTACTAGCTATTTCTTCCTTCATCTCAGAAGTGCTTTTTTTCTTGAAATCTGACTCTGGACATTAATCAATTGTACATCCGGAGCTCACTTGCGCAGAATTCCTTACTCTCCTGTTTCTTTTATCATCTGGCAGATTCAACCTTTCTACCCAATCCTTCAGACATGGCTGAGAATGTCCCACATGAATATTAAAGAAACTGCAAGATCTGACTGCAGTAGCTCAACAAGTACTATTATGCCAGATTATTAGTAAAGGAACTGTACATGGCACAGGACATAGAACTTCAGACGTACCATAGAACAGAGCAGGCATATTAATGATGTCACCTAGATACCAACTTTATGAAAAATTGATAGTTTGAAAATTCAAAGAACAGTAAGTTTTTTATCCTGTCCCCTAATTTAAGAAAATATCATGATTCAATTCTAGGCAAATTTAGCCTTTTCCAAAATAATTTCTGTTACTAGCCAATAGTTATTAACTAACATTAAGAGCTCTATGGTCTTACTTGTTATTATTATACCATGTTCTTTTTTGGCACTCACAGGCCAGAACTCAGGAGCCGGAGCTTTCCAAGCGATATTTAGAGTACCTGTCATCTCTCACCCTAACTACGTCCCACTCTCTGACAATGGTAGAATTTCACTACAGTTAGCACATTTACATCTTCCCACAATCCACTATCAGATATTCCTTCCTCATATCATGCCCTCCCACTGACTTTCCATTGCACCAGTACTTTATTTTCAAAAGTATTTTTCAAAATTTCTTCCTTCTTAGCAACTGTCCATGCCTAAAAAATATGTTTCTAGATATCTAGAGAATAGTCGTCATCTTTAACTGTTCAAATCTAGATATCACCTGTAGAAGTCAAGTATTCTTTTTAATTTCCTCCTAAAATATTCTGAGAGAAATATTTTAGTTATGTAAACTCAATAAGCTGCTGACTGTTAGACAGACCGAGTCAAGATCTTCCCATTGTTTTAGCACCTGTTTTGTCTCAGCTGATATCAAGACCCATTTTTCTTCTGGTTTCCTCTCCAATGACCCTTTGTACAATATCCCAGTCTCTTCCATGAAAGCCAACTCACCAACAAAGCTTACTGAAAGGAATACTGATACCAACCAAAGAAACGCAACATAAAAATGTAAAAAAATTCTATACAATCTATGGGGTTTTAGGGACATTTCCACTTAGTTGAAATTCAGTTGATACACATAGCAAGCTGAATGAATCTCTAAATACGTGAAGACAAGAAAATAACATACAAATAGAAGGTAAGGAATTATTACTGTGTTCTCAAAAAAGTAATAGCATTCATCAGACTCATTTTAGTCCTCTGGAGAAGTATTGGTGTGGATAGTAGATAAAAATGAAGTTGATAAAGGAAATGAATAGAATCTTTTGGAAATAACCACAGCCTTTCAGGGCTATGCATTTTGAACACAGGTAGATGAAAATGACATGCCTGACCTTAAATGTAACACTTCTCTTTATAGATTGGGTTATTTATGTTAGACTTGTCAATCAAATACGGCATGAATATATTTCAGCAGCTGCAAAATTTGATTGAAACTTAATGCAGTCTTTCTTTTTCTTAAAGTCTGAATGCATTCAGATGGTCCACTACCTGTGAAATTGTGATTTTGCTTGTTAATTGTCCATTATTTTTATTGCTAGGGAAACCTATTCTTGCTTTGCTTCTAACTGAAGGGCAGTTAAAATCAGCCCTTTGATATTAACACTTTCATATCATGAGGCAATTTTTAAGGTTCCTTTTACAGTAAGGATCCTGACTGCATGCACTGATAAACTTTATGCTTAATACTCCAAAAAAAAAAAAACCCTTAAAATTCTTGCATTACACGTTACAAGAAACTAATGCTTTGGAACTTTGAAAATGCAATTCTGCTTAACTGGACTTCTTCCTCATGCAGCTTAAAAACCTAGGATGTCTATCAAAAAATGGGAGATAGACTGAATTATTTTGTCAATATGAATGATAAAGGTCTACCAAACACAGTCATCTATCAGGACAGTTATTAATTATTATTACTTTTATATAGAAAATGATGCACCACTCTGAAAATACTTATTTAGCAACTGCTCTTTAAATATTAGGTAAATTGTCTAAGTATCAGAAAGACATGATTTTTATTCATTTGCCATAACTTAGAAAAATTAAGTTATAACTAAGATAATTCTATCTCTTTGCAGCAGTGAGAAAGCTCTAGGGTTTTGAGTCCTGATTTTCAGCTTTCCTCCAATCCCTAAAAGGAACAGTTTCAAAGGTGCAAATAGAAGTGAAGGCATGTTATGATGAATTTAATTTTATGATTCTGATCTCAGCTAGATAGGTCTATCTAATTGTGTCCATATTTCAGATGCAGTTCTTTTATGATTAAATGACATCAATTGCACTCATATTATCTGCAGCTCCAAACTAGGAAGACTGGATTTAAAATTCTTTCACTACTTATACCTCTTTAAAGTAATATCAATAATTATGATATTCTTTTTATCATAGCCTTGAGGGTGTAAAGAAAAAAGATATCCAGTCGTTCTTTCATAGGAGATTTTTAATAGCAGCATGTAAATATTTTACTGTATTTATAGAGAGAAATGTTATGGTTGGTTGACAGAAATACAGTATATGGTGTGCCTATTAGGTGATATGCATGCATCATCTCCACATATGTAACCAAATTAGTTTGAAGCTGCGTAACCAGTTTTCTCTCCCTCCTGAAGTCAGCAGTTTGCAAGGCTGCATTTCTTCATTCCTCACAATTAAACAAAATTGTTGAAATCATAATTTTAATTCCAATATTCTCACCTAAATTAGAGATAATTTAGTGCTTTTTAAGTTTGTCAGTACAACATATAGCCTACCCCTCAAATTACAGATAAATTTTATGTCTGCAATACTCCACCATTTTCATCTCAAAAATCTAACCTAATTTTTCCGTCTGTCTTTATCATTTTTAAGCTGTTAGAACGTTTTTAGAAGTATTACAGATAAGGCTATGCAACTTCCTAGAACTAGTGTTGAAAATTATCTTTACTTCCCAGGAAGCGATCTTCTCTGTGCTTAGGAAAAAAGTGGAAATCTACCCAGAACTCCATTTTAGAGTTGTATTGTATCCTTTCTTCTATCCTTTCAGAAGATGACAAGCGTTTCTAGGAATGGTCAGCTATTTGGCCAATATTGTAATACAGAGAGAAGACTTATACTATGCAATTTCATGTCTGATACTTTAACCTGTACCAGGATTTCTGCATAAGCACTGTTATAAATAATTTTGGCCTCTGATTTCAGTATTTTGTGTCTCACTGAATATGATGGGTTGCACTGCTTTTTCTTCAGGGTTATTTGCAGACCTGTTCCTATACAAGATCTTGTTTTCAATTGCTCATAGCAGCATTGAATCTCAGCGCCATAGACTGGTGCTTTCCAGGCACCAGGACACTGCAGAAGATGTGTGGACAGCAAGGCCAGAACGAGGGGGAAGCGTACTCCCGGTGGAGCCCGGGGCCAGGCTGGACCCAGGCATTACCTGTCTGACTATTTCTCTGCTCTCAGTAGACACCTGAAATTCATGGCCAAGGCTTTAACTCTTTTCCCTACCACAGGTCCACGTAAAACATATCTTACTGCTTTGTTAACAGTTACCTGAGCAGTTACAGCAGCAGAGATGTATAGATTCCTACCATGCCAGAGTGCCTCGAGATGCGACGCACTGCACTGGGTGCCCGTGCCCAGGCACTGGCAGCGGGGCTGCAGGGTCCCCTCTGAGGAGAGCTGAGGGGCTGCCCCGAGCCGGACATGGCTGGTTCCGGCCGGTTCCAGCAGCCCCACGCAGGGCAGAGCTGAGCCCCTCAGCGAGGCTGGCGGCACCTCAGGCAAAGCGTATTTAGGAAACAGCAAAACACTGTCAGGCAGTGAGGAGTGAGGGAAAAAGTGTGAGAAACAGCCCTGCGACACTGAGGAGGAAGGAGGAGGCACTCCAGAGAGGGTAGAGGAGTTTGGAATTGGGGGGGTGGGGGGTAGGAAGGTGTTTTAGTATTTGTCTTTGTTTCTAACTAGCCAAATCTATTTTTATTAGCAATAAACTAAATTCATTTTCCTCAAGTTGAATCTGTTTTGCCCATGGCAGTAACTGGTAAGCCATCTCCCTTTCTTTATCTCAACCCATTAGCTTTTTCATCTTAATTTCTTCCCCTGTCCTTTTGAGGGGGGGCAGGCAGAGTGAGCAAGCAGCTAGGTGGGCATCTGGCAGCCAGCCACAGTTAACCCGCCACACACGCACAACTGTTTGCTGGTTTCACAGCTGTTTTCTTAAAGTCTACAAAATGACTAAAGGTTGTGCTAGAGAAATAATGTGATCATAAACTGCAGCTGAACCGGTAACCCTTAAATCTAAAATAACTTGAACAAACCACTGCTGAAGGTAGTGGATCAGCTGTAACTGCTTGAAGACAGTGACACACTAAAGGTTTTATGTAGTGGCCTGTTCACTAGCAAAAAATACTAACTCATATTATCTTAGACTGGGTAATATCCAGAAAAATTTAAGACAAATGGGAAAACAAAAAATTAGTTCCTTAAAACTATAACAAAGAACAACAGACCCCAAATCCTTCAGGTATACTGACCAAATTAATTATGGAAAACCAGATTAGGAAAAAAACTGGAAATACGTTAATTCTTTTAACCCACTGACATGTACCTAGTCCACTAACCCATGTTAAAGTCATTCCTTTAGTAAAAATGAAAGAGCTATATATAGTTTGAAAGTTCAAGTGCTATATTGATAAGAAGTCAAATATGCACAATATATTTGCAGATTAGCTTCTGTATTAGGAACAGAGAAACTGGTCTAATGTCAGTAGCTACGCATGTGGCATTTGGCTCTCTAACTCCTTACTAATGCCCAGCAATAACAGCAACTTTTGCCTATCCCCAGCCTATTCCCCTTGAATTATCTATCTCCCCATCAGTAGTCACTGAAGATTTTCTTTTTGCTTGTCTGCCTTGAGTTCCATCCACCTTAGGTGCAGGAGAGAAATTAAGCTAAATCAGGAGGCACACTATTTTTTTTAAACCACAGACACTCAAAAAGCTTCCATGTACTGGAATGGTAAATGACCTTATGCAGAACCCCACAGCACTGCATGTGTGTCAAGGCCAGCTCAGATGTCACTCGTCTGGCACTGGATTGTGCCACGCAAACATAGCCTTAACTTAAGTGGATGATATGGGTCTCAAAGCCTGAACCCAAGAGGCATGATTGTTCACAGTTCCCACTGAAGTAATAAATGCAGTTACTCACTTAAGCTCTGAAGCTTAAACTGGCAAACCAGGAGCCTTAAAACAAACAAACAAACAAACAAAACTCCACCTTTACAACCTTGGAAGTCAGGGATTTATGCACTAATACAGAGGTACGCCTACAGGCAGGTAACTGCAGTTCAAGGCCTTAGTCAGGGAAATCACAAGCATACAGAATAACGTACAGGTCAAAATGGAGAACCTTAATAGGCTTACTCTTCATACACATTCCTGTAGTATTTATTAGCCATGGATCAGGTGGTGTTCTCTAAGTATTCACGGCTCTCATGTTTCAAGTTATTTTTATAAAGCGGAGTCAGCCATGTCTTTTATGAACACAGCACTGTTACAAGGATAAACCCACCAAATATTAGTACCAATTTTAATAGAAATATCATCCACTCCAACAACAATTTATAAGAATAATAGCTAAGCTATTATACAGATCATAAACATCTTATTAGTTTAGCAGCTGACAGTGCATTTTAGTGCATTCCATGTGCTCTCCACTTCCTTTTAATTGTTTAATGAAGGAACATCACGGATTCCACCACTAAAAACTGTATTTTCTATTTCCCTTAGATTATCAGAGGCTGGATAATAACGTATAAAAGATGTTAATATTCCTATCCATTAGTCATGACTTGATAGAGGAGGATGAATATGTTATCACACTTAAAATAGAAAGATGGCTCAGGTTGTCAGCGGGAACTTGATTAGTTTGCAAAAGAAACTTGCTCAATTTGTATGCTTATGAGACACACTGTCAAAGTTCTGTGAGATTAAAGACAGATGCCCCATTGGAGTACACAGGCAAAGATAATGTACACATAAACGTACCATCAATCCAGATAGATTCACATTTTTCGAAGAGCACAATCTAATTCAGAAAGGTCTGAATGCTCTTCAGCAAAGTGTAGTAACAGTTTAAGTGTTGAGTATTACCACCAGAGAGATTTCTCATGTGAGTTTTACATTGACTGACATCCTTAAATATTCTTTTTACTGTTTGAGCTGAAGCAAGGTAAACTTTTCTTATTCTGAATGTGATAAAAGGTACACAAAAGTTATTTTGGATGAGGAAATCTTTGTTCCAAAGGTTGGGAAACAAAATGAAACTGCAATGAAGTATGCTATTTCACATCCACGTACTCACTCTCATTTATTACAGCACTCTAAGATAGCTATAATAATAACTCAAGCAAGGCTTATTATGGACAGACCTCCACTCTTCACTGTGACCTCTACAGAACCTGTTAAAGTCATGGCTGTGGTGACTTATGCATCAGAAAAAATACTTCCAATTGATTCATTCTGATTAAGGACAGGGACAAATGCAAAGGTAATGTGTATGGTGGTGGAAAGTTACACATCAGTGAATGTAATGTCAGATGTCAGGCAGTCTTAATCTAAGGCAATCGTGCTAGTACAATTTATGTGCCAAGATGCTGAAAGAAAGTGCTTCATTTGAAGTAGAAATATGCAATATTAATATACACTTTAAGTTGTTCTTCTTCCTAAACCAGGATGCCCTGGCATGTAAATAAACACCAGTCCAGGCTTCTTATGTTTCTGTTAATTCACAAGCAATCTGTACAAATCGATAAGCCCTGCATCAGCAAGTGAGAATAAGTCTAAGCAAGTCTAAGCTTGTCCAGTAGAAAGTGTTGAAGGAAAAGTGCAAGTTACAAACAATTTCTCTTGAATCACCTTTGAAACTCATCTTTAATACCCTGAACTGAATAAGGGCAGACAAGGTTCATAAAACATGGTAGTGTTAAGTGCTCAATAGGGAAAGTAAACACCTAGAAATTTCTTTGCATATGTCAGTGAAACTTCTATTCTAATCAACTAGTTGGACTGTATGTACTTGCAGCCAATTTATATACATTCCCAATTTAGTGAAACCTTTGAAAAATACACTAGCACCCCAAGTAAAATACAGTAGAGATGCTTAAGAACAAAATAAGTAAATCACAATCAACTACCTTCTTACTCCTGGAATGCATGTCAATTTCTAGAAAAAATTGGTCTAGTTTAATTACTAGTAGTTTAGGTTTTATGAATTCTCAATATTATGCTTACAACAAACTCTTCCAATGTTTTATGGTAATATAACCCAAATATTTTAAACAATTTTGGGGAAGCTTCGAACTATTCAAGACTGGAACAACTGTTTTGGCTGATTCTTATATGAATGAAGACAGTGATATTTGGTGGACTACTTATCATTGCCCGTAAAAAGAGAATTGCTCCATTCATTTCTCTTAGTTGTACATAGAAAAGGAATCATCTCATTATGTCTGAGATACGGTAATCCCACACAGCAATACAACAGATTTTGACTTGCTGGACACGTGAAACACACAAGCTGTGATCACATAAAAATTGCTCTGCCACCATAGTTCGTAAGTTACACATTATGCTGTACAGGTATTGCTCATTAATAAGACTACCACTAACATTCAGACAACACTAGGATACTCAAGAATTTCTATCGTCAAGGATAATGAGCTTAGAAGTAAGCATTGCTACTCATTTTGGCACCCAGAAGCAGATGGAACTGTCTTGCCATCTCATGAGATATTAGAATATCAACACCCCAAAGCCTGTTAATAACATCTGTTAATCTAATTACAAAGAATGTGCATCTGTAATAAATGAATTTCTAAGTCAACTAGCTTCCAGCACATCTTTTATGGTTGTTGATTTGAAAGGCTGACAAATTATTGTTTTCAGAGAAGAAAAAAAACCAAACAACAAAATGCTCCCACCTGCCAGACATTTAAAAGTCTTAATGGATCAAACAGCTATCCTTTTGTTAGGATACAAATTTTCAGCTTGTGCATATATGACACCAGATACAAGGATATCTACAAAAGCCTTCTTAAAACTAGTATTCAGCCTTAAAGGTATTTGGACTCAGTTCAAGAGCTTTCTTACTGGTTTCTCTAGTTTCTTTTCTAAACTGGTTCTCAGCTGAGTTTTGCAGTTGTTTCTAATGATTTGCATCTGCGTGAGAAGATAAATGGGCATGGTTAATTATGCAGTATCTGGTGAGAATAATGTTGTATCTGTATTATCTACATGTATCATTGAGAAAGACAATTTTATACATGAGACTAGGCAAATGATTAAGATGAATCATCAGATCACTGAAGCTCATTTTACCACAGTCATTTCAATAGGCTCTGTCTGACAATTTCAGCACTTGGGGTTAACATGAACCTCTTTCTTCAAGCTGTTTTGAGGGGATAATTCAAGAGCAGAAAGGCTAGATCTGTACTGTCAAATGGATGATGTTGGGGGCGGAAATTATCATCATATACTATCTGTAGTGTATAAGGGTTATCTTTCATTTTACAACATTTCTTTTAAGGGAAAGCAATTAAATGTCTCCATGCTAATGCAGGTAAGACTATCACCTCCTGGCTAAATACAGTCACACAGTTAAATTAATCTAGGTTTATAGAAGATTCATCAATACAGTGAAAAAGTCCTGGCAAACTTGCACTATTAGATTTACTACATCTGAGCTATTGCAGTGACGTTCGTTCTAAACGAATGGTTTAATTGTACTGTCTCCAACACCACCAACAAGCCTTACCATTCTCTCTTTTTAAAACAAAGACTCAAAGGCATTCAGTGGTATTCGCTTTGGAAGCTACAAATCCAGGACAGGTGAATTTTTGCCGTTGCCCTAATACCTCTGTGTTGTTGACTATTCAATGTTACCCCCTATGTTTGCCAACAGGGATGGCAGCCTGTTTTATTTATTTTTTAACAGACTGCTACAATTTGAGAGTAGCAGTGACTGCACTTATTACATCTGATGTATGTTTAAAAATTGACCCAACTGGGGGTCCTAAATATCTTTCACAATTATAGCAGGCAAACTTAATAACATCTTTATTGCCCACAAGACAAAATGTTTGGATTAGGTTTTTATTTCTAGATTGAAATTAATTTGCACACATTGGACATTGAGTTTGCATTAAGAAAAAGCAAGACTGAAGAAGCACGTCTTGCGTCTGGAGTGGAAGCTTTGTAATGACACGCAGCTCTTGCGGGAATTTGTCCTACAGTCTAGCACTATTCCCAGGGAACATCTGTTTGCTGGATAAATGGGTTTAACTCTTTCTGGAGAACATTCCATGTGCTTCATCTTAGAAACCACTATCACCTAAGTGATACTGGAGTATGCTGAATGTCTAAAAAACGACCTGAGAGTTTTAACTTGGTTATATATCATGAGCACAGTAAGAATTCAGCACAGAGAGGGAGGTGAAGGAACTTGCTGATGTAACTTGCCTGACCTAGATATAATGGTGAAATCAACCCAGAGTGACATTCTAAATGTAACATATTCCTGTTTGAAGGAGCTTTCAAAATTAAACAAACAAACAAACAAACAAAACCCCAAAAACGAAGGCGGGGGGCGGGGGGGGGGGGGGGGGAGAGATGCTTAGAAGACCAATATATTAAAAATTAGGCTACATTAAAAACATTTTTGGAAGTGTTAATGCTTTTCATGTAGCAAATTGCATGCAACGTTATAAAATCTTATGGTATGTGAAGCACGATTTACAATATCCCTTAAAGAGTAATATAAGTAGATGGATGATGCTTTAGTGGCAATCTCTTCTATTTGCGTTTCCAATTAAATAAAGAAATGAAACCTTTCCTGTCCTGTGATGTTATGATGATATAGATAACTGAACTATGCTGTGGCACAACCATTTAATAAGGCTTCCTATGAACTGTACTTTTAAAATCTAGAGGAACACCTCCATCTACTACTTAGGGAGATATCATTCACATTTCAGATAACTAAAGCATAAGAGAGTGAATCATTACTTGGAATATTTTCTCTGAGGTACTTTTGTACAGATACAAGCGACAACATAAAGAAAAAACAATATCCAGAGAAAGCACCATGAAACTCCATTTTTCTGTGGAATACATGGCCAGTGTGGAATTAGCCTATGATCAAGCCATGATATCTCTCAGAAACCCTGAAAGGTTTTTCAGCACCTGAAGGTCTTCAGGCCATCGCATGCCAAGGTCCCAACACGTTCCAGCTAACTAAACTCCCCCAGAAGACGCCTCCACTTCTCCCAGTTCTCTGCTGCTCTCCTTATTGCAATGTTCTCTCTGCTGGTGCTCTGGTACTCCTTGACAAGGAATAGCAAAACAAAGTCCCAAACCCTAGGCATCAGCAGATGCAACAAGCTGCCAATCACTCTTGAGCCAATTCATCAGCGCACACATTTAAGCCCAGCATCAATATCCTTTATGATCACATTTGCAGTATGAGTGGGTGACTCGACAGCATCAGCCCAGAAGGTAAGGTCCAGTGCAGAAGCAGGACTTGTGAAAATGAGGCACGGAAACCCAATGGGTTTAGAAGGCTTCTGTTAGTCCAGGCTTTTTCCTTAGAGATAAATGTCTGTTTGGAAGGGAATATGACAGCTTTTTTCTAAGATTTACACAGTAAGAATACGCCAACATTTTAAGTTCAAAATTTCTTCATATAAAACTGTTCCATTCACTTTTTAAAATTATATGGGTAGTTTATGTTTATGGTCATAATAATTTCATTGTCACTTTCCCACTACAAGCTCTCTCAGGAAATATATAGCTATTTCTATAGATTTATAGAGATATTATAAATATAGTATAAACACATCTACATTTATATAGAATATTCTATATAAATATAGATTATACAGAATATATAACTAAACATTTATATATATATATACACACACACACGAAAGTTAGTAAAACTGAAAAGCTGATACACTTCATAAACCCAACAGTAGGCAGATTAAACTAACACTTATCTTACCTTTTCGGAAAAAAAAAAAATAAAAGAAAGAAAAACACCACAACAACAACAACAGTCAAAAAAACCCCAAACATTAAAATGCAAGCAGAATAATTTAGTATCTGTAAGGTCTACTACATGGTGGGGACGTCAGTTCACAGTTGCAGATAATCTACTTTGGTAGATAAATGGTCCTTTTGTCATTTAAAATTGATAATGAAACGCCTTTTTTGCTTACTGGCCATGCAGGATGCTGTAACTCTTCTGACACCTTGGATACTGATTTTCTAGTGAAAAATACAGCAAAGACAGCTCTCAGTGCTTCACACAGTATGAATGAAAAAAAGTTGTGATTTTGGTTCTGCTACTGACTTGCTCAGTGAGTTCACCAATTAGCTTCTTTTTATCTTAGTTTCTACAGTCAGATTTGGGGGTTATTCTCCCATTTTATCTCATGAAAATGTCACAAGGTTTAATGAAATAAGAATTGTAAAATGTTTTAAGATTGTTGGATGAAAAACACTACACAACCATAAACACCACGTGCATAGAAAAGCTGAGTATTAGCATGTGAAACTCCCTTCCTTAGCATCTGCTATGTTGAAGAAAGACCAGCAGCACTCCTACTATTGCCACGCTCCTCTCTCGCTGCGAGCATCGTACTTTCTTTCTATACCAGTTAAGAGTTTCATGGGTATTTTTGAGTTCCTCTTTCTCTTCATGTACAATGCAACAATAATAATAATACTCTAAAGATACTGATAGTCTAAAATAGGGTAAGCATCTCAAAAAGTTTAGGACTGGCTTATAGTCATCTGCTCTGAGATAACATGATTCAGAATTATGTAAATCTAGTGACTGTGGAGAGACAGATAGCCCTCTAATCCTGCACTGGGAAAAAAAAAAAACAAAAACAAAAACAAAAAACAAAAAACCAACATTATTGACATTAATGAGATCAGAAGCAAATTCAAACGTTGCTCATGATTTGAACATTTGAAGACCAAGCTGGTGACAGTTCAGAGAAACCAATGACTTCCTTTCATGTCTCTCTGAAAACATTTCCTATTGAATTACATAGTTTCCTGCGTTGTTTCATGTTACAAGAAACAGTGGTCACCTAGCCTGATAATGCTTCCTCATCTCTGCAGATTACACTAGTTTACACAGGATTTACACAGCCTAAAAAGGAAAACATGAGAACACCAAGATACTTTTTAAATTATATTTTTTACTTTTCTGTAAATATAGTTCTTTGACTTGTTATACCCTACAACATTAAACACATTTATAGAATCCAAAGTAGCATTCAGTATATTTTTTTAACAGAAAAATAAAGAAGAAAAGCAGAACACTACTCAAATATTTTGAATTGTCAGACATCACCAAAGACGGAAACATTTTTTCAGTCATTTTTTAAAGTATCAAACTATGCTTTTATTTTTTTCTTGTATAGCTGATAAAATGCTAAGTCTGCATCTCATACATCTCTGCATTTAGTTACAGAACAGCTGTCAAAGGCTCTATGCACCTCTGAAAAGGTGATGAAATTCCACTTTTTGAAATGACCGTTTGTTGCAGAAGACACTTAAACATTTTCTATCTTTTCCCTTATATGAAAGTCATTGTTGAGATACCAGATATAAATAGACTTTGCTTTGTACACTAGGTGCTTTGCTTTCATCCTTTCTTCTTCCCCATGATTCTGCCCACTGAATAAGCACTTTGCTGAAGCAATTTAAGAAGTGCAGTGAAATCAAACATTCTCCTGTTTCTCTACTTCTTTTAAAAATAATGAGGGCTGGCTACAATTTTTTTAATATGTTTACATCTACAGTGATAAGCCAGCAATTTTTGTCGAATATTTTCCTGAGTTAGAGCTGATTGCCTTGATTTTGGAGATTTCAAGTGGGAGTTTGGGGAGTGGGGTTGCTTTATTATTCTTTTATTCCTCTCAAAGTCAGTTAAGGGTAAAATTAATTTTTTTTTTATTAAAAAAAAAAAAATTCCCAGTAGACATTCAGGTAGTGAAAAATGTCATCCTAACAGGCCAGGCCCCATTTGAAGGGTTTTTCAGTCCAATAAAAAGGCTCATAATCTCCTGAGATCACATTTGACCCTAGTGTTTTTTCATTCCTTCACAAAAAAAAAAAAAAAAAAAAAAAAAAATAATTGTCATTCTACAGACAAGATAGTGTCAAAACATGGAGAAAAGAGGTAAGTCATGTCAAAATGGTACAGGCAGACAAAAAGTCTTCCACTCACCCTGAAAACAGTAGAAATCAAACTAAGAGATATGTGTTGCTACACTAACCTTCCAAAGAGGACTGATGATAGCAAATCACCACTCTCACACACAGTTATGTCTTTTAAAATTTTAAAAGCTTAAGCTAAATATCTGCATTGAGAGAACATCAGTGTTTAGAATATTCATGGTTCTGATAATGTTATTTAAAGAGCTTCCCCAGTAGCAAGACATAAAAACGTATGACAGCTCCTGATACACTGCTGACTATAAAGCAACTTTGATTGCAATCCCTAGTATGTTTCCCACATAATGTGATTTGGAAAACTGATAGGCAAGCTTAATCGAATACACATTTACATCATTGAATATTTAATGCTAAAAACTAGGAGAGGCAAATCTTAGGTAACAAAATTTACATGACATTAAACACTGTTAGACAAAAAGTGAATTTTATACCTGATAGCTGTTTTTTCTAGTTCTGTTATTATAGACATTAAGGCACACCGCTACAACATGAATACATAAAAATTCAGTGTAAGTGAAGTTTAAGATCACAGTAAACATAGGAAGATTTTTTTTTCCCCCAAAAGTAATTACTTTTAGAAATAAATTTTCTCTTATTTTCACATCTACTAGAAGATTAGAATGTTCTTGGCTTCAGTGATTGAGACTTCCCTACCTCCACAAGCAGAAATCAGCAATTGATATCCATTCTCTTGCTCATTTCTACCTAACCATAGTATGATATGGAGGAGTAAAACTCCCAGAATACATCTTTCGTTTTGGCAGTACAAGCTATGTTTTACGCATATGAAAACCATATAAAGAGATTTCTTATGGTCACAGACTCCTGTGCTCTCAATTAGGCTGCATCCTGTTCCTAAGAGTAGCGTCTAAATGCGTTTATATGGCAACATCTCCTCCTCTTGTAAATTCCTTTTTCCAATACAGGTATGCCCAGTCTCTGTGCTTTTCCAAATTCCTTTCTGTAGCCCACTTAAGTCTTCTTACTCCTTATATTCTTACACAATTTCTACCTCCATTTAACTTAAAATCTATTTACTAGCTGCACCCTTTTCATATTCCTCATTTCCTGTCACACACACACAATTTTGTTCCCGCTAAGTTGAACAGAAAGTTTATTGTTGTTTCAGTACGATCAGCCAGACATTACGCAACTCTTTTGGAAGAGAGATTCTGCTAGTTCTTGTAGACTTTGCAGAAATATACATATTTTATGAAAGTACGTAGGTAAGAACACTTTAGACTTTTCCATGCCTTCTGCAGAATTGTACCTGTTACATTCTTAACTTTCTGGGATTCCTTTTCAGACTATGAAAATTTGTTGCATTTAACCCAGTAAATAAACCATGCTAATTTATAAGCTGATGAACCAGCTTATATCATCTCCTCAGTAGAGTCTTCATCTCTGTTGCAAAGATGCTATTACGAATAGATTTTCCCATAAGAGAGTTTTTAGTTTCTTCTGTAAAAAAAGTTGTTATTCATAATGCCATTATGTTCAGTATGAGAATATAAAACAATCTAATATTCAGCATTTCTTAGCTTCTATATGGAGCTAGATGCTAAGATTAACAAAGAAAATGTTTCTCAAAAATATATAAAATGCATCCTACATGTCAGATTTTAGCCGAGACTTAGAAAGGGGAGAATGGATTCATTGTTTTGATTTCTTTTTTTTCTTGATTTTTTGGGGGGATACTGGCCAAAACACTGAAAAAGCAACTCCTGACTCTCTCAGCCATGTTAAAAGTTGTTCAGCATAAATTTCTGGGACTAGGATCAGTGCTTGAAACAGCCAACACTGCTAGCAGCATTCTGAATAAGTTGAAAACATGACATTTGGGGGTTTGAAAAAAAATATTTTTTTTTTACACCAGAAACATATATTGTGGTATATTTATGTACTACTCCTTTCTTTTGTCTCAAAACAAGACCTACTGTGTCTGCATTCTCTAGAGATGAAAAAATGAAATCAAAATCGAAGCATGATGTGGGTGGGTGGAGCCATATTATAAGAAACTCAAAGTTACATTCCAGTTGTAGAGATTAGAAGCTAAGGTGCTCATGTTCAGATGCTCAGCTCCACACTGAGGAATAAGCTTCACGTTTAAAAAAAACAAAATGAAACAAAAACCCAAAGTGAAAAAGCAGTCAGATATCTATCCAGGCTAATTCTCAGTAAAAGAATGTATTTTAAACAGCAAATTTGATGCTATTCTTCATTATACTTACGCCATTTAAACTAAAAAGCCAAAAGAGCAGATAATTCACTCCAGGGTAACCACACTTCACAAGGGAATCTATTATTTCTCAGGAATAATTGTGCTTGCTCTCTTCTGCCCCCTTCACCCCATGCAACTATGTCTCCTATGACCACTTAATTTGAAAACGTTACATTGTGATATATTATCTGAGGAACAAAAATACTTTATCTGGGCTTACTGCTTTTACTCAACGCCCAGAACAATCTATGTCTATTCCTTTAAGCTCCTTTGGATGTGAAAAAATATGGTTACATAAATCTTTGTAATCCTGAGGGGAGGGATAACATATCAAGAGTTTACCGGCATTAGCATTAAGTCTAGTGTATTACAGTGCAATCTTTAATCTCCTAAAATCTACCTCACCATTCCAAGCTGTTTTGTGCTAGTAGATGAAGCTTTAGAAATAGGACACAGCTGGCAACAGTGATAGAAAGAAACACTTAAAAAAGAAAAGGAAAGAAAAAGAAAGAAAAGAAACAATTGGTGAAACTGCTAATGAGCTGATTTAACACAGTGAGTTGCACACTGGTTTTTTTTTTATTAATTTAGAAATTACAGAAGTTGTAGAATGGAAGAAGTCCTTGTAACAGCAATTAGGAGGAAACAAAAATCACCAAAGTTTGAAACCAAGGAAGCTACAAATGTGGACCAAAACCAGTCTAAAAAATATTGTACAAGATGCAAGAGTCTTGCTTGGTTTTGAGATTCATTGATCCAAATGAATGTAACAAATGTGTCTTAGGTAACCAAGAAAAAATGAAACCCACCTCATGCTGAAATAGACTTTTTGTTCTCTTTTGATAAAACTGTATGAAATGAAAACACTGCTGAACCCATGTATTACTTGAGAGAAAAACGTAGAAATGGTTATTATTAGGCATATTTCTAAAGAATGCCACAGTTCTACTATTTGGACTTGTGATTTCCCAGTCAAATAGTTTTCCATTGAGCTACATACGGCCTCTGCTGAGTTTAAAGATTCAAAAGGCCAAAAGCGCTAACGCACAGGCCTGACTGGGAGAGATACCGGAGCACTGATTCCTAGCTCTGCAACCTTGGCTGAATCATTTAACCTGCATAAGTCTCAGTTTTCTTTGGCACTGCTGTGTGTTCAGGAAAACATATATACTTATAACAAAATGTAAACATTTGTTTAAGGGCTATTGTGACCAATGGTATTTAAATATGTGATTAAATGATAACTTAATTAGGACCTAGAGAGTAAATACAGATTACATGCTCATGCTGTATCTGGAAGAGAGAGTTCCCTTACTCCTCTTCTGTGGCTGAAAGCCCTAACACAGGAGCATCACACATTGAAACAAAAAATAATGAAGTAAATTCTTCCCCTTCTGCTCTGAAGTGATACTTAAATTTTGAACCTGAAACGACTGTTTTGAAAAGTTATAAGTCTGAGTGCAATAAACTGTTAGACATCAACACAAACTTCTGTATCTACCTGGGACAATGTCAGTGTGATTTTTTTTTTTCGTTTTCCTTTTTGTTTTAAAAGTGGAGATGCATACTTTTCTATATTTGGGATTGTTCCATTGCCTTTTTCAAGCTCTGAATATACTAGAGCTTGTTAAGAGCTAAATGAGCCATAATACACAGAATTATGTTTATCTGATAAAGTTATGCAAATAATTCTGCACATAACTGATATTCATCAGTATTTCAACCGTTAGGTAAGTTAAGTTTGAAGCATTTCCACCACTGAAGGGAAATATTAGCAGAAAGTAATCATGGTACTGCAGAATCTAGAAGATAGTAAAATAATAGCGTTTCTTTCTTATTTAGTAGTTTGTATTTCCAAAGCACTACACAATCATGAACAAATTAATCTAAGGCTTACACTGAATTTTACCGATAAGGACATTAAAAGCCTTTAGCAAATGTTTAATTGAAATAACTGCCGCACATTAATTCCAATAAACTTGTTTTAGTATCATAGAGATTTAGCAAACACCTAATGAGAATGAACTCAATATGCCCCAGTGCACAGAATCCTGTGTGTGCTCTTCTTGAGTCTCAGCTAGCAAGAAACTGCTTTGAAATGACATATTAGGAGCAAATGAGGAGCACATTAGGAATAGAAAGAACCTAATGATACGCTGGCCCATAAGAGCATTAGCAGAAACCATAGTCTTTAAAGCTGTCTTTTAGCTGACAGCACAGTTTTCCATGGAGAAGAAATTTTTGCATCGTCCTTTCAGTAGTTCTGAATTTGATTCCCAAATCCAAAGGTTTGCCCTCTCTAAAGCAAGAGTAACTGTCACCTATTTTTCCCCTCCAGGATAGTAAGCTAATTCTAATAAGTAAAACCTGGCAGAGGATGCACTGTGATGAACCCAAAGATTTTCTCAGAAAACTATATTTCAAGGAAAAGCATCACTGCTTCCTCTTCTCCATTTTGCTGTCTCCTGATGGGAATCTTAATCCTTTGGCTTCCCCACTAAACACCACTGTCACAAAAGAAATTTTTATTTTGATCTTCTTGCGCATTCATTTTTGAACAAAGTGTCTGGGCATTTAACCAATTGGTCTTTTTCTCCATTAAAGGTCGTACATAAAGAAAGAGGATGTGATTCTTCACATCCAGTTACCCACATCTCAAGTCATTTTTATATTGGAAGATTTTTGGCACATCTCAACCATTAGGACACTCCTTTTCCCAGCACAATGCAAAACTGATGTGTTTTTGAAATCAATATTACTATGGATATTTCACTAGAAAAGAAGGGAAGGAAAAAAATCTGAATATACCAAGAAAAATGGCCATTAAAATTTCCCTATAACATGCATATTCCATTTGTATTATCTATGGGCATAGGGTTTGCAGCCAAACCGTATGGCTACCCAGCCTGAAGCATGGCACCTGGTTGCATTATAATGAATGACTTTTTAAGAGATGTCTCTTAACTGTGACAGCCTACCACCTTTGGCTTCCTCTGCCAGACAAGGTTAGGTCTCAGAAGTGCATAATTTCATTACTGTGTTTTAAACTTCTTGCTTACCCAGTTTTGGAGGACGGGCAGCAACAGAGGAGCTGCGATATTTTGAAAGGGGAAGAAAAGGGAAGGCAGATGGCAGAGTAATGGGCAGGGAGTGGAGAGCAGGAGAGTGATTGACCACTTTTATGGAAAGAGAGTAGGATGGAAGAGCATTATATTACAAGTGGAGGATGTCCTGCTGTTGCAAACTTCAAGCTGTTTTCAGATCCACCGTCTAAGTTTAGTCTACCTGAGCAACATTCTGCTGAATCTCTACCACATTCTCTGAACTATGTTTTTGTCTGTCTCTATTCAGGGTAACATCCTCACTTTCATATTAAAAAAAAAAAAAAAAAAAAGTATTTCAGCAAGGGATTTTTATATACATAAATAACATGCTGAATTTCAATCTAACATCAATTCTCCTTAAATAAACACACAAAAGCAATAAAACAAATATGCTAAGAAGAGAAACAAAGTGAAACTGCTTAGACAGTAAGTAGGTAGCAGTCCATAAAGAAATAAAGCTAGGTATGGACTAGCTTATTCCAATATACCCGCCTTTAATATTTGATAGTTTTTGTTATAAATTAATTTAATGAGTGTCATTTTACTCATTTACTAAATAATAACTTTATGCATATCAGTCTGTGCTCAGACAATCTATCAATGAACATAGACATACAACCAGATGTACTCACTTTAAGGGCCTACAGGAAAAAGAAAAAAAAAAGTACACAGTGTTCAGTTAGAGTCTGACTGGATGGGTTTTCTGCAGGCCTTCCTAAATCCTTTCCAATTTCCACAAAATCAGAACATAAGTACTGACTCTCATGCCCTCGCAAAATAAAAATGATACCTAACATAATAGCAGAATTTACTAGGCAGATGTGAAGTGGATTAATTCCTCTCAGTAGATATACAAATGCAAATGTTTGCCTTAGTTCTAAAACATGAACATTTAAGTTATACTGCCTTGCTTTATGTTAATAATTTCTATCCTAAATGAAGTCAGAGAAAGTTTTTGTCACCAACTCCAATGGGACTCCAATTTCTTTAATATATTTAGCATATATAAAATTGACTGATTTCACTAAACAGAGTTCTTAAATCCATAATGAGTAATTTTATTTTCAACATTTTTATGAAAGGGGAAAAAGAAAAAAACCTCATGTATGCATATTCATAAAACACTATCACAGGAGAATTAAAACTGCATAAATTGTGAACAAATGTTGAATCGTGGGGTAGGGTTAAAGCAACTTCACATTAGTGAAATATCCTACGGTGGCTTTCATTATTGATTCTCTGTCGACATCATGTTAGTTCTTTTCTAAATTAGTTCTGTGGCTTGAACTTGAAAAGATCGGGATGCAGAGTCCACGGGTTCATTCTAATTGCTGTTTTTCCTGGTGGACTGCACCACGCCAACCTGTCACTCAAGACCATTTGTCTGTGAACAGACTTAATTAAACACCTCAAATCCAATTTCTTTGATCCTTTCCACTATTAAAAAAAACAACACACGCACTCCATCAGCTATGAAGAGTTTTCTAAAGAAAAAACTCCTTAACATACTCATTGGCATTATTCTCTACAGTTGAAGAAACGGAGAATTCAAAACCAAGATTAATTAGGAAGGGAAAACAGAATAGTTCTAGAGACAATAAAGAATTTGTTAACTCCTAAATATTCAGTAGAAGATTAAAGAATGATTCACAGCACCTACACACCTCTTCCTTTTTTTTTTTCTCTCCTTCAAATAAGATCTTCAATATGCAGTGCAGGTTTGACTTGAATATAAAAGTTAAGTTACCTGTTTAAATCTGAAGGAAGATAGTTGCGCTATTTTTTGTGAAAAAGGTAAGCATTTTCAGCATCCTTTTTCATGACTTAAATATCCAGCACATTGGTAGAAATGGTTAAAGTGAAAACACCTCAAATATAAACGTGCAGTTTCATGAGAATGATTCACAAGGTGCTTTTGCTTTCTATTCTTAACAAACATTCTTGCAATTTAACCTTTATTTATTAAACTGTTTTCAAATGACATTCATTCATGTCTAGTCTTACAATTGCATTTGCAAAGTCTTTTGCATTTTAAAAAACATCAAATCTCACAGCTTTGTAACAGAGATTATTCTGCATTTGTTGAGTATTCACTGCACCATCAAGTACACACTCTTCAATGTAGATTGTTGAGAGTTATAATTTCAAAGCATTTATTGATAATTAATTTATTAATAATGAATATCTCCTACATTGGGAAATAAGTTATTTGTATTTTAGAAAATGTTGTTTCTATAAGTGCTTTTATGAAAGAAAATTACTGGTTATAGCTGGGTTTATTATCGCAAGGTCTTTAATGCCTGGTGGGCTAATTCTCTCTTCTTGCTCTCCGTTACGTATTTTCCAGAGTTTTATGGCTGCACAAAGGAGACCTGGTCTCTGCAGCCATATCTGAAGAGGAGTTCCTACATGACAGATACTTAACTGGCTAAGTAGAATTTTACTACTCTAAGTAAGGCTGCGCTAACATGCACTAAATAAATATTCAGCCCAACCTCTAAATTTGGACTGTACTATGAAAATATCTGTGGATTCATACCCTTCCTGAGAATAGCGATAGACAAGTTTGATTAGCCTGTTATTTTAGTGCTTTATTCATTTGGAGTTTGGGAATACAAAGTTTATATCATAAGGACATTTAAAGAAGAAATGCGCTGAGGTTTCAGAATTACTTTTGAGCTTCTAAAGGAGCGTTCAAATATTGCCACAATGGGTTCTGTCATTAGAATTTAGATCCTTCATGCTATAAAAAACCAGGAGGCTTATTTTCATGTTTGGTGCAGCAAATAACGTAAGCCGCCTTAAAATACAATAGTAATCAATCTAGGAAAGACAAACATACCCAAAACAGCGCGTGCGCCTAATCTGTGCAATGCCATGCTTGATACTTCCCTTCCATTGAGTTAGTACACCTTCAAGAAATATAAAGTAGCATGACAGTGTCAAAAAAAGCAAACTAGTGTAACATGATTGATCTCTGGTGTCAGGACAGCCAGACTCATCCCTGTGTCATTTCTAGGGCCAGATGAGAGACATTTCCTTTAACGCTCAATAACGTATTGTATCTCTATAGCTGCCATAACATCTGCCTCGTACAAATGCATACATTAGTTCTTTATAATACTGGTAAATCTTTCTGCATACAAAAGTTTTATTAACCCTATGTGTCACTGGGATTGCAAAAAAAAAAAAACCCAAACAAAAAAAAAACCAACCCTAAGTAAACTGGTTCTTCTCTATACACTCTTTTATATGAATGAAAGACACTCCCTGAAACAAGGGAGCAGAAGTGCCTGAATTAGTCAAGATTCAAAGCATTGTTGTACGTGATGGTTTTCCTGCACACATGCAATACAGTTTATCTGGTACTGAGAGAGACTGGACATTCGCGTGTTTCAGATATGCTCTCTCGGCAGAAAGACAGATTTGTGAATTTGAAGACTAAAAGTATCTATGCTGAAAGTATCAGCCTTTTCTCTCTTGTGGTGACTATCAGTCTTACTATTCATTTCTCCCATTCTTTAAATTCTGCTTTACATCACACCAATGTACATCTGAGCAGCGTCACTGATATAAATAGAGTTACTCAGTATTCAGCATGATATGCTTGGCAACAGTATTTTATTTTTCTAACTGTTCTGGTTTATTAGGATTCCAAACATCAGTTCTCATTTTGGGGAAAGTAAAATAAAGAGAAAGCAGAATCTTAAAAATTTTATCTGCTTGATAAGACTCTAACTTACAAACCAAGTATGTATGATGACAGTGCTGCCATCCTGCATAATAATAATATAAAAAAAATGCCCTGAGTCAGACCAGTTGTCCATCTGGCCCACTCTTCTGTCTCTGACATGTTCAATGGGTGAAGCTATTTACAGGCAGCACAGAAGCATGGCCGTTTTCTGTGGTCCGCTCCAGAATCCACAACTGTAGTACTAGGGACGTTAGTGGGTACAACTTCTCCCCGTGCTTTCAGCATACTTTTATAGACCTGTTGTTCGTGAATTTGTCCAAACCCTTTCCGGACCTGCTGATCCTGTCTGCATTCACAGTCTTCACTGGCAGCAAATTCTAGAAGTTCCCTACCCACTATATCTTGTGCTGAGGGATCTGGTGAACAGCTCTTCCACCATATTCTGCTTATCACAATTTTGTAAACTTTAGCTCATTACCTCTCTCACCCTAGCAGCAACTATTTCAAGCATCTGACCCAATATGCTCCTGCCTTCAAACACATGCTTAGCTACTCTGAGTTGGAACATGGGGGTCAGAGCATTGAAAAAGATTGTTTGTAAATATAAAGGCCAACAACTAGATTTAAGCCTCATGATGAATTATATTCAGGGATAAAAAAACCCATGTAAAACCAGCAAAACAGCCAGACACTGTATTGGTCTATTATTTGTACTCATTATAACTCTTGTTATGCCAGTGTAAGTGCTTTACAGACATTCAGAGACATCCTGTCTTGCAAACAGAGGACGCTTCCACATCACAGTCCAAATGGTGCTATTACAACTTGATTAGATATGCCCAAACTCTGAAGTAGGTAATTCGTAACAAGAAGGATGTGGGTGACAACTCACCTAGCAAACATTGTGAAAAGGCTCAGGTAATTAGCATGTACTGAACTCCAAAGATGCCTGGCAGTACGAATGGCAGCTAGTTTAGCGATACCCAAACAAAAACTATGCTTTCAAGAGAAGATATACTAATGTGATATTTTTTGTCCTCACACATTGCTGCCACAGTTGGTGCTCAGCAATTACCACCTTTACCTTATAATTTCATACCTTTTAAGCTCATCCTGACTCAAAAGATTTATCGCTCCAGTTTCAGACTTAGCATTAATAATGAAAAAGAAGTATAATTTTTGAACCTATCAAAACAGCAAAGACAGGAGGCAAAAAATCAATCTATAGATAAATTAAGATCAATTCAGTAAGTGGGTGGTCTCAAGCCTGCCAACCCAGTAATAAGTTCCAGTTCAGGATCTTTTGTTCTATAATTGCACTTGGAAACTTTTTCTGATTACCCAAGTAAGTAGAGATCAATGTGTACAACAAGCACAACTTAAATGCCATAGCTTATGGTTTTAACAGCAGCAATAATTCCCACATTTAAGCTCTTCTGTCCACCAGAATAAGGACAGAGAGGTCATGTTTCCTAAATTGTTATTTTTTTCTATGCTACCCCTTGGGAAGACTTCAGAGTTGGCTTTTTCTGCAATGGTAAGGATGATTAGAAATAGATAAAAGCCATTCATTAAAACTTCATTATAAACTTTGCACATATATTTGTATATAAAATATTTAGTTTTCTCTTGAATTTGAGTCTGTTTCTCCTGTTAACAATCCATTATGGAAACTATGTACAAATGTAATTGAATCTCTTTACAGTACATTATACTTTATTGTTTACTAAGCTTTTAAGTATCTTTAGACAATGAAATTTTTATGTGGAGAATGTAATGATTTCATATAGTCTTTTTAGAAGCATTTTTGTTTCTTCGCACAATTAAAAAAAAAATCAAATTTATTTTAGGGTTTACTTTTCCTAAATTCCTAATGCATATGACAGAGATTTTTAGATTAGAAAATAGTACAGAGTTGATTTAATCACTATTCCAGTCTCTACACAGAACACAAGGTATATTTCAAAGTTTGAGGAACTGTAATATAAAACTTATCATGATCAAAGCTGAAAAGTGGCATTAGATTTGATTCAATAAACCAGTGTTAAAAGAAAGTAGAAAGAGCCCTGAGCAATACTGTGAATTCCATGTAGTCTCAAAACATTCCCATTTCAGATTGCAATAATACTCATCTGTGTTATCTCTTATAATAAGAGCTACACAAACATACCACAGCCAGACATGGCTGTATTTTCTTCTAATTGAGTATTACCAAATTAGCAACACAGATTATTCCCTGTAAGTATGCAGCAGCAAACTGCCTATATTTTTTTAAAATATCAGGCTTTTAGTCCTTTATCCTTAAAACGAATATAGGGAGAAGGGCCTTTATGTTTGTTAGGTGTCTTATCAGTAAGTCTCCATGTTGTTGCAAGGCATAATCACACACACGGAGTTTCAGAAGATAGGACTTTCTTGTGACAGATATTTCCAACACTAGAAAGCAAAGTACAGCTACTTCTACTACTTCATAAGTTATCAGAAAAATTAGCGACAAATTGTGTTGCTCTACAAACTACAACCTTGCCTTAAAAACATTTTTAAATGATTGTAAATACGTTTTTCTTTGTACATTGAAACGGTGCATTTATGGTTAAACTGCTATTTATAAAATGTCACACCATTCTTAATCCCCTTATCTTCAAAGTATTAGGATTTGATCTGTACTGCAAATAGTACAGGTCAAATTTTTCTTCGGAGTATGGCTACAGTTTGAGGTTATGTGCTAAGACCCAGAATGCACGTTTTGCTCTGTTTCCAACCAGTGTGAATTGACATCATTCTACTGAATACTGAGGCAGTATCATCAGTACTTCAGCGTTACAAGAGTCAAACGTGGTTAAATTCAGAAAAGACTCTCATCTGCTATTTCTCATTATCCCAAGCAAGTCCTATATATCGTCTATTATTAGAAGGTACTTACCGAAAAAATATCAAACACACATAGCATCTCTCTTGAATCAAAACATCGTAAATAACTCTTTTTAAGACAAACTACGCAAACTTGCAGTTAAATAGACAGTTGGTCTGACCTCTTTATCAAGCAGTGACTGTACTTCAAAACAGAATCAACATGACTTCTCTTTTTTTTTTTTTTTTTTAAACAGTCTTACCCCACAATCCATTAGAATTTTCTGACAAAAATCACTGAAAATAAACTGAGTGAGAACAGGGGAGAGGTGGCTAACACAGCCAGCTCCAATTTCCATGAAGTATTCAACTAGGTCTAGTCACCAAAGGGTCTTAAATTAAGCTGACATAAGATAAGAGGGAAGGTCCTCACAGGGATAACTAACTAAAAGAATGGAAACAAAGAGCTGCCAGTAAATGGTCAATTTTCTCAGTGAAGGGAAGGCACCAGTGGAATCCCACAGGGATCTTTGCTGGGGCCTCAGCTGCTCAACACATTCAGGAATGATCAGGAAAAGAGAATGGAGAGGAGATTAAGTTTGCTACTGATGATACGTTTTTCAGGGGAAGAAAAACAAAAGTTGACTGCAAAAGAGAGTTGCAGAAAGACTCTGGCACTGAGTGATTGTGGATAAAACAGCAGATAGCGTTCAAACTAGACAAATGTAAAGTAATGAACTTGGCAAAAAACCCGTTCTCACTTTATGCACCCAGTAGTTGATTCTGAATCAACTACTACCAAAACCGAAAAAGATCTTAGGTTAAAACAATAGCCTTATGAACATATCAGTTCAGTAGCTTAGGAACAATTATTAAACAGAGGAAAATCTCAGAAAATGTAACGCCACTGGGTGAAGTCAGTGTTGTGCCCACATCATGACTGTTATGTGGAATTCTCGTCCTTTCATCTGAGAAAAAGCATACAGTAGAATTTGAAAAATGGTTGACAAAAATTATCAAAGGTAACCAAATAACTAGCACAGAAGGAAGATATTTACAGGCTAGGACTCCCAGCCGACAAAAGCATCAACCAAAGCCAGCTAAAAATAATGATAGCCATGGAGGAAGTGAAAGAAAAATCAGTTAGCTGCCTCTTCCACTACAAAAACAAGAAAGCCTCAAATACAAATTAGAAGGTGGAGGTTCAAAACTAAAAACCAGGCAGGCACTTCTTCACTTAATGCAAAGATGAACTGTGGAACTCCCTGACACAAGATATTGTGAATGCTAAAAACACGCACGGATTCACAAACTTTGGGAAATATTCATAAAAGAAAAATCTGACAGGCCATTAAGAACAAAAAGACTATCCCTGATTCAAGTAGCCCCTTTTCCTCAGAAGCCAGGAGAGTGTTCGTCAGACTTACCACAAAGTGTCTCCTTCTCATATGCATTCATTTTTAGCCCATGCCTGAGCTGGGATACTGACCTAGATGGGGCATTAGTCTAACCTGTTATGAATATTTTTATGGGCTCTACAGACAGGATGCTAGTAGCCAGAACAGTCACCATGTTCATAAAGCATTGTAGTGCCAGAATCCCAAGGGTACCAACTTCAAAATCCTGTCTCAGTAGGACTAAGTCTATCTATCTTCAGCAATTTTCCTTAGGCTTTGTTTTAAAAAGATATTTCTAGAGACAAACATGTTCATTTTAGAGGACAGATTTCCATTCTGGTGGCAAAAAGAATTTAAAATAAGAAGCAAATAATAATATGCATATTAATAATTTCACATTCATCAATAGGTTCAAAAGTCCCTTATAAAGGAAAGGAAGATTAATAATCTGCTATGCAGATGAAAGGACTAAATGGCAGAGCAAGCTGTACATAAAATCAACCTCATATGCTGGTTCAGTGCTCTGTACATTGAGCAATGCGGTCTCCTAGGACATACAGGAAAACTTCAGTGAGCGTTAGAACAGGGATTTTATTCCATACATTATAATAAAAGGAGTTTTTTCTCCATTCAAAATGATTTATCCTTCAGTCTTACAGCTAGCCTAAACTGCAAGAAACGTGTCATAAAAGTCTGAGACGTGTTAAAAAAAATAGGGGCAAAAAAAAAGCAAGCTGCATCTCAGTTCACCTGTGCTACTACCTATAATGAATTCAAGAGTTTTTAATAATAATTTCTGGTAAATTTGAAGCTCCTGTTTACAAAGATGTGGGGTTTTTTTTTTCCTTACCTCATGAACTCTATTTAAAACATTTATCTGTCTTCCAATTCTAGGAACAGAAAAAAAAGGCTACAGTCTTACAAAATAAGGGTGTATTTGATCTTGAAGATTGATTGAGCTACACATTCTGTATACAGTTTTTAAAATCCTAGCAAATGTATTTTGTTTTTAGGAGTCCTGCTTTGAACCACTATACATGACCTATAACTAAAACCTGTAAAACGATTAACAGGTTTATTTTTTTTTAATTCAAGACAAAACCACATAATTGTACTTAATGGTTTTAGGTTTTTTATCCTAATGCTGAGAATTCGATGATCTATCAAACTATTTCTTATACAGTCTGTTCTCTTTACTGAAAAAGTTTACTGCTATGATAAACAGAAATACAGGAAAAATTTGGTCATCCATCTGGATGCTGATTGGTTAAGGCAGCTTCACAGCACAAGCAATTGTTGGTTGTGAGAATCCAAAAATAACAACTGAAGCTGAACATTTTGAGCAATGAGTGAATGTACCTCAGTAAACATTGAGGGTTATTTCTCCTCACCTCCTATTGCAAGATTTAAAAAAAAATAAAATAAAATACAAATAAAATAATAATAAAAAAAAATTATCCATACCCTCTGAAAAATTAAATGTGGCTTTTAAATGCTATGGTTTGCTGAAAAAAGGGCTGATAATTTTCTTCCTCTTAGGCTTAATGGTATTTTTTAAAGGGGCCAAATAAGTCCAGCATAGTTCAGAATAGGAAAAAACCTTCCCATCAGTCTATGAACTGTAACTCATTCTGTTCAGCATATCATCGAACATTCAGATTCTTGATTTTAGGCTCTAGGCAATAGCTATTTTATTGTTTGTAGTAACATTTCTAACTTCAGCTCCACTGATTTTACAACAGCATAATCAACAACTAGTATACTAAAAGTCCTGAACAACAACAACAAAAAAATCACAAATCTTGCATCAAAGTCATGTTAGGGACAACATAAAAGTAATGGAATATATAATGAGAAATGAGCTGAATTCCAAATATTTAACACCCAAATGCCTTTGGCTACCCAATGCACACCCCAATACAACAAGCTTTTAGGAATAGTAGGATAATAGGCAATGAAATTCTAACGTTTTAAGACCAGTATCTCCAAAGCAATAGCAGAAAGCTAACTTTGGAAGGTAAGCACAAACAAGAATAAACTAAGACGCCATAGCATTTCCTTAACTTTGTAAACAGCCTGAAAGGAAACTATCAGGTAATGCTAACACAGAGGCTCATTAACAGGCAGGCTGTGCATAGATCAGTCAAACCTCTTTAAGCCTCGGCCACTGATCATCTCTGAGTTGTGATGATTCATTTTAAAGATCAAAGTGAACAGCCGCTTGAAGGAGCTCCAACTAAGTCCATTAACATTCCTCCTCCTGAGAATCTCTTTTTGTACAAAGCTTAAAAGGCAGCCAAAACCATCACACATTCAGATGATCAACAGGTTAGAAATATATATGGCACTGAGAAAACTGTTTAGGGGTTACAAAGATAGGTAAGGAAAGAAATGTATACTGCTCTCATACTAACACATTTAATACCAGAGGATTCCAAACAGTTTGAAAACAGATGGTTATGCCAGGATTTTGCAGAGTAGGAAGAATTTATTGCATTGTTAACAGGAGTTTAAATTTTACATGCAAATCCTCATGACAATTGATTCATAAGCGTACCTTTCTGTTGTTGCATTGCCCTCATTGGCATTAATTTGTGCTTTCCCCTGATAACTGAGACTAAAAACTGACTGCAGGTAAAAGATTAGAAGGGACAGAATTAGAGTTCCTTTACTGGAATTAACCCTGCCCTCATTTATTTGTGGATGAAGCTTTGTGGTTTAACAAACACAGGCAGTAGCAGATTAATGAGTAGATACTCATAATTTTCTTGTGCACTCTGATATTGACTGTACAAAATTCAAATGGTGAGCTGAAGATGTAATAATTAATTTTGTCATAGGTTTTTCTAGAGCACTCATCACTGTGATATTTATGTTGTTCACTAAAAAAATAATTAATTCACGACGCTCCTTAAGGACAAGTAGGGGAAAAAGTCTCAAAGTAGTGAGTATTACATTATGATACAACCATAGTGATATGTGAAATACAAGTTTCTGATTTTTTTTTTCCACCTCTGGATTCTAGATTTCAGGGGTGGGGGCTTTATTTTTTAAGGAAATGGAAACTTTAGATTCACTTCATGATCATCTGCCTCTTGATTACACAGAGTTAACTGACAGAAGTATTGTCTTTTTTAAATTTTCCTAGTCAAATTAGCAATAAAGACTCACTCATTTTGACTGTGAACTATTTTACTTTTCAAAGTAAGGAACACGGCACTTATTGAAAAAGAGTACAATATTAATGAGAGTACTTTAACTTACGAAAGTAAAAATCTGTGAGATTTAAGTAATATAGCCAGCTGATTTGAGAGACCATCCAACATCTGAATTAATATTGGTGATAAATTATTTCACAGTGAAATTATTCATACTCAGTAGGAAATTAAATTGTCATAATATGATAAAGTGTTAAAGAAACAGTATCTCTTATCTACGCCTACATATGTTGTATGAAATCACTAAGTAGTCATTTTTCATAGTGTTATCTATAACATATTCCACTCTATACATGGAATAAAGTCATGTTGCTTATTTAATACAAGTTACTGACTTCATTAACTTTAATATAAAGTCCTACGCCCCTCAATAAGTGAACAGTGAAGGAGTGCTAGAACAGCTGCTCAGTGATAGCGTTATTACAGAACACAGTTGAACTCTCTCTACCAAGATTCAATTTTATAAGCGTATAGATTAATTCATTTAAGATTAAGTGATTGTATAGTACAAACTAAGTATTGCTTGTAAACTGAGTATGAGTTCTCCGTTTTCTGGCTTAATCAGGGGGTTTGGGAGCATATTATATATAAATAGATGTTGGTCAGGAAGGTCAAATGCATTACTAGTTACACCTTGACACAGCAGGAAATGGCAACATCAACTATAAATACAACCGGAAGTGAGGGATATGTGGGGGTTTTATCTCGGCTTGATATTATGTTGTATAAATAATGTAGAAGGTTCAGATCCCAATCCAGTTTTATCAGATAAGCATCTCTGAAGTGAATCGCCTACGGCATTGTGTATTACCATCGTACAGAAATGAACCACGGTGGAGATATCCAAGATGTTTAGATGTGTCAGTCCAGATTTTCATATACAATGGTTGCAGATCATCGTTTACCCCTTAGCATCTGAAGTATTTTCTTGTTGTTAGGAAGATGTAGGTATTTCAAATACTTGCAGAATACAAATGGTTGATAAATATATCTTCTAGTGATTACTAGTGTGCCTGCTGAATAACTTATTTTTTCTGCCAAATTCATGAAGAACTTTGCCTAAGTTGGAGATCCAGTAAACTAACTAAAAGTACACTTAACTAAGTAACTACAGTTCTTCAAGTCTTAGCTTGAAGCATGAGCATAAATGGAGACAAAAATCTGTTGATGTTTACAAACAGGCCATCATCACTAACAGACAGATAATCCCCCCTTCCAGGAAGGCAGAAAAACCAAGCAGGTCTTAGAGACTTTTCACCAGCATTAAGATACTGAGATAAATATTCAAGGATGTTAAATGAGAGACATTCACTTGGCCAAAATTAATTGCCTGTCCCTCAAATTATCAGAACTTTAACTTGTATAAACAATTCATTGTTTTTCTTTAGAGACCTGTAAATAAATTAGAGAAAATGTGAGCAATGTCAGAACATTTTCTGCTCAACTTCAGGGAGACATGATTCCAAAGAACTGCTAATTGATTTAAAAGATAAAGTCCGGCATTCACAAATTACCAGGAAAAATAATGCCGTGTTCTGTCCTGTGCAAGTCTGTATATCTTAATTAAAAAATCTTGTCTGTGTACCCGAAATCAAGGAACTTGCTCTGTACAAAAGTGCCATTAAATGTATCTCTAATATAACTTTTTCTTAAGTATAATTTTGCTAAAGAAACAAACCCATTGAAAGGCAAAACTCAAAAAGTACTGAAGACAATGCTGTGGGAGTTTTTCTTGTGTTTCATAATTCAGGTGTTTGGTTAATGGCATTTTCCTACTGAAGAAATAAGTAGAATTAAATTGGGATTTGGAAGAGGTATGGAATAAAATTTTGTTTTAAAGGCCTGTTTTCCAGTCCTTGTTATAACAATTTAACACGGTCCTAATCTTATTTTCTTCCTAATAACTAAAGCACTCACTGAAAATGTGAAAGAGCATCGAAGGACTTTTAGCTTAAGGCATCTGTTAGTCAATCAGTTTTGCTTTACTAGGTAAACAACAGTCTCAATTATAAAAAACAAAAAAAGTTTATTTCTATGTTATAAACACCTCTTGATGGAGTAAAGTCATCACTACGATTACATTTGACCTTTATGGCTTGAACGCCAGGGAAAATAATCACAATTCATAGAGTTAATTAAAAATACACAACGCTGCAGAAAGTTGAAAACTGTTTGAAAATAAAGACAGAAAATTTTATTTGGTAAGTAAAGCTCCAGGTGCAGCTGTTTGTCAGACAAATAGATTTTTTTTTAAAATCCCTACTGCTATAATTATAGTAATAGTTATTATTCTGCAATTTCCGAAATTTTCCAGTCTCTTCAATACTATGGTATAATCCTACTGTTAAAATTACATCTGTTGATAAACTAGATGTTCCAGAGATTGGCCTGAAGTGTAAGTTGATATTTTGCAAATCTGATAGTTTTTTCCTGATATTAAAATATGTGTATGTATACGCACACATAAAGATATACAGTTTGTATATGTCCACCTTGAAATGTAACCATTAGGTCTAATGTAGACCCCAATGCAACACTAAAATACCTGATTTGATTTCTCTTAAGAGATTTAAAATACATTAATAGAATTACCTATTTGCCCATTTGGCGAGGCTTCTGACTCTTTTCTTGTAAAGTAACATTGTTACTTTAGCATTCATTGCTTATAATAAACAGACAGAAGAGCTGCAGCCAAAGGGCTTAGTCAGAATTGGGATCTCAATAATGCTATTCACTAAATAAACCAGAGACAGTGCCTGTCAAGGAAATTTATAACTGCATATCGCGTGCATTATATCAAAGCGCAGCATACTCATAGGACTCTAATGAGGAAGTAAACAACACTGAGGGTCAGATCAGAGGGCTGCAACATTCTGGTCTCGATAGGGAAAATAAGGGTTGAATTAAATCCTCTATTGGTAGCACTGCCACAGGTAGGGATGTATTTTACTCTTTAGACATACAAGCTGTTCTGGAAAACCATCTCCCAGCTTATTATCACAGAGGTCTTCTATTGATCACAGCAGAACAACACTGTGATTGATCCTTCTTGTCTGTAGTATTTCCAATATGCTCTTAAACGAAAAGTCTAGGTACCATTTATGTGGAAGTTAATGGGACAGTATGCTTGAGCCTAGGTTACTCAATATATGTACAGTTTTATAGAACAGAGTCCAACCTCTTTATGTTTACTGGTTTTACTGCAAAGGATCAGCAGACTACTTAAACAGTATTGCACATAAAAATATTGCTTGATAAACCTATCACAATATATACACATCTCCATTGAATCATACTGATTTTATACATTTTTCCATCCTGGCCATA
Organism: Gymnogyps californianus; assembly: GCF_018139145.2. Classification (NCBI taxonomy): domain Eukaryota; kingdom Metazoa; phylum Chordata; class Aves; order Accipitriformes; family Cathartidae; genus Gymnogyps; species Gymnogyps californianus. The sequence continues at coordinate 19,398,515 of NC_059479.1, forward strand.
GGAGTATAGTAGCTGTCATATTCATCACCTCAGTGTTCAATGCCGTCTTCTGTTATTTCAAGTCAGCCTGATAGAAAAGGAGGTGTGTTCCAGGTCCTATATTTATGCTTGCCCTTGAGCTTCACGGTGACAACTGGGAGGCCTGTATTCCTCTTAAGAATTTAGCTCTCCTTTTGACACGTTCTATGCAAAACATGCAATTTTTTCTCTAAATAAAATCAGCCTTTGCCTGACAGAGCTTACCACATTAGCATGTAACTCAACAAGAACTAGAAATTTAGCAAGGAAAGCAGGACAGAAAAAACAACAGTAAAACTGGTGCTTGCCAAGACAACAGAATAAAGTCTGTATGCTGTGTAGTCAGCACCAAAGCAACTGCTTTACTCTCGTACATCTTGTGAAACCTGTACTTAGTTCTCTGAAACTAATGTACATACACGCTTCTCTGTCTTTCTGCTACTATAAACCATTTTATTGAGAGAGTCATGAACTTCCCGATAGGTCTGCCACATCAAATGTTGCTAGAAGACAGGACAAACCATCTCCATCAGCAGTGTAAGGCTGATCTCTTTCTCAGAACCTCCACTTTTTGTGATACCTTGGGCAACAAGGTTAAGAAAATGAATTTCACATTGAAAAGTCGTGTTCTTGTTAAGTGAAAGGAAGGAATACAGGAAAAAAGGAATAAAAATTAGCTAATATTTGCCAACATTAACGATGACGAGGACACAGAAAATTAAGTGAAGTAGTTATACAAGTAGCATTATCTAGAATCGGTTCTGAAGGAATGACAATGTATTTTTCTTTATGTTGCTGATGCCCCATTCGTTGGATGTGAGTAGTGTGGTCATGCATCTACCTGCATTAATGCACACTTAAAACATGAAAAAGCAACAACTAATACAAACCATAACTACAGCACAACTTTGATTTGAACAGGAAGGGCAAGGCAGCCATAACTTCATGTAAGTTATGTGAAATTATATACGGCTTCAGGCACTACCAATTAGCCAGTGAGTGAGAGGCCCTTTAATTTCTTTCACTCTATTGCTCAGAAATCCACCCTTGTAAACACACTTGAAGCAAAAAGAGCGTAGAAAATGAAGCTAAAGGAGGGAAAGATGAACAGTGCAGAGAAAAAGAATAACACTCAATGGAGCAGAATTGTCTGCAATTTTACCATAAATTAATGTTTTTTATTGAATGAAGCACTCCCTGTAATTTGAGGTCTGTTATTCCAACCGTATACCAACTCCTGAAGAAGTTACAGAAATGACAGGAATTATGGTCGTACTCAATTCTCCCCTGAAGCAAACTCCTTCACTTTTGAAAGTTAAATCTAGAGGTGAAAACACACTTCTCCGCAGCGCTAGTTTCATTTGTTTGTTCCTTCATTTCACTATGTCTTTTTTTTTCCTTCAGTAAAATTGTATCTGTTCTAAAATAAAATTAAACAAAACTCAAACACTGCCACAATATGTTTTTCAAAAACTGGACGTGATGAGGACCCCAAATATTACTGTTACCCAAGAATAAACTGTGGGAATTGGAAAACAGTCTAAGATTTTCTCTGCAGCATGAAGTCAATCTGCAGAGATATCCAACTGTATTCTGCGGCACTGATGAACTTTTCAGGGAAAGTAATGTATATGTTTTCAGTATGTTTGTTTTTCTTGTAAAATAGAAACAGCAGTCCATTCACCAAGCACAAACTATGATTCTCATGACAGTCTGTCATGACTGGCTGTCCCAGTCCAAAACAGACTGCAGAGGTGGACAGACGGAAAGGACAGAAGAACATCTAACGTGTGACAAATTCTCTCCCAAGGAGCAATGGGCAATGCCTAGATGTGCATATGCTATTACTAAAATGGCTGGAAGAAACGTCAACTGTAGAACTGACTAACATTGGGTCAGAAAACAATCCTTTTATGGTACCTTCACTGTTTGGAAAACTATACTTGGAATTTAGAATAAAATCAAAATATGTATACTTTATCAGCAATGAATCTTGAGCAGAACTTCCAAACAGTGTAAGCAAGGAAATGTTTCTATGAATGTTCAGCTAAAGTCCTGAATCTGAATTTCACTTTGACTGTCTTCACATTGCTTCTCTTAATTTTTAATACACTTCCAGTTAAGAAGACATTTAAGAGGAATTCTATAGCATTGGTGAACGTAAAAAAAAAAAAAAAAAAGTATATCTGGAAAGTAAATCTTCAGTTAATAATTTTGCTTGTATTATACACTTGGTTCTGAAAGAACAGTCATTCCTTTGATGTAGAGAAACTTGTTGACCTACAAGACCAATCCGGGTTACTCGCAACAAATTTTGAGCAGATAATCTTTGCTCATAATGAGCTGTATGCATACATATAATCTGCATATTAAGTATTATTCAGAAGTAAGTTTTAAAAATGTAAGTTCTACACAAATCAGCCCACAAGGAATAAAATATCAATTAAATACTTATCTCTACTAATTCACTGGCGTTTTTTCTATTTAGAAAAAAAAAAAAAAATCTAAATTTTTCCCAGACTTTAATCTGATACCATACCTGTGACAAAGGGATTCATAGCAAAATGTTGCTGCAGTTGCTTCTTTTAAACTCACCTAATAATTAGTTCCAAACTTCTTCCCTTTCTGAAGGCTCAGGGAAACCTCTCTTCATCTCCTGCAAGTTCAGCTGAAGAGTGTGACAGATCTATGCTGCTGGAAAGAAGACGACAGATGAAGACAATTTTATTCAGATCTGAAAAACTAAGTTGGACTTGCAGCAGAGCTCCAACATACAAACGATGTGTTCAGAGCAGTCATTTTAAAAGTAAATGCAAGTCACTGTCTAATACAATCACTTCAACGTTAAACAGCTTTGTTTAATCAGAGCATTAATGATATCTGTGACCCTCCAGATTCGGCAGTAACTTCCACTTCTGGATTGCCTTTCATGTTAAAAATACTTGCTTTTAATAACAGCAAAATATAACAAATATTTAGTAAGAATTGAGAAGCAATGTATAAAAGTGATGCACACTATAAATAAAGATTCTATAGCAGAAATCTTTTTTTCACTGAGAAAATATCAAGGGGAAAAAAAAAAAAAATCTGTTCTATGTTCTACCAGGCTAAATCTACTATAACTCCACGTGATTTACAGCAGTGCAGCTGCAACATCAAAGTCCCCTTCTCTACTACTTCATAAGATGGACTATGCTTGTTAATTAACAGATTTGGACTTAGGCTTAAGAAACATTAGTTTATACAAATTTTGAAGGTCAAGATATTGTCTGGAAAGGGATTCTCTTGCATTAATATATTTATACAACACAGATTAACTAGGCTGCAAGATATTGAAAAATGAATAAAGGTAGTTATTAACACATACTGCTTGTCTAGGAACTGTGGATCAGGCTACTTTGCAATTCCCTTCTACACAGGGGGGAAAAAAAAAAAAAAAAATCAAGCTTTGTTTACATTTGCACCATTATATAATTTTTGATGGTTTTTATATGCATTAGAATACCCTATTTTTCATGCTGTGAAAAATAAATATATTCAGAAGAGCTGCAAAACATTGCAAAGAATTATTGTCTTTGATTTCAAGCAGATGAAATAATGAATGTTCTAACAACCAGCATAGCTAAGAATCAGGAAAAAAACCAGACAAACATTCCAAATGCATTACTTTATTTCAGCACCCCATTTTGGTGAAAAAAGAGCATATAGGTTCATCTACATCAGAAAGCATACATAGTGATATGTCAGGAAAATGAATTCAATAAACAAAATGTGGGAACTCTCTATTTTGGTCATCTTAACTTAGATAAGCTTATTCGGCAGGTGAAAAAATTATGAAGCTTTCACTAAGATGTCAAGTTGTAGCATGTGCTCTGCTGGTAACAACTGGAATACATCAGGTGTATGGACTGGCTTTTCCTGTCCCTAATTTGAGTCAGTCCCACAAAGACAAAAATATTGTCTGCTTGTTTTGCCAAATGATGCTTGTCTTCTTGCCATTGAACAATAATTAAATTTCATTCACAGAAATAACATTTGGGTTGCTGCCCAATATAGACTGCTTCTTCCTGGATACACTTTCAGAAAACTATATAAAAAAAGCTATGGATCTTGTATCAAGACTGTTCCCTATTGAGACTGTAGGACAGACCTTTATACAATACCGGAGATGCTAAAAGAAAACAAAGACTGAAAGACATTTGCACCACAATTGCCTTTAGCAACCTAAACCTGACTCCTGTTTGAGTAGGTCTTGTGGTCTTGCTTCCATTATAGGTGTTAAGAGGTCCAGAAAATACAGAATTAAAATTGCTTTTGCCCCAGCCAAGGAAATCCATCAACATCACCTCTTACAAAAAGCTGGGACGGAGGTGGCAAAAGAATCATAGAATAGTTTAGGTTGGAAGGGACCTTTAAAGGTCATCTAGTCCAACTCCTCTGCAATGAGCAGGGACATCTTCAACCAGATCAGGTTGCTCAGAGCCCCGTCCAGCCTGACCTTGAACGTTTCCAGGGATGGGGCATCTACCACCTCGCTGGGCAACCTGTGCCAGTGTTTCACCATCCTCATAATAAAAAATTTCTTCCTTATGTCTAGTCTAAATCTACCCCCTTTTAGTTTAAAACCATTAGCCCTTGTCCTATTGCTACAGGTCCTGCTAAAAAGTTTGTCCCCATCTTTCTTATAAGGCCCCTTTAAGTACTGAAAGGCTGCAATGAGGTCTCCCGGAGCCTTCTCTCCTCCAGGCTGAACAACCTCAGCCTTTCCTTAAAGGGAGAGGTGTTCCATCCCTCTGATCATTTCTGTGGCCCTCCTCTGGACCCGCTCCAACAGCTCCATGTCTTTCCTGTGCTGGGGGACCCAGAGCTGGATGCAGTACTCCAGGTGGGGTCTCACCAGAGTGGAGTAGAGGGGCAGAATCACCTCCCTCGACCTGCTGGCCATGCTGCTTTTGATGCAGCCCAGGAGACAGTCGGCCTTCTGGGCTGCGAGCACACATTGCTGGCTCATGTTCAGCTTTTCATCCACCAGTACCCCCAAGTCCTTCTCTGCAGGGCTGCTCTCAATCCCTTCATCCCCCAGCCTGTATTGATACCAGGGGTTGGCCCAGGTACAAGCACTTGGCCTTTTTGAACCTCATGAGGTTCACAGGGCCCACTTCTCAGATTGTCCAGGTCCCTCTAGATGGCATCCCGTCCCTCAGGCATGTAAGCTGCACCACTCAGCTTGGTGTCACTGCAAACTTGCTGAGGGTGCACTTGATCCCACTGTCTATGTCATTGATGAAGGTATTAAATAGTAATTGTCCCAATACAGACCCCTGAGGGACACCACTCATCACTGATCTCCATCTGGACATTGAGCCGTGGACCACTACTCTCTGGACATGACCATCCAACCAATTCCTCATCCACCCAACAGTCCACCCATCAAATCCATCTCTCTCCAATTTAGAGAGAAGGATGTTGTTGGGGACTGTGTCAAAGGCCTTACAGAAGTCCAGATAGATGACATCTGTAGCTCTTCCCTTCTCCACTGATGTAGTCACTCCATCATGGAAGTCCACTGGGTTGGTCAGGCAAGATTTGCCCTTGGTGAAGCCATGCGGGCTGTCTCGAATCACCTCCCTGTCCTCCATGTGGCTTAGCATAGCTTCTAGGAGGATCTGTGCCATGATCTTCCCAGGCACAGAGGTGAGGCTGACAGGTCGGTAGTTCCCAGGGTCTTCCTTTCTATGCTTTTTAAGAACAACTTGATGACTTTATAAATGAAAGGCTTCTCTTAAGAACTCTCATAATATCTTGTTTAAACTATTTCCAAAAAGCACTTCTTAATTTTAGCTTCAGATGGAATTTCATTTAGAAAATAATGGAAAAGGTCAAGTTAACAAATCTGAAAATTAATTTTTAGGTCAAATTCCATAAGTCTGAAGTGATACATTAGAGATTATTTGTAAGTTTTTTCTGTTTCAAACCTCCAAACGCCTCCATTTAACCACCCCACCCACCCCCCCACCCCCCCCCCCAATAAATTTTTCCACTCAGGTCTATTTCCAATGCAATTTCCTAGAGGTCAGCTTAGACATATATAGAATATATATCATTTTAACCTGAGCAACAAACTACAAGACATGAAACTGCTAGTGGAGCTAGTAATTTCTCTCTACAATTGACCTTTCAGTCCTCCATCTATTTCATATTTCTGTTTAATCACATAGCCAGGGTTATTCTCACTCAGCTACTCTGTACGTATTTTACAGGTTTTATCAAAATTTTACTACAGTTCTTTTCAAATCAAGTCTGACAAAGTTCACTTTTATAAAGATATTCTCGAATTTTTCATCAGATTTAAAAATTACAAGATCCCACCATGTTGAGAAGTCATATATTCTTTGCTATACTATAGTCAGTTTTAAGCTAATTGGACTAGTTAGAGTTTCAAGAACACAGAAATGGAAGGTATTAAACTGATTGCTGCTGAGTTGGCCATTATTTCTCCATAAAAAACAATAAAGGAATGATAGTTTTCATACAAATGTTTAAGAAGTCATTCAAAATAAAATTTGAAGTATTTTTGCTTGTGGTAAGAGAAAACTGTTTTGCACCTATTAGGAAACATTATCACAGGTCACATGCGAGGAAACACAATCCAAACATAGCTTAACTCCACCACAAAGAAGTTGACCAACACTGTCTTTTTATCCTCCATCAGAAATGACACTCTTAAAGAGCTGTGCTCAAAAATAGAAGATTGGAACTTAAATTAGAGACCTTATAACAACATACTTTATAAATTTGCCAAGTATGGATTACCACTGATTAAAGTGGTAGCTTACACTAAACATGACATGGTATAATCACAGGAGCAGTTATATAATTTTTCTTAGATATAATTACATACCTCAATTTCATCACCTGCCCTCACTCAGGAAGTAAAATACCTTTTATGAAAGTAGAAGATCAAATTCAGCTTCGCTGACTGTGCAGAGATGAAAGTAATTTTTAGAGAAGTAATCGAGAAAGACGGTAGCTGTTTGCTTCCAGGTTTTCCTTAGCCTTCTACCGGCATGACCATTTCTCCTGTATAATTTGTACCCTGGTATCAGAATGTATCAATGTTTGTCCCCCACTTGTCAAGAATATGTCCATTGTGTCAATATCCTCATTTTAAAATAGGTATATTTATTAATAACTTATTTTTATTATACTAAGGCTGTCTTATAGCCAATAGACTCATATATACAAATTGGAAATGATCTGATATCGTGCAGCACCCTGGGTGAACTGGCAGCACTTCAGGGATCCACAGTAGAAAAGCAATATTCAAACTTGACTCTCTCTTAGGGCTCCTGCCCTGGACTGTCATTAGGAAACCCAGTTCCTGGTTCCAGCTCAACTCAGTCTGTATTTATATGTAAAAGCAATCCTCTATATGCATTTAAAGGCCAATCACAATACTTGTTTAAGTTTAATAATCCCTTCTTTAAAAAAAAAGAAAAAAAAACCCTAAGTTATCAGAAAACAGTTCTGTTTGGTACTACCAGTTCTCTTTCCGGAAGAAGCCACATTTTCATTGAAACAAAACAACAAAACAATCAACCTGAAATCCCAGTGGTTGTAAATTATGAAAAGCAGTTATTTTCTACAGAAAATACTTATTTTCACATTAAGGTTTTTTTATCCAAAGTTCAAGTATCTTTCAAAACACGACAGAAGGATAATTTGGCCAGCACTACTGAGGATGTTTTTTTGTAGACACAAATGTAAGTTCACAGCAGCGAGAGAAGAAATGAGCCCTATGTCCACAAGTAACTCAAAGGACAACTTCTCAGTAACTTCTGATTCAGGAACTGTCAAGTGTATTCCCATGCACTTTGTTAGTCCATAGTATAGAAAACCATCCAGACTGAAGCCCACAGCGTAAACAATTCCCCTTTCAACTTTCTAGCTTCAAACTAGTAATTCTTCATTTATAACTTTCATAGTTTACTAGGTAACGTGTCCTATTTTTACATTAACTTTCATGATTTTCCAATATATCCTGTAAAGCAGTTTGAGTAACATTTTTGAGGGGGGAAATCTGAATTTGAAGAGTTATTGTTCTGGAAATCTTGAGGTTTCTTGGAGTGGCACAATATTTCTACCATATGTTTTGCTTCCTTTGCTGCAAGTAGGGACCAGGTTGCTGTGGCAACTGAGTTACAGGATGACTACAGAGCCGTGTTTGCTGACACTATGCAGCAGGATTACTGTCCTCCTTGAAGGAAGAGTGCCGTATATTACATTTCAGTTGTTTAAAAGAGGGTTCATTTTGACTCTGCAGCCAAGTCATCATCTTGCTTGTATCTACATCTTAAAGGTCTGAAAAAGTCTTAGGAGCCAGCTGTCATGATAACACCTTGGCAGTGGGGTCAATTAGATATTTGTTCCTGACTAAGTGGGACTGTAAAATTAAGGTAAATGAGGTCATATCCTAGGAGAAAGGTTTGCTCTATAGTACAGATCTGATAAAACTGGCTTCATATTTTTATTGTTATTGTACTTCTGCACGTCTCCGTTTAAAGGACAAAGCAGGGTCATAGGTTGGACACTCAACAGCCTTATGAATACTATGGCATAAAGGAAATAATGTATAAATTTCAGTAGCCTTACAACTCTGCTACCTGGTGGGTCACCTGACAAATCAAAAATTTACGAGGTACACACCCTCAAAAACCCCATTTAGCATTACCCAAGGATAATTCCACTTTATTCTTTATGAAGGAATAGCAATTAAAACTGTTCCTACGGACAAAACAGACCAAGAGAATCAAAGTAAAAATGATACATAGATTAGTGTCTGCTCTTCTGAAAATTTGAACGTGAAAAAGTGCACCAGTTATCTCAGATGGGAGACCTCCTGAGCTGCCTCTAGGCATGACCCAAGCGGGGCACTACTAGCCTTCAGACACTGATCACAAGCCAAAGAGGTCTTGGCTCTTGGTACATCTTGAATACCCTATTACATCAGCAGCTTTTCAGTTACAGTGCATAAGGAAGACAAACAGGAAAAGTCTCACATAAGTTTTTGAAGAAAACATGGCTTTCTGCTGGACTGATGACCTGCACCTCCTGTGAAGTCAACTTTTAGGAGCTGCAACTTAGTCAGTTGGTATCCAGACAGTTTGGTAATTGCCATCCACCAGTGAATTTCCCAAATAGAGCGAGCTTCAGGCTAACTGGACTGTTCAATCATATACGTGCTTGATACAGCACACAAAAATACAAGAACTAAACTTAAGAAGAAAGATGGAAAATACCCTCTAATTTAGGATGATTGTTTAGCTTTCTTGTGCTATGTCAGGAAAGGAAGTTCACTTTTCTTTCTGTTTCCAGGTTTCTCTTTAACAACTCTCAAAGTCCTTCCTTTATCATATTACCTTTATTTTATATATACTGCCCAACAACGTATCACATATTAATATGAAGCTTCAGGGCAAAATCCTAACCTCTCTAAAGTTAGTAAGAGTTTTATCACTCAGCTTCCTAGGGCCATAATTTAATGACTGGAAAAGGTAAGACCAGTCTAGAGAATACGCAGGTGCCATCACTGTAACTAACGTACTCTCCAAGGTAAACAAAATCCTGAAAATAACTTACTATTAACACTATTAACCTAACATTCCTTTAGCTCAAAAAAGGGCTTGTCTTCATTAAAACTGCATCCAAATATCACTTATCAAATTGGCAGATCTCATTAGTTGGATTTCGCCTTTAAAATCTAATCAGTAGCTTAGTCCCAAATCATTTTTATGCTCCTTCCTCATTACAAAAATTGCTATTTTCAACTTAATCAGTTTTACTACTTAGTTATATTTCATTAGACACAAAAAAGCTGTGAGAGTGGGGTAGTCTATTAAAGAAAACTTTAAACCCAGAGCTTGGTTTCTGAGAAATAGTGTTCTACAGGACTCCTAAGAGAAGAGACTGAAGGAAACATCTTCTGAACAGAAATTTAGGAACTAAACCTTGTAATATATTATTAGGCTTAAAGTGCAGTACGTTTAGAAGAACTCTCAAATTCGTTCAAGCAGAATTATTGCCGGTGTATAATTAGAGTCACACCTATTTTTCCTGTGTGCAAACCTCCTAAATCAACAAGAGTAGCATTCAAACCTCAGGTATGCATTTACACCAAAGGCTGATCATCTATCAACTCTACTGGGGGGGGGGGGGGGGCGAGGAGGAGCAAACCACAAACCCAAAAAACTTTTAAGAGTTTTTGGAGGTGACAGCCATGACAGACAGCAGTGAGTAAAATCCCTCTATTCTCATGTTTGTTTGAAGGTTATGAGGTTGCTGAGCCAAGTTGAAATTCCCCTGAAAACCCAATGAAATAAATTTTGTAGGACCTTATAGAAGAGATATGTAACTGCATTACAAAGCAAATCTCTATTACTATGTTTTGGTGTTCCTCTGATTATATGATACATACCAAAAGCTGACCACAATATTTTTGTTTCACAGCAAAAAGAAATTGATTTATCTTTTGTTCAGGTTTAAGCCATGGTTCAGTTCAATTCACCTTGTATAAGAGAAATGAAAGCAAACCACAGAGATGATCAATGCAAAAACTGAAACCTCACAATGATACTATGGAGAAGACATTATTCAAATTCAAGTCGGTCTGAGCTAAGAGTGATACTAGGTCTATCAAGCTCAAGGCCAAGATTTTAGATAATAATAATGAGAGATGCCAAACGCTCACGTTGCAACTTCTTAAAAAGACTGATTTTCAAAAAGCACCAAGGGTTAGGTGAAAAAAATCAGGGTTCTACAAGTTGCTTTCAGTTCATCACCCACAGATTGAAGCACTCTGCATCAGTTCTTTTATTTAAACTATGGCTTACATGTCCACCTGTCTGAGCTGGACTGTCAGTAGCAGTGTTAGGAACACTGCATTTGAACTGAACATCAAAACTCCGGTCCTGGCTTCTAGTATGTGAAGGAGAAGGTCATACAAAATTAAACCTAAACTAGGACCAAGGCTGAGCCCTAATGCACCATCCATCTACACTGCAACTCCCTGGGTCCTCCTGGTCTCTGACCATGTCTCAAAGCTCTTTGTGAGCACTGGTGCACCAGAAGCTAGACACTCAGAATCTGCTCTTGGAGCTTGTCCTAAGTGAGGATTAAAATGATGGGTGTATTTAGTCCATCTGATAGCTTAAATGATCACTGAGCGCTAGCCTGGGTCAACTTGTTTGATTTTCCTCTGAAACAGACTAAAAGCATTCAAAACAGTCCCCATGCCACAGCTAAAGCTGGTGACCAAAGGCCATGAGTACAGACAACTACCCAAGGCTACTTTCATATAGCTACTGTCTCCAAAGCATATGCTGCAGGACAAGAAATTCAGGAACCAGATTACCAGAAGCCAGGGTATGTGGTACCCTGTTTCTTCTCTCCGTTTAGCTACCACAGCTACTTAACATCAGGCTCCATTTAATGCTTGTACTGTGTCAGTGTGCATTCAGTGACCCCGCGCTGCCATTTTGAACACAACAGCAGCGGTTCAGGACATTTGCCCAGCCCAGGCCCAATCTAAACTATAAAACAGAAATAGATCTGCAAGGTCATATCAGCAAGACTGCTAATGTCTCCTCTTTGGCAACTGCCTTCTCCAACCAAATCTTTTATTTTCTAGGAAGTAATACATTTTCCTCAATATCACTGTGTCATGGTTTAAACCCAGCCAGCAACTAAGCACCACACAGCTGCTCGCTCACTCTCCCCCACCCAGTGGGATGGGGGAGAGAATTGGAAAAAAAAACCAACCTTGTGGGTTGAGATAAATACAGTTTAATAAGACAGAAAGGAATGAAAAATAATGATAATAATAATAATAATAATATGACAATAATAATACTAAAAGAATTAGAATATACAAAACAAGTGATGCACAATGGAATTGCTCACCACTCACCGAACAATGCCCAGTTAGTTCCTGAGCAGCGATCCACCCCTCCCGGCCAACTCCCCCCAGTTTATATACTGGGCATGACGTCATATGGTATGGAATATCCCTTTGGCCAGTTTGGGTCAGCTGTCCTGGCTGTGTCCCCTCCCAGCTTCTTGTGCCCCTCCAGCCTTCTTGCTGGCTGGGCATGAGAGGCTGAAAAATCCTTGACTTAGTATAAACATTACTTAACAACAACTAAAAACATCAGTGTGTTATCAACAGTATTCTCATACTGAATCCAAAATACAGCACTATACCAGCTACTAGGAAGAAAATTAACTCTGTCCTAGCCGAAACCAGGACACACTGTACAGAAACCAGGAAAACACTAGCAGTAAAATATCACTTCCAAAGGGTAAAACAAACTAGGCCACAGTACTGCTTCAATACAGGTGAAAATGAGCACAATATAATATTTAGATATGTAAGAGATACTGCTGATGTGTCTGCAGCTCAGAGAAAATTTACAGTGCAAGTGTTGTACGAGTCAGTGTGATGCTGCTGTCAGCTACAAATATCATCTGCATATTACACACCTACCACATGCAAAATACTCCCGCAATGATCTAAAGGAGGCTGTGCCATACATCAAAATAATGTTATACCTACAGCAGCCCATAGGTACTAAAATATGCCCTTCCTGCTTATTTTGTACACAGTGAAGAATGACACACTTGTGGGTAAACTGGCTCATTAATTCTGACAGATAATTCAGAATACATGCTTGATACCACAACTTAAGTATCTGGAAGCTGTAGAAATAGAAATGTTATAAATGTTAGTGAAAAAGAAAGAGAGAAAGGGAGAGGAACAGAAATGACAACTATTTGAGCTACGCAGAATTTTAGATGGGTAATAATTAACTTGGTGGTGCATAGCTGAGACGAGTGATAGAAAAGTCTCACAAGCTTTCTTGAGTAGTGAATAAAAATATCTGGGTCTGAAATAGAAGAGAAACTTTTTCCACAATTACTTCCGAGTTTCCTTCTTCCATCCTTTGTGGGAGAACAAACTTCTCTTATTTACTTTAATATCTAAAAAGCAAAAGAAACTCTGCACATAAACATGCAAGAACTGAGGACTAAACTTGTACTTGTTCACGGCCATGAGTAGATCAGCGTTCATTAAGATGGGATAAAACTGAAGAGAGGAATTCCAAAAAGTTTTGTCTCAAAAAGACACAATTAATCCCAGAGCTGCCTTATATGGCTGAGATCATTCCTACCTCAGTACCTTCAAGCAACATGGATATTCCTCTCCATTTGTAGCTAAGATCCTATGCATAGCACAGGGCGCAGCTTAATTTCCTGGACAGGGTATAGCATACCCTTTGAGTATCAACATATTAGCATAGCCCTTTGAATATCAACCAGCTGCAAGAGTAGCTTTGGCAGGACTGCCTCTTCATTCCTTACTCAGAATTAAAGACAACCAAGTCAGAGGGTGAAAGGAGAAGGAAGAAGCCCCCATCCCACCATGCATGGGCAATATGGGTCCCAGAAGAGATGACAGCAGCAACAGGAAAAGGAAAAAAAAAAAAAAACCAACAGGAGATGAGTTTTAACTTGCATGTCAGAAACCAGCTGCGATTTCACCAAGTGCTGTGCTCAGACAGAATCAAAGCATTTCTTAGAACAGCTTTGTGTTTCCTTTGCTGTATAAAAGCTATGCATAATCCACCCTGTTCCATATTTTTTAAGCAGGACCAATTACATTGTTCATTCAAAGGTCAGGCCAACACATATGGCATGCAATTCAGAACAGTAAACATGAAAACATTTGTCATTAATTATTATAACCCCCAAGTAAAAAGTAAATGTAAATAGTTACCTACAAAGAATATTTCATTTTCTATAAAAGGAGGTGGTAGTGGATGCTCACTAGCAATGAGTTGTAGCCAGTACAATAATTTGAAAATTTATATACAGTTGGTGCTCCAGCCAGCAAATAATGTACACAATTACGGCTACTGTTAATGTGCCTGCATGCCTAATTTCTGGAGCAGCATGCCGAGTGCTTTCCCCTTAAGGTGGCTTGAGCAACTGGTCTGTATTTTAACAGAGAGAACCATATGTAAAGAAAGCAGATCTTTCAGGAGACAAGTCACGCTTTCAACTTGTTCTTGCTGCCAGAGTAGTAATTGCAGTGAAAAGAAAAAAAAACAAGTACACACCTACTATAAACAGATGGCTAATAAAAATTTGGGGAACTCTTTCAATACAGAAATTGAGTACTCTAAAAAGACACCTACATAACAAATGCTTGGACATGTTGTCTCCTTTTATAGACTACTTAAAGCTGTGCCCTTTACCTCAGCAGCTGAACTGTTTGTTCCTTTATTGCTGATTATATGCAGAAGTTTCAGAATACATGTATACCAAATATTTAACCTTTATAATAGAATGTATCCAATGTACTCATGCAGTACAGGCAGTAGGTATTAATTACTAATGTGACATACCCAAATATGGTAATGAATTTTTATGTTATAGATCACAGCTTTCTGGTCTACCATCTTTAGATGAAGAGTAGTCTTGATGAAATTAGGGGGTTACAATATACAGTAAAAACGCATCTTGGTCTGCTGAGGTTTACTCATGCCTGCAAACATCTGCTCTTGTTTTGTACTTCCATCTGAAGACAAGAACAAATATTTCCATTTGCTCAAAAATGATGACAGGTGATTCAGTGTTTCAACATTAAAGTAGGTCAGCCCATGTTGCATTATTCAGTGTAGCAATATGACACTTCTAAATGATAAAATATTGTCTAATACAAATTTGAAGTGATACAAGCATATATTTGCTTTCTGCAGGAGAAAAGCTGCTTTAATTTGAAATTGTCCCTCCTCCATCTGTAAGAAAAATGTGAAGTATTACAAATCAATTCTTTTTGCCTGCCTATCCTCTTCATCCCAGTCAATAGCTGGGCAAACACATGAAATAAGAACAAGCGCATGTCTCTTCCCAGGCAGCACAAGTGACAGTAGATTTAAAGGGACATCATCAGTTTCAAACATCGTCAAGTAAAAGCAAAAAGAATAAAAGCTATTTCAGGTACTACGAACTTCCTGGAGTCTCCCCTACCAATTTAGGGAGGCATAACCAAGCCGCTTTCTGTTTCTTAGAATGTTTTCTCTCCCCTGTTTGTGTTTGAAAACTCATGCCCCTAAGGAAAACGCAGTCTCAATGTTCTACATTATCGGTACACAGAAATACTTGTCAGTGGGAAAAGTAAACAAAGCAAAGTTGGCACCTCTCACCTGCCTCATTTGCAATAATTCTATGTAGGACTTTTAGTAATAGGAAGCTGGATATTTTCAGGAAGTGTTTATCAAACAAAGACTCACCCCTGAAAACAATAAAGAGAAATCAAAATTGTACTTCTACCAAGAAATCAGTAACATGATTTACAGCAAAAAGTACCATTATATTCTCTTTTTAGATACATTATTCTGTCACAGATTGGTGATACCCTGTATCTACTATAGAGTTTCCTCCATGGAAAGAAAATAATTTTTTAAGATTGCAGACACAGACCTTGAGTACTTACTTAGCTCAAGTAGTAAGGTGTGCTTTTTTGAAATGAAAAGAGCCAAATTCTTTTTCAAGAAAAACTGAGCAAATTCAGTATTTAATTAAAATACAATGTTGTAATTTTCAAAAAAAAGAAAAAAAAAAGAACCCTCTAGTGTCCTATGTATAATTTAAGTAATTATTTATGAATTAGATCATTGAACAAGGTATTTGTACACAGTCTCAACCATTAATTTATGGATTAACCAGCCTGAAATGCCATTTTTTGGCATTGTGGAGAACAGGCTTCACAACTTTAAGTATGTTCATTCATCTTTATGTGCAAGCAATCTGGTTATTCAGCAAAGACTACACATATGCTTCAAGCTAAATATACCTGAAAATATCCTTTCAGATGGAACAGCCCATAATCATAGTTGCAGCAGATACGATGGAAGAAAAACCCTACAACCTCTTAAAGCAGCATTAGCAGAGGAAACCGATGTGGATTTATCCAAGAATGGAGAAAGAAAAGCAACGTCTCTTATTATATTATATTACCTCCCCATTAGCAGCACGTTCCTGTGTGGTGGTTTTATTTGCCTCTGACCCTCAACAGACGTCATACAATAGATTCAGCCCTTCTCTGCCACACTTCATAAAACCTCCAAAACGACAAATGGATCAGAACTGACTGAAGAGGAGAGGGAGGGCTGAGCCTCTAAGTGTAAAACAATGGTCACAGAAGCCCACATTCCTGTAAATTGATTTCTCTATTAAAAAAAGGTAACTGATTACAGTAAGGTCTTTTTCTATTTTTAGAACGTTTCAGATTAACAAAAAACAACCTCAGAAACCCCTCAAACACGTGCTTAAGGTAAAACTCCAACAACTCTGATCTAGCTATGTGTACGCATTAGAGCTCCACTTTGACACTTTCTGTAGAAAAGGAAAAAAGAAAAAAAGGCAGTGACTATTCTTGGCAGCATTAAAATTTTGGCCAAGTGTGTGGGCAGGAAGCTTGGTTCTGGCTACTGACACTAGTTTTCCAACTCACAGAAATTAAGGGGAAGAAGGAGTCTAGCTGAAGCAATAGTGAATAAAATCACCGATATTCTTTCTCTCAGTCTTTCCCCAAATCACAGATCCAATCTCTTCCAAATGCTCATTTACAGCACATGCCAAATAACCCAAAGCACAATATTACAGCATGTGCGCTCCCACATGCTGTTGATAACACACTGGTAAACACAATAGCCAGCTATTTTGATGGCATGAATTTCTATGGGTCTGTCTTCTTGAACATGAACTCTTGCATAAAGCTCAACAGTAAAGCTGGAGAATAAAGATCTCCTAAAATTTCGGATATGAGAACCAAGTCTGCGCATCCTGTCTTTAAATACATTTTCTTCCAACCAACACTCCTGTCAAATACTTATCTACATGAAATCATCAAGGCATTTTAACTCCGATCACATTTAAGGTTAGCCACACTGAGATCATTCTTTTAAACTTTCTGATCAACCACATCTTAATAGATTTAACATATGAACAGGTTTCATTGCTCTATCTGTTCCAGTCACTATATTTATCAAAGAGTTGCTCTTACTAATTTTTTTTAGCAGTCTCTTGTTTCTCTCTTTCCTTTAGGTCACTTATCACCGTAATTTAGAGACTCAAAAGCTTGTATGTGACGATCACGTTGTCACACAGCACCAGAGTGCGAGCATTTAAAATGTCCCTGATAGAATCACCTGGATGGAAGTGAGAGCAAAGTATGTTGCAGAGACAGATTTCTTCAATATTTACAAATTGATATATACTATCATCAAAAAGCACGGATGAACAGGTTGAGAAGCACTTTTTCCAACCAGGAGTTGGCAGTGCCTGCACTGGAAAATAATGATAGCATTTGTTTGAGGTTTTTTGCTTAGGTTTTGCTAGTCTTCCCCCCAACCCTTTTTTCCTTCACTAATGGCAGTGGAACATATGGCATAGAACAATCACCTCCTTGCTGAAAGAAGACTTATGATAAGGTGACACATCAGTTACTAATTTTAATTCATTTGTTTTTATTGTGTCTTGAGAACACCAAAAAAGATTGTTTTTCCTATTAAAGTGTGATTCTCCATAGAAAACTGACTAAAAAGTGACACCATGGGGTGCCTTGCCTATTCATGTTAATTAATTTTCACCTAAAATTACATAGCATGTTAAGCATTTCAACCGCTACCCCTGTGTAAACAATCAGAAAAAAAAGTGCCTTTTTCACCTGCCACATGACTAAACACTAAAGGTTACTTAATAATTAGAATATAATTGTGATGCCAGTCAAACAACACAACCCATTTGCTCTTCCGCAGGTGTACTGGACTGTCATGGGCAAGACCATAAACAACAACCCGTAGCGGGTCTGGATCCCAGGGTTTATCTAAGAACCAAAAAGATTAGAGCTGTTGCCCTGGGTTAGATAGATGAGAATCAAGGATATTCAGGGTGGCGCTGAGTAAGCTGCTACCCTATTACATCATCACATGCTCAAATTGTAGCTTGTTTTAAGCAGAAGTGCTTTACCTTCTGTCAGCAATTATTCAAATGTTTTCATGATTGTGGCCCTTACCGCAGCCTCTCTGTGTTATCTGGCTGGCACAAAGCAGACTACTAAATTGGCTTCCAGGGCTATTTTCAGTGGGTGATGGGTAGCCAGACTAGCAGCTCCTATGCTACCCTGATTTAGGAGATACAGCTACGAGATTAGGAAACCATGTCTGGCCAGTTGCCAGTCACTGTGACAGACCAATACCTCTCAGGTTAGTGTTGCTCGATACAAATGACAGCTCTGATCGCCTCTATTTGCAAACTGTTCTTCATGTAAGCTTTGTAATTGCCCTATTTTTCACTATTGTTATTGTTAGGAGATACCAACCCTTAAATAGGAACTTTTCTTTCAAGAGTTCAGCTTACTTCTCAGAGTTATAACCTTTGATCATGCCATTACTGTCCAGGTGCAAGGTTAAAGAGTTCAAGTACGGCTGAAATGAAGACTGAGAATCCTATTGTAGAAAATCCCACTCCTCAGGCTGAAAGCTGGCCCTGCTTTAGGCACACATGCAGCAAACCAGTAACCTTGAAACCAAGTAGCCATCAGCTTTGACACGCTCAATTTCAAATTACCACTATTACAAAAGAGATAGTCCCCTCCAGAAGGATTAAACAGAAGCATATATTGTATACACCAGGCAATGACATCTTTAGAATGACTTAATATTTTTGCTGAGGTATCAGTGGGTCCCTGTACTGAGCAACTCCATGCTCACATTCTTACATTTTCCACAGACATTGTATAAAAACCTGTTCTATTGCTTTCTCGACCAATACCTAAAATAACGCTGAATGTAAATTAAGCTGAGGAAGCTGAAACAGATCTAACTTCAGAGATAGCAAAGTTGTAAAGCGATCATTAAAATGCTGGTGACAGACATGCAAACAGATACATTTGTTTTCCTGTATATTTTCTTTTTTTTTTTTTTTAGCACAAATTATTTGCATTCATTTTCACTTTTAGGGGAAAAAATAATCAAGTTAGAAATGGAGTTTTAAGAACAGACACGAAAAGATACTTCTGGAGATGGAGACAGAAGTACAGATTAAGTTCTATATTTTTAAAACAGTTTTGATAGCCACATTTATGTCCAACCGATTAATTTAAAGGTCTGTTATAATTACAGCTTTGCCTGTAAGCTTGATGATGTCTCTGATAGAATGAGTCCAGAACCAAATTAATATTTATTATTTTGATTTTAGTCATATGGATGAATCCCAAATCAAGACTTAGGGTCACATTGTACTTGACACT
The DNA here is from genome assembly GCF_018139145.2 of Gymnogyps californianus. Classification (NCBI taxonomy): domain Eukaryota; kingdom Metazoa; phylum Chordata; class Aves; order Accipitriformes; family Cathartidae; genus Gymnogyps; species Gymnogyps californianus. Next base: position 19,417,905 of record NC_059479.1, read on the forward strand.
GTACAGACTAACATGACCTAAACTCTCTTACTAACACACATCTAAGCATGCTTAAAACAATAAAATCAGTAAGAGATAAAGTCAAATATAAAACAAAAGCAGATTGCACAGCAAACTTTTTTTTAGTATAGCCATTTCTCTTATTGTTCCTGATCAGTATTTTTTCCATTTCAATGGAATTTTCAGCTCTCACTTGCTCAGGTGATAACAACAAGGTGGTTTTTCACAGGCTCAACATCCTTCGGAGACACTTCAAGTGGTGTGCCTTATCCAGTTCTCACTTTAACAAGCTGGACAACTTTCTTCTTCAAAGACCTTGCCCTGCTGACGTAAATGGGAAGCTTGGTACTGACTTCAGCAGACCTCAGATTTCATATGCTGTTCTAGAAGTCAGCAAAACTAAAGCTGAACCTCGGATCACTAAATTCAAATAAACTTGGGAAATGATCAGGTCCAGTTGAGCACTTCAAATCTGGACTCTGCCTCTAATGGTAAGAAAAATTATCCCTGCTCTGATTACACATCAAGAAGTATGCATCCAAGCTTTGTTTGCAACTGAGGCATTTCAACTGCAGCAGCTAAGTTGTGAGAATAGTAAAATACGTTCATAAATGCCATCAATGAACACACTCAACATGGAAAGAAACCATGACATTGATACTACACAGTACCTTCCAGATTTCCATGCATTTAAAATATACTCCCTTGTGGCTACTTTGACAATCTCGACTTTTGAGAGCCAAATATGAGATACCTCAGATCAGCTCCTTGAAACCAGACACATTCAGGAGGTCACAAGCTGGGTATCCCAAAAACGGAGGCACTCAAAATAACTTTTTGAAATGTACATCATTGTGCTTTAGATGAGGAACAGAAAGAGGAATTACTATTGCAGAAAGTTGTGTTAACTCTTTTATAAATGAGATTCATTCAAGTGCACTGAAAAAAAACATTATCTGCCCTAAGGAAATAAATTCAGCACACCGGTCTTGTTCTGTCCAGAAGAACCCACTTGTTTTGGGTGCACATCTCTAGACACAATGCCCTGGGTTATTATTTGTTTTCTAAAACAACCCTTAACTGTGTTTTTCCGAAACCTGTGTCTCTTTAGATTTCTCAGGGTGACACAGTACTGAGAGACATCATGTCTGATTACATCAGTCAGACTGTATTAAGCTGTGTCAGTAATGACTGCCAATGTGACTGATGTAACTGGGTGTGACACACCGTCACACTGTTTCCTCATCTGTGAAATATGAGATGGATTTGGAGGCAAGGAGAAGAGGAAAAAGAAAAATCACAAAAATTTCATACCAATAGGAAATGAATTTAAAGAAACCTGTTCCTGTGCTCCCTTTCAAAACCAAAATTTATTGAAAATCTTTTATTATGTTAGGGACTAAAATAACAGTAGTGAGGTATAAGATATCTCTGCAGTCAGCTGTGGAGATGTCTGTGTTGTATTGAGCACATCTTTTTAAAGAAAAAGTATCAAAACTGCAGGATGGAGCCTAAAGAATTTTGCATGTAAGGAGGTACTGCTTATTCAAAAACCTGCATGGCCACCCCTTTAACACTTCTAGAAGAACGCTCTCTTCTTTAATAATGCTGTATATGTGAACACAGCAGGTAAAACAAAGCAGTCTAACACTTGAACACTTCTAGAAAACCATAAAAACTTGGTGGACCCTAAAAGGCTTCTGGTTACTGTTTTGTGATTAAGTATTTTAACATTATTAACATGCCAGTCACTAACAAATTTCGAAGAACTCTTCCTGTGGCCATCTGATTCTTTTGGCACTGGCTCAGGACCGTCAAAGGCTTTTACTTCCCTTGGTGACTGACAGGGGATTATGATCTGAGTGTGCCCAGGCTGCAGAGCAGGGGCCAGGAAAGCCTGCAGTAACAGACCTTTAAAAGCCTCAGTCTTTCAGTACTAATGTAGGCTCACTGACGAGATTTAAGCTATCTTCAGCAATGCCAATATTACAGAAGCCAGCATATTACTTGCCATGGATGCATCCTCCCTAATGCTCAGAAAACTAGGCAGTCATGAGAATCCAAAACAAATCACAGCCTGGAAAGCAGCTAAAACAGTAAGATTTTCATATGGACACAGCAGAAAAAAATCAGCCTCTTTCAAAGCAGATCACTTTCTAAAATCCCACACAAAACCAAGGCAAAAAATTATGAGTAGTAACAGGCACATAAGGGCCATTTATCCTTTTAACTTCCTACTATATCTTTTTTTTTCCTGGCCAGTCGGAGAATTGTCACAGACAAATCCTCAGAAAAGCTAGCTGTATATGAGCTGCCACACTGCTATTTCCAATATAAAGCACTCAACTTGAATTGGCAGAGTCACATCCTGAGCAACAAGATGAATCAGTGACTCTTCATCTTCCATCTTTGCCTCTGTGCTGAAATTACGAGGCATGCTTAAGTCCTTTGTACCACCAATGCTAGAAACTGGAGTTACCAAACACTTTGTCTAGGCTGACACCCACCTGATCATAAGAATTAACTAGTGTCATACTCTTGTTGCAAAAGAAATCACACATAATCAAATGGCTATACTAAATGCAACTTTACAGTAGGAAGGATTCAGAGGAAGAGCATAGCCTGTTTGTAGGCAGCAGCTGACATAAGAACCCCAAGTATTACATATTATTATGTATCGATTATACATAGGTCTAGCTTTGCCTTCTACTCTTCCCCCCCCCCCCCTTTTAAAAGTAATAAGACCCAGCAAAGCACCTTTGGGTTTGACACTACCCAGTGCATGGCAAACACAGTGCAGCACTGCCAGGTAAATTAACTGTTAATTAAATCCATTACAAGCAGCAGGAATTACATCCCATGTAATTCTGGGGAAATACAGTCTGGTTTTTTTGTTTGGTTTTTTTTTTTTTTTTGCAGTTGCCTCAACCTCGTGATCTACCAAAACAGTATAGCGGCCATGCAGCGGGGTAGAGGAAATATGCCTTGCAGGGGCTGGAGGAAGACAAAGTCACATATGCAGAAAACACACAGACAGAAAGAGAAATGCATGACATGTTCAAAGCCAACATATTGATCCTTGGTAACCAATCCCACAGCACGCTCTCTGCCAAGTGCTCAATCCTGTATTAGTTTTAGCTAATGGCCCAGCTGCAGGGGTAGATATGCTGCCAGTAAACCCCTAAGCTCATATGGCAGTGTGATTTGCAGGGAGGGGGAGACGATTGTTTAAGTTAAACAGATCTTTGCTCTGTTTACAGCAAAACAGCCGACAAGATTTTTGCCCTGTATACATGACTGTGTGGAGATCTTTAAGCCAGTTTTGTGGTTCAGTAGGAGCTTAACCATAGATAAGCAACAGATAAAAAAAAAAAACTTTTCAGTTTGCTTGCTGCGGAAATAAAATAGACTGAAATACGTTTTCATATACACACAAAAACTAATCCTTTAAAAAAAAAAAGATTCCTTTATATTAACGCATTCACTTTTTAAAAAAAGTTTTCACATTTACACACATGGAAACATCTATTCCAGGCTACACACACAAAGGTATTTAAGTACCTTGATCACTCTGAACTTTCACCTCAAAGACTAGTATATGACAAGCAGAAGAAAAATAATTGGCCAGGTAATGTACAGAGTCACACAGGTATAATTGAAGGTCTATCCCTGTCCTTAAACTCTATTTCTAAATGCATCCAAGTGTTCTGATAAAAATCAGCCCTCAATGTGAAATAGGAAGTGAATGCATTTTTGCTTCATTTCAGCCTTATCTCCGAAGGTCATCTCTCCCCCCAACACATTTTGCTTACAACAGAAAAGAGACTATATTTTCCATGATATTGCCTCAGTAAATTGCATGAGTCAAATTAATTTGTGTGTCCGTTTTCCACAAAAGTTTCCTGAAGCCTAAAGCTCTGTACAAGAGAATATGTATAAATTAATTGTCTTCAGAAGGAAATTATACGAATATTGAAACTGGGAACTCTGTATGCAAACTTTAGCATTAAAGAGCTGAACAGAATGCAGAGCATAAGCCTACAGGTGAAAATATAATTCACTACAAATGGCTTTGTATCTCATGCAGAAAAGTTACATTTGCCACTTCTCCAACTTACACTCTGCTGAATAGAAATGGAATTACAGGATATTGCTCGCTGGACTTGTGGTAAGGAAGAAATTAGTGATATTTCTAACTTTAATTGATCAAACTTTAATTCTAATTTCTAATTCAAATTCTACTTTCCAATTTTACAACCAAACTTGGAGAAATAGAGTTTTTAAGTCTGTTTGAATATCTAGTTCCAGTGACACTCATCAAACACCATTTCTAGGACATAGCAATTCTTACTGCTTTCAAGAGCTTTTTCCTATCCAGAACAGTCACAAGGCTATACCAAATAGAGCCATGTACCAACACATTAGACAGTGATAAGGTCATGAAGTCAAGAATTTATTGGCTGCTACTTCTTATCCAGCATCATTCAGGAATCAGCCTATGTTAGCCATGTTTTCGAAATAGTTCTCCAAAATTTTAAAAGAAACAGCAAAGCTACAAAGGAATGAAGAAAAATCATCTCCTTTGGACAAATACAAGAGTCATGTTCTTTTCCAGGGCCCTGAGCAAACTCATAGTTTACTTTGGCATCCTTTGCTCAACCACCCAATGAAAGTTTGAAACAAGTTCTTGAGTAAGGAAACACCTTTCTCTTGGGAAACTAATCTGCAATCAAGACATGGTGTATCTTCAAGGTAAGGCAGGGCGAAACCAAGTAAATGAACAGAGTTCTTTAGTCTAGTTCACCCTATGGTGCCCTACTCCTTCACCCAAAGGCATCTCACCCGGTTTCACGCAGAGGCTGCTATATCAAAGAGCACACTTACGCGCTACCAAACATAAACCTACAGCAATTCTTGGAGCAACAGAAGGAAGACACAAGACTGGGATTCACAGTCTTCTCTCTGGTGATGTGTTAGCTGAGCCAGCCATGTTTTGTTCCAGGTACTCTCTGTTTCCAAACACTGAATTACATTTCAAACACTTCCAATAGCAGTCAAGTAAGATATGCTGATGAGACATTTCTATGAGCATCCCTAGTTTGCTGCAGACCTAGAGTGTTCTTGACCACATGCAGAGCACAAAAGAAGCTATCAACCCTGTCTGGAGCACATGATGATCTAAAGAGAGCTTTAAACATGTTAACAGTAAACCAGAACTTACTCCCTAGAAAGGCACATACTAGAAAACAAACTCCTTGCCACTAACACGTATACTGTACATGAAATTGTGAAAAGCTAACCACCCCAATGACACCTTGATGCCCAACTATAAGCAATGAATGCCGACATAGCTGAGACGTCTGCCTGGAAGCTATCTTCTAACCCAGATGACAGCAACAGAAAAAATACATTCAAGAGCTTGGCATCCGAGTCTTGCAGCTGTCAGAGCACAGAGTGGCCCCAGGTGTTACTTCCAACCATGAAATCCATGAGGAGGGAGAAGGCAAATGAGAGTACAAATGCTACCAGCAAAACAGGGAGTACAGGGCAGACATAAAAACCCTCCAACTGCCAACACAGCAGCATAGAGGTCTTCTGACTGTATTTACATTGTGACATAGAAATGGCAATCAAATTGGTAATCTTAACCTGTTGAGCATGTGCCTTTAATGCAGGCAAGTCAGCACCTGCCAAAGAGTCTTAAAAATAAGAGCGGCGGGTGGGGTGTAAAAAAAAATTATGTGTATATATATATATAGTCAGAGCATTAAATGACTGAGGGGAGAACACACAGCAGTTTGCTTCTTTCCTCCGTGATTGCTCAGTGATGCGGAGATGTACCCAGTTCTATCCATTTTTCCTCTTGCTCTGTTTAGGCCTTCTCCTTTCATCCCTGTGGTCAGCTGTCATTTTTCATTATACGAGCCATCCATGCAGGATGCTACTTCTCCAAGTGTCACCTTTACAACTGTACTCATGTCCTCTGTAGTGCTATGTAAATAGCTACACAAAAACTAGTAATATTAGAGGTGACTCTGAAATGGCCAAGGAACTCATGTCAGCTTTCTGTAGTTACAGAATTAGGGTAATGGATCATTTGCAGCATTCATAGCAGACGAAAGGTCACTCCCAGCAAACCCAAGTAAAGTCATTCCCTCCCTTTTCCTCTCCTCCCTCCAAAATACACCTATGCATAAGGTGGAAGGTTTCAGCAGCAGAATACTGGGAAAGTCGTTACAATGGTGCAGTTCTGCAACACACAGAAATAAATCAGACAGACTTGCTATTGCAGCCAAAGGAAGATGGAAGTCTCAGCTACCCTCCTATAAGCTGCTTACTCCAGGAATGGAATCCACCATTATCTCAGCTCTATGCATATTTTAATTTCCCCCTTTTAAAAATAGAAATTAACATGAGCGCAGTAAAAGACAATATTCCTTATGAAAAATACCTTAATAGCAATAGAAAACATTACTTCCTTCTCATGGAATTTCAATTAAAAAAAATTCCTTGCTTTTCCTACAATATACTAAATATGGATTTTTAAAAATTTTATCAAATCCAAATTTTTTGATAACCACCTTTTCCCCCCTTTCCATTTGTTCCCTTTATTTATAAATACTTCTGTAATAACCAAGTATATACACAATACTAAAAGACTTGATTCCTTAATCCACACAAATTCTGAAAAAATAGCTAAATGTCTCCCTGTTATTTCCTACCCAGCTTAAAAGAAAAAAAGAAAAAAAAAAAAAAAAGACACATTTGCCCAGCAAAACAGTTGGACCTAAATTCTTCCATGTAGTCTTTTGAAGATGCAAGAAATCAGTTGCTGTATCACCACAATGGTTAGATCATAGATAGTCCTTTAGATATATGAAACAGGACATGGTTTAAGTGCCTTAGTTTTTAACTATGGCATATTCAAACTATTAAGGTGGACCATAGATCTATGTGAGCCCTTACAAGTGTAAAAGTAAAATATGGATTAATCTCATGCCAAATTTTCTACAGCTACATAAAAGAAAAGAGACTAATCCCTTAACAGCCTTTACATTACAGTTGGTCTCCATGTCCATTTATTCCAAAGCTTTTCCATTTAGTAATTGCACTTTGCAACTTAAAGTCTGGGCACATGAGTACCTAGATGATTTACTCAAACTGAAAATCTGACGCTGATGTTTAGCACACAGTTATTATCTAGCTACTAGTTAGATGACTTACCAGGGTGACGCCTACTTAATGTGATGGTATGCACAGGGTCCACACTGCCATAGCTGCCAATAACACGGAAGTTCAAATACCAGCCCAAGAACCCATGGTTGTGAATTTCACCAGGCATTGAAAAGGTCTGTAGCAACTAATGACTAAAAATATTTTCATAGCACTGCTAGTACTTATGATTCTATATTTCTAGCAGAGCAAATACTAGTACTTCAGAAGATACAGATGTCTGTAGCAGGTAAGAGGTTTACAAACACTAAGTTTAAATACCAATGGAATTTACACATTCAACTCATTTAGGCGTTTTATCTAACCTGTCACCAATTTGCAGCTAACATTTCCTAAATACCTTAATAATAAATTGACTTTATCAATTTGCATCACACAGCCCAGTTTCACTTTAGGGACAAACTGTTTTCATGGTACTACATTATATTTATTATTACACGGGCTTCTGAAAGTATGGTAAACTTAGACTTCCAACATTAAAGAAAACCATTTACAGCTTTCAAAACAGAAGGGAAAAAAAAACAAAAAACAGGTATTGTTGTTGGCTTCATTAATGCCCATCTTGGGATAACAGACTGGCTTTCATTAAAGCCACAAAAAAGTCTATTACTGCTTTCCTGTCTTCATCCTCTGCCCCCACCCCCCACCCCCAAGTTCCCATTACAGACTACAGCACAAGTTTTTCCAGATCTGATGCCTGACAATGAAATGGAGAGACTATTAAAGAATTGTCTCCAATCATCATCCCAACTCTCATTTCAAGTTAGATATAACCCACAACTTGCAAAGCCTCCTATTTTCAATGACTATGAACAATGGACTAAAAGGGGTACATTATCAACTTATATTACCAGCCTTTCCCAAAGCTGTAATATATTCTGCCTTGTCCAACATCTTTTCAGTGAGATAAACAGAAAGATCTGAACTACACAGGCATCAGGCTCTGCCAAAGTCAGATGGACAATTTAGAAAAATGGGGAATGCTGGAAAAAGTCAAGGTAGGGACTGTTCTAGGGAGGACATGACTCATACATCTAAGGATTTCCAAACATTTGCTACCATTATTCATGACCATCTAAAAATGTAAATAGTAAAATACGGAGGTCCCTTTACAACCTATTAAGTTCCATCTTAGTGCAATGAATATTTTTTCCAGAACAAACCATATAGATTTGAAAGTAACATCAAGTGCTTTTCTTCCCATCCCAGTGCTGCATAGTTGCATTGATATGAACAAGCTTCTCAGCCTCACTGCGATGGGACCTCAAGCTGGCAATTATCTTGAAATGAGGCTGCCCCAGTCTTTCCTGAGAGCGCATCCACCAAAACACTCCAAAGGAAATATGGTCTTTATATTCTGTTAGCCCCATCTCTGCCTTGTTTTTATCACAATGGGGAGGACTCTGTTGCCTACCGCTGTTAGAGATGCCCTAGGGCATCTGAGACATCTGCATGGGATCAGATATAAATGTTATCCTAGGAGTTAGTAGCTATACCCAGGAATGCAGGATTAGGAAAACAAATATCAAGTTACCATTATCTAAATAAACGCCCTGATAAAGTAGGGTTTCTTGCAGAAAATTCATAATTTATGTGACTGACTTTTAATTGTATTTTAGAGATTGTTATGTTCATGAATAATAACTAACCTAATGTGGATTTCTTATAATAAATGTTTTAAAATGTGGTAATTTTCTAGGAAATGTACCTTCTGTTTCATAAAGCTAACTAGCTTAAATATAGCTCTAAATTCATTAATACGTAACTAAGGCTTCAGTGAAACATTACCAAGTTAATTAAGTATTAGGTACTTCAAGGTGCCAAGTGCCTTTGATGGAACAGTGTTCCTCAAATTCCAAAAGAGCTAAATAGCTTTGTTGTATCACTGTAACATTCATATGGGAAACCTTTCACAAAGTAACCACGAATTATGTCTCAGGAAAGAAGGGATGGTGCCAGCAAAAAGTCAGAACACACTAGTTTATAAGGATAAGAACCAAAAGTAATAAAATTTGAACCCAATAATAAAAGCAGGAATTAAACTTAAAATAAAGCTTGTTTGGAAACCTTATATTCTTGATCAGATAGGATTAATGCTTTTCCTCTTCAGTGTCTGGATTAAACAAATGCAAAACTCAATCAAACAGATCTCAGTCAAGCTAAGATTTGACGTGCCACTAAAATAGCATTTAAGCAGCCACCCATCCTACCTGAAACATATTGAAGGGCTGCATGTAAGCAAAATTCTCTACTCTAACAAGAAAAAATAGTATAACATTAATGTTGTGATTTAGAGGATACCTGACTGCTGCATATGGCAGCATGTGATGCTGCACATTTCAAAAACACTGTTAAAAATATTATGCAATCAGTCTAGACACCAATGTTTAATTCTTTTTCCTCCATTTGTTTTCACGATGGGACATATATATCATAAAATATGGGGTGAAATTCACAACTGAGGTTAATGCAGCTGTTTAGTTTTACACTTGCCTGACAGAAAGGAACATGTTTCAGATAAAGAATTATGAAAGGTGTAAATTGAATTGAATTAAAAACCCTTAGATACCATATTATAAATACTGTATTATTTTAAAAAGCAGGAGCATTGTTGCAAGTTGTACACATGAGTAGTTCATGCAACTTAAAGATTACAATAACTGAGAAACACTCTCACCCCTTAAAGAAAAGTGGAACGCTGAACTACTAGCTTTTATAAAATGTGCTCTGTTTGTTTTGAAACAGAAGCAATATAAACACTACACTTAAAAAAAAAAAGATTGTGAATGTACAATAGAGATCATTGTTTTCATTTGGTAATCTTTGGTAAGATCTAGTCTGGTTAAGTGACACAGATGGGGGTTTTGTTCACTCATGTGTAGGTAATTATTCTTCCATGTAGCCATTTATTTTAATGGATGCTGCACAAGCCAGCCACTCCTGAAGTTTATCCCTCCCTAAAACCTTTCTGTTGTATTTCCTGACAGAAAATAACCTTAAGTAACAAAGCTTAATTTCTTTGATGACTTGCACTCAGTTAAGATCTGTGTTAAGAGATAGGATGAGTATCTCATTATAATACCAAAAAAGAAGTTATTAAGCCACTTTACAGTGAAACTAACAGTAACTGCATAATTTTTCCATATCATGGAATTTGATTAAATACCAATTGTGGTCAGATACTGAATTTACTCAAGTTGGATGGGAGCTTTGTTACTTGAATTCAGAAGATCAGGACAACACCTTGAATGCTATTTGAATCTTAAAGATAAAATTCTGTGTTCATTTAAAAGGCCGTTTACTGCTGTGCTCACAATTTTTAGGAATCTGAAAATATGCCCAGTGTTTTGAAGCTGTAGAGGAGCCTCTTCTCACTTCAAGCTTGGGTAGCTGTTTTAGATTTTGTGTATGCCTGCTGTATTTGCTGAAGATAAACAACTCCCTAGTCAGACTTTGTCTTTATGAGCCATGACTAAACACTATGCTCAGTTTCAATTTACCAGATGAAGGCCCTAAAAATGCATTTTTCAAATTAGTTTTTTCCTTGTTAGCATTTCCATTTGTATTCTGGTGTGAGTGAAATTCATCAACTAAAAGACTTCTAAACTATGTAAGCCCAGGTAATGAGGCACATAGTATGGGGGGAAAAAAGATGAACCGTAGGCAAAAGCACGTGTTAGCTACCATGCAGTGTCCGGGAGAGCGTTCAGGTGCTCTCTGTTCAAGGACCTACTGGCATGTAGTGAGAGTTCAGCGTGACACAGTACGGTCAGATTGCAAAAGCTATTCCATTCTATTGTCAGAAAATGAGACCATTGAAATTCTTAAAATGAAGACCAAAGGCTGCCATAAGGTTTGCTAGATTACAGATTAACCACCAGTTTCCAGCTTGCAAATCAACAACATTCCACTAGGTGAAATCCAATTGTATCAGGGCTGGTCTAATTTGCTAACTCTCGATGCCCATAGGTTTAATTACAAAACTTGCAATTACCTAAAGTTGCGTCCACAATTGCGCTTTATTGTTTGTCTGTTTGGCATCCACTATAAACAACACGATATTTAGTTTGGAACAACACAAATCTGTGATGTTTCAGTTTTTCCTCACACAAGATGGGGAAAAAATATTTACATTTGATACGAAATGTTCCACTTGATCAAATGTAAAATATAAGGACAGCTTTGAATATAATCATCTGGATGAAGGAAACTGTCATACACAATATCACAGAAGTATATTATTTCTGATCATTTCTCCTCTCTAAACGTCTGCTAAACATTTAACAACGTGACAAGCATCTTATTTGCTATATACAGAAAATGTTTCCAAGCAACCTCTTGGCTTCTCTGAAGAGAAGCCTTGAAAGAGCTCGTAAGCCCCAGACTACCTGCATTAACCTCAGGCACGGGAGATTATCAGGAAACCTCTAGCAACTCACTACCTCCACAGACATTGCAGGCATCACAGTCCTGACTTGGGCTACGGAATGATTTTGAAGTTACTGAAAGCAAAAAAAGGATCCATTTTGTATCTGCTTTTTCCAAACTATAGAACCTTCTCCACGTTAATCAATATCTCAAATTCACCATGTTTTAATGAACCCATAATACACTGTGAGTATATTGACACACAAAGTCCAAGCTCTTTTAAATAATTACTAACTTCACGCATGTCAAAATCACTTTGCATGCAATGCAAAAGGCAGTGGAAAGGCAGTTACTTTTGAGGTGAGACTCGGTAACAAAGCTGCATAGGAAAACTAGTAAAAAAAAATATAAATAAAAGTTCTTATAAGGTCTTTTTGGCCAAATCCAAAAGCATTACACCTGTACCTTTCCCTTATGATGTCTCCTGAACCCCACGCTCCTCCTCCTCTCAACTACTCTGCTGCCTTTACTCTCCCATTCTCTGTCTTTGCTCCCAAGAGTCTACCCTTTATTACCTCTTGATCCTTACTCAATTTCTTATTTCTCACCAGCTATCATCTCTACAGAAATCTTTCCTTCACCAGATGAGCTTTCCAATACGTAGTTCTATAAGCTGTGTTTCTCCAGCACCTCCTCAGGGGAAAAACCTGCCTACATCTTAAACTAAACACAGAGAAACAGAAAGTTTTATGTAACCTGCAATGGGGACTATTCTAATACTATGCCTGCTATTTACTTCTTATAACATAGTTCCACCAAAACAAACCTAGAGAAGAGAAATTAAGTAAGATTTTCCTATAAAATAGAGCTTGAAAATGCAAGAAATATCCTTGCCCGAATCAAAGAGGACAGTGGTTTTGCTCAGCTCACAGATTTCCATGCCCCCACATAGATTTCCACAAGTTTCCACTTAGCATTCGCCACAGGCACAAAGGACAGCGTGTGCTGGAGACTGCAGGACCAGAGCCAAACTCCATTATAAGTGACCAGAGTTTTGCAACACGGAAAACACCTGTACGAAGATCCGAAATCCCCAGGACCTAGACAATTAACACATACGACTAATATTAACATAGGCATTTGTACATCTTCTGAAGTAGTATTTGTTTCTTTTTATACTGAATTTCAAGGAGAGACTTAATATTTGATCATTTACCCATAGAGGATTCTCTAAGTATAGTATCTCCTATGTGCAAATTTGTTTACCATGAGGAATTCATTTATTTCAGGGCAGAATTGTTGATCGCTTCCAAAAACAAATAGAATTTCTGACTTAATAAAGAGATTATGTATCTATCGGATTTATGAGGCTATAGGAAATATTAAACCCATGAGAACTTAACTTCCAGTGGTTCATAAGTGTTATTTCCAACTGCTAAGTTAATGTCTTATGGTATCATTATGCAACTTTTTCAATCCCATTGGAGATTTTCATCTATTCTCACTTCTTGAATAAATAGCCTGAAACGATGTACTCCCAAACTGTTCTGGCTGAAAATCTTATGACACCCTGTTGAGAATCATAGTTAGATTATTATTATTTCTTGCAAATACAAATATTTGCTTCTCAAAACATCCAAGGGTGCTACATTACTGAACAGTTATTTCTTACTCATCTCTCAGCTATCTTATTAAACCTTTAAGAAGTTATTTTCAAAAGATAGACAACTGAAAATGAAGTATTACCAGCCATCTTATTGTTAAGCCTAAACTTTATGAAGAGCACAGGTATGGTTAGGTGGTCTTTACTTAGAATGTGACTGACAGTTGTTCAGTATTTGTGTCATGTCATAGCAAGTGAGTGCAATGAGGATTTCCACATATAAGGAGGTGCCCTCTTATGGCAGTGCCACTGGTCATGTTACTAACTCTTTACCTTACTGCACCAGGAAATGCTCCATTTTGGAAAGATGCACACAATTAAAAAGGAAAAAATTAAATAAATTAAAACCAACTAAAACTCTGACTAAGTTTGGAGAGAGACCTCCAGTCAGCAGGAGAGTTTTCTTTCTTTTAACTGCTGACAGCATTTCTGCCCCCCAGCATAGATGCTAACAGATAAGTGGAAAGTTACAGTTCCTTAAAAATGGATCATTCTTTCTGCTGGACCCTTCAAAATTTGAGGGCTTGTGTGATGATAACCACCCAGCTTGAATCTAGCCTCAACACCGGTGAATCCATGCCGGGGAATCTGTGTATCTCAAGTACTGAACCCAAGTGCCACAAGCTGAGTAACTATCATTGCAAGGGAACCGAAAGTAAACTCAGCATGTGTTGTAATAGCATATCAACAGCATTAAACAACTGAAGGTTTTGGTGCGAAAATCTTAGCCTGAATGTCCAGCAATGCAAAGCAATTTTGCTACCCAAGCTTATGCACTGAGGCAGTTTTTGAGGAAAGAGTCGAGTTCCTAATCAGAATAGAATATCAATATTATTGGATCACAGAATAATCTTGGTCGGAGATGACTTCAGGAGGACTTCTAGTTCAACTCCCTGCTCAGAGCAGCATCATTGAGATCATTGCTCAGGGCCTTGTCCAGTTAAGTTATGAGTATCTCCAAGGATGGAAATGCTACAGAAAGCTCAAGGTAGTCTGCTCTGTTTGACCACTCTCATGGTTTTCCCATCTAACTAGAATTTCCCGTGTTCTATCTTGTGTCTATTCCCTCTCATACTTTCACTGTGCACCTCTGAGGAGAGTATGGCTGTCTTCTCCGCACCTTCCTATTAGGTTGCTGTAGATGCCAGTAAGATCTTCCCTTCACCTTCTCTTTTCCAGGCTGAACAGACCCAGTTCCCTCAAACTCTCACATACCATGTGCTCCAGCCTCCCACAGTCTGGGTGGTCCACCATTGGACTTACCCCAGTATGCCAACATCTCTGTTGTACTCAGGGACCCCAAACTGGACACTCCCATCTGGTTTGAGATCACTCAACACATCATCTTGAAGTATCGGATAGAGGGGAAGAATCACTACTCTCAGTCTGCTGGCTACACTCTTGCTATACAGTCTGGGCTAATGCAGCCATGGATACGGCTGGCATTCTTCGCTGCAAGGGCACGTTGCAGCAAATACGCATGTATGATATCCTGTTCATCAGGACTCTCAGGCCCGCAAATGTATTCTCTACTCAGCCACAAGTCTGTATTGCTGCATGTGGTTTTTCTCATCCTAGACAGAGGTTCTGAAGCAAATGCTCTAAAACAGATCACAGTGCTCTAAAACAGATCACAGCACCAAAACTATCATCACCACCTGATGGACCTCCTTACTTTCCCTCTTACCGAGCATACATTTACACTGGCTTCAGTCATGGAGAACACTGAAACAACTGGAGTGAACAAAAGGACACAGAGAAAAGACTTAGCAAGAGATAAATAACAAATCAGAATCATTTGCACAGGTGTTAGCTTGGCATTATTTAACTCTTTTGTATTTTAAATTGTGAGATTTTTAACTTGGACATGGTTTCTTTGTAGCTTTGTATTGCATCCATCAAGACCATGCTGTCATTGCCGCTATAGCCTCTGGCTATTTTTATGGTATAAATAAATTGAAGATAAATACTGAATGTAAAAGGTCCTTGTTTGAGAAAGTTTTCTGCTGTTTTGTCATTCAGTCACTCCTGTTAAAGGCACATGCTGTGTTTCCTCTCCTAGCAAACTTCCTATATTGGGCAACACTGAAAGGCATGCAAAGAGCACCACTTGTTGGTCCAAATCTAACAAAAAGCTGATTTGGTGCATTAACCTGTGGAGTAATGAAATGTCTATTGTATATGTGGCAAATGAATTTTTAGCACTATTAAGTCAGTGGGATTTTGAAGCTGATTTCTGATGAAGTAAAACTTTCATCCAGTACCTTATCCATCACCACTTATTGAGAAAGCTGTCTGCAGTTCTGTACCACCTCCCTGCTAGAAAACTGTATGCTCAGTTCCGGTTGGGACAAAGATTATAAACTACTAAGAAAATCTTAATTGAAACTAACTTTTTTTCTTGTAATTGTTGAAGTAAATGTCTGTTGAAGATCAAATACATTGAAAGAATTGTCTTCCTGATAAAAGCATCATGTTTATGTCTAGAATATTCATGTTATAATGCAAGAGCAGTTTAATCTCTGTAAAAATATGCCCTTGTCAATCTGTTGTCCTTGAAGACTTTTGTGCATCTTATCCAAGAAAAATTTCCACTGAGAAAACAGAATGCATTAGCTTCTCACTAGAAAAGCTTTCCTACTATTTCAGCTTTCTACATGTTCATTTAAAGGCAAATACTTCTACTTTCTTCTGGTAAACTTCCCATACCCTGCAGCATTTTACAAAAGATGGACAGGGCACCACTCCAGTTCAAATTAGACAGAAAACTAAACACAGTGGATCTTTCCTTTAACATTCTTTTTTAAATTGCACTATATAGACTCCATTTAAAGTTCTAATAATGTTGAGAAAAAAGTATTTCCAAATGACACTTTATTTAGATAAAGATGCAGACATAGATTAAACAGGTAATAGGCAAATAAAAAATACGATAGTAGAAAATTGGGTTCTAACTACTTTATCATTATCTGAATCAGTTCAGCACAAGATGCTATGAAGCACAGAAAAGTAAACCGCCAGTGAAAAACATTCGTTCTCTCCTATGTACAAGTGAAAGCCAGCAATATCCATTAATAAATTCAAAGAACATGATGCAACAGTGTTCATGTAAATATTAACAAAATTGCATCATTGGTCCATCTACCACCAACAGTAAGCTTCATTTCTTTTTCATAGCAGGAAGCAAATCCTAAAATACAAAACACATGCCTACTTAATTTGGACCACCTTGTAACATTTAGTATAATGTTTTCAAAAGTGGTATCAACATTTTTTTTTTTTTTAAAGCTCTTATTACATAATAAGCATTAACTGAAGTTCCTTATTTTTGTTAAGCACTTCTCTTCCCCTCTACAATCTCATTTTCCTTTTTCCACCCAGGAAAATCACACTAAAGGAAGAGGAATTTTGACCACGTAACTAATGAATACAAGAGCACTCTGGCACATGAGCACTCAAGCACACATGGATGCAAACACACAATAGCAACCTATTCCAATGTAGGATCACCCTGCTTAAGATGAGTTGCAAAGCTTAGCAATAAAAACAATCATCCTAAATTTCTGGTGAAAAATATAATTCTGAAAGAAGTTATGGTTTTAAGAGAGAAATAAAAAAAAAATGAAGTCAAAAACAGATTTCACCCAGAGAATTTATGCTTAATTTGAGTTAAAAGTTTGGCTTAGAAAGTTGCATGCATTTATGTACTTGCAGTCATATTCTTTTCTTATAAGCTTCAAATAGCTTATAAGGGAAAATACTTATAAAGGTTTCACTGAGAAAGGACAACAAATAACAGTGTAAATGGGTAGGAACACATTCACTATGGTAAAACAGAATCTAAAAGACTTTCAAATTCTTGCAGAAGATGTGACTTGGGGGGGTTGAAAAATTGTGGTTTTGAAAAAAGAATTGTGCTAAGTAAAGCTTCTCAGCTGGACACATTAAAATCCTTCATACTAAATCAATCAGTATTTGCAGGTTCCTGGTTCCCAAAATAATAACTTAGAGAATATTTAAATCAAGGAATATACATAATTCTAGAATAAGTGCAAGAAATTGTACATTTCACTTCACGTTATAAAATCAAATTCAAATCTCATGGATCAAATTCAGTTCTCATCACAATTAATGTTGAGAGCAGAAAGTCAGGAAAATTTGGGGGTTTAACTCATTTCTACTAAAAAAAAAAAAATCATTTCCTGCAAACTGTTTTAAACTAAATGTTGAAAATCATATTATTGAACAACCACAGTTGGGAAGGAAAAAATATAGAAGTTTTTCCATAAAATCATTTGTCACCTGAGTAATAAATCTTAGTTAAACTAATTAAATAAATATAATCAGATATATAAGCAAAATATCTAAGCCTTGATGGTTATTTAAAATATTGTGATACAGATTTCCTACAACCTGGTTATCTGTGAAGTATGGCAATTGCTTGAGAGAAGGAGAGGCCTGAACAATGATTACTTGAAACAAGCACAATAAGCATTGAAGGGTTTTGAAATGAAGACGTGGAAGATTTCTGCTTCTCCTGGTCCCTTCCACCTCATACACACACAAACTGCTGGGCAGAAAATACTTCAGAAACACTTCTGTTTTCTACTATATGTTGTTTAATCCAAATAGATTTTTAAGAATGTTCTTAAATTCAACAACTGCAAACTTTTTAGGCTGTTGTTTGGACAAGAGACTTAGTTTAAAACATCACTGACGTTGGAATGATCACACAATTCCTATCACTATAAATGGCAAACAATCAAACTCTACAGCTTGTAAAACTGCAACAGTCATAGGCTCCTAATATTGAAGCATCAAGTAATTTACACTACAGAACATCTTTTCCTAAAATGTTTTCCATGTCTGGAAAATGCTGAATATTATATGTATTAATATCCTCAAAATACTTCACTGTTTTAAAGTGACATCTTATTTAAAGTTTCAGTTTTCAATTTTGAATATTTTCTTTCCACTTTTGCTATGTAAGTCATCAGCTATATCTATGGTTTATTGCTTTGAGAAAGAGAAGGGCAGAATACATGAAGCATACATTGGGAAGTTGGTTTTGTGTCATATTTCTTTAACTCTATATTTGTAAACCAGCAACAACAGTCTGAATATACAGGAGCAATACAAAATTAATTTTAAGTATCTGTATAGGGAAGAGAGTTTTAAAAACTTGCACTTATTTAGCCTAGCATAAAAATAAAAAATGACTATGACAATCTGGGCCAGTACGATACTGCATAGAAGTCAGACTGATACAGAAGACTCAGCAGCTCAGCTCCAAGTCTTCTGAAGCCGAGGGGATCCAGGCAGAGGTTAGTCATCTTCCTCGTTATTATCACAGGCTCTCCGGTGCATACTCCCAAGCTTTTATCTGAGCCCTTCTGTTATTTTGCAGTTCAGATATCACTGACTATGAAAACCATTGTGAGACCGAGACAGGCATGTAACTTCTAACAGCTCAGGCGAGTTTCCATATGGTGATGCAGCAATTCAGAAAGTCCTCTACTCCACACAGAGCCTTGGAAAACTCAAAGTAAATTGTTCCACCTTGTTCTGCAATGTTTTAAGTTTTTTATTTGGTTTTCTGGGGTTAGATTGTACTTATTGATTTATTTTCATGATAATGCTCTGCTGCAAGTAACATTTTTCTGGGCTATTCAGTCATTTGGACAGAACTGAGGAATCTTTCTTAAATTAGGAAATGCACTTAATTAAGGACGGGGTGAGAAAGGCATTATCTCATTCAGTCAGAATGAGATTTCATGTTTGGAAGTGAAAGTTAGATGAACATTAGAAAAGAATCATTTTTATGTGAGCTAATACAGAAAAACTTAAGAGATCCAGAAATTCCTCATTAAAGATAATTAAGAAAGATAGTTTAAGATTGAGACAGAAATAGCTTGATAAAGCTCACTAGTCCGTAGTTTGCAAAGAATCACTCTAGAGGATTTCAGCAATCTCTCTTTATTTTAAAAATTAAAAAAAAATTAAAAGTCAGCCAACAAATATGGGCAAACTCTAATGAGGTCCATGCCAGAGATGGTAACTGTTGTAACAGTTTATTGCGAAATAGAAACCACAACATGTTTCCCTTAAGTACAATGCCCAGTCTGAAGTAAAGGGGATTTAGGTTATTGTTTTCAATGAAAACAACTTTTGTTCATTTATACAGTCAATCGGAGTAATACTAACAAGCAGCGTTGGATTCTTTTTACAGCAACTGGTAAGAAAAAATACAAAATCAGATACATTCTGCCTTCGTGTTTGGTTTTTTCCCCCCAAAAAATATTGTTCAAGAGGTGGGTTGGGGTGGGGGGGCGGTGTCTGATTTGGTTTTGGTTTTTGGGGTTTTTTTGGTTTGGTTTGGTTTTGGTTTTTTTTTTTTTACATTCCCTGGAACAAAGTGTCATTGTTTATAATCTGCAAACTTCATTCCTGCTAAAATTGATTTAGTCATTATTTTTTAGTTATACCATGAAAAGCCTCCATTGCAGATGACTTTCAGGAATACAGTAATTTCCTTCTCTGAACCTAACAAGGTTACATGCCACTGTTACTTCAAGATGATATAAATCATAATAGTCCTCATTTTTTTCAAATTATTTCATATTTAAAAGTTTCCTAATAATTCCTCCCAGCCACGGAAAAAATTACTGCTAGGAAGCAGATTTTCTATGCCAGTTTTTTTTCACCTATGTCCATATGCCTGATTCCATTTTGAAGATACCTAATTATATTTCTAAATTAACTTTGCGTTTCAGCTAATTGATTGTATTCTGCATGCAAGCTATGTAGTTTGTGAACTGTTTACATTTTAAGTCTGTTGCCCCTCTATGTTTTAAAAGAAGGCATAAAAGTACACTAAGTAAACATATGCATCATCTTTAAGCCTTTTACATCATTTCAGCATTGTGCAAAGATGGTGTATTTTAAGTAGTAGCCACATATTCCACCACTTTCAGTTTTGATTTATACTGTTATTCTCTACTTTAAAAGATTTTGAGCTTGTAAACACGATGCCAAACTCTGAGATATTATGCTGGTGCAAACAAATGATCAACTGAAAGAATCAAGTTTAAAATGCTCTCTGATTTGATGGAGAATTGACAGAGATGGAGATAAATTGGGAAAAAAAAGGAGTTTGCACTAGGCTGCAAAAAAGAGATTATAACTCCACGGGGAGGGGGAGAGAGAGGAACAGAACAAGTGAATGTAAGAAGCTTAAGAAAAAACCAAAACAAAACAGAAATTCACAGAACTTGATCTGCTAAAGGTCAAGTCAATGAGAAACAGTCTGACTCCAGGTCCATACTTAATATGTAATTTTTACAGAAAACTCAGAAGCCAACTTTCTTTAGAATAAAGAATATGTCACCCTAAATTTAATTCATTCACTTCTGATCATAAAACTGAAAAATATAACACCACCTGAAAAAATATGCCAGGAAACAGAGGACTGAGCACAAACTCAATAAAAACTTTCAGGAAGGTGCACCAGTGCAGTAACTAGTCAACTGTCCAGTTACAGCCATGCAGCTGACTACTGCCCCACTGGTTTTTACACAAAACACGTTGCTTATCAGTAGAAAACGTTAGGATTGGATATTACGTTTGTCTGTAATGCAGAAATACATGGCTAACACAAAGCACTGGACTACATGTACAGAGGAATAGTTATGAATACACAGATTAGTGTAGAGAAAGGAAAAAAGAGAACAACATTGCATTCATTGATCCCCACTTGGCAGCATGGGGTCAGAGACTCAAATATTTTGTTTTATGAACTGATTACAGCACTTGTGCTTTTAATTTTTTCGCATTAAAATTTCATAAGAACTTTAATGTTGACTTACTGCACATTTACAATAGCCACACTGATCCAATCGACCATGATGACTCTAAAAGCCTTTTAACAAACTATATGGACTATAAACTAGCCTTGACAAAGGAGCCTTTAGAGACTTCCCAGTGTAGTAATGTATGCTTTAATAGGGTTTGTTGTTAATTCTTTACGACAGTCTGAACTTCCATCAGGTGTTTCTTTTTGCTAAACCTTGCTAAACTTCAGAGTTAGTAAAAAGCTGTGCGACCAACGTAAAGTGTGGCCTTTTGCAGTCAGCGTTGAAACTTCTTGCCTTAGCTCATATCACCTCAGTTTCAGTTGAATTTCCAGCTATATGTCTTTCAGGATAAACAATAACAAGCCAGAAAACAACAAAATGCTGTATTCACACTCTTCAATAACTATGCATAGTATTTTTTTTTCCATTTTTGCCTCTATCCATAAGCAACCAATTCACGAGCTGCTTCTGATTTTCTTGAGTATATTCATCTCATCTTTCTCCACAGCTAATAACTTAATTGCAAGAAATTTTTAGTTTAACTACTCAACACTCACAGTAAGAGAGTTCATTCTAATTGGAGGTTCAGCTCAAATGGTATTATTTCTCCTCTCAAGTTGGATT
Source organism: Gymnogyps californianus (assembly GCF_018139145.2). NCBI lineage: Eukaryota > Metazoa > Chordata > Aves > Accipitriformes > Cathartidae > Gymnogyps > Gymnogyps californianus. The sequence goes on from NC_059479.1 coordinate 19,439,646, forward strand.
AATGTAATTCTTGAATTCAATGTGCAAATACCTACATTTAACACAGGCGATTTCAACCTTTTTTTTTTTTAATATTTGCCTAAAATTTGCTATAGTTTATTTTTCGTCAACTTTTGTACTTGCTTTCCTCACACATGGTCTTGTGTAGAGAAAAAAGTCTTTCTTTTTTTCTTATTTTACAATGTAAACAATATACACAGATTAAAACTAGTGGTAATAATAGCAATCAACTCATTTCTGTAATTTGCACTTGACAAAAAGATTTCTTAAACAGATGTCACAAACCAAGTATGATATATTTCAGATTTTATTATTAATATATATGGAGTAGTCTAGGCAATCCTCAAGAAAACTAAAAGGGAGGACTGCAAAAAGGCAAATATATTTTAGAACACCCTTAATACTTAATACCCAATCACCTAACAAGGAGGCTGACACATTAATCAAAACAGCTCAAAACTGCTCCGTGCAAACGCATGATTTAATAAAAAATGGACAGTCCCACCACTTCATTCAGGGCATATAGGCTTCATCATAATTCATGACATGATCCTTGAATTCCCCAGTCCACTTCAGTCAGTCTACGTCACCTTCATCAGCCCGAAGGTTAAGACTGTTTACACGAACCCTGCCCATGGTAAAGTACTGTCAGAGAACTGGTTTCACCCAGATAATTCATATCACATCAATGAATGCAAAATGCTATGTCAGCAAAAACTTTCTTTGGTAAGATAAATAGTCTAACAGAAACAAAGAGCACCCCTCTTTGTGTTTCCTACCACCCTACAGACCATCACAATTCACACAGAATTCCCGCATGTAGATATTATAATATAATAATATTATAAGAATATAGTAAAAGAAATAAGCCAGTGTACTTTAGCTTTCAGGAAAAAATATAGTATCCTAGTTTTCTCTAAAGTTGACAAAGAGGATACCTCTCCCCCCAAATCATAATCATTCTCTTCATCCATATACTTTTTTCTTTTAAAAAAGGTATTTTTCATTAACTATCCCACAGCGTAAGAAATGTACTAGCAACATGACAAGTAGAAAATTTGTTTGTAAATGGGATTGGGAAAGGCAACTCAAAGACAAGTGGAAAGGTGAAGAGTTGAAATATCTGCTGGAGTCTTGTTTGTTTAGATTAGCAACTGATTACCACTTGCCCACATCAATTGCAATCAACAGTATTTATATTTATCCTTGGCATTTCCTTCTGAGCTATCAATCAAAACATTTCTCTCTGGTTTTCATGTTAATGTCCGCTTCTAATCTCCAATGTATGTGCACTTAGTCCCTAATTCAACAACACTTAAACATTATTAAAAGCAAGAAATAGTGAAATAATTTAGTGAGTATGGGTGAATTTATGTTCCTGACAAAAAGCTGATCCTTTCCTCTAGTGTTTAACTGAATTGAAGCTTTGTTAAGGTCAAAATTGCTCCAAACATTTGAAAATTTACTTTTCCAGTAAGGACTACTATTGAAAGGCTATTATTCCATATATAGCAGTATATTATCAAACAAATCCCCAGTTCTTCCAGTTCTTTAAAATAATTTTTGAACTCGTAAAGCTCGAGCTGTAAATCCATCAGCTTTTCATGCCAATTTAAAAATGGTCCATCTTTATGACCATCCTTTAGAAAGTGAAAAAAGCTAATACAGATTATTAGTTTCTATTTACTATAAAGATTTAAAATACACACTCAAAATTTGATTCTTTTCTACTTTCTGGAAGATTTCTGGGGTTTTGGTTGTCTGTTTTGTTTTTTAAATTCAACTAGTCTATTTCTGTAAGTACTGACAACTGTTGTCCAAATATGAGCATACCGGAACCTACCGTTCTCAAAGATGGCAAAAACTGCTAGTGTATTTCCCAAATACAAGACATTCCACTTTTTGGGAAAGCTGCAGTAGTAGCTGTAATAAAAAAAGAACTCATGCCGTATAGGGTAGACAGAAAATCTTTTGAATGCCTACAACTTTGGGGCCTGTTCTTGCAGTTCTTGCACTGTCAAGCCTCCATGAGCTACTGTAATGTCGAGAATGCTCTAGATGAGGAAGACAACTAAGTGAACATTCTCTCTCTATTTAAGAAAGCTATATTTCAGTTCCTCATATTTGGCTATTAAGAACGCCTGAGCATAAACTGTCTTGGTCTTTGGCTTACTCACAGATGTTCGTTGAGAATATTATATTCAAAACTCAAGCTGTTCATTGTACATAAGGCACATGGCAAGCTTCTGCACCATACATACTACGGAAAACTCACTATGGCAAGATTGCCGTGTAAAAACTCCTCATTATAAATTCACTCTTTCTACCTTTAAATCTTTATATTTACAGAAAATATGGAGCTTTAGCGAATATTGAGTCTAAGTGATATAAAGGCATCCACACAATACGGATTCTTTTGCATATTTACTTCATGTGTCTGGGTACACAGGTATACCACCTACTTTGACCAGTTCTTCCAAGTAAGTTGGAACATGCAAAGAAACTTCCTTCTGGTATTATCAGAATTGTCCTAGATCTCCTAATTTGTATGATATTCAGCTCCTGATGATGCACTTAAATACAAGTATACAGAACTTTTAAACATGATAGAACCTTATGAATGACTTTTGAAAACTTAAAAGCCAGGCAAAGACTTTGCATTTAAATTGATTTTTTGGAAGGGTTTACCGAAAAGGCCTATTTTCATGACCATACTTAGTGATATCTAGCAGGATACCATAAAGCATGGGTAGCCTAGAATAGAATGACAGTCATTTACATACAAATGAGCTCATTACTATTGAATTTTTTACCAGCTGTTGATTCAAAATTTGAAAGATGTTTTATGAATCTACATAAAATATTAAGCGATGGCCATTCTATTATCAGTGTCCCTTATTAATTCTTTGTACTAGTTTTCATCTGCATTTTAGTAACTGTCATTCCATATGTTGATTTTAATCAAAACCATCACACACCCAAATTTTAATTTATGTTAGGAAGTATTTCCAACTGTAAAGCACATTGCATTGCCTAGTCATGAGAAGTTTAAGCTATGACATGACAAGCTAACAAAATATACGCTCATATTTTAATGGAAGCAATATGCTACACTTCCTTTCAAGGAAATATGTATTCTACCCATCGCTTAAAGCAACATCAAATTTATGGGCAATCTCTGCAGAAACTTCCTTGAATAAACATTCACTTCAAAAGGATTAACATACATCTTCTCAGAAGCCAGCTCTTAATCAATATTCTGGTTGTCTTGCTTTGAAGCAGCAGGAACACTTACTCTTCATCTACTGTATAGCAGGTAATATGCTAGACCCCCTTCCAAAACCCTCACCTGGGTAAGCCCAGGGAAGATTTAATTTACACACACACAGAGGAATCCTTATCTAGTCATTAAGAATGACTTATTTACAGAATGACTTTGACTAGATTCATGTTATATTTCATGCATTCCCTTACGTGGTATGGGATAGCATGAGCAGACCCAAAGGACATGGCCTGGCTTCGGAGATCTACTAAGCAATATCTGCCAAAAGGATATTGCACCCCTTTAGTGGTGCTGTCAACACTTCCCTCTACAGATGGGCAATAGTACTTAAACCAGTTTATTGATCATTTAGTATGAAAAACTTAAAAATTTTCTGGAAAGAAAAAGAGATTCTATCCTAATACAGCAGCACAAGTTCTGGATCATATGCAATAAGCAACCATGGTGTTGAAAACTATCCCTAAAGAAGTAAGGTCCTCCTAAGCAGAGGTGGTCTAACAGAACTAGGACTACGATGCCTCAAACAGCAAAAAGATGATGCCGTGAATGTAACAGGAGATAAAGGGAGACAAATGCCTATGTCTGCTCCCAAATTAGTGCCCTTAATCAAAAGCATCCCGTGATGACCATGTCATCATGTCAGAGTTTCTTACATCCCAGAGGTATTAGATTTTGTTGCTCTGCCATCTCAGAAAGCCCAGCTTCTCCTCTTGCCATACTTAGATCTATCCTCCGTCTCGCTCATTGGCAGGGATCTTCACATTGCCACTTTCAACCTTGACAAAAGACAGAGTGCAGACTTTCACTACTATGAGGCACCATTTGTTTAAGTAGCAGTTAGGCACACTCAGAATCAAAAGATGAACAATGCAGGACAAAAGAAAACAAAAAAGGCTTGGAGCTTGCCAAACAATGACTAAAAAATAGCCCAGTTTGAGGGCCTAACCACAAAGTTTCAGAGGAATTTCAAAAGGTGGTTTAGACACTGACACCATTCTTGCATGCCAGATTTTGATTCTCATAAAGCTGCAGCAGTGTATCATCCTATTTGGCTATCCTTTGGACTATAAACTTCCCCATCACTGAGCATGAATTAATAATTTCTGAAGTGGTGGATTTTAGTTTAAATGTTGCAGCACATTACTGTTAACATTATAGCCTCTGAAACTGCAGATTGTGTACTATTGTTCATGAGTTTCCTTCCTGCAGAGTTTTTGGAGGAAACGAGCATTCATGAACAAAGCTTTGCTAATTAGCTCGGAGCCTGCCTGTCTGAAGGGGCCATCAGTAATGAAAAATGAGAAGCAATCAGTGAGAGACTTCAAAACACAAGAAATTGGCAAGAAAAGCACAGCAAACCAAAACATAATTGTATTCTAAATATTGCATCAGCTCCAAAATTAAAAATATATAAATATAGGAAAATTCTTTAACAGAGATTATAAGCATAATTGGAAAGTATATAGAGCCGATTAACACATTGCGAAAAAACCTTTAGATTTTGAACACATTATTCTTCTCATGTACTGGTGGGTACGTATCTAGCTTTAACTTCAACACTTTTCATGAATAGCCAAGCTAGAAAACCATTGAGGGCATCAGCAAAAACTCACTTGAAATTTCATCTTATGCACTTAAAATGTAGCTTATGCAAACTCTGTTTGTCATCGAGAAGATCTCATATGCATCAAAATGGAACATTACACCAACAAGAGAGGTCGGTGCAGTGTTAAATGGAACATTTCAGAGGAGATGTAAAAAGATTTACCCCTGAAAAGCCACCACACACAAAGACAATAAAAGATGTCATCCCAATATCACACTGAAATACTGATGCATCTTCACACCAACACAAATCCAAACTGATAAATTAAGAAAGGTACGTCCAAAGTCCCACTGTATAATCTGATCAGTAATGACATATAATAGAAGAACCTGCTCTATTTCAGGAATTAATCAATGAAGTGATTACAAACTTAGAGTACTGCGGAAGCAAAGCATGTAACAGTGATCCAGCATATCATATGGCCCTAATATACATGAAATCATTCCACTATATCCTTAATTGTTTCCGAGAAACTGTTTATATTTACATAATATGCTAGGGTTATCCAGACACTTTCTAGACCTACAGATTTTTCTGTGTTGTCTTTTTTTTTCCTGTGCTAAGTTTCTCAGCAAAATTCAAAAGCCAAACAGAAGTACCTCCATCAGAAGATATTTGCTTATTTTATGCTCAAACTATTTCCTTAAGAGATAAGTGTTGTCAGAGGTTCAGCAGTGGAAATTAAAATATTTCCACTACATTTAACTTTCCAAAAACATTCTATTTGAGCCAGGATTGTTGCCCCTGATGAATAAGACAGCTAAGAATTGGACTGGGCTTTGAGAAAAGACACTATTTCACTGTATCTTATACTTTAGTAATGTCTATATTCATTCTATGTAAATAGGCTGCGTCAAACCAGACATCCAAAATACTAAAAGAAACCATTGCTTTAAATTTTGAAGTTCCCAGGAGAGAGCAAAGAGATGTTAATTAAAAATCTCAGACTTGGATTCTTCAGAGAAGAGTCACATGCAGACATTATTTTTCTAGTATTTATTCAAAGCTTAACTGAGTCTTTAAACCTGTCAAAGTTCGACTGTGACTAATTGTTTGTCTGTGAGATTGCTGATAATTTTCTAGAAGTTATCAAGGTCTATTGCATAAACTTCTTCATGGAGTTGGAAAATCCATATTATTAACATGATAGAACATAAAATCTTTGAAATATAAATGGTTTGGGAATAGACAGAAAAGGGAAGTATTTAATACAATCCATATAACTACTTAACACAGAAGATGGCTAATAATGTAGAAACTACCATGAGACTGGAGGGATTCCCCCACACACACCCTGAAATTATATGGAAGTAAGGAAATCCAGAGCAAATTGTGTACTATAAAGTTTATGTACCACGTGCATTTTTATATTTACAACTGTCTGGCTTCTGTCATCTTTTATTTCAAAGACATTGTGTCAGTTCTCCTGAAGGGCGCAAGTATCGGCTTGCCCTTCCTATATCACTAGCACAAAACAACAGTCCCCAGGCTCCAGGAACTATTTTCAGAAATATCACAAAATGATATTTATGTACACACATACATACAGATACAGATGTGTATCATGTATAAGCACCTCAGATAATGGGTCATTAAGTTGGATGGAAGTGACAGAAACCAAACAGAGAAATAAAGTAGATTCTGCAATCCTGTATTATTTGCTTCGTGTAATTGTAAAATACTACAGAGCATTTCTGTAACAGTGAAAAATCATAAAAACTGGAATGTTGAAACCTTTACTGAGTTCAATGGATTACTCATGTGAATAACGAGTTACAATATCAGTAATTTTTAAGATAAGAAGGCCAGTAAGAAACAGTGCATATTCACCTGTAAAAAACTATTTTTTCCTTTTTTAACAGCCATTCTCAATAATCAGACATCCATGTAACCTAAAATGCAGCATTCTATTCCAGTTTTTTAAATGTGAATTCCAACAGAAATACAGGTTTCCTGTCCAAAAATAAATACGTATAACAATAAACTCTGCATATTGACAATTATATGTTCAATTGAAAGGCAGGAAATGCTTTTAAATATTTTTCTAGATTGTAAGAAATTGTAGTTTTACAGAAACCTGTCCATGTAGGGATCTAGGAACAGCTATTATTAAATAACTACGCACAGTCTAATCTATGCACTGTTTGCCTTTATAAAACACTTTACAAGCCAAAATACATATTTTCCACACACAAAAACAACTACTCTGTAATTGTAGGTGAATGAAAGCACAACATAAACACCAAACTTTTTGATAGGACGACTTCATTTTTACTTACAGATGTGAGTAAGAATGCAAAGAACCAGGAGGGAGGTAAAACTGCACACAATATTGGTGTCAGTTGGCCAGGCTCTGAGGAATCCCCCACACTATGTACACTACTCATCCTAGTTAAGACGTTATCCTAACGGACACACACGTAACATCCCAAAACACATATTCACATCTTTTAGCATACAATCCTTAGATGTGTCAGAAAAACTAACATGGTTCTCTAAAAGAAAGCTGAGCTTCTCTTACTTCTACAAAATTTCTTACGTATTACCAAAAGAAAAGAAAATCCGCTCAAAGAGTTTATTTACAGAGTAAGAAGGTAGGTCACAATGCCCTGTTAAAGAAACTATTTGCAAGATTCAAGGCAAAATCTAACCACAATTTGACTAATTTGAAGCAGAATGCACCATGGGATGAAATGGTTGATTTTTTTAAGACTAAACTTTAAATTGCAAGGAATGCATATTACCGTGTATAGAATTTGTAGGGCAACAGATGCAGTCTTTAACTGAGTTGAATTTCTGGACACTAAGAGTGCATATTAATTAACAGATAGCTTGATTTAAAGTACGGCAACCATTTTATCATGAGATGATCTCAGTAATAAAAATTAAATAATTAAAATGCTAAGAACATAAATCCACATTTTTCAGGGTATGAATAGGCATTTTGCTGATGAATTTATGCTGTTCTTTATATAGCCAGATTATTTGACAGTCTATTTTAGTGATCCACGTCAGAGACAGCATACCAGATTCAACAGACCACTGCTCTATTTCATTACAGAAACTGAAGGATTTCTAAAGGGTCTTTATTCCAATTGTTAAAGTAGAAGCCTTTATTGTTGTCCCACAGGGCCCAAAATAACCTTGAATATTTTATCAAGATATTAGTATATAAACAACTTCTAGCTTTTATGAAAAATGATATTGCTCATACTGGTAGCAGTAGGACACTTTCAAATTATTTTTTTTTCCAAATGAGAAAGAAGATTTATTTTTATTTATCATTGAAAGAACTTGTACAATCGCAAAGGATACACGTGGGAAATAATGATGGAAACCATTTGCTGATAGTAACATTTTTACTAATTGCTTCAATCCACAGGAAGTGGAAAAATATCCAAAAGTTGTTGGCTTTAATCCACTTCATACATCAACTTTTTGATAATTAGCTATGAAGTATCCCCTTACACATTATGCTTGCATGATCCTCTAATATTCTGGCTGTAATACATAGTTCCTTTTCCTTCCTATTGTTTTCCTTTAGAGAGAGAGGCTTCCCTCAGTGGGTAGGTGTAACAAATTGACGAATTTTTTGTGTACTTGTGCACTGAATTGTACTAGGTGGAAGGGCCCATTTGTCCAACACAAGAGAGGAGGTATCACTTCAACTTGTGCATGAAGTTCTAACATATCTTCACCTTTGGCTGCTTTCAGAATAAAGATCAGACAGTTTCTTTCCCAATGTCTGACCAAAACCTTTTTTTTTTTTTTTCTTCACAGAACTGAGGTATTTTTTCATTTATTCCACTCACGTGTAGGTTGTGTGCTTTATCACAGAATCACAAAATGGTTGAGGTTGGAAGGGACCTTTGGAGGTCATCTGGTCCAAACACCCTACTCAAGCAAGGCCACCTAGAGCTGGTTGCCCAGGACCATGTCCATACAGCTTCTGAACATCTCCAAGGTGAGAGACTCCACACTCCCCCTGGGCAACCTGTTCCAGGAGGCTCTCCCAATCACAGACAGAACAAAACACTTTCCACAGCAGTCAGAGGGGATTATGAAGAAGACAGCTGATCACTATGAAAGTGTAAAGAAAGATATGAAAGCAAAGTGATCTTTTCTTTGGCCCTCTGGCACCGTATTGGAAAAAGACACAAATGGCAAGTCCTAGCTTTGACATGGAACCTTGTTCCACCCTTGGATCTTGAGTAGATGTGCCTCCCAGTATACTTTCTCCAGGTAGTTATTAAGTTGGAAAGGCCTTGCAACTAAGCTTGAAGATTGTTCTTCTGGGGACATACAGGAAAAACAACACGTGTACAAATCTGCACCCTCTCAACAAGAATAATGCATGTAAACTCCACGAAGGCATTCCTTGACATGATTTTCTTGAAGTACTTTGAGAGCTTTTAATACAAAAGCTTACTCTGGTTCAATATTACCACAGTAAGAACAATAAGCATTTTACAGGCATCTGCTTAGTGCATAAGAAAAACTTCAAAATTAATTTTGAAGCTATTTTCTCTTTTACTTGATTTACTTTTGTTCCACAGCATTGCACAGAGGATGGAAAAACCACCTGATTTCCTTGACTTTGTGAATACAATTGATAAAGAGAGTCTGCCTTTGCTTTTTGGGACACCAAAAGGATTTAACACACAAGATAAAGAAAAGCCTTTGTCGTTATACATGCAGATAACCCATCTAAATTTTGTTCCTAGTCTCTTTCTCAACACAAAAATTCTCTAAATAGCATCAGAATATCAGCAATGTTTTGAAAAGTTACAAATTATTTAACCCTTTCTAAAAGCTTCAGATTAGAGTTTAAAAATATATGAAGTAGAAGACAAATTATCCTATATGATCTTACTGTAGCAATTAATTCCATGTAAAAATCTGTCATGATACTATGTAATTAATGCTTGTGAACCTGATGCATTACAGCTTTTCCAATTAGTGATGGAAAATGTGATTAAACAATTACACAAATCTGAAATTTTCTGAATAAACAAAAATTTAAGAAAAAAAAAAAATCTCCATCAACTCCAAAGATGCTCTCTACAAATACTTGTGAGACCCAAGATGAAGTTCATGAAACATTTCTGAAAGTTTCTGTATTTTCTGTTGAAAAGTCAGGAAAAAAGTTAGGTGGCTGGCTGTTGGGCTTTTTTTTTAATGTAATCATGCTATTTATTTTTTAAACTACTCTGGCTTTCAGAGTTATGCCTCACTTGGGTCCAGGATTAGTAAAATTACAGTTCTAAAAGCTATTATTATTTCTCACATAAAAGACCACATGAGAGTCCTACTTGCATCATAGCCTCCTACCCAAATCTAGTGGCCACATACAATCTTATTCAACAGAAGTGAAGGTGACAAGCTAAGCCCACACAAATTAGCAATGGGAACTTCTGTAGCTCATTCATATAATCCAATGTCTTTAAACTGCAGCATTATAATGTTTGTTTCTTCTGTCTATGTGCTCAATGCTTTGAAGATATAAGCAGCTAGAAAAACAACTACCTATAAGTAATTATATTATACTATTAAAACAAGAATCAATATTCTACTTAGATTGAAAGAAAAATGATAAATATATTTGAAATATATAATCCAGTAATTCAGTAAGTATTGCTTCTTTTGCTACTCTACAACGTCCACAAGCACTGTAATGATGTTATCTCTCGTTCTTTGTGGACCAAATTTTTCTACCTATACTCAACAAGATTAACTTTCCTACGAAGGATTGTTCAACATGAAATTAAAGTGAGCCAAAACCAGTTTTGTGTAACATTGTGTTTAGATTCTTCAGGAGGGTTGATCACATACCACTGCCTCTGCCTTTTCATTGGAAAATCCATTTTGAGTCTTCAGGAAAGCAGGCAACTAATCAAGTATGTGCATAGAATTACTGTTTCCAATAACATTGCTGAAACTTAAACTAAAATTTGTGCTTAAATTCTACAAAGGGCTAAGATTTTTGATAGGGATACTTACAGAAAATTTACAGGATTCTTATTCGTTTTCAGAGCACTTGGATATATGGTTCTAAAGTTCACTGGTAGGTTAAGAGAGGTTGGTTTGCTTAATTGGCGATAAACCTAAAAGATCATTTCATAGAAGATATTTTGAATTTAGTGAAAGGTCATCAAGAAGGCAAAATCTTAAAAATGAAAGCGTTAGCAGGGAATACGCTCTCTCTTCCCCTCTTAACTGAGATTTATCATCTTGAACTAGTACAGGTCCTTGGAACTGAAGATAGGGAATAATCCTGTTCATATTTTCTGTACTCCTAGGGCCTTTTCTTTGTGGAAGGAACCTAGCTACCCTTTTTGGCTAGCAGTACACTTCTGTTCCAATCTTCTTCATGCATTACCTCCAAATCTGGCTGGAAGTAAAAGGAGTTCTCAAATACAGGACATAGTGACGCTTCACACTGATTTCCCGACCCCTCTTCATGTGTTGTGACACTAGTTTATCCTAAATATGTTTTTAGTATATCCACCTGCATTATTACAAGTGTCCAATTATTTAATACAGTAACATAGTACTTCCACAGGCAACAGAGTCTTACTTGCTTTAAATGCACTGTAAAACAAGTATTAAGCAAGTATAGAAGATAGATTGTACTTCATACAAATGTTAGATATCACTGTAAAGAAGAAATAGCCTAAAAATCATTAGATGAACTAATTAAAATATTCCTTTCAAGAACTACATAGTGAAAAATTTTCTTTTAAACTGAATAAGTATTTTATTTCAATAAATTTTATTTTAAAAGTGCAGCTTTCAAGATTGATTAAAGATGATGCATGTTTAAAATGTTAGCTATAGCTTCATATATTTAAAAAATAAACTATAGATGTTTGCTATTGTTCAGGGCTTGAAATCTTGAATTCAGATTTTTTAAAGTGGTGCTAATTTTTTCTTTGAGCTTGCCAAAATGTTTACAACTCTCTCAAGTCCAGAGAGAAGAGATTTAGAGTTAGTATTTGCAGCACTTTATTTCCCAGCCATAATCAGTCTCAGTCTTCTTTTTTCAACATTCCAACTACATGCTTCGCATTTGATTTATGAAAGTACAAATAACTAATGAGGAAAAGGTCACATCTGATAAGGACTGGAAACATACTGGAGTTTTATTCTGAGAAGTGACAAAGCAGAAAACATTTACCTCCTCGCTCCTCAATGCAAATCTTGATTTTTTCCTAAGTGGACTCTGGAGGATCAGGACATAGAAGACAACTGTAGACTCAAGGAAGTTTTCTTACTCTCTCTCTGATGATTTTTCCCCCCACTTGTATCCCTTACATATCTACATCACACAACTCCTTGTGATTTCTTCAACTTGCATTAGGAGAAAAAAACGTTGTTCACAGAACACAAACTGGTTGCATCTCTATAACAGGAGATTGTCACTTTCAGGTTTCTCTCAGTTTTCAATATTAGGTTCATGTTCAAAGTTTCTTGCCTTTTTCATCATTTCATTCGTTTAATGAAAAGGATTTCTTCCTCTGAGCAAATTATATCCCAGAGAAAGTAAAATAACACTTAAAATTAGATTTGCTAATACATTCACACATAAGAGCCCTAACATTTCCTCTAAGGAATTTCAATTTCGATTTTAAGAAATCACAATACGCATTCAACATTGTAAGATAAAGTCCCACACCCTTCACCCTTGTTTGTACTTCTGAGGCTAAAGTTACAACCGTATAAGTCATCTGTGATTTGACAACTTTTTTTTTTCCCCCCAGTTGGGATGGGGAAGAACATGCACATCCAGCATTTTACTCTAGTTTCCTCTATATTGATCATGTATAGCAAAAATACTTGACCAGAATAATTGAAATGGAAAAGCTCCATTAAGTAGGTTTTGTTTTCAGGAACTGCAAGAAAAATAAAGTGTTCAAACTATGAAAAACAAATTGCACTCAGAATGTTTCCCAGGAGATGATGATTTAGAAGAGCCAAAGGAAGAGCAAGGGAACACCTAACAGCAAGACTGGGGTGTTGAATATTCTTATACCCTGACAGGACCTGAGGGATTTGGAGAATACACACACAGCTGAATGGAACAGTTCATTTAAACCAGCTTGTTTCACTTGAACTGGTTTGTTTCCTTCAGCTAAGACCCTACCATTAAGACGACGAGGCTGTTCTTCTCAAAATGTCTTCCAAATAATCTGAAATTCACAGCATTACTCAGATTTCCTTGATATTTGACCTATTGTATGAGGGTTGGATTTTAATATCAGCGTTATGTAAGCCATTAATTCCTGAAATAGTATATCTACCTTTTTAAAAACGAAATACATTTTAGGACAGGGTTCTATTGGGGGCATGAGATGTTAAGCTTAAACCCCAACATAGCTCTTACTAGGCTCAAAAGGGATTTAGTCAGAAAACCTTTGTCTCATGAAGTTCAAGTAATAAAAATTCCATTTATAGATTAACATTCAACAAGTTATTCAATAAGGAATTGAACGCTGTAAATATGAGCAAACACCACTGCACAGGTCTAGGTAACTTCTCTGCAGCAGTACAGGTGAGTTTCTCTCTGCTATCAGAGAAAATTATTATTTTTCACCAGAAAGCACTAATCTGGAGAGATTTTTACCTCCTCTGCATGAGAAAATAGTTCTCAGATCCATACATGCAAATCCATGAGAAGACATGTTTTTAGGAAAGTTTTCCTGAAAGAAACGTGCCTTTCATTCAGATATACACAATACTATTTGCAGCCAGAAGTGCAAGACTTGTTAGGCACTAATGGTTTCTAAAATGTTAATAGCTCAATTAAGTGAGAAGGGAGAACTGGATATGAGGAAAGGGGCCCATATTTTCCAGCTGCATGACTGGGACATCCAGTATAGCGTACATCAGTTTTTTTCTCATGTGCTTAAATGTTACTGTAACCATTGTGTAATAAAACTGCTAAGTTACTGGGACACTAAGTCCCAATATGGTGATTTCTCTCACCAGCCCTGTTAGCAGCTCCCAGCACTTCAAACTATAACAACGCATGCGATAATATAAGAGAAAAAAGACTCTCATAGTATCTTTCACCTTCAAAGAACATCTTCACAGTAAACCTGGAAGTTTCTGTGGAAAAATATCTTTTCCTTTAAAAAAAATCCTGGAGAATTCAACAACATCATCATCAATGTGGAGTTATGGTTGCCAGGGAAGATCTTCATCCCTTCCAAAACACCAAGTTTACTTGAATGCAAGCCCAGTTTAGTAAGTATATTTCTTAATTCTGTCTTAGGTTTCTGCTACCAAGTGACCCTAACGCACAGATAGTCTCACATCTGCTTTGGAAATGTACTGATGAAAGCATCATATCATCATCCTACCCCTCAAATATAATTTAGCATTTGCCAAATTTTACAAACCTATTATCCTTTTCTAAAACTCTTCACTTTTAAGCATATGAGACTATCTCGCTGTTCACTTTTAGTCGCCCAAAATCAAATCTCAGAGCTATGCTGATAGCAATGTAACTGCTGACAACTACCAGGAAACCATCCTTGATGCTGAGACAGTCTACCAAGTGCAGATCTGAAGTGAGATCTGATGGGCCACACATACCACCTCCTTTTGAGCAGATGGAAGCAAGAAAATAGGACTTGGTCCATCAGTTTATACATACATAATAACCACAACTCTGCCACCTTATTTCAGGTAAAGCTTCAGTATTGGTACTATAGAGTTACCTCCAAATACTCACTACTTATTACTTGTGCTGGCTGGTTCTGACACAGGAGAATTAACATTTTGTTTCTTGATATTTAAAATTTCACTTGTATCAGTTGTATTATTAGACAAGAGATATGTCCATACAAACTTACTTCTGTTAAAATGTTTGCCACTGAATTTTAAATAACTCAAAACTGCTGATGGTTTGTCATATTAAAGCAGTATTATCATCTAAATGAAACTGACTTTTTATATATACAACAGTACTGCCAAATTCTTTATTTAAAGCATCATCTCTCTTGAATAACATAGAACTTATGCTTAAACTAACCTGAATTAAAGTCTAAGCCAAAACCACAATAAGATTTTCATACAAAGTAAGAATATAAAATTCATATAAATAAGAATGAGCAATACTTCCTCTCCTTATGCTTCTCTGAAAGTTAAGACAACCAAGTTTACTTTCCAAGCCAAGTTTAATACAGCTGGGATTTCTAAATTACCATTTCTTAGGTTTGACACATCTCCCAGAGGGAAGGAAAGAAAGTTGTCTAACGCATTTCAGCAATGAGTTTGCTTCCCTGCCCAAAAGAGAGAGTTAATTTTAAAGCGCGGCAGCTTTCTAAGTTTCTTTTCCTCGGTAAAAGTATTCATGGATACTGAGGTCATTGAATACAGGTGTTCATGTCTGCTTTCTGAAAAAAAAAAAGTCAACTGGAGTCCATTTAAGTATGTGTCATATACTTTAGGATTTTGTACTTTTTAATAAGCATTACAGGCTGCCTGATAATCTGGTTGAGAGAGCTGACAAAATACATACTTACATGTATCTATTTCTGTTTTAACAAAGTGTATATATATGAAAATGTAGAGCTCATAGAAAAAGCAGAAACCTTCCCAAGCAGGTAGCACCTGATCTCACATTCAAAATACATCATCATTATAGATAAAAATAGTTAAGCATTTACTCACTATAGAAAGGAAGCTGAAATTATAGAAAACAAAGCAGAAGGAAAAAAACCCTCAACAATTTATTTAAAGTACACATACATTCTAAGTCCTCATATAGCTATTGCAGCCAGTGAGGTCACCCACGGCTGAGATTTGGCTCAGTGAAAACATTAGATCATAGCAAGAGACAATCCTGGGAGTAGAAGCACCCAAACCATCACAAAAAGATATCACTAGGAAGGGGGGGGAGGGGAACAACGGGACACCAAACAAAAAAAAAAAACCCAAACCAAACAAACCCTTGCAGCTGGAGGAAGATTTAACTAGGTCTACAAAAGGCTTAAAAAAAAAAAAAGTCACCAGACACAAATTGCCAAGTACTTGAACACAGTATAAAAACACCCCAGAACTGGAATATTTTTTTTAAATCCCAGCCCTGAAGAGATTAGCTGCAGAACTAAGGTGAAAAAATACCATCATGAAGCAACTAAAGTATCATTCTGTGCAATCTAGCCATGTTGTCCCATCACATGCTTGAAAGAAATTGAGGTGAGACAGTGAATTACATGTAATTCAGCACACGTAATGCAGTTTTACCTGTAAACCTCCAATTTCCAAAAAAATTATCATTACACCATTTAAAGAAGAGAAATTCTCAACACTTCTGGTTTAGGGATTTGTGGAAAGGCTTATGTAGTTTTGTAGCATGTCTCGAAGCAGTTTTGGACTATTTATTCCCACTCTTCTAGTGAAAGCTTACTTAAAAAAAAAAAAAAAAAAAAAAAAGATAGATTCTTGGTTCTTTGGGTTTAGCTTTTTGCCCTCTTTGTTGTTCTCAAGATTGCCCTTCCTGAAGCTGTAGCCGAGCTGCTGCCATTTCTCATCATTTCTCTAGTTAAACTTAGTCCAGACAAGATCAATCAGCAGACTGATCTAATAAAATCTGCTCACTGACTCCCCTCACTAGTGCAAGGTACCTACACTTTGCTTCCCAGTAACCCTAATTCTGGAGATGTGGTGCAAAATCCCAAACTGACCCTCCATATACCCAAAACAGATCTGGTGGTCTATTTTTGGCTTTAGTTCTGTCTCGCACATGATCTGTAATCATCTTATGCCTTCTTAGGAGGCATATTCACCTAAACAAAACACTGTTATACGTGGCAAAACTACATGTGTGATTGCAACATCTGTAATGTCACTAATGATAGCTTTATTATAACTATCTTGGCCACCTATTGTGGTATGTAGCTATGGCTACACAAACCCCTGTGAACCCGGGCCCACAACATCCTCTGCAAGATGGACTGAAGATAGATAGACTAAAGCTCAAACAACCAGTAATCACACCTCCACTGAAGACACGCTATAATTCTACAAATATTTGCATTAATACCACAGGTTAAAAAGTCCATTTTTTTTTTCCTAGATTTGTATCTAATTGTGGACTGATTTGTATAATGAATTGCAATAGGCCTGCAACATGAGTATTTCTTTCACAAGAAGTCAGAGAAATAATGCCTAAAATAAGAGAACTCTTCAAAGTTTGTGCCTTGCTGAACTGAGGTATCCCCTCAGTTCAGGTTTCATGGATTAGCCGTTGGCTGTTATGCTGCAAACTCTGATCAAAGCCTTGGCATAGCTAGGATATTGACAATGCTTGATGTGATTTTTTTAAATGCTATGTGATTTTTAAAAAATAAGTTTAATGATAGAAATTTCACACTGCATATTTCCCTGACTGCCCAGAGTTAGATTTAAAACAACAATAAAAAAATCATCCCAAGTTGTGGAAGAAATCAAAAGGCAACACAGAAGAAGACAGATTTTTTTGCATTTTTTCAATGGGGAGTAAATCAGATCAGATTATTTTTTGAAGCCTCTTATTTTCCCTTTTCTCTGGATTTATATGCATACCTACAGTCAAAAACATGAATTTATACTCCCCAAAACCTTTGTCAAATTATTCAGATACTTAATTTCAAAGGAAAATGAACTTTAGAGAGTTAAATGTATATGCTAGTGATAATAATTTAATTATTTTTCTATTGATCATTTTTATTGCTGCATTTTACACTTTAAGTGTAATTTTAAGGCTGAATTTTAATTAAGTTATGGGAAGATGGTTTTGAAGATGCTAAAGCAAGACGGTTTACTTGACAAAAACAGAAAAGGCAGTTCCTTCCTGCATGACAGAAATCAGGAAAGCGTTCTAGCAATTTCTTCATCTGAAATAAAAAGAGGAGGGAAAAAGGGAAAGAAAAAGCAGATAGTATTTTTCCTCAGCAGAATTAATATGGATTACTGCATAATATAAGGCAGTTCTGGGAAGAAAATGAAAATTAACAGTCCAGCAGATTCCCTTGCCATCAGCTTTTCTTCAAGCCTTTATTCCCCGAGAGAGACATTCACAAGACCCACAAGTGATGATGATGAAAAACCCCTGAAAGCCAAAATACATAACCCCCATATGGTCTAAAAATATTACTGCATGCATAACATTTATACAGCTTTCCGTTTCTGTACAGGTGAGCAGATTTTTCAGCTTCACATTCCCTTTTATAATATGCTTCATATCTGTAATATTAACACTGTATTTTACAAGACAGCTTTCCTGGATTTCCCATTACTTGGAAAAACTACCTTACCATAGTGCCTCCAAGTAGTGACATTTTTTTCTGAGTTCGTGTACTTCACACTGGCTCTGCCTCAATGTCAGGGGCCCGTTGTTTCTTCACTAGACATGGTTCTCATGCTTTTGCATTAGAACCTAAAGCTTCCAGCTAGAGAATGGGGTCATTCTCTGGATACAAATTTGTTTTCTGAAACTCCTGAAGAAGTCAGTAGGTGTTCCCTGGAAAGCTCTTTCTGTATCCTACCTAATTCATAAACTAATTTCTTCTCTTTAATTAAGACCTCAGCAATTTGATTTCCCTGCAACATATGTTGATGGTTCTGGTTCTCTTTGGAATAGGCAAGCTGGAGAACAGACCAAGCAGACAGACTAGGCTCCTTCACTGTAAGTGTAAGTACAGTCAAATCCCAGAAGAGTACCCCGTGACAATACAAGGCACGCATATACTCTGTACGGAGCCAGGTATCACTGTGCAAGCAGCATGTAAGTGCCTATAATATATTTAGCCAGGAGTAACAGCAGTATATATCTAGTATTCAGCTGGCATATACTAAAAAAAAAAAAAAAAAAAAATTGAAGTTTTGACAGGTATGAACTAAGTTCTGATTAAAAAAATTCAACTATTTCAACCAACATCAGGGTGTCTCCATTCTAAAAACAATGCCCGCTGGTATGGCAAATTCTGTGAAAATCCAACAATGTTAGATAGCTTTTTTTTTTTTAATACTTCTTTTCTCAGTGATGTTTTATTCTCTCTCCAGCCCTCTCTATTATTCAAACAGATATTCCAGTTTGTTTCAGCTGTGGAATAAATCCCTGTTTTTTGTGAACCTAATTTACCTTCATTCTAGATAATGGCAGCATGAGATTATTTTGGTTATTACTATCGCCCTTTAGCTTTCTGAAGATAGGAGTAAAAATTTAAATATGATGTTTCGGAAAGACCATATTCTCCTGACTACACTGAAATAACCCAATTAAATAGGAAGACCAAAGGCTTTTTCTTGCTAATGCAATGACATTGTGTAGCTTTTATTCTCTTACAGAAGGAACATAAAGGGAAATAGAAATAC
Organism: Gymnogyps californianus; assembly: GCF_018139145.2. NCBI lineage: Eukaryota > Metazoa > Chordata > Aves > Accipitriformes > Cathartidae > Gymnogyps > Gymnogyps californianus. The sequence goes on from NC_059479.1 coordinate 19,458,899, forward strand.
AGCGTAATCCATGGTCTAAGATAAAATAGACACTCTTCTTCCCTAAAAATCACGCACCACTTGCAATAGCGTGTACATAGAGTGAATGTAATTTTTAGACGTGGATCTTTTTTCCTTGGGACTAGTCTTCAGGTATGTTAACTTATATAATTCATGAATCTAACATGGAAGATGAAGGACAGAAAGGTAGCAACACCATGAGCCAATATAACACAAACTGAAATGACAAAGTGACAGTGATGACTGGGATGACAAATGACAACATTCATATTAATAAGCGCTAGATGACACTCAATCACTGTCCAGTCCTGGCTACGGTGAAAGACAATACGACGTTTAGGCACAGCAGCAGAAGAGAGATGACAGTTTTTTAACATCTTCCACAACTTAAAAAGTCAGCAGGGAAGGGACAAGGTTACATACATCTCTAAAGAGCCTGTGTTGGAGTTCAGCAATACAGAAATTACTCAGAAAAATCTATATGCAGTATTTTTAATTGACCTAGTTAGTTGTATTTTCTTTTTTTGAATCCATAAATTGGAAGTTCTCCCTTCACATACAAAAGGGATGAAAAAGAAATTGGTTCTTACCCTGAAATGGGGGCATGAGAAGTCTCTAGGCTTTCTACATCACTCCTTCAACGGACTTTTTGCAGATTTGATCCATATACTTCGTGGACCAAATTGCTCAGCTGATCCCACTCTGGCTGCGGACCGCGAGTTTCACAACAGGAACGTTCAAGTCCCCCTTCTGCTCCTCGCTACCTCCCCCTGCCCTTGGTCCTTCCTCCAGGGAGCTACAGCATTCATTTCAGCCTCCACGCCAACATCAGCATGGCAAAATCCTGCCTTTTCTTCAAAGTGGGTGGCCTTTCCCACTCTACCAGCTGGAAATAGACTCCACACAGTCCCTTGAACCATACCCTTGTATAACGCTCCTTGTATAATGCTGTCTTGTACAGTGCTCCTTGGTGCAGGCCAAAACTGTGCCCAGGGAATGCACTAACATAGATGAGCACTTACCAGTGCCTGGTGCCATTTACTGTTACGGCACAGAGCCTGGCTGTCCCAAGCTCGGGAAGTCTTCACGTGCTTTGTACGGACATATTACAACTGTGGCAGCAACACAACTCTGTATGTTCATATGAAATACATTTATGTCATACTGACATATTGATCTGCTATGGGGTTTTTATTTTCAGGGAGAGAACCACAACATTTCCAATGAAAGGCATCACAGAAATGTAAAACTATATGACAACTCACTTAACAATATATACATAGTTAAATAACATTAAGGAACTGAAATTTGCCATAAACATCAATGAAATCAGACACCATATAGCTGCTCTGGTCAAAGTTTCCACTGACATTATACACACACTCATTTTTCTCCAGTTAGCCTTAGTTTTTCAGTAATTATAAACCTTTGCTATATTCTGGTATTGTATAGAGTATCATTAAGCAATTTTTGCATATGGCCACAGAAGCCAAATATTTACTGTTACTTACCTTAGCAAAAGGTGTGTTATGTATAGCACCTTTTATGCATAGATAAATATTACATATAAATTAGCTGGGAAATATCAAGAGGCAAGTGCCATGTTTTTGCAAAGTAGAAAGGAAACGTGAAAGCAAACGTGAAAGCAGCTTGTATTAACAAAGCAGTAAGAACAATACATTTTTTTCCAGTAAAAGCCAGAAAATACTTCTTCGCAGTGACAGATTTGCTATTGTAGAAGATAGGAAATCAAAAGAAAACGTTGACTAAAGAATAAACTGCAATGTTTTGTTTGTTATTGCTGATGTTTTTTACTGCAGTTATTTACCAAAACAAATTATAACTTAGGAATTCCGAGGCACATACACCCAAAAATATTAAATCAGCATATATTTCTGATACATGTAGCACTGTGTTTTATCACATTCCCCAACAGAATTGCTCGTAGGACATCAACAGAATAGCCAGACACTTTCAGAAAGATGCTAGGGAAAAAAAAAAAAAAAAAAAAAAAAGAGTGCAATAAATCTGTAGGAAGTTATAGTTCTTTTAAAAGCCTGCTAATAATTAGGTATCTGAAGTAAAGAGCTTAGCCTGAAAGAGATTGTTACATACGTTTTTGTCTCCTTCCTCCCCACCACCAACCCTTCCCCTCCCCCCCTTTGTTTTTTTTGTAAAGGCCAAACTGACATCATGATTGAAAGAATGATAGGACTCTGGCTAAACAAGGCATTTACCTCATAGCTTCAATGAAGTACAGAAAACGTTTTATATGCGGTCTGCGTAGCTAATACACAAAATGGTAGTTTTGAGTCTTGGGAAATGCTTTGGTCCTGCCTTTGAATTTGCTATGGTCTCTCCACACTCAGAGCTCTGTGAATAGGGATAAATCCCACTAACAACTGAGTGAAACACAGGACATTTGGCAGTATAGGTAGAAGATTCTCATACAGTGCAGCAAAATGGCTCATAAAGACCGCAGCAAAGAGCATCCAATTGTCTATCTTTGGCCAAGTGGCCAATATGCTTAGATGTTGCACTGCACACAAGGGCTTTGCAGATACCCCTTGTGGCAGCCACTGCAATGCTGGGTCAATGCAACTCTCACGGTACTGCAGGAGATTTCTCTGCTGAACTGTGTTTGGACCCTCTATTATAATGCATAGGCTTTAGAGAACAAGGCAAACCAACGAGACATGCTGTCTTTAAGTGAAGCTTTTTCCAACAAAATCTACATGAAAGGATCCAGTCTAATGGCATCTAATTCCTTGTTGGCAGAAGAGAGTCCTCTAGGTACTTCCAGAGCTCTTTTAAAACAACAAAAATGTATATGTATCTATGAAACATTGATGAATCAAGTCCTGCCGTGTCTGAGTAAACATGTAGTTTAGATTTAGTGCAACGTTTTCTGAATATTCAACAACCAGTTGATTGTAGAAAGCATTTAGAGTTTAATAGCCATATTAAAGTAAAATATACTTGCCAGAAAATTACTTAAAAAAAAAAAGAAAAAAGAAAAAAAGGAGTCTTATGATGAATTAACAAGTATAAGGATGTGGTTTCTTTCTGACTGTATTTCAGTTCTCTTCCTTAAGAAATGAATCATCTATCCTTCAGTGGAGATCTTCCCTCCCTTTTCTTTTATACTATACCAAAGCATGTTATATTGGATTAAAGACAAGAACAGCAGACTCATAAAATTATCAAAACAGTATTTGAGTTTAACATAAACATTGGGGCCTAAATTTGACATTAATTTATCACTTTGCTATCATATAGTTTCAAACTTTCTCATCCCAACAAAAAAAGCTTTGCTACATGGATATATCAGCATTGTCTGTGTTGTTTGCCAGACTTCACGGTTCTTCCAGCATTCATGAGCCTTGCTGGCTACACAGACGAGGGGTTTTAAGATCACTGCTTTGCCTGTGACAGAAATTGTCCCTTTCTACTGCCCCTTTCCAACGCAGCGGTTTCTCTATTACTTTTGCCAACCTGTATCCCTCATCCCTCTCCACCTACTGCTCCCATTTTGCTCAGGCTGCCATCTCCCAGAGCAGCTGGTTTAGTTGGCTGCTTGCTAAGGGCTGAAGGAGGTAATGAGGTCCTTCAATGTCACCTTCCAGACTGTTATTTGGAGTGGTTATATCCCATAGTATATTTCTTTCCATCACACAGTATTTTTCATGGATTTTCCACTTTGGTTCTGCTAAGAACACTTTTACCAAGGCAGAGTAAAAGACTCAGAATCTACCAGACTCAGAATCTACCCCACCACACCAGGGGTGCAATAAAATAAATGAAGTACTGCCAATAGAATAAAAATATCCCCACAGCTGAGAGAATTTTTAAGTCTTAAGAAAAACACATTAAAATAGATACATAGAAAGATAGAGGCTTCTGCTCCACAGGCTGCAGGACAGTGCAGCAAAAACTCAAAGTCAGCTTCAGATGAGTGCATAATCAATGTTAGTCCACCGAGCTACAAAAGCCTTCCTCGAGGCTACCAGCTCAGCTGCTCTTCAGCCAAGCTCCAACTACCTCCCCAAGCTTATCTGCAGGCATTCTCCACCTCTTCAGGAACAGAAATCAAAAGAAACTGCTCTTCCTTACAAAAGGATAACAAAATAAAGATATTTATCCTAAATTTACTAAACTGTTAGAGCACAGTTTAGCTCTCAGACACTATACATTCCATTCATTCCTGAAACTATTTATTATTCCAGTAAGCTATGTTCCTGGGAAAATGCTCTTGCAAAACAATGTTAACTATACATGTTGTCCATATATTGGGGATGAGGGGAGTTATCCATCATCTACCAAACTTTTCAATCTCTTTGTGGCATGAAAGCTATGAGAATTTGGTTCTAGGCAGCTAGTATTACTGGAGGGATGATGGTGGGGGATGTGTGTGTATATATACAGATAAAGCAAACAATCCTCCAACTCTGTTTCATAAATATGCTAACACTGATTTTATGAAATATATAGAAAAGCCACTGGAAGTTAGGTGCAGAGATGCTCTACAGTCAGCGTACTAACACAACTTTAATACCTTCATACAGAAAGAAGCCTGCCGTAGGAAGAAACAAGGTGAATATTAATATACTCTTTATATATTTATGTATTTATTATATAATACTATTTGCAAACAAGATGCAATGGAATAGAGGATTCAGTGTTAATCTGAAATATAAGTGATTTGTATGGCATGTTTTCATGTTTTGTGATTACAGAATACATGACCAATACTCATTTCAACATATAGGGCAGAAATAACTTCTGACCCCATATGCGTTTTTCAAAACGCTGTTCGTCATTTGTGTGTGTTTGTATTTCCCACCAAGGGAAACAAAGCATGTTTACAAATGGAGTGCTTCAGCAATTAGTAACCATCATTAAAAATATTATAAGAAATTATTGAAGCCTTTTACATTCCCAATGACTCCAGAGTTTTAATACCGTGGAAAATATTCCAAGTCCTGGATGTAATCAGATTATACCAATATGCTGAAACAGAGAGTATCATACTTATTCTAACAGGATCAAAATAGGGATTCTAACAAGATCAAAATAGGGAGAAAATGTTGAGCCACAAACCAGAGAAAAGATAATTTAGTGTCTATATAGAGAAATTATGAATCAAGTGGACCACAGCCAATTATTCTAATTAAATCAATTAAATGGGAACAAAAGCAACAGCTTACTCTATGCAACAGTTTAATATTATATGGAGAATTTCTAACCAAAAGTCAAAAATATAGAACTGACAAAGGAAATACCAAACATACATTGACTACATCTACATTTTGATCAATAAGTATAAGATCATGTTTTATTGTCATGGTTTAACCCCAGCCAGCAGCTAAGCACCACGCAGCTGCTCCTTCACTCCCCCACCCCACTCCCTGTGGGATGGGGAGGAGAATTGGGAAAAAAGGTAAAACTCATGGGTTAATATAAGAACGGTTTAATAACTAAATTAAAATGTAATACTAACAATAATAATGACACATAATAATAAAGTAATAGTAATTAAAAGGAATATAACGAGGCAGGGGGGAACCAGTGATGCGCAATGCAATTGCTCACCACCCGCTGACCGATGTCTGAGCAGTGATCTGCCCCTCTTGGCCAACTCCCCCCCATTTATCTATCCCAGCCGAAACCAGGACATTCATCTGAAGAATTGATACTGAAACATGACCACCAGTTGCTGGGAACCTTAAAAGTCCTAATACACTACATGATGACTCATAAATGTACAAAGCAGCCAAAATTTGAACCCTGAGCAAAGCCAGCTCATCCCATGCTCAGTCACCTGAAAATTACATGCATGTAAACAAACTATTTCATCCACTCTGCCTTAAGAGTGGATCAACTCAATGATCCTTCCCACCTGCTTTGTCTTTCCCAGGACTGCAATGCAGAGGTATTTGTGATCCAGAAGCTCAGCTTTGTTCCAGAAGGTTTTAGAGATCTGCCAATTTGTCAGCCTTTTACCAGGTTTATATCACTCAACAATTCTTTGATTTTTTTTCTGCCTACCAGATAAGAATGTTCATGACCAGCACCTGTGTGTTAATTTGTGTTACAGTGGCATATAAAACCACAGAGAAGATAGAAGCCTGTTGTCTTCATAAATTTCAGGAGTGCTACTCAAGCTGGTTAGGCACTGTGATATTAGAACACTACCAGAAAGCCCCCAGAATACAGTAAAAAAAAAACCCTAATACATGCAATTAAGAATGCAAAAAAAATTCATTTTACATAAATATAGTCAAAACATTGTCATGTCTAAGTGCTTGGAATGCTTAGGAAACCTGATGTGGCAGAACAGCCATAGAAACATTTTTTCCTGTTTTTTGGCAAAAGCAACGCAGATAGGAATTTTATACCTAACTGATGAGTCCAGTGTGATACTAAATCTAGCCTGTTAGCACTAGAAAATAGCTTTTCATGTTGATGGGATGAATGTATGATAAGCTGTATGGGATGGTTGCAAATTCAGCATGCCTTGAAAATTGAAAACTAGTTTGAGATGTACAGCACATCTGTCTAGACTCAGCCACAATACTCCTGTGAGATACTCAGTGATGGTTAAGGATGAATACAAACCACATAAGGAAGACCAGCTTCCTACAGGAAAGGATGCAGTATGTCTTTTCATACTCCACTGAATTGTGCAGGAAAAGTATGCAAAGATTGTGTTGACATTTTATATCAAAAGTTTTCCTTTTAAATACCACTACTTTCCACTAAAACCACAGTGTGTATTATCCATTACAACTGAAAAGCCTGCAGAAAAGAGAAATATGGACTTGTTTTCTTGCTTATTCTCCTTCATAGTTATCAGGCCACTTATTTACTCTTACTGCTTTCTTTGATTGAAGTCTGAAATTCTATTATTAGGCTGATACCACATTGAAACTTTTATAAACAGTTTCCTCTCAATGCTGACTAAGATCAATCAAGGCGGCAATTAATTGTAAGCACAATTACTTCATTTGGGTCCTAATCACCTGATTGCAACAGTGCATCATGCATTTCTATGGCCAAGTGCTGTCACTTTTATCTGTAACTGGTTTCATAGATAAAACTGTAGGTGCCAGATTCCCATCTAGGAGTTAAACCTTAAAAGAAAAAACAAACAAACAAACCAACGCTGTGAGGGACTGTCACTGTGACTGCACTGCTAGTCTTTGCTGGAGTTATTCAAAGACATGCTAACATTTCTGACTCTCAAAAAAGGACTTGCAGTAGTGGAACTGGCTTTGCTTCCAGCCACTCGAGAGTTGGCACAGTTGGTTCTGGTCTGTTACGAGCCCTCGGTAGCGGGGATTTAGGCAAATGAATGGATCGTGCAGTCATAAGTGGAGCAGTATGGAGTCCATTGCTGTGAGCGACAGACCCTTAGAGATTCCTAAATTTTATCCAGATTTTATTCCAGATCCTGGAAAGCTCCTAAAGCCTAAAAATCTGACAGTTTTAAACTCATTATATGTTTAAGTAGATTAAACAATAACCAGTTCCTTTCAGTCAAATCAATTTAGATGAGAGATTGCGGGTGGGGGGATAACTGACGTTCACTGGTTACTTTGCACTCACCATTTCTCAACACTAGCTTGCACCGTTGAAAAGTATCTTGAGCAGATTCTTCAGCTGTGTCGCAATGCAAGTTTCACAGCACATGTTCTGAACCTTATGATGAAAAGCAAGGCAGTCCTGAGCATACATTGCAAAAAGATGTTCCTAAAGGCTATTTTATTCTATTCTATTCTCCCTCCCCACTCCCACAATGGCTATCAACTAAGTGAATGACATTTGACCCAAAGAGGGGACTACTATGTTTCCTTCGCTATGTTAAAAATCCATACCTAACATGTCAAAAGTATGACTTATGAAGGTCTTTTTCATAACTGTTGCCATATCAGTATGCTCTATATCCTTTTTACTCAAGTGACTTAATTGATTTTTTATCCATTTATTTTTTGGAGTTGACAATCTATTTCCCGCTAAGCGGTGAGCTATGTTTGTTAACTTTATTCTATCACAAGGTGAATCTGAACACTTCTCAAACGTGCACCTACCACTACAGATATATGCACAGACAAATCAGCTGAAGAAAACAGAAGTCATTCCACAATTTGCACCTCATTCCTCCTTTCAACTCTGTGACTGAAAACCTGCGTTGTCAGTTTTTTCCTAGATAATGAGCTACTCATCCAGGTTCTAATTTCTTCAAATATTATATATAAGACTAATTATTCAGCCAAGAAACACCGTTTAGCAAAACCTTAAAGAAAGAAAAGAATTTAGGTAAGGGTAAGCCAGAGGTTAGAAATTCTAGTTAATTGCAATACAACAGATTTTACTGATGTAACTTCATTTTACAGTAAATTACCTTATCATTTTGTGGAAAAGGAGAGCTTGTTTACCAGCCTCCCCTTCATGAGGTAGAAGAGATTACAGCCTCCGGTGCAGCCTTACTTCTCATCCCTGTTTTGATCTGCTGGCTCGGCTGTTCTTAAGAGACCTTCTCAACGACCTGAGTTTGCATAGACATGTAAATCATGGTAATCACTTTGAGTGAAATGGCCTGCGGGGCTCACACATGAGCCTCTTCTACTGAATACCTGGCAGGGGGTTAACGATAAGCAGCAGAACAAGATGACACACTACAGAAAAATCAGTTTTCTAGCTAGTCTTGCTTATAAGACGACGACGTCATTCTTATCTTGTGGGAGTGCCTTTTACAAACTATGTCCTCCTCTCAGGAAAGAAATTATGAATGTTCCCTGCTGGTCAACTGTTTCATTCCTTCTCTCCTATTACTTGTTTTTCACTAGCATTTGTCTGGAAAAAAACTTTAAACAGTAGATGGAAACAGTGAGTGCATTATATTCAGTGCTGGACAATATACTGAATGGAGCTGTTGAGTGATATTTTAACAGCGGTGTCATTTTGAAGATAAGTTGTTGTATCTTTGTAGTGTTCTGTCTTTTTCAGGTAATACTGCTGCTGTCCAAAATATAATAAGCTGCAGTAATTAAAGCTATGGGTCATCTAAGTATGATTTACAGATAAGAACCAAAAAACCTGGCAAGATGAACAAGTTGCAATTAAAAAAAAAACCCTAGGATGACACACGGCAAAGTTCTTTATGGCTTAGTCATCTGATAGATTAAGGTATACTGGTTCAATAAATCACTTCAGAAATAGACAGAAAAAGGAATAAAAAATATTACTACATTTGTGGCTACCTGGACATGCAAAAGAAGTGAGAAACAATGAAAATCCAAATCAAGTGAATGAATAGCTATTAAAAGCAAATGGTTCACAGCCATTGATCTCATTAGCATGACAAGTGTTTATGAGGTTTTATTTATCACAAAAGCATGAAATCCTGCACTTTCTTTTAGTAAGTTGTAGAATTATTTGTACAATTACAAATCCCTGCTCCTGCAGTGGACAGGGAGAGAACAAGAGCAAGCGAGAGAGAAAGAAAGAAAGTTGTGTGTTTTTAAAAAAAGAAAAAAAGAGATCAAATGGAAAATGTGAAACCCAAAGTGGGTTGCCAAAGACTAATCTGCAGACCTTTAGGTGAGCGAGGAAGAGAGCCCAGCATCCTGAACTCCAGTTTAGTACTTCATCCTATCAGTCACACCATATCAAAAATGAATAATTTAATGTCTTCAGCTATTAAAGGTAAGACATTAAAGAATGAGACCTTTCATTTTATTTATTAAAAAGCTACTTGTAAAGGGTATATACCCAAGATCAAACAACAACAAATGGAGCTGAGAAATAGGAACACCATCATTTTTAAGACAGCACATGCCATTGCATGAGACACGTTATCACTCAGTATTTGCTGCAAGCAAACTACCAGACTCTGTTTGTAACTCTCGTACTTAGTGCTGCTTGACCCCATAGACATTACTCAACTCCTCTGTCTTGATTTCCTCATCTGTAAATTGCATAGTAAATGCAAAAGGATGTTGCTATTAAAAAAATCAAGAAAATGCTCAGTTGAAAATAAGCATTTTTAACTTCTAAAGCCAAATATGTCCCAGGATTCTCCTTTTGCCATTTACATAAATAAGCAAAAGAAGCTGCTTTTGCTTTATAGGGAAAATGTCTGGATGTTGCTTTCAGTAGAAGAGTCTAGGCAGTGCAATCACATAACAGCTGCATCTGCTGACAACGATGGCTGTATCAAGGGCTGAATAAAAAATCTTTTCTCATTTCAATATGCTATAGTTTTCAAAAACTTTTTTCCTCAACTGATTGGAAAATCATTCCCGCTCCCTCGCACAAATCATTACAAGTTAAATATATTTGGTAATAGCTTGTTGGACACAGCTGAAAGAAAAATCACATATGAGGCTGAACAAACTATCATTTTATGAGAAGATATGGCTTTCACTTGATGAGCTATATGCAAAGTAGTCATACAGGAATCCTCACTACACTGTTTTGGGATTAATGCTACTTCTCTAGAATTTTAAAAATGACTTTACATCTGTTTGATATCTTTTACAGTCAGTCTCCCTCAGCTGAGTATGATTCACAGCTGAATATGCCAGCAGTTATTAGCAAATTACATGTAGTTCATGCTTTCTTGTATATTCTTGCTTGTGTTATTTATTCTTGCTGCACTTCTAATGTGACCTGCAGACCACACTAACACTTAGCTCCTAAATCACAGCCTAATTTTTCAGAAATGCTGAGCTTTACAACTCCAGCGAAAATCTTCCACTACTTAATATTAGATTGTCAGCGTCTTACATTACCATGCAGTTACTGCAGATGTACTTTCAACAGCTTCAACAGAGCAATACATAAAGGCTCTGATTTAAAATATCCTTTAAATACATGCCGCTAAGCAGGTATAGGATTCCCCACACTCTTCAGCTGAGATGTAAGCTCATGATTAAATACTCTGTTTGTAAAGAATACAAACAAGCTTATATTATCATTATTACTATTATTGTTACAGACCCCTGTAAATAAGAACTACATAGTTACTCCAGAGAGCTTTGTATTAGGACAACAGAAACACCAACATTTTCTTTATTATACTGTGTTCTTTCAGTTATCAAAGTATTTGTTTATCAATACAAAACATGCTAAATATTTTATAATTATGGTTTATTTTACAGTAGTCACATTTTTCAAAGTATTTCTATAAAGTAGTAAAATATATTTCCCAGGCAATAAAAAGGGTGCTATAGCAGTATGCTGCTTGGGTGGCAGATGAAATCTTAATTTAATAATATATATGTAAACATAAAATGAATAAACCTGGAGTACAAAATCTAATTGAAGGCATTTATAAAATAATGTGTGTTTACACAATCCCTTAAATATTAATTAAAATTACTAATATTGATTTTGGTAACATACCAAAACATACCATTTTAAATTACCTACTTTATAGCAAAACTAGAATGCTTCTTCACAGGGGTTTTTCTATGAAATGTTTTGTCTAACTCTAAAATTTCTCTTTAGCATTATGACTGAGTGGTAGCATTTCCTGGAGCAATACCTGCCAGAAAACTGTGAAATTGGGTATTAATATGCAAAGTTTAGAACACCAGACACAGCCTCTAAACAATTAACAGTGATAGGAAGATTTTTAAGTCCCAAAGCTGAAGGGTGTCAAATTATCACACACAGTAATGTTGAGATACGAACTTTACAAGTAAAAATAATTTGTTTGCCTCTTTTATTACCATTGCTACAAAAAAAAGCACATTAAAAATGTTGTTAAAAACAACTTAGTTGGACTGGTTAGCAGTATTGAAGAAAGGCTGGCAGGTCACTAAAAAGTGATTTCTGTTTTCACAATCTGTAATTCCAAATCTGTGTTTGGAATTACACAATGAAACTTGATTCAACCACTGCAACACTCTCCTTTCTTGTTTTTTTTCCCCCTTCCCCCCCACCCCCCCAACCCCTTTTGGCATGCATAGTTCAGCCAGCAATATTATTACAGGTGGTCAAGCAGTACACATCTTATTTGTGAGAGATATGTAATGGATACATCAAGAACATTGTTAGTTAAAAAAAGCACAAAAAATAGAGATGAAAAATCAGTTCAATTTATCATAACTTTCCATTTGAAGCTGTAAGGACCTGAGTCTGCCAGTTTACCAGATAAACTGGAAACCTTCTTCCTTCTATTTTCCATTTCTAGTTTTGTATTAACGCTACTAGTTTTCTAGTTAATGTTACTACAATGAAATCATCTGTTACAGTGATAATTTATAATTCACTGATGATTTTTTATAGACCGTAATTTATTGTATCAGCTATTTCTGCACCTGGCTGACAAAGAGTATGACTACTACAGATCCTAATAGGAAGTTTGGTTTCAATATATGACACTTTACACCTTTAGCTTCATATACATATATAAATCCAGGTTTTGGTGTCTTTTCTGTCTGCTAAAGTTATGGCCATTTTATCTATACAACATAATCTCTGCCTCTCAGCACTGGTCCTCACCCCAATCTGCTGGATCTTGCAGGCGTATAACACTATACTTAGTTTTCCTGTCCCTGGAGTCCCATATTCTAACCCAAGAGCTGGTCACATCCTAAATGAAACCAGGAACTTATAATTGATCTAAAACCAAGCCACTTACCCTTTTTCTTAACTGCATAAGACTTGTATGACTTACCAATAAGCTTTCATCTTTGGCCCTAACAATACAAATCCTTCACCCCTAGGCAAGCCCAGAAGACCATACTTACCCAGAATTTACCATAACCCTTCACTGTTAACAATATTCTCCCTCACTGAAAACCAATAAACCTTTCTGAGCCATGAGATTACCTGAGATTTACTCTAAATCTAATCCTAGCTTGCTCTGAAACTACTGATAAGCTCTTCTTCCCTGCTCACATTTCACCCCAGCAAGACCTCTAGAATCCCAAACAGAAATTTGGGATTTTTATAATCAAAGTATATTCAGCATCTACAATATCTTACAGCTCTGACACCAGCCCGACACCTAAATCAACTCAAGGCACCCTTGAGCATAAGTGTAAATCATAAGCTAACAGCATCAGCTCCTCCCTTCACCTCCAAAACTTTCTGGTCAGGCCCTGCAATCTTTGACAATAACATTAGATGCATACCTGAGGCTTACACTGGACTTGAACTAAGCCCCAGGACATCTGGTTCTTTGCTCCAAATTCTAACCCTAGGTTCACATCAAGGCAATGGATTCCAGCCACAAGGCATTATTCCAGGCTTGTGGACCTTGCAGCATGGAGTGATAAAACTTTTGCCCTGTAATTCAAAGCCCTAACACCAGAGACCCCTTTTGGTCACCAGAACTAGTCAAGAAACACTAGTGATGTCAGCGCCAGTTTTGATCTTAGCCCCAAGGTCTGTCACCATTGCCCTAGTCCTTCACCTTTTCCATCCCAAACCCTAATGGCACTGCAAATATAAAACAAGCCTTTCCCCGACCACCAAGTGACAAGGGTCTATTAGCCTCTGATGTAACCTGCTGTAAGCCCAGTTGGTTTTATTTAACCTTAGGGATCTTTACCCAACCATGCACCATAAGTTTTCCATCAGTATCATCACTGGACTTCATCTTATTTCTGTCCTAAGATGTAGGCCAGAACAGGGATTACCTGGATCTTCCCTTTCAAAGGATTCCACATGGTATTCTTAGGACTAGGCTTTGATCTAGGGCTCAGGAAAAAAACAGCAGAAGATGTTGACTTATTACGTGATCTTGCAAGGCTGCAGGACTAACATGGACTGTGTGGCAGCAGTAAAAAATACGTTATTGTTATTTCTCAGAAGGCTGAGCAATGCTTATGGCTAGAGTTTGAAATAGGTTTGAATTCACTATAGAGGACAAACATTTATTGCTGTATCTCAAAAGGTAGTCAGAACCAGAATGAGTGCTGGTGCAAGGTGGGCCATCCAGTTTACGCTTAGCTTCAAGCAGACATATATCCACTAGACTGTGATTACGTCTAGAATTAAAGGTGATTTGGGAAACAGAGGCTGAGGATCTCAATTTATTGCATGTTTCTATACGTCTAAGTCTTCTGAAATCCAGGAATAAACTTAGTTGCTCGAACACTGCTTTCTCAAATACCAGTCCCTATTTTATTGTTAACTCTAAATGTGCCCTAAAAATAAATTTTCTGTTTCTTACTCACCCTCACCATAAGTGTTTCATTCCCACCTGAATCATCTCCTTCACATTAAACCCTACAAGATCCAGAAACAAATGTATCTATTGTCACTCTACAGTCTCCAACCCTAATCTTTAACACATCCCTAACCTTAATCTTAACATCATAGCAAAGAGATTTTGCACATCCTGGAGCTAAGCACAATCCATTTATCCTACCATATATCAATTCTCATAACCTTGAGGACGTTGTGTGATTCAGAAAAAAATCGAGCTCTTCAGCCAGTTCCCCATATTGCTATTTTTATAGGTTTTAGAATTAATTTTTCTTTTGTGGTGTTTGCACATGTGTGCATAAATCTTGACAGGCCTAGCTAAAAAACCCTATCATTTCTATAACAGACATAAGTGTATATAAAGTTGGAATGGTTCAACTTTTAGCAAAATGATAGCATGTGTTTTCTAATGGTATATTGAAAGTAATTAACAGTGTAGAGCATTAATTTGCTAGCTTGAAGTGTTTATATCTGAGGTAATGAGGATATTTGAACTTCAAATGTTCTGATAAGACATTTGTGGAGTCACTCAGTGTTAAAGTTAGGTTTTTTAAGATGCTTCCAAGATGAAGTTCTTATAATGATGCATATGGCTTTATGCTGCTATTAATATCCACATAATGTGAATGTAGTACTAACAGAACCAGGTTTCCTAAATATATATTATCAGATAAGTGAGCATGTAATTGGAAGATATTAAGAGATGAAAATATACATTCAAGAGAGCTGGTTTGAAATGTCTTTTCTGAAAATTAAATCCCTTTCAATCTTATTCGTCAAAAGCCAAAGGACTGGTGAGCATATGAAACTGCTTTGTTTGAATATTTGTTTGATTCAACTCACAGAGCATGAAGTTATACCTAGGTTGTTTTTACTGTGAAAATATTCAACATTATAACAGATGTAATTTTTTCATGTGCCTCTTCAAGGTTTCGACCTGATCATGAAATATTTAACTAACTTATTTTTTGGCATTGCAGTCAATAGATAGTAGATATTTAGTCAACAGGCATTTATGTTTTCCTTTGCTTTATTTCTAACACAATGATACAAAAGATATTTCAAACGTCCACGTGCTGCCTGTAACTTGGTTCAAAGCTTAAAATTATCTCTTTAAATTCATTACTCAGAACAAGGATCCACTAGTAGTTCAGTTCTGCAAAACAGTGTACTCAAAACAACTGCTAGCTGACTTGCACATTATCATGTGCTCTTACCATTTGGCTAGTCAAGAATATTGCTGCTAGCTGGTCTTCAAACAGCTACTCCTATTTAGGAAAGAATGAGAATAATTCAGGCAGGAATAAGGATATTCATCATTAATTATTTTTTACTGTCTTAAATTCTAGTTTTCCCGTGCAGAAAATACACAGGACAGCAATTTACAAGCTCAGGAGAGGCATGAAGAAGGTGAGTCGACAATGAAGAAGGCAGAAAGGGCTGCTCCAGCTTTCAGCAAAGGAACTGAATTCTCCACCAGCAGCACATAGCATAGCAGAAGGAATTCAGCTTGGTTGGAGTCAGCCTTATGTGTTTTTTATGTATGGTTTGATTTGCTTATTCCTGTGTCTTTGTGTAGTGTATTTGGGGGTCAGGGGGAAGACAGACATGGGGAAGGGAATATAAGCTTGCTGGTTTTCTTTTTTCCTTCCAGGCTTCAACGTGATCAGCTAGCATACACTTCATTACAACCTACCTCATCAATACCACATACTTCCTTCACCCTTTTTATTCATTTGAAGATGCTAACATCTTTATAAAAAATAAAAAATAATGTTTGTTAGTCAAGGCAAGCCCAAATAGTCTAAAATAGTAGACACTGAAGAAAGTGTAAATTACTTAAACTTACACATGAGCATGTCATCTTATGAATTTGGGGGCGGGGGGGAGTGTAAGAACTTAGAATTTTTCTTTATCGCTACTGTCAGTCTGGTGGAGAAGTAATGAATCCACACAATAGAACTAACGGAACAAACCATGTACTGTAGGACATTGGTCAATTGTGTTAGTTCAAATCAGTAAGGAAGGCTGTTTAAATTATACTACTAGCCTTCCTCTAAAGCTGATGAAGACAGTTCATACAACGCTCCAAAATCCTAGTAGTAATTAGGTGGGGAATGTCTCAGACTGTGGTAGCCAGTTCCTCAGTGAACTTCTGACCACAACCTCAGTGTTCCTCACCCTTGCCTCGCGGTAGTTATCCATTGTGTCCTGCCTCACATTCATACAAGATCATCCTGCTCCTCACTGCAGATGCTACTCGATGCATACAATAACAGATTCCAGCATGACAGCACAAATATGCAATTACTATTAACTGCTACTCATAGACACAGTTATCACAAATTCATGCAATAGTACAGAACTTGCATTCAGATTCACAGAAGTACCTTCACAGATAGTAATTACATTGAATGCATTTCTGAAACCAATTACATGAAAAAAATGAAATATGGAATTAAAATATTACAAAATCACCAGCTGAAGATCTAGCATATTCCAGACTATGTTCACTGAACAGTCATGTCAACCAAAGCTCTGGCCTAATAGTTTCTAATAACATTTTGACTTTTTAAAACAATGATCTTGGTCAGAGTTGTTTGAAATGACACAAAAAAATCCCTTATTCCTTTAATGTCAAAATTCCTTTAACTAAGTTAAATTGAAAAAATGTCAAAAGTTTGAAGTCTCAAGAAAACAAGTACTTTTGATTGATACTTATGATTCTATCAATACCCCAAAAAAAGGATATTAGCAAGCCTGTCACCATACTCATTCATTCAGAAATAAAAACAACAAAACAAAACAAACCACAAGACCCACACATTCTTAAAGATAAAAGCCACAGACAACATTAAAAAAAATTTTTCCTCTTTAGCTTTGTTTCCTTTTTCATTCCAAATATCTTTACTCCCTGTCTGAACATATTAGCCTTTTGCCAAGGACCGACACCATCTGAACAGACACCACTGGAAAAAAATCCCACAGGTTTTATGTCTTCTACAAGTTATATCCATCCAACTGCTCAGCATGACTACCGTGGATAAGGACAGTCCTTTCTTTTTCTAACAAGACATAAGGAAGTAATCTTTGCAACATTATTTCCTTCCTGCTGGCCTGAAATACTGAAAATGAAAAAGCATGCTTCCTGTATTTTATAGTAAATTACGAAAATACCGTTCCCAACTCTCGTTTTAGATAACAAACAGGTTGTTCACATGCAAATGCCAAAGTGTCACAGTCACCATTTTTCAATTCATTGCAGTTTAGTATTTTTTCACTCTTAAACTTAAGAGTGAAAAAGCATGTTTTACAACATTAACAGAAATATGGATTTGGGTATAAAAGAATCAATTTTTATCCATAATCTAAAAAGTTGAGATTTTTTAAAAGATACAGTTAAAATCATTACAATAGACATCTTTAAAATGAGAAATCATTTTAACTTAAGAAAGTAAAATGTCTAAGCTGACTATATAAAATATAACTTTCTGCATTTTTAAAACAATGTCTGACAAGATGTATCTTTGGGATGGCCAAATCTTCACTATTTTGCCCAGCTCTTTTAAAGGTGAGCTACTCAACAATACCTTTGGATTTCAGATCAAATTCCACTTCAATTTACTTTAAAATATGTCTTAACAACACAGTGCAAGGCTGAGTAGGTAGCCAAGCTAGCCCTAAATACAGGGCTATGGTAAATGTACACCACAACCGTGATAGCACAGCATTTCTCAGCAGAGTGAATTAGGTTAAGCAGCGCACTGCTCCTCTACTCCTAATCTGTCTGGGATACCTCTGAGCCACACTACACTGTGGTATGCACAAAATCCCCTAGGTACTTAAGTGACTTTCAGAAAGATTTAGATGCTGATGATTAGGGGCCTAGACGACTTGTGAAAATATAACTCAAAATTTGTTAAAGCACTGAAGTATGTCAAGTGTTTTAAAAAACAAGAGCAGACCCCCAGCAAGTCATTAGATGCACATAAAGAAAAAGCTTTTCCCTATCCTGCAAACCTCTTTCAGACTTTTGCCATGCTTGGAATACCTGTTTATAGTTTCACACACTATATTACTTCTCATTAACCAATGGCAGTATTTTGAAACCTCACAAGCCTAATTAAAAAGTGATTCACAGTTCTTTTGCATCTCACCTTTGGTAAACTTTGCATTCATTACTCCCTCAAACTTGGAATAATCAGCAGATTTGATGCTTCATGTTTGGATTCCACTGCCTGAGCCATTTATATAGAAATAGGGCTAACAAGTAACTCCTATGAGAACACAGTTCCCACTGCACTTAAACATACTGAATAAGTCCATTCTCAAGTACTCTGTTCCTACTATTTTAAAATCCAGTTCTTCATCTGTCTTCCTACTCTGCACTCTGGCTTTAAAAAGTATATACTGTGTGTGGAAATCTGCCATGTGGAACACAGCTTTATATAAATCCTACTGGTGTATGTGTCACACTGGCTATTCTAATCTAAGGTCTGCTTCCCTTACTTGCACATAGTTCTGTACAAGACAACAAGGAGTAGTGTGAAGCAAACCTGTTTTTCTCTGCAGTTTTGATAAACAATGAAACGGATTCTGTTATACAATGAACGTCAAAATAGGACTGCAGCAAGTGCATGTATAACAGAACATTTTGTGAACAAAACCATCTACAAATGAGATGCATGACACAGAGCAACTCAACAGCATACTGGAATTAAAAGGAACGTTCTAGGATGATATAATTAGCGCTATAAAATATCACTGTGCAGGAGAGAAGGAAGCAAGTGCTGAGATTTTTCAATGAGCAACGTGTTTCAGAATGAGACACCAGTATCTGTTCAAACAAGAGGTTTTCATTGTATCATAAAATTTTTCATTTTTTGGAACAAAATTCTCTGACTTCTTAAAGAGATGTGAGTTGTAGGAAGGGCAGTAAGAAAGTGATATCTGAGTAGATCTATGCTTTAAATATCACAAGGGATAGACTCAATAGTATAAAGCAGTCACATAGGGCAATAGCAAGAGATCAACCACTTCTCTGCTGCAATATATGTCCATGTTTACTGTGAGATGTTTCTCAGATTCATCTTTATTCAAGCTTTCAACTTGGTAATTCAGGGACTTGCCCTTCCATTGCTTCTAAAAAAAGTGCAAAGAGCCATTAATTCGGTCCTTAATACAGCAGGCTTTGGAGAGTATCCAGCACAGAGGACTGCAAGTTGCTTCTTGCCTGAGCAAGCTACTGTGAGATATCAAGCCTAAAGTGACTCCCAAAGCTTCCTTAGGGGTAGCATGTATACACGTGCACAGCATCATCCTCATACTGGAGGATTAACTAATATTGAATGAGTAGGAAAGGGAAAAAGATGATGATGGCACTCTAGTGCAACCACACTAACTGCTCTTGTTCTATCTATGAAAGGCTGGACTGTTTTAAGCTCCCATCACATTCAAGGTAATGAGGGTCAGGTAGCCTTTGCTGATTCCCTGTTCTCCAAGGTCTAGTGGCATTAATAATACACTTTTACCACAGAATTTGGATGTGATGACCCAGCAGTATTTCTCTGAAGCTATTCTCAAAAAAAGAATGCTTTCTACTATAACAACTTGCTTAGCATGTCCTGCAAAGTTGCCTTCAGGCAAGTCCTGAGGACCACTGGGAAGTTTGTAGCAGAATACAATAATCATATTTTAAGTTATTCTGAATATTGATACTTAATATATGATTTAAACATGATAACCACAGAATGCATGATTTCAAATGCTGACCACTATTAGTGTATATTAAATGAGATGTTTAAAACGGAAGTAATAACAGTATTTAGAGGCAATTTTCTGAACCAATAAAGTTTCAGTTCCAGCAAACACAGAACTGTGATGTTTGCAGGCACATTGGTAGACTGTGAAATTTAGCTAAAGGAACAGTAAATGCCATATGATACTACTTTTCAATGCCATCCATACGTTTCTCAGTCTGTGTAAACTTGTTTGGTTTCTTTTAATATTCTTACAACTCTTCAACTAGTTAACTACTAATGCTTCCCATTGTTTTTTCAAGTCAGCAGCTCACAAGACAACAGCTGTATTTACCTTCTTTTGTTCTTTTAAATCTGTGTTTATTACAGAGTAAGTGCCTAACATTTCACTCCTGTTTCTTTCTTCACAATTACTAAAAATCTCCCAGCTTTAAAAACATAACTGCATAATTACTCCAGTATGCTAACAATGTCAGAACGTTGCTACCATTTTAAATCGTGTTCTTGTACCTCCTTCTGCCCTAAAGAACTCATATGGTATATTATCCCTGTAATGTAAAAATTGCTTTATAGGGGAAGATACTATGAAGTCAGTTCCAACACTACAATGTACAAAAACATCCTCAGGGCACAAGTGACTGACAAAGAGGATCAGGTGGCATGAAAGGACAACACGTCTTGTAGTGGCAACATTTGCTATGTGGGCATCGAGGCTTAGATCTCCTGAGGAACGTGAGTGCCATGCTGTAGTGATTCTCAGACACAGTAGATGCACATAGTTGTACAAATTTCTCATAACAAAATATAAGTCAAAGTATTCAAATAATCAGGCAGTTTCAGTTCACTGCTGATTTTATGAGCAAAGGACCAAAAGTCAGCTACACTATCATCAGTACAACTCCCGCTAGGATCTGCAAGGAAAAAAGGATGCCAGCATCTGAGTTCTACCATGGAACAGCCATGCTCTGTGTGTACTCATGGTTATTGACCTTCCTGTTGAGGTACATGGGGAAAAAAACTAGAAAGATTAATTGAATCCTTTTCTGAAATGCAATCATATTCATAATCAGGTATTTACATGAAAATTATTGTAAATATCAATTGGGCTTGAGAGGAAATAGAAATGGGTAAGGTTTAGGCTCAAATTTTATAAACGGGTGTCGTGGTTTAACCCCAGCCAGCAACTCAGCACCACGCAGCCGCTTCCCCCTTCCCCCTCCCAGTGGGGTGAGGAGGAGGAAAGAGGGGGAAAAAAAAAAGTAAAACTCGTGGGTTGAGATAAGAACAGTTTAATAACTAAAGTAAAATATAATACTAACAATAGTAATAATGAAATATAATAATAATAATAGTAATGAAAAGGAATATAACAAAAAAGGAGGGGGAGGAGGGGAAAACAAACAAACAAACAAAAAAAAACCACCAGTGATGCACAATGCAATTGCTCACCGCCCGCTGACCGATGCCCAGTTAGTTCCCGAGCCACGATCCGCGCCGCCCGGCCAACTCCCCCCAGTTTATATACTGGGCATGACGTTCCATGGTATGGAATACCCCTTTGGCTAGTTCAGGTCAGCTGCCCTGGCCATGCTCCCTCCCAGCTTCTTGCACACCTGCTTGCTGGCAGAGCATGGGAAACTGAAAAGTCCTTGGCTTAGGATAAGCACTACTTAGCAACAACTAAAACATCAGCGTGTTATCAACATCATTCTCACACTAAATCCAAAACACAGCACTGTATCAGTTACTAAGAAGAAAATTAACTCTGTCCCAGCCGAAACCAGGACAACAGGTGAAGTAAAACCGATGTAGTACCAGTGAGAAATTTGAGACAGGTAACATAAGAACCTGAGAGTACTCTTTTATATTTAACAAACTAAATGAATGCTTTTGTTGTCTCTGACAAGGCATACATGCACACAAATTTCCAGGCAGAGTTGGGGCAATGACACGGATGGGTAAGACCCCAGGAACAGCTATAGTTAAGTATCCTCTCCTCTTTCTCCTGTGTTCTTGTAGAACGGCTGGCCATAGTCTTAATCCTTGGGCCCTGCAAGGACATAGTCACAGTCAAAGGCTCTGGACAAGATATTGACTCAACCTTTGTTCTTATCAAACAATATAGACAAATAATCGGCGATAAAATCTGCATTACGTCCAGAGTATAAAAACAAAAACTACCTTCTGTCTAAATACATCTTACATATGGGAAAACTGGAATCGAGTCCTACTTCCAAAAGCAAAACAGGCAAGCATAATTGTACACATGCTTTTGCAAGCTGTTGTGAAATAAATACACATCCATGTAACACCTTTTTTTAGCATCTCAGGTAATTTTGCTAGTGTGGAACTCCTCAGACCTATTTCTAATTTTAAGGAGTTCTCAAAGTTCAAGACAGCTCAGAAAAATTCTAATTTCAAAAGTAAAATTTGTCTTAAAAGCAAAAAGACCAGATGAAGCTATAATTACTGTATATGCTGACTGTAGCAGCGCTGAAGTCTGCATTTTATTGCTTTGACTCTGATCAAGTGCATGCAATCAATGCGAATTATTACAAAAAAGTTAGGAGATAATTTTGAAAATATGTCAAAAATGCAAAAATTTGAAAGTTAGATGAAGTTGAGATGGCTGTATTGATTTTGAAAAGGTTTGTAAATTACACAGAAATATCACCCTGTTTCAAAGTAGATCTCAAATCTTTTTAAGCAAGCTCTAATATTATACACAGTTCCAAGTGCTGCATTTCCAGCTGTGAGCAGACTTATTCTTAACTCTTAACCTGCCTGTATGATTGCTTGTTTTTGAAAGTGGGAAGGAGGTCCTGTGTTACTAATGCCAGCCGACTTGCTTTATGGCCATGCTCTTCTGGAAGCCTTCTAGACCAGTTTATTAAGAAATATAAGCACAGACTCAGTAGCTAGTTATCACCCAATATTGTTATTTTATTTCTAATGCCTAATGATGTTGGAAAGAAGGTATTCTCCTAAACCTAGATTATGACTACCACAGCAATAGCCACCCAGTCTGCAACCTAACCAGTGTTTTTCAAAGGTTCATGCCAACATTTTATTTTAGTTTCTGTCTACACGAACAAATTGTGTGTATCAGGCTCAAATCTTATGCAAATCTAAGTTAAAACATCAGTTTCATTCAGGTTCACACACAACCAAGCTTTAGTATGTCTTGCTACAGATCAAATCTACATTTTGAATTTTCAGTGAGATCCAAAGAGAACCAAATCTAGCTTTCAAAGGAAGCATTTAATAAACTCTAGTTCCTATGCTTATGCCTATGTTAAAGATGTATGATAGTCACAGGAATTTTGAATCAATAGAGTCAGAAATAAAATAAGAGAATTTCCAAGTGAAACTGAAGTATATCCGTGCATAGATGTAATCTTACCAACATCTTTGTTTCTTTTGGCTATTACTGTAAAATATTCCATGGATATTGACCTAGGCTGAAGGATGTAATTTTCTGTACTCTGATGTTCCCACCCTGAGCCCTCAACCTTTCACAGGAATCAGGGAGGTTCTCTTGAAAGTGCTCTAGATCTTCCAAAATTTACCTAAACAGTGAAGAACTGTAGCAAGTCAAAACTCATAAATACATTAAACAAATAAATATACAAAAATACAACTATCCTCACCAGAAAAATGGCAATCTAGGCTTAATTGTAAGATAAAATTTATCTGATCTTCTTGCCAATTGTCCATGTCAGATCATTCAGAAATCAATCATACTTTGTTTTTAAATACATTGACAATAGACAATTTTAGGAAACAATTCCTCAATCTTCTCTCAGATAAACTTATTTCAGTAGTGATAATGTCAAACAGAACATTGTGACTCTAGTATATTCATTAAAAAACTGCTGGTTTGCCTTGTGACTAGGTGCTAAATAAAGTATATGAGAAAACTCAAAAGGCATGCAGTAGGACAAGCAGTATGTATTTACAGATGAAATCATCAGACTCCAAACTCTCTGGGGGTAGGGCATTTTCTTTCATTTGACAATAGATATTATATATATTTATGGTGATCTAAACATAGTAACATATGAGTGAAATAGGCTGAATGACATTGAGGCTGATTGGTATTTGCAAGGAGAGAAATATTTTAGTTACCATATGACTGTGGTTGGCAATTTGGATAACACTGAGCCCCCTGGCTTCTGCAAGCAATTTTCTCAGATCAAGAGAGTTCTAGCTTTCTTCCCCCTCACACCTTTATGTTATACTAGAAGAGGAACAACATTGTAAAGAATAGTTGTCATTTTCCATTTCACCTTCAACAACTGTCTGTGTCTTCCAAGAATTTTCCTAACCTGTAGGAGTTATCGGATCATCAATTTCAGCCTATTTTCAGTACCTTTAAATTGCATGACTGAGAATCAAGAATCGAGGTCCAGAAGATCAGTAGTATAATCTCTAACTATTTGATGACTACATTGGCTCAGAAAATAAATTTGATCTGTTAGAAACATTTAAAATACACTGAAGCTATATAGGTAGAATGAACATAATTTTTCAAAGAGGTAAATATATTGCTAACATATTATTTGAAATTTGAATATTCAAATACTAAATTCCTTCCTTTTTTCAGTAAACAATCAGATTAGAGTGCAATTATTATTAAAGGGAATAAAATCACGATTATTAAAAAATATTACAGGTAATTAGAAAAGACATTAAATGTAAAGATGAACTCATCTTCAAAAGAATAATATTTTTCCTATGCGTTTAAACTATGCCTTTATTTCTATTAACGAGGTGCATAATAATGACTCCGGCCATTTGAAAAGCTTAAAGTCTGTAATTGAACAGTTATTAGTGTCACACTGCCTAAGGGCACTATTCGTCAAGAGATTTATATGATGGGCAATTATATCCACTCAGCCTTGAAGGATAGATAATATTATCTTCTGATGGAAACAAATTACCCTTTATGTTTAATTTTTAAAAAATTTTAGAAGTTTAGCTTCTCTGTTTTATTATTTAGACCTTCCATACTAGAGTCTTTGAGAATACCTTTTTTTCCACTATAAAGCATTATCAATTTCACTAGGGTACTATGGAAAAATTGCCAGTGTCAATTCATTACGTTAATTACCCCACCAAAGGAAAAAAAACTGGGGATTTCTTTAATTCAAGTCTTTGGCCTATTATGTTTTTTTTTAACTTTCGTAATGTATACAATTGCATAAATAATCCCTATTGAAAGACAGAAGAAGCTTAATGAACACACAAAAGTTCTTCAAACCTTTGCACATATTTAATTACAAACTCATTTATTCTTTATTACTTGAGCCTTTAACAGAATGTCGTGCTAAAAAAAAAGCAGACATCCAAGTCCTTGACCATTCTTTCCTAACTGCTTTTCAAGTCCTCAAGAAGTGTAGAGATAATCCCCACCCCCCCGTATGTAGCTTTCTCTCCCATAAATTAAAAAAAAAAAGAAAGAAAAACAAGAAAATAAAAGCCTTGCAATCACCTCAAATAAGAAAGACTGTGGGTGGGCTCTCACAGCATTACAAATTTTGTGAGGTCCAAATCCTAAAGCAGGTTAAAAAGAGCTTTAAAAATATAAATGTAATTATTTCTAAATGCAGAGGATTTTTCATTTGTTTTTCTGTTGATTTTTCAACTGAGACTAACTAAACTCAAGGAACCTGATTACACTGAGTAGGTCATGATTTGAAGGAGAAACACTTAAGTAAAGGAGCTTCAAACCCTGGCAGGACACTCATCCAGAACCTGAAGGATACTACAAAGTAACAAAGGTACATAGGTACATTTTTTTCCTCTATCTACCTAAAGTGAACAGTGATTAGTTCTGGAACTATTCATTAAGCCTTCATGTTGTGTGCTTTAACTACTGCCTGTCCCTGGAGTGGTGAACTGCAAACTGGCAATCTTGCAATAGATTTTTAGATCAGAAGGGTCCGTATGTCTCCTTAAAACATTTCCAACAGAGATAATCAACTTAGAACTTACATGGAAGGGCAAAACCCACAAATACAGCCTGTCACAATGAGAGCAGAGAGATCTACAGCATTACAAACATCGTGTGTTTTACTGTAGAGAAAAATCACAATGTAATCAGCCCAGCCATCCTTTTGGGGTAGATAGGGTAGTATACTAGCAGTACCCTGGCAAGTACCAACATTTTTATCATGAGCCTAGATATAATCAGGAAATGAAATTAATTGTTACATCAAGACTACTATGACTGTGCACATTCACAAGAAGACAGGAAAATCACTAGCCACATATTAAGAAGCAGGATTGAAGTCCCACTTCATGCTTAAAAAGAAATTTTTTCCAGGAAGGATCTGGGATCTGCCACTCATTATCTCTGGCCACCGAAAAGAATTAAGAACCAAGGCTGTAAGTTCTGGTTTTGGAAGACTTACTCCACGTGCTTCACTGACACATTGCTATTATCGAAGTCTGAAATGCTCTTCACTGTTATTATTTGCGTTAAATAAAACACAGTGGTAAACACTTCATTCTTTTCACAAATTCTGTTTCTGTCAGCTCAACCATTATTGTTTTCTTCTTGTCAGTTTCAGCAAATAGCCTATAAAAAGCTATCTGCAACTTAATTAAAATACACATTATTAATGTCATGTTTATATGGAAAATCTTTGGCAAAATAAGTAGCCTCTAGCTTTTGAAGCAATCGCAATTAAGTCTGTCAATATGTAGTAGGCATTGAAATACATGAAGAAAACAAGACTAAGTGAAGCAATTTGACCTGCTTCAACCACCTCTGCATAAAATGGTATTTCACAGAACATTTGATCTAGAAAACTACCCATGGATCAATTACAAGAAACTGTCAGTTGTGCAACATAATGTATAACTGAAGGCGCTAGATAATTTAAAGCTAATTTTCCTTAAACAAAATGGGTAAAATCCTGTCTCAATTTGGACATATAGGAATTTTACCACTAATTTCAATAAAAGCATAATTTCTTGGTAGTACAGAAGAAGTAATCCTAATTTAACTACAGCATAAGCAGTGGCTGCTCCAAAAATATCTAGCCAGACGAAAGCATCCCATATTCCAAGGCTAACCTTTTGAAAGGTCTGCTGGTGTAGCAGGTCCCCCCGCTGCCACCCCTCAATTTCATGACTGCTCTCTCTAGTTTGATCAGTAGAAAGCTCAGCCTTTTTCCCTGGATGCCAAACATCACCACAGTTCTTATATGACCTTCTGCCTCTGAATTACCGTAAGGGGCTGTGAAAACTTCTGTTTTCCATTTCAGTAAGATTTCAAAACTTTCCATTTCAGTACGATTTCATCTTCAGGATTACTCTACATATTATACTGATTTTACTTTTTTTTTTTTTTTAGAAAAGTGAATTTTCCACTTCCCATTTAATCACTTTTCATGTTTAGCCATGATAAAAAAACCCGATCGTTCTTTCCTTTCAAATATTTTAAAATAACATATAGGTTTAAAGAAGCAGGTATGAAATTGCTCCGAACCCCACATTAATTTGCAACTCTTTTAACTTCTTGTAGTTACCAGTAACAAATGTGAAACTTGATTGAAAATCCTTTCTTGTTGTTGTTTCCTTACTGGTACACTTGACGGCACACTGTGCCTAAGATACATTTGTACTTCACATGGAACAGGAACCTTGAGGAGGTGAGATGGAGCAAAGGCTCAGGAGGGGTTTTTTCCATTTGGAAAGTGGCAGGTGGGGAATTCAGAAGGTGAGAGGCTATGCCACAGCACTGGGGAAGATACAGACAAGTGTGTGTGCTCAGACAGCTGGTGTGGAACAAATTCAAGAAGCAGATTCAAGCGGTGGGCTTCTAAATATGTTTGATTTAGACAGGTATTAGAGTCCTGAAAATCAGGGATCTTTTTCTTCTAGCTCAAAAATACCTCTGAACTATTATCCAATAGGAAATTTCTCTAATATAAATATACATTATATACACACACACACACAAATATATAAAAGCCTATCAGTATAAACATTATCAACATGAACAGGCCAAACAGTGCCACTCCTCTGGGAACTGTGCATCTCACACCAGTTCTGCCATTTGCAAGTTTGGCTTTTTCTCCTTTTCTCTAGCGAGACTAGATGAGAAGATAGATCAAGGTTTGATTCACTCAGTGTTATAATGAATGAGGTTAGGAATGAAAAAATCCTCAGAATATACTTCCCAACCCCCTACAAAGTGGGGTCATGTAAGAGGGGCAGGTGCACTTGGGCATACATGATGGGAAATGACCAGCGAGACAGGAAGAGAAGAAGAGATGAGGTGGTAGTTAACAGACTCTTTTAAAAGTCCCAGTAGATAGCACTGCCTGTAGCACAGATGAGGTTTACCAGCCACATCTGAAGCAGAGGCTACTGTGAAAGGGGGAGGTTGCAGAACTGCTCTGTAAGGTCATGAAATGTTAAGTACAATGGCACGGTAACACGAGCACAGCCAGATGTGCAGCAGTCCTGCTGAATGCATGTGTCTGACAGGTCTATGAAAAAGAACACTTTTTCTTCATCCTCCGTCTTTGTGAATGCCAACATCTAGCTTTATGTTTTTGAACTTCATAAAATAGTGAATGTTTTTAAACGTGTAATTATATGCAATTTAGACTGATAAAGTGTTAAACCACTGGCAGAAAGGCATTTAAATAGAACATTTTAGAAGCAGATCCAGTGTTTCAATTCTTTATAAAAGGTGTTTGAAACCTGGCATTTACTATTAAGCTGTTGTTATTTTGAATTCCCATACTGATCCGGAAGAAAACAAACACCAAAGCATCCACTATTCTCTGAGATGGAAATCCCAACAGTTAGTTGGCTCCTTTGCTAATACATATATATCATAATAACTGTACTAGGAAGAAATCTAGATTGCCTACTAAAGTTTTACATGATTTAATATTTGTATCTCACTGTCACTCCACATATCTACCAACACAGGATGGAAAAGAGACCTATAACTCATAGTGACCAATTACACCTTTACTCACCACCATCCCTTTATTGAGACATTAAAAAAATATATATATATTTAAGGTAATTCTCAATTCTTGAGCAAAATAAGAATTGTAGAAACTTTTTGTACCCTCAAATAAAAAACTTATTGCTATGCAACATGTTTGAAGTTAATGCAAGATCAGAAGCAGACAACTGCATCCAACCTCACTAAATAGCCACATTAGCAGGATGTTTCCAATAAAGATAATCAAAACTGTGAGCATTTAAACAGTCTTAAAAATTAGATGCAGAATTTTATATCCAGTGAAATGACTTGTGATTCCATTAGCACTCTTGTTTCAAATATTTTCAGACTCAAGCCCTGCCTACACTATAATTTCCATCAATGCTATCTGTGATGCACACCTGTGGCAACTGCAGGTCCCACTTTTCCTGATAGAGATATAGCCAGATGCAAAATGATAATGACACTCCAGGTGCCTTCTATAACAACAGACATGCAGAAGTTTTGAGAAACTGTGAATACAACAAAATGTGAGAAAACTTAGGAAAGTCATAATCTCTTCACAGTAGCAAACAACATGAGCTTAGATTTCCTGACTTATGAATGTTCAGGAATGAGCAAAACATCCACAAAACCCTGCCTTATGAAACAAACCCAAAGTAGCTCAAAATATATGTTTTGACTCAATGTTTTCTTCAAGAACAAACTCTTGCAGCACATCAGATGAAATTCTAGGCCCAGCAAATACAATGACATAACTTCTGATTTCAACAGAGCCAGAATTTCATCTCAGGGCCACCCACCTCACCATGGTCCCTGTCGTGCATTCCATGAGCTACTAACAGTGCATGACTGTTCAGAGGCACGAGGGATGTAAGATGAACCCTTCAGAGAGCAAAAATGTGGAATAAGACATTTACATCAAAAAATGTAATGTCATTCAATTATGTTTTAAATACACTAATTTAATAAATGTTGAAGCACCATTTGATGATATGATATAATGCCCTCTATTTGCAAATATGGGATAGGATTATGGGATTAGAAAAAGCAAATACCCCAGATGACTCTAAAAGGATAGAATCAGTGCTATATTAGTTCACAGTTGTAATACTGTTCAATGCTCTTTAACAAGACAGCAGACCATTTTATAATGAAAAATGAAGTGATCTCTGCGAAAGAAGGGATGATTACAAAAACAACTTCTAAAATTTGCTAGTTTATGTCCTTTAATTATGCTTCATCTTTATACTCAGACATAGGAATAAGAATCACTTGGTAATGTGGAAACAAATGTATTTTCAAGGTGGGGGGGGGGAACCATGAAAGTGGATAATACAAAAAATACAGAGAGATTAAGGTAAATAAGAACAGCAAACTAATCCTATATTAACTGCAGATGATTAAGCTTATCAATGTAAGTCCTAAGATGTTACCAGAGAACAATTTCAAGCAGCAAGTAGACAAAGAACTGTCACGTTTTCCAACTTCTACTGGCTGAGCATAGGCCAATACTATTAAAATAACAGTAAATTAATTATAACACTTTCTATAAATTTGAGCACTGCAAGATGTAAGAGTTCAATCCACAAAATACATCTTGCTAGAGCCTATTTTTCACTAACAAAATGTTGGATCAACATTTCATTGCAAATAACTAATGGATATTTATATATGACAAAGCACAAACAAAGGCTTCCCCCTCTACCCTCTGTTAGGAATTCCATTTAACTATAAGAATCATTAAAAACACAACCCCCAAATTATTGAAATTGCCTAGGTAAATAAAGTAATCATAAATCAGAGCAAAATGAAATATTCAAGCACACACTAAAATTATCCAAGACCAATTCCAACAAGCTGCCTGCGATTACTGTAGTACCCACTTAGGAAAAGTCTAGGTAAAATCAGAACTGCTGAGAATGAAAAGCTCCTTTGCCTGTAACCAGCAAAGGCTGGTATTGACCAAAGTGCTGCATTCCCCAAACACAAGTTCAGTAGGAACTTAGAAAGAATCCTTGAAAACTGACTTCAGATCTCTTTTTTTTTTTTTTTCCTTGTCAGATTGCCTGGTTACAGATGTCCAATAGTAAAATACAAGTTACAACTTTAAAGTTTCATTTTCACTGGTAAGAAGTAGAAAAGCTTTCAGGAAAAATCAAGTATTTCACTGTTTTATTAAATGCTCTCTTCAAAGACACCTTCACAAGAAAGCAAATTTCAAACTGTTTTCATGCCTTGAAAAACCTATATTAAACATTTTTCACTCTGCCAGAGGAGCAATGCAGATAATATATATCTTAAAGAATATCTGAATGGCCAGACATTCACATTTGCTGAAATATGTACTATTGTCTATGGGAGCAAAATATACTTTTTTTTCACATTCTGAAAATGTTTACGTCTCCTCCCAATAATGCATTAGTGCAACAAATGCTTCTTACAGAAAAAAATGTAATCTTAATATTTCCTAGAAGGAAGACAGGAAAATTATAGGCATTACAATATTTCAGACCAAGGAATGATTTGACTGAAGTGACATTTGAGACGCAAAGACTGCCTCATGTCTCTGAGCTATAGGTCTGCTTCTGGTTTTGTGCTAAAGTTTTAAGCTATCAACAGTCATAAAGCCCATCCTAACACAGAGCTATGAAATTACACTAAGAAACTTTTCAGAAGTGCTAGTCTCACAATCCAATGAAAAAATGAAGTAGAAACATTTTATAATGCTAAGTACATAGAGATCAAATGTAGGCAGATAAATCAGTCTATTCACATACACACTTACATAAAGTAGTATCTACCGCAGTGTCACTGTAACAATGAAAGCAAGAAACGTCAAGTATAAAAAAAAGCAACTCATTGCAGTAATAAACATGCTGAAAAGAAAGGAAAAGCAGGACTAAAATTGTAAACACCCCCCCTCCCCACAAAAAAAAACCAGAAAACCCTCAGACCTCCCTCCCCTCACAGAGAACGGTCAGGCTTAATAGGCCTGTATGATTTCTCAGGGTAGCTCAGTGTGCCAGGTGCTGTACAAAGCCCAACAAGACAATATCCCTGTTCACGGAATTATCCTCATCACTCAGAAGGTACAAGCTGTGTTTTATTTGGTAAGACAATGTTTCTTAAGTGAGAAGCCACAGAATGGCTGGTAAGCAGTTTCAATGGGAATCCCAGCAAGTCTTTCGAATTAATATTTGGATTACGCTTCAACCTAAATCCACCAGTAATTTTTTACACCTTAAGGTTCAAAAAGAATTCAATGACACGCTTTCAAGTATCCTTGAACAACTCCCATTTCTTCATCTCAAATTTATCAGTCTGCTTTGGGTCCTTCACAAGATACTTTGTACCTTGTGTGATAATTTGATCTGGCCTATGCAGCTTTAATGTATTCTCATGCTTCTGGAAGCATCTCACGTCCCTTTTGCCCAGTAAACAACTCAACAGGGCTAGGGTAGAATGTGGTCAAACATACTGTGTGCTGACAAGCACTTAATTGTAATCTTTTGAAAAATTTGGTCTTTATTGAATAAAGAACCTGAAATGTAATCCTTCCTTACAAGAGGAAAAGATTGAGCAAGGTTTGTTCTGCATTATCTGAGATATATTTCTAAGCCTCCAAAAGCATCTAAAATAGAGACAACCTGAAAACCTCAAGGCTCAAAAAAGGATGCTCATATTATGGTGACTGACAAGAGAAACTGAGGCTATGAAGGGAGGCTTCAGGTTAGAGGAGATATACTGCAAGAGAAGAAAACTAAACTCAGATTAAGTTGATACGCTGGACATCATTAACTAGTGAGATATTTTTCAAACTTCTTCATAAATAGGTGGTTATTCAAAAAAGGACAGAGTTGTCAGTGGAATTCCAAACATTCCAGATCATGTACTATATAAATGACACCTTTTATAATTCAGGATAGGCAGGGCTAAATCTGGATTGTTTTTCTGTTTAACTCTCTGATGTGACTGACCTTTAGATTAAATTTGCTGGAATAGATTTCCCATTAATATTAAATGACACAAAAAAATTTACCTCTGAACTCCAGACTTAGATTTCCTTGGGCTCTTGATTATTTCTGTGCTCCAATTATTTACTTAGCCTACTAATATAAAGATACCCAAACCAATATCATGATCAGCCTACCAATTTCAAAACTGACTGAATTTGAATTACTTTAAACAAAACAGTACTCTGATACAGAGACAAAAAACTTCATTCATTTCTCATCATTAGTTCAAATAATTTCCTGCCTGTTTTATCTGCAAATTATTGAGTGTGTTTTCCAATCCTGAAGAAGGTTCCTTTCCTTGTTACCAGAGGTAAACAAGTAGATGTGTGAGCAGCAGAACTAATGAAGCCTGTTTTCCAAATCTCCATGGGAAGTTTCTGACATTTAATAAAAGGAAAGCTAATTAGCTTTGGGGTTAATAAGTTTGGATATTAATAGGGTCTTTCTCCTCCACCCAGAAACCTGTATTCAGAACTTAACAGTTTGATACTTCCAAGCCTCTGTTATATATAAAAAATCAGCCAACCAGTCAAAAAACCAAATACATAGTGTGATTGAAAAGCCCTATTTTTTGGGGAGCAGTGATAAAAACAGAAAATCTTATTTCCTTTCATAGCAGGAAAAAAAAGTATCTCATCAACTGCATAAATAATATTGAAGACAAAACATGTTATTAAATGTTCTCCAGCAAAACATTGACAGCCCTTGTCACATATTTCCTCTTAACAAATAAAAATACATGTGATCAGCGTGATGGAGGACAGCATGATACTGCTTCAGAAGGAAGTCCTAACACTGCAACCAGTATTCCCTTAGACTTTTTATCCCACAGAAGTCAACAGAGTGCACGGAAAGAAAGGATGCCAACAAAATGCTCATGAGTACATGTAGAGAAATCACTACAGCTGAAATAACTGCTTACAAGCATGCTGGGGCCTGTCATTAACAGGAGGACAATGCTGGTGGAAGGACCAGCTGTGTATATTTGAAAGCTGTATCACTGGCCAAATCTGAGCACCCTCCCAGTAATGCCTGTATGCCATTTTCTCTAGCACCTGAGAAACTTCCAGCCTCTGTGGCATTTTAACGCGTATTCAGATGATACGTGCAAATTGAAATCCAAAACTTTACAGAAGTCAGGAGTCTGAATTTCACAAAAACATGGTATACAAAGTATATGCAAAAATGCACACAAATAAAAGACTTTATACTGAATTTCCCTAAGAATATCCATTGGTTCGTTCTGTTTTACAGAAATTAAAAGTTAAGCCTCCCAAAGCTGCGAGATATTTATCCTTGTCATTTTATTGAAAAGAAACATAAATTAAAGAACAGCTCAGCTCAGTTGCTCACCTTGACAGAAACTTTGGGTCAGGAAAAACTTTAGGTAGGGAAAAAAGGAATATAGCTCATCCAGCATCTAATTAGTAGCCCCAAATTGACACCCTAATTCCTCCAAAAAAAAAAAAAAAGTACAGAATGCTGCATACTTATTTCAACAATACCCTTGTCTCAGTACCAATATATTAGCTTTAAAGTGGTATTTTAGAAATTATTTATACTGTCTTTTAAAAGAATAGGTTACACCTTATTACTTGCATACAAAAAGTGCTCTGCTTTGTATTTTCTGTACCTGGCAATAATCCTAGGACACAGAATTGTTCAAAAAGTCCCTGGAAGCTAAATAGCTATGTTTGAATTATCATTGTGTTTAGGTTTTGGTTAAGCAAATGAATTTCATAAAAACCTTAAACCAATTGATTTTCCCCCTTTAGAAATCGGTCAAAGAATGCATTTTTATGGTGGACCTTAGGCACTGAATCACGACTAGAGAAGCAAGCAAGCATCAAAATGTTCACAGCACCACAAGCTATTTTCTTCTCTGCTTCTGATTCCTAGACAGTTATTACTTTTGACAAAGGATTACACAGAAATATTCCTCTAGGTTTTTGAAAGTAAGGAGAAATTTATTATTAATAGAATTTTTTACCTTAGTAAGAATGTTGTGTCAGAAAGTACCATTCGGGGAGCTTGGGAAGAGATGAGAGACAGGTTGACTTTATGTATGTTGTATCACAGGTTTTAAAGATCAGCCAGTTTTATTTTTTTAATTCATTATTTACTTCAACTTTTTTTAACTTTTGTAGTGACTGCTGATGAACTTCACATATTTTCATTGTACAAATAATCTACAGAAATTGTTGGCTGAAAAACTTGCTCTGTTGTAAGCATGTAAGCCTGTACTTTCACAGTGGAATACATATGTACATGCACACTATTATACTTTTTTCTATTTTGTAGCATGCTGCAGATCAAAAATAATTCAACTGAAATTTTGTAGATTATGTGCCAAATTATTTAATTATTTTTTACCTTACTTTAATTTCTAATCTGTCTGAAAACAATAAGAACTTAAGGATATACATACATGTTTCAAGTATTCAGTAATATATGTTTTTTCCTTTCTATTCTTACCAAAGCTTAGTGGTAAAAAGAACCCAAAACCAATGAGAGACTTATCACTTCAGCTAACAGCTAGATGGACTAGTCCAAATACCTATTTCCCAAAATGGCATTAAATTTAGTTGATTCACTTAGACTATGCAACAACGATTTTGATAGAGGAGGCATGAGCCAGAACTAAGTAATCCGAGAAAACATCAGGTTCTTTTACAAGAATAAATTGTAGCCTGATACGTAATACCTCAAAATTTGATGGTAAATTTTATTCACAATAAGTGTAGCTATTGGATCATTTACGTGACTGATACAGAAAAATGGAACCAACTGCACTTGGGATGAATGTATTAGAGTCTCATTCGAAATAGGTTAATGGACCTGTTCTTTGAAAGTTAGTTAATAACACTGTTGAAAAATCACACTCTAAATTCACAGTATTGTTCTCCAGCTGTTGCTGGTAAACAGTTTAGGAAAACTGTTTTACTTTCTTTAAGTGAGTCGTTTCAGGTATAAAAAACCCATCAAAATAAAATGCTTTACATTCCTTACAGCCCTTGCAAGGGCTTGGCTTCTTGTTTTTTTAATCTGGGGAAATTTCATGGTCATAACATAACAGGCACCTTCACATCACATTCCTATTAGAAATAAGACTTCGATTTGATTCATTTGGTTTCAAATCAGTGTACTCTTCCATGTAAGACAATGTTGGGATGGGTTTTCCTCTGCTATACCCATTTCTGCAGTATGGGCTTTTACTATGCTCAGTTACACAAATCAGGAGCTCTGTACCTCATATCGAAACAGTTTATGCAAAGAAATGAGAAATAATTTCTCAGGATTTTGAAAGCTACTTGTAGATGCACAAGGCTGTCAGATGTCTCATCATAATGAATATGATTATGATCTGCCTCTCTTTTTCCATCACTTCATGACAGAAAGAAACTGAATATCACAAATAAGGAGAAGACCTCAATATATTGAGTCTGTCATTTACAGGTATATAGATTTATGCAGTAATACCGTAAAACTGAAACCCTTATTTTACCCTTGAAATGTGCTTTGATTCATCACACTACATTTCAGAAAGAAGTGAAACAACTGTTTAATCCAGTAGTTGTTCATATTACACTAAAGTGCAGGAACATTTAATGTGTACAGTAATGCTTATGATTGAGCACCACTCTACTAAATAAAGAAAAGGAGCACAAAATAATGTAAAGAATACTAAAAAAAGTTAACCTTATATTTCCTTAATCTGTTTTTGCAGGGAGAGGGGAGTAAGGGTGGGAGTAAGGGTGGAAGATCATTATAGATATATGGTCCAAAAATACAGCCAAAAGTAGATTTTTAGATTGAGGTGATACTTTTTTATTAGACCAGCAGGTTTGGAAAAAGCAGACAAAATTTCTGGCACACAAGTCCTTTTTCAGATCTAAAACAAAAGAGGAAAATTGTAAAGCGAACTGTAATTAAGACATTAAGAACAATTGCCTGGGATTTCATTACATATGCATTAGACTACCCAGGAGAAAAGGAAGGTGTACCTGGGGAGTCAAAGAGACTCAGTAAGGAGGAGACGTGAGAGGTGGTTGCCTTCCAGGGGAAAGAGCTACATGTAATTTATAACTTGTGGAACACTGTGACATTAAGGGGGGGCTGGGGGTGGAACAGGACTTGCAGGTTATAATGGACCAGAAAAACAGTATCTCCAGTGAGTCCATAGTTTTTGGTATTTACTAAGTTATGAATTTGAGTTTCCAGACTTATCTTTCAAAAGTATTTTGTAGGTCATTCTTTAATTAAGTCAGAGCAGTTGCTTCCAACTTGAATTTTGCTTTGAAGTTTCCTGCTTCTGTTTCAGACCTACAGAACTACTTACGTGCCTCAGAGCTTATCTGTTTTTTTCCAACTATACTTAGTCTAATTAAAGATGTTACCCCTACCTGTAAATCTTCTCTTAATTAGCAACTTCATGGATTTGCTGATGGCAAGTGCAAGAGTGGACCACTCCACTGCTATCAAACCAATCGGGAATTAAACTAAGCATGCTGGAATGTCATTTCCTCATTTAAAAAATGCAGTAACACCTTTTCCTCTCTAACAAGACTATGGCTGCAAAATGCAGCCCTTCAAGAATGGAATGTTCTTGTTGAGGTCTAAGAGAACAGCTATCTCATGCTGTAGTGGTTGCTGAACAACAAAATTGTGGTTAAAAATCTAAGTTTCTCTGGTATGCAGGTGTCACAAAGGAAAAGATGAGATAGCAGAACTGACACCTGGAAAGAGTTAAATCAAAGCTGAACTAATTGAAGAATAACATGTTGTTAGTGAAATGGAATAGGACATAAAAGAGTAATGTTGTTGGAAGAGACAGAGGGAAAGTAAACATTGAGTTGATTGGCATACTTTTGAAGAGGGTAGGTCTCCACGGTCAGTGCATATTCCCTACAGAAGTTATATAGGAATGCTAATCAAAGAAAACGTTTTCAGTCTCCTGGGATTTAAAAATTTCCATTGAAGTATCTATCTGGTCTCCCATTTAAAGTCAAAGCCAGAAGACTCAAAGGGCAAACTAAGCAGATGGGACACTGTGAGTGATGCAAGAAATAATGGAATTGTTTGTTGAAGCATTGTACATACAACGATGTTTAAAGATTTATGCAGAATGTAAAGTGACGGAGAGGCCATCGAGCTCACCTGAGAAATTCTGCCATGAAAGCGAACCTTCTCCACCTACCTCCCAAGGGAAAAGGAAGAGCAAATAAATCTGATATATCAGAGAACAGCAATTTCATAATTTCATTTTAAATTTCCTACAGAAGCTCTCAAACTTTCAGTGCTAATATACCATTGTTGTTTTTACTACAAAGCAGGGGGAGAAACATATGGATGCTCCAAATCAGTTATGAAATTACAAAATAACAATGATATGAAACTTCATTAATATTTTGAAGTAGTTGTACAGGAGACACAATGTATCAAGGCTTTAGCGAATACTTTTTGTGGGGGAAAAAACCCACCTGTTAAACAGTCAAACAATAAAAAGATAAATAAGTATATTTTCAAGGGCACAGAGTGCAGTCAGGCAGATAAAACACACTAAACTAAAACCCTTCTGCAAAATGAGCAAAATAGGTTTACACAAAGAAAGATATTACAGAGAAGACCAATAAAGCAGCTCACATTTCAATGATGACTGTCTCTTACAGTATGGTTTATCAAATCCACTTGAATCCTTGCACACTATAACACGCACACAGATCTCTTTCTCCCTCTTTCTAGAGCATGACTGCCATATACTCTGGAGTTCAACAAGTATTCATTGTAGTAATTTGGAAAAGTTATTACAAACCTAATCTCAGGAGTCATGGGCTCTGAGGACTTATAAAAAACAGCCAATGTCCTTTTTTGGCACAGTGAAGAACAGCTTCCCTTGGCCACAGAGAGCGTGCTGTAGGATGGCTTCTGAACTCATCTATCAGTATTGCTTCATCTCCTTCTACCCAATATGCTGGTTTTTTATTTAGCTAAACCACGATAATTAGACAGTCTGCACACTAGTTATTCATATTTTCAGATATTTTTAATCTCTTGTGGCCATATTTTATGGATCTAATCTTAAAAAACACTGCCCTTGCTGCCATTTCTTCTGCTAGTCTTTCTTCAATGAAACTTTTAAAAAACACTTCACTAACATGCAATTTGTGTATTATAGGGTCCACAATAGCTCATTCCCAAACAAAAACTCCAGATCCCAATATGCTATGATTTCTCTAACATTCAGATTCAGACATTACAGTCTGGATGCATAATTTCTTTCAATATTTATGGGGGTCCTGTAGGTTAATGTTCACTTAACAATAAACACATTGTAGTAGGCTTCTGAAATGGTTGAAGAGATTTGTGTTGAAGACACCAGTGATTCCAGAATACGAGCTGATAATGTTGACCTAGAATAGTGTATGACATTATTCTGTAAAAAGAGCAGGAAAAATAATATAATATGATTGTAGTTCTTACTTGTCATATATTTATCATATAAAACAAATTAAGCATGTTTGTCAGGTTAAACAAACAAAAAAAAGTATAGCTACCTTCTGCATTCTGGCTCTCTATTAAAAATAACAACAAAACAAAAATGATGAAACTGAAGACAGAAGATATAAAATACTAAGAAGGTGATTGGATGAAGGCAGTGCAAATGATAAAAATGTGACTTAATTTAGTCTAAGCTCTGGAGCTTCTCTGCCATTTTTCTTTCCTCCTTTGAGAATAATTGTTTAGTATTTTATATTACAGGTCAAGTACAGTTTCAAAAGGAGGCAAATACAATTCAGCAAAAGGATTCCTTAGATAAAATACCCAAAACTGAAATAGAAATACAGTGTTATGGAAACCACCTTAAGATGGTACACAGCAGAAACTTCATCTCCGAGTCTCTTCCCTGTGGACACTGACAGGAGCAAGAAAAAGGATTCTGACTCTAAGGTTGAGCACTGACAAAAACATGGGATAAGTTCCAGCTGCTGCTCGGCCACACACCAAGATAAGAGGAGCCAGATGCAAAGATTCCAACCTGCATACACTAAAAGAAGCCAAAGCCAGATTAGCTCGTGATTTGTGCCCTTCTGCAGAAGGAGCTGGAGGCCAGCTGGGACTACTAAAGACTTAAGAATAGACAAGCAGATCCCACTTTCTTTTTTCTTTGTACAGTGACTCATGTCTTTTATATCTGGTACCAATACTCATTTGTGATCCCTTTCCCTCCCCATGGTCTAGATTTGAAATGATTTTCCCACCTTCCTTGCTTGCATACCCACATTTCAACAAGCCACTTTGATCCAACCTGCATCTTTGTGGTGGGTTGACCCTGGCTGGATGCCAGGTGCCCACCAAAGCCGCTCTATCACTCCCCTCCTCAGCTGGACAGGGGACAGAAAATATAATGAAAGGCTCCTGGGTTGAGATAAGGACAAGGAGATCACTCACCAATTACCTTCACGGGCAAAACAGACTCGACTTGGGGAAAATTAATTTAATTTATTACCAGTCAAATCAGAGTAGGATCATGAGAAATCAAATCTTAAAAACACCTTACCCCCACCTCTCCCTTCTTCCCGGGGTTAACTTTACTCCTGAGTTCTCTACCTCCTGCCTCCCAGTGGCACAGGGGGACGGGGAAGGGGGGTTGCGGTCAGTTCATCACCCGTTGTCTCTGCTGCTCCTTCCTCCTCAGGGGGAGGACTCCTCACACTCTTCCCCTGCTCCAGCGTGGGGTCCCTCCCACGGTAGACAATCCTCCACGAACTTCTCCAATGTGAGTCCTTCCCACGGGCTGCAGTTCTTCACAAACTGCTCCAGCATGGGTCCCTCCCACAGGGTGCAGTCCTTCAGGAACAGACTGCTCCAGCGTGGGTCCCCCGCGGGGTCACAAGCCCTGCCAGCAAACCTGCTCCAGCCTGGGCTCCTCTCTCCATGGGGCCACAGCTCCTGCCAGGAGCCTGCTCCAGCACGGGCTTCCCACGGGGTCACAGCCTCCTTCGGGCATCCACCTGCTCCAGCATGGGGTCCTCCACGGGCTGCAGGTGGAGATCTGCTCCACCGTGGACCTCCATGGGCTGCAGGGGGACAGCCTGCCTCACCATGGTCTTCACCACGGGCTGCAGGGGAATCTCTGCTCCAGTGCCTGGAGCACCTCCTGCCCCTCCTTCTTCCCTGACCTTGGTGTCTGCAGAGTTGTTCCTCTCACATATTCTCACTCCTCTCTTCTGACTGCTGCTGGTGTTGTGCAGTTTTTTTTCCCCCTTCTTAAATCTGTTATCCCAGAGGCGCTACCACTGTCGCTGATGGGCTTGGCCTTGGCCAGCGGCGGGTCCATCTTGGAGCCGGCTGGCATTGGCTCTATCGGACATAGGGGAAGCTTCTGGCATCTTCTCAAAGAAGCCACCCTTGTAGTCCCCCCTGCTACCAAAACCTTGCCACACAGACCCAATACAATCTTAGACAACTTCTTCCTAGTGTGCATGTCAATTATTACTTTCTGGAGGAATCAGATTTAAAATCAAGCTGCCTATGAAGTGACCTTACTTGCCTGTTTTACATAGTTAACTTTTACCAGAATTTCTAGAACATATCAAATAAGAAATGACAGATAAAAAAAATAATTTCTCACAGGGTTCTCTCAGGCACATCTGTCCTGCTATTTATTTTAGTCGGTGTTGCTCCTTACCTTCCGAGCACAGAAACTTCTGTTCCTTGCTCACAAGGGTCTCTGGTGCATGCTTTTAACAGATGTCTTCCTGTAACTGTCATCTTCATGAAGCCCCAGTGAGATGATAATCATCCCCACAGCTTTCAGTTTGCTCTAAGAATCTTCCCTTACTTTAAACTTCTGCTTTGCCTCACAAAAATCAAAACCTTTCTAACAACAGAGCCCTTCTGTCAAGCGTGTTCTCCTGATTTCAAATTTCATCCCTCTAATGAGTTTATAAATACGTTAGCCAACATTTCTTTTGGAAAGACCACACCTTTGATCCACACCTCTCTACTACAAGGCCCTTTTACTAACTATTGAAAAAGGCTAGCAAAAAAAAATTAGAAAGAAGAAAAAAGCCATAGCATCCAGTACAACAGATGTTGTAATCTCTGGATGCTAGTTTGTTGATCCCAGGATTAGAATCCGAAGACCAAAATTATATCCTCCTGGGTTATATTCCTGGGGTGAGACATGGAAAACCCTGTATGCTGAGAACAGAGTATCCTTGAGCCACACTAAGGCACACATGCTCGCCCATCTGCAGAACTTAGGCTTCTACCTAGAGACTGCAAGAAATTATAGTGATCGCGCTTTTTCTATCATAGCTTAATAACTAGAGTATTCACAAAAAAAGTTAGAGACCTTTATTCAAATCCTTCCTCATAGCCCAACGGGGTTCAAATCCTTATCTCTTACCTTCCCAAGAATATTCTAACCATTAGACTGTGAGATTTTCTGGTGCTGCAGGTAACCACACACTGTTTACTTACAACTCCTATTAAGGTTGTAACACTGAATCCAAAGGAATACCAGACTCATAGTGCCAAAAGGGAACAAACAGACGGACTCTCCCAGGGCTAGGTAGGAAGAGGCCATCCCATGTTGTGGTCCTTCCTCTTCTAATTCATTGATGTACAACCCATTAACAATCCTGGGAACAGGAACTGGAACATCAGACTCCATCACGTGTTTCTCCCAGATGACAGGATGCTCCCCAAAGGGATTCAAAGACTAAATTGCTCAGATTGGGTCTGGTGTGGGTGCATGCACAAAATAACATCTCAGGAGCTTCCAGGTCAAACCAAAGGTGTCTACTAAATTTAGGTAATACACTGTGCATTGGGCATAGCTGAATGTGGACCATTAAACTGCCATGTTGAATGCACGTGCTGAGTACTTCTTCATGTATAGACTGAACTTTCTACTTCAATGTTTCCACTGCTTCCTATTTCCAAGCTGTTCCTCAAGCATCAGGTCCTAATTACACTCCTCTCTCCATGTGCCCAAGCTGTGTGACTGGTTACCTCTGGAGAACTAGATTAGACAGACACACTCCACCACTAGTTCCTTCTTTTCTTTTAATTATCTCACTATGAAAGAGGATTCATTTTGCTGCTGGTCTTTACTAAGTGTTTACCCATCTGATTACTGCCTTGAAACCACCTGAAAAAACTCATACATGGGAAGATCTTCAAGGAGCAGGAAACCATTGAAGCATTCTATCTTTTTTTATCACTAGCAATATAAATGCTTAAGCACATCTTCTTCCCTTCCCATTCTCTTTACTTTCCAATATAAATGGCAGAGATGCTCATTTTCACATCTAGCCCAAGATCAGCTGTGCTTGACTAATGACACTGAAGCTAAACAACAACGTTCAGGAAAAACCAACATATACTACATTAGCATACCTATATGCCTATATTTTAATTTCATGGAGTTTTAGTGATGTGTGTTTCTCACAGAAGATTCACTATGTAAAATTCAAGGTGTCTGGAAACAGTT
This sequence comes from Gymnogyps californianus, assembly GCF_018139145.2. Classification (NCBI taxonomy): domain Eukaryota; kingdom Metazoa; phylum Chordata; class Aves; order Accipitriformes; family Cathartidae; genus Gymnogyps; species Gymnogyps californianus. Next base: position 19,502,381 of record NC_059479.1, read on the forward strand.
TAAACATGCACACACATACACAGAGCTCGTAATCACTGAGGACTCTGCACAACAGAGGTAGCTTGCATTAATTCAGCCTGCAAAGATATGCTTACAGAGCTATAAAATAAAAGCAGCCCCACTAAAGCCAGCTGGAAAACCCACAAATGCATTTAATCACATATTTAGGTGTTTACTAGATTGGGGACTACCTCCCCATTGGAAATGAAAATGACCCCAATGTGAAAACTGGTATTAAGTCAACTTCAATATATTAAATACATACACCATTTTGGATTATTAATCCTTACTGTAGTAAAGAGAACAGTCAGCATGTGATGCTGTACAAGATAGTAGAATACATCCCGTCACTTACGTTATTGAAAAGAAGTTTCAGACGTATCCAGGCGAATCTTTTTGTATGTAAGGTCACGTACAGTGAAAGAGGAAAGCAGCACATCCATTTAACTGTTGGCTCGTACCTTAAACCAGCATAGAACTTAAAACAGGACTTAGCCAATTACTAACATCAGCTTTATCACCCTAATAAATAACACGACACATTAAGCATCAAAGCTTCCTTCAAGCTGGACACTTCGAAGAAAGTCATTACCTTCTGACTGTTCTTACCAAATACAGAGTCTATTTAATATTACGTGATTGTCTCATCCAGATTTCTTACAGATGTGCAACCATCAGAAAATCCACAAAGGGACTAATTGCCTGAATTCTGGTCTAAATTCTCATCCCTTGGATTAATTCCTTTAGGCCACAAAGGTAGATTATTAAGAAGATAATTTCTATAAATCCTTGGTAGTACATGTGGGAGGGAGCTTATCATAAAAACATGTCTGCAAACTTGCTTTTATTATTTCTCCTGCTAAAATATACATCAGTATTGCCAAATTTACAGACACTGGGACTAAATACTTCAAGTGACTTAGAAGTGCAAGTCTAATCAGCAAAGGTGACATTTATACTTGGGGAAACGAGCCTTATTTAAAGTTAAGGGATTTAGAAGACTAAATCAATTTTGAGAACAGGACTTTGACTGCATCTACTTGAATAGATACACATAGAGCCGAGTTAGCCCTGCTTCTGTTTGGGCTGTGGAAGTGATGAATGACAAAAAAGCGCCTATTTTCTAGTCAGGCTCTAGCTGGGCCAGCCCAGCGTCTAGTGCTGCAGTAGTGCAGGAAACCAGATGAAGGGCCAGGAAGGACCTTTATATTGCTTTGTGACAAATACTACTCAAAAGACTGATTTGTGTACAGTACAAAAAATTAATCCCTACTATTTTTGTTGCTTTTTCTTTGGGTTTATTCATCTCTTTGAGAATGGTCACAAAAAAGTTTTCAAAGAATCTGATGTTCTCATGTGTCTTTCTTCATCATGGGAACTACCAGTGTACTATTTTAGTGCCTTTACCCCCTGTATTACCACAGTCTTTTTTACTAGTCCTGTCTGACAGTCTCATCCTATAAACAGAGCACACTATAGCCACCTTTATCAAGAAGGAAGTGAAGAGCCTCCATATCTGGAAACAAGTGCAATGCCTACAGCTGAAGAATCAAGACTCAGTTATTAGGAATTAGCCCTCCATCACTGACAGATGATTGCCACATACTGCCGTTAATGGGTTAAATTAGCAAACATACTGTAAAATGTATACCTATCTTTAATTGGGCTAGCTCTTTCCTTCTCAGAGGGCAAACCACTGGCAATGGAGAGCTTTCTTTTACTTATCCTGCAGGGACTATTTTATTTTTAGAAGTGATGAAGTGTTCAGCATGCTATTTCAGACAAGCTGACATTTGGAGATTTCACTCTTAAGCTTCCCCATTATTTATCAAGGGACTTGTTAAAAATAAAGAGATGTTAGATTTTTGTTTCAGGTATTTAGCTTGTCCTATCAAAGGAATCCCTTGTTTCAGGATGCCTTTGTTACTGCCTTTGCCTCTTCCTGTTCCTGGCATTACTGCATGTTTTCTACCAAGGGACATCAGTATCTGAAGTGATAACTGGCAAGAAACCTGGCACACAGACAAAATCAATATCATTTTGAAAAATTAAATTGAGAGGTGACTATCAAAGGAGCTCTGTATTTGGACGTAGAAGGAAATATTTCCTTCCCTCCCTCCCAAAAAATGGTTGTGAAAAACTTAAAAAAAGAACTTAAAAAAAAGTAAATTAGTGTTTTTCTTTTAAATAAAAGCCAAGCTAAAGAGCTAATTTTTCAAATGAGTCAAAAAGAAAGCAAGCTGACTGAACAAATGCCAGCCATCCAGAGTTCAATAAACCCAGCTCAGCCTGTGCTCTGGGTTAGCTGTATCATAACATTAGCTCGTCTAGTGAGGATAGCATGGCCTAGCTAAAATTCTACATCTTAGAATCATTCTTTACTCCTGGAGTCCTTCAGTTCATGTTTATTTTATTGCTGATAAACTATATTTCATAAAAGGTCTCGTATAAAAATCTAACTTAATTATTAATATTCATTCAGTCGGAAATAAGTTACATCAGACACTTTCTAACTTTTCTGGTGAAAGATAAGTACTATTTTTGTTTGCTTTGATATAGCAGTAGAAATTCCTAGCCCTGATCAAGAGATTCGTTGCAAAAGTCTGTGTTACACCAGCCACGAGCTCCAACAAAGTTCTCCACCCTCTGCACGTGCCCTTACACAACTGTGATGCAAACACAAGCTCTTAACTAGACTTGTATTGTGCCCTTGAAAGCAGAATCACTTCACAGTAGACAGATGATATCTGTGCTGACTATAGGTCATTGAGTTCTCTGCATGTTTTGAGATACCTAAAGCAACACATTATGTACTAGGTTTCACAGGCACAATATATAAGTTGTGTCTTCCTGAACTGAATGGTTGCAAACTCACTCTCCATGGTAATTTGTTCTCCAAAATCATGACTTCACAAACTAATTAATCTTCTTCTGTCTTCTAACCAACAGCTAATTATTTTTTCTTCACGGTGTTATGAATGAGGTTTAGCAGTTTACTTTGTTGCTTCAACTCTTCCGTTTATAGAAACTGTCTGTAAATAATAAAACCCCCTATTTTTAAAGGCTACTAGAAAGGCTATATACCAACATAAAAAAACAGTTTTAAAATAAAAGGTTCATTTAAAAAAAACTACACAAACAGAAAATACACAGAGATCGTTAAATTCCTCTAATCAATCCAAAATGGCACTGCAAGGGAACGTCACATTCATATCTATTTATGCTTTAACTTCCCCTTCATCACCATGAATAAATTAGCACCCTTACCAGTTCCACCCTTGGCCTCTTTTTTTTGAGATGCAAAAGATTTATAGAATCAAAGACGTCACTTGTACTCTAGCTCAATAGATTTCACTCATGCTGCAGTGAAGAGTCATGTCCTTATAGATAACTCTGACATTGTTTTCTAAATCATAAAAATTCATCATCAGAACCCACATGTTTCTGTTCAATATTCGCCTTGAGGCTGAATATCATACACAAATATGGAATGTAACAATTCTGAATGTAACCACTGCTAACTGAATCATGTGATTTGATAACAATTGCTTGTGCATTTTACAACAAGGTAGAAAACCTGTCACTTGATACAAAGCAAAAAACGACTTACTACTGCGTTTTTGGTAATAAAAAAATAGACTAAAATATTTATAATATTTCTGTAAAACTGTTTGGAAGATGCATTAAAAAAAGTCATTAACATTTACAAAGGATACTCAATAAAGCCATTATAAGTAGAATTTTATTATAAAATGCACTCTATATCGCACCTTACTGAACAGCCTTGCAACTCTTTCCACTGAAATCTTAAGCTTACACACAGAATAATACCACCTACTTTACAATCCCCTAATTATAACTGAACAAAGTGAACTTGTGTGATGACAGTGTCACTTCCAATTCTAATTCAGGGAAACGACGTAACTCGTTCTGAGTGGGAAAAAAGTATTACTCTGGTTGAAATGGTGCAATCACACCACGTAAAGAAAATGTGTTAAAACCAGACTCCAATGTGGCTCAGGAGCAAGACTTATGCATACCATAGTGATTTCAGCTAGCAGTGGTGTCATTTCAGCAATCTCAAAATCAGAACTGAATATCAGCATTGTTTTAAGGCAATGGAAATTTCTATAGGAATGCAATTATTTTTATTAATTCCAACAGAAGCTTGCCTCCTGTCTGGAAAGTTCCCTTAGCACTTCAAGCACTCAGACATATTCAATTCTGCAACAGTCTACCAGCAGCAATGCTTAGCAGTCTCAGGGTTCAAAAGCAGCACAGTCAAGCAAGCTCAGAGAGATTTAGGGTTATTTGAAGTAGCTTAAAATTAAACACAATTTCAGTTTTCTCACAATAAAGTCTCAAAATCCTTAATTTGCTAGGCTTAAAATAAACAATTGTTTAACTACAGACTTTTTTATGATAATTATTATTATTTCATTACCTCTTGCAATATGTATATTTCTGTTCCAGCCACTTTCAGGAGTCTTTTAGCATTTCAGAATTCATATTTTGCACTGAAATGACAGGCAAGTCTAACCTTGCCTAATAGATATTTTTAGAAGAACCATAAAAGATCTCTAAGTAGTCATTAATCACAACTGCATACTCTCATAGAAAATTGTCCCATTTAAAGACTCACATCTTGCAACCACTTGAACACAGGCAATTTCGCTCACGGGAATAAACCTACAGGACAAAGGGTGGTATATATGAAAGTGTGGTGGGTTGACCCAGGCTGGATGCCAGGTGCCCACCAAAGCCACTCTATCACTCCCCCTCCTCAGCTGGACAGGGGACAGAAAATATAATGAAAGGCTCCTGGGTCGAGATAAGGACAGGGAGATCACTCACCAATTACCGTCACGGGCAAAACAGACTCGACTTGGGGAAAATTGATTTAATTTATTACCAGTCAAATCAGAGTAGGATCATGAGAAAATAAAACCAAATCTTAAAAACACCTTACCCCCACCTCTCCCTTCTTCCCGGGGTTAACTTTACTCCTGAGTTCTCTACCTCCTGCCTCCCAGTGGCACAGGGGGACGGGGAAGGGGGGTTGCGGTCAGTTCATCACCCGTTGTCTCTGCTGCTCCTTCCTCCTCAGGGGGAGGACTCCTCACACTCTTCCCCTGCTCCAGCGTGGGGTCCCTCCCATGGCAGACAGTCCTCCACGAACTTCTCCAACGTGAGTCCTTCCCACGGGCTGCAGTTCTTCACAAACTGCCCCAGCATGGGTCCCTTCCATGGGGTGCAGTCCTTCAGGAACAGACTGCTCCAGCGTGGGTCCCCCGCGGGGTCACAAGCCCTGCCAGCAAACCTGCTCCAGCCTGGGCTCCTCTCTCCATGGGGCCACAGCTCCTGCCAGGAGCCTGCTCCAGCACGGGCTTCCCACGGGGTCACAGCCTCCTTCGGGCATCCACCTGCTCCAGCATGGGGTCCTCCACGGGCTGCAGGTGGAGATCTGCTCCACCGTGGACCTCCATGGGCTGCAGGGGGACAGCCTGCCTCACCATGGTCTTCACCACGGGCTGCAGGGGAATCTCTGCTCCCGCGCCTGGAGCACCTCCTCCCCCTCCTTCTTCCCTGACCTTGGTGTCTGCAGAGTTGTTCCTCTCATATATTCTCACTCCCTCCAGCTACAATTGCTGCTGCACAGTAACTTTTTTCCCCCTTCTTAAATCTGTTATCCCAGAGGTGCTACCACTGTTGCTGATGGGCTTGGCCCCGGCCACCGGCAGGTCCGTCCTGGAGCCAGCTGGCATTGGCTTTATCGGACATAGGGGAAGCTTCTGGCATCTTCTCAAAGAAGCCACCCTTGTAGCCCCCCCTGCTACCAAAACCTTGCCACGCAAACCGAATACAGAAAGCAATGTTATTGTGTGTTCAAGGGTTCACTGAATCTTCACTTGTTCAGTACTTGAATATATCTCTGGCTGTGCCTTGGCATCCCAGTTTGACACTAAGCAGCCCACAGACTGTACCTACTGAGCTGTTTTATGGACATTCAGCAGATCTGAAGAATTGGACTTAGATTTCTGAATAAACCAAGCTATAACAAGTTTAAGTACCTCTACATAATAATCTCATGTCCATATGCAGAGTGTCAGTCACTGGATCCATACTGAATATGAATGCAATGTACAGTTGCTCTGCGCTTCCACACAGTGTGCCCAGTAACATACAGGTATTGTACAAATTCAGTCATGGAAAGATAATAGGAAATTAAATGTGTACTCAGACGCTTGTGTTTGGGGAGAGTTAAAGGTCGCTATATGTTCTGCTGAGTTTTTTGTAGGAAGGAACAAACAGAGAAATTTCAGCTGACAGATCAGAAGCTTTGTCTATGTTTGTTCATTTTCAAGTAGCAGAAAAAGAGTGGGCCAATGTACCATGTCTCTGATGCCTCTCTCTTAACAATACAAGTATTTGTCCAATGAGAGGAGAAAGTCTGTGGATGAAAAGTGGATGAAAATTAATCACATTTTTAGTAGGGTCAGGGTCCATATAGCTCAAGCAGCCAACCTGACTCAACATGTAACCTCACAATTGCTCATGTAGGCAGCAAGAACACAGCTAGAGAAAAATATCCAGCACAACCTTAGACTGGCATAAACTCATCACAAAACAGCACAATAACTTCTTATGCCTATTCTGATAGCACAGTTTTCTCCAGCTCTCTTTTAATCTATTATTCTCACTGAAGTCTTTGGGCTTATACAAGAAGTCTGTTCCTTACGTTACCAAACTCCCATGCAAATTAGTAGGAGAAAAGGCTAAATAGGACCTAGCCCAGTACTCAGAATGACTTTGGCAGCTCTCAGAATATGCTTCACGGAGAAGGTTATATAAACCTAACTATGCAAAACTCAGGGTTCAGGAAGATGCTCTGTGTCCCCTTGCTCAAAGGCAACAGGAATTGCCAAGAACTGAACATATTTAAAAGTCTGCATCCGCTTTTCTTCCCCTATTAGTATTCATTATCAGACTGTTACGAAATGGAGACATAAGTATATAAATAAAACTCCTCTGGTAATGGTTTAGGAATTTAATCCTTTAACCTTTCATCTTTAGAGCTATCCTTATTCACATAGGGATCTCTCAGCATGTGAGTTACAGCAGCTCAGGTCCAGGAGGAGTTTGCCCCTTTAAAATGCAGCACTTCACACTGAGAAATGACTTACTGGTTTGGGCTCTATTTTTTCATAACAGATATCGCAAGTTGCTCTACCTTCCAATCCCATTGATGTTAATGGGTAAAATTCTAAGGTTACAATTTAGTCCTGCTTCAGCTCCCACTGAGATGAATGACAAAAACTTTGTACTGCTTTCGGTGAAACAGGATTGGGAGTTCAGTTTTACCTCAGGCCTGGCTCATGCAGGTTTTGCACTGAAGTCAGCAGGACCCGGCTTGAACAAAGATTAAGGACCCCAAGATCCAGCTTAGTGTGATCTGAATCTCTCAGTAACTAACAGGATTAGGCCCGTACACATTACTTTAAGTGGAAAATGACGTTGAGAGAAAATGAAACATACTTCTATTTGACTGATTTGTTTGAGATTTGAAGAAGAGACCTGGTACTTCAGAATAATATAAGAAAGTACATTACAACCCAGTAAAATATGAGGACATATGGAAGAACTCTGTTCATCTGTATATTCATCAAAATAAAACTTATTTGCAACTCATATGTCTATCAGCTGTAGCAGGCAAATAACTTTCAAGGTACAGCTATGGCATTATGAGCTCAAAGGCAGGAATATATTTCATCTATTTAATGCAGCGGAGAAGGGCTTGTATACCTCTTCATTTATAAATTGAAATGCATTGTGAGGCTACATGAATAATGAATATTAAGAAAAGAAGGCACCTGCTGCCAACAGGTCTAAGAAATCCAAACTTTAACACAAACAGGTTTAAAATGCATTTCTGAGCTTTTCCATTTTTCCCAACTTGACAGCTTTGAGAAGGCTCTACTGAGCAGAACGGGTGCTGCTTCCTTTAAAGTACACTATTTAATTTCCTCTGACATTTGGAAAACTTTCACTCCATTCTGCTCTTTCTCCTCTTTGTGTTATTTGTTAGGCTCTCCTTTTCCTTTCTTGTCTTTTGTGTCAGAAAATAGACTAAATGATTTGTCTCGTCACAATAAAAGAATAGCTCATACTGTTTTTCTTTCACTTCTGTTCTCTATTACTTAACTGCAGCCCTGGCTGGTTCTCTGTATTATGGTTTCCATCTCAGGAATTAATAAATTAAACAGAACAAAAATTAAATTAGACTTGGCAGGCTTGCAGTAGCTAGTGATTTAGGTGCTTCCTCACATCAAATTGAGAGGGAATGTTTCAGTATCCTAGGGGAGACCAAATGAGATTAATACGTTGAAAGAGATTAAAATTTGTTAGGAAGACAGAAAGAATAGGGATCAACTTTGGAAAAAGATCTGAAGAGCAACAATTTTATTTTCTCAAGATCTCTTTGAGAAAGAAGGAATCATTTGATCTATCCAAAGACCCCTTTGGAAATTTGGCATTTGATACTGAAAAGTATCAAAATATCACATACTTTCTGACAAGCTGATATCACTTCTATCTGAAATTTTTATTTTTAACTCCAAGTAGGATAAAGCAAGCATAAATTTTATTGGTGATACACTAGAAGTGAAATTATCGCAGAATTAAAAGCATGGACTCTAACTGATTTTGCATGCTCTCAGTTTGTATGTCACATTTCTTTAAACACAAGTGGGTCAGGGCAGTTCCCTGGAAAGACATGGAGACTGTCCTGAGCGACATCAATCCACAGTCTTCCACATAGGGTTGGCAGAGAAATGAAAGGAGACAGTCACAGCAGGGCCAGGGAGTCTGCAAGTAGCATTCAAGCCTTAAAAGCGATGGAAATACCTCACTAAAGACCAGAGGGGATGAAGCAGAGTTTGCCACAACTCAGAAAGTCACCAAGTTCACGGAACTCAAACCTGGAACTGAGGACTCACCTGGAAAGACACAGCAGTTATGGGGAGAACAGTTCACATTCCCTGTGCATTCCGAGCTGATCATTTTATATCATTTAAAAGCCTTTCAGTCTTTTGGGGGAGCGCACCATAAGGAAAATGTCCAGGTGTAACAACCTCAAACTCCTGACCGATTCAGCATTGCCTCGTGACATGTCAAGACACGGTTAGAACAGAACTGTGGATCACCAAGTCTGATCTTTCTTCCAAGAAAACAGCAGAGCACGCAATAACTTATTTTACCAGAAGCAAGTTCTGGGTCCACAAATTATAACGAGGAAACTGCACTGAATAATTTATAACAAATATTTATAACAAATAATTTCCTTTCTTTTGCATTAACAAATAGCCACTTTCTCAAAAAAAATCTGTAACTTGAATCTGATAATTTTCTACTTAATTTTCATTAATTTCCTACTTTTTTATAGTCATACTAGAAATTTCAATAGTGTTTCTTACTATCAACTGGTCATATCAAGTGGTATTATTTACTTTGCTGATAGTTCATATAACTGGTATTTCTGGGGGTTTAAACAGCAGTCCCCCATGAAATCTATGCAGGACTGCTGAACAGGATGTCTGTCCGCAACTCAGCACTCCCAAGTCACAGCCCAGTATATTAGCTTAAAGTGCTGATATAGGTGATTTTGCACTAGAATATCAGGCCTGTGAGTGACATGTGAGGCACACCATTTGTTTTGCAATCTTTATTAGGGAGGTAGTTACCACCAAGAAGTGGCGGGTATCGAGAGTTAATAACATCCTAGGTGAACTGGGGCAGTTACCCGAGCAAGATTTAGCAGAGGGCTCCTGTCATGGCTCTGATACATGAGCAGAAAGCATACCTTTAATCATAGTTTACATGTTCATGCAACAGTACTGGCATTCTGAAGGAAAAAGCACATCCAGGCACGAGACAAAGGGAAAGGAAGAGCACAAAGTGCACTTAACAGGAACTGTTTAGTTTGCCAAACCTGTTTTCACCTTGTCGTGAATGTTAAGTTGTCATGTTAATCAAGTAAATTGGAGCCAACTCAACACAAAATCAAAAATATTAAAAATAAATATATTATCAATCCAACAGAAAAGCATGTCTTTACATTTTGACTGAAAAAGAAGTCTAATTAAATTGCTAGTGCCAGACAATACTTGCAGTCAAACTGAGTAGTATGTTACTGCTCTGCTCCCTGGAATACAGCACAAATGCCTCAAGAAAAAAATCCTAATTGGTTAAAGAAATATTCAAGTCTTTCTGTGTGATATACTGAGGGATTTTGCACCTGATGGTAGTATCAGAGAGATAAGAACATATAAAATGATACACAGTATTCAATGGAAAAGTCTGGGGAAAGGAAAGCAAAAAAACACAGCCAACTCAAATATACAAAATTACATCTTGTCGCTATATAGCTTTTACCTACTAATTAAAATGAAGGAACTACTCAATCACCTTCTTGTCATGCATTATTCCACTTTTGAAAGCCTTTTCTGATTATTCCCACAAGCAGGCCTGTGTTCATTCCATACAAAACATTTCCTCCTGAACCGACCTGTATTGTCTTATTTTTATAACTAACTGGAGGAAATACATCTGTTGTGATGGTCACACAAAACTAGCCCACTATTAGACATGATGGCACAGCAATCAAGCAGGATTTATTACTACAATTCACTGTAAGTGGGGATATAATCATAGCCCTTCTTTCTCCACCAGAGCTAAGAAAACCATGAGGTGACTGGCTATTATTTTTTTGTCTGTTCGCTTTGGGTTCTAAACAAATACACAGAACCATGCTGCTTTTCAGATCAGACATTTGCGTTCAAGTATATTCAATTCTAAACGAATGCACCTAGAAGCCAAATTGAACCATGCTATTTATTTGGCTTTGGGACTGGCCTGCTAGGTAACGATCAAGATTTTTCATGGTAAATGTGACTAGTCAATGAGAAAAGTTAAATAAAGATATCTCTGTTAACAAGCGAAATTGGAATAACACGTTACAAAGCAGACTCAGCTTTTCAGACCCTTCATTATGGGACCTATCTAAGAGGTCATGTGATTAAAGCTGAACAGAAATATCTATACATTTTTGTTTAGAAAGCTCACCAAGTTTAATACATTTAATAATGTTAGTTACGGCTGGCTTCTTGAGCCAGATCTAATAAAAGGGTTTTAGCACCGAGACACCAAAGCTTCAGATTTCCTGCCCTCTAGGATGAGCCCATATCCCTGTTAGTGCACAGGCATCCTATGCAACACACAAGAGAACGGAGACCCTTCAAAATGGAGACAAAGCTTCACAGATGAGAGCTTCCTCTTACCAGAAGTCACTTTACTGAAGACAGGAATAAGTCTTAAACTTGACCTATTAGATGTTTTGCTAAGAGCTGCACTAGGACACTTCTGTCTGCTTTGCAATTGCTGCAACTGTTGAAAAGAGGTATCCATACCCTCTCTGTTGAAGAGCTGAACAGACTAGCACTTTTCTTTTAAAAGATTGCTATTAGTATTAAAAGTAGCCAGATAATAGTATTCATGTAATTCATATAATTAGATAATTTGCCCTGAGATAACTCTACATGGGGAGATTTTAAGCAAAAAGGACAGGTAGCACGTTGAGTAGCAACTAAGTGGTGCTGTTTAGGTTTATAATTCTGGCCTCTACTTTTCACATAAATTCTATTTTATAGCTAGCCCTTAAGGATATCAACTAGGTGAGAAAAAATATCAGAAAATCTTTTTAAAACCCTCTTTTTTTTCCAGCCCAGTCACAGACATTAGTAGGTGAAATCCCTTTGCAATAACTGTCTAAACATTGAACTTAATTTTATTTCTTTGTTAATCAAAATGGTCATTTGAGAAATAATGATCATCCTGAACACTCTCCAAAGACTACAGAGGAATTATCCTAAATTTAATGAGTGCTGGATAAGTCTACAGAGCATCTTCATTTTAATTTATGAAATTGGTATTTCATTTGTTGACCATTTGTACATGTTTCAAAAAAAGAAATCATTGTAGATATCCAGAGTTAATTGATGTGTTCATTAAGACTGTATGCCCATAGGTAAAACTGTATGACCATAAACTTCAATGAAAAAGCCATACTTAAAACTCGCCTGCTTGTTAAAAACATTACATGTAAAGTTATTTATTGCAGATCTGCAAGACTGAAAATCAGTTCCTAAATGAACTTTGCAGTTTCCATAACATTATTTAGCTCAAATACTTAGACACTAATGCCCTTATGATTTTGCCAATTAACAAGTACTACAGAATTTTCTAGGGGGAAAAAAAAAGAGCAAACTTTTCCACTTGACTCAACATGCTATTCTTTGCAATCTCAAGGGGAAAAACGTAAACAAGAGTAACATTTTAAAGAACAAAGTTATGTGTTTTTTATTCATAAATAATCGATCTACACATTTCTATCAATTTTCCTGTGAAATTTACTGGGGTGATCAGGCTACAGTTAAAGTACCTGTAAATCAATGTGTGATGCAAAGCTCCATCTTTCTCATTTGGAAAATAGAGGATTATTTTATATAAAGGTATAATGCCTTAGCTCTCATCATACTCTGTATGTTTCTGCTGAAACTATTTTCTTTTTAATAAAGCATGAGCGAAATCATGGCCACACTGAAAAAATAAAAAAAAAAATTGCTCCTTTGACAATTCAGGTGCCTGAATTTCACATAACATTTTCATACATATTAGTATATTTTGTGATCAGATAATTTTACTATCACTAGCAAGTCATAGTCTCCTTAAAAAATCCTCTGAAATAGGAAGGCATTACTATCTGCATGTTAACAAGCAGATGCAAATGTGCAAACGCTGACATGAAACATTTCTAACATTCCTTTTCTCCTTTGACAGTCAAATGCCCCACGGCCATTGGTATAACCTAGTCATCCCCTGGGGTTTTCTCCAAATTTACAGTTCTCCTCATAATGATTGAGATTCTCTCAAGCACCTTCTTCTTTTCACATACTGAAATTACGTTCCATCCACTCCCACAACAAGGACTGTGAAATTATCCTTGGAAATCAACCCCTGAAGTTATGTATACACTGCCTTCTTTTACCTATAGCATCAATAAGAGGAAAATCATGCTGATGCCTGGTCCTCCAGCACCTAATATACAATATAGCATCACTTCTGATCAGTACTTGCTGTCTGCAATGAATACATTCATGCGCTTGGAAAGCAATGTGTCATATCATGTGTTTCTAGAGGGTGAAATAAACTACAGACTTTCCAAATTTAGCAAGATTTTGAGATTGAACAAAAAGATGATAATTTAGTTTTCAAACCAGCAATTGTGGGTGGCTTAGGGACAATGTATGGCCAACATACATTCAAGGATGACTAGCCAGCTAGACAAAATACCTGGAGGTATTCTATGGTAAATCAAAGCTATTAGCAAATATTCCTCTGGTAATGATTTAAAGAGATGTAAATACTGGCCATATACTTTGCACAAAAAGGTAAGTCTATTCTAAAACTCCCAGTGTTCACCCCTGCACTGCCTATTGCAGCCCTACCTACACTTCTTTCTTGTTAGAAGTGCGCTCTCTCTCTCTCTCAAGGGTCTAACTCAAAAGTGGGAATTTCCCATTGACAAGTGGGAGCATGTTGCTTTTGACAAGGAAAAAAGGTGGAATATGATTTATGAAGATCTAATACCATTTGAAACAACTCACATCTATCTCACTTAAAGGAAAGCACAAAGGAAATTTAGTAAAGAACAACCCTTAAGTCGATCTGACATTTGCTGTCCTGTGTATGAAAAAGCATTCCCTTATAAATATTAGACTTCATAGCTATATAAGAACCCATAATCAAAATTAATATGAAGAAAAAGCTTTTTTTAAAAAAAAAAACCCACCACACCATATTGAACAGGTTGATAAAGGTATTTCATCAAAACAGACAACCTCTACCTTTAACACTAGAAAAGACACAAGACAGAAAGTAGTTATTATTTAGCTCTAAATCCCAAAGCATTAAACAGGGTGCAACTCCTATCCATAGTGTCAGGATACATTAATTGCCTCTACATTAATTACACTGCTACTACTGAAAGATCTCACAGAACCTTGTTTTCTTCTAAGTCCATGAGGTCTAAGACTGTTGTGTTCATGTCAGCTTTCAGTAAAGACAGACCTAAGCCACAGAAATAGATGCCAAACACAAAACTATTCCCAAGTCTTCACTGTTTGGTATTTTAATTCAATAGATTTTAAAGAAAGGGGCCAAATATAACACAGGAGTACAGAGATTTAGATTCTGAGTTCCTAACAAGTCCTTATCATTATGAATGTTGAAAGCTTTTCAGAGACAATCAAAGGATAAGATCTTCTCTTTGAATCTGTGCCACTTAATTCGACTGATTGTTAACTTTTGTTCAAATTCTAGTTTAGATGAGCATTATTCTCAGACGACATTCTCAGAAATGCAAGGTTAGCCATATTGGATAAATTAATTCCCTTTGGATGTTACAAACTCCCCTTTCTTGCAGGCCTCAGCTCTATTAATTACCAGTGTTTTGCTTTACAATCTGACATTTAAAGCTAGAACTCTGTTAGCTTTATTCATACGAGTTGTGAGACCCATGAACTGGTGTAGAGCTCACTGCCTGTGCAGGGTACATACAGCAATGGAAAAAAAGGAGGAAAAACACAGCAGACATTCCAAATGTGATCCTCTGAGAGAAAAAGAGGACTGGGGCAGAAAAGGAGCAATGGAGACCGAGTACCAGAAAAGCTGTTTAAACTATTCATAAACAATAAAATTAAGAAAGATGTTGATGAAAGACTGAAACATGGCGCTGTAATTCACAGCTAGTGTGTTGCTTCAATACAGCGTGTTGTGTGGACACTATTGTGTCCAAGCAACTTTTATGTCAGAAAGCAGTCTATTATTTATAGAAAAGTGAAGGAGATAAGATAAGCATGGAGAAGACACTTCATAAGTAAACCAAGGGAAGTCATTAGTGACTTAGGAGAGGGCAATTTCTGTTTGGCTGAGGAGTGAGAATGCAGCATTAGAAGGTCCAGAGAGACCTGCTAGCTGGTCTGAATAATAATGCTTTCTACAGATCCCACAAGGAAAAGTTCGGTTTTGTTCCTTGGATATTTATTTTCTGTGATTTCCTGTTTACTAACATGTGGACTTCTCTAGGGATTGAAGGAATATGAGCATTTCTTTTAAACAGATTAAATATTTGATGCAGGGGATTTCAAAACATACTGTGCTGCAACTCTCCTAATTTCCGATGAATATTAATACGTTTCAAACTTGCAATTAATTTGGTTATATGCAAGATTCTGAAAACAGGAAGTTTTTATTTACAGGGATTATATTCTTACTGGGGTGAAACCATGTTATTAAACCAGACATTTTTGGACAGCTATTAAAAACCAGTAATTTTCATAATCTAAAGCGGAAAAAAATTATGTGCTTTTTTAATATGACAAGATTTTCTGAAAAATCAAGTGTGTTTGCCCTCTTATTACACTAAAACTTTATCAGCTCCTTTGGGAATGGCATTTAACACTAGCATCTGTTTTGTTGTGCCAGATAACCTCCCTCTGCCTCCCATCGGATACCTTCTCTAAGGGCCAGCAAAGTATCACATGAATACTTCTGCAATTATTTCAAGGCCACTGCCTTGTACAAAACAGAAGATTTATACGGGTCAGATTAACCAAAGGCTCTTACATCACTCTGAAAAGTGTCAAGCTGTGTAACTCTCTATGTCAAACAGTAAAGGAGCCAAATACCAGCCAAATATTATTCCTCCTCCTGTCAAGATAATGAGCTTGATTCTATTCTTTCTTAACACTAATTTTATGGAAGTTATCGTTAGTACTATCTCTTCAGATCTTTGCTATTCTGAGAGAAAAGGGAATCAAGTACAAAGGTTTCAGGAGTCAGTCCTGTAAACTGATTTCTTTATATTTTTTCCTGTCAAAATTGAAATTATAATGATAATGTATTATTAAAATCCAGGCAAAACTTGCCCATATGGCATTTCTTACACAAGTATGATTGTAAGGACAGAATTACTCTCCTGTTAAAACACAAAAGATAGTTTGTGATTATAACATCAATGTTTTCAAATAATCATAAACAAATCACTACTGTGAATAACAGAGAGGTTCAGTAAGCACTCCTCTCCTCCCTCCATCACCTGAGACACACTGCCTACAGAAGGACAGAACAGAAAATATCCATCTAAGCAAATGGAAACAAAGCCATTTCACTGGACACACGATTCCTCCCATTTGTTCTCAACTACTTTCTACATCTATCAGACTGTAAACTGACTATGGGGAAGAAACCTGCAATACACCTGTCACACCCTGAAGAGTTATCAAGCTTTCAAACTAGACACTTAGGTACCTAAAATAGCCATAGCAGCACGGAGCTCCTCTTAGGCCAATTTACTTTGCTTCAAGAGTGCTATCCCCGGTAAACTACCTCGGGGAGTTTTAACCTGCTGCAGAGCTGTCTTCACACTGTTTGGAGAAAACCTAGCCCCATGGCAGCAACATGCAACTACTTCATAGCAAGTGTCTTCCACTGGGACACCTAAAGACATGTGCACGCTGCAGGCGTGAAGGGTGGTTGTGCGCCGGGTGAAGGATGGGTGCCCGGACTCCACTGGCGTGTCTTTTCCCGCTGCAAGTGGCAACCCCTGAGGAAAATCTGTGGCATAGCTGGACTTCCCGTCTAGCTTCGGATAAACTTTTCAAAGTTTCCCATATTTGATAGAGAAAATAGCCTATTCCTACCATGAAACTTTCTTAAAACTCGTCCGTGTTGATTGGGCTTTAGGGAGAGCTGGGACTGCTCGCCACATCAGGACATACAGACACGCTGTGCTGGCTGCTGGGAATGGGGCTGGGTGGAGAAATGGGCTCATTTTTAAACTGTGCTTTAACAGACAATTTACACTAGCATTTTTAATAAGTTACGAAAATATTTCTTTCTCCTTTAAGAAAAAAGAAAGCTTTTTAAAATTATTTTGAGGTTTACTTTCCAGACACAGACAGGGTTCATGCCCAATTTTCATTTCTTTAATATTAGCTATTGCTGGCCATTAGCATGAGAGAAACCCTGCCTTCAATTCTATGTTACATTTAGGCATTCTGACTTACCAAAATTATTTCCTACTTATTTGAGCGTGAAACCACCGTTTTTCTGTCAGCTTTTGTTTTATTTTCGCTCCTGCCACTCATCTGCGTGCACACAGACGCCTCCCACACCTCCTCCCTCCGACCCCTCCTCGTCCCCTGCCGCTTCCCGCCGGACGCCTCACGACCGCCCTGCCTGTCAGCAGCGGCGCTGCGCCCAGCCGATCCGATCCGCCCGGGCCCGCGTTCCCGCTTGTCCTCGCTGCCGCCGGCTCCTCGGGAACGCCATTTCTGCCCCGTTTTGGAAACCACCGCGGCACTGGCTGTCGCCCCGCCAAACCCGGGCGGGTGTTTGTCCCCTTCGTTGTAGGCTCGGGAGCTCTCAGAGCCGCCCCCCACAGGAAGCTGCGCGGAAGCAGCTCTCACGTAGTGTTGTTTCTGAGGAAAGGGGGGATTTCAGTCAGTGAGGTGTGGTGGTAATTATAAAAACCTTAATGGAAGACGCTTTAGAAAGGGAACGGGGGGGGACGGGGACGACGACGATCAGGAAAATGGCAGGGAGAGGGCTGCTGCCAGCTACAGCTGTTGGATGGTGTGGCCACCTGGGCAGGCGACCGCCATCTTGGTGTGTTCCCAGCTCATGGGCAGTGGCACACATTCATTTCTCAGCTGTTTTCTGTTAGGCTCTGTGATTTATGTCCTAATTAGAGCTGTTCAGGAGTTTTGGAAACCGAATTAAAAAAAAAAAAAACACACAAAAAAAAACCCAACCAAAAAAAAGACAGCAAAACAACCCAGATGTTGAAAAAATTATTTGGGGGAATGAATTGTTCCCCATAGTTTTGAGGCGGTGGCAGAAAGAGTGAGCTGGATTCTCCAGGCCTGTTGGCACTTTTAAGGCCTCTTCCTTCCAGCAGATGCATGTAACTCTCCTGTAAGGAAATATCCCACCTGCTTCAGTGAAAAAGTATTATAGGCGTTGGTATTGACTCTACGTTAAATTAAAATGTAATCTTTTCATAAAGCAAGGAGAACACAGAATTTTAAGTAGATTGGGGAGATGGGATAATTTGTGATCTGAGTTAAGACACTTCTACCTAAATTTTTCTTTCTAATAGTGGTGGAAATGTATATGGACATACCTCATTTTTACTGTGGAACAAGCTGCCTTTAACTCATATAGATAGAGCTTACTTTTCTGTCTGATATGAGGAAATGCAAATGCAGATACATATAGTGACAACTAGTACTTTTAACAAATTATATCATATCGGCAATTCTACCTTGACACCAGATTTTAGACGGTCTGCTCCACCAGCAAAGCCTCACTACGGTCCTGAGCCTGCAGGACACACAATGCTTTCTCCTTCCATTCAGCTCAGTGAAAGCTGAGGATGCTCAGTGTCTCCAGGGAGCCGCTTAATACTTCACAGAACTGTGTCTAAATCCACTCATTGCTGGTACTGAGGAATTATTGTCTACAATAGAACGTGAAAGAAAGAGCCTTATTGATGAGCTGTGGTTATAGAGATGTTACTAACCCTCTCAAAGCGAGTCAGTCTAAGCCTCTGAGGACAAGAGAGGAAGTCAGAACAAAGAACATAAAAATAATTTTGACCATTAATATTTAATATTTTACCTTTTTCTCTCCCCTTTACCCTGCTTTCCTGCTAAAACAGCTGGGATGAAAATTACTTTCATTGTTCTTTAGGGAGATAGTGTTTTGTTATATTACATCTGTTCTTTAAACCTACGAACCCTGGAAGCCGCAGAAGCAGATAAATCTCTTTGTCAAGAAGACATACTCAAGGTTCCAGGGACAAAACTGATCTTTGCCTCATGGGTTAATGGCATTAATAATTGCCATTTTGATAAGTCTAAATGTAAAAAGCCTGCTTAAACAAAAGAGTCAAACCTTCAAAAATCACTCTCCATGATAAATTTTCAAGAGCAATGAAAATTGTCACTCTGCCAGCTTGATAAATTGTAGCCCCAACTGGCAGAGCCATTTGCCTTGCAGTAAGCACAAAATGACAGATCTTTGCTGAATACAAACTATATGCTTGCACCTTTCACAGCTGGTTTAGCTTGTAAACGCAGCAAAAAAAGAGGCTTTAATAAAAACTGAAGGTTATGCACAAAAAATGGTTTCACATCTAACTGCTTCTCTCAGTCTAAAGACATTTCTTTCATATTGGAAAGTAGTCTTGAAAGAAACCCTTCAGCTGTCTGTGGGATCATGCTCTAAAAATACATGTACAGCTACCCTGTGGTGGTTTCTTCACTGAAATGATTCAACAGTGCAAGTACAATCATTTCGGGGAGAGAAAAATCATATGTTTAGTATCACCTTAATATTTACCAGAACACGCACACCCCTCATATGTGAAGAAGATATAAACCCATGTACTGAACTGCGTATCATGATATAAATAAATTCAGCACCTACTCTAATTCCATTGTCTAATTGCTGATCTGTCTCCCTGATGACTCATTCTAATTTTCCAGGTCACAGAGCATCTTTAACATACTTTTAAAAAAGAAATTGCTTTGTCAGAGATCTGTTTAATTCTTGTCAATAGATGGAAATCCTTCTAAAAAAATCACACTTGCCTGAAGCCACTTTTGCATAATATATACATTATGCAAACACTGTGAAGTTGATACCTAATGGCTCTGTGTTGCTACAAATGGATGCTTTATGCCTTCAAAAGGAGATTTCCACCTACTTGACACAAGCAGTCACTCCTAGTCCTAGCAAAACTTGATATGAAATATGTACGAATGTAAAGATGTGATACACACAAGCTATTTTAGGGAGTGTTTAAAGATTCTTAGCTCTCCTGAGCCACAGAGGACTCAACCGATGCCTGACTAGCGTACAGTTTGATGAACAAGAATTGTACAAAGTCCTTCCAACTTCCTTGAAATAATCTGCCTGTAATAGATATTGCAATGGGCAAGAAAGGTTTATTTTAAAGTCTTCTTACTTGGTCTGTCCTGTCCAGAAGATCAGAGGATTTTTTTCTCGTTAAAAAGCTACCTCTAACCAGCTTATTTTATGTTCTAGTAAAATACAGCTTCAAAGACCAGGAGCCTTCTGGTGTATTTTGACATGTTCAGTTCAAAGAAAGCTCTTCAAGCTCCACCTCAGGGCTCCGGATGTCTGGGTAGCTCCATCGTACTGCTATGGGCAAATATGCAGAGCATCTTGAACGTAAAGGATACAACTGAGTGCACATACTAAACTGCAAATTCCAGATGTACCAATGACTGGTATTCTTTAATTCCCTAATTTCTGACTTCTTAAACCTGCATCTTTGATTATGTTCTTTTAATATAGTTCATACCATTGGATCTCTCTGCTTGTTTACCCCTCTCCGTACTCTTCCCCACTCCATTAAAAAAACCCACAGACCAACAAACACAACAACAACAAAAAAGGAAAAGAACCCAAAACCTGTAGAAAACAAAAAATCCCCTCATTAAACAAAAGCAGAGATGAAGTATGGAAAAAAACTCAGAACAAACAGTTAATATCTTTGAAAACGATAAGCAGCTAAAAATCAGAGTCATATAACTTGGCAAGTTCTATGGCTCAGGAAATCTCAACAATAGGTTCCACTGTTTGCTACACCTGCTAATGTATAGCTACAGACATCCAGATTCTCTCACTACAGCGATTAATATGGGGCAAATTTTGTCAATAATATCTTATTGTCTTAGTTTTCTCACATCATAAAGTGTGTTTTTGCCTCATCTTACAGATGAGAGAACTTTACCAGAGAACTTAACTGGCAGAGAACTGCCGGAGAACAGAACTGCTGGGCTTTTGGATCTCCTTGCAATCCTGTATTTGGATAACTAAATGATAACGCTAAATGTAACTCAATATTTTAGGAGTTTGTCATATACATTGCATGCAAACATACACACACAGTACAAAAGGAAAGCCAGAAAAGGAAACAAGTAGTACCAGAAGGTGGAAAAAAAAATTAAACACTAATGATGATCCATAATTTCTTGGAAACATTTCACAAGTCTTAAAAGTTTTTGCCCTACAAATACATGAACTTGTCTAAAAAGGAGAGGAGTAGTTTTGAAGAACAAAAATGTATACACTGATTGCTGAAGTACTTCAGCCTTTGATAATATTTCAAAAAGCAGAAGAATGGCATTTCAGTCTTTATACTAAGGCTTGTAAGAAACCAGGTGGCATTAGGGGGATGTAGCGACAAAGTGCACGAAGTGCCAAAAACAACAACAACAACAAAAAAAGAAACTTTCACCAGTTTAGTCGCGAGGATTGGGTGAAGACATCAAGCATAAACAAATACATTTCCTTCTGCCGAAGGCGTATTTATGCAACATGCTAAAGTTACTATGGTGAAAATCACCCAGGAGACTACACTGTCTCGTGGGTAACCCCCAGAACAACTGTCTACATGCATATCGACCCACAGCATCAGCTGTCTTTCCTGGAACTTCTCTTTGACAACACAGTGATGAGGTTAATTAGTTAACCATTGGATTTTCGTTGGTTTTTTGTTTTGGTTTTGTTTTTTTTTTTTAATATTAAGACTGTCAAATGCTGCACGAGTGTCCACTGTAGCCTGCAGCAGAATCCAAGTGTAAATGCCATTTTGTTTATCACATGATCAGCCATCTCCTGAAAAAAACATGGCAATTTCACAATTTGGGCTGACTTTCGTCATGCATATTAACTAAATGCGTTAGACTCAAGAAACCAGTTGCCTTCTATTGCAAAACCTGCATGTGGGGAGCTACTTTGCCTTCATCATAAGCGTGATTTTGTTTACTGTGCAAAAACTGATGCATGTGAGTTGGGAGAAACGGGAAAACTGCTTTTGAGAATCATACTGAGTCTGGGATTTTATACCAAGTTCCATTGTCCCTGAGGGCAGTTTCCCAGGGGGTCCTATTGACTAACTCCTTGAACAGCTGGAATTTTGCTTTCCTAAAATTCAGGGTCCTGACTTTACTCTTTGCCTGGCCCATATCCCTCAGGACTGCAAACTCCACCAGTGCATGATCACTGCAGCCCGGGCTGCCTCCAATCTTGACATCACCGATTAGCTCACTTGCGTTGACGACCATCAGGTCCAGTATCGCATCCCCTCTGGTAGGGCTGTCTATTACCTGGCTTAAGAAGTTATCCTCCATGCACTCCAGGAGTCTGCTGGATTGCCTACAGCTCACTGTGCTACTTCTCCAGCAGATGTTGGGGTGGTTGAAGTCCCCCAGCAGGATGAGAGCCTGCGAGCATGATGCTTCCTGTAGCTGGAGTAAGAAGGCTTCATCAGTAGGCTCCCCTTGATCGGGTGGCCTGTAGTAAACACCAACCACAAGGTTCCCTTTGTTGCCTCGGTCTCTAATTGTTACCCATAAGCTTTCCACCTGCTCGTGGCTATTCTTCAGAGACAGCTCTTCACAATCTATCCGTTTCTTGACATAGAGGGCAACCCCTCCACCCCTCCTTCCTAGCCTGTGCCTTCTGAGCAACCTGTAGACGTCGATAGCTGCCCTCCAGTCATGGGATTCATCCCACCAAGCTTCAGTAATGGCAACCAGGTCGTAGCTTTCTAGCAGCACGATGGCTTCCAACTCCTCCTGTTTGTTGCCCATGCTGCGTGCATTGGTGTAGAGGCACTTCAGCTGGGCTGTCGGCCGTGTCACCTTTTTAGAGGAGCACACCTTAATTCCTTTCAGGTATTTCACCACTGTTCCCATTTGCTCCGATTACCTCAGGAGCCCCTGGCTCATCTCCATAAGACTTCAGGTGTGCTGCAGTGTACCCAGCAAGTCTCAGAGCAACAGGCAGAGGGCCCCTGCTAGCACCCCGTCCCTGTAACCTTGGGGTGCCATCCCACAGCTTGTCACGGGCAAGCCTGATATTATCCCCCTCCCCCTTCAAGTCTAGTGTAAGGCTCTGTCAGTGAGCCCCGCTAGCTCCTGAGCAAAGACCCTCTTCCCCCTCTGAGAAAGGTGAATCCCATCCGACGCCAGCAGGTCTGGTGCCGTGTAGACCATTCCATTATCGAAAAACCTGAAACTGTGGTGGTGACACCAGCCATGGAGCCATGTATTTAATAGACTGGGTCCGTCTGTTTCTTCCAATGTCACTGCCCACAAACGGGAGGATAGAGGAAAAAATTACCTGTGCTCCAGATTCCCTTACCAACTGTCCCAAGGCCCTGAAGTCTCTTTTGATTGCCCTTGGACTACGCGTTGCAGCTTCATCGCTACCCACCTGGAAGAGCAGTAATGGGTAATAGTCCGAGGGCCGTCCCAGGCTAGGAAGTTTCCTAGTGATGTCCTTAACCCAGGCCCCAGGGAGGCAGCAGACTTCCCTAAGAGGAGGGTCTGCCCGGCATATTGGACCCTCTGTTCCCCTCAGAAGGGAGTCATCTACAACTACAACCTGTCTTTTCTTCCTCGTGGAGGTGGTCGTGACACGGGGGGGAGGCCTTTCTGACCTTGGCGACACCTCTGGTGTAGATGGACCGTCATCCACATCATCCGTTGACTGCCCTTCCACATCCAGAGCCGCGTACCTGTTGCACAGAGGCGCCTGGGAAGGCGAGGTGGGCAGGGAGGGGGTTCGCCTGCCACCCTGAGCGTGGACTTGCCTCCATTCGCTCCTTTCCTTTAAGCTACTGCCTTCTGCCTGGCGGGGGGAGGACACAGCATCCCCTTGACCTTGGGTTTTTTCTGGTGGTTGTTCCTGTTCCTGTCTCAGGGAGGGCAGGGCATGGTTCCACCAGTCTATCTCTTTCTCAGACTGGCTGATGCTCCTCAACCTTTCTGCTTCCCCTCGTAGCTCTGCCACCAGGCTGAGCAGATCCCCCACTTGCTCACACCTCACACAGCTGTTCTCGCTGCTGCCACCCGCTCCCAGCGAAAGGCTCTGGCACGCCCTGCAGCCCGAGGCCTGGACGGCTGCGTGTTCTTCTGGGAGCTCTGTCTGGGTTGCCACATCCATTCTGGCGAGTGCAGAGGACGTGGCTTTCTGCCGGGTAGATACCATAGCCAAGTGCCTTCTGGGAGGGAGATGACCACTGATTGAACTCACCTCTTGAGCTGGTAGGGTGACAATGCCCTTCCTACACGCCTATTTTAGCTGTCTGTATTTTAACTATGCAAACGGTGCGTAGATCCAAAGGGAAAGGGGTTTGCTGAGGCAGGCCATCCAATTGAATTATGCTCACAGATTAGTATATTCCTTGGTATTCCAGTCTATTATCTTACTGACAAAATTCAACACATCATAAGGGAAAAGTACCATAGTTCACGAGGACATTACTGATTATCACCTAACAGAGAATATATAGTAATCAATGCTTTTGATCCACTCAGACTGAAGATCAATTAAAGATTAAGCTCAAGAATGAGATATCACGGAGAAAAAAAAATACTATCTGAAAAAGACCATGTATTTTAACATGCATACAAAACATGCCATATAGAAAATAAGACAAAGATGGCACTGTAGTTAGTGGTCAAGGTGAAAATATGATAGAGCTGTTAGAAGATGGGCATTTGCACTGTGGAGGAAGCATACTTAGATTAGGAAGAATGTTAGGAGATGCATAACAATATCCTCTAAATAATAGCTTAACCTCAGATCTTTAGAAGTACAATAGAACTGTGATAGCTATCCAAAGGGACAGTTAATGGTTACAGTGGATTTGTTAATTGGGGTAGCATATGAAATGCTGTGGACAATTTTGGTTATTTGTCTAGGCAAAAATGGGCACAAATTACCACAGTTAGTGGAGGGCTAGAAAGATGGATTGGGAATGGAAGTGCTTGTCCCAAAATACTTAGATAACTTTTTTTAGCTTGTAAAATTGAGTGGAGATAGGATGGACTGCTCTCCTAGAGCACTCTTATGTGAAGTAAAGACCAGACCAGAAGAAGAGGTATTCAAGCTAAAGGACAATTTTGGCACAAAAAAAAAAGGGTACAAAAAAAATGTATCTAAGAAAAGAGAAGGCAGTTTCTAAGTCCCACATTCAAAAGTTTGAAGTAGCCCTCCAAAGGAGAGGTGAGCAAGGGAAAGACACCTAACTAATTTTAGAAGGAAAGATATATGATTCTGCTGTCTGAAATAATAGGAAACTGTGACTTGACCCAGAAAATCCTTTCACTTCATACATTTATAGTGCTGCCAATAAAAGCAGAAAGAACATGCAGACAACAGAGAAAGAGAAAAATGGGGAGAGTGTCTAGATTCTTGACTGAATTGAAAGCATATATTGTATATGCTGTTAGGGGGAAAAAAAAGAAGATTCCTCTTTGCTTTTCCACCAGGGTAAAGATAAGGAGCTTTCTTCTTCCATTCTATGAAATGGATTTTATTCTATCTGGCCTAAGGCTTTTCTCTCCCCACCCCCTCAACATTATAACAGGAATTTTTAATCTGAAAAAGTCAGATAACTGCAAGGTTACGACAAAGAAAATGTGTTCATAAGTGGAGGTCATTTTCCTGGGCAGAGAAAAGCAAGAGGGAACACAAGCGATGATCTACGTTGGTGATGCTTATTTTTTTAACTAATTGGAATATTTGTTGGCTCAGTACCAGCCATGACTGGAGCACTGAATGCTGTTTAGCTGCAATAACAAACTGACTGATGAAGATATCCAAATGACACACTCCAGATTCTGTGTGTGTTCAAGTAACTCTGTAGGCAATGTGACTGCCTAAGCAGGGTATGTGAGTTGGGAAAATGCTTCTAAAGGTGTAACGTAACAAAGCGGTTAGTTGGTTTGCCCCACAGCAGATGACGGGAAGCCAACCAGTAGACTGTTTTTGAAATCTCCATCTAGCAGAAATCAAATGGTAATTCTATTTCAACTGCAAAGAACACAAAGCAAATGAAGACAGTTTTTCCAGTCATGCACTGATTAAATACCCTGCATGAAGTATACAGGTACTTCACTGTAGTAGACTAATCCAGGCCAAATCATTATATTTACCAAAAAGAGAGGTTTTCTTCCCACATTGCCAGAGCTTATCTTTCTTGTATTACTTGATCCAGCAGACGAGCTCCTTCAAATCATAGCTTTCTCAAATGAAGAATAAAACTTTGAAATGAGAATACGACTGTTCTGCAGGGAATGTAAGCAATATTTCTGCATAACGTCTCTGCGGAAGTCAGGGAAAATACTATTTTTATGGTATCAGATAAAAAGTATATGAAAGAATCTAGAAAAGTTAAATGCCAGAAAAACAAACACACAACAAAAACGCTATTTGAACTTTTACAACATCCTACTGTAGTGGTTGGTATTTTCCTTGATGTATTTTATACAGACAAGCTTTGCCAAGGGTTTTCTTTGTATAATTTAAGGCAGAATCTTCTAGACAGCAGTATGTGTGTACTGAAAGAAAATAATTACAAGAAATTATGAAACCAAAGAGTCCGTTATCGTAATTTAACCGGTATTAATGTCTTCCCTTCTTTTCTCATTTACCATTTCTCTGATTTCTCCATAATATGTAAACAGAAGCAGAGATGGTTTCATGTTTTATTCCAGGCCACAAATACTAAACTGTAAAACCATAAAGGACTGAAAATACATACTTGTGAGACCTCATTAATCATACACCTCTACTGATACCCATGTTTTCTGATCAGTTCAACATTTGCTATCATTAGTTTGTATAATTCTAATGTCTCAGACAAAACGCTTTACAGTATCAAGTCAAACGTCTTGTATGGTTCTACGTGTACTATACCTATGCTATTAATTTAGACAGTAAAATTAGTGTCATAAAACCAGCAGGCTTCTATAAGCTCAAAATTATAAGGTTGCTTATGTTGCCACTGTTGAGTTATTTATTTAATCAAGTCTGAGTTGTTCCATTATTTTGTTTAATGCCAGCACCAGTCTGGCATTCCCGCTATTATCAGGGCTGTCTACCTTTAATCTTTATAAAATATTGTTGCAACATTTCTTCCGTATTTCTGGCCTTCAGAATCTGCTACCTTACAAAAAGCTGATACTTTCTAAGCCAAATATTTCATATCAAGGAGAAAACTAATTTAGGCTCTTGGTAGAGCGCTCACTCTGGTCCTGACATTCTTTCCCGTTTGGATTGTCTCCAAAGAAGAATAAACTACAGAACATGATGTTCTTATGGCGAATAACTCTGTGTAACAGGAAAAGAAAAAGTACTTCCAAGAGCCATATTAAAGATTATTTTTTCAGAGCTCTGCAGCAGATTGAATCATTAAAGTTTATTTTGTGTTAGTTTTGACTCCTTTGTGAAATATTCCTATGGACATTTAAACCTTCTGTAAACGACAATGTCCTGTATCTATTAGAATTTCCTCTGTGTCAATAACTTAGACAGACCTTACAAAGAACTGAAAATTGCAGCACTAAAGAAGCCAGGAGGCTTTGTATCTGAAATTTTAAAACACTGTTGGCTTTGTTACCTAATATTTAATCAATGGTAGGGGAAAGTAAAACTATGAAGATCTTCACAGTTATCTTCAGTGGACAACAGAGAAGCATAAAAATAATACATTGCTGCAGATAATAATCTTACATTAATGACCATAGCTCACTGCAGATGATCAGGATATATCATTTAGAGATCACAGCTGGAGATGGGGTTTTAAAAATAGTCTAGATTTTAAGTAAGGTTGAGAAAGGCAACACACACTGACACAATTGCTCTCTATCAAATTATTCTTCCTCTTACTATTTGTAGTCAATCCATTAAGGCTATGTCAGATCAGAAAGTTTAATCAAAGAAGATATGTGGTATTATAAAACTGGAACAGGAGGAGTTACTTATAAATACTAATTTCAAAAGTAAAACTGAGAACTGCAAAACTGGACTATGATGGTTCAGATGATAAAATAAATGTATTTCAGATTATTCAGAAATACCATTTTAGGAAGTACTTTATGCATACTAAGTAATTTAGAAAAATGTACGTTTACCTAGACCTTCATTAAACAAATAGCTAACAAGAAAGCAGAGTACTGATGTATAATGTTTTATAAACCACTAGTCAAGTTCTTGAATTTGTGGTTCAGCAGAACCTGACACAACTTCTGATTTCTGTATTTTCAGGTCTTTCTCAATACATTGGAATTGGAATACATTCCTCTTACATAATGGTCTATATTTGCTAACACTTCAAAAAGTTATTTTCAATGACCTTATAAAGTAAGCCTAGCAGTCATCTTAATTTCTTGATGAATATATCAAATTTCATTAGGAAAAACAATCTAATAAGGAAACTTGTTAATCCCATACCAGTAACTAATTGAACAATTCATCCTGTTAAATTGATAGACCTCCAACAGAAGAAGTCTTTAAATATGAAGTTGACTAAGGAGAGGATTTGCCTTCATTGTTTAAAGTAAATAACAGATTTAGAGACAGTAATTGTTGTCTCACAGAATTAAAGCTGAGGTACTTAGCTGACATTCTGAAAACTGGATTGGATTATGACGGTTCACATGATCAAAACCAAAAAGTACGTATTAATGTTTTCATATGTTTCACTTGCTATCCTCACCATCACATGTCTGTTCCTAAACCTATTTATGATCTGATATTACAACTTAAGAAACTTCAGGTTCTTGCTGGTATTTGGATCTTACAAAGCTTATAGGGAAACTAGAGTTATCAGTTTTAAGAAGGCTGAAGTAATTTTCTGATATTTGTGAGCACTTAAGTGTTTTTTACTTCGTTCACATGCTAACCAGTAGTCTTTGGAGGAGCATCTTCAAAATAATGCTTGGGTTTTGTTGGTTGTTTTTTTTTTTTTTTTTTTTACTTTGCATTTGTACATGAAATCTTTCATGAAGATACTTTATGTTCTCTTAACAGCAGTACTCCCAGTTTTCTCATCTCAGTTTATTATATTGAAATTGTATAACTGGATGTGTTTTCTGTTAAGTGATTACAATTGGTTCTGGTTATTTCTTCTGGGACTCTCATGTGAGTGAACACAGCCTGCTGGGTTACTCAACAGGTAACCCAAATTTGTGTGGGTTTTTTTTTTTTTTTTTTACTCTTAACTGTGCACTTTCAGGAGTTCTGTAAGCTGAAAATACTAACAGGGTTTTGGGTTTGGGTGGTTTTTGTCAGCACGGCCTATAGTCACTACTTAAATTCCTACGATACAGTTTCATTTTTAGCTTTAGCTGAATCACAGAATGTCAGCCTGAGTATGAATATGAAGAACATAATGAAATACAGCCTAAGCCAGCTTAACAGAAGATCTACAACACTGATTAGCAGAAAACAGAGTTTAGGAGTCAAGCCCAAAGATGATACACAGCACAATATAAATATACGTATATGAGGATATGTATCATAATGAAAAAAAGGAGCCTACTTTACTATCACTTTTTATAGAGTTGCTTTCTTGTATCCTCCATAAATTATCCTGATTTAGATGCCCTCATTTTATCTGATGGTGTGACACCTAGCTATTGATTTATGTTCCTGCTTGATCTAAAAGTCTCTGGACATGTTCAGAATTGAGCTGAGAAACTGGAGAAAAAAATGCCAAGCTTGAGCCAAGTGGTTAAATGAGGATAGTGCTCTGGACAGAATCACAGGGAAAAATGTATAGCAAGTGATCCTGGCTGGACTGTTCTGCCAATGGCACATATGGCAGAGGAATTTCACTGATAGCCCCCTTCACGGAAATCTGTGGAGTTTTATTTAATTTTTAAAACTAAATCTTGAAGAATGATTAGGAACTTAACTGATTATTTTCAAATCTTTTTGAAAATCAAAAATTGCTAATGCTCTGAGATTTTTAGTCGATGCCTTCATCTGGCTTGAAAACATTTTAGTACTGCTCTCATGACATTTCTCCTGAATAACAAAGTCTCAGCAATTTCATCCTTAGGCAAACAAACCTTCCACTGAAAGCAGTAGGAATTTTCTCTGTTTAAAAACATGCACATCACAACTGTGTCCAAAATTCCTTTTAATCCACGCCAACATTGGAGTAGAGATTTAGACCTAAACTTGCTTGAGGAAAGGAACTCTGATATTTTTTTTGTTTCTGTTTTTTAATAAATTCACTACCTTCCTTTTGGTAAACAACGTTTTCAAACTAAAACCACATTGCAGATAACAGTATGTTGTTTATTTAATAAAAAGAGCAGAAGGTCCTGTTTTAGAAGGTTTTGATTGGTTACAAGACTTAAAATGACAACTAAATTAATTTATTAACACAATGAATGCTGTGCACATAGTAGACTGCAATTATCTTCAGGAACCACTGCACTTGAAATGAGAAGGTTCTGCACTTCACTCTGCAGAAGTAGACTAAATTTACTATAATACTGGAAGAGTAGAGAGAACATGCTGCAGAAAAAGAGAAGTCCAAAATATTTGCAGTTCAGTCTGAAAGTTATCTGAATCTAAGTTTTAAAAAATTGTGTAATAACTGCAAAGCAAATTACCAAGAAATTTATGAAGTATTAATTTCAGTAAATATATAATAATGTAATTATAACCAGCACATGTTCTACCTCATAATGAATTATCGTAAATATTTCAAATTTATAAAACATCCTGTGCTGAATACTTAGATGTGGACAAAATTTACTGTATGTACACAGGATTATCAGTGCAGAGAGAATGAAGGGAAAGATAATTGTTTTAGATACGGATCCTATGGAGAATTAAGTAATGAAATCATAAAACTGGGCCAGCTTGCAATTTGGAGGTGCCTGTATTCTGCTGTAATCCACTGAACTGAGGATTGAAAACAATCCCCCAAAACTGGGGATGAGAAAACTTTAATAGAAAGTTTAAGGGTGGAAATCCAGTGCCTCACCTTATAGCCTAAGTGTTGGCAGGTCTTCTAGTGACTCAAATGAAAAAAGATTATCTACATTAGAAGCATAGTACTAATTTCCAGTATGGGATTTGCTATGATACCCGTTATCTTTGTTAACTTATTATAATATGAAAAAGCAGTAGGGATACAACCAGCCAACCCTTCCCTCCCTGCCCGCACCGCCCCCCCCCCCCAAAAAAAAAAGAAAACACCAGCTCATGCTTTCTAAAAGCTTTGTGGGTCTTTTGCAGGATTTAATTTATGTAAAGATATTTCACATTTCAATTTCATAATCTTACTAGGTTTCAAGACAGTTCACATTTTTCTTGAAGTTCTAATAAGAGAATAATAATGATAAAGTTCTAATAACGAGAACCATAGTTTTAGTAAGGCACTAATGCTCATGATTGGAAAAAAAAAAAAGACTAGAAATGAACCAAAGTCTTGGAGAAGAGACTGTGAATATAAAAACCACCCCATCAGTTGGAGAGGGTCTTTTGTATGTGTGCATCATCTGACTTGGCTTTAAAATGCTGTCATTTAAAAATGTGAACCAAATGTAAAAGCCTTTCCTTCCTGACATCTTTTTCCCTCATTAAGAGGAGCAGCAGGCATACCTTGTTATTGAAAGAATGCTTGCAAATGTTGAATTGCTGGCAAAGAATTATCTATTCACCTATTTAAAAATGGCCCTGAAGATTTAGTTTGGGATATAAAAACACTTAAAGAAGCAAATGAACTCTACAAAAACAGATAACAGAAAAAGAAGGATCTTGGCAGCCGCTAGGCTAAACACTTGTGCTGTAGTTTTCTGGACTGAATCCCTGGAGTTTTTCAAACAAAAGTAACAGGATAATCGACTTTCCTGATCACTTAATACTTTGCTTTATCCTGCTGCTCCTATTCCTTCTGCCATGTCCTAGAGCCATATCAACAGGAGGACATGGCCTCATAATTTAGCAGTTTTAAACACGGGGGGAAAAAAATAGGATGGTTTTGACCTCAGAAATAACCCCGAATATCTACCTATTTCTTTCATTTCATTTTGAAGCTGTTCATACTGTGGCAATGATGTGTGACAGCCACCTTTTCACGTAGCATCTTTTCTGCACCAATCCCTGGAAGGTTGTTGGCAGGTGAACAAGCTGTACAATGCACTTTCCCAGCGGTGGGTTTCAATGGGTCTGAATGAACTGGCAGTAACAGCGGAGGGGAGAGATGAGCCCTTGTGCAGGTATGCCCCATGCTAGCTTGCAGCCATCACAACTCGAGAGGCATATCCTTTGCTAAGGGGATTTCCTCAATCTAATTAAGACTCATTTGGCCTAGCAAAATTGTATAGATCACTGTATAGATATATATACAGCAAATTGTACAGCTTGGTCACAAGGACTCAAAACAGTTTCCAATGGAAAAATGCAAGGGTGCATATTTTGCATAATTTTATTTACATTCCGAAAAAAAATTACTGCAGCTATAAAATTACAACTTGATGAAGTCTGAATGATGCCTTTTAAACAGCTTCTTTGACCTTTCTCTCACTGCAACACAGAGGGCTAGAACAACTGATGAGCTCAATTCAATCCCTTGCTTATGGTGCAGGGTTTGATCTTGCACTCTTAACACAACTCCCATTCTTCAGCCATGAAGATTACAGGTATCAACCACTACATATAAAACTTTTTAGTTTCTCTTCAATTCAGTAGTCTATCTATTTTTAAAGCCCATAAATAAGGAAGTGGGGCAGTGGACCGACTGCCGCTGTTACGATGAATGAGGTTTGCATTTACACCACAACGCTGACACGTGAACTAAAGGAGCAATAATTGCTGTAAAATTTACCACCCCTCATTCTTAGCACCTGGTGCTCAAGGGAGACAAGCTAGCACAAGGACTGCAGTTTCATAGTGGAGACTGAGAAGGCTCTCAGATCAGGGGAAACAACAATTTATTAGTACAAAAATTATGCAACTATATAAAACCAGATAATATTTCAGGTAAAAAACTATTTTGGTCTATTTGCCACTAGCTTTTTGGTTTGAAAAATGAATATAAGTCTCAGATTTGTATTCCTTCTAGAAAGCAATACTTTCTAGGCAAAATAGGCATTTTTGAAACTCAATATTAGATCAGTCCGTTTCAGTAATAAGACAATTCAGTGACTAGCATGCTGATGTGTGTCTCAGAGAAATAAGTGTAGGCACTAGTACTGGATGCAGCTTGTGTAAGATCTCATTTCTTTACAAATAAATAAAATACAAGAGGAACTGGAAGGAGTAAAGGGGAAAAAAAGAAAAAAAAAAACCACAGGCAGAAAAGAAATATTATTTCAGTGGATCCTGTGGTCTTGGGTAGCCCAGTAAGCTGTTCGTGGCTTGCTGGGGATGCATTCAGTTCTCCCCTCTGAAGGCCACTTGCACACTGTCACCAATTAGTACTGTGGTCTGGAGCTCAGCAAGCTGCTAAGTGTCTTTTGAGCTACCATTCTGCAACCTTTCCAAAACTGACCTTTTCATTATCATTTCACATTACTCTGTGTGTTTGTATGAGAGAAAAATAGACTTTTTAATGTCATGCTTATTTCCACTGACTTTTAAGCTTCTTGTCAAAACATACTGACTTCTTGTACATTAAGTGAGAAGGAACGAACTAAGCTTTCAAATATATTCAAAACAAAACATTTCATTCTCTTTTTCAGGATGCGTATAACACTGCATCATGTTCATCACCACACAGTGCATGAACTTTATTGCTAATAGCTGCATACGAGGACCTTGTATTCAGGTCTAGAAGCAAATGTTGGTTCCTCTCAGAGAACTGCAACAAGCCCCCTTCTCACACAGTTGGCTGGAAATCCCGGGTGCCTTCATGGGGAATTGTTTCTCATAATAGTTGTTGGCATTCTAAGGCATAGCTGCTGGTGGGCTATATAATGCCTTTACAGAGTGCATTGGGTTTCTTAAAATACATCACAAATAATCTTGTAAAAATTCCTGCGGAATCGTGAGACAAGTGTTGGTAAAACAGCATACTAAACAAAAGTTTAATATCAATTTCTGTTTCTCAGTTCTCAAGAACAAATGCCTTTGACAAAGTTCTTAAGATTGAAGCGAAAACAGTGGCTCCTTCTGCATGGTTCTGTAAAAAGTTGTGTCTAATGGATCCATATAAATTGAGACTACTCGTTGGTTTCTGGTAGTTTTAAACAGCCAGATGATTTGAATTTGTTCATTCCTATTGCTGCAAAAGACTTTGAAAGACAGCTATTTGTGGAAATGTGAAAGTTGCAATGTTAATCCTTAACTGTCAAAAATGCTGCACTAGTACCTCTAGAATTTTGATAATTTCTCCAAAACACGGCATAGCACGCCCCCAGACACATACACACAAATATAACGTCCATTTTCCCTTTTACAAAACGTGGAAAAAAACTCTATGATGCTGTCCTGGTTTCGGCTGGGATAGAGTTAATTTTCTTCCTAGTAACTGGTACAGTGCTGTGTTTTGGATTTAGCGTGAGAATAATGTTGATAACACGCTGATGTTTTAGTTGTTGCTAAGTAGCGCTTATCTTAAGCCAAGGACTTTTCAGTTTCCCATGCTCTGCCAGCAAGCAGGTGTGCAAGAAGCTGGGAGGGAGCATGGCCAGGGCAGCTGACCTGAACTAGCCCAAGGGATATTCCATACCATGGAATGTCGTGCCCAGTATATAAACTGGGGGGAGTTGGCCAGGAGGGGTGGATCGCTGCTCAGTCAGCGGGTGGTGAGCAACTGCATTGTGCATCGCTTGTCTTTTCTTGTGTTTAATTTCTCTTTTTTGTTATATTCCCTTTCATTACTATTATTTATTATTATTATTATAGTTTATTTTACTTTAGTTATTAAACCATTCTTATCTCAACCCATGAGTTTTACTTCTTTTTTTTCTGATTCTTCTCTCCATCCCACTGGGAGTGGGGAGGAGTGAGTGAGCGGCTGCGTGGTGCTTAGTTGCTGGCTGGGGTTAAACCCCGACAGATGCATTAAACTTCGAGATCCAAGCTTTGAAAGAGGGTATATACTAGGAAATCACGTACAAAGAAGCGCACAAAAACCTCACAGCAAGTGCTAGTTTTCACACATACAACAGTTGTAGACAAGT
This sequence comes from Gymnogyps californianus, assembly GCF_018139145.2. Lineage (NCBI taxonomy): Eukaryota > Metazoa > Chordata > Aves > Accipitriformes > Cathartidae > Gymnogyps > Gymnogyps californianus. Next base: position 19,537,534 of record NC_059479.1, read on the forward strand.
GACCTTTTTAACCCATATTTTAGATATGATTTGTATGACCTTTTGTTTTGTGTGCTGAATATTTATGTCTATAGCGTCATATCTGTCCTGCACACAAAACTCTTAGGCATAATCACAAATACTGAAATAAATGCCCAAATAAAACCCCCAGAAGCCTTACATTAATAATTACCCAATAGTGCTGTAAATTGAAGAAAAGATAAAAGTGACAGGTCCACCTAAACATCTTGATATCAGCACGCACAATCACAACCCAGACCAAGACCTGGATACATATATTGGTTTGACACTTCGCATTTCAGTAACAAACATAACCCCAACAAGTAAACTCTGTGCGCCTGAAGGACATGGGAGAATGAGCAGATAAGGGATATTATATAAAAAGATCCTATGGCTACTTAGATAGTCCTCATGAAATTAATTTCTTTGTAGGTATAAAACTTTTAAATACAAAACATGTCTCATAGCACAAGATCCTTTTACTACCAATCATTTTTAATACCTCTTGCCTTCTTAAAAGAGCTTCAGAAGACTTAATTAAAAACTATTTGAGCTTCCACCTTTTCCGTCTTGGTGAATCACCATCCTTTCATAGCAGCGAGTTTCCAGAGGTCACTTATTTCAAAAGAGAGAGTGAGCAATCAGTGGATATCTCCTGTCTCAGGGTCTTTCCATTCTTTAGGTTCATATTCCGCATATTTGCTCTTGGGATAGAGTCTACCCTCGTTGTCATAAATATGCTCTGATGACAAACCTTGTCAAGTCTTAAGAAAGGTTCCCCATCATAAAGTTGACCTGTTGCTGATCTGATTTTCCCCTCCCTCTCTTCTGGCCCCACCTTCCCCACCCCATCTTATTTCTCACAGGCTTCTGCAGACCATCTTCATTACCTCCTGGGCACTGGGCTCTGGTGCTCTCTTGCTCACTCTCTCATTTCTTTGATTTCTAGAACTACCTGACTTCCATGTTAGCTGGCTGACCCAATTGCTTTTTATTTTTCCACATCCTCTACTGAAATTGCCTTAACTCTGTGTTTCCTTCACTTGCCTTTGCCATATGCTGAAGGCCATGTGCCTAGATAGGTCATGTTGCTTGACTAAAGATCTGCCTTTAGGTCCTCTTCCTAGGCATATGTCAAGAAATTGCTAGTTACCCATGAAATGTGGGGTTTTTTTCCCCACTCTCCTTCCTCATATTCTCAAACTCATGTCTAGTGTCTGCTTCCAGCTACATCTCTGGTCCTTGAATCTTGTTTTTACAGATTCCACAAGTCTTCAGGCAACACTTAACATGTAAACAAATACTGTCAAGGACCTACTTGAGGGTAATATTAGTTCTTCACCTTCTCCACACAGTTTTTTTCATTATCTCCTCTACTATTAAGAACACCTCAAATCCTGCATCAATGGTCATCTTCTTGGAGAAAAAAATAAATTGGCTTCCATTAGCCCTCTCTCGCCTCCTCACTGCAACCAAAGAATAAAGTCACACATCCACTTAGCTCCAAGAACAAGTTGACTCTGCCACTAAATCTAAACAATAGGTTAAAAAAATTTCATTCTCCAGAATGAAGCTAAATCTCAGTGGATGAGCCTAAATAAAAGTAGATTGAAAAGTCCTGATTCATTCTGTGTTTTTGTATTTGTTTTAGATCAGAAGAAGATTCAGCAATTCTTTATAATCTTGAAAGAATGACTACTCTCTGTGTATATCCACCAGGTAGCATTTACAGCCACATGCAAAGCAGAACAGCTTTATTTTACACAGCAGGACAAGCAAAGCCTGATATTACCACCTCCTATTAGCTCTGCCCCCAGACCAGTCACAGTCAGAAATGGATTTGTTTCCAAGCCATCTCCTTCTCTCGGACCTGACGGTCTCCTTCAATGAGACAGACTCTTCAGAAGCTTAAAGACAAGAACATGTTAATGCAGCGACACATTTGTAGCGTCCCTATTTGCCATAGTCGTTTCCTTTATGACAGTGTTGAAGCTGGGGAAGAAGGTAATTGCAGAGAATTCTAATAGAAACTCATGAATCAGCAGTGATAGTCAAAGGTTTTGAAGAGGTTTATAATTTTATTTATTTACTGGGGAATCATCATGGGGTTACGATTGTTGAAAAAAACAAATCCAAACAAAAACCCGAAACCAGTATCATTGCAAAAACAAGAATCAATTTTTCGATCTCACGTTCCATTATAAAGTTGTCTCAGTAGATTCCCCTTGTCCAGGATCATCTCATTCTTCCTGTTCAGACCTTTACATCTTTCAAGTTCCTCACTCTTTCTTTTTCCTCGCCCTTCCACCCCCAGTCAGAAGTACATACTCCCACTTCCTATGCTTATCAGCCCATGCCATTGCTCTGTTGAATGCCAGGTGCCATTTATATACTCAAATATTTGACAGATACTCTTTAATTCAAAGTTTTTTTTGCTTTGGTGGCTTTTGGGGGCGGGGGAATAAGTAAAACAGTAGGGCGAAACATTAGAATTTTAGCAGAGTCACTGTTCTATTATAAGAAGTTTTACTTTACGCATCTCTGTATCTTGCCTAAGGCTGTGCAATTTTAATCTACATGTGCATTAGTGCCCTTGAAGCATAAAGATACCTGGAAACGTTAAGCAGCAGGCTAAGGAAGCGAGACACCGAGTTGTTTGATATGCACCTCAAGTAAGGAGCAGTGAACCATCTGGGGGACAAGCTACAGCTAGATGGTCTTCTGCTCTTTATCATTACCTGTGAGTCCAGATGCTAAAGTTGTTTAGTCTAATTCTACTTTGGCACCAGCAATTTCATTTTATACTGTGCTTCAGGCTATTAAAGCTTCAGAAGAACATACTGATACTATGCACCTGGAATATCTAAATGGGAGTAGCAGGTTGTTTTTCTTGAATATAGGAATTACATTGTTTATAAGGCACTATATGACTCCTGATCTGCTTCTGGGCAAGCACACCACCACTTCACCTTTTGGTCAACAGCAGAAGCAAACCCCACAGTTAAATCCTTAGACATATGGAATTACTGAAGAAGTTTCTGTGGAATTCATCATTAGAGACAGAATTTCATTCTCCCAGAAGTCAGTATAAATTGATACCATGGAAAACTTTACAATGTCCAGTTGTAAGAATGACTTTGATGGATTATTGAAAAACAAGCAGTACTGGATATTTGGTAAAAGTAACCTAGCATAGGTTAGATGCATTTCTACATAGCTGAAACTCTGCTAACAATATTTTGGTGAAAGGTTTCCTTCTAACAGTGATTAGGATAAACTTCATTTTATGGATAATGAAAACTTCACATTTAACCCAGAACTTTCAAATACAAAAGCTTTTATTGTGGGTGGAGTGGGAAGACAATTTGTACATTTCTCCTTGTAGAAACATTTTTTCTACTTGGGTTGGGTTTGTGTAGCGGGGGTTTTGGTAGCGGGGGAGCGGCTACAGGGGTGGCTCCTGTCAGAAGCTGCTGGAAGCTTCCCCGGCTCCAAGTCGGACCCGCCGCTGGCCAAGGCCGAGCCAAGCAGCGACAGTGGTAGCGCCTCTGGGATAGCAGATTCAAGGAGGGGGAAAGACTGCTAAAGGAAAGGAAGCTGCAGCAGAGAGAGGAGTGGGATGTGAGAGAAACAAGCATGGAGACACCGAGGTCAGGGAAGAAGGAGGGGGAGGAGGTGCTCCAGGCGCCGGAGCAGAGGTTCCCCTGCAGCCCGTGGTGAGACAGCAGGCTGTCCCCCTGCAGCCCATGGGGGTTAATGGCGGAGCAGAGATTCCCCTGCAGCCCGTGGAGGACCCCACGCCGGAGCAGGTGGATGGGCCTGGAAAAGGCTGTGACTCTGTGGGAAAGCCCACGCTGGAGCAGTTCGTGGAGGACTGCAGTGCATAGAAAGGACTTGAGTTGGAGAAACTCATGGAGGGCTGACCCCCGTGAGAGGGACCCCACGCTGGAGCAGGGGAAGAGTGTGAGGAGTCCTCCTCCTGAGGAGGAAAGAGCAGCAGAGACAGCGTGTGATGAACTGACCGCATCCCCCATTCCTGTCCCCCTGCGCTGCTGGGTGGGGAAGGAGGTAGAGGAATTGGGAGCAAAGCTGAGCCCGGGAAGAAGGGAGGGGCGGGGGGAAGGTGTGTTTTTTAAGATATGGTTCTACTTCTCATCATCCTACTCTGATTGGGTTGGTAACAAATTAAATTGGTTTCTTTTTCCCCAAGTGGAGTCTGTTTTACCTGTGCCCATAATTGGTGAGTGATGCCTCCCTGTCCTTGTCTTGACTCATGAGCCTTTCATTCTATTTTCTCCTCCCCATCCCACCGAGAGGGAGGAGTGAGCGAGCAGCTGCGTGGTGCTTTGTTGCCGGCTGGGCCTAAACCATGACACTACTGCAGAACTAAGTATCTGCAAGAATATGCACTCATACAGAGGATTTCTACTGTAGTAGAACTCTAGTTGTGTATTTAGGTAGCTTCAGATGATGAGCTGCTGACAGATCCAGAATATGCACACAGCCAATACTTTTTCCCTCTACAGCTCACCAGATTTCTGCAGAAAGGAGCCCAGAACAGAGAACTGGAGTGAAGACACAGCACAGACTTCACCCATGGAGCCGCTTGCAATGGACTGTTTTTTAAAGGACGTGAGCTATTAAGTGCTACGCTCCCCAAGCAGGCGACTTGCTCCAAAAATGAAGCAGTTGGCAAATGTGGTGACCGTGGACACTACAGAGAAGGACAGAGGAATAGATCACATATGTTCACAAGTACCACTTATGACTTACTTTCAAGGGAATGTAAAGCTGCCTCTTGCTGAGATGCTAACATGTCACTGAATTTAGAGATTTAAGAGGAGAAAAATAATGGAAAGGATTTAGATTTCTTGACCTTAAGCAAATTCATAACTATCTTCATGGTGCAGTTTATTCAGACATTCTATCATGACCACGCATACCATTATTTATACAGAATTTAAAACTATCTTAAAGCCCCTGATATTCCCATATATATATGTTTTGTAGATACTGTCCCTTTTATCGATACACACAAGGAAAGTGTTTACTTTACAAAAAAATCCATATGCTACAAATGAAACATGCATGTGTACATGTGCAAGACTTGTAAGAACTATAAATAGATTGCATTACAAGTATAACAAGTCAGTATTAAATTCTGCATTTATTCTTATTCTTGTGAAAAAAAAAGCAGATGGCATTTATTTGCAAGCTTGGATTAAAAGATCCCCCCCTCAGTCACTGTCTTGCTTGTCTATAGAGCTCTTTTTCTGGTGTGTGACAAAGATCCTGGAAAAAGGGGTAGGAATACTTTCTGCTAAGGCTTCTGCAGAGCATAACACAACCAAGTATATTGCTCTGCTCTGCAGTCTCCTGAAAATCCTCACTATTCTTATTAGCAGCTTATGTTTTGTGCTGACTTTCACAGTATCTTAATGAAAATAATTTTATTAAAGCAAAACTTGTTAAACATGAAGAGCTGTTCTCTGGCGTTAAACAATTCCTGTTTGTTTGCCCCTTTGCCACTTAAAACCTGTTAACTTCATTTATGCCTCAGGAAAACAAAATATTAGATAATTTGTTTCTAAAAAAGGATATTACAGCTCTTCTAGTTATGTGGTATCATATATATGCTCGTGTAAAAAAAAATGGGGAGGCCTACTGTGAAAATTAGAAATGGCTCTAGAACATATGGCATATTTCAATAGATTTCATTGTATCGATATGCTGTAGAAGAATGAATTTCTGAGTTCATGGCAGGTAAACTGTGGATACTATAGTCACAATCAACCCAAATACAGGATCTGGGTTAAGACTGTGAGCTATTCACTGAGATCCAAGTGATAAGTGTAGTTTCTCTGAAGGAGAAAATGACTATTCTTGCAGTTTTTCCCTATTGCAGGGTATTATGCGAAATTCCAGTTTCTATACTTGCGAGTCGGACAGACTCGGCTGTTTTCAATAAGCATCTGAGGAAACCTGTTTTCAGTGATCTGGCCATTAATAAATGAAATATGATGTACTCCAAAAGAAATTCAGAAGAAACGCAACTATGAAAATACAGGCACAATTTACAGTATTAGTAAACTAGATCTGGACAACCAGATTTTGATGACAGAGAGACTCAATACAAGAGATGGACCTCAGTTTGTTCTGCTGATATCATTAAAATCACTCTTACTGTCAACACCAAGTATATAATTTTGTATAATCCCAAATACAATGATCTTTTTTACTACAAAGAGGTTTTTCTTTAGAAAGTGCTCGGTTTTGTCCTGGCTCCAGCTAAGAGCTTACAGCCCCCCTGGGAGAGAGGAAGGGGGAAAAAAAAAAACACACCAATAATCTGAGTTAGTTTTTCGTGCCAGAGTCATAAAATAGAACTAAGATGGAAGAATTATTAGTTCCCACCCTGCTCTACTTGCTGCCTATGTAGAATTGTTCCCTATGGCACATTATGTAGTGTTTCATCCAGACTTATTTTAAGTGTTCAGCTCAATTTCAGCCATGAAACTGCAGCTAACGAATAATCTCCTTTGGTTTATTTTTATCACATTCTCAAGTATGCATTAAAATTAGCATAATTGATAGTGTAATTAAAGACGTCAACACAACTCTGAATACAGGGTTTGCTAGTTTACATGTGCTCCATGCTGGTTGGATCTTAGAATAGGATTTTTTCCTGAAAGCTTTCTGCCAACATGACATTGGATTATTTTAAAGACACTTTTAAATTCCTGAAGTATTGTCCAGCAGCTTACAAGATGTTTTAATAGCTTTTAGAGTCACATTCATAGTCTCCTGCATAATACAATTCAAAATGAAAACCAGGTAAGGACACAATTCAGCCTGCTCCCATTCCATCTGTCCATTTGTGTATATAAAATTGGTTGCAGTCATGAAGGTAAAGTCTCCCTATCCTTCTTTTGTAAAAATCCATCTGCACTAGCAAAATAGGAGCACAACCACCTCAACAAGCACAGGAATTTCCAGTTGCCTACAGAGGTGTCAAAGCTTAAGCACCTGCCATTAAGAAAACATTTCTCTTTAAGCTGTAGCATTAGCAGAGAAGGAAGAGAGGCATAGGTTCAATACCGCTCTAAACAGAGTGACAGTCTTCCACTTCCTTTTCACATATGCCCTGTGTCGTTAAGATTCTAGGGACCAGCACTGAAATTCAGTTCGAGCTGTTAAAATGACCAGGGGGAATGAAGTTAATGAAGAATACTGCCATACCAGTGAGTTTGTATTCTTTCATTTACGTCCTGATGGACCTGAAGTGACAATTACCCTGCTTCAAAGATGACACTAGTTACAATAATCTTCCTCACAGCTTAATATTTATTATATTAACAATATAATTAAGGTTAATGCTCATTTTACAGTCAACTTGTGGACCACACAAAGTCCATGGTTGAACCTGGTTTCATATATGGGATGTTCTTACACTCTCGTCCATTCAGTAAGAGATATTCTTGTACTATTCAACAACAAACTGTTGCTGCCCTCAAAAGAAGGTACCACATTCCTGAAGCCAAGTGCTAACTCATATGTGAATGTTAAAGTGGTAGCATGCTTTTAAACCTATTGTAATTAGCACCTTTTTTTGCTGCTAAAGCAATACTTCCCATTATACTCTTCCCTTGGTACCAGAAACTACACACAGCTGTTAGTCCTAGCTCTGCCAATCGGCTTGGTCTCACAAGGCTCAAGGAGTAAGTGGATTCTGAAAAAATAATGTTTTAGCGGAATACTGCCTCAAATGTATTTTCTTTCAGATACTCTGCTGACTATTATATAGTCTGTTCCAAATTTATGAACAAGCCAGCCTAACTTCTCAGTTGTTAGTGATTTCAGTTATAGAAGTTTTCCTCTATCCTCAGATTAGGTAGAGAGCAGATAGTAGAAATGTCAGAATAAAGTATAAAACAATCTCTCTTTTTCCTAAAGAGGAAGCTAAAGCAAAGGTGGAGCTGGGAATAACTGAAAGGGCAAAGGGCATGTGTCCCCAGTTTGAAGGGTCATCAGTTACAAAATAAGCTCGGAACTATCCGTCATTTGGTACACAGCAGAGCTGTGGGATCTCCGTATGCTTGAGGATAACTGCACTAACAGAAGATTTTAATCAAGGGTGATGTACAAGAACAGCGCAATGGCAAAGAAGAGCTCTTGATTTCCATACTTACATACAGACATTTTAGACAGTTATAATAGCTCTTAATGAGAATTAATGGAAGACTTCCATCTCTTTAAACTGTTTATTCAATGAAAGATGCTCCGTCAGTCCAAAACTCTTGACTTGTATGAAGCAGAAAGGGAAGATCAGGCATGAGTTTATGGCCCTACATTCAAAAGTCTTGAAGGAAGGACTGGTGTTTCAACATAATTTGTACAAATGTTAAAAATATATTTTTAAATATGGTACCTGATGTTGATTTCTGATACGTAAACCAAGCAAAAGAATTTGTTTGTGCCTGTAATTTGGCACAATTCCATTATCATTTTCCATTTAATTCTTTCAAATTCTCCTCTGCTGCATTTCATCTACCTTACAGATCTCTTCTCTCTCAGCTTCCTTTTCATGAATCCGTTACAAAAGATACTTTACCTGTTTTATACTTCAAAATACCTTTGTTTCAAAGACAGAAGATAAAAGAGGATAAAAAAACATCAGAAGCAAGCCTTGATAATGAAGCAGACTTTGAAGCTTTGATATAAATACAGCACAATGCTTTCTAACAGATTTTTAATTTAAACTCTCACATTAAAACAGAATAATTACTAGACCCAGTGGCAATGCAGGAAGACACATGGCTTAAGTGCATATCTACAGAATGCCTCCACGGTATTGCTTACTTCCCTGCTTCTTTTACTTTAATAACATTTCAGCTGTATAATGGTTCTGGCAAGCGCCGCCTGTAAAAAGCTTTTTGAAAATGTAATCAGTCTGTACAAAATTGAATTGGTCAAGCAGTACAAGTTATATCAAGAAGTACACTTTGGAAAAATATGTTGGAGCTGCATTTGAATATAGTTTACTCTAACAGGTATTTCTCAAATGTGTCACAGATTTACTCTGAAGTTCTTAAAGATCAGGAAATTTAGTGCAAAAATACTCCCACTAGCGTACCTTTAAATAAGAGCAAAGCCCCTTTTGGCATCCGTGTCCTCACCTGGCAGCGATATAGAGTCTAAATGCGATTTGCTGTCAGTAGTTATTAGGAAAACATCACATCTCTCTTGGTAACAAGAATTAAGAGCATAGATCATAGAGGTAATGAGTTTTTAATACTACTCAAAAGTAATTATAAATTTACTTATGTGACCTTGAATTACTTTAGAATTAAATCATTAATTAATTCACATGTAAGGTAGCATTTTCAGATGAATCACGATCATTTGGGTGGTAAAGTCATTTGGCCAACAAAAAGAAATGGAAAACATCACATGAGAGGAGCGGGAATGTAATCCACAAGGAGATTACGATGTGCTGAATTGGGACCTCTGCTATGGTCCGTTAACCTCAGTAAACCAAATGACTGCATGTTTAAATTGCCTCTGAATCAGGGACACTTGAAATGCAGTCTAATTGGTTAGGAATTAATAAATTTTAACACCCAGTTAACCTATAAGGAGGGTCTTAGCTCTTTGGGAGACTGAGTCCTAAGAAGCTAGACCTAATTTCAACAAGCATGGGTACCTGTCAGGTTAGTTCATCTTAATTCACTGTATTTCTGACTCAGGAAGATAAGTAGGCAGAAGTCCTAGTTCATTTGGAAATATCAATCCTACTTATTTCTTACTACTTTTAAAAACCATTAATGTATTTTGAAATGGACATTCTCAAAAATCTGTATCACTAACATAATCAAACGAGATTTAGGCTTACAAGTGTAGCAATGCCAACAAGTTTGAGTAGACAAGTGTGTAGGCGAATAAATAAATCAAGTTTATTCCATGTTAAATGAAAATAGGAAGTGTGAAATGAGCTGTATTAAGAGTCAAAGTTAAGTATACCCACTTCATCTACAATTTCGTTACAGTTATATGTATAGTCAAAGCTCTTAATTCATGTGTCCAATTATAGTTGGCAAATACTAGTATAAGCCAATAATCTGTACAACTATCTTTCCATCTCCAATTCTGGATGTAAACTAAGAAAAATGCCTGAGAATAGTATGTACAAGTTGGAGGTTACAACACCGAATAACGAGAATGACAAAGTGAAAGCACTGAAGATCTGATTGAGTGACAACCACTGACAAAACTTTGGAAGAAGAAAGGGATGCGGAAGCAAGGAGACAAGAAAAAGGAAAAGTATTCCTAATCACTTCCACTACGTATAAACCGATATAATGCTTAAAAATAACCAACACACTGTCATCTCACACTTCCAAATACAACTTCTCAAAGCAGTTTCTAATGTGCATTTCTGACAGCCATGAATCAAAGAGATCTGCTATTTGGCATGAAAATCTAGAAACCAAATTGTACATTGCCAGCATAAATGTACCAAAAGTAGTGAGAGTTTGAAGGCAATATGTCAAGTTGTCCACACAGTACCTTAGACTGAATATTTTGTCAAGATGTGTGTCGCATAGACAACAGGAAAATCGTTTAAAGGAATATAGCCCTTCTAGTGAAATACTTCAATGTAATTACAAATCTGTTATCCATTGCTGTGGATTACCTAGTGGTCTAGCACACCTTCAATGGACAGATTTTTCAACTTATTTTTTAACCTCCATAATAGGTCAATGCCCTACCCATCAATTTTACTCTCCCTTCCAGATAAATGAGGCAATGACCCTATTAACTATTTCCTTGAGCAGCTATGTGATGGCACAGTGCTCACTTTGCAGAGCATGTTACAAATACAGTAATGATACGGCCTGACAAGCCGCTTGACTGCACGTTATTTAATGCTCAGAGGGCCACTAAGTGTGCAGTGAAATTTGTGCTCGTAAGATAAACTAGGCAGCATTGACAATTGTTTCATTCAGTGGGTGGAATTCTCAGAGGAGGTTACCTAAATCATCTCTAAGCCGATGGCCCAGAAGGATGGGCAAAGGAGAAAAGGACAGAAGCAGGGAGGGCACATGGGATAATGCAGGGACTCAGAGCAGTCTTGAGGCAGACATGTTAGATAAATTCTGAAATCTAACATATTTGAGGGAGGTATTCAGGGGTGGTTCTAAAATTCTTGAGACACAGGCAGGAAAAGTCTCAAAAAACAATTTTCACCACAGGTCTATCAAACTATTCTAAGCTTAGCCTAATGAGCATCACAGACAACACTGCAGGAATCAAAATTGGCAATATTTCTTATTCAAAATGCCATTACTATGCTTCAGTCAGGTTTCAGGTCAATTTAGAAGAGCTGAAGCACCTTCAGCATATCTCCCTTGCAAAAAATGTTGAGATTATTGCTTTACAATGGTCATTTTTCCACCATATCACTACAGTCACAATTATACATACATACCCTAGGCACATATCAGTTAAATAGCTTGAGGTTGTTGGTACAGAAGGCTGAAAGGAATGAGGCTGGCCTTTAATAGTACCTGCAAGAGCTTCGCAGCATTATCAGGAATAAAAGACATTAAACACTTGGCTGAAAAATACAGAGCCATTACTTGCATCATTTGGTTGTTTTACCTTTTCTTTTGCCATTCTGAGAAAAGATTTTTTTTTTTAATTTATTTTTTTTTTTAAAGAACAACTATGATCATCCTGAAATAATAAAAACAACAAAAAGAAGATGGCTAGCATGTCTGGGTCATTTGCCATAAATGAAGCAACAGCTGTAGAATACCCCAGGACTGGTTCCACTTGTTCTTTGATAACTGCTGTTCAGAGAAGTCAGAGCAGAAAATATGGATAACAGAAGAGTGAAGAACTGTTGCTCCCTAGTGCCTAAAAAAGTAATCCCTTGACAAAGAGCAGAGCATTACTGTAAAGGAAAAACAATTGGGTGATCCATGTATCTCTAGCATTTAGCTTTAAGCAACATGATATGTTTCATGGTATTCTTAACATTTTGCTCCAAGTTAAAGTATTTTCAGGAACATTGACCTATACAAAACAAAAACAGCTTCCTGCATTCAATCATGTTTCAACCATCTTGCAAATAATTCATAGATAATAAAAAGTAATAAAGATGACTGTCAGAAGCTAGATTGCAGTATCTGTGTTGTGTGTTTGCATTACAATGTTTACCAAGAAGAATGGATTAATTTTAGGTCATATTGCATTTAAATTTAGTATTTATATTATGAATAAATTATCACGGAATTTTAATGCATGGATTGCTTTGAGTATATTTTCATTCACGTATCAAAGAGTACAAGTGCAGAAAATAGTACATTTATCCATTCTTATGGCATTAAGAACATAATCTCCTTGCGATTGTAAGCTGTTTTGTTCTATTTTATTTATTATTTGACATAGTACTTTGGTTTTGTACATTGGGTTACACCATTTGCTGGCAGAATTTGAACCTGACATAAATTTTAACTATTCTAGGCTTTTACTGCTGTTGTAGTCAATGCTCTGTTTGTTGTCCAAACTATGAAAATTACAATGCATCTTCAAGTAAAATTACGCTTTCTTTCTCAAAGCTGCTTAACTGTTACTCTAAAATTATCCTATTTTAAATGTAGTGCCTCTGTAGTGTACTACCAAAGTCCTTTTAAGACATTAACTAATGAATCATTTAACATTTCATCAAGCTATGCATTTCCTGTATTTTTATACATTTCGAACCAGGCCTTCCTTACTTGGCCACAGTAAACAGGACAGCGTCAGTCCTGTTGCTATGCAGAACCACGTACCAAGACCAGACTGAAATGGACTCCTGCATTTATTAAATACTCTAAGGGTTTCACACAACTATCCTTCCTTTCTAGCGCAGAGACCTCACTCTTCAGCTGTTAACCCTGGTGGGCCTTGCTTTGGCCTGCCCACAGGAGTCAGCTCACGTCTAATGTCTCTGGCCTTCTCCCGAGGAAAGAGGCAGGCAAGGGTCCAAGGAGGACCCTCAAGTCACATAAATTTGAGATTACCTACTTAGAGGAGAGCGCTGAACCGTGACAAGGTCAACGTGCCCAGCCTCCAAAAGAGGGGGAAGAAAGGGAAGAAGTGTCTCAGCCTTGCTAGCACAACCTCCCCCTCCACAGAGATCATCTGGACCCCCAGTCAGGACAACACTGGGAACAGACTGGCTCTTAAAAGTGCTCCCCGCAGTAGCTTTACACGCCTGCGAGCGTTCACTCATGTGAGAATTTGAAATGATCTGCCATACATGAGTGTGATTGCGCTGCGTTGGGTTTTCTCACCCGTACAAGGAAGCTAAAATACTAGGTAGTGTATTGTTTTTGACCTTGGCAGCATAGTCTCCTGATACTAACAGTGAGTTCTGGTCTATTGTGTCCAGCAATAATGAGCACTACCTTAGAAGAGCACATATCGATTTCGCTGCCAGTTGTCAGCCCTTACTTACTCATTTCACAGCACTACAATAAGATCAACAGTGCTATAACCATGCCACCTTGATCATTGAAATATGCACTGTGATATAATACAGGTGACACACTTTGCATTTAAGCAATGGCATAGGGGGGAAAAAAAAATCTTGATACTGCAGAGACAATTTATTCCTGTAAGATTGATGGCAGTATCAAGTAGAAAAAGAATAATTGGGTTTGCTCTGGTTTTATCTGAAAAGCATTATAAGCTTAAAATATTGCCGATGCTGTTAATTCAAATGAATTCAGAAATTAAAAGGTATAATAATTTACCTATGTAAAAAATGAAAATATCAGCAAGATCATTAGAAACTTTAATTTTTACTGTATTATTTTCTCTATAGAGCGTGCATTGATCATATCTATGCACTATGGGTGAGTTTGACTCACTGTAATAATAGACCAATTATTATGAAAATCAAGGAGTATAAACAATCATGAACACATTAAAAAATATTTTTAAAAAACCAAAAGACAAAAGCAACCATGAAAGAGTGGTTTTCCAACTTCAGTACTTATGTTCTCCCTAATGCAATCAACCACCGCTCAATTTATATGTAGGAATATCCAAAACTACTAATTTTCATAAAGACAGAAAAATCAGGATTACTTTCAAGTATTTAATTTCAAGATTGTAAAATTGTCCTTTTTTCTGTCAAACCATTAACAGCATTTCCTAAGCAACGCAATATTGCTGTCCACAGGAAGTCTTGCCAAAAAGTGAAAAAAGCTTGAAAGAACTGAAAGTGTCTGGTGATAACTCCCTTGCATCTTTCTCAGTTTTAGCTTCATGATTAAATTAACTCAGAGATTACATCTTTGCATTGGATAGTCTTCAGCAGATTTGGGTTTTCATGAAGTTCTTTGATCACCTTCTGAATCCATATAAACTTTTGTGTCGCACACATTAAAAAGTACAGAGAACCAGAATTTTAAAATGTTGGTGAAAAAGGACTTCCTTTTGCTTGTTTAAATTTCGTTGCTTGATGTTTTCATTTATAAATGCTACCATCCTGCAAGGAGTTCTTATAGTGTGTGAGAGAGTGGACAGTTACTCTCAACTCACTTGCTCTGTAACTCATAATTTTCCAGACAAGTCCTACATCTCCCATTGTTGTCTCATTCCCAAGCTGCTCCATAGCTTTGATCTTTGCCCTTTTTACACCCATTCCAGCATTACTGGGGTTTTGTTTTTTGATATACATGAGGATAAGATGGTGAGGAAATGCACAAGTAAAATATACATGGACATGAGGAAGTAATTCACTGCTGCTGTCAGTGTCCAGCCTTTACCACCCCCCCCAGCTGTCATAAATCACATTGTCATTGAAGAGTGACTCAGTTAAGTATCAGTAGATTTTTCGGACAAAAATCTTACAAGGAATTGTCATCCAATCCACAAGTAAAGACCAGAAGACTACCTAACGTCTCGGAGAGAGACAGTTATTTAAAAAGAAAATCCCTTAACTCCGTGATCTAAGGATCACTTTATACCGTATAGAAACACAAAAACTGTGTCTATTGTCACACCCTGGGTGACAGTATGCTAGCAAAAAGGCATTTCCATGTGGATGTAATGCCACAAACGAGCAAGATAGAAGCTTTTGCACCAAATTAGACTACTTTTTGAATCCTAAAGTACAGCCAAAGAGCGTTTTGTATCAAATCATTGCGATCTTAAGATGAACATCTGAAACTGGAAACAAAACAAAGGCAAAACTAGAGAATTAGAAGCAAGAGTGTTGATGTTGCCCAAGCTCAGGGGTTTAACCGCAGTGACTCACCTTCCCACGCCTCACACAGACAATAGTGAAAGCCCAACCATCCAAGAGACCAAGTCAGAGAACCTGGCTCTGAACTGTGACTGGCACAAAGAGCAGCTCAGCAGAGACAGGGATGATGGAGCCGTTATCACACCCAAAGTGACATCTGAGTGGTAGATTCAGAAAGGCAAGGATGACAGCTCCCCAGGAGAGGCAAGTGGACTTGCTGGAATTAATCAGACACAGATCAGCTCAACAGTGGTGCCTTTTGACACACTGGTCTTTTGTAAGTAGAGCATGTAAAGACCTCTCTCAAACGCAGACCTCTCCTGTGCAAATGTTGAGAGATTAACATCTCTAGAACTGCCAAAAGCACAGAGTAGGAGAAAATGAAGAGTCATGAAGTTATCACACGGATTCATTAACCGACTTATTGGCACTTTCCTGTTGCTGCTGTCATGAAAAAGGACAGGAAGACAGATTCACATTTATCTTAAACACTTCATAGCAGCAATTCTCAGGGAAAGTACATCTCATCTCTGAAAGGTGTCTAGCACTAACGTATTTTGAAGATAGCGGGTGCTAACTGTGGAACGAGCAACTTTTAAGTAGTACAAACTTACTAAGAAAACTTGGCATTTGCCATGGGGTTTTTGTTATTTCCATTCTTAGTATAATTACAAATGCTAGAAGTGCAACCACTAAAGATCTAGGTATTATGAAACAGGACCTAAAAACACAGATAAGTCCTTTAAAAAAAAAAAGGCACTTCTGTTTTAAACTTTAAAAGAAGTAAATGGTGGCAAAGTAATATAAGACTAGGAGGTTAAGTCATACTTTATATCATCTACTTACTGACAAAAATCATAATCATTAACCAAAACTAATTGTACCAGCATTTTACACCAAAACTAAGATTACAAATCACTAAGATAAAGATCAATCAGTAATGAACAGTAACTCAGTATTCTAAAATATTAGAGTATTGCTATAAAGACACAGCATTTACCAGTAAATCATTCATACAGTGTTCTGGACAACAGCCTTCACATAAGACGTGCCTTTGCAGAGTATGCTTCAGGAAGGAAGCATTCCTATTTTTGTCTTTTTTACCTTCATAAAGCTTGACTTTTCTATACAGAATAGCCTAAAAATCTTCCCAATAGCATGAACGATGAGATTTTACAATTAGCACAAAAATTGGGGCATTGTTAAAAAGCCAGGTACAGAGGTACTACAGTTATACTGCTATCTACTGGTGGATTTCGTCTCTGTGGGTTGTAGGAATCCACACAGGCACATTAAGAAAAGTGGTTATTGATAAGAACTAGGTTCCTTGCTGTGATTTCCCCTGAATAGAAAGTGACATTTTAAAAAAAAAAAAAAACGAAGTACTATCAGTAATTATACTTTTTATATGGCAAGATTATTCAGAGCCTCCAATTAACTGCAGGGTTGCATCATACTGGATGCCGCATGGAAGTACACACAACGAAATGGCTCTTTTTGAGTAGCTTAAAATCTAAACAGACAGTTGACACAAGAAGCAGGAAGAAAAGATGGAAAGAGTCTACTGTAGACAATTAAATATACACAGAAACATATGTGAAAATACCAAACACATATGGAGAATGCTTACTAGAATTAACAAATGAGGAAAAGGGCTCAATGAGAAAGAAAGAGAAATAAAGCTGAGAATCACTGCTCTCCTCCCTGCCACTACCAACATGCAATTCGGCTTCATTTTATCTCCGAGGTAAAAGAGTTAGCGTGACAGGAGCAGATGCCACAAATGCTAGCATAGCAGGAACACTTGCTGCAACAAAGGAGAGGAGTAAACAAAGGGATTCAGCAGCAAACAGTACAATAGCAGTTTCTGCAGCAGGCATTACCCCTCTTTCCCCCTTCGGGGCAGCCCCAGAGCCCTCGGTTTTCCTGAGAGCATGAGAGAAACTGCCATCGATAACCTTAAACTTTGTGGCTACAGCTCGCTCTTCTCGCAACCCTGAGAGCACCCAAGTCCGACACAGCAATAAGAGCAGCACTCCAAGTTACAAATAAGTAACCTGATGTACAGTGTTGCTGAACAGAGTTCACTTTTCATCTGTTAGATACTTTCAGTAATAAATGATGTACTTCAAGAGGGTCAAGGAAAGTTCTCTTTGAAAAGCCCAAGAAACACCTTGATTGTTGTCATGACATTTGTTCTCTCTTTTTCTGCATTCATCTCCATTTGGCATTGTGTCCCCATTAACAAGGTCACATACCTTAACAAAAAATGCAAGAAACTGGCTCTACTGAATGTATTTTTAATGTCTCTGAAAAGGTTAAAAGTAATTATAAGGTATATTGGCATTTGGCTGCAATTCTAGTAATCTCTTGCTTTATCTCTTTGCCTGCAGTTCTGTAGCATGACTGTTTGGCACCAGGAGCTCGGAGTCTGGTGTGAACCCAACACAGATGTTTTCTAGTAGTTAATTTGTGACTGTGACCAACATCTCCCAACAGGAGTCTATTCTAGCACCAGTAAGATATCCCTGAAGCTAATGTAAAGTCAGTCTGGCCCAGCTTTACACATCGGGATGCTCTCAACAATACTGCTGAACCTTGTCTTTGGACTTAATTTTTTCCCATGTTCAGCATCACTGTGGCTTATTAAACTGTCACATTTTAACACAACTATGTATTCTTCACACCTGCAGCAAAAATAATTACTTCAAAAAGCACAGGTTAAGACCCATGTCTCTCTGAAGTAAGACACTTTATCCTAAATCAATTCAAGCAATACTCTGTGAGATAAATTTATATGAAAGTTTGTCAGCTGTGTGATTCGAGCTATAGATTCTTAATAGAGAACTGAAACTCTTTATGAGGCACAGGCAGAGATTTTGAATGGTGTGAGAAGAGGTGACAGATATGAAGAGTCATTTCTATTCCTTCAGTCTTCTATAATCATGCGTTTTTCTGATAGTGAACGTGTTAGAAGTATATATCTCCTAATCAATCCGTTACAGTGCTTAGTTTTTCTACATGATACAGTCATTCTCTACATTATGCTATAAAAAAAGTAGAATTTTCAAGCTTCAAGGAAGGATACTGGAATTTGAAGTTTTAAATTATTATCTTAGAATATTTCTCCCACAACCCAAGGCTCCCCATACTTGCTACCTCTTCTTAAGTATTCAGGCTGCCAACAAAATCAAGTCTATCTTGGCAATAATTATATTTTGAGAACACACTTGGGGGGTTTAGGGGTTCTTTTTGGTTTTGTATCAGCCTTTGATTCTGCTGCAGAGATACATTATATTTATTTTCTGAGGACAACAAACAAAATTACTTTCCACTAAAGCAGGAATTGTTGTCTTATCACTGGAATTGACTGGCTTAGAAAGTATGCATAGAAAATTATTCCTGCTCTGGCTTCCATTTTCAGAAGAACATGTGTGCAGTCAACATAAGAACAAATTTTAAAAAAAGCAAAATGGAACATCATTCTGGCATAAGACTATTTCTTGTAAAAAGTTGCTTCATGATCACCTTCAATCACACACCCTAAAAGGAAACATCTTAGCTCCTTACCATTGCCTGCCTAAATGCTGTCCATTAACTAGGTACAACCAATAATTCAGCAGCAAAATCAAAGATAAACAAATCTCGATACCGAAGGTGAAGACAATATAATCCAGTGAAAACTCAAGTTGGGGGGAGGAGGAAAAAAAAAAAAAAGTTCTGTACGTGGGCATGGTGGTTCTAAGAATTTGCTCCCAGCAATACTACTCTGTGACAATAAAACCGCAATTTAAGCCCACAATTACCATTTGACAGTATTTGAGGAACTTCAGTTATTATCTATTCTCAGAGCTACTCCAGTACCCTCAGGCATTGTAGAATAAAAGGATAAATTTGTACTGCTATCTCCTGGATGCATGCAGGCAGAGGGATCAGGGAGATGCTCTCTGCCACAAGTATTCTGCAAGCGAAAGAGTAAAAGAGGTTCTCACAAGGTTTCTGAGCTTACATTGAAGTGGATCCCAAAGTGAAACCTTGGGAAGGAATGAGATAATATCACAGTATAACACAAGAGCTAAGCGAAGTCAGAAGATTTGGGTTTTTGGGGCTCACTCATCTGTCAGCACTCCCGTGCACCTTTTCTCACTCCAGTGGCACAGTGCTCCTGTAAGAAACAGTAAATCAGCTGTGGAAGGCTTCTCCTAACCTGGTAGAGTCTCCTGGCGAGATGGCTACTTTCAATCCAGAACACCCTTGGGTGTGGAGCAATCGTGACAAAAACTGGAAATGACTACAATAGGATCAAACGTCTGAGGTGGCAAAAGAGCCTGAGGAGACCAGGCTGAAAGATCTTCAGGCTGGGTTTAAAGATAGCCTTAAACATATGAGTGTGTGATTTCAGGCTTCCTTCAATGTAGTGACAGCACTGGATACTTCTCAGGAGCAGGCTAGCATACAGTTCTAGCTATATAATATTTAGCTCTACTACAAACTTTGCCGTAAAAATTAAAATATACGTGGCTTTACTCTGTAGCAATTCTTTTCAGCCTAAATGAATATTTAAAAGGGGTGATATGCCATGTTTGTGTTGGTCTTGCTTTTACTAATATTTTCCCCCCTCTTTCCCTGTTTTTCCTCGTCAACCTTTTTGTCTTCATGCTTTTTCTCTCTTCATCCTAGTTTCTCCTTTGTGTTTGTCACTCACTGTTTTCACTCTTTCACTTTTCTTCCCAGCCAGCTCTCTCCTGCTATACTGAATGGACTGTTCGGACAAGGCAATTCCTCCTGTTTTGTGCCCATTGATTTCACACACCAGAGAAGAGATGCTGTGTTTCAAAGTACCAGTTCAGCTCAGCAAGGGGAAAGTGGCTAACACCAAGAGCAGCGAGAAACTAGTATCAGTTCATTGTGAGGAAAAAAAACCCCAAACCACCCAACACCTACAAAGCTAAAAATTCAAATCAGCAGGATGGGAGAGATGGCAATTTTATGGGAGTCTATTAATACATTAAGGCAAATTCCTAAGTAAAGAACTGTTTACATGACAGAAGTTCAAGCCTGTCTTTACTCTGTTTGTGATTAGCATGTGGCCCACTTGGATCTAAGCCGTGGCATTTGGTAAAATCAGATTAAAAGTAGATTGGCATCCAATATTTTAGCTGAACAAATCCAGGAAGATACTTGCAGGATATGTCCTTACAGACAGAATAAAAAGAGAATACATCACTAAGCATAAGCTGCATTATCAATGCCATTACAGCAATGCAACTCTTTCCAGTCTGACAACACCGGTCTAGCAGTTTATGATTTATGCTGATTTCTCCCATCTTCATTACAATCCAAGTAAATAGAGATTGACCCACACATGAACCTAGCAGTATCTGAATTATAGAACTGATTTCAATATTGGTCTTTCCTTTTAAATGCTTAGAAGAACTGGAAATGATTGCTCTTGAGGCTAGCTCCCTTCAATCACTGGCAGGCAGGTTAGATTGTCCCCTTTAAGAAAAGGGGATTTCTCCACCTCAAAGGCTGGGTAGTTTTTTTTGACCACCATTAAAATTGCTCCAGAATATCACACTTTGGAGAGCTAGACACATTTATTTCCACCTTAAATATATTTATATCATCCTTTAACTTACTTCTCATCTTTTGATAAATTTATCTGGTTGGACTAAACACAACAAAGTCTCTTAGTCTCTCCTCTTATAAAAGAATTCCCATTCTCCTGAACA
Source organism: Gymnogyps californianus (assembly GCF_018139145.2). Taxonomy (NCBI): domain Eukaryota; kingdom Metazoa; phylum Chordata; class Aves; order Accipitriformes; family Cathartidae; genus Gymnogyps; species Gymnogyps californianus. The sequence continues at coordinate 19,558,570 of NC_059479.1, forward strand.
TCCTAGTTACCTTTCTTTCCACCTGTTCCGGTTTGAATACACCTTAATTAAAAGCAGGCAGAGAGAACTATTAAAAATATCCTAGATTATTGTTTCTGCAGGACCTAGTTCAGGTATTTGTTATTTCCTTTGCTAATGCACATCTCATCCAGCACAGCCTAAGATTGTATTTGCCCTTTTCATTGATGTGTTGCATTGGTGGCTTGCAGTCATCCTGTGACTTTCTCCTCCTCTGTCATTTCCAATTAACGAGCTCCTAGCTTATAACAGAAATGTATTGTTTTTGTGCATGATCTTGCACTTTGTCCTATTGAATTTCATTCAGCTACTATTACTGTAGTCCTCAAGGTCATTTTATTCTTCCTGTATGGTGTTCTAAACTCCCCGTGTGACACGGCCCACAAACTTTGTGGGCATCAGAAAAATTGCTTTTGCTAATTTCTTTTTTCAAGGGAATTACTGAAATTTTTAAACAAGATATACCAGGAACAATTCTTGAGGGACCGACACGTAGCCCCACTGCAGTCCTCTTGGTGTAATTTCAGTTTGTCTCCAGCAGATTACAGTAATGGATATCATTACTGCAATGACTTTGAAGTACTTGAAGCAATCCTCAAGAACATGTTGGTCTTTCTCTCTGAAAAACTACCAGAGTTTTCACAGACATCTGGGCATTTTACTTACCGAAGGTATCAGATGCTTTATACATCTTTCACGTTTCTGACGATCTCCATACACAGTATTGTCTAAACCAAAGTAATCATACTTAAAACTTTACAGCAGCGCAACTGTAAGCTGCAGAGCTGACGTGACATAGCCACACACAATGTGTGGCATGAACTCTTGCTTGGAGATGTAGCCAGCTACGATTTGACTGCAAACATTTACCGGATACAGAGCAGCTTCTTCATTTATCCTGATGTTACCCTAATGAAAACTGTGTACCTCTAAAGACAAGTCTAACCTTTATCAATTTACGGCACTTGAAACCTCCTCTTAACTAAGTTTAGAGAAAAATGCATGATTATCCTAGCTCCAGGACACTGTAAAACTGAAATATAAATTTGAGTGATGAACAAACCAGTGCTAACCCCATGAAAACGAAGTGAAGTCTTGGCCTATCCCTGATGATGAATCTATCTGTGTTACAAAGAAATCTATTTTTTAGAGTTTTTTCCTCTTGCTTTTGAGTTTTCCAGCTCAAAGGCTTGAATGATGACCTATCTTGAGAATAACTGTTTTCATAGTATTTTACAGGACAGCTTGGAAATATTTAGAAAATGATGCAATTGATACACATCAGGACTTCAGAAACATTAGCCACACAACCAGCAATGATGAAAGCAATAATGAAGAGTGGAGAAGGGTCCTTTGCTCCTTAACTGTGAGATCAAAAGCACAGAAACTACTTGTCACTTTTGCCCTTGGGTTTATTTAAGCAGCCGTAAAACAATGTTTTGAAATTCAGGAGTCCATTTCTATCCTGCAGGAAAATGTTAGTGAAAGAGTCATTCTGCTGTTACACGGTACAAAAATAATGAATGTGGAAGCAGGTATTGCTAATGCGCTGCACAGCAAAAAAAACAGCATCACATGAGGATCATTTCTTCTTGTCCCTTCTGCCTCTCAGCACCCTTCTTCCTCTAGAAACACACGTAGAGGACACACAACCTTTTGCCATGGACTTAGGTGTCCCCTGCGATACTCATTCTGACCACATGTCGTTTTGGGAGGATAGAGGACACATCTACGCTGATCTTCCCCTGTCAACTGCGGTGTAGATTCACCCAGTGAACACACTTGCCAAGATACAGGGTATACACCATGCAGACCGATACACCAATTCTTAACACTTTTTTTCCTAAAATGTTACAGAACATATAAGAATCCCAGTTCCTCAACACATGGCATTTGCTGGACTCTGTTCTCATATACTGTGTTGCTGCTCAAAATGTAAATGTAGCTTCAAAACATTTCAAAATAATTATGCGAACTTCATGAACTTCAAGTAAGAGTGTAATTAATTGATAGCAAAGTGGGAGAATTGGAGCTCTTCCAAGAGCCTCCCGGAGGATTCACCTGTGTCTAATAGCAGAACTCTTCCACTGTCACAACAAACTCCAAACGTGCTAGTTCCAAAGATTGTAATGTGAACACAGATTCTGAAAATCTAAATATACTTAAAGGTAAGCACAGACTTTTTTATAATTTTTAAATTTTTCCTCTGGTTTTGTTACATTCTTCATATGCATAATAGGAAGAATTGCCTTCAAACAATTTTATAAGATCTAAAAAACCTCATTTTTATTTCTCTGCATAATACTATATATTTAGTTCTTTAATAATTAAATATTACAGCTCACTGTCAAATTGTCTCCTACAATTTCAGAGAGGAAAGACACACGTGAAGAAAGACTATTCAGACTTACTGCAGAAAGAGAAACAAACTCTCGGACTGCATGTCGTATTGTAAATCTCTTAAAAATTGCCAAGAGTCATGGCAGTAAGAAATGTTTGCTGTCTTGGTCAAGCTAGTTCCTGTCAGCTCAAGGACAGGACACTTGTTTTTAAGCATGTGCTTAATGAATTAAAAAAAAAAAAAAACAAAAACCAAACACAGGCATAAATGACAGGGACTTGGTATTCTCTACTCAGTAACCACCAAAAAGAGTAATTTGCAACTAACACACCTATCATTGCCTGTGCCCTAAAAGATACTGTTCTCTCTTTTTCTCCTGAGGGCATCCTGGCACCTGCACCTACTTTTTAAACATTTTTTAGTTTTAAGTGTATAGTTCATCAAATGTCAATACAAACCGAGACATCTTTACAAAATCCACATGCGCAAGAAAATCATTGACTAGTAATCACTTGCGTTAGACATGAAAGAAAACTTTGTGGGATGCGCCACTGTACACCAAGGCTAGAAGTACACAAGCTATAAACAAAAAAGGAAATATTCCATGCATTTGTTATTTCAGACATCTATTGACTTTGCTTTGACCCTTTTAATGATAAAAGTGAAATTCTGAAGGCTACTACTGATAATTTCTTTGACGTATTTTTTAGTTAAGGACTCTCAAGGAATGAAGTGTACAAAACAAAAAAACGGAACATGCTCAGAATTTCAGAGGTACTTCTACCAATGTCACTCAAACTCATTCTTTGGCCAGGTTTACAACATTCACGCATGGCTTCCCTCCCTCTCTCATAAGCTTAGCCGAGCCACAGTCACTGTTCTTTACCTCCTCATACCTAAACGAGCACCCCGAGAAAGCCAGGTTTCATCACGAGCCCCCTGACTAGCCAAAGTGCCCGACTTCCATACGTACCAACATTGCTTGGAAGCAAATTGCTGCGCGGAGCAGCATTGTGGATAAACAGCTAAAGAAAGAAGAGGACACTGGCTTATTTGCAAAACAACGTGGGAAGATCTCCTGTGGTGGTATCATTGGTGCAGGAACCCAAATCCCTTTTGCATGAATTGCGAAATTTCGGCATCACACAAAATTGATAGTGATTGGTAGTGATGCAGCCACTAATGAGAAGTAGAAACTAAGTGAACAGAGTGTCAGACACTTCACTGGTGTTGGCTTAAATGCAGGTAAAGAATTCCATCCTTTCCATAATATGTGTATTCATTTCATAAGGCAACAAATTACTACCTAAGCTGCCAATACTGCAAACCCAACTGGACTCCAAGTCATCACACTCTCCCAAACCAGCAGTTTGCCACCAAGAGCAGCTTCTGCAAGTAAGCTGACGATAACTGCATTTGATCTACACCACCCACTGTACATTCCCGTGTATTAAGAGAGACGATGTTACTAAAGGACGTAGCATGAAAAGATTATGTCATTCTCACATTGCTATTATTTGTTGCTTACCTCCCACCTGGCACTGGTCTCTGTACAGTACCTGGAAAAAATGGCAGTCCCTTCTTTAAGTCTATAAATTCTAAACACAAAGTGTATTTCAAGGGCCATTTGCGGGAAAGAGTACAAATAAGTATTTTTTAAATAATGTCCTAAAAGCATCTAGAGAGAGTTCAGTGTCCTGAATCAAGACAAATACTACAGCTGCCAGGATGCCCTGGGAGGCTGGCATTACACCCCATGCCAGGAGAGAAACACAAGACTGGCATGCTGTGTCTGGGGATAGGATGGGAAGAGGGACCAAACAGAGTTAGGAACCTCTCATGTTGAGGCTACCTTATAAGTAGCTTTTTAGGAAACTCTACTAAGTATTTGGGCAATTTTCCTGGTTAACAGAGAGAAAGATTCAAGTGCAGCTGTTCTTCTGTATGGCTACAGAGGCACCCAATGGTGAATACTGGGTCAGAACCCCAGCACAGCCAATAATTCAGCTCCAAGCAGTTGACCTCTGGTTTCTGTTGCAATAAAAATCACACTGAACTGCTTGGGTTTCGTGTCAGTGCAACATGTAATTCCTCTGTCATTCTGCCTGAATTAAGCTCACTTACGAAAAATGTTCATCCTAGATGATAATTTGATATTAATATACCAAAAAACAATTAATTTCAAATATTTGAGTACTTAAAGGTCACAATTCATTTGAAAGTCAGATTCTGATATCCTTACCTATATATGCTGAGTAGTGTCTATTCTCTCTAATTTCTAGAGCGTCTACAGATAAAGTATTAATAAAGCCAAATGATTTTTGTCCCACGCAAACTGTTTTTCTGTTTTAGTATCTTACACTAGTATTCTTTTTTCCTGGCAAGAGAAAACAGAAGCCTGTCATTCATTTCTGCAGACTTAAAGATCTCATTATGGTATGCAGTGGTTTGATGTTAAATCTGGCAGGTGTTTTGCAGGCAAATGTAAATAAAGGTACCAGCCGCTCCGGAACACTGAGGTATGCCTCGCGTTCAACAAAACACTAATGTCAAAAGCTTGATGGATATATTTTATACTAGGAAAACCTATTTCATTTAGATGGGTGTCATTTTAAGAAAGAACATCACAAAATAAAGAAGTTACTATAAGAACAATTTTTTTACCTCTACTGCTTCTCTTGAACGATGTTTATCTTCTCCGAGAGATTTGCACCAGTCTGACTGACACTGAAGTAAGGAACAAGCACAGAAGGAACACACACCCAACAGCATGACCACTTCGCAAAAATAATTTCTTTCTCAGAACTTCAGTTGCTTACTTTTGCTTCTTTACTGGTGACTTCAGATAGCTGTACATCTCACTAGGTAGGGTGCTGAACAGAATGATCCTCCTTCTCTCCACCCCCATACTTTCAACAATAAGTTGGTTTATCCAAAGGGGTACTTCACAGCAACATTCATTGTACCAAACTGATGCACTATAATATAATAAAAATCGTTCTCCCATCTCTCCGCCTCCCTTGCAGCTCTCCAACACGGAAGCGTAATCCTGACAGGTTTTTTTATTCTAAATTACTCAGATTACATATTTAACTTTTGAGGGTTTTTTTTTCCTGCCAACATTGTATGTGGGGCTCATGAGATACTGACCTAAATCCATCTCCCTTCATTTCATTGTAGCATGGCAGCTTTTGTGATGGTTCTAATCAGCCTTAGTAGAGCTGCCCACCTCAATTCCATTAACGAAAAGTCAAAACATGTACACTTGCACCCTAAGCTATTGACAATTTCTGGATCAAGCAAGCAAAGCCCACAGAGATAAAACAGCTGTCGTACTTTAAAATAGATAATATTATCTAGCTTGTTTCTTTCTCTTTTTTTCCGGCCACTGAAAAGTAAAACAATGAAATAGAAATACTACATTAAATAAACCTGGAACTTTAAATAAACTTATTAAAATAGCAGCTGTTCAGCTTTCAGTTTATTTTCTGGCTCTTTCACCATTCAGTTTTGCTTTCAATTTTGAACTCTGAACGAGGCTGAGGATAATGAGAAGGCCAAAACATCCCAAGATCTTTTTTTCCAATTCTGCCTATCCTAAGAATGACCTATATCAGAAGAACTTCCTTGTGCTAAACACTGGTACCAGGACTGACTGAATCAGATCAGAGATGAGTTTCTGTCCAAAGCTATAATTTCATTCAGGGGAAAAAAAAAAAGTCAGATAAGCCTTTTTTAAAAAAATTATTATTTAAATAATAGTATCGTATAAGGTGTCTTTAAAAAAGCAGCAATAAAGTTTCAGGGAAAAAAATAACAACAAAATCCCCACATTTTGTCTGAAGTATAGCCTTACAGTTATTACAAATCCAGCTCCAACATCACAGCCTTTCCAGATGGCATTAAAAGGCACTAAGAGGGAAGAAATTATTTGATGAGTTCCTAGCTGCTAAAAAAGTGTAGGACAGATAAAGAAGTTATAGCACATGAAACACGCAGTCAGAAAAAACATCCACCTCAGAATTTGCTGTTGCTGTTACTTTAGTTAACAGTCAGTTTGTTAGAACATTAATGGTCCAGCAACCAACAAACCAGCAGTTAATTGCTAGTAATGATTGGTTTCTTGGGGATTATTGCCTAAATAAATCTCAAAAGTTGTGTGCTGTTAAGTAACTTACTATTTTCTTAAAGTTGGCAGTGAAGTCCAATGGTAGTCATGTTAGTTAATGTTAGTCAGCCTTACCATTAATCCTGATCCCCTGAGTTCAACCATTAATTCTAATCCCTTGCATACATAGAAAGCAAAGTACAAAAGTCCTTGATTGTCTTCAAGTGTTCATTTGGAAAAATGTTACCGAATATCTTGACAGTAGAAAAAGGAAAATCTAGTCTCATACTCTCGTTCATGCTCACAGTAGAAAGCAGACATGCCTGAGTGTGGACATGACTGTTCAGTATAATTGTGCAGCCCTTGCCCCTCAAAAGCATACTGTGAGGTTGTTTGGAAATCCTCATGTATAAATTTGCAGAGTCATCATACAGTACTGGGACTGTGTGTTTAGTGTTTTGCTTCCAAAAACCAAGGAGCTTATTAAAATTAACTAAAGCTAGATCAAAAGGTAATGGCCACTCTGGGGACCCATAATAATACAGAATTCTATCAACACCTAGAATTTCATACATTGCATTTTGATAGTCCTTATACTAGCAACATACTCTCCAGTCAGGCTAATGTCTTGATGCAGTAAAGTGTCAAAAAGCACCAAGAAACATCAATTACTTGTACTTTTACAGAGGGACCTTTTCTTTCACATGTCAACAGATAAGACCCTTGCAACAAATCTGAGGCTTCCTCATCTTATTTCCAATGGCAGTAGGAGTCCCAGTTCTCCACCACATGGGTGCTGAAAGGAGTGTACTGAGCAGGTCTGGGAACTAATAGAGAGGTAGGGAGCCCCGGTCAAAGCCACCGACGTAAGGGGGTACCCACACACTGCAACGTGACAAACAGGGATGTCGGCTAGTAATTCCTCAGGTAGTCAGATTAGTCTATTTTTCTATTTAAAAAAACCTCAGCATAACCACTTGCACCATTTCTGCTGAGAAATCGTAAGATTTATGGGTCAGTAAGTCCGAGCTATACTTTTAGATATGTAGACATCATAGGTTTGCTAGCAGTGACTCTTGAGCTCCTGAGTCTCATTAAAAAGTAACAGGATTCCCCAATGGGACAGGACCATCCCACAAACCCCACTAAGCTACCTGCAGTAAAGGTAGTCTCTTCCAGGGTAGAGATGAAGCATAAATGGATTTCTGCTACCTGTTTTGTAAATGAAAAACGATTTTTAGTCGTGAAGAAAAGTGTTTGTTCAGCAGGCTTTTAGTAGGGTGAGCAACAGGTAACATACCAAGAAAAATTATTGAAGTCAAATTCATAAGCCACAAGGTGAACTAGAGTCACAAAAAAGCAAATCTACAGAAAGCGCCACTAGTGTGAATGAGGGTAATCTGGAAAAACTCAGATCTGCAGTATGTTTCCAAATAGGCAGCTGCCAACACCTGTATTTACATGTGAGTAAACTGAGGCATAGACAGGTAGTGACCTGCAAGCGATACCAAGCTAAGAAGCCTGTATATCCCAATGCACAGTTCTCTGATGATTCCTTTCTCTGAGACCTACAAAGTGTGACGATGAATTAATAAATAATTAATAAATAATAAACCCTGAAGTGAAAGCCAAAATGTAAGGCCTGAGTCAAGTAATTTTTTTTGAGAATGTTTGAGGATTTTACATATTCCTAGGGTGAGCATTTGGACTGGAGGATTAAAAAAAAAAAAAAAACCAAACGAAACAAACAAAAAAACCCACCCAAAACCAAAAAAACAACCAAACCAACCAACCAAAAAAACCCCAAAATACAAAAAACCTGCCACCAACCAGCTGTACTTTGCCTTAAACTTCTCTGAAACCTGAATTTTATAAGAGTTTCTGGTGAAATGCATTAAAGTGCTCAACTTACTACCCCCTTTTTCTCTTTAAGGTAGTAATTCACTTCAGTTTTACATCAAATGTATACCTGTTAAAAAACCAGAAGGGCATAGGTATCATTTTCTTCATCACATATTTCATATATAAAGAGAAATAAAAGGAGTCAAGACATCACTTTCCCGTTCCCGTTTTCTTCCTATCTTAGTTGCTAATTGAATTGGTACTTTCTAAGTGTGAATTCTCTGAAGCATTGAATTTCTCAGAACAGATGAAACAGAGGGTAAAACTCTTCTCACCTGCTGCCAGGTCCTCTAATCAACCCTGGTCACTAACAAGATCTCACCTCTATTTCACAGCTATAATTTTCAAAGCTGTTTCTTTTTTACCTCCTCAGGTTTTATTACTATCAGATATAATTCTCATTTTCTAAGAATTGTTTTTTTCATTATGCTCATCAGAAAAAAGACTATGGATTTAGACATCCTCAGTAGTTTTTCCTACAGATAAGAGTCACAAGATACCTTTAAACAATATATGTGGAGCTATTTCTGCGTAGAGCAATTACATACGAGAAGAGGTGGTGCGATTACAGTCATCCGAGAGCGCTCTACTATTATCAGTAATTTATTTTTTTTTATTACAGCAGTGGCGCCTAAGCTCTGACTGTTTTGAACACTATTTTCAGGTTTTCTTGCAAGCAACTGAATCTTCAGACACATCTTTATACTTGCTCACACCACTGCTTACACTTTAAAAATACATATATATTTTTACCCTTAAGAATACACTGTCACTGGTCTGATTTACAGAAGAGAATGTTAAAGCTTGCAAAAGTTTGCCTCGGACTCCCTTACTGCTCAGAAGACAGCAACTTAAATTGATCAAACAATGAAACTTTGAGAGTTTCACAGCCATCATGGTGACCCTTGCAGGACTGACTCCTAAGCTCTGAACTTATTTCTTCATTGCATGCAAATGCTACTCTTGCTTTTAATAAACTTATTAAGTCACATTACCGTCGCGATACAGAAAGGTCGAACAGATGTCACCGAACAATTCATTCGTGTGGATGAACACAAATACAAAGTGTTAGGAAGAAAACACTGCACAACAGGATCACAAAGCCCAATTACAGATTTCTCCTCCTCCTCGCTTTCCCCTCTCTCCTTCTGTAGTACTAAGGCAGATAAAATGAGCATATGTGACCTAGTGCTCCATCCCACCCCAGCCCTCACGCATTGCAAGAGATGCCTGCATTCCCACAGGCTCTCAGTAGGCAATATAAAGCAAATATTGTAACTAGCTCGCTACAATTATTACACTAATTATTTGTTAGCAGGAATATTAATCTGCCACGTAAGACATGGCTGCCTCAGGAAAGTTTAGAAAAGTCTTGATAAAATATGCATAGGCAACTATGAAAATATAGTAGATAACTGGCAAAATAACTTTGAATACACTAAAGCATATCTGCTTCCTTTCCAGCACAAAAAGAATTTATGGTAATAAGTTTTGGAAAGTAATACAGCTGTGTTGCTAAAAATGCAGAGCAGCTGCATTAGTTATTATAAAATGGCCAATTTTTACTCATTGGTGACATGGTTTCATAGACAGGTAGCAGCTGCAGTTTCACCCAGCTGCATCCTGATGCTAAATGCACACCTCTACGCAGTCAGATGAAAGTATAGATTGCTTTGCTTTACAGCACTAAGTACCAGTGTCTTTCCAAGAAATACCCTGAAGGTCATTGGCAATTAAAGCTCCCCAAGGTCTCTCTCGCTCGGGGAATGGTGACTAACGGACACAAGGTCTCCAGAAGTCAGCCACCATATAGTAACATAGCAAGTAGTAACTGAGCTGCATGAATTAAAGAGGATGTTGAAAGGGCTTCCTACCTGGTACAAGTTGCTACTCCCCCTCACAGTCTGGAACCCTAGATGCTGGCTCTTCTCCTTAATTGCTGAGGTAACACGAATTTCTCTAGTAAGAAGTGGGGAAAAAAAAAAAAAAAAAAAGAAAAAAAAAGAAAGAAAGGTTCTATTGGCTGCTGCCTCCTTCTTAAAAAGGTTACTTCAAATGCCTCTCTTGCTCCCTATTTATTTTCTCTCCCTCCCAGAAGAGCAGTTTAGAGGGAGAGTAACGGAGTGTTTATCCTGGCTCTGAGGATGCACGCTTGTGCGATAACTGCCTGCTCCCTGCAGTATAGCCGGCATGATGTGATGTGCATACTAAAGCAGTTTGCATTAGGCAAGGCTTAGCAGAGCCAGCTTCCCAGTCTCCACCTTCTATATCACAGAACAAGCTTGCTTCTTCGAAAACAGTGGGGCTGTAATGACAAGACGATAGGGCTCTGGTTATAGTATAAATGCATTTTCTTTGAGGATTGTATTTAAGGATAAGGTTATATTTATATATCACCTCACCTGTGAAAACACAGAAGCAGCTAAAAGTGAAAACACAATAAAGTGATACAAATGTGCAAAAATTCCCTATTGTTTGCTGTCATATGACAGATGATACTAAAAGCAAAAACTAATGAGACATCTCCAGTTAGGAAACATTTATCTGCTGCCATCTATCAAACAAGCAAAGGCGTAAATAAATAAATAAATAAAGCTCTGAAGAACACAGAGGCTTAAATGTCTACAGGCTCAAAGATAAATGCGTGATATTTATACACTATAGTCACGACTGAACAACGGCTACATTATGAACAAGAATTAGCTCTAAAGTACTACATTTATCATAAATCTGAATAAATATTAGAGAACGGCTCAAGCTGTAAAGCCTGATTTGGCTCCACAGCTCAGAAGTGCCTGAATCTGGGGATTTGGCTCTGGCCTATCTGTCTGTATTAGCTGCCCATGCACGCACTTACGGCAGTACACAAAATAAGTAAGACTATACGTGATTATGTGAGAAATCCCATTGCTTGCCCAGGTGTAAGAGTACAGTAGTGAGTGTAGTATGTGAGCTGCTTATACTTTTTTGTTGTTTTTTTTAAAATTAGTGATTCAGTTCTTAGTTACAAAGCATTTTAAAAAGTTGCTCATTTCTTGACTACAGGGGAGGAGCTCAAGACAGATGAAAGCTTTTGGCCCAGTTTTTCCCTTCTGAATAGTGTGGTAGCTGAATGCTTATATGGGTTTGCAGTGCTGATTATTTATGTAAATTAACTTTATTATTCAGCATGTTCAGAACATGCCTCTTTCCTGCATTTTGTTTTTATTTTCTCAGGTTTACTTCTCTCCTGTGGGGTAAAGGCAAGGTTCAGTCGATACCACTCTGTTTCCATAGGCGGGTGATGTTGCTGCCAACTTCTCAATAGCTTTCCAGTAAGCATAAACCCAGTTAATAATGAGAACAGACGTAAAAAGATTGAACACCTTGCATGAATCACTATGAAAAACACTATATAGAATTATGTCTAAAGTTCCTTTAAAGGATCTATAGATAGATATATTTCTAATATATAAGAGCACTCTTAAGAGCACAGCTGGAAGGAGCGTCAAGAGTCACCGGGGACCCTGCTACCTTCCTGCTCCCCCAGGCCTGACTGCCCTAACGGTTAGGAACCTCGCCTGAACTCTCAGTATATTCAGAGTAATTTTATAGCCACATATTCTTTGGCTCATATTCAACTTTTCTTGAATTAATTTTACTCCCTCCATGCTGTTTACCTCCCTGGCATATTTATGAAAGGATCTCAGCTTTGGATGACTGATTTAAGGGAGCCTGTCTTAATTTTTTTCTTATGAGGAAGGCTCTGAGATCCTGATGTGCCTGGTGGCCCTTCTCTTCTCCAAGTTTGGTATCAGGTGGTTTCTTTGTTCAGTTGGTTTTGGTTTTATATTGAACACGAGTGACCAGGACTGTGCATGGTGTTCCAGCAGACAGCTGAAAAACACTTTGTGCAATTACAATATTAGCATACTTTCCTCTCTATTGGAAATAATTTGCAGTGCTTTGAAAGACTGCATTTGCCTTTTTATGGCTCTATCACTCAGGCAACCATAGTCATCTTATTATCAACTTGTATACCTAAAGCCTTCCAACTGGATGAGTTCTCACCTTGCAGAAGTTAGCGATAGGGTTTCTCATATGCATGGATCTGCTTTTCATACTAGTAAATTTTATTTACTTTCATTCTCACAGTTCTTATGGGGCCCTATTTTGTGTATGATATTGTAATACTCCTTTGTACTGACAATGCCTCTTATCTTTATGGGCAGCAGACTTCATCAGCACAACATCTATAGAAGGATCATTCTTGAAAATATATTTTTAATTGGTCCCAAGACTGATTCTTGATGAATTCCACTAGTAAATTTCTTCCATTCTATTACTTCCATATATTATGCAAATGTTCTTCAAGCCTGGAAAAAGCATTTGGATGTAGTTTAGATTCAGAAAAGCCTACTGCAAAATATCTCTGTTCAATAGCCTGCTCCACAGTGTCATATAGAATAATGACTAGCTTTATACCTGGGCATCCACATAATGAACTCCCCTTTCATTTGAATATCTTGGCTGAAAATTCTCATAAAAATTCTTGAAAATTCTTGTTAAAGGAAAACAAAAAAAACCCCACACATGAATGAGTGCCACTACTTGAGGATACACTACAGGCCTGGTTTATAATTCTGTATTAAAAGTCTGAAGGATTTAGTTAGATAAAGTATTCATAGCATGCGTACATCAAAAATTATGCAGAAATGTGTGCACACATACACAGGTACACAATAATACCTCTGTATTATTCACAATAGCAAGTACTGAAGCCTTACAAAGTTACAAGATAAAAGATGACAAAAGAAAAAAAAGTATTATTGAATTGTTTCTTCTCTTTTGCTATGTGTAGCTTTGATATCTATTAAAAGAAGATTTTTTTAGCATAGTATCAATTATGAAGCTTGAGATCTCTATTCCAAGTATAGTCCAAATTGATTCAAATATTCTCAGTGTGGATATTAATAATATAGTAAGTCAGAAACTGGTGAAATGAATTGCAACACTTGACCATTCCTTTATGCATTTTTGTTAAAGGCCTAGCATATCACTTTGAAGATACCCATTAAGATATCTATATCAAATATATATGTGTGTGTACATGTGTGTATATATATTTTTTTTTTAATTGCCATAAGATTTTCAGCAGAGCACTCCACTACCCACAATCAGCTAAAGAAGGCTTGAAAATAACGTGTTTTATATATAATTGCTGCCAGGAGTTACTCAAAAGGCTAGCAACAGGAAAAAAATGAAACCGCCTGTAGCCAATTTTAATACAACCTGTTATTCTTCCTATCCAACGACAGACGTGAGTTCTGAGTGAAATAGAAGCAACATTTGGCTGGCTAAAAAATCTTTACAGACAACTCTGCCAACAGACATTACACATTAACATTGACAATGTCTGATGTTCATTGTGCAAATATTCTCCCTGTGTTTCAAGTTGGAGCCAAAAGATATTTTATGGCTTACATAAAGTTTAGTGGCAACAGCAGAGGCATATTTTTATGGACAGTAGAGTATAAGTCCTCCTGTTCCTGAAAAGGCTATTGGGAAACAGCTGGCAGTCATAACCTATTGAGAAGTACAGATATTGAAATACAGTATAAATTATACCTGTCACTCTCACGCTTTCCAGGATGGACACAAAGCACTATGCACTATACAATTTTCTAAGCATTAATTACGTCTTCCAACAAAACTTCAGCCTGCACTTTCGAAGTTGACTAATAGATTTACGGCATAATCAATTCCCACTGAAATAAAATGGAGGTGGTTTTTTGGGTTTGGTTGGTTGGTTGTTTTGGGGGGGGGGGGGAGGGGGGGGGAAGGGAAGGGGAAGGAGCCATTCTAAAAATCCTGATTCCTTTGAAACACAAAGGTCAACTGCTCACCCAGACTGTCTAAAGCTGAAAGCTGCACAACTGTATAGGTCAACAGAAACACAAAGATTTTTTCAAAAGGCATTTTCTGCCTTACTAGAAAAAAGGAAGAAAAAGCACATATTCACAAAGAAAATAAAGTCATCCAAAAAACAAATTCATAAAAGTTTAAATCAAAAAGTTAGTTCTAAAATAAAAGGATGATATATTATTCATAGCAATGTTAGTGTTACTATCTTACATAGCTAGACTTTAATCATTGCCTACCAAAACGTGATATGCGTGTTTCAAATATCCTGGTGCTTCTTTCCTTATTGTTATTGGCAGGTGTCAAAGGCAAAAAAGGCTCTGTGCCTCTTGGTGTATAACTTTTGGAAGTCTTATTGCAGAATGGTAATGTCACCATTCCATGGTGACAAACTTTATTGACAGTAATTTCAATGCATGATAACCAGAAAAGCTTGATAAGTCATTATAAACCGAAAATGGGAAGTGGGGCAAGGACACGAAGCTGATCTCACTCCTCACTTGCTCAGAAGCATGAGATGTTTTCAACAAGGACACAACATCCTGGCCCACCAAGATAAGTTTGAGACTATTTCTATTTCAAGCCAATAACTTCTCTTGTCATACAGTTCTCTCTCAAAAAAAAGAAGCAGCAGCAAGCCTTCAAAGATACACTAGAGAAGTCTGCTTAGCAATTGGCACATGACCAGCCTAAAGATTAAAGTGATTGCTATTCATGAATTGAAAAAAGAGATAGGAAAAATGCTGCTTTTTGTCTCTCATATTGAATTTGCTTTTGCAGTAGGCAAATTATTATGCATCTTCATTAAATACTGTCTATATTTGAAAAGAATGTTCCTGTTCATTACCTGACAGAGCTTAAGTGTAAAAAGGCTGAAGGCCAAAAGTGCTCCATATGATTAGCTCTGATTTTCTGTTCTACATAAAGAACATCATTAAAATGAAATTATTATTCACTGTAACCAATATAATTCAGTTCAACTGTTAAAATTAGTGTTTTCTCAAACTCCGTTCTAGGAGAACGATCCAGTCTCCTCCTCTGGATATGTATTTTCCGAGGGACATAGAAGAGCAGGGTGCCCAGCTCCCATAACCTTTGGACGCAAGCCACTGGGAGATGGGTAGAAAACTTTGCACAGAGTACTAGCTTCTGTGATCAAAAAGTTATTTAAACAGTGTTTTTTAGCATTTAAATATTCAAAATAGAAATGATTGTGCTGTGGATTAGAATAGGAGAGGAAGTTGTGCAAACTATTTAGGAAAACAACAAGAAAGATCTAAAACATCAGAACAAGAGAGCACTTTTTTTTCTTCCCGGGAAAGCTAATCTATATTTAATAACAGAGCACCAGGAGAGGGGCACTCGTAACAGGATGAGAAATATTATAGTGTTTCTCTTGTTAAGCAGTGAAACATAGCCATTAAATCGTTAAAACCTCTGTAGTGCTTAAATATGACAGAAGAAAATTGGTCCCAATGAGATGATATGATCTTATTTCAGTCTTTTAGAATGGTGAATGTGGACAGCAAGATTGGGAACTACCGTATTTTTCAGTGAAATTTCAGGGCATAACCACAATTGTAGTGAATCAATTTTGACTTCCCAGAGAGATTTATGCAGAGATGTGTAATACAGCACATTAATTCCCTCATGTGTCCCCAGAGGTGAAACACACTGCTTATTAAACAACTTTAAAAAAAAAAAAAAGTCTTTTCAGACATATAGTTGTTCTCCAAAACCAAAATGAACAAATTTGGATAATAGCAGTATTTTTACTGAAATAAGAATAACAACATCCCCATATACGTAATGGTACAGCTTCATATATTATAACATGCAGGGATTGCAGAGGCCAATCAGTTTGCCATTCTGCGTCCGCCTCTGTGGGGCTCTGGGCATGAAGGCACAGATGTGGCCAGAACACCAGAAATGTTGCTTTAGAGACTCGCTCTTTGAGCCGTGAACAGCTGGGCAAAATTTGAAGCAGATCCAAAACTGCTCAATGCTGCTCTGGGACCAATGAGGCACAATCAGTCCCTCGATTCCCCAGGCAAAAGGGGTGGAGAAGAATAATATTTTCAAATATTTCAGAAGCACAGAGTTTTCTGGGTTGGTTGGTTGTTTTAAATTATTTATTTTTATACCAGTTTGCATCCTGCAAATTGAAGTATCTTCCCAATATAAAAAAAAACCACACCAAAAAAACCACAAAAAACCCGAATCCTGCAAGTGTTTTCCTGCCCTCCATATAAATCAGTGATGAGAAGAGATGATAGAATATCTGTAACCTATGAAGCACGCAGACAGCGTGCCAACTTCCCTCTTGTGCATCTGCTCAGCCAAAGTACAGCCAAGAGATATTAGCAGACTTTTTTTGAAGACAGTAACAGCAGTAGTGAAGTACCAGAATCATTGCAAAATGGTCACAAAGCTGATTTTTGTCAGGTGATTAATAGGCAGTGTTTCTAAAATTTCAATTTTAATTACCTGCAGACTGTTTACACATATCAGAAACACTCTTCAGACAGTCTTATCGTCACTTCTGCATTTTTCTCAAAAATATATCTTTATACAAGCACTCACACTTCCTTACAAGTTACCAGAATCCTACAACTTTACGCTCTATTTGGATTTCCTGTCCTCAGCCATTGAAAATAAAACAAATGTCGACAAATACCATTTCCACTCTAATTTTATAGACCCTGACAGCCTTCAGCAGCTTACTGTCTGCTAATTCCTTTAATAACCTTATTTCTCAGTATCATATGTTATAGTTTATGACTTCCTTTTTAAATCAAGTTGTATCACCCCAGAGGAAACAAAGCATCTAACTCCTAGCAGTGCAGTGAAAACAGCACAGCTGGAGAAAACTAGTATCTAATCATAAGGCATTATTACTTTTCCAGCAATTGTACCACCAGTGGCTCTACAGTGCTTTGCTAAAGCATCAGGCTCCTTTTTTATTTTATTTTAATTAACTTTTATTTCATTTTTAATAAGTACATCAAAAATAGTATTTATGAAATTGATTACATTTTGGATCTAAGACTCTAGGACTAGCTCAGAAATCTTGGGGGTTTTTTAAATTTTTTTTTTTTTACTCTTTTTTTAAAAGGCAGAGGGCGTATTTCTGCACGTTTAGCTTACACCATTTCCTATGCGGTCATTTTGTCAAAGGTATTTTTAATTCGTGGGCAATAGGCTGAAAACTCCAGGTTAGAAGACACTCAGGAAAACTTAAATGTTCAGCCTAAAAGAAAATTCACTTTTGGTGCCTCGTGCCAAAATTGCATCCTGAAAACTCATAGTAGAACTGGTTCAAGACTGAAGTACAGTGCATCACAGGCTCCATTTGCAGAGCAAACCCAGGCACCAAACAAGAGTTAATAACAACAGTTCAGCTGACTGGTGCGATAGTACAGTTCACATTCATGTGGAATTGTGCTAAAAAGTCTGGGTAAAGCCAGAGGATGAAATTGTGATACAGCCCAGAAAGCTCCTCAGGTCCCAGCTGGCATACATTAAATGAATGCTCTCACAAAATCTTCCATTTCAATGACTTAGGAAGGGGGAAAGGAAAAAAAAAAAAGAATTAAAGAATTTAAGGCTTGTAAAAGGACAGACAGGAAGACCACCTGGTGTTTTACTCATGTGGACTTGTGCTGTGTAAGTAATTGCAAGCAATTTCTAACCCCTTTTCTTCATATTACACGTGGTGGCAGGAGGACCCATATTTTAATTTAGTTTTTGAGACAACATAGCTTATTTTTATTCTGAGTGCTTATTTCAGGTTCCTCCCCATGTAATATTAGGGTGCCCTTGTGAGAAAGTCCTGACTCAATGACCTTTGCAAAGACAAGAATTTATAACTCAGCTATTGTAGAACTCACTCAAAAATACCCATGTACCTTCTCTACGTTCAGTAATGTCAAAGTAGGTCATAAAACATTAATAGAAGAAAGTTAAATTAAATTATACTTAAGACTTAATTCAATATCCCTGGTATCCCAAGTATTTTATTCTTATACTACTGGTCAATTTAATTTTTCCCTCTTTATCTCTTGTCTTTTCACCTTGGTTGCTAATTTGAACATAGAAATGCAGATATAAGATCCAAGTAATGCAAAACTTTTCAGAGAAACTTTGCAAATTTTAGAATTTTTTGGACTAAATTTTGTAAACTAAATATTTGCTCCTCACTCTGAATGAGGGGTGCTTATAGCTTCCCCACTGGTAAAAAGATGCAAAAAGATATTTAGAGATTTAGCCAGTTCTTTCTTCTGTAGAAATATAGTAACTCAGATACTCAGAAGATATTGTCTCCATATATTTAGGAATTAGTGGAATGGAGAAGTTTGTTTAAGCATATTGGATTTAACATTGTATCTTTTCGTACTGTTTTCTCTTGTGGCCCCCCCTACGTGAAGCCCTCAGTATCATCATAGAATTAATATTGTGAGAAAAGTCTATTTGACTTTATTGAAGAAAAATAAATTTTAATCAATATAATCCAAATCAGCTCCTCTGCGCCTTGTTTTCATTTCAGAACAAAATGAAAACAAATTCTCATGGGTAAAGAATTATTATCTGTAGAGGAGAATCATATGAGATGATTCAACAGGAGCGAGACTGACAGTAGCAGACACCTCAAGTACTCTTTCAGAAACTCAGCATAACTAAAGTAGTTCAAAAAAATCTACAAAAATGAGCACAGCTTTTTGTTTGTTTGTTTTTAAACAGAATTAAGATTATACGTGGCACAATAGATGGAGAATAAGTCAATGAAGAGATCACATGAGCTACTAATATTGGGGAAATAACAGCAAAATAGCCAATCTGTTTGACTAGCAAGATGATTCAACTCCTTTTCTTCCCCACAGATATCAGTATTATTTGCAGAAAAGTCTGGAGAATAGAGCCTCAGTAGGGCCTGGTGTCTGTCACCACAGGCTACTGTCATCCATTAGAGGTATTCAAGTCAGCACTGCCAATATGAACACTGCGTAGGCTGGATTGGCAACTTGCAATAATTCACAAGTAAGAGATACCACATACCTTAAATATACTCTCAGAAGCAGATCAAATTTAGTTACAGCTGAACCCCACTTTTCCATTTTGTTACACAATGGCCAGCCTCTTCGGGAAAAGAGCAAAGACCCGGAACTGTACTCCTTTGTGCACAAAAAGAACTAGTTTATCACACACTTCTGTATCATAGCTGAAAAAGCGCACATCACAACACGGGGAATAAGCAATCCTTTTTAACGGTCTTTCTGCCCCCTGCGCAGATACAGGGGCAACTACATTTAGAGCACAACCATATATGCATAGACCTAACGCTAAGACCTATGAGGAAAGGTCTCCAACAGTAATGGGCTCAGTCTGTGCTTCTTAGCAATAGCAGGACCTCTAGGTACAAGACTTCTCCCTCCTGCTTCATTTTTGAGTCTAAGCACCACCTGACCCATTGCACTCTAGTCCACACAGTTCTTGGGCCTTTCTTAACCAATGACACTGTGAATGAGCCTATTTGTTATTCTGAGGTCAAGGTGGCACGACAGCACTAGAATAACTACCTAGGCTCTCACCTCTTTCCAGAGGACCTATGCAACCCTGTCTCATGTTGCAGTCAGTACATTTGTGATCTATACCGAAGTGTTTGATTAATTTTGAATGCATATATATAGTTTCAACAGAGTCACTATCCCCAGAGAATTAGAAGATAGTACATACCCATTTTAAAAAGTCTGTAAACTTTCATTCAAACAGAATGCTGAATTTACTTAGTCTGTTTTGGTGGGCTTTTATGTTTGGTTTCTATAACCCTCTAGCAAATGAAGATGTTTGCAGAAAGTACTGAAACAGTAAACATAGATACTTTGATGCAAAAAAAAAAAACCCAACCCACAACTGCATAGAAAGGAAGATAAAGGAAGTACGTATTCAGTCATAACATAAAGCTGTACAACCTGGTTAACCCTTCCCCCAAATTAAGAGAGATGATATTTTCTCTTCATCAAAACAAAAACCAAAGAGATAAAAAGGAAAGAACTAGACAGATCAGCTAGCCCAACAGAAGACATGGGACCATAACACTTCAACTCTTTTGCTCCATATCATGAATGACAGCATCGGGAGTTCTTGCAGACACCTTTCATCCTCTCCTCTGCCTCTGGCTACCACAGTATATTTTGTGATTTTCCGACATAGCAAGCAATAGCTCATACGTCAGAATCTCAACCAAGTTTTATCAAATGCCCAGAAGGCACCTCTCAGGAGGTGGGAGGAAACAACAAGCTACACAGAAGCAGCGTATTTCTCCCTGCTGCATAAAAGCGGGCTAGCAGTGCCTGCCAATGAAAAGAAATCCTAAATGGCTTGGAAGTAATGATTCTAAACATTTAATTTACACTTGCTGTTTCTGTTCCTAATTCTGCCTTTCAGTGAAATGGCGTTTATCCCTTCTTTATTGTTAGTATGCAAATGCTGTCTCTATTTCCTCAAATAGCCATGTCATTGTTATACTGTAAGATACTGTACATTAATGCTAAATGAAGGTTTATGAACTAATGCAAAATAAACTGATCTGTGTCCTCAACCTAGCTTGCCACGCTACAGGCCTCATGCACAACAAACAGATTATGCTATCACTGTGATATTTTTCTGTCATGCCATAGTGGGGGCTTTCCTCACCTGACTCTTTGGAATATGTGGAATTCATGCGTAGGGAGAGAATTTACAGAAGGCACACACCGATTTTGAAATCGGTCTGATTTTTATGCAAGTTGCATTGAAAAATGCTGCATAACTCTAAGCTGAGAGGCAGTCCCAAAGTAAACCTTTTGTCTGCAGCCTGAAATTGCATGCGTAAAAGACTAAACAATGGCATATTGTGCAAACAAGTATCTACCATTAAAGGAAATTAGCGTGGAAGCCAGGTGTGCTTAGCAAATAGACCTAGAATTTTTTTGTCCTTTCTTGCTAGATGTGTGGCAATTACTGAGATACCAACAAATCTCCCTTTTTTCCATATCAACACACACACAAAAGACACTAAACCTCTATGTTATTATGCAGCAAACACATTACAAAGTATATTCCATTTGGATTCACTTTGATGAACTATATATACTTCAGACCTGACTAAAACATTCCCATCAGACTTTCAAAATTATATCAATACAACAAAATTGGAAGAAAAAAAATAGGCTATTTAAATAATAGAATTTCATTAGACTTGTTCATTTAAGTGCCTATTTCCTTCCACGTCTGACAACAGCTGTGCAGAAAATGTCTCTGAGTTTGTCTAAGAGAGGCTGGGAATGCTTTACGAGAGCTGCATCCCTCCTTCTCGAATATACACGGTACAAACTTATTTATTTGCCCTTGAATAACGTGTAGAGCTACAGCCATGGGATCAAAAGTTGGCTGTCCCTACTGTTGAATAAACCAGTAACAGCAACAAAAAAAGATAGCTTCTTTCCTCAAGAGAGGTCATACACGTGGAGACAGAAAAAACAAAGGGAGCACCAAAACCTCTGAGAACATATTTCTCAGCAGAGGAGGCAATACTGATACTAAATCACCCACTGCCACCTTGTCAAGTTTTTGCAGCCTTCCTAGCACAGGAGATCTCAGAGGGGGCTCTGAAGCAGGATACTTGCAGATGTTTACAAAGAGCTCCTCTTACGTGAGCAAAGCAACACGGGAAAAAATGTGACAGGCTTGTTTGGAAGCACACACAGGCAAATATAGGACTGCAGAATAAACCTCTTTTTGTACGCCCCAGTTGGAGTTCACTGTTAATCAAGAGTAACAACTGTTCCGGGAATTCTTGCGTGTCAGAATGAAACTTAACAGATCTTTACTTACACCAACGATTATCAGAATTGCAGTGGTTTTTATCATAAATGCCCTGTTTCTCCAGAGGGGCAAAGAGACATGAAGCAAAAAGGAAAAGGATTCACCAAGCGACTATGTGATGAACAGCTCTACTAATTCAGGGTAGTGCAAGTAGTACGTTCCTGCCAGTTTCCCCTGACCCAGATTTAGATGGCAAAATGCATTAGCAAAACAGAAGATTATCCATCAGCTATTCCAAACCAAGAATCCTAAGAGCTGGATTTGTGTGTATGTGCCAGGAGCAGGGGAGAATGTGCCTGGCGAGAATAATCAATATCATTAAGAGTTGTGCTCATTCCGAGATTCATCCCTTTTATACCACCTAAGGGGCTCAAAGGGGCCTTAATCCAGCCACAAACTACCAGTAGAGAATGCCCTATGAATGAAAACCACTGCAGCATTTGTGTTGGGCCTTGATCCTACAAACACCACAAGATACGACACACACCAGTATGAGAGCTGTCTCCCGCCTTATCTCCTGTCCATCTGAGATAGAGAACTACCTTTGAACTTTTACGGAGAGCACAGCAAGAAGACCTTAATGCCCTCAAGTCCTTGCGCATCCTGGAAAGCCGGGTACTGCCTGCCCAACAGGGGCAAGGCTGACTCATGGCTATGCCACCAGTACCGGAGCCTGAAACTAATTTTCAGTTGTTTCAAACTGTCTGGAACCACATGCCTACATGATTTCTTGATCTCCCCCCCCGCCCCCACCTTTATTTTTTCCTGTGGAATTCCTGGCAGTTTAAGACCGTGTGAAACGATGCTCTTGAGATGAAGAAACAGATCCTGCTACAAATCTTTGTCATCTTTCTAAAGAGGAAAACAGGAAAATGCCTTGCCAAATCTGAACAGTGGTGTGTTCTCAGCATCTTGACTCAGGCTGTGGTCACTATGGCCAAAGGCCTCTCTCTTCCTAACTGCAAGGAGTAAATGCCCAGAAATGCGATGGTTTCTCTTGGTCATTAACTGATGCCAACATGGATGCTGCGCATATTATGCACATCCACAGTATTCACAGTGTTGGCCCAGCGCTGGTTTGTGCATTCATACCACATTTCTGCAATAATGCAGCAACAATTTATGGCCAACTATGAAAAATGTGGCTGGCAGATTTCAGTGTAATTACTTGGGCTTCCAACTTCATTGTTACATGCTTGAGAGGTAGTTAAATGGTAATAGCACTTTTTTCCCTTCAATTCCAGACTTGTACCTTAACAGAAGATCAGTCCTCCTTTGATGGAAGGTGAGGGGGAAGTATTAAAAAAAAAAAAATAAAATAAAATCAGATAACAGAGGCCTCAGTAAAGTAAGAAACCAAGAACAGCACTGCATTTATAGCTAGAGGACTCTATAATAAGCTCAAATTCTGGAGTAATAAACTAGTCAATGTTTCATTCTTTAATTTCTTTAAAAGTCGTTTAGAACTGCTTTATACAAAATCCCAATTTTAACCCCGTGTGAAGATAATACTGTTGACCTGTAGCCAGGATTTATCCTGTCAGCTTTTGCTATACTGTGTGCGTTCTGTGTGTATTACTTCCCCAAACTGCCAATACCTCTTTGCACTTAAGAAATGGCTCCTGGCAGTTGTCCAGCTTATTTCTATGTCTATGCTCCATCAAAGCTCAATTACCCTGAAAACTTCAATAAATGTTACCAGGATCTCTGCCACAGTTCTTAGAGGACATGCAAGAAGATTGTTTTTTAAGTAATATTATTGCAATAAGAAAAAGTAGCTACAAAGTTACAAATTTTCTAGGGAGGGGGTAAGCAAAAAAAGATCCAGGGTAGGAAAATATATTAAAAGTAGAATTTTATGTGCATCGTATAATGAGAGTCATTGTTTTTCTGCTTGTATTCTGAAAGTACTTACCTTTTTTGGGTTGTTCACCAGCCACACTGTAGGTACTTTATAGTTCTACAAATCATTTTCTGTCCTATGAATGTTTAAGCAGAAAAAGGCTGAATGTGATACTAGCGCAGTTTATTAAAAAAAAATAAAAAATAACAAGAAGAAAGGAGAATAAGCGCAAAAGAGTAAAATGGAATAATATGGGCCCAGTGAAAAGCACTACACAAAGGTAGTTTTGCAGGGGGACATTAAATATTTGGTGAAGGTTAGTTTGCACTGCTAACACTGAAGGCATGGAAATTGATGGGTTTTTGCAAACACATCTGACCAAACCACAGCAATTTTGGAGACATCCCAATGAGCCTTCTAACACTCACATTCGGAGTGCAGAGGCGATGAAGGGTAGCTCCAACATGGCAGACTACCATAAATGAACAGCCAGTCTGTGAGTGATGTACAGTAAATATGAGAAAATCAAATTACAAGGGACATGGCTGCTGGAAATCCCTAATGCATTCTTCCCAAAGCACAGCCATACAACCAATTATATACTTCGGTTGTAAAGTTGAGAGACGAACATGTTTTTTCCTCTAGTTCTATTACAGACAAACTACAAGGGAGCGGCAGCTGTGAAGGAGCGGAGCAGAGACTCTCTGCAGGAATAGCTGGGGCTCCACGGGAAGCACTTAGTGCTGCTGAGGCTTCATAAATGATAACAAATGCGTTGTTCTCTGATTTTAGATACTAATAGAATCAGCTTTTTAATGACCAGACCGATATGAACAGTATCCCATGTGAATATGCATTAAAACATTTTGTATTTTCAATTTTTAGCTGCTCAGTTATCACTGAGCTAATTACAGAAAAGCTTGTAAAGCGTCACACTAACTCTGCAAAGCCTGTATTTCTGCATCATCCAAAGTCTAGCAAAATTCTCTTTCCAAACAAAAATACATACGTAGAGTGCTATCATTGTAAAGGTTACTGACGCATCATAAAAACCAACTTATTTTCTATATAAAGTTAAGTGTACACTGTGTAAGATCCTGAATCAAACCACCTGCTCTGATAACCTCATTTTAAACTGTGAGAAAATTGACATCCAAGCTCAGGCATTGATCCACAAACCAACAGGATTGCTCAGTGGTGTAAAAAGTCTTAGAAAATTGCCATATCCAGAACAAGATAATGTGCCTAGGGCTAACCATTAATTTGAGCTATTAAGTACCATGACTGTGGCAGCTACAGGGGAGCCTCTCATCTTGGATGAAGAATCTGCCCCTGAGGGTGTATTGGATGCCGAAATCTGTGCACAGACATACCTGTCCCCTCATCCTGTTCATATTTTGCATTTGTACATTTTTATGATTCAAAGACACCAAAAGTAAGTCCTAGTTTGGATAAGCCCCCTTTTGGAAATTTATAAATAAGTAATAGCTTAATATATGGCGTTTAAATTTTCTGCTCTGAAACATTTTTTCCTCTTTGAGAACAAATGTGGCTGTAAATCCTACAGAGGCTAATACTGCATATTCCACAGCTGAAGATTTCCACAAATCCCAAAGGCCATGACATCTGCCAGATTATAGATAAAGAACAAGACATTTTGCAATAATGTGTGTTTTAACAGTGCAGGACTGAAATTCGCTGTGTACGTGTGCTGAACAGAGCAGCGGGGTTTTGTTGAGGGTTTTTTTTTTTTTAATCAGAAAGAAGCTAACTCTCCTAGCCTTTAAAATACAGATTTTAAGCTGTTCTTAATATTTGGTCTCCTAAAATTCAAGCATTTGAAAATCCTAAAATTCTGTCAAATGAGCCATCACAGCCCTGAGGGCACTTATAGGTCTTAATGACCCTGACCAACCTCACCTGACACCCCCACCCAGTCCTGCTCAGGGGCCCATTTGGGCTCAGCCCAGGGTCCCTGGCCCTTGCCACATCTGGGGCTGTTGCTGGACCTTGTTGGCAGCCCCCAGTTCTGCCACCCACCCACGGGGCCTCACCCCAGCTCATCCCTGCCGGGCGGCACCCACATTTGCTGCTCCCTGGCAAGGAAGAGACCGAGGGAGGTTTCAAGGTGAAGCTGAAATGTGACTTCATGAGCCACCCCTGACAGAAGGACCAGCTTCACGCCCCTTAAACTTGCTTGAGCGCTGGGCAGATGGCCCAGCACCCGGTCAGTTCAAGACATCTTTGCAAGCTCAGTGCTAGAAGTTTAAATCAAACTTGAGTTGTGTGCTAAGCTCGAGGTTTTTTACAGCGTACTGCTCCTCTGGTGCCCATCAAGTAGCAGGGACTCGTTGCAGGAAAAGATGTTAAAAAAAAAAAAAGTTGGCGAGAAAGAACAGAAGACAGCAGGAAAAGAAGTAAAAGTAGCTATGGAAAATATGAAAGATCAATACCATTAGCTGGAGATGCACAAAATTGATCTATAAAGCCAAGATAACTTTTACACACCCATCACCACACCTGGGCTTCTACTCATAGATTTGCCTTGGACCAAACTGTGCTTAGGAAGAACACATTTTGAGAGCTATCTTGAACATTTTGCACTATGCTAGAGAAGCCCACAGCCACTGATCATTAGAAGTGCTGCAAAACCCATTGTGTTCAAGGTCCATGTAGCAATGCGATCAACAAACTGGAAAAGCCAACTCCAGCTCTGGCCAGGCAGAGGACTAGCAGCAGAAAGTTGGCACTCTTGACCTCCCAAGTCCAGAGAAGGAGCAGAAGGGACAAGTCAGTGGTGCACGTGCTGCTGTGCTGGAGAAAGGCAAGTACCAGGTGACTGTGAGTGAGAATCTCCCTTCTACTTCTCTTCTCACCCATGACAAACCCAGAAGTAGAAAAGAGACTGCTAGAAAAATTCTGCTTCATGTGTAGCCAGTGAGATAGGGATGCATGTGGTCCGTGCTATAGGTGATGACACAGGTAGTGTTATAAGGGGTGACAACACCAGGGTATCATCACACATGGGTACCATCCTACCCAGTGTGTGGGACAGCTCTGCATCAGCCCCGATCCTCTAGGGGATCTCCTTGCCAGCCGAAACACACACAATCCTGATGGATCACTTGGTAAACATGCTCATCCTGGGCCCCAGAGCCATATATCACTCTGCTTTGTTCAGGTGTCACACAGACCAACTTCACCAAACACGTCTTTGCTGTACCCGATATCCTGCAGCTTTAAAGAAAAGGTCAGATGACTCACTTGCTCTAATTTTGTTGTATTTATACTGAGTTTTGTTTCTAAGGATCCTGTTAAGAGACCTTGTGATTTATCAAATATATGAGAAGTTAATTTGTGATTAGGAGAAGCCAGATAATGTCAAACTTTTCATACTGAGGTCATTATTAATGTTTATTTTCTGCAGTCCCAGAGGGAGGAAATACTAGGTTTCATCAGGGTTTTCAATAAACTGTTAATTAAAATTTACAGCTTTGGAAAGTTCTTTTCTGACTGAAAAAAACAGTATTGGCCAGCTCTATTCTCAGAGGCTTTTGGACTGTGTCATTGCCAGATCCTGCCTCTTTCTTAAACAGTTTTCAAGTGTGCTGAGCTACCACAGCTTCCATTAACTGCAACTGGAGCTGTGATTTCTCAGCACCATTAAAAAAAAAAACTCAGAATGCGTTTGATTAGCTATTGATGAAGATTTAGGTTGTTCTGGTTCATTAGATTTATATGAAGGAGAGTTTTAAAGGAAAGTTGATGCAAAGGCAAATGTAACCCCCAGCAGTTTCAATTATCTTCTTTGACTGGTCTTTTGTATTATTTGGACCTTGTCTATTCTTTAACCACACAGCAGAGCCACCTTAATTAACTTAAAATATCAAATGACCGTGTCTGGGAGTACTAAAATTATATTAAAAATACCAAACTGTTTGAAGTATACGTTATACCTTAGCTCATTCAGAAGTAAGTTTTCATATTTAGAAAGTACTAAAAAGAATTCCCATTATTCTTAAGTACAGGGTTGGGTTTTTTCCAAAAAAAATTCTCTACCTAGAAACTCACATACTAGAATTCTCTACCTAGAATGTCACATTTTAGCTCAGTTTGAGGCATTTTGATGTCACTCATAGAAGTTAATCAAATTTCTGAAGAAGATATTTTGCTAAAGAGCAAATCCTATAGAGGGGGAAATTAGCTGAGCAAAAATAAATATGCAGTAATCATTAGCAAACTACCACACAGATAACACCACAGCAATTAGAAGACAGAAGGAGATAGTTTTATCACCTGCAAAAGCCACAAGTGTGGTTGAAACCTGAAACTTATGAGCTGCAATCAGCATCTCACAGATCTGTCAGAAGTTTAGTCAAAAAAAGATCAGTAGGCATACACAGGTGTCTTTTAATAGTATCCAAGTTGCCAATGCCTAAAAAATTGGCCAGGAAATCTCCTGGAAAAAGGTTTTCTCAGGGGGAAAAAAAAAAAAAATCTCAGTGAGGAAAACATGAATACAGGATTTCCAGCAGTGTTTCAACTACGGTTGGCTGAACTCTTGAAGTAAAGCGGCAACAACGTGTAAACAAGGGAACAGTTCAAACTTCTGGAAATCTCATTAAAATGAAACTGGGTTTTCTTCAGACAGTAGTGCTATTTGAATTACCTTCTCAATTACATGAGCCTTCTTGTCATGTTTTGCTGCTTCTCTGTGTTTATGAACTCAAGGACAGCCTAATCCTAACAACGCACACGAGAAAAAAAGGCACCAGCACTTAGGTACCACATTCCCATATATTTTAAGCGGTAATTTAGCGTCAGTTATTTAATCCCCTTCCCTTTCTGGTTTTTGCCGCCTTATCTTCTACAAGGCGAATATCAGTACTTTTCTACTTGGCTTGGGTATTGAGAGATTTCTCATGAAATGGTAAGAGACATCATTTGTTCTCTAAGTATAGATATCTAATCTAATTCAATCACCCTAGAAAATAAAGATACAGTACTATGCAGCTACCATAAAGAAACATCTAGTGTGATTTTAAATTGTGGGTACTTTTGTTTTTTCATGTTTTCTTTTTGACAGTACACTTCTTTCCATTTGCCTAAATGTTAAAACCACTTAATTGCTTCAAACAAAGAAAAATTAAAATTAACTTAGAAATTAGCAGCTTTTAGGCTCTGAAGGGCCCATCTAAAATTAAACCAAAGGAAAATCTTGCAAAACAGGAAGTGATCAGAAATAAACAACAGTTCAGTGTATGGGTATGGTGCGTTGACCTTGGCTGGACGCCAGGTGCCCACCAAAGCCGCTCTATCACTCCCCTCCTCAGCTGGACAGGGGGAGAAAAAATACAATGAAAGGCTCATGGGTCGAGATAAGGACAGGGAGATCACTCAGCAATTACTGTCATGGGCAAAACAGACTTGACTTGGGGAAATTAATTTAATTTATTGCCAATTAACAACAGAGTAGGATAATGAGAAATAAGAACAAATCTAAAACCACCTTCCCCCTCACCTCTCCCTTCTTCCCAGGCTCAACTTCACTCCCAAATTCTCTACCTCCTCCCTGGCAAGCGGCACAGGGGGATGGGGAATGGGGGTTGCGGTCAGTGCATTACACATTGTCTCTGCTGCTCCTTCCTCCTCACACTCTTCCCCTGCTGCAGCATGGAGTCCCACCCACGGGAGACAGTCCTTCACAAACTTCTCCAGAGTGGGTTGTTCCCATGGGGTGCAGTCCTTCAGGAACCGACTGCTTCAGTGAGGGCCACAGTCCTGCCAGCAAACCTGCTCCAGCATGGGCTCCTCTCTCCATGGGGCCACAGGTCCTGCCAGGAGCCTGCTCCAAGCATAGGCTCTCTACAGGGTCACAGCTTCCTTCAGGGCACATCCACCTGCTCCACCGTGGACCTCCATGGGCTGCAGGGGGACAGCCTGCCTCACCATGGTCTTCCCCACGGGCTGCAGGGGAATCTCTGCTCCGGCGCCTGGAGCACCTCCTCCCCCTCCTTCTTCCCTGACCTTGGTGTCTGCAGAGTTGTTCCTCTCATATTCTCACTCCTCTCTCCTGGCTGCTGTCACACAGTAGGTTCCTTTCCCCCTTCTTAAATCTGTTATCCCAGAGGCGCTACCACTGTCAGTGACAGGCTTGGGCTCGGCCTTGGCCAGCGGTGGGTCCGTCTTGGAGCCGGCTGGCATTGGCTCTACCAGACATGGGGGAAGCTTCTGGCAGCCTCTCATAGAATCCACCCCTGCAGCCCCCCACTACCAAAACCTTACCACAGAAACCCAATGCAATGTGATTGATTGATTCCCAGAGAAGACCAGGTTAAGAGTAGGCGCAAAGACTGAACTCCATGTCTTGCTTTGCATCTCTATTACAGACAGAGCCCAAGTAACTTTGGTATTTCTGGGCACATTTTCATTTCCAGGTCTTTCAAGAGCCTTAGCTCTGAACTTGGCTCTTGCCAGTGGTTTTCATGAACACCAAATTTATCTGACTTCATTTTTCATTTTAATTAAGAGGTAATATATTTGACATGGTTTGACAACATAAACTTAGTAACTACAATACAGTGATTTATCTTGGACTATAACGCTTGGTACCAAAACCTATTAACATCACTATCTGGAAGCCAACTCCTCAGGTTGCTAAGAATGACAATAACCTGGAAATTAAATCACAATCAGATATTCTAAGCAAATGATTCCAGAATAGAATACATTAATCAAAAATATATAATTAACTAAGTGCAATAGAACCAATTACTGAAAATCCTAAGGATACAATTATTTTTAAAAGGCAGTAAAAAGTGAAGGGAAGAGCAAATTGCATTTTACTAGAGGCTATTCTCTATGAAAATATGAAAATCATATTTTTCAAATGTGCTGTATCCCGTTTCTTATATATGAATAAGGCATATCACTTTTGCTCAGGATTTGTGCCAAACAGTGCTTGCAGCTGAGCTGGTTGGGGATATACACCTCTCCACCCTGCTCAAAGACTGTTATAATCTGTCATTCCCATGAGTGCCGTGGGCTTTGTGTTCTTGCCCCTTGTATTAAAATGCAAAAACAAAACAGGAGAGTAGCTATCTACCATGTCAATATCATAGCAGATTTCTGGTGGAAGGTCTACGGTACTATTCAAAGAAACTCAAATTGCCTTATTTAAATCCCTGATTAGGCACTGTATCTAGTTCTGGGACAGTTTCCCTGTTGCATTGAGAGGCTGCTGCAGTTCTTTGTTTGGGGTTTTTTTTATTTCTTACATACCATAGTCTGCAATCACTGAGGGGAAATAAAAGGTACTATTCATAAAACTATCATTCATTATCATTCTTGTAAGTGATAATCACTTCATTAAAAGCAGAGTACCAGAATCGGTACTGAAATCAGTAATTTAGGAATGTATGGGTAGATATTGAACAGTTGGTGCCTTGCTGAAATGTCTCTCCTCAATCAAGTCTTCCTGTATGTACACAGCAATCACAGAGAAACCAGAAAGCAAAGGAATCAATATAAAGTTGAAGCCTTAGTTCATTCCTGGAGTTGGCATTATAAAATGAATCCTTTTTATTCTTTCCACTTCCAACATGTTTTAATAGTAATGAATACTAACACAGTATCACTCCTTGATGGGATTTTTTTTTTTCTAATGATACAGAGCACTTTAAAAGGATTTTTTTTTCCCCCTCCACCAAGTGTAATGGTATTTTAATTATGTAGTTCTAAATGCTCAAGAACTTTAATGAGGAATTTGATAGACTAATTGAATGAGATGCAGCCAAATATAAAAATTTAAATAGATGCTCCACACACTTTACGATTCCTGGCAAAGGTGCCTGAAAAACGTGTTGACCCGTTTACACATCACCCTGGGTATTTCACTTCACTGCTTCACATTCTACATCAACAATCCATGTGATGGCAAAGAAAAAGAGGATATTAATTTGCAGTTGCAATGTCACCATCTTCATCTGAGCATTAATAGTACAGAAGCAACGATTCTGCATGTCGGGGTGAGAGGTTCCATTAAAGAACAAAATAGGTAAAAAGAGAACAGAAACTTAGTTAACTCACTTAAACAGCTGAGATTGAATCTTGGGGGGAAAACTACGAATTTAGAAAAGACAAAGAACTTCCCTCTCCCCCCATCAGGACTCTTAATGTGTACTTGATGGAATACAAGACTTTAAGAAGGTTTGTTATAAGTTACCCATCTCATTTACAGCAGCTCCATAACCTAACAATAACTTTGGAGAAGCTACTGTAATTACAAGAAAATAAAGCTTCTGTGAAAGAAAAATCAGGGTCAGAATCCCTGAGTATCTTGGGTTGTAAATTTACACCATAAAACCCCCAGCTTTTAAAAGCCAGCACACTGATAAGTATCTGACGGCTGGAAGTCCTGTTTTTAACCATTTAACTCAGACTGCAAACAGCAAAAGGACAAGGTCCTTCAAAGTGTTCTTCACATCAGTGGCTTAAAGTCACTGCCACAGGAACAGTGTGTCAGCCTCCCTGGCAATTCAACACATTCCTCCACGGTCAGTTTAAGATGGAACTTTGTCTGTTGCTTCTTACCGAGAGCGCTGCTCAGATCGCAAAAGAATGAATGTTAAATGACAGTAAAGCCACCCTTACCATTTAATATTCCTTATTATGCATTATTACAACAATGCGCCTTAGTGAAGTGCATTACTTAAATATGAATATTTAACTATCTACCTATTTGCTAAGTTACCCTTT
Source organism: Gymnogyps californianus (assembly GCF_018139145.2). NCBI lineage: Eukaryota > Metazoa > Chordata > Aves > Accipitriformes > Cathartidae > Gymnogyps > Gymnogyps californianus. The sequence continues at coordinate 19,591,303 of NC_059479.1, forward strand.
CATTCTAAATCTTCAGAAGCTACATGGCACAAACTGAAGGTCTTCTGTTTATTTAGATATATTCATTTATCCTTGTGCAAACATTGATTCACCTTCCATCAGTTCACTTTCCAAGGAGAGGTATCTCACATTGCTTTTAAGTTCATTTTCATTTCAGATTTCTTCCAATGCAGCCCCATTAGCTTAAAAAAATGCACTGTAAAATCTAGAACAATTTTGCCTTCCTGAAAGTAACTCAGCAAAACAGGCCACAGGGTATCAGGTAAGCCAGGCTCAATTGATAAAAGATGCCAAAATTCTGATTTTGATGGAGAGGAGAAGATTGAGGATACACACCTTCTGGAATAGCAGGTCTCTCCAAGGGCATTAGCACTCAGGAAGCCCAGCAGCGCTGCGTCCAGGGAAGCTTCAGCTTCAGCCTTCATCCAGTGTGCGTGTCCATCTGAGTTTCTCACCACTCCCTGTCTTTCTGTTGCCAGAACACAGTGGTCTGTGGACTTCTGCACCTCCATCAGATTAGTCTGATGTTAGCCACAACGTTCAACAGTTCTGGGGAGGGATGGCAGAATCACATGTAGGGAGCAGCATGGGGAAAGACTCCTACACCTCATGATAAAACAAAAGAAAAGCCTTTCTATATATGGCACCAAGACATTCCATAAACTGTTGCCCACCACCTCTCAGCTGCTTCCAGATACAAGCCCACTCAGCAGGACAGCTGTCATAAGCACTTGATCAGACTTCAGTGCTTTCTAGGACAAACAACTGACTGAACACTGATGAATAGATAGGTTGTCATTAAATCGCTAATAAGACTGATTTTAACTTCCCAACACCTATGTTGTGTCAGACAGGACACTGCATCTCCCAGAGCAACCAGAGGCAGCTCCTGGAGATTCAGGAGATCCTATAATGGATGATTACAGAATAACTCACTTTCTGGGAAAGGTTTCTTTCTAATTTGCAGGCACCGAGAGGATTGGCAGTAGTCGGAACTGTGAGCGTACACTGCCTATCACGCCTGTGGACATTCAATAGCCGTATAAATATCTGGTCAGTGAACTCCATTAGAGCTTACTATTTTGTGGCAATGAGTTCTATAGATTAATTCTGTGTTTAGTAGAGAACAGATACAATTAATTTGTAACGTAGCAATGTGAATCAAGTTGCTTTTGCTGGCACTAAATTTAACCTGCCTTGCTAATTTGTTTGCATCTTCTTCTGTGTTTACATTTGTTTATAAACTGTCCAGAAAACCACTAGCAGTACCTAAATAATTGTACTGCTAATGATAATTAGTCCCACACTGGGTCATACTGCTAAGTTAACTGAGCAATAAGTACGATATCAACAGCTGAAGGAAAAAGATACAGAGAAATTATACTTTCAGGCCTTAAATATTCTTGGTAGATGGCCTGAATAAGCACTTTGCATTTTTCAAGGCCATTGTAAGTGTTCTGCAGCTGGTTGGTAGACAGTATGGGGTTTGTAATGTTAAAAAAAAAATCTGATGATTCATGTAGAAACACGATGACCGAGTGAAATACTGTAGGATGACAGCTTTTTTTATTATAAAACTCCTGAGGATCACTGGCTTGAAGAGTCATCAGCATAATTTTAGGAAGAAATATGTTGTGTGCATTTGTCTTCATACACTTAACTACACATCTCAGCTAACACAAAACAAAATGTCAGAAATCCAACATCTTAGGCACTTCTAACCTTGGTACATGTGTAAACCTGGGAATCATCTACTGAGGTGATACAGAAGTTGTCTTGTAGAACCTCTTCTCCACAGATGTGGCCTTTCTTCCATGAACAGTCATTTGTCTTAATGACAAGTTATGACACATCTACAGCTTGACTAACGTACTCCAAAAGACAATGCGTGCTCCTGTAACTAACCACAATAATGCAGAAGCTCACGCAAAGAAGCTAAGAGTATATCCTAAATAACAGCGTCTACTCAATTTGCACGCACACCCTAGCTCTAAGAACTGGAGGTGTTCAAACCTATGGCATTTGGTCAACCCATGAGAATTAAGAGCCCAAAACGATGCTCAGGTCCACACACGCAGATTACTTTTGTTATAAGATTTGTATCTCATACTGATATCCACTCAGTATGTCTCCACGGAATTCAGATTCATGGCAGTGAAATGCAGTGTAATGATCTGCAACAATCTCTGCTTTTCACGGGAGAGGTTACACTAAGACTTGCACCTGAATTGCAAACACAATTCTAAGCTTTCCTGAAGACTGTAAATGTTTGAATTCAGAATTGGGTTTTGTGGCTGAGCCCAGTATATACAAAGGGGTGCATGTGTCACAAATGCTGACAAAAGTGATATTAAGACAATTTTTTTTGAATAATTAATTCAAAGAGGGGAAAAAAAAATCTATAGGCACTGAAAAATTGTGTCCGGTAAGAAATGCATTATTAAAAAGGTTGTCTAGGATAACCATTGAAAAGCCCTATTGATTCATTCTGTCCAGTGACCAAATTCTTCAAGGAGAATTTCTCATTATTGGGCATTCTTAAGCGTTGCCAATGGCATTCCAAATTCTTGTAGATTTTTGCTGTTAGAAAAATATTTCCTGTACAACACTAAGGACTCCCAGTGCCTTGGTGCTGTATTCTAAGGATCCACAGGGCTGAAGACACACCTGGTTCCTGCTCCATCTGATGAAAGCAGTCTTGCACATTTGCACTGACCTCACGCTTTTAAGGGAGCTGATGTGAAGAACGTGGAGATGAAATATGTCTAACCATCCTACACTTCCTGAAATTTGTGTTAAACCGAGAAAGCAGTGCTGAAGAAAACAAAAGGCATGTGCCTGACTTGGCCTGACAAAACCACGGAAATGGAAAAGCAAAGCTGATGGTTCAGTTTAGCATGTGTTGTGCACAGACAAATCAACCTATTCAATATGCAGTGTCATCTACTCTGCTGAGACTCTGAAATAAGTACAGAGAATGTATCAAGGAAAAAAAAAGAGGATCAGATCACATGTCATGGTTTAACCCCAGCCAGCAACTAAGCACCACGCAGCCGCTCCCTCACTCCCACCCCCCTGGTCCAAGTGGGATGGGGAGGAGAATCAGGGAAAAAAGGTAAAACTCATAGGTTGAGATAAGAGCAGTTTAATAACTGAAGTAAAATATAATACTAACCATAGTAATAATGAAATATAATAATTATAATAATAATAGTAATGAAAAGGAATATAACAAAAAAAAGAAAAAAAACAAGAAAAGACAAGTGATGCACAATGCAATTGCTCACCACCCACTGACCGATGCCCCAGCAGCGATCCGCCCCTCCCGGCCAACTCCCCCAGTTTATATACTGGGCATGATGTTCTATGGTATGGAATATCCCTTGGGCTAGTCGGGGTCAGCTGCCCTGGCCATGCTCCCTCCCAGCTTCTTGCACACCTGCTTGCTGGCAGAGCATGGGAAACTGAAAAGTCCTTGGCTTAAGATAAGCGCTACTTAGCAACAACTAAACCATCAGCGTGTTATCGACATTATTCTCACACTAAATCCAAAACACAGCACTGTACCAGCTACTAAGAAGAGAGTTAACTCTGTCCCAGCCAAAACCAGGACATCACGCCATCAACAACTACATGGAAAGTCCCAGTGATGTTCAGATGTTTATTTTTAACTGATAGTTGTACATCGCTGAGAAATTCCCTGACTTGAGTTAGACTGTTACTCTAATCCCTCGCCTCTGGCATGTTCAGAAGCCCCTCAGAATCAGTGCTGATACATTTTACTTCAGTGCAAGATATCTCTACACCTGCATCAGAAATAGAATAGCAATTCTTATTACTGATACTACAAGCAAGATGAAAATCTTAGTTCTTCAGCATAGAAGTACTTTGCATTTTCCCAGTTCTAATTTCTTGATGCTTTTCTTCCAGTAGAAAATGTACATTTTTTGTGTGTGAGCTTCTGCGTGTATGGATATGTATAAATATATGTAAGCATGTATGTACTTACTAATTAGGCTGAAATAAGGGTCTCTGAAACTGGATGATGCTGGATGTTACCAAATACGATTACTTCTAGGAAGTCAAACACTGGCAGTTATGCTTTGTACCTTTAAAATACTCCAGGGTTTGATTATTTTATGATAATCACAATCCCCGCCATGCCTTATTACACAAATAGTCATCTCAGACTGCGAAACTGGAGGAACATGACCTATAAAGTTTATCTAGTGCAGCAGTTTTCTTCCTTGGTGATTTTGCTATCAACATTGCATTAATCTATGTCTATTTTTGAGCAAGACACAAACAGCACATTATCATCGAGAAGAAGAAACAAATGTTAATGAAGCACACAAATCAGCTTGTGTTTCTGAATATAGGATTTCAGGACAGAAGAGATCAATAGCTACAGTGCCGGTCTCTTAGCTCACCCATGACCCAAGACTTGGCAAGACAAAAGGGCCATCTTGTGGACCTACTTCATATTAAAGTTATGTTAAATAAATAAGCATAAATATACCACAATATTGTTATTCAAGAAGCAAAGAGGAACTAGTTTGTCAGCTAGTAAGTAATCATGGTAAATTTATAATAAAGGCATTCTTATATGATTTAATGAAGAGCAGTATTTTGGCAGCCTTTCTGGAGAGCATTAGAACAGGGTTAGCCTGATGAAGCAGCAAACACTGCATGGGTACCAGGATGAGGAGGTGTTGTTACAGTCCCACTTCAGTATATTTTCAGATTGATTAGAATGTTTGCTTGATGTTCTCACCTTATCATTCACTCCAAAATATCAACAGCCACTTATGAAATTAAGATTTAAGAAAAGGTGGTAAAAAAGTTTACCTCAAACATGTCAGATTATAAACACTTCTGTTGACACTAAGTGAGGAAACAAAAGGTCTTCATGGCTTCATCACAATCCAAGACTGTCATCTGATTCTGATCGATGCATTGTTAAAGCTTTTCCCTTAAGATCCAAGTTGCACCTTTTTGCACAGCATTTATACCTCAATCAGGTAAGCACTGAGCAGACTTTACTGCAAAGGTGATAGCAGAAATTGCTAGACAAACTGATTTAAGAAATACTTTTTTCCATAAAGAGCTCAGAAATTCTGAACATCTGGATTATCTGGTGACCACTTCTCAAACTACATCCACTTCGTGGATACAGTGCCAGTTGTACTACTCTTTATGCTCTACACAATATTAGGACTTCCACATATCTATACTTGCTGTGTTGTAATATAAAAAACCTAATTATGCATTTTTACGTACATACAGAGATGATCTATAATAATCTGTAATCATTTGCCATACAGGAGCATGGCGCAATTATCCTACACCAGCATTTCTCCAAAAACATGAAGTGTGGGGAAATAACCAGCACTCTGGATGGTAACAAGCACATCCTACTGCCAAGGGCTGGAAAGCTGGCCCCATATTGCTGCTGTGCCCTTCTACATGCTGCCAGAGCTACCCCGGCCGCTCCGTAGGTGTCCAAGCAGCTGCTCTGCGCTCATTAACGGGCTCTCCTGCTATGCAAGGTGAACGCTCTGAGAAACTGTGTACTAAATACCACTCCAACCTTAACTATCAAAATCAGAGTTGACATGTAATGCAACACACAAGCAGTCTGGTAGGTGATGATGTATAATATGTCTTTGGGTATGGCTGGCAGACATTAAACAAATACTCTGGAACTTTCAAGGGTATTTGTTCTAGCTACACTTTCTTACTTTGTAGAAAATATCTCAAAGAGAGTTCCTTTAAGTAAAAACAGAAACACGAAGCTCACCGATATTAGCACACATCACCATCTGGCTGTATTGTATGCTCTGTATTTTCAATAAGCATCCCTCCTGCAGAACATCCAAGTGAACACCGTACTTTTCTATGTCACATTCAATACCACTTCTGCTTAACAAGGCAAAGGATAAAGCTGTGACATTATCACTCCAAGTTTCCATAAATTATCTCTGCTGTATCTTGCTACTTCATTTTCCTCCTACATAAAAGCAATACTCATGGAACCACCCGATTACTCTGTTTCTTTCCAATATCCCTCTATATATTGGGCTTTAAAAAAAACAGCCTTGAGAGAGTTCAAAATGCATCTCTTCAGAGCCATAGCCAAGATCCGATTTGTAATAGTCTGTTCCGTATTCCAGCTGCCCCACAGAAACCTGATATTTTGTTGTAAGTTATCTTTGCCCATAGTTACAGTGTGAATCACTCCTTTCTTGAAAGTATGAATAAATCTTTGCAGTCATGCACTGTGTCAGGGTGGTAAGGAGCTGCTGTGCCATTTTGTATCCTACTTATGTCAAAAAACAATTAGGGCCCTCAAGGTGAGTATTACATTCTGCTCTTGAAATTTCTGCAATTTATCCAGGAACTCCTTGCTTCAGAAATGAGACTTTTACTCTTTCCAGTCCCCGCACTGCTATATCCTGGGCATTAGTGAATATCTAATGAAGTAAAAACATTAGATCCCACAAATATAGATAGGTACATTCCTGATAAATGGCCCAACATAGTCTAAACAAAACACCACTAGCAACATGCAGGTGAAAATGAAAATATTTAGGCATGAGATGCATTTTGTAAAACCCTTCAGACAATTATGCTGTATCTTCTGTTTCTGTAGAAGTCCCCAGCCACCGAGATAGGGGAGGGAGACAGACTTCACCTGGCTTTTAGTATTTTATTTCTGACATCAATACCTAGGAGTTTCCTGGACCTGGAATTTGGAAAGAACAGGCACTTTAAAAATCACATCTTAATGATTGTAACAGAGACCCAACAGGTCTTTTTAATAAAATAAAATTAAAAATGGAGCTATCTTAAGCCTGGTTTCTAAGTGATGACTCTGTCATGAAAGACTAAGAGGAGCAATCAAATTTTACCAGGCTTATCCTGTAACTTCTCAGGTACTTAGCAGAAAGCCATTTCCAAGGTTAAACATGCCTGTTTTAACTATTTCAATCCTCCAACAACTTCTGGATCCACCGATCAAATTCAACCAAACCTGCCATATGAGTAAAGAGCACAAAGATTTTAATTTCTTAAAAAAAAAACCAAACCACAAAAAAACCACAAAAACCGCACACAACAAAAAAAGGCACAACTAAACATGCACCAACAAAAACGAACAAACAAACCAACCACACACAGCCCAGTCCTCATCAAGATGGGGTATAGGAGCCACTTGCAAGTGAGTGACCCCAGAGAGCAGGCTGCATCGCATTATCTTTTGTTCTCGGCCCACGAGGTGGGACAGCTGCACAGCAGCTGCGGGCTTGCATACGCTTGGTTTGGAGCTGAAGCATGAGCTACTTCTTGCCTTCACCACGACACAGGAGAGAACAGAAACTAATCTGGTGGAAATTAGGGGATGCAGAACATGACTGGAAATACTATGGGAAGGAAGAAGTTGTAAAAGCCAGAGGAACACAAAATTTTTCCAAAGATGAGAGGAAGAGGTGGAAGACACAAATTTGTAGGAAGAAGGACATGTTAGTTATGCTGCTCGTGCAACAGTTCGTACAGATATGCCTGCCCACTTTATGTTGTACAAATTTTAGTTTTCAGATTATTTTTGAATTTTAATGCATTTGTTGAGAACTTTAATTTGTGCCGTGCAGAGTCTATAGACTGCTTCTGACTATTTCAGTACACTTAAAGGTGATTTTTCAATGGAAAGTTTGCCAAACAATCTGCATTCCTGAGACTGTGGATAGTTTTGAAATCAATACTACAACAGTGAGCTATCTTCCCATCTTGAAAGCTTTGTAGCGGTTATGGTTGGAACTCCTTTTTGTGGATTAAAGCTGAAACTAGAAGTTGATGATCTTCAACCAGCATAAATCATTACCTATACAACACTGGTGAAAAGTTTTAACTGCCAAGAATAGCTGAGAGATCCTTTCTCAATTTCCACGCAGCTCCATTTTGCCAAGGTAAGGAATTTAGAGGCAAAGGCAATGGACCTTTCACTCTGATCTTCCATCAGATGTGATATTACTGCTCCTGTTCCACTTAGGGAAGCATCATAAGGTAGCTTTATAGACAAAGGTGTGTAAGGGCTCTCTTGCACAATATGAGCACCATTACTCATGAAAAATCCAAAAATGCCATGTGAATCAATGTGTTTCTATTCATTCTGTAACAGTTCATTCTGCAGATCGAATGCTGTTACTGCCGTAGGCAAAAACCTACAGAAATAACTGACTATCTGCAAAGAGGGGTACACATGGGGAACATTTGAAGGTTAAGATTCCTAAAGATAAATCACAAGGCTTCGATGAAACTCTGCCAGCCATAACACAGTTGAATCTTCAAAAAGATTCAGATTTTCCTTATTCTTCTCAGATTCTTGACAATTTCTCAGCAGTACTATTTAAGGTGCTCTATAGCACTAACTTCCACATAACACTAAGTGCGAGGAATGTCATAAAACATCCGTTTTATTGTTCAGTGCTGAAAAAATGAGTACTGATAGCATTGATAGGATTAGCTGGTGATATTACAACTGTCTTTGAAGAGGTATTTCTTGCTATCAAGTTCAATCTCCAATTTTATAGACTTATTTCTCTAGGTAGACTTGGGAGCTTACCATCAACTAATGGAACAAGTTCATTCACTGTTTCAGTCAAAAGTTACTAAATTGCAAGTATGAGTTAATATTGAATTCAGTTTGGATGTATAGAGCCTCAACTGTTTTTGTCATAGCTAGTGGAAATGTGTTGTAGGGCTCCACCCTCGTCATATCATGATTTCTGTGAGGGGCTTATGGCCCACCTTTTTCTTTTGCTTTCCTAAGTACTGAAGAAGCCTAGCAACCTGTATGACTGGTCTCTCCTAAACAACAGAAATTTAAGGTCCTAATATTGTCCTAAAACCTGTGGGAAACTAGGGGGGAGAGTCCAGCTAATTTCCGCTGTGGGTCACGTATGACCCCCTCCCAACACCACTGAAAGCTTGGAGAAGCGTTAAGCTCTATCAATCCGCCTAAATCACATTCCCAGCCACTGTCTATCGTGTAATAAATTACCTCCTCCCTTCATAGCATGCTGCAGAAGAATGCAGTATTTATAGTTACACATTACCTCCATTGCAAAAACACTTAGAAGATGCGGATTTTTTTCTGCACATTTAAAGCATCAAGTCTCACTGCTGCTTTGTTTCTGGTGTCTGAGAATACTATCAAAAACACATTTAGATTCTACTCCCTCCACTTCTAACAAAATCCAATAACATTTTGGTTATCGTATCCTAACTTAAATTGCTGTAAAGATACTAGTGCTTTTACAATAGACTACAACGGACTACAATAGACATTGTCCTCTGCAGCATCACAGCTCTGAACGCGTTTTATATTGCCTTTGTAAGGAGTAATAGGTTTGGAAGCGACCCGCACATTTTCTCTGTATGTCCCAATTTCTTTTAGTTACTTCAGATCAGCGCTCATTTACATGATAAGGCAGAGACAAGACATGCTGCTTTGCTTGTCTGGTTTGAGCTTTCTGCTTAGAACGCTGTTTAGCGGTTACACAGGTTGCCTACAGCGTTTCAGTGTCCTCCACTGCCCTGCCCCTCTCCCATGGGCTGCTTTGGATCAGTTACTCCAGTCAATAACCATTTTTGGACTGTTTCATTTTTGCATATAATACACCATCTAGTCTCTTAACACATCGTTTAAACTTTTTCTGAACTGACAAATTCAAGAATTGTCTCATTTTCTCTTTCGATCCTCTTTATAAGAGCAGATACATTCGGCAGATACCAGAAAGGTAATTTTGTAGACTTTCCACAATCTCAGCAAATGTTTTGTCTGCTGATTTAATACCAGCTGTTAAGCTATACAGCACATTATAGGCTTTAGCCCTCATTACACTCTGTAAAAGTGTCACCTTTTTCTCATCGCTGATATCATTTGTTACAATACCTTGTTCCGATTTCCTGACATAGACCAGTTGTCTATTGAGCTATCAAACAACCGTGCTTTCTCTGGTCCCTGTGCACTCCTTTCTATCCTTGCACAGTGTTTGCCATTCTCATGGTACAAACCCCAAGCTCTCTGTAACCTCTCTCTACTGCTGTATTCTTCAATCAGGCTCTCACGCACATTTGCGGCATTTTATCTCTCCATGTTAAAAGGAAATCACACAGACAATTGGATTCCAAAGCCTGTTTTTAGTAATTCCAGATAAATATAGAATAACTAGACACACAGAGATGCTCCATAATAATCTAGTGTCTTCTACCAAGAAAATAAAACTGTTAGAAATGTGTAAGTTATTTAAAGGGGTGCTAAAAAGAATAACTTAACTGGGCTTGAAAGAACCAATGATCACTTATAAATCAAATTCAGTTTCATTCAGTGTCTGTAATCACTCTGGAAAACATGGGATTATATCCAAGAGTCCTATATTTGAGACACCAAGCACATATCCTCAGAAAACTCACAGATGACATTTGGCAAAAGCTGACTTGAAAAGCAGGTACTAAAGGTTCAAACTGGTGCAACCTATCAGCGATGGGAAATGCCTACTTAGAAGAATCAGGCCTTTCCGAACTGCATTGAGAATATAGCAGATGATCTTGGAAGAAGGCTAGAAAAAGTACTTACTACTTTATCGATAAAGAAATTAGCAAGAAACAAGATTATATTTATGAAATTTTTCCTTCCATCTATGCAAGTCACCCAGAACGATTTCTTTCAGACTGTCTAAAAATAATAGAAAATTTGCTGAAACATGTACTGCTGATTCAGCTTGGTTAGAAATGGCACTTTTACCCCACCCCCTTAAATAAAGCTTGTGAAAAAGTTTTATTGTCAAAAAAGTCATAAGAGCTTTAAATTTAGATTTTATGTCAAAAATTAATAGATAATTTAAAAAACCCAAGACTGCTGCCTTCAGAGAATCTTAATGCTCAGCTTGTTTTGAAAATCAAGACATAGGAATACTTAGAAATCTAAAATACTGATGCAGCCCTTTGAAAGCATCTCTTTTGAGGGAATCAGATAAGTTGCAGTTTTAAGAAACTGTTTTTCTGTGAGGTTTAAAGGTTCTCTGATTACAAAAAGGAGTCATTCCTAGAAAATAAATCAGTTTTTTAGAATAGTGGTACATCTGGGTATAAAACTTGGGATTGACTGGGTGAACAAACAAGTACTGTAAATAATAGACTGTATATTTGAGTCTACTTAAGATGATAGGTCATTGAAGGCAAAAATGAGTTTAAGAGCCATATGCGACTTCATACCAGGAGATTTTTAGGCTGTAAAAATTTATCTGAGAAAAAATTAAGGTGAAGGGCTAAACGGATCAAATTGTCAGAAGGATTATTAATTCCTTTCTGAGACCAAGAGATAAAGTCTAGAAAAAAACAGAGAGCATTAGCAAGGGAATTGTGAGCACGATTCAACAAACTAGTAGAAGGAAATGCAAGTTAGAGGAAGAGGGAAAGTCTGAGATTAGGCAACAGCTTGTCTCAGCAGACATGAAGTGTCTTATTGGAGGTCTGGTAAAGGAGCATTAGAGGACAGGGGAATGCAGCAGCCAGGAAGTACTATGGCAAGATCAGTTAGAAATATAGAGAAAACGTTTATTTATATTAAGGTTCACAATAATACCTCCCCCACCTCAGCTTGTATGCCAGAATACTAGGAAGAAACTTAAACAATATAACAGCATTCTCTTAAGAGAGGGCATCTACCCCTGCCCTGTGCCAGGTTTCAAGGATGCATAGAGCCAGGAGGGCAATACCAGTATTCAGTGCCACGAAGTCATGAGTTGGGAATGAACTTACGTTTGCACTCACAGCTCCTGTGCAACACTGCCCTGTCTCTCTGACTTGGGAGGAGCTAAAAATGAAAATGTTCCTTTCTTTCTACCCTAATAAATCCCTGCTTGCAGGTTGTTGACAGAAAGACGGAGTTGAGAATACCCTTAGACCATTTACAAAGGTGGCAACTGTTGAATTGTGTTTTTTTCCAGCAAAGAGTGGGTGGTACCCAGAAAGATAACAAGATAAAGGTTCTCTTAACAGTAGTCCCAAGCTGTAGAACACCCAGGCATAAACCTACTGTCTTTGCCTGATGTGCCCAAGGAAGAGCAAAAATATTGGATTTCCTGAGAAGCTTTAAAAAGGAGAGATACTCCACTGAACACCTTTCCAAAGACAGCTTCCTCCAAAGCTGAAATTCTGGAAGCCATCCACTGTGTTTCCATACTTGTGCCTGCATTTATTTAAGAAGAAATCTCTATTCCTAACAGCAGCAAAAAAAGAGAGAGAAAAACAGGACTTTGTCATTACAGACATAGATCTTCACAGAATCAAACCAATTATTTTGAACAGACTATGAATGATTAAGCAGAGAGAAGAAAAGAGGGAATATATTCAAAGAAGGACCAGAGGAAAGACAAACAAATACAGTACAAGGTATCCTTCAGGAAGAACTGGACTGAGGCCAATATGAGCATTAATTGACATCCTTTTTATTCTTCAGGATTAAAAAAGTATCCATGTCACACTGACATTGCTTCTCAGTGTATCAACTAAGCCACTTACCAGCTACTTCAACATCGTCATAGAGATAAAAATGCTAAGGCTTGGACCAACAGCAGAAAAATTATTAATGAACATTTTATCCTGATACTGTCTTGAATTAAGATGTTCAGACCTTCTGTTCCATCCACATACCTGCAAATATTTGTGTGAATGGAAATTTTCTTCTCATAAATCATCCTGCAACTTGACTTGCACATGTTTACCCAAAATTAAGTGGAGCGTCTGTGTTCACTAGGAAACCTTGTAGTTAACTCACAATTATCCAGTTAGAAACCAGGAAGACCATCACACCAAGGGATACAGTCCCAGCCAGGTAGCTACACACACACAAACAAAGCAGGAAGCATATGATGGAGTGTTTACAACTTACAGGTAACTGCAAGTACTTTCAGAAATTAAAAAACTTTTTGTGGCTAATTAGAAAACAGAAAGAACGGAACACTCTGTTGACTAACATAAAGGCAGAACATTTCACCTATCCTTCAGCTTCATTTCAGCACTGAGAAAAAATGTTATACTATTTGCAATGGTTAGGAATCCCTTATGTCCTGCAGATTGCAGCAAAATTTGCACTTGTCTGTGGAGAGCAGTGGAGATCTTTGTTTTCTCTATCTCCACCATTTCCTACCACTTTTGATTCTCCAGTCTGCAATGCTATCAGAAAACACTTTAGCTAAACAAGCACATCTTAGTATTATTCTATTTTCTGTCATTTGCTGATCTTGCTTCTGGGCCACCGTGGTTAATCTGTAATGACAAACAATAACTGTGACATTTTAAGGCATTGAGGTGAACCTGAAGATGGAAAATTACAAGAGATTATTTTAAAGATAATCCTCCAAATCCTAGAACTTTGTATTTAGGACAGGTCATCTGTAATATTGAAATATAGGAAGTAGAAACGTCCATATAGCAAAAACTGATTTACTGGATTCTTAATATAAAAATTAGTATTTTGATTCCCAGAGGTTAAAATAAGACAGAATCTCTCTTCCTGATGTTTCAGTTCATTTTGCCTGCTTTTTTTCCTAATGTAAAAAGAAGTAGTTAAGCTAGCAGTCACTGACTGAGCCAAGAGCAAATATACCCAAAAAGGGAACAATAGAGAGAAACTATGACATTTATAAAGTGATTGGCTTGGGCAGGAGGGAAGTAAGGAAGGGATATAGACAGTGAGATCCATTTCACTTAAGCCTCACACAAAGGGCCCATAAAGGAAGGAAGGAATTACAAAGACATGGTTTATTGACTGCTCACCACTGAGCCAGAGTTTTCCTGTATAAATTCTTTCTAAAAGGTTAATTAAAAAAAGGGTTAGGGCCCTGATCTGAAAACCCTTTATTCACTAGCATAATCCTTATTCACACAAGGGATTCCATCGATTTCAGTGGACAAGGGATCGCTCATGTGGCTTAAGGTTTGCAGAACTGGACCCTGTGGTTTTGAGGCACTGAAAAATGGGAATGCTTTCAGATAACAACATACACAGTCTAGGCACAGCAGCACAGCTTAGCTTGAGCACAGGAGCAATATGGAACTCCCTGTGCTGTTGGCTAACTTTAATTATAGGAGACATAATAAATAGACTATTGCAGCTTTGCAACATTAAAAACCTGCATGTATAAATATGAGACAGAGGAAGATCATTTAGGCTTTGGTTTAGTACCTAGAATGAACATTAGCCCGCCAAAGTAACTCCCCACTGTCAAGAACACCTCTCATGTTTCTGTGTCAACATTAGACACATCCCTGCCAAGCTCAAGGCTGAACGCGCAAGCATGGAGCACTGGTGGGCACCACTGCACATCTCACAGCTGCAGAGGCTGGAGACTGAAGGCATCAGCTCCCCATGAACTGCCATAGCACCGGGACCAGCAGCAAATGTAGCTAGAGCCCTCTGCAAATAAACCCAGTCTTAAATTCGTATCTAATATCCTATTCATAGCCCACTCTTTTTGCCCCATCTTGCTGCTTTTCCTTGCCTTGCTCTGCCTCTCTGTCCCTTTACAGATGCCAACTGTAAAACATACAAAAATTGTATGTCTCATGCAAGTCTTTGATACGAGCAAAAGTAGCATGCAAGGATGAAATGAGGTCTGTGGCATAACATACGCATACAAAAATCCTGTTTAGTCCTACATCTCCTAACTTCTGTTTGTTTGAATTCACAACCTCATTTTAAGAGCTTTGCAGTGTAATTCTGATTCCTAGTGCATATTTACTCCAAAGTAGCTTTGCTTTTGAATGTATAGCAGGGCCCTACTTCACAACTGATGATCCTAAAGATGGACAGCAGTAGTGACAGGGAGACCACTGCTATCCACTAGGCAGGACCAGCAGGAGCCACAAGTCAGTCCCTGTGTACTTCCCAAAGGGCAAAAATAGAGGGAGTGGATGAAAAACAGAGCAAGGAGGGATTAGATGATACCTCTGCTCATCATGTACATGCTCAATAAGGCTATTCCATACTTCATTACTGGGAAGGACAGTGACATACAAAAATACTTTGCATATGTGTGAAATGTGGGACTATGCTTCTTCACAAAATTAAAGAGATAACAAAGGAGGAATGCTGCATCTTACACACTGGCACTTCTAGCAACATTAGAAAAGTAGAATTTTGGAGGAACCCAAGTGATTCATTAAATGAAAACTATTTTCATAAGACTAAGACCTTACATAAAACAAGTGCCTTACAAACATCAGCTTAATCTATGCCACAACCAGAAAAACACTATGACACTTGTTTTTAGAAATTCCTTAAACTTATAGGGACGGGAAGTCACCTGCAGTGTTAATGAGATAGGAAGAGTCCACAGATAACTATATACAGAAAAGCTGTACAACTCCCAAGTGTAAACTACTCATTTAACACACACAAGAAACAGAGACCCAATTCCTTTCTAGGATAACATAGGAATATCAGGGACACAGGCTACTTACACCAATACAGGCATCATAAAAAATAACCATAGTGTAACATAGTTTTCCTTCAAACCTCCTCAAACTTAAGTATAACAACAACAAAAAGGGAAAGAAAAGACTCACTCTGTGATCCAGGAAAGGTGCTGCAGGGCATAGCATAGGTAGGAAATCTTATCAAACCTTTTGCAGTCTGCTCTGAGGAACAACACTTCAAATGCAGAAGGGTGACCAATAAATCCTCATGAAAGTTAAACCAAAAGCACTCAAAGCTTTCACATCCCTGTAGCTGGCATTACACCCATCCTTTGGCAGCAGGGCACTCCTCAAGGACAGCAGCCAGCCCCAACACCCTACCAGCACCACACAACTTACCACACCACCAGCCCAGGGCACCTCCCTGCTCCCCACAAGGAACACTTGTAGGCACTTAACAGCATGCATATAAGGAGAGAGATGCAGGTGTTGAACCTTTCCTAATGAATGACCTCAGCTTTAGGTAATCTGTGGGTGAGTGACCTCCTGAATCAGAGGTTCCATGTGTTTGATAGCCCTGGTTGAATTCAGTCACCCAATAGTTTTGTTTACTCACTTCTTGAACTCATCAAGCTTTCAGTGTCCACAATATCTGTTAGCAATGAGTTCCACAGTTTAATTAAGCTTTGTGAAAACAATTACTTCCTCCTGGGTTGTTTGGGTTTTGTTGGGGGTTTTTTTGAGCTGCCTATCTGAAAAGTTCACAAGGTGCCCCATATCATGAAAACCAGGAGCAAAGTAGTAGAGCTACAGCAAGCCCAGAGAAGAGCAAGAAAGCTACTGTGTAGGGAACCCCATGGTACCTTCTGGGAGGAAGGAGCTTCCTCCTGGGAAAGGAGCTACCGATAGGCACAGAATAAAAGATTATAAAACCATAGTGCAGTGCAAAGATGATGAATAGGGAATGATCACTTGCTTTTTCTCTTGAGATTAAGGTCAGACTAGGGAGGCTATATTATTTTACATTCACAACTGTTGGCACACAATAGCAAGTATACTATCTTCTTTCTATAGCCACATTTTAGGGAAAAGCATGATTAACTACTGTCGTGGTTTAACCCCAGCCAGCAACTAAGCACCACGCAGCCGCTCCCTCGCTCCTCCCCTCTCCCAATGGGATGGGGAGCAGAATCAAAAAAAAGTAAAAGTCGTGGGTTGAGATAAGAGCAGTTTAATAACTGCAGTAAAATGAAATATAATAATAACCATTGTAATAATAAAAATATAATAATAGTAATGAAAAGGAATATAACAAAAAAAAAAAGAAAAAAAAAGAAATAAAACCCAAGGGAAAAAAAACCCACAGTGAACAAAGCAATTGCTCACCAACCGATGCCCGAGCAGCGATCCACCCCTCCCGGCCAACTCCCCCCAGTTTATATACTGGGCATGATGTCCTATGGTATGGAATATCCCTTGGGCTAGTCCGGGTCAGCTGCCCTGGCCATGCTCCCTCCCAGCTTCTTGCACACCTGCTTGCTGGCAGAGCATGGGAAACTGAAAAATCCTTAACTTAGGATAAGCGCTACTTAGCAACAACTAAAACATCAGCGTGTTATCAACATTATTCTCATACTAAATGCAAAACACAGCACTGTACCAGTCACTAGGAAGAAAATTAACTCTATCCCAGCTGAAACCAGGACAACTACTTAGATTTTATGGCTCCAAGAATAATCAAGGGCTAGGAATATGCTTTATGATAAAAAAAATGGGGGTGTAAAACTATTTATTTACCCAAAGAGAAGGTTTAGATGTGACAAGCTCAGGTTTTAAGAACCTGAGAACCAAGAGCCAGCAGGTGGATGGGAAAGGTTTTCATTCTAAATAAAACAAAATGTTTGTAGTTAAAATTCAACATTTTCAGATTGAGAAATAAGATGCAAATTTTTTTCAGTGAGAGTAGCTAATACCTAGGATAACTATGTGGATTTATTACCAGTTAAATGTTAAGTAGAAATTAATTTTTTTTTTAACAGACAGACTTTGGTTCAAGTATTATTATTAAACCAGTATCAGGAACTAGAGCAGGGAAATTTTATGGTCTGTGTTACAGAAGAGGCCAGAGCAGACAGTAATCCTTTCTGGCCTTAAAATATACGATTGCTTGCTTTTTCTGTGAATGTATTAAAGTAACCTCAGTTCCCAACATGTACATTCACCAATGACAAATCTCCAGTGGAAAAATGTTGATAGCTGCACAGGTGTTAGAATAAAAAATGGCAAAACCTGTTTTCTAGGTGGGAACAGAAGGTGGATTATGTTGAAGATATGTTTGATAGTTATGAACACCAGTTACAAGAAGGTGTCAGCTAAAGACAACTTGAGCAGATGGATGGCAGAGTGTGTGCACTGTGAAGTGATGTTAATTGAACAGCCTGGGATTATGTTTAAAAATCTTAAAATGAATAATTGGAAAACAATTAAAGAAGCAACTACAATCTGCAAATACCGGGGTTGCCAGCTGGCCCAGAAGGTGGGATTGAAGCTACATGAAACACAACATTGGGTTTTTTCCTGATTTTCACACAAGAAAGCTCAAGATAGAATGTTTTGTGTATTTCTCCAGGACAATAAGCAACTATTTTTGATGCAAAATAGCTTTTTGTTTTATAATAGTTTTCACATTGGCAGGATCTCAAACTATTTTTATTTAGAACATCACCATTTCTGTAAGCAAAACATCAGACTGCCAGAGCAGAGTTTCCTTAACGTTTTGTCGGTATAATTTGAATGAATGGGCTGCAGGGATGGGGGCTGCTGTCACCTATCTGGAAAGAGCTCTGACACAGCTCTGTGAGGATGACAGACATGGTACCATATCTGTTATCCCTGCTGTAAACACCACTGATTTACACGTGCGGTGGGAGCAGTCTGGATTCACTGCGCACATGGTGTAGAGTTGAGTTTCACTGTACAGGTGGCCAGAAGCGGCACACACGTAGTAATGCTGACCCCAGGTTTTCAGCCAAAACAGCCAAACGGGAGTGTGGTTTCCCCCTTTGTGTTCTTCTCATTGAAACCAGTGTAAAGTCAAACAGCGTACCTTTTGCATGTGCTTATCTTCTTCCTCAAACTCTCTTTTCCTCCCTCAGTCAATGCTGGAAAGAAATAGTGTCTTTTACTAATAAAATGAGACACAAAATATAGAAAAAGGGCCAGATGTTCAGCAGTCCTAGGATAGTAGGTTCAGCTTTGCAGAGTACTCCCTGCACGGTGCTGTGGTTAGGAACCTGCCCTCTGTGATAATTTCTGCAGTGCTCTCTTTCAATCTGTTTAGCACTAGAATCCCAGATTCTACTCTAGATTCTGTGACCCAGAACAGGTCCTGGTTCATGCCAAGCAAAAATGTGAGGGAAACAGCACTGTGTTGTTGCGGTACTTTTGATCGCAGAGCATCTTGCAGTTTGGAAAAGACCCTGGGGTAGCCAGGGGCCACTGCAGAGGATGGAAATGCTCTGTCCCAAAAGAAGATTTATGTGATAGCCTTGGCACCCATGGAAACCTTCCTTCTGTAAAACATTTAAAGGCACAAGGTACTCCAGCTCTGACACTACGATTAATACTGGTTTGTATTGAAATGCTAAACCCAGAGAGACTGAGTGTAAAATGAGTAGCTCATAGTTTGGTTATTGTACTATTTCTGCATTTATTGTGAGGGAGCAGCATTCAGAAACCGTTGTATGGGCCACGGCCCCATTTTGAAAGTTAATGCTGAAGACTGCTGTTCTTAAAAGACAAATTAAGCTTATTAACCTTCTTCTCTTCCTTGAACTCCTTTCCTTGTAATGTCAGTGACTTGCCGTATGGACTAAGAACAGCATTTGTTTTCCATGTGTCTGATTTCCAAGTTAGCCCTTACCAAGCGTTATCATCCTGCATTTACTCCCTGTTCTAACTCCAGGGATGGGGTTGCATATGAGATGTCAGGATTTCCTGCCCGCGCAATAGGAAACACTGGTGGTATCTCTGGTACCAGTATGTGGCAGCTGTTGAGAAACACTGACTTTTCCAGTGGCCGCTGCTGTAACATCTCTAACCGCTGCGCACCTCTTGCAATTCGTGAAGTGCAACTTCAGCATCAGCTTACTTGAAATGGCTCACATTAACCACTTCCACCAGCTCCCGCCCTCAGTGTATTCCCCGAGCAGCGATCTACGCTGCTTCACGGCATTCCCATCCAGAGCACCTCTGCTTCAGGAGATGCACTTTGGGGACTGTTAAAGCCCTGATGCCTCTAATAGCTCCAGTAAAGAGCAGAAATAAATATAAGGACGGGAGAGAGAAGTATTCAGGTGCACTGAGCATTCAGGCAGGTACCCAGCTGCCTGTGTAGAAATAGCGTGGGGAGGGAAGCTCAGCTCCTCATCACAGTACCTCCCACCCAGCAAACGGCCCGAAAGCAGGCACTCGCCTTCCTCTGCCGTGGCAGTGACTTGCCATGATGCCAGTGGGTGACACAAAAGAAGAGGGGTGTAGGGGTGCTGCCTCCTCCAGCAGTACAAGGCCTGTAGACCCCAGCAGGAGCAAGTGCTGCAGCACCACTTTACTGGGTGCTGTTTTACTCTGTAGGAAGGGAGATAGCAGGAAAACTTTGCTCTTGGATGGCACTGGGAGACAATTAATCTTTGCAGGCAATGTTAGTGGACCTGCCTTACAGGACATGGTTTTTAACCAGCTCCCCAGTCAGGCCATCAGGCAGGGCTGATAACAAGCCATTGGGGGACATTTATCTGGCTTTTACTGGAGAGATGACTGTGTTAGTGCCTGGAGCTCACCCCTTGCCGTTATCCCCTTATAAAGGCGCAATAAGGAGAACAGTATGAAAGCGTTGAAATAATAAAAAAAAAAATTATCCAAATATTTTGATGCTCCACACTACTGAAATGAATCCTGATTTGGGTTAACTTTCAGAAATGTTCCTATTTCTCATGTAGGCTTTTAGTTGATTTTCTTTAACAACAGTCCCATGTGCTTTATACTGAGGTTCATTCACCAGCAGAAGTGGGATTGCTGTTCTCACACCTCCCTGGCCAGTCTCGCTCCTGCCAGCCACTGGCCTGGGTGAATACTGCAGAAAGAATTTCTTCACTGACATATCCCAATCCTTTTTTGTCTGTTTCTCAAATATATTCTTGAAAACATGCTTACTACAGTGAGTGTTTACAGAGGATCTAATAAAAATGCCTGGTATAAGAAAGATCAACATTGCCGGTAACTTAGTGGGCTTTCAAACATGCCCCAAGCCAGCAAAATGTAAGCATGTATTTAGAGAACATTCAGCAAAAAGATGATTGCAAACTTACAGAAGAAGCTGGGGTTAAAACCATCCTCTATCTCCAAAAGGCCTGCAAAATGGCTGCATTGGGGACGGAGGTGCTATTATCATGCTTTTAAGCTTCTCAGATGCTTAAACGATATGAATTAGAAGTGTGCTGTATTTCCTGGAATATCTTGAAGGTTCGCCAGCTTCTTAGCTCTCCTTTCTAGTAACTCCAGTGCAAGCAAAGCAAGTTAATGCTGCTGAAAACCTCTGCTTTTCGGGAAACCGAATGGCTTTCCAGGCAGCGCAACAGAGGCCGGGACTGCTGACCACGCAGCTGTGCCCCGGGCTGCCGGGATGCCCTGTGGTGCCTTGGCTCCAGGGGTGCTCCCCAGGCCCCGGGCAGATCCCTCCTTCCTCTAGCCCTCACCTGAGTCCCACCAGCTACCTCGCTGCTCCTGACCTCATCTTGCAAACTCGACTTCTCGGCTCCACCTGGGACCTCCATGACAGACTGCCGAAGGTGGCCGTTCCCAGAGCGGTGGGGCAGGCGGGGACGGTGGAGGAACAGGAAGGGTTTGGATGCCGAGAACCCTCACAGCCTGCAGAGAGGCACCCAGGAATCCTCTTGAGCACACACTCCAAAAGTCAAACATTTTTGCAAAGATGAAGGTGTGCTGAATTATCTAGGGGGAAGGATCGGGTGTCCGTGTCGAGTGTTGGCACCATGCGGGGGCCCCTCTGAGGAGGGCTGAGGGGCTGCCCCGCCACAGGGCACAGCTGAGCCCCTCAGCGAGGCTGGTGGCACCCACGGATTTGAGGGAGGTGATTTCAGTCAGCAGGCCCTGGTAAATCTTGTCATGTTTTTTTCACTGACAATTTAAAGCTCTTAACATTCTTCAATTCTTATCCGAACAGAAATGACATTTAGTCCCAATAGGAGTTACATGCATTTACATCTATAGACTATGTCCTTAAATGTTCTTAATGCCAAAAAGGCCCATCTTTTTCTGATAACAATATTGTATCTTTGAGGTGTTTTTCTTGTCGTGTCATATTGTGATGAATCACACAGTGCCATGCCAGTCACCTTAGGGAAGCAGATATAAAATAAATGCTGCTCAAAAAAGGAATGAAACATTTAAAAAACTAAGTATTAGATGTACTCTGTTTCAGCATTGCTAATATGGCGGTGCTGTTTTCCATCCGATACAGACAGGGTGGTCTGCAGGCATGTCTCGGCACCTTACACAAGTCACCTCCATAGAGTAACTTACAAGTTTCAGACGGATTTTTTAAGTTGAGCCTTTGAGACCTGCACTTCAAAGCCATAAGGGAAAATATATTGTATTACATTATCAATATGTGAATCGGGCTAGAAAAGCTTCTCCTTAGAGATCTGAAAGCCATTATAGTAAATTTGTGCTTCATAATAAAAAATATATATTTCTAGAATAAATCAAAAGCAGAAGCACTTTTCTCTTTAGTGCTGGTGAGATGAGTGAGGGTTTCAGGTGGCCGAATCCAACGGTTTGAGAGTTCAACAATAAATCACAGAGATAAGACAAAAAGCACCCTCCTATCCTCCCATTCCTAATGTGGAATCAGCTGCTTGGGAAAGTTAAATGGCATCTTAAAGACAAAAAATAAAACACCACTTATCTTCTTAATCTTAAAGGTAATACGAAAAGGCAGATACCGAACCCGCCTGTTGCTTTCAAAGGAATATTTATCTTTTCTCGGGCAAATGTGAGCAGGCAGGAATTGACTGCAGGTCGTGTGTGACATAGCTTATACATCTGGCTCTGCATTATTTCTGCAAGGCATAGAGTAGCTTCAGGATGCAAGTGCAGACCTAGCAAAGGAAAATGTAGTCTTTTTTCCCCGAAGGAGACAAGACACCTGCCACTGTGTAGGGCAAAGTCTTACTGTCAACCTTGACACTTTGCATTAAAATAATGGATAAGGTGGTTGCTTTGCCACTATGTAGATGCTAAAACTAAGTTTGGACATACTGTTCTACACACAGCTAAAGAAAAGTTGATTTCTGAACGTACCAATGCTCTTAACGTTTTTTAGAGTCTCTAAGCTCTTTGGTGCTGCTGCAGTATTTCCCTTGTTCTCTCCCCAACAATTCTGCTCTTGCTTTTCATCTCCCCTCCCTTTTGATCCTGTCTCTTCTTCTGCCTTTATCCTTTCTCTTCATGCTTCTCCTCCTCTTTCCACCACTATCTCAAATTATTCCTCCTGCTAGATCTTCTATTGTCAGGGGATTTCTTCCTTTCTCCAGAAATGCTTGATTCCACTAGTGCTGACAGGGCTCCCCGTTTGTCTCAGGACAAGAGGAGCTGAAAGATGGTGTGTTAAATTGCAGAGGAAGGCTGCCAAGAATGAAACTCTGCTCCAGAAGAAGCAGAATGAACAACAAAAAGTCTGAGGAGGGGATAACGTATGGACATACCATGTTGGGTACTTGTGTACTCCTGGAGCGGCCTTAAAAGTGTTCTTGCTGTTAGCAATGCTTAGCCTGGGGCTTTCTGCTATCACAACTGCAGTAACCAGAAAAAAAAGAAGGCAGGCAACTTAGCGATGCTCACACTAAGAAATACAGAATACAAGTAAGAGGAAATATGAGAGTGATAATGCTACTGAGTTTTTCAAGTAATTCTTTTCTGTAGACAAATGGCATAGCCTGTAAAGTCGTTGGGAGACAACAGCTAAAAGTAATGACCCTTCTCATAGAGGGTGTTATGGTGTGACTGCTATTCTCTCCTTGTGAGCTATGCAAAATCCCAACTTTCCAGTTTCCAACAAAAATGCCAATATTTTGATACTTCGTTCTTAGATTAGGAATAAAAACTGAAGCAATCAACATTTTCTGCAGGGTTTCTGGGCAATGTTAAGTTTGGAAATTCTGAAGTTGTTCATTTCCTTCCAAAGCACCATTCAGCCACTGACACTCTTCGGTGCCAGAGAGCAGTGGCTTTGGGGGAACTCCTGCCTTCATTCTGCTGCAGCCCCATAACACTCTGTGAAGTTCAGAAAAGAGCCTGTGCCTCTGGAAGCCAGTGGACATAGTTGTAAAAGTTTGTGTTAAGATTTTGGCCCACTGAAGAAGAAAAAGGAATAAAGTATTCCTTTCAATTTTAATTCCCATGTTATATCCCCGCAGCTTCCAGGTGGATGCAAATAAATGCATACAAAACGCTTTCGCTGTATGAAGCAGGTGAAATATTTCAATTATAGTCAAATTTCCTCATTGGAAAAAAAAAGATATCTAGGAATGTACATTTCCCATTACATAATCATTGTGGAAGGAAATTCTTGACCACCTCCAATTCCAAATTACTTTTTAAATTGAAACGCTACTGGGGCCAAAGTCCACAACCTTGAAATAAGTTCTCACGTGGAAAGGTGAAACAAAACTCTTCCTTTCTGCTCTGATTAAAATATACACTCTTTTAAGCCTACTTTTTCTAGAAGCTGAGAAAAAAGAACATCTAAAAAGAAAACAAAACATTTCACCCACTGCTCTGACAGTGACTTTCTTTTTCTCTTGAAAGAGAAAATCACACAATTTTGATGTTCAAGTTGCTCAATGAACTACCAAAGGGTATTCAACAACTATCATGGCAAGTATGGTATAAAAAGCATACAGTATGATGTAAAAAATAAACAGCGCAGAAGTTTTACTCTTTTTTGGTTATTTCTGTTTAGCCAAAATCCTATGATAGCGTAATAGCTTAGCGTTACAGCACCTTACTTCATCACAGCCATAAAGGGCTTGTCTGTCTCAAGTGTTTTGCTCCAAGATAATTGATAGCTAAATGACTCAAGCTATGGAATAGAGTTATAGAGAGCATTGTGAATAGATGCTATGCTTTGGTCCACCTAATGACATTTTTTGCAGCCTGTCTTAATTAGGACAAAGGGAGAGGTTTCTGTAGCAGTGGTACTCGAATGAGTTATAACAATGTGCAAGACAAGCAGAGATGAGGGTTATCACATTTGCCATTGTGTAAAAAGAGGAGAAGAACGGAGATTTGACCTCATCTGTACTTTCTAGAAATTTCTTTAAGGTTTCTATCCAAGTCACCCATCTTCAATTAGCCAACTTAAAGACTCCACTTTTTCTTTTTTTGCAATGAGGACAAAGCCGTAGCATATATTTCTCTGCTAAGCAACATACTAAATTTCCAGCTGCTTGACCACAATAATATTTTCTTATGCTAATTAGTCGGTATTAGCAACCTTATTGGGGGTGAGGAGGGGGAGAGGAGGATTAAGACAGAGACATCTTTCCTCCCAGCAGGGACAAAAAAGCCAAAGACTTTTCCTCTTGTTTTTCTTACTGTCACTTCCAGAAACCTCAGGTCCAGTGTCTGCAGAACTGAAAAATGTGCAGTAGATCAAGGAAGTGTCGTATGATAACACTGGGACAGATTCTCATGTAGACAAAAATCCCTTTACATTAACTTTAAAGATATATTTTCTGCACCGCAAAAACACTTTAAAGTAACCTTTGTATGAATCAGTGCCAGGACTGTGGTGCTTAATTGATTAAGATGCTGGAGGGTCTGAAAAGAAAATGGTTGTACTGTAAAAAGTGCAGCTCCTTCAAGGTGTTAAAATCTAATGAGATTTTCCACTTGTTTGTGCACAGTTGGCTCAGGGCGTCTTTTGTAAAGTCCTCCTCAGCTCTGCTGAGGAGCTGGAGAAGAAAAACACTTAAAGCTGCTTAGTTATTGTTTCTTGCTTTGAGTGACAAGCCCAATTATTAGGTTTGTCTGAAGCTCTCTATGGCCATTGGATGTGTTTTTCGTCGTTTAGAGGTTCTGAACCAGCCAGTAGGATTTTGACCAAATTTATTGTAGACTACTACAGTATTGGTGGCAATTCCTTACTCAGTACATGCCTATGTTGTGTCTAGGAGTCACGTCAGGTTCCTGTGCTCCTCCAAATTTATGAAAGACCGAGTTAATCTTTTTGAAAGCAAAAACCCCTCAGTAAATCCTTCCTCTCATCCCCTCTCAAACAAGACCTTGTTTACTAAGTAAAACAGTAGCTTCGTTCTTGGTTTTTCATGCCCCTGGGTAAGAGGTGAACAAACATACAAATGAGAAAGGAAATGGACTTAAAATGGAGATAAAATAAGTAGGGGGGGTGTGGGGAAATGAACTGGCAGACTGTAGAAGAATGAATTGTGGCAGTAATGACCAGAAGGTAAAAATCTGTTCCCTCCAGTATTCTTCATTTAAAGTTTCACTCTCCTGATTAAAACTTTGTAAATAGTAATTATTATCACAAAGATATTCATAAACAGATGTTTTAAAAAATGCAAATTAGTTCACAATTCAGAAAACATGCAGTTTATGTGCCACAGGGAATTTAATCTTTGAAAGCAGAAAAATGCATCAGACCCCATTTTCAGAATAACACAGTAAGTCAGGACTGGAAGCAGTGCTTATTTTTTTCTTTACTTGTTAAATATGGTAATGGAGAGAAAAACCTATTATTTACTGAAGACTATTGCTTTTGTATTGCATTTGTATTCATTAAAAAAACTATAGAGTATATCTAATTCCACCTTACTGTATTAGTTTAGCATGAAACTGAAGCATGCTTATATGAACAAAAGTAAAAATAGTTTCTGTTAATATATGTAAGTATCTACAAATAATTCAAAACGTACATCTTATTTTGCCCTCCCCCCCCCGGAAAGGGAACATTTGTTCAAATCAGATGCACTTCTGGTAAGTAAGAAGAGCTTTCCTGATTGTCATTTGTTTGTGAAATACAACATGAACTATTGTTTCTGTGAGGGTAATTGGGCGTGGAGTCTCTTCTATTTCATATCATGAGATACTACTAGAAATGATTAAATACTATAGATTCTAAAATGAGTATGGTCACTTAATTTTAAAGCAAAGCAATTACTGTTCTATTACCAGGTATTCTGAATCAATATCTTGTCTTGCAACTTGCACTCACATCCAGAATAAATCTATAATATTACAAGTAGTCAGAGGTAAATAGCAACAGAGCAGAACAGATATTCAACAAGAGTCCTTGGATATAGTTTGTATAGGTTATAGACTCAGACTGGCCAGCAGTGAAAATACAGGTTGCTTATTGGTCTTCCAGATGTCTCAAAATATCAAACTTGCCCAAGGATATATAGAATTGATGGAGCTTCTGGAAACAATAAATCATAATTCTTACCTTATTTTCAACAGCTAGAGTTAGTCCCTTTGACATCAAAGGAACTAATAAAGTGCAAAGAGTGGATTGGATTTGACCCAAGAGACACACATGCACTTTTATATATGAGGTAAAATTTTATTGGTAATGGTGAGCCTCATAGCTGACTTTCTTACTGGTTATTATGGTCTTGATTTTAATTCCTGTTGCTTTATTCTCTATAATTCTTTGAATAAACACCATATAGCTCTCATTTCTTGCTGACTGGTAAAAAGCTCCCTCTCCAAAGGAAAAATAACAGAATTACAGTGCTTTAGTAATAAGTAAAATATTTAACATGAATAATTAGTAAGTAAAAAAGTGATCACTGCTACAAGTATTAAAAACAGAAAAGTAGATAAGTGCTACTTTTTTTCCCCAGCTGAAGAAATTTTTAATGCTATACTTGTTCTTTGAAATGGTGCTTTATACATAAGCATTTCTAAAGTTCAAACATCTGAATTTTTTAAATGCTTTAGATTAATAAAGGATTACACAACTCAAGGCCCCAGATTATAAGAACTACTAAATTAAACCTCCTCAGGCCCTCTGAACCGCAGGTAAATGCCATCTGCTCCATGGGAGCTGAAGCAGGTGTTACCAGGAGGTGTAGGGGTGCTTCACCCTGTTCCCAGCCCATGAGTAGCGCAGGAAGGGGTGTCTTACTGCTTGTGTTAATCGCTAGACAATGTGATTGTGTAACGGCCCCAGGCAAACAGGCTGCTTTCCGCTGCTGAAGCCTGTGAAGGAGCCAGCCCAGTAACAAGCTGCACCACACACAGTTCTCTAGGGGTTTGTCCTATGTGTTATTTTAAGTTATATTCAATTATTAATGCAACATAGATATACTGAACTGGGGGCAAAGTGCTAGATTTCTGATCATACGGCACAGTGCTCCACTTCTCAGCTTACACTGGAATTTCTCCCCATTCTCTGTCATAACACTGAGGATTAAACAGATGATCTTGAGAGTGAATTTGTGACAGCTGGAGACATGGAGAGCAGTCCCAGTGAGCGCAGGACTAAATCACCCTGCCAAGGCACAAAATTATAGCATCTAAGATGAATTAGTTAATACTACAGTGAATTGGGTCTGAATTTGGCTCCCCGACTCCTCCTGCAAGTTAGACAGCGAGTCCCAGCAGGCTTTATTCCTGCACAGCAACCTTTCCTGTTCTGGTCAGTAATGCCTATGTAAGCGCACAGAAAACAAAAAAGAAAGTGTACGTATCACCAAGGCTTCAACCTGAGCTGACCTCCATTTACAAGGTGTGTGCTGATATTTCAACATCTCTTTGCATAGCCTGCCTCTGTATTAACTCAAGTAAAAGAGAGAGGTCATGGCTGGATGGCTTGTGTTGATGCACCCAAAATAGATGGGCAACAAGTTGAAGAGGGGAGAAGCTTGCTAAGACTGTATAAGACTTGCTTATATATGTGTAACAACCAAGTAAGTATGCGTATAGGGGGGCTCAGTTTGCCACTGGCCTGTTTGGACACTATAAAAATTCTGATCAGTATTGCTTGGTTCAGGTATTTGCTCCTCTTCTCCATCTTTAATTTAGCAGGGGCAAAGATGAAGACAAATGACCAAATGGCCAAAATGCAGGAAGTTCTGCAGGGAATGAGGAGTTCATGACAATAAATTAAAAAAAAAAAAAAGGGGGGGGGGGCATTCTACTTTGCTGGAACTTAAATCTGCCATTAAAGCTATGTAAATAATGCTGGTACACTGAAAGATAGTATGGCTTAAAAACAAAGTGAACTAGTCTGTCATAGTTGAGATATGAGCTGGTTATGAGCACTTTGCAATCTAGGAATGGTCATTATCAGGGTTGCAGTAGAGAAAAAGAGATGGGGCAAAGTTCCTCATGCTTGTCAAACAGAGGAACCATCTCATCAGGTGCCAATTTGAATGATGACAATGTACAAGTGTTAAAAGTATCTCTCAATATAAAGGAGAATTAAAGGCATTTGTTTGAGATAAATGCTCTTTCTTCTTTCCATCACTACCTAAATCCATGCCGTGACTTGGCCCGAGCCTACGTCCACAATTTCCCTTCAGCTGGAGGAAGATCCCCTCTCACTTTGAGGAAGTAATTCATCCAGAAAGCAAAGCACAATCTGTATTTATTAATAATCACCTTAACAGGAGTCACACATATGAACGCACACATAGTTCAAGTGCTCCTCTAGCATCTCTCTCCATCCCTGACCAGGATTCACCTTCCTTCTAGGCTGATTTTATCTGTCCCCAGACAACCCACTTCTGCATGTATGTAACATGTAGAGAGTGTTTGCCTCCAGCAGGAGGAAGGTTGGCTTTCCTCCTTTAAACCAGGCTCCTGGCAACAGGCAACAGCCTTGTCTACCTACGTTGGGCATGTTTCTACCTTACCTTCAACATTCATTATTGCACGTTATTTACTAATGCTCTGTAAAACCACATAACCATTACCTACGAAATGAAAAAGGACATGGACACAGCTTATGGTGATACCTCCCACATTCAGCTCTTTAAAAAGAAACTTATCATACTGTATATTAGTTTAATCCTGAAGTTTGTCACTGCGACTGCTGGAAGAGTGACTTTCTGAACACTATTTCGACAGCACCATTCTAGGCAGCATCTTGAAACAAGATTATAGCGTGTACCCAAGTTGTCAGTAAGTACTAAATCAGTCTGTCAGCATTTTAAATGTGTGACATTGTGCTTAGGTCCATCTCTTTTTCTAGAATACCTGATCAAGGGGAATAAAGCAATTCCCTCTCATCTGAATTCTAAGAGGACATTGGAAAACTGTGGGCCACTAAGAAAAAACGACATCCTCATGATGGTAGCCTCATGTTGATGCAGTCACAGATTAACTCACCTCTTGAATATAGTAGGAAGCAAAAAATTGAGCTAAAAACTGCATTTCTAGGAAGATTCAAATGCTAGCGCATGAATATTAGCAGTGCTTGTGTCCATAGGGATTTTATAGAGTGGTTTTGAAACAATCTGTGCATCGGTAAATACTACATTTTTCAATGAGCACAGGAAGTCTGCAAAGCTTTTTGTGCAAAAAGCAAGGTTAAAACTCATTAGAGCTCACATCAGGCATTTGATGGGCTTCACAAGCTGCCTTACTGTCTCAAAGTGAAAAATAACCGGTAGAAATTGGGTTATATTTTTAAACGTCCTGGATTCTCCTTCTAGCTAGGAAGTAAAATTGCCCCATGCCAGACATATATTCCCCTGATAATTCTCCTCCTATTGTTTTAAAATTATGAGTTTTGACAAGGGTTATAAAGATTGCCATTAAATTCTGCTCTTGAGAGCTGCAATGGAGTGCGGGGAAGAAAGTAAAAATAGTGAAGTTCTGGGCCTTATTTGCCTCCACCTTAGAGGGCAGAAGAAGGAATAATGGTGGCAGGAATATTCAGGCCTTTTCCATCTCAAGATCAGGTTTCATATTGTGACCATGTAGACCTGCATTGTACCTGGCCCTGGTCATTGGGAGCAAGTCTCGCAAGGAAACTCTCTGTTTATCGCTTTCACTGGCAGTGAGAAGAAACAAGGGGCTCCTCTGGACAGTATTTGCTTTGAATGGAGGAGGGGAAGGAATTTTCCCCACCGCAGTTCTCCCATTCAGTGCTGAAGAGAGCCCAGACTTGCTGGTGTTCAAGGAATATGTATCTTCCCAAAATTTTTGTAAGGGGCAGGTTGCTAGAGGGGCAACTTTACTTGTAACAAGTTAAAATGTTTGTTGATAGGTGCTGACTTAGTGCTTTTTTTAATGTTTCTTTTAAAAATAAAACAGGAGAATAAATAAGAAAGTACATAATAAATAATAAGTAAACCTCAAGCTTCAGTTTATGAATACTGAACTAATCTAGTGCAAAAACTTCCCTTTAAAATATTAAAAAATTCAAGTGCGATGTATTTTTAAGGTCTTGGATTACTCTTTCCTATTAATTTACCACTTAATTTGTGAACTGTATCACAGAGGACTAAAGAAGTACTCTGGTTGGTCATGCAGAGAGATGGTGCAGAAGACACTGCCGAAACCTTCCAACTCCAAGAGCGGTTTGGAGATCAAAGGAGCCGAATGGGGACATTTTGGACTTCTGCAGTACCTCAAAAGAAAACCAGATTGGAGGAAATTCTGCTTTTTGCAGGTATATCAGTCTGACTGGCATCCAAAATAAAGCAGAATGACTGGGATTATAAGGAAAGAGGATCCAACCAAAAAGAAGAGAAATTTAGATAGGATTTTGTTGCTTGCTATTTTAAAATCTGACTCAACACTCTTGTGATCTCCTTGGTGAGGAGAGCTTTCTGTACTATGACTCCAGGCAAAATTACAACTGAAAATTTAAAATAAATAGGATACAAACTGAACTCCCCAATGTTCCTTCTGTGTTGAAAAAAGGAATATAAACATGCTTGTATATGAAGATTTCTATCTCTATAAATGAGTATGCTATATCCTGGGGAGAAAGACCCCAAAATCAAAGCCAGGGACCTCCAAGGGACATTTTGTTGCAGCAAAACCACAAAGTGGGGAGCACGGGAAGGGGTTTCTGGTTATTTTTATTCTGGAACTCATCCATATGATGAATCATATAACACCACAGGGTCTCATTACCACATGATAACCCTGTCCCTCATTGCTTATTATCAAATAAATAAGGGTAGTCATTTATGTTTGTTTATTTATGTAATTAATACAAAACTCACCTGATTATCAACAGATTTTGGTAGATTTTATTACCTTGGGGAAGGATAGAAGTAACAACCTCTGAACTGTCAGTGATTAGTGTAGTTTTTGGAGAAAACTGAGGCTTACAGAATCCTTTTGGTATTACAACCTGCTGGTTGTTTAACACAGCAGGTAAAATCAGCAAGTGAGCACGGACCCAGATTCATTAACCAGATGCTCCTAAACGGAGCTCTCTCCTCCACAGGAGCTGCAGAGCAGGAAAGTAGCACAGAGCTGGCCAAACGTGAACACGGTGCCCGAGGAAAGCACCAGAGCTGGTGGAAACATCAGATTGTGGGATGCTTAGGGCCAGCAGGCAACAGGCACACAGAGGCAGGAACAATGCCAGCGCCCCTACAGCCACGGTGGGGGTTAGCAGGAGAAAAAGCTACATTTTTCGTACTCCTCATGCTACCTAGACTCTTCTTACCTACCTGCAGAGAAGACCTAAGCATCTGCCTGCTTTCTCCTTCCAGTCTTATTTTACTGCTCTTTCTGTTATAGAGAAGTCATAGGTTTGCTCCTACCTAAAGAAATGATTTACAAAGGCTAAAATATTCTGAGATTAAAGTCTGTGACCTAAAATTCCCAGTATACACAGGCCCAGATTAAATTTTCCTTTTTAATTTTAAGAGTTGTCAACAAAACTACAAAAGAAAAAGAATATATACAGAATAACGTTTGATAGAAGAAAAAAGAAAACAAGTAACATTATTGGTAAAGAAAAGCCAAAACATTAATAAAACATTTCCAGTTCCTCTTTGTAATTTCTAGTACTTTTATCTGATTTAGCACATGAAAAATTCCTTGAATTTTAATTTGGAAGTTTGAGTGAAAATTTTTCTATATTCAGCGGTGTCAGTACACAAACATGTTTGTACAGTTTACTTTACACTGTACTTTGTTTAAATCCATGTAAAACTTTAAATTTGTTTCAAGGGAACTCTGGATGTGATCTAAATAATTGAGCAAGAGAATCTTGTTAAATATTTAGAAAATATATATTGGCATTTTGATATTTTACAGTAGCACCCTATTAAATTTTATGGTAAGGAAGATTCTATTAAGCTTCTGAGACACTAAGCACTAAATAATCCCTGGGGAGAAGAGGGGAGGGAATTTAAGTATCTCCTTGTAGCTAGGCTGTTTCCAGAGTTTTCAAGTAAACAACACTACAATCCAATATGCATTCAAAACAGTTGACACTGTGGTTGAATGCAATGAAAATCATCTTATCTAAAAACTTACCCATCTACCCAGACTTCTTGGGTCTGCAAATACAAAGAATTCTACATACATACAGCGGCAACAGTTATTCCAAGTTACTCCATCTAAACATTTCCATCTCTTTTTCTTTCTAGACTTGGGTGGAAATGAAGAACTGTAAGACTTGGATTCATCCTGTACAACTTCAGGCATTGCTTCACCTGAAGTAAGTCCTATACTGCATGGGTATGAGGGAAAAGAAAAAAAAAAAAAGGCAGGATAGCTGAAAAACAAGGGACCGATTCATGAAACAGAAGGCTTAGTCCCATGTCACGGGAGTAGTGGTAAAGAAAGAGGAAATCTCTGAAGATACTCATGGTGGGGAACAGATCTCATATTTACCCAACAGAGAGCAGCCACTGATGATTTAAATGGCTTTTGCATCACATCGTTAATATTTTGAGAGTCAGAATGGAGAAGCCAAACAAGACTTTTTCAGCAAGTCAAGCTAAGCTCTCCTGAGTTTGACTCCAAAAGAGTGGGCAAATAATCAGCAGACTCTTTGATTCAGAATGATTTTCACCAAGGAATCTATCATGGTAGCACCACAAAACACTGCACAATTACTGGTGCATGCAAACATCACATACATATATGTATGTATATGCATACACATACTGAGCAAAGCGATGTATTCTGCTACAGGCACTCTGAGCCCTTTTAATGGCTTGAAACATATGCAACTGAGAATAGAATTTTAGTCCCTTTTACTGATTATTCATAACAAAATAACATGAGCTTATGAAAAGAGTAGCATATTGTACCACATTCCAGGGAAGTAACTGTTGCATGAACCATGATTACTGTTGCTGGTCAGACGATAAGAAAAAAAAACTGAGGCACCTGTGGCCTGTGCAGATTAACTGTGCAAGCACAGTAGACGCTTGTCTTGAGTTTTCTAGATTGATTTCAGACACACAGAATCTGTCAGACATCTAATACAAAGCTACCCAACGCGAGAGCAAGGTGAATGATCACTACCAGTGTAACTCTACCATCAAAAGCAGTCAAGTGGATGAGGCTCTTAATACAGCCTTGGAATTCTGAAATGATTTTTTAAAAGTTTACATTCATATGGTTTCCTTGACAATTTTCTGTTTGGCTAGCAATAGCACTGACTCATTTTCTTAATTACTTCTGTGATTCATTTGCCAAAAAATGTCGCAGCAGAGATGCTGCTTCAAGATGACAAGGATCTCAAGATGCCTAAAAATGTGTTTTGCAACACTTACAAGTGAGATCAAACAATAGGTTGTGTCAAACAGTATTAAACAGGATTGGGAGGGTCACTCCTTGACTTTTAGTTTCTGACATATTGTCTCAAATTGCTCATTTTTTTCCTTGTTTGCACTCTGCTGTCATTAGAACACTATGAAAAGTGTCTGTCTTTGTGACTACAGCTATTTTATTTCATTATTTCCCATTCTGCAGCTATTCCAGGCAAGCTGCTGGGACCACAATTCCTATCTAGCATCCAGATAAATTCCAGACATCATGGGGTTATTTATAATTTTATATAACGGGGTCAATTCAATGACAGAGTGAGAAGGGATGATTCAGATTCACTGACTTTTACCGACCAGGATGAACATTTCATATCTATTTGATGAATCTTGACTTCTAGCTCACCCTTGAACTTGCCTGAATTACGCTGTTTTAAATTAACTACAAAATTAGTAAACAAAATGTAGTAACAATTTTTAAGAATTTAAAACACATTAACTGTCATTATCCGTAAATCACACGACAGTGTTTATGTTCCCAAATTAGTGACTGTGCAAGCATTTTCAACACAACAGTGATACTCATTTCACAGTGATACGTCTGTGCCCCCAGAAGCAGAGGTCTGTGACTTTAGTAGCTGCAAAATCAGGGGAGTTGACAGTTCCTTTCAGGAAGAGCTTAAAACTAAATTTAAGGCAAAACTCAAATACAAAGTGTGCACAATGCATGTGGGTTGCTTGGATAGTTTTGTGTAAATATATGAGGACGTTAGGTTGCTTAAATATACTCATATAGACGCTTCACCAGGAAGAATAATGCTCTTGCAGATGTTGCCACGAGAATGTTGCTTATTCACATAACCTTGAAGTTCATTTTCTGGAAACATTAATCAATTAAAACCCAATCACAAAAGTGTTACAGGAATATAGAAACAGAAATGCTGGAAGGTTAGTGACTTTTTTTTTTTTTACTTCTAGCACATATTCTAAAGGCGGTTTTTGCTGTATTTTCTCACCTGTAAGAAAGAGCAAATTTCTAAAAGATTTGGGGATCTGTTTGGGTGCACAGGAATGACACAGAATCCCTTTCAATAATTTGTGAGTAATTTGGCAGGAGTTACTGAGCCGTATGATTTAGAAGCCACCATTAAGCAGTCAGCACAGCAGGGTTTATGTACCCTGGGCTTTCATTTCTAGTTCTGAATCCAGCAGGTTGGTGTACTCCCTTCACGTACTATTGTTATATATATGTGTGTGTGTATATATATGTATACACACACACACACAATACTTTTACATTTACTCCAATATACTTTATTTATTTATTCCTATGTCTTTAGTAAAAAGTTAAATGTGAAATCCTGTAGGAAGTTTAATGCCTTTGTTGAATGCATAAAAATACTGTTACTCTTCTGATAGCATTTTGGTAGTTTTTTCTCAATTAGCACGTGAAAAATAATGGAAAGAAAAACTTACGTAAAACTTTTCAGTTCTCATCAAGTTTGGCTAGATTTAAATATAATCCTGAGTACACTCTATGTTTTCTGAATTGCTATGTTCCTTATAAAACAGCCGTAACATTTTTGAGGGAATATGTGCTTTAGAATATTTAATTT
Organism: Gymnogyps californianus; assembly: GCF_018139145.2. Taxonomy (NCBI): domain Eukaryota; kingdom Metazoa; phylum Chordata; class Aves; order Accipitriformes; family Cathartidae; genus Gymnogyps; species Gymnogyps californianus. The sequence goes on from NC_059479.1 coordinate 19,627,196, forward strand.
TTCTTCTAACTCAAAATACAGAAGTAGATTACAGCTGCATGTTAGGAAGCAATCATAATTTCCCCCAAAATTACCTTTTTATTGAATTTTGTTCTTGCTGTTTTTCTTGAGAGCTTTTTATGTTAAGATTTTACCAGCTAAAAACATAGATTGTGATAATATTTGCAGCTGGTCATCACTTCAGCTCAGACCCTGGCTGAGCTGAATTCAAATGTTAGCAACGAGCCACTTTAATGTAATTTTGGCACCCCTAACTTAATATTGCCTGTAAAGTATTATAATTCTCCACAAGTGCCTAGTGGGTGGCAGGAAATCTATGTTCATTAATGTTCTGTCTGATGCACTCATAATGCTCCTCTTAGAAACATGCAAGAGATGAAAATAACTAAATATCAAGTATAATATGACACATGCAAAACAGGGGGAAAAGAAGTCATACTGCCTGACCAGAAAAACATATATAATTTTTTAAATTATTTCAAGATATCAGTTCTCTGAAAAGTTATGGACTACATTCATTTGTCCACTAATGTAATCATTAGATGTCTTTCACTTAAATTTTAGACTTCCACCAGAATGTTTCAAACTGGTTTTATAGGAGCTTTGGGGGGGGAATCAGGTTGTATCCTATTTTGCTACAGAGCAAGGAAAAAACCCTCTTTAATCACATCTTTACTTAGAAGTCCTCATGCCTGCAGCCCAGGCTGACGAAGGTTGTGCTTGTTCTTTAAACCTGCTGTTTCCCTGAGAGCAAGCTGTGCCACCCAGCTGGGCTGTCAAAGCCACCCTCGCATGTTCATTTCATATTTCTTCAAAGCCCATCTGAAGAGATGTGAGGTCTAGGACCCAGCCCAGTTTCAATGTCCACAAAAGTGTTTCAGAGATATTGGAGGGAAGAAACTGAGCAAACTGTCACAGACATAGCTAGATATCATCCAGAAATGGTTTTTGTTAGCAAATGAGCCTTTTTCCACCTCCAGAACTCGCAGTTTTGTCTCCATGAAGCTCTCTACACCCCTCACAATGAGATTTTTGCTTCAATTGCCTGTATGATCGCTCTTCCTCCAGCTTCTACACCAAAATCTGTTTCCTCTGCGCAGTGCCTTGCCAGGCAGTTCCTGGAGAGTCCTGGTGCAGGGCCACCTCCCTGTGCCACCTCACACTGCTACGAAACGTACCTGAGGTCCAGGTCTATTACCCGAGCCAAGAAAATACTCACAGGGGTTTCTTCTCAGCATAGCTTAGTAGACCAAAAAGACAGATATTTTAAGCAATAATCTCATCTGTCCCCCTAGTTATACCGATTCTATAGATGAAGTATATGTCTGGGTATTTGTTGCACAGAGAAAGAAACCTGAAAAATTTGTGCCCAAGGCAGTAGCTCTGGGCATCTACCGTTATACATATAACATTAGAACATGCTTCTGGATATATTGACATTCCTCTAAAAATATGATTCGCATTGAGCAAAAAAATACCTTTGTACACCCCTGTATTTGGGAAAGCATCCTTGGCTGTCCCGTCATCCCTCTGCACAACAGCTCCCCTTCCCGACTCACTTCCATGCAGTCCTGGAAGTGCTACAGCATTACATGTCAAACTTTGAGAGCCCAAATATCAAAATGGATAATAGCCAGAGGAGGAAAAACACAAAACACCCAACATTTTATGAAACTGCAAAAAAATGTAAGATGCTGCATCGTCTTTAATCATAACTGAGTCCCTGTGCATGCACTAGTCTGAGTGGTATTCCCAAACTATTGCTCCATTAATTCATGCTATCACACCTACCTGATTTACCGTTAAATACCACAGTGCATAATGTTAGACTACATTATCTCATTGAGAAAAATGGGCTTCTCTTACATTCATGACAATTCCTGTCATAACTGAAGAGTAGTTGAGTGTTGCTGCGTGGCTGAAGTACAACGGCTGTGGCTATTCACACTGTTAATGAGACTGGGATCCTACCTCAGCTTTGCCTCTGATAAAAGTTTCAAAAAGCAAGTCATTCTTGCAGGTTTAGTCAATGCCTGCTAATTAGCTAACGCAGTGCAATTAATCTTAGAATTAGAAACTAGTTGAGTGTTCATTTGTTTAATCAGATTATTACTAAAACAAGCGGTCTTTTAATTATTCTTCCAGTGTACTCCTCCCTCTATACAAACATGTTTTGACTTTCAAAACACACTAATTAGGACCAAGTTATTTTCCCCCCGAAATAAAATTTAAGTAACCCTGTAAATTGCCTGCTTTGGCTAGTAAAATTTCCTCAAATTTAATCAGGCTAGATGCTCTTAAAATATTCTAGATCTCCTGCAGACTCCTTCAGATCATCAGCAGATTTTCTTTGTGAAAATTAAGTTCTGATGTACAATGCAGTTACTTAATAGTATGTCTGAAAACACTCGGCTTTTTGTCCAAATTCAAATGCCTTGATGCTCTAGGGGAGAACACAGAACATGGCAAATACATCCATCAGCTGAATAAACTGCACTGAATTAAGAAAAAAACACAATTAGAATAATCACACACTGTCCTGGTTTCAGCTGGGACAGAGTTAATTTTCTTCTTAGTAGCTGGTACAGTGCTGTGTTTTGGATTTAGTGTGAGAATAATGTTGATAACACGCTGATGTTTCAGTTGTTGCTAAGTAGCGCTTATCCTAAGTTAAGGACTTTTCAGTTTCCCATGCTCTGCCAGCAAGCAGGTGTGCAAGAAGCTGGGAGGGAGCACGGCCAGGGCAGCTGACCTGAACTAGCCAAAGGGATATTCCATACCATGGAATGTCATGCCCAGTATATAAACTGGGGGGAGTTGGCCGGGAGGGGCGGATCGCTGCTTGGGCATTGGTCAGTGGGTGGTGAGCAATTGCTTTGTGCATCACTTGTCTTTTCTTGGGTGTTATTTTTTTTTTTATATTCCTTTTCATTACAATTATTATTATAATATTATTATTATTTAGTAGTGTATTTTATTTTACTTTAGTTATTAGACTGTTCTTATCTCAACCCATGAGGTTTACTTTTTTTTTCCTCCTCCTCCCCACCCCACTAGGAGCAGGGAGGGGGAAGCGGCTGCGCGGTGCTGAGTTGCTGGCTGGGGTTAAACCACGACACACGCCCTTCCGTGGAAATTATCCACCTCAAAAATACACAGCGATAGAATTAGTCTTTGGCCTGAATAAGGGCTTTACTCTGAGGACCTGACTCGAGTCTGGATTAAGCCTCTTTTGCTTGAGTCCAAGGGAGGACTCGGGGTCTGAGGCAACCTCATGGTGACGCTGAGTTCGGGCAGAACCTGCTCTGAGCCAAACCCCAAGCTCTTGCTTACGTTACAGCACTGACTCTGAGCAGTAGTGCCCTGCACCCCATCACCGGCTGTGGAGCATTACGGTCACTTGTGCTAATGACTGACAAATATTCGAAAGAAAGTGAACATAAACCTGAATACAGCTGAATTCATTACTTCTGCATAAAACATGGAGACTACATACACCCTGTTGCCTCTTCAACCAAACGCGGCAAGTTATTAATGGCCATAAGAAACAGCAGTTATTATACGCAAGTTGCCTCCAAAGCTCTTAGCACAAAGATTTTTCTCCTCCATACTGTTTAAATATAGATGAGTGGTTTTTCAAAAATGGTAGAATTATTCAGTTCTTTGTTATTGATAAAATGCTCGCAAAGGTCGCAGATGCAGCACTTTATAGATGATAAATATTCCCAACAGGAAAATCCACTGACAAAAAGCTACTCTGACCTTTTATCCATTGCAAAATGACTTCCCAGGTAGTAACAGCCCCATTTTGTTTGGTTGTTTTTTTGTTTGTTCTCCCATGAACTTCAAGGATGTCTTTTATTAGTCATTCCAGGAAAAAAAAAACCTCAGCAACATCGCTAGTAAAATTCAGCAAGAGATTTCAGATAATTCTTGTAGCAGAAAAGAAAGCAAAGCACTATTCATGGAGAGAATCAGTGAAATCAGGATGTCCTTCACAAGATTGTTGCTTCATTAATTGTACTGCCGATGTTCTTATATTCTTTCCTGTGTAGTCAAGATGTATACCTATTCAAACTACTTCTCTGTATTCACATTCCTACATGTAACATTTAGACATTCACATGCATGCACCCCATTCATATGCAGCTACATATTATTTGCACAGGAAGAAAGGGAAGAATGTAATATTGAAACAAAATCTTATTATTTTTAAGCCAAACTCAGAGTTTTTAAGTCTCTCAAAGCAGATTTTCAATGGCTTGAATTTGACAGTGGGTGAAGGCATTGCAGATGAGTGCTGACAGTGCTGATCTGTTATACCATACCATCAGGTGTGCTATATGCATGGTATAATTTATAATAAAAACTTGGAAGTACTCAAGAGCGCTTTAAAATGTTAACGATGCCATCTTTTGTATCAGACAACACCATTAGTAACCTTAAATCCAACTGTACATGCTTTAAGACAAGGAAAATATTGTTAGTAGTAGTCAAGAAACACATAAAATTACGTAAATTAGTTTTCCCATAGATGCCAAGACTGCAGTGTTATGGTCCAGCATTTCAGGACATTCCCATTATGAAACCTGGAAATATGTCATTAATAAAGACCTAATCCAAAGCCCGGGAGGGGTTATTGCTGTAGAAGAACAGAAGCCCAGACCAGGTGACTTCACTCTGTGACCTTACAGTGTCCAAAGCTGGGAAGCGCGGTTCACAGCACACACTCCTAGGCAGGGAGAACTGATTTGGAAGGAATAGTTCTCCATCAGCTTGCAGTTTCATTGTCCTTTTTCTATCAACATGACAATCAACCGTCAAGTGCTTGCTAATTAGTATCAGAAGGAGTGAAGGGACACGCTTAGGTTTTCCCATGAAAGGTTAACCCTGATACTTTGCCTGAGTGTTAGAGGGAAAGCCCAAAGACTTCCCCCCACACCAAGGACATGGATGTAATCCAGTTTCCAGCGCTCTCTGGCAATGAATGAGAGTTCAGCTCTGGTTTCCCTCTTTGCTTCCTGCACAACATGGGGGGTGGTGTGTTTTTCGTACTGATTTGGGCCCTAAGAGACTATAGCATCACGGCTTGTAAACACCAAGGTGAAAGGGAGGCAGCAATTTCCCCAGAGGCATTAGAGCCTGAGACAGGGCTGCTTTGAATGCAGTGATTTTTGCTTACCACATTACAGTGGAAACATCTTTTCATACATATCCTTTGGGTACTATATTCCTGTAACAGCTTTATCTCTTTAACAGAATTAAGTGCTCAGTCTTACTAAGCAATCACATACAAATTAAAAAGACCTAATAAACATTATTTTTGACTGACTGGCAAGGGTTATATGGCTGATTTATTCATTATTAGTTACAGCTTACATAGGTCTTCACTATAAATACTGGTTCCATGTAGTCATTTGTGATATAAATACATTATTTATATGGACTCAGAATCTCATACCAAAGCTTTTACTCACACATGTCAATCACTTGCATTTCTTTGCTGACTGTAACTGGCCCACGTACTTGAACAAAGGCTACATACAGGAGTGAGAGAATACAGATCCAGACTGTCTTTTTCATGTTTTATTTATGCAGACTTGTGGTTATTTGATGTTAAAAGTATTGTTGACACATTTCTTTACAGCTATTCTATTTATAATTTATTTGTATAAAGGATGTTGTTATAGCATCCTCTTATTCCAGGAAGAGCTTCTGGAGTATTAGGATTGCTGTCACTGAAAGCAATGGATTATTTGGGTTCTCCATGTGTGAATTCCCTCCCCACCAGCGTGCAGATTCACTTGGAAGACATTTGTGGATTCTTCAAGCTTCACTTTTAATTCTCCACTTGAAAAGCAGCAACGCAAAGCATCCACAAAAAAAAAAAAAACTGGGAAGAAACCAATAAAATTGAACCTTACAGAAATCTGAGCCCGCAGAGAGCACTCCAGACCCACTGGATTGAGGAACAGAAATAAGCATAGCAGCTGGCTATGGCAGAAAGGTTCCTTTAACCTCTCATCTGAGTTCATCCCAGGTGGCTATAATAAGATTTTCTAGTGAGACTGTGGGGTAATATACATTCGCATAACCCTATAAAAGTTGACAGTCCTGTCAGAAGCCCCTAAATATCAGGATATAGATGCAATGCATTTGTTAAGGAGAAAAGGGTTTGGACACAGTTTGGGAAGGAGCTGCTGGAGAGTTCCCCAGTCTCAAAATGCCTGCCCAGGGTGTGAGTCCGAGCTGTGCACTGCATGACTCGCACCACTAACAGAAGCTCACAGGGGGATCCGCACAGATTGATTCTGCCATCTCCCCCTGCCAAGGCTGGAAATACAGCAGCTCTGGGCAGATTTCTACCAGGCACTTGCATGCCACTGTAAACTTGATGTGCTCTAGCTCTCTTGCTGCGCTAACGCATCTGGTCTCTTGAGATTGTCTGAGGCTGGAAAATCATCTAGAGATAAAATGGTCAAACAACAGCAGACGTAGGATCCTAGAAATCCAAAACTACTGGGGAGTAGTTTGCTTGATATACATATGACAGCATGCCGCCTTACTCAATGGTCTGAGAGGAAAAGTACTGAGACAACACAGAAATGAGACCGCTTTATACATGATAAGTGTATTCCTTATGATGGGAGAGAACACATTTTTGTTAGAGCCTGAAACCTCAGTGAGATTCAGCCCAGAGCTACACTTCCAGTTTTGGTGCACAGAACGCGGGGAGGCTTGTGGCAGCAGTGAGGACAGAGCATCGGGGTCTGCGTGCACACCACTGCTTCAGAGGGAGCGAAGGCAGCGAAACACGAGAAGAGAACGCCTCCAGGACAGCTGAGAGCGATGCTGATACAGCTCCTTTTCAAGGCGATTTTCTTGTCAGATCTGTTGAGCAATAGATCAGTATTTAACGTTCTCCTCACCTGCAGAGTCCCTGCGGCAGCTGGTGCCTGACCAGCTCCCTCCAGGCACTGGCGGAAAGGTGGAGGGGAGCAAGGCTGTGAGGAACAACCAAATCAAAGTTGCTCCAAGCTTGTTGATAGTTTCAGTAATAGATTATAGCCACAAATAAACCATGGCAGACATTCAATAAAACTGAAGGAGTTTGCACAGCTCCAGTTTTACCTGATTCACTTTTCTGCGTAACAGGTTTCTGGATCCAACCTCACGATGGTAGATGATGCTATCTCCATACCCCTCTGAACATCCATCTGCACCCTTCACTGAAGTAATGAAAAGTGAAGCTACCACTTTTTTTAAAGCATCAAGATTAGGAAACTTGCGGACAGATTTTTGTAAGCTGAAGGCACTTGAACTGAAAAGATGAAGAGTGAGGAGGATGTGCTTGTTCTGATCTGCAAATTATTCGGAGGCTCGTCGTTAGCGCTACCTGCAAAAGGCGATCCTACTGCCAACAGCAACCGGTCTGTATGCAAATACTCCTCCCATCACAACTAAGGAGCCAAACATTTGGAGCCCTCAGCCAGGGAAGCAGTCATAATAGGCACAATCATAACAAGATATATTATAATTGGACGCTACGGTACAATAGTCTTAGATGAGGGATCAGTGCTTTCGAAAATGGCCAAGGAAAGGAAATACATCAATCTCCGTATACTTTATTGAAGTCTGATTCAAAGTGCAACGTTGGTGATTTAACATAAACGTAACACATTTTTATAATCCTTATCAAATGTTCAGTCACTAGATCAGCATAAAGCACAGCTTATTAAAATGGATAAGAGGGGATTATGTGATTCACATTGTCAAGAAAAAAAAAGTATTTAAAATACAGAGATTCTTTAATCTGTTACTCAGAAGGCACTGCACACATTGCCAATGGAACAATGTGTGTGCATCCAACTTTTAATCACACGGGTCCTGACAAAGAGAATAGTAAAACGATTCTTCCTAGCACACAGGATAAGCTTTTAACAATATAATCCTGATTGCATGTCAAACTTTGATGATTTTGGTTTGGTGACTGACATAACTCTTTAACTACACTTTGCAAGTTATAATAACAAGGCTGAGACTTCAGAGAGTCTAAACACTCATTCTAAAGTTTTGCATATCTATTTTGTGCATATCTAGTGGTTTCTAAGTTTTATGTGCTGATCTGAGATTTAGCATGCGAATCAAACATAAAGCTTGAGCACTCACAAGTAAAGACCATTTTAAATTTTTCAGCAAAGCAGATCCCAAATAAAGACATCTCTGATGAAAGAAGCAGAATATTAACCGAGACCTAAACTAAGCTTTCAACGAAATATTATTTTCTGATCACAGTTAATAATATCGACTCCATTTAGTGAAAGACAGCATTATAACCTTAAAAATAGTAGTCAGAGGTTAGATTTCTTCAGCTGCGCCATCTGTAAAAATATAGGCAAAATGAGTTGCTTCATTAGGGAGCATTCTTCTTACCAGCATGAAAATTACAGTGTTGTGGCAGATACACGTGTGCTTGAACACCTAACACCACTGCCACGTGTTCAGTACGGGAGGTGAACGTGCTGTCATCATCACAATGATCTTAAGGGGAATTGTGCACAGTAAATGCTTTTTCGCTTGAAATTTTTTAAAAATATATTTAGAAAAAAGCTAAAGGAAGGGGGAGTCTCATCTTGGAAGATGTTGAAGAACCTGTATCACCAGGCTTCTCACCTGACGAGCCAGAGATTAAGTCTTGAGACAGTCACATGTACATACAAGATTAAAAACTGCAGTTCAAAGAAGCTCATAAAAAGTTGTCCAGATTCTCACATTAGACTGTCACAGGCTTTGTTCAATGAAAGTTCTCTTTTTAGCTTTGTCACAGATTGACTCAGGCTATGAATTATTAGTCATTTGTTAAATGTCAAGAATGAGGAGGTATCAAAAAACGTATAAAGTTTATTTCTTTCCGCAAGAGAAATCACAGCTTAAACAAAACTCCTTACCATTTGTAACTTAGGTGACTACGACATTCTAATCATGTATCAATGATAGAAACACTTACACAAATCTCATCCAACGAGTAAGGTAAAGTTACTGTACTGTTGTGGTGAGTTAAAGTGTTCTGTATGAATGCACTGATCTATAGTTAAAATGCTTAGTAATACAAGTATATAGGTGAACTGTCTTTACAATATGTCTATACACTTAAGTTCAGAGAATACAAATTTGGAGGACATTACGACTCTGAGGTTTCTCCCAAAACCCATTACCCTAACTCTCAGAAGACAATGAACCACTGTGTACAATAATAACAAGCCTGAAGAAGTCAACACAAACGTGGATACCTGAATATCTCTAAAGGTTTGTGCCTACAATGCACAAACGTTTCCACAGGGAACATGGCTAGATACAGGGTAAGCTGGTGTCTCGTAGCTCGACCATTGTTTAAGACAAGTTTCCGCCCCCCCCAAAATCTCTTGCATCCAGGAACCTTCCTGGTGACTCACTGCAACTATTAATTATTGCATGGCACAACAGAACTGCAGGTCAGAACTTAAATCCAACTATTTGATGCAATTACTGACAGTACCAGAGGACCCTGCAACACAGGTCAGGCAGAATAAGAAAACTGTGTTTTCAGACTCAGACAGGAGACCGAGGTGTAATGACTATATAGGTACAACATATGCGAGTACAACATATGTGAGATATGAAGATTTGATGATGCACCCATCAAATATTGGGCAGTTTCCCCGGAACTTGAATGATTTTTCCACAGGAAAATATGGATGTGGTTTCTTATTTATCTCCTTATATTGATTTATTTCTGTACACATAAACCCACATGCACGTACACACTCTGAGCAGCATTAGGAGTATCTGATTTATTTTGACTGTATTTTGACTGCTAACAGTTTCTACAGTCTAAAAATAATGAACATTGGCTTATGTGAAAAAATGAAATGGTTGAGAGAACCTACCAACCAAAACCAAAATTCAGACCTTGATCAGAGGAGTGGTTCTGGTTCTTTCAGTACAGCAATGAGTTCTGGTCTGACTTTGAAGCATCCGTGAACAGAAGCTTGTATTTTCCAAATGATGCTGCGGGGGCGGGGTGGGCAGTTTTACCAAAATTACAAGTGAGGACAGAAAGAAGCTGAGGACACCATGGTAAAGAAAATATAAGAACCTGAGTACGTTTATGCATAAGGGGATTATTGCTCCTTGTACATGCCAGTGCTTTCACATTGGTTCTGAAAATGAGCTGATGTCTTCAGGAGTTATATTTGCACTTAAATACCCTTTAATCACTCAGGATCTGTCTTGTGACTGGGAGCAAATTAGAAGAGAGTGCTTTCAATTTACATCATTCAGACAGGAATTAAAAAATAAATACCATAATAATGAGTCCTAACAAAATTATACCTTCCTTAAAATGAGGTCACAGCAACATGTTATCATTAGATGGATTCAATTTTGTATTAAATCCAGAAAAACAGAAAAATGCAGGACAAGAAATGAATCTTTCTCAAGAGCCATTTACGTTGATGGAAGTGCGTATGCTGTTATCAGAACCCTCACAGTGGTGCTCTGTACAAGTCCAAGGGCAGAACAAACATGAGCAAGTCATTAGTGAAACCAACTGCTCCAATGAAACATCACCTGCCATCGGAAGTTTATGTAAACTTACAAGGAATCTGTATTTTCAGCTAGAGAGTTCCACCAGAAATATGAATACCTGGAATGAAGGTGACTGGCGGGGCTGACTTTTCGACCAGACAAGAGATCTATAGTAGTCCTGATGTACTTTTGACCTTTCAGTATCAGAGGACCGATGTAACATGTCCAAATATACATTCAAATCTTACTCGTAGTCTTTTTAGGCATGCTACAATTTGAACTTTAATTGCGGTTTCATCCTTTTTCTTTAGCATTAAAGCTAATTAAGTACATTTTAGCTCTTCCCTCTAGGAAAAGGAAGATACACTTCTATGACTCGAATCACTGCAGGTTGGAGAACCAAGTGAAACAACTACTTTTCATGGTCTCTCCAGTAATTCACCACCCATGTTTTTGGAACATATGACTTTTTTCTGTGCTGCTCAGCAGAAGTTAATAGTTTCATTTTTACCCTGTTTCTTGCATGAAGACAGCCAATATGAGGAACGCTGAGCCAGCCAAGCCTGTCATCAGTTACATCAATTTTACCTTTTAGTTAATCTTCAAAGAGTTAATTCTTCAGGTGCAACATTAAACAGTATTTTTACTTGCATTGATAAAATAAATTATTGTAGGGCTATTTTATTCTTAAATATTGATTTTAAAAAGGGAATGCATGAGTTCCTTGATAAACAGACTAGAACATCAATCATGCAATTTACTCTGACATTGAGTGAGATACGATGAAAAAAAATGGGAATTTCTGAAGGTGGTAACTTGTTGATTAAGGCCAACAATACATTACAGTATATGCACGAAGCAGTGGGCAACCTACCTCAAATCACTGCTGTTTTCATTGTGAGCCAAAAGTGATGGTCAGTGACCAAAGCAGTGTATGAGGTCATGAGCTGCATTATGCTAGTGAAACAATGTTATTATTTAGTGTTAACAAAAGCCACGGTGGGAATTTTAAACCGTTGCTATTTTAAGTGGAAAACACATACTATAGTAAAGCTAAAAAAATTCAAATATTTCAAAAGAGGTTTTAATAATGATTTTGAGCAAGAGTGAAGATCCGAAATAGAAAGCAACACAAATCTAGAGTTTCCAACAACCGATATTCTTTTGAAGAAACAGCACACACTTCTTAGACTAGGTCCTCTGTAACCTTGCCGTAATTTCAGTTTTGTATGTTTTATTCATTTCAAGAAGCAGTATTAACCACATAATTATTGTTGCAATTCATTCCTTATGTTGCTATGGATTAAACAGTAACTTGTCTGTAGTAATTATGCAATAAGCTGTAACTAACTGAAATATGAACACTGCCAGTTTGTCCCACTGTGTTTCAGATCTGCTACATAATTGTTAATATTCACAACAGTGCAGTAATTGAATTACAGAACATTAGCCACATGATTATTATGATCATAAACTGCTATCAAATGGAAGACTGTGAAATAAGACTCCAAACTCTGAAGTTATGAAGTTCACACCAAACTATATATATCCTGCTCTTTAGACTGACTCATTCACTGTCACAGTCCTAACTTCTTTCACCTGTAAAACTTCAACATGCACAACCAGTCTTATCTTCCACTGGTATTGTTCCATAGTTCCAAGCTTTCAGTTTGCTTTTGATGCAACCCACATAGATCCTCCAGGTTGCTAAATTGGCCAAGTTTCCAACCCTGCAAAATCTTAAGATATTTATTTGAATGAGGCTACCTTCTCAAGAAACATTGAGCAGACGCCTATAGGGTTTTCAAACTAGAGTCTTCCTCACAGATCTGGTGGGATCCATCTGATCTAAGGTCAGCTGTCTGTAGGTTGGATGCCCAGTCTAAGCCAGACATACAGTTTCCATCATGAAGAGAACAAGGCATTTTCAGGGAAGAATTCATCACAAAGGAAGGTGTTTGAGATCCTGCACGTGGATCCTCTTTGGAAATGTTTCTGTTGAGGAGCTTTGATTAAATCCCCATCTTTCTGACCACTTGGGGTATGCAAAAGTCTCAGACAGCATCATTTTTGTCCCATAGTATCAGTGAACAAAGTTAATTATTTTCTATAGTTTCTTACGTTTGCTGCAATTCAAATACAAGGTCACCAAATCCAAAGAGACTGTCAACTTTGAGGGCATCATAGTTTCATCCCAAGTGCTCATTATATGTCGCTATTTCTAATTGGGAAGATTCTATCACTGAGTTTTACATCTTAAATGTGATATTAGTCTCATTAGTCATTTGTTGCATGTTTTTTTGGAAAGATGGCCTAAATGCCATGCATCAAAAGAACATGACTGAGAACATAATTGAGATTGAGATAATTAGTGTCTAAAAGACTTTTACAGTGAGTTATCCAGAATCCTTCCACTATCAGAAAGGCAAGAAATCTAGGCCCACACATGCAAAGGCCCAGGTGTATCAGTCTGGAAACAGCAAATGTGAACTCTTCACCCACTGGGGCTTTCTACGTCTGGCACCTCTGAGTTGTTCTTCCACCTCTACATGGCTTTCATGAGCTCTTTTAATGTGTGAAGCTGCAGATCATTTGTGGTGAATAAAGCCCTAACGGATTACTCATTGTTAATTAAATAACCTGATTCTGTCCACTGAATCTAATGCATTAAAGTATTTAATGTTTGTTTGGTAAACTGCTTTGCTAAATGCTCCTTTGACTTTTATTGGTAATAAACATTAAGCATTTATGGCCTGTGAAAGCAGTTTCACATCTAGCTTATGCTGTTACTATTTACAGTTTGTTAATGAAATACCATTAACTTGCTCCAAACTGCAAGTTGTTTTTGTTCTACTCCTTAACTTTTATTATATATAGAATAAGTCAATGAAAATCGCATGAGCTATAAGCAACAATGGTACTTGTTACAAAACAAACTTTCATTGTCAAATCAAAACATGTTTTCAACTATATAAAGCTCCAACTAGTATTTTTGCTTTTATTCCTGCTTTCCCTATGTGCACACATACATTTATTTGCACCTGCCCATTCCCCGTCTCTGTTGCCTGTGAAGGGGGGACACCACTTCCATGAGTTCCTGCGAAAAGGGCATTTGAGACGTGTATGTGGAAAGCCTGGCTCAGTCTGAATTGAAACCTTTTCTACACATGATAGCGGCTTCACACAACTACAGCTATCTGACAGTAGTAGCCAAAATGTGCATGCTTAAAAATAAGAACCATATTTTTTTTCTCCACAGAAAAATAAGCATGCGCTCCTCTTTCTGTATACTAACACAATACAACTCTTGAGTGCTCTTGAAATTTAAGAACAACTGCCTGTGCATGCAAGTGATTTGTGTTGCTACAGAGAACAAGCAATGTATTTTATCTGTCAGGGGTATAAAATACAGGGTTCTGCTAATTTAGCAGTCTACTGTCTATCTTGTGCAGTGGCAAACAGCTTAAGTGAGCCTGACTCCCTGTAAGGAGGCGGCATGCACCCTATTTACGGGGGAAGAAAAACAAACAAACATTGTGCTTTTCGAGATAGTTCCTTTGCTTTTGCATTTGTCTGCAATTAGTTTTCTCTGAATGTTAGACATGCGTCGCAAACATACTTATGGAATATAATGTATAATCATCCCTTCCATTTATCTGCTTGGTCAGTGTTCGCAGGCAGGAACATACTGCTTGACATTTGTATATTCACTTTGCAATGCGGACTTGAAAAGTAAAAAGAGATAGGATGGCTTGGTCGTTCTGATACATTCGATTCCTGTAACGAAACCATTATTGTGAGAGTGCTGTTTTGTCTAATGGAAATAGTTGGAGCGATGCATTATTCTCCTTAGGAGATGTCTAATTTTGATAAAAAATTTCATGAAATAAATGAGATGGCAACGATTCCAGCTGTTGTGTGCTTAAGAATGACAACACATCTATCAAGCAATGAATAATACACAGTTTTGGAAGAGGTGACATCTAAGATAGGCCCCAGTTACAGATTTAGCTATGGATAACCTGGCTAACAAGGTACGTGTGGGATGCCAGGCAGGGTTCAGAAGGGTTTCAGCCTCAGACCAGCACTACTGCTGATGCCAACAGAGACACAGGTGCTTGGGTCACATTTCAGCCGGGCCCACCACACTTACCAGAGAAACAGAAACCTGCGAATGTTTGGCCTATCTTTACTCCACGTTCCTCTCCCGTAGGGATAAAGACAGCACCCTGCAGCGGAAAGCAGGAGTCAGCTAGGAGAAAGCTAGAAGAGGCTGATAATCAATAGAGCAACGGAGCTACTGAGCAGCTACAGAGTTATACCTGTGTCCAAAATGCGCTGCACAAGGCAGCGTTAGCCCTGCTTGGGCCACTTTTCAAGATTTTGGAAATGAGTTGGTGCAAATAAAATCCCCACGCTGAAGAGACGATGGGACAGAGGCACTGAGGAGGCCCAGACCAGGATTTCAGAGGGAGGAGTGCCCTTGGGCCGCCTTTTGGGTAGCTTCACTGGCATTTTAAAGTCTCCACATTTGCATCATTGCTGTTGGGTACTGCTCAAGGTGCAGCTGTACACGATCTTCCCCTTGGCCGATTTACTGAGCTGTGATTTTTTTTTGCTTGAAGTCCTTTTTATTTAATATTGATTATTGTAGAGTGCTCTAAGATAACAGCATGAAAGTGTTATTAACTTACTGGTAGGGTACATTTTATCTTTAAAAAAAAAAGTTTGTGTGTGAAGGTTTTAATCATCATCTATAGCTCCATGATGAATAAGTGTTAAGTGCAACTTTGAGGAATTTTGATTTTTAGACTCAAGTCATACAATCATGGAGGAAAAAAAAACCCAAAACCAAACGCAAACAACAATCCCACACTCTCCTACCCACCTACCCCCCCCAAAATCCAGGCAGGGGTAAGCTAAGAGGTGGCTAAAAAGCTAATCTATTCTTAAGCTTGCTTCATAAGCGACAGCAAAATTAAATGGAAGCAATCATGAATCATAGTCCAATTAGTTACCCAGCTCTCACCCTCCTATTTTCTGTACTGTCAGAATCCTCTCAAGCAATTTTCCTCAATTATCACTGTAAATCAGCATGTTATTTCCTCCTCACAAACTACCCATTGCTGAGGGACTAACTAGGTGTCCCAGGATATTTCCTGATCTACTGCTGGAGACCAATTCCCACTGTTAAATAATTACAGGAAGTTCAGAGTCCCATGTTGGAGGAAAAAATCTATTTTACCTATTACTACAAGAAAAATGAAAACCTTAATTATAGAGAATAAACCTTATTTTTAATAGTAGGCTTTCCTAATAATTGGGGGTCTTCTTTGATCAAAGCTAGGGACAGCCTTAACAGAATATACTCAGCACTTTCTTTTCAGATATTGATTTCCCTTCAGTATGGAGGCTATAATACTAAAACTCTGTCAACTATAGAGTCCATTGGAAAAAAGAACAGAACAGCAGTTATTCACTGCTATTGTTCAGGGGTATCAAAGATATGATTAAACTTGCATGCAATTAGAGCGACCAAGTAAAGCTGGTTGCCTCTCTGCTGCATGCTAATCACGCACAACGTACATTTCACCTCTTACTTGTATTCTTCAAGATGCATTATGATGTCTATTATTTAGTTAACATCGTATTTCCCTTGTAATATCAAATACGTAATGAAAAGACAGAGCTTCATCTTTTCTACAGGATAAATAACAACTCAAAGAGATCCCTTTGGAAAAAGGAAGGTGACAGAACAATTGACACTTCCAAACTACTATCTAAGTTTCCTCATCTTGTGCAGACTATAAAAATATATAGATAAACAAAACTGATCTGGAATAAAATGGAGAAAAGAAAGCTAAGACATCACTCTGTGTTTATCCATTTCAGAGCAGTGGTACTTCACTGGATGACAAAGTGTTTGGGCTTCCCAGGTGACAGGTACAGCAGATTCACCATGACCTGGCGGGATTGCGAGGAACACCTACGCATAACAGCCTTAGGGTTTTTGTTTGTTTGCTTGTTTTTTAAAATCTTTCCCACCGCTAGCAGCTTGTCTGCCCAGGGGCTGAGCTGGATTTCCTTTCAGAGCAATTTCTTCTAGCTCATTAGTAACGACAGGCTCATTTTCCCCGGTGACGCCTGTGCTAGTGCTATGTGGGTCTTTACCCATCTTTCACATATACTTGACATTAGAGAAGAATTATTATAGGTAGTGTGTAGACATCCTTCTTTGCTGCTTGAGCTGAGAAAAAGTTTGTGGATTCAGCATCAACGGTACAGGTTCAAAACCCATTCTCTATCACAAAAAAATAATGGCTTGATATTGGAAATACTTTCATCTCAGGTAGTCAAGAACTAGGGTGGGGTTTTTGTGAAATATCTTAACAATCTCATCTACTTCATGAAGAATTTAACTTTTCCAAACACTACTCTCAGTGGTAGCATTTTTGGGGTTGGGTTTTTTTTTTGGTTGGGGTTTTGGGGTGTTTGTTTTGGGGTTTTTTTTAAAGGTAGGCAGCTAGCTATAAACTAAAAGGAAATGCTTTTATTGGAACATCATAAAGAGATACTAGAGTATTTTTAAGGTTTCTTAGTCTCAGTGACCCCAGATGGCCTGTCACACTTACAGCAACTAGGACAGTTGACCCAATGAACTCTGTCATTGCTGTCTGGGAATAGCTAAACAACCAGCAGCGTCTCCAAGAAGGTCTTATGAACTTTGCTGAAAAAGTGATACATTAGTACCTTTTCTAAAGACCGGGCTATTACCTGATATCCTGTTTTAAATGTAGAACTTGGTCTAGTGAGATTTTGGGAGTTTCTATAGTAGTAGAATAGTACTACTGTATACTAGTGTATAGTAGTACAGAGGTTCCCCTCCGCAGATTAGCTGAAGTTGTGCCCCAAAATTTTCCAGTAGTTTCTAAAAATCATAGAAACATTGACCAAGTTTCTCAGTGCTGCATTGCAGCTCTCTAAGACAGTACCTATAAGGTCTGAAGGAGGGTAGTTTCGTGAAAGGTGTTGAAATGGTCATGTTTAAATAACTTACTTTAGGTGCCCTTGATTCAGTAATTTCTTTAAAGTAAAACCTGTGGGATGTTCATAAGCTGTGTTCAAGATAAAGAAATACTTTTTACCTGGTCCAGTTAAGAAATGGAAATAGGTTCATTTGAGGTCAAAAGGGAAATCAACATTTGAAGACAAATATAGAAATTATGCGAGAGGTGCTTAAAACACATATTATCTGCCTATTCTTTTCTGCCCTTCAATTTTATTGTGTTTTGGAGATGAGCCATTGCAGCTCCAAAGCAGCAGCTTTTATTCAGCTGTGAACCACAGGGCACAGCATCTCCTCTTCTCTTTTGCCTGTAGGGAATTTCAGATATGCATAAAAAAAGAAAGCAAGCATAACGCTATTGACTTCACTGATGTTTCAATGTTTCGCTGGTAGAACAGAGCACCATTTGGCTTAAAGCAAGAGAACGTGAAGTGTATCAAGAGAACCCCAAGGAGAGCCCAGGAGTTACAGCTCTCTAACAAAGATGAACTGACAGAAGGTTAAATGATGTCATTTCTAAAGCACTGCCTGGCAAGGGGAGCTGCAGCACTGGAAAGGAGACGCCTTGAACCCATGCACAATAGATGCACAGAATGGTGGTAGGTATGATGGGGATTTCAGATCCATAACTGTTCAAAATTGCTCCCAAAAAAGTAACAGCAGGCAGAGCACCAGTACTGCGCCAGGACAGCATCTCTAGGCTTACCTACTTTGCCAAGAACCAAGACTATTCAATGGATGCATCTGCCTTGTAACCCCCATCGGTACCTACTGGTCTGGTTGATCTGCATTTTGCCTACCTTCACACCAGGTTACCGGGAAAAGTTGGGAAACACTTAGAGAGGGGCCAATATTTGGGGAGGACATGATAGTCACTCCATTTTGGAGAAAATACAGCAGAAAGTAGCATTTGCTGTAGGAGGCAGATACACATTGAATTGATAATCCACTGTTGAAGCTGATGCAAATCAGGACACATGCTGCTGCGATGTTGATCTGTACTACAGAAGTCAGAAATCAGAGCTTGCTTTGAATGGTATTTAAGCTCTCTCATACTGGATTACTGTATCATACGTATTCATTTTATGTATTTATCCTTTCATTTATTAAATGTACTTATAAATCACCACAAGTATTTCTCATAAGCACCGATACTGCAGTCCCACACATTAGCTCTTTGATGCTAACCAAAGCAAAACTGATTCCAGCTCGCTTCCCCATGACATGGATCAGGAGACAGTCCTCGTAGCCCCTCTATTACTGCCACACACACATAGCACAACAGGGAGCAGATGACAAGCGCACAAAGTGAGATGATGATGGTTCTCCAGCCCATGTTCCTCACAAACTCCTCTGACAGCTGGTTCTAAACAGGTTCTGCCAATAATTTGTTCCTGCAACTTCAATTCAGGCTCTGGCTTCACATGTTGAAGCTTCCTGGTTTAATTCACACCCATGAAATCAGCTGTAGTATTTGAAATGTTTTTCCCTGGCAATTCTTAAAGAAACTCTGGAGTAGAATGAGCATGAGGCAGCACGCCTGGTAATTCTTCCTCCTCATCACTCTGTGTCATATATTCCTATCTCCCGCCAAAACATCAGTGCTATGCTGAGCAAAGCAAACTAACAAACCGCAGCTCAAGCCTTTTCTACTGCTAACCATTGCAGTCACATTAAAACTCCATCACACAAGCAACCATACTGAATTCATTATAAGCTGTTACTGCACCTGAGGTAAAAAACATATGCGTGGGCCACTTCCTCTGGGGATAAAAGCATCCTTCCCCACCAGAACATATAACCCTTCATAAAGCCTTTTAAAAAGAAAACAAAACCAGCCTCTTCCTTCCCTCCTGCATAAAGCAAAGACAGCACATGTGCTAGCACCAAGCCAACACCACACTGGAAGAAGAATATATTGCAGAAGACTCCCATGTGGACATCAATGGCTATACCCAAGCTCAGAGATTCGCATGGGGCAACTGAGAAAGTTGAAAGGCAAAGGCCATTTTTTCCTGTTTTCCAGTGCATAGCTACAAGATTTTCTCATCTTAGTATTATCTTGATAATAACCTACCCTGCTCTTTTTTGTATGATATTGTTCTCTTTGGTTTCCACCGTGTTATATGCACGTGAACGCACTGACTCACATGCGCCACAAAATTCTCTGTTGAGACCACCACCAGCTAAAACACACTACAGCCTTTCAAGGCATATGTTAGCATAATAAAACCTCACAGTTCACACTCTCATTTTCTGTGTTAGTGACATCTACCGAATTTTACCTCAACTAGAATATTTACATTTTACCTCTGTTAAAGGATAATAGAATTGAACAAGTGCTAGGTGACCAACCACCCCTTCTTTCTTGCATGCAGTTGCCATCAGATTGTACAGAATTGTACAGATTGCCATCAGTTGTACAGAAAAAGCCAAAACACTTTCTAACACATTTTTCTCAGAGGAGCTAGAACTTCTACCAATGCATTCAATAAACCCGAGAAATTCCTCAGTATTTTCCCTGCTTGAAACCAAGAAAAGCTTCATGGTCCTGAGTGTACCAGTATTCCTTGACCTCCTTGAGCAGCCTTACATGAGGCCTCTACATCAGTCCTCATCCAAGCTGTGCAGCAGGCAGACCTCTCTCTCTACTCAGCTCTGTCCTTTGCTGTTCCTGGCTTGTTGACTGGCCTTGGACCTGACTTGTCACCTCTCATTTCTCTAATGATCACTGTCCCCAACCCTGTTCTGCTCGCCTGGCTTGGTGCTGTGGGATTGCGCCCTTGTTGGCAAGGTCACTGCCCCTACCCGTGCGTGGTCACCCTTGGCTCCTGGATTGCCTGCCTTGGTGGAGCAGCCCCACTCTCACTGCTCCCTCTCAAAGGACTCCAAATATTCCTCCCTAAAAATGTCCTTTTATATATGGTGTCATGTCAAGGGTATACTACCCATGTGCATAACGACAGCTATATACAATAGCGATTCAATTAAAAAAAAAAAAATCTACAAATGGCATCACCTTGCATTAAACTTTTGACTTGAGGTGAACATGGAGTAGACTTGACATTCACATCTATTCAGGTCAGATATTTAACACTGCATGGTCCAGGTCCATCTCTCCCCAAGGCAAGGCTGTTCTTTCTTAATGAATGCGTACACTCGCTTTACATTTTCCCAAAGCCAAAAGAGGTTCAGTTTGAGTTTGGCTAATATCCAAGCTCAAGCTGCACAGAAACACGAGATGACTGTGAATACACTAATCAAAAATGTAGAGTAAGGAAAGGGACAGAGCATTATCCCTTAAAAGAAGAGTCTGATTCTGTTTTTTCCCCTACCCTGATTTTATACTAACGTGGTGTCAGAGTCTTTAGCGATGTTACTTCTAATCACCCCTAATATGAGGGAAAAAATAATTAGATTAAGTGTAGGCGAAGCCTTTGACTTCTTTTGTGCACCCAAATCATAACACCAAAATGCAGAATGCTTACAAAGATTATACACTTAGACAAATTGTCCCTTTGAGTTCAGGAATAACTATGAGTAAATTTCAAAATTAAGACCTGAATTCAGGAATAGACAAGCCAGATTAAAGAAAATGGGACAAAAATACAACTCCTCACAGCAAGCCGAGTAAAAAAATGAAAATTTTTCCTCTAAGGTTCAGTAAAGTATGATCTTTTGTATTGGTATTTTTGAGTGATGTTTTAAGGATTATGTTCAGAGGTTTACATATGACTTCTGAATAAGCAACAAGATGCCCAAAAATGACCTGTGGCAAGTTTATTAAAAAAAAAAAAACAAAAAAAACAGCACTCAGCCTCACACCAGTACCTAGACTATGTAAATCAATTCGATCTGAGGATACTTCAGATTAAACATGCTTTTTTTTTTTAGGCAGACCACTGTCTCATTCGACACATTTATTATCCACATGACTGGAAACCCCGAAAAGATACAAACTGAGCAGAACTTCAATACTGCAAAAAGACCTGGACAGCGGATGGGCTCCTTAAACTGCTTTATAAGGTCAACTTTTCCATCTCTCAGAGTTCAAGAAGATGGTCTGTGCATACCTCCTGGAGATTTCTGCTGGGCTGAAGCTCTGCTGCTCCTAAATGAGTTGTAACGACACAATGCACTCAACTGTATTTAAAACAGAAGAAAGAATGTTTGGCATTAGAGACTGGTCAGAAGCAAAACCCAGATCCTCCAGGTGCCTCCTAGTCAAAGGACTGACAGAGACTGTAAATCTTCTGTTTGGATCCCCCCTCCTGTGAATCTCCCTGCAAGACTGCTTGGAGCCTCACTTCATCTTCAATACTCTAATGAGTTCTTTGATTTTATTAGATGTTCTCATTGATTTCGTTTAATGATTTATATATTACCTATACTCTTAGCGATTAGGCATTTTTCTACTGAAGGTAAGACAAATTACAAAGGCAACCCACAATGGGTCACATAAAACAACCACAGCATTCTCCAAGGAGATATTAATTGCCCAGTTGTGGGAACAAAGTAACCAAAGAAAAATAATACAACAAAACTGAAACCGGTTAGGGTGCTTCACATTATAGATTGAAACCCAAGGACCTCAGAGATTGAGAAGAGTGAACTTCAAAACTAGCTAAGTTGGTGAGTTATTTTAATAACAGACTGGCAACTTGTGTGCAATTGGTTGTTGCAACAGTAAGTTTCTACAGTTCTCAGGCTGTGCAGTTCCAGATGGGAACAAGGGGAAGATACAACAGCATGGGTGTAAGGGGCTCAACCTACAGCAGCCTCTGCCAGCTCTTCATACTGCTTTGAAGACCTGAGTCTATAAGCTGCCCTCTGAAGCAAGACGGAATTAGCAAAAGAATTTATTTCCCCAGGAGAAGACCAAGTGCCCTAGGAGATATGCTAAAAAAAACATTTTCACATCAGAAAAGATGCTGTGCTCCAGTATACAATCCAATAGAAAGGGGAAGAAAAAAAAAAAAGGAAAAAGATTTATCTTGGTTAATTGGTAGTTCAGCATGAGCAATCCAAAAGCAGAAAAAAAAAAAAAGGATTCATCTCAGATAATTTGTAGTTCAGCATGAGCGTTATTATACATGACATTAGAGGAATTAGCATTCCACTAACAAGTGGAGAAATAATTCTTTGGGAACCACCAACTGTTCCACTATTGCTGGCTAAACAGGCCCTCTTTAGCTCC
This sequence comes from Gymnogyps californianus, assembly GCF_018139145.2. Classification (NCBI taxonomy): domain Eukaryota; kingdom Metazoa; phylum Chordata; class Aves; order Accipitriformes; family Cathartidae; genus Gymnogyps; species Gymnogyps californianus. The sequence continues at coordinate 19,650,025 of NC_059479.1, forward strand.
CATCTGGACAGTGTCCATACTCTAACTTGCTTCCAGAGAAGTCAGCACTGTTTCTTAAGCAGCAATTTTTAAGTATAATCATTATTACATCAAAAGGAAAAAGTGTAAAATAAGAAGTATTTTATATGTTGTATCAGATAAGCTGGGGAGATTGCCTAACAGTTATGTTAAAGTGGAGTAAAGGTTATGAACGGGACAATAAAATTCAAATGCAGAACCTGCTCAACATGCTGAGAACTAATGAGCTGGAGGCAACATACCCACTAGAGTCCAGGAGGAAAAAGATTTCCCCGTTTCCCCCAGAACAGGTACAGTCTGTACCCTGTGCTCTGCTCTCTTCCAGCAGAAAGACAACTGTAGTATTCAGCTGGAGAGGGTCTGAAAGCTACAGCCCGCCTCTGACAAGAGGACGGCACGGTCCCGCGCTGAACTCGCCCCGGTGCCAGCTCACCGGCACAGTCCCTGAACCGCCACAGCCACGGGATCGCAGGCCGATGCCCACCTCTGCCACCGCGCTGCCGCGCTCCCCGCCTGCAAACCGCCGACCGTGCCTGCACTGTGCAAAGTACAACGGATTTAAGCGAACGCGTTGAATGCGATGGGCTTTCATTACAACCTGTCATCCTTTTTATATCTTTGCCACATGAGAACGTATTGGAAAAAAAAAAACACCACTATAATCACAAATAAAGCCACAAATATGAAAACAAATAAAAGGTGAAACAATGCATGCAGGAGACGCTGTTATCCTGGTGCTCCAGTACAAATTCAAACAATAAAGAACAAGAGGAGGCGAGAGGGGAGGGAACAAGCCTGCAACAGTCCTCCTCTGTGTACTGCTGTCCCCATTAGTATCAGCAGCTATTCCTCTAAATTGTGACTCAAGGGGATAATTAAACTATTGCTGCCGCCATTTTCCCCACAGAGCAGCACTGTTACAGCAGTGCCGGCTTCTCCTACTGTAGTACGGCAGTAGCCCCTTGGGAGAGCTGCATGATGCTGCATCCCTGGCCGCATGAGAGGGACCTTTCAAATATTTTCTGAAGTCAGTAGCATCGCCTGCCTTCTTCTATTACAGTTTTCAAACATCAAAGCTGCCCTTGTTTCAGCATTTACTCAGGAACCATTGAGGTTTCACTGAAACTGGGAAGATTAATTAAGTGATAGCAAGTTTGAATGTGGGAGACGAATGATTAAAAGTTCTCAAGGTAAAAGTAGGTACTATCTTTTCAGAAAATGGTACCTACTTATATTGATGAATTTCTTGCTCAGTGGTCTATAATGTCACTTCAAGATGAGAGGCTGGAGTGCTGTAAAGAGAAATTCTCTAAAAACTACTCTGCTGACATTGTAACACCACTTAAGTAAAAAGTCAGATAATGCAGCATCACTCAAAATACTGCCAGACTGATAATATTTTTAACTTATTGAAATGAAAGAAAGACTTCTGATTTATTTGTCTTGCTGTAAGAATTATCAGAGCTGTTTAGAAGAAAGTGTAAGTGTAGAGGTCTAAATTATTATGTTCAAGTCAATTTTCTCTACTTATTTTCATTTACAAGCAGATCTGCGCTTCCGAAAATTGCATGACTGTTAGAGATGTGGCTCTGTCCAGTAACTCCTAAACAAGTAGGTAGAAAGGGAGGGGAGTACAGGCACAAGCAATACAAGCTTTCCCATCCGTAGCTCAGTGTTTCGTCAGGAGGCTGTACTGAGAAGAGGCAGCGTACAGTGTATCCACAAGACCGTATTTGCTTTGTACTGAGCTAAGGGAGTTGATCCTGGGGAGCACACGATTGTGGCAAGGGCTGCCCAGTACAGGGAGCACACAAGAACCAACAAGTGATAACATTTTGTATTGGCCTAGCGGCCAGGCAAGCTGAACAGAGAGAACAGACTCAGTACCCCATTAGTAATTGTTTCTGATGCTATCTACTTCTTTTAAAATCCCTAATTTATTAAAAGTGATTAAAAAAATTAAGTCTTTCCAGTTTATCCAGTCTTTAATCCAATGCAGGTTAACAAGGCCATACCAGAGCAGCATATACATATTCACTAGACTCTTCTGAAGAGTGGCAAACGTAAACAATTATTTTTATTTCAGGAGTTCCTGCTTTTTCAATTTTAAATCACTTTCTTCACTATTTATCATAGGGGAATCACAGGTCAAACATACCCAGCAAAACACAAACAACCCTCTGCTGTGCAGTATAATGAAACTCAGCTAGGAACCAGTCATCGATGAAACAATCAATAGCACACATGTCTGAAGAAAGCAAGTAGGTTGTAATATCATCTGTATGCCTGACATTTACCAGCGATAACATTAATCCCTAGAAGAAATCTGCTATACCTCTCAATATTATTTTTTACCCTGAAGTATCCAAAGAATTAATTATAAAGTTGATTTTGAATAGTGCTTTAAACTGGAAATCAGTCTAGTGTTTAAATTAAGCAGTAGATTGAAATGGCTAATTGTTATTAACCCATGATTAAGTAAAAGACCTGTAACTACTGACTAGAAAAAAGTTTGTGCCGCTTATCACGCTGTCCCGAGCTGGGTGACTGATTTTGAGATGCTGAGCACATGCTAATTCCTGTGGTATCCTTAGCAGTTGGGGGAGTGAGGTTCACAGTCTCTCAAAATAACATCTCTTGTTATTTAAATTAGTAGGTTTTGGCTGTTTCCAGAGACAGGACACTCTGCAAGACCATTCAAGCACTCATTCGCTCAGACATTGGCCACTCCGCTGCTCACACAGCTCAGCCCTCAAAGCAACCTCTTGTTTATTCCCACCATACTGCACAGCAGCAAAAAGGGGAGAGAAAAAGTGAGCAAAAAAAGGCTAAGGCAGTGAGAATGAAGTTCTTCAGTGAGCTGTCTTGGACACCAAACCCTTCATTTGCCTTTCATGTAAAAGCCCCATGATTCACATCCTGTCGATTTGGAGATGTCGTGAAGTAAAAATCTGCCTACACGAGGAAAGGACGACTAGAGCAGTATCTTTATACCACATACTTTCCTGCGCAATGCAACCTCAGGCACATAACTCAAGAAAAACTGCTTGAAATTCATGCCTCCCAGAATACTATCTATTGAATGTCTCTTGCCTTGCAGGAAGCTGGAACAATAGGTGAATCAAAGGCAGCAGGAAAATCAGAAAAAAATCACCCTGTCAGGGGGCAGAGAATGGGAGCTGAAAGGCAAGTACCAGAAATAGCCAGAAAATTGATATTATTTCTGTAAAAAGAAAAATTTGAAAGTTTTGCTGGGGGGAGGAAGAGAGGGGGTGGAGAAAGAAATCCCAGACCAGAGCACTTTGCCACTCTGAAACAGCGCTAAGGTATTTCAAGTCTAAAGAAGTGCTCTATCAGCCAAGCTGAACTTTATTACTTATACAAACATATTAGATGTTACAGTCAAAATAAACATACTGATTGATCACAGAAATATAAAGCACAATGTATTTGCCCAAGAAATTTTCAAAGAACTTGATTTTCTTTTTTTTTTTTTTTAAGCAAATAACATACATGCATCCCAAAAGCCCTACCATCCTAGGATGCCTTCAGCAAAAGCATTCTCCAATTGATTCTAGAGGCAGAGTGAATTTGCTTTACAACAGGATGCTCAGGTCCCACAGAGCTGCAAGGTTGCCTCCCCTCCTCAAGTCCTCTTACAGCTGCAATCCGTTGTCAGAACACGGGGGGGGGGAGGCGGGGAAGAGAGATTTCTGGCTATTTTTTGCTACTCAAATTCTACACAGAAAGCTTAGCAAACAAACTGGCTCTATCACTCAGGTACAATCTATGACGATAATCTCTATTGTATTAAAAGGAAGGCTAATAGCATTAGAAGTGGTCAAGTCAAGAACTGAAGTACTAAGAAATATCAGAGGTTGGCACTTTTAGCTTAGCTCACCCCTCTTGGGACATATAAAAATATATTATGATTTAAGCATGCTTAGTTTATCATTTACTGTTCCAGAAAGGCTATTTCCCTAGTCAGATCATGAAATAATGTGGGATCAGCAAAAGTTACCCACCAAACTAACAAGCATTATGTGGACTGAGGGGGTTGGGTTTTTTTTTTCAGAAACCAAATCCAGACATGTTTCTGAGAGAGCACAAAAGCACGCTTTTGATAGAGGTGACATTTAGCTGCCAGATTCCAATCTCTCCTCCAAAGTACACAGGAAACCGTTTCACAGAGACATACTTATTTAACACAGACCAAGTTGTAGTATCTCCCGAATTTATTCCCAGTAATGGTTGAAATATTTTTATTAAATACTCCTAAAATGGGAATATGCAAGTGCAGCAAATATCCAGCCAAGAGAATGTCAACCAGAATGATTTATATCCATGAAAGCTATCAGGGACTGAAAAGAGGACCTTTAAGTGAAAAGTGTTAGACCCCCCCCAACTGTGAACATGCTACCTATATTGCCTGTTTTCCTCTCACGTTGAACAACTGTAAACATTTCCTTTACAAACTAGAAAGGCTGATCAGTAAATGAGTCTTGATTTTCCTCCCAGGAGTCAGCTGGATGCGTGAATACAGTCCCCATTTAATTTAGAGAGAGCTGCGTGTACATGTTTGAGGCCAATCTGTGCATGAAAGCCCTGGTCGCCCTGACCACGGCAGGCAGGGCAGCCCAACGGGACGCTACCGAGGCTCCCTGCGTGCCCTGCTCTGCATGCAGTGCCGAGGGCTGTGCACATTTACAGCGGGCACATCCGCAATAAGGATGTTTGATATGCCAGATGCCACTCAATCGAAGCGTTTGTGTTAAGAAGCCTAATTAGCAATTTATATTACATCGCGGCAATAACGTTTTTAATGCATTGAATATAACTAGTTGGAATACTAGTAGGAACTGCTACACAAAGCGGTATGCCTCACGTGAGCAAAAATTACAACATCTAGATGAATGAATACCAAAAATGGAGATGGATACTGCTGCCAGATCAGCCTGGTACTTGCGTATCTAATAACGGCAGAGCTGGGAGAAACATGCAGTTAAGAGGCAACATAAAACAGGAGAGCTGTACTTGCAATTATAGGGTGACAAGGCTGTAACACTACAACATTTACACTTCATATAAATCAGCTCCTCAGATGGCCCTTAGTTGTAAAAGTGTCAGTCAGTCAAACCACTGTCCTCAAACTACCACTGTTTTTCAGAATAATTTCAGTGTGCATCTGCACACTCGTGGTACCACCTAAAGAGCCACTCAGTCAACCAGAAAGCAAAAGGCTGGAGAAGTACTTGGCAAGTTTGCTGGTTTCCAAAGGAAAAACCCACAGAAGCAAACCACATGTTTGTATTTTGCTGTGATCATTAACTGTTTCATACTCACGGAACAGTAAACATTTGGAAAAACAATTACACAAAATTACAGGCCAAAATATTTTGTTACATTTACAAATAGGAATATATTTGTAAAAATGTGCATCTGTTCCAGGTTAACAGGAGTCTCTGAGCCGTTTTCACATTTGGTTTAAACATTATTCTACCAAGATCCTTAAAACAGACTCCTAAAGCAGAAAGCATTCACCAAGTTTGATTGGTGCTATGTGCAGTTTATGACTTTCTCCTGAGTTTCAGACAAACCCCACTTCTCTACTAGTTTTATCACAGTTTCCTGATAATTTAACTTAAATTCTTAATACCCATTCAGTTATCCAGTCTCCAGAGTACTTTACATTAATAATGAATCCTGTCCCGAGGACAGTGAAGTGTTGGGGCTATCTCCTGGGTTGGTGAAAACAGAGGACGCCATCGACTCTGGGGGAACTGTGCTGAGTTACGCCGTCTCTTTTAGCCCTGAGAGCCGAATTAATTTGTCCACGTTGATGAAGCGAGTTCATTAGACGAGCTCTGCTGAATCAAATCGTGATGGGGAATTCTGAGAGGTTAGTGCCCTTGTCTGTTCACCTGACTCCACCCTACAGGTGACGGCAGTTGGAATCAATACACCCTTGTACGAGCTGGTCCACCTTCACTTCTGCCAAGCCTGCAAAGTGGGCGGTAACTGCAGCTGCAGGATTCGGTAGGGAGGTCACAGAGGACTGTGACCTCCTGGCTCACCCTCAGGTTAATGGGCAGAGCTCATTTGCCACAACCTTCTGCACTACCAGAAGTTATCCTGGCTCCTAACACCCTGCTCAGCTCACCTTGTCTCTTGAACATCTCGTGAAGTAAATCCTAACCCAAGTGAAACCAGGGAGAGGTTTGGGGTTTTTTAAATGATACCACAGTCTCATTTTTGTAATATTAACAGATAACTCAGACTATAATGTTTTCTATTATTCTAGCAAGTCGTTTGATGCATTATTATTTATATGAGGAATCTAGGATACAATGCACAATGAAGCCAAAGCAATTAAGAACCAATCTTTGCACCCCATTAGATAGTCACTCTGTGTATTTTCAAGGTAGTAAGAAGAGTAAAATGACAGGCTGCAGACAGGGGCCTGGCCCTGCACAGGGTACATATCCATTCATAAAGGTGGAGAGAAAAAACAAAGTTCAACAAAAGTATATAAATATGTAGCAGCTATGCTAAAACAGAGCAGAAACTTCATAATGTGTTTAGTTTTATTTAACCACAAAATAAGCAAATGCAATATTAAACAGAGAGACTTAGGAACAGAAGAGGCAAAGATGTCACAGTCTGGTAACAAGCCATTTTACCCAGGGTAAAAAGCAGCATCTCCACTTCCCATTATCATAGCCTCATTAATTCTGTTATTTATAATTTATAATCACAAACATAACTTAACCAACATTTATATCATTCTTAAATCAAAGAGCTCTTCCACACCCAAAGACAGATATTTCAAGAGTGAAAGATATAGTAGATATACATCTCAAAATCAGTTTACAGGAGCACAGGGACAAGCCCATCCCTCTGTAATGCTCTCTGTATTAGAGCAGCGTCTAGGGCCATTCCGGTAGCCTTACTTGTTCCTTCCCCAGCTTTAAAGTTCACATTTTGTAGGAGAAGCAAAACCACCCACAACCCACTCACCAGATCAGCTCTCTGACCAGCTTTGGAGACACTCACTCCACACAATGGACTGATGCAGGGTACAGCTCCCTGCCCTTGCTGCCTGGGCCCACAGCACACACAAAGCAGCATGCCTGGCACCTCTTCAGGCGCATCACCCCCTGCAGCTGGGGCAGGTTCTTCCATGGATTATTCAAAGACACAATGAGAGAAACCACCATCTCCTCTGCTAAGGTTACTCTATTTTAAAGCATAGCAAGGAGTTGCCTATTGCTTCAGGGTCAGCAACATATGCCACTGCCTGTCTCAAAAGAGATGCTGGCAGGTGCTGATCTAAAACACAGAGCAGGACAATACAGACTAAAACACATACACAGAATCAGCATCCTTCAGCTTTACTCTGGCTATCGCTTTTTCCTCACTCATTCTTCATACCTGAGGTCAATGTTCCCCAAAGAAGCTCACCTTGAGACACTCAGCATGCGGCCAAGAACTTGTCTCCACAAGCTTATCGTTAACAAGGCCTGCACCTTGTTAAAGGACCCACCTTTCTAAGCTACTCCCCTCTCCCCACCACTCTTCAGGCAAGTCCTTTGTATTCATGCCTTGCACATGAGCCTCGTCTCGTTATTTGCCTGCACCTGTGCACAGACACCCACTCTCTTTTGGGCTGGCTACCACAATTCAAGTTCAATAAACTCACATTTGGGGAAACGTGAGCCTAATTATTCCTACTGTTTCTTATTTTCTTTATATATAAAGGAAAGAAAGCCTGAAACTGTGCTTTACCCAGAAAAGCCTGAATTTTTAATAGAGGGAGAGAGTGAGAAAGAAGGGCTTTAAGCTAATGGCAATAAAGGGAACACCAACAAACAAGTATCCTAGCCTTCAAGAATGGAGACTCTGAAAACCCATTAAAGGCATAGAAGGATGGAAAGCCCACCAAAGTCAACAGAAATCTTTCCATTTACTAGAGCAGTCTTGAATTAGGTCTTTGGAAATTAGGTTCACACACACAACTGAACAGACCATCATGTGCAGTGCCTTCTACCAAGTACTCTGAGTAATCTCTATTAATTCTACTTTAATAACAAGCTGGCAGTAAAGGTGCTGATACTAATTGCTGAGCATTTCTTTGCTAAAATCAATCCTTAACACTGACCACAATAAATGAGTTAGGCTTTTATATAAAATTCATACTTAAAATAGCTATGAATCTTCCTAATGTGTCATTTGACATTTGTTATTACTTGACTGTGGACTGGCTTTGAATATTTTATGAAATATTTATGGCAGAAGGGGATATGGGATTCATAATAGCAAGACACATACAATATGCTGAAGATTAGTGACAATTACCGCAAGGGTAAAATTAGTATAATCAACCATCACTTTCTTATGAAAGAATACAGACTTAATTGGTGGCAGGTGGATATTTCCTCATTTTAAAACTGCACTTTGTTGGGACTGATTTGCATATTTTTCTTCACTTTTGTAGGATTAAATAAAATTCTGTTTAAATGTGAACTTTGGCTAATTAACTCCTGGTAAACAGAGAAATGCTACGTTCTCTTTAAAGAAATATTTTGTAAATTCCCTTTTCATCCCCAATAATTTGTCAAAAGAAGAGAATAATAATTATGTGCATGTGGTGGGTTGACCCAGGCTGGATGCCAGGTGCCCACCAAAGCTGCTCTATCACTCCCCTCCTCAGCTGGACAGGGGAGAGAAAATATAAGAAAAGGCTCCTGGGTTGAGATAAGGACAGGGAGATCACTCACCAATTACCATCACAGGCAAAACGGCCTCGACTTGGGGAAAAAATTAATTTGATTTATTACCAGTCAAATCAGAGTAGGATCATGAGAAATAAAACCAAATCTTATAAACATCTTACCCCCACCCCTTCCTTCTTCCCAGGCTCAACTTTACTCCTGAGTTCTCTACCTCCTCCTCCCGCTGAGCAGCACAGGGGGACGGGGAATGGGGGTTGCGGTCAGTTCATCACACGTTGTCTCTGCCGCTCCTTCCTCCTCAGGGGGAGGACTCCTCACACTCTTCCCCTGCTCCAGCGTGGGGTCCCTCCCATGGCAGACAGTCCTCCATGAACTTCTCCAACGCGAGTCCTTCCCACGGGCTGCAGTTCTTCACGAACTGCCCCAGCGTGGGTCCCTTCCACGGGCTGCAGTCCTTCAGGAACAGACTGCTCCAGCGTGGGTCCCCCGCGGGGTCACAAGCCCTGCCAGCAAACCTGCTCCAGCCTGGGCTCCTCTCTCCACGGGGCCACAGCTCCTGCCAGGAGCCTGCTCCAGCGCGGGCTTCCCACGGGGTCACAGCCTCCTTCGGGCTCATCCCCCTGCTCCGGCGTGGGGTCCTCCACGGGCTGCAGGTGGAGATCTGCTCCACCGTGGACCTCCATGGGCTGCAGGGGGACAGCCTGCCTCACCATGGTCTTCACCACGGGCTGCAGGGGAATCTCTGCTCCCGCGCCTGGAGCACCTCCTCCCCCTCCTTCTTCCCTGACCTTGGTGTCTGCAGAGCTGTTCCTCTCACATCTTCTCGCTCCTCTCTCTGGCTGCAATTGCTGTTGCACAGTAACTTTTTCCCCTTCTTAAATCTGTTATCCCAGAGGCGCTACCACTGTCGCTGATGGGCTCGGCCTTGGCCAGCGGCGGGTCCGTCTTGGAGCCGGCTGGCATTGGCTCTGTCGGACACGGGGGAAGCTTCTGGCAGCTTCTCACAGAAGCCACCCCTGTGGCCCCCCCGCTACCAAAACCTTGCCGCACAAACCCAATACATCCAGCTAATGTGCAACAGATTGTGAGCAGGTAAAAGTGGACTTTAGGAAAACAAATTCAGTTTGTTTTGTTGTCCTTGCTGGAATGTGGATTGAATTCAAAATCTTAAATTGAAAATTATTGCAAAAGTTCCATGATTAAAAAAGCAGTGTTTATAACTTGGTCCCTTGTAATTCTCTCCAGTGATAATGACATATCCCATTTTAGAGAAAGAAACACTGAGTTAGGGGACATCAGCTCTTGCTGCATTCAGTGTCTCCAAAGTGAGCTGTATTTGGGACTTCTCTAAGTATATTCTGAATTGGCTGTTAACGTGTAAAATCACATCCTTTCCCAACTGAGTACCATAAAAGACAATGTGCAACGGCTGTATGTTGCCCAGGTCCAGCAGCTTGAACTCTGTGAGCCAAACTCTAGCAACTTTCATTTAGTATGGAAGAAATAATTAAGCAGTCATTTGGTGAAAAGATTTTTCAGACTGAATGGAAATTCACCTGCTTTTATTGGTGCAAAGCTTGAGACAACATACACGCTTTGAAGAGATTTTGCTTCTAGATTTATATACACTGCTAGTGCAGAGGCAGTGAAAATAAGTCAAAATCTGCTCTCATGTACATTGCTGCACCATCCACTGAAGCCATATATTTAATGAAGAGCTGGAGTTTGCCTTGCATAGCAAATCTGTAGTTCCAATCATGCAACAAGAGTTTCAAGGGATAGCTGTGGCTGTGGACCACTAAATACATGATTCCAGTCAGGGCCAAAGAACTTTACTTTCGGAGAAGTTTGGATGGGACTCCCTGAAATGGCTTACATTTTTAGCTTGTGCCCCTTCTAACTGGACTAAAGAAAGTAACACAGTGACAACAAAACTAGCATATAATTGCATTACCATAATTCATGTATCACCTAATTAATAAATGAAAACACACGGCATGCTGCTAGTTTGACCTGGGCTTAGTACTCCCATGGAGGTTTACACCGTTATTTTCCTTGCTACACACCTTTCCCTGCTGGAAGATTAGCATCTTTAGGACCGTATTTCTTTATATGTATCAAATATTTATTTACTTTTTTAACAATAAGATTCAAAGCTATTTAATACCAAGTTTCCCTTGCCCATCAAAACAGTGTTTCTCGTGCAAATGCTTGTACCTCCATGATTTTGTTCTTTTGAAAGCTCTAGGGGTTAGGTGCTTTGAAACCTAACAGGATTATGGCATAAACACAGCAATGTATTCTGCATAGTAACACCCTATCTTAAGGCATTTTGTTGTTTTTATCTAGGAGCAGACCTAAATAGCGCTCTCTCGGAAAAAAAAAAAAGAAGTTATATATATTTAAGCAGATAATATAATTCCTTTAGAGACTCTGAGTTCTCCAAGTGCATACATACAATTTCCATTAACATTTAAAGGAACGTGAAGCAAGGAGAGATCTCTGAGCTGGTTTCTTTGGCTGTTGCGAATATCCTGGCTGCAGAAATGTTAATGTTTTTATGTATTACCTCCATCTGCTTCAATCCTGTTAAATTTAGGTGTGCTATTTATAAATATGAATACGTTTGAGTTAGTATACATTTTGCCTGATGTTTAGGCACTATTCATTTTCTTCCAGAAAGCACAGCTGCCATTGCTTTCATTAGCAAAGGGTACTTTTTACTTACTTTTTGAATTATAATATTGATTTTTTCCCCCAGCACTGCTGTTCAGTATAGTGTATTGTTAAATGACTCAACAAGTTTAAACCCTTGAAAACGGGGTTTGTAATGGAAGTGCTGGCACACCCATAACTACATCGTCATGAGCTGTGATGCTGCGCTAAATGGATTGAGCCACACTGACCCCCCACAGGTTTGAAGGCCCAAATGCCTTGACATATAATTTCAGCAACACAGTTATCTGGTGATACACTGCTTGGATTCAAAATAAAGTCTATGAAATTCAAATGAGCCGGGTACAGATAACTACAGCTGAGGTACTGGAAATGTCTCACAAATCAATCATCCCAGGTGTGAACAGAATTTCCAGGTTGGTTTCCTACATATTTTATTTTTGTGGGTTTCTTTGAAGTTGAAATATCTTTTTATTTGTAACATCCTTGCCCTTGAGTCTTTCTTCTTTTCTAAATATTCACTCATTCCCCATAATCCCTTTATTCCGTTCTATTTTCCAGCCATACCTCCCTTGATATGCTTTTCAAAAGCATATTGTACTGAGGCCCATCTGGATGCACATTACGCTTTTAGTTTTGTCTCCACTTACCTCCTACAGGCAGTCGAGGAGCCGGAGTCTCTTTGGATTTTGCTTAACCAGCATTTAGGACAAAAATACACTCATGGAAGTAAAAGTTACAGTGGGCTTTGGGTTACTCTCAGGCCATGCCCACACCTGTCCCGCATTACCCCAATATCTCATATCTCACATAAAAGCTTTCACCTGAGCAGATATAGCAAGTTAGCTGATTGCTGCAATGTCACACACAAACTCACACTAAAATTCTATCTTTATGTGTCTATTCCTTCAGAAGAACCCATTTCTGCAGACCTCATGGTCAGTGTAATATTTCAGTATTTCTAGTGTAATTATATTCTCTTTAATAAGCAGTATACCAGAATGCCTTTCTATGGAAGATATATAGACAACATCATACACACTTGCTGAAGCCTTTTCTTAAGTACAAAAAAATGCAATCCATGAAGCCTCAGAGGCATTCTGGCTTCACTAATACTCATATATTAGAACAAATAAATGTGGATTTTTGGATTATATTCAATTGAAGTATCACATCAGCCTGTGGTTTCCTTTTGAATGATTAAATACTGTACCGAAATAATTTTAGTGCTGCTATTTACGGGGAAAACATGATGAGAAAACCAGAGAAAATATATGTATCGGTAGGCTATGCAGCAGACCGTGATGGACGCACTGCTGCTCTTCATTGCATTCCCTTCCCTGCTGCAGGGCACTCCTAAAATCTTGGTGAGAGGACGTGCAGAGGCAGAGTGCCTGCCCCGTGCGGTCACAGGGAGGGAGAAGGTGTTTTGCAGCCATGCTTCTGGGCTGCAGCCCATCGGTGGCCGGGGGCTGGCCCACAGCCTCTCCTGTGCGGTGCCGGGCACACGGCTGATCCTCCCCTCTGGTTTCTCCGGTTGCTGTTTGAGCAGCCCGACACCCACATATGGATCAAGACAGGCTGGTGTATCCTGACCCCAAAATACCAGGTGGAATAGGAGTGTGGCTTTTCACAAAGTCTGGCTAGAAAAGCCCCACCCTTGACTGCTCGCCTGTCAAACCCTGTGCTGGAAGTGAGAGGGTTAAAAGTACAGTTATTTGCAGTTATATTTCGCTTTTGAAAAGCTAGATTTCTGAGATATTCATTAAAAGATGAATTCAGCCAGTGTCCTTGAGACAGTTAATGAGATATGCTAATTTAAAATAAATAGGTCTGGTATGAATTCTTGATAAGAAAACATCTGCTTGGATCTGTTGCTCACTTTCAAGGGAGGTAACAGACAGCAAGATACGATAAGGAGTATGCAGCCATCTTGAAGGCAACAGTTTAAAAGAACTGATTGTTTTTCAAGTTAGCCCTGGAAGACATTTTTTCCATCTGACTTCCTTTGGATGTAGAGACTGAGAGGCAGGCCTGGGGCCAGGAAGCCGCTAAGTGAATTAAAAAAGGAGCCTAATCGGCCATCAAAGCCATCGAGGAGAAACGCAGTGCTAAGGCACTACATTTTACCCAAACAGCTTTAGGATATCTGGCAAAGAGAACGGATTTTGCCTGAAAGTCACCACTAGAAGGAACCGAAGGTAAGCATCACCCGCAATAACTGCAGAGCATTTAACCCTATTTTCCACCTGCACGGCACGGCGTAGGTTGCAGCCAGTGTGTTCCTCCTGGGGCGAGCCGGCACAGAAGGGCATTTTACCTCCCCTGACCTTGGCAGGTGAAGCAGCATGACTTTACAATACAGATAGACACATAGGTTTGGGACCCGGAGGTGCTGCAGGTTTTATTATTGGGCTTGGTTTTTTTTTTTTTACTCAGTCACAGTAATGTGCTATCACATTTTTATATAGACATCCTTGCACCATCCCTTACAAGTAGCGGCTTGGATGACTCCTTGTAGAAGTCACAGAGCAGCAAAAAGTAGCAGGAGAAATCATTCTGCTCCTTTGTAGCTGCTTAGCTCTCCTCTGAGAAGAAAGAATTGCCATTTCCAAGTGATCCATTTTGTCCAACACCAGAGAAGCAAAGCACCTTGGTACAAGCAGTTCACCTCTCTGGCTATCAGTTACAATAATGCTTATGTACTATTGCTGAGGTTTTTTAGCTTTACAGTCATATAGTGACATAGTGTACATGCTATAAAATTTTCTAGAAGTTTAGAGAGGTTAAATATTGAAAGATTATGGATACTGGCCTTTCAAAAATTTCAGATCCAGCCATTTGAATTTTTTATTTAAGTCTACGCACCGTACTCTATTATGGGTTTTTAATTGTACAGAACACTCTCAGGTAGTGTCAAAATCTACTGGGTATTTAATTCCTTGTACTTAATAATATGAAATTAGGACTTCAATTCCCTTCCACCGCACCATTCCTTTCCAGTTGCACCATTGCAGCCAGGAGTGGCCTAAGCTCAGTGCTGTCTCTGGGCCTGAGGTCATGCAAGAAGAGGAGATATTATCTGAGAAGTATTATTTGCATTCACCAGCCTGACTTAGGCCGAGGTTGTCCTCCGTGCTAGGCTGGGATCAAGATATGGCTGGAAGATCCTATTGCATTTTGACATTTCCTCACCTCTGGCTGCACTGGCTTTAGGGCCGTGGCAAAAAGTAAATCCGCTGTACTTGCAGGTCTGATCTTATCCTTTAGATATTCCATATCTAAAATACTGATACCTCCAAAAAGGACTTGACAGGGTACTTGGAAAACGTGACAGTACCTGCCTATGTGCTACTGTCTGAATGCTGGCTTTCTTGTGTAATCAGAATATGCTTGCACAGATTCATATTCCTCAATTTCATGTCTAATAATAGTAGTCAGTTCTTAATTTCAGTTTCTTTCTGGTAAAATCTAACTAATCAAGAAGCTAAAACAGATCATTTGACATAAAATATCTGTTCTTCCCCCTCCATTATTGTAACAATTACTTTATATATATGTTTTCTCTAAAACATCTTGTTAAGGTGCAGTAATGTTTTTGCACAAAGATTTTTATTATATAATCATAATAACATAATTCACTACTATTATTGTCAGACACATCATCTTTGCTTATCATATTTTTCTCCCATTTTCCTGAGTTGCTTTGTTCAGTACTGTGTACATGTGCAGTCAGCATCATGCTGAGTCACTTAGCAAGTGAATCAGATATTTTTATAGTCCAGAATTTTATGTTTGCATTGAGAGCTTGCAGCTCCCAGTAACCTAAGCTTCAAATCCACTTTACTCACATCTTTAACATAGAGTTTGACGCCTGAGTTTATTTGTGACAATAAACTGAGAATTTTATAACAAATAGTATGCACTGATGTACACTTGGTTAGTTGTAATTATGAAAGATGATTGCCTCCTTCTCAGTTATTGCTCACTGCTGCAGATGGCTACTGGACTTCATGAATAAATGATCTATACCAATACAGCAAGTTCTGTTACCGTGAATATTTTGTTCAAATGATGTAAACACCAATACTCAGTATACGGAATTTAAGTAGAAATGGCCCAAAATATTCTATACAATTAATGATTACCAAAACTGTAATGCTGATTCCAAACTCTTATCTATGCATCGTGTAAAATGGGAATATCTGAAGATATTGCGTTTGCATTTGTCTAGAAGAAGGTTTGGAATCGGGGCCAGATTTCAGCTTAACAGGTATTAACAAAGCTGTCATTAAGCCACTTGCCTTTTATTTAAAAAATCAGAGTCATATCTCTAGCTGGTACAAATCAGTAAAACTTCAAAAGCTTCATTATATATACCATTTATAGATGTACAGAGACTCCATTCCTAAGTCATCTAAGTTTGAACTTTACTGCATAAAGGACAACAAAAGTCAACTTACATTACAATTGCTGAGTAATTCAGCAGAGAAAGAAAATCTAGACTGCATTACTCTCTACATTGCATAAATTGCTTTCTATGTCTTTGATGAGGTGGGCTAATGGTCAGTCATTAACATGTTTATATATTTATCAACCAGTCTATTTCATAATCTCAAGATTCACTTTGAGGAATGTCCTTGTCGTAATTCCCTTTACTACAGCTTAATTCAAAGGTTCCACTTGCACTTTCAGCTGTGTTGCATGAGTGCTAATGAAGCACACCACAAAACCCTTGCTTTTCTGATACTTGTACCTTGCTTAATTGCCTTTATGAACATGCCACTCACTCTTGTAAAACAGCTTAATAGACTGCATGCACCATGCTGGGAGCCAGCTGGGAGGCTCTTCATAAAACACGATGGGGATAAAGGTGAAGATGAGCTGACTGGCAGCGTTCAGAATAGCTGAGGCTTTCACCGCCCTGCTCTTGTGACTTAAGCATTGGTTATTATGATTAGTAAATATTAATAGTATTACTTGTATTGCCTGGAAAGCCCAGCAGAGATTGGAGCTCCATTGCTCGTTATGCTATACAGACACAAGAAGAGACAAAACTGCTTTAGAAGGGTTGGCATCCAGGCAGGCTCCCTTCAGACAGGGGAGGGGGAAGGTGTGGGACGTGAGCAGACGCCTGGCATACGAGGGACCAGGGGAGCATGCAGAAAGTCTGTGACCAAGCGAAGAACTGGACCCTAATATCCTGAATTGTAAGCGTAACCTCCTCATTTCTCTTCAGTTCCTTTCTGAACGGCCAGGGATTTACAAATCAGTTCAGGTTGCTCTGCACATGGAGCACGCTGAACTCGGAAGCCAAGTTAGATCTTTCCACGTTATTTCTAAGTGACTGATCTAGAATTACTAAGGCTTGCAGATACCTGCAACACATGGACATTCGGCAAATCCTGCTAGTGCCTGTAGTGTCATAATAAACTGACATATTTATGTACATTTTGTGTCTTTTTGTGATGCATCTTGGGGATATGACTTTTCCTTTTTGCCATAACCAGTCAATCAGAGAGCTGGTACCCTTCCAGAGACAGAAATAATGCATTGACACTGCCTGACTGCAATATATTAAAATTTAAATTACCCTCTGGTCTGCTGTACGAATCATATTAACTGATCCTAAATATATAAAAAAGGCAGTACGATAAAATTCAGAGAATGATAAGTCACTGAAGTTCTATATTTCATAAATAAAAGATTGGATAAAGGTCTGAAGTTTACTTACCAAATGTTTATATATGCTAAGACAATTTTTTATGAAAATCAGTACAATATTCTAAGTTAAGAAGACTTTCCTCTATGACACTTCATTTGGCGGCTTTAACCACAGCCTGGGTAGAAATCAATTTGCAGTAACTATGAATTGCTATTTAATTTGGGGGCATGCACAGCTTAATTGAGAAAGTGTGTTAAAAGTCAACAAGCCAGAGTCACATCTAGTAACTTAAGTTCCCCATGGCAAGCCCGCGATAATCCAAGGATCAAACTGTAGCACCTTTGTTTCAGTAATGAAGTGTACAGTGCCAGCAAAGACTAATTTGGTTCACATAGTGAGCTCCTGCAATAGAAAGCTGCATGAGACTTTCTACTGAGATAGACGTGTGAATTAATTTCTGTAATGGTCCAAGAGAGATTCTGCAGATTTCTGTTACTTTCTTAGATACTTTTATATCTGAAAGAAGGTGCGTATTTCAGTACATAAATATTGTTCTTGTCCAATTGCCTGGGTCCTTTCCATTCTGATAATTTCCATAACTGTGTATGGAACATGAAATCAGTCCCCAGTTGTTTCACCTAAACGTATCTATTTAAGTAGAGAAAATGGGGAACTGTGTATTTGTGGAACTTTTAATACAGTTTACCTGCATGTAACTATGTTTGGGATCATTCTGGTTTTTTCCTACAGAGAATCATATTAAAATGCATTTTACAGCTCACGTGAAAGAGCAGCCATTACTTCATTGCAGAGCCTCTCAACTCGACTTTTCCGCACATGTATCTCTGCCTTTCCCTCTCCCCACCATGGTCAAACACTCAGTCCAGAATCCTGGTTCTTTCAAACAGACCGTTTTATGTAAGGCTTAAGAAGCCACCATTATGGCTGTTTTCCCTTTTTTTTTTTTTTTGCCTGTTGTCAATCTGAAATTTCCAAGTCAAGCTCACCTGAAAATTCACAGTATAATGTTCCTGGCCTATTAAAAAAGAAATCACACCTTAGTTTGGCTCATGGTTTTTGAAATGTGTTTAAAAATCATCAGTGCTGGCTTTAGTTTTGGGCAGATACCCAATAAGCTCTTGAGAGATTGCTAAGGCTGTGGGATGACCCACAGTAAAACTTTCTTACTACATTGAAGGAAAGACTATTAGAATAGGTAGCTTCTGACTACATATAAGTGTTTACATTTACTTCTCTGGATCTTATTAAATTGTTTCTGTCAGAAAAAAACAAGATTCATAAATAAAGTCCAAAGACAAAATCTTTGCTTTAGCAATGGGCAGGGTGGCACAACATGTCCGATATTTTCCTTGAAGGCTCTCCAGCTCAACCAACATCTCTCCTCAGTTATATTCATGCTCTTTCACATGCTCAGCGTATTTTCAAAGTATTTGCTGCAAATGCATCTTAGGCATTTGCTTGCTATACTGAGCTGCTTTATCATAACCACACTCAGCTATAGCAAATCACTTTATTAAGGAGCAAAATAATTAACAGACTTCCTGGTGTTTCACGGCAGTGTCTTGATGCATATCCACCTCTCACACATGGTGTGCAGCTCAGGGTTAAAGGAAAATTGCAAAAAGCTGGCAGGACATCGGCTGCGTTGGCATCATTACTACAGGGTTTCTTTTCAAATTTTGAGTTAACAAACCACAATACGGCAGCACAAAAAAAAAAAGAAAAGGATCATGGCTTGAACCCTGCCAGATGGAATACGGAGACAGCTCGGGAGAACTTGCCAAAAAAAATGTGTGTGCGCATGCATGTGTGTGCACAAACCCTTTATAAAATTAAGCAATCCTTTATAAAATTAAGCAATCTCTTGAAATTCCTCCACTTTGAGAAGCTTCAAATCAAATGTACTTTCATTTGCCAACACCAAGAAAAAGTTATCACCATATATATTCATATACACATTAGTTTCATCCAGCTACTTTTACACACTGTTTCCTGTAAATCTAATGCACTTTTCTGCTTCTGAATTACAGAGAGATGATGCCAGTTATGACATATATATTCACACTTGTAACTGCCTGGTAAGGGCACAGGTAAATGCTTTTATGTCAATACGCTAGCTTCAAACCTTCCACTTTTACTAATTACCTGTTCTTTGTAGTTGGTCAGCTAGTCTTATGACGTTATTTCCATTTTAATGGTGTGAATAAAACTTTTTAGAATAGCAGAACATGGAATAAAAAGTATCTCATTCTCACGCAAATAAATATTAATTTATGCAAGACTAGGAAACTCATTACACAAATATTAATGAATAGGGAATCAAACACTCTAGGTCCCCCTGTAACAGATATAAAGCTAAACCTCAGTTGGCAGTACTCTGCGTAACTCCAGTAGCTTGTAGGAAGCTACAGCAGTTTACACAAGCTAAGAGGATCTGAACTTTTGCTTCTTGTGTCTCCATTGTATTCTCCCTTTGTCATGGCCTTTTTACCTTGCATAAATACGTGTTAATTAACTTTAATTAAGATGATTGCATCATAGCTATTCTACTCACACTTACAATGGTATTAAAAAGATTCAGCTCCTTTAGATTTTTGCTAATGATGCTAGTTCACATAAAGAGCAAAGTAATATTGCCAGGTCTGATACCAAAATCTTTTTTTGGAAAGATTTAGAAATTTGGTCATGTCCTGAAGCTGAATGAGGGTCAAAATCTCAAAATTTTTCAAAAACTGAGATATAGCTAAGTATATACCTAACACAATGGTGAAACAAGACACATAAGAAATGTACATTAGAACAGGTAACAGAAGCAAATGACAAAAATTACAATAATGGTGAAAGGCTTTTTCCAATGGATTACATTTTGACTAGCACCAGCAACAATCTTCTCTAATCTCACTTGGTCATAGATGTGTAAATACACTATTTTTAACAGGTATAAACACTGTACAGGAATAGAATAGAATAGTTCAGTTGGAAGGGACCTACAACAACCATCTAGCCCAACTGCCAACTTATAGACTGTAAGAGAAACCCTTGGCTGCCAAAATATTTGCTTTAAACAGGCTGGGTGGGCAGGAGGCAGTGCTAAGCCATCTTTGGACTCCGCTCTCTGGGGCTGTTGGAAATTAGTTTGGGCTTTATTGCAGAGAGCCATCTCTGGTCTGATCTAATGTGCTTTTGCTCCAGAAAATCATTTCATAGCTATGTGCTTTTGCTGTCGTTGGTACCCCATCAACTGAAGTAAATAGGAGAGCATTTAGAGCTGGCTGTGTTGGCTCAGGATTACCTGTTAGCAAGAAAATCCCTGGCTGTTGGGTTAGAGCAGTTTTGGAGCTGTAGAAATGAGCCTTAGCAAGACCCATTCACCTTCAGTCTGTAATTAATAATATGCGAACCTCCTAATGACTTCCTTTTCTATTTATATTATTAAGTAGTCCAGTGATCCTGTGTTACAAAAGGGGTCATGCACTGTACTGCAATTCTGCTCAGTGCTTACTCAGTTTCTGTCCCCTCTCATGCTCTCAGATAGGGATTAACTAGACCTACGGATGTTTCTGCAGAACACAGCTTCGGCGAAACCAGCAGTGAATTAATCACTGCAGCAACATAATGTAGCTTGGCACAACTGTATTATAGCATTGCGTTCTTGTGCTACAGTTAAGGCCTGTCAGCAATTTCATTATCAAGTCCTATTTTTAGCTGTTTGTAACTTTTACAAAAATAATAAAAGCATTTACAGTGCAGGCTTAATCTGTACAATATTTTTTTCTGGCTGGGAAATGTAATGATATACATTCTATGTGTGTATGACAGTACAAGTAGTTTCTTCATCTACATAAAAAATCTGCTGACTTGTGTTTCCTTATATTTTTCTGTTATTTACTGTTATTCTCAAATGCATTCTAATAAAGTTGCAATTTATTGCAAAACTTCATAGTGACCCAGTAGTATTAATGTAGAATAATGTTATACATGGACTCCATAAAGCTGAAAAGTCAGAGAGTGCATTATTGTCAGTGTTATAGGTGATACTAAGCTGATGATTATTGATGAAGACGTTCACCTTGACTTCACAGGTGAGGTATATAACATGGCAACCTTAAGCATCCTTAAGCATCCTTAAGAAAAGTATTGTGCCAATAAACAAGAAGGATCTGATTCCTCTCCACAAAAATGCAGTGTAAATCCAGAGTAATCCTTGGAAGAGCTTTGAAGATTTTAGTATCTGAATTGATTAAGAGTCACACTTTCTATTTGCTTTCTATACGAAATAATTGTTACCATCTGTTATGTGTTATATGACAAATTCTGTCAAATTCTGTCATGAATTGCATCTATGGAAATCCAAAATAACTTAATGGATCTTGGTGGACTGCTGTTGATTCACCCTGGTGTAAGAGAGAGCACAGTTTGGCCTCTCTACCTTGAAGATGTAAAAGTATTTTTCATGTGATGGTTGAGATTGCGAAACTAAAGCCAATTCACAACTTGTGCCCCTAGACACAATTCATCTATATATTGTTTTCTAAACAAAGGCTTGCTTTTAAAGGTGGCGATTACAGGTAATTGCATCTCTAATAGTGATATGTAGCTCAATTATAAAGCCCTTCCCTGAGAACTGAGAACAGAAATACATGGAAGAGCTTACTTTTTATTTATTTGCTAACATGTTTATTTATTTATTTTGAGCTTTCTAAACCTGCTTAAACTGACTCCATAATGGCCTGTTCTAATGCAACACTGATGGGAATGTTTATTAATGGTTACTTAATTGCAGAATGTCCCAAAGATCATTATAAATGTAAGAAACTAGGATAATTAGATTAAATGTTAAATACTGAATTTATGCTCGATAATATCCAAATATGCAAAATCTGTTCAAAACCAGAAGATCTTCATACAGCAAGTTCAGCACATTTTTAGGTGAATATTTGTTATCGAAGCAACTTCCAAGCCTAGGTCACCTCCTCAGACAAGTTTCACTAGCTGGCACAGCTTTAGCTGCAGTCTGCTCTCAGATCTCTATATAAAAGTCACTGCAAAGAGGAGACGTTTCAACAATAAACAGAGCAGCAGGTTAGCAGTAGAAAACGCGCAGCAGCATCGGTTTGTGCCAAAGCATCTATTCTGATTAGTTGCTGGCCAGAAGCTCCAAGGTATTTTTCCATTTTAGCAAAGCTTTTTCTATTTAATACTCTTTTTGTTATTACCGTACAAACAAGGGTAAGTTTGTCTCACCAGTTTATTCATCAGCTTTTGTAACCACGTTTATCGGGGAAAGTTTTGCACACCTTCGGTGTTTGGCTTTCTTAGAGCTGCTCCTCTCCATTACAGCATATGACTGGATGGACAGTACTGGAAGGTGACAACTGGAAGATGACGAGAGAGAGAGAAGACCTGCTCAGTGTCAGCAGAGTTGATGCTTGAAGCAAAATTATGATTTAGATTTCTCCATTGCCCTCACACTCCCAGGAGTCTGGAAGAAGCCATCTTCCTCAACACCACCAGGCACCACCAAAGCAGGTATCTAAATACTGCTGCAGGGTTCTGGGCATGCGCGGTCAGACCCCGTGCACCAGCCCCAAGGGAAGTTCTGAATTGAGACTCCTGCTCCCACCACCTCGAGTGCAGGATCTCCTCCAGCCACGACATCTGCAGTGGCCTGGCAGAGCCCAGAAGCAGCTAACAGGGAGCAGTTGTGCCGGTGTCACCAGACCTGAGTTTTGTCCCAGCCTGGGACCTGGAGGGTCCAAAGGAAGAGCAGCCTCAGTCAGTTTTGTCGGGGTTCAGCGGTCTCAGTCCAGCCGGCATTCATGGTCTGTTTTTTCTTCTGCGGCAAAAAACACTGAAATAGCTATATAATTTTGAAAGCATGTTTAAGGAAACTGCTAAATCTGTTTGCCTAGATAGGAAAAATGTCACTTTGAGGACAGTTGCATATGGAGACAACTTCCATATTCCTGTCGTTGAAGGAGCCTGCGTGAATGCCACAGTACAGTTGCAGGAAACGATTACAGCCTAATGCTGGCAAGCAGGGCTATCCTGTCATTTTGTGGAGGATGAAGATCTATATGAGTATATTTTATCTAGGGAAAGGATGAGCAGGCACCCACTGTGTTGGCAGCCCTGTACATTTTCAGGACTTTTTTTTTACCTGCATAACTAATGCAGACTCTAATTCAGTGTTCTCAGATTTTCATCAAAGCAGCAAGTGCCTTACACTACAGAGCAGCATGGAGCAGTCAGGCAAATATCCTAATAGAAAAAGTGCAACTTCTTTGTCTGTGCTGGAGAAACTTCATTTCCCATACCTTATAAGGGATTCTTTTACTTTATTCATGCCCAGAGGTGGATCAGTTTTAATATACCACAACTAAAAATCTATCCTCACTCTGGAAAAGGCTTTTCTATGTATATTGAAATATATATATGTAAGCTACATCATATATATATATAAAAGATATATATATATAAAAGCTTTATCAGATATAAATATATATGCTTAAATCCGCACCCACCCTGTTTACTGGCATGAATGAGTTCCTTTTTGAAACCACTGTTTATTTTTTGTCAGCACAGTAACCCCGTGGCAATCAGTTCTGTAATTTAATTACCTGTTGGGAAGAACAGCCCCTTCTTGTAAAAACTGTTGCCTAACATTTTCATTGGGAAATTTATTTCTCCAAGTAGAGATCTCCTAAAATCTCTACTTTATAGAAAACAAACAATTCATGACTCACAATTCACTTCCTCATCCTGCTGATAATTTTGTAGGCTCCTGTTAGATCCTTACTGCAGTCATCAGTTTTCCAACTCAGAAAGCTCTAGTCCAGTTAGTGTTTTCCACAAACAGATGCCATTTCATTTTTATGGTCATTCGCATGGCCTTCTTGCTATCTTTTCTGGGTCTCCCACAGCCTTGTGGAGATAGGGTAAGCAGAATTATATATAGTGTACATATTTACCGCTGACTGATACAGCAGTATAACAATACATGCTGTTTTGTTCTCTTTGTCTCAGAAATAGCAATCAAATTATTCCACATTCAGAAAGAATTACTGTGATATCATAGAGTTTCTTTGTATTGTTCATTTTTTTTTTCTCAGTGGCTATATGTTTGGTTGTCAAATTCACCAGCTGAGTAAGAGGACCTGAGGCCCTGATGAGAATGTCAAAAAATCATTTATGTAACTGCTGTACAGTGGAAGAAAACCCTTGTGGTTTCCACAGCTTTGAGCCCATGTAATCCACTACTGGCCCAGTGTGGAAAAAATTCGCCACAAAAAATCCCTTCAGGGACCATAAGGAAATCTTTGGCTTTGCCAAAAAATGCCTGCAGGGTTGCAGTCTGTGTTGCTTGTGCCTAGCTTGAGGGAAGACAATATGCATCACTTTTCAGTACTGTCAATATGGCATTTTTCATCACCATATAATCTATTTATAAATCCAAACCAAATGATCCATACATTTTTCCATGGCTTGAACAAAAAGTAACTCTATGCATTGGAGCAGACTTCTTAACAAGAAGAGATGCAGCACATCTAGCATGACCAGGAGGTCATTGTAACCAGCTGCCTGGATTCAGCTACTGTGCTGGCCTGATTCTGTTCTTGCTGGAGTTGTCTGCTGGTGGGAAAAAATTAAACAGACAGACATAGATATACACACTCACACATGCATATATAGATACAGGTATATTAATAATAATTTTAAAAACCTTCTAAAGGATCAGGATTAGCACCTCACAGGTGACGAAGAACTCATTATCAGGATCTCAGCTCTTAGAGCACTCCATCGCCTGTCTGGCATACAGCCAAAAATAAGTATGCTGCCTGGGTAAGGTTTTTCCGAATATTAATGGCTTTCATAGCCCACACTATCCTGGATTCATAACTTCTCAAGGAGCAGACAGACACAGGTATTTCTCATTTAGCCGTTCCTTTCACAACATCCAACAGTATTCCCCCCAGGCGCAGAGGTGTCGCATTCAGCAGGGCAAGCCAAGGGCAGTGCTGTTACAGCCCTGGCAGTTCAACATAAAAACTGCCTGCTCCTGGTCTCAGGAGGCAGTGTCAGGAACAGGGGCGCTTAATTATTTCAGATAGATGCTGATGGACTTGAAGAAGTAACTTTGGGCCACCCAAGTGAAATGAGATGGATGTGGCTGGGGCAGGCGCTGTGTGGCAGCCGTGTCCCTGCATCACCCAGCCCAGCTCTGCCTGCTGGCACAGGTACTGCCACGGGGCAAACGGCGAAACAATGGTGAGGAGCAGCCTGATAAATGGTTTGGTTCTTGTCCACTTTATGAAGGAAATGCAGGATAAATACAGCATCCCTTTTGTTTGCAGTAGACAAGTGTCCTCTTGAAGACACCAAGATAGGAGCAGCGGTCTCCCAGGAGGAGCCACCACAAGGACGGGGGCAACCCGCATCCCTGGAGAGCACAGAAAAGGGTCCTGGGGGGTGTCTGGGGATGCTTGTATCTACCTGGCTGTGCAGTCAGAGCACAAGCCCCAATTTCCTTAGCAGTAGTAAATCAAGGTAAAAATACATATGTACAAATTAATATATTCATATATAATTCATTAATTCATGTATAAAAAAAATATAGTATGTTAATTCGGATCGACAGTGTCAAGGCAGTACCCCCTACTTCCCTTTCTGAAGGGAAAATATCAGAAATGGTACATCTGATTTCCAATTTTAACTACAGAGATGTACAGATTTCAGATGGCTGTGTTTTAAAACCTCAAGAAAATACTCCTCGCACTTGTCATGCTTGAGCCTAATGTGATTTGAATGAGAGGAGATATTAAACCTGCCAACTAATGTATTTATTGTAATAGAGAGGAAATATTAAAGATCGATATTATAAGGACATAATATATGATAGACATTATAAAGAGAGAATTATAGAGAAGAGATATTAAACCTGGCATATAATGGGAGGGGGGAATGCTATATACAAATCAGGGATCTTTGGTTAACCCCACAGCAAAGGTAGCTATATTCTGCTCTACCAAGGAGCAGTAATAGCAACACATGGACCCGAGCTCTTTACTAGAGTTTCATAGTTCATTAATAATATCACAAGACTTGAAAAGGATTCTTTTTCCCAGAGTGAGAGGAAATTAGTTCCCTTGCTGCGCTCTATCACAGTGCCTCTCCGATGCATCATTCTACATTTACTCCTCCTTCCCTCTCACACCTCCGGGGTAACCAAGCAAAGGTGGGTTTGGCAGATTTTCACACTGCCTCACAAGAGAGAGATAATCATGATTAAATTCCTCACTCTCCCAGCTCTATTTTTTTTTACATAGTTTTTCTAATAATAATTGGATCATCTGAGAATTGGATCTTTTTTCCCCCTCTCAATTCTAGTAACAAGAATCACACTCTTTTTTTCCCCCAGAGTTAATCCCCTGGAGACGGGAAAGGTTTTCAGTTGTGGTTTTCGATTCCATGTAAGATTTGAACAATGACTGGTGAGTTAGCTTTGACAGGTGTTAAAATATCTTGGAGCAGGCTGAACATTCATATTGATTAACTAATACATGGACAGAGGTTTTTAGAACTGATTGCTTTTCACTAAGTGTTTTAGAAGGAAGTGGAGAAAATGTGCTACATTATCAATTTCTTTCTAATCCATTTTCATGTACTATACTCCATGTTCATCTAGTTTAACTACTGAGCTGTCAAAGACCAGAAAATAGTGAAGAATGTAGTTATGTGCTTATTCAGAAGATTGAATCTCACTGTTTATTGCAGCTGTTTATTCATAATATAATTAGGCAGAAATAACAGCTTATGTAAAACTTAATAAATTCCTGGGACAGTCCTAATTGATTGATGAATATTTTTCTACCAGCCAGTCTGGTAGAAATGCCTTTTCAAAACAGAGAACCTTCAAATTTGCAATTATCAGTGTCCCTTTGCCTCATGACTACAGTTAAATAGTATTAATAAATACAAGCCAAAAAGATTTATCTTGTCATCCAAATACATGATTTGCTGTGCTTTATACTTCACTTGTGACACAGTTTTCAGTAAAACTGTTCAGTGTACAAAGGATGCAAGATGAAACCCCTTTAGGAGACAAAGCTGAAATTAATTTATCACAAATGCTTCAACACTGCGTTAAATTCACAGTTGACAGCAAGCCAGTAGGGCCTGATCCTCCTACTGAAGGATGCATCATGGTTTAAAAAGACAAAACTTAACAGTGCTGAAGTAAATGCTTGTTTTGAGCATTAAAAAGTGAATATTAAATGTTTCAGTGTAGAGAGAGTCCATAGCTAGCCTCTCAGTTTGGATTCAGATGTACAGATAAAAATCTAAGATATTTAGATCTGTTTTGCCCATAACAGTAATAAATTTCTCTAAAGACTAAAATTCTAGAATTTCAAGGCTGTTCACGTGCATGCAGAACAGTACCAAAGCCACCTCTTTCAAAAATGCTGCATACTCATTTCTAAGAAAACACATATCCTCTTCTCTTATATGCCAACACTTGCCTCTAATGTAACAGCCAATTCCTGTTTGAATTGCTAATACAAAACATACATGTATTGCATGGTATAAAAAAGATGGAGAGTTATCACCAAACAAAACATGTTGAGGTTTTTTTACTTTTGCCTGTGTTGAAGGGACCCAGCAGCCGGCGCAGGGTCTTCTCCCAAATTCGCTGAGGCCAATGAAAAGACTTGTTTTATCTGCACTGCATCTCCAACGTGGCCCTCACGAGATAATGGGAAATATCTTCCTTCTCTCAGAGAGAAGTGACCTTTTCCCTGCTGTGTGAAACCCCATTCTGATAAACAGAGATGAAGGTTTTTCCTTCCGTGCAAAGGTAGAACAGAAACAGCGAATTTTAACTTACTTCAGTACTGTGCATTACTGACTCCTATTTCAACTAGCTCTCAGTACATTTTGTGGAACAACTCTTTTCTTAGCTTCATGACTAATAAATCCAAAACTTTTTCCTATCTTTCATTTATTTTCCTTTAATGCTACTAATGAGTTCCTATTATACTTTAAGTACCTCTTCTAACTCAAATTAGAAGTTTACACTGTCAAGTCATGTGTGTAATGAACTGAACAGTTCTTAAATTTAAAGTGTACTAATTAATTTTTAACTCAGGAACAATAAAAAGTAAGACTAGGCTTCTTTGAGCCCTGTGGTGTAGTTTCAGACCCCCTTAAACTTCATTTTCATTATTTGAATTTTCCTCTTTTCAGAGTTGATTGAAACAAAATACTGCTATGCGCTTACACAAACCATGCAGACTATTGTCTTCATTAATGAATGCATGGATATATGAAAGTTACCATAAAGTCATTGCAACAAAGCACTACCTTTTTTTTTCCTTCTTCTTAATTTTATGCATTAAATCATTAAATAATTAAATAATGAGCTATCCACTCTTTATGACTGCACGCAAATCAGGAACTTTCAAGACATAAGGGAGACATCAGTAAGGACTCCTGGCTGGACCTGTATTTCACTTGTATGTGAAAGTGAGGAGAAAAATTCTGGTCCTATTTATGCTAATTTAAGCCTTGAGAACTATCAATTAATTCAGTCCTATGCCTCCAGATTTACATTGCCATAGCAGATTCATTTTCCCTTTTTACCAGTAAACGGGCTAACACTGGACCTAGCATGAACTTACTGCCTGAGCTTCAGAGTTCTATTAAAACAAAACTTACAACAAAGCCTTAAAAAAAAAAATTAGGATAAAAAGATAATTCAGTGGGTGTTTGCAGTACAGTAACATTTATTTTATTCACTTGTATTTTTAAAAACAGACTTCACTTCTTTGGAATACAAACACTTTTCCTATTTATGATGCATAATAAAGTCATGTCAAGGAAAAAGGATAAAAGAATGCCAGAAGTTCTTTGTTTTTATTTCCTTATATATTCAGTAAATTTAGTTTTCCAGATAAGCATTAAATGGATGTACTGCTTTTCAGAAATTCTTCACTTATTTTTACGTTAGTTGAAGTTATGATGCTCTTAGCACAATTTGTGGTAATTTTGTTAATACTAAGCTTTACTACATTACCCTGTAGGTCTTCTGTCAAGTCTGAGGAGCCATTTGCACAATTTCATCTAGAATTTTCAAAAATATAAATATGTTTTCCACTTTAAAATAAAAAGAAACAATACAAGTAAAAAAAAAAACCAAACAAAAAAGCTAAGCCTACTCAGGGTGTAGCAAGATCCTTGTTTAACCTCCCTCTGCAAATAAATAATCATACAATGTGTCCTGGCCTCTGCACGAGGTGCCCAGGGCAGCAAGAATCCTGCAATCCAGAGCATCACCAGCAGCAGGAAGGAGGGGGATGGCTAACCCAAATTGAGGACAGCCAAATCTTCTAGAACCTTTTCATTTCCTGACTCACCTTTCAAGAAGTGTTTCGGCCGTCTACTTCTGTCGGGATCACCAGGAGCACACTGTTTGGACTGCCATACGAATCGGGCTCCAGGGAACCCTTCGACAGGCTGGGCTGTTTGCTCACAGCACGCTTCAGGGTTCCCTCGCCCGTGGCTTGAAAATGTAAACCAGAGCCCCCGAGAACATTTTCACTGAAGTCCTGTTATGAGAATAAGAGATGCTAAAGTAGACCAATAATTCATACCTTACTGAGCTGATGACTATCCAGACATTTTACTATAGCAATATCTTTATCTTAATAATGAACAATTAAATTGATGAAGTTTATTTCTAACTTTTAAAAAATGTTCTCTCTTCAAAATTATCATCTGGGATGATCTGCATTTGCGCATTGTAATATTAGCAAAATGACTGTGATCATTTTAATTCAATGAATTGAAATGCACAAACACCTGCCTTTGCGCTAATGATCCTGGCATTTGGAACTCATGGCGAATGGCTGCAGGTTATTAGACACGTCCAGCAAAACAGTGTCTGCAGCTTACATTTGCAGGTTTGTAATTCACTGAAGGTATCTCATTTTCCCAATTGGGCCCAATTATGACAGTCTGATAAATAACTTTCCATTGTTGGTACATTTACTTCTCTGGAAAAGGAGTTGGGAAATAGGTCTGGGGTACTTACACGAATTGGAAAGAGTGTGTTGTGCACCCGGGGGGGTGGGGGGTGTACAAGAGAGAGAGAAACAGTTTTATAAATTTACTAAAAAACTTCCAGCAGGCAATTTAAAGGCGAGATTACAAATAGTATAAGATTCTGGAAGTCCCTACAGCATTCTCTGTATTTTAAAAAAGAAGTTTTTCTTAATAAGAAAGTCTGAAAATGTTTATCTCTGCTTTATTTTCTTGTGCATCTCTCTTTGTCCCCAGACAGATTTGTCTTCAGTCAGATCATCGTAAACCTTTGCCTTGTAGATGACAACTTCTTGCTTTACAACACTGCAAGTCAAGATTGCCTGATCTTAAGGAGAAGAAAAACCTTGATTTTTTTTTTTTCTTTTCTATCAACAGTTTCTTTATTTCAGGCCCACAATACCACTTTTTTTGGTTTTTTTGTTTTTTTAAAATTTTCAGTTCCATTCTTTCATACTTTATCCTAGGATAATCAGCCTGTTTATCTCAGCCTACACTGATACCTCAGACAGATCACTTGCACTGGAGAGAAGCTGTCCTAGGCCCTCGGCTACTGTTCACCAATAGGTGCTATCATCTCATCACTGGGCATTATCAGAAAGCCAGTTTTCACTAGACTGTCCTGATATTTCACCATTTAAAAAAAAAGACAGGTTATTACCCATAGCCAGGGCTTTCTGCTCCCTGCACTATTTGTTGATGTTCATTCTGTATTTCTATACATTCCCCCTGAGCATTGAACCGGAAAATAAAACTGAAGCTATTATTCCTCTCTATAAAAATAAAAATCTCACATGCTGAGCACTCATCCGGCCTTCATAACTCTCCTTTGGTTTTTCCACACTGTGTGATTGGGTGCAAGAAAACAGCTCAATTATCTGTTGGACATGGGCACTAATGAGGCCCAGTGCACTCTGAGCTAATTGGAAGGAGAAGCCCAATGTTTTAATGATTGCAGTCTTAATATAGCTAATAACCAGGATGGCAGCAGAATTAGTCAGTGCCACTCTTTCTATGCTTCCCATTTTGCCCATTCTGGCATGTAAATTCTTCCTTATTGTTACTTGGGGCTGACTGCCTGCTAATGAATGCGATTCCTCTAGGTTAGGTGTTTATGAAAATGTCATGCCATTATACGCAAGATGCGGTCACTGAAATGACCCTCCTTCTGAGCAAAATTGTTCAGTCTGAGGGATTCATAAACAGAAAGACTAGTAGGCAACTGAATCAGTTGTGATACTCCAAATTGTCCTGGTCACACAGAGCTCCTAGAATAATTGTTGCTATGTCCTGTTTGATTTTTCTTGTAACTGTTGGAGCAAGGCAATTAGTGGTGATATGAACATTAATTGACCTAACCATTGATTCAGAAAGGCATCCCCTGGAGAAGGACTGTGAGAGTGACAGCCCTGGAGGAAAAACTCTGACATTTCTAGTTTGTGTTTCCACAAGCAGGTAAGCAAATGAATGAAAATTGGACTGTGTCACCAAGTGTAGATGTCCCATTAACAAGCCCTGGGGAAATATTTTCTAGGACCATCAGCAAGCGTGTTTTATGTGGCAAGCAAGCTGCCGTTCTGGTGAATTGATGGTTTGCATGCGTAGTCAGGAAGATCCCTTGTTTACGCGCTGCCAGGCTGTGTCCCATTCCCAGCTGTGCTTTAATACCTTCAGAAACACAATCGGCAACTATTCTGCTCCAGAGAAAAATGACTGTTCCTTCACTGAGGTACAGTGGCTGTTGTTTATGAGAAAAAAGGGTGCTAATAACCTATGCAGTTTATAAAGGCTGAGAATTCTGACATAAACTTTTATAGCTTAACCCAGAAAGAAGAAAGGAGAAACCTTAAAAAAAAAAAAAAAAAAACCAAACCCTGTCATTCTCCTCAAACTGTTCGTATTCTATGTAACCTATGAAATATGAGCAACTGAAAAATAACTATATATAAATGCAAACAGCTGAGCAAAACTAAGTTAAAGGTGTGACAGTGCCACACCATCCCATGCCTGGCGAAGGAGACGGAGCCAGTGACATTCTTCATGCTCAGGAATGGACGTGACCCGCTGGCACCGAGCACGGGGGCAAAGATCGTAAATACGCTCACTCACTCCACCTTCCTCTCGTGTAGCAGAGGACAGGTTCGAGCTCTGAAACCCAAGGCTTCTGTCACCGTGGGGAACAAGGCAGAGAAAAAGCCAGGAGGAGAGGCTGGTGTTGGCAGGCAGCAGCCGGGGGCAGTGAAGAACTGATTTTCCACATTTAGACAGACCGAGGAGTTCCTGCTCCAGAATAGGGGTGGCCACAGCAGCAGCTGCTATGGTTTAAGTACAGTGACCATGGTATAATCAAGCTGGAAAATTTTGGTAGGTGGGTAAACCCAAAGGAAAGACATCTGAGACCTGGTTGGCTGCCATTATATTTGCAATGATTTGGCAGCCCAAAGTAGTGCTCTGGGCCAAAAGTAGGAGGGAGCACTCCTCACCCTGCAATTCTTATGTATGTCAGCCCCCACTTATTCCTGTTCATTTAGACCTAAACCAGAGTATTTAAAAGGAAGAGTCCATTGCATGTCTTTGTAGAGGTATGCAGGGAAAAGCAGAAGCCATGCCCTTTTCCAACAGTGTTTCAGAGCTCAGTCCATCACATTGATAGACATTTATCTGTTCAGCTTCAGCCAACCGGACAGGGAAAGAAAAGCCTCTAGTTTCACATAAATCTTATTGAAATATCACAGGATTACATCACCATGACTTCAGTGCAGTATTCTAATTTCAACATAGTATTGTTTCTGATCCACCCATAAGGAAGAAGAGATCAAGTTCAAAAGCACTCTTCTTACCTCTCACAGTTACTTAAAAAAGACTTTGTCTTAGACCCAAAGTATACATTCATTTAGCTGTTTTCTTGGCAACCAAATATACTTATTGAATAAAATGATTGCAGTGGTGGGAATTCACTCATGGAATTTATGGAATAGGAAGTGCAGTAATGCAGATAAAGCAAAATCCAATCTTTAAAGGCAGTTTCTCAGCCCCTGTTTTTCCTTTAGCTATTATCATCCCTAGGTTTCAATTCTCTCTAACTTTTTTTGCATGTCACCCTCTTTTATTAGCACTCTGGGGTATTTTCAATACCTGATTTATAAAGGCAATGATACTATAACAGCAATTTATGGTAGAATACCAGGCTATTGGTCTGAAGATGGCCATCCGTGGAACAGCAAGCACTGCTGGCATCCTTTTCTCCCTTTACCCCTTTTTCTCCCTCAGGCAGCACCTGGGTTGGGGGGAATTTGTCCCTTACCTCTCCACTGTCTGATGTAGTCAGCTCCATGAGTTTTCACACTACTCAGGAGAGAGAGAGGCTAAATTGCTATGTGTCAAAAGCACTTGACTTTAGTAATATAACATAGTAATAAATAAACTCAACTCCACTATTACATTCTATTTGGACCACAAGACTGTGTACCAAATTCC
This sequence comes from Gymnogyps californianus, assembly GCF_018139145.2. Classification (NCBI taxonomy): domain Eukaryota; kingdom Metazoa; phylum Chordata; class Aves; order Accipitriformes; family Cathartidae; genus Gymnogyps; species Gymnogyps californianus. The sequence goes on from NC_059479.1 coordinate 19,683,712, forward strand.
AATGTTGACTTCTTTTTATAGTCACAAAGTTCTCATCATCAACTCTTAACAAAAAAGATTTTAAGGACCACCTTAAATATATATATACAATTATGAGGGTCTGGGAAGTATGGGAGGGGGGGTGTATAAAATCTCACACACACACAAAAAAAAACCCTATGTTTTTTCTGAAATATGTATTAGTGCAGCATGTGGCTTAACGAACTTCTTGCAGCTGTGTAAGACTGTGGACTTTTAGATCTCTACTAACGGGATCCTATCTCACTATTACTGTATTTTAAGTAGTAGAGCTGAGATAGCTTAAAATCAGGAGAGGAAGGTAGCAGTCTTCTGGACAAGCTCTCTTCAAAGAAAGAGAGCTCTCTTCAAGGTCATCGAGCTTTGCAAACCAAAACCTATTTTACTGAAGTCATGAAACTATAATGAACAATTTAAGAGAGATTCAAAATTTTACCAGTGTGTACTTTGTCCTCAGCTGATTTTGTTTCTTTTCTCTGGCAGTTCTCAAGATGTGGGTGTAGGAAAGTCACAGTGTCTGAGACAAAGGTCAATTCCCTGCTAATCCCAATGTAATCCAGGTTAGAGCAGCCCTGGGAGCAATGCTGTGCACCATGGCTGCTCGTCGCCCTCCAGAAGCTACACGTTAGTCAGGAACGTCCAGTTCTCATTATAATCCAGCCTGCCCTCGGTGGCAAGGAAGAAAATGGGCATGTGCAGGGCTAAAAGGAGCTCTAGTTTGGGAATCCTAGCCTCACACAAACAGGCAAAATAGCAACAGGAAGCCTGGGTTTGTGTTATTATCCAATATGCCTCTTTCAGAAACTGGAAGAAAAACAGAACCTCTTGATTCCTAAGGATAGGTCTCTAATAGTAAACTGCAAATCCTTAAGAATCTCTGGCCTCATGAAAAATTATCTGCCCAAACTGATTCACTTGTAAACTTAACCGCCAGGCCAGACATCAGTCACGCTCAGGCTCAGCAGAAGCCTTGCAAAATTATTAGCTCGCTATGCCCACGTGATGTTAAAACCATTTGCAGATTCCACTGGCAAAATTATTTTAGTGGTCACAACAAATGAGTGCTCCTAACCCACTTCTGAAAAAAGCCTCAGTCCATGTAGCTGTGGCTTCCTAGCTGGCAACATCAGTCATTTCAAGCCTTCACTCTCCGTAAAGCAGAGTTAATTATTATGTTGCAAATTTTCTAGGAAGTTCAGTCCTTTTAGGTCTCATCTGTGGTTTTGTTCAGACCCATCCACACAAGTTCTGTTTCCAAGGCAGCCTGTCCAGGGGCAGCGGCTCCTGTGACAGTCCCTGTTTGTGTTCCCGCCAGCTCTCAGCTTGACCCCCATCACCAAGCTCCTTCCTCGGGTCAAAAGCCGTTTGTCTTCTGCTTCCCTTGCTATCCTCCCCTCCCAGACTGCCCATTTCCCTTTCAGAGTTAAACTCAGCAGTGCTCTTCCTATGTGTGGTCAGGAATGGAGCGAGAAAAGCCTCTTCTCACACTTTTTGCCCCATTTCTAGAGTGTCCCAATGGCAGGAGTTGTCCCCATGCCACCCGCAGCGCAGGGCAGAGGAGACGTGGCCCGCCAGCGTGGACAACTGTGCTCTCCTGCCCACCAGGTCTCTGCAGCTCCTACACATCTGCATTACATGAAGCTTGGTCAGCTTTATCTGTCACTCTTTACAGATCATTCTAAGCATTTGAACACACTTTTGCTGTCATGCTGATAATGCAGGGAAATTTTCTGGTCTAATACCTGTCCTGTCTTGTAATTAGGCAATTTGGAGGACTGGACATTCCTATTACCACCATCCAGACAGATTAACAGGGGTTTAGCAGTGGGAGCTTCAAACAAAACCGTCTATGCCTTGCTCTGCCTCCGTGGCAGGAGGCAGAGGTCTGGGGCAATCTGCTATGGCCCCCAGTGCAGCGCGGGGGCTCCTGCTTGGTCAGGAGGGTTCAGTGGGACTTCTACAAGCCACTGCTTGCTGCCAGCCTCTGCCCACTGCGCTGGAGGGGGCTGGCATTTCCTTCCCACTGTCATGTGCGTGGTGCAGAGCGCTTTTCACGATGCTGCTGACAGGGCCCAGAGGAAGGGGCGGCCCAAGACAGGCAGTAAGTGCTTTTCTCCCTCTCAGCAGTGTAAGGAAGAGGAGGTAATGGGGCTTGGGCACTTCTCCTACCAGTCAGTCACCCTCTGACTGTGGGGGAGCACTCAGAGCTCTTCTCTCACCAGCTTTGCCATTGCCCTGCCCTTTCCATATATGAAGTGCCTCTACTGCCTGTAACTGCCCTTTCCATTGGATATTCACACCATCAGCTTTAGGCACCTACTATAGCTGGCTAAGAGCCTAGGTCCGTCTCATTGGGTACTAACAACAAGTTGTAATTAATGACATTTTCTATGCTATATTAAACTCCTTCAGTCAAAAAAATTATCTCATTGAAAAGTCAGGAAATAAGTCCCCAGGGCTATCATTATCCATCTGCTTTCCTAGCAACTTTAGGCAACTGCAAAGAATTTTAAAATAAATCTATATAGAATGCCTCCTTGCCTCATGTCTTTCATGACGTGCACCAGACTATCTTTCATGTTGCCTTCTTGGAGAACATGAGTATCACAGGTATTAGTTAGCAACCAAGCATCCCCAGCCAGCAATGAAGGCAGCAAGCTCCTGCTTTCTCAGGTGGCCTTTGGCTGTTTACGTGCTAACAGTGAGCTGCTCTTCAGTGTCTTACAGATGCATCATGGAGAGAAGGTGGTTACCACTTTGAACAGGCAGATGAGAAAATAGTTGCCAGCTGATGTACAATTCTAAGTAAACAAACAGAAACAAATCAGTTCTGGAAAGCCTAAGAGATCAAAGCAGGGAGGCCAGTAGGAAGATTAGGGTTTTTCTAGCATCTAGATAGATTTTCAGATGACCACAACATCCTTTTTTTAACTGAAAGCTGTACAGAACTTGAATTGGAGCAACTTGTTCCATTCACACAGGAATGCATGAACGTGCTGGTTTTGGCAGGGATAGTTAATTTTCTTCATAGTAGCTAGTATGGGGCTAAGTTTTGGATTTGTGCTGGAAACAGTGTTGATAACACAGGAATGTTTTAGTTATTGGTGAGCAGTGCTTACACAGAGTCAAGGCCGTTTCTGCTCCTCACCCCACCCCACCAGCGAGGAGGCTGGGGGTGCACAAGAAGCTGGGAGGGGACACAGCTGGGACAGCTGACCCCAAAGGGATATTCCATACCATATGACGTCATGCTCAGCATAGAAAGCTGGAGGAAGAAGAAGGAAGGGGGGGACGTTCGGAGTGATGGCGTTTGTCTTCCCAAGTCACCGTTACGCATGATGGAGCCCTGCTTTCCTGGAGATGGCTGAACACCTGCCTGCCGATGGGAAGTGGTGAATGAATTCCTTGTTTTGCTTTCTTGTGCACAGAGCTTTTGCTTTACCTATTAAACTGTCATTATCTCAACCCACGAGTTTTCTCACTTTTACCCTTCTGATTCTCTGCCCCATCCCACTGCGGGGGGCAAGTGAGCGAGCGGCTGTGCGGTGCTTAGTTGCCAGCTGGGGTTAAACCACAACAATGCAGCACCCCAATACTGCTCAGGAAGAAGCTGGGAGGCTGGGGAGGGAGCAAGTTAATAGGTTTTAGGGAGTTTAAGAACAGGTTAAGTTATCCAAATAGCCATAGTGTCTCTCTGCATTGACTACATAGGCAATCCTCTACGGCAGCCAGCCAGGTTGGCTACCTAAAGCTGGGCAGCGGCAATATTCCCCCCCAGGAGCAGCCCAAAGCTCATCAAAAGCAAAGCAACCACTGCCCTGGGAGTTGAGCAGAAGGTTTGCAGGAGCAAACTCAAAGGACTGAAGCAACCAGAACTGGGTCACCCACATCTGAGCACAAAACTGCTAAGCCTGAAAACACTTCCATTTGTTCAGTGCCAAGCACAGCAGAGTCCAGATGTTTAAATTCAATTCTTTAGACAATGAAGATGACAGCAGCTACAATCCCCCAAAGTTTCTTTCAACTTTCAACACTATACACATTTCAAAAAAACTTCAAAAAAAGAAACTGTGCCTCATTTCCTATTATGCTTTATGGTTACACATACTTACCTCCCAGCAGCAGCTGCTTCTTAGAGCTGCATTATAGCAGGCTTTCCATGATACTGCTTAGGGCAGTGGGTGATCATTAATCTTTGCTTTTTGGTTACTTAGCTCTTAGTCCAAACTTAAGTCAATACAGATAATTTGTTTCACGAATGGACAAGTATATCAAAATTGAGATTTGAACAGCACTCAGCTGACATTATTATACTAAAAGTTTTACCATTTAGCTCCAAACACAACTGGGAACATAAGTTATAAATAGACACTTAAATGTTCCTATCAACTGAGGTTAATCAAAAATCATGAAAAATAAGGCGTTACCTTTTGGCTCAGGACATAAAGGCCTTCCAGTTATTTGAAAGATAATTCCATTTTCACATATCTTCCCCATGTCTTTGCTGTACACCTCTCCAAGGGGTGTGCAGTGACATTAGAGCATGCAGAAACTGCTAAGCTTTCCTTGCACAACTTTCTGGGCTTAATTGCAGCCTATAAAAGCATTGGAGTTGCTGCCACCTATAGACAAGTGTTAAACACAAACATGCATTTCTTACCGGGAAAATGGAAGTGCAAATTGACATGAAGTATATCTTTAATATTCCCATGTAAACGTATTGTTTACCCCACCATTCTTAATGCTAGGCTTTGTGATAATGAGCCACATTAAACGTTTATGGCACAAGCCAGAATCTGCTGAAAACATCCAACACCTCACATACTGGTCCTTGTGTTGTCAGAGCTAATGGAAAATAAAAACCAAATTTCAGTAACATATTGGTTACTATGCTTAGCATGTTTAATCCATAAAGAAAATGAATTACTGTGTTTTAGCTCTCTCAAATAACCAAGTATGGATTAACCTTTGATTTAGATTTAAACATGCCTGAATCTTGTTGTCTAAGGACTTAGCAGGACAATGTAACATTTTTTGATTGACTCACAGTAGCTGTGCATAGATTATTTAAAAGTACATTACAACCTCTCAGGAAAAAAAAAATCAACTAGTGTTGTACAATAATGCAACAATCCTGTCCTTTTTTCCTTGCATATTATACCTGTGTCATCTAAACAAGTGCAGAATGCAGCCATTTACAAGATGAAATAAATGCAATTCTCAATATTGTTGCAAGACAGCAGTAGAATAAATTCCACTGTAATTGCCACTGCTGGTATTTCTGTAATGCAAAAAGTGATGAATGAGTATCTACTTCATATAAATCATTGTAGGATTATCTGGAATCACTAAATCTAACTTTTTTTAAGAAGAATTTTTCAACCTTTTATTTTCCTTTTCAGTACATATTAGGGAGTCAGAAGGTCAAAATTCTCAATAATTGCTGATCTTGGTTCCTGGCTTTTCACAGATTCTGAGTATCAAATACTCCATCCAGGTTCTTGGGATCTGGGGCCACTGTAACATCTGTAAAAATAAAATCTGAAATATCTCAAGTAGGGTACCCAAAACCCAAAACTTCACAAACCAGAGGCCATGTTTAAAAAAAGGTCCTCCTTCTTTTGGTCTAGAACAGAGAAGTGGCAGATTGTGTGACACGTTTGCTGAGATGAGAATATACCTCTCACAGCTAAGAGTTAGTTTCTAAGATCTGAAGAAAAGAATAGATCTCAAAAAATAATAATAATAATTGTGAGACATGAAAAGATGACTTTAAACATGCCATAGACAAGATTTCTTTGTCGCAAATTTAAAGGTTCAAGAAATCAGAGTCTTCCAAGCTCTTTGAAGAACACTGAAAAGGAAAGGAAATCATGAATTGTTTCATCTTCCAGTCCTTCTGAAATGGAGATATGCTCGGCTATGAATAGCTTTGCTTTCCCCCCATTGCTGGAAACATGCCTAGCCTGTGACTTATTCTGGAAAAGCAAGGCAAGAACATCCTGACAATGTTCTCCTGAAGAGCTTATTTTGTCTGTGCTTGTAACAATAAAAACATTGTTGGTCAGTCTAAGTGAGAAACTAAAGGAGCTGGAAAATAAACAGGGGAAAAAACAGTTGCTCAGAGAGTACATGGCAAGGGGTAAAATACTTATAAAACCATAAGGCAAAGAGTAAAAGGAGTACTCCTGATCTTGGAAGCTAGAAGTGCTCTATTCCCTCTCCAGGCAAAATATGTTTTACCTATATGGCTTTTTGCCTGTCATAAGCTGCTTCCATGAGGGTCTGCACCTTCCCGGGGATATCTCTGTCCCAGTAAAACACCGGCACTCCAGGGACTGCATTCCACACCAAATCCCACGTGCCTGACAACTGGCCATACCTGGCAGCCCCAAAGCCTACCTCCTACATCAGGGCCACACTCATGCAAAACCTATGACTTTGCAGTGCATTTCCATGAAAGCTTCTTTATTTTGGGAAGTACCAGAAGTGTATTAAAAATTACACTGAGCATCAGTAAATGCATAATGTTGCTCATCAGAAAGCCCCGAATTGTTTCAGCAGCTAGAACTTAACTCTCTTATAAACATGCATTTAGTTTCTTCTGGATTAAATCATGCATTTTCCTATTGGCAACCATCTTCTACCATGCAGTTATGATAAAGTTAATTCCTTTATCAATATACTAAGCATACATACAAGTCTGAGTCATTAAGAGCACCACATGCTCCGTTTATGCAAACTCATTTTGTGTTAAATGCCATATTCAAACATTTCCCAGCACCTCCACTTCAATGCAATACCAAGGGCATCTTCTTTAGAAAATTTTTAGGCATTTTAGGGAAGTAGGCACCCACCTCATTCATCTAGTATTTTATTAAGTGTCAGGCATGTTCTCAAGCTCCTCCTTACTTCAGCTGCACAGTCACAACAGTTGGAATTCATTTTTTGGGGACTCCACAATGTTAATAAAACGTATTATTTGTTACCAGAACATGCCTGGCATGTTCTAGTGTATTTCTAAGACTCTTCTTGTTGCAAACCAATAAAAATCGGCTTGAAAAACCTCTTCAATGCCTGTTACTTTGTGTGCAGGTTTTCTGCTGTCACATATCTAGCAAGTTTGGGTAGACTTTGAACCACTGAAGTTTTGAACATCCATCAGCTCAAAACTGTTGATGGTCTGCTTGATACAAACATTGATGTGTTCACCATGGGAACCAAAAGAAGAATATGCAGCTGAGCTTCCTATTTATGAAGGCAAGATAGCAGAAAATTTTCCAGATGTGGGGTTCAATCCTTTATTCTTTGTTCAGTCTGGTCTCCTGTTGATTTAAAAAGCAGTTTCAGTTCTTTAGAAAACAGAAAATGAGGATGTAATTGTGGAATACATTATTTAACTACAAAGCAGCTAGCAGTGGACAAACATAGTCAAAACATCTAGAAAATAATTAAATGAACGCATAATTTCTTTTACAGAACAATTTTCATACTACTTCATAATAATAAACAGATAACTGTACTGATAACAGTGGGATTATGTGCAGTTTGTGAATTCTAGCTAAAAACAATAAGTGGTTTTAACATGGTGTGTTGGCTAGGATTAATTAGAGTTAGTTTTCTATTCCAGGGACTGGTATCCTGCCTGTTCCAGGCCTATTGTCTGGAAACAGAAACCACCCCAGAAAAATCAGTTCTTGCCCAAGAGAAAAGAGGTATATCCCTAGGGAGAAAATGGAGAAAGCAATATATTGATGTAACTCCCTCCTAAGGTAATAGTGGAGCACAGGGAGGGGAAAGATCATGACAGAGAGGAGATAACAAAGAGGGAATAGTTTCCCGAGGATAAGAGAGACCTGTTTAGATTAGGCAAAGTGAAAGAACAATATATGCAGATAGAAAGCCTATCAACTTGAAAGAAAAAGCCACAAACTGTGGGCTTAATTATATATATAATCCTCAAATAAACCAAATTTACAGCTAAAGTGCATTTTAAAAAAACCCAACAACTCTTCCTCAACTTCTTCTATTATTAAGGCCACACGCTGTGTTTAAAAGTACTAAGTGTCCCTACATTTTGCTGCACAAATGATACCTTTGCAGGAAAAGCAGGGATTAAATAGCTACCATCCAACAGGTACAGTGGGTCCTTCTGTGACAGGGTTAAAGCATATTGGCAAAAAGAGAGTGGTTAGGAGAGCTGCAAGTTGATGCAGAACAATGTGAATACCATTTTATTAATCCCATAGCTCTGTCCTCGGAGCTGCTGTCACAAAGGGAGAAAAATGCAGTAAGAAAACTGAATGGGACTAGGGACCTGTGACTACATGAAAAAATAAAACAAATTTCACTTGTATGATTTATCAGCACAGCTACTGAGTAGCCATTTCTAGCAACTTTAGTGCAAACTGCGTAATATTGGATGTTTTTCTCAAATGTCCAGTAGCTGAAGGCATGTACCTGCGGGAGAATCCCAGGGTTGAGCACAGGAAAGAACAAAATGCAATTCTGTTCCTTGGGATTGCACAGAACTGTGGAAAATGTGGTTCATCTAGCCTTGGGGCTGTTAGAATACAGAAGTGAAAATAAAAAAAGAAAAATCTAGCATTGTTTTAAAAAGTCACCTGATTTCTGCAAACTTGGCTCTGCCTGATGTGACTAACATCATGAGTACAATGTGATATTGTCTTCTTCACAAGCAAGATGAGACTTGTTCAAATCATACCTAAAATTTCACACATAGATAATGAAACAATCAAATCATGGCCTCTAGAATATCTTTGTAAATGTGTTGTGGGGGGTTTTTTGCCAAGACATTTTCATGTTAATTCATGTCAGTGAGGAGCACCTTGAATCAGAGCCACCTACATCTCTGTGCTCCCTGTTTGGCAAGCTAGAGTAAATGTTTCAGTGCTAATGGGCTCCAAATTTTGTGAATTAACTAACTTAGCCCTTAAATTTTTTTCCATTTTCTTAGAGTGTAATTGCATCTAATTGTACATTTTGAGCAAATACACATAATCACATCGTTATGACATGTAATTACCTAATTGTGATGTATAATTAAGTAAATAGCACAAGAAATTGTGCAGAACTTTCATAGATTTGTTAAAAGGAAGTTAATCTTTTCTGCAGCTGACAGAAGGCGGCATTTTCACCTCTAATGATCATAATCAATTTAACATTTTCTACCCTAATTAGCGGGCACTCTGCAGGCATGTCCAGAATATACACATTCAAGCAAAACACTGGGTGACGACATTTGTGACTTTTTATATGTATTTGCTATATGCAAAGACAAACATCTTTATGTAGAATTTAATGACCAGTTGCCATGGAAAATGTCATATCAGGAGAATCCATGCGATAGTATATATTAAACACATTCTGTTGATAACTTTAAAAATTCACTATAATAGTTCTTTTTATCAGCATGGCTCAAAGCACATTACTACCTGTTAATGTACATACATATGTTTAGTTACATAGCATTGTTACCTCTATTTTAAGGGAGAGAGAGGTTGCAGGTCCCACTGCAGATGAGTAACTTATCCACAGTTCTGCACTCGGTCAGTAGTTTACTTGCACGTTAAGGCAGCAATAAGGCTGTGGCCACAAAAGTCAGGTGAAGGTTTGCCACCCTCTTGGCAAGATCTGCCGAGGCAGTATCTAATGTGCTTCTACCAAGAAGAACAATGTGTTAACTAATCTTATCAGGAGCTTCTGCTTCTGGTATTGTCCCTGCCACTACTTGGTGTAGTAACACAATTCCTATACTGAACACAGTTTTCTCATTAGGAATAACTCTCAGTTTAGGAGTTGTTCTTCTATGGAAGGAGACTTCACCTTGGCAAGGAAGTGTTATTTATTGTCATAGTTGAGGTTTTTCGTTGTCCTGGGAAAAGTTTGTGTATTAACCAATTACATAGATACATTTTATATACAGCCTGTGAGACTAACACACATCTCCTCCATTGCTCCTTGCACCTGTGGAGAGGTTAGCTACCTAATACTAGTAAATGCTAAAACACACAAGTCCCTTTCACATCATATAGAATTTAATTTTCTGGATAGTCAAGCAACACAGGACTAAAAACAAGAAAAAAATGACTAGTGAAATTTAAGACAGATTCTTAAGACACCAAAAAGGCTTTTCCCATGTTTTTTGTTTATATTTTTCCTCCCTGGCATACAAAACAGTCATGCCCAGTATGTTAGATTAGGGGCTGGCATCTTCTCAAGATGGTCCGCGAGACATTTCTATGAAAGGCTTACCCAACTCCCTTAGAAAATCTGCAGTGTCATCAAGGCAAGCTCTGTAATACAGTAATGGTTTCTAAACAGGGTTTTCTACATATAGCTCATTAGTAAAGATCACACAAATACACCTTTTAGTAACTCCTTTCCAGCTTGCCCTATTGATATTGACAGCAACTTTAGGATTCATATCCAGGGTTTGGGAGCTTTATACTCTTTATGTTTCCCAAAGGCAACAAAACCCCAAATTGCCCAGAAATAAATTGAATCCACATGTTTAGGAGCTACTCTCTATAAACAGTATGTTTCATTTAGCAAATATTTTGGGAAGTAAGATCAACACGGGCTGAACATTGAAGAAGTGATTTAGAAGATTGCTGTAAACAGAGTAGCTATACACACATAACATTTGACAGAGCAAATATGTGACAGAGCAACATTTGACAAATACAAAGCACTTTTCAAGGCATAAAAAACAGGTTTTGTTTCTCCCTACATTACAAAAATAAACTGCAACTGAAAAATAGCCTCAATTTTAAAAAAAATAATTTGGCAGTGGGTATTTAACTTAAAGAGGAAAATCAGTATGTTACATACACACTCTGCAGCTATCTTAACAAAAGTTGACACCCTCATGAGAGAGCACGGAATGTAAGTTGTTGGCAAACTGTCTGAACGCCAGAATGAAGAAAGAAAGAAAGAAAGAAAAGAATCTGGGGTGACAGTAAGAATGTTACAATCAACCAAAACATAGGCTGAAACTCACATTCGCTTTTGCAGTTTCCAGTTATCAAAACTTGACACCTTCTCTGTCACACCAGTATCCCAGAAAAAAAAAAAAAATTAGCACTTCAAACACCTCCACCCACACCATCAAGCACAACTTCTATCCACAACAACTCTTTATCAAATGTCTTTTTCTTTTTTTTTCTTCTTAATGGTGTTACCTCAAACTAGATTGTACTTGGGGTAAAAAAAAAAAACCCAACACATACAACATCTGAAAAACAAAGAGATGGCCACATATCAATGTGGTGCTATGAAAATGGAGCTTTCATTCACTTTCTAATAGACCCAGACCATTATAAAAATTTCCAGAGCAGTCACAAAAAGAATTTGGCAAGAACAGTTCATATAAATATCCATCTTAAAAAAAAAAGAGGGAAAATATACATATTCTGCAAAGAGACATTCTAGCTGGGCTTTGGGAAAGAAAAGCTTAAAGCATTTATACAAGCAATCAAAAGAGATTTTCTAGACACTGGGCTAACTGGTCTTTTGTTTAATAGAAACACTTTCAAAGACCAGAATTAATCGAGATTTGTTGGTTTAATAAAGAACAGAATCCAGCTCACTGATTTAATGCACCAGATTTACTGCTATGTTCTGGCCATGTGAAGAGCTGTAAATTGGATTTAGTGAACACAAGCAAGTCAATAAACGCCAGAAAGCAGACAAGATACTAGTAAATCCACACCAAAACATTAAAAATCACTGCAAAGTATCTTAACCAAAAGGCAGTGACCCTGATTTTCCACATCAATGTAATTTTTGTCTATATTTACACCTGCCCAGGTGTAAATAGTATTAAATCAATGAGTTCCACTTAACACCAGCTTTTCAGGCAGGTAGGTAAGTCTACATCAGCTGAGAAGCCTGTCTCCACTCATTGTCTCTCAGAAGAAAATGATCCTCTTCAGCAGTTCAGAGCAAAGAGGAGAGAGGAGGGACAGGGTAAGGAATAACACAGAGCAGGAGAAGGGGGATTGCTGAAGGAGAGCAAATGAGAATGAAGAAAAAAGTAGGGATTCGATAGAGAGGAGAGAGGTGAGTATGAAACAGGCATCTGTCATTACCCCAGCCGGTATTTCGGCATCTTTGCAAGTCCTTCCCTTTCACCCCTCGTACACCATGATCTTAACCTCAGGAACCAGCACAATTTGAAAGAACAAAGCTTATTGTTGACAGTGCTGTTACCACCCCCTTTTGCCTTGGTTTTTGTGCTTATAAAACTAGGTGGGACGATACCAAGGTCAGAGCAAACAGAGAACCTCAGCCGTGAGCCGATGTGGCACATCCTTGTTCCAAAGAACAATAGTGTGGCCCCTTCCACGCAGCCCCATGGACACCAGCACCAGCTATACACCCCACAAGATGGCACGAAGCCCCCTTCTCCATCCCCTTAGGCAGGCCCTTCTCTTTGCCTTAAATCACTTCTATTAGCACATATCTTTTTGCATAATTTATTTCAATTCACCCTTGCCAAGAGATCTGTTAATAAAATACACTACCCTGTGGAGAATATTGCCTGATCTTAGTCTTGTCTTATCTTCCTCCACAAAGAACCAGACACATTTGAGATCAATCACCACTCCATCGTTAATTTAACGGAAGTATATTTTTTTATCATCCATGATATGGAATTTAACAGGAAAGTATGAAATTTGTTGCAAAAATATATGGAGTGCTTTAAAATTTCACAGCTAACACTGTATTAAACTGTTATGTACACAAGTTTTAATCTCTTGCAGATACTTTTTAAGGCAAACAACTGTAGATGCTCATTGTGTGATCCCTTCTTTGTAAGTGCAGCTTTCCCTCCATGACCAGATACCAGGAGAGCATCAGCCCACACAAACACTCAATTTTTTTTTTGCTCCCTAAGCACACAGGTACAAGGTCCACCAACAATCTCTATCTGCTCAGTCCTTTCCTCTTTTAAGGTGCACAATTTCACTGCAACAACCCATAAAGTCACTTTTAGTGGCAGCTTCCTATTCTTTTGCAATCCATACACATCCAAGACACAACCGTGGGGAAACTTGTTAAAATTCAGAAAATCTCCTTTTCCTCAATGGGTGGAGGAAATTGTGACTCCTGCATAAATTGCCATGTCCTTAGTTTTGAGGCAAATTTCAAATAGTCTCACAATTTCTCATGATGTGGCTTCCTAAATCTACAGGGATTTTGGCCCTCTGAGCTTTCTTATGCATGTATACAAATCAAATTTACATTTACAAAACTAACCTATTGAATATGTCCCTCAACTATACATTTCATAAGATAAAATCTCTGTTCTTATCAGTGAGAGCAAAACAGACTTTGTTTTTTGTGAGGATTTCTAAACACAATTAATCTGGGTTTAGATAGTTACATAAACCTCTGGATTTAGGCAGCATGAGCATTACCAGATCCAGACAAAAATAATCCATATTTTTCCTGCCCTGAGGTCATATAATCCTCCAGAGCGCTCAGGATCCCGCTCCAAACATTCATTTCTGTGTCTCTCTTTACCTCAGGCCACTTGCTTTGGCCTTGGCTTGTCCCACAGTTAAAAGAACTAGTTAAGAAAGTATGTTTGGACTTTTTTTATCCTCTCTGAATCTTTGTATATTGCTCTCCAAGTTTTCTTAATCCTTTTCTTAATCACCAACACTGTTTCTGTACAAGCAGGTGTGTGACTGAACACCAAGCATTTATGCTGCCTACAAAGGACCTTTCCAGGATCCGGCAGTTTCATGGCATAAACAGGAATTATTAGCTCTGTATAATGAGTCTCCAAGTCATCAAAAGAAATTCATAAGGAAAAGCACATTTACTGCTGAATGAAACACAAATACATTTTGCAAATAATAAAGAAGAGGTCGAAAAAGGGTTACATACTGATCCTTCTGCCTCACTCACACATATAATGGCATGTATTTGCTAGGAATGGTACTTTTTTCCCTTAAGTCTCATCAAAGATGTTACTAAAGATGGAAAATAAGATGAAAGCCATAGGTCCTGAACCCTGATGCTAAAGCAGACCCCCAATAAAAACCCAGTTCCCATTGAAAATGCCACTCCTGTTCCCGTCTCAGTAAGGAGAATGTGCCTTTGGTAACTGTGTTAGAAACTCAGTAGATCACTGTGAAAACTAGGGATCTGGCTTAGGCTACAAATAACAAATTTGTAAAGGTGAATAAACCATTTCAGGTGGTTCACACTTGAAAAAAATAACCAGAAATATCTTAGTTGTTCACATTCTCTCACATTCTGTGTGAGGTGTGTCGACTGCAGTGTTAGGTGACAACTGCAGAAGGGATCAACGCAGCCGGGATGGGGAATAAGCACACCCATTGCTCACATGCTACATCATCGCCTTTAAATGAAAATTTCATAGCATCTGTATTCTTAAAAACTTATTAGATATTCAGGACATGAGATGGAATAAAATGATACTGTGAACTAATTAGCAGATTGTTTACAAATCCCAGACCCCTCTTCTCTCCAGTGACTGTCTTGGCAAATACAGATACCAGCACAGACTTCTTTTTCTATGCTTCTATCCTTATCTAACTTTGCCTTTCATGGGTTCATTGAAGCAATGTTTTGTAATAGTGTCAAATTAGTAGAAAACCTGAGGTATAGCAATTTGACAATGATATAGCTGTCATGATGGTTCTACTTTTTGCTTGTACCTACTCAGGCATAATTAGAATCAAATATCTACCTCTCAGCGTTTCTCTTGGGCTCATCCAACTCTGAAAGCTCTCAGGCCATTAAGGCATATCAATTAGTAATGATTTTTTTTCAGCCCCCAGCAGCCACCGAAGCATACATTAAAGGTGATATCTGCAGTCAAAAATTTAATGTGCACATTTGAGAATATCTACTTTGATGAGAGAATATTATCAGGGAAACTCATTTGCTTAAAGTTTTATATCACGGCTATTAAAAATATTTTATTTGCTGAACAAATGTCCAATGAACACTCCCATATCTGTTAAGTAATATTAATTGCACACAGGTTTGGAAAACACAAGAATCATTAAAGGATAAATGAGGCTGTGCAATAGCCCAGAAGAGCTAATGTTATCACTTCCCAGGCCACTTTTACAACCTTCTTAGTAGGACCATTTTTAACTGAGTCATCATGGCCTGAGGAAAGTTACTTTCATTTTTTTAGTATATCTATCCAATTGAGTAGATGTCACAGAGGCAGCTCATTACAAGCACCAGAATTAGAGGGCTGTCACATTCCTCGTAGCCAGGTTAAGTCCGTTCAGTCAGGACTGTTTGGAAAAGCAATCCTTTTCACGTTCACAGTCATTTCCAAGCCTGATAGGTCACTCACTTACCTCTTGTTTCAAATGCAACTCAAAAATTCGTTACTCAAAGATCAGACTGCAAAGCAAATGTAATTAACAGTATGGACACATATTTAGTGTTAAGGTGGCACTGGAGCAGAAAAATTCCTACATGCAGGAAGCAGGAATAGATATGTACTCCTTTCCAAACTAGTTTAGGAATTGTGTTAGCTTGTTCCTTGTTTAAATTCTGTATGGGTAATTTGAGATCTTTCAGTAAGTACTGGACTGAAAAACCAGTTCAGCTAATCTTGGCATCAGTTTAACCTTCATACACCTTTTTCTGATAAATACATGCAAATAAGGTCTAATCTAAGGTCACCACAAGTAGCAGAAAGGTTACCACAGGCTTTGAATCAGACTTTGTATGAGAGATGGACTTAAGTATAAGAACTGAGGAAAACAGAAGAAAAATGCTGAGGTTGCCTCACAGTGAAGCTGGAAACTTTTGATTCCACTTCGCATGCAACTGGAAATCTACCCTATGGTTGCTGTTCAGTGGGTGCATTCTTGTTTTACTGCAGGTCTTGGCCCAGCTCATCCTGGTGCATTTCACAGCATATTAATGGCAGTAACAACAGGAGGCTTCACGAAAACAGGACCAGAAACCAAAAACCTTAAAGGCTGGTGCAGTTCTTTTGTATTATGGCTTTGCAGGCTCTCCGAAGAGCTAATTCACTGACGTCAAAACTTCTGGACAATCTACTTCGACCTTTCTACCTGTATTTCTTGTGTTTGTAAACACACAAATACACTGCCCCTCATGGAAAATATCACAAACTGATGAAATGCCAGGAGCAGATCAAAATCATATTTAATCCTGGTAACCAGCAAGCATGAGCCTTACTATGAAGATATAGATGCAATTGAATTTGTCACTCCTTTGAGTGGCAGAGGCTCTGACTCCTCCTTAAGTGATGTGACCTGTAACGATTTTTGGAATACAAGCATAAGGTTCATTTCCAAGTTTTTATCCTACTGTTATGCCTGTAAAATTGTTTCCACTTGAACGTACTCGACATTAGTCATAAATCTCTGGTCAAACAAAGGTGAAGCCAGATGGAAATGCCATATACAACATTCACTTTTACCCTCAGCTGCCAAGAACCTTCTTGCAGTGTAGCTGACCTGATAATCACTTGAAACATTCGCATAATGCTTTAATTATCTGTATAATCACCCAACAAATCTGATACCAGGCTTCTCAGCAGGAGTTTGCAGATTCATTCTCAGCTAGTTAATGCATTACATATATGAGTCTTAAGGTTTGGTCTAGACACAGATCACATACCTGGTATGACTCTTTCAAATTAGGCCTAATTTCTTTTTCATGTTTATTTTCCTTTGGATCTAAGTAGTAGCTCTGGCGTGACTACATATCTTTTTATATCTGTACACAAGTTTCTATACTAATGGAGCTAAATTTTCTCTCCATATGGAAATCCCCTCGGCCAGACAAGATCAATATGAAAGAGGCATTTCAGTAGATGGCATCTCCTCACTTCCCACCACCTCTTCCCTCCTGCTCAGCCACCGCAGTCATTCCTCCGCCCTGGGCATGCCTGGCCAGCAGTGCCTGCCACGCCATTTGCCTCTCTTCTCCAGGAGTCACATATTTAAACTCAGTGACTATATGTATACTAGGCAGTAGTGCCATAAGATGCTGAATGAAAGCATATGTAGAAAAACAGATTTAGAGCTTGAATTTTACAAGCCAGGATTTTTGCAAATTGTAACCAAAAATAATAGAAAATTTGAACAAACACTTTTATACTTCACTGTATTGCTTACACTTTGATATTAAAGCTTCCTTCCAATCATGAAAAAAATCTCTCCAAAACAGGGAAAGAAATATACTTCAGTCAAAATGCCAAATAATCTATCTAGCCTTATCTGCACACATATGCATGCAAGAAATATCTACCACCCAGGCAGCAGTCTACACATCCCCATTCCCTTTTGCAGCTATCAGTCAGGTTTGACCTTTGTTTCAGACCTAAAATCTCCCAACCCATTCATTCTATCTTAAAAGCAGCAACTTCTTCAGGGAAAGAGATGATAATGTATCTGCAAGGGCTGACTCTTTGTGCAGTTGGAGGGGGGAAGTGCCAGCATAACAAATTGCTCCTGTTCAAACCCATCAATTCAAAACAAGCATCTGGAAAACTTGACAAGAATACTCAAATGACCCTTGTGTTCTGACAACTGGAAAAGAGAAAGCGCTCTCCGTGGGGGGAAGAAGTGTGCTCAAACTTTTTGCCTAGATAGAGAAACACATAGAGCTGTTTGAAATTTTTTTTTTTCAAAGCCCATTAAATTAAACTTTCAGTGCAAAGTATGATTCATACAGGCAACTATGTCTGCGCTCACAAATCTGTGGTCAACACCACCAGAAGCTGGTCATGGCAATGGGCAGGCTGCAAATTCCCTTCTCTCATGAACCTCCATTGCTGTAACAGATCATTCCCTCCCTATGAGAGGAACCTTAGTCCCTCTTGAACCCTGGCACATCAGGGCTGGGCTCCACTGTCTTAATCATGGGGAGATCTTCTGCCTGCTCCGCTCGGAGAGGCCACTGAGAATGGCTCCGTGATGCACAGACTGCAATTTTGTTCCATCTCCCCAGTCCTGTGAAGAGAAACACCTTGAGTAGGGTGTACTATTACAGACACAATTTCAATTTGATTGTATTTCAGGATTCCTAATTTGGTCAAAATCTGCACTGAGGAAAAAAAACCCAAAAAATACCTTGTGACATCAACGAATTCTCGGCATTTGAAGTTTCATTTGAAGTGACTTTGGGCTCTGCAGATGAGACATCTACCTATTGCATCAAAATATCTTAAAACTGTTCAAAATGCAACAAACCGCTTCTGGAATTTCACAGTCCCAAATTCTGCTGTTTCTGCACAGCTGCCCCACAGACTTCCCCTTACTACTGCGGACATAGACTGGTCCACAAGCCTGGTTATATACTGTATATCTAGGATGTGTGAAATAGTCCAGTTTACCCATACCCTGAACTGCTCTGCAGGAGGAAACCAAATGGAAACTGAGCAACCAGATCCATGCTCCCACTGTGCTCAGGGATGTTGTTCTTCAGACCTGTTTCAGGGAAGATCACTCTGAAGTTGTCTTCTTACTAGAAGATACTCATACAAATAATATTCAGGTCTAAGTTTATTCTTTTAGATTAATCATAACAATCGCCCCAGGTTTTCTGATTGAAGCAGAAAATAGTAAAAAGGAAAGAAGACCCTCTAGAAGGCACAGGTCTATTCAGATGTTTAAACTCTCCAACAGGCAGCAGCCCAAATCCTCCCCAAAGTGGAGGTGGTCGAAAGTCCTGTATTTACCTAAAAATGCCTTGGAAAAATATTTTCTAATGTATAGTCTGGTATGTTGGAAAAACAAAGGCATATGCCTCAGTACTTTGCAGTCATTTGTACAGCAGAATTAGTAGAAGTTCTTTAAATTACTTGGGTTTTATTAAGCAAAAAAAATGGTCCTGGTTTTAAATTGGTTTTGATTAAAAGTATCTCTGTTTGGAGATACTCAGTAATGCATTCAGCGTTCAAAACAACAAAGAACCAACATTTTATCTATAGCAGCAAAGGCTGGACCTTATTTTTTGTGTCACAAGAAAAATTAACCAAGTTACATTAGAAAATGGGTCACAACAGGATTTGCAATAAACACTATATACAATATCAGCCATTTGTACAGAACACAGCTGACACACACACACAGTTTTCTGGTTTATGCCTTACTTCTACAATTCTAAATTGATTTACAGCCCCATGTGAGACTCATAAAAGAGCCCTAGGCAACTCTATCCTGCTCACAGACTATTTGCAACACTGTGAATTTCTCAATTTGCCCATTTAAAAACATTTTCCCTTTTCCTTCCTTTCAATAACAGATTTCTGGAGGGAGTAGGGCGAGAGAGATGAGAAGAGAGATTTAATGGTTACATAACTTGAGACACAAACAAGTATATTGCCTTCTCCTACTCCTGATCCTAGAGAAATTTTGTTATTTGACTGGGGGAATCACTATTGCCCGCTCATCTGCCCTAGTAAATACCAATATCTGTAAGCAGCACCAGCATCCTGACCACATGAGTATGACGACGCAAACGCTGCTGTGAAATGAATCACTAACTTTAATGTGACTTCAATTAGAAGAAGGTTCTGCTTTTATTAAGCCAGAAGATTTATAAAAACAGGGAATTTGTGTTTACACGCATGGGAAAGGCCTCAAAAATGAGGCAAGGCTGGTCTATAAAGGAGTTTGCTTATTAACCCCCCCCCCCAGCATAACACTCTGATATCGGTGGATAATTATCCATCTTCCAGTTCAGAAATTAGGTGTAGAGAAATGGCACAGGGCGTCCCCAGGTGGCACAGGAAATTAGAGACAGAACAAGAACCAGAATTTTGTTCTATTCTGATTCTTAGTGCAATACTCTTTCTAATAAGCCACGTTGCTCTCCTTCATT
This sequence comes from Gymnogyps californianus, assembly GCF_018139145.2. NCBI lineage: Eukaryota > Metazoa > Chordata > Aves > Accipitriformes > Cathartidae > Gymnogyps > Gymnogyps californianus. The sequence goes on from NC_059479.1 coordinate 19,703,617, forward strand.
ACTGTTTTTATTTTACTTCTCTAATGGGAAAACGGCTATGGAGAACATTTTCTGTCAGGCAATGGGCATCTAGAGACCAAATATCAAATTTCACAATCATTTGTTCTGTTCGACTCCACTGCGCTTTGCTGGGGTTACACAGCAAAAGCTTAGAGCTGACTTTGGTCCTGTATCTACCTGCTTCTCTTGCTGTTACTCACTAATTTAACACCGCATGATGACATGCGTATGAATCCCCACTCCTCCTCAGCACTTTGGCTGGACTGATAAGCATAATGAAGTTGACACTGTGAACGTTAGTCTTTTATTTCCATTTTCCAAAGGGAGGTAGCATTGCTTGGTTTATTTTAGGGCCTGATACCAATGAAAGATACACACGAGAGTTGGCAGGGCACGATGAGTGATTAATACTGCTGGTAAATCTTCATCTTGCTAAGATCATTCTTAGCAAGACTTTGGGTTTACTCTAGGAAGCGACTTCGTGGTTGCTCTCTCATCCCATGGCTTCGTGGCAAGAGCAATGAAAGCCACCGTTGTCTGTTGCTGCCCCCATTCCCAGCTGCTGGCTGTGTCACACCACCCTGCAGTGGTGCCACAACAGCTACCTGCACTGCCATGCTTTCAAACACGTCAGGGAGCCAAAAAAAAAAACAAACCACCTTTCCTTCTTCTTCCCCAAAGATTTTTTTTTTTTTAAAGCCAGGTCCATGGTCTGATTCACCATTGACACAAAATAAACCAAGTACCATGTATATCTCCTGATAGTAAAACTCCACAGCGTGGCATCAGCTTCCATCCCAGCTCTGCAAACCCAACATGTGCTAAGACCTTGGATGGATTATGCACAAGTGAGAGTTACGCTGGATACACTGAAGCTCAGCAGCTGAGAGTGGCCAGCGAAGCCCGCCTGCTGAGGAAGGCATTGTATAGGAAGCAGGGGGTTGCAGCACCCTGCCCGGGGGCACACCCCATCTGTATTGCACCATGCAGCCACCGAGTCCCCCAACAGCAATAGTTATCCGCCCACCGAGTGCGACCATTTGAATTCTCTCTCAGATTGCTTTAATAGCCCCTAAAACACGCTGCTGCTCTTTCATTAAAGAATCCCTTCTGGTTTTCTACAAAACAACCCTTTGATATAGAATGAAGTAACAAATCAGAAGCAACTGACAATTTTTCTTTTGCAGTTAGTCATGTGAGAAACGTGACGATGGTTAAGATGAAAAGCCTTTTTTTCCATGAGTCATAAATTTTGAATAAAAAACTGCAATATTTCAGGACTGTGGTTTTTGGGAACAAAATTACAGTTAATCATAGAATAATTTATGTTGGAAGGGACCTGTGGAGGTTATCTCGTGCAACCCCTCTCTCAAAGCAAGCCAACTTTTACCAGGGCCTTGTCACACAGCTTTGCAAAACAGCTGGTCTGTTTTGTACATTTTTTTCCTGTCAAATGACTTTTTCTACAGAACGTGTACAATAGCAAATTGAAAAGTAGACATATAAAGGCTACTTAGAAAGCTCAAGACTCTATCACAATGTCTAATTTGAAAATATTATCAACATGACAAGTTTAGGTCTTTTTTTTTTTTAAATCAATCCCAATAAAACCTATGCAAATATTCCACAAGATTCAGTGTTCAAGAAATACCAGAAAAGATCTAGAGCTAGAGAGAAAATAAGCAGAGACAGGAGGCCAGAATCTGATCCTTTTTACCTTGAAGCTGAAGTTATGTTACTTCATGGGAATCACTTGTAACAGTGCATTCAAGATCTAAATTTTTCTTACTAAAGAAAAAAAGATGTATTGACTTATCAGCTAACTTAAGGCTAGACACTCTTGTCCTTCAGTATATCACAAGAGCTTTCCTTGATAAAGTAAATCTTTTTCTCTCCTCATATAAAAATAGTTTATCGTCATGACAATTTTCAGGAGGAAACAAACCACTCCTCTGGGCGATAGCGATTGCAAAGTTCTACCAGCACATTCACATGCACAGAGTGGTCCATCATGGGAAAGGAAGCTCCAGTGAGAGCTACAGTTGGCTCTGGAACCACAGACCGGCTACCAGGCTCACCCTCGGCAGCGTGGGACACTGGGCTGGGTGCTGTGGCACAGCTCCTTAGCATGGAGGTCGCCCACAGCAGCCGGCTGCCTCCCCAGGCACAGCCCTTGCTTGCTGCTCCCTGGCAGCCACTACTGGAAAGGCAACCCAAACCTAAAACTGCTCCCAGTTCTTTCCATAAGGGTTGTTATGTAAGTAAAAGTGGTTTATTTTTAACACGTAGCTGCATTTGTATTATATAACAATCCCCATCTCCAATTATTTTTGTTGCAGTCACCACAAGTTGTTCTTGCTTTTTCTATCAATTAGACCAAGAGGGAGCTGTGTACATCGCATGCCTGTCCATACATTTAAAAGAGAACCACTGAAGGGTAATTATAAAATATCAGATCATGAGGGAAGACACTGTTGCCCTGGCCCGGTGCCACACGTGCGCGCAGCTGTGCACAGACCAGCTCTTTGGGAGCAGGACTGGTTTACGTGGAGTGAGCAGAGGACGGCAAATGGTAAGTGTAAGGCAGTGCACAGGAGGTGGTGACAGTGCCCCACGTGTCTCTGCATACCCCTCCCTCCTCCATATGACACTAGAGGAGTCAGGATTTTTGGAAGAGCCCAACTGCCATGGGAGTCCAAGTGGAAAATGAACATCTCTGAAACCACCTCTTCACCTTTCTGTGCCTCAGCTTCTCATTTGTAAACTTGTGACACTACCGTTTCCCTTCTCTCCCTGGTAAATGCAGATTTAAAGTTCTTTGGGCAAGAATTGTCTCTAACAATATGTACGTACAATGCCTAAAAGCTGGGAGTCCTGGTGTAGACTGTGACCTCCAAGCAGTCATGCTTTACAAAATACAAGAAAATATTGCGGGGGAGGGGGGGAGGGAGGAAAGCCTTTTAGAATATAAGAAAGAAGTCAAATCCAGCTAATTACCGCAAGCTTCCCATCAGGCTGACAGACTCCTGCCGTGGACAAACTCAGTGGTTGTTCTTTATTTCTGAGCTTTACTTTAATCCCTCCTCATTTCTCTTGTTTCATTTCCAGTCAGTTCAGGATCCTAATGTTTTTGCCAACTTATTTTTAATGGGATTGTTAGCATCCAGGAAGCCTTGTCAAATAATCATTATACAACTACTTTCAGGGGCCCCTGTGGTTGCTTCCACTTGCTGTGTGTTTCCCCCCCGCCCCGCTCCCCTCACATTAGCAGGGGAGATATTTTTCTCATTGGGAAAGCAGCAAATTAAAAATCTGGCTGTTTGACCCTGTCCTGCGTGTTCATCCAAAGGTGTAGCTGCTCTGATGGTCCTTTTACATTATTACTTCATCTTTGGCAATTCACATTTACACATTAGCCAACAAAAAGGCATTTGTAAAACTTTTCTTGAGTAACAAATTGAAGTCTGTCAGCTACAGAAAAACCATAAACCTGCTGCTCTTCCTCACCCAAATGGAAGAAAGGTTGTTTTTAAATGAGACTTTTAGCCATTTTATCTAAGAACATCTCACCAATTGCTCACCACCCACAGATCAGCCCTTTCAATGGCTATTGCTTTTCAGAAATGCTGAACAATGTGTGTGTTGCTGAATCTCAGAGCTTTGCCCATCTCTGCTAAAGATGCTGCTTGACCTGCAGCATCTTCCTTTTTTGATATTTTCTGCCATAAAGCTTACCCCACAGCAGATTTGCTTTTCACCTAGTTTCCCAGTATTTCTTTCCAGTTTTCTATAAAATCGTTATGGCCAGAAATTTCAGGGGTCCCAAAACCTTTAAAATTGAGGTATAATAGTAGAGAGCTTGACCAAAGTTTCAAAAGAGCTTAGCTCCTACAAGCTACCGTTGGAAGCTGGTAGATTCTGGTGGACTGTGGCTATTGAGATATTCAGAAAGTTCGTGAGACGTTTTTCTCTCAGTAGCCGGACCCACAATTACTGTCAGCGGTACCTTTGCACGAGAGAGAGATTATGGCAAATTGGTCACATGCACTGCCATTCGGCACCAGCACGTTCTGGCGTGGGACGATTTGTCTCTCCTGTCTGGTGCAACAGAAATGAGAGCTCAGTGCTGCTGTGGTCTCTGGCTCGCCAGCTAATGCTGCTCCCTGAAGCAGTGATCTCTGATCCAGGTGCTTTACCCTTTTGAAACTGTTGCGAGATTTGTTGCCCTGGTTGCAAAAGAATATTAAGGAGAATCACCTGATTCATGTCAGTAACATGAAATCTCTACAAGTTTCAAAAGGAAACCCAGGAACTCAAGAGTACAGAGCCAAAGTCTACCCCTTCAGCACCTGCCTCTCCTGCTAGCCTTTTCCCGTTAGAGAAGGCAGCCAGAGTTTCCATAGCCGTGATTTTGAACGTGGTTTACTTTTTCCAAGTTTATTCTTTCTATAGGACAGGCTTGTTAGACTCCTGAGTCTGAATGCATTTTGTGAATCAACTGAAAAAGATGACAGGGTAGAATTGTTTTTTATTTTTTTAGGCCTACTTTACTGGAGAAAACCCAGAATGATTGTGCTACTTCATGCATTTGATCTGGTGCTTTTGCAGGGACTCAGGGAGAATCTGCCTCTTGCCTGAGACAGTAAATCAGCTGGCAGACATCCATCCACATTTTGGCACTGTACTACTTGCATTTTTCTGGCAGAGTCAAATATTGATGAGAACAACATAACTAGCTGGTTAGTTGTCACTCGCAAAGAGGATAAATCCAGCATGGAAAGGGTCAACAGACATGTTGGAGGAAGGAGTTTTGTTGCTGTTTTCCTAATAGCCCCACCTGGGCAGAATTAAAATAAGTCCAAAGCTGCTCTGCCTTCAAAGGAGCTGAACCATCTTGGGACCAACTCAAGCTGGGGATGCAGCTAAGTCACAAAAACACCTTTGTGTGCCTGTCTCTCCCTAGCAGGTCACACTACTGTACGTGCAAACAGAATTATTTATATTTGCACCAGGTCCCACTTAATTAGAGATTGACCTCGATTTTATTTTTTAGTATTCAAAAGCCTGAGAAACTCTGATTCATCCTAGCTTGCTACATTAAGGAAGGTCAGGTTCCATTTTGTAGCCCTGGACGGTGCACCCTGTATTATGCTTGCACTGAATTTCATGCCTTACCAGCCCAGCAGAGGTGCAGATAATTATGCTCAATGCAGAATGCATATAGTCTACTCTAATGACATGTTTCAGGGTATATTTGCAGGTAATGACAGTACAAAAAATTGCACAAAACTATATTCTTGACAAACTTCACCCCTTTTTGGGTTGGCAAGTCATTTGTGAACCAACCCTGATTACTATGAATTTATTTATTGTTCATAAATATTCCCCAATTAGTTTCAATGAATAATTTTCAACCTGTTAGTTGTAAACAATTGATAGCTATGAATATTTGCTATTCATTATTGATGTGGTAAGACTGGTCACCAGGGGTATATGTTCTTGTTTCTGCATTCTTATTGGACAACTGTTTTAAAGAGGAGAATGAATCCTACTATGAATAGTGTAAAGAATAAAGAATCCAAGTGACAATTATCAAGTGAAAAAACACTTCTGTCAAAATTCTTGACTCAGAGATGGTAGGAGGCCAAGAATTTACAAGTCGTAATTAGTATAGCCTCACAAATCACAACAAACAAAATAATTTTTGTTCATAAAAGTATTCTCAAGCCACTGCCTTTAAGTATTGTTTAGAAAACTACAGTGCCAGACATCATACAACATTCTTTTAAGTGTGGCAGCTATTGTTTCAAATGCTAAGAAAATTTACGTAGAAAGCAAAATTTGGTAATAGTTCTGAGCACTTAGAAATACACTAATGAGACTTTGCAGAAATAGCTTTTCTTGACTGGTTATTACAACAGTTTCACAAGAGGATTGCCATCTTGCATAATTTAACAACAATGCTGTTAAACCTTGTGAAGTAAGCAAGTGAAAATGCTTAAAGTTTTTTATACATAGTCTCTACATTAACACTATTGAATTAAAACTGTTACAAGGAAACTATTTGTTAAGAGTGTCCGGGTTCCGAGTTTCACTTGCACAAGCTGTGGTACAGATCTTGAAACTATGACAAGTTCTTTTTTGAACTGAACCTTCTTGGTGTAACCGCTCCACCCTGTTGATCCTAATTTTGTGTGTTCTCCTTTTACATGGAGAGTATCTGCCAATGAACTATGCAAAAGCATGAGTTTCATGAAGAACTCTACATTAAAAATCAAGACCGCAAATCAAGCACCCAAAAGCTGGAAATGCCACTGATCTTGCTATTGATTCCTCACTACAGCCCTCCTGTCCGATCTGCCTGCAATATTCACGCAGTGTTTTGCCAAAGAAAAAACTGAAACTTGGAATAGGATGCATCTGGTAACACCAAAAAGTGGTAATGCTGATCCTATTTTTAATTACCTAGTACCATTACCTCAGCTAATTTATATTAAAAAAAGTTAGCCAGTATGTGCAACAATGGGAAATATGCACTGTAAAGAGGATGTCAGCGTTGATGTGACCTTGACCAGGACGTGGGTTCCCAGAGGGAATTTTTCCCCTGAGCCTTACAACCAAAACACAACCATGAAATTCAACACTCCAGCAAAATCCAGCTTCTCTCAATAGCTGAATGAATGTGAAAGCAGCAACTTAAGAGTATTTACAGTGGATAACAATAACCATTTCAGTTAAATTACATCTTCATCACCTAAATTATGACCTAAAGGCAAGATTTAAACCCAGACAACTCTGCAGTAGATAGGCTGTTCTGTTAAATGAGAACTTGAGAAAATGCTAATACGGTTTATCATACAAAGAACATCAACTTATAATAGCAGAAGGAACAAAAAGAGAAGAATTTAATGCAATTTCTGAAAAAAGATTTTGAGGGAACAGTTGATGAATAAAGGGCAACATTAGGAATTAGGTATAATTCAGAAATGCTTGGAATTAAACACAGCACGGTCCAACAAACTGAACAAGGACCCCAGGAGTTCACTTGCTGGACATGTAACTGGGATTTGCCCTAATGCTATGACAAGTGCCACCTAATAACTCAAGAGAAAATTAGAAATTTTCAGTAGACATCAGTGTGGGAAACCTGACAAATAGGGCCCAATGCCACACGCTGAGGCAAACCAGAGCTGAACATCTGTTCATTAACTGATCCCTGTCCATTGTGTGCACTGAACGAGGCTGGGGCTCAGTGTCAAAATAGAATATGCTTATTTAATTAAAATCTCATCATCAGAGACACAACATTGCACAAGCACCCCTGATTCTCTCTTCTTTAAAAAATTCGTGGCCTTGTCTTTGGAAACTAGTAAAATTCTTTTAATATACTTCTGTGTGTAATTATTATACACAAAGCCTTGTGCTGTGGTAGAAGGCCTGAGCTGGGAAAGCAGCAAAAATGAATCTTCACAAAGCTTGAATGTCACAACCCTCAGCAGAGAAAAGCTTAATTTTACATCTTTCTGTAAAGCCATCCATGTCACTGATTTCGTCTAAAAGCTAAGATTAGGTAATGGAAGGGTAAAGTAAAGCTTTGATGTTTAGATTTTAGGTCTGGTTGCTACAAGCACTGTAAATTGGTTCTTCAATAAAAAAAGGTGAAGACAGACAATGGATTCATCCCTGAGCAAGATGGCTAAACTTGAAGAAACCAATATAAGTGTACTTTGGCCTGTCAAAGTGAGCCATATGAGGTAGATGGGCTATAGAAATGCGGGACTCGCCATACATTAGCAATCACAGAGGCACTGTAATCAGAACTGCACTTTAAACTTTTATCTCAAAGGCAACAAAAAGTGTAGGCTGTGTTTGATTGGAGAGAACGTTCCTTGATTTCATAGTGTCCTAAAACTTCATTCAAGGTTCTTCTGGAAAGGATAAAATAGAATGGCATGCGGTAATTGCCTTGACGTCCTTCAGGAAAAATCAATAATGAATATGAGTGAAGGGTCAAGAAAGAAACAGATCCACTACTGGGCTAACCTAGAGGGTTTAAATCAAACTAACTAGATTTGATAAACAGTGAAGTCTCTCTCATCCCTGTATTTTAGGTGAGCTTAGTTAATTATAGTGGTCCTGAGAGCAAAGTGCTAATTACATCCTGGCAGAATCCTCAGGCACAACAGGGTTGACACTGTGCATGGTTCCTCTGGGCACTCAGCTTTCCAGGGTGCTGTGATCTGGACCCATGGCATTCCTGCCCTCTCAAGCCCTGTGTCTCTTCCTCCGCAGTGATGGGCAGTCACGATCAATTATGTGCTGAACAGACATCCCAACCAGCCAGGCAGACTGAAAACTCTCATTGCCTGCAAGAGTGAAGAAGTGGCAAACTGGGAGGGGTGAAGGTGGGGGGAAAAAGAAGGAAAGGATAATTCTGCTGTTAAACATATGGGCAGACTGAGTTGCCTCTGATGAACTGCAACTTGTCTTGCAGATGCTGCTGATGCCGGTCCCCAGGGCATGAATGCACTTCTGAAAGCCTTAACCTTTATATTGGACATGCAAAACAGTAAGACGTATGGCTTGTATTTTAAATTCCCCTGAGAAAGGGTAAAATCCTCAGGTGGCAAAATTTTATTCCAGGGTTTCTCTCTACCCTACATTGAAATTTCATAGAACAAGTGCTCTTTTACAGCTTGATACTCAGGATTACATTCAGCGAAAAAAATATAAATATGGTTACCCAAGATGGTCCACACCTCCTTGACACTTGCACTGAGAGGGAAAATTGCTAGAGATTCTCTTTTCCCTCATTTTCTACTGAGCAAATTCCTCTATGCTTCTGTGCACAGGGATGACTTATACACTAAAGAAAAAGTTGTTTGCAGGGGCCCCTAATTAATGGCAAATAACACTGGATACCAATGAGTCCATTTTCCCAGAGTTCAGATACTAGCAGTTAAGCCTTCCCTGTGAGAGTACAAAGCTGATGAAGAGTCTGTTCATTTTGCAGCTCAGATACAGACAACATTTGTTCCTCTGTTTTTCTAAAATGAACATATAGTCATCAGATGTAATTGTTTACCAAATTTGATACTTTTATATAGTGTCATTCTGGAGCTTGAATAAGCGCAAATAAGGCAGAACTGTAGCACAGAGAGGAGGAAAGAAATTGCTCATAGAATCCAAACAAGCCTTCATTGTACTTCATGTTCTTTCTAAAACACTGCAGTCTGGCTGTGCTTTTTGTACCTTATTAGCACCATCTAAGGGAAGAAAATGGGAATCACCTAAAGGCAGTATACAATCTGTAAACAATGGTGAAATCTTTTCACTGTGTTGGAGATCTATGTCAGATTATTTCAACTCTAGAGAGACAAAAATCATATTTTAGTTCTCATGACTTAGAAAAAAAGACAGATTAAACTTATCAGTGAAAAAAAATTCAGAACATTGTAATGTAACTTACCAAGTGTGGCTTTTAAATTGAGCTTAATGCTCATGTGCAGAAATAAGAAACAGTGAAGGTTTTTTTCTCCACTAAGTTCCAAATTAATGGAAAAGGTGTGGGATGTGGTGGCCTACAAAAGACTGAAATTATTGAAAATAGATTGTAATTATTTTTTTTTAAATAAAATAATACGCACTTTGTTGGGAGGCAGGGGGGAGTTGTCAATGCCTATCCAAAATAAAAACTAAAGACTTTGATTCATTGTAATGACAATTTAGTATGACAAAGAATCACATAACAAATCAACTTGGAAAGCTAATACAGCTCAGCAATTGGCTATAGGTGTAGAAATTACCATCTGGCCACTCAATGAGGCATTCACTGTCTATCTTTAGATCTCTGACTCAGATACAAAGTTAGGGGTTTTATACTTAACTAGCCGAGAGAGTCCTCCAGCTTCTGACTGGGGCATGCTGGATGGCTGCTGGGAGGTGCCAGGGCATTAAGGAGCCCCTACCCGGGCCAGTGCCATAGGGGAAACCTTCTGCTGTCCTGACTGGCCCTGCTCAGGCCAGGGGATTCATGAAGGAATAGTTGAGAGAGAAAACCACACTTGAGGAAGACCCTTTGTTGGGGGAAACACAGCAAAAGTGTGACTGTCTTCTGAAAACTGGTGTCTTATTCCAGGTTTATGTTTGCTACAAGTGCATTTTGTGCTACGTTCTTTCTTCTTCAGTTCAACACTGTCCAGCTGATTACTTATTTTATGTGTTTTTATCATAAATACTCACTATACATTAGACCAAATTTGTGCCTTTATGCTGTCTTTTACTTTTGTCATTGGACTTCTGTTTGTGAGTTCTAATGTCTTTATTTCATAAGTTTTAAACACAAAAATGTATTATGTATTAAGCAATTACAAATTATTATAAAGATTCTTCCCTAACAAAATAGCTTCATCAATGAATATAGAAATAATGTATCAGAATGTAGGTCATGCTGGCATATGCTCCATTTGCAAAATAAAGGGACAGCAAAACACAGAGTGAAATAACTGGAATACCTACATGAAGGAAAAACTATTAAAAATAGGTTCTTCAATGTAACAAATAATTATAAAATGAGATACAACACCATAACACCAAAGCCAGAGAAATTCAGGTTAGAAATAAGACACAAATCTAACAAAGATGACAAACAACCACTGGAGTCCTTTGTTGCATTTTATGCTGGGACCTCCATCATGTTCATTTTTAAAGCAGGACATGACATCTTTCCAAAAGCTCTACTCTGCTTCAATTAAGAATTAATTAATCTAAGTCCCCTCTTCTGTGTTATAAAGGAGGTCAGACTAAAAGATCACAATGATTTTAAAAAAACAAAAACAAAAACAAAAACGAATCCCTCTTACCGAGACTGTGAATAACTTGCCAAATATCTATCTTCTTGTTCAAACATTAACATTTCCACATGTTAACTACTTGTCCTGTATTTACTTAGTAAATAGCGTTTATTGAGCTCCTTGTAAATGCAAAAGCTTTATCCATAAATAACAACAAGATGATCTATTGCTTACATGGTAATTTCCTGTTTTCCCAAAGAAAACTTTCAGAAACGAATTTTCATTTCTAGTACTTTACAATTTTAAATGCAAAATTTGCTTTATGTGCTCACTCTAAAAGTTTCTTTTCAAATTAGATATCACAGCAAGCATTCTTTCCCAAAGGATCATCCACAGAATACATAGAGAGAAAAAAATACAGATGTGAATGTAGTCTGACTGAATTTGTTTAGAAGTCTAAACTTTTGTCACAGATTTCACAGAAACAGGCTCAGTTCAATTTACAGGCTAATTCAGCATCCCTGTAATGTAAGGGAAAACGATGCAGGAGCTTTCACAGCTAGTCAAAAAAGAAAGACCTGAGGAGATGTCTATCTAAGCATCATATTGAATCTTTTGCTGCAAACCAACCCATTAATTTACTTGCTTTCATTTTAGCTGTCCCTATAAACAGATGTGGATTGCAGACAGTCAGCAAGTAAAACATAATCTAAGTGGAATAGAAAGAGGCCAAAGAAAACCAACACAAGAAAAAAGGAGCTGGTTCGACATGATAATTCAAGTCACCCTCAGAAACAATTTTCACCTGCCACAGCAACAGAGCCTGCCTTTACTCTTGCAACAACACGCACTCCGGTTTTGTTTCCAAAGCCTATTTCACTCAACAGTGTTGTCTGACTTGAAAAGGAGAAGGACGATGATGAAGAAAAAATAGTTCAGTGGTATAAAGGTTTACTAATGGTTTATCAGCCTTTTAATTTTCTGAGTCTTCAGCTCATACCTACCTATGCACAGTAGTAAACATGATGACAAAGCCATTATCCCCAGCTTGCTGGGGGGTGCATGGGGTGTACATGAAAAGAGCAGATAAGCTGAGCCCAATTTCTAGGAGATGCCATTATCAGAATCAGAACTTGCTGTGGTTTCCCAGCAGAGGGGGGAATACATGAATTACTGTTTCTATGCATTAAACTTATTTGATGTCCATCTCAAACAGCATGAATGTCTCTGTTCCCTTTACCTGCATTGTCACTGGAAAGTGCCCATTACTTGGGCCAAACTTTTTCTGAAGACAAGACAAAAGTTTTTGTCACCACATTTGTTGGCCGAGTAACTTTTATTGAAGTCCGTTTACAGCAGCAAGACTTCAGCCAACTTTGCATAGTTTGAATTAACATGCAAACCCATCATTTTTCCTCCTTTCCCCACACCAAAGTCCCTGAAGGACCATAAGGGGCCAGAAGTCTTCCAGTACTCCCAGAGCCAAGGACAGCCTCTGGCCTTACCCTCACAGCACATACCACAACATAGTAATATAAAGTTAAACATGCTAATGCATGTGGCTGCCACCTTTCCTGAAGTATCGGCTTGGTAACCACTACCAACATTGTCAGGGTCCAGCACAGGGATAAGACGCAGGGCTCCTGGTGGCCTGTTTGCCATTGCAGACAGGCCAATCACTCTCCTGAAATAATACTACTGATTCAGTTACCTTTGCTCAAGGAAAAAGAAGGTACTATGTGATATATAGGAGCTAATACAGTGAACCAGTTAGGAAAACACATACTAGGAAGTCTAAACAATACAGCAGTAGAGGAAACGGCAATGATTTGCGCCCTTCTGTATCCATGCAGGATCTAAGTTCATTACTAGAGCGTGTACCTGCTCAGGATGCTGTATGCTACACAACATGTATGATGTTCTTTAATCTAACAAAAGGCGTATATTACACTTCCTTTGGGGAACAGCTTTTGTATTAATACCTACCTGCAAATTACTAAGAACATTGCTAGTGCTATAAAAATAATAAACTGTAGTAATAACAGTAAGTTGTATTTATGAATACATTGAAGCTTGATCAACCCAAAGTTCATGCCACCGCAAAGATTTCATTTCCACTGAAAAAAAGTAGTAAGATGCTCCTCTACAATGGCCTGCAGTGAGCTTTTATAAACTATTTTATATCTATCAAAATTATGTTCATCGTTCAAGAATTGCATTGACTTCAAATCCTCAGGTTGCTCTAAGAGCACATTAGCTTTATTACTTTAGATTAGCTTTACAGATTGTACTCGTAGTACATTGCAGTTAACAATTTAGCAACCCACATATTGAAACACATAATTTCTTGAATCTCCAGATTTATAAATCCATGTTCTCCTGTACACCGACACGGCTGCAGTGAAGTTAATGCATCTTTATTAATTTGTGCCAAAACATAAGGATGATTGTGAAATTATGACCCCATCAAAGTCAATGACTATTTCCACTGGTTTCAACAGAGCCAAGTTTTTTCCTCTAATTTTTAGAGCTCCTCCTTGCTTCTCTACAGCATCTTCTTTTTGTGTAGCCAGAGGATCAGCTTCATCCAGCTGATTTCATGCATCCAACTGCTGTTCAATAAGCTCTCTATATATATTTATAGGAATGAAAGGGGCTGCCTTAGGATGATTCAGTAACTCTAGCATCCCAGCCACATTTGGAAAATCTTTTTCTCCCTCTCTGTAACATAGAGTAACTCTGCTGTTGACTGAACTGAGGAAACTTGAGTCAGTGAGGTAAGGTGAACGTTAGAAAGAGTATATAAAGGTAAAAATTGTGACTGGAGGATGACTCAAAATAAATGGTCCAGCCTTTGTAAGCAAAGCTGAAAACATAAATGCACAAAAATTGAAAGTTTGGGGATGACAATTAGATGTGAAGAATATCCTTTATCCTTCCTGCCAGTCCCTTGCACAGCAGTGCTGGTACAGGTTCATGGGGCTGGGCTGCAGAAGAGGCATCCTTGCCCTCCCTGGAAAAAAGAGCCTCATTCAGCAAGAATATTTATTTACCCAAGAGTATGATATTATCTAATTCCATTACTCCAAGGAGGACATTTGTAGGGTACACAGTGTCTACAGGTATTTTAATAAATAGTGTGAACAACAGAAAAGGAATATGCATCAGCCCACAAGTTCAAATAATAGCTAGCTTCAGACATGGGAGTCCCTGTACAGCTCTCAAAGACTGGATTTTCTTTTTGATTTCTTATCTAGGTACTTCTAAAAATATTGACAAGTACCCAAGATCGTCTCTCCAGAGAGGAGGACTGTGGGAACCTGTATTTAATCACCCCAACCCTAGTGCATGCAAGCCACATACTTAGGTTTTATGCAGGTGCTGTAGGTTTCTCCATCAGAGACTATAGAAGGGGGTTTTAAAGTAGTGCTCAGGAGATACAGCCATACAATTTCAAATCCTATTATTTGCTGACAGGATTTATGAAAGTCCCTCCCGTGCACTGGTTTGAAAGTTAGGCACCTCATTTCTTCCCCCACTTCCTCAGTCATCAATCTATGGCCCTTAGCTATGCATCCATGCATGTTGTTGGCTTACTTAGTTTTAATTCTGCAATATTCAATCACCTGCGGAGGGAACTCTGCCGTCACTTCATATTATTTTTGAAGCCTCCCTATTCGTTCCCTTTTCTATTCTTCTTCCTTTCCACTCCAGTATGTGTCACAAGCATGCTGACATGAGCACGTTTCATTAAACCAGTTGTCTCCAGCCGTGCAAACAAGGTGACAGGGCTGCAGAGCAGACCATGCCCGAGATCTCTTCGGGCTCTCCTAATTACAAGCCTTCACAGGACAAGACTGGTTTTCTCCTGATCACTTAAAAAAGATCTGTTTGGCAAGGAACCCAAGAAGTTATTTGGTTCATCCCAAAGCAGGGTGAGCTATACATAAACTACTTTTAACAGGTATTTATCTAAGCTGTCCTTAAAGTCCAGCAATTAACTTCTCTAGGCAAGCAGAGTACTTAACTACACTTACTATTAGAAAAGTTTTCTGAGGTGTAATCTAAGTATCTCTGGCTGCAGGCAGACATATAAACTTTAAGTCTACTATATCTTTTCACAGCCCAGTGAGCAGAAGGACTATTTTTCTCTTTGTGGAACCTTTCTACGTATTCAAAGATGTTGTAAACCCTTAGTTTCCTCTTTCTTAAACTAAACTACTCTAGTTCTTCTAGTATTTAACATTTTGTAAGCAAGAAAACAACAACAACGAACACCTCTTGTCATTCTCATCTGGACTTCCTGGTTGAGATCTATTACTTGTCTTAGAAAACTGCGATAAGGCCCCCACAGCACCACACAAGATGGAATTAATAAATCCTGTGTCTTAAACACAGCTCTTGGATTCTCCCCAGAGTTACCTTCGCCATGGTAAGGTAATGTCAACTCATATTTAGTTTGTGATGGAAGACCTGTAGGCTTGGTCAACTAATAATGCCTAACTAATTATTCCTTGTTTAAACACTGCACTTTTGGATTTTTCCATCCAAAGTGTACTTTTGCATGAGTATTTAAAGACTTGACCTTATTGATTGCCAAATAGTTCCCAAATTTATCAAGAATTCCGATCCTTTTCTGCAAAGCCTCTGCAGTCCCTTCCAGTTGTTACAACCTACAAAATCTATAAAATAAACTCAATTCCAGCAGCCAAGACGTTGATGAAAATACAGAAGTGAACCAGACCAACAACCAGAGTTCACTTAATATATGTCCCTGACATGACTTGGTTATTGACATCAATGACTTATTTCAGTACAGTTTTCAACCAGCTGTGGACATACACTACAATGATTTTATCTGGAAAACACTCCCTTTCTGTTTCAGGAATGGCATGCTGGGGTCTGCTGCTTACCTCTTGTGTCCATCTGACAACAGAGGACATTAATTTATCATGACAAGCAACCTTGTACATATTTAAGGCTGGCACTCTCTTCCTGCAGTCTGCTTACACAAATTCAACCTGGCTGAGTATCACAATCCTCCTGGAGTACATTTTCCTGTCCTGAGGTCATCTCTATATTTTTCTTTCAAACAACTTTCACATTTAGAGCACAAAATACAGTCCTCTTTTCGATCCTGACTCTCTACCAGGTCACAAAGCATTTTCACCCGATCTTTTAATAGGACTCGCAAAAGAAGTACCTCTTGACTGGTTTCAGGGGACGTGTTGCCTCTCTGGTTCAGACACAAGGGACAAGCATTGCCCAACCACTTCCAGCACAACTTCCACCACAGCCAGTTGTAATCTCTGTCACAGGAATCCTAAAACATTTGACAGGAACAACTGGGTTTTGCCTGGACGTAGAGAGCAAAGCCACGTGCAAAGCACAGCCCCTGGGGTTTTCCCACTGAGCTGAGCTGACACACTGCAGATCACAAAGTAGAGTGCTCAGGACAAGAGAGGGGTTTAAAACTTTTACAGATTTTGGAGTATTTCCTGGGAACATCCACTGGTGCTCTTCAGGAGTATTACACAAACTTGGAGGAAAAATTACCTCTGTGTCAGGAGGTTATATAGCAATATCTATGGAAAGGGAAGGAGAAATCACTCACCTCAACCCATTTAGTGAAAAAAATCATGACTAGAGAAAGTACATCAAACCCACCATAGGTAGCCTGTCACAACATTTCTCCATCTAGCTGCTTCACACAAATATTCAGGTACTCCATTTCTCCCTCCACGTAATAAGAACCTACATGAGAAAGGAGCCTAAAAAGAGCAGCACAGAGTAGGCAGTGGTTTTTGTCACACTCTAAAGAAATCCTTTTCTGTCTGTACTGTCAGTTCCAGCAGAAAAACCATCGTGCACCATCTTAGCTTTTCCTGATTCACTGCTTTAGGCCGCAGTCATCGTCTCAGGCATTCTCCATCTTTTCCCATAGTTATTGACAGGAAGGGACAAGGAGCTTCCAAAAAGTCATACTTTGCACATCTTGACACATCTGCCTTATTCTCCGACACAGTTCAGTGTCATCTTTGCCCTTTGAGGCCATTCCTTTTGGATTTTCTTGTGTTCTTTTGTCACCTCAAAATGCTTTAAACAGACTTCAGCGAAGATGAAAACTGCAGTCTCTGAAACTAAATTATTTCCTTCACAAATAATATTTCTTTAATATTCAGTCCCCCTTGATCAACCTTGGCTGTTGAGGAGTCTACTTGTGTTTTGCAGTAGCACCCATGCTACAGTGTTGGCATCCTTGGCGACAGCAGTAGTTTACCCCTAAAACTTTTGTTCTCTCCATATCCTGGAATGATGCATTTCTATTTCATGACTGTTCTTTCTTATTTGTGGATCACATCCTTGTTCAGTCCAGAGACTTCAAAGCATATTCTTGTATCGTATCTTGTTATTCTAATGCTCAGTAGGTACAAATCATTGTTGCTGCATAGATTTTAATAATTTTTATTTTCTACAACAATTTCCTTCTACTAATATGAGAATGTAGATAGCGTTTTACTGGTCCAGAACTGAATCCTCAGTTTCCCGAAATCTGTAGTCAAAAGCAGCCAAGAGTAGATTTTAAAATATACTGAAAATGGATTCATTAAAATATCAAGACAGGTTCTTCCAAAGCACGTTTCCCTCAAAACACACATTTTCCCCAGGGCAATCCTACCTCTCACTGAACTCTCACTATGCATTACACCTACTTCTTGATAGCCGCTTTTTTCTCTCCCACACTTGACTCTTTGATCTTGCTGGTGAGGAAGGAGGCAGCCTTTAGTCAGTCCAGCTTGTCTCGGCTGGTGGCTTCTTTACTACAGCCACCTGTGTGCTGTATCGCAGCCAGCCAATCTTTTTCTTCATTGATGCACATGACTTATTTTGAACCCAGATCCTCGGGCGTTAGATGTAATTGTGCACTGACTGGTGGGCATGGAGCACGGGCACAGCTTCCAAGTTCCTGTTCGGCTCAATCCATGCGCTCCTGGTGGACACCCATGTTGACCAACCTGGCAAGGGACTGCTCCATAACCTACAAACAAGTTCTCTGCATCCTCATCACCTGCTGAATGGGAGTTTATTACAGTTCAGCATGCAGAAAGCCTGAGGCCACCCTTATATACAGCAGAGGGAAAATAGGAGTTGGAAGCTGCACATGTAAAGTAGTGGGACCCTTGTAACAGCATTGGGTTACATGCTTTGACAAGTAGGGGAAAAAAAGATACTGAGACAGAAGAGAGAAGGAGACAAGTAGATCACATTAAAGGAAGAGAAGATACATTTGTTCTTCATATGCAGCTTGCCCGAACTAATCAGCATTTTTCTCTTCATTTGTATTTATTTTGCAAAAATCCATTTTATTCTCATCTGATTCAAATTACTAAAGAATAAGCAGCTTGGGTTCCAGTACATGGACTGATAAATAGTTGCTTTGGTCCTTAGCAGTCTGCACTTTCATATACAAATGACTGAAGTCTCCCAACCATGAAAGATCCGTCTTCATTTCTGAGATTGCCACACAGTGATTCCTGAATCATCTTCAGCAGTGTTACAAGGCTAGTTAGAGCAGCATGGTAAACGGCTCTGCACCAAGCTAGGCTCCTGCCTATACCTGAGCTTGTATCTTCCTATATTGAGATGCAGATGAGTGCTGCACTGCAGACAGCCCTAATATAGCATTTCTCAAACTACAAGGAAGGAACTCAAGAGGCTCCTAAGGGCCAGGAGGAGAGCTAGAGAAAGGTTCAAGGAAGCGCTCCATTCAGAAACCTGTGTGAGCTACAGCTGGGAGAGAGGGATTGAAGAGAGGGAGTAGCTGAGTTCACTTGCAAGGTGAGCACTGATCAAATTTTGTCAAGATCTGTGTTTTACGTGAAGCTTTCCTTTTCTGCAAGGAAGAAAGGTTCACACTCTACAGGTACACACTCCTGAAGCAATTTTGCTAGGAGTAATTTTAGTCCTGCTGAAGTCTGGCTGGTTTGATTCATTTCCCCACAAATGTATTGATGTGCTGTTATTCCTACCACGTAAGGCCCAATATAAGCAAGTTTGTGCATTTCGGCCAGGTTTGCAATGAGGTGGGAGGCAAGACTCGCACAGCTAGCTCAATGCCAGCTAACCGCAATGTAAAACACACACCTGTCCCTTGCTCAGAAGGCCTCTTCCTAGCTCCAGGAAGGAACTGGGAATTTAAAACCGTATCCGTCGTATCCTGCATCGCAGGATCTCTCAGTGACTGAGCACAAGCAGGTCAGTGGAGGTGTCTCAGATGAAGATGGCTGAAGTCTTGAGGAATTTCTTTGCCATTCAGTAGGGTTGAACAGACTATCATCTGTCCCTGGAGGACATTTTCAGATTTCTCTCCTGTATTTTCTTATTTGTTTTCTCAAGGTCTTTGACTCCTAACCTATCTAATCAATAGGCAAATACTCACAGCGATATCTTTTTATACAGTCTTTAGCTTTTCTACCTAATTCTTCCATAGCCTTACAGTAAAGACAAAGTTAATAAAATAAACTTTTGCTCCCTCCAACTGAGTTGCTAGATTTCTTTCCTCATTAACACTGTATAATATACCCTTGATTTGCAGCCTCACTAAACTTGAAGAATTTTTTCTGTAATACAATTATACAGTTTGTTTTAAAGATGAAACACAGGCATTTAACCTGTCAAAACCAAAGTTCAAGCCTGCAGCTTCCTGTATTTCTGCCACTAAAGACAACAGACCTCATCCTACAGTTTTTTTACTTGAGGAAACCTCTCAAGTTTGAATGTGAATTTTGAGTAAGCAAGGATTCATGGTGAAATACGGCTTCAAATCCCTGTTATCCTGTCCAAGGGCACAATAAATTGCTCTCACGTTAGGAGTCTAACAAAGATAAAGGGAAAGGAATCCTCCCCTCAGTCTGGCATCCCAGTGCTGCTAATGAGTTGTAAGGGTTATAGCAGCAGCCAAAGCACCTATATGCCCTCTAAAGGGGGCTGTTTCAGTGGGAGCCAAGCTAAAACAGAATTAAACACTGTCAAAACCCCCATATTTTATGTACACTGCTGAATATTAACTTAGTGTCAGGTCAACTAGTCACAACCTATTGTAGCTCACTCCCTCCAGACAGGAAATCTCAATGACAATGCTCAGTTGATGACAATGAACGATGGATCAGAGGGCACATCGAGCACAGCATAGTCTTGATTCCAGTCAGTTTTAGCAATTCTCCTCATTTTTAGACTTTTCACTTCTGAATACTCTCAGCGTCACCAAACGAGTCAAAGTTTTTAATCCAGATGGCATTTTTCAGGGCACAAGCTATGCCAACTACAATGTTATTTATCTTAGTCTAAAAGTGCAACACAATCAGTGTTTATTCAGCTAAGGAAGTCCTATTTCCTTTTCTGAACATCTCTTTTTCCATTCACATACACACTGCAGACACGATCTTTTTTCAGTTACGTGCTAGGGTAAATTAGGATTCATTTAAAAGTGGTGAATTTTTAACAATCTAAAACTGGCAAACTCAAAACTGGACATTACATTTCTAGTGCTGATAGTCTTAGTTATGAACTGATTCAGCACTGAAATCTTACTGTCCAGTTTCAGTTCACCAAGTTACTCTTTATAATCAGATTACACAGTTAACAAATGCCCTAGTTTATTATGGAGTCAATTGCTGCAATTACCGTGTATTCACCATCTCTGGTGTCTCTACATGTTATCTTACAGTATCACATTTTACTATTAACAACAGGCTATGTAATGAAACCAGAAACTCAGAGAAGAAAACATCAACATAAATAAGCTGTAGGGCAAATGGAGAGAGAGGGAAAGCAGTTATGAAAATGCCCTAAAAGCCTTTTATATAAAGAGAGCATGCAAATATTATACTATAATACACCTGAAGATAATTGCATTTAAAATTTCCCCCCCTGTTGGGTTGCTGAGGAGACAAACACCCTTGAGCTTCATGGTTCATGTAGTCTAGTCACAAACACCAACCCAAGCTTTAACGAGAAAGAGAGGGAGGGAGGGGGAGAGAGGGAGGGAGGGGGAGCAGGAGAAGAAGCAGATAATGAGGGAATATTTGGCACATATACTATGTGTGAAGTCAAAGCTTCAGTCATGGCAGACCTGCCATCAGATTGCTGGGGGAACATAATAAAAGGGCTGTCCAGCTAGAGAAATTAGGTATATCTAACATAAGAAACAGGGCAGGTAGTGATGATGGAGCATTGTTATTGTCCCAAGTTAAATTTGACAGTGGATAGCATTCAGAATGAGGGAAGAGCTCAATTAAACTAGGAAGGAAGGGAATCACTTCAGAAGTGGCAAGACATACACTGTCAATGTACATGTCATGAACCAGACAACAATGAAGAAATAATCAATTTTCCACATGGTCTGGATGTGTTTCTACCACACAAAATAAGGAATACTATGCACATTGCTGATGCCAAGACCCATGCAAAAGTCCCTATTACCATTTGCATCAACTAATGACCTATTTTTCTTATAATAGTATATTCAAAACATTACCGATAAAAGCATGTCCTGCTGGCTTTGACAATGCTTGGCAGACTCTTACTCCTTGTTCTTGCTATTTCCTGAACTCTACCCGGTCCATTTCCCACCTACCAAGTGGCTCTGCATCTTTCTATTCACTCCCAATCTCTTCTCTCCTCTACTACTCTCTTCTCTCCCTGCTGCCATCTCTCTTCACCTTTTCCCATGAAACCCTCTATCTTCACAATACCATTCATCACCCAACCCCACTCTTTTTCCAGTCTCCCCTCCTTAACACCTTCTTACAACACATACAGCAAGCCTAATTTTGTTTTCAGAGAAGAGTTTGTAATGATGAGCAAAGCCCTCTAATGCTTTGTGTATCTAGCTCAACTAGAAAGTGTCCCAAAATTTCCAATTTCTCTTCTTAAAAGTCATGAAAAAGGAACCTTACCACAATACAGGGAAATTAGCAAGAAATCTAGTGTCCTTCATTGAGTTTGTTGTCTTTCCAACATCTTTGGATTACACAGACTGGATGCATTTCAGGAAAATGACACAGTCTTATTAATGCAAGTAGTGTATGGTTGGTGCTAAACATGTAAAAGTGAGTTAATATTTAAAATTATAGTAGTAGTTATACACATTTAGAGAATTGGCCCTTGCAATCATGGATGAAATATGGCAGCCTCATACTTCATGCCAGCAAGAGCACTCAAGGAAAAACTATTGTATGAAGCTACTAGTAGAGACTTCTAATGATTATTAAACTAGTCAGGAAACCCAGAGCTTAAAGTAGAGATGATCTGTCAGAGTCCTGCTGCTTCTGCAGCTACAGCAACGTATGCTGATCCCCTTCAGATTTCCAGTTCCCAAGTCCACACAAAACTCAGTGAATAAAGTCTTCCGGCACCAAGGTGAAAAACTCCACATTTCCACCTGTATGCCTGCAGTGGCAAAACACCAGGACGAAAAAGAAAAAAAATATATCAGCCTCACACTGCAAACTCTCCTTTCGCATTACCTGCATGGAAGGCTGATCTCGGTATTTGGATGAGAACTTTATACGCACAGCAGGACTAGTACAGTAATACAGAAAATTAAAAAGTCTGTGCCACGGATCTTTATAACTTTAGGGACATAAATAGGATTGAGCCGCTTACGTAGGTACCTTCAGGACAAAACTCTTTTCAGACAAGAATTATTTTTCCATTAAGTACGTGTACTTAAAGATAAGAGTAAGCAATTCAAATTAAAGTATCTGCCATACCATGACGGGAGCAGCCTTCTCTTCACACACGCCTCCTTTCCCTGCATACCCCAGAAGAGGGAGTCTCCTTTCCCTTTTGGCTGGCTGGGCAAGTGCAGCCTAAGCTGCCCTGGGTCGCTTGGGCAGGATGTATCTCCTACATTGTGAGACAGCGCAGACAATCAGGGAATAAAGCAAAAGCAACATCCTGCCATCCTTGTTACAGAGCTGAAGCCCATATGAATTCAGACCACGACCAGACCTCATTCGGTTCAGTCCCTGGAAACGCACACTCCCACGCACAGCAAATCACACCATTTCCCAAACGCATTTCAAAGTTTATCCTCATTCTAATTTAATTAATCAGAAAGATATCATCTTGGTGTGCCACAAAGGTAGCCAAGGAGGAGGCCAAAGCTGCCTTTTTTTTCAGTTAAAGCTTATTTAAGAAAAAGAAAACAGAGTTTAAGAATAATCATTGAGTTTCCCCCTCCTTCCAAATATTACTTTCCACTTTTAGATCACAGTGTGTAATCAGGATGAGCACCTTATCACTAGCCAACAGGGGGAATTCAGTGTTTGTATTTATATTTGCATTTATATGGCATTTTCATACACTGTATCTCAAACCACTGACAGAGCAATGAATCACAGACCTGGGGAGTGGTGACTACACGCACCACGGCAGCGGCATCGCACAAGTGGTACAGCTGGGAACGCTTTGGGTGCTAATTAATCTTGGCTGCTCCTAATTCACAGAGAGGAGAGCCTGGCCTGACAGATTTGGCTCTGCCTCACAGTTTGGAGGAGAGCTCAGAGAGACAGTATTTAAAAAATGTGCTTTGGGAATGTCTGACATAACATTTCATTCAGAGGATGGGACCAGCACAGTGCTCTCAAAAGACAGCACATGTTGTAGATGCTTGACTAAAATACCGTAGTATACTTTGGGGTTCAACTAATTTTTTTCTCTTATTTGGGTACACAAACAGAGCACATCTAAACTATTTGGGAACTTGGAAGATCAGTTCATTTAGTATGAAGGTGTCATGGTTTAACCCCAGCCAGCAACGCAGCACCACACAGCCGCTCCCTCACTCCTCCCCTCTCCCAGTGGGATGGGAAGGAGAATCGAAAAAAGTAAAACTCATGGGTTGAGATAAGAACAGTTTAATAAGTAAAATAAAATACTAACAATCATAGTAATAAAAATATAATAATGAAAAGGAATATAACAAAAAAAAGAAAAAAAACAAGGAAAAAGTAGTGATGCACAATGCAATTGCTCACCACCCACTGACCGATGCCCAAGCAGCGATCCGCCCCTTCCGGCCAACTCCTCCCAGTTTATATACTGGGCATGATGTTCTATGGTATGGAATACCCCTTTGGCTAGTTTAGGTCAGCTGCCCTGGCCATGCTCCCTCCCAGCTTCTTGCACACCTGCTTGCTGGCAGAGCATGGGAAACTGAAAAGTCCTTAACTTAGGATAAGGGCTACTTAGCAACAACTGAAACATCAGCGTGTTATCAACATTATTCTCACACTAAATCCAAAACACACTGTATCAGTTACTAGGAAGAAAATTAACTCTATCCCAGCCATAACCAGGACAGAAGGCATACTAAAAAAATCACTGAGTATATTCAGGAGGGAGAAAAAAAACAACCAACCACAAAAAATCCACACCAAAACTACTCATCTTTCAAAAGATACCAAAAAGAATGTAAAATTCAGTCTGCTCAAGTCTGGCTCTGGCTATTTGCAAAACCTGGATATGGCTTGGAAAAACAAAGGGATCAGACCAGAGCATGTGGTTCTTATCCCTCTTTAATTCGAGATTCAAGGCTAGTGACAGTGCAGATCTGAGACAACCGCCAGGAGCAGTAAGACCTGTCTCGCTGTAGGGACCAACCCAGTGATGGTGCAACTAATAATGCAGCCACTTAAGATGTGCAAATAAGCTTGCTTCCCACAGAAACTGAGACACTTCCAGGGTCACTAAAACTGCCCTGTGCTGCTAGCTGGGAGTAATTGCTGTATTCATGAGAAAGTCAGGATTCCCACAGGACAGCCCCTTTTATGCGACTGAAAGGATTGGGAGTGTCTCCTAACAGCCTTCTTCTGTGCCTCATACAAAAGGTTGCCACATCAGGGCCCCAAATAATTCATGTTTCTCATTCCTCATCAGCCCTCATTCTGTCCCCCTCACACCAGCAAACTCAGTTGTACTGCCAAGGCTGCAGACTGCTCTGATTAATTGCTCTCATTACCAGCTCATTTTTTAAATTTCCCTTCATTTTAATGCAGAACTTTTTTCTGGAACCTGAATTGTAATAAGTAAAAAGCAGTAAGAAGGATGAAAACAGGGCCCAGTGGCTGGCAAGAAATGACCGCTTCACCAAATGGAGAAAAATGAGAAGGCAACCCCTCAGAAGAGAGGAGCTAACGATGAGCAATCACAAGCAAAGCGACTTGCTCAGAGAGGCCTGCAGACATGCATAAAGGGTGCCAGCACTCACAAGAGGAACAGCAAGAAGCAACATTGCAGAAAGGCCGGGGAAAGTGTCATACCACACCTGGATAAACCCTGCAGCCCCTGCCCTGCCTCAGGTGCTGCTGGAGAGGTCAGAGTGATGACAGGAACTTAACATTAAATGACAGGAGAGGCGAGTTTCTCTACAGAAATGGCACATTTCCAGCAGGGTTTTCTTTGAGATAAGTGAAAAGTAGATAAAACTCCAAGCAATTCTCAGAGGTGAATCAGAGGACTTGCTGTAGGCTTACCATAAGCAGGGAAAAATGGCAAATATCACTCTCTCTTCACTTTAACACTGACAAACATACCCTTTGGAACAGAATGAATGCGAATGTAAACTTGAAAAATTAGGGGAAGAGAAACATGTTTTTTTCTGAATGGATGAAATGTTGAAGTTACTGAATACAGCAGTCCCAGGCTATTATTCAAATGCACTACCAGTAAAAGGGTGCATGATGATTGTTCTTTATGGATTACTTTCTGCGAGTTCAATACTCAAGAAAGGAGTATTTTTCTACATCAGGCTTGAATGCAAAGGCTTACACCTCTATCACTATGATTCAGCTGTACCGTGGCATAATTGATAATTTAACTTATCTTACCTTGCCCTGGCAGATTCTGGAGTCATCCTGTTGCTATTGTGTGTGTGTGTGTGTGTTTTCAAAGTTTCTGTGTCACAAATTAAAGGTTCTTAACAACCACTCTTGATTATGGAAAGGAAAGAATAAAGTCTGTCTACTTACTGTTTGAATAATGCTAACAGGGTGAGAACCAGTAGAAATAAGGTACCGCTGTAAATCTCTGAATACATGGAGGCAGATCAGGAAGAAGTTTCCTTTTTCCCCAAACAACACTCCCACTTCATCAGTGGCAGACACAATTCAAGGCAGCCATCATGGGCTATAGGCATAATACAGCTCCTCCAGTTATGAAAATGAAGTTAGAAAAAAACCAAAAGATGCAAAAACACAAGTCCTGAGTCTAGTTCTCCTTTCAGTATAGTTTTTAAAGACAAGAAATATATTTGGTATTCTTCCTGTTGCAACAAAAAAGAAATTATAGTTTACAACACAGGCCACATGTAAAATTATGCTAAATTAAAATACAGGAGCACCTAATATGATGTAATTTTGCAGTGATTAAGTACTTACTGAACTCTAACTTCAGAACCAAGAGATTTTTTGCATTGCATAAAGGATACAGTATTCCTGTATTTAGTGAAATGAATAATTAGTTGAATGCTCAGTAAATAGCAAGTTTACCCTTGACCTTCCTTGCCACTAGATGCTTGGCTAGCAGCCATTTAGGGATGCTCGACTAATAACAAGTTCATCTCTATGTTCAGCCCTGGATAGCTCAGATTGCCTGGCATTTCTCAGCTGCTCTGCATGGATGTATACTTGTAAAATGCCTGAGAAATAACGTGGACCCAGTTCATATGATCAAAATTAGAGGCTGCTACTGAAAAACAAACTAATGTACCAACTCTGGTTCTTTGTGATCATGCTCTGCATTTCCCAGTCCTTAATTTTTGCCAATTAAAATTAATTCATTAAGACTCACAGCCCAGAAATCCCATGTTCCCTGACGTGTCAGGTTGTGGTTCTGTTCAGAGACAGAGGCAATTCCTCCAGAAAGCCCAGTCTGACACAATCAAATACATCTTGTCAAAGTCCAGCTAATCACAACCCTGCACTTAATCACATCAGCTCTTTCAGCTAACCTCAGACAGTATTACATTTGGGGATTCTTGGAAAGTTCAGTATAACCTAGTATTCAAATAACCCAGATCACAGCTTGTTCCTCAACTTGATGCTGCTTTCTACAAATATGTCATTATTCATTAAAAATGGTGTCATAATTTGACATACAAAGTTTCTGAGAACTCGCATACATTCTGCAAGTTGCCTGGATAGAGATCAATGTCTTGAGTTAAAACTTCTATTTGCAATCTGGGTATGGCTTGAGAAGCACCACAGTGTTACAAAGATAGATCAGGGAATGTATCTGGTTTTCTGACACCAGTTTTTGGACATGTCACTTAAAAATAGTACCCCAGAATTTAGCCACCCATGCATAAGATCAATAAATGCCTCTCCACTGTTGAGAATGTTCTCAATTTACGAAGCATCTTGATCAGATGTATTAGCTAAAATTATGGACCTGATTATTTATTTTGTTTGGACAGGATCTAAGAGTTAAGTATTACTGTCAATTGTTGACGTTGTTTTCAGAACAGAAGGCAGACTGAACATGAGGCTAATCAAAGCTCAGACTACCATCACACTTTCTTCTACAAACATCACTCAATCCAAGCTTCCGTAGTGCCGCATCATTCAGAGTCACCTTGACCCAAACGTTATATTATAGCTGCACTGTAAAATATTACGCTGTCTCCCTGCTTTTCAGAGGTATGAATGAGTGGAAGATATTTTCCATTAAAAATTTAAACCAGGTGGAATGTCATGGCTGAGAGATGAAAGTAATGTTGCTCAGAAAGTAACTAGAGTAGATGAGAAAAATCTCTTCACGGGAATGCCTGTGTCCTGTGGGGAGGTGTAAGCAATAGCATGCCACACCACTGCATTATTTACAGAGCATATGGCTACTTTTGAAGGAAAGGAAACCGAGAATCTCTGCAGCCCCTCAGCAGGAGTCTCTTGAGGTGACCAGGGGTGCTTCGCAGTTTGGAGAGCTGTGTAAAGGCAATCCCCACTGAGTTCAGCAGACGCCAAGAGCAGCAGAGTTACCCTGCGCTGTTTGGGGCTAACAATTGTTTCTAGCCCCAGCTGCCACCCTGTTTTCCAGTTAGTGGGAGTACTGTAAATCCCCATACATTAACGAAATAAGTGTGGGTTTTGCTGGCTTTAGTGATTAGTAGCACTTTAACTCCTGCTTCCCAGTAGTCCTGCTAACCAACCAGCAAAAGACATGATAGGCAAGCCCCTAGATGCTCTCATTAAAAATTTCCTATGACTTTAACAATATTTAACAGAGAAAATAGTTTTAAAATATCCAGCTATTTTCAGTTTATTCTAACCTTCAAAGCTTGCATGTCTTCAGAGAGAATTTCCGCTCTTCTGAGGGTTATTATTTAAACCAAGTATTATTAAATAATATTAAATCAGTTCATTTGCAAAGAAAATAATTAAAGTCACAGTAGGTATAAGAAGAAGAGGATGAGTGATCTGACCTTTTAATTAAATGATTAACACTAGTCAGCAACAACACAGCGAAACGACAAAGGAAAAGTGACCTTTTTATGTCTTCACTAAGAATGGAAACAGGGCACCATCAGCATTTAAATCTTTTCAAACTGTAAGTTATAGAACCACTCACCTCAAAGATCATTCATAACAAAAACCTTCCAAGTTCAGCAATACTAAGACATGTACAGTATGTATATGGAATACATACTCTGCTCAGTGCATGGAAAAATAGCTATTCTCAAAAGTGACCAAGAGAAAAAAGGTCAGTCTGTCATATTTTGCTAGTATTTGTCTTAAAGTCTATTAAATGTATTCCTCTGAAACAGATGGACTCTGCATCAGTGACTCTCTGTCAAAGCCATTATGAAAGTGATCAAAGTGTTTAGATACATACTGGACTACTCGGTGAAGCAACGAATACTTAACAGTGGAAGTGAAAGACAGATTGTAGGGCTTTCTTGCCTAGTTGTAACTCCACAGTCGTAAAAATAAAGTCAGAAATAAAAAAAAGGGGGGGGGGGTCAGCACATGAAGAAAATTAAAGCTGGTTTAGACAAAGAAAGTAAAATGCCTTTTTTTTTTTTTAAAAGACTTCTCTAACTTTCTATATTTTGAAGTATAGCTTTCAAGTTGAATTAATTCCAGCTAGAACAATAGGTTAAGGTCTTCACATTATCTTAACCCAAGGAATTTACAGGTCTGAGTGTTTACACCCTGAACGAAGCAGAGATAAAAGAAAATTGAAACTTAGATTTTTTTTCTGGCTTTGTGGGTTATTCCTTAAATAAACTATATAAGCTTCGAGCACACAATGACACTCAAGTATCTGCAGTAGCTATATAGCAAATAGCTCTGAAATGTATACTACAAAATATAGAGGCTTCTGCTACAATTTCTTGTAAACAAAGTAGGTGGCAAGAGTATATCACATGGTGAGCTGCATTTTTATACAGATACTCTGATCCAGTCATATTCTTTCTAAGTAGCACATCTAATCTAATATCTGGAATTTTGTTTTACACCATTTTCTATGACTAAGTCCAAGGCTATAAGTTCTGGCAGTATTTTTGGACACCCACACAGTTCTAAAAGAAGCCTAAACCGTACTTCTATTTTCTTTGATAATACCCAGCCCTTTAGCTAAGATCAAGGGCAGTATCAGTTCAATACCTGAGATACCTTCTCCCAGGAGACTATGCTCTGCGCTAAAAGAGAAGAGGACTCAATGATATTGAAACTTTTCCATTGCCTTTTATTATATCCAAGTCATTAAAATGCATGGCCTTGTTATGGATCAGCTGGAACTTCTTTAAACCCATTTTATTGTGCCAGCTTTTAGCTGTACATGGTTTGTACTCCTATGTTTATTTTGATCATCTGTTTTTCCATTCTTTATCACGTAACAGTGACATAGATACCTTCCCAAAAATGAATACCAATAACGTAACTACAGCAAGCAATATGCACACCTGTATTTTCATAATACCTCATAGGCTACATTTCATGGTTTGTTTTCTTATCTGTTTTTCTGCCAACACAGAAGTAACTTCTGCTTCATTAGAATAATTTCAAATGTAGGAAAACATATATAGAAAAAAGCCTATTTCATTTAAACCATATTCTTAGAAGTCTGCAGCATATACTCAGTTGTATGTCTTCACAATAAAATACATCCGAACACAGAAGTGAAGTGAGCT
This sequence comes from Gymnogyps californianus, assembly GCF_018139145.2. Lineage (NCBI taxonomy): Eukaryota > Metazoa > Chordata > Aves > Accipitriformes > Cathartidae > Gymnogyps > Gymnogyps californianus. The sequence continues at coordinate 19,733,608 of NC_059479.1, forward strand.
GTACAGCACTTCTATATCAAAAGAAATCAGTAAAAGCTCTACTTAGCGAGCTCTGCTACATCTGACTTTGACTCTGATTTCCACTGCATGAATGTACAGTCACCTTACATTGTTATAGCATTTTCAACTAGCATAACGTCCAATTCATTGATATTTTGCACTTTTGTAGTCTATTTTCATCTAGAGACAAAATGGGCTCAAAAATACAAACTATATATCTAAAAATGCAAAAAGCCTGAGGGATTCTCTTAAGAGACAGACATCACAGCATCAGACACATGATACATCTCTAAGTGAGCTCACGTTCAGACATTTTGTTCCTCAACTGTTTAACTGTTAGGACAGTTTTTAAAAAAAATGAAAACCTATAGTTCTTTGCTATCTTAAGACTAATTTCCAATATGTTGCTTTGAGAATCTGACCAAGATGACAGCTGCTTGCCAGTGCCAACAAATTGTTGGCTTTTGTGGATTTTTTTGACCTCTGCAACAATAATGCATGAAAAAGAAAGAAAATAAACTTACCTCTTCATTTCTAACTTATCAGGTTTTTGTTATCTAACCCTGAAGTGAAAGAAATTATATGCACTTTCCCACATTTGTTTCTCATCTTTGCAAATCCCAGTGGCTCCACAGTCTCAAATGTGAGATAATCTGTAGATCAATGAGGGCGGATGTAAAACTCTTGCTAAGCCATGTTTTCCCAGCTGGGGGTAAATTCACTTGCCTGTATGTAAAATTTCCTAATTAGAAATGTCAAGTCTCTGTTAAAAGCTTCCAGAAATTGATGCTGAGCTCTACAAAAAGTTAACTATTCCATAGCTGAGTCTTATCTGACTAGTCAGAAGAAACTGGCCCATATTGTTTATAATTAAGGCTATACTGGTGGAAGAATCAAGCACTTCCAATGTGCTATATCTACACTGTAAAATGCACCCTCTTTGCCTTGCAGTGTTAGACTTTGATTAATGAATACCTGCTTGCCTAGGGCCCCTTGCTTATGGGAAGCCTTGATGGAACCTTAAGGAAAATTAACACCTAAACCCGACTGCCCTTCAACATTTTACTAGATGGCAGTTTCTGCATATCAGCCATAACAACAGCCCTTTACACCCCACTTGGGATGTGCCCCAGGAGGATCAGAGCTCTTGTACTCACTCAGGCTGTGGGTGTCCATGGAGGGCAGTTGCTCAAGGCCCAGAGACTCACCAGAGCCTGAGACCAGTTTAAACAGAGCAATTAGGAAAACCTTTGATTACCAGCCCACTCATATAACCTGCAATATTGCTCAGCTCAGAGGAGAGTGGGGGAGTCCAGATTATTTAATCCACAGGTTATACAAATGACAACAAAAATCTGGGGTTTTTACAGTGCTTATCTTTATGTCCTTACCATTGGTGATGTATCTATTGAAATTCTGATTTCAGTGTGAGACTGGTAAAGGTAATATAACATACTCAAAATGAATAACCTGTCTTCCGATTGTTACAGACTTTTCATCACTATAACATAGTTATACTCTGGATGGGTCTTTCCAATGTTAGCATATTTCCTAGCTCTTGATATAATTTGAAGACATTTTGGAATAAGGGAACAGTTACAAGTAATAAGAATTTTCCAGTTTTAAAACTCTCTTATTGTTCAGAATGATTTGGTAAAATTGCAGAATGTTGATACTGGTGGAGGGGCGGGAATGGCTTTAAAGATTTGCACAGAGATAGAATCCTGACTACATCCCAACTGATCCCACTTATGTATGTACAAGCCATGAACAAGTTCATTGAAGTGGAAGTAATAACAAAGCCTTGAAAACGTGAACATGGTATAATGCCAGAATCATGGCCATGGCATTCATGTTACCCTCATTTTAACTAAGGAGTTATGGTCATGATAAAACCTGATGCCTGGAATCTGAAATTTAAAATGTCTTTGAATCAGTAGACAAATTCAAGACATGATAGTCATACTCAGCTTCTTCAAAGAAAAAGCAAATGTGGATTTGTGTTCTCAGTTAAAGCTGAAACTAAATAGGATAAAGAAGAAAGAAAATGTTAACAAACCCCTATCAAGGTGTTCAGTCAGATATTTTCTGAACTACAAGTCAGAAAGTGGAACCTGTTAATACAAGTTGTATTATGAGTTGATCTTGAAACTGCCATCAACATTTGGCCTAATCGTAACAAAACACTCTGAAGTTCGGACAGTTTCAGTTCTCCCTGGTAGACATCCCAGGCAAAAGAAAGCTCAGAAACCACAGCCAGCTCCCCCCATACTGCTGCCAGCCTCACTTTTAACACCCAAGAAATACAGCAGGGAGCCTTATTTCTGCCTGTTTATCCAAAGAGAAGTACCAACATTTCCCCAAACAAAATAACACCAGAAGTCACCTGCGCTTTTTTGTGTACCTGAGCTTTCACATACAGTATCAGTAATTGTCCTCCCTGCTTAGGCTGATATCTGTGAAATAACCTGTGTTTCACTCCCACTTGCAGAGTTCCAGTTATTGATATGATTAGGTGGTGAATAAGTATAGGGCTTCAGGCCTCGAGTGCTATTCTCTCCTTATGAACAATCAAATAACTGTATTGTGTTCTTCATACAATGGCTGGAAAGCTTAAACTTGTGCTTATACTTTCTCTCCCCATAAGAAATAAAAATTGGGGGGGGGGGGTTAAAGCAGCTTTTTTTTTTCCCCACACTTTAAGTGAAATAACAGGCTAAAATGTGATGTCTCTACCACAGTGTGAAATGGCTTTCAAATAATGGGAAGACGTGAAAGTGGATGCCACAAATGATAAGTAAAATGTTTCTCAGGAAGACAGCAGTTTCATTACAGGAAGCAAAAAATAAACACATCTTCGAAAAGCAAATACATTTGGACTGTAAACAGGGGTCCAAAGGATTGTTCAAAGGCTCACCATTTGACTCCAGTGCTCACACATAACAAATATCCTTTTGTTCTGTTTCATTCTACCTGTACATAATAGCCACTTAGTGGGTTTCAAAGACAAGTAACAGAATAATTGAAAAAGGAAATAAAATGGGTTATGTCGGCAATGAAATTTCCATTTAAGAAAAGGATACTAAAGCCTGGTTAACCTGCCCTTAAAAGAATAAAAGTTAGATAGGCTCTAGTGACAGTAATTAAGATTAAGGGAGACCCTTCTTTTTACATCATTATAAGAGCAGGCTATAGTTACAGCAGAAAAATAAGAAAGCATAAGGAAGTATTTCTTCACACAGTGTATAATCAGTATGTGGCATTCACAGAGCAGGGCACGGTCACCCGTGGGAAAGCCAAGAGGTGATAACTAATGTTCCCCTCAGCAACATTTGCAGGCTCTCAGGAGGAGCAGGTAATCACCTATCGGCTCTGGGTGACAGGTGATCACCACAGGAGCTGGAAGAGAAAATCCCCCCGAGAATGCTGTGTAATAACCTCTGAAGCACCAGGATCAGATGTCTGCCAAAGCTGGATATTGATGGTGATATTGTTTGTGCCATTGCTCGTGATTAGATTACTGCATGTCTGAGGTTTTTTCCTTTAAATAGGATCTTCCCCCAATCCCGAACCCCAAGTAATCAGAACAGAAAAGGCTTTGTGCCGAAAACCAAAGAGCTGACGAGTTCAGGAAATGATACATTTGCCTGCTAGGAATAAAATATTGCAGAGCAGGATAGAACCATGGTTTCATCCTTTTCCTTGCTGGGGGGTAGAGTGCCTGCAAGCGCTTCATTCCTGCCTAGCACACGGCCAAAGGGCTCCGCAGCCTCGGCCGCGCTGCCCCAGCAACAGCCGTCTGGCGCAGCAGCGGGCGGAAAGCCTAGCAGATGTTCAGCCTTTTTGGGCACTCGAAGTTTAAAATGCTCGTTGTCTCCAGCAGAATGAAACCAGCATGTCATAAATAGTTGCTTGGTGCTGGAAACAATATGTTGCTCTGACCGGTGGCTGAAAGAGCTACCAGGGCCATCCCGCTGCAGAAGAGCTAATAGATTTGAGTATTAGACTCCTGGGTGTCTCTGTTGGCATGAAGCCGTCTGCAACAGGCATCAAAACTGTTAGTCACTGTCATGGGGAGCCTGATGTAATTAGCTACTGAGTGAACACATGTACAGCACTGGCACGGGTTAGGTAAATCGGGAAAGGAAGCGAACGAGGACAATAAAACCAAAGCCCTAATCAGCAACGGTTAAGGATGTATCAATTTCACTCTACACAATTTTCAAGGCTATCTTTGACAAGAAATCTGAAGTTAGCCAAAAATTTAGTAACCTCTGGTTGGTTGTGGTTTCACTGTTTGAAATCAGTTGAAACCAATGAAAGACACTTAACACCAGTAGCATTAAGCCAAAAAAAGACTAACAAAAAAAATAATTTTTTCCTCTCCTTCGTCTCAATCCAAAATTCTCTCATGTTCTTTCAGATACCTGTTAAAATTAGCCATGACCTATTGAGGTGAGTCATTGTGACAGACAAGAGAAAATGCCACATTGTCAAAAAGTAGCTCTGAAATGTGCTTAAACTGAGGAAAAAATTGCAATTTGGGAAACTAATTCTCATTTCTCGCTGACTGCAGTTTTCACAGATTTTAATTAGATATCTATCATTCTCATAATCACTACTGTAATTACAGAGAGTTATGAAATGCTGGAAATGGTTCTTTGTTATTCAAAGTTAAAAGAAAAAAAAAAAAAAGAAAAAAAGACAGAGACAGATTTTCAGAAACCTCAAGTTTCTGTCCTGACAGAAACCATTTGCTATTTTAGACCATGCGAGGTCCTGACCCAAACTCAGCTGTGATGGTGTTGCATCTGTACAAGTCAGAATTTGGGTTGGTATTTTGCTATTGCAACAATTCATCCTACACAACGAACTCTTCCCCCAAAACATACACCCCCACGATTTACCTGCAGGTACACACTGCAGTTACTTTCCATCACTAAAATACTGGTAGTTATGTGAAGTGTGTTACCCAGCATACATAGAAGACAGTAAAAGATAACACTGACCTCAACTGTATTTGCTAAACACCATTAAATTCAGAAGAGGAGAAAAGGTGCAAGTGCGAGTGGGATTTTGTCCTCTCTGTTAAAATAACTTGTTTAGATTGGGTTTAATAACAAACAGAAAACAAACTCATTGATAGAGATACGCCTACTCAACTCACCTTGCACACGATAGACCGGATGAAAAATAAGCCTCAGTTTGCAGCGTACTGCAACATACACTACACATCTCCAGCAACAATGCGGACTCATCCTTATTTGACCTAAATCCATCCTCTGGAAGCAAGCCATACCAGCAGCTTCACGTAGAAGTATAGAACGAGTATTCTCATTAAATGCTTTAAATAATGGGCGTTAATGATCGTAGCCTGCCCTCTTACCATCACACAGACATGGAGAACACTTTGCAAGAGTACAACAGGCCCTTTAAACTGCAAAGGGAATTTTACATTATAAGGCAAAAAAATAGCTAATCATTCTGGGAGTATGAAAGTGGCACAGTTCTTTTGATTTTGACATAACTGTTGTGCTATTAAATAGCATAACAGCCCTAAGTTAAATAATGAAGGTCCTTTGAAGGGTCCACATATTTTGCTTTTCTTCTGAAAAAAATTAAAAAATTAAAGCCACATGTCTGACAGTATTAATTAGAAACTGAAAGTCAGCCTCATAGCCACAAGTGAGTCAAAATTTCCAGGATCACTATTCCATTAATTTTGATTTGTTTCTAGCAAATGGATCTCTAGGAAAAATTTTTACTTGTTACCATAATATTCCATACCAGTCATTTACTCTCAGAACCAGTATGTCACAAGGCAGTTATGCCATATTCTTTTTTCCCTTTACCCACACAGCTCAGGAGCGACCAGAGGCTGGTTTTCCTCTTTCATCAAAACTGCAAAGATTCAATCTAGTGACCTAAAACCCTAAGCAAGCCTAATAAGAAAAATGAAAGTTTTCCAGAACAAGGACTAAGTCCCTCTAAAATATTAATTCCTCCAACAGGAAGCTTATTCCGAGACCAAATACAAGACATTGAGTTTGATTCAGCACTGGAGAAACCCCGCGCAACATGTCTCTCCAGCCTAAAATCCAACCTGCTTTAGTGAATTATCATCACTATGTATTATTTGTTGCATTGAGAAGCCATAGTTATTAAATGGCCTACAGCTGCTGCTGTGGCAACTGTTAGAGCAGGGATCACTCATACACACAGACCTCACTGTCTAGGAGATAAGATTATCTTTCTATTTATGAAAATGTGAATAATTCTGAATATAATTATCCTAATAAACAAAGACTAGAAAATATGAAAATACCATAGATTATCAGGTGTGAGGCAGTATTGTGAAAGTTATTATAGCTCCAACTCGGTATGAATACTGCTTTTGGAAATAACACACTTACTTCATTCGATTCCACGTTGGGAAAAATGAGGAGCTCCCACAGTCCAACGACATTTATTTGTTTGTGTCCTTCAAGCCATCTGAGCTTTGGGGATACACACTGAAGACTTGAGGTCAATACTAAATATTGTCTAGGTCAACCGTACAAGTCCAACATCGTCCCTGAAAAGAGAAAATAAACAAATGCTTTCCTTAAAGCAGCCTCTGGGCTTTGATTTTTATTCCCTTTCCTAAGGGAGCATGATTAAGCAGATATTATTTAATAAGTTTTTAAATTAAGTATTTGTGCAGCAAAACATTATTTAAAATAGATTTCATAATATTTCTTTTGAGATAATGCACATTTATCCTTTAACTAGAGTTCTGTAGCTCATGCTTCCTCTAAACAAATGCATATTTTGGCTATAGCTTTCTCTATTGTTACTTTTGTCTAGCACTGTGCTGTGGAGCAAATAGATTGAGAGATGCAGCAATATGCATAACCTTTAGCTTAGCTGTTATCACAAGGAAAACAGTTACTGTTGCTATGGTTGTTTGGTCAAACTGTCACCCCATATCAGCATTGTTAGTATTCACACCTGATAAAAAGATATCTTAAAAAAAGAAGAAGAGGAGGGAAAGTAAAGCAAAATGCTCTACAGAAGGCAACCCAATTCTCATCTAATCTCTTTTAAAAATCTGCTGTGCTAATGCTAGCCTATATGCCTGTCATTGAAGTCATGTAAGACTTCAAATAACGGTAAAGATAAGTGGAAAATATGAAAAATAGAACATCTGCATTTTCTCTGATTACAGTGATGTTTAGATTTTTATTTGCGAACCACCCATAAGGTATTTTCAAGGTCAGGAAAATACTGTCTGAAAAAATAAAAAAAACAGGGATGATTTTCAAGTACATCTAAACTGCATTAAATCTCTGTGCTGTATGCTCTACAACCTGAAACCAATCCCATATGAGACTATTATTTCTCAGCATCTTGTTAGTCCTGCTTTGCACATAACCTTGTGAACTACTCAGCTTTCTGAATAACTACCCTCAGCCCTAAAGGCGTACCATCAACTTTTATGATTAGACTTGGAAATTTAAATTAAACTTTGTTTCAGACACAGCTGTACACAGCAAGTGTTTGAAAGTATTCCTGCAAGGTAAATTTTTAGACAGTTCAACAGTCTAAACAGTGAAATACATGAGCCAAAACAAAATTAAACAGATCCCACGACAAACCCATTCACCTGAGCTCAGATACAAGCACAAAGTGGTTTTTATTCACAGATTTCATAGCAGTGGAGATGCCACCCCCCAGCGAGGGCTAAAGAGGATTACATAAGGAACAAGGCTCCCATTAAGCATAAACACACTACAGACCACTAATACATACTGACAAGATGCTTTTTGCTGCTCTCTTTCCTCCCTTATCTGTTTTTTGCAGAACTACTCAAAGCCAAACTCTGGTTATTCTTCTCTACTACGATGATGGTGAAGGCACAGCATAACACTGGGATCTGTCCTCCCCATAAACCCCTTGTGGCACTCACCAGCTCCTCATGTTTTCATTATGTATTCTCTTTCCTTTTATGGTCCAAGGTCTACAAAAAACATCAGCAGCCCTGATCCCGTTTGCTTGGAAACTCCAGAACCTCCCCGGTGTCATTTTGCACTTGTACCTGTGGAGCCAATTGCAGTGATTCACTGTGGCTATTTATCCTGCAGCTGTTACCCATCACCATCACTACGAAGCCTGCTTGCTAAAGGCAAACACATGTGCTGTGTTGGTAAATAAGACAAGAAACTTTTCTGCTTAGCAGAACTCTAAAAGCCCAGGTGAGAAACTGGTACACTCTTATCTTCAGCACCAGCCTTACTTAACACCCACCTAAACACTGCTCACAAGGGACTAAGAGTGTAATGACACCATACAGCCCAGAGACCTCTGTAATCAACATCATCATCTTCTTGGTCTTCATCATGATCCAAGTCTCCCGAGCACTTCTCTGTACCCACAAGTAATGTACAGATGCACTTGGCTCATCCAGCTACATCTGCAGCAAGACACAGAAGGTTGCTAGAGGAGTCTATTTTCCTAAAAATTCATTTGCTCTGCTGTCTTCAGGAAATAGGATGTCTGTTTCTGCCCTTCCAGGTATAATGGAGCCAATATTTTATCTGTTGGCTTCATGTGAAAGGGTGAGAAAGGTTGTTTTATTCCATCCTGAGGATAAGGCACAGAAACTGTGCATGCAGACTGCTGATTTGTGCCTATTGCTGCAGACAAACAAGCACACATGTAAATAAAAGTGGGCTTATTTACAAATGGTGACAAACTAGGTTCTTTCTGGTGTTTTAAGACAGACCTCCCTCATTTTACATAACTAAAACTAGTAGTCTCTTTTAACACTGTCTTAAAAATTCATCTCAAAACAGGGGCTTAGATGCAGTTGTCTCCCACATCAGAAGTGACAGCTATTACTTTGCCTCTGCACATTACTGCAATCCAGATATCGAGCTCATAGGTTGATATAGATTAATATACACCCCAGCAGTACTAAAATATAAAAATAAGTCCATTATTAAAAAGATAGAGGTTGAAAGCTACAGAGTACCATCTTGTCCTGATAATGCATACATGCTGCTCAAGTACTGAACATTTTGCTAGAGTCTTTTTTGGCTCTGTCCTAAGGCTCCAGATTTTATCTTGGACAAGTCTCAGTCTTGATTACTACAGCACATAAGTTGCCATTTGCATGTTTTGGAAAGCTAAGAGAAAAGCGGGACGCTGACAGTTAAAGATGTTTATAGTTTTTGAAGAGAAGAGTAGGCCATAATAGGTTCTCTGGAAGCATTAGCAGCACAGTATATTTAAGTGTAAATAGAATAATCACTTCTATCAGCAGGGTAGGCAAGACTGCCATTTGCTCTGACATTAATGCATTTATTGAGTTAGTGTTCCTGAACTCAGTATACTAATTTATTTTTTACAGTGATTAGACCCCACTGGGAGAGAAGAAGAGAGAAGGTGTGAGATTGACCACCTATCTGATGAGCAGCATTTCCACCAATTCATTATAAGACGGTTTGCAAAAACATTCTTCTCTCTCTCACACAGTGTCAGTGCCACTTAACAACTCAGGAAAATCAAATGCAAAAGAAGAAATGCATCTGAGACGTGAAAGGAAGAAAGTCCAAGCAAATACCTATTTATAATGCTATTGTAGACGTCGCTCAGACATATCCGTCAGGCAAAAGGATACAAACAAGCATTTTGTTCTCAGTTCTCTTTCTCTTTGATACAAACTTGAGGCTCTACAGAAAAAGAGAAAGCTACTTCAGCTCTCATCAAATCTCAAAACAATTTTCAGCTATAAGAGAACTGCGTGCTGTGGAATACAACATAATAAAACCCAAGTATATGTTGCTCGGCTTAAACCGTCCCTCTAAGTCTGCCTGAGCTTTCTGTTAGCCATGCCAAACTGAGCTCTGTAAGTCTCCCTCCAAGCTTTTGCAAGCGTAATAAACTCCCTTGGAAGGTAAATAGGTGTGTATGTCTGGAGTGAATCGGGTGAGGGAGAGGGGAGGTGTCTGAGCACACTGGTATCCTTTATGTGCTCTGAAATCAAAGCCATTATAGATCATTTTCTGAGCTAGGAGCCAGTGAGGAATACCACTGCAGCAATAGGAAGGAAATAAATTAGGAAAAGACAACAATGTAAGAAATGGAAACATAAGAACAATTATCCTTCTGGGGCATTATATATTCAAACGAGGATGAGAAATGACAAAAGCTAAGTCAGCGCTAGTGTGTCAAGCTATTAAAGTTACTTTATGTATCATGGAATGAAGAACAGAGACAGGCACGAAGTTGAAGGGAAAAGAAGCTGAAACACGAGGGTAATTGTAGGGTGAGGAAGGATGGGGCTCTGAGCTGTCTGAACAGTGCCGTACCATACAGAGGTACAGTTACTGAAGAATGAAATGTTATTAATAAAAAATAGCTGGAGAACAAGGTGAATGGCCACCCCTGAACTGGTTCTTTTTACATGGCGATTTTTAGGGAGTTTGTTTACTGTAAATAAACAATAAGCTTTTTCACAAGACAAAGGCTAGGTGATTACAAGCTCCACTTTTTGCCAAGCTGGAAAATTAGTGCCAGGGCTGTTTCAGGACTCTACAAATGGCTCTGCTTTCCCCGACTTGCCGCAGCAGGATACGGACAAGCTCTGCTCCTCCTTTAACTCAGCAGGACATGAACTTGCTCTCATCCAAAGTTGTGCGATTGCATTATCAGAGCACAGCACATAGCCCTCTGCGAGCTCCCAGGCAGGCTGCACAGCTCCGGCGCGGTGCCATGCCGACCAGAGAACTAGCTCGGGCTCAGGGCTGGGACAGCACAAGCTAGAGGCTACGAGCACTGCGCAGCACAGACCACCCCCAGCTCCTCTTATTCATCATTTGCTTTGTTCTGGTTTTCACTGCTCAGCCAAGGACACGCTCCAACCACAGGAGAAGAGGCTGCGAGGCACCTTGTGGCACCGTGCCCCCGCCTGCATGGCAGCCAGGTGAGGTAGGCAGCGGGCGGTGACTGCCACGGAGATCTTCAAGAGCATTTTGGCAAGATTCTGTCCTAAAATGCAACAGCTTATTCACTTCAACAACAGACGCTTTCTAGGTTATCCCCTAAAGCAAAGAACTTATTAAACAAACAGCCAAACCCTCAATCCCAGGGCTGCTAACTGGTGGTCGTAGCATTGAGTTTTCTACGTCCCTCCCACACTATTGTTTATCATTACTACCCATAGTCTTCCTTCATACCAATTTTTACCAGGAAATGGCAGGCCCATTCCACACAGTGTTAAAACGCAATCCTTTTCATACAGGTTGAAAAATTAAACGAACCTAGACTGCAAGGGAAAATTTCATTCCCTTTGCAGTAATACCTGTGGGCCCACACCCTCTCGAGCCTCCTGCGTCTGTGACTGATCCATGCAGAGGCCCTTATTCAGCATGAGAGTAAAGTGCCAAGGGCTTCAGCAAAACATAATGGCAAATGTTAGACTGCAAAGAATTGTTCAAGTTGGAAAAGCTTATATCGATTCGTGCATAACATTTAAAAGAAAAGTCCTACTTGACTTCACCTGGCAGAGGTTCAGTAGTGTCCAAGGCACAGATGCCGAATAAGCCCACATACAGGAGAGGAATCTACCTGTCAATTACGACGACTTTAGGATTTAGCTAACAGACTATAAAAGGCGTCACAGACATATGCATTTCTAAATTTGGGAAGACACACATCTTCTGCATCTTGTTTTACTCATGATGCAGAAGACAGAAAAATAGCAATGTAAATGGTAATACAGTCCCTGTAATCCAGAATTTGGCTCATACTGTCTAAAAAGGCAATTTTTGCTAGATGCTTTTTACAGACACTAGGTCCAAAGGGTGAAAATTGAAATTGTTAAGGCCAAAGCAGAACTCAAGAACTGGTAACTAAGAGGGAATTAATCCACTGACTAACTTATAAAGAGACAGTGATATTGCAAATTTTCCATCACATGGAGTATTTAAATGAATACCAATGTTTTTGTAAAGGATGTTTTCCCATTGAACCACGCTTATTTTGGTGTGGCTTCAAGAACACCGTATTTGGTATGACAACCCTAGATGAAATCGTACCCCTCAGATGAAACTGTACCCCTTCTATTGGGCAGCAGAATCAGACCAGATCATAAAGCAGAACTATCACTTCACCCTTCAGTTTTTAAAGCACAAGTCCAAAAAATATAAAGTGAGAGAATTTTGGATGACAAGTAAACTCTTTTATCCAGAATAACTTTTCTGTCTAAATCTGTCATCTGACAGGACTAGTAGGAGCTCTTTGATTTTATTAAATCAGGATAGTAAGGGCGAAGAGAGACTCTGAATGAATTCTTAAGGCTGCTTCTGGTCAACACGCAAAGCAGATTTCAAGGAGACCTTCTGTTCAACCCTCCACAGTAGGAAGCTGAGATATGAGGTAGATATGTGCACGGATGGAAAAGAAAGTAGAAAGATTCCTATCACTCAGCCTTCCCCTGACTTTGACCTTCCTTCACACTTGCAAAAAAAAAAAAAGATAACCAACGCAAGTGCCAGCTAGACTTAAAGTCCTGTAAGTAAAACTTGTGCACGGAGATATCAAGCCTTCCCTAGACCTGGGCCTCTGTTTCTCTTCTGGTTTCTCAGCCACAGTGATGTGCAGCTGCATCTGTCATGAGGCATTATGTTATGTCAGCCGTGTAATGCAATAAGAGACACAACTGGTTCTGGCACGTAAGAAAATGACAAATCAGTCTAGAGAATTTGAAGAGACAGTTTTCTGGAGGAACGCAGGTGCAGAAGCTGGGCTTTAACAAAAGTTCTTTCAAATGCAGGAAGTAAACAATAAAAAAGGCCATTTTACCCTAAGTAGGTTTTAGAAAATAGGTTTTCTATCCAAATGTTTTGCTACAGCTGCAAGCCGCAGATTCAAAAACTGACAAACAAGAATTCTTTCAAACTCCAACATGAAGTGAATGGCAGAGAGTGAAAGAGACTGAGAATTTCACATCCATTAGGATCCCACCGCTTCATTTTAATCTGGAATCAAGTGCAGACTATAAGAAATTGTCCAGTCTGTATATCTCATTGAGTCTTTTGCTAGAAGTTCAACCATTTCACGTGTTTGGAGTTGCATCCTCACATAGGAATAAGCGGTTAACAAAGACCTTAGTGAGACTGCAAACCTTTTAGCACAGAGACCATCCTACCTTTATACAGTCCCAATAAGAAAGGGTATTCCCTTTATTATCAGTCTATTATATTCTGTCTTCAGTGTCCTCTCTCGCTGGTATGGAAGGTTCTGGGTACAGCAGTACAAGTATTAAATGATCCCATATACCCCGTTACCAAGGTTAAGAGATGTTTTCACCAGATCACACACCTTTTTTGCTTCACTTTCTGCCTACTGCCATCCAACACATTGCCTCTTCTGATAAAATAATGGTTAAAAACAAAGAGGAGATTCTTGCTGTTCTACCATCATCCCACAGGACACAGCCTGAAAACTCCTCCTAACCTTCCTCACTGAAGCATCGTATAGCCTCCTACCTAAAGCCATGATATATTCTTCAACAGTCTAGTCAAAGCTTCCCGGACTGAAACTCGGGCTATGAGATCCTTCAAATGTAAGAGTGACAGGAGCAGCCCCTGAGCTACAGCAGAGGAGAGGAGGGAGAAGGTTCTTCTTTCAATGCATGAGGTAGCCTTGGAGAGCCTCCCTTCCATCTGCACACCTTCCACTGATACCAGTGGGAGCTAAGCATCAGGAGCAGGAAAACACAGAAATGTCAATGCTAAGATGAAAATTAAGAGCAAAATATGATTTTTTACATTAAAAAAGCAAAACCAAAAAAAACCCAAAACAAAACAAACAAACAAGAACTGGCATGAAAAGGTGGGTGCTGACTTCACCCGAACACCCCAGATACTTTTAATGTATGACTTTTTGTACCTCTGTGCAGCCTGGCTCACTGATGTTTTGCCAGTACTAGAGATAATCTTTTGAAATCAAATTATATGTGTGCAACATGAATTATGCTTTTGGTTTACATTGCAGCAAAACTGCACATTTTGCATTTTTTTTTTAAAGGAGGGGAAGAGAGAAAGAAAAAAATATATAATTATACGTCAAAACCAACTTATCAGAGATGCAGATAACTCCAGACATGAGGGACATCTTAACTCACAGGGAGGATATGTATTATCAGATACATACATAACAGTTCTTACTCTTGAAAAGTTACTATTGGCATGAAACTATTTTAGTGTTTTCACAGGAATGTAATGTTGCTTGGAAATAACCTACCATCACAGCACACTTACAGCTAACACTGATGACCCACAAGCTTCTTCCAGTGACGCATAGTTCAAATGTGCTCATTGTGTTTCCGCTGCATGTAAAACACTCAGCCCAGGAAACACAAGGACTTTGAAGTGGCAAGTAGGGCTCTATTATCAAAGATGACTGAAATATGTTATTTACATACAAGACTGGGAGCCAGTTATCACCCAAACTTGAAACTAAACTCCAATTTTTGTTCTTCATTTCCCTCTGTAAAGCATCTGATATAGTACCTGAGAAATCTCTCAGCAGTATTGGAACCTCAGTCACTGTTTCTAAAGTTTTCTGAACATGAAAAATACTAGGACATATAACAAAGAATCCACTGGCCTAACAAGGATTTATTTTTCCACTCACTGGCACACCAATTTAATTAAGACACCAAACCAATTAATAAGCCCTACTAATAAGACCCACTATCCATTAGCATATGAAGCTAAAGCAATTTCTCCCTGTGACTATTTATGAGAGTAGTTATTCACTTGGTAACCATTTACATAGTAACAGCACTAAAAATTACCATTGTTTGAGGACTAAGCGGATGGGAAATTAAATGCTGTGTGGTTTACATTACATCACTTTTTAAAATATATATCCAGTGAGAATAAAAAGCAAGGGAGAAATGCCTGCAAATAAGAGCAAAAAATAAATATCTCCCCATGTTTGCCAAAGACACCTGAGTCAGCCATATCCACGCATACTTAGCTAAACTTTCCAATGCCTTGGTGGCCCTGCAGACCGTAACAGATCCATAAGACATCAGGGTGACAGCAGTAACAGGCACTGTTAAAACTAAGGTCACATTTAAGCCAGTTATGTTTTCTCACTGTGCTCACAAAATCCTAGTAAATTAAAAAGAGTTAATTAGCAAGTTCCCCCCTTTAAACGGGAGAGCAGAGAGCACCAACGCCAGCTTCACCCACCTGGGACTTCCTGCAGTGATGAGCCAAGTGAAGATCATCGCCAAGTGTATTTCAAATCCACCCATGTGATATAATTTTGCAAACCTCCCTGAAGGAAAGAATCATTATTCAGGAAACGTTCTCTCCCAAGTGGTAGACACAATTTCATTTATCATCTTCTGTTAATTGCTGTCTCCAACCGTCTCGTTCCGCTAAGGCGAGCAAAAGTAAGTTTTCTGGGATGAGGCCCACCACCATGAGGAAATAGATTCAATTAGACCATTTATTTTTCGCTCTTATTTACAGCAATTTCTGTTTTTTATTCTCACTGAATCTGATCTCAGGGCAGGAATATATGTCTATGTTCAGAGGAAGCTGCTGCAGGATGCTCCCAAATTTGTCCCAGTTGCTAAGATGAGAGAGAGATGGGTCTGAATAAAGATGCAGAGAGGGAGGAAGTATCAGAAACAAAACCTCATGAGTGAGATGGAAAGAGATTTCTCCCAGCATCGTAACTGTAGCATACCTAATGTATGCTGTTTATGCTAGGCTAGTAAAAAGTAACAGACAGCCTTCCAAATCATGAAAAAACTTAGTGTTTCCAGAAGTTTCTGGGCTCCTCAATGAATTCCATCCAAATTTCATCCAAAATAAAGATACTGCAACATATTTCCCATTCCTTGGGAATTCTTGAATAAGCCAACCGTAAAGGAAGGGCTGTATAACTGAGTCTACCTATGATGTACAAATGAAGAAGCAATCTAGCTGTGAAATTTATTAAGAGATTAAAAGCACTCTTGAACTCAGCTGTTTTGTCAGCTCCCTGTCTGGCACTGATTCACTCCAGCCAAGTGGATAGCAGCTGTATTTTTTGAGGATCCTTCACAGGGGGTATTGACTAACGCTAGTTCAGTAAATTTCCACTTTCACACCTTTGTATGCAGGTGTATGTATTATGTATTTGCTTGAATGCCCTTGCTTGGCATAACTAAATATGTTTATTTCAGATGACTGCAAACACACTTCTCCCCATTGGTTCTGGCTGTCTCTGTGCTGCCCTGCTGAAGAATGCATGTGAAATTTCAGGAGATTTCATCCGCAATAAAACATCAAAGCTGAACATGAAGTTTGGTGAGTTTACTGTTGATGTGATCCTTCCCTGGGAGGAGAGAAAGGGATGAGGAGCCAGCAAAAATTAAGAGGCTAACTTTATTTTTGGCCAAGCATGTATTAATGGCAAGTTTGAAAAAAGTCAGCAGTCCACAGCGATGTTAGAATTGCACACCAGCAAATGACATAAGAATAACATAAAAATAAAAACAAAAACTCTTAGAGGTTTTGTCGGGTTGGGTTTTGATTTTGGTTTTTTAATCCAGATCATTTCAATGGTCCTGTAAAATCTTGCAACAACAGAACAGGTGGGGTTACAATCTGCAGCAAGGGGCAGGAATGAAGGAGAAAGAGCAGAAACCTCATAGAGCAACTTACCTGCAAGAAAAGCAACTATAGTTAAGGAAGCATTTACAACAAAAAGCTGCACTTAACACACTAAGTATCTGTAATTCGTGAAAAGTCTAAGTTTTGTTTAAACACATGAGTTTTCAAATTCTGAGTAGAAACTTTAATGGAGCAGAGATCCAATGACAGCTTGGCAACCAAGAAATTTCATACGTATCAGTAAAAAATCTACCATTTTCAAAAACATGGAGCTTAAAACCACTTTGTGACTCTTGCTGTATAAATATCTACTGACCTGCTGTTGATAAAAGTGAACACGCCCTCTTACATCAGAGGCAAATGAAATTTTCCAAAAGTGATTAATCGCAGCAAATAAAATCTCTCTTGCCTTTGTGCTTCAACAATTATTTAGCTTTTTAATTTAGAATTTGATCTTTAAGACAATACTGAATTTTATTGCTGAACTCCAGCTTTAGTCTATACTGACTTATATAGCAGGTGTGGTATTGTATCTACCATTTGCCCTTCAGGATATCCATGTGACATTAAGCTGCCTGAACACCAGTAATTAAATGTGAAGTGCTGTTGAGGAATGTCACAGGACACAGAGAAAGAGCAAGAATGAGTCTCTCCAAGGAAATAATTCAGAGGTGAAGGGTGGGAGGAAGGAACATGTCAGATGGGAAATGAACTCTGCATAGTTTCCAAGCTATACTCCAGAGGAAATGGTACCTTCAAACTCAATGATGCTAGAAAATGAAGGACAAAGGAAGAGGAAGGCCACAGGTTAGTGCGGGTGAGTCAGGAGTAGGCAAGAGGTTAGCGTAGAGTCCCACCCAGACAGGCTGTGGACATCAAGGCCGCCACCTGAACTTGCAATTATGATGGACTAGAAGAGGCCTGAGAAAAACTCAAACTATGCATGTGACACGAGAAAACATTTTTGACAACAAGAAAAAAATTAACCCAATTCTAACATTTCTTACTGTATTTCTTCTTTCTACTCATAAAGAAATTAATTGCTACAGAGTCACACATAACCAGGCAGAAGGTTCAGGGATGATATTAGCTTCTTTCCAGAAAAAGAAAGAAAAAGAAAAACTGTTGGTAACTGCCAGGTAATTTATTGAATCACCTGCAATGGTTAATCTCATTTTTTGCTAAGGATGAAATATTCAGGCAATGTAATTTCCAAAGCTGGAGAAAAAAGAAACCCAGCAAAAAAAACAAACAGTTACAAAAAACATAGACAATATCATATCCTGGAAAGGACTCACTAATGGATCTCTTAAACTAACTTGTGTCACCATTCAGCTAGTATTTTAATCATCAAGGACAGCTTCCTCCCAGTGTCCTGAATTCCATAAAACAAAAGTTTTAATTACAATAGTTTCCCAGCAATCCCTTGTACGTATAGCTGTGACCAACTAAAAAAAAAGTCAGAATAAAAGCATACCTCTAGCCCAGCAGCAGCACAAATAAAAGATGTATTTTGTGAAAAACTTCATTTTCCTCATTTCTGTTGTTACTGTTTCTGTTATTTTTTTCATTAGACTCCACCACCCCTGATCTCCCTAAGGCAAAGCTTACGTAAATGTGATTCTGAGCTTGCAGCACCTGCTGCAATCAGAAAAGCACTCTTTCTAAAACAGCTCCAGCAGACTGCAAGAAGCAGCAGCAACCAGGAGGCTCAGGGGAGACCTTCTCGCTCTCTACAACTACCTGAAAGAAGGTTGTAGCAAGGTGGGTGTCAGTATCTTTTCCCAAGTAACAAGCAATAGGATGAGAGGAAACGGCCTCAAGTTGCACCAGGGGAGGTTTAGATTGGATATTAGGAAAAAATTCTTCACCGAAAGGGTTGTCAAGCATTGGAACAGGCTGCCCAGGGAAGTGGTGGAGTCACCATCCCGGGAGATATTTAAAAGACATGTAGATGTGGCACTTAGGGTCATGGTTTAGTGGTGGAATTGGCAGTGTTAGGTTTATGGCTGGACTTGATGATCTTAAGGGTCTTTTCCAACCTAAATAATTCTATGATTCTATGTATTAGCAATAGCCAACTGCTAGGAACCTCGCTAAATACCAGTCTCCTTCAAAATAACTAACTAGGAAACTTCTGAGTCTTGTTTCTCTGTTTTGAAGGATCATAGTGGCAAACTCTTTCTAAAGGGGAGGGTTACTAGGCCGGCTCTGCCAGACCAAGGTGATCATTAGGCTTTCAGAGCTCCTGCAGAGCCATCACCACTCCCACTACCTCTGCCAGCCCTCACATTGCCAGCACTTCATGCCTCTTTGGGCTTCTCTACCCCAATCTTTTGGTGTGCTTCAGCCAACAAGGTGCCTCCGCTGCCACCTCCTGTTCCCCACAGAATGGCAGGATGGTACTTACAGTATTTGCAATTCCTAAAACATCAGTATGTATTTAAAAAAACAAAACAAAAAAAGACTCATTTGCTTTCTGTGAAACCTCCCATTTCTCTGGGACTTGAAAGTGTTAACGCTGTTTGTATGAAGCTGTACACCCACTGCTACATTTTTGGTTCTTCTTAATGCCAAAAATCCCTGTTCCTAAGGTAAGTGAAATTAAAGAGCTCACTGGTGCAAATATTAATCTTCTATACTACAAATATTTTGCTACCAACCAAAATGCTGTCAGATTCCTAAAGCAGCTTAGAATACATAACTGAATCCTTAATTCCTCTCCTCATTCTTCCTGATCCCTCACAGTTTTCACTATGCCATTCATGCTGAACTCTATCGTAACACTTAGATGTCCCTACAAATACATTAGGTTTCCAGAGTGATATGACTTTGGCTGTACTTGCCCTATCAACCCCAGGGGAAATGGCAGTGAACCATCTCATACAAAAACTGTGTGGAGTTTTTTTCTCTTCCCTTAGGTAAAGCACACTCATTCACAGCATATTTGCTGGCTTTCCTAAGCTTGGCCTCACACTGACTGTAAAATCGCCAGTCTGCAAGGAATACATGTAACAGGTAAACAAGTCAAGCAAGGTCACAAAGCCCAAAATGGATTAGAAATAAAAACCTCAGGTCAGCGCCTCAGGGGGCTGTTGAAATCAGGAGTGCTTCATCTACTTATACCAGCAGAAGATTTGTCACAGAAATACTTAAGTTTTTACAAAAAAAATTTCTGTTGAGTCTCTAATCTGCATTTCAGTCACCCCATACCAGACAAATGTGTCATTTTAAAATATAAGGTATCATATAACTCAGTCTCTGCTCTATTTCTCCTCTTGCCAGCATAATTGCCAGCATAATACTATTTGCTTGAAGAAAGTTACTCCCAATATATACCAGTGTAAGAAAGAGGAAAATTACCCCAAATTATTTAGTTAGAAACAAAAAATAGGTGATCTGGACCTTTTAAATCTGGGATTTGCATCTAGTGTACAGAAAAATGAATGTATGGATGCATTTAATCTAGACCATTATTAGAAATCTGATATGACCCATATTCCTATCGGTGTAACTCAGCAGGTCCTCCTGCAGACAGAGGGAAAGCTGGGAAAGCTATGAATGTGAGCCAAAGTATTATGAAATTGATACAATTGTTTTTTTCCTCCCCTAGCATTCAAAAGTATTTTTTTTTCTGAAAGGGATCAATTCTCTAATATGACTGAATTATGCACATCTCATTTACTGGAAGAAAACACGAGAAGAGTGGTTTACGGGAAGGGAAACGTATAAGAAAGGCTAAATTGGATCTCGAATAGCTGTTGTAACTAAGTATTCTTTATTTGGTTTTGACATTTTTTCACTTGTCTCTTGAAAAGTACATTACATAGGAGGAACTGCTGATGAATTTTTTGACAGTATGTCTGGTTTCTGGTTTTTTTTAAAAGGCACCTTGTAACATAGTCTCCACACTTTACATCATAATTGCATGATAGCTCAAATATTCCAGGAATCATGTGCAAAATGAGCCTTCTTTCATGTACAATCTGAAACATTCTCTGGTTGTCAATACGTAACTGCTCAACAAAGGTGGTTTTGTCAGCAGAGCTGTTGAGAATAAAACAGTAGGAGCTCTCACCAAATTGTATAAACTCCGGAAATCCAGTCATGAAGGGCTAAGTCAAAGTTTGACATGGGCCCACTTCAGCATTTTTGGGGGGATTTTGTAAACAAGCCTCAGCATCCATTTACAGGGCTGTAAGAGTGTAAAGACTGTACTGGAGCTGATCAAAATGGGGGAAAAATTTTTCAAACGTTTTATAAAAAAAGCTGTCTTTTGGGAATTTTTCAAAAAATAAAAATCCAAACTAATGCAAAGAGCACTCAGTTCTGCTCCACATGGACTGGGATGTAAACGAGAGGTACTGTCACTGGCCAGGGAACAACCAAACACCGTGTTAACTGGGGTCAGCATCCACAGATCCTACTTCCCATGATTTGTAACAAAGCAGGTTTTGGCCTTAGGTTCAAACTCCCAACCATTTCTTCCCTGAGAGGGCCTGTGTGTTTCTACTCAAGGCAGAATGGGGAACTATCCATTATGAATGTGCTGGTAAGCTCTGGAAGGGATAAAAACAACTGAGATACTGGCAATCATTTGGAGACAACAATGAACTCAAGCAAAGCCTGTAGCAATTTGTTTCATATCATACATTGACAGAATTTTGAGTTTAATAATTCTTATGGAATTATGGCTCATCGAGATGCTGCAGAATAAGTTGTGGCATGAACAGATGAGCGCACCTACACACCATCTCCAGGTGCATGCTGTTATCCCAACCCACCCTGAAGTAAACATGAAATAGGTGATATATCTTTCCTAGAGCAATCATTTCAGTGCTTTTCATTTACTTTGCACTCACAATGAGGTGAAAACCTGCACACAAACAGCTGCTATGACTTCTCACAAATTCACACCCTACCTTCTCCTGCAGTAATGTAATCATTTGCCCATGTACCTGAAAGTAACACAGACATATGTCAAATTTTACTAACAGGATCATGGCAGGTGTCACTTTAATTTGGAATTATGGTAGTGAGTTCTTCATCAGCATTTTGCTAATCATATTTGCAAAGCGTTAACATTCACAAGGTTTAAAGACAAGTATAGGCACACCTCCCTTAGGGAATATCTGCATGGCTGTGTGGTGGGCAGCACGCTGTGCTTTTGTGTGTGCCACTCTCGTGCCTTTTCCTATACACACACTATTGATATACACCTTACAAAAAGGGGCTAAAGCATTTTTAAGTGCAAAGTTAAAGTGGTTTCCACCATACAGACATGGCACTAGTGCTATGCAGAGGCTAGGAGCTAGCACAGAAAGTATTTTTAAAAATCTGTTGCATTTTTTTTCCTTCCTAAACCTGAAAGCCTCTGTTGTTCATAAGTTTCTGAAAGGTTTTTTTCCCCACAATAGCATGGCCCTTTAAAGTGGCTGGTAAAATGCTTCAGCACAGAAGGCATGAAGGGCATACATTAACACACATTGATTACTTGTATTTTTAAATGTAAATGTGGTCTGCTCAGCTTCTAATAG
The DNA here is from genome assembly GCF_018139145.2 of Gymnogyps californianus. Taxonomy (NCBI): domain Eukaryota; kingdom Metazoa; phylum Chordata; class Aves; order Accipitriformes; family Cathartidae; genus Gymnogyps; species Gymnogyps californianus. The sequence continues at coordinate 19,755,809 of NC_059479.1, forward strand.
AATTATGACAGTAGCAGCTAGTAAACATCATTGACATCCAATTCTCTGTTCTGAAGCTTTACAATACCTCTGATTCTGCAGTTTTTATTGGGATAATATTCATCATGCAAACAGAAAACTACTCCAAAACACAGTAGGTTCTGTTTCTCAGATGTGGGGATTTCAGACATATTTTCCTCAGGCACTAAAGTCTTTGACAGAGGTGATGGGGTTCCCTGGCAGTTGCAGCATAGCCCTGATAGCCTGCGCGCGTGTGTGCATGTCTTCAGCTCCACCTTCTCCTGAAAGTGGCAATTCAGATTCAGCTCAGCAGCACTCCCACCCCATCAACCAGTCCTCCTCTCCTCTGAGAACAAAGTAGCGGGCCACAGTATGTCTACTGAAAATATCTTAAGTGAACTGCCGCTGGTAGTAGATATACCACAGGCTGGAAATCCCACTCTTTGCTACATGTATCCAGTGCTCCTACTCTCACCAGTTTTCTTTCCAGCCACGAAATGGATAGTTTCATGCTACCTGTCTTCTGGAGTCCTCTCGTGCTAATTTCTGCCCTGTGACAAGCACACAGTGCCTGGTCGCTGTGGCTGCCACACAGTTGGGCAGCTGCAAGCCTTGTCCTCACTGCCTGAGCCCTTATCACAGCGCCCTGGAACAGAGATCCCCTGTCTGAAGTCCAAAGCAGAAAGACTTCATGTTTATGGTTTAGCTCTAACTTAATTCATGCAATGGTACCTAACTCTGCAAATACCAAAAATCCAGCGGGAAACAGGAACTACTCCTATCTAATTTCTCCCATTTTAAAAACAAGTGGGTTACTGGCAGAAATTTGAACCACGCTGACTAACAGTGCCACCTTGCCTCACACTAGCTGGTGCCCTGTGCATTTCTAGCCTGTGCTCTTGATGACACAGGGGCACTAATACAGTCAATACATTATCTCTTAATGTTCAATAGCTTCAATCAGAGCGTCCCAGGACTTGTCAGTAGTGATCAAGCAGTTAACAGCTCCACAGCCAGCCTAGCGATGTCCAGATTCTCATGCACCGTTGATAAATCTGCAAATTTTCCCTCGGTCTGATAGGAGACTGACCTTTTCATCCCCCCAGGTAACGCACAAACACCACTCTCTATCAGTCAATAACCCTGTGCTCTTTTGACATTCTTTTGAATCCATATAGTTAATTAAGGTATGTATGTATATCCAAAATCTATAGTGATTAAGCCTGGATTACAGAGCCCTTTCCTCGCTCAGTCTGAATAACCATGCAAAATATGAATATCCAGACAAAGAAAGCTGCTCCAGTTCCTGTGTATTTATTTGGCTTGAGATCTGCCATCAAAGAAAAGAGTGTCATTACTTGAGCACCAGGCCTTAAGTGATAGATTCCAAGTGCATCATTTTTAGAGCCATTAAAGGTTATCAGGCCTATATGGTTGCTAAGATACCATGAATCATGAAGGAAAATATAAGATAATGGTAGGCAGACACTGTGATGTTTATCAGAGTATGTCCTCTGCATCTTTCTTAATAGCATCATGATTAGGATCATTTTCAAGAGTTCCCATCTATTTTCCAGCTAGGTGCAAGAATGCAACTGCATTAAGTTGGCAAACATTGTTTATAATTCATATTTTGCCAAGAGTAAATGAATTTGTGGAAGTCAAGATTTGTAATTGCTATAGCAGAATTTATTAATAAGTAAGAGCGTGTGTCTGTGTGCAGGTTTCTTTCCTGGCTATTAAATAGTATCTTCAGACTTGGAATGAAATCATCCTTCATTGATTTCAAGTATATTCTGTGATAACACAGACTGTGCTTTCAAAGAGTTTTTAAATTAAATTTGTAGCTGAGGTAATTGCTGTTGCAAAATTATGCAACTAAAGTAAAGCTTTATGCTGCAGCTTTCTTGATATTATAATTTAACTGCCTCTTTTCTAAATCATAAAAGTGTGAGATGCCAGATTAGGGAAAAGCATTAGGTTATTACTGAATTATTTCATGTTTTATCTCTGGAAGTAGGCTGTGAGAAGCAAAGGGATGAATCCGCAGTGCAGTGAGCAGTGCTCACTCCATACCCCACAAAGTCCTCTCTGGGTTCACTCTTCCACTGCTCTAAAATGGTGAAGTCCAAGATGGGAAAAGGGGTGCAAATCAGCCACTCTCTCTGACTTGCTGTCCCCACAAATAAGACCATTTACAAGGATGTAATTCCTGCACCAATGGACAGGAATAGTCAAACAAACTATTATTAGAAAACTTAATAGGTGCTTCTTATCTGCCATGCAGGAAACCCACAAACTTGTGGACAACATCTCCCGTAACCCACAATATTGAGCCACACATGGCAACCCTAAAGAAAGTCTTGGAGTTGGCCTCACTGGATTACAAGGTACTGAAGAGAAGTTTTCTGGCTAGAAAGCAGTATTTCTCAAAAAGAAATTCTTCTCAACTGAATTGATTTTACACCACAGCCATTAAAACCTCATTTTGAATTATATAGGATCTCCCTTGTAAAAAGAAAGAAAAAAAAAAAGGTAGGATGAGAAAATTTTAGATGTTCCCACTTTAACAAGGGGGAAACTAGGCTGACTTCTTGGCAAAGCACTTTGGCTGGTGTGATATCCATCAACTAAAAGTCATACCTCATGTGTAGATGTGATAATCTCATCTAATAAGATGAGAAAGAAGAGGTCTTACTTTGGAAAGGAGCAGTAGAAGTTATGCTATTGTAACATTATACTATTACAACATTATATCTGCATGGTATTCAAAGAAAGGCATACAACAGAAGCAAGACAAAAGCTAGATAGGCGGATTTCCCTTATCCAAGCCTTCAGATAAAGCATCTTCTCATTCTGCACTAGAGAGGCATTTTAATATGATTTGCCAACTACCTTTCCCAAGACAAAACAAAATACAGCTCAGGTGAGCAAAGAGGCTGGAGACACACAGCACAAGACACCAAGCAGCCCAGGAGATCAGTGTGACATTATGCTACAACAATTAACCTGCATCTTCTATGAGGTTTAAACTGGATCTCCCACAAAACAAGACTAGTGACACCTTCCTGGAACTATCCCCTCCGTGTTAGTACATGTTTGTTATATTAGCTTGCAGTTCTGACTCGAAGCAAGGTTTCTGTGTCCTTGACAAGAACCACAAACAACTGCCTTGTAATCTAACTCTTTCAAGAACACTGGACATTTAGACATTCGTTTAAAAATCAGAAGGTCGGTAGAGGAGCCTAAGAGAGACCCACTCACAACAAAGAAAAGGGGCAGTAATATTTCTAATTTTCCTGGCACCTGCAAAGATGAATACACATTGACATCTGAGTACTGTAACTTTTTAAAAGTAAATGAGCCTTGAAGATTATCTCTCAGCTAAAATGTACCCAAGGGCTTGCTTTGCAATGTTTCTTTTTTAAAGAATGTTTGTTTTAACATTATTGTTGCAACCAGCCAAAGAAAAATGTAGAGCCATCATAAAAAATATGAGTAGATACCCAGTTGTTAGAGTTGGTTTAGGAACAATCATAGGAGTGATGGACTGTGTGACCCAGGAGAGGTTCCTTCCAACCCTAATGATTCTCAGAATTGATTTTCTTTTGCAACTCAGTTTCAGTTAGTGCTTTAGAAAAAAATAAAAAGGGTTAGATCAATGCTAGCTTCAATGACACAGCCATTTCAGCTCCTGCAGCATTTTCTCACCGTGGCAATCTCTTTATTTTCTTTTTTGTATGAAGACCATTCTCTACTTCTCTGTTCCTAGTTGTACATAAAAATAAGGGGTTGGGCTCCTAGTTTGCTGACTCCAGGGTTGAATGCAACATCAATACAAATTAGTTAGCAGATAAAACTCTGAGTAAACCTCTCAGAGAGTGAGTGTATAGTTGTTCTGCCCACAGGTCGGGAGAAGTGATCTTTGCATTCATTATCACGCTTGCTAAATAGAAGCTCTTCTAGCCAGAAGCTAGAACAGAATTGCACATATAAGAAAGGTGCCTATCTCCAGAAAGATGCATTCTGTAAATTTAATATTGCAGAATATCAACCCAGGTCCGTACAAACTGATATTTCCACTGCCAAAATCTGGTAGACTCTTAAAAACAAATTTCCAGCACTTCCTCACTTTCAGTCAGCAGTCTAAAAGGACAGCATTATACCCCTGCTTCCTTCCCTTTTCAGTCCATTGACATAATAGTCCGGGCCTAAACAAGAAAAGAAAACTAACCCCAAACTATCCCCCCTATGCCTTTCTAATGAACTGTTATTTCTACCTTGTTTTCTATAGCTTCTGTCTTTCCTTTCGGTATCCTGTGATACAGCTCACAAAAGGGAGCCAGAAGTCATTGGGCTGCATCTCTGCTATAACATTGTTTCATGCTGTAAATCAAACCCACGGCGTGAGCCTGCTATTGCTGAAATGTTCATAATTCACTGAAATGTTCATAATTCGTATTCACCACACTCTAAAATACCATCTACTGTGTATTGTCCAAATCCCTGCGGCAGGAAGACTCACTGACCTGATCGCTACCCTGCGAGTCTTCACATCCACACTGTGGTGTGCGCCTACCACAAACTGCACTCTGTCATCTGCCTCATATGAACAACTTACCACCCCAGCACCTACTGTGTAAGAGTTTTACTCTACAAGCTCTCCTAACTTGCTGCTGCACTCACCTTCTGAAACCTTCTATTGCTACATCTGCAGCAACTGCTTTTTTTTTTTTCGCCCTCCACACTGCCTAAGTATAGCCGTCTATATGGTGTCTATATGGACTGCTGTAATATGGCTGGAGAATAGTGAAGAGTAACTGCTGCCTGTAGATCAGGAAAAAAAAGAATTGGATGGACGCTGGGGATATCTCAGTGTCCTGAGTCAAGAAGGTTTGCGATGAGCTGTAGAGACTAGCACTAACTCATCAGGACTGGCATCTGGGACAACCACAGTGAATACAGAATAGTTTATGGGCATCCCAAGTTCTCCCTTTCGAGGCAGCTGCCCATAAGTTAATTGCAGAGCAAGAGGCCCAGGTATTTCTCAAGGAGCCAAGCTGGTTGGAGGTATAAAGAAGTCTGCTTAAAAACAATAATTAAAAAATCAGAACACCAACGGTTTTAGTGCGCCACATAGTGGCCTTCTCCAAATTGCCTCTCACAGCCACTGAGATTAAGCACAGAACAGCCTCCTTTTTGTCTCTTTTTTGAAAAGAAGGAATTGCAAGATGGAAAAGGAAAAACAGAAAGGTGTAACACCAAAATGCTCAATAAGGCTGAATGCCCAATACTGAGATGAATAATTTGCAAGATTTGTGACTTTCTACCATGCTGCCTATTTCTCCTGAGGTATGAGGGCTTCAGCCATACAGGATGCCTGGAAGCAGCTGAAGAGAGTTGAAGGGTGTAGAGGGACATGAGCTACCCCAAGCATTCTCATGGCCTGCCATGACTGTCTTTGACCTGTAGCATGGTCTCATCGGGAGAGCAGGCAGTTTGCTGCTAAAGCTGCATGCTATGCAGCAAAGCGGCACATTAAAGGTGTAGACAGTCAGGACCCCACATTGAAGCAGGAACCATTACAAAATGACAGCACAGATGCACCCACTTTGATATATTCATCCCTGGGAATGCTGTCCCGCTGCTTCATTTGCCCTAGACACTTTGTACCTCGTTGCAGGCATGACTGAAATTTGAAAATCTAAGCAGCTGGAGGCAGACCTCTCCCTGGCAAGCCCTGTGGAAACCTCCCTCAGGCAGAGTTCGTAACAGTCAGTCTCCTCTAGTATTTGTCATGTATCTTATTTTTGTATTTCTCACTTTAACAGTTCTCCATACCAATGAGAAGGCAAAAGCAAGCTGTATAGACAAAAACTGGCATGTCTGTACAGTAGCAAGGCTGGCTATGCTTTTTTTAAAACGGTTTATATAGCTGTTTATATTAAATGTTAGTACTAACTTTTGCTTTGGCTTTTCACATGTTAAGACATCTCTTCAGCTCCAGACAGAAAACCTTAGCTGTGATCTAACCTCCAGCAGGCGATGGCAGTGCTGACACCCTTTCTGTGTTGCTCGAACAGCCTGTGAGCAGTTGCAGCCCAGGCCCTCTGGCTCCTTTGTGTTATTGCTCTTTTGTGTTGTCCCCATTTAAGTGCTGATGCTGAGAATTAGCACAAGAAAGTTTTCCCATACTTGCCTGGTCTCACTCGCCTATCTCCATAGGGTGGCTCATGAGTTCCCGCAGTCAGCGTATACTATCTTGTATTTGTCTGACACAATTTCATTCACCTTGTACCAATATAATCCAATCAGTTTATATCGCAGAACTAAGACTTGCAGTATTTTGCTTTCGGCGTGCCATCTTTCCGTTCTGCCTTCCAGATCTGTCAGCACCAAACATTTTAACAGGTCCAAAGTTACTTGCTCATTGTAGGACATTTACATAATTCATGGCTTTAAGCACTGTCACAAATCCAAGAAAAGTCCCTGCCTTGTGTGATTTTTTCCACTGTGCTGCCTTTCTTATCACACGCATCTCCTATATCTTTTTTTTTTTTTCTTCTGCTTTTCTCTATTAATCCCCAGGAAGTTTCTCTCTCTCCCTCTCCTCCTATTCTTCTCCCACTTTCCCATAACTCCTCCAACTTCTTGGATTTCCATCAACTCATCATGTGGAAATGTATGTAATAATACAATTTAAAGAAGTAGCCTACTCTGTTCTTGATTTATTTTATCCCAGTCATACTGTTCCTATTGCATTTGCTGTTTTCCAGACAGGCAATTTCTAGATGACACATGCATGGAAGCAGCACATATCCAAAAAGTATTGCTACTTCACATAACACAGTATTTGGCATGGTCTTATAAATGTGTTGGTGGCCTTGCACAGGAATTGAGGATTAAAACCAGCTGGTCCCAGAGACTGTTGTTTTGAGTCTCCTTAGTTTACATAAACCCATTGCCTCACTGACTTTGAAGTCACGTATGATGATGTGTAAATGGCAGATGACAGCCTGTACGTTGTTAGTATATTTTTTTGTAAATCCATTAAGAAATTCATTAATACTTCAAGAATTCCACTATCCCCTTTGATCCCACTTCTCATTTTACTGTTGTAGTCTAACCTTCTCCTTGACTGATCACTGGCTTTTTATTCTTCTGAGGAAAGTATATTTATTCCAATACTGGATCTCAAGCACTTTAGCTAACAATATCTATAACGTTCCTTCAAATATCAGTTGCCTGCTCCAGCAGATTTTCTTCTGTTTCTTCAGGTAGTGTGAGACAGTTTCATTTGCCCTTGAAGAAATGCAAGATGTTTAGGACAGATTTCTGGGTTAAATCTGAAGGTGTGGTAGGTAGGCATATTGTTCCTGAGCAGCTGGTACCATGTAAATACTTGAGAAACATTGCAGAGAAAGTCCCCTCTTTAGCTGCAGATCAGGTGTAGAGTGAATCTCCAATAGTAGTTTTGCTACTAAGGATAAGCTGTGATTAAAACTGCTTAAATATTTTTACAACAATAGAAAGTTTTTCAAAAGAGTTAAATATTTAATTTCAACATTTTCAAAATGAAACCTTCTGGCACTTGCTTTAAAAATGGTATTTCTCCCTTGAAAAAAAAAAAGATCTACACTTGCTATAGAATTAAAGGGAAAAAAATAAGAAAAGGGTTACATCACATAAAAAAGGGGGGGGGAATATTCCTTTTTTGACCAGCTATAGTCCTGAATAAGAGAAGAGGCAAATATTCTGGAAGGAAGCAAGAAAAAGAAGTATTTCTTCTACTTTCCTGTTACTGAGAATCTGTCATCCAAGAATAATAAAAGATTTTTAGAAGAACTGTATATTTCTCATAGTGCCCTGAAAAGCAGCTTTTATTGTGGGCAAAAGACCTAACATGGAAAGTAGATCTGGTCAAAACTTAGAATTTCCATTGGCCTGAAATACTGACATTGTAGAAATTGTTTAGCTCATAGTCAGGGTAAATCGGCCTTCTTCCTCCTAGAAGGAACATTTAATAGAAATTCTCTTGCTCCAGACAACACTATGTTTCCAAAATTCCTCCCAATACCAGAGGCTGCTGACTGAAATTTGTGTTGTTTTGTCAGTCTCACAGTTCCCACAAACCACTTTTCCTGTGTACCAGACACAGAAACATGAAGAGAGTCCCAGCTTTTTCAGTTGAGCTGTTCTGGCTTTCAGATCCCCAGTTTTTAGAAGTTATGAAACTATCTTGGCTCCAAGACAACTCAGGGCTTCTAGATTTCCTGCAATGTGCTCATTTTGAAAAACAGACGTTTGCAGTCATTGAACCATAAAATACCAACCGTCTGCAGCGCACAATCCAAGGAGTTTGCAGCATATCGCAGAAAGCCAGACTTCTCTTTTGACTTCTGCTCTGAGTTTTACTTCTGAGTCATCCTACCTGTACCCCATGGGTTCCCATCCTCCTCACCTCTGCCCAAATACACCTTTCTTCCTTCAAATACCCTGGTAAAAGAAAATCTCAATAACAGTACACTATCTGGAGATCATAATGAAAATAAAAAAATTACTTGCACACCCATCAAATTTTATCTTTTCAAAATGCTATAAAAACATCAGGTCGTGTCCCCAGGAAGTAAAGTCAGCAAAGTGTCATGGAAATGGGCATAGCTAGTCCACTGTACACAGTCCCCTAAATAATTAATCCATACAAAACCCCAGTGAAAGAGAAGGGAGAGTTTTTTGTGACTCGCCTAAATCTATTCAGTATGCTTGTCTAATAAATGATAGTCCCTGGGGCATCCAGATATGAACAGCAAATGAGAACTCCGAAATTCACTGTTCTAGTTTTGGGTTCAAAACTCAGCCTCTAGAGCAGCTTACCTCCCAAAGGGAAAAATTCTGTCCTTGTAAGATTTTTCACTATTCTTGACACGAGTTGATTGATGTACTGTTTGCATCTCACACTCAGAATCAATGTTACAAGACAGAAGAGCTATATTCTGATGTTTCACATGCACCAGCTCTCAAATTATAGAGGAGGAGGAGCTGCAATTTGACCCTTTCACTTTCAGTATCTGACTGATGGCCATTTTACAAAATTATGTTCCCATTTTCCTGATTTACAAGATCACTAACCCATAAGAAATAGTTTTCAAATGATGAGCTACTGAATGCACAGACTAGCCTCCTCATCACATTCACAAAATGTTTTATCCACAGAGATTTTCGTGTTCTGTTCCATTTAGTCTTTTCTGTCGTTGCAGTCTTTAAATATTAAAAAAAAAATACTAAATTGGTCTTTCCTTACATGATAGGAGATAAGAAACAGTATAACCCAGTCACTTTCAGTCCACAGCTGGAATATCGCACACATTGTCAGTTTAATTGTGTTCATTACTCAGATACAATTTCACTAGCAAAAACTTACCGAGAAAGTCAACGATACTAAGTACTTTGCACTCATTTCTCTGCATCATAACACACAAGTGTATAAACTGATATGTGCAGTTTTTTATACACCTGAAAGTTCCAGTGAAACTGCACAAAGCTTAGTTCCAAATAAGCATCTTTACTAACGATATGCAAACCAGCAGTGCCTCGCTGCCTCCACACACTGGGGCTCTTTTTAGAGAGAGGATCTACAAGGGTCACTGGTTGCCCAAAAGGAAGTTAAAAACTTGTGTACTGCACCTGGGAGCAAGGATGCAAAGCTCGCTCCCACGCCCATGGAAGTTTTATGGCACATTTCCCATTGGCTTCAGTGACATTGGATTGGGCACACGCTAACAGCAACATTGTCCATGTTCCAAAAGGCCTTTTCAAGTGAGTATGGCATCACAAATTTTGTAGACTCAAATAAGAGTTTCTATTCTCATCCAAAGCCTTTAGGAGTCAAGCATTCCTGAGACAGGCTTAAAAAAGAAATGAAAGTACACAGGTTGGAGCAGAGCAGAGGTAGAGGGACTGAGAACACCAATTTTGAAAAATATTTTGATTTCAAGGTTTTCATGTCACCAGAGGCTAAGAAGTAAAATGAAAATTGGTAACCTGGGGAGAAAATATAATCTCTATATTCCCATTAAATTGAAAACAGAAGTACAAATCTATCTTTGGACTAATAAATTAATCAATCATCTAACAGCACAATACTGTTTTTATCATCTATGCCAAGTGCAATTAACATCAAACAGGGATGATCCAGTAAAATCATCCATTACTTAAATAATAAGACACCATTTTCCTTAATAGGAAGTCCCATAACACACACACACATATACAAATAGCAAATTAAAAAGCCCTAATAGTAGTCCTTCTATTGGCTTTTACACATTATCATTACTCATTGATTGCCATCATGCATGTTTAATTATGAAGACAATGATCTGACCAAAGCATTTTACCATCTATAATTGTGTAAGCTTTTAACAACGCACTCTGGCAGTCCTTGTCATCTGGTCTGAAAAATTATCAAATAACTAAGAGCTACCTTTAGAAAACACTATCATTCCCGTTGACAGAAACACCCAGCGCCTGTTGAAGTTCTTTCACAACGAGTCTCTCCAGCTCAGAGTTACGCACTCCTCCGAAATACCTGCTTGCTATAATAGTGAGAAATGTGGCTTTCATTCCCACTACTTCTTTCTGCTTGTCATTTTCATTGGTTGAAATTCAGATTAATATAGCTAATATTGGACTCTAGCCATAAGGTCTTTTTTGGTTGGTTGGTTTAAAAAGACTCTTAATTGGTTCAGTCAATTATGAATTATGGGCTCAACACAAAACCCCTTGAATTTAAGTGGACAGACTTTCCTTGCCTTGCATAGATTAAGTCTTCTACTAGCAAGGGAAAATCAAGCCTTTTCTCATCCACTTTGATTTAAATTTCTACACAGGTGCATATCACAGTAGCCTCACCTAGAAACTCAGCGAGTTTTACAATCTTTGCTAAGGAACAGTAAAAACTGGCTTCACTGATTTTCTCCTTTTTTCCTTCAGACATTTCAGGAGAGCTCTGGAAGGAGATTAAGTGAAGGAACAAAGCAAATGATCCATATGCTTGTTACCAGTCACGTAACTGGTCCATTAGCATTGCAAAACTTGTGAGGTTTCGTGCTCACTTCTCCTGCATTTCTCTGCTTAAATGTAATGTAGAAACTTTATACCTCACACCTGATGAAAACCCATTGTGCTGGTTTTGGTTGGGATAGAGTTAATTTTCTTCACATGGGGCTATGTTTTGGATTTGTGCTGGAAACAGTGTTGATAACACAGGGATGTTTTAGTTATTGGTGAGCAGTGCTTACACAGAGGCAAGGCCGTTTCTGCTCCTCACCCCACCCCACCAGCGAGGAGGCTGGGGGTGCACAAGAAGCTGGGAGGGGACACAGCCGGGACAGCTGACCCCAAAGGGATATTCCATGCCATATGACGTCATGCTCAGCATAGAAAGCTGGGGGAAGAAGAAGGAAGGGGGGGATGTTCGGAGTGATGGCATTGGTCTTCCCAAGTAACTGTTAGGCATGATGGGGCCCTGCTTTCCTGGAGATGGCTGAACACCTGCCTGCCGATGGGAAGTGGTGAATGAATTCCTTGTTTTGCTTTGCCTGTGTGCGCGGCTTTTGCTTTGCCTGTTAAACTGTCTTTATCTCAACCCATGAGTTTTCTCAGGTTTACTCTTCCAATTCTCTCCCCCATCCCACCAGGGGGGAGTGAGCGAGCGGCTGTGTAGTGCTTAGTTGCCGGCTGGGGTTAAACCACAACACCCATATTTCTGGGAATGTTGTAAGCATGGCAGAGAAGAATCAATTTGATTTTACAGAAAACTTAGGCAAACAAACAAACAAACAAATGAAACAGAAAACCCCAAGCCATTTGTGTCCCTGCAAATACTTTGCATGTGGAGCCACGACTACAAGCAAGTTAGTAACACCCTACACATCTAAGGACTGCTTGGTATAACCAACATAAGAAGAGTCCCATCTCATCTTTGCCTATCTTCCTTGTAAAACTTCAACCCTTCAAAACAGAAAGAAGTCACAGGGAAAGATAAGGGAACATGGAGAATCCTTGGCCTGGGCCTGCATGGGCCTTCATGGAGTGGAAGAAGCAATGAAATGTCAAAGTCCAGAAAGCCGAGACCTGTGGTATGGAAATGGGGGAAGAAGAGCAAAAGGAGGCTGTGCTCCTCTGCTCCTATGGCAGAGGACATGACGGGACATTTCAAAAAGTCCCCAAAATAAGAAGGGAGGATAAGGTTGCAAGGCCCATGTGTGGTGCTTACAGCCAGTTCAGCCAGCAGAATTAAAAGGGAGGTAATCTGCTAGTTCAATTTTTTTTTTAGACTTAAGTACTTCAGAGCAAGGATTCTTCTTTATACTTTGCTCAGCACAATGAAGACACATGTCTTTGTGTGCCTGTGTGATGTAAAGAACAGGGGCAGTACCTAAAGAACAGTACCTAGGGCAAACAAGGTGGCTGAATACATCGGGGAAAAAAAAAATCCTATTGTCAATATATTTTTTCCTTCTCAGTGCTTAATGTTTACTGTCCAGGGTATTTAAGGCTCGAGTTTTGCATTGACTTCTTTAGGACTGATGACAGGCTTGAAGCTAAACACACATTTAGATGCTTTGGCACAGCAGAGACAATAAGCCCAGCACAGCAGAGGATTAAATCTCAACTATAGTCACTACAGCCTTCACATTGCTTTATTGCTAATTTTTGCACATATGTCTGTGATGAGTTACAGGGCTCTGACATATGGTGAGTGCACCTGCTAAGTTAGCCAGGGCTATTGCCTCAAACAACAACGGACACTTATGGCAGGATCTGCCAGGGTATAAATAAGGAATTATAATGTCCCTCATGATGTAGTGCTTTGCATTCCCCAAACAAACACAGCACCATGGCACTGTAATAATCTCAGATAAACAGTCTAAAATGTTTTGTAAGCGTGCTACAGAATAGATTCATCACTCTCCCACAGTTAACCAAATTTATTATTAATTATCCAAGATTTAAATTGATAAAGTATGTTATCAGGTTTTTGGTATGGTGCTCATTTGCATGATTTGGGGTGGAATACCAGCAGACCACTTATCTGCCCACACTCACATTTTCATCTACAAAATTACATATATCGCACAAGAAACTGGCAACCGCATCTGCGAGAGGGAACCATAAAGTTCAGCTAGTCTTTATTACAGAGCTCGGCAATAGCATTCACACTGTTCCTTTAGCAACAAAATCCCTAACCTGTACTCTCTGCATTTCCCATTTACATTCACCCACTATCCAATTAACGTCCCGTTAAGCTGCTCACCTGCAGAGCCTCTTATTCCCAGGTCTCTGCAGCATAGCTTTAATCCCTCTGCTACACACACCTTATTGCAGGACCTACATTGTTGTAGTTCTTGATGCTTTTTCAAGTCCAAACAAATTGCCTCTCCAGCATGTTTTCCAGCATCTTTAAAGAAGTTATTCTTTACCAGATCCTTTGGGGCCTACCCGTACAGTAGATTCTCTCAATCACAACTGTAGTCAGGCTTTTAAAACAACCCTTTATATACATCAGATAGAGCTATTCACCATGTTTATTCTTCTGTGTTTCAACAGACTTGTTTTGGCATTGGCCTCTTCTGCCAGATTGGAAATAGTGTGACAGCAGCACTGCAACTGCCCACACGGTGACTTTCTCTGTAATACAGCTTTTTAGGACAAAGAATCTCAAGCTCAAATCTCAGAGACTTCATGGCATTTAATATCCCATCTCTAAATCTGCTCCCCAAAAGTACGTTCTGGATTGTATCTGCAACTACAAAATGGAAATTTTTGTAGGAATTCACATTCTTCTTCTATTTCAATTAGCAGAAAAATCGCAAATAAACTATTTCAGTCATAAACATCAGGAAGACAGCTTCTAAGATTTCAATACAATTAAATCCAAACCTCAGAATCTCATCTTCACTTTGGACTTGAATCCCATTTTTTTTGTGTTCTGGGCATCCATATCATTTTATATTGTCACATGTAATACCATATCCTCAGTCACAAGAAAAAGAATTTAATATTTTCATTTTATCCAGTTCTGTTTATTTTTGTAAGGGTATTGAATGTGTGGCTAACACCACTGAAGTAATTAGCACAGTATTATTTTTTCTTTAGTGTTATTTCCATAGAACTCTGTACACTCTGGGGGTCTTTTTACAAGACTTTTTTTTTTACTCCTCAATTAAATTACTCCCCATGCTTACACCTGAGTACACAGAATATATAATTCTAGTGACATAATTCAAACTCAGGCTTTTGAAGCTCCCCTGTCCTAGTACTGCTAGCAATTTTTGTCTATGGAAGATTGGAAGACTCTCCAGAGCATATTACTGTCAACATCTGCCAGAGACACTGTGCAATATTAGTCAAGGCATCTTTAATAATGCAAGAAAGGTCAGCAGCCCACAGAATATCAAGTTGAATATCGAAGAATTATGAATCTTTTTCTCTGTGCAGATTTCATAGGTATTCTTTAGGGTTTTTTTCTGATTCATTTTATGCCAACAATAGTTGGGGTTTTTTTGTTTTCAGTGTATGCCAGAAAAAACGAAAGGAAAAAAAAAAAAATCTTTCTCATCAAATGAGAGTAAGCATGTATGTATATACAACACTGCTTATATGTCAGTGCATAAAAAACAGCATAGGGATCAAGTATGTAACACTCTCTTTACATGAAATGCTGTTTGTTTCTAATAATTCAATTAGAAATTGCTTTGTAATTCCAGGCGGGAAAGGTGGAAGCCAGGGCTAACAACCGCGCAAGCTGCCCCCTCTCCAGGCCATTGAACACAAGGAGCTAAATTCCATATTTTGTTCTTTTCATGCCACCAGAGTTAATGTTGCTTTACAACTAACAGGTTTTTCCTGGAACAACTCAGGATGTGATCACATAACAAGGCCTTGACCTTTTGGCTACATAATGCTTTTGTGATCAATAGCACAGAAATTAATGTGTTTATCATATCAGAGCATTTTAAAAATTTCATACATACAGTCACTAATTACCTCAAATGCCCATGATACTGCATTTCAAAGTGCTGGTCCAGTGCTTTCAAAATTCTGCACAGGAATAAGTTGAATTAGGCAGTCTGAAAAATCAAACCCAACTAATTTCTTCTGTTCTCCCCAGGTCATTAATCTTCATGGGACAAATTACCACCGGCAGCTCAGCAGTGTGGCACTGATGGACTGGGGAGACAACAAAGCCACTCTGCCATAACGGAGAGGAGTATTTGTCTCGTATCCTCTGCACCTTCTTCCCTGAAATTTCCCCTCATTTCCTTTGGCTTTTTGGTGTAAATTATTAGAATGTATGATTTTTTCATTGGTCTTTTCTTAGAATTATCCATTCAAGCTCACATTGAACCATCCTCTGCTGACAACTATACGGCCACTTTGATTGCAATTTGACAAAGCAATTTTGCAAGTTTTAAACTGTATTTATTTGTGTTCTTCTATTCTATACCATTCCATTCTATATTAGAATAGCAGAACTATTCTAATAATGTTTACAACCTTAGAAATTACACAGGATCCTGGTATGGTGTTAGAGGCAAAATATTAGTATTAAACTAAAAGGCTGTTAGCTGAATTCAGGGGGGTTTGTCGTGATGAAAATGTGAGCTTTCACCACAAGTGTGGCAACGATGCAGAAAGATGAGTTCCAACTTGATAAAAATAAAAATTTAAAATCTAATTAGAAACACAACACTAAAAAGTCTATTTAATTTTCGCAGACAAAAATTATGCTCTTTTCAGTGTGGTATGCTGTATGTGCAAATTACCTTCAGGTCACATTTCCTTTTGTCTGAAAGCTTAAGGGGAAAAATACACAAGCCTTTTTCTTTAACCTATAGCAGTACAGCCAAAGGCACTGATGAGGTCACAACAGTACGTAATAAACGATCAGTAAAGAAAATGGTGCCATATGTTGCTTTTCCCTGGCTGTACTTAGTTCTCTGGAAAACGATCAACAATAGTTGCAGCTAAATCGCGTCATATTTTTTGTGTTATCAAATGAGGTTAAAAAGTCATGTAAATAAATATACATGAACTAAACAGAAACAGCTGGAAAGTTCCCAGAAGGGACCTCTAACAACCTCCAAGTTGGACGGACCATGGTAGATCAAGGGATCATTATTAAGATTAAAGGCTTACACCAAACCTGCTGTGAAATTCAATCTGCTGAATTGTAAGTGTTGATGGCACAAAATGGAAAGTACTAAATGGTGGCATTTATTAATTCTCTAAAAAGAAAGGTGACAAGAGAAAGAGGCTACATTTTCTACATTCCCATTGTGCATGGTACTATTTGCTGAGATAAAGAACTCTGTAGGTACCTCCTATGAAAATTAAACATTTCAAGCAAACTCTTTCTTGTATTGACTTTCTGGGAAAAAAATTATCAGCATCATTAGGGCTTTTGGGTTTTTTTCCAAAGCTTTAGACCAACTTCATTTTAGAGAAACACACTACAGCGGTGATTGGAGCTAAATCTAAACTCCTACAAGCAGGTGCTTTTTTACCTTGGCAGTTTGACCTATGCTATTCCAATTGCATTTGATGGGATTATGCTGCTGTGCCTAACATACACCTAAGATGACAGCTGTCTGAGTCTGCAAGTGTTACTCAGTGTCTCACCATCCTCGTGGGATACCTGCTCCCTGAATTGTGTTTCTAAACCAAGTTAGAGAAATGTTCTACAAGTCCCCTGCAAAAGAGAGGCTCTGCGTCTCTCCTGTGGGGATATGTTAACAGTGTGTTTACACTGCAACCGATTTCCCCGCACAGATTGTCACCCTCTGTAACTCACTCAGTGCTTCGAATCTAAGATCTGTTACCAGCCAAAAAGTCCAAATGTTTAAAATCTCAAAAATCTCTCTTGAATGTTCTGCAGTTCCCTTCTTTTGAAAGTCAATCTCTTATCCCCAAAGAAGAGAGTGTGACAGTAATTAGTTATACTTGTTGAGAGATTTACATGGGAAGAGTTCCCTCCACAGACAGGCCATGTGGAATTTATGTATATTTGGAAAAATATTTAGACTTCTGTCATGGCTTTGCCATCTGTATTCATTGGCAATCATAGTCCTCAGGCAAAGACCCATGCTGACAATGTAAATTAGGTCACAGTGACATTGGTCCTCTGGGAATGCCAGAAAGCCTTCAAAACTGCTGAAGAATAAGTGCATCCTGGAACCTGGAAGGAATACCCCATCACGCAGGGTTGTATTTTCAAACGATGACTGTATGCTGATCACTTGAGCAGCACGGAGCTCCATTGCATGGTCCTGTATCTAGCACTTGGGTTGGCTTAGTCAGACCTTTGTCCACTGGAAAACTGAAGGATTTGGCTTTAAACATTAAAAAATATTTCACATGGCAAAACTCAACTGTTGAAACACTACGAACAATTTTGTCTCCAAGAAGATGATTAGAAAATGTGACAAGACCTCTTCTGTGACAAGACACTTGCTTTCTGCTTCAGCCAGTTCCCACATTGAGGTCCATTTACAACATTTTGTAAGCAAATCAAAACAGACTTACATTTCTAAAAGCTTGAGCCAAAGAGGTTACATTCTCATCTGGCATATGGCATCCTATTTCAATTGGCTTTAAAGTTGCCATATCAACAGGTCCCTCTGAGTTGCCTGATACCTGTGTGTGCCAAAAACCTGGGAGCTTTAGGAAAATCTGTCATGGGCCTGAAACAGGTACAAGCTGAGGGAGGGATCTATTTATAAATCAGGTCATGGGGGTTCAAGCTTTTAGCAAAGGCAGAAGTTTAGTAAAAGACAGTACAGGAAAGACAAACTTTAGTTAGCTATGAAGAACAAGATTTTCTTTAGTTCTGCAGCTTTTAAAAATGCATCTGTTTCTGCTCGTATTGTGAGAACTCCAGAGCTTTTCTATCTTTCTTTAACCTCAAAACATTTATAAGCATGGCACATGCTTAGGGAACTGGGAAGAAGCCTATTTGCCAGGTGAGCTTCCCCGCAGAGATCCCTCAGTTCTACTTATCTGTGATTCATTCTTGGAAGCTAAACCGTTATGAAGGGACAGCAAAGCACCTTTGTGAGTTGATTTGTGAAAATTGTTTCAGTGGGTAAACAAATGTATTTCCTTACTCTTGATAGACAGCCTCATTAAGTTTTCATAAAAGATCTGCATTATTAAAATCCCTGTTCTCTCCTGAGGAATGGAGGTATAGGCATCTCAGGTGATGCTATGGTGCCCATTCAATGAAACTTGCAATATAGATGCTATTTTTAAAAAGAACACTTAGCAATGGAGCAGGTGACCTGTTCTTGCAGGATGAAGCCCACTCTTACCAACAGGAGAGGTAAAAACAACCATTTACCTATGGGTGGAAAGGAGCCTTAGTTACACTAGGAGTCCACCCTGCCTTTCTGGCATGCCTTGCTTACAAAGATATTTTCAGAAAACAAGAATAAAGTCCAGTAAGGGTGTTTCAACGAGTGTCTTAGGGTTGGCGACTTCTTTTATAATCATCAAAGTGTAGCATGTGGAAATAAAAAGATAAGAAACCAAATGTACAAAAATATTCATTACCCATTGTTTGGACTGTGCTCTTCACCTTGACTCCTTCCCATAAAACATCAATCTGCTATTATCCTTCTGCCAGATGAATAGGCAAGGTAGTTAGAAGTGACCCGCCAAGGAAACTTTAACTCCTGAGCACATCATCACAGCAGACACAAGATTTTCCCTGATGAGTGCAAATTACTCTAGGACCTGGTGGGTCTCTGTGGCACACAAAGAGCAATACACTCTACCCTGCATTCAAGAGTGATTTCCACTTTGCACGCTAAGGAGCCTTTTGTATTTTAGAAGTACCTAACAAAGTAGCTCTGTAGGAGGCCCACTGTGTTAGTCTTCATTAAAGGAGCCAGATCTATAGATTAAGTCAAACAAAATGGTAGCATTTCTACCTTAGCCCAAAGCTCTCTCTTTGCACTCCTGAGCTTTATGGGAAGCACTGGAATTAAAAGAAAAGTTGCCACTATATCAAGAAATGAGACTTAGGAAAAAAATAACTTAATTTTAGAAGTCAGTGCTCAGGTGGAAATAAGGCAGAGGGTCTAGAAATGGGTTTGCTGTTAAGTAACATAGAACAAAATTTGGAAACCTCTGGAAGCCATTTAAGAGATGTGACATTGCAAGTGATACTGAGCTGGAAGTCATCACAGATGTGGTGGCAGCAGGTACTCGTGTGCACCTCTCTTTGGCAGTCTCTGCTCCCTTAGCAGCTCCCTTGAGTCTTGAGCAGATGATGGCTAGTGGCTTCCTCCCTTATCTGCAGAAAAATGCCCCATTTTATTCAACCAACTTCAACAGACACAAACTTATTGTGCTTATGGCTCGCCTCTTAGCTGAAAAGAAATCTCTGGTGAAACTCAGAACTGGGTGTAACTCACTACTTAAAATTAGTTGGTGTCAGTAAGAGACTATGCAAAATACTAAGGAAACATTTGTGATCCTGATTCATATAAGCACGTTTTTGTTACCCTTCCTCTTTTGGAAGCAGCTTTATTGACAGTTTATAGTAATTTTAATAAAACTTCAGTTCTATGTAAGGATGTGAGGAAGATCCCCACAACAACAGAGTCCTATTGCAGAGAATGCAGGGAAAGGAGGAGGCCTGAGGAAAAAGGAAAATACTTCTATAAATGAAGAATTGGGACTGTCTGTAAGAACTGTAAAGCACAGAAGCTTGGCACAGTAAAATCAGAGAATATTTCTGCTTTCAAAATGGGAAGTTATTACAGTCTGCAATCAGAAAGAAGATGAAAGCTGCACCAATGAAGTGCCAAACTCACACTTGAGAAACTGTAGAACTAAGTGCCTATTAAAAAGCCAGAAATCAGACAGAGAAACATGCAAGGGACAAGGTTAAGTATCATCAAAGAGAAGAATTGAAAGAAGGTCAATAACTGCTCGGACAGAAAAGGCAGATGAATAGGAAATTGTTCTGGACCACCTCAAACCCCTGCTTGGCAGAAAGGTATTGATGGGATTTGAACTGACCAAGAAAAATGTGAAAGATGTGTCCTCCTTTCTCTCACAAAGTGAACAAAAAAAAAAAAAAAAAACCCAAAAGAGACAGAAAAGAAAGAAAAGCCAAAGTCAGGGAAACCTCCTTGCCAGTTCCTGGAATTTACTTAGGACGAAGGACAGACTTTAGATCGGACACTGTAAAACAGTGCCTTTGTAAACCATCAGTTCAGAAAAGTGGTCTACATATTTACATAATACAAGTCATTGTATAATGACTGGATAAGGAACAGACCCTTCTGTGTATTTTAACCATATAGAATCAGTTTTTACTTTTGACAGAGACATAACTCATTTGAAACCCTTTGAAAAATCCCCGTAGGTTATCCTGCTTGCCCAGACAAGATCCAGAACAGCAGGTATCTTGAACACTGCAATAATCTCATCAAGAAAACCAAAGCAAAGACTACACTTTGAAAACTGCTTATGAGAAGCAAGGGGAAGAAAGCTACTCTGGTAAGAGAGGAAATAAATCTGGAGACTACCAAACTTTGGTAAGTCCCTCTATGCCCTCATGCTTCAAGTTCCTCACCCATATAACAGAGGTAACAAGGTCATTGAGGCTTTGTTTTCTTTGCTTAGGTGCAGACAATTTGGGGCTGTGATTATCTGGTAACACGGCTGAGCATGGCATTTACTGCAACGAGTCTCTGATGCAGCTTCTCAGCATCGCTGTAATACAAATAAATTTTAATCTCTTGTGGTTTCAGCTCATTTTTCCAGTGGGAGCAAATACCTTTCCAACAAGTGATGGTAATTTGTTGGGGCGGGGGTGGGGGTTGTCCATAATTGTATTATGGTCTTTCCAGACATAGGAAATGGGTGAGAAGAAATATTTGGGAGGGAAGGTAAAACTGCTTCCTGCCTCCAGGAGCCTGAGTGGGACTGGGGGCGTGGGCCCAGGGCACAGAGCCACCGGTGCAGAAGCCATGATTAGAGCCACCAGCCAGACACGGGAGACAGGGGAAGAGCACCCCCAGGCCAGGGAGGAGTGGGCCGACCACAATGAGCTCAGCAGGTCCTTCAGGTCTGCCAGGAGGTGGTGGATGGAGGGGACAGATCTACAAACCCTTCCCTATCCATTCTTTCAGATCTCATCACTTTTTGCTTCTACACCCCAACACTGATTTGCTCACTGAGAAATGTCTTCAGCAAATGTAGGCGGTGACCAGCACAGAGATGTCCAAACTGTGACAACCATCACAAAGGCTCAGCCCTGCTCTGCGTCCCCTTGGGAGAGCCACATGACTAATAAAGTGTAAAAAAACCCCAGATACATTTCTTGCACATCGGCATGCCAAGCCAGGACAGAACTGGTGGGCAAAGATGGGCTGGTGCAAGAGGCAGCTCACTCAGCCCCTGTCCCATCTGTTATCTGCAGACAACACGGAGTTACATTCTGTAATTTTTCCATATAACGTCTCAAACTGTATATATTGAAAGAAGAGCGTTAGACAAGATCAAGGATAGTGGTATTCAGCTGTCATGGTGATAAAAGCTTGAGCGATTGGCTAGATGAGCACTCAATTCATGCAAGCATGAATAAAGCAGGAGCCAGCAGGTGACAGCATGACCCCAACTCTGAGAAAACTGAGCTCCTTCCAGGGTAACAAGTATTAAACAGTGTTTTGACAAAGTTTTTGGGAAGGACCGAACTGTAGGACCTGTGACAAAGTCTCCTTTTCTCTGGATTTCCTTTCCTTTCCAACAAGGATGATAATTTTCAGATAAGCTACAGCACATGAAAGAGACTTACTTTTTTTAAAACTTGTTCTCCGTTGCAGGAGTAATTGTGATGAATTCTCAATCAGGATAAATACAACCCGTGTGATGAATTTAAGGAGGTGAAATTAGAGGCTGGTAGGAAGACAACAACTGTTGGAAAGCACCGTGAACAAATGATGGATGAGACCGAGGAAACAAATGGATAGATTGTCAAACATACAAACCGACAGCACAATGGGAAATTGATGGCAGCTGTTTCAACCAGAGCCTGGACCTACCACGCTGCCTTAAAGCATCATTAACTTTAGTATAAAAGCTATGTGCTACAGAGACTTTGTTAGGCAGAATCACAGGTGTTTAAGAACTTGATGAAGTATTTTCTTGACACAAGTGTTCTTGTTGCACGCGCAGATGCTGTGAGGGCCTCGTGTACGCCAGAGTGACCCAACGCGTTTGACATGCTGAAAGCACCTGGGGCACTCTGGTAAATGGCCTGCCTGGCCAAAAATGAAAACTGTGTCTAGTCAGGCAAAAATAAAGTTCATTTACACAGGTGAAAAGGCCCAAATGAAGTGCCCATATCAGAAACAGTGCCTTCTGGAAGGTGTAGTAAGGGAGGCAGGAGAAGTGCTACCGTGGCTTGTGCTTGTAGCATAACATTAGAGTCGGTGATCCAGTTTGCCACTGACATCTCTATCACCCCTGCTCCTCCCCGGCCGTACCTGATGGGCCTTTGTCTGCAGCACAAGGTGTGCAGTGTACAGGTGTGAAACACTATGCCACAGTGCTTTACACTCAGGTTGCGTTGGTGTATAGGCACTCCAACGTACAAAACAGCAGAAGGGCTGCATCGTTACACGTTCAGGAATTCTTCCTTTAGCATTCACTCAACTTGAGTTTAGTTAAAAATAAACACAGAGTTGATTAATCCAGAGAAAACAAAAACAAGCTGAGTCAGTGAAGAAGACAAAACTCTTCACAGCAAAGATGTGAGCTGTACAGCAAAGCTTGAGAAGAAATGGAGTCCTGCTTGCTTTGTCAGTAATTTCTTTGGCTATTTTTGATAATATCCTAGAAGCTTTTAAAGGACATTCAACAAAAAGGTCACTTGGAAGTGTTTGCAAAGATTAGGGGAGATCAGGATGCGTTTACTGTGCACTATCTGCCACATGCTCAATTCATTGCCATGGAGGAAGAAAACAGCAGAATTAATCCTCACAGAGGAAATTAGGATGATATTGTGCTGGGTCACGTTCCTGGATTATAAGATTTCCACCAGTCAATCCTGAGTTATTGCTCTGCAAATACTCAACAACCTAATTTGATAGATACTCTGAAAAAAAATTACAATAGGAAATTACTTTCCTTCTGTTTCAGAATAAACATTCCATAAAAACAAGAGGCATTTAGCTTGACACCAGTGAATGCCCATACCTTTATTAATGCAGGCTGTATTTCAAAGTAGGTCTCCATCATTCTGTTGCTATTAACCCTCCTAACAAGCATATTTTTTTGCACAGTTAGCATGAATTATCCTGGTTGGGAGGGTACACAGGCTTGGTTAGATAGAGGGTTGCTCACATACCCATCTGTATCTTCAAGGTGAAGCAAGATGTGGATTAAGGTGCCTAAAGATAGAAAAAACTTTTCCTTAGATGCTTTCCCATAGACCCCCTGTTATCCCATAGAACAATAAGCCTCAGTCAGGTGCTTTTCTACAACTTTCACTCTGAAATACGTGTTTTTCCTTAACTACTTTGCACAAATTCTTGAGAGAACACATGCACAAGTGACATAGCTATAATAGTTACACAGCTCAAACAGAATATCAAAACACACAGAGAATAAAGATAGAATTTGACTTTCTGCTTTCAAGGTGACCTCAGCACCTAATGCAGGGTTTTCTAAGTCACTCACACAGGTAAGGGCATCTGCACTTGCATGCTGTTCATGGGAACGTAACCCCATTAGGCATTTTCAAATTCCCTCACATAGCTCTTAAAAGTGATACTTCGGGAAGGTCAACAGAAAAGAAGCATTTCCAAAAGCACCTGTTTGGAGCGTGGGAAACAGGCAAATCCTCCGAGTCCTATTACCATGTCAGATACTGCAGATTAATGGAAATCCTCTCTCTCCTCTGGCAGAAGTGTACGGAGCCTGGCACACTTGATGGGATGCTTCAAACCAGAAGACAGACATTAAGCTCGTGGGAATCACGCATGCGTGAAAGGTGTGCAGTGGGAGCAGGGAGATGGTCTCCTGTTTCTAGAGAGAAACCAGAACATATCGCTCTAGTGTAACTTTTTCACATCCTTTCTAGCCCCCTCTTTCATATCGTGTAATTCAGCCCTTCCTGGCATATCAGAATTCCAGTCAATAACATTTTGTCATATCCCAAAGGTCCAGGATACTCAACAATCAGGTCATGCTGGGAGGGAGGATGACTCGTGGAGCCTGTGACAGGCTAAGAACTAACAGTGTCAGGGCCAACTGTAACACTTCTCACCCTGGCTATTCTGAAATCCTTGGACATATCTTATTAATAAATAAAACCAACTTAATAGACTGTTTTGTTTATGTACCATGTGAGGTGGCTCCTCAAGCAACACAGAATCAGGAAAGAGCATTTGGGCTGTTACAAACAAAAGGAACAAGCAAACAAAGGCAAGGCAAACAAAATCCTCCCAAGCTGACACAGTCAAGATGCACCACTGACAGTCAGTCTGTAAACCACCCTAGGCTGGAGGCAAGAAATAATGTGAAGAATAAAATGCTCCAGTCTCTAATAAGCTCTGAACAGTCTCTCACAAGCTTAGGCCTCTTTCCAAAAAAATTTTTATACTACTAATGTAGCTAGGAATGAGGTCTCATTGTGCAAGGCACTGTGCAAACAGAAGAGAAAAACGGCATTTGCCCCAGGGAGGTTAGGCTGTATTTAGAGAAGACAGATGGCAAATGCAGGAACAGAGGCTCAAAGGCAGCCGATGGCTCATGGAGCAGCTATGCAGCTCAGAAGTCAAACCTCTCAAATATTTGCCTGGTGACCAGTGCTTCAGATTTCATTGCTTCCTCAAGTCCTTGTCCTGCCTGCAAAGTGACATGCAGATGCCTGTAGGACTGCACTGGGACACATTTTCCCTTGCATAAATCTGTAGAATTTCATCCACCTTGAAAATTCATCTAATTTGACCAAACATTCCTGCTCTAAGTAGAACAAGCAAATGTAGAATGCATGCATGCCTAAATTCTTTTACGGTTAAAAACAACACCAAACTCAAGCAAAAAGCCACAGAAAACATATCCTACTTCAAAATACTTGAATTAGTCACACTCATTTAACTCTACGTATTCCTGCAGTGCAAAGCAGTACTTATGTTTATGGTTCAGACTGCAAACTCCTCACTTTTCAAGACACTTACAAAAGAAATCTGACTGCTTTTGATGGGGTTGTTTGCATCAGTAGGAGCTCAACAGTGTAAGTGGTTCACTCCTTCCTTTTGGTAGTGCTTTGTTCTGTCACCCATGTTTCTCTTGGTCACTTGTACAATAACATTGCATGTATCACATCTAGGCACAACGCTATCAGTTCCAACGCAACCGATTCACTGCGGAAACGTGGCCAGTTCAGTTCATAGCTCCAACCCAGCAGAGCACACATGCACTGGTTTCAGTGGGGTTCCTCTGTGCTTAAGTGTCCAGCTTTGGTTTTTTGAGGTTTGTGAGAGTTAAATGTTGATTTTAGAATCTCAGTGTCCTTCCCACCAGAGAATTATATTTTAACATACCATTATGGCAAATTTTACTAATGCTTGCCTATGGGGATATCTGGGTAATGGCACCATCTGACTCTTATCATAATTTGATTCAAACTCATATTGCTTTTACATTTTATTTCTCTTTGCCATTCTGGCTTGTAACAGCCAACAGCAGGCTGAAATTTTACCTAAATGAGAGCATTTTTGCTCAGCAAAAGAACATTACTCTGTGCCATTTGCTTAATAGTTCACATGACTGTGTAGGGAGTGTTGCATCCTTAGGCCAAGTTCCTGGCACCCAGTTTGTTAAAAGTTTCAAGGGCAACATAACAGCAGCTTCTGCATGGTAAAAACCTTATTGTCTGGGCAAAATTACTGTTTCTCAGATAGACTAGAAGTCTAGAAAAATCTCAGCTGTATTTATGCATGGGCAGAGGTAAATGAATAAAGGCAAGCTATGCTGTTGCCACAAAGTACCCTTGTTTCCTAATGAAAACAGCCTTTATTAATACTGTGTTCATACTGCTAGTATTACAGAAATTTAAGAGATGTACTTTGCCATCCTTGTGTTGTGTTTTCTGCAAGAGCATTCAATGACATTAGTTGCCCAAAATAAAAAAAATTTTTAAAAAATTTAAAAATGTGTTGAATTGCAAGGAACAGAAGAAAACTACTGAACAGAGGACGTGAGCCTAAAGTGGATCAATGTCGTGGTGACAAGTGAGACAAACTATCAGCTTACAAGAGTGCAATCCAAAGCAAAGGGCAGCTGACTGCAGCAGTAGGTGGGCCTGACCCTCTGTGCTTCCTAGTTGGAAAGAGAGCTGCAGAGAGAAGAGAGGCTGCACTGAGGGCCAAGACATGATAGCACAGCCCTGAATATCTTTGCTATGACAGGAGGAAAGGCAAGGAAAGCCCGGGTGACACGCAGCTGCTCGTGCTCCCTGTGCAGCAGAGTGTGTATTTAAGCACAGTATGCTGAAATACTGCAGAATTTCCCATGTTTCCAGGACTCCACTGCAGTGGATAGAACCACCAGTAATGTCAACAACTGAGCTGTGGTCCATGAATGTTCGTGCTTCCTTGGTGCTTACCACGTTTGGAGATTGCTTAGATTGCTTAAATCACACTGAAGCTGCTAGCACATAATCTGTGAAAAAAAGTCAATTTGCCTTGTCCGTACAATGTTGTGGGACACCAGAAAACACTTTACATAGTATGAAAGGTATCATGACACAGTACAAATACATTACAGTATGATTTCAACTTGGAAGTAAAGGAGCACCCTACCTACTTTACCTCAGGCTCCTAACTCCTTCCCCACAGCCCAGGAGTCATACGCAACTGTGCCAAAAGCAAAAATTGGGTCTACCCTGAGGGTAGGGAAAGTGGCTTTGATCAGGCTGGAAAAAAGCTCAGATTCAGATGAAAAGACAACAATATAAAAAGCAACAACCATAAAAAGGAGTATGAGCTGCACCACCGAGAACAGAAAGGTACTTCAGACAGATCAGATTTTATGTCCCATGTTACATATCCTACATCTGTTTCCGGAAGCAAAAGAGACAATAAATCTGCAATAACTATGGAACTATTTGCCCCAGTCCATAGTATTTTGAAAGCTTAAACCAATTGCTAACATGCTTCAGTATTGATCCTAAAACATATTAGCACTAATTATTTACCTTTAGATATAACTATTGTTCATGCAAAATGTCCAGGCCCTTTTGATACTTGCTAAAAGCCAGGTAAGTGTCCAGGGAAACTGTAACAGAACGTATCTTAAGTAACAAGTGTTCTACCTCACAAGTAGATTTCAAAACTACTTATTTATGGCCAAAACTGTATACATCAAATTTAGCTCTTTATTCCATTTGTAAATGTCACTACTTCCAGTCATTTGGCATTATTTCATTATTGTTTCCTGTGAATTTTTTCAGCCCACCTATTGTTTGCTACTTCTCATTTGAGAATACTGCAATTTGTATTTCAAACTGCTAGAATAAAGTGTCAAATGCAAGCATCCACCTTTATTAACCCAGAACTCAACTCATGAAAATGTTCTCCACCACTAAGTTTATATTTGCCATCTTGAAATCAGAGTTTGCCGGTAAGCTGCTACGCTCACTTGTGTGAATTAGGGCATGTTCTGCAAAGCACTTCATGCACCAAGGAAAACATCACCGATCCATGCCCAGGAACCAGGGTCATTGCAAGCAACAGCTGGAAGTACCTGCACTGCGCTGAGCT
The DNA here is from genome assembly GCF_018139145.2 of Gymnogyps californianus. NCBI lineage: Eukaryota > Metazoa > Chordata > Aves > Accipitriformes > Cathartidae > Gymnogyps > Gymnogyps californianus. The sequence continues at coordinate 19,783,654 of NC_059479.1, forward strand.
CAAGTGCCTGCGAGGGGACGTGTGACATGAATGCCCGTATGTTCAGACTACCGTTAATTACAGCAGCAGTGGTTGTAGACCATCTTTTCATCCTGAGGAGTATTCTGCATTTAACCAGTGAAACACACTGGTTGGGAAGCTACTACACAGAAGCTGTATGTGTTAATACAGCAAGGTGTTTTAGCAAAAAAAGCCAAACTGGAGTCTGAATTTCAAAGCATAAAAAAGGACTAGCATGAGAAAGGACTAAAAACAAACTGGAGTTTAAAATGACACAACCAGATGCATACAAAAAATGAAAAATGGATTCTTTCTGAAGTTCCAACTTCCTTTCTCCCAACAGTTGATCTTATTTTTCCCCTGAAAAGGCTCAAAGGACATATTTAACAGAATTGATAAATATCCTGAATAACACAAGAAAGACATTAGTTATTGCCAACCTGTGATTAGGGTTGATATTGATCTAGAAGGCTAGATATTATTATTTTTAGACTACTATAAAGTACTTCAGTGGCTTATGCTGAAATTATTTCAGAAGCTGTTTTTATTAATACACATCTGTCTGTACTTCTAAGCAGGTGATAGAAGTTTGATCTTCAGCTTTAAAATCCTGAGACCCTTAGTTGCTAGGAAACCAACAAATCTAATTCCTGTGTCTCTTATAACACAAAAATATAACTATACACTGATTCTCTCAGAGAAACTCACGCTATGTATTTTTCAACTCCTCCTTTTGTCAGTGATTTGAAGCTTTCTTTTGATTCATTTACGGTAAAGAAAAGGCACATCAATTATAAAGATATTGGTAAATATGTTAACAGAAAAAAAGATGGAACATTCTTTTATCAGAATTTTTCATTTATCTCATTTCTGGAATAAGAAATGACTGAGCAGCAAGTTATAAGGTCTTGAAATTTACTTCCAATATGGATTCACAAATTTATCTTTAATATTTCATTACCATGATTGTTGATCATTTCTGGTTCAGAAGATGTCTTTGGAGACAATCAATCTAGTGTCTTTATGAGAAACATTATTCATAAACATATGTAAAAGGCCTGTGCTTTCATTACAGCATAACCAGTTAACCATCTATCTATGTACGCCCATCTGACCTTGCAATTACTGGCTTATCTATATGATGCATTGCAACAGAGTTATTAATTCTACTTCCTTAGACTTTTATTCTTTAGCTTGGCAGGCCTACCAGGAAGAATAACACACATTCCATTAATAACAATTATCAGTGACAGGATAGGAACCTGAAGAACATTTTATTCAAAAAGTGGTATTTTGTCTGTGGACATAAGCAAATATAAATACCCTGAATTCTGGGAAACTAATTTCTTAATTGTATCAAAGAAATGTCGCTATATGAAAGAAACAGTGATCGTGTACCCTTTTATAAGAGAAAGAAAAATTCAACAATATCTAAATATAAAATCAATATCCTCTCCACTAATTATCTCATACTTTCTCAATGTATGTCAATAAAAACCAGATACAGTGGTGAGAAAGAAGTTAGGACAGTCAGTTTGTTCCCTTGTTCTAGAGTTCTCAAAACTCCAAAAGTCACCATTTTCTGTTTTATTTTCTTGGAACAGCACAGCCAACATGCCGGCAGCTGCCAGCTGAACATCCTATCCAGCAAGCCTTGGCGACAGCAGCCGAGCCAAGTGCCAACACCCAGATGCACTGCATGTCCTCACTGCTTCTTCCCCTGTCTCCAGCAGCACCCCAGAGGGAGGAAATGTCCCTTCTTACCAAAAATGAGAAACCTCAACCTGCACAGACTACTTTTCTTCCATAGTTTCAGAGTCTGCTAGCAGCCAGCCACGTTAATGCTGCCAGCTGCTGCCACAGGTGACGTGGCAGTGCTGAAGGGAAGGCTCTCAGACCCTGATGATACGGCGTGTAAGAGCTTCTGCAATATAGTTTTTCTCTTTGCCTTTAACAAAATAAATAGGAAATTAAATACTATAAACTGCATTAAAATGTTTAGATTGCAAATCACACACTTAAGCTTAGGAAATGGCAGACTCTTATGCTGCCACACAGTCTTTATTCTGCCCTTTCAGGATTATGACATGTTTTTCAAATTCCATCATCTGAACTACTTTTCCAAACACTGGGCTTTGAGCAAGATAAGAGCTCAGTGTTGGAAGATAAGTGTTGGAAAAAATCCAGCTTGCATAGAATTAAGATTGCACAAAGAACTATAAATTTAGATTTTCCCAGTTCTCCAATTCTTGACCTTGCAACTGAGAGTCATATTTTTAATGTATAACTTTAGTGAATACATCTGCATATACACTAATGGTATTATACACATATCTCAAATACACAGACAAATCCATTTTCCCTATTGAAAATGTTTCTATTAGGGAATAATTTTTAAATCCTTTGCCTACATAAGTAATCCTAACAGAAGGATCCTGCTGCAAAGATGTAACTATGCCCTAAAAGCTCACTGTGTACTTTTAAACAGAAAACCTCCATCACTAACAAAGCATCAGTTACTCACCAGAATAACATCTTTGCTTCACACCCTGCAGTTGCCCACCATGGTTCTTATATACACCCCCAAGAAAGCTCTAGAGAGAGTAGCAGAGCAGAGCTTTCTCATAAATGGAGATGGAAAACACTAAGATTGTTTACCTTAAGAAAAAGACAACTACGAGAGGACATGATGAAAGGAATGTAAAACAGATATGCAACTAGGGGCTTGCAATCTACCTAAGATGAGAATAAAAAGCTGAGTGTTTCCTTCTCCTTTTAAAAAAAAAAAAAGTCTAATTATCAGAGACACCCTCAGCATCGCAAGCAGCACATTCTCCAGCACATGCCTTGCTACAGCTGTCAGGTGCATAAGGAACAGTATCAGTAGTGTGATTTTCTATATTCCAGCACTAATATCTGCGAGAATAAGAAGATAAACAGTTTCCTCCCCAAAACACAATAGAATATTACAGCATGTATTCACCTTCCTTTCCCTTATTCCATCAGCTCTAGGACTCCATCACTCTCATCTGAATGTGCAGTACAAAGAAAGCCACATCTGAACTGAAAACAGGATGAACAAAAATGTCCAGAGGATGGATGGCTCAGCCTGGTTCACTGCAGCTGAAGATAACCTGCCTGAAGTGACAACGTGACCAGAGCTCAGCAGAAGCGTACCAGACCTCAGTCACTGCTCTCTGTGCTATATCCCTGCAAAAGCGAATCAAGCCTATGTTAGCGTGGCTTTGATTATCTAAGCTTATCATTTGAGCTAGCTTTTCAAAGCCTCTTAATGCACAGCTGAAACAAGAAGCTTGCAACAAAACCATAGAAGTAGTACTGGCCAGTCAAAAGTAAAAAGGAGAACTCAGATTATGCAATCAAGCATTGATTTGTAAAATTATTACTATAATTGAAATACAGTGAAGGAATAAAACACAGAATTAAACTTCAGCCACCTTCTGTTAAGCCACCTCCATTCTCTACTCTAATCATCTGATGTTGCTATTTACCAATGAATTTAATTAAAAATAAGTTGAAGAATATGGTTTGGAAGGATACGCATCTCTAAAGTAGCTGGAATGATCTAAATTAAAAATGTAACAAAGCACTTGTGGAGGGTGGGAAGAACAGATGCGGCAAGAAAGAGAGGGAAAGAGAACGACAAGAGGCCACCGTTCTTATAGTTAGCAGGAATGTGGAGAGCACAGCCTGCAAGAGAATTACTGACAAGTCACTGGAGCAAATGCAGCTTGTTAGACTCCACTGTGAATATAAGGCAAGTAAATCATCTGCAGGTAGACTTCAGAAAAGAAATAAAATCTAGGAAGAGAGTTGGGCTCATACACAGTTTCTTTGAATTTTCTTATCGTTATTAAAGCCCAGGCTCTAAAGAAAAGTTGCAAAAAATTGCTTATTTAATTGCCATATTAGTGTAGGTTTCCTATCAATATTAAAAAGGAGAGTATGAGGCTCCAAAATCATCAATTTCCACTCTTTTTACTCTGCCAAATTCACAGGGCAGAAAAAAATTGTAACTACACTATCACTGCTCCTATCTGTACTTCCCTAGGTCAGAGTAGTATGTCCAGGCCTTTAGGAATAAGCATCTCTGTGGAGCATGAGTAGCAATCATCCTGACTTCAAACTACCTAAACAGTTTGTCTTAAAATAAGCCTAGCTGTAACTATACACTTAATTCACACTCTGAGCCTGAATTTAAGCTCTGAAGATAAAGTAAAACTACTGTAGTTGCCTCCACAGCTGTTTTTTTCCCCTCTATCCATAGGCAACATTTGGAGGCTAAAATAGAAAGGTACAACAAATGAGGCTTACTAACCTATACTTCTGCATAAAGATATTGTAACAAGACCATTCAGGGTATCTGTGACATGCCAGCGCTGTAACTCAACACATAAGTTGTTCTGTTTCCAGAGGGCTAAAATTCTTACCGAAAAAAAGTCCAGCGTAAAATGCCAGTCACTGTTCAGCAGGAATTAGCAGTAGCCAGATCTGCAGATCACACTGATGCAACAGACAGAGGATCTCTTGGTCCAAGCTGACATAACTACCCTCACTGCAAATCAATTATGCAGATTTATTCCAGCTAAGGACCTCTCCCAAATGAAAAGAAAATTAATACTGTGCTATAAACTTAAAGAATATACATTGATATCAGTGCTTTTGCACCACATCCTTATTGAGGAGAATGCCTTTGCAGCTCCTGCATTCCTCGGTGCTCTCACAGAAATTAATCCATTTCATTCATTTGAGATAATGAGTACTTCTAGTATCACCTCTTTTGAGAGGGGACAGAAGAAGGGAAGAGAAAAATATGCAGAAGAGTAAAGTAAGAAGATCTTAACTCTAGAGCTCTGAGTTTAAAAGGTAGCTTAATCTCCTTCTAAAATAATAGCTCCTTTGGCACTGTTTGAGGACACAGAGGACGAGAGAATTAATTTGGAAGCTCTCTTGTATATATGATACATGAACAAAAAGGCTTGTATGTATCTTAGAGAGGAGTATTGGAGTTTATCCACTTTGAGTAGAAATAATCCTTTTTTCCCCCAATATTTTATTTTGTGCCAGTACTTATTTTATTCACAAAGCAATGCTTTAGCTAAATTATGCAATATAGAGAAAAGCAGCCTAAGCTCATAGGTTTATTATAACAGAAACCATATATAGTTCACCTCACAGAGAATAACTGTTAGAAGTTCAAGATTAAATACACATTATCTTTTTCATATTGTATAAAATAGAATATTTTTGTATATATTTTTTATTTTATACCTGCAGCCATAAAGAAGGGGGTAGCTTTAGAAAACATGTTTCATATCTCTAGCACTGTCAATAATGACAAACAACTAATCTTCACTCAATAAACGTATCTTTTATAAGAGCACTTCCTTTTACAATTTCTAGCATAGAAACTGTAAGAAAGGAACACACAAGATTAGATGAGAGCAACTTGACCTAATATTGAAAAACAGATTACGACTCTCCTATTTTATAGAGGTTATAAAATCAGTGATTTCTATGTGGAACAGCTCACAAATATTAGTAACGATTTCTTGCAGTAGAAATTGGGAAGACAATAAGACGTCCCCTTTAGTCTGAAATAATGCAAGAATGTTAGATTCTTTTCTCTCTCAAAATGCAAAGGTGACTTACAATCTACTGTGCCTCAGCAATAAATTGAGAAAAAAATTAAAAAGGTAACTTGCTACCTGGACACACGTATACTTTCCCATCATAATTAATAATAATAGTTTTATTATGGCCCATGTAGCAGCTAATCAATAGGCTTTGATACTTGCACAGCCAACAATAGTTCCTGTGTGCTTGCCCAATGTCCACTATTAAAACTTGTAGCTGTTCAGGCTAATGCATTTACTACCTATGGCCCAAAGTCAGCAGAGAAACATGTATTTACACTCCATACATCACTCAACATTTGTTCAGATTCAGGCTGAACGCTCTAGAGCACAGGGGAGAAGGGCAGAAGAGGGACAAAAATAAAAGGCAGGGCGAATAAGGGGTGAGATTGCTGGAGATTTAGAGGTGAGAATTGCAATTCTACTACTTCTGGACCATTTTTGTTCTGAGGTAGCTCAGAAGAGCTATTCCATACTTCCTCAGAAGAAACAAACCATAAAATAATCCTGCTTCTCTCATAATAAACAAGGTCATGTGCAGGACTTGGAGATGTGAGCCAAAGCCATCAGAAGACAGAAACAAGATCCCCATGAACCTTGGACACGTCTCTGTTTTAGCTGTCGCAGACTCATAAGACCTAATTTCTCCCATTCTAGTTTTCATGACATATTTCATTCATTCACCGATCCCCGTTCATCTCAGTAATAAGCCACTAAAAGCAGTAGGTTGTTATCTGTTAAGTCCAGAAACTAGTGTTAAAAAAAAAAAAAAAAAGAAAAAAGAAAGTGGGGTTGAGGTTCTTCAGAAGACATTGTGGCTGGACTTCTTGCTCAAATTACATACAAATGCTTGACTTCTCTTTTTAGCTTCTTCAAATTTGGGATACTGCACCTAGGACATTTAGGATCTACTTCACAAATGTACTGAGGAACTGTGGGTGACCATGACCTTCATTTGGAAGAGCTGGTTTGGTTTTGAAATCTCCAAAGACCAGACCCTACAGACCTAACAGGGCATTCCAAAATTAAAGCTTTCCATATAAGTGTCTACCCTGAAGCCAATAGCTTCAGTATCTTTAGTCTTCATGTTCCTTGGCTTTCATCTTCTTTCTCCAGAAGACTTGATGTTGCTGAACTAATTATTATCAGAAAGGTAGTTAGATACAACAGGATAAAATGCACTGTAGAATGTAATATATGTATTTATATGCAGAGTTCCTATTGTTTTGTAGCTTGCTATCTTGTGACTTACAGTTTTCTAGTACAATGAAGGCTACAAAAATGACAGTAGTAGTGACTTATGCTCAAGGTTGGAAAACATAGATGCATAAGAAAATGACGCTCTGGCTGTTTTTGAGAAACATATTTTGTCTTTTGCCTTACAGTTTGCATCTTAGGAACAGTGACTTTCATAAAGCTCTTTCAAACTGTTTAAGGACTATGAAAGGAGGTTTGTTATCCTTCCTGCTTGCTGGACCCTTCAGCCCCTGTAAAACACAAAATCTTTTTCTTTCCTTTAGTTTCTACAGGAGGGTACTAATTTTTCTCCCATATTTTCTATTGCTTTTTTCACTCATTCACAAGTATCTTCCACTTTAACTTTCTCCCCTATTCTTCCTTAAATATTACAGTAGATATTAATTCTCAACTTCAGATAATGTGTTTTCAACTTCTTGCCTTTTTGATCTCTCTTGCCTACTCAGTCTAATCTTTTATTCTTAACTCTTTTATCCTATATGCCATTTTATCTACTTTTATATTCTTTCTTATGAGATGCTTTTCACTGTACCCACAATTTAATCACTACTCCATGCTTTTGTGAGCTTTCTATGTAAACAAACACTCACCATCTTTCTTTCCCTCTCATTTCCTTCACTGCTTTTTTTACCTGACCATGTTACTACCTGACCTCTCCATTTTCCATTCTCACCCCTTCTAATTTATGGGCTTGCCTCACTCACTCCTTTGCAATTAGCCTTTGACTATTTTTTACACAGTCCCCAAAAGCACTTAGCTCTAATCGTGTTTACTCTTCCATCCTGTGAATTCATAACCCCTTTTGCATTATCCAAAATGATTATTCAAGTGAGCATCTCTTGCAATTCCAGCATGTTTTGCATCTCTGGGTAGATATTTCCACAATATTGGTGTTGATGAAGGAAACTTATTACATCAGACAACTCCAAGCAACTCATGAAGTCCATGAGTACTTTGGAAGTGGTCACCTGAGGAGAAGCCAGTGCAGCACAAACACGTATGACACTAGGTCACCTACTCCATCAGCCAGGGCGAAACCAAACTCTTCTTTATCAACCTGGCAAGGCGCTTTGCTGACCAACTATTTGTCCACAGTCACCATTTTTTTTTTTTTTTTTTTTTTAATCCTCCCCTCCACCCGCCACCCCCGCCCCGACATCAAGTTTTCCATACTGGAAATATCCAAAGTCTCTTTCTTACTTAGTAAGACATCTCTGGTTTTCAGTAGGATGGGTATGGGAATTAAATCAATTGAGATATATTTTGCTTCAGTTTTACCACTCGATTAAGCACAAACTAGCTTTCATTTAAGTAATGAATGACACAGCATGCTTTTTACACACCAGGGAAATTTCCTGTGCTCTGAAGACTTTTTCTCCTCTGCAGAGAATCAGAACAAGACCAACAATCTTTCTGGCTGACACGAAGGAAAGGGTTGCAGTGAAGGAACTCCCACCTTCTCTCCTGCCAGCAGCAGGGGGGCAGGGCTAGCTGTGTCTGCCAGTGCTGTGGGAAATTTCACATGAGATGCACCGGAACCGGCACAGAAACATGGAGCCTTTACATTTCTGATTGCAGTCTCCAGTGGCTACGCCACTGGGGATAGGTGGACACATGTTTCTAGACTTTGTTTGAATCCATGGAGTAATAACATTGGGAATCTTATTTCTCCAAGTTCATTTCAGAGGAATACACAAAACCCAATACGTCAGATCTTTCCTGAAGAATCTCCTTGCTGAACTACAGTGGATCCTTACACACACACACACACTATTGACTGTAAATCACCTATGTTAAGTCGGGAGGAACAGGAAACGCACCATCAATTGCAGGAAAAGCAGATACTACACTTTAAGTTGCCTTAGTATTGACTTCACCTTTACTGGAATTCAGACTATGTCAGTCTGAGAGTTACTTTTACCTCGTTAGTGTGACTATTGCAATACAGGATTGGTGCCATTTTCTTTAAAGCAACCAGCTTAACAGCTGCACAGGAGGTGCTGTGCATTAACATATTGCTCTGCTAAAAAACAAAGATAAAGATAATGGAAAAGGTGATGACATCTGACCCTTTCCGGAGTAAGCAGTATTTGAAAAGAACCAGAGAGCTCAAAAGGTGATCTGTACTACGGCACGTGACAAGGTGCCTCCAGGACTGCTCTCGTTTTTGGTAACATGCAGGATGTGTAAGTGGTCCTGGCTCTCCAATGGGGGATTCTGGGGTGTATTCAGTTTTACACAAGCTGGCAGATAAAACGTAGGTGCCAGATCTACTCCTGGATCCTGAGGACATCATACATTTCCTCTCCACCATCTTTGCTAAGTGATGTGTCACATATATATGATGTCTCAGGCTATAAGCAGGGCCATGACAGGGATGATATACCAGAGTTGTTAACAGTATAACAGAAGCATGGATAGCCTAACATCCACCAACAAGATTACATTTCCATATTAAAGTAGAGGCATTCAAAGAAAAAAAAAAGCCAACACTTGCTAAATGGTAAGAGAGGAGGTTTCTTTTCTGCAACACAGTATAGAGAGTAAACATAGAAATCAGGTACACGTGCACTGCACTACCTCACTACCTTAAGTCCTGGACCAGCACCAAGAAGAAATATTAAATTTTATTATCTTTTTAATTTTGCACTTACTATTTAATCCATTTAATGGGATTTCACCCAGTGATTCCTACATCTCTGGAGGAGGTCAGAGTAGGTGAGCACAGTGATGCCTTCTGGTCTGCAAATCTAAGAAATCACTGGGCCATTATAGCCTCTCCAAAATATGCAATTAAGAAGTACTTATAACACCAGCAGCTGTCTGAGATTCAAAAAGCCTCACAGGTTTATCTGGCTCAGGGAACCAGAGGAGCAGAAAAAATAAACTGTTAAAAGTTCCACAGTTTCCCAAAACTTCTAACAATACAGGTACAAGCTTCATATTTGAGATGACAAGATGATACCCAGACCACCATCTCCTGTATTCCTAGCATCATCAATCTTAAAAAAAAAAATCATTGGATAATTTTAATAACTTCTAAGCTGAAAGGCTTGCCTAAAAGCTATTTTTGAAAAGGAATGTTTATGCATGCTAGAAGCAGAAATTGAGTTGGATTAATTGTTGGTGGTGGGAGTTACAAAATCATATTTTTCAGGGCCTGCTGCAGTTGCTATACGGCTGAGAGGCTCAGCTGTTGCCTATCGCATGCCTGGTAGCATACAGGGAGATGACTGGAGCACCGTTAGTAGTGTGCTGTATCCAGCCCTGGATTCAGAGGAGCAGAGGGCTGTATGCCCTGAGGAAAGAGAATGATGAACAAGAATGGGAATGAGTTCATTCTTCTCAAAGAAGTTAAGAAAAATGCACAGTCCATGTATTTTGGCCCCTTATCTGGTTGAAGCAGTTTTTACCAGTTTCAGAAGAGGGGAATATAGACAGATGCTGAATTAGAGACACAGGCTGGGTGGCATTTCTCAGGTCAGAACCATAAGAAAACTTTGCAGACACTGGGATCCAACAAAGTTATCACCTTATCAAAAGCACATAAACCAGATTCATCTTAGAGCGACTCTCCGACTTCCACTCTTCCCTGTCCCTCCTGAAGAACACCTTTTGTTTCACCACTTCAACTATTTTCTAATGAAGTGAAGAAACAGCTTTCTAAAAGACCAATAAGTCTAGTAGCCAAGATCGTTACAAAACTTCAATCACTTAAATTTGCAAAGGAGCTTAAAGGACTAAATGTCGTTGAAGAACACTCAGTCACTCAAGCCTGAGCCATCAGCGAGGTTGCCAGCAGAGCGGTTTTCCACCCCAGAAACCCCAGGCAGCAATTCAGCAGCCTCTCAGCATTTGGTGATCACGTCAAAACAAGTTGTTTGTAAAAACTGGATAACACTTTCACTGTGGTGCTGCACTTTTCTCCAGGATACAAATTTTTCTCTGTTTTAAAAGGGAAACACTGCTGTTGCCCGAAGTCTTTATTTTCCCACTATTTTGTAGAGGTAACTGAGAGCACTCCAGTATCACCCTCACGCACTCACAGTAACAGCTGCCTCTTGCTGACCCTGTATAGCACCAGGGTTAGATAATACTTAAATGCCTCTAGGCAAAGGCATGTAGCACGGGGAATAAACAAGAGGAGTTAGAGACGTGCGCACGCCTGCAGGGCTATGATCTTACTGACATCATGGAGACATGGTGGGATGGCTCCTATGACTGCAGTGTTGGAATGGAAGGATACAGGCTCTTTAGGAAGGACAGGCAGGGGAGACGAGGAGGAGGTGTTGCCCTCTATGTCAGTGACCAGCTGGAGTGCATGGAGCTCCGCCTGGGGATGGATGAGGAGCCAACTGAGAGCTTGTGGGTCAGGATTAAAGGGAGGGCAGGGACAGGTCACATTACAGTGGAGGTCTGCTACAGGCCACCCGACCAGGAAGACCAAGCAGATGAGGCCCTCTATAGACAGATAGGAGCAGCCTCACCACGTTCACAAGCTCTGGTCCTCATGGGGGACTTCAACCACCCCGATATCTGTCGGAGGGACAACACAGTGGGGCATAAGCCATCCAGGAGGTTCCTGGAATGCATTGATGATAACTTCCTTCTCCAAGTGATGGAGGAGCCAACAAGGAGAGGTGCTATGCTGGACCTTGTTCTCACCAACAAGGAGGGGCTGGTGCGGAATGTGAAGCTCAAGGGCAGCCTTGGCTGCAGTGACCATGAAATGGTGGAGTTCAAGATCCTTAGTGCAGCGAGGAGGGTGCACACCAAGCTCGCTAGCCTGGACTTCAGGAGAGCAGACTTTGGCCTCTTCAGGGATCTGCTTGGTAGAGTACCATGGGATAAAGCCCCGGAGGGAAGAGGGGCCCAAGAAAGCTGGTTAATATTCAAGGATCACCTCCTCCAAGCTCAGGAGCGATGCATCCCAACAAAGAGTAAGTCAGGCAAAAACGCCAGGAGACCTACACGGATGAACAAGGAGCTCCTGGACAAACTCAGACACAAAAAGGAAGCCTACAGAGGGCGGAAGCAAGGACAGGTAGCCTGGCAGGAATACAGAGAAATTCTCCGAGCAGCCAGGGATCAGGTTAGGAAAGCTAAAGCCCCAATAGAATTAAATCTGGCCAGAGACATCAAGGGCAACGAGAAAAGCTTGTACAGGTATGTCAGTGATAAAAGGAAGACTAGGGAAAATGTGAGCCCTCTCCGGAAGGAAACGGGAGACCTGGTTACCCGGGATATGGAGAAGGCTGAGGTACTCAATGACTTTTTTGCCTCAGTCTTCACTGGCAAGCACTCCAGCCACACCGCCCAAGTCGCAGAAGGCAAAGGCAGGGACTGGGACAATGAAGAACTGCCCGCTGTAGGAGAAGATCAGGTTCGAGACCATCTAAGGAACCTGAAGGTGCATAAGTCCATGGGACCTGATGAGATGCATCCGTGGGTCCTGAGGGAACTGGCGGATGAAGTGGCTAAGCTGCTATCCATCATATTTGAGAAGTCGTGGCAGTCCGGGGAAGTTCCCACTGACTGGAAAAGGGGAAACATACCCCCCATTTTTAAAATGGGAAAAAAGGAAGACCTTGGGAACTACAGGCCAGTCGGTCTCACCTCTGTGCCCAGCAAGGTCATGGAGCAGATCCTCCTGGAAGCTATGCTAGGGCATATGGAAAATAAAGAGGTAATTGGTGACAATCAACATGGCTTCACTAAGGGCAAATCATGCCTGACAAATTTGGTGGCCTTTTACGACGGGGTTACAGCGTTGGTGGATAAGGGAAGAGCAATGGATGTCATCTACCTGGACTTGTGCAAAGCATTTGACACTGTCCCGCATGACATCCTTGTCTCTAAATTGGAGAGACATGGATTTGATGGATGGACCACTCGGTGGATAAGGAATTGGCTGGATGGTCGCACTCAAAGAGTTGCAGTCAATGGCTCAATGTTTGGGTGGAGACCAGTGATGAGTGGCATTCCTCAGGGGTCGGTATTGGGACTGGCGCTGTTTAACATCTTTGTTGGCGACATGGACAGTGGGATTGAGTGCATTCTCAGCAAGTTCGCTGATGACACCAAGCTGTGTGGTGCGGTTGAGACGCTGGAGGGAAGGGATGCCATCCAGAGGGACCTTGACAAGCTTGAGAGGTGGGCCCGTGCGAACCTCATGAAGTTCAACAAGGCCAAGTGCAAGATCCTGCACATGGGTCGGGGCAACCCCACATACAAATACAGGCTGGGCGATGAGTGGATTGAGAGCAGCCCTGAGGAGAAGGACTTGGGGTGTTGGTTGATGAGAACCTCAACCTGACTCCGCAATGGGTGCCAATTGCATCTTGGGCTGCATCAAAAGAAGCGTGGCTAGCAGCTCGAGGGAGGTGATTCTGCCCCTCTACTCTGCTCTGGTGAGACCCCACTTGAAGTACTGAGTTCAGCTCTGGGGACCCCAACATAAGAAGGACATGGACCTATTGGAGCGAGTCCAGAGGAGGGCCACGAAGACGATCAGAGGGCTGGAGCTCCTCTCCTATGACGACAGGCTGAAAGAGTTGGGGCTGTTCAGCCTGGAGAAGAGAAGGCTCCAGGGACACCTTATAGCAGCTTTCCAGTACCTAAAGGGGGCCTGCAAGAAAGGTGGAGAGGGACATTTTACAAGGGCATGTAGCGATAGGACAAGGGGTAATGGCTTTAAACTGAAAGAGGGTAGATTTAGATGAGATGTAAGGAAGAAGTTCTTCACTGTGAGGGTGGTGAGGCACTGGAACAGGTTGCCCAGAGAAGTTGTGGATGCCCCAGTCCCTGGAAGTGTTCAAGGCCAGGCTGGATGGGGCTTTGAGCAACCTGGTCTAGTGGAAGGTGTCCCTGCCCGTGGCAGGGGGGTTGGAACTAGATGATCTTTAAGGTCCCTTCCAACCCAAACCATTCTATGATTCTATGATAATGACTCAGCTTACTTTGCAGGTGAGATTTTATGTTATATGCTATATGCAACCTTTAACACATGTTAGAAGGTCAAAGAAGAGGCTGCTCAGAGCAGGGAAGTCTGCAGAAGGGAGCAGCAGAAGTGCAGGACAGAAAAAAATGAATGGTAGAGAGCTCTGGAGACACAAAGTACTTAGGAAGGCTGTAAATGCAGGTTTTCAGGGGAAATAGAAGTGCCAGGAGGAAATGGAAGAACTGTGTGGAAAAACAGAATGAACTTTTTAGCAATTACTTTCCATCCCCAATAGAAAAAAATAGAAAAAAAATAAAAGCCGACTATACAAAAGCAAATACCAGTTGAGAAGGGAGTTATGCTTTAATAAAAATGTACTGGGTAATTTCTGGTTTTGTAAAAGGAAACTGGGACTGAATACACACAGCTCCTTTTCATTAGGATCTAACATTTTAAAGGTGACCAAATAAAAGGCCATCTCATTTATTAGCACCAACATTTACCAGCAATGCATTTCTATAGTCCAGGCACCAGCACCTTCAATTATTCTTGGTGGTGTCCATTGTTTTTAAAATAAAGTTTTTATACAGTTTGTTTTTACAAACGACTGTTTCACAAATCTCTTTGTGCTCTAGAGGAGCTGAAGCATGCACAGCAAGTACCACACATTAAATAGCTCTCTTTATACCTCTCCATTATAGATGTTCAGTAGGTGTAGGCTTAAGAACACATACTGTTTAAAGATAGGGTAAAAATGCCTTACCAGAGGCAGCACTACTAAAAAGAAAGAACCTGCACTATTTACCATATGTTAAGATCAGTAATACATTAAAAGCCATCAAGAAGAAATCACATGCAGCCACATTGTTTTCAATGTGGTTTTTTATTTTCTCTTTTTTACCGTCTTGATCCATATAAATGATGGACCAACTATAGAGTGAAAATGGTTTCGTGGGAGACATGGGTATAATGCCCATTATATGCTGTTGATTCCCAGGGATGGTGTTATGCAGGAAATTGCTGCAATGTTAAATTTCATTGCAATCCATTTGTTTCATAAGAAGAACTAATCAGAAGCCACCATTCACGCAATTACACATGCTAGAGTTTAGGTTTAGTCTTAGACACTCGCACCTGAGCTAACTCACCAACCGGGGGCAGAAATTTTGCTTCCCATCTCCCCACCTAGGAGTCATTTTATACTATTTGAATGATGTCTGTAAGAGATAAATGAAACCCATCCCTTGAAAAACTTAAGTCTAGCCTCCCCTACAAACAGGGATTACTTGCTTCTCATATACTACTGCTCTTGCACTTGATGTGAACTGATAAGGAAGAAATACCTTCTCTGGAACTGCATTTTTCCAGACATCTCCTCCGTTCATGGGGGGTTCACTTAATGCTTTTAATGGGAAGAGCCTCAATTGAGCAGGCACTCAACACCAGTAAAAAAGCCAAATGAGCAATCTAACTGTAGCAACCCAAAGCATAACTCAAAAAAGGTGCTGCAACACACATTTCAGTTGTGTTCAAGTGTTTCAAGCTTGACCCAAAGCTTACCAGAATGGGGTCTTAAGAACGTGCTCAAGAGCCTTGCTGATTTGGTCTTTTATTCAAATCAAAAAGGGCATTTAGTTTTCTGGTTAGATTAAACAGCCAAGAGGATATTTGGAAATACCCACGTACACAGAGAAGGCAAGATTTTCCTGTAAGTCAGCAAGGTTGTGGCCCGTTCGTTAACACTGCCTGCACTGTATAAAATGTCCCGGCTCCCATAACAGGGAAACACTGGTGCGGTACCAGAATGTTCCTGATCCCCACTGTCAGGAATGTGTAGGTTTGCGATCTCTCTTCATTTGTCACACATTAACGAACCAACAATATATTTTGCAAGCACTGAGGTAACTTGTCCTTCTTCAAGAGCACCTTAGGTTTTTTGGCCTAACTCCTTGAGTCCTGGAGCCTTACAGATGAAGGACTGCTCTATATTTGTTATGCCAAGAAAAAGTATTTTTATGTACACTGCAAGTCAGTAGTACAGCTCCACATGTGAAGAGAGCAGTCAGCTGCTGTCCTGTGAGACTACCCTCAACCTTGCACAGTAACACCACCATGCCAAGAGCCATTCTGTGACACCTAGTACTGGCATGTCTAAAAAATTCTGACATTTTTGAAACTTCTAAAATAAGCTGGCTTCGTGGACATTGCATTCCATCCAGGAGCTGACTGAAAACAAGCTGCAGGGAGTTACCCAGGCTCACAGTCTGAGGAGCAGATCCATGGAAAGTGTCCTTCACAACTGTATGAAGTCAGACACAGGAGTCATAGGGCTCCTCTTATTCCTAAAGTCCATGTACTTGAGATCAGGACCTGCCTACTCAGACCCAAATGCTTTGAAAATGCCACATTGCCAGGCATTTAATCAAATTACTGCTTTTGAAAATTATTCACTCAACACATTTGCTTCCCTCAATCATGGAGGAATATTACTTGGAAAATTGTACATGTTATGTGTTTCAGGGTTTTAAAATAACTTTAGTTTTCATTTTAACAGGCTAGACCCAATTCTTAACTTGCTGTTTGTAGATTTCCTCCTTTAATACACCACTAAAAATGATTGTACACCAAGGCCACTTGGTTATAATATGACCATTTGTTTACATGGTGTGTTTTAATGAATCATTAATATATTTTGTGGGTACTTTAAGTAATCTGCCCTTTACCTTGGTACTTCACAATACACCCCAGGCTTAATGGCCCATTAAAATATCCCTGTTGAATCTTGTGGCTTAATTGATGCACTTTTGCTGTTTTGATATTATTTTCAGGAAATTTATTTTTGTTTTCAACAAGGAAGGACAGCACTAAATGGAAAATGAGCTCAAAAGGCCATCTATTAAATGTAAATGTGGGTGTTTTCCTTATGATTTTTTCTAATCCTCCCGGTGTTCAAGATTATGGCACATTTAGATTTAAATTACCAGATTGGTTGATCACAGCAGGAAACAGAGTAAGCACATTATTTCTATTTTGACAGAACAATAGAAGATTTTTATACATTTCATTAAGCAGAACTACTTAAAGAAAAAAAAAAAGTCTAACTGTGTAGCACCATCTTTTACTCATGAACATCCTGTTGAAAATCCAATTAGCATTTTCAGAAGGAAGAAGTCCTGCAGTTAAACTCCATTGCCACAGCAGACATCATAAGTATGAAATGAAGCTCCAATATTTAAATTTTTCTGTGATCAACCTTTGCAGTGCCAAAAATTTATCATAAATTATACTTTAAATTAGGATTTTTTTCTTATCTGTTTTTTTAATTCATACAGAGAAAATGGAAGTACATAAATAAGCTTCGTCACAACTCTGAGAGCATTAGCCTATTTGCAAAAAGGAGCTGGTCAGAAAAAATGTTGATGAGTGGACTTTTCCCTACATAGCAATGTTTGATTCTTACTGATTGCAATAATACATTGTGAGACTGTATTTGGTTTTTTCATAGGGAGCAGATAACTGGGAGCCTATCAATTTCTGTTAGTTTTGGCATTGTAACTGATCAGTGTATAAATATAAATCCCAAAGGGATCAGTCGGTCCTCGACACTAGAAGATGCACAGGTGAAAACAATTATTTCTCTGCAAATTTGTGTTAGGGACTTCATTTTTCACATATTTTAAATCTGAAAGTTATGCACAACAAGAGCAAACACGCTGACTGGTCACATGAGACACATCTCATCCCATGAATGATAAAAACATCAAAGCAAGTGGCAAGTAATTTGGAGGTGGTCAGCTTTACATCTATTGTATCCAGACACAATAAAAGTTCCAGCAACTCTAATATGGAAGGCTTCTTTCCAAAATTCTGCTGCTGTTGTTTTGCTATACATTAAGGTAATGCTGTTTGTTACCACTGAGATTTAAGAAACAGCAGTAAGTGTGTTTCAGAAAATGTTACCTGCAACAGAGAACTTTTCCCCTAGCAGAAACTGTCTCATAAGGAGGTACAGCAAGCAGACAGTTTGGGTGCCGTGGCATTTTAATTTAGCCTAATATGGGGTAAATGTCCTTAAAATTACATAATAAAATACTATGTAAATTGCTAAGGCAGAGGCAAGGAAAGACAACACAGGCAATTGCAGATACTTGAAATGCAGTGACATAAGGGCACAGCCAGTGATTTGTGTTCGTTTTCCTCCCCATTTTTCTCCTCATTCATTCCCATTGAGAAAACAAGAAAAATGAAACTACAATTTAATGACTAAGGCACTATCTTAAGCTCAGACTTAATTCCCTATGTTGATACAGACTGCCTCCGTGATCCTGGACAAGTCATATGGTCCCACTCTACCTTGTTCTCCATGCCATAAAATTGGTTATCCCAGTTTCTTCCTCACAGATGTCAGATGCTCCAGTACTACAGTGATATGGACCATAACTGTAGTACCCAGTGGGACTTAACATGGCAGGCAGTCTTTGTTCATTATCTGCTTTCACCTTCCAATGCTTTCAAAGGTGACACCTTCTTCTGGCTGAAATCTAGCATGGAGTCTAAGCACAAATACAGCCAGATTATGTTTCCAGCTGACTATGTAGAGATGGGACAAACTACTGCCAGTAATATTATACAAAACTAATAAAGGCAACTTGTCCCTAAATAACACTGTGCAGCTAAGATAATATTGTATGACATCTGCATTCACTGAAAAAAAAAAAGCCTACAAGAGCAATTATTTTGGCAATGACACCCACCAAACCACGTAAGTGTCACAGAACCCTGGTCACCCTGGGCCACATGTGCATTAGCAAGTCATGCAGCACAGCAGAGGGGATTGCTAAAGAAAACAGCTGGTTTTGATGGACAACACCATGCTGTGTGCATTTGGGGATGAGAGGGGAAGTAGCCTGGACTATCCCTAGTCTGATCCAGTGGACTGGGTACGTGCAGCAGCTGGAGTACACCTTGCTCCAGCAGCACATCTCCCAGTTCAATTGTATCACAAAATAATGTAGCCTCTTTGCTCTCCAAGACTGTTCTGTGAAGCAAATCAAAGCATGCAGTAACTGGGGATTACTGGAAGACTCATTTCAGAAGCCAGCTCCTGATCTGAACTACAGCTTTAATGTAGATGCATCTTTGTAACACATGAAAATACTTTTACTGTAGCAAAAGCCAGCCTGGGAACTTCAGTGTGTGGCATCTTAGAATTATCCCAACATACTGCAAGGCAATATGAACAGCTTCCAAGCAGTGCAATAATATGCTACAGTTTGAATGCCAGGAGCAGGATGGCAGGTGAGCTCTAACATGAAAAGCTAAGAAGCCCCAGATTCCAGTAGCTCAGCTGGAACATAACAGAGAAATGAATTAACAGCATGGCATCCTCCTGCAACAGCACTGATCATATCTTTCCAGTTTCCCAACAAATATGGGTTTTGTGAGGCAACTCAAATGGTAATCAAACAATAGTTCATGATGAACGGTGACTCCAACCTTAGGTAGCTTAATACCAGGGTTTATACCACTCCTAGCAAAAAGGAGAGCAAAGGATAAAGTAGGGCCAGAGTGCAGCAGGGATCAATGACTAGAATTTGGTTTTCTAACACCTGTGGTTCTGAAAGTTCAGAAAGCCTAGGCTCAGTGCCATTCAGGCAGTCCATCAACCCAGAAAATGCTTCACCAAGGTCAGCTGCGACGAAAATATAAACTTGTGTCATAACAAAGTCAATTAACGTCCCTTCAGCCTTGCCCTTCCCCTCGTTTCGCCCATGTCACTGCAAGCAGCCACAGCTGGGTTGCTACAGTTAGCGCCTGCTGCACAGCAGCCCCTTCCCTTGAGCTCACCGATGGGCTCGGGGAGCACTGTACCTGCTACACTCCATCCTGGTACCTGCTTCGAAAATTTAACCCGCACTCCTTGCTGAATGCCGCGGCTGTGATCAGCTACTGCACCAATGTCGGCTTGTATCTGTCTCGTACAACCTAGGAGAGTTATTCCAGTGGAGGCAATAGGAATTTTTCAGCGCAGAAGCCAGCACCACAGAAGAACAGCATGTATTTTACCTAGTGGGTGTATAGCATGCACTTTCCAGAATTCAGACTGTATTAAAAAACAAAAAACCCTACACTTTGTTAAACAGCTTCAGCTAATGAAGTGCACACAGAATACTAAATTGAAGGCACTAGACCTAAAATATTCTGGTTTCTTCTGCCCTCCTCTTTCTCATTAATATGCTGAAAAACTAAGAAAGGATAACAGTCTGAGTCTATGACACAAATTAAAATTATATATACAAAGCCAAAGAGGAAATAACATACACATTGGGCTCAGCAATTACATTCAACAGGCAGACAAAAAATTGATACAGCGAGAAAAATACACTGCCCCATGAGCCTTCTCCTCTCCCCAAGGATAAAACAAGACTTTGAATTGCTTCGACAACCAGCATCTATATTCACTAAGGCAGCAACAGACCAACTAACTACCCTTTGCAACTGCAAAAGCATGGAGGTATCCACAGCTGCTCCACAGTCATCATTCTCTATATTACGTGAGCCCATCAAACCACTCCATACCTGGTGACCTGCCATGAAGGATGTGGACTGTGGCATGTTTTCCAGCTCAATTTTTCCACTAGTGAATCCCAAATGCTTTCCTCTCCTTGTCCTATGAAAGAGGATCTGTCAACTTTAGCTGCCCAGAGCTGATTTGAAAACATAAATTCAATTTATATTTTTATCCTAGCAACTCACAAAAGTATCTCTCTGCTCCAACATACTCTGTCTGAATTAAAATCTTTTCAGAGATATCTAGGCGTTAGATTAAGCTTAACATAGCAAGACTTCTCAAATCTTTTTCTCTTTCTTTCCTCAGTCACTGCTGACAGTACAGTGCCACTTGCTGCAATCCATAACCTGGGATAACCTTCAACTCAGATCCTTCTCTCTGTCCCCAAATCCAGCTTCTGTGTAAACCCTGCAGATGCTCTCTACATAACAAATTCAGATATGGCTTTTCTTATCAGACCACACTGGAAAAGCTCTCTCCAGGCTCCTAACACTTTTTGTCTTTATTAAAACAACATCTTTTTTTCCAGGTTTGACAAATGCAATTCTGGCCCTGCTCACATCCATTTGCAACACTTCTGAAAAGATGATTTTCCTACCCTGTCACTTTGACCACATCAGCCGTTCCATCTGTCCTCTTTTGGCTCCTTTTTTTATGCTGTATCAAACAAAAAGCATCTTCATTTTCTAAGCTTTTCTTGGCCTGTCCCTGCCTTGTCATCTCTCATTCTGCACTGTGAAACAGGCTGTCGCTTCTCTTCAACCAGTGACTTCCACCTTCAGCATCCACTTGCTACAAAAATACAAAAGCAGCTTCATCCTCTCTGCCACTGTGTCCTTCATGCTAGGAAGCAACTCACTTTGAACATCTCCAGAGTTACATATTACAGTCCCTCTACTCTCTCCACAAAGATTTCCTTGCTGTTACAGCTAGGCAATGACCAACCTTGGACAGTTGTATGCTGAAACCTAGCATGCCATCTACTGTCATCACGCCGTTTGTTTGTGTTCCTCTGTCTTTAGTAACCACTTTTGTCTCATCTTACAGCACCATGTTGTCTGTTCAGTGTTAGTGCAGTGCACAGCACACTGCTATCCTTCATAGCCCAAGGCTGGGCTTCTGGGCACTGTGGGAATGCAAATAATAATGAACAAAACTGCTGTCTTTTCTCTGCACTTGGCTGTGCTGCTGCTCACTGAACAGCCTCATTTGGAAGCCGGGCTCCAGCTCTGCGTTGGTTGCATACATCTGAGAGTGCCATGTGTTTACTAGTGCAGCCCAGGTTCTTGTAATTTCCTTGGTGAGTGCTAAGGGCTCAAAGGATTTTCAGATCATCAAGTATTGACAAGTAAAAGCTTTTATATTGGAGAAATATGAAACAGCACAGGTCTTGGGCTTCTTTTAAGAAACACATAAGCCACAAGATTTCATTTCATGTCATGAGAGTTTTGCTTTTAAAGATCAGAAATCTGTGCCAAAAGGCACTTCTTTGCCCTAGCAACGATTTCCAGGGCAACAGACTTTCTTCTAAAGTTGAAGGTCTTTATGTCTTGCAGAATCAATTCTTCAGAGGTCTCAGTTTCCCATCCTTTGCAAGCGATAGATGCTCAGGTAGTTTATTATATGTACAGCGTACCATTCAGATGGAATTTTATCATTAGAAAACTAGATGTATCAATAGTAACGTTGATCTTGGTTATCAGTTAGGACTGAACATGGGGCATCAAGAACCAAAAAGCAGGTTTTGCATCTTGAAATAAAGACTGGTACCCATGCCTGGGGACTGGTGAAGACATCATTAAGATGTATAGCTTATAGCTTACTGGTACCCCAAGAGTAGATGCAAAAAGAAAAGAGGAGTTTGGATAGACTAGAGAAAGCAGAGAGAAAGGGAAATGCCATTAGAAAAGCACAAGAAAGTTCCAGATATTTATAAGGAAAATCCTTGGAGTACTTCAATTTTTCTTTCCCAAGAGAACACAAAATGAACTAGAATCCTGGTTCATAAATCTATGTTAAAAACGCTTGACCTAATATACTGAGCTTTGATCTACTCACATCAACTTTCATCTTCAACTAATCATTGTGCTGTGGGCTGGGTGGCAGCAGGACAGGTATATCTTTCCAAAACCTATTGGACAGTAACTAATTTTAAAGATTGGTTTGCAGTTTGTAATGACATGGCTCTTGTATATGCTCTGTATAAATCAGTACAGTCTCGCATGCTACACTGAACAAATCAATAAATCACTTACAAGTAACACTTGCAGACCCTTTATTATCAAGTGCCCTTTGAAACACTTCCTGCCCCTTTCACATAATATTTCCTATCTTTAGTAGTTACTAGAAAGGTATTTTATCATTTAACTGTCTGTCACATTCGAGACATTTTGTGCTTAACTGCCTAGATACAGCAGACTTCTGTGAACCTTTTTTCCTTGGCCTCGATACCCTTGAAAATTCTGGTAAAATCAGGACAAACACTGGCACATGGAAGTGTGACCCCATAACTAGATCCAGTCTAAGAGTAGCAACAAAATATTATGGGATTTGTCCATTAACTCAAAACAAATAAATCTTCTAGTTTTCAGTGAAAGTGGTTTATAGCAAACTGCTCGCAACCAAAAAACACATGAAGATGTATTTATTTTACTCATTTGGTGAATAATTTTGGAAAGCAAAGCATTTGTTTATGGTGAATTGGTGAATGAAAAAGTGGGCTTGATCAAATAAGTTATCGATTATGAACTCAGTCAGTTTTAATTAGAAAATCACCTCCAGGAGGATTTATATATGTTAGAATGATTTCTAAAGGCAAAAGGATTCACAGATATTCATTGCAATTGCTTGTCCTCATAAACACAAACAAAGCCTCTGCCTCACTTCCTATTTCCCATTTCTGAAGAAATTCTTCCACTCTTCACTTTTGGTTTTTTTTTTCTTTTAAACTTCCTCCCAACAGTGGTAATGGAAAGCAACAGGTTCTACTCCAGAAGAGTTATTTGGAATAAGAAAAAAAATTTCTCCTTTTTTTTAAAAAGGTTTTTAGCATTGTAATTGTTATCAGTGCTAACAGCATGTAAATCATCATTCTTTTCAAAAGATCAACAGATGCACATTCAGGTTAGCTGTATACAAAAAGTGCCATGCATTTTTTTCGCTAACAGCACCAAGATCAGAATTTTCAGACGTGTTTATCTGAACCCCATGTACCCAAATCTCGTTGAAAGTCAGTAGGTCACAGCTGCTAAATCACTCAGAAGTATCAGAAATAATTTCTCCTAAGCTCTCATGTAAGCTGTAAGGATTTGTGCTTTTAGTGTTCAAGAACTCACATTCTTGTCTTTGAGATTAGCCAGCATAGCTCCTGTTATAGACCCCTGCTCAAGAAAGAGGGTAAACATGTTTAGGTACCTAAACAGGATGGAAATGAGTGATTTTATTTAAATAGCCTAGCCATACTAGAAACTTTTCTTCTTCAGAGAACCTCTTTATACTGCAACAACCAACTCCTGCTGATGTCTGCTGGAGAATGAGCAGAGGGACACTGGGAAATACGTGTCAGAAAAAAATGTATCTGCTTTGGACATCCTCCATTATCAGTTTTTCCATGTACTCATTTTCACATTGTGCTTCTGCTCAGCCCGAACTTGGGTTCACAAAGGTCAAGTGTAGCTCAGCATGGCTGGGACACCAGAACTAGAGCTGCCCAGGTCATTCACCTGGGCCTGCCTGGCACGAGTAATGGGAGGTATTTTTTCTGAAAATATGAGAAACAGAGATATCAAAACACAATAAGCAATATAATAAATCCATATCCTTCAGATCTGCACATCATTCTAGTCAAATATCTATACTTCCAACCACCTATCTCAAAGGACAATGTGTTTGAAGAGCAACGTTAGTGGATCCTTCCAGTCTGTTCTTTCCATGCAGCCAATAAAGAGCGTCACATGCACCTGTGCACTCCAGATTACACAGAACATTACAGAAGGGAAGGGATTTCCATCACACTCAGCAGCAAGGAGCAGATGATGGATTTTGTTACAAACTTTAAACTTTTAGCAGAACCTAGAGCAACGAATCTGAGCTAAGCCTTCTTTCAGGTGAAAGCATGCTGTATTCCTTGTTGCAGGCATGAGAGACTAGATTTCCACAGCTAATGTAAGACCTGCTTTGTTCCTTACACTAACTGGGAATTTGGCACAAAGGCATATGAAATTTCAAATATTCATATATTTGATCTAATGTTTCAGAAAGAGCAATAGCCATAAGTTCCAAACCAAAACAGATTATGAACCTTAAAATCTAGAAATTTTTAATGCATTTTTACCAATATAGTTAGAGGTTTCATCCTTTCTGGATGGCACAAATTAAAGTACTTGGATAAATGCTCAAGGCTTTGGTAGGAATCATCTCTTCCCCAACACTTTCGTAAGCTGGCACACCAAACTTCTCTTCTGCAAGGTAATCAGTAACCTTTCGTAATAAGAAAGCTTTACCGAACCTATAGGTATCTCCTTATGTTATGGAAGAGTGTATGTATTTCTAATGTGGCAGTTGATGAACTAGAGCGTGCTGGGACGTGAAAAAAGCATTAATGAGAATGAAGATGTAAGAAATAATGTTAACTAGGCCTTTTCATTACAACTGAAGAGAGCTGTGCATGTGTAAAATGGGTACATAAAATTTTATAACATATTGCCTGCTCAGAACCTCTAACATTTATAATACATTTCCATTACTATTTGCTGTAAATTGCCTATGTCTTTTACATTAAAAATAAATGGTTCCAGCTAGACAGCTAAAAGGTTTGATCGCAAGCAATTGTAGTTGACAGTATCAAACAGAAAAAGTCTGTAACTTTGAGCTTAAAGCAGAAAAGAAAGATGCAACTTTGCAGAGCTGATCACTAGAGAATGAACCCTGAGCTGTTTGCCATTCCATTAATATTTGGTCCTGATTTTTGGGGTTATTCCTCCACATCACTTTTGGAAAGCAAGAGAAGCACCACCCTTTGTCCTCTTCACTCACCAAAAAGCTGGAACAGTCAGTAGCAGTTTTTAATTTGATTCAGTTTGTCAATAGCAACAACTGTAATCCTCCATAATCAATGCCCACATACAGCACAAAAGGCTGTTAAGAGTTTTATTGGCTTTTATTTTATTAGTAGGCAGGGGGGCAGGGACCTGACAATACTTCCTGGAGCTCTTGTTACTGTGTAAGCAAGCAATCTAGAAGCCAGCCTACTCCTGCTTTGCTGATGAACCCTTTTCGAACAGTGAAGAGAGAGAAAATGGAGCTAGTGGAGACACACAGCCCTTGCTTGATTA
Organism: Gymnogyps californianus; assembly: GCF_018139145.2. Taxonomy (NCBI): domain Eukaryota; kingdom Metazoa; phylum Chordata; class Aves; order Accipitriformes; family Cathartidae; genus Gymnogyps; species Gymnogyps californianus. The sequence goes on from NC_059479.1 coordinate 19,809,412, forward strand.
ATCTTCTCCACGTCACATGCAGCCCGCATAGGGTAGACAACAAGTGGACTAACCAGCTCTATGGGCCAGACCCTTTATGAACAAGGAAGGAAAGTAAGTGACCCCATCTATGTTGTTGAAAAAAATGTACGTGTAAAAGCTAGAGCATACATTGTTCACTCATGCCCCCCTAGTTAAGCTGAGGAGTGCTGGTGCGTGGTGTGCCATCTCTCATTACTTCACCACATCAGTCACTTGAAAGCAGGTGGAAGAGTGGCATGCTGCCAAAGGAAGATAAATAATTGATGTTAACATAAAGAACATATAGCAGCACTCACGTCAACAGGAAGCAACTAAAGCAAGAGTTCAACAGCAAATATGCTCTTGTAATCTCCTTTTATCTTTTGTTCTCCCTCATGGGTGTGACCCAGTTTATCACAACTCCATGGACTGGCAGCGAGTTGAGAAGCAGAGCTGCCTGGGAAGACAGTACAAGTCTGATGAAATTTTAGGTGATTTTATGTATTATAAGGTAAGAAAAAGTCTTTCAAGAGAGGACACTGAATAAAACATGCCAAAATGCACCAAAGCCAGGTTTATGGGACAGTTAGACACAGCAAACTGGCTTACTAGCCCTACCTCCAGGCTCCCTCTGCCATGACATGCCATTGCTGACCTCAATTCAGAGAGGAACTAAAGATCTCATGAGTAGTGGAAATAGATAATACAGAGATGTGCAAGGAGTGTTACACTCCCAGAGCAGTTTGCAGATATCTGCAGACCTGTGAAAACGTCTGACTACTGGAGACTGGGAAAGAAAAAACATATTTTCCCTGTAACTCTTGATATTTGGTCACTGCCACAGAGAGGACAGAGCAGTGGATTCCCCTGTACGATCCCATCTACCTGTTCTTAAAACACTATTCCTCTTTAAAAGTACAATTAAGTGGTATTCCCAAACTTTGTTCCCTCCACTACTGAGTGGGCTAGAAGCTAGTGAAATAGTTTATTCAGTCACGTGACCCGAGAGCTCCTGCTCCAAGCAGAAGTTTAGAATCTTTATCCCGCAGCAGCGCCGCCGTTCAGTAATTAAATACTGCAGGAAATATGTGGGTTTGTGGGGTTTTTTCATTATTTGGCTGTTAGCTGATTAAATGCTTATCACGCGACCCCAGTTCTGCAAGCATCACCCTGGTGAAGTCTCCATGGAAATTGAAGTCATCTCATGTCACATCATGTCTTTTACTTTGGTGCTGGCACACTTCCCTATTGAATAAAGGTAAGTGTTTCATGACTGTTACGATCTTCACTGTTTGACTGAGACTTAAAAGAGGGGTCTGTAATTGACTTATATTGGATTACACTCTGCTGTGCAAAGACAAAGCCTTGATAACTAGCAGGTGAAAGAAATTAGTTTATTCCGCTGTCTACAAGTTTCAAGAATAAAAGCCCTTCACACTTCATGCAGGAGAATGGTGGAACTAGGTTGTGTCTCTGCAGCAATTCAGTGCTCAGTGTCTGGAAAACTTCTAAGATGCATATAAAAGACAAAATGGGAATGACATAAGTTTAGAGCCTAAGAGATGAGAGCAATTTATTGCCGAATAATCTATTCTTGCTCAGAAGAAGTGTTAGGTGGAACAGTGAGGTGAGCCTTTGATTCATATATCCTACAACAGCTCAGCATTAAGCAAGTAGCACAACCAAGGGTGCCCCATGGGCTCCCAGGTACTCCCTGTGCTCAGCTGCAAGGACAGGCTCCTCTACTTTGTCATCTCCCAGTTCCCATGGCTCTCGGTCCTAATCTCAGTGACCTGAACCACAGGCTGACCCCTTTCGCTCCCTGCTGAGTGGCACAGAGCAGCACTGGTGTCCATGGGACCACGCTGTTAATCCAAGGTGCAGTCCTGCATCCTGACATGCTTTACAGGTAAATACATTCTTTTACTCAAAAAGAAGCTGCCATTCATATACCTTCACCCACTATAGGCACTGTCTATCTCTAGCAGGTGCCCTGTCATAAATACATATTAATTTGGCAGCAGCAATTCTAACGGTGTCTGAATTATTCACCATGCAACATTCAAAACAGAAAACATTGAAACTGGGTAAGCAAATACTAATACCACAGCAAAATCTCTTAGCCCATCAGCTGCGTGTGCATGTGCTCTTTGACACTGGATTTGAATGTCAGGTATGTGCTGACAGCAGATGCATACGCAGCCCTGAAATAATGTTAAAAATATGCAAGTTCTTGCAGTGAGGCAGAAAGAGCTTGTGCACATATATGTACAACTGCCACCTTTGTGAATTTTATTCCTAGATGAGTAATGCAAACAATGCAATCATAGAATATTCTTTTGGTACCTCTTTTAGCATTCATAGTGTGCTCGTGTGGTCTAAAAACAATTTACACTGAACAAAAACTAGTGCTGCTTTTACTGATTCTGATATCAAATTCTTTTTCTCTCTGCTATCCTCCATGAATACACAGTGAGTCAATCTGGTATGTCTTGATGGTTGAATAAGCTCTTTGATTTTTGAATTATTTTGAGATTAACTGAATTTGAAATGTGTGCTGCATGCAATGTCTTGCTGGCACAAAAAGATGAGCTCTGTTATTGACAGAGAGAAGTTGCAAAGCCACATTTTTCGTTACTACTCTGTATTGCTGAACTTGTGTTCCTGTCAGACTGCTGCCTGCCATGACAGCAGGGGCCACCAGGTTGAAAAGTTCAATTTCCAGTATTCTCTCCTGACCTGCCTGAACTTCAGAGAGTAACAAAGCGGTCTTTTCCAGCACAATAAAAAAAACATATCTCTTTTATAAATAATAAAAGATAGTGGGCACTACATTAGGCTGCTTGAAAGCTGTATAATGCCAAGAATGCATCTCACTCCACCTGAAAAACATGTTTTTATCAGTATAATCTGTGACGGCGTCACAGAAAGCTACTAGAGTTTCTACAAGTTCTCCCCTGTTGGCGCTCTGAGGTGCTGTTAATCAGGAGCTCTGAAGAGCTGGCTGGCCACCTGAAAATTTCCAAGATTGTAAAACGACTTTAGAGCATGGACAGAAGCACATATTTCTAATGTTACTCTCCATGCAAATTACTACTACTACTATAACTGCCATTCAAAAACTACATGTCAGGACTAAGAAGGAGAGTTGCCAAGCTGAATGCAGAAAACAGAAGAAAGAGTCTCATCAGATATTCCACCAAAACCCAGACACAGAGTCCAAGAGGCTTTGCCCTTCAGAAGAAGAGAGGGAGGGGAGGGGAGTGCTGGAGCAGCTAGTTCTCTGCAACATCCCCTAAGCACATGTTAGAAAAGCCACTTCTAACAATATCCTTCGTTCCTGCCTTGAAGTGACCCTGATTTTCCTCTACTTTTCTTCCAAGAGTAGCCCCTAAAGAAGCCTCCTGCAAACTCTGGGTGCTTGATATCTGACCTCTTCCCACAGTCACTGCTACTGAACCTTGGATCCATAGCTGGCGCTTTTGATCCTGCCGCAAGACCAAGTCAAAGGAAAGGACTTTAGTCTGTGTCCCAGCACAATCCAGGCACAGAATCCAGAGGACCCCAAAATAGGTCTGAAAGGCACCAGCAAGTGCATTATTATTCAGCCTGAGCTTCATGAGCTCTGAGGTCTGACGAAAGGGAGAGTATGACTCAGAGACTATGGGCTGTGATATGAGGGTGTGAAGTAAAGCTGCATAAAGCTTGGGAGTGTTGCATTTCTTGAGAAGTGTAAATTGGGGGAAATTTTCAGTGAGCCCACAAATGTAGGAATCAGAGGAAAAACAGCTTTTTCTTCTCATCTGTTTATTATTACCCTCCAGTCCTTTCGTCCAGCCAAAAGTGTTTTGTGCATAGAAAATGCATTTGTAGTTCTCCTACTGCTTCTGTAGCACTTCACATCCTCTCTCTTTCTTAGTCTTCATTCTCTTCATCACCTCTGAGACTCCTCTCACCTTTCTTCTTCTCTCCTGCCTACTCTCTTTCAATTCCCTTTTTCTCTCTCCCTCCTTCATCCTTCCCTTCTTCCTTTTAGCTCAAAGTCCTGTTATTCAGGTTGAAAGCGTCCTAAGCCATCTAGATTAATTTTCCTTTACTATTTAGACCTGATGAGCACACATACCAGGTGCTTTTTAAAGACAGGAAAAGAGCTCTTGTCCCATAGAGGATGGGCCTGTCGATTTCCAGAAAATCTATGGTGGTACAGTAAAAGCAGCATTGCCAATATCACATTTCACTAGCTTCTCTGATGACTGGTGTAATTGAAATAAATTATGAATCCCACATGTGCCACACTAACAGAAGGCAATAAAACACAATATTTATGAATAAAGATAACAATTATCTTATTAAATCAGACAGTAATGTTATTCTACCAGTGGACTCTTCATCTCACATTATAATCAATACTGATTATGAGTGTAAAGGAAAGGCTCTTGCCATTACTGCAACAAGGTCCCATAGATTTTAAAAGGTAATGAAAGATTTTCTGTAGAAAGTAGAATTCAGCAGAGTTATAACTGAGATTTTGAAACAATCTATTTGGCTTTTGAGGCAGAAAGTCTTGGATATTAAGCCAGATTTTGACATCACTGACACCAGTGTCAAGCTGATGTAATTGTATCAACATCAGTATTGTAATCCAAGATTGATACCAGCATGACTGGGAGCAAAATCTCAATCTTGTAAAAGGTTTTTTTTAAAGGCTGAAAGAACTTAATACGACACTGAAGATATTTCTGTAGCTCTGTTTCAGTAGGTGGTAATTTTCTAGAGGTGTAGCACACAAGCTTGATTAAAAGATAATGATCCAAAATGTATGACTATTTCTGGAACAGCTATTTTAGTCATTAAAGGCAAAAATTATCCCCAAGAAACATACACTTTGTGCCTCAGCTCCATGTCTATATTTGGGGACAGGCTTGACCAAGATTTTCAGAAACAGTAAGTGATTCTGACACCTCTCCTTTGTACCTGTTTCCTTAAGATTTATCCTGGTTTTCCGACAGATATACCCCTTTTAAAGGTGTTTTACACAGACTCCTTAAAGCCACAATACTGCTATTAAGGTAAGAGATAAATATATTTGTTAAAATTTAGTAAGCTATATAAATGACTTCCACGTTGACACAGAATATTAAACTTGTATTTAACACTGTTGTTCTTGTTCTAAAGAAAAAAAATTAATTCTAAGACAAAATAATTCTTTTCGAAATTATTTTCTCCTTATTTTTCTGTGGAGGATGGAGGAAAATGCAGTCATTGGCCAAAGCAAGCATTTCCCCACATGGTCCCAGTACATCCATGCACCTAGTCAGTAAGGAAACATCTATTTCAACTTTAAAATACTCCATAACCATAAATGAGCAAGTAGTTAACAGAGACAACACTGAGTCCTGTGGCATGTAGGGAGGGAATGACATTGTCCACACTTGCTTGGGCTGATGCTCTCAACATTTCTCAAGGAAGGGATGGGACACATGGAACAGCAGGTTCCCAAACCAAACAGCACAATTCAGAGCTTGCTGCTGATCTGAAGACTGAGAAGGGCTAGGAAGGAGGGGAAAGAGGAGGGGAGCTTGTTAGAGGGACATGCATTGAACCCCAAGAGGGATTTAATCATCTAACAGTTTCTTTTTTGCTAGAGGAAAATGCAGGAATTGTCATGGCTACCATGGAGCACGAGAAAAAGTCTCACTTAATCAGAATATGAGCTAAGCATGAGCACTGCATTGCAGCCATTTAAAAATATTTCACAGATCGCGTGACATAAACTGGGAAACAAGCAGCTGCCACTTTATGGGCAGTCACAGCAGAAAAAGAGAGCTCAAGGAAATGTTTCAAGGCAGTGACATTACAGCCTCAGCCAGAAACCAACGATACTGACTCTTGGTAAACTCTTACTCCACTACTTTGTGTGCAAATACTCTCTCCACTCCCCTCACTCTCTCCTTTTTTCAGTTTACAACCATCATTATAAGCACAACTCTCTGCTTAGCATTTTTGCCTTGTTTTTATTCTCCTCTTTGAAATCGAGGGCACTTTTAGATAACGAGATTCATGAATGACCTCTACTATAAATTCAGCACAAGTATTTTGACCCCATGCAGGAACCTATGAGGCAGCTGGTCACAGTCTTAATAGAAGCAGAGCTATGAAAAATTTTCCCAGCAACTTTGAAAATCCTGGAAAAGTCCCCCGACCTCCTGTTCCGTTGCTTGCAAGTAACAAGCTCAGCCAAAGTTCTCTGACATCTTTTGGAGTTTGCTATTCTTTCAAATAACCTTTTACTAAGTTCTGTGTGAACCTACCCAGATTTACAGCCTTATGATTAAATCACTCAAACCTCAATGGGCTCTGTGTAAAAATGAGGTGAAACCACAATGGCTTTGAGTTCTGCTTGCAATTTCAGGCTTGCTTTGAACTCAATGCACAAAGAAAAATGCACTTTAAGCCCAAGCAAGCAGTCTTTTGAAACCCTGCTCTCTTGGAGGTACAGTAGACAAGCCACCTCTGCACATTACTGGGAGCTTTCTTCTGTGGTACAGGGTCAAAAGCAGGGAAAACACATTCTTGCCCTTCTGACTAATAATTTCCATGTCCCAGTTTTAAATATGTGTCCATCTCCTTTGATCAGTTTTCTCAGCCAAGCTCAAAGTTTTACCTTTCAGAAAATTTCACTTTCTGCTGCCTGATGCCAAAAATAACTTATTGTGAAGTCTTGAAAGCAGCACTCATTTCCTCCACTCTTGAGATCTGTCTCCTCCTCCTTTTTTAACAGCCTACAATATATCATATATCTAAGGAACATACTGGTCATGTCATTCATATTCTACATGCCTCCTTCCCTGCTCTTCAGCACCTCTGTGTTGTAATGGGCTCTACCCTATTCTAGTGTCTTCAGATTAGGTTTCCCATTAAATACTCCAGCATTCAAAAATTCAGTACTCCTCTCAGCAGATGCCTACAAGCAGGGTTTATTCTATAGGTTCCAACACTTCTTTCCTTTTACAGACGCAGGCAAAATAGAAATGTTTCTGCTGGTTCTTTTCCACTTCCACTAAAACTCTAAATTTAGCATATATTGATCTAACCTGTCGTTGGTGACTTATTGACCTTGATATTTTAGCCTAATCATATCCTTTTTTTCCTCTCTCTCTCTCTTAAAAAAGTGAACCCAGACCAAAATAAAGGGAAAAGGTGCAATCTTTTCTCATACACATTGTCTTTCTAGTCTGTAATGAGCTTTGTTATTATTCTAAGATTTTCATATCCTGAGGCGTTCTCCAGATCAGTTCACAGTCCAGAATGCACGGAGCCAAATGTAAAAATAACAACAAGAGATTGTTAATATATGTAGCTCATGATTGCAAATGATATTATAAAACTAGCCAAGTACTCCAGTAAGCCAGTTAAGACATCTTTGTTCTTTACACACACAGAAAATAACAGGTGCCAATCTGCAAGAATATCTTTAGAGACCATGCTGATGTACATGAAAGAATTAGGCATTTGATGCTTCATTTCTGAAACAAGTATGATAACAAGATCACATTCTTGTACCAAATCTGGGTTCTCCAAACTAACTAAAACTAACTACATCGCTTTCTTAAAATACTGGTACATTTCCTGAGCTAGTATTGGAAGAATCCTTTCTTTGACTTCAACATAAAAGGCGTTTAGTTTGCAAGTCTGTTTTGTTGTGGTTGTTTTACTTTTGCTTTAACTATCAACTATAAATGCAACCTGGGAACTGAAAATGAAGTGGTATTTCTACCCTATTTCACAAAAATCACTACCAACGAGTATTGAGTAATCAATAATAAAGAATTAGTACTTAACTCATGGTTTCATTTGTACATGAAGCAGAACAGAATTCACCTCCCTCTCCCAAAGCTATATTGAGTTTGCAGTGTTAAGATTACCCAAGTGCAAACTAATTTATTAACAAAGTCTACAGATATGTCTTGAAGAGAAATATATCAGACCTGATCTAATAGCCTTAAATCAATTACACAATTCCTGCTGACATCGATAGCTTAAGATGGGGATCAGAGAGCAAATATGTTTTTAAAAAAGTCACACTTTAGACATAAACAACTAAACTGCTCAAAATAGGCTCTATGCAAAATTAAACTATCCAAACACTTTTTTAGACTTTATAGATTGTTTAGAAGCAAATTAACTGACAAGATTCAATAACTCAACATCACATTAGGCCAAGAACGAGATTCTGCATTTACTCGTAAATAGAAGTGCGCAGAATATGATCATGTGCCTGCCAAGAATATTTCCTTGTTCCAACATAGCCATGCTTTCTCTAGATACTCTAATTGTTTCATTTTGGCAAAGGTAAGTTTTCCAAATTAACTTTTACTGACCCTTGCTCCCTCCACCAGCTTCATAATTCTCATCATCACCTTCCAAATGAGTAATGTTTGTTTATTTCAGCTTCTTTCCAGCAAATGCTTTCCATCAAACATCTGTCCCAAGATATGTGCTAGCTGGAGGGTATAAATGACGTGTTCACCCTGTTTGCAATTTCTCACTGCCAGTCTTTTCAACAGTGAGACTGTCCTGCAGACATGCAGGCTGTATACTCTGGGAGCTTTCTGCAACCACAATTGCATTTTCCAAACCCCCTTTGCTGTTCAAGGAACAGCCTGATGTTTTTCTGTCCCCCCAAGGTTAAAGCTAAGCCTTATCAGGCTGGAGGTGTGCAGCTACCACTCTGAAGTTTGCTCAGCCACCAGTCAACTCCCATCCAAACAACCATAATTACTTCCTGGAACAGATACACTATAACAGGCAACATGATCACTAACATTTTTGATATGGAAGGCTTACAGCAGTGAAGCAGCAAGAAGTCAGGGCACAAGAGTGTAAAAGAGACATTATTAATTACTATGAAATGCTACAAATATTGTGTGTCCACTTAATACTGCATCTGCAGTTCTGGCAGTGAAGTACACTCTTCCATTAGTACAGTCTCCTCTTCTGATTTTTCAGTGCCAGATAAGAAAAGAGGTGTTTACAGCCAGAAGCAAGGACTTGATATCAATTTCCAGGACACTTTATGGACCATACTACAGATGCTGATATTGGTCACAAGACCTTATCAGGATCCAAAAGCATTTTGCTTACTGAGACTGTTATTTAACCCAGTACCAGTGCTTCATCTGGTGACAAAAAAGAAACCTTGGCTCCACTCCTCCTGCAGTGGAGCTCTGATGTGCCAGGGAAGACAAGAGGCTGATATAGTACCTGGTGAGCCTACTAATATACCTGATACTGGGACCACTGCATGGTGAATGCAGATTTCTTGTACTTTTGACATCTGAAAGCTGAAAGTTTATGCACTTAAGCAGGCCAGGAAAGCCTGTATCATTTCTCTTTGGGAGCTTTTGGCTCTCAGTGAAACCTGTCCTAGGGCAGTCCAAAATATAAAGCTTAGTCATGTAGACATGTTTTACCCTAGTCAGACAAGGGTAACAAAATGCGTAGAAAGACCACTAGGCATTAATGAAGATAAGTACTCCAACATATTTCTTATAGAATCAAGGCTTTAACTGAAAGAAAAGCAAAGCGCTATGCAAAAAGGAGTGGAAAGATCAGGGAAAGGATGCAAGAAGGCTCTCTCTTTACAATCCCACCACAGGTGTACAGTAGCAGCTGCTAATAGGAACTGTCAAGGTAAAGAAACTAACTGGACAGCATCAAAGCTGAGAAGGAAGCAAAAGAACAGTGAATAACAGCAAGCACAGGTAAACAGTGGTACAAAAGTGCCATCTACACTTATAACCAAGGACAGCACTTAACGTTAACGAATGCATTAACATGCTCAGGCGATAAGCTCATACACTCATAGCATTAGAGCATTTTAACATGTCTTGAGTAGCCTGTTAAAGGAGGACAGGTAGTTCTTCATAAATTAAATCAAATACATTATGTGATCACATTTATTTTTATCTGAGCCTACACCTCTTGAATTTTTTATCACCTTAAAAAAAAAAAGAATATAGATATGCCCTGCAAACCCATCAATTTGTCAAGTTTAGATTTTGAAATGCATATAAAATTTACACCCACTGAGCATATTTTTATACCTACATAAAAATTTATTCTGGCAGTGTTTTGCCAATATGTCATCTATAAAGTTTTGTTTAGACTTTTATGTATATTATATAGGGGGCTAAGGTTGCTTTTCTGTTGAAGAACTTTTCATCTTAGTCATATGAGGCATGCTTTCAGCATCACTCTGCTCATATTTGAGATATAACGTCTTCCAAGTAAAGAGAAACAGTGACCATATGGTCACTAAATTGGATTTCAATTCTGACTACAAACTCAGTAAAGACTGTAATTATGCCCTGCATGGTCCTCTCTGGGCAGGCAAAATTCAGGGTCTGCATGCCTTACAGTGGACGTGGCTACCTGCCTGTCTGTCTGCTCCATCTTGCAACGTAGGCACTCGGAGACTGGGTAATGATTTCACTGGCCACATCACCTATTCCTACAAAACAAGATTGCAGCTGAAGTCTGTATGGCAGCCTCAGCATTACAGCTATGCACTCCTTGTTCAGGCAGGTTTAACAACTAGATGACTCCAGACCACATGCTGTGCCTTTGCTGCAGAAGTCTTCACTAGGGAAAGATGCAATCTGTCTTGTGGCTGCTCGGCACTACAGCTACACCTTACCTCATCACACCGCCTTCCTGCAAATCTCTCTGGAAGATTCTACAATGCTGGAAGAAAGCAGAAAAGTGCCAGGCATATTGGTTGAATGCTGTGTCTGCACCCAGAGTAATTGTCACAAAACCTACTGACACCTTCGCACGTATCCCTGTACATTTCTGGTCCAGAGCCACAATGCAGCCTTATATCTCTCAGTGTACATAAAGCAAAGTATCGTTCCCACAAAACAAAAATCCACAAACATACCAGAATGTAATAGCCAGTAGATAAAAGATAAGGAGGCAGCTCTACTTGATGTTAACTTGGGGGGGAGGAGAGGGAGTGTGGAATGTCTTAAAATGGAAAACTGTAGATTTCCCACTTGAATGTAGAGTACAGAAAAATCACTTTTAAGGGTATACTGATTATTACTATAGTAGAAAACAATAACACAGATATGCCCATTTTCTTCTTAAGCTAAGTACCTGTCACATCCTGCTTGGTTCTTTTTATTCCCTTGTAAGTTCTATTTGATTAGTGAGAGATAACTTATGAAAAGCAATTTCAAAGGCTGTACAGTACCACACTCATTTTTCCAAATGTTGCTTTTAATGGGTTCCGCACACTCTATGGTGTCCTGGGTCTTGTATTAAATAACCATAGAAAGTCACTGTGATACAGCTTCAATGATCAACTAACACAGATCTGATTATATGATCCAGGAAAAAAAGCTTTTATGCTTCCTCTGGGCCATGGCTGTGTGGTCTGCTTTCCTTTGCTGCTGTGTACTTTGTACTCCTGTCTGCTTACTACCACCAAGATAGCAATTTCAGAGAATCTACATGGTAGGTAACTTGGCAACACTACAAACCAGTGAAAACTACCTTCATGTTACAATTTGCCTTAAGCTGGACAGATGCATATGAATTTAGGGCTAGAGTTAGAACTGTGTCTATGTGTCTCCATTGACTACACACATGGAGAGTCATTTATCAGCTCCCACAGAGGCCACCTAATTCCCATTGCACTCCAGGAACTTACTGGCATCCTTAAGCACTCAAACTCCTGGTTTATTTCCTTCCCTTGCACTTGACACATCAGAAAGGAAAACCTGTCTTTGTTCACAGAATAAGTACGTAAGCTGGTACATGGAAAAAGTCACAAAGAGCAAGAATATAAAATCTTTTTCTCTCCATTTCGTTGTGACTGGTCACGCTGTCATATTCATCTTTGGCACAAGTAAAAGCAGGATTGTTCATTTTTGTTTTTTGGATTTTGATGTGCATGGCAACTAGTGCCTGGCACCATCTCACACTTCCCTGTTACCAGGTTCACGCACAGAAATAGAGGAGAGCTCGGCTCCCCGGGCCATGCAGACCCCCAGACGCTCGCTCAGTTCTCTTTCCTGTTGACAAGAGCCAATGCACTGACCCAGGCAACAGAGCCCCTGGCAGGCACTGTGCTCTTGGTCTGTGTCCTGCATTTATGCATTACACAGAGACAGTAAACTAGCAAAGGCAGGACTGGAAAGAATGCCTTTCCTTAGAGGGGGAGACCATGCCCTGGTCAGACAGGACATTGGTAGCTCAGCAGAGCTTGAGCCAAGCCTGAGCCCAGATCTGTGGACACTCTACCGCAAGGCAGTCCTTTCAAACTCTGAATTAGTGAGCAGACTGAAACTTATCTCATTAATCTATTAGTATTTGAAACTGGCACTGCCAACTTAAGAGCATGTGCCCTCATTAATTTAAAGCACGCAGATAACTTCCTGCCCTCCCCGTTCCTGTAGATTTTCTACATTAAACACTGCCTTTCACTTCCATATCTCATCCCCAAACATTTTCAGATCTGACTTTTAGAACGGCAGTATGATTTCACCTGGGCAGTTCTTGTGCTCCTTCATATGTGTGTACTGTGGAAGGATATTTATGTATGAGGTAATTAAATATCCAATCACAATCATCAGATTTGTGTGCATAAAGTGACAAAAGAGTTTGAAGCCTAATTCTAACTAGCCTCTAAGGAGTTACTATAAATCCAAACTGTAATTCTTGAAAAGGGGACTTCAAGCCTAAAGTTAGACAAATTTAATAGCCAGCTGCAAGGAGAGTTAATTCTGCCCCCCCATTCCTGCTCTTCCCCAGCTGTTAGCCAGGTATCCCTGCCCCTCCCCTGCACACTCTCTGATCCTGCAGAGGTTGTGTTCAGGAAGCTGAACTAACAGGAGACAACTCGCCTTTTTTTTTTCTTCCCCTCCAAGATTCATTTTTTTTTCCACAATTTAGTTCAAGGTATCAGACAAGCACTAGTGCTAGAGCAAGGAAGTAACAGGCATGAGCAGACAGGGGAAGAGAGAAACAACCCATCATTACAGTAATTTAGCTGCATTGCCAAAGTGAATGACTAAAAATCAACGGCAAAACTACTTTAAATTAGAACACAATCAGGCCCAACATAGGCCTTTCAAGCATGGATTCAGCGTACTAATAGCAACCTGAGAGACAAGAATGCTTGTAGCTCATTTCCACCAACATTGCTTTGACTGCATGTTTATATGGTCTCTTACCAGTGTGAAGTTCACCCGCTTTCCTTGCTATAACTTTTGAGGCTGTTACAGAGGCTCCAGTGTATAAATAATAATTAACTTCTGAAAGCAGAGGCTTACAAATGGCTTTGTTTGATTTGCAATACATTTCACTCAATTTTTCTTCCGCGCAGAGAATTCTTAAGGAGAATGCTGACAGACAAGTAGCATAAGGTCTGTGTATTATTAAAATTTAAAACACATGCTGCATACACAGAATGTCAAAAGAATATGTTAATCAAGTACAAGTAAGAGTAAGCCAGCTTGATCAGCTCTTAGCTGTGATGGTGCAAAGCTGGGGAAGTTGCCAACAGCAGAGTTACTCTGGCTCCTTGTAACCATAGAGGATTTATCCAAACACATTAACAAAGCATAGACATTTACTCTTCAAACTCATGCACTTCTCATATTCTAGTGGATTCATGCTGATAATTCAGAAAGCAATGTAAGCCCTTGAATTTTGTTTTACTGTAGGATGTTGCCAGAACTAGGACATTCAAACTGTAACCCCAGGCTATGAAAGAGCAAGGAGGAAACAAACTTGCTGACCATGAGCTACAACTCCACACAGAGCTTACCAAAAGATGTCCAGAGCAGCCTTCAAAATATCCAGGCTTTGCATACTCGCTTCCTCCCCCTCAGAAACCAAACCATACATAGTATGCAGCCTTTTCCACACAGTAAAACCTAGTTGCAGGTAGATCACCTGGCTTTCACTTGGTCAAAATGATTCTTTCAATCCCTCTCAGAGAATAAACCCCAAAATCAGAAGACAAAAAACATTAAAAGTTAGAGGATCAATTCCACTTACTTAACTGAACAGATCCATCATTAATGACAGTTCATATCAACCCTCTCCTCTGTTGCTTTGCCAGAAAACAACAGGAATTAAAATACATATTGATTTCTAAGGACTGGATTCTTACTTGCAATAATTTAGGATAGCTCCTTTCACCTACAGCAATTGAGACTGTGGATTTTTGTTTCCAACTTGAATTCAGTTTCTCCCACTCAAGAAAGAAGCAGGTTCTAGGTTTGCATTTCCTTTGCCTTATTTCTAATACTCAGGTCATCACTTACCTGCAGTTAAAGGCAATTGATCACTGAAGAACAATTTTGTTTTATAAAATTAAAACATAAAAGAGAGTTTTTCCTAGCTGTAAAATGCTTTACTCTAAAATAAAATAAAATAAAACCCAAAACCAAAAACAAGCCAAAACAACACAGTTGATTATGAACGCTGTTCGTAGCTACCTCTGGTTTCAGCTTACATTCATTTGTTGGTTTTGGGGTAGGTTTGTTTTGTTTGTTCACTTTTTCCAGTAAACCCAGAATGACAAAGAAATCTCAGATTAAAAGAGGCTTAGACCCAAATGAGAATGTGTTGATGTCATTACTGTGCAGCAGCAGAGCTATATGTCACAAATGTGATTCCCATTGATAATAGTTTATAGCGGAAAGTCACAGATGTGATGGCACGTGTAGCGCTTCAGCCACAAACAGACACATGTCAAAGGCAATTCCCTTTACTGCACATTCATTCTGGGAGTAAATGAAAATGGATGGAATAGCATTTTTGTACGAATACTATGGGGAAATCTTGCTCTGCTGAAGCTGGGCATGTTCTGTGCCATCTAACAGCAGAATCTGTTTAAACTCATAAATTGACTACAAAAATAGTATGTTTTGGAGTTCTTTGGTTTGGGTTTGGTTTGGGTTTTTTCCTCCAAAGAAGGATGAATGATGAGCAGAAATGTAGCACGCAGGCAGGTCACGGTCCTTTTGCGTTCATTTACATTATATTTACAATGTGCTTCTTAAAATGGCACTTACTCCTTTTAACCAAGCTTTCCTATTGTAAGTGCTAATTTTTACAGACTTCATGGAATTCTTTTTCCTGTTAGAATGATTTGCTGTGCAGAAACTGTTTTTGCTGATAGTTACTCCTTTCACAGGAGTTCCCTTAAGTGGACTCCATTGAGTTACTGCTTATATCCCTGCACTGTAGCATGGGTCGGGAAAAGATGCACAAAGAGGCATGGAGAATACAGAAAAGATATGATCAGCCAATTTTACTGCATAAATCCTTTTCAGACCTCAAACATCTTCCTCTGTTAACATAAACCATGCACAAAAGGAAGCATAAAAACTTCAGTGATTCAGGCTTTAAATGTTACTACTACAGGGAATTTCAACAATTCACTGGTAATATACCAAGCAGGAGAGCTAATGTAAAGCAGAGAGCTCAGGGAAGGCACTCTTATAAGGGGATCTGCTGATGAACTGAATTTATGAGTCCAGCTACTTTTTAAAGGTGAAGGAGCTGGTGCTTCAAGCATTACCACTGCATTTCTTTAAATAGCGTTGCTTTCCCTAGGACTGTAACTGCTTCTTCTGTTCAAATAACTGCCAGCAAATTCTTTTTACCAATAAACTCCATTGTCAATGTCAGACTGATATTACTTTTGATAACAGCTTTAAAAAATAAACACGATTCATTCATCAACAAGTTTCAATCAATACCTCCAAAATTTATATTCAGAAGACATCTTCACTTTGCTTTTAAACAAATAATTTCATCATAACCTACTTCTTAGTAAAACTACAATAAGTTTTCACATTATATTACAGGAGCAATGGCTATTCAGTTCTAAATAATGGCTCCTTTGCTAGACAAGTCAATGGAAATTGATTTGTTTCAGTCTCCTGTGCTCGCACACACAAAGCCTGCGTACAACAACCCTATTGACTTCTGCAAACAGTATTCAACCTTGCATCCTCAAGGACTCATGGCAAAATTTTTAAATCATTCCCCTCCTGTATTGTACCCTTTATGAACCAAAACTGCATTTACATGTCAGTCTCCAGCGATAATACTATAAAGAGAAAATTGGTCACTGAATTGAAAGTCTACTTTATATTGAAACATACAGCCCAGGATTGGATATAAGAAGGAAGAAAATTAAGATGTATTGAACTGCAAAATGAAAAGCATTGACTGTACATACAGTAAAAGGAAAGGGGCTCCAGCACCCTGTCTACACAAGAGAGTTTTGGCGCACAAGCCACCCTATGGGCTAGCCAGGCTGCCTGCCATAAAGCTCCCATCTGCACACAAAGTGTTCTGCATGGCAGACAGGCCTTTTCCAGTCCTGTGTGTACTGAATATTCTCTCTCTTCTATAAACAAGAACATTTAAAAACAATTAAAATAAAGATTAGGGATATTAGCATGGTAGAAGCATTAAGTGCAGTATCAAAGAGACAAGAGACCATATGGTCCATCAAAATCTGTGTTTATTAGCCCTGGAAATACAAATCAACCATTTTCCCATCCTTTTAATCCTTCCTTTCCTATTTAAATCTGATTCCCAACTTTACCCCTACGTATCCAAATGAAACACATTATGGTTGCCACGTTTTACATTTCAAGCACTGCTGCAAACAAAAACAATTGTGAAAAGTCCGTATCTGAATGCCTTCAAGGCTGATTCTTGACCTCAGGTTTTTGAGTTAGTTACCATCTCACATAACTTATTGGTCCCAACTTATGCTACTCCTTTTTGATTTTTTTATATAACATTTAAGAGAGCACCTTTGACATCTGACAGACTCCATGACAGCAGCTTTGTTCACACAAATCACGGCAATATTTTCACTTACATTTCACACACAATGCCAAGTGTCTAGTGACTGTTACCCTGCAGTTACCCTGTAGTATTAAGCTTCAGAGTTATTTATATGATAAAAACCTCAGAAGTGGGCACTTGAATATGTTTTATGTTAGCTAACTCTCATCCAAAAGGGATGAACAGGTGACTTTCGTTGTTGTTGTTCCTATTATACCAGTGTAAATACCACATTATTTACTAGTTCACTGAGCTAAGTGACCTAAGAGAAATCTGAAGCATGGCAGAAATCAGTCCCTGTTCTATTCCTTAGGCTTCTTTGCTGGGTTTTCTTTTAAGAACAAGGAAGGAATTAACATGCATGTGCAGCACATAGCACAATGCGGCATTGGTCAAGTCTTGGTGAGACTGTATCACACATAATAATGGGTAACAGTAGGAAACATAAATGAACAGCTGACCACAAAACTTTGTTTTAGTTGAAAACAAGATGTGCAAAGTGTTTAAATGCAATCTCATTAGCACATTGTTTATCTACATTCCTTATAACAAAAGAGATATTTAAACTTCCATACATAAACATGTATAATCCTGCAAGGGAAAGGATACCTTCTGGGTATGATCACATATATGAATCGTAAATCTTTTGACTGTACAAATAGAAGTTTTTGCTGATGCAGTGTGGACTGATATGAAACTACTGTACCAGACAACAACTTTCATAGATTATTCAGCAGTGCTTCAAGGCTAGATGAACAACCTATGAATGCCAACAGAGATCATTTTGATACATGACTAAACTTCCCTCCTCCTTTCTTCCCTCCCTCCATTTGTTTTGTTTAAATATTTACACACAAGCTGCCTAACCCTGAGCAAAGCTAACGTAACAGAGAGACTTGAACTAAGCACTGGTCTTGTAAGAATCACTTTAAGGCCTTAAATCTCAGCGTGCCTGAGAATAGCCTTCAGATAAGAAGCAAAGCCACAGATACAAAACACTTTGGAATACAGCTGTACATATTGCAGTGATTCCTCTTGACATTATCACTGAATGTTATTTTGAGATAGCCTTGATTTCCCTAATTTCCAACCAGTCCTGTTTCAGTTATTTCACAGCAGAGCCTGTACTTAACTAAAATCTTGATAATGAAGTCCAGCCCAGAAAGAAAATATCATCTTTCAATTTCTCCCTTCTGATAGATAGGATACAACTTTAATAAACCAAATTAGTAATGTTTTCAGTAAATGTGAATGCTCATGTAACAAAAAAAATTATCTAAAAAAAAAAAAGAAGTGTTTCCACTGCAGCTGGTGCTTCTTTTCATCTCAGGGCTCTGCAGGACCTTTTACTTTCCATGGTAATACCACATATAGCAGGTACTGACCCCAGGTCAAATGGCTGTAACGTGATTTGAATGTTGCTTTCAGGTTTGTTTTTTTCTTCTGACCACTGAATGTCACTTGATGTGCTTCTCCTCTTACAAACACACTTTTTATATCATCACGTCAGATATATTAACATTTTGTCTCTCTCTACCCATATTTACTGCTGTGTTCTAAAACTCATTTCTTCCTCCAGATTACAGAATAATAAGCATCCATTTGCTTCTCATAAATGGCCTTACAACTATTTAAAATTACTTTTTCCATTTTCTGATCTAACCTTGCCTCTCTCTTCTGTCAATTACTTCTTGATTGGTTCATTAAAACAAGAAGTGTCCCCTTTTGACTGACATCATGTGAAGTGATATGCTTATCAACTGGAAACAAGTCAGAAAACAAAAGACCTGACCATAAACCACCAATGCAACAAAAATCTTTCACATATCAGAAATGCTATTTCCAGCTCTGAGACAAGTAAGTGAGTGAAAGGATTTGACGAGACCTGTCTACAGTTTTGGGTGGCTATGTTTAACAAGGAAAGAGAGGGATTTAACAGCGAAGGCTGATTATAAAATCAAAATTAAAGAATTTGACTAGTTTACCTGATTAAGGACATAAAACTTCTCCATCAGCATATCATTGGGACATACATCAGAACAGAAGCAAAATCATACACACTAAAGACGAGAACTGAGAAGCAAAAGCATTCATGTTAAAAGTTACTAAAAGGTTCTGAATCAACAGAGAAACATGAGAGCAGTAAGGATGCAAACACTTTTTTTTCTTCCCATTTAAAATTGGGGCCTGATCAGGTTAAGGAAGAAACTACATGGTATACACTTGTAATAGCAGGGGATTAGACATGGACATGGTGATCAAGAAGATCCTTAACAGCCCAGTGTTTGCATGAAGGAAAGATGTTCAGTGTAAACCTGGGGGTTATATAGCCAGACAAGATTATCTTATTTGGTGTGGATTATTTGCAAGAAAAAACAGACCAGGAAAGATAAAAGCCATATATTTGTAAGGATGAAAGCCTTCTGCTCAGGGGGAAATAAATGCTGACTACTTTTGGAAGAAAACAAAAGAGAGAGAGAGAGAGAGAGAGAGAGACTAGAGAGAGAGTTGTTATTCCCGGAATGTTAGATGCATTTCCGAGCACTCCAGCTCTGACACAGATGGTGGCAGCCAGTTCTGAGAGGCAGGAATAGGACATGGTTTGCACTACCATGAATGAGGCTACATTTGAGAGGGATCCCCAAGAAGAATGTGCCACTTCTGAAAACACAAACCATCTCCCAAAGGCTCTTACTAAGCTGTGTCATAGATAGTCTTCAGCATCACTGTTTCCATCAGTGCAGCTAAGAGAAGCTTAAGACAAGCAGAAAAATGAGAACCATGGCTCAAAAATCCTTGCTTCAGTATACCTGTCTTAGGAAAGTCCTGGATAAAATGAATTCTGAGTTCAACTGTGTTCAAAAAACAAAAAAAACACACAAGCTCTCAGCTGCACTGTTTCACAAGGTGTCCCAAAAATGACCAAAGGCAAAGAGTGAAAAATCTTGATCTCCCTGAACTCAAATAATCGAACTCCCATTAACTTCCAGGGGACAAATCTCAACCCAGGAATCACAGCAAGAGCCAGTAAAGGCGAAGCAGCAAAAGATGGCATGGCACAAGCACACATGCTGAAACTAGGTCTCTAGCCCACAAGGTGATGTCACTGTCATATATACAACATCAGGAAGCCTGTAGATAAATGGAATTATTCATCACAATTTTCTTCCTGCATCTTTCTGGGTGTTTGGGTTGGGTTTTGTTTTGTTTTCCATTAAAAGTTTGGAGGAATAAAATCTTGTCTACAATAGCTGCAAAAGAAGGAGCATTCAGACCTGAATCTTATATCTTCAACCCATCTCCTTGTGTACCAACTCAAAACTGTTTCACAGAATCGTTTGCCATTGCCTGTCATCTTTGAGAGACTTCAGTATTTGGAAGCTGCAACAGAGGCTTTCCCTATAGTCTCAACATTTAGTATTTCATTAAAACATCAACTTTAATTTTTAAATTAAATCTTCAATCCTTGAGTTGGCAGCAGAAAGATTGATGCAACTGTAACTAAAAGGATCTCAATGTAGAAAATAAGTCTGAAAAAAATTCACTTTAAAAAAAATAGGAAAATGTATGTTTGATTATGCAGAGCAGACTCTGTCTGAAAGCTTGGCATGGGTAACACTGTGCCAGCCCAGAGCACAGAGTGTAAGCACACATCGCTGGTGGGATGCAGCAAGAAACAAATCTCATTCACATGTATGAAACCAGGCAGAGCAGGTGAATAGAAATTGATTAATTATTAGCATGAATATTAACAAGATCAATGATGAAATCTAAAACTGCAACTGACAATAACCAGTGGGAAAATTATTAATACTCAGGTGCACCAAATCTTAATTCTCTTTCCCTTTTTCCACAGTGAAAGATAACCATAAATTCTTTAAATAAATCTTAACCACAATGTCACATACCGAGCAATGTATGAACCTTAGCATAGGGAGGTAGCTTCTTTGTGGCTGCAGCTGCTCCGTGCCATCATGCTGCTAAGTATTTAAAACCTGGTGTTAGAATTCACAGCACAGTACAGTTTATCAGTCCAAAGCAAGCAACAAGAGAGACACGTCTCGATCCTAGGAAATGATGACCAGTTTGTGGAAATGTTACTTTTCTCATTCTCTGGGGTATTTTGGCACTGTGACGTGAAAAGGTGCCTTGCTATTTCATCCTGGTAATGGCCAGCTCTTCAGAGAGTGATAACTGGATGCTAATGTTCAAATACTCATGAAGAATACAACATTTATTTTGGCCAGTCAGAACCAAAACACTGCCATTCATGCTTCCTACAGCTAGCAAACAAAAAATGCAACCCAATCCTCTACAAGCATTAACCCTGCATGCCCAATGAATGCATATAACATTCCACCATCCTTTATAATTTCACACCTTAAATTTCTGGTGTAGATGAATGAAATACAAACTGCCCAGCTAGTGCTGGGCTAGTAATGAAGGAGTTAACAACCCAACACTAAGAAAAAGAAACAAAATACTTTGTTTCCTCCACTTTGTCACTGTTTTGTAATTTAACATTTACCATGAATTCATTACTGGAAGTCTCCATTAAGACTCTTAACATTTAGACTAAAAGTTCAGCATAAACTCAGGGTCACTGTTTACAGTGCCCCCTGAGCAAGCAGTCTTATTGCTTGGAAGTAACCATGAATGTTAAAAGGTACAAGGCAAGTATAATCAGGAAATGAAATACAAAACTCTAAAAATATCCCTGTGATCTATGCACATAGCCATGGTGTCTGACAAATTCAATTAATTCCGTCATACATCATTCCTACAATGTTATTGATAGAGACATAGCAGTATTGAATTTTAATTATTCAGCTAGTATTGATCCCACAATAATCTGGTGAAAATCATCTCAGGTTGTCAGTACCCCTAGGAGACAACAGCTATTATCTAATTATAAATCACACTGTGTCATTTGATAAAAGGTTAGGGCTTTCTTTTTACACATTTTTGCAGTCAGATTCTCCTGTATAAATCAGAGTGACACGATTGCCTGCAAATGCTAATTATTTTCTTCCCATTGAGCATCTATTCCATTACCATGACGGACTCATAAAAGTGAGCTCTTAGTGCATGTAGCAAATTCCCAGAGACACAGCAACAATTAAGGAATTGGGATTTCAGATTTTTATTCCATATTGACCTTGAGCAAGCAATTGTAACGCTCGCAGGGTTTGCATTTCCCCCAAGGAGAAGGATGGGACAATATTTGCAGGGCCCATTCTTGTTAAATGCTTTGAGGTTCTCAGAGGAAAGCTGCTGAAGAGCAGCAAACTTTCCTTTTCAGCTCTTACACGGAGACAAAGAGGCTGGCTAGTAATCCTGCAGAGTGCTCTCCTTCTCTTCCAAAAATCTTAGTTTCCCTCTGCACCCCGCTGCTGTCATCAGGGAATTGGGTGGCTGACACTATCTATCTCTTTTCTTTTTCTCCCCTCAGACCTTGATTCATCAGTCCACTCAGGACAAAGGGAGGACACATCGCCTTGCAGTGACAGCGGTGCGAGAGGGAGGGATGGCACCACAGGGCCAGGGGCACACAAACACCCCACACCTATGCACAACACGCACCCAGGATTCCTGTGGCAGCTCCTGCTTGCCCATGCTGCATCCCCTGCCTCCACCCAGCTCATTTTGCCGTCTTCTCTCTTTTGTGGGTGGCAAACAGCCCTGTTTTCAAGTGACTTGTAAGGAGAGACGCAAGATGCCTTCTGGCTGTCACTTCGCTGCCCATTCTCATGCCTCACAATGCCAGGAAGCTTATTCTTAGGGGTAAGTAGTGTTCCCACAAGCTCACCCCATGGCCTCCGGCAGGGAGGCACAGACAGATGAGAATAGCTATGATATACTGCTGACATAAAAAAAACACCCAAAAGTTTGAGGTAATCTGGCATTATTCAGCAGCCCTGAAACAACCACTCAAGGAGGTCTCCAGCAATCCCTTACAGACTCACCTTCTTCATCCTTTATTATTTGGAAAAGACATCCCACATCCAAAGAGACCTTTTATTAAATCTGGTAATATGGGCCCAGAGGAGGGAGCGCACTTTCCCAAATCACGGAGACAATCCTAGCAACCAGCTTTTTCCTTTAATGACAGTTGGCTCTTGGCTCAAGCACCCTCCGCTGACCAACAGCTGCAGCACTATCATGCGGGCAGAGAAGTGCCAGCCTATTTACTGCTTCAGAGATCATAACCAGCTTCTTGAGCTCCACTGAGAGACCCAAGGGCAACCAGTGCAGCTCCCCAAGTAAGGTAGTCAGAGGGAATCTTTACACACAATCCAATAGCATATGACAGACGGTATCCCTGCAGGGTACATTTATGTATAAGGAAAGAGGGTGATAAAAGTGCCTGATCATTGCTCCCTAAAATACAATGACTTAAACAACTGCAGTGATGGTCTGTAATAAACGCACCATTCAGTGCCATTCTGGGACTCTCGTTTTTCCCCACACATGCCTTGAACTTTATGACACAGAAATAAGAATAAAATAAATGATCAGCGACAAATGGCCTAAACTGAGAACATGAAATCTGAAAGGGGAGGTTAAATATTTAGAAAACTGTAAATGTCCTCCTTTAGATGTGAATTTTATCCGATTTGAAAATGTCACTATCGAGTCAAGGACAATTTAGAGACTAAAGAAATTTTTCAGCTGAAACAAGGGACATTTTGGAAAATCAGGTTCAAATGAGAAACATACACACGAAAGCTATCGCTTGGCACTCATTGCAGTCTGCAAGACCTGAGTGGGCTGTGGGACTCACTTTATTTTGTCAGCGGACATTTTTACACTTGTACTGGAGACCTCCAAAATTGTGACATTTTCTGCAGCTAATGGATTTCAGAGACTCCACAGGGAGACTGACTGCAATCCTCCATTCCCTAACACTGCCCTGAACTGAAGGATCTTTCAGAAAAAAGGAGATACATTATTAGCAACAGCCTTAGACTAGCACGT
Organism: Gymnogyps californianus; assembly: GCF_018139145.2. Lineage (NCBI taxonomy): Eukaryota > Metazoa > Chordata > Aves > Accipitriformes > Cathartidae > Gymnogyps > Gymnogyps californianus. Next base: position 19,833,277 of record NC_059479.1, read on the forward strand.
AACCTACACACTTTTGCCGGGGTGAGGGACTGCCAGGGTCCCCCTGTATATGCTACTACCACAGACTTCCAATAATACCATAGGTTTTAAGCTCTTGGGGGATTGAGTTCTAGTTTGAAGGGAGAATTGGCATGGAATAACTCAAAGACTTCCTTTCATTTCATTTCACGGAAAGCTAAAACATGAGGTAGCATTAAAACGTCCTCCAGCTAACCTTTGCAAACACACTCCTAGAACATCCAGGTGAAGTCAGCACTGTGTTCACTCCCAATTGCTTATTCATTCTTCATTTTCATTTTTTTAATTAACCCAAAACTCTCCCACACAATGCAGTACGACAAGTCACTACAAATAAGAGTAGAAAATCCCCAGTGTGATTCATTTAAGCTACCACACAATTATCAGTCACTTTTCATACCTGAGCCAAATTCACCTCAGTCATCTAAAAAAGAAAGCTGTGTATCCTAAGCCACTGCTGCCCTGAGCCACCTTGGTTCTTTTTAAATACCTCATTTTATGACTCCTTTCTGCCTTTATAGGACCTTTCTATTTCTCGTCCTTGCTTTATACCATGTCACTCTCTGTGACCAGTTCTTTTCTGTAATTAACCTCATGTGTTCATAATTACCAGTGTTTTTTCTTAGCCTACATGCAACTTCTCATTTTGCTTCCTCTTTAGAGTATTCTATGTCGTGCCAAAAACTTCATGAACAAATAAATATACTGGGAAACACACAGTCTCAGCAGGGTGTACAGTTGTGTGTAGTTACTCTATTAGCATGAGTAACACAAAGTCAAAATGAACCTCTAGAAGGCACCTAAAGGAAAAAAATGCCAAGAAATGCCAGGCTCACCATACACCATTTCTTCCTGTTCTGCCTGCAGAAACATTTGTCTTTCCCATCACGGCCCAGTTCTACCTGTCCAAGCCCACCTATAACTCTAGATTAGACCTCCACACCCATCACCACAGATTCACAGGACATGGGTGGTGATGCAGAAAAGCACTATTTCCTTCTCTGCATGGCAACCCAGATACCTCAGGTCTGACCTCAGAGGAAAAGCTGTCCTTTCTCACAGTCTGCAACCCAAAACTGAGGTTATGCCTAGCAACAAGGGAAAAACTGTGTGACAAAACACAGAAGAAAACCTACCTGCTAATTTTGAGGCAAATGCAAAGTTGTAAAGAAACCCATATTTTAAACAATCCAAGGGTTTTTGAAAACTTGAGGACCTGTGCAGTTTGAAAAGGCTACATGCTTAAAGGCTTGAATTATCCCAGACAAATGACTACTTTTCACAGGCAGTATAAAAACCTACCAACTGAGTAATGGCAGCTCACAGGTGTACAGAAAATCTGCATCTAACCAAAGGTAAAAATAAAGGAGAAGTTAAAGCAGGACTATGAAGCGTTTGGTTTGGAGAACTTTCCCAGAGAGGCCATCCATCAAATCCTTTACGATGCATGAACATGTTATCAGACCCATGCAACATGTAACATTTGCTCATCATTGAGATACTTGGAATTGTTTCATGTGTCTAATTTCATGTGATTTTTTCCTGAAATTTAAGCTGTTATTCAGTCATATGTATTTTAAACCTTCTGATTATAACAGCATATTTCAATATTCTGTAAAGTGCAGTATCAATGATTTAGAGATTAACAGCACAAATAAGACAGATTTCCAAATGCTATATGATAATGTTTGTTAAATAACAAATGAGATACTATCAGTGTTTTGAGTCCTACTGTATAACACTAGCTTGTGTACTTGCCCTAAAAATGTTGCTGCTACATCTCGGTACATCTTCATATTCACCTGTCTTCCATGAATATGTGATATGATCACTTCAAAACTGCGAAGGTCTCAGCAGAAGTTACTGAGTAAAACACTAGGTGTGGCAGACCAGAAAAGCAAAATTACCCATACTGGCCTTAAGCTGCAGGTCTCTAAAACTGTCCATAAAAACCTTTATCTTTTTTTTATAATTTTCTCTTGAAGACATCAGCATTATTATCAAAAAGCTAAACTCAAAAATTTTCATTTGTTTCAGCAAAACAATCTTAACATTGTGGAGATAAAAAGGAAATAACCAGAAAGATACTTTCCACTGAAATAAAACTTTGATAGAAAAGGTGTAGTAATGTTTGCAAACAGTAGCAGCACATTTTTAAACCAACACCGAACACATATCTGAATTCTAGTCAAATCTCATCTTTGTTGGTAAAGTATACAAGTTTTTTTCATCTAATATCTGTACAATCAAATGATCTGATTTAGTGTGGTACATATTGAACAAGTAATCAGATCCAGAAAAAAACACAGCCCCTCAAGCAAACTAAGTAGCTTTCTGATGTCCTTGCTGACAGTGTTTCCTAAGAATTACTGAGAAGTGATTAAGACTCACAATGAGAGGCAGAAAGACAAAAGATGCCGTTGGACAGTATTAGCGGCTCCTCCTCCCCTTCTGCTGGACATACAGGGAACATTAACTAGCCAGAGCTGTGAACTCATCACATTTCAAACACTGAATTAAAAAAAATACTTGTTTTCTGAGAAACATAACAGGCCCATGAATTTATTCCTCTATACAGGATGTTGGCCAGCTCTCCCGCACCACCACAGCCACACAGTCAAAGCTGCAGGAGGAAGATCCAACAGAATCAGGAATATGCGCAAGGTACAAAATGGATGATCAGGGCATAGCCCCAGGCCCTTGGTGTAGCTCCCTGGATAATCCACTGCTTTGAACAAAAGTAAAAGTATTAATGGATAACCAATTCGTCCCCATTCACTGTAGCGCCGTGGGGAGGTGGAGAACGTTTACTATTTGTACCACTGATGAGCCAGTCTCATCATCCATGATGCAACACTTCTCAGCTTGCCTCAGAAGGAAAAAGGCTGTTCTCATGTTCAAATCATGTCTATTATTGCTAGTGAAATATGCCTAAATAGCATGCGGGTGCAGAAACGTACTCCGAGGTGAATGCATTATTGGCTAGAGTGTCACAGAGGCTCGGAGAAAGAGCCCACCAAATCAGACAAAGCTGATTTCAGAAAGATAAACACTTTTAAGAATGTCCCATGATTACAGAGCAGGTTTTGAGGTACCACCACTTTTACTCAGGACGTGGTCTTAAGCAAGGACTTTACGAATTTTCATAAAGCAAACCAGGGTCCTATCTGTGCAGTAAGCAAATTTTCACGGCAAAATTCACCAAGCATAAAATTGCTTTCTGCTCCATTTATCTGGAGGCAGAGTGGACTAACCCATGTTGGAATCCAGGTTCTTCCACACCCTCCTGCAGGTTCCTCAAGGCTCACACAATGACACCAGCTTCTCTCTCTGAACTACACTGTAATTTCCATTCTACATCTAGAGCTGAATTCAGTAGTTCCAAGATAAAGTCCATAAAAAGGGATATCAAAATTAAAAATTCTCCACACATGAAATGCAAGGGTTGCTGCCTGAATCACAGCAAACCACCATTCTTTATCTTCTTGTACTGGCATTACTGGGTCAGCTCAAGGAAAGCCACATGCTCCGACTTCATTCACAGGTAGCTGGGTGAAACCTCTGTGGGAGTTCATATTTCCCTTATATCTTAGCCCACACCATCTGCCACAAGATTCATACTGATCTATAACAGATCAGGCAAAAAAGGAAAATGTAATAAAGGAACTATACAAGATGTTTGCTCTGAATTATTATGGGAAGCCAGTTGTCAGCTTTGACTGATCTTCAGAGCCTCACCTGAGATTTCCTAACCCAAATTATTATACAAACTATGAGGCTGCTTTTCACTCCCCTGATAACCGTAGCTGCTGCTGGGAGATTCTCCAGGACTATTCTGTGTACCACCAGGTGCTCTGGTCCTGCTACACCTGAGCATCCTTCTCCAATGCCTCAACTGGATTTTTCACAACTTCTTGAGTCTTTTTTGCTGCTAAAACCTTGTGAGACCACACACATCATTCAGTGGGTTGAGATGATCTTATTTACTGTCTTGTGCTCAAAGATCCTTCCACCACAGGACAGCATAAAAAACACACAAAAAGCAACAGCCTCAATCAGCCCAGGATGGACAAGGACAGCACAACCCTGATTGTACTCGAGTGATATTTTATGGCACAGGACAGGAAATGGAAAGGACTCCATTTTAGGCATAATGATAAGCTGCATGAATTGGCTGAGGTGTTTGCTATAAAATTACTTATTTCTGTCTCGGTAAGTATTTATCTATAAATAACATCAATGCCGTTCATGATTTTTTTCCCCTCTTGATGGCTTATGCTGCTAGCACACTCACTTGACGCATTCATCTACCACAGCTGACCTGTGCAGGAACTTCTGCAGTAACTCCATCTTCTCTATCTTTTCCTCATAGATCCACACCAAACTGCAACACGGTGAAATAGCTCTGTCACTCAACTTACAGGTGCGACCAGAGATCCAGTTACTCTGAATCCTCCAGGATTACTTTGCTCAATCTGTTTCAATCCAAGGGTGAACGATGAATGCTTTGCATTCACTTTTTTCTTTTCTTTTCTTTCCTCTCTTTTCTATGTTGAAGGAAATGAAGCCACATCCATTCCAATTATTACTACTATCTAAAACCTTTCCAATAACGAGGCATATGGACAGCTAAACATGCACAAACTAATCAGCTTTTACTGCCTGATAAAATGTCACACTTATCGTGTTCCCTGATCAGCCGAGCTTATTAGTTCGCTGCATATGACGGTCACAAATTTGCATCTATTATCCACTGTCTGGAGATTTAAAAGCTTCCTGTTCTGCAGAGATTATCCATCAGTGGAAGCAATTCTTAAGGGAGAGAAAAGAATATGTTAGTTCAGTGCTAGCTTTGCTAGGCAGGCCTTGTTGGATTTATCATCTTAATCTGTTACACTGACTGAAACCATTGCAGCTGTTTTTATCCAAGTATCTCAGAACTGATTGGCAATGTATTACTAATAATTGTACTAAATGCTCTTCTGAATCCTTAAGAACGTAAGTCAAATGGGACTTCTTTTTCTTTGGTTTAACAATAGCTCACTATGTGCTCATAAAATCACATAGGTACCTGAGCAGATGTCAAGTACCTTCGGGTGGTACAGTATTTGGCAATTTAAGAAACTGCTTCATCCTGCCCTGCCATTGCCATGTCATCTGAGGTCCAGTTGTGGAGGGAGGAGGCAGAGGTGGCAGGACAGGGCACGCTCTCTCCCCTCTGCAGATCATGGGAAGCCAAGAGGCTCTACCTTGCTTATTTACCTTTTGAAGGGAGCAACTAGGGCTTTTATTATTCTTAATTTTACACCTTAGAGGAATGGAATAACGGTGAAAAATCCTCTTTAAAGAGTTGGCTAGAGCTTCTTGTTCTCCATCTCCTCCCCTTGGAGTGAGGGAGCCCACACCACCTCTGCTGTTCCACTGTAGTCAGTGGCTCCCACTGCCCACAGTTTTGGTGAAGCAATCTGTCCTCTTTCTTCAAATGAGTTAACATGAATTTTTTTTTTTTTTTTTTTTTTTTTAATTAAAAGCCCTTTGTCAAGTCCTAATCTGCAAAGTACTCTTGTGGGGTTCTTCCCCCTCCCCTCAGCCCCTCCACAATTTAGTTGCCTCCTATGTTTTGGGATGTTCGTTAAGGATTCACTCTTTCTCTAGAATACTGCATCCAACATGGTCTCCTCTTCAGCAATCCACAAATGACTCTAAAATGTACTGCCCTCTTCATCCCAAATGTACTATTTATCATATTTAATTTGATTTTCAAGAGATTCTGGGTACAACTCTACTCACCAGCACAGGCCCATGTGGTGCCACACTCCACTGCATAGCAAGTAACCAACTCCTCATCTCAAGCATGTACTTTTACATGCTAATGCATAGATACGCAGTCAATCTCCAAAAATAAATTACGGATAATCTTTATCTATTTACATATTCCAAGCAGGGGAAGGAACAACTGGAAATCAGAGCCAAATAGTTTATCTTGCAAGCGTCAGGGCTAACCCGTGTGGGGTTCTATATTGTTGATTCAATCTGGCTCCATTTTATTTTCTTGATAGTGCCAGCCTCCTTTCCTTCTCATTATTACCTTCAGCCAGAAGAAAAAAAAGGCTGATACTTATTCCAGCCATGAATCAGCAAACAGAAGATAGTACATGAGCATTCAGGCTGGCATCTTCCCTAAAGAGATTAATTGTGGCAAGCTTGCTTGGCCTTCTGCCACTTTATACTCCTGCATAATAATCTCTGCATGGCATTTCTGTTTGCTATCCTGCCCCTCCAAATGAGCATAGATAGTTAGTGTAATTGTGCTCTCTAACAAGTTGAAAAGAGGGAATTAGCTGCCCTTTACTTTCTGCTCAGGTCAGCTAATCCTCAGGGTGCTCAGGCAAGTTGCAGAGAGAATGTCATATAGAAATCGCATCAGGCAGACAGAGGGGTGAGTCCATTACCAGCACTTGTACAAGCTGCCTCCAAATCCAGAGTCTGAGGCAGGGGTGGGGGGAGAGGGACAACGAGAGCAACAAGGCTGGTGGGTGCATGAGCAACCCTTCCATAGCCCTACAGCAATGGAAAGGAAAGCCCCACAATTAAATTCATTCTCTCGTTGATCTGCTCAGAAAGAAAGGGACTACAGATTGAAAGTGTCAAAAAATGAGATGGTAACCGGCAATGCAATTCTTAATTGTATTTGCAAAGGACATAAAATGCTGGCACCTTTCTCCAGTTCCTTTCCATATTTCCAAGCAGATATGCCTAATCAGAGTAATATTTGAGTAAAATAACATATAGACTGCAAAGTTCAACATGCTTAAGGTGATGTCTTTCAATAAACATGTTATAGCATCTAGTGACATTTATTCAGACACTGGTAACATTGGTGCTGCTGATGAATAAACACACCTGCTTGGGCTAACGCTGCACCTCCCTTACTCCAATTTCACAAATACTGGTCTGATCATCACTGAACCAAATCAAAAGCTGTAGCAATCACAGAGCACCTCTGTATGGTGGCCAGCGAGCGCCAGGATTTCTGGCAAAAGCATGAATTCTCCATAATGGATTTTTTGATAACCAGTAACACAAAGTAAAATAGCAGAAACATCTAGTTAATTCTCAGTGATCGTATACTTCAAGGTTGTGTGACAAATGAAAGAATAAGGAGAAAGCAGTAACAACTTTGTTGTGATAAGCAGTACTTTCATGCTTTGTAAGGTACCCCTTTGCCAAACATGTCTGTCATTCATAAAGGCAGAGCCATGTAACAGGTGGAGGAAGAGAAATGTTAACTCCACTACACAGGTATAGCTGAGTAGTCCAGCAAATTGTGCAATAAAAGATCATTATTGCTTATAATCCTGTTCAGACAACTGACCTGTACTGTTCAAGCACTGCCATCCTTGACCACAAGGGACTTAGAGTCATGACAAAATTACAGTAATTTTTCTAGTAAATCTACTTCTAAAACACACAAACAAACCAGGATGAACCAGAGCTGCCAGATGCTACCATTTTATATGAAAACTATAAAAGACACCATGTGAAGAAAGTATTCTCTGTTTGTGGACCCCAAAAAAGAAAGATGGGAAAACATAATTCTCTCCAACTTAGTGACTGGGAAGCTGAAGCAAAAAAGACTGCTTTGTGACTGTTGCAGAGATCCAAACAGCAGCCAGTGCTCACCAGCCAGCAGCCTGGTGTCTCACCCCTCTGCTTCAGCAGTTTATTCTTCACATTACGCTGCCCCTTGAGACTAGGGAACTAAATATTTATAAAGGAAGAACAGAAGAAGTATTTAGAAGAGGAGAACATTAAGTAAGGCGGGGGGGGACCAGACAAAATCTTTTACAAATTAGAAACAAACCACCCCTGCTGTTAAATAGTCTGTAACCAAGGGTACTGTGCCATTCTCTCAGGTCTTTTTCACCCAAACTACTTAATTCCAGGGGGGATTTAGCTTCACAGGCTTAATTCAGTCTGTGAAGGTAACGGAAGGTAAGCCATTCATTGAGACCATTTCCCTTTATGGCTCTGCTCATGAGACTTGAGCCAAGTTCTGCCCTGGAGAAGAGGCACTCCAATCTCTATTGACAGCAAAAATACAGAGAGCTGTAAGTCCCAATTTAATTGTGACTATTTAAATCACTGCAAAATAAACTGTTTTCCCAGGAGTTTCATGAAGTAAAATGGAAGTCAAAACTATTTTTTATTCAAGTAAACAAACTGGAAGAGTAGACAATCTCGTTAACGAAAACCACTGAAAATAGCTGAAAGAATACTTCCAAGAGTTGCTAACACGACACACTGTAGAATATGGAGCAGCAGCTGATTAGCAGTCCCATCCTTATTTTCTAATGGTGTGTAATTAATGGTTTCTTAAAGGAGATGCACATGGCATATCTTCAAACTAAGCACAGGCTCTGTTTGCTAAAGACATGGGGTTTCATTCTTATCTTAAACATGTTGCAAGGCCAGGATGTGCCCTTTCTCAAGGCTGTGTTCTCAAATAACTACTGTACCACATTTCAACACCACTAGGCTCATTCTCTCAAAAATCTTTTAGAATGTCACAGAAAGGAGTCTGTTTTAAAATTTCAGTCATTATATTTTAGTAAAAAGGAATGCATAATACCAAGAGTATATTTGCCAAGGAAGCTGGCTGATTTATATGAATATTTGCACAGCTTTTGCAGCAAATCTCCTTCACTGTTTCTTCTGTGTTTTCAGATCAGAGAAAAAACTCAAGTATTTCAGTAGCATACAAATGGAGCAAACAATACCAGCCCCAAGGGAGTGGAGAGTCAGAAAAAGCCCCAAAATACACACACACCAGAAGAACAGAAATCAACTTTTTTAACTGAGTGAGAGCTTAACACAGTGTGCTAAAACACACTGTGTTCAGAGAGTTACAGCATGAAGTGAACTTAAGTCCATATCCCAAAAAGTCATCTTACTGCTCACATTACCAATTATCTTAATTAATCAATAAGAAAATTTTTTTCCACGCCAACATGAGCTTTTGCATTTTGTTGGAAATGTCACTGTGCATCCTAATGCCTACAACAAATAGAAGGTGCACATGTGTATCTGTGGCTGGCTATTTCTCCCCACAGCATATTTCTTTGTGCAACAAAGGCATTAAGCCTCTGCACTGAGGTCCTTCAGAATGATGGAACTACTGCTACCCAAATTCAAACACAAACACTTCAAATGGCATGGAGCTTGCATTTTTGGAAAAGTCACATGGATGAAAAGAATTTCAGCTTGGAAAATCCCACAGAGAATGAAACGGGGAATTAACCTGGGTCTAAAGAATCCTGGGAATGAAACATGTTCAAACCCCATTTTTTTTCTCCATACCCATACCTCACAAGGCATACCCCTCACCTCACCCAAATATTTGTGAGAGGGAAGAGCATGAGCACTGAAAATCTTTTAAGTGTCCTGCCCTACCCTACCCTATTTGCAATTGCTTTTCTATTTGGAAGTGTCAAACCACCCATTTCCAACTAATTCCAGGAAAGGCCATGGGAAAGGAATCAGAGGGAAACTGCTTTGCTCCCCCTTGCTCTCTGAGAGAAGCAATCAGCCCTCCTGGGCAAGCTTTGCTGGGGGAGAGCTGAGATTACACCTGTGGGCTTTTGTGCTGGTTTTGGCTGGGATAGAGTTAATTTTCTTCATAGTAGCTAGTATGGGGCTATGTTTTGGATTTGTGATGAAAACAGTGTTGATAACACAGGGATGTTTTAGTTATTGCTGAGCAGAGCTTACACAGAGTCAAGGCCGTTTCTGCTCCTCACCCCACCCCACCAGCGAGGAGGCTGGGGGTGCACAAGAAGTTGGGAGGGGACACAGCCGGGACAGCTGACCCCAGAGATATTCCATACCATATGACGTCATGCTCAGCATAGAAAGCTGGGGGAAGAAGGAGGAAGGGGCGGACGTTCGGAGTGATGGCGTTTGTCTTCCCAAGTCACCGTTACATGTGACAAAGCCCTGCCTTCCTGGAGATGGCTGAACACCTGCCTGCCGATGGGAAGGGGTGAATGAATTCCTTGGTTTGCTTTGCTTGTGTGCGTGGCTTTTGCTTTACCTATTAAACTGTCATTATCTCAACCCATGAGTTTTCTCACTTTTACTCTTCTGATTCTCTCCCCCATCCCACCGGGGGGAGTGAGCGAGTGGCTGTGTGGTGCTTAGTTGCCAGCTGGGGTTAAACCACAACAGCTGTCCCCTCCTCCAAAACCTTTCCTGCAAAGCACAGGCCTGCGGCTCTGCTTGTGACACTGTTCTTGCCACCTCAGTGCAAGAATGACAGAGGCAAGCAGAGGTTCACAGGGACAGAAAACTGTTTTCTCTTGTATTCCTGCACAGCCTTTTAGAGCCAGACCTTGATCTCAGAAGTTTCATACAGATAAACAAGAAAGTCAACAGTTCGAATTATTTTTTAGGTAGACATCAGAACAGAAGTGTAAATACCAAAGCTAAGGGAGAACAGAGCTGAAAGACGGGAGACAGCAGAACTGAATGGCTTGGAGTTCTCTTTTACACATTCCCTTTGCAATCTCTATTATGAACTTTTCTGCTGAGATATACTAGAATTTTGCATATTGTCAGGCATTTGAGGAAGAAAAACATGTCGAAGTACATAACATCATATTCTATCTAGCAGAAGACTTTATTCTACTGGCAGAAATATGCATTTTTTAACTTCTTAAATTGTACGTGCAGCAGCTGATTAAACGTCTAACTAAACTTTTATTTCAGGCAGTCGGAAAATGCTCTAAAAATCGTCTATCAAAGTGATGAAGTGAAGGACAGACAAGTGCAGTAAGGGGTATCCACACGTGCAGCCAGCAGTGTCTCACCTGATGGGAAGAGACATTGCAGGTTTTCCTCTATAAGGCCTCCAATTAGAACAGTTGGGCATACTGCAGAGACCTGGTCCCGCAGCAGGACAGGCTGCTGGGCAAGACACGCACACCTGAAGTCCTGCTGGGTCACAGTTTTTTCAAACTCCTCCTTAGAAGAGGACCTTCTCACACTTTTCCTCCACGGAGCAGAAGCAAAGTTAAAAGAAAAAGAGGCTGCTCTTAGTGACATGATCCAGTGAGAGACAGCCAATGGTGCTGGGCCCATAGTGCCTGATACTGATGATTTTTCGGTTTTACCTGGGAATGCGATGCAAACTAGGGCCTGTAGGTACTGCAAGAATAAAGTCTTCTTTTGTGCCATACTGTGGAAGAGACTACTACAGATAAGAAACCACTACCCTTTTTAAAGATGGGACTAAAAAAAATAAAGTCCCTCTTAAAACACTTCCCACACACACGCACCCCTACCTTCCGGGTTCTAGGAAGAATTCTGGAGCCAGAATTCACGAAAAGCAAAGCACCACAATGCAGAAGTAGAAAGCAAATGGATCTACTGTTTAAGTCACCTCCTTGGTGACCCAGGAAGCTCATTACAATTCTAAAGACTTTCCTTTTGACTCCAGGCAGGTCCCTTTTACAAGCACAGCCACAAATGAATTTGTAGCTGAAATCAGGTACTGCAACCTCATGCCTTGAGGTCTTGGTGTGGGACTCTGAATCCTGCCCTTTTTTCCACATGGCCTGTGCCAATACCCAGGGAGCAAGACCAGGCCAGCATGAATTTTGCAACAGAAAGTTTTCATTCAGTGTGTACTTGGCATGTGCCAAGAGTGCATGAGAAGTCACAGATAGGAGAACACCTACCTTACAGACTCTTATGTCACTTAGAAGTAAGCTGGGATCACACCGTCTCAGCTCTGTGAAGGCAGAGACACTCTGAGCCAAAGCACAACTCTTAGTGCTAGAAAACAAAATTAAAATAAAGACGAGTCAGCTAGAAGACTTTAACCATCTTCAGCGTTAGGTGACAGCTCAGCAGACTTTCAGGATCATGCACCCATTTGGGGCACCCAAATCCTCATTAAGAACCTATCCTCAGCGTGGGCTTCAGTTTCAGTTCTTTGCGAAAGAGGGTGAACAGAATTTGCCTGTTTTGTGGGAGGTTGTGGAGATAGTGCTAAGATAGTGAAAGAACATCAGTCATAAGTACCCATGAAATCCTGGAATACAACAAATTGAATATTAGTGTAGAAAAAGGTTGTGTTGGCTTACATATAGAGTATCCTACTGGTTAAAATTATTTCTGTTTTACAATATTAAAATCTCTCTGTGCAGCAGTATATAAATTTTAAGACTAATTATTTTTAATGACTGTTTGCTTCAAGATGTAATACAACTATTACTCCAATTACCCATTATTACTGTAATAGTATTCAAAAACTACAGTATTCAAAAGCCACAAACTACTCACTCAGCAAACAAAAATTCTTTTCTCGATGGGCAGTGGCTTCCATTATTTTGCCGTTCACGCAATCACTTACTGCTACTGCCTCATTCTTCACAGGTATCTTCTGCAGAAAGAAAAAAACAAACAAACAATGAGTTAATCAGGACTAAAATTCCTTTCTCTGAGTTCCTGCCATAGAGATCACTCTGTTACTACCCAGATCAGCTGGCCCTGTCTGGCCTTCCAGGCTGTGCTCATGGCATTATTCTGCCTATGCTGTACCTGAGTCAACGGCAGAGAACATAAAGCAGGCTCCAAGGCACTGATTGAAGAGACACCTCCTGCCTACATAGCAAAAGCTGCTGATGGAAAAGGTCTCCACGAGCAGCTCGTGTGCTGTTTGCAGCAGAGCCACAGGTGCTCTCAATCAACAGCAGGCAACGAGGCAGCGCGAGGGGCTCTGCTAGGACTGGGGGACTTGAATCCTGCTTTTATCATAGGATTAGATACTACAGCCACTGTGGGCCAGCTGTTTTTTATAAAGAAAAAAGAGGCAGCACAGCACCCCTCTAGGAATACACTTAGCATGACAAGCTCATTTATTCCCAGCAGTTGTTTACCACTCTGTACCTTTCCTGCAGCAAGTGAGACAAAAGACAGGATTTGAATGTGAAATGGCTTAAACATTACAGTGGAAATGGGGGGGATGGGGTCTGGATTCCCCCCCAGATCTGCTGCAAGACTTGTGGAGGCCTTCAGCAGCTTCTTTCTCTCCTACACTTCAGCAGTCCTCTACAGAAACCAGAGATACTGGTATGCAGTGTGATAGCCTACTAATGACAGGATTAATGTTAAATCTCAGCTGTGTGAGATCTCAGGACGGAAAGGGCTACTGATCATCATTGTGCCACTTTATTCATTTTCAACAAGGAAGTTTCCAGTCTCCCTCCTCCCTGGTAGGATCAACCTACTTGAACCAGTCCTCATCACGGCTGGCATGATGAGCTGAAGTCACCAAAGCTGTGACCATACACTTAGTGCCAGGGTTATGGCATGCAATGAGTCAGACTAAAAGCTCAATGCTCACAGTAGCCCCAGTCCCTCACTGTCACTGGCCAGATCCTGCCTCTTCGCTCACCGTCACTGCAAGGCCCTCCCATTTGCCACTGGCACACATCAATCCTGAGGAAAGGAAATCTGGCAAAGAGAAAAAAAAAACCTGCTCCAAAACCAGGTAGCTCGACCAGGTCAATCATTGGCTCCAAGACAGTCACTGGGGTGTGCTCCTGGGAGGGAGGGGACGGGGTGGCCTGCGACAGCCCCTGTCCCTAGGCACAGGGGACAGATAAATTACACACCTGAAATGGAACTAGCAGAAACCCAGAAAACAAATTATATTTATAATCAACAACTGGAGCATATCTGATGCAGGCTGGCTGAAATCTTCCCCTCTTTGCTGGTGCTTTAGGGTTTTGAGACATGTGTATATCAAGTAGCAAAAATCAACAGAAAATTCCTATACACATCTCCTTGTTGAACTTTTTATTATCATTCATTTGAACCCAACAAACTACATGGCCCTGGTTTTCAACATTGCGTGTCCATGAGGCCCTCCTGTCTCCTTGCCTTTGTATGGAAAGGCAACTCCAGGCCTCAGTCTGTCTGGACCAGGATTGGCACAGCAGTCCTGAGGCAATAGGTGTTTGATACCCCTGTCTCTAGAGAGCCCCCAAATCCCTACTTGCTAACTTCAGGCATGACGGCATTTCCGCATTTCTTTTACACAATGAATTCATGTAAATCTGCAATTTCATTTCTAAATCAAGTTTGCTTTCTAGTGGCAGACCACCACAAGTGGCACCACTAGGCAAGGACTGACCATGCCGGGAGAGGGAGCACACATCTCTGACCCAGCAGAGCAAATCACATTCAAGAAGTATTCCCTGTCACTGCAGCCCCACAGTTGTGCAGGAGCCATCATTATAGACTGTATTTACTATTATTTTGAGTAAATTGGGGTTGATTATGCAGAGTGAAAGAAAAAAATGTTCGGTTTGGGCTTACAAGAAGAGAAACCGCTCAGGAAGGTGAGAGCAGCCTCCACTACAGCAGCTCAACTGGAGCCGATGCCCAGGTGGGAGCCCGCAGGGGCAGGGACGGTTCCCCTGGGGGCAGAGTTTCCAGCCTGACAAATAGCCCGACATTTGTTCTTCTTGTGGCTGCAGAGCCCCTTGAGCCCATTTTCACCTCAAGAAATCTCCCTCTTCTCTGGCACGACCTTTGAACACTACCTAAAATCTCAGGGAGGAGAAAAGGGTAGCATTTTCTGGAAGTGCAGAGAAGTAATATATTATATTTGTATATATTGTAGATATGCATACATACATGCGTGTATATATAGATTTGTCATATATATTTGAGTTATTGTGAGACTATTCCCCCTAAGAATAATACTGAGAGGCACAGGGATTTCACCGGTCACCTTACAAGAAGAACATGCTTTGGATATTGAGGAGCTGGATTTATAGAGTTGTTTTATTTTCACTAAGTTTTTCATGTGTTTCATAAAGCAGTACATGGTGTAATTTATTGCTTGTCTAGCATCTTTCGTACCAAAAAGATTACAAAAATGTTTCACTGCCAATTACAGTTAACCAGTCTCACTCAAACGCAGCAGAGCTAACTGTGGACTCACACAAGCTCAGAAGTTCATGGGCAGATAAAAGATCTCAAAGCTCAATTACTTTTCATGGACAGAACTCCCATCATCTTCCTTCTAACCACATCCTTTCCAGGAAGAGGGATCTGAAAGCTGAAAAGCTCAACAAAGATGGCTTGAAAGGAAAGCTGTGAGCCAAGCTGGCTCAGGAAAAACAAGTAACAGAGCATTCCCAGGCAGGGCACGCAGGCAAAAAAAGCGGAAAGCTCTCCTCCTCCCTCAGTGTCCTCAAAATGGCAAATATGGACCAGAACAATGAGCACAGTTAGAGTTATAGGATAAGAGAAATTGGCTAGGGCAACACAGCAGGGAGATTTTTAAATGAGCAGGATCGTTTATATTTGACTTCGAAAAGAAAGGATATGACTATCCTCAGCCTGGTGTGGAGATATTTTTATTGCTTGACTTTTACATGAACTTATCAAGCTAATATTTGGACAGTAAGAATACATTGCAGAGATATATCAGTATGTCTGTAATGTGTCTGGCAGGGACTTGCAGCTTCTCTATTCCAAGCCTCAGGCAATAATGTCCTGGGTGACGTGTTTCTGTGTTGAAGCACTGAACATCCATCGGATTTACACAATTCACAATGCTCAATGTGCTGACTTCAAAATCCATGAAGTGTAGATGGCACTGCGATCTTTTTCCCCTAAATAAAGGGTTATTCTTCTTCTTTTAGAAGATGGTTGGAGCCACAGACAATACATGATGTTTTGAAGTTTAAGCTTTAATTAGAGACGGAAAGAAACGTGTCCTCTTTTGTTAAAAGGGAAGGTTGTATTGAATGCATGACAATGAAACTGCTTCCAGGACACCACCAGAGATGTTCCTGCAAGGAGCTCTGGAGAAGGAAGATAAAGAGCTTGTTCTTCACAAACACTGGCTTTTTGCCATCTTTGCACTTTTGTAACTCATCTCCTACTGATTTCAGTAGGAAGCAGAAAACCTCAAATGCAAATAATACTTCTCATCCAGTTTTATCAAGGGCAACATCCAATGCTAAATCCAAAGTTAGTCAATTCTTTAGTATTAACAATACTGAGGAAAGGAGGAGATGTTTGTGTGGAAACTTATGGGGTTATTGTCACATGAATAAAATATAACCCATGAAAGATAACAGGTCTTTGGAGCAGGGCTGGTTTAGTTCTCACAAGTGCTGCTGCTAAGAGTTAAAGCAGGTATTTCCTTATTTAATAGAGTCCCCTGCAAAAATATGCCAATCAAAACACTGTGCCTTGCATCTGAGAGATGCCCTTGTCTAGCACAGTCAGAGAACAGTGTAAACACCACAATTCCGTCTTCTTCCTTGGCACACGGTGAACAGCAAGCAAACCCTAAAACAAGGGCAAACAATCCCAGCGAGCAGCGTGATTAGGTTTGCTCCAGAACACAAGTACGCAAATAAAGACAAAGAGAGTGCAAGCTTCTATTTCCCTCTCTGGGAAAAAGAAAACACAAGATCTGGCAAAGCCCATCCCTAGTGTGCTGATACACAAGGATGAAATGACCCACGCTGCAAGAAAATGTAAACAAGCAAAAAGACACGACAAACTCTTATATTTAATACTATGGCCTAAGTTTTCTTGACTATAGACTTCAGACTAGATTTTCAAAGGCTGGTGTCTAAAAGAACAAATAATGATATTGTCAATGCAACCTAAAAAACTGTATCTGAAAATAATGCAAAGAGGGTTTAGCTAAGGACGAGCTTGGAAATGCAACCTTTGGGGGATCTGCTTTTTCACAAAATTTTAAAAAGATATGCATAAAACACGGGTTTAGGTTGTGTGCTTAGAATTGTGTGGAATCAAGTAAGAGTAAAAAACACTTCTTTGGTATCCATTTACTACTTGAAAGAATGAGCACTGATCATCTGGATGCTTAAAAATAAGATTAACTCAAACCTAGGCAAAATTCCTTATGTTCTCCCTTTTCCAAGGTGTTTGCTGGTTCTCCATCTTTGTCCCAGGAGTCAGCCCACTATAACTGAAGGCACCTTGGATTTTACAAAGAGATTATTTTTCTTAAGTAAAATACAAAAACGTATGTAGCTTAAGGATTCAAGTTTTCAGCCTTCGGCACTCAACTTTAGAGCAAACAGTTTTGGACGAGATGGTTCAGATTGGCATTTGCTGTTTTATAATGCAAACGGGAGTTTCTAACGGCTGCTGTGACAAGCTCTGGGCAGAGCTGGGTGTCGCAGGGTGCTACTGGGACCTGACAGTAAACCAGTGTTACTATTCCCAAAGATGTTGCTTCTTACACTGCCAGACCTTCCCATCCCTGCCTGCTTAGCAGTTTCTGCTCAGTGCAGGAGCCCCTGTGGTTAGGTGGTCCTTGAACCCAGAGTGATGGGCTGGAGCAGAGGGTGTTGCCAGCAGAGCTAAACTGGTGCATAGACTGAATCCTGACGACAAAACCAGCACGTATCACTCTGCCTTGTGGAAAGAGAACATCACTGGCTCAGTCTCAGCATCCTCAGGATTGTTTAATTCTCACATTTTAATTTCACTGTTATTCACACTATTCCACCTAATCTTGTAATTATTTACTGGAAAAAAAAAAAAAAACACCACAACAATCAAGCCCCTCAAATACAAACGGAATATTTCAGCATGTTATCCCCCTTTGCCAGTTAGTGCATCACATGCAGCCTTGCTTTGATTTCCCTGACTTAAGGATCATCCAATTTGCTGCAATGCTGCACAAAATAAATCACTAACCTCTTAAAACAACAAAAGGAGGACATTTAATGAGTCAAAGACAATATTGTATTACCAAAGCAAAGATTAGAGAAACTAAATTGTTCCTTTAAAATAAAATTTGAAAGCTTTACTGAGCCCAAGAAAGCAAAAGTGCCATACATGAAGGAAATACAATTATTCCAACCATAGAAATACAAATGTTATTGGTAGAAAACATAGCAGGGCTTTTTGAGAGAACACCACTGAATGAAAGCAAGAGAAGCAAAAACTGGATGAAAGGAAGAAAGGATGAGACAGATGAAAGAAAAGATGAGAGCCGGGTGAGAAAACAGGAGGGTCATTTCCTTTATCTAGACTTGCTAACTTCACTGTTCAGAAACAAAGGCAGTGACTGTTCTTCACAAAATTGTCTCCAAGGACTCTGTAGCCCATTTGGTGATATTTTTAAAAAATAGTTTGAAGAAAAAAAAACTATATTATTTAATGTCACTCAGCAGTAGTTCTGCAGCTAGGGATTTCTGTTCATACAATGGTTTGAATTTTTTTCTGCTCTAGTTATTTCATTACAACCATAGGATTTATTACATGGTAATTCCCTGAGCTCTTATAAATCTATTCGGTGGGGGTTTTTTTTGTCTTATGATTCCAGTCTGGCAACAAATTTTCCGTATAAAATTTAATCTATTGTATCTCACTTTTGTATAATCAGATCATTAAAATGCATTGCTAATATGTAAATCTGAGCTAACCTCATTACCATAATTATGCTCCATAATTATTGAATAAACAAGCATTTTAGAGTTTCTGAAGTCTGCTGAGAATGCTTTTCCAGTTTGGGAGTGGCTTTAATTATGTGCTCCCTAATCATTATTATAAACCTTTGTGGCAATCCTGCTATGTGACTGTTTTAAAAGGTGCTCCTAATCTGACTGGAAAGGACCAAAGGTTCATGTGCTGAGGGCACATCAGACAGCATCCTTCAATCACAGCCTGACTGCCATGCTCCACATGAATTAGTAGTATTGTTTAATTTATAGACAGGGCTTTGCTCACAAGCCTCCATGTATTTTAAGGAATTATAAGCAATGAGTCAAATTCTGCCCTTCCCTCTGGAAGGGAAATTGGTGAGTGAACATCTCTGTGCGTGACATAAGTTTATTGAATGTAAAATATTCTGAGCAAAGACACTCACCATAGGTTTTACACCTGTGCTGCAGAGATGCCCAATGAAACAGCTTTCAAATGTGCTGCCTACTGAGTATTTTTTCCTCTCCATTTTTTTCTTTTCCCTTTTTTTATTTTTTGAGGTTTTTGTTGTTGTTTTTTTAATATATCCATAAATGAGGCATAGGGTAAACGTGAGATCCCCAGCCAATACAAGTAACTCCACTGAAGCTAATAAACTTTTGCCAATGTATGGAAGATTCAGCCCATTACCTTTAGAAAGCATCATGAGCAGAACCCTGCTGACTTCTTCAATCCAGTTTCATCTTTAATAAGAAGCACATCGTTCTCAGACTACCGTTGTCAGAACACGCTGTCACATCTTGATCTAAACAGAAAATGGAAACTTAACGTCTTTGCAGGCCCCAGGAAAAGATATCCACAATCTGTGATAGATATAACCTTTGAACAAATGACTCATAAATGATCAATAAGGTCTTGGCAACATGTGAGTGTCCTTGACCCAGAGTGATATAAACAAAAATACCCATGATATTGACCTTTTCTCCTTTTACATGAGATTTTGTGTAGCAGACTTAATTAAAGTTTGTCAAAGTGTAAGAAGGTCAATAAGATTGACCCATACAAATTTTCAGAGTGAAAATGAAAAAAAAAGTGTTTGATCTATATATTAAAAAAATCAAGTATAAACAGTGTAGCAGGCATGCTAATGAACGTGCTAACATAGAAGAAACAACTGATTAACACCACCACTATGGTTCTCCAAAGGGCAACAGAAAATACAAAACATATACATTGGCAAGGGTCTTTCAACTCAAAAAAATCCCCAAACAAACAAAAACCACACCAAAAAAAACCCCAAAACCAAACGACACAAGAATCAGATTACTTTAGTACTTTTTATAGAGTCCCAAGGCGCATCTGATTCTCTTATAACAAACAGGAGAAAGAAACTAAAAATGCCCCATCTCTCAGAGGGTAGCTCTCTTTCTCCAGTTCTTTGTAATAACGTCCCTCGACAGCCTGTCCTCTACATATTCAGTCTTTCAGGTCTCCTTCCCTGGAAAGTGAACTAGAAAGGAAGCTCAAATTAGATTCAGGCAGTGATGAACATTACCATTTTGGTGAGCTGAAGCTTGTCAGGCTCTCTTATCCTTTAGGTGAACATCACATTACCTGACCATGGGACAAAGATTTGATGTGAAATTACACTTCTCTGTGCATTTATAGGACAGACAGACTGTTTTATCTTAGTTGGGGGAAGAAAGATCAGACCTTTATAGGAAAGAAAAAAGGATTATTCACATTCACTGACAATAGCATCACCTTGTAGGCAAAGACCAGCACTTCTCTTTTCTATGTATGGATTTTGTGCCCTTCTGCACAACCTTTTTTTGAGAGTATTGGAAAGAAAAGTGACAGGAGTAAACATCAGTGAAATAAATCATTTGCTCTTAAGGAGTTCAAGATGTAGAATAAAAAGAAATTCAAGTGATACAAGAAATGTATATTCAGAGAAACACGTTAACCTGGAAATTAACCACAAGGAGCTGGTTTGGATACACGAAATAACTCTCAAGCTAAATTTAAATCTCAATTTATCCCATTAAATCATGAGTCCATCCTTTCCCTACAGCGGAATTTCCAGTGCAGGGAAGCCGGCAGAAGAAAAGATAAGCTCAGTGCTTTGTTCAGTAGGAAAATCTCAGCACAATGCCAGGCTTAGAGCCCACACCAAGAATGACACTAACTAATAACAATAATGCTTTTCATTTCTGTAGGGCTTTTCAGCAGAGAATCTGGAAGTACTTTCAAGTATCCATTTATTAAACTTCACTAATTAAATGATACATGTGTGCACATTTTCTGGATTAAAAAAAAAAGATAATAGCCCCATAAAGATCTGGGGCTAGATCACTTTTTTTTTTTTTTTTTTGGTGAAAAAGGCAAAATAACTTAGTAGTTTCAGGTCCTTCTTGCAAGACTGTTCTTCCTCCTATTCTCTTTTTCTGCAACCTGAATCTTAGATCTCCACCTGCATTGCACCACGACTTAAGCAGCCTGGATTGTCACCCCTGTTTCCTAGGTGAGAGGCAGGTTTGGCCCCACTCTTCCTCAGGTGAGCCAAACTCACATCTCCTGCCACCTCACCAAGCCTGTGACCCCCTGAACAGCACAGACATATTCCATGGTGATACACATCTTAAAAAGAAAGCAAAAGCCCCACAGTGCAAGAGACCTGAGCCTGCCAGGGCACAGCAGAAAGCCAGTAGTAGCACAGGCATCTCAAAACACCACAGGGCTCTTTTGCCCACTCACTACCACTGCTCACCCAGAGATATGCAGTGGTTCATGGTGCCGTGCTGCACTCAGCTGAGAGCAGAGAGGAGCAAGGAAGAGCAGAGGGAGAGTAGGACTTGCTCTCCTTTGGGAGTCAGGGCTCAAGTCCCTGCAGAGCTGCCTCCTTGTCTCAGACGGCTTTGCTGAAACTGGAGCACAGAAATCATTCAGGTTAAAAAAAAAAACAAACCAAAAACCAAAAAACCCCACCAATGTTATTTAGAAGATGTTCATTTTAGCTTGAGTCATTACAGTCCCCAGCTCCACTCTCTTCACATGACAAAGGAAGCAGCAAACAGCAGCACAAAGACAGCAACCGGTGACCAGCAGAGGAAGGAAACGTCCTTCGCCACAGAACATATGTGGACCCTCAGAAAAAGGATTAGGAACAAAACCTCATTGCCTCAATGCATTGTTTTAGCCACTAGATCAACGTATTTTAAGGTGCAGTTTCACGGGAAACTCAGATTAAGCCTGCAAGGCTGCTGGAAAGGGCCATCCCACTCTCATGGCTGGCTGCGTCCCAGCCTGCACCGCAAGATCATTGGCCTGACTTTGAATTTTTTTATTTTTATTTTTTTTTAACCATTTGCTCATTGTTATGGGTTTACGTTTCAGCTGGGTAGGTGAGCTGATTGGGCTGTGCAGCCCCATGAGTGCTAGTCCCAGGGCCAGGGAGGCAGCAGGAATCAGCAGCTGCAGCAGCAGACGTGGCAGGACTGCCTGAAGTGTGGGCTCAAGTGGGTTGGCTGCTCCTGACCTGTCTGGGTGCTACCTCAGCCAGCCGGCTAGGAGCGGGCCCAGCAGAAGAGTTTTCCCATGTTGGGGCACCAACCTGTTTGCTCCTCCTCTGCTCACGGAGCTTGTAGGATCTTACTTATCTTTGAAATACTATCCCTGTGTCACAAACAGTTCTTACAGCCTATATATGTGACAGCTTTTGTCACAGATAAGAAGCAGGCATGCAGGCAAACACTATCATCCCATATGCTTCATTTTCTTAAGTGAAAACCAGTGTTGATTCACCAGTAAAAACAGCTTTTTTTCCGAACTGCAAATCTTGTTATCACTAGGTGCAGATACACCCAGCCACTGAAGCAAGATGGGGCATTCTTTCTTTTAGCCAATTTGTACTGCCAGAAGAGCAAAAAAAGAACAGGAGTCTGCCTGGGCAAGGGCACTGGACACAGTGTAAAGCTGACATAGCACCTCTCGTCACATCTGTCTCTCCTACAGTCTTCACTTGCGACCAACAGGACAGAGGGAGAAAGGAAGGGAGCTGCATGACACATCATGACACCAACTCACAGACCTTCTAACATCCCTCCTTTGACTTCAATAAGCAGATTTCACAAACTCAGTACATACCATGAATCACATGGCTGAGAGTCATGAGCTAGCCTTGTCTTTTCTTCTGCCTTCAACTCAGGATGAAATGTGCTCCTTATATTGGGTGTTTACTGACTGACCCTAGGATGACACACACAGAGAAACCTTCTCACTGCCCTGGAGATTATTGCAAGATGATGCTCGGAGCCTCAAATTCAGTTTCAAATTCTCTGTCTGTTTCACTGGCAATTTCTTTCAGCTGACTGTTGATTTCTTTTTTTTTTGGGGGGGGGGGGGAGACAAGACATAAAAATTAAAAGACTGAAATGACCCTTCTGTCCCAGATTTCCCCACTTTCTTCCTCTGTGCATCTCCTAAGTAGTTTCTCAGTGCAGAAGAGCTGTTATTGCACTCTGCACATGCTTGCGACACTTGACTTCAAAGGAAGAACTGCAAACCCCTCTTCCTGAAGCAGCACTAAAACAGTTAATTACCCTAAGCTAGTTAATAGCCTTTCATCATCAAGGACTGGTTTTTCTGCATACACAGGGACAGAATCCATTTATTTTTTATGTATATCCTTTTATTTATCTCACTCCTACCAGCTGTATGATAATTTATTCTCTGTCACTGTTCTTAACTCATGAGTTCATTTAAAGTGTGATAGCAGTGGAAATACATTAACAGTTTCAGAGAATAAAACCTTTCCGAAAATGGAATCCAGCACTTTACTTTTACAAATACAGAATTTACACATTTGCACTTGGCTTAATTAATTAAATCCATACGGGAATTACCCGAGCCATACAGTATGGCACAATATATATACTGATACCTAATTATCATCAATTCAGGCAGAACAAAGAAGCCAGAAAACTGCCTTAATATAAGAGGTGTGTTGGGATCAGCCAAGGAGTGAGCAGAGCAGTCCCAAGCTGACAGTAGCTGCTTTGAGGTGTCCGGGATGTGGTTTCTCAAGCTGAGACTGTGCTGTATCTGGAAGGAATGGGACCCCATCTTCTTTCCATCTATCCCTGCATGCACATCCCATCTCCGTCGCTATGTCTTATGTTTAGTTCATTGATTCAGCTGAAGGCTGAACAAGTTTAGGTAAGGTTAGTTTAGTAGTGCTGGAAATGGCTGGCAGTGGAAGGAGGGCTGGGGCCATTTTGGAAAGGGCCTGAGCAGCTCACATAACTGCACCCTTGGAAAACCTCAGATTGCTTTAAGCTACAAGTTTCTGAGATATCAGAAAAATATCTGGGAGCCTTTTCTCCTCCAGAGCCATGCTACCTCACGTGCTATTGCCAAGTAAGAGTGTGAGGCTCTGATGAGCAACAGACTCTTATCACTTATGCACTGACCCCAGGAAGCCCTTTCCGTGGAGATGTTGAGCTCTACGGAGTTTCCATGAGCTCTCAAAGCATTCAGCTCCCTGTCAGTTTTTGCCATGCCAGTTACGTGGCCATCGCTAACCCACACCACCAATGCTTTTGCACTATGCAAGAGCAACCACCACTTCTCTCTTGGGAAGCGAGTTTGCAAAAGAATTATCTTCTTTTAGCCACTAATCCTGTTTGCTAGTGCAGCAGAGACGCTGACAGTGCTTTGCCCTCGGCGGTGGCTATGTCACGGTGCCCTCTGCAGCCCCCCCCACGGCCCTGGCAGAGCCCTCGGCAGAGCCCAGCAGCACGGCTCAGCCATGGGACCGCAGCTGCTGCACTGACAGAGGATCAGCTGCTCCGTGCTGCAGGAGATTAAAAAGCCTGAGCAAAATAGACTGAAGGGGTGTTCCCCCCCCCCGTTTTTTTTCTCCAAACAAACTTTTCCACTCCCCCTTCTCCTTTTTCCTCAGCCTCTTTTGTGTAATTAAGAGCAGTTAGAAGAGAATTAACCAGAAAAAAGCCATCAGATCCTTGGGTAAAACAGCCACTTGGCAGAACCACTTCCAGATCTTTGCGTGAAATATCAGCTGTTCTTTGTAAATGGCCTTTCAGAGAAAGGCAGCTCCAAGAAAACAGCCGTAGAGATGGCACACAGCTCGTCTGCAGCAATAAAGACTGGAGGGACAATCTGATAGAAAACTCTGCCAAATTGAAAATATGTCAAGCCTCTCCACAGAGGCAGTGGCCTGCCTGCAAGGAAGCCTCTGATACGTGCAAATAAGCAAAGGAAAATGGGAAGGGGTAAAAGTTAGGAAGAGACATACACATCCACAAACCATTGTAACAATCATTATTATTGATTTTTCTGCTGTCTTTAAGGGAGGCATCTATTACAGGAACCAATACTTAATGAAATTAGAAAGAAACACATATGCTTTCCCATAAACATGCTGGAGACAATTGCCCATCACTGTTCATTTGTTACAACTCTCTAGATTCAACCACAATCTGGAAATACCATTTCAATATCGACATTGCTTTTAAGCAAACATGTAGTTAAAAAAAAAAAAGAATTCTAGTTATTCCGTTCTTGGCCAAGTCAGACCAGTTTTCACCAACTGCACTGACTATAAACATTCTGCTCCCACCAAGAAGCATTACTTGCACAGCTACTAATATACTCTAGTCAATACCCCAGTGGAGAAATAGGAACCACGTAACATATAAAAGGTTATTTCAGTCTTCATGTTCACCTGTCATACCCTTGCTCATGCACTGTTAATTTGATAAAGCACTTAAAAGTCAAATGCTTCTCAGTTTTAAAATTATAGTTCTACTATAATCTACTAATCAGCCTCGTTTAGCTAGAAATTTCTCCATATATTTAAACCAAAGAGATGCAAATCACAGAATTTATTATACCGGGCATAAAAGCTTTTTTCTGAAAAACAAATGTTAAATGGTTTTCCTCATGTCTCAAAAGTGGTTGTAAAAAAAAAAAATAATTTGCAAACTTGCATTTTTTTTTCCTGTTGTTTTTGGATTCATGTGAAACATGGGCAGAAGTTGTTCCTTTCCAGGTAACGTCAGTGGAGCTGATTACTGGACTCCTAAACCTGGAAATCAACTGCCATGACTAACTCAGAAGCTAACGTGTACAACCTGGACTCTCTCACAAAGGCTTTTAGCTACATCTCACTCAAGGTACCTGCACATTTTGGACAAAACAAAATTTTCAGCTTCAGTTATTAGACAGTGAAACAACATAGCTGCCCTGAAAAACACCAGAGAGCTTTTTCAGATCACCTCTGTGTACCAAGTAGAAGACCAAAATGCAAAAGCATTTTATTTTATTTACTCCAAGATCAGGCTCCAGGGGCTTTTCAGGTTAAAGAGGTGATTTCTGAAGTTCTGTTTGTATATAATAGAAAATTGCTGCACTTTAGTGTAATTCTTGCTTCTCCAAAATACAATGTCACTAACGCAGGGCTGGTACTAACATGAAAGTCAGGCTCTAGCACAAGCCCATCAAGCACTACAGTATACACCAGTTTAAATACCATTATGGAAAACCTCTAAGGAGTTTTATAAAACATAATAGGCTTTTTAAAACCAATGTTTTAGAGCAAGAATATTTTTCTATTAACTAGTACTATACAGTTCAAAAATTTCAAAGCGATCTCAAACTCTATTAAATTCTATCAGCTTTCAGAATCACTTCCCTAAAACCCTTTTTAGACCCAGAGTCAGCCAAAAACTTACTCAACTACCCAAGTTTAAACATATGACTTGTACCATCCCAGTTCCACAAAGCACTTCAGCATGTGTTAATTTTAAGCACACGCTTAAGGCTCACTTGTGTCAATACCAGTAAGAGTTGTGAGGTCTTTGGCAATGGCTCCTTCTTTTCTTTCAAAGCACTTGGACTATGTTTACACTAACACAGCAATACAGTCATACTGCTCCCCCTCAAAAGAAAATGAAAATCCTCATAGGTATTAAGTGGAAGAGACTGTGAACCCTACAGGGGCTGCTTTAGGTCCCAGTTCAGCGCCTGGCTAGAACTGCCAGAGAGGGTGGATTTGTGCCAGACCAGCGAGGAGCGGCTGCTCTCTCCTGCTGCCCAGCGCCGTCTCTGTGAGCCTCGGCACTGCTGCGCTAGCCATTTCCCTTACCAAGTCACACTGCAGCTGCATCTTTCTGTGTCTGCGTTTCTGCTTCTAGAATAGATGAGCCACAGCAATAAAAATGAATCTGAGTTTAGGAGCAAATAGTATAGCTCCTAACATTTGGAAGCATTAATATTTTGGATTTTACTTCATCCCTTCACAAAAGCAGTCTCCGCCTTAAATAGCTGCATAGTGCAAAACCTTTTGTTTAAGCTGCCCCCAAATTAGCAAGCAATCCAGGTTCCAGATTCGCCTGTTTTATAGCACAGTGGTTTATCACAACTAAGATTGCAAAACTGGGCTCCTCTGCATATGCCATTTTATAATTTAGGAAACGGGAAGGTAGGAAGTGGAGCTATACACATCCATATTCCATGTCTGTGCTCAAGCAGAACAAGCTTTAAACAAGGTTGCCAGTAGACCCTATGCAAAATTCTAGTAATGTGTGCACTTCCACAAGTTTTAAATCATGACAGTCATGATGACATCTGTGCCAGTGAATACATGGTGCTCTGTCACGCTGTTGTTAGCTTTCTTCTCTCAGCAGCTCACCTTATTTGTGTGCTTCTGTGAAGAACTCCAGCATGTCCTCCTGGGCGGCAGGACACAGAGTGAAGAAAGCTGTTAGCAAATCAATCCTAAAGTGATTTATTTCCAAGTGGCAGATACCAAGCAGGCAGCATATATTTATCATTTGGACAAGGCCTTAATAAAGATAAATTCAGAGCATAAGTCTCTCTAAGAAACAGCTTCAGCTGCAGACACATGCCAAAGCTCACCTCACTGTTTAATTAGACACATATACTTCAGCTGGGTTTTAATATGGATGATGTTTGCTTTCAGTTATGAATATTACAACTAGTTCTCTAAAACTAGAGGTTGTCCAGGCCAAGTAGTGTGAAATCCTTTTGAGATGTTTTTTCCAACACCAATAATCAATAGACATTACAAATCAAAATATAATGCCTGAGACAATAATTAACATATATTTATTACCTGAATAAAGGTATTTTAAACTCGTGTTAAAACACATGAGCAATACTGACTCCTGTGGAAGACTCAGAGTAAATGACCAATTTAGGACAATAAGAGCATTGCTTTAAAAGTATTCTCTCCTTTAGAATCTGAGCACCATAAAATTGGGGGAGGAGGAGGGAGAGAAAGAAACAGAATACAGTTTCTTTTTGTTCAAAAAATACACTAAGCCTCCTTTTGTCTATGCCTAGATAGCATCCATCATAAAAATAATCTATTATTTACTGTAATTTGAAATATTTTCTGTGCTGTACAGTATAGTTTCCCAGTTTCTTTGAGACTAACCTAAAGCCAACCCCATCTTCTTGCACAGATGATCTTTCTTTCAAGTCAGTGGGAGCCGTGGGAGCACATAGGTTGCAGAAATGAGGCTGAGTTACTCAAAGGGATTTAGATACACATGTTCCATCAAAATGAACGAAAGGTAAACCTCCTGTGTGCCTTGAAAATCTCAATTACTCTTCTGAACTTAATTCAGCGATAAAAGCTCCCTTTATTTGGCTGCTCAATAGTATTTTACCTATTCCTTTATGCAGAGCTGCCATAGGATCATGTGCTCTGTGGCTATATCTATTAGCTTTGTAAAATACAACCACAACAAACCTGAGGCTAATGTCAAATTCCAACTATAAATAACTGTATACTACCAACTGACTGTCCACCGCCCCTGCCCCACATACGTAACGGTGAACCAGGCTCTTTGCTTGAGTACTCTGCCATCAGCCAGGAATAACCTTTCTGAAGTCAAGGGAACCATGTGGAATAAACCCAGTTCAAGTGCAAAGAGAAACACTTCAAAAAAAAAAACTGGAAGGGAATGCCTGATCTGTGATTTCTTACCGACTCCTGAACCCACTGTTCCACTGAAGGCAAAAATCTGCCTCAATATCTATGCTCTCAACATTAAGGTTAGAAGAGCCTCTCTAGAGGTATAATCTGCAAAAGCAAGAATACCAGCCCACTAGAAAGGAGCACAGAAATAACCTGTGCCTCTCTCCCATTCAGCCACAATTCCTACAAGTATCAACATGATTGCCCAAATGAAAAGCAGAGCCACACTGCACCAGGTACTTGCTATCTGGAGAGCTATGATCCTTTGCTGTGGATGATAGATCCACCTTCTACATAAACGGGAAGCCATATTGACATCAGATAAGACTTCTTAGAAATAGAGAGGCTTGAAAATATATTTTAAAACAGTTTCTAATGAAAAAGAAGCTTCTTGCTGGGTCTTCTGTTCTTGTGCGATTCCTCCAACCCCTTTTCAACTGAGAAATCCAAGAAATCCACACAAGGGCTACCCATAAGTGTTCTTTGCACCAAGAGCCCACAATGCTTTTTACATGATGTGTTTCAGACAGGTTATGCAGATAAACAGCCCTTCTCCTAGGTGACTGCCTGGGGACTCCACCCAGCCCCGAGAAATCCATGTTTTCCTAAACCTTTTAGTGCATCTCAAAGTATGACAAGTGATAATGGCTCTTAACAATCTTGTGTTGTGGCACATCTCTTTCCTTAACAAAGGAGACAGAAGACACCAAGGAAACCTCAGAGGGAAGTGGCTCTGTGTAAGACTAAAAGGCAAAGGTTAATACTCTCATGGGAAAGGGGAGGCAAAGGTTAATACTCTCATGGGAAAGGGGAGACAAAGGAAAACACAAAGGATGAGCTTCCCTGCAAGGTAGCAGAATCTAACAATTCTCCGTATTTCATATTATCACAAAGCTCACACAGATACATAAAAACACTTATACTGAAATGAATGTGAGGATCAACCCAGCCCATCCTGTTACCTGTGTGTCATTCATTAGTGTCACCAAAGTTTCACAGTAGAAAGGGCTGCTGGAGTGTGAAGGAGCTGCCTGAAGTCAGGGTGGAATTTGACTGAGGACCTCCACCTGATTCTCCATGCAAGCAATACAGTTGAAAGACTCTAACAGAATGGGTAATTTGCAATTTTGAATGATTAGATGTCATCTGACAGCTTTTTAGCTTTCCTTGATGCATCTGTGTTAGACAAGTGTGGTAACGCAGGTTAGCTAACTTAAGCTAAACGTCTCAAGGTAGAACACTAGTGAAGAGGAATTTTTACAAAATCCTTTCTATTTTTCTCCTTTTTTTTTAAATAAACACATGTTAACAGGTCAACACTGAAACTCTATGGCCTTTATCTCAATTTGGTATTTTTAGAATTACCTTGCCCTCACTAGGCAACAGTTATGCAATGTCAGGGGTGAGACAGATCAAGAACCGTAATGCTTTATACAGGCAAAGAGTTTTTAAAGTCAGCTTTTGCTAAGTCTTACAAAACAGTTGTCCCTATTACTAAAGCTGTATCTTAAAAATGGTAATCACCACCTGGCATACTCCATCAACACTTAGAAAACCGATGAAATGAGGCTGCACTTTACATTTAGGCAGCACATCAGTAGGAAAGGAATGCATCCATGTGCTAATGTAGGCAGACACATGGAAAGAGAAAGACATGAAGTAGTTTAGAGGGCATTATATAATAATTGTTGGCAAGTGTTGGCTTTTTAACAGCAATGGCTTTAGAAATTGGGCAGCAACCCATCAGCCTGCAGGTGCTGAGCAGAGAATAAATTGCTTATCTGTCCCTGCTGCTCATTCTCAGGAGAGATGCTGTATCGTGTCATTCAACTTGCTGATCTCTTCAGACAGGTTTCTCCAATGACAGAATTTTAGTGCCAAAAGTGTTGGTTTACTAATAAGGAAACATGGCTCCTCTGAATTGATATTTCTATATGCTGAGCACATAGGGATACCCTTGGGTAGTCACAAGTAGCAACCATTTTCTAATTAATTAATCCACACATCTCCTCTTTCGGCTACATCTGTATACATCAGTACTGACATCAAATTGTCTGTTAACTTCATCAGAAGTATTTCCTTTCCCCGAATTTCCCAGGGGCTGTATCAATACCTGCTTCCCTAAATAAAAGTGGCAGGCGGATGTAAAGTGAGTATCAACTGACTCCCCTGTTCAGCATATCTCCAGTGCAGCCAACAGTTCAAAATGGTTATTAAAAGGTCAGAGATCCTTCCAATTGACAAGGCACCAAGTCCAGGTGACACTCATCCAAAAGTGCTAATGGAAATGGAGACAGAAATTGGAAAACTTGTAGGAGACATTTTGACAAGCTCAGCTGAGTAAAGATCCCTGAAGGCAGACAAAGGGACAACATAAACCAGTATTTTAAAAAGACCTAAAAACAAACAGGGAGACACACAAATATAGATACAAACATTTACAGACCAGTATTCAGGAGTATTTTAAGAATTATTTTCATGGTTCAGGACTTTAAAAAGCCAGACTTCTTCAATTTAATACTGCAAGCAGGTGACACGGTTTCAAGAAAATGCAAGTCTCCCTTCTTTTGCCATCTCCATACTCTTCACGACTATGCTTTTGCTTTCTTAGTGGAAGAAAAACCCTGTTAGAGGGATCACATTTAATGGAAAGGGGCTGAAAGGGAATTCTGACAGAATCAGATGTCAAGAGTTGAACGCCATTCCTTATATATTATTGTATTCAGAAAATCCTACAAGTACTCAGCCAGAGAAAATTCCCTGACTTAAAATCAATACTAAACTAAAGTCCTTTATCCTGCCAGTAATTGCTGTTTGCATGCAAAGCTGCTGCAAATGCCTTCACTGCAAGAGAAAAACTAATAAGAGTTTCCTTATATCGGCAGAAAAACAAAGAACTCGGATGTCTGCTCTTAACACTTTTGTGCAGGGGTGGATTGGGAGGAGGTGGTAATGGCCACATATCTTCCATCTGAACCTGGAGAGCCGTGAAAGTCATGCAAAACAGCACTTTCAGTTTCTTCAGTAAGCTGCAAATCTCTAGATCACAACTGCCTGCATAAATTGTGTCAGCCCAGTTGACATGCAATTCCTTATGTATGTTCCCAACATATGTAGTTCCTGAAAGGGGATGCCCTGTTACCTTAGAGGGGACACTGAGGTGTCAGAACTAGAGGTTAGAATGGAAATCATCACAAATACCTATTTAAAGACAAGTTCTTCTGACAAAAACTTATCCAATTCAAACAAAGAGGTGAAAATTTTACTGCTTCTCTGACCTGCCCAGACTGCATGAATTTGGAAAAACTGGTCAGGAAGTATATTTACTCAACCCTGTACCACTAAGGTCATACTGGTTTGAGGATAGGAGTCTTTTCAGAAAACTGCAAAAATATCCAAGTTTCCGGTTCTTGCTTCTTAGATGTCTCAACTTTTCCCTGTTAACACACGAGTCCCCATGCACTGAGCCCTGTGGCACACCTGTGGGCGTATGTGTATGCACCGCACCCCCTGCGAAGGGCTGAATCCCATGCTGCTGAAAACACAAAGTTTCTAAGCGGCGGCCTGGTGATTAGCTCGAAACATCAGCTGCAGAGCTGCTATACAGTTCCATGGCCTCTCTTCTCCTTGTTGCCCTTGCGGGGCACAAACCTGCTGAACTAGGAAAGTAGAGACCCAGCAGAGGGAACGGCCACACACCTCGCAGGTGGTGCAGCGAGATGTGGGCAAGATTTGTTCTACGGTCCTACAGAGTTCTTTGCATCCCTCTTTCCTCATTAGTCACTTTGAAATGGAAAAAACAGAAAAAAAATGTTGCCTAGAGAATGTCAAGAGATGCTTGTTCTGTGTCTCTTCTAATAAAGTGACCAAATTTTCAAGGAGCAGAATTGCAGCATTTTCCAGGTGGATTTACACTTTACCACTTGCTAACGGACAGAAGGTGAGCTGTGTCATACTGAAAGGATCCTGGTATAGAAAGGCCATGCTCATCAAGGTCAACGCATGCAAAAGACACTGACTCTTCATCCACCTCCTATCTACTTGCTCTTTTTGCAGGAATACTATTCCTGCTTGGAAGCATTCAGGCCACCTGACACTGATTCCTCCCCCAACCCCCACCATGCTCTTCCTTTGAAATTGACTGATTTTAGTTTAAAGGACAGACAGTAAAAATAAAAAGCACTGAATTCTACAGATCACATGTATTCCAAAACTTCATAGGATGTGTGCACTCTATGTTGAAATTGCAATCTATCCTCTATAACATTTTCACCTGAGCTGTGCGGTTTGTTGGCTTTGCAGTTGGCCAGATAGTAGGGGGTATTTGATCACCTCTGTTCGAAAGATCAAATTCTACCTTTTGTTCCCCTGGGGTTGCAGGGCCTTTTTAAGCTGTATTTTCTAGCCAGCCTTTCCATAGCTTCTGCAGAAGCATGTAATTTCCACCAGCACCTTTAATGCCAGCGTTGTTTAATCCCTTCCTGAAACGCAATGAAAGGGAATTTAGAAGCAAGTGAAAGTACCTGGATGAATAAGGAAGGAGAATATCCCAATGTCAAAGCCTGAATTAGTTAGTGTGCCTGCATGCATGTTGTTTTATTATAGTCCTGACTATTAAAAATGGGCCAGTGCACCGCACTGGTGGAATTAGAGCTTGAGAACCTCATGAGCTCTCTCAGTGAATCAAAATCACGCAATCCCCTGTGCTAAATAACTTTGTGCTGATGTGCTCTGAAAATGCAGAGACAGTCTCTGCTCCTCGCTCAGCCTGTTTATCACCTAAAGTGGGCTGGTATGAAAAGTACCTTTTGCCTTTGAATCAAATTACAAAGGCAATGAAGCAATGTCCAAGAAAAAGCCAGGGCGTCATGGGAAAGCAATTAGGTCTGTGGTCACCCATGCTCACTAACTGACCGCTAGCATTCAGCTTTGAGGCATATCTGATTTGTTTGGGGTTTTTTCTCTCTATTTGGTAGAACACAATTGCATGCTATAATGTTATGCTCTGATGCTCAAGTAGGCGACTGTCTCTGTCTCTGTGTAGCCCTTCAGCCACCAGACACACTCAAGAACTTGAGAAGTCCCCAAAGGGAAGCTGGGGTTTGAATCCAGCCCATCTAAATACCCACCATCACATCTTACTCTTTCCCCAGCAGTATGGCCCTGGGACTCTATGGGGTTTGGAAAGCTCTCCTCTTCTTGATCTGATTTAGTATGAGCATAAGTTAGAAATAGTTCCTTGGATGCTAGTAGTAATTCCTTGTAGTCCTGTCTGTTATATAATAAACACCTTGTGTGCAAAACAAGTATGAAACACTTCCAGGAAAAATTCTTTTCTCTGTTGGAGCAAGATGGCATTTCACACTCACTCAGAACTGCCTGGTGCCTCAGGCTGTAAAGAGTCAGTCCCCTAAGGGGCAAAATCAAGAAGAGGGCAATACCAAGTTGTTCATTTTGCATTCGACTTTCTGCACTTAGCAGCTCAAAAACCCAAGAGGTTCCTGCAATTAAATGCTACAGCAACAATTGAAGCCATTGAACCCTTCCCACAAAGACCCACGAAGTTCGATTTGGATACGTACCTTTTCCGAGTCCCACTGAAACCAGTAAGAACTGTATCAACAGATGATGCCCAAAGCATCCTGTATGAACTGGTGCCCTGTTCACACAGACATCCCCACTCTGCCTCGCCAACAGTCTAAACTCCGAAGCACGTGAAAAGTAAAGATCGAGGCTATGGCACATATGCAGATGAAGTGAGTGGAGGGTTAAATAAGCTTTGTTATTTACATTTCCCATGTTGTACTGCATTTTTATTAAATTCATATTAAGGAATGTGAGACAACAAAGCTGAATAGGGGAAGAAGAAAAATCAGAGCCTGTTGTCTACCCAGCAGTTGTCACCAGACTAGGTGTTTCTTAGAGAAATGGGGAACCTGCTCTGGACCTTGGTCGGATGGGGTGCTCTCTGCCACCCGAGAGCTCTGCCCTGCCCTTGCCCCATTAACTCTGCATCTCTTCATCCAAATCGGTCCTTTGCACACGAGTGTCAGTCTCATTCTCCCTCAGTACCCATTTTATCCATTCCTCACATCTTGCCAGCTCACACCCTGACTCCTCTCAGCCCTCCCTCTCCTGCTGTAGCAGGATACCCTGCTCTGGGCAGCAATGCCTGCCCCAGGAGAGCTGGGCGAGAGCCATGGCCATTTCCTGGCCAGGTGCTTCCATGGCAGGAGATGGGCCACAGGGTGGGTGGGCAGGCAGGCAGAGAAGGGGACATGGAGCCAGGAAACTCTCGGCTGGTGTGCTGAGTAAGTGCTAAACCTTCTTGACAAGTTCACATCCCCAAGTGGTCATTTTCTTTTTTTTTTTTTAATTACTCTTGAATTTCCCATGGCTTGAGTGGTAAGGCATTAATGGCAGTTGTTTAATTAATTAATACACCAAGGAAGCAGAAGTCCTGCCATGCTCTGAACTGCGTTTAGATGTGTTGACCCCACTCCAGTCAGGCAGCAGAACGGAGCAAGAGCCCAGCAGACTTCACACAGGCTGTTTCAAACTGATACACCCAGCTGAGCTCAGGAAAGCAGCAGTCATGTAGGGCTACCGGCAGCTGCTTAGTGCACGTTTCCTTACATGTGCCAGTCAGATCAATATTCACAACTATACTTTTGACAATGCTGATTTAAACCTGTGTTATGGATTTCAGGGACCTATAAGACCTTTGTAAAGAAGAGAAACCTCTGTAGCCTCCCCAGAAATAATCTTTATCAAACTTATGTAAGGGCAGGCACATACACCAACAAATCTATCTAGTAACTACTTCTGCGTCGTGCACTGTATTCAGAAAACTCTGAGGAATGCAAGTAGCAACAACATTGAATAACAAATATCAACAGTAGCTCTACAACAGCTGCTCGTTAGCTGTCAGGAAGCTAGAGAGCGGCGGATGAGCAATGCCCCACAACAAAATATGGGGTAATGGTGTCCAAAGGGAGCATTGCTCCATCCTGTTACTGCAGCACGGTTTTGAACTTTTCTTTACTGCAGTGACACAATACCACTATGAAGTGGTGCTTCACTTAATTAAGTCAAAACTGAGACTACCATGCATATTAATGAGCACCCTAATGAGCATTAATTTTTGATGTTCCTCGTTAACAAGCATTATAAACTATGACAAATTTCTGTTTGACTGAATGCCAAAATTTGGATGAGCGGTGGTTTAAAATTGTAAATCTGAATGCTTCCCCAGGGGATTAGAACACCATGCATAAATACTCTGAAAGCTTGTAACGTCCAAGAGGAAATATAAATGCCACAACAGGCTATCTTCCACTGCCCTTCTACACGTGTCAGTGGAAAAGCGCTTGCATCTTTCTAATAGAAGCAATTTAGATTCAAGGAATAAAAAACAAAGTACCAACTCTCAAATGGTAAAAATTAATTATTCTGCCTCCATTGAAAGCAATGGACATGCTTTAATACTGAGAGCTGTGCATGAGCAGAGGTGCATTCACCCCTTTGAGTTATGTTTGTGCAAACACTTGGACTCCTAGTACAAGTCTAGTAAACATGCAGGTTTGTACCTGTTGTCATGACATTGGCATGAACAAATTAAACACCTTTAAAAGATTAACATCTCTAAAAAAACGCCTGGCTCATGCAACACAGTGACGAGAACATCTAGAGAACAACAAACCCATATGCACATTCCATGCAGATATTCCTGTGCTAATTGTTACAAGGGGCTTCCTCAGGCTTCAGCTGCCTGACTCAAGCGATAAGCTGGGTGGCTCCGTCACCTAACAGCTCCTCTAAAACACACTCCTGATGTGTCTAAGCCACTGTTGCATTTTGTTCGTTTACAGATAATCAAAGTAGTTTGGTTTTTTTTTAAATTCCTACCTTGCTTTTGTGTTCTAATTCTATCATAATCAAGCACCACTTTGAAGATGATAAATATAACACACCAAGCAAAGCTCATCTGTGCTTCTCACGCCTCACTGGTTCAGATGGAACAAACTAGTGGTGTAAGATCTGCATTCATAAACAAATATAAAGAACATGGCAAGCGAGGAGAAGGAAAGCTGCAAAGCCAAGGGAGCCTGCTCTGCTGGGGTTTCACCAAAAGCCTCCAACAGTTTTCTGCTACACTCCACCTTCCCTATCTAACCATCCTCTAAGCATGAGATCCCCATCCAAAAGGGAACCAAAATGAGCACCAGGCTGGTACTCATGTCATAATTCATGTAACTAAAATTGAGGTTTCATAAAAAGTGACTTTTCAAAGTTGTTTCTTTTTCAGATTATTTAAAATCAGTCTCTTTTTGTGAGGTTTTCCCCTTTTTTCCCTCAATTTTTTCCCCTAAGCATCACTAAAATCAGTAGTGACACTTTGTTTTGTCAAAATCTGGTGTTCAGTAAGGAAATACGCTTACTTTAATAAAGTTTGAAAATCATATTTTTTTTCCAAAAGAAGAAATTCAGCAGTGTTGAATAAACACCCACATGACTTTCAGAAAACTGCTTTCCATGAAAAAGCAGCTGCTCAGTCCATCATAGACTGACCTCACAGCAATTAAATAACTGAGGATGGGATTCATTTTGTCCTAAAGCAGACGTCTGAAAAGGGTCAGACAAACTGCACCCCAGAAGGACCTGTCCCTCTCCATGGAATCCAGAGAGACTGGGGGGCTCTCTCTGTGTGTTACACAGGTAAAGATGGGTAAAATGAATCCCACCACTACCACAGACCTGATATTTTTACCCTTGTTCTCTAAAAAGGAGATGCAGCCAGATTTTAAGTGACATCTTACACACACTTGTGTATCTGTGGAGCTGAACACACAAAGCAGGTAAATACAGGCTCTAGCCAAACCAATGACAATTACAGGGCACGGTGCTTGAAAATGGAAAGCTCTAGGGAAGCGCCTGTGAGGTACGATCTGGGTACATCACACCGAGCTTGTGTAACAACCATTACACTTGATTATTCAAGTAAATCAGGGTGTACCTACTTACCTGTACTGGGTGCCCATGCCCAGGCACTGACAGCGGGGCTGCAGGGTCCCCTCTGAGGAGAGCTGAGGGGCTGCCCCGAGCCGGACATGGCTGGTTCCGGCCGGTTCCAGCAGCCCCACCGCAAGGCACAGCTGAGCCCCTCAGGGAGCCTGGTGGCACCTCAGGCAAAGCGCATTTAGGAAAGGGCAAAACGGGCAAAAAGGGCACGGCCGGGCAGTGAGGGCTGAGGGAAAAAGTGTGAGAAACAGTCCTGCGACACCAAGGGCCAGGCAGGAGGAGGCAGGAGGCGCTCCATGCCCCGAGCAGAGGCTCCCCTGGGGCCATGGAGAAACGCCGGGGGAGCTGGTTTCCCTGACAGGAACTGCAGCCATGGAGGGCCCACGCTGGAGCAGGAGAACACGTGAGGAGGAAGAGGTGGCAGGGAGGAACCGTTACGGACTGACCACAGCCTCCCAACCCCTGCGCCGCTTAGGGCCAGGGGAGTTAGAGGGGTCAGGAGTGAAGGAGTGAAGTTGAGCCTGGGAAGAAGCGTGGGGTGGGAAGAAGCTGCTCTAGTTTTCATCTGCGTTTCTCACCATCCAAATCTATTTTTAACTGGCAATAAATTAATTTGCCCCAAGTCAAGTCTGTTTTGCCCATGGTAGTAATGGGTAAGCAATCTCCTGGCCTTTATCATCTTATTTTCTCCCCTTGTCCTGTTGAGGAGGAGGAATGAGCAAGTGGCTGGGTAGGCATGTGGCAGCCGGACAAGGTCAACCCACTACCCCATAACACACACCCCGCAAAACTCTGTGTTTACTGCTCTTCTGTGTTACAATTGCTGTTATCTGACACCCCACAAAAGCCTTTGCCTGTCTAATTACTTAATTTAATTGATATTCCTCTGGCTGCACTTGAACAGATTCACACCCTTTACTGCTCTCACCACTGTTAATAAATTAGAAGATGGATTTTAAAAAAACCCACTACTGTCCTCTTTATACATCAGCCAGTCCTGAATTGCCAGCTGATTTTCTCTGTGATTGCTGACACTTTAGACAGCAGAAATATTTCTGACACTCACACTAAACCAACCTGGATGTTTCATACCTGCTGAGCATCTTACAGTCCTGTCCCTCCCAGCTGGGGAGGTGAAAATAATGTTGGCCTTTTCAAGTGATCCATCACAAATTTTCATTTCTATTTTCAGTTTACTTTCTATTGGTGTGCCTTTGATTTCTACTTTGATGTTGTTTCCAATAATCAAAATAAGAAATCTAGATTTTTACTGACATCTTTCAAAACTGTCTTCAAATTATGACAGTTTTAGCATCCCAATAGGACAACTCAGAAAGACCTTCCATTAATATTTACACTGTAGGATCTCAGTGCAAAAAAATGGATTAACTTACAACCATTGTTTAGGTCGGGAAGCGTATTGGGTTTGCGTGGCAAGGTTTTGGTAGTGGGGGGGCTACAGGGGTGGCTTCTGTGAGAAGCTGCCAGAAGCTTGCCCTATGTCCGATGGAGCCAATGCCAGCCGGCTCCGAGACAGACCCGCAGCAGACCAAGGCCAAGCCCATCAGCGACAGTGGTAGCACCTCTGGGATAACAGATTTAAGAAGGGGGAAAAAAACCAGCAGCAGAACAGTAGCCGAGGGAGAGGAGTGAGAATATGTGAGAGGAACAACTCTGCAGACACCAAGGTCAGGGAAGAAGGAGGGGGAGGAGGTGCTCCAGGCGCCGGAGCAGAGATTCCCCTGCAGCCCGTGGGGAAGACCATGGTGAGGCAGGCTGTCCCCCTGCAGCCCATGGAGGTCCACGGTGGAGCAGATCTCCACCTGCAGCCCCTGGAGGACCCCACGCCGGAGCAGGGGGATGAGCCCGAAGGAGGCTGTGACCCCGTGGGAAGCCCGCGCTGGAGCAGGCTCCTGGCAGGAGCTGTGGCCCCGTGGAGAGAGGAGCCCAGGCTGGAGCAGGTTTGCTGGCAGGGCTTGTGACCCCGTGGAAGGGACCCAGGTTGGAGCAGTTTGTGAAGAACTGCAGCCCGTGGGAAGGACTCACGTTGGAGAAGTTCGTGGAGGACTGTCTCCCGTGGGAGGGACCCCACGCTGGAGCAGGGGAAGAGTGTGAGGAGTCCTCCCCCTGAGGAGGAAGGAGCAGCAGAAACAATGTGTCATGAACTGACCACAACCCCCATTCCCCGTGCCCCTGCGCCTCTCGGGGAAGAGGAGGTAGAGAACTCAGGAGTAAAGTTAAGCCTGGGAAGAAGGGAGAGGTGGGGGGAAGGTGTTTTTAAGCTTTGGTTTTATTTTGCATTATCCTACTCTGATTTGACTGGTAATAAAGTAAATTAATTTTTTCCCCAAGTCGAGTCTGTTTTGCCCGTGAAGGTAATTGGTGAAGTGATCTCCCTGTCCTTATCTCGACCCAGGAGCCTTTTGTTATATTTTCTCTCCCCTGTCCAGCTGAGGAGGGGAGTGATAGAGCGGCTTTGGTGGGCACCTGGCATCCAGCCTGGGTCAACCCACCACAGGAAGGTAATTTGTAATTGGAAAATAATAACATCCTTACTCTTCTGTCAAAGTGAATGATAACTGACAGTAGGATTTTCTAAATATCTTCCATATTATGGAGCATTAGGGGGGGGATTAGTTATTTTTTTTTTCTTTGGAGCTGTGGAAAAATTGGGGATGACGAGATTAAATGGCAAACCAACAAACACTGAGATAAAAGAAATCAGTTGTCCCAGGTGAATAATGATGCTTTTTCAGTCACTTTACTCCACCCTGGAATCTGTCATAAAAAAGCTCACACAGTTGTTATTAACCTAAGCAGCTTGGATAACATTGAGGAACACTCCTTTCACTAATCTCCCTCATGCATTTCTGAAAAGGTTGGAAAAAGAGATTAGGAATTACAAAAATCATATATTTCCAGGTCAGTTGGAAAAATACGCTTTTTAAAAAATAACTGATAACATTTTTTTCCCCAATTTTTGTGTCTTTTACCCAGTGATTTGATAGAAGCATGGAGAGCTCTTGGAAAAGCCACTGTGTGCTGCCCAAAAGGGTCTCTCATTTTCAGATGGATGAAATCAGAATTGGTGTACCCAGCAACAGATGGCTCTTTTATCTGATCAAGGCATGATTCACTAACTATTAAAGGTATGAGAGAGAGAGAGAGTGTGTGTTTGTGGAAGGGGGAATGAAGGTTCTCCACCAGGAACAATCTCCCTTCAAGATCCCAGAAAATTCCTCAAACCACCATGCCATCATCAAAATATCACTAGTGCATATTGCTTGGAAGTGCCACTAGATGTCTCAAAAAAAAAAAAGTAATGTTTTTATCTCTATTAATAGACTTGTGCTGTTCGGGACAGCTCAGATGACCTTCACCTCTGTCAACACATGCAGGAATCCAACTCTGAACATGCTGAAATTCATTAGTTCACACAAGTCAGGAATCAGGGGCAGCTTGGGAAAAAAAAATTCAAAAAAAAAAAAAAAAAAGACCTGCACTTTGCACAGGCTCACATCCATAGACACGAACAGACACGAAAGCAGACCGGCTGCTAGACCAGGTCTCTACTTCTCACTCCCGCCCTCCACGAAAGTGAAATTGTGAGGGCACCAGGACAGACAATATCCCCTGTCACTCCATACGTCAAAATAAATTGCTGTCTGTCACAGCATGCCAGAGCAGGGGGCATACATCCTGCCGAACGCTGCAGAGAGAAAAGAGGACGAGCTGACCCGCTGGGTGCCCGTGAGGCCTTTCCCCAGGGGAGCAGCTCCGCAGTATGATGCTGGGAAAGGTGATGCAGGAGCTGCAGAGAAACACAGGGAAGTGACAGGAATCACCCACTGCCTCGAGAGAGGAAGGCAGCCTGTTCCCCTCTGCAAGCAGCTTCCTGCAGGGGTTAGCAGCAAGAGCACATCTGCAAAATCATCGTAAGCCTGAAGCACAAGATGCCCTGCTGTCCTTTTCCCCAAAGCAGGCAAAAGGAGTGGTCCTCTTCCTCCCTCGCCTTCCCAAAGACCGCTCAGGTTCAGCACAGCCCAATGACAGTGAGCAATAAGGTTATATATAACTGTGTTGGCACTGTATGGATCGAACTGGCTTTTGTAAGCCAGAAATGAAGGGTTCAGTGGTGCATTCCTCACTCCAAGCACATTCCCATTGAAATCTGCCACCAGGCTGCCAGGGCAAGGTGAATGGGATCAGTATCAACAGCCAGTGTCATTCTCACCTCACCCCACTTAAATACATGTTTACGGGCAACAGCAGAGGTTTGCTCTCACTATAGTTACTGGGAAGACACAAATAAACTTTAATTAATATTGCCACAGCCCAGGTCAATAGATAAACGATTCTGTTATTTAACATAGCTCTCCGAGTGATTTCTAAAAGTAGAAACCCACATTTTATACCTCCTTATTCACTAACACAAGATACAGTGAAATTTAGCTTGGCATTGGCTGGGTTTTGTGAGTTAAAGGGATGAACTCCATTAATTTTCTGCTGATAAAATGTTATTTGAACTCATTCTATTGTCTATTTTTCCCTTTTTTCCCTTGCTACTCCCTATCTGCACTATAGACTACATAAAATCAAAGCTAGGCAGTAGAATATTTCCTTTATTTAAAAGTTTCCTTTATTGTCCGTTGATAAACTGGCAGTCTGCAGAGGACCACTCCATACAGCCTGTTCCACACAAGCAGCCCCACAAGTTGCTGCTGCTGCTGCACTACCATGACTTTGCACAACAGGATTGCAAGAAATGCCCCCGAACTCGCATCCATCCCACAGCTTCCAAACAGTAAGATTACCCTAGTCTAAAGAAACACCACCACACTTTCTAGACGCAATAATATACTTTTACGTGAACAGTTTTACATGAAACTTTCTTCTAAGCTAAAAAAGAACATTTTAAAAGATTACAATATTCTGCTTTAACATTTGTGACCAAACAGTTGGGCTAGTACATGAGACTACTGGGAACCAACCCAAAACTGATTTATCTGGTTTCACTTGCCAAGCTGAATGACAAGCTGAAAATTGAAGCAACCAATTAAGTTTTGAAAATGGTTGCCTCAAATAGCTGCCTTTTGAAAATAGTTCCCTCATCCCATGATGCAGAGCACAATTAAGAAAGAGCAGCACCCCTCCATCTTGGCAGACAATGCAGATAAAGCCGACTCTCTTACAGAAATCTCAAAAAAAGGAGACTATAAACTCTGTCTTCCCCCTAGGGAGCAGGACTCTCTGCTAGCATAGGAGAACGCAGTTTGCACTTCTGTCAGCTTGACACTATATGGAAAAATACTAGCTAAGAGTAAGAAACTAATGTAGGGAAAGAGGATAGGACAGTTAAGGTGAAGAGAAGGAACTAGGACAATTTTGCAAGAATAGCCCTGAGTATTTTTCCATATTTAATATATTTATTCATGAGTCAGGCTACCAGTAAGAGTGTGCTAATGAAAAATCATTAGCTCATGATATCACGTTAGGAGACCTGATCAATACACAAAGGAGGAATGGAGTATCACCCAAGAAGAACTACAAGATCAAAGGTGAACATCAAGCATTTAAGAACTACAAGGAGTTTGCCATAAAGTGGAAACTCTAGAGGGGACTGAGCGAGAGAGAGACTTGGGTGCCTGGCTACAGAAATGGCAAATACAGTGCTAGTATGCATCAGCCGGCCAGCTCCAGCAGGGACCCGAATGTACTAATGCAACTCTCCAAGCACGGGAGACAATTCAAGGCTGAGAATGGCAATGGTTACTGTCTTTAAATTTGTCATTAAAGAAAATCTCTTGAGGTTAAATGTTATTTTTGCCCCTCAAATTAATGGGTATATATTGACTAAAAACTGATTAAAGACAAAAAACTGGGGAGGGGCGGGGAGGAAGTATCAAAAAGATTCTGGAACAGTCTTCAAATAATGGAAACAGCAGAAAAGGAAGTAGTCTGAGTTTATATTTGTGAATGGGAATATTTCATATGACATGAGCGGAATTATGATTTCCTGCACTGATAGGCTGCTGGACAGTGCTGTGGGAAGCCCTCCCCAGCCCAGCGCTCCTGTGCTCCAGCGGCAGGAGTCACCTTGAGCTGGATGATGCTGCAGGATTAAGGCCTAAGGGAATTCATCATATTTAATATTAAAGACTTTACTTTGACACAATTTCAATTGACTACAACAAATCAAAGCAAACTCTGCAATAAATGTCTTCATAATGCCTTGTGCTGTAGCTGTACTTTGAAAGTCCAAAATCAATAAAAACAAAATGGTGACATATGTTTGTATTATTTGGAAAGCTAAATGCATGCAAGGGATCTGTCACTGCAGGATTAATAGAGTACAAGATGTTGTGTTTGTTGGGCATCTGATTGTCTGTCTCATAATATGAATTTTGAAATAGCTAGGGATTTCTGCTAGTGCATTTGCAGGTTTATGCTGAATTTCACATTAAAAATAAATCATCCTGTATGTATAGTTCTCTTTTTCAATTTACTGCAATGTAACTTCATCAATCCACATAGGGAATAGGGCCATACGCATAATGAGTAGAAATCTGATAATAAAATATTAAGTAAGACAACGAAACAAAAACATTTGAAATATTAATATCAAGGCTCTAAAATACCCCTCATTGCCATTCAGCCTACATTTGGTGTGCACATACCTCTTACGTGTGGGTGGAGTGACAGCAGGAGAGTGCCAGGTAGCTTACTCTAATGACTGCAAAATAATCTACTTGAAATTAAGAAATCCATTTAACGATCATGTAAATGAAAATAAGATGCATTCGTTGTGAGTTGAAAGACATTATTTTTACTCTAGTTGATAAAATTACCTTTGACCAAGTCATTATTCACTACGTTAGGACCTTTTCCACACCCCGAGTGCTTCACAAAATGAACTTGAATGTATTTGTCCAGACTGATCCTTGGCCGTCTCGGTGGCTGTCCTAATGAGGCAGGGAAGAATTCCTGGCACAGCAAGGTCCCCGTGGCGCTGGACGGCTGCATAGCCAGCGCTAAGCCTGTACTTGAGCATTCCCTTGACTTCAAGCACTCCTTTTCAGCAGACATTGAAGTGCCTGCTTAAATTTAAGCACATGCTGACACATGCTTGACAGCAATGGG
Organism: Gymnogyps californianus; assembly: GCF_018139145.2. Taxonomy (NCBI): domain Eukaryota; kingdom Metazoa; phylum Chordata; class Aves; order Accipitriformes; family Cathartidae; genus Gymnogyps; species Gymnogyps californianus. Next base: position 19,877,978 of record NC_059479.1, read on the forward strand.
AACTCTGCATATACCTATGTACTTTCCTGAAATCAGGGCACATACTTTTGCCCTCGCCTTTTTGGTATCTTCTGCAGATTCAGATACTGAGGCCCCTGGAATTAATCCAGTCTTGGATTCATTTTTTAAATACATCTATATTCAAAACCCATAGGCAAGACTTTTTCAAGATCAAATGCTTTTGGTATTCCACAAAATACAGCTCTCCCATCCCATGTGTCATGCAAATAGGCTCATGAATTGAGTAATTCTCCTCAGCTAACCGAGATCATATTTACTTAACTGATGTGAACAGACAAAAAGAAAATACACCACTTGCTCAATGTGTGCAAAATTTATGGTATGTAGCTAACATAATGTGTTTAACAATTTTATCCAAGTTTCAATCTAGGACAAAACAAATATGTTCGCATAATCCCAAGCCATATTATAGCAGTTGCATGCAGTAAGTGATTTAAAGTTTTAATTCATCATTAAATACACTGTACACATACAGGTTTTTCTTTTTAAATAATAATACGCAGAACTTAGAGTCATTAACAATTTAGTAAGCTGTTTAAACAAGAGAACTCTTTGAAATGCTTGATCTGTGCCTATGCCTTCTGAGCATCATGCAATAATTTATCATTTTCACAAATTGCTTGTCAGCTGGACCAAAACAACCTGTTCTGCAATTACCTCCATTCTGAAAAGTCTCTATATAAATATTATATCAATAGGTACAAGAAGTATACGGAATCAGATCAAATATTTTTCATTGAGAAAATGTTAATTGGTCTTACCCATGTCATTAAGAATTGTGGACAACCCAAGGAAAAACTATTTTACTGCCAGATCATAAGGCTGCAGTATCTACATTTTATTTGCAGTAACATAAACAGTCAACAGCAATAATGACCAAGTAGAACATATCAGACTTGACAGCATGAAGTCAACTGCAGGACACTGCTCATGCTACTTTATGTTTTCAAAAGGTCATCATATAGCTTTACTTGCAATTGGGGGGTTATTTAGCTAGACATCTGCCAGTTTCACCTCCAACTTAGGCTCAATTTTTGCCGAAGGAGGGTGAGTTAGTAATGAGGTTGACCTTCAGCATTGCACAGCCATTTTAGTTCTCCCCTACTTGAGCTGGAGTTGGGTTAGCATGGCACAAATTTGCCATACATGTGTCTTGGGAAAAGGACACGTGGGCAGAACTGGTAAAACACCACGTTTACCTCCAGCACACCAAGGTGAAACAGCACATGGGCAGCTCAGGGCTCCACTTTCCTTGCCTGGGTATTATGCAAGGAACAGAGGCAGGGAAGATTCTCTCTAGCCCCTGCCTAAATTCAGTCATGATTTGTCCCATAATATTAAATTCGCGATGAATGCAGCTGATGGCAGTCCATCAAATGAACTATCACATATACACGAGGGAGGATCCACCCATGACCTGCAGCAAAAACTTCTGGGTATCAGCTTTCTCCTTGCTGCCTTCCCACAGTAACCTACAGCCATGTAACACACTCTGCGGCCTGTACTCAGTAAAAAACTCCTACTGAGAGTAACAGCAGTTTGAGTGACTATCGTGACTAAAGACATACGCAGGGCTATAATCTGACACTCTGCTCTAGCTGGTATCGGGGCATAGCCACTATGTAAAACCAAACCACTGAGAAGTCCACCTGCAGCTTTGAGATTCTGAGCTTGGGAGAAGAGCAGCACTGTGGAAATTTGATCAACACCATAACTAGCTCCATCTGCCTTTATTACCCGAGTATAACCATCCAAGGAGTTTGCCCTCTAGCTCTCCCCCACTTTTAGAGGTAACCCTTTTATAGCTTTCCATTATGCCACATAGTATTTAGTCAATAGAAGGAAAGTCTTACTGCATTTGAAAGTGTAATACCAATCTCTAAGTGCTTCCTACAAAGCCAGCTGACAAGTAGCCATTACTGTTTTACATCAAGACTTGTATTTTTGTTTTATTGCATTTTTAATTAATCACTGACACATTGTTAAGGAGAAACAGAACGAATCTAAAATTTGACCCCCTGGATTTCAATATCCAATTCCCACTGTGGTAGGTGAAACATCCTATGGAAATCTCTGAAAAGAGCGCAGTGACTAACCTCATCCAAAGTCACAGACTTCGATACACTGCACTAACAACTTAATAATTCAGTCCAAGTTCTATTTTCTGCAATAGTTTATAAAACCATGTTTTATAAGCATAAAGTTTAGCCATTTTTAAACTGCAGGGGCAATAACAGTGCTTGTCACGACTTGCTGGTCTCTAAATACCCACGCTGGCACCTCACAATGCTGAAGCATTACATCTTGTTCCCAGAGTCACATTGCTTTGTTTTATGTTACTGAAGTATAAGAACGCAACACAATTGACCTGTCACAGCAAAGAAATTGGAAAACAACTTGGTTTTTGAAAATGCAGGTTAAGGAAGAACCTACACGTCTCCAAGCCTGTACCTTTGAAAGCGTGCTTCCTGCAGTTTGGGATGGATTTGTAAGGTGGCTTTGACATTTTGCGAACACCCCCAACCAAGCGTCGTGAGTTATTCTGTTCATTTCACATCCAAGATCCTACAGCTTTTCAAACATTAAAAGCATGTACTACTGCATATAAACTTGAAATAATAGGGCTCCGAACTCTCATTGCCTGCCATTTAAATTGCAGAATTACTACAGAATTGAAACGCTTTAGAGATCAAAAGTGTTCAGTCTTAACTAGGACAGCCATCCAAAACAGAGTGGCATCTGCTAGCAAAGCTAGTGAAACAAGGGAAAGAGAAGTAATTCTTATAATAGAGAGATAGAAGGCTAATACGGTTAATTCTGTTACCAGCAATGAACAATGGTGGTAACAGGACTTGTAAGACTGGCATGATAAGTAAACAGCTGGGAAGAGAAACTTTGGCTAGATGGCAACAGCAGGACTTGCACCAATGGAAGAAGCAACCTTGCAGCGTGCAGGTTTCCGGAGCCATGCATCAACGTATGCCTAAGAAACGCTACTGGGGCCACAGAAACATTTTAATCCTATTCTCTTTATGTTTTTGGTCCTGGAAAAAATGAGAGCAGGAGTTCAACACTGAATTCAGACAATGCTAATATTTCTAATTATATGATCCTATCGTATAAATTGACACGTGGAATCATATAAACACATTCTCTCTAACCTACATCCTGCAGGTCTCAATAGCATATTCTGGACTCAGTAGTAAATTACCATAATGTCAGTGGGTGAACTGCACAGAGACCAGGTGAAGAATCTATAGAAGATGAAAATAAAGTGGAATAGACTGCCTGTCATTAGGGACTCCAGCATTTACTCGCAAGGATCAATTTGATTCAAAGCACCGCTGAAAAAAAGGTTGCCTTAATGAAGCTGAAGTCTTACTCGGGTTGTAAGAAATTGTGTTTTCTGTGTTTCAGATTATTTGGAAAGATCTCTGAAGAAAATGTGGTGCTTAATAAAGATGTTTGTTCTTAGTTACCACACATTTTTGTTCTAATTTCATTGTAGTTGAGTCACAGTGCGTCTGGGCATTATGAACCAGTTTTTCACTACACAGTGTGCCACAATCTCTCACTAATATAAATGAAATATATGTAAGCTTCAAAAACCACTCAGCATTTGGCAGGATTAGGACAACTTGACAAAATGAGCATTAAAATAGCCTTTCAAAAAAGACCTGTGGCACTTAGCACTGCAGTTCCATGTTATGTGCTGTTTGTATGCCTTGCTGAATCTTAACCACAAACCTCATTAACTATGATTCCCTACAGAGGAGAATGAGTACGCATCTTACCTGCATACATTATAATTCTGAGGCCAGCTGGGGATGTATGTTTCCTGAAGAAGCAAGGGAGATAACTCCAGCTGGGTTGGGAAGGTAAAGCAAAATCAAGAGAGACAGAAGCAAAGTACTGCATCACTAATGCAGTGACATCCACTGAACAGATTGAAATGGGCTAGAAAAACAAATGGAAGTCTGAAAGCACAGTGTGGAGCTATGGATCCAGGCCCTTATATAAGAGTTATATCATACAAAGGAAATAAAACATCATTTGACTTACATTATTCACCATGCCATCCATTACAGTGGTGTTGCCAGACAAGAGTTAGCACAGATTTAGCCCCGTGCAAGTTGTCTTCCAAATGTGAGTACATAAATTATGATATTCTGTCCCCATTTGAACACTCAAGTGGCACTGAAGTAGGTATTTGTGCCTCACAGTCTCACTCTTCCACCAATATGCAGAAATGGGAATCCTCAGGCACCCACATTTACAAATTAAGCATACATTATTCTGTAACAAATGACTACATACTTGGAAATTATTTTAAAGCAATCTGAAAAAAGCCTACAGGGGCTCTGCAGATTTATTGCAAAACAAAACCAACATTAAACCACAAAACAATGAGAAAAAATAACATCATTTCCCATATGCTCAATGTGCAAAATGGATATACAGCCCTTTAGGTAGCAATAGTAATAAAGAAAAGTCATCTGGGTCAAATGGCATACTTCTATTTATTATTAGCATTATTTAAAATAGACTTAAGGTGTACACAGTGCTCTAAAAACAAATAAAATCTGACAGATCCCTTCCCTGAAAAACATACAATCTGAAGTAGGAGAATCAATGTATAATAACTTTTAAGTTTTTGCAGTGAGGAAAAATGTCACAAAAAAAACACGTTTCAAAGTTTTTGGCTATGAAGTGAAAGGCTAATTTAATTTTTTTTCATTTTATTACAGAGCAAGCAGCAGTCTGGGTTCAGATGGGCTCCTCCACTAACACAGCTGAAGCTACAAACAGGAATATCTCTAATTCTACCAAGCAAACATAAAACAAAAAGAAGCCCCATAAAACAAAAGAAACCTCAGATCTCATTTGTTGGGTGCCAACAGTGCGCTATATATATTTCAGAGGAGCTCACGTGGAGTGAGCCAGAGTTTCAAAGGTAAGACGAGTCTCAGATGATCCCCTATCGTTAAACTAACACAGAGTATTTTATTAACCACATGTCAGTTATTGCTACAAAAAGTGTCAAATCCTGCCTGGGTTTTTCTCAGGGTATTGGCTGGCTCCTACCTGTGAACGAGACCTGTCTCCCCTGTCCTTGGCCCCGGGCCCGTGACCGAGCCGCCAGGCTCATGCTTTCAGGGAGTTTCTAAACAAACATCGAGGATGCTCCTCATCACAAGGCCAGTGGGACCAACCCCGAAGCGGGGTGCCCCCCCGCGCCTGGTGCACCCCCTAACGAGCCCTTGCGCTCACGGGGATGACAGCAGGGCACAGAGCCTCTTCGATGCGGAGGGACCAGATGACAGCAGTGGGTTTGGGGGGCTGGAGCCCTCTGCAAGTGTCATGTGTTGAAACTAGAGAAGTATATGCAAGGGCACTTAACTGCTCAAATGTCAGGTAAGTCTTCACTCAGTGAGCTTGACACAATAAAGCCAGTCTTCTTGCCCGTCTATGTTGCAAGCAGATGAATCAAACTCTTTAAAAAAAAAAAAACAAATAAATAAAGTTAAAAAAAGATGCAAAAAGCCAAAATCTCCATCTGTCATGGGTAATATCTGATGACCTTCCAAATATACAAAAACTAATTTCTGATGCCCCAAGGCGTAGCAAGATGTAAAGGAAATCCAGAATGGACAGAAGTGTTACAGTTTTACTGTAAGAAACAAGGGACATAGACTGCTGGGGAGAAAGTTTGGTGGAATTACAAACATGGCATACCTTTCTAGATCTGTGTGACATACATATATATATATAGTATAAGGTGCACACACATGTATAAACACATAAAACCAAAAATGACACACTAAAACATTCCTCTTCTGTTATGCATCCATTTTTTTCTCAATATTTTTCCAACTGCAAACCCTGACAGTACCTTCTAGGTGAAATAAGATACTCTAATCATCAAATTTACAAGACCAAACAAACTAGAAAATAAACTTAATAGCATACAGCAATGGCAGTTAATGGTTTTTCTTTGACAACAAAGAGAATGGATACAGACATAGTGACAGCATTTAATTGAGGACCACAGTTCATAGAAACATCCACAAAACAGCTGAATGCAACTACCCAATATTATGTTCCCATGTCAAATCAACAACTCTGTTCTTTTTTTTTCCCCGAGGTTTGTTATGGAGTATTCTTAGCATGATTCAGAAAACTCACTTCTCTCTTTCACTGGCTTTGCTAGAGCTGAATGAAATGACATCAAGGAAGGAATTTGCCTCAGGTTATTTTATGCAGCCTTTTTGAATGCAAAGGGCAAAAATACAAGGAGACCTATGAAGAATTCGCAATAAAGCTCACTTCCACAGTTAAGGAAATGTGGAAGTGTTCACCTAATGAGCAGCAATTGCTAAAAGTTGGACTATCAGCCCAAAACATGCATGTACGCTTGGCAGGTAAATGGGCAAGACTAACATCTCTGTTGGGATCCCTCCTCTTCTGATCGTAGTGACCCTGAAGAGCTCAGATTGAAGTCTACCTTCCTCGGCGATTTTTATACATAGAAAGTTACTTTACTAAAAGACTCCTTCCATCAGTGGCAGCCACCATATCAGTTTTCACTTGGATCCACAGCTACAGGAGCCAAAGTGAGTTTTGATTTTCCGCTCGAGCTGGGCAGCCCCAGATGTAACACAGACTCCTTGGGCAGACGCTGTAAACCAGCGTGGTTCCCTTAATGTCCCGCTCCACAGACTTACACCAGCAGAGGAGCTTGTCCCATGTACCTATTTTTCCTACCACCTTAGTATTAAAACACAACACACAAAGAAATAATTTATATTTACAGAAGTGCGATACATGAAAAATAATTAAAACATTAAATCTTTCCAAATAAATGTGATGTACACAATTAAACTCAGCATTTAGTGTAGGGAAAAAAAAATCCCCTCAGACTAAGTTTACCGATATGGAGAAGACCAGCTTTCAGGTCTTCTAACTGAATTTTATGGTATCATCATACTTTTGCCCACCTCGTTATGATCCTCTCCCCAGCAGCCTGCATTAACGCGTCCACACTACTGGAAACATTACCTCCAGCCACGCTTATGGGTGCTGATTTTATTTCTCTCAGTAATTTCTTTAATGTTGTGTGTGCGTACGGTATCCAGTATTTCAGCTCAGATTTACACAACACCTCTGCTATTTCCTACATGCAAGTGTATTTCTCTGAATTGGATTTCTGAATATAATGCAAGAACATTTTGCTTACAAAAAAGCTTGTTTATTAGAAACATAAAACTGTCAGTTGTTTATGCCCCACTTGTAAATACCAGGCCACATTAACATAAACTTGCCAAATGGAGGGCAGGGGGGAGAGTGGGCTATTTTCCTTGCGATCCTTCAACAGGAGACCAAAAGAATAAATAAAAATCAAGCATGGTGGGAAGAGTTACTATTCGTTCTTGTAATTCACCCCTGGCTCCAAAGAGGAGACACATGGCCTGGAGGACACGAGCGCGCGCAGCCGTGGCCAGAGTCCCCTTATTTACTGCCTTGAGTCCCAGCCATGTTTGCCGGCTTGACTTTACAGGAGAATGTGTTGGCTCATCTTGTGAAAATATATTGTCAGGCTATATATTTTACATGCTGTCTACCCTCCTTGTAAGATTCAAGACCTAATCAATCCTTTATGTTATAACCAGGTGTAAGTCATAAAGGGGTTGTTATTACAAAATTTTATAGAGTGAGGCACTTGGATACTCATGCGGCAAGGAAGTATATAAACAGCCCACTGCGCCCTCATGTTTTCAGGTACCGGTGTCAAGATTTCTACCTACTGGTCAATTTTAAATATTTTCAGTTACTCTCAACTCACTGGTTTCAAATTCTAGAGTTACATCTGCTGCTGGTTTATAAAAGCAAAATTCTCCAGCCACAGAAAGATCCAAGTAAGACTCACCAGGATATTTCAGCTTGGAGGCCAAAGCTCGCTGTTGTCATGCCATAGCACTGAATTTGACTTTGCACCTCTGTTTTGGAGAAACAAGGGTAGAGATTAGAGTAGAATGACAGAGAAACCTTTACAGACTGTGCAATGTGTAAAAGGTCAGATTATAAAGACAATAATCTACTCTTAAAATGAAAATCTGAAGCAACAACAAAATACAGCAGTTCAAAATATACGTGTAGACCTCATTAAGCTACCAAAACATCAAGGTGACAACAAATGAATCCTAATTAAATTTGTATAAGCACTTGTGAATTCATACTTACTTCAGGTTAAGACCACTTTTTTCAGTCCAGCTTAAATCACTGGAGTATAATTTAAAAGGAGAACGCCCATGTAGATTTACCTAAACTCATTTCACTACCGAGAAAAGTTAAACAAATGCAGTAAATTATTGCAGAGAGGTAAACTCTTATTTTGTTTGACAAGTATATTGTCATTTTATTTAGTTTAATCCATGATTTGTCTTCCCATTCACTCCCTGCACTGCAGAATCGCACCTAAGCGTGCTTCAGCTTTGGTTAGAAATTGGGTGCTCCACTTATATTTCTTGCAACACTTAGCTTTTTGAAAGTCCTTCCCTGTCAAATTGCTGAACAGGCCCATGACCTCTGCCTAACAGGGAGAAGATGCAAGCCCGTGGTGGCCGTCAGGGAGTCACGATGCTTGCACAGTGCAGCACTGCTCATCTGACTTGTCCTGCACATCCACTGAACCACACATCCCAAGGAATGACCCCAACTACTTCACTTGCTAAACAGCAATTTCAGAAGTCTCTGGGTTTAAAACCTAAACGGATTCCTTAATAAGTGGACCTTACATGCACATTTTGCATCTGCAGTTAGTGTGCGAGCTGCCCGCTCACAAATTTCCTGCAGTAGCCTGTGCTCCTCTCACCAAATTCCAGCAAGTCACTAAATTAAGTCCCGCACAGCGAGCCCAACCTTTGGTGGCGTCTCACTCTGCTATTTTTGTCCTAGGTGATTCTGCCTCCTATGTAATTTGTCAACGCAGTTGTAACTCAAAGGATCCAGTTCCCACCCACACAAATTGAAAAAAATTTAGGGCAAGACAAGATACCAGGTATCCACAGTGCTATTACTATTATCTTGATAAAATAGCAGGGACACACATTCTGCCTGTCACAATTAAGGTGATAAATGCCTGTTTCTTGGAGGCTTGTTTGAAAGTCAATTATGCAGATTATTTCTAGAATACAGACAGATGGTCTTTTCCCCCATATGAGACAATCAAGTTGAACTTTGATATGTGCATAAAAATACTGTAATTTGTCAAGCTCCAATGGGGCCATTTTATCACAGATAACCAAAAGGCTATATGGATTTTTATATTTGCCTCTTTTCGATTAACACAGCCTATGTTCCTTTTTATTCAGAATTTTTTTTTTTAATGGAAGCTTTGCTATGTTTCATCTTGAAGCCAAATATTGATCTTTCAGTTTAGTCTTCAGGTTTTGATTAACGCAGAAGGTTGCCAAGCGAGAGGCTTTTTGTTTGTTTTCTGTTAATTCTTTTTTTATTATTCACTTGCTGCAGTAAATCTTGCTTTTATTGTCCAACCACTGAAAAGAAAAAATGGATTGATTTGAGCACCTAAATAATTTACAATGCAGAGCTTTTTGGAAAGACTGATGCAATGTTGACCTTCATTTTTTCCCCTTGTCTTGTTGACAATAGAACATTTTTGATTGACTTGAAAGGAAAAAAGGAAGAAGATTGATTTTGACATGTTAATCATGGTTTAATGCAACAAAAGCTTTAGAAAATGAGTGTTTAGTAAGACATGTTTTTTAACAAAAGAAAAATAAGCTGTTGTAAGTACAAAAATTATTATAAATATTTTCCTTGTCATTTTCACTCTCTATCAGGCCAAATTTCATGCTCCTATTTTAAAACCGTTATATTTATTTTTTATTCACAAATGTTCTGACTGCCTGAATTTCTCTTCATCAACTCCATAATAGGTTTGCTAAGCAATAAGAATAAATGGAAAAGCTCTGACAAATGTAGGAAAGGACAGGCTGAAACAGCCTGTGGGAGACAAAGATCCTGTTTCTTGTAGAGCCTTTTTATATCACTGTGGGCAGATGACTTGGGCTCCCAGGGAAACACAACCAAGTCCAAGACCTAGCTCCAGTCCAATCCAACCCAGGGATGCCTTAAGCCTGCTTCCAAAGCAACACAACACCTCATCAAGGGTATAAATATTAACTAACATTGTAAGTTCGTAACATCTGGAGTCAATAATAGATGCTGTCTTACCTCTCTGAGGCTGTTAAACAAAGTAAGGTAAACAACACCTGCCTAATCAAGGAATGTTTCGAGGTCTCCAGGTGAAAAGTGCAATGGAAAGACAAGGTATTATTAAGATAACTTTTTAGATACTGGAAGTCTTCCTTGGCAGCACTACCTAAAGTATATAGCACAAATCATTGGTAAACAAATCATATAGGGTTAGATCCAGCCAGATGTTAAGCCAACAGGTGTTTAGGTGGAACATTTTACCTACTTTAGCTGTAAGAGGTGTAAGGTTGATTAGCAAGGTTCACAAGGAGGCACGGATATCAGAATCACCAAAGCCCACAACATTTCTGCAGAACATATAAACACGCACTTCAAACAACTGCTCTCCTCAATCTACTTGCCAAAGTACTTGCATTATCTAAAAGCTTCTGTTCAGCACTTCTCAATAAGCACATGCTGACTTTTGAAACAGTGCTTTAAACAACTTCAGTTTTGCCAAGTCAAAGTTGCTCTCACGATATTAATGTTACCAGCTCTGACCCCATCCACCTTCCAAAGAGCAAAACGCTGCACAGTAACCTACCAGCCGTGCTGGGCTGGGGCAGTTACCACTGAATGCGTCAATATTTTTACCGTCTTTTCTGTTATGGTGATTGTTTAATGTCTCTGGATATGAAGTACCTTCATTGAAGACGATGCAGTTACTCCAGATTTTCATTGGCATTACTAAGAAAAAAAAATTGGCTCCATATCAATAAAATGCTATGTAAAGCTGGTAATAAATATTCAGCTTTTCTCTTGGGAATGTACTACCTCGTTTTCGCTCCAATGGAATATAATACCAGCAAGTACTCAGGGGTCCGGTAATTCTTGTGTTACTATACACCTGCCAGATACACGTGTACTAGCTCCATATGCTAAAGACTATTTTTGTATTCTCTTAGAATACAAATTAAATTAGGCCATTATCTCAGTAAGGTTCTGATCCAGCAAATATTCAATATCACCACAGAAGTAGTGAAAGCTGAAGATAAGTTTAACTGTTCTGGACAGGAGCCTAAATTAGATTTCCAAATAGAATAACATATGTCTTAAATGTCAAGCTACACCCAAAGTCAACACTGTCCTTATGGACCACTTTGTTTCACGCAGTTGTATTTTTTTAATTAAATCATAATTTTAACACAACACAATCTCTCTTCTAGTCATCACCTACTTACAATCCAAAAAGAAAAATGCCCTAAAAAATGAGCAAGTCTTGTGTCTTTCAACTATCAACTCCTATTATCTCCATTCTATCCAGATGTTACTGAGACCAATAATTTTCCTTGTATGAATAACGTTATGTATGCATGGTAAGCACAACTGTATTCTAGGACTGCTTATTTCCATGATTTTTGCTGCTCACAAAAAAATTTGCACATGTGGTGAGGTCTCTATAAAGATCAAGAAGGTTAAACAATAACAGGTTATACCAAATTTGGACAGTTTACATGCAGAAAGAATGTGAAGCCTGAAAAACTTACATGGTCTGTAAATCTATAAAAGGAAACGCACCTCATTTTAATGAAACTCTATTCATAGCAAGTAATTGCAAGTCCAGGGTTGTGAACAGGACATCTCAGTGGCTTTAACTTCTCCAAGGAATGCGTTCACATAACAGGATCATCTTTATAATTGGCTGTGTCTACTTTGTTTTCCATGACTGTTTGGCATGAGTAGACGCTCATTTATGCTATTGGATGTTGGATCAAACCTCACAAATGTTCTCAGTTCCTTTCCTTCTCTGTTTTGTCCGAGAGGAAGAGTTTGCCACTGTCCTGAGATAAAAATGGAACTTCATTTAACTGGTTCTTCATCCAGGCTGTTAACGCCTTGCAGGCCAGCAAGCCTAACTAGGAGCATTCAAACACGCATACACAACTGCATTCTATGCTTTAACATGCCAAACAACAAATATTCAAAAAACAACTTTGTTGATGGAAATGCGGAGAGTGAGAAGGACCGCTGACTTCAACAAGGCAAAGCCCAGGGCACGGCCTCTGTTTGTGAGTCCAGTTCTCTCTCCTCCTCTAACCCACTCACCTTCTCTGGCCAAATGGTGATCAGGCATTGAGACACAATCCTTTCATGCAAGCCCACAGTCACTGGGATTTTCCGATGATCTGGCTGGTGGACCTGATCTGCTTAGTTTCTAAGTTCACCCAAGATCACACTCACTCACTATTACTCATTGAATTTAACAATGAAGGATGAAACTTCATAGAGTGAAACATATATAAAATTGGACCAAGTGCCAATTTGTATAAATCAGTAAATCTCAGTGAAGGTAATGAACTTACTAGGTCAACAGAAAACCTCAGCATGTGTGTAAACTCTAACATTTCCACTGCCTGCGTTCATAAATTTGGCTGCATATCGAGCATAAGCATATTTTTATGTGACCCCTTGTATCCACAGTTTGCCACAACATTACACCATGCCACTGCGTGCAAAATGCTAGGAGAATGAATGCAAGAACAACATTCAACTCATACTTGAAAAAGGACATTGTAGTGCCTTAGTATTTTCCAGAGAAAAAGCACAGAACATGAAAGGATGAGCATACGCTAACAGAGAAAGAATATACAAGATGACAACTGAAAGTTTGAACTTATTTTTAAAAGCACATTGTAGGCGGGAGAAGATGCTAGTGACAAGCGTTTTCACCAAACCAAATTCATTATCATCATGTAAAGGAATCAAAAAATTGTTGAACCTTGCACATCCTTAAAGCTACTTGTTGTGCTATTTTCAGTTGTGTTTAAGTTTACAAGGACAAATCAGCCCTTTGAAACTAACAATTTCATTTTTAAGGGTGTCCTTGAAAGACTGCAGCCATATACAAATAAGTTACAGGATACAAAAGAAAGCCAGGTAAATAACAAAAAACTCAGGGTGAATGTCAGCAATTGAAAACATACATGCAACAGCTACAAAATAAATTACTATAGTCAAAGCCACTCCTCAGACTCAAGAGCTCATATGGCAGTCTTTTAAAGGTCAACACTGAAGTCAGTCACATTGGAAAAGAAGTCCAAGAATATGAAATCCAGTGTTCAAATTATTTCTTTGCCCAGGGGTCCTTATTAGAAAGGTAATCTCTTTTCTATCACTGTTTAATAACATATCATTACTTTGTGAAGTGTTTTAAAATACCTGGAGTACAAAAGATGGTATTTAAAACCAATTCATTCTATTCCATCCCAAACAATACATTAAAAAAACTGGAAAGAACAGGATAAAGATATTAATTTTACTAACAATTTTGTAACACTCCTTGAGAGAGAGCAAACAGCCATAACTCCAAAATTACATTGTAACCACAGGCCATTTTATCATGTGAAAAGCACCAAGTGATGATAATTTCTCCACCAACTTTAATTAAGCTTCTTGGAGACTCTCTCACACACTCTCCTACCCGCTCTCTTTGTTATTTAAAAAAAAAAAAAAAAAAGTGAAGTTACCCCCCAGGTGAATTTTGCCAAATGCTCGTAGTTCCAGTGTCAGAACCAAGCCTTGCATAATGGAAAGTTTACATGAAAAGTCAAGGTTTTGATGAATGTCACACTTGAAAGCCAATTAAGTGGGCTGAAAGGAAGACACAATTTCCCATTGTCTAATTGCCTCACAGCACCTTCAAGGTAATAAATTTGTCACATTGAATTATTAATGAGAAACGAATATTTGACTTGCAGCCTTGAATAGAAAGTAGTTCATTATCAGTTGGCATTGTTCCTTCCAAATAAAGAGAGGGCACGATGAGAGTTAAGGAAAAGGTGTCAGAGAAAGCTTTTCCTCGCATCACTGTCTCACACATTGAATGCCCGTTTTGGTTTAACATCCTGTAAAAATTCCAATAAGGGGAAAAAATGATGGTGCATCTAATTCCTAATTCTCTTAGGCCTTTGCAGCCTGACAAATAAACTTCCATCTGGATTCCCCAAAACACACTCTTTTACTGTATCACTTCAAACACAAAGGTTGTAAAATTTTTAAAATTGGCTACATAAAAGTACAAGGAGCACAATAAAGCAGAGGCCAGTTTTAGGTTTATGTGGCTCTTAAAAGCTTTCTGCCTTATCTCCTCTGCAAAGCATGTTCGTACACGTGGGGGGAGACAGGTAGATCAGTATATTTATTCTTACTTCACAGTGGCTGAAGCACTTGAAAAGCATTCATCTCAGCATAGGAGACCTTTATAATGGTGAAGGACTCTCTGCTATACATCCTATGCACAATGAAAGAAGTCAAAACAAAATTAAATGTAAGTCCTTGGTTTGGTGTTGGATCTGCATCTGAAAAGGGAATTATGAAATAGAGTTCAGGTGGGCCTATCTTGGCCGTCTCGACAGCCCAGACTCTGGCCGTGTAATGCCTGGGACCTCCTGTGAGTTGGGGATGGGTACACCAAGACAGACCTAGAGGTAAGGAAACAGAAGCATGTTTTAGATTGCATCGCTATCAGTCAGTAAGGCTTCACGTCCTTCCTCTCCCACATGGCGTTACAATGCCCTTGGCATGGCTACACCAGAGAAGCATCTGTGCAAGTAGCTTGTAAGCACTGTGGCTCACACTGCACGAGGAGGGTAACAACAGTGGCGTTCTCTTGCGTTTTCTAAACGGAGAAAGAAAAATGCAAGAAAGGGGCAAAATCATGGGCCACCAAAAATGGCTTTAAAAAGAAAATCAGAATAGTGCAAAACGATGCTTGCTCATGGAAATAATTATGGGTCCTGTTTTCTTTTTTCTGCTTGTAAGATTGAAAATTTTAGAGAATAGCCATAACAACATAAAACACCCACTGCTCGTACTCGTTCTCCAAGAACAGTTTGGATCCTGTTTACTCCCTGGATACTACCATTCGACAAAAGCACACTACAGGTTAGTGGACCCCACATTTACTGCTTTGTCTTTTTGAGAGATGTCATTAGCTGGGAGGAGAATTCCTTGCATTCAGAAGGTACTTGGGGGAAAGAGGAGAGTGGAAAGAGGCAATCTGTCTGTATTCTTATTGTAAAGAACTAGAAGAAAACACAAGGCCTGCTAACACATGGAGACTGAGCACTTGCATATATTCAGCCATCACTCGAACAGACATTTTCTGGAATAGTTTTCATTTCTACAAAAAGAATCTAAAATCAGCAATTTGAACCACAGGGCTCCAGTTCATGAATTCAGGAGAATTTGTTCATAACTCCAAGATAGTGAGCCCTTTCCTTTTTGATCTCAAGATCAATAAAATCCGCGTCTTTGGTGCCTGACCATTGCAGAACTCAAATGGTCCACCAAAAGTGTCTTTAAAACATCCTCATCCTCACTTTATACTAGGATTCTTTCAGTGTCATTTAAAAGCAAGATTAATACACACTCAACAGCTGTTTCCATAAACAGGTAATCACAGCCAATGATTATAAACTGTCACAGAGTGCAGAGGGTCAATAGGCTGCTTCTCACCTAAATTATAATCACTCACTCCCAAAAGAAATCCTAATAACAGTTCAGAGCTCATATCACTCCAGTCTGAACACAGCTACTGTGATTCGGGGAATGAAAGCCGAGAGGAGGGAGGACAGACCGCTCGGCGAGACCCCGGGGGCTCAGGAACGCAGGGTGGCCGGCAGCTGCTGGAAGGAAACGCCTGACAGCCAGTACCCAGCTTTGCTGCTATAATATTACAGCATCATTCGCTGCGTTCGTGGTACACCAGGGCATTCATCATGGTGCACAGAAGAGCAACGGAGAAACCAAATGCTAGTTACAGAGCTTGCGATGAAGCAGCTTTGGACATTAATACTGCTGTTTGTGTGGGCCTTGGCTGCAGTCATGTGTAAAGACCAAATCTTGTTCTCCTTGGGCAGAAGCTAAAGTGCTGTTAAGACTCTTTTGAGATGCAACATTTGCCAGAGAGGTTTGTTGATCTAAAGAGGTGCTTGAAGGGCCTATTCCAAACACTAGTGTGAGCCCTTAGCCAGAAATCTCTCAGATGCCGGCATTTCTGGCACTTTATCACAACTCTGTAGAGACGAGAATGCCTTGGGGCTTCAGCAGCTTTAATTTTGCAATGAATTTGACTCAGTGCCTTTCATGTACGTACCAATAAGACCTGTAGTAGAAACCTTAGAAGTTAATGATTAAGACAGGGAGATTTAGAGATTTGGGCATATAATTACTATAGCAACATGTGCTCTTTCTTGCACTACACCATGACATCTTCTATTAGGCATGCTGCAGTAAACCAAATAAATCACAGGTCACAAAACACAGCAATAAATCCTGCCCATATTAAATTGCAAAGTAATTAAAACTGGTATGGTATTTACATTTCAAATTCACTAATAACATCAGACAAAATTTTGATTACAAGTGCATCCAAAGCAGCCTCTGTAGTGTTTCTTCAACTGCTCCTAACATGAAGCCTTGCTTTTTCCAGCAGGGCCAGACATACAAAGGTTTTTAGATACATAAATGTGCAGCAGGCTCTTCCTACGGCTGTATAAAAGTTCCTTGCTTGGGTAGATCCCTAATTCCACTGATACCTGTTAGTGAAATGATCATACACTTAAAGTCCACTCTACAAAAGCCCACCAAAATGGGCACCTTCGTCTAAGTTTTTGTAGAACACCGAACAGTACTATTTAAACTGCTTATTGGCAACTTGATTTTTCATCTCTCAGTCCCACCTCCATCCAGGGTGAATCCAACAAACAACAAAAAGGAAAAGGCGTAGCCCTTAGTGCTACTGTACATGTACTGTTCAAGGGCCTGAGCGGTGCCAGACCTCATACCTCCACTGTGCCTTGCAAATAGAAAATCTCAATCCCCCAAAATCTTCCAGGCCAGAATCTTTCATTAGTGCTGAAACAACAAGCAAGAAAATGAATTCACTCCTATAAAACCTGACAAGACAATAGTGAAATACTCATTATTATCCCTGACTTATAGGGCAAGTCAAGCCTTTAGTCATCCTTGTCTTAATATACTCTTACTAGAGACAGTGAACAGTTTTCATTCTATTTCAGAGTAAAGCATCTACTACAGCTGATACACTGAAATTAAACTCAAGCTTTCATTACACATGCGATAGATTTTATTATTCCATTGCTTTTCATGTTGGTCACCTGGCAGTAGTTATGTTTCCTCCTCAGGAACTGGGATGCAGCAATTAGATATCCTATGTTAGACAATGATATTGCTCAATCTTGTGCTTGCACTCAGTGCAGTGACTCCCAGTACATCACCAAGCCACTTTTAAAGAGCAGCCAACACCTGCCGGCAACCTATGAAAAATGTCCTATTTTGAAACAATTTTGCCTCTGCGTGATGTATGTTCTGTTTTTCCTTTCCTCTCGCTCTTCATTACTAACAACATTTGCATGAAAAATAGCATCTTCCTCCTTCAAAAAGTTCATCCACCCCTGCTGCTGCTATTTTTTTTTCTCTGCACTTGAACTCATAATCCTCTCTTTGTGTAGCTACAGCGGGATGCTGTGAAAATGACTGTGATATCGGCAAAGAGAAGAAAATGTAGCTGCTGATGAGTTCTCAGGAGGAAGGCTGGGTGCCAGCATTGCCCCTGGTAATCAACGCAGAAACCAAATGGGCGGCTGCCAACATCTAAAATTTTGCCACCCTCCGTAGCAGTTCTCTGACTGTCAGCTGTAAGCCGGGCTGGAATTTCCGCAGGCATGCAGCGCATCCATCTCCGCAGTCTCACACACAACCCGGAGTAAGATAACCTCTGCCCCTTCTCCCCGGTGATTCGCTCACAGGGATGGCACAGATGGCCAGAGTCTCTGGAGATGTCACTCCTGAGTCAGACACAAGCAGGCACCATCATGGGTGTGAGAGACAACCAATGCAACACCTTTTCTCCAGCATCCCTGCTCTGTTCAAATCCATTTGGGAGGCTGGTGCAGAGAGCATTTTTCTAACCCGTTGCTTTTTATTCTGCAGAAGTGGCTGATTCTGGCCTCTCGCCCCTTCCCCCTCTGTGCCATGGGCCACCTGGTACCTGTGCAAACACCCTTCTCCCACGCTGACCCTCGCTCTCCGAAGGGACCACCTGTACAACCATCCCAGAGCCCCATTTGCTCTTCCCAGCCCCTTTTTTAATTCCTCAGTGACAACAAAGAGCCTCACAACAAGCAAGTCGCTACTACTGCCTGGTATCACCCTGTGTTTCCCCTGTGCTGTTAGAACTGTATCCATCAGTCGTTTCCTGCCCTAGACTGTGTCTTCTTTTGGGCAATCACCATCATCTTTTTGTCCACTGGGATTTTGGTGCATGAATAACGCTCCAGCTTGCTCTGGCACCAGAAACAGTGCACATAAATAACAAGCAGGGGTGAAATATGAAAAACACAGGCATATGCTCATTTCACTCATCTCCCACTGTTTTTGCTGGCCTTTAATCCTTAAACATCAAGCCAAACAATGAAATTATGTTTATGGTGAAATAAGATCTATGGGACTCAGTCCAGTCATTTTTTCTTGTGTAAAACTAATACACAAAAATGTTTCTAGCGTAGAGCTGGAGCATTCAACTTCCCAGGGAGAATGTTATTTCTGCAAGAACGTGGCCGAGGAAATTTACCCCAGCATAGAGGGAGCAAGAACCACCTACGTGCGGGAAAAAATTAGCCCAGAGCAATGTAAGTGGTGCGCAGACCTTGTGCTGGCCCTCAGCAGGGGCTGAATTCCTCCCAGCGTGCCCATTCCCACGCAAAGATACAAAGCATGTTGCTATCAAAGTGCCTGCCCCAGAGCATCACTGCAGCCATCAAATTGCTATTCTCTACTTTCCTTTTCCAGGATGCAATTACTCAGATTGCATTATGGCTCCAGAACGAAGTGGGGGAAAAGTCAACAGGAGCTACCGCACGCTGTAAATCCTCAAAAGACGCCCCTGTCAGTCACGCTGTGCCTGTTCCTTTCTTAGGAGGAGCTAGCTGCCGACTACCCTGTTTGCTGTCCCTCCCACCTTCTTATCAGGATTACTATAATCGCTTGATTACTCCTTTCTATGCAGTGGACAAAAACATCAATCATTTTAACCAAATGTTTTAGGAAGTTAAGTTTAGCTTTCAAAAGGTGGCTATTTCCATGAAATATGTTATTATTCATAATGGCTTTAAACAGAATCTGTTTTCCCCAAACGTCTGAACACAAGTTGAGAGCTCTTTCATCTTCTGGTGTTCACCCATTTTATTTTTTATACACATGGTGGGCTGTATTCATCCAAGCAGCTCTGTAAAATACGAGGGATCCATATACAATGAACCTGATTTACTGAGCAAGCGTAGTCTCCTCAAATCCAGTAATATATGAACAGCAAAGGTGGAGGGGAGAGAAGAGCAGCGGCTGAAAGCCAGCCACCAGAAAAAGGTAAAATACTGCAAACGGAGAGAGAAGAAATGGGGAAAAGCCATAGGTCCAAATATCTCTGTGTAAAGTAATTATGCCTGTGAATTAACAAAGCAATGAAGCAATCACGTGCCTAAGAGATGAACTGTGTCTCTGTCTCTTAAGGGGAGGCGTAATTTCTACAGCCATAAAATTGCCAGTGATACAGCGCTGGTGGATGCGAATGCATCCTGCGCCATGGGGCTCCAGTAAGGCCAGGCCATTTTACTTGGCTCTGCACAACCATATTGCAGCTGGAAAGACTGAGACTGTGACCCAGGACAGGTCCCTGAGCAGCGTGGACACAAGTGCAAAGGTAAGCACAAGCCACACGAAGGAGTGCGCCAGCAGGCAGAGAACCAGCACGCTCGTCACAGCCTGGCGAGCACGGTCGCCTCCTGGGAATTTATAAAACTCCACTTGCTTTAACAAAACCAGCTCGGGTGGTGGGAGATGAGACTCCAGCTCTGCCCATGCCCTCCCGCTAAAGTTTTCCTCTCATTGGTTATTAATGCAATAAACACAAAGGCAGAAAAGATACTTTAAGGAAAATCAATGTTTGTAAGATAACATATCAATGTAATTCAAACAGCCTGAGTCAACTGCCTATAGTAAATTAAGTTTAAAATTTTAACAAACTGTCATGTAAAACTGGTGATGTCTGACAAATTGAATTACGATAGTAATACATCACTCACAAAAGTATTATTGATAGTGACAGGAAGATATTGAATTTAAATTATTCATTTTTATTGATTAAACAGTATGTCTTCACCAAGAATGGGGCAAAACATCTGACAAACATTCAAGATTCATATTTTAGCTCCTGGAATAAATAGCTGTCAATCCACCCATGCTGGGCTTTTGCGTATTCCCCTGCAGCGGATCAAGTCAGCATTAAAACGTCACACGTGAAGAACTATTCACCCACTTTTCTCCCAGCAAACACCGAGCTGCAAAACACGCTTTCACTTTCCAGAGACCATTTTAAAAGCTGTTTCTGTGAAGAGGTGCGGGCTAGTGTCTACCTGCGAGCAGCTGCCTTCCCCCACCCTGCAATTCAGGGCAGGCACCCGAGACAGGTCGGGCACCTCGGCTCAGCATCAGCGGCAAGATGCCATCCCCTCCCGCTGACTCCCTCGGTCCAGTACTAGTAAGGAGATTTGAGGTGAAGACTGGATCTTCAAGTTACTCGACACAACCAGTCTGAACTTCATTCCCTGCCAGCAGCAGTGAGATCCCAAACAAAATGAAAGGAGTAATTGACTTCCGAGCTGGAAGACTGATCCAAGCCACACAGAGAATACTGACCCTAAGCAGCTCTAACACATGTAAACCGAGAAGAAAAACAATCAGGGAACAGAAAGTCAGGTCGGCTTCAATAACCAACATGCACTTCTTCCCCTCAAACTATTACCTGTGAAAAGTCCTGGGGATTGTTATTTCATTTAAGCTCCCTAGTTTCCTTGGCCAGCTTCTGTCTTTTGAGGTTTTCACTACGATGGCACTGAACATCATACATATAATGGGAAAAGAAACCTATGCCAGCAAAGAAGGTGGAAGCAACAGAATAAATTTAAAAACTTTACCCAGCCCAAAACCAAGCAACAATCTCCTATGGGAAGGAGGCCTCTTACAGCCAAACATGTGCCTTTTATATTTTTGAGAGACCTTCAGCCATGGCAGCTTTCACATGCCCACAAAACCCCAAGCTTTCCCCTACCATAAGAGAGGGAATGTCAGGCTGAGAGTTTGGATATGTTTGGCCTGTTAATATTTTTGCTTATCTGCACAGTCTTAAGAGCTGAAGGAAAATAAATCAACATACATATACATCTGGGTGATCTTCATGCCTGATGAAGGACTGCAGAGCTGGTGGGTGCAGTCTTCAGCCTCCTGTAGGAATTCACTCTCACATCAGAGCACAGGGAATTAAGCCATCTTTTCACATATATGTACTGGGTAACCTACTCATGGGCTGGGCACATCATTAACATGTATACGAATAAATGTCAAACAAACCTTTCATCATCATAACACTCTTCCAGTGGATTTGTAGGAGAATTTGAAGTTCTATTGCCTTTGTCTATGCCTCAACGTAATAACACAAAGCTACAATGCCACACTTTGGACGAAATAATGTTACTTGGCTGTATGTGACTAGTTTTCTCTTTAAAACATTAGATTTGAGTCCTCATAGCTTGAGCACACATTATTACCAACAATACTATCATAAGATCAGCCAGCCTTTAAAAAGAAATTCTATTATTATTCCAGACTGGCAACATTTGTGTGCAAGTACCAATGAAGAGAAGAGTTTGCACTTTCACACATTTAGGATCTCAAGCCATGATCAGTATTAGCTTTTTGATAAGCAGACCGCTCTCTGCATGCTGCACGTGGTGGAGCCCAAGGCACAAGCAATTCCTTAGCTGCTCCCAGGACACACAGACCAACATGGCCAAAATAAGTCTGGGAGATCAGTTTTACCATTAGCCAGTGGTTCTTCTGATGTTTAATGTTAATGTTTAATTTTGTCTTCCGAAGGAAGGTATTCACTCCTGTTCTGAACTGTCAAGAGGGAATGGAAATGTAGTGCAACAGCTATGTGTCAATGAAATGTTTCACTGGAGCATTAATACAGGAGCAGCACACTTTATTCTTTTCCCTGGTCTGCAGAACAAGATAGAAGTAAATAAGATTGTTAACTTTGTAGAGCTTTTCTTTAATGTAATCAAACTTGTTTAGGTACTAGGCTGATGTATGGGTTGGGGTTTTTTTTTTCCCCAGAAAAACACACCTCTTCACCTGCCTCCAGTTGACATTTTTATTTCTTTTACATGAAGAAAAAGTGTCTTTTGGTACAAGAAAGTTCAGACTACTACCTCGATTGTTTCTGTCTACTTGAAATAAAAAGGAATTTGTTTCATATACTTGACCTTTGATAAACTACTATACAGTAAATCCTTTTCATTTCCCTCTCCCTGCTGAATGTGTATTTGGGGCAGTGTAAATACAGCACCTTTCAGCAGCTCTGAGAAACTTCAACAAGAGACCATGGAAAATTAGTTTGTTCCTAGCATTATTATGCCCTTGTTTAAAAGCCCTCTGTGATCCATCAGAAAAATACATCAAATAAAGAACCTCAATGTTTAAATGATTCACAGCCACTCTACCAAAAAGCAATGAATCCAAGATGTTTCAATACCTCTTAACACCTTAACATTCAGTTTAAATGTCCACTTCTTAAAAGTCCTAGGTTTAACACATTTCAGCTATTCAACGGAAAGATTCTGAACCATGAAATCAAGTAGAACTTCTCAGTTCTAATCTCCTAGCAGTATTTCACAACTCATCCCCTTCATACCAAATACACAGTGGAACCCTATAGGAGAGGCTTTTGATCAATCGTCAAAGGTCTACAACATTGGAATAAGAACTGGGACAAGATTTCTGGATACCTATTTAAATCCAGAGGCTAGACTCTCTATTTTGTGGGGAACACTGAATGAAATCTGGGTCCCTCTGACCTCCAGTCCCTGCAGACTCCCATTAGTGAGACTCTCCTATTAGCAAGAACTTACCACATATACCGCTGAGTTATACCATCACATTGATCATGGCAGAAAAACTACCTCAGGAAACCTAAGAAGGGACAGATAAGATGTTTTTCTGCTAACAGGTGAATAAGAGAGTCTGTAACCGCCAAGAGTCTGTAACTGCTGAGCAAGAAAGACGAGATTTGGGAGGAAAGCAAAAAAGTTGCATCCCATTCCTCCAACTGAGAGAAATCTCCTCTTTATTTCCACGGTGAAGAATTTCCAGGCATTTCTGAATGTCTGATTTTCAGCAAACAAATACGAAAAAGAATCTAATCATGTTGATAACCCCCCTTTTACCTTCTGCCTAATCCAGAACTGACTTGTGCCAAGTCTCCCGCACTCTTTTAAGAGAACAAAGTCAGTGAGCCCTTTGTCTGCAAGATTGTTTTGCTACCTGCTAGTTAGTATTTCCTGAATCTTTATATTTCAATGAAAACCAATGAATTTGAGGGAAGAGACTATAGGAAAATTTTTAACAATTTTAGATCATTTTCTTAATTATTAAAAAAACCCTGTTTCTCTTGTTTAGCTTTACCATTCTGCACATCTGTCCTATTATTCAGCGATCAATGCTAAAAATAAAAGCAGTTCTCTAGATCCTCAGGAAGTAAGTCCTATGCAGACAACCACAATTAAAAAGCCATAAACCTGCTGGGTGCAGCTCTCAGATGCAGAAATGTCCAGCTGAAAACATCCATGTAGCCCAGCTACGTCAGTGTGCCTCTAATTACATCATCACACACAACATGTCTGAAAAAGATCCACTTTATCTTGAGTTCAGGCAAGTGAATAAGGCAACCTGTCAACATTAACCATTATTATTTGTGTTCTGCTCCTCTTATGCACTATATGCTGTCCTATATTACAGCCTCTGTAATAAGTGAGTCACATACTTTGGGCCATTTGTGTACTAATAACTGCTCTAAATCAAGGCAGAAAAAAAATGCAGTATATGACTTTGGAATGCAAATACCTAGAAGGACCAAGATGGTGTAGTCCTAACATCAGCTTTCTATTTTGCTCTACCTTACCACCTCAAGTTTCCTTAGTGTCATCTGTTATTTCTACAGTTTTTATTTTTTCCCAGTGATAAAAGACTTTCCATCACACAGAGCTATTTCCTAGACAGCAGCAGATGCTCTGTCTTGCACTGTGTGCTCTCTGCAAAGTCACTGAGAGCTGCGGGTCTCTGCGCCAATTGGGGCTTTACCTTCACTGCCAAAACCCAGCGCTGCTTTAATGCAGTATAACTCCACTCTGGTGGAGACCTGGCACTGTCATTTTATCATGAGGAAAACTACAGGGAGGCGAATACAGCACTGACCTCTCCCAGTGCAGACCAGCCCCACCGTGTCTCCATTAGGATTTTACAGCAGAACGGCCGACACACACAGAGCTTGCGCAGGGCACAGGTGAAGGAGGCAGCTGCCAGGATGCTGCCTGTAGGAAAGGACAGCCTGTTTGCTTTGCATTTGCCAGAAGAGACTGAGATGGACTATTTCAAACCTGTACAGCCCACTGCTCTGTGAGAAGAGGCAGAGATGTGCAGGGTTGGCACAGGGGACAGCTCTGCCCTGCTACAGCCACTGCATCCTACCCCCAGCCCTTGGGACCCTTCTCACTAGGGTCTGATTCCACTTTTCTGTGCCAGCCCTACACCACTTGTTTTCCTTCCCTCCTCCTCCTTTCTTTTGAAGCCTTGGTCCCTTCCCCAGCAAGCTGGAAACACAAGAGGGGAATAGGGAAGAATGCTACTTCTGCTGGAGATGGAGGGCTGGAGATAGGGGAACACAAAGCAAGATTTCTGCAAGTCCCAGTATGAGATGGGGGAAGAAGGGGGAGCCCCAATGTGGGAAGAAGGGAAGAGAGACTCCCTGCCGAAGCCCTGCAAAAAACCAATCCCCCCATAGCGCTCTGTTCTTATAAGGAACCTACTCTATAGCCACTGCAAAACACAGTCCCTATGGCCAGGAAGCCATGAGACAGCTGTGCTTGCACTGCATTGACAACAAGCACAAGCCACACAAACACCTTTTCTGACAGTGAAAACATAGCTAATGCTGCTCTTATTTAGAAGCATAAATGTAAGGATTGTGATTGGAAAGCACCAGCAGCAAATGACTTGCCAACCTTCACTGTGTGTGTCAGCGGCAGCGCTGCAATATGATTTCAGGAGCCCCGAGCGCTGGCTGCAGGCTTTAGCAAGCAGACAGTGCCCTCCCCAGTGCCTGCAGCAGGGCTAGCAAGAGCCGTGTCTGCACACGGGGAGGCTGGATTTACCAATGCACAAGACTGTGGAACCGGGTTTGCTTTATTTATCTTTCAGCCTTGACACCCGTGCTACAAACTATATACGTCACCTCTAAGGTAGAAGCAACGTGAAATTCAAATCACCATAAGCAGCCTGAGCTGATGAAGTTGCAAGGCCCATCGTGCCAAACTGAGGATGAGAGAGAATAACCCACAGTCTCACCCCGACCGTGCTGACCCTACAGCACACCTTTCAAACAATTGCAATGTTCAGTTCTGAGGCTGGCACAGAAAAGTGGAGCAGACTAAACTGCTCCCCTGCTGAGGCTGCAACAGTAGCACTTTTTAGTCTCACTAGCGCTTTAGGGCTTCAGATTCAACTTTGCACAAAACCAACAAGAAAATCTTGTAATTTAGGTAAATAGAAAAGTGGCTTTGCCTGAGTACAAACAAAACTCAATATTCTCTAGTGTTCTGGCCACATGCTGAGTTTTGGCAAGTATTAGCTGGGGAAGTGCAGTAAATGGTTTTGGAAGATAAAATTTCTGGAGATTCATCCTGTTCTTTCAAAAGAATCATGTGCAATTGCTCTTGATTCCACACAACACTAAAGACAAGGGAATAGCAAGCACTGCTAAGAAAACTAAAGGACAGCTCATCCATTTATAATAAATTCTCATTGCTGATGGAGATACTCATTAATTTAGCCAAAAGTTATTTGCAAATAATGTCTGTTTCTGAGGTTGTAGTATTCACCATCATTTCTCTTAATTATTTCTGACACATTCCATATCATTTATGGCCCCCAATGACACTGGGAAATTAACTTTAAGTCTTCTTTAAAGAAAACGTGCCAAGCAACAGAATCAATTGCTGCACATTTGTATTACAGCACCCAGGCATCTGAAGTAATCAACCCAGTGTATGCAATGACAATACTCATACAAACACCTACAAGGGACGAGGGCATCCTTAGGCAGATTTTGCTCTCTCCAGTGTCCTTGTCTAAACAACCGAAGGAGCTCCTGAACTTCCAAGAAGCTTAATCAGCCCATGCTAATAGAAAGCCAGTCCCAGCATGGCTTGCGTGAGGGACTTACGGAAAGGAACAGAAACAAACTCCCCTTTTCAAGGAACTCTCACTCTAAAGTATCTGTCAGCCTGGAGGTGTATGAAAGGTCCAGCTGGCCCAGAACAGGAACAAAATGCCAACCCTCATTCATCCTTTCCCCCGGTATTTGCCCACACTCCCTCCAACACGATGGCTACATACGGTATTTTTTGACCTGTGCAAGAATTCTCTTAATACGATCGGTAGCTTCAGATAGGAGCATCCATGATGTACTTTGGAAAGTTAATGAAATCTGCCCACCAGAAAGGCTGAGAAATTGTTGTCCTTCAGCTGTGTCATATTTACTCTCCAGGGCTATTTCCTTTTCAAAGCAGGGTGTAGGCAGGAACAGCTTTCCTTCTTGTGGCAGGTGCAGGTACAAACTTACAATCCACGGGCAAATTTATAACAGGGATTTGGTACCAAAAGATACGAACTGGAAATTAACTCTTACTGGCTTCAAATCCACTAAGTTCCTGCCTGCTCCTTTAGGTCTCTAAATATTCTAACAATCTGCCCCTGCGGGCCAGCCGAGGTGGGACACCAAGGTCTCTGCCTGGGGGGGGGAAGGCTGCTTCTTAAGCAGGCTTTCTTCAAAGACACAGTTACTCTCCTGAACAGGTCTCACATTTTACTAGAGCTTAACACCAGCTGGGCAGCTTCTTTTAAGTCCATCTCTTCCCACAGAGAGCAGTGGAAAGATGACCGGACAGAGGGCAAGACCCTAAAATATACTTTCTCTTCACATTCATCTGAAGTCAGACTGTTCGGTCTGACTGTCTTACCTCCCTGTTTTATCTGCAACCTGCAAACATTTCCACAAGCAGATTTGTATGCGCATAGATGTCTGGGGAATAGTTGTTCTTCAGACACATTTGAATGAAAACAAGGCAATATTATGCACAGATCAGAGACTCTGCAGCTCATCAGCACCTATTATCACTAAGTAGGAAACTGCAGACAGACGGAGAGACACACAGACGCAGCTACTCCATGAGGACGAGGATGCTGCAGTGCCAGGGCTACACAACCATGACAGCAAGGGTACCCGTGCCGGGTACCATGCGCTCTACACTGCATGGTGAGACACGATGAGTGGTTGGAGCAGATCAAAGAGGGGTACAGTGTAAATGCAACCATTATATCTCTAGTGATAGACAGCTGCCATGGAAGAACAGCTGTTTCATAAGCATCATGGCAGAGTCTCATTAAAAATTCACAGGTTGTTTTTTTTTTAATCCTTTTTTTTTTTTTAAATGTCAATCTTGCTGAAGAAGCAAATCCTGTGATACCAGGCAGAGCAGTCTAGTGGTCTGCTAGCAGGATTGCAGTACCAGTACTAACGTGTTATGAATAGTCTAAGGAAATCCTTTGTTCATCAACTCACAGCCTTAAACAGGTTTCTACAAATAATCTCATTAACTAATAAATGATTTGTGAAGAGGCTATAACTAATGAAAATGAAAAGGGCTAAATTCACAGAATGTTACGAATTGGTCTGATAGCACTTGATGACACTCAACAAGCAAATTGGCTGCATTAAAAATGGATGAAGTCACTGTCATAAAATCATAGAATCATTTAGGTTGGAAAAGACCCTTAAGATCATCAAGTCCAACCATAAACCTAACACTGCCAAGTCCACCACTAATCCATGTCCCTAAGCACCACATCTACACATCTTTTAAATACCTCCAGGGATGGTGACTCCACCACTTCCCTGGGCAGCCTGTTCCAGTGCTTGACAACACTTTTGGTGAAGAAATTCTTCCTAATAGCCAATCTAAACCTCCCCTGGCGCAGCTTGAGGCCGTTTCCTCTCGTCCTATCACTTGTTACTTGGGAGAAGAGACCGACACCCACCTTGCTACAACTTCCTTTCAGGTAGTTGTAGAGAGCGACAAGGTCTCCCCTCAGCCTCCTTTTCTCCAGGCTAAACCACACCAGTTCCCTCAGCCGCTCCTCATAGGACTTGTGCTCTAGACCCTTCACCAGCTTCGTTGCCCTTCTTTGGACATGCTCCAGCACCTCAGTGTCTTTCTTGTAGTGAGGGGCCCAAAACTGAACACAGGATTCAAGGTGCGGCCTCACCAGTGCCGAGTACAGGGGGACGATCACTTCCCTAGTCCTGCTGGCCACACTTGGTGCCCTCTGCAAACTTAGTGAGGGTGCACTCGATCCCCTCGTCCAGATCATTGATAAAGATATTAAACAGAAGTGGCCCCAATACTGAGCCCTGGGGAACACCACTTGTGACTGGCCGCCAACTGCATTTAACTCCATTCATCACAACGCTTTGGGCCCGGCCATCCAGCCAGTTTTCGACCCAGCGAAGTGTACACCCATCCAAGCCACGAGCAGCCAGTTTCTCCAGGAGGATGCTGTGGGAAACAATGTCAAAGGCTTTACTAAAGTCTAGGTAGACAACATCCACAGCCTTTCCCTCATCCACTAAGCAGGTCACTTTGTCATAGAAGGAGATCAGGTTAGTCAAGCAGGACCTGCCTTTCACAAACCCATGCTGACTGGGCCTGATCGCCTGGTTGTCCCATACATGCCGTGCGATGGCACTCAAGATGATCTGCTCCATGACCTTCCCCGGCACCGAGGTCAGGCTGACAGGCCTGTAGTTACCCGGATCCTCCTTCCGGCCCTTCTTGTAGATGGGCGTCACATTTGCTAACCTCCAGTCAACTGGGACCTCCCCGGTTAGCCAGGACTGCTGATAAATGATGGGAAGTGGCTTGGTGAGCACTCCACCAGCTCCCTCAGTACCCTTGGGTGGATCCCATCCAGCTCCATAGACCTGTGCGTGTCTAAGTGGTGTAGCAGGTCGCTAAGCATTTCCCCTTGGATTACGAGGACTTCATTCTGCTCCCCATCCCTGTCTTCCAGCTCAGGGGGCTGGGTACCCAGAGAACAACTGGTCTTACTATTAAAGACTGAGGCAAAGAAGGCATTAAGTACCTCAGCCTTTTCCTCATTCTTTGTCACTATGTTTCCCCCCGCATCCAGTAAAGGATGGAGATTCTCCTTAGCCCTCCTTTTGTTGCTAATGTATTTATAGAAACATTTTTTATTGTCTTTTATGGCAGTAGGCAAATTAAGTTCTAGTTGGGCTTTGGCCCTTCTAACTTCTCCCTGCATAACCTCACAACATCCTTGTAGTCCTCCTGAGTTGCCTGCCCCTTCTTCCAAAGGTCATAAACTCTCTTTTTTTTTTTTTTTTCCCCTGAGTTCCAGCCAAAGCTCTCTGTTCAGCCAGGCCAGTCTTCTTCTTCCCCGCCGGGTCATCTTTCAGCACATGGGGATGGCCTACTCCTGCGCCTTTAAGATTTCCTTGTCAGGAAGTTATCTTGCACACACTCCAGGAACCTCCTGGACTGTCTCCTCTCTGCCGTATTGCATTTTCAGCAGACATCTGGTAAGTTGAAGTCCCCCACGAGAACCAGGGCTAGCAATTGTGAGACTTCTCCCAGCTGCTTATAGAATATATCGTCTGCCTCTTCATCCTGGTTGGGTGGTCTGTAACAGACTCCCACCAGGATATCTATCTGCCTTGTTGGCCTTCCCCCTGATTCTTACTCATAAACACTCAACCCTACCGTCACCATCATTATGCTCCCTAACATACAGGGCTACCCCACCGCCTCTCCTTCCTTGCCTATCCCTTCCGACGAGTTTATAGCCATCCATTGCAGCACTCCAGTTGTGCGAGTCATCCCACCATGTTTCCTGTCAAAGTAGGAGATCTGGCAAAAGAATGAATGTTGAGAACTCTTCCACTTTTCATGATTAACTTGGTCATTTGATGGCCAGATCAAATCAAACCTATAAATGGGAGCCCTGACATGATTAAAACAGCCATGAAAAGGTTAAGGGCTGCTTAATTGTCTTAAAATTCAGCATGAGATTTAAGAGAAAAGTGTCACATATGAAAGACGAGCATTAGGAGATATACAGAGTAAGGGTTAGGCTGGCCTTTTAATCAATATATCAGGCACTGAAGACAAGGACTTGGCACAGACATGAATGTGACACACTAGCTTTCTGAGAAGATGAGATCCATAAGGACCCTCCATACCCACATTTCTATTAACATCTATCTATTTCATCTGGTTCTACATCTGCAATACTAAGGAGACAATTACTCATCTACCTTTCCAATGCATTAGGAGAATTATCAAATGCAAACCACCATGCAATCTTCAGATAGGAGATGGCAATAAACATCTCCAAAGTACAGGCATCAGGCAAAAGAAAAGCAGAGATTTTAGCATTTTTAATTTATTGACTAGCAGGGAATGCTATCATGGGTGTCTGACTGCAGATGGAATAGCTGCTTCAATTCATTGGTATAACTGTCAGCACTGAATCCAAGCAAAGCGAAAAATGTGACACCTTTCAGCCAAACTTAATAGGAATATAAATGAGTTGAAACAGAATTGCAATCAGGTCTACAATTGAAACATCTAGGTGCTTAGAAAAAATTACTTATTGTGATAACACAATAAGTGTGATATGAACCAATAAGTCAAAGTCGTCACTGTTTAGGAGATATTTTAAAAATATATAGCTTTGCAGTTGTTTGGAAGTATGTAATAGATTATTTTTTTTTTAATACACCTGACAGCCAGTATTTTGTGTAGGCTCAGAGAAATTTCACATTTATTTCAGACTCATTATCCTAAATAAATCATAAACTTTCATGCTGCTTAGTTATCTAATGAACAAGAGTGTGCGTATAAAATAAAAGGCCAGATTGGCCCTTCAACACACCAGCAATGTTTTCTCTCTCATTTTGAGTAAAAGTTTACATCTGAATTATGTAAAGCATTAGAAACATACCTGAAAATTAAAGCAATACTTTTTTTCCTTCTGCAGAAGATCTTGGTACAGAGAAGTTGCTTCAAATCAGGAGGGACACAAGAGGCAGTAAGGCTGGAAGAACACACAAGAAATCAGTCATGTCTAACCCCCATCCTTAACACAGAACCAACTAGAACATAATCATTCCTGACTCATCTTTGCCTGAATTATCATCCTAAGAAAATCCTTCAGCATGTAGACTCCCTACCCAGGTAACCTTTTCCAACGCTGTGCCAACAACCCCACCTCAGCCTGCCAAATTGAAACACTTAGAAGTCTTGTGTCAGGCTCTAAAATCACTAGCTTTAAAAAAAAAAAAAGTTTCTTGAGTTCTTTCA
This sequence comes from Gymnogyps californianus, assembly GCF_018139145.2. NCBI lineage: Eukaryota > Metazoa > Chordata > Aves > Accipitriformes > Cathartidae > Gymnogyps > Gymnogyps californianus. Next base: position 19,909,852 of record NC_059479.1, read on the forward strand.
CTTTCCACCTTAGTTTTTGAACCCTGAAAGTTTCTATTTCCCAGCCTTTCTGAAATATGATTTATTTTTTAACAGAAATTGATAGCTTTTCATAATCAGCTGAGTCTAGATGCTGGAACTTGGGAAGCAAAAATACATACTTCTTCCAAGCATTGGCACTATTCATTTGATTTCTTGCAACCAGGGTGGAGGGAATAACAGTTCATTGCCCTTTAACCTCCCAGTGTCCAAAAAAATTATCCAAATGCTGCCCTTTGCGTAGCGGTGGACTTTGCTGGAGCAGGCCAAGGAAAGGTGCCTCTGGGAAACGGCCCCTGAGCACCCTGCAGCACCCCTCATCCCCCTGCCCTTCCATGGCACTTGGCTCTTGTTTTCACTGTTCCCTTTGCTACAGGGGACCATGCAGCAGCAGTTTTACTCTCCTCTTTCCCTCCTGTCCTTCTACCTCCTTTAAGCACATTGATCCAGCAAGTATTTATCTGGTTCTTTGCTCCATCTGCTGCTCAAATATTAAACATGAAAAAAGCGAGAGCTCCTGGGCTAAAGCAAAAATGCTATTTAGGGTATGCTGCTACTGCAGAGTTCACTTGCAGTACCAATCTGAAATAAAAGCAAGATGCTTTGCAGAGGATTTCAGGTATTTGAGATATAGCTTCACTTTCATTTGGACCGTCTCTGTCCGTCCATCCGTCCCCGTCCCCCTGTCCCCCCCCAAAAAAAAGAACCCAAAACCAAACAAAAAAAATAAAAATTCATTATGAGAAAAGGGGAACCTTTTCTGGTTTGGGGGGGTTTATTCAACATACACACGGGCATGATGGCCACCACCTCTGGGGACGAGCAGAGTGAGGACTCGGCTCCACTCTCCCCAGCTCCAGGCTGCCCAACTGGGAGCCCACCGCCCTCCCATGCCGGTTCTGCACCACGACAGCTGGTGGAGATGGATGCCCACTCAGGGCCCGGGGCTGGCTGAGCGGTGTCAGCCCCTTCCTCCTCCTCCTCCTGAGACCCTGCACTTCAGAAGCTGCCCAGACCCGACTCTCATTACCTCTGTAGCAGCAAACAAACAGCCAACAAGCACCCCGCAAATGCAAGCTTACACTTGGCACAACCAAAGGCTTCGGCTTCACAAGAACCCCACAGTCTGCCCCGCTGGGATCGCAGGGGACGATGTCCCCGCATCAACGCCTGTGCTGGAATGGTTTCTGTCATGGGGAACAGGACCACATGGTGTTTGCTAAACTCTTTATCCCGTGCCCTATCCTGCAAAACTCAGTCCTGTGTTAAAATTAGTAAGACATCAGTCTGTGCAGCAGCAACTGAGAAGTGAACGTTGCTCAAAAGAAGTTTGTCTTTTTTAGATTTAAGGTATCTGCTGGTGGCGACAGAAGCGGGAAGGACTTGTTGCTGGGAGCAGGGAAGTGAGCTTCCAGCAAAAGGGGCAATGGAACGGGCCAAGAGCTGCTGCTCAGAGCCATGTCTCCTGAAAAGTACATTTACCACAATCCTGATATTTTGCTAATATTTTTTCATTCTCTATCAGGCAGGCTGACACATATATTTTGTTTCACATTTGTTCAACCCAAGTAGAAATACACCTGCTTGCTGAAAACAGCCAACAGCGCTTCGCCCTGGGTCAGTTCAGGACCAGCCCCAGGCTCCCACTGGTTCCCAGTGATGCCATCCGTGGCCCAGCAGGATGTCTCCCCGGACGGACACACAGCATCCGCGGGTTTGCACAGCAGTCACAAGGGCTCAGCCCATGAAAGAGAGTGAAGATTTCAGGCATTCAAATTATGCAGCACCAGGTCATCTAATGGAAATGCAGTTTAGGTAGAGTGAAATATTTGAGGTCAGTTCAGCAAGTTAAAAATTTACTTGGAAACCTGTGAATATTTCCTTTTACCATCTCCCAGTTTTCCAGAACTTCTTTGATTCTATGCCAGATTACATTTTACAGGGATTTTTTTTTTCTCTCCAGTTTGGACACATTTTTTTTCTTTCTTGATTCAGGAAATGAAACAGGGCAGCAGAGCAGGACAGAAGAGATTTGCTTTTTCCTTTCCAGAACATGGCCACACCACCCCCTGACTCCTGGACTTTCCGTTCACAGTGGTTTGTGCAAACCCACTTTATTCTTCCTGAAAAAAACCTTGGAGATGTTCCTTTGGTCTTCAGAGGAAGAAGCAGCTCTGTACATTTACCACTTTTCTGTTTAACAGGAGCATACAACACAGACAAATTTTAGCCACATTTTTGTGCACGTACGCTTCTCCTGCATGAAAGGCTGTAAAAATTTAGTCACAGCCTCATGCATCACTGGCCTGATCCATCTTCCACTGAAATCAGTGGGCACATCTCCACAAAACTGGACCCATGCACCCAACAATTCTCCTCTAACCAGGCTAAAAATAACAGCGCTCTTGTATGAAACTAGATATAAATGGATACCAGACAATAAATCACTGCAATAAATAATAGCAAGAGAAGAAAATGGGGATTCAAGTCAAGCTCCAGATTTATAAGCTATAGAGGTAAAAGATCTAGCAGCTGTGCAGAAACAAATGGGTATGATTGACTGCTTTGTTCCATTTGCAGATAAACTTTGCAGTTGCAGCTCCAGCTAAATAATAATGCAGGAATACTTAGCTGTAAGCACAAAGGAAACAATAAAACAGCAAAACACCCAAGTTACAACGCACAATAGAAGATGGAAGTTGATACAGCAGGGCTTTGCCTCCTCCTTCATTTGGCAGTACTGTCAAAGTGGCATAATGAGTTAGAAAATAATGAATACGTAACTAAAACTATGTCAGAATAATCAGGAAGGGAAAAACCATGGTTTTGCTACCAGTCTCTCTCACTACTAATTGCTGATGTTGATAGCTTTGCATTTCTTAGCAGGCAACACAGGGGAAGGGGAGGGAAAAATGTTTTATTCAGTGCTCAATAAATGCACTGCAGCTTCATACTGACATGGTGCTCTCAGGACAAAAGCACTCCACTGTGCCATCGAGCAACTGAACTTCTAGTCCTGCCCTGTCTAAAAAAAAAAAAAACAACCAAGTGAGATGCCCCTTCTCCCAGTCAAATGACACATTAGTTGCTGTCACTGTTGTCAAGTTTGAGTTATAATGATAGCATTACAGCTAGTACAGCCTGCAGTCAAACCAAACAGCATCAGAGGGAGGCTGCCAGAAAGGTGCAGTCGCAACCTGATCTGCCTAGTGAGAGGAATAATGTTTTTTGCAAGAGATATTTCCCAGTGAGCAATGATCCTAGCAAACTGCCCTGAGAAACACCCGTCCCTTTCTGACCTGTATCCTTTTTATTCTATGGATACAATAAATCAACCTTCACATCTACAGCTGATAACAGTATTTTTCCTAGTCAAGCTGAGACCATACCAGGCTTTTTCTGTCATACTTAGCCCGTAACGAGCCATACCCATCGTGCTATGTTTTGACACAGTCTCTTGTGGGAGGTTTCCAACCTCCTCGTGCTGCAATCCAGCTTTGACCATATGGCTGAAATGCGTGAGAGCTGCAATACAGAAATTAGCACATGGCACAGAACACCAACCTTTACAGGGCTTCATTTTTTCCCAAATAAAGTCAGGCTTATGTCCTGATAGGATTATTGTCCTGCCATGCAATTATTGTTGTGAATAGTTTCATTTAAAGAGAAACCATTTTAATTTTCATCTGCTTCCTGCACTCTTTCTCCCAATGTTTCCAATTCTGCCAGACTGTTTGAACTCACATTAATAGGCCTCAATTTCTTTCCGTTCTGACAGGCAATGCACTTGCGTTATGTTTGTTTGCTGACAAACTGGAGCTTGCACTTGGGTTTCCATGCCCCTGGCAAACAGCTGCCCAAGTTCTGTCCCACCACTAATGAGCCTGTGGGTATATTGAACAGGCAGGGACCAGCCTCACATCTCAGCATCGCAACGAGCTGCAGCAGCAACAGCACCTCGTCAGAGAATCTGTCCCACCAAAGCTCATTAAGGGAAAATAAGCAAGGAGTGCTGGGGAAGGATCTTGTCATTGTTAATAATGTCAGACCTGTTTCTGCCTTGTCTTTTCATGTTAAAATTTTCAGAAGAACACGGAGAAGTCACACTTGACAGGTCCTAGAGTACCTTTGATATCCTGATCAAACTCGGCACCTACTACTTTATCTCTGGAGTAAATGATCTTTGGAGCTCACATACGCATCATGTATTAGCATATGTAGCTTTTTTATATCTATTTGATATGTATGATTCTGTTTAGTTGTGTACGGATACACAGCTAGCAACTCCTTGGTCTATTTTGATATCCAAGGGGATTCTCAGGCAAATTCCTACGAGGTTGGCCTCAAGGACGGTACTTTTCTGCACCAGCCTGCAACATGTTTCTGATGGAACACAAGTAGTGAGGTCTTCAATGAAAATACTGACATACCAGTGTTAGCATTTCTAGCAGGTGCCACTAGCCCCAGGTATAACAGCCTTCTTCCCTCACTAGGACACCTGAACTCATCCTGACGTGCTACTGTGCATCCCACTGCACTCTATAAACAGACTTCAGCTATCGTGCAGAGTATAAAAGCGAAGTTTTGTTGTCGATCTCCAATTATTTTTGCTGCAGATGTAAGGAAAGGTGGAAATAGGCCTTGTTTATTTAATGAGCACATCCAGCAGCCTCAAAAGGTGCCAGCCCTACAGCCTGCAGCCCCCGTCCCTCTACAGGGCATGCACAGATCAAGTATTTGCAACATGCCTTTCCAGGCACCCCCGCCCCACAGCAATCAGCTCCAGCTTCAGGAGGTGAGTCACAGGAGAAGGTGCCTGCTCCCACAGACACTGGAAGAGCGGTAGCTACTGATTTTCTGGTGCATTCAGTGACTTGAAAGTTTCACTAAGTTACTCCAGGCCATGCATTTCCTCAACTTTGTCACTGGAGCTATCAAAACGTGCTACGAAGAATGATGTTTTCCCTTGGTGCAGTGATTTGCCCACAGGGAACTCATCTGAAATCTCCTCCCAGACGCAAAACAGCACCGAGCACACTAACTAGATTTAATCCAAAACCTAAGGACTGCCTACGGCGTTCCTCGGAGGCTGGCAGCTCTGGCTGCCCCACACACACTCCTCCTCCAGCCATCTCACCTCCGTTGTTCTTTAATTACCAAGAAGCCCTTATTTCTGATGCTAGCTGTCCAGAAGTCTCAAATATAGCGGAATCATCTCCCCATCTTGCTTATATTACAAAACAAATTAGAGATATTGAAGTGTGTTAATCCTGTAATTATCATGGTAATAATGAGGCAGTTTAATGATCTTGCTAATTGTCTGTTCAGCGAGGCTGGATTGGAAAACATTCCTTACCCCATCCACCCTTTTAATTCTGCTTAAATCAGATGTTCCCTGTAAGTGAAGAGTTGTAACAATGTGTATCACTAACCCATCGCCAAACTAATGTTTAAAAATTGCTGCAGGTCTGCCCAAAGGCCAAGTATTATATTGTAAGCAATGTCTATGTGGCCACAGTCAGTAGCTATTCAGCTATATATTAATTCAGACAAGACTGCCAGAGGAAGTAAAAGGAGAAATAAAACATCTCCGTGAGGACTAAAATTTTGCTTATGGATTGCCTGTTAAGGGTCTTAAAATGACCAGCTGAAATAAGCTGCCTGAAAGTTGCATCTGCCTAATCAACTCCCTCTCCTGTTCATTCTGCTGCAAAGCACCCTCCTCAGCGTGTCAACGTGCGGCTAAATACAGGTGCTGCCCCAGAAACCACCTGCAATGCCCCAGGAAACTTCCAACTCCAACTCATGCTCATCTCGGGAGTAAGTCAGGAGCCCCTACATGGGTCATCAGAGACTCATTAAAAATGATCTTTAAAAATGAAAATAATCAAGAACAGGTACACAAATAAGTTATTGTTAGCTACTGCAAAGCACATACTTCCAACTTCCAGCTTCTCTACAGGAGTTGTCATGCATATGCTAATCCTGGAGTAAACTGAAAGTAATTTAAAGCACTGAAGCAGTAATTTACCCCATGTTTACTGTAATGCAGCTGACAGAGCCATGCTTTCCCTGCCATTGCTTGTTCAAAAACCCACACCTCATCTTTCCAGCACTCTCAGTTATAAAAAAGGCGAACTAAGTGTAACTGTAATAGGTAAAATTTACCAAGCATCTCAATGTGGAATTCCCATTTTGAGGCTGACACCTGTGTTTCCCAAGCAAATGATTGCATGAGAAGTGAAAAAGAATGAAGCATGGTCTGTCCATTTATCCAAACACACACCTCTGATCTACTGACGCAACTGGTAGAAATTCCTCCTGCTACCAGCCATCTCCCTGAGGGGGGAGAATCCCGACCTCTTAGCCTGCTGCTCCAAAGCAAAGGTGACTTGTCACCAAGCCTGGTAATAACAGTGCTATGAGCAGCCATCCGAAACCCAGAGGTCAGATTTAAATTGAGATTAAACCAGTGAAGCTCCACCAGTCAGAAAATATAGTGATTTACAAGCAGCTGAGGACCTGACCTCAGCATCCAGTAAACTTTGCATCCAGTAAACTTTGCATCCAGTAAACTTTGCATCCAGTAAACTTTGCATCCAGTAAACTTTGCATCCAGTAAACTTTGCAGAGGCAAACATCCCAACACACGTAGGCTAAAGTACCCACCACTGCACAGAACAGACAAAAATCAGTAGTTATCTCTTACTGCAACCATATGTTAATGCTTAGTACCTACCAGATATTGTTTCTAGTACATTTGACACGCTACAGAAATAATGAATAGTAATTAGAATTAATCATTGCAAGTTCCAGTGCAATTAACAGCAGTGTTTAGCATGCCAATTATTTATGAACACAGAAGTGACGTACTGGATCAGCCCAAAGATTTAGCTAACCCACCGTCCCATTTCCAATAATTGTCAGCAGCAAATGCCTAGAAATATGTACGCAAGAGCAAGGCAGGCATCAAGCAATGCTTTCCCTGAATACTCTTCCAGCCTCCAACGACTCGCAGCTCAGGAACTTCCCGAGCCAGATACGCCTTCCAGACATTCAATAAGCCAAAGTGGATCTCTCACCGGAACAGGCCTTTGAATCTGCATACACCGTGGCTCCTGTGGGAAGGTACCGCAGGGCTTGGCACAGTGCTGCGCGAGGAACCACCTCACCACGGGGTCCTGCCACGGCTGCACATCTGAGCAGCGTTCACCCAGCAGCACCCACAAATGCTCCTTTTGCTCTTCAGAACATCACTGCCTGCGCCTCAAAGCCCAAACCCCAGAGGATACAGGCAAGTACTGCATGTAGCACTATTTCTTCACTTATTTGAGATACAATCCTTCCCTCAGCATCACGGCATGATCTCAAAACAGCACAGGGCTGGAATACCCCATTAGCCAAGTGCTGGGTGCGGATCATGTCCTGGAAAAAAGGGCTCACAAGTGAGACAGCTTTCACAATAGCCAGGTAATAAACATACCATACTTTAATGATTTTTCCATAGCTTTAAAAATTACTGTCACTGCAGCATTTGGCCATGACAGCCAAAGAATGCAATCAAGAGAAGACTTGTAGATAAGCACTGGATTTCATTAAACCAACCAACAGAGAGTAAGTAAAAATAAAGAAAAGACAAGCTTATCAGGACACAAGTCCTCTTCCCAGTTCTATCAGCTCTTCTATTAAACTGTATCATCTCTCCCCAGAGATCTTCCTTCACTGAGCAGTGCATGGAGCGAGAACAGCAGGGAGCAGGTCGGCTAAGTGCCTCCTGGAAGGCCATCACCCCTGCTCCCTGCCTCGCAGCGGCCAGAGAAAGGATGGGGCTCACGTGTCAAGCAAGACCCAGGAATGGAAGTGCATTTACTGGCAATGGGAAAAACATTCCCTTGGCGGGAAGAGGAGGGGTCAAGTCATAGCACAATCCATTAAATGAGCCTGTGTGTCTTACCATGTTTCAGACAATAAAGTGGAAACAGCGGAGCGAAGACAGTAGGTGGAATCATTGGCGAGATGAGAATTGAGCACAGGTATTCTGTAGGGAGATGGGTAAAAAACCCAAGGGAATAAGGCTGAACTCATTTCCCTCACACCTACAACAGAAATTTTTATTCTGTGCAGCACATCCCTGATAGCACAGACACAGACATTCACAGGGCGTCGAACCGCAGTGCACTCAAGTCAAAGAAGAGTTATTCAATAACTTCAGACAGGTTTTGGCTTAAACTCCAAAAACCCTTCCTACTCAGCTGTGCAGTAGCTACTTGCAAATCAGCTGTTGTACCTGAAGAAGGTAGCCTAGTGTGAAATTTTAAGTAAAATACATATTGATTTCCAGACATATGTTACAGCAAGGAAACCACTGGAGATGGAGAGCCTTGCTTTATTGTTTGGGCTTTTTGGTTTGGTTTTTAAACAATTTTAGAAGAACCACCACTCCAAAACAAGCTGCCACACATCAAGTGGCAGACTCAGTATTACATTTTAAATAAAACAATTATTTGTTTCTCATTGTGCCTTCAAAATTATAAGCTTCTTGATTACAAACCCCCAGTCTCAGAAAACCTCAAATTAGGAGGTATGTTGCTGCCAGCCAGAGAAGAGCAGCAGCTGGATTGTTATCAGCATCATATGATCCTCATCAATATATCAGCACTGCAAATGCAGTTGCATACCATAGATATTTGGAGCCAAATACAGCAGAAACTGCTAGCTACTCCTGAGCTGCAACATGGCTCAAACTGTCCCTCTATCCAACATTTATTGGTCCACCTTCAATATGAGCAACTGGTGGAAAATTCGGGGTAAAAACTTTGCAAAGATGAATTTAAATCAGAACCAATATTTATTCTGAGATTGTTCTGCAGTGCCCTCAATCTACTCCCTGGCTCTCCACAATAAATCACTTGGGTTGCCCATATACTGCACCGCGTCAGATCTCAACAGCGTAGATCAGAATACACAGCTGTGTTTATGTGAAAGAGAAACTAATAAATGAAAAATTATGAGTGGAAATTGAATCTGCTAGACGAATGCTCAGCAATAGATTAACATATGCTGCATTTGCAAAAAAAAAACCCAAACTTTAACTCCAGCTTATATTAAATATTGAAATTGCTGAGTTTTCCTCAATGTTCTGCATGTCTTGATATATTGTAAGCGAGCATATTTCATTAGCTGCATATATCCATATCTCTCTAATAACTTTCAAACTCCTGGACTCCTGTCATTTGGACTTATATTTGAAGAGACACTTGAGACCTACAAAAGAAAGAAAAAAACCCAAAAACTAATACTAAAAGCAATGTGCTTTCACTGCTTTTGTCAGTGGAAACTTTCCTTTGAGCTGTATAATTGAAAAGCAATGCAGTAGCACAAAATATTACATGAGATGAGGAACATTTCAGTGACAGACTCGCAGCCCACAAACCAAAACATAATGCATTGTTTATCACAGATAATTGCAGGCTTTCCATCTCATTTTAATCCTTTTGTTACCTTTTAAACAAACTCTCTGTCCCAATTTTAGAGACAGGAAATAAGAAAAAACATTTGCATTCTCTTCTGAAGTATATTCATTATCCAGGGTAACAGAGAGAATAAACTGGATCTTCTGCAGAATATACTACCCTGCTCATGGTAGCTACCCTTTGCAAGATAAGATACAAGCCAATGAACCATCACAATACATTTTCTTTATTTAACTTTTAGGAAGCTGTAACTAAGCTGTAAGCTTCTCTGTTTATATCCCTTTGCTTTGAATTCATTTTCTTCCTTATTTGAATATTTTCCAAATTAAAAAACAAAAAAAAACCAACCCCCCCCAAAAAACCCCAGTCAAACGTTTTTCATGCAGATCAGGATGCTAGGAGGTAATTCAGTTGCAGATTTATCCTTTAGAACAGGAACTAATTTTAAAAGGCATATCTCCATTTTTAATCATTTTTTACAGACTGAGAGGGACCATTTTCTGGTGAGACGTTTTTCCTCCTGCCTGGACTGCTCTGAAGAGCAGCCACAGTCTATATAATTTCTGAACTGCTGAAAAATCCATGAGAAGGTCACAAATGTAATTCTGACACCAATCTTAAAGCCTAATTCAGCCAAAGCAATTCACAGGAGAAAAAGAAAAAAACCAAACAACTGGTCAATAGCTAGAGAGAACTTTAGTAATCCAAAGGCAGGGGTGCAGCTAATTTCATGGACATCAATGTTGATGACTATTCTTATTTTCATTTGTACCATAGCAATAGGTATTCATAAAAATTACAAGGGACTAAGAATTTAGCATCTAAGTGCAATACTGGAGACACAAGCAAATAAAACAGGTGGAGGGAAGCAGGGTGGTACAGGGCAGCAGCACTGAGAGCACGGCCACGTTAGTCGTCTGACAGTCGCCAAGGGGGTTGCTGGTGTCAGAGCCACGATGAGGCTTGAGGAGGAAACTGCTAGAAAAGAAGTATCAGCAACCATCGATAAGGAGCTGTCAGAATGGGCAACCGAGACCTCATTTTTGGCAAGCGGACAAGCGAGCGACCCCTCGGCGACATGGAGAATAGCCAGGTCTTGCCAAGACGGCAGTCGTGGTGGGGTCCCAAGGGGTGCTCAGTCCCAGGGGCATCCCCCGAGGCGAAGCTGCAGGACGTGGCTTGAGGGGCTAGGACAGCTGCCACCAGCTTCCCCGCTCCGTACGCTTCCTCCGCTCATCAAGGAGCTGGAAGGATTGCCAGCCGTTCCTATGAATGCTTGCTAGTTGCTAGTTACACTTTTCAGTCAGGATAAAAGCCCAAAGGTCTGGGTCCCTCATGACAGAATTCATCACAAAAACAAAGTTATTTTTAATGTAGCCATCACAAGTGCACGGTCTGATACCAATCTGTGGATTCTGTTCACTTTACAGCCATAGCTTTGTCTCCTGTGATATCGTCCCAACAGGTATCATAGGTAATCCACACAAATATGTGATTTCTCTTAAAAAGATGGAAATGAACACCTGAGACCTCGTTCCTTACGCATATATCCATACCCTGAGTATTTGCATGTATGACTGATACAACTCATCTCATGAAAGTCAGTGGGACTGCTAATGCTCACCCACTACCACTAAGTTAAAGCTATTTACCACCATTTGATATCAGCTTCTTTCTCAGGGTGACCCAGTTTCAACTTTACACACTTATTTAATGAAAACTCAGCTTCCCTCCAACGAGATACTACTGTGCTGGTTTAGTTATATCATGCAAACACAAGGGCTAGCTAACACGGAAAAACTTGCGCAAAGTCAGCTCAGTTTGCTGACACCACTCAGATTTTGTTCTTGCAAGGCACTTGCTATAACAAGATTTGCAATGCATTTTTTAGAACGCTTGGTTAAATTAGTATCTGCTAACTACAGTGCAACACATGCATAACAGTGTAGCAGCTCTGAAGATTTAGTAAGACATACAGATAAGCATCCATAGTGTTAAACGAAAAATACAGGTTTTCAAAAATACAAACCTTATGTCTCAAGACACCTGTTATTTACTCTCAGAATTAATGGAAAACTACCAGAAATAAAAATAGGCATTCTTATTAGGTTGTTTTTAATTTATTACTCTGTTTTGCACCATCGGCAAAGCAGACCACTCTGGCTGTGCTAAGACTGTTGCTGTCCCAAATTCAGACAGGGGGAGAAAGCCAGGCAGTACAGCAAAACCTGGATCCAATCTTAACTTGCCCAAGGTGTAGGGATGTTTGAAGGACAGCTCAGAAGAGGATAAAGGACATTAAGTGGCTCAGTCACTGATGTGACACTAAGTAGGACAGTGCAAGGTCTAAAGAAGTAAATTGTAACACGGTCTTGGTCTCCAAAGAAATTGCAGAAGTAGGAGGATAAAACTCAAACCCTTGTGCTTCAAAGGCATGAAACTCCTGCTGCTGAAATGAAGAAGGGACAATCCTGGAGTTCTTAGTAATACCTGATCCAGCAAATTTTTCAAAAGACAGAAAAGCACAGAAAACAACAATGCAGAAACACAACAGGGTTTGAAGTCACGGTTTATAGAATTCAATATTAATCAAGTTAAGGTAGAGCTTGCTATTAGAGACTATTGCTTTCAAGTTACGTCTGTTGGTGCATTTATTAATTTGGGGCTTTTTAAACATTTTCTGTACAAAACGAGATTGTTTTTAGACTTTTGGACTATACTCTGTCCTACTTTACTCGCTGTTTCCACTGAGCTGCATATAGGCTAAACTTGTGAGCGCTCCAGACTGAAGCTGTCTGTTCAAAATACCAAGTATGCTTTTGGCAATCAAGACCAATAACAATGCACAAACAAGGACTCTGCATTTGTAACGGAAAGACATTATGTACTTCTAACTTGCATCCTCCTGCCCAGGACCCCTAGGGAACAGCCCTGCCACTGGTAACACCGCAACAGAGAGCAGCCCTGTCCATACCCCTTTCCCTAAGGCACAGGACATTTCCCTTTTCACTCTCTGCATCAGAGACAGGTGAATATCGTCCCCTCACACCAACAGTCTCATACAGCTGACAATTCCCAAAAGAGGAGCCTTTGAATTATTAACCAGGCATTTGTACGGCTGAAATACCAAGAAGCCAAGACCAGGGTCATGAACCAACCATTCCAACTCCTTCCTCATTATAAATTGGTTGCAAACATTTCTACTTACTCTAACAGTATGAAGTTGGAAGTCATGAGTGAGCAGAGCAATTCCCACGGCAGCTGGATAAACCCTCCCTTCCCAATCTGTTACAGCTGTAACAAGATATACGTGGAGAAATAATGTTGATCAAGGTGGAATAATATTTAGAGCAGAATGTCAGGTTCAGCCACAAATAGATTTGCTTGTGGAAGCAGCTGCTCCATCCATTAGAATTTTCTAATAAACTGTTATGAAGATTGACACCTTGGAAGTAATTAAGTATTAGGTATTTTTAGGTAATTACTGCAGCAATAACATAAGACGTGCTCATTTTCAGAATGAGGAATTATCTGTAGCTCCCATTGCTGTGCTCCTTTTAATAATTCATAATAGTTTTGAGACCAATGATTATTTTTGATTACTCCAGCTTTTCAACTTCCCAAACAAACTAATAGGAGTAAAAGAAACTGTTTACAGTCTGGGGGAAAATCCCATCAGTTTAACTTTAGCAGGTTATATGGGACTTCTTGGGGAAAGGAGCACACAGAAGGCAGGATGACAATGCACTGATGAACAGCAAGAGATCCATATGAAAAGCAAATACCTTTAAGTCAAGATCCTGTGTAGAAGGGCAGGAAAAACAGTACAGCAACAAAAGTAGCCATCAGAAAATGATTTCTTGTTAACAGGCATGCTCCCACATTTGTTAGGATACTCAGACATTGACTCTAATGAGGAAGGCATGTTTTCATACAATTCGTGCTAACAGCTCTTGGACCACCACCCAAACCAAGCTCCCCACCTTCTCCCTTCCACTGACACCTCAACTCTGAGCTCAGACTTGTTCCCCAAGTCTCTTGAAGGGCACAAAGTTCATCCTGGATGTTCACTCACCAGGCTGCATTTGCAGAGTGAGCCATTAGGCAAACCAGCCTTGACCCACGCTTATTCGCACAGACAGAAATCAGCAGCAATCTCATTTGGAGCCACACAATTACAACGGCACACAGAGACAGACTCAGGTTCGTGCTACTTCCAAACAGCATTTTAGCTGGGAATTGCAAAAAAAATACAAACCCAAAACTTCACACAGATACACTTGTTATTTTTGCTATAAACTGCCCAGCTAAACAACAACAGGCTTTCTGTGAGGTTGTTGCAATAGGATCTCAACAAACGGATGGCTTTTTTCAGTTTAGGAAAGCTTACCTGTGATCATTCTGCAGAGGAAGCGTGCCTATCCTGAAGCTACTTTTAAGAGAAGAGTGACGAGGCAAGATTTCAGTGCTGTCCTGCTCCTGTACGGTGTCACGACTTCAGAATTCATACTAGCAGCAGTGTCCTGCATCCACCACTTGAAAGAAGGGACGCAGCATTGCCAGCGGGCTGGGGCATGCCGTCATTTGGACCCTGCCAGGACAAGAGCAGCTGTGCTCAAAGAAACTGCTCTGCCATTCTAAAAGAAATTTTGAGATTTAAAAAGTAAATAAAAATCAATACTCATCAATTAGACAGGAAGTCCATAGTCTAAAAAATACTACTGAATGAAAAAAAGCTAAGGAAAAAAAAGAAATGGTCTTATTGAAAAAATTTGCTTCAATGGTTTTAAGACTACCTTAGAGTGGCTTTGGCCTTTTTATTTTCAGTAAAATCTGGAAGTTTGTTTTGTATTATAACTTAAATGCACTTTGAACTGAAAATACATTTAAAAAAAAACTTTTCAAAATGAGAAATTCACTGAAACTAACCATTTTCCCATAAACAGGCTTGACTTTGACAGAAAATGTCAGCATAAAACATACCCATCAGCTCCATTCTGAACTGTGGGGCCTCCTAATGATCAGATATTCCTAATTTGGCCTTCTCAAAACATTTCTGTAGTGCCTAACCGCCCAGGGACTCCCAGACATCCTTTTTCAGCAGCATGGTCAGTTCATCGGTGTTGCTTACAGTCAGGATTTACAGCTGTTGCCCACTCTGCCCTCCTGGCAGGGCTGCTCATCAGGAAAGCTCAGACTCCTTCTCTGCAAAGATGGGAGTATTTGTGCTTGGGATGGATAGATATAGTTAGATTAATTCCCACTTTGTCTTCATTTGCTTCCATCACACCAAAGACAAATATCTAGCCTGTACACAGCCTCTGCCCAACCCCATTAACATTTGGTTACAATAGGCACCAAAGGAGAGAATAACAGCTCCTCATTTATTTTAAAGTGTTTCCTGGTTTGTTTTTAAAATGTACCATCTGTGCTTCCACCATGATGTGTTAATGAAACACAGCTCTTGTTTTTTTAAGGCACAAAAGTGATTTTAAACGCACCCGTAGCCAGGAAGCTGAACCCAGCAGTTGCAGCTGCAAATGTACATACGCTCACGGGAAGCTGGAGTAGTGCGAGGTGATGGTGTATCCGCCTGCCACCCCTCCGCCGGGGTCAGCTCATCTCCACGGCTGCCAGGAGATTTCTGGAGAAGGTTGTGCAAAATGCACCAGCAACATCCAGCGTCTTTTACAATTAAGACGTAATGAGGCCAAGGAGATTTTAGTATCCATAGATTTCAAGTAATGGTTGGATTCAAACAGCTGGAATTGAGACACACTCTCACAGATGGTTCTTGTGTTTGTTTTAACCAGCAGAATTTGGGATAAACGTTTCTTCAGGATCCCAAGGCTCTAATAAAGTTGCATTTCCCCTAAGCTCTATTTTTATTTCCATTGCTACATGAGGTACCTTGGCATCTGCAAGACAAAACGGAAAGGCTTACAAAGTGGATCAAAGTGTAGAATTAGGGCACAAGTTGACTCTTCAGATAAACATACAAAACCTGCAACTAAACTGTGCTTTGGAGAGAAATTTGAAATTTTATTAAATCTGTTTGGTGCTCTCTGCCAGTGTGTACTCTAGACAGAAACCCAAGATTTTTATCCTGCTTAAGCAAGCAGTAGAGGTAGTTAAATTCCAGACAAATTCTCTCAGACCAAAGTCTCGCAAGCGCACCTCCACAGGAGATAACCCAGATTACGCTAACAAAGCAGCGGATTAACTTCTTTTTCCGCAAATGGTAATGCTGTTAAGAATAACAGCATTTAAAAAATACAAAGCCAAATGACACTGTCATGGCTAGCAAAAGCCCATCAGTGTTGTGCAAAGATTACTCTTATTAAATAGTAATATCTCTGTCTGCTAAGAAATTACTTTCTTCTGCGGGAGCCAGAGAAAGGAAAGGAGGAGGAGGAGGAAGAGAGAGTGGGACAGAGGCTTTAACTTCTGCCTTTAAAGGCACTGTTCTATTTGGCTTAAGTGACAAAGTTGTGCCTCTAAAGAGATGAAAATCTGAACCTAATGTCAGCAGTCTGCCTTCTCCTGAGGAACAGTGCCACGAAATCCGACATTTTTTACCCGTAAGGTGAAGTGGTACCAGTTATCATGGGAGAAAGGTAAATAATAATGTTTCATGTCTAGATCAAAAATTAAATAAACTCTGAAAAAGCAAAATGTGAGATGCTGCATGCAAAGTTTTATTCCACATTAAACATGAAACAAACCTACTATAAACACGGAAGAAAAAAAACCGCTTGAATTATGCCTGAAGAGGCTTTGGCCATATGCGGTGCAGTATCCAGAAATTTCTTATTAGGCTGCTATGGCACTGTTCCATTTGTTAAATTATTTTATGTTAGTGAGAATGATTAGGTTTCTTGTGCAGTTATTGGGACCCAAAAGGCACCTTTATTTACCTCATTTATCATGTACAGCAGCATTCAGCTGAAGTGTAGAGGTAAACAATTTTAAATAGCAATACTCTTGCTAGAACGCAGTCATCTTGACCACAGGAGCTTTGGAAAAATGCAGATTTAAACTGTTCACATTACTGTTTTATATGCATTTCAGTCTGAATTACTAACTTATCACCAAGCTCAGCAATAAAGAAACACGGAGAGAAGATATTAAATATTTATGCCTACAGTACCTTACAAGTTTTCATCCAAATATTAATTGTAAAACAAAAGCACAACTGTTTCAGCTACCAGGGGTGGGAAAGGCAACACTTAAAGCCAACCTGACAGTGCCACGGCCAATTTAGTTTGGAGTGCTTAAAGAACTGTTAGCTCAAATTAAATTTGGGGAAAGAAAAAAAAAAACTTTGAAAATATATATTGAAAATACTCGTCAATCGCTCTGAAATCAGAATCCGCCAGAACTATTAAATTGCTTGCATGTTACAGGGTAAAAACAAACTAGGGACATTATCTCCCTACCTTGACTCCCCAGCATTACCCTGAATTAGTGTCACAGTTTGCCTCAAAATTCAACCCCAGTGATATCCATTTGGTGCAGGCTGCACTCACAGGGCTGGGGGTACCTCAAATGCCTGAGTGCACAAAATCCAGGTCGAAGCATCCGGCACGGTCTCCGGCTGTGCCCCAGGCAGGACGACGGGCATCCGGCACGGACCTCCGCTCACTCTCTTGGTAGACACTGCTGGAGGCAGCAGCGAGGTCCGTGGTGCTGACGTGCCTGCGGAGCTCGGCAGCAGCACAGCCAGCAGCCCCTGATGACGGTCATCCCTGTGGATGAATGAACAATCAGTAAAGATAACAAGAACCCAACCTCTCCTTCCATTTCATCTCTCTAACCATCACAGCTACCCCTTACATTATGCTCAGGCAAATCTCCACTTCCTTCTCCTTCCCCTCCTGCTGAACTATGTGGCATCTGCTGTTTACTTCCCAGGCCACTTCTGGCTCCCATCCTTTCTTTTTTATGCGCCTTTTGATGTCTTAGCCCTGAACTAGAGAATTACTGCAGAACTGCTCACTCCTGTGCTAGGACTGACTAAAACCATACTTAGGATAAAGGGCCTGGGAAGGGGGAGTGTTCTAGCACCACTTTTAGAAATATCAGTTCTGAGGTCTACAACCCCTGTAATTCATGGTGTTATAGCTTACAGCTCTCATACCTTCCCTCATACCATACTATTGCATGGTACCCTGCAATACTCCACTGGTGTTACTGCATTTACCTTCAGTTTATCCAGTAGAGTAAACTGTGCTGAAACCTCAGTTTACTCAGGCACTCGGGACCCGACTCACCAGAGGTCACTGGGACATCTGAGCACCAAGTCTGTCATCCCCAAACCCCGATTCATGCCCACGGCAGCTACTCTCCCTTCACAGTGCCCAGCTCAAAGCCCCAGGCTGCAATCACCCCCTAACTTTGGTAAAAGCAGCTCATCGCCCAGCCTTACAGCTCTCGGGCAACTTCTGATTCACCACGGCTGAAACGAGGCACCCACGTAGCTTTTAAACTGTGTATCATCTACGGAGAAAGTGCTTCCCCACGTACGCACCAACAGCCTCACACCAGCCTGGGGAAAGGTTGATGGGGGTCACCGTGCCGAGGACTCCACTGAGCCAGCACCGGCACAGCTCAGCGCTGTTATTCAGCCAAAG
Source organism: Gymnogyps californianus (assembly GCF_018139145.2). Classification (NCBI taxonomy): domain Eukaryota; kingdom Metazoa; phylum Chordata; class Aves; order Accipitriformes; family Cathartidae; genus Gymnogyps; species Gymnogyps californianus. Next base: position 19,927,976 of record NC_059479.1, read on the forward strand.
AGTCATCACAACCTCTTGTCCATATGAGATACATCCAGCCAGTACTTTCCGCCAGGTATAAACATGACTGGCTCTGAAGAGAAACTCCAGGGGAATCACAAACCTTCCAGGAGACTTCTTTTTCCCATGCTGCTGCAGCAAGCTCAACTAAAGGACACACAACAAGCCATCAGCAAAACATCACTCAGACCCTTTTAAATGTCAGCAACACTTAGCATTGAAAATAGATTTCTTGGTTACTAATGAGTAAACATTACAGAAAATGCTAAAAAAGTTAAATAACCTTTAGCATTATATTCATTTGGAAATAAATATATTAAAACATGTTTGGGGCATATATTAGAGAGTTTATTCTGTGACAAGGAATGTTTATTAACTCTGGGGTGCCGGGTCATTCTTCGGAAATTATTATGTACAGATTTAGGCATCTGAAACAACAGTAACACTCCAGAGAGAAACTAAAAAAGTCACACACAAAGCCCATGTAGTTGGCGAGATTTTTGTTAGCTACTGCTTTATAATGACTTGTGTGCCCAAGAAAAAGAGGCAGCGGAGACCAGGGTAGTGGGGAGAAAGCACAAGGAAACCTGAATGCATCCTGCATGAACACCAACAGCTACTTAGAGGCTGTCTTGGATTTGCTAAAAAGGACTTAAAAAATGCAAAGGCAAGAGAGAAAGTGTCTGTCTCCCACTGTTCAGCTCCTGCCATGCTTAATAAAATGGATCTTTATGCGTTTTTTTTTAAATAAAAAAGTGCATCAAACATAAATGAGTCCTTTTATCAAATTTTACTAATGGAAACAACGCACACGACTCCATATTTGACCAAGTGCTTACATCAGAAAGGGTAGCAGCAGACTGCCAGGCAGTACACTCCATGTTATTCTCTGCTTTTGGCCCCTGACTTTCACAAACCTTCGTCAGCTATAAAACCTTCAAACTTCACCCCGGTTTCACACATGGAACAGCAGAGACCCAAAGGCCGTGGGTGCAATTTCGGAGTCATCGCCCATCAGCCAGCTTGTCTCTCCTGCAGTAAGATGTTGAAAGGGTAAGAAAGCAGGGTTGTACTTCTAATAAGGAGATTTTCATAAATCCCATCCTCCACTGACAAAACAAGAAGCAGTGGAAATCCAGAAAAAGGACTACCTAAAACCAGTGATCCATTGTCTATGACTGTTCCTATTAAAGAACGTGTGCAGAAGGGAGGAAGTGATTTTCTTTCTAGATACACTTTCCCAGTACTTTGGAATGAGATTTCTTTATGATTATTTTATAATCATATGAATATTCTGAATAATTAGTCCCATTTCATCATTCTGTATGTCTTCCTGTTTATCCTCCACTAACAGTTTTGACCCCCATTGTCCAGTTTCACTCAAATAACGCAAAGGGTTTGAACCCAAGTGGCTGTGAAGAGACAGACTCTGATAGCTTCATCAAGGGAAAGGGGGTACCATGGACTTTGCCTTTCAGACACCAGAAAATTCATACAAGTGAGACGTTAGAGATGTCCAAACTGCAGGAAAAAGTCTTCAAAAATTACACATACACAGGGGAAATTTAAGCACAAAATACAAATTCACAGAAAACAAGGCTTCGTGAATACTGCTGTTTATGGAAAATACTGGTTATAGTAGTGAAAGCCCCATTTTGGAATCAGTTAAGAAATCCCCAAGTGCTTTGCTGATTTGGTTTATCTTGGTTTCAGGCAGATCTAGACAAGCTGTGCCACCAGAGAGACTTTGCCCAGCATAAAGACATTAGATTGGTGTATTGCAATAGGTCAGCACACGCGGGGGTACAGGCAAGTACCTTCTAGCGTCAGCCAGGTCCAAGGCTTTGTGGCAGACTTGAAAGCAGGGAGCAGAAGCAAACAGCAAATGAATTCACTGTGATTCTCTGCAGCTTCACACACATACACAGACGTACTGACACATTAGCCCAAGTCTCCGCAGCCTGACCTGGGAACGATGGTTATAGCAAAGCAGGTACCACTTTGTACCAGCCACAGCAGGGACTGCAGCTCTTCATCATGTCATTTTCTTAAAGGTGGTCTGTTCAATCAGAGAATGTCTTTTACAGTAAGTCACAATTATTTTTTACAAGAAATAAAAGCTTAGTGCAATCTGAAAGAAATAAAGCTGGTCTTTGCTGAAAAAGCTTATTATAAAGGCAACCTGTGTGGGTGAGGAGGGGAGAAAGCCAGCTAAAATGGGCTGAAGAGAAAAAAAAATCAAAGAATAGTTGGGATAAATGAAGTGCAACCTCTACTTCAGAGATTAAATTATTAATTACTCCTGAAGAAAGCCCTGTGTTTACCTCACATATGTTCAATGCCTTAACAACGGCCACCATCAGCGCTGCATTATAACAGCAGAGCACACACTTAGCTGGAGCTCAGGCTTATTGCATTACAGTGGATTTTAAATACTGCTGCTCCTCAAAGGCAATGATATGGGGTCAAGAACATAATACCCGTTGCAGAGAAATCTAATTCCAAAGCTGGAAAAGTCTCTTCCCACCCCAAAATGGCTTTAGGTATTGAAATGAATCCTGTATTACAGCTCAGCTTTGGTCAAAGTAGAAATTCTGACAGATTTATTACTACCTTATCAAGTGACTTCATGGTTTCAAAAAATACATATATTCTTCTAAAATCCATTTATCCAGACAGAATTCAATAGTTACATGAAGTATGCTCATTTAATTGAAATTTGCTCCTAGCATGTGACTCTAGGGCTCTCTCCATCCGCAGCACCCCACTGACGCGTGTGTCCTTTTATTCCTGCCGCCTATCTTCCACATTCATAGGCCCACTTAAAATCATGTTCAGGCACTTTCCTTTATGCCTTTACATTCTCAGAAAATTGCTTTTTAACTTGGGTCAGCTTCAATTTTAACTTTATTTTTTAGGAAATGTTTTTAATCTGCAGCAGCCCAGCATTTATATACCTCATTTTACAGTGCTACTCTTGAAGAAATGAAGGAAGTGGCCGAGGTCCCATCACCCCAAAGCAGCCAGCTATGTTCATCGAACGCGCTGTGAGGCTCTCGGGGAGACAGAGCAAATAGGTTGTAATTTCAGCTCAGGCCCTCCTCAGCCCCCAGCACGAGGCAAAAATACTGCTTGGTAATGCTACATTTTAGGACGTGCTCTCCAGCACGCGCATGTCCATAGGCCCATTGAACCAGTTACTGTCTCAAAGCATTTTACTTATACAAACTTGCTGATTAATGAAGAAAGCGAAAAGCCCTTCCAAGAGCTAAGGACAGCCCTAGAGAAGGGTAAGCAGAAATCACCACTCAGCTAAAAGCTTTCAGTTGCACTAGTACACATCCGAAATGATTTGTTCAATTCAGGTCACCTCAAAACAAGCTGACGAGGTGCCACAGGAGTCTCGGGTGAGCAGGGAGTCCGCAAGGCAGCTTTACACAATCCCCCTCCAGCCGCAGGCGAGGTGACATCAGGGCTCTGGGAGCACTCACAGACAGCACAGGGGGAAGAGAAGGGTCTGACAGAAGGGAAACCAGAAAAGAAAACTTAAGAGATCCGGACTGAAGTTTCAAGTCACTGTTAACTACTGCACATCTCAGCCCATTACCTTACTTCAAAGGTTGGCTGTAAGATGCATTAGTATTTACAATACACTTCTTGGCAAGGGGTATAGCAGGACCATTACAGAAAGAATAATGCTTGATTTGGAGTAGCTACCTGCCGTCCCCACTCCTCTTAGCACAAGATACCAGCAGAGACTGTCCACTTTTTAGCAGAATGTATTTAACGTGGCTTGCTCTGTGCCAGAGACAGAGAAGAAAGGAGTCCAGAAGTGGGAACAAGAGAGCAGCTGTGGTTCCCAATCACCTGCTCTAACTATAATAGACTTCCAATAAACGTTTCATATCAGGATCCAACAGACAGCACTCCTCTTTGTTTCCAATTCATAACCAGCAGGTATTTATTGCAAAGAAATAACGCAGAATAAGCAGAGATACTAAGAAACCAGTGTTGCATATAAATGAAGGAAGACTCCAAACACAAAACAAAGCTTTGACTAAAAGCGCATTACAAAAGAAAATCCTGACAGTTGTACAAATGATTGAACATAACCGATTCAAGGATGTAGGCTACAGACTGAGCTTCTAAAAGTTAACTAAGAAGCTTTTTAAATACATGTTGTACTGTTTTCGGTTCCTGTAATATATTATTAATATAGAGGAGCTGATGCTTCATATTTCTTTTTGTCCACTTCCAATCACAGTGCCAAGCACACTTATCTGAAGGACATTATTTTAATGAAGTCATTTATGCCCTTAAAAATTAATATGTCAGAGCAGTTAAAGTCTAGTGACTGTAACCAAACCAAATAATGCATAATGGAGAAATGTAATGAGAAAAAAAATACAGCCTGAAGTCAAGGTTAAGTAGTTAACCTTAGGAAAAAAGTGAGAGGGAAAAGAAAAGCCAACACCAATTATATGTCCCCTTGACGTGCCATAACGGATACCATTACATTGTCATCACACCACTGTACACAGTTGTGAATTAAGATTTTTAACTATGACTGTACTGTACACTGGAGGCACCAGGAGTTTTATCTTCATTTGAGGAGATAAAAATGATGCTCTTGTGGTCTAGAAACACATGACCTAAGAGAAGCCCCTTTAGCAGCGCAGTACCAGAGCTTCTCGGAGAGCCACAACTAAAACTGTCCTTTTTGTAGTAAAGAGTTTCATGCAAGCTCAATATACTGCAAAAATATGATGAAACATTCACTCTTCCTGTTCTTTAAGCTAAGTCATATAGAAACTGCTCTTTAATTCCATCAGCACATGAAAATATTTCATTCATCATTTGCATAAAGCCATAAGATACTGTTACTGCAGCAGCTCCTTAAATTAGAACAGCTCCAAGTCAGGGCTTCCTGTCTTTAAATAAATTCAGCTTTTCCCACATTCAGGTAAAACTGAACCAGGTACATCCCTCCAGCCCTAAAATGCCAACAACGTGAGCAGCAACAACACAAAGTGCACATGTTGATACACTACTACTTCATCCCCTTTCTTGCCATAAAACTTTCTTCATTGAATGCCATCATTTGAATAATTTTTAACAGAAGTAGAGTTAGTCCCCTGTGAAATGAAAGGAAATGCTCACATCCAGAGCTGAGGTTCTTCCCTGCAAGCTCCAGGAGATGCACCGCCTATGAATTCACTGCCCTCCTTGGGCAGTGGAGGGCGATTCCTAGCTAAACATGCAGGAAGTCTAAATACATGAAGATTTGGAAGTCTGGATCTCTGTCCAGATTTCCTGATATCCAACATCTCCCACCCCACTCCCAACAAACTGACAATATTTTTCTCTCCTGCAGAGAAAGACCATGTCCATTGGAACCCGTGCATCAGTCAGTAATCTAATACCACAGCAGTTCACGTAAGCTACTGTTCACATAGGGGTTGATTTCTTCATTATTAGCTGCAAATGTTTCCAGACAAGAAAAGCATAGTCATATTTGCAGAACCCATCACAGATCTTTACGTGTTCTTCTTCTTGGCCCATGGAATTTACTAGTTTGATCAACTTCCTTCCCCTTTCAAAGCAGCTTAGCAGTCTCAGAGGTGCATCTCCAAACTGGGTTAATGTACCTCCAGAACATTCATAAGGTAAAGAAATGTAATTTAATTTGTGATTGCATAAACTAGTTGCGGAAGCCTCCCAAGAAGCCTGAGTTTTCATTTCTTTCATAGTAGACATTTAATTATATGATAATTACTTACAGCTTGCAGCTCAGCTTCTACTTTTATGAAATATAAATTGCACTTCACTCAAAAGTGCGGGATGAGCATTTAAAAGGCTTCATTAAGTAGGTTTTAAGATTTTCCTGACGACTTTCTTTAAGCTGTGGAAGGGAAAGCAGATGTACCTGTAAACTGAAACTTGCTTCACAGAAGAACAAAGTAGAACTGCTAATGTAATACCAGGATGGATGAGCCTTTACAAGAAAAAAAACCAGTAACTTTTAACAAATACCTTTTTTTTAAATAACAAACAAAGTATTTCTGTCAAGCTGCATGATGAAAGGGACCAGGAGGGAAGAAGCAGTATTGCCAGCTCTCAGATATGAACAATAAGGCTCTTTATTCCAAATTTGCAGTGCTTCGAAACCTGAGGTTGTGTCAGACCCACACTGTCATTAAAGCAGATGAGCCAAAAATTTCAACTCATTTGTAGCTTCTTAAAAGCCTAGAAAACAGGAATTATGAAAGCAGAAAGATGAAGACAAGAAAAATAACTTCACCTGAATTTATGTATTGTAATTCTGTGACTGGTTTGACCTCCCTCTTCATTCTGGACCATTAGGAGATGACCACACTGGTACTTCTGCTCTGTCATATCTTCACAGTACTGCAAGCTCGGACCTAGAAAAAAGGGATGAGGACACAAAATCACCAAAGGCAGAGGTCCTGGCTGCTACAAAACATTGTGCAGGTGTTACTGTTATCTGGTGGCCATATTAATACCACACAGTGATAGCAGAAAGGTGCTGTTTGCTGCAAATCCTGAAGGAAGCCATCAATCAGGCAGGCAGTCTTCTGCTGCAGGGTTGTGGCTCTTTCCCTCCCAGGCAGGAGTGGCGAGCTGAGGAAGGTGCTAAGATATGAACTCTACCTTTTGAATCTCCAACAGGTAAGTTTTTCTTATTTTAAAGTTTAGCAGTTGGGTATGCCCATACTATTAACTACACCTGGATTCACTAAACATGAATATACAAAATGAGATAATAAAACTAACATACACAACCTGCCTGTAAATTCTGGGAAGAATTTGTTCCTGGAGAAAAGAGAATGCACAGAACTGCACAAGTCCTCTCTGCAATTGCATCAGGGTGCCATAGGAAAAGCAATCAAGTACAGTCATTAAAATTTGTCTGTTATTTCCAAAGATTGCCAAAAAAAAAAAAAGAGAAGATTAAAAAACCAGAAATCTAAGCCACCTTTTGAAGGAAAGGCAATAAAACATTTGTTAGGAACAGAAGGTACTCCAAAGTGAAAACTGAAGAATTCGTAAAATTCACTAGCAAAGTCCTGCCCACCAACAGCTGAATTTTAGTCTTCTGCAGTAACATGACCAACAGATGACCTGCATTCACACCAGCACACTGCAAGTCAGAACCTGGCCTGTACCTTCTCCCAGCTCAAGACAAAGACAACAGAGTGAGAAGTCCCTCTTGGCAGTTTACAGTCACTTCCACCAGCTAGAACAATAAATCCCAAATGAATGCGGACAAAGACAGAGCTTCTTTCTTAACTGAAACAAATCACATTCTGGCATTAAATGTCACTAGTAGCTGTTGATGGCATTAGGCACAGGAACAGAAATTTGCATAGGAATTATTATATGGTGCATCCCCCTCCCTATAATGATGATGGTCTCCCAGTGACTTTTGCAGGAGCTTTCAACTGATTTGTTTGGAAGTAGATCTAGATAGCACAACTGTTCAACTGAGACACCAGAGTGAAAACAGACTGTTGGCTTCAGCTGACTTGGGAGATCTATAAATAAGTACGCTGTTTCATAGTAGCTAAGTGTGTTAAGTAGTTCTGATATGTTAAACTTAATATTTAATACACTGTCAAAGCAGTTCTGTGCTTTTGTGTATCCTATATTCAAGATGGACCAATTGCTTAAAACATGTTGTCCAGCATCTTACTCTCCCCAGCAAACCTAAAGGGTGAGGTCAAGTGACAGTCTATTGCAGAGAAGTATGGCACAGCTATTGTCTGCCACCATCCAAGTCTGTGCCACAGTGGAGAAGATAAATTCTCTCTGAAACAGAAACACAAAACTGGGGACTTGCCTAGACCAGGGCACTCTTAAGGAAGCTAATCAGATCTAAAAAACACAAATTGAAAGGCTTGGTTAAACTGCATTAAGTCCTTGTGTGGACACTCTCACTCAGAATTAAAGTACCCTTAATTCAATTGAGGTTTATTAATTTCCAAGGGAAAACTAAGCTTACCAAAATTTTAGTCACTTGAATTCTGAACAAACAAGTCTACCCAGAATTTGATCATTTGGTTTAAAAGCTACTTCGGAATAATTTTCTTAAGGGCTCCCATCTAGAGCAGCATTTGCAGACTGCGGTGTCTTTACAGAGACTGCAGTACTGAGCACTCACATTACCTCAGAGTCACCTCTGTGCAGTAAGTGAATTCAGTTTACTATGCTTGTCCTTCCTCTGGAGATGATAAACCCCAAAGAGATACTTTTAAGGGTGACTGTGGGCAAGCAGCCCCACAGACACCGATCTCTACGTACAGGCCGGGAACAGTGCTCCTAACTCACTGCCGTCTGGAGTCAGCCATGATGCAGTGGAGAATATGAGAGCCAACACCCCACAGCAAGGTGGGCCTTGTCTGGAACAAGCAGAGAAGTTCATCTTTATTTTATATAGTTTACAAAAGGGCATAAAATGCCACGCCATTTCATTCTGAACAGCTTCTTCCATTATCTACTGCAGCACGTAGCACTTAGCAGCTAAATAACAGCAAAGGAAGGAAATTAAGAAGTATAGAGGAGAGAAAGGAGTTGTAATTCCAGCTGAGACGTGAAGTGAATCGAGAGACAGTGAAAGGCTGCTTTACGTAGGACTGAACATATCTGCTGTACCCTTAATCACACCAACACAATCTGCTGGGGTCAGGCTCTCATATACTCTCATATTGATCAGTAACGTCTCAACTTGTGGAAATCAGCTTAACACTGAAACAAAAGCTACCTGCTGGGCTGCAGCATATAAAAATTTAAAAATATTTTGTGAGCACAAAAGCTGCACTGAAGGGCAGTGGTTTTGTGGGCTGCCCGGCAGCCTGGAAGGGCCTTTCCCACAGGGAAAAGGCCACCAAGAGCTACTGTGGGGCCCAACACACTTTCAGCCGCACACATTGCCTTGAAAGGGGACAATGACTTGAAAGGATGCCTGCGTGGAGCCCTGCGTCTCTGGAAACTCCCCGGGCACGGCAGCAAGGCTGAGCATTGGTGCTTGAGGAGGGACCCCACAGCCGCAGCCACTCCAGGGCCAGAGCTAAAGCCTAAGAAAAGAAAGACGGCATGGGCAAGCCCCTCTCCAAAACCACATCTTACTTCTCTGGTGCAGTAAATGCCCATATGAGTACTTTGTCCTCTAGATCGTGTTGTCCTCCACCCAGTGTCGCATCCCCCCTTGCTTATGTCTTCCACAGCTGCTTTTCTGGAACTTGTTTCATGTCCAGAGAGGGAAGAGGTGCGTCAAGGGACAGTGGGACATCACTGCCTTCTCTGTCCTGACCTCTCTGCACTGCTCCTGTTTCCATCGTAGCCCATGAGTATACAACAAAACTGATCCTTCACCAGAAAGATCATTCAGTGAAACACTTTGAAGACAGTGGGGAGGTAAGGAGAAGGTCTGATCACGCAGCCCCATAAAAATAAAAAGTTTCTCTTGATCTCAGCTGCTGCAGTTCCATTAAATCTGGCTGAAATTTTGCATCTGCAACAACTGCACAATTAAGACTACAAGAGATAAAGTTGTAATTTAAATCTATAATTAAAACAAAACTTCTAAAGAGCAATATTTTATTCTTCCCAATCTGTGCTTCTAACTTTTTATCAGTTCGAGGCATTTTTAAGGCCCATGGTAAGACGTAACGGCACACCGTTCCCAGGAAGTTGAGTGGTAGGGCCTCAGACAACATCTGCGATCAGGCAGGTGCACTTTGTGCTCCACTGAAGAATGTCCCATTTTTCATAGTTGGATACTGCTGGGGAACCTCATTAGAAACCAAATTACTACCTGCATCAGGTTTACACTAATGTATTGACATCTACAGCACTTGTTAAATGAACCGTAAATCCAATACACTAAAGTCATTTTCAACTGAATCAAATCAGGTTTCAGTCAAAAGAATTACAATTGTTATATACTTAATGCTTGGCACTTTCCTGGTGTCTCCAGCTAGATCATTTCAGACACAGAGAGAAAATTGTAAACCTGTGAAACAGTGCAAGCTAAATTGGACACACTCCAAGCATACTAAACACAGTGCTAGGAGTTTAAGGATGATAATTGGCTCTAATTGACTAGTTGGTAAAGCTATCCAGGCATCCACAGGCAGGCTCCTTACTAATCTGTTTTCAACATGCTATTTTCTTCTCCTTAGTTAATTTATACTTTCTTATTATAAACCATATTGTTTGCATTTCCTAGCATCTTTGCTTTTTAAATCTTTAACTCTTTGTTCCACTCGGAAGTAATGGCTTCATGGGAATATGGTCCCAGCTGCAATATATAAGGAAAAGGCAGAGCAGCAGCACCATGCACAGCCTTCCTCAGACCAATTCAGTCTCAACAGGAATCAAAGTGCCTTCCAGGCCTTGGGATGCAAATTCACACTCATGTGTTGTCTCTTCCCCTAACAGCCACGACTGGTCTTCTTTTAATACCGATTTAGAAAACCTTGACCTATCTGTGAGGACAGCATTAACCCCTTATTTCCTTTTCACTTAAGGGACAGATGATTTCTCAGTAAATCCAGCACTACCATCCAGTGCCTGGTTGTAGCCACGTGCACGGTACAAAAGGGGATGCCAGCAGAGAGAACAAAGCCAGTTTCCCTCTGCCCTGCTCCTCCAGCCTACCCCCACAGCTTGTTTATCAAAGACATTTGAAAGACCCAATTCAAATTCAGTACAGCTATGAGTTTGAACTAGCAGATTTGTCCAGCTAGATTTTCCTCCAGCCTGATACAGACACTTTCCCTAAGTGGCCTTAGTTCTGCTTAATTTGTTTCTCAGAAATGGAAAACAGCAAAATGGAAATTAAAAAGGAAATATATATGAGCCAGACCCTCTATCAGCATAAATCCATCCTGGTACCAGTGAATTACACTGACACTCGGTGTCTGAGGACCAGCTCCTGATCAAGAGTTTATAGAGATTAAATTCATTTACTAGGCCAGACTCTAAACAACCTTCTCTGGTCTGTTGCTATCTAAATCCCAGGCAGATTATCTGTGCATGTACTCCTCCTCCCACTTGTGTGGAGCAGTGCTGTCTCCGTGGTATTCTCCAGCAATAAAGACGTGCCCCTTGGAAGAAGCAGCCACACAAAAGAATAAAAGGCCACATTAAATTTATGCAGCCTGGAAGCAGTTCTGCTGATCAGCCAGAAATCAATTGGTGACCTTCTATTATGTGAAGAAATAACCTCAGTAGAAAGGGTGGAAACTACTTGCTTCCATTCATGCACAGAGCTGGATTGTCTGGAGAGCTAAAGCTGTCCAGTTGGATAGTGCTCTCATACCTCTGGCCACTTTCCATCCCCATTTACCATTTTCCACAGTGCCTGTGTTGGTTTTGGCAGCCCACTGTGCTGTTCCCGGAGGAGCCTAGCAGAAAGTCATCCTGCCAGTGTATTCAAGGACACTTTTTCAATACACTGTTACTCATCTGACACATTTATAGGCTGATGGTGAAAGTGCAGATCACCCACAGGGTGCATCCCATTCCCTTCTTGTTGCTCGAACACTGGATCTGCCCCTAGAGTGGGGCTCCTGAACCTCCCAAGTCAGCCAACCGGCACGTAGTTGGCCTGTTCCCTGAACCGACCAAAACCAGAGCACAGGGGCAGGTCTTCAACCAGGAAGAGCTGATACAGTTCAGCAGAAAGCTCAGTATGTTTGCTATCAAGTGCAGGGTCAGCAAATTGTGGAAAAACATAGAAAATGCTGGTAAATTGAGGTAAAAACACAGCCTCAAGCAGAGTGAAGATGGTTAGAGTGGAAGATCACACTCACCTTGGAACAGCTTTGCTTTCAACCACTTCTTGTCCCACTCTGTTTTCCAGCATATTGTTAGTTCCTTCCTCCCCTGCGAACACGTCTTGCACACAAATTTCACATAGGCATAACTCCTTTATGTTGCTTCTTCGGACTGCTCACAGTTTGCAGCAGTGTCCATCAGGAGGTGGATGAGAACGACATGACACTGCACAAGTGGCATCAATTCACTGCAGCCATCTCTTCAGAAGGGTGGTACGTGGGAAGGCTGTGCCCTCCTCACCACATCGGAGCACCTGATAAACAAAGGGCATCAGTCCACAGTCAACACACACTTTAACTATGGTGATTTTATCCCCCCTCCCACCCTGCAAAATAAGAGAGTAGGTGCTGATTTACCAGCTGTAAGGTTGCTTGGCATCCTACAGAGCCAGCTACAGTGGGGTACCTACACTGGATGCTCAACAGACAAGCAAAACGTTAGTGGGATAATGTCCTGGTTTCAGCTGGGATAGAGTTAACTCTCTTCTTAGTAGCTGGTACAGTGCTGTGTTTTGCATTTAGTGTGAGAATAATGTTGATAACACACTGATGTCTTAGGATAAGTGCTACTTAGCAACAACTAAGTTAAGGACTTTTCAGTTTCCCATGCTCTGCCAGCAAGCAGGTGGGCAAGAAGCTGGGAGGGAGCATGGCCAGGGCAGCTGACCCGAACTAGCCAAAGGGATATTCCATACCGTAGAACATCATGCCCAGTATATAAACTGGGGGGAGTTGGCCAGGAGGGGCAGATCGCTGCTTGGGCATTGGTCAGCGGGTGGTGAGCAATTGCATTGTGCATCACTTGTCTTTTCTTGGGTTTTATTTCTCTTTTTAAAATAAAATTATTATTATATTTTATTATTATTATTATTGTTAGTATTATATTTTACTTTCGTTATTAAACCATTCTTATCTCAACCCACAAGTTTTACTATTTTTTGATTCTCCTCCCCATCCCACTGGGAGCAGGGGAGGAGCGAGGGAGCTGCTGCGTGGTGCGTAGTCGCTAGCTGGGGTTAAACCACAACAGATAACCAGCACTGTTGCTAATGCAGAAGTTATGAACGGTAGATCTCTGTTACTAAATACATAAGCTGCTATAGCATGAGAAAGAATAAAGCCTGGGATTTCACTGTAGCTGAGTCTATAACACACGTCATCTGTGAACACGGACCTGCCCCTCATGTTCTCCAGAGGATTAGGGGACCGCATGACTACATTGGGCTTCGCTTTACAGATGACAAACAAGCTGCAGGGCAAGTGGGGAACAGAGTTCAAAGAAAGCCTGGTCCATTGGGTAAGGGGAAAGAGTTTCAAACTATGTACCAACGAAAGGGCGATACCAAGAAATTGAGGTTAGTTCTGAGCCAGTTACAAAAGCTCAGAACAACGAGCGGCTATACGAGACTTCAGAAGACTAGCAGCAGATTCAAAAATCAAAGCCAATCTTAAAGTGAGTTGTAAAGGAAACACAAGAAATCCCTAACATAGTAACAGGTCAGAAAGGTTGTTTCAGTGTAGAGCTCTCCAAATACAACACAACAAACAAGCTGGTTAATGCTGTCCTGGAAGAGTCAGGATAGTTTTCTTGTAGCACAGCATCTGTACCCAACCGCAGTGCAAACCAGCCAGAGCCAACGCATGAAGTCACATAATCAGTGCAGGACAATCAAAATACCTTCCTCAAACATCTTTGAAGGAGGCTTCTGCCTGTTGAATTAGCTGCTATGTTTCAATTTATTGTTTTTGATGTCAGCCTTTTGTCTTCATCCAAACTAATTATGCCTAAATCAATGGTAATGGTAGATTTGGCATTGATTATCCCTGTAGATGCTCTCAACTTAAATTTTCCTTTTGCATACAGATAATTCCCTTGGCTATCTCCTGCCAGAGCATCGACACCTGAGTATTTCTTTAATTATTTTTATGCACATGTCATCACTGGCATTTGATATAAACTACAGGAATACAAACAGCTTCTCTATCCTATATTGCCCAGAGCCATCAGAAGATGGGCTCCCTTAGCAGTGAGCCGCTCTCTAATATTCCACTCAGAAAAGTGCATTGAAACTGGGCTGTGTTCACAAGATCAGGTTCCTCAGCCACAGACCCTGTACCAGACAAGGTGCCCAAGCAGATCATTTGTAGAGTCTTACCAGTATAAGACCAAATCTACTGATGTAATAAACTAACGTGTCTACATTTACCTTACTGGAGTGCCAACAGTTCAGAAAGGCTGGAAACCATCAGGCTTTTTGGCATAATAAAAAGACTTTTGCAGTTTTGCAGCTGCCTCTCTGATTGTCCGCCTCTCCAAGTCTTCCCTGGCCTGAAAGAAGAGCAAGAAAGAAATTCTGCAAGAAAAGCAAAGCCTACAGTGATCGGGATGACAGTTGGGTCCACCTGCTGGCATAACTACCAGAAACTTAAAAAATGTAAAGGGGTGTGTGGCATTTATGGGCATAACTGTTTTCTGTCTGTTCCACCTCTAAGTTAGGAAAAAAAAGTTGCCTATTGGAAGCGAAAGGCTCCTACGTTATCAGAGGGAATTACTGCTGTCCACCTTTTTACTCATATATAAGTCATCTAGGTCAAAAGTACCCGCTTGACTTTTCATAGAGAAAAGCATAACCAAATAGATGCAAAAATTTTTTTCTGACATTTGAAACTCAGAATGTAAAAATAGTCTCAAATAGTCCCTCTACATTTGAAAATTGTGTTTACTTCTGAGACAAACAGGATTAGTCTCAGTGACAGATTAATTTGCTTTTTGATACAGAAAAAGTGCTCTGCAGGATGAACACAAACACTCTGCAGGCTCCAGAGGATTGCAGCAGCGCATTTCACCTCCAGGTCACCGGTTCAAATTCCATCTGGGGGTAGGGACTGAAAATTTTTTAAATGTCTAATGGTTGTTCAATGGTCCATGTGAAATGAGTTTTGTGGTTGTGCCTTCACTCCAAGTAACACTACTGAGTGTCTTTGCGCTGAGGCCAAGGACTGGGCAAGAGTAGTGAGCAGCGAACCCTCATGCTTCCTCAGAGTTTCCTTTTCATAAAGGAAAGTCTGCTCTTGAGCTGGCTGTAATACAGTTGTTCAGTAACAAAACAGAGGATTTCATGGCATTGGGGCTTATCAGCTCATTACTTGTCACCAGAATTAGATTTGTTCTAAGTCAATGTTCAAGGCAGCATTTATAAGCGAACAGCACCTGTTAAAAACTAAGATGTGATTCAGTGGTGAATAGGCTATTCCCGTCTAAAAGTTTCTCCTTTTTTCCTATTTGCGGATATTTGGGTTTCTCTAAGGAAATACGTACAGTCCCAAAGCCTAGGAGACTGCAGTTTTGGAGCATTTCCAGATGCACCAGACGAAACACATTGCACCTGGAAAGGTCAGCTGTGGGCAGATGGAAATAAGCAATAAGCCATTTTTCCTTTATGTAGTCCCACACCGCCAGTAACACTGCCAGAGGCTTCATTCTGTACCTGATATGCATATTAAGTTACTTTTACTCCTGTGAGATAACACACTTACCGTATTTTAAAGGTAGAAGGCTACTTGAGATTTTCCAAATTGGAAAACTGGTTTTAAGGCCAGAACTTGAGACACTTTGTCTTAGGGAGAAGACTACTGCTCTCACGAAGGCTGCTCTGAGGACCTTAGCAAAATCACAGCGCTAATAAAAGCACTGCAGCTGGACACCGAGAGCAGCTGTCCTGAATGCGGTGCTCTGCGGGGAAGGGAAGACACTGGAGAGGGAGTGCAGAGAGGCTGCTGCGTGCTCCCAGCTTCGGGGCCTCCTAAACCCCAGCTGCAGATACCAATGTGATCCTCAAAGATCCAAGAGCCGCTCTGAGGCTGTTCTGATCATCTTCTACAAAGCGCATCGTTTCAGGATAGCTCCAGCCATACCTTTTCCCCCAATCTATGCACACGACATGGGAGAGGGGAAGAGAAAGGCAACATTGCACTTTGCCTGCAATGAGTAGAGGAAGCAAAAAATGAACTCACATGTTTGACAGATCTTGCTGTAATGCTATATAAAACAAACAGCAGATGGGGAAAAAGGTTCTTGCCCCAGCTACCCACCCATAACAATTTATAGCACCTGAGTTGGGGGGCATTAACCTGTACACGCAAAATGTGTCAGTTCTTATTATTCACTGTAAACGTGTCATAAGCATGGAAATATGCTCAGCAAGGCTACTGAGGCTGGTACTGAAATTGTAAACAGCCCATTAAATAGAAGCAGTAAATACTCCAAAGTGCTGTAGATCTTGGTCAGTTAAAAAGCACTAGACAGGCTTTAAACCTGAAAAAATACTTGGCTCCATCTAAATCCCCTTCTTGCAATCCAACCTAACTCTGCACTGCAAGAAATTGAGGGGGAAAAACAACCAGGTAAAATCCACACCAAGGCAGAAAATACACTAGCACTTCAATAACTACTGGCTTCTAGCGCAAACACCAGCAGTCAGCATGAAAAACAGGCTCCACTAAAAGACAAGAGAGGGATGAAACACAGGCAGGGGATACCTATGAGCACATATTCTTGTTCAGAACAAAGGCATATCCAAGTCAGTTCAGGGAGTAGAAACAGAAGGCTCCACTGGTGGTAACTGGTGATTTTGCATTGGAACACAGGACTATGTGGGAGGCAGAAACAAAGACAAACCAGTGAGATAGTGCGAAAAGAGGAAGAAAGCCCAACATATATAGAAATATCATCAGATGATCCTGAGTAAAGGGCCAGAAAGAGAGCAAGAGCTTTTGGAGAGCTTCTGGGCTGCCAGGAGGCTCAATGCAGCACTACAAACTCTGCATTCCTTGTCCCACCACCTATTTCCCATTTGAATGGATATTAACCCTTAAAACCTCGATTTCTTTGGCTATCAAAAGGAGTAAGAACATTGCTTGTGTCTCAGAGGTATTGTGCTCAGGATAGGTGCAAAAGAACTGCAAATCTGCTAGGAATGTAAACAGTGCAGCTGATCCCTCCCATACGTATCTGCAACACTAACAAGGACACCTGACTGCCAGCTCTGTATTTCTGGGAGCTGATGGACCTCCAAACAGTCATAGCAGCCACACAAAGCCCCATAAAAAACAGAGATAGGAACCTTCAGTTAGGTCATGCCTGAGCCCCACATTATGCCAAGTGCTTCAGACCTACGTTTAGCTTTAAGTGACTCCCTTTAAGGGCAGATACACTCAGGCTCTTCCCCTCTTCATTAACTGCATGTATTTTCCAGTCACAGAAAAGCTACGTTGCCTTACAATTTCTTTCTTTAGAATAATTCTTTTACTATCACAGAAGTAATAATGAAGAGAGTCCAGAAGTCTTGATAGCACATCAAGTCAAGCCTAGTAGATCAGGAAAGCACCTGCGCTGGGGATGTGCCGAGTGGGCTAAGCTTCACCACTATGCAGCCTGTTCTGCAGCAGTGCACAGCTGGCACTGCCACAGCAGTCCTGGGGCACCGATGCTGGTGCCATTATCAGTGTTGCCAGACCAAAACCAACCCTTCTCATCAATCCCAGATTCATATTAATAGGGACACTACAGAATCTAAGACTTTAGAGATGTATGCACTGCTTTTAACTCCTGCAAAACTAGTGAAAAGTTAGTTTACTTGGATTTTAAGTTGAGTAGTAGGCTTAAGTTCCAGCCTATGAGAATGACCTCAAAATGAGTAACTGAGACATAATACTCGGTGTGCAATTTTAGCCTAACTTAAGCACACCTTTGATTCTGTGAGGTTGAGATGTCTGGTGAATCTGCTACATGGAACTGAGAAGTAAATTTTTCATTTCAAGGCTCACCATCTGATATAAATAGCTTCTCTAAGGATTTGGTATCTAGTTCATAGGAATATTTTTGCTAACAAGAAGGCACAAACATGTAACACAGCTGCCCCTGTGTAACCCAGTCCGTGGACCCATGCAGACACTGGAACAGAATGGGGACCTGTGTCTTACCACCACAGAGGAAATACCTGAACTGATTTTTGTAGGGCTGAAACTCAGCTGTGCCTCATGGTAATTTACACTGCTATCAAGGATAGAAACCATATGCTTCTTTCTTTACCAAAGACCACAAAACCTCATTTACTCCCCTGATTGTGTTAGCCAATATGAAACAAAGTAATTTTTAATAAAGTGTGCCATGGCAGAGAAAAATTGATACAATCACAGAGCCGGTATAATAGGATTTAATTCTGCTTCAGATGTGCTAGTTTTAATAAAAAAGGATTGAGCAAATCTAAAATAAATTACACTGAAAGGTCAGGCTTATTGCTTGTACAGTTATGTTAACTCTTCCACAGACATTTTTACAGACTGTATTTATGAGACCTTTTGATTTTCAGAAGGGGTATAAAATACATCTGCAATTTTCCCATTATTTGCAGCAGTGTTTCTTCTACAAGTATCATTTCTCAGTACTTCAATACGGAATTTCTTTAATCGACATTTATAAAAAACGATGAGTTATTTATGGGGCGGTTTTGTTAAATTAGTGAAACTGTAATTCCCAACGGAAAGTTAAACCCAACTAGAAAAAAATTTGTTAGGGGAATAATGATTCCCATTTTGTGCCAGTGACGCTCGTGATTTCTTCTTCATTAATCATTCCACCCGCATGTCGTTTTTTCAATAGGAAGCAAATCAATTACTTATTTTTATATGTAGTTAAGGCCCTGATACTGTGAACTACTCAGAACAGACACGAATTGGAAAGAACTGTAAACACTGAATCTTATTACAAGGCTCTTATTAATATTACAGCAGCACCTAGAGACCCTAGCCAAGATCGCAGCCCACTTTGCTTAGCACTACCGTAACACAGAGATAAATATCCATCCTAACCGTAAAGGAAATACACAGCATAAACAGACCTTAGCAGAGGAGAGAAAGAGCAGAGAGTCTGCAAAGGAAGGAGCTTGTTGCGGTCACAGAGGAGAGCTAGAAATGCATGGCAGTGTCCCAGGTTGCAGTCCTGCGCTGCTGTTCAAAGGACCATGCTGCTGCTCTCCAGTCTTGCCTGGGCACAAAGACTGTACAAATCCTGCAGGCACAACCAGGGACCTTGCAAGCACTCCAACAAGTTGCAATTACACTGATTCCAGTCTTTGCGAGTTTCTTACCATTGCCATGACTGCACAAGTCTCTCGTATGTGAACACAGATGTTCTCTGTTGGTTTTATGTCTTTTTACCCAACTCAGGTGTATGTGAGACCTCACACTTGGAAAAGGAACTATCAGTTCTATATCAATCTTGAGATAATATCTAGACACAACAAGTTCAATTCTCTACAGACACCACCAGAGAAATTCTGCTGTATTTGATCAAAGGAACTATTGGCAAGAACAGAAAATCCAATCCACTGTTGGTATCTGTCTGTATCCACACTTTCAGGGAGCCTAGGTACAAGTCCATCAGCAGTGAGCACAGGCAAAGTAGGCTGGACTGTGCCATCATATTTAAAAGTAAAATTAAGTCTTGGGTTCACTGTGGAGTTCTGCTCAGTACTCTCAAGTCAGTTAAGAGTAGCTCCAGTGGCAGGAGACTGCATGCAACCACCACCAGCAGCTGTAGGATAACAAAGACCTGCCACAGCGGCCAAGGACTTCCCCAGGGGGTCTTGGGTTTTAAGAATCACTTTAATTCCAAAACATTGATTTTTATTTCATTCTGATGAAATCAACAAGAAAAGATTGCCAGCCATCACTATTGAGGAGCGGAGGTGATACCTGCTTTTTGCGCAGCGCAGAGAATTCAACCAGAAATCTGACTGCCCCATAACTAGGAACATAAGCAGCTCTCGTTTGAAATTAGAAAGCCACAGCTTTGTGCTGTGGGCTACAATAATTCAGTTTGTGGGCTGGCAGAGGAGATTCTGCAAAACACACATATCAAAGAGCTATACAGGCATCAACATTAGCTTCTTTGCATAGTCCGAGTTATATGAATATGCAAAACAAATGCATCCTGGGAACACCTGTGAAGCCCCTTAACAAACTCTGCTTAACTTTAATCAACATTTCTGCTTTTGACAGCGAAAAAAAGATGTTGACATAGAGTGGTACCCAGAGTACAAAATTCTGTGTTCAACAAATACAAATGACGGACACAACAAGTCCTTTAAAAGAGCAGTGCTTGCAATACAGAAGAATTGTTTAGCTGTTGGGGCTTCCTGAAATACGGTCCAGGAACAAATCCAGATCCTGGACAAGGGCAGTAGACACTGCACAGAGGAGCAAAAGACAGTCCCAGCCACAAAACAGTACAGTGAAGGAAATAAAGGAGGTCAAGTAGTACCGAAAGCCTTCTAGAGAAGGCCAACAGTCCCTTTGGAAAGAACATGAAATGGGTTTGAGTGAACAGATAAATGTCATAGTTTTGCTGCAGTCAATCTACAGAAAAAAAATAACATACAAGAAAAGTTAAGTGTGGTCTTTTTCTTTTGATGACTATTAGGTGACTAGTAAACTGGAAGAGGATGTTGTCTTCATTTTTCCATTTGGAAAACACAGCAAACCTTAGAGATACCTCCTCAACCTTGCTTCAACAGGTAAAACATCTACCAAGCTTTTACAGATCAGTTCACATACACTTTTTCTTCTGATACCACTGACTCTTTGACAAGATAGCTGTATCTATTTCTGTCTATATAAGATAGAGACACAAGCTACAGTCTTTGCATAGGCCCTACTACCGCAGTTACTGCTGCTGCGATTGATGCGAATCCTCTGATCTCCAACAGGAATGCGGTCCCCATATGACAAAACTGACTATCTTATTTTGTCTTTTATTTTAATAGGTTTCCTGCCAGCTGGGCTCTGCCTCTATTTGATCAAGTGTACTCTGTCCTCAATCAACTCTTCTCCTTGGTTTTTTTTTTTTCCTCTATTTTTAAAAGCAGTGGCACAAATCTATAAAAGCAGTAAAAATACTGTATTTTCTCAACTTTTATTACTATAGCTAATTCCCAATGAGAACAATAATTTCTATAGCAACCCTCAAATGAAGGTCTCAAAGCTCTTTAAATCAAAAATAAACTATGCATGTAGACAAACTGGCAACACTGCTAATCTCAGGTTGTAGGCACCTTCCTTCATCCAAAAACAACACAGAAAAAACAGGTACGTAATCCACTAACACAGTCTTAGCAAAGCTGTACTTCAACACAAACTCATCCTGCTGCACTAATTGCAAAGCGGCCTCTCTCCTCAGCTCTCCTGCACCTTGGCACATGCAGGCAGGCTCTGCGTGACGGGTGACTCACATTGCTTTGTCTAGTCCAGCTCATGAACATCTCGTTTTGAGCAAGGAATACCACATCCACTCAAAACTCTTGGAATAACTTGGAGTGCAACGGCTTAATTCCAATCTAGGAAAAAGACAGGACTAATTTCTATGTGGTGTGTTAATAAGTGTTATTAGCTCCATATTATTTTTAATTTCCTCCACTTTCGGACCATGTTAAGACGGACTACATTCAACACTGCATTGAGCCATTTGTGCAGAAAAGATGCCGACTTCTGAAGAGTGGTGCAGTCAGCCTTTGTACAATATTCAAAAGGCAGATATACAGAGTAAGCTAAAGGTAAATATTAGGTAGATCAGGTGGACTTCAGGCCACTTTAATACCACCATACATAATTTTCCAAAGAGTTTTGTATCTCAGAAAATAGCCATGCAGAAGATGCTATTTACTAATTCTTTTTTTTTCCACCTACTACTACTCAGTAGCATTGTGCTCCTGTTTACAGTGAATTATTGTCCATAATTCCTGTTTTCTGCCTCTGCACCTAAGATTAAGGTAAGCCTCGAACACTCCTTACTTTGAACACAAGGCACACAAATGCTCATGGGGCTCTGCAAACGGTAAAAGTGAAACGGTGGGCAACATGCAGCAAAGCATCTGCTGCAGAACTACAGGGATCGGTACAGAAACAGAGTCAGCAACACCCTGCTTTAGGTAACATCTGACTCTACAGAGTCCTTAGTAGATACATTTGGTACACATATTATCAGAGAAGTAGAATCAACATTGTTAGTTTCAAACTCAAAGCGACTGTGGCAATTGGTCAATACAGAAAGACCATCAGGGTTGGAGGTAGCTCTGCAGTAGGAAAATTAAAAAGTTACCAATGCACAGAATACTGTAAACCACCTTACAGCAATCAAATTGACATCTGTGTTCTACCTACTGCCAGAGATTCAGTCTCCTCATAAAACCATTATACCTGTCTTTCCAATTCAAGTCAGCTCTATTATTTAAATGAAACTATCAGAAGAGAACAAGCTGTGCCACAGCATACAGGACTTGGTGCTTTTAATATCAGAAAAAATGATTAGGCAACAGTGTTCTGTTTTTCAGTTGGTTTTGGCTGATTTCTTACTCAACCATCAAGCCACTATTCGTAAGGATCCATGGAAAGAAATAGCCATGCTCACCTGTTGGCACGTGAGGGTCATTCCCTCCAGCTGGTAGGAGCCCCAGGTGATGGTAAGGATACCCTCATACTTCTGATGGGCAGTTGGCTGCTCTCCAACACCATGGGCAGAAAGGTATCTGCACTTCAGAGTGAGGTCAATAGTTTACCTTAAACAGTCTCCACCGCTACTTGACTTTCCCAGTCTCACAACTATGGCATTTTAAGGGATTGTGGAAGTAGTCATCTCCTTCAGCCGCTACCAAGTTGAGATATCATTGTCCATAAGGTGAGCGAGAGCCTGAAATCAGCCCTGAACTACTGAATCAGCACAGCGTGGTCATGGCTCTACCAGCACCTGTAATTGAGCAAATTTACACAAAGGGCACAAAACCACAATTAAAAAGATTGTACGCAAGATAACTTCCCACTTTTCAACCAGTCCCACAGAAGATCGGATGGGCATCAGGACCTGTGATCAGACAGCAAACCCTTACACTCCAGGTTTCTAAATAAACTTCTAAAATGGGATGCCTGTCAGTCAGCTTTTTAAGAAAATCCTATCAGCATCCAAGAAATAAATAGACTAACATTATTCTTGTGTTTCTGATTCCGCCTCAGGTTCACTACAAAGTAACCTGCAGCTCAATAAATTTTGACATGTTTTCATGTTATAAAAACAAAAAGTTATTTATTCACTTTTTACCTCATACATCCCAAATCAATAATTGCACCTATTGACTGATGACAAATTCAAAACATTAATTTACATTGAGTACCATAACTTAATAAGAAGGCAACAACTGAATTTGTTGAAATCGATTTTCCTTTTGTTTCCAACAGAAAATCTTTGGGCCTGTATAATAATAAGATGCAGTGCATGGAGCAGTTAATTATCAATGAGTAACACAAAAAGCTAAAATTAAATTTCTTTTTGAATATGGAAAGAAAATGTTGAGTCTCCAGGGCTGATGTTTAAGCAAAAGAAATTTCTTGTACCTCTTCCACATGTGCATTCAAGCAATGCGAATCATGGAAAGGTGAATTTCAGCATGTACTAAAATCACTTTATAACGTAAATAAGTAAAATTATTTCAGAGATATGTACCTACAGAAGCTATAAATTAATGCCGAAACATTTTGGTTTGAAAGGGCAGTATTTATTTAAAATTCCAGCAACATAATTTTAACAGTAAGTCACTGAAGCAAAATCCTGTGGCACAAAGTGATGCTGCTTTTTGTGGTGCAGAGGGGCCTGCCTTCAAGCAGCAATTGAATGCATGTGAATACAGAGTCAGCACAGTTCTTGCAGGCTGGCTCTGAGCTGCGCTGAGTATTGCACTGAGTGCCACATCAGCTAATAATTTAGTTTAAACTTTGATAGAGACCTTTTAAGTTGAACATAATGCAATTTTTGGACAGGAAAACCTACCCAAATCGCCTCTTGTGTGGTAACTAGCCAGCCAGCCAGCCAAGCACTTTGCAGGTATGTTTGGTCAAGACAGGCAAATTCTGAGGAGACAGCTGGACTATAGCCCCATCGAGACAAAAATCTAAGCAATTGCAGAGAGCACCTCAGCACTGCCACACCACCAGCCTGGCCTCATCCACAGGCGAAGGGAGCAGCTCCATCCTCAGATTTCCTCCTTTCAGATCCACCAACGACCTCCGGGGTCTGAACGGGTAAAAGCACGAGAGCACTGCAAACAGGGAAAGCAAGAGAGGAGAAAAGCCTAAAGCTGTCTTCATAAGCTACGCTCCATCCTGAGGCACACGCACAGCTCCAGTGCCTTTGGTGGTAACTCCACTCACTCAGCAGCAAATTGCAGTGGCTTTACTTTAAATTTTGGTTTACTGCCAATAAAAATAGATTTAGCCATCAATCTCCAGTTAATTACACACACAGTTTCCCAGCCCAGCTCTCACCCCAGCCTGGCATGGGCAATTGTTTCCAACATTCAAGCTTTTCCCTTCGTGTTTGTCATGTCAGAAGAGGAGCCTGCTGCAAGAGCAGCATTTGCACAATAACTGGGAATTGCGCCAAGACACCCAATCTGTTAATTTGGACAGGTTTCCAAGAAGCCTTCTCATGAAAACATCCATGATGTCAACTGACCCAGCAGGATTTGAAATAAGGCCTAGAAGCAAAGGCTTCCTCTCAACCAAGAAGCCACATTTTTATTAAGCGTATCACACATACCTGTGCATCCTCCTGCTCCTTACAGGGACTCGACCACCCTTCTATCCAAACACCAACCAATATTTAAAGCAGGTTACAGTAGTAACTTGTAACTTCTTGTCTCTTCTCTACTTTCCAGCCTCGTAAGCACAGTTCAGCACGCAGCGGCACAGCTTGGTACCAGGCTCCAGGACTGGCCCAACTCGGTGTCCAGAGAGGTCATGCAGACTCCACACAGGAGAGCGACAAGTGCCTCTGAGGAGGGTTTGTAACCCCCAGCCAGAGACGTGCGTAACCGATGGTGGCCTCACACGGCCTGCAGTGCAGAAGGGAAGATGAGGCAAGCAACAGCCTCTTTGTACCGGGGTACAAGGTACTGAATGAAAATACTAATCCATGTATTTGAAATTCTACAGGGCGCTCAAGGTTTCCAAGCCCATGAATGGCCTTGTTCTGCTTCAGGACCAGGCACAAGTGTCACCTCAGAGAGAGGGGGCAGCCACCGGCCCAGACGGCTTCTCTTGCCACCCAGAGCAGAAACTAGGCAGGCAAAAGCCACACGAGTTTTTTTGAGAGGAGCTGACTGAAAGAGAAGGGAGATGGTGCAGAGTAGGCAGGGGAACACACGCATGCTCATACCGACAGGCAGGCTAAAAGGTCCCTGAAGCGTCGGGGCTCTTGAAGTAGACATCGTCCCGCACTTTCGCCCAGGTTACACCACACCCAGCTGAAACAGCCTTCTAAGTCAAACACAAACACCCAGAAAACATAGTTGGAAATATCTAACTGTTCAGTGGCATCACCTAAATCAGGTAATCAGTGCTCTAGTTTGATACTGATGAATCAAAGATATTAATACATTTACCAATGCATTGTTAGGCCCCCAATTAGTTGATACTAAAGTACTCAACTAGGAAAGTGTGTGTCTACAAAAGATGTCTCAAAATCTCTAACGAGCAACTATTCTTTTCAGAAGAGGATAAGAGCACTTCACTCGCAATATCTATTCAGATATTTTGACTAAATAAAAGCTAAGACTCAATATCAGTGAAAAGCTGAAAATTAACTTCTATTTTCTATGCTGTTATCATGCCTACTACCATGGAATATGAGTTCATTTAACAAAGCATTAGTCAATGAAAATATATTTCAGGCAGAAAAAGAAAAAAAGAGTAATTAGCAAGTTTGTCAACATTTTATCCATACGTACATAATGGAAACAATTATTGACACATATAAATATGAAAAGTTTATGGTTTACCAATATGGCTATTTACTATATTGCTGACTTTACTATAAAATGTAATATTTTATAACCATTTCCTCAAGGTGAATGACGATTAAAAATTTGTAACACCCAATTTCTTCAAGAACCCTAAACTGTAATGAGTTACTACTTGAACAAAATGCTGTATTATTTTTATTTAGAAGTGAGGACTGACTGCTAAGAGCATGGATATATCCTTGGAATTTTGTAAAAGTTCCATGAAATTCATAAACCACCAGCATGCAACACAGTTTGCACTCTCTTCACAAAATCTCAACTACAAATTTATGAGTCTAAGGACTATCAACCTTAGGATTGTTTTAATAATTTCAAATACTCAGTAGTCAATACACTTTTTTCTTTTCCTAAGCAGAAATGACAAAATAAAAGGCAAAAAAACCAAAGAAAAAAACCCAACCAAAACCCACAAAAACCCCCTGAAAGAATAAAGACATGAGAATCAAGGTATCTAGAAATTCAGAAGGCCACCTTAAGAAAATGTGAAAGCAACAGTTCTAAGGAAAGACAAATAACAGAAGCCTTACTGGACTATAAACCCTCACTGTGAAGCAGCCTCCTGAGGAATATTCACCTGTTAAGCTAGAGAAAGAAGACACATAATGAATGCCATTTACCAAACTGCCGAGTGGAACTGAAGATTTTGTGGCCTTCAGCAGTGTCCACCTAATTAACAAATGAGAAGATAAATGAAGATGACTTTTCAGCCTGTTTTCTTATGGCAAGAAACTGCTATGTAGAAATGAAAAGGTCTGTTCTCTGAAAAACGTTTCTATAGCCTGACCTTCCCAAAAACACTGAATGCATACAGCAAGAACGATAATCACGTGACAATACCAAACTCCGCTGCAAACTCCACAGCTACTGAGTAGCTCTGCAGACAGGATCACTGTTCCCACTAAATTTCTGATGTTTGAACAGAGCATCTTCTCCAGAAGAGTTGGCAGGTACTGCTTCCAAGAAAATCTTGAAAACAGTAGACTTTAGTGCTGGTAGACCACCGCAGAGAATATGTAAGAAGTAGAGACTAGCTATGGGATCATGCTCAGCCTGGCACTAAGCAAAGCTATCTGAAGAACTACAGTTCGTGTAGTGAACCCAACAATTGCTTTGGCCTGCTACTGAGGTCAAGGTAAGGTAATCCACATCTACTCCCAGCTCCTTCTTCCTGGTCTAGGTGGCTCACCTGAAAGAGTGAGGTCTATCAAAAGTCACTGTGAAGCAGACAGAATTGCTACCAGCCAATGCCAGGATAAACTGGTCTTCCGGAGCTCCTTACTGTCTCTCCTTTTTTTCTGGGGGCTCATCCTGAGAAAAAAGTGGAAAACTGAGCATTCATTTAGAGCATGCACCTCTCCAAGCAGAATATCTAGCTCGTCTACTAGTGATCAACAGCTGCAATGACAAAATTCCTGGTCCCTACCATTCTATGTCTCCTAGACTTAAGCTCTAAAGTATTTTATTTTTGTAATATATCAGAGGTATGGAATAACAGAAAAACAGTAATATACTTTAATACAGGATCAACATACATTGTATCATACCGTACTAAGAGACAAGACAGGCAAGGCTGTCACAAAAATACAGGCACTACTAGTATTTTATTTTAGATTACAGGAAATTAGAAAGTTTGAAAGCAGATGTGGAACAGCCACACCCCCCCCCTCACATTCAGCTACCATAGCCTGAAGGTTATGAGAGGTACAAGAGCAACCAAATAGTTTGATTTGTTTTCAAACAGCAGCCAAGTGCATGGGCCCATCTGTACCAGAAGTATAATTACCAGAAGACATCAGGTTCGTATTAATTTTTATTTTCATATATGTACAATTTAAGAAACAAATCTAAATTTGAAAAAGTTCAGAAATTATCTTTCAACAACACAATGTAGACATACCTTTGAGGCAGCAAATATTACTCCTATTAAGGCTCTTATGAAAGGATGAATATCATGCAAATGCAAGTAAAGAGTACATTACATTTCAAAATATGCAAACCAACTTCAACTTTAACTCTTTCAGAAAAAGAACATAAACATTATAACTGTGACCCACCGAAGCATTTACATACATGCTTGAAGCTAAGTACACGGACTAGATAAACTTAAGTAAAATGTAACAACTGTCAAGCTATCTTAACCAGATCAGAACTACAGTCAGTGATCAATCCCTTCCAACATCAGAGGTGCCAATGTCTGCACCAACCATGTCATTCTACATTCACATGGACCGCTGCTGACTGCAAAATTCCATATGCTTTTTCAGCCTGTAAGGCCCACATTTTTTAGCTTTGGCATTAATTTGTGATCACTGAAAGTACTTGATCCCTCCACTGAACCCGGGGAAGAGGCATGCACAGAAAGTGCCTGTATCATAGCCGTGCACAGCAGGAACTCCAGGCACTGCAGGAGCTGTGTAACAGAAGTTACTTCCATCAGGCATTTAGAAAGATTCTGATTAATTTCCATATACTGTACCCCTTGCTTATGATCTCAAAGAGTGAAAGCTGGATTTTTTTTTTTTTAAACCATAACAGCATTAGCACTAAATCAAACAAGCAATGCTAATCTACAAGAAAAAATTCTTACTTAATACTTTAGTATAGAAATGCCACTTGCACAAACAGTATCTAAAGATGGTCTAATATTACCAGCAGGGAGAAAGCTTCATTCCTTCTCTATGTCATTATAATAAATTGAAATTAAATATAATTAAGATGGTCAGCTGTGTGACTTTTTTATTGTCATAACTCAAAAATAACAGGACTGATAATTTGAAAGCAATGAATATGTGAAAAGAAAAAGAACAACAACTGTTGTGACCTCTCCCAGGATGTTACATGCACTGCCTGATGTGTGAAAGGTGCTAGATGACTACTTTTTCTTTCCTCAAACCGAATGCTAACAATCAAATTTTAGTCATCTACTCAAAAGGAAACAATAAATTATTTTCAAAATTTTATACCATGTAATTTTTTTGGCAACTATCAAATTGCCTAAAGGCCCAGACTTTTCAGAAGTTTTGTATCACATTACTTTCAATGCTTACAAATTTCTTACAAACAGTATTCCTCACCTAAGAAAATAGTAGTTAAAAGTAGGAAGATCCCTTTATTTCAGTCCATCTAATTTTGAGTCACAGCAGCATATCATTTAGATACTGCTAGGCACATACTGTGTGTATATCTGCAACTAGAAGAACAAAAAAGGAAAAGAAAGATCCATTTTACTTTAATCCTGACCAGCAGCTGTTAGCAATTTTCTTTAGTTATCACTGTGGGACATGATGGATGGGAAGACTCAATATGCTGAGGAACTAGTATATAGTGTACAAGTGCTCTCAAGGACTGTTGTTCAACAGCACATTCAGTTTAACTAGGAACTACAGACTGTACGAGATAACAGATAGATCCTGGGAGCATCTATCATTCTTCAGAGAAGCTGTCTGATCAAGAGGATAATATCTGGAAGAACAATTGCATGATTTTTTGCTATATAGCTAGTATATCACGTCATCGAAGGAGAAAAGTGAACATGAACTCAAGTAGTAACTCAAATCAAGAAATCTGCATAAGAGAACAAGTTGAGATATTACCATTTTAAGACTTTCCATACACTTTGCAACAGAAACTGGATACACAAAAACATGCAAGTCGAACAAAGCTAATCTACAATAAACAAAACCAGAATACACTTATTTCAAGACTTAAAACATTAAAATATTCACCCAGTGCTAAATAGGAGCAATGGAATAAGGTCTAGACCTAGCCATGTCATTCAATAAAAATTCAATTGGCTCTTCCAGTCTTTATTTCCCTCCTCTTTTCACTTGTTTTTATAATTTCAGGCCATAAACACTACCATGAGTGACAGGGAGCCAAAAAGCAAATGTAAATAAGGCATCTTCCTCTCTCTATTAATAGCAATGCTCCAGGTATTTGTGATTATATATGTATGTAGCTGCACAGCCTTTTTCCAGCCCATAATTACACGAGATGTCCTTCCCTCAAGGGTAAAGCAGTCAACTACTCTAATACCAAAAATATTATTTGAAAATACATCCTTCTTTTCTGAGCAGACCTATCCCATCCGGGTTGCATACTCATTTAAGAGCATGCATTGACACCCATCACTAACCTTCTGTCTGAAGGTTGTGCCCCATCATTATTAGATGTAGCTCTCAACTCATCAGATGAATCTCAACAGATGAGTACCCTTTTTTACACTACAAGTCTTACAAATAAAAGCCCAGTGAAATAATTAATAACTTGGTCCCCAAACAAAAGCTCCATTCCAAAATACAAAATCAAACTATTAATCTTCCAAATTGCTCAACCAAGTCATCACACCCGTTTGCCCCACACCTTAAAACACAGACTACCAAGACAGACTGGAAATTACTCAAACTTACAGAGATTAATCCCAGAAAACTTCAAAGACATTCCAATATATTTTTAATGACATAAAATATGGGCAGAACTCTGTCCTAAGACTCAAGAACTTTTTTATAAAGTCCTGAATTTTACAAATACAGAAGAAGGTAGCCAATGCAAAGCAGGAAATACAAAGAGTTTAAAGAGTTTTTTTCATCTCGGAACACCTCAAGCCACAGAAGGAAGCAAACTGCACTGGAAGAAATTTACAAGTAGTCTTCAAGGGAAGTACCATGTAAAGCACACTGCATTAATCTAGACTTGACATTATGAGGGCATGTCTCACTGTAGCAAGGTCCATACTGAACACCAGCTCAGAGGCAGAAGATTAAAGTAAAACATTAGATGTCACAGTCACTCTTCTACTGATCCGGGAAAGGCAGAGACTCCAAGGTGAGCAGAAACTATGAACCTGCTTAATAAAGGCCATTCTTGCAAAGTCAAAAAATCATACATCCAACACTTTCACCCCTTCATTAAAATAGAAATACTAAAAAGGAGCACTCCATAACATATCCCCATTGCTTCTGACTGACATGTTGAATCAAAGGTAAAAACAGAAAGTTAGCAGAGATAATTAGAGCAACAAAGATCTTTTAGCACAAGGCAGCATTGCTGAGCAGCCTACCAACCAGAAGATGAATTATTTTGTTTGTTACTTAAAAAAGAAGCTGTTAGTTAACTACTTCAGTTTATTAGGCATAGAAAAGTCTTCATCTAGAGGTCATTCTGCAGAACACCTCACCCTGTGTTTAAGCATGTATGAAGCCCAGCAGAAACCAGTGATAAAGAAGGGAAAAAAAAAGTATAAGTATTTGCTGGCTTTCCTTCCGAACATTTCAGAGAAAAATGTCAATTTAATGCTGACAGCAAACATGGATGTCAGTCTAATTAGATTTTTTTGTTCTGTCATGCTCCTGATCCTATCTAAGTACTCCTCTGGAAAAAAAATCTGATCGATGATGAAGGCACAATTATACAAACCTTAACATTCACTCTAAATGTAGCTATGCAAACAAAGGAGAGGGTACGGAAAACAAAGGTGAAGTATATTTCTCTTCAAATAATTAAGTCAGTTTATTTTCCAACAGCCATATAAATTTAAAATATGAAACAACAATAATACAGCTATAGAATCTAGGTTTTCTTTCAAAGCAGCAGCATATAAAACATATAAAAGCTAAAACCTCAGCACAAGCTTCAAAAAAAACAAGGACTGAGTGAATTTTGCCGAAGACATGAAACTCACAAAATACAGTACACAAAAATACTGGAATGCATAAGATATAAAGCTACACATTTTAGGTAAAGAAAGTCATCGTAAAGTATACAAAATTTGCAAAATTAAACCATGGGATTTGGGGGAGAGTACCATGAATACAAAGAAGTTGGCAATTAATACTTGTAGATGGAGAGAAGAAAGTGGCAGTTTTACATTTAGCATTCAGTTTTCAGGTTCACGACTTCACTTTCTTAGCATCCTTTTTTCCAGAGTTCTCAGTAGCCAAATCTGCTTTTCTCTTCTGTGACTAAAAAGGGAAAAAGAATTATTTTATAAATTCAACGAAATGGTGGCATTATTTAAAAAATAAATAAATAAATAAAAAATTGAAGTACATGACTAACTATTCAAAAAGAAGGTAAGTGACCCTAATGTATTCTATATTTCAATTTAGCTTTGTAGGATGTAACGGAAAGGCAAACAAAAATCTCAGATTTAGACACTTAATTCTGCTACCTTTTTATCTTCTTGAAATCATTACATGGTCTCAATGGTACAGGTACCACACATACCATGAATTGGATTAAAAGATCAGGACCTTGACTTATACACAATTCTGTTCTAAAGATGACAACTTTTCAAAATAAAAGAAGCACTTCTTATCATTTCTTCTTCCAGGAACTACTATGTAGGGGAGGAATAACAATCTGAGATTAAATTAAAGCAAACATATGATGTAAATAAGTAGGTAGAAAGAGGGCAGTGCTACGTTTTCTTAAAAAGAGTCTTCCTCTGCTACTTAAACAAAAGACTCTTATCAAAAATAAAAAGCTCCAAAATACTATGAATTGGGAATACCTACGTAAAATCTAGGAAAGCTGTGAATAGACAAATATTTCAGTTTAATCTCTCAACTAATGTTTTATACTAAAACAATCAGTGGCTACAATTATCTTTTTCATTTTCTAAAAAAAAAAAAAAAAAAAAAAAATTGAATTCTGCCCCACTAGAAGTAAGTGCTGCTAAACATACTGCTGTAACTTTTGCTCCTCTTTTCTTCTTTTCAGCTCTTTCTTTTTCCTCAATTTCCATATTTTCTTTTTCTATTAATGATATGAGAGTATTGCAGCGTCTCTGAAACTCCTAAGGAAACAGAAAACATCAAATTCTCTAAATAAATTATACAAATTCTCTCATTTACATAAATATGTTCAAAATTCTTGAATTCCAAAATACTTAAGTGTTCCAAAAACATTCAATATTCATGTACTAATAAGATGAGCTTAGTCATTGTTCATCTGTCTTTACCTTAGTGTAACCTTCTTTATAAACAGAAAGAGATGTACTGAAATATTCAACTTCCTGACAAGGAGTTTTCAGGATTGTCTGTATCTTCCAGACTGACACCCCAAAACACTGATCTGATCTTTCATCTTGTTTAGATGAAGCAAATTACAGCCTGCCAGCATACTATGCCAGATTTTAGGAAAAGAGGTCTTCAAGTATATCTTTAAAGCAGAGAGAAAAGGAATCAAAGCTATCTTAAGCAATACTTTTCTGTGGCACACAGACAAGTTTTTTGTGATAAAACACTGTAGAGCTCCAAACTGGCAAAATCTATCCAGTCTTAAATCATGAACACACTGTTGTATTTTTAGTCAAACAGCACCCAAAAGGTAGCAGGCCCTAAATGCTTTTAGCATCAAGACTTCCACGCCATCTGAAAGTGATCAAGATTAAATGCCATAAGGTCATTTATACATTAAAAAATATTTCCAATACAACTCTAAAAGTATCTGCATTGCAGTTAATAACAGTTGGCCTGGTTAATAGAACTCATTTGACTGGGACAGTTTCTTGTATCCCATCTCAAAAAAAACCAAGATCTCTTACTAAATACATGATAGTATTAATTTTTGTTATAACTATTCAGTATGTTCTATGTACATTGAAAACAGTGATTCCACGGGCTTTTCTTTCCAACTCAAAGCAGGAAGCTTTCTTCTGAGGAAAAAAAAGATGGAAAAATACCTTATCCCTATTAAATTCAATGAAGCAATTTTTGAAGCACAAGCTATCCTAGAGTTACCTAGCAGCATAAATCTTAACCCACAACTGGTCTATTTGCAATGAAGTGAACAGGTGACCTTTTTGCCCAGGAATTAGCCTCTATTTTCTCAGCATCTGTAACCTGTATATTGCCTCAGCCATCACGTTACATGATGGAAAACAATGCAGCCTCCACACTTTCTTGATCCTGAACGTTCTGAAACAGTCAAGCATATGACTCATCTTTGAGACATTAATATCCTCAAGCTTAACCACATTCCTTAAGTTCTATAGTTTCCACAGATTCCTCTACAAAGGGTGCTCCATGGCCTTCGGTGAAAGCTGTGTAATTCAAAATGGACACAGACAATCCTACCACCACATGAATTTTTTTTTACCACCAAAAAAAAATTCTTCAGGACATTTTTCTTTACAGCTCCCTACTGGAAATGTTCCAGTCTCATGCATATAGTTTTGCAAACAGAGTATTACGAGTCATTTCTACCACATCCATGTAAAAGTAACCCCACATCCCCCAGTACAGCTTCAACCATAAATTAGGGCACCACGCTTGTGCCATGGAATGTGACAGTCCTGCTGGAGCTAAAATACTTTCACTTCAACCAATAAAACCCCTCCAATTCCACCCACACAACAGTTTTAGATAAAAAGGCAACAAGTCTGAGAAAAATTGAGTGCAAGCCATCCCAACATATATTGCATCCCCAAACATAGAACAAGAGAGCTTCTGTCCCAAAAAACTACACTCTACAGATTAATAGATGATAAAAAGTAAGAGACAGAAGTAGAAAGATGATTGTCAATATGTCAGAAGCATTTTACATCCTTTAAATTTGTGTACATCGCAATCAAAGACTCAGGAGCTGTAGGTAAAGACTGATGACAAGCTGCTCCATAACAACAATCAGCTAGATTTTTTCTAGTATATAAGAAACTGGTTTGTGTTAAATTCAAGACAAGCAATTGTCGTGGTTTAACCCCAGCCAGCAACTAAGCACCATGCGGCCGCTCCCTCACTCCTCCCTGCTCCCAGTGGGATGGGGAGGAGAATCGAAAAAAGTAAAACTCGTGGGTTGAGATAAGAAAGGTTTAATAACTAAAGTAAAATGAAATATAATACTAACAATCATAATAAAAATATAAGAACAATAACAGTAATGAAAAGGACTACAACAAAAAAAAAAAAAAGAGAGAGAAATAAAACCCAAGAAAAGACAAGTGATGCACAATGCAATTGCTCACCACCCGCTGACTGATGCCCAAGCACCGATCTGCCCCTTCCGGCCAACTCCCCCCAGTTTATATACTGGGCATGACGTTCCATGGTATGGAATACCCCTTTGGCTAGTTCGGGTCAGCTGTCCTGGCCATGCTCCCTCCCAGCTTCTTGCACACCTGCTTGCTGGCAGAGCATGGGAAACTGAAAAATCCTTAACTCAGATAAGCGCTGCTTAGCAACAACTAAAACATCAGTGTGTTATCCACATTATTCTCACACTAAATCCAAAACACAGCACTGTACCAGCTACTAAGAAGAGAGTTAACTCTGTCCCAGCCAAAGCCAGGACAGCAATTAATCAGAAAGGACTAAGAAATAACCTTGATCCATTTGCCTATGGCACTAAGAAAAATCCTCCTCTTTCCTGGGGAAAAATGCTTGCATAAATACATACATTTATTGAAGTGTACAGGTTCATGGTTAGACTTTCCAGATGGACTACTACTCCAGAACAACATGCTGTGGACAGAGGATGAACTCACAAACAATTTTCTCTGGAGAATCACAGCAGTTGACAGTAAGATGTGACATGCACACAAGTTTCTTCTACACCTACCATCAGAAAGTATCTGCGTGATAAATCCCGCATTGAGCTACTGAAATTTCAATATGGACTGATCCATTCCATTTTATTACCATAAAAATACACTTAAGAGCTTAAAATGCCTTGCACCTTTAGAGATGAGATTTTATTCAGTGTGGCCTGATACATTTCTCTTTAGGATGGAAAGAGATAAGATGTACTTTGCTCACCCCTTCACAGCTATAAAGACTAGTATTGCAATAAATAAGATGGGAGCACTGAACCATCACCTTCTGCATGACTGAAGGCAGAGATGCTGACTTGGGAGTGAAAGTAGTCCTAAGCTCTGTCCACAGGCCCGTATATTCCTGTATTTACAAAGGAGTCATTTGTCTTACCTTTCTGCAAACCCTACCCAGTGTAAAAGAGAATATGCATAATTTATGACTTCAGAAAACAGAAACGTGATTCACTACTGCCATGATATTTTGCATTCTTCCTGCATGGACAGAAATAAAAGAACAATAACAACTAACCTTAAAAATTTAAACCTCTGTGCCCAGTTAAAAAAAATATTACAATTTTAGGCACTCTCAATCTCTTTGAAAACTTACATTTTGGGTAAATCATCTGGTTTTGGAATAAATAAATGAAGCAGATTTTTTGTTTTCCAAAGAGAAATCTTCAGAAGAAGAAACAGAAATAAGAAGATGGAAGATAAATCAGCTATTTATATGGAATTCAAGAGAC
Organism: Gymnogyps californianus; assembly: GCF_018139145.2. NCBI lineage: Eukaryota > Metazoa > Chordata > Aves > Accipitriformes > Cathartidae > Gymnogyps > Gymnogyps californianus. The sequence continues at coordinate 19,964,019 of NC_059479.1, forward strand.
ACCTAGTGGTTAGTAGAACATAAAGTTTTCTCGAAGAGCCTGGTAAGTCCTTTTCAGAATTATGCTGTCCTTTCTGTCTTGTTTCATATCGGTTTCAATGATCACATGTGCATTTTCGTATTCCAAGAAGTTTTATCCACTTTCACTGAACTTACTGTTTACCCCTTTAGAAAGATTTGTATTTATACTTGGTTCATTATTCTTGGCATCAAGTGACCTTCCAGCACATTTCTTCATAAAAATTACCAAGCTAGTGCAAACTGGACCCACAGAAATTAATACTTCCACAAATGTCAGGATATTTGAATACCTAAAATATATCAGTGATTGGCAGTTATAAACTACTAAACCATACATATGATGACAATTTAAAACATTTAAGAAAATTAAATGCACGTTGAAAGATTACTTTAGCTTTGTATTTTCATACTATTCTTTTTCAACTGTGTAATAGCAGAAAAACTAAAAATATTAATATTAATGGATAGAATTTTAAGAGAAAACATAAGCCAAAAGATTCACTATATTCCCAGTGCCTCAATTTCAGCATTAGACACCACAGAACATATTTCTACACTTTAGCAAATGATTCCTATCCCCTTTAAAAAGAAAATTATACTGAACATAAGGATCTGCAAGAACATGTAAACTGAATATTTAACTCTACCCCTGACTTAACTATACATCAACTAATATTAAATGTTGAGCTACATTTTTAATTTTAGTACCCATTTCTATGATTTATTGAAATGGATTCCTCCATAGACAACTTAAAAGAAACTTCATAATAGACTAAATACTGGAGATTTTTCTCTTTATGGACATAATTTTAAAATCCAGTATTTCTTCACACAGACATTTTAGCAAGTAAAGCTTATAATTCTTTTTAATTAAGGGCTAACTGCTGCACTATCCAGAAACACTGTAATTGCTGAAATATCAAGTAGAAATTGTATTGCATAATTATAAGTAGCACTGGGAAAAGCAAATATTCCCACCTGTTCAAATACACATTTTAAATATTTTATCTTATGTTTTATTTATTCTTAGTATAGTACCCAGAACTCTGAAAGAACATTTTATAAACAAATCCTGAGGCCAGGAAATGAAGACAGTAAACAATAATGCACAATGGTTCTGCAATTGCTAGACTAAACTACGAAAAAAATCCACATTAGTATACAAAATGACATTTAAGTTACATGACTGCAGCATAGCATTTAATTAGAAGCTTGCTTACAAGACAATGGGGAGAATCTGTGACAGCTGTATAAGGGACAACGTGCTCCACACTTTTGTATCAGCCATGACCAACATGGTTTTGTATTCAAGCAGACAAAAAAAAAGTTCCAGCTCTCACTCATCACAAGTGAGTAAGATGAAGTTATTTCGGTATTATAAAAAAAATTTGGAAGTTCATTTTTCCCATATAAATACGTTCACATGAAAATGCACGTGTGTGTTTCTTGCATAAGGTGCACAGACTTACAAATTTTACTCGTAAGAAAAAGGAACTGAATCTGAGCTGAGATCTGAGCAAAAACCCAGGGCAGAGCTAACAGCTTTTTATCATTAAAAAGAGTCTCATATTCTGAGGTTGGTACCTACGTAGCTTATTATTTGCAACCACCAAAGCTTCTGTTAGTGTTATCACTTCCCACTTCATGACTAAATTAAAAAAAAAAAGGCTCTGCTCTTCAGAGAAAGGAAAAAAAATACAGCTAAAATTCAGAGTACTAGTCTACTTGCTATCAAACTTGCATTATATTCTCTAAGTATAAACAAAATCTTCAGAAGAGTATAACTAAAAAAAATATAAGCACTTGCATGTGATAATCCTTATTCACAACTACAAAGTGCATTTTAAACCAATCACTTCAATAATTAATTCTTACATGAATTACTGAATTTCCTCATGCTTTTAGAAATTAAGTACCAATATTAGAAAAGCTGTTCTTTTCTCCCAGTACATAATTCAGAAGTTTTCAGTCTTTAATATTGTCCAATAATTCTGAAAAGCAATGATATTTTAAGAGACATTGTTTGGTAAAACTTCTAGTTTGCAATAAAAGTAACAAGGATATTTGTAAGGATAGTCTACCTCTTGCATTAATCCCTTTGGGTAACATGGGACTTCAGCTTGGCAGGTTTTCTAATCTGTTTGTTTCAGCTGTATTGTGGTGTTTGCCATACTAAGGGAAAAGGTTATTTTATTAAAAACTAGAAGTGAGAATAAAACCCAAAAGTTATTCTTTCAGCGCCTGTTTCCTAGAGTCCAATATTCTGGCACAAATCCAAATTTTATGTGATGGTGCTTAAAAAAAGGAACAAGATACTTCATATAATGACTTAGTCCATGTAACTGATACTTACCATTGCAGTTCTAGATTTGATAAACCAGTCAAATCTGAACTGAGGAGCATTGCGCACACACTGCCTTAGTTCCTCGTACACATTTTCTTTGTCAAAGCCCATCTTGTGTAACATGCATATCAAAAATCTGTCCTCCTCTTCCGTGTAATTTTTCCCTTTGTTTGTTCCATACTGAATACGCAACTGATGAAAAGGTGCTTTATACCTTGCAATCTGTATGCAAAACAAAAAAAAAAAAGGACTATTAAACATACAATATTACATCCAAGATTTATTACATTTTAGTGTAGATTACTGACACATAGTATACTATATATGCTATACAAAAAGATAGAACTCCCATCCCCAACTATTCCTTTTCTGAAGGAATTTGGAATAAGTCAGCTGCAGAAAACAAAAAACCTGCAATGATTACTTTGGCATCGAGGGCTTTCTTGATACTGATCCTCCGTTGAATTCTTGCCTCTCCTCGTTCAATTTGAGCCATAATCCTCTCAATGTCCTGTAGTTCATTACAACGTTCCCAGAAAACAGCTAAAAACACAAAACATAATTTGTAAAATAAAATCTTTTCCTCTACTCTTACTACTTTACTCAGTTGAGGCACTCCAGCAAAAAAGGAATGCAGTTTGTGGTTCCATTAAATCTTGAAAGATTTGCTAATACTCTCCCTTTTACTATGCTAGCCAAGAAATAAACTTGCACAGACCCCTTATTCAATGTCTTTAAAAGTTAACTATAAGCAAAGGTTTAGTAACAACTGTAACAAAGCTTACATTCAACATAATTAATTGTAGTCCTGTAAAACTCTGAAAAAAGTTACTTTTAAGGATAGCTTTTCGTAACAATGGTGAAACAGGTTAGAGCTGCTAGTCTAGCAGTGAAACATTCATATTTCAGTTTTCACTAGCTATCTCTAAGGTCAGAGACTACTTAGTCTATCCGTTATAAAAGCTAGTAATTTGTGGCTTCTCCAGTGACACCTTTTAGCCAACCCAAAATAAATTCAACACTTTGAAGGGAACTCTTGTAGAGCTCTTCCTTTTTAAGCTATAGGAAGAACATTGCAAAGTTAGATTTTATGAAGGCGTTTAGTAAAATAAAATCCAATGATGAAAGAGGAAGAATTCTGTACAAATTAAAAAGCATTGTGTCAATACAAAAGACAAAGATACAGTGTACTAGCTAAAATAGCATATATAGTCACAGCATAAAGAATCATGTTGCCACTATAAGGCAGCTTCATGACTCCACAAGACCATGTTGTCAACGTAAATTAACTATGCCAAGTTCTAAATTTTTACTAATGAGGGATAAAGGCAGCTGAAGGCACATTTATATGCTGGAAATTCAACCTTTTCAACAGAATTAAGTCTTCTGAAAAGAACCATCGTGTACTTTTTAAAAAAAATTATTCTTACACACATCCAAATTCTACATCTTCTAATTTTAAAAGAACATGTAGCAAAAATGATGGTGATACCACGTGATTAAGAAATACATTTCAAAATATCACAAACCTGAATACTCAATGACCTCCTCAGGTGACTTTCCCTCCACCTCACGGGCAATATTGTCTATATCGTCACGACCGTATTTCTCATTAGCTTTAATAAACTGGTTAAAATCTCTTTTATTCCAGTTTGTAAAACCCTGTAAGCAGCAAGAGATCAAGAAGGCGTTACTAGGTAGAAGGGAAACATTCTGCAAAATTTTGTTTTATGTATGTATCATTTCCTCCAACTGGCAATGCCTCTGCAACATCCCATAGCTACAGTGGTTAATGGTCTTTCAGGATTTCCATAAACTTGCATTAACCAGGGTTTATTACTGAATCATTAAAAGCCTAAAGAGTTATTTTTGTGCATGACTCCACATGCATTAGTAAGAGTTTTTTAGTCTTCTTTCTTTTTAAACTTTTTACGCGGTATTTCTCCAAAGAAACAAGCTCAATGACAGGTTACTGTAATTTTAAGTCACCCTTCAGCAGATAACAAGCAACAAATTTCTTAGGAGTATAGGGTGCACCGATGCAAGCGTCATTACAAGTCCTTAGAGTAGTGCAAGTATCTAAAGCAAGAGCTCCTACTTCGGACATTTACAAACCTTGAACCAGACAAACAGCTAGACGAAAGCATAAGTATGTCAAGAAACAATCTCTAGTCCAAAAAGATGCAACCAAATGGAAACTCTATAGCACTGTCAAACAGAAAATTTGTTATGTACCAAAGAAATGAATCCAAAACTGAACAACAGTTAAGTGAGATGCAATGCACAAAAACATCATCCAAGAATGAGACATTACAATTTAAAGACAGGGAAAGGAGAAAACATCAAGAACAAACAAACAAGAAAATCACATGCCTGAACAGCGATTTGTAGTGCACTGAGTTTCTTTCATCACAGAAATACATTTACAAGGAACTCTGTCAGTTCTCCAGCTGAATAAACTCACTGCACAATTAGATAGCATCTTTACAAGAAGTCTAATACACACAATACAAATATTTCTTTTTAATCATTAACAGCAGTACTGACATGCAAATCAGCACCAGCTCTAATATTTCCTCTGCTATAAACAGGTGAAATTAATAGTCAAGTTGTGACCTTGCAAATTTCTTCTCAAGGTACACTACACCCAATTCTTTTACAGAGAATTTTCTGAATCAAAAAATCCTGTTACTTTTTGAGACACACCTTTCTCCTTAACAATTAGTTTTTAATAAGCCTACTCAGCAGGGTAACAGTCCAAAGTGTCAAGAAACTAGCCAGTGACAGGGATTCAGTCCCAGTATACAAGGAACATGCCTAACAACCCAACTGGGACAAAATTAACGGATGTGACTTGTCTCATACATCTGTGTAAATACCGTACACGTTGATAGAGGCTTGTCCTCTCCGACAAAACCCTTTTTGATAAAAAAAGATGCAAGGTAGATGCATATACGAGAAACCCACTGATTGGATTTCTGCATGTATTGCTGGGTAGTGCATCTACTATACAAGTCCTTGCCTCAGAAATGTTGCAGACATTCAAGGAAATATTAGGTGACAGACGTAAATTTGTTCAAGGACAGGAAAGGTCCCTCAAAGCAAAACCAAGCAAAATCATTACATATTGTGTGCTTTCTTCTTTCTATAACATCAGTGTAGCTTTCCTGTGCATATTTATTAGTATTTATATTCCATACCAGTAAAAAAAATATGATTAAATACTTCAGCTGTTTTTATTTTACCTGTGTTAGAAGCTTTTCTTTCTCTTCAGTTTCCTCAGTATTCAGAGGCATAGACTCATCTATCTTCTTTTGTTCTTCTTTTTGTACCTGAGCTGCATTTGGGAGGTCAGGATTCCTGGGGACCTAAAATCAAGGGTATCAATAAGCAGTAGTGCAACAATGTTATTAAAGAGACTTGTACACTTTTCTATCAACCTTGATTTACAATTTATAAGCATATGTTAGATCTCACAGGACTGATCTAGTCCACACCCACTAAGCATTTGTTATCACAGAACAAAAAAACCAAACCCAAACAACAAAAAAGCCCCACCACCCCACACCTTGGCTACCCTGAAGAAACCAAACCACAATAAAAATATTTTTTAAAATAACTACCAGAAATTTTCATCAGTATCTACAAAACTGTTGCAAAATTGAAAATATTATCCTCCAAGACAAGGTGATGTATCAAATACTGTCATTTATCTATGCCTGTTCCTTCTTGTCTCACAAGCTCTTAAAGTTTATCTTCACCTATAAGTAACAAAATGGTCCTATTCATTTTTTCTTTAAGAAACTTCAGCAAAAAACACTGTAGAATACATGTAAATGGTAAAAGACATTTTTTCCAACTATTAAATATTAAAGCACTGATCTGTACAACAGTTACCAAATGTGTTTCGCCTAGATTCAAATCTTATTGCTTAAACCCTTCCATCCAAAAATAGGACTAGATTTTGTCAAATGTATGTTAGGATTTTGTTATGCCCTATACCCACCACTTCTACACACAATGACTTAGGGATATTGTGAGAGGCAGAGCCTCACCTAGTGTCAGCTGTCCCAGGTCACTGATTTCAGTGGCACTTTTCATTAGCTAAGGATCTGCTCTCTTATATCCAACGGTTTATAATGTTTTGTAACTACAGTGAAATACTAAGTTCTGCCAGGTTTACTATAAAGCTATGCACACTGCCAAAGTAAGGACCAGACAGACAACATTATGTAAACAAGGCCTAACAACATTTTATTCATCCCCCTCCACATGGACACCAATCTAATATTTGTGACCTTTGAACTGTGTATTGCAATTCCATACCACACAACTGCAAACAAGCCAGAAACCAGTATCCAGTAAAGATTTTGTAGACCTTACGTATTTCTGCAGCAAAAGGCAAAGGAAGTTAAGAGCTGTTTTCCACATCTGGCTAAGAAATTTTCTTGGCTTTGGTGGTTTAACTTAAGACTGACACATAAAGCTTGGTCTCTACCTATTCGATACCTTCTGATATTGTTTATGGCAGTCTTCAGTTTTAATAATAAACTCTCTTCAGATGGAAAATTATACTTCCATTTCAAAGCAGAAGAAACTTAATCATATTTATCACTTCTACCACCAGTAAACAGTCATACTGAGTTTTTAAGATAAGTATTCATGTTTGACCTATCCAGTCTGACAGATTTCATTAACAGGACTGAAACACCTCTCCTTTTTACATGCATATTGTAAAGATTAGCAATTCTCTCATCCTTATTTGTTGGAGCATTAATTAAATAATTTCTTTCCCCAAGCTCATTATACTTCCTTTAATTCTTATATCTTAATTCTATCCTGCCATCAACATAAAATTGTTTGCTTCAAACCAGATTCTAAGACACCTTCTGCTTTTTCTTAAAAATATATTTTGCTAATATTAATTCTACTCTTTTCAAACACCAATGTCCTATCCGTTGCTTTGTATGACAAGTTTATGTTCTCCAACACGTTTTATACGTGATTTCTTCTTGCTGCAACCTGCCATGAAACATGGGGCTTTTTAAAGTAAGTTACATGTCTGGAAGTAGGGGATCCATTTGATTTACTCAGCCAATACTGGTGCAAGTAATGAAAATCAACATCAAAACAGAATCTGTGTTCACTGCTTGTCCAGTAATGTCAGCAGGGAAGAGGGAGAAATTCAGCTAAGGCACAGTAGGGGGGAAAAAAAAAAAAAAGCAGCTAAGTCTGTTGTCTAGATTTCTTTTTGTAGTAGTAATACATTCAGACTTCTCCACACCTTTAAACATTTTATATCCTAGCAAAATGCAAGGAAAATTGATGTCACTTTACTTACCTTCATATCAACACAAAGTCAACATCAATATTACCTTGTTACTTTCTGCACAAGATACACAAAAGCTATAACAAAAAAAAAAAAATCATACCCTGGAAGGTGATCTTATACTAGCCAAAAATTATTTTCTCACCTTAGACCACAGATCACACTTTTGGTTTTGAGAAGTATATGAAGCATCAGAACCGTCTTTCTTTTTTCTACTCTATTTTATTGTTAGGAAGCCACCACAAAACACAAAGCTACACAGATACGAAATTTTTAATGAAGGAAGGAACTACAGATTACTTTTTCTGTTCTGCAGTGGAACAAAAACAGGGGAAGAGAGGTTTTAAGCCATTTCCCTCACGATGAGAAGCACTTTGCAAAAAATAAGACCAGAATGATATATTTTTTAGTTGCTGTCTCATTTACTTATCTATTGTCAAGGTTGCAGTAAATCTGCAGAGAGAAACACAAATACATTTCACTAATTCGAAGAGAAAAAAGGATTACCTTATATCCTATAGTCTTACGATAATACAAAATTTCTTTTTCCAGAAGTTCAAATAACCGTGGTGGGAAAAACTGGAAATCCTGAATATTTGGTTGTTTTGGAGGTCGCGGAGCCTTCAAAAATACACAGATCATTAACATTATACAAGCTTGATTTCTGTGCAATTAAACTGCCATAATTCAGCAGCAGTGGCAACCTATCACTTTGTAAATACATTCATTTTATTACCAGTATAGGGTGAGAGCAGGGGATGCACCATGGGAAAGAAGAGGAGCAAAAGAACAACATAAAAAACCCTCCATACTTGCCAACTTCTTACCTTTGGGACTTTCGGTTCGCTAACACGTAGGGCTTCTCTGAAATAAGCATCAACTGCATAATTAGCTTTGCGTTCTCGTTTTGGAGGCTCTATCCATTCCATCATGCTCAGCTACACACAGAACAGAATAAAAAGATATTAAAGTAACTGTATGCTTTCCTAAAGTCGCAAAAATAATCACTACTGTGGCACTGCAAAATAGGAACGTATTTTTGCATGGTAAATCTAATGGTTGTGCTCAACAATTTGAATACTACAACAGAGCTCAAAAATAAGCTAGAAACTATAGCTAATTATAACATGTATTTAAACACATAAAAGATAATACACAAGTAAGGCAGTGCACTGGCACGGATAGATCCTTTTACAGTATTCTACTTACTTCAGACACCTGAGTAAGGTTATGATTCCATCTACCAAAACACAATGGAAGGACTTGGGACTTGGGCTCTGAATTCTATAATATCTTGTGATATGAATGAATTGCTTCTCCTCTAAATATCACAATGAATAACCTCTACAGAGGTTACAGCATTGGCAAAAAAAAAATAATCTATTAGCAGCAAATTATTCTTAACTAAATTACTTGAATTAAAAGTTACTGAAGCATATTTCAAGACTACGCTGTATTTAGCTGGCTTCTTGTAATGAAATTATCAACACGAAGAAAGAATCTTATGTATATACGCACACATCACACTCTATTCTCATTAACTATTTTATTTTTCTAAATGTTTCTTCAAAATTGATAAGAAACCTAGCTTAAAAGGGCATTCTGTAGTTAACAAATAAGAGTTCACATATCTGATTCCAGATAAGACCTTAAGGATATCTTGACTATACGTCCCGTACAAAACAGAGACACAGAGGTAACATTGTGGGACCCTGAGTAATACCTCTTTGTTTGGATGATCCTTCTATAATTAGGTAAATCGTTGTACAAACAGTTCACATTAATGTCTGTGACTAAAACCTTCACTGCAAAAAAGACTTAAGTCCAAGTTCCACATATAAAATCATTATCAGGCCTGTTTTTTCCTCTCAGTTATGTGGCACTAAAATAATACCGACCGCAGCAGTATAGTAGGATGCAATACAGTATCCTTTCTGCAGCAAAAATAACATTTGAGCAATATTATCAGATTTTACCCTGAAGAAAAACAGTGGGGCTGAAAGCTAATTTAACAGAAATTCAGAACATTGATGCTTCTGCAGAGCTAAGTGAATTTTTCAGTAGCTCCTTACTTCTCTAGAATAACCTTTATAGCTATAACATTTCTAGTATGGCCTTTATGCTTGCACCACTAAACCAAAGTCTTAACGACTAAGAAAAATTACCTTTTGTTTTTCTCTATAATCTTCACCTTCAAAGTTGTATAAGCTCATCTCTGTGTCCATAGTGAAATTTCGTAAGGAGCTCTCCCCCATTTTCTGCAATCTTTCATTCATTTCAGCTGTCTAAAAATACAGGAAGATACTTTTAGGCTCACTCAAGTTGTTTTATCTTTTCTGAAAAAAAACTAGCTTTCATTATTAAAATATTCTCAATGTCTTTTTCTGCTTTAAACTTCTACTTACATTTTTCTTGTAAGGACAGACACCCATAGTGCTTTTCAATTTTGAACAATCTGACTCCAAGACTTTTCATTAAACTAAATTTATTATGTTGGGACGTAGCCCTACAACTGTATGATTTAACTTTTCAATTTAAATGCAATTTATGCCCAATTCTTTGGAGCCGAAATGGTAGTTCATTTTTCCACAGAGCTACCTATTCCCTAATAAAGTTCCATAAAGGTTTTGTGTCTATTAGAATTGTTGGCATGAAATTTACGTCTTTCTAAAAGCCCACAAAATAAACAGTGTTTAAGATATGGTGCACATGGTCTGAACTTTGAAAATAATTATAATTCACTAATTCTGCTCCTTCAAAACTTTCATCAGCTTTAAAATATTTACAAATAGTAAAGTAATAATTAGGCATAAAAATAGATTTACATAATCAGATTTAATTTCTATTTTGTGCATATATATTTAATGTTTCACAGATTTCGAATTCCGTACAAAGCTGTTCTCTGACCTTCTTTTCACCTCTTTCTAAAATAGTGGTTATATCTTCTTCTGTCAGCTCGCTATCTTTGGAAGCAAAAACATGCGTGGCTCCATGTCGGATCATCTGCAGCATTTCATCTTTTGCCAGTTTGTTAGACTGTTGGTCTATGAGCCTTCCTAAAATTAGAAGAAACATGCTGAAAGTTATAATACAAGAGTTCTAGTAGGACCATGCAAACAGTGGATTTTTTTAGTTCACTGGTAGAACAAGAAAGGAAAACCAGAAGAACCATACAGAAAAAATTACATCTCACTTGAGCTGAAAACAAATAGAAATCAGGAGCTTCAGGAAAATAAAAAAATAACAACTTTGGATCAAGCCATAACAAAGAATGTTTCACATTCAGATAATCCAAGTTTTATGTTTAAGATCTTACTCTTAGAAAGTTAGCTGAACTTTTAAGATCAAAATCTTATTTCAAGATGAAAAATGAGAAAGTATTCTGTAATAACCGTTCAGAAGTACTTAAGATTTTTAACACTCACTTCACTGGTTTCAACCCAGATCTCTGAATATTTTTCCCAAAATTCTAATTTCTGTCCCAAAATTTCACTTATCCTATCTCGTCTCTTCACAGACCATCAAAATTTTGACCATCACCCTTTCAGCAGCCCACCCTTTTGGAAATACAACCAACCTTCAAAACTTAGCTTGAGAATCTTAGTTTTTGACAAACTATTCTTCCAAGAGCTTCTAAACAGAGACACACAAAGCAGTTTTAACGTTCAGTAAATTCACATGTGGTAAGAAGCACACCTATGTAATTATTTTTATCTGTCACGGAACGTATCTTTTTTCTTTTTTTCCCTTTTTAACATATGACAAAAATGAAGTAACATCTATTCAGCTGTCGTTTGCTTTCCTCATTTAGAGTCTTAATATAAGTCTATGCCCACATTATTTAGGAAAACAGAATTTTTTCAAAAATTTCAGCTGAACAATGAATAACTTATACATTATAGTTTCTTAGGTTGATTTAGCATACTGCTATTATACACAAGGCCTGCTTTCTCTCATACTGTACATTTGTACAGTTATTTAACCCATACTTTAAGGGACTGAACAATTCTGTTGCAGACAAACATATATAGCAGTTGATACCTTGTTGTATAACTATAGAGTCCAGTCTCAGTTTTATTTCAGCTCTTTCTACAATCCTCTCTTCAACAGTATTATCAGTGATTAGTCGAAACACCCGTACTGGTTTCTTTTGACCAATACGATGCGCACGATCCTAACAAACATAAATCAATGAGTGTTCAGCAACAAAAACTCACAAGCAATAGACAATTAGCTTGCAGTAACAGCAGACTGAAACTAGCATATATTTCTTGGTTCCTTGCTTATTCAAGAGTATACAAAAACGTAAAACCAGTATAGTAATATTTACTTATACCTGGCTATTACACCTTTTGAGTTTGGGTCATTCTATAGTAATAAATGCATCTACCTCATTGTAAATGAAGATAACCAAATGTCTGTCTAGACTGCAATTGGGAAGCGGAGATATAACAGCATATACATACATACATACATCTGCACCACTTTCAAACTAATTCTCTCACTTGACATAGGTATTGAAACTTTGGCATCCCTGGCTTGAGCATATTAATTCCATGGGCAAAGTCCATGCAGCCACAGCTTCAATACTGTAGTTGTCCCAAGCTAGCTACATTACAGCATCAATACACAGATCACATAGTACAGGTACAATACACAGCAAATGAGGTTATATGACTAACATACTATACTTATGTGTAACAAAACTTGTGTTCATTCTCTCTGGAAAATATGAATAAAAATATTATTTTGTCCTCTTAAACAAAAAAAAGCTAAACAGCTGGCCTTCAAGCTGTTGGTACCAGGATTTTCTGACTGTCCTTTAAACATGAGTCATTAAATCTTTTACTCTCCTGCATAATATTCATTTCTTCCTGAAAATCTTACTAAAGCTCAGAAATCACACTTGCCAGTTTCCAGGAAGTCGGTCGACTACTGGTAGTCAGCATGCATATCAAAAGGATGAGTTATTCATAGTAAATATTTAATGTGTTTAAGTGCATAAAAAAACAAAACCAAAAAAATACAAACGACAGAACAAATACCCCACCCCCCCCCCAATCACACAAGAAGGATCATGTGATTTTTATTCCACATGAAACAAATTATAGACTTGATTTTTTGATATTCAGCACTCAGAAAGAGAAGTTTTTAGTATGTTTAACCCAAAGATAAGGTTTTTTTTTCCCCGGCGTCACCACTGAATGGTTTTACACTTATGCAAAAACAAGGTGGGTTGCAAAAGCATAAGCTTCCCAAAAGGGAGGAATATAAAGCTGCTTGCTTTTAATTCTTTGCTATTATTTTGGAAACAGCCCTCTGTTATTCGTTTACTGTTGTCTTCTGGAAAGACAGAATTAAGAATAATTCTATGGATAAACAATATCGATACAGTACTTTGACAGAAGTAATCTTATTCAATTATCAAAATAATTAAGACGGATATTACCAGAGAAAAATCTACAGTTTCTTCCACAATTCTGTTCATGCCGTTTTTATTTAATTCCTTAGTTTCTTGGTATTAAATACAAAAAGAAAAATAACAAAAATGCAAGTTCTGGAAACACTTATACAAAATAGAACAATGACAATTTTAACAAATGAACGTGTATTAGGGAGCTAACTCACCATTGCTTGCAGATCTACTTGAGGGTTCCAATCTGAATCATAGAGAATAACCACATCAGCAGTGGCCAAATTAATTCCAAGACCTCCAGCTCTAGTACTCAGCATGAAAATGAATTTACTGCTGTTGGGAGCATTAAATGTGTCTATTGCTTCCTAAAAGAAAAGGTGTCATTAAAGTATCAGAGTTTTCAAACAAGCTTCCAATATGTTGGTGGCTCTTCAATGAAATTTCTTTGAAATTTAAAGAGTGTTCATACCAAAACCAATTTTTCATAGAAGTAAGAAACTGTAGGTTTGCACAGGTGGAAAAATCCATTCTGAGTCCACAAAATATTACATTTTTCATTTAGTTGAGGAACAAATGAAACCTGCTGTACTGTGGACTTTGGTTAGGAAAAACATATACCCTCAGCAGCATTTTTAAGCTGTAGTGTTTTTGCTTTACTTTAAACAATGATGTAGCTACTTACACATATATGTAAATAATAACTTCTTAATAATCTAATATGTAAAACAAAGACATTTTGTGTTTATATACAACTTCCTCACCTCTCTTTCTTCATGTGGTGTCTGTCCATCAAGTCGGCAGTACTCATATCCACGCCACATGCAATAGTCTTCCAAAATATCCAGTAAGCGAGTCATCTGACTAAAAAGTAGAACTCTGGAACCTGACAGAACACCACAGAAGGTTTCGTCGTTGGTTTTATGTTTTCACATTAATCTTATCACGCAGCCTACTATATAGCATGAGTAAGAATTCATGTGAAATATTCTGTACTATGCCTAACTTAGTCAAGTAAGTCTTTCTTCTGCAGTCACTTTTCTGGTGTTGATTTAACTTCCCCTCAAGATAGGTTATTTGATAATTTATACAGAAGAAATACACAGCTGAAGAAACAGAACACTTAAAACCATTGTAAGATAATTAGCTGACAACTGACGTGCACAGACAAACTAATCCTCTCATCAGAAATTTTCTTAACGACAGCAGAAGGGAGGCTCTGCTCTTCCTTTCCTTCTACTTCTCCATATGATTAGTCTTCCTCATCATTCCTGTAAGACCTCCTTCCCTCCATGTGTTAAGATCTACAGAAAAATGATTTTCAACAACAACCTCACTGAAAGTAATGAATTCATTCACTGGAGGAGAGACAAGAATGAATCTATGCAATTTTTGAAAGGTAGTTTTACTTAGAATGAGCATTCAGATCACTGCTGTTCATAAACGGTACTCACCTTGCTCTCTGAGTTTTGCTAGCAGTTTATCCAGAACTAACATTTTACCACTGTTAGTGATGAGATGCGTGTCAGTGGTGTAAGGAGGGCCCGGCTCAGCACCATCAAACAGGTAAGGATGGTTACAGCACTTCCGCAGCTGCATCAGAATATTCAGCAGACGCATCTTATCCATTTTCCCAGCTGAATTCAGGATATCAATATCTTTCATCAGGATCCTCGTATACCTGAAGTTTTACAGGCAATTTTGAACAACTCTCAGTTTTTATTTGATATTTAAAACATGAATGAAACCGTGCAATATCCCAATTACTTATTTCTGGATGTGGGAGTTTGCTTTGTTCATATAATAATGAGCTATATCGTTATGAAACTTGGCAAAAACATCTGACTGATAATAAGGATTTATAAATCCATACCTAAACATGAAAGGCAATTTGTCTGTGAGTGACAATGATCTGTCATTTACTGGGTTATCTTACACTTCCATTTTAGGACTACAAAGTGGATTAAAGATATCATTTATTTGACTGAAGCTGCTACAGTGACCTGGCTCCTTTTCTCACATCTCTTCTGGGTATGTGGCTCCTCAAGGTTTTATTTTAATTTCAGCTCAGACTTTTACTGGTGCACACATACTTGGATCAAAGGAGAAAACCTAGTAGGCATACGTTCTTTCAAATAGAATTAAGGAAGGAAAAGAAGTTTCTGCTTTCTTCCTCCCAACCCTTTTCATTACCCTTCCTAAGCTCTTTGTAACTTGTGCATCTTAAAGCCCCAAAGACAGCTATAAATAGGCTTCTCCATCTGACTGTCTTAACACGCAACTACAAGGAAGGAAAAAAAAACCCACCCCCCACCCCCCCCAAAAAACAACAGTGTGAAGAGCTGTAGTGTTCTTTTACATCAAAGAATCTTACTTTGATGTAAATAACTCACCATTCCCTCTGCATTTTGCTGAGCCCAAGATAAATTTTTACTTCCTTCTTTGGAGGCAAACTCTTTTCTACTTCAGCTTTTATGCGACGTAATAAAAATGGCTTCAAAACCTACACAAATTAAGAGTTTTTCCACAGATAAATTTATAAAATTGATTGCCTCAAATACAAAATTAACAGATTCAATTATCTGATATTTATTCAGAACTAATCAATATCTATTGCTGTCACGGTGACTCCTTCAGAAAATTCTGCTAAAGTCTGCCAAATGAATTTGTCCACTAATAGGCTAAGTTCACATGTAAATATGTAACACTACATAAAGATCGCCATATTCATCCCAGTTGTTATCCTAAGCAAGGGCCAAACCCATAAGCTTATAAAGTCTATTTATTACCTTTTAACATAAGCTCTGTTTCATTTCCACTAGCAGCATATACAAAATACACCAACATTTCAAAGATAAGCAATGTATGTTGCACTTCCTTCTGATTTGTTTTGTCAATTGACAATCTGACATTTGAAAAGTGTCTTTTATCTCATGCATAGTAAAAAAAAGGTAAAGGCATGCCTTTATTCAGGCTAGCATGACGTGTATCAGTCTACTATTCACAATAATAAATGGCTTCAAAAAGATCTCAAAATTCTTCATTTTCACATTTTATGTATATATTTTGTCTGCTTCAAACAGTAATGTTACAAAAAGCAGTATCTATAATAGTAAGTTCCAATATTTAATTCATGAAAATTCTGCTGGGCATTTCTGTAACTAAATACCTTCACGTTCATCTTCTCAACTTCAAGATGAAGGGGGAAATAATCTGTTTTTCTTTTTTACACTGTGTATGCTAATGATGACACGTGATTACAGCTTTAATTACTTACAGCATGAAGTCTTTCTACAAGTTTCTGATCACCAAGACAATTTTTAGTGTCGAACCATGAGTCAAAATCCTGTGGTGAGAAACAGCACAACTGGTATGAACAGTTTATCATCTCTAGTTTTAACAGACACATATTGACTCTCACTCCAGCTGAGTGTGGCATCAATCTTGAGACAAATGACTTCTATGAGTGAAAGAAAAATCAGTCTGCAATTCTGTGCCAGCTCCCCAGCACGTTACAACATTCAAGTCATATGAGTAGCTCTGCAGACAAAATACTATTACTCCGCTTAATTTACAATGGTTTTCCATGCTCATCACTGCAGGAGCCAAGTTCTTCCCCTTAGTGCTTGTGTAATGATGGGCAAGAAGGTAAAAAAGAAAAAGAAACCAGAATCCTTAAGTAAATGAGATGGACAACAGAGCTAAAACAATGGAAGCAAGCAATACAAGTACAAGGAAACATTAACAGTAAAAGAGGAGAAAGATGACTCAAATTCTAAATGAAAAAAAAAAGCTTACGCTTATTTGGATGCTTCATATTCTTCATTCTGCAGTGCTTTCCCAAATTTTGTTCCACTTTGCATAATTCTTGAACTATTTAAAGTATTACATTTGCTATTACTGGCCTGAGGCCTTATCTGCACTAACAGAATGCACTGTTTTAACTGGGTAGAGCAAAAAAAGCAGTCTACAGTTAGGTAAGCCACAGAGCTTCTACTGAATCCAGGTCTTCCACATCATATGTCTCTTACTAGGCTGGTCATTCTTTTCTGCAGATAGCAGCCTGGGAATCAAAATAACAAGAACAAGACTGTACTTCCAAACCTCAACTTACATCTGCAGAATTGAAGACATCAGGTAAAAGAAAATTGAGTAATGCCCACAGCTCGTGGAGGTTATTCTGTAAAGGAGTTCCTGTAAGCAGCAATCGATTTGTCGTCTTGAACTCACGTACAATCTCTGACAACTAGAAATACAACAAATAGTTATCATCATCATGTACATTTAAGCATAATGAATTTTCATCAGTTTCTGAAACAACGTCAATTAAGTTTAAAGACAGTGAGCTACCTATGAAATTCTTATTTACCACCCAATAGCTTACAGCTTATATTTTAAAAAAACACCACACCTAACACAAAATCCGCTAAAATCAGATGGAATCTTTTGTGTTAAACTATCTTCAAAGTATCAAATAATTTTGAGTTTACCTTAGACTTCTCATTCTTTATTCTGTGGGCTTCATCAATTACCAGGTACCTCCAGTTAAATTTTTTGAAGACTGATTTCTCTTTAATTACCATTTCATATGATGTAACACAAACATCCCATTCACCAGGCATCATAACATCACGGATAAAAGCAGCCTAAAGCAGAACAATTGAATTAATAAACATTTATAAATATGAACAATTTATATGGAATTCAGTGAAACCTATCTCTGCCAACATTACTGATGCTCTAAGCTAGCACACAGAAGACAACTCTGAAACATCTTTTCAGTAACTGAAAGTTACTGTAACAAAAGCCTTCAATCCTTTGTACTTTAGGCACAGACAGATCATCAGCTGGGTTAAGCAAAACACAAATTTTCTCCTATTCAAAACTAAATATTTACTCTTCAGCATAATTTTTCTGTAATTTAGATGCAGTTCATCTTTAGGGAAAAAACCCTCCGAACTAACTAGTCCAAAGACACAATCCACAAAAAAGTGTTTCAAAACAACTCACACAGCCCACTCCCATCTTCTCTCTTTCCTAAAGATCTCCCTCCTCTGTCCCATCTCTATTTTGTAAGGGATACATATCTAGGCATATAAATCCTTCCACATGAAAAAATACCACCCTATGGAAAAGCCACACATACAGGTCTCTAAGAACTGACTTAGTAGGGTACACAGATCACCCCAGCTAGTAGGACTGACAGAACTGTTCAAGTCCACAGCCTTGAAGAGCTGCCTAATAAAGGAGTGTTCTGTACAGTACTACACACTGACTTACAAATGCAAATGTAAGCTCAGAGGTGCTTTAGCCACCACAGAACAGAGAGATTAAGTAGAAAACGAGGAAATGAAAAGTTATGACAACACAAACATAAGACTCTGAAAGCAAAGAAAGTACAAAGTGAAGGCGCGCGATTCCCTTCAACACAATCTTAATTTCATTCCACAGAACTAGCAATAAACACACTGTGGTACAAATATTATCAGACTTTGAATTAAAACAATCTGCAAAGAGCAGTACAGTCAAATCCAAGACCACAGCACTGGAAGGAACTGTCCAACTCACTTGCAGAACCAGCAGTTCCTCTCACAGAATCATAGAATCATTTAGGTCAGAAAAGACCTTTAAGATCATCAAGTCCAACCATTAACATAACACTACCAAGTTCACCACTAAACCATGTCCCTAAGCACCACATCTACACATCTTTTAAATACCTCCAGGGATGGTGACTCCACCACTTCCCTGGGCAGCCTGTTCCAGAGCTTGACAACCCTTTCGGTGAAGAAATTCTTCCTAATAGCCAATCTAAACCTTCCCTGGCGCAACTCGAGGCTGTTTCCTCTTGTCCTATCACTTGTGAAAACAACCCCAGTTCCCTCAGCCGCCCCTCATAAGTCTTGTTCTCAGAGCCTTCACCAGCTTTGCTGCTCTTCTCTGGACGCACTCCAGCACCTCAATGTCTTTCTTGACTGAACACAGGATTCGAGGTGCGGCCTCACCAGTGCCAAGTACAGGGGGACGATCACTTCCCTAGTCCTGCTGGCCACACTGTTTCTGATACAAGCCGGGATGCCATTGGCCTTCTTGGCCACCTGGGCACACTGCTGGCTCATGTTCAGCCGACTGTCGACCAACACCCCCAGGTCCTTTTCCGCTGGCCAGCTCTCCAGCCACTCTTCCCCAGGCCTGTAACGTTGCATGGGGTTGTTGCAACCCCAGTGCAGCACCCGGCACTTAGCCTTGTTGAACCTCATACAATTGGCCTCGGCCCATCGATCCAGCCTGTCCAGATCCCTCTGTAGAGCCTTCCTACCCTCAAGCAGTAACAGGCACCCATGCAATCTGTATGAGGAGCCACAGAATTCACAGGAACATCCAGTTTGTTGATCCCCTTCAAGTTAGAAAACCACCCTATATCTATTTTAAGGCCTTCATTATGAAAGACGAAAAGCTCTACAACAGAATACTAGTTACATGGCAAGGCATGGACAAAAGATGCACGAGATGGACAAAAAAGGCGAAGACAGAGGTAACAAAGTGAGGGCAATAAAGGAAAATGAATAAACACTGTCACAATGCAAACACAGAAGAGATAAAAAAAATAGGTGCAAAAATCAGGAGACAACAGAAAAAGAGGTCAGACAGCTGTACTTTGATCCCAGTCTATTATTTCACCTACTGATTTGCATTTTTTCCTCATAGTTACAAGCATGACATTTTGCATTTTCAACACTAATATAGTTAAAGATTACTAAAAAATACTGTAATTAAGGAAGTAGCTTAGGGAGAATTCCACATACCCACGTACCCAAATACAACATCTTGTGTACATCTTTGAAATGTAAAGCACTTACTCTGGCATCTTTATCTCCAATAAGGCAAACAGCACGTAATGATGGAACCCAGCGTTTGAATTCATTCATCCAATTGTGCAAAGTTGATTTTGGAACCAGGACCATGTGTGGCCCAGGAATGTTTCGGTAATGCTTCAGGTAGCCTAATAATGCTATTGTTTGCAGAGTCTTACCAAGACCCTGCATTGACAAAGAGGGGGGGGAAAGAAACCTGCTAAAATGAAATACCATACAGAAACAGTTTCAAACAATTTTCCTACTATATAATTCTGCCACTTAAGTTGTTTAAAGCAAACAACACAGCAAATGTTTGCAATACAATTTCTTTCATTGCATTACAATTCCAGTTGTGAAAAATCTAACTGTTGTAGAACGATGCATATTATCCATAATATACATTAAATACTACAGGCACTTTAATGTTGCATTTTGCTCAATAATTACCACAAAAATTCCAAAAGATTACTGCTTACCATTTCATCTGCCAGAATGCCATTAACACCGTTTTCATACAATGAGATCATCCAGTTCAAACCTCTAACCTGATAATCTCTTAGTGTTCCTCCTTTCACATCTGTAAATGTAAGATTCCTCTAAGTAGAAAAATACTAATTCTAAGTAGAAAATTTTAACTGTGATCTGCTCAGATTTTAATTACATCAAAGCAAACAGAAAACTGTCAATACAATACTTACATGAAGGAGACTCCTCAAATCGAATACACACATTAGATGTTTTTCGACTCTCTGACAACAGCTCTTCATCTTCTTCTTGTTCTGTGCGCCTGTGACGATAACTAAAGAATCCAAGATTCATGTTTATATGAAATACTTTCAAAACACTGACTATAAAATCAAAAGAGACAAATTATAACAGAAAAATCATTGATCTACAATGTGTGTGTTCCAGTACCCTGACCAGAATCATATCCTGTTAATAAGTTACTCTTTATGGTTCATTCCAGCTTTAATTAGAAAGGCTGTTATGAAGCCCTCTCCTCCAGAGCCATAACTATACTTTACAACAAGTATCGTGAGTTCTCTAAGGTATTTTTCAATGAGCAACAAAGAAATACAAGACACACATCAGTGGTGACACCTTAGAATCAATTACTTGATAACTATACCATTCAGAAGAATCACATATTCAATTAAAAAAAAAAAAAATCTTAAAAAATTTATAAAATAGAAAATGCCATTTTGTAAACATTCCAAAAACTATTTGCTTGCTATTACAAGACCCCTCAGAAACACTACGTGCAGGCTATGTCTGCATTACTAACTAATATAGACAGACTGGTGGAGCGAGACAATTGGTGCTGAGGATCCAACATCCACACTACATGCACGTTGCCTTGTTTGAACTTGGTCTAGCTCTACTCTGGTGTCACTGACATGTCCACTAGCAGCTGGAGCACATCGGGTGCATTTCTGGAGTACATCTTCTAGTTCAGCGTCATGCAAAAGAAATTCAATTCATGTGCTCCAATATCACTCCACAATATGGACCAAAGCATGGTAAGTGGCAAGAATCAGGGAATTTACTGTAAAAGTGCATTCCTGATCCAAGGTCATACCAACGTTGATGGATCAGCGTGCACACACCAACCAGCTTTTAAAGAAATTATGATATACCATTAATAGGAGAAGTTCTAGACTTACTTAAAGCACAATCTCTATGTTACTAACTAAATAGATATGTTAAAATGCATAATTTGTTTGAAAGTGTAAGAAGTCAGAAATAAAAATAAAACATACTCCCCAGCTGAAATCAAACTCTGTTTTTCATCTTTCTTCATCCGTGGTCGTCCCAGCTTTACTTTCAATGGAGATGTTGGTGATTTTTGTGCCGCAGGCTGAATGAAATGTGCAAAAAGTTCTGTCTGCTTCAGGAGGAATTCAAACCTTTTTGCTCGATCTGCTTTCTGGTTTCCAAAGTGGGGAGAGAATTAAAAAAAGACAAATCAGTAACTTTTTTTCATAAAAAAAGTATTTTTTTAGATGCTTGTGAGAACAACTTATATGAGGAAAGACTGACAAGACCATCTGCCTACTGTTAGCCAACTCAGAGGGCTACAAGCCTCATGAAGTAGCTCTTGAGCTGCTAATTTATGCTAAGCATAAATTGCCTTAGAGCACCCAACTGTAACATGTGGTACTTCAAATGATCCGTCATGAATACCACAGCAATCTCAAAGACATGGCAGAACTCGATAACCTCATCCCAGCAACTCATCCCCATTCAAAACTCAAAGATTAGTAAAACAACCCAAAACCAGTTTACTTGTATAGATTGCTTAAGTCTGCATGGCACACCAGCAACTGTGAAGGGATGCTTTAAAGGACTGTCTACAAAAGATAAAGAAAAAAACTAAGGTTCTGACCTACAGTAAGTAAGGGATGAAATCCTAACCTTGCTCAAGTCGGTGGCAAGACTTCCATCAGCTTCAAGGCTATCAGGATTTGATCCAAGACAACAATGTGGTAGCTCTGCTTTTAGAAGTATGACTAAAGTAATGGATACACCAGCTTAATACTGCTTTCACTGAGGTTTGTGAATTTTGCTGTGAGATTCCAAATTTCAATCATTTCAGTTTTGCCATATCAATGAGGCATATGCACTTCACTATATAAACACAGCAAAACATATGTCCTTCTCTATATTTAAAAGACACATGTTACATAATTTTTAAGAAAAATATGATAAAATGCAAATGCTATCTGACAGAAGGCAATTGTTACCAGTTTCTCTATGCCATTTCTAAGCATCATGTAACACTGTACCACTTACAGCAATTTTCATGTGATCTCATTTATGTATCTTGATATAAAAAACAAAAGTGAAATTGTAGTTCTGTACCATAACCTTTCTAAGAAATATACAAACAACAGAAAGCTTTTCTGCAGCTACCTTATACGCAACTAAAAGTGCTCTAATAGCAATAACACAAGCCGAAGAAAAAGGCAATAAAAATGAACCTGACGTGCAATGCATGATCTTGCCACATGAGGGCAATGCATTTCTTTTAATAGTGCACCACTTACCAGCAAATAAACATCTTTACAAAGATCTCCTGGAAAAAATGTACTACTATTTTTCCCTTGCGTTCATTATTGGACCATTTGTGTAAATAACTTGAAAACCGAATAAACTGTAAATATCAAGTAAAACTTTCAGAAAAAAAATTCTAAAAAGGGGAGTAAACACATGGATGTTTATACTCATACAGGATAAGAACAAATCCATTCAGAGGATTTGTATTAAACTAATAATACATGATGGTTTTGGCAAGCTAATCATAACTGGTAAGGTTCTATATTGAATGCCACAATATACTTTTTTGCCTGCAAGATTATTGGCTGGCTGTAAGCAGCATGCTTTGATAAATAGTAAAGGTCTAGCTCACAACTGCACAATTGATGAAAGGTGGATTTTTTGAGCTCTATTCCCTTTGCCTCTCAGAACAACTGAACTAACATTCTAATTTAGGAAAGACGTAAATTCACCATGTATTCCTGAGAAACCAAGCTTAGTTATTTACTCAACTCATTCTCAATGTGTCTTTTTTTTTTTTACCTGTGTGTCTTCTCTTTGGCTAAAAATTAAGTATTCATACAAGTAGGTATCATTTTTTTTTAAGTCTAACAGTGATACTCTTCCCTAGCTTCTATGGTATCCAATCCTTTCAGACTCTACTGTAATTACTAGGCATCCATTTAACATGAAAGCTTTTAAGAAACATGCAGCAAGGTACAGATACCAGCTTCAACCAAGAACTTACTACATGTGTCATTCAAGAACAACTCTTGTAATGTCCTCCTGGTTTCTGCCTCTTTGTAATACAGAAGTTACCCTGTTATCTCTCCTCTCCAGCGCTACAAGCTCCCTTCATTTGTGTCATGGACAGATCCTCTTCTGCATTGTTACAGCACATATGTTATGGGGCGTATCAACATTTAAAACCTTTATGTTTTCATATGACGAGAAACTGGCAGCATCAGTATTTCTCTCATTTAAGAAGAAGCGTAAGGATGCCTCTGACATGACTCAAGGGGTCATCAAACAGAACTAGCAGATACAGATTCAAAAACAAAACGGGAGAGTTCTAAATATAAAATGCAATTGAATAGAAACTCCTTACCACAGGAAGGTGTGGATAACTAAACCTAGATGAGGGGAAAAAAAGCAAGCAGACAAATCCATGGAGAAAGGGAAAAAAAAAATTCCACTGACAACTACTAAGTATAAAAACCACAGCCTCCAACTCCAGAAATCATGCAGATAAAAATACTTGGAAGAGTGGGACAGTATTTAACAGAACTATCACTATCTGCTTCCTCTGTTCTCATATTCTTCACTAAATACCTACTGTTAGCCACTGTGAGAAACACCACATTAGACTAGACATTTAAATGAATCTTGATTTGTTTTTCTTTTCTGACACATCCAGTCTGCAATAACTCCTTGTAACTGCGTTGATCTAGTTCAAGCAAACAAACAAACGTCACAAAAAGCTGCAGTATGTTTTGTCGTGAAAACACTTACCATCTTCTCTTCATATTCTGGGTCAACTTCTTTTTCAGGTCTAGCTGCCTTTGGAGGAAGTTTGAGTTGAAATGGGGGATCATTTTTCTGGAATTCAAATTTTAAACACTTTGTAAATATCAGCTTCTTTATTTACTAAAGCAAAAAGATATCAAACTGAACAAACCTACACACTACAAGATAAGCATGCTACTTGTTAAAAATAATTATTTCAAAATGAAGTGACTGCATTAATCGTATTATTTCACCCAAAGCAGAACCTGAAATCCACGATGAAACTAAAGAGGAGATATGACAAGATAAAACGTAAGTTGAAGATTTGTCTCATCCTCATGTTTATCTCTACAAATAGGATTCAAGTTGAAAGCATCGAAAGAAAGTACGGAAAGAGGACAAAGTTTAATCTTTCACAGAGATCTTGCTTTAAATGCATAATTAAATTTAATATCTTGAAAAGATATTTTAAAAAAATTAAATGTGATTTCTAAATGTAAAATTCCTAACTGTAAATTGCTGGCACTTGCATCTTGGTTGGGTTTTGTTTGTTTATTTTCACTTCTAGATGAATAGTCACGAGTTCATTTGGAAATACAGGTTTAACTACACTTAGCCATATACCTAGGAAGAGAGACAAATTAAACAACCAAATCTATCCATGCAGCAACGACTGCATGGTATGCCCTTAGACAGTTAAGAAAGATAAGTTTGTCTAACAAAGTTAAATAGATATGTGCTACCAGAAAAAAGTTGTCTGTCTACCTCAGGTAAGTATGAAGTTTCTCCTGGACAAAGCAGAACTACTCAATATTATGAGAAACCCTTTTAACTGCAAGTTTTCCAAGTAAAATGTAATGCAATATTATCTTTCTAAGCCCCAAGGCAGATGGCTCTAATGCCAGTCCTGTTGTTACTCAGATTTCCCCAAAAGAAGAAAACTTATGGTGGCATACAAATCAAATTTATTCAGAAATAAGTATTGGTGAATAACACACTCTGAGTTAAAGAAGTAAATGAACTGACATGCAAAGTTACTGCAGCCACAGCACTATAAAATCACATCCTACACCTTACCTTCCAAGACAAAACACAGTTTCCCTGCCCCCCCACTCCTCATTGGAGTGTTTCTGTCGAA
Organism: Gymnogyps californianus; assembly: GCF_018139145.2. Classification (NCBI taxonomy): domain Eukaryota; kingdom Metazoa; phylum Chordata; class Aves; order Accipitriformes; family Cathartidae; genus Gymnogyps; species Gymnogyps californianus. Next base: position 19,989,662 of record NC_059479.1, read on the forward strand.
CATTGATGGCCCCAAAATATTAGAAATAACAAACAGGAGACTGTCAAAAGCTGATGAAAGAGACAAACAACTTAAGGCACATGCGTCCCAATACCCTTTCTCTTCCTCACAACTTACAAGGGAAAAGAATATGCTGTAGGTTCACTAAAATACTATTCTGTGCTGGTGGAGCTAGATGGGTAGTAGGGACGAGCGTCATATCCAAACCTGCTTCTGCAAAATGTTGAGTTATAAAAATCTAGACCTTGTCATTAAATTTTGATATGAGTAAGAATACGTCTCTCTTATTGCCAACTGGATCATGTACCTAATACAACACAGAACCACAAAATACTTCATCAAGTCTGTGAGAGTTTTACCCTAGAAACTTTACACAATGCATCTTCATCACTTAGAGGGCTGACTTAACAGGATCAGCAGAAGCCTCAGCGCAAACAGTTAATTAACCAGCAAAAAAAGTACTTTCGTTTTTAACTCAGCGAGCTAGCTGGTAACAATCTGCCTCTGCCCTAGAAACGTTTTGCATTAAAGATTAAACCCTAGATAAGACAGTCCCCTGAAAACTGGTGTCAGTTAAGCACCTTACAAGAAACATAACCATGCAGCAGTTTCAAAAGTAACAGACCCTGAGAATTCCAAGGATCCAAAACACTTCCCCTTGAAATCTCTAACTAGCCTAAACAGAGCTACTAACTTCAGGCTGAGAGATTTCTATCTAGTAAGTGCAACAGTTAGTCCTAAATTGGGTAGATCACATGAACACCTAAATAAATGACTGGGAATAAGAACAGCTGCTGCTTTAGTTGACTTTTCTCTTGTAACCTGTGCTACTGAGAACCTCAAACAGATGCATGAAGAATAATGAGGACGACTCCTTTTGTGTTTAACTCACATACACAAAGCGGAAATACATTCCAAATAGCCATTAAGTTGAGACACTGTTTTGGTACTACTACAACAAGAAAGACTATTTATAGTGAAGCAAAACAGTGAGAGGGGAACAGAGCACAACAGGTTGTATTATATGCCATTATTATGCAGATCATTAACTGTATAGCTATGTAACAGACCTGTGGCCCAAGGTGAAGTGAAATTCCACAGTCTGAATACAAGCTCAAACAGCAAAATCTTTTTTTTTTTCCTTTCAGAAACATATTGACCAGTATGGCACAGTAGCACAATGTTCATAATATTCAAAACCATTCACTGCTTTCAAATGATTTCTCCAGGCAGGCATTCTCTAAACATTTAGTACCAACTTTTTATCAGTTAACATGTATAAAATTTTGCAGAGTAAGTTGCATCCAAAACAGAAATAGCCCTTAAACTTTTTCCCCTGAACAATTAGATAATGTTCAGAATTACACTGTACTGTATCTCATAGCTGTTTGTATCCATAAGTAACGAAATAAAGAATCAAGTGTTCTTTTCAGGCAAAAATGGACTTTCATCAATTGGAATTAAAATTCTGATTGCATTAATATCAATGTTTCTGCAATTTTCTCCAATATCATAAATATATGACACACGGTCATCATTCTTACTAAGTTTTTATAAGAGTCATTCTTCAGGTTAAGTCTTGTTCCATTCCCAAGGATACCCGAATACGTCACTTTTTACATTCCTTGTGTCTTAGCCTGCCGTCTTTTTTCCAAAAAACTAAAGGGAGGAGGCTGGCAGCCATACGTGCTCTTTTGAGGGGTTTACTCTGCATCACGGTTGCATTTTAGCTGGGCAGAGGGAATGCTGAAGCCCTGAAGCGTGAGGGCTGGGACAGACCGGTTCAGCCGTGAAATCTCCGAGCCGCCACCGCGACATCTCCCCCCAGGGCCCTCGACCCTGCGGAGCACCCCGGCTCCCGCTGGGCCCCACGCCCACCGTCCCCATCCCGCTCCGGGACAGCTTTACCTGGGGACGGGGGAAGGGAAACAACGAGGCGGAGGGTACCAGAGGAGGGGGCCCTGCAGGAGCGCACAGGCTGCGGGGCTGGCGGGGGGTCGATACGGGGCAGAGCCGCCTCCATGGCACGGGAGCACAGGCTAAGCGGCCAGTACCGGCGTGCCCGGGCTGCACGGCTGGGAAGGGGTCATCATAGGGGTGCCCGGACCGTACGGATGGCGGCAGCTGCTACAGCGATGCTGAAGGACAGACGGGGGGGAACCGGCCTGCACGGCGGGGCCGGGGGGGGGTGTCCGGGCGGGACCGGCCTGCTGGGCCGCGGCTCTGGCTCGGCCGGGCCGGGCCCTCACAGACTGCTGCAGAGGGGCCGGGTGGCCTCAGGGTCGGGCGGCCGCCTCAGGGCCTAGGCGGCGCGGCGCGGCCCGAGGGGCGGCTATAGGAGAGGGCGGCGGGGCCAGGCGCGCTCATTCCCGGAGGCTCCATCGCCCGCAGGGCCCCCCCTGCCCGCCCCCGCAGCGGTACCTCCTCGGCGCCGGGCTCCTGCGCAGAGGCCGCCGCGGCGGAGGTGGAAGGCACCTCGCCATCCGCCCGGGCGGCGCCGCTGGGGCCGGTGCCGGTGTCCATTTTGTGCGCCGCGGGTGCCTCAGCCACCGGCGGGGGGCAGGGGGCGGCCCCACCGCCCCAAACACCGCGCGGCCCCGCCCCTCCCGGCGGCCCGCCCGCCCCGCGCGGATCTCGCGATACTTCCGCGAGAGGAGGCCGAGGGCGCGCGTTTCCCGCCGAGCGGCGGTGGTGCGCGTGGAGTGGGCCGGGGCGAGGCGGGGAGTCATGGCGGGGCGACGTCTGCGCCGCAGGCGGGGGAAGGAGGCAAGGCCTCCTGTTGCGGAGTCAGCGGGGCCTCTGGGGAGGCTCCCGGGACCAATTGCTGGCCATTCCCTGCTGGCTGCTGCACAAGGGGCTGCCCACAGCCCACAGAGGCCTCGCTGCCTCCCGTCTTCTCGGGTGACACCACAGCTCACAGAAGAGAAAGTGGTCAGGGCTGCCACATGCATAAGCAATAGCTCTGGACGTGCCTAATGGCAGTGTTAGATGTACTGCACTGTCTCAGGGCCTCCCAGGCATCCACTATTTCGGAGACAACACTGGCTTGGAGGGGCGTGAACCGGTGCAGCCATTGCTGAGGTCCTTTCCATGTCCCACCTGCCACCTTCGTAATCTGCAGAGGGCAGCCAGCCTGTGCTTCACGTGCAAGGGGCAGGATGTGCTCTCCTTCCCCTGTCTTCCCAGACAGGAGTCCCTTGTGGCCCTGGCACAGGCATGTAGAGCACATGGACTCTAGACCTGTTGTGGAAGAAGGAAGCATGGGCGCTGACATGGAGAGCTGACAGAAGGATAAGGTGCTGCAGGAGCCAGACAGTAAAACAGAATGGTATGGGGCAGAAAACTTTCTACTTGCAGTTCATTTTCCTTGGTTCCAAACCCTGTTGCAAATAGCAGGTGTGTTTTCCTAAATGCCCCAGGCTGTATCTGAGAAAGAATATCATCTCTTAACATCTGCAGGGCTAAGAGGTACCAGTGGAGCTCCCAAAGCAAGAGTAGCTTATGGGAAGAATTTATTTTTTTCTTAAACCATTTCAAATTCAGCAGTGTTTGTGTATTTCATATTGAAAATTGCACTAATGAAGCCACTCAATTTAGTTACTGTCAATGCACGCATTTCTGACTGTCCATGCAAGACCTTCAGATTCTCAGCTGTGAAGTCGTGACTTTGCTCATACTGCTAAAGGATTCCAAAACAACCCTTGAGATGGCAGACTTAAAATGAAAGCTCCAAATCAGCCATTTTGTATGGTGATTACTTACAAAGGCAATATTGTGAGCATTTTGTCCAGAGAAATAGATGAAACCCTCACCCAGTAGGCAGAATGAGCAATAAAAGCTTTTTCATTCCAGTAAAAAGCTCGGTAGCTGTTACCAAGATCTTTTTGCATAACTCAGCAACTAAGCTGAGCAAATGGGTTATTGCAGCTCACATACACTGCATTTAGAAAGACCTCTGAGACCTCTTTTGCATCCATACATTGACTCCGATAAGGTGCCATTTTGTGAAGAGTAACTGTATGTCTGAACTGTTCCCATGACTGCCTGATTACTCTGAAATTCGGTATCTGAATTATGGTCCAACACAGAAGATTTAAACTCTAAAATCCCCTTTTTCATGTTGTGAAACAGCTGCAAAACAGTAACAGTGCTGTTCCAAATTATTTAGCACCCTGTTGCCTCCTGCGTCTGTTGCATAGTTTGCAACAAAGCAAGGCCCACAGCGTCTGCAGTAGCCCTTCCGCATGATTTATTTTTAAAAGCTTTGGGAAGTACATTTTTCATAGCACAATTGAGAAGAGTGACATGACTGGTTTTGAAAGAGTACTCCAAATAGCTTTTCCAAGCAGGGCTATCTAGAAAATGTTTACCGTTAGCTATGCAAGAAGTCTCTAAGGTGGGAAAATTCCAGTCTATGACGTGTTTGTTCTTAAGCTTTACGGAAAATAGCTCACTAACCATTTTTAATATTTGACTTTCCTACTCCAGTTTCAAATGCTTGTAGCTTCTGTTTATGCAAAACACTCTCGAGTGTTTGTCACAGCTTGCTTTTTACTTGAAATTCACAAGAACATTACATGCTGTACAAAACAATCAAGCTGCTGCTTTCATGAAAGATCCCCTTTGGATATTTTTTGCTTGTGTACTTAACATTTGCATTTGACACTTTGCATAGATGTTCTGAGTTGCTTCTCTTAGACTATGTTGTGTACTCCTGTGGATCCACAGGCCATTGGCTGAAAAAATCACTTAGTCATACAACAGTATTGTTATATGATAATCTAATTAATTACAAAAAATAGTAGTGAAGTGCTTTTTTGTACTTACTTTATATACTATTTTTTGTACTCATATCTTTTCTAACATATTTGCAAAATTCCATGGAATTTCTCCAGTTTTTTTTTTTTTTTATGTGATTGGGAGGCAGGGGGCTAGTTGTCATGTTAAAGCTGAAGATTTAGGTATTAGCTCTTTGTTTTCCCAGGTTTATTACTCCTTATTTTACAGTCTGCCGGACAAAATCACCAGGGCTGAATGTGTAGTGTCCTACACACTAAGGTTTCACAGCAATTAAGAAGGCCTCCTCTGTCCAACTCAGAAAGATGGCACTGGACAGATTGTATGATGAGAATTATGTTTTCTTGTCAGACACAAACAGAGAAATTGCATATACTTAGGCTCACTGTTAACCACTTTTATGTTTCAGACACTGCTGAAATATGTAAAGAGTTGTGAGATACGGATCCAGGAGCGTTTTCATATACTATCCAGGTAAGACCGTAAGATTTTTGAAATTTTGGACTGTGGCTACTCAACCTTTCCCAAACAGGGGACTAATTGTAGTGGTCTTAATTTATCTAGCACAGATATATTGGGTTTGGGTAACTTTTAAAAATAAATCTTAGTATTCTGTGGAATTACTTTATAGGCCAAGTTGTTATAAAAGCCCCTTCTGTGTGAGTTTGTGTGGATGAGTTGTATAGGTACCTACCTATGGGTATGGATGGGGAAATGTTACCAAAAAGCAGGCTGAAGAAAGAAATAGTACATGCTGAGAGATAGCGTGTGAAAATCCCCCAAGAACTGATAAGCTTTAGAGACCAGTAGACCTGTTGAATTCACAAGAACAGATAAACTCAGTACACCAAGAGTCTGCCAAATCCATACAAGGCCACCAGCACGCACAAGCGTCAAAAGATTGAGTCACTCAGACCGCAACCAAAAAGCAGTGGCTATGGCTGCTAAATACAAGTGAAGCCGACAGGGCTGCGTATACACCTGCTGAAAAAGAGGAGCCTTTCAAAGACTTTCTGAGCGCCTTAGTAAGCAGGTGGGGTTGGCCTCCCAACTGCTGCACAAACCAGGTAACTTAGCGTGTGTATGCGTAATCAAACCATGTGAATGCACTGTGTGGATAGTTATCTGCTGTTAGCAGTAAAAACCTGATTCTATGGATAAGAACAGCTTAAATAATAAAAGGTGTCTTAAATACCGGTTGGGATTTGTGTCTTCCCTGACTTGAAAATCCAGTTTACAAGTGACAGTACCTCTGTCAGGTGCCACTAGGTGGCAACACCGACCTGTACTCGCCTGAGGCCGGCTGCGGGAGTCCTGACATAGTAGTCTTATGTACTACTATTCAATGTGAATGCTGCTCAGTCTTAAAATTGTTTGATCAAGAATAGGACAAAAAATTATATAAGTTAGATTTGTAAACCATCTTTTGCCTGCTGTTGTTTAATTACTTCTAGAACTGTATCGTGTACATTCAGTACCTTCCCCCAGAACAGCAAAAGTGTCTTGTTAAGAAGGGCCTCGGGTAGGTAGTGTCCTCTGACTTTGGGATCTGTTCACTCCCTTGTGCACATTCAGGAGGCTCTCCATTAAATGCCGTAGTCCAAAATCCACATCTACTATGCTAGTCATTTCTAGCTTAAATGTACTAGCGATGAACTTAAACCACAACTGTGTAAAACATACTAGCTGTAAGCAATAAACAGCTTTATAGCTCAGAAACAAACAGGATCTGGGAGTAACAAAAGTGCTATATCTGAGGTGTTTGTAAGTTGACTTGCATAGTTGTCACCTCTATCTCTGTACGTAGATTAGCCTAGCCCAAGTGTGAGCAACTACAGTGCACTAACCATGTGTTACACTGACTGCAGTGTCATGATCTTGCTTAAAATGCTTATATCAAGTGTTGCTATTTAAATATTGTTTATATTAAACACTTATCTTGTCATCTCAGTTGTGACCTGGTTCAGAGTTTCACGGTTGCCTTGGTCAAAAAGACATTGGTGACAGGGCTGAGGAATCAAGTCCTCAGGGCCCAGGGGCACTAATAGACCCTGGCCACCCTCCCTTGCCCATGGAGGCCAGTCTGAGCTAACTCCCAGGGCACAGCAAGGGCCGGCTGCTCCCTGAAGGATGGGGAGCCAAACACAGTAGCATGGCCAACGGGGCAGGGACCTCACCAGCTAGCGTCCAGCCCCACAGCACCTGAGCAAGGAGGGCAGATCTAGCAATGGTAGCCAGGCTCCACCGACGGTCCAGATCATCAGGTGAGTTAGTGGTAACAAAGCAGATTCAAGGTCAAGCCAATCCACAGGTCAGAATCACATCTGGTGAGGGCAGCCAGGATCAGGCACAGTCTAGTGATCAGCAGGCAGGTCCAGCATTAAGCTGAGCTGAAGACCAGTCCTACAGCACTCCTCAGGCAGGGACTGAAGGTCCAGGGCTGAGCCCAAATGAGGCTCCTGGACCTATGGGCAGGGAGTGTGAGGGAAGGCCCCAGGTGAGGCTGGCCAGGATTATTAAGGCCTATTAGTGCACTCAGGCTGCTAGCAAAATCATACGTCTCTTAACACAGCAGAAAATAGGCAATATTTTCCTTGTCTGTATTTCAAGCATCTTCCAGACAGAAGTGCTCTCAAACAGCTCTCCCTAGGCTTTTTCTGGTGTTCGTGCAGGCTCTTATGAATGTGTCAGGGGTTTCCTTGTATCTCCTTTGTCTTGTTTCTTGGTGTTACTGCCTCTTACGTCTCTTCCAAAAAGTAGTTTACAATACAGCCAATCTAACAGCAGTCTGAAAATGGTGGTCTCACTACCCTTCTCCAGGTGGGGTCTCGCTCTGTACGGTCCTGTGCAAGCAGTGCACATCAGCAAGGCTGACCCAGCAGAAAACTATTTCCCGTCTTTTATAATTTTCCTACTGGTTTAATGCTCTAAACAGACTTGCTAGATGGTCATTAAAATGTCAGAAGTGATACAAGGAAAGCGGTGGGAGGAGTTCGTAGCTAGGGGCAGGAAGGAGAGCGAGGCCTCCCTTCCAACAACAGCTGGCTGCTGGGATGTAAATAAACCTGGACTAAGTTCACACCCTGGCACGTAATCAAATTCCATCTACCACCATCTCTGTCTCTTGGTTCTCAAGTCAACTCACAAGGTAAAAACCTTCCGCCACACATCTCTTGTGCAGTTTTAGTTATGGCCTGCGGTTTAATATGTGCCTCCTATTGTTTAAGTTGTCTTAACCGTTTACCTGCTCCCTCATTTGGCCTAAGCTAAAGGAGAACATTGTACGGAGAAGCTGTTTTCCAAATCTCCTAGGAGGGACTTCTTTCAGCGAAGAAATGACTGTTGTTTCTGTGAAGTCTGCTGCCTGGCTGGAGTGGCTTGTTTGGCAGAGAAACCATCTCTGCCAGTTTCCACTATTACGTCTTCTGTTGCTGAGAATTCAGAAATGCCGCCTCCGTACATACGTCAGTGGTTATGTCCTTAGAAGTAACTTTGGTTATGTCCAGTGGCACAATTCTATGCATTCTTGCACTTACCTGTGCAGTTCTGTTTCATTCAGATCCTTATTTCATAGGTTGCCTTCCAAAGTTTATCCACTTTAGGGTTCCAGATTTTTTCCTTCCTCATAGGATTAGAAAGAAACCTAGGCCTCCTCCTCTAGAGCTTACAATATAGAAACTAATTCTAAAATGAGCTCTTGGTTTATGCGTCACTCATTTGTAAACCAGGTTTTGCTGAAGATGTCATTTCTGAGGATGTCCATTGCTGCAGAGCTTTGTGGCTGTTGAGCAGATAAGAGCAGTCCAGCCCTTGTATGACGTAGTTCATGGCTACAAACAACAAGTGGTTACCTGATTCTGCCTCAGTTACAGGCACAAGCACATCCGAGCAATGTACTCCAATAGGCTTGACATTAAGTATTCTTATAGAAAGGGGATTTTTTAAATTTTTTTTTCGTGGTGCAGGCTTCATATTCATGCGTCAGTTTTCTGTATCGAGTTTTCATTTTACCTGACAGACAGTCTCTGGAGTTGCCAATAGGGTTTGCAAATACAAGACCTCATTCAGCATTGAAAACTATAACAAAATAGCTAATGTATCCTTTGTATCTGGTTCAAAGAGCTGATAGCTGTACAAATACTCATTGTTTTTTCCCATCTTGTATGCAATATTGCATTTTTAATTCCAGGTTTTAGCAACCAAAGCTTTACTGTGATACTGCAAATGGCTATATTTCCCAACCACACAGGTTTTTTGCTAAACGTTTTTTCACTTGGTATCCACTGTTTTTTTGGCTGTGTGTTCATTTTCTCAGTGGGAGAGTTGGGAACTCTCACAGTTTGGTAAATTATGAAAGTGAGAAGACTGTCATCTCTTCATGGATGTGATGAGCCAGGTTTATGTGATCACATTAGAATGTGTTAATTTACTGAGCCTCATCAGGAACTTATTGCAAAGATGATTCCTTAATTGCCTATATGGATACCTTTAGTCCTTTGCAACTTTGAAATTAAACATAGTGGCTCCTTCCCCCCACACCATGTTTCTGTGTTCCTGACCCCTTGCAGTGTTACTGATGTTTCTGCAGGTGAGTGGTGGGTTGGTTCAAGGTTCTAAAAAGCAAAAATTGAGCCCAACAAAGAGAGTTAGCAGTTTTTTCTCAGATCAGCACAGCAAAACAACTCAACTGCCCACACACGCAAGGGCCAGCGCCAATACAGCAGCGAAACAGATACATGGCAAGATGGAGGGTGGGATTGCAGCCACACTAATTTGTATCAGTTTAAGCTACCATAAACCAGACTTTAATAAACAATGTTACAACTGTGTATTCTGTGCTGACCTCCAGATTTTGCCCACCCACAAACAATGATGTAGTGCAGATTTAACAATGATCAGGGATTCCTTTGGAGGTCATACAATAATTCCTGATGTAATAAGCTATGACTTTGCCAAAACCTGGAGCGTTGTGTCAAGAGAGCCCCTGACCAGAAGAGACTAGTTTTGTTGAAAGTGAAAGGCATTTTAAAAGTGATTTTAGATCAAAGCAAAAGCTGTCAAAAGAGGTTTTTCCAACTGAAATAAATCTGAAGCATACTTTGCTGCTCACTGCAATGGCATCCTTTTCTCCCCTAACCTATGCAGTGGTTTTGCAATATTGAAAACCTGTAAGTAACCTGCCCATAACAGAGACAGAATCTTACAAAATTTTGAGTATTTGTGAGTATCCAGCAAGCAGGCCAGTGCAATATAGCCTTTAACTCTCTTTAATGATGGTTGAAATTCTTTCTTCACAAATTCTCTGCCAAAATAAATTATCTTTTTCTTAAGCAAAAGCCTGTTTCTGTGGGTTTGGTTTCACACTGTTATCCCTAAGCTGATTACAGACTATTTGTAAATTTAACAGTTCTTGTTCAAAGGTTTTAGCATGCACCAGGATCTCCTTTAAATACAGGAAATGTGCAGAAGGATGCTGTAAAGTACTGCCTCCATTAGCCTTGCAAACATGGCAGATGCATTGCATAAACCAAAAGCCATCACTTCAGTTGCCACAGGCTTTATCCTGCTGTGAAAATACTTTTAATCCTGTCCTTTTAATCCATTTTTATTTGCCAACATCCACTCACTGTCGAAAACTAGACTGAACCTGGTATATTTTCCAGAGTACTATCCATTTCTGCCGAAGGATCTATTAAACTAGAGTAGCTGTTTTTAGTTTATCCTAGTCCACATAGAATCTGTTTCTGCCTTTCCCCTCACTCCCCCATTTTTTTGCTATTTTGCTTCCCTGACTGCCTCGGCCTTCTTTCTTCCTCATCCTGTAATGATTCTTCCTTTTTTTTAACAGTCTCAGACACATAGCTGCCTTCAAAACAATTCTTCCTTTCCTGCATTTACATTCTTCACACAGGGCAACCTTTTACACACATAGTTCAGAAATCTGGTCTGTTTGTTGTAAAACCCTCTACGCAATCATAATTAAATAAAGTATTTCATTTTTCCTTCAGTTACGTAGAAGGGAAGGGTATCTGTTTCACCCACTGTTTTGCCATCTGCATGAAAATTTCTCACAACTCACAATGTAAGAGGTAGGGTTCCTATAACTCTCAGTAATGTGTTTTGGGGCAAAATAGAGAACAGAGGCAGACAGTGTCCTGTGTTAATTTTCCTGTGTCCATTTTCTCATCACTCTGGAGTGTTCTCTGGTCTCCGTAAGAATATTTTAGGGAAGCCAAGACCCATCCTGCACTTCATGATGAGCCTTCCACATTTGTGTGTCTGAAAATAGCTAGGTAGATTTTTTTCACTTAAACATAAAACTACAGACTACTTCTTCCATCTGTTTCTGCGGGCCTTCCTGAGACCTTTCTTTAAGCTTCACATCCAAACTTCAGGCTGCTCCCGAAAGTTTGGAGTAAACTGGTTTCAGCAAATCCTCGCTTTCAGGAGATTAAAATTAAAATTTAATAATAATTTGCTATTTCTGATCTGGAAGAGGCATCTTGACGTCATATAGATTATTTTGGATTTGTGGCTGTTACAGATTTGACTGTGTCATATCACCAGAATCCATCAGCTGTGCACAGGTAAATTCCTCCAAATTGCCATATAAAGTTCATCAGTAGACCCTCTCACACGTGGGCTGAGTAGTATTCATCATTGTTATATATGAAAAAGGAAGTAGATTTTTCTTAGCTTCTAAAAGTAATTAAGACAATTAGAAAAGACATTTTGACTCTTTAAAAAAGCCATCTTTTGTACTTCTGTGTCTCCTCCCTCAGCCGCAAGGATTATTTGCTGACCTTGAGGGGCTACTGATAAAATTACCCCATAAGAAAATCCTCAGAAAAGGGTTGATACCAATGCATATGTAGAGAGTAACAGCCACGACTTGCTTGACCAGCTATGTAGACATCATAAGATTGTTTACTAGTCCCCAAACAGAAGCTGAAAAGTAGCAAAAGCGCAATTTTTAATGTGTGCTTCTGTGGATGACAGAGAAGAGAGAAACCTATCTTCTGGCAAAAGTGCCAGGCCAGAGGTTTGTACCAAAGTGGGGATCTGTTTGTTACCACCCCCACTTTAGAAAAAGGCAGTTGTTTTGCAAATAAATACGCTATTCAGCAGAACGCCAGCTCTTCCACCAGTTACTTTCCTGAACAGGAGACTTTCCTATGAGATGCTGGATGTCTGCTGCTGTTTCCCAGAGGAGATTAGTGCCAGAGGGCGTTGGTCTGTTTTCTGAAACGGTTTGACAGAGTTCTCCCTATGTGTTACAAGAGCTTTTGGTAAAATTAGATTCTGCCCTGTCCATAACAATAAAGGCCAGACCCACATGCAGCTTACATAGTTCATATACTTCCTGGAGCAAAACCACAGCAACGTTCAACTGCCTGTTTTCTTTTTTTATTTTCACAATGGCTCCTGCTTCGAAAGCAGGTATCTGACCGTTGGGTCCCGCTGCCATTGGGAGCCTGTGGGTGACCGAGTACGCAGCCCGGTTCAGGCAGAATATATTCATCAGTTAAGCAGTGTAGTGCAGACAGGGTCGGCATCATTCTATGCCAGTGGTCAGGCTCCAATTTTTGTAGTTAATTGTTTAAACAACAACAACAAATCATGTTGCTCTGATGATTTGTGTGCATCCCTCTATTAGACCTGATTTGTATAGTGAGGACAAGCTACTGAAAGAGAAGAGAAGGGGCTAAGTTATCCCCTGTGACTTTGCTGAATTTGTCCTTGTGCATGGAAAGAGAGTGAAATATTTGTCTGCAGGGGGGAGCAGAGTGGTAACTGTCAGGAGCAGCTGGAACATATATACTGTGTCATGTCTTTTGGTGGTACTGGGCTTTTCTGCTTGCTGTGGGAATGCTGCAGAGGCATGTTAGCATTTTGCTGAGTAAGTGTGGTGTGAGCTCCGTATATAAACAGGGATCAGTCACTAGATGAGAGAAAAGGGCTGTTCTCCCAGGGCTATGGCTGTCTCTTGCATGCACCTCAACCTTCACAGTCCCTGTGGGGTTTTGTAAATTAAATGTGGGACTAGATTCTGGGAAAAGTATATGCTTGTGGGAATGTCAGTCTAGATAACTCTGGTGTCTCTTCCTGCTTTGATACCTATAAATTTGCGAACGAAATAAATCCTCCTGATTCTTCCCATCCTCTCCATCCTGATTATTCTTCTGTCCACAGAGAAGCAAGGACTTTCACTGCTCTCAATATTAATAATAACACTACCAGTTGCTCTGCAACATGAAAATGGGCAAGCTTAAATAGCACACTTACTTCTTTAAATCCATTGCCTGTCGGGTCATGAAGGAATTTCCTATCAAATGTAATTAGTCAATTTGTTCTCTTCTGTTTTATTAGTAGTCAAGTGTTGTTTTTCTCTGAAACATCAGTAGCCTAAGTTAGGAAAGGAGAGGATTAGACCAGTACTTTCACGACGAGCAGAGAATTCCTCTTAGGTGACTGATGTGAATTGCACACATATTCAGGGTCAAACTGATGATGCTTACTCTGGTCTTTGCTAGTGGCACGTACGATGTTAGTCTGGTGAGGACCGTACTGGGTTTGCGTGGCAAGGTTTTGGTAGCAGGGTGGCTACAGGGGTGGCGTCTGTGAGAAGCTGCCAGAAGCTTCCCCCTGTCCGATGGAGCTCCAAGACGGACCCGCCGCTGGCCAAGGCTGAGCCAATCGGCAACGGTGGTAGCGCCTCTGGGATAACAGATTTAAGAAGGGGAAAAAAACTGCACAACACCAGCAGCAGTCAGAAGAGAGGAGTGAGAAGATGTGAGAGGAACAACTCTGCAGACACCAAGGTCAGTGAAGAAGGAGGGGGAGGAGGTGCTCCAGGCGCCGGAGCAGAGATTCCCCTGCAGCCCGTGGGGAAGACCATGGTGAGGCAGGCTGTCCCCCTGCAGCCCATGGAGGTCCGTGGTGGAGCAGATCTCCACCTGCAGCCTGTGGAGGACCCCACGCTGGAGCAGGTGGATGAGCCTGAAGGAGGCTGTGACCCCGTGGGAAGCCCGCGCTGGAGCAGGCTCCTGGCAGGAGCTGTGGCCCCGTGGAGAGAGGAGCCCAGGCTGGAGCAGGTTTGCTGGCAGGGCTTGTGACCCCGCGGGGACCATGCTGGAGCAGTCTGTTCCTGAAGGACTGCACCCCGTGGAAGGGACCCACGCTGGGGCAGTTTGTGAAGAACTGCAGCCCGTGGGAAGGACTCATGTTGGAGAAGTTCATGGAGGACTGTCTCCCGTGGGAGGGACCCCACGCTGGAGCAGGGGAAGAGTGTGAGGAGTCCTCCCCTGAGGAGGAAGGAGCAGCAGAGACAGCGTGTGATGAACTGACCGCATCCCCCTTTCCCCGTCCCCCTGTGCCGCTCAGGGGGGAGGAGGTAGAGAAATTGGGAGTGAAGTTGAGCCCGGGAAGAAGGGAGGGGTGGGGGTAAGGTGTTTTAAGCTTTGGTTTTATTTCTCATTATCCTACTCTGATTTGATTGGTAATAAATTAAATTAATTTCCCAAGTCGAGTCTGTTTTGCCGTGATGGTAATTGGTGAGTGATCTCTCCTGTCCTTATCTCAACCCAGGAGCCTTTCATTATATTTTCTCTTCCCTGTCCAGCTGAGGAGGGGAGTGATAGAGTGGCTTTGGTGGGCACCTGGCATCCAGCCTGGGTCAACCCACCACAAGGACAAACACTCCAGCATGATCCAAATAAAGACAGATTCTTGAAATTTGATTGAGACATATCAGAACATGGGTGACCTGTACAATTTGTGTAGAATAGAGAATGATTTTACCTTCTGGGTTTCAATTTTATGTTTTACATTTTATTTATTTTTACTTTCTCTGTAATCATGTCTACAGTTCATATCCATGAAGGCTTCTCAGCTTATGATTTTATTCTAGGAAGCGTCACAGCAAGAAAAAAATTCTCTCTTGTCAGGCTTTGAAGATTTGCTAAGACTGGCTCCGATCTCACACAGAAAGAAAGAGAATTTTATCCTAACTGCAAGTCATTTTGGTTTGGGTTTTTTTCACTGGTCAGTCATTTTTGAGAACATTCCTGTAGCTCTGCCTACAGCAGATTTGGAGAGGCAGGTACCACTGGCTGAAGTTATTGTTACCAAGCAAAACCTGATCTCTTTCAAGGTAACCATGTGATATGTATAAAATAAAACCTTAAAAAGCGAGACAAATAAAGTTAAGCAAACATAGGTAATTCTACACTTTCAAACCTTTCAGCATTGCAATAATATTAAGAAAATATTTTTTATTTTTAAACTTTTTAAATTGGGTTTTACCAGTGATTTCAGCACATATTTTCAAAACATACTTGAAGTCCGAAACTAAATGCTAATGGATAAATGCAAAAGCTGGAACTAAAATAGAACACCCCAAGGGTTTCGCAGAAATGTTCAGCCAAAATCAATTTTTCTTTGCTCTTCTTTCTCTTCACTTTCCATTCTGTTTCCAACCTCAGCTCACTCTCTACATATGTCTTCAACTGTAAGATTTTTAAAACAAAGACCCTGTCATTCACCATCATGATGAAGGATTTAAGTAAAGGATTTCATAATTTAAAAGTGGTTGAAAAATTTGTGCATGGAGCAGGACAAAAGTGAAATCCCACTTCTTCCATCAGGGCTAGATACCATTTATTTTTAAGTCTGCTATTGTCAAACACATATGTGAGTGACACATTATCAGCACAATGAAAATCATTAGGGTAAGAAAATAACTTTATTTGCTTTTTTAATGTTTGGAGCACAAATACCAAGAAGGCACAGCAGCTTTCATAACAAACATGTTAACCCCCACATGCTCTGCTTAATTATGATTTCTGGCTTCCTGTATTTCCCCTCAGGCTACTGGCACCATAAGTAAACTGGCAGAGATTTTATTTATTCTGAATATGCTGAGCTGCAACGTGCAAGTAGTTCGGCAGGTGCTTCACAAGCAGCTGAGCCATTCCAGCAGTGAGGACAGGAGCCATCTGACAGAGGAGCGACACATCTAGCAGGGAACAGAATCGCTGTACCCCTCCCTGTCACCATGGCTACCACTCAGCAGGCGTTTTTTGGGCAGAAGTGCCAATTTAAGCAACTGCTGATTTCTTATTACTGCCCTGCATCACCCCCTCCGTTGGTCAGTTACGAGTGTGTGGTAGGCCACAGCATTTGTGAGATCAGGAAACTGATCCAGCTGGAAAATAACCTCTTTTTGTTGACTCTTTTTTTTCCAAACAGTCAGTTTTCTGATTCCATTCGTCATGTAGCCACACGAATATACTGTGCCTGTGTAATGGAGGAGATGGCAGAAGGGCAGGGACAAGTGGCTTAAGAGATGGGGACTACTGGTGATTTAAGCAGCATTATCACTGAGCGCAAGCAAAGGCAGAGCCAGAGCTCTCCTTAAGGCTGTGGTTTGGTATTCAGTATTTAGATCCGTTCGGCAGTCCAGGTTCCTTGCCACCCTGTCCTGCCCCCTCCCCGTCTCCTCTGCTGCCTTGTTGCAAGCGCTTATGCAGCTGCACAAGGAACCTGACAGGGGAACCCATCTGTCTGAAGAATGATCCAGTAAAAAATGGGTATTTTTATGACACTTCAGGGATAACACATGAAGTATATCACAATTCATTTTATTTTGGCAGACTAATGTTTTAAAGCCTTCAGGTTTAAGGCTATCATATCTGTCAGAGTGACACAGTCAAGTCACATGTGGAAGGAAAGTGTGACTTTCCTTCCCTAAATAAGTTCCATGGCTGGATGCGTCCCTCCAAGGAGAAGCGTTACAAAGCCTTGTTCACAAACCTGCTATTAAACATGTGAAGTTGTTAAAACATAAAGGATATAAGGAGCTGAGTGAAGGTGGTAGTAGAATGTCAGGTTGGGAATTAAATAATATTGCAAGGCTGCATGAAAGTCACTTACTCTGAAACAAAAACCTATCTAGAGAAGTCAGAGCACATTTGAAATAAAGTGTTTATAGTTTATCCATGACAGTTTTCATTTATGGTAAGATTCTTTTAAGACCGGTGATAATGTAAAGCACTAGCAACAGGGATGCTATGAGTTTATACAGATTTATTTATACGGTTATGTAAATGTACATAGGGCACATATTTATATATTATACGCTATTTATAGTACATATTATATTAAATGCAATAAATACATATCGCCACAACATTTTTGCTTAAAATCTTGGAAAAAACCAAGCACGGTTTCCAGTTTGTCAGATTCCAGCAGTGACACTGCAAGCCGTTGCCAGCCTGCCCTGCCGAAGAGCTCCAGCACAGCTCTGAAAAATTCTGTGAAAACATTAAACTCTCACCCAGGCCTGATACCACTGGCCACACCTTGCAGAGTCAGGCTCCACCGCGAGTGCTGTGCCTAGGCAGAGGCATATGAGACTCCTCAGAAATTACAGACTTGTAAAACCCAGTGAAGAATCACTGCGTCCACTTTAAATCTAAGTCAAAGTTATAAGCAACTTCTTAAAAATGAACACAAGCTGCCCTGTCCTTGAAAAGCCAGGAGTTTCCCATCCTGGAGAGAGACACTAACTCCAAGGATATCAGCAATGTGATGCACTCTGTGGTCGTATTTTTTAGTTGTGACAGTGGAATGGCAACCTGTCTCCCTGAAGTCACTTCTGAAAAAGTCTGTTTCTAAGAAATCTGCGATGACGTGACCAGAAAAATCAAGTTTATTCGTAGTAAATTCATACAGGGGACCAAATGCTGCTGAAAAACCTTCAGATCCACGAAGTGAAGAAGTTTGGAAGTCGTGGACCAGGCAGACGGTGGAAGCTGAAGCGGACATTTCAGTGCGGACAGAGCACAGCAGCGGTGCGGGCTGGCACCGCAACCGCTCCGCCGGCGCCGCCTGCGCCTCCCTCGCCAGGCCAAAGCCCTTCTCCTGCCGCCGAGGCCGACCCCGCCTGGGGCACCACGCCGAAACAGTACTTCATGGGGGCCGCCGCAGTCACCGCTCCTCCCGGAGCTCCCAAAGCTCAGCCGCGGTGCTCGCTCACCCTGCTCCCCCGGGGCACGGGAGCTGGCAGCATCCCCGGGGCGCGGAGCGGGGCTCTCTCCCCGGGGCGCGGAGCCGGGCTCTCTCCCCGGGGTGATGCGGCGGCCGGCGGGGCCGGGCGCGGGAGCCGCCCGCTGGCGGTGGCGGTGGCGGCGGCGGCGGTGGCGGTGGCGGTGGGTGTCGCAGCCGCCGGCTGCGTGGCGGCGAGCCCCGGCCGCCCATCACGTGCTCGGTGTGTTGCATTGTGTTTGCGGCGGAGGGAGGGCTGGCCGTGTCAGTGATCAATGTCATGACTTCCTCCTCGGGCTGGAGCAGTATCAGAGCACAGCTGAAGGAAGCTGATTACTGCTGGTTTCAAATTGGCTGGGAACAATACACACGCACACGCACACGCACACACACGCACACGCAGCCCGCACCCTGGCTCCCGCGTCGCCGCTCCGCGCCGGGGGGAAGATGAGCTCAGGGGACGTCGTTTGCACTGGATGGCTCATTAAATCACCCCCCGAGAAGAAACTCAAGAGATACGTAAGTGCAGAGGCTCTGCTGATATTTTTTCTCGCTAAACGGATTTCGGCATGTGCTCGGTGTCTTACTCTTCCTTTGAAACGTCTCGCCTGTTTCGGCTTCGCCTTGGACCAAAACAAAAAGATTTACAAGTCCGTGCGCTTATGGGGTATTTTAGTTTTCACCGATATTCTTGTGCCCTTTGGAATTAACCTTTCCCGGCTCGTAAGATTATAATACTTCAGTTGTTATGCAACATATCTTAGGTTAAAAACCACATTTCGGTTTCAGTTAATGTTGCCGTAACTAACAGAATTGTTGTAACAGAATTTCAGATGTCGGTTTTCCAGGGGAGGGCAAGAACCTCTTGAAAGAAACTAATACTTTAAATTCTGAGTCTCTGCTTTGTTAAGATGCTCTGTAATTTCTATGACACTTGCTAAAGGCAACATCTGCAATAGTTTTATTTACCAATTTCATGTGCCAGATGCAGTTGCTAGCAGAAAGCTTTACTTTTTGTCTGTGATAAAGAGGTGCTAGAAGATGCCGTGCTGTAAAGTTCCTGGTAGCTGAAAGGTGAAGGGGGCTGGTGAGAAGAAGCGAGCACTGCATGCATGGAGAGCTGCAACTGCATTATGTGTAAAGGGGGCCCCTTGTTTCGTTCTGTATCTGCCTGCCTGTTTTTTCTGAGAAAAAGGGTGTGTGTTGCAAACATAGGAAACTGTATCATTGTAGGGCTGCGAGGACGGCACCCGGGCAGAAATAAATGACCCTTTAAAAATTGCTTGGGACAGCATTAAAAATGTAAGCCCATCGTGGGCCATTTTGCATACTCATTTGTGATGGTTCTTCATCAGGCATGTTGTTACTGTTGTTACACTTTTGGAATCGGTGCTACTCGTTTGAGTCATGCACTTCTAACCTAACTTACCCCAGAGCACTGCACTGTACTAGAAGGATGCCACCATATGTGTCTATCACACTCCCGAGCCATATACATAGCTTACATCATTTGTCGTATTCACTTCTGTTTATCAGCATTTTTTCTGGACTGCTGATGTTAGCTTTTTCTAGTAATATGAGGAATAACTGTCTCGTGAAGAATGTTGTAGATATCATTTGGTAGTGTATTTTTTCTTTGCACTAAAAACTAGGAGAAAGGATAATTTACTGATGTTAGAATTTACTTTTAACTTATTCTAAGCCAGAGTTTCTTCTTTTAGATCGTAGTGTTGCATTGAAATGGCTGAATATTTGATTTGTTCAGTTAGCATCTTCCAGTTCTAAAATAACCACTATGATGTGTCTCAAGGGAGCTGCAAATAAAATATGGATATCTAATTTTTGTTATATTTTGTAACAAGTGTACTAATAGCACTGTATAGCAGGCACTAGACAATGTAAGAGCCACTGATTCACCCAGCTGGTATCATTAGTAACTCTGTCAGCGAAGCTATTTTTGATGACTCAATATTCATAAAAGGGCAAAGTAGAGAAAACAGAATGTGATAAAGCTGGGATTTGAAAGCCCCCATTATACAGTCAATATAATAGTCACAACAGGGGCTCTGATCAGCTCACAAGACTAGTTGCAGTCTGCTCTGCTCAGATTTTGCACTACAAAACCTAGGGAAATTGGGTCTGTGTTACTCTTCAAACATCAACAACTAGATTAGCCAGATCTCTGCAGATTAGGCTTTGTTTTCTGGTTAGGAGGATAAACTACTCCTTTGTCCATAATAAAGCAGAAAGAAATCTGCTGCAAGTACAGCAAAGATTAATGTCCTTTCTCATACGACTGGTTACACAGTGGATGCTACAAACCAAATGGAAATTGTTTCTTACCCGCTGTAAACTATTTTTTTCCCACTTTTTATATAGTTTCACCAGCACGGTAGCTTGTGCATCTTGCACTGGGGTGGTAGATAGCTCAGGCTGAACCACAGTGACTGCTTAAAAACAACACAAGCTTTAAAACAATGACTGTTTAAACTGGCTTCAGTAGGTGTCAAGTGTCAACCGCTTACAGGAGAATGGTGTTGGCTCTGGTTCTGAACTGACAATATACATAAATCCCCAAGCTTTACACCACCCTTTGTGTTCAGCTGGCAAAACCCGTGGTCTGAGCTGAAGCTTCCAGGGAGCTTCAAACGCGGGCTTAGTCTGCTGCTCATTGGGACCTCTCTTGCACTGGAGTGACTCAGTTGCTCTCATGGGGTTGTCTCCCAGTTTACATTTTCCTGAGTTCAGCATCCAGCCTTTGTCAGGTCCGGCCTGAGGGTCTCTTGTTTTACACACAGATAAATTCTTAATCCTCAATCTATTACAATCACTAAGAAAATCCAATTAATTTCAGTGGAATCTGTAGTTAAGAGACCAAAGTGATGAATTCAGGTTGTGAGACTGGGAACTGCAGATAGTCCCACTGAAGCCACTGAGAATATATACAGTGTTTGTAAAATTAAGCAAATAATACATCTTTGCAAGATTGGAGCCTAAAGACCGAAAGCCTGAAGACCAAAGTATACCTTCATTTATGCTTGTTTTCTAATGAAAGCAGTTAGGTTTTCTACACATAAACAAGTCAGAATTTGGCTCTAGGTAAGCAGAACATTATTTTCAAAACTTTAAAAAGCGAAAAGCAGGTGTTAAGAGTCTATATTTTTCCTGTAATGTCTTACAAAGCTGATGCTCTTAGTAGCACTATTCTTAGAAGTGTCTTATCATTCCCTAACAAAGGCTGCTCTCTTACATGTGCAGGAAACGAACATGAGATTAATTACCCAAGTGTAACTTTCTGTAAAAACAGAGAGCTTAATGCTAAATGCAGAGGATTCATTAGAAAGCACAGGGAACTTCACTTCAGCAGGCAAATACTCTAATAGTGGTTTAATAGCATGTACAAGGCTTTTCCCTCTGTCTCATACTTGAACCGTGAATCCACCATGTCAGCCTATCTAAAGAGGCAGTTGTGCAAGGAGTCTCCCGGGAGAGCATTTGGTGTGTTGCAGTTCTTTGTCCCCTAAGTGTGACCTGAAAGCTGTGCTGCTCTCATTTCCCCACTTGGTTCCAGCTTTTCTCACCGGTCGGGGCTGTGTGGGCCTGAGGGGAGCCAGGGAACCCCCAAAGCTCTGGGGGAGCTGGGTATGGGGTGGGGGCAAGAGAGGAAGAAGCTGCTACCAAAAACTAGGAAGTGGTAGTGGTGGAGGTGAAGTCCATCATGCTCTAGACCAAAAATGCTAAGTTTCAGGCACAGCTTGACACTCAGCCCCATGGGAGGAAAACCTGGCCCCACTGGAGACTTTTTGTATTGATATTAGTGGATCATGAGTACCAGCCTCTGTAGGAAATTAGATGTCATGGGAGAATCTGCTTCAGGTTTGATGGGTTTCGCAGTACCTTATATTAGTGCTGAATACATCCAACCAGGGATTTAGATTAGGCATTCAGAGCCGCAACGGAAAAAAGTGTTTATGTTTGTTAAAAAAAATTTAAAAATTCAGAAGGCTCAGGGTGGTGTTGTGCACGTGTCCCAATTCTGTAATGTCAGCCTTGAACAGCCGGCTTTTTGATACTTTTCATATGGAAATATATCTGCTCACTGATTGGTAATATTTGTTTTCTGTTCATTGGAGAGGGGGAAGAATGGTTTCATGGCCTAGGAAACAAAGGAGTTACTACAGCCAGTGCAAAAAAAGTCACTATAAGGAGAAAAAAGACATGGAACAAGGCACGGAGGATGTCTAATGAAATAAGAGACTGGTGCCATTGAGAAGACACATTGTTCATGTGCTGATAAGCAGAAGGAGATGGGATTTTTAACAGGCAGCTAAATTCAACCTATCCTCAAATCGCTGTCCTGTATCCACATCTGTGAGGAGCAGCAGCGGTACAGAGCAAGCCTGCCCGCCGGCTCCGGTGAATGCCACGCCAGTGTTTACTTACTGTTAGTGTTAAGTTACGTGGTTTGCAATAGTAAAGGGCTATATACAGATGCTTGCTTGTTGTGAGTCAGTGCAGCTCCATTTAAGTCAATGCTGCACAGCTGTACCCCAGCTGAAGAGCTATTTTTAATCTTCCGTACTATACAAATTGATGAGGGAAGACCACTTGCTCAAAAAAAGGCAAGTTTCCCACTTTACTTGAGTGACTGGTTTCTTCAAACATTATTGAAAATCAAAATTCCTTGTCAGCATCTCTAGAACAAAAGTCCAAAATGGACCCCGTGTTAGAAAATTTAGCCTTGCACTTCTTACCACACTTCTTCTTGGAGTGTCTCGTCTGGGAAGACAAACAGAGGTGTAAATTAATGTACCAGATGCAAGAAGCTAGTAAAGCAGTGTCCGTTCCTGCTGTCTCTGAGCGAGGGGCCGCAAGTGCCGTCAGAAGGGCACAGCAGGGCAAGTAGCTGCAGACGGACGGCTCTGACTGTTGGGGGGATCTGCCAGAACTCGACCACAGCACAGTATTGCTAGGGTTTTACAAGATAAGGGAATCTAGACGACTTCTCCATTTTTAGCTGAAGTTCTGGTATTTATCAGGAGAACAAACGGGAAGTTACTGGCCACTAAGAAGAAAAAGTAAAGTAGAATTATGGAAGAGTTTGCTCAAGTAATAGGAACAAGAGTCCCACAGCACTGCTGAGGGTGGGTGGGATGCAGAGCGTCTGCTCCCCGATCTAGCATTGGGCTGGTGTCAGCAGAGGACACTGCCACCCTCGCCTAAAAGAAATCCCCAAGTGCTGTGTGAGGTCAAGTACTTCTTCTGCTGGTTTGGGATTTGGGGGAAGTTTCTGAAAAATAACTATCAAAGAGAAATCTGAACTTAATTTTTGTCCATAAGCCTTTTTATTTCCAAATGCTTCCTACAAAGCCTCACCTCTCGAGCTCTGTCCCCTCTGAATAGAGAGTTACGGCCACCTTTCATACCCTGCTGGAATCAACATCCCAAACTGTCATTGAAATAACTGAGTTTGTTTAACCGGTTTGTGCAGGTTTTGTAACTCTAGTTTATAGGCTGGGTGGGAATAGGAGTCCCGTGTGATGGAGAAAGCTGACAAAGCCTTTTAGCTGGTTCTAGTTGTAAGTTTTGTACCTATGTTTTTTCCTACTGTTACTTCATTTTAAAATCCAGCGTATATTCTATCTGGTTTGCATATTAAGGAAGAACTCAATTCTGAGAAAATGAAGACTTTCGTGCAGAAGCTCCTATGCCGCACACTACCTGTTCCCTTCTCTGTGAAATCCTGAACAAATTGATCTCACTGGTAAAATAACAGCAGAAAATTTATTTTAGGGAGGAGTTTCCATCATTGGAGTTAAACATTTGTAATTAGCTAAGTGCAAATCAGACCATTTTCCACCACTTGACCTTGTTTTGGTAGGTTAAGTGCGATGTTTATTCTAGACCATTTTCTTCCATTTTAACCATATTTTGGTAGTTTAAATGCAATGTTTAATGAGCTGATAGGCTGACTTCTAAGAAAAAAATAATTTCTAAAAAACACTGCTGTTCTTGGCAACCCGTGTATCAGAACGTTAAGCAGAATAATTTCCCTTGGACTATTTATTTGGGTGGAGACATAATAGCCCTGAAGCCCCAGTTTAATCTTTGAGCACATGTTTTCAGTGCACAGGAATGTCCAGCTATTGGTTTCTATTCAAAACAGAAACCCGCAAGTTATCAGGTCTTTGCATTCAAAAATAGAGACTTAAAAAAAACATGCTAGTTTGAAATAGAGAAGGAAATGTTAAGTTGAGTGGTAATTAAACTAGTGATGCAATCAAACATGGTTTAGAGGAAAAAGCATTACAAGTAGTACTTTGGTGAACTCTTTGTTGTAGCATGAAAACTATAATATGGATAAACACATCACTTCTACCAATAATGCATTAAAATGCCATGAATGTGTATTATGCCAATTTGATAGGTTTTTAGGGAAAAGGACAAGTTTACTCCTATAATGTTACTCAGTAGAGAAACAGTCATTTTATTTGCTTTCTTGTCCTTTTCATTTGAGTTGGAAATGAATTAGTAATGTGATAAGACAAGGAAAAATTGCCATCTTTGAAATGAAATTTGCATGTCAAAACATTACATCCAGCCAGATAAAATAGATTTTCCTCTTTCTCATTTACTTGTGGAATAAAATGCAATACTTCAACTTTTTATTTTTTCTGCTTTACAGTAATATCCTTGACTTGTTTCAGTTTGTGTTGCATCAGGAAAAAAACCCAAACAACAAACATATAGCCATGCAAAACTCAGTTTTAAAATCCGTTGCAACTTGGTATTTGTTAAAAAGAAACCAAAACTGATGTCTAGTCTTCATGGCAGAAAAATACTCCCTTTCTGAGGCTCATTTGTAGCTTTGTAATTGTTAGAATGAGACAACTCTTCTTAGAGATTCTGTTATTCCCTTCC
This sequence comes from Gymnogyps californianus, assembly GCF_018139145.2. Classification (NCBI taxonomy): domain Eukaryota; kingdom Metazoa; phylum Chordata; class Aves; order Accipitriformes; family Cathartidae; genus Gymnogyps; species Gymnogyps californianus. The sequence continues at coordinate 20,014,427 of NC_059479.1, forward strand.
CTTCTGATGCCAGAAACCCCACCTGCCCCTGCAGTCAAAACTGCTTTGTAGCTTTCTACAAAAGCCTTGAACAGCGCATTTCAGTTATTCAATATCCTTTCCCATAGAGCATTTTACATAAAGGCAGTAAAATGTCATTATTAGTATGAATTTAAAATTACTTACATGAAGGTGTTAATTTAAATGGAACTTAGATTGTCATCTGAAAGTTTTTGACTCATTTTTGACAATGCTTTTTAAAAGACAATAGTTTCCGTGAGCCCTGTCAGTGACAAATATTATTCATCCTGTGACTCCCAAGTCTCGGGGGCTGTGGGTTATGTATTCATATTTCTGTTGGACAGAATAATGGCCATAATGGGACCCTTTCTAAATTTGCAACTGTTGTAATCTCAGCAGACTGCATAGTTTGTGAACAATCTGTTTTTACATACCAGACTTGCAAACTGTTTGTAGAAGTTCAAGGATTTTACAGTTGTGAAGCCATTTTTTCAAGCTGACATGAACTGGTCGTGCCAAGGAGAAGCCAATAGTTCGGAACAAGCATGAACTATGTTTTACTTGCAGACTTTACAAACTGAGCAGTAAAGCCACTAAGTTTACAGAAGTATTGAGTTTATAAACGCTGGGAAAGCTCAACGTGTATGCCTGCTGTAAAGCTGCACTTCCAAGATCTGTTGCCGATTCCACAGAAAAGCCACCGGCATTCAGAGGTGACTGTGTGCTGATCAAATTGCTGTGAGATGAGAAAAAGCATCTGAAGAGATGCCAGCTGAGTTTACAGTAGCAATGAAGAAACAGTTTCATGAGAAGTCATACACTGCTTCATGAAGTGCTCACTGCTATTCCAGCTACTACATCTGTATTGTTTACTAATATTTATAGTGGAAGCTTTGCAAGCTTAAGAAGTTTTATTTTTAATAAGTTCAACAATTTGAACCCATCCTAAGAAAATGATTGAGTTCTCACTGAGGCCTTAGGTTTAAAAATAAGAAGCACTTAAGAAGCTCAGGGAGTTGCTTTTTTGAGATACTTATGCGCTTTGCTCCCACTGAAATAGGATTTGCAAAATGTTTTCACTGGGTACTCCTCTGACTCCAGGGCTGTTTTTACAGGTCTTCACTGGCTAACTTTCCCTGTAAAACAGTGGCATTTGGACTATGAGCTGAAAATGGGACTGTTACTCCAACTTCACTTTGTGCTTTTTAGAATGTTCCTTTTTAACAGATAACTCTGAGCGTCATATCACCCTTGAGCTATGGATTATAAAATAATGGTGAACTGTTTTTGAAAAGTGAAGGAAAAACACCAGATAAATCCCATCATCATTTCAGTATCCTCCCCAAACTCCCGCTTTCGTCTGTGCTGAGCCTGAGAAATATTCAAGCTGAAACATCATTAAGACAAACAAACAAAAAGGTTAGGGGACAGTCTGGTTGGCATAGGAAGAACAGGCTTCGTGATGGTGACACTGCTTTGGTTCCCCTGTGCATCCTTCTGCGTTGGGTTTGCAGACTGGAAACCTAATAATACTGGCTTGTAAAGGGAAAAATAGAAGCATTTATTTAAGTGTTACTAGACTGCAATGCTTTAACAGTTTTCTTATGAAAAATATGTTCTTTTTTTTCTTTTCTTTTTTTCAAATTCACAACTGAAAGTACTGTTGCTATGTTACTGTAATGGTGTGTAGGCTGCTAAATAAATAGAGGGAGTTTAGTCCATGCCAGAAATAGAAAGCCAGGTCAGAGGTGACATTTGGGACATGTTGAGAAAAAAGAGAATATATAATTATTTCTTTCCTTCCTATCATTCTCTTCAGTCTCATTAACCCCAGACTACTTAGAAGGAAATTACAACAGAATTTCTGGACATGTGAGAGGACTAAAAATTCACACCTCTGGAGTTCCACTAAGTGTTCTGGCTTTGTTTTTTGCAAGATCAAATTTGCAAGGGAAACTGGTAAAACCGTGGCACCTCACACACTTGTGAATTGAATAGCTACTTCGAGGTATCAAAGGGCATGGGGAAATGTTGAAAATTCGCTCTGCAAAGGTGTGCTCAGAAGGGAAAATCTGACAGAGGGAACAAGCTTTGAGAAAATGTGCTCCTGTGAAGCCACAAACAGGAAATTTGAGTCCGATGTCCTTTTTGGGATAGTCTGACAGGTTACCGAGGACCAGATATACAAAAACATGCTTAGGCTCTTGTGTGAGTAGCCCTAGGTACCTGTTTGCACCTTCAGCTGCCTAAACATCTTTGTAAACCTGGCTTGTGAACGTGCATGAGTGCCTCATTTGTACAGCAGGGTCATTTTTATCCCTCCTCTGCTGCCTGCATATGCTCCTCGTGTACAGACCTTAGCACAACAAGCTCTCGTTTAAGCTCCAGCGGCTGAGTCAGTAAATGGTGGGAACTGCAAGCCGCTAATGTGAAAACTAGAGCCCAGTCCTCCCTCCATTCGTGTCAGTCGGATCAGAAGCAACCCTTATCCTAGGAACAAGCACTGCAGCCTTGTTACTTGCGGACAGCAGCCTCTGACTTTATTTCCCAAATGTTATTGCAGATGCTGGATGCTCTGGGCTGTGTTCCACTAGCCACAGAGCTCCTCAGCCCCCTCCCAGCCCCTTGCAGGCATCGCTGCGGGCATGCACGGCACCCCGATGCTCCGGTCCTGCCTTGCTCTTGGCCCTGCTGCTCTCACGTGAGCATCGGCAGCCCTGGGCCCTCAGCAGAGCAGCTGGGAGCTGTCAGACCTTCCTCCTAGCAGGAGGTGGGACACAGAAAGACAGACCAAGCTCGCTCATGTGTGAGTTAATTTAGCAGATTTGTAATTAATCTGGAAGATCTTCTCTTTAAATATCTATGTTTACTTACAAACAAATTATTAATGTGACACGATACGAGGCATCTAATTTCTTTGTGAATTAGGGAAGAAGCCCACAGCCATAACCTAAACCAGTTCAGTGCATGCAATCCCATTAGAGATTTCTTTGTGGTATTTTTGTAGTTCCACAAATCTGTTACTTTCCTACAAAGAAACAATGTAAATGTGCCCCCTACCCAAGAGACCTTTGGATCTGAGGCATTCCAGAAAATCCCACATTTACCATAAAACTTATAGAGGAGGATTAAATTAGAGGGTACAACAAGAGCCAACGATGCTAAGTGCAGTTATTCTTGGTCCTAAATTGCAGGGTTTTTAAAATTTTCTCTTTATTTGTTAACACTGCTTGAATGGAGGGCTGGAATTTGAATGGCTAGGAGTATTTTCTAACACAATGGATGTGAATAGCTGGTTTAATAAGAAACTTTCCTAATTTTCAGCCACAAGCCAACCCCCAGTGCCTTAGACCTTGAGACATGTCCGCAGAATGTCTGAGGTTCTGTGTCAGAAAATGAACGAGTAGTTTAGAATCCATCAGGGTTGTTTATTTACTTACATTAGGAGTTTGCTGCTGCTGCGATTGGAGACATTTCTTGTTTTCTAGCACAACCAGTATTCAGCCTCAGACTGAAGAAGAGGGTGTTAGAGGCTTTCTTGTCCCCTGTGGAGTTCAAACCCTCATTTGGGCTCTGTCAAATCCTTTACTCTTGCCAGAGACTGCATTTATCTCAGACCCTAAAGAGCAATTACTATGATTTATCGTCTTTGGAGTGAATAAAATTTTACCAGGCATTTTCTACACAGAAATCTCCAGCCAGAAGTGCAACCTACAGCCTGTCCCTTCCAGGGCTTTGTTGCCCATGCTCAGCAAATTGCCCAGTTTTAACCATCAGCAGCAGCATTGCTAAATGGAAAGGAGGATGAATTACACCCTCTGCAGTTCTGTTATGTTATCCTCCTAAAGGACCTATTTGTCTTTCATTATATTTCCAGGTCCTCTGTGCTTGAAATGATCTTCTAAACTTTATAAGTAAACTTGGTTTGCTGGCTGGTAAATTAAAGCTGTTTACCCATTAGAGTATTCCAAGTGGGCTGCAATGATGTTTGCCTGTGCTCTTTGTTGGGGCAAACAGCTTGATTGTTAAAACTGAATGAAATTATGTCGAGGCAGAAGATGGCAGCCGTGGCCAGATTTCAGATAAGCTATAGTTAGCTAGGTGAAGATTAAATATCTTTACACTGCTGCTTTAAATCCCTAAGGACTCCCCTCACCGTGGCACTTACCTTGTCGTGGGTTCAGAGGTGCTTTAGTGAAACTTGCCATTCGAGAACAAGCGACACAAGTTTGGGAGGTGAAGAGGAGGTGAAGAGCCAGAGCGAGCTTGCGCGAAGCAGTAGCTGTGCAGTCCTTTCCAGAATACAGCGATGGAGAGGGATAGTCATAGAGATGCACCCCAGTGATATGTCTCAGGAACATTTCCAAGCAAATGATTTGCATGTAGTTTAGCAACCTGAGCTATGTGAAGATTTCAGCAGCGGCGGCCCTAATTCTCATATGCTCAGAACTTACTGTGCACCCACAGGCAGGTTTCGGTTTGACTCATTCCTCGGATTTACTGGATTTGGAAATGGAACTGGGATCTCTATATGAGCATATCGTTGTAGGTTTTAATTCAGAGACTGGGGTTTTTTTAAGAAAGCCACTGTTTTATGTGCCATCTATGCACAGGAATAAAAGATAAGGAGCAGAGGAAAGCACTCAGATATAAGACCTTGTACTGTTAATGGTTATAAGGCCTAGGATCATTTTGTTGCAGGGCAGCTGGCCACTTCTGATTTGCACCTAGGGTTGCTGCGGTCAAGGTACCTGCTCTGAGTAGAAACGTGGTCATGCAGAATCACTCCAGATCTAGTTCATAGTGCCAGTTTAGGGCAGGATCTTCATGGTTCCTTGCTGGGACTCACAAGAAAAGGCACATGACCCTACACAGCAACAGCAGCAAGTAAGTATGGTGATGTACCACAACTGAGTCTATACCATCAAGCAGGAAACTTTTCCCTTCCAGAATAAAATGCACCCATAATGGACAGAAAAGCCAGCTAAACATTGGCTTTAATAAGCTGCTGGAATTGGGCAGGTGTGCAGTCAAACTGGAAGGTTAGATCTGAAGCTTTCGTTTGCATTTATGAGTTTGCACAATCTGTTTGGAATACCTCTTTGTCCTCTCTGAGAAGATTTCAGATATAAAGTACTTAGACTCATCAGAAAAAAGTATCCTGAAATAGAAATGGCACCTCATGTTCTCTAGCAATATAGGAGCTTAAGGAGAAACCAGAAGCCAAAAAAATGCAGTCTCAAATTCTAACCCATTATGAACCTATTTATGGGGAACGTTTAAATAATCTGAGCTGTTTCCCCTACATACTCCTTACTACTAACAACAGTACCTTATGACTGGTGATATTGCATCTTCATTAAACACTGAGCTTGAATATCAGAGTTGAGTTCAGGTTTTTCTCTTTAGCTTTTGTATCAATTGGCTGGATGCAGATCAAGCACAGAGCCATGGTCCTCAGCAACAAGGCAATGGGGAGAGAAAAGCAGATAGGAGGATTTTGCCTCCCAGTGGAAACCCCCAGATCTGCCATTATCAGAGCTCGTGGTAGCGCCAGTGTAACTGGGAGAGGTGGTATGTGGTATGGAAACTGCAGCATTTACTAGCTTGTAATTGGAAACTGAAGACAATGGATGGATAAGAATATGTTAAAATGCACAGTTTCACTTTATTTTGTGTAACATCTTTCGCACAAAACTTTCCACTCAAAGAGATTACAGCCAGATAGAATTATGGTGAAAAATAAAAGCAGAGTTGCAGAGAAATTGGTTACTTCTTAAAAAGAGTAAACTGTCACTGAAAAATCTCACTTTCTATTTGAGAGATAAAATCTATGCATGGTGCAGCCATTTTTGCTTTGCCTGGCATAAGATTTGCATGACTCACAGCCAGCAGCATGCTGAGGACCTAGAAATACATAATACAAAAGCAGATGCTGGCTGCTGGCCACTGGCTGGGGAATTCCCATACCATCTTTGAAATGATGATCCTGTTTGATGGGGCAACACACAGAGTGCGAGGCGAGTGCATATGATGTTTCTCCCCTAGGTGAGGTTATTAATCTGAAGGGTGAGAGACAGTGTGAAGGCTGCTAAACACCTACTATCGTAGCAGTCAGTCCCAGCTGGTGAAGATGGGTGATGTAATGGATCAAGCAGGAGGAGAAAGTTTTCAAATGGGAGGGTGTAAAATTTGAAAGGCTGCACGTAGGAATGAAGAGTTGCAGTCCTAATTCGAGTACGCAGGCAGCTCAGCAGATGGCCCAGCAGATGAGCTGCTATGCACCACAGTATGTGTGAGAACATGAGAGTAATGGTGAGGTTCCACGCAGAAACGTAGCCCTGCCCTGTGCATGGTATGGGGTAACATCAGATGCCATGTTCCTTACCCCAGCTGGGCCCTCCGTCCCCCATCAGGGCGCTTTGTTGGCTTGCACACCGAGCTTTCCACAACAGTATTTCATATTGCTGTTCTGCATTACAGCAATTTCCTCCCCCATGCTTTGCCTTCCCTCTCCAAACAGAGCAAGAGCCATCCCCCGAAGGGTAGGTCCTTGCCAGTCACACTAACACTGACGTTACATTGCTAACTTCTCCTCCTGCCTTAGGCTGCAGCTCTCAGGCTGAGCTGGCACACCTCTTGGGGTGGAAAACCTCCCGCTGCAGGCCATAGAAGAGCCTCATTGGGATGTTTTGGGTTTATTTCCTATAGTTCCAGTTCCTCCAGCAGTGAAGCGCAGTGGCCAGAGAGGTTTCATGTGCATCCTATGTGACATCCACCTTCCCTAATAACTGCAGCTCTTTGGGAATTTTAGGGAAAAACTTCAGAAAATCTCTAAAAATCCATTCTCTGTTTAAGAACAGAGCAGTTTGCATCTGACTTTCACCAGGGGATCTGTTTTGCTGCTTACTGTTTGTGAGAGTTTTGGGCTCCATTTGCAAATCACCTACGCACTTATAGCTAGATCCTGGAAAAAGCATCTTTACCACTAATAGCTTAGAGTAGCCATTGCCACCTCACAGTCGTGTTGCACTGCCGCTCAGTATAACAGTGTTAAGAGCTTTGTTTTTTCCAGTGGTTTTCTAGCAAACCTCTGTTAATCCAAAGCAATATAGTCATGTGGGAAATTGCAATTATCCATGTTTTGTGATAGAGCAAAAATCTGTCTTGCTAACCAGTTTACATGTAACATATTGATGAAATGACTACCACTAAGTTGTTTCAAGAAGCTCCATTTCCAATGCAATCTACAGGAAAATTACATAGGTGTATAATGACGCATGAATTCAAATCACTATAATTATGCTGATAAACATCTTCTCAGATGTTCTGGGGATGAGTGACATCTTTTTCCTTTATCTTAAACCGCTTCTGAAGCAATAGAAACTAAACTGGGAACAATGTTCTTTTTTCCAGTATCAGAGTGTTCCCATGGCATACTTATGCCAGCAGATACATGGCAGCTCAGCTATGCTAGTAAAACTGCAGACAAGCCCTTAGATTCAAGCAGCAATGACACAAGCAGTGGTAATCCCTCCTTTCCCACATGCTATCCTGTCAGATTCCTTTTATCATCATCTTGCAGTTTTAAGAGCATAATTCAGGTTTTGTCTCCTTCACCCTTGGTATATTTACTTGAATTGCAGAGATTCTTTAATCCCTCCTATTTTTGTTATGGTCCCCTGGAGCCGACACTAAGACTACCAAACACACTGAGCTCGTTCAAGAGTAGACTGTCATTTCCGTCATGGGTTGGCCAGTCATTGGGACGACAGTAATTCTGTGAGCCCCCAGTGAAGGTCGCTTGGAGCAGGTGGTGGACTAGGATACAGGGTTGAGGATATTTCACTATTGGACCCTTAAAGTGTGTTTAGCAAGGAGAATGTTCTGATCTTCCATAATTAAATTCTGTACGTACAGCAGCCAAACAACAAGAAAAGAATCCCGGTCTATATTCACTGTTTGTAAAACAAAACCCTCTGAAGTGTCTCTTGGCATAAGGACTGTGAGTCAAAGTGGAAGGTTTTATGTTAGTAAAGGAAAAATTAAACATCATCATCTGTCTTATTGTAAAGAAGCAGCAGGATGTTAAAAACTGCATTATGCTGGCTCACATTTTTTCTACATAAATGAATTTTTGGGGCATCATACATGCTTGCAATAAAACAGTTAAATAGGAAATAGTGAAATACACTATGATTTTTACATAACTTTTTCTTTCATAACATGCTTGTGCAATAGAGTAGTCAGAATGCAATAATCAAACTATGTTTTTCCATGCTTGAACATTAGTGGCCATCTGGAAGATTGCTTGCTACCTATATTCAGTGAATTGGCTGAGCGAAGAAGTCACCTCCAAGGAAACTGAAATTAGTTTTATGTGTTTGGGTAAGATGACTTTTGCCAGGAAGAAACATAAAGAGGACAAAAAAAATCTTGTTTGCCACCATTCCTCCTTGGCGATGGTGTCAGTCGGCACCGGGGTGCTAACGCTGCTCACGGACCCAGGCCGTAGCCGCCTGACTTACCCAGGGACTGTCCTCCCATAGGAATGGTGGCAACAGGCCTGATGTGTTTCTGGTAAAGACACTGGAGGAGCCTCCAGAGCAGCAAAGAGAAATGCCCGAGTGCTGGAAAACACCCTAACCTTTTGTAGGAAGATCCTGTAGGAAGCACTGACCACTTCGGAGAAGGGCTCTGCCATTGCAGATACCCTTTCTGCCTATAGCACTTATAATTGTAGTGTAGCACCTTATTTGAAAAACTTTGGCTGAAACGGCTGGTTATCATTCTGCTAGTGCAGGGTGTTGCCTCTTCTCTTCCCAGTAAAAACGCTGAGCCACAGACAGGATCTGTTCTGGGTACAGGCTACAGGCACTCTCATTAGTCAGCAAATACCAGAGCCCCAGGGCAGGGAGTCAGCAACAGGGAACAGGGAGGGGGGGACACGTCCAACGCCTGTTGGTAGTCCAGTTATTAAAAATAAATGTTGACTTGATGAACTTCTAACCAAAAACCTGTTATGTCAGAAGGGGACTCTTCTAATGCTCAGCTCCTAAGGTCAGGGGTATAACTGTGATAAGGCTGGGGACATCTCAGCTGGGTGGAAAGAAGAGCTGAGCTATCCAGATAGTTATCTAACTACATGAGGCCTCAGCAGCTCTGACCCCTGTTCTTTTGAAACCCATGTCTGACTATGTTATATATTTGGCTTACTATTATTCCTGGATTTGCTCAGCTTTTTGGTGAAAATGTCACTAGTTACTAATTTAGTTCAGTGGAATAAGAAAGAGTCCAACTGTGTATGTGTAGTGCATTTAGTGGTTTCAATCCTTAGCTTATAATTGCTCTTTCCTGAGTATGATGCTGTTGGGAAAATTCTTAGTTTTACAGTGTCAAGCCATTAATTAATCAAGGACCAAACCAGAAGCAGAGCACTGTGGAGAAGATTCTTAGGTATTGAAAGTCACTGATAGTCAGCCTCTGTGGAAATGGTGCCTGGCTGCAGTTGGGGAACTTGCCTTCCAGTTACACATTCCCCTGGCTGCAAATGCAGTGCTGCTACTCTTTCCCTGCGCAAAGACGAGGCACAGCCACTGCATGAGTCATGGATCTGCGCTCAGCTGTGTCTGACACATGAAACTCTGGAGCAGGACAGAGGCAGCAGCTTTGTGGTGTAGGAATGCAAGACACATGCACAAAAAAAGGAGTCTCATGCTCAGTGCAGCCCAAGACTTGAAGGTCTCTTTAGAGGCCTTTGGCTTTGCTGCTTTTCATTGTATCCAGCCAGCCCCACCTCTCCTGCATTCTTCCTTCTGGTGGTTTTCATGGCTAACCCTCAGCATCCATACAAGTGCTTCCCTGGCCTCCTTGGGTGGCTGTGACCCATGCTAGTCCACAGAAAAGCAAAGTAGCCACAGGCTTAGGAAATGGCAAACAAACAGAAAGATCTCTTGTTGCTGTTTCTCGCCCTTGAACTGCAGCTTCTTTAATCACACTTTGCAAAACGGATTGTGGAGCAGGGTCGTTTTGCCTGTGAGTAGGGCTGTGGTCCTGGAGGTCTAGAGGAGCAGAGCTGCTTCTCTCCGAAGGTGTTTCTAACACAGAGCACGTGACATCTATCACGTAACGCCATGACAAAATGGTGTTTCTAACACAGAGCTGAAGCAATTTGTGAAGCGAAATTAATCATAGGTATATGTCATGGTTTTTGATTTAAATGTGGATTAGAAAGTGTGTATAGCAACAGCCTATTTCTAAAGACATTGATTCTTTACAGCAAAAGAATGAAAGTGAAAATATCCTGAAAAACAATAAAACAAAGAGTACTGTAGCTCTGGCTCTGCAAAAATACAAAAATTTCGCATTGGATGCAAGAAATGGTATGGGGAAGGGGCATGGGATTGTTTTAGTGCTTCGTTCATCTTCAACTTCAGTTGTATGTTATGGGTCTGATTTTGCACCTGGTTTTGCACTCAAGAAAATCTTGAGTTCCCCTTTTAGCTGTCAAATAGGAACAAACACAGAATCAGCCATAGAGAAGGAGTCTTAGATTAAACAAATGCAAAGTCCTAATCCAGCTCTCTTTCAAGGCAATTGGATTAGTCTGCTTGATTTTAGTAAGAATTGAAATAAACTATAATGGAGAGGAGACTCAGGTTACAGGAGCAAAAGTAGCATTCAGAGAGATGGACAAAGATGTCCTATGGCATATTTAAAATACCAGCAGGATAGTCTTCTACTGGATTATTGAAAGATGAGTACCCAAATATCCCCAAATTCAAGGATAGTCTTAAAACTCTGTCTTTATTTTTTTTCAATAAGACATTGTGTAAATTATGTATATTGTTACTTCAGGACAGTAGCAGTGCAATAATACTAGTAAGCACTGTAATTCGCAACTTTTGTTAAGTAATAAGAAAGTCACAGAATAAAATATGAACGTTTGTGATGGGTTTAAAAAATGAATTCAAACAATCAGTAAGACCAGAAACTCTGTAAGTGCCAAATTATTGTTGCAGAAGTATACTTTTTATCTATGGGTCATGATTTCCAAGAAACAAGTGAAAAATGTAAACAATTCCAAGCATTTGTCCCTTTGGGCACAGGGTGTATTCAACAACAGCAAAAAGTACTTCATGGACAGAAAAGAATTGTTGGCCAGGGCATTTTAGACAGAAGCCAATAACGCCTAACTTGGTGAACAAGCAAGAAGAAAAAACTTGCAAATGGTTTTATCACCTGATTCATAGAAGTTCTCCATTCACCTAAGTTTTAAAATGAAGTCTCCTTCAAGTTTAAAGAAACAAACTGGAAACCTTTTTCTGTAGTAGAATTCAAAGCAGGAGATGGTTGTGGTAATTACTGGCAAGCAAATAGTAAATACTCTCAGAGGTGAAAACCACAGAGCTGGAAATCATGCCTCTGCTAAGCTGGGTCAGATTCTGTGCTTGATTACACTGCATGAATAAATTATTGGAAGACACACTTCAGTTCTTTTTTCTTACTTTTGCAAAGCAGGGCAGAAATATGCAGAAGAGCATGGCATCGTTAGTTTGCTGCATTATCGGTTTAGAGGTGCCCTTTTGAGTAATACAGGTACAAATATCCCATTGCTCCCAGGCTAGATTGTAAAATTTGTAAGACTGTATAAGTTATTTAAGCATCTAAATCCATTTTGTTTCCTATGTCAGCTCTTTGATGTTTGTTTGATCCCACAATAAAAAGTTAATTGGTATACCAAAGATAGGCTGAGAATCCATGCTGATAGGGTGAATGAAAATCGGCAGCACCCAGTCTTTTGTTGGTATGAACATTAAATAATGGTACTAGGACTGTTTCATCTAAAACAAGAAGCACATTGGAATGCCCTAAAAATCAGTAAAGTTGCTTTTTCTTTAAAATCTCCTGGAACCCAGCTGAGCAAATACTGTAACTTTTGGAGCTGCCGGCTGGCAATAGTAATGCTTCATGTTTCACCTCCGGTCTTCATCTGTCCTACTTCTGCTCTGATTGCACGCAAAAATAGTTATGGCAGTGATCAAAGTCAGAGCAAAATTCTTTGAGTTGTACCTGGTATAGACCAAGGCCATCAGAAACGACAAATTTCAGGCAGTGTTGAGTGCAAAACCAGAAAGTGACCGAGGCTTTTCTGTTTGTTGCAATACTTGAAATTTCCCCAACAAAATAGTTTGCTGGGCAAGGAGTCGTGTTGTAAAAATCTCCCTTGCCTTCTTTGGAAGCTTTTTCAGTTTTCCTCCACGTCTTACAGTCAATCTATCAGCTTTCTGAAATCAGACTAGTTTTTGGCATACTTACATAGTTTGAGACATTACATTGTATCACTTGTCTTTATCATGCACAGTATGCGTGGTTTTTGTATGTATGTGTCTGATTATTCTTGTAACCTGCTGAAATCAGAGAAGGAATTTTTCCCCTTGTTTCACTAAGGCCAGGATGCCATTCATCATCTTCCAGTGTGATACTGTTTTCTCCCTCTATGTCTTCCCTCTAAATCAGAGTCTTCAGGAACAGAAGAGGCACTTCGCTTGGCATACTCCTGGGAAACAGCTCCCTGTTATTTTGCAATGACTTCTAACACAAACATCAAGACAGCATCACCATATGATTCTTCCTGGGCTTTGTAAACTGTTAAAAAAAATTATTGTCTACTTAGGAAAGGCTTTTCTATCTGCAGAAGGATTAGATCAATCATTAAACTTTCTCACAAGTTCACGTGTATGCTTGTGTTTTACCATCTCTTTCAGCCTGTCTTTTAAAAGCCTCCTAAAACCATCAGCACCACGTCAATGTCCTCTGAACAGCCCACATCTATGCTACAGCCACACTTGCTCTTTGGCTGAAAAATGTCCATAAACTTGTATTTTAGGATCCACTTACTTCTGGCTGAGTTAGCAACGTGTACTTTTGTAACACAAATCTTTGTCCTGACCAGGGGGTATTTTACCTCCCAGTTGGCTTTATTTGAATCTAGCAGTTAGATTTAACATTTTAGTAACCGCATCAGTAACACACAGCCTGGTTGGGTTACTGACTGTGGCATACATGTTACTTTTTACACTGCATCCTAACGAGTCACATTTACAAACTGCTTCTCTGAAAAACGTGGTAAGAAAGAGTCATAAGTGAAGGAGAAGAGTAGGAGTAATTCCGCATTCAGATCTAAATTTGTGTCAAGTGTGGGATGAAGTTTAAAATAAGAAAAGATAATAGTTGGGGTTCTGTTGTTTCTTTCCACCTTTTTGAAAAGTCAATTTTGATCACACTCTTTACCTCTTTGAAAATGTAAATTCAAGTGATGGACCTTTGCTAAGGTGTTTCATGAGTTAAAATTAATCTTGAAAGTTAGCAGGAGGTGTTACTTGCTCTGTATTTATTTCTACTTTATTTTTTCGTATCTGACCAGAAATGGGTAGCATGCAAATGTCTCTTTGTGGTTTAAACAAATAAACCATGAAGTCTAAAAAAGGAAAGCAGTTACTGCTTTCTGTGTACAACCACTGCTTTCAGATGTCTCTTTTGTATCTGCTAATGCCTGTGACTATGGCTCCATTTTTTACTCAAAAATATTCTGTGTTGTTGGGGTAGGAGGGTCAGAGGAAGGGATTTTACTAGTTTGGTTTTCTCCTTGAAGGGAACTCCTGCAGTATCCCTCCCCTGGAAATCAGCAAGGACCTGTGGAATGGTACAAGCATGAACCCTGTCTTTCCCTACAGAACACAAAAGATTTGTTATTCAAAATGTCAGTTAATCCATAGTAGAAAGCTGTAAAGATTCCAAACACGGTGCTCATCCCCAAATGCCCCTGACAACATCCATGGTTTTACAGACGTCCTTTCTACATGCTGTTCTCTGCACTGTTGCTGTATGCAACACCCAGACAACAAGGGCAACACCTTAAAAGAAAATCTTTCTTCTCATTCAGGGCCACCCTTTTGGGTTATCATGTGCAAGAATTAATCTCACCTTCGCAGGACAGAATTTCTCTCCTCTGTGCAACTCTGCTTCAAGTCTGTAGACAGCACTTTGCATTAGTATGTCTTAATGAAAGCCAGAAGAAAATAGTAACTTCATTATATTTTTCTTTTTCCTCTTTAGTGTATTAGTTTATTTTTGTCAACTTTGAGCTTTTAGATTTAATTTAGCTTAGATCGTTTTCAGTTATGATGAGGCACATGGCTTTAGCGAACTGTGAGCTCTCACCAAGTCAGCTTTGCTGCTCCTGTTAGACATTTTCTTGGTCCTTGCTCTGCTGGAAGGTTTGATGCTTCCAGACTGGTGTTTTTCTCTCATGGTTTATTAGTGAGTCATAAAGGTCTTACGCCACTGTATTCTGATCTATTTTATTTACTGGTGATACATACTTCATGGCCCTCTAGTTTAGCAAAATTTTTTTTATAGAGAATAAATAAAACAGAAACACAACTGAAGGATCAATGACAGTTCTCTTCATTTAAAATACCTATTATCCTCTGTATTCAGAGTTGTTAGGCATTCTTGCACTTCTACAGGTCTCCAGGGATTGGGTCAGACATTTATATAATTAAGAGTTAAGCATTCTAAAGTTCAAACTGCTTTGTTCTTCATTTGTGATTAATCTGGTTTCTCACACTGCACTTCAGCCTTTGGTTTACGTACTTGGAAAGTGTTTGGTTACTGAGCTGCCTTTCTTTATAATACCATAAAAAATGAAAATACATTGTAAATTTTGACTTTTTTTAGAGAGGAAGAAGAAACCCATTGTGCTGAAGCAGGAACACAATGCAGTCTTGCATAAGCAAATATATTTTGGTTTAAAAATAAAATGTAAATTTTTTGAGGTAATTAATTTGACTGCATTCTGGCTTCTTCTAGAAGACCTTACCCCTTCCAACTTGAAGTTTCTATTTACCGACACAGCTGATGATAGTGAACTGACCGCTACTGCAGGCATAGGAAGACTGAAAGTGTAAAGGAGGTCTAGAGCTTGAACAAAATCTTTCTTATAACTTAAGAAAATAATAGTGAGAAACCCTATAAAGAGCTTTCTGAAACATATGGATTATGAATACACAGAAGAAGAAAGATCAATTCACAATATTCCTACAGTCCATTAGCCTCAAGTGGATTTACAAAGCATGTCTGATGATATTCTGGTTGGGGGCTGGCTGTTATTCGAGGGAGCTGTGCAGAACCCACCCCTGAGCTAGCATCTCCTGTGGAAGGGGTGAGCATCTAACAGCATCTGCGCTGAGCTTGTCTGGCTGAGCATCTTCTAGGTAGCTGGGAAATGTACTGCCTTGCTGTCCAGACTTAAATTCCTTTTCATAACTACAGGTAAAAAATAAGCGTGTGATTCAGAGTTTGGCTTCAGCTGACCCATGGGTCGAGCTGCTGTTGTTTGTTGTTGTAATTTCTATAGTTACACTGGAAGCACTCTGGGCATTTAGGTATTTTGACTGCCAAAAGCCAGAAGCAACTAGTTGGAATAAAAGTGTTAATAGTCTGATGGCTGTGTGTGAGTCATAGCCACAGTGGCCTTTGAGACAAAAGAGAGATTGCTCTGAGTACAGCAGTGGAGAAAGCCCTTCCTCTGTGCAGCCTTACACACTCATTGCAGGTCAATTTTAAACTTCCTTACTCAGAGCACAAACAGCTCTTCTATTTATACAGTCCGAGCTCCCATACCCCAAGATCCCTGTATCACAGAACACAGAATCATAGAATCATTTAGGTTAGAAAAGACCTTTAAGGTCATCAAGTCCAACCGTTAACCTAACACTGCCAAGTCCGCCACTAAACCATGTCCCTAAGCACCACATCTACACATCTTTTAAATACTTCCAGGGATGGTGACTCAACCTCCTCCAAAGAAATACTTAAGGGATCATTGCAAGGCTTGCAGAAGCAAACCCTGCCTTGCTCTTGCTGCTGAACCCCAGGGACACTTCTTCCCAGGCAGCTCCCGGACTGGGAGAGGTTAATCGTGCCTGCTGGTTTTGCATGGCCCACTTGCAAATCAAAATTAGCGGGCATCCAACGTTCAACACCCGAGAAGATTTCCACGTACCTCTCATGCACACGTTCATGTATGGTGCTTACTTGCCTCTCCATGGTGCATGGCTTTTGCATTAGAAGAGGAAGTGTCCTCTCAGTTTCACTCTATACACAATGTGTATGTTTCAAATACATACTGTGAAATAGCATTTTTCAGAAAGAAAACCTTCACTGTCTTTGAAGTGAGAAGATGGTTACATAGGAGCACATCACTTAGTTGGAGTCAAGAGTCTCACTTCATCTTGCCAGGCACTGCTCAGAGTTTGGGCAGTGAAAATGGCAGGAAAAACTTGGACTATAGCCCAAAAAAATGCAGGCTCAATTCCTCAAAGTATTTTAGTTTAAATGAGGTCAAAGGCTATTCCTGCGCTTGCTGTGAAGCATGTGCTCAAGTACCTTCTGGAACTGGGATCTAAACTTGGAGGGCAAATGATTTGGTTATAAATGATTTGGGGTTTTTTGGTACCCTCAGGAAACAGCCTGCAACAGAAGAGTTTGTGTCAGGTTGAATTTCGGAGATTAAATAGTGCACTTAGCCTTTTGGACTTGAGAGATAAGGTCTTCTCTAATTGTGCTAACCATGCTGAAGTCTGAGGATCAAAGTGCTCTAAGGTGTTTGTTTGTTTGCTCTGTGCTCAAACAGCCCTTATCTCACATCACTTTTTGTGGGATTCAGTTAGCAAAACCAGTGCCAGTGAACTTCACGCTTCTGCTTACAGCTCCTGACACGATCATTGCTCTGTAGACAGAGCAGATCGTGTTGAGTTTCATTGTCAATGTGAAGATACAGTACCAGGGGTTGTGGCATTACAGCGGCACAGCTTCCTGCTCTGTCAGCAAGCCTGGAACTAGGTCAAACAAAAAAAGCAAATAATTGTTGAAGTATTAGAAGATGTGTATCTTCAGGAATGGGGCAGGGGGCTCTCAGCTCTGTAGCCAACCTGCAGACCATTTTTTGCAAAGAATTCCAGGAACTTCATGAGAATGCACATAGAAATTCAGGATAATCTAACATTTTTGCTGACATGAAATTTGTCTGTTACCATGAGAGAGCATCTCGATGCAGAAGGACCGCACAGTGCCATAATGTGGGATGCCTATCTGGGTTTGTGTCGCAGTGCAGCATGCCTATCTGGGTTTGTGTCAGAGGCCCAAGAGCTATGGATGGAAAAAGAAACAAACCCTGGGATGCTTCGTGATGAGGAGCGAAATCGTGCAGAAAAAGAGCTGAAGTCTGAAGCAAGTCTGAGTAACAGGCTCTCTCTTCTGGGGCTTTGTTTTTCTGGTATAGTAGAGAAACAGCCTAAGTCTACAGGGAGCTGAGCTGCAGTGTTTTGCATCTTTTTTTGGTGGTGTTTATTTGGGGGATTTGTTGTTGGTTTTGGTATGGTAAGACTGCTCTCACACCTACACACTGAATTACGTTATGCCTAGATAGACGCTCTCATCGCTGGCCTACTTTACACTTGCTCACCAAAGTGTGAACTATTACATATATACCATGACCCGGTCTTTTTAATGATAAAGTGATATCAGGCATATTTGCATATTTGTTCTTAAATAAAATTCTAGATGTGTCTGAATTGTGACTGTAGTCACCAGCTCAGAGTCTGCTAACAGTGGGAGCAGGGGGGAAAACCCACGCATATGAGAAGCTCAGAAGAATCTGTTAACGTGCATTATTCTCATGGTGCTTGTGAAGATGTATGGTGGCTTCTTACTGTACAGCAAGCAAAGTTATTGGGTCGAATTGTTGGAATTAAGGTGTGGTGAGAAAGATTAATTACTCAGCCCTCGGATATCTTTTAAACCGTGGGTGAATAGATGCCTCATGCTGTGATGGTCCGTCACTGGGTTTTTGACGTATGTGATGAGGGTAGAAAAAGAGCATTGCATGCAACACCATTGATCACAGGCTACAAGTTTTTTTCAGTCTGCGAGTACTAGTAGTTTTATTTTTAATTTCAACGGCTCGCCTCATGATACTTCCCCAAACTAGTCCAATCACCTTGAGGAAGTTTTCCTATATAGAACATTAATATGTGTAGAGCTGTGGTATCACTGATTTTTATAACCATTTAAATAAGAAGGTAGAGATCTTTGAATTAAATTATAATTTCTTAGACTCATTTTTTTCCACAGGTACTTTTTAATTTCTTTCCTTGAAATACACTTTCATTAGTTGCTGTGTAATGATTTACCACTAAATGGAGTTTTTAGAATAAATGTGGCATTTATTTTTGCTAACAGGGATACTCTATATCCGTCCATAAATATCTAGGCATTTGCATAGCTTAATATACAATTACTCATGTTCTTTATGTTATAATTTTGATATTAAAGAGGTACCATTGTAGAAAGCTTTCTTTCCCTCAGCAGGGGTTATTTTATGTGATTTGAAACAAGCTGCATTTGAATGGAATTGGAATTCAGTAAAAATGCACAAAAGCATTTAAAAACTTTTTAAAAGGATTTGAAATTAATTAATTATGTGAAATTACCTACAAATAAGCTAGGTGTTTTTTTCTGTGTTAAATTTTTCACCCTGTTTTGATTGCAGTTCTTTTTTTTTTTTGTAAAAACATATTCAAATACAAAATTCCAGTTTCTTTGACACTACCTATTTAGAAAGCAGTAAGTGAAATACACGTAGGAGTCAGAACTTTAATGCAAACTGATAAACTGCACAGTCCAGTACCGCTTCCTTCTGCTATTTAAGAGAAGCGTGCACTGGAGCTCAAAGATGTGATGTTACCCTTCTTACCATATTATACAATTATATTATAAATCACATATACTGATACATATCAATAATACACCTGAATTCCCTTGAAGCTGTGGGTGGTGTCCATGCATAGAAGTGTTAAGTATGTTGAACTTGGGTGTTAGTGCTCATTTGCAACAGAAATGTGACTTGGCTTTGGGACAGCTCTGCTTTTGCTAGGCAGGAAGAGCCAAATCTTTTATTTCTTACCCGCTATGAAACACACTCATGATCAGAAACAGCACAGATACAACCACCAGCTGCAGAGCTGGGGAGAGCTGTTGTCCCAGTCCTGCCCAAGCAGTGCCGAGCAGGGAGGGCTGATGCCGGCAGCAAGTATCTGCAGAGAGCCAACCGGGGAGGAGACGGGGCTTATAGCTGGGCTGGCCTGGATATGGCCTGAGTATTCCCCAGTGCCAGGGGATCCCCAGCTGGCACTGCTTGGAGTTTGTTGGCCAGAAGAGTACAGAATTACTTTTTCAGTTAAGGATCCTGCCCACCAGGTGATAATATGTTCATTTGTTCAAAGGAATATCAGTAAAAGGCCAAGATCATTCCTGCTCCAAATTTTAAGAAAGGAGAGTCAGAAGCAGCCAGTCTGGGGGTGAGTCACACAGGAAAACACTAGCACACATGACTTGTACGTAGTGATTTTGCCTACTGATGAGTAAAATACAAGAAACAACTAAAAGCTTTCTTTGAAAAGCCTTTGTTTGAAGTACATGGTTCCTTAATTCTTTGGGAGCTCCCAACAGATCTGCCGAACGACAAGAGACCATCTAGGTTACGTCGTACCTTGCCTTTACCAGCAGTGGCACCGTGTGTCAGAGCTGGTGTGTGGAAGGACAGTAATGACAGCTTGCGTGCCGAACAGTTGTGTAAAAGCTTTATCTAGGGCTTAAGATGGAGCATGTCCTGGTTGCGCAGGCTGGCTCTTATTTACCTGGGAGCAACTGGAGCCTTTGCAAGTGCCATTACAAACGCCAGTGCAGTAGTTGTGATTGCAAACTCCTTGGATCAAAACCCGTCTTTTTTGGTTTCAATATTTTTGTCTAGTGCAACAGGGTCATGGATGAAGGCCACCAGGGAGTATTACAATACCATGTCTGCATCTAGCCCTTTTTTGGATTCCCAGGGATGCACGGGTTTGTCAGACTGTAGGTATTAGCTTCTTTCATGGTTAGCAAGAGAGCGGTCCAGTGTCTTTCTCCAGGTGTCCCCCCACCCAGCCAGTGCCAGAGCCATCAGCCTAGCAAAGGTGATGAGACTCCTCCTCCTCTTCAGCCAAACAGTTGTGCTGAAAACATCAGACCTGGCAATGTCACTTTTAAAGGCTGCTAAAAGTCAGTTAAAGATGTAACAAAAAAGATGCAGAAGACTGTTAAAGATGCAGGGAAAGCAGAGCAGTCCTCCCTCACCTCAGCCTCGGCGTCTGCCCAGCGTCACTGGCTGTGCTGGCTGTGGAGGCAGAGGAAAGCTGGAGGAGGAGGAGGGGGAAGCTTGCACAACTATTACTTGCTCTCATCATCCCAAAGGATCAATTTTCAGACCATTACCTACTTTCCCACACATGCAGACACACATACTTCACTGATCTGGAGAGGATTTATAAGTTAGCATCTGAGGAATAACTATCATTATACAGACACCATTTGCTTTAGGGGTTGTTAGTGGTTCTCCAGTAATGGCTAATGCCGAAACCCAGAAGCAGCCCAGGCCCAGTTGTCCTGCTGGAGACAATGTATGGTGCTATCAGCTTATTTTTCTCTAAGGCACATGTGGTATCTTTGGGATCTTTTAAATCTGTCTTCAGCTTAGTCACAGAGCAGAGGCTTTCTCCGTTCCTAAGCCAGCCCGACAGACACAGCTATCTAGCAAGCCAGACTAGCCCTCTCCAGCACAATCGCAGGAAGTTATTCCAAGCCTCAGACAAATCCCATTTCTATCTCTGGAAGAGTAAAAGGTCAAAAAACACCAGGCTGTAGCTCTGCCAGCAACAGCAGCCCTAGCCGTCGCAACACCACGGCGGGGCTGAGCCGAGGGGAGCGCGAGCCCAGCGGCTGCTCCCGCCACGGCTCTGCCTTCCTGGCAGGCCTGGCGGCTCCTGCCCACACGTCTCCAGGAGGAGGTGGAGGTGCATGGGGCTCCGAAAGGGCTTCACAGGCTGCAGCAGCCCACAAGCAACCCCAGGAGAGGGAAGAAGGAAAGCGTAACTACCAGGTTACCAAAGCAGACTTTCTCTGGAAGTCAGTGGAGCCCCCTGATCCCGCCTACCATATTACTGTTGGCGTCCAGCCACATCCCCATCCTCTCCCAGCAATAGGCAGCTTAATTAGCACAAGTCCTGATTAGCTCTTGCCCTCTGCTTGCAGTGTTCTAGCAAAACAGGAGGTTTCTAGGGCTCTCTGCAATTCTTTAGCAGCAGCCGGGTGCTCCAGAGCCAGCTCTCCAAGCTGCCCTGGCCTGGCCATGCCCGCCACGCAGTGCTTTGGACACTTTGCTGTTGCAGTGGCTGCTCCTGCAATCAAAGCAGGGACGTGAGGCATAGTCTTTCATCATCCCTCACTGTTCTCGTAGGATTTCAGTAATGGCCTCTTCCCTCCTGTGGCTTCTCTGGCTTTTCTGCTTGGCGTTAGCAAAGAAGATACATCATAACAATGCATACAATGGTCAGCCCACGGCCTGATGATTCAGAGCGCGATGGGGCTACTCCACCCATAATAAAAACTTGGGTGTGATTTTGAGAAACCGTTGCCTGAGGAGGTGGGAGGACTGTCATGACGGCTGTGCCTCCCTCATCTTGGGGCAGGGGTTTGCTATCAGCGCTCTGCAGGTTGTGGTGATGTGAACTGCTGGGGACGGAGCTGCTCCTCAGTGAAGTTCTTCCTGCTGAGCTGAAGAGCCTGGTCCTTTCTCTGCATGATCCCCGTGGTTCATTTTTTATTTGTCCTTTTTCCTTCAGCTTTCCTGCTCCTCCCATTCCTGTCCTTCCAACTTTCTTGCCCGTTTGGGGCTCCCCTACTCTCCCTTTGTAGCTCTCACTTTAACTCTCCCTTTGAAAACACTTATTATTGCTCTACTTTTGCCTTGCTCCTAGGACATAAACACTCTTGAAATGACCCCTGTTTAAACACAGCCCTCATCCCTTCTCCCGTTGCTACCTGCAAGCACCAACAGGCCTGTGATACCCACATGCTGTCACTCCTAAATTAACCAGGCAGGAGTCTAAATGGCAGAACCAGGGGGCAAAACATTGCCTGCCAAAACAGAAGTGGATTTGTGACCTGTTAAAAAAAGAGACCTGCAGTGACCAATAACTCCTGTGTGCATGTGGAGAGCTACAGAGAACAGCACTTAAAAACAACGGTGGCTAAGGCCTGCATTGGTGCTGATAGAGCTGTGAGCTGCGCTGTCCTCGCTGGTGTGGCACGCTGGCACCTGCTGGCACCCAGGTACCTCCTTTGGCCTGGAAATATGTTTTAGTCACTTGCTGAAAAACCTCGCAGCTCTACTCCCCACCAGTGCCGGAAAGCTTACTCTCCTCCAGGATACTGTATTCTTTATAAACAGGGCTGAACTGATCCGCATGGCTCCCGAACACCACATTTCAACTGAGGGCAGCAACAGGGAAAGTCTTATTTGTTTTTCTCTAATAGACTGAACACTGTGGGTTCAGCCCAGAGCCGAGGATGTTTCATACAGTTTCTTTGTTGTAAATCTGTCTGTCTCCACACCCTCCCTAAGACAAATGCTCTGAGCAGTGGTTTCTTTGCCAGCGCGAAGGCACTGACTGTCAAGGATCTGCACTCTTTGAATCAAGCTGAAAGCAAATTGTTGGGCACAAACGTTCAGTTATTTAACCATTCTGTGGCTGGGGCATCACTGGTGGGAGGAGGAGGAGAACTCCTGGGACTGGGAAGGGAGTGCAGTGCCTTCCACACAGGCAGGAGAGCCCTGTGGATTAACTCTGCTTGCACATTCAGCTGATCAGGAAATGGTTATATCTGGGGAGAATTTGGAGTTTTTATGTGTCTACTTTGTGATTTGAGCAGATCTGAGTGTATAAGGCTGTCTTGGCATTTCTGCTGTTAGTTTCTCTGTCTTCACGGATCTCTCCCATGGGATTAGAAGCAATAAAACCCACTTAAAAACTGAAAATGAGGTTATATGATTTCAAAAATCAGCAGAGGAACTCCAAGCCAGCCTGAATTTCACTTCAGCTCCTGTTTTGCAGTTCAAGTTGACAGCGTCATGTTAGCATTAGCATCAGCCATGCTTACATTCACTTCCTTCTGAAGTGTATGCAATCACTGAAGACAATGCAGAGGACTGCACACTTTCGGTTTTGAAGATTTATGAAATTTGGGCTGGGTGAGGTATGGTTTTAAGACCAATTGACAAATCTTCCCGTCAGAGGAAAGCAGAATGCAGACTTCGTGGTCATTACGAAGGTCAAGAGGGGGCCCTTCACCCCGACGCAGCATGTGGCCTCGCCAGCTGGTTGGGATTGCGTCGTCCCGGGGAGCCCAGATGTGCTTCAGATGCTCCCCCCATTTCAGGGCACAGGGGGAGCAAATGTACAGATGTTTACAGCAGGGCAGAAGGCATGTAGGTGACCGTTGCACAGAGCTGGTGGCACTGACCTGCCATGACCAGCTATGAGGGGCTGCCCAAGGCACAGGGGGCTGTGAAGGCATCGTCACTCACAGGCACTCGAGTGAGGCAGGGTAACGGGGAGGAAAGGGGATGGCCGAGGAGCTGGTGGAGCTCTTCGTATTCCCCACTTTCTTGCAGCCTTGACATAGGAGAGGGCGGCTGGGTGGAGGCGTGACAGGCCCTACCAGCCTCATTCTTGCCAGACACAGCAGCCTGGGTCTGAAGGATCCCTCATTTCTTTAGCTGCAGACACCAGGAGGGTGCGGGGAGGCACCTCTGCCTGCAGCAGCATTCCGTTTACCTCTGGGGATCATGGATGCCATGTGTTTCTCCGATGCTGGTTCATTCAGCACCAGCAGCAGAGGGGGTGGGACATCCCCACACAGCAGCAGTCCAGTCTTGATGCCTTCTCCTCCTCTCTGGTCCTTTCCCTCGCTGCCTCCAGGGAGCCCTGGTGCTCCAGCCCTGACCGGGGTGTGCAGCGGGGAGGCAGCCGGCAACACGCATGCAGAAGATGATGCAGTCACAGACTGCATCCGCGTCCTTACTGCTCCTTGGTGACCTCATTTTCTGGGTGTAGCTCAGAGTGCAAAAACCACAAAAAAAGGGGATAGGGAAGGGAGGAGAAGAGATAGAGAAGAAGTTGCAGAAAAGCAGAAATAAACACTGTAGTTTTGAAAATGACTGCGGAAAAACCCAGCTGGCTCATTATCCTCACTTTTGTAACAGTAACATTGATCCTATTTCACCATCCCACAAGCACATACTCTTCTGATAGTTTTACAGTTTAAAAAAGATTAAGATCCGGATAAGCTGCACAACACCACTGCCTTCAGCCACGTTTACCAGTTTACATTTACTAAGAATCTGGCTTTTGGTGTTTCATAGATTAGTGTGCTGACAGGTTGAAAAATGATAGAAAGGGAGCTATTACCCTTCTCCCACATTGCTCATATTTAAGATATTGCTGAGCACATTAATTGCACGTTGTTCCCAATAGATCAAGCTGAACTTTCATTTCTGAAATCTGTTTTTACTCCCAAACTGTTCCACTATTTGTGGAGTTTGGCAGAGAGTTTTACTCCTGCTGTACTCGCAAAAAATCTGCATTACAAAATACTGACAACTGGCCGAAAGTAACCCCAAAGAAAAGGCACCTGCTCAGGAAAGCCGGCCCATCCTTTTGCAAGCTGCAGCTTCACAGAGGAACCAGGACATTTTAGCTATGCCTCAGGAGCCAGACAGCGTGCGAGGGCAGGCTCGCCAGCTCCCTCCAGCCTGGGCTGCTTTGGGGCAAGCCACACCACTCGAGTCTGTCATGATGCTGGTATCACAGGAGTGTCATCGTGCCATCAGTCACCTCACGGCAATGAACCACTCTGGATGTGAAATCCACGGGGTTCTGCATAAATGAGTGCTTTTTTTCTCTCTTTCTCTCCATCGCATTTGGGGAGCCCCCGTTGCCCTCCCTGGCACCCAGCAGCCCTCCTAGGATTTCACGCACATGGGACCTGGCCCTTCACGGCACAGGGAGGACCACGGCCAGCTGGTGAGGAGCAGCCCTGCTCCTGCCCTTCTCTTTCCACATGACCAGAGTGGGGAAGTTCAGACACTCGCACCGGCACAGGGTCGAGGTGGATAGTGGGGAAGCAGAGGCGGATGCACAGCCAGGCAGGACAATATAGTGCATCGCACCTCATCATTTTAGTGCCACATTGAATTTGGACTTACTACACCACGGAGACAGCAGGACACTACCCAGTACTAGGTTAGGCACATTCCTGAGTGACACCGATCTGCTGCCCACAGGCCAGCATGTAGGAAGCTGGTTTGGAGCATCCTGAACTTGCTGCCTGGGTTGTGCACTGCTGTGGCCGCCTGAAACCCAAGCTGTCCAGGCAAAGCTGGTGTTTGGCAAGTCTGGGCGATTTCCTAGGAAATAAATCATGGTACATAGTTGTTTTTAATGCTGCTGTGATCAGAGCGCAAGCCGTAAATATGAAGGAATACCAGAATTCGGAGTGTTAAGAATAAAGTGTGCAATGTGCCAAATGTAATTGTTTTCCTTTTGCAGCCTGTTATATTCAGATGTTGAGGAAATGATTTAATATTTCTGAACATGTTGTGATTTCATCGTTTGGTTCAGCAAGGGAAGTTTGAGAAGTCATGCAAATTAAGATAAACATTAAATATGCTGTTAGTACTTTATTTGCCATGCTGAATTTTTTCTATAGCAGTGCTATACAGGGTATGCCAGCCCAGGGCACGTAGATGTCTTCACACCGAGACGAAAGTTGCAGCAGTAACAGGGGACTGAAAAAATTTAACCTATATGTGACTCGCAATTGGAAGGACCAGTCTCAGGAGGTGAAAAGAGAAAGGACTGTGGATGAGCAATACAGCTCAGGACCCAGGCACACAGTCCTGAGCCTGTGCCAGAGGCCACTGGGTTTGCACCCTGGTGCTCATTCCCAGCTCCGTCGGAGCATTGTGCTCCATGGGCCGGTGTGAAGTGGACAGAGCATGAAACGATACACTGAGAAAAAAAGCACAGGTCTGCAGAATTTCACAGGCAGCATTGCCTTCCCACAGCAGAGTGGAGAAACGTGCAGTTATCTCCTAAGCATGGGAAGTTTACATGATGAATGTTTGGCTACTCGAGCTGACTTTAACCAGCTGACTTTGTGAAATGCACCTAAAACGTGAAGGAAAGCGGAGCTCACGGGTGTTATTTCTTCAAACCCTTAGCACTGAAAACCCTGTTTTCTTGGATGAGACACAGGGCGCAACAGCAACAAAAAAAATTCTGACAACTCAGAGAGAATTCTTAAACAAACAGAAGAAAACCTGGCACAGGGAGCATTGTTTATATTTTTCCTAACATCTATGTATTTTAAAATAAAAAATCACAAGCAGTGGATGCTGTATGTTATGAGCCATATGAGCGATGACCACTTTTCCACAAACTAAGGAGAATGAAAAAATAATTCTAAAAATGTGTAAAAACCAGCTCAGCCTCCTGTGAAGTGTAAAGCAGAGGTTAATTTAAGACAGCTTTTAAAGAAGAAGAAAACCCAGTTCTGGAAATGTAACACTGCCTAGCAGAATACTTAAGGGTAAAACAACACAATTTAGTTGATGAGAAGACAGCTGAAAACAGCAGAACTGCAATCAAAATAGATTTTTAAATTCCTTAGCGTAGCTCGTTTTCCAATATTGTACTTTGAAACGAGCAAATGGGGTAAAACCAGCTATTGAGCACTTCCAGCCTCCTTCAGTGTTGTTGAGCTTCAGCTCAACCCCCTCTAGAGCTAGCATGGGCCATCTAATATACCCACCAGTAATATGCATTCATACTTACACCTAGGCAATACAGGAACAGACTTCATCCAACGCATTTCACCATGTGTTTTGGTTTGTGTCTTACCCACACTCTTAGTGTACTCTTTAATGCAATTATGATATTTACTAAATAGATCTGACAAATAACTCTCAGTTTATAATCTGGTTTGTTTTCTGTAAATACTCAGTGAGGGAATCTGGCCGGTGATGACTGGCTTCGGCTGAGCATCTGAATCACACAGCACTATTTCCAGTTTGAGACTGGAGAGACCCAATTTCTTGAATTCGCGTTTCAGTGTTGAGGGCAGCCTGTGTGTAACCCACAAAAACCAGGCTAGACCCATGAAGGGAGAGTTCATCTTCTGATGTGGTTGATAGAAAGGCTCCTTGTCAGTCCAGAGGCAGATTTCCTTTATTCAGATAATTTCTTCATATCATGTTTCCATTTTTGGGAATCGCTGCATTTCTCAGAGCTTCCTGTCAAGAGGAGGACCTGGCCCCCTCAGAGCAAATGGGAGCTTTGCCATTTGCATCAGTGAAGTTTAAATGTCACCGCAAAGGCCGGGTGGTTCCCGTGGGACTGATTTCAAGCCAATACGTAGATCCCAGCAGAGATCTTCAGAGTCTGTATAGCTAGGAGCATGCAGTGAAATCAGTGCGCCCCTCCACATGCCTAAATCCAGAGCTCATCTGGATACTAGACAGTTGCTGTTATGATATTGAATTTATTTCTATTTTTCTTTCTCTCTTTGTACATATGTCCAGAAAGGTTGGTTCTTATTTTCAACAAATGTGACCTGCTCTCTAAGAGAAGTCCTCCCACACATGTGTGCCTCCTCCCTGTTTTTCTGCTTGCCTCCTGCACACTTCCTTTCTCCAGGCAATTTTAGGAGTGAAATGAAGTGCAAAGGTCAAAGACTTTGCAGCATGTAGCCGTGACTTCAATAAGGACGTAAAAAAGAACAGTCCAGATTTGGCCCAAAGTGGGTGTGGAGGATACGTCTTGTTACTCCTGTGCGCACCAAGCTGGGAGATCAGCTGAGCTGCTGAGCAAAACCCTGAACGCGGGTTCATTTCCCTACATTGAACCACATTGTTATGATCAGGCAAAAGTGCTACAGCGTAAACATTTGCGGCTTTTATTCTGATCCTGCTGGCTACCCTGGTTTTCTTCATTAGGTCTGACAGCGTGTTGTTGAAGGGTTTAGTTTAAAAAAAAAAAAAGCGGTGTTGTGGTCCCCTACTAAAAGAGTCACTTTGCCCAATTTCCTGTTTATGTTCCTTCTCTTCGGAGCTGTCGCATCATGTGAGCACAGACAGTTATAGATAGGCTGCGTGACTGTTGCTGACCTCACACCACATGTTCAGTTAACAAGGTGAAACAGCAAAATTTGTTCTGTTTGTGTAAAGAATACTGAGAAAACTGCCAGTTCCAAGTAAAATAGAGGGAGAGGGACTCCCGATAGCCCGAGGCAGGGTGCAATCTCCAGGCAGTTCTTTCTGGTCTTTAACTGCTTTGCACATCTGTATTTACATCGTGCTTGCGAGTTACAAGAAAGGGGATTAGTCCCAACTCTATTTCTTTCCTTAGTGAATCAGGTTTGGAGTCCTTCCATAAAAGCTATTAGTTTAGCAAATTTGCACAAAATTTGTCCAAACTTCAGTCCCTTTGGTGTATACATTTCCTATACTTGCTTCCAAAAATGACTGAAAACTCCTGTGACTTAGCTAGCTTCAGTTATCCAGTAGATGATAATACCCAGCATTTATATTTCAGAACTGTCATTCCTTAAACAACCTGGGAGCAACCTAATTTTTATTAAGATCTCAAGGATCCGTGCAGAGCCTTCTAAAAATTCTTTAAGATTATGCAAGACTTTTGGATTAAAGCCATTCTAAGAAATAGAAATTTACCTCTATTCAATATTAGATCTTATTACTATGTTGGTATTAAAGAATTTATTGTGAACAACTCAGAGGGATCTTAAGGGTTTCCAGGCCATTTTACACAAGTAGTTTTCATGTAACAGTAGGAATCCCTATCATGCGGCATGAGGTTTCAGTGGCACTTTTCCTACTAACAGAAAATGAAGTTATGTTGTTAAATCCAGGAAGACCTGTGTCAGTGTGTTAGTTTCTCCTTTCTCCCTGTTTTCAACTCGTTTCTGTAAAAAGCCCAATCCTGCATCCTGAGAAATCAGAATTTTATTTTCTAATTGACCAGAGGAGCGGCACTAAGCCAGACCAGCGGGTTTCTGTCTGTCGACCTCTGCCACCTTAAACAGGTAAATAAGGGTTTCAGATGGAAAAGTTGCACTATAGCTTGGGCGAAGCCAAACACACAGATGTGAGTGCATACCTGTGGGTGTACCGATAAGCATCCTGATTATCAGGAACACAGCGTAACTTCAGAGGCAGGTGTATCCCTGTGACAGCTGAACAAATTGCAACATATGTGGCATGTAATGATCATGTACCAGTTGTCAAGTGCTTTAGGATTTAAAGGTGAAAAAAAGCACTCCAGAAATTTAAGCTGCATTCAGGATGATAATAATGTCATTTTAGATACTACGCATAAACACGCTGTGAGGGAATATGGAACTAAAAGTCTTGGCTAGCTGGCGAGGCTGTAAACATCCTCATGTAAAGAGTCCTGCCTGTAAGTCTTCACTGTCAGGGAGCTTAAATGCCTGCAAAAATGTAGCAGCAGTCAGAAAGTGTCATTTGGGGGGCAGCTTAAAGGAATTAATGTTTCACTGTGCCTGCCCTCAGGAAGGAAAAAATGTGCCGGAGGAGAGGAGGGCTCTGGGTGGGAGGAGATCCTTGAATGGCTTTAATCACTTCAGTGCTGTCTTCTGCTGCTGGGACCTCTACTCTGAGCTGCGACCTACTTTACATCCCCATTAAAAGTGAAAAAGACAGACAAAATGAAACAGAGAGTATGAGGATGCTCGCGCTGTGAGTCAATGTCCACCCCTGGCTGCCCCAGCAGTTTGATACCCCCCCAGCCGACGTCACGGCTGCTGGGGCTGCAGCGTGCAGGGATCCGGGAGGGACAGCGTCTGCCTGCCTGCCCCGGGCAGGGGCAAGGCCAGCTGGCCAAAATCAGCTTCCCTCCACCCGGGGCTTTTGCTCACCCATCGCAGGATCATTTTGATGAGAGCTGGTGGCCTGGTAGAAGCTCTGGCAGCCCAGGTGGTGGGTGGCCAGCCCAGGGCCAAGGCTGTACTAAGAGTGTTGTGGCTGCCTGGGCTCTGCCACACCTGGAGGCTTCCGAGCTTGTGTGGAACTCACACCGCAGCCGGCTTTCTTTTCCTTAGCTTGATTTTTCATCAGTTCTTCAGATCCCTTTGGGCACTGCTTTATAATGATGCCGAGTCACAAAAATTTCAGTTGCTTCCTGAAAGCGTGTGAGACTCTCTTTACCATCTTGTTAGTCCCAATGAAACACAGCCAAGCGCAGTGGGGGATTTACTTTATTTTTTTATTAATACCAACTGTGTCTTTTTACTGGCGCCCTGCAGATGCTGTCAAGATTGCTGGCCAGCCCTGGTTGCTTGGTGCTCCTGACAAACCCCACTCGGCCACAAGCCTCTCCCTGGGAGGTGCACCCCTCCAGGGCACGGCTGGGTTTGTGCCCTGTGGTGGCAGTTAGCTGTAATTTCATAATGACTGATGCTTATGCTTTCTATAAACGAGCTCAAAGGGGCCTGCACATATTTGCAGGGCAGCTGTTAACAAGAAAAGCGCCAAGCTTTCAGCACCACTGCTGTCAAAATAGGAGGAAGAATAGAGAAGTCATGCCCTGGGCTGACAGTGGGGAGGGTGGCTTATTTACTTCATGCCTGTGTCAGGATTTCACTGTTAAATGAATCCACTGAAATAGGATTGCCATCCTGCCATCCCTTCTTCGGTGTTTTGTTGCTATGGATTTCACAGGTAAGGCTTTATCGGCCCGGAGGCATTTCCGTAGCCGCGGGACACTAGGAAGCAGTGAGTTCTGTGAAGTGTTGGTGGGGACAGTTCGGTCCTGCCTGCGCCGCATGCCCCAGGGCAGGGCAGGCATGCAGCGCTGTGAAGCCATTTGACACATTTCAGTCCCCCCAGGCGACATGGAGCCACGGTGTTTTTCTGGTGTGGTAGGGTTTGTTGCAGCCCAGATCAAAGCCGGGGAATTCTTCCCGTAGCAAGATCTTGTGGGATGAGATGCTCCATCAGCATCTTCCCCTGCAAAGCTCAGGGACCCATCCAGGGGGCATGACCGCAGCACCAGCGTTTCTTCTCTGCATGAAAGCCCCTTGAGACCCACCTGCCAGGAGCCATGGGGAGAGTGAGGAGAGGACAGCAGTGCTGCTCCCCTTCAGCCAGCAGCGTCTTGTCGAGCAATTCCCACTTGCATGAGGAGCAAGGAGATGCTCTGTCAACTTGCCAGTGTCCTCGGAGGAAACCTCTGATCAAAACGTTTGTGAGAAGCACAGTTCTCGTTTCTTTACTGCTCTTACTAAAGGACAGGGGACATGAGTGAAATGACATTTCTTCATCCAAGCGTCTGCCTCCTTCCTCCCCTCTCCAAAATGCAGTGGTGTTATTATTCATTTTACTTTCAGAACTTGTTTTCTTATCTTCCACAAGGTTTTTAAGAACTTAGAACTCCCAAATTTTTGGGTCACTATGACTTTGACCCTTCATGCCCAAACAAACCCATTAGCTTTACAAAGAATCTGCATGTTTATTAAATAGCAGTGACTCATTCTGTTGCAGATGTTTGTATATGTAAAGCACCATAAATATTATGGATTAGGATGTAGACCAGGCAAGGGGAATATGTGTAGGTTAACAGGCAACGTACGACTCTGGGACTTTTTCTCCTTTTTTTTAGTGTGTGTCATTTTTTCTTCACAAACCACAGCTTTCTTTTTGTGAGAAACAGAAACAAAGGAAACCTCTCTGCTTCTATAGGACGTCATCTTAGATGCTTTATTACAAAGCTTTCATTGCGCTTACAGTGCAGGAAATTTTTTGGTTAGTGTTTTTAGTTAATTAATGTATCTGTACCACCTTGAAAGGAAGAAGGTATTTCCCCTTCCACTATGCCCTCGTTGCATCTCCTCCGAGGAAGTCTTATGCTGACTTTCTTGAAACAAGATTCATTTAGAGTCATACTGAAACTACCACAATCAGAAAGACAAGTGACTCAATAAATGACTCACGACTTAGCAGATGGAAATACAGTGTTAGGCTGTAGTCTGTCCTGAACCCATTGTGTGATGGTCCTTTGCACAGGATGAGCCAGACCATTTGTGCTAGTCTGTGTTGCAAGTTGTTTTGTATGGGAACACTGGTTAGCTCAGAGCTTTTTCCCACCATAGCTGAGCCCTAACCTTGAGAAAACAGAGCTGTAGGGGGCATGAACAGGCAGGGGAAGGGAGAGCTGATGCCTTTCCAGCACCCATGGGGATGCACCTCAGCTTCCAGGCACCCAAGCAAAGGGAGAAAAACTACTGCAGAAAATTTCTCTTTCTATTCTCTAGGTTAAATACAATTACATGCCTGTGGAGGCAGAGGAAGGCCCTAAGGGAGGAGTATTCCTCTCTGAAACTGAGTATTTATTGATTTTTCTTTCCCAGCCATAAACCATGAGTTTCAGCCTCTCACTGGTGAAGAAGTTTGTGAGATCTGAGTAAAAAATAAGGGAAATCGGACAGCAAGGGAGACAAAATCCAAGAGAAGCGTTAAACCAGTGGGTAATGCGCAATGAGCTCAGCTGCTCCCAGAGCGCTGCACGGGCACACACTGGAAGGGACAAGCAGGCAGCCTCATTAGGGAGAGATTTATTATGCAGAGCTGATGGGAGCTGCAGACCAAGAGCCACAACTGAAATAGCAAAACCATAACTCCAGCTGAGGGACAGGCTGGGTGGTTTAAGAGGTCTTTTTCATCTCAGATTTCTGTGAGTGAGTTAATCGAGTGCTATTACCAAGCAATGCAGGCTACTGAGCAGAAGGCGTGAGCCCTACTGCAAGGGTCTCACAGTCCGAGGAGCGCAAGCTGTGTGGGACTGGCCCTTTTCTCTTGAAAGAGTGGCACAAAGAGCTCCCAACAATGTCCTTGGCTCTTTGAATGCGAGGATGCTTGCTGGGAGCTGGTCCTGACTGCTTCCCGACGCACAGATTCCGCTTGCAGGGACCGTGCTCTGCAGTCCCAACACCGCCCACTCTGCGCAGGCAGGGGAAACTCTCTTAACTTATATGGTCTTAATGCGCTTAGACATCAGCTGCTTACAAACCTGTCTACATATGAATTTTAACTTCCTCTTTTAAGTCATTTATAGGAAATGCTATAAAGTTCCGCCTAATTTTTTTTCCCGAAGAATATGTTTAAAAATTGTTCTTTAAAAAAGAGACAAGCTTTGAAAACTTGTATCTCAAGTGCTGGCACTGCTGTGGGACTATTATCCTGCAGGTCTGCTAGTTCTCTTGCCCCAAGGATGCCTTGCGGCTCAAGGCGGCAGAACCGCAGTGAGGAGCAGGAGGGCACACAGGCGCTCCCAGCCCTCAGCCAGCCACGGGAGGGAAGCCATGCCAGACCCTTCTCTGGTAGCATTTGCTGCTTTCTTTTTCCAAGGGAGTTTGCGGGATGAGAGCAATCCCAAATGTTCACACCTTTCACAGTCCTCCCCATCACTGAGCTCTCAAACTCTTCTTTCAGTGTCAGACCTCCCCACAGCAGGCCTGGGGACGAGCACACGTCCTTTGCCCAGAAGCACAGCTGCAAGGCCGCCAGGCAGGCGAGGAGTCGGTACACATCCACTGTTCGTTCTGCTTCCCTTGCCATCCCCTTTGCTGCATTCTGTAAAATGAAGATTATCCTCATGGGGGAGTCGTGAGCATTAATTTAGCCGGTAAAGAATTTCAAGTTTGTTGGCTATTCCATGTTTTGTTGTTAAAACCAGAAAAAATCAAAAACCCACAGGACAAGTTATATTTCAGGCCAATTTACCTCATTTAGCTTGTATGTGCTCTAATTAATTATTTAGATTTCAGATACTGGCTATTTTGTACATACAAATGAAAACGTGGTCCTCAGACAGAAGGTAAGTGATGAAGGTCTTTGACTAAACCTTTCCCATGCAGGCGCTCAGCTCCCATTCTGGCCTTGTTCACCAGCTAGCTGTTTTTTCAGCAGATAATAGGTTTGCTCGTGGCCTGTTTTATCTGACATTGCCACGGCGGAGCAAACGTTCGCATGTAATAGCAGCCCTTTTTAAACCTCACACCACTCATTCAGCAGAAGCAGAGATGTCAGATTGTGGAAGTAGCGATCGCTTTCTTAGAAACCCTACTGAAATGGAAACGGAGCTATTCCTCTTCCCTTCAGAAGTGGCTCTGAAATTCCCAAAGTGAAAAATTCAGGAGCAAGTAGAAAACACTGATAGCTTGCGTTGCACAGAGCAACATGCTGGTGTCTGACCAATGCTGCTGCAAATTCTTTCTTCCTTTTGGCACTGAACTATTCCACTTATGAAGGGCAGATGAAAATTGTTCTAGATTTATGTTGGCTCTTGTCTGATTATAGTTGTGCTTTTCTGATAAAGCCTTCCCTCTAATGCCAACAAAGCTTTGGAGGACATGTAAACGTATCATCATCGTACAATTCCTTCATCAAGAAGGAGCTAATTTCCAGAGGCCCCCAAATAAATGTAATATTTCTTATGGATGCGTAGATCCTTTCCATATTGTAAGTGAGGAGCCTAGGCTGAATCCCAGGAATCGGTTCCTATTTAAATATATAGGTTACTTCATCTCAACCATGGGAGCGCAATCTTTCACCCTTAAATTGATCCAAATTCTCTTGTAAATTTGGCAGTGTGTGCAGCTCTAGACTAAATATTGTCAGATATTATTGGCTCTGATCAGCTGAAATAAATCCCTCCTCGCCATAGCCCCGCCACTCTGGCCCTGCTGGCTCCTCGGATGCCCCTGCCGGCCTCGAGCCGCTGCGGGGGCTCAAAGGTGCTCTCTAGCCTGATACCGGCACCCCGCAGCAAACACAGGAACGGGTCCTCTGGGCACAGGCTCACAGTGATAGCCACTCTGTGCCTTACAAACCGTGAGGAGAAAGGTATTGCAGCAGCACGAGGGTGCAGGTTGATTGTACACACAGTGCCACCCGGGACTGGAGGGAGCAGAGAGCAGAGCTCCTTGCTGTACCACGGGGTACTGGCACAGCGCACCCTTCCCCAGCGAGGGGTTTGCAAGCCGTGGGGAGCCCCCTCCAGCCCCGGGAAGGTGCTCAGCACCTTGCATCGTGGTGCCAGCACAGGCACAGCTTCTGGTTTTGGTGAGTGATGGGGAAGGGGAGGAAGGCACACGCTGCACCACACTGCGTCCTGGTCTGTGGGCGAAGGTCATGCTGCAAAGACAGAAAACCAGGGATGGCGGGAAGAACCGTAACAGGGGAAGGAGGAGGCAGCCTTGTGACTGGTAAATGGTGAAAAGAAAACTACCAAGAATGTACAACTATGTAAAACCCCACCATGCTCTGCCATGGGGCTGGGGTGGGCACTGCAGAGGAGCTGCCATGGGGCATGACTGCCTGCCTTGCAGGGCAGGGGCTGGGAGGTGCCAGGCACCCTCTGAGCCTCTGGCCCAGGGCTGAGGAGCCCCGGCCCCTGCTCCAGCAGAGTGGACTGCATAGTACACGAGCTGCCTGGGTCCCTGTGAGCTAAAAGCTGCTGCCAACGTCTTGTCTGGCCAAGGCCTGCCACAGCTGGGATCCCAGCAACTCCAGTGAGCTGCATCCCCTTCCCCTGGGGAAAGGAGACATGTAGCTCATTGCAGGCAAATGCCAGGAAAATGAGGAGAGGATATTTGACTCTTGGAGATAAAAGCCTCATGCTGAAAGGTGTGTCAAAACCCCTGCTTTGCCTACGCCACGGAGCGGGGCGAGTCCTGTGTATTGGCAATGGCAAACCGGCTCGTGTCCGTTTGCAGGCAAGCTGCGAGTGTGTCGAAAACTTGGTGCATTGTACACTCAACATTGTGGGATAAGCAAAAATGTTTTGCAGTACAACATTTTGCAAGTAAAAGCACGTATTGGTGAAAGTTTCAGAATGGAAATGAGCCATTGGGGGGAGACAGTGATGGGACTGGATATGTCAAATGGGAGAAGAGGTGCAAAGATGGTCCTTCAACCCCACCCACGCACTAGCTGTGTCAGTAGCTGATGCCACTTTCTTCCTAGAGAGTGGAGGAAAAAAAACGGAGCCCAGAGAGGCGAAGTGCAAGTGCACTGTGTGTGTATGGATGCAGTTTGATGGTACAACGAAGCTGATGTTAAGAGCACGCACCCAGGGAAGAGCTGGTCCCGTCCCCTCCCACCCTCCTACCCCCTTCCCGGTGCTGGCCTGCCTGCGCTCAGGCAAGGCTGGATGCTGGGGCATTGGCCCAGCAGCGCTCTCCATTTCCCAGTGTGGGATGAGGCTGTTTCTGCTGGTTTTGCTCCCCGAGATGGCTCCCTTTGGCAGCAGGCAAGGAGCAGCCCTGGCACAGGGCAGCAGGAGAACTTGCCGGGCAGCGCCGGCAAACTCCCCGTCGCCCAGGCTGCACCATCGCCCTGCATGGCTGCCACCCTGCTGTGGCACCTGCACTGATTTCAAGGGGGGCTGAGTGCTTAAATGCCTTTGAAGATCTGAGCCTGCAAGTGCTGATACACCTGCGCCGCTGACTCAGGCTGTGCCTATTTAAAAGCTGCCGTCCCTCGCGCCTCTCCCTCCCCTCGGCGCCAGGTCCAGCGGCGGGTCGGCGGCATGGGCAGAGTACTTGCTCTGGTCCCTGCAGCTCACAGCAAGATACTGCCATCGATTTCAGAGGACATTATCTGGGGCAATGAACAGCGGCAGCCAGGGGCTGTTAGTTTGTCCGAGCTTGCGGTATCACCAAAGGGCAGTTCCTCTGTTCCTCTCCGCCCCTCACCTTCCTGCATGTTTCCTACCACTCACGTGTTACCCCCACAAGAAAAAACTACTCTGTTTTCAGCCAGATGGGGTGCTGGCTGGCTGCACGGGCCCCACCACAAGCCTGGGGAAGGCAGGGAGGGTGGCCGTGTGGGAGATGGAGAGGAGAGGCCCACCCTTCCCAAGGGCAGTGCAGATTTGGGTAGCTATCTGGCATTATTTCCCCTCAGCCTTGTTTTCACGGCTGCCCAGCTATGATAGCCAGTGTTTTCTCATACAGCCTCAGCCCTGCTCTCCTCTCCCATCATAAGCCGCACTGATCGGGCACCTCTCCACCTCCAGTCTCACAGCGCCAGCCAGACGATAAGCCTGATCAAATTGTGTATCTGCAGGGAAACAGGTTATCAGGCAGCTTCTCAGCTAGTACAAAACCAAAAACAGCAGAGCCACAGCCGCTCACGCCATGCCAAAGCCAGCCTTTGCCTCTGAACGGAGGGACCATGAGCTTTTCCGCAAAGCACAGCTGCAGTTTTCTCTTTCCTCTCACTGGCTGCCCAGGTTGTGCTGAAACTACAGACCCCTTTAGGCTCATGAAAATTAAAATGCTAAGGAAATGGGGACAGGTACTGGGCCATCCTGCCTAAGGGTGTTGTACTGGCCACCAGCAAGTAGCTCTGAGCTGGCCCCAGCCTCAGGGCTGAGCTTCCACCTCCCCACGGCTGCGTGGGTGCCAGCTAGGCAGGGTGTCCCCGGCTGCTCCCCCATCCCATCCCATCCCATCCCATCCCATCCCCTCCCTCACCTCATATGCAGGTGATTTCCATCCGATTTCCATCCAATTTCCATCCAATTTCCATCAGAAGGAGCCAGGTGTATTTAAGCTGCAGGGCTAGCAGCCTTGGGAGAGGAGTGAGAAGTGGTCTTGTAGTCTTGGCGGGGGGAAGATTGGGGATCTGATGTGTCCTTCCCCTCTCTGCCTTAGCAGCCTGCTTCTCTGGGAGGCAAAGGAGCAGGTCTCATTTGGCTTACAAATCCTGAAGTATTTCTCTTTTGTTGTTTAGGGGTGAGAGTGTGTTAGGGGCTGTGACCTTTCTGTCCTGATGTATCTGTGGGGTGTGCATTAACCCTGTGTTGCACTTGGATTGCAGGTGGCAGGGATGTGGACTCTTTCTGTGACTATGCATGTGAGATATCTGCTGGGCTGTATTCTACTGTTGAAGCTTGCTAGTCAGGAAAGTGTTTTCTCCATTAAACATTTTTCCTTTGTTTCTATTTCCTTTAAGGGGGGGTGTGTGTGTTCTTTTTTTCCTGGCTCCCACAAAATTAGTCTTGTCTGAGATATCTCAGTAATCTGTTATCTCTAGCTACTTTCAACAGAGACCAAATCACTTTCAAACCTCAACAGGTCATGAGGGCAAGAGTTAATTTTCTTTGTGCAATATGCTTTGCACCTCACCTCTGTTTCCTGTTTATTCCTGATGTGACCCCCCCCTCTGAAAACCTCTCCTTTACACAGGCTGGTATGTGCTTGTTCAGTCTTACAAGAGCTCCTTCTGTGATATTTCATTCTTTGGTCCCTGTATACTGTTTTTGAAGAATCTTTTGCTTTCAAAATAGATTAAGGTACTGCCAGGCTGAACAGACTACTTCTAGATAAATTTTTGGATGAATATTGACAGACTGTGAAAAGCTTGCTGCACTGCAAGAAAGTCTCTTTTGAGTAGGAAAAAAAAAGCTTTTTCTTGACAAATTATTGTTGCTATTTTTTGTTGATCATTTTAACTATCACCATGCCCACGGGAACTCAGTGTCAGCAAAATCTGTAGTACCTGTATTGATCCTAAACTGTGCCAGTAAGGACTCTTACATCTTAGTGAAAACATCCTGAACTCTGTTATTTTGCCTTAAGGCCGAATGGTTGGCTGTCTTTAAACTGACAGACAGATCCACTCTTTGCAAAATGAGCATGATTTTTAACTTGAACATAAGCTATCACCCAGATTTATGTCACTTTGACAAGTCATTTTGCAAAGAGCACTGGAATAAGATTCAGGTAGGGAGGTTGCGGTGGTGGTTGTTCAGATGTTTCTTTAATGCGCTTTTAACTCTTACGAAGGCAAGGAAAGCAGCCAGTGGCTGTACAGTTGTTGCAGGCACCCGGGCAGCGCGTGAGCCCCTGCACCTCTCTGGGGCTGCCATCAGAGCTGGGGCAGCTGCAGCCGCAGCTTCGGCCGCTCCCTGGCAGCCACCCGGGCCTTGCTGGTTTGGGCATGGCTTTATCCAACACAGGTTTTTATGGAGTTTGGTAAGGGGGAAGCTCCTAATGTCCTATTTCAGCTCTTCTCTGTGGAACAGAGCTCAGGGTGGATTTCTTCTGGCCCTCAGAGTAGGTGTGTTGGTGACAGCTGTAATCAACATAGAGGTGCTTATACTGTTGATGAACAAAAACAGCTGCTGGAAAAAAGGGAAAAAAATGTTGTTTTGCTCCTAGAAACTTGCATTATAGCTTTGTAAAGTGATGCTGCATCTTAGTCCTGCCAGGACTTCATTTAAGCCTGCATGGGACCCATACCTTCAGTCACAAGGGTCTAAAAGACATCAGTGCTCAGCAGGTTTGCTTTGGGTTGATGGTCACTTGAAGCAGTGCCCGTGTAAATAGATGTCCTTCTGTAAGGTTTGGAAGTTTTCTGTTTAACTTTTTAGCACTACAACTCCCTTAAGGTTTGTTCTGGGCTTTCAGAAGTAATTGGCAGCTCATTAACAGCTTTTTATTAGCATTGAAAACCATAGGAGGGAAGCTGCACAAGTCATCTGGAGCCCTTGGCTTTCCTGGGCAAAAGGCATTTGTTGCCAGATATTAGCTCATGTACTGCAACATGGGGTGCCGTCCTAGGTGTTTGCATTTCACAAAGAAAAATGTTATGAACTCTTCTATAGATGAGACGGTGAAGTATCAGATCATTTTGATTACGCCACGCTGGCAGGCTGAGGGCGAGAGGAGGGGAGAAGTCTTGCTCCTCTTGACCTCCAAAGGGGCAATCCTCTGCCTTTTTTCCTGTCACAAATGCAAGCTGATAGCAAGCACTTCAAATCAAAGTCACAGTTTGGCCAGCTTATCAAAACAACTATAAAACCTAACAGAAAATAAG
Organism: Gymnogyps californianus; assembly: GCF_018139145.2. Lineage (NCBI taxonomy): Eukaryota > Metazoa > Chordata > Aves > Accipitriformes > Cathartidae > Gymnogyps > Gymnogyps californianus. The sequence goes on from NC_059479.1 coordinate 20,054,349, forward strand.
TATGTGTGGGCTGAGTGATGTATTATGTGGTTGGCACTAAAAGGGCCCTGTTTGTGCCATTTGCAGGCATGGCGGAAGCGCTGGTTCGTGCTGCGCAGAGGCCGCATGAGCGGGAACCCGGATGTGCTGGAGTACTACAGGAACAACCACTCCAAAAAGCCCATTCGGATCATCGACCTCAACGAGTGCGAAGTGCTGAAGCACTCGGGGCCCAACTTCATCAAGAAGGAATTTCAGAACAACTTTGTGTTCATTGTGAGAACCACCTACCGCACCTTCTACCTGGTAGCCAAAACTGAGGAGGAGATGCAGATCTGGGTGCACAACATCAGCCAGATCTGTAACTTTGGACATCTAGAAGATGGCTCAGGTAGGATCATGCTCATCTTGGGAGGTGGGAGGATGACCAGTGTCTGGGCTCCTCCACACCAGCAGCTGGACCTTGCTGGCTGGCTGGTAGGGCTGGGCAGGTGGTGTGGGACTTTGTTTCCTATAGCTCCACACAGCACTGAGATGCTGCTAAACCCTGATTTGAAAGTTATCAGGGATGTCACTAGGTAGAAATAATAGCTGGCTGCTTGGTCTCACTTTGATGAAGCAATTCCTGCTAGAACAAACAGCAGGTCCTTAATAAGAAAAGATACTGTTTATATGACAAGCTGAGTGAGTGTTATCTTCTGGGGCAGTTTATTTCATTACATGTCCCGTATTTATTTAGTTTGGCTTAATGTAAGACACCTGTTCCAGGAAAGTGTCCTACAAAACTCGCATTTTCTCAGGCTTTGCTGGATGTGGAATGTGCACAGACTTGGGTGTATATGCACGTACATAAATCAATGACGAAAATACTGAGCTGTCTTAGTCTATTAATGAGAAGAAAAATAAAGAAAAGGCAGAGAATAGGAGAATGTTAGAAGTGTGTGTCTAGACTTAAGAGATGGTCCTGCCAGTGAAACATAAAGGCAGCCTGTTTTGCCAGGACCTACACCTCTATGTACTCAGTGGGGTGAATTTCTTGGAAAGCTTCCAAGACTTAACCACTCCAAGGTGGATGTAGCCAGTAATTAAAGTCGGGACCTGTATCATCATTAACTTACCTTTCAAATGAGACAACTGGGCTCAGATAACAGCAATCTGTCTTTCCCTTGACATTTCCAAGGGGCAGATACAGCAGCAATTTGAGAGCTTCATAGGAAGTGAGTCAGAACAAAGTCCTTTGCTGTGACAAAAGGCAGTGCAAGAGCAGAAAAGGGTGGTGATGGAGGGACACGATCCCAAGGGCAGTAATATGTTTGGGGGTATAATAGCGTGGCCAGGCAGATTATCCGGACACAGTCCCTGTGATGCCGCGCTCAGACCTCTACTGGTGTCTGCAACTGCCGGATAGCCATAGTGTTACCTTGTAACTTGAAAGGAAACAAAAGGCTATGGTGAGATGTTTTATTTTAATCTTTCCTGGTTCCTGGCCACCTTTAATCTTCTCTTCAGGGGTTTATTCTGAGGGGAAATGGGAGTGGAAAAAGCACTGCAGTGGTCCTGTTATAAATGTGATGTCTGCTCTTTTCCCATTCGCTTTAGAGACCACCAGGAAAATGTGCTGACGTATTTTCATGTGCCAGTACAAACTGCCCATGAATGCAATTTGCAAACTAGAGCTGGTAGCTTTGAGGGATTGGAGTCAATAGCCCTTTGGTGCTTGGATGTAATTAGGGATATTCAGTAACCCCCTTCCTACTGATCTGCCTTTGTTGACACTGAAATGTTGCTCTTGCGTTGCTCCTTCTGGTGCGGTATTATTTTAGATATAATTTTACCAATTACTCTGAAATGAAGGTAAGTCTTTCCATGCAAAACAGAAAAGAGGAAAAATATTTTTTATCTCTGAGATGTGTATGTAGACTTCTCCTGGCACTCTGTTGAGGATGTGCATGGGGAGATGTGATCTGTGGCAGAGGAGCTAAGACAGCAGCTGTCCCAGGATAGAGGCATTTATACTGGGAAATGTCTGTTCTGTTATACTGGTACAGTGCAGCATTGCTCGTAAGACTTACACATGGGCAATACTCAGAGTATTACACAGTGGTATTTCTCTTCCAGCAAAGATTGCCAGTGTAGACACTGATGGACGAGAAGTGACAGCTCTTGCTGCAGCAGTTGGAAAAGCTGACATCCCAGCTTTCCGCTTCATTCAAGGTGGATATTATCCCCCAATAAGTTCAACAGTGCAGATCATTTGCCTTGGTTCAGTATAAAGTCTGGCACATGAACTTACAGCCCTCGTCACAGACAGCGTAAGCTAAGCTTCCAGACTTGTATCTCTAATGGCGAATAGCTCACAAGATCTATTTTTCCTGCAGTTCACACTGACGAGGTCAGGTCTGAGGTGTATTCAGGTCAGGCTGCAGGGCATGTTCAGATCCTCTGATTTAAATCTGCACAGTTCCACAGGTTGCACATCACATTTCAAGTTGCTAATTGCTTCAGCTTTTTGGAAACACCTAAATCCCCCAAGAGCTTGTAGGTTTAAACAAATTACCCTTAAAAATTAACATAAGAAGAGAAAAGCTCTATTAAATGCCATATGCTTTTTTAACTTGAATGCTACTGTGTTAAAAAAAAAATAGTCCCTGAAATGAATCATCAAAAGAAAGACACATCAATTGCAGGAAATTTTAATAAGCTGTTCTGTGTATTAAAATGAATCTCAAAGCCAATATTATATTGTGAAATCAATCATTCTTAATCCTTGCATCTCTGAAAATTTGCTGTGACTTTGAGGCCAAAACCAAATCTGCTGCTTTCTCCACTTAATGCACAGAAAGTGCAGCCACAGGTTTATGCAGTGACTCAGCTGTAAACACTGTCCCGTTGTTCCCAGTTAGTCCCTTCCAGTAGCAAAGAAGCTGGATGAACAGCCGGGTCCTAGTCATCAGAGGCCTCCGGTCTGACATGTAAGCAGCCAGATGCAGACCAAAGTTAGCAAAACGGCGGCTGGCCCTGTGAGGACAGCTTTTTAGTCAACAAGAGAGGGGACGGCTGAGAGACGGAGGCGAAATGCGAGCTCCAGGCAGATGTCAGGAAGCACCTGGGAGGGCGGCTGTCGGGAAGGACTCGCCAGCAGCAATCATCACGCTGCAGCACTCGGCTGCCACAAGAAACTGTGCCGCTGGCTGCGCTGAAAATGACGGGGGAGCTGGCACCTTCAGGGGAGTCAGCTGGAGGAGAGAGGAAGAGGCCTCCCTCCCTATTTTCCTACTGTTTCTATGTAAAATCTTGCTTCCACCTCTGGTGAAGGCTCCCAATAGAGCAGTCGTTCCCCAACCCCACGGGACCCGTGGCCACGCAGAGGATCGAGAGGACGCTTGGGCCAAGTGGCTGGGCAGGAGAGGGGATGAAATGAGGTGGCTATGGGACATCATGGGCACACTTTGTCCCATATGCAAGCTGAAACCATGATTAATTGACACAATGCAATATAGCAGCTTTTCATTGGAGAAACTGCTGTGAAAGTTGTTTAGCCTTTTTCATTAGGAAGCCTTACTTTTAAAGATTGTAGCTGTGCATTGAATGCTCCCCCAGGCCATGCCTTGGCAGGCAGCTCCTCAGCCCAAGAGGGGCCTTTCATCTTGGGTTCCCTCTTCGCTTCTTCCACAGGCTCCAGGTATTGTTCCACATCCCATGTAAATGCCTTGCTCCTTCTGGATGCAGCCCTTACCTGAAGGTGCCTGCTGATCTCCATCGCTCCCCTGTTGCTCTACTCTCTCCCACAGCAGCCAGGGCCACAGTGGAGCCTGATGTCTCTGGGGAGACCCCCTCACTGGTGCCTTCCCTGCACAGTGCATGGACCAGGATGCTGGCAGGGTCACCCAAAGTAACAGGCTACCCTCAGGTCCTTCTTGGCTGCTGGCAGTTAGATTAGAGCATTTCTGTTCCTCCACCTCTCCCTCACCTCTGGTTGCTCTGTTCGTACTCATCCTTGCCCATTGCTGGGACGTCCTCCCTTTCTGCCTGCTCCTCTGATGGTTTCTTTGCCTCCTTAAATGTCTCTCCCTTTTTTTTTTTTCTTTTGCCAATGTGCACAGACCCTGCCCGCCATGGGGATGGTTTGATTCCCCAGAGCCTTGCTGCGGCCACACTGGGGAGCATCTCCTCCAGCCAGGGCAGTGTGCTGGGAGCAATGGGAGCCAGGACCACTGCACTGAGGGGCTACCTGGAGGGACTGTGCTCTCCTTGCAGAGACGCTTTCTCCTGAGCGTCTTCACTTCATTTCCCCCTTCTGTTCCCATACAAAGCGGGGCAGGTAGCATCCCAGCAGGCTTGCTCGCAGCAGCACCTGGCCCTTGCACAGGAGTTCAGGGGAGGTGTGACAGCTCCTCCCAGCCCATGCTGGAGGACAGGCACTGGGGCTGCTCCCTCCGCACTCGCCTCTCAGTGAGAGGAAATCCCTTCTCCGCTGCAGACCCAAGGCTGCTTTTTAATGTCAGGCTCTGGCCCCTGGCCAGGAGGGCTGGGTGGCATTTCTACCTCCTTGGTATGGCCATGCAGCCTGGTGGGGGGTTGCTGTGAGCAGGACCCCCTTATTTCACTGTGTCCCTGCACTGCTGTTGCACCATAAAAATTTTTGGGGAGGGGGCTGGGGTCTGTAGCAGGAGGGAGAAATCCTCTGTTTCTCCAAGCAATGGCCCTGCATTGACGGGGAAAGTCATCGCAGAGGATGTGGAGCATCCTCTGCGCTGACTTTCCCCGTCAATGCAGGGCAGAGATTTTTTGGGTTAGTAGCCACCAAAGCAGTTATTTTGGCAGCCGAAGCCTCCCGCTGCCTCTCTGGCAAAGGGGAGGGCAGGCACCAAACCTATTCTCTGCCTTCTCACTGTTGAAAGTGGCCATGCATAATTTATTCTACCCAGCTGCTGTCACAGTACAACTTTAATGCATGCTGATTCAGTTACCAGCTGAGCTGACAGGGATGGTCTGTTAAGAGCTGGCTGCAGGTCCCTGAGCCCCCGAAGGTTAGAAAAGGGCAGGTCTGTGCTGTCCCCATCCCTCCCTCCTGCTCACAACGGTTGCCATGTGGTCTGCAGCCCGCAGCCTTTCCTGATGGGATAATCCGTGGCTAAACCCTGTGAGTACCAGATGGAGTTCAGGCCTGTTTGTTCTCTGTGTTAATAATCCCGAATGTCATTAATTTCTTTCTTATGCGTTGTGGCAGTTTTTATTTAGTGTTGCGTTTTTTTTTTTTTAAATGTGGTCAGATGGTGACGTGAACATGCTTTTCTGAGATCCCTATGGAGTTAGCCCAGTGCATATTTGATCACCCTCAGCTTGCAAGACAGCTCTCCGAATCCAAGATTTGAAAGCAGAGTTACTGTCTGAGCCAGCACCATGAACAAGAGAAAAGTTATTTTTCAGATGGGAAGGCTGCAGCCCTCAGCTCTGCTTTGCAGATGTGAAACCCCGTAAAAGCCATTCCTTCCAGATGCTCACTGCTGAAATCCCACTGCTATAAGCACCTGCTCAAAATTAAGCAAATGCTTTCCTGAAGCTCGAATTTAATCATGTGCTTATGTGCTTTGCTGACCTGGGGTCCACCACTGCACCAGACCTCCAAAGCTAACAGGAGGAAGCAGCAGAGAGTCAGTACTGGTAGGTGGGAATGAAAGAGGCAGCTCCCTCCCCAACTTAAAGGGATGAGGTGTGGGGTAGTGCAGGGAGAGAAGATCAGCTGTTTTACTCTTCTTCTGACTGAGATCAGAAAGATGACGGAGTGAAGCCCGCTGTGGCTGGTGTGGAAGTCTGGGTGACTAGAGGGTTTTGTTTGTGTTTAGTGATGTTGCTGTCTAACCACCCAAGTCTTGGCAGCCCTCTCCATCCCTCCTGACCTACTTGCACATATACTTAGCACCTCCCAGGGTTCAGAAGTGACTACAACAACCCAGTACCTACAGTAGTCACCCCAGTGACTGCAACAACCCAGTGCCAAGGCGTGTTGCTGTGTTGAGCTGAGGACTAGGTAGAACCTGCCAGAGGATCTCAGGACCTCACTACACAGTGCTGGATCTGGCCTGCAGCATGCACGCAGGTAGTCAGGGGCTGGTTCCCAGCATTTCCAGCAAATTCTGGAAGAGAATTTCAGAAATTCAGAGAAATCTGCCTTCTTGCTATGCTTTGAAGGCATGTTTTTGCTTGGTTTGGTTTTATCAGCAGTAGCTGGTTTCTTGTGTTTGTTTTTGCTGCGGGGTTTTTCATTTTGAAGAAGGGTTTTACAGCTTTGACTTGGGTGGTGTCTGTGCTTCAGCCAGAGAGATGGGTACCCACTGCCGAGCCCTGCAGGTGTCAGGGACGGCTGGGGCGCCCAGCGAGCGCTGCCTGGTCCCTGCGCAGCCCTGGTGAGAGAACCACCACGCAGCAACTTGAAACTTCATTAGAAAACTCATATTCTCTAACTGAGGGCTTGTGCTCCTGGTGCTGCTGTCTGAGCGTGTTGCCAGGAGCAGATGCCTTTGGGGAGCTGCTCTGCAAAGACACCCCGGGCCCTTGCCACTCCACAGTGCCCATGGTGGGAGGCCCCTTGCACTGAGGACTCGATTTTTTGAGTCAAAATGCCCCAAAAGCTGGACCAGAGGCTGTGCTTAGCCTTAAGTCTCTGTGGCTCAGCCATCACTCCTTCATCCCTCCTGCCCAGCATCCCCAGCTCTCTAGCGGGGACGGAGGCTGAGAGCGCACTACAACCAGACTTCTCTCTGCTGCCTAGCAATGCTCGGGCCAGATGGGTACGAGTGCCTCGGCCGTATGCTGCCAGTGAATGGTGGCCTTGGTGGTCGCAGGTGAACCCTGAGCTGAGCAGAGGGCCACCTCTGTGCAGCCTGGGCTAGCCCTGCTGCCTGCAGCCCAAACCTGCTCCTCTCCCCACCACCACCCCTCTCTGTGCTGAGGGGGGACTGGAGTGTTATGCCCAGGGAAGGAGGGAGCAGGGAAAATGTCACTGAGCACAGGCTCCCCTGTGTCTTGTGGCCTCCAGAAAAGTAGTGTCCCTTTTCTCAGCAGAGCCAACAAGCCTCCAGCTGGGCAATAACAGCTACACCACAGCTCTCGTGGCTTTGATGTCCAGCCTAGAGAGGCATAAGGAGTTTGCAAACAAGTTCAGAGGTGCAACAAATCTGGCTACTCCATGAGCCACAAAGCTCAGTTTTGTCCACTGAGATCTAGAAAGTGGGAAAAAATCAATCCCTTTCCTTGTTGCCATTAATTTGAAGTGTTGGAGATTAATAATTAATTAGGTCCTAAAAAATACTTGATAAAACAGACTGCTCTGTCTCAGCACTTTCCTCAGCAGAGGCTGTCTTCATTACTGCAGGAAGGATGCTACAGCCCTGCAGGAGTGGGGGACCCCAGAGCAAGGGGTGTTTGCACCTCCTGCAGCCCCTCAATTTGGCAGCTGGCTTGCCCAGCCTGGGCAGGGGGAGCAGCTACAAAATGGGGCTCCCTTCTCCCCAGAATCAATTTTTGCCTTGACCCATTGCGGCTCTGCGATAAAACATCCCTGGTGCCAAAAGCAAGGTGGTGACGGCTGGGAGAGGCAGTGGGCCAGGGTGAGTCAAAACCGTCCCTCAGCCAGAGCCATCCATTCTCATTGCAGGTTCGGTGGAGAGCCTGTCTCACACGACCTCGTCCCCGCAGCCATCGCCGGCCGCCTCCACCCACGCCTCCCGCATTGCCGATCCCTCCTTCTCGGTCGACCACACTGCTGCTGACGCGTCTGCCGCGGAGGAGACCCCCAGCGAGTCAGAGTCGGTCTTCCTCCCCGACTACCTCTTCCTCTCCAACTGCGAGTCGGGCAAGCTCAGCCACAACAGGTAGGTCTGGGGTCTGCCAGATGCTTTGGGCTGGAGCCACCCTCTGTCTGCCCAGTGATGCCCTGGGAAACTGGGGCAGACTGGTGCTTGAGCCCGGCCACTCAGGGTAGGTCCAAAGCACAGCAGGGGACCATCAGCTTAATCCAATTTACAGGGGGCTTTTCATAGCGTAGATTAGCAGTCAAACGTAGTATGTTGGTCCTGTCCCTTTCCAGGGTGAGGGGCTGGGGACCTCACATACGGCCTCCCTCCAGATGCCTTTTACAGGGTGTTCCACAAAGTGCCCCAGCCCAGCTCAGGGGGGACCTTCCACAGCCATAGGGAAGGGACAGATTTTGTCCTGAACTGTGGGGTTGTGGGGTTTTTTTTTGCTGTGCACTTGCTCAGTTGCAACCAGGAGAAAAGGAAAGCACAGGTCCTGACCTCTGTCTCTGTGCAGGTGTGACAGCTGGTCGAATTCGGACAGATCTCTGGAGCAAACCTCATCGGACGATGTTTTTGTCGACTCCTTGCAGTCCCAGCCCTCCTTGTACCTTGTACAGCCATCCAGCGCTGGCACTGTGCACCAGGATGGGGCCCCACTGGCAAATCCCAGCACTGTGTCCAGGAACATAGACATTAGCGGGCCACCCAGTGACTTTTCCTCCTCTTCTCCACTGCTGGGGACGCCGCTGACACCAACCTTTCAGATTGACAAGAGCCAAAACGCGTTGCCCTACGGTGTAACCCAGCTGGACATCCTGTCCAACACGCCCCCGCCGCGGCCGCCCAAGCCAACCCACTTCTCAGACAGGAGAGGGGATGAGGTGGGCGGCGGGGCCCTCCAGAACGGGCACGCAGGGATCTGCCGGGCTCAGGTCGCTCTGGTGCCCAGGAGGATCTCCTTGTCCAGCTTGGACAACGTGAGGAACTGGAAAGGTGAGTGCATTTCCGAGAGCCAGCCAAGCAGGACTGGTGTGAGGCATGGAGCTGCCCACGAGCGCAGAGCGGGTGCCCACCTCCACTTGTGCCTCCCTGTCCTCACCACTGCGAAATCATACACCACCCAAAGCAACCTGAAATGCTTGTTTCAAATTAGTTAGCCAGCAGGCTTCAGACCTGTCCCTCACATTCAGCTCCTGCTCTGTAAAAGCCCCTCAGTGTGTACACATGGGCAGCAATTTGGCTGTAATCTCTTCAGGGTGCCTCATGACTTGCTAGTTTTCCATGCCCCCTCCCTCTCCAAAAAAGAAAGCAGTAGAAAAACAAAAATGAAAAGCCAGCCACTGAATCAGGCAATGCCAGGCTCTCTTTTTGCAGGGCAAAATATGGGCTTGCACATTGGAAATGCCTTTGTAGCTGTGCTGCTTTGCTACATCCAGTCCTTTCCATAACAGCAGCATGTCTTTTTGCAGCTTAAAGTAAAGAACGGGAAGCCAGGGAGACGCTGGGGATGGGATGTAATCCCAGTTGAACCAGGGACTCTGTGTGTCCTTGAGCAAATCCTGCTCTGTCCTTTGTACTTCAGTCAGGGTAGCCTGAAAACCCACTGCAGAGTGAGGCTCTGATGCAGAGCAAGTTCTGCTCTGAGCTGAGGTGACTTTTCCACTTGTTCTTGAAACACCATCATCGCAAACAAAACTAACAGTCAAAACCCCAGAATATCAAGGTGTCAAAAACCAGCATATGCAGTATGAGAAAGCTTTATTTTGTGGAGCCACAGAACAGAGGGAAGCAGCTGGAATACCTGGCTGGAAATCATCAAGTATTTTGCAGTGATGTGTCTTTTTTGATGAGGAAGAAAATGTCAGTTTTTAAGGACAAGCGTCCTTCAGACTCCTGTGATTTGTATGACCAACCGGTGTATAGGGCCGTTAGATCTTGCTCTTAAAGCTCAGAAGCTAAAGCAAGGAGACCTCTGTCCAGCCTGTTTATCAGTGTACAAACAATTCTTGGAAGGTTTCTGGAGAAACACCCATCAGTGGAATTGGTATTCTTAATTATCAGTTACATTTGGTTGCTCCCTGAAAGGTGCTGCTCTTCCTTCTGCATGTGTGCCACTCTTAACGCCGCCAGCGCGCTTGAGACAGTTAATGTTCCTCCAACCCAATTTACGCTGAAATGTTTTTAAGAGGATTAAGTGGCCAAATGTCATGTTCTGCTACCATGCTGCAAGGTTATCTCTGCCTGACAGGGGGCAGCAATGAATTAATAAGTGCTGCTATTTTTTCTTAAGTGCAGCTGAAACTATTTGAAAGGTTAAACTCTGAATTAAAACGTGTTTAACAAGAAAGATCGGAAAAAGAAACAGGGAGAAAGCAGCTGTTCCTCACCAGCTCCCAGAGTGAGCCCACCCGAGTTATTTACTTCATTTTTTGCCCTTGGCAACCTGTAAAAGCTGAACAGATGTAATTAACCCAGTGCAAAGGCAGTGTATGCTGGTTGCAGTGCCATGAAGGGGAATGAGCTATACATGTGTAAGGCACCTGTATCCTGGCATCTGCCGGACCGTTGTGCCTGAATGTCTTTTTGCCAAAATAATAAATAAATGTAGCTGTCCCAGCACAGTGACTGTGTCTATCTGAGTATATATCCGCACTAACAGTATTGCTTTGTTCTTCAGCACTTTTGCCTTTTATGCTGATACCACCACAAAGACGCCCAGTTGCAGTGCAGTATTGACACCTCCACCATAAGAGCAGGGACTGGATTAACATGGTTGCGGGGTTTTAAGCATTCCCACAGAAAAGCCATTTTCTGCACAGGAAATTATTTTCCAGAAAAGGATGGTACTTGTAAGCATCTCCTGCTGCTGATCTTCTATGCACCAAATGCTGGATTTCAGATTTTTTGCCTTTTGCTTCAAAAATAAAATTGACCTACACCAAGACAAAGGCCAGCCTGCACAAGGGGACACTGTGACTGGTGACCTTCTCTCGGGCTGTTTGTTCCCCATCAGCTTGAGCCACTTGCACCACATCAGCATTTCTGGGTGACAAAGAGAAGAATTTCTCTCCTACCGTTAAGTTCCCCCATGCACCCTCTGTACAATAACATGTGCTTCCCTGGCACCTTACATACGAGGCTCCTAAATAACTTTCCAAACAATAATGAATTAATATTCCCTACAGTCCCTTTTCATATAATTTCCCCAATTTGACAGATGGGAAAACAGAGTGGGACTAGAGCAGGAGCTAGGTTTAAATTTTTCCTTGGTTGCTTGCTCTCCACACCAGTCTTTCTCCCCAACTGCTTGTGTTACAGGAAGCATAAGTTACAGCTGGATTATACATGAACATGTTTCTTGGTTTCATCATACTTAAAATAGATGTAATCGCTCTTGAAATGCTACTGAGTTGGTTCTGGTCTTAAGTGTCATTGGATTTCCTCATTTAGGATAGATACTAGGAGTTATGGAATCTTTATAAAGCTCTAATTATTTTAGAGCCATATGCTTTACTCCAGAATTATCTCCATAAGGTTGCACTGCCTTATCACATTTTTAATCATGTTTTTTTTTCCTCACAGCAGACATGGAAGGCAGTTCCTTACGAAGTCGGGATAAGAGGCTTAGCTTGAATTTGGTAAGTACTCTGCTTGCATAAATTTAAAACATTGGCACATGACAAACTTCAGAAAGTTAATCATTTCACATCCTGATATTCAATCATTCTCCTGTGTTCAGCAGAAGAACAAAAAAATGGAAGAAGCATTTGGCTTTGGGCAACTTCTGTGCTGCTGCTTCGCAGCCACAGGAAGCCTTTGAGAGAGGAGGGAGGGGGAGGCCACAACACTGAGCAGCCTTTTTTTAAAGCAGATGAAGCTAGGTCTGTTGTTAAAAAGGATACCAGTAGCCTCAAGAATTAAACTGTTAACCAAAAGCACCTGAGAAAACTGCTTATCTCTTAAAACAGCGTCTAAAGAAGCCTATCACTTCATGATCCTGAGGGATATCTCCTCTTCAGGACATAGGAAAGTCTCTGTTCTCAAAGCGCCTGTGATTCAGGGCTCTGTCAGTCCAAAGCTTCCTGACTCAGAGTTTGACAGACATGGTTATATGCAGCACCATCACACATCACATAGCCAGTCTTCTCCCTGGCGCTGGATACTGTCTTCTGTGTGGGAGATCCTTTGCTGCTTGTACGTAAGCTTTGATAGTGGGCAACTTATATTTTTCTCCCCTTTGAAAGCTTGCAAGATTTGTAATCAATCCCTCTCACCACTCAGCCAGCACTAACCTGGATTAAATTAATTTCTAGTGTTTATTCGCAGCTATCAGAAGCAACTTGTAGGTCTGTGTGTCTGCTGTCTCAGCTTGCACATTTGCAAAAATCTAGCTCATCAGATGTTCTCCTTTCAGATGTTTTTTTGTATGAAGGACCCTCCTTCATTTTATAGGTCAGAATTACTGCTGGGAGAGGTAAGTGCGGCCTCACTGAAGCTGGAGGATTTAACCTACTTAAGTCACCAATAAGTTTGGTTCTAGTTTCCAGCAGTGACTTGCGAAGCTCAGAAGTGGACTTCTCCAAAGCTGGAGTGTGCATCTGAACTCATCCATTTGTCTCGTGTCTTTCCAGCTTGCACCTCTCAGAAAGGTCACATCAGGACTTTCCTGGCCTGGAGCTCGGCTCAGATCTGTTGCCAGCTTGCAGCCCCTCCTGGCTTGCAGGGGGTTAGGTATTCATTTATTAACTTATTTCTCTTTCTTTTCCTCCTTTGCTTCTGAAGCCCTGTCGGTTCTCCCCTCTCTACTCAACTGCTTCAGACAGCACGGAGGACAGCTACGTGCCCATGCGCCCCAGCACCTCTCCCTCTGCGCCCGGCTCCGACTGTTCACCCGACGGCTACATCCCCATGAGCCCCGGCTCAGCCACGTTTACCTTCCCTGTCGTCAGCACTGAAAAACTCACCAGCCCGTTACCTGAGCTTCCCTCGGACCTGGAGCCCCCTCCGGTCAACCGAGACCTCAAGCCTCGTAGGAAATGTAAGCCCAGACCTAAAGTGCAATTGGCAGCCAGGGGGTCTTGATAGCGGGGACACGGGTGACCTCCTTTGATAGCGTCCTTGGCACGTTTTAAAGTGCTTCCTTCTCGCTCTAAAAGAGGGATTGAATTGCTGTGTAGGTGGCTTATAGTACTGTAACATAGGATGCGTCTGCAGGGTTGTTTGTGAGCAGAGGAAGAGCGTCCATGCCTACTTTTGCAGTCGAAGACCGGGTAGATGCATTAGCATGGTGCATAGCTTCAGATCCCCTCTGACTGCAAATGACCAGGGGGATGTAGCCTTGGAGAGACAGCAGACTAAATCCTGCAGCTCTAAAGTATGTGTACTGCTGTCTCACCAGCTCCCTGACCTTCCAGGAACAGGACATCCAAACACTCAAATACTCAAACTTGATGTGTGGGCTGTTGGTTAAACCTCTGTTGGGTAGGCGCAGCTGTCTTGGTTTAATTAGGAATTTCCTGCAGATGCTTTTACTGATGGTAATTTTCCACTCCTGCTTTTCATGGCATCTCCAAAATCTGGGTTGTACTTCCAGAGTATATACTGGGGACAAAATTCAGCTTTGCAGTGGAGAAATTGCCTAAACCTAACCCATATTAAAGCTCTTTGGGCTGCAGAGCCACAGGGCTACTCAGAAATTGGTTCAGGCAATGCTATTGTGAAGTGGGGACAGAAATTCAGACCATTGCCAGGAAGCAAAGCAAGCTCAGGTCCTTTCTTAGAGGGTTTTGAGAACGGAGTGGAAAATGTACATTGACTGGTGAGAGGGATGACCTTGATCTCCACATGTAGGACCTTTTTGTTTAGAAGAGAGTTTTGACCTGTAGGCTGCACTGGCGTCTCCTCTTGAAGGCAGCATATGCAGAGCAGATTCGAGGCAAGCACATGGATCTTGTGGGGCATTTGCTCTCCTTATGCCCATTGTATTTATTCTGTTATTTTAGGGTAAATGAGGGACTTTGCTTTCCAGCGCTGACTGAAGTGGTCATTTGTTACTGATTTCTGTCTTGGTTATATCAGTTATGTTCTGTGAAATACTCTGTTAGTTTTTTACTGTTAATATAAAACTGCATTTTTCTAAACAGTCTGTACTTTTCATTAGCTCTGCTATTGGAAATGTAGTTCCTTTTGTATCTACTTGCAGCACGGCCACCTCCTCTGGACTTGAGGAACCTCTCCACAATCCGGGAGCATGCTGCTGTGACCAGGATGTGGACTGTGCCTTAGTAAGTCAACAAGAAACCTGCCGTTCCGATCTTTTAAGCATTAACATTGTGGAATGGAGTTAAAAATAACTTATCACATCACACAAGAAACAATTTCCTGGCAAAGTCCACAAACAAAAATTCCCCAGGGCTCCTTCCAGCATCCCCCAGGCTTTTGCTGTCTTTAAAAAGCAAGGCTCCCTTTCACGACGGGCAGCTCCAGTGCGTTCAGCATCACACAGTGATGCTCAGTCTGTTTTGAAGGTTCCTTTTGAAAAGACTGAAGCTGGTGTGCACCCTGGTGTGGCTGCTGCGATGGCTAAAAGCTTCGCATGCCTTAATTATTTTTTTTCAAAGTGATAGAGCCATTTTTGTTCCTGAAAATTAATATAGCAAAGGAGAACCAGATAAGATAAAGATCTTGTAGCCTGGGTGTAGACTTCTGCACTGCCACACAGCAATTCAGACTTGATCTGTTGGTGTGACCTTTTGTCACTGGAAATTAGTTGTGGGGTAAACCAAACGCCTTTGGTCCCAAAGCCCAGGTAGTATGAACAGATGACACTGTTGGACTCCAAAGGCAGTGAAAGACTTGTCTTCAGGGAACTCGTGAGCAGGGGAGGACTGCAGCCTGCTGGCTGGGGGGATCTTGGCGCGAGGGGGAAAGGCTGACAGGAGAGCCAGCTGTGCTGAAATGTGCATGCAAAAGCCAGGAATTCCTACCAACCTCCTCTGCATTCCCCGGGCGCTCCGAAAAATGTGGTTTTTCGCTAGCGTTAGTGCCAGACAGGGCATTTCAACTCCCCCGCCTCAGGTAGTCATTTGGAGGGCAAAACGGACACGAGATGGGCAGTTTCTCAATTGCAGACCCCTCTCTCAGCCGTACAGTCCAAAGCCAGTTAAGCCCTTCAGCGCTGCCTGCCACATGCTGCCTGTTAGGGAAACCCAGTAGCCTGCGTCCCAAGCATCCCTGCCAGAGCGCTGTGGTTAATTAGTGCTGACACAGTGCAGAGTCCTGAAGGATAACGAGCTTGGAGGGAGTTTGCATGTTTTACATTAACAAAACTAAAAAAGAAGTATGCCCGGAACTAATAAAGCAAAAGGAATTATACTGTTCATGCTGCACAAAGTGGCCATCTAATTTCCTAATAACTAACCTCATTGTGCTAGCCTGCAATAATTTACTCACGATGTACCTCTGACAGTTATGTTAGTGGAAGAGATTTCCTTGTACAAGGGCTGAGTCGCAGCCATCTCCATAGCACAGATAGCATGTGTTTACACTGTGTTCAAAGCCAGACAAGTTCCTCTGCATGCACCTCCAGTAGCTGATTAATTCACATCAATCTCCTAAATGCGGATACCCGCACAACTAAGTAACTGCCCCATCAGCACGTATTACCCAGATGAATGATATCTGTCCAATTGCTCCAATGTTTTATGCTTTCTGTCATACCAGAGATGGCAAACTTTCATAAATCCCAGAAAAAAAAAAATCAACAAACCCACTCGTAGCAATATAGCACACTTTTTCTAGAACTAAGGAGTGGTTTTGGACATCCTCTCCATAAAGGCTGCAGCGTTAGTGTGAGTTTATTCACCATATGGACTGTGTCAGGCTTTGGCTTCATTTCAGAGCATCTGTAAGATGCTTCCTTAACCTCTCCTGTGTTTTTCTTCATAGCAATCGAATGAGCTTTATCTCACCAGAAAGAGACGGTATTAATTCAGCAAGAATATTTGCCAATTCAGTTTCCGGAGAAGAGGAAGAAAGTTACATTCATATGGTAATCTTCATTTTCACACAGCCATCCTTTGCTTTATTCTGCTCTGTCACATTGATGGAGAATGCAGAAGTTTGTTTTCTAAGAAAAAATGTTGAGGAGGTTTGTCCTTTGCCTTCTGTTTTTAAAAAAAATGATGAAACGGTTTTAAACCAAAGACACTGGGACCAATTTACGGAGAGATAAGGGAAGCCCTTCTTCTGCTCTGCAGAACTCAGCTGTTCACCCACGAATGTTGCTGAGCAGTTCCAAGAGATCACAGGGATCAGCCATATTTACATGAGAACTCATTAAGGCAAAGGAAAATTAAATCTTTTCACCTTTTAAAAGTGTGCCCTGCAAAATCTCCTAGGAAATGACAGAAAGCCGTTAGTGCACTTCCTAAAGAAACACACCAAATATTGTGCAGAAACAGAACTCCCATTAAAGTCTCTTATTGCTTCTGCTTTGGCTGGTGGCACTAACCCCACTTCCCATCCCATGAAACAAGAACATCTGGCTTTGTGGCTTCCTTTTCTTCATTCACTCTTTAGCCATATCTTGCAAAAGACCAGAATCTCAGTTTCCTTTGAATTTTAGGTGGAAATGGATCTCAAATCCCTTGTTCTGAGCCAATGTCTACAGATTTGGCTCCATAGCCAAAGCCCAACGACAATGGCTACAGAAATATATTGCAAAACTGACCACAATCTCCATGAATTGTCTCAAATTTTAAGCCACACCTCTACTAGATCAAAACCTGCTCAGGAGGGCAGTTCCAGTTGTAACTACTCCCCATTTGATTTTTCTAGTCAAATAAAACCTTCCATAAATTTGTGGTCATCTGTGATTTTCCTGAGATTAATTTTCAGTTGCTAGATTTGAACAGAATTATCACTATTTCTTCAAATTCATAGAACGATGATGGTTAAGAGGGCACCCCTGCAAATCTGAGCCTTCCAAGGGCTTGGGTTGAGAAGCTGGGCACAAATCGTTCCTGATAACATTGAATGAAAATCAGCCTGGTTTGCTTGTTTTGCCATAATTACCAGGAGAAAAAGGCTCTCACAGTTTCTTTATGCCATCCCGCAATTAATCAGCATTATCCTGTGGCTAGCCACCAAACGCACCCTTGGCATAGAAAATTACGTGGGTGCTGGCCCTCCTCACTCGCGTTCTGCCAGACGAGTCTCCCACCTCACAGTTGTAGTCCTGCTTCCTTTTAGGTTCATGTTTTAAGAGCATTAAAAGTTTCTCTTCTTTCCCGACAGGAACACAGACAGGCAACATCTCCGTACAGTGGTGCTTTTCCATGGACAAGGAAATCTAACCTTGATTACTTAGCATTGGATTTTAATTCTGCTTCCCCATCCCCTGTACAGAAGGTATGAGTCATCTGAAAAACCCCACAGCCTCCTGTCTTTTTGTCTGCTGAAAGGAAAACAAGACCGAGAGTCACACTCCGCTAGGTGCCCTAACTATCATGATGAAGCCAGTTGTGTTTCCAGCTGACTGCATTTGTGGCAGGCTCAAGATTAATATAATAAAAGCACTATTAGGGTGATGACAAGTTGTCCTTAGCGTGACTCATAGGGATGCCATTAACACGAGCTCGGCAGAGGGCACGAGCCTGCGCTGGGATGTACAGCCGTGAGGGCTTGTGGGCAAGCTTGTTGGTGCTTGCAGGATCTCTGCGTGCTCTTTCATTTTCATCCAGTCTCCACAAACCCTTTCCTGCTAGTTTTCCCCCAAATCTCTTTGCAGTAACAAGTTTACAGCCCATGATAAATTCACGGGGTAAAACTGTACTATCTCTTGTAACATGGCAAAATGTGCATCTTTATTCTTGCATCACCAAAAGCATTTCAATTTCCTTAGCAATGCTGAGAAAACACATTCCTTGTTCCAAAGAGCTTGTAACCTGCCCAGGTGGTGGGTAGGTACCACTGCAAAGCAATGAACTGGTGTCGGTTTGAGCCGTTTTATGTCCTGTGTATCATTTGCCCCATCAGCTAATACTCCTGGACGCAGAAGACTCAAGACTCCTAAGCTTTCTTATTGAAACCCTCCCTGTAGTTAAAATGCAGTTAGGTTATCCCTGCAGCAGGATCACTTGGATGAGAAGAGAATGATTATCTGCATGGAAAAGGCCAGAACAGCACGTTTCCCTCGCTCACTGTGCTGGGCTGAGTGACAGGGTAACAGATGGATAATTATAGCTAAAGCAGGCTGTAAAGCAATGCTTTTGTCAGCTGATGTCACTATGAGCTTCAAGGTGAAGTGAAGCAATCAAGGAACAAGGGAAAGGGAAAGCAGAAAATCAAGCCGAGTTTCACTAGCATCCCTTTTCAACCCTAAAATTAATACATTGATTTTTTCCTCTCTCCCCCACAGAAACCTTTCCTCTCTGAGGAGCAGAGGGTGGACTATGTCCAGGTAGATGAACAGAAGACTCAGGCTTTACAGAACACTAAGCAGGAATGGACAGATGAGAGGCAATCGAAAGTCTAAAGGAAGAAGATTTGGGATCTGGAGGATTTTTTTTTTTGCACTGGAACCACAATGTTAATGAAGCAGCTATCACAGTAGAGTTCAAAGGCAGAGGGAGTTGTAGGATGCTTACAGTCTGTAGAGGAATGGCATTTTTAATAGAAACCTTTGATTTCAGCTGGAAATAGTATGTTGAATGCGTGGTTCACTGATGATTAAAGTAATGCATTACCCTTTTTACTGCCCTTACCAGTAAGCTACATGGTACCATTTTCTGGCATGATTCTGCGACGAGTCATACACTTAATGTTAACAAATCCACTACATGTTGCATTAATCTAGTTAGCCTTGCCTTCTCCCTGTTGCATAATTCCTAGTTGCTAAAGCTATTTTTTGATATTCCTACAAATACTGCGGGTGCTCAGAGTGCTTTTATGGCAGCGGGCATCCGACAGGTATTGGTGACTAATCAACTAAGGGCTAAAATACTGAAACAATAAGAAGAACTTTTTGAATATATAGTGCTTAAGCAAAGAGAATTTTGGAAAATATTTTTCCCCTGGGTTTAAAAGGTCTGACTCTGAGCTAATGCTGTCAGAAACTCAAAACAGGACTATGTACCGATGGGACTGGAACGCATGGTCTTTGACCCTCCGGACGACGGTCATCGTATTAAGCTTCTTCTCTCCATTGTGGCTCATACTTGTCGCCTTTCTGTCTGATTCCTACTGATGTTTTCTCTCCTATCTTGAGGAGTGTCTTCGGCACAGCACAGCACAGCTGCTCCTCTAGCAGGAGGCTGCAGGCACACAGCTCTCGGCTGGCCAAAAAATAGAAAGGGAAGCTGTGAGCCTGTTTCTGCAAGTCTTGGGAGAACTGGCAAAGGATCAAGAATGCTTTCATCTGAACTGCAGAAGAAATGCCATTGGAATTGCTGGTAGCAGTTGTCAAACTGATTGTTTCACTAGACCCACCCCCAAAAAAAAAGAGAATTAGGAAGTGCAGCATGCTCCGAGAGAGGCGAGCAGGCCTGCCAAAATAAAACAACAATGCGCTTACATGGCGTGAGGACCTCTGAGTTCAGGAAGCTTATCTACCTTGGGACTTGTTACGGGCACTATCTCAGGATCACATATGTGTATAGTTTATAACATATTTAACTTTAAAAGCTTGGCTGCAATCTTTATTTTAAGGTGGCACACAACCACTTGAATCATGGAAGTATGCAGTACCACTGAGTGACCCACACTGGATTTGATCTTGCAGGCTTTGCTCATGCAGGTAAGTCCCACTCGCCGTAAGAGGTGTGATCCTGTCAGCAAGACAGCCAGCCAGGACCCTTACGAAAGATTTCCTCTTTAACAGTGCCAAGTCACTGGCCTCCCTTCACGTGCCTGTTGCTACCATGATGTATTACTGTAACCTGACATCCCAAAAATGCTGATTTACCAAACAGAGGTCATAGAAATGTCATTGCAGAAACCACTGGCATTTCAAGGCTCCTACTTACTGTCCTCCATGCAGCCATTCTGCTTCAGCCATTTGGGCACTCTGGGAGGCTGAGAGACGCGGCCGAGTCGCACGTCCAGCTGGGAGAGGCAGCGTAGCTAACAGAAACACCATTTTTCTCCTACCTCAAGAGAGCTGAAGTGCTTGCAAGTCTCGCTGCTTCTTTAGCGCAAATACAAAGCTGGGGATCTATGGTGACCAGGCTCTTATTAGCTTACTCTGTGAGAACGACGAGGTTCACCAGCGCCTTTATTGACTCTGGGGCAAACTGGGCACCCAGGCCTGCCGGCATAAAGCGTCCTGGACTAGAGCTGCTTGGAGAACGGGGGTTTATACTGCAGATAGCTGACCTGCTGTTTCCTCCTACTCTGCTCCTCCCCTCCGCCCCCTCCCAAGCTCTAAAATGAAAGTTAATGTTCATGGAAGTTTTGAAAAGAATTCAGACTTTTCCGTATAAATCTTGTCTGTCTGGTGTAAAATTTAGTTTGTTAAAATCCAGTTGTTTTGTCCTAAAACTGATTTAGGAGAGCTCTGAGCAACCGTGCCCTGGGTGTGGTATTGCTACAGGGGAAGTGGGTTTGGGGAGAGGCGGTGGAGATCTGCACCTCCACAGAGGTGTTAGAGAGAGGCAAGCAAGGAAGGGCCACAGTCACAGAGACGTTTGCCTTTCTGCTCAAAAGAATTGCCTTTCTTTCAAGGTGTACAAATAATACAAGTCACTGAAAGCTTTTGGTGTATGCTGCAGTACTGAAGGAGTTAAAAGACCAGCTAAGACGTGCATTACAGTAGGGGACAGAAAACATCCACAAAGGGCAGGTAAAATTATGCTGTGCTACTGCAGATCCCAAATTGCAGAGTGATGGCATGGCAGCCTCCAATGCGGATTGCAAGAGCATACAAATCAGCTCATGTTTGACGGGAGTGTTTCTTTTCATGCTGTCAGAAAATCTTCTGAAATGGAAAAACACCAAGTTTTTGGAGACAACTGACTTGCTTGTTATTCTAGTTTATTGTAAAAATATTTAAACTTTGACAAACCTGGCTAATGGATCATTCAGAAGTTTAGAAAAGAAAGAGCTCTTTTGGTATTTTTTTTCCCCTGAAAGGACATAAAGGTATAGCTTGGCGGGGACTGTCCTTAGATCAGAATGGCCCCCTTTCAACTTGCGCGTGTCCCCTTCTTCCCCCCACCGCTCACTTGTCTTGATCAAATGCTGCTCGCTGGTTTCTACCTTTCACTTTTTAACTAAAAGCTAAGTTTGAGGGTTTATTAAGATTTTTCATTTAAGGTCTGTTTTTACCCGCTGCTCCAGGGTCCGTGACATGCATCATTCCTGTGTAAGCACAACACATGAAACAGGAGCAATTAAAAAAATACAAAAAAAAGTTTTAAAAGCAGAGCAGTCCGCCCCAAAGGCTTTTACTTCTTTGTTTTAGTTAAATTCCACAATACTCCAAAGAGGGTAAAGAGGAGGAGGATGGTGGGAGGATGGCAAAGGCCGAATCTGCTGTGGCCACCCCATCATTAAGGATTTCGGTGTGAACGGAGCCACAGCAGCCCCTGCTGTAGTACACGACTGCCATAGCTATGGGCTGCCACGCTGCCAACAGCGGCAGCCCAGCGCCAGCACCCGTAGAGCCTACTGGTGGGAGAGGAGGGATGTTACAGAGCAAAAAAGGAGTCCCTGTTTAATTAAGTCCGTTCTTAATCCCTTGGCCAAAGAGGAAAGAAAGCCTGTGAAAGCACCTGAAAACTGAGTCAGCTTTTGACAGCGTCATGTCTGAAAACGTAGCCCAGGCAAGAGCCCTGGGTTAGCACTGGCTCCAGGTCAGCCAGGCACACTCCTGGTAGTGTCTTCTTTTTGTTGTGGGTCTGTTATGTTGTTATTTGTATGTATTTCTTTAAAAAGTACCATGAGAGTTGATGCAGAGAGAGGCTCTGCACCTAAATGAGCATGGGGCGGCCAGTGGTCCCTGAGGAAACTCTTGTCTCCTGGGGGAACTGGCATTGCCCAGCTCAGGACTTGTAGTGCCTTCTCCAGCACCGCTGGGGTTTCTCATTTAAGATGGAGAGGAGCGCTAAATGAGCAGAATAGTTTTTGCTTAATTGGAAATCTCGCTCTGTGGGTTGCCAGATGAAGCTCGGTTGCAGGACAATGTGGAAAACAAACAAGCTAAATGGTTAGGGCATTCAGCTGGATTCTCCCCACTGTTGGCACGGCCGGTGAGCGAGCCGGCGTGCCAGCACCCAGGCACGGGAGGGAGGAGATCAGAGATGAGGTGGATCTCTTTTACTGAAATTGTCTGTGGCCACTGAATACAAAAATAGCCTGCGTCAAACACCTGCTTGAAATACATCCTAAAGAATCATAAAGAAATCAATCTGATCGGAACGTCTTTCCTGGAGCGAGCAGGATTTCAGTACTTATGGGGAGTTACACGCATTCCCAAGGTCCTTACTCAGTTTGGGTTTAATATGGCCTTATTCTGCAGTCTTTCGATGATCATGCATTTGAGCAAGGCGTAGCAGGATCCAAGACTCATTTGCTTTTTGGACTAAACTGTATTTTCCATTTATAATTCCTTTGTTACAGGAGGCAGCATTAAATTCTTTACTGGCAGATAGCAACACTTTACCTGAGAAATGTCAACAGCCATTTAACTCGAGCCAGGTGTTTTCAACCTGCTCACTTTTGCCAACGGTAGTGCCCGCTCTCTTCCGTGTCACTAATTACATCATAGATGTAGATTTTGGAGTTGCATTCACTTGAAGCGATTCAGTGGTTTAGTAATTCAAAGACCATCAGATGCTGTGATGAGAACGAAGCACAGGGCAATGCCTTTCCTTTGTTCCCCTGATCCGCAAAACTTGCTCAGGTTTAAAAAAAAAAAAAAAAAAGCCACCAAAATAGCAGACTTTTGCCATGTCAAAGCCAGAATATTTTTTGTTCAAATAAAAATAAACTTTTGTCTTGTGCAAATGAAGCATTATACGTTTTTTGTATTTGTAAATCTGTGGGGAAGCATTAAACAGTCATCTCTGTTACGAAGGAGTAAGTCATTGATAGAGGGAAGGGGCTCGCCTTCCTGATGTTTCATTGTAATGTTTGTTGTATATATTTGCACATTAAACTGTGTATCTTTTTTGTAATAAATTAATATAAAATGTAGCTGTGATCTTTAATTATTTTGATAAACAAAGGTGCTCATGGGGAAAAGTTCCACATTTTTCATTTAATGCTTTTTCCATTTTTTAAATCTCTTATTAGGCTGTGACTTGTTCATATAAATTATTTGGATGCAAATTCAAACAAATTTGCAAACGAACTTCGTACACCCGTGTATCAGGAAGATTATTTGCAGGTGACTTGAGAAACAAAGAACGACGAAGTTGCAGCCTGAGCTTGTGTCTGCACCCTCCTGGGACCTGGGTAAGTCGGAGCCCCCCAGCTCCTGCCCCTGCTGCCGCCGCCGTAGCCCAGGGGCAGGAAGGGGCCACGCTTACTGACCGAAGACGTAGACCACAAGCACAAATTCGTTCAGCATATGCTCTGGGCTTGGGTACAAAGACTAGTTGTTATTTAACCTGATCCTTTAATTGCTCTGTGCTGAGGAGCGTAGTTGCTGTTAATGTAATTTCCACACGCAGCGAGCTGGGGACGCGAGATCTTTTCAACATGCACATCTCGGGATTTTGAAGATGAAACGAGGCGGTCCATGGGAGCAGAGCTGAGCAAGCCTAGCTGCTAACAAGCAAGGTAGTTTGGGAAATAGTTTATTTATTGCTTCAGGCAAGTGTCACTTTTGGATCTGCATGCTTCGTAATCCTGGCTGGATACCCACTGTGGTGAATCGAGGGACTTGTAGTGCTTAGAGAGCCATTGATGGAAACTTGGCTGCACAACTCAAGAAGCACGGACACGTGTAATTTAGATAAGCCTGCGCCTGGGGGCTTGATACAAGGGAACTGCGTGACATTTTGTGTTCAGTCTTATAGGGAGGGCAGGTCGGATAAATAAAAGGTCAGATAAAGTCTGACTGCCGCTTCACAGGCTGCTTCCATGTCCCCTCTCCAGCGGAGATGGGAAGGGCCCTTTTGGCAGGGAGCGCTCCCCAGAAAAGTGACCTCCCTCTCCTGCACCAGCTCCCAGACCCTCGGAGGGAAGCAAGCCGTGCCAAAGCCACCGCCGCTGCCACAATGGCCCAGCATGTCCCCTCCATGGGGTACTTCCCAGAGCAGCAGAAGTGGTTGTCACGGAGGGTCCCAGCACCCAGAGCATCCCCACAGGCGGGGACAGCCCGGCCCGTGGGAGCCAACGCCCTCTGAGCTTGTGATAAAGAAATTGGGCTCTGCGAGTAAACGGTGCTGAAGCACAGCAGTATGAGGCTGCACAAAATTCAGGAAGCTCTCAGACTTCTCATGCCTCTGTGCAAAGTACTTTGGTGATTAGATAATAATAATAAGGGGAAAAACCTGATAGCAAAAAGTATGACTGTGTAAGCACTTGGTAGACGTTAGCCCCTCTAATCACATCCACAGTTTCAAACCACATAAAACGCTTCCCTGAAGCAAAAAGCCGCAGAGCAGCCAGCCAGTTACCAAACCCAGGTCATCTTCACAGGGCGTGAAACACAAACCCCTCCAAAAAGGCTGTAACTCCTTATCACCCCAGTGCTTTTTGCCTCTTTAACTTTTTTGGTTGAGTGCAACTGCTTTGGTCTTTTTTAGCCTGAGATGCTCAACAGAGCGCTACCTTAAAAATGGGCATTCCTGTGTAATCGTGTCCACGCTGGGGACTGTCACAAGGATACAGGTCTTGGACCACAGTGGTGATATCTCATTTCTCTCCAGTAGGTCTCCAAGGGCTTTGGCAAAGGGACCTGTACTTTATTTCTGATTTTTCATGTGCGCTTTGAGGGACAGTGACTCCCCCAGGGCCGGTGGCAGCAGCAGAGACGACACCTGGGTCTGTGGAGTCTTAGTCCTGCTCTTTTGCCAGCAACAAATGCAGGCTGCCCGCTGCGTTTTGACAGGTCTGAAGATCTGCATTTCCCCATCAAACAGCATCTAAAGCTCCTCTTCCAGTTGTTTAGGGCAGAGAGTGCAGAGGGACTTTGCTCTACCGGTTATACATATTTATAGGAGCGCGCTGGGTGTCAGCAGCACCACATCCAGCGCTTAAACACAAAGGATGCGCCTGGCGGAGGCTCAGCCCCTTCCCACCTGGGGAGCTGATCCCGGGCCCTGTTGTAATGCAGGAGCGAGCAGGGAGCGACCCAACCTTTCATTCATCATCCGGTTTTGTTCTGCTTTGATATTTGATTTTCCTTTCACATCCAATTTTAGCATAAGCTCATTGTTATACAGCCCCAACATGCCCTGCTCTGACCGCTCCGGGATCTCACCGTTGGCAAATTCATCACTGTGTAAGAGCCTGAAAAGCCCTTGCTCTGCTGGTGGGCTCTCATCGAGGGCTTTAAAGCTTAACGCAATTTGGGGGTGTTTTCCTTGCATGTGTTTGTGGTGGTTGTTGTTGCAGTTTGGTTTGCTTCTTCATTCAAAAACGTTCAGTGCTTTGTCTGGGAGCTCAGCTACTTGGAAGTGCCTCTGAATATGCCGCTATCTAGAGATGCTTGGTTTTGCTACTGCTGCTGTTATCTCTTAGCTTCCATCCCCACATGAGCAGCACACAGCATTGGGGAAGACCTACGCTGTATTTTTCCCCACAAGGGAAAAACCACAGATCCCTCACACGAAAGCAGCAGTTCTGCCGCCCACCCCAGGACGCCACTGCTCTGCAAGCGCCTCGGCTTTCTCTGGGAAGGCACAGAGCGTTTTGTAGAGTTACGGGATGATGGAAAAGGCAAAACATCAAATGAAGGCAGCGCTGGCGGGTGTCTGCCAGCGCTGGAGGAGATGCCAGAAGGCAAACATAGCTTTTGCCTTTAGGTTTCCGGATCAAAGTTCAGGGCGAGCTTTCAGTGTGACCTTCTGTACAGCCTGAGAGAGACAATTCCTCTACAGAGAGAGATGGAGGATTGAGCAATAAAGGGATTCATAAAATCTCTGAGGTCTCGGTAACTCTTTGGTCTCTCTGTTTTGTATTAACGTAGCTTTTGGGAAGCAGCCAGGCTTGCCAGGCAAAGGGAGCCAAGGTTTCAAACTGGAGTCCTAGGGGGGTTTGGGTGCCTCCATCACTGGGCCGAGATCCCCTTCAACAGCCGGGGTTTCAGAGACGCCGAGCTGTTCCCCTTCAAAACTCAAGTGCCTCAGGACATGCCCGACCGGGAGCTACGTTATCCCGCCACGGCTGCGCCCGGGTGCGGGCAGCCCTGGGGGGGCTGCAGGGACAGACCGACCCTCTCCTGCCTTCTTCCGCTGCTGCTTCTCCTGCCGAGCAGCCTGACGCCCCACCAAACCCCACAGAGCTGTGCCCAGGCCCCTTGGGGCCCCAAAAATCCGGACTGGCAGAGGCTGAGAGATCTGCCCTTGGCCACGGGAGCAGGCAGCCCTCTGTCATTCACATCTTAGGGTATGTTCTTTCAGACTATGAACTGTTTATTTTGAAGCACTGAGCAAGCCCGACGTACTGACGCTGGCAAATGAAGATCCCCCAAAAGGGTAAGGGCTTCCCAGCAGAAAATGTATCATCTGGCCTTTGCTGTATATTTTATCCATGAAGATGAGGCAGTCAGCAGGGTAGTAGGCAGGCTGTTTACAGTTCAAAAATAAGACATGTCATTTTTAAAGGTTTTTTTAAATAAAAAATGGAAGATTCATCATTTCTTCGGTTTGACTTCCTCCACAGTTAGTCAGAAATCATCAGGAAATGCCACTGAAGGAAATCCGTCCTGTTCTGCCTGGTCAGCACAAGGAATGTGCGCACGCAGAGGAGGACAGCGAAGGGGGGCTCTGGCTCTTCCCAGGCAGAGCTGAGTGACGCAGCAGGGACAGCTCAAGAGCAAACTTGCATGACCTGTAAAGTAAAAATGATGGGGAGACAAAATGAAGATGGATTTCCACAATCAGCACATCCAGAATCTGACTTTTGCACAAAATGAAAATTTGGAGTAACTCCAGAAATGTCAGTAAATTTTTTTCCATGTTTATATCTAGCACAAAAGCATCTTTTACCATCCACACACCTCTTCAGACTTTGCTTTTCTCTAAACAGCTCCGACTGTTAAATGACACACAAGGCTCATCAAACAGCTTTATTTCTGTTGCAGACTTGCCCATTTCCCTGTGCTCCTCTCACCGGTGACCACACCGTTACTCCCTCCACAACCTGCAGCTAGGCTGGCTCAAAAAGCACTTGAATGTTGTTATTTACCTCCAGCCTCTCTGGATCAAGTTGGGAGAAAGGGATGTTTTGGTGTTATTCCATCAGGTATGGTAGCCTATACACTTGCGGCTGCAAAAAATGGAGACATCTAAGCGAAAGCACCATTTTTTTTCCATTGGCAGAGTAAAGTTAATCCTCCTAACGAGCTCTTGCTAACTCTGCTGACCGCAGTTGTTTATTGAAAAAGTAGAGGGAGGAGCGTGTAGAGTGGCTGGTCTATATTGGGAGGAGGTGAGAAACAGAGATGTGCTGGAGTTTGGAGCAAAGAGAAGAGCAGCTGTATCAACAAACGTGAGGTTTGTTTCAATCCTGTAGACGAGACACTGCGTAGAAAAGATTAAGTAGGTGAACAACCCCAAAACTCAGTTTTACAGGCTAGTACAAAGTCTCTATCTTTTCCAGAAACAGATGTTCTTATTCAGAACAGTATACCTGTATCGCGTTATTCTATAGCAGTGAGTAAAATGCGCCAGGTAAGGCAGCGAAGCATCGTTCATTAGCTCTTTGCATTACTCTTTAGCTCTCTGACTCGTGCTTCTCTGGAGGAGGCAGACGCAGCCAGGTTCACCCTCAGGGCCTCTTTAGCGTCCCAGAGAGCAGAGCCCGACCCATGCCGGCAGGTTCCCAAGCCGCTGCAAGACAGATAAGGAAAATAACCTTTACAGGCAGAAAAGCAGGTGTGTCCCAGCCCTGCAGATACCATATCCAAAGAGTCTACAAGCAGAAAGAGGAAACGGCTCTGAATCGCATCTCCTGTTTATCGGGATTCTTTTTCCTACGGGTGCCTTTGATCCCGGTTCCCGGGGAAGCGGCAGGTTCAAGGAGCTCCGTGGCATAAGGAAACCCCTGAGGTCCTTCTGCCGGGGAAAAGCTCGGCAGGTCTGGCTGTGCGGCGGCTCGGAGCCTGCGCCTGGCCATGGGGATGGCTCTGTGTGCCCGCTGGCTCTCGGTACGGGGGCATTGGCTTTGTTGACAAATACGTAAGCTGTCACTTTAGCTTGAAAGCCCTGTGCAAGCTCCTTTTGCTGTGTGGATCAAGAGGAAAACACACCCAGCTGCTTGCACCTTCTCCCTTCCGAAGCACCCAGGGGGGAGTCTCAGCCTTGTACCTGGGGGAGGGAAACCTGCAGCCTCAGGAGGAGGAGGCAGAAAAAATCACGCTCAGCTGGAAGTCTTGCCTACAAATACTGTATCTTAGCAGCAGTCGGGGCGTGCTTTCTCAGTATCCCCCATGCAATTCTGAACAGTCAGCAAAGACTTAAAAATCGGATTTCCCTGATAACTCTGACACTTGCACTGCAGCCAAGCGGAGTCCTCTGCCTGGAAAACGTTGACACAAAGGCTTCCCAGCGCTGCAGAGCAGCGGTCAGTGTGAGATGGGATCAGTAACTCCAACCCAGGGTTGAGCAACCTGTTTGTCAAACCACGATCTGGCCGCTTCCCGGGGCAGTGCTCGCTTCCCCTCCGCACCAGCCGTCACAGTACAAAGGGCCAAGGGCAGGGCAGGGGAGGAGAAACCCAGCGAGAAAAGCTGCTAGGCACAGGGTGAGATGGTGCTGGGCAAAAGCAAGCCCTACCCTGCTGTGTCCAACACCTAGCTGGTGCTTCCACAGGGAAATTACAGCCCAGGAGCCTCCAGCACATCCAATCACACTTTCATAGGAGGTTGGCAGAAGCTTTAGGATGTGCACAAGATGTCCAAAGACATCTGTAGCTGAGTGGCTGGGAGCTCAGGGGAATGCAGCCTCCACATCCCAAAACATTACCTTTTATTTTGCCTCAGAAAGCATGCAAACAGCTGTCCTTCCAAAGGTTTAGAGCCTCTCCTTATCTGCGGTTCACATCGTGCGTGGCCCCGCGGCCGTCACCCCAAGCAGGAAGGGGGAAAAAAGGGAAACTACTTTGCTGAAAGAAGGTGCTCGGTGCTAGCGAACAGCCCCCATAAAGATCTTCGGTTGTGACGGGATCTGCTTTGTGCCATGACTGCTTTTTTTTTAATAACCAGCCTCAGGAAATATCACAAGGCAAAGCCAGAGGGGAGAGCCAGTGCCAAGATC
Organism: Gymnogyps californianus; assembly: GCF_018139145.2. Lineage (NCBI taxonomy): Eukaryota > Metazoa > Chordata > Aves > Accipitriformes > Cathartidae > Gymnogyps > Gymnogyps californianus. Next base: position 20,083,555 of record NC_059479.1, read on the forward strand.
TGGGGGCCACCCGTAACCTTGAAGCGAATCTCTGCTGCTTCAAGGCAGAGAAGAGGAACCGCCGCCACTGCCTCCTTAAAGGCTGATCTTCCATCTCGACTTGTGAAAGCTTTCAGGGGGAAGTGGTCGATCTCTAGCTGTTGTTCGGAGTCATTTTCATGGAAGTCTCCAAATAGATGTTATGCCTCAGTGCTGAAGAGGGCATTTTTTAGAAAAGTAAAAAAACTCTGTTGCCACAGACCACATTTTGTTGAGGATGGTACTGAAAGCGGATGAAGTTCAGCTGTATTCCTCTCACTCTCTTTCTGCTCACTTTCGTGCATGCCCGCAGCAGAGGGAAACAAGCCCAGCAGTAACTCGTGCAGCCTGGGGCAAAGCAGAGGGGAAATCCAGGACTTAGACCCTCAAGTAAAAGCAATTCACCTGGATTTCTTTTTGCAAAAGGGCATTTTTCATCAACTCATTGGTAATGAAATCAGTCCACGTGCTGTTTTGGCTGATGCTAAATTGACTGAAGAAGTCGCTGCCTGCAGTTGCCCGTTCCCTGCCCCTGCAGTGACCACTGCCGAGGTCCACGAGGTTCAGCCTGCTTCTGCCAACACCAAATAACCCAACTCTTGGATTTACCAAAGTAATCCAGGATTTCTGATGTGTGTCGTTCTTCTGTAACACTGAGTTAGACATGTAGGAGAGAGCTCGAGGACAGCCAGCAAGCAGGGCTCACCTCCTCCTCCCCAGGATGCTGCCCCGTGCCTCATGCTGCCAGAAGCTTTCCCCACGTGCTTGTCCTTCACTTCACAACCCATCTGAAAAGACTCCCAACCCCAAGGGGCTGCCAATGAAATAGTAGGTACCGGAATTAAAAACCAAACACACCTATATCTGTATCAAAACTATTTAGTGTGTGTATATATATAGCTTGAGGACATATATATGTATATGTATATATTCTTGAGAAGCACAAGACACCTGTCTCTCGCGCTGGGACTCGGAGGTGTGCGGGGGCCAGCCTGGAGCCGCGCCGTTCCCGCAGGGATACCAGAGTTTCTATTTCAGTTTCTGCCTTGCTGCCCGGTGCCCGTTCCGCTGTGCCTGTGCGCACCAAAACCTGGGAGGCTGTGCGTGCACCAGCAGCTCTCTGTGCTGAGGGAACAGGCAGGCTGGGGAAAGGGAGAGGAAAATGCTTGTTTTCCCTGTCACCTCCTCCCGTGCAGGGCTGCCCTGCGGCAGACGTGACCGCCAGCGACAGCGTGTGCTCTGACAGGGGTGCTGCGAAACACACCCAGTCATGGTGACTTCTGTTTTCAGCTGCACAGGGGGGAACAGAAAACAACTTTCTATTTTGATAATTTTTTTTTTTTATTGCTGTTGGAAATGTGCTCTCTCGCGCTCTCAATGTCTTGCAGGTCTGAGCCCACGTTGTGGCTCCACGCATTGGGGTTTAACAGTCCGTTAAGACAAAGCTGGGAGTGCAGCCTCCTGCTTCCAGCCGCGTGACTACAGCCCTGCCGAAATCCCCGGCGCTACAGGTGGGTCACCAAAGCCAGAATTGGCCCCGCTCTCTGCATACACTTTACGTAGACTCATATCACTGTCTTCTTTGGAAGATTAAGGTGAGCTATGGGTTACAGAAGTCAGCAGTTGTGCCACCTGTAACGCTTTTGCTTCTGTTCCCTAATCAGGTCAGTAGATGACAGTGGCCAGACTTCACTCATACCTGCTCATGTGTTGCCTACGGGATTTATTACAATATTGGTCGTCGGTTTTGGTTTGGCAGAAGTGGGTACCAACGTACCGGTCACTGCTGTGCTGGGATGGGAGTGGTGGCACCGACCGTGCAGCTTCTTGCCATGAGCAGTGCAGGTGCTGCTGTCGGAGCATTCAGGCATGCAGCAGGACCGAGGTGTGAGCGCTGGATGAGCTGGAAACACAGGTCAGCCTCGGTACAAATACCTCCCCTCCAGTGTCGCGGGGCTCCTTGTCCCAGGGAGATAACGCAGCCAGCGGTATCTGGCTGTGCCCAGGCGCAGGGCTGCTCTGCACTTGTGTGCAGGAGCCACGGGGAGCGAACCTGCCAACACCCAGCGGCTTTAAGGTGGAGGGGCTCTGAGCCGCACTGCGGCCATCCACTCCGGGACTCTGCTTTCCGGCGCTATCAGTTTTGCATGCAAGAGGCTTTGCAGTCCCTGTTCTTGTTATTTTTACCACTTTTTACCTTCTGAAGCAGGCAGAGAACTATCTGTGTTAATGCAGCTGTCTTCACCCTGTGGCACATGGACTTTTGCGGTCGTTGGACTGTTCCCCAGACACTCCGTGGAGGGTGGTATTCCCGGGCGCCAGACACGGCAGTACCCATCGCCCCAGGAACACAGCGCCCGTCACAGCTAATCTTGGGCTGAGGTTGGACCGTTGCCCCCCAGTCCCAACCCGTGACCCACTGCCTGTTGGGTGCCAGCCCTCAACCCACCCCTGTCCAGGCGGCACCGCCGTGAAGGACGGCTCGACCGATGGTGCCCGCGATAAGCACCCACCCCCGTCTGCCCGGCAGCCTCTGCAGCCCTCCCGCAGCCCCACGGCCTTCTCAGCCGCCATCCCGGAGGAGAAAGTGATGCCATTTCCTTTGCAAGCTCGTGAGCTTCAATTCACACGTAACCTTGCTGTGGCTGTGCCCGCACTGGCTGCTCTCGAGTGGGGTTTCGCTGCTCCCCCCAGGCGGGGACACTGTGGCTTGCCCGGGGGTGAAAGAGGGGACTCAGGGACCGTGAGACTCTGTCGTCTGAGCCAAATCAGCCGGAGTTTTCCATCACCTTCCCTGACGCATCTTCTGTTGGCCGCAGGGATGCCTGCAGACGAGGACCCCCCCCTTGCACAGCAATGCAGAGCTCAGTTCCCGTCAATGCCTATGAGTGCATCGCCCTGTAATACCGACCCCACCGCTGTGTGAGGAACAGAAACTTCATCCATCAATAAGAAAGTGTGTGTGCTTGCATATTAAATCACATACTTGAATTCAGCAGATAAAAACGCTGTCAGAAGTGGGAATGCATTAGGAGTTGCCAGTACTCACTTTCCATTTTCACTGATTAATTTTACAGACAGAAGGGGAACTCTTGCAAAAACAGGACCGCAATTGTGGTGTGACTTTTAAGGGCATAGGAATGGTGAGACCTATAGTAAGAGGCAATAGGCACCAATAGGCACGACGGTGTAGTTGGAGAAAACAGCAAGCGGCTTTTCAGCACACAAATGTCTCTGTCGTTGCCTGCACACTCCTTCAGCCTGTGCAGCTTTAATACTTCAAAATAAAACAAAGCAACTGATTGTAATGCAAAAGCCAATCTATAACTGGCCATAGTTAAGAGGTAAAGTAACAACATCATGAACAGCTAATGAAAGCTTTAGTTTTAACTTATCACAATGGAAGGTAAAATAAAACCAGGCTTGCTGAGAGCGAGACGTGCGCATGGGCTCGTGCTGTTAACATGGACGTGTTTCACACTTTGGAAACGTGCGTAACAATCAGCCACGGAGCTTTCAGCAGCCAGAGCAACCTTGTGCCGGCTGCCTACGGAGCACGGGGCGCTGCCCTGCACCCGGCGTACCTGTGCCCTACGTTACCGTCTGGTAGAAAAGAACAGATGTGATGGAAGACGCATTGCTCTGTAACCCCTTAAAAACACCTCACAGGGGAGTCAACAGCTCCTCTCTCCCCCGAGCCGGCCCTGAAGCCTTGCCATCGTCAGCTATCTTATTAATTTGTTGTTGTTCTCCTTGGCATTTCTCCAGCGCAATCAGAAGCAAGACCCGGCTTCCTGAGCCCGGGCCCGCCCGACGCCGTTATCGCCCAGCCGGGTGACGCTCCCAGGGCTGACAGCACACACTTTCCAGTGACCTCATCTCGTCTCCAGCACGCAGACAAGTGGCCGTACCCCTCCGGTCTGCGCGGCCACGCACCCCAGGCAGCCTCCGCTCCCCGCCCTGCAATAGGGCCCCCCAAAAAAACCCCAGAGGGGTTTGTGCAGGTTGTTTGCCCTTTTTTTTCCTCCCAGGCAATGGAGTGGATAGCAAAACATCACCTCCGTAGTGACGCTAGTTAGCGAAACCAGCTATTTTACTGCTAATATTTTGTACACCCATTCTGACCTCTGGGATGACGACGGCTTGTGTATAAAGAAGGCAAGAGCCCAGAAAGGAATGTGGCACTGTCTGCTTGGCTGACTTTCTAAAAATACCGTGCACGGCTCTGTCAACCGCATGGTAGGCACAGCAGCTTCTCCCGTCCCTGCCGGGCTGATGGGATCTGATTTTCAACTTGTTTTTCTATAAGGTCACACTCTCTCTGTCCCCTCCCCAGTAATTCTTGAACCCGCTGCCCACCTTACTCTCAAAGGAGTGAATGTCTGGAAAATATTAAGGTCTTGCAAATTTTGTGAGAACAGGTAATCAGGCTGAGAAAAGAGAGAGGCCACGGAATGAATTAAGCCCTGGGAAAAACCTCAATGGGAGTCTGTGCCTTATTAGACACCAGAAAATCCACTCTTTAGTCAAAGTTTCTCTCTCATGTGAATTCGCTGGGGTTTAATGAAGTGTGAACTCCCATTAAAGCTTTTCCTGTGGTTAGGACATTTGCAATGTATGGCTTCTCTGATGTCTTATAAGCAACAGAGTTGTGCTGCAGCCTTGGAGAACTCGGTCTGTCAGTCCCCAGGCACAAACCCATAGAAAGTTATTTACTAGTTTGTTTATTTGTTCTGTGCCACATGGGGCTGCTTGTTAGATCCAGCATTCTCCCATAAACACAGACGAAAGGACAAGAGGGAAAGACAGGCTGAGTATGGTGGGAGCTATCCCATCCCATCCCATCCCATCCCATCGTGCAGCACCCGCTGCGGCACCAGCTCAGGCTCCTTCCCCCCCCGTGACCAGCCCCTCGTCTGTCTCTAGGTGTTCTCAGCTACCTTCGTGAACACCCCGGTTTTGGTTAAATTCTTAGTGTTGCCAGTATCTTGACTGGGTTCATTTTAGCTTGTATAAAAAAATTAGTCTTGTATAAAATATTCCATCTCCTGGAAGATTTTGAATCCACTGTGTTTCAATGGCGTTGACTTAGTGCTTGTTCCATCAGCAATGGCAGGTAATTCAAATAAGCATTTCAGTTTCAAAACACTTGTAACTCTCCACTGTTTGCATCTCCTTCCATTTCTCCCTTTCAGGATCAGCTTTTCAGAGGTTTGTGAGCACCTAGTAACACAGCGAGATGCCTTGAGGGCATTTCACAAGTGCCTTAGCTTGTTTGTCTGTGTCTTTTTCTTTTTTTTTTTTTTTTTTGCAAGTCTAGATAAAAGGTATGTGCTGGTTTGCCCTTATCTTCTGTTTCACTGACACACTCAAGGAATTTTACGTGTTTTGAGATGGAAGATTTTCCTTTATAGACTTCTGCAGCTTTGTGCCTATGTATTCACGCTTAGCCAAATGTCTCATGTTTATCGCCATTTTTTGTTCCCGTTCATTTATTTGGTACGAAACTAATGCCCACTGGGCTGTAATTTCCAGGACTGCTTTAAGCTGATTTTAACACAAGATTGTTTTTTCATTGGCAGTGTTATATGTTTTTGGAGGCTGTGCTGCTGGCTCCTTCCTCCGTTGCCATGGCGCAGCTCAAGCAGCGCCCCCGCCCCAAATCCTTCTTCCCAAACCCAGGTAGGCTTCTCTTCCTTCGCGGGGACGGAAACATTGCGGATCCTCTTAGTCCACAATTTGTATAATTTTATTAGGCTGATGATTTTAGCTTTCTTGCTTCTCCAGGGTTATTGAGCCTATGGTTAAAATGATCAGTGTTAGAGCAGGGAACGGCTCTCTTGGTCCTGACCAAGGGTCCTCCAAGCTTCAAATCCTACCTCTAAGCACAGCCAGAAAGCAAACAGGCACCCAAAATGCTGACATTGCTGGCCAAAATAAAAATCCTCCATCTACAGATTGCTTTAAAGCACAAATTGCATTTCTGCCCCTTTCTCTCCTGCTCTGCGGGGCAACGTGGATTGCTCTGCTCTGAAAATTGGACATTTTCAAACCGGCGGTGCCCAGCTTGCTGCGGGTGGCCAAAAGTGGTTTGCAGCCCACGACAAACCATGGTCCACTCTCCTGCTTGGAAAGGTTTCCAAAACATCGCTGGTTATGGCCAGCACAGCCAAATCAGCCCCAGGCATACGGCTGCAGCACCTGCATGACAACCTTGTCTCAGCGCCCCGAAGAGCCTCTTGCAGAGAGGCCCCCTGAAATGAATGCCAAGGTGATGGAAACCGAATGGATTAATACATTCGTCAGCTGTCAACCCAAACCCTCCGAAATGTTTGGAGCAGGGCTAGCCATGCCATTTTCTCAGATGACAACTGCGTTTCATTAGGTGTGTGCTAATGCCGGCAGTGACTGTCCGTATCAAAACTGCTCACATGTACGTACACATGCACACACACATACAGGGTTCTGGCAAATAAACAAGGCTTGTCCAGGGACAGTCCCAAAGCCAAAAGAGAGCTCTTCCCCCCCCCCCTCCCCCCGCTCTTAAACCAAGACTAATCTTCCAAGCCTAAACTTTGGATCCTGAATTTGCATGAGATTCCTTACTCAGCTCCTGCTTTTCAAAACCCTGCTCATAAACCTACTCATAAAGTAACAGACCAAACCAGAACAGGTTAAAGTAATTATATTACACCAATTACATCATATTGTAGTATTTATTTTGTTTTCTCTTTTAAAAAAATACTGAATTGTATCGTCAAGCAGAGAAGTCAAAGAAAGGGGACTTTCATGAACCTTGGTTATACGCTCAACAGTAAGAATCAGAAAAGCTTCTTCACAAAACAGAAACTCTTTTACAGGGAAGTATTTCAGAAATAATACAGAAATCTTCTCATATATGTCATTATTGACAGCAATACACCTGCAGGGAATACGATTAGTCTAAGGGCAGGAACGGCAGCCAGCTGCTCGCAGTGGGAGCTGCGGGGCTCCTGCCTTTCTGCCTCCCAGCACTTTTGCAACTGTGGCATAACTCCAGATTGTTTTTTCCTTCCCCTTCTTTCTTTTCCTCTTTCTTTTCTCCCTTCTCTATGCAAAGTCAGCAATTTAAAAGTTCATACTTCACCAGCAGTTTGAGAGGCAGAAGTTGGAGCTGGCTGAGAGGCAGAGGGCTCCCGGCGCCGAGCCCTGCCCCAGGCCACCGCTCCTCGACAGGAGCTGGATGGAAGGAAGGGGCAGAGGAAGCATGACTGACCCGCATGTGACAGGAGATGAGACAAACAACGTGTGGCTTTTACCAGTCATACACTGTTGAGAACAAATTTAATGTCTGCAGGGCACTTGGAAAAGGGGCTTAAACGCCCCAGGGATTATGTCCCATTTTGTGCATCTCGTGGGCTCCAAAACCAGCCCTGAAGCAAACCTGATCGCAACTCAGGGTCTCTTGATCGTCCTGGAGGAAAGGGCTTTATCTGGGATCAATACAGGATGAGTCTAACAGGGCTTATGGCATTCACATGCCCTTGCACTGCACCCCTGCCCAGAGCTGAATCTCCCCCGGGAGCCGAGGCGGTTCCCGGGTGCGGGAGCGGGCTGGGGCGGCACGGTTACTGTTCTGGAAGAGCTGCAAACTCCTCTCAGCACCGTTTCTCCAGCCATGCAGTGTCTTCTGGTGCCAAGCTCTTCAATGGAGACACATTTTAGCTTTCTGAGCATTGGCCTCATTTCTGGAAGCAGAAATCCCCCCTCCTTTATTCCAGAAACCATACCAGATATTAGACTACATGGAGAAAATGCAGGAAGAAAGTGCAGATAAAGTTAATTAAATATTTTTACTGTAGCCTTTTTTTTTCTTACTTGTTCCTTATGATGCATAACATCAGTCATAAAACTTCTCGGAAAAACAAATGGCCCATTTTTTGTGTTAAGCACAATACATGGGCAGGCAGCTGCAGATACAATTTCTTCTAAGAGTAGATTTCCTCCAACCGATTTATCTCTTGCCATTTTCAGGCCAGATTTGTTTGCCACTCTGTATGTTTCAGAAACTTTACTGATGTCAGTGAAACCTAAAGGTAGGTGGATCTGTTCCAGATTCACACAAAAATAAGCAAGCTCCATTAAAAAAAGGATCCTTTATGGTTTACTCTTCCAGCAAACTTTTCTCTTTCCCCCATCTCTTTCATGATTCCTCTCTGTACATCACTTCTGTCCTTCCACGCAGAACATGAGCCGTGAACTCCACTCCTCAGCACTCATCTTCCTTTGCATCTTCACTTTTTTTCCTTGTTTTATTATTTTTTGCACTGCCGTTTTCTCTTAAATTATTCTGTTAAAGAGCTGCTTATTTGGGCCTGTCTCTCCCTGGAATTCTCTCTGATCCTGCACTAAAAACCCAACTCAGACATAACGCTGAGTCTGAGTTTCAGCCAGACAATCTTCAATGACAGACTCACGATCGGATCTTTCTGTATTTTGCAGTTATGCAAGGTTTGGACAAATTTAGCCGTAGAGAGTTCCAGTTCCAGAGCTATACTTCTTATCCACATTTTACAACTCAGAGGGAAACAAAGATCTTTAAGAGACTGGCAGAATATGGTACCCATAAATCCAAGTTGGACAGCAGTGTGGGGTTTTTTTCTCTCATGTCTCTGCTGAGGTAAGAATTAGCCTTACCTCTGCTGAGGTAAGAATTAGCATTGGAACTCGTTCTGATTTTAGGCTTTTTAGATGATGGTCATGTCTCATTTCTCTCCCAGAAACCTTCGCATCCAGTAGCCAATTTCAACCACATCTGACAGCAGTAAAGATCCCCAAGACACTCTGCTTTGGCAAAACTCATGGAAAACAGGGAGCCAAGCAGAAAGACTCTCTGTGCCCCTGCAGGGAGACAGGCTGGGGCAGGGGTTCACCTCTTGTCGGGGACTGGAGCGCCGGGGCAGGAAAGCAGCCTCGAGCCCCCATCGCAGCACCCAGGAAACCCAGCTCTGCTGCTGCTCGCAGAGTTGCGTTTCCTTCCTTTGCGGGCAGCTGTGGAAGCGAGGCGTTTCTCAGACGCTGCAGCGTCCTAAACTGTGCAAGAAGAAGCTTCACTTACAGCTCACCCTTCTGTGGTGACGCCTTACTGTCCACCAGGAAACAAGCTAACGACAACAGTTTAATTCTCCCAGGTTTACACTGAGATTGAACAAGTCTGATTAAATTTAGAGTTTTATGATTTTTAGATAACAATCACAGTATTTACAAAAAAAAATATTTAGTAGTGATTTTTATCTCACCTCTGTCTAGCAAAACAACAGCCACCAGTAAGGTAGGTTCTGCAATATTTTTGATTCAGTGCTGTTGAGCAGATGGTATTTATTGACAAACCTGCTGCTAAACTGTTTGCATTCCTGGGGCTGTAGGTGCAGCCAGCCCGAAGCACGTTCACTACTCATTACCAAAATACTCATTTCCCTGGAAAACCATCTGTGTCATTCAGTCATGGCAGAAGCCCAGAAATGTCCATTCCCTCCACCGCCACCACCTCCCCAGCACTATTTATATGCATCCACGCCTGGACTATGTTTCCTGTCTCCTTTCTGAAGCCCTCATCACCTGCCCTACAGTAAACACAGGGCAGCAAGATGAATGAGATGTAAACTGTACATATCATTTCCCGTTTTTATCCTTACAAATACGAACTGAAGTCCATAAATGCAGGAGAGTGGCTAAGAGGAAGACTTGCTAATGGAGCAACCTAAACTACATTGTATAACATACTGCTTTCACATGAAAGGGATGAAGGAGAGAGAGATGGGCAAGGAGTATTACAAAGAGGTACCGATGCGGCGTGAACACAAGAACTGCCAGCTACCTCGTGTAAGATGTGCTGTCGTTCTGGCTGTAGGCTGCCAGAACCACAGAGGCAGCGACCAGTGGACAGGCTCGGACGGCTCCTGCAGAAACACGTGAAACCTCGGCTCACTCTGCTGTGCTGCAGGGGCGAGGTGAGCGAGAAACCTCAGCCCTAAAAACATCGACACTTCCTTGTCTCCTTGGGACCAATGTTTGGCATTGGGGAGCTGAGGGAGAGGTGGGTAAGGTATCACTCCATCGCTCCCTAGGAGCTATTTACATACCTCTCAATTAAATTTCTATGCAACAATTTGCATAGCTAATTGTGCATCTTTTATGGTGTCATGGCACAACCCTCCGTAAATACATCTTTAATTTAGGATGATGAATGCACCTTGCCACTCCACCCTAGGGGGTGGTAGCTTGTACTTCTTTGTCCTCACCTGATTCAAAAGGTGTAGAATTTCACCCAGACACACTCTCTTACTAACAAAATTAAGTTCTGCATTGCATCAGAAATGTAGATGTGTCTCGCAAGGTGGATAGATGATGGCTCAGACTGGCTTGTCACTGATTTCCTCCTCTCTATACTGACAAGAATTCCTTTTCCTTCACTAACAGATTCATAAGACATCAGATGTCTCAATAGTCTCATATCTGCATAAGTCTTGAAAAATGTGAACAATACCAGATTGACAATGGATATGAACATAGAGGTTGTCCAGAGAGGTTGAGGAATCTCCTTCCTTGGAGATCTCCAGTGCTGTTCTGAACGGGGACCTGAGCAACCCAATCCACTGTTAAGGCTAGCCCTGCTTTGAGGTCCAGCTGTACCACATGACCTCCAGCGGTCCTTCCCAAAATACATTTTCCTATGCTTCTATGACTATGGAAAATGCACCTATGGTATGTTTTATGATTTGGAATAATTCTTCCGAGTATCCCGTCCCAGCGTAATTTGTTTTCTGGAATAGGAATTACACCGGCACTCTCTTTAATGAATGAATTAAACGGAAAGAAGGCACATCTATAGAGCACTCCACTCACATGGCCTGAACGCCAATAAAAAACTGACTTGCATTTCCTACCCGTTGGCTTTCAGGCTTTATAGACTGTGCTCAGTTTGTTGCGTTAGCCTGGGCAGACATCGGTGCTGAAGGGCAGGATCTACAGCCACCCACTCTGCGCGCAGGACGGCTTGAACCTGGAGCAAGTCAATGCGCTGGCTGACGAGGGACATTTGAACTCCTGTTTGGGCCTGACTAGCACACTGAGTAAGGACAGAGCCGTAGCAATGGGAAACACTCAACTCAGGCACTTTTATGCAAAATTTAGGCTTTCTGAAACAGAATAAAATAGGAGAGTCCCTGCTGGGGGTGGAGGTAGCACAGAATAGCTGCTGTGCTTCAGCTCACACCCTCACTTATTGCAAAATAGCTTCCCTGTTTAGACAAGCCCTAAGAGATGTAGACATTTATAATGCGTATTTAATCTTTCCATCTCTTTTCTTACTGTTTTGATGTTTCCTCAGGCTTTGAAGATTCGGGATCATTTTTTCGCAGAAACTACAAGTCTTAAGGCAAAAATAAGGCAGCTAGAAATTGCCTGCTGCCAGTCAGACTAGAGAGTTTGTAACTTTTCCCAGCACAGGAAATGTTCAATATTTTAATAGCAGTGACCATGTTTTAATGCATTTATGCCCTCAGGGTTATAGAAATCCTTCATTCACAGCATTACCCACCCCAGATCATAGGACCACTAATATTTGTACAGTGCCATGGTGCTTTTCAACAGTATCAAAAGATAGACAGCTCCGCTTGGGAGCCGTCCGTGCTCGCCTTTGTTGTTCTATTTAAAACTGTATTGGGTCTGGCTGGGATGGAGTTAATTTTCCCCACAGCAGCCCTCATAGTGCTGTGCTTTGTACTGGTAGGCAGAAAGGTGTTGATAACACACCAGTGTTGTGGCTACTGCTGACTATTGCTCCACACCATCAAGGCTGTCTCCCCAACATCCCCCCACCCCTCAACCCCAAAGGCCAGTAGGCTGGGGGTGGGCAAGATCTTGGGAGGGGACACAGCCAGGACAGCTGACCCAACCTGACCAAAGGGACATTCCATACCATATGACGTCTGCTGAGCAATAAAAGCTAAGAGAAAGGAGGAGGAGGGGGGGGCATTCATTATTAAGATGCCATGAACACGCCAAAGCAAGTGCTACATACTCAGCATAGTGGAAGCAACTACTGGTTGGCTAGAGACATAGCCTGTAAACCATGCCACTGCCCAAAACACCATCTTAGGCCTTGAAAGGCAAATGTTGTGGCGACATGGTACCCCAGAAAGAATTGAATCAGACAATGGGACTCATTTCCAAAATAACCTCATAAACTCCTGGGCAAAGAAACGTGGCACTGAGTGGGTGTACCACATCCCCTATCACCCACAAGCCTCTGGAAAGATTGAGAGATATAACAGACTGTTAAAGACTATGTTGCGAGCGTTGGACAATGGGGCATGGAAGCACTGGGATACAAATTTAGCAGAAGCCACTTGGCTGTTTAACACCAGAGGATCTGCTAACCATCCTGGTCCTGTCCAAACAAAACTGCTACGTGCTGTGGGAGGAGATAAGGACCCTGTAGTGCACATAGAAGTGGCCGGGGAAGGCGGTGTGGATTGCTCCTCCCATGGGAAAAGACAAACCCATTCGTGGGATTGCCTTCGCTCAAGGACTTGGGTGTACTGGGTGGGTAATGCAGAAGGATGGGGAGACCCAGCATGTGCCTCAAGGAGTTTTAACCTTGGGGGAAAAATAATCTGTGATGTGAGTTGTATGCTGTAGGAAGTGATGTAGCAGGAATGACCTGAACTGACGAAGAGTGAGTTTCGCAAGGAACTGGGCGAGTGCAACGATGACCCAAACCAAGCCGGTGTTGGTGCCCAACCATTGAACACCCTGCTTCTCCTGTCCTGAGCACCCACCTTGAAAGACGGGGCTCAAGTCATAGCCTGTTTTTATGAACCTTTGGAGGAGTGGAGGAAACCCATGGAATGGGAGAATAACATCTATCTGTTAAAGGACAGGCGCTAGTAGTTAATGAGAATGTATAAGTCTGTATGTTGGGGATAAAGATGGTTTAAGCATGTAGTATAAGTTGTAAGTGTTGGTAAGAAGACATATTGGTAGTCCACATTCCCCGTGGTCACCTAGTTGCCTGTAAGGAACGTGCTGAAGCACTTAATAAATGCTCTCTGTGTTGTACAAATATTATGAAAAGCAGGAAATTTTTATGTATTAGTGAAATATACAGTACTGTGGATGCAAATGTTTCCTGCTTTATTGCTTTTATACGTGTAATGCAATAACAGACGGTTGGGTGTTTGGCAGTCTAGCACACATATTTATGGAGCATCTCACTTTAGGGATAATGTAAGCAATAAAGCTTTCATCAGCACCCTGAAATATGAGTTGACTGTCAGAAGCTGCTAGATTTTTTTTCATAACACTCGTATTCAACTGCCTCCTTATTACTCTCCTTACTTTTTGTGTTTTACTTCAAAGTTGTAACCTAAAATAACTATTGCTGCATTCACAGATCTTCTATTTGTATGAGTGTTCACACTTATATTAATGTACTATAAATGCAGAAGTTAAAAAAATACTCTTCCATTAAATGGCATGGGAAACCTGAGTGTTCTGATTGAGTAGTAGTGATGCTGCATTTTTTTCCTTACTGTATTGGGTCTGGCTGGGATGGAGTTAATTTTCCCCACAGCAGCCCTCATAGTGCTGTGCTTTGTACTGGTAGGCAGAAAGGTGTTGATAACACACCAGTGTTGTGGCTACTGCTGAGCAGTGCTCCACACCATCAAGGCTGTCTCCCCAACATCCCCCCTCACCAGTAGGCTGGGGGTGGGCAAGATCTTGGGAGGGGACACAGCCGGGACAGCTGACCCAAACTGACCAAAGGGACATTCCATACCATATGACGTCTGCTGAGCAATAAAAGCTAAGAGAAAGGAGGGGGGGGGGGGGGGCATTGATTATTACGACATCTGTCTTCCAGAGCAACCGCTACACGTACTGAAGCCCTACTTCCCGGGAAGCGGCCAGACATCACCTGCTGATGGGAAGCAGAGAATAAATCTTTTGTTTTCCTTTGCTTCCACGCGCAGCCTTTGCTTTTGCTTTATTAAACTGCCTTTATCTTGACCCATGAGTTCTTTTCCATCTTCTTTTCTCCCCCACCCCATCCTGCTGAGGAGGGGGAGTGATAGAGCGGCTTGGTGGGCACCTGGCATCCAGCCAAGGTCAACCCACTACAAAACCCCTTTTGTATTTTTAGCCAAGTACAAAGACAGCCCCGCTAGGAGAACCGGGGGAGAGGCAGAGCCCATCATTTCTAGGCTGTTTGTTTAACCCTGCTTGTGCGGTACCATTAACGTGTGATTGATGGTGGTTTGAAACATTTTCCTGGTAACGGTCTAGCTGCAATGGGCCAGAGTCCGTACCAGAGAAATCACTGTCACACGTGGCAAAAGCTGCGCCCGCCCTCCTGTTTGCTCTCCGGAAAATGGCAAACAAGTGAACACACAAGTACAGTGAACCACCATTCCTCCCCTGAATTTTTGGCTGGACCTGTCACCCAGTTCCTGTGCCGCCCGGTTCTTTGGTGTAATTTGAAACGTACAAGACCCATCTCCTCAAAACCAGGTCAATACCAGGCAGCCGCCGCGGTTTAACAGGTTTTCAGCCCCCCCCGATGCAATCCGTTCCCCTCCAGAGGAGTTCCTCGTCAAGCTGTGCCGCAGCCTCGCAGAGGAGCAGGCACACAACCCAGCCTCCGGGCACAGCCCAAGAAGGGTTCGCTTTCGCAAGCAGAACACACAACGGGCTCAGCAAGGGAGGTCGGGCTCTTTCTTTTACGGATGTTGCTTCTGCAAATAAAGTCTGCAAGAGAAAAGTTTTCCGAGGAGCTTTTATTCTTTCTCCGCAACCTGCAAGAGAGGGAGTTTCCCTGCAGCGTGCGCCAATGCCATGAGGTCCTTCCACACCTCTGCAACCCTGCAGACGCCGATGTCGCTGCACGAGGCTCCACGGGAAAACTCGTCCCACCGAAAAGTGCTGACAGCAAGTCCTGTGGGATCATTTCTGCCACCACTCTGGCAGCGCACGGCCACCGTGGTCCTCCGGCGGCCCTTCTCTTACCGCAGGAAATGCAACGACGACCGACAAGTTTTTATTTTTAACTTTAAACCCACGCAAGGAACAAAGAGCCGGTGGAGGAGGAGGGTCACGCCGCGTGACGGAGAGCCCCCCGCACTGCTGGGGGGGGCCCGCCGCCAGCGGGGACACCTGAAGCCCCGGCGGGAGGGACGGCACCCGCTTCCAACCCGCCAAACGCTCGCTGACGTCGCCTGTGACGGAGGAGCCCCACGGGGCACGCGGCCGCCCCGAGCGCGGATTCCCGCCACACGCTGCGCGCCCCCGCCCGGGGGGGGGGGGGGGGGGCGGCAGCGCGCGCCGCGCAGCGCCGCGCCGCGCGAGCGTGCGGAGCGGGGCGGGCGCGCGGGGCGGGCGCCGGGGGGGGCGGGGGGCGGGGGCGCGGCCACCTGACGCAGCCGCCGCCGCGGCCGCCGCCATTTTGTCTGGGGGTGTAAATGTGAAAGGGAAAGCCGGAGCGCAGCCCGCGGAAGGAGGCAGAGCGGAGCGGGGTCGGGCGCGGCCAGCCGAGCCGGCGGGGCCGGGAGGCGAGGGCACCGCAGAGCGGCGCGGGGCTGTGGGAAGAGCCCCCGTCGCGGCGGCGGCGGTCGAGAGGAGCCGGTGAGGCGGAGCCCGGCGAGGACTCCCCGGTCGCCCTCGCCGGCGTCGCATCGGAGGGGGCTGCCGGCGCCCTTCCGCCGGGGAGGCTGCGCTCGCCCCCCCCCGGTCGCGGGGGAGCCGCTGTCCCGGCCTTGCTGCCCGCCGCGGCGGGTCCGCGGGGGGAGCCGCCGCTAGGGCCGCGCTGACGATGTCGGGGCAGTCGATCACCGACCGCATCACGGCGGCGCAGCACAGCGTCACCGGCTCGGCCGTCGCCAAAGCTGTCTGCAAGGCGACGACTCACGAGGTGATGGGCCCCAAGAAGAAGCACCTGGACTGTGAGTAGGACCCCGCGGTGGCCGCGCCTGCGCCCCGCGGCGGGGACGGGGGGTGGCTGGGGCGGGCCCGGGGTTCGCCCGCCGGGCAGCCGCTTTGAGCCCCGGGGCAGCCGGTGTGGCCTCTCTGCCCTCCTGCTGCGGGCAGCGGGGAAGGGGGGGCAGGAGAGGTGAGAACCAAGCACGGCCGCTTGCACCTGGGAGGAGAGGGATGTCGTGTAAAGCTGGGTGAACCCGACTGGTTTGCTCTTCAAAACTTATTTTACACGTGGAGGGAGTGAGCTTTGTAACACCCTGTCGCGCCCGGGAAACAAAAATATTCCAACCTTGTGAACTCTTCCCGATGAGAGCTTCTTAGCTTATGTGCTCTGGATACAGCAGTGCTTATTAATTCAGCACCTGGGGAAAAGGTGGGTTAAGTGGTGTGGTTTTGCTGTTGCAAGCGAGTAGTTACATTTTTAAGCCCTCTTCTGTCCTCCTGTGCATCTGGTGGAGTGCAGCCGTTTAAATGTTTCTAACATGTCCCAAAATATCATAGCTTTCTGTCTTACAGCTCTTGAAACAAGGTAAAAAGACTTGAAGTGAGGTAAAGGGAAGGGCGAAGGTGGACCAATACACCTCTCCAGAATAAGAGTATGTTGCTGCTGATATACTTAAACTTAGTGTGTTAAAACTCCTTTCTGTATACCAAAAGATGCAGAAAGCTACCCTTGGTATCTACAAAAGTATCAGTGGTGTTGCTTTGCTTCAGGTTTTAGTAACTGGACAGCAATTGAAGTTACTGTTTGACTGCTCAAAAGTGCACTGAGTGCTTCAAACCTTGTATGTTGTGCAGTATACCCATTCACCATTTATTGAAAGTCAAGTAAGTGTGTGTGTGTTTCCATTAGGGAGAGGAAAGAAGACATGAAGCTTTGTGCTGCGTTTCTTCAAAGTCAAGGGAGCAGGCTGGTAGTTTTGCAGGACTCGTTCAAGTTGGTGGAACTAAGGAGAGTCTGCTGTTCAAGCTGTCGGAGGAAGCGTACTCAGTTATATTGTTTGAGGCTGGTTTGGTGCTCTGATGCTATGGCACTCAGCTGTCAATACAGACTTCTTGTGTGAGAGCTTTTGATATGGTTCAAATAGTTAAAAAGAACCAAATATGTATCTCATTCGTTATTGATTTGAATGAGTGGAATCCAGCTACAGTAGTGAATATTGCAGCTACTGTGTTGAAATTAAAAGCCTTAAAACTGGGTAACTGACAATGAATTTTTTTAAAGATACCTTTTTAAAGTTACCTTATTTTATCTTGTCTTGTGTTCTGCTTGTGGTAAAACAGCTTAATGAGGTAACTCTTAAGTCCAGAAATGGCAACATAACAGGAAGCCAGAAAGTGGTGACAATTTGCTCAATAGTTTGAAAGCTTCTGAAGCTTAAAAGACATAGTGTATTGTTTGAAAACATCCTTAAAATAATGTCATCTACTATAAGTTACCCTCACAAAAATAAGAAAATGGAAACCTGGAAAAACTCTTTAACTTGAGAATAGCGTAAACTGAGGTTGCCTTTTGACTATCAAATTCCTTTGAATATCTTTTGATACAAACCTGTTTAGAGCTGTCAGTCTCCTGAAGGTCCTTTTCTGTGCCAGATGAGTTCTGTGTTTTGGTGTAATTTGCTTTTTCAGACTTTAATCTAAGACAAACAAAAAGCTTGTTGTTCTGACTTGGTATCTGAGATAGAGGAATGCATTGGTGGGGTGGGGAAAAAGATGTGAAATATGGTACTGCAAATATCTCTGTAAGGGGTTAAAAAAAAAAAAATCCCAATGAACGTTCTCCAGTCTTCATTGAATATACCCAGGCGCTGCTTTTCAAACATCTGTGAGCCTTTGCGTGGCACTTGTTATTTTTTCACTTGCACACAAAACTTACTTGTATTAAATGCAAGCAAGTAAGATACTAGTTTAAATACTGTACTCTCTGGAAAAATCACACAATGTATTTTCAAAGATACAGTGCAAGTACTTTCCAATTTAAGTAAATTATGAAGGAAAACATAGCTTGGATTTAATGCAAAATACTGCTAGTTGCACTTTGGTCGCTACATGTGTGTGTCATTCAAAATGCTACACCATCTGGTATTACTTGTAATTGCTGCTCAAGAAAAAGCTTCACCAAGAACATGTTTTTGAGAGCTGCTGTAGTTGTATTGGGGATCGTGGAGGAGTATCAGTTTGTGCGCTCTATTCAGTTTAATTCTTAAAATCCCCTTATTGCCAAGTTTCCTCAGCAAGAAAAACTATAATATTACAATGCGGGTATTTACAGCAAGATGTTACACATGCAGCGTGCAAATTAGTATTTAAGCGTCTTGGGTTTTGTCTGGCTACTAACTGCTGAGTAGTATAGTCATATTTTTCTTGAAGAGCAAAAAAAACAACCCACAAAACCTCCCCAAAACCCTAAGCAATGTCAATGGGAATACTTGGGGTTTTTTCCTTTTTCAAGTAGGTCACAGTGTCCTAAATAAGTCAGCAGATCTATTTCTGTAGTATTTTGTAATATTTTAGGATAATATAAAATGTTACACAGAGGCTGATCTTTTCTCTTACTGGAGCACCTGAAGGTCTTGTCTCTAGTTTCCCCAGTGTGGGTTCTCTCACTTCCCCTCAGCCTCCTGAGTTTGGGTTGCAGTGGAGTGGGGCTAGATGCTGGTTTTGGTGACGTACCTCTTCTTGGCTAACTATTGAAAAGCCATAATAAGAATAAATTAAAGCTGTAGCGAAGTTGGTAACTGGCACAGTAGACTTGTGTGTAGACCAAAATTTAGAAAAATACAAACCCCTAAATTAGTTGCTTCTTTTAAATGAACACAGTCATAAAGAAAAAAAAGCTCCTGTTTAACTTGTATACAGCCCACTTAAGAAGCACAGGGGAGGGGAAAGTAGTTAATGTTACTCATCAAAACTTAAAACTCCTATATGTATACAAGCTTTGGAAATCTTGTAAGAAGTGATAATTCAAGTACTGTAAAATTGTATTATGTGATAGTTAGGCTCTTAAGCCTTTTGCTTTAGGAGAAAGTTCAGGTCTCCACAAAATCATCGCATACTTCAAGTTTTGCCAATAATGTCACATCATGACTGTCACAGTTTTGGGTTGTTTTTGTATCTGCCCGTTCTTACTTTTGGCGGCTAGAGCTCCTGACTGTCAGGTGAACGCTGATGGAGCGTGGTTCTTGCAGAGATACGTAAGTTGTGATACAGTATGAAGAAATACTCTTGAACTCTTCCACAGCCAGTAAGGTGGCTGTCTTTAATTTGAAGCTCTTTAGTAATCTGTGAAGCTTTTCAATACAGTAATAGAGGAAGTTTGACTTGAACAAAAAAATAGTTAATGTTTTTGTAATCTATAAATGTGGGTTTTATTTAGAAATTGCTTAGAGTTTTTAAAAAAACTTTATGGGCTGTCATGTGTCCTTGTTTACTGGGGGAGTGGGACAGAATAGCTGAATTGCTTTGCTTCTGATAAAGTAACTCTAAGTTCAGATTTAGCTATTATATAAATGAAACTTAAAGATTGCTATCAGATCTGCACTATAAGAGCACATAGGCATAAAAATATTTGTATCGGTCAGGTGCTATCTTTTAATTAAGTCTTCCAGCAAGAATTGTTGTATTCCTTAGGCTACACTGAGAAAGTTTGCTGAAGTGGCTCTTCTGTTTTATGTTTTTCTGATCTATAGTTTACAGTGCAACTTCCAAAAAGAAAACGTAATTTTTTCTAGCCTGCCAGGGTTAAGGGAAGTGGTCTTAATTCTTATATCTGTCTTAGAGCAGTTTCGGTCCTGTGACAAAATGGAAGAAATATGGGAATATTAAACCATTATAGTTGTCTTTAACTTATGTATTTACAGTTCCCTTCAGAGAGTTATTCCTGAATCAAGAAAATGATGACTTTCTTGTTACTTGAGAGTTGAAAAGTATGTCAGGTTTTTTTTTTTTTTCAGCGCCTGGCTGAGAATTTTCCAAAAACCTGATATACTCTTTTTTTAATATCTGGATTTACGCATGCTGTTCTCCAAAGAGCTGTATGGTTTCATAGATGATGTGCTAGTATTTTAGATGAGCTGTGGAAGAGAAATCCTCAGTACTCTTCTAGACAGTAAGATTTCCACAGCTTTTCCAGGCTGCTTGAAAACCCCTATGGTACTCTTCTGGTTTAAAGCTGTTTGATTTTTGTATTTATTTTTT
This sequence comes from Gymnogyps californianus, assembly GCF_018139145.2. NCBI lineage: Eukaryota > Metazoa > Chordata > Aves > Accipitriformes > Cathartidae > Gymnogyps > Gymnogyps californianus. The sequence goes on from NC_059479.1 coordinate 20,103,787, forward strand.
TCCCCCCTGTGTGATGTTAACATGTTTCTAAATTCCATTCTAGAAATAGCACCACAGTTTCACTTGCAGTTGAAATGATTCCTCTGGGTAATTGGCAAAATGCTTTGAGTTGTAAAGTGTTTATATAAGTAATGTGATAAGAAAATGAGCATCACTTGCCCTGCATACTTCATTCCAGTTTTTGCTGCCAACATCCATGTTACAGTTGCGCAGCTGTCGGTCTCTCAGGTGCGTGTGTTCCTTTATACTTCCAGATGTATGGTGTTAATAGCCTTTTCTTCCTTTGCCACCAGCTGTAACGGATCGATACAGTTGTTTCTATGTAGATATTCCTATTGCAGACTTAAAGAATCATATTAGAGAAATGACACTTGCTTTTTTGTTAGGTATCTCAATTGCTAGAAGTCAAATGTGATGCTAGCCTTATTATTATTAGTTGTAAAATAATAATAAAAAATTGCCTTGAGTAGCCTTATTAAAGAGTCTTTTTAAACTTACATTTTTGCAATACACTTTTAGGAAAGTCCAGTTTGGGCCTATAAAATGCACTGAGATTTTTTCCACTGTTTCCACCATTCTTAGTTTAGTATTTTAGAGACGTTTCGTTTGCCTAAGCATGTGTTCTTCGATATTGGCAACTGTGGCTTATGTGTTTGTGCATTCAAGGAGGTTTTGAAACCAAAGACCGCAATTGTGCTAAGTGCCCTCATAAAAATTGTCTTCAGGGGAGCCAGTATGTGTCGTCTTCAGCATGTGTCTAAAGTGTGTGCAACTTGTATCTCACTCGGGTCCTCCAACCTCAAGCACAGCTTGAATTAGACTCTGAGTAGCCCTGCATATGTGAAATGTTTCATTTTTGTTGCCTTTTAAAATGGTCAGGCTCACATCTTACAGAAGCAAGTAGCACATGCTGGAAAACCTTACTAGCGCTTTTACAGAATTACTGGAACTGCACTTTTCAATCACATGGCACCACACTTGTGGAATAAAACAATAACATAAGAGCTTCTCAAATGCACCAGAGGTCTATTGACTTCCACTCTGCTACTGTCACTTGACAGAAGACTTCTTTTAGTCTTGTGTACCAAAGCAGAAGGCAGTTGTTCCCTTCTGAAGGTAGACATCTGGATGGCTTTTTGTGGTAGTAAACCTTTATGATGGCATGATAAGCCAAAGCGTTTTTTATGGATGTGTGGCTTAAGGAGAAGTGATCAGTTAAGGTGTTTGATATAGTTACTAACAGTAGGATTTCTGTCACGTTGTGCCTGAGCAGCACTATAGGAACACATTTGATAGCAGTCTTAGACAGAAGTATATGTAAGGGATCTTGCAGATGTTCAGCATCATCTTAGGGTCTACTGGAACATCTGCTGGTAGACCTTAGCTTGAGGGAAGGTGACAAGATGGAAATCTCTGTCAAGAGTGCTGGCAAAATATGAATGAAATTAGCTTGGCTAATTTGACTTGAGAATAGAAAGGTTTTTTGTTTGTTTGTTTTTTAACCTGGATCTTCCCTCCCAGTTTCATCTATTATTTAGTAAACACTCTTAATATTGAAAATCTTCAGTGAAAGATTTGACTTGCTTAGTGGTCATGTGAAGGAAAAGGGCTTTGTGCAGAAATAATATTTTCTGTAGGTTATCTGTGTGGTCTTTGACCTCAGCAGATCAATGGAATTTCATTAACTGTTACCTAGTAGTAATGTTATAGGTATTGCTCTGTATAGAGTTCGTGCAGGTATTGTTGGTTGTTTTTTTTGTTTGATTGGTTTTTATAAACTGACAGTAGGACTTGTAACAGTTCTGTAACATTTGTGTGCTGGTTACAGATGCTTCAGTTACATGAAAAATACTGAGCAAGATCTAACAGCAGTGTCTATAATGCTTGCTTATAAACTGATTGGATTTAGGAAGACTTATTTGCCTTAATGTGTTTTGAGAGAATTACTTAGAAATGTCATAACAAAGTTCTCATTCAGTAGATGAGGCTGTTGAATTAAAATTCAAGTTTTCTTTATGTATAAATTCTGGAATTGGGACTTGCTTCATTATATGGGGCAATAATTGTATATGGACTGTTTGGACTTCTAGAAATTTTAAAGTACTTCTTAATTTGACACAGCACCTGATGATGATACAGCCATGAGTGGTGAGCAGCATCTATCAAATGACTTGTTTTTTGAGAATCTTCACATTTGTAAATATTGAAATATTTTAGTACTACTCAACAATAAGGTTTTGATGTATAGCTTACTTAAAACTTCTTTTCAGGGCTCTTCTTTTTGTGCAGTTATTTCGGTTTTTGTGTGTTACTAATAAGGATGAAAGTTTTCATCCCAACTTGTACGTTTTGTACATATTTGGAAACCTTTGACATCAGAATGAAATTAGTAACTTATTAGAATTTGCATTTTATAGCTTTCTACCTCAACAAGATACTATCTAAAACTCTTTATTCTGTTAAAATTACTCTGGTTGTTAAATTATTCTAAACAGTGATCCTTAATTAAAGGACTTTATGTTCTTAATAAACAGATCTTTAATTAAGATACATCTGTAATATATTCTGTGCACTAGAACAGATAGAATTTCTAAGTGCAATATTTCTATGAAGTATTTTGTCCTAAACTGTCAATGTGTGATCTCTAAGTTCATGTTTAAATTGCTTGTGATATGTAGTCTGTCCTCTACATACTGCTAATAAGACAAATAAGTTGGCCATTTCAGTGGTGCCGACACCTCAGTATTCGGTTGTTGCCCAACTTCCCAAGCACCTACCCTTCTTCAAGTACTTACACAGACAAACCACGTAAACAGCAATGCTGCTCTGCAACCAACAGGCTGCTCACAGACGTGGCTTAAATAAGAGGCCACAAAGGAAGCTTTTCAAACTAGATATTTGTTTTACTGGCCTTGCCCAGTCCTTAAGGTGTACTTTGATCACACCTGAACCAAATTTAGCTCAGAGAGAGAATAAATGTCTAATGTGCATGTCTTGAGGGGTTTAGAATAGTCCTGGATTCAGTTCTTTGCTCTTTTCTCAGCAAGTGCCTTCACTAGCATTCTCAGGCAGGCTTTTTTCCCGTGTATCTGCTGGAGCCTGTTCTGGTTTTGTACCAATACTCAGGCAGAGGCTTGAAGCTCTCTGTCTCTGACCTCCCAAGTTAATGTTCTACTATTGAGTTTATAATCAGTCTTGGACACAAAGAGTTTTTTTTATGCAAAAGCCTGAGACCTGCCATGATCCACCACAAAATACTCAGTAGGTTGGTGATTAGGTTATTTTAGCTAAGTGGAAAGGTGTGTAGATGCAAATTCTTGCTCTTAATTCTTTTAGAAAAGAGGCTTATTACAGGTTTGTAGCATCTCGTTTGCTGTCATGTGTGTCAGTACTCAGGCTTAGGTCAGAGCTGCAGGGTACTTGCTGCTTGTTGATCTCATGAGGTATAGATGTCTCAGCTTTTCCTTGCTTCTCTGATTTTCATGTTTTTGGTTAGGTTGAGTGGCTTCAGGCATTGAGCATCCAGAAGGTCTACACTGGCTTTTGGACAATAATTTGGGCATAGGGTTTCTGCTGGAGCAGGTTATTCATTGATGAGATATTGGCACTCCATAAAATTATTGAAATGCCTTTGAAGTTCATACTTGGAGTCTTTCAGTAAAATGCAGTGAATTTGAGCAAGGAATGTAAAATAGCTCAATTATTTCTTAAACAAAGAACTGAAGTTAATGCTTCCAGTATGAATTATCAATGTAAAACACAAAATAACATGATGATCCTCTGAGCATATAACTCACTGTAATGCTTTGATTTTTTTTTTCTTTAATTTAGATCTAATACAGTGCACAAATGAAATGAATGTGAATATTCCACAGTTGGCAGACACGCTCTTTGAGAGAACTGCGAACAGTAGCTGGGTTGTAGTGTTCAAAGCTCTAATTACAACACACCACCTCATGATGTATGGAAATGAGGTAAGACATGATTAGTTCTGTTAAAGCCTCCTTGACGACAGTGTTTTAAAAAATTGTCTCAATCTATGAAGCATTAGATATGTGCTTCAGTTCTTCAAGGGTCTTAGTTTTTCCTCTGCTGATGGCTGTAAAGTACTTATCCAGAGAAGAAAATACTCCTTCATTATTTCAGTACCAAAATGTATCAGTGTTTGCAATTTACCTGCAGGTATCTGGGTTGGGCTGTGAGGGAATAATGAGTGATCTTTCTAGAACGAAGGCTTGAAAAACTTTTGAGCTTTTTCACTTCATTAGGCTAGTGCTTATTAGTAAGAGCACAGCAAAAGTCCTGATAGCAGTCCATAAATGTGCAGCCACCCTATTAACAGATAAGAATACTTAAAGGGGGGAGGAATATGGTGGCTAGAATATTTGATCTTGCAAATTATCATCTAATGGGCTAAATCTTTGTATGTTGTTGCTGTTATCATTCCTCTGAAACAGGTTTCTGTTGCATTTAGTTAACTTAAATTATTTCATCACTATTTATGAAAAGCTTTCCGGACAATAATGTGACATTAGAAATGTAGCCTCTCTTACACAGTCCTTCCGTTTAAAAACTAAACTTTGTCTTGGTCAGGTGACAGTTTAGTCCTGAACTTGTGTGTAGTCATTCTCCTAATAAATGACTGTTGACTACTGGTAATATTGAAATGATGATTCTTAAAGGTACTGCTTCCAGCCATTAAACTGCTGTGAAAACTTAGTGTTGCCTCCTCTCTCCAAAGCTCTGTGAACTTAATTGAAATGACCTGTAAAACACTGTGCTCTTTGTTAACACTTCCCCAAGTTATTTATGTGCTTAAATTGTAGTTTCAACAGATAATAGACTGAAATTAGAGGATAATACGGAGTAAAATTCACTGCTTGGAATTCAGTACTGATTCCAAGTATAAAACTAAACTGAGTGCTGTAAATCAGTTTGTATATTTTATTCTCTCTTCTTCCAATACAGTTCATATCTACACACTGAAACTTGAAAGGAAAAAAAAAAAGCAGACAACCGAACCATAGGAAAAAAATCAAAACTTAGAGTTGTGGGCTACCACTCAGTATCTGTTTGCCCATACAGTGTTTTGTAGTGGCAGAAGAGGTGAATTTTCATGTCTGTACCAAAACTGCTCCTCAGCTTTGAATGGGTGCATTTGAAACTTGAAGAAGAGTTCCTTTATACCTGCTGAGATAATGTGACTGGAACACTAGTTCTGTAAATTCAGGTGGAACATGAGTGTACTCCTCACTCTTCTAATACATTAAAAGAGGCCTTTTTCTTAAACAGATAAAAAATTATCAGATGTTGGGCTTTTATTTTAAGTACAAGTAAATATAGCAGGTGGTCAAAATGTTGTCTGAGCAATTGCTGTCTTGTTGAATAAGAAACTGCATGACTGCCTGTTTCTTGTGATGAAGTTTTGGGTGAAACGGGTTAACTCCTCTCACCTGTGCATTGTGCAATGCAAGACCCCTGATATCTGGAGAGTGGGAGTAAGCCTTGGCCCTTTTAAAATGAGATTCGGAACAGTAGCTAATTTTGAAATGTGTATAGACACCTTTTGAATATCACTGTTCTGTTCCTGATCATGTTCCAACTGTTTTTCTTCTTCTGTATCTCTTTGAATGCAGTACTAAGATGTACAAAGACCAGATAAACCGACTGGAAAACAGAATAAGAAGTTAAAACAGTGCCAGAACTATTGGTAGGCAAGCTGTGTGTTGTAGACTTGTGTGAACTCCATAGCTATAGGCTGAGAACACACGTGGAGTTACCGATGAGGTGGTACGTGACAAGTTGGGGAATCCTTTGGGCCCTTCGGAAGGTGAAAGTGCTGCTTTCAGTTTAAATAGTGCTTGTGAGAAGAATTTTCTTGTTGCTGTGCTAAGCCCTCATTACAGCTCCCAGAGAGCAGGTGCTATACTGAGCCTGACTGAAAAAATACTAGTTTTGTGGAATGCAATGGTCCAAACCTGGCAGACAGGTGGATTTCCACCATGAAGGGTGAAGGGACAGGCCCTGTGTGCTGTGGCAGTAAAGGGATTCAGATCAAAGATGTAACAAGTTCCTTAAGCTGTACTGATCATAATCCTCTTCTATGGACTAAAACACATACAAAGAAGCAAGTCAGTCAAGAAATAACAATCATGGGAGATCTGTGTGGAACAGGGGCAGAGAAACTTAAAACTACCTTGCTATCTGGATGTGTTTGTCTCTTGTGTTATTTATGGAGCCAGCTATGACTTGTCAAAACTTAAATGTTGTTTAGTCAGATCACTGCATTATAATATATATATTAAAAAAATTATATATATAATTATAACCCCAGTCCTTCTGCTCACCGCAGTTCCAGAAGCATTATTGTTACTAATTACTTTTAAACTTTGTAACTAAGGCTGTGTCCCACTTCTACAGCAGCAGTAGAGCTATGCAAACCTTGGGAGCTTGGATAATGCGAGTGGTATTTTTGTTTTCTGTTTTCCAGCTTGTCTGTTCTAAACGACAAAGCTAACCTAAGCAGCTTCCTCTAGGATTATTAGTCTTTTAATCACAGGCAGTGATGTCTTTTTATTTATTTTAAATTTAAATTTATATTTTTGCCAAATAGAGTTGTGGATTTCAGAGGCTTTGCTAAGCAGTAGTTTGAAGTTTTGCTTTTAACTTTTCCCTTTTAACTAATTTCTATTGTTGGTAGAGGTTGCTAGAAACAGTTACAAGGTAAGTGTAGTGTTCTTGTGATATGCTTAACTGTTTTGACTCTCACAACAGTGATATTCTCAACTTTTTCTTCACCAACAGCGCTTTATCCAGTATCTTGCATCCCGAAACACTTTGTTCAATTTAAATAACTACCTGGACAAAAGTGCCATGCAAGGTAAGGATCTTTCACTGAAGGAAATAACTCTACTGCTTTTTTGCTCTGTGGTAGTGCCTGTGTCGGTGCACTCTAGAAGACAAATGACATTTAAATGAAAGGGTATAGTGATTTATATTGCATGAGGCACCAAAGAATGTCCAGCCAAGAATGCAGACACAAGGAAAGTGAGATTCTGAGTTACCTAGCTGAGCACTAGAAATTCATCTGTAATGTATGTATCATGTGCATACGCAGCTGTAAATTTTAAAAAGTGAACTCTTAACATGGACTAGAATAAACCTGATGAATATTAGCACAATGATCTATTTTAGCCGTTGCATTTTAGTGTCTCAGGAGTAAATGTTTACTGTTAAGGTGCATGGGATGGTAACTAGGATGTGCTGTATAAATAGTGAGAACTCCTTCAAATCTCTGAGAAATCTTTTAATTACTCGCCAATTGTAGAAAACATTTTTGGGTCTTTACGTGGTTTTTGAGGCATTGCAGATAAGTTACCAAGTCTTCAGCATTTTACTAGGAATACGTTTTTAGTCTAAATTCAAGAACGTCTTAATAAGAGCTGCTTAGTTCTCGCCTAATATTTTATGCTTGGTTCTCACCTAATATTTTAATGTGTTTAGGTGTTTATTCTCATAATTGCAATGAATGCTTTCCTAATCTTAGCAAGTTGGGAAGATGTAACATTACATCTCGAGGTGAAAAACAGTGAATCTCAAGACTCTGAAAAGTGCCTATGAAGGGCTTTTTATGCAAGTTGGCATAAAATGGGCTAGTAGGAGAATAGTTCTTGAAAAGAACTTAAAAGAAACCGTACTCCTTCAAAATGTCTAACTTATAAATGCTTGACTTTTTAGGCTATGATATGTCTACCTTCATTAGGCGATATAGCAGATACTTGAATGAAAAAGCACTTTCATATAGACTTTTAGCAGTTGACTTCACCAAAATGAAAAGAGGGTAAGACACTTACTGCTTCTTTTTGTGGTCTTTCATATTGGGGGGGGAGGGAAATACCAGTTGTTCTTGAGGTTATCATAGATTGGTGTTGCTTTTGGCCCTTTGAAGCAATATAGTATTGTTGAAACAGCATAATATGCTGAGGTCTCTTGGTGACTTGTAAACATGTGTCTTCTACTCTGTAGGATAGATGGAGTGATGAGAACCATGAATGCTGAAAAGCTTCTGAAAACCCTTCCAATCATACAGAACCAGCTTGATGCACTCCTTGATTTTGATGTAAGTACTTTAAGCTCAGTGTTAGGTAACACTCTCGTTTTGAAATGAGAGTTTCATTATTTTATTAAATACTAATTTACTTTCTCATTGCTTTCTACACAGGCAAATCCAAATGAACTAACAAATGGTGTTATAAATGCTGCCTTTATGCTCCTCTTTAAAGATTCCATTAGACTTTTTGCAGCATACAATGAGGGGATTATTAATCTTTTAGGTATGTGAGAATTTTTTTAGCTTTTGAACTTCTGTGAAAGATATTGAGAACACTAAAGAATATAGACAATTTCTGACTGCAATTTCCTAATAAATTGTCTCTGCTCCATTACCATTAAATTAAGCTTGTCTTGGTTTCAGTGGAACTAGCATAGGCTTAACCATACACTTCTACCTTGAAGAATACATCTTGAAACAGAAATTGAGATGAGAGGGTGATTGGTGAGACTAAAACAAAGATACCATAAATGTGCAGTGGATAACGTCTGGCAGTTGGACTGTAAACATATTGGATACCTGGCATTTTGAGTATTTAGTATAGTCAGAGTATGACTGACTTCTGGTTTCCCATACTTTCTCTATAGCTTGACTGTTCACTCTTACCTGGTACCTAAACCTACATGAGCCTAGTAGATGACATAGTGTTTTTTGTTCAAGAGTGATGAGCTCTTAGCAAAGCCTTTTAATGACTACTCAAGCAAATTTCTGAATGAAAACATCTGATCAGTTTGTTCTGTTGGTCCATTAGTTTTTACTCAATGAAATATCTTTAAGTATATAGTGCAAAACCATAAAAAGCGAAGGATGTAGTTGATACTCCTTTTGGTAGGTCAGTTCAGTATATGTACCACTTCAGTAGCCATTCTGATGTCCTTTGGATATTGAGTCCATTTACAAAGTATATAGATACAGAGTCTAAAAAAGTAAATATATACCAAGAATATTTTCAAATGATAAAATATGCCTCATTGCCAGCTAATAAGCTGATTTCTTGAAAATATTCCCTAAATACCTAATTTAACAATTGCAGTGATTCACATCATGCTTAGTAAAGCCTTGCATTATATTCTAATGTACTGAAATAGAAAAATCAGTGTTTTTCTATTGACTGACTTATTACAGAAGGTCTCAGGTATTCATGTAAACTTTAAAATCTGAATAGCTTTGCATTACTCCTGTCTGTTTTCTCTTTGAAGCTTGTCTCGAATTAACTTTTATAATACTGTGTCAGCTTTTTGCTGGGGAGGCTGTTTTCTTACAAGAGTTTTATTTGCATCCTCAGAAAGATATTTTGATATGAAGAAGAACCAGTGCAAAGAAGGCTTGGATATTTACAAAAAATTTCTAGCCAGAATGACCAAATTGTCAGAATTCCTCAAAGTAGCAGAGGTAAATAAATTACGTCTATGGAAGGGATATCATTTAGCTGTCTGTACTGGTGCAGTAGTCATAATAACAACTTCACAAACAGATTAATGTTTGCTTAACTTCACTATACAAGGAAGTATTCTACAGATCAGGTATTCTAAAGATTGTGTACACTTGTTAACATGAAGTGAGATTCTTGGGTATCATTTTTATTAGCCAGACAATATAGTAAACTTTCTGAAGTGTTATGAATGGTCCAAAATGTATGAACTGAATGTTACAGTGTATATACAGTGCTCTCCTTTACTGTAACTGCTCAAAATGGAGAAGTAGTTCCAGTAAGCAATGTGGGTGCTTCTAATGCTCCCTGTAACTTTTTCATGCAGAAAAGCTCAGGCTGGATGGAAAGTTGGGTTTGCTTTGAGATGCAGTTTAATGCACTTGTGATTTCTAAGGTGTGTTCCTAGTGAAACTCGTACTAGTTCAGAAAGATATGAATATCCCTTTTAATATGTTAGTTTCTATGTAACATCCAGACATCACTGTTTTTTATTTTCATTGCCACTGCATGTAGTAATGTACGTTTTTCTTCTTTTTTTTGTAAACCCAGCAAGTTGGAATTGATCAGGGTGACATTCCGGATCTTACTCAGGTCAGTGTACATATCATATTGATTAACCTAATTATTTTGTTCTTTGCATTTTTAAAGGTTGGTGTGTATCATAGTAATCATTCATCTCGAGAATGTATTCTCTTCTATGTATTTATATGTGGGAAACATGCATGGTGACTTTTCCCATGGATTAACTCTACTCAGTACTCGCACTTTGCAGCTCTTAATAAGATTTTTTGATTGTTTAAAGCAATAAAACTCACAGAAAATATTTTTCAAGAACTTCTGGTTTTTTATCGCAGAGGATTCACTGGCATGTAAGCCACAAGCATCTTGCCGTGCCTTGAGGAAAACCTTCCATTTCACTGTAACTTAATGTCTTCCAACACACTTAAACATTACAGTTAGCTAGTTCAGTCAAGAATTTTTTTCTTTCCCCTGAGGTCTGAATAGATTTGATGTTTCTGTATCAGCAGTTAATGCTGGCTTCGATATTACTCAGTAGTATGAGACACATGTGCAATACAGATTGTGCACTGGAACATTTAGTCTAAAAGGTGGAATGCAGGGGAACACCTTCTAGTGAGGATAAATTGAGGGGCAGAAAGGAGGTGAGAAAGATGGTTTGACCTGGTGAACAGGAAACACTGATAGTCCACAGAAGGTCACAAGGTTATTCTTTGAAAGTTCCTTCAGTTCCTAGGGACATCGTATTTCTAAGCTAGGACTCGCCTAACAGGAAAGAGGTATTTGGTATTCTTTCTGTAGCACACTGTAACCTCATGGGTAGAATAAATGGCAATCTGTCAGGAGACTCGAGCAATAAACTGGAGCGCCTTAGAGGTCTGGAGTACTCAAGCTGTTTAAGTGGAGTCAGTGTGAAACAGTTAAAATCTAATGTGTAAACTTTGAACAGTTATGTCTAATCCTACACTACCTTCACGAAATTAAATTTTGTGGGTCAATCAAGTAAAAATATATCTACTGTGAAGATTTCCCTAAACTTCATCAGTCTCTTTAATATGGAAATAAATCTAAACCACTAACTTCCATTGTCAGTGTTGTTCGTTACTGCCTACAGCATGATTTCCATCTGAAATCATACATGTTTCAAAGTACCAATCTCTAATACTTGCTCCTAGCAATTAATATTAAGCCCTTTAAGAACTTCTAGGCCTTTGTGGTAGGAAAGAAATATGACACTAACCAGCAGGGTAAGAGCAGGTAATGAGTGAAAACAGTAGTTTGGTGTTTCCTGTTGCTGTTTGATCTTAGCATCTTACTCTGTCTTTTGATTAGTACTGCAGTATTCAACTGGTCTGTATTATGCTAATCAAATTATACTCAAGTCTGAAGTTATACTTCACTGGATTTGTGTGCACTTGTCCAGTTAATTGGGTCATTATAAGGCTCTTCAAAGCAGGTTTTTTTTATTTACTGAGAATAGGGGATTTAACTTCATTTTGCTGCTTTTTATATCTGAAACTTTCAGTAAGCAAAACCCTTTGTATCTACTGTTCTCACAACTTTTTTTTTTTTCTAATAGCTCAGCTATTTTGTTTTAAGTGCACTTAGACACGAAAGGCAACTCTCTGAACTGTGGTGGTAGATGTCAGCATCCCGTGTATTTTGGCAATTTCAGTGCCACTGTTAAGCGTTCCACTTCCATAGTAAATTTCATGGCATTTAATAAGAGTTGAATAATTGTACATCAACTTAGTGCCACATTAAAAGAATTTGCTAAAATTTCTTAATACTAGGCTTTCACAAAAATTTAATTTTCAGTGTGCTTGTGTTTCTGAAATAAGTTCTGACAGGATCGTGTCTTTTGTTTCTATTCTGGTCTACCATATTTAATTTTTTGCCAAATACTTTGTTTATGTTTCTGGTGTATATTCTATTCTGGGATATGCATATTTCAGAGTTTCCTTAAGCTGTTCCTGACAACAAGGGTTTTATCTCTTTAGAGGTTTATTATTACTGCTGCTGTATAACTGTTTTTCTTCCTTGATTCTAGTGTTCACACTGCTGCCACTTTTGCCAGTTCCTATAAAGAAAATATTTTCCCTTGTAGGTGCCCTGTTTCACAATGATGTTGCTTACTTTCTCTTTATAGCTGTTACTGTACTTCATGAATGCAACTGAGTCGTTTTCCTCTGTATGGATGCTAGTCTGTCAGATGTCTTTGGGTGGGAGGAGGGAGGCTGAGTCATGAAATACAGCCTTTTTCAAGTCATAATGTCTGTATTAGCCCAGGCTTCTTTTCTGACATAAAACTACTAAGATCTGTTCATGCAAAATTTCATCTCTGATGTTTTGTTGGATGTCTGCATCAATGAGAAAGTTCAGAGAAGTTACTGGTTTGTTGGTTTTAGGTTTTATGGCTGAGGGTGTTGTTTAGAGGGTTTTAGAAACAGTAAGTATAGAATATGCTTTTCCATACAGATAAGTTTTAGAGTGGCCTTGGGAAAAAAAAAATGAAGACTAGGAAAAACTTTCTGGAATTAGAGTATAGTCCCTGCTATTAAGATTATCTATCTAGCTGTGTCATGCAATGCCTTTTGCAAACTATTGTTCCTCCTGAAAGGTGAAAGTATGGGATTTTTTTGGTTTGGTGTTTTTTGTCCCTGATACCTTTCCGGAAAGGTGTTTCAAAATGTTCCCCTTTGGGGTTTAACTGTCTAGTTTGGACGCTGAATTTATTCATGACCAGTTGTTGAGGTAACTACACTGTCTTAGCTTACCCAGCTCTCTTTATAGAAAGAAATATCAACTCAGGCCTTAAGCCAAGCAGTTTTATAGGATTATTCTAATTGCTTTTCTTTGTGTCTCTTGTAGCTTGAATTGGCCTTTATTGAATGTGGGAAGCTAGAAGTGTGCTCAGTATTTCAGAGGAGAACTTGCCAAAGCCTTGTGTGATTAATAGTTTTCCTCTTTCCAGGAAATACTTTGGTCTAGCTTTTGGTACAGAAGGGCTAGCAAGGGCAAGCTTGTTTTTCTTCCAAACAATGCATATCATATCTGTTCTACCTAGGGAAAGTTGGCAAGTGGTAAGAGAGGCTTAATGTCTCTGAAACCCTGCCAGATGAGGTGGACTGAGCTCGCAAGTAGATTAAAACTTTAGCGGTCTATTTCCTTCATCTGAATCTGCAGTAGGATTTATTTTACTTGTTTTATGGAGTATGGACTATGTAGTTAAAAGCCAAAAGAGCAATGTGGCTAGAATAGCAAGGCAGTGAACTCTTCCAAAAGTGCCAGCCTAATAATTTTGCTTGCTGGAGGTTGTTTTTATAGGGTGATTTGGAGAAATCTTACTTCCTACTAAGACTCTGTAATCAGGATGAGTTCAAATTTATTCTGAGCTTTGAAATTGTTTTCTTTGCTATGGAAGAAATATTTCTGTAGTGGATACAAGTGTATGGCAGAAAGAAGGCAGGTTATGACTTTTTTTCTTGTTTTCTGTAGGAACCAAAGCAGCTCTGGTGTGCCTTAGTCTGTATATTTTAAACTTGTGCTTTTCTGTTACTTATCACTTAAAATCTTTGTCTCAGGTGCTGAATAATGTCATGGCTGTGCTCTCAAAAGTCTTGATAAGCTTATGAGTATTGGTCACTTAAAACTCATTTAGGAGTCTCAAGTCTTAGCTGAGGTGTCTAGTGCCTGACTTCCTGCTGGATTTAAGTGGCGAGAAGCCTGTTTTTTGGAATCTTCTTAATTGCTTTAAAAAATATCTTAATGTTTAAAAACTTCTCATGGGTAACACTTCCTGGGGAGGGACTCCACCAAAAAACAACTTTATTTGAAGGGATGTTGCTATTTTCTAATGTTTTAGGCTACCAAAGGCTTTGGAGTAATTGAGTTGGTTTATTGTGTAGTCATGTTGAATAGCTACTCAGTCTGCAACAGTATTGTTGGGATCGGGTTGAATTTGATTGCTTTTTTTGGTCAAACCTAACATTCTGCTCTAGTCCAGTGTTTCTAATGCAAGCCTTTGATGGTAAATATTTGGATGGAAGGTGATTGGCTTTTTGGGGGGGGAAGGGGGATCAAAAATGCCAAGGCTTCATTTTGGTACTTCTGCGAGTTTAAGTGAGTACTGCTTAATCAGCTGGGATTATTGGATTAATCTTAACATAGCAAATACTGTTGCCAAAGACAAGAATGCAGCTTGCGTACTCAGAAGCAGACCTGCTCTGGGGGAATCCTTACTTCATGTCTCTGTGGTGCCACTCCTTTTAAAGAACCACAACTGGGTAGATAGAATTCAGGTGTGCAGGATGGCAGCAAAACCCAAAGGCACAATTATTGATGTGTGGGTTTTTGTTTGTTGTTAGTGGATGAGGAAGCTGATCTGTGTACTAAACAATGATGTGTTGTCTAGAAACAGTGTTTTATAAATACTTTAACTTTAGGCACCCAGCAGCTTGCTTGAAGCACTGGAACAGCATTTGGCTTCTGTGGAGGGAAAGAAAACAAAAGAAGTCTCCGCTGCCAGCAGGTGAGCACCCAATGAATTACAACGATGCCTATACTTAGAATCTGTCATCTTCATACTAAGAATTTTCAGCATTCGGTCATTTGGTGTTCTCCTTGAATTTTATTCACTTCCAAATATATCTCCCTAGAAGTATAAATGAAGCATCTAGTGAGTAGTAGTCTGATAGCTTAGTCACATTTGAAATCTAGGCATGTCTGCCAGTGTCTCTGACAGACGACTTATGCTGTAGCAAACCACTGAGCTGAGACCTTGTATATTATTCTTTTTAGCTTTTACTTGTTTGAAGTCCTTTGGCGTATAAGACTTCTAAGGTATTTGGGGTTTGAGGCTCTTTTTACCCAAGATAGGACGGTATTTATTGTCAATTATCTACCTCTCAGACCGTGAATTTATCTTAACCTGCTTATAAAAGTTCTTCAGTCCCTTCTCAGAACAGCCAAATTAGCTTAGATGCTTTGTGCTGACAGGGATTGCGTTATTCTTTCTGTCAAGTACGGTATCAGTATGTATGAACAGTACTTCTGACTGAAGAGTGAGAGATCTTTTTTGGCGTAGGCATTCTCCCACAGAAACTTGGTAAATATTGATAGATGTATTGGTATAAGCTGCATTCCTGAGTTGCTGTCTTGCTCCTTGGGTGATTTTTTTTTTTTTTTTTTGCAAATATTTGAGGATTCACTACCACAGTATTCTGCTAAAAAGTATACTATGTAAGGAATAACTTCTGGGCTTTGTTTACTGTTATATGTATAATACGTACAAACAAGCTTTCTGTGCCTCTGCCACTTGAATGGAATAGAATTCCAGTCTAGTCTATATGACCTTAAAGAAAAAAGACAACTGGTATGTTTTGCACTTTCCAGTTCCTACCTGCTGAAACTTGAGGGAGTAATCCTGTGTATTCATGCCACTTTTTCACCAAACTCTCTCATTATTGAGGTGTCTGCTTTTCTGTGCCAGAGAGTAAGGGAAGAAAAGACTGGAGTGGAGAGGGAATGATGCACAACTAGATAAGGCACTTGATTATAAGCAACGTATACATGACTGTTTTTCTTAATAAAACTTTTTTTAATTATTACTGTTTTTAGAGCTAGTGCCCTATCCAGTGCTGTTTCCACACTTGCCAATACAGGAATGTCATTTAGCAGGATGGATGAGAAAGAAAAGCAACAGGCATTGGAGGAGGAACAAGCTAGACTGCAGGCACTTAAGGTACTATATGTTTTTACAAGTTTGTATTTGGAGATTTTTTAAATGGATACAGGTGAAAACCAAAATGTGGCTTAAAATAGCATATGGTGGGGGAACTCTATCTTAAGAGAGGCCAAGGCATGATTCTGTAGGATGCAGGTGTGATGGCTGCCAATATGTGGTGACCCTTCTACCAGAAGTATGATTTGAATAGCAGACAGCTGATACAAAATATTTATATTCTTCCTTACAAGAGATTGTTATTTACCTCAGATTCATAAAATGAGTATACAACAATTCTAGGTTACATCTCAGCAGCTGAACATACAGCATTGCTATTGTAAGACTGATTATTGGTAGGAGGGAATTATTTTTCCCCACAATGTATGGAATATGGCTTTAGTGTGATTCTTCAGTCATATTGCTCATAATGAGAATATACGCTATAGTTCTGCCCATGTTTAACTGCTCTTACTTATAATTCTATAATTTAGTTTGAAAAACTGAAATCATAAATATTTAGGTATAATTTATGGAGTTTGACTAATAACACATTTGAAAGAAAATCGGTGTGTTCTTTCTTGGTTCCTTAATGCGCTTTCCTTTGCTCACTGGTACTTGTTGAGTAGTCCTCTTAGTAACATCCCTCTCTTCAGGCCTGAATCCTGGTCCTTCAGGTCCTTTAAACCCGTTTGTAACACTGTTTCCTGAGAACACACACGTTATAAAGTCTCGAACAAGGCAAGATGCTTCTCTTGCTGAAAGCTAGATCTGTAGTTCTGTCACATCCCAGGCACACACAAGTGGGGCAGTTAGGAATTTTTCTTGTGTTGGTTTAACATCTCTAGACACACCTCAACGATGAAGCAGCTCTGCTCATGTCATCTGGAGGTCACATTATGAGAGCCTTAAAACTATTTGGAGTGTGAAAGTAAACTTTGACGGTCATGCAGAGTTGAGTTTCATCTCTGGAGTTACAGAGGTCTGTTGAAGATTCTCCACTTTCCTGACTTGGTCTAAGGCATGTTTTTCAAATCGATGTGAAGCAGATTTTTTGCTGTTAGACTACAATCTTAATGTGCCTTGCTGCCTGCTGCTGAACTGCTTCACTTGAATCTCTGCAAGTGTTGTGATGATGTTTGGGTTTTTTTGGTTGTGGTTGTTTTTTTTTCTTTTCAGGAGTTGCATCAGATGTTGCCCCTCTTCACTGCCCCACTTCTATAATAGGACTTGCAGCTGCTGTAACCAAATAATTAAATATGTTGATACAAATTTTCATTTGGGGGGGTGGGGAAGCTTGCAAGCTCACTCAACATTTTACTTGAGGAATTTAAGCAGGGTAGAACATACACCTGTGCTTTGACCTCTGCTGTATAAATGCAGTGGGCATACCTAGAAGTAGTGAGGGATGTAAACCTAAAATGAACAACGTAAACTAGATTTTTATTTTGCTAGTTTAAGAGCAACGCCACATGGATATTAATAGGATGCACATTGTCAGTCTGACTTCTGAACATCTGAACTGAACTTTGAAGAGATCTTAACAGTAGAGAGAGATGGGTCTTCCTGAACAAAGGTCCATTGACCTGTTTCTCTGAGTGACTATGAAGGGAGCCTAGAATGTGTAGCTTGACTAGAAGTGTTTTACTTCTAGGCAGTTATAGATAGTTTAAAAAAATAATTATTTAAAACCTTAAGTCCAACCTTGATTTTTAAAGGCTTTGTTAAAACAAATACTCTTCTCTCTAATTTCAATCATCTTTCTGTTTTCAGGACTTTACAGAAGAATAACTTTTATTTATTAAGACCATAATTAAAAATCCCTTCTTGGAAAAGGTCTTCAGGACTGAAGGGTTAATAAATTAATAAAACTAAAATGCAACCTGTATATCTCATCTTTCAGGAGCAGCGATTAAGAGAGATTTCTGTAGTATCAAATTCCACATCCACATCAGCATCCCCAAGCACCTTATCAGGGAAAAGTGTGAATACCACTGCAGCTGTTGACCTCTTTGCAGTACCAGCACCCACAACAAACAGGTGAGAGATACTTTGCTTTCTGAAGCAAGCAGAAATTACTGCGTTGGCCTGTAGCTCCACAATCAACTGCAAAGCACTGATCCTAGTTACTTCTTAAGTTCTTTTCAAGAATAACCTTTTGCTGATGCTTTCCTGCTGTATTCACAGGAATTTTGGTATCAGCCAATAAGTGCTTAATTACTAGTTTTGTTTTGTACCACTATTATTGATGGGCTACTAGTGAACAAGAGAAAGTGAGATTGGTATGAGTGTTCGTATAACACAATACAATGCCTATTACGTATCTTCATGTTTCTCTCTCTCTTTTCTTATTCAGCATGCCCAACCTTTCTAGTGATCTTTTTGATCTTCAGCCTGCATTTGTTCCAACTGTGCAGAGTACTCCAGCTATATCAACATCAGCAAGCAGTGCTTGGGGAGGTGAGCTGATGCGATGATTTGACTGTGTAAATGAGTGAATTCTTAGAATACAAGAATAAAATACAGATTTGTACTTAATTGAATCTACATCTTAAACCTTAATTACTTTGCATCCAAATATTTCTATCCTTGACAGAATATAAAATAAGTCATCTGCAAGCTTTGGCAAACTGTTACAGAAAAGTTACTTTTTTTAACATGTAGCAGTAGTGTTGATGGGCAGTATATGGAATGAAGAAGCTATTCAATAAAGGGGATAGGTAGAAGAAATGTAACTAAAAATCAAAGTTTAAAAATGCTGGGGAAATATAAACTAAGCAGATGTAACTGAAAAGATGCTGGACTAGTATTTCCTTTCCATTAAGTGATATTAAATATACTTTTCATTTAAAAGGTGTTGGTGACTTCAAAGTTCTTATAACAAAGCTGTCGTTCCCAGTTTCTTGGGCACAGCATTCTCTATACCCTCACCCATCCCTCCAAAGAATAATCAGGATAGATGTCAAAGAAATGTCTTAAATGCTGAAATAAGGCAATGTTAACACCATTGTAAGTGTTGGTATTTTAGTAGGTGGAATTGATACCCTTATGTGCTATTTAAAAGGTAGATCCATGAAGCCAAAAATGTAGTATCTAACTTTTTTGATTGATAAATGTTCTGTCATTCTCCTCCTCCCACCCAATGGCAATACTAGAATTATTTTCCCTAAACAAAGAGCTGCTAGGATTTTTATCTGAAACTAAGAATTTGTATCTTTAATGGGCTGATTAGTAGGTGGAGTATTTACAGTTTGACTTTGTCTAGAGATTCTCATATTCAATCATTTCAGTCTGTTTTTCTTTTCCATTATTTGTACTCTGTATTCTTTCCTTCACTTCTGCATCTGAAAGGTCCTTTCTCGTCCTCAAATGGTTGTGTTGGTTCTCCACCTCATCTGGACATCTTTGACATGAAGCCAGTTGAAGAAGCTGTAAAATCTACCACCCCTTTCATCAATTCTACTTTTTCCTCCAAACAAACGGTGGAACTGTTTAGTGGTAAAAAAACAAACAAACAAAACCCATGTGATTTCTTTGCAACTGGAGATAATAATGCTAATAAACTGGGCCGTGTAATCTCTTTGTGGTTTGGACCAATCTTCACTTGTTAATAAACAAGTGAAAATGGTGCATTAATTCCAGATGTAGTAAATGATATGTTTCCTTAAAGTTTTATTTCTACAGTTGAAAACTCGTTATTTTGTCCAGCTTGCCTAACCTAGACACCCTAAGGCTTGCAATGTTGCTGGAATTTTTGCTGATTTCTTTCAAACTGCAACCTCCTTTCTCTTTTGTAATGGGGAATGCAGGAGTTACTTGAGCTTTTCAGATTTGTTAAATTTAAAAAATCCTTTTTATAACTAAAAATTCTTAATTTTTAACTGCAGACTTAATTTTGGGGTCCCCTCTTCCTTTTTCTCTTTTAAACTGATCTTATTTTCTTCTCTCTTTTTTACAAAGATGACTTTAGTGGTCATAAACCTACATATGCTTCTGTGTATCATCCTCTGACTGTTGATGGTAATTTGATTTTTTTTAAAACTTTCTGGTTTCAATGTAATGAGTAGTATTACTCCATGGGTGTATTTGATTACTCTAAACTTTTTTTCAGGTTTTCCTCTTCATTCAGCTCCTCCAAGTACCACCTCTTCAACAATTAATGTGGACTTTGATGCTGTTTTTGGAGGAAAATCTACAGCACCAGAGTACAGAACTACAAGTGGTAAAAACTAGCTTATGACTAATTTATATCCTACAGGCAACAGTTGCTTAACAATTCAGCATAATTGCTATTGCAGTTCAAAATTTAATAACTTAAGACATTTGCAATAAGTTGATATTATTATATTAAGGCTGATAAGATAACAGGCAATCAGTTCAATTGTAGTTATTTACTTTAAAATCAGCTTTGACTAATCTCGTATACTGTGTAATAACGGTTTCCTCTCTTTTTGGGGGAATGAACTTTGAACGTGGCCCACTGGATATCTCTTAACGGGTAAGCTTCTGTTAATCTGTTTTCAGTGCTTATGACTTCAGTGTTTTCTCTTGATACATGATAATGAGTTCCCTCTAACTTCATTGAGAGGCATTGTACTTACAAAAATGCAAAACTAGTTGTGCGTGTGTGTTGCTTGAAGAATAGCTGAGTTACGATCTTTCTCCTGGTTGGTGCTATTTTGCTGTATATTTGAAGTCCTTATGAACATATAGCAAAGGAACTCTTCTGTACATTTGGGATACTTGCAGTATTGTGAAATTACTGCTATATTGTGTTACAAGAACGCTTTGAAACTATCTTTAACAACCTTCTTTCTTCTTCAGTTTTAGGGGAGATTCATCTTAATTTAAAAATACCATCAGTTACTGCTGAAGTAAAATTAAAGATTCTACTAGATTTTTATTCCATAAAAAAATAAGAGGTTAAACTATGCTTCTGTGTAAGCCTTAAATGCTTCCAGCATGTTGAACCTCCACTCAAAACTACTTAGTGTTCTATAAAGAAAATACCTCCCTGGCTTATGGATGTCTTTTATTAAATACAATGTAACTGTTTAGTTAACAGTTGCTGTTATGTTCTTTCTTTAGTTTTTAACTTTCTAGATGATGTATTGCAACCTACAGTACCACCACAAAGTCAAAGAGCCACTTTAGCCAACCAGCAAAGCGGAAAAATTTTGGCAAATGACCTCGATTCTTCACTTGCTAATCTAGTGGGAAGTAAGTGTGAAGCTTTTAAATTTTGTTTTCCCATTTGTTACTGAAAACAAAACAACCTTTTTTCCCCCAGATTAAAAATACTTAGGGATTTTGTCTGTTTCTCTTCCCCCCAGATCTTGGCTTTGGAGGAACTCCATCCAAAAAGTAAGTATTCTCACACAACTACTTGGTAGTCTCTGGCACAGTTTACTAGCACTGACATGGCAAGAGTCTCAACTCTTGAAAGTAATCTGGTACCAAGAACAGCATTGAAACAGCGAGTTTGTGGTCAGTCACCATAACGTGGTCAACCTTAACTTTTGAAGTAATTCACTTTAGTTAGTTTTGCAATTGCTGTATTTTTATTTAAGTATTTCTATGAAGCACCATAAAAATCTTGCGGTTACATAAAACTCCAGTCAATCATTATGCTGTACAGTGCAGTAATGATAGTTTACTTTTGACACAAAACAGAACCCCCAGACTTCATACTTATTGGAACAGAGATATATAAGTAGTTACTGAAATCCTGAGTGTTTCTTCCACCCATAGATTTCAGCTGTGTACATGTATTAAGGCATGTTTTGGTTTTCCATTATGTTGTTGTTACTCTAGCTGTTGACTTCCTGTGAAAACTAATACCACAGTTTCATTTTAGATCAGATATGCAGTGGACCCAGCCTACAGAGAAAAAACTTACTGGTGGAACAAACTGGCAAGCAAAAACAAGCACATCAACCACGTGGAACCCTACTCCCTTACCCACTATTCCACATATGGTAATTTCTGTACTATTGAAATCACTCTTCATTCTAGCAAATGCTGCTTCCCTGCTTGAATTAACTTAAAAAGAATAGCAAAGGCTGTTTGGGACGAGACTGGGAGCAGGGGGCAATGCTTGTAGGATCGATTCTCAAACTGAATGAGGTAGAGATTTTAGTATGCTTTATTTCCTCTCACTGTAAAACTTGTCCGTTAAAGACTTAAGTAATCAGCCTTTCACTTGAGATGTATCTTCGTTCATAAGTTCTTTTTGAATTGAAACATGACCCCAAACAGAAAATTTCTGATGCGCATGTTTGAGATGTTCCCATCCTCCTTCCCCCTCCTACGCACATGCATGCACCTTTAAGAATCCTAAGAATGTGTTTCAAGGGCAAAACTGCTGTTCCTTCCAGTTTTCACTCCTTTTTGAGTTCTATCACATGAAACACTGCTGCAACCCCTGCAAGGCACCTTAATTATCAGGTCAAGCAGCACTTTGGACTTTTGATAATGCTCAACAGCAACTTCGTATTTTTAACATAGTACAGAATACTAAGTGGAAGCTTTAAGGTTATTTAAATGAGGAATTTTCATTTCTTGGAGGGATATTTGTAGGCAACTGACTCTTCCTATGCTTTTAAAAGAGATTTTTCAAGTATCTTCTATTCATATGTGTTCATACAAATACAAACCACTTCTGAAATATAGCTGCCTTAGAGGGAAGTAGAATATTCATCTCAGTTATATGTACAACTAGGGTAGTTGCTGCATTTGCTATGAATTTTGGACTGCTGTCTGACTTTATTTTCCAATAAGAATAGCTTGGCCTGTAATGCCCATTTTCCTCATCTTACGTGAATATGCTCATTCAAAATTATCAAAGTTGAATAGAATATTAAATCCAGTATTGGACTCAAAAAAGAAACTCAAATTCAGATGAGAGGATGTCTCAGTTGTATAGCACTTTTATGTGAGACTTCTGAGACGATAAAATCTTTTTATCCCCTCTTGGTGCTCTAGAACATGTTATGTTGGAGTGCTGATGCATTTTTGGTTTTGAAAGGTAGAGGGCACCTTAGCACACATTGATCACTGCGGATTTGGGTTGTGTGTTTTTATTTCATGGGTTCATGTTTAATACTTTCTGGTCTAAGCATTTGAGTGCTTTATGCCAGGTATCTGCTCACTCATTTGCTTGGAATTCCAACAGTTAATGATGCAAAGAATTAGCTCAGCTATGAGCATCCTTAAAATAAGTGCCCCAGTATTGGAAATGTCTAACTGTCCTGGCTTGGGCTGTGGCATTCAGAGTACTAACCCTCCAATTCATGTATAGTCTGCATACTCTTTCATAGTGAAGTATTTTAACTAGCACTCCATCTTTAATATAATTAGCACTATGTAACAACGCATGGCAATATGAAGTGCATGCATCACCGTGCCTGTGAACATAACCTGATATAAGTTATTACTGGCTTAAGATGCTCTTCATTTTTCTTTTTTCACATTGTGATATGTTGCAGACATCAGAAATTAGTATGTGAGCAACATTTACCTGACTAAATGTCTATTGCTATTTGTTTCTTAAGCTGAATGGTTTCCTTGGTTTTTTTTTCTATGCCCTTCTCTCACATAATGGGAGGAAGAAGGAACATTGCATGCCATGCTCTCTAAAAGCTTCTCAAACAGATGTTTGTGCAAGCAATATACTCAAATCTAGCTAGATTTAGTAAAATTTCTATTTTTGCTGTAAGTCTTACTAGCGATAGCTTTCTAGGCAGGGAGCCTATCCAAGTTAACAGGCATACTTACTGATGTTACTTGCACTTTTTCCCTCCCGCTTTAATTGTTTTAATAAATGAGTTGAGCATAGTTACAGACAGTTACGGTACTGGACTTGAATTTATCCCTTGGTTAGAATTTCCAGTTCGAGTACCTCTTAAATAATTTTCTGTCCTTACTCCTTTTGCTGTGCCAGAATGGAGTACACTATCCTGGATATGTAAGTCAATTTCTTGTAAATACGTTGGTTATTTTAAGTATTGAAAAATATGTATTTTTCACAGTTTTATATATATTACTCGTGTGCATGAGCTTACCTAAAATACATTAAAATTTTCTTGATTGAAGGTACCTGCTCCTATCGCATACCCGTTGACCACACCTCAAGTGCCTGTATATGGAATGGTAAGAAATGTGATTGTCTTGTATTCCTGAAAAACCTCGTTGTCTCCTCCATTGGGTTTCATGGCAGGCATTATTATGCTCAAATCATCCTGCAACTTGTATGTATTGTTTCATAAGGTCAATAGTGTGTGAAATCTGATGGCTTTTTCACGCTGTGCACTGGAAGAGATGACTCTAAATTTTATACAGCATATTTTTTAAAAGCTTTGACTTTACTCTGTGTGTGTGTCTATATGCTTATTTTTGACTATACTTACAATGCAAAAAGATGTATCTTCTAGAATTAGTTTGAATTTTATATCCCTGTTTTGTGGGTTTTTTGTTTTTCTAACAGGTACCTCCTCAGGTTGGAGCTGCTCCTTTGATGGCACCCCAGTCAATGATGTATACGCAGCCTGGTCTAAGGCCAACAAATCCGTTTGCACCTGTTTCTGAAACTCAGGTGAACTGTTTTCTTTAATCTTGAGATCAGATTGAAACTTTAGTCTTGGTAAAAGCAACCAAATGCTTCATGAAGGGCTACTAATGTATTTCTGCATTTGAAAGTGAGGGGTTCCTCAGGCAAGGGCAACAGCTTTTGCTGGCGAGGAAGCAAATTCAGATGGTGAGAGCATGCGAATGTAGGAAGCAAGGAAGAAAGTAAAAATCAGAGATTTAGTGGCTAACTTCTCACTGTGTCAATATTAAGAAAATGGGAGTGGTGAAGATATGTAGAATTCAGACTTCCTATGACATTAGCTGGATGTTTGGTTTAGTCATACTGACTAGAGCAGTGGTGAAAGCTTTTTGAAGGATCAGGTGGTGGGGAAGTGAGAGGCATGGACAAGAGATCATTCAAGTTGAAGAAACTGTGTACTACTGTCATCCAAATATGTTGGTCTTAATGTTCTTTGGGGATTTTTTTAAAGTGCCAAAACCTATAGTCTTAACTTGCAAGTAACAAGGCAGTTGGATAGAAGCATAATTCTAAAACACTAAGAAACCATGTGTTATGTAAGTGGCATTAATATGTAATCTCTACTTCACAGATACAGTTTATGTAGAGCCGCCAAAGCAGCAAGATGTGAGAACAACCAAATACTGGTAAAAAGACTGAATTTTAGTCTTTCCATGATGTATTCCTGAACAGGGCAAATGTTTCTTCCCTGTATAATACAATATTATTTTGAATTGCAATGCTTTAGAGATTCTTGTTTATAACAGTCACTGCAGTGTGAAGTCATGTTTGTTCACTGATTTTTTTTTTTTAAACTGCTCAGCAGAAAACTGTATTTTATTGAGGTTGACTCAGAAGGTGCAAGCTGGATTATCATCTTCAAAGCTGAGAAGAGGGGTTACATGGTTGCTCTACAACCTTATTCATCAGTGGATTACCTTAGGAAGTTAACTGAGGATGTCAAAGCTGTTTATTTTCTCCATAAATTCTGTGGCTGTTGTAACCAAGACACAACACAAATGAAGTTGAGCAATAAAATTTTTATGTGCTCTAATAAATACTCTGATAGAGCAATGCTTGCATTATCATAAGGCCAATATTGTGTGAAATCAGACAGCTTTTTCACATTAGGATAGCTTATAGTAATTTGCAAACTTTATAATGTGAGTTTGAAATGCTGTGAATCAACAAGATATATACATATTACATATATATATATAGTAAAAATAATAAATTGCTCCATTGGTATGTCAGTGTTACACGGCTAGTTGAAAGAGCCAGGCTCTGATATGGGCTGAAAGTCTGTGACGGAGTAGGAAAAACAAGTATGTTACAGAACAGCGTGTGCAGCCTCCAACAGGTGACAGTAGCTGCACTTCCATCGAGTATCTTCTCTGCAGCTAGCATCTCTCATAGCTCACGGAAGAGTCGCTTTGGGAGCCAGTGAATGTAGGTATCCCCAACAGCAGCAAATGGGAGCAGTTTGAAAATCTTGTTGTTAACTGCGAAAGAGGCAAGAGATCCAATTTTTTTTTTTTTTTAAAAGTCCATTAGGTCAAAAGAAGCAAACCTTGCAATAGTGCTGACACCTGTGAACTGGCAACTATATTGAAATTATCCAGTTGTAGAGAATAGCTTGTGCTGCTTTTCTGAAATATGAACCTAGTTGTAAACCATATAAAAGCAATTATTTTTAAATGTGTAAATATGTGCAAACTTTTAGATAATCTTTTCTTTAATGCTGCAGTAATCTTTTTCTTCTGTAGTAATTTCAAGGTAAAAATGCTATGTTAAGAAATCTGGACTCTTTTTCAGAGGAAAATCTTTTAAATCAACTAATTTATGAAGTATGTTATTCATGATGGGTCAGATGTGTACAGACTTCTGGCACATCTTTTGTATTTAACAATCTTCCTCCAAAACTGAAATCGGCTATGAAAATGCCTTATCTTGTATTTTTCAATGTCTGATGAAAAGTGATAGCATTAAAAAAAAAAGTTAATAACACGTAAATGGAATTGGGAGCAACCTTTTTTCCAGAAGTGTTGTGGCAGTATACAATGAAAAGCTCTCCTGTAAAATGACTTCTACTAATGATTAATATTAAAGCTGAGTTTTCAAAAAATGAAGAGTTTTCTATTGTTACAATAAATAGACCTCCAGAGTAGCATGTCTTTTATCTTTTTGGGGAGTCTATAATTGCAGAAATATCTCTTGACTCTCACTATAAATGCAGATAGGCCTGAGAATCTTGTCAAACTGTTCTGTAGAGAACTTCTAAAATACAGCACTTTCATCATAGTGGGAACAAGCCTTCTCTTTTCCTCTTTTCTAAATGCTTAATTCTGTCCAAAGAGTGCAAAAGTAGTATTTTTTCACCCTATGGAAATATTTTTGCCAAGTGAAACAACTCAAAAGTAACAAAATAAAAAACCACCCCCCAACCCTTGGAATCTGTAACCACTAACTCCCTGGGAAATGCAACCTTGCAGAAATTTCAAACTCGGAGTTTCTGAATGTGTATTGATTTTAAATGAATTTGGACCGGTATATAGCAATTTAATGTTCAAGTTTGAATTACAAAGGGCTTCAAGCTTTAGTCCACCTTTATTGGGTTGAACAATTGTACAATTTTAAGCCAATGAGTTCTTCAGTGCCTATAGTTACCCTCCACATGATGAGGGAAGAGATGCCATTTAGAATGGGTCATTGTGTTGAGGGGACTGTTTATTTAATAGTGAATTCCATTGATCTATTCAGCATTGAAAAGTCTTGAGTTCAAATTAGACCAGTACATGTAGTAATACATGTCTGGGCATTAATGACAGAGCTGAGAGCGCTACAAGCAGGCAGTTTCTAGCACTGTAAGCTGTTAGGTATCTTTCTCATACTGAGTTGTATAAGTAATAATCCATTATTTTAATAAAATATGCAAATAAATGCCTGGCAAACAGTATATATTTGTTATAACTATTGCAGAGCATTCTGAATATCTGGAATGTACTTCGCTCAGAAATGGATTTAGTACTAGGTATAGTTTGCACTACTTCTGATTTGCTCTGGATTTTTTTAATGGTTCTTTGGTATGCTTTCTTGTAGCAAAGCTGTCTGATACCAATTTATTTAATATTAAAAAAGGAGAAACAGCCACAAAGTACATCCTAAAAACTTTGTAAGCTACCTTCTTTTTAGTCTTGTTCAGAACGTTTGATACATTAAAAACACAGCTTTCAGATTTATCCTTATGAAGAAAAGATCGCTTTACACACTTCTCTCTGCACAAAAGTGCACAGGACTGCTTTTTGCCAACCTCTTCCTTGTGCACGTATTGGAATGCGTAAAATGGCAGAGTACTGTGTTTTAAATAACATAGTTCATACATTAGAAGTAAAAAAGCAAGGACTTAGGATGGTGTCAAGGCTTTTATGGCTCAGAACCTGTTCTCCAAAAAACCACTTTGAAGACAAAGGTGGTTCCTGAGGGTAACTGTAATAGCCCGCAAGGGTTGCAAATAGTAGTTGCGATGAGTAAAACACTGAGGAGGGATGTATATAAATGTGACTTTCCCTTTTGTTTCCTTCCAACTCGTTTGATCAGAATCCTGTTCTGAATATTTCAGAAAGCAGATAACGTAAGATGTCACTCCATGTTTGTCTGAACAAGGAGGAAGACTTGAAGTATGCTGTGCGCTTTGCATTATTGTACTTTAGTGGGTCATTCAAGCCTAACTGTTGGGACTTCATGCTGCTACAGGGAGGCTGTCTTTCGTGGGATATACCATAAGATAACTTCTGGGGGAATTTGGATATGTTGATTGTGTTAGGCCTGTTGGACTTGAAAGTGTACCTCTTCTTAAATAACTGGGGTTTTCTAATGCTCTCTAGG
The DNA here is from genome assembly GCF_018139145.2 of Gymnogyps californianus. Taxonomy (NCBI): domain Eukaryota; kingdom Metazoa; phylum Chordata; class Aves; order Accipitriformes; family Cathartidae; genus Gymnogyps; species Gymnogyps californianus. The sequence goes on from NC_059479.1 coordinate 20,132,042, forward strand.
TATAGTTTGACTCTGCCTCCAAGAAGTTATTGGAATTGAATGTTTTTTTTTAATTTTGGATACACGTACTGGAGAAATCTCAGTTCTGTGCACATAGTGGTGGAATACTTGTAGGTAAAAGTAACAAATGGACTTTTTTTAAAAAAAAAAAAAACAACCACACACACAAAAAACAAACCACCAACAAAACTTCTGACTACAAGATTGAATACAGGGTGTGTCCCCGTCTGGGTTTTTTTGATGTGTGGCAGGGAGGGTGGGGTTACAATTAGAATAGTAGGCACTGTGGATCGGTGCTTAATTTGTACATAAAAAGGAAAACTTTGTTTTGGGTAGTTTGTATTGTAAGGACAACATCTAAAGGCACTGTGTATCAGTCATTTATTTCCATGTAAAAGATTATATTTTTTGAGTAATGGAAACTGTACATGTTATCATTTATACATTACTGATAGGTAGGAATATAGAAAACCTGTTGCTATTACTCTGAAGTTGTATCTGACTTGTCATTGATATATATGTCACTGCATCACTACTTTATGCAGATTCTCATGATCATTTATTTAAAGAGATTGTAGTAACTGGTAGAGTTACAACAGGAATAGTAACATCAAAACTTTCAGTATCTTTCAAACCTGTATCCTTGTGATTAAGTTTAATCCTTTACCAAATGTTTGGCTGGAATTTCATCTTGGAGCAATGACAAAATAGGTGCTGGAACAGATTTCCCTCACCCCAACCCACACTTTACATTATTTATTTAATAGGTCTTGTTTTGTATGTTATGTTTTTCCCCATAACAGGTTTGTGCCTTTTATTGGATATTTATTTAAAAGGAGCTACTATAATTTAGGTTGTTCAGGCTTTTTTTCAGATGTATTCTTGTACAGCTGTTCCTTTACATGAGTTCCTTCATTTTATAAGAATACGGAATGTGTGGAAAATATACTAGCCACAAACTGGAAAAAAATTTTGAGGGTTTATGTTCTATGAATTAATAATTTTTTAAAAAGAAGCCTAAGCACAAGACTGGCTGTGTGATATTTTAATTGTGGAACTTCACAATTTGTTAATACACAAACTGTTTGTTTTTTAAAAACTGCTCATATCCAATTATTTGATGAAACAAGTTTTGGAAAAAAAATAAACTTTGGCACATGCAAAGTGTGGTGTATGTGATCATTCTTTAATGTGTTCTCAGGCTTAAGGCTTTCTGTAATACTAATAGCAACAGCTGAATTAGGATGCTTGATTAGTTTGTTACTCGTCTGCGTTTACATTTAATGTGGTATTATGCCTTGTTCAAATTACAAATGTAGCTTAACTTCATCAGTCGACAGGTTTTCCTTTGATCCAGTTCTCCTTTGGGAAGTAGTGACTGGTTTTTCCTGTGCAGGGTGATTGGGCTTGATTGAGGGGGCAATGGGGGGGAACACAAAGCCGTTTGTATCACATAGGGGTGACTTCAGGTTCTCTCCTGAGGTGTCTCACTGCATTCAAATCAGAAATAGGCCTTAACTGACACAAATATTTCACTTTCTCATAATTTTTGTACCCTTAGAGTCACTATAGAGTAGGAGGTGTAAGGGTTCTTTTCATAGATCTGCATGCTGCCACGTAAAAAGTCTCAAGATCAAAAATCAGCAGCATGAAAATGTTTAATTGTGGAGTGTTTATTGCTTGTAGCTGCTCATGAGCCTTCTGATGACTGTGGGCGGGTGCGCGTTCTTGGTTTTTGGGAAGGTGTTTTAGTTTTGGTTTAGCTTGCCTAAAGTTAGATTAATTCCCTAACCAGTCACCATTTCAGCAGAGTGTTAAGGCCCTGGAAGACATGCTAATAAGATCTGTCTTCTGCAGATGTTTCTTATTTCTAAATTGGAAGCCTTGAAGATCAATATTTTTAATAGCTGCTTTTTTGTTCCATTTAGCTGTAGAGATTTGTTTTCAGTTAGGAGCTTGAACTATTTAATAGTTAATTCTTGCTGTGTCACTTCCTATTGATTATAAAGCACTAGGCAGCAGCCACGAGGGGTGGTGTTCGTGGGCTAGAGCTGACTGTTTCATGCTGTTGTGTCTGGAAGCCCCATCGCTCCATCCCAGTCGGGACTTCAGTGACCTGACTTTTGCAGTAGCAGAATGGGGTGGTAGAAATTCAAACGTAAAAATACAGGGCAAGCTTTATTTCTGATACTTTAGAAACGTTTTATTGTAAAAATATTAAATAAAAAGTTATTCCTCTTTGTATTGTTTTATGCAGATTTTGCTTGTTTTACATGAGCTGGGCTAGAATGTGGGAAAAGGTGGATCAGAGATAAACGCGTGCCTCCGTCGGTGGAAGCAGAGCTTGGAAAAAGTAACCCCCCCTTCCGTCCGTCCGTCCTTCCTTCCTTCCTCCCCGCTCGGGTTCCCGGGGCCGAGCCGGGCGCGCAGCAGCCCTTGCGCCCCGCGCAGCAGGAGCGCTGAGAGGCGGGCCGGACCCCGCCCCCGCCCGCCCCCTGCCCCGCCCACCAATGGGCGACGGTTCGGGACGGCCGCCGCCCCGCCTACCCCGCTCGCCACCGTCCTCGCGTCACTCAAAGCCTGACAAGCCAATGGCTGGGGTCGCTCTCGGCGCTGACGTTATGACGTACGACTCCGGCGTCCCGCGAAGGCCGCGCACGCACCGTCCGTTCCCCAAGATGGCGGCGGCCACCAGCAGCGAGACGGGGTGCGGCGAGGCGGCGGCGGGCGAGAAGCGCGGCCCCCTCGGCATCCCCGAGGCGGTCTTCGTGGTGAGCGGCGGCTCCGCCGGCCGGGCCGCTCCGCGCCCCGGCGGGGGGTTGGAGGGGGAGGAGGGGGCTGCGCTCCGGCAGCCGGGCCCGTCCCCTGTGAGGCGGCACCTGCGGCGGGGCCGCGGCCTGGCGGGCGGGCGGTGCCTGGGGGAGCGCGGGCGGCGGGGAAGGCGGCGGGGCTGCCCCTCACGGCCCGCCTCGCTGGGCTGTGGCGCTGAGCGGGCGCTGCCGGCCCGGCCCCGCCGAGGCGGGGGAGCTGCGGCGCCCTCCCCTCACCGCCGCTCCCCCCCCCCCCCCGGCCGTCCGCGCCCAGCGCCACGGGTTCGTCCCGCGGGCCTGGCCCTGCCCAGCCCTGCCCTGCCCGCGGCCGTCCTGGGGTCTCGGCCTGAGACAGCCCCGTACCGGAGCGCTTCTCTTCCTTTCAAACCGGGCAGGGTCCTGTGCCCCGGGGGGGCGGGGGGTGCCGTAGTCCCGAGGATTTTCACGGGGCGAGTTGCTTTATTTGGATTCTGTATTGGCATTATTAAGTATTAACACAGTTTACAGCAAACTCAAATCCCCGTTTTAAGGATTATCACCTTATTTCACTGGCCAACTCACATGCCAGTGAAGAGCATGTTATGAATGAACCCTCCTGTCATACGTACTAAGCCATGGTTCCTTACGGCAGTTCCTCCTGCACGGAGCACAACGTTACCACTTCTGTTTCATCTCAGATAATGCTGTACCACATGCCTAGCACCTTTCCCTACATCTTCCTCTCGTAATCCAGTTCTTGACTGTTGAGCAGAATCACTCTTCAGAAGCGACCGTGGTGTCCAGCTAGGTTTCCTGACTTCTTGAAAACCAGCAAATGTGTGTCTTTTGGAAAACAGGCTGAACTTGCTTATCCAACTTTAAAAAATGATTTACCAAGCATTTAATAATTCTGTTGACTGGTTGAAAAGAAGAATTCATCGATTTATACAGTGATGTAATGTCAAAATTATCTGTTGTTCACTTTCTGCTATAAGCTGGCTCTTGGTGTGCTGTCTTTGCTACTTTATTTTGTTTGATCAATAAGTATTGATCAGCCTGTCTATACCTGGCTGCCTTAGTGTCATCTTGAAGCATCGGATGTCTGCCCTGAATGCTTTGTTTATTGTGCTGCTTTATTACTGAGATTTTCTTGGACTTTGAAAGTCTGTATTTCTCAGATCTGTCTTGATGTCTTTACTAGAGCTGTTTGGACTGCTCTTATAGAAATAGATTTGACTTGCATTTTGGTATTTCTAGGTGTAGTGCTTGTATTACCTATGTGTCTTGCTAGGGCATAGGTCCTGAACAAACGGGTACAGTACGCTTGCTTTCAGTGCATCCAGATCCTACTTTTTCTTTAAGGTTCTTCAACAGTTATTGGGGTCTGGCAAATCTTACTGGGATGTAAAACCATTGCTGCCTGCAGCTAAGTTCCTTCCACCCCCTTATGGGAGACTAATAGAGACACAAGCGAAAGGAAAGGGCCGTGGCTTCAGCTGCCCTACGAGACCTCGATCATCGTGACAGAGGAGAGCTTGTGGTCTGTGCTGACTCTACAGTGGAGGTGGCCACCCTGGCAGGGAACAGGAGATAACCAGCCTCCGCAAACACTTTGAGGGCGTCTGTCACATCCCTCATTTTCATGCCGGTAGCTGTCGATGCAGTTCATGTTCGGTTCCACGTTGTTCCCTTTTGATACTTGTGTCTGAAGTATCTCACGTGCTGTACCATGCGACCTGGAAGAGTTCTGGGGGTTGTGGCTTAGTTCTGTGCTTCTGTTCAGTTCTTCATAACCTTATGTCTGGATCTAAAACCCACTGAAGTTTCCTAATTCTCAGTTTTGAGAGGTGTTCTAATCAAATACAGATGTCTCTGCAGAAGTGACCCTTGATGATGATCTTAGAGTACTTGGATGTAGATGTTAAGATAGACTTGTTTATTCAAAATAAGCATACGCTACGAAGTTTTTAATGGTATTCTGCTCCACAGAGTGAAAATACTAGTGTCTTGAGGCTGGTTTTTATTACAGATTTTTTCTTCAGAAAATAGGTTTCTGTTTCAAAAACATTGTATACTATCATGATGATAAAGACTTCCTGATCACTTGCTTGACATTCCCCCCCCACGTGCTACATGGGCAGTCTTACTGTGAATCTTGTCTTCAGAGATGTTTTCTTTAAGTGTCTTGATTCAGTAAAGGCTCTTCAAACAGTTTATGGCGGATACCTTTTCTTAGGTATTGATCTGTGGATTCTTGTGCCTCTCCAGATTTCAAGTGACATTAAGCACTAACTCAAGGTTTCACTGGTGTTTAAAAACCACTCCAAATAGAACTTTCAACTCTGTTTTCTTTTGAGCTGTTGTCCAGATGTTTCCAAATAAAATGCCTTCCTTATTCTGCCTTCCTTAGCACGCGTGTGAGTGGGAGGACAGGGGATGCAGATCTGAAAACGTGTCTCTCTTGTCATGTTCTCTGCATATGCCCATAGGTGATGATCGCTCTCCACAGAAGCAGAGCGAGTGCCTGCAGCTCTTTATTTGGGTCATCACCTAAAAGATAAACATAAGGCCGCATGGGAACGTGCTATCCTGCTGTATTTCAGGGCTTTTACAGAGTGTTCGTGTGGCTTGGCTTGAAGTTTGCAAAGACTGTGTTACCTTTACGGTATACAACAATGGTGTTTTGCCAGAGAATTTTCTTCCTAAAAAGACAGAGATGAGTTTTGGCAGGTCCTTGCAGAACCGGTAAGGTAATTCTACAGTTGAGATGCTGTGTGATACACCATGAAGCAAGAATCCTAATAGCATTGACACCCAGCTCTGCTACAAAGCTCGAAGAAATGACCGTGTCTCAGCCTTGCAGCTGGGTAAGATGGGCCAAAAGCCCAACCAGCGGGACTTGGAAGTTGCAGTTGGAAAATCTGGGTGGTAAATCTGAGCCCGCCTTGGACTGGGGCATTCTGTAGTGGGAGGAGATCACCAGTGTACAGGGGGCCCGGATTCACTTCTCAGCATCTTTGTTTCAGGAGGACTTGGGTTCTGTCTTGTCTGCCTGTACAAACAGACATTAACTGAGGCAGAGGTGGGGTGCTGGGCAGTGTGTGGGGTGAGTTGTTGCCCACCTGCTTTTTCTTCCTGTCTTGGGTGACTTACGTGAGCAGAATAGCTTCCACAAGAGGGAGTTTCATTTCAGAACATCCTCAGGCCTCACTTCTACACCACTTGCCTGAATCTAATCCTTGGGTTTTTTGGTTAAAACTTCTCTACAGGCTTCATCAGGAGGCAGGAATGCATCTCGTTCTGTTGTCGGTGAGGTAGCTTAAGGTGTTCCTCAGGCAGTCAGTCTGAAATGCGGTCTCTTGAGTTCTGTTGTTACCACCTAGATCGTGCTGCCTGCTGAAGTCTGTTGTGGAGTTCGTATTTCTGCTGCAGATTTCCTTAATGACAAGGAAGGTGGGTGACTTCTTACCAGGTTCAGTAATTTCATAGTAAGTTTCTTTAGCCAAGACAGCTTAGGGGTCACAATGAGAGGAACCAGCTATGTGTCTGACACTACTTAGTAATGTATTATAGTCTTTTTCTGATGTGAAACTACTGAAATGGAAACACCTAGTTAAAAAGGAGAAGCTGAAGAGGTCTGTGGTAGGCTTCCATCAGATTTTACAGAGCTATATAGACCAATAAGGACAGAATTACCGCAGTGGACGAGCGTGGTCATCTTGAATTATACATAGGTAAATGTTGTCAAGGTCAGAAACGTGTGGTTGATCTCCGGCCCGACGTGCCTTTCAGGAGGCTGAGAACGTTGCCCCCAGGCAGATGAACTGCTTCCTGGGAGTCCAAAGGAGGCACTTGCAGAGGTCAGCATCCTTGCCTGCTCAGGCCTGTCTGCGCTGGCTACTTTTCCAGTTGGTGGTAGGACTGGCTGGAATTGTTCTCTAGAGGTTTCCATGGCTTCCTGCTGACTATAGAAGGAGCTTTTGAAGACAAGCTGTTTACTACCATAGAGCCTGCCTGAGCAGATACCACAGTTTTCCCTGCTTTGCCTCTTTCTCTGCCACAACATGCTTGATCAAGCTGTGATTCTTTTCCTTCATCAGTCTTATCCTAAATAGTTTGTAATCTGATTAGCCACAGAGAAGCATTATCCCTGCTTTACAGATAGGAAACCAAAGTTTAGCCGTGGTCTGAGGATATCCATCCCCATTAGGTGTCATTTGACATCGGCCAGGACTGAAAGCACCACTAATAAGGTACTAGCAGATACGGTTATGAAATAATCCTTGCACCTATTCTGTAGTTCCCTACCAAAAAAGAGGGGAGGGGGAAGTGAAAAACTAACTAAGAAAGGAAATAAAATGATTTTGTACTTCGCTCCAGAAAAAAGAAGTTTGTTTACATATAAAAACCCCTCTAGACTTAGCTGCAGTAAGATGATAGCATGACTGTATCTAGGATTTCTGTAAAACTCTTCTAACATTGAGGGTTTCTTTTTCCCCTTAAAGGAAGATGTAGATTCTTTTATGAAACAGCCTGGAAATGAGACAGCAGATGTAGTTCTTAAGAAGTTGGATGAGCAGTATCAGAAGTATAAATTTTTGGAACTTAATCTTGCTCAAAAGAAAAGGAGGTAAGTCATAATTTTTGCAGAATTGGGAAATGTTTAGCACAGTTCTATTTTTTTTAAAAGTAAGTCTAGGTTTTTTTAAATATCCCAAGAAGTAAAAAGTTGATGTTAAGAGAGCTAATATTTGCAGTACTTCCAGGAAAGCCCAGCTTTTTGTTTTTTCTCTTCCTGAGGATTACATGCAAAAGAATTTACAGTATTGCTGAATTGGTCCTTAGCCTTTAAGGCCAAAAAGTACTGCTATAGTCTCTTAATTTTGTCAACCTAGTGTAAATAAGAATACGTTTTTGTCAAATGACTACTGTATCAAGCCTGTAACTTTTGGTTTAGTAATCTCATCTCTCTTCAGTAGCTTCAGTCTTGATCTGAAGCTAGGCAAGAAGCAAATTTTTAAAAGCTAAAATCAAAGCTTCAAGTAATATTTTATTTAGATTAAACGTTTTTCATGGACAAATATCCCTCATAATTTCCACCTGGAGGCCTGCTTTGGCAGTCGCTGCTGTCTGAGCCTGCTGGTTGCAGAGGAGGGTGGCCTGAAAGGCCAGGGGGGATCCCAGCGTCTCTGCTAGGCTGCTGCAAGGGCTGTCGAGGAGGGGGATGCCCTGAACTCTGGAGAGAGCTTTCATTTCAACAGTGCCAAGTTTTGTAGCTATAAACTGTTAGAATAGTTTGTGCACCTCAGAAGAAATGCACTTGTTTTGTTTTACCTACAGTGTTTTTTATGTGTATTTCTGCTGAGGTTTCCCTCTTCTCCGGGGAGATCAGATCTATGCAAAAATACACCATTTTAGCGAACAGGTATCTGTTACTGTTAATACGTGTTTGTTCCAGTTTGAAAGCTGTATGTATTGCTCTGCTTCAGAAAACCAGTGAGCCTCAGTACGATAAGAGGCAGGTGAAGCTGTAGCAGAGATGCCTTTACATGCCATATCTTTCAAATCTGCATTTGTAAGCCTGGAAAGCTGTTAGAGTTCAAGTTTTAAAATGGAGGTTGGATTGTATAATAAAATTGATCACTTGTATAGGAAACTTTGTGTCTCTGTAAAATAATAAATTATGACTGTTGTTAATTCACAGGCTAAAAAGTCAGATTCCTGAAATTAAACAGACATTAGAAATTTTAAAACACATGCAGAAGAAAAAGGTAAACTATTTTGAATATCTAATGAGTATGAGAAAAGCTAACTACCTTTCCACCCTAACAGAACACATTGCAAGAAATGTTTTGGAGAGCACACTTAATATGCCTTTATAAATAACAGAATTGTTTTTAAAGGTATGTAGTACTTTTGAAAGCTAGTTCAAAAACAGTTAATGTTTGTAATGCAAACTTCACTTTTAATAGCGTATAGATTGCAGCTAAGCTTTGACTTCATCTCTATTCTTTATAGAGATTTCTATATTGGTTTTGAATATGTCTTTTTAAAATGCTTTATTTTTGGAGCTCTGACTTTAATGTTGAAGTAAAATTACATAGAGTTCCACCAAAGTTAATATTGTATCAATAGCAAAAAGCAGAAAAGTGTGCTCTTTACTGTAAGTTTTATGTCTTTGACATAAGTTTCCAGTGAAAATAGCAATTTTAAGTTTTATCATTTGTCTTAAGGATTCCACAAATCCAATGGAAACCAGATTTTTATTGGCAGATAATCTCTACTGCAAAGCTTCAGTTCCTCCTACAGATAAAGTTTGTTTGTGGTTGGGGGTAAGTAAAATGGAACTTTCTCTGAAACTGTTTAAATAACTTATAAAAGGCTTATAAAAGACAGTGTTCACTGCTGTCCCATCTGTACTTCTAGTGGCTATGGGCACAATTCTGTTCACGTGTGCGTAGCGGAGCTGTGTCCTGTCAGCAGGGCAAACCTAACGAGACAATTTCAACACATTAGTGAAGGTTTCATGTTCGATTTTATTTGGTGCCTGAACAGTAAGACTTCAGAGAATTGTAATTTTGCTGGATTGTTCTTTCCAAAAAGCATATTCATGAATGTTTTCCTTATCACTTCTGTCACTTTGTGGTTCAAATTACCATCCAGCATTGCCTGGGATGGGAATGTGCCCAGCAAAATAACTTAGTTTGGCAAGTAGCTTCCCATCTTCTCTATGTTATTTGTATTTAGCATCTTGCTTTCCCTTTTCATGCACCTTTTTAGGGAAAGATGGGATTTCTGTTACTCGCAGGTACCTGCCAGCATTTAGAGTGGAATTTGTGCTAAAGACTGGTGGGATCAGAGCTCAAAACACAGATTTCTAAGTACTTAAGCGATATCAGGTTGGGATATTTTGTGTTCAGAGGCTTCCTTATACGTGGAGATAACCTGCTAATTTTATTTTGAGACTTCTGAATCCCGGATGTTCCCAAATCCCTGTGTTGGCTGGCAGACAAAACCACCCGGTTAGGACAGAAACGTTGACACGTGCAGCATCCAGACTGACTGGGCAGTTACTCCCAACCTCTCCCACTTCTTTTCTATTATAAAAAGAGAAGATTTGTCCGATACCTGTTGCTTTCAGGAGACTGTCTTCAGAATTCACAAACATTGACTTTCATAGAGCATCCCAGGTTTATTTTGTAACAGAGTATCAGAGAAAGTTCATCCTATTGATGGTTCATACAGAAAAGCTATAATGAAATGCCACAAGCGATTTATTATATTTAGGTGTTCTTGGCCTTCTGCCTTTATCCTCCTTGTTGCTTACAGTCTGCATGTTGGGCTATGCGTATTACTGTTATTGGGGAAACTATGTCTTCCAGTTATTTTAAAAGAAAAATGGCTTATCTCACTCTTGCAGCTCTGTGTAGCATTCCCTGAGATCACGTCTAGTTAGTATGTGGCTCTGCACAGTTCTTGAATGGGACAAAGCTTCACTGGTGCATCTTCACTTGATACTGCTCTTTTATCTCTTCATGTGCTAGCTTCTTGCTGAAATAAAGATTTGTAGATTAAAAACCACCACAGTACAGGATAGGACTTTTATACATGTTGTATCTTTAAACACCTGTAATACTTCTTGTTAATGACCAATGCCATTAGGCTGTTTGTCAGTGTTCCACACAGAGATCCTAAGGTTAATCTTGAGTGCAACAAAAATTGTTTCTAGAGTTGTGTGGCACGTGAAAGGTGCTGCTAAGAAACGTGAAGTCTCTCGCTTTTCAAATATGGTGAAGATGAGTTACTGGTACCTGAAAGGCTGAATGCAATCCACAGGGAGAGAAACCCCTTGTTGCTTAGCTATAGGGAGAGAACTTTTTTTAAGTCACTAGAGGGATTTATTACTCAGTTACTGAAGTGGTGGAGGCCTCAAGGGGACTCTGGCATTGCTCATCCTGAATCTTGTTGTGTTGGCCTCTCAGGGCAGCCTTTTGTTAATGTGATAAGTTATAAACAACAACCTGAAATAAGCCTGCTATGGCTTATTCCTTACAATGCAAGAGTAAAAGCTTTTATCAATCTTTCTTTTTTTAGGCCAACGTGATGCTTGAATATGATATTGATGAAGCTCAGGCTCTGTTAGAGAAGAATTTGTCAACAGCCACAAGAAACCTTGATCTTCTAGAGGAAGACCTGGATTTTCTTAGAGATCAGTTCACCACTACAGAAGTCAGTATCCTTTTTTTTTTTTAATTTGCTGGGGAATAGGTGTATGTGAAAGCTAACACACAGGTAATTACCGATTTCCTGACACGTTTTTATCTTAGACTGGCTGCCCTTAAAATTCTGTAGCACACCAGGAACTTAACCTTTTCTAGCAGTGAAACGGGCTATTGTGGTTCCAGTGCTGAGCTGAGGGTTGGTGCGTTAGATGTAGCAAAGCTTGTGTTTGTGATTGGGTCCCCGTGAAACCTACTGCGACAGTTGCAAACCTAGGCTGGGAGTGAGTTGGAAGCGTGGATCGGTGCTGTGGATTGACGGCCAGCTGGCCATTCCAAAGCAAAGCGCCTCTTCCTTCCTCTCTAGAGCGTATGAATATTGTTCTTTGGGCTGTTGCTAATCAGACCAGATTCAGCTGCCGTGGCAATGTTCTCCAAGCAACACAAGCCCTGCTGCAGCAAGCTTGGTGCTAGCTTAGGCATTGCTTAACTTTTTTAAAATTTCTTTATACTATCATGAACCACCTCCAGGGGCATGGGGTTTTTTTAATACTTTCTACTTAAGAACTACTTTAATGATGAGGGTAGCCATCAACAGAAGCATTAGATTTAGTAAATGAAGGCATAACTACTTGTTTTTTCAAGTTGATACTTAAGCTATCTTAGTACTGCAGGAAGTTATGGGTGCCTGAAATAGGCAAATACAGCTGATACGGGCAGGTAGACTGAAATCAGAAGAGAGTAGCTGTAAGTAAAACTACAAGTGTGTTTCTCTGTAATATCTTTTTGGAGGTTTTTAAGTAAATGGTATAAATGCTGCAGTTATTAACAGTTACTAGTATTCCTGTGTGTTAAGGCTTTGCACCAAGTCAGCTCTTTCATTAAATGGTTTCTGTATTGACTGTTACAGGTAAATGAAGGGTGGCCAACTGTATAACCTGCTTTTCCCCCCTTTTTTTTTTTCTTTCTTTCTTTTTTTCTGTTCTGAATGCCCGAGCTATTTCCTTAATTCCACACCCTCAGATATGGCTAGAGTTTATAATTGGGATGTAAAGAGAAGAAACAAGCAAGACCCTTCCAAAAACAAAGCATAGTTTTGCCAATTTTAAATGTGGTTTCAATTTCCAAATATTTTTTATTTAAACACCCCCAAGTTCATTCTTAAGGGACTGAGTTACTTTAAGCATTTCAGTAAATGGTAAAATATATAAAAACTAATGGTGAGCACCATTTTATTTATTTGTAAACTCAAAATTTGGTTTCATGCATGCTTCATGAAATGAATTACTTGAAAAGGCACCACACAGTCCAGCAAAGGACATAGTATTTTGATCAGACCAGTCTGTCATAAATAAATTTCTACCTGAAAGCTTGTCTGAAAAGTTGAGGGGCATGTATGAAATGGAGTCTGACATTTTAGCAGATGAAGGTAATGCAGGGGTTTACTTTTTCATCTCTGTGTACAGCTGATGAAGTTAAAAGTCGACTTGGGCTGGGAAGACACGCAGCTGTAATGTTCTAGGAAACAGGAAAAATACAGTGAAGTCTTGGTTTTTGTTTCAGTCAGTTAATTGGCACCATCAACCTGCAAGCATTCCTGGATATCCGCTTTGGATAAACTTGTTTTTAATAGTTATTGGTTAGTTAACTGCCTGTTACTGAACTCTCAGCACTTTACATACAGTTTGTGACTTGTCTTCAGAGAAGAGTGGCGATTGGAGTAAACAGCACAAGCCATGTCAAGACTGCAGGTGATCTCACCCCGTTCTTTTTCATACATGCGCACACATTGCTCATTTTTGCAAATGCGTTGAACAAGGACACCAAAACGCTGATAGCCTGTAAACAAGAAACCCCCTATTTAGGATCCCTTAGACAAGATGTCCAGTTCCAATGTCTTAACACTCTCAGCCTCCCAGCTGGTGAAACCTGTATTAGATAAGGATGGTTTACTGAAGCGTGACTTCTGGTGTTAACAGGTGGAATATTCTTTTGGTTCTTACGAAGCCTTGCAAGATTGTTGCCTTTTACCTCTGCAGCTTCTTTCTAGAATGAAATGCTCAGTGGTGATGTCAGTGGCTAATATTCACATTCTGTGACTGAGAATACAGGTTTCGCTGCAAAATAAATGCAAATGTTAACCGTTTGATCTTCATGTAAGAAACGATATACCTGTAAATTTTTTGTACTTTTATTTCATGATATTAAAATAGTAAAACTAAACAGTTGTGGCAAACACCTCTTTTTGTGCATCTTTCTTTGCGGGAGAAAGTCAGGAATCTGACGCGTGGTCTTTTCTAATGTTTCCCTCCCTTAATGGGGGGCAGGGGGGTGAAAAAATTCAGTTGAAGCAGCAGACATGAAAAGTGTAGCTGCTGAATACTGGCTTGAATGAAATGGGGAGTGTGAGTCAGCGCATCTGAATTTGTGAGTACAAGCAACTGATTTGACAGCACTGTGGCTGTAAAAGAGTAAGAGCCGCAGGGATGGGCATAAAGCAGGTAAATCCTTCCCGCCGGTCACAGGTAAGTACCTGGGCTTGGCTCATCCACACCTTTCCTGCAGGGTGATACCGTTTGTTCCAGTGTCTTTGGCTGTAGCAGAGAAACATTTACATCTAACGTAGTATTTGAGCAACAGGTATCTGCCGCCTGCTACGCTAGGCTGAACGTGGGGCTGCTCAGGCTGCTGCTCTCCCTTTCTTTTTAAGAGCATCGGCAACGGGAGGAAAGGCAGCTGCAAACGCGTCCCGATTTCTCTTGCAATTTTCTCTTCAGTTTGGATTAATGAGATCCCAACAGGCTAAAGCGTGCTCCCCCCCTCCCTCTGGCTGGCCCTACGGCAGCAATTGCCTGCCTTTGTTGTGCACAATGAAATGACGAGTTAAGCATTTCTGCACGAGCAAAATAAGTAGTGTGTGCAACTGCCAGTGACCTAATGCTGGCTGGCGGGGTGAGAGCATTAGAGCTGGAATTGCTCAGCAGGTCCAAAAGGTATCTGGCTTGGGGGGGATGGGAGATGGCTGTGGCCATCGTAACTCTTGTTTTGGGTGGGTTTTTTGTTTGTTTGATACAAAGTAAATTAAAAAAAAAACAAAACAAAACTCCTAGACAAGAACTCAAGCTTCTCTGTGACTGATCCTTGGCCAGTATTGCTCTGTCCTTTGCTGTTCAGCCTTCGTTACTTGAGTAAGAAGAGAAGGTCAGTTTGCAGAAGCTGTTCTAGCTACTGTGACACTAGTCCTGCCTGCTGCTGAGAAGGGCCTCCTGGAGGGGGTAAGGCTGGTTTTGGCTGCTTTTTGGTTTTGTTTTGGGGTTTTTTGGTTTTTTTTGGAATGGCCAGTGTTTCTGTAGTTGCACTGGTTTCTCTCAGCAAGGTAGTTGGCTGGTTCTGAAGATCTAAGCAGTGGGCCTTCAGAGAAAAATGTATAGCGGATACTGTTGCAAAGAGCGCCTGTTTATTGTTGAGCCAGACCATGTTAGACTTTCAGTTACGGCTGCCGTATAGAAGTGGTACAGGTAGTAGCTGGCTTACTGATAAAGAATGGGGAGGGGGAAAGGAAAAAAAAAAAACCACCAAAGTTTCTTTACAAGTTTTGAATTTCACATTATCACATAGTAACCATTTTGCTAAGTACAAGCATATTTTCAGTCACATACAGACAGCTAAATACAGCATTATTTTCACAGTTCGTTACAGTGCATAACAGAAAGCGAGGAAAGTGTATAGTATGCTTTTATTCTGGAGGTTCTGAGCAGTTTCAATCTAACATGCAGATTGTTTTTAACATGTGGTAGAGACCACAGAAAGTTAGCTTTTTCTTTTTTTTTTTCTTTTTGTCCTAGAGTAAAAGAGCTCCTGACCTTTATCCTGTGAAAGGTATCACCTTCTGATTTCTCTAAGTCCCTCTTGCACTAGAAGTCAAAGCATTAAAACCAGTTGTTAGAAAAGAATTCTTAGCATATCCTATAAGTTCTTCATCTTAGAAAAAACATTCCAAATTTTGTACAGATGAATCTACATTTCCTATATTTTAATAAGCTGTCTAGAAAATGCAAGGAATTAGAAAAAGATGTAGATAATGATTTCTCTATCATTTAATATAACCATTCATTACCTCTAAGTAGTTAAGACTGCGTACATTTTCTTCTGTACTGTTCCTCTTCAGAATTACAACGCTTGTCTTTTTAAATTGAAGACTTAATCTGAAGGCCTGAATGCACTTACTGATTTAGGCTTTCTGGAATTTCTCTCCGGGAGCAGTAAAGGGGAATGTCCAAAACCCATTAAATAAAATATTGGTTGTCTCGTGAAAAGTGATCTTTCCCCTGCTGGCCAGGTTCCTGCACAGAGAATTACAGAATTTTACTATTGCTAAAACAGCGTTTGATCCAACTTCTAACTGCCACTGATGCAGCACTCCAGCTCTGCCCTTGAGGACAGCCGCTACCCTCAGCGAGGCAACCCAAGACACACCCTGAAGGACCAAAGCGGTTGCTTGGCGGACTTGCCGCTCAGAGAATGAAGAAACCGACCCTTTTGTACTTGTTTGTCCTTGCCTTTGTGAAAATACAACTAACAGACCTGCTCCGAGCAAACCTTGTGCTCTCCACTGGCGTCAGCCCACGAGAGCCCATGGCAGCCAAGCTCCTCTGGCGCTCTCTGCATCAATCTTCTCCAGCTTTGCTTACCTAGAAAGAGATTTTGTAAAGGGACTTCTTTTTTTTTTTTTTTCTTTTTTTTTAATCTTCAGGGTACTCAACTCGACCACAACTGAATCTGCCTGGAATTCACTGGGCTTTAGCACAAGGTTTTTGATACGTTTACAGCCTATTCAAGAGCGATCAGGGGTTAGCAGTTGACAAGCTTACTGAAAAGCGCTAGACCATTGCCACCTCTCCCTTCCTCTAATTTGCTCCCAGTGCCCTCCCGGCAGATGCAACACTGCTGCTCCCCTGCAGAGCCCAGGAACTGAAACTGTTCCTAGAACACTGAAAGTAAAAATGGTGTTAATTTTCAGAGTTTTGGTTGTCGGGTTGGGTTTGTTGGGTTTTTTTTTACAGCTTTAATATGGCAACCACAGGTTTTTTTCTTCATACAGACCTGCCCATGTGCTGCAAACCATGAGAACGGGTTCAAAGGGAGAAATAGTCTGAACTCAACAGCAATCAAGAAGACCCACACTTTTATAGATGGGTAACTTAAAAAGCTGTAACAAGTATTTTATTCTTCTCTACTTAGAGGCCTAAACTCAAACACCAGATGCTTCCTGTGGTTTTTACCTAATCCCACCTTCCTGCCCATTAGCAGTTTGGTGTATAAAGCTTGCAAACTCGAGTTAAAAAAAGAAAAGTCACTATAGTTTCGTTTGTTTGCTTTTAATAGGCTGAACTTCCCTAGTTTGCTACAGGAGCACAGTTACCGTGCTGCACTTCAAAAGCTTAAGTTAAAACTTAGTGGAAACAAAGCTTCTAAGTGATGAATGGCATTCCCAGAAAACATCCACCTACATACAGCTTTTGTAACATGGCTACCATCCCATGATGACCAACCTGAGACGGATCCTCTTTTGTCAAATTAAAACATGGAGGAAAACAAATTTTACTCTTGAGCTTGTCTTGTGGCTTTCCCTTCCACCTGCTCAGACACTTCTGTTGTGTGGTCCTCCTTCCCAGTGCTAGTTCTCTTCTTCCACAGATGCCAAGAAAGAAAATGACACTTTAACAGCAGAAAGTACTGATGGAAGCTGTTGCTTTCCATGCTATTTAACTTCTTTAAAAGCAAATTCACCTTTTAGGATGTCTGATGCACCTGAGTTAAGCTTTTCAAGTTTTTTATTTTGTTGGGTGTTTTTTTTCCCCCCCTCCTTTCCATTCCGCCTTGTGACCTGGCTGGTAAGACACCCAAAAGGTCAGCACAGTGCTGTTAGCAAGACAGAAATGTTGGTGTGTCCCACCTGGCTGCAACACCCCAGCCTTAAGATACAACATATGAGGACATGGTTCTCTCTTTATGCTCTTGATCACTTAATTCTATTGGAAAGCCCTGAACTCAGGGCACTTTCAAGGTACTCACCTAAGCAGTAAATGCATAAAAATGCATTGAATAATTACTACTGGAGCAGGAGTTGCCACTACTTAGAATCCCAGTTCAGCACAGCAAGAAAGCCCTATTGGGGGGGGGGATAATTTAAATTTTAATTACCAATCAAATAACTACAGTTTTCCTCTAAATCCCACAGAATATTCTTTGCTATCGAACTAGCTTCAAGAACATAAGAAAGAAAATTCGGAAGTGTGCATACCATGTCAGTAAACTTTTCCTGTGGAGTTCGCCTTATGAGGAAACGGTATCTGTGCTGCCTTTACACCTTCCTGGTAATAAACAGCTGACACAAACGAAGATGTCCTCTTTCTTTCTCTCTGTCTGCCCATTTGTCATACTACTAAAGTATCCATACTGTGGCTTCAATACCCAGCACGGAGCTATGGATTTACTTAAAAGAGGACATGTACAGTACCCTGGCATGTGCCAGCCCATTCAGCGCTCTGCATACTCTCTCCTGTCTTGTGCAGCCCCTCATTTCTGCTTCCTGTCTCCTTACAACATCTACATGCACCCTCACTCACTCTCCTTTAGGTTTGTAGCCCCCAGTTCTGAAAGGTTATTTGGAACAGAACATTTCTTTCCGGGGTCTGTTCTGGTGTCCAAAACAACGTGGGAGGCTGTTCTCAACGGGAGTGTTGCTCTCCCTTCTGTCACACTGAGTTCACTTAGTAAAGTACGTTTGGTTAGTAGAGTTCATCACCACTTGCCTCACTAGAAGAGCTCAGCACAAGCATCGCCTATCTGATTTCACCACTTCTTCTGAAGAGTGCACTACGTTTGGGACAAACCCGCTCTTTACCCCTTCCCATCCCTCCTGGATTGAAATTTCCCCCCTTTTAACAAGCTCATATATATCTCGAGTCAGATCAGTGAAGGCCTTCTCCACGTTAATGGCATCCCGAGCTGAGGTCTCAATGTACTTCATACCATATGCAGCAGCCAGTTTCTCAGCCTCGTGCCTGGTGACTTGCCGCTGTGTGTCAAGGTCACACTTGTGACCTACCAAAACAAAGACGATCTGGTACGGCTGGACGTGCACCTTGGTCTCCTCCAGCCACTCGTGGACGTTCTGGAAGGACCTGCGGTTTGTAATGTCAAAGAGGAGGAGTCCGCCAACCGAGTTCCTGTAGTAGGCTCTGGTGATGGACCTGGAAACGAATGAGCCACAACAAAAGTATAAGATACAGCTGTTTGAGAAGAAGTGCAGAGTGAGTTTCATGTGGGGATTTGTTTGTTTGTGTCTTCTGATTTTTTTTTTCTTAAGCCCAATGTAGCCCTTCTGAACATAAATCTTTGTTTAAGAAAGCAGCATTACCACCACCCTGTCTACCCTGCAGAATACAGGGCAGAAAAGCCATTCAGGCAATGTCTTATCACTTTTAGCTTGTGCTCTGTAGAGCTTGTCATTCAAAAACTAATCTTGGCTGAAAGATTTCATCCTTGGGTAACTGCCCCACTGATTTATTACAGCTCTGTTCAAAATCCCCACCACCATTTTTGGTCTCTGTTTTCTATCATGGATTTCTGTATGCCCTTTGCTGTTAGTCTGAAGAGTCCCGTCCCCCGCCATGTAAGTTCTCTGAATACCTTGTCTAATCCATTGGTTTAGAAGCGCTGTAACAAATTAAAGGATTCACCTGAAACCAAACACCCACTCTCTGACAGATACATAAAAGAAGGAGGCTACAGATTTGGAAGGCAGACCATGGGGTTGTAGCTCCCCTCCATTCACCCAGGGCCTTGGCACAGGGACGTCCACCGACCCCCTACACTTTCTCCCACTACGGCACCGGTCAAAATGACATTACAGCTAACGTGCTAACAGGAGCGGCCAGTCTGACCTCCCGAGTAACGCAACGATGCAACAGCTTCCTAGGGGAATCTGCATTACTGTTGGTCTTGTTCCTGCCAAATACTGACAACATTAAACAGTAACCAAAAAGACCTTCGAACCACAGGCTGAGAAATGGAGCACATCATCTTCCGCAACTTTTCTGAGCAAGGGCCGACTTCAGCACAGCCAGAAGCAGCGCAGGAAACCAGCTAACGCAGGGCGATGGAGCGAAGCCGAGACCATGAGGCTGAGCAGAGCTACAGTTCAATGACTACTACACGTGGAAAAACCAAGAACCTGTAAAACTGTGGTGTTTCTGCAAAGTCATAGATTCATTCTAAATCCAGAAGCAATGATCGATTTCAGTCCCTGGAGAAATTCACACTCGGGCCTGAACTTTCCTTGCCGGGAAAATGTACGCACTGCTGCATTTTTACCTTGGGACAAGTCCTTTTTTGGACATGCAAGACTCTTGTCAGGGGTTATTTGGTCCTGTAGCATGTGTATCTAGCGAAACTGCCCCAAGAAAGGATGAACTAGAGTTTTCAAGGATTGCTTTATCAACAGACATGCAGTGATGGGTGAAAGCCCACAGCCAAAACTGAAGAAAGCCAGAAGAGGGGGAAAAAAAAGACAGTTGGCTGCGTTTGGATAATTTCTCCTCTCCCAATTACCTGGCTGAGGGACAACAGTAGCTCTGCACATTTGGCACTGAGGGAATTAGATCTGCCTTTTGCTAGCTAGCCAGCTGCAAACAGATACTGGCGCTTTGAATTCACCCCCACGCTGTCACAGGCATTTCTGCTTCTCCCTTGTGCTCCGTGCCATCAGCCCTGGCTCCTCCTGCCAACATCAACAATGCCTCAGGTACTTCTGAAAGACATGACAGGATCTAAGCCGAACGCTGCTTTGAGGTAAAACTAGGTGAAGGTCTCAGTGCCTTTTCTTAAAGCCTTTTGTACACACCGTTTTCCTTACCGACCTGCAGGAAGCAAACTATATTGCCTTCACACTGCACGTCACTCCCCAATTCCCGTCCAAGACTCCGACCTTCCCTCCTCCCGCCATGCTCATACGGAGCACTACGGGGATTTGCACCTATTTTGGCCAAGTTTTAACATAAAGGTATCGCCTCTGTCTGGGAACTCTCCCCTGCTCTGTACCCATGGTGGGGACTCTTGTACCCGGGGTCCGTGCCTGTTTGTTCAAGTCTTTCCCTCTCAGCCGCGGGAGAGCTGCTGGCTGGAAGGAAACAGCTCTTCTGTAGGTGGTAGGACACAGTTGCAGGGAGTGAGGGCTGCACATGCTTTTGCTTTTGTTAGCGTTACACAACATCACGTTTCAGACAAGGAAATCACAGCATCGGAGCAACCAGAGATGGGCAAAACCTGCTGGATCCAGGAAGAACTGGACCCTGCTCTTCTACAGCTTCAAAGCAGCCTCAACACTGCCCCAGGCAGCACGTTTCGGGGCCTGATCTGGCAAAATAGAGTGGCATGTGCTTAACTGTAATTTAAGCCTTGACTGCACGGAAAT
Organism: Gymnogyps californianus; assembly: GCF_018139145.2. NCBI lineage: Eukaryota > Metazoa > Chordata > Aves > Accipitriformes > Cathartidae > Gymnogyps > Gymnogyps californianus. The sequence continues at coordinate 20,152,528 of NC_059479.1, forward strand.
TGCTTCTAATTTATGGAGACTGAAAGAGCTCACAACGGGGGTCAGGAAGAGCCGAAATGCAGCACAGCTGCAGACCAGGGAATGCCAACAAGGTGTCCTCAAAATAACTACAGTGGTTTCTTTCTTGTGGGACAGCTGTTAAACTATGCAAAGCAGACTGGAAATGCTCAAATCGGAGAACTCTGTGAAAAAGCGGAGCTCATTCTTACAAATTTCCTTCTCAACAAATTCCCTCTGCTACGACAAAAAAGTTTAACGGTTCTGGAGAGCACCTGCACCATCATGCTTCTTGCCAATGCCCACAAGTCTGAGAGGCTTCAGCTTCCTCCAGTAATATTACATCTTGCCTTTTGTCAAGAAAAATAGCTTGCAGGAGGAGCCCAAGAGCCGCTGTCTTTATGGGGCACAATTTGTCACAGGGCTAATGGTGATTTGAAAGGGATAAACACAAAACAGACTTTTTGCCTGCTTTTTTTCATACTTCAGAGTGCACCGTAAAGGCACCTGGGTTTGCTCAGTTCCCTCTAGCTTTTCACATTGGGAATTTAAGTCTGCACTTTGGCAAGGGCATTTCAAAGTTGCACGATGTGTTTTTTTACATCACTCACTGTTCCTGGCCCTTACACTTTTCCTGCCTTTGAATGCTGCTGCCCATCGCAGCAGTGCAGCCTGCCCTTGTGCTGAAGGTCGCCTGCTCATCATGCTTACAACCTGAGCGCCGAGCCGGGTCAACCACCAGCACTAAGGGTAAGCAGCCTCCGGGGCCCCAAACTTCCTAATGTGGAAAAGAAAGGAAATTGAAGCCATCCAACAGCTTTTGCTCTTCACAGCAAAGGCAGAAGCAGGAGAGGGCACCCAGGCGTGTTTTCTACAGACCTCAGCCCGAGATCCAAAGCTGGAAGCTGATGCAACTGCAAGCTAAAGCACCTCCTCTCTCAGCAGAATAAAGCACCAGCTCCTCGCCCTGAAAGGCTGCAAGGTAGCAGAAGAAAAACCTGTCAGTGGATAAGGACCGACTACTGCACATCCTGGGCCAGACGCCAGCGCCACAGATGCGAAGGAAGGTGGTGAGAGGGGTGGGGGTAGGGGAGGTTTCATCTCTTGAATGAAACCAAAACATTCCTCAGGCGAGTCATTACAGCACAGAAGTAGAAGCTATGTGAAGCTGCACAGAGTCGTGGAGCAAGGAAAGTGCTCCCGGAGGGAGCAGGATGAAAGAGCAGACGAGGGTTAAAGATGCATGAAAAATATAAGCAAACAGGAGGCAGGGAGCTGAGGGTACACTCACACCCCTTCCAAATGAGCACCGTCTGAGCAGCGTGTGTCCCGTGACAACACCAGACCCCTGTTCAGCTGGGGCCGAGCCTGCTCCAACCATGACTGCTGTTTTCACCATATAGTTCGGTGGGAAACTCTAGCACGGTCCCACATGCCACCTTTATTTTTCCTCACCGAGTCTTCATTTACTATCGCTTAACCTCTCAAATTGTTTGTGCCCGTGCAGCGCTCAGCGTGGCACGCTCCAGAAAGCGCCCGTCATCCCTGCACAGCCACAACCAAGGGTTTGTCCCGGCCTTTCTCCGTCCTACGGACAGAGCTCAGCTCTGCCGTCGCTGCAGAGAATCAAACCACATATTCCATTGCATTTAGCGAGCCTAAACGTCAAGTGCGTTCCGCTATGAAACATCCTGGTTACTGCCTCTGCACCAACGGGGAGCAGGCGCTTTCCCTGCCGAGCTGCATCCTCGGATGCACAACTCCTCGCTCACGGCTGCCGCGCAGGGCCGGTAAACATCCCCAAAGCCCAGCGCTGCCTTCGGGCTCCCTCTCCCTCCCCAGCGGCAGCGAGGTCGCTCCCTACACATCCTACACATCCTACACCCCCTACACGCGGCCATTTGGGGGGGGGGACACACACAAATCCCCGGTACACAAGGCGGTACGCTTCCCCGGCGCGTTTTGGGGGCAGCGCTGCAAAAAAAAAAGGGGGGGGGGGGAGCACAAGGCGCAGTTTGACTTTTCTTTGTCTCATTCGCCACACGTCTCATCCGGCGGTGCGGGGCCCCCCCCGCACACGAGGAGGGCGCCGGCCCCAGCCCCGCAGCTCCCGGCCCCGCGCCGCGGGAAGGGCCGCCCCGCCGGCAGCCCGGCCCGCCCGGCCGCCCCCGCCGCCGGTCTCACCGGAACCGCTCCTGCCCGGCCGTGTCCCAGATCTGCAGCTTGATCCTCTTGCCCGGCTCGATCTCCACCAGCCTGGAGAAGAAATCCACGCCCACCGTGGGGTCGGAGATCTGGGCGAAGCGCCCCTCGGTGAAGCGGCGGATGAGGCAGGACTTGCCCACGGTGGAGTCGCCGATGACGATCAGGCGGAACTGGTAGAGCCAGATGGCCTCCATGCTGCCGCCGCCCGCCTCAGCGCCCGCCCGCCGCCGCGCCGCCCATGCCCGGCCCGCGGGCCCGGGGGCGGCCGCCGCCGCCGCCGCCGCCGCCGCCGCGCCGCTCGCCCGCAGGGGGCGCGCCGGCCGGGAGGCGCCGCGCCGCTAGGCCGGGACCGCGGCGCCCCGGGGGGGGCCGGCGGCGGCCCGGGCCTGGCCCCCGCCGCCGGGGCGCGGGCGGGCCGGCCCCGCTGTCTGCGCCGCGGCCGCGCCGCTCAGGCGGGTCCCATCGCGGCCGGCGCAGGCCCCTGCCCGGCACCCCGCCGCCCCGTCACCGCCGGCGCATCCCGCCGAGCCCCGGCCCCGCCGCCGAGGTGCTGCGCGGACCGCGGGGCCGGGCGGGCGCCGGCCGCCGCCTCAGCCCTGCCGGCGCGGCCCCGAAGCCGCGGCACCGGCGCTGTGGGGCCCGGCCGAGGGTCGCTCCCCCCCCCCGCTCCTCCGCTGCCGCGGAGCCCGCTCTCCCCGCAGCGCCGCGGCGGCCGTTCCCTGCGGCTGCAGCGCCCCCGCCCCCCGCCGGTGCCGGAGCCGGAGCCGGTGCCGGGCTGCGGGATGGAGGCGCGGCCGAGCGCGGGGCGCGCCGTGATGCAATGGCGGCCGCGCTCTACCGCACTGCCGGGAGGAGCCGCCACCCCCGAAACGCGGCCGCTGCGGGAGCCGGGCGGGGGCGGGGCGGGGCGGGACCGTGCGGGGCGGCGGGGGTGGCCGGGGGGAGCCCGGGGCTGAGGGGATCCCCAGGGGCTGCGGGGAGCCCGGGGCTGAGGGGAGCCGGGGGCTGAGGGGATCCCCAGGGGCTGCGGGGAGCCCCGGGGCTGAGGGGAGCCCCGGGGCTGAGGGGGACGTGAGGGCGAGGGGAGCCGTGCCGAGCCCAGGGCCAAGGGGGAGCTGGGGGGGCCAGGTGCACCCCAAAGCTAAGGGGCGCAGGCCAAGGCTAACCCTTCTCGGCTCTTCCCCCGGGCAAGGGGGATCGAAGGGCGCGCAACATCTTCCCGTGTTTTAAACCGGAGTCTCATTTCTGGAGAGATTCAGGCTCCTCAGCACTGCGTCGGGGGCTTTGTTCCCATTGACATCTAACGGGGGGAGCCCAAGTGCTCCTGGCACTTTTGGAAAGCCTCCGCACCGCTGCCCTGGGCACTGGCTCACCTGCACCGTCCGAGCCTTGTCTGGAAAGGGGCAACGGTAATAGTAAGGTATCTTACTAACAGACTCATGAAACCCTGCATATTCACATGCACACACACACAGAGATACATATATGTGTGTGTGTATATATAGTATGTGTATATACATATATGATGTGTGTACAGTCTCAAAAATGAATAGTTACAGACATTAAATACCCAGCAACTTAAACACCACGAATCTTGACAAATCCATTTTCCCTGGCTCCGCTTGAGCGGGTTCTCGGCTCTGCAGGGCGAAGCGCAGCGTTCAGGAACCCGAGCGGCAGCGAACGTGGCGCAGCGTCTACACAGATACCTCGGATTGTAAGTCCCGGTTCCGACCGGGCTGTCCCAAACCCGGCCTGTCCCAAAGGGCTGGCGCCGCGCACCGCCATAGCAGCGCCCGGCCGCACGCGCCTGGCTCCGTGGGGTACGGCTGAGCTCGAGCGCCTGCTTGTTCAGCACTTGCCAGAGCAGAGTTTTGATCTCTGGAAGGGAAAACGAGCGTGTATGTTATTAAAAACAGTGACTAAAATGTGTGTATTAAGTCAAACAAACAAACAAAAAGGACTACTGATGCTTTTTTTAAATTTATGAAAGCGTTGGTGTTTTTTTCTAAATAAAGATGGTTTCATTAAGAGCTCCACCTGCATGACCACTATTGAAATAAACACATTCACAGGGGCTATTATATTCATTAGATCCTCAAAAAAAGGACATTTATATACGTATGAGGTAGTTAGGCAGCTTGCAAATTGGACTAGGACATTAGAGAGACCATTTCAAGTCTTGAGGAATGAATGGCAAGGAATTTTTTCAATATCCTTCGAAATATATTTATTAAAAAATAACAACCCCAAAAGATCCTATTTTAACATACCTCAGGACAGGAAAGAAAACTGATGAAGCAATCCGCACAGCAACAGAAACAGTGCAACAGAAAAATATTAAACCTATAAATCCAAGTTAGCAGTACATTAACCAGTGACTCATTGCCAGCGATGCTTTGTGGGGATCTGTTGCACTTTACCGTATGATTTCTGAGTATTCGATGCCCATTAGTTCAAGCCCACAACGAATTGTGGTTGCTCTCAGCTGTTTGTCTCTCCTCCCCGTGCACTCGCGCACACACAGTCGCTCCATTCCCTTTCTTCCACGGGTCTGACTGCGCTCAAAGCAGGCACGAGGCACTCAGTAACACAGCCTGCAAGCCAACCATCAGCGGCATCTCCAGGAGGTAGCATCTCGAGGCAGAGGTGCTGGTGGACATTTCATGGCAGCGGCCTGAGCTACGACAGGGAGCAGCCGAAGCACCCTGATTTACAGGGCTGTGAGGAGCCAAGGAGAGCACCAAGGGGTGGGCTGGTGCCCAGCAGATGCTGTCGTAGCTAGAGGAATTCCTGGAGCATCAGGGATCTGTTTTCCCTAGCAAATAAACCCACAGGATCCTGTGATGCAGATATTATTTTCATCTTCTCTGAACACATGCATATAGATGAACACACGCTGCGTGACTAGGCAGCCATGATATTAATTAGCAGCAACTGAGAAGGTAGGAGAAAATGAGATCCTCGGAGAGCCTTTGTTCTGGTACCGTTTTAGAAAATGGAAAATCTGGTGTCTGAAAGAGAGAGAGACAGAGAGTAACCTAGATTTGATGCAAAAGCAGGTTTGTTGGCTGGGGACAGGACAGCAGGTGCTGGTGAGAAGCCGCGGGAGCGTGCGCACTGACGGCAGCGCTTGGAGCAGCCTCCGCGGGTTGTCGGCAGCCCCGAACCACGAGCAACCCTTCAGCCCTCCTTCCCATGGGCCCGGGGGCGATGCCAGGGGGCCCCTTTCTCCTCGCGGCTGCTAGCGCTGGGGGAGAGCTGCCTGAAAACCACCTCAACACGGGCCAGGGCAGGGCTGAACCCATGCTGGCACACAGGGGCCGAGCTCTTGCATCTGCGGGCAGCACCGGTGGGACTCCACAAGCAGGGTCCAACCCAGCTGCCGGCGCTGCCTCGAGAGGCCGAGGGGAGCTCCCGTGCAGGCAGCGCCGCCGGTACAGCCCTGCACTGCGTACGGCCAAACGTGGGTTAAAGCCGTTCCCAAGGGCCGCCTATGCCCACCTGTGCGTGCAGCTGCTGCACAAGGTGAAAAACATCCATGCATCAGCCACCGAAGTGGGTATTTTGTATTTAGTAAATTTATTTTAAGGCAGGAAGGCTGGGACAAAGAGGGGCGAGGGCTGGAGAACAACTCCCTTGTTACCCTGTGCTGCCTGTAGTCTCTATCCCAGAGTGACTAACTTGTAGTCACTAACTAACTAACACGTCCTTGTAGTGTTAGACGATGAAGCCTGAATCAGATAGTTAGGAGGGGCTTTTGCGAGCCCAGTTCCAACCCATTTCAGGCTGGTGGGTGGTGAGCGCCGTGTGTGTTCCAAATGGCTGGAACTGCTGCCATGCAACCCTGCATTAAGAGCCCGGCGCCAGCCTCAGCAGTCCGTGCGGCTGGGGCAGGATGGTTTCAGGGCAGGCAGCTCCTCTCGGGCAGGAGCTCTCTGCCACGAGGCCCAGGCTGACTGTGGCTGGGCCACAGACAGAGAAGGTACTGAGCCATGGTCAGGGATGGCTAGGAGTCAGACACACTCTCGGACCCCAGCACTGAGGGTTCCTTCCCTGTAAATAGTTTGCCATTCAGTTGTAGTTAGTTTTTCTCCAAAACCAGCCAGTACCCTTTACACCCCGTAGCTGGCAGCTGGAGGCTGAAGCCATCTCCAAGCCCATGGCAGCACTACGAGGAGGAGAGTGCATCAGCGCGGCGCACACCATGCAATTTTAATGCCCTTTCAGTTTCCAAGGATACAAAAACCAATCAATCATCAGCCACAGTCCCTCACTGCGGGGCTGGCTGCACAGGAGCTGCCCGAGATGGCCCGTGCCTGCGCCCTGGCCTGGGAAGGTGCAGCGATCGCAACACACTGGTGAACCAGAGCACCCGAGCCCACAGGCTGACATCCCCGGCCCTCACGGGTTTTGTATCCCAGCCCCACGCCCAATGGAGCTGCTCATCACCGTAGAGATAAACTGCACCCAAAAGTGGAGCCCTGCAAGTGTATGCTAGCAAACAGGCCAGAGACCAGTTATTTACTGAAAACAGTTACGGGCCACACACCAGGGTGACGGGAGTGGTGAGAACGGGGCTGGCTAACCACACGTAGCAAACAATTTATTAGCTAGTTCCAAAAAACATCCCTGTTAAATTAGGCCTGTCCAGGAGATGTGACATGGAGACAGATTACACTGTTGACAGGGATGTGATTGCACCCATGACCTGCTAGCTGATGCGTGCCACTGTAAAACCCAGGACAGAGGGAAGGTATTAAGCGAATTAATGTTTATTATTTATAGGATGCCCACAGTTAAGTCAGGGTGGTGCAGACAAGCATAAAGCCAAGGGCACCCCACGGTGCTCAGGAACTGACAGCCCAGCTGACAGCAGGCACTGGGAGCGTAATTTACGACTTTGTGACGAGGTGACAGCCTTAGAGCCTCCACCAGCAGCAGCAGGAGGGAAGCACAGGCAGGGCTGAATGCCAGGAGGCACATGGTGAAGCTTCTGTCCCACCTTGGTTTTTGGCTGGGCTGAAGTGCCTTTTGTAGCGGTGGACTTCTGTGGCAGACTGGCAGTCTCTGTCCCCAGGCAACTTGTCTAACCTCCCTCCCCAAACGCCAACCTGTCGGCAAAATGCTTCTAGTGAGCAATGGAGTACTGCACACCAAGGCAGCTCCAAGCATGCTGGCTGGGCTTCCAGGGGTGGCATCCTGCAGAGGTACCACTGGTCCCCCAGTGTCACACTGGGATCAAATCAAAAGCAGTAGAGCAGACACAGGCTTGATAAATATAGTCATGGCTGAGTGATGCTGGCTGTCCCATTAATGGTCCCCCATTAATATATGAACACATTAACTAAAAGTCTCTCCTACACTAGGTGTCCAGGCTCCTTCTGTAGCCAGCAGAGAGAGGCAGGAACATCTTAAGAGCTATTTATCCCACTCAGCTTGATGGGATGAACCATCTTCCACCACCACTGCTCTGTCCCTTGGCTGTAGAGGAACAAGGGGCCCAGCACAGAGCAGCTGCCTGACCTCAGACAGTTTGAATTGCCCCATCCTCCGAGCAGGAGGCTCTGCCTCCTCCCAAGGAGCTTAACAACGCCACAGAGACGGGGCTGCAAAGCCAGCCAGGATCCGTGCCAATGGGAGAATGCGGGAGAGATACAAATGCAGAGAAACTTCAGAAATAACCAGAGAAGCCTCTTGAGTCAATAGCAGTGCTCCAGGGCAGCGTTAGTATTTGCTTTGCAACCTGAACGGACGGGGGAGATTAAACTCTTGTACAGTGTGATCCACGTGGGCGGACGTGCACAGAGTGTAAGCTTGTCCCTGCATCCCTGCAAGTGGCAGGGCCACCCTCTGGTGCCACCCAGCACCCACATGACTCAGCCTCCAGCCCCAATGGCTTGCACACGCGAGCAAGTCAGCTGGGTTTTTGAAGAGACGTAAAACGTTTGCAAAATGTTTCCCTGTGACAATAAATTAAACGTCAGCTCATTACCATGGGATGGCTTACTCCAGATGCAGCTCCCCGCGTCTTATTTCAGATTACGATCACATTAAAATGGTCATGGGTTGGCCGATCAAAAAAGGGGGGCTCACCATCGAGAGATCATTATATCTGCCTGAGTCTGCCTGAATCCAAGAACAGGTCCTCCACCGGGAATATTATGTCCTTGCAGCTGTTCAAGTCTTCCCAGGAAGGGAACAGGATCTGCTCAGAGCAAATAGAAGCCATTACAATCAGGATAAATTAGTAATGGTGAGTGGGAGAGAGAGGAGGAGAGGAAAAGAGGTTATTGTGATTTTTCTTCCTACAGACCGGGTGTCTGAGCTACTTACATTGCTAGAAAACAGCTCCCTAGCTTCCCCTCTGAGTCCAGAGCTCAGACTGCTTGCTTACAGCTCAAGAGCTACTTTGGATTGTTAATAACTAGCAGAATGGCATTACGGGTTGTTAGATGCATGAAATCTGATTTCTGTTCCTACTGTCACCGTCTCAAGTTTAGCAGCAGCACAGGCAGGTCTGTAGAGTAAGAAAAGGCAAAATACACTTGCATTTGCTCTGTTCAACACCGCTAAACACATGCCTTTTTATGAGAAGCTGCAACGCCTGTTGAGGACTAATTGTGGGGGTCTTTAAGGTGCTGCAGGGGGTAGGACTGTGGCTCTGTGCTGTTGTATATTTTCCAAGTAATTTGCTAAACCCTGACTGCAATTCTGGAAAAAAAAGGAAAACTGACCAGCAGAAATGCCTTCATACTCACGACTCCTTCCTTTCCTCCTAAAACGATCTATGAAAGCAGGGCTGGTTTAGCTAGTTTGGGTCTACAGTGGAGGCTGGACTGCCGCAGCCCAGAGACAAGTCCAGCCGTAATATGATTTTACAGCATTTTAAAAAGAAAATATCGGCCTGCTTAAGTGAGCACCTATTTCAGGTCGCTTGCAGGGAAATGACTGTACCATCATCGGTCCCTCTCCAGCAGGAATGCTAACCGGAGCCCTCCGGCACGAACCTGGTGTGACCAGCAAACCTGGCAAGCTCAGACTCTGCTCCTGTTTGTGTTTTTCCACTCCTCCCACGATGCTGCTGCCTGCCGACATCTTCACCCAACTTCATTCAGATTTTACTGTCTGATTTGAGGCATTTCAGCTGAGTGAATGGGAAATTAATGCAAAACCAAAAGGAGCTTGGTCTAGGGCTGCTGAACTCCTGCGGGGCCCCTGGAGGCGACATTTCCAGCTCTCCACCATGCCCATCCTTCTCTCAGAAGAAAGAGATCTCATACAACCCATTAACACTAATTTCTCCATGGGCCTCCTGGAAGCCAACGCTCAGTTTTTGTGCTGCTGTGAGCTGACCCAGCACCCTCCAACCAACCAATGTGTTCAGAACGGTGGGAGAAGCTGGTAAATGCCCCAAAAGTGGGAACGGCCACCCTGCTCTTGCCTGCTCTTGCTCAAACCTCATTGCTACAAATCAGCCATCTCCTGCTCACGACAGGCCAGGAGCTGGTACTGCAGTACCAAAACACACTCAGAGTCCTCCTGTGGCCCCACAAACTTCACCCTGACCCTCACTGGGAGAGCTGCTCCTCATGGCAGAGCCACCGGTACAAGGAACCTCCCAAAAAGTGCAGCCCCTGGGAAAAAGTGGCTGCTCCTGGCTGACCCCATGGGCAGGGACTTCTGTTTCAAGAGCTTTCCACAGGTCAGTAGGATCTTGCGCAGTAGCGATGCTGCTGAGAGCAGCACGGCCCCCGTAACGCATACCTTACAGCGTCTTTGCAAACATGCTTTTGCATCGTGCTTTACAGTGAGCTTCCCAATGTCTTCTGACAACCTTTGCGACAGCGCAGAGAGGAACATCTCCTCCCGGGCATCTGTTTTAACAGTAACAGCAGATGACCAGGACACCTGAGGGGTGGAAAGGAGGCAGGTGGAAAAGGATTAAGCCATGAAAGATATTAAAGTACATAACAGCCAACTCAAACAAACAACCAAACCTGGTGCTGAATATGCTCACTCTTAGTTATCAGGAACTGAAGTGTGTTTATTTATTCAGTTTTTGATACACCGGTCTATTCGATACATTTTTTGACTTAATTTAACAAGCCTGCAAAAATACAGCATTTCTTATTTCACTAGATCATGTTATTACATGGGTTTATTTAGCCAGCGTAATTTTCTCCCTGAATCTCCATAGTACTTCAAATTTTTTTCCTGTCTTGGTGAAGGATAAAGCTGAGCAAATATTTAGTAATGGATAATTAATTCAACCACTTCTTTTCCATCTCCTCTGAGACACTCATTCACTGGATGTTGTTCAAGATTCAACAATTCTTTCTCTCTTTTCTTTAGCTAGCTTCTAAACTATTTTCAATAGTTTCTGATACCTGTAATATGAACAGTTTTGAATGGACATAGGCCACAGATTGTATTTGCCTGATGGGGCAGAAATACTTTCTAGACTCTTGCTTTCTCTCCTTTTTTTTAACTTGTAAGGTTCCCGAGAAAAAGTTATATACATAAGGCATAAACTCCAAGGAAGCACATTCACTCTCAAATGCAGAACACTGATGGAAAGCGGCTGCCCAACTCTACTGTAGATACTGAGGTTTGTCTTTTATATTAAGAGGGTAGTGCCTAAGGGTCCCAGCCTGCAACCTAGCATTTCATAGGCCTGCTCACTCCCTGGGGTCACTTCTGTATCCAGCAAGAGCTCAGTGACCGCAGTCGGCTCCTGCCACATCGCTGGTACCTGCATGCTCGTATTCAGGGAAATGCAAGACATAAAACACATTTACTATATGCATGAAGTCTTACCTTCTTACGGAACTTTGCTTAACCCATTCTACAATGAACTAGTAAATACAGTCAGAAAATTTCCATCTGTTTTTTTCTTTTTTTTTTACCAGTTACTGCCTAACTCACGTTATCATCAGCGCATGCCTACGGGCCTGAGTCTCTGTACATGTAGCATTCACAGACAACGGATGTCAACATCATAAGCCACATACAAACAGGCTGTTAACCTTATACTCACAAGCTCCTCCACTCCTCCATATGACACTGACAACAAAAGTGCCTTAAATCTTTTTCTGATAAAGTGCTTTTTGTGCAGTAAGTGAAGCAGGTACGGCATAGCAAATTTTACTACCTCAGATACAGCTGTGTTACAAATGTGCGTGTGGTTTGGCAGTGTAATCTTTTACTCTGATAAACTATTAAATGCCAAAGAAAGCTTCTTAAGTTAATCGGGGCTTAATTTCAATAAACAAGCCACCAAAAGATTAACAAAAATCCTCAATGGAATCTGAATGCAAAAATAGTCTGTTCGCAAAGTCCTGGGCCAAGTTCATAAAAGCAACTGCGCTGGGATGAAACTGGCCCACTGACACCCCTTTTCTCCCCTTACTGGCACCACCAAGGAAAAAGATGTTAATTTTCTGAAACACCAACACAAACATTTCCAGCTCCATTGACGCAAACAGCAGTTTTGGCAACGTCGTCACAACCGCATGTGCTAATGCTGCATGTGAGGAGGAGGAGGAAGAGGAGGAGAAGGCGGGATGACTCCATTTTTGTGATGGAGAGGAGTCAGCTGAACCCTCCAGGAAGAGACCCAGAGCTGCCTGAGCTGAAGCCCCTGCCGTTACCGACTGCATTCGCCGCCGCAGCAGAAATTCCTCCCCGCCGGCAGCACCCTGCGGGATAGGGAAGCGCTCGGGGTGAGAGCAGCAGTCCTGCGGGTAACTTCACTGCACAAGCCACCGCTCTGATGAGCAGGGCTCCTCAGAGTAGGTAAGTTATATGTGTGCATAAATAGTCACACGTTCAGCACCTAAACAGGTCAAGATAGCAATTAAAAAACTCTCATCTTAGGCCCAATATTGTTATTTTATCCCACAAAGGCAATAAATGACCAAACCTTGGTGAATAAAACATGACAGGCTGGAGCCCGTACAAAATATCTTTGGGCTGACATGCTATATATATCAGGTTCTTCATTAGATAGTCATTATTTCATTCTGTTGCTCTATGGGCTCTCTCTTAGTGCTTTCAGTACTATGACTGGTACATTTTCAAGTATTATCTTTTTCCAGTTGCAAAACCATCCTCTTCCTTTATTTGTTCCCCATGAAAGCTGCTGATTATCTCCCAAATGTCTTAATTTCATGAAAAAGTCTTGTTATTTTAAGTGTACATTTTTCCATTCATTTATTTACAACCATCTTTTTACTAAGCTGAAAATTTATGCTGAGCTCGAGTTAAATAAAATCAATACATTAAAGAAGAATATTAAAATATTCACAGAGCCAAAATCTAGGGCAGGATAGCTACAAAAAGTATTTCTCCATGACACTTCACTTGCCCTTGGGCAAAAATGGTTCATTTTGACATGACAAAAGTTAACACCTTTTTTGCTTGCTTTTTTGTTAGACCATGCTAAAAATAGGCTAAAAACAAGGAGACCAGCTGATGACTAAAGAAAAACATTCTATTTAATCACAATATGTACATCCAAAATAGAAATTACAAAGCTGCGTTTCAAAATGCATTCACGACGCCACTCTGCCACGGTCCACGTGCCAGATGCAAAGTTCTTGCAAGCTACTGGCAAAAAGGAAATTCCAGCCACGGACAACTCGCCGACAGGCATCAGGTGAAAGGAAGACCAGACGGGCCGTAGGGCAGGCAGAAGCAGGAGACCACCCCAGGCAACTGTAGCTCTGCAGCTACCCTTCGCATTCGTTCACTCCCTACTTACCTCTCCCACCGGCTCCCAGCATCTCCTGCGTTCCAGTGTGGTTTTGACCTTCCTTTCCTGACCCGTTGTGCCAGGCTAACATGAGACTGTTTCCTACATCATTGTTTGATATTGAAATGTTTTGCATACAAGGCATTTCAAAGGTGCGATTAGGCCCATCAGCAACGTCACCACATTTTACACTTGGGCAAGCACTTTAGTTTATATTGCACTGAAACTGTCCTTTCACAGAGAAACTTGCCTGAGGTCACTGAGGAAGCCTGTGGGAAAGCTAGGAAAACAGCCCCTGGTTGCAAAATCCCACTAGCTGCAGGACCATCACTTCTCTCTTTCATATTAAAGCAGAAAGAAATTAATATATTGAATTCCTCATTGTTATCCTCCTCAGGTTGCTTCATTTTCTGCTTCAAATAGTCCTCTCTTTCTTTAGATTCACCTTGGATCTCCATTTTCCTCATGTTAAGAGACGTGTTATCACCAGCGACAAATGCAAAGCTCTCATTCTCAGACTGTGCTGCTGGTGACTTGGAGCAATTCTACATCAAGTACAAAGTGTACCTCTTGCAGGGGAATATGAATAATACCATGCTGCTGTCTTAGTACAATTACATCTCTGCACAGAAAAAAAAAAATGGCACAAGAAACAGTAAAAAAATAAAAATATCTGTATCTCCTTTTCCTTCTGCCAATGTTCCCAGAGCTTAAAGGAATTCAAAGATACTGAATATAAATGATGGAATAAAAAGGAAAATGAAGTTTCTTCTTGGTCAAAACAAAGTATAGCATCAGTTTGGCATCTTCCATGTCCCCTGTCAGGGAATTAGTACTTAACATTTAACATCTCCAAAGTGCTTTCCATCAATTGCCTTATCAACCTGACACTTGCCAGCCCCATGGATGGTCTCTATCACCTCGGCGCAGGAAGTTTCCTAATTCTAATGACCACATTCAGCCTTTCTGTGGCACGAATGGTAGGTTATTTCAGTTTTTTCCTCCCTGCCAGGGAGCGCAGTGGCAGCAATCCCTCAATCCATTCATTGGCAGCTGACATCATCTCCTGCCAAAAGGCCACCTCCTCTTGCGTGGAGTCCATCCAGTCCACTGAGATGCCATAGCTCAAACCTGAAAAGAAGAAGAAAGCTACAACGTTGGGAGCTACACAAAGAGTTTCTACTCCATGCAAAAATACTCAATGGGATGTAACTGTTGCAGGCAGTGTCTTAACATAAAAAGGTGCTGACCTCCCCTCAGCAAGTTGCACCCTAAACACCTCCTGTTCTTCTGCTAGTGACCTCCATTCTACACCAGAGTTCAGAATGAAGTCAATGTAAAAGCCACAAAATGCAAGAACCCTAAACATAACCTGCCAAGGAAAATAATATTGGGCTCAAGCGCTTTCTGCATCTTTCGGAATGGTAAAGATCTAAAAGGCTTGGTTTTCCCCTTAAAAGCTTTTCTTGTGGACAGGGTGGGCTATTTGTCAAAATTCTCTTGCTCTACACTTCATTTGTACAGGAACCAAACATATGATAGCAGAAAAGTGTGTACATTAATTCCAAGTCAATTATTCAACCAAATTTTCACGTGCCAACTACTTGTCAATGAGATAAAGGTCTAAATTTGTATCACAGCTTATCTTGGGGTTGGTATTTTTATATCTTGCTTATGAGCTTATTCTTGTTGCCCCTTCCCACTGGATAGTTCACAACCCTCCTGGTGACATGTTAGAGATTGAAAATGGAGAACACATGAGCAAATTCAACAAACGCAGGTGCACCTGCAAGGCAGACCTTCCAGCTACTATGAGCCTTTTCGCGATACCCTCAAGGAACAGTTATCCTTTATTGCAACATTCTGAAATCTTCTGTCTGCCTTTCATCTCTCAGAGAGCCCTCTTGCTTAACAATAAATAGTTTAGAAAACCTTAGATATCCCACTTACAAAACCACAAAGATGAACATGCTCTCTGTCAAAGCCTAGGTATGGGCTACACTGAAAGCTAAGAGAGGATGTTTAGACATCGAGGAACAAACCTCGATGCTGGACAGCTGGGCAATGGGAGATGGTGCCATCTGCTCTTTACAACTGTGGCTTAAAAATGTTGGAATTTTCCTAACTTCAAGGATGAGTAACCCCACTAAAGTAAAACACTTCCAGCTAAGCACAGGTCTAAGTCCTTCTCTGAACTGGAACCTCATGCCATCAACTGCCAGAGACAGTGACTGTCTCGCAGTGGAGCAAATGGCACCTCTGCTGAGGTCTCTCAGCACTACGTCGTCTAAATAAAAACAAAACAAAAAACCAACAGTAACACCTTAGTCTACACCCAGACAACTCCATTCTTCCAATCTGTGATTTAATTCCAGCTAATGTACTCCCACTACTGATTACCTACCAGGTCAACTAGTGGAGCTCGCCCTGTTTTTCAAATATTAGTTATTCCTGCTACTAAGGCATTTCAAGGGAGGAGGTGATGTGGACAGAGTCACCAGGTGGTGCTGTCCCACATGGCATTCATGTTGTCTTCATCTCTGAGCACTCTTCCCTGGGAGGAGCAGCAATATAATGTTGATTTGTAACGCAGTCTGTTTTTCTGTAACAGCAGAAAAACTCTCTGATGGACCCAAGGAGATTCTTGAGTTTTCCCAGACCTCAGAGCTGATGTCGGCAGAAAATGTGGGAATAGAGGGTTGTTATCGTGCTACCAGGGCCCCCTCCATCCAAGACACAGCGCAAGTACCAAGACTCTCACCAGTTATGGAGACTCCCCATCCCTGGTTTCTCCCCAACAGGAAAATGCTCTGCAACTTCCCATTATATCTTGTGGCTCAGCAGTACGGTAACAGTATTCATTTAATGTAAAGGAAATCACTTACCTGTCCCGAGGCCCAGCCTGATTCCTCCAAGGAAATGGTTGGTAAGTTTTTCATGATCCCACACAGTCAGTTCAACACAAGCATCCTTTAGATCCTCTGTATGAAAGCCATCATATACAATAGTGTGATTGAAAACAGGGTTTGTGTCTCTTTTTATGACTCGGGTCTTTTGGTAACTCTTCTTACTGGTGTCTGGAAGCACATAGCTTTGAGAGGAGAAAAAATACAGCATGTAGTATTGAATATCACCTGAGATTTGAACTGTTCCTACAAAGTTCCTTGGTCTAAACAAGCCTCCATTCTGAAGAAAGGAAGAATTGGGTCTCAACATAAGAAATCTCTGTAGATTTAATGGGAAATGTTCATAATTACTGGAGGAAGCTTTTTTTTTGCCAAGAAAATCTATTTTGAAAGCAAACATTTTCAGAAAGGAAGGTACTTGCTTAAAATTTTCTCCTTTTGGCAAATTTTTTTTGTAAACTGACATTTTATATTAAAAAATGGATATTACTTTCATCTATTTCTATTTTCATAAATTTTCATCACTTTTAGATGCCTAAGAGGGCATTTCAAAATGGTCAGTTAGGCTTCTTGAGCAGCAAACCTTTCTGCAGGAGAACTCTGTAAGGATTTAAAATATACAAAAGCATGGTGAGCACTTCAAAGCGCTGAAAAAAATCTTAAAATCCCCTTAAAAGATTTTTAAATTTCGGGAATATTTGCAGCACCTTCTCCCGTATAACAGGCAGAACTGATGTTGCAGGCTGCAGAAAACATGCACATATTAAATTCTGGACAAGATCAAAGCAGGATCCAACCATCTGTATGTCAGTTCTGCTGAGTCCCTGTCCTGGTTTCGGCTAGGACAGAGTTAATTTTCTTCCTAGTAGCTGGTATAGTGCTGTGTTTTGGATTTAGTAGGAAAATAATGTTGATAACACACTGATGTTTTTAGTTGTTGCTAAGTAGCATTTATACTAAGTCAAGGATTTTTCAGCTTCTCCTGCCCAGCCAGCAAGAAGGCTGGAGGGGCACAAGAAGCTGGGAGGGGACACAGCCAGGACAGCTGACCCAAACTGGCCAAAGGGATATTCCATACCATATGACATCATGCCCAGTATATAAACTGGGGGGAGTTAACTGGGAGGGGGGATCGTGGCTCGGGAACTAACTGGGCATCGGTCAACGAGTGGTGAGCAATTGCATTGTGCACCACTTGCTTTGTATAGTTTAATTCTTTTAGTATTGCTATTGTCATATTATTATTATCATTATCATTGTTTTTCATTCCTTTCTGTCCTATTAAACTGTCTTTATCTCAACTCACGAGGTTTTTTTCCTGATTCTCTCCCCCATCCCAGGGGTGGGGGGGCAGTGAGCGAGCGGCTGCGTGGTGCTTAGCTGCCGGCTGGGGTTAAACCACGACAGTCCCTAACAAATTCTCAAACTTTGCATGCAAGCCCGTATCAAGGCAAAATTCACAACTTCACATGAACACACTGGGCCGAGGTGCAGGGCCCACGTACTCCTCTCACTCAGATGTTATTGAGGCAAATCACTGCGTGAGTCACAGACAGTGATTGACCAAGAGCTTTATCACAGCAAGGATCTTCCTAATTTGGCCACAAGTGAGTAACAAGGGCAATTCTCTCCTACAGAGCCCAATGCAACATGAAGGCTTTACAGTATGGAGGCACAGCTAGGTGAGCCTGAGAAAAGAGAAGAAAACATACTGCTTTGTGGAGGCACAGACCCAGGATCAAAGCCAATACCATGCTCATGCACTTACCATTTCACAAAGGAGTCAACTCCAGAAGGACGCAACTGCAGCAGGTCCTTGACGTCTTTGACCCAAATGTGAACTTCGCCAGAGGGAGGATTCTTGGGACCTGCCATTTAGGAGAAGAGAAAAACTGTCGCGCCGGTCCTTACAATAGCTAACAAAATGACAGGCTTCCTCTCCAGGGACCTGAGGGAGCAGCAGCATGACTTCTCTGCGTACTCACTCCCTCGCGAGCTCTGCACTCCTCTGCCTGGGTGCCACAGCACTGCTACCAGCCCCGTCACACTTGCAGCTGCGGAGGGCTCCTGACACAGTGGGCTGGTGCTGCTTTGAAACAGGAAAGGAGAAGGAACTGCTGGGCAAACCCAACCTCGTGCCTGCCCCACAGTAAGAGGGGCTGTGTGTTGCTGCTACCACATCACAGCACCCTACAGTGCCCACAGTGCTATAACAGCTGATGACTTTGAGGTTGTTGAGCCCCTCCTCTCTCCCCAACACTTTCCCAATAAATCCAGATACGAAAATCAGATGTAGGCTGCAGATAGTGCTATCAAGCACCGCTGGTTGTGCCTTTGTGCTGATCTCTAAGATCTTGCTCTAATGAGATTACTCTTTAACCAGCCCTTAAACAGATGAGGCATCGCAAGTTGCATGTCTTCTTAATACATGAAACACATTTTACCTAGGCTTCCTGGAGGGACATACTTAATAGACAAATTCATCACTCCTCGATGATCCACACCGTTAACAGCAGAAAGGCTCTGAAACAGAAAGAGTTACAATTGACTAAATGACAGATTGTGTAAACACAGCAAGGCAAACAGCTTTTGAGTTCAGTGGAGGGGCACAAACGGACAAACTCTGATTTTGCATGGCTGGGGCAGCCCGTTCTCAGGGCAGCTCCTTTCTTTGTGGCTTTGTTCTCAAACTCAGTCCCTCAGAACCAAAAGCCTGAGGGTTCAGAGCAAGGCTGCCCTTCCAGACATGTCCAGCTGGACATAATTAAGCATCTTAGTTCTGAAAGACAAATGTCCTTTATTTTCTGAAAAGGGATCTCAAATCAGACCTCTGAACCCAGAATATGCAGGAAGCTGTACAGGCTTTACAAAAAGTGGCACCTGAATATCTACCTCTCAAGGCATGTTCAACTGCGTCACCTAGTACACTGCTGTCTGTTTTTAAAGGGCGGTCTTTACATGAGCAGAGAGAGAGGCAAAGTCACGTCAGAGTTTCTGTTGAGTAGTGTCAGATCACATTTATGGCAGTGTCCCTACAGATCAGTCACCAAATAAGACCTGAGAAGGCCTGTGTTCAGAGCACTGAATACTGCACTAACGTGTCCAGGGCTTGTGGATATTTTACTGTGCTTCCCTAGGTACAATTCAGGTTGTTCTCCTCCACCACACCACCCAAAGACCTCAGAGAAGTCAGGAAGGGCTTCTGCCACCCCTAAAGGCTTCAGGGTTGGGCTAGGAAGTGGGCTTGCAGCTGAGACGCACTTACTCGGGGCTTCAGCGGGTACCAGTTGAGTTTCCTGTTGCTCCAGTCCCAGCTGGCCAAGTCTACTTCGATCTCTCCCAAGAAACTGTTACGTCCCAGTGGATCATTGTGCCAAACAGAGAGATTTAATTTTTGGATCAGCAATACCATTTTCTCTATTTTATACTAGAGGAAGAAAGGGAAGTCAGGTTGTTCAAAATTTCTTCTGTTTCTTTCACAACCAGAAATAAACTACTCAAAAGTTTGAATAAGCTCTGACTGAGACACTCAAACCCACTCCACACATGCACTAATGGACTGGCCTCGCTCTGAACATCTCTTTTTTTTGTCCTGCAGCAATACTACTACCCTGATAAAGTTTTTCTGCTGAGCACAGGGAAACCTAGTGCTCCATTCATCACAGGGCAAAACCAATATTCTTTCAAGAATTATTAACACAGGCCCGGGCATTGTTAAATAATCCTCTAGGCTTTGATCAGTAAAGATCACATAACAAAGACCTTTCTTACTAGTCCCATGCCTCATGACTGCGTGCCAGGGAAGGGAAGAAGAACACCCCTTGCTCGGGCTGAAGGCAGCACAGGCTGCAGGTCCCTATCTCATTCAAAGATCACTGTGCGGTTTTGACAGAGATGGGTGCAGAGAAATCTTTTAACATCTCTGCCCTCGCAAACCCAAGGGAAGAGCACTGCAGCATTGGTGGGAGGCAGGCGAAGAAGCCTGGCCTGGTACGGGTGCCTGCTACAACACAGGTTTTCAGAGCACCTATTTGTTCTTACCCGTAACACCTCGTTGTAAATGGGATTCACTGTCCTCTTCTTCACTGAAGTTTTCCTCTTACCCATTCTAGCTTTGTCTGGGAGCAGGTAAGTTTTAACATACCTAGAAAAGAAAACAAACTCCAGCTGGATATTGTTCCGCATCGCCAAGCTCTAATAAGCGGGCGACGTGTGAACGGTGACATGAAACAAAAGACCTGGAGGTGACTCTTTGAGGGCAAAATTAACTGAGACCTGCTAGGATATTAACTTGGCTCGCACGTGAAGTTAGAAATCTCACTGGAGATGGGTGGATGCCACCAACATTCAGAACAGGCAGCTGTCTAGGCAATATGGGAAGCCAGCAAGGCCATATACCCATTTTCTGAAATGCCCGTAACTATAGCATCTCTGTGCATTCAAAATCAGGGTGAAATTAGAGAGGAGGAAAGAGGTGGAATGTCTTTAAGTCTCTCTCTCAGGGTTCAAATCCAAGCTCCTTTTCATCATCTTTCAAACTAGAGATCACTAACCTCTGTACAACTACCACTGTGCCCCTAACAGCACTTCTTTACGACTTTCTTTTCATATAGACATGTGTCTGCATCACCAGAGTTATTACCAAAGTGTATTCACCATGGGGAGCTCAAGGTTCACATGGATGCAGACAGAACATATTCCAGTGATAACAGGAACTGTCTTTGTAGTGACCAAAGCTTTCTCAATCTGTTCAAATTTAAGTCTGGCAACATATTTACTGATGCCAATGGCTCCAGAACCATCAGCTAGGGAAGTCCCAGCAGTAAGCATGCACCAGAAGTTTGAAGGAAAGAAGGAAGAAACCATGACATTTAAAAAGAGAAAACATAAGAAAAAAAATCCTCCAGAACACAAAATCCAGCAATGTAGAAGTCACAAGGCACCAAAGCGTCACTCACGGGTCAGATCTGCCTTTCTTCTCATCCACGACAGCCAAGTCCTTGCACTGGGACACATGAATCTGGAACTCCCGGTTCTTCTCATCATAGTCTAGAGCAAACTCCACGGTACCTTGGGCATCCACACTCCCAAAATCGCCGCTGTAGACACTGAGCACACTGCCACTCACCTGCCAGGTGGAAGAGCAAGGTCAGTGCCACTGAAATAGGCACCCTCCTGACTTGGTTTCTGGACAAAGATGATAGTCTGAAAAGTGCATTCCCAGAGAAATAATCTGCAATTTCTGTCCTTGTGTAGTATTGTGTCCTTGACACAGAAATGGTCCACATCTGCAGCTGTGCTCAAACAAGCAAGGGTTGGGGAACCCGAATAAGGGTCTCACAAGGATGTGCTATCCTAGACCAGGACTCAGAAGGACTATTCTCCTGAATGCTCAAGAAATGCCAAAGATTTTTCACCCCTAAATCCCAAAACTTTGGGAAACAGAGTCAAATATTACTGGGGGACCACACAAGTCTCTTCTCTTTCCCTATGCTTACAGTACAAACAGCTGCTATCCTGACCCAGTCTCATCACTAAGAAAGAAATATATTGAGAGAACCTGATCTGTATATGAACTTATTCTTTCAGGTAGATATAGTCACACAATTGTCAATCAATTTTTAAAACAGGCTAGTAAGAACCATATCAGACTGGAAATGTAGGAAAAACTACTACTATCTTGTTGCTTGCTCACAATGTGCACGGAGCTGTACAAAACAGAGATAGATATAACCCCTGTCCTGAAGAGCCACTGTCCCACTAGAGACAGCCTGTGGGCATCTACCTGCCACAAAGGCACAGGAAAATGAGGTTTCTCCAGGTATAAATCAGGAGCTAGGCACCCAAGAGTCACTTGCTTTCCCAGAAAGAACTGCATTTGCCCATACGCCTTGGGCTTCTTTTTTCGAGGCTTTGTCTTTCACTGGTAGAAAGTGATGAAGCAGAAACAAAACACAGCTCCAGAAAGATGAGAGAATTTTCTATGGCACCAATCACTCATGATTCCTGATGGGATAACATAACAGCTAATGCTGTTGACAAAGCAAATAATTAATCCTCTTGGCACTTTTCTGTGGTACGGTCATGAACATTTATCAAAAAACTTTCCTAGTAATTAACCCAATTCTTCTCTGTCTCTCCCTACTTCCTTTGGTTCTGAATTTTATTCTATTATAACCTACAAGAACCTGCTAAACATCTCCTCTCAGTCCTTGGAGCTGCATTTCCCATCCCATCAGGATACTCACCCCAGCAGAGAATCCTGACCGAGATTTTCAAGAACACCTGTGTGACTCGGACACAAAGGCTCGTGTATAGCTCCCAGACTCTCCAGACCAGGAGGAGGACTCGTGTGCCCCAAAGTTCAAGGGTTTTTTTAACATCCTTATCTACATTCATGATCTCTCCCTACCAGCCCTGCTTCACATATATTCTTTAAATCTCACATATACACCTCGGGGATACCTGTAACAGTAATACAGCAAATTCAAGCACTTTTAAGCAGCCCCCCACAAAACACTGTCTCTAAGGAATCTTTTAAAAATGCTCAACGAAACACACTCAGCTCTTTTCAGCTTTCCTTAGAAGCTGAAGCTCTAAATCACGCTTTTGCTGTCCAACTCTGAGTTCCCTTGAAT
This sequence comes from Gymnogyps californianus, assembly GCF_018139145.2. Classification (NCBI taxonomy): domain Eukaryota; kingdom Metazoa; phylum Chordata; class Aves; order Accipitriformes; family Cathartidae; genus Gymnogyps; species Gymnogyps californianus. The sequence continues at coordinate 20,175,030 of NC_059479.1, forward strand.
TTGCTGATAAAGTGAAGGATGAGCTTGCTGAGGGCACCCGCCTGCAGTCCCAGCTCTTTCGGAACTGGACCACAAACATGTCACTGAATAGCTGTGTGCCTCATTTCCCCACCTAGAAAAAGCGCTCCCCCCTCTCCTGCACGCTGCCAGGCTTCAGAGCATCCGTGCTTTGGAATGGGGGCTATTGCTTACTGTGAATTTGTCTAACAATGACTCAGTGGGTCTCTAATTCGAGATGGTACCTGGAGACACTCCTTTAACGCAAGTAAGTAATTAACCATCACCGTTCTTTTAATAGTGTACCATGCAGAAACCAACAGGACACTCCGGAGGCCACATCATCAGTATCAGCCTAAATGCAATGTCACCGCATCCGACAGAAACCCTATCTAGCGAGATGTACGTGTTAAATACCTACCGAGGAGACAGATGCCATGTCAGACGAGTGGCTGCCAATGCTAGGCGTCTTTTTGTGCTTGTTAAACTGGAAGCTGATTTCCGAAGCCGTGTCTGATTCAGTCTGCTCAGAAAATAACAAGCATCTTTAAGCTCTGCCGTATGAGCACTTTGCAACACTACAGAGAAAAACCAATAGCTCAGCAGAGTCCCATTAAGCAGCGATCAGGTTAGGAGCGTGGAGGAGAGCGCAGGGAGTCTCCCCAGAGGCATTCCCTCCGACCGGCAGCGAACGTCATCATTAACTGCCTCCAAACAGAGCTGCATGCAACCGCCTGGGCTCGTGGAAAGGGCATGGAATAGTGTGGTTTGAGACACAGGGAAACACCAACACTCCTCCAGGATAGAAAGGTTGGTCTGGGTTATTGGGGGCTTTTTTCTTAAGGCTTTTCTCGTTTATTTATGACATAACCAAGGCATGCTCTAAAGCAAGTACTGTCGGCGTCCAGGAGAAACATCCTCATGAAACTGACTGCCACTCAGGGGATGCTGAACGTGAACATTATTCCAGCCATTTCTGGCATCTAGCCTACCTCAGACAACAGGAGAGGAGACGATCTGCTCAGCTCTTTGACTCTTTCAGGTTCAAGAAACTGATGGGGTATCAAATGAGGTTTATTGTATGCTGTCGGTACAAACAAAAAAGGCATCACGATATCTTGTCAGAGTCAGGAAAATATAAGAAAGTCACATTTTTGTTTAAGGGCACAAGGAAGGAGGAGAAGCTTGTGGGAGGCACTGGAGCACCACCTACTTGCCCCGTCTCTGTCGTCTGCCATTGAAGCTGACCCTCCCAAAGACAAAAACTGCTAGCTAACATCTTAAAGCTGTTTTCAATGTGTGGGAGTGTGCAAACTCCCTCCAGTGGCTAATCTAATTCACTTACTAGCCTAAGGATGTGGATCTTGTTTGCACCACTTTGTGTAGATTTAATTTAGACTAAAATCATACAGACCTGCCTCCTTGTCAAAGAAACCAAACATGCTCACATTTTCATCTCGTAGCACATTGCCCTGTACAAAAGAGCTGTAAAATATTTATACCTACAATTTCATCATTACATACACCTCTCAAATACTCTGCTAGACAAAGAGGTGGACAATAGCTGGATATCTAAAAGAAAAAAGTCAGAAAGCTTCATATCAACTTAGAAAGATGGTTACTGGACTGCTTAAATGTCTAAATAAAACCTACTTGTTCTATCTTTATCTTTTCTCAGTAACTCCCTTGAAGATGACTTATCTCCATCCCAGAAGAACTTGTTTTTAGAAGATATATGTGCATACACATGCATGCACATATACACACTTGTTTAGCATGTTAGCCATGATGATACATTCTTCAGCGCTCAAAATGCCCAAGAGCTTCTTTGGCATTTTCCTTTTATATGATTTACCTTTTATATGATTTACCATTCATTTGCTATTTGCTATTTTTATTTCCAAACATGAGCAAAGCATTAAATCTAGCCTTCTTCACAGACTACTCGTTATACTGCAAACAAGTAAGTGTAACTCTGTAGAGGAGGGTTTCCGAGGACGAACTTTGTGGCTCTAAGTAAGCTTTAATAAGGGGAGGCTAAAATCTTGGTTGTCTGTGTGAAGCCCACGTCACCGAACAGCAATGCACGTGGGACCTGAAGCTTCGAGCCACCGTGCTGCGCGACATGTCGCTGCCCCATACGATGGGGCGTGCACTTGGCACGAGGCTACTGGTCGGGCTGGGCACAGTCACAGGGCGATGCAGCGCGTCCCACCCGCAGGCTGCCTTCGACACAGCCCCCAAGGGGACTCCCCTCCCTCCCATAACCAGGGGTCGGGCTGACTTAAACGGGCTCGATCATTTCCTCTAAGCAGCTTTACCCTTCCTCGGGCATTGCCTTCCCAGGCTTCTCACCTCAGTCCCGGCAGCCTTGGCCTTACCACTTTGCTTTTAGGTAAGCTCTTAGCTGTCCTCTTGGGCTTGCCAGTTTTCACCTTTTGGGGACTGTTACTGGCTTTCTTGGCCATAGAGGCTGCTGCTGCCTTCCTTCAGGGCCCCCTCCTTGGCTGCAGCTTTCTTGGGCTTCTTGGTGGCACAGACAAGTTTCTTGGCCACGAGCTTCTTCAGGTTTGCTGCTGCTTTCTTGGTTGCCTTCTCCTTAGCTTCTCTTGGTTTCTCAGGGAGAAACTGTCACCATAAAGCATATCCCAGCTGGTAGCTGGGGGGATCAGTCCAGCAAACGGGGTCTGCTCTGGGTGAGGTGAGAGGCCCAGGCTGGGCACTGCAAGCCCAGTGAGCTTGTGACAGGAGTCTGCGGCACGACTCGCATGCTGGACGCGAGGTCTGGCACCTCCGATTGATCCACTGCCCAGGCTGCCATGCAGCTCCCACAGTACTCGGTGGGGGAAGAGGAGAGACGAGTACAAGCTTCTTGCCAACCCTTTGAAGCCCTTGTGGTTTTTTGCTGAAGACACTGAGTAACACGCCATCAATCTAGCTGCAATTTCCTGGCTCTGAATTTAATTTTAGGCACTATAAGCTCTCTAATTTGATGATGAAACAATATGTCATTTTCCTTGCCTGGTATATGCACAGAAGCACCAGGGATGCAGAACTCGGGCATAATATATTACCTTCAGTGAACATAAACCAAAAAGGAAAAAGATAGATGTTACTCACTCTCTGTGGTTGTGTAAATGTTCACCATGCTCTTTGCAAGATTAATGCTATTTGCTCGGGCCAATGCCTGAGCGGCGGGAGAATGATCCCCATCTTCCTCTGGAATACATGAAAAGCCAAATCAACATGGTAAATAAATAAACACAAATGGGCAGTGTGTCAACAAGCACGCGTGTGTGTGTCCCTCCTGGCTTGTTCACTCTGCTCAGAGCACACTGCAGTTACATTACACAGGGCCGCTTTCAAATCATCAGTGTGCTTTAATGTCTCTCCCTGAGAAAAACTCTTCACACTGTGATGGGAAATGTAAACACTGGATTAACCCAGTCCTTGAAACAGACCAGCACTTGCCAAGAGCTTCCAGTGCAACACAGCCATCTGCTGATATCATCCTGAAATGAATGTAATAATAAGGCAAAAAAACCTGAGAAATATAAGAATGATCTGGTATATAAAGGAAATGTTTGCGTTTACCTGAAGTGCAACTCAGGATTTTCATAGAAATGTTATATGACGTAGGAAATAAGCCAAGAAATGACACAGTTAAAAATAAAAATCAGATGAGTCTATGGAAAATTTTCTCAAACAGGTCTTACCCAGGTACATAAGGACATGAAATTTGGAAAAAGGAGATAAGAAGCTCTCTCTTCCTAGGTCTTTGCTTGGCAAAGAGCAGAGCTGTGGGCAATCAGAGCCCACATGTAAAATGAATTGCAATTAACAGTAACTTTTGCTCATAGTAACAGTCACTACAAGAGCCCATCCAACCCCGAGGAAGAGGCCGATAAAGTGGTGATACTATTGACACCATCATGGTTGAGAACATGATATCAGAACCCAGAAAGATCAGACTCCTTCTTCAGTCCACTTTGGTTGCAGTTTAATATCCAAATTCACTTGTGCGTTCCCAGAAAACCCAAAATGTCATTTAAGCACTGACAGCCAGCGGCTATATCAAGGTAGCCTAACAGCCAATGTATTTATTAAACGCTTTGCTTCACATTTTATTTCTTCTATTTGCGTCAGACTTATCTCTACCACCAGAAAGAATTCCTCCGACCTCACATTTGAAGAAAGTACAGTCTTCCCAGTGAGTGAAATAAAGTAAGTTCCTGTGACCTGTTGTAGGTAGCACTAAAGAAATGGAGGGCTGTCCCGAGCTGAGGTGCTTGCAGGTAAGGCACGAGGGTTGATAGCAGGGAGGAAGGCAAGGGAACATGGCACGGCCCCTTTTTACGCTCGCAGCGCGCTACACAAGATTTGTTTCCAGAGCTGTTTGCTAAACACATTCCACACATGCTAACTCTGCACAAATTGCAATATAGGATAAATGGACAAATGAACAAAATGTGCAAAATGCAGAAGGGTTAGGAAAGAAAACAGGCTTAGGGATGACTCTCTATTGGGATTTCACAGGGTGCGGTTACAGCCCTCAGTACCTGAGTAAACAGCTGAGTCCATTCCCTGAACGGCTTCTCTCTCTCCGGCTGGTGCACTGGGTGTTGGCTTGTCTGAAGACTCACACATTTTTTCCTCAGGTAGCTCTCCATTTATTTCCATGTTGTCATGAGTGCCCAAATCAGATCTTTCCTCTTTCTCATCATCGTTTTCACCATCTGTAAGCACAGGCTCGATCAGTATCTGCACCCTGCTCGCCAGGGAATTTGCTGCGTGCTTGCGCTCTTCTGCCACGATAAACTCGTCTGTAGGCGTCTCTGGCTCAAACGTGCTGCCAGACACTTCTTTGGTAGGCGACTCGATTTTGACGGAAGGTGCTCGCACAGGCAATCTGGATTTCTTGGAGCAGCGCTGGGCTGCCTTGTCTTCCTCTGGCGCCGGCAGCTTCCCATTGCTTTCACTCAGTGAGTTATTTCTTGCAACCAGGCTGCCTTTGCTCTTGGCGTACGTGGATCTAGGAATGACGGAAACCGAGCCCTTCCTTGCAGGGGCTACGTAGCTTGGTTCTTCCTCGCTAGAAGACAAGGTAATTGTCCTTTTGTAGGGGGTTCTTGTTTTGGTGAAGACGCCAGGTTTTTCTTCGCTGTTCTGGCCTTGCCCAGACTGCACAGAGAGTGAGCGGCACAGCTTGAACTGCCTGCCATCTGCCTCCACCCAGCTTGGGTCCTCCAGCACGTTTCCCACCATCAGAGAGTCTGCTCCCTTCTCCCAGAAGTTCTTCAAGTTCTTGAAGTGCTCACGATCGAGGCCGATATCCTCCTCTTTGTTACTCATTGATGAGATCGTATAGTTCGTGCCTTGCTTCACAGGCTGGCTGCTTTCCCCCTCTGCGGTCAGTGGTTTGGGGCTTGCCAGCAGCTTTCTATTTGCGAGGCTGTTCTCTGCTGGCCCCACGTGATTCACGAACTGCTCGGATCTGGGGAAAGTTCTGCTTGGTTTCCTCTTAACTGGTATCTTGCTGGGAGCATAAGTTTCTTCGGGTGGAGTTTTTGCCCCCGCTGTGGTGCCTGTGGCCCCATCAACAGCTTCTCCTCTAGCTGCGCTGCTGGGCTGAGGCACAGCATCCTCTGAAAGGCTGGTGGGCAATGGAGATACTCCATGACCTATAACAACAACAAATGCTCACAGCCTGTCCCACCGCATCGCATCGTATTTCCCTGGAAGGTCTGGGCTGCAGCTTCTCAAAGGGAAGCCAGAGGCAGTTTCCAGAAACCACCAATATGTTCCTAATTCTTCCCCATTTTGAGACTCTAGCAAGCCCCCTTCCGTCTGAAGAAAGCCCTGGAAACCCCAGCCCTTCTCTCTGCAACAGGACACAGAAAAAATCCACTGAGCTCTAAATTGTTGCTGTGAGTTGGGGATTTGTTTGCAGCTTTGCTTTCAGTTTGACAGCTTTCCTACTGGCTATTTGCTGTGTACTAAAAAGACACTATACATTCAAGGCAGGAAAGAGAAGGTAACTTGGATCTGTGGGTTAAAGAGTTGTGAGCCAAGCACTCGGTTTAAAACGTACTGAGAGCCAGGAGAAGTTTTAGTCATTGGATTTTTTCTTCTTGGTCCCTGCTGCCTTGGGCATCTTTAATACAGATGTTGGCAGCCCATTCTTACGTGCCAAGGTAAGAAATACTCTTTTGTTATTCATTTGTACACACACAAAAAAGCATCTTGTCTCTTAGTGTTTGATGTTGAATAACAAAACCACCAATGGCTCACTGAACAAAAACCTTACCTTTTCTAGACAAATGCAAGCTGTTTGTTGCAGCCACAAATGGACTTGTTCCAGTGTCACTCTCTGAGGAAGAGACATCATGTATACTGGATCTCTGAATGGAAAACAAACCCTATCAGTGTATACAAATTGGCAAGACTGGAAAAATGTCTTTTATTTGAGTACAGATACCAGGGCAGGCAGTCTGTGGAGCCCCTGCCAGTAGGTACAGACTGCGTGAAGGTCCAAGGAATAACGAAACAAAGTGCAGAGGCTGTGCCTATACTACCTTGTGTGATGCAGACAGCGTGACAGGAAGTCTCGGCTTTGGTTTTGGCAAGATTTTACGCTCCTCTGCGGTATCAAGAGCAGGTGTGCTGGATCTGTGGGACAGGAGAAAAAGCTGAGCAAGGAGATCAGTGGTAGCGATGTGCCTGGTACGGTGATCAGGCAGTCTTCAACATCATCTTAGTTCTGTTCAGCTACTTTGCCACTTTCATCTATTGACCCAGCTCAATATAAGGCTGCCCAGAGCTGGTGCCTTCATTTATTTTCTCCATTACTGGTTGGAAGGACTGGGGAACATGTTAAATGGCCTGAACTTGGAATAAGGACGAGTCTTCCACTGCAGTCAGTACAGAACTTGCTCATTAAAAACAATGGTGTCAACTTCTAGATTTATTCAGACTTTCCTCTTCTACGGAGGAGTTTATTCAGACTTTCCCCTTTCTCCCCTACGGAGAAAACTGTAGGGAAAAACACAGGAAGCAGCAGTGCCAGAAGAGCCCAAGAGCCATGCAGGAGGGAGATGCTTTTCCATGCTATGGCCCAGGAAGGAACAGCCCGCACCTCCCAGTTCAGGCCAAAGGCATAACCAGATTGACGGAGGATTTAGAAACTACAGCAATAATTATGACAACAGTTAGGGCAAAACTATAGTACAGGATATAAATCTTCCTGCTTGGAATATAAGTTAATTACTAACTGCCTGGTAAATAAATGGAAGAAACACATATCACAGGCAGTTTACTTGACAGTTTCTACCATCTTTGGGAGTGTCTGGTGCTGGCTGCTCTCCAGATGGAGAACAGCAGTCAAACTGGTGAGATTTCATATGGGAATGCTTTGTGCTTAGGGTTGAATGAGAAAAACAAAGCAAGCTTTTCAGGATTTAATCAAACCCCCAAAAACCCATTAGGACCATTGCTGTTCTGGTAAAGCAGGAGCATCTCGGGCTTGTTGACTCTGGATCCTTCATTAAGCAACACCCAATGATCAGTTGCAAGAGGTTTGGAAGTGTTGTCAAGGCCCGTATTTATTTAACTGGAGCAATTGCCACCTGTGAAGAATGATTCCTCATTCTGCTGACAAAAAAATGCAAATGAGATGGGAGGAACAATAAATGAATATGTGAATATTTTAATGGCTTCTCCATAGTCCACAGATATTGAGTGAGGTTACTGATTTGCTCATTGGAGTGCTTTTAGTGGGTGTTTCTGCTCAGTCAGCACAACGTGAAATCCTACCAAGCCTTGATGGAGAGTGCTGAGCACTGGACACAGAGGTTGGCACCAGCAGGAAATGAGCAGTTTCCTCAAACAGTTCATTTTGTTAGTGTTGCTCCATGGCAAAAATTAAACAAATAAAACTATAATTACTTTGAAAAACTAACCAGAATATCCTGACATTAGAGACAGCTTCCATTTTACTGACCCCTTATCAAATTATGCAGGAAAAGACCTTTCTGGGATAAGCACATTAGCACTTAGTTATTAGGGGAGTATTGATATTCTGACAATTCCTGGAAAAAGGATTTTTAAAATATCCTGTATAACCTATTACTTATACAGTCTTGGAAACTCAGTTAAAGACCAGGATTTAATGGGTAGCATTCGATTTTCATTAAGTAAGAGCAGCAGCCAGAGCACTGCACGAGCAGCGGCCGTTACCTCTCCTCTCCCGCACCAGCAGCGTGCTCGGGGAAGGCAGCACTCGGGGCAGCTTTGCTTTCCAGACCCGTCCGGATGTGCTCGTTGGCCTCATCTGTAATATAACAGAGACAACTGAGAAATGACATTTCATTAAACTTGTAATGGTCAGTGTGTTTTGTTTGGGGAAAGAAAAGGCTTGTTAAATGAGTCCCACCAGCACGAACCCTGGGGATTTAACAGGAGATGGCTGACGGGGGGCTCTGCCCGCTCTCCCCACGGATGGGGGAGGCCCCGGGGCAGCGTCACCCGCACTCCCCACGCAGCAAAGGCACCTCCAGACCCCAGGGGTCCAAGAGGCCAAAGCGAGCTGCCTAACGCCTGACTCACGCCAGGAGCTGTCGCATCACTGGAAACCTTTGCAGGACACTGCTGCAGCTGTCAATAAAGTTAATCCGTTCCAGGATTTAAATTCAGCCGTTTCCTGTTTTGACTCAAAGTCATCCGATTTTGGCAAACAAAGGAGAAGGCCAATACAGTTAATGAGGAGAACCCTCTTATTTTTACTGGCACAAGGCTCAGCTATGTCTTCTAAGCTCTCAAAGACCCTATAGAAAAAACAATAGAAGACGGTAACCTTTACAGCAGCCTGCCAGGGTATAAAGTTGCATTAGACATTTTGCTGGCAAACAGGCTTTTTTGCTACTGCAAAACCAAAAGGATTAAACTCTCAAACAGCGATGAAAAACTAAGCTTAGGCTGGTCAACAAGATCTGCACATATTTATTCACATGCAGCTAGGTCCATTTTAAAGAGTAAATCTACCTGTTAGAAAAACTGCCAAATCTCTTTGGGATATATTTCATTACACAATACAATAGAATCAGAGGCTCAAAGGATGCAGATGTGACATTAAATAATATAGCCTCGCTTGTTATCTGGTTAGAAAACTGCACTAAGCCCAAGAGCAGACCAGACCTACGGACGGGCTGTGATATCACTGTCACGCTGATGCTGCCCGTGTGGTGCCATCCAGCATCAGCACAGTCAGCCCGCAGGTAACAGGGATATCCGAAGATGGAGCTTCATTCCCCTTTGCCTGTGCATCCCCACGGAGAAAAATGCTGCAGTCTCAACTGTTCCTCCCCAGCCAGCGCCTGTCCCTGCGGTGCAGAACACCACGGCAGGCATTGCTCGGGGCTGTCTGTGTTAGGACCACGTGTCTGGCACACACATGAGATGGCAGCTGGGTGGCCCCGTGGTTTCCGCAGCAGTGGGAAGTCAGGGAGTTGCTCCTGCTGGAAGACAGGAGTCTGGCTGTGTAAGAACGAGCCAGTTTTAGAGAGCATGTTTCTGAGAGAGGACTGCATTTTGTCCATGTAAACGCTGATGTGCAAAAAGCATCACTGAACATCGTTTTGGGAGAGACAAGCTGTGGCATGGCTGGTGGCACACGCAGGCCACGTCACGCACCAGCATGGGAAGGCATGCTGAGGAGCGTTTATTTATACAGTGAGCCACGTCCTCCTCTTCTGCCCCAGACCCGAGGGAGGGAGATGCCAGCAGGTAGCTGCTCTGGAAGTAGAGGAACCAAACACAGAGCTCCCACGTTTTCCCTCTGCCTGTCATGGTTGAAAAGACCTTAAAAACCAAAGACTGCATTCATTTCTCACCTCACTTCCAAAGGCATTGTGTCATATTTGCTTTTCACTGACACTTCCCCCTCAGACAGAGCTCCCCCCTCACGGCTGGCGGAGGCAGCGGGAGGTGTTCTCTTCCTCCCATCCAAATCACTGCCCTACAAAATGGCTTAGCCATCGACACAGCTATACCTGGCTTCTATAACCACAAACAAATAGGTTATCAGTATGTTATAATCCATCAAAACAACCAAAATGCCTTTGCTAACTTTAGGATGAGACAGAATAAAAAGCAAATTCCAACAGAAATTAGTAGTGGCCTGACCAGTTCAACTTGTCCATACATATATTTATATACATATGTACACAGCCACTCCTGCTCTAACACTTCAGCTGCTTTACTCATTTCCTATCACTCTAAAACAAAGACACTCAGTGCTTGGAGAAAGCATGGCTAACCGTGCCATCGGGGCTGACTTGCCTCTGCGGGCGGATAAAATGGTGTCTCTCCTAGACGATTGTCCTGGTTTTGGCCAGGAGGGGCGGATCGCTGCTCGGGCATCGGTCAGCGGGTGGTGAGCAATTGCATTGTGCATCACTTGTCTTTTCTTGGGTGTTATTTCTTTTTTTCTGTTATATCCCTTTTCATTACAATTATAATATTATTATTATTATTAGTTAGTAGTGTATTTTATTTTACTTTAGTTATTAAACTGTTCTTATCTCAACCCACAAGTTTTACTTTTTTTTTTCCTCCTCCTCCCTACCCTACTGGGAGGGGGGAGAGGGAAGCAGCTGCGTGGTGCTGAGTTGCTGGCTGGGGTTAAACCACGACAACGATTTTTAGCTCTCATCCATTGCACACAAGCTCAAGGAGAAGTTATCACCAAATTCATCCATCTGTGCTGCTCTGTAGGCTGTAGTTTAAATATAGGTATTTATCTATTTTATAGATTCATATTACTGCCAATTACTAGTGTTTTCTATTATAATCAATACCAACTGTGAAGACCCTTAGGGATCCACGCAACCCTCCCTTCTGAAGGTTTAAAACCCTCCTCCAGAAAAGGTCACTAGGCATTTTCCTGTGCAAGCACAAATTTCCACCCCTCCTCAGCCTGTTTACCATGCAAAGAGAATGCCAGCAATTATCTCAGCGGGGCTTTTCCATGCAGGAATTTTCTCATTTCACTCCCTAACACGGCCATCAAAGACTTAAATCAGGATTAACAGCCCTGGAGTCATGAACATGTTACATTGATTTGGCTAAATGAACATGCACCCCTTCATCACCTTGAAAGCCAACAGAAGGTGAATGACTCCGATCTTTCCAGGAGAAGAAAAAAAGGTGTCAAGATGGCAAGCAAAAGCCCTTATCTCATCTACTGCAGATTGAACGTCAGCTGCATGGCCAAACCGTTTGTAAAGGGGCCTCATCCTTGTTCCCTGATGGGCCAAGTGCTGCTCTCACCAGTGCAATACTCTTGCTGACAAGGTAGTAAAGTGCTTGCCCTCACATGTGAAGGGGGGCAATCTATATGGTAACCACTGCAGGAGCTGAGCACGCAACAGGTAACAGCAAGGTGAAAATATCAGCTGCAGAATCTTGATCCTCAACCAGTGCTGTACCATGGCAGAGGGAAAAGTAAGAGGAAGGAATGAAGTCACATGTTATACCTGTGCTTTACCAAAATAAGTCTGAGAATAGAAGAAGAGAAAGAAAGGGAAGAAAAAAAGTTGAAAAAGAAATGAGGAGGGCTAAATCTAAACATAATTACTATAGTAATTTAGTAACATTTGCTTCTTCCTTCTCACAACAGCATTAGTCAAGTAATGCACTTGCAAAGACATACTTGCATATTACTGCTACATTAACAAGGAGATTATTTTAGATGATAACCTGAGACCACATCTCATACGTGCACATCAGCAGTAAAAGTTAAATCTAAACCCAACAGTACTTCAAATTTTGCTTTCCTGAAATGAGCTGCAAGCTAAGGGTGCTGATGCCTCTGGCAAGGCAAAGGGCAGACAAATCCAATTCTTTGCTGGCCGCCAGCTGGGCTGCAGATGACAGAGCACTTGTCTGACCTGGGCCCTAGCAGAGGAGCTGCTGAGGCATCTGTCTCTTCACGCAAAGAAGGTGCAAGCACAAACGCACGTCCTCAAAAAGCAGAACATGCTCTGCAGAAATGGCCAGGCAACTCTGTTGAGCTGGAAAAGGTTTTATATGTTTTAGCATTCTGGAGGGATGATAAAATAGTAAATTTAATAACATCATGAATCCTTAATACCAAGGATAAAAGCAACTTGATATGAAATATGATGGGCCAGTTCTGCATCAGAGGCTCCAATGAATCTATGCTAAGTTATGAGAGCTATCAGGGATAAATAAAAAGCAAAAAGAAAATGAGGCTCTCAGTTAGTGAAGTCCTTAGCCAGCATTTAGCTTTGAGAATGTGTCTAAGTAATGTGGAGCTAAGAGGGTTATACTAAACCCAGGCAATTAATGTTACAGAGATATCCTGGCCAACGAGGCCAATCAAACAAAGGAGCGATCTATATTGCTGCTACCCCGCAGCAGGAATGGGCAGCTGGACCCAGGAAAGAGGGCTGAACTGAACTGGTGGAGATGATGTTTGAGTTTTGGGCAGATGGAAGACAACCCTTTATCTAACAGTAGCCTTTACTGCAAAAGAACAGAGCCCACTTATAGGATCCTTATATTAGGGACCATGGTAGACTTTGCTTAGAGCTGTCTATCAATCAGAGCCATGGCTTCCCCAGAGCAGCAGCAGGCAGTAACTCACCAGCCATGTCTGAGTATCTGTGATTACCCACCCTGACAAATAACCAAGGAGGTTGTGTGAGACTGGGCTGCAGTCCCACAGTCCTGCTGCGGAGTCGGTTGGCCTGTCTTCATGTTGAGGACTGGATGTGAATCATCTCCAGTTCTGCTTTGCACAAATGTTCAGCACAAAGTGCCAGCTCCAGGCCGGTTACATTTGGACTCAAAGCACAGTCCTGCTCGTTTCACAGGGGGCTGATCTCTTCTCTTCTCTGCCCTGAGCCAACAAATCTGATTTGATCTGTTTGACATACTACTAGGAGAGTTCATCTGCATGTCAAACAACACGCAATACATCTGCTTCAAATTAGCACATGGTCCCAGATACACCCTTGCTATGGCACGGCAGCCTGGGTACCATTCAGACTTGGCCCCAAAGCCCTTTTTACTTTGAAAACCACATCGTGCCTTGGAATTATTCCCATGTAAAAAGCTAGGTATGGACCCTCTCAAGTGGGCAAATATTTGCCAGGAGAAGAGAGGCACTCCCTCCCTTTGCAGAGATGTGACTGACCCCACCACCCCGGAGGCCTGTGAGAGCAGTCGGCTGCCTGGTTTTGTCAGACCACTCTAGGAATTGGAGGGGGGGAGGTGTTTGACCCACTCATATCAGTTTGATGCCCTACATCATCCTCTTCCCTTTTTGCTTCCATGACAAGAAATGATACCAGTGACCTCTGACAAACAGACGCTTTGGAAGAAAGAAGCTGAAGTGGGGAAAAGGCACTTACTGCACATAGCTGGTAAACAGCTTTTGCCTTGGTCCTCTGCCACACTGTATTTTTTTCTTTGGGCTCTGATTTTGATAATCAGGGTTTTTTTTCTGGTACTGAAAGCTTAGCTGAGAAACCCCTTATCACAACACAAAGGCTGGTCCCCCACAGGCTCCCAGTACAGGGAGACCCCCATAATTGACCACTTTTTTCTGGGCCATCAATTTGTTTTCTTAAGACGCACACTAACATACTTACTTTCTAGTTTGCCCTTTTTCCTTCTAATCGATGCCCGAAGTAGATCTGGCCCCTCTAAGTCTTCCTGAAACCGTTTTGCCTTCACTTCTGAAAACCATTCACCTGTCACAAACTTCTTCTTCTTTTCATCCTTGATGGAGCCTTGTATCCGCCTGAAAGTCAATGAGAACGTTACACACCAAAAAGATCTCCAAGGTTTCGACTTCCCCTGAGCTCCCTTTGTAACAATTGTCTGTACGGTTCACCTGTCTGATGCTACGAAGGATCCAGAGATTATTCTCTGCAATCACAAGGGCCAAAGCAGCATTAAAACAAAAGCTGATATATTCTTTATCTGAAATGGGAACAGCACCTTGTAAACACAGGCCTTTAGCTCTTCCAAATTTTACAAATCCAAATGAGAGTCACCAGGCAAGGAGATTTGTCCATTTGCTTTGCAGCCCTGAGGGTTTGGGAAGGGGTGGGGCTGTTTGCAGGTCTTGCACTTCTCCATTGTAAATGTCTATTAATCTCTTTATGAGCAGCAAAGCCTTTTGGATCAAATCTGATGAAAACCATGGAAATAAATCATGTTATTTAGGGGAGCAACCCATCCCTGCAGCATTCTCCCCGGACACTGCTCCTCTCCCTGCTCCTCCTGCCATGCCAATTTTGGCACTCAAACAGTTAGCTCTCCTTCCTGAGCACAGCTTCTCCTACTGTAACTTGCTCAGGCACACCCAGGGCTGGTTTTTGGCACCTAAACCCGTCAGTGCTCTGTTTGCTAGCCTGTACTTTTAACCCTCCTCCGGTTATTTTGTTTTTACACCGCGGCTTGCTGAATTAGCTGCCTTTCAGCTGGCACTGCCTCCCACAGCTCACCACAATTCAGGGTCCCTGCGAGACCTGAGAGGCCAGAAGAAACTCCCACCTCAGTCCAATTCTCAGCAGGAAGAGGGGGCAAAACTCCAGATAACCATGGAGCCTTGAAGGGTCACATTTGGCTGCCTAAAGGCCAGAAGGGACTAGGTATGGGATAACCAGGCTCAAGCCTCTGCAGGCAGCACGGGGGGCCCGGCAGGACTGACAGCCAGGGAGCTGCACGGTTCCCATCTAGATCAGGGCTGCATCTGCCTCCGTGAGGGTCTCAAGGTGCTGGGCCAGAGGAGATGTAGGAACATATTTTAATCTTGTTGACACTAGATCAGTGTAATGCCATTGACTTCATTTCGCCCAGCAGGCAGGTGGTGTTGGAGCCAAACATGTCCACACTTGCACCAAAGGTCTTACTGCATATAGCCATACTGACAGCAAGGGGCACTTGGCACCACCCCGGTCAGGATCTAACTCACTTCGCTCCCAAATGAAAGCCTTCTGCGCAACAGCTTCCAAAGAGGAGTGAAACAAAACTGAAATAATCCAAACACTCTTTTCCCCAAACCTCCACTGCAGAGCAGAAATGTTACTGTATTTCAGAAAAAGAAAAAAAGAAGAAAAAAAAGAGAAAACCTTTTTGAAACCTTGTTTCAATTCAGAGGAGGTGTAAGAGCATGCAGACACGTACACCTCAAGTCCAAGCTGCTTGCCTGCCACCACCGGTTCTGTTTCCCCAGCTCTCACCCCCAAGCAGAGGCCAGGGCACGTAGGCTCCCTGGAGCCTGCTGCAAAGGTACCCACTTGCCCTTCAAGCCTTGAGCATCCCTCCTACATGGGGCTCACTCTTTTTTGGCTCGACAGCAAGTCGGAGAGTCACGTCCTTAACAGAGGTAAACTGGCACAGTGCCATCCACACTCGCTGAACTACTCATTTCTTGCCGTGGAGAGTTTGGTGCCAGCTTCCTGAGCCTGGTGCATACTGTTAACCCAGATGGCCTAATGGCTGGCATTTAAAAAGTGACAGCAGCAACAAGCAATCCCGATCAACCAGACCTGAGCTCCAGGATGGCCAGTGGCAAGTGAGCTGAACTGAGAGTGATTCCTGGCTCTGAAACAGCTCCCCACAAACCTTTGGCAGATCACGTAGCCTCTCACTGCCCCTCTCTGCCTGCACGATGGATGCTGCGTACACACCCACCTCAAAGAGCACTGGAGGGACACAAAGCAGAGACGGAGATGTAAAGTTTCATTTTAAAACACTCTACGGGATTTCTGTGCTACCGAGTGAGGAAAACAAGGTAGCAGCTACTCCCCTGCTCGGACCTCTGACACAGAGAAATCGGCATCTTCCCCCCAGAGCAGGAAAGGGATGATTTCCCTTGGCGTCTCTGAGGGCTGCTGGTTAACTCAAAAGGAGAGTGCAGCCCTGCAACCCTGCAGAGAGAGGACAGCAGCGACAGCAGGATGGCTGAGAAAGCAGGAGGTGTAATGGAAAGATCCGTCAGGATCTGAGCAAGAAGGGACAGCACTGCTGCAGCCTGCATCTCTCCTTGTTGCACACACACACACACTCTCCTCTCTAAAAGAAGTAAAAAAATCCCCCCAGAGGAAGCTTACATCCTGCTCTTATTGCATACTCTCTCACCTGATGCGATCCCCATCCTTCTTCTTCAGCTCTGCATCTCTCTGCAGAACCTTCATCAGCTTCTCATACTCCTCCTCGGTCAGAAAGCTCAAGTCCAACATCTTCCCTGCAATCTTCTTCAGTTCTTCAGACAGCTGAAGCAATGACACACCAGGAACTAATCCAGCCCAGACTGCCGCAATGCCATGGGCAGCCCCTGTGCAGCCCACCCTGGTGCGCCGAGCAAGACGCGGCTGGGGAAAAAGGACTTCACAACAGCATGGCTTGGGTGGAAGTTGCGTTAGCACCTGGACTTGCACTTTCAGGCTCTTTGCTGGCACGTTTCTCTGCACTGCATGCCTTCCCCTGCCAGGAAAATTCTCTCAGCAAAATTATGCTCCTTCGCTTTTCTTCAGGCACAGTCACAGCGATTTGGAAGCCAACGTCAATCAAACAGGCAAGCATGGGAAGGAGCGAGCTTGCTGCCCGCCTTAGCCGCCTCAACAGGCACGAAAGCTCATCTCACCAACAGCAACCCCAGCACCTCTGGCATGCGCTTTCTTCAACGGGGAAGTCTGCCTCCGTGGAGTTCAAGCATCCCTGCAAAGAAATAACACTGAGATGCCTTTTATGATAAGCGCGACATATGGTAACCGAATGTGTACATTGGGGGTTTTTATTTGTTCTTCAGCACAAGTTCCAAAACAAGCTGCCCTACTTTCCTCCCCGTCCTACAGCTCCTCACGCGGTATTAACCTAACCAAGACAGTATTTTATTTTAGCCGCTTTCCTACCAACAGATAAACAGTTGACTCAGCACGCTACAAGCAAAATATGCATATAAATTACCAACTTGCTTGCTTGCTTTTTACCTCCATTCTTCTTTTCCTCACTTCTTTCTGCCCTCAATGAGACCGAGGATAAGCAGCCAACCTTTGTAAAGCAATCAGAAAAGGACAGAACAGCAACCTGCAAGTGTTATTGCTGCATGTTATGCTATAAAATACCAGAGGCTGCTCATTTTCTAATATGCGTGCACTTTGCTTTATGCTGCACTGATATTTGCTATTCAAACAGTACGAGTGCAGATCACTTAGTGTTTCAACAGACACTGAAAATGGCCAGGGGCTGCAGGGCGTGGAGGAAGAGTAAATCATGTGTTGCTTTACTACTTTATTCCTTTTCCTCTCTCCTGGCCAACTTGAGGGCAATAAGGCACACCGAGGGAGCAGAAGCTCTGCTCGTGTGCCTCTAGGCAGTTTCTAGCTCACCAGATGGGATTTTTCCACTGTTTCCAAGCCCATCAGGTGACTGTGGGTTTCATCATACTTGGCTTTTTCTCCCAAAGCCACAGCCTTGGGAGTCAGGTCATTGAAAACGAATAAATCCCAGCTTTCATGGCAAATATGATCTGAAGGTCATCAGGCCCATTCCCTAACCTCAAGGTCTGTATCACCCCTACTCTCTGCCTGTCTAATCTGCCCCTTTGAGGATGGCAACCGCAGCCCTCCCAGGCCACTTATTTCAGTGCTTAGCTAACTGGCAGTGAGCAACTCCTTCCTGTTGCCTACCCCAGATCTCCCTGACAGATGTCAGCCCGTCCTATCCGCCATGG
This sequence comes from Gymnogyps californianus, assembly GCF_018139145.2. Lineage (NCBI taxonomy): Eukaryota > Metazoa > Chordata > Aves > Accipitriformes > Cathartidae > Gymnogyps > Gymnogyps californianus. The sequence goes on from NC_059479.1 coordinate 20,192,794, forward strand.
GGATGCCTCCTTTGCAGCCATCCTCACGGGGTTTTACACTTCAGCCTCCACGTTAACCAACCCCAGCTCCTTCGGGTTCCTCAGAGCTGGGGTCTTCATCGTTTTTGTCACTCTTCTTTGGACTGTCTCCACATGGTGCACCTCTTCCTTCAACTGGCATATCCAAACTCGAGCACAAGTATTTCAGCGGAACTTTGCTCATTTGACATCATTTCACAGATTTACATTATTTTATGGATGATACGTTCCCAAATGTTTGCCTTTTTCATAACAGCGTAACAACATGTTAGAAGAAAGAACAGGCATCTGACCTTAATGCTTACAAAGAAATACCACAGAACACCGCATAAAAAGGCTTGTAAAAGGAATGGGCATTGTCATAAAAACTCTGTAATTATTTGAAAATAATTTCTGGAGGGAAGGAAACAACATTTCATATTTCTTTGAGGCAAGTATGGCTGTGCTTGTCACACTACAATTACAGCCTTTATCATCTGAGAAACTATCGATACCACTCTAAATAGTTAAAACAGACACAGTAATAAAAAGCCCTGATGAATCTCTACTGTTTAAACCTACTTTTCATCCAGCTTGGCATGGCACTTCCATGCTTGGTTCCATCCATCTACTCTCTCTGGCTCTCAGGCACAATCCTACTTCTACAAAGACATTTACAGAAATTTCTGGGACAGATTTTATTTTTAAAAAAGTATCTAGGGACACAGTTTTCACAGCATTTGCTTCCCTAGAACTTTCATTTATTTTTAACATACCCATGACGTGTGGGCTGAAAGTACTTCAGAAAACATTTTCAGCAAAGACTCATATTTATTCATCAGTAATGTAGTCAATTAGAAAAAGAATAAAGGCTACTTCTTTATAAATAGCCTTTTTTTTCCCCTGAGAACGTTTTATCTTACTGGAATAGTTACATTAGAAGGAAAAGGTTAACAGAAACCAAACAGCCAACTCCTTCTTTTGTTTTAAATAGTTAAAAATCAAACCACTTAATAGACTTGCTGTGGGAAAGTGAGCTGGTCCAGAAGACCGCTCCACCTGGAGGTTTGGCTGGCAGTCTCAGGAGCTGCAAAGCTGTCGACCCAGGCCTGCAGGAGTAAACAAGGCTGGGAAATGATCTCCATACATGCCACAGCCACGGGGCTGTCCCTGCTGCCACCTGAGCTTCTGCAGCCTCTGATGGGTGCACCGTGCTGCCGTGTCTTGGACGCTGCAGAGGCTTGAAACAGGAGAACCCCACTATTAACCACTCAGGTACACAGCGATGAGGGAGAGCGGGTTATTTGTTTACTTGGGTCTGCAAGCGCAAAAGATTAAGGATAAAAATCAACTGACATGTACAGTATGTTATCAGGCAGGCACACTGCACTGTACCTAACCATCACCCGCTCCCCCAGATTGCTTAATCCTAGAGCTCACGCTTACACTCCTTAAGCAGCACCACACAGCTTTGATTTGCTTTGTTAGATTGCACATAATCCTCTCCCCTCTCAAAGCCTTGTTAATAAAGAGTTCAGAGACCACACGGATGATGCAGTACAAACACCTAAATCAACAGATCTGTAAGAAAGCCAGGACCCCGTGGGTCTCACACAGACGGGGCCACCTCCTGTGTGTCCTGCCCAGCCCTTGCCTTGCCACCTCTGCAAACAGCAGGGAAGGGAAACACAAAAGCCTTGCAGATTTGTAGGGCAATGACGGGAGTCATCAGGCAGCGCTGGGGCAGATTTTACCCTAGACTGGGAGCTCTTAAGTGCAAGCACCTTTATTAGCCCGCTGATGTAAATTGGTTTTGGACAAACTGTGACAAGCAAAAAGTTGCACCCTCCTTCCTTCCTGCTGGTGGGAGACCTCTCCTACGTCAGGATTGCTCTCTGGCAACAGCAGCAAAACAGAGAGTCGTGAAAGAGCAAATCATTTGTGTCCGGATTAGCAGCATCTGCTTAAAGACTGATGCACACCATGCAGAGCAAACTCAGGCTGCTCTCAGGCGCTGCACCACCACGATGCTCCAGTGCAGGGTGAGCAGCCCTGCTGGGACCTGCCACTTGTCACGACAAAGCAGATGGACAAAATGGATTACCATGGCTACAGGAAAGACCATAAATCCAAGCAGAGGAGCACACTGGATGTCCAAAGGATTTTCTTCCCTCTAACTGCTTTTCTGGGGAAGAGCACATCACAAAGAGATCAACTCGCATGCCCAGCTGTGTTGACAAATGCTGGGTGTGGAGGGGGTGTGGAGACAAGCAGCAGCATGACCTATCATATGGCATAACTGGCTGCATCTCTTAGTGTGATAGCTCTTGATTTCTTGTGGCCGCCTCCCCAAGAAGAAACAAATGCTCCAGTCACCAGAGAAGATCTGTGATGGTGTGTTACGCTGCTGTGCAGCTTGTCAAACCCAGAGCCCAAGCACAGGCGGAGAAGAGAGGCCTGTTCGGTTAAAACAGAGTACTGGGATGTGCACATCTTATCTCCCAACAGATTTTCAGTGTCCAGTTTAAAATTACAGGAAAGACCATACACGGCTAGACTGAAGGTCCCTGTAATGCACTGGTTCATCTTCAACAAGGGCTAACAGCATACGGCTAGGCAGATACAGCAAGCCATCCTGCGCTCCCCCTTCCTGCAAGGTGCAAGGCAGGGACTCCCCGGAACAGGAGCAATGTCTCTGCATTTCATAGATTTTTCTAATTACTTTCTGAACTCACATTAATTTTAAGCATTTGCAATATCCTCAAAGCCCCACAGTCTCACACCCTCACTACGCTTTAAATGCAAAAGTATCTATCTGCCTTTGTTTTGTTTTGACCCGCCACTTGCTTGCTTCCTTTCATATCCCCAAGCATTTTATTAGAAAACCGACTAAGGATTACTCTGCATTCACCCACTCCATGTCGCTCATTTTGCAGACCTGTCACAGCCATGGTTTCTCTTCCAGAGGAAGGAAGTTTGTTGTTTGCTCATTCCAGGTGTTACTCAGGGAGCTTTAATCATTCCTCACACCCTTCTCTGCCCCCCATCTAGCTTACTACAGAACTGCTTAGCAGTGTTTAGGTGCAAAAAGGCTTTTCCCAACAGCTGCAACCCCTGGTATCTTCACCTGTGAGACTGGTTTTGCAGTGCCGGAGAGGCGGTGTAAGCCGTGCCCTGCTGCAGCTCTGCAGCCAGGAGGGAGACAGGCAATGCCAGCCTTCACGTGGGGCACAGCTAACGGCTCTGCCGACCCCTTGGAAAGAGGAGAGCTCTGACCGCCTGCAGAAAAGCTAAGAAGGATACTAATAAAAGGAATAAACCTTCCCTTTGTCAGCTGCTTGGACTGTGCACCAGCAAAGAGCAGTGCCACTCGGGGAGAACAGCAGTCCCACATGTTTTGGAGCTGACAGCCAGGGAAAGGTCAGGTGCTGAGTGTGGATCCGGGGAGACTCCCGTTTATGCCAGCGGAGACATGGAAATCTGTGACCTGTCCAAAACCGCCCTTTTCCCCCTTCAGCAAAGCATCAAGCGGTGGCGGTGTGACACGCATTCCCCTAGCACCAACCCAACATCCAACCCCTAAAAGTGAAGGGGCAAATAAACACCAACCTTTCTTCAGCAGAGTGCAACATCCTCTTGCAGGGAGCATACCTACGTTGGGGCACACCGAGTGAAAGCGCGTTCGGACAGCTTGCAGCCTGGACAACGCTCATTTCCTCGTTCCTTGGCGCTTTGCAGCATGTCCCCACGCATGTGATCAAAACCCACGGAATTACCTGTGCCAACGGTCCTGGCTCCTCTCACTCGGAGCCTGCTGGCCACGCATGTCACAGGCATGCAGCTGCGCTCTCAAGGAAAAGCTGAAGAAGGTGTAGTTCTGAAGCGCTTTCCAAAATAAATAGTTGGACTAATCCCATGTAGGGTTTCTGCAGCAGTAAGAGCTATTTATGAAAGAAGGTGTGTTACAGACCTCTTGCCTGAATTAATATATCCTCTCTCTTCAAGTTTTTTCTTTTTATTACAGTGGAAGAGGGTGTTGTTTGGGGATTTTTTTTGGTTTTTTAAGTAACTCTCAAATAGTTTTATCAGGTGAAAATTAAATGCTTGCTTAGCCTATCAGGCATGAAACACAGCCCCTTTTGAAAAGGTAGATGCTGAAGGGGCTGCCGCTTTCTTTGTGCTCCATTTTCATTTTATTTCTGGGAGGTTTAACTCAGCGCCTGCTCAAAACAAAACTATGTTAATGCTCCTCATAACTAACCCGAGCACAAACTGCTCAGATGCACAGTACCAGCTCAGTGCTCTTGCTGTCATCTGCCTACAGACTCGAATTATCTATAGACCATCTGCAGGGCACTCCAGTCTCAGTTCTAATTTCTCAGCATGCACCTTTCCTTCCCAGTGCTGCACGTCTTCCTCAGTGCTGGGATGTGCACAGATTAATAATATACACCACGGGCCAAGCAGATTTCATTGACTAGACGCTGCGTTGCATGCAAAGGAAGAAGATGAATTTAGGAACTTTAACCTGCCAAGGTACCACAAATGATGACTGTATTTAACACCCCAATTTCATCACCTAGGTCAGCGTAGGACCATGCAGAGCCACCTCACCCTTTGAGACCTGGAGCTGCACATAGGTCCATGTAATAAAGATATGAAAACATCCCTACCCAAAACATAACAAAACCCGGAACAGATAATACTGATCTCACAAGGCTATTCATAGCCAGATGAAAATAGCAGCAAGCTGGAAAGGCTGCTTGCCTCTGTCCATACCTCTTTATCACATATCCTGTCACAATGTAAGGAAATAACCTCCTTTTGCTTTACAATGTGTGGACACTTCCCAATACCCTTATTAATCAAGACAGCTCTTGTAGGGCAGGTCAAAACCAAAAGTAGCATTGTATTAAGAATGATGGATGTGGTCCTGGCACCCACAGTCATACTGCAGTTCCCAATATATGCCGTACTTAACAGTACCAGAAAGACTTCGTGCCAAAACTGCCATACCTGTACAGAGCCCGTGATCAGCCTTGTGCCTGTCCCTGTCTCATGCTGGAGGATCCAGCCCCACTCGTCCTCCCATCTGACTTCTGCTGCTGCCAGTACCATGAAATATGCAGAGGTATTGCCATCGCTATTTTACAGGCAAAACACTGACAGGCATTATAATGCTCACAGGCATAATACTATGACATTTGATTGATGTCCCTTACCAGCAGAGAAGAAATAAAAAGCAAACTATAGGATGGTCTTTCTCTTTGGGAGGGATGGGCTGAAAACCAGAATAAAACCTCCTGTCCATGGGGGTTGGACTGGATCTCCCTGCCCTAAGTCCGGTGCTGCAATCAGAAAGGGAGCAGTGCAATCCCAGTTTCTACCCAGCGCAGGAGCTTGCCGTTGGTTGCAGCCTGTACCAGCCGCAGTCACCAAGAGAAATGGCAGTGCTGGGCTGGGAAGCTGCGAGCCGATGGGGCTGCTGCAGCAGAAGGGAGCCAGATGCGTGAGTCTCGCTTAGACCTGTGGCAGCTCGACCGATATAAGTGCTCCCTTTTACACTCAGGCAAGCCCTCAAGGTGCAACAATACAGATAGGAACGGTATTGCACAAGCCTACAAACATTGCTCTTAAAGTATCAAATTGCTGGATAACAGTGAGTGCAGGCAGTGTGTAACCTTCACACTGAAATTCAGGTGCTCCTAAGGCAGCCGAGGGCTGTCCCGCTGAAAAGGCACACAGCTGAACAGCAGACACCCCGACCCAGGTACATTCTGCTGTCACCACAATCACACCACTAACCCTCTTTCTCTCTCTCTGTGCTCACCTCTCCCCTCTCACTGTCATGAAATAAATATATAAAATACCTGCCTGTTGGTTAGCCATTGCGAAGCGAAGCTCCACAGCATCACGACAGCTCTTCCAAGGTGCTTCATTTTCTCATAATTTGCAATATACCACTTGTAGCTATGAACCGTCTAGTCCTTCACAGACCAAGAGCAGCTGTGAGCTACAAGAACAGACTATGTATTTAATATAATTGTTTTCTGAAAAGCTATTCCACTAAAAATGCTGTGGCTGCACTGCCTGCAATGATACTTCGTCTGATTTGTTCCAGTGAAAGGAGAGAAAAGAAGTCTACTGTTCCTACCCAAAAAACTCCTAAGCATATAGAAATGGCCTTCGGATGAGAGACAGCTGATAAGATAAAGAATAACTTCAAACAAAGCTGGCAATTGTGGTCTCCCAGAGCAGTCCACGTATAAATACATGTTACCATCACACAGGGAATGTCAAGGCCAAATTCTGGCAATGCCAGGCTGGTTTGGTCTCACCTATCTCCAAATGCCAAAACTACTCAAGCCTAACTAATCACAGACTTTACACAGATTTTTCTCTATTCCGCGAGGGCTGTACGTGACACGATGTGCCGTTCCCACCTCAGACACAATGATGAGCACCTGGTGCCTACCGATAACCACCACTGAGGGCAGCTTTGGCAGGACCCGAGGGGCAGGCTGGAAGACAGCAGCTCTCACCCTAACGATGGCTCTTCACTCCGATGTGCATCCCAGAACAAAAAATACTGCTCAGTTCATTATGAGCACAGCCTTGGGTGGTTTCTCTCAGTTTCAGTCATTGTCTCACATTACACTTTCCAATCGTGTTCAGCACGATGGAGAATCTCAGCTGTTTTATTAAAATCTTCTTCCTCCTCCTCCCCTGTGGGCAGCTTTAGTGAAGGATGTCCATTGATCAAGAATGGCCTTGAGATGCTCTTAGGCGCATAGGAATTGCAGGAATTTATCAGAGCAAGGAGGTCTCTAGCCCAGCCCCTTGAGAGCAGCCAGTAGAAGATATTTTAGAACAACAATACAATGCTAAGCCAAAAAACCGAGTAAACTCCTCTATTCAGTGCATGTGGGGAATGCATAATTGAGGAAATGCTCCGCTGACCACATTAGAAGCGGGTGAACTCTGCTTATTTGCGCTCAGCCTCAGAAATACCACTGCTTCCGAAGAAGGTATGAGACCCACAATATTACAGAAGGTTTTGTTAAGGCTTCAGTTTTCTCTTGTAAAAAATGACGCATAAGGATTTTTCTCCCTTACGCATTTCTACCCAATGCAATGTAACTGTCACGAGTAATTATCTACATTAAACTCTACCCATCTCCTTCTACCAAGGAACTGCATGGGTGGAATTTGCATTATGTACAATTTACTTCCTCTTATCCATTTTTAATTAAACGAACCATCCTACAGTTACCACCTAGGGTAAAAAAAAGACTGAGCTTCTCAGTCCTAACCATTATTTCCTAGAGCCAGCATCACCAAAAAAAACCCCATCAGAGGAGGTGTGACTCAGACTCCTTAAGGTCGATAAGGCCTTTTACTGGTAATAAACTAATAATCCAATGCTTTAGTTTAAATATTTGAGACTTCTGTTTATTTCATAGGTGGGGACTATTTGCAGATCTTGCAGGATGTAGTTCATTGTAATTCTGCAGATTGCCAGAACACAAATAAACAAGCACAGCCACCTGGGACACCGAGAAATCCTCTAATATCCCATTGAACAAGGATGGCCGTGTCCCAGCTGCAAGAGAGGATGCCAGTATTTCAGAGACCTTGCTACGTCTGTTACCCAGCCAGACCCGCTCTGCCTCCGTCCAGCCCCAGCGCAGGCAGGGAGTTTTGGTGGAGGTGAGAAGGAAGCACTCCACACCACCACTAAATGCACTTGGCTTTGGGGTGGGGGGCAGAAGCTTGCACTGAGGTTTGCACTAAATCTGCACTTACATCCTCAAGAAAACGGAGTTTTAAAAGAATTTGCAATTCCCTGTTTATTAGTTTGTAACAAGCCTTCCTCCCCACGGCTTAGCTGTGAGCCAGTTTAGAGCTCCTCATGCAAGTCGTGCTGCATTTCTGCTGCACTGACATTTCCATCAGACAAATACCCTGGTGTCCAGGCTTCCCTCTCAGCCAAGGCAGAAAAGTCACGTTATATCAGCTTTAAAGAACCCAGCTGTCCTGCTAGCAGTCTTTTTAGATGCCACGTCGTATGAAGGTTACTCCTAAAAGCATCTTCTCAGCTGTTAAACTTGAAAAGACAACGAGAAATAAATATATGGTAGCTGAAAGTGAGAAATTAGGAGCTTAAAGCTAGACCACTGCAGGTGAAGGTTACGTATTTAGGTTAATCATCTCCCTGTCCCCATTTGTCATTCACTCATCCTCAGAACCTGGATATTTTCAATTCGAAAAAGGGAGATGGAAGATAAGTTTTGGCTGAGTTCACACAAAGAAACTGCAGGACTGGAAGATGAAGAAACAAGCAACCACTCATGAGAACTTCTGGCTTTTATTTTTGACCCTGAAAAATATTTGCTGACCTCAACTTTGCTTCCTTCCAAACGTAATTTCTCCGTGTTTGCCTCCAGTGGTGACATGTCATAAATTGCTTTCCTGACCCTGCTTGTTATGCCCCAGTAATACTGAGCTTGCAACACCTGCCCGGCCGTCTGGAGCGGGTTAGGAGCCCTCAGAATCAGAAGCCACTTTGTTGGGAAAAAAAAAAACCCAAAACCCCTGGGTTTGTAACATGGTGGGAGCTCAGAAGTAAAAAATATGTGGGGCCCAATTCCTTTGTACTCCTTTGCCTGCTGAGCTCGATGGCATGAGGCAGAGCACGGTGCTAAAACCCACGGGAAACCAGTGCTGTTTGTTTAGGAAACTTTGCATACTGAGGGATCCTTCCTTCTGGGTCAACGATTATTTTTAAGCCTCAGCCACGCCTGGATGATTCCAAAACAACTCAAAAAGGAATGAAGGTAACTGCAAAACAACAGGATGCATCTCACCATTGCTTAAAATGAGGTATATTTGGAAAGTGTAATTCCCTTCAGCATCTGGGAAAAGGAAAGTTTTGGAAACAACCTTCCAAGAAATAATCTCCTGATCTGCAATTTCTAGTTGGTGATGCCAAAACACAGAGGGGCTACATACAGAGTCTGGGGTCAGCCCCCAGATTATGAAAGGGGAGAAAAATGAAGCTCAAATCCATGCCTGATTTGGGATCCCCACCTTCTTCTCTTCTAATTTCCAAGCATGCGCTGAGGCCTGGATTGGTCTGTGCTGCACCTGGTTCGAGTACAGAAATGTACTGCACTACAATTTTAAATAAAGCTGTTTTACTTCGTCCCTCTGAGATACAGTGAAAGGAAACTCCAGGGAGAGTAATCCCATTACTGAAGCTGTGACTTCACCTTCTGCAACAGATCTTGTTCCACGAGAAAACAAATTCATACACGGGAGTATTTTTTACTAAACTGGCTGCTTTTCTTCTAGGAATAATGCAACTTTCCAATGCAAACACAGACTCAGTCATGAATTCACTTATTGGAGCCATGTATGTGCTCTAGGAGCCGGATGACTTGAGTGGGACAGGAGGTATCTCTGGCAGCACTTGTTACCTACAATAAGAAAAAAAAGCACCTGCTTCCACTCTCTGCACCCTGCAGTGCTCAGAGTTAGGTGAAAGATCTTGTATTTCAGTCTTCCCAGTGAAGGGTGATGTACAACACCCACAGACGTGAGGAGGTCAATACTACCAGAGATGGGCAGTCTGAATTCACAAGGAAATTAATTAATTAAATAAATCAGATGCCACACTAATTTCATCACAAAGGCACAGTTCTCATATTAGTTTTTCTCTAGGAGAAAGTTACAGTAGGTTAATTAACTACAGGCATGGCTATAAACAGATGTGCTTAAACTAGCACAAATCCGCATGTGGACATGGACTGCCGTTTAGCTTAGCTCAAGATAAAGTTTAGGTAAACGCAAGTGAGAAATCCAAACACAGATTGCACCAATTTAATTAAATCACTAAAAATAAAATCAGTTTCAGATGATCATCTGGTACCATTTTCTTGTGCAGACAAGGTGCTTCTTCCATCTGTGCAGCTCCATGAATACTTAGCAAATCTTGCAGGGAGGTGGGGAAGACAGACTTTTAGGGTAAGAATAAAAAGAATAACCTGTACTCTTGAACAATGCAGTTTTATTTCTAGGTGCTCAAGCTGAATAAGATTGGGAGCTTTTATATGAGCGGTGACAACTATAATTCTGCCCAGACATAACTGTATGATGATACTGTCGTGTAAAATGCACATTATACTGCAGAGGGTAAGATGTCTGCCCAGTGACACTCCACGCTGACTGCTCTGCTTTGCAGTGCTACGTTCAGCCCGGTGAGTGTCTGCGAGAAGGCAAGAGCTTGGGCTGAACCTGCTGAAGTGAGGCAAGCTTATTCAAGCAGACACCCAGAGCAGTTGCCGGCAACATACAACATCCTCCAGCAGTGAGCTTTGCTGAACTGCTGTCCCAATCCCGCCTGTTTTCTCCCCTCCAAGATGAACTGTACTATTAGGTTTAACTTGCAAAAAGGTAACTTGATTTTGATTCAAGAGTCACCAACAGGCACTTATTTCTCAATGCAGCTTTGCTGCCTGTTGATCCCCTCCAGGATAGCTATGTACTCCTTTCAACTTTGTTGCAAACATTTATTATTGTTCTTTCTCCCCCTCTACATCTCTGAAGTGTAGATAAACAATATTGATTTAAATGCAATCAAACCGAGCCTGCCGTACAATGAACACTTTGTCCACGTTGTGCCATACTGTGGCAAGGGCTGCCTCTTTCCCAGCGATGGAGGCCCATTAAAGGGACATGATTTATGAGTTCAGGAGGAAAAAACAAGTTTGCACTTCAATTACAGAACTGTGCAGGAGAGCAGAAACTTGGGTCCCCACGTGGAGCTTCTCAGATATTCTGCCAAAGGCAGAAGAAGGATGGAGAGGAGGGGAGGGTAAAGGAGATGGGTTCAACCCTCCAAACCAACTGATCCTTGCCTGCTGACACCCTCACAGAAGTTTCACAGTGGTAGGACAGCAGATCTCCACTGTCCTGACCATACCCTGTGGTCTGCCCGGGGGGCAGAGACGCAGGGGGCACAGAATGGTCTGTAATGTCACTGGGTAGGATAAGCTCCACTGCAAACTATTTTATTTAAAAATTATTCACTGCCAAAGAAATCCAAGAAAGACATAATAAACCAAAGAGCAGTGGCCACAGGTTACCACAGCTTATACAACAGCATCAATCACACCAGAGAGCTGGCTGCAAAGGGAGCGGAAATTAATAAATGCTGCTCTTGTTGCCATGCCAACTATTTACAGCAATGAAGCATGAGTAAGGAAGTAAATAAAACCAGGATGGAGGAGGGGGCTATGGAAATACAGACAAAACAGCAGGAGAAATCACAGGGAAGTGACACTTCATGTTCCACGTTTTCACAAGTAACTTACAATATGAAGTGGGGAAGCAGTAAAAAAAAGTACGCTATAAAGCATCAGAAGTACCCCTTATTTTGTAGGATTTTCCTTTTTTCACAAGTTTTTTCATGTCAGATTTTCTCTGCCACACAGCTGCATCTTTGGTCTGGTATCTCTCCTCTGAAGACCAGCAGCTGCCTCACAAACTTATTTTTAATAGAGGCCACAAAAACCACTGTACGACTAACTGCGAAAGGCCTTGATAACACAATTCACCAATGCAAGATAAAATACGCTTTTATTTAGATAACAGCCCAAAGCCAGGCTGACCAGGCTCACGAGCGTGGTGCCCCAAGCCGCGGCATGGCACCGCCAGCCTGGTGCGGCACCAGGCACCAAAGGGCAGCGCAAGGCACGGACACCTCCCGCTCGCCGCGGTGCCGTCGGCCCTGGCTGATGCCGCATGGCTGCTGTGCGAGACGCTTGCCTCACATGGAGAGCTACTGCTGCAGCATGCTTGCACCTGCAGCGATGTTCCCTACCAGCACTTCCATTCCCCGCAACAAGTGTCGAGGCGGTGAGGCCTGCCCCGCGTCCCGGGCCCGGTGGCTGCACGCTGTTCCCGTGCCAGCTGTTAAACTTAATGCTCCCACCCACTTCGGTGGTGCCCCACGCTGCCGCTGCTGCGGGACCACGCGTGCCCGGCGTTAAGGCCGTGCAGGTCCCACCGACGGCAGGCTCCTGCCCTCCGCCTGGAGGTGAGGCCCCGGACCAGTCCAGGGAACCGCGGGCACCACCGGGGCACGGCTGGCTCCGGCGGCTGCTCGCTTTGCTACCAGCCCTGCGGCTCCCCATGCCGCGGCGGGAGGAGCGAGGAGAGCGGTACCTCAGCCGTGACCTAATCGCCTGCCGCCGCGGACACTCTTCCCACCCGGGCGGCGGGAGAGGTCCGGTCGGCATCGCCGGCTGGCATCGGTACCCGGGGCCGCCCCGCCGGGAGGTGCCGGAGCGCCCCGTCCCGCGGCCGAGCCCAGGACACGCCGAGCGCCCGCGCACGGACCCAGGGCGCTCGCACCCGCCGCCTCTGCCGGGCCCGGCCCGGGGGCTGCACTCCCGCCCCCCACAGACACCGAGACCGGGCCCGGGACCGACGGAGCCCCCGGCGGCCCTTACCTGCCCTCGGCGGCGCGGGGCGGCCGGCCGGGGCGGGGCTATGCCCCGGAGGCGGGGCTATCCCATCGGGGCGGGGCCGGGGCAGGGGCAGGGCGGGGCCGTGCCTGTCCCGGCGGCAGCACCGCGGAAAACCCGGCCCGGATTTCGGAGCGGCGAGAGCAGGAGCCGGGGCGGGCGGGGTGCGGGGGGGTTCAGGCAGGTTAGCGGGGGCTCGGGGCAGATGGGGTGGGGGACAGTTTGGTTTTGGGAGGCAGGTTGGGGTTGGGGATCCTTTCAATTTTCCCAACTATAGTTTTTCCTTATTTTATATTTTGGCTTGCAAAGGCGAGGTAACTAGTCCCACCCTTGGCACAGCCAGGACAGGACCCGCCTCAGAAAGGCAAGGTGTTAGGAGAGGTGTAAGGTGTTAAGGTGTTAGGAGAGCAGGTGTAGGCAGCAACGCTGCCTGCTGTAGCCCAGCGCTCTGCATGAGGCAGCCCTATGGCACGGAGCAGCCCCGAAGCCGGACCACGCAGAGCAGCGCCTCGGGAGCCACTGGCCTGCTCATGGCTCCCAGACGTCTCCTCTTGGGATGGCAGGGTTGCCTGCTTCTGAAACAAAACCCGTCCCTCTCCCCTCGGTCCGTGCCTGAGGGGTAATGGAGAGGGATGCTGGGGGCCGAGGGGTATTCCAGTCTTCAACTCGGGCAGATAACGAAGAGGGAACCCCCCCAAGCCCCTGTTCAAACCTGAGCCAGCAAAAATTAAGCTCTGAGTTAGGATTTGAAGGTACATTCCCAGCAATTCCAGTTTATTGGGATTCCTACATCCCTGCTGTTTACCTCTTCAACGTAATCTAGACCCATGACGCTGCCCTCCATCCCCCTCAGTGCCCCACGGGTCTCCGTCCCCTCACATCAAGGCACAGCCACCGACAGACACAAGGTACAGTAACAGATTTTAGGCAGGGAGGAGGAATTGAGAGGCTCCAGGAGACCTGGGGAATGCGCCTACCTTGCTGATTTGGGCCATGGTAGTCTACAATGCACCGGTGCCACGTTAGGAAAAAAACCAGTGCAGCCCTGAAAGGATTTAGCACCCAGGCGAGAAAAGGGCGTTGAGAGCAACGCGCAGCTATTTGCAGTACGTGCTGTTCTGACAAGTTGCCGATAAGGCAACTCCTGCACTTTCCAACTTCTACAACAGATAAGGCTGAAGCAAGACTGGTCACACTTTCACATGTGCACTCAGGTTCTGCTAAGTGTTTGCCTGCTCCGTACAAACTCTTTTACATGACTGTCCCCATTTTAAAAACAGGGAGATGAAGGACGCGAAGTGAAGCACCTTGCCCCAAAGTCCAGTTTGTCCCCAGCAGCACCACTGACCCGTTCACGAGTTCCAGCCCTGAGACAAAACCCGTCGGTCTGCCCAATGACGTGCTGCTCCTGGGTGATCCTCAAGTGCCTCTGCAAGCCTGAGCTTCTATACAATGGGATTAAAGTATTTTTTTGAAAAGAAGAGGGACATTAAGAGTTCAGGACATGGGGATATTTGCACTGGAGTATTTGCTTTCCCACTGTAAATGCTGATTTCCAGCTGCAGTAAACCAGAATCACTCTAATGATCTCAATTAGTTGAGATAAGTTTAGTGGCAGCTATGCATTTCCTTTAGCTCAGGTAAACCAAGAACTGAGGAAACAGAGACAGCTCTGCCGATGGCCTTCAGCTCCTTGGCTTACTCTTTTCAATGGTGCCTTTAGGCTATAAAATGGAGCTCTGGCTTTGAAGGCAAATAGCCAAAGTCTTACTCCTGATCCTACCATTAACTTCATGTAGTGCCATAGAAATTATTTAACTTTTCTATATCTCCGCTCCAGTCAACAGCAATAACACTAAAGCCTGTTGAGATCAGTAAGAGCGCTGTGTTATTACTGTAACTTGGATTACTTGTAGCTTGGATGCTCAGAATCCATTTTGGGGTTTCAGCATCAGATTAATCAGTGCAAACCGGATTCTGCAACTGCAGGAAGAATTCTGATATGAGGATTCAATATAGTACAATATTGCTTGGATTTACAGCCTGTGCTTTCACATTTTTATCCAGGTACCTTAAACCCAGGCCATTATAGCCTATGCCTAATAATGGGTGTAAAATAACAACCCTACAGCATGCAGTAAACTTCAGAATTGATAGATATACAAAGTGTCCAGACATCTCTATGAGTTTGAATTTCTGGGTGCTGGAGAGTCAATGCTTCTGCATTAAGCAGAGGAAGGAACAACAGCTTAGTAAAGGTTTTATTTCTGGCCAGTCCTGTTCAGTGATAGAGAAAAATGTAACTTGGAAGTAAGTAAATACAGTCACATGGGGACAACTTTACAACAGCCTGTAAAATCAGTGAAGAAATGCATTTTATTACTGCAGCCAGCTACTCCTATGCTTTTCTCAACTTTCAGTCTTTTAATGTCTTCATGAGAACAACTGGCAGAAGCCACGCAAAACGCTAAAATAGTAGGCAGAGGTGGGAAAAAATTGGATTTACTTGCCGATCTCTATTTAAGCTTTTAAGGTCTGTATCCTAAAACGAACTGCTGATTCAAGTCTAAGGTTTGGGCTATAAAGCTTAAAATACGGGGAGGTGTTCTGAGTCTGGGAGATGCTGTTTGCTGCCTGCCCTTACAAGTCCCTGAGCACCTCTTGTGATCAGCTGGCACTGCTATGGCCCACGTGCAGCCCTGATGATTTGTAGTAAGGATGATATTGGCCAAGTGCATAAACCTCCATGCCTGGGAAAGGAGACTGGACATCCTTGAGGTGGACCAGTGTCTCTGGCTCTGTGGGTCTGGTCAAGAATTCCCCACTGCCCTGGAGCACCCAGCCCAGATGGGAAAGCAGGGAGAAGAAGAGAGTTGGGGCTGTTTAAGCCCTCAGTAGGTTTTAAAACAGCTTTGGGCTTGCCCCAAGACACCAGTGCTTCTGCAATAACCCTTAGGCATTACTGCTCTGCCAGGGATGTGTCTCTGGGGGTGCTTCCTCCCCTTGTTCTGCGGTTGAAGTGACAAAGTATATTGGGTCGGGCTGGGATGGAGTTAATTTTCCCCGTAGCAGCCCTCATAGTGCTGTGCTTTGTACTGGTAGGCAGAAAGGTGTTGATAACACACCAGTGTTGTGGCTACTGCTGAGCAGTGCTCCACACCATCAAGGCTGTCTCCCCAACATCCCCCCTCACCAGTAGGCTGGGGGTGGGCAAGATCTTGGGAGGGGACACAGCCGGGACAGCTGACCCAAGCTGACCAAAGGGACATTCCATACCATATGACATCACGCCTAGCAATAAAAGCTAAGAGAAAGGAGGCGGGGGGGGGCTTTCGTTATTACGACGTTTGTCTTCCAGAGCAACAGCTATGCGTACTGAAGCCCTACTTCCCGGGAAGCGGCCAGACATCACCTGCTGATGGGAAGCAGAGAATAAATCTTTTGTTTTCCTTTGCTTCCATGCGCAGCCTTTGCTTTTGCTTTATTAAACTGCCTTTATCTTGACCCGTGAGTTCTTTTCCATTTTATTTTCTCCCTGCCCTGTCCTGCTGAGGAGGGGAGTGATAGAGCGGCTTGGTGGGCACCTGGCATCCAGCCAAGGTCAACCCACCACTCAAAGGTTTGTTCATTTGTATTCCAGTAAGGGAGAAAAGTCCCTCAAAACCTACACAACTTTTCAGAGTACAATGGATTACTTCTCTTTAGATCAGGTGCACCTTTAACTCGGATGAACAGTCCTTTTGTTATCTCGCCTACGTTGGGACCTCAGTAAATACAGCCATACCACAACTTCTTTTTCTCAGTCTTTTTCTTTCTATGCTATCCTTTTTCTTAACTCAAATCCCATTAAGCCTAGAGTGCTTTCAGTATTTTTAGCTGTGACTTTCAAAAGGCTGCCAAAAGATAGCTGAAAAGTATATAGCAGTGTGATTAATGCTCTCGGCGTTTCTTCATGATTTGGCTCAGTGTTAGAGAAACCTAAATGTGGAAGTATGACAAAATCACAAGCAACTATTTCGCTGGAGGTTTTCATTCAAATTTTTGCTACCCCAATGGGTCTCTGTAACTTTCCTCCCCAGCTACATAACTGCAGTGCTAAAATTACTGGGAGCACCAAGGGAAGAACATGGTGCTTGTAGATGCCATTTACTTCCCACTGTCTTGTCACAAAAATATTATACTGAGAACAAACTGCCTCTCAGTTTTGTTTACTGGGTGTTAAAATTTTAGTTTACAGCATGCCAGAATAAAGAAACAGATAAAAATCCCCGTCCATTAGCACAAATGTTCCAGCAGCAAGCCGTAAACATAAATGCAGACTCCAAAGGGGAAAAAAATCCTGATAAATCTGTGCATGAGCAGGATCCTACTCACATCTGCAGGAACTGTGACTCCAGGACTGAACAGGTGCAGAATAGCAATGTCTCTCTTCAGACACATCCCTTGCAAGCCTGCTGTATATCTTACTTGGTTAGAGAAGGAAAGTCATGTAAGCCAAAATCCAGCAAGTAAAATTCAGTGCAAGGTCGACTGAAGCTACATGGAGCTCATCCAGTTTAAACCAGCTAAGAACCTGGCCTTATTTTATTTGGCACTGTGGACCTCAGTTTTTACTGATGAAAAGCTGAGCTGTTTTAATCGAAAACTGAGGCTCTGTGTCCTTTCCACTGTAAGGTATAAATCTGTATTGGTTGGCAGTGAGAACTATGAAAGATTTTTGATACTATCTTGCTCAGCACTGCTAGCATTGTAAGATTTTTTTTTTTTAATTTAATAACAGTTTTAAGAGAGAAATTGGCTCATGTTTCAGAGAACTTTCTGAGAGGCTCACAAATCATGTGGCCCAAGTCATGGGAAAGATGTTACTAACTCCTTACAGCAAAGCCAACAATTTTCATAGTGCCACATTCATCCCGGTTACCCGTGACAGAGTGGGACGGCAAAGCGCACGCAGCCACCCACGGCTCGAGCAACAGGAGGGGCTTGAGTCAGCACCCAGTTACTGGGGCAAGGTCCAGACTCTTATCTGTAGTGAGAAGAGCTGGTTACTAGAGGTGAGGTTTCCCTGTAGAAACGGAGGAACACAGGCACCTGTAGAGATGAATCTCCCCATCCTACAACAGGCGAGGAAGAGCGTGGACCTCCTTCCTGAGGTACCTCATCTTCTTCCACCGACTACGTAAGGAACTGAGACAATATGGCCAGGGAGGCCCGCTTTGAAATAAGGTGAGCGGGGTCTGATCCCAAACCAGACTCCTTTGAGACCACCGGTGGGTTTTAAGGCTTATTTCATTCCAGGGGTCAGAAAGCCAGGTAACCATGCAAAACCTGACAGGCACAAGCAAAATCCTTCTGGAAAACAGACCTACAAGCCTGAGACCTCCAACCATATGTCAGGACTGGTATTGATCAATGTTAGTAGAGGAAACAGGTGAGAGTTTACACGTGCATGAGATAAAACGGCATTGATTGTATACTGATACATACTGCTCCAGTTGCAATACATATATTTGTGGCCATATGTGTTTAGGTTGAGGGTGGTGCTACAACAGGGTGAAACCATCACATAAAAGGAAACGCTATGCAGCTGCTCTTACCACCACTGTCGCTTCAGGTTTGCTGTGCCGAGCTGAGGATTTAGGCTAGACATATGGTGCCTGTGGCAAAAAGCATCCTGAGAAATCTGTTCTCTGGCTTCCAAGAGATGCAGTAACCCAGCTTACAGCAGAAGACAACATGGAGCAGAAGGTGACTTCTCAAAGAGAGGCAATTAGAAAAGGTTTACCATTTTCAGACAGAAATGTGCTATTGATGGTTAAGTGACGCTGCCTGACATCCCTTCCACACACTGTCCCATCCCTGCCCTCTGGATGCTCTGCATGCTCCCTTCACATCAGCAGGAAGCCATCAGAAATACGTTTGCTGCTAACTGGCTTTAAAAATGCACTATGTTGTAAGAGGAAATAACACAGTCTCTCCTGCTGGGAACACATCCTGGCATGCCTTTAAAAACAAGCAAACAATAAATCTTTCATACAGAGGTTTCTTTGAAATATTAGTGAGTTTGCTGCCCTCTTGCAGTCCAAATCACATTTTAAAACTGGATTTCTCTTTGGTTCTGACAGGGTGTCCTAAGTAAAGGCTACACTGCAGCGTGGTACCACACAAGGAAAGACAACACAGAGGCGAAGCTGTTTGCAAGATACAAAAAAAGGAGTAGATGTTTCTCCGCTTAATGAGAATATCTGCAGTTACATTAGCCTGTAAGCAAACAAACTCCAGTGAATAAAAGTGGAGGACAGAATTACCTACAGTGGCACAACCTTCCCCACAGATGCTGTTTTACCACCAGCGCTGCACAGCCTGTTGCATCTCTCTGCGAGAAAGCTCGGCCAGGGCAAAGTACCAGCATCCCAGCGAGCCAGGCCGTTCCCACCCACCCTCCTACCTGTGAGATAAGCAGAGACTGGGTTTGTTCATGGATCTGTCATGTAAAATAGGAAAACTAAGCAGAAGTGCTGCTTAGCAATATGAAACTGCGCTCTGCTCCAGCACAAGGCTCAGCACACAAACATTTCAGGTCCACAAAACTCCTTGTCACAATCAGCACTGCACATGGTCAGCTCTAGAATTTCCTTTTTTGCCCCCTATAACATGTATATGTAACGTATTTCAGAATAAATAGACTGCAGGCAAAGTTCAAAATTTCAGCTATGTCTGTGCATCATCCCTGGTATGAACTCATACAACATCCTAAGGACTAACTTCCCCAGAAATGTGCACAGCCTTCGTATGTTGTGAAAGCTGATACTTTCAAGATGGGTTCTTTACCAGTATACATGCTTTCATTTAGTCTCTCACTTTGGCCATTTTTATGGATCGTACTGGGCTTTGCATCAGACCCTTAATGACATACTCATTTTGAACTAGAAGTCCACATTTTTGCAGTAGATTTTAAGTACTGTAAGTAAATGTCTGTCCTGAGAGAAGTCCCGCTGAACTGCCAGACATCAGTGCAAGAACTCCTACTCAAAACAAATGGGTTTCAAAACTGTTTATAACCAGAATTTTAAAGGACAAAATGCGTTTGGTATTTAGTGCATTGATAAGCAGTCAGAGCAGAAAAGAGAATTCCTATGAATAATTCTTTAAAAAGGAAAAAGGAACATTAGTTTGAAGATGATTTCTCATTATGAAAAATCAGGAGAACTTTTTTCCCTGTCGCCTTACAACAGAACAGGTATCCCTTCCTTTCCTCCCTTGCTCGCTCCACCAAACCAAGCAAGGCTGAAACACTCACCTGCGTGTGTTCCCCTCTCAAAAGGGTGCAATGAGCTTTTAAGCCACTAATGTACACAAAGCTTTTGTATTGCAAAAAAAAGGTAACAAAATAGGCTGTTTACTTCACATGCATGGAATAAAACAGGACTCTGACAGAATTTTATATTATTAAAATATAAAAAAAATGCCTAAGTAAGTGCATTATGCTGATATTTGCTTAGAGGAAGTATTGCTTTTGCTGTATTTGCCTTGAGGGACTAGTGCACAAAATGAGTTTGCTTACAAGAATGAGATCACAAAAATAGCATTTTCTAAGGAAACAGGAAAGATTTGCTGCATGTTCTTTCAAAGTGCAAATTAAGCTGCTACAACAAGGGATAACACATTTAAGGCATATAAAAAAGGTCACACGGATTTGTGCTCAATCACAATTAAACAAGTCCTTTTTAAGCCAGCCCTTGTGATGAACTCCCACACCATTTAAGTTTATCCCTTTGTTCAGCTCGTGTTCTAAAAAAGGAAACATTCGCAAAAATGCAAGTAGCCTATGAATGGCATTTGAACTGCAAGAGAGATTATATTATTCAAATAAATTTCTTTCTAGAAATTATCAACTAATTGTCAACTATATTACAATCATTATTATTATTGTTAATACAATGTTGAAGTAGAAAAATCAGGAAGAGGCATTGTCTTGGTTGGCTTTAAAGTCCAAACTGCAAGAAGCTAATAGTTTTTAATCCTTTCTAAAGCTGTATGATGACATATTCATAGTAGCTGCATGCCTCAGTAGGGCCATACTTTTTAAAAAATAAAAGTTATGTACGTAATTGATTTGCTTTCTGGTTTTGGCTTTTTTAGGGTATATTTGGAACTATTTTAAGATTTTTCCATGCAACCAAAAGGATAGAAACAGCCTTTCCTTAAAGAAAGAGCAAATATAAACTGATCTTTCATGTCATTATTCACTACCACCACGCCCACAGGTAGGGATTTAGGGGAAACCATTAATTATTACATGGTTCATGATAAATTTGACAATCCTGGTGCACCTTAGGTCAATGTCTCCCCTATGCAACATATTATCATGATGAAACAGAGGCTAAACAGCAGCTTTCTATAGCACGTGTGCTCGGTGGTGTCCTCCTCTCCCCCAGACCTCAGCCCTGCTTCCACAGCCGTGCGCACGTGGCTGACTTCAACGCCGCAGCAGTCCCACTGACGCCACGGGACTAAAATCAAGGCTGCAAATGATCTTTTGCAAGGTCAGGGTCTTGCTGTCCCAGGAAGGCACTTCAATTACATGTAATTACTGTTAGCAATGTACAACCACTCCAATCCATCTGCTACAGGTCAATCGTCAAGTGGGGTGTGACCTGACTCCCAAAATCACAGTGAACTGAAAACAGTTTTTTCTAGAGATGCAAAGACAGTGACTGTGATGGATGCTGAACGGAACAGTCCCAGCTGGATACATGACATTAACCTGTGGATTGAAAAGGGGCAGAATGAAAAGCTAACGCTAATTTAATACCAGTCACATCAGTGGTGCCAATAGATAAGTCCCTGAACCAGGTTTTCCACCATTATTTCTTTCTGGGGGCTGTCTGCTTATAGAATTGGAAGCTTTTCAGCATTTCATACAGGCTCCAAGAACATACCACTTTACTCATTAAACATTATAGAAAAGGCCACCCAGTAGGAGTTTTACATCATCCCTGGCGTAGAAGCAATACGCAGTGTTTGGGGAGGAAAAGAGCAAAAAGACCCCCACTGCACTTCTGACAATTTTACAAAGCAATTTGATTCTTTGGGGATGCCCGTACAAGCCTGCGGCTTTTTGCTTTTTCCTTGTGAGAGCCTGGGAATTACAGGATAGTTTATAAATCAAGATTGTTGCAGCAAGTCGAGTGCCCTGACATCGCACAGGCGAGGAGGAGCCCAGCGGGGCGAGCGGAGGCGCCTGCCGGAGAGGGGCTGGTGCGCAGCACCCCAGGTGCCCGTGGACACGGAGCCTCGCGGGGTGGCACCGCGTGGTGCCCAGGGCTCTGCAGCACCCGCCAGCCTGGCCCGGGGGAAGCCAGCCGCGACGTGGGAGCAAGGACGTGGCCACGCGCAGCAAATGTGCGGGACGCAGCCTGGCTGTAGGCAGCACGAACCAAGCACGCTCCTCGCCCGAGGGAGCTGGACTGCAGGGCAAGGGCTGGCGTACAGCGTGCCACAGCTACCGGCCACGGATCAGTGGCTCCTCCACCAACGGGACATGTTTGCACAGCTGCAAAACCCTGCTGCCGTGAGTGAAGGCGTGACAGGGATGTAACTGTGCCAGGCCAGGCTGCCCCACTGCTTTTATTACCTCATTTGAATCAAATTGCTGTGTACAACTGGATTAGACAGTTGTTCTGCAAAGGTTACACCCTACACACCATTAAGATTCATGTGTTTTTCAGATAAGTCATCTGAGTGATTGCTTTCCCAGCTGCTCCCATGATGTGCGGGGCTGCTGATAGTTTCATTTTCCATTACTTCCCTCCAGTTTGAAAACTCACTGCCTACTTAATCACCGAAGGATAACAAGTGCTTCCAAAGAATTTCAACTGCTAATACGCAGTGTGTAACAAAGCTGCCGGGCTACAGGATCTGAGTCCTGATCACTTGATGAATAAATTTGGTTGCCTGCCACAAGCAAATCAAAGGCAGGACAAAAAAAGTGCTTAGGTTTATCTCAGCTGGTCTTCCGCACTGTTTTTTATTCAGGATAGCTGATCCTCTGCTCGACAACTTCATCACATCACCCCTTTGCACTGTCATACTCAGTGTAATTAAAATAATTAAGAAGACAACTCTAACGAGATTATTAACAAAGCAAGACAGGAAGCATCGTATCATTCTTCCTGAGAATTAAAACCAACTCAACAAATAACGTCCTCCCAGTATGAAGCTCCTAGGAATTAAAAGGAAAAGTCTCATCAAACCCAGGCACTAAGCAAGCAGATGCTCCTAGCTCACTTCGCATTAGCTTGCTCACCTTAATGTACCGCAGCATTTCTAAAGCACTGCCCAGCTTCGGGGAATCCAGAGTCTCCCAAGGAAAACACTCCATCACATCCCACCTCGAGGAGCTGGTGCCAGAGCAGTGGTGGGAAGGCAGCTGCCAGGAGGCAAAGCCAGGCTCCAGCTGCTGCCAGGGACCCCACGGCACACACGGCAGGAGAAGGGCAGCTGAGGGAAAACGAGCTATACAACCATTAATTAATAATTAATGGCATATACAATTATTATTCCGCCTCCCCAAGAAAAAGGCTACGCAGTCTCACTGAGTTTAGGCTCCTTCAGAGGGCAGCCGAGTTGCAGAGCCTGGACGCAGGAACAGCTTCTCCCAGAGACTTCAGTTCCCTCCGCGGGCCAGTTATGTGAAGTAAAATGAAAAGGATTAGCACCCAGGTGAAACTTGGGCAGGCAAAGCAATGCTCAGGCACCAGAGGCTGCTTTAGTCTCTTTCCTAAACTGGAGCATGCCAAAAGGAAAGAGATTTTAGCAATTCCTCCCTACTTGGAGTAGGGAACAGCTGAGGTCAGTGCTGAGGTCTCTATGTTCAAACATTTCCTTGAAACAATGAGAATTAAAAACTAGCTATTTTTTAAAATAAAGAATGAGATTGCCTTGTATTCATTTGACAGCATGAATTGGTGTGTTTGAAAAGCACCAAACACTACATCATTTTAGCATCTATCCACCTAAACCCTCCATTTCAGAGACGGCAGAAGCAGGCGGAAAGCATAGAGTTCAGTGCAATTGCATGAATTTTACGCCAGGTTTTAATTTGGCATAGTAATCCTAAAATTACATTATCATACCTGTTAAGGCAAGCAGGCACCATATGAATTATACAGTTATATGCGCCCTTAAGCTGAAAGCATTTTTCATTTTAGACAAGTACAACAAATGCTGCCAAACTCAAGGAACAATATCACTTAACAGTTTCAGAAGTAGTTAACCTATTGTCATGGTTTAACGCCAGCCGACAACTAAGCACCGCACAGCCACTCGCTCGCTCCCCTCCAGTGGGATGAGGGAGATAATCAGAAGGGTAAAAGTGAGAAAACTCGTGGGTTGAGATAAAGACAGTTTAATTGGTAAAGCAAAATCTGTGTGTGCAAGCAAAGCAAACAAGGAATTCATTCATCACTTCCCATCGGCAGGCAGGTGTTCAGCCATCTCCAGGAAAGCAGGGCTCCATCACGTGTAACGGTGACTTGGGAAGACCAACGCCGTCACTCTGAACGTGCCGCCCTTCCTTCTTCTTCCCCCAGCTTTCTATGCTGACCATGACGTCATATGGTATGGAATATCCCTTGGGTCAGCTGGGGTCAGCTGTCCCGGCTGTGTCCCCTCCCAGCTTCTCGTGCACCCCCAGCCTCCTCGCTGGTGGGGTGGGGTGAGGAGCAGAAACGGCCTTGCCTCTGTGTAAGCACTGCTCACCAATAACTAAAACATCCCTGTGTTATCAACACTGTTTCCAGCACAAATCCAAAACATAGCCCCATACTAGTGAAGAAAATTAACTCTATCCCAGCCAAAACGAGCACACCTATGAAAATGCAAACGATGATTAGAAAAAAGACCTTTCCCTCCGATAAGGTTGATAGACAATTTAATCCCCAGATCCCCACTGTGAATTTTCCTTTTTTTTTTTTTTTGCTTTATAACTTCAATTCTGAAACCACATGAAAAAGAACAAGGGAAAAAAAAAGACATAGCAAAGAGAGTTAATCACATGCAGTGAAAGGGTTATGCAGCCAATGCAAATTCAAGGGAACAGCAATTGTACAAAGACAGAACCATTTTACTGTGATTTATCACGCAGCGGAGAGCTTGCTTTGGTTTTGACACCTGAGCCACAGCGCATGAATGGATTCTTTGATGGTGGCACTTTTTATTAGAAAGTCATTCTTTAGCCTGCATCAGCCAGGGCACTCGTGGTGCACAGCTCACCTGCCAGTCACCTGCCAACCGAGGGGGTAAAACTTCCCATTTATACTAACACCACAACTGCTGCAAAACCATCACTCTGCTTCTGCAACAAAACTCTCTCCAGCACTTCCATCATCCTAGTCCAGCACAATCCAAGGCAGCCCGTACCAGGTTATGTGGATGCTACACCAGCATCCCCAGGAGGTCCGGGGCAGCATCACAAGTAGCCGCTTCTCTGCTTTTTTATGCTTTTCTCAGGACAGAAGGCAGGGAAGACAGAGGGAGTGTTACCATCAACCCAAAATGCCTGAGCCAGATCCACAGATTTATCCAGGTGCTTACATTCACACCGATTTCACATGGCACTTGGATGACTAAATAAACACTGCTGTGAGTATAGGTGTTATAGTTCTACTGCAATGTGTTGCACACAAAAAAATCCCTTCAACTGCAGCAGGCATCAGCTTCCTACAGTCAATACAGGATAAGAAAACTTCCTGCATCTTCTTTGTCTGTCAAACAGGCCAGATCAGATGGCAGAGGTCTAGCATTTTGCATGCTCTTAACAAAATCCCGCTGAATTAACTGCCTGCCCCATTTTTGAGCAATCTAAAATGTCCGAGCTACCCCAACTGCAATAGTCCAGAAATGTGGAAAATGTTAGAATAACAGCCCAGGCCATTGCCAGCCCCACAGGGGGTATATTTAAAACATACATTAACAGCTGGCCCAAAGCCACCCTCTGCACCAGATTTGCCATCCCTCTTCTGTGAGCAGCATCCCTGGCACAGCCAGGATGTTCCCTGCAGAGCCCTGGACAGGATCGGTGCGTGAACACCCCACCAGCCTGCGTGGAGGCCACAGCCAGTGTGCAGGCAGGCGGCAGGCAGCGGTGCCATGCCCACGGCACCCCGGGAGCATCCTCCATGGCAGGACAGGAGCAGCGGGGGGGTGCAAAAGTTCTTTGCTCTCCCACATCCCGCTTCTCTCAGGTGTGATTTTCCTCACAGCAGCAGAAATATTGTGGGCAGGCTGGCACGGTGAGTGACCCACTTGGGACAATGTTCGGGTGATAAAGATCATTTAGGTGGCTACTAGGGTGTCTGGCAGGGGACTGCACTTTTGTGGCTGGGTAGTATTTATCCTCTGCAGCTTTTAAAGAGACACACAATTCTCTTGGATTCCACAGTTATCACCTCGGGTGGGGATATTTTCTTAGCTTTCCTCACGCAACCTTTCTCTCTGCATCAAGCCCCCAGCCTGCTGGAAGCTTGTTTGTTTATTTACATTTCCAAACTTTTCTTATGATTGTTTTTCAGTTACAGCTCCATGCTGGTTTCCTTTTCTTTTGTTCCCTTTTGAAGAGGAACAGTTGTCTGCACAGGGGAAGTTCTGTGTCTGCCAACACTGCTATTTTCCTTTGATGAAAACACAGGTTTGATTTGGGTTTGTGTCTGGCTTGGCTATCTGCTTGTTCACGGCAGATTCAAAAACACACTGAAAGTTTGCAGCCTGCAGCCTTTCCTTGGTTGGGAAGAGGAGAAAGATGGAAGGGTACGTTGCATCTGATTTTTCCTGAAAACTTTCAGACTGTATCTCCACAAAGGGATCTGTACAAGTGTTCCTCCACAGACAGCTGAGGCCAGCAAGCGATGGTGTGAAGGCAGCCTTCTCTGGAGAGCTGTGTGTAATTTTACGGTGACCCCTGCCATAAGCAAAATGAGCCATCATGCGCAGTGTCAGCAAAGCAATTACAGTGATGAAGGCAGCCTTGGTGTTGGGGGGGTGACTGGGATGGGTCCAGGGACATTGTGCTGGGGAAGGAGTTCAGTCGCCTTCCTCTCCCATGAAGTCCTGCCTCCAGCTGAATTGCACAGCCCACAGCTTCTGGGAGGAGCAGGAGAGAAATCATGGGGTTGTGCTGGAAATGCCAGTGGGTGCAGTACCGAAACAGGGAAACTGGAAGCACAAGGTTGTGGTGGAAGGATGCGGGAAGGGAGTCAGGGTACCTTCAAATTACAGGGCAGTCTAGGGTCATGTCACAGCCACCGCCTGGGAAAGCAGTGCTGATAAACCTGAGCTTACTAGTGCTCATGTATAAAATAAAAATTCATACATAGTCGAAGTCCTCCCCAGGTGTTACTTCTTAGCACGCTGGTGAGGACGCAGAGCGCAGCCAGCTTTGGGGT
The DNA here is from genome assembly GCF_018139145.2 of Gymnogyps californianus. Lineage (NCBI taxonomy): Eukaryota > Metazoa > Chordata > Aves > Accipitriformes > Cathartidae > Gymnogyps > Gymnogyps californianus. The sequence goes on from NC_059479.1 coordinate 20,219,765, forward strand.
GATGCCTGTCTGCACCCAACAACATACCTGTCCTGACAGGCAGTGAAAGTGCTGACATCCACCTGAAACTGCCAGGGGCACGTCAAGGACAGACTGACTCTCCCCAGCTAGGACAGGGCCAGAACACTGCAATCTGCACTTAGTCTGATAAAGATGATGCTGGATGCTTGAATGGCTTTCTCTATACATTTCCACTGGATTTCAGTAAGTTTAAGGGAAAAACTGAAAACCTCAAGCACTGATGAGCACCCCTAGCTGCACCCTGGGCTACCGATTTCTGCACAGACTCACCTATTGAATTGCCAACATGTGCCTTGACAGATCACTTGTCAAAATAGGAGCTATTCCAACCCCGCAGAGCATGGGAGATCTAGCTGGAATTCAGCATAATGTCATACACACTTGTCCTGGTTTCAGCTGGGATAGAGTTAATTTTCTTCTTAGTAGCTGGTACAGTGCTGTGTTTCAGATTTAGTGTGAGAATAATGTCGATAACATGCTGATGTTTTAGTTGTTGCTAAGTAGCACTTATCTCAAGCCAAGGACTTTTCAGTTTCCCATGCTCTGCCAGCAAGCAGGTGTGCAAGAAGCTGGGAGGGAGCATGGCTGGGGCAGCTGACCCAGACTAGCCCAAGGGATATTCCATACCATAGAACATCATGCCCAGTATATAAACTGGAGGGAGTTGGCCGGAAGGGGTGGATCGCTGCTCGGGCATCGGTCAGTGGGTGGTGAGCAACTGCATTGTGCATCACTTTCTTTTCTTGGGGTTTATTGCTCTCTTTTTTTTTTTTGTTATATTCCTTTTCATTACTATTATTATTATTATATTATATTTTTATTATTATTATTATATTTTATTTTACTTTAGTTATTAAACTGTTCTTATCTCAACCTACGAGTTCTTTTTTCGATTCTCCTCCCCATCCCACTGGGAGCAGGGAGGAGTGAGCGAGTGGCTGCGTGGTGCTTAGTTGCTGGCTGGGGGTTAAACCATGACAACACTACTTACAATAAGGCAAAGTTTATCTCTGGGGATAAAGTTGCTAACTGGCAAGCAGGATAGAAAGGAGGCATGCTTAGGGCTGCCAAAACCACTGAGGATACACTCACAACACTGACCCAACAGCTTTTATGCCATCCTCAGGACCCCAATCTGCAAAGGCAGTACAGCCAGATGTGACATGTGAGTCCAGGCTGCTCTGCCATGCCCAGGAAAACCACTTCGAGACACTGGCTAGCAGAGAACCATATGAAGGAAGTCAGAAAGCCCAGGTACGAGCCCACCAAACCCGGCCCAAAGTGCTGGTGCTTGGCCACGCAGCCCTCTAATCTCCTGGCAATCACTGACCTGGTGTATCTCATTTCAGTGCTTTCTCCCTCCCCAGAAAGAGGAAAGCTTCTTGGATAAAGAGTTTTCTCTAGGGGACCCTGCCTTCTGAATAGTTATAAGGAAAAAAGTACTTCTTTCTGGAGTGAGAAAAGGGACAATATAAAAAAGACCAGTCCAGCACCTTTATAAGGAAACAGTATTATGCTTTTTGATAATAAGCTGCGCCTGTTCTGGGAATTGGATACAGAGGATTAGGTATATTTCTGACCAAGTTATTCTGAGGCGACAAGCCATGGTGCTCTCCTCAGAAGAGTTTATATTATTGGTACCTTTACAGACTTTCACTCTCTGTGAGCTTGAAAACAACAGTGAGTTCATGAATTAACTTTTAGGCAGCGAACACTCCAGCAAAAGCTTATAAATATTTTTAAGACAACAAATGAGGCTGTGCAATAAGCAAGTAAAATGTAAAGTGCATTTGAAAGTCAACCTAATGATGGATTTAGAGGCTTAAAGCAGCTCTTTTACTGTACTTGTTTGAATCTTTAATTACACTCTTCTCTTCATCCCCAGCAATCAGATGTGACACTGAACTAGAGAACTTTATAAATCACATTATGCTGGGTTTGGTGTCTTTGAACAATCACATATTTAGCATATTTCAGGAAGACAAAGTGGCTGAAGTGCTGCTGAGCTTTGTCAAGTTAAACATGGAATTCTATAGGAAGTTTTTAAATTAGGTTTCAGGCCAACAGAAGCAACCCCTGAATACCATGGCAGTGCCTGGCTGGGCGATGCTGCCTTGCTCTGGGTGTGCCTCTGGGCTTAATTTTTTTAATGACTGACATTTCTATTTATAGAGTGAATACAAGGGAGTTGCTTGGAGGGGAACATTTCTGAATACGTTTCAAGGTACACAGATTTGAGTCACAAAGCCCCTTAACATACAGTTCCTGGTACTGGCCCCTTCCATTTTATCTCGAGATAAGAGTCTTTGCTCCACCCATGGCAAAGTGACTGGTGCCTTGCTGCACTCTGGGCTGTTCTCTCCTCTTAGCCAAGGGCCAGCATGAGCTTCTTAGTCATCCCACTGTAACTTAACCTTAACCATCATCAAACTAAACCAGATTTTGCTTTCTGTGTTCGGTTCTTTTTTCCTAAGGTGACATTTGAACAGGCAGTGCTGCTCTCTAGTAGCAATGAGCTAGAAGCAAAACCAGCAGCTGACAGGTACCATCTATTACCTTCACAGGAGAATAACCCTGGATGGCTTGGAAGATTAGCGTTAGGGTACACGCTTCTGGTTTGACAGTGTGAAATGAGCCCCAGGCTGGTAATAGTCAAAAGTAAATGCTACTGGTGTTCAGTATCCTCTGTAAAACAGGATTGATGGTTGTAATCATTTGCTACGAGATATACCCGCTCTGTAATTGGAAATCTCAGCCCTGCATCCCAAGCTTAAACAGGCGCATATTAGTGCAGAATTTGTGTTATTGGTTCCTGTTCTTTGGTCAAACCGAACATTTCACCCTCCAGGAAGGTAGTTCTGTCATCTTTCAGAGACTTAATTGACAAAAAGTGAATATAACAGGGAGAAAATATATATTAGCTGAGGGTGCCTGAAGTGCCAGAGAAAGGACTTTGGTGTTGATAAATGAGAGGGAATTAGAGGACACACTGATATTGTGGTAAAGACACAGGATCATGCAGGTGCATGCTGACCTGCAGTGTGGGGTGGCAAAGTTTTTTGCATTTTCTTGAAAATTGCTGTCTTTTGCAAAGGATCAATGCTCTGTGAGCTACTAGTCAGAGTCCTTCTGGATATTATGGAGCTGCCACAGGCGATCACTGAAATGGTCTGTAGATTGTGCTCATGTTCAGATCATTTGTGCTCATCCATAGCTAACCAACTGGAAAACAGCAACAGCTCCCATTTTAGGCTGACCCGGGGAAAGCCAGTGAGAACTTCCCATGTGCATTTGGGATCCCTCCATGCTTCTTTAGTGAAGGTGAATCTAAATGCTTTTCATGTTTTGGAAGAAACCTGAATTTGAATTTCAGTCTTTCAATGTACATATTCCTTTCTGGACTCTGGGTCACCCCTGCATCCTTGGATGAGCCATTTAACTGTTCCAAGTCTTGTCCTCCCCATCACTAAAACACAAGCACTGCTCACGCTGTGGGAATGCTCTGTGAAGCGCTGACACTCAGAACTAAGGAAAAGACATGCTTTATAAAACTTTTGGAGATGGCTCATATAAGTATATAATCAAACCCTGACGTCTGCCCAGAGATTATTCAGGCATCTGCCACACACAGAAATATCTGGCAGAATAAAGTTCACCTAAGTCCATAAACCTGATCCCAATAGTAACTGACGCAACCAGTAACTCACCACTTCTACGCTGAAGAATCTACCACCACATCATATTAGAGATGAGGGAGAGCCTGGACATACCTCTCCCCTCCGACCACACAAGGCCAGATGCTGAGCCCCCACTGCCAAAAGGGCTTCCCCAGCTGCAGCATGGTCCCTGCCACGGAAAGGGTGGCCACCCTTGCTTGCCATTAGAAAGATGGGATCATCAGGCATGAACTAGACCCGTGTTTTCAACAAGCATGGAAAAAAAGTCACTGACCATTTTAATTGTCTTGGTCCTAGGTACAGGCACACATCTAAAAGGCAATGCTGCCCTCTGTTATATCTTCTTCAGCTACTCGCTCACGCATGGCTGTGTACGCAGAACCAGCTACTCCCATCGCAGCTTGGGGCTTTGAATTAGCCTCAGTCAAATGACATGGAATAAAGAAAGCAAAGCTGGCTCCTGCAAGAAGCTGAGCACCTTCAGTTCCTAATGAGCTTCAGAGACGTAGAGAAAGCGTTTTGCATTCAGTAAGGACAAAGTAATCTACTGTAAGTTATTGTAATCAGTTCTTCAAGTCCTAACCTTCATCCACTGCTTTTTCACTATATAAATCAAGTATTAACATTTAAATAAAAATCAATATATTCACCTTGTCTTTTTGTATTAGTCGCATCCAACTTCATGGATTAAAACTAGATGAAACAGATTTTATTATCATTTTAGAAGATAACTTTTATTTTATCTTTATTTTGGTGTGTTATCTTATTGATGAGTTCAATACGGAAATTTCAAGGCAATCATGAGTCCAGTGTAATCATTCTGTATAAAACTGTATGAAAAATATGTTTTAAAGTGAAAATGTACTAACAACGTATTATCTCCACATGCCCATTTTTAAAAAGAAATGATAGAATTAACAGGAAATAAAGATTATTCCTTATTCATATTAGGCTTGACTCCAACACTGGTAATCAGATTGACTGTTAAATAGCTCCACAAATAGTTTTCTTGTACTCAGTGGAAGTACTTATGTAGGCGAATACTGCTGGGCCCTGGCAAAAGTGGGAGAATCTGGGCTTCTCTGATTCAAAGGTTTATTATTAACAGAACTCTCAGTTGCTCAAACCCCACAAAATGGTTTCAACTGAACAGTCACACCACTAGTCGGAGAAAGGCACACATGTGATAAAGAAGGAGAATAAAAAAGCTTATTGACGTGTTGATACACAGCTGATAAGGAAAACAAAAAACCACTTAAAAAAATAACAGTTGAGTTCTAGTCGAAGTCAGAAGCAGCATCTGGTCTCTTTTCTCTCCCAACGTCAAGATGTTTGCAACGATGCTGGAGATATTTCCAATTCTAGCCATCCTTGCAGGTAAGAATAACAAACTGATCGAAATAGCACTGGAATAAAGGAACTTGTTGAAATAAGAGAGCAGGTGAACCTGACTGGCAAACTAGGAGAATATTTGAGATTTATTTCAGGATGGAATGAAAATCATGGCTATAATGCTATGCCATTTTGTGGAAATCAGCAAGCTGACCACTGACTGGTAAGATTTTTTTGCTCAAGAACAGAATTTTAGCTTTGGTAAATTAATGCTTTGCTCTAAAGCCAGGAAGAGGCAAAGAGCTCTCATGTAGAGCGTTAGGGTCTTTCAAGTGTTTCAAGCTTAGGTTTTCTCACATTCAGCTTTTGTCTCCCCTTGATAATAGCCCTGGGAAACGCTGCCTTGGTCCCACCCCCATCAAAAAATTTTTGGGGATGCGTAACTTTAAGCATGCAAATAATCCTTTGGATTTTCCTGAAGTTAAGTGAGGACATAATACTTTGTGGAATCTAGGAATTATATCGTATATTAAAGATTATATATTATTCATGTTTCAAGGACATTTCATTGTGCTAAGCTTTATTTTTAATATATACAGAAGCAGACATTTTAAGTCTAATGCTCCACGGAGACGAACAGCCTCTGTATACACTAAAGAAGACGGAAGTTAGTTTCCACATTTTGTTTTCAAGATGGAATTATCTGGTTTGGATGCCAGAGAAATATTTTAAATAGTTGCTCCTGGTGTTTCAATGTTATCTCTCTCACACACACATAAACCCCACAGATTTTTGCCTTAGAAATGAAAAGTAATTCAGTGTTAGCACCAATACTTTTCAAAACAATATGTCCTCTAATTTTAAAGTTCTGGATTTAAGACAAGCAGTGTGTCCATACTGATGGGCGCCACTGACTGGGGGTTTCTGCAGTGGCTAGGAAAAGATCAGCAAACTTGGATTTACTTCATGAGCGTTAAAAACTGCATGAGACTTTAGTGAAAGTGGGTGATTCCCAACTGACTGCAATGACTTTCTCTGCAGCAAGGAAACAGTCTTACCGTAATATTGATGAGTGAAAGACATGGATCAACTATTGTTAACAAGTTACGGTCCTGTTCACACTAGCTTTTTTCACTGAGTTACTTCTTACTCATGCACTTTTTTTCATTTAAACCAAAAGGTCTGGATGTATGAAATGGGATTACAAGTTTGAAATCGTAACCAGTGAACTAAATGCAAAGCAAAACTCGCATTAACTTCCGCGATGAGGGAACAGGCGCTGCGGGTCCAGTTTGCTCCATTTTCAGTCAAAAGTTCCATCTTACAATTAGTGATGGCTTTAAATAGCTTCACTGGACAATGGAAGTTTGATAGGTTTTGACCTTATATTTTTACTAGAGTGAAACCTGTTTCAACTAAATGTATTTCTTCAAAATATACAGCTTCATGGAAACTAGAATACTTTGTGGAGTTGTTTCTGCTAAAACTAATTTCTTCTGGAAAAGCTTAGCCAGGCTCTATGGCACTCCTGACTCCAAAAACAGAGAATGATAAAGAAAATACGTGGAGCAGATGACTGGAAAATAGATGTTTTCAGTAGAGTGACATTGTGTTGAAACATCATAGCTTTAATCGTGCAAAGAGCAGAAAATAAATACATGTAAACCTGGAAGTATTATTGTGGCTAGCAATGATCATCCTGTGGCCAACTCTAATTCTTGAAGCTGAGAACAGTGAACTGAGATATCTAAAACAATATTATACAGCTTTTATATTAGAACTCAGTAAGGATTAAGCTACTGTGAACTCACAGGACAAGCAGGACTTGCAGCCAGCACTGGGATCCCCTCTTTCCCCAGGGCAGGTTTGACACATTTAGGTCAGTCTCCAGCCATTCCTGTGAGACTGTCTTCACATATAATGTAAATCTTGCTGTAGTTTAAACCCGCTAGTTCTCATCCTAGCCACCACCAACGTGGAAAGTAGATTATTCCCTTCTTCCTTGCAGTGAGCTTTTACTATTGAAGCTGTCAAACAAGGAAAACAGACCCCGAAGAGTTCAGACTCTAGGTTCAGATAGGTTTGCATATTGTAGCAACTGATGAATCTGCAATATTTACAGGGTTAAAAATGTCAAAATAGATTATATTTCTTTTTTAAGCAATGTTTTCTCTCATAGGGCTGATAATTTGAGCAAAATACTCTTTTGGTATTACTGGAAGTTCTGCTTAAACTCTCAAAAGCAGCACCCTAACGTAAGATGCAGAGATATTCCATTGAGAAGAATATTTTCTACGTTTTGCCTCTATCATTCACACATGCAATAAGCCCATGTGAAAATTATTATTATTATAACATGAAGTTCTCACCTTGCCTGTTTTGCATAGAAAGCTCCAAAAGACTTATGTTTTCCATCACATTCAAAAGAAATATATTCTCCTTCAGAATCTTTAGACATTAGCTTTAAAACTGGACTCAGCGATCTAGCAAAACCCTGAAATTCAGACTTATTTTTCTGACAGCTCTAGCTTTGTGGCCGTATGTCACCATTGCTAGCAACTTATATGGAGGACAGAAACAGATAAATACTGTAAGATGGTGCTTGATTCCTTTCATTAATATGACTGTGTAGCCAAGACTGATCGGAACATTATGGGAAAGGGGTCACAAGTTATGTTTGCTCCCTTTCTGCTTTGAGCACAACAGAAAGAGTTGATCAAGTTATCATAGAATTTCTCACAACCCATATAATAAAAGCAGTTCCAAAAAGCTTAGTTTGACGTTTCCAATGTAAAAGCATTGGAAAAGAACAGCTTCTGCATGAAAGCCCTAAGAAACCTAAACAAAAGCAAAGTAATTAGCAAAAGAAAAGTGGAGAAAGGCTGCTGGGCTCCAGCCTGGGGAAACCCGACAGTGCCACTGAGTCCGAGTCAGAACATAGGAGTGTAAGAAGAGACGACACTGTAGGAGATGGTGATCCACGGTAAAGGAGATCAGACATCTAAAGGAATAACTGCAAAAAAAAAAGGGGCAAGAAGGGTGTAAAAGAGGGCTACAGGCAGCTGCGAATGAGAGTGCAAGGTGCAGGAGAGCACTGCGAGTGCAGAAGAAAGGTTTGGTTTAGTCACAGGCTCTTAGTGAGAAGACAAGTCTCTGCAGGTGAGAACAAGTATGTTTATAGGAACTCTGCTTTTTCAGAATATTATTTTTTGTAAGGGCACAGGTATTCTGGGGGATTTATTTGCTTGTTAGCTTTTATCCACTCCCAGTTTGTTATCACTAAAATTTCCACACAAAGCCCGAGGGAAACTGTACTGAAAAGGAGAACGACTAGATATGTCCTACAGGTTTCTTTGATAACGCAGGGAGCAAGGCACTCCTGCACGGCTCCCAGGGTCGGCCCTGGCTGATCTCTCCTCACCACACTTACTGCCCACAGGCCACGTCAGCGGTGTTGTGGTGACCATCCCTGAGAAGATGGTGAATGTCACTACAGGTGGAAATGCAACCCTCCTCTGTACATACACGAGTTCTGGACCGCTGGGAAAATTCTTTATTCAGTGGAGCTTTTACAGTGCCAAAGAGAGCCAACTGTATACCGTAAGATATTTATTTATTATTAATATGAAGTTATATTTAAGATATCCTTAAGTCCTCAAAGAATCTTGTTATGTTTGATAGTATTATCCTCACTACAGACCAGGGAGGCAGGTAATGTTGGTGTTCTCACCCTAAAGACAAGGGACTGGGGTGCAATGAAATTTAGGGGCAGATGCACAAAGCTATCTAGGCTCCTAGTTCCTACTGGCATGCCTGAACTCCTTTAGAAACTTATGAGAACGTACAAAAGGGATTCAGATGCTCAAACGACTTGCTCCAAGTCACACAGGAAGCGCGAAGCAGAGCAAAGATCAGGTGTCCAAAAATCACACAAGCGCTCCAGCCCCTGGACCAGCTCCCTTTTCTCTTGTCTGGCAGGTATTTCCTGCCATTGTGAAGGCTGCTTTCCTGGTGAGACGCCCTTGCTTATGACAATGTGTCCTCCATTTAAGGGTCAAACAGAGAGCTCCTTGACTCAGCCGCTATTGTTGCTATTAGGCGGCTCAGTAAGAGGAGCGGTGCGCAACAATAGGCTATCGGCGCAAAGTGAGCAGTGAGTATTTTGGCAGGACTCTGTAGCAATTTGTCATAGCAGGAAATCTGCCACAGCAAACTTGCGTTGGTATTTCGCGGCATCCCACAGGTGTCATTGTGGTAGCAGAACAATTACAGATCAAAGGCAAATGCTCCCTGCCCTTCCTGAGAACCCGAGAAGCAGCAGAGCCAAACAGTATCTCTCCCCAGGGGTATAACAAGACTGCGGGGTAGGTTGGAGTATCAGCACGGCCGCAGCATTGGGACTGTGAAGGACACCAAGTACTAGACAGCTACGTGCTGTAACCACTGCCCGAGCCTCTCATGTGGCTGTAAAGACCTTGCAGAGCAGCCTGGTCTGCCTGGAAGGAGTCAGGGATGGGATGTGTAACTTCCTATATGTACTCACACTACTGCCCAGACTTCAAGAGCTATCCATTAATCTTATGTTTTGGTGGGGAAATGAATCCATGAATCTCACTCCCAGTATAACATGCAGGGTATGAGTTCCCATCAGGTCAGTCCTGACAGGTGCTGAGCAATCAGCAACACCTTCCTTTCTAAGAAGAAATGCTGATTAGAAGTGTTACTGCATCCTTGAAGATGACTCTGTTTTTTTTTTCCATGCCCTGGTGTCAGGCTTGTGCCTGTTAGACAATGAATCCCTTTTCTCTCCCATTGTTTTTACCCTGTTGCCCTCCTGCCTGGTGTTACACCTGAGAGTTGATGTAAAGAGATTTGACTTAGAAGAGTGTCACGGTCCACACTGATGATATTCTTGTCATGTTCACCAGTTTCCTGATAATATTACGCTAGGAGGTTTGCCATTGCTGATACAGTTATACCTTCTATTTGGTTTATCAATTATAGCAGAATTAGACTGTCTGTAATTTGCAGAATGTACAGTATGTAACATATTTGGCATTGAACGGCAATAGCCAGTATGTAAGAAATAGCAATTTAACGTAAGACAGAACTGCTCACCCTCCTGCAGTATATCATAGCCACAGATGAAGACTGTATCAGTGCTAAGTACAAACACTGGGCCCAACCCAAATTCTGACTCTAGCTGAATGCCAGACCGACATATGCACACCTTGCCTGACTAATTGTATGAAGAGCTGTTACTCATCATTTGCTTTTTTCAAGTCAAAACTCTTTTATTAAATGAAGAATTATTCATGAAAGGGTGGTAGCCACAGGTTTCCTAAGTTGTATATAGTACAATATATTAGAATTTTGATCCAGTACGTTACAAATTTTAATCACTTGTTCAGGTGGGAAGTATGGCACTGAGATAGGATCAGGCCCATCTTCTCCAGATTTGGTTAGAGTCTCTCTGTTTTACTTGCGTCAAATTTTCTATATTGCAAGACAATAAATGCAATACATTTTCTGGCCACTACCAAGAGAAAGAAGCAGATTGTAGTTGCAAGTATTTTAGAGGGAGAATCAGACAGTTTCAAGAGATCCAGGAGGGGAAAACCATTTGTAAACTGTGACCAATGATGAGAAAATACCCCCTGAGGATTATAATCATAAAATATCGTGGGTGGTTCAGAACGCTCAACAAGAACTAACTGATGTGAAGCTACCAAATGTCAGGGAAACCTTATGGATCAATCCCTTCAGCACTCACTCCCGGCTTCTGCAGCTCCCACTGCCGGCAATGGGAAAGCCGTGCCTATAAGGACTGTAAGAAACACTACTGGGAAAAATGGCATCTGGTTTTCTCCCTATCTGAAACTAATTTCACAGTAAATTCACTTTCACACTGCAACACACATGCATTTGTAATGGATGATTTGCATTTTCATTAAATAAAGTCGGTTTAATCTGGAAAGGCCACGGGTTAGTGACTAATCCTGTTCTCCTTGAACACCGAGGTAAAATTTCATTCCACTGCAGCGCCAGTTATCCTTGGCTCACACGCTCGGCGAGGCTCAGAGGATACCCTTCGCTCCTCTGAGCCTGCTGATGTGCCTGGAGGGTGCATGTGTGTGAAGAGCTGCAGGACTGGGGCATTACTCTTTTTAAAATGCTTTTAGCAACCCATTCAGTCCTGTATTACTTGACCCTGTATCCTTTTACCACAACATGGCAATTCCTTACCATTTTGAACCTATTCACAATAAAATTAATCGCGTTAATGCAAACACTGGGAAGAAAGGACTGTGACTGCTTGTGGAAAATATGGTTTAAGAAATTACACAACACAGCTGAACATGAAATTGGATTTTCAACCTCCCTCTGAATCCACAGCAATACAAGGTTGCTATTTCTATTTCAGGCTGGTGACTTTTCTGAGTTTCAGAAAGGACTGAGTGCCTGAAAGCATGCATGTGTTTCTCCTACAAGTTTAAACAAAAAATAATCTCTCTCTCTACAAACCTGGGTTTGCCCTGGTTGCTTGGCACATAGCTGAAGTTAAGTTTCACATTTTTTTCCAATTAGAAAATATATGCATGGCAATGGAGGAGATTGCCAGCTTTGGCTTTCATTGTTTAGATTAAAGAATACTAAAATGCAAGTCAAAAATATATTTAACATGCTGGTAAGATGACAAAACCAACTGAATTGAACAGACTGGCACCATACCTTACTGAATACCAGAACAGTAGCTTGCATTTTAAGTGGGATAAAATTATTTAATTTTATGAGATATTTATTTTAAAATGTCAGTAATATATAAATAAATAAACAAGCAAGCAAATGCTTCCTTATAAACAGCATATATAATCCCTGAAAAAGTTTGTTGAAAATTCTGGCTTCATTCAAAATTTGCCATTTTTTTCAGTAACTAAATGGATAACATTTTCAACTTCCATTTTTTAAAGTAGAAAATTTCTGCCAAATACTTTGAAGATAGGAGACTTACAATTTAAAAAAAAAAAATTGCAAAAATACATCTTCTTATCCCACCTGCTACAATTTTAAATATTCCTGACATCTTAGTAAATGTTAGCTGTCTTGATGACCCTGCTATTCACATGGCTGGTCTATTTGCAATAATAAGATTAAGCTGGGGGGATGTTCTCCATAACAACTATGGGGGAAAAAAATCTTGATTCTAATAAATAATGTTTATTTACATAATAGGGAATACGGCCCTTTCTCTCTACAGTGGCAGCAAATAATAGAGCAAACTGTAGAACATTAGAATTAATTAAGGCAAATTTATGTCATTAAGATGCTTTTTGCTTGAAGCATTAATGAATGTGAGCTTTAAATTACTAGATTTTAGGACATAATATTTAATAAGCACAGAGGCCATAGGTACCCTTTTTAATAAGAATGTCAGTATTTTACACTACTGCTTACATTATAGCTTTTGCAGTGTTTTGAGATACATAGGCTCAGGTGCAGTCCTGTCTGGAGTGAAATCAGTAAGATCAGGATCAGGACTAGTGCCAGTGTCAATTTAATGCCCCAGAGTGTTCAGCAACAGATTTCACCTTGCTCAAGGTGAGGCAGTGCTGTTCATTACTTTGCAGACCTGATGCAGATCTGCCCCCACCACATGAAGCTGGCTGGCATCTTTTGCTGTTTGTTCTGGTGTTTTCATATCCTGTTCCGCATTGCCCACCTTACACAATACTGGCGCAGGTGCTCGACAGTTAAAAGTCATGGCAGTTACACTGGAGAGGATGAAATACCGCAAACAGGCTGTTCACAGACAGTATGACGAAAAGGGAGGCAACAAACAGCGGAATGGCAGGTGTTCACAGCGCTGTTTTGAAGACAGTGCAGCTATATATAGTGTGCGAATATAGATCTTTTTACTAATTGGAGCCTAACTCTGCTCTTTTCCTGAGAAGTTTCTCCAGTAGAATATTCCCCTCATTTGAATTAAATGATGTAAATGTCAACTCATGGAAAATAGGATGCCATACGTATTTTTAACTTTTTCTTTTTGCCATTTACCCCTTAGCAACATATCTTTTTAATAATAAATTTAATTTTTAAATAATAACTCCCAGCCAAGGATCTTGAGAACTTTCCAATACTGAACTACCTCTATTTTACATATAGACAAACTGAGGCAAACACTACTTATTCAGCTCACCCAGTGTAACTGAGTACATCATAGCCTGGCCTGATTCATAAGGTAAAGTCTCAACTCCTGCTAAGATCTACATCTGTGCTTCCTTTCATGCTCTGAGTCACTCGGCTGGCCTCGGTGTAAAGCACCTAAGTAAATGTTTGAAAGACTGAAGCCTGCTGTTGACTCTGCACAGGCGAGGCTACAGCTTTGCAAAGCTAAATACAACTCCTGAACCTAACCAGGGCCACACCTTGAGCCTCCAGCCCATGCCACCCACAGTTAAAGTAAGGGAAATTATCAGAGACACTGTGTGGCTAGCCAAGATATGCCCAGGGCAGAATTCTTGATTGAAATTTTAAACTCACTAGACGAATAAAGGTCATGAATGACTGTTACTTGTAAGAGAAACTGACTGTTACTTGTAAGAGAAAATTATTGATAGACTTCTCATGAAAATGTTCTCTAAAAAAAGGGAGCTTGAAATATTTGCAAACAGTGACATTGACACTGCTTTGGTAAAATTACTGATGGGCAATTGAGAGGGAAAGAGTGTTAGCAGGATATAACAGCAAGAATATCTTCCATTTACTTTATATATTGGCTTTCACCCTGCCAGAGCCCTGTATTTTTCTCATATCTGTACTACCGAGAAAGTATTACTTAGTGGATAGGGGCAAGGAGCGTTTCACTTACTTACTGCAAACTACACAGAAGAAGGCGGCACTGTTCCCTTATGAGAAGTCTAGTCATGTCCTTATACCCAGCCTTGCAGGCCTGATGAGCCACTTTGCAAAATCTTCACAGGAGTGAGCAGGCTTGTGTCACGTTGTTCAGGAACAGGGGACAGGGTGGCGGAGCCCAAGGAAGGAAAGAGATGCAAGAAGAGCGATCTGAGCGCCAGCGTGTCTGTTCCTTTCACCCTGAAACCCCAAATTCAGATCACCAGCAGTCCCAATCCCAGCACAACGCTGCGGCCCAGCACAAAGCAAGGCACAGGCATGGGCACTGGGCTATCATGTGAGAGCCAGGGGCCAGCCAGCCTCTAAGTGTGGGGTTCCCATAAATACTATTGAAAGAACAAACTCCTCCCCATGTAGTATGAGTAGTTCCTGAGATCTCATCACACACTTTCAGCCACAGACAACAGAGATCATGGACCGCAGAGGCTGTCAGTGCTGCAAGGGACATGGCTTGGGAGCAGAGCAGTCCATTCCAGCCCACAAGCGAAGATGAGCCTGTGCAAAGCACCTCCTGAAGCAGTACAGGAAAACTTCCTGGAAAGGGCCTCTCTGATACATGAGCATTTTTTTTTGCCTAGAGGTGATTTTTTAAAATCAAGTTTTATCTAGCACTTCGATGACTGAGCAGGCACTTAAAAGGAATAGCTTCACGGAAAGCAGAGGCAACAGCTCCAATGCAGAGGAATGGAGACACTGTTGTCATGTCGTTGCAGTCAGAGCGACTCCCTGGATGTCACTGGGATTACTGTGGATGGCCTGTGGTTATCTCTGCCACTGGGGTGACAGTCTGCAGAGAGAAGATAAAATAAACTGATACACTGAAGCAGACAATAGTGAGAACACAAAGGAAAGTGGAGACAAGTAGAAAATGATCGGGTTGTAACTAACTGGTGTGTTTGGAGCAAACATTAGACTGCCATCTTAGTTCGCCTAATTTTAGGTAAAACTTAGAAATAAGATTCTATTGCATCTCACTGTTGACAAGGCTTGAGACATCTGCAAAATCCGCTGAACACGAGGCACCTTGCCCTTGTGAGCAGCACTGACAGTACTGATGGGGAGCTGTGTAGAGAAGAGGCTCTTTGATTTTGGGGGAACATTTAAAGTCTCATTTAACTCTCAGATCAGCACGTTTTTACCCAAATACAGCATTCCCCGTGTCACGGTATTCTGAGTATGGATGAAAAGTCAGTCAGTCATTGTCAAAAGATGGTGTATGTGACAGATGCACGGGGAAGATGTAGCTGGAGACACAAGGTAAGAAAAAAATCCCCACAATTTTAAGGGAAAAAAGAGCTAAATAGCTTCTCCTAGATTTATGCTACTGTGAGACCTGTAATCATGTTCTGGATTAAAATCTTAAAACCAGCACATGTCTGAGATAAGCTGAATCGGATGCATCATTCAGAATTTTTAACTCACCCTATTTTTTATTGCATTTTTCTCTATCAAAATTATTTTGGATGTAGCTGTTGTTTTTTTTCCCACAGCTATTCTAGGTGGCTGAACTAGCACCTTCAGGAATATTCTACCCACAGGGTATCTGAAGGGCACGTCCACACACCAGGAGCCTCTGGGCTGAATGTGATCAAGTCTGGATAGCCCAAATTTGGGGCTACATATTTACATAGCAAAAAAAAAAAATCATCCTGAATCTCCTTTCTAGAATATAACAACATTTTGAGATGCGATGGATACAGAGGGACGCTAAGCTGCCTGCTGAACTGGCTTCCTCTCAGCTGTCAGCTCAACATCCCAGCCATAATCCATTCCAAACTCTCTTTGACTGCAGTAGGATTTCTGTCTCACCATGAAGTACAGGGTACAACCCAATGTAAACTGAGGTCTAATAATAACTGCTGAAGAGTAGTTACACCAAATGCACTGAGAAAACATGTTTGTGCTTGATGCACTGTAAAAATTATTCACTAATAGTTCAGCCACAAGAATGATACTGTGAGAACATGAAAGAGCTGCTCCTTGCAAGTATCTTGCACCAGTTAAAGCTGCTGAATGATTAATCCTCTAAAGGCTTCTGACTCCATCCCTTTCTTCTTCTACCAATGCGCAATTGTGACAAGACACTTCTAGTCATTATCAACATCCTCAATTACCCATGCAAAATATGCAGTAATGCAGGACATAATATCCCTACTACAGTCTGGCAGATCAGAGTTTTGACAAAAATGTGTGAAAAGAAGCTGTGGATGAAAAAAGGCATTTGGGGCCAGACTCAGTCACATGACACACGTCAAAGAAACCAATGCACGCATGAGCATTTTCTTTCTTATCTAGCCGAGTTCAGAATCTGAGCCTTGGGCTTTAATTAACACTTTGAGTGTGCGGCATTTGTTCTCTAATTAGATGGTAAGATGCTTAAGGGAGTGATGAACATTTTTTTCCCTTGTTGTTATTTTATAAATGATGTCTGTACTCAGAATTCAAAAAGAGATCATGATCTCAAACCAGTAAAGTTGTTAATATCCTCCTTTGCATTTATCAGTGAGAAAGAGACTTTAACGGTTCTTTTTCGAGCAGCTTGAGAAAATATCAAACAGAAAATGATAAAACAACTCAATGATGGGGCCCTCTGAATGCTTGAGCTTTACAGCTCTCCAGGCAAAGACTGTGAATCAGATGCTGAATACATCAGCCTAGAGAAATGTCATCGAACAGGATACTATAGCTTTGCATCTGCTAGTGGGGGAAAGTGAGAAGGGGCTGGGGGAGGGAAGACAGGTACTGGAAAGGAAGTTACGTCCTGAAACTGGCCCCCAGTCAGGAAATTTAGACTACTGTGAAGATTAAGTGGGACATTTTGTATCACATCTTCAAGTACATCTCATCTTACAAGTTTGATATCCAGATGTACTAGACATGTACAGCAATGTGATGCAATGACACCAGGAGATGGAGGGTGGAAGGAATATTGACCTGGAAATTACGAATGAGTCCATCCAAAGACATTTGAAAGACATATATTTATGCAAATTCTAGTATGTATTTGTCCTGTCTCAAGAAGAAAGGAAGCAGATGGAGGCATGTT
The DNA here is from genome assembly GCF_018139145.2 of Gymnogyps californianus. Lineage (NCBI taxonomy): Eukaryota > Metazoa > Chordata > Aves > Accipitriformes > Cathartidae > Gymnogyps > Gymnogyps californianus. The sequence goes on from NC_059479.1 coordinate 20,236,760, forward strand.
TCTTCTAATTTACTGCCTGCTTTTTCACACACAACCTCCACCCCCTAAGGAAGAAGATCTTTCTATAGAAGTTGTATAAAGAAAACCTGTAGGTGGGTTCCTCACTCTGCCAAACATCTGGCAGCCTTTGAAAATCCTCAACTCGGCATCAGCTTTGCCAACTGCTTCCTCTGCAGGCGAATGCTTTCTTCACCATCACACTAGAAGAGGAGCAGCTTTCCCACAAGTCAGGCTAAAGGAAAAGAAAACGACATGTGATTTCATGTACCAGATCCTTCAGAAATGGGGACACAAATAATCTTGTCTCCAGCATCTGGATTGCATTGAGATTACCAAGATCTTCTTCCAAACGAGTATGATCATTCCCAATTCCCTGTTCTGTTTGTAACCCAGCTCCTCCAAACAGGTACACGAATAATTGACTCAACTGCCTTGGAAGTCTATGAGCCCAAATCCTTTTTGTGGTTGCAGCAGAAACTGTGACTGTGGAAATGCAGAGTAACTATACCACTGCCTTAGAAAGCCGAGCAGGATGGCTGCTGACATTAGCGGCTTTAGGCACTGCCGGGCCCACAGCCTGAATAACCAACAAAACTGCAATCCTTTCTAAGGTCAGGGAGACGTTTTCTGGGCAACTTAGCTTCTTTGCAGAAACTGGTGTTTCAGATTGTAGAGATATTAGGGACAACATTTTTAGGAGTGATAATCTCTGCTCTTTTTTCTGTCAGTTGCTTGATTAGTCATCCCAGGCAGCTGCTCCCATGAAATGTGAAAAGGCACCATTATATAAAAACTTGCATGAGCAAACTAGCTGGTAAGGAGAAGCAGCGACCATTACTGCATCCTCAATATTGTTTTTACACTGGTAAATCATCGACTTCACTAGAGCTGCAAAGCCCACAAGATTTGCCTGAGGACATAAACAGCTTATTTTTTCAAGCGAAGCACAGCAGATTTCTTCCGTATTTTTTTACATTCAAGATGTTGCACTTTAAATATATTTATCACATCAAATTAAAAAGGCTTCCGGGAAAAGTCTACCATTGACTAAATTTACAGTTTCCCCATACAGACATTTTAGGGACATTTTAGGTAAAATGGAAAGAAATGTCAATGAGATGTGTGTCTGTAGGAGGGAACATTACCTGTCAGTTGCCCAAAAATAAGAAGTCTTCTATATCTTCAACAGAAAACAAGTTTTTTACTTTTGAAACAGAACAGAAACATTTTTGCAAAGATTTTCATTTCAGCTTTTTGAAAGGCACAAACATGAGCTTTTCAAGGACAGCATAAAACCACTTTGAACAAGGGTTTAAAATACCCATTTTGAGTGTATTGTTTAAAATGGGCTATGAATTCACAGCCAATTAACTGAAACATGTTCCTCTTAAATTAAATTTCCTGTGTACACAATCCAATCATACCTCTGGGACAAGATATACACTCAGTAATTAATCGCAACATTACTCAGCCTTTTTGGTGTTTACCACCTTCCTTCAGGTCATAAATTCCAGAGCTAGTGAGATAAGCATCATACAGGAGCAGAAGAACAGAGAACAGGCAGGAACCTGCAGAGGAACTGAATGCATTTGCTTAAGATGTTCCACTGTCTTTATGTTCATAGCTGAAAAAAACAACCCAGAAAGATTCTGTTTAAATCCATGAAGAGAATAAATATTCTCTGCTGTGTTGACACCTGCCTCAGATTTAACAGTGTACACAAAATATTTTCTCTGCATGCATTCAGACAGGAAGAGAGAACACAGGGGATTAATTTTTCAGTGCATTGTATGAGGGCTTAGATACGTAATTCACTCTGACTTCAGATCAAATATACCGAGGAGCACTTGCTCCTCTATAATATTTACTGGCATGCCCTGAATGCATTTAAGACTCGTTGTAGTGCCAGTCCTATTTCCCAGGAACATGTGCTATAGCTAAGCTAGCGCTCAGTGGGCAACTTCTGCTACTGATAAATCCCAGATCACTCTGAGGTAGACTGAGTAGAATTTAGCCCCTTCTTTCAGTAATCAGGCCTTTTAGTAGGATATAATGGGCCTGCCTCTCCTCTCATGCTGCTGCAAGTCACGCATTACTTCATTTAAGTCATTGTACAACTTAATTTCACATTAGTGTGAAGAGCTGATGGAAGCTCTTTCCCTACCCCACTCAAACAGATGCAATTGATCGAGAGGAGATGCAAATCCAGCCCATCACTGCTGAAATCTATATAGGAATGTCAGCTTAAGAGGAGCCTGAAGTCAGAAGTCACAGTTCTTGTAACTTCGGACTCTTGCAAGGAACAGCGTGTAACACTCTGTTGTTGCCCATACTTGGATAAATGTAGAATGAGACAAGTGTGGCCAGCGTGTTTTTGTAATTACAGGTAGATCAGTTTTTTGATGAGTGATTTGCTTAAACCAAACTCCCTATTTTGAACACTCTCCTTCCTTGCGGAATATGAGGGTGCACGTCCAGACTCTAGTTTTGCAATAGAGGTCCATCTCTAGACATTTGCAAAGCATAAAATTGGTTTTAAAACTGATGGCATTGCATGCAAACAATGGAAACGGAGAGTCTATCCAGCTGTTCAGCAGACTTTCTAACCTAGTCTGCCACTGTGCTCACACTGGACCTCTTACGCTTCCTCACTGCAACACCAGTTTTCCACATGTTGGCAATGCAGTAGTGTAGCTTTGGTATTCAGAGCCCTGCATCAATTGTACCTGGTGTTTGTAATCCTGGGGCAGGGAAAGATAAAGTCTGGCTGGAAAGTAGGCAAAATTGCACTTGAGATGGGGCCAAGCTGCAGTACCGGAGCTGCTGGTGCTGTGCAGTCTGGGTTCTGACCTTCATTTCAAAGCCTTATCATTGCATAAACCAGCTGTGCTCTGGCAGTTTTGGGGTGTAGCTTGCCTTAAGCTAATAAAGGCTTTCAGATAACATTGCTTAAAGACATCAGTCAACACCGTATCAGCGTGGATAAATAGAATTAAGAATAAATATTCTTAATTCAAAATGCAATCAGTTGATCTGCAAAGTAAAGCAAATTATACTTCTTGCCTGGAGATCTGCAGCGTCCCTAAAGGCAGGGAACTTTGACCAAAAGGAAGTTTTGATACTAGTCAAGTGTGAACGGCATTTCACAGGAATCTGTGAAGCTTTCGCCTACAAGCATTTTCCAGCTATTCCCATTAAAAAACATGCTGTCAGTCCAACTTCAATAAATACATTTACACTGCTGATTCTGGAATACTGTCAGTAGGAACGATGTTAGATCTATTTGGGTCCTAACCTGTAATTCTATATGCTTACCTCTCACCGGTTTAAAAAAATGACTGAGTATGCTGGAACTGTTCGCTTTGCCTACACAATGGAGTTTGTGCATGTAGGCACTGGGGAACATACTGCCTATCCCAAATACTATCACTTTTACACAACGCTATCATTAACATCTGAGAAAAATAATTAACATTCCATAGTTTTCCACATTAGCTTTGTTCTTTCAGATCTTGGTTTCACAGCAGAGCTAGACTGGACAGAGCATGTATACTCCTTGAGAACTATTCTGTTTACCCCAGAGCAGATGAGATACTGCAGTTCCTAAACAGACTCAAGGCCCAAGCCTCAGACTACCAACCAGGCTCCACAGCGAACACAATTCTACCTCTCCTTTCAGTCAACAGACAACAGGTTTGGGCTTACAAGCTTATGAGGCCAATTCTGCTCCCACGGTGCTGTTAAGTACAATTGATGCTACTGAAGTCAGTGGAATCAGTCAATGTTAAACAGCAAATTTTTATTTGGGAGGAAATGTTGCATTCCTTAGAGACATTTATGCTTACTATGTCTATAATTCTGCAAAACTTTTTTTACTGTTTAGTAAAAGGGGAACTTCTTGATCCCAAATAGGTGCCCCTCCAAGCACTGAGGCCAACAGGTATTCTTGACTTCCACCTATGGTATAAACTCAAAAAAACAAGATAGTCCATGACACTAGTCCTGGACTGATTACACAAACAAGAACAGCACAGTTGCTCTAACTGCATGTGTGATGATTCTGCTGGTGTTCTCGTACTGCATTTTTATTGCTTCCAAATTTACTGCCAACAGATCAGGTGCCTTGTTTGCTTAGGCCTATGTCTTATGGATTTATTTCAGTTCTCTGTTTGCTAGCTTCTGTATTTGGAAAGCCCTGGAGCCATCCACTTTTTGCAATGACAGGTCCATTCTTGTCACAATCTTCTACTGAGCCGCTTATTAATAATATCACAAATTATCAGTGCTTTAATTAGTACCACTATTCATTGTGCATGACTTAGCATTTTTTCACAGAATTGTCACATGATGGTCAACGGTCTCACCTTTGTTTTCACAAATGCATCAGTCTGTGACTGGAGCATCCACAAAGAACTAGCTACTGTCCATTTACGCAATTAAAAAATCCCATTTCTGAAAAGCTTGTCTTTTAAGAACCACTAGAAATATATATTCAAATGTACCATGTTTTAATCTCTGCTTTCTCGGGGGAGGGGGCAAGAAAGGGGGTGACATTGCTTGGCTTAATCAGAAATCAACTATATTCCAATTATGAGTACCAAACAAAGCGGCAGTAAGATCTCTTGTTATGACACTAACAATTGATTCTTTATCACAGATCTATTATTATTCAGGAGGCCAGTCTTACTCCTATGGAGAGTTTAAGAACAGGATAACAGCTGCAACAGGTCCAGGGAATGCATCAATAACAATCTCCAACATGCAGCCCTCAGACACTGGTTCCTACACCTGCGAAGTTTTCAGCCCACAGGGTGACGCTGGACAGAGTCAAAAATCTGTGATTGTCAGTGTGCTGGGTAAGCGCCTTTCTTCTCTATTGCTGTGTTGTAGTTTTTTCCCCTTATTATGAAACACTGAATTCACGGCTCAAAATACGTAGGACCAGAGGGAATAACAGAACTGTGATAAACAAGGCCCATGATGCAGAGAAAGGGCTCACTGATGCACTGACGCAGATTTTTTCCAAGGGCTTTGGAGGCAGGCAGAGCCTGGGGTGCCCTCTAGCTTCCAGACAAAGCAGACCTGATACCACTCCGCCCCTACCCTTGCTTGACCTACACTAAAATCTCATTCTCCCACGAGTGGCCTTCGGATTCACTTTGTGCTCTCAAAAAGGTACCTTATGTAAGCAGGTAAGCAGGTAGCTGGAATTACCCAACTTCACTACATTTTTCATGTTGGAAAACAAAGCGATACTAACTTGGATTAAAATAAAAAGCCCTTTTAGCTGGGAGTGACAACTTCTCTCTGAAGCCATTACATCCAGCCCCAGCAAAGACCAAAATTTTATTAATTTTACCTAATGTTGGTCATGGTGACTTGTGTAAACCTAGGGAGAGGCAGCGTTACAGCCCAAGGGCTCTGGCTCACCCCCATTCCCAGAAACTCTAGAAACTTAATATGTGTTGGATGGAAGTAGTACAAAGTCTGTTCTGGATGGAAGAAAGCAATAGTTCAACCATGAACAGGCAGGACAGAAAGGATGAAAAGCAGTGGAATAAGATATTTTACTTCCTCATAACACAAAAGTTTGTACTAACCTCATCTAATCATTGCTTGTATACTGAGAATTCATACCCGTCAGAGTGACAAATCAAAGTCATATGAGAACATGATTCCAACATCATTTGCTTATCTGCCAGGGATAAGAAAAGGACATATGTAAACTCAATCCCTGAAAAATCAAAGTACTACTGTTAATTCTCATCTAAAATTCCCCAAACAAATAGTAAATCTTGGAGCAGCTGAGTAAGAGATTGTACTTTTCACATGAAAACCAAGAAAGGTTGTTCATTTACGCACACAACATCGGGCTGTGTTCATTGCTGGTATAGTTCCACTGACAGTACTCTAAAGAACCACAACAGCGTATCTATAGGTAGGAAATGAAAAATAATAGGTGTAAGTGAAGACAGAATCTTCTCCTGTGTGCAAAGTGAGGAAATGCTATCAAAACAGATATATTTTTTAACAGAACTGTAGTTATTTCCTCCACAACTGCAATATACTGAAAAATCAGGCCTTGACCCTCTCCCTTTATGTGGAAAGGCTTCTGCTGTGTCCCTAAAGAAAATGATGCTGCTATGTGGCAGAATGGTGTACGACAAATAGCGATTGGCCCATTATAATTAAAGTAACTGGTAGTCTTCATCTCAACACCTCCATAATAATACTTAGTATGCAAATAGAAGAAAAGAAAATAAAAATGTATCCTAGGCCATGTACGTATATTTAATATTACTCAAAACTCTAGGGGAGAGCCTTCGGTCAGATCCATAACCAAGACTCTGCTCTCGGATGGAAATCTGTAGATGGGGTTCAATTCTTTACTTATAGCAGCACAGTACCAGAACTCGAGGTGGATGCTTGCAGCCCCCGGTATGTACTCATGATGTGTCTGTTCTCCTCATTGTTATTTTACAGTCAAACCATCAAAACCTTTCTGCAAAATAGAAGGAACGCCTGAACGAGGCCATCTAGTCTACCTCTTATGCAAATGTGAAGAAGGATTGCCTCACCCTACCTACCACTGGTACAAAGTAGATGACAATACCCTCAAGCCTGTGACTGAACAACTTAGTACGTAACTACAGGACTACAATACCGTGTTCAAGATCTGGAATTCCATAGTACTAGCCTTTTAAACACTGTGTATCACATAGGGTAGCTAAAACTTATCCTCCTCTTCTGATGGTCAATGTCACAAAATTGTATTTTTACTTATTCAAATTGACTGATAGCTGTCACACACAGAGGACGTTTTTTCTATTTCTTTTAGTAAAAGTTGTCCGGCATGTTAAAGTCTTGTCTATGCCATTACTTTAAATTGTTAAAATGGGAGAAATGTTTATGCCTTTACATCTCCCTTCCCTCGGAATTTTGAGTGAACTTATACTCAGAATAAGTTAAGTCAAGTTGTCGTTCAGGTGCTAAGACCTCCATCCCGAAAATCTTCAGTACCTGTTAAATTTTCATTTGTGAAGTTACACTGACAGTATCAATGCGGGTAAAACATCAGGCAGACAGACTGATTTGCAGAGTAGGGGCCTACTTCTCATGTTCTAATACACTCCTGCAGAATCCACTGTAGTAATTTTCAAGGAAGGTAAATGGTTTTTATTTAAAGAATATAAAAACCTCCAAATTAATGAATAATTGGAGAACCCTGTTTCTAATCTCTTAATAGCTCTCAGTATTACCAACTAAAGAAAACCGTTTGCCTCTACAGTATACAAACAGTAACCTGTACCTGCTCTCTGTTTGTCACAGATCCAAACACCGGCATTCTTTACATTGGCAATCTCACCGAATTTGAAACTGGGTATTACCGGTGCATAGCCAGCAACGTCCTGGGAAACAGTACCTGTGAGCTTGACCTAACTGCACACCGTAAGTTTAATACATGAAAGTACTCACATATTTGATGTATGACATGCACAGTTTGCAGGAAAATGCTGTAACAACTTTAAAGCATAGATGTTTTTCAAGTAAGAACAGAACGGGCTTTGGAGAGCTCTGGAGTTTTCATCCAGGCACGCCCAGAATTTACACTGACCTAGACAACGGATTTAACATCTCCACCGTCATTTCCCACTGGGAGCAGGAGCTGAACCTGGCTCTGACTGCAGAGCCTTTACTGAGAACCTACGGACACAGAGTTTAGAGCAATTTCTTCCAGCCAACAGTCCCACTGAGGTCCCCCTGCCCCAGAATTTACAACCGTCTCTGAAATGTGGTAGTACAAGGACTGGGACACTGTAGATGTGACCCCTAGCTAAGAATACTGCAGTCATGGAAAAAGACCTTATCCTGACTGCCCTCAAGCAGCGGTCAACCACATCTGCATGCAGATTTTTCACGTAACCAGTAACATTTAACAAGAGCCAAGCATGTGTCGTACAACCAGCCACAAGAGATGTCCCTGAAATGATCACTCCATTACTCAGTGGTCTATAAAATGAAAATCGCAGCTCAGAGCTAGAAGCTGTACTGAAGTGGAAATAGAAGGGTTTGGGGACTCACAAATGATCAGAGCATACATTTTACATCTCAGCTGAAAGAGAGAGATAAAGGCAACCTGAATTTCAGAATTTGTTTGCAAGGACTGAAGAGCAAAGGCTTTCAACTATAGCCCGTGTTAACAGCTTAATGTTTCCCTTAACCAGGCATAAACATAGGGTTTGTTGGGGTAAGAAGCTAATCGACAAGAAAGGAGGCAGCAAAGGTCATAAAAGCACAGTTCTCTCTTTCCTAGAGAATCTTTGGCCTCCCTCCTGGAAATACAGCTGTCAGTCAGTTTTTTAGTTCTTTGAATCCAATGCCTTCTTTCTGCTAAAGGCTCCTCCACTAAATCTCCATGGGATTTTGCTATAACAATACTTTTTAAAAAGTCAAGAAATCTTTTTTTCTTTCCAGATTCAGACAGTGGTATTGTTGCTGGTGCATTAATTGGAGCAATTCTGGCAGCTGCTATCATTTGCATTATCGTCTGGGTCTTAACCAAGAAGGCTAAGAGTAAGAAGTCATCAAGTAATGAGATGCAGTAAGAGTTTCTGTTTGCTTCATTTTAAGACAATTATTTCTGTAAAGCACTGCTGATAATCCAGAACTAAAGTAAAATGTAATTACTCTAAACATTTTTTGAAGTGTAAATAATACAGGTTTTGAGAAAACTTCCAGAATGAGAGTATTTGGTTTTGTGTGACTTTTAAGCTGTTTCTCTTGTAACAGAAGTTGCCATTACCGTCTTCCCTATGTTTACAGGCAGCTACCACTTAACAGTATCTAGAATAGTAAAGTAAATAAGTAAATGTTTTTTAAACAACACAAACTAGAAGTGGCAAGTTGGAAAAACAGTTTTTAATATTTAAAAGTTAATGGTGACTGTTAATGGCAGGTGGAAGAAGTAAAAAAAAGGAATAGCAGCTAAGGGCTGCCTCAGCAAATTTACTGGGATTGTACGTTACTGGATTAAAACACAGAGGGCTCAGTTCAGTGCTATTTGAAATTACAGGACACACACTTGGGATACTCTAAGGCATCTCAAATGGCAGGAGACACAAGGTTTAGGCAACAGAATGGAGCCCAGCATGTCCATTTTGATCCCGCTCAGGAAATGTATGTCTTTTCCTCTGTGCTTTGGTTGCTCATTTTTCCCTTAAATTGCCAAATCTTCAGAATAGGGATCATCTCATGTGCTATACAGACTGTATTTAGCCCCATGATGTTAAAAGCTAAATGAATACATGCAGCTGAGGCCAGAAAAGAAATATGTCATCTGGACACTTCCCTGTAGCACAGGTCTAAGACTTCCTGAGATGGAATTCTGCGAATCCAGACCAGTGGCCAGTCACTCATGTACCTGATTTCTGCTTTGAATTGATGTAGCATTAACATCTAATTTTGTGCTCGGATCCTAATAAATCTTACTACATTGAGTTAATCCACTAGCATCTGATATTTTTTACATGTAAAAGTGCTTAAATATCGGGAGTTGGTTTATTATTGTTGTTTTGATAAGATAAATGGAATTCATACCTGTTACTAAAAATATTTTTCTAGATTTCAGCCTTTTCATAGCTCTTTTCTGACCGCACTCTATTTTTTATGCACTTGAATGGGACACCAGATCTGCATGGAATTTGCCAGAAAGCTCACACCAAGCAGTGTGTTTTGCTACTCCTCCTCAGACACTGTTTGCCAGCACTCGGTTTCCCGTTCTGCTTTCCTGGCATAGCATTTAAACATACTAAAATCCATTTTATTCTAACGGGATCACTTAAACCAGTGATGCAGATCAATCTTATTATCTAACGTTCTGCCACTCTTTCTGCCTTAGCAGCAGTGATGTTGTAGCCTTTTCACATGCTCTTGGAACAGTTGTAATAATATGGGGGTCACCATTTAGACAACAAAACTACAAAGACTCATTCTTTTGAAAGACTCTAGTGTAGATTGGATTTCAACACATGAAATCACAGTCCTTATCCTGTCTTTCTGCAGAGAAATGGCTCAGAAACAATCCAATGCAGAGTATGTTCAGGTACCGAATGAAGAAAGCATTCCTGCGACCACAGTTCCATCAAGCAATGCGACAAATGAATACCCTAGTGTTGATGAAACGGCAGCCTCTGTGACACCTGAAAATCATGAGAAGCAAGAAGCGGAAGAAGAAGAAATAGCTTAGAGTTTTAATACAGTTTTCCTTGGCAGCTTTGGACCCCTTTATATAAAAATTGTTGTCATTGAATTAATATAGAAGCATGACTAAAACTTAAACGGGCATTTGTATTGTGAACCCCTGGGCTGGAGACTGAAAAGGGTCTGTTACACATGGACTTTGTGAATTGCAGAAGATTTGGCCTTTAAAGTTAACCAGATTTCATTTATTATCTAGTTATAATTGTACATAAATATAAGGATTTATCCAACCTGTTTTGCAAAACTAATTAGGAAATGGGCTGAAGCATTTGACAAAGTAAGAGCTTTCCAGTCAACTATCAGTAATGCTGTATGTATCCATACAGTTCTGAACCACAGCAGTCTTCTCCAGAAACAGTGTTGGCCAACCTCATGTTTCCTGTGCACCAAGAACAATCATCATGGCCAATACATTGCAGTGTTTAAAGGATCTGATTTTGCACGTCAGAAGTAAAAAGAAGTTTCATCAATATCATCAGCCTGCAGAAACACATGTTAAGACCCGGACCAATGAAGTCTTGTGTGTCTGAATTCCATTTAAAGCTAAAAAAAAGATCCTGGAAACTTTTACCCTGTTGCTGCCTGATGTGGAATACATTTTGTTAACAGTGACCTTCTTGGCTTTAAAGTTCCCAAGGCACCAGCATCCCAGAGCTGTGTGTTTCAGCAGTCTTGATTTTCAGTTTAATGGAATTAGCATTCAGGTACCCACTTCAGACATAGATTGACTGGTTTCTAGACAACAGGAGCTGGAAATCTAAATCCTTTGCAAGGCTCGTTATAATAGGCACACAAAGTATCAGATTCCTCGTGACATGCAGATACAGCTGCTTTCAAAACTTAGAACTGAAACTGCCTACTATACAACACACTAGCTTAGATTGCTTCCTCTGCCTAAGATGATTTAAATCTATTTCCAGGCAACTGCCTTATCCACTAAGCAACAAACTCACGCTACTTTTCTGCTGGTCTCCTTAGCCCAGTGTAACTTTGACTATTTTCTATAGGTGAAAGCATCAAGAGGAAGGGTAAGTAGTGCACCCACACCAATAGCCAACAGCTAAGTAATGAGCGCTCTCTTGGAAGGAGAAAAGGGAATTGAACCATGTACACTCTGATCCCTAGACACTTCTCTCTGGGCCTCGTTTCTAAGGCTAAGCAAACTCAGTTCTTCAAAAGGGCAAAGATACCTAGTCTCAGAAGAGCGTAAGGACCGTGGGCCTCAGGTGAATACAGACACACAGCCTCAGCAGCTCCCTTCTGAACTACATGAGGCAGATATTCCCTGACACAAGGAGACACTGGTTTCAGTCTTGTGCACTGCAGAAAAATCTATCTGGCTCGGGGATCTGAAACTTTCTGGCGCTTAAGTCTTCTATAGGATCTAATGTTCATAAATCCTTTGGTGACTGTTCCTAGCCTGTAAATATTAGTTATATGCAACAGTTGTCTTTAAAATAGATAAAAGGATACATCTGTGCTAAAATTTTCAGGTTCAGTACCTACAGCTATAAGTATGTTTATCAAGAAAGTGACCACAAAAAAAAAAAAAAGGAAAAAAAAGAAAAAAAAAGGAAAAAAGAAAAGAAAAAAGATGGCAACATTTAAAGAAGATGTAAGGCATGAGGTCCCAATTAAGATTCAGTTTGGATCATTAAGCATAACTGTACTCATTGCCCTTTCTACGCAGTTTTCTGGCTTTCAAATATTTGTCTTTGATACCTGTGTCCTAGTGTTTAGCCTCATTCCAGAGTAAAAGAGCCTTTGCAGTGTTCTTATAGTATTTAGCTAAAAACTGCTTGTGCCAGACTGCGATGGTCAAACCCTTACTAATACCAACACTGCCATATTCTCCCAGTAGATCCTCACACTCCTCTCTCCCTGGAATATCCAGGGTAAACCTTAAGTCATGACCTGTACGGAAGTCTCTTCTTAATCAGGCATCTCTCTTACTGACTCTTGTGGCAATTTTGCTAAGCAAAATCCGCAAATTCACATCCTTCAATCTAGGTTTAGAAGCTTACTGAAAATTTCTGATATTCACACCCAAAGTTTTGTAAGCATGCAGAACTACGACATTAAGCATGCTCAGTAACAGCAACAGAAGAGTAAGTACTACTTACTCCTGTTTGGGTGCCATGTCTTACCAAAGGTGTTTCCTAATGAGATAATTGAAATCAATTATTGGTCCAAGGGAGCCCACGACTTGTCTGACAGTGGCATTAATTTTAAATAATTTCTTCTCTGACATTCCCAGGCATTCTTTTACTCTTGCCCTTCATGGGAAAATATAAACAACTCTCTTCACGACACTGCTGTAGTTGTATTAGTTCTTCTAAAGTCATCTCCTGTATATATGTCTTAGTTACATTTTTCCTACTGCAACAGCTTTCCAACTTTCACATCTCTGCAACAGCACTATCATGACTGAAGAGGGGAATATATTAGGTGGTCATTATCATAATTTTTTAATCTTTCCTTAATCTTACCTCCACAAATTTCTCTACATGTATTCCTTATATAACTTGCTACAGTAAGATAGGAGCTTATGCTGGTGAAGTTGTAATTACCTTCTATAGCTAATACAATCTTCCTAGACCACCACAGGTCTTACATTTGCTAAAAAAGTAGACATTGCTCAAGTTATGTTAATGTTTTTATATAAAAAGAAAGAACAATTGAACACAAGTTCTAGACTAATCATTCCTCTCATACTGCTAACCACCAGTGTGTAATAGATAGTATTAAAAAAAACGCCAAAAGCAAAAATAAGAAGCAAAACAGATTGCTGGGGGTGAGGAGGAAGGTAAGGAAAATAACATTTATTTGGAGTTTCTTAACACACTGAGATACTTTTGTAAGCCTTCTGGCAGATGTTAGTTCTCATTATGAAGTTACTCTCATGTAAAGTAGTTTATTAAAAAGGATGGGGCACTGTTCCTAGCTTTCCACTGATGCTCTTGGCAAAGCACAAGCCAAATTAGGTATTGATCCACAGTGTGTAGCTCAAAAACCCTGCAGAGCTATGCAGGATGCAGAAACATTTTTCAGAATTTGCCTCAGATGTTCTGACAGTCTTTGCTGCATGGCCCATTTATCTTCTCCTGAGGGAGTAGGGATCATTAATATGGAAACCAGATATTAAGCCAACATTCAAGCCACCATCTCCTAGGGAAGTGGATTTACAAAGCTACAGAGCTGTGGCAGGGTATTTTTGCTATACAAAGCTCAAGATGAACACAGAATTTTAACTTCAGCTTTTCTCAATTCAAGTTTTCAGCAGTGCCTGCACAGTATATAAGAAATATTTACTGAGTCAGGTTCCTCCTTCAAGCAAGGTCTGCATGGCCAGAGCTTACTGTACAGCCAAGTTATCCCCCCCTGCTCTCAATAGATACCTTCAGTGAAATTTAACCTGCATTTTGCTTTCTAGGATAGACTTAAAGTACTTGGTGAAGATAGTTGTTTAGTTGTAAGTTTCTGTCTCGCTTATCAAAATAAATTGCATTACCTTAATCCCTACAAGTCAAACTGTAGAAACTGTCATCTTCCATTTCAATCTTTCCTTGCAGCTGAAGAACAAACATGTTCTATTTCCATACTGTGTAACGGATGGCAGGGTTTCATCTGACTTGTTGTTCAGATCCCAAGCGTACAAGCTATTTAGAAAATATTGTTTTTGTTACATGTAAGTTTAATAAAGTTTTATAACATCAAAGACTGCTGTTTAGGAAAGTTCTTTATTTCATAGAATTTTATCAGCATCGTTGGTTCAGAAGGGGGAAATCTATCCCACTAGTGTCAAAAGTGATCCTACCAACATCAGAACAGAAGGTCACTTTACCGATTCAGTCTCGTTAGCTCTGCCTTCTAATAACTTAATACCAGGATTTGCTATGTGTAAATAGAGATTAAATCAGGCGTCTGTTATAAAATAAGATGGTAAACTGCAAGCGTCAGTGCTGCATAATGGGAGTCAAACAGAACAGAAAAAGAAATCTACAGAAGGAGCAAGAGGAAATAAATTCAGATTCGAAGTACATCCCAGAGAAGTATCCAGAGCCTTCCATTATATAGTAGTATATTTGCAGAGGTAATCCTGAAACTGTGCCTGCATTCTGCAAGCAGTCCAGTGCACTTCATCAAATAGATATATTTAAAGATTCAAAGAAACAGGATAACAACAGATAACAACAGAAAAGCTTTAAACACTCAGAGCTCACTTGAATAGACTAAGAAGAGTAAAAATGGATACAATTATCTAAGTAACTGAGCAAACTGCATTCTACAAAGGGAGAGGTGTCGTTTAGAATCATCTGAAGGAAGAGAATCAGTACCTACAAAAACCAAACAAAAAACCACACACAAAGCACAAAGGCTAAGGGAAAAAACAAAGACTTTAGAATAAGCTTCCAAAATAAAGTTGACTTTAAATGGTTAAAGCATTTTTGGTCCTGTTGCTTGAAAGAAATAATCCTAAACTAGGTTCTGAAATACAAGGAATGACCGCATTTATACAGATCATACTGTAAACTGAAAGAAAACTGCAAGATATTGAAAAATACTTTAAAATCAGTGAACTGTTTAATTAACAGGAAGTACAAACAGTTGTTTTGGCACTGTACTTGAAGGAAAGCTAGGGATACACATTTTATTACCATGCTGATGCCCATACAGGACATCCTAGTTGAACTATCAAAATACAAAGTTTGCAGTCTTAAATACAAGTGCAACAGGAAAGAGAGTCAAGTCAGAAGTCCCCACTAGCCTTCCACCATTCTTTTAAGTATGGCTCCCAGGCCACCTTTTGCCACTTTCAGTGGGGTCAGTTCTTCTTTATTCTCAATG
The DNA here is from genome assembly GCF_018139145.2 of Gymnogyps californianus. NCBI lineage: Eukaryota > Metazoa > Chordata > Aves > Accipitriformes > Cathartidae > Gymnogyps > Gymnogyps californianus. The sequence continues at coordinate 20,251,868 of NC_059479.1, forward strand.
TGAATACTTGCACCATGAGACACGAGCAGCTTTGCCTCCTCCACTCTCTCTTCATCACAGGCTAAATGACTGTAATAAGAACAAGAAACCCACAGCCACTATTAAACAGTCCAAACTTATAAAGAGCAATAATTATGCCCTGTCAAAATGACAGCATGAATGTTGGGGGGGGTGGGGGGGGTGGGGTGGAGGTACATCCTAGAACAACAAAACCACACGCAACCAACTACCTACAGATTCCAAAGCTTGATGTCCAGTCACTCTGTTGTCATTAAGCAACTCAAGAACGTTCCTCCTGCTATTGTCCTCGCAACATTAAGACACTTCTTTAGATTAGGCTTTGGCTCTGCAGTCGGCAAAGCTAAGGAGCACATAATCCACAGTGAAATTGGAAAATGGTAATCTCTATTTGAATCGAAAGTGATAAACTAAATCGTACGATGCCTAAAAGTAATCTGAAGTAAAGAGCTACTGCAAATGCAGCAAACACTTTTTTCCATTTGGCATAGTATCTTGAGAATAAAGGTGTGTGTTCCAGGACAATACTGGGTTTCATGTATAGCTAAAACATACTGCTGGATCTTATTCACGGCAAAATCTTGATTCCACTGTAGGCAAGGCAGAGTTTTGCCACCAACTTCAAAGCAGTTAGGTTTTACCCTTACAGATTCAAACTGATCTCTAAGGTAATATCAAACACTGGACTAACTGTACTTAAATTGCAACTTATTCTCCTTAGAGAGGTGAAGAAAAGCTTCCAAAATTAGTTCTTGCTTGGCAGGACAGAGTAGGCCAGCCTGCAAGACCAGTTTCCTCCAACTTTGATGTCATTAGCTCGCTTTCTACCCTCTAGTGGCAACTGAATGTATTCCAAATTATTACAAAAGGAGTTCTACACTTTTTAAGTAGATGTAGCAACACAAATTAAAGTATGTATGTACAGACATACTTAGGCAAAACACTAAGTATGATTTTCTCAAATCCTTTTTAATTACATAGGTGTGTGAAGCAAGGGAGTATTTTGAGGCAATGAGAAATTAAAAAAAGAAATTGAAGTAATGGAGTTTCGTTTCATAGAGATTATGCTATATTAAGCAAAATAAAAATAAAAAATTACTTACAGAGGAGTATTCCCTTCAGAGTCCCGTATATTAACAGATGCATTGTGCTGCAGAAGGATCTGTACCATTTTTAGGTTTCCTTTGGCTGCTGCTCTGTGTAATGGGGTGGATTCAAAATGATCTCTTGCATCCGGATCTGCTCCGTTCTCTAAAAGCATGATTGCAATCTGAATAAGTAGAAAGAGAAAGGAGGGGGGGAGGAGGAGGAAAAGTTAATATAACTAAATACTTCTTCCAAGAGCAACACCACCTCCAGTAGCATAGGCAAACATACCTCCTGCTTATTTTTGGAGGCTGCATAATGCAGGGGCGTGCAGCCATTCTGATTGACAGCATTTACATGAGCACCCTTGGCAATGAGGGCCTTCACAATTTCATCACGGCCTGCCGAAGCAGCAATATGTAAGGGAGTCCAACCAGCCTAGAGAAGTAAGAAAAAAACCCACATTATTTAAACCAGGAGTTTCAGGCAAAAAACATGACAAAGCATAACCCCAATACAGACTTGACTGCTCATTAGTCATACTGCACCTACCCTTATGACTGTAAAGCTAAACATTATTGATTCTCACCAGAGAGACAAGTCTCGCGTCCTCTCACATGCCTGCATTCAGTACCTAACAAAAGCTGCCAGTTAAACGACAGGAATCACTTCTGTTACGCAGTTACGCATGGTATCTTGCAGGGTGCTTCGCCCCTGCAGAATTAACAGTAGTGCTTTTTTAAGAACAAGTAAGAGTGGCAGAAAAGGGTGTCCAAAAGTTTCTGCAATCTTTTCTATAGCCTACCCTCTAATTAAACTGATGGGACAACATTTCCTTCTTTAAGGATGATCTTTAGGATGCTTCATAATGAATGTAAGTATTTCAACCCTTCCTCTAGAACAGTAACAGACCATCTCCTTTCCAACTGTGAAATCACTGAACTTGTCACCTACTCTATAATGCCTTCCCCAATAACGAGAAATCTTCAGGGTACCTCATGATTTGGCACAACATATTTAAGAGAATCACATCGAGATAAAGGTAACATGAAAACCCCCAACAACAACCCAAACATTTTTTACATTAAAGATTTTACAACTTTGTTCATAAGAAGAGTTCTCCTGAAATTCATTGAGAATAAGCAACACTTACCAAGTCGTGTCACTCCCTCTTCCACATAAACAGTGAACTACTTCAGCTTGCCTTTCTAGCGCACACAGTAGTATGCACTTTTTAAAACCTCTCAGATACCACCCTGGATACACCAACTGACAGGAGGAGGGAGAAAAGGAAGGAAGCGACCAGCACCAGTCGCCACCGGGAGCTGCCCTCAGCGCCACCGGACCGCTGCTAGGGGCACTCCTGCGGCTTAAATCGTGACGGCAAAGGGTCCGGCCAGAAACCGCGCAACCAAATTCCCCACGCAAACGGGTTGACAGGACTCCTCAGCCTCCCGGCAGCAGCCCCGCGCCCCAGGCCAGCCCCTCACAGGGTTGGGGGGTCCCGGGAGGGCTGCGACACTCACATCATCCTTGTCGTCCACAGGCACGCCGAGGCCGAGGAGGAGATCGGCGACGTCCGTGTGTCCCGCCGAGCAGGCCCAGTGCAGCGCGGTCCGGTTGTCCTGAGGGAGAGAGCGAGGGAGGGAGGGAGCGGCGGTGAGCGGGCGGCGGGAAGGAGGGGCGCGGGGGGGAGGGGGCGGGGAGGCGGTTGACAGGAGCCGCCCCGCGGGGAGCGGCCTCACAGGCCGCCCGCTCTCGCCCCGGCGGGCAGGGAGAGCCGCAGCCGGCAGACCTGGTCGGCCTTGGTGGCCAGGGCCCTGTCGCGCAGCAGCTGGGCCCGCAGCTCCTCCAGGCGCCCGGCGTAGGCCAGGTTGCAGACCCCCACGTCGGACACCGCAGCCTCCATGCTAGCCGCCGCCTCGCCACCTCCCCCTGCCGACAGGGGCGGTGCTTCGGCCCGCGCGCCGGCCAATCAGAGGGGCGCCGGGGCCAGCCCAGCCAATCGACCTGCTCCTCTCCTACCGGCCTGCTCCTCTCGCCCCTCGGGCCGCGGGGGCTGCTGGGATTTGTAGTCCAACGGGCGAGAGGCGGTGCGCTGCCGCCGGCCGGCGGGACTACACCTCCCAGGGCGCCCCGCGCCGCGGCCGTGTTGTGCCTCCGTGTCGGGGCGAGGAGGAGGATGGTGACAGCGGGAGGATGGAGTCAGGTGAGGGGCGGCGGCGGCGGCAGCGTGAGGCCGCGGAGGGGGAGCAGGGCGAGCGGGGCGGCGGGCCTGCCCGTTAGGGCGGCGGTTGGCGGGGCAGGCACGCTGGCGGCGAGAGGCCAGGCCGGCGGCCTGCCCGCCCCAGGGGCCGTCAGCGGGGCCGCGCCGCGGCGGGAGGCGCCCGCGGGCTGAGGGGCGAGGCCGGGGCGGGGGGGGGGGGTCGGTGCTTTCCGTCGTGAGGGGTTTGCCTGGCGGGGAGGGACGGGGCCCCGCCGCCTCTCCCGGGGGCAGGGGGCGCGGGGCAGAGGGGCTTCTGGCGGGGGTTGCGGTGCGGAGGGGCGAGGCCGGGGCTCGGGGCGGCCTGAGGCCGGTGTCGCCGCGAACCGCCGCTGGCAGCCCCGGCGCGGCGGGAGGCTGCCGCGGCTCTCTGCGGGGAGCGCTCCGCTGGGCTTCAGCGGTGGGAGGGTTAGGGCTTTGGAGGAAAGAGAAGAGAGACCCCAGTAGTTCTTTCGCGGATGGTCTGAGATGTGGTATGGCGGCGGGTGTGGGAGAGAGACACGGCCGCGAAGGGGGGACACAGTTCCCTCCTGTTGGATTTCGAGGGGTGAGAGTCTTTTAAGTCTTTGGACTCAAAAATAGGCAATTTACCCTGTCAGTGCAATGAGTGATGACTTTTCTGGCGGAGAAGACAGCGCAGTGGAAGAAGTTCTTTTGCTCTGTAAGACAGCCTTAAAGAAGTTTATCATGTTTTCTAACAACTGCCCGCGCTAACATGCAGAGAAGGTGTATCTTCAGTGCTTGGTAGCACTGGCCCTGGGTGCTCAGTCAGAGGGTGGTGTAGCTCAATTTCACTTCTGATTGCTATAATGTATATTTTTACATTAAATGTTTTTTTTTATATTTACCTGCTGATTATTTGTTCTTTATACTGTATATATGTGCAGTTACTTGAAGAATAAAATATAATTGTGTTTGCTTTCACTTTTAGCTTCGATTTTTTAGCAGTTTATTCCTTTAAGATTGTTATCTAACAGAAATGATTTTACATTCATTTTTACACTTGAAGGCCTGTTTCACTCTTCCAAAAAACCCCACTTTAATGATCTAAAAAATGATTGAACTGTCTTCTTTTAGCAGTATTAATTACCATTTGTTATTTTACACTAAGTAGACCTAGCATTGAATAATAACATTAATGCATCTTTTTTTTTTTTTCTGAAGTGTTTCAAATCTCCAGTTAGGAAAGTAAAACCCAGTCTTGCTAACACTTTTCACATGCTTCCCACTAAGCACAAGGCCATAATCGCTCTGAGTGGCAGTATTTTTACATTTAAGATCAAGCATGGGCACATATGCCGGGATGCCTAAATAATTTTTTCCTTTCCTCATTTCCTTGAATCAAATCTTACTCTCACTGCAGTCATCCTGAACTTCTGCTGCTGGCTTCCGTCAGACTGCTTATAGTCAAAGTGTCAGCCATGTTATTCTCTCAGCACTCGCTGAGGATCAAAACAAAACCCAGCCAAGACAGTGGATATTTCAGTGACAGAACAGCTTGTTAAAGGAAAAGACTAAATGCAGCTGGCAGCACTGTTCAGAAGACCCAAAGACTGCAAAGACTAGCTACAACTAGTTCAGTCTAAGAACTCAAAGTTGTGCATAAAAGAACAAAGGGATAAAATGGAGTTTGAATTTTGTGTATTCCTTTTCAGTTTTATCTAGGTATGAAAACCAGATCACTATTTTGTCAGACTACTTAGAAGAATTTCCAGAAACTGATGAGCCAGTGTGGATTCTAGGAAGGCAACACCACCTAAACACAGGTATCTTTAGAATGAAAATTATCTGTAAAATCTGTAGAGCATTCATAGATTCACATGCAGCAGCAGCTCCTGATTTCCTTACGTTCTCTAAATGTCTCATGAGAGAAGTTTATTTTTCTTCATCAACAAGAAACCAACTATAAGCAGCAGTATTCATCCTAAAATGAAACCAGAAGTTTACCAATGTACGTTCTACCGTAACTCATGCAAAGAGATCGTACTTGTAGCGAAGGTGAGTCAGGTGTGAGGCTGGTCACTTCTCAACATCAAATGCCTCAGAAATAGATAAGTAAATAACTTTTGGGGAATGTTCAGTATTACTAATGTTATTTTCCCTTGAGGGATGCTGTCTGCAGCCTGTTATTTGCAACTAAAATGATATTTCGAAAGAATAATAATAATAGCAATAATAATAATAAAATTAATCTAGGGCACGTACTGTATTTTGATGAAAATAAATATATGACCTAAAAGTCATAGCAGAGTGATGTATTTATATATCATATAAAAATAAGATTTCAGAAGTGAGTTTTGCTCCTTGGGGAGAAGATAAGGGTATCCTCCTGTGTTACATGTCAAAGGCAGTGGCCATCAATGCAGGCATGGTGTTCAGGACAGCCAAGGGTACCGCATACAGCCTTGATCGGCTGAAGGATCCCTTGAAAAGGCCAATCAGGCTGAGCCACGGCTCAGAGAGAATGCAGCAAATAAGATTCTTAAGAATTCTTCAGATTCTTTGGGAGAATTCTGTAAGTGCATGTGTTTAAAAAAAAAAAAAAGAGAGATTTAATTAAACTTAATATTATTAACTTTTTCTTAAAATGACTTTGTATTGGGTTTGGAGGTAATGCATAGTTCCATGTTGGTTTGCATGTAGAAATTCTTCACCTTTCTTAACTTGCTTTACCAGTTCTTTCCTGAGGACATAGTTCTCCATAGTTGTTTCATTCAAGCTGGGCATAGTCATTCCAAACACCTTGTAAAACTTCATTGGCTAATAATTATTTCCTCTTTAATAAGTTAACTTTAATTAGCAGTCTACAAAAGCTCTCTGTGTTTAAACAGCTAAAAATGTTCTAAGTATTAAGGGTCTTATATGTAAAAGCTAACAGGAGTCTTGCATGCACTCTATATATTGACCGTACAGGGAAAATTAGAATTTTTCAATTTTAAAAGTCTGTTTTAATAATTTCTTTCCTCTTAAAAATATTGCAGACAAATCTAAGTTACTGTTGGATATAAGTGCTCGTCTCTGGTTTACGTATAGAAGAAAGTTTTCGCCTATTGGTGAGTATGCAGCAGACCAGCTGCCTTGTTATAAATTAGACAGCAGGATTAGTGATGTTATCATGGACTGAAAAATGATTTTTACAGTATTAGAACATTTTGAGCATCATTTTAACTGTTTATGCAAACAAAATATTAAAGCTGTTAAAAACTTTGTTTACTTCTACCTGCATATAATCAGGTCTTCGTGCTTGTAGAGCAAGCAGTAAAGTTAGACCAGCAATATGGAAAGAGAAGGTCTTGCTCAGTGCCTTTTGTCCATAGGACAGTTGTTAGAGATTTTAACTCTGACATTTTCTCTGTGGCGCCGCACTCGTTCTAAAGCCCTTATTGATTGTAATGAACTTTTTTAATAGGAGGCACTGGTCCTTCGTCTGATGCTGGCTGGGGATGTATGCTGCGATGTGGGCAGATGATGCTGGCACAAGCACTGATCTGCAGACATTTAGGAAGAGGTGAGTACTGTTGCTGAGTCAGCTTTTGTGTTGTTTGGAGACTGTTTAATTTTTGTTGTAGTTTTCCATAAAAGCGCAAAACCTAAATTTATTAATGAAACTTTCTTTGGTGCCCTGGTAGAAGTTACTAGTGAATTATTCTTGTCTGACGGGGCGAAATCATGCCAGCCTTAAGCAGAGAAATAGAAATAGAGGGAGGACAAGTAGGGAATCCCATTGGCGTTACTTTATAAATCTTTTTGAGAAATACCCAAGTGGAAGCCAAGGGAGAACCTGCCGCCACGGGTCTAGTTCTTACCCTTCTCTTCATTGCTTACATAGCCACCAAATATTGGCACACAGTGACTGTGTGAATAGTGACATAGTGATAGACACCATACAAAGTACTTCACAGACCGCTCACCCGTCACCAGCCTGAGGTCCAAACCCCACAGCAGAACCCATTAGTGCAAGCTCTTAAGCCTGTATCAACACCTCACATCCCAGGATCACGGGTAAGTATCGTAGGTCTGGTCTGTGTGTAGCTGCTGTGTCAATTAAATTATTACGGTTAGGCCTGTAATCCTTGCACTGTTGTGCTGTGGTTTCTATGGCAGCATGCTTTGTGGATTTATCTACTTCAATAACTGAATCCACAGAAGGATTTATCGACTTGAATAACTGAATCCACAGAATGGAGGTGCAAAGATTTAACTGAAGGAGCAGGCAAACAAACAAATTACCTGAGAACAACTGGAATATGAACTTGTAGTTTGTAGCTACTTCATAGTATCAGCCCTATGTATGCACTTCTCTCTCAGTAAATGGGAGGTAACTACCTTAGGTGAGAAGCAAGAGCATACGTGGCAAAGCTACGTTTTGGATTTTGCTGTGGGAGAGAGCCAGCGTTGTGTTTGGACTTGACTTTATGGACCTTATATCGTTATCTTACAAATGCTTACATTATGCTTACAAATCTAACAAAATCTAAACAGAGCGTATAGTTTTAAATGATCTTGGAAGCTCACATACAGCAATAGCTATCAATTCTCAGCAGTGATCACTCAGAATATAGTTGCAATTGACACTTTTATTTTATTTTCCCAGTTTTCACAATCTAGCCTGTGATGATAAAGGACAGCTTGATAATAAATGACAAGCTGCGACTTCTAGGAACTCTAAACAAAATGTAAATATTAGAGATGAATTGTACATTTGTCTTTTAACATCTCATTGTATGGCTTTTACTATCTAGAAATTTGATCGGAACGATGGAAACATTATCATTTTTTAATCTGTATAACTTTTTCCCCGTAAGATTGGCAATGGGAAAAACACAAAAAACAACCAGAAGAATATCACAGAATCTTACGGTGCTTTCTAGATAGAAAGGATTGCTGTTATTCCATCCACCAAATGGGTAAGAACACACATCAACTTTTTCTTTTTCCCACTGAAATTCCTACTGTGTTGAAATGTTCTAATTTGAAATATGTTAATTCAAAATTTTTAAAAGCTGATTATGAAGACAATGCATATGTTTATATATAAATAAAAATGCATGCAAATGGGTACAAAGTATAATAATTCAGATAATGTTATTCATTGAGACCTAAATAAATCTGTATACTAGAATCTAGCTCTTGATATAGTATGTAAACCTCGGGTAACAGAGTTGATATTATTAAAGTAGACAGTCATGAAGCTTATTGCTGTAATTTGTAATAAAGGACACAAATATTTGTAATTCTCATTACAGTTTAGAAACTTTTTGTGTAGGAACTAACAGTCATTAAGATTTGAAAAGAGCATAGATTGAGAAAATAATTGTTGTTGCTAAATACAGTTTGCAATTGCTCTAGAATGTATGACAAAATATTAGTAGGTCATGCTATTTAACACAGCTATTGTGACCAGACTCTCCATGGTCTTTTTTTTCCTCTGTGTGTGTGTTTTCCCTCATAAAAACAGCGCAGATGGGTGTTGGAGAGGGGAAATCAATTGGAGAATGGTTTGGACCAAATACAGTTGCTCAAGTACTAAAGTAAGTCAAATCACACGAGCTCCTTCAGAACGTACTCCCCTGGGGCAGCTAAGCTCAGAGACCAAGGCCCAAGACACAGCTTTAAAGGCTGATCTCCCTCTCTCAGAATGGGGAATATGTATGCCATGTGTTTGCAAGTACTGTGCGGACCACGATGCTGTAGCCCGGCAGGCAGGTACTGAGCTGGGATTGAGTGAGTTCTAAATTTTCATATACCAAGGGCCTGGGGAAGACCTGCAAGGTCTCTCCTGCTATGCTGTCTACACGCCCTAACCAGTAAGCACCAGAGATGCGTATTCCTTTCCACAAAGTGGCACAGCTTTGACAGGTCAGGAGTGGCACCGTGCGGATTAGAGTGGTGGTATGAAACATCAGAGTGAAGCCATCCAGGCCAAGGAGGGAGCTGAACTGCAATTCCTCACCTCAGAGCTGCAGTTCTGCCTGAAGGGCGCTGCGTAAAACATGGGCAGCTCCTCCTAAAAACATGGGCAGCTCCTCCTAGTCTAGAAGCCGCACCTAAGAGAGTTGCCTTTGCTCCGTTTCTGAGGGATAGGTGGAGGTGCCAGATCTCAAGTGGAGGCTAGACTGCAGGTCCTGAGTGCTCAGCAGCAATTCTTTGCAGCCCTGAGACAGACACACATTCTGGAGAGGGGGAGAGGAGCTAAAGCATGCCCTGGCCTCCAGCTCTCTTCACTTACAAATTCTTCATGGCTTAGTGCTCACATACAGGCTTTTCTGGCTTATTTTAGACAGCTGACTCAGCCTGTGCAGCTTAAGAGTGTAGCTCCCTTCCCCAGAGTTTTGGATTTCACACAAGTGGACAGAAACCTGTGTGCTGTAATGCCTCCCTCCTAACTTTTGGGTGCCGAAAACCTTTAGCTGATCTAGCTTTTAATGCCCTGAGTCTGCTGTCCACGCGTGCACAGAACTAGTTCCACTGAATTTAGTGGAACTCCTTAAGCAAAAAGTAATGTGCAAAACTGGCACAGGAATTTTTTCCTTCTCGAGACAATGCCAGGCACACTGGGCAGGATCCCATTGCGGAAGCTGTTAAATGCAATAAAAAGTAATAAACCTAATTATGTGGTTGAGCTGTTACTATCCCTGCATTTGGCAAAAGGACAAAACAGTTTTCACATGGTACAGTGTGTGTGCTTTTCCTGGAACCACTCAGTATTTATTTTTCTAAATATATTAAACATTAAATATTCAAAGTTATCTTTTTATTACATGGAAACTTAAAAAAATCCAACAAATATGTTTTCACAAAGAAACAATTTAATTTTTTTTACTCGAGAACCATCTAATTGTCCTGAATGAAAAGTTACCCTCATGGTCCTAATTAGCTTATATTAATTATTACCTTAATGTTTTCTAGGAAGCTTGCTTTATTTGATGAATGGAATTCATTAGCAGTTTATGTATCTATGGACAATACGGTGGTCATTGAAGACATCAGTAAGTGAAACATTAGTTCTCTGGTGACAGTTTTTGATTTGACTCCACTTTCCTGAATGTATCTCGATAAGAACAAAATACTTTTGGGCCGTCCCTACTTGTTCCCAGGGTAAGAAAAGGAATAAAGGAAATGCAAACTCAGGTTTTGGGTGTCCAAAACTAAAGCTAGCACAGAACGATGTAGGCCTTTTTGGTGGCCAACTTACGTACCACGCGGTTTGGGAGAAGATGGAGTTTGGTCTGTGCTACCTAAACTCCTGCCTCAGAAATGGAATGAAGTTGCAGTATGTAGAAATACAGAGCATTGTTTTTAATGCAGTTTGCCCAAGCGCTGTGCTTTGGTCAGGCAAAAGAGAAACCAGGGGCAGATCCTAGAGGAACACATGGCCCGGCTTAATTTTCCGTTGTAAGAAAGGTGGGTTTACAAGTGGTATTTAGCCACAGCCTATTTCTACTTTAGTCCCTACTTCTGCTTACTCTGTGGTCACATCATTGGAAGCGAAGAGTTCCCTGAAGAGTTTCTCATGCTATCATCTCTGCCATTTCATTTCCCTGACATTTTCTGGGCAAAGCTTGACAGTATTAATAATGCTAGTAGTAAATGTAACTTCAGTTTTAAATTTTCATCCCCCAGTCGTTTATCTCATGTCTCACTAATGTGCCAGCACATATTCTGTCTGCTAGAATTACTTCTACTAAGTAGTTACTATTTCCATGCCCTGCTCCTTTTGTCTTAAAACAGGAGCTCTATAAAGATGTCTGGCAAAGTAGCTTAATTCATGATCGAGCGGAAGATCTGCTCTGTGTTCCTGTGTGCATTCATTGATTTCTGGTTTTATCCCCACAGAGAAAATGTGCTGGTCCCCTCCCCAGAGCAGCAGCGCGGCCCACAGCAGCGCACATTTGCACAGAAGTGCTCTTGGCCGAAATAAGAACGCAGCAGGATTCTGCACAGGCTGGAAGCCCCTCTTGCTTATTATACCTCTACGGCTAGGGATAAATCACATAAATCCAGTATATATTGATGCGTTTAAAGTAAGGTTTTTTTCAGTGAATTGTTTATTATTGTGAAATAAGTTCGGGTATCTGTTATATCAATAAACAAATCAACTTCAATTTCGTTTTTCTCCCTTTGAACTCCTAGGAATGCTTTAAGATGCCACAGTCTTTGGGAGCATTAGGAGGGAAACCAAATAATGCCTATTATTTCATAGGATTTTTAGGTAAGGAAAAAAGAAACTTATTCCAAATAACGCATATGATGTAAAGAGAAAGGGGGTTTTTTTGGAAGGGGAAATAGTAAGCAGTTTAAGCATGAGAACAGAGAAGAAGAAATGAAGAAACATACTTCAAATACTTCAGGAACAGTATGATATCATCCTCACAGGAACGGAAAAGTAGCAGCAAAGCTTGATGTAAAAATAAGTAATGATATAAGCAAGAACACACTAAGAAAAGCCGATAGCGTTCAGCAAGTGTCAAATGTCACTACTGTTAAAATACTGAGTTTTTCCTAATCATTAATACTTCCTAATGAAGGGTGTCTTGTTTTATTCTTTTGCGTCACAGTTTTCTTAAATTATTTTCTCGTATTTCAAACTTTTTCTGATAGCAGTATGTTTTTCACCTTCTTCCATATCTTCCTTTATTAATTAAAGCAATAGTTAATACTAGATTCAGTCTTTCAGATTTCACCCCAATTTGACCCATAATTTTACGGCTATTTTGTTCTTCCTTTCGTAAAACCTGAACTTTTAGTCAGACTTCTTTGTTTCAATTTCTGAATGAATGCCTGATGGGATTACAGATTGTATTTGCGGTCATCCTGTACCTTTTGGTCTGTGGAATGTTAGGGATTACAACAGTTGAGATTTTTAAAAAACGTACTGGACCTCACGTAGAAAAAGGCAAGTATGCGACAAAGGTAGAACAAACCCACCAAAAAATCCACAGTAATAGGTCACAATAGACAATTGTACTGAATACCCTGTGGGAAACTAGTGTGTCTAACTTTATGATTCTCTTAAAGACTCCCTAGCTAGAAAGTCTAGATATGGAGTGTGATGATAATCTAATTTCTGTTTTACGAGTCTGGATGGAATAAGTGCTCACTAAAGTCTCTTGCTTATTATCGACATATGGATTTTACCCATACAGGCAACGAGCTGATCTACTTGGACCCTCACACCACTCAAAGTTTTGTAGATTCAGAAGAAAATGGTACAGTTGATGACCAGAGCTTCCACTGCCAGCAAGCCCCACACAGAATGAAGATCATGAATTTGGACCCTTCAGTAGCTTTAGTAGGTGTTAGGAAATAATAGATGCGTGCACTTTATTTCAAAGTAACACCTCTGTATATTGGTCAGGGCAGTAATGCATTTCCTTGAGCAGAAGTAAGATCACAGGGCAGTCTTCTGCAATCTAAAATTCAACACGTGGTAGTTTATATATTAACTGCATAGGATACATTAATGTTAGGTCAAGCAGGGAATTGACTGTTTGTATCCTAGGGAGCTAATTCATTTTCTTTTCTGAGCAGCATTTCCCTTTTGCAAGAAGTATTTTGAAGGTCAAAGCAAGGAACTGAACCAGGTTTCCTTATTTTATTCCATCACTACCATATATGCATGGTCGCTCTGGACAAGTTAGTTAAGCTTATTTTATATCATAATTTACAAATCTTTAAATGGAATTACTTGTAGAAGTCATCCAGTATCCGTCACAAGAAGACTGTGGTAGTTGAAGAAATTAGATCTGATGCCATGCCAGTATCCTTTGGTTGGTTTATGGGTGATTGTCACTGGAGGCATATGTTTCTAAAGCTTTAAACAGTGCTAAAGGTACCACAGCATCCTTCACTCATTCACATATTGTTATTATTTAATACTACTACTGTATGTATTTTTTTCCTTAGGGCTTCTTTTGCAAAGAAGAATGTGACTTTGATAACTGGTGCAGTCTTGTACAAAAGGTAATAATACTCTCTTTATTTGCTCTGTATGAAGTAATGTATACTTTTTTTTTTTTAACAATGGAAATTCCCATTACATCTTTCTCTGCATGCAAATTAAATGAGCCATAGAGAAGAATGCATTAATGCGTCAGGGTGAGCCAGTACTACTGAATTGCTAATCGGAGCTTGTTCAGCATTTTGACAACCATGAACTCTGCCACTTGGAAAACGGGTGTAAATATATACCCTTAAAAAGTTTTTCTTTTTTTAGTACTGCTGTGTTACTGGCTGAAACTTAGTCATTTCTTGAGAAATAAATGTTAAAAGTCAGTTTTAACTGCCATGTTGTAGCAATTTATTTATTTGCTTCCTGATCCTTTTCTATTGTTTGACATAATATATTATTATGTATTCTAATTATGACTGTTAGTCCCTGGTACCACAAAAGATCTGACTCTGTAAGTGCTGAATCCATCCAGCTCCTGCTGAACTGCGGGACGCGCAAAAGGTGCTTGCTGCCACAGGAAAAGGACTTTAGGACAGTTTGTAAATAACTGAAATACAGGATATGATGTAGCGTACCTGATTGAAGAGGCGTGGAATTTGGCTTCAATAACAACTTGTTTCTCCTGATCGAAACCTGTCCTTCAAAATCTGTTGGGTTTTTTGGAGCTGATAGATTTGTCTTTTGTTCTCACTGAGGAACAGAAAACTTGAACACCAAGAGGTCCATGCAAATAATTTTCTTTTAAAAGGCACAAAATATTGTGTGTTCTTGCTGTCTGTTCACGACATGTAAACAAAATTCTAGGTGTGTGGATATCAAAGCTAATTATAACACACTGATAACTTGTAGGACAGTTCAGGAGCTCTGTCTTCCAGGTGTGTTTTCAACTAGGAAGATATTACAGAGCTCTGTGAAGCAGTGATTCATAATGGCAGGTACTCGAAATAATAGGTTTTCACCGTATGTCTGCGTAAAGCCTTTGGGTTTTGATAGACATACATAATTAAAAATGTTTTTAACGAAGCAGACATTTTTTTGTGTTTGAAGGTTCTCTTGAGGCATCTTTTAAAACAAAAGTATTCTGTCCTCAGGAGATTCTAAAGCAACAGAGTCTACGGATGTTTGAGCTGGTCCAGAAGCACCCACCCCACTGGCCTCCTTTCATACCTCCAACGAAGCCAGAAGTGACGACTACAGGCGCAGGTGCAGTACCGACCGAAAGTGCCGTTGTGCAGCCGAGTGGGCCTCGTTAGCAAACAGAAGAATAATCACAGGAGGACTGACGGTGCTTGCCTGAGTGTCAAGCAACCACCACGTGATTAAATGCCTTATTCAGACAGAATATCAGGCAGTTGCCCAAACAGGCCACATACAATCGCTAGCACAGATAGATAGATTTTTTTTTTTTTAATATTACAAAATACTTTGAAGGACACATTCCAGAAAAGTGGGGGTTTTGGGGTTGTTTTTTAAGTAAACAAAATCAGGCACGTCTTTAGATTCTAATTTGTTTAAAATTTTTTTTTTTTCTTTTTGCAGAACTCATCGAATCTACGGACAAGCTATTTGAAGTGGAAGAAGAATTTGAAATCCTGAGCGTATGAAGGAAACTGTGGTGACCCTTCTGAGTATTGAACGTATTGCTAATATTATTGCATTGACTTAAATCAAACAGCCATGTTAGCCCCAAAGTGCCTGAAATGACAGATAACAGAGCACAAAAACCTAGTAGCATCCGAAACTCCGACAGTGACAGTTCCTTCTGTCAAAGAGCTTCCCCAGATGGAAAGGCAGTAAAAGATCTTATAATAAGACCCTTAAAGGGAACCTCTTTCTAATGTGCGTCTTTCCTGAAGACAAATGGACCTTTGAGATTAAGGCAAAAAGAAGTATAGCAATGGGCTGTGCGTTTGGAGAAAGGGATAACACGAAATGGATATTTCTTGCTCTCGTATAATGCAATAGTTTAGTTCTCAAAGCAAAACAGTCTTCAGTTAAGGAGGATGTTTACTTCTGTTCCCTCCTGTGGGCTGCAGCATAGAAAAAATACATTGTCTTGTTTAAAAGATCGACTGGATCAGAAGAAAATTGTTTCCTTGTTAAATATTTTAACATGTATTTGAGCAACCACACTTTATTACAAAAATGTTTCTGTAAAAGGAACTATGTCTAATGTATACGTTTTGCAATAGCCTTCCTGTTTCTGGGAAACCTCAAGAGGAACAGGAGACTCAAATAGTTGATACGTAGATCACAACCACTGTTATGATATATTTCACCTTGACCTTAAAATTCAAATCATTAAAACTTAGGCTGACTTTTCTTTTGGAGCTAAAATGAGTCAAAGGTGGTTTAACTGTACCTTATTTATTTTAAAAAAAGATTTACACACGTTTCTCTGTTACAGCACTTTATCTGTGCATCTAATAAATTTCTTAAGCTTTTCATAGGTTGTATGCTGCTATATTTTGTTAATTTGTTTGTGTGAACTAAATATAAACCAGGTTATCTTAAAACTTAATATATAGGCATATGCAAATCACTTCATTGTTGTTTTTTGACTTGTTGCCTTTTGAAATCTGTTTTGGTAAAAGTGCCTTAATTCTGCAGGGTTATCAGAACAGCCTGCGTGGTTTTATTTCTAAGGCAGCGTGTCTCTCTAGCAGCCATAAGAAAACCAGCTCAGAATAATTAAAGGCAAAGATCTTTTAATCCATTATAAAGTTCCTTTTTGCTATCAGACAGTCCCCACTATGGTCATTTTGTCACGATAGTGTAACGGACGTGAATCGCACAGTTTCATCTTCACCAATAAATGACAATGTAGAGAAATACTGAATGCTGTCTCCTCTCGCTTGCACTTCTTGATCAGGGACAGTGTGATTTCCAAGAAAATAGTTAACCAGATCGTTATTTCATCTTGTTTGCCTTCAATGTTTATTAACCGCACTTTGGAAACGATACACTTAGAAAAAACTATCATTTTCTTCCCCTCTCCATGGATTAGCTGCATGGGTTTTTTAAAACAAAGCCTTACTTCTTAATGAATACATGAACTTACTGTTCATGTAACAGCAATTGTAGCCCTCTCCTCCCCACAGACAAAAATGAAGCCCTTGCTCGGAAATGCTCAGTCTTAAGCAGTAACTGCTAAAAAAAACAAAAAAAAGGAAGCACCTATGTTAAAAAATAAAAATAATAATAAAAAAAATCCCTCAGTGGAGTACAGTATAGTTATTCCCCACATAGGTCTCAGCTGTTACGTAAACACTCCTCAGAGAGGAGGCCTGGGCCCTGCAGACCTCTTGAAGAAGTATTCTTGGTGGGGTAAACAGATTTGTGCAAACGGGGCTGACGGAAGAACGGCCGGTGATTGGAATTCCCACCCCGCGCACCTGACGGAGAACGGCTTGCGTGGGAAAAGGCTGGGCTTGCTGAACTTGATGGAAGTTTGGACATGGATAGCAGTGGAGCCAGGTGGTTGCAACAGAAGCAGTTCCCTAAAGAGAGCGGTGCTTAAAATGCGTAAGGCTCTGATCCTGGAAAAAAAAATTAATTGCATTTGCATGTGTCCATGTTCAGAAATAAAACCAAGTCCCCGTAGATACAGTACCTGATTGGCACCCCTTTTAATAGCACCATGGGAGCCCAATGGCTGAAAAATTCATCGTAGTTTGCCAGTTATTTGCACAAATTTTCAAAAAGTAGTGAGCTTCACTGTGTGCACACAGTGTTTTAAAGTTGCATTTGCATAACCCAAGATGTAAATACAGTATGATCTGTCCGTGCTAGGACAGCTAAGAAGTAGATGGGATATTCTGCATAAAAGGATTGCCACTCAGGAGTGTTAAAATGCCTTAAAGATATTTGCAAAATACATCCAAAGCCGTTGCTGATCTTTCACAATTAGGAATAAGTTAAATGAAAGACTAAAATTGTTCTTCACAAATTCCCTGCTCGTCTCCAGTGTGGTTCAACTCTAGAGCACGCAGAGCTCTCTGACCCCAGTCTGGGAAGTTAATTAGATTATGCATGTAAATAATCATTAAAGGTAACAATATTAGCCACTTAAAAGTAAGCATGTTCTTAAGTACTTTGCTGGATAGACCTAGAGCCCTAGAACCTAGTAAAGAAGTAATACTTTAAAATAATGTCTCAGTCTTGCATTAATAATAATTTTCTGAGCAGTTTTGTCTTTAAGCCAAGGTGATGGTGTATTTGCAAGGCACTTCTTTCAAATGTCCTGGAATGTCAATATATAAGGATTTCGTATGCTTCACTCCAGAGAGGTCGATAATAACAATTTTAGCCCAACTAAATGAATTCATTAGATATATATTAGCATACCTTTTTCATGGCTTTCCCTCAAAATATACAAGGCTAATAAAATTAGTGGCACTTCTCTTTAATTATGCCCTGAAGGAAAGTGTGACTAGTTAGCAGTGCATACCCTAGAAATACAATTTTTTAAACTAACAGAAATAAAGCCCAGAGGAAGAAGCATACAACACATCGTGCCTGTAGAAGTAAAAAATGTACATCCCATAACTACTTAATTCTGTGTTTGCATAAGCTAGCATGCTATCTAGGAAAGCCTCTACTTTTCAAATACACACAGCTTGAATAATTACAAAACAAGTGTGCCAAGGCTACCTCAGAAAGGAAATTTATGTTCATAGTAATGTAATGTTTCTGGTGGCTGCACATCGTTTGACTGCAAGAAGATAAGCACAGACCTTAAAGTAGACATTTTGCCTGGAATATATTTCAATAGAAAGCTAGGAAAAATGCTAGAGGAATTTTGGATTCATCTTCACATTAAAAAATTGCATTTTTCACTGGGGTAGCTCTTTAAAGTCAACTGTGGATGAGAGTCTGGATTAGAATTGATTACCTGTCACTGGAGGAAAGAACGTCCCATCTGTTTAATAAGCAAAGCAAAACAAATTAATCTTTGAGTCTTCCTAAGGAAGTCAGTTATCAACCATTAATGCTTAGTGTTTCTAAGTCACCTACAAGACACTGATAAGTTTTAGCTAGCTCTGTATTTCATAGGAGAATGAGTCTTCATTCCCTTACACTAGACCAAATACTGTTTGCAAAGACACTAATAAAGCATCACTTTTGAAAAGTCTCTCTTGTTGATGACTGGCATGTGCCTCGGATAGAGGAGTGGTGTAACGTGAGACATCGCTTCCTCTTCGGTCTGAACAAGGAACTCGCAGAGACTTTCTGAGGTAGCCATAAATGAGGGGAAAAAAACCCATTGAAATAAAAGCATAGCACCATGTTCCATAAAAAAGAGGTTTCAGAGCACTGGTCTTTCCCTCCTCTGTGTGCAGTCAAACTCCTGGACTTGACACTCGCTTTTTGTAGAATTCTGGCCGTCTTGATTCACCCATCAACCACACACAAAACAGGTTTATGAATTTATCCTTCTTCACATCAGTGATGTCTAGTCTTAGGTAACAAAGACTGTTAATGTTATTGCATTTTTGTTACTACAAGTTCTTCATGCACACTTGGCAACGGCTGACCCTTGTTCGAAGCTGTCCTGCTTTCAGAGTTTCTGAGGGAGGAGCACTGACAAACTGCTGCGACTGTTCAACGGTCGTCAGCCAGAAGCTGTATTTGTTTGCAAAGTAATGGCATGTTCCCCGAGCTCCGTTGCATTCGATGAATGGAGTAGCACGGAAATCCTCCAGGCAAGAACCAGGTGAGACAAGGGACTGACCTCCACCTTCTGCACCAGCCGCAGTATGCTGAAATAAAGATGTCAGTTTAAATGAGTTCAAAGGAACAGAACGGGAGGTAAACAGGGGAGTCCTCCAGTTCCGTTGTTAAAGGGAGTAAAACAGGCAATCAAAATTATACCTTGGCTATGTGTATCTGTCTTTTGAGCCAGGGCTAGAGGTGAAGCAGCGAAGCAATGTACTTAGGCTGAATATACAGGCCTGGTATAACGGAAAACCAGCTTTTCACTTGCAAGCTGGGAAAACTGGGAAACAATAATGCTGACTTCATATTTTTCTAACAATCTTTTAACAATGAGCTTCTAGGAGAGCGCAATGGAAAATGTTCTACTTTTTCCACTGAGAGAGGAGATTAAGACAATGCTGTAGCTTAATAGCATTTCCACATTTAAAGGTTTGAAGAACAAAGAATATCTGGGGCAATACAGAACTACTGCATCAATGTTACTACTGAACTTGAGCAGTCCAGGTGAGAAGGGCAGCTAAACGGGAACAAACTCGGAAAGCCTACAGCAGGCCAGCTGATAAAGAAGAAATGCACTAGGGCAAGAAGCTACAGGGCTCTAGTTTCCTGTAAGCAACTCATAGAATACAGTCTCAGTCGCCTAATCAAAGAGGAGATCTAGAAATGTTTAAAGCTGCCTTTGCATTAGCAATAGCATCCTTACCATAAGGAAGGAGTATCCTATCCATAGGCTGCGCCAACCAAGGGGACACTGTGGGATGGTGATGTCCTGGCTGTGCACAGCCACAGCCTGGGAAGGTGCTTCACATACTGAGCAACGACTGATGTACTGCGGGATCTGAACACTGTCCACTGGCATCATGGGGATAGGAGCAGTGGTGGAGAGCCAGTAGGACTTGTCATTGCGGCTGGCGTAGTAGCACACTTCATTGATGTTGCAGTAAATAAAAGGCATGGTGCTGAAGCGAGGCAAACACGAACCAGCAAAACCTGGAAAAATTGGAGAAGCGGTCATATCAAGCATCTGCCAAATGCTCCAACTCATACACACCAGACATGAGTGGCGGAGGATGCCACAAGTGACACTGCTCCCAGTACAGACTCTGGCTAAGCAGACTTCCACCACCTCTACTACAACTGCCTGCGGTACCGATGAAGATTGCTCATTTGAAACGGGATTTTGGCCTACATTGTTTACACCTGAGAGAATTCTGTCAACTCACCAAGATCCTGGTTGTGTGACTTTTCCTGCCCCTCCACGTACAATAAGCTGTAGCCATCCCAGAGCTTATTCATTCCTATGGGACAAGGTGGGATTTGGTCTGACTGACTGTGCTTCACTAAAGTGTATCCAACGCCCACGCTCCGACCAGGCATTCCTGGCAAACCAAGTGAGCCCGGCTTTCCAGCAACACCTAGAAGACAGAAAAGGAGTCACTAATACGCAGTGCGGACATCAGCTGGCTTTATATCTGATTTTGGCATTGCTGACATTGTGTTTATGTCAGTCTTGTACAATGAGGAGCCCAAGTTTTAATGGTTGTTATATGAATAACTAGACTTACCAGTTCCAAAAGCAGTCATTTCACAGTAGCACCCACCCATTTCCTACCTCATTTAATTTTCTTTCTTTGCCCAACAACTCTGGTGCCAATGTGTTAGCACATATCTCACAGTACAATAATTCTGAGGATCTCAAAGCACCAACCAAAACCTAATAAATTCCTTTTTGCTATAGTGCTCTTCATGACGATATTCCTTTGACACAGAAAGGCCAAAAGTTGTACAACAAATCTGTGGCAGAATCCAAACCTTCTCTCCCTCACTGTGCCTTTCCTCTCCTATCCACCCCTCACAGCTGTGTTCACTGTGAATACCATTTTGCTCTTTTAGATCTTCAAGATGACTCCCACATCCACAAAACATTAAAACCAAAAGATGTTCAGAATTGTACCTAGGGAAACACCAGCAGTGATAGACAACAATGACATGTGACATAATCTTCCTCACTGAAGATTAAATTTACTTTATTGCAGATACAAGACACAAGATCGTGTACATCCCCCGGTCTTCCTAAGGTAATTGGGTGTTGGGGAGGGTCTCTGCAGAACCTGTAGGCAAACAGAAGTCTACTGATTGCTTCTTTCTGATCTGTGCTCCCCAAATCATAAAATTACCTTCGAATCCCTGTGGTCCTGGGGCACCCGAAGGTCCTGGATCCCCAACTATGCCAGGTGATCCAGATAAACCATCACGTCCTTTCAAACCAGATCTTCCTGGCAGACCTTTTGTACCTGAAATTAAATACAATTATTACTATCATTATTTCCTCATATTAATGCCTTCACTCCTGCAATCATATTCTGGAAGAGAAACATGTTGTCAGCAGGCATGCTGAGAGCTCACTCTTCAGCAGCTGTGGTTACAACCAACTAACTCCATACAGGGATTCCACATGATCCAATTGTCTGTTAAAGGATCAAGAGGTGCAGCTGAACATTAGACAAGGCTGAAAATGCAGCAGTGAGATCTGGGATAAGCTACTGATTTTAGTCTGAAGCCACATCGGACCTAAGACTCAGGTTTCAATTTGATGGCTGTGGAAGTCTGTGAACTCTTCTCATCTCTGTCTCACAAGATTCCTGCCACTGTGAAAACAAGAATCCTCTGGTATAATGCTCCAGCTGTTGTAAGCTGAAGAAAGTTGAGCTCCCTTGCTGAAATTTTGCTTAAGACTTGGAGTCACTTCTTTTGCTTGATTTCACCCTTTTTTCAAACCAGAAAATTGGCCTTGATGTTCAGCCTAAATATTATGTAAAATTAGAGCCATTGACTTGAACTAAATTCACCTTTCCCCTCCTCCCTCTGATATTTGATGATGAGCATCTGACTGACAAATCTTTAAAAAGTCTCAAGGCAGTGAAGGGTGCTCAATACGTAAAGGCTTAGAATTTAGTGGGATGTAAGAGGAGGTGCCTATGGACCTTTAGAATCCGTTCAGGACTGTCCTGACCCCAAACCAGAAAGGTCTGGCATGGATTGAATAAACCAACGATAAAATAAGTGTTCAGGATGTTACAAGTTAAAATATAACAAAACAGCATAAAGAGACAGAAGGCGTTATGCAATGGCACAGAGCTAGATACCTAGCATGTGATCAGTAATGTGGAAGGTTGATATTAGTATAAAGAAACATGTGACTGGGAAACAGATGGGTGTACATTTGCAGAACTTTTGTAAAGATGAAGCATTAAAAATAGTATAAATAGGGGTAATTTCCCAATGAACTTTTCTCTTTCTGCTGCTCCGCAGCATCTGTTACCTGATTGCCTGACCAGTATTAATAAAGGCGCTCTCAGCTTTTACTCCCTGCGTGTTTATTCACTTTAGGAACTGACAACAGGAAGCCAGGAGCTAACACAGCTCTATTCACTGTGATGGGATTCAGGATAACATCTAGGGGGAAGGACTGGTGCTAAGTGATCTTCCTGCTCTAGCAGTTTTCATGAATAAAAGAGAATACCAAGATTTAAAAACCACCTAAACGGCAGTGCTGAGAAAGGAATCATGGGGACTTGCTGGGCCTAGGAGAGCCTACTGGTGCAGGACCCACCAAAGTTGCTCTGCCAAACAATATGAACCACAGTGGTGCAGGCTGAAGTTCCCAGCACTTCTCCAGTTACAGTATTTCATTAACAATTCAAATAATTCTCAGTGGTGAATTATTTTCATGACCACTCCACCTGCTAGTACCAAAGCTGGTATCATATCAGCTACATCACAGGCTGCTGCACCTAATTCTGGAAACCTAATTAAAAAACACTATAAAAGTGCATGAACAGAATTTATCAAATACATTCTAATAATAACAAAACATATTTGTATGCTTTTTGCTGGAATTATTTCCTTTATTAGAAAAACCTGTAAACCTTCCTAATGCATTTGAGAAAGTAGTGTTGTTCTTCCCGAAGGCCAGCATTTCAGTGATCTGAGTGTACTTTTTACCTGGTTTTCCAGCCGGGCCCTGGAATCCAGGATCTCCGTCAAAGCCAGGGACACCATCAATTCCTGGCAGACCAGGTAAGCCTGCAGGGGCTGTGACTTCTTCTGGCTGTGGGGTGATACCTGGAGCCCCTTGTCGGCCAGGGAGACCTGCACGTGGTGCAAATGACAGTGTAAGTACTCCACAAAAAATTCGCAGTTTTGATGATAATACTGACACAAAGGAGAAGTATGCTAAAGTAAGACTGCCTTAGTACATCAGCACTAGGTATCTTTGTAAAAAGTGGTATGTTAAACTCTTTCTAATTTATTTCAGTGTCTAAGAAACTAAGAGTCCTCCAAATAAGCCCATTAAGGGAGCTCTGAAATTTTCCCCAGCCCAAA
Organism: Gymnogyps californianus; assembly: GCF_018139145.2. Taxonomy (NCBI): domain Eukaryota; kingdom Metazoa; phylum Chordata; class Aves; order Accipitriformes; family Cathartidae; genus Gymnogyps; species Gymnogyps californianus. The sequence continues at coordinate 20,275,291 of NC_059479.1, forward strand.
CGATGTGCAATGAAGTACAGCTTTTCAAATCCTCCAGCACTCACCTCGACGGCCCATTTCACCTTTCAGGCCAGGGTAACCAGGATCCCCCGGAGGCCCGTCTTTACCGGGCATCCCCATAAGGCCAGGCTCACCTCTTATACCTGCAAAGATACACAGCTAGAGACCTCAGGGGCTAAGCATAGGGTCCTGATTCTGACCCACCGCTGGGGCACTGAGAAACACACTGAGGGCAGCAATGGCAACAGCATTTCAGCTCTGAGATGGAGAGGACCATGACCCTTAAGGAACTCTGTGCCCATTTTGATGTCCAGAATGGCTGCAGAGCCTCAAGACAAGAATTTCCACTGCTACATTATTACAGTTTATTGAAAGTATTCTTCCCCTTCCTTGGGTAACCCAGGGAAAGTGTTTGGGGAGCACACATCTTTTCTATTTGGAATCCATCTCTATGCACAGCACAGAGGGATGAGGATCAGCCAGCCTACAAAGACAGCATACAGTTCTTCACCTGGCAATGGTTCTCCATCGTTTCCTGGCTTTTGAGCTGTGTGGTTTCTTTGAAACCTTGCTATTAGAGTCCTTGTTTGCAGCTGCTCTCTAGTCTCCTTTGGTAGAGACCAAAGAGAGAACAACCTGCTCCCTGCCTTAGCCCAGAACAAGATCTCTTAACTCCTACAATCCTCTGAGCCTCTTGTAGAGACCTAAATCCACCACGCTATGCCTCTGCGCATATGTGATAGGTGGGATGAAACAGCATCTCCAGTCTTTGCCTAGACAGCATATGCAAGTGGGTAACTGTAGTCGACAAGCACAGCACCATTGCATGTGGACATCATCTACTCAGAAAAAAACAAAGAGAAGAGAAAAAAAATCATTAGGGACACACTGAAGAGCACATGGGGCTGGCCTCACTTTGCTGCTTTTGGAGTCAGTACGTAAAATCTGCATGGGCCAAAAGGGAAGACTTAGACAACAAACTCAGCTGTGCTTACACTTGAATGAGGATTCATTTCAAAGCAGTCACGCTAACCACACGATAGTCATTCATACTGTGAAGGTGACAGCTGCCAAACCACACCCAGACCCTTTCAAGGCAAGATTACCTTTGAGTCCAGATGCTCCAGGGAGTCCAATTGGACCAGTGGGTCCCACGTCACCCTTAATGCCTCGCAAGCCAAGAACACCAAGGAAACCTGGATTGCCCGTGTCACCTTGGTCAGAAGCTGGGCCAGGGGGCCCTCGTGGTCCTGGAGGACCTGGAAGACCTAGAGACAACAGGGGTAATGAGCACCGTCTGCTCATCGGGCAAAGTAAATGCTGGGGCTATCCCCAGCACATCTTTCTAGAAGACAGTCATTGTTTGGGTGTCTGTATTTCCAGGGGTGTCCTCCTCCTGAAGGAAAAGAACCAGACCCCACCTGCTTATATCCACTTAGGTTTCATAAACTTTTAAATCCTTTTAACCACAGTAATTTAGCTTCAAATTCTGGGCCTGAGCATAGCCCTTGCCCCATTTGGTAGCTAGCCTGGTGACTCAGACATTCCCTAGGAGAATGAGAGCAGTGGCTTCAAATCCTTGGCCAGGGAAAGGCCTAGAGTCTCAGCCTCTCCGATAAGGCTGTGAGGTATTAGAATGGGTACCAACGCCATCATGACAAATCTTTCAAACTATACTTGCTGTTGACCCTATGGCAAGTGGTTCTTATGTACCTCTAAGTAGCAAGGAAGCTTTGCTGCCTCCCAGCTCACACAGGATACTTCTAAACTTTACACAGAGCCTATGATGACAGCTGTGGAAACCACAGTCCAAAATGGAGCTGGTGTCCAAATTTAGACATACTACACTGGACTGAAGTACCTACCTTAGTGCCAAGGTCTGCCTTCAGTACCACAATAGGTGAAATGAATATGGACTAGAGAGCTTTAATAACAGGCTAAACCAAATCAGGATTCAACAGCAGGAATTGAAAACAGATCTTATCATTCTCAATCCCTGATTTAAACCCCAGGTTATTAAAGCAACAGTACTCATCCAAGTCATTTCCCCTCAGAGCTCTTCAAAGGAAGCACGTAAAGAAACAGAAATCCCCTTAGCTAGTCCACTCTCCTTAAGAGGCCTCTTTTCATACCTGAACTCCCATCAGTTCCTGGATGGCCAGCATCCCCAGGTCTCCCACGTATATCAGAAGGAAGAGAAGCTCCAGGTGTTCCTGGCAAGCCAGGCAGTCCCACAGGACCAGGGGGACCTAGAATAAGAAAGAAAAAGTGAGAGAGTGTATCCAAAGCTCTTCAGTGATCTTCACAGACATGGACAGTAGTGGCTGCGTAGCATTTATGTTGAGGAGAACAAAGAGACATCTCACTACATGAGGGGAAAAATTACTATATTCTGCTGTTCAGGAGAGGTATAGACACTGTGAGAACTATGTAACCAAGTGTTTCTCAAATATATAGCCACATCACAGATTTAACGTTTACCTGTCAAACTACTAACCACCTCTGTGGCTTTAGGAGTTCTCTTTGGTAATTCTGCTGACCATGCAACGCATTAACCTGAGCTGCAATACATCCTGCTGGGCTTCCAAAACATCAGTATTTACCCATGTCTCCTGATGAGCCTTTTGGTCCAGGGAATCCTAGAGCTCCTCTACCCAAGCCTGGAGAACCTTCTTCACCCTTCGGACCTGGGAGACCTGCAGGGCCTTTCAGTCCAGCTTCACTCAGACCTAATTAAACATGGTTAACAAAGATAAGAGAGCCTATTCAAATTGCCTAATAGCAGTCAAATTGTTACACAAACTGAGTTGTAATAAAAAATTAGCCATTTACTACTCTCTCTGCTGTTTTCAGTAGAGCAACAGAAAGAGATTTGGTGCCTTATGTGCTACTCTGGTTGTGCAGAGTGAATTTAAACAATCTGCAAGATGCTGACAGAGAAGCATATGACTGTTCTGGTCTTCCCACAAGCTCTTGCACAAGGATGTGAACATAGCACTCCTGTGACAGGATTTGCCTGCCAGCCTGTATGCTGTGTCTCTCAAGAGGACGCAACATAGACTCAAGCTTCTGGTCTTTAAATAATCTAGTAGGCTTCATGCTCCAACATGGAGAGATCAGTTTCCACAGACTACTGCAGAAGACACACTGAGGCACAAGCGGTGCAGGGCAGAGGCTCCCAGGAAGAGCTGCAGGGAGATGTTCAGCATGTCACTCTGGTAAGAGTAAATACTAAGCAGCTCTCTCAGATAGGAAAATTGTGGAGGATCTATATGCTGTAAATCATTACCCTCCAATAGAGAATGTTTTAAACAAAGAAAACACAGGTATCATTTGAGTTGTACACATCAAGACTGTCCACTTTCATGCATAAAATGTCTGCCACAAATTTTAAGTGCTGCTTTACAAGATGACTGTAACTAAACAAGTCTCTTTGGAAAGGTCTTTCTCTGCCTCTTTACATTTAGTAAAACACTGTTTGCAAAACAGAACCACATTCTATTTCATACAGTTAAAAATATGAAAAGATCCAGCAGAAGCTTTGCAAAAGCAGAATCCAGAATCTAATCAAAGAAATCAGCTTCTGATTTTACTGGTGCCTTTCTTGAGCTCCATATAATGGAGGGCTATGGAAAGCAGTAAGGAAACATGCCATTGCTAAGCCCAACTCAAAGCAAGCATTTGATGCTGCCCTGCTAAAATCAAACATCCATTAGAAATGGAAGAGTTTTATGATTTCATTCCATTGACTTTCCAGCAGCGACATAGTCCTCCAGGAATTCAAGGACAACCATCACCAGAAAAGCCTCTTCACTCCACAGGCTGCATCCTATTCTTACTGGCATTAAAGAAGAGTTTGTTCATGCACATTCAGTATCCCGAGGTTTTTCTTCAAGTTATAATTAAAGAACTGGGTGAAATAGGGGAATTTTGTGGGGAACACAGCTCTTATGATGGACCAGTGTATGCATTTCCCCAGCTATGACGCTTCTACTACACATTTCCTTTACCTGGTGTTCCAGGAGACCCTTTTGTGCCCGGCAAGCCATTCAGACCGTTTAAACCTGGAAATCCATGAAACCCTGAAGAGACATTGGGAACACATAAGTGAGCAAATAAGCAAATAATCTAATTAGGTGGAAATGCATGAGATGTTTCATGGAGACTACAATGTGTATGAGAAACCTCACACACAGGGGAACACATGATGCAAAGTCTTCCTTCACGCAGGCCCCCCTTCATGGAAACTCTTCCCACTGCTCTCACCGGTTTTACCCTTAGTGAACACCCATCAGTGATCCAAATCAAGTGAGAGCCTCTCCCTTTCCAACCACCCCTCTGCTCATTTCTAGCAGCTGGTGCCTGCACTAACATTGCCAAGAAATGAGCTGATTTCCCACGCACAGCTGGCCCACACATAAGAGCACTGCCTGCCTGCTGTGATATACTTGGCCAAAACACTGGTTTTCTGACCCAATTTCTCCCTTCATGTGCAGGCTCCAGATATACCTTTAGGTCCTGCTGTTCCACGAGCTCCAGGGAATCCAACAGCTCCTGGCTGCCCTGGAGGTCCTGGTGGCCCAGGAATTCCTCTCAGCCCAGCATTTCCAGGGATTCCTAAAAACAAGCAGAAAAATGTTCCTGTACTACACATCCAGGATAGAACAGCTCGCAGCTCCATCTTACAGCTTCTGTTCCTGCACTTAACTCACAAGATGGGTGAATAAACTACTACTTAGATAAAGCAAAACCAGAGCCAAATCTCTCCTCACTACTACTACTAGCATAGCACTTATCAAGCTATTTATTTGATAGCTTTTTTTTTTTTAATCATAGCAATGACATTCTTCATCATCCACCAAGTGACACACTGGAACAGTCCACATACTGAATAACTAATTAAATTGTTTTTCAAATAAAATATTCCAATAACGATTTTCACTGTTCTCCCATCTTTAATCTTGATAACAATTTGAGAATCTACCTGCTAGTTACACCACTACCCAAAGACACTTGCAGCCATCCTTCTGGGAGGTTTGGCTCTAGAGAGGGAACGGACAGAAGTGTTGCAATGGAAGATTTTAGAGCAGCCTTGCCCATAAGCAGCTACAAAGAAGCTGCTATTGCTTGTATCTAACTGAGGTCTTCCCTATTTGTTAAAGGAATTCCTTTAGGTTTCCATTGTGCAAGATTCACCACATGGTTGACCCACGGGATTGGTCACAACAGGACAAGGTGACACCTTACACTAGTGTCATCTTCTTGTCAACCTTCTTGTTTAAGCCTCACCTGAGAAAGGCCAACCAGGGCTAAGGAAACAACACGGTGAGGTTGCTCCACAGTCACACTATGAACTGCGGGACTTAGATGCCTAGTCCAGTACCTGCTGGTCCTTCTTGGCCAAGATCTCCTGGGCCACCTTTGAGTCCATTCACCCCAGTGTTTCCTGGGTAGCCTGGTTCACCCTTAGGTCCTTCTCTCCCCCTCTCTCCTGAAAGGACAAAAACAGACAGCATGCTAGAGCACAAGTCAAACTGGAGGAAGGTGTGAAGAGAATGAGAAACACGGTTATGTTGAGGCTGCAGCACTTGTGTCTGCTTAGCCATGTCTGGGCCCTGGGCTGGACTCCCTGGATGCCAAATACCAGTGCAAGTTCACAAGTTCCTCCTCAAGAAGTGAAGTGGGACCCAGCATTAGAATTGGGCTGTTCTTGGACATATTCATTATCATCCAGATTTGTGCCCCACCTGGATTCCAGACTCCTCGAATCTCACTTCCAGGAGAGGACTAAAGTATCTAAATTTATAGATTACAAAAATAGCCAAATTGGGCAATGCTATCCTGTTTAATCTCTAGAATTTTGCATTCCTGAAGTGAGCAATCAAGGGCTACTTTACCTGGGAATCCCGGGTCCCCTCGCTCTCCTTTTGCTCCAGCAATGCCAGGAATGCCAACAGACTCTCCCTGGTCACCTGGAAAAGAAAGACAAGGTGGGGAGGCCATTCCCTAATTGACTGTGGGGAGTAGTTTTCAGGGCTGCTCAATAGCCTTGTTTATAAAAATAAACCTTGCCTATACTTCAAATCCATGGAGCAAACAAAGACAATAGTAAGTGATATACCTGAGTTTGAAAATGCTTATAAACAGCAATGGATGCAAATTCACTCATGCAAGTGCATGATAAGACAAACATTTATGGGTAATTCCACAACATCCTGCCCTTTATAGTTCTAACACAAGGAGATGAGAGAGAAGGGTGCTTCTCGTACTGTCCAACATGCTTCACACAGTGCTGTGGCCAAACTTTCAAAGGACCATAAAGTATTTAGGCATTTGGCTTGGGACTGGTCTCATCTGAATGAAGCCCCTTATAAGGGGACATGCACTTCGGAGCCAGTCACTGGAGAGCAACGGACACTTCTAGCACACTACTTATTCATTTTAGTCATGAATATTAGGACTGTGTGTACTGAAAGACCATGTACGCTATGAAAGATTTCTTACCCTTTGGACCAGGGAGGCCAATAGGTCCTGGGAATCCAAGTGTTCCTGTGATACCATCTGAACCCTGAAAAAAAACCCCCAAAATTAGCCTTTGCTTTTTATTCTTGCTGTTCCAAGTTTGGGTCATGTGGGATAACAGACTGCAAAGATGTAGGAAGAAATACTATCCAAAGTGTCATTCAACAGTATGAGCCAAACAAAAACAATCTGGAAGTTTTGTAAGGAAAAATCTTGCCAGCTTCTGCTGCTTTGCTACAGAAGTAGCAATTAGAACACACGATTTTCCTAAGAGCACTTAGAGAAGATGAAGATACTTAAGAAGGTATTTACCCTCTCTCCTGGCATTCCTGGAAATCCTATGATACCATGTGTACCCTTCTGTCCTGGCAGTCCAGGCTGTCCAGGTGGACCAGGGAAGCCTGGGTCACCATGAAGACCTCTCTCTTTGCTTGCTGACCCAACTGGACCAGGGAGACCTGGCTGTCCACGGCTTCCTGGGATTCCTTTATCACCTGGGTTATACAATAGAGTGTAATTTCATTTCATAATACAGACATTCAGCTCATTTGGGCCAATTGACCTGTTACCCAAAGCTCCCCTTAAAGAGGAGGAAGGGATGGCATTAGCTCTGCAGAACAGAGCGTCAAAGGAAAATTGTCTTCTCAAAATTCAGAATTACCGTATGCAAATCTTGCTAGAATGTGAATGGCAGAACAGAAAATAGTAATACTGCAGGTGCTGTCAAAAGGACAGACCATACTCCACTGAGAATAAGCAGCTACTGAACTGATACTGGCAACTAACTACAGTGTTGTGAAATACCTCTAGGTCCAGGGAATCCTCCAAGTCCAGCTAATCCAGGATCTCCTTTGTCTCCTTTGAATTGCAGTGCCTGTTCTGGAAGCCCAAGAACAGGAAGACCAGGTGGACCTACATCACCTCTGTCACCTGAAGAAAAAAGTAGTCAGGAAATCTTGCAAAATAATCTAACAGAGAAAGGGTATAACACTAGAAGCTGGCAGACAAAAACAGAACTTCCATCCCTCCTGATGCAAATTCATCAGTAAGTGCTCAGCATCTTTGGCAACCAGGCCAAAGTATTTCACAAGGAAGAAAAGAACACAGTGTTTAGAAGAAAACATTAAATATGCAGACATCTCGGAAGGGCATCCTAAGTCCCTATGCTGCACAGCCAGCAAAAGCCTTTCAGCTGTTTCTCACCTTTTTGTCCTTGGAGTCCCACAACTCCAGGGCTCCCTTTTTCTCCAGCTGTGCCAGGAGTTCCTTTAAACCCATTCACCCCAGGGACACCAGGCAGGCCTGGCATGCCAGGGAAACCAAGGAGGCCAGAAGATCCTTTCTCGCCTGTATAGAAAAATTGAGAATAGAAAGGGAAAATTAGTCTCTTCTGGTACACTGCATACCCACCTAGCTGGCAGGTAGAGGCAGCATGGGTCTGGCCAGTCACCCAAATCTGGGTAGTAAAACTTCACGGCGCAAGCACAGCACGGCCACTTCTCTCATGGGTCTCCACTCACGATACTTTCAACCAGCACTTTCCAGTTCACCTTTGAGAGCCTGGTCCTGCTTCCACTGGAGAGCAAAACCCAATCAATTTCCAAACGAGCAATATGCAGTTACATAGCTCTATTGCTCTCCGCCTAAAATAACACAGAATTCTCCAGGTAACCAACTATTGTATTGGTGCTTAATGACCATACAGATTGTAAATTTTTACTTCCTATTTGGTTTGTGCTTCATTCTCTCCCTTCTATAAATTTCATTCACTGTTCCTCATTTCTTCAATTTTCTTGTCTTTCTATCTTGATTTACACGGTCTTTTGTCCATAAGGGCCCAAGTCCCTTAAGATGGATCTCCTTATGACCGTGATTTGATAATTAAATTCATCATTCGTAATTCATAACTCAGCAGCAAAACAAATGCATTGCAACACTAGTTGGGAATTCATTCTCTTCTGACAAGTTGGGCCTAAAATCAGTATTAACAAGGTTATTTTTTTGTGGGCACAGTAATCTCAGACTATTCCCCTAGTGCAACACATACCTTTTGGCCCAGAGAAACCTGGATGTCCATCTTGACCAAAAGGCCCAGGTGGCCCTAAGAATCCTCTTTCCCCAGGAGATCCTGGAGCACCGTCAAGACCTGGGAAGCCTTTCATACCAGCAGGGCCTTGTGGACCTACATCCCCAGTCAAGCCTTTGACTCCAGGAAGTCCTGAATCAATATAAGAAAGAACTCAATAGATTATGTCACACAAACACTGGGACAATTTGTGGACAGCTTCCCAAACTCTTTAAACACAGCATTGTTTTTAATATGACAAATGGACCTTATGGCACATGCAGCCCACTAGAAGGCATAAAGCTTAGAATTGCAAAAGCATTAGTCATCTAACAATAAAATACCTATGAAGAGGGTTACTGCCTACATCACTACACAATTGGCAAGAGTGAAACCCCTTATGATGTATCCATTTTTGTCTCCTTTACTAGACACCAAACTGTAGCGCACCAGTCTTACCTTTATCATCAAGGCAGCCAAACCAGAAGGGGGAGCATCATTAATGCCAGCTTCTGCTACCTACCCCATCCTCTGGGTGAACCAGAGATCAGTTGGAGAGGCTTGTTTTTACAAGTTTCTTTTCCACCTTGGTAGTTAAAGTGTTACTTCTCAAGAGCAAATTGCTCACTAAGGGAACAAGCTTCTGATTGTGCTGTCACACAACCAACATCATATGCACTGTTTTGCCTCTAAATGTTTCAGAATGTTTCTAGCTGAAGCTTTGTAATGGTTTACAATTTTAAATAAAGGCTCAAGCCATTGAAAACAGAATGCTCAGATCCAAAGGGAGGAAAGGAAGGAAAAATCAGGTGGCTTCTGAAAAACGGCATTTGCAGCAGTAGCACCCAATATACAAGCTTTGTTATACTCAGGGCTTAAACGTTTTAAGGTACAACCCAGTATTTTTTAAAGCAGAAGATTAAATTGCTGCTTTATTTAAGAAGACAAAGAAAACACACACACTTAAAATCTGTACATATTACGGATTTCCTTATAGGCTTCAGGCTTTGTTACTGTCTGAGCATTCTCACTACAATGGTTCTTTGCCTTCTGGTTTGATTAGCTATAATAAGGGGTATCACCTATAGTCAATGCAATTCTTGTAGCATTAAAAGCTAGGTTGTTAGTCCATGAGCTTTTATGCTACACTGCATTTTCTCACCTTGACAGCCTATGTGAAGAACCCATAACCAAACAGTGTGACATCAGAAATGGAGAGTTGATGATAAATGGAATAGAAACATGGTGAAGGAAAAAACAGACAAAATATGTAAACAGAAAGAACAAGGGTACAAAAGAAATTAATGATTCAGAGAGACTACAGCTGCAAAAAACTTAATCATTTGGAGCTTATCATCCTAGCAATGGGAGGTTTTTAGAAACAGTTGAAGGAAAGTCATATATGGCATACAGTCCAAAAATGTAAAACAATAGAGAGGCAAAAGCAATGTTAACATCAAAATAAAAAAAACTTTAAAACTCTATGATTTGCATCTCAAATGACGTTACTGCTTTCAGTCATTTGTTGTCACTGTGCTCCAGCACTGTCATTCTGCATGTCAGAACAGACGAGTTATGTCACAGACCATTATCTACTAATTCCCAGGTCCCAGTTTGCTGGGTTCTCAAGTCTTGCATATACCGTTATCATGAAACACTTTAGTCAGTGCAGCTTGAGAGATACTGCTGTACTCAAGTGGTGGGGTTTCTTTCCCCTTAAAGTGAGGGGAAATAAATTTCTCTTCTGCCCCAGCAAAAAGAAAGACAGAGAAGACTTAAGTGCTTGTTCTGAGAAAGCCAACAATTTTTCAATCTATCAAAGTCACATTTCAAGCAACCTCATACATTAGAAATTAATCGTAATGAAAATGGGAAATGAAGATTAGTCAATGATACAGTCAGCACGTAAGAGCAAAGATGTTAAAAATATCAAGACATTTAAGGTGCCTTCTCCTATCTTTCTGCTGTACCTCTTACAGCCTTGGGCCACCATTTCTAGGCAGGAATCGTCCAGCAGTCAGAGGCAAAAGGCTCAAATTCTGCACTCTGTTACCCCTAACCAGAGGTAGGAGCTCACTCCAAGCAAATGCCAAATCTCTCCCACACTTCCTCAACATTGCAGCATGCAGCTTAGCTACTCGTCTTCATCTGAAGACATTACATACCTGGTGCTCCTGCAAGGCCAACTGACCCCAAGGGTCCCGGTTTTCCCTTAATGCCAAAAGGACCTCCAGGACCAGGAGGTCCCCGCAATCCAGGGACACCCGAGTATCCTGGATTACCCTGTTCGCCTTTAATACCTAGGAGGCCTGGTCTTCCGTCTAACCCTGGGAACAGAGAGGTGGGAGGTTACAGAACAAATAAAACAAAATTCACACTTTTAATTAAAAAGCAAGTTTTAATAAAAGCCTTTGAGTTGCAATAGATTCTAAGACAAAACCAGCAAATTGCCACCTGTGAGCAGCTTAGAGGACTGCTAACACAGTATCTTAAAGAGATTGGAAAGAGGAAAGATTTTTGAAAGAGAAACAGTTTGATATTCCCAGATACAAGCAGTATCAGTGCTTACCTTTTGGTCCTGGAAATCCAAGATCACCTGTAAGCCCTTTATCACCTGGGAGTCCAGGTCGGCCACGCTCTCCCAGGGCTCCACTCTCAGCACCAAATACATCTCCAGGAGCTCCTTTCGTTCCAGCTAAGCCTAGAGCACCCATTTTCCCAGGCAAACCATCTGTTCCATCCAGTCCTGGAAGTCCTTGTGACCCTTGCTCTCCTCGAGGCCCAGGGAAGCCTTAAAGAGAAAAACAGTAAATGTCATTCAGCAGAAGTACAGAATATCTGCTTCCAATAGCACCTCTAACAAATGTTTTAAAAATTTCCATGCAAGAAAAAGTTGTTTGGAAAGTTGCAGAATGTTTCACTACTGAATTAGAAACCATAATTGGTGACAGAAAGTGATGAAAGTGTTTAAAACAGTTAAAATATCCTCTCATACTATTCTTTTTTTTTTTTTTTAAAGAATAGAATACTTTAGGAGTATCTGGGAGCTGCAGCTAGTTGGAGCTTTACAAGCTTGGTTTCACTAGATGGCAGATTAGGCAAAAAGGACAAAAGGAGGAAGATGGCCATTTCAGGCTACAGACAGGCAGTATCTCACTACCACTATCAACCACAAAAGCTGCAAAGATGTTACATTCATCACACATTTCTTACCCTGTCCTCTACGCCAGACAACTTCTGGTACTGTGGGGCAGAAGACACTGGCAGCCTTGGTAGAAGGAGGACTGGAAAGTACTCTCCCTGTACCAAGCAGACACTAAACTGCACTGCTGTGTGGATGTGTCACGCTGCTCAGGGGTTATGTCTTGAAATCAGTGACCCCATAAAAATGACATCCCCCCTTAATGTTGTGAAAGCATAAGAGATTTCTTCAGCCATATCCAGAGAAACCTGATGGATACACAGCAACCTAGCTTTAGGAATCTTCCCTCACCACCTCTGCTTCTTGCTCTTTATTTACACAACCACCAGAAATTCCCACAGCTAAAATGAGTCCAAACCCTGTGTACACTGTGCCTTTACCAGAGTACCACATGGCTTAAAACAAGTTTTACACTAAACTTGTAGTTAACCTAAACTGTAACAAAGCACATGACGATGGTCTCTGGAGAAACAAATTGTGTTGGTTGTCCTCTTTTCTTTCAGCAGCGATATAATATTATAGGCAGGTAACAAGTATCTTGAACATTTCTTTTGTTTTCTTCCAAGATGCAACCATTTGCTTGCAGAGATTGCATTTGGAAGGAACACAGTGGAGCTCTCAATGGAGCATTGTGAATGTACCAGGCAGAAAAGTGGCCTAGAAGGTCGGACAACTATTTGATAAAATATTGTACGCGTTAATCAGACAATAAAAAGAACTCCAGTAACTTCCCTCTTACCAGGTTCCCCTTGCAAGCCTATTATTCCTGGAGACCCTGGCTGTCCTTTCAACCCATGTAATCCAGGTTGGCCTGGAATGCCAGGAAAGCCTTTGCTACCTTTGGGACCTAAGGGTAAAAATACATTAATACATAACATTAACGAATGGATAGTGGAATGCAAAAACACAGCACGAGAAAACAGGATCAGATCTTTTCTGCAAAGCTAGTGCTGAAAACACTTGCTGGATACACAATTTAAGCTAAATAAAGTCTCAAAGCTATGGCTGTTTCATCAGCTACATAAACACAGAAGGAGAGGGTTTGTGTTCAGAGGCTACTTGAAAGGGAAAAAATGGTGCAGTCATTATGATCCTCCATGGGATTTAAGCCGAGTCTCTTTGGAAAAAAAAAAAAAGAACACTGTTCTGCCAGTTAACTCTCTAGAATAACTATCACATGGAGGAGATTAATTAGCAGGTAGTATCTCCCTTGAGGAATAAGGGCTTCTTGGTAGTCAGCCAGTGTATTATAATCAGCTTGTCTCCCTACCTGGCAATCCTGGAAAGCCGGGAGCTCCTGGTGGCCCATATGCTCCAGGAACTATGCAGGGCAAGGTGATACCTACAACAAAGAAACACCATGGTTGCACACAGCGCCTTTCAGAGAGACGGTCAGAAGAGGAACATTTAGTATCCAGGTGTTTTTTACAGGACATATCATAAGTGGCTGTGAGTGAACTTAGGCACATCAAACACTGCTGACATTTCAAATATGTGATGTTAAAAGGCATTCAGAGCCTGGCGATTGTCTGAGCTCATCTCTACTACTGACTGACTGCATGACCAGTAAAAGGTAGCAACTACTGCTGTGGACTACTTGTAGCATGATATCCATGGCTTCCACTCAGCAACTGGTCCTCCCTATGGCAGGGGCTATGCAACAGGCATTGAAAAGGCAGTCTGTGACTCAGAGAGCTTAAGGTCCAGGCTGAGAGCTTTCAAAGTCAGTGGGAGCTGACAGAAGGATGTTTCTAAGCTGTATATAAACAGCTATAGCGTGAAATTCTAAAATAAATGTGCACATGCAAGATAAAATACATATCTAGGGAATATTGACAGGTGTTTAAAAAAACCTGTCACCCAAGAGTTTAGGCGAGAGAGACGCACGCATGGAGGGTGGAATAGCAAGGATTTTTTATTTCACCCTTACTCTCCAACTGCTTCTTCTACAGTCCGTCAGGCTAAGAAATAACCACATGGCTTAAAAGTTTATTAGCAGCAAAAAAGACTCAGCAATTGCAAAGCTCTGACTGACTTCCACCTCTCAAAAAAAGGCTCTGTTTGTACTAGCAATCCCTCTTCAGTGGAATGAAATTTATGTGGTATTATCAGAGTTGCTACTCCATCAGATTTACCTGAAAGATCTCAAACACTTCCAACATTCCTCCTTGTAGGTCACTGACAATTTGAAGTCACATTCACACAGTCACAGAAATGATTATCACAAAAACTAATTCAAGACTCATGACAACATATCTACACAGAGTTGCAACAACACTTCCATTCTCACACAAAGCCAGAGTGCTTTATTTTCATCTATGACAGCAAGTCAACTTTATAGTCAGCACTAGCTTTAAGAACAGAGGTTCAAAACTGAAACACCCATGATCCAATTTATGCTTCGAATGGATAGGGGTACCAAATACCATGATTGCAAGATGTTACACACACATTGCTGCCTGCACTTGGGTACACTTTGACAGGGCATTCTTCTGATAAAGTAAAAGTTAAATGGTAGGGAAACAAAATAAAAATTCCAGTTCTGGTCTTCTGCAGTCCTATGTGAGCCTGATGCTGAATGCTTTATCAAATAAAAAGTTGAGGTCCATCATCTCTGAGACATTTCCTCCTCAGACACAGTACAATAAAGAACAACATTTTTCAAAAAGTAAGCATTCGGGGCAGCAACTGGCATGGAAAGGGAAGTTTAATTAATACTGTTCCATTCACATCACATGGCTTTAAGGACTGTCTTACGTGAGTTTTCCCAAACCAACTCTGTACAATAGCATATTCTGTATTTTACATTATTAGCCAGCAGTAGAATACTTGAACAACACATATTTCACGTGAGGATAACTGAAAAGCAAATAGGACTGTTTCCTTGTGTGTTTTGCAAAATGATGTTAGCAAGGCTTAGTGTAAAAATTACATAAGCAAACCTTAGTGTTCCCCAGCTACTTAATACCCTACATTATCACAGTTTATACAATAAGATCCCAGTATCAAGGAAATTAACCAATTATGAAACCATCATGTCAGGCATAAAAGCAAAACATAGGCAATTCTGACATTTTTCAGTAATCTCAAAATACCAGGTAAAATCAGTCTAGCTTTTTATAAAATACTGAGTTAGACTTTTCCAAAGCAGGACTGTATCACCCTGTTTTACTGCATGTGGCATGAACTCAAGCAAAATCCCTCAGTGGTGTCTCTGACGTGGTAACTTCAGTAGATCACATTCTCTTTTTAAATGATTATTTCTTCCACCCACCCACATTTCTTTAATATTAGATGAAACTAACCACATGAAAGGGTCTTTTAATGTATGCAAATGATTTCCTAGTATGGAGGGAATGATGCGTTCACAAGTTTTCTTACACATCTCTATGGAGGTGCAAACTGAACTGGCTAATGACTTATTCACACTTTCCCACATATTTTGACTATAGATACTCTTCTACAAAGGACCATTCATCGTCAGCAAAGCTTTGATGCAGTATTCATAATAAGCTGGCTTCTGATGTGCTCCGCAAAATATCTAGAGTTCACATCATGCACAGAGCATTTTACTTTTACTTATCTTACAATGCAATTTTAATTTAGTGCATTTTGTAAGAGACAATTTACCCAACAAAGATGTAAGCATTCATAGCTATGAATTAGTAAAGCTTGTAGCATTTAGCATGTGACTTGAATTGGAAAAAAAGCTTATGCAGACTGTTCCAGGGGGACATTTATGCTAGCTGTCACCTCACCCCATAACAACAACGCAGCATGACACTGATGGGAGGTAACATGCCATCCGGCATGTCTGTGCAACATTCCCAGTGCTATTCTGGCCTAGCTCTCACATCCCTCTGGGTTTAAGATTCCTCCGCCAACTCCTCATACTGCAGTGGTCTTACCGCCAAGGTTTTTCAACTCAGAGCATCAGTTTATCAGTCCAGAAACCTATGCAACAATATTATGCCGGCAAATATATTACTGATTCTGCATAATTGATACTGACAGAATTACAAACCTAGAAGCCTAAGTATACACAGAATGGAAAATACACTGAAAATCAGCAGCAGCAAAGAAAAAATTCTGTTTGTCTTCAATTATATTTAAATGGCTGACATAGAATCAAGACATTGGGCCTAGCTCTCCGTAGTCATTTTGTTAGGAAAACATTTTCCACAAATGTTTAGACATACGAATTTCCATGTAACTCACTTTGAGAATGAACATAAAACATCATACATGAAACACTATCAAACCTATATTTACTGACTTTATCACTCGTCATTATGGTATGCCATACCAATTGAGCCAAACTGTCGTACCTCAGGAAGCAAACAGCCCAGAGCTGGTTGCACCAGTCATAACTGAACTCCCTACCTGACTGTCATAACAATGTCTCATTCACTAACGCCTGTTCATACATACAATGTACTACAGTTTCTTCTTTTAAAAAAATCAGCAGCTCTTCTTATTTCAACAACAGTAATAGTTCTGAAAACTGATTCAGAAGTCACAGATACCAGTGAGTTACTATTTTTACCTGGACAATGAAGTAGGCTGTGCTTTTTAAAAACCTCATTTTATCAATCTTCCTAAGTACCTTTGGTGTAAAATGGTTCTCCAGCAATAGTCAGTGAGTAGCTCCACCCAACACTCTTAGTATTTTACTACTGTTGGAGTATTTGTTGCTTATTATCTGTGTCCTCCTGAGCATGACAACTTGAGAAAGCCGTGCTGCTGTGTGAGGTCTGGTGAGCCTACAAACCAGTTTCAATTAATTTAAAGAGCAATCTTTAATCTAATGCAATCTTCTGGCCTGGCTACAAGCGCAGCAGTAAGCTGAGTGCCATTTGACTTGTAGCAGCTTTGCACTTTTTCAAAATAAGAGCAGACCCAGCAACACCTACCTGGAGGGCCTGGAAGACCGGCTTGGCCTGGAAACCCATCCATTCCTGGGTCACCTGGCGGCCCACGAACTCCACTAGGACCTGGATATCCAACGCCAGGAGAACCAGTTTCTCCACGATGGCCCTTGGAGCCAGGTAACCCTGGCAGTCCTTTTTCACCTGGGAAACCTAGCCCACCATCACCCTGTGCACAGCAAAGATATTTACAGCTGAAAATTAAAGAGATGTAGAAAGAATATACACCGCTATCATTTTAATAAATGCATAAGTGTTTGGTCAGTTCGGTGCAACGTTCAGATGGGCCTGGGAAGGTACATGGAAACCACTGTAAATTATCCATCATTATTTCAAAATGCAGGAAAACTCAGTGACTATTAAAAATAATATTTTATGTTGTATTTGCCAAAATGTCAATATTACATATTCTGAAAGACATTTACTTTCTTTTTAATTAAAAAGATTCTGGTGTGATTTTTCTGTTCCAAGATTTGACTCATAATTATGCCTACAGTGTCTTTTATCTTTTAGGACACAACAGAAAACAGCATTAGGATCTACTCCACTACTGGAAGTTTATCTTTTGACTGGGTAGCCAGAGGCATAATGAGTGCCAATTATTAATCCTGACCAAGACAAATTTGTGCTCAGGGACTGTGAGCTTTTTAGGTATTTGGAGACTTACCACAGGGCTAAATCAGGACTAGTAAGCCAGGCCTTTCTATCGTCTCTGCTCCTTATTCCAATTCTGAAGCACTACTGCTAAATTAATCAGAACTTACTGGAGGGCCTGGTGGGCCTGGCAAGCCTGGAAGTCCATCCCTGCCAGGGTTTCCCGGGATGCCTGAAGGTCCTCTGGGTGCTGTTGCACCACGGTCCCCACGAGCACCTCTGCCTGTTGCATAGGACGAATCCCCTTTTTCTCCCTTAAGGCCTGGAAGACCTTGCTGACCAGCTGAAGCCTATGGACCAAAAGATAAAAAACCAGGAATATGAACATGCAGAGGCTTCTTTTAAGAAGGCTTTGCTTAAAAATCTCATATGAGGACAGGACACAATGACTGGAGCTAGAAAGAATCTCCAAAGGGTTTCCTATTGGATACATTACACTGAAAAAAAAAAAAAAAAAGAGGAGGTTTGATTATTTCCAAATGTTTCAATCAAGTCACTACAGCTTTACAGTGGCAAGCCAAACCCTGGTATATAGCACTATAGTGACAGCAATCTTGGATGGCATCTGGGAACATTACATCATTCACAATATAACAGGGCCGAAGTATTGAATCTTCTTCCCTGTTACTTGGTGTGCTGCATTTACTGACACTGATAAAGATACTCGGAAGACAAAAGACTGGTATCTTTATGGACTATGACTTTCAGAAGTAAATACTGCCAATAAGTACTGCTCAGCACTTTGGAAAATCCTGTTTGTTATGGTTGCTGTTTCATAAAAACACAGCTTAACCCTCACTAATGTATTTAGCATACAGCAGTTGAGAAGGAGACTGCATCTATGGCACATAGTTTTTATAGCTATGAGCAATGATGTGGAAAGATCTCACCATTCGATTTTTCAGGTCTTCTCTCCATGCAGATGTATATCTGCTTCCCCAGCCAGCCCTCACTTAGGAAGAACCCTGGGTCTAATCCATGTATCCCTACAGCCAAGAAGCCCTGGGATGAATAATTGTTACTGTTTTTCTCTTGACTGCTAAACGTGCAGTTCTTAGAACTTAAGAACCATTTCTTGTCCCATTTTTTATAGCTGGTAATTTCTCGACTTTCAGCTTCTTTTCACAGATCAGTTTCTGGATTCCTTTTTTTGTTTTTTTTAATCCAAACAAGTAGAAGAAATTATGCAAAAAAATGTGTTCTGCTTTCACTACAATCAACACCAGCAACTGCACATGGGCACTTTTTCTCCTTTAATTCATGACAACCAATATAAACTCTTCCTGCCTTACCTGAGGGCCTCGCTGTCCTGGTGCACCCACAGTGCCTGGGTCTCCACCAATGCCCTTAATCCCAGGCACACCAGGGCTTCCCGATGGACCTGGTGGACCTGAGATGCCTTTTAGACCAACTCTTGTTACTCCTCCATCACAAGCACAATCACCTGCATCTCCTGGAAAATACAGTCAACACTCCAAACTCAGTTTCGTTTGGATAAAGACCCTTTTCAGTTGCAAGAGCTCCAAAAGCAGTATTTGATTCAATTAGGACAAAGCCATTCTCATATGACTTGATTTTGTGCCTCCTCTGCTCAGATGATGCGAGTGTCAAGCAAGTGGAGCTCAGGTTTTGTCCAGGTTAATTTCTATGCGATGCCCATCACCAAATTACCATGTGCAACATGAACCTCAGCACTTCTCGACCTCTTCCCAAAGGTTTAGACTCTCCTAAACCGATGGTTTTAGGAA
Organism: Gymnogyps californianus; assembly: GCF_018139145.2. Classification (NCBI taxonomy): domain Eukaryota; kingdom Metazoa; phylum Chordata; class Aves; order Accipitriformes; family Cathartidae; genus Gymnogyps; species Gymnogyps californianus. The sequence goes on from NC_059479.1 coordinate 20,294,410, forward strand.
AGTTTTAGGCCAGAAGTCCTGTGGTTTTTTAAAGAGATAGTTATATGTCAGAGAAAGCAAATCCATAGTCCCACTCACAGTAGGTTACAATGACCCTCAGCTGGATATCTTTGTATTCCCCTGAATCATAACTGGCCACGGATCCAAACAATCACAAAGCACAGTGACATCTGTGTCATCATGGCTTTTGCTGTTGGTTCTGTTACACACTACGACCCAAATTCTCATCATTTTTAGCACAGAGGAGAATAAAATTAAGTTTCTCTGTCATTTCCAGCCTATATTGCAAAAAGCAGTGAACAAGATCTTATTTCTAAGTCTCATTATGTCTTATGGCTTTAAAGTATAACTTACTTAGCTAATTTTCTGGGTATGAGATGTTTATCTGCTTATTTGCCTGAGCAGAGTAGGAAGTAGGAAATAGGATTTTGCTGGCAGTGCTGGGCACAACTCTCTCTAAATTGTAAAGGCTGTTGGCTCCTTTAATCCATCTCAACCTCCTGTGATTTGTCATAAAGACACTTCCACCTCATCCCTTAAGATATTTACACATGGTTAATATCCTTCTGAGGCCCAATGACTGCTAAAAGGCTCTCCCAGAACAAGAGTCAGTTACCTTTGTACCCCTTTGGACCCAAAGCTCCTGGCAGCCCTCTTTGTCCAGGCTCCCCAGGGGCCCCAGTCCTTCCATCCAGGATTGTGTCTGGGGGGAATGAAGGGCCTATATGCGGAAAGAAGGCAAGCAAAAACCATGAGAAGGCTATATTTCCAGCTCATTAATTACTTACAATATCAGTTATGCAACTGACAGAAATGGCACCGGATCAAACTGCAACTGTGGAAGTTACACAAGGAGAGGGAACTTGTTTGGTATCACAGGCTGCAGTCCTCTGCCATATGTTTGCTTCTAGCTTTTCATACAGAAAAGCAAAAGCTCTCACAACGTGAATGCAACAGAGTTTCATTCCTCTACTGCTCTACCATTGCACTTTTTCAAAGACTTAACAGTTGGCCCGAGAACTAACCAAACTGAACAGGTTGTATAAAGAAGGGTAAATGACGTAGTTCATGGCAGATGTGCCTTTACAGCTCTGGGAGAAGCTGAGACTCATCTGGATAGAAGTTGAAGGGACAAATCAATGTATTTGTGATTGTGATGACTGGCTATTGCCCTTTTTGTTGGCACAGAAGCTATCATATATGAGCAGTGTCACTGCTGCTGCTGGCATGGTAGAGTCATCCCCAGTGCTACCTGCCTTCTGCAGAGCTCTTTGACTTAACTCATTAAGTTGCTGCAGCTCAGGAAAGAGACTAAACAGCAAAAAAGTTAAGGGGACTTTCCCTGTCCCTCACTTTATAACCGCAGGATTATTTTCTACATCTCTTTATATGCTGAATAGAATGAAACATGAGCTGACAGAAACAGCAGTGGAAAGTGATCTAACATAATCTAAAACTACTGTGTCTGGAAACCCTTCCTCTCAGTGACAACAGTAAGACGGAGTGCTGACCAGCACCCGTCTGATGTTCCATGCAAACAAACTGCAACCATCAGCTAAAAACAGCTACAAGAGCTTTACAGACTCTGCAGAAAAATAAGCCGGATTTGACTAGCAAACAGTTATTGATAAGAGAGCACTTATTTCTTCTCCACAGAAAATAATTTCATCAGACCATGCTCATTGGCTTCATCACTGGAGTGTGCCCTGTTTTGAAAGGTTGGCTCTCAAAAATAAAACAGGCTGTTTGAACTTAGTTTATGGCAGAATGGTAAAACACCAGGTTTGTGCAAAATCAACCCTTTTCATATAATACTCAACTTCTGAGGAAAACAAAACAATGCATAATTAATCCAGTCAGGGCATCTATACAAATGAAAATGTAAAAATAAAATCACATTTCCTTAGGTCTGAAAACTGTCTCTTCAGGCACCCTATCTGACTCCTGGTACCCAAAATACCTACTCACAAGACCAGACATTTACCCCAGGTGCTCATAAGGTCATGGTCTATTCTTTACCTAAGACAGCAGGAGACTAGCCCAGAACTTCAAAGTCCTCTGTGTCATAAATTGTGTCTACACAACCTTGTGCTTCAGTCTCTGAGGCTTCTACTCTAACAATAATTAGCTGTATTTTCTTACTTCAGAGGGGTGGCTGCTGATATATATATATATTTAAGGTTGTGAGTTACAATCACCATGAGGCGTCAACCAAACATTTAAGATTTACAGATGAATAATCCTCACTGGCAAAGAAATAAATATATAAATGATTACTTGTCTTGTTTCACTCTGAGTCCGGTATAAAAATAGATGTTAAAAATATACATACGTGGTGAACCAGGCAATCCTGGTGCTCCTGGCAGACCTGGTAAACCATCTCTGCCGGGAATGCCTGGTAATCCAATCATTGCTCTTCCTGGTTCTCCCACTTCACCCTTCACACCTGGAATACCTGGAGACCCTCCAGGGCCCATTCCATCTAGACAACAATGACACAATGAGCAGCTCTTCAGCAGCAAACACATTCAGGTATTTTTAATGTTACGGAAATTACTGTTGTGCCCTGAACTGCAACCATGCTAGCACAGAATAATTTATAATTGCACACAAAGAAAAACTTACTAATAAGAGGCATCAACTGGCTCCCATTTACACACTCCTTTGGTCATCCAAAAAACTTGACAGGGCTGCATTTAAGTCCCACTGATCAGTTAGACAATTAACTATGGAAGACTGCGGTTTATTTATTTTCTGATTTCCTTTGAGTGAGATAATTTCCTTAGCAGTTCCTAGTCTCTGGATCATTGGAGGCCAGGACTTCACAGATGACATTCAAGTGAAACAGAAACTTTCAAGTGAGATCTTTGATGGGACAAATGGGTTCCACCTACAGTGGGTTTATCTAGCCAACCTGTTAGCTCTCTGTTGCAAATATGAAAAGTCATTAAAAAAAATAATTTTCAGAAATATTTGCTATTATTTAAAATGTAGGAAAGGTTCTGCCAATCAACTCATTCGAAATGGAAATCAAACAACCAACCTCCCGTGTACACTGCTACACCAAATATTCACACCTGAAGACTTACCTGGGCTGTAACCGTTGTGGGACTAATTCTGCTCCCATCCAAGTCAACATACTTGGTTTCCCTGTGTGTCATCCCTGCCTCCTATGTCTCATACAGCAGCCTGCAAATCAGCCAGCTGAAGGAGCAGAGAGAGGCTTGCTCCAATACCTTCACTATCTCCAGGCCACTACCCAGAGTCTTCTCAGCAACAAACACAGAAAACAGCCTGCTAAGGGCACTGTTAGCGGCTGCTTTACCTCTCTCCAGGCCTGGAAACCCTGGAGCTCCTGGAAGGCCTGGTAAACCACTGATCCCTTCATCTCCTGGAGGACCAGGTATTCCTGGGTTTCCAGGGTCACCTGGGGCACCTGTTAGACAAATACAGAAAAACAAGGAGGAAAATCTCATGAGAATTTCTGTTGAAAGACTCTGTTCAGTCAACTACCCCGGTGGCCACTGATCTCATTGACAGCAAAGGTTGCAAAGCCGTTAGCAGTAAGCCTGTTAGTCAAAGTTAACAATAATGGGAAAAATTCCTCCTGAACTGTTAGATGTTGTTTCAAACTTGACTGCATGTGAAGGAGGAAGAATAGGAGAGATTATACAATTTGTCCCCTTACCTTTATAGCTTCAGAGACTGTTCCCATCCAGGCCTCATTCAGCTGTGGCGTTAATTAAGCTCATTTTCTCAACTATTCTTACCACATTGAATGACAAATAATAGCAGAATGACATTCAGAGTACCCATTTCCAAGCAACACAAGGAAGCCATTTTTCCTTAGTACACTGAAGAAACACACACAGATAGACACATAGCACTTCCCCATGCTCATACACAGTCAGCCTCCCCAGCACTAAATTTCATTCTGCCTTGAAGCACATCATTCTGCAATGTGGGGATGAAAGGTTTATTGCAAACTCTGAAGTTATAAACATGGGACCAAAGGTATCTGTATGCCAATAATACAGAAATTAAAGGAAAAACAACAAGGGATGGGTTAGACGCAATATACAATGTGGAAAAGTAGTAAAATATAGTAAGAAGGAAAGTCGGATCAGAAAAAGTGCTTTAGAGGAGTTCCAAAACAAAATGGAAACGTGTACCTGAAATGACTACACCTTCCCTATCAATAACGATAGGAGGGCCTGGGGGACCGATGTCACCTAATTCACCCTGTAGAAGAAAACAGATTCATGCCACATTCAGATGGGTGATGGAGGGGAAGACTGCTTGTCAGGAAACAGACTGTATTACGGTAGCAATGTCTGTGGATATTCACTGACTAACCATCATTCTTTGTCTTGGTGAAGAATTCACTTTGTTCTTCTGCTATTCACAATCATTTGCTGTCCTGACTTACCTACTTCCTGTCTGATGAAACTGATGGCTGCTTCACATAAAGTGTTTGCTACTACCCAGCTATCCTCTGAAGGCATCCCGTTACCTCAGCAGGAAGCATGGACACGTATATACCATGTGTACTGGAGACCAGTTATCCTATCAGCATATTGACCAATATCAGGTAGATCATATTTTTTCACCTTGTGGTAAAGCAAGAGAGCTGCTATGAACATACCCATTTTTAAAAACATTCATCACTGCAGCTATCTGTTGTCTTGGAATCCTGAATTTCAATAATAGGAGCTTCCAGGAAAATGGATCCCTCCATAAAATCACCCAGGTAGAACAAGCAAGTTGTGACAAACTGCAGTATAATTCCTTCCTCTCACTAACACAGTACCAAATCCTGTTTGAAATAGCAAGTGCAAAATCTGACTGTTGTCCAAATTGCCATCATATTTATAATATAAATTCCATGCAGTGAGCCAAGGCAGTGCACACTTTGTTGCTTCTTCCAGTAATGCTCCTCTGTGCATAAACTTGTACTACTACTACTTCCATGTGCTCTGCACAAAAAAGCCCTTCAATACTTGCATTTCCCATGTCTGCCAAGCATATACCAATCTTGGTGGCAGGTAAGTGTTTTTCACAGCAAACTACTATCCAACCATTTTCCACTCAGTTTCCAGATGTCTGACTGCCCAAGCTGAGAGATACCCAGAAAATGTCTGCTATGTGTTGCCTATCTCCAGTACAAGAAATTGAACACATTCTTTTCAGGCTTGTCCATACTTGTAGATCTGTTATCTAAGACTTCAGATAGCCTTGGCAACTATCTTAACATCCACTTACTTCCATCTAATCTCGCCTCAATTGCCCAGTAAATATGGCATTGGTGTAAGGATAAAGGAGACTAGAGAGACTACACCTACAATTGTAAGTCATGAAGTTACATGAATGAACATTGTAAAGGTATGAAAATATCCGAGTGTTCATAGTTCAGCAACCATTCATTTTTATCCTTAACAATAAAGTAAATGAGGAACTGAAACATACTGAAAATTTCAGTGATATGGAGGTAAAGAAGAGATTTGATTGGGGCAATGATACTTATTTATTTGTGCAAATATGTTTAAAAAACCAATGCTTTAGTATTTTCATGTGAGAAGTTACCTTCATGCCTTCAACTCCATCCAGTCCTGGATAGCCTGGAATACCTGGATGACCCTGCAAAGTCACACAGGGGAACATTGTTACACAGTGAGACAATAAGACAGTGGCATTATTTGTTAGCTGAGACATCTGTAGTGCCTGGACTTGAATCACAAACCCAATTCATTGTCCTACCAAACATTTGCAGAAGAAATAAAGAAAGAGAAAACTCATGGCATCAATTTCTCAGCACTCACAAAATACGAGAGCTCCTTTAGGCCTCCTTGTACTCTAAAGATGGTGAGAACTTGTGAGCAGGCATGAGGGTGTCCAAATCAGAAGGACACCTTGGAGTTCTCACAGAACCATAGAAATGCTTGCGGAATGAGGAGGCTAGAACATTATTCTCCTTCTCCCCACACTTTCCCCTCCACTCTGTTCCTCCTCCAACAAATTATTAGCACCAAAACATTTAAAGTGACACTGGGAGATCCAGCTCTCCAGCTATCCATTTCCTGGTAGCATTCCCAGGGTCACCAAAATTCCCCTTTTGGGTGTGTGACTGGAAATCTACACAGAAGTGATCTACTGTTCTCTATTGGGTAACATATTCAACCTGGCCCAGTATGGATTGCAAATCCCACTGCCACTGCAGACAAAATGGGATATTCCAAGAGCTCTGGAGCAGGGAACCTTAACTTTAAGCCTTGCCTGTGATTCTGAAGTCTTGGACAGCTGTAGGCCCCAATATAGCCCATACACAGTATCGTTGAGCAACTCATCACAAAGGGTTTTTTTTTAATCATCTAATTTTAACATATAGGTATGAGTTAGATTATATTGGAGATACCATCACCTTCAGTATATCTTGAAAAGGCCATATGTAAAACAAAATATACAAGAAAGTGACTGAACTCCAGGCTGCAGAATGAAAGTTGTGTTTCTGAAAGTTGCTTTCCTGAACAACTTCCACTGCCATATCTGCAAGTGGAAGTACTTTAACACATTTTCAGCCACTTGATCATCTGGCCATTTCCACCCCCAAAAGGGGAAAAGTGGGAGAGTTGATTGTTCCGGGAGGGAGTGTACAATTTCCAATCTGTGGAGGTGGTCCTCTGAATACACAGGGATAACTACAGAGACAGTTAAAGGGATCTAGAGTTTTATGCGGACTTTCTAGTTAGCTCTCACTAGTTTAATAAGGCAGGTGCGTTCATCTATCAGAGAACTTGGAGCCACTAGATGAGGAAATCAGATCTTAAGCAGTTAGATGGCTTCTGTAATTGTAAGTACAGTAAAAAAAAAAAAAGAAATTTCACCTTTCTCCCTGGAATCCCATCAGATCCATCCAGTCCCAAAAGACCCTAGAACAGCAAAAAACCATTAAATTTCAGAGGCTCCATCTCAGTGTGGTCTTATTATATTAGGCTCCAAACATCTCAGCACCAAAGAATGAAAAGGTAAAACTTTCAAAAGGAGAAGCTACCACTGATTTTTCCATATCTCCCAAATATTAACAATCATAATTGAAAGAATTCAGCAGAATAACTGATAAAAGAAGTTTTATCTGCTTTAGCCATTGTCTTTCTAATTGGCAGTTCAAGTTAAATAAATCATGGTGTCTCAACTTACTAGGAAGTTAGGTAGGTAGTTTGTAATTATAAAGCCATGAAATTTAATGCAATCAAGACTTTCTATCCTGATAATTTATTCTGCACATGCAGAACAGTTATGCCTTGGTCTTCCTGTTGTGTATAAGCACGTCTCTGCAGGGTCATGGTGGTTTGAAGAATCTATGGCTGGCATGTGATTGAGCATACTGTTAACTCCCACATTCATTGACTAGTTAGACCAACATCTATTGCTAGCTTCTCCATTTCTTCCCCAAATATCTATCTGTGTTCTCTCATGGCTGGTTCTGGCACTGGTTAAGAGCTCCCTAAGGCCCCTGCAAGGCCTCTTTATTATCTTCATTTGGACCTCCTGCAAGCTTCCTTTTCTGTGAAGCTTTCAAAAAAACTGGAAAAACACAGGCCCTGCAGTTTCCAGACCTCCACTAAGTACTTCCATATGATTTTCTTGGACTGCCTTGTCTGTATACATCTTTCATCTCACCTTTAATCTGAGACTTTACTGAGATAAGAACTATCTGTTGGTTCTGTTATGGTATGGCACTGGCTACTATGGGACCCAGTCCTATGTCTGAGACTCCTACATGCTTTGGGAATGCTTCTGTTGATGAAAGGCCCACTTTATGTGTTTGAGAACAGGCATTTAAGGACTTTGTAAAGTTACCTACCCTGCCACCCGGTAAGCCAGGCACACCTTTTTCTCCTTTTTCTCCAACACCTCCAAAGCCCTGAGGAAAAACGTCAACAATAAATCTGTGATCTGTTGGGAATTGAATAGCACTGCCCTAAGACAAAATAAGCACAAAACCATCTATTACTATAAACAGTACAACGGAGAGACAAGGGGAACTAACTGTTTCTGCTGGGACTCTTTTGCCCCAGAAAGAAAACCTGTATCAACCAGACTTGGCAGTATGTGCAGTACATTATCTTCTTCATTCCCCATGACTTCCATCCATTTAAACCATGGCACATCTCTCAGTAGCAAATGCAAGTAACCCCTGCTATAAACAGCAAAGTCCTGCCACTGCTACTCTGTATTGTATTCTACATTTAGAAATTATTTCAAAACTCATTTCTTAGCAGCAGCTCAAGGGAGTTCTCAGAGCACCCTTTTTCATTTCTAAAGCCTAAGAATGACACAAAACTAGCATTTTCACGCTCAACATTTGGAAATGTTTGGTGGTTTTCCCAGTCAGCAAGAAGTATCAAATCCAGAGACAGAACACCAGGATTTAATTTCAGCGAGAGTTACAGTAGTTAAGCAATTTTCAGGCTTCAATCTTGAAACATCTTATGGTTGTGGTTAAGTTCACACATATGTTCAACCCCACCGGCTTCAATGGGCCTCTTGTGATGCATAAAGCTAAACACGCACATAATGGAACATGTCCAGAAAGGCTAATAACAAACTGTGCTTCATGTACAGGTTTTTCTTGCACGTCTTTCTACTAAGAACATCTGTATGTTGAAGAAACTGGCAAACAATTTATCTTATTAGTCAGAAGTTCCACAAAATATTTATTCCCTAAACTTATCAAAATAACCTGTGTTTACAAAAGGTTATAAGCTGGGAAATAGCTCTCTGGAATCCAGGGATAAATTGTTGTTCTTGATTCATACAGAGAAGATGCTACAAATTCCTGAGTTTATGAGCACTAATGTTAAACAGCCCATTTTAAAACTGGATATATATAGACAGACAGAAAGATCTGCATGTGCTTTACAGCTTTAAAGTAAAATAACACAAAATATGTTTAGACATAATTAAAGGGGAAAAAAAAGGATTTTTTTTTTTAAATTTGTCTAGCTCTCTGTGGGACATCAAGAAACACTGCCATCAAGTGGCCATGTAAAGGGTATGTCTACTTGCAGGTCTCTGCAAACCGCAGATTACATGTACTGAAATGATGGCTGCTCTGTAATGTCTATAGTAGGACAGCATTATCTTCTTTGTATCTCCAGGACAAAAAAGTATCAGATTACAGTTACACTCTTCAAAAGGTCTTGTGGACATTTTTAGCAGATTTTCAAAGTACTCTGCTGCCTAGAAACTCCTGTAGAGACCTTGTGAGCTATTCAGAGGGTGTTGAACAATCTAACCCACATTAGGCATATATTAAAAACTCTCCTCTGTCCTTACCGGTATGCCAGGCAATCCTTTGTCTCCAGGGAATCCTTGAGGGCCTGGCTCACCCTGACAAGGCGAAGAGGTAAACACAATAAATCACTGTGCCCGTGAAAGCAAGACTTTCCCCAATCCACCCATCATGCTCCTGACTCCTAAAGTAAGGCCTTGTAATTTGTTTGTCAGCAAGCATACTTGATTTGTGTCATCATGTGCCAGACATAGTGTCTCTCAGCACAGTGCTGCTGCATGCAACAAACTGTCTGTGACCACTTCCCATGGCTTCAAAGACCACTACTTGGGAACTGTTGTTCTACTGTCCTCCACTGCTAGAAGTCAAACTAGAATCATTTCATATCTTCATCTAGGGAACTGGAACATGCACAGTACTTCATGGAAGGCAGCAAAATAACACACGATGACACAGCATAATGTCTTCACAATCCTGCTTACAAATTCAAGAGAGTGCCAAAAGGAATGGCATTTGTTTGAATCTCACCTCACGCTAATGTAACTCCACCAAGTAAGACAATCTCTCTCATGACTTATGCAGGAGCTTAGGCAAGCTCAGACTGGGCTCCCAAACCAGCCTCTATAGGTCCCAGATTAATTCAGTATGCCTAAATTTCAACCGTGTAGAGAATCTTTAACTCAAGATCCATACAGCTTTTATAAAAACACCGATGAGCTAAATACGTATCTCAGTAAATGCCAGGATAACAAAGTAAAGGAGAGAAATCTGATTATGTCAGAGTAGTGTGCATGACAGCCAAAGCAAAAGAGCTAGAGCTTTTTATTTATTTTTCTAAATGGATTTGGAGTTTTTGCTTCAGTTGACACAATTTCACAGGTCCAACACAAACAAACTACAGTTCATTTATTTTTAGGGTTAATGATGAAAACCTTTAAATAGCTTTCAGATATCTCCTTCTGAGAGGTATGCATTCTCCAGTGGTCCACAATGCTCTGAGCTAAGAATATTTTTATTCTATAGCCATCTGGCAGATTAAACTAGTACAGAAAATTATTTTGATTTGGAAATACAACAGCCCTCACTGTCCAGTAATTTCATTCAGCCTTGAATGAAGGAGCATGGGGAGGGGGAAGGTTTGTAAACTGAATTTACAGACCTTTTCTCCTTGCTTCCCTTTTGGAAATCCCATGAATTCCAGTATTCCAGTGGATGGTGGGGGACCTGGAGGCCAGGCAGCCCTACGTCACCCTGTTGGCAAAAGAGGAAGCTATTAACATAGGCAGAACATGTTTGATTTCCTATGAAAGTAGCTTGTGAATCAGAAAAAAGCCACTCTATATCCCACGTACATAATATCTGTGTGCCTGAATGCTGGCACAGGAGTTTGGTCATGGAAGTCAAAAGATCAGACTGAAAATTAAGATGAACAAAATGCATTAAATCTGTTTCAGAAGAGTTGTGGATATAAAACATGGCAAGGGGAAAAAAAAAAAAAAAAAAGGCTCAGCTTTTGAATCAACAGGAAAACATTCCAGAAAAACTTTGGGGAGAATATGAAAGAAAAGAAGACAAGAAACAATTAGAAATGTAGAATGCTGAGAACCGATTTTAACAGCAGCAGAATCAAGTCCCAAATTGAGAACTTTGAGAAGCCTCATTATGCCACTGTAAATTCTCACACAGACTGCAGGACACCCATTTAGGATAGTGAGACTATAAATTACACATTGGTTGACCCAAAGAATATTATGAAAGCCAAAAAGAATGAAGTCAGTAGAAAATTCAATACAAGAGGTGAGGGTCCAAAGAAACTGAAAGACAGAGATTCAAAAGATGTCTAAGGACCTCATGTCTCGATAACCATGAAAATACTGCGTTGAATTGAGATTTTCCCCTTCCCCCTCTTCATCCAGAAAAAGCTCTCCTCCTTTTTTTGTGTACCAACAGATAAGGAACCAGCAAGACTCTTTAGTATTTGGACTGCCAATCAGTCCAAGAGAAAAAAAGGAAAAGGAAGAGAAGAAAATGCTAGAATCTAGCCACTTTCTAGAGGATGATGCTATGATGGAACACTAGAGTATTATTTCATGCTCTTTCCATAACAGAAAAAGTTTCACCTACCTTTTCTCCTTTCTCTCCTTGAAAGCCTAATCCCATGTTACCCTAGGAGAGAAAAAAACCAATGATGAATGAATAATAAAACAACAGTAACAACAGCATCACTATCATGTAGGCCCACAGCACTGTTAAAAAAGCCAACAATCAGGTGTAGAAAAAAAGACAGGAAAGGTAGGTACTTACTTTTGGACCTGGTGGCCCAGGGGGACCCATTGGACCCTAAATGTGAACAAGATCAAGATTTTATTTCTTTTGACTTAATTAGGATGCACACAATTGGAGCAATGCTGGGATCTGCAATGGTACCTGAACTTTCATCTCTTGCCCCCAAAGCAAAAGTAACTGATACACATGATCTTCAAGTCTTGACATCTCTAACAGACAGCATAGCCCTTTGGTACTGTGGTTAATTAAGAGCAAACTTCAATTTAAAAGCAACAAACACGTAGTCCGTGTTTATCTCTGCCCAACGGAAACTCTCTTGTAGTATCTTGAAAAAGCAACTCTTTAGCATATTTCATGATGACAAAGGCTCCAAACATGCAGAGGTCAGCATATTCCCTCTAGTCCTGAGACAAGGAAGTGCTCAGAATAGTATAATGTAGTGTTTGTAGACAGCGCTCTAGGGCTTTGCCGGAGCCTTCATTCACGGTTGCTGCTCTGAACACTACTCCAGAGAGGAGTCTTCCCTCTTGTGACTGGATTAAATTATCTAAGTTCAAGTATTCTATGTTTGAAGTCGGCTGTGCTCAGTCCTTTTTAGATGTACACACACTTTTGCTCATTGTCATGACACAAATACAGACAAGGAGGGAAAACTGCCAACATTTTGAACTGTTCTATCAACAAGTGCAACAGTTGAGGTCTCTTACCTGCAAACCTGGTAATCCTATAGGGCCTGCAGAACCTATTGGACCTGGAAAACCTTTTGGGCCCTATAAGAACATAGGACAAATACAGAATGTGTAGCATTTACCCCATCAAACCCCAATCAAAAAGTGAGTCTCAGGAAACATGAAGTAATATCCCTTAATTAAGTATGGCAATTTAAATACTATAACAATTCATTTCATATTATTAGATGTATTTTGAAGTGCATTGAAGTTACAGAGTTCAACGGCAGAAAGGAGTTTGATTTGAAAAAGGAAAAATGGAATAGATAATAGCAAAAATCTGACTTCCTCTACCATAATGTGGATCCACTGATACCATTACAAAGCTGGAATTGCTCATGCTGCTGGTATCACACATGTAAATACATGTCCCACTAATTTGAAAAGTGTCCTTGAGAACCAATACAAGAAAAATTACCTACTTAATATTCTTTAAAATCATTATTCCCCAAATTAAATAACTTACAGAAATTCCATCCAATCCAGGAAGACCATTTTCTCCCTAAAAATTATAAATGCATGAGTAAAAATTACACTATGTTATTGCAACAAACTATAAGGAACATTAAGTTTTGTATAAATAGAAATATTGGCTGTTAGTTAATATTAGATCACGTGTAAATGGGAAAATATTTTTACACCTGTGCTTCCATATTTAAATTGGGTAATGGAGAGATTCCAAAACTCCGGAGGAATTACAACCATTTTAGTTATGGGTAACAAGAGAAACTAAAGTGGCACAAAAAAAATTTTGTATTAATTGTAAAAACACAGGAAAATACACTGTAAAAACTTTCATTAGAAAACCACTATAAAATATGTAAAAGCATATCATTATTTTATCAAATTATCTGTATGTCCCATAAATACTGAAGTAAACAAATAAAGATCTATTTAACTTTAACCAACTTATGAGTGTATATCATGTGGGTAGAATTTTAGAAAAGTTCTTAATTTTGACCAACAAAGTCAGTGAGGGGCCTTACAGGACAGAATAGATTTCTTAATATTTTCAATATTTAACGAAGCATGAGGCTGCTAAATATTGCTGAATTCAGTACCACAAGAGGTACTGAATCCTTTGTAGATTTATTCCAAACCTAGTACTTCTGGCAAAAATCAAAACCATGGTAAGCTGGTGAGTGTTTGTTTCAAAGGCAACAAAGAACCAAAACTTTTACTTGAGCATATTCAAGAACCTATTCACTGTTCTCAACAATAAACTGAAATTGTCTATGCCTAGTTTGTATTTTCTGTATAGGAAATAAAATGACAGACTTGAAACAGACATTGCAGGGTGAGGTCCTTATTAAACAGAGAGAGTAAAATCCTGACTTCACAGTGGCAAATGATGAAACACTATGAATGGGATATGATATTCATGTATTTAAACCGAGAATATGACTGTTTACTTACTAGTACCTCCCAGTACAAAAAACACTGGGAGGCAGCTGGGATCTCACAGTAGAAATCTTAACATGCACTTGTGAGTTTCCTGAGCTGTTATTTCAACAAAGCTGGCACATGCAAAGATGTCAGTTACAGGAAGGTTCAGAGGGTAGGTGAAGAGCCCTTCCTTTGCTACATCTGCATCTAGAAACACATACGCTACCTCATATAAGTCAGGATAACCTTACAAGAAATTCCTCACATCCATGGTTTGACACCACAAACGAATGGTGCTTCCAGAGACAAGTGAAGGACCAGCAGCTACAGTGAACAGTAACAGGATGAGCAATGTCCCAGCATCCCAGTATGGGATGAACAAGATCTCTGCAAAGACTAAGCAATTCCAAGTCCTGAGAGTATTCTGCATTGTCATTAATGAAGTTGTTATAAGGCCTTTTTCACAGCTCTGCATTCAGACATACGCAGGATACTCACGTGTAACATCATGAGCAATCTAACCTGCAGCATCAGCCCTGCAACCTGTAGGACATCAAAGTGTTTCTTGTACTGCATTTTCTCCTATGTGATGACAAGGCTTACCTTCATTCCTTTAAGACTGCCTTGAGCAAAAACAGGTTCTCCTTTAAGGCCTTTTGGGCCAGGACGACCCTGATTAAAAAAAAAAAAAAAGTAACAAATAAATTTCTGGAAAAAATACTGATTTAATTTTAAAAGAATTTATATTCAGCATAATGAACATGGCAAACTCCTGGCTCCAGTAAATTGCAAAAGTACCACTGCAGCTTTGTCAAAGAAGCTGTGGTATTATGAGAACTTAAGACTTCCTGCGGCTTTAGAAAAACAAGGTTCTGCAAACATTTTCTCTGGTATTTTCCTGTTTATATTAGATTTCCCTTTTACTTTAGGTCTTTGACAACTTTTAAGATCCTATTTGAATCTGTTTGACATGGTGTAACCCTCCTGTTCACATATATATCAATGCGATCCAGAGGGACCTTGACAGGCTTGAGAGGTGGGCCTATGCAAACCTCGTGAAGTTCAAGAAGGCCAAGTGCAAGGTCCTGCACCTGAGCTGGGGCAATCCCAAACATGGATTCAGGCTGGGCAATGAGTGGATTGAGAGCAGCCCTGCGGAGAAGGACTTGGGGGTACTGGTGGATGAAAAACTGCATATGAGCTGTCAATGTGTGCTCACGGCCCAGCAAGCCAACCACCTCCTGGGTTGCATCAAAAGAAGTGTGGCCGGCAGGACGAGGGAGGTGATTCTGCCCCTCTACTTCGCTCTGGTGAGACCCCACCTGGAGTACTGTGTTCAGCTCTGGGGCCCCCAAGGATAAGAAAGACATGGACCTGTTGGAACGGGTCTAGAGAAGGGCCACGAAGGTGATCAAGGGGCTGGAGCACCTCCCCTATGAAGACAGGCTGAGAGAGTTGGGGTTGTTTATCCTAGAGAAGAGAAGGCTCCAGGGAGACCTTATAGCGGCCTTCCAGTACTTAAAGGGGGCCTACAGGAAAGATGAGGAAGAACTCTTTATCAGGGAGTGTAGTGATAGGACAAGGGGTAATGATTTTAAACTGAAAAAGGGTAGATTTAGATTAGATATTAGGAAGAAATTCTTCACTGTGAGGGTGGTGAGGCACTGGAACAGGTTGCCCAGAGAAGTTGTGGATGCCCCCTCCCTGGAAGTGTTCAAGGCCAGGTCGGATGGGGCTTTGAGCAACCTGGTCTAGTGGAAGGTGTCCCTGCCCATGGCAGGGGGGCTGGAGCTAGATGATCTTTAAGGTCCCTTCCAACCCAAACCATTCTATGATTCTATCTCTTGTTTAACACTGTAAATCACTGAATTTTGTTTAGAATCAATGAGAGAAAAACCTGGTAGACTGCACGAATCTTCTGAAAAAGCTGCCATTATAATTCTAGCTTTACCCAATTTATTTTAATCTTGATCATCCCATCCAATTTATCTGAGGTGATTTCATTTAATTGCCAACTTAATTTGAGAGGGGTTGGCTGATCCAAGAAGCTTTCCTTGCCAAAAATGCAATCCTACATGCATTACAAAATAGAAGTTTGAGCAGCAGGTATGAGTAAATCAGTTACTTTAGAAAGCAGTATTTTAATATGATCTTATTGCTTCAGTATTTTTTAACATCATATGAATTTCAAGTCTGGACAACAGGTAAAGATGTCTTAGCACAGTTTAGAAATGCTGAAACAAATGGCATTATTTATATCTGCCAGCTGTATTGTCTTCTTCTTCTTCATGTATACGTGCAAAGGAGTTCCATTAAATGTACAATTAGTCACACGACCTGTGTGTGTAAGATCAGGCTTTGAATGTGAACAAATATTCAAATATTTGTCAAATATTTTAATATCAAGTCAAATATTTTTTGCTTACGCTTCAAAAATAACCATGTACTTTTATAAAAGACTATAATTCCCAAAAGCATCTAAGAGTGGAGTTCTTATAACTAATCCCACCCACATAAAACAGAGTGTAGAGCGTGACCCAGCTACCTTCTCTTCCTCTACAGTCAATGCAGAAAAATGGGTATCTGCAAAGACAATTCATCCTGAAAGGTAGAGGGGGAAAAGTGCTCTCGCAAGTATCACTCTCTGTAAGAGGGGAGTCCAGATGAATAGATTCGACACCTAACTTTAAGGTGTTCAATGCAGGCTAGATAAAACTCCAACCTGGTAGAAAAGTGTTTTCAAAAGTAAAACACATACCCTGAAAAGTAAATCCTATTGACATTCAATGAGACTGAAGCTTTTGGCTATCTTAAGACCTGAAGGAAGGCATCCAATATTTGATGCATAGACATGAACATGTGATAACATCCTTTCCTGAATCAGCACCCACTAACTTGAAACGTGCCAGGTGGAAGATGTTTGACACTTCATGGTTCTTAAAAACTTTATCATGGTTTCTTCTGAGTTAGCTTGAATACTGCCAGTGACAATGGTATAACTTGGTGTGGGAGCATGCTGAATTCACAGGATCTTCATTTTATCCTCAGAGTGGAATTTCAATAAGAAAATGATACTGAGCTCTAACAATGCTAATAAACTTAGGGTTATTAGGGTTCTTCCTAAGTACTTGGGAGTTACTTTTCCAACAATGGCACGAAAAGCAAATCGTGGCTTAGTGACTACAAAACACCATATTTGAGCTGGGACATACAGGCAGCCCAGGTAGGCCAGGAAACCCATCTGATCCAGAAACGCCAGGACTCCCGGTGGTACCATTGCAGCCATCGAGGCCAGGCAGACCTCTAGGTCCAGATTGCCCAGGGTGACCCTGTGTAAAGGGGAAAAAGAGAGAATGACTGACAGGATGCATTATTTTATTAGTAATACTCTCCTCAGAAAACTGATATCTTCCAAATGGCAACACAAAACAAAAGAAACGCACAACTCCCACTCAAGTTCAGCGTATGGCAGACTGCAACAGAACTAGCTTCTTCGGCCAGCATTGTTTATCCTCCCCAAAGCTTAAATCCTAGAACATTGGCTGCATTCATTTAATTACCTTTTTCTCCAAGGGATAATTTTCTGAAGTACATAACTTGTGCATGAGTAGGTCCCGAAAGGGCAATACTCATCCCACAGCAGTCTGAAATATATGGCATATAACACAGTGTAAAACAGCACGCAAGGGTGCACCTGACACCAGGAATGGAAGTTGCTCATGTGAAAACAAGGACAGAGGCAGGCTCAACAATACTGAGCATTTATAATTCCAATCTGCTTAAAGTTTCAGTGACTTCTCTTCCCCTCCAGTGTGGATTCTTTCCTTTAATAGTTCAACAGATGTTACAGCTCCAGCATCAGGCCATTCAAGCAAAACAGCTTTTCTTGTTATATTAAACTTAAAACCTTAGGCAAAGCAACTGGGAGAAAGATCTAATTAAACTAACAGCATTTAAAAGACACTATTTGTAATGGTCAATTATTAATCAAGCAGAGTAGAATATAATTGTACCTAATTCTGATTTCACACCTCTTTTGCCCTGGTATAGCTCTATTAATTTGACTGGAGTTTACTCAGTATGGTACTGGTGCAAAGGAGATCAAAGTTTCAGACTTTAGTTACTTCTTCTTCGGTGTCATATGGGTATGTGTAGGCAAAACACAGAAAGGCAGAAATGTCAGTAACACTAGCTAGGTTTCAAGCAGCTCCTTATTCTATCCTCCTTTTCATAGAAATGAGTTCTGTGGCACTCAAAGACAGTGTTTTGTGGCAGGAAGAAAAATGAAACTTATGGAGATAGTATCAGTAACTGACAGTTCTCTCCCTCCCCTCTGGACACCCTGATCTTGACTCATCCCCAAAGTAGTTTTGTTTGATCCCAAAGATTCATCCTTAAGATATGGCATTAAACAAGTTATGACTCACACTAGGAAAGTAAAAAAATAAACATGGATAAAATGAAGATAAAGCAGAACATTAACAATCCTTCATGCCTGACACTTAAAACAAAACACATTTGTGTTGCTAAAGGTCTTCCCGGTCCAAGCCAATAGCATATGCTCTGACCAAACTCAATGAGAACTTTGCAGTAATGTAAAGCCTTTTATCTAAGGATCTTAAAATGCCTTGCAAAGACGTGGGAATGCTATAATCTTCATTTTACGGATGAGAAGCTGGGGGCACACAGTAGCAGAGAGACTTTCCCAAGGATGCAGAGCAACTTAGGCCATAGTTACATAAATACTCAAGCCGATCACCGCTCTCAGCTGCTGCCAGGAGGGCCATCGCACACTCCTGCTTACTCACACCTACCTCTTCCCTGTGCTGGCATAAGCACAGGCAGAATAGGCGAGTCAGAGCAGGAAACTGATAGAGCAGAGAAATAACTGTTCTGTTTCTTAATGGGGTTAATTTTCAGCCAGATGAGTTCCTCGGTCCAGCTCATTTAGCACCTGCATTGTGATTTGTGCCAACAAAATGGAGAGAAGGGGAGAGAGCCCAGATCTGCCCTCTGTCAGTCAATAAGGTGCAAACTGAATGAATGTAAAGTGTGTCTCCACTACAGGATCAAGGCAGCTCACCCAGACAAGTATAAGTTTGAAATTAAACAAGGCCTCAGGACATGGAATGAAGTCATTCCAAAGCATTCACATCAGGCACCACTGCGTACATAGTACCAGTTGCCCTGATGATTAAAGTCTGTTTGTCAAAACACCCACATGTGGTGTGCAAGCAGGGACTTGCCAGGCCCTGGTAAAGCGACAGGAGAAGGCTGAAGCACCAATTTATTGCCACTTACGTTTGTCTCTTAGAAATTATTTCATTCCCAAAGCTAGAACAAATCAGTGGCAACCCACCCTCCTCCATCCATGCGAGATGTCACAGCCAAGAGCAGCAAGTCTCTGATGGGACAGGCTGTGACTGCAGAGGGAGGCTAGAGTGGTCAATGTCTACCAGGTCTTTCACTTTGTTTACAGCATCAACAAAACCAGAAGCTTTGTGCGACAAGTGCACATGTATCTGGTTACAACATAAGGTGACCAGCTGCAGGGTTTAGTGAAGCTGAACAGCCAACATCTGCCCCTCAGAGTTAGACAACGGGGAGCCAAGCTGCTAAGCCTTCAGTGCTGGCCAAGAGCCAGCCCATGGCAGGCAGCTGACTGGTGGCCTCACGTCTTGGCAAATGCTTTGGGGTGAGATCTCCTAACTCTTGGACCAACACAGTCTGTAAGTGGCCCAAAGGATTTTGGTATCCTCTTAATATGTGAGAAGGGCTCACAAAGAGAGGACATAAAGTATGCTGACCACAGTGATTTCTTATGTGTATTAAATAAATCTGTGGCCCCGCCACTTAATCCCATGGCATCCATGTCTGTGGTTCTGAGCCAAAGCCTGACACAGACTGACACACATGCACACACATACACATGCTGTCTCTTTTGCTTTAGGAAAAAAACACACAGGATTTCCTATTTTCTAGCTAATCTGCTATCAGAGTTCACAACGTTTTGTTTTAAGAACCTTACCTGAGGAGATACTGAGCACCCACAACTGACTTCCTTGAGAGTTGTAAAGTTCTGGCTTAAATGAACCTTTTCCCCAGGGATTTAAAATACTGATTTAAAGAGCTGTTTTGACCTGAAAAACGGTGGTTAATAGTTTCACTGCTCTCATCTCCTCTAACTCCTGTTTTGGCAGATGTGCCAATTCAGCACAAGCACCTCAAATGACTAAGGCAGAAGACTTTTACAGGCTTTACTTATACACGGCAGGGTGACTAGTTTACGGATCTGAGTTAAAACACAGGCTGGAGAGATCACTTGTGCTCTCTGTTCTCACAAAAGGAGACATTCCCTGTGAGACAGATAAGGAAACCTGAACTGTTCATCTAGGCCCTTGCTTTATCTGACTCTCGCTCCTACACTAACACTGTGATCCCAAGGGGCCTCTTTTCCAAATCAAATAGCACAAAGGCGATCCCAACAGGAGAGCTCGACAAATATTTAAAAACAGGGAAACGAATGCAATTAAGAGTGAACACAAAACTAATTGAATAAGCAGTTTCATGGATTGCTACGGCAAAGTGGCCTTTTTACAGCCATCACCAAGTGCTTGCGTTTCCTCTAGGAGGGTCACAAAATAGAGAACTTTGCCTTTCCATGTAGCTCTAGCTTTCATGGTACAGACAAGGGCTCACTTCTCATAGAAATATTTCCTTCTAGAACTCCTTGGACAGTTCATGAAAAGCTATATACATCTCCTGGCTCCAGTTCCAGCCTTTGCCAGAGGTGTCCTTGAATCCTGTCCTATAAGAAAAAATAAACTTCCCAAGTAGGGCTAAGGATTTGAGGGTTTCTTTGAGTGAGTTTCTTTGAGTTTTTTTGAGTGTGACACGAAAGGCTAGCAATAAACACACGTAGCTGCTGTATTTACCAGGTTAAAGGGATTAGTCAGGCCAGCTGCAATAACACGATTTACTTGCCACCAGCATTCCCCAAGGGAACTCCGTGGAACACCACTTCCCTTAAGGTCAATAGTGGGATTCCCCTCTGAATCACAGCCTTGCAGTCCTTTGGCCATGACTAAAATATACCTGCCCACGCTAACATACCTGCATACTACAAAGAATCTATCTTCATCTTTAGATGTTAATTCTTGTGCAGAGATAGCAATATATTTTTACTTCTCTCTTACATGTATCAGCACACACATGGTCGCTCTCCTTTGCTCTGCATTTCACACATCCATGTAAAGTGCATATGTTCGTATACATTTCACAACAAACCTAAGCTACTCCCTACCCTGAAATGCAACTGGCAAAAGTATAAATATTTTCTCAAGCAGTGGTGGTTGCTATTTTCACCCTAGAATGGAAGTATTTATCTCAACAGCTAGAATGTAAACAGTACGAACTAGTTTGGCCTTCCCCCTTTCTCTGTCCTGCAGTTGTGGCATAGAAGAGCCACAGCGGTGAGCACTTTGCTGTTCATGAGCGGCAAAATCTGCCTCTTTCCCATTCGCCCACCTGCAGAATACTGTAAAGCAGACAGAGCAGATCTGCATATGCTGGAGGCTTTGAATCCTCTCATCTACCTCCCCTACTCTCTCCTTGGAATGCCTGTCGCTGCCAACTACCTGGCAATGGCTGTTGCTGTATCTCTGCCTCCCCTCATTGTTGGGAATCCCCTTTCTCCAGAGACTCATCTGAAAAAATACCCTAAGAACAGCATGTTCCCACAGTGTGTTCAATTAAATTAAGTATTATGTGAACAGCTTGTTCTCTTCAGAGCTAGAGAGTTGGCTGGTGGGAAAAGAAAAAAATAGCAGCAAGGGAGTAGAGCAGGAGAGAAAACAGGCAAGGATGAGCAGAGGGGGAGAGAAGGACAAGGGCCAGGAAGGAACTGGAATCAAGCAAGCTCACTTACAGGGCCAACTGTGCATTTTCAGCCAATGTATCAAAACAATTCAGTTTTTGATAGGAAGTAAGAAAACACCTCTCAACTGTTGGAGCTCTTGGCCAGCTGAGGAAGTAGAGAAGAGGAGAAAGCATAAGTATAGTCTGAAGGCACAAGGATACAGAAGATGGAAAAATGTCATCAAGAAAAGAAAAAGAATTCTAATACCAGAAGGAGAAAGCAGGATGAGCTAAATAGTGTAGAGAGAGCAAGGAAATTTGGGGCAACTTCTAAAGCTGCCCCAGCTAAAACTCCCCTGAGGTAAAGTGTCTGTAAGACATCTTTGCAAAAATCACTGGGGAAAACCAAAGCAAAAGAAAGCTGGTCAAAACACTCTAGGCACATAATTTTTTGTATGGTAAAGGAAACAACTGTCACTAGAATGTTAAAGTTCTAAAGAATGAAAGAAAGAAACAAAAAAATTCCTGATGGTCAGGGAAAGTGGTTACCTACCACTATCACCTGGAAAATGCAGCAATTATCTCTTTCCTGTCTTAGGTTTCTGAAAGGCTCAGGTCTAAACCAGTACTAGCACCTAGTGGAGAAGCAAGGATTCTCTGGAGGGCCTCAGCTCTAATCACTGTTTTCATTCACATCATAGCAAAAGAGGATTGAGGGAGACCTGATAACAGTTATCACGTACAAGAAGGCTACTACAAAGTAAAAGGGAACAATCTGCTTTCTGTGTCCAGGATGAGCAAGATGAGAACTAAGAGGTTTAAACTGCAGAAAGAAAGACTGAAGTTAGGCATTAGCAGAGCTTTTCTAACAGAGAAGTTAGAGTCTCCATCATTACAGGGTTTTAAGAATTGGTTAGGAAACACATACTAAAAATGGCCTGAAGCACAGCTGATCATGCCTGTTTGACTGTCTGAGGTCCCTTTCAATTCCATAAGTCTATGATTTTACGATACGGTGTTTTCTAGACATGGTGCTGAGAGAACATGGTGCTGAAAGAAAAGCTTATCAATGATACAGTGGATCCCCATGTAACTCAGGCTCACTTCCTGATACGTGTCAACTTCCTATCATCCCATAATAGGATTCAAACCTCTTACAAAACAGCATGGGATCACCAGGTAGACTAACAAACACTGCCATTTCCCTCCAGAGAGAAGCAAGCACTTGCAAGATACACTTATGCATGTGCTAGGACAGTCTTACTGTGCTTACGTGCTTTTGGTTGTGACTAACATTCTGCTGATTTATGGTTACATATGCAAACTTACTGGGATCCCGTTGATGCCTTGAAATCCTGGAACTCCCATTGGGCCCTGAAGAAAAAGAGTACATATTGTATTTCACTTCATCAATCCGTATAGTTCAGTTACCTGTGAGATACTTTTCACTCCAATGTTTTCGGTCTTGGACTTTAGCTTTCAAAACCAAAAAGAGCAAACTATCTCACACAGATTCTCTCTGACCGCAGGGGTCAGTGAAGATAGGAACTGAGCATCTGAGCTTGACTGGACGCCAAATGAGTGTTTCAGGAATGTTTTAATCGCGCAATTTAAAGTAAAAATATAATCTCCTACTGCACATCTGGGGAAAACAAGATGCCAGGAAAATAAACAATCCAGTATAAGCTTAACTCTCAGTGTCACACTTGACCTTCCAAGAGTTTCAACAGGACTTATGGGTTTTTCTGTCTATACTTGGATAGCACCACCCAGAGATATGCAGACCACGGTATTAACTTCAGACCACCCCTGGCTGAGTTGCAAGTAACTACCACTTTGTTGGTTCTACTGCTCTGCTCTGGATAGTAGCAAAACAGACTGTGTAAGCAGAATATCCAGCCTAAACTGCTCTTGCTTTGGAAAGGTAAAGTATATTGCTTCCAAGAGGGATAAAGAGATAGAATCTTATTGCATGCTGGTATTGCATATGTATCCATTTCAATGGATAGAAACAGCAGTTCTGGAGTAAATAAGGGAATTTTTTTCCATTGGTTCATTGGTTCCAATCATTAAAGGCCAGTTCCTATCCTGGGTTTCTGTGTCTTCCAAAATCCAGGTTTAATGATTTCAGTGTTATCTGCTAGAATTATGAAAATGCTGTCACTCATATCGGCACGCAGTCCTTGTTTTGAAACCTCCATTGCCTTTCAGATGAATGCAACACCGAAGCAATGACTTTCATTGTCACCATTTTCAGTTTACTTGGTTCTTTGTCTTATGAGAAAGGGTGACTAGAACTCCAACATGTTGACTAATATTGAATGAGAAGAGGGTATAACTGCAGCATATGGAAGTACAACTGAGCTATTTTCATCTAGCTAGCTCACCTATCAGTAGCTGGGAAAACATGGAAGACAAACTCTGCTCTGCAGGTCCTGGTACCTAAACTATCTGTCTTTTTCTTATTTGCACACGACCTGAGCATCTTGCATCAAGTAGACTGGTAAGATGCTCTGGGATAGTCCCAGAATGCAAGCCCTTGTCCTGATGTCCCAGACTTCCTTCAGATTTTAGAAACCAGGCACAGCATGCAGGACCTCCTCTGTCTTTTAAGCTTTCAAGCTGTTGTCCTTGAAACATTCCTTTTGTCCAGCTGCATGGGCATGAGAGTAGAAATCTCATCCCAGTCCTTGCATCAGCCAATACCAGACTTCCCCATTTTATAATCCATTACATAACCTCTGTCAGGCTATGTCGTGGGAGCATATACACCGCTCTGGCCTACGCGGTGGGAATCAATGAGTCCTCTGCATGCAACCCAAAACTCATGATGCGAACACGTGCCTGGTGCACAATGTAAACTTTCCTTAAAGTGAACTATCCACATGTATCCACTCTTTATTACTGAAAGTATTTGTTCATATTTCCATTCATTCTTTCGCCTAGCTCCAAACTCCCCTTTTGATGCTTCCTTCCCAAGAAGAGAGAGCAGAACAGATCCTAAGGGCATTAAGACATTTCTACATTTGCTGTTCTGCCCATTCTTGCACACTGCATTCATTGACATTCACACCTTATGGGTTATTCCATTTAATATGACATAGTTTATAATATTTTTTCTGTTATAAATAACTTTGCACCTGCAAAAGTGAATTGCAGGTTTCATTTAGTACCTATTCCTTTTGCTTTTCTAGACACCAGCTCAGGCTCTTCCACACAGGAACCAGCTCCAGGTCTCTCTGAACGTAGTGTGAATAACACCCATCTATCCCTGGGCATGTGAAGTGAAAGACTACTTGCAACAGCAACACTCATGTAGCTATGGTTCATCTACCATGATGGCTACAATGTTCAGCAGCTTTAGGAACTGGATTCTCATTCAAAAATAAAAGCAGGGGATTCTCTAACGATACTAATGAAATGCTGTTGTATTCTTACCCCTGGTCAGATAGTCCAAGATTACTCATTCAAAAATATATACAAGGCCATAGATCTATTGCAGGGACAGAAAAGTCACTGCTGAGCCTACCTTGTCGCCTTTCTGTCCAGCTGGTCCAGGGGGGCCCACTGCTCCTCTCTCACCTTTTGCTCCCGGCAAACCTTCTGGGCCAGTAAATCCAGGTGCACCTATTGGTCCCTGAAGCCCAATCGGTCCTGGACGACCCTAATATACAACAAAAAATAAGTCAATGCACCATGTTCACAAACTCCTTTGCAATTACTCTCTCCAACTCAATCTTTAATGCAATTTGATACTTCTCAGGGTAGTTAGGACATCCTAAAGTTTTACTTGTACATTCTCAGATAAAGAGTTTTTAGAGGTTATTTCAGGTAAGTCATGAGTAATAGTAAGAAATCTCCCCTTTTTCCTGGAAGCTTTATTACTACCCATTTTGCTTTAGGAAGGAACAGGGGAAGACAACAGTGTTTTGAGATCAAACTGGCTGCTTCTTCTTGAGTTTGCACCTCTACTTCCAAGCTGCAAAGTGCAAAAAGATTTTGCTTACGCTTTAGATCAAGCACAACAAAAAGATAACACAAGATGCAAGAATTGCATGGGTCACATGCAGTCAGAAAGCACACTTTAGAGTATTTGAGACTAGTACAATGGTTGGCTCAAGACTGGGATTGATTCCACCGTGCTCTCCTGGTTAGCTTATAGTCACGGTGTGGATTTTGATTTCTCGAGCACAAAAAGAAGGGTGCAATGACTGAGCATTGCCCGAAGATGGCAGCCTTTTCTACAACTGCAGGGATTCATCTGTGACTGATGAACTTTCATTGTTCTAACACTACATCGATGTGCAGAGTGGTCTGGTAATTGTTTCTGAAACAAGCCAATGTTTAAAAAATTTTGCTATAGGTGCTCTGATATTTTATTAGCCTCAGAAACTGCCTCTTGGCAGCTGAACACTTAACAGTGTTTTGTGTTAACATTTTTGTACTTTTTATTTGGTTCATTTTGAGAGAATCTGAAAGAGATCAACAGAGTCTAATGTCCCAAAGTATCAGTAGAAAATGGCAGTTTAGGGCTATGCTTTCTACTGGTAAGACAGTCAGGGGATTACATGAAGTTATCCATGTAAAGAATCAAGCCTTACATTAAAAGATATAGAATGGAGGAGGAAGTTAAAAAAAAAAAAAAAAATCCTCCTCCTTTCAATTCTCCTCTACACTCGTGCATGGTAGCGTGTTTCCCTTCTATTTCCCTAACTCTTTAAAACAGCAGAAGGAATGCAGCTCCCTGCTGCAAGTGTTTTAGTAATCTCAGCTGGAGACATACAAAGTCCTGACTCCATGCCTTGGCAGGTAAAAGACTTTACAGTTAATTTAAAAATGCATTTTTACATGTTAATAATCAAGTAAAGTGAAACAAACTGTAATTGATTCTAAAAATTCTTTTTCCAGGATCATTTTTAGTACCTGTTTAGGCTAAAACATTTCGTCCCATATTCCATGTTTCTCCACTACTGGAGTAGTTTTCTTTTAAAGTGCAGCAATTCCTCTGTGTCACTCTTTCTGTTGTGATTGTTTCATCCTGGCCTTTTAACTGAGGTCAAGTGCATGTTTTATATTTCATACCTTTTCTGCCTAGACACTGTCCATACTGTGCACTTCCAGAGGCACAGACTCCCACCTGAAAAGGCTTTTCTATTGATTATTTTTAGCTTTTTCACTCTGGGCTAATTATCAATGGAATCCTCTATATTGGGAACCATATGATCATAACATTAATCCCCAAATCTTCAGTGGTCCTTGGTGACCGTACACAACAAGGAACATGTTAGGAAAATCACATGTTTTGCTCTCACTTTCAGTCTCAGCTTTAACTTTTTAATTTCCCACAGTCACAAGCTATTCAGAGTCTTTCAGGCAACATCTCGCTTACAAGACATGGGCTGTGGACTGTTTACCTCAAGGCAACACAGCAGTGGAGAGACATACCCTAAAAATGGGCATGTTACTGTTACAGCCAGCCACCACCCACAAAAGCAACAGCTTCCAAGAGTCCACCAAGGTTTCTAGAGAAAACACACTGAATTCCTCACTTGTTTGAATTGCTAACACTTCTGCATTCAATTAGTTTGATTGCCTGGTTAATGACAGTGTTTCACAATGACTGGAACTGATAGGAATTAAAATTTTAGGAGGCTTTTGTTTTGCTCTGCTGCAGGTCACTTTGAGAAACATATATCTAGATGAGACAGTAAAGACCAGTAACTACATGTTCTACTTGTGTTTGGTTCTGCAGCTCTCTGACAGAAGAATTAAACATGTTCTCTGTGATTTCAGGGCCCATAGGTAAAAAGCTCTCTTTTGCCTTAGTGCCCTACAAGAAAGATTTTAACAGCACTTGAAGATTTTGTCCAGTGCCTTAGAGTGTCACTAAACCACAAAGACACAGTAAAGTGCTTCTAATCTCTCTGATAATGTGATTATGCCATGATAATCAGGCTCTCAAGAATTCCTACTGTTTCTTTTGAAGTCTATGCGGATGGAAATCTTGTTTTCTATGCTGAAACAAAGGACTTGCCTCCACTGCTAAAAAAGCAGCATTTTTCGTCACTCAGTAGCACTCCCATGAACTGTCCCAAGATAAAAGCATTATAAAGAGCAGGCACTGTGGTGTGCAGGAGCAATTCCAGGATAAAAGCACAATGAAGACTCAGGTTTTACCATAAGGTAAACTTACAGGGTTCAACACCAGGTGGAACTACTGTTTGACCTCAATCAGTTTACCTTGTGGTAAAAAGTTAAGAGCCTAGTCTTTACTGTGCTTTGGCATCAGGATTGCTCTTACTTATCCAAAGGATAAAAAGAATAAAACATCTCTTAGCAGTGAGGACAAGCTTAAACATAAAATGTGCATTACATCAAACAGAAACTACAGTGCATCAACAGAGCTCTCTATTTTTAATCTTTAATGTTCAATATATATAGTCCAGTAGCCTGTAGAAAAGCCATTAGTAATTATTGCAAATGGTATCATTTTGATTTCCTGGCTGCATGACAACCATTTTTAAAAAGAGGAAAATTATGGAATGCTAGTAACACCAAGCAAGGACAAAGTCTATGAAATTACTGTGAATTGTGAATGTTTTCTCAAATGCCCACTAGAATTTCATATATTTGAAAACCATGACCTGCATTCTCACATTTGTGCACCAGGCTTTTACTACACAAGCAGCACTAAATGAGATGTCTGTCTCTCTGTAATGAATATGATGCTGGTAAAAAATGGCATTATTTCTTGATATACCATGGCATTTCCATAGATAATCTCAGGATTTTGACCAAGTTTGTGCCACAAGTTCAATACGAGTCACATGCATCTCTGTTACGCACTTAGCCATTGCAAACCATTAAAAATACAGAGATGTCTCAGACATTCAGGTTTCCATTCTCAATGTGTGGCAACCAAGAGGAAAAAAATGGCTGGGATAGGAACTTCCCATTGCTTCTGACTCACCACACTGCAGAAGATGGTAAACCAAAATGGCCTGAAAATGTAATTTGATGGCAGTGTCTTTCAAGATGGAAAAGGTTCTGCAACATGTGCCTTCTTTCCTTCACCCTTTTAATTCATCTGCATGCCAGGATGTCATGAGGAAAGGCCAGTATGGTGGGTAATGACGGGGCCTCTCTACTGCTACACAATCAAATACATCACAGTTTCGCTATTGTCCCTACCCCTTTTGCCAACTCTAATACCCCACATAAATTTTCGCCCACTGAAGCAGAGCTGCTACACATAGCATTACAAATTCCAAACATTCTTTTTTTTTTTCATTGCCTCTGTAAGCTTGGAGAATAAAGTGTAGATCTATTTGATTTGTTGCTGTGCAAAGGAACACACATGGCAATGGTATGGAACCACTGGATGTGCCCCTTATTTCAGGGACAAAAAATAATACAAGTGCTTACTTACTTGGGGGACAGTTCTACTAGCCGCACTCACTATCAAATACTAGCTCAGTGATTCATCACCAAAAAAGGATACTGGAACTCACAAAGGGAGATAAGTTTAGCAGGACTAGTAACTAAGCAGAATACTACTGATCAGGTAGGGCAGAACTGATCCCTACCTTCAGTTAGTAAATTCGTAGACTGCCATATTTCAAGCAGCAAAGCATTATTATTATTTTTCTAAGCAAAATTAAGGTCCAGTGTATGAAGAGCAACTGAATTTAAAGATGTTCATGTTTTCTCAAACTAACACATAGTTCCTTCTCTATGAGAATTCAGTGACCACATTTTTAAAAAGGGTCTTATTCACGCTCTCTACTTCTTCGTCCATTATTTCCCCCATAAACAATGCTTTATCGACACAAAAAATTGCTAGCGACAAAGATTTACTTCACGAGCAAACGCTTTGTAGTCTGAAGCATCTTACACTCGGTTGATTACATTAAGGCAAACCAAAGAGCTAACTATTAAATCATTATGGCCCTAAAAATGTATGTTCTCATATATTGCATACACTAAGCAGAAGCTAGCCCAAAACTTTCAAGGAAGATCTAGGTACCCGACTCCCGTGTTGTACAGGATAGCCCGTACAAGGGATTGATCCTTCGAGATGCTCTTTCAACACAGGCAAATGGCATTACCCATTTAAATCATGGCCATTCTCTCTGATGAGGGACGCCACATTACAAAAGGCGAGACACGACTCACATCGAATGTGGATGAAGTGTCTCTAGGTGACCTACTGGTGCAAGGCAGCAGTGTCCATTAGTGAGTAGCATGACCTTGGGCTAACCACTTCTACTTTCTGCCTCCGTTTCCTCCCTTCTCCTCTTCAGTCTGCCCTGCCTTTGCTGCAAGATTCCTGCGGCAGTGGTTATCTCTTGCTAGATAGACAGTGCCTAGTACAAGAGAGTCCTGGTCTCAACTGGGGCCCCACAGTTCTACTGTAATAATAATAATTACTGATGAAAAACCCTTCACTATTTTCCTAAATTACAGGTCAGGTATCCAGTGCCCTGCTCACATTCCAGAGTAAGTAATTATTTTCCCTACTGAAAAATGCTTTGTACTTTTAAAGAAAATTATTCTTTAGTTTTTCTTCTAAAAACTTAGGGAAAGTCTTGTTCAAAATGGCTTCTTTATTTCTGTCATATAATTTACTATCCTCTACACAGCTTTTTACCCACACAGCATGAGATGAATACACAAAAATGTACATACACACAGAAATAATGGACCAGAAAAAACATCCTGTGCAACAATCCTACTTCATTCAGCACCTTCCCAAAAATCTCATAGGTTTTTTTTCTTTGTTGTTCTCTGTTTTTTAAGGAAGGATATCAGGGTAATAATTTTAATTAATTTTTAAGAAAAGAGACAAAGTATTCCTGTACCATGCGGAATTCTTTAATATCATAATTCATTTTAGAAGTTTTCTGTTTATGCGAAGCAGCGCTTGGCTTGCTCACACTGCAGACTGTCAAGGCTGCTCTGGTCATCTCAGGAGCAATCTTTTAATGTAGTAATGAGCAACTGCAGGCTGTTTCTCATAATAATTTCCAATTTTAGTTCATGTGATAAACTCCATTTTAAAAAAATACTTCTGTTATTTCCACTAAGCCTGACTAGACATGACCGCAAGTAGAAAATCTAGGTGATAAAAAAATGCATGTGTGCATATATATATGGTTTTACACCCTATTTTAAAACTGCTTTAAAAAAATTTAAAGAAATTTGATTCCGTAAATCATTTGCTTCCTGAATCCTGTACTTCAGTAGCATAAATAAATGAAGTTGCAATGGAAGGTTTACCACATTATATAGAACTGCATATAAACCCTGGACATCTTTTAAAAAAAAAAAAATCTTTATTTTTAAATACCTTTATTTTTAAATTAAATATTTAAATCTCTGAAAAGTTTGTTCTTTAGAATGCTCAATTTCCAGTTAAAAAGTTTCATGGAACATCCTGATCCAATCAATCCCACATATTTGCTATTTCTATTTATAGCACACAAAGAGACCACATACTGTCGTCTTTTTCCCCACCACGGACAATGCCAGGACTGACTCAGTGTTAAATCTAAGTAATTATTCCATTTTATACTTTATAACCTTTAAAGAAACTACTTTTTAAAAAAAATGTAAGAGAGTTCAAAAAGGATGACTTTAACTCAGATTGCTTTTTTGCTTTGATGTACTGAAATGTCCAAGTTAGATAAGAAAATAAGCGCATGTGGAAAGGCTCCAGGCCACAGAGAACACAGATAACATGAAAGTAAGTGAAAGTCACTTGTGGGTTGTAACATCTATGTGAAAGATGCGCCGGCTAGGCGATACCCATCCTGCGCTGTCCTCCAGAGAGAAGGGGATCCACATGTAACACTGAGCGTCATACAGAATGACGGGCACTACAGAAATATAAAGATATTATTCGTGAGGATTTTTTAAAATAAAGAACAAGCAGCAGGATTTACAAAGCATAGTGATGACTTACATTGTATTTCAATTAAATGAATAACCGTTGTATGAAAATTATGAGTTAAAGCTTATTTTTAAGGAGCTGCGCTATACATTTGAATGACATCTACTTGTCCTTCTCATGATCATCACTCAGAATTACGTCTTTATTTCAGCAGAGACTGCATGAAACAGTTATCATGGTTTGCAGAGACTAGATACTGATGAATTGTGCCCCAGAGTATCACTGCAGCAGAGGTGATCACCCCTGAATCCCCAGTTTACCCACTGTTTGTTTAAGCTAATTGGCCATGAGGCTCAGGTGATACATAGTCATCTGAGATGAACTTTTCGCTACTTGCCACGGCAAAAGGTTTTTTTGCTAGCTTGACTGGTATCTTTAAGGCCTTTTTGTGTTTTAAACTGGAAGGGCAATGCTAGGTTCATACACAAGTGGAGAGCAATTCATGTAGACAGCATACGAGACTGACAATTGGCAGTACTCCTCTGAAATCATGCACGTGTTTAAGCCTGACTTAGAAGCAACTGAGGAAATGAGGCATGAAGGAGGAGGTGAGTAACAGTAGGCAGGAACCGCTCCCACACCTCACAGAGCTCTGGCATTACATTAAACTCGTCAACATTCCAAAAAATAGGGCTTATATTGAAAGGATGGATTACACGATTATGAAATCTTAGCAAAAATGTTGCAGCAAGTGAGGTCTAACTGACTTTAATTTACTTATGAACTAAGCATTTTTTTATTTAACAAAAGAGCATAGTACAGCCAAAGGTTTGAATGGTTTATGAGATTTTATGGTCTTTTGCAACCTCAGTTCATCTTCTCTCCCTCAAGTCTTTGGTGCCTAATCTCTAAAAAATGTTTTAGAAAGCCTTTACAGTTCCCTGACCCGTTCACATAGGACAGCAGCTGTCATAACATTTTCCTGCCCTTAACTGAGGGAAGGCCACTTCTAAATCTTGTGTACATCTCTTGACAGCAGCACAAGTCCTGAGCTGAATTTTAATACAAAAGAATTTGTTATTTCAAAGAAAACACAGGGTTTCTCTAGGATTTCTTTCCATTTTCCTGATGGCTGTACAGGAAAGTAGACAAGGTAGCATATGCAGAGCATTTTTTTCCCCAGAATGCACACAAGTCATCTCTGGTGAGAGCATGGGAGTAGAAAATGACCAAATGACAGGTCCTCAGCAGTCAGCCCCCAAAACAGGAGACAGGTCGAATGAAAAGTGAGGGTCATAGCCCCTGACTCTACTGGCTTTGGTTGCAGGGCTTTTCTCTAACCAGACTGATCTGCAGATGCCACTGGTTCTATTGCCAGCTATTTTTTGCCCCTTACAGGCCAGTAAAGGCTTTTACAGTGATACAGAACAGCAGGTATCTACATCACTATTGCTCTAGCAAAAGATCGGCTAACTGGTTATAATTAGTTTTCATATTTACTGAAAAAGGTGTGAATTAAAAGAATAATTAAAATTGCTTCATTCTTGAGTAACCCATAGTGATATGCTACATACAAGTGTGACCTGCAAAGGATGGCAGCCCAAAATTACTGCCAGCTTCACTTTGCTTTCTTCTTCTTTAGCCTTACTATCCTAACTTTTGGCAGTACTTTCATTGTCCTCAGAAATACTTTGCAATCTGCTTTTACATTCTCTGTTTAAAGTTGTCTCTTACTCAATAACTTATTTGTTTCAATCAGACAAGCAAATGGGATCACTTAGTTTTATCTCTCATTTTAATTGTTTCTGTCTGTTGCTTTTCACAGGACAAACAATATGGATGAACTTCAGACACACACTGGGGTTTATTAACTGAGCT
This sequence comes from Gymnogyps californianus, assembly GCF_018139145.2. Lineage (NCBI taxonomy): Eukaryota > Metazoa > Chordata > Aves > Accipitriformes > Cathartidae > Gymnogyps > Gymnogyps californianus. The sequence goes on from NC_059479.1 coordinate 20,327,729, forward strand.
TATACAATTTCCAACACCTGGCTATAGGCCTTGCAGTATGTACTATGTGTGTATATATGCATATACAATATATATATATATAGCCTCTCTAACAAATTTGCCAAGATCAAGCATACTATTTTTCACAAACCATTTAAAGAGGCTTTACCTAACTGATTACTGAGGAAGATACCACACTAATTATAGATATCAGACAAGTCCTCTGGGGAAAACTGATACTGAATCATGACAACTTCACAGGCAGTCACATAAGGACTGCTGCCCATGAAACCACAGCTTCTGACTCTCCTTAAGATACACCCTACACACATAACATTTTTAGGGATCTGCTATGGGCTCATGAGGAAAGAAGAACACAGTGTTGTGTTATTTTCCTTTCCACTTACCCCTAGCACCCTACAGAAGAAACCAAAAAAGCCCGATATGTTTCTAAAGAACTGTTTAACTGAACAGCTACAATGAACTTTTTGCTACCTCCCCCTCTGGCTGGCATTTCCAAGCTGCCTTCTTCATGGACTCAAGTGACAGAAGATTCATTGTTGCAAAAAAATGTTGTCAGTAGAAAATTAGCTGTATTAAGTAGTCTACTGAACAAGTGAAATCTTGCCAGTGTCAGGCCTGTTAAAGGGACATTGTATCTAGAAAGGCAGGGAGGGTTCAGCCACATGCTGAAGCCGAACAGACTCCAAGCCTCCTCAGGGTCTGCTGTGTCCAGATTGTTAATTTGCTTTGGGCTCCTCTCCAGTTCTTTCTTTTACAACAAACCCAATTTTTAAATTTCTAATTCCCCTTGCAAGCAAGGGCGTGAAAAGTTAGTGTTTCCTCAGAGACAGAACAGGGATGTGGGCAAGGAGTAGATCTAGCAGGAAGAGACTGCCCGTACCAGCACTTTCCCAGTACAACTATTTCTTAGCAGATAGGATGGTTTGGTCTTCCCTGTTGCAATGAGGGGCAGAGTTGCTGGCTTTCATGCACCCCACAAAGGCACTGGCTATGAGAGTCCAGGCTGTGCATTGAGAAAGCGGTAGTTCAACTCTCTTAGAAGCAAATGAGCGGGAGGAACTGCACATCTCAGTGGACAACTCACTCTTTCACACACAGAATTCTCTGTCCATCAGCCTCTACAGCACCCATCAAGAGCTGAGGGATTTTGAAAATGGAAGACTGAGAAAGGAAGGAGGGAAACAGGGAATCAGTAATAAAAAGGTCAAAAGTACCTCTCCACTGGCTCACAATTTCTAATACTACATTGTAACCACATTTGACTACTTTTCTCTTTCTGCCTGGGAACTGGAAATCAAGCACAGTCAAGACACGTCCTGCTCCCCCAATAACACAAAGATAAGGAGATAACTCAGAGATAAGGAATAGACCCAGAAGCGTGAGACGAAGAGACAGAAAAGGAGTTACGGAAGCCCCTTCTGCTCTGTGGATGATACGGAGAGCTTTCCATTTCCCTCATGCTGTGGGAACAGAGAGTGTCCTCTTGCACCAGAACTTCCCCAAATGTGACATTCAACCAGTAAAGAAAGGAACGAGGATGAAGAAACCAGTAATGAAAAAACAAAAAAACCTTGAGGTTTCCATGCATCGAAACAGTTACAGAGCTCTAGTGATCACTTACCTTACATGATGCCTTCTTGGCCTTTCTAAAGGGCCTCATGCTAGAGACAAAAAATAGTTCATGAATCTTTTAGAGAAATTTCACTCACTGGAGCTCTTTATTGCAGTTTCACCTACAGACAAGCTATTCCCAGCTTTAGTTTCTATCAGCAGCTAAACTAAGTTCCCAGTCTATTTAAATCCTGGCAATTATCCTGGGGAACTCGTTTCCACAAGATGCATCGAAGACCAACAATTTAGGAGTATTTTTACAGGAACAGTCACACAGAGGAGAAGAACACGGAGATGTACAAGAACAGTTGCAAAAATGTCGGTTAAAGACTTCTAGCAAAGATTTAATGCCTCGTGCACTTCTAGAGAGAAACCACCCACTAATCAACAAGAGCCAGGAAGAAGTTAAAGGGTACCAGCCTTTAGGACAATTATTTCATGCTCACCAGCTGGGTTCCCTGATAAGCACTGGAGTGGATAGGCAAGATCTTGCCCTAGTTTTTTCTGGGCTAGCAATAGCAATGTTCCCTCTTCTCTGGGCAATTTTAGACCCAGATCTGGAGTGTGCAGCCTGGGCTAGGCTCATCCGTTCCCAGATTGCTGCAATGCCAAATCAAACCCATTTTTAAATTATAGTAAAGGGCTGGAGGGGTTTTGTCATTCAAAGAAAATTCACTCAATAAAGTATTTGTTTACGTTGCATAGATTCAAAAACCTCCAAGATGTTTTCTGCCAGGCAAAGACTTTCAATCTGAATGGGTTATTTGGATAGCTCAGAAACACTCAGTTCATCACAGCTACAGAAAAGTCTTGTCTTTGATTCCAAAGACTTTGTTAGTTTCCACTTGATTTGCTACTTCTACTTTGGAGGTGGCTATCAAACAAATTGTATCAGTGAACTGATAACTGGAAATGTCGTTAGACTGCAGTTTATCTGAACAGATTATAGTAAAAAAATGGCTAGATGTAATCCGAGCAAAAAGTGATAATGTAGTGTATGACATCTCAAGGGAGACTGATAATTTATTTTCCATGCTAATTACTCTAGAGCAACAACTTCTCTCGAAGGATCATAACTGAGGACCATTTTAATGGAGATATCTTAATATCATACTAATTTGTTAATTAGCAGCTATAGCTCTACTGAGCCTATTACTCCCCTAGTTTTCACATTTCTTATGGAAGTTTCCTGTGTTGCTGTCAACCTTTTCACTGTATTCCAGCTAAAGCAGAAAAACTTATCTTGGTTTAAATGCTGCAAAATTATCAACTAAGAGAACAATCTTCATACTTAACAGCTTGCCTTTGAATATTCATAAAAGTTACTCAGTCTTTTCTTATTACTCTTTGTCTATCAGCAGATATTCTAGCTAGTAATGTGGCTGTTCGGATTAGAGTGATATTAGTTTGTCTTACTGCATTTTGTAATAATTTGTATATTGAGGTGAGTTGGTTGCAGAAACTACTTAACACTAACTAAAATAGCACAGATTTATTTTAATATTTGGAATAAAATATAGCTGTGGTTTTTCAAGCTGTAACTAATATGATAATTAAATAAAAGACGACTTTTTAATGTTTGTCATTGTGTTCTCTGTTTCTGCAGAATGTAAAGTGAATCATTAGAACATGAACAACAGAGATCTGGATCACAAGTGTAACATTGGTATTTGAAAAGCAGATTTAAATGCCTGTATCCAATCTTGCCTTTCGGAGTTTCTCTCGATTTGTCTCAAGTTCCTGAGAGAACAAGCTTGTAAGATGCTGAGATAGCTGAACTTAAAATCTGAACCTTTCCTCTAACTTAGCTTGCAATCCAAGTCATAGCCTAACCTATTCTGGACCACGATCTTAAGACTGTTTTTTTGGCTCACTTTTATCGTACTGGAACATCTAATTATTCTATTAAATTTCACTGTTACACAGAAAATGTGTATCTATAAATTGCCACAAGTAAAGCAGTGTTCCAGAAAAACAATCTTGTCTTTTTTCCTTTGTTCTTACTGATGCATTACTTATGTCCCTTCCCCGTCCAATATCCAGTCTTCATGCTATTACAACCAAATTTTAGTACTTAGTACAATGTAATTCTGAAACCAAGTCTGAGACTGGCATCTGATCTATGCAGCATGGAGCTACCTCTAAGCCCTACTACTATATCATGTATTCACATTATTCATCTGGTGAAGAAAGTAGCCTTTTGAGGGGGGCGGAACGGACAAAAAAAACCCAAAAACCACACACACATTTAAAAAAATATCCATTTTAGTCACCAGACCATGTTCCACATGCTAAACATTCTGTTTACAAGAGAGAAACAGCAAAAGTTCTCATTAGCCACTAAGGTCATTCAGCCCCAAAGGATGCTTCTAGTTAGAAGGCAGGCGGTGAAAGTAGGCCATTCACAGATCTGTCCAGTAAGGGGTCAGTGGCGAACAATAGATCCTCTGCAAGCAGTTTCCCCTACATTTTGCCTCCCATAGCCTTCCCAGCATGTTCCTGGCACTTCAGAAAGGTCTGAGCGGCTTGCCTTGCACAGGGTTCTGCTAAAAACAAAATTATCTGTTGGAACAGATAGTACTAGTCAAGATTTAAAACTCAGATGCGAACCATTTGCTTATTCAAGATAGCAGATTTAGAACAAAAACTCTTCCCAGAGACCTGTTACACAGCAGAGCCGAGGGGAGTTTTGCAAACATGTAAACAATTCACTTTAAAGGGAGAAAATGGAGTCTGTGAATTCTCATCTACACATTGCTTGGAAATATACAGACCAAAGCAGAAGTAGTGGAGGGTAGTAGAGGCCTGCAAATCTACAAACATAACATTTGGCAAGATTCCAGTTATCTCTAGAGGCTTAAGCAGAGCAGGTCCAGGCAAAATTTTACTGCAGTGCCTGATAACAAGAAGCACCAGTCAGTCAGTGGCTGGTTCACTAGGCAGTGGCAGAGAATAAACTGCAATTAGTAAAAATAACTTCAAACCAAAGTCAGGGAGAGAAAAAAATAGAGGATTTTTCATTTCTCCTAATAAGTGTTGCATATTGATCAAGATAAGGACAGAAATGAACTCTTCACCTACTTGAATTCCCACTGGCTAAGGTATATAGAATAAATGATTAATTCCAATGTTGCTTGTCATCACATAAATTGTATGTTTAAGTCCTTGGACATCTACTACGTGGCTGTATTAACACTCCCAAAAGCTTCATTCATTTGTTGGTATAAACCACACTTCCAGTCTGCTTAATCTTTGACAGACAGGTCTCATTGTCCCCAAAATCCCTTGCTACACAATACAACAAAGACTTAAATGACTCTGTAGGCCTGCCCTGCTACCCACACTGCTCTGCGCTTCCTGCCCATATATCCCTGGAATTCATGACCATGCAGATTACTAAATTACACACTAGGCCAGGGATTAAGCATGGCTCTTTGTATGGGAGCATCTGAGGTCTGGAAGAAGATTTTACCTGTCACGGTCTGTGCTCATTGGGCCTTGATGAGAGACAGAAGGAAGCAGTGCTGCAGAAGATCATAAACACTGGTGTGTGATAATCAGCGATCTGTATATGATGACAGGATAACCTGACTGGTGCTGTCCTACACACAGGTCTAGGGAGCTTTAGACAGACAATAACCAGCCCACTATTTCCAAAGCAGCTCAGCAGCTTCTTCCCTCTTAAAATAGAAGGATAAATGTTCCCTGTTCTGACAGACCGCAAGCCAGATAATGGCCTTCAATGTACCCAAGCAGAACTGAAATGTCTAAGGGTTAGGAATGTATCCTGCAGTTAAGCAAACATACCAGCAAGCCAAGGGAGGGGTATGGTAGCTCATCAGTTGTTTTAAATTAGCTGTTAATCAAAGCTGGAATTGCTTCTGATTGCTTTCAGAATGCTTAAGAGTTGCATATCTGAAAGAAAAAATAAAACCAAGAAAAAAAGGCTTGAAATAACAGCATAAATTTAAACACCTCAAGGATAAAACACCTTTTATCCATATGTACATAAAAAAGTCATATTGCTTCTCACTTGAAAAATAAGAAGTCTTTAGTAGGCCTTAATCTTGATGTCTAGATAAGACAGAGGAGAGTAGTCTTTACCCAGTTGTAACATACAGATGGCTGGCAACTCCAAGCTTTGGCTAAGTCTGTTTAGAAGTTCAGTAGTTAAAGAATTACTGTAGCCAGGACAGTATAATGATGGAAGTCAGGAAGAGTCTATAGACACAGCACATTTTACAAAAACAAGTTGTTTGCCTTTTTTTTTTTTTTTAAAGATAGTAGGTGTTACCATCTTGTTTGGTTTCCTTCTCTTTGCATGCATATTCTTCATTTCAAACAGCAAATACTGACATCTTCCAGTTTTTATTAGTTACGTTGATGTAGCCATACTGGTCTGAAAGATGATATTGCATTTCTCCTTGTATTTTGCACTCACTTGGAGCTCAGTGAATGACACAAATTATCTAAGGCCTGAGAGATACAAACTTCACAGCATAGTCACTTTTATAGGTTTGTTTCAGACAGCAAACTCTGCTAACAAAATATACCGAATGCAGACCAGTACACCACAATGCAGTTATGCTTTGGTTCAGCATCATCCTATTACATCAAAGAGTAGTGTTACTACATGCCAACATGATGACACGTCATTTTAGAGGAACCAAAACTGCCTCAGATCTGCAAATAGCCTCCTAGCAGCTCATAAAAAATTGCAAACTCCCAGAAACCCTGGGAGGACAAGCACTGGAAGCGGATCTGGTCTGCACAGACTCAGCAGGACTCTTTGGAAGTTGCTGCCAGTGCTCCTTTTGCAGCCAGAATAGCCACTGTTGAGCTACACAAACTACTCTAAGCCCTTTCCCTAGAGCCATCAGCTAGGGAACAATCATTAGACTGCTGTTTGAGAAAAATAAGCAAAGCACACTTTAAACGAATAGAGGAAAAAGAATCCTCTATTGATCACTGCTACAAACTGGCTTTGTATTTCCCTTGTTCATTAAATGACTCCAATTTCAGTTAAACCACAGCTATCTGCAGCAATGTTTTTCCATAGGATATTTTTTAAAGCCTCACACCACGCCGTATTTGCATAGTGTGCAGTAAACTGTGCCCTCAGCCACACACATACATACCAGCCCCCTTCAGACACTAGACTAAATTGTTCATAATCCCCATAGGTATTCATAACGGCCTATCTTTTAGCTGGCAAGAACAGCAAAACAGTGAATATGAGTTAATGCATTCTCTGTATCTGGATCTCTGAATAAACATTCACTTCTACGGAGTTTTAGATCATATGAAGACTCCAGTGTCTTCTCACTGACATCAATACAGACAAATAACGACTTCAGTGAAGTACAACCCTGATGTCAGAGACAGAAGAATCAGGCCCGGTATACATCACTCCTTCACTGCCATTGCTCTTGCCAACACAGCTGATCTTTGCTTGGCTGAATCAGCATCAGCAGAAATGTTGTCTTACATCTGCCACTGACTGGAAATGCCAGCTCTGTAAGTATCTGCCGACCAAAGCCTGAGAGGAATCAGGCCCTGAGGAAGGCTAAAGGGTCAGGGCTTAAAAGCAGAATAAAGGAAAAGGAATCTGAGAAATAAAAGAAAGGAGATAATGGTAAGAAATACAGAGGAGGCACAGCTATACTGTCCACCTTCAGTTTGCACCGCAGACTGAAAAGTACACGAGGGAAGCCCATAAAAGTCAACAAACAGTCCTACATGTAGGGTAAGGTGAAGTGTCTCAACTTGTGGTAAGGGAACGGGCTGTGTCCTTGCTCCCATTGTGAAACTAAGCTCTGAGGATGAGCATGGGAGACTCTCGCTAGTTGTTTTTTACGTGAATCTGATGGCCACCTCCCTGCTTTTACTATTGCTCCAAATGATAAAGCCAGGAAACAGGCACACAAATGCTGAACGGCAGTTTCACAGGTGGTCATGGGAAAGGCAGGCTGCAGAGCCTGGGTTTCATCTTCTCAGCTCTCTCAGAGGATGTGCCCAAGCACACGACTTACATCTTGAACACTGGGATTTTACGTGAGTCTCAAAAGCTGCATCATCTTCTATTTCCTTTCCAGAAACAAAATTTTTCTATTGACACAAGTAACATTGCAGTGACAAAGCTCTTATCTGTCAACTGGAATAACTATTTTATCCTGGGGAAGTGAAATTTAACTATACAGAAACTTTGTCTTTGCTGAACAAATAAAAGAAAAGAAAAATACATTTTCCTTGTCTTTGTGTTGCTGGATGCAACAGTAAGTGGGGAAGAAATCTGGGACTTCTATTCTTCAGATCGTGATTTACCAGTATCAAATCTGTATTACTTAGATAGCAGGTTTTTTTCCTATCACTACACCACTCCAGCATTAACAGCTCATACTGTATTTGTTAAAGAAAGAACTAACCATTAACACCGACTATTTTCTTTTCCTCTCTACTGAAGCAATATGTGAAGTGCATATCCTTTTCAAAATATCAGCAGCTTCAAAGGCTTTTTTTTGTAAATATCTCCAAGTCCAGCAGCCTTCCATGAAAACGAGATCGGATCCCCACCTGTATTTAGCACTCAGCAGGCCAGCGCTTGGAGAGACAACACTATCTTGAGGATATCTTGCACCATTGACTGTAAGTCTATCTTGATTATGTGATCTACATACATTCAGCCACCCAGTAAGGGTCAAATTAGTGATCTATCTTTCTTTAAATTAAACAAAAGAATGCTCAAAGTTGATCCATGCTCTAATGATTAGAAATAGGACATTCCACAGTTTCTTGTGTTTTTATGGCTCCTTAACTCTGTTGAGAGCCTGCATGCTCTGAGAACACATTCACCTGGTCCCGTATGGACAGCTGTATGCTACCTCACTCCACTCCAAGCCTAGAGTCAGCTCCAGAGTAGAGGCCACTTAAACTTATGCGCTTCCCTGAATCAGACTGTACCAACATACTCTCAGACTCCTTCTCTGGCTCATGTTCCTTGAGTATCTTATGCTTCAACGTTGCTTGTGTATATACTGGGGATAATTTTATTTTAATTATATTGTGGATCCATTAAGTGGATCTTTAAACACCCCTATTACGTCTGCAGTGAACACTAAGTCCAAATGCTCCACAGCTGAAAGCAGATGGATGAAAATCCAGATCTGCCCTTGTGTCCAGCTACGGTTTGGGACAGTTCCATGGTTTTGTCCCAGCTGTGTGCTTTTCTCCAAAAATCAGTAAATTTAATGCTTAGAAGTTCTTTGGTGCAGGGCTTTTACAACTGATCCTGATGTGTAACTGAGGCCCCAGCCCCGCTGTACTATAAAATATTGAAAACAATCATCAGACCAAAGAAACCAGAGTCTTTGCACAAATGCTCCTTTTAAAATATGAACCATTTGGACGGTGTCTTCCAATTTGGCTGGAAATAGTGCTTTACCTCCCACATTAATATAGCTGTTACAGGACAGATGTATTTCTAACTTACTGGAATAATTCGATTCTTCTACAGAGATGGTGTAAGAAATCTGTCGTACTTGTAGTAGTATACAAGTTCAATGCAAGGAAAAAGTAATCAAGTGATAAGTAAGTAAAAAGTAATTGATTTAAACAAAATCTCTTCCACAATTAAATTTTCTGGTTAGGTTTCAACACAAAAGTATTGGGAAATTCTGATATTTTTACACTGATATATCAAGAGAATAGTATCTCAAACAGTGCATTGCGTGGCAAGAACCATAAAAATTAAACTATGCAGACAATTTGTAAATATACTTTTTGTTTAGACTGCAATGCAAATTTTATACAGCACATACAACTCTCAAATCCTATCCAAACAAATTCAGGGACAAAGCAAATTTTAAGAGTACATACCTAGAACTGTAGGGTTTTTTACTTCCAAAACTTGTGCAAAATATTTGGAAATTAATTTAAACATAGGAAGCATTAGCTCAGAAAGACTCACCAGAAAAAAGCAAAGCACGTTATTAGTCATAACTACATTTCATTAGTTCTTCATCTTGCAAGAATAAGGCTCCTTCACTCTTGGAATACAGTGGTTAAAACATTAACTCTGTAAAGCTAAAATCAGATCAAATGCTATATGTTTAGCAAGAAAGAGTAAAACCTTACTAGTTCCGACAAGCAAGTGGTGCTTGCTATGGTTTTGGAAACCCTCCAAAGTTTGTAACTTGAATAGCTAGTTGTGCTTAGAAAGAATTAGGATAGGGAGTTTCTGATATGCAGTGGCATTTAGGAGCAAGCAAAGGACAATAGATCTTAGAAACGTGTAAATTTGTTCAGAGGCCATTTATATTCAAAGCTGCCTAAGACCCCAGGCCACTACACTCAAGAGAAACAGTTAATGTTCCTTTATGTTCACATCTCATGGTGAAGTGAGCAGATATTTGCTGGAGGTGAATGCTGATCAGACAAGCTCTTGCTAGATTTGCAAAATGACTGGACAGCAGCAACGCTTCCAGTGTTGTACAGACTGAACAAGATTAGAGAGCACACTAAAACACACTGGTGATGGCTTAAAACTAGTGCTCCCTAGTCTCTCTAAAATAATGCACAACCTAGCAAGATTACACATAAATAACTAGCTTTCACTTTGAATAGCTATAGCTTTTGTTCTACAGATCAGTGAAGCTTTTCACTCACACTTTTGTAGTTTAAAGAACATTAAGGTTTTTACATGTTTCTTCAAGTGATACAACTGTTAAACACACAGGCAATCAGTGTTTCAACGCCAAGAAACCTCTGCAAAATAAGTTCAGGCTTTTTTCTGCTTTCTGCCTAGTTAGTGAAACTGTTCTCACACTAGTCTCTACTTCTGGATATCAGATCACATATGTATAGTTACATCTAAAGATGGAAAGGAAGGCTAGACCTACAGCCTCGCTTAAAAAAAGAAAAGGATGCTTTACATAGCCAGCACACCTGTAACACTGGTCCAGGACCCCATTCATTTAGTATTCTTTACATAAATCTAGAGTAGCATCACTGATGTCAGCCAAGTGACTTCTTAATGCTAGCAACTGGTTTTCACTAGTGTAAAGAACAGACCTCCAACAAAGCTAAACCAGGGGAAACTGGTATTTCTCTGATATTTCTGACACTTCTCTATCCGAGAAGTGTAGGAATGCAGCAGAACCAGAGTGAAATCAAGATCTGGTATTCACCAATATTTTGCTAATCACAATTTTAGAAATGTACTTCTAGAACTGATACTTCTCCATTTAAATCTCTCCTGTCATATACTCAGTAATTCAGTGAGCTCTTAATCTTCAATTTGGAAAGTTGAAGCAAACTTCCCTTAAGACCTCACTAAAACCCAGGTGTTCTGGATCTTCCCAATACAACTATACTATGAGGTGCAAAGTAAACAGTCTAGTCCATGTATAAATATTTAATAAGATGCTTGCATCTGGAGCAAAATGGAGCTAACTCAGTGTTCCCTATTTATAACGTAAACAGATTAGTTGCATGACACAGTGTTAGTACAAACTTTCCTTCACTATAAACATCTGCTGATGTATTTCACCAATAACGTAATGTATAGGAACAGAGGAAGGATTTACTCTGAAGAGTGCATGTGGACAAGGTCCAATTTTGCAACCTCCTCTCACCTGACAGTGCCTTTTCCTGAAGGCTCTTGAGACAAGTTTCCTGTGCAACATGCTCCTTTCTGCTGGCAAAGAGGAAAATGACCCCAGTTAAAAATCAATAGCAGACGCCAAGAGAAGATGCTGTTGTGCCTCATGTATCCCCTCACAAAACAGATGCCACACTCATGATACTCTGATTGCTGAAGGACTGGCTCACCAGCCACTTCAAACGAGGACCTGCAAGTCAGATTTCTTAAAACTAAACAACTTCAAACATGTTCACTAACTGCCTAAAGAAAAGTTGGTTCTGAAGATCTAATCCCGCAATGTCCTGATTGCCCTCAGCTTTTGTTCATGGTTCTGTGTCTTAAGCGAGGCTGTCAATGGTATTACCGCATTTGAGTCTGACAGTGACAACTAATGCTGAAGATGACACAAGCAATGGCAGGAAAAGCAGGCCATTTTAGCTTCCTTCTCCCACAGTCTCCCTCTCTTTGTATTTACGTTGCAAGCTTGAATATCTCCCTACAGCTCTTCTCATTGTTTACAATGCTGAGAACTCACATACCTAGAGACTCTCATTTCAGTACCTGAGTTAGAGTGCAAGATAACTTAGTACCAGCACTGCTGGAAAGCTTCCCCTGTGCAGCCTGGTTGTATTCAGCTATCAGTGTGGACTCAACGCTGTGGAGCTGAACCAGTTCCTCTCTTTGCACGAGGGATGACCATAGAGTGTATTGGTCTCAATGCTGTAGGGAAGGAAATAAAAAGAAAAGGCTCCATGGTAACAGGGAGAGTGACAACAGAAGCACACACTGAATTGGCAGGGACATTCAACTGGGAGATCCCATCAGAATGCAAGAAGTGATGAGTCCTTCCCACTCCCTGAAGATGACTGGCACAACAGGCACTCCTTGGTCACTGTTCTGTCAGAAGAAATGAAATAGCTACGCCTCTCACAACAGGTCAGCAGAAGACCAATGATATCAAGAGATCCAAATCCCATTACTATTGGGAACCGACTTACTTCTATTCAATTTCAGAACACTTCTTAGAGGGTTCTGAAAGATCTCAGCCTAAAGCCACAACAAGTATTTGCTAAAGACAACTCAGATGGGACCAAGAGCAGCCAAAAATTTTGAAGTATTAAAAATGTACTATTTCCTCCCAGAAGGAACTTCTCATTGCTGCGTTACTCTCCTTCAGGAAGAGACCACTGAAAGGTGAGTGCAACACATTTCCTCTCCCATCTCTTGTATTAATTCTATTCATCTTCTGTAAAATCAGACCATTTTTGTGTGGCCTTGTGATTTGAGACAGGATGAAAAGACAGTAATTCTGTCAGAGCTTTTTCGCACGCAAATTTTCTTATGCCAGAAACAGTAATATAGTAAAACCACATTGGCCACAGTGCTCCTTAACTAAACAAACACTGAAGAGAGGCAGCTTCTTTACAGGGGATATTTCTATTGCTGATCTGTTGAGGGGATGGAAAAGCAGCTACGAATCCCATGGAAGCATAAAAGTCTCCTAACTCTCCTGTTCGTAGTTTATTTTACATCTGTTCTCAGACCAACATTTCCACACATAAAATAAGTATGTGAGAAATTATTTAAACTCTTTGTTGAAGTGAATCAACTTACATTTAATATCCCAGAGGATTATTTTAAGAAATAACAAGTAGGACAGGCAGAAAGTAAATTATTTACACTGCCATGTATCTTGAACAGGGCTAGTCAGCCTCCTGGGGATGGTCGTTTGCCATTCGAAAAGCCAACTTTCACTGCGTGTGCCTATGATTCAACTTACTTTCTAAAGTCAGGCCAGAAACATAAATTATAGACTTATCAGGATCTGCAGCTCCCTTTTTATGAACAGAATTTCCATCCTTAAACAAGACCAGGCGCTTCTCTGAGCTAAACTCCATCCATGTGCTCTGCCATTTCAAGTGGCAAACATATAAGATAGATCAACACCGTATTTTGAGTGTAGACCTGACTCCAAGTTGAAGCCTGCACTTAGCTGGCATCCAAGCAGGCAGATGGACATGTCTGCCTAGCTGTGGGCTTTAGATAAGTTTGGGTATACATCAAAGGAAAACACCACGCTCACTCCCATGTAACTTGGAAGGGACAGGTCCAAGGTCCTAGCCTGAACAATAAAACTCAACATTCCTTGCAGTTACATAGCATAACCGCTGCGGGAAGTAGAAGCAGTTGCAGGCCCTCTCTAAAAGACATGACTTGCATGAAATGAGCACTGATGGGACTTGTGAGCTACCTATATTCATGATGACCTTATCATAGGTGTGCCAAGTCACACGCTGGTGCCTTAGGTAGTCTCTGACCTATGCTCCCAAAGACAATCCAGACAGCCCTAGGATAAACAGCCAAGACCAGCAATAAATGGAAATGAAAACAGTCACAGAAACATGAAACGACTTTTCCAAGGTAACTTTTGCCAGGTCCTCTAAGAATTTTATGGCCATAGGCTGAAGCACCAAAAGCAATCCCTATTAATATAGCTGGCTACCAAGATAATAACTGCAGCTGTACTATTAACATGTGGAAATCAGTCATTGTTTTCTTTTCAGTACCTTCACAACTATCAAATAGGGAACTATGATACTCATTTGTGCTCACGTACTTACTAGGCAGAAGCCAGTTGTACTATATGCTTTCCAACATATAACGAAAAAGTGATTAAAAAAAATCCTACAAACAGGGCTTTAGGCTTCAAGTCAAATATTTTTAATCTATTAGGCTTTACTCATAAGTAACGCCAAAGTACAAAGAGGAAATGTGAACCAAATGCTGAGCTTGGTTGTAAAGCATAAGTGAAAAAAAATTAATTATGTATATGCCAGACGGTTCTTATCAGAGGTAAGTCAGTATTCCTCAAGAATCTTTATTTTCCTTTGTCACAGTTATTTGTTTCCATGTCCAGTTAAAACAGAGGAAATTTAATTAAGTGCAGGATTATTTAACGAGGATGTTATTTTTTTAAATGAAACACACTCCCACTTCAATTTCCCTTGTGCCAAGAGATGCATTTACTGAAAGTGTGTAAGATGGAAGAAAAAAAAAAATTAAAGACTATGTAAACTGCATTTTCCTCTGCAGGTCTTTAAACATGGAAACATCATTGAAACGGATACAACAAGCACCGCAATTGCTCAGAAGTCATCAAGACTTTTACGAAATAACAATAAAAATCCCAAACCCATTTTGCAAGGGCAAGGAAACCACTTTTGAATGCCTCTCCTGATGTGGCACTGCAAGTCACAGCCTGGGAACATGGCAGAATTGTGCTGCTCAGAGAGGAGGTCTGGAAAAGATCACATATCTGGAGGTTTCAAGGAAGCCTATTGCACAAGATGGAAGGACCATTCAAGCTTCACCACCCTTGAGGGACACATAGCTTGCTTTTTTCTCCAGGGCAAACTACACTGTGATACAGTAAGACAGGAAAAACCCCAATGTTCCTTCCTTCTCCCTGCCCATTCCTGTTTGTCCATCCGCTGAAGAGAAAATCTTCACCTCTTTGAAGTAATTGAACTGATCAAAAGCTCAACATCAGGAACTTGTGTGTGTTTCTAGTAGCCAGCTCACAGAGCTGTTCCTGAAACCTCCTCCAAGGGTAATGCCCCGCACTGGAACTCAGTGAAGTATGATGGACACTGTTCTGAAATCCCACATCTACCCAGCATGATCACAACGAAGTATCATTTGTAAAATAAATTAAGTCTTCATTTCGCAAAGGAGATCAGGTTTACAGAAATGCAATTCCTTCAGCTATAACATCCTGCCAACACTGTATGTAGCATTCACACAGCTTCTTTTAAACAAGTGTGAAGAAAAATACATCCAGAGGTATTTCTCTTGAAACGGCTTCCCTTATGCAAAATTCACATAAAATGGCCCACATAAATGGTTGTTTGAGCAGTCATTCTTAGAAGCCTGAAAGCAATTTGCTTTAAAGGTTTGAAAATTAAAATCCTGGCCTCCTTACAGCTGATGGCAAATCCCTCAATAACACCAATGGAATCCAGCTTTCCTCTTCAGTATAGAGTGAAGAGTTCATAATACCAGTAACAACAAAAGCATGCGACAGAGCAAAGGCACTGCCTACAGCAGATACTGTCTTATCAAATGAAATAAATCTCAAGACATCTAAGTGTGGTACACCTGACACATGCTTGTGCAAGAAAAAATAGTGCAGAATACGGCACCTACATTAACACTGTGAAGGAAACCCTGCCTGCTTTCTGTCACCCAGTGCACAAAATAAAGCCACTGTAAGCAGAACTATTGTTCACCCAAACGTTCTCAGGAGTTAACGCACATTCTGGCTGATAAAAAAAGAAGGGAATTGTTAGAATAGATTAGTTCAGGTTTTAGTCCTCATGTTAGAAAAACAAGTGAAGTTTAATTACTTCACTGCTCTGGAAAAAGTCTGGAGATAACACTTATGTCATTTATTGTTTCAAGAGAAAACATTAAATCTTAGGAAAATTTCCTTTAATGTCCCAGGAACACTGATCCAAGCCTACAAGGAACCACTGGGTGTCCCGTTGCTAGTTTTGTAATGCTTTTGGATTTACAGCTCAAGTGCAGCTGTAGTTATACAGGGAATGACCACCTGCTGCCTTGATTTTGCATGCAGACTTTATTTATTTATTTTGAATTTGCTGTGAGACAGGCTGGGCTATATTTCCGCTGCTAAGGATATTCCAAAGGTTGATATCCTCCAAAAACATTTTGTACTGTTAGGAAGACATGCCCTAATTAAAATGAGACAGGAACATCATCTTCTGCTATCTTCTCATTCACATGTCTCTAAGTTTGGAGAGAAAATATATTCCAGAAGAATTAATTAACTATTTTCAGAGGTCTTTTATTAAGGAGTACAGAGTGCTAACTTTTCAGTGTTTTATTTCAAAAGATTTTCTATTAAGTCACCTACTTTCCTGAAAATACAGTTGAGTAACGGATTTCTTAACTAAAACTTGAGAAAACATATAACTAAAGTAATTCTCGCAGAGTGAAAGCACTTTGGAGCACCAACTGTCTCCTACTGTATGTTTGTAACTGCCCTGCACTGCAGGACTTCCCCCATCTCAGCTGGGATCCTCAATCATTAGTCATCATCATAAAAGAAATGCCACAACATCATGTAGGTATTCAGAATGGCCAACACAGTCAGTAAGTATCAAGTAAATCAAGCTTCACAAAGAAGAAACAAAACTTGTTTAAAAAATTGCTAGAAAATACCCATTACCTATATTTCTCATATAAGAATATCCTGATATACATTCCAGCTGTTCACAAACTGTGATTCATGATGACAGGGTAAGCAGTCTTCAATATATTTGTGGCACTACACTAAACAGTGTTTCCAATGAAAAGATTGCTGATAAGCATGCACTGTGATTCACAGGAAGGGCTGAGGGTAAGCATTACTGCACCACTCCAAATAACTGGGAGCTAGTATGCTGCACATCTCCCAGGAAGTATCTGTCAACATATACAAGCTATAACTTCTGCACTTTTGAGAGTGATGTCATTGTTCATCAATCCAAACCAGCCATCACTGCAGTTAAGGGTTCAAGTTACAAATAATAAATTCATTACAAACAACAACAAAAAAAACCCCTTTACTGAACAGGATTATTTATGAATCTTGCAACTATAGGAGGACAGGATGCTCAGATCCAAGACACTTCTTTGGTCCTATGACCTACATTCGTTATGTCTAACACAGGTACGGTCTGAAAATATGCTATATATAGTGACTTTGCCTTGCAGAGCACGGGCTCTGTGCATATACTCCGAGAGCTTACAGTTCTTTTACACCAAAATCTGTTTCCTAAGCGTAGCAGTTTGCAGCAAACATAGCTATGGCAAGAATATCCTGGCTGATGCATTTGCTATTTTTTTCCACATTTAGAAATTTGGTTGTGTTTTTGGAACTTGACAGGAAATGGAAATACACAGACGTGCAAGCAGGCAGATGTTGCCAGTCTGGCAATAGAGATATGAGCAGAACAAATTCGGTGTTGAAGCGGATTTGCCACTGTGCTAATACATACCCCAGCTTCAGGAGCAGGTGGACAGAACACAGCTCAACTAAACAGCAGAACAAGTTCTGCTATACCATTCCAGCAGAATATTATGGATGCGAACACAAATCTAAGAGATCTATCTTAAAAGATAACAGCTTTATAGAACTTTGAAAGACAAAACTAAGCACAGAATTGCATCACCCTTAGTGCTAACACTAGGTACTAAAAAATTCTTTTACTATACACTGAGAATTCAGCACACGCTGAGTCATTTTATTAGAGAGTTTTCTTTGATCATTTGGAAAAAAGTACAAGAAGCTTTGAGACAACCAGAGATTTCTTTTTAATAGTCCTTCAGAAGTTGTGCGTTGTTTGTACTGTATTTATTATGGATTAAAACCAGACATTTTTAAATTATTTTGACTTTTTGTTTATTAGTTTTGGCAACACTCTGCTGTTTTTAAAAAAAGACGAAAAAAAACTTTCAAAAATCACCCATTATTAATAAGGACATTTGTATCTAGGCTACTTTTCAGACTACTAAAATGTTCCTTTTTCCAAAACAAGTAACTGGATACCTGGTACAACTCAGGTATCCCTTTCTTGTTGCAGTTTGCACCTTCCGTCCAAGTCTTCTATGTTGGCAATTCCACAGAAGGTCAAAGAGTATGAAATATGTTACCCATAAAATCAGCTTAACATTAGACGGTTGTGAAAATATGCTTGTTCTAAGGGATTTATGACTTATTGGAGAGCAACAGCTACAATGTCCCTAATCAACAGATTAAAAGGAGACTGGCAAACACCTGAGTTTTTCCTCCTATTTTTGCAGAATTAGGTCAAGGGAAAAGTTGATACTCCTCTTTCTTTATCTTGTTTTACCAGCATCTCTCTTTTTCCACACTTAAGAAACTTGGGAGTCTTTCATAGAGGATCTTTTAGAAACGTGCCAGACTTTTTCCCCTCAGCCATGCTGCACTCTCATTCCTATATACAAGCTCAGAATGCACCATCCCTGCCCACTGCTCCCTTATCTTTCTTAAGGGCTAGGTGCTCCATCATTTTACAGCTATTTTTATACAATTTACGCTTATACTCAGATTCTCAGCCAGACCATTCTGTATCCTGCATGCTATTCGTTCATCTCTTATTCCCACTGTGTTCTGTTATTTGGATGCTCCTTTATTTGTCCAAAATAAAGCCATCATTCCCTTTTCTTTTTGGTCAGATCTCCTACATGAGACGCCTACTGTGATAACAATCCCTGGTTTTCCCTTCTTTCATTTTCTTCACCATCAAGTGTTTAGAAAGTCAGCCCTGACATTTTCCTGGACACCAGCAAGCATACACGTTCCTTGTTCACAAGGAGACAGCTTCTCCCCATTCTCCTTGCCTATCATTCATGAGCAAGCTATAGCCTATTTGTACCAATCTTGCTTTTATTCTAATAAACCTTTGTATTGCTGATGAATCTTAGTCATAGACTAAGTTTTTCAGTCCTTCTTTTTTCTTTCCCAAAATCACTGACTTTTTTTTCACTTCTCGGATGATGAGCAAACCGTTCCCTCTCTTTTTTCCATGACCCTAGAGTAACTCCCACCTACTCACAGACAAAATAGCCCATTGAGGAAGTCATCTTCTGTTTTAAACTTACCAGACTCTGTCCTACAGAGGGATCGGGTAACACACTCCAGAATCCTCCAGATGGTTCTAAGCAATAAAAACTAATTTTGAAATAAACTTTTTTGCACCAATAATGCATACATGGCATCATGAGTCAAACTCCCATTCTTGTTTTTTTCTTCTTGTATTACCTTTTCCAAACTCAGAGAATGCCTGGTTATTTCCATTAAAGGCACAAGAGGTGTTGTACACCACAGTCAAAAAGAAGCATTAACCTACAGTTACTTCACAGGTCCTACTCTTTTTTGTTGTAGATATGTGTCCTTCTCTTCTGAAGCATGAAAACCTTGTCTAAACAGCTTTTCAACTTCACTTCACCATGGAAAGTTGAGAAATGCCAGGATGTTCCCTATCTTCTGAAATCTATGATTTCCTATCATGAAAAGCTGTGATTCACACCAAAAATACTGCACATTTTTCCCAGAAAACAGGGATTGACAGCTAGCCTGGGGGACCCATGCATTTGGCTTTACTGCCAACTAATTGGCACTACAGCCTCTTTTACCACTACAAACACAGTTTTGCCTGGTTAACCATCTTCATTGTGTGCTCTATCTGGCTGCAGGCTCCATGACTGGCGTACTTCCTGCCTATCTGTTGCCTAATTAAGTTTGCTTTGTAGTAATCCCTGCTGTCGGCTGTTTTCCTGGCTCACGAGTTGGCTCCTAACCTGACTGTCGGCCAAATCTCTTAGAACTGGGCCTTGCTCATAGATTGGTTCTGTGATCTTTCCGTTTCCAAGAAGCTGACTTACTCAAGAGATCACACTGAAAATCATCACACCTTTCGCTTACTGCCAACGGAAACTGTTTTAAAAAGACTCTTGTTTCTGCAAAGGGCACCTCTTCTCATTTTAAGAAGCTTAAAAAAAACAATTAGTACACGGAATATTCTGAAACAATCACACTTAATTAGAAGATGGGCAAGTTTTGGGGTGAGAGGAGAGAGGTAGGAAGAAAAGGAGGTATTAAAGAGAGCTTAACCTAGAGAAAAAGGCTACTAAGACACAGTCTAGCTGGCAAATCCCATACACAAAAAATAGAGAATGTGATGGAAGGAAATGCCAATTGGGTAATTTCAAGGCAGGATATAAGATACCCCTTCTTGTCTGTTAACTGCTTGGAAAGGAAAGGCAAAGTCTTGTGCCATTTCTCAGATGTAAGAGGGCATTAATCATCTCTTTTCAACTGAGGCGTCATTGCAGGAATCATCAGACAAAATCCTACAACTTTTGTTAAGCAAAAGCCCAACTAGACATTCAGATGTTCCAAAGACTCATGTTAACATTTGCTTTTCCTGTCCCGGGCAGGACACCAGAGTTTCTCTTCCTACAGGAATTCTTAGTTGTCTTTCTGACTGCAAGGTGAAGTGGCTGATAGAAAACAATTTTAAGAACATTTACAACTCTTCACCTACTGTGAATAAACGAATCAACAAGAGAAACTGAAGGATCGATGTTAGCCCTGTTCTAAGGAGTTATATGGCAAGTAAAACACCACAGATTCGTCAAACACTCCGTTCTATAGCCAAGAAAGACTTAACAATTTTTATAAAGAAAAAATTTGGATATGGGGATGTTTTTACTCTCCAGTATTTAGGAAGCCAGGGCGGGGGGGGTGTTACTAGGAAACTGTTGTTGAACTCTCTGGTTTGTCCATATGGATCAAATCTGTAGCACAACTTGTCATTTTTGGTCTTGGAGAAAGTGCCACAGATACAAAGCTAGAACAGAAGGCCAGTCATGGCAAGGCTCCAAAGAGGGAGGGAGAAGGCTAGTCTGGTTCTGTCTTCCCATCTGTCTACACACATAAAATGAAATCAGTGGGAGTGATGGCATTGGCTTCAAGGGGAACAGTACTTTACTCACCCAGATTACCAATGGTAGCTGTGGCAGCTTGTATAAGCAAGAAATTACAAAGCATCTATTCCCAGGGCAACATGCCAGCACCCTCAGCTCACAATGCCGGCATCAGAACAGAGAGAATCATGGTTTACTACGTCTTCAGACGAGGAGGACTTATCACAGTACACAGCAGAGCAATCTGACTCTGCCACCAGCTGACCATGTGACTTTCAGTAGTCATCTCAGCTTAAATCCATACCAGTAACACCTCACTTCTGAGAAGCTCAATTTGAGAAAACCAGAGACTTTTTTCAGGCTGGAAAGGTGAAATAGAAAAGACATTCACTTGGTATACTGAGACTACATAACTTCTTCTCAAGCTAAGACAACTCACAGCATTGTAGAACACAGCAAGGAGCTTTTTAAATGCTCCATTTGCTCCCAAAACACTGGAAATACTTTAAAATCCTGGGTTACAACTCACATGAAGCACAATTACTTGAACAGTGACAGATACTTCTTTGCTGGGCTTTTCCAAGCCATCTGGAAATGCTCTATGGAGAGCAGTTTGAGGACCCATGTTCTGGTTGATTTCAAAAGTAAACACAGGTCCCCACTGCAATTACAAAATCTGTTGCCCTTGCAGGCAGATTTAGAAACAGTTTCAGGTCACAGAGTCACCTCAGCCACCCTGGTGATACAGCAATGCTACGGTTTCTGGTTAGTTTCGAAAGCTGTGGAAATCTTCTTACTGGGATACGTTTCCTAGAACATATTTAGCCTCATTTAGTGCACACGTCCTTTCGGCCAAACTGCAAAACAAAACATGGAAACATGATTTGCTACCAGAAAGTCCTCGGTTAGCCTGCTTAAATACAGTTGTTCATCATTACTGAATTCTATGACGTCTGTAAGTAAGATAAGACGGGTGCCTGTCCCCTCGAGAAGTCTTCACAAATGTACTTGAGATTATGAGAGATGATGTAAGACTGTACATATGAACAGGTTTGGTCGCGATACCCAGCATAAGGGATACTTTCAAATGCAATGAGATCTGTTTTATTTATGTTGGTTTAGTTAGCATATGGTGTGGTTCTCATTAGAGGGCTAAGCTTAATGTATTTAGGTTGGGTCAGGAGGACATGTACAATAATTGCTTAATGCTGCATTTGGCACAGCTAGTTTTATTACTTCAAAAAAACAAAAAAAAATCTTGGCAGTTGTTAAAAAAGCAGCTGGCACGTAAGTTGTTTGACTTAACTATTACCTCATTTTCTCTCAAAATATTGCCAAAACTTCTTAATGACAGTGAACAGATGGTCAAAAATTTTCAATGTTATAGATAATCCTCTTCCCAAATCAAATGATGGCATTTTATTTGTTTAATCAGAAGGAGATTGAACAAGAATTAGACATAATTTACATATATTCCATGACCAGTATTTACTAAGGGTGAAAGTACTGCAATATTGTCAAAACTGCAACACATCAAAATAACTTAAAACGAAGTATAGCTCTTACATTCACATTTGGAGGAGAAGGGTCTGGTTGCTAGCTGATTGCTAGTGCTCAGAAGCCTTGGTAGACAGCAGCCTGCCTGCCTTCCTAAGCTGCTGTGCACACTCAGTTATGCTACAGTCAGTCCACCTTAGAGTTCAACCTAAGATATCACACAATCAGGTGGTAGAGAAAGAAGGATGAGGAAAGGAGAGAAATTGCACAGGCTGATGAAGTCTCTTACGTGAGGTAGACATATGCAAAAGTCCAAACTCTTTCATCTTCAGACACGACTAAAAGACAATAAAAAGACACACAGAGATGAAACACAGAAAAGCAGGTCGGGACAATAGTTTATAAGCAGTATTTCCAGACACCAGTCAGAAAGGAGACTATAGCTTCTTCTGCTGTACCCAGAAGAAAGTGACATGAATTGTTGATGTGTAGACAGGAAGGAAACGGAGTTAGAGATATTGTAGAGAATGTCAGAAATCGGTTATAACCTGGCAGGAAGAGACAAGTCAAGGATGGCATCTAAGACAGCTGATTGACTGAAAAGATGCTGGTGTTGACAACAGCAAAGAGAACAGGAGGAAAAGGAGGACTTACTGTTGCATCTAAGGTAACAGTGAGACATTTGTAGGGACATTTGTACAGGTCTGGTGGGACATACAGCTGATGGCAGAGGGAAAGAAAAGGAAAACAACTCACTCTATTGAGACAGCGAATGGATAAATAGAAAAACAGAAGAGAGGAATTGTGAAAGCCAAAGGAGGGAAAAGTACTGAGGCCTAGGACGTCTACCAGATCCGAGCACCTCAGGTTTGGATACAAGACTTTAACAAAGAATTTTCAGGGACCACAATGCAGTAGTTGGACTGGAGGTGGCCTACAATGCAAGTGGAAAGGAAGAACCTACAATAACAGTTGGAGAAGCCTGGAGGTGAAATTAGAAGTTATGGCAAAACATACATGTAGTCTAGTCCAAACTTTTGGGCTCTTTTGCAACAGGAAAAAATAAGTGGCTGTACTTTTCTAGGAGGAAGGATCCTGGAGAGAAATCTTTGGGTTTAGGTAACAAGGAGAGAAAGCCAGGAAGCACAGCTTCACAGATTGTTTTAAAATGGATGATGAACTCACTCTAGAATTAAGCAACATTTCGTTCCCACCCGAATTATCTAAGCTCCTTTTCTGAGCTCACACTAACTAGAGAACTGATTCCATGTTCCTGTATATGAATTTAGTGGTATTTGCTACTGTGTACTGTCTTGCTTGACCAAGCTTAAACATATTACAAGAACCAGCGATTACAGCCACTGTTAAATGGCCAACATTTCTCAAGAACTACTATAATGTAATAATCCCTCCTTCTCTTGGATGTGAAAAGATTATAAAAATAACTGTATGTCCCAGTTTCAGCTGGGATAGAGTTAATTTTCTTCCTAGCAGCTGGTACAGTGCTGTGTTTTGGATTTAGTGTGAGAATGATGTTGATAACATGCTGATGTTTTAGTTGTTGCTAAGTAGCACTTATCTTAAGTCAAGGACTTTTCAGTTTCCCATGCTCTGCCAGCAAGCAGGTGTGCAAGAAGCTGGGAGGGAGCACGGCCAGGGCAGCTGCCCTGAACTAGCCCAAGGGGTATTCCATACCATGGAACGTCATGCCCAGTATATAAACAGGGGGGAGTTGGCCGGGACGCGTGGATCGTGGCTCTGGCATCGGTCAGCGGGTGGTGAGCAATTGCACTGTGCATCACTGGGTTTTGGGGTTTTTTTTTCTCCCCCCCCCTTCTTTTTTTATTATATTCTTTTTCATTACTATTATTATTATATTATTTCATTATTATTATGGTTAGTATTATATTTTACTTTAGTTATGAAACCATTCTTATCTCAACCCACAAGTTTTACCTTCTTTCCCGATTCTCCTCCCCATCCCACTGGGAGTGGGGGGGGGGAGTGAGGGAGCAGCTGCGTGGTGCTTAGCTCCTTACTGGGGTTAAACCACAACACTATATAATGATCCCAGTGTTATCGCTATCAGGCTGATTATCCACGGTTAGTACACTAAGACAACATTTAGAACCGGTCATATCTTGGCACTGTCAGTTTGAAGGAAATGTCAACATCTCATATTCTGGTTCGATTTTAATTGGTATGGCGGACCAATCTGCAGGCCACAGATATCAAAATGGCGTCACTATGTCTTACAGTGCTTGTCAAGCCAGGTTTCCAGTAGGAAACCACACAGAAACAGAGAGAAGTTTGAACCAACAGCTTAACAGAATTTTGTCTCCAGCAAATATGTTTGTACAAAACACTTCTGCAAAAAAAATTCATTTTGTTGAGTCGACACCTCCAAAGAAATTGTGTTTCATCAGGAAATCCCTAAACTCTTCCAATTAGAGTGTTTAACCAGCCAAAGCAGAATTCAGCAAACATTATTTAAAAATACAAGTTGTAATTATTACAATTTCATAGCAAAGAAATGTCAACCAATCTTCAACTAATTATCACAAGAGAGGCACTTTGTACACCCAGTATTAAGTTGAGAGGATTAGCTCCAGACAAAAGTTAATCTAAGAACTCTTGCCAATGCGACATTAGTTTATGCTAGATAACAATTAGATTAAATCATCCAAAGTTCTGACCTCAGGTTACGCTGTTCAGTGCATGGATGTTGGGGATCTGTCTATCTTTTCTAGCTTGTTTGATCTGCAGCAATTCTATCAAAAATTCTTTGATCGCCCACAGATAATTTACACTACATTTACTATCATCATTTTAACTTCAGAGAAAACCTGTGGAATCTCATGTATCTCTGGGTACACTAGCCTTTAATTCAGACAGCGACTGCATTTTTGAGCAAAATCTCTCAATGTTACTCAATCCCTCCTACTTACTGTGCTTTGCTTCACATTGCAGTGTAGTCTTGGAGTACATACATAGGATTTCTTTTGAGTGAGGCTAAGTCAGGAGATGGGCTCCACGGCATACCTGATGCACTCCAGTGGTCCTTCACTTCATGGGACCAGACTCGATTCAGTGTAAAATGTCCCCCATGTCCTCAGAACCAACTGCCTCATTCTACAGATACACTCTTTTCCAACCACACCAGTTGCTAGAAATAGCCTCTGCGTGGATTTTTTTCTGAGACAGGAAAGAGGTTCTGTAATGCCATTAATAGCTTTCTAATTGATCATATCATTATATTTTAATGGGCTTTAAAGAACACGATGCGTAAGAAATATATACATTATTTGACATATCACATATCACAGGAAAAAATGAAATACAATTGGTAACATCAAGTTGTCCCAATTTACAGCAATTCTAAGCTGTAAAAGCCGTCTGGGACACAATCTCTGCTGAGTAATTTGTGGAGCCTTGGAAACAATTTCTAAATTTTTTTTTTCCTTGAAACTCTTTTTTTGGTGGAGGAGGTGAGGACAGGACTTAGACAGAATGAAAAAATGAAAGATTAGTATCAGCTGAAGAGCTCCAGCACATGTTGAGCAAAGTTTAAAACAAAGCCTAATATTGTTATAAATTCCAAGATAAGTGAACAGGCATCAGGAGAAGGTATACATGCAACAAGGACTGTGTCTGCTAGTTTATCTTTGTGAGTGTTTGAAAGTAGATGACAGTATATAAAAACAAAAAAGCCAACACTATCATAAACAAATGCAAAATGAGCTGCAAAGATGAAATGGTGCAGGCCGTCTACTATTTAGTGCTTCTTGAAACCCTGCAAATAGGGAAAATGCCCTGCTGGTTACTGCTGACTTATCTGCAGTGCATTTCTTAGCAAGACAGCCACCAATACAGCATGAAATTTTCAAAGGGCATTATCCCTGCCCATAAACTGTGGATCAACCCATGAGAAAGGGGAGTGAAAACCAATTTTTTTAAACACAATAATTTCTTCCGACAGTCCCAAAAATCTTCTAGCTGTAGAGCACTCACCTGCACTGGAACTATACATACCAGAAATCCAGCCTTTCACTAGATAGAGACTAGCATCAGAATTTACGTTCAGTTCCTCACATTATAATCTAATACAGTTGCTTTTTCCACCTCCCCTCTTGTGCTTCATAGTTTAATACAAAGCACTTTTTCTACCCATCAGTTGTTGTTCTGAAAGAGGACTGTATGTAAGACTTGTATGCAGAAGTGGGTTCAATAAGAGTAAGTTTGTGTTCAGACTGCCTCCCTTCCCAAAAAGATTGCATGCACCAGGGCCCATTTGGGTACCTCCACTATCACAGCAGTCTTCCTTTTAAAATTGCCTTGTTGTACTAGTTTGATAGCTAGGACCTCAGCTGGCCAGAAGAACAGGAGTAGGGACACAGAGATTTAGAAGTCCCACACATTCACCTAGAGACTCCAGCTGTAGGCAGGGGCTTTCATATTCTCTGTGATGCTACCTGGCATTTTCTTTGCAGAGCAGTATGTTAGATTTCATATTAAAGTCAGTATAAGTTCTAACAATGCAGTTTAGGGGAACTGAACAACCATATCCAAAATTCCTAGATTTATAACTGGCCAAAATCAGTTCTCCTGCTATTACATTTACTCTTAAACTGTCATATGACATGTAAGCTTAACTAGGTATCTTCTTGTGCACTTAAGTAGTAAGAGCCACAAACTCAGTTTAATCTTTTCATTTCTCTGAGAAAACCTCCAGAAACGGTCCTAGCTGGGACCTTTCAGTGAAGGTAACACTTCTCCACTAAGAACTGGACTTCTGCACAAATGACTGGACTGTTACCCATGAACCTTTATAAGATAAGAACTGATAAAAAGGGGAGAATGGCTGCAACGTGGCCAGGAGTTTTGCCATTGAATTACATAGAGCCAGGCTTTTCATTAAATTATCATTAGATACAAGGACCAGTTCTGAATCACTGGCTAAGATGAAGGATGCTTCCATAACAGATGTTTTCTTGTGCATGCTGCATAGTAAATTGGATCACATTAAACTTCACCAAACAGCTAGCATTATGGCTTTTCAAAGTTAATGCAAGCCATTGGGACAGCTAACAGAAATGAAATTTTGCTCTTGTAGATGTGCCTTACCACTCTGCTAGAAGAACTCCCTAAGTGGCTGCTAGACAAACACTGTACCACCCTTTCTTCTAAAAAGAATCTCAATCTATTCCACAAAGAGCTGACTCGCTTTATAGAGATTAGTCTTCTGCCAAGCTCCATCTTAAAGATAAGGAGGTTATACTTGTTTTCTTTTTTTTTTTCTTTTAATATATCTTGCACTAACAGTCTAGAGCAAAAACAAGAACATGGGGACATGGGGGTTCTACATGCCTACATCCCATTTCTAAAAATATCTTTCACTAATCAGGCAGTGGGTCTTAGGCACTTTTGACATTTTTATTGCCTAAATAAATTTTTTAAAGTATCTAGTCAGAAACAAGTTCATCACAGCTTGATCTGATCAGAAGTGCACCCAGGGAGGAGGACATTTAAGGACACTGCCTATATTATTTTCACTGAGCTGTCAGCTTATTGTCATTTTTCTTGTGCTTTTTAGCTATTTCTTTCTTTTTAAAAGAAAGCTTAGCTTTATTCTGATCTGGTTAATTGCGCAAAATTGACAGCTGAAACATTTTTTTAAACAAAATATGGATTCAGGGCATTGGCAAAGTCCCATCTCCCATTTGCCTGTTCTGAACTTAAAGGTTTTGCAGCAATGGAGGAGAAGCTAGGCAGGAAGCCAAGGAATTAGCCTCAGGCTGTACAGTCTCCTCCAAGAAACAAGCTGTGCTGTAGGATACATAATCACACCATCCCCTTTCCCAATTCAGCCAGTCACCTCCTTATCCTCTGGCATGGCAGGACTCCAGTAGCTGCCTGCAGATGTCCAAGAAGGTGTCAGCAGGGCTCAGTATGGCTTGATGGAAGTAGTGTTGTAAAAGGGAAAGATTACCACTTCTAGCAGACAGTTTACTCCATGGACAGGTCTCACTAGGATGGAACACGTGTTTGAAGGACTGAAAATGCCTACCGATACAGGTCACATAAGAAACAAGCTAAAAGCCAAATGAGTTCTCAGGTCAGCAATGAAAACAGCCTAAAATCTTTGTGACATCTTAACAAAAGAGATGCCAAGAGCTCAAACTGCAAGGTCAACAGTGTTGTGGCCAGTTCAAACAATCAAGTTGAACCCCAGGAATGTAAAGAGACAAAAGAATGATGCTCACTGCTATCTAAAGGTCAAAGCATTTACAGGATATTGTGTTCCAGAACCAAACTAGGTCTGTCCCTTACTGTATCTAATCACTAAAGGTGTTGAGCAATTGGCTTTAGCTCATATTCTAGGTTATGTTGAGAACTTCCTTGCAAAGTTCTTCTGCTTATCTGTTTAGACATGTTTTCACCTTGCCACACAATGACTTGAAAGAATTTTTATAGTTCCAGAGCAAACACATCATCAGTTATCAATTAAGAATTCATGCTCAAGTCTGTCTGCAACTGGGGAAACATTTAAACCCATGCTGACAATCATTTCTAAATAGCAACTTTTTCCTAAGCTCAGTCCTAGAAAGTGATGCCTTGAATTTACCCATACTGTATCACTGAAATACACAGGAAAAAAAAAATCAGGATTGCTAGTGTTTAAATAAGACTTAATTTCTTTTGTTTTCCCTCAGAGGATGACTTTTCAATATGATTTCAGCAAGAATAACTGCTTTATTAAACAAGACAGCTAGTATTATTTCCCTTCTCCTTAAGCCTTCCAAGTTAATTCTTCAAGTACCTACAATGCAGCTCTTTCCTCCTTTCATCTCCGTAAGCAAAATCTATAAGATTCATTTTGATACGTGCCAAAATACTTTAAAGACTTTAAGAGAAAGTATTAAGTAGATGGTGTCTGGACAAAAATTAACATTGTAATTGAAGGCAGAGTGAAGTCAGCAGCTCTGCATTACCCTAAGATAGGAAATAACCAGCTGCATTAAGATGAAAGTTATAACCTTTTCATACAATCAAAAGAAATTAAACATTTTTACAGAAAACTTGCTTAAACATTTGGTTGCTTCAAACACAGACTTCAGAGAGGTCTTTAGCTAAACAAAAGACTTTCTCAAAGGGAAATGCTTAGATTCATTCAGAGTTATTGTTCCTTCACAAACAAATACCAAAGTCAAAAACACTTCCACAAACAAACAGAAGCTATTACAGTAAGGACTGGGGAAAATCTGTACTGGAAGCCCACACTAGCTTGATTTTCCTTTTTAATTGTTGTAATCTACTTAAAAACCATCTGACTTTTTTGAACTAGGGCTCAGATCACATAAAGAAATGAGATTCCATTGAAGACTCCCTGCAAAGCTAGCAATTTGTAAACCTTTAGAACAGCTTTTGAAATCTTGGCCAGGGACATGAAATGTAGCTGGTCGTCATCATTTCTCTTGTTTCATGAGGTCATTAGATTGAGAATTACACATATTAACCTGGGGTTTGTTTATTTATTTATTTATAAAAAGATTTATAAGAGACACAAGGACTAGTTGTATTACTGAAAACAAACTTACCCGCGCACCCTTCTCTGGAAAACATTTGCATCCAACGCTGCAATCGCGGCCCCCACATGGCCCACTGTAAGACTTCTTTCCACCCTATTGAAAAAAAAAAAGGAAAGAAGAAAATTGAATTTCATAACTATTTGTCAGCTGAAGATATTCTTCAATTAAAATGCTTTGTTTCAGCTCTTTTCACCTACATTACATTTGTCGTGTGAATTTGCTGGGAAATAAGTGGCAAAATGTAGTCACCAAACAGACAGAAAAAGTTGGTTTAGAAATCCTTTGAGGACAAGTGAATTTACACAAGTTGGTGCTATTCTGCAAGGTGATGAGTGCTTTCTAGGGCTACCAAAACCCACAAAACTAAATGATGTTTTGAGATACTCAGTATGCTATTAGACTAGGATCACAATCAATAATTAGAACTTGTGCCTCAGCCATCCTACTTACCCAAGTATCTCTACCTCAGTGAGAACTACCAAGACAAATTTAACTTTGTGATCCTTGCACATTTCCAAAAGCAAGAAGCTGCACCCCCTGAGCCACAAGAAGAGAGAAACTCCTCGATGAGAGAAGGTGGCATTTTTAACTAAGAATAGATGTGCAAGGAAGACAATAGGAAATCACCGTGGATTTGGATTTAATCTGAAAATATATTCTGAATTTGCTGCACTAGCATTAGTTATTTCAAGGATAATTACAATATTTATGTAAATCTGAAGTCCCTATATCACGAACTTAATTCCCAGCTAATACAGATTGTGACAGTACGTGAAAGTCAACTACATGAGTTTAGTTTAGAGAGTTTGACCCACACTCAACAGGCTTGAAATACTGGGCTGCCAAAAGCCCTGCAACACTACTGACAACACCATAATAGTCCTGGAAAAAAGTTCAATTTAGCGTTGTAATTTAGCCACTCACTAACACCACCCGTCTCTAAGGAAACCGTCTTTCACCGTCAAGTGTGCTCAGGTACAGTCCCTAGGTTTTGGAACTATGAATGGAATAAACATTTAAGCTCCTCATATCAAGTTGACCAAACTAAGTGCTGAAACAAGTTCAGACTGGAACTGAACATTTCCTTACTAAAAGCATTCACAGAAAATATTTTTAGCCTTTAAAATTTCCTGACATCTGTCGGTGAGGAACGTGAAAAATGAAAGGCAATTCATGCAAGTTTCTCATGTACTTTTGAACTTCTTTGCATCAGCTTTCTCAAAGAAAGTAACTAGTCTGACATCACTTGATAAGTTTTCTGCTAAAGGTAAATAAAAAACCCTCTATACACCCTGACGTTTGCACCATTTTGCTAAATTAAACACCTCCGGTTTTAAGGCAGCGTCGAATGAATACGTACCTCCCACATGAACCTCCCATACTTCCCTAGCCTGAAGGGAGCATTATCTCTTGCTGCAAAATAGTCATAACAACCTTCAAGCAATTCTAAGAGGCATCAAGTATAAAAAACCCAACCAAACAGTACTTTTGCAGACTTTTTGGCAGTTTTGTTCAGATGAGACCCCAT
Organism: Gymnogyps californianus; assembly: GCF_018139145.2. Taxonomy (NCBI): domain Eukaryota; kingdom Metazoa; phylum Chordata; class Aves; order Accipitriformes; family Cathartidae; genus Gymnogyps; species Gymnogyps californianus. The sequence goes on from NC_059479.1 coordinate 20,359,113, forward strand.
TAGATATGGGGCTTTTGGACTACTCATTAACATCCTATGGTAGGATCTAACACAATACTTGAGCAGAACAGAGAGAGTGATACATTGCAAGAGAGGCACCGTAACTGGAAACACAATGCAGGCGATTCTGACCGTAGGCAGCAGGAAATAAAAGTAAGGTTAATGCAGTAAAGATAAAAAAAAAAAAAAAAACCAAAACAAACCAAAGAGGAGCAGAAAAATTGTATCCAGAGGTTATATAATAGACTCTAAGAGCATCTCCAAACTGTCTGCTCAGATAAGGAATGATCAGCATGAACTTGAGTCTGCAATGTACACTGGCAAGGGCTCAGTACATAAAAACTGGTCCCTGTCTTAACAGATACACTGCTGAGAGGTCATTTCTGACCATAAGCATTACTAAGACTTTAGGATCTGGTTCTAAGAAGACTTAAGAGTGAATTGCACCAAGACACACCTTTTGCCATGATTACATGCAGTGGAAATTTGGACTCTTTGCTAGCCAATGTATATCTCTATTCCTGACACTTAACCTTACATTTACACTGTTAGTAGGTAGCTTTATGCCTCCAGGGAATCAGATTATGCCTTCCCAGACATTTATTCAACCTTAAATTCTTCACAGATTTCAACTTTCAATTAATTTTTTCTCCAGATTATTCTTTGCTCCAACAGTCATTTGCATGAGCCTTTAGGTCCTATGGTTCTGTCAATTCTGCTTGCCTCCTAAGAGTGAGTAATGGCAAAGAAACTCTATTTCATCACAGGTCTGGATTCCTCTAAGGTCACTGCCTTGCAACAGTTGCTGTCTCAGAGCACTGAAGCTCCCCTTGTTAGAAATCCCCCATCTCTGGTGGCAACCAGGTCCTTCCCAGTGGCAGAGGACTGGACAAAAAGCAATAATTCTTTCCACCCCCGCTGCTCACGCTACTCCCCACAGTGCTGTGGTTAGCAAATATGGTTCTAGTCAAAATCCCACTGAAGTCAAAAGAAATCGTTCCATTGAATATATTGGGAGCTGGATCAAACTCTCACTGAGGTTCATTAAAAACTGAAAATATGTCCCTATATTGTGTAAAATTGTGTTCACAATGTATTTCTAGGTTCCTTTTCACAGCGTGAGGAGTCACTTTGCTCACTTGTGAATGAAAGCATTTGGAAAGGAAGCAAACCAAAGCCACTTGGCTCCCAACCAGGTGTTACATGTCCTAAGTATTTTATTTAGGGGAAGTAGCTGACATCAGACACTCCAAGGCTACTTAAATAGCAAACAGCCATGTGCATAAAATTTATGAATACAAGTCTAAAGGCTGCATATAAGATTCTAGACCACAGTGTTCTCTTCTGAAAAGGTTTAATACATTTTTCCATTCAAATGTATGAATGCATAGGTCATTCGAACATTTATAGATCGGAATCTGAACGTATAAGCATAGGCCCTTCATACTTGTTCTGTGTATGTATTCAAGGAAGAGATTTTTCCAACTGCTCTGAGATATATTTCAGATTGATGAATACGGTTCCTCAGAAACAATAAGAATTAAAGAAATAAGGGTACTAGTTATAGTGGTAAGTGCCACCATTATAACAGAAATGAATTAAACTATTTTAATTTTACTGACCAGAAGTAGACCAAGGTTTTCAAAGCAGAAAACATAAAAGAGTAGCACTGTTAAAAAAATACATTCTCTGAGATTTAAGTAGCCATAATATAAACTGAGTAAATTTTTTCCCCAAGACTTACTTCCAGTAACTTCCCAACTCCAGTTAAGGACTGCTCCAGTCCAGAGCAAAGTCCTAACAAGAAACTTCATAATCAAAAGCTGGAAATGGAGCATAACGAAAACTTCTGGAATCTTCAAATAAACATCTTTCATATAGTTCAGGATCCTATTATCTGCTGATGACTAATAAGGAAATTATATTTACAGTACCAGACATTCAGACACTCTTGTAAAATTTCACAGCGAAAAAACTAGCGAAACATAATATCTCTATTTACTTCATGAGCTATGTAATGCTGCTGTGTTAACCTTACTCTTTTTAGCCTTCATGGCTTTTAGGAATTAAATTCATAATAACATTTTCTTTGTCTATCATTCTTTTAGTTGTTATATTACAGAATTTAGAGCCCAATTCTGAAAATGCTTATCCACATGTTCAATTCCTTCCTCTGAAATCAGCAGATTCTACTTTCCTATGCATGTGTTAATATGTAGTTGCCTTACTGACATGAAAGAACTTCTTCAAGGCTAAAAATCCTTGAAAAAAATTATGAACCAGGAACCACAGCAATCTCTGCACCCAGAAATGGCAGTGTGACCCATCAAAGATAGCATAACGTGATGCAGCAAATGGATTCAGTAATTCTTCCTAATACAAGGTGTCACAGAGCAGAAATAAACTGACAGCCTTGCCAGTTAGATTGTATGAAAACAGTTGCTGGGATTTGTTTGGCAGTGAAATATTGAACAGGTGAGAATAAAATTAATCACGTCAGCAAAACATCAGATAAAATTAAAATACAAACACATTTTTCCCATGAAGAATATCAAGTGCCTGAACTCATTTCAACATTTCTGTTAGTGAGGTTCCCCAAACCTTGACTTGTCCTGTCTGCTCAGGTTTTTTTAATAGTATTAAGAGCAATGTCAAGCCTAGGAACTAATAATATGAATTTTTTTTCAAACTGGGGGGTGGGTAATCCATGGGAAGCAGCAGATGAAGAGAAAGTCCTGAGTAACTACCAAACAGAAGGATGATACAAGCCTCTGAGCAAACTGCCTCATCTGACATGTCCCAGGAACTCATCTTTTTCAGGCCACATCATCATACTGCCTCACAGCTGTACACCCATCCCAGAGAAAAAGTGACTACAGAGATATTGATGACATGGTACAAGCATGAGTAGAATTCTAGCTGGAATACAGTGCACAGGTTTTGTCACTTACTTTCAAGAAAGATGAACTCTGCACAGGCACAGAGCTTGAAAATCTCCCTGATTATAAATGCATGATTTAAAAGCCTTCCTGCTACAGAGCATGATTTATTTGGGCCAGCAAAACGAAGACTTGGAGGTGATACAATGGCCATCTATACGTTCATCAGAAAGGTAAATGCCAGAGAAGTGAACAAACTTTATTTAAACAATTTTCTGGATACCAGCCTGCTGCTTAGGAGCATTTTACGCCTCTGACAGTCAGTAACTGAGAAGGTATGTTAACAGGAAGATCTCTTTGTGGTAAGAGTATATAAACGTCCTGGTTTGGGCTGGGATAGAGTTAATTTTCTTCCTAGTAGCTGGTACAGTGTGTTTTGGATTTAGTGTGAGAATAATGTTGATAACACACTGATGTTTTAGGATAAGCGCTACTTAGCAACAACTAAGTTAAGGATTTTTCAGTTTCCCATGCTCTGCCAGCAAGCAGGTGTGCAAGAAGCTGGGAGGGAGCATGGCCAGGGCAGCTGACCCGAACTAGCCAAAGGGGTATTCCATACCATGGAACGTCATGCCCAGTATATAAACTGGAGGGAGTTGGCTGGGAGGGGCGGATCACTGCTCGGGCGTCAGTCAGTGGGTGGTGAGCAATTGCACTGTGCATCACTTTTATTTTCTTGGGGTTTATTTCTCTCTCTTTTTTTTTTTTTATATTCCTCTTCATTACAATTATTATTATAATATTATTACTAGTTAGTATTATATTTTATTTTACTTTAGTTCTTAAACTGCTCTTATCTCAACCCACGAGTTTTACTTTTTTTTGATTGTCCTCCCCATCCCACTGGGAGAGGGGAGGAGCAAGGGAGAGGCTGCGTGGTGCGTAGTCGCTGGCTGGGGTTAAACCACGACAATAAACCAGCACTATGGGTGACTGTCAGGGACAGAACACTGGGTTGTCTTATACTAACTAGTTAGAGGAAACGACAATGCTGGCACAAGAGCAAGTATGTATAAGCTTCCATAAATATATGCAGGAGAAATTAAGTTTTTAAGCAGAGGGCAACATCCTTCCAGTTATAAAGGCAAAATACTTAACAACTTTGATGAACTTGTAATCCCTTTCAATGGAGATTGATACGACACAGTGGCCAGCCACAGCATGAGACAGGACTCAGTGACTACCACTATTCCTTTGTTGCTAAAGCATTTCATGCCAAAGCATCACCTTCCAGCCGTTAGCACCAAAAGTCTCTAGAAGGCAAAGCAGTGAAAAAAAAAATTGACCTCATGAAATAAAAATTGGTGGAAACTGTCCTACAAATTTCTCCTATGATTTGCTACATTAAAATCTGGTGTAAAATTGTGACAAGCCTGGAAAAGTATTTTTCGTTGACTCTAACAAGATTAGAGTGTAAAAAACACACACTGAATCTGCAGAGTTTAAATAGTAACTCATAAACCACACGTAAAGCCAGACTTTAAGCCCTTCTCTCGTCCTGAGTACCACCTTATTCTTCTTATAGTCGCATGGAAATGATTGGCCTCCAAACACTACAGCAGTAAGAATGTCACATACTGGTTATTCGATGTCACCAGATTTGAATCTGGCTCTGAACAGCTCTGTCTCCTGATATTTTTCAGTTTTGTTGATAGGATTACACAAAGCTGTAGATACTTTTTTCTGAATAGTCTATCAGTCGATGAACATGTAGTTAAAACCAGACAGTTTATTTACAGCTTACATGAGCAAGGACACAACACAAAGCCACAAGCTTATCTTTTACTGCACAAAAGGTCTTTCAAATGGAGCTATTAAATGTGAATTTGTAGCTAAGATACTAATTCATTTTAGGGTTCACTGACTTCTTCGGTTAACCAATGTCCTCAAATATTTTCATTCATTTCATAGAGCTGGCAACCATCTTAACTGGCAGCTGAGACTAAATGATAGTTACTAATAGAACCAACCCTCCTCCAATTCAAATGGCACATGAGGTTACAAAACTTAGAGGAAATCCTGTCCTAGAGAAACTAGTGGCAAATTCCAACTGAAGCAAATTTCATCTCATACCTATTCCCTGCTTTCATTCCTGCCAGTGAGACAGGAGTGCTGTTCCATTGAAAAAAATCGATTTAAAACAAAACAAAATAAATGCTAAAGGTCAATTCTTCCACTTTATACGCACAGTAAAAATGAACTGATATCTTTCAAATTATAGAAGGATTGCCTGACTCATTTTTTGAGGAAACATGCATTTCTTATCCGTTGGATGGAATGTGGAGATAGAGTTTGCAGACTTCTTATTCACTGAAGTAATTTTCACTCATACTAATGATGTCATCAATTTCTGTGAAGGGAAACATTCTCCCAGTAAAGGATTTCCAGAGTACAAATTTGCCTATGACAGCTGCCAAGTATAATATTTATTATATTTGGGGCATACAAATGGCCACAGACCTCATTACACGTTAGTAGGTTAGAAAATTCATAACCAGAGAACAGGTGATTACCTGGTCTGAAAATGTGAGTAATAAAATTCCCAATAGCTCCATGTGGTTTAGAAAATCAAAAGCTTTATCTTTGCAGCTACACAGAAGGAACGTTTCTTTTGTCATGTCTGCCAAGGTCTCTGTTACTGGCTGGAAAGTCATCAGCATCAGCCTCATCTATGCTTCAACCTGGTCTCCCCAGCCTGCAAGGCCTGGCAGCGCTCAGGCTTTAAGAATCCTACAGTTATTCCAGGAACCACCTGAGTGGCCAGTGCACTGGACCAGCCATTTTATATTTGAGTGATAAGCATCAATCAATTTTAAAATACTCAGTGTTACAAGTATTATAAAACACTGTACACTACCCTAATTTCTTTAAAGACTTTATCCACTCTGAGAAAGTTTCCTGATCCTTAGGATCCTGTCAGAGATCCGTGTTCTTCTAAAGCAACAACTCCATAGCCAGATCCTATTAGACCATTTACAACCTTTAATACATAACAATACAATTTTGTGTAAAAGCTTTTGTTATTTTTGTTTCTTCTGCTTGTTGAAATTCACAACGTATTTCTTAACAGATTAAATTTAGCCAGGCATAAAGAACGTGTATGTGGCTGCAGGCACTACCCACATGCAGCCAGGAAACTGAACTACTGGGAGGCATGTGCTCATTTGTTAGAGGCCATGCTCTGGATGGGAGTGCTGAAGTGCCCAGGGAAAGAAGTTTTCATTCCCTGCACCCTGTCGAGTGGGAGGAAGTTCTCTGCATTAACTTCACAATACGCCAGTGCATAGGCAGCAGAGGGATATCCATGAGATCCATTATCATGCAAATGTGGCAGTGCTAACAACAGGGAACAGCAGAATTATCGCACCCTGTTGTAGGGAAAAGTGCTTGCAGAGAACCACAGTGTCACCTCAGGGAAAAAGAAATACACGGTTAGGTGGTTGTTTTAATTTTAAAAGAAACCGCCATTGGTGGTGTTTATGCATCCCACAGCAGGTCCATTTGTATGGAAAGAGACAACATGAAACTTACATAAAAGTGAATTCTAAGACCACATTCACATATTGTTGCAGCACATAACACTGAAAAACACTAATGATATTGGCAAAGAATCTTCTTTCTTTACATTACTTTCTATCAAAGCTGGGTATATGCCAAAGGAAGAAGAAAAAACATTGCCCTAGTTCTGCAGCCACACAGAGCTATAAGCTATAGAACCTAAAGTAGTGATTCCAAAATCAGAGATAACTGTGTTATTTATATCATTTAGCACAACTATTTACCAAGTTTGTACCTGCCCAACAGCTTTATAAGCCTCACACAACTCTCTACCACAACCCTCTGGCTAAATCCAACACACGTTGCCAACTAGTGCAGATATTTATTCTATTAAAGTTGCTGAACAGATTAATATTTAGGATACTAAAACCCATGCTACCAGAGAGTTGGATATTATAAAAAGTATTGATGATGTAGTTGTAGGAGGTGGGCCTTATGATCAATACGTGTTGTGCAGTGCATGTATATGATATATAACACCATGAACCAACCCAAGCCTTTATAAAGACCACAAGCAAATCAACTAAAAGTCAGTCTTAAAAAGCCAAAATAACTCACAACAGACAATGTGCACTCTTTCATCAAACAACCTGCTTTTAGACAGCTTCTCACTTTATCCTTAAATGTCCCTGTGATACATACAAGATTTCACACAACGTTAAAGGTATGCATGTAGCTTGGAAACAAATTTTCATGAACAGCTGCATTCATTCATTGACTGAAAGGACAACCTGATTTCAGCTACCCTTCTACTTCTGACAGTATCTTGCAAAAAGCTGTGTAATAGATGAAACAAGTTGTTGGGTTTTTTTTTTTTTCAAAACCTCTCATTAGTTTTTTTTCTCCAAACAGCTGAAGTTTCCAGTGTTGTAGCCAGTTTTCAAGTCCCATTATAGATATCACCCTCTTATATTAACATGGATCTTTTAGAGCCATCTTTAAAACTGTCTCATCTTTTCTAACTGGTTGCCAAAATGGGAGCACAAACTTCAACAACTGTAAAGCATTTGCAAGCAATATAATGTTTCACTTTCAAAAAGAAATCCCAGACAATTATAATCCTGTAGAAGACTCTTCTGCAAATTCACTACGAAACTAACCATTCCCCTGTCAAACATAATCTGGATGTTTTCTTTCCTTAAAGGGGAGGAAAATCTTGTATTCAGTATATTTTCTAAGGGCATTGCTTTCCAACAACAACTAAGATTTTTCAAGCCTGCTTTTCTATACTCAACATCTACAGAGTTCTGTTGCATGAGAAGTCACTCGTTACAGACATTTTTTCTAAATGCTATAAAGTAAGGTTTTGGTTTGAATACAAAAGCTCTTCATTCAGCTGCAACAGAAATCAGGAAAATAATAACTTGAGTACCTTCATCCATTTCAACTAAAATGCTTGTCCAGAGGCTTATATAACTGAGGTGAATACAACAACTCCTTATATATAATTTTATTACCTTTCTACAGTTTTGCATTCATTCCAGATACAGCTGGGCCAGTGGACAAGCATGGGTCCTGAAAGTGACTCAGCTCCTTCATCTTGTAAACAGTTCTAACAACTAAAAATACTAGAGAAGGAAAATCTTCACCAAAAGTCAAGGCAATGCTCATAGTACTTATCAGCAAAACATGTCCCAGAAAGTAAACCAGAATGTGTCCATTTTGATTCATCCTCCAATTTTATAGACAACACAGACCACCAACTTTGGAAATATGGCAGCAATTTATTATTTGCATCTTATTTTCAAATGCATCATTCCCCAAAGCCATCTGTTAAAAAATGTTTTTGAAATGAAAGTTCCAGAGCTGACAATCAAATGTTAAATCCCAAGGAAAACATTGGTAGAAACTGGCTGCACTTTTAGTGATGCTTTTGGCAAAATGCTGATGGATTAAGAAGTGAGGGAGTGAGCTGCATCTGACCTTCCACTCCAAAGCTAACTACTAATCTCTCTCTGTATCTTTTGGATTTGAGTCAGAGGGGAAAAAAAAAAAAATCTCTGATGTAACTGCTTACTCCGATGGAGTTACACTAGGGGTCAATACAGCCTTATGTGTGGGAGACAGCTGGTATAAGGATGCTTGATCTGTCTCCTGGGGAGACAGTGAAGAGTGGGATGAGCACAGGGAAATGCATAGCTATGAACATGAGCGGAGCCTCTTAACAGAAGTGGCTTTTGAGCCATTTCTACGCTCAGACAATTTGGTCTGCAGGCTCAGCTGACTCAGCCAGCATCAAAACACTGTCTAAAGCAGAGATGGAGGCTGTAAAATGGGAGCTACAGCCGGTTAACCATCGCTGCACTTGAATAAACAACACTTGCACTGATTCTAGTCAGGTTCCTTTTCCTTTCCTATTCTGTTTGCATCCTTCAAGGTATTGTCAAAGAAGTACAACTTGTGTAACCATCCCTTCCTGAAGACATCACCAATCTTGTGCAAAAGACTACTGTTGGTTTCAATTATTTTCATGCAAGTTTCTTCCATTAAATTCTCTCCTAAGCAAAGTAAATCAACCAGTGGCCAAAGAAATAGCCAAAATTCCCCTTGTTCTGCTTTGTTTCAACTTTGTGCACATACAGTACACATAACAGTATTCTGAATCTCTTTATTAACTACTTCAACTTATTTCCCTAATGAAAACATGACCTTCCTAATAGCAAGGCTCCACATTGCTATACACTGTTAAACATACAGTGAAAAAAACATTGAAAGACTCGATTCCACAATGCACTAAGATCCATGCTTAATTCTGATTACTTCAATGAGACCAAAGAACATAGCTGAATGCCTTGCTAAACAGAAATCAACTTAGGCACGTGCTGGCTTTGCTCAGTGGAGGCCTCAGAAACGGCCCTCAGGATATCTACCTGAGCACAGAGCAATCCTGCAAAAAAACAAGAGTGCGGGTTACCTCTCTCCTTGCACAAAAGATGAGAGCCTCCTCGATTTGCCTCAGCTCCCACAAAGGTTGCCCTCTGACCAAAGCAGTACAACTGCCTGCCCTTCCCTGTTAGGGATGGCTCTGAACATGACATGGAAAGAAAAAACAAATTGCACTATTCCCTCTTCAGGAATAATCAAATTGAGAAAGATGAAAATACCTTTACTAGCATAACAGAAGCAGTGTTACTCCAAAACACAGGGAGGGAAGTGTGTGAAACTCTTTTATCTGACACTTTTATTTTAAATAAATATGCCATGTAGCTTTTAGCTGGAATGTGGCACACGTTTTTTGAGATTAGCCCAAAGGACAAAATAAGCTGTTTGGAATATTCCAGATTCCTTCCTTGTCAGGATTAGGAAAAGGTTGCCCTCAACACTGAATACCCAAGTACACACATTTCCATAGACATTGAAAATACCTAGACAGCTACTTTTCTCCACAGCAAAGTGACAAAAATAATCCAGATTTAGCCATAGCCATTTTTATGCCACTAGTATTTCCAGAGTACATACGCAGAAAACCTCCTGTATCCCTCCCCATGACATGGTACATGATAAAAATGCCTAGGACTACTTCAACAACCACATTATTTTGACAAATAATTCTTATTATACAAAAATCCATATTTTGGGGAGGGAATACAAGCACTCCTGTTAATAACTGCAGTAGGGATCCCAAATCTGAACTAAACAGTCTCACACAATGCCTTGCACTCAAATTGCTTGTCACATTATCAATAGACACTGATTAAGAAACTCTGATGTCCCATCCTTAATTACCAGAGGACTACAGTTTTGAAAATTAAAATGAGTGATTAAGAACTGGTTTTACTTTAAAAAAAATGTTCCTGTAGCAAGAAATCATTGCTGCTGGGAGTCTGTCATAAATAATGGAAATAGTACACAGATGGGTTGGGCATTTCCATTTTATACATAAACAATTAGCTCTGCCTGTATCCCAAATTAATGGTCACGGCTGCAGCATTTGTCTGTGCAGGTTACTAATATACCTACCCCAGATTAAATTTCTAAAATAGGATGGCACACGTCAGCTGCAGACAGGGTGGAACCAACTAAGAACCACTCCCATATGCAGAAATGGTTTAATTAGCAAAGTATTACGGCCCACAGGCATAAAGTTTACCCAGCTTTTCCAGTTCACTTACAATATCTAAATCAAGGTCACTCATTCTTCTTTTTGGGAAGGGACAGATAAACAACTCAGCCGACTCATTTTCTCTCACTTAACCTTTCATCCTATTTTTTAAATAGAAGATCTACATCACAAGTTACAAAAGGACCAAAATACCCAAACAGCTGAAAGTCTATATAGTTATAGTCTATCTAAGTAAAAACATATGCAGCCATCTCCTGGAACTGTCAGAAGACTACCTGTTATAGTACCAACACGATTAACTCTTTAACCTCTACAGCTTCACTGGTTCGCTTTCTTTCCCCATTTAGTCATTTAATCTCTATTCACCTTGTACTCTGTGATCCTGCAAATATGAGCTGGCTTGTACCTGGATACCGTCTCACTGATATCCCTGGAGGTTTTGTCATTGACTGAAGGAAGAATAGGTTAAACCCATTGCAAATGGCACAGTGAGGCATCCCACTGTGTCATGTTCATCAAGTCTTCCAGTAAAGACTTACTACATCAACTCTGGAAAGTACCAAGCACATTGCGTGTTCTTGGTTAACAAAATCACAAAAGAAACTAGGGAAGCACTTTGTGCTCCACCCACGAAATACTTCAAAGAGTAGCATCATTGAGAAATTGCTCTCCTTTGGGGGAAAAAGATGTCTGCTACTCTTATGTTTGTTTTGGACACTGCACAATGGGTCCTTGTTAACTAACCTTTGGGCACCATAGTAGTAAGCATAATTAAGAAAAATGGGGGGGTTTAAAGTAAACATCTTTGGAGCTGTTCCTCTATCCTCTGTGCTATTTCTAGTATACTATTTCTATTTTCAGGGAGTGGACTTATCAAGTCAGAACATGTTTTTGTCCCAGGAACATACAACTGTCGACTCTTGGCTGCTAAGTACTTTGCAATCTTGATTGGTCATTTACCCTTTAAGATGCCACCAGGTCAGCTGTACCATCTACAAACGTATTGCGCTAGCATAAACGTCAGTGAAAAATCAGATCCTTTATGTTAAAATGAAAAATAATGAATGATGCATATAGTATATCCTTAAAATTCTATATACTCCTGCATGCGCCTTAAACCGAGCAAACAAAAATAATAAAGAGTAAAATCAGACATGTTGTTCTTCTGTAGTCCTACAACTCTGCAAAAGAAAAGTTTCATAAAAGGCCCATCCAAGCAGCAAATGCAGTCTAAATGCCCTTTGAAGTCCAAAGGCTTCCCATTCAGCCCCTAACAGAGCATAAATCAGTTGGCAATTAAGAATTTTCCAATACTATAAAAATATCAGAAATACAAAGAGTAAGCAACAGGTGGAAAATCAGGAAAAGCAAATTAGGTTAAAAAACCCAAAAGTATGCATTTGAGATGATACATCACCATGCAAGGAGGCTTACATAACTAAACATGGATTTATTAAAGTAATTCCCTTTTCTAGCCAGAGTTGTACACAGTAAAGTGACTTTGATGAGTCCTTCTATCATACTCATGCTAATAACCATATGTTTCTAAACATAGCTTATCTATAAGCACCTTTTTCTCAAAGTCCTCTACAAACACAGGGGTTGTCCTGCAAAGCATTTTTCAAACAAGCCACCTCTGGGAGGAGACAGGAAGAGCAAAAATTTTATCTACTGGAAATACTACATTTCAGACATTTTTTTCATTCCATATGGAACAGAAGTTAGGAAAAAAATCCTGAAAAATTAGTATTTTCAGGATAAAATAAAATGAATGTTTTTAACACTGGAAAAAGAATTCTGGGCACACCTTTCATACTCTGCAGCAAGCCTCAGGAGCTCGGGTTTCAGCAGTGTGTGAAACCAAGAGCCTGGAGGCCTAGGCTGCTGAGCAGCTGGGAAGACAGAAAAGCAGCCAGAGACCAGGCAGGTTTTCTATGGAGAAAACTTCCTTCCCAGCTTCCATCTACATCAACAGATTCCTTGTGGCCTTTCAAGTTCTACCTGAGCAGCATTCCCAGCAGAAAGGAGCTTTTTCAAACCCATGGGGGCAAATAAAACAACTGTCCATCAGTTGGAAGCCAGCAAAAGCAAGTAACATCCCAAAATGCAGATACAAATGTCAAGGCTGAAGGGGTGCAAGAAAGAGACAGAACAGCTCCAGAACAGACAGTGAAGAATAACAAGGGGTTGGAGTACACAAGGCTGGGAATTTAAGACTTTTAAATAACAGAAACAAACCCCTTTTCAAATTCTACCCACCCAGTGGAAACAGAGCTACGGCCAAGTCTACTTCCTCCCTACCCCCCAGCAGAGACTTTGAGAGAGTCGTCTCCTGCCTTCTGCTCAGTTACCCTACTCTAGGTTTGCTTTCACACAACAGCTCTGTAGGGACCTGATCCTGGGCCCCGGGAATTCAAAGAAGGCGGCGAGCCACATTTGCAGAGGAACCTCTAAATGAAAGTGTGTTTTTCCGCACTTCTTTCTGCTCTGTAGAGCAGCAATGGTGCAGCCCCCAGAAAAGGTTCCTGACCCTATCTCTGAGCCTGGTTGAACGCGTGTGCAGAACGAACACAGCACCACAATCCACAATTTAAGACGATCACTCAAGACTTTGAGGATTGTGATGTATCTAATGAATCCAAGACGTTCAATCAATCAGCAATTTTCTTACACAGAATAACTCCACTTTCATCATACTTACATATAGCACATAATGTGCACAACAGGTTGTTGTATTTAGTATTACAGCTGTTAGTTCAGACTGATTTTCTGGGCTGCCCTTCTCATTTCACGGAGGCTTTGGCTTTGCAAGAGAAGGCAAGCAAACTGTCCTTTCATGGTAAAACAACCCTTCGTAGTAATTCAGCCAGTCAAGCCCTTCCCTGCAGGACAGAGCTGATTTGCTTAAGGATTCCACTCCTGCCTACCCAGCAAGTACATTACTACATGGTTAAGCCAGATGTAAATTAGACAGCAACTTGAGAAACCAAAAAAGGATGTGTTCCACATGTTGGAGAAGACTATGGCTATCACGCTAACTCCTCTTCCTAGTGACACTGATAAAGGAGAAGCGAGGAAGGGAGAAAATATAAACTGAGGTAAACAACTATAAAACGTCAAAGGAAATTCAAGTAGTTCCATTGTGTACCCATATATTTAATTTACTGTTTAGCCTATTTAATTTCAAGTAACACTTCTAAGCAGAGCAGATGTCTATTCATCAACTGTGGATGTTGCAAACTTCTGCCAAGACAAAATGTACAATCTCCCTTACGGATAATCTTACCTGTCTGGAACAGGAAAAGACAAAATGCCTTTATAACATTTATCTAGATTAAACAGATCAGAGGAGCTATAGCTTGATGCAGTATTTTGACAGGATGAGAGTATGTTTGCTGAGGAATAGGTACTGATTAAATCTGAGACAATGTGTGCCGCAAACATTTCTACTAAGGAAACCAAAAAAGGACAAGACACAGAACTGGCAGAATAAATGTATCGTTTTATTTACAAATATCCTATTTTTTAGTGTATCTAGGTTACTAAGCAGACTATTAGCTTTAGAACGATATATTACAAAGCACAAAACCAAATGTCATGGTTAGTTAGTACTGGATGAGGGAAGGAAAAACTGAGACAAAGGAAACTATTTTTAGCAACAGCTAAGAAAAATATGTCTCAAAAGACATTTTCATTATCAAAACTCCACAAACTGAAAACAATGCAGAGGATTAATTTCATCTTTTAATTTTCTTTTTTCTCTATATATGTAACATGTATTTTTCAGAATTTTTGTTTCCTGTATTATTTTATACGTGTGGTGGGATGGAAAACAAGCCTTTTGTCTTCAGATTGTCTTACAGACAAAAGGCATATAGTAAGCACATGCAACATGAACTTTCAGATGTCTAGTTTGTCACAGAACCTGATATGAAATTTGAAGAAATATTTTTTTCAGTCTTTACTAAACCATGCAAAGGAAAATCTGTCATCAGAAAGACTAAAACTATCTACAAAATTCGATTGTGGAGCCTGATGCAATTTAGAACTGAAATGCCTACTTAATATAATCTCCAGAACTCTTTTGCCAAAGGCATAGATCTTTATCAATAGATGTGTGCCCTTGCAAGCAACTGTTTGAAATGGTGACTTGTTAAAATGCTTAACCCTCTAATCCCCATATACCTACTGGATGCAGTACTGTCTAACTAAAGACACACTGCCTGGACTTCTCATATAGGTTGATGACAAAAATGGGCTCAGGAAGTAAAAGCAGCTAAAATGAAGTCTTGACCAATTAATGTAAAGAAATGGGCAAGGCTAAACAATTATTTGATTCTGGAAGTCCAAAAAGTAACTATGTTTACAGAAGTTAGTTTGTAAAATAACAAAGTTATCCTGTAAGAACACGTTCATTCTGTTTAAGGCATTACCTTGCCCCATCTTCCCTGAAACCCAATAGAGCTGTCACAGATGTCACCTAAACAGGGAAAACCAATACGGTGGTGATAAAAATCACAAAGTTTCACTGAAATCAACATCTTATGACCTGCTTCTATAAATCCTCTCCCTCAAGCAGTCCCTCAGGATTGACTGCATTATTGTGGAGAGTTAGAATTGCTCAAACATGGAGGACTTGGAGGGTAAGGCTTTTCATTTAAGAAGCAGTTGCCACCATATTCAAAATAAGTTCTGCTAAAAAAAAAAAAAAGATTAAAAAAGAGTTAATGCTCAGAATGGACACTGTCATAGTGTACTATCTTACAGAATCAGTACCACCACAAAACTCATCTTAAGCTTTCTAAATGTCCTAAATTGTTCTTAATTTGAGTGCATTTATTTGTTCTTAGCTGTCAGGCATAGCGTGATAATGGGTGATCTACACTACACATACAGCACCTTCCAATCAGACTGAGAGGTGCTGTATATGCAATGTAGAAAGCACACTACTAGAATATTCTTGGTAATTTAATATCCAACCTTGAACATTATCACTCAGAACAGCAAACCCAACAATTCATGAAAAAGTGTAGAAGGAATAAAGATTAGTGCTATGAGCAAAAAATTTACTGTCTAGTTGTGCAACATGCTAGCTAAGCACAGATGTCTCTCGAGAAATTAACACCCACACTATTCCAAACAACTTTTTTCAAGGACTTTGCCAACTTAAGAAGTATTTTTTTATTTTTTTGGCTACAAGCATCATAATAACACAACAAGTATAAGCAGAAAGTCTAATGGAAGAACAAAGAATTTTTCTCTATATTGGTTACTAATTTCTCCTATGTGTTTTTGTACAGCCTGCCTCACTGTCCCATGTTCTTTTAGTGTGAAACGTTTGGACATAAAAATGGAATAGACTACAGAATTTAAACTGGAAAGCAAGATAATAAAAAACCAGGTGACCACAGACATGAAAGGACTAAACTTTCATTTACACACTATTTCAAGTTGTACTGTTTTGAGAAAAGACTACTCCATTTTTGGTAAACTGGATTCTAACTTTTACACTGGCTCCAGTTGAAAAATACCATGGTTTGTGACATGAAACAACAGATGTTCTTAAAATAACAGACTGGGATATTTCCAGCTGATATGACTCACAGAGAAATGCCAGGCAGAGAAAGGAACTGTTCTTATTGACACTGGGCCCACCAGGGACTAGTCCTGCAAAGTGCTGAGCAACCTGTAGAGATTCAATGAGAGGAGAGCACACTCAGCAATTCAAGGACTATCTCAGAACCAACAGAAAATGTGTCTAACACAGTACTGTTGAAAAATCACTGTGTTTTACTACGCGCCAAATTGATATGCACCTGTATCACCCACCCTGACAGCCCAAGCTTGTCGTTCCCAGCACTGAACTGGAACTGGGCAGCACTGCCAGACTTAAGCAGATTCATTCACAGTGATGCTACACTTCCTTCCCCAGCAGGATGGTCTACTGGCTTGGTGCTGGCACCCTGTCCTCAAATCACACCACCCCATCTCTAAACTCTATCTCTTCTAGACTGCAGGGAACGTGGCACAAAGACTCGTGAGTGGAATCACAGGAGTCAGTTTGGGCCCAAGCAAAGTTCATTTGAGACTTGGCTCAAAGCTGGCCATACCAGACCAGCCTGGCCTCAGCCAGAATGAACCTCCCAGATCAAGAGTCAGATACATGTTTTCAAGTGCTACAAAATGAGAGGGACTTCTGCAATCATCTTGTATCATCTCCCGATTTAATTCGTGTTTGAACTACAATGTATCTTTTAGGAAATCATCCAAGCTTCATTTGAATATCTAAACATGAAAGTTCTACGACAGGACTAGATGCAAAGTGTTTTGATCTTATCAAAACGTTTATAATTTCCTGCACAAAAGGTCAATAAAAATTGGTCCATTGCCTCAAATTCCTCGAGTTCACTGAATCAGCATTTTTTGGCAGAAAAACTATTCCATCTAAATTTTTAAACACAGTTGTATTAGACAGTATGTTGATATGTATTGAGAAAAATCTGTAAATGTATGCATAGGTTTTATTAAACAAGTTAGCATCATCTTGCTTTTAACTGTGTGGTCCATGAATTACCAACAAAAGTACCCCTTCCTTTTTCATCTAGGTAACTCCATAGTACTGCTGTGGATTTTAAATTCTAAGTTTTAACAGAGCTTTACTTGCTTTACTTGTATTTAAGCCTACCAGCATGCAAATGTAACATCAGCCTTTCTGTGTTACATAGAATAGAAACTGGGAGTTAACAGCATTTCTGTTTATCTGCCCTCCCTCTTGCAATCAAGGCTTATCCGGGACTTTATTTTTACTCCTTACATTTCTTCATCTGGTTAATCAAACAGGTCCTTCACTGGCCTTTAGCCCAACCAAGGCCACTCGCAAATCACCTGTGTTAATTTGCTGAAAAAGCTTCCGAGATTACAAGCAAGTATCATTCAGGAAGAAAAACACGCCGGTTCCATGGCAACATGAAAGCCAAGGAGCCCACCTTGAAAGGTGGAAACAATGGTCCCTTTCAGAACATGGAGCGGAGGGGAGGGACCATGTCTTATTGAGATGTTGGGTTCTCTCAGATTATTTGCCAGTGAGCTTTTTTTTTTTAAGGAGAAAAGGCACACTGTAAATTTGCCTTGCACAAGTTCATTTGATTTTGAAGCCTATTACCAAGACACTGCTGAATTTCCCCCCACCAATCCTGCCTCAAAAAGGAGCAGCATGCAGCATAACGAAAGTCACCCTTCTTGCAGCCCTGTTCACTTGATTCAGGGTATTCACACTTGCAACATGACACACTTAAGAATTCTGATCCTACAACCACCAGGAAAAAGGGATAGGCTCCAGGATAATATGCTATCCTAAAGAAGAAAAATTGGAGAAATTTTGTGGAAAAATCAGGAAATTTAGCGTGAAAAAAGAAACCCTATCCATCTGAACTGATGGAAAACTTACAGACCTGCACTGAATTTCCCAAAGCTAGCTCTGCCCTAGCCACCAGAACAGGCTTAGTAATATTTAAATGCATTGCAATTTAGGAGAATATTTCAAGACTATGGCTGGTCATGGCAGCCTGCCTTTTGTTTTTTATTTCAGGTTTATATCACTGCTTTCCGAAGAGATTTTCTAATTCTCTTTATTTTCCTTGGGAGATCCAGTCTAAGAATGACCCAAGCATTTGCATCAGCATGCTGTTTAACCAGCTCAAAAGCAGTCACGTAACAACAGGCTCAAAATCGTAGAGAAGTACAACACTCTGCTACACACTGAATCATTCATGGTTGCTTTTTAACTCCCGTTTCTCCTACTTCTACAGGGGAGACTTAGTGGAGGGGGCCGCTGCACTTAGCCAGTCTGAGAGGAAGGGATCTCAGTCCCACTGCTTGGAACAGGAAGTCTTGCTGCTGGCGTGTAGTACAGGCAGAAGAATAAACATTTCTGGAAGAAGACCCCATGACTGCCTTGCCAGCCCCCACTGTAGCCTCGTTTAGGCAGTTCACTGACTGTGGACCCCAGGAAGCATCCATGGCACTAAGGTCCATGGGGCCAGATCTTCCACAGTGTGGAAGCATTGCTCCTTCACCTCCTCCTGGAAGCATTGCTCCTTCACCTCCTCCTGGTTTGCGTCCTTGTAGGCCTGCTCCAGCACCTCCTTCTTCTCTGGTTGTTCTTAGGCTTCTCAGGTGCCCTGGTAACAGTGGAGCTGAGCTGCTGGGTGACAGCCAGAGCACCATGTTGCAAAAAGATGGCTAATTTTATTTGTGTTGCACAGCCCTTAGCATAGATAAGGCTTTTTTGTTTTGTTCTGTTAGTGTTACATTTGTCCAGCACCAGCCACTGGGAACCCACAGGCCGTGCGCTAGATTCCTCCTCCCATCCAGGTGAAGGGCTGCCTCACTCCCATTGCACAGCCTTTTGAAAGGGTTAAACTAGGGAGCAACACTGAGAGAGTTTAGATCTGGACAAGGGATACACTGAAATTTAGGTTTCCCTGGAACTTCTGAAAATGCAGGAGTTGAAAGAATTTATCCTTTGTACTGTCCAGTAAGAATGATTCTCCTTACCACAGTTATTTAGGTAACTTCAGATTAAATACATTTGTTTTTTAGAAGATGATGTTACTCATCAGCTCTCAACAGGTGTGACTCCCAGAGCTGCAAGATTACAGCAGTCATGTACCTACAGATGGACCTGGCCATTACCTTGCAGGTTATAATTACAGACCACAGCTACCTCACCCACATTTTGAACAGACCAGGTGTGTTCTGCCAATGAACACATTTTAGTTAAACTCCCCAGTCTCCTTTCTTCCCTAGCTCCCTTTTTATTTTAGCTATAGATGGATGGGGAGACTGTAAATGCACACAAGGCAGAGACATCACCTTCCTGGGCTTGCAGTACACAAACATCCAAGAAACCTACAAAAGCTCTAGGAAATATTCTCTACTACAATGGTAACAATTAAAATCCCCAAAACAACCAGCCACAGATTCTGGTTCTGATTCTTGAAGATGTCAAAGCCATTTCAAATCAATTTCAGAAAACAAGCTATGTCTTGAGAACCCTGTTTTTCACTCTTACTATGATTGTTCTCTGCAGAGAGGAAAAACAGCAGGAAAAGCTGACAATCTTTAATCTAGTGAGGAAAATTAAAATAGCATTAGAATTACAGACCTACAAACCAAATAAAAGCCATTCTAGTGGAGAAAGTCAGTACATAAGAGTGAGAACACTTCGTACTGCATGCATCATTACTGCACTTTGTATAGCATTATTAACGTATGCAGAAACTGAGGGTACAGATCAGAGACATTCAGTACATCAGCCAGACTATTTCAGCAGGACAGCCTACTAAAATATGCACAGGACAATTCTAGGTAAAAATCAGGAATATTCAACTCTATTCAAGTTAATGTTAGTGACCTGGAATATGTAAAAGGAAGAGCAGATCATTTTCTTTGAAAGGACTGATCACCTGAGCTCACCACACAGTGAAGCAGAGAAAAATTTTCAGAACAACTAATTGAATAAGAAAATTATTAAAATATATCTCCACAATTTCCTTTTGCTTAAAAGTCCCACACAAGGAAAAATTCAAAAGCCCTTCACAACATATTATATGCACTATCACATATCCTTAATTACCTGCAGACACAAATATATTTCTTTCTCAGCATGCTTACCAGTCACCTGCAGTGGCAGAGGAGTGCAACTGTCTAGCTCAGCAACCTTCCCTAGAGTTAGTTATTCCCTAGAGTCATGGCTTGAAAGTGGACTGTGAGTGCAACAACTATTTATAGAGACCTTTCCCTTTTAAAAGATCCCCCCAAAATTTATAAAGTTCAGAGGCATCCACCACAAATAAAATAGACCTAACTCTGGAGCAGAACACAGCAATTATGAAGAATTTCTTTGAGCAGTTACTATGGAGAAAAAAACTGAAAACACCTCCAGCTGAAACAAATAATTTTAAGTAGCAGCAAAACGTAACTTGGAAAACTATGTTTTTTTCCAGCACACACAATCACATGTTTTACTGCCATTGACAAATGACACAAGTAAGAACCTTCACAGCAGCCATGCTTCTTAAGGCATCCAGTGCTCCTCTACCTTCTTGCCAATATGCATCTCAACAAACAGTCAGACTGAGTCTCCAGGCCCTAGCTCTGAGGACATCTACAATGCAACATAGGCACTGCATTATGCTCCAGAGGTGGCATATCAAGCAACAGTGAGAAAGAGCTGTACAGTTCTTCAGTCCCTGAAAGCATCCTGCTAGCAGCAACCTCCACCACACACCTCTTGGGTATTTCTGCCGCAGTATCACCTATGAGACAAAGACATGCAGCACTATGTGGTTTCAGTGGCACTAGACAGAAAAAGCATGTTTGTTTGAGAGGCCCTCTTATTTGTACAGTACTTTGAGGTTAAAGTTTCTGCATCTTACTCATTTGCTTTAGGAAAATTATTAATACAGTCTCCGCTGAAATCATCATGTATCTGTCCTGACATGAAGTGACTGGAAAGTTGGTATCATAAAAAAAAAAAAAAAAAAAAAAAAAAAAAAAAAAAGGCATGAATGTACCTTGAAATATTCTTTCCACCTTTCCCACCCAAACGACATCAATATGTATTGCTATAATTCCTTCCTCTATCTGAAATTTAAGTAACAAGGTCAATGAAAAGATCTTGAAAGGATGGAATGGTTTTTAGTAGATTACTTAGAACAGTGTTTTAACAGCTACGAAACTTTCCTTGAAGAAAAAGCACATACACTTAGGCTTGTCTCAGCCTGACGCAACTAGAGGCTGGTGCTATGTTAGCCCTTAAATATAAGGGACAAAACACATCTGCTGCAACAACATTAAGAGTATCTTCACTGCCACAATTCTAGCAGACTTGGTCCCTTCACTCTGCTCAGTCAATAAAAGTTTGATTAAGTTTTTGGTACCTGAATAGGTCAGACTGAGAGTTTGATTTGATAACTTTTACTCATACAATTATCCTTAGTTTCACGTCAATTCCACAGGACTGCAGGCTGCTGCCCCATGTCTCATTTCCACTCTCATAGATTCCTCTCCCTCTCTTTTGTCGCTCCCCATTCCCACCTCTTCAGAGCTAGCAATCACGTGAGTCTCCTGGTAACAGCAGGTCAAATTATCAGCAGGGACTAGTTTTCTGTCAGAACAATAAACTGATCCAACTCATCCTGTAATCAATTGATCCAACACAAGAGAGGCAGGAAACCATAATCAGGACATAGGGTAGCCCACACTTAGATCGGATTAAGTGCAATATAAGACTGCACTTCATAGAAGACAGGGGATACAAGGTTTGAATTTAAGTATTCAATTGTATTTAGTTTCCTCACTTTGATGGGCTCAGCTCTTTGCAGGATTAGCCTTTTTCTTTGCTGGGTGCACTGGCATGAGGGGCAAAGAATCTGACCTCACTAAAGGTTTGCAAGTACTTGTGAATCCTGCATTCAGTGAAGTCAATGGAAACTTCTGGCTGACTCCAACAGAGGCAAGATTGGGCTTGTTATCAAAATGTCCTTCTCAGGCAAGTCCAAATGCCATTTTATCTGGTGACTGAGTATAGACTGTGCCTTGGGGGAGTACTTTATACTGCGTGCCCAACCCTAAGTTGATATTTAGACAAAGCACCTTGTGCATGCACCAGAAATTGTATTTTTATATATATATATACAAAACTATATATATATATAACTACATATATATAAAAAACTACAAAAAAAATTTCCACACAGCCCACATTTTAAAGCTATGTATAGGGAACAACCATGAACAATATTTAAATGTCTTTTTGTGGGTACCTTCATGTTTACCAGCAAGAGAGGATCTATGGATTTTAAAGACAGACCTCCGCAAACATACTCCATTATAGGGAAGAAGTTGTTTACATACTCAGCTCCTTGTTTCCTTTTTATCTCATTAGTAATCATGGAATAAAACTAATTTTCCATCTCTTATGCTTGTTACACTGCTGCTCCCTGGCACTTGGGATTTCCTCCCAGTCGTCTCCTGCCCAAGCACTGGAAAGGTCCAGAGCTATCGAGCTCTCAAGATCAGGTATTTTTAACTCTATTCCGGGTTACTTTCTTCCCATACTATGAAAGATTTTACATTTCATTTCAATCCATACCAAAAGCTATGTAGAGAAGGGAGCAGTGGGTGGATCTGGTACACAAGAAGACTGGACAAACTTGCCAAGGAAGGAGTTGCTGTGCTAACCTTGCAGCATGCTAGCAAGGGCTAACAGCAACCTCTTATGCAGGGCAGCAGTCACTGCATACACATACTCCAATCTATTGTTCTCACAAGACTGAACTGTGGTGTGGAGGAATTACCAATGCTGTTCCGAGACTGGAACCACTAGACTGCTTATGCTGCTCTTTCCTACACAGAATTTTAATATAAAGACTACATATGGTGGAGGAGCATTTTTCCCAGCAATGCATTAGCTACTAGACCATCAAAATCACCATCATAAGACAGTAAATAATTACATTGAGACTGATAAACTTCCTTGCCTCAGCTGTTGGAAGCTAAGCCAAGACTAAACACTTTTGTACAGCACTAGTAAACTTTCACCATTTGAACAGCTTTCCTGTTATTGTCAAACCTATAAGCAAATAATCCTTCTGCTTGAGCATACGGCAGGAGCACAGCAGCCCAGAGAAGCAGCAGTATGGGAGAGGAATTTAACATGTCAGTACAGTTTTGTAGAGGCCTCTCTCAAGAGCAAGGAACAGCCAGTCCTTGTAATGAAAGTTCCAAAAATGTCATTTTAAGAACAAAGTGCTCTGGCCTATAGTCCTGCTTAACACCCTCTCTTTATAAGCAGATGTTTTAAAGGTCACATTAGGTCCTTTTATAAACTAAATCACAATAGCAATGTTCCTTCATTTCGCAACCACATTTACAAAGCCAACATTTTAGCCCCCTACTGAATCTTAACCTGCTTGCGGATCCAGTATCTTTTAGATACTGGTTGCAGTCTGTAAGACTTATCCTTGCTGGATAGGGAACATTTAAACAAACTGGACATACACAAGTTCATAGGACCTGACAAATGCACCCGTGAGCGCTGAGGGAGCTGGCTGATGTTGCGTGGCCAGTCTTCATTATCTCTGAAAAGTCACGGTGATCAGGAGAGGTTCCTGAGGTCTGGAAGAAAGCAAATGTCACTCCTATCTTCAAGAAAGGCAAGAAGGAGGATCTGGGGAATTACAAGCCAGCCAGCCTCATCCCAGTCCCTGGGAAGCTAGTGGAGCAAATCTTTCTGGAAACCAGTTCCAAACACATGAAGGACAGGAACATAATCAGAAGCAGTCAGCACAGATTTGTGAAGGGGAAATCATGCTTAATCATCCTGGTAGCCTTCTACAATGAGATGACAGGCTCGATGGATGAGGGGAGCGGAGTGGATGTTGTTTATCTTGACTTTAGCGAGGCGTTCAACACTGTCTGCCTTAACATCCTCATAGGGAAACTGATGAAGCACAGGCTAGACAAGCGGACAGCGAGATGCATTGAAAACTGGCTCAATTGCCAGGTTCAAATGGCACTTTAAAAATAAATTGAGTGAAATTTTGCTATTTACGTACATGAGAATATGTGAATGAAGTCATCATGATTAAAGAAGCTCAATATTGTAGAGGATGGGGCCCTTTGTTTCAATGGTTACAATTTTAAGAGGACCTGATCCAATCCAGCTCCAGCTGGGATGAAGGTACCCAGCACACGTGACAGCCAGGTCTCAGATGTCCTTCCTTATCAGCTAGCCTAGATTTCCTATGAGCTAGCTAGCCTAGATTTCAGTTCCTTGTCATCTGAAGGCTAGTAAATAATTTGTTTCACTAAACAGAGAAGCAATGGACTAGCAAAAGCCAGCAAAGGTGACTGGCTTAGAAAGTGGATAGCGGGGTGAAAGAAACACAGGTCCTAATTCTGATTTCATATCACTTCAAAAGTGACAAACTATCACTAATGTCAGAAGGTAAAAGTAGATGAGCAGAGAATCTATCATCCCAGATTTCTTGGGAGCTTCCACTAGTTTAAGACAAAGCATAATTTATCCTGAACATAATTTAACAGTGTTAAGTAATCTCAAATACATGACACTTAAATGCACCTGACATAAACATCATCTTAATCACACTTCTGTAAAAGCTCCTGACCAAAAGTGAGGACACTCTCCTAACACATTGCTGGAGCATCACCAGAAATACATCTCTCTCTCCATGGTTTTGCAATTATGCTGTACTGCTCTGTGTTGTAGAAGATAAGCTTTAGCACTGTCCAAATCCTTGGGCTACATTAAAAACTCTTCTCTACCTATCGCACTCTACTGCACAAAAATATTTAGGTAAGTAATTTACCTAGCTAGATTCCTTCCTTTCCTCTGCAAATGCCTTTTCTAATAGTTGATTTTAGGATGTCAGCAGAAATAGTATTGCGGACATCTGACTGCCACTGTAAAATCAACATGCAGATGCAATGTAAGACTCAAAGACAACTTACACATCGGTGTCAGCACAGTTAGATGTTCTAAACTTGATTTCCTGGCAAAATGTTTCTCCATACATAGTATCTGCTGATATTTAGAGCTTAAAGTATGTTGGAAATACTATATACTTCATCAATGTTAGCCAACAGCTTTTCGTCATCTGTATCACTATTCCCATTGATAGCTGCAGAGCGAAATGCAGAGGGGAGTTAGAAAAATGACTCATGGTCACACAGCGCGTCCACAAACTCTGCCTTTTTTGATTCCAGCTTGGCACTTTCATTATGACTCAAGGCTGTTTCTCTTACAGTAGACCATCTTCAAAGACTCCTTTTATGTCAGTAATGAGAAGCAAACAAGTGTTTTCAGAAAACAGGAACTGATGAAATGCAAACAACGATGAGAACACATCTGGGAGGCTATCATCTGAAGACACCATAGTACAGTAATTTACATTCACTCACAGAATAAGGTTATTCACTTTCCACCCACCCACAGTTTGATTAGGCCAATTCTGCCTTCATTTGTACATATATCTTTTTTCTCTTTAAATAAATATATGGTGTTGATAAATAGAATTCTGTCAGGAATATATGTTAGGATTGTTTTTGTTTCTCCAGTGAGGAATTTGAACAGCATGTTTAAAGAAGACAGCTCAAGGATAATTTTACAAACACTGACATTTTAAACAGTGAAGACGCTCCAGGGCCTCTTAAATCATAAAATCTCCCCATTCGGCTCAATGGCTGGACTACAGGAAGAACTGGATGTGCTGTGACTTCTACCCGGCTTCAATGCAGCAGAAGAAATCAAGTAGTTGAAGCTAGAAGCATAACAATACAGGCAAATGCTCAGGCTTTTTGATCTTTAAGGTATCCTTGACTACAGATTGAATGATTGCATACCAGCAGATGAAATGTGATGATTTTAGATCCTTCTAACACAAAAAAAAAACCCCAACCTTGGGATATTTTAAATACAGTTCGTTTGAATTGAAAATAGCTTCTTTTCTAAGAATAATCAGACTCTTAAATATTTCTGCTTGCCTAGGTAATATACACAGGTTCCCATTTCCCTGTCACTCTTGAGGAACTCATGCTCCTTCCTTCCACATTCTTCCTGTCTTTCTTTGCTCAGCATATGAAGTAAAATATAGGGAGCAAAATTTGTCAATACGAACACTAAGTATCAATGCATATCATGAGTATCAATGTATTTAGAGCTACTCACCACATATGCATTTAACTCTGATTTCACTAGGATAGCTGAAGAGTCTTACTGGCCAGTAACTTCCACATGATCTTGTATGAATATTATACGTTCTCCCCAATATTCAGGTCATTCTTAGACATTACATTTTCAAAAACTCAAGCGAGTCAGGGAAGGCAAGGGAGAGAGAAGATACACACACTTCACCTAGCCTCCTTATTTTGTCTCTAAGAAAGATATACATTTGCATTAAGTCTTGGATCCAAAATCACAACTGATGCAAGCAGAGACTTTGAAGTCAACACAACCAAGAACACATTTGGCTCATTTTTGCTACTTCAGCCTCATGTTTGTTTTGACTTGTTTGACACTGACATGCTCAGAATAGAATATATAAAACTAATTAGAGTATCCTTGCATATCTTGGCATTGTAAGTTATAGTACTGATATTGTCCAGCATATAGCAGAAAGGAATAGTCTCCATGGTTTTTTTTATACAGGACCCACAGTTCTACTTGTTACAAAACACATTACCATGACGTAATGGGTCATTTAAAGCTATTCAAGGCCAAACAATCTCTCAGTACCTCGAAGACTGACCTCTTTTTTCATCTGAGCAACTTCCCAGAGCTATACCTAGCCCTTTAAATTTAGTAACTACATGTAAAGACAAATTTATCTCTTAACTGATCTAAGTAACATAGCAAATGTGTGAGCCTGGCATTAGTACAGGTCAGCAAAACCCCAAAATAGACAGAGGTACCCACCTCACAGCTTAGACACTGTAAACTATCCCTCCCTGCTTTTGTGCTTTATAAAAACTATTGGAATGGTACATACAGAAAGAGAAAGAGCCAGAATACAAGGAACATTCAACTTTTCACATACCTTTGCTAACTTATATTTCTGAGCAAAACCCATTATCTATACTGTGCAGTAGATACATGCATTAACTTGGAACAAAGGAAAAGTTCTGTTTGAATACTTCTGTCACGTAAATTTAACCCTGAAGTATTCCGAGCATTCAGCAGTAACAAAACACATCTTTTGGAATAAGTGCCTCCTACGTCAGAACTTTCCAGCATTGCTGGGGATCAGAATATTTTTCACCTTCGAAACACCTACTGTTTAGGCTCAAGCTGCTTTACAAACAACACATGCAATTTCAGTGTCAACATCTCACAATTACAAGTATTTCCATTAGGCAAACAGATTTCAGATTTTGAGGATTTCAGTCACCACTGACTAAAGACCTTTGCCAGATATAAAGCGATTATAAGGAAGAACTAATCTTAGATTCTTCACACCCCTAACTCTCCCAAATCTTAAGCCTTCAGAATTCAAGTTCCCATATTAAAAAAAAAAAAACAAACCAAAAAGGAGCCCTATTCAATCCTTTGAAGCTTTTACGGTACAAGTTAGATGTTCCCAGTTCCCATATTTAAGATCTTCTTTTCCAATAGCTGTTTTGATGACATTCTTCATGGAGGATGCAGAGACTGACTGGACATGGAAATGGGATCACTACTTCACCTCTAACAATGGCCTACAGGCCATGCCTTCGGTGTGCTGTGAATAAAGTAGTGCTGTGAATGTGTTGGGTAGAAGAGATCTACAGATCTCAAGATGTTTCATGAATATCTAAAATGTTTAAACAAATACCCATTTCTCATATGGTTTAAACTAGAATTTTGAATAGAGGAAATACATTTCTTTAGTCATTCTGTACTATCTTGACCATCAACCTACAGCTCATGTATGCTGAACCAGATTCATAAGACCTAACTGAATATGTAACTATCAGCTTCAATCGTTTTGACTTCAGCAGTATTTTTCAAGAGCTGCAGCTCCCAGTCTTCAGTCCCCCTTTAAGAGTCAGAATGAAAAGGAAACAGAGATCATTCACTTTGAAAAGAAAAAATAAATTACATACAGTTTGGAAGAGGGAACATGTAGGTCTTGATCTTGGCAGATTCCTTTCAGTACAAACGTAGCCTACACTGTCTAAGGCATTTTCATGTCAGATTAGATACAAGAGCTGCATGAATAATTATATTTTGACAGCAGCAGTACTGTCTTCTTGATGGAACTATTGAAAACAGAAGTGTTCGAATCACCCTCTGATTTTAGTACTTTGGTTCCAAAAATGAGAGCAGTAGTACCCACCTGTACCTGGATTTTAAGAAAAAAAAATTGCACAGGACTAAAAAGAGCTCAATATTGGCAATAATATTTTGATGCTAATGTTTTGATAACATCCAAGTGTCAAGGCTTTAACATATGCTGGACTGGCTTGAATGTGCATCCTGATTTTCTCACTGGATTTTGCCCTTGTTCAGGAAGAACTCTTGCTACTGGGAGGAGACAGACAAGACTTCTGGCCCCTGCCCTGGCCCTCTCTCTCTAGCACTTACTTAGAGGGAGGGCAAAGGTCACACAGAAGGAAAAAAGGTTTTAAGCTTTCAGTGGAAGGGCAGATGTGGGCTGGAATTTAGCTGGAGGGAGGGAAAGGAGAGGGGAATGAGGAAAAAAAAAACCCCAGAAGAAAAATTCGATCTGCTCACAGCTCTTCCACAAATGCTGAGGTATATCAAACTCATTTGCAAGGCTTTAAGGATTAAAGAGGTTCTTGATGAAGTACAGCACTGGCACTTGTAGTAAAAATAAATAAAATAGGTTCTCCATTCCCATCAACAGATATTGCACCTCTCCATACATCCACTGTAAAGTCAGCCTCACTCTCATGTTCGTCCACTGTAAATTCAACCTTACTCTCAACCGCCACACATGTGCTGTATGGTTTTCACTGCATTCCCCAGAACACAGACTTTTCTTGTGTACTTCAGACCTGCACAGTCAAGTTCATCTTTTATCATTCTTCCTCCAGGATAAGTAGATGCATTTCCCTAAGCAATTTGACTCTCCCCCACTCCCCATTTTCCCCTATAAATGGGACCACTAGAAACCTTGCTGCTCTAGTTTGCAGCTACTGCTGAACTCCAACACTTTTTTAAAAGAAGAATAGAAGATGTCCAGTAATCATACATGCAGGATCAGAAAACGTTTCCTAGGGTTTGTCAAAGAGGAGGACCATCACTGAAAGGTTCCTCTTTCTAATTCTGGTCTGACTGAGTTTATGTGAACTATTCACTGCACTTACATTGTGCAGGAGCTGGAGTGCAATATCCTGTAGTGCAGCAGGTGGTAGGATGACTCTTCACAGAGTCTTTACTGTCCCACAATACCGGTAGCTTTTCTGCATATCTAGTCCCACTCACCACTAAAGAGGAGAGATAACAGACTTTGGTTTTGGCATGACTCTCCAAGCCCGATTAACAAAGATACATGGCACAGCATATGGAATTTAAGGTGGTACTTCAAAATAGTAATCAAAGAGAAAGATCCTACTTAATCACCTGGAAGATAGGTGATCAGGTCCTGTATTTATAGGTAATTGTGATGGTTGAAACATGAACCAGCTTCTTGAGGGCTCAGTAAGGGAACTACAGTTGCTGTTCATCCTCCTTTTGAACACTAGCTAGTGTCCAAAATTTCAGGGGCTACAAGACTTACATTTCTGGCCACACAACATACAAGAAGCAAAGTTCAGAAGGGAAGATTTGTTTTTGTTATAATCAAGGGTAGTTGGTCATAGCCAGCACAACATTTCTTAACAAATATAACACGATAAAGTTATTTAATCTGTCCAAAACATGTCTGGTTATGTATTTTACATGTATCTAGATAGCTAAAGAAATACAGAAAGCAAAAACAATGCACTATGGTTCTCTTTCTGACAAATGATTGTATTAAAGAAATGTTACATGTTTTCCAATTCACAAACGAGATTGTTTTTATCCTCTTGCTAGCATGTAATGTAATATAATCACTATTGAACCTAAGAGGTGAGGGAAATTAACATATCTAGTAATATTAAAACATTAAAATATCCTTACTGACTAAAAGTCTGGAAAAGTATTTTACAGCCTATTGCTCCTCAAGTTCCTGAGTGAAGGTGTCACACAACCGTGTAACAGAATCACTCAGATTGAAGAAGGAACATTATTGTTTATATATTTTCCTTACAAGGCCAACAAATACACACAGATTTGCAAAATATCCCAGAAGGAAGCCTTCTGAAGAAAACTTCATGAAACACTTATTTTCTTGCACATGGACAAGTATTTGATTGCCTTCTTAATAGTAAAAAAAAAAAAAAAAAAAAAAGAAAAAAGGGGAAAAGAGAAGGCTTATGGAAAGAACTAGTAGTGAAAGGTCACCCACTAGTTTACTTGAAATTACAAGCAGCAAGCTAGTTTCTAATTAATTGTGGCTCAAAAACTACTTCTGAATTCATCACTGAGCACAAATCCTCATTTTAAAGAATGATCATTAAGTTATTCCTGAGGGAGAGATCAAATATTTTTAAAATACTTTAGAGAAATGTGTTTAGATGTATTTTGTCTTTGTTATGACAATAATCACCATAACCCTTGCCTTGACATGAAGGAATGTGTATATCTCACAGGAAAGCTGCAACCTTTTGCACCTAACCCCGTCAAAAAATCCCAATCTCAGCACAACCATGTTGTCATAAGAAGCTTCACCAGAAACATGAGTGATAGAACAGGCAGGGCTGGGAATTAGCAGGAAGCATTTATATCTCAGTCTATCCTGAGCTATCAGGGGTTCTGATGACTTAGCCTTTCTTTCAGATGAGATAAAAACCAGAGGTCCTGGCATCTGGTGGCCATTAGGAAACCAGAGATATTGGAGTTATTAGACATTGCATCCTGGTCATATTCCAAGACAAACAATTATATTCGGCCTTCTTAAAATTCCTTACTCTTTCAGAGAAAATCATATATTCTTCTACCCGTTCAAAGGTGCTGTGCAACGTTTATTGGTATGCTGCAAAACAAAACACTAACACTGCAGGAATCTAATACACCGTACTCTACAATGACATGACACTTGCTTCATCTCATTTATTATCTGAAAATGGCTATATTAGGTTTTGCTACCTGCATAACTATCCTGAACCCTCATTCCCCTGAGTGATGGAATGTGGACAGGCTGCACACCCGGCAATGGGACCTACAGAAATAGTTTACATGGATGAAATCCTTTAGAGTTGCCCGAGTGTCATTGCAAGGAAAGAATAAGTGAACAGCTGTACTGTGTACCATCCTTGCTCCCTTTTCTGTTGATCTCTCATGTACTGCCCATCCACATGCCAGTTTACAAGAGTGTTTTTCATAGCATGTAGGATCTTTGTGTCAGAGGTAAGCATTTACATTCCCTACATCTGTCAGTCACCTGACCTTGGTGCTCCAAACTACCCCTCTTACCATCCCTCTTCGGTCATAAAAGGACCCAGGTTGTTAATGGTCATTCTCTGAGTCACACCTCAGTTAAATGGATAAATTAGCTCAAAACTAGATTGGCTAAATATCCTCTCCTCCTTCAACCTTCTTCCAGAGATCAAAAAAGTCAGTGAGAGATACTCAATAACTAATCTGGATATGATGCCAAATTTACCCTGAAAACTCTTTCCACCTGCTGTTACTGTCCTTTGAGATTTCCAAGAGGTCAAAACTAAGCAATAGCTGTATATAAACACACACCCACACGCATTTTTACTTGAATCAAGTATAATAGCTTTGGATACTCTAATGCTAATCTTACCCAAGGATTACAATGCTGATTAATTTCTCTATTTGTAAGAGGCGTGTGTATTGTTCCCAGAGTGAACACCGAGATGTATTTTCTGGCCTGACCAGGTTTCCTATATTTTTTTGGCTGTACAGGGGCAGATTTTTAATGAGTATATGAAATAATTCGATGTTTTCTGGAAGAGTAATGCTTCTGTTGTTGCAAGGAAGAGAAGAGAATGATCCCTTTGGACCACTGGTCATTGACTCAAAAGATTTATGATCTGAGCTATCACATCAACAATCAGCTTAACAATAAAATACTGTTGCAGAAAGGTTCCTTTTTTATGGTCTCTATTTACATGCCAGCAGCATAAAGCACAGCTGTGCTCTGAGCTCACCATCCTGTCGCTACTTTGTTGCAAGACTGAGGAGAAAGAACAGGTTTTGGAGAAATGACAGGTTTTGGAGAAATGACAATTGTTTCCAAGACTTTCCCCAGCTAGCTAACTACCAACACCTTCCTACTCCAATAAGTGATTTTAAATTAAAATCAGGCTTGAACCTCCACATCTATATCCAGGAAAAACATTTAGCTCAGGCATTCTCTATGTTTTAAGACACAGAGGAGCTGCCGTTATTAAACAGAATGAGTATCAGAGAAAGCTGTGTGTACACAGTTCCTTAAACAGCAGCAGTGCAATTCTATGGTTGGTGTGATGAGACTGCCCCTTGCTGAGCAATATTTTCCCGTGATTTCTTTAGATTTTGCATGTATCTGGCAGGTTGCAAATCTTTTGGAGCAGGGATTGTATTTCAATTCTGACTTTTCAAGCACAAGAGTACAGTAGGGTCAGATCTGGTGACCTGAGTTCACAGGTGCGAGCATTACAGAAGTAGTAGTAAAAATGTGAGAAAGCTCACAACTTCACAAGTGACGTTTCAGAAAAAATTATTCCTCTATGTGTGCATGGAGATACTTAAACCTCACACATTTTTAACAAAGTTGATGTAAGTACTATGTGAAGAGTATTTTTTAAATGTAAAATCTGAATACAATTGCGTGCTCTGGACTTCGAATAATTTTCGCTACATTTCCTTCCTTTAACCACAAGAAAAAATTCACAGCTATCTATACTCCCACATTCATCACACAGACTAACTTCTGCTGTGACGGGTACAAGACCTACTGTTGCAGTGGGAGAAATATAACCAGGGCTAAAAGTTCAACCTATGAACTGATTCAAACATTAACTTCCTAATCCCCCCACCCACCCACCCAGAGGCAAACAGCAACTTCAAACTGAAGAGCAGGGGTTGTACATTGTACACCCTGACACCCTGTAGATTCCTTTGTGGTACAGAATACATTAATAAGGGCAAAAGGTTATTTTCCAGCAAAGTTTGTAAATTAAGTTCTATAGAAAACCAAACAAAAGGTTACATGAGTGTTCACTTATCTATGAGCAGTGAACTCAAAAGAAAATATTTCATTTCAGATTTTGCAAAGGTGTCCTAACAATGGCAGCTTATACTCCACGGGTACTCAGCAAAAAAGGCTAAATTAATTAATATCAAATTTCAGTCAAATGTACTGACCTGAGAAAGGTTTCTAATTATTTTTTTCGCCAAATGAATTTAGGTTTTAAGACCTTTGCTAACAAATAGTACAGAAAGAGTAACTGAAAGGAAGAACACATTTTATTTAAGTTGATTACTTTTAAAGCACATAAGCTTGCAGAGTGGCACAAATGGGAAATAAAGGATGGACTAGGAAGTTACCTAATTTATTTAGTTAGATAAGTTATCTTATCTTAAGGTATAAGTTGTCTAACTTATTTGGATTTAAACCAGCTACAGAAATATTCCCTGCCTCACATTGAACAAAACACCTTGCATTTGCTGTGTTGGAGGTGTAAAAGTTTGCACCAGATTATACATTAAACTGCAAAAAGGGACGCAACAGAGGCTTGCTGAGGAACCGTCAATAAAAGCTGCCCTCCTTCCTCCCCTACACACATGCACCCATACGCAGGGCATAGGCACGGCCTCCTGCCAGATAACGGCAACAGCAAACAGGATTCCTGGCACCTGCACTGCAGCCTTCTCTGCTGGAGTTTCTCGCTCCATTTAACAGCCTTTCTCCTCCCACAAACTCCAGCTCATCCAGAGACACAGAAATTTCAAAAAATATTGAGAGCGCGCAAAATCAATTAACGTCTTTTAAAAGCTGAACTTTGTTCAGAACACTTAACTGTGTCCAGTATGCATCAAATGTGACATAAGCAACACAGCAGATTCTGCAGGCCAGAAAATTATGATTTTTTTTTTTTTTCCTGCTCTTCAAGCCAGCCCTATCTAAACAGACCTCCATCCAGCTTGTCAGAGATCCTGACTCCAACAGCACTGGGTGCCAATTGTTTCATACAAGGATGCAAGAACTCCCACAGCTGACAGGTCTGAGATAACCCAGTCTCAGGGAAACCTCCTAATTTCCTCAACGCTGCTGAAGTCAAACATCCAGATGTTACATAACAGGCCCCTACAGTCAAGCACCTGACTTAAAAGCTATGGAAGAAAAACTGATACTTTTAGGATCATTTTGTTTTCTCCTGGTTTCCTCAATTTTTGTCTAAGATTTAGGGATAGGAACCAAGATTTTATTTTAAATAAGAGTGGATGTTCTCATCTTCACATGATTCCAACATCTGTAAGATTTAAAAAAAATAAATTCTTTGCAATAAAAACCAAAGCTGGAAATTCTGCAGGACTGCTAAAGATTGGCATGATTTTTTTAAATAAAAAATTAGCATGTACTACTGTTAAAACAATAGCATTCTAAGGTTAGTACAATTAAGACTCAGGAAATCCTTAGTGCTCTTAAACCCAACCCTCTTGTAATCCTTCAAGAAAAAAATCTGGCATCACCTGTATGCCTAGGCAATATACTATACTACTTAGGTTTTTATTTACATTATGCCTTTATAACTTGAATAAAACAAAGTAACATCAACTTTGTTCTGTTGCTTTACACAGATGCTATTTGTTTGGTACAGTCTAGGCTTTTATGTAATCCTAATTTCTAACCAGCCTCACGGGACCTCAGTGGAATGTAAAGAAAAGTACAAGATTTAGATAAATTCTTTAGTTTTGTGAAAACAAAACTCAAATTCAAAGTTGCATTCAGATCATTTTTTACAAAATACATGTTTTGTATGTTATTATTTTGATTCTCTATTCATACATATTAGAAGAGCTGGCAGATTACCCATGAAAATCAAGAGAGCAAAATACTTGTATCGCCTTAGGAAACTTGAGGAAAACACAAATAAGCACACATACAACTCCCCCCTCTAAATTTCTTTCAATGTTACCAACAGTTACCTGTCTTAAAGTTAAAGTATACCTTCCCTTCTGGGAGCAGCTCTCTACTACAATGACTTGAAAGAAAAATTAAATATATTTTTCCTTTCCTTGATAAATAGACATACAGACCACCAGGATCAGCATATGCATGATTATTTTACAGAGAGCTACAAACATGATATGGAGCATTTAAGAAAGTCACATGAAGTCATTCATCAAGCTATGCTGAGAATAGAATCTAGGTTTCCTTATTCCTTATGATACAACCAATTCCTCGTGTTTTATCTGCAAAATACTAGCTTCCCGCCCTAACCATAAAATATCCGATAGAAGTCAATATCCTGCTACAGTTTCTTGATATCATCAGACAGGAATTAGTGATTTCAGGCTTGTCAAGAGCAGAGGCTGTGGTGGATATAAACTGAGCAAGTACAGTAAATTTTACAACTCTGCCAAGTAATTGAATAAATTGTAGTGGTTTCATCTTACAGAGAGAATCTGGTTTCAAACAGAATTTGAATTACTTTCCCATAGTAGTTTTATGATGAACTTATTTAATGGAAGCATTTTAGTTCTCTTCTGCAACTTTTTCAAGATACAAGTTGATACTAGTGTTACTTTGATACAGTGTGAGGTAACAACTAAATAATCAGGCATAGGATGCTGCTGACATTCAACACATAGGGAAAATAAGGATGACTCATGCCAGACACTAAATAAAATTCCAAAAGAAACTGAGTATAATCAGTTCAGTGAGGCCCCGAATGACGTACTATGTAAGGTGCAGGCTAAATTGTCACTGACCTCAGTTAAACACAATAGCATAAACTACATCTGACAGCAGAGTGAGTGTTTTTTAATTGTCTCTACCTTTCTTTCTTACTATCACATCCAAAACTTTTAAGGGTCTTACAATACACTTTTACTGCCTATCTATAAAAAGGGAATGAAAAAAGAAACAATATCCATTACTTGAAAATTGAAGAAAACTCACAACATTCTTCATAAAGATTAATCCCACTGTCTCTTCTCCTTTTAAAACAAAAACATGCAGATAAAGAAGTGTTGTAAATCTGAGATCTGTAAGCTGCCAGGTTGCAGAAGGGCCTTCTAAACAAGTATGTTGTGGAGCTAGCCTGTACCTGTGTCTCACTGCACATTCCTTTGGCAAAGGAATTTAGGTCCAAAACCTGGTACCCCTCTGCCCTCCTCTGAGTGAGCTCATAATATTGGAATGAAGAGGAGGGAAATAACTTTCTCACTGGAATTTCTTTCATGGAAATTATAAGCACACATCTTGATGAAATGGATGCTGGAAGTATTTTGCCTGGTTATTCTTACACACACAGAACTCTTATTATTATATATAGAAAACATATAACTACCCCAGTAAAATTAATTTCTGGTAAATTCAATGGTATCATATAATCCAAACAAAATCTGTAACCATTATCACTGCACAAAGATGACTGGGCTGACACTCTTCTGTGCAGGAAAAACTGTAAAACAATCATTCCAGATCTGGACAGTAGCTTAATAAAAAAATGTAAAAAAAAACCCCCAAACCCCAAAAAACTCCAACAAAAAAACCCCAAAGTTTCTTTTTCCTTTGTTTCACAAGCTGAGAGGTAAGAAAGAAAGGGGAAATGGATCTGGAGAGCTACAGCCAGCTGCAGAACACTTCTGTTAACAGCAGCTGAGAATGAAAATTATTCAATTCCTATTACTAAGTTTTGAAATGAAAAAAACCCACATCACCTGTTTACTGAAATTTGTTCAATATCTATTGTTTCATGAATCAGACTTATGTCTGGAAAAAAGAAAACAAACCACAAATCATTCAAAATCACAGTATTCTTTTTTAAAAAAATATAGCATTAGTTTACTTCTATCCAAAATACTTGGTAAACATTTTGGTTTGCAGTTCATAAAGTATCCTTGAATAGAGTTGAAAAGTTATAGTAGCACTGGAGATCTGAGATAA
Organism: Gymnogyps californianus; assembly: GCF_018139145.2. NCBI lineage: Eukaryota > Metazoa > Chordata > Aves > Accipitriformes > Cathartidae > Gymnogyps > Gymnogyps californianus. The sequence goes on from NC_059479.1 coordinate 20,396,411, forward strand.
ACATTAATTAATTCTACTCTACCGCTGGGAGACCATAGTTGAGACTGACTAGCTGGTTTTTAATCCTTGCCACTCCTCTCTGAAACATGTGCAGAACTTGGCTGGATAGTGTGAAGCTGAAAGATAAAACCCAATCAGATTCTTTGGAAACTTCACAGTATCGCGCTAGCACATAGAAGAAAATTCAATTGAATGGAGAGTCTTTAAATAGCTATAATCAACTTTTTACAGTTTTGTGCCTTACTGGTTAGAGGTTCGACCCTTCCAATCTCCAAAAGCAGACTGAACAAGTCATCTCATTTACAGAAGAGCCTTAGGGCATACAAAGCGCTACCAATTATGGAGCAACAGTTTAAAGAAGCAAAGCTACATAATAGACCTATGATAATTATGCAAAGTGATATTTTGCATTTCCTGGTTGTAACGTCTGTTTTCATCCAGTGTCTAGAGCAGAGAACTAGGAGTTGTAATCCAATCCTACTGCTGGCTTGCCGTATGACTTGGGGCAAAGCTTTCTTCACACGTGCAAGACAATAATACTATTATTTAGCCTGCCACAAAATAACGTGGTCAGGCACGGTTGAAGGACATCTGCAAATCACTCAGACCCAGGGGTGAAAGATAATACAGTAATGCAACCAGTGATTAAGTATTTTAAAGTTAAAATTGCAACACGTTACTTTGTATTTGTGTAAGGGAAACAGTGTGAAATGCATGTCCATGATAAATGAACCCTAGAAAAGGGACAAAACAGACCAAATATTGTTGCTGTAACTTTAACAGGCATGTTCATTTCAGGATTCTACCTATCCTGCAACTCTCAGCACTCTGGAGGGTCTACAAACACATTTTACCTTCAATGGAAAATGTGCTCTGTGACATTAAAAGATGTTCTGACCCAGACCCCAGTTTGTACAGTCTCAGAAGAGCAGTCTTTGCAAAAACTCTGAGGTGATTTTCTGCAGATTACTTGAGGTACGGGAGGCCCTCAGCTCCCAGAGACTCTGCTGAGAGCTCTCAACACTACACATGCTCCAGGGCCAATTCATTCACATGGAAATTGTACCACTAAGAGATACTAGGTCAAACCACAGTTTGGAGCTCACTCTAATTATCTAGTCAGATTTCAGTTTAATCCTAACAAGATTATAGATTCACAGAGATTAAGGTTGTTAAAAGTACCACAGAGCAAACCATATAATCACTACCTTGAAGAGACCATCTAAAGTATTCTGTTTATGGTCACCAACTCACTTAACTTTAAAACCTCTGTGGAGTTTAAAGAGTATTTCCTGCATCTATTTGTGGTAAAAGTAGGCTAAGGATCTGACATTTACTTTGGTGGCTAGAATACTTCACCTTTGTTACAGGAGTGGTTTGAAAGCTTCTTCCCTTCACCACCCTGTTAACATCTTTTCTCTACATTTTTCTTAAGCTTATGCCTTACACCTTTTCAAGTCACAGCAAAAAGTCAAGTACCATCTGTAGGAGGAGAGTTCACAGGCGGTTTCCAGTTTAAGCCAAAACTACTTTATTAGGTTAAAAATGCACTACTACTCCTTCTTTGTAAAAAGGATCATGTGAGGTTTACAAGAAGAGAGAGCTGTCAAAAACTGTGCTTCAGATGAAAACAGATAAAAAACTTTTGCTAAATAGCAAGCAATGCATTTGTGTTACACCTATTCCCCTAGCGAAAGTAAAAAGCGTATGCATTTCAAAAGTATGCCAGAAATAAAGCACTTTACTTTTGGCACCCAGGGCTTATTGCAGACCACCTCAGTCACGCCCACAAGACTGAGACTCACCATACTTCAATCCCTTCCGGTAATAAAGAGTCAGCATGTTCTATGCAAAATGCTATACACTGTGCAATGCAATACAGGACCTGCCAACCTCACCTTCCAGCCGAATCCACACTTCACATGTGCCGCAGTTCATGTAGAAGGTATTTACAAAGATACATTAATTTTACAAATAATGCTCCAACTTTTCAACCCCTTCACACACACTTTGATGATAGTCTAAAATCTCACAAGGAGGGCTGAGGCTGAAAGCCTACAGGCTCCTTTTATGGAAAACTCTGAAGACTACTATAAATTCTTAATTTTCCAAGCTTGCTTTTTGCCAAATGTTTTTGCTCCTGCAGGCTATGTTCTTCCAGTTCAGTTACACCCTGCTTTGTGGATAGGTTTAATCATCAAAGTACAATACAATGATTCACCTTCCTATTGTTTTGATGTGTTTCCACTATAGCAGTAGTAATAATTCCAAATGGCGTTCAACATATGTGTGTGTGTGTTTGTATATATATGTATTCTACAGAGCAAGTGGTATTTGTACGCTCCTTCACGGCGAAAGTTTGACTGATATAAGAAGAACTATTACAACTTTAAAATGGTCCTGCTCCTCTTTGGGAAAGTCAAGCAATTATTCATTGTGTCAGTGAATCTATTTAACATTGTTACAGTAATGAGATGTGTTTATATATGCATTTCTGGAAAACTGACTTGCCAGCTTATGAATTCTAAGCACACTTTAACTTAAAAGTACAGTATTGAGAGTAATAGATTCATCACTCCTTTTATAATTGCACAATTTTCTAAGGAAACACTTTTTGGTTTAAGACTCTTTTTTAGAGCTAGATATTATTTCATGTCCACAGAGAGATAGCCTTACTACTTGTGAGGGCATGACCTTCATTAATAGAAAATAATATCTTCAATGATTCAAACAAAAGGATAAGGAACATAAGGAGTTGATTTGAAAACTCTCTGATGCAATGTGAACAGGTAAAGTACATGCAGTAATTAAAAAAAGTTGGGAAAAGACAAAGCACTGACTTGTTGCTATTTAGAACTTTAAAATAATGCTACTAGCAAAAAAAAAAGTAGGAAGATTATTTTCAGTTTCACTGGCATTTAATTTGTAGAGATATTAAGAAGCACAGGACCATTTATAAGTCCATTCTTTGTTTAACTGCATTTTCACTTTCCTCTCCTCTGCTTTTTAGATCAAAACCAACCTCTCCTAACAGTGCTATAAATTCATTAATGCAGTTGGCTTTCAGCTTACTCTGTACAAACATTTTATGCTGATCTCTAGAAAGTGGCAGGTCTTAATCTCTCTGCCAGCCAAAAAGAAATGCTAAAGAAACAGTTAATGTTTCTGTTGCTGCCTTGCTTCCAACCTCTTTTCCCTTCAATGGAAATAGAAAAATGACAAATATGCAAAACTAAAAGAAAAGGAAATATTACTCTCATATCTTACAGAAACCTTGATGTATTGCCTTTTCTAGCTAGTTCCCGATTAGTCCAGATACAACACCTAGATGATGTTTAGATTTTACCTGTGTTATACATCACACTGAGGTCTTGCCAAATGCTTGTGTCAAGGATGGAATCGTTTGTTCCTATTAGTAACGGGGAAAGCAACAAACTTTGCAGTTCGTTTAAGAGGTGTAACCCTCTTAAACAGATTTGTGCAACAGAGATTCCTAGGTAACAGGCATTGACACGTCTTCACTGCTGCTAAGAGTGAAGCATCAGAAAAAGCACTATAGGATTAACCGCCAGGAGTCATACTGGCAGCCTCCCTAGACTACTAAGGCACAAAGGAGAGCTAGAAAGGCAGATGAGCTTAAGAGCACGTTGAGGCAAGGGCTGGAGGCTGTACAAAGTACAGTAGGTTCCAGCCAAACAGCAGAAAATAGAGCAGGGAGTGAATAAGGCAAACTCAGAATACAGTAGCTATTGACATCGCAGTGGACTGAAGCAAATCACCAATTTGGTTCACAGTGTTGATTCTCTCAATATCAAGGTAACCAAGTGAGCAGAGACCATGCAAACTGGATGGTGCCGGTTTAGTGGCCAAAGGAGGCTGACACATCCAAAGCTAATCAAAATCCTGCAGAAACAACAAGGGAAGCTAGCACAGACCGTAGGGATCTCTACAGCTTTGTATCCAGTTGGGTTAAGAGCAGAATCAGAGGGCCAAAGTCACTTCCAGCCAGCAAGAACTGTTAAAAAATGGGGCAAAAAAGCCAGAGAAGAAGCAGATCCATGGAACAGCTCCTTTGACTTTGTGTTAATTCTGCCTCTTCACGTTTCCTCAGACCTGAGAGAAGAGGAAGCCATTCTGAAAAGAAAAGATGACTTTGAACACAAGTAGTAAGATTAATGTCAACACCTTTTGAAAAGCAGAAAGTTAAGTACAGCTACTGGAGACTGCGGCAACATGACTTCCATATAAATCACACCATCAGAGAAGGGGAAGTTGTATGGAAAAACCCAAGGCAGGCTAAACTGCAGGAAATCTGTGCAAAAAGCACAGGAACAAATTATTTGCTTTCTCCAAGTATTTTCAGATTTATTGCCTACACCTCCAAATTCCCTTTTTGCAAGGAACAGGTAACGAGAACTGCATGATTCCACTCTAACTGCTCTTTCTTCTCAGACGTAAACTGAAAGAAGTAGATCAAGCACAGTTAGGTTTTACAGCCTTCTCAGGAGAGTGAGAACCTTCTTCAGTTACAGGGATATTTTGAAAGAAAAAAAACCTAAGGAAATGAAGTTCATTATGTCTGATCATAATGACTGATCTCTCTTCCCACTGATCTTCTTCCTCCAATAATAAACATTGTAGTCACTACCAAGACTGCATTTCGCAGGTACCCTCTAACAAGCAACTCAGTCTCCTTCCAATCTCTTTCAAAACACAGACTGACCTTGCTAGAACAATCCCTTCCACAGGTAACAGCAGAAGTGCTTTCATTTTACTTGTCTCCAGAGTAACAAAGAAAGCAGTCCTTTATTTTGAGACTGGATTCTCAGAGAGCTTGAAAATTTAAGCTGAGACACAGGCGTTACCGAAGTCCCTTCTTTTTTGACCTGGTAATACAACTTTATACTGGTATCTAGGCAATAATTTAATTTTAAATCATTATTCACAGAGGGGCACACAAACCCACTTATGAAGGAAGAAGGAGGTCAAGTACATCAAGAACTCTGGCAACAAAGAATTTTTCATCTGTATCTACCATGACTTCATGATCACCTCAAAATACTATTACGCCACTCTACAGTATGAGAATACCTTTTTTCCCCCCCCAGAAAGAACATCTTAATCTTATTTTGAGGTACCTACAGAACTGCTCTAAAAGAATTGATAATCCCGTAAAAGGCACTGACAAAAGGTTAAAACTGGCTAGCATCTCGGAAATACGTTTCTGTTTCCTCAGCACTGTTTAATACAGAATCATTAGCTTTGCAGTGTTTTGTAGCTCTCCCAAGTTAACCTTAAAAGATGCTCAAAAACCAGGTGGGTCATATTTTCTGATATATAACTAAAACTGTCTGACAAGAGACTAGTTGGATGTCTAATCTTAACGCTCCAGTCAGCACTCAGCAGCAAAAGTACTTGCAGAAATAATGCAGAGTATCTGTATGAACAGGAAATAGCTTTTGGATCAATTACGCTCTTTTCAAAAAACACTGCAGCTTCCTATGGATCAAAAAATTTGTCTGATTAAACACCAAGAGCTGGCAATACTTTGGCAACCTTGCCTGAACAGATGTTCTGTCTCTGGGGATACGGGAGAATGCGAAGTTCTTTTTGCCCTATATGAGTCAGGGAGTTACCAGCTCTCCTCCTGGAACAGTTCTATGTCTACAAATGGAGTATGACTATTGTACAAAAACTAAACAAGAAAGAGGCAGACTTAAGGCCTTGTGGAGTTACAGATTTGCAAGCCAGAGCCATTTTACTATCACGACTTTTTGCAATCTGTAGCATTCTCACAATATCTGTAAGCATCAGCATGTTACTGCAATTACCTCAGGAGGAAGAGTTAGTAAGGAGCAAGGTACCAGACCCCTACTCACATAGAGAGTGTCTCTACTGCGAGGATGGACAAAGGGTAGAGAAGCCCCACCACGAAATGCCCTGCCTACTTTAGGGACACCAGCATGACTTAACTAATAGCAGTTCTTAAGTCAGGGGAACACAGTGGCTGGCAGTAAAGCTGGCTTGTCCAGAAGGGGAAATAAAATGCTTCTTCAGGTCACACAGTGCCTCTCACACCTATGCAAAAGGCAGCCACAACCTTAAATGGACAATGATATTAAAAAAGCCCTTCAGAACACAACCACATGCATTACTTCGTTTCATAGCTGCTGTGACCTAACACAATATCTGAGTGCCAAATAAAATGCCACATTTTATGCTCAATTATCTTTAGCACCCAGAAAATACTCAGCAAATAAACAATTATTTGTTCAGATGGGAGAGAAAGGGATATTCAGCTTTAAATGAAGATTTTCCATAAAATTCAACATGTCTTGGCAAGGGCTAGATAATTAGCACTGTTATGAACTGTCTGCTTCTTATATTTTTTTAAAAGTAATTCTCATTATTTTGCTACAGAAGCAGGGAATAATTCTCATTATTTTGTTATAGACCTATTACTATTCAAACTTGACCTTTGCAGAATGACCATTCTCAATGCAGTATGTGAATCTTCACCAAACAAGTGTCTCTACACCCATGCATTCTCACGGATTAGAAGCTGCCTGACCCAGTAAACAAATCCTGAGAGTTACAAGATTAGGTTTGCATTTTACATTATTTCTTGAATTCTGTAGGCTCCTTCCTTACACAAGTAACTTTACTACAGGTATTACTTCTTTCCCAATAAAGCTCACTGCTATGTAAAGATATAGCTGTAAAAGTCAAACTACAGAGGGATTGCATACTTATAAATACTGATTAAAATGGCAAAGAAACAGAAAAAAAACCTTTTTAAATAGCTCTTAATGGATAAGATCATATTTGCAGAAACTGAATTGGAAAGTGGAATGATGAGAGCTATCCATAATTAAACAGCTATTTTTTCCCTCTGTCAGAGCTCTGGGACAAAACTTATTTTTGGCATAAGGCCACTGAAAACAATGAACTTGGTTCAATTAAGCTGGTCCAGTACATATTAAATGAAAAAACATTATGAAACATTTGTATCATAGATATTAAAAAAAAAAAAAAAATCACACAGAAAACCTGGGATATAGTAAGAGAAGAGAGAAATAAGATCATTTGGGCTAGCTTGTCACAAACTAGCAGAGCTTCAGTTACTCAAAATAGGGCAGACTGCCCAGACTGGTTTTGGCACGTAGTTTTTATTTGCCTTACTTGGATACTGTAGATGTTCTGCTGAACAAGATACTAAGCACTAGGAAAAAGAGGGTATCTCTAGTTAATCTGCACATTTATTAGCAAAAAAAAAAAACCCAGAAGATTTGGAAGAGTTGCAATAGCACATGAAGTCCAAACTCATAAAATAAAAGCTAACTGAACTCTATCTGAAAGCTCAGCTGTTCCAAGAGAATGCATCTGACAATAAGTCCTTACAGTAAGTCCTAACAGTAGTTCCTTAGAATGTCACATCAAGACTAGCACATATTCCAGGTGTGCTCAACTAGCTGAACAATGGCAGAAAGGAAATAAATGAGGAGTTATCACCTCACCTGTATGGCAGGTATGCTCCCAAGTGGGCACAGAATGACTGCTAGGACTATGATGCAGCTCAGCTGAGAGCTTTGCAAAGAGATGAGAATCTCAAATTGCATTGCAAGAAGCTGTCTCTAGACTTTGTGACTATTTTCATCTCATGCTCCACCTCACGTTTATGAGAGGACATCCCAGAAACACCAGCAAAACTCCGATTATCCTTTTAAAAAGTCCCTCTTCTAAAAACTGTATTTTGCCCTGTAGCCTGGAAAAGCCTCAGGGGTGGGGTGGACAGTGACTAGCCGAGGCAAACACCTGCCTCTCTAGCACTGTTCCAACATTTTGTCTTATTCCCCCCAGCTCTGGGCCAACTTTTGTCATTTGTCTCACAGTGTAATGAATGTCTTGAAGATAGTACTACATTGTTGTTTTATGCTTGCACAGCATCTTGTACTGACACTCCTGGTTCATTATTAATGCAAATTACTGATAATAAAAGATTGAAAACATGAATGAAGCATAGCTTCTGGAGTGAATTCAGCTGAAAGCTGTTAGGGGAAACTCTTAGGTCACTCCCAGCAATTGGTCTGCAAACAAGGTAACAATCTCTCTGCAAAGTAACCCCATGTGTTAACAGCAAGTCATCCATGTTTTGAGCATTTGGCTCAGGAAAACGTAGATTGCATTACAAGACTAATTTTGTACTGCCATTCAAAATACATCATCATTTATATCCACAAAAAATAAGTACAAGCTGAGAAATTAATTCTGATACACTTTAAAATCCTATTCTTACAGAGGGAGGGATGACTACACCTTGTAATTGAGACCTCCGAGTCAAAGCCATCTTTGATACAATTTTATTCAAGATGCTGGCCTGACATGCCAGCCACTGCCTACTAGTCATGTCCACAGTAACATTCCTGAATAACGCTCAGCAACTTGGTACAATATTTTAGGACGTTTCTTTTACAACAGATAAGTTATTGAAATGAGATTATTTGAAAGAAAGAGAAGATGAACGAAGTTATAAATCACATCATCTTCAGCAACAAGTGCTTTAACAGTTGACTGTCTCTGTGAATAGTCTTCTACAAGTTATTATTCCTTATTAACCTGAAGTTTTAACCTCATTTTATTAACATTGTACTTCACTATGCTCAGTCACTTCAAATTATATAGCAGAGGACTATTAAGAAATGTTTCAGAGATCCTGCTTTTCCTAAAAAAGCTCTGCTTACTGCAAAAACAATTTCAATCACTATTATTCTCTCTTAGCAGCTTACTTCATGCTGGAAGGTGTTAGCATGTGGTTTTAATTCAGCAATACCAGAAAGTCATTTACCTACTACTGTATCTGAAGTTGACAAAAACATAATTGTATATCTTTCCTGCTGAGCATGTTTGACAGCATTTTTAATAAGAATAATTAAATGCATTAACTGCTTAGACATACAAAGCACTAAAACTAAGTACTTTAAGGACCTATTTCTCATTCTTTTTCATACTTTTAGACTGATTACACAACAACAAAGATTTTGCTTGTTTTCTAACCCTGAAGAAAACTGGCAGGAAGACTTAGAAATGGCATGTAGATATTAATCTTACTCATTGCAACAGACTTAAATTGACAAAGTCCCTTTCTGGGCAATGAAACATATCAAGGAACTAACAAAAATCTGACCGCTTAACAGATGTGCTTTCCAACAGGTAAGAAGCACAATTGGAGCAAACAATTAAAAATCCGCTGTCAGTTACATCTGCATCAATCAGGAATAGTTTCACTGACATATTGCATGAACTTATAAAAATGACTGCAAAATGTGGCGCATTTGTTTCAAAAAGCCTTGAAAATACTTGCTTTATAGAAGTCATTTCCACATAGATTCCACTGCAGCAAGAACACGCAGAAGAACAGTTCTCAGTTTTCTTGAAGAAAATTGTCTAATCTTTTAATCTTTGAGAAGATTAGAGCTTGTAACTACCACCTGATCAGGATGATGAAATTCTACTAGTGCAATTGATTATAAAAAGTGCAAAGCAGAATCAAGCCTTTCATATTTATGAAAAGTATAAACCCCTCTGCTATTAAAGCCTTTTCAAAAGATTTCTTCTCAGTTGCACAGGAAGGTTCTAAATCCTTAAAATTCTAATCAAAGGAGTAGCAAAAGCAGTAGAAAAACATTGGCTGACAAATCAAGAACGCATGTTTTAACTGTTCTTGTTAGAAGTCTGTTAGAAGTTGAATTAAAATAAACATGCTTAAAACATATCATACTAACTACTTCCATTAATTCATTATTGCATATGTGCTATAAAATCTGGACCACAAAGATTAGACTACTGTACAATCTTAATTTACATCACAATATAACAAAGAGATTTTTTTGAACTGCTGACTGTACATCAGTTGGACGCTTAATTTAGGCTACAGATCTTCCAAAGGACTCTTTTATTCACTACAGTTGAGTGGGCTAACAATTTCAGCATCCCAGTTGCAGAAATCTATTACAACATCAAAAAAATGAAAAATTATGAACATTTAAAAAGCCTGCGATCCCTTACTAATCTGTTTAAACATTAATTAGGAACAGCAGGAGAAAATCTGTGTTTATGTCATAAAATTGTCAGACTGACAGATCATAAAGTCATTGCTTCTGTATGCCAACTTGGAATTTAAAAGACATTCACTAATTCATAGTCATGAACCTTGATACAACACTTAACAGCTTAATCCTTTAATTTCTCACATCACTTTTACTTAGTTATGAGGTGTTCTGGGTTGGATCCCTTGCGAGCAAGGATCTAAAGGATCAGCTTTTAACAGAAAGGTTTGAGAAGAAGCTAAAATAGCATGAAAGGCAGACAGTTGCAAAGAGAGATATTGATCATCCTTCCAGGCACAGAGAGCTGTTACACTGAGTACAAATAGTCTTTCACCCCAGCGTACTTTTCAAAAACTAATCAGAGTCGAGCAGATCAAAGGCACAAAGGAACTTCGGAGCAGAGGTGTACAGCAATTAAAAAAAAACCCAAACGTATCTTTCTGAGGGGGGTGGGGAGCTGTCTGTTTTCTGGCCGAAGGATGCCCAAACCCCGACAGGTTTGACTAGGCACGTCCACCTCCAGCGAGGCACAGGCGCGGCCGGGACCTGCACACTTACCCCACTCGCCAGCTCCGCGCCCAGGCAGAGGAGCACCAGCACCAGCACCCTGCAGGGAGGCAAACGGACAGAGTCACCCGCGGGGCCGGGGGGGGCACCGCGGGGAAGGGGCCGCCGCGCTTCAGCACTCACCCTGCGCGCCCCGCGGCCGGCGGGGCAGGGGCGCAGTCGCGGCCCATGCTTCAGGCAGCCTGCAGGGAAGGCGGAGAGGGCGCAGCCCGGTTACGCGCCGCTGCGCGGGCGCCGGCTCCGCGCCGCCGGAGGAAGAGGAGGGCCCGCCGCCGTCACTTAGGGCGGACGGGCTGCGCACGGCGGGGCCGCCGCCGCTCACCTCCGCGGTGCGGCTGCTTCGCCAGCTCCTTCCCCCCCCCCTACGACGGAGGACCAAGGAGGGCCTCGCCCCGGGAGAGCGGCCGGGCTGGCCTCGCCGGCGCTGCCCGTTCGGGGTCGGTCACCGCTCGCTTCCCGCCGCTGCCCCGCGGCGCCCCGGCCCCCTCAGGGCACCCGCCGCCTTCCGCTCCCCACACCGGTGCGCGCCGTGCCAGAGCGCGCCCGGGCAGAAAGTTTGCGTGGTCTTCACCGAGGCGTCACACCTGAGCGGAGCCGGGCGGGGCGGGACGGGACGGGACGGGACCGAACCGGGCGAGCCGCGGCGGGCGCCCACCGCCCGCCCACTCCTGAGGTGCGACCCGGCACTGCGAACAGCTCCCTCGGCCCTCACACACCGAGGTGCTTCCGCTGGAGAAAATAGTCCGGGGTCCAGCGGCTGCCCGCCCGGTGGAGGTGCGGGGCGGGGAGAGGCAGGCGCCCGCCCTTCGAGCCGACAAAACCCCGGCGCCCAGGGGGAAGGGTGGCGGCGGCGGCGGGGAATCACAGCCACCTCAGAGCGGGGCGGCAGCTGCTCCCCGCACACCACACGCGCACACCCTCCGCCGCCGGCCACCCGCCCGCCCACGGTGCGGATGAATACTGTGGGGCAAGTAGTCCCGGGAGGACTTGAGCCGGGAGAAGCGGGCGAGTGCGGCAGAGGGGCGGGTGCTGGCGTCGGGGCGGCCGGCGGGAGCCGCCTGGAGGGAGCCGCGCTGCCCCGCCGGGCTATGCCCGCGCCGCAGGGCCAGCCCCGGAGCTCCTGAGCGGGCAGGATGGAGCCGCGGTGGCGGAGCCGTAGCCTAGCTGCCGGTTGCCTGGTGCTGCTGCTGGGGTGCTGGGGGCCGGAGGAGGCGGTGGCGGCGGTGAGTGCGGGGCGCCCTCCTTGTTCTCAGGCGCTGCCTGGCGCCGCTGTCCCTGCCGGGCGCGGCGGCAGTGCAGAGCCTCGGGGGGAGCTTTCGAGCCCCTTCAAAAAGGGGTGGCTGAGGGTGGGCTCCCCGGTGGCCGCCGGCCGCGCTGGGGCTGAGGGGGCCGCGGCCCCTGACAGGAGCCCGGCGACGCCCTCCGCCGCGGGGCCGGCGGGCGGGGATCGGCGGCGCGAGGCCGGGCCGCGCGCGGGAGGGTCTCTCGTCTCGCTGCCCTCAGGTATCGGGGGCTCCTGGGCGGCCCCTTTGCGGGCAGCGCCCGCCCCGGACAAAGCCTACTCGGTGCTGCCGGCGTCGGACCGGCTCTCTGCGGTACCCGCGTGCCGTTGGCACGTCTGGGTTCGCCGGCGGCTACGGGGAGGCAGGAGGGAGCGTCAGTGCTGGGTGGGGGAAGCCCGGGTGAGCTTTGTGTGTGTGCTCTGAACCCGCTGTTCCTCCAGGACAAAGGAGGAAAAATGCCCCCCGCCTACCCCCCCCCCCCCCCCCAAGGACCTTCGTGAAGAGGTGTCTGAGCTCTTGCCAGTGAGCCTTCACCTGCATCTGTAAGTCACACCTGGACGTGGCAGGGAGTTGGAGGCTTGTGGGCATGGTTTGCCGGAGGACTACGCCTCAGACTGTGACTTGGTTTTCCTGAGGGTTGTATTTCTGCTTTCTTAAAACCCAACTTGAGATGCTAGTGGAGATGGTAGATGCGTGCAGTGTTGCAGAGGGTGCACAGTAGGTGGCCTGGAGAAGAATTTTGATTTTTCCCGTTGGGAGAGGGATGCTATCCCAGCTTCCCTGGAGTGGCTGGGCCTTGAAAGTGAGAGGAGGGAGAAGTGATCACTAGCTTCCTGTTTCAAGGTACTTGACTAAGACCTACAGCTGTTAACAAGTGGTGAAATTAACTAAAAGGCTAGTACTTTAATGTGGGTTAATTTCAGGTTTTTACAATCCCTTCCTCTGGCTGTTAACTTAAAAAAAGAGTTTACTTAGAAGGGAAAATGAATCCAGATTTCTGTTGTTTAGGATTACTCACTACTTGAAAAATCATAATATGTTACAGTAATAGGTGTAAAATACCTTTCTGCTACTCCCCCTCTCCAATTTTGTAGTTAGAGCTGACAAAATCTTATTTGTCTTGAACTCTCCTTTGAAGTGCATTCCTTTACAGTGAAACTTTGTAGACCTTTCATCTGCCCTTCCAAAAAGCAAAGACCAGCCATAATATACTCCCTTCCTCTTCTACCCCTCCTTCTTACCATGCCCAGGTGTGTACTCAAGTATAAGTGATACTAGTGTGCCACCAGTGCTTACTGATTTGGAGAACTGCTTGTCTCAACATTGTCTGTAATACTAGTTCTGCTGCTCCATTAAGTACCACCTCACCCCAGGCTACCTCCCATAACTTTCACCCCCAAAGAAGGATCTGGTCAGTCCCACCAACAGGACTTCACTGTTTTAGCAGGCGGGGGTTGAAGATGGGGAGGTTTGATTCCATAAATGTGGCCTCTTTCTTACTTCAGGAAAGTGCCCAAGCAGAGTTCCGTGTGTGTGATTGGTGGGAATCTGTGGAGTCTGGGAAGGGGACTGTGCTGGGCTGACCCTGTAGGCAGTCCTCTGCCTTGGGAGAAATGAAGAAAGGAGAAAAGACAATGGTGGAGTTCCTGGTTCTTAACACCACCTTGTGCTACAGCCTCTCTTTTAGGATGAGTCCCCCTGGGGATTTACTACCCCACAGAGAGATAAGATTAACTGAAGACCCAAGGGCTAGTGGGGGTGGGGGAAGAGAGAAACACCTCTGTTCCAACCTACATAAGTCCCACTTTGGTGTCCTGGTACTTTAGTGGTCCCATACTTTGGTGTTCTGATGTCCTTTAATCTCCTGTGATGATAACACTAAATGATGCTGATCCTTATTAATGAGGATCAGTTTTTATTTTTCTCATTGTCAGAAACGGTTGAATTAACACTGTAGTAGTATGCTTGATACACACTGTCTTCTGTGAATTTTTTGGGGGGACCTTGTGTCAGAATCCTCCCCCTTCCCCCAAGAGGATAAATCTAGTGGAATGAGTTCAAGTCATTCTGGTATCCTTATTAAAATAATATCTGAAATTGTTATTCAACCTCATAATACACATTTCAAATGCAAAAGTCATAACTTCTTTGCTCCAGATTGTTCCAATAGTGTATGTGATTATGTGATCAGTTACAAGGTGACAGAATATAGTTGAGAGTCATCTGCCAATGTGGACATCATAGGGAAATCCCAATGACTTTTTTAAAAAAAAAAAAGCCAAAACTTCATGCTCAAGTAAGGATGAATTTCATTGTTCAGATTTTATTGCTGGGTTTCCATAGCCCATCATCTAAACTTGGTGAGTAATATATGGATCATGCTATGCACTCTTGTGCAGACTCATTGTTGATGTAGAATGAAGCATGTAACTACTGATGAACAGTGTAAAAGTAGCTGGGAGTCTGAGAATGGTCTTACTTTAGAGTGGGAGAATGAATGAGGCAGAAGATGGTGTCATCAGTGCATGAAGTGATTTCAAGTTACACTATAAAAAAAGGTGCTTATTTGTTGTATGCTTTCATCAGACGGTATGAGTGCTTATAATGTATGTTAAGGGACAGTATTATTGCATAAGTGCCCTGGTGGTTTTAATATAAATCTACATAAATGTATATAAGCCAATTAGCTCTTCCTATAAGCAGAATTTTTTCCTCTCCTGGCAGGCTTACACTCACACTGTGTTATAGAAAAGTGATTGCAAGTTGTGACTGGGAAATCTATTTAATTAAAGAACATAGATGGACTACATTGTTGAATTGTGCTAATCTATGAAATTCACTTGAAGTTAGTGACTGTCTATTGGTTTATATTGAAAAAAGTTTCCCTCATAGTTAATGCCTAGGTTTGCAGAGTATAAATAGACTTTGTCAGCCCAAAAGTTACTTCATGTTTAGTAACTTCTGCAATGTCTTTTTTCTTTGTCTTCTGTTATAACTCCAGTTTGACTGAAAGTGTAGGGATGAAAGCAGTTGTTCAAATATGGTAAGGCAGGCTGGCAAGATGGGTATCATTTGGGTTTAAGAAAGTAATGTATTATTGATGAAAGTTCTCTAAGTTTAGTTGAGATATTTTTGTCCTTTCAGAGGTTACCATGTATATAAATACATGCTGCCATGTCGTTAATTACAATGTACTTGATTAATATGGTTAATTTGTAAATAATGGTCATCCGTGTTTCTCTTGTTTGTCCAAACTATTTTATCATGGTAGTGGTGGTTGTTTTTATTATTTTCCATTTCATAACTGGCTGTGGCTCTTTCTAGTTACGAAAGCTAGGTCTGTAAAAGCAGAAAGAAATGGATGCTGGCTTTTAGGATTCAAAAAGTATTTCATCCTGAAATTCCGTGGATGTGTCTTGATTAGTCATGCACAAGACTCAGTTTCATAACATCAAGGCTGAAGCCCTCCCGCTTGCAACTTGTCATTTGTTGTGTGTTTTGCTTTTGACCTTTCATAGCTCTTAAAGATATATAGTAAAAGTTGTATTTTAAGATGTGTTCTGGCACGTACTAAAATACAAACAAATCAAAGGAATCCTGAATGAAACCTAATGTAAGAGCCATTTGGACCATAATAGGATCTTTGGTGGCTATGCATACATAATGATTTTGTATCTTATTCAGTTTTTCCACATGATGGAAACAGACTGATAGTTCAGTGGAAACTCCTAGGCTTTAATTTTCCTGGTCATGAATGAATTAATCTACTCACTGAAAGCACTTATCTAAGTCACTTACTCTTTCTTTAAAGTAGAAAGGGAAGTTTTCCTAGGACAAAGTGTTACTTAATTTGTTTAACAGCAAATGTAAATTTACATAGTGATCTTTTTCTACTATGAGTAAGCAATAATGCTTACTGTAATGCAGTTCGTTGCTGTTGGTTTTACTAGAACACGTGGAAACTTTTCTATATTACAAAACAACTGAAATCAGTAAGAACATCCCGACAAATCTAATATGCGTATTTTCTATCTGGGGCAAAGTGCCGTAAGGCATCTGTTCTGCACATACAACGAAGATGTATTGTGCGCTTTTACCTTTCATTCACTTAAATTGAAATGCTTCCTTCTCTAATTGCATCGATTGTGTAAACTCTCCACTGATATCACCACATAACAAGATATCTAGATAACACTCACTTATACGTTCTAGGAATAGTATTATGCAAGCGTACTGAACGGAAAGCTGCCTCTGCCAGTAATGACAATACCAGACAAATTGCTTTGAATGAAGACGCTTTTTGCTTATCTGTTTCATAAGGCTATATGGACTCAGTAATGTTTAAAACCACGGGGGTGCTTTTGAGTTCTTGCTATATGCAGTGTTTGGCTAGCTGATGTTGACTGCGGACTTTTCTGTACTGTAAACCATCTCTTCTCAAGAGTACCTAAAATAAAACTTGTTCAAAAGATATAGTGCTGGTACAGTTTTAAGAATCCTTAAGCAGCATCCTTTACCCTCCTGTGAAACTTAGCAATGCAATTAAACGTTATTAAATATCACTGGCATGGTGCAGCTTCTGAAAACAGAAATGTGCCGAGCATACTGGTTATGTAATTGCAAAGTGTGTGGCATGTGGAGGAAAAGCTTCAATGTAATGTGAAATTATCAACAGAATAAACATAGCTGACCTGAAGAGGAAAGGGTCCTGTTATAAAAAGAATTCTAATGCTTATTTTTAAAAAAATTGCTTTGCAATTGTCTCAAGTCTTTCTTGCAGAGCTTAAGTCTTTCTTGGAGAACTTGTTGTGAGCAGATGCAAGAAGCAAAAACTGGGGAATGAGATCTTAATTCTAGGAGAGATGGATATTGGGCAATTAGATAATAGCAAAGCTATATTGCAAATGAAACATTTTAGCTTAAACTTGTTAATGCTTTAGTCTCTCTCCCTCTAAAAGGCATGATACTTAAACTGTAATGTATTAGTAGACATACCTTTAGTCTGCTTGGAAAAGACTATTGTGTGACTCTCACTTATGAAACTGCATCTCTGTTGCCATGATTTGAGTGGGAGACTGGACTAAACCTCCTGAGGCCCCTTCCAGCCTGAATTATCCTATAAGTCTAAAATTATGTGAGAGTACAGTCGTGCTCCTGGGTGTACTTTCTGTTAAGACAACTTACATATCCTGTAGTCAAAAATTAATCATAATGGTGTAGTTAAATTGTGAGTTGGAAGGTTCATATTTACTTAAATGCCTTTTTTTAGTTGCAACTAGTCAAGAAGCCATCTCCTAAGCTGTCAGCACAGCAGCATTCAGAATTTTCATTTTGTATTCTGCTTTTGTGGAGGGTGTCTTATGCAGTGTGTGTTTGTCTATTATTCTGTTATGATGTACCAAAAGAAAAATAAATTGTAGTGGCAATATTGACAATGAGGTTTTTTCCACCTGAAGTGTGTGTTTTAGGAGTCAGAAAGAGGGGACCCTAAAGCTATGGATTTCAGCTGACTTGAAGGCAATAGCCTTCAAGGCTCTTAGTTATTGCAGCTCTGTTGTTGGATTTCTCTCTGTCTCTTTCTCCAATTTGGAGGGGAAGGAAAATAGTTTAGTCTCATCTGTATTTTGTTTCTTTTACCTAATCTCTACCGAGAATTAAAATGTCAGAGTTGAATTTCAATCTCTCCTGGCACCGTAAAAGGCATCTGTGTGCAACACACTTAAACTAGAACCAAAAGTAAAATAGCTATTATTTACAAAATGATTCTCTTTATTGAGGCATATAGCTAGACCTGCAAAACTGTCCTACTGTAGTCTAATATGACCCCACTGTATGCTAGATAAGCTTTGCTACTGCAGCTCTGCTGAAACCCCTGCTTACCCTCCTCTTAACTTTCCCTGAGATAAGCAAAGCTCTATTCAATTCCCTGGCTGAAAACAGGCTAATAAGTCTTTTTGCCAGTGTCTGTATCAGTCGGGACTTTCTGCTGAAATATATTAAACATGTGGAAAATGTGTTTATTCTAGGACTGACTTTAGTTGTTATCAAGGTGAATCTTAGTTTTAAACCACACTGTTAATTTAGAGAAAGATATTTATGCTGTACTGCTTCCTAGGGAATTTGGAAGCTTTTAGAAACCAGACTTATACAACCCTTGGTTGCAGCTGAAGTGTATGTATGTGGTAGGCACCCTTTCTCTAGAAGGAACGGAGCATGGAGGAAATCCTTGGTTTGTGTTAAAATGCTTCACTGGTATGAAACTAAGACTTTCATCTCTTTCCATCTCTTTCTCTACTGTAATAGTTGCATCTCTCACCTCCTTGTGTGTATTTGGAGATGTAGTTATGGTAGATAAGATCACTTTATTGGCTCTAGTAGAAGAACTTGAAGGCTGACTGGTCCATTTGCTGTTCTTATAGTAGGAGTTTTCTACTTTTCTGTCTTAATCTAGAAAGATGTTGCTTATGCTTCTTAATTTGTATACTAGTATAAACAGTGTGATGTAAAAATGGTGACTTGGAATCCAGGACTACTTAAAAGACCAGTGCCAGATGCATTTTCTTCATTCAGCTGTGGACTTATGGGTCCTACTATTTTAATAACTACCTGTTGCTAAACAAATTAACTTTATATTAAACACTTTCTGGCAGTATTTCTCATCTCCATGTGTAGAAAAAAGTTCTGAGTCCATATACTTCTATCCTAAACACTGTTTTCTTTGCTGCTTTCCTGGTAGTCATACTCTTGTCCTTTCCCTATTTTTTTTTTTTAATCAAGCTAGGGAAATTAAGAGTGATGATTTTGATGATATATACTGGACTTCTTGGTATTTCTCCAGTACTCTGAAAAATGTCAAAAGTTTACAGTATATTCAGAATAGTTAATTTTATTACTGTCCATGCTGGTTCCTAGCCTAACTCCTGCATTCAGGGTGAAAATATAACAAGCATTAGTTATTAATTACATAAAGCTGTCAAGCTTAAGCAACCATTAGTTCCACACTTGCATTTGACTATTTTTTTGGTTTCATCTTGTTAGCAATGAAGGCTAATGTTCCTTCATTAAGGAAGAAATATATTGACAACTTGTGAAGAAGAGACTATCTAGCAATCAGTCTGTGTCTACTAAATACAGCATTGATTCTTCAGAAGCAAACTTTTCTCTTTATGCACTTAAATCCTGCAGGTGTCTGATAGAGAGGAAGAAAATGACCACCCTGGGCAATGAACTGCACTCTTTCTACACCTTGAATTAAAGTAGCAATTATTAAAAACCACAATTAAATGGCTTTACTTAAAGCAATGAAAACTAACGTGACCTGCAGGCAAGGCTAGACAAGCCTTCAGCTCCCAGAAAATTTGATTTCCTGACAAGAAATGCCACTGCAAAACAATGTTTGGGTGAAAGAGCTTATGAACTCATTTTAAAAACCTTTTAAAAATAAGCCTTTTTATGGGGCAGTGATTTTTCTTGAGTCAACTTACTTTGAAGCAACCTGTTATACAAAATGACAGCAGAAGCCATTGTTTCTGAAAGGCAAAGTAACTTCTAGCTGTCATTCAGACAATATGAATTGACTTAATCAGAGAAAATACTTATTCTGAATTAGTTTAAGAACACTTCTCTTGTATATTGAACCTTAAAGGGCAAAGGTATTCAGAAGGAAAAGGAGGCTTCTTCACTGGACTGAAAAATGAGAATTTATATTGGACTTCTCATATCTTTTTTTCATCCAGTCACTATGTAGTCAGACATGAGGACAAATCCTTGAGGTTTCTGCAAAACCATTACTTTTTTTTAATTCTTAAGTCATTAAATATTTAAGACAACAAGGAGAAAATTAGAGAGGATGAGAAGTTGCAAGGCTCGAGTGTTTTTTATTTTGATAGTAAGCTTAACTTCCAATGGTCATTTGGCCCTTTCTTGATGGGGAAAGTAGTGCCATGAAAATCTCTAGAAGCCTGTGCCCAGAGTCTACCCAGGCAAACAGTGAAAACATCAATACAAAAGTTGATATATGTGTAGGTGGGATTTTTTTTTGTATTTTTGACTGAAGGGAAAGTGTATATGTAGTGTCATTTAGTTTCTGATCCAGAATGCTTATGGAAATTTCTTGGCAATAGAATTGGTGGCATTCCTCCACACATGTGTGCACACGTACAAAAATCTTGAAAGTATCTTTTCTGTTCTAAAAGCTTTCAAACTGTTAAAGCAATAGTAGTAACAAAGTGTTAAAACATCTATGTCTAAAGGATGAATTTTTGTATCCTAAGTGAACCTAGAAAATTCCTTAACTTTAGGCTTGAATGAGAAAATGCTTGTTGACAGGTCTAGTCATGCTCAGAAAATGCTTATTTTTAGAACATCAGCATACTATACCTAAGAGTGAGAATAATCAAACAGGTCTCTTTAAAGAACCGTAAATTGCTAGTATACTACAGAAGTAATTGTGGCGGAACAGCACAGCCAGTCATGGCAGTGATGGAAATAGCATTACCTTATTTTTTTTCTTCTTTTTAAACAGCCAGACTAAGCAAATGTGTTAAACATCAATAAGATGATGGATCACTGAATGCATTGTCCTAAACTTCATTGTAAGCTTTTCAGTGACTTTTTTTCTTGATGGCAGAAAGGACTATGTTGATAATTTTGGTAGAAGATTATTTAAAATAGTAAGGAAGCCCTTAAGCTTTTTGGTGTTGTTCAGGAGTGTACCAGAGACAAACTCTTAAGCTATCAAATGCTGATCCTGAAATGAAATAAATACTGTGTTATCACCAGTTGCTAAAAGGGTTCAGAGGACAAATACAGAAGGTGGATGTTTGTATTGGGTTTGCGTGGCAAGATTTTGGTAGTGGGGGGGCTGCAGAGGTGGCTTCTGTGAGAAGCTGCTAGAAGCTTCCCCCATGTCCGATGGAGCCAATGCCAGCCGGCTCCAAGATGGACCCACCGCTGGCCAAGGCGAGCCAATCGGCAACGGTGGTAGGCCTCTGGGATAACAGATTTAAGAAGGGGGGGAAAAACTGCACATTTTGCAGCCAGAGAGAGGAGTGAGAATATGAGAGGAACAACTCTGCAGACACCAAGGTCAGGGAAGAAGGAGGGGGAGGAGGTGCTCCAGGCGCCGGAGCAGAGATTCCCCTGCAGCCCGTAGGGAAGACCATGGTGAGGCAGGCTGTCCCCCTGCAGCCCATGGAGGTCCACAGTGGAGCAGATATCCACCTGCAGCCCATGAAGGACCCCACACTGGAGCAGGTGGATGAGCCTGAAGGAGGCTGTGACCCTGTGGAGAGCCCGTGCTGGAGCAGGCTCCTGGCAGGAGCTGTGGCCCCAGTGGAGAGAGGAGCCCAGGCTGGAGCAGGTTTGCTGGCAGGACTTGTGACCGTGCAGGGGGACCCACACTGGAGCAGTCTGTTCCTGAAGGACTGCACCCCATGGAAGGGACCCATATTGGAGCAGTTTGTGAAGAACTGCAGCCCGTGGGAAGGACTCACATTGGAGAAGTTAGTGGAGGACTGTCTGCCATGGGAGGGACCCCATGCTGGAGCAGGGGAAGAGTGTGAGGAGTTGTCCTACTGAGGAGGAAGGAGTGGCAGAAACAATGTGTGACGAACTGACCGCAACCCCCATTCCCTGTCCCCCTGCGCCACTGGGACGGAGGAGGTAGAGAACTCAGGAGTAAAGTTAAGCCTGGGAAGAAGGGAGAGGTGGGGGGAAGGTGTTTTTAAGCTTTGGTTTTATTTCTCATTATCCTGCTCTGATTTGATTGGTAATAAATTAAACTGATTTCCTCAAGTTGAGTGTGTTTTGCCTGTGACAGTAATTGCTGAGTGATCTCTCCCTGTCCTTACCTCGACCCAGGAGCCTTTCGTTATATTTTCTCTCCCCTGTCCAGCTGAGGAGGGGAGTGATAGAGCGGCTTTGGTGGGCGCCTGGCATCCAGCCAGGATCAACCCACCACAATGTTTAAAGTGTAAAGATGAATTTCTGAATGCTAATCATTACAAATTGATAATGAAGTCTGGAAAAAATATTCTTCAGTCATGCAAGATTTTGCTGCACTTGAACAGCAGTTTTCATTGGTCATCATAAATATGCTGTGTAAGAAGGTTCACTTTCCTCAAAACACTGTCATGCTGTCTCATGGAAGAAAAAAAACCTCCTGTCCAAACCAGTGCGTATATTCAAAATGCTGTAATCTTTGGACAAATTCCTCTAGCTTTTTGGCTCTCTGCTTCAGACCAAGCATTTTATTTCATGTTTCATACTGTGATAACAGATACTGATCAAATGTTTGACATACTTGATACCTGAAATGTGAGCTACAGTTGTACCTTGCTAGTTCTTTTGGTACTGATTCTGTATTCCATTCAGCTTTGCAGAGCTGGAGACTTTTAGTAACTTTACTGTTGTCTTCTATGCTTGACAGGAGAGAGTAAGCATAGAAAACTGTATAGGGTTTGCGTGGCAAGGTTTGCGTGGCAAGGTTTTGCTAGTGGGGGGCTGCAGGGGTGGCTTCTGTGAGAAGCTGCCAGAAGCTTCCCCCATGTCCGATGGAGCCAATGCCAGCCGGCTCCAAGAGGGACCCGCTGCTGGCCAAGGCCGAGCCCATCAGCGATGGTGGTAGGCCTCTGGGATAACAGATTTAAGAAGGGGGAAAGGAACCTACTGTGTGACAGCAGCCAGGAGAGAGGAGTGAGAATATGAGAGGAACAACTCTGCAGACACCAAGGTCAGGGAAGAAGGAGGGGGAGGCGGTGCTCCAGGCACTGGAGCAGAGATTCCCCTGCAGCCCGTGGTGAAGACCATGGTGAGGCAGCCTGTCCCCCTGCAGCCCATGGAGGTCCACGGTGGAGCAGATCTCCACCTGCAGCCCATGAAGGACCCCATGCTGGAGCAGGTGGGTGCTCCCAAAGGAGGCTGTGACCCTGTAGAGAGGAGCCCATGCTGGAGCAGGGGAAGTGTGTGAGGAGTCCTCCTGAGGAGGAAGGAGCGGCAGAGACAATGTGTGATGAACTGACCGCAACCCCCATTCCCTGTCCCTCTGTGCTGCTCAGGGGGAGGAGGTAGAGAAATTGGGAGTGAAGTTGAGCCTGGGAAGAAGAGAGGGCTGGGGGAGGAAGGTGTTTTAAGCTTTGGTTTTATTTCTCATTACCCTACTCTGGCTTTTGATTGGCAATAAATTAAATTAATTTCCCCAAGTTGAGTCTGTTTTGCCTGTGACTGTAATTGCTGAGTGAGCTCCCTGTCCTTATATAACCCATGAGCCTTTTGTTATATTTTCTCTCCCTTGTCCCGCTGAGGGGAGTGATAGAGTGGCTTTGGTGGGCACCTGACATCCAGCCAAAGTTAACCCACCACAAAACCATTGTTGGATTTAACACTTTGCATACTTTTACTTAAATGTAGATAACAACATTAAAAAGTGCTAAAATTCCAAGCTTGTCATTTATTGTGGAATCACAGAAAAACTTAGACTGAAAGTAAGTCTTAGTCTTAGCCCTCGTGCTCTGAAGGCTAGATTAGGTGACCTCTTGATCAAAGCAGGGCTATCTTCAAATTTCTCTATTTGTTTTTCAGATAGTTGCAGACTGAAAGGACATTGCAACAGTATCTTCTATTCCAAACCTTGCTTGCTGTAGGAATACAGTTAAGACTTTGTGGAAATGCTCCATACCAAGTGCTTGTAATTAACCTACTGGTTACTGCAGAATGCAGAGCGTATATCACAAACTTGCAGCAGGTTATTTTCTTGGCATATGTTCAGCTCCAAATAGCACTTGTGGGAGTTGGTATACTCCCTAAAACAAGGTGCCTCAGGGAATACTTTCCCTTAGAGAAAGTGACTTTCTGTTTTGGAATGTGTACAAATGCCAGGGGCTGTTTCTTACTCCTGCCAAGCTTCAGACTGAACTGCATCTCGAGTTTTAATAATGCTTGAGGACTATTTCCTATGAATGGATCTCCTCACTTTAATTATTGTGATAAGATGTCGGGACCCCATGTGTGCTCTCCTTGCCTACCCCCACTGTTTTTTTTAAACTGACAGTATTTTAGTGCAATGTTGCAAGGAAGACGGCTTACTGACATCCTCAGACAGGGTCAGGGAATCGCCTTAATGAGATAGTTTAGGTTAGATATGGCTAACTTGCTACTGAGTAACACTCCAGAGAGTGACTGTGAGTAAAATAAATTGCTGGAGAAAGCAATAACTAAATTCACATGTGTCAAAGCAAGGAGAAGCTTAATGCTAATGCTGAAGACTTCCTTCCTTCCCAAAACAAATAGTACTCAACTATTTACACAACATCCATTGAAGTGACACTTTGATTGCAAGTCTTAAGTGGATGGTATCCCTCTAACTATTTTGAAAAAGGAATATTTGGGTTACACATTTTAATTTGTGTCTTTACTAAAGTACTATCTGGTACTTTTTTTAATGTACTCATCATATTCTACTGAAATGTTTTTATTACTGAACCTCTTAGGAGGAATACTCCATTGTGACTTTCCTAAAAAATATCTTTTTATGGTCTGGGGGAGCAATAGAGACAAAATACAGAAGGAATTGTTATAAAGGCTTAGACATGAGGTTCTGTTTGAAACAAAAATATAAAATGCATTTCCTTTCCCTCTGCATCTCCTTCCTCTAGCACTGATCCGGTTTATTTTGCCTTTCCTACTACTGATACAATGTTAATACTTCAAAAAACTTGTTGGTTTTTCAGTGCTTTTTGTAAAGATCTTGTCTGTGGTCGTTTTAGCTAGTTCTTTGGCATGGGTTCAAAATTTTTTTTAATGTAGCAATTCTCTGACAAGTGTGACTTAGTTCCCAGGGCATGCTTTCTGTTTAGTGATGATCAGTGCAAACCAAATGTAATGATTCTCAGGATAATGTAATGTATAGCCTCTAGATGTAATTTCTCTAGTGTAAGGGAATGAAATCTATTTCTTCTAATCAAGTTTGAGTAATTCCAAGATCTGTGTGTGCTAGATAGAATGATCTATTAGCACTAGCTTGCAGCTGTCTCTTCCAGCATTTTAAAGGCAATAAAATACATTCAGACCCCCTTTTGCTTTGCCCCTGTGAAATAGTCTGTGGGAAATTACTATTGTGATCTTCCTTATCACTATACGGTCACCTTTTCATAGCAAGGTGCACCTTGCTATGAAGTGCCTCACTTGAAGTGACAGGTGCTCTGAGACCCTGAGCTGTTGCTAGCACGTAGCCGGTGCATTAGTAAATGAACTCGAGAGGCTATTGCTGAGGGCTACTCTTTATCTACTGAAGCTAAGCATGTGCGTTCCTGAACAGGCATCTGAGAGCTCCCACTAAGTATCCAACTTCTATCAGCTTTAGGGATTTCTGAATTCATGTGGATAAAAGAAAAAAAGGGCCTCCCAGCTCATCAGGTCCTGATGCTCTATTCTTTTGAAGTGCCTCTGGCTTACAGAGTTAGGACAATTGCTTTGTCTTCGTTGCTTCCTTGGTTAACTTGGCCCTCTTCAGTGCCACTTACTTTTTCAACTTTGATTACCTGAGGCTGGAGAGGAGCTTTTTTTATTAGTATTGAGCAATACAGAGAAAGCGCTGCCCATAGTGCTATCTTCAGGTATTAAAATGCGCACACAGAGTATGCTGATGCTACAGGCATAAACAAATGATAAAACAGCTTTAACTAGAAGAACCTTGGAGCGATGATACTTGGTTCAAGAACTGGAGGAGAATGGAGTTGATAATCACCTCCACCACAAAAAATCCCCCAGACACCCACCAAGCCTTAAGTGAGTTAGGTCTTGTTCTGACAGTTAGGAGGGCGTGTACTTCTTCAGATAACATCTCAATGCAATATCACTGTGCACAGCTTCTATTCTTTTTAGCAAGTATACTTGCTTAATCTTTGGTATTGAGTGCTTTCAGTAGTTTCAAAATAGACCACAGCGGGGCTGGATTAATCTAAAATGCTGTTCTATTTTGCCTCTCCTTTCTCAGAGGAAGAAGTGGATTTCTGTTCTTGTGTGGTCTGCTTCATGCACTTGACACGTGAAGGTGCAGTTGTCAGTGACAAATGACTGACATCCATTAACAGGACTCAGGCATTGAAGCTTCCTCTGTTGCATATTATATGGATGTAGGTGAGGAACAGGACATTTTCTGGGGAATTAGTCTGGAGCCTGTATCTTTATTCCATTTCCTTAACCAGGAAAGGATTAAAAACAGATTGCCAGAATGAGTGGTGTTATGACTGTATAATACTTGGCTTGCAAGCATATCTGAGGCTTACAAGCCTAGCTGACAGTTGGGTCTAGGTTTGTGTTACATTTGGACATGGTTATAGAAAGTGGCAACATCTAACACCTGTCACTTGGGAAAGGTCCTAAATGACTAGTAAATCTTAACCTGTAATGAGTACCATATGGCACTTCTTATTTGCAGCTGGAAAAAATCAGGAAGCCTCAAGAGGCTAGTGATTAGAGACTTGTGTGTAAAATTCAAGTAAAACTGAGGCTTCCTGAAAAGCAAAGTGGCTTACTGTATACTGCCACTGACTGAATGTCAGGTACTTAATGCTTGTGTCTCAGTGCTAGTGTTAGTTGCAGAAATGTGTAACTGGACAGGCAAAGATGGAGGCATGCTTAAACCAAAGCATTTCTCTAATTTGCTATGTACTTGTTTAAGGAGTTCACTTATGGTCTGTATAAAAGCTAGAGGATGGCTTGCATTCCGAGTTCAGCATTTAGAACTGAAATGAGCAGTAGTGAAATGTAGACTGCCTACAGAGGTTGTATAAAACTTGTCCATCCCCAAAGCATCCCATTCCAAAACTGAAAAGCCAACCAGAGTTACTTTGTTTAGAGTGTTTCTCCATTAATGCTATTTAGAGGTTCATTCAGGTGCTGCACTGCCTGCTGAAGAGGGAAATGTGGTGTTTGGCATCTGTCAGTTCATGAACTTGGAGACGAAGTGGGCTGGTAGTTTACATTCTGGTTTTAGTGCACTTTGCTTACACTGTTTACCAGGAGGTGTACTTGCCAAATCTAAACATAAATGCTTTTCAAGATGCTGCCTCTGGATGGCAGCATAAAAGTAGTACTTAACCTGAGTTGCTATCAAAGGAAATTTTTTCAAATTCATACAGCATGATGTGGAGTTGTTTGGAAATTTGTATTCATTAGGACAGGAGTAAAAGTACTTGGCTTCTCAGGTCTCTTCAATTTTAGCTTTGAAATGCTTGTGAGAAGGGCAGTGGAGCTTGATATGATTATTTTGCTTTCTATGTGTCCCACCCAGTAAAACATACTACACTGAAGCCCATTCGTTGTCTTGTAAGACTAACAGACCACGGAAATGTAAGTTTTCAGAAGTGGTGAGAACTGTCTGTGTCCTTTTCCTTGCCTACAGTTGAGTGCAAGGCTGGCAGCACTCATTAAAGCAGAATGGCAACAATCATTTTCGAAGATGGAAGGCTTTGTAGAAAATGAGAATGAGCTACTGTGAGTTGCAAGAGCTAACTCTGTTCCTTGTACTGCCTGCTTAAAGCTTCTTCATGTCCTGAAGAGTTCTCAGTCTTCCCCCTCTTAAAGCCAAGTATGGAGAAAGGGAGCAAGGTCTGGGATTGCAGGGAAGTTGACTGGATGCCCAGCTGGGCTCTTGCACTTTCTGTCCTCTTCTCTGGTTCAGGAATCAGATACAGAAAGATTCTGTCAGGCTGCAATATCTCCTGTTCCAGGGGAATAACTGTGCATATTTGCTTGTTGCTTTCACCTTAGTTGTTAAAAAAGAGAGGTGGGAACCCCTAACTTCTGGGAGTTTAAAAACTGTGAAAGCTTCTTCCTGCTGACTTGCAGCCTCTCTGGGGCTTGCTAGGGATGAGTCCTTCCCATTTTTTTTCTGTTTCTAGAAACTCTGATCAGCAGTTCAGGCATTTGAATAGCCTTCCCTTCTGTTCCCCTTGTTTACCAATGGAGTCTTTTGTGCAGCAGTAGCAGGTGCTGCATGGCAGGTCGCTCGACCTGCCAAAATCTGTAGGTGCATGCTTCTATAGATCTTGTCTCTGAACCTTTCTTAGGAGCTTCCAGGAGAGGAGAGAGAAATTGCTCCCTGTGTTGCTCTCAGGTTTATAGGGAGAAATCTTTATGGGCAAATAGTTGGAGTTTGGGGATGAATAAAAGTTAAACAAGCTTTTGGGTGTTAATTTGGTAGAGAGACTCTGAGTCCGAAAGTTGTCTGTGGTTAGACTGTGTCAGCTGGTCTAAGGAAAGATCTATTGCTGCAAATATTGCCTTTATTTTAACTAGAAACTGCTGTGAAAGGTAACCTTTACAGAGAACTGTGTGTTAAAAAGCTATAGTTAGTTCAGTTTGAAGCAGTAAATTTCCATATCATTTTAGTACAAAGTACAGGGAGAAAAATTCAATCCTCTTTAGAAAAGAGCTCATCTCTCTTTCTTGTGGCACAATATTTTTAGCATAGACGTACTTGCTTAAAGTTTTGCATATTCTGAACGTAGTTATGCCAAAGTCGTTTTGCTTATATTTTTGGGTTTTTTAAGAAGTAGCCCTTTAATTCCAACCAAATCATAGTAACTGTGTTCTAAGAGAAAATTTATTGATCCATAAACTTTCTGTATAATCAGAACACTCATATGGGGTGTGGTAACGAGATTTAGTGGGTCTCTTATGTTTCATGTTATTACTGTAACATAAGCTATTCAGGTGTCTAAATAGCAAATAATCTAGTGCTCTCTCTTAAGAGGATAAAGAAGGGTTGTTTATCCATCAGGTGTCTCAGAATCTCTTTTTTAACCTGCCTCTGTTGTGTTCTCATTCACAGTGGCCAGAACTGTGGCTACTACAGCTGAGGGCTTCCTCTGCAAGTCTGAACAGATCTTGTATTGTGCAGACTTCAAAGAAATGTAGTGCCTCAAGGTGTAACAGGTTAAATTACATGTCAGAAGTTCCCTTACTTTAAAAAAAAAAAAAAAAGTTGGTCAAGAACTTCTGCAAACGTGTTTTGACTCTTACATTTTAGACCATGAAACTTATTCTCTTAGTATCTTTAGCTAGGTAAATTGAGGGAAATGATTACTTAAAAGAGTATGTAATAATATTTTAATTCAGATTCTGCTTTAGAAATGTTACTGCTCATAAATACAATGCTTCAGTGAGAAAAGAATGGCCATTTGATTACGGAGCTGTGATGGCTTTGCTGCCATAGTTGACTTCACACAGATATTTGAGTAATAAACTGTTATCTGCAGACTTGTACTCTTGTTAAGCCTAAAGAGCAAGTATGTGAAATCATAATTAGAACTCACAATAGCAGCTTTAACTCTGCTTGTCAAATCCCCGCAAAACCTTTTGTTTCTTGGTTATATTCATGTCCAGGCAAGTGAAAGGAAACTCAACTTGCTGAAGATAAATGGTGAAATCTTTGCCCTGGATGAGTAGTAAATCCTTAGCTAGATAACTGTGCAGGTGTTTTGTTACACAGATCTTGGCAAGCTAATAAATGTAAGTATGTTCTTCAGGACCACCACCAAAATAAAGCTTAATCTTTGTCTGCTTGGAACTGAAAGGCTGAATTTCTTTTCCATTCTAAATAGAGGTATGAATAAATGAATTTGAGACTTTTGCATGGTTACAGCAGCAAGAGTACTGTAGTCTTCCTCGTAGGGCAAAGGCATTTGTAACTGATGCTTTTCTGTATGTTGAATTTGCTGATTTTAATCAGAGTGAATTTCTAACGGCAAATTCAGTCTCTACATAGATAGAATTATCCAATACTTATGCTCCCTTTTTCTCTAATGTTAAAACATTCTTATGTTCCTGACTGGTAAGCTGTCATATTTGAATGCAGAGGGTGATGTTAAGCATCAGGCATTTAGGCAACTCCTGTAGCAGCTAGAATAACTATGTGTGATGCGGAATTTGTCCACTGGGTATAAGCTTTGTTCTAGGAATAGGTCTTCCACAGTTGTCCAACAAGTAGTTGCAGTATCTACTGTGAAAATTCTCTTCTACCAACCTTAAATCATGAACAAGAGCAAATGATGAGACGTTGCGATTCAGCTTGGGAATCTGCAGTTGCCACAGTTTCGTCCACTACAAAACACT
The DNA here is from genome assembly GCF_018139145.2 of Gymnogyps californianus. Taxonomy (NCBI): domain Eukaryota; kingdom Metazoa; phylum Chordata; class Aves; order Accipitriformes; family Cathartidae; genus Gymnogyps; species Gymnogyps californianus. Next base: position 20,426,484 of record NC_059479.1, read on the forward strand.
GTTAAACTGCTTCTCAGTAGTAAAGTTGCATGTATTTGAGCTAATCTAGATATTGTAGGAGCTCTAGGAAATAAGTTTATTTTACCAAATATGTGGTCTAGAGACAGACTTGATGAATTGTGAAGTCCTATTTCATTGTTTTCTGGACTAGAAGACTTAAAAAACATAGATTTTAGCCTAATTAACACTTTCATTGTTTCTAACCCCTCTCCCGCTTCCTCTTTGGCAATAAAAACCTGGTGGGGGTGATGCATGCTGTGCAGAACTTGAGGGGTTTGATGTACCTGTAGTTCTTTTGACACTGGGCTTTGTGGTTTGATATGAGTCTGTCAGAATGCAAGACTCAATGTTTCATTCAGCTTTTTTTTCTCTTCTTTGCTCTCCAAAGAAAGTAGTACTGCGTTACTTTTATTACCTGATTAGCTTGCTAACAAGAATAGCTGGTCATGTCATGCTGGTAAACACTGAAGGGAGAGACCTGAGGTGCTCGATAATGAATCTAAAACTTACTATTAGGAGCAAGTGCTCTTTCTATTAGCTTTTTAGAACACTTGGAAGGGAGGGGAAAAAATAAAGCCTGAAATATTTAGTCTACTATGTGTCCATCCTGAAGTTGAGATTATACCTTTGAATAACAGTAATTCATTGCCGGAGTAGCTGTACAGTTAAGCCTACTGCAGGTAGTAGAATGGCTCATAAGCACATCAGCCTTGCAGAAGCACTTCTGTTACTCATATCTGCAAAAAAGTACACAGGATTGAATTGCAAGTTTCAGGTTCAGGAACAGTTAGGGGAGACAGACTGTGTGCTGTATGGAAGCCCTCAAAGATGAATTGCTTTTGAATGGGTTTTATGACTGGTTCTTCCTTTGACCATTCTAGTGAATGGGAGTCTTAATAAAACCAAACTATCAAAGGCTTGATTATTAAATATTAAAATAAATCCTAGTGAGGTCATTAGAAAAAAGTATGGGAACATAGAAATACAGGACACACACAGCAATTGCTGCATAGTGTGACTTGAGTGCATATTAACATTTTTTCTAGCCTTTGCTGCTTGCTCTCTGCTCCTCCCTCGCAAACTGTGGAGTATTGTTCCACAGTTCAGTTATGCTCCTGTGATCAGAGTGTGTTGCAGAGTTTTAAATTTGCTTTAAAATTCTGGCCAACTTCTCCTAGGCAGAATTTATTTCAGTGATTTCTGTGCATCTTTTCCCTGCTGGAGGGAACTTTTCCCACCTGATGAGGTAGCTTACAATGTTGTGGTGTCAAATAACTATCTGGTTCCCTTCAGGACAACATCTGTTTATGAAGCTGGTGTGTGCATGTTAATCCCAACAGATGTTGCATGCTGAAGCTTGGTGGTCATTTAAATCTCTAAGGGAGTCTTAATACCTTACAGACCACACCAGCATTTAAAATCAGTGGCTGTACACAATCAGGTTTTGGTTCTTACTTGACCTCTTGCTGCCGCCAGAACTGAACTGTCAAGAAAAGCATGTAGTCTGTCAGTACAAACTGCATTGCTAGGTAGGTTCAGTAATGTTGCTATGCTCTTCCAGAAATGAGAGGGGTTATCAAACAGGAAATTCTGGATTCATGATAAAATAATACATAAGGAGGATGTTGGAGTAAAGAAATTGCTCAGTCTGTAAATGTTCAGACCGTTTCTTATTTCTTTCTCTTATCCAACTGTTTGATATTTGGATTGAGAATTCATTTGTGAGCAACTTGGGTCATCTCGGAACTCTTCTGATAGTTTGCAAAGGCACCTTATTGATTCACCTGCTGTGCTTCTGTAAGAAGTTGCACCTCTTTCTCTTGATTATTAATTTCTAATTTGTAAAATTCAGGCTCTGTAAATGCCTGGCTTCCCTCCCCATCCCTGTAATCTTTCCCATGGAAAGAGTATTAAAATATTGTTAAACTCCTGTATGTTCAAGTACTTATTATTTAAGTACTAATGCATACTTTAGTTTGGGGTTTTAGATATTCCCTACATGCACACAATTAACAGTTTAGTTTCCCTGCAGCTGCGTGTATGTAATGGTAAATCACTTCTGAAGCACACCTAAATTTCCCATCTAAATCTTTTAGTTAGGCAGCTAATATATTGCTTAAATTGTGCTGTGTTACTTTGATTCTGACAGACTAAGATACAAAGTCAGGCTAACCTACCTGAAGCCATTAACCAGTCCTCTATAACTTGCTCTTAGTAATCAATAAAAGAGATTGTCTTTTCCCTTCACAGTTTTAGGAAGTCCCAAGCTGCTGTTCTCTCCCGGAATAGCATTCATCTACCTGGTGGTTTTTAGAAATATTTTGTCAAATGCTGTTGCGAATGGCAGCTGGGAGGTGGGGAGGGAGTGGAATATGCTGAAATTGCCTTGTAACTGGCATCTCTAGGCCTGATGAGAAAGGAGAGGAATGTGCCCAATACATAAGGCAGGCTTCTAGCCAAAACAAATTTTTGAGGATAACTTAAGCTTATTCATTTCACTGAGCTGACTGTAACAAACCTGTGGCCAAGAGTAAGAAGTGACTTTGATTTCAAAATGTGTACTTTTTTCTTCAAACTGAAAAACAAACAAAAAAACCTCCATTCTGTTGGTGGCATAAAGCAGTTTTCCTCAGTCCATGTAAGACACAAAAGACTGAGCTTGTTCTGGAAGAATTATCCTTTGACCAGTAAACCAATACCATCCCTCCTTTTATATACTAATGAAAAGAACTTGCTCTCCACACACAGATTCAATGGGGTAGAAGCTGTCAGGAAAATCCAATGAAAGGATTAGCTAAACTCAAATAGATTAATTAGAGCTCTTGATTGTGTCTTTCTATGCAAAAGTCACAGCAAAGGAAACGGCAATGATAGTGAGTTCATCTTTACAGGTACGTGGTGGGGAGTGGGGGGAGGCAACAGGAATACAGTAGGTAAGAGGCAAATCTGAGCAGTTTCAGTCTTGTTCCTAAAAACTGCCTTGATTCCTTATCCATCTTCGTGTAGTTGAAAACTGAAAGGTTTTAATAGGCATGGAGATTGTCACCAGCTCCTTATGATCAAGCCACAACTCGCTATTACACCCAATATTTTTTTATCAAGTTCCCTGGCACGTAAGACAATGTGTCCTACTGGCCAGAGCTAGGAATTGAACTACTACTGAAGGCTTCTGGCTGCCTAATAGAAGGCAGGTGACTTCTTCAGTTCCCCAACCTGTAACAAATGTACCAAGTGTAACTCAAAGTTCCACAGAGGTTTGGAGTAATTTAATTTTCCATGTCTGAAAACCCAGTAAGTCATGTAATTTTCAGAACTAGTGATGGTTAAGCTGTTACTAAGGGCAAACTACTGATTGTAACCATCTACATCTTGCTCTTATTGTAGATTTTTCTGTGCTTGAAATGTTGTAGTCATTGTATCTGCTTTCTTTGATTGAAGTGTAGATAACTTATGTGCAGGAGCAATTCCAAGTGTTGCTGTGCATAGTATGGAGCCTGGATTTTGTTTGCATTAATGAGAGATACAGAATTAAATCTGTGACATCAGAAATCTCTAGCCTGTGGCTGCTGAGTGGCTTTCAAAGTTGTACTAGCTTGTTATGCAGTACACATTCTCCTATAGCACAATTTTTGTGCCTGCTTTCCCAAGTAAAAAAGGCCTTGAGATTATTGAAAAGTCTAAACAAGAAGAAAGTTTTCACTTAGAATACGTCATTAAACTTTTTTTTTTGCCGTGCCAACATGTTTTACTTTATGTTGGTTTTTTATGCTATACTGCAATATGACCCGTAAGTGGCATGAATTGATCTTGATATAGTATGAATTCTCAGGGCTTTTTCTCTTCAAACTGTTTATTAAAAAAAACTTAATTTGGTCGGGATACAAGTTGATGTAAATAAGAAACACAATCTGCCAAATACAGCTTTTGTACAGGAAGATAAGTGACTCTGCTGAGGGAATACTTCTTGATAAGCTTGTGGGTAAATAGATCTTCCCAGGATTTAAGCCAAAAATTACTACCATTTGATTACAGTGGGTATTTGAAGAGTTTTCTGATTACAGACTTCTTTTAGCTTCCCTTCACTGCTGTCTGGAAAAGACCATGTTCCGTTCCTGCAAGTAATGCATCTGAACTGGATATCCAAAACTATCTGTCAAAAAGCATTCTGTGAGTACACCTGACTCTTCAAGACAGGCTAATTGTATACGTTAAGAGGCTCCTCAAAGTGTAAGGAATCCAGTCAGAATATATAAACGACTTCGGAAGACAGTCACAGGTTTAAAAAAACCCCAAGCTATATTGATTACATCAAAGCACTTTTTTCTTTAAACTACAAATAGAATAAGGGAGAGAAGCACTTTCTTAAAAAACTTTATACAGGAAGATTTAGACTAATCTTAAAAGCTGGGTTTTTTTAATGCCACAGAGTTGGGAAGGATACACTTTATTATTCAGCATCATATCCGCCATTATTTATTGCCGGTATATGCAGGAAAGGTGCTCCTTTGTTGGCTCTCAAAATCAGCAAAAGTCAGTCCCTGATTCTAAACAAGCTGACTTAAAGATCACTTCTCTCTCTGCTTTATTTTGGGACACCCAGAGTTGAGAGGCTGGGTGCACGGGGAAGTGCTGGGACTTGAGACTTGAAAGAAAAAGGCTTCAGGGGAGGGAGTGAATCTTATGGCTGTCTTCTTGCTACTTAGGGGGGTGTAGCAAAGATGGAGCCAGGCTCCTCTCGTCCTGCACAGGGTAAGAGGCAATGGACACAAGTTGCAACATGGGGAATTCTGGTGAGATTTTTTTTAGGGGGAAAAAGCTTCACCATGAAGGCCGTCAGACACCAGATCAAGGGCCTAGAGAGGCTGTGGGATCTCCACCACTGTAGTTATTCAACATGCAACTGGACAAGGGCCTGTACAACCTGCCCTAAGTTGCCCTGCTTTGAGTGATTCCTTCCATAGCAAATTATTCCATGATTCCATTTTCTTTATTAATTGGATCTATTTTGTGTAGTCTTGATGCTGACAGGATCACTGCTGAAGATGTGTTAGCACTAACAATGTAGTTTTCTGCAGTTTTACTGTAGAGATACAGTAGCAAAGGGCAGAGACTCTGAGTTTCACTGTCTAAAAACTCGCCTTCACAAAATTGTGTACGTCTAACTTGTTTTGTGAGGGGACAAAGTAATCTCAAACCATCTTTTTCCCCTCCAGCTTCCTTTTCTCCCTGTTCACCCCAACTGTTCTCTTGTACCCGAAAACTCAGGAAATTTCTGTTAGAAACGTTCTCTGGAAGCTGTGAGGAAGACCAAATGAGTCTCTTCTGTTCTGTAACCTAAATAAATCCTCCTTATGCTGTGTAGGATCTTGATCATGCTTTCCATGTATGTGTTATTTTAGCCTGTGTGTGTGTTATCACTGCACAGCTTTTGGTGATTTTTAATGAGTACTGATTTACTTTATTTTTCCTCCCCTTGCCTCTTGGAGGCAGCAAAGATTTTCATGTAGCTCTCACGATGCTATCTTTGTAATAAGAAACCAGCACTGCTGCGCAGCGAGCTAGGTAACTTGCTGTTTCTTTGTGTTAGGCTTGTACTGTGAGGCAAGGGAATATTGCATGTAACTAAGGTTAATCCCTTTTAAATGAAGCTTTGTTAATGAGATTAACCCTTAAACTGGTTCACAAGGAACTTGCTTTTTTAAAATCCACTTTTAAAAGTGAAAAGGATCTGATACCAAATTCACAGGATAACTTGGATTGAAGGGAGACATCAGAAGGGCATCTAACCAAACACCCTGCTCCAAACAAGGTCAGCTATGAGGTCAGGCCAGGTTACTCAGGGCTTTGTCCAGTCTGATCTTTGAAAACCTGAACTGGCTAGTAAGGTTCAATTTCACTTCAGGAAATGGCTCAATAAACCCCTGTTACCTAAGAATTTTGAGTTTTCATATACATCAAATCAAGAAACTGATTACAAAAGCCAAATGGAAAATTTAGAGAGATGCCCTAATCATGTCATGTAGCACTACTGCTGTACTTAAAACTCAAAGCTCTGTCTTTTGCTACAAGATGCGTTAGTTGATCCTGGGTTTGTGTAGCTCTGGGTGAATTAAGCTACTTCTGTATTTTCAGTGTGATGCTTGGTAGTGTGTTTAGGCTAAGAGCCAGGACATTCCTAATGCCAGGTAGGTGATGGGTCATGTCTCTAAATGTTTCTGTGATAACGAAGACTAGAATTCAAGTGTGGGTGTACTTTATATCTGACACACCAACTGGTTTCCTGTTTGACTGAAACTTTGTACATAATGTTCTCTGTAGATTACTGGGGGGGAGGACCCCAAACGCTCAGCTTTTCAAACTTTTAAAGTATGTGCTGTATTTTTTAATACAATGCCGCACCTGTTCTGAGAACAAGTTAAACACTAAAGTATTTCAGGTAGTGTATCTTCTAATGTGGGTCATGGTTTTTAACTATAAAGAAGTTTGAAAATTGATGGCCATATGTATTATGTAGAGACATTCTACAAAAAAAAATTCACTTATTCTAGAAATCTCAGTTGTGTAAACACATCTGCTCGTCTCTGAAATCAGCATGGAGCTCTAATGAGTATCGATGTTGGGGTAAAGGTGAAAGAATGTAAACTAAGCAAATGTGGTATGGAAAGGTTACCTAACTTGGATCTTCTTTGTGAATCGAGCTTCCATACCTCCCCCCTCTGACCCCTTAATATCTGGCTGTCACTCCCCTTATGCTAGAGACTGTTGTAGCTGACTTGTCATGCTTTATAATGGAGTGTGAATGCAGCTAGATGAAATCTAGGGTTTTTTTTTTTTTAAAAACCTTTTCTCAATAACTGAGCTGTGGAGGGAAGAATAATCGTGTAGTAAGTATTTTTCCAGTAACTGTCGCAAATATGCTCGGAAGCTTCAGGCTTGGTTAAACTCTTGTGCAAAACCTGACATCTACTGGCGGGCACCATAACTGGACTCTTAGCGTGGAGGCATGTGCTGAAGAGCCTGTTTTATTGAAGTTCTGGCCCCGTTGGCCATAGGTGTTGCATTGTACCTTGCCCTAGAGTAAATGGTGTTCAAGCATAAACTTAAAAGTCTAAAATTTCTGGGGAAGCTGTAACTGTAATATATTTACATACAAGCATAGGTATTAATAAAGGTGATTGAACTTTCAGTTAACTGTATCTGCTTTGAACACATGTATAATGGCTAGATGACAAACTTTGTAGGCTTACATTTTAGACTAACTTTTGTAATAGTGTTAAAGACTTCATATAGTCTTATGCTGAATAAAAACATCTCATTTTTTTTCTTATGTCTTTAAAGGCTTGCCATGGATGTACATCTTTATCCAAATGTGATTGCAGTGGAGTAAAAGGTGAAAAGGTAAATATCTCTTTTTTTTTTTTTTTTTTTTTTTTATTTTACTGGCAGACTGACACCCAAACCACTAAGCCATATGCCAACTTCAGATAACTGAAGCTTATGGATGATAGCTTTTGTTTCTTGCTCACATTTTATTTCCTTTGATCGTAGTGTGGGCATGCACCAAAGAGCGTAGCTGTTATAATGACTTCAGGTATTGAGTCAGACAGACTGGTCCATCTGATGGTGTACAGAATTTCATGTCATTATTTTCTAAGAATGGGAAATGATGGCACAAATTTCTCCAGCTATGTGGGAGTAAAAAACAGAAAAGACACAGATTCTAGTAAAATAGAAGGAATTCCTATTTACTGCCAAGGCCTGCCTACACTAACTAGTTAGTGTGGGCAAGCTAAGGTGTGGATTGTACAATAATGGCTATGCTAGTAACGCTTCAGTAGGAATTTAATACCAGAGTGAGTGTGGGTTGCTTTCCTACTTTTCTTGCATTGCCTGCTCATAAGTAGTTGACACTCACTAATGTGCTCTGAACTTGCACTGTTTCTTACCTCGTAACTTGTATAGCTGTATACTAAGATGATTGCTGTTGCTGTCTAGATGCGCAGCTGGACTGTGGAAGTGACGCAATTCAGATACAGCTTTCCCAACATACATAGCTGCCACCCAAGTAAGCAGCTAGTTAATGGCCAAACATGTATTCTTGGATCAAGCAGAGTAAAAACCATCCCCAACTCAAAAAACAACTCTGTGTGGTTCATTCAGTGCAACAGGCTGTTTTGGGCTGCCCAGACTGTGTCCTAAGGCATCGAGAGATGCATGTTGACATCTTGGAGCTTTCCTGCTTCCATGCAGATTTGACTTTCAGTCTCGCTGCCTGAGCTCAATATATCTGTGCAGTACTTCATGTTTCTATCACCATTATTTCTTACTGTTTTACAATTTTTTCCTTTGAGGAAACAGCAGGTGCCTAGCATTTCTTTTAGTTACAATGCAATGTAGATACACACAGCTCAGTACTTGCCTGAATTGAGCCTTTTCTCAAATGTGGGAGCCTAGTTTTAAGTAAATTGTGGTTAAATAGTTCCCATGTAACTGCTGTTGTCACAGGGAATGAATGTGATGTGATCACTGCAAGGGGGAGAGACTGCCTGAAACACTTCCACTCTTAGTCTTGTAAACAGTTTGCTTGAGATACAATGGAGTCTTCTTAAAGATGTGAACTGATAACAAAGTTTGATAAGCCTGTCTTATCAAACCACTTACCCTATCTTAGCAAGGTTCTAAAGGGCTTCAGTGCTCTAGATTAATTTCTGACACATTTCAAAGGTGATTTTTGACATTGCATAAACAAGTGTAACCTCAAATGAACAAAAATAATGCAAAAGAATCAGTCACTGCATTGGCACTATAATGTGCTGATGCAGAATTTTACTATTGGCTGAGGTTAAACAAGGCAGATGTCCAAAATTCAGAGTGATTCTTGGTGCCACCCCTGCCATCTAGATAGCTCCAGACAGATGAGGTCATTCCTTGGTATTTACTTGCTTTTAGTTCATCAGGTATATTTCCAATTTACATACCTAGTGAAGAACAGTATCCCCTTGATAGCAAGCTTTCCGAGTTAGATTTTGTTAGCCAAAACATAAACCTGGTTGATGCGTTCCTACGGGATCTTCAAATGCAGGTGGCCAAACCAGACGTATCCTAACACTAGTCACAGGGCTGTTTCAGGTTTAGTTTGAAGGCACTTAAGCATTAGGCTTACATTCCCAATACAATTGTAGCAGGTATAACTTGGGAGAGCCTTTCTGTAATTCTAAGTTGGCCTTTTTCTGGACTAGTCACAGCTATTTTGTGATTTCAGTGAGCAAATGGGTATTGTCTGGCTAGTGTGGCTAAGGAAAACCTAGAAGTAAATCTTCTGGCTTTCTAAGTAAAATCAGATAATTATTTTCTGCCAGTGATTCAGCTTTCTCTTTATACTACTGTTACACATGCAGGGACCATGACCCACTCGATACATTCCAGTCCTTCAGTGTCATTTAATGGAATTGAGATAGCCACCTTCCTCTGGTAAAGAATATCTTGGGACTGTTTGTTTGGAGTCAGAGGGAGCTTTTTGTCCAAATACAGTCAACAACTGGAGTGCATGAGCCTTGTTCAAGATCAAGCTCTCAAGTGTATATGTATTGTGTGTTTTGTTTCTACTCCTCCAGACTGTCCTAGCCAATTGTTAAGGAGAACTGCACAGGAGAAACTCTTCCACATTTAGTTTCCAACCTCTGGCCTTTTCTGGAGTGAATTATAGCAAGTCCTGAGCAGAAGAGTGAGAAGCTTGATAACCTTTTGTGAAAAGGAAGTGGGGGGGGGAAAAAGCCTCCAGTAAAACAAGCATAACATCAGACCAAATATTTATGTAATGGTTCTGCATCTTGCTGGAAAATTCTTAGGGGGCTGCAAATTGATCAAAGTGTAATCTTTTAATAAAATTTAAAAAAAAAAAGGCAAAACACACAAAGGAAAACAGAGCTTCACCTATGGTAAGACTGCTTTCCCTGTCTTTTTTTTTTTTTGTATGTCTGAGTCCTCTTAGGGAAGGGGGTGTGTGTCTGAGACTCCCACTTATTAAACTGATAGATATAAGGCAAATTTCCATCCTTAGAATGGAAGATTCACTTTGAAATCTGGGAACTGTGATTCATTTTCCACCTAAATCAAGGTAAACACAGCGTAATCTTGAGGCATGCCAGAGGGTTTTTTGTGTAGTGTTTTTGTTGGGTTTTTTTAACAGTCCTTCTGAAGCTTGCAGACGATCATGTACATTATGTAAAGGAACAATGAAAAGCAAAGCCCCTATTTCTTAAGTATGATGTGTTGCTAGTGGAACTGGTTTGATTGTACATGCACACACCTCATTATGTTAGTTGCCCTATAATTACAAAGCCCTCAGTATTTTATGCATTGATGGATTCAGCAGTTCAGCTCTGGGGAACCACAAGAGTTCTCTGACACTGACATCCATAATGCTTTCTCTTATAAATTCTTTGGTTTGTTTTTTTACAGCCTTAAACTTTTTCTAGAGTCTTGTACTACTACAAGACATCAAGGGCTATCTTAAGATGATTAGGTTGATCCATCACAGTGTACCACTTATACATTTGATGTAGGTTTGCAAACCTGATACTATCTTTAACCCAGCTTTCTTGCAATATTATCTTCATTGCAGCTCAGTGTAAACTGCTTACTGCAACAAGTTTCAGGCTTTTGCTTTGTATTTGACACTTGACATTTGGTGTTTCTGCTTCCTTCTCCAGTGACCTCTGAACCAGGAGTCAAACTCTATAGCTCCTTGCCTAATTGGTGTATGAAGAGCATTAGACAAGGAGCTATTTAAATAATCTCCCTTCTTTGCTTCTCCCATTGAGAGTGCGACAATGTACTTGTAGAACTACTGGAAGTCAGGCGTACGGAACCTGGTTCTGTACTGGGAAGACACAAAAAGCCTTGTCAAATGCGCTCAGCTGAGCCCCGCGCTTCTGTTCCACTGTGTTTTACTTCTGGCCCGACACCAGCTTCTGCATCCAAGTCGCTGTCCACTTGCATTAAGTCAACTAAGAAGTGCTGCTTTGTTCAGCTTAGCAGAGCCTAATGCGTTCCTTTTGACACTCAAAGGTAGCCTTCTTCCTAAGCATCCTAGCATTCCCTTCAGGATATCCAAATTTTAACAGATCGGGTAAAGTAATAGAAATTGAACTGTAACAAATAGGAAAACTATTTTCTTGTCTTGCCTTGAGGAGCCACAGCTCCTATTTAACTGCTTCCATGCTGCCAGTGATTCTTGTTTAACTCTGCCTCTGCCATGAGCCCTTATAGCATCAGTAGCATGTTATTTGTTGAACAATCAAAGCGCAGTAAGCTATTTTTTTTGGAAGCCCATAGTACAATAGCTCACGAAAATCAGTGCACTGAGTTTTCCTCCTCTGCTCAGGCCCACCTTACTAAACTTAAATATAAAATGGGTAGTGTAAAATTCAAACATGTCTAAAATGGTATAATGAAGAAATGAGAGGAATTTACTGGAGAAGTCAGTAAAAATTGATTGCAGCTGGGAGCCAGTGTGCTGTTGCTCACAGTAAGCTGCTCAGTAGTGAACTGGATCTGGTAGGAGTATTAAAACTGAAGTAAATGATTAAGCTGCTACATACAGTTGCTTATAGGAATTGTTCTCACTGTTCAACTGGAAGAGAAGTGTATAATTGCTTTTCACTTAAGGAACTGGATGATGATTGCGTTTTAAATAAATATCGCTCGGCACTTTTGAGATTAACATCCTTTAATGCTTAAAAGCTGTTCATGAGTAAAAGCTAGCTAAAGAAATAAAGAAACGCAATAGACACTGCACATGGAGCAATTTCTAAGACAAACCAGTAAGACTTGTAGATTATTGGGCTGGTTTTCTCAGTTGAAACAAGATCCAAAGATGCTGATAAGATCAGCCCTACAGAGACTGGGGAGGAGGAGGGGGTTGGTACTGAATCTCAGCTGCTCCAGCTGATGAAGACTGAGAGCCAAGGGCTACAGCAAGCAAGCTGCAAGCATCTTAGTCACTAAGAGGGCATGTACCCCAAGACTACTGTGGTTTTGCTTTAAAGTGGTAGTACATGCAGCTGCTAAAATAGGCTTTCATACCTTCCCTTAGCCAGGTATTCCTGTTTCTTCTCTGGGGCTTGTGTGGCCATGTTCAGAGCTGTCAGTGAACTGATCTCACTGAAAACAAGTTTCTTTGTAAACTAGGTTAGTTTTCAGCCCGGTCAGTTCCTTTATGCAAGTTATGTTGCAGCACAACTATTTGTGTAGCTGTGATAGAAACATGTGTCTTAAGGTGGGAGGGACCATGTTTTTCACAGCACCTATGACGCAGTTGCCCCTCAAAATAACGGCAAATACATTATGCTCTTTTTGATGAGCAGGACTATTGGGTTCTACCCATTCAAATTAACTTAAACAATCGATTAAGAAGCTGTTCTTTAGTTATTACATATCGTTAGTCCATGACCTTTTAAAGGAGAACGTCAGAAGGTGCTGAGTTTACTGCGTTTGTTGATCACAATGTAAGCAGTGCAACTCCAAAGACTCAACTGGGTTGCAAGTTGCTAATATACAAGCTTGGTGCCCAGGATTCTGGCAAGAACAGCTTGTAATAGCTGAGCTCTGAAGGCATTTCAGATACTTTGTCTTTGTATGCAGATACAAGAAATCCATACCCCTTACGAAGGAAGAATATCTTATTCTTGGACTCTTTGGATGTATCTTCTTGGAGCTCCGAGTCTCAGAAGAAAATTATCAGTATATGACCTCAAGATCCCTATTTTCTTCTGCCTTTATCATGGTAAAATTTAGTACAGTTGTGACTCAAGCTCAGCTTTTCCTTTCACTGTTGGATACAAATTGCTAAGAAATAGTTAAAAATTCTCAGATTTTAATCACTTTGTCAAGAATAATTACATGATTGGTGTCTGTGCTTCATAAATTTTGGCCTGAACTGCACTAATATGGCCCTGTATTCTGAAAGGTTTACAACCCCGGCAAGTGACCGCTGACCATTAAATCTCAACTGTTTCATCTTACAAAAGAAGTCACAGATGATATTCTGAAGAAATTTGATTTATTTTGAAGAATACCGGTCATGGCAGAGGGGATTTCTTTATTGCATTAAACTGTACCTGTAACACTACTGTTTGTGGCTGGTTGGTGTGTTTGTTTTGAATGAGGTCTTGATTAGATACTATATTTCTAATTCTGTTAAGTTAGTCAGTGCTCTTCAAGTTGAGGAAGAATTTATGTTGACTAGTATTAGAATCTGAGGCAACTGTTATTGTCACCCTATCATTTAGAAAGGGAGAGACTAATATGGCTGTCTGTTGCATCACTTCTTCCGTGCTGTACATCTTTTAATGTTACTACAGACATTTGTACAGGAATCTAGTTTTAAGTAGCCACCCATAGTTAACTGTCTTTAGACTCTTTCTGATGTTCACTGTTTTCATAGCAAGGGCAGGAAGCAAGTATGTGCCTCTATTGCCAAATGTTACAACCAGGCTTTTACATTTATTTAGGCATCAAAATGGGCTGTCCAACTACTGCTTTCCTGAATATTTTTTTGCTCCTTTTCTTTTTAAGTCTCTTTTTTCCAGAAGTATACCACATCTATGTAAATAAATATCCTGGTTTCTCTCCCCATAATGTCTTTTATAAATATTTAGGTTTCAGGGAGAAATTCTAGAAATGTAAATTACTTGTGCATGCTTTAAAACTGCATCTATCCCTGATTTCTTAAATGCTTGTGACCTATTATTAGAGTACATGGAACTATGCCAAGTTTTTCTGTATCCCTGTTTAATTGGCTATATCTTGCTGCAGCTTAAAGCATAATTTTAGAGTTTCCCAACTATTTTTTTTCTTCCTGTCCCCCAAGCAACAGTCATGTTCAAGCTTATAAGCTGACAGTTTTGCCACGTCTGTGTAGCTGATTGAGGGCAATTGCTTTGCCAGCTACTCTGGATTTATCACTAAATGAGATCAGAATCTGACTCCTCACCCATTCCCCAAGGAAATGATGGTTTATAGCTGCTGCATCTTTATTCTGCTACGGAAACAATCCTGTACTTTAAGGACTGGAAGATGAGATCTGAGTTGACCTAAACCTTTCCTATTTATGTTTCTCTTTAGTAGCTTCTAGTTTGAAACAAAAAGTATCCAGACTTCCTCAGTTCTTTCTGTGCAAGCGAAACTGGCTAGTGACTGCCAGTTTTTGCATCTATAAGAAAATACATTGCACATTAGCCAGGGACTTCAATCTCATTATATCCCCAATGATATAATGTCCTTTTTTGGCATTGACTTTTTGGGGAAGACTTTTTAAATGTCTTTTCAGTTTCAGTATGTTCTTGCAAGGCAGCAGGCAGTTTTTCCTGGCAAACTTGTAGCATCTGAATCTTCATGAAAAGAGTATGGTATATGCAAGGTGTGCAACAGGAAAAGTCTGGAGGTAGGAGCAACGTCTGAAAACTGTTATCGCTTCTGGGATCCTTCTATACACTATTGAAGTAGAAGACAATTAAAAAAAAATCCCCCCAACGTCATCTGTACTCCAGAGAGCTGGATTAGCTTGGTATCTCCCCCTACCCAACTTGCCCACATTTCTTTCTCTAACCAATTTTTTGATCAAAAATAGTGATTATAGTGCAGCTATTTCATCTGTAATTAGTTTGATACAGTTCCCTCAGGAAGTGTCTGGTGTAATCCCTCAGCTGTCCCCAAGCGTAGTCCTTCAAATCATCTGTTCACTCTTGGGGGTAATTTGCTGGTAAACTCCACAGGAGTTGCCCTGGCAACAGTTTCCTCATGCAAGGCTCTCATTGTTGCTGCTCACTTTCAAAGTGGGCTTGGAAAACACTCATTTTGTAGTTTCAATAGTGCAATTTACTAACAGCATCTGTTGCCTCCTGTATTTCTCTTGCTTAACTGTTTGGCTTCACTTTAAAAGCCTTGGCTTCCCAGTTCTGTGACTGCTTAGAGTGGAAACCTCAGAGTAGTTGCATTTTAGAGAACAATTCTTCAACCTTAGATGACACACAAGGCCAACCCTCTGCTAAAAGTCTGTTCTAGTAACCATTTGCAGATGTTACTTTCTCTAACAAAAATGTGAAGAAGTGTGACCAAGTTGAGATTAGTAGGCGTTGTGTAGCCTAGCTAGCACCTGACACATCTGACATGCCTCTTGTACGCAGGTGTGCTTCCTTGGTGTGCAAACACAGTTCTTGCCAGAGCTTGCTCCAAAGTCTGGCTCTGTCTAATGTTTTCCTTATCTGGCACTCCCAAATTCCTCATTCTCTCTCCTTCAGGGACACACTAACCCTTTCATATCCTGGCTTGAGATAGTAACACTCCTCCACAGTCTTGCTTTTCTGATGAGGTAGCACGCCAGCTGTATAGCTCCATGCGAAAGTACAGCCTGGCACTTTGTGTGCAAAAAGACAGTCTGGACCCTGACTGTCAAGCTTAAGCTAGCCTCAATTTATGATGCGATTTCAGCATTTCCACAGGGGAGAAAAGATGTCTATGCTGTATAAGAGAGCAATATGTGACCTACAGTAAAAGAGGAGTATGTTTACATTTTAATTAATAGGAAGCCAACTTTAGCAGACCAGTTAATGAGCTGTCCATTCCTATCCAAGGAATCCTTCTGAGTCTCACTGTATAGGTAGGACTGAGTACAGTTTAGCTGTTTCCTCTGTAAGGTTGCAGCTCTTGCTTGCACACAGCATTTAATCTCTCATCCAAAAGGTATTCCTCTTGTGTTTCCGAGGAAGCAGTATAGCAAGTACTGGAAAAGAAGGCAGGAAGAGAAGCCCTGTTACTTTCTCTGAAAGTTTTTGTGAGATCTCTGCATCTTGTAAATGTTTTGAGTGCCACTTCTAAGTTCCTGCCCCCACCCCCCAAGTGGAATACAGAGCACCTACCTAAGCAGTACAGTGAGAAGATTAGGATTTAAGAATGAGACTTTAACACTGCTGTCATGCTGAATACCTGCTGTCATGCTCAGCATACAGCTGCTTATGGAAAATAAAGGGGAGATGAGCAAAGTCTGAATATTGCCTTTTGCATATTGTGCTCAAGGCTGCAGTTAGATGCTTCTGTCTGCTTGCAATTCCCAGTCTTCAGTTCTCTGCTGCTGTCGTCTTGAAGATGTGAGATTGCTGGTTCTGTTCTTTCACCTGACTGAGGAGAGCTAGGCGGGACCTCCCAAGTTCTCCAAGAGAGTGCCATAGCTGGTAGACTGCCAGATAATAGATGTGGGAGCTACTACGCCCATTCTTGCTGAAGCAGTGCAAGCAAATAAAAATTCAGGATGAATTGGTTTAAAGAGAATGTACAAAAGTCTGCACAACTCTAACCTAGTGATTAAGGTGCTTGTTAGGATGGAACATTTCTTTGGCAGTTCCTGTAGTTGTTGTGAAAAAATAATTGGGGTAAATAAACAGAACTTTTTTACATGTAGGAACCAAACCTACCAACCAAACCTATCTGTAGAGCAATAAGGAATAATGCTGAACAACTGCCTGTTTCATAAGCAGTTATATATACTGCTGTTGATGTAACAGAGCTGTAGGAAAGATCTGTTTACGCAGTTGAAAAGTGTACCATAATATATATATGCACAAAAAGGTGTATTAATTCTGGTATTTCCTAACTTTTCTGTACCAATTGAAACTTTAATATTTACTGATTTTTGTGACTGACATACAAGGAATAAAAGTAAATATTTTATGAATTTGCAGCTATGCACATTCTGAAACTGCAGGTAAGTGACATTGTTAACTTACACTAACAAGTTAGAGGGCGGAATACAATGGTATATGGTATTTGTTATGCTACTGATGGGCTATTATGGCTAATCATTGCATAAATATTTAGCAAAATATGGTTGCATCTTGCAACTGTGAAATAATAAACAACAGTCATGGTATAGCAGTAATCTACACCCTTCTGAGAGTTTTTATAGGTATTGCAGCAGAGGTGAGTTTTCAGGAGAGACTTGGTAACTAATAAAGCTGTGTTTTTATAGGAAGGAGGGAGAGTTCTATATATTTAAGCAGTACAGGAGAAACAGATGGTTGAATTATTTTGGTAAATAGGTGACTTAAATACTGGATAAACATCCTATGAAACCTGTTTAAGTGGTGCAATTAAAGGCAATGGATGTGTATGTTCAGGAATTTCTGTAGCTAAGCAGGTGAGATGTTTAATCACAGTGTTTGTTTGTTTGTCTGTATGATGACTTCCTACAGAAAACCAGAAAGATAATGTGTTTTCTGAATTTTTCTATCATAACTCATGCTTTTGTCATGTTACACCTCCACCGCCACCTATTCTTTTTGTAGGGTGAAAGGGGATTCCCAGGCTTGGAAGGACAGCCAGGTTTGCCTGGATTTCCAGGACCGGAAGGACCACCTGGTCCAAGAGGTTCAAAGGTAAGTCTCAATTCACTTGAATAGCATGAAAATGCTAGGTGGTGTTAGCTTGCTTGTAGTGCTGATCCTAAATCATTCCAGAACTCCTGATTATCATTGGTTTAATAGTCAAAATCTTCAGATGTTGGGATATTACATAGGTTTTTTGTTTGGTTGGTTTGAATAGTCAACCAGAGGAAAAAGATTGCTCTAAGTTTCCTATTCTTCACCTACACACGTTTGCAAACATGACGTGCGCGCTTGTATCCTTTCACTAGGTACTGCATATTAAGGTCAAAGAACGGGTTTGGCAAGGTGCTGTAATGTAGTTTTATTAGTCCTTGCAATAATGCACTCCATCGCTTAGTTTACTCATAAGAGTGGTGTTCGGCTGTCAGCTGTCCGGAGGGGTCCCGCCACATAGGTAAACTGTTGTTTGCACCTGGTGGCGTTCCTGGCCTGGTTTTGGCTGGGGCAATGCAAATGAAGACCTCATTGAACCTATGCACAGACAGCTGAGGAACGCTCCTTGCTTTTCCTGGAGGCTTTCAGTTTATTTTTATTTGCTACTGAATTACATCATTACACTCAGATGGTGCAATATAGCATTAAAATGTTGAAAAGCCTTTCTCTGAATGCATTTATGTTTAATATACACAAGATTATCCAGGATCTGACATTTCTTTTGCAAATGCTCACAGTCTAAACTAACAGAAGCACATCAAAAAGAAGCAAAGAAAAAAATAGGTAGGTGATAAGAAAAAAATGAAAGTCTACACTAAAAGAAAAGATTAATTGGATATAAAAAGAGTGAAACAACAGAGGGGTCTTGGACTAGAAACTTTGATTATATTTTTATTCCATAAATGTCTTTTCTTCTCAAGATTTTGATATGAAGTTCTGCATTATCAGAATACAAAATAATAACAGTACAGTATCATTCACATTTAGTCTTGTATATATTGTTTTGCCCACAAGAGGTCACTGTAGGATATTTGATGAAAGCACAAGAGGTATCTGTTTATAAGCACTCTTTAATAGCTTTGATTTTTTTAAAAACATTTCCTCTAAGTCATTGTTTATCAGCAGTAACAAATACTTCTCCATTCAAAGTCCAACGCCCAAAATAAAATAATTTTGAACCCTTTTACTCAGGACATGACAACTAATGTAACTTTTAGTCCACTTACTATAAACATGTAGAAGAAATTTTATCATGCTTACAGTTTAATGTGATAGAAATGCAGACTGCAAACTTGAGTGTGGGTTTTTTGTTTGTTTGTTTGTTTGTTGGGTTTTTTTAGGGTGACGATGGACTTCCAGGGCCTATTGGACCCAAAGGAATCAGAGTAAGTATTGGTGCAGTTTTTGGGTGGTATATTGGAATTATGGATAAAGACTGCCAGGCATTGAGTGGGTCCTCACAGAAGTGGTGATTTATGGAGGGAAAAAATTAACTTAAATCTGAAGAGTAATTTATCTACCAGCTAGAAGAGATTGTATTACTTTTTATAAGTAATATAAGATTGTAGAAGTAATACAATCTTATGTATTGCTTGTATTATTTTCATAAACTCGTTAGGGAGAGTAGCCCCAATACTTATTTGATCTGTTTTGCTATACAGGACCTAAACAAGTGCCAGTAACTTTCCTTCAGTTTATTCTGAAGTAGACACAGTATGTGTAGGGTCGATATAGGAGAGGTTTCTTTGTCTGGAAATCCTTTAGGTTTTGTGCCTTTGCTTTTTCTTGTCAGACCTCTCAGCTGGTGACAATTGATGCATCTCTGACTTCATTGGGGCACATCCATTTTCCACACCAGGACTGTTCATTTATTTTCTCTATATATCTACATACTATTACTTTAGTTCTTCTGCATTGTTTTCCCTATGTTTTTGTGGATATTTCCCTGAAAGAAGAGTAAGAACTTTGATGGTTGTCCAGCATGGCATTCTTTTTTTACAGGTGATTCAGATGTTTCTGTTTTTCTTTACTTACATATGCACACATAGGTTACATTTAGTAAAATCTTGGTAAATGCTTTTGCACATCCGTTCGTACCATACTGTTTAAAACATATGTGGTTGATTTCTTTCTAGGGACCGCCAGGGCTGCCAGGATTTCCAGGAACACCAGGACTTCCTGTGAGTAGGAATGGGCTGTATAGATATGAATCTGTTCCCTTTTGTCTTTCAGGCCCAGAAGAGCGTCCTACAAGCTAACTCTTCTTTCCTCTTTTCCACTTTAAAGGGATTACCAGGACAAGATGGGCCACCAGGACCTCAGGGTATCCCAGGATGCAATGGAACAAAGGTGGAATTCCTTAAAAATTCTTAACAATGCAACAATAATATGATGAAGACCTCTTGTTCTCCTGGCTATAGCCAATCGGTTTAGTTTATTATGTGCAGCAGTACTTGCCATTACTGAGTTATGCAGGTAATTACAAGATAATTCAGACTTACACACACATCTGAGAGAAGGGGTCATGGTCTGGTACTTAAAGCACAAGTTTTGCCAGAAGTTGCCAGCACCAAGACACAAGATTTATAATCTGTAGCCAAGGTAGTTAAATTCTTTGTTCTAATCCTTAATTTTATAGCTAACAACTGAGAGGAGTGTCTGATAATTAGATCATATACTGCATCTCATCTTTGTAGTAGACTCTTGCTACCAAAGAAAACTCATTACCTAACAGTGAGACTTTTTTGTTATTAATTTTTAATAATATTGCATTGAAAATACTGATTCAGTATCCTTGTTGGAAGGAATCACTTTCATTCTAACATCTTACTTAGCTTCACGTTATGATTTTTCCACAAGAGAAGTTGATCTTCTACAGCACTATGTGTGTTTTCCATCTCTGTAGTATAGTACTTTGCCTGGAAGTATGTGGAAATATCTGAATGTGGAAAGTTCTGTTTCAATCAGTTGTGTGATTTAACAAACTGTTTATCCTATAGCTTGTTGTAATACAATTTGCTACTCTGGAGTTATAAGCTAACAATGAAACTGGACTTCTCAGTCAAAAGTTGTTTATCTGTTTTTGTTATGTTTTGGTTTTGGCTAATCGTTTTCTTAATCCCTAAGGGAGAGCGTGGATTTCCAGGCAGTCCAGGTTTTCCTGGTTTACAAGGGCCTCCTGTAAGTAAAAGATTTCCGGATCAGCTACCTGTAATCCACTGAAAGAATTCTACTTAGATCTGTGAAACATCAGATAAATATCAGCCTCTTTTTGCAGTTGTTCTTTTAATAATTAAGAATATATTAATTTTTTTATGGTTAATGAGAATATTTTAGATGTCCAATAAAAGTGAGCTTTTCTGCTGCATGCTGTTGTAAAGCTAATAAAAAGCCCTTTGAATTCTCACATGCTGACATGCTTTGCCACCTGCAGAAAAATACAAATACGTGCACGCGTGTCAGAGAAGTAAGATGTTGATACTGTCATCTGGTACATCTAAAGAGTCTTACTGGTGATTAATAGGGCAGAAAAAAAGAGACAGTGTCAGATGTTTTCATTATAAAACACAAGGATGTACAGCAAAGTGACTGTCAGAACCAAAGTACAAACAAAGAAATGTAGTAGACAGGATGGATAATAGAAGGCAATAAAGAAACAAATTGCTAGGAAATGGAAATGTAGTCCCTTTAATGCTCAGCATTCACTGTGAAAGTACTTCTCTAATTTTTCCATTTGATTCTGAAGATCATAAAAAATTTCTTTTCTCCTGTTTCATATCTTTTTTTAGATTTCTATCTTTAATGCTTGCCTCATGGTGTAGATCTGATGAGTGGTTTGCAAAGAACACACCAATGATTTATTTCTATTGATCTTTCTTTTATTTTTTGTTTCTTTTAAACAAAGGGACCCCCTGGTCTGCCAGGTATGAAGGTAAGTGTTCTGTACTCGCACATCGAAGTACTAACCGGGCGTGGGTGTGCAGTGTGATCTGGCATAAGTAACCTGCTTGCTTTTGTGCAAGACCATGTGCATCCACTGGAATCTGGAGTGACATTCTGCAGAAAGCTTAATGTTTCTAGGCCGCTCCAGTGCAACTAACTGGAAATTCTGCAGTAGCTTTACTCAATTTGGGTCAGTAGTTCTAGAAGTAGCAGACTGTTTTCTGAAGCTCGTTTCCTTAGGAGTGTGAGGGACAGTGCCTGTTTGTGTTGTGAGGCATCAAGTTAGCAAAAAGTGTACAAACACCCAAATGCACCAGTAGTCTACCTGTGCATGCTTAAGAACACTACTAGAGACTAAGCAATAATAACTTAAAATATCCAGTGAAGAGAACAGTGCAACATCTTATGTTCCTTTTGAAAACATGCTTTCTACTGTATAGATTACTACATAGATGGCTTTTTCTCCTAATGTAAATAGTCTCATAATCT
This sequence comes from Gymnogyps californianus, assembly GCF_018139145.2. NCBI lineage: Eukaryota > Metazoa > Chordata > Aves > Accipitriformes > Cathartidae > Gymnogyps > Gymnogyps californianus. Next base: position 20,448,290 of record NC_059479.1, read on the forward strand.
GATTTTGGACCTTAAGGACCCGTTTTATTTTTTAAGGGTTTTTTTGTTGTATCCTTGACCTATTTGAGCATGGGCCAAAACATCAGTTTTGGTTCAAATCTATTTGAAAGGAAACTTGACCCACAGAATTATTCCAATAAACTCCTGAGAGGACAGCATAACACTGGTGCTGGGAAATTGTGACTATTAAGCTGAATTGTTTTTCTCAGCTCCTTTTCTTCCCACTTGTTTTAAAGATATTAAAAGGCAAGCTGATCAGAACATACACTTTTAAAACAAAGATATTCCGTGAAATCAATAAGAAACTGTGCTTCAATATAGAACACGAAGCATGACTATTATAACAGCATACTCAGCATTAATCTCGTGAGGTGGGACATAGGAAAAAGCTGAATGAGTCTTTTTTCTGTTGTGTCCTATCCACCGCTTTCACGTGGAGCTAGAATGTCTCTTTCTTTTGTGAAGCATTTGTATTTCAATCCCCTAATCTTTTGGAATTTAAATCAATGCTGATATATTTGTACATATAAAAAAGAGAGCTTTTAATAGTTGGTAGTTTAGCCATTTAAACAATCCTCATCTCTCCTAAAAAGAGCTATTCTTGGAGAATCTAGTACTTATATTAAAGAGTACTACTAGGGTGTAGCATAACTCTGAGTCTCTCAGAGTCTTAAAAGCCGCTATGTGTCCTTTGAAGTCAGAATGGTGATAAAGAATTGTAAAATGTGCTATTAGTTAAAGTGAGCTCTTTTTCTTCTAGGGTGAAGCAGGTGAAATAATTACATCCTTGCTGCCAGGACAGAAGGGCGACCCAGGATTTCCAGGTCTTCCAGGGATACCTGTAAGTTGTGTAAAGTACTATTAGGCTGCGTTCTGCCAAAAAGATAACATGAAAAGTATTTGCATTACAGCACAATTGGAACATTGGTGCTAGGCGATCCATATATTTACATGGAGAAGCAGGGCTCACATATAATGTACCTCTAGTTTATGGCTTGAGGGAAAGTAAGTGCTTCAGTATTACTCCTAATAGGGTGACCCAGAGAGGCCAGAAAGGTCCCCTGGTCAGGAGAGTGGTATCCAGCAGACAGCAGTAGTCACAATTACTGACTTGCTTCTCTGTTTTCCCTGCCTGTTCCCTCTTCCTAGACATTCTCCCTATCAGTTCTGGAGTTCCCTTCCCTTCTTCATCCTGAGGTAAAGCAAGTAACATCTGCCTTTCTGGGCTGTAGCCACTATTTTGGATGGTGGGAAGAGAGGATAATGTCTCAGCTGTTCTCCTCATGTTGCACCTCCTGAACAGTGTTTCTGTTCTCCCAGCAGTCTTCTGTGAAAACAGCTAGTGACTCCAGGCCCTGTGCTTCCCCACTGAGCCATTCATTGCTTTAGTGGAAGAACAAGGGGAGCAGAAAATGAGTCTATCGGCCTGGACTGGACAGAAGCCAGAGACTCCCATTTCCTGGTACAGAGAGGCAAGCCCCAGGCTATTCTGACCAGACTGAGCCTGTTAGCATTTCTGTTCCTCTGATCTGTGCTTCCCTATTGTCTGTTTCTGGCTGGGAGGAATCACAAATACAAAGTGTTTTGTTGTTCTCTCTCAGTGCATGAAGAGAAAGAAAGCCCAAAACTAGTTCAAAACAAACAAAAAAGCATTCCCTTATCCAAGCCAAAGAGATGTATTGATGTTGAGAGCAGAACACTCCTAACACGATGTACACTCCTTTAGGCCTTTCCACAGGGACGGATTGGTAGGTTAGTGGTCAGCTACTTTGATTTGACGTGTATGCGGTGCCAGCTATTGGGGTTTTTTGACCTTGAAGGTCTCACTGTTTTTTTTCATAAAAAGGTGCCTCTCTCATAGCCTCTTCCACTTTCTCAACAGGGACCACCTGGCTCCGTGGGAATACCAGGTCCAGTTGGCCCTCCAGGACCCCCAGGTTTGACAGTAAGTTTCTTTAACCTGTTACCCATGAAGTGTTAAATGGGGCAGTTACTTCTTTGTTTCATGTTCTCGGAGGCAGGTCAGTAAAGTGCAGAGATCTTGGTAGTCAAGACTTGGTATGAAGACAACAGCAACCGTGCATTCAGTTCACCCTTGAGCTGCTACTGTGCACATTTAAATGTGATACATTTGAAACAGCCTGTTCCCAGACCTCTTTTTGTTTTAAATCAGGCTGAATCTTTGGGCCGGCTCCTTATTTGTGTGAAACCTGAAGGACAAGATTTAGCTTATTTAGACCAGGATGATTCTTTCCTTAATGTTTAATACCTGACTGTTTAATTTTATTTGACTCTCTCACTTAAAGGAAGAACTAGTTTTTTACATCTGTGTGAAGTTGAATAGCATGAGGAAGAGCTCTCAGAGGAAGGCAAGGTGCCTTGTCAACATGGGTATAATACACAGGAGTCAAAGTAGCAACATTGTTTTGGTTCCCCCCCCCACCTAACAAGGGGGCATGTAAAATGCTTGGAAATGACTTTTTTTGGTTTCCTTTTTTAATAGGGACCTCCTGGTCCACCAGGACTGCCAGGACCTAAGGTATTTTCTTTCCCTCATTGATGGTGGTGGTGGACTGTTTTGTTTTTCTTTCTGTTCATTTGTGACTTCTAAGGGCTGATGAGTTATACTTTTTGCAGGGTAATATGGGTTTGAATTTCCAAGGACCCAAAGGTGAAAAAGTGAGTAGGTGATCATGATGATATTTTTGTGTATTAGTTTCAAAATACTTATGCATGCCATTTTGGCTTGTATTGCCTGTAACAAACTGCCATCTTCTTGCACATTAGGGTGAACAAGGTCTTCAGGGACCTCCAGGGCCACCAGGACAAATTGGAGAACAGAAGAGACCAAATGACATTGAGTTTCAGAAAGGAGATCAGGTGAGGGGGAAACTATATCCATCTGCAATTAGCACGTGATCAAGCTGCAGCCTCTATTGGTTTGGCTCATATATACTCACATCCTGCTTGCTGCAGAGGTTCTATTATTTTTCTCAAAGTATTGAATATTTCAGGCCTGAGTACTTTTCCTTTAATAGAAGGCATGCCAGCCACATTAGCTCAGTTACTTCCCTTAGTAAAATAACTATTCTTAAGAAACTCTCTTAAAGGAAGTTCATAGTAACAGTAAAAGCAGTTAAAATATTCTCATTCCTTGGAACACCCAGACTGCGATTTTCAAAGCTGTCTGGGGATTCAGATTCCCATTAATTAACCAGCTATGTCATCCATTGTGAAGAAGTCTTTCAAAAATTTTAACTCAATTTCTTTTTTTTTTCTTTTTTTTTCCCCCTCCTTTTTTTTGTCATTAGTGACGCCCCAAGATCTTTCTTCCTTGTGGTCTGAATAAAGTGCTTTCCCTGTTTCTGGCCTCTCAAAAGTAAATATCAAGCCATATTATGACAGTAAGCTCAAACTGTTGGTTTGATTTGTATGGATCCTTCCCCACCCATAAATGCCAAAAAGTCATTGGGAGAGTTGCCATTTTTAAAGTTATTACATTTTTTCCTTTCTTCTTCACTGGGGAACATTTCACAGTACCATTTGATTCTGGGTGCCAGTCATAGACAGTCTGAGCAGCACCAGCAGGATCATGGGTGCCTGGATTTCATGTTTCCTTTGAAGTTTCTGTGGTATTCTCAAATACCACGCTGAGTAATAGAAGAGTTGAGGTAGATATTTTGAGGCAAGAGTGGTGAGTGATCGTTTTTATGCTCTGGTTATTTTGCAAACGTCACTGTGGTAACTGAGCTTTAAACTATTAGTTTCCTCTGTCTGTATTTGGATCAGTTTTTTCCTTTCCACCTTTTCATCTTGGGAAATATGTCAGAGAAGAAAGCTTTGGTACACAGCGGTATTTTATTTTGGCAGGGTGTAGGACAATTCTGCCCTTCATCTTCATCAAAACCATTTGTTACCCTTCCTTTCAGAAGAACATTAGGCACCACTAAGGCATTACCTAGAGCTGTCCACTGATGTACATTTGCAATGCGCAGTCATCCTAGAAAGGTCTCAGTCTCTGGTTTTGTCTCTGTTTTACTGGATGGTAGGACAGAAGGTAAAGAGCAGCATTGTGTGTCTTTATAGTTCTAAGAAAACACAAGGTGACATTTTGACTACACTGTAGTTGAAGCAAAAATTCATCGGACTTTATTAGGGTCTGAGTAATTTGCCTCTGTCATCATGGATCTCTGAAGGACTAATTTATACTGGCATTAAGTTATACAAAAGTACAAAATAAAAGCATTCTAACTACATTCCTTTTAAAGTACTAAGACTTACAAATACAGTCTGAGTGCATTGCCTTTGTCCATTAACAATGATTTCAAAGTTTAAAAATTTGTTTTTATTTCAACAAAGGTTATGCTTGGTAGTATACAATCAGTAAAAAATTTCAACATTACACTTATTTTTTTTTGTGAAATACACACGAAGTTCTGGTGTGTACCTCCACCTATGATCTCTGACTGAAAAATCAAGTGTATAGATGGGCTTGTAAAAGTCTGAGAGGCCTCCAGGAAAATAACAGAAACTCTGCACAGAAACCTTTTGTGGATTTGATAGCCTGTAACTTTTCTTTAGGTTAATGGTGAAGAGATTTAAGAACTTGTACAAAGGCGTAACAAGACAAAATACAAACCCTGACTTTTTAACACAGTGATCCTGTGACACTTTTCTGACAAACACACTATTGATCCTGATGGCCTCACAACTTCAGCAATTACCAGTAATCTAACGACTGTTGCTCCTGTGATTTCAGCAGGATCTGGCATTTGTTCTTTCTTTCTTTCTTTTTTTTCTTCCTTCTTTTTATTATTGTATAGCAGCTGCAGGCCACCAAACCAGCTGCTGCGGGGCACGCAGGAGGCAGTTGTGTCTTAGTGGAGTGAATCATCTAAATAAACAGGATGAGCAGTTAATAAAATTTATAGATGCACTTGAAGTTCCACACAAAGAAAGAATAAATATGATCCTTCGCTGTTCATAGTACTTGGAAATCTAAATGACAGCAAAAGAAGATTCTATTTTTAAAAAAAAATAAACTGACCTACTAGGGAGTGATGGAGGCTTTAATCCTCTTTTTCTTTGCCCATGCTTGACAGGGTATTCCAGGTGATCCAGGCCCACCAGGACTTCCTGGGCCACAAGGCCCTCCTGTGAGTAGTCCTCTTCTAGTTCTTTTTTGTTGCATCTGTATCAGAACTGTAAATTCATTCTACTCTGGCTTGTGGGCTCAGTTTAAGATGACGTTTGTGTGTCCAGGGTCTTCCCGGTGGCGTAAAAGGTGAAAAAGGTGAGCAAGGAGAACCAGGCAAAAGAGTAAGTAGTCTGTTTAACCAAACATTTATCTTTCCACTCAGTATTATCTTTGAGAATTAAGCAAATGTTGAATTCAGGTGGGGCCGTCAGCCTCTGGGTAAGAGACCTTTTTTTTTTTCCCCCCATAACCTGGCAAACTAGTAGATGACGCATCTGGTTCATGAAAGTGCTTCTAGCTATGGATCTCTCAGTGCTTTCTGATAGAATTATCTACATGTAGATCTTAGTTTTGGAGGCAGGAGAAAATAATTTGAATGATGTTATCTGGTTACATGTGAAAACCTTCTTCAAAGTTGTTGGACTGCTTGACTGAAGCAGCAGTTTTCTGTTTCCTTTTAGAGAGGGTCTTCATTCAGTTTGCTATGTACTGGGTTGCCAAGCAGCATGAGATTGGTATATATTTAAGCTGGTCTATGTAAACTCATTCTCAGTGGGTTTACTTGTGAGGTGAGTCACAAAATCAAGTCTCTGAACACTGCATTAAGACCAAAAGTCTGTTTGTCACTTCCCAAGTGACTACTTCAGTTTATGTACTATCTGGGGAGGGGACGAGTCAGGGTAGCTGCATCTAGGGATAGCATGAGTCACTTTGTTCCTGTCTAGACCCAAATCCATCCTGGCATTGAAATTTACTTGGATATCACAGCTCAGAAAAGCTGAGGAAGATCATAGAAGTGCTAAGAAATAAGATGAAAATAATATGGGCTGGACCAGCAAAGAAAAGAGAAGCTGCTACCAGCTCAAAGCATTCTGGATTTTCACTTTCACAGCTACTGAACCCATAGTTGCATCAACATATAATGGGCCCCTTTGAAAACAAGACACAAGTCCTGCTCAGGTTAATTGGACAATATATAAACACTGTTTAGAAACATGTTGGTAATAGGTTTTCCAATTTCCATAGGAAATAAATACAATGGATACAAATGTTTGGTATTCTCGAAAAAATCCTTCTTAGTTGCCGACATTTATAGGAGAGCTTTGATTTGCCTTCTTTAAGGAACATAACAAATGAGGCAGATTTACAAAGCCAAAATTCTCATTATATTTTGAGTGGTTTTTGAATCGTATTTTCCAAGTTGCTTCTCTCTGCAAAAGTAAATGGGAACCACATAAATTTGCAAAGATCTGAAAGGATAAAAGTCCTGAGGGGATATGGCAGATGCCTTTTGCCAAAAGCTTGTTTATCAACATTTTTGTTTGTTTTTATTACTCTGAATTTGGGCATGTTGCATACTTAAAGTGAAGTTTTGCTATTAAGTTACTCTAAAGCTGCCTTTTAGGGCTCCATATGATTCTGTGTGGCTCAAACCCATTTCAGATATACTCATAAAAATGTCAGGATATGTAATCAAACAGGTAGTTCTGCAAATTCACAGAACACCTTAAAACCTCATTTTTGAGAATCAGAACTTGTCACTAATAATAAAGAATTCACAAGTCACATTATACTCTAATACACTGTATCTGTCAGGTCTTATTAGCAACTTCTCAATGGTTGAGAGTTGATCTTAGCACTGTGGTGAAACTCAGTCACCTATTCTAGTTGTGTTCCAGCAGGTGTCCCCCATACGTACTGCTTCCGTAACGCTAACAATAGAGTTCTATTTGTCTTGCCCAGCGAATGGTCTGGAATAAAGTAGAGCCTGCACTAGTTTTATTGCAGCAATGACAAATCTGTTCAGCAAAAATATATGGTTTTCAGAAGTCACTTCTTTGAGAAGAATTGCACTTTATATTTTTGTTGATACTTCAGAAAATTGCATTTGGTTTAAAGGAGAGTTAAAATTCAAACACAAAAATGCTTGTATTTAATTTCACTGGTCACATTATACTAATTTCCTAATTAAATGTAATGTTCTAGTGTTTAGGGAGTTAAGATCTGTTTTCCAAATAAAGGATTTCTCTAATGTTAAAATAAAGGGAGTTATTAAACACAATGAATCAGCAATAGTTAACTGGAGATTCTTTTGTGCTGTATTCGCACAACATTTCTTTGAGACTTGTCATGTTTTTGTGCTCTGGTTTTCAAAATGAAAACCTTGGTTTAGATAACTCCATTGATTATACTTGGTTGATATCTTTGACGTATTTGTCACGAGGACTGCATTCTAGAGGAAGTTTGGTTTATTGAAAAATGGGAAATAAGTAACATAATTTCCATAAGAATTCTTCACCACTGAAACGTTTTATTTCAATGAGTGTTTATGTCTTTGAAGGGAAAGCCTGGCAAAGATGGAGAACCTGGTCAGCCTGGTAGGGATGTGAGTAACTCGTACATTTCTAATCTAAGCAGACTCCTTACAAGCTTTTCTTCTGATATGGAGAAGATCTGAGTGTGATCATCTTTCTCTTTTTCTTGAAGGGTTTACCTGGTGGGCCTGGAATAAATGGTGTACCAGGAAGAGAGGGTGAAAAGGTATGCCAGGTTTTTTGTCATTATTGCTATAGTAGCTTGAAAATCTGCCATCACTGAGTTCAGCTCTGGCTGAGTAGTAATTGCATTGCCTATGCTATTACAGTGTTGAGGAATATTTGCAATAACTTTCTTGTGTACTAATGCGCAGTATAAAAAATGCTCTTAATTTCATTGGTAGGGTGAAAAAGGTGACATTGGTCCCCCTGGTCCTCCTGGAATTGTAAGTTGCTGATCCTTTCTTTTCTTTCTGCATTTGGTTGACAGTGTTGTTTCATCATAGTTCTTGGGTGACTGTGAGTCCCATCTCTGGGTATAACAATAACAGAACCAGTAAAGATTTCATATGTTCACTAATAGAAACGATTGTTTCCTTCTTTCAAGATAGATTCTGTGCTCTAGGATTTGCTAGGTTACAAACACAAGGCTAGGCTATAACCTTAGAACAGCAGAAATTGAGACAACTTCACCGAAGCCTGTTCTAACCATGTTGGCTTGGCAGTAAAAGTGCTTCCTATTGGGGAGTGCTCTTTACTGGAATTTTACCTGGTAATTCAGTGGAGCAGGAAAAGCATCCTGTCATTGGTATAAGGTTCGAAGTATGTTGAACTTTTCCTCCCTCACATCTCTTTACCGTTCCAGTGACTCTTTTCTTGGCAAGTTGTTTCACATGAACATGAAACGTTTACAGGTCATTTCAAGACCAGGCATTGATGCAACAGTGGGACCAAAAGGTAGCAAAGGATTGCCAGGACTTCCAGGAGCCAAAGGGGAGCGTGGATTCTCTGGTAGGCCGGGCCCACCTGGCTTGCCAGGTTCTCCAGGTAGGAGTGCAAGCATTAAAATAAGTTGTATGTTCAAATGTCTGAATGGATATTTAGCTTCACAGTCTTTTCACGCTCATTTTGACAGATGGACTGAGCAGAAAGTGAAGGCAGAACTATTTAGAGCTACCTTTGAGCTTGAAGGGTAGTCCTTAGCTTATGGGGATAATATGAGGAATTCTGAACGTTCATTGCCCCTGCTGTGGTGAACAGAGGATGCTAATCATCAAGGCTGTCAAACAGATACTAGCTTAATGGTCTTAGGGGTAATTTATCTCATATCACTTACCTATAACATGCGTTATTCATTGCATTACACAGAGAAAGTATTGTGTACCAGAAGTCTGGTACCTGCCTATCAAACCTAGTCTCTGCTGTACATTGGCCAGTACTAAAGGAGGAGGTGATCTGAGTCTACAGCGGGAGTGAACGGCGACACTGTGTTTGCCTTATACATACACAGAGAAGAACATCATGATTCTAATGTTACAACTTGTAAATGTTCTTTTTTCTGTCCGTACTTCCTTTCATAGTCCTGTTTTATTTTTTTTCCTTCATAAACTTAGTTGTTGAGTCTCAGGTCAATTTTTCAAACAAAAATCTCTGAAAATGCAAAATGTGCATATGTCAAACACTGCACATCAATATGTAGTTTGATTCCATAAAAGAAATTTTATGGAGTACTTACATGGAAAAACTCAGTCTTATCTGTAGCATGTTATTCATCATATATGATTGTCATCCTTGCATAAAAGTGTTTTAAACCTTTGAGCTATCAAGGAACTAAGTTCTTCCCATCTTAGGGATCACTACTGTTGGACCTCCTGGCCCACCTGGCTTACCTGGTGAGAGAGGACAGAAGGGAGATCCAGGTTTACCTGGGGTTTCTATTCCTGGGCAACCAGGACTTGATGGACCACGAGGACCTCCAGGACCACCAGGTCCCCCAGGGCCACCTGCACCATCTGTTCCTCCTGGTAAGTGGTGACCACATAGACCTCAAGTGAGCCCTGCTGTGACTTATCTGTGAGATTCAGTTAAACTGGAGAAGAAATCTTATCAGACTTGAGGGACCTTTGTGCTAACTCACATAATGACAGTCCTCCAGGGCGAAGCAGATTTGGCCCAGATGTACAAAATTAAGTATTTTTTCAATTTATGTTACATCCCATTTAATCCAACTAATGAAAGTTACATTAAAATTTGTGCATAAAGCAGGAGGTAACCACTTTGACACCGTCTTGAGTAAATTTAGCTTTCATGAGATGATCTAATAAATGCTTGGAGGGACTATTCCCTACTAAGAGTTGTGATACCAGGAGAGTCAAAGGAGTACTTTTTCACAGAATTCCAGTTTCATTTCATAAATATTCCAGTGTGTAGACCACACAAAATTAGCTTGGGAGTGGGCACTTTGGATGAAGGCTCTTAGCTCCTTTTTGGTATAAGGGAAGTAGGGAATGGGAGATGGAATATGAGAACTGGAAAGCTGTAGTGGAGAGGGGCTAACATGGTTCAGGGAGGAATTTAGTGTCTAGAAGGCATTGGCATCTTAAGTCCCCTCACTCTAATGATATTTCATACACGTGATTTTATGATATGAGGCTGAACAGCAGAATGTAGTGTAGAGATGGAAGTGTGCAGGCGGTGGGAGGTGGTGGGAGATAGTTGAGGTCGTGAAGGAGAACTGATGATTGTTGTGTAATATCACTGATTGTTTCCTTCTGAGTTTGGATTACATCGGTGGGTTTTGATTAGCAGTCCTCTGTCTGAATTGCCAAAATGTTTGGTCTGTGACTGTGTGGGTATATTAGAATATCCACACAAATACTAGGAAGTGCATTTTTGTACTGAATACATGTATTCGGTGCTGCTGTCAGTCTAATGCAAATTGATCATTAAACCTCTCCCGATTCTCCTTAGGTGAAGGGTTATGTGAGCAGGGGCCACCAGGTCCTCCAGGAATTCCAGGACAACAAGGCTTTACAGGGGAGCGAGGCCAAAAAGGTGCAGTGTCGTGGCTATCTTGTTTTTTCTCTTTTTATTGAAGCTTGTTAAACAATGTAAAGCCTGCGTTAAATAAGGATAAACAGTGTCTCTTCCCAGTAGGGTTGAGTGCAGATATTTTCTGTTTCTGAGTAAGAAAGCTGTTTTGTTTGGGCGTAGAAAATCCCTCATCTAGTGTTAAAGCACAGGAGTCTCAAAGTGACTGAGGGTACAACCAATGCTAGGACCTAGCATGGATCATGATTAAAGTAAAATGGAACTTCAGGTTTATGAGTACCTCCCAGGTAGATAGAAGTGAAGTGCTTTGTAACAGCAGTTGCCAACTCTATGTGAAAAAGTTTTATACTTACTTCATGAATAAATTTGACATTTTTTATGGAAAGCAACATTGAAATTATAAATGCGAGATTCCTAATTTGAGTTGGTCAATCTACAATGAGTTTGTTTGTTTGGTAAGCAAAAGAAAGACATCTTTAATGTGTATCCTTGTTTCCAAAAAGACAACCTTGCAATGAGGATGCTGATATGGGTAAGTGAGAATCTTTTCCTAGCTCAACCATGGACATCCTAAATGACTTTGGGCATCTCACTTAATTTTGTACTCCTTCCAAACAGAAGTCTTTTTTCTCATGGAGATTGTAGGGATTAATTAATTAACCTAAATAAAGTGCTTAAATACTACATTGACAAATGTCAGAAAAGTCTGTATGTGAAGGAAATTCCTAAGCTTCTTGAAACCATTCTTTTTTTTCCTTTTTTTTTTTTTTTGAATGAAATAAGTTTAGCCTGTTGTCAAATCAGTGGAACATTCCCAGTATTTATTTTGCACTCTTGGAGTTTAATTAAAGTTTCAGATTTTGATATGTGTGTGTTAGAGTTGCAGTTTTGAAGTGTCAAGTACCTACTTTAGAAGAGGACTCTTTGCTGAGAAAAAAAGTCCACAGTTTTATTTTTTATTATTGAAAGCATTTTTTTTGTTTTAATTTATTTTTGCACTATCCTAAATGAATTCTAATCATATCTGATATTGGTTGTCTGACTCCTAGCAACCAAAAAGCTTCAGTTTGGCTTTCATGGGAGAAGCCTTCTAACATTTAAGTAATCATATAATTACATAAAATAGTCATTTTGGACTTGGTATTATAGATCAGTAGCAAGAAAACAATTGCTGTTGTGCTGAATTCTTTTAATGTTTTCTAAGATCTGATGCTCAAGTATGCTTTTTCAATGCAAATCTTTTTAGGTGATCAAGGAGACACATGCTTCAATTGCATAGGAACTGGAGTAACTGGGCCTCCTGGGGAGAGAGGGCCACCAGGACCTCCAGGTAGTCCAGGTAAGGCTGTAGTCTTCACTATTTTGCTTAATATATTCCATCAAGTCACTTCGAGTATCTGTGTATAATGCTAATGATATATCTGTGTATTGTGTACAAGTTCAGATGCACAGTTGCCAGCTCCAGTATATAGCTGGTGCATATCCTGTTTTGCACAGTTGAGGAGCGTTAGGAAGAAACAGGCTGGATACGTGTAAAACAATCAATCATTTCTTTAAAATCTAGCCTTTCAAAAAAAATTCTCTGAGCAAAGACAGACTTGCAGGCATTTGCATATTGAAGGCTTATGGTCTGCTATAGATTTAACTGAAAGAGAGAAATTAACTTCTTCTACTTGCTATTCCTGAATTGATAGAGGAGCTGGAGCTTTTTAAAAGTGTGACATTTTTTGACACTACTGATTTAACTTAGAGTTGCAAATTTTGTTCTGCTCAAATAAAATCAAGCTTTCAAAAAAACCCAGACTAAACCTTGCCTGATTTTAAAACAACTTAGCTATTATCTTATGCAAATAGCATGCTTGATATTTACAGCTTCTACAGTTTTATGTTTTTCTTTTATATTTTTCTGCACTGCTCAGGTTCTCCTGGTTTTCCTGGACCAAAAGGTGAAAAGGGGCTTCCTGGATTAACTGGCCTTGTAGGGCCACCAGTAAGTGGTGGTGTTATGTTCTGGTGGGAAAATAGTGTCTCATTTGTCTTGCACGTTTGGTAGATCTGTGCACAGTAGATATGAATTCTTGTCTAATACTTCTTTTTTTGTCCATCATTAGCTTGAATGCATAATTCTTATATTGTGCCAAACTCAGAGAAGGAGTGAAAGAAAAACTAAAATGCCTTTTTTTTCTTCTTCTTCTTTTTTTTTTTTTTTTTTTTTTTTTTTCTTCTCCCTCAGGGATTCCCAGGGTCCCCAGGTGCTCCTGGGAGACCTGGTCCTAAAGGAGACCCAGGGGATGTCCTGACTTCTCCCAGAATGAAAGGTGACAAAGGAGACCCCGGCTTCCCAGGACCTCCAGGTCTTCCTGGCATAGATGGCACTCCTGGACGAGATGGACTGCCAGGTCTACCTGGCCCTAAGGGGGAACCTGTGAGTTCCATTTTATGCTGTCTTTGATTGGACAGATGTTTTAGGAAGACCTGGATGCATATGACGTAGTGCGCATAAGAGGACTGGCAAACGCACTTTTTTCCGCATGTGACTAATGCAGTAATTCTCTTCAGGAGATGCCAGTCTAGTGATGATAGACAGAGGTACTCCCTGAATCTGTCAATGCCTCTAAAAATAAGCTGAGACTTCTCTTGGGTAGTGTCAGATGGTCCCTTCTGCCATTGTCTACATTTCACCTATGTAGTGTGAAGAATTAAGTAGCCAGGTTTAGCCCTTATCTCTACTATGTAAGATGTAGGCAGCTAGTGACCTTGAGAGTTACAAGGATGGAAACTGCCAAAGAGTTTCAAAACAGAAGCAATGAAACTCTTTACTCCTTTGCTAGTAAATATCTGTTCCTCTTTCCCATCCTGCTCTTCCTTTTTTCAGGGCAGTGTCGCATTCAAAGGAGAAATGGGTATTCCAGGTGATCCAGGAATACCAGGTCTTCCTGGAGACAAAGGACTTCCTGGACCTCCTGGTTTTGGTCCACAAGGTTCACCTGGTGAAAAGGGCATCCAAGGTGTATCAGGCCGTCCAGGGCCTCCTGGAGTTCCTGGTGAGTTGGTCTCTGTGTGCTATTGAACAAAAGCTGTAAAGTCAAGTTTTGTCCTTTTGCTCCGGATAGTTCTCAGACCATAATGCTGCTTTTAAGCTTTTCCCGAAGGTGGTGTAAGACCTACTATTTATAAGCTCCCTTACTGAAAGTCATCACTGAATCATAAAGTGAGCAGAATTTGTGCTGTGTTACTATAGGCACATGACTCACCCTTCTGCTCTGACCTCTAGAGAAGCTTCTCCTTCTCGGCTGACTATAGTGGAAATGCATTGTAACTACCATCTGGCTTATGCTTAATAATACTGCAACTACAACAGTTTTTGAAAACAAGGGTTTGCTTTGAACAAGTTTGCTTTTGTTACTTTCTTGTCAACTACACACATACTGATCAAGTTGTGCTGGTGTCAGCTATGGAAAATACTATTCACATGATGGTACCTAGGAGGAAGCTAGGAAAAATAACATTTCAAGAAAACTGTCTTAATATTAAGCAATGCTTCTAAGCCTATAAGTGCTGTATGGGGCTCAGGGGCGGATAGCATATTGGGTAAAGTGTTCCTGGTGTTTTAAGTTCCTTGTAAGCTTGGGATGTGGCTAGCATCTTTTTCTGCTCAAAAAAAAACAGAAAAGAAACTCCTACTGAGTGATACCTATTTCTTCTTTTTGGTTTTAGGTCCAAAAGGTGACCCTGGCCAGACTATTACAGAACCAGGAGTTCCTGGCCCCCCTGGTCCTCCAGGAAGAAATGGTGACCCAGGTCTTCCAGGTAAAGCAGCAACTAGATATCCAGGGAATTCCAAGAGCTTTTTGTTCTGACTGGTTCTTGATAACTATGTTGATTTTCTTCTTTTTACAGGAGATCCTGGTCAGCCAGGTCAGCGTGGCTTATCAGGCATCCCAGGTGCAAAGGGGAGCCAGGTATTCCTGGCATTGGACTTCCAGGTCCACCAGGCCCAAAAGGTAAGTTTACAGCCATGTTTACTGTATTGTACTGGCTGGAAGAGGGGACATAGAGGGTTGCATCTCTTCACTTTTTCCTAGTGAGTTGATTTCTGTCTCTAGAATCCTTTAAAAAAATGTTTGTCTTGAATTTCTATATCTTTATAATAGTTTCAGAAGTATCAGGAAAGAAAACCTGCTGAGCTCTTATTCCTCTGTTCACTGTACTGCTCCTTCACGGTAGCTTACATTTTTCAGTAAACCAAGGACAAAAAAGTAAATGGGTAAAACTTTGGGAAACGAAGAATGTTTGAGCTTGAATCAATAAATGATCTCCAAATGCTGCCTCAAGATGTTAATGTTTCTGATGTGAACTGTTTGTAATTTTTGTTGGAGCACACAGCATAGGGAATGCCCTCCTCTGAGACGAGTCCCAGAGATCCTCTGTGGCAAAGACTGTATACTCAAAAGTTGTCTCAGCCAAACGGGTACCCTTCAAGTATGCTTGAGCTAGCACAGAACCTCTTTTCAGAGATTACTTTTCATGGGCCCTAAGCATTTCTGGAAGAGTTGTTCTAATGCTCTCTGGTGTCCTCTCCTCTGCCGCCCTAACCTCCATGTCATGTGTAGGTTTCCCAGGGACTCCAGGCCCCCCTGGAGCTCCAGGAACTCCAGGTCGCCCTGGTCTAGATGGACCTCCTGGACCACCTGGTTTCCCAGGACAGAAGGTCTGTGTTTGCTTGTTTAATATAAAACTTCACTTTCTTAGAGGTTCTTCTGCATCAGTGGGAAGTTGGTGGGGAGGATTTCACCTCTTGTTGTCAGCTTTTGATGGCGGGGATTTCACATTCTCTACTTGAGGTTTGAGTGAGAGTAGGAAAAAAGAAATTGAACTCTAAGATGGTTTTTTTCTAAAAATTTTAGAAATTTCTAAATTTTTTCTTTGCTACTTTAACATTTTTAGGAGAGGCTAAACTTAGAAAACCCCCTTTTAAAAAATTTGTAAATTTGTTACAGGGGGATCGTGGATTTGGAGTTCCAGGACCACCTGGACCCCCAGGACCACCAGGCACAAAAGGAGTTCAAGGACCTAAAGGTGATCCTGGCTTCCCAGGAAACCCTGGTCTCCCAGGACGGGCAGGTTTTGATGGAACTCCAGGACCCAAAGGTATGGAGAACTCTCCCTTTTTCTGTTCCCTACTGAACTTTAAAAAATGTAGACGTGCTGGGAGTCATATGGCAGTTAAATACAAGCAGTGCTGACTTTAGAGCAATTACTTCAGGGTCTGTTTTTCCAAATCAGACACACCTGTGTAAATGGAAGCTTGTGTTCTCAAAAGACAAGCAAAGGAGTAAATACCAATCTGTGGGTCAGTATCTGAAAGTCTGTATTCTAAAGACAAATCATGTTAGCGTGGGGGTAAAGCTTTTTCAATAGAATAACTGTCGTTTAGATGCACTGTGCTTCAACATGCAGAGGGTTAGCAATTCATGAATTCCTGCTGTTAATCATTGTCTGTATTGAACTGCAGAGCATGCCTGGTTTGCTGGAGAGCATCTGTTGAGTTTGATGTGGATTATGATGCAATAACATGTCTCTGTGTAGCCTAGAAATGTAAACTGCATGCATTCCACACAGAGTGAGGACAAATCTCTGGCTTTCAGAAATAGCCTCTGAAGTGCGTTTTTTTCCTGTGTCAGATCCATATTTGTTTGCATGCAAGGATGAGATTTCAAGTACAATGTGCAGGCACTCTGCTTCTGAAAGCAAGTATCTCTGAACTGAGTTCACTATTTAACTAAACAAGAGTGTTCTTTTAGGTGACCCTGGACCAAGTGGACCACCAGGACTCCCAGGCCCACCAGGCATCCCTGGCATTGGTGGTCAAGGTCCACCTGGATCTCCAGGACCTCCAGGTCCTGTTGGCCCCCCAGGTAAAACTCACATGAATTATACCCTGAGGTTATTTCTGGCATACACCGAGCAGGTACACAGGACACTGCAGGTCCCACTGAACAGATAGGCAAGGAAAGATAGAGACTTCATGTCTATTAGCTTGGCTGTTTTGCCAGTCAAGCGGGCAAAACTTGGTACATCATGTTTTTTACTGAAATCAGAAGTGGAATTACATTCAGCCCTGCCATTTGCACAACTTAGAGAGGTCTCAAGGGTGTAAAAGCCCACTTTGGAGAAGACTTGGAGCCTCAGTAGAAATTCTAGAAAGTGTTGTGCACAGATACTGACAAAATCTCTGTGAAGGGGTTTATCGCAATACTCTTCAGGACAAGACAGAAGGGAGTACAGTGTCAGTGCAGAGGTTTTGGGGATACAGAAGAGGAGGAAAGCTGCCTTTAGCTGCCTGTACTGTGCTGTCATTACATTGGTTTCAAATAGCAAGAAGATTCTTAAATTCCAAAGCAGTTTTCTAGCTTACCAAACTGTATACCAAATTCACTGGGTGAGAGGCATTTTTAAATAACTTTTTTACATTTTTATCTAGAAAATTAATTTCTGGTTTGGGAAAAAAGCAGACAAACTCAATCTCCTATATAATGCTATTTGTCCTCCCTCTACTTACACAGTGAGTAATTCAGGTTCTCCCTGACATAGTGAGGCACTTTTTTTTTTTCCTTCCTCCAAATGGAAGCTGAAGCACAACTGAACTCAGTTAATGTGGAAAGGAAGAAAGCATAAGTATTCCAAACTAGCTGGTTCATTATTTTGTAGAGAAAATGTTCTCCAAGTAGTGACGTGATACTTTTTTAACAAAAGCCTGTCAGTAAAAGAGGTCGTACACATTCATCTTGTCATAAGCACACCTGGAAAAGAGCTTTAGAATTCCTCTTACAGAAACCTCTGAGTTCTGGGGTTCCTGATTCCCTCACACACTTTTTTTCTGCAAAACCAACAAGTTTTATGAGTCCTGATATGTTTAAAGTAGATTGACAAAGTAGAATCTAAGGATAGTGATAATTAGGAATATGTCTCTGAAGGGAGTTTGATTGTCTTTTGTCTAAAATGACTGGTGACTGATGAAGATACGAACTTGTTCCATCTCTGTGCACAAAGGGTACATGTGCATGCATGCGCATCATTCTATTCACAAAGTTTGTTTAGGGAAATTCTTTTCCCCTTCATTCAGTGAATGAGCTTGCTGTGCACCAACTCCTGATGTTGCAAATGTGTGGCAGTCACCACAATGAGAACATTCTCTGTGGACTTGAGCATGCCTGCCACCGAAACACTTCAAAACCCATCTGGCTCTTGCCATGCCTGTATGACTGTTTACATTGCATGTTTGTGAGCTACACTTTGTGAATGTGTTTGTATGCCAGCACTGGGATTGGCATTGTTCGCAACACATGCTGAAAAATTCATGGTCAACTGCAAGACCACGGGTCACAGATTGGTTGATCATATTCAGATCTTTATGAACTGTGAGCTGAGATTCAGCAAAGTGCTTAACTTGAAGGTAGGCAAGCACTTGAGTAAGTAGGCCCATGGAGTTTGAGTTCTACTCGCATACATAAAGTGTGGGTCATGTTTAAGTATATTTTTTCGCAAGTTTCCCAGTGGGGAAAGGAATGTGTGGTCGCTGCACCAGCAAGCCTTGAATGTGTCCAGTATTAAGAGCTAGGGACAGAACGGGTCTGGACAATGTGCACACAAGTTCTCTGAGCCAGCAGGTGGGTCCTCTGCCTGGCTTACTGTGCTTACTATACTGTCCTGAACCTGTGGTTGCACTTGAGGCTGAACTGAAACAGAAGGCAACCCAGGTGTGTATCTGGGGTGGGGAATGGGACGTATTAGTACGGGTTTGAATGTTTCATCCAACGCATATTCTTTTGTCTTCCTGTAACATCTCTTCTGGTGTTAGCCAGAATTTGATTTCATGTGATCACTAATTTATTCTGCAAAATACCAATTTTGACAAATGCACAATTATTACTAGAGTTGGTGGATCTGAAATGCTTGTATTTTTGCTTTTCCTGTCTGTACTGACTAATCATCGTGGCTACTAACAGCATGGTGGCTCTGAAATCCAGTGCGTGGTTGAAGTCCTTGTTATTTCCCTCGGCACTGCTATTTCTCTGTTTTGTGCAGAATGCCTTACATTCCCATCTCTCATCCCTTGTTTGTTTTACTAGGCTGTTTTGATTCTGTTCCTTTATGCAACATTAGGGTAAAGTTTCTGGGGCTCTGTTTTTCAGGTAATTTGGAAAATTCTTGAAAGGATTTCCCTGTTCAGAATTTCCTTTCTCTGCACCACCATTTCTTCAAATAGTCTGCAGTAATTCAACATTCTTCTTTTTTTGAATATGTAACAAATTACTTTAGAATTTATTGTGTTGTCTATATTGTTCTAATTATGATACGGTTACATTTTTGAGAACCAGAAATTCAATTAGAAGGAATTTCTATTTGAAAAAGTATCTTTACCATTCTAGATACAGACTTTGTCCTCCTATTGGGCTATATATTATTTTGGCTTTTTTTTTTCCACTTGCTGATAGAGACCCCTTAAACACAGACCATGTGCAGTCCTTATCCGTCTTCAGGTACTGTTTTTTCTCTGCAAAGTAAGCAGTTCCAGGCACATGACGCCATAGTTTAATGCAGTGATAAGCTGCTGCCAAAGGGGAGCATGCTTATCATGAAATAAATGGCAGTCTACAGCCTATGCTGTCAAGAAAACTTAATC
Source organism: Gymnogyps californianus (assembly GCF_018139145.2). Taxonomy (NCBI): domain Eukaryota; kingdom Metazoa; phylum Chordata; class Aves; order Accipitriformes; family Cathartidae; genus Gymnogyps; species Gymnogyps californianus. The sequence continues at coordinate 20,467,539 of NC_059479.1, forward strand.
TGCCTTTTTAGCATGTAGAGAACACATCATGACATCACTCCTAAACTTGCTCCTGCAGTCAAGAGCAGGGGTCACCATTACAGAGTAATACTGCATTGTAGCTATTTATGAGGTTTTGGCATGGTGCTGTCATAATCTCAGTAGACTATGCTAGGGCATGTAACGTGCAATATACTATCTCTGTAGGTGTAACAATGTAAACTTGCGTAATAGAACTAAAAGAATGGGAAAAAACATTTAGAGGTTTTTTGTGTTATAAAGAAGAAGCATCTTTTGAAAATCCCTATTGAAGGGATTTACCAGAATGTGATGTGGATCAACAAGAAGCTGATTGGTAGGGTGTACTCTGGTATTCAGAAGGCGTCCAAGCCAGTATCTAGTAATGACAGTTTTGTGTAAGAAACAGTTCAGAAAAAGCTTGTTCCCCAGTTGCGAAGAGAATACTAGACAAGGAGAGAGGGAAAAATAATTTTGTTTTTAAAAGGTACCATCAATATTTGACAATATCTCACTGAGTTTCTTGTTTCTGCATATAGTGGTGGCTGCACTTTGAAAAAGACCTCCATGTTTCCTTGCAGTCTGGTTTCTCTTAACTGCATTAGTGTTGTATTCTTTGTACTTAGATCTGTTTTCGGTAACTTTAGGGTAGATTTTTTTCTTTGTTCTAATCTGTATGTGCTTTATTTTGTTTCCTAACTTAACAACTATTACAACTCCTTACTGCTACCTGTCTCAACTTCCTGATGAGCTCTAACTCGTTGGCTTTTGAACCTCAGGTTCCCCAGGTACTGTGGTTTCTTTACCAAAGCCTTTTCTTAACTTCAGATTTAAGAATCCTTTTTTGTCAGCTACATTTCCAAAGTGAGCATCTTCACGGATACAGTGCACTGGAGGGCAACAAGCTGTCTGCTTGCTTCAGCGGTGCCTCAAGCTCAGTATCATTAGTGTTAAACAATCTTAAGCATATTTTGACAATTCATATTTTGCATTCAGGGAAATGTAATGCAATGCAGAATTTTACTATCCTTCAAAAATATTCAGCTGATGTTATCTTAGAATGTAGTCAAATGGAATCATTAATGGAAATATACTTGTAAGAATCTCAATACTTAACGGTAAAATACAAACCAGTCTAATCAATCTTGGCTTTTTGTTTTATTAATCAGAATTAAAGGGTTGTTGAAGAAAGTTGTTGTTTTCCTTTTGAGATTTTTTAATTGCATTTGCTACAACTTGGTAAAATTTTAGGAATGCTTCTCTTCAGGAGAATATGGCCTTTTAACACTTGGAAGCCATTAAAAAATAAATGGCTTTAGAAGAATTGCAGGGTTTTCATCAGTGCTAGGAATGGACTGCAGATAAAACTTAGCTATTCCTACAGTACTATGCCCAGAGACAGACAGATCTCAGCCTTGCCTTACTTTTTGCTAAAAGATTGTGTCTTAACAACATTGTCTAGGATTGCAGGGCATTCCAGGGGAGAAAGGGGATCCAGGTCCTCCAGGCTTCGATGTTCCTGGTCCTCCAGGTGACCGAGGAAGCCCAGGATATCCAGGACCCCCTGGTCTCCCAGGGCCTCAGGGTTCACCTGGACCACCTGGCCGGGATGGAATACCTGGATTTCCAGGTAAGTTCACATTTTTAACCTGTAAATAAAGACCAAACTGTAGTTACAGGTGGATGGTCTTTATGCTTGGGCATGCCAGCCAGTGACCTTCGATGTTTATCCTGTCCATTTAGAGTTGGATACATGTAACCATTACATCTCATATTTTTAAAAAAAAATTATAACAAAATTTGTTGCATTAAAATCCTCATCATCTCTCCACTCTTCCCTGTAACTTGATTCAAATATTTTCCACGTTATTCTGTTCCATAACTTTCAAACGTGATTTTGATCATCATTGTTATGACACTTTTCTTATTTATTTTGTGATTATTTTTTTCTAGTCACTGCTACAATTTAGAAATAGAATTTGTTTAAAGGCAATAATTACAAAAGCTATCAATGGAATCCAACACACAGTTTTAAATATTAATTTCCTTATTCTATGTGTTAGACTATTCAGTTAAGATAGTCTGTTTCACCCGCTGGAATAGAAATCTCAAAAGTGAATTTTGAGACTCTGTCTTAGGACAGAGGGGGCGATACAAAAAGATTCTAAAAGTAGTGCGTACCTAATTGTCTTTGTGGCTTTCAAGAAATTCAAGTTTGCTTTCAAACAAGTATTTATGTTTCAAACCAGGGAATGAAACTTATTGGAGGTATAAATATGCTTTCTACCATAAAGAACAGTGCACTGCAAATTTTCTTCCCAGGACTTAACTGTGGAAAATTTGCCACAATTTTCAAGTGTCGTTTATCTGATTTAGATCTATACAAGAACTGAGTGCTTGCAATTCCCTTAAAACAGGCTTTATATGCATGTGCTGGTTAATAAATACCATAGAGATGCAGGGAAGTAAAAGGTAGGTACTGATAGGTTTGGAGGTTTTGTTCAGAATGACAATGGTGATTCAATGCATTTAGGTGCCAAGGGTGAGATGGGCGTCATGGGAGCTCCTGGTCCTCCAGGGCCTCCAGGAATTCCTGGAAGAAATGGCCTGCCCGGCTTGAAAGGTAATGTTTGTTTTATCCACCCCTGAAGAGAACGCAGAATGCTGTTTTCCATGTTCTGTGTGGAAGGAGGCTTTGTAATACTAACATCTAGATCTTCATTACTGGGATCTGCTTAGGTTATCTTCTTTTGACAGTGCTAATGTTCAGAATTGCTTTGCAGTTTTAAGCTGTAGCAGTCAGTCACTCTTTTTTTTTTTTTATTGATGTCATGAAATGTTAGCTACTTTTAAAACATTACCTTTGGATTGATGGCATTGAAGTAGGGCAACGTTTCTGAAGTTATGTTGTAAAGTCTGCTTTAAGCAGCAGAAAGAAGAAAATCAGTAGCTTTGGGTTATGGAGTCATCCAGAATCAGCTCTATAGGTATCACAGAGAAACTATTCTATCTACATTTCCCCAACCCCCTTGTTGAAAATGAATTTTGAAAGTTTGGTAGAAGAAAAACCCACTCATCTCCCCAGAACAAGGAGGCTGTGAATCCAAAGCTGCTGTAGCTGTTGCAACTCCTCTGTGCTAGTGGCACAGTGTGGTGGGGCTCTGGGAGCTCTCTCTCAATGTGGGTCATACAGACAGCTGCTTCCTCTGAGCTGGGCTGGCCAGAGCTGACAGACTGCAGCGTACAGATGTCCCCATGCAGTCCGCTCACTCGGCATTGTTCCAGGGCTTAAGATGCTGTGGAGAATCTTGCATAAACTGACTGATCATTTAGTGAATTCCAACTTCATGAATAAATCATGGACTCTCTATGTAAGAAAAAACATTACAAATATATTAGCCTACCTTAAGGATTATATTTTTTTCCCTTCTGTTATCTGTACCTACTGTAGGTAATAATGGATTACCTGGTCCGCCAGGGCCTCCTGGACCGGTAGGACAGAAAGGCATCAAAGGTGAAGCAGGCCTGCCGGGTCCACCTGGAAAAGTTGATCCGAAACAGCTAGGAGCAAAAGGAGAAAAAGGCGAGCCGGGTGTTCCAGGTACAGAACTTTGCATGTGGGTCTGGGGAGGTGGTTTGTCCTCTACAGGTAAGAGTGACCTGTAACTGAATCCATTACAGTTCATTCTTTCTTACAGAAAAAAATAAACTCGGAATATAGAGGTGGCTTAAGGTTCTCTTATTTTAGGCTTTTTTTTAAGTGGTTCTATGACCGAGTTACTCTGCAAGATTAGTGTGCAATGTCCTTGCTCATTAACTGTTACTATTATTTGGCATATGGCGATATTGTAATAGCACTAAGGTGCTTTCAGCAGGATTACGATTCAGTCTCCTAGGTGTTATTCCTAAGCATGATGAGAGATAGTTGTCATGGCTGATGTGCTGGCTGCATTCCTGCTGTCTGGAAGGCCCTTGGGCTTTTGCCTTGTAGGGTGGAATCGCACAGGTCATCTGCTCATGCATCACCTCCAGATTGTCCCGTTAGGTGTCTCTGGAAGCTTACCCTCCCCTGAGCTAAATGTCATCTCTGTGTGTGTTTCTACTTGGGAAGCTGGCAGCCTGGAAGGTTTTCTCAAGTCTGTTTTCTCTCACTTGCTGGCTTCCCCTTCTTCCCCCACCAAGGGTTCTGATGTCTCCTTTGAACTCTAATTTAGTCTTGAGAAGAGTAAAAATATTCTACCCTAGAGAGAACCAGAATGCCTTTCTCTAATGTTGGCCCAGCCATTATTGTGCTAATTTATCTATTGTATTAATTTCTGTGAAGCCTAGGTAGGATCCTAAGACACTTACCTTTTTTTTTGTTTTGTTTGTTTGTTTTTGTTTGTTTTTTGTTTCCCCTCTGTTAAGTAAGAGCTGTAGAGGGCAGATTTAACTATGCCTGCAGGGCAGCACAAAGTTATTGTAGGGGATAACAACCACATAGAATTTGTAAAAATCTGCTAAAATACCTGGATTACTTTTTGTAATATATCAGTCCCAAAGTGCTTCTGGTGTAGCAATGCAATTAAACATGTATATAAGTAATCTGGATGAATATAGAGAGGTTAGCATGGATTCTGCTCATCCGAAGAGACAGTCCCTTCTGAATGAAGTATATTGGCATTAGTCATAAAGTTACTTTTTCCTCTACTTAATTCTATTGTTCCTGTTTTGTAGTAATTTTAAACTTTCCAGAAGCAATATTTTGTGTTTTGTGATACTTCTTTTGGCTAAACTAGGGGGAATTATATTTACTGAAGAAAAATGCCTATTTGGATTTTTATTCACCTATAGCTACATCTGATCTCTTAAGGTAAAAGAAAACATACAGTAGTAGTAATAGTAATAATAATAAAATGTATCTTTTTCCTTTGAGGTATTCCTGGTTTATCAGGACAGAAAGGTTATCAAGGTCTCCCAGGTGACCCAGGCCCACCGGGACTTAGTGGCCCACCAGGTGTGCCAGGATTGCCAGGTAAGTAAACGAGGCTTCAGATGGACAGTTTTGATGTGTAAAAATTTGCATGCATTTTTATCACATAGGATTGGGATGTTAATCCAGGTATATCTAAGCAAAGCCTAGGGATTTACACTTAAAGCTGCAGCACAATTTTGGGACATGTAAAATCATCCAAACAGCATGCTTTGAGCTCTTTCCTTCTAACAGACCCAAAAGCAGTTTTAAGCTGATCTCACTGAAGATTAGGATAGCTTTTAGGATGACTGGAAAAGCGCTTGCTGCTTGAGCAAGCAGCATGACTGCAGGATCTGCCAACAGGACTTGTCTGTTTCATGTGTTTATTTCTTATATTGTTAGTCATTATACTCATACTTTGCAAATGGCCAAATGAATGTATTGCAAAGGCTGTCTGGATGTCACATCTTTGCTTTAAAGAATTGCAAGGATCAAGAAAACAGTGTTTTGCACTGCTTCTTCCTACAGCTATAACAATTTATCTGAAATCTTGAATCTTCGCTCACTATGTCTAATGTAGGTCTTGTTCTAAATATCTTGTTGGGCTTGGGGAATTTTTTTAACCGTCCAGGACTCAAACTAGTTTGAGCATTGTAGGTCGCATTTAATTCCATAATAGAAGCTACTGAATATCTATTGCAGATGAGAAAGAGATAATGTGTTCATTCTGCAGAACAACTCATGAGAGACCAAGTCACATCAGTACTAAGTTGTTTCAGATGGTTACTAAATCATGGACTGAGATTTGACTCATTTCATTAGACTAATCTTCAAAACAAAGAAGTTGCCCTGATCAAATCTTGGCTCAGAACAAACTGAAGATGTTTAGTATTTCACTACAAATGAGTGAAAAAGCATGTAGGAGCAGTATGAGGCCTAAAGCAACTCCAAATCCATTGCCTTTGTAATTAGATGACAAGCATATTCATATGAGAACGCATGAATATCAGAAACTTTTAATTATTGCCATTAATTAACTAAAATCACAACTTTCCTAGGCATCAAGGGAGACACAGGGCTTCCTGGGCAGCCAGGACCAACAGGACCTCCAGGGATAAAAGGTGCCATGGGAGAGATGGGCCTTCCAGGTTAGTTTCTGTGCTTGTATTTTACTTCATTTTAGCCAGTGTTTTCCTTTTATATAGTACAAAGGTGGATCTGCTTGTGTGCAGTATCTAATATGTTTAAATGGCACCGCAGATGAGGAATACATAAAGCCCTACGTACATATTTGTTGAAATAGTACATAAGAAAATGGAAATACCCATTAAAACAGAAAACGCAAATAGCAAATATATTGTAAATACATATCATTTTAAAGTGCTTACAGATGTAGAAGCAGAATGATCTACATTTTGTAACTTCATACTTTTCTGGTTTCTCAGATTCCACTCTGTGAAAGTTCAGAAAAAAGATGATTCTGTAAACCCACCTGTCAGAAGACAGACATCAGACAGAAGCAAAAGGGGAAGGAGAAAGTGAATTCCATTATTTAGAAAGATTGCTGAAACAAAAATTCCAGTTTCTGAGTATTCGAATATTAAATTGTGCCTAGATACTATGACGAGATATTTGGATTTGTGTAAATTAAGGATAAAAAAAGAAAGCTTAGAAATGTCATGCAAAAAGCTATGAGAAATTTTTAGATAATTGGTTTAGTTTGTTTTTAAAAATAAAACCACATCAGGTATTCAAAGCCAGCCAGTCAATTTGTTAGTCCTTTCTAGTTCAGTTGCTGTAATTTGAGTGATTTCTCTAAACCACTGCAGAAGTTGTATTTATATTTATAAAACTTGTATTTTATCTTTTGGACAGGTCCCCCAGGGATTAAAGGCAGCCAAGGAATAGCAGGACGTCCAGGGCAGCCTGGGCCTGCAGGATTTCCTGGATTGAAAGGGGAGAAAGGTGACCCTGGTCTTTCAGGCATCGGTATTCCTGGTCTCCCTGGACCGAAGGTACATTCACGAAATTCTTCAATAGAAAATTCCACGAGGGAATTAGATTCTGTGTTGAATTTTTTTTTTAACTATAACTTAATATATATTATGTATAACTGTAAATATGTATATAAATATATTAATAACAAGCAGAGTTGACTGTGGTTTGTTCTTTTCAGGTGGGAGCAAAAATTTCTAATTTTAAAGGTGAAAATATTTATATGTAATTTAATCTGGTTAAAGGAGAAGATTGTTTACCAGACCTTTCAAGTTGGGTTCAGTTAGTGGCCTAGTCTGCACTGTGACACCCGCTGACATTTTGGTAGTTGGTAGGGATTTATACAATTAATATCATTGTTCCCATGTCTAATTATGTAGCTAATGTTTAAAAAATTCAGACAAATATGCATTTAAGAATAAATTACTAATGATATATCATGATTACTGCTGCTTAAAATTTTTAAGTCTATATAAATCATTTGCACTAACATTTACCTATATCATCCTTTCTGTTACCCACAAAAAAGTGACAAAAAGACCTACAGAATATCTAGTAGCCTTCCTGATGCCTTACAGCTGATGTTGAGCAGCAATTAATTTAGCAAAAACATTGCATGATTAAAGCTCCACAGATTCCTTTTTTTTTCTGCATTATCATGGGGTAAAAATCTGTCTCTTCTGAAAGAGACACACACTTTTTTCTTTAATGTAGGCCAGTTACAAGGAAAAGCTATGATACTCTATACAAAATTGTAGGGGAAAACTGTTAAAATCTTTACAATTGCTATTTTCAATTTAATTTTCGGTGTGAGATGGTTAACATTAACTGGATATAAGGAGAAGTGTACACAATATAATGGTGACCTTTTTGTGATGGTAATACTGGGAACATACAAGAAGGGCTTACCCTTCTTACAAAGACTGGGTTCTTATTTCTGCTTAATGTTTTCTAGGGTGATCTTGGTTTGCCTGGATACCCAGGTAGTCCAGGCAGTAAAGGTATAGCTGGAAATCCTGGTTTGCCTGGATTTCCAGGCAGTCCAGGTGCAAAAGGAGAACCAGGCCTTCCTGGATTCCCAGGTAATTCTGGACAGGATTTTTTTTATTTTCGCTCTTGCTTATATTGGTATATACGTCTAAACACGGTGGGTAATCGGTGGAGGGCTGCAGCTTCTTTCAAGGTTTGTAGCAATCTGCTGCTTCTAAGCTTTGTGCTGTTGGAATTGTCACTGCAAGTGTAAGTGTGTGAATGCATCACTTAAGAGTGCCTTCTGAAATTATTCATCTGCTCTGAGGGGATGTAGCAGTTGTGTTAGCTAATGCTTTCCACTTCCCACAGCAGTCAGACTCTCACCTCCTCTGACCCACTAAATACCTGTGTTTGGCTCCATATTTTTCCTTCAGGAATCAATAAAAAAGTGTCATCAGGAAAACTGGGCTTTTTTAATGGCATTTATTGTCTAAAAATATTTTCTAAAGAGAAATCTCTTTCTGAAACATAATGAAATTAGGTTTTGCACTCTTCTCTAAAAAATATTAATAGAGATTGTTTATGGGTATATGTCAGTTCTTTCATTTACAATTTAAAGAAACAAGGTTTTTACCTATGCTGCATTTGCAGCAATAGAGGCTGTTCTACAAGCATGTTTGAGCTGCTTTAATGTAGGAAGTTAGGGAATTTGTAACAGTGTAGTCATGGCAGCAGGAAGCTTAGAAGAGAACAAAACCTGGCGATGAACCTGACAGTTTTTAACCTCTGCTTCATGTCATGCCTGAAAGACTGTGAACAGTCAAAACAGTTTATTGAGACGTTACCTTGATCAGGCTCAGATGCTGCTCAGAACAGACGTACTGCAACGGATCAATTGTTTTTTCTACCTTCCACTCAGTTCGTGCTCTAGGGGTGAGAATCCACTGTAAATTCTAACTAAGACTATTTTTATTAAGATCCTTTTTCAGGAAAGGAAAAGAGGATTGGGGAAGGACTATCCAACCACAGTTCATAATGCTTTCAATTTGCTGTCAAGCAGAAACACCTGTCTCTAAAATGGTTATTTCCTAGCAGACTGCCAGACTCACTGTGTCCTTGGCCATGGGCACTCAACAATTAAGAAGACAGAGTCTTGAGAGTAGCAGTAAGGACAGTTGTGCTAGTATGCTTTGTTTCTGTGCGTTCTTTGCTTTATAATTTATCTCATTGATCAGCTGTAAATCTGCAAAGAGAGCATAAATACAGTATCTTGATACAATGAGCTCATCTGTTACTCAGAGCATCTCAGATTATAGCATTTCAAGATCTGCTGAAAAGCCAGTTTTGTGCTTAATTTGATTGAAATGCCTGTACTTTACAGGAACGCCAGGAATTCCAGGACCAAAAGGTATCGAGGGGCCTCCAGGTAATCCTGGCCTGCCTGGACCACCTGGGCCAGTAGGTGAGCATGAACAGTGCAGCAAAGGTCAGCTGCTTCTGTGAAAAACATAACACATGAAGCCACTTCCTTTCTTCTTATCTTTTTAACATCATGAAAACGCATCTGTATGTATATGGATCCTCAAACACCCATTGCACACACTTAGTTCACTGAAATTAAACAGAAAAGAAAGAAGTTTTAACTTTCTCTTGATGACTTGTGTCTGCTGTCGTAGTCATATCATTAGCTATTGAAACAAGAAGTTAACTGTTTCAGTACTTACTAGCTCTATTTATGTTAAGTACTCCAGTGGTCTAACCTGTTTTTATAGGAGCAAAATTCTAATTTATCCTAAAGGGAAGCCTTATGTTATTTTTAGCAAATACTAACTGCTTAAAAGGTCACAGGCCTAAAAGCCTTTTCTAAATTGGGGGGGGGGGGGGAGAGAGAGGGAGGGAGAAAGGTTTTAATTTTAAGATTACCCCCTTGTGAATTTGTTATTACATTGTCACACCTTCAGGTTCAGATGGGGGTTGGGGGGAGGTTGCTTTTTTTTATTGCAGGTTAGGCGTTACTGTGCTAATGTGTTCTATCCCCCTTTTAGGTGATATTGGTCGTCCTGGCCCTCCTGGTCCTCCAGGGGAGAAGGGACAGCCTGGTCGAGATGGTATCCCTGGACCAGCTGGTCAGAAGGGCGAACCAGGTTAGGTATCCTTCCTGTTTGTTTTCTCCTCTTCACTCTGCATTGTGATGTCCTGCTTTTCTCTATTCTATTTTTCCTATAACTGCCCATACACTTTCAAAGGTGCTCCTGTGGTTCCCAGCTGCTCAATGGTTCACAAAGGGTGCTGTCAAGCTGCCAATGAAGCACAGGACAAGAATTCAATCAGCTCTTAGATTTCTGTTACCCGACTTCAACATCAGCCCCTGTTCCTGTATTCCACGGTAGCTGTATTGCTTCAACTCAGTTACAGAATGGATAAACAGTGTAATGTCTGCCTTAAAGGTAGAACCCCCACCAAAAATTCAAATGTATTAACTCTCAAAATCTGAAAGAGCATCTTGTGAATGGATGGAAATACTTATGAAAGTTACAGATGCATTTTGTAGCAAAACCTCTAGCTTTGGTGTAGACTGGTGAGTGAATGAGAATCCTGGTAGTCTCAAGGAATCAGAGATCTAGATGAACTGCACTTTCATCATTCTCAGCCTCATATTCCTATTCCTGGAGACTTGAAAGCTAAATGTTCATTATTAACTGAATCTGTTTCTTTTCAGGTCTACCAGGTTTTGGGCGCCCAGGACCTCCAGGACTCCCAGGATTGTCAGGTAAAGTTTCTCTGTTGTTCTTTGTTAAAAAGGTTGAATGTAAAATTTATCTATACACCAAAAAAAGAAGGGCATGTTATATGTTCTGCAACAAATGAATGCCATAGCAACAGCCAAAATATTTTTTTTTTTCTCAGCAGACCGTTTTCAATTACCTACGGTAATAAAGACTCATTACTGACTACTGAATTTTGTAAATTAGCAATTATGCAGACAGAATAAATCCACACAGGTTAATAGTCTACTGCATTGTGTGGAACTTTGCTGATTTGTCTCAGTAAATAAAGCATTTATACGACAGATGACAAATGAAGCTGCTTTGAAAATATAGCTGCTATATTTTCAAAAGCAACTTCACAACCTAAGTTATATTACTTTCCAGTAGCATTAAAGCTCTTAAATTCCTCAAGCTTATTTGAAAATTTTGCAAGTATGTCTTAACTTTTCAGCAGTGTCTCAAAAAAATGATGAAGTCTTAATATTGAAGGATTTCTTCACAGAAAGCATTACCTGTAGGTTTACAAACTCAGAGGATGTTTGTGAGTTACAGCATCACTGAGTAGTAAAGTGAGACTTAGTAAGACCTTTTAACATGTCAGAAGCTATAGCACTTTCTCCTGCAAAAATTATTAGCCCTAACTCTTTTCTGAATGTTAGACCGATTTTATACTGTCTCACTGCGCAAATGAGGTGAGTTGTGGCCAGACTTGCACCTTCTGCAAGAGGGAGAAATGGCTTCGCAAATTGACATTTGGATTTTTTTTGCATGTCAATTTGTAACAGTATTCATAAACAAGGCTGCTTGGTTTTACAGGGCAAAAAGGAGAACTGGGGTTACCTGGCCCACCAGGGCCCCCTGGACTTCCAGGTCTGAAGGGAGAACCAGGTTTCCAGGGATTCCCTGGTCTACAGGGTCCACCAGGTCCACCAGGATTACCAGGGCCACCTCTGGAAGGTCCTAAAGGTAGCCCTGGACCACCAGGTGTTCCAGGAAGGCCAGGTGAGAGCGTGATCCATACCTATCAACATCTGCCAGTACTTTCATATTTTGCTGGTAGGTTATCAGCCTTTAAACTTTCTCAATTTATTTGGATGGGTAAGTTCAAGCCTCACGGCATAGATCTTAATGTTTGTGGGCAACCAGAGGATTTTGTTGCAAAAAAACCCTGTTTCTATTAATTTCTATTAATAGAAATTAACAGTTTCTATTAATTTCTGATACCTGGCAGCAAAAATCTAATGCGTTAATAAACGGGAGATTCTCCGCATGCTGTCACAGTAATCATCTAGTGAGCACGATATCGACTTTTGAACATCTGATACCTTTGCAAGTATTGTCACGTGATCAGCAAATGTCATCGCGCACAAAAAACCAAAAGTAACAAACCCCATCATTTTAAGAGTCATGAAAATCAAATTCACGCTAGCATCACAGCATGATCAAATTGGATAGCTGCCTCTTCATCTTCGTGTCACGTAACATAAGTCATTGCTCCATTGTGTCATGTGGCTCCCATGGACTCAGTGCACCATCATGCCATGTTCATCTTTCCATTCCATGTTTGCATTTTGCTCCTGCACCAACTAATTCTGGGAATGAAAAAACCACTATACTGAGTTAACATTGCTGAGCAACTCCCTGGCGTCTATTAGAATTTGATTTATATTTTGTGTCATAGAATGTTTATTTGCATTTAGATACTGCTCTTGAAAAATCTAACTTTAATGAACCTATCACAGCTCTGGGTCAAGCTTATTGCTGTATCTTGAGTCCAGAAGTACTTTGCCACCAATAAGACTCATCTCACTTAACATGCTTGATACTCTCCTTAAAGGAGACTACTTTCAAACCAAGCTATTGGTTGATTACAGTTTTTTTTTCTTTGCATGTTAATGGAGAAGTAATATTTTTATTTATTGCCCTCAAACTCTGACCGCAGATTTTTCTGTTATTCAAAGATTTGATTGCGTAAAGTTAGTTTTGAGTTAGTACATTTGTAAAATAGCTGCTACACATATAGTGTTCATTTTTGGGTATCAAGGGAGAGTTTAGTTTTGCAGTACACACTTGGAAAGATTGTAAGATTCACTTTTTCCTCATGCTTGCTTCTGATACAGGAGGAGGGGCAATCCCACTGAAAAACGTTTTTAGAATGGAATTTTATCAAAATATTTTCACTAGAACTGGAATTGAGTAATATTTGATTATTCTCAATGGTAGTATGAGCTTTTCTCTTGTGCAGAGTAGGCTATGAACTCATCTATCGTAACTGTGCATTTAAAAAATGAGTCGTCATAAACAACATTTGGTTTTCATTTGTAACACCTTAAAACTGAGGTGCTGTTTGCCAGTGTAATGAGGCTTTCTTTTAGTCCTAGTAAAAATACTTGAATTGTGTTGTATCCTAAACCTGCTTTTTATGTGACTGGTGTGGAACAACCCAGTGGGTTAATAATTCACAGCCAGTCACAATTTCTTCCTGGTTTCCTATTTGGTTAGTGGAAGGAGGAGTGCATGCCTTCCCCCTTTCTCCTGGAGGAACTTACTCCCTGCTGTGCCCCAGGGGCTCTAACCAGTCAGTGGAGCATCCCTGCAGCGAGTTGGTAATCCTAATTTGCTTTCCACTTTCTATGTGGCCTTGTCCTCTTCTGCCTAGTTGCTCACTGGCAGGTAGGAGTATGGTACAAGTGATCCCAGCTCTGCTCACTGTGGTTAGAGTTGCAGCTGGGGCAAGTGGGAGAAGGAGTGAAGGGATAAGAGATGGTGGGATGCTGGACTTGGGCTTTGTAATTTAAGTGTGCCCAAATAAAGGCCTAAGACATCCCAGATGTCCAGATCTTCCAAAGATAATTTTTCTGTATGTAGAGTGGTACAGCAATTAAAATTTTGGCACAGGAAGCTGACTGGTCCGTAAGAGTACAAGCTTTCATTTTTAAAAGATTCTTATACAGAGGATATCTCCAAACCGCGCCCCCCCCCCCCCAAAAAAAAAGTAAACCAGCTAAGCAGCTCCTGATGTATAATAAAACTACCAACTGAGATTCTCTGCTCTGCTGTAGCATTGGTGTTTTTATGAAGCTTCTCATCCTGTTCACACTTCTCTGTATAAGTCAGGTGCTTACTGACTCTAATCAGCTGGGGATGTAGAGGAATGGTGGGACTCATTTTGTGCAGTTTTATGAGCATTGGCAGGGGGAAACAACCAGTGAGGTTCTGCTCAGCCATGTTCTCTCTCTCTCTCTTTCTCTCTTTCTTTCTCTTATTTCCATTTTTGTTGCATGTAATGTATAAAGTGAAGCATTTGTTTTGCTCAGTTATGCGTGAACTAATGTGGATAAACCAAACTATTATTGCAGTTCTGGTACAATCAGCACTCCAGCCTTTTGTTTCAAATGATAACACAGTCTATTGTTGGAACGCTGATTTTGTAACATTTCAACATAAGGCAGTTAGTCATAAAAGCAGCTGTGTGGCTGCCAAATTACCCCCCTTCTAGGGACATAAATAAAACCAGAAGCTGTATGCGTATACTGTTTGTTGTTGACTTCTGGGTATATTCTAAGATTAGTAAAAATGATGAAGTCAGACATGAGGTAGCTCTCTGACTTCAGTTGAGTTGCCCCTAAAACAAATGTTGATAGATGGTGTTGGAACGGATTTATTAATTGATTATAAAATTAAGCCAATTTCCAGGGCAACACAACATTGCTGTTACTCCACATGTCTGTTTTCATTGCTATGAATAATAATAGTTTGGTGTTTTGCATACTGTATGTAAAGGAATATTGAGCTAAATCTAAAAAGAAAGGTTTAGTTGAATATGTTAGCTTGTTGATATTTCTAACAATTTTGATGTTTTTCCCCTTGTTCTAATGATGACCTTGGTGAACCCTGACCCCCTACTCCCAGGTCCCTCAGGTTAGCCCCTTAACTCCAAAATAATAACTTTGCATGCAAATGAATGTATATACTTTTGTAGTGTCTAAATGTAGATATGCTGAGTCATTTTTGAGACATACCTTTTAATTTGTGGTAGAAAAGAAAAGCTCAGTGTTGGCTTTCAGACTCTTCCTCCATGTTGTTGTAGGACTGACACTGGACGGACATAGTGTTGCTCTCCCCATGGTGGAAGATCATGTGGGTCCAAATTTGCAAGGCTTTTATAAAGTGTTCCCAACTGTGAAACTTGTTTTAGCATATTTACTCTCAGTGCAGTTGAAAAGAATATATACTGGGTTTCATCTTTTTTAAAAAAGCATATTGCGCTGTCCTCCCATGTCTTTGCTGTATAATTGTGTTTTGCAGCTTGGGCAAGTGACAGTATTCATTTTTGTAACACCTGCTACTGTTGATTTTGGACACTCCCAAGTGACTTAAATAAATTAGATGCTTCTTTTATACCAACAGTATAGAATTTACTTTACCTACAGTCTGTAGGAAAATTTATACAGAGTAACAGTGATGCTTTACATTCCCAACTTAGAGCATTGTAACTTCCCAGTGCAGAGAAATCTTTGTTTCCATTGTTTTGCTTCACCAGCACATTTAGGGAAATAAGGAAAGCTCTTCCTTTAACATGTATTTAATGAAAATGAAGCATACAGCCCTCCCCTCCCTAATGCTAGGGCAGCGGAACAGGATTGGTAAGAACATGGTCATTTTCATAAGCTTATCATAATTTTAGTGTATCAGTGTGTAGCACAAGCCAGCTCTTGGGAAGATTTTTAACATCTGTGTCTAGATTGAAAATGACTTGGTATATCTATTTAATAATAATGATGTCTTTAGGTTTTGCTATGATGACTTTCAGGAAGCAAAGAACTGTCATGAAAATTCGATAAAGGAATACATTTTAGTTTTTAGTGTGCTGTCCTAAGCACTGTGAGGTAGCAAATGTGGTAGCCCCTGACATTTGAATCCTAGCTTTATGCAGTCATGTAAAAAAAAGAACATGGCTTTACCTTTTAATTAAACTGTGGTCACACAAGCAGTAACCACACTTTCAAAAAGGGCTACCATCATGGGTATGTTGAGAGGAACTTATCAATTGCTTCATGTTTTGTTCCACCCTGTGACTGTGCTCAGCCAGAATTCAATAATCAACAAGTATAAGACAGATTTATAAATCATAGCAAAACTTATCTAACAATGAAATATAGTTTATAAGCACTTAACAGTAACAATGAAATGTCCATGTCATTATTTTTAACTGTATTACAGTTAGTGTTTAAAATAATTTACCAAATGTGTAAGAAATAGTGCATTGAGGTAAACCTGACGTGTATTTATTGTAGTTTTTAGCTGCAAATTGCATGGTGATATGTTGATATATTTAAATCATTTCACTGACATGAAAGATGCAAGTGGCACAGGAGCTAAAATATGTATTAATTCAGGAGCATGGTAGGGACAACCAGCTTACCTTTTGAAAGAGGACATTTAAATGATTTTTCTAAGGATGTTATCACATGCCATTCTCCATAATAACCTTAAACAGGTAAATTAGCATCTTGGGGTATTTTTATCAAGAAAAAATAATGCCAACAGTAAAGACAACAAATTCTAAATTTGTACGTTCTGCTGTATTTTTGCTTACAGCATTTGCAGCCCTTTTGATCCACGTCAATCCTGCTTACCGTTTTGAAGAGGGTATAAGCCTACTTTTCAGTCCTAGAACTGTATTCACAGATAGTTGAGGCTCATACCTTCTGTTAATCACACTTCCCCCCCTACCCAAAGCAGAATGTTGCTCAAGAGTAAGTTGTCACTCACAATTTACCTGCATATTTGCCAAGCTCCAGGCCTTGTGACATTGAATATTGTCAGTGAAATGGTTACATAGTCCAAACCCCATTGTGAGTAGGACTAACAGTCACAGGCCTCAGCTGTAATGTTAATGCAATAACACATTCTTTAGTAAAGCTTTAAGTTTGCTGTTAAATGAAGTGTCAAATTAGTCTTAGTAGAGCCTAGTCACCAGAATAACTTGTATCTGAAAATACATATCGTTGTGTATTCATGTATGGTTTTATGCATGCATGTGGATTATACTGTAAATACAAAATATGCTGGTGAAATGGGTTGTTGTGTAGTGTATATGCTGTCATCTGTACTATTTCTAACTAGTAATCTTGTTTTGTACTGTGTGATGTCTGACCCTTCTAACATCGATCATTGGGCTTTGGTGAACTCTGATCCTTCCAGGTCCTCCAGGTTAGACTCTTAACTCGGTCAATTTATTTTACTGCGTTGCACTTGATCTAAGAGAAACGGATGTTTTCCTGTAATTCTGTGATTATCTTTTTAAGGACTATGGTTACCCTGCAGATCGTATGTGTTTGATTAGCATGCCTCAGATGGTAACCTGTTATTATTTTGCATGTGTACAGTACGAGACCAGTACAAAAGAGCAAAATGAACACAAAAAATGCTTGCATGATGGGATGTTTTCTGTAGCTGAAACTGCTACAGGATATGTGTGACATCTGGTACAAAATTGCTGTTGATTTAAAAAGAAAAATTTTGGAAGGAATTCTATACTCAGATTTGCATGCAGAAATATAGCTCATCAAATTTATCCACTGAATATAGACTATGAGGATGTCAAAGGAGATGTTAAATTATTCGAGGTTGCAGAAGAATTGAAAATCCAGCACACTGATAAATGTTACTAGATTTGTTGTACTACAGGAGAGAATGTCACGGCACTGTCCTGCAAAGAGAACCTTTTGTTAATCCAATTATGAGATCTAACTTGTAAAATGTTATTAGCTGTTGCTGCACTTGCTTACGGTTTGTTTTGCCACAAATTAATATTGGTTACCTTCTATTTAGATGGTGGCATAAAGGGGAGGGTCTCATCTTTCAGTTCTCCTAATACCTAAGTTTCTTTTAAATCCACTGCTTTGCTTTGGATTAATGTGGCTGTAGCAAAGGGAAAATATTTAAAGACCAGCCCAGTTCCTCTATTGGATTTACACAGCGTAATTCTACTAAAGACAGACAAATCAGTTGGAGGGAGAATCATTCAACATAAGGAAGTTCCTGCAACTCAGGTTATTATTTAGGCAAAGCAGAATGATGGGCTTCCCGCTGCCCAGCAGTCAGTAGACAGTATATACCAGGCTCCTCTATAGGTATGTTAAATTCTAACAGCAAAAAAGCAGCAATATTTTACGTTGTTGAGACTCGCTTTCAAAAGGAATTCAGTCTGTTAAGACAGCACTTAAGAGATGGTGAATGTAATGCAGGTCAGCAGAGGGGATATTTGTACCATCTAATTTTGGGTTTCTTGGCTCCTACTAAAGGCACTGGTCTGGTCACTGGTAAGCTTCTAATGCAGATGCATTCCATTGCCTTCTGGAAAGACCTGCTTCTCTTCATCAGCTAGATAAGGAGCCTTGGTTCCTGATTTGGGTAGTGCAAATAATCCCTCTATTTGTTTTCCTTTTAGTTTATCCTGAATTCAGCATTGAAATAGAGCTGGGAAGTCAAGCCAAAATATCTTTAATATTTTTTTTTACGCTGAAGGCACAAACTTGGGGACAATGGTTGATATGTACTGATATATGCATATTTGTTCTGCGATGTTAAGGTCCACCAGGCCCAGAAGGTCCACGAGGGCCACCAGGCAGTGGAGGACTTAAAGGAGAAAAAGGGAACCCGGGTCAGCCTGGCCCACCTGGCCTGACTGGTCAAAAGGGAGATCAAGGACCACCTGGACGCCAGGTAGGACAAAAAAAATGGAGTTTCCCCCCTAGTTTATTTTTAAATGCACTAAAAATGGAATATATTTGGGTGGAATATGCAGTTTACCATAGTAAAATATAAGCCAAAATGTGGTAGCTAACACCCTGTCTTGCAGCAAGTAAGAGGGTCTTTTCCTTAATTATCCCCCAGTATCTGGGCAGGATGGCCCCATTATATTCCCATGGGAGCTGGAGCTGTCAATGCACGCTTCGTGTTACAGCGTTCTCTGACAGCACCCAGTGCAGTGAACAGAATGCATGGCCTCAGCCCTTCAAAGCACTAGTTCACAGACTCAAAGTGTGCTTATTTGTCCCCCAGCCACCTTTTCTATCTGTTTTTCTGAAACTGCTGAGGAGATGAGTGAATAATGTGAAGCTGTTCTGTTCAGGGGGATCCTGGTCGTCCAGGTCTCAATGGAATGAAGGGCGACCCCGGGGTTCCAGGCGTTCCAGGATTCCCAGGTATTTAACTAGCATTTCAAGTGAAAACCTCCAGACACAGTAACAGCCCCTCAGGGAGAAAAGAAGCCTGATTTTGGCCATTCCTGCAGCAGATTTTGTAAGACAGCATGTTCTTTCACTGTGTAACTGTGTGAATTTGATGTTTCAGGTATGAAGGGTCCCACTGGACCTGCAGGACCCGCTGGCCTCACAGGCAGTCAAGGACTGCCAGGCCCACCAGGTAGGCGTCCTGGGTAGCGTTATTGTCACTTTTGCTCCCTGCCAGTAGGATTTGTTACACAGACGTAGGACTGAGTCAGTCTCAGCCAGCAATGAAAGTAGTTAAGTGAGCAACAGCTTAAACACAATTCCAGGCTATACTTTTTAGCCCTACAAGCAATCCTACTATATTTTATACTCTGTATCCAGTCTACATGGGTTAACCCCTGCAAGAGCTGTCCTTTATTGGGGGGGTCACCAAGAGCACTTTTTTGCCTTATATATACACTTATTCTTTGCATTGACAGAGCTCTTGGCTTCTGACTTTGCAATAAAGAATAACAGAAACTGTTTCTAATGCTCTCTTCCACCTTGGTTTATCTAATACTAAGCTGCTTTCTCTCAGGTCCACCAGGTTTACCGGGTACCATTGGACGAAGCATTGTTGTCAAAGGTGACCCTGGTCCCCCAGGTCCTCCCGGACAGCCTGGGTCGAAAGGGCCACCTGGATTGCCAGGGCCACAGGGATTGCCAGGTATGATCCTAGGTGGCTGCAGAGAAAATGACTAAGAAGTATAGCTGACTGCAGGTTGCAATGCGACTCACTTGGCATAGGCTGCAGAGACAAGTTGCTGAATTCAGCAAGAGGTAATAGATACATGTAGGGTTCTACCATAGACATCTGGTTTAATGGTCTGTTCTTGTCTAATGTATCATGAAGAAACAACAGATGAGTCCCAGACAATTTAAAGATTTCTGTAGTGAGATTTCAAGAGCTTTTATTTCAGTTATGCATTTGCCTATTCTAGGTCCAATTGGTCTTCCTGGTGACCCGGGCGAGATGGACTACCTGGTTTTGATGGTCCAGCAGGACGTAAAGGAGAGAGAGGTCTTCCAGGCCAACCAGGTATGGTGGTTATCCTATGAGGACCTGGTGGAAAAAGAGATGCTCCCTTTTGTGAGTGCAGGCTAATACTGGGAAGTGAGATCTTTGCCTCACGGGAATAATAATAAAATCATAATTTTAGGA
Source organism: Gymnogyps californianus (assembly GCF_018139145.2). Taxonomy (NCBI): domain Eukaryota; kingdom Metazoa; phylum Chordata; class Aves; order Accipitriformes; family Cathartidae; genus Gymnogyps; species Gymnogyps californianus. The sequence continues at coordinate 20,487,666 of NC_059479.1, forward strand.
TTTTCTTGATGCAAAAATATTACAAGCAGCTGAAGGTACTTCGGTTTGGAAAATTCTTGGAACCAACACATTGCTGGTCATCGCTGAATAATATTGTAGAGTGCTTTATCGCAAGCTTAATGGCATCCCCTTTGCAGCACAGATGATGCACAGGAGATAATGAAGACAGTAAGAAACAGAAGAGAGAGATTAGTAAAATCATTTTAATTTTTCATGGAAATATGAATGGGGAAAAACAGGCTTCACAAAGGAAAGAATTTCATCAAAGGCAGAGATCAGGATACCATGCAGCTATTGCTTAGAATTACTGAATTATGATTCGGGAAAAGAAATCAGACTAGGCACTGGGACAATTTTCTATAGAAGATCATACATATTAAATAGCTATATATTGCAACTTGTGAGAAAAAGTATTAGAATTTAAACAGTTAAAACAGTACAAAAATCCATAGTACCTTTTCTCCTTTTTGTCTGAGTAGCTCTATGAAATCTGTTAGCATTATTTTAGTGAAAACATGTAAATAATGACAACTGTGGAATAACATAGTCTATATATTTGTAGTTTTATTTCCTGATATTTTTGCTGTTCAAGAACAAATGCCTTTTCTGATCCCTTTCTCAGTCATATGACTCATTCCTGCTCTCATTCAAGGTTGTTCTAGCCTATTTCCACTTTTTGTAACCTACTCCAAAACTGACTGCAGCTTTTCTATTCATTTTGGTGGGCTTTGGCTCAGGTGTTATCATAGCATGCACTAGAGTGAGACTTGCTTCTGTTTCTGGCTCTGCCATTTATTTTGTGATCCTGAGCAAGATGTTTCAACGTTATCTTATTAAGCTGCATACACAGATTAATATGTTTTGAAATTGGGAAGCTGATATGGACTCAGTCCAGTGGCTGTCATGTCCACTGCAGTTGTTATCTTGGTGCCTCACAGCTCTGAACGTATTTAACTTCACAATACTCCTACAACACAGGGAAGTTGCACTGTCATTTTATAACTAGCTGTGACAGCCTCAGTGATTTAACCAAGCTTACATGAAAAAATAATTTGAGGAAGATAGTGTTAGCAGATACCACATCCCCCAATTCACAAGCACCTTAATCACAAGACCATGCTACCTTTCAGAACTACGTTAGTCCTAAAAGAGCAAGAAATGGTGTTAATAAATACTGCGTGTTGTGTTTCTCTCATGTGAACAGGTTCACGAGGAATACAGGGACCTCCTGGTCCTGATGGCTTACAAGGCCCACCCGGTCCTCCTGGAGCAGCTTCTGTTGCTCACGGATTCCTTATAACTCGGCACAGCCAGACGAGGGATACACCACTATGTCCACAAGGAACATCAAGAATATATGATGGATTCTCTCTTCTATATGTGCAAGGAAATGAGAGAGCACATGGCCAGGATTTGGGTGAGATATTCTGTATGCTCTGTCTTTAAGGGGAAAAGAGATTCTTCAAACGCTCTGGTTCTCTGAAGATATGACAGTCTTAGAGATTTCTTAGATGAGGATGGGGATTGCATACTAAGATCTACTACATCCAGAGGCTGCACAGTATAATTCAGGATGAAAGAAGGTAAACCAAAACTGAGAAGTTAAGTTTTTCCCACGTGACAATTTGATAGCACATGCTGTGCAGTCACAGGTGGAGAGGAAGAACACACAATTACTGTTCTCAAAGAATTGCTATAAAAAGCAATGAAGTGAAAACTTTGCTGTCACATTTTATGTATCTTACTCTGTAGGTACTGCTGGGAGCTGTCTTAGACGTTTCAGCACCATGCCCTTCATGTTCTGCAACATCAACAATGTTTGTAATTTTGCATCAAGGAATGACTATTCCTACTGGCTATCAACTCCAGAGCCAATGCCGATGAGCATGGAGCCACTGACTGGGCAAAGCATCCAGCCATTCATTAGCCGGTGAGACAAAGCAGGCTCTCAGGTCTCTCTTTTAATATCTGGATAAATAGCACGTCTCATCCATGTATTTCCAATGTGAAGGTTGGATATTAGGAAATGAATCTGTCATGTTTTGCTCTGGGAAATACTAGGAAAATAGCTTCTTTTAAAGTATTCATGGTGTTAAAAGGTCTGTCTACGTGCAGCAGTGATAATTAGAGGCTGAAAGGCTGCAAGAGCTCTCCTCGACTGAGGAAGCTATGTAGTCAGCAGTGCAGGATTGCCATAGATAGTAAAGAGAACATGAGAGCCATTAGCTCTAGGATTAAGGCATTCACTTGGGGACTTTGAGTTTCCAGTTCTTGTTTCAGGAACTGCTTCAGTATTTCACCCGATGGTTGTTAGTGGAAATACAGGCAGATTTTGCACTCCAAAATACTGTCTTATTGCAGTTACAAAATACGTGAGAAGTAGAAGTCTAGATTAATAGGACAGCCTCTCACGGGCTAGTTTTCCTCCCTTTCTCTGTGTAAGAATTCTTAATAAAACATACTCCTATTATATTTTAATATCACGTGTTTCTCTGATACTTCCCCTGTGTCCAGATGTGTTGTGTGTGAAGCTCCTGCTATGGTGATAGCTGTCCACAGTCAGACCATTCAGATCCCTTCGTGTCCTCCAGGCTGGGACTCCCTTTGGATTGGTTACTCTTTTATGATGGTAAGAACTGCCTCCTACTCCAGAAGCGGCTAATACCCGCTTGTGTCCTTAACTAGCTGCTTTAGGACTTCGTTAAAAACTACAATGGTTGTCATTCGAAAGCCTTTACCTTCCATTACTAACCACGGTAGCCAAGATTAACAGCGATTTTCCAGTACACAGAGCCCAGTGTAACTGATCTTTATGGAGGTGTCTGACACGGCATTATCTCAACCATTAATGAACACTGGCTCTTTTAGTAGTTGAATGCTGTGCTATTTAACTTTTAGCATCTACTGTAAGATTCTTGTTTGTGTGTTTCTTTCCTCCACCCCTACACCAGCACACGAGTGCTGGAGCGGAGGGCTCTGGACAGGCCTTGGCATCGCCTGGATCCTGTTTAGAAGAATTCCGCTCAGCTCCGTTTATTGAATGCCATGGTCGTGGCACTTGTAATTACTATGCCAATTCATACAGTTTCTGGCTGGCAACTGTAGAGGTGTCAGAAATGTTCAGGTAAGAAAACCTGTTCCTTGTATATTGCTTTATTCCAGAACGAAAGTTTTGGAAACTGAATTTATTCCAAAGATCAAAAGAGATTTGTTTACAAGGGTATAGGGAAATAATTTAGCTTGTTTTCCCCCTCACAACCAGTTTTTCAAGTGTTTCCTTGGTAAGCCTTTAATATTATGTAAAAACTTGCTAGGGCACATTCTGTATTGCAAGGAGTCAGATTCTTTTTATGTCAATTCTTACTCATATTTAGTAGTACCTTCTCTGAAAGTAGTCCTACTGTAGTTACTGTATGTGGAGCCTAAGAGACCAATTTTGTTGGGTTTTTTTCTTGCCAGGCCTTTCAATAGACTCAAATATTTGAAAAGGTAGTTCACAGACATACAAGGGACAGGTATGAAGGGCAAGATCAACTCTACTTAAACCTTTTAAGGCAGATGTTCATATAACCTGTTTTGAAAAGTCTTGTGTGAAGGAGGTTTTCATACCCTCTATAGCAAGCATTTTTTCCAGTACTTTGCAGAAGAATTAGAATGTCCATTGGCTTCCTTGCAGCCAAAATGTCATCCTGTCCTCAGCTTCTCTGCAGTCAGCATTTCAGCTGAAGTCTCTCAGCTCCTCAAACTTTTTCCCTTTCAACTTGAGTAGCAAAATCATTTTTCCTTTGAAAAACCATCTCCTTTCATAGACTAAATTGCTACTGCCCTGTTTGTGTACTGATAAAAACCTCATAAATATTCCCACTGCCACCTAATTGAAAAAATGTAGCTTTGTGGGACAGGGCTGGCAATGTGCACTGTGTTATATAGCAGTAGTGGCCCCTAAGTTGGTTTTGTGTAACACCTACAACCATAATACTTAATGTGCATTAAATAGTCATCACTCTAAGTTTTCAGGGTGGGCGATCAGTGGTAATTCACTAGTGAAAGCTGCCTACTAATAACTACCATGCACCTTTGAGTTCTCTGCCTCCCATAAACACAACTTCCTTTTTTATTCTATTTTTTTTAAAAGAAACTTTTAAGAATTGGACTTACTCTGTGTACGCACATATTACACGAATTCCTTATATTAATCTCCCACCTCCCTACCCTTTCAGAACGTAAATAATTTGGTAAAGCCATCACTTAAACACAAATCTCATTGTAGCAGTATTTTTTGTGGGTTGTTAAAGTACCCTTCAACTGAGAAACCCGAAGGCTACAAACAAAGACCCCAGAAATACTGTCTCAAATGTACAAAATTCACCTTCCACTTGGTTTGGTATTTGTGCTACATCATATGTTAGACTGAAGTAGCTGATTAGCATACCTTGTGTATACTGAGACACTGGACAAAACTGTGCATCTGTCACCTGGTGTTGAGGACATACAGAAAGATCACTCTTAAGGAAAACTCTCAAATAACAGGACTAATTCCCCACTTATGTACTTAACTGTTATCTTAAACTGTGAATTAAGTAGCAGTTTAAAGGAACAGTTCTGTAAACAAAGAAAAAGCTAACCTAACCTTACCTTTGTGTCTGTCGACCAGTAAACCTCAGTCAGAGACACTGAAAGCTGGAGACTTGAGGACGCGTATTAGTCGTTGTCAAGTTTGCATGAAGAAGACGTAACGTCTTGGAGAATGTTTTATAAAACAGTTGAAAATTCCTAAGATGCACTGTCTTCCAGCTGCAACAATGGTGCTACTGTGCAGAAAGAAAAGAAAATACAAATCCAAACTGTTTTAACCATGCAAATTCAAGTGTACCTCACTCGTGCCAAACGAAGGGTTGTCCGGTACATGTTTGACAACAGGACTAAGATGAAAGAATTGACCTCTTGGAAACAGAAAAGAACACTTGAGGTTCACAAAGGATCAGAAGATGAAATTTTTCATTTCTCTCCCTGTACCAAAATGGCACCTTTTTGATCAACCAAGAGAATAAAGGAAAACACGACGCACTGAGTATGTTGAAAATAACAAGACTGCAGTTTTGAAAAACATTTTTCATGGTGCTACTAACCCTACTGTATCCCAGGTTTTTAATATGAAATTTTAAGCTTATTTCTCTTTGTAAGTAATGAAATGTGTATATTATGTAAACACCTTTTTAGTTGAAACTTTCAGTCATTTAGAAACAAACCAGACTCTGATATAAAAATGCTTATGTCTAAAATTAAAACATATGGCAGTATTTTATTATGAAACTTGTGGTACAGAGAGCATTTACCCCTCTTACGCCAACTTACTCATTTAATATTTCATTTCCTTCCTCAGTTGCCAACCTGATATATTTGGGGAATGCACAATTACTCTGAAGTCATTTTGATCAGGGTTTTAAATGTTCTACACCATGCTATCAGTGGTTTTATTTGTGCTTAGAAATCCCAATCCACTTGAAAAGGGGTTTTTTGTATCTTGTGAAAATATGTGAAATTATTAGCCATATTCTATATCCTTCTTTTCTGAATAAAAGTCACATTCACATTTTAGTAATCGGTTTGGTTTAACAAAACCTGTTCCTTGGGAATATCCAGTTACCAAAGCATTTAAGATTATGCTTACATGAAACCTCTACTCTGAAGTGGTGTCATGCATTTTATCCAAAACAGTGTACATGCTAAGAAACCTTCTGAATAAAATAAAGCATAAGCTGGTGGAAACTTTCCTATTTACAAATTAATCTTTTAATCTTATGTGAATTTATACACATCCACAATGTATTTACAGTATACAGCAACTCTTGTGTACGTATAGTTCACATAAGGCCTTGAAAGATGGTGCATGCAGTCTTTCTGAAGTCATTTTGTAAGAATCCTACTGTGTATGTCTTAAGAGTGTCACTACTTGTGCAATAGCTGAAAAGTGATCACTTTTTGTATGCATGACTGTTCAGCTTCTATGGTCAGTGCTGTTTCATTTACCCTTATGTATAAACAGAGCTCCCTGACAAAGCAAGACTATTTTTCAAGTGATGATACTTTAATATTTCATTGTATATTGCCACCTCAACTATCAATACAACTTAACTTGTGAATTAACATACTGCTTTATACAGGTGAAGTGTATTTGTTTATTGACTACTGTTAAGTAATTTATCTGCTAATGGCTATTCATTCTTACCTTTCAGTTATCATTGTAAACACGGAGCATCAGAAATCTCCTTGTTTTGTGCACATTTGACAAAAGACATAGGACTGGTGACTGACCAGGTGGCAGTGATTTATACAATGAGATTGGTGCTGATTTCAAAAGCTTTCAACGAAGTATGAAACTGAAGTTCTTTAGTTTAAAGTGCAAAATATTAATAGCTTTGTCTTTTTTCAATTAGCTGCAGTTATATATGTTGGTAGAGAGTGGGCAACTCAGCAATGTGCATCCTTCAACTCATTTTATTTTGGTTTGCTGATGCATATAGAAATAAACTGAACCTGCTGCTACCTCCAAGTCAAGAACTTGTTACCAAAGCTGAAATAAAATAGTAAGTCTCTTCTCGTAAACACAAGCCCTTATCTTACTGCTGGCTCCTCAGAAGCCTAAAATGAACATAGCAGCCTATCCCTAGCCCCAAAAAGCAGAAGAATGGATGCTAAGGTCAAGGAGCTCCCAAAGGAAAGAGCTCTCCCAGCCTTCCCTACCAACACCCTGTCTTGTACTCACCAATAAGAAGTGTTCATATATGGGGACTTGGGAAAGGGCAGAACATGTTTGTTCTAGTAGTGCATCACCAGTGCTTCTTTCTAAGATCTGGGCTTCTCTTGCAGCATGTAAAACAAAGCCCACTGAACTGAAAAGATAGGAGACGCCATTCCAATCTAAGGTAGATAGCACCCAGAACAGCTAGTCTTGGGGCAGCTTTAGGTCCCAAACCTGTGAGATGACCACAGATGATGAACATATGTAAAGTAGCTATGCTTCTGACAGATATGTTCTCTGTTCTGTTCCTGCAGCTCTCACCTTGACCTGGAGAACGGTCCTGAACCTTAATCAGCTTCAGGCTGAGATTTCCAAATGGGCTAATTTTTATTAAAAGTGGTCTAGAGAGCAAGGAGCATCTTTTAACTGAGACCTGCAGCAGAGATTCAAGAGACGTTGGTTTAATTCCCACCACACATTCTGTGCCTTAGAGCAGGTAAATCACTTGACCTGTGTTGGATCGGAGTTACTGATCTGTAAAAGAAAGCATGGTTATTATTTTCTCCTACTTCTTCTTGACTGCTTAGACTGTAAGCTCTTTGGGGCAGAGACATTGACGGGGCTCAAATGTTGGTTGGGGCCTCTAGGTGCTATCCATCAGTATATAAATATTAAACTACAGGTAAAAGCTTGTGTTTGCCGATTTATTATTAAAAAAAGTAAAAAACTGTTTCAAATACTAGAGCCTTAAAATAGTCTTCAACATAGCCTAAACATGATCCAGCTCAGAACACCACTTCTTCATCTACAGTTAAGACTCTCTTTCCTGAAGTCCGATTTGTTTTTAACTAAAGCTTTTATTCTCTTAACTAATCATGTAAAGTTAGTCTGTTTCAGTTAATCTTGAGCAGGAACCTGGAAGATAACTCAGTTGTATTTTAAGTTGTATGGGGACAAGTTGCACACTTTAGCCACTCGAGGGCACCACATAGCTTTGAAAGAAAGCTACAACAGAAACACGACTGAGCTCCTGGAAGCGCCTGCATGCAGCAATGACTTTAAAAAAAGCTTACTAGAAGGGGAGTGCATGACCTTTCTTTGCTCACTACCCAGTCCTTGTTCTTGAAAGCTTGCTGCAGGTGGTGTACTGTCAATTGCAACTGGGCTGATGAGTGAAAAAATGCAACTTTCTAAAGGAATACTACTTTGCAAATCCTAAAACCAGCAACTTTATGCGTAACTTGGATTTACACTGTTCTAGTATTAAAGAACAAAGCTCTGCTTAAGACAGGCTTTTCAGTATCTTCCTTCACTCTAGTAAGTCCTATTATAATCCTTGACTAAAAGGAAAAAGCTTCCTTCAACCTCAAATTCATTTATAAGGTGGGATTTAAACTTCTGAAACAATTCTGCAGTCAAAGTACAACCTATATACCAAAGTGGGCACGCAGGGCAGCGCTGCAACATTGCTATACAATGAACTAGACCACTACGTGCAAGCTTTGTGCTTTAGAAGCTCTTAAGCTTGCAGCATTTTGTCCTCTATTGTAAAGGTTAGTCCCCTCTATAGCGAGGATTTCTCACATTAAAGGGTGGAGGAAGTACCTGTTTTAAAAAGTAGTTTTAGAATTTGAAAAAGTGATATATTGATTTTGCAAGCAACAAATGCTCAAGTTCTAAAATCTTATCTTCTGCAATTATTTTCTATATACTTTGATATCTAGCTTAAGTATTTTGTAGTCAGTGTGCTGCCTGAACTGTACAGCAGTGCCACCCTAGGGACGCCACTGAGGGAAGGTCGCTTTGCCAGATTTAGGACTATACTGCTGTGAGCAGCATTACATGTTTTTAACAGGTCCTTCCCAAAAAAGTTATGCTTTAGACAATCCAGCACTGTTGCCGGACACATAATACTTCTGCTGCTATGGCGACTTCCGCTAGAAGCACAAGCTGAAAATTGCGCAAGAGACCAGAATAATTTAGTCTTTCCAGGGTATTTTATTGACAAAAAGCAGGACACTATTGCTAATGGAAGGCGGGAGCAGTGATTAGCTCAGGGGAGTAGTAACTGTGCTCTACATTTAAAATGTAGGGTAAGTATCTAGAACTATTAGCTTTTGAAAGATTATTAATTCAAACCCACTTGTAGCAGACCGGTGACCACTGCCTAAGAACAGCCTCAGCTGGCAGCAAGGTGAAGAGTAACTGTTCAGTAAAGCAGACAAACTGCTGTCTTTAGTAAAGGTACTCGCTCTTGCCCCTGGGTGGAGCACAGAATGGTGGCTGAGGCTACTGTGCCAACAAGCAGCTTCAGTGCCCACTGAGCTAGATTTCCTGGCAGTCAGTCTCCTATAACCATAATGCTTCTTTAAAAAGTTTTAAATTAACGCAATAACTCAGAAGCAAACCAAAGAAACTGAGCTTGATGGGTTTCTTCAACAAAAGGGGGGTGGGGGGAAGAAGTTCTTACCTCCCAGATCCATACAGCAAGCTCAGTGCTCCTGCTCTCCCCCAAGACATGTTGCTTACAACCCTTCATGGAAAAATGAGGGGAGAAAGTTCTTTATATTGGAGGGAACATTATTGCTATGGCCAAAAGAGGATGCAAGGATGAAAAAAAATGCAATACAAATTGTATTGTTACCTGCTAACTCTGAAAAGGTCCTTCTTCCCTGCTATGAACCTCTCGATCCCAGTTATTCGATTATTTCCAGTACCGTATTGCTCAGTGAGATGTAAGGTCCATTAGAATTGGTCAATGTATTTCAAAACAAAGACTTTTAATATGTATTCTAGTGACATGTCTTCAAATCCAGATAGATAGGAAGTCTAACTTGCCTTCTGGTTTTAATTGAGGGCTTTCACCATGCTTCAGAAGCAAAAGAGTTCTATCAATGATTCACCCACAGGGGTCTGAAAAATTAGTGCAAAACTATGTCCTCCGCCCCACCCCCAAAAAACCCCCTCAGGCAGTTAGCCCATTTCAGAGCCAATGAGACATTCAGTCAAAGGTCTCTTAATGCAGTTATTGTGAGACTGTTGCAACAGTCTTGACAGTGTTTGGATAATTTTCACTGTTTGTTTACTGCTGGTAGGGCTGTTTCTGCCATGTATGAGAAGCACTGTTTTCTTTTTCTTCCCAATACAGGCTGCATGCTATAAAATGGGGCCCCGAGTAAGGGGGCTGCTTTATTTGAGGAAAACCCTATTCTTACAGCGAACTTGACTTTTACGGGGAGTTGTTGTAATGCACTATTTTGAGTAACAGGGTAAGAATTAAATCAGGTGTTTTTAAAGAAGGGTCTAATCCAAGACATTCCACAGTAATCACCCACATTTACGCAGATCATATACGCTCACATCTATGGATAAAAACGCTTTCTATACAGAATTACTGACATACGTAGCCTTCATGGCAGTAAGGAATTTGAAAAGGCATTGCATTTTGTTGATATTTTCCCACTTCAGTTGTTTTTACAAGTGGGTGCATTACCTGAAATTATGAGATATCTATATGGGGTTTGGTTTTACATACTGAGACCTCATTTAACACATATCAAACCAAAGTATTACTACAAAACTTACAACAGCAAGCCGTATTTGTTCCCTTCTGCCCTAAACTCTAAAGACAGTAACCTATTTGATACTACACTGCTAAAAATTCCTTCCAGGACTAGTACTTTTTGATCATGAAACTTCCATACCCAGTCATGGACAAAATTATGAACAAAAAATGGCCAGTCTTCTGCATTTAAAGCAGAAAAAGAAAGTATCAGGCACTGATTATTTTTCTTTCATTCAGAAACTCAGTTGTTTACCAGCACTATGAACCTATGACAAAGAAAATTTCTGGGTGTTTTGCTGTGTGTTACCTTTTACACTAAGTGGCAGAGAAAACTGGACAGTCTGGGAATCACTCCCCTGAAATACGCTAAAAGCTTCTCCAAATCTTCAGGGACATAGGGTGACAAAACCACTTTAAGAAGCAAGCAGCCACAGCAGGAGGAAATGCACTTCTGAGAAAAAAAACCAAAAGTTTGTTTAAAAAGAAAACCCAGACACGGAGCTACATGAACACGTATTTACTGCAAGTAGCTCTATGGAAAGCCAAGTCAGATAAATATAAACACTATACAGAGCTTCAAGCCAGTCTCCCAAAACCGCAAACGCGATGTGTTTTACAAAGAAAACAACATAACAATATTTACAATGGAAGACAAAGCCAGATCAATCAGCTCGACTTTAAAACAGATCTGTGAAGCAGAAATAGCAAATATAATGAACAGTTTCAACCATATATGTTTTAGTTTGTACAGACAATAACTGTCCAATATCAAATTAAATTTACAGGACAAACATTGTTCTATCATTGGTATTTTTGTACTATACAGCAGCATAAACGGGTAGCTGGAAGGTAGTATATATAGTGATATGTTTTACATCATCTGAAAATGTTCTTCCAGCACAATACTGAATAAATTAGTTGCTGTAAACTAAGAGATTCAAAAAGATTGCATATTTATTATGCCGTACCTATTAGTATTTGTACCACTACACTTGAGGTTACCCATTTACTTATTTATTCAGCATTTATTAAATCAGTGCTGTATATTGTACAATGGCAGCCTCAGGGATCAAATATGAAATAAGTATGTAAGAAATTTCTTCAAAACAACCTTTTCCTTTCACATTAAATGTTTAGAACTATCTTCATCCAAATTTTGATTTCTTAGAAAAGATGTAAAGCTTTATAAAAAGCTGTCTATGTATTGCATTATTAATTTACGAGACCAAACAAAAGCTATATGGCAAGACAGTATCATGGTCTGTAAGAGTGGTCGTATTTTTAATTAGTGTGTTTAGCAGCAACAAGTAGCTGTACCAACTTAAACTTCTCTTCCAGAATCAAAAGCAGGTCTGTGCTTTTAAACCCTGTAGCAACAGTTTTTCCTGTCACTAGACACTGCGTAAACTGATTGGTACCATGTTTCAAAAAAAAAAAAGTCTTCATATTTTAGTGACATGTACATTTTAATACTACTCAAAAATAGATTTGGGTACACATCACTGAACAATCAAAGTTGACAGTGTCTAATTTGTTATACAAACTGTACTAGCAATTTAAAGGTTGTACGTTAGAGGTGAGGCAGCCTGACAAATCAGTTGTACAATATACAATGTAGAGGATTACCAGCTGTGTGGTGCAGTACAGCATGAGGATTTGTGTACCACTTCTAAACCCTTTATCAATCGTCAGTGCCTTTTATTATACATTGCATGTACCAACGACTAGTGTCATGCTCTTTAAGTTCATAGCAGTGTTAAAAACCTAAACTCATTTCAACCAAAAAAAATCCAGTACAAGAGTGAAGCACTTAAATTGTAGAAAAATCAGGGCTTATTTTTAAAATGTCAAATAGTCATTGTTCACATTTCTGTAAGTGGGATAAAGACAATTGATGAGCCAACATTTTACTTTTTTCCCCATTATGCCAGGAAGAAAGAACAAAAATAGTCCCAAATTAAAAATGGGACTTTAGCTGAAAGTAAGGTCAATTAGGGTGGTTTCCCTTTAAAAAGCTACAGCTGACAAGCATAATGCAGAAGTCACAAACGCTGGATACGACTCTGCAGTTCTCCATTTGAATGCATGAACAAAAACCTCATTTTACACAATTCGTATTTATAAACAAGTATCTTGAGGGTAAGAACAAAAACAATCTACAAGACAACCAGCCCATTAATCCTACTTTGTACATACCAAAATTCTGAGCAAAAAAAAAAATTCAGTTTAAGCTCTGACAGACATTTGATTTAAAATACTCTAGCCTATGATCAAGAAATGCCTCTTGTACCATAAAAGCAAAACCTTAAAAAAAAGAGGGGGGAAAAAAAAAAAAAGCAGAAGAGGTCTCTCCTTCTCAGACCCGTTCAGTCCCATGGGTTCACCCCTCGAGCTAATGTGCACCTCTCCCTCCCTCCTTCTGCCCAGCCACCTGAAAAAAAATCCTGAACTGCCAAAGTATTTCTAAACGATACATGTTTTAAGCTAACCACTTGTTAATGTACCAGAGAAGCAAAACCCATGTTAAACAGACAATCAGAAACCAGCTTTGACTTCTCAGAATATAAATTAAAAAAGAATTAATGGGAGAGGCAGGAGGAAGAAAGGGGCATACAGGCATCTCCTATTAGCATTCACACTGCCTCCCAAATAGATATGACATGAAAGACCAAATTCCATCACCAAAGCACAGCTATGAAAAAATCTCAATTCAAATTAATTCAACTGTAGAGAGCTGATGTCTATGAAAAAATTAATTAAAAGGATGTGTGTCTATGTCCGTGCTGGTGGAAATGAAAGTAGCCGGCTGGAGCTGAGCTTTGCTTCCAAAAGCACCACACAGTTTCTGGAGTTACCAGCAGAAAAGTCTTCTCTTCCAACAATGGTTTCCATGGCAATGCAGTCAGTCTAGAAAGGAGGGGAGAAAAAAAAAAAGTCAGTGACATTTTAAATGCAAGTTATATTGGAAAAAAATGTTTTCTAGTGAGGAGAATACACGGAGCTTATCCATTGCAGGAGCAACAGCTGCTGAATGCAGAACACGGGTCCCTCACAGAGAGAGAGGGCACTACCAGATGATAACACGCTCAGGAATCCTGAGCCACTGGGAAGAACTATGAAGTCTGAAGCAAGCCCCAAAGAGCCGCTGCAACCACAGAGCTGACACGTGTACGCCGGACAGGAGCTCGGGCGGCAGCCAGCACTGCACTGCTAGCCCACGCGCTGCGGGAAGGACCAAAGCTTACGGCTACCCATCACCTACTTCACTATCAATATTTCATTTAATATTGAGAGATCTCGATCCTCTCAACCCGACGGGCGATGCGCACAGCAGAGGCTATTACTAAGCACACAGCGCAGGATGAATGTAGAGCAGCTCTGTTCACCCAGATGTAATTAAGGTTGTGGCGAACACTCCCATTCACAGCAGGTACAGAACTGCAACATAAACACTCCCTGCAACTCCAGCTCCAAACAAGGAGTGGCAAGTCATGACAGCTGCGTGCCCTGTCCTCAACTTTTCAGGAAAAAGCTTAATTTAGTTATAAGAAGAAACACCTCAGAGTATAGTTTTCCCTTTTTCAAGAAAGTCTCACTAAAAGGCAACACACGGTACAAAAACGCGCAGCTATGGCAGACAGCCACCTTTACTGCTGTCAGCAAAAACCTGTGGCTTCAAACTGACTAGAAAAGGCAAAATACAAAGTGCTCGGTAAAACCAGAGGAAAAAAAATATAATCTTGTATTATAGGAAGATACAGTCAGGTGACAAGGCAGAAATGGAGATAGGAGAGAACATGACCTCAAAGCAGAACGCCAGCTCCGCAATTAACCGTGCACACGCCAAGGTGAGAGTGATTCAAAAGGTTCCTGACACGGAAAAAACTGATGAAGGGGATAGGAACGCTTTCTGCAGCAGTGTGAACACAAACTGAGGAACGTACGAAAAGTCACTTTTCAGCTCACTACAAAACCCCTTCCACTCCCAACAGAGCCCGTGTGAACACTAATTTTCAGTCTGGAGGGGTACTATCAGCCAAGTCATTGGGTTACGCTGTCTCCCAGGCCTGACAGACTGTCCTCTTCCACCATTTCTGTCCTCTCAGCCACGACTGAGGGCACTGTCCTCTGCCAGTCAGGTGGCTTTGGTCACCTTCTCTTCAAGGTTTGAGGTACGTGTCTGTGGGATCTGCTTCCTGGCATTACGGGGAAGAAGCAAACAGCAGGTTGCTCGCGTAAGAGATTTAGTCTTCAGAAAACATCAAATACAGAAATGTAGTCTACTTTTTCCCCTTGAAGCCACACAGTGCAAACTCTCTCACTGCTCTGGGAGAGCTCGCTGCTGTTGAGAAGAACTGCAATATGGAGAATACTTCATTACGAAGCACGGCGATGGCACCATGGCCCGCTGGAACAAAAGAAGGGGATTCGGAGCTTAATCTTGCCCGTGCTCTTCTGTGGGGTTACAAGGAAATCAGTTAAATCTCATCGCTAAAGAAAGCATAGTGCTTCACTGCCTCTACCACAGGAATATGCTGAAGAAAATGTCACCAGCTAAAGAACTAGCAAGCATTATGTATAACAATGCAAACCTGTATGTTTACTTACATAACCAATCATAAAGTATGCACGCACAAACTCCACCCTAAGTTAAAGAAGTTCTGATTTCCGTCCAGCTAAGAATACTGTCCCTTCAAAAGAAAAAGAAAGGGAAAAAAAAAGGAAAAAAGAACAAAGCTCAGATGAGCTGCACTGCGCAGCCCTGCCCCTACCCCTGCAGCTGGGACAGCAAAGGCTGCCCACTGCTCGAGAGACAGAGAAGCGAAGACCATGGCAGGGCTGGACGCAGTGCAGAAGGACAGAGGGATCCTTCAACTTCAGGGGAAACTCCCTTTTATCCCTACACAACCCACACCAAGGTCTGGGTTGCCGAGTGTCATTTTTCAAACACGTAGTGATTTCAAAAATACAGTAACTTGGTTTTCCACAATTCAAGGAAGAGACAGCCAAAATACACCCGCCACTCAAGAATCTCCATTTGTATTATTTCACAGACATCATAAGATCACTACAAAAAGCTATTGCTTGTTACACACAGAGCATGTGATGTGGTTAGCGATGGCTTTGTTTTCACAAAAGCCAAGTGAAGCTATTATTTTTGAAATAGTTTTCCTCTTTAGAAAAATATTTTGTTGTAGGACCAAAGGATGAAAATATGCACCACAGTTTGCAATGAATCACACCTCAACAATGCGTGCAAGTCAAACATTAAAACAGTTAAAGCTTCTATATTAAACTTATATTCAGTAAAAATTAACATTTACCAGCATCCCCCCACCCTCTCCTTGCTGTGGACCTGTAAGCTTACATAAAAGGAACTTCAAAAACTGTCTCTGCTTTTGTCAGGACATTTTTCCTCCACGCCTAACACACAAGGCACACCTGAAAGCTGTTTGACAAGTTATTCTAATCTCTCCAAGCATATCCCCAAAACATTTTTGAAGAGCAAAGGCCCAGTTGTTTGAATCAGACAATGCCATGTGGCAGAACTCAGTATTTATACCTAAAACTTTTCGAAAACTTTCATAAACTTATGCCAAATTATATTTAAGATACTCGGAGGGCAAGTGGAAGAGCTTAAGAGCAAAAAAAACCTGCTTAACTCCTAGGTTTCACTCTTTGAACAACCCTGGCATAACTCAGAAGGTTAATGATAACCTCCTAAATCTAAAAATGATAACCAATTCTAAAGCAAGCTCACCAGGTAACTCTAATCAGAGCCCAGACTAACACAGATTAATTTATAAGAAACCAGAAGAAGTATCCTCAACTAAGCTTCACTACAGCTTATAAATTCCCTGGATGTCCTGGCTCAAATACAGAGTTTTACCCCAGCGTAAAGGCAAGCTCGGGACCTCCCTGCAGCATTCCCCCTTCCCGAAACTCTGTGCTTGTTAAACAAGATCTCATTAATTTGTGTCCGTGTCCATCCCCCCGCCCCCATGATTATAAACTGTACTTCAGCATGTTTCCTCTTCATTTTTAAGTTAAAACAGAATTGCGGGAACTGTAAATAAACATAAGGGAGTTTCACGTAAACATTACCTACAAGCTGATAACAGTCTCAAAGCCTTGAGTCGTTCAGACATGGAGTTACTGGTTGTCACCACTTCTCTAATCCCCTTGTTAAAGCTGAAAATTTCAATATTGCAGTTGGAGCAGTACAGCTGGCTGATGCCCTGAGTCATCAGCTCTTTTCTGGGATAAAAGCATCAAGCATTTATATATATCTATACATATAGATACAGATATAAACTGAGAGAGATATATACGTATGTGAGCACATATATCAGTATCAGATAGAAAAGGCAAAAAGAAACTCGTGAAACTTGACCGCCTAAAAAAAAAAAATTCCCTCTGAAATCTAAGACGAGACTGAGGTCTCGCAAGATGCCTCCTACAAAGCGTCCGCAGTCACCACCGTTCGTGAGGGTGGCACTCCGGAGTCCCTTCCTCGCTACAGCGGGACCACGGCCAGAAAGGCCCGCAGGTCACCCACCACCAACCTCCAGGCGTCAAAGAAACCCCATGTCACGACCAGTGCAGTCTGTGTCCAGGGGCAAGTCCAGCAGAGCCAGGGACAGCTTCTGCAGTCGCAGTCACAAGCCCCGATACTGGTTTCTGAACCATGACGTTGTAGGAGCTCCAGCTGATGCAGCTTCCCCCACCACATCCTCCCAGGAAGATCTGCGCTGAGCCACCCGCCTAGCTGCATCTCGCATTTTAGTGCTACAGCCGCCTGCAGGGAGCGAGCGGGAACCTCGGTGTCAACGCAGCCCTACTTTTGTTTATAGAGAGGCACCTGCACCCGGCTGCGTGAAAGCACCGCCCGTGCGCATACACCACAAGAAAAGTTCTTAGTCAAAGAGGTGTAAAACGGGTTTAATGTAAGTGAGAACAAGGCCGATGTTTGTTGTGCTGCTGATACCTGGACCCAATTTGTGGAATTCCACCTCTGCGGTTCCTCACCACAAGGATCCTTAGGAAGCGACGTGGCTTTATTTAGCGAGGTTGCAAGAGCGCTCACGCATGAAGCTCCTCGGTGGCTCTTCTCTCCCACACCTGATCTTCTTCCATCTTTTGACTAGCCAGTAGGTAAACTAAAGGAGGACACGAAGCGCTCAAAGAAAACACCACAGCTTCTGTGAAGCTGGATGATCTTATTTCAGTCTTCAGAATGTAAGATTCATCAGCCAACAATTTTCTATGTTAACAGTACAAATATGAGAACTGCTGATCAACAATAAAAACTAGATTAGCATTTCATTACAGATACCATATAAATGTATACAACTCAACACTGATCGAACAGTAAAGGAAGCTGTCAGAGAAATGGATGAAACAACTCTTCTAAAAGGAAAACAAATTATGAGATGCGAACTAGCTGGGAAGGGAGGAACAATGCTCACAAAGTAGCCCGTCAGTCCCTTGGAGTTCTCAAAACATCAATGCCACCCAATAAAACTCAGTGCCCAGATCAGACACGACAAGTTTGAAGACAACTTTCACTTGCAGTGTAAACACGCTGCTGTTCCTGGATTGTCACGAGCAATTCCAAGAAAATCTGCTCAGTCTACCAAAAAAAAAAAAAAAATCAAATCTGATAACTGGTCGTTACAACAAAACAACCAGCAAAAACCTGAACTCAAAAAAACCTCTGCACTTTTGAAGCAGCCTAAGAATACACTACTCTAAGTAGTTTTTATAGCACCCTACCCTGGGCTTTTCTGTTTGGTTAAACTTCAGCTCCGTTAACAGATTCTACACAAAAGCTTCAGCCTTTATTCAAAATTGAGCTCTACTGCTTCAGAATATTGAGAACAATACAAATGCAACTTCCTATGAACGTTTAATATGTAAAATGAGTCCAGAAAGCACCCAAACATTTTCACAGATCACCTCTCAACTATATAAGCAAAGTTTAGAAAATTAAAACAACGTTCTCCATTACACAATTCTATTTGAATTCATCAGTTTAAGACTGGATCAGTTTATAAAACTACACGCAGCTGTCCGAATCTTTCTGAGGAACAAACAATCGGAGGAAAAGGATCACAAGGGCAGAAGAGAAACTAAGAGGGCAAATATTTAAAATAGGATGGCAGTATGCCATTGCTCAAAACTGTTTTGTTTAAAATTAAGGAACACACTGAGAAAGTGCTCTGCAAGTTTTCTATGCAAAAATCATCTATAGTTTTATAAAAATTAGGGGCAGAGGATTAGATTAGCCTTCATTCATTGGATTGCAAACCCAGTGTGTTCCATTTGAAAATGTATCACATGAGAAAATATCCAATTTACACTTCATTTCCTGCATCTGAATTATTAAGGTCATACAAGTCAGGCCACTTTGAAACAAACCAAGAGGTTTTAAGAACATAGCAGACATATCCTAATTCTCTCAAAGAAATCCATCCTAAATAATATCTGTTTTTACAGGAAAGGCTCTTACTGACATAATTCTGCAACTGATTCCTAAAAGGATAAAAACTTTGCTTACAGACGATATTAATTTAAGATAATTAAATGATTAAAATCTCCATGTCAAAGACTAAGACAGCTTAATGCTTTCTGGAGAACACTACTGAAGTTCTCCATTTCCTGAACTTCAGGTTAGGGGGAAATCAGAATTAACCTAACTTACGCAGATCAAAAGCAGCAGAACAGCCCTAGACTTTATTGTGCACATGGCCACACAATATTCCTGTTGTTCAGGAAAGCACCAAATCCCAGCACAACCTCAGGACACAACGTGCGCGCCCAAAAACATTCTGTCCACGCCGGCGGGACAGGGCAGGCAGACTGCAATGTATTACGTTTCAAGCCTTCCGTATGGCACGCAGGTCGGGGGCAGGGAGGTAATTTGCGCAAATACATTCTTCACAAATTAGTGAGAAATTTTTTTGCCCCAAATCTTACCAAATACATAGTTACTATCCTACGTCATTGTCCTATTTCTTCAAGTTCTTATTTTAATGGCATAGCTTTAGACCTTGCTAGAGGCAAGCGGTGTTATTTGAGAAAAGCAGAATTCCTTCTTAATTTGCACACACAGACACCAAGTCTACAAATACAAATCAGAAAACCTGACACTTTGCCGTGGCCATTGCACAGGCAGTTACTGTACCTGGGCAACCCAAACGAGGCCCTGACACAGAAAGACATCCTGATGTGGGAAATGTGTTCAACTATGTGCTTACCATTAAGCACACATTCCACGTACCTTCTTCATTCAACAACAAACTAATGATGCTCAAATTGACCTAATGGATATATTTTGTACCTACAATTTTACTGACTTTCCACAAGCGAAAAAAGCAAAATTTGTTTTAAAAAAAACCTGATACGTGACCCACTTTTCATTGGATAAACTATTTAAACACAGCGACTGGTAACAACACATCCCAGTAGATTAGATTCCCCAACTATATTTCCAAAATTTAGAAGACAAAGTCACTCTTACAAATAATCTTTCTCCACCATTGTTCATTCGAAACATGATTCCGCTATTCTTAGTGCTTAGCAATTTCATGAGCTAAAAAACCTCTCCTGTGCTTTAAGATCATTTTTATTCACTCTGCAGAAATGCCTTATCTTTTGCAACAGCGGCTTCTTTTTCTGTTTAAATAAACATTAGTGTTGTTTCTAGGAAGGCCTTATGCACACTCCCTAATTTCATCTCTTTTACTGATACTATTCCTAGAATTGGGAAACTTGCATGCAGTGTTGGCAGGGGCCTAACACCAACGCAAATTGCACTGGACAGCTTGACAAGAAGTTGTTGGGCTTCTGGGGGGTTTGGTTTGTTGTTTTGTTTTTTTAAAACTAAATTTCTATTATGATATAGCAAGACAATACTAAAAATTAACTTCTCTCCACTTAAAAACACATAGAAGTTCAAGATGTCAGATTTCCATGTTGCAGAAGAATGAAAAAAAAAAAGTTCTGCTTTTTCAAAAGCACTCTCACGGCAAGTGTGTAAGATACTACGCCTGACCTCCTAAACTGCAGAAAACATAGGTAAATTTTAGCCAAAAAAAAAAAAAATCATCTTGTTTGTGTGGCTTCTGACAATACCACCTGCTACAGTTCACTCTGCTCTCACGACAAAGGTTAGGAGCCCTGAAGTGCCAACAGGGAGGAATATATTTCCTGCCTGTGCTCTTGACGCAAACTGGACGTTAAGAACTGTTAGGAAACGAATAGGAAAGAAAACTGCCACGTCAAATACCGGTGCCGAACAGCACGCACCGCTCTGGTTCCCTCATTCAAAAAGGACTTGGAATAACTGGAAGACTTTCATAGTGCAGAAAAACTCAGGAAAGGTGTGAAACACCTTCCCGGTGAGGAACAGCCAGGTAACAAGGACCCTTCGGCCTGCAGACAAGTATTAGGATGTATCAGGAAATTAAAAAAAAAAATTATTACACCGCAGGTCCCGGCTGTGTGCAGTACAGGAAGCCGCTGACAGCACACTGGCTAAGTGTATGGCAGAGGAGGATACAGCATCTACACAATCCCAAGTGGCATGGAGAGAAAAGACAGGGTTCGTTATCTCTTCCAATACACAAACTAGGGGCTGCCACACAAAGCTGGTACGGAGCAGGGTCCCAAATAGACAGAGAGAGGTCTGCACGCAGCGTGTACTGACTCTGACTGCAGGCTGCTGTGGATACAAGCAGTTTACACAGGATCAAAGAGAGACTGGAAAACTACTTGCATTAAAGATCCATAAAGGATTATAAAACAGACAAACTCTATCAGGCTCAGGAAATCCCCCAAACGGGGGGGGAATAAGAGGCTGGGTGTATGTTTGTGGGGAAGTATTATACACGCCTGCCCTGCTCTTCCTCTGCTGGGTGGTGTCTGCTTGCAGGCACAGGTCTTTGGTTTGAGTGAGCATAACTACTCTTATGAACACAACTAAGAGAAAGGACAGTGTCACTCATGACTAATGAAACAGCTCCCCACCTTTCAAATCACCTTTCCCGATACTTCCTTTCTACAGAAAACTTCTCCTTTCTAGATGTTTTACCTGTTCTAATTCATCCCTTTGCTCTTCCCAACCACTTTAGCCATTGACATTTGAAAGCATTCAGCACTACCTTCTTCTTTCACCTCTATTGCCATAAATGACTGTCAAAGGCAGAAAGTTACTACATGGCCACATACCCAAATAGTTACACTCTCCTCAGCCATACCTTTTGCCCATGCGTGCCTGCACACAAACACACGCACACAAAAAATCTTTGCAATCAGCCACTATCTGCTACCACACACAGCAGTGGCACACATCGATTTTTTACATTTTCTAATTATCACCTTATTGAGTCTGCATTAACATCAGGATACCCAAAACCCTGGCTTACGCAGGGGAGGAAGAAGAAGGGTTCAGATGGCATTGCATGTGTGAAGCAAGGTCTTCTCAAATCACAGCACATGCAAAGAGCCAAGGGTAGGGCCTTCAGCTTCCAGGAGCAGCTCAGGAGCTCACAAGGACAGAATTAAACTGTGTCTACACACAGACAAGTTTTAATCAACAGCATGCAACGCTTGTTTAGTGTTTACCTTGTGAAACACGTCAACATTAATATTTCAATCACTTATACCCTCAACAGTGAATCAAGCCTCACTGCTGCCACCACTTCCAGACTCATCCACAACCACCACAGTGTCTGTTCAACCTGATCTACTGACACAGAAATAAAATAACTTCCTCCATCAAAGCTATCGTTTTGCACTCCAGCTTCCGCAGGCGACTCTCAAGCAGCTGAAAGCACCGCAGCAGTGATGAGCGGGTGCCATCCAGACCTCCCTGTTCAGAGCTGGACTGCAAATGCTCTGACACACTGGTTACAAATCTTAAAAGTGAATCTCTCTCCCAAGCCACACTGCTGCCTCCTCCCCAACGCTAGAAGATTGCCCGAAACCCAGAGATACCACCTAAAAAGCCCCTGCGAAAACAAGAGGGAACCAGTAGTAATGCCAAGGCAACTCCATCACCCTAGCTGCTTCTGGAGCAAAGTCTCACAGAGGATGCAGGTCCATGCGACATTAACTGCCTAGGGACGCTGCACAGGGTGATCCTGTGCTCCCATACGCGTTCCTGCACCCCTGCCTGCACCAAATCTATCAGTCACATGCCTGCAGGAAAACTAACTTACAGAAAGGAAAAAGAAAAAAAAAAAAAAAGAGGAAAAAAAAAAAATCACATCCCACATCTAAAAGGGAGAAGTAAACACTGGGACATGCTCCTAACTCGGAGATACATGTTGGCCCACATTCCTCTTACCAAGATTAATATCCTGGCCAGTGTTCTGACATTTACCTCATCCTTTTCAAGTCATTTAAACCATTACAACCACTGTATTTATAGCTTGCTACCTTCCATCACTCCCTGCCGTGTGCATATCCTTCCAAGTGCCTCTACCAGCTTCCTCTCTTGCAACCACTCTCAGGCAGCCTTTTATCTCTCTGCGAGGCTGACTCTTATCTTCACTCTGCCAATGGCAGCAGCCTTGATCTTTATCTTACTCTCCACCTCAGCACATTAAGTTTCATCCATCTCTTTAGTTTCATCTTTTAAATTGTAAGCTCCTTAGGACAGGGACCAACACATTTACATTTGCGGCACGGTACAGGGGACCTCCATCCTGCCTACCTGTTCAGGTTCTACAACGTGTAGAGATCACGTCTGGAGCTACAAGCTTTCATTAACAGGCTCACTGTCGTAATATTGTCTGAATGACCTCAAGATCAAATCTGTTCATTTTTTCAACTCATTTCTAACTGATTTCCTGTTCACCACAATCTGCAATTTAAAAACACCTTGTTCTAAAAACAAACAAACAAAAACCCACCCACCCACCAAAACACCACAGAGTTAAATACAGATGGCAAATACCTCCCAAAGTGTGTCTCCTAACAAAAAGCAAATACTCTGGAAGTTTGAACTCAACAGTGGATATTACTACTGAAAACCCAAATAGCTTACAGATTTTTCTAACAGACTAAGTTAAAATACAAAAAAAATTTCCATACAGCAAACAGTATCTTTTTGGTCCCTTAACCCATATTGGTTTAGACTTAAGAAACTTTATTGGTTTAGACTTAGAGAACTTAAAGCATGTTCCTTCATCTGTATTGATGGAAGTTTTACCTGCATGCAACTTGTGCTGAAGAATGCCCTCGGCCAACCCACCTGCAAACAGGCGCTGGTTACTTAGACCAGGAAAGCAAAGGTGCCCAGACGCGAGGAGAAGCCTTTCTGTACCACTTGCTGGTTTGTCTTGGCCATTTTAGCTCAATTGTCGATGAGGTGCCACAAAAGTGGCAGAAACACCAATGCCTGTCAATAGCTTAAACAGGGTTTTCATACAAATAAGGTCTCACATGGCTCACATTAATAGCTTTTCTTGGTCTAGTATGCAATAAGTTCTCATTTATCTAATGATGCATCTGCTTCACTGTCACTAAGAACTCTCCAAACTCCCGGTAGCCTGAGAGATCTGTGTGAAAAGAAGCACTAGTTCCCAAAAAATAATTCAGGCTCAGGCTACCCAGCATCAAAAAAAGTTATACTGCAAATTCAGCTGTTCAGCCAGAGCCATAAACAATAAAGCAAGCTGGCTTGGCATGAGCATGGGAACAGAAAAGCACTATTCCCTGTGGAAGGAGGATATCATTCATTAGTGCCTCAATAAGTTTAGAAGCAAATTTTACCAGGTTTCTTGCGCACCCTTTGGTATTATTTCCCATGATTTTCAGAAAAAGAAAAAGACATTTTGATATCCTCAGTCATTCCACAAAATGCTGTTCTACTAAAAGGGAAACCTTTCTCCAAGTAGGTAGCGTATTTATAAGCCTTTCATGCCCTAGCAAAAAGGAAACACTATTCTTACCTATTTTATGCCCTAAATAGTAATTCAATTTGATATTTATATAAGTTCATCATATACATATGCTATACAGTGAACACAAGCACTATTCACCTTTTAGTAGTAATTTAAAAGTTTTCAATTTTCTTGAGTCACATTGAATTGTATCGTCACCTTGGAATTATAGCCAAATCTTAACTATATTAATTTCAGTATAAGCCATCTCTTTCAAAAACCCTTTCTTCTCGGAAGATTAAAGAAAGATTAGACCTTACACTTAACTCACAAATCACTGGCACACAACACATGTATACACACACACACACAAGCAGTCTGAATTGTTAACATCCAACCATATAGCTAAATTAACAGAAAAACAATGTTTTGAAATAAGCAACCTTTGCCCCTTAAGATACAGCTCATGACTTAACCAGGGCAGAAAATTCTTGCTAACAGTCTACTACACTGCTGCTCTTGGGGTAATGCTACACCCGAAGCAAAATCCCCACAAATCCAAACACTTATATGTTCAAGATCATTTAGATAAGATACTCAGCAACACCTCCGAAATGCCTTTGATGAGTCAGGCTAATTTACCTTTGTCTTCCCACTGCCCTCAAGTATGTCACAAATCCCTATTGATCAAGGTTCTCAACTAAATCGTAACCATCCCTAAGCTGAGTGACCTTTACGGAGATGCAGGGCTTGATTAAAACTAGAATATACTTCTTCCTTTTCCCCTAGTCATTGCTTTAACCTGTAAGACAACAGTGCAACTTGATCACTGGATTGTTGTTAATATGCAAAAGCTAAACGTGAAAAAAGTCAAACAGCAAATTTGCAGGGTGGGCCATAGGACAGCTCTCCAGCCAAGTCATTACATACCATTTAAGGATGAGTCATAAGATAACGCTACATTTTTAGGACAAAACAGCAGTAATAATACACCCCCAGGCTCCAGAAAGCTTGACACTCTCTCACCTGCCTTTCAGTTTTATCACTCCATTTTCCTTTGAGTTGAAGAATGCCACATTTGATCACGACACTACTTAAAATAAAATTGTAGAGTTTGTTTCCTGCTTCGGATCAGAAAAACAAACTTGTTAGTGCAATCAACATACTGGACACCATTCAGCATGTTTTTGGGAGCACCACAGACCCACAAACAGAGCACACAAACACACACCAAGGTACAACACAGTACTATGAGCTCTTTTTAGTACCATCCAAAACCTCAAGGTATAAACCCTCCCCCCAGCAATCAATATGAAGAAAACTTATTAAAGATCCTTTCATAAAAAAAGAGTATATGCAGAGAAAAAAACAACCCCAAACTCCACCTACTGCTAACATGCTGCTGGTCATACAAAAAACCCCAAAGAAATACCTAGCGACAAACCACCCCAGTAATCCCGGGCTGGAATACAGCCGCTGGAAAGACTGAATAAGCGCTGCACACCTTCTGCGACTCCAACCCGCCACCCCAAGCGACAGGGGGAACAAGGGGCCCTCACACATCAAGGCAGGAGGCGAAAATGTGAAGTTTTAGAGGGAAAACTAAAAGGGTAATAATGCATTTAAGATTTCACCAAAAGACTTACAAAAAAAAAAAAAAACCACCAAAAAAAGCAGTTGGAATCAGTACTGGATTACTCCCAGAACTCCCCGCATCCTGCAGCGGTGCTTTAACCTACAAGACAGCTACGAGCAGAAAGTTTCAGACTTCCAAAAAAGACACGTCACCATCAGCTGCAACTATGGATTTAAAGTCTGGAAAGCTGATTTCCAAAAGTATTTCAACACTGACTACAAGTAAGCGTTCGCTCTCAATGGCAGGAGAACATTCTTGTCTCAGATTCTCACCCAAGCACAAGTAAAACCCAACTGATTCTTGGTCAAATATGTCATAATTAGCTCACTCCCACACTGCACGGCAAAAATCTGTTCTGCCTTCAACAGCTCATGTACTACTTGAGAAAGTTACCCTGGGTATTTTTAAGCATAGCTGTAAGTCACTCAAGACTGTTAAAGTGGCATCTGTTACAGCAAGATTAAAATGGTTTGGGGTTTTTTGGTTTGGTTTTTTTTAAGAATTATTATCCCGGCATTACTTCAAAGATGTAGGATACATAGCAGCGTTCGGATGTGCTTCAGTAGGGTTCTTCAAGTTATTTTTAAATGGGCCTGTGCCTTAAGTATTCTGCCAATACAAAAGAGCCTCAGTTTGAAGCAAACTTTTAAAAACCACTAGTCTCAAACCCAGAAGGGGCAGTTATTTGCCTGGTATCCCGTAAACTGTAATTTACTATATTAGTAATAGCTAAAACTTCCAGCTTCTGAATTTCTCAAAGTGTATATTGTTCATTATATTCAAGATTTTGCATTTGAAATATGCAAGTTACCATAAAGGATCTGGACAATTTGGAACCCAAGTTTTGCTTTACAGCTGTACTTGTTTTCCTTCCTGTCAGCTCCCCAAAGTGTACACAACACTCTTGCCCCGTCTAGCACAGGAGGAGATTAAAAAGGTGAGGAACATTGAAACTATAATGCTGCACTTTAGAGAACTTCTGAAATAATATCTTAGCATACTGTTAGAATATCAGGTAGAGATAAGATTAAAGAGTGGGTGTAGAAGAGGTGGGTTGATATTAAGCTGAACATTACATTTACTCTGAACAGTCTGTTTTGTTGTTGGAGTCCAGGGTATCTTTGCAGGTTTAATATTTCTAATTAAGACCAAAGAAACTTGTATTATACAGGACCCATTATGCAGTTTATTACCGCCCCATTCTCATTATCCTCCTCAGTTTCTACAAGGTCCAATAACAAGGTATACATTAGCTAAGCCCTGTTTGAAGTAGCTTTAGTGTTCTGTACTCCTAGCACAAAATTTCA
This sequence comes from Gymnogyps californianus, assembly GCF_018139145.2. Taxonomy (NCBI): domain Eukaryota; kingdom Metazoa; phylum Chordata; class Aves; order Accipitriformes; family Cathartidae; genus Gymnogyps; species Gymnogyps californianus. The sequence continues at coordinate 20,514,808 of NC_059479.1, forward strand.
TGACTCAGATTCATGCAATCAAAACTGCAAACCGCTTGCTTCAATATTGTGTAACAATATCGTGATGAAACTGTTTTGCTAATGACCTCCTTAAACTTCAAGCATTAGAAATCAGAACCTTATGTTCTTTTTATCATCATCATTATCAACATAAAACCTGAGCTCAATTTTGCCTAAACCTAAAATAAAAGTTTCATAACAACTCAGGCATATTTACCATTTCAAGTTAGTGCCCTCCCCCTCCTCCATCCCTGTCATGAATGCAGAAGGGGGAAAAAAAAAAGTTTGATTCACATCAGTGAACCTGAACCAGAAGTAGTTTGGGAATTACAATGAGGGGGCAGCGATGCATTGGAAATCACTCTACCTCCCTCAGCAGTTAGGAGAATGCAGCTGACTCACAGAACACAATATTCCATTTAAGCAAACACAAACAAAACAAAAAAGCAAACAAACCCAAGTTGGGAAGTGTTTTCCTTCCAGTAAAACTGCAGTTTAGGGGGAAGAGATAAAGTCCTCTACCTGATAGAATTTAATACATACGGGATAGCGCCTTTCTAGGAAGTAAAGGGTAAATGCATCTGCTAAATATTTTCCTTAAGAATGGATTTAACCACAGAGTATTTTTCAGGAAAAGACATCCAAAGAGTGGGATGTAGAAGGAAAGAAAAGACAGCATTCGGTTCTGCTAAAAGGCTCCAAAAGTATTAAAAATATCAATTACACATAGGCACACTACACCTCTTCAGGCTACAAGAGGTTTAAGAGTGAAGCTACATTTTCACTATTCAAAAGGGAATGTGAAAGTGTTTTTCTGGATTACAGAAAAGCTTTTTAAATATTAAAATAAAAGCTTTATTGCAGTAGAAACCAATAAGCTGTTTAAAGAATATAGACTTCTAAAATCATGCTTGCTATAGCTCAGAGACACGATTTAGTATGCGAGTGAAAACTGGTATCTTTATAATCAAGATTTTTTAAGTGATTACTAAGAAACAGATATACACCACCAATTTACAACACTGTATTCAAGTTTGGCAAGCTACTTTTAGCCTGGAATATTCCGAAATCTGTTCACTCCTCCATGAGCCACCTACAAGTGAACAATGTCCACACCCCACCTGCCCTCCTACTATGTACCAGAAATATTTTATGCTGTCTTTATAGAAAACTGTTGGGCCTTGTTCCAGAGCAGTGTTTTATAATTTTGTTTTTCTTTTTAGGACTAGAAAGAAACCACCAACCTAAGCTCTTACTATTCTCATGCTTAATTTCCTGCCAAAGCCCATGTTTTTATGCACAGAGTTTCTTTCACTTCACTTTAATGCATGTTTCATTTTCAGAAAACTTCAATTCACAGCAAAAAACCAGCAGCTGTGAGTCTCTTGCCCCTCTGCAACTTGTAATAGACGAGGGAAAAACCCCAAGCACAGGGCTGTAGCAGTAGTAAGCAAAATGTTTAACATAAATACAATTTCTAAACACATTATCTCTTGAAAAATATTTTTAAATGTAATATTTACAGTACAGCTGAAAGCAAATCATCTCTGTTTTTTTTCTTCCTCTCCATTTTGTAAAAAGTTTTACTTTATAACATGGATTTTAGTCATATGAGGGGAGTAAGATCAAGTAGGAATTCTGCTGTCTTTGGGGGTGCTTTTTTCAAAAAAAAAAAAAAAACCAAACCACAATACAAATCAGCTACAGCAATCAGTGTGCCTTTGACTTAGCAGACAAATCTTTGAAGTGCTGAAAGACTAACTTTGGAAGAAAGCACTTCTTGGACTGGCAGCTTTCAACGTCTTCTAAATTTGATTCCAACCAACAAAACAAAGCAGAGGAAAAAAACCACTGAGGCAAACCACACATTTCTGAGCAGCCCCAAGCAGTGCTGCCAGACTTCGAATGGCATGCGAGCTGAGTCAGGCTTATACCTTCCACTATTAAATGCTACACAATTTTAAGCTGCTTTTAGACACTTAGTTTTAAAGTGAAACTAGAAAAAAAAACCCTATCATTTCAGTGTTTAAGATTGTAATTAAAAATACAAAAGCCAGCAGTAGCCTGCCCCTTTACTGCTTTCTGTTGACAGAGAAGTAGACAAGTATCAATGTCCAACAGTGATTAAATATTTCCTCTTAGTACTCATCAATTATTGACTACACATACATTTGCAAAGAGAGGAAAACATCATTTCCAACACATACAGTTTTCTATCCGGGTGGGTGAATTACTTTAAGGAGTTCAGTGGGTCACTGACACCAGAGTAGGGATTATACTTCCAAAGCTACAGTGCAAGACAGCGCTTGCACAAACACTGCTCTTCAGTCAGTGGACATGCACAATACCACTAACAACTAATTACTATTTTTTGCTCCCACCATGAGAGCAAAGAGCTTAACATACGAATCGGAGCGTCCCTCCTCTTTCCCATCTTCTTCCTCCTCACCCCCAACACCCTTATTTTTTTACGCACACCTCAAACTGCATTACCTTAAGTTGGGGGTCACACCAGTGATCACTTGAAAGCTAGCAGCCTTCTCTCCGAAGTTTCAGACCTGGAAGACACCCCTCAGAGCCTGCTCTTCCTCTACTACAGGCGTTCCTCACCTGTACGCAGAAGGCAGATCCCTCCGTACAGCAGGAGAAGGGTTACGGCTCAGCTAAGCCCTTGGACACTACGAAGCGGTGAACTTGGAAGGCACGGGCTGCAGCAGCCCCCCACCACCCTGGTCAGCCACCAGGAGATGGCTTCTCCGGAGGATACAAGGATACTTTGGAGACCAGAGCTCAAAAGGAGCACACCACACCTTCAAGGGAAAACACTGAGTTCTGTTTACATAAGATTCAACTAAATCAATGTGGGCAGATTTGCACATAAAAACCCCTAAAACATGCATTTCACCTACATTTATTGAAAGAAACAGATCTAAGCCCCGAATTTTCATATCTAAACCCAATTTAGCAATTTCCAGCTTTTCCTATCCATAACACAAATTACAAAATATCAAGTTCACACAAAAAAAAAAAAAAGTGAAGAGTCATCTAGTTGTAAGAAGACGAGGAAAATAAAAGTGAAGGAAAAAAAGAGCTACCATAACCTCAGGACAAGAATTCACAATATGAAATACGATTAATGTTTATACCAGCAAAATTCTTTTATAAAAAACCAAGGCAGATGACAGTTTGATGACACCTCTGACTGCCTAGAAGAGTCACATAAATCCTTTAGGCCAAGGACCACATCCCCTTTCATTGTTGTTCAGCGGTTAGGATGCTGCGCTACGAGGAGATCGGTTGTACTAGAATAATACAGAAGATGATAAAAACCATTTACCCCACTCTGAAGACCAACATTTTAGCATTAAGCAGAGAACCTAATTCCTACAGTTAAGCAAGCATGAAAGGAAAGTGCTTTTAAAGTTACAAACCTTTTCTCGCAGCGTTACACTTCAGACCATCGGATCTGCTGAAATCTATGCTTACGTAAGCTCCACTGTCCAAACCTGAAGTACCATTTTGGAGATGGCAAGTTGGCGCTGTAGTACTTGCCTCACAGCTTATAGGATCATCGTGTAAATTCAGAGCGATGTAGTTTAAGCCATTCTGAAATCCAGTTGAGGTATCCCTGGACATTTTGCTTTCCTGACCATCAGAAATGTTTTCATCCGGTTTTAACCAAACATTGTCAAATGAGGCAGAGCTGTGTCTTTTGCTACTATCAGTAAAGAAAGAGGAGGAGGTCGTCACAGTCCCAGCTGAAGAGAACGTTTCAGAACTGTGTCTCCTCCTGCCTTGAGGATCGGCTCGAATCACTTTCGGTCCCATAGGAGGTTCAGAGCTAGGAACAGAGAAGCTACTGCTACCAGCGTATCGATCAACAATGCACAGTCTATTAACTATGGAAGAAGGGCTATCAATCTTCACACCGTCGTCGGATTCGGCGGCAAATGGCCGCGGTGGTGTTGCTGCCATGTTGAATGTCATCTCTGTGTAGTCATCAGTCCTGTTGCTTGCAGTGCTAACACAAGCAGTACCAAACGAAAGCCTAGCGTAGTCAGGATTTGGTTGGTTTCTAGGAATACTGGAACTTGCATAAATTGAAATATCTGTTAGAGAGTTAGACAGTTCCTTCGCCACTTTCGGTGACTGTACATCCAAGTCAACACTCATATAATCAGAAAGCGGGGACTGTCTGTGGTCACTACTTGAGCCTAGAGATGATGGCGATCCTTCTGCAGATAAGGAATATGGTGTATTACTCGCCTTTTCATTAAAATCAATATTGATGTATTCACCGGGACTCGTTGGCTCAGGTGGAACTGTACGATCGTACATTCTTGGGATAGTATTACTCCCTCTTGTACCTAGCGGGAGTCTTGTGGGCCTAGTAGCCCTGTTCTGCACAAGTCCTTCATCTGAACCTTTCACTGCTGGCAATTTAGAGATGCCGTTAGCCAGAGCCTCGCTGTTGACCCCTTTTACATTTTCTGGTCCACCATACAGGAGTTTTCCAGGTGAAGACATTGGAACATATTCACTGTGGTCACCGTTTTGTCCTGATAACGCCTTAAAGCTTCGGGGCAAAGAAAAATACGAACTAAAACCTTTGGAAACAGAAGTGGTGTGAATATAATTCGAATCACTGGGGTGCTTTGGAGCTGAATTCCCAGGTGACATATCCATATACTCATTGTTTATGATCTTCTCATTACTTCCTTTAGAAATAAATCCAGTTAAAGGACTTCGTACAGGTGAAGAGCTAGCCTTTGGAAACATCATCATATATCCTCTGGAGTCAACCTGAGATGGCGACCATGAATTGTTAATCTGTTTTGGAACAGACATACTTTTAGGAGTCATTGGCAAATAATCGCTGTTGCTGGATAGAGAAGACGCAACTCCTGGCATCATTGGCATGTACCCATCATCCCTGGCTTTACTCCTACTTTGGTTACATACGGCATCAAGGTTAGTGTCATTGTACTCCGATTCATGGTTATCTTTCAGTTTTGGTGCTTCAGAGTAAAGTAATCGTCCATGATTTCCTGCAGAATCCTCGTCTAATGAAACTGTAGTTTGTGTCGTCTTCTGCTGCACTGCTACAGATGTTGGTTTTGTTAGAGAGTAAGTTCTTTTCCTGAAACACTTTTCAGCCTCCATATAGTCATCTCTTGAGCTATCATCTACCTGTTGCTTACTCATGGACATGTACTCGCTGAGACAGTTCTCCTCTCTGATAGGCGGCGTATTTCCCAGGGAATCTGGTGTATTACTCCTGACTCGAAAGTACCTGAAATCTCCAGGGCTGGAGCCGTATTCATCAGAAGAGATAAATCCCCCATCGCTTGGGGAACCACATACGGATGAGCTAGAAGGCCTGGTCAACATGTCCGAAGCAGAGCCATGGCCACTACTGGAAGAAACACTGATGGGACTTGTAGTGGAGGGAAAATGAGAAACGGGCAGCGAAGCAGACCTGGTGTGATAAGACGAGCTGAAAGCGGCTCTCACGTACCTTCCACTCCCTTCCTGCCGGCCCAAATTCATCCTCGCGGTATTCAGGTGGATCAGGCTCCCAGTCACTGACCTAAAAGGTCTAGTCATGGTTCCTTCTCCTTCGCTGGACGTTCTGAAGCGATAGGAGTTGCTGCTTTTGGTGGTAGGAGGAGTCCCTCCGGCAACACTCTCAGTTCTGGATCTTCTCTGCAAGCCCGTCTGGCTGGGGGGCAGGTTGCCCAGGTGCCTCCTAGTGGTGATGAAGGAGATAGGATTGGTACCACTACCACCACCAGAAGACTGGCTCTTGCTTCGGGGCCTGAACTCTGCAAAGGCCTTTAGAGCTTTCATGGTCTCCAGAAAAGTCTCGTGCATGTTCTGGGCAACCACCGAATCATCCACTTGCATCCAGAGTTCTCCAGGTCCAATAGAGGCAGACCTGCCCACTTCGATGAAGAAGAAGTTCTCCGAGTGCCCGCAGCGGCGAATATTCATCAGCTGCAAGTGGACGGAGGGCACTTCCGAGTTCAGCTTGACGAGGTGGATGGCCTTGCTGGAGAGGCACAGCCTGTACACTCCAGTAAGGTTTTTCGTTTGTCCCAACCCTTTGGGCTTAACGTTGACCTGCCACACCTCCTTGAAGACGGTGCCGGGCCTCAGGGCGGCCCCGTAGTGCTCGTCATCCTCGTCCACCTGCTGATCGGCGTGGTCCTCCTGCTCCAGGAAGCCCCTCTTGCTCTGGCTCATGAGCTCGCTGATGGCCTGGTACCAGGCCTCCTGCTCGGCCTCGTTCTCGGCCAGCATGGCGAAGTACTCGTCCTTGGTGTACAAGGCGATGATGTGCTTGTGCTTGGCGTCCGCCCGCCGGCTGACGGTGAAGCACTGGTAGAGGGGGATGACCCGCTTGGGCGGGGGGCAGCAGAGGGAGGCGGCCCCGCCGGCCCCCGCCGCCCGCAGGCTGCTCTTGAACTTCTTCTCGCTGTCGTAGTACTCCAGCCGGGCGGGGGCCAGGTGGCTCTCGGCCCGCAGCACGAAGTAGCGCTTGTGCCCGTGCTTCTGCTTCCGCAGGTAGCCGCACTTCCTCACGTCCTCCCCGGCGGCGGCGGCGGCGGCGGCGGGCGGGGGGACGCCGCGGCCCGCCGGGGGGGCTGCCCGCCGCGGCCCGCCGCGGGGACGGCGCGGCCCGCCGCGGGGGCGGCCTCCGGCGCCGGGCAGAGCGAGGCGCTGGGCGAGCGCCGCAGCAGCAGCAGCAGGTGGTGGGGCTGAGGGGACGGGCAGCGGCCGCCCTCGCCCGCCGCCGGCTCCCCCTCGCCCGCCGCCGCGCCGGGCACGCCGGGCTCCTGCTGAGGCACGGCTCCGCCTTCCGTGTGGCGGGCGCCCGGCTCCTCCGCGCCGCCCCCGGCCGCCGCGCCGCCGCCGCCGCCGCCGCCGCCCGGGCCATTCATCCCACTCGCCATCTTAGGGGCCAGGCAGGGTCCGGAGCGCCGGGGGAAGGGGTACGGGGCGGGCAGCGGGAATCCGCCCTCACCGGGGAAGCGCCCCCCGCGGCGGGCCGCGCATGGGGAGCGGGCGGTGCCTGGCGGTGCTCTGCCTGCGCGCCCACCCGCCGCCCCCGTCCGCGCCCTCCCGCCGGCCGCGCCGCGTCCGGCTACTCGCACTCACGCAGGCAGCCTCGGCGGCACCACGGCGAAAACATCACGTGACCCCGCGGAGGGCGGGGGCGCGCGCCGGGAGGGAGGCGGGGGCGGGGCCCCGGCCGGCGGCGGGCGGAGCCCCCGGCGCCGAGGCTGTGCGGGGCGAGAGGGGGCGGCGGGGAGCCGGCTCGCCGGAGTGGCGGGGGGAGAGCGAATAGAGAACGACGGCCCTTCCCCAGCGACCCAATCGGCGGGCGGAGCTGGAGGGGAGGGCGGGCTTCGCCGCGCGCTGTCCGGGGAGGCGGGGCTCCGGCGGATGGGCAGCGCAGTGGGCCAATGGAAGGCGGCGGCAGCCCCGGGCTGGCCGCGATCTAGCGGGGTGTTTCCTGTGCTGGAGACGGGTGAGTGGGGAAAGAGGCGGGGCCGGCGCTGACTGGCGGGGGGGGGAGTGAGCGGCCGGGGCGTTAGCCAATCCGCGCCTCACACACACAGATGGGGGAGGCGGGGGCGGGGAGCGGTGTGTATTTGGCGGCGCGAGTAAAACGGAAGGCGGGGAGCTTGGGGAGATGGGCAGGCCTGTGGCCAATCAGCGGCAAAGCCCCGTCCGATGAGAGCTACCGGCTGACGTTGCCTTCGCCCAGCTCCTTTTCGGAGGAGCCAGCCCCTCCGCGCGCGGCCGGGGGCGGCCCCGATTGGCCGGCGGGGAGCTCGGCGGGGGACGCCGGGCGCGCGGGGCGGTGGCGGAACGCAGGGAGGGAGGGGTGAGCGCGCGGGCGCGCGCGCGCCGCGGAGGAAGTAAACAACTCGTCAGCGCGCGGGCGACCGTTGGAGCCGAGTGCAAAGGCGGCCGGCCCTGGTGCTGCGGGCCGGGCCGGGGCCGGGGCCCGGGGCCGGCGGTCGGGTCGTGCTGCGCCGTGAGGGGGGGCTGGCAGAGGAGAGCGAAGCCCACGCGTGGCACGTACGGCGCGCTCGGTCTTCACAGGGCTTCTGCCTCAGCTCCTTCGTCCTCACGTACCCTGTGAGCCTCCCCCGCCTTCTCCCCCCGCCACCTGTGTTGCCTGTTCTGACACGAGGCAGTGTATTTTTATTAAAGTGCAATGCCCTGTGGTACAGTGGGGGTTTTATTTTTGGTGCGCTACTGTGTCATTTGACAATTGTCATGGTTTTGGGATTGTCCAGTGCCAGTCAGTCTTGGCTTTGGCATGATTAGCAACCTGCTTTACTTCTGTGGCTGCTTGATACAGCGTGTGATCTTCAGTCTGTGGTATCCATGCAGGCCACTGACATAGTCCCCGAATTTTAGATCAAAATATGATGAGTGAGGAGCAAAATCCTTCTATTTTGCAGTCAAATTGTGAATGGGCACTTGAGCGACGTAAAATTATCTCTTCTCCATCTAGATTAATTGCATTGTTAAAATACAGAGCTAGACGTTATCAGATGTACAGATGTTCCACCATTTAAGAGTGTGTGGAACCATTTCTAGCCCTTTACCTCCATAACACTTTCTTCCTCTTTTAATTAATTTTTTCCTCTGCCAGCTCACCATGTGTCCTAATAGAGGCATTTAATTGGCATAGAAGCACAGTAGTTCTGTGACCCTATCTGCAAACTGTCACGGCCAAGAACAGAAGCAGCTTTCCTACCTTCTTGTGTTGTGCTGCAGTGTGGTAGTAGTTATTCAGCAGTGGAGTGCCGTGGAGTTACTCAGCAGTAGTTATTCAGCAGTGCCTGGTGCCTTCTCATTTTAATAAAAGTGCCCCTGCCAAAGGTATATTTAATTTGAGTTAGGAGTTTGTGGATAGCAGTCATGTAAGTGTAAAAATAATCTTTTTTCTGTAATACAATGGCAAAGATCATTTCCCTAGCTAGTAATTTTGACCATATGCTAGACCACCAGCTCTCCCTTCTCTGTCACTCAAACATAATGTACTTGATTTGCTTTCAAGGTCATTCTTTGTCTACCTCACCTATGATTCATTATTTGGATGATAGCTCTCACCAACCCCTGCCACCAACTTCCACCGCCCACTTGTTAAATTTTTGGATAAATAATTCTCTGTTTTCTTTCATTCTGCCTCTCAGATGTAGGAAAAGATATTTTTTGGAGTCTCCAGTAACTCAATCTGGAAGCTGGCACACCAAATCTTGTCCTTGCCATATTGATTGTTAAGGCCTCATTATTTCTTTGTACTTCTCCATTCTCTATCTGTTCGCTGCCTGCTCATCATGTGTTTAAACTACAATCTTTTTTTGTTTTGTGTTTTTACAGCCTCTAACACAATATGTTCTTGTCCATGATTATAGCTCCGAAGCGTTATGGCAATACAGTGAATAAGTTGTAACTACAGAAATGTAATTTTCCCCAAAACAAGTATTACAAACACTAGGAAACTGAGATTAAATTTAGTTTTTAAAGAAATTCAAACATCTTAGTATGAAAGTACACAAGTAAACACCCCAGTAACGTTGATTCTGCCATGCAATGCTATCATGCAATAGCTATACAATTATATTGCATTATATTGTTGATAGCCCCTGGTAGAATTAAACTGGTTTTTGAACATGTGTTCCTTATTGTTCATTCTTTTCTACCTGGTCTGTCAGTTGGGTGGAGCTGAGATTGCTTGCACATTTCCATATGTTATTTGGATTTCTTTCTAATACTTTCACATGAAAATTTAAAGTGGTTTTAAAGTTTTAAATACATTAAAGCCTTAAAACTGTAGAGCAAGGTGAACTGTGTTCATTGCATGCTTATTCCAGCTGGTTGCTGAAGGATACATGTGGGAGGAAGAAAGGAAACAATTTGAAAGAAAGGGCTTGGGTTTTCTGTTTTGTTTGTTTTGGTTTTAGTCATCAACCTCTGGGCTTGCTTGACAGTAACTATGAATAAGCTGTCTCTGTATGTAAGAAGAAATGTATCAGTGTTTTCTGGTCTCGCTTAAAGTCGTTTGCTATTACACTGCACTTGCAATGTTTTTGCTGGGGAGTTGAGAAAGCAACGTATGCATAATTCAGTCGTAGAATTTTGGGGTGGTGGATGCACGTGATCAGACCCAAGGGTAGCTGCGAAGAACAGAGCTAATAGAAATGGATTTTTCTGATGGGGCCTCTCTGGCTTGAAAAGAGTGCTTAGCCTTCCTGCAAACTTAAATTGTTCATATTTTTCTATGTGACTATTAGGAAATACTTCCCCAAACTGCAAACTAATCTTTAACTTGCATACGCTTTCTCAACCTTCATTAGTAGGAAGAGTAACTAATTTGTTCTATCTCTCTTCAAATAAATATTGTTTAGAGTCTTTGATGCAGTTATTGAATCAAAGTTACCGATTTTGTGTCATAATGATTTTTTATTTTTGTAGCTCTCATAGAATACATAAGAATACCTGTTAGTATATTATATCCTTCCATTACTGAAATAATTGTCTAGATATGGGATAGGATCTAATTTTACTATCTTTTATGTCACAAATTATTATAATCTCACAGACTTTTGTAGGTTTCTGTCTCACTGTTTCTCTGGCTACTGGTTTTGCACATAGCCACAGTTTAGTCTGTAAAGTCAGTGCCCCACTGTTACATAGAGTCAGTTTTATATTCTTCAGATTTACTTACAGAAACCAACATAGCCTGAGTATGAAGTGCTTCCTTAACTGTGGTTGCGTTGTCTTCCAGCAACTGTAAAGGGAAATCAAGATCCCCTCTGTGTCTCTTGATCTTCACCAGACTTGAAGAACCTGTAGTTCTTGGAGCTGGAGGTATGTTTGCTTTGTGTTTCATTTATTTGCTCTTTCTACCCTACCAAGTGTCTGCATGAGGCAGGCACTGTAAAAGACCAGAAATTTGAAACCATTTCTTTCATTATAGTTTCCACAAGTGGCTATAATGTCTATAATATGAAGTAACTAAGCAATTGGTAGTCATACTGTTGAGCCAAATGGAGGGCCATATATGTGATCCGCTGCAGAAGTACTGAGGGACAAGTAATGGGTTCCTGTAGGTGTCCATGAAATTCCACAAAGAGCAGTATTATTAATTCAGTTAAGATATAAGAGGTAAATGGTTTTGGACACAATGTCGCATGATTTATTGTTCATTTCTTCTAGTTTTACCAGCCTCTATTATGCCCATCCTCAGTTGCACCTACAGGAGTAATTACCCAATAAAAGACAAAAAAGAAATCAGTTTTGTTGAGTAGTAAAACACAATCCTAGCTCAATCTTACACATGACACGTTCATAAAAAGGAAAGGAACTCCAGATTACCTCTCTGTAGAAATTTAGAATAAAAATATCCCAGAAGTATTTAGCAACCAAAGGCTGTTGAGTGAAAGGTAAGCTTCATAGTTTTTAATTTTATGTGTTACACTGTTTCACTAATATAGATTTGTATATGCTTTTAACATTTTATTAACTATTTTAACTTAGTTTGCAAAATGAATTGACGTAATTCTTCGTAATGTATATTTATGGCCCAAACTCTTGCCCTAGAAGTCTAATTTTATCTTTACATCTCCAAAGTAGCCTGCTCTAATTAACTTCTTAGCAGTTCTGTTCTCAGCATGGACATACTGTGATTTTTACAAGAGGCAAAGTTAGCTCACAAAATCAAATAGAACGGCAGTTTTAAATTAATCAGTTATAGCTCGGTTATTCTGCAAACAGGGAAGGTTCCCCAGTCATTGTGTGTCAGTGGAATGAGAAAATGAAATGATTGTGACATTTCTTAACCAAGACCTAGAGGACAAAAAGGCTTTCTGTTTAAGGCACAGATCAGGAATTCTAAGCTGTCGCTTCAGTTTGTGGCAGGTTTGCCCTACATCCTTGGGCGAATCTATCTTGTTCTTCAGTTCCTTAGACATTAAATGGAAATAATAATTCCTCCCTTTCTCAAAAGAGTGTTTTTGGAGATAAAATCTGTTAATGACTGAGAACCTCAGGTATTATGGTATCAAGAGTTATATAAAAATCATTGTAAAAGCCAACCTGAGGGCTTCCTTTATCCCTACAAATGCGTAGAATCCACTGTGTGTCAAGAGTCCCCTAAATGTGCATTTTCCAGGCATGAGCTACGTGAACTCTTATTTCTCTCATCCAGGCCTTCCTTGCCGTGTTGAAATAAGATACCGGAACCTTCACAGGATTTATTATGATGCTCATTTATGAAAATGTATAGATTTGAATTTAAGATTTTTAGGCACAAAGATTAAAGGCAGACATATTAAAGAGTTGCCCAGTTTAATTTAGAGGGAGCTGCGGGTGCTCAGCACCTCTCTGATAATGAAGATCTAGTTGTTTACTTGTTCCATTATACTCCTTTCACCATCTATCTAATCCTATCACATAATTGTCTACAGAAAATACGCAGACGCTTGGTTTCTTTACTGTTTTGTATAATTGGGGATAGTGTCACCATGCAGTGAAAAGAACCACAGAATGCTGTTTTTCAAAGGCATATGCTCAAATTTGCGAAACGTTTTCTCACTGGCTCACAATGAATAGTAAGATTATTCTGCCTATTTGTTTTCCTATTTACGGAGAGTTGCTGTTTGGGTTATATAGTGATGATAGCTTTGGGATTATGTGAAATATTATGCATCTACTTTAGTGAAAGAAACATAAATGTGCCCTTTTGTGATACACGGTTTTTGGCCGTATGTCCAGCTCAGTAAGATATGGAAACTACTAAAGCAACCAGACTTTTATTCACTAATTTCACAGATTGTCTTTGGAGAATAGCAGGATGGAACAGAAATTAAAGATACCCATTTATATAACTGGAAATAAAAAGTGGTATAATTAGTGTCAGTTTTCAAGTATTAATGGTAATGAGCAGACAGGACTGTTTTCATAAAGGAAAAGCATTTTTTCCCCAAGTCGAGTGCAAATGAACCTTTCCTATTACCTTCTTTGCTAGTACATCGTATCTACTGAAAAGGTGTTATATATCGATTAGCCAGCATGTCTTTAATTCTTTGATTTAAAAAATTATTAGTGGAAGTTAAAGAAAATGCCCTCTAGACAGTTTATAAATGAGAAGTTTCAGCTTTATGCTGGATGATAGATATGCTGCAATTATTATCTTCATCCTCGCTTGTAAGTTAAAAAAAAATCTGTTTGCCTTTCAGTTTCATTTTTTGACTTGGGAAGTTGTGTCTTCCTTTCCTGATGGAGGTTTCTTTAGCAGTAAAGGTAGCAAACAGAAGTTTGCAAACCACATCTGTGTGTTTGATGTACTTGCTTTTTCTGATGATAGCTTCAGTCTTAGAGTGTTAATACTTGAATACCAGTGGAGGTCAGATTGTTTTTAATCTGAATTTCTCCAGCAATATCTGTCTCGGGGAATGAGTGTGCATGTGCTTGTCTTAACTGCAGCCACACTTAATGAATTGACTATTACTTATGCAGTTTTATGTGGTGTCATTTTCATTTAGCTTCTTTATTTTCTTTTATTGTCCAATTGACAAAAATTGTAATTTCTTTTTGGTATAAAAGAGAGAAAGAACTCTATCTCATCTGTACAGCAAGATATATTGAATTTTTAACCTAGTCATGGCCAACAAAATAATGTTCTGAAACTAATTCCTGTGGAATCTCCTAATTCTGTCTGAATTATCATTCTTTGTTATGTAAGGGCATATATTTTAAATGTTTATGAACAACTGAATTAGAAAAATAAACTGGAATGCACAGTTGTTAATTGACTAGCTCTTTATTTAGATTTCTTGTACTTTCTGATACAAGACCATGGAGTAGAGTCAGGTTTTGTTAGAATTGTGTTGTCTAATGGAGCAACAGATGATCACCTGAGCTTAAGAAAAGTATTCATCAGAAGAGAAAAGATCATCTAACTTAAGGGAAAATATCTTAAAGAAGGAATCCTGGCATATAGAATCCTTTTTCACACAGAAGCTGGTACTCCCACATATTGTTTTCTTTTTCAGCTGAGTCTGAGCTTTCTGTTGGAAAAGTTGGGCTGGTATTTTTGCTGTACGGTATCTTTGACTGACAGCTCAGAAATGCCTCCACTTGTCATGTAGAGGCAGCATAATCCATTTCTGAGGATACCAGACCTTCTGTCAGTAAGAAATAATATTGTAACTTCACTAGTACTTTTTTTTTTACACAATGTGGCCAATTTCCATTGCAGAGTAAGTTCCAGCTTAGGGTAATGTTTCAGTCTTCTTCAAACAATAAATATCTGTGGTAACTGCAGTAGTCAGTGTATGGGAAAGGCAGGGTGAAAGTGCCTTTGCTCCTCACTGTATGGAGCCATTTTTACACATTTGCAGGAAAGGATGATAATGGCTTTGCACACGTTTCTCTTACTTACACACGATTATCTAAATACAGGTAGCCCCTGCAAGATAGTAAAGGGGTGGTTTATGACTCTTCACTCTGTTGAACTGAGAATGATACAGGTTATAGTAAATGACACTACTCCAAAAAAATTACCATTCTAAAGCACAGATGCCTACAAAGAAGTAAACTAATTGTGTCGCGTTCTGCAAGAAAGCATAGAGTGAAGCAAAGACCAGAGCTCCTCTCTGCCTGGGTTGCAAAGGGGGTGTCTGCATCAGCATTTTAGGTTTAAGAGTTCACTTTTGAAGAGGACAGTCTTGGAGCCTGCAAACTGAATTACTTTTTGATGAATCTAAACCAAAAGATGCATTCCAGGAGTACAATCATCATGTACCTACATTAGTGGTTTAGTTTGGATTAGAAGTTAACTTTTGAAATTAATTTTTCATTTGTCCCTACTCACCTGCTTTGATTTGCAATGTGTAGCAGTCTTGGAGTGCACAGACCAAATTCCTTTAATTTTAAACCAAATTCCAAGTTAGACCAAAAGCTGTGGTACAGCAGCATGATGATGGATTATCCATTCATTGAACCAGCCTGGAACTACTGTCAGGTAAACTGCAAAATGCATGTAGAGTGGACATCAAGTTTTCAACACTGACTCTGCCCTCCAGATCTGCTCTGCTGTTCCGTATTTCTTGCTAATGCAGACATACCCGTAATGCACTCCAGCTGCTAATGAACAGTCAATCTACGGGACCAAATTAAAGTTAGTATAAAGTAAACCCCTGGAAATCTGTGTAGTATGGACTTTGTGTCGTCAGCGCTGTATCTTTTCATGTTGTACTGCACTGCTTGATGAGGAAGATAGCTAGTGGTAGAACATTTCGGGCTAGCAGGTAGCCTCAAAGGGATAAATAAGGAGTCAACAAGACAAATCAAATTTTTGTTGTGTCTTTTCTGTGATCCCTTGGAAAAAAGCTTTGCTGTGGACAAGCTGAAACCTTTGCTCTATAATGTCTCTTGTCAGAGTAATGTAAACATTCAGTTTGTCAAATGGATTATCTTTAGCGATCCATGAAGTATCATGTGGGTTGGGTATCTCAAGAAACAGTTTTGTCAAAGTTGTTTTTATGAGGCCATCTAAAGATGTAGACGCTTTTGTTAATATTTCAGGATACTACTGGATTTCAAGGATTATGTGTGTGAAACAACTATGCAGACACCAAGGTCGGTGAAGGGAGGAGGAAAAAGAGGAAGAGTTTGATCAAGAAGCTAATCCTTCGGCAAAGAAATGGGAGGAAGGAGTGAGAGAAATCAGACAGGAAGCAGAAACTACCCAGTCCCTGACCTTGTCAGAACTTTGAGACGTGCGGAAAGATGACAGCTGCCAGCCAGGTGAGCAGATTGCTGCCTGGCTGCTCCGATGCTGGGATAACAGGGCCAACAGTCAGCAATTGGAAGGTAAGGAAGCCCAACAGCTGAGATACCTTGCTAGAAACCAGGGAATTGAGAGAGGGATTGGAAAAGAGGCAGTGATTTGCAGTCTCTGGAGACGGTTCCTCTCAAGCGTGAGGGCAAGATATCCATTCAAGGAAGATCTTGTGAACTACCCAGGAAAGTGGACAACTGCGGATGAAGGCATCCAATACCTGAGAGAATTAGCGGTGCTGGAAGTTACCTACAGTGATCTACACAATGGTGAGGTCTCCAAGATCCAGGGGACGTCCTGTGCACATGGGCCATGTGAGAGGAAGGTGATGCAAAATGCCTGTATTCTCCACCAAGTTCTGTCCATGGCACAGTGAGAAAAGACCTTCCATAACCATTAGGAAAAGTCAAAATATAGTGTTCATCATAATCTAGGCATGTGACTGTATTGGGTTTGCGTGGCAAGGTTTTGGTAGCAGGGGGGCTACAGGGGTGGCTTCTGTGAGAAGCTGCCAGAAGCTTCCCCCATGTCAGATAGAGCCAATGCCAGCCGGCTCCGAGACGGACCCGCAGCAGACCAAGGCCGAGCCCATCAGCGACAGTGGTAGCGCCTCTGGGATAACAGATTTAAGAAGGGGAAAAAACTGCTGCGCAACAGCAGCCGAGGGAGAGGAGTGAGAAGATGTGAGAGGAACAGCTCTGCAGACACCAAGGTCAGGGAAGAAGGAGGGGGAGGAGGTGCTCCAGGCGCTGGAGCAGAGATTCCCCTGCAGCCCGTGGGGAAGACCATGGTGAGGCAGGCTGTCCCCCTGCAGCCCATGGAGGTCCACAGTGGAGCAGATCTCCACCTGCAGCCCATGGAGGACCCCACGCCAGAGCAGGGGGATGAGCCCGAAGGAGGCTGGACCCCGTGGGAAGCCCGTGCTGGAGCAGGCTCCTGGCAGGAGCTGTGGCCCCATGGAGAGAGGAGCCCAGGCTGGAGCAGGTTTGCTGGCAGGGCTTGTGACCCCGCAGGGGACGACGCTGGAGCAGTCTGTTCCTGAAGGACTGCACCCCATGGAGGGACCCACGCTGGGCAGTTTGTGAAGAACTGCAGCCCATGGGAAGGACTCACGTTGGAGAAGTTCATGGAGGACTGTCTGCCATGGGAGGGACCCCACGCTGGAGCATGGAAAGAGTGTGAGGAGTCCTCCCCCTGAGGAGGAAGGAGCAGCAGAAACAGTGTGCGATGAACTGACTGCAACCCCATTCCTCATTCCCCTGTGCTGCTCAGGGCAGGGAGGTAGAGAAAATTGGGAGCAAAGCTGAGCCTGGGAAGAAGGGAGGGGTGGGGGTAAGGTTTAAGATTTAGTTTTTATTTCTCATTACCCTACTCTGAGTGGACTGGTAATAAATTAATTTCCCCGAGTCCAGTCTGTTTTGCCCATGACAGTAATTGGTGAGTGATCTCTCCCTGTCCTTATCTCGACCCACGAACCTTTTGTTATATTTTCTCTCCCCTGTCCTGCTGAGAAGGGGAGTGATAGAGCGGCTTTGGTGGGCACCTGGCATCCAGCCAGGGTCAACCCACCACATTATGTAACAAATATTTGAAGAATATAGGTGATCTTCACAATCTATCCATTTCTTGACAGAGGGCAACCCCTCCGCCCCTCCTTCTAGCCTGTCCCTTCTTGCTGTAGTTTAACCCCAGCCGGCAACTAAGCACCACGCAGCCACTCGCTCACTCCCCCCCCAACCCAGTGGGATGGGGGAGAGAATCAAAAAAAAAAACCACCCCCAAAACTTGTGGGTTGAGATAAATACAGTTTAATGGGGCAGAAAGGAAGGAAAATAATGATAATGACAATAAAATGACAATAATACGAAAAGAATCAGAACATACAAAACAAGTGATGTACAATGCAATTGCTCACCACTGCCGACCGATGCCCAGTTAGTTCCTGAGCAGCGATCCGCCCCTCCCAGCCAACTCCCCCCAGTTTATATACTAGGCATGACGTCATATGGTATGGAATATTCCTTTGGCCAGTTTGGGTCAGCTGTCCTGGCCGTGTCCCCTCCCAGCTTCTTGTGCCCCTCCAGCCTTCTTGCTGGCTGGGCAGGAGAAGCTGAAAAATCCTTGACTTAGTATAAACACTACTTAGCAACAACTAAAACATCAGTGTGTTATCAACAGTATTCTCATACTAAATCCAAAACACAGCACTGTACCAGCTACTAGGAAGAAAATTAACTCTATCCCAGCTGAAACCAGGACACTTCTGAACAGCCTGTAGCCATCGATAGCCGCACTCCAGTCATGGGATTCATCCCACCAAGTTTCAGTAATGGCAGCTAGGTTGTAGCTTTCTAGTAGCACGATGGCTTCCAACTCCTGTTTGTTGCCCATGCTGTGTGCATTGGTGTAGAGGCACTTCAGCTGGGCTGTCGGCCGTGTCACCTTTTTAGAGGAACACACCTTAATTCCTTTCAGGTATTTCACCACTGTTCCCGTTTGCTCCGATTACCTCAGGAGCCCCTGGCTCATCTCCATAAGACTTCAGGTGTGCTGCAGTGTACCCAGCAAGTCTCAGAGCAACAGGCAGAGGGCCCCTGCTAGCACCCCGTCCCTGTAACCTTGGGGTGCCATCCCACAGCTTGTCACGGGCAAGCCTGATATTATCCCCCTCCCCCTGCAAGTCTAGTGTAAGGCTCTGTCAGTGAGCCCCGCTAGCTCCTGAGCAAAGACCCTCTTCCCCCTCTGAGAAAGGTGAATCCCATCCGACGCCAGCAGGTCTGGTGCCGTGTAGACCATTCCATTATCGAAAAACCTGAAACTGTGCTGGTGACACCAGCCATGGAGCCATGTATTTAATAGACTGGGTCTGTCTGTTTCTTCCAATGTCACTGCCCAC
Source organism: Gymnogyps californianus (assembly GCF_018139145.2). Classification (NCBI taxonomy): domain Eukaryota; kingdom Metazoa; phylum Chordata; class Aves; order Accipitriformes; family Cathartidae; genus Gymnogyps; species Gymnogyps californianus. The sequence continues at coordinate 20,533,575 of NC_059479.1, forward strand.
AAACGGGAGGATAGAGGAAAAAATTACCTGTGCTCCAGATTCCCTTACCAACTGTCCCAAGGCCCTGAAGTCTCTTTTGATTGCCCTTGGACTACGCGTTGCAGCTTCATCGCTACCCACCTGGAAGAGCAGTAATGGGTAATAGTCCGAGGGCCGTCCCAGGCTAGGAAGTTTCCTAGTGATGTCCTTAACCCGGGCCCCAGGGAGGCAGCAGACTTCCCTAAGAGGAGGGTCTGCCCGGCATATTGGACCCTCTGTTCCCCTCAGAAGGGAGTCACCTACAACTGTAACCCTCTTTTCTTCCTCGTGGAGGTGGTCGTGACACGGGGGGAGGCGTTTCTGACCTTGGCGACACCTCTGGTGTAGATGGACCGTCATCCACATCATCCATTGACTGCCCTTCCACATCCAGAGCCGCGTACCTGTTGCACAGAGGCGCCTGGGAAGGCGAGGTGGGCAGGGAGGGGGTTCGCCTGCCACCCTGAGCATGGACTTGCCTCCATTCACTCCTTTCCTTTAAGCTACTGCCTTCTGCCTGGCGGGGTGAGGACACAGGATCCCCTTGACCTTGGGTTTTTTCTGGTGGTTGTTCCTGTTCCTGTCTCAGGGAGGGCAGGGCATGGTTCCACCAGTCTATCTCTTTCTCAGACTGGCTGATGCTCCTCAACCTTTCTGCTTCCCCTCGTAGCTCTGCCACCAGGCTGAGCAGATCCCCCACTTGCTCACACCTCACACAGCTGTTCTCGCTGCTGCCTCCCGCTCCCAGCGAAAGGCTCTGGCACGCCCTGCAGCCCGAGGCCTGGACGGCTGCATGTTCTTCTGGGAGCTCTGTCTGTGTTGCCACATCCATTCTGGCGAGTGCAGAGGACGTGGCTTTCTGCCGGGTGGATGCCATAGCCAAGTGCCTTCTGGGCGGGTGATGACCACCAACGGAACTCGCCTCTTGAGCTGGTAGGGTGACGGTGCCCTTCCCGCGCGCCCTTCCCGCCCAAACTGTTCGCAGCGCTCTCCAGGCTGCTTTGGCGGGGGGGGGGGGGGGGGAGAAGGGGGTGGCCGCGGTTGCTCTGGCAACGCTCAGGCCTCGGTCAGCGTCTCTCGCGAGAGCTGCCGGGTGCTGGCGGGTCTCCTCGCTGCTGTGGCGCTTCCCTGCCTGAGGAAAGCCCCTGCGCGCCGAGAGCTGCCGCTGCGCTGCGGGCCGGTCTGTGGCCCTGTGATATAGGATTTCTGTAAACTTTTTAGGTAATTGACGTCTCAACTCTCCACATGTATGATGGATATATCTTCTATATATATGAGAGATGTAATTATCTTAAATGTGTAGCAGGACAATACAGACATTTTAGAAAACACAGATACTAAATAGGCTGTTTTAAAGTCCTTAGCAGTGGGTGGTTGCTTTTTTGTTAATATAAAATATATTGGTCTTGTTTAATTACTGCAAAGTGAAGTAATGCTCAGTAGAAAATAATGTGTGTTGGTGCCCCTGACAAAGTTAGTGCTTTTGAACTTGACGCATTTCAAAATGTAGGCTAAGATGGAATTTTTGCTTGTAATTCCAAGTATGGGACAAAACGTAGCCTTACCAGTTCAGAAGGAGCTCAGAAAGAAATTATGACTCAGAGACGGTCCTCTGAATCATATTTCCCCTGAGCTGCAGCATTGCACAAGTGGGGAGTATGCTGACAGCCCTTTGCCAGATGAAGCATATTCCCTCTCATGTCCAGTCAGCTCTCTCTGCTGATACAGACGGGGGCAAAATGACGATTATATTTACTTCCAACCCAGTTTCCTCCAGCTTCCCCACTTGCTCATGGAACGAAATAACGTTTCTTCGAGGTTTGCTCATTAATACAGTGCCCTTAGTATAGCTTTCAGGAAGGATGACACAGTAGAATGCAAGAATGCCTTACAACTTCCATACAGAACTTTGTGACCATCAGATGCCTGGTGCATTAAGTATGTTTTACTGCTCATTTGTAGGTAGGTGGGACACTGTACTCAGTTGTCAGGTCTGAAACTAATGCTTGTTCCCTGGGCACTCTTCATCCTATAGGAAGCAAATCTGTCGCAGTGAGAGAATATATCAGCAGCACCACCATGGCAAAACACCTTTCAAAGTACCATTTGAGTTTGATTCCAGGCAGATTTGGCAAGACTAATAATCACCAAGTAAAATATGATTAAACAAATCTGGGTTCTTGGTAATTATTTTCAAAAAATGAGTTGTACTCACATGCAAACCAACAAAAATAAACATTTCCTGTGTGTTAAATTTAAGAATTTAAGAATAGCATAAGCAAATAATCAGCTGATCCGCTAATTAAGCTCTGCAATGACTTTTAACAGATTCAGTCAGCAGATTTTACAGATGAACAGTGATTTAACTGTAAATAATTGAGATTAAAGTACTCATTTGTTAGTATTAGATCAGCTAGCAATGCAAAGGTCCATTGTTCTTAATGGTTAAAGAGGTTAATGATTCTGGTAATATACTAGGAATCAAGCATTTAGAATTCCTAATTTGGTAGCAACAGTAATTCTATGTGAAGCCTGACAGTGAATAGTATTTATTTTCTTTGCTGGTTTATGAAGGAGGAAAATCTAAAGTAGATAGGATAGCATATGTTGAAATTGGTCATTTCAATGTTAGATATCTATACTTTTATAGTGAAATTTTAAGAAAATTTTACCTGAACCAGGTACTTAAGGGACAAATTATGTGTCTGTCAATACAGGAGGAAATGCACGAGGAAATAACAATTTGTTCAGTTTAGCCTGTAGGACTGCTTGGGTAAGTAGCTGCTCACCAACACAAATATAGATTGTGCAATCTAATTTTAAGTATGTAACTTGAAATTCCATTCTGTACGATCCTTACACCTACGTTTGTTCTTCAGAAAGAGCCTTCACAGATTCACAAGTAGTTTTCACAACAACTAAAAATTTTTACAAAAGAAACTAGTTTATAATAAAGACAGGAAGAAAATTATGTTGCAATACATCGAAACAACAGGAGATTGTCGCTGAGTATTTGCTCTGTCTCCCGATATTCAATTGTCGGGCTGTTCTCTTATTCTTGTTAATCTTTTATGCTTGCCAAGCTTTACTTTCCATCACTTTACAAAAAATGAAGAATAGACTGAGTAATAAATGATCATAATTATAAAAATTATGATGTGCCTGTGTTTTTTAGGAACCTAACAGTCATTCTGAAAGATCGACCCTTATGGTGTAAAGGTAAAACTGATAAACCTGATCTAGGCTGTCTCTATGACTGGCAAAGCATGTGGCCAGTGTACAAGCATTAGTCTGCTTCCATGGTATTATTCACAGTTTTATGGAGTTCTGAGAAGAGGCATTATCTGTAGTGCCTTTTTAGGTAATAGTGACATCATTTATATTATTTGTTTTATATTGTACTTATTTTTAATACATCAGTATAGATTAACTCAACACTTCTTGGTACTGATGCATCTCGGAGAATAGGGTAATTTTCCCCCGTACCCATGGCTTGATGTGAGTGAGAGTAGGGAAGAGGAAAGAGTGTGTGTAAATATGTTGTATCAGTGCAAAATCAATCACTTAATGCCTTTCAGGGCTTCCCTTACTACTGTGCTTTCAGTAATAGAATATTCTGTTACTTAGTACTGTTGGCAGTTCAGCGTTATTTCTGTGTATTTGTACAATACGCAGCAGAATGACCTTTACCACAATATGAAGAATAAATAATAATACAGGGGCAATGGATCTCTAAATTATATTTCATACTAGATTAGAACAGGCTTACCTCTCTTCTTTCATAAAGGCATTTGATATATTTTGAAATAAAGTACTTCTTCATTTTTTTGAATAAAGACTTCTCCGAAATTTCTATCCTAAAACTCCTGAAGATAAAATGTACAAGGTATGCATTTGTATCACTCCATTTCATAGCAATGTATTTCTCATCTCCAGGCAGTTTATAAAGGAATAGTGTTCAGAAGATTTCAAAATCTTGCCTAACATTCTGCTGTTGCTTCTTAAACCAGATTCTGAAGTGTTCATGTTCCAAATCTCTATTATTTTTGAATCTTGCAAAGTGAACCAGGCATTGGATGCTAATCCCTTCAACATAACATTGTATGATGTAATGAAACTGTATTTCATACAGTCTTACAAATAAATTATGTCCCAAATAAGTTTATAGAATTTATTACTATTTTTGTTTGTCATGTAGGTGGGTAGTTACAGATCAAAATCAAGGGTATACATGTAAATGACATAAATAAGTTTAAAGAATGAACAAGTGCAAGAGATAATACCTCTGTGTTTATTCTTATTTACATATTTAAGTGCCTATTGTTAGTTTGATAATAAGTAGTTAATAGTTGTTAAATAAGTCAGAATATAAACAGGTGGCAGGGAAGTATGCAGAAAAAGTCGTATTTGATGTGATTCCTTCATACAGTGATTATGCATTTGAGGGGTGTTGGCCATAATACTTTCTCTAGAAAATAAATGAGATAAAAATAAATAGCCACAATATTTCTCTAGAAAATAATTTAGTGACATTAATATTTCAGTTTGAATCAAGACATGAACACTTGCTTGTTCTTTAATATGCTATGGTTTGAAGGCACGCTAAAGCCTTCTGAATGCCTAGTAAAACAGCAGGATGTGTCAAATGGTCTGAAGAAAAGAAAAACAAGTAAGGAGGGCCATTATGAAAAGGTAACTAACATACTGTTAGGAGAGGGGAGCAAATACAGGCCTCATACAGGTGGAAATAACTCAAAATGGCCTTAAAGCAACACTAATTTGTCGTAACTGACAAGTGGATTGGGTCATCTTCCTTCTCCTTCCTTCTCTACAGTTCACTAGTTTTTGCCTTCAGGTTATTTTTACATGCTTCTCTGTGGGCCCACATAAAAGCATTAATACAGCTGTGTGATTCAGAGAAATCTGACAGTTTCTTCTAAGATGTCTCTTGTGGTTTTTTTCTCCAGAAAGCATCAGGATGATATTGTTGGCTAGAGAGACAATTTGGGTTAGTGTATTTTTCTATTGAATTTATGCAGTTTACATCTATAGATGTAAAAATATTTATACAGTAGTAATACACTTCGTTTTCACACTCTGTTGCAAATACACTGAGTTTTGACATACAATGTAAATGGTGTGAATTGTATTATATGATATACAGTGTACAGACTAAAGAATATACCACGTCAACTCCAGTCATTATAAAATTAACAGTATGGATTCACACACATATACATTCACATATATATACACACACACTAGAAATATATGTACATCCAGTAAAACAAAAGATATAGCCAGACAATCAATAAAAACCAGGTCTATACAAGTGAGCCACTTGTTTAGAATCATGGTAAGCTTAGAATCACTGTGTACAGTCAAGTAAAGCAGCTGGCCTAATTGTGTAAACCTAGTTCTCAGTTTTGCTGAAATTAAAAAGCAGAAGAAATATTTCCAATGACTGAAAGGACAAAAAATAAAGTAAACATTTTGGTGTCTAAATTTTTAGTCCCTGAAATAGTTAATGAACTAAGAGCACAGCTCAGCCGATTGTTTAGTATACTCAGAGTTTATTAAACTCAGGCTGCTAACCCTAAAGTTCCTCTTTGGCTAAGGGAAAAAATGTAAATCAACATTCACACTGTTATAATTTCTTTCATTCTAAAACCCAGTTCTTATTTGGGGATGTTAGAGAAGGTAGGCCTAGTCAATTATTTGCTCAGATATAGAGAGACTGCTTTTCTTTCAGAAATGTGCACTCAAGTTACCTGCACCATTTGCAGATGTACCCAGGTACTCTGTGTGCAACAATTTGAAGCTGACTCAGAGTGGCTCAGTGCAAAATACCAAAGTGACTAATCTCTTTGTAGAACTGAGGCTTTGCAACTTTGCTCTGAGTCATCATGACAACTCAAAGTGCCTAGACTTAGTACAGAAATAAACAGATTTAAACAGAGCACTCGGTTTCAAAACAAACATTACTTCTGGTCCTTCTGTCAGAATGACCTTGGTAACGCTATTTAACATCAAAGTGTCGCTGATATGCAGGGTAGTTTAAAGTCTCTAGAAGACTATCGAAGTGGAATCTGAGAAGTTAAGGGAAAATGAGGAAAGAAAGAATGAAAGAACGAAGGCAAAAATATTTTCTTACCCATTAAGAATGCCACATGTAAAGAGAGTGGGAGCAATCATTTGTCTAGTAGCAAGATTGGAACTGAAAGAATAAAACTGGAATTGGTGGCATTAGGATGTGTAGGGGAGAAGTAAGGGAGATCTTTAATAATTTGCCTGTTCTTGACATATTCTAGCCACCCTTAATTAGTCCTTCACATTCTAAGATCAAATAAAAAACTAAACAGTAACATTAATCCTACTTTATTCAGCAGATCTTTGTGTTAAAAATTTATGGTCCTCTATGCTGCTATCTTTAGGGTAAAGATTAGTACAAGTTGAGCTGGAATCTATTCTGAAATGGATGGTGGCTTCTGCCACCACCAAGTTATAGGAGCAGATCTTTCTTTCAGTGGCGCTAGCGCAGATTTGGAGAAGCAGACCTGAAGTCAATGATCTGCAAATTAAATAGGGAAATAATGAGGTACTCCTGATTTGCTCTTGTGTAAGTAAGAGTAGTATTTGGCCCTATATATTTATTTCAGGATCATAAAATACATTATAACCATTTTGAAGTCTTTACTAGAATGGGTCTGGGCATGTCTGTGCAGACAGACCCACGTTTTTATACCTGTAGTCGTACCTGTAGATAGCCAGTCACGATCTAGCTCTGACTCAGAAGCATTAATTCTGTGCTGTCGCAGAGCTAAGAAACCCTGTGTGGCATCCGAAAGCCATACAGGTATGTTAGCATGATAGTGTGCCCAGACTAAGAAGTCCAACCATTCAACAAGGTTGGTTAGCCTGTGCACTTTTTTTGTCCAAAGTTGGTTTACCTCAGCGTAACATAGAAGCAGCGTGAGTTCAGGTCTGCCAGCGTGTCTGTTTAGTAATGCCCAATATCCATATGCAAGGCATCTTCACTAGGGAACAAGTATTCCAGAACAGAAAAGAAACTTAATATAGAACTTATAAACATAAATTATGGGTATCTAAATTAATAGATTTAGTCATTAGATAATCAGCGGTAGCATTGAGTATATTATAGGGCTTGAGGTAATAATTTGGTTTATTACACATATACTACAACATCTCTGTAATTAAAATATATATATTTAGGTATTGAAAAAGATTTTTATAGAAATGGTATCTCATTTAGTGTCTCATTCCATATAGGTTGCAATTGCTGCAATAGTGAAAAAAGTAAACAAATCTAACAGAAGTCCAGAAATGAGCAATGCCGAATGTCTTGTTCTTTGAGTCACAAAACTAGCAAGAGGTAACATGTTAATGACTTTAACATTAAGAAAGCTAATAAGCATGTTAGTTTAAATGCTTTTGTGCTTGAGGTAGGATCATGTAATATCTCAGAAACTAAGCAGAGTTGGTCCTCGTCTGTACTTGAATGGGAGATGTGTAAGAAAAATTCATCGTATTACGAGAAAGGATGTCAGTGATTTAATAGGTTTCATCATTATAGCTGAGTCAGTACTGAAGTCATGCCTGCTATGGTGTTAAGGAAACATGCTACTGTTAGAATTGGATCCCAGATTCATTCGGTGGTTAGGCTTAAATTTGGATCCGTGGTCTGTGGCATTACATTTAGGAAAGCTTTTTGTCTTGAATTTACATCAGTATCCTCATGACAACAATAGAAAACGTGCAAAGTTTGACAATGGGATATAGTATTAAAGTAATATAAATATACTTTAGTTATTATTATTAATTGCTCGATACCTTTTCTTTTGTCTTCAGCATAAGTCAGTACGAGGATATGGTCATCATTACAGCTTCTCTGTCTTATTTCTTTGTTGCTCCCAAATTTTTTACTTGTAAAAAAAATTAAGAGGAAAATTGATGAAAGGAAAATGAAAAAAATTAAGTAAATGTTCGTTGTATCATCTATACAATACAAATGTAAGACCCAGAAATAACACTTCAAATGAACTGAAAATTAAGAATTGTAGAAAACTGAGATGGGAAGATAAAGATAAAAGGACAAAGTCTATTAATGGCAGGGCTAAAGAAAATTTGATGGCATTTGAACAGAATCAATCCAAAAATTGTTTGAAGTCTGTTAGTACCTTAGTTAATACTAGTACAAGAAAGACAGACCTTTTAATGAAGCGTATAGCCATTGCACTTTTGAAATTGCATTCTTTCTGAAATAAAATTCGCTCTCAGTCTGAGAATTAGAATGTGACGTAAAACTCACCTTTGTTGATACACAGTTTCAGAACCACATTGTAGTCCAGAAATTACTCTTGTTTTTATTAGATTGAATTTGATTTTTCTTGTTTTTCCAAAGCTTCTTTGAAATCCAGAGCATTTAATTTCTATTGATGGTTAGCTCTGTCATTGATGTAGCTATCAACCTAATCTTTCAAACAAAAAAAGACAGAGACAAATTTGGGACATAAATATCTTCAAGTAACGTTGAGATTGCTGAAGATAAAAGGGAAAGTAAATTTCTGAAACTTTGGAAAATAAAAATTGCATGGAAATTTTCAATATAAAAATCTTTTCCTCTATTCCTGTTTATTTTGCTCCTATTGATTAAGTCAAAAACCCTTTATCTTCATCCAGAAAACTCCTGTTCCTGCTCGGTTGAGAAACATATCCTCCACTGTTTCATCACATTTCTCTATCTTGAACTATCATTCCCTTCATAGGAAATCAAGGCAGATTCCTGAAAGAAGAGGTCATTAATATTTCTTTAAAGATAGTACTGTTTACATCCTCTACACAGTGTTTGCTACATTATCTGCTGTATTTCCTGTTGATGTGAGTAACTCAAAAGACTACGCATGTAATATAGTGTATAATTAACCATTTCTGGACTTGTTGTATTTTTAGTCCTTTGTAGTTGTTAGTGGGATAATGAAAACACTTTTTCAATCGTTGCCAGAGCAAATGCCTTATTATTGGATCCAAGAGACATTTTGCCATCCCAGTGTTTCTAGGTCTAAAAAGCACTCACCTCAGAGGAATTTCATCTTTTAATTATAAAAGACTCAGAATGTCTGTGATCTGGCAAAGCTGCTATCTCTGGAAATTAACCACACATTTATGAACCAGTGTTACACTTCTTAATAGAAGAGCCAAAAGAAACTATAATGTATAGTTACAAGGTCTGCAAACTAGTTTGTTTGTATGTGGCAATAAGATTTAAATGTCATTGATGAAGTTAATTAACATTATTATTGATCATAAATCTGAAGATGTAAAAAACAAAGCAGTGTTTCATAATATCTTCTGGGAATAGTATGACAAATATATCTGCAATCAGGTATCATTTCCTGACTCCTTAGGTGCTTTCTGGAAAGATAGTGTTTATAATGGGTTCTTGGATTATATTCACACTTAAATTGCTTAAACTATCTTTGCCTCTGCTTACTTATGTGGAAAAAAGAAAAACAGTGTTTTAAGAGAGGTTTTGATTTGTTTCCAAATTTTTGGAGTGAAGGAAGTTGCTATGTAGTAGAAGAAATGTTACTTTGATTGGGTGGGGTTTATTCATAGAAAATCTTATTTCTTCTATTTCATGGGAGAGCTGACAGAGATTAGTTTTCAAATGAATACCAGATAATATTCTGCAACAACATCATGTCATCATGATATTTTTAAAATAATTATGTGTTGGAGTAATGAATAAGTACAGATAACAAAGAAGATTGCTGAAAGCTGCTCACATTTGCATGGACAAAGCTAAAATACGTGTTTAATTGTATTCATCCTCAAAGTTCTTGTAAGCAAATATTACATTTCTTAGGTAAATATGCTTGATTTTTTTATCCAATTGTAAATTAAAAATCATATTTGTACTATTCACACAGTTAATAAAATACTCTCCTTTTTGTGTCTACAGTCCATTATAAAAATATATCCACTAGAGCTGCTGCTGAGTGAACTGACACTGAGTGGCACAAGCACTGCTATTTTGGGAGTGGGTGCAGCCTAAAATGGGAGGCTAGGGTGGAGTCATGTGCTTGTGCAAGGTAGTTAATTTTCCTTCTGCAAGCTATAGAAAGAGAATTCTATCTTACAGTTTTAAGAGCAAAAAGGGAGGCAAAGTTGTGCTTTCATTGCAAAAAAATTACTTACAGTATGTCAGAGAATATACGTGTACTTCATTCCCCTTTCTCTGAGACTAATTCTGTTCTTAGCTGCATAATAAATCTAGAGCAGCTTCACAGAAAGTAAGACCACTTAATAAAGATAGGAAAGGTTTTACAATTTATATTTATACTGAATTGCAATTTTTGTATCTTGAAATTTGGTGTTTCTGTCAGTTTGTCACCTGCCTTATCTCTGAACTTTGGTGCCTTCACCATACTATATGCTTTTTCTAGGATCATATTTGTGAAATGATTTCTTGATTAATGTTACAGGAAGTATTTCTGAATATTGTTTGACAAGCTACAACTGGTTAGGATATCAAAGAATTGAAAGCTGGTGATGTCTAAAGTTGCTTTGCTGAAACTCAGATATAAATTTGCTCAAAATTGAAGAACAGGTGACAAAGACTGTAACTTTTTGTTTCCCAGTACGGTAGGGAAAGCCTACCCTGTTGAGCCTCTGATAAGAACCGTATTTTCCACAAGCGTCTTCTAAAAGTTTTTACACCCATGGATGTTTATATGCAGTCTGAATTTGCTTGTCTAAATTCTCATGCAAAAAATTGGTGCAATTTATTTCCATAGCTGTTGATGATAAATTTTTGGGCTTGCTGTTAAATCTATAGAATGCTAAAATAATTGGTTATGACCTGTCTGTACAAACTGAAATGTTTGTGCATATGTAACAATCAATGCATGAAAAATATTAAGATGAAATTAGTGAAAGTAACATTTTTAAGAGGACTTAGGTATTTAGAATTATTAAAAGGAAAGATAGTAGAGTTTTTGGTAAGTGGCCTTCATTTTTCTGTGTTCCCATGTGTTTAGGATTTCATTTGAAGGGGATAAAGGATGCTAGAGCCTGCCTGTACAAGCAGAAGCAAGTAAGAGTGCCAAAGATGTAATACATTTCTCTAAATTTTAAAGCATCTAATAGAGCTATTCTTCTGGATTGCCAGAAGGGGCAAGAATTTGGCCCTTTGGCAGTGACTTTAATGAGAGAGACTCTCTTGTGTACATTACCTGACCGAAAGGTGGTATAGTGCACTGTTGAGTCAACACAACTGTTCTGGCTTGTTTTTTAAATATTTGCAGGGAGTTCACAGATGATTAGCTGACAACCAAGAATGAGACTCTAGAAATTTATTGTTTAAGAGAATCCTGGGCTTTTGACTCACACACAAGAACAAGGTTTTATAAGAATAACAGAGGGGCACTGAGTTCATGAGTCAACATATTGGGCTGGAATGCGGCCAGCTGTAGTCACGGAACAACAGTAGTGCGCTCCAGAAGTTGACTGCTTTCTGTGACTTTGTAAAATATTTCAGAATTTGCAAGAGCAATCAAATCTAGAAGAACAATTTCTTTAAAAAAAAAAAAAGTCTCTTTTTTGTTAACTAAAAACTGGACATGTACACCAAAGCAGCTCTTGTGTAATAATACATGTATCTATATGTGGCCCATCTCCACTAGCTGTATAACATGGAGATAAAGCTGTAAGAAAGATGCTCCGGAGAAGGGAAATAACAACAGATATTACAGGTTATATTGCTTCACAATTCGACAGAGCTGAGTAAGTATGCAGCTCACTCCCAAGACAGTCTAGAAGTCCCTTTTGCAGAGTATTTGAAATACCTACATTTTTGTTGCCGATCCAGTGATGTAGGTTTGATATGGAGCCACACTCAAACTGTTCACAAGTCGTGTGACTCGAGCTATATATATATGTTGGTAATAATGTCTTACAAACACAGACTTACAATGCTCGTGACTACAGTGGATTAGAGCAAAAGGCAAATGGATTCTTTTTTGTTGTTGTTAACCGCAATCCTTTTAGGGGCAAATCCTGCCCGGTCATTTGCTAGTTAAAGGTCCATAGTACACAGTTTAGTGTTAGTGATGCATATACTCCTAGACACAAATAATTTTATAAAAGATGGGAAAAAGTTCTGAATTGTGAAAATATGTTAACAATATGTAAAAATGCCATTGTAAGCTTTGAGGGTCAGTTTTTATTCAGGCAAAGCTGCAACTGAATGGTTTTCTAATCTTCTGTAGACAATAAATAGGAATAGTTAAAAGATCAACTAAAATCAATATAAACTAAACTGTAAACTAAACTAAGATCAATATAAATAATTAAACTAAACAGATAAAGAATCTTGATTTCTAATTTCCTTTTAGATACTGTGCAAATATGGACAAAGATAATTTTGAGAGGGTATGCAGGTGTCCTGTTAGGGAGATCCCATCTAATCTACTGTGGACGTGTAGAGACCATGGCATTTACACCTTATGAAGTGAACTTAATTCACAAAGATGCTATGCTCAGTTCAGACATGCTGATAGGATCAGTCCCTCCAAAATCTTTAAATGCATTTTATTACCAATTACTTTTCCAATAGTCCATCAGCTGTATCAAAGCACTATTTGCCTAAGAGTAAACTGAATAAGTAATTTATTGTCAGCTGATAGAAAAGATTGATATTTTAAATGCTGTATTTATCTTGCATTCAGTCACTGGAATGAAAAATTTTATATACTGGAATGTTTATAATTGACAAAATACAAAATATCCATATCTACTCTATGGGAAGAACCGGACTTTTGTTTTTGCAGAAAGAGGATACAAGTCCCCAATTACAATAATATACTATTGTCCCTCTTCCATCCTGTTGTCAAGTAATGATCATTTCCCTTTTCAAAGAAGTTAGTAACTTTAAAGATGTCATTTATCCTATTACAGAGGCAAACAGTGTTTACAATGAAAACCTTTAGGCTAAATTTAGTTGCAGATGGTTTTAGTTGTATTTTAATAACTACTTTTTGTAATTAACTGTAAACAGCACTGGTTTAGGTTAAGAAAATGTTATATATGTTTCTTGAAATACTTTTTCCTTTTTTCTTTGCTGAAGGTATATCTTTGCTTGTATCTAAACTGTTAACACTGTATATTTTCAGTTTTGAAAACTAAAATACTTTATAGATTTATTCATCATGAATTGAAATCACAAAGGAAGAAAGAAGTAATCCTGATAATTTTTATTTTCTTGCCTGTCTTTTCTAGAAATGGAAAATAACATTTATCTGTGAAATTATTACATTTCTAGAGCACGGGAATTCATCATTCTTGTTTTCTTTTACTTCCATGTCAATTTAGCAGCCACAGTAGGACTAAATAAAGTCAATCTTTTGATATATGAGGCCTAACATTTATTGAATAGTCAGTCACAATTCTTTGTTCTACATCAGCTGTGATTCTGTATTTCATGTTCTCCCATCTAAATGTTAACCAGGGTTAGTAATGTTTAGTTTTCAAGATTGAATGTGATTGAGTGCTTTCAGTCTGTGTGGCCAGACTACCAGGAGAAAAAAGATACACGCACCTGATAATACTAGATTGACTATTTTGCTTACAGTGATTTTTTTTTTTATCAGTATGTACAGAATGGAATATCTATTCACAAAGTAAGGTAGTTATAAATTCCAGAAGGAGAATGTGTCTATGGCTAAAATACTTGAGAAGAGTGTTTTCGTGAAGTTACTACACATCTGGATGAATAATACTTGTACCTACAATGTGCTGGAGCACTGCATAGAGCAAACAATGATTCATTCTCTTCTAATACACCTTTTCTTAAACAGGGTGATTCATATCAATACTTCCTTAGAGGAATGCACTGTGTTTTTATTTGTTACCAAAACTAGACTGCAAAACCCAACAGAAGATCTTTTCAGTTTCTCCTAAGACAGAGCTCTGTAGGAGTTTGTGTTGTTGTTGAATAGAACACACAAATGAAAGTTGACAAAAATTTAAGTGCAGGTCTGATGTAGATTCTTAGCTGACAGAAATGCCATTTGCTTTTTTCCAGTGAAGACATACTACTGAATCAAGGATAACAGATTCTGTGAGTTAGGCTTGAGAGAATGAAAAAAATCAAGACCATCTTACAAGTGCAGGCTGGGATTTAAGGAACAGAAGCACTAAGAACCTTTTGTTGATCTACCACAGCTGAAGTAACAATCGAATTGCTCAATGCCTCATCGCTAGTTGCTACAAGACAAAAATGCAGTGCACTCCAAGGGCTAGATGAGGCAGTGGGTCTGTGATTCCTTTCACTTTTAATCTAGAAATATGGTTTGTGGGAAAAACATACCTTGTATTCAGTTCTGTATCTAGATTTGAACAGCACCAGGTCCATAATCTCAGTTCATAGTGTACTTTTTTTTTTTTTTAATGTTCATCTTGCAGGCTTTTGGCAAGGTGTAATGCTCCTTTCAGTTATCTTTCCCAACTTGAGAGTAATTTTTGCTTTGAGCTATTATTGATGATTCTGCCCAGTAAGCAAATCCTTCTTCTACACATAATAAACTGTTGTTAACAAAAAAAAAGCACAAGATCACTCTAAAAATGAAGAAGCAAAGCTTATTTTAAAATACTGTTTTGCTGAATATGCATTTTGTCTCCTGTTTGTACTCCCAACTTTTCCCTATGCAATTCTCTACATATAATCATGGCGTGATATTAACCTTGGAAAGATGTGTTATGGGAAAGGAATCAGGAACAGAGGACTGAGAGTGCATAATTAGAAGAAGCATTTTTTCCCAAAAGAAGCCACTGGGATATCTGATCAAAAAAATAAATATGTATTTGTCAAGCAAGGCTAGCCTTCGGTTTCACAGGCTCGATGGCCAGAAGATTCTCTGTTGGTATAGCAGCAGAGATTGAGCAAGACCTTCTGCTTTTTAAGTACTGGAGTTGTAAGACACAAGCAAACAGTTTAATTTCTATAGCAGGAATTTGGTGATAGGATGTCAAAATTTTTAGGCTATTCCATGACACAAAAGAGATCGGGAATGTGAGGGCAGGGACGCTAACATTTTTTGGCACAAGCTAACAGTAAATAAGTTTAGCTGTAACATTAGGCTGCCCCTCAGCTGGTACACATCACAGCTTGGCTTTTCTTAAAAAAGCAGTTGGTAGTCTCAGTGGAGATGCCTAACACTGGGTGGATTTAAAGCCTTGGTCTGCCTTCTTGCCTACAGAAATATTTCCCCTGAAGGACCTTAGGGTGTATTAGAAAGGTGACCTGAGAAGCTAACATGGTTGTTATGCTTGCCATGCCTGATCTGCGAGTAAAGAGAGGGTCTCAAGGATGTTTACATGGTGCTGTGCAGTGCAGAGGGAGCTCAGGTCCTGAAAGCAGTATAGCTGCATTAACAGAGCACTTTGCTCAGACTTACAAGGTCAACAGCCTTTACAAAATAGCTATACAGCTACTTTGCCCAACATGGTGCTGTGTAAACATTCCCTATAGCCTCCAGTTCAAGTATAGCTTAGGTAGAGGCAGGTATTTCTGCAGTGCCCTACATTGTACTGTGGGCAAATCTTTGGTTTCAGAAAATCGTAATTAAGTATTAATATGTTGTTATTAGATAAAATAATGTGATAGTTCCATTGTAAACTGCCTGGCATTCCTGAGTTATTGTTATAATGGATGATTTGAGTCATCTTAAACAAGGGTAGGGTTCTATTTGGTAGAGTAAATTGCCTAACTGAATTCCCTGACACCCCAGCTAGACTGCTTTTGGCACCTGAACTAACCCTATAAGACAGGTTTGAGTATTTCCATGATATATTTCAGCCTGCAGCTCACAGATACCCTATCCTTTTGATGCCACTCTGGTTTTATTAAACTACATGCCTTGTAACTGGGCAAAATAGGATAATAAAACATATAGAAAATATTCTAATTAACTGATGCATGTTCATGTTAAGCTTTTTCGAAGATTTTTTTTGTGAATTCTCTTACCCTGAATGACTTCCTGCACTCTGTCTTCATTAGCTAGAATTGCTTTTTGTAAACTAATATGGCATTTTGGAAGTTCTCTAATCAGCCACCTAACATTCAAGCGCAATGTACTGATTTATGCAAGATCCCAGCTGCTAACTGATGTGCAATAGTTATGGCTAAATGAAAGTCTGTCTTGGAAATCTGTCTTTGTGATATGCAAGAGAAAGTATGCATAATGTTTCCCTCTCTTAGGATAATAATCCTACTATTTTGAAAACTGTACCAGGCAAATTAATAGAAACTACTTAAGGAATGGAGTAAGTTCACACAGTAATAAATATTATATATTCAGGAAAAGTCAACTCAACTTTTGTCACAATTGGAATCTTTAAAGAAGTCACTGAGCAGGTGAATGAGAAAATAACAGTTGATACAGTCTACTTTTATTTGTAAAAGCCAATTTAAAAAATTGCAGGTGTCAAAGGCTCCCATAGAATTTAAACTGTCAGAGGTTAAGAGGGAAGATCCTCATTTGGGTGAATAAATGGTTAAAGGATAGAGGAAGAATTAACGGTCAGTTTTCACAGTGGGTTTTGTAGCTGTAAGAGTATGTAGCTCCGTGCAGTCTAGCCACCTGATTATTTATTCAGTTTTTTGAGCAGGTTTCACATATTTGTGAAAGACAAGGCCTTTCCGAGATTTCAGTTTCTTGGGCTGGGGGGAATTAGACTAGAATTTGGAAAAGAAGTACTACTCAAACTTTCCATCTGTAGATCCACATAGGAAAACTGGCTCAAGCTGTTGCAGTAATAGTAATTAAAGTATAGTAAATGAGAGAACTTCAGTTAATCCTATTTTTTTTCCTTCATTTCTCATGTTTCATGTTTATGAAGCGCATTAGGTCAGGCCAGTGTGATAGGAGATTCAAAAATTCAGCAACAGAAAAGCGACTGAGAGTCAAATTTTAGCCTTACTATAACTGTGATTTAAGAACATACATAAACATGAATATAATTTTTAGTTGTGGATTGAATCAGTGTACTAGACCACTTTTTCACAGAAACAGGATGAAGAATTGCAAGCACAGGAGGAGAATGTATCTTCTTCTTTATTTGTACTACTATGGTAAGAGTCTCAATGAATAGTGTATAGTATAATATCAAAGGAATACAAATTAATAATACCTTTATTAAACAATATTTGAGATCAAAAGAAAGTCATAATATTTTAAAGACCAACATTCCATCAAAAATAGCTGATACAGGTTTCTGTTACTGTTTCCAAAATAAAAATGGTAGTGATTACATATTGATTGATTTCGAATCCCACTTCCACAATAGGAGAATTTTGACTAACTAAATTCCTAAATTTATTGCAAGGATTCAAAAAAACACTAGTTGTATTTTAATATTCAGTTGCCTTAGGGATTCAGAAAATGTATCAAAATAGAGGAGGTAATCCATGGAGATAGGGAAATTGGTAAGCAGCCAGCTCCCGTACTAACACAAGTGGATACAAATAAACAAACGATGTAAGCAGTGAGTGGCAAGCCAGCTTATGCTGGTGCCATACAACTAGACTACAGAAGCATGACATAAATGAAATTTTTAAAAAATCCAAAAAGCTGGCTGGCTAACCAATGTATGTTCTGTCTCCTGTGTTTTCCAACATCTTTTCACAGTTCATTTACTCATTAATGTAAAAATAATGGGATATAGAAGATGGTGCATGATTAAAATATTATTGGCATTCATACAGTGGTATTCTTTACTGAATGGCCTACTGAGGCTTTTGCTGTTTCAAAAGTCTGCTTAGGAAGCAAAACCATCCTGATTTAAATTTTTATTCTTTCCTGGATACTGTGGGTTATAGCTGCAATTGTGTGAATTGATCTAGTTCTGATTTTTTTTAAGAATTTACTCTCGTTGGTATGAACACAGCACATCTTTGGGAGAGAAATCTAGATAGCTGTAAGCCTGCTAGAGCTAAATCAATAGTTCCCCATGCATTTTGACATATCCTCTTCTGAAGTGTAATATATGACATATCAATAGTAACACTGATGGATTACTTTCCAAAGCATTTTAACAATTTTCATCTTCCATTTTATAGTTTTGTCATCACATTTTCTAACATTAAAAACTAGATCATTTTTGCAGGTCATCAATTTATTTCTATGCCATTCTACTCATTCATACTTAATATTCAGACTTCAAGTATTGGTTTTGCTTGTGTGATCTGAAAGCGATGTTGAAATTAATCTGATCTGAAAAGAAAAAAAGCGTTTCTCCAACATTTACGTCAGTATCTTTAAGTGCATTACTAAGCCAAATGGTTAAGACTAAGGCATTTCTTACTGTACAAGAACTTACAAAACAATCCATGCAGTGCTAATTTACAGCCAAAATACTACTTTACATTTATTGAATATTTTACAGAAAAAAGAAATCCTTCAAATGTACAAAATGTTTCAAAAGGTGTTTTCACTCATAAGCAGGCCGAGAGAAGCACCCGAAGCATGTGTTACTAGATATTTGTGCTTTCCTTCCAGTACCACAGGTAGAGTTAGGTTATCCCTGGCAGCAGGGCAATATAGCATTTGCTATTCAACCATTATCATCCCAAAGCTAGATGTGTGCTCATTAAAGATGATTCAAATTCATTACTTTGTGGCCATTCTTTTCAGACTGCAGGCGGCTGTTCAGTGTGGTAGTGTGTCTGCGTGTGGGAGAGGTGAAGTCAGGAGGCGGAAGAGGGAGTTATGTGATTTCCCTTTAACTTCAGCATTGTAAACAGAGCTTGGTTCTGCATACTGATTGCAGCAGGCAGCCAATGTCAACACTGACATTTTCAATCTCTTTCTTTTATGTCACATTAGTGGAAAGTGACCTGTTGTGTTTGTGGAAGCTCTGGAATCCCGCAGGAGAAGGATCACTCAGCACCGTGGCAGTCTGCCAAGTACAACTTGTTCTGAAACACAGTGGTGCTGAGAAGTTGTATTATCAACTGAAACGCAATGTCGGCTTAGCAGGAGATAGGTTAGACTGTTGATTAGCTGAGTTGTTATGACCAGCTTACCCTCCGGGGTACATTGCACCTCTGCTGCCTGGCTCTTCCCTTTTTCTTCTCCTTTCAACTTACGTGTTCTCTCGTACTCTTCTTGGAGGTGGCCACTACAGAGTTCAAAATTACGTCCTGTTCTAGCACTGTCCTGTATTCAGCATCTGTTGTGTACACTGGGAATGGAGGGCCTTCATTTATGAGGAATAGTTTCCTAAACTTCTAAATTGTTCAGAAGTTATATATTTTGTTCCAGTGATAACAAATGCTAAAAGCGTAAAAGATACTCATTTAAGTTCTAATTTTATTTCTGATATCCTATTTCTTTGGCCTGTTTTATGAAGGCAGAAGTCCTAAAATCATATCATACTCTAATAAGAATATGATAATAAATCCATCTAATCAATCAAGAATAATAAAATAGTTTAGCCAGTAGGAAAGGGAAGTAGCTTAAGTAAGTGTCTTGCAGATGGAAAAGACATATTGTGTGCTAAAAATACAAATGTGTTTGTATTGTTCCAAGAATTCCTGATTAACAAGAACAAACTGAGAGCAGACTAGGATTTACATCAGGAGGTCTTAACTTGAGTACTAGTACTCAAGGAGGAAGGAGTACTTCAACCCACCAAAAAAAAGTGCTTACTGCAGAAAGATGATATAAAACAAATTGTCAGGCAGATCAGAGTCATCTGATCTTTGTTCAAAGCTCCTAACATCTAAAACTTCTCATGGGCTTACTTTTATCTCCAGTCCTCAAATCTATGACTATACTTTGTAGAAAAAAAACTGGACTGTGTATGCAGAACATAGACGTTTATCACAGGGTGGGCAGTGAGACTCTTGCACCCAGTACTTCCCTGCTGCATGGGAACCACAGAAAATGGTGGCAGTGTGGAAAAGCGTAAACCCTTTCTATATGATTGCGCTGGGAGTCTGAGCAATATAGAGCTTGGCAGGCTTCACTAGCGGGAGGGTGGAGCTTACCCTGCTTTCCCATGTCCCTGCTGGGAAGAGTTTGTGACTTACAAAACCCGCTGATGGGCCCTCATCGTCCTCTGCAGTCTCTGATGCTGCAAGACCAAGGCACCAGTGAGCTGAACACATAGAAGGGAAAGATGGCAGCTGTGGCAGAGGGCAGCGGCAAAGAGTGTATGTTGATACTGTGTCTACGTGTAAAATAAATGAGTAAATACACTAGAATAAATTGGGTAAGGTAAGCAGATGGCTAAAAAATCTGGAGTTGAACAAATTATATTGGAATTCAATATAAAATAAAAGTAGTGAACGTGTGGAGTAGACTTTCAGAGGAAATAGAATGAGTATTTGTGTAATATGCAAATAACTATGATTTATACTCATTTATGCATAATATAACCTTCAGGGCCCAGACAGAAGAGAAGAAAGGCCTAATCTGAAAAGAATGAGGCAGGTTGGTATGTCATTTTAAGGAAGAACTGATGGCCTCAGAATTGTTGGAAACAATTTTTACAGATTTTCGTTGAATGTCTGACTTAAAGCCTATGGAAATTCACATCACACGACATCCTTGTCTCTAATTTAGAGAGACATGGATTTGATGGATGGACCACTCGGTAGATAAGGAATTGGCTGGATGATCGCACTCAAAGAGTTGCGGTCAACGGCTCAATGTCCAAGTGGAGACCAGTGACAAGTGGTGTTCCTTAGGGGTCGGTATTGGGACCGGCGCTGTTTAACATCTTTGTCGGTGACATGGACAGCAGGATCAAGTGCACCCTCAGCAAGTTCGCTGACAACACCGAGCTGTGTGGTGCAGTCCACACGCTGGAGGGAAGGGATGCCATCCAGAGGGACCTTGACAGGCTTGAGAGGTGGGCCCATGCGAACCTCATGAAGTTCAAGAAGGCCAAGTGCAAGGTCCTGCACATGGGTCAGGGCAACCCCACATACAAATACAGACTGGGCAATGAGTGGATTGAGAGCAGCCCTGCAGAGAAGGACTTGGGGTGTTGGTTGATGCAAAGCTCAACATGACTCAGCAATGTGTGCTTGCAGCCCAGAAAGCCAACCGTCTCCTGGGCTGTATCAGAAGAATCATGACCAGCAGGTTGAGGGAGGTGATTCTGCCCCTCTACTCCACTCTGGTGAGACCCCACCTGGAGTACTGCATTCAGCTCTGGGGCCCCCAACATAAGAAGGACATGGACCTATTGGAGCGAGTCCAGAGTAGGGCCACGAAGATGATCAGAGGGCTGGAGCTCCTCTCCTATGACAACAGGCTGAGAGAGCTGGGGTTGGTCAGCTTGGAGAAGAGAAGGATCTCGGGAGACCTTATAGCAGCCTCCCAGTACCTAAAGGGGCCTACAAGAAATCTAGAGGGACATTTTACAAGGCCATGTAGTGATAGGACAAGGGGTAATGGCTTTAAACTGAAAGAGGGTAGATTTAGATGAGATGTAAGGAAGAAGTTCTTCACTGTGAGGGTGGTGAGGCACTGGAAGAGGTTGCCCAGAGATGTTGTGGACGCTCCCTCCCTAGAAGTGTTCAAGGCCAGGCTGGATGGGGCTTTGAGCAACCTGGTCTAGTGGAAGGTGTCCCTGCCCGTGGCAGGGGGGTTGGAACTAGATGATCTTTAAGGTCCCTTCCAACCCAAACCATTCTATGATTCTGTGAGTCTATGAGTTTTTTCACTGACTAAGCTAAGCATCATATAGTACTGTTTGTTCACATTAGTGGCAAATACTAGCTCATGAGCTATAGGTTTCACTTTAAAAAATACCTTTGCATTGTTCAATTCTTTAATACTTTCTTAAATGAGGCAGTAAAAATGATGAAAAGAAGCTGGTAAGCTTTAAGCAACGTTAGCATATTTTTCGTACTGCAATTGCATACAGTCTCTGTATGTCATGTTATTATATGGATATGGTACATTCTCTGCTGGAGATATCTTTTTGAGGATGAACATGTCTTGTTAATATGAGGAATATTGTCAATGATAGAAAGAATATCAAAATAATAATTTTAAAGATTATCATAATTGTTGCATCCTGATCTGAGTCCTAAATATTTACTTGTATCTGCACATTACTTTATAAAGGCAGGTAATTTGCAGTGTTGGAAACTTCAAAGAATACTAAAGAAGAAAGATGATAATAGACATTTTTAAAAAGAACTAAGCAGCAGAGCAACTGCAGCTGTCAAAGGCTGCAGGATTACAAAATTTGTTGTTTAAATTCAAGGACAACAAGTGCAATAAGGAAACAAACATATAGAACACTGAAATAGTAAAAATGTTACGCTTTATTATTTTTGACCTACCGTGCAGTTTTTAACAGGCCACATAAAGTCTGCAGAACCTGCAGCACTAAAGACTATTTTGTAAGGCACATTGTAAATGGGTTGAACTTTGATTTTTCAGGGGACCTGTGGCTAGATATTACTTGTTAAAATCTCAAGCAAAGACATTGTATTCATTTGAGATTGTAAAGGTATATTTATTTTGTAGCTTTAAAATGTTGGCCTAATGTGCCCTGCTGAAAACTGAAAGCAGTGAACACATCTTTTGCAAGTGCTTTGTTCCACACTTACCAGAAATCTTATAACAACAATGCTGTGATTTTGTATGTGTAAACACAATGGAAAATGCAGTATTAATAAAGAACCATTTCAATTTAAAATTTTAAAGAATACATTATGAAATACAGTGTGGACTAAATGAGAATATAAATTATATATCAGAATTCATTTTTATTTTCAAAATAGCAATTAAAATCAAACAATAAAATACAAAACTAAATCTAGCAAGCATGAATCCATTGTGTTTGCAGTAAGTATGAGCTGACTCTGACAAAGTTTTAGTGAAGAATGGAATGTACAGGCAACCTTGAATTCTTTAGTTTCATTTAGTTTCATTTGGTGGTGTCATGGGTTTAGTGCATTAATTGTAGTCTTCTGTTGTGACTTACCCCAGCCAGCGACTAAGCACCACACAGCTGCTCCCCCCTCCCAGTGGGGTGGGGAGGAGGATTGGGGAAAAAAAGTACAACTCATGGGTTGAGATAAAAGCAGTTTAATAACTAAAGTAAAATAAAATATAATACTAACTAATAATAGTAAAAAATATAATGATAATAGTAGTAATAATTGTAATGAAAAGGAATATAACCAAAAAAAAAGAGAGAAGTAACACCCAAGAAAAGACAAGTGATGCACAATGCAATTGCTCACCACCTGCTGACCGATGCCCAAGCAGTGATCCGCCCCTCCGGGCCAACTCCCCCCAGTTTGTATACTGGGCGTGACATTCTATGGCATGGAATATCCCTTTGGCTAGTTCAGGTCAGCTGTCCTGGCCATGCTCCTTCCCAGCTTCTTGTGCACCTGCTTGCTGGCAGAGCGTGGGAAACTGAAAAATCCTTAACTTAGTTGTTGCTAAGTAGCACTTATCCTAAAACATCAGTGTGTTATCAACATTATTCTCACACTACATCCAAAACACAGCACTGTACCAGCTACTAAGAAGAAAATTAACTCTATCTATCTCAGCCGAAACCAGGACATCTTCTTAAATCATTGGAATGAGAATTTCTCTCAATCTTCCATAAAGTGTAATGCACCTCACTTTGGGGTGAAGAGGGAATGTCTGTATAGCTCAAACACATGCACCCAGGATCATGTGCACAGAATCAGACCGGGCGAGGGGTTTCTGGAAAATGAAGTTTGAGCAAAAGGAGCACTCATCAGGTCTGATTCTGCAGCCACACCCAGCATGGAACTTTCCGTGAAGTCACGCGCATTTTTATGAGATTTCTTGCCCTACTTTTGCAGACTCCAGAGACCTAGAGAAGCATCCAAACTTGCATGTGTTTGGATGAACTAAACCGTTTAATTTCTTAAGGACTCAGACTAGAGGAACGGGATATTTCTGAATTATGGGAAGCTTAGGTCTAAATTCAAATGCTTATGGAACATTGAGTTATATCATGTGTGAATAAAAAAATGCCTGTGATAGTGTCCTTAAAGCCAAATTCCCTCATGATCTTAGTCTTAAATTTTGATTGCCCTTGGGGAGTCATAAAGACACACTGTTGGTAAACTAAGGGATGTCTTCAGAAACACCCAGATTTACAGAGTCCTCCAGTATGTCCTTGCAGACTTTCATGGTGATGATCAGCGATGTCTCTGCTGCCTGTATCGCATATTCCACCGAGCAGCCTGCATTATCGCACCATCTTGCCAAAACCCCTTGTGTTGTACTGTGTACGGTCTGGCAGTTACTGAGGTGACATTTGGAAACAATGTTGATATAATCCAAGACTCTAGCCAAAGCCCATAGAAATTATTGTATTTTGGGTTAAGCTTGAAACCATTTTGTGTTTTAGTTTCCAACCTGTAAAATGGAAAAAATACCACCTTTCTTCCAGATTTCCTTCTGTCCTTTTTAGATGGTATGTTTTCTTGGGCAGGTATATTTGTCAAATATTATCTAGTATATTAAGTACATAGTACCTATGAAGATTTGAATTCCAAAATCAGTTAGGTCTAGACTCTATGGTAATAAAAAATGATTTTACCAGAAGTAACTTGTAATGTATTTACAAGCTTTGTGTCTCTGTTCAGTCAAATACCAAGTTTCAACTCAAACTTTGAGAGTGGTCATAACTGTACTGTGCGATTACTGCACCCACTGTGATGTGCTTATCAGCAATCTTCATTGCAGTTATGTGTACTTGCTTTATTTTTTTAACTGTCTCTTTGATCTTTCTCCAAGCTTGCAGTTCTGTGACCATTTCTGTTTTTATACCCAAGAGCAAAAGCTAAATAGGAGGAATATGATTAAGGATTTAGCATAAACCTGTTAGATACTGTGTCATTAAAAGCAAAAAGCACTTCCTGTGAATCAGAACATTTACGCTATTAAAATGGATAAAAGTACAATAGAATTCACAGATTTACTTAACATTTTTAAAAGAAAAAAAATCCAGTTTTCTGTAGAGATAATGCCATGGGAACTAAAGAAGAGGCATTTTGTCTTGTTAATCACAGATGTTACTATACAAATTCTTACATCTAATCCACTTGGTACAAAACTGTATTATAATGATTGAATGCTAAAAGCTTTGTTTAAATAACAACAGGGTCATCTTGCAAGCTGGTACTCTCCCATCTCACAGATGAAAAAGACAGAAATTGAAGTGTAGAAGCACAGCTCTTATTTGCAAAAAAGGTAGATTTTCAAAATGGATTAAATATATGAGACCCCATCAGCATCATGTTCCTCCAGCTTCCTGCCATTGGTACTGCGATCTGTCATGGCATTACTCCGGTTTCGTTGGGAATCACCTCTGTTGAGATCTTGACCTGTTAACTGTGCTATGCTGGCTTCATGCTGATACTCATTAACTGAATCTAAATCTTTCCACCTTGCCAATATGATGTTTAATTCATTACGGCCACACTGATACAGTGGAGGTAGCAGTCTTCTTACATATGCACAACTTCATAGCTAGGCTTGTTTATGTTGTAAATTAGTAATTAAACTTAATTGAATTTCTGAATGATCAACCCTTCAAAATTGAGCCTCTAACTACCTATAGTTGCTCTTAATTCGAAACGTTGGCATATAAATTTAGACATCTCCCTCACCGTTTTTTTCTAAAAATACATTGCCATAAATCACTTTACCAGTCTGTCAAATGAAGGACTACAATACTTATCTTTTTTCAGCCCAAGCATAATTTGGGAAGCTTCACTAACACTCCACAGTGTTCTTTGTATGACAGGTTTTTATTAGAGGTAAAAGCCTAAAGAAAGAGTTAAGGACGAAACTCTGAGTGATTAAAAAAGCACCTTCATGTGGAAAGGACTGTAAATAAAGTGAGGGCATAAATGAACTTACTCTCATTCCAGTCTTTTAGCTGCAAGGGGCCTCGAGCATACCACATGCTTTTTCACTTTTAGAGGCCCTCTACATAATACAAATTAAAACCAAGGCATGCCTTTTCTTAGAACCTCTGCCAGGCATTTTATTTTCATAGCTGTCAACTTTAAAATCATGCTTTCCTCTTACTGATGTTTTGATGGAGGTGGAAGAAAAGAGTGTGCAAGTGAACTCTGATTACTTGAATGAAAAGTGTTAGTCATTTGGACCATTTTCTTTCTGTCCTGCAGGTTCCTGGCTGACCCTTTTACATGGAGGTGGGGGTGGGGAACAACATCAGTCTAGACAGAAGAGGCCAACAACTAGTTGTCCACTCAGGTTTCAGATTATAAGTGAATAGTGTTCAATTTCTCACAGATGTTTGGCAGCCGCTGTGCTTTCACTCTAATCGCAAGCAGGATTTCTTCTGCCTGAAGAATGCAGTGACCAATAGACATACATAGACTCATAGAATAGTGATTCCATCTGCTGTGGTTTAGATTTATCAACTAGAAAACAGTAAGTTTTTAAAAGTGAGATCACTAGGATTATAGTCTTACTAAATACATTAAATTATTCAGACCTGGCACATCTTCTTTTAAAGTTTGGGGGGTTGAATGTTTGTTTCATGTAGAATGATACCTGTCAGTTGATTTGGTCCAGGGATTAATTTAGTCCTTTAAATCTAAAGTCAGACTGTATCTGTAAAGGCTCTTCAAGGATTAGGAAAAACATAGAGTTAAAAACTGTATGTATGCCCAGCCTACAAATAAAGGAATGTTTTAGTTTTCCCTATGCCACCTTATTTAAAAAATGATAATCTAAAAACTGAGGCATTAAATACAACACTCTTAATTTCTCTTTGGACACTCAGAGAGCTTCACAGTTGCCAGTTACCATGTCACATTACCAAAAATGTTGTAACTCAAGTTTAAAAGCACATCTCTTTTTCCCCTGTGTTAAAGAAGAATCTAACTTAACAGCTAGGTGTTTAAAGGCTTTGATCTAGTCTGAACACAGGCAAAGGTCCAGGTTGTCTCCATCTTCTCCCAAATTATAAATAAATTCACTTAATGTTAACTGAAGTGAAAAAAGGAAAGATAATACAGGTTGAACATTTTTGACTAAGTGTCAAAATATCATAGAATTTGCACAGTAGGGTGGTCAACAAAAAATGATGCCAGAATGATGACAGCAAAAGCAGTCCAGTGGCAAACAGGGTTGTATATAAAAAGAATATTGCAAATTAAGCCTAGGATAAAGAAGTTTTACTCTCTATGTAACTACAAGCTGATACTCTTCTGTTGCTGAGCATCCCGATGGCTCGTTATAGTTGTTTATTTAGTTTATACTTCAAAATATACAACGACAAAATTATAAGAAGCATATTACTCCTGTAAGGTTATCCCAAATGTGAAAGAACCCAACCATCAAAACCCCATTGTGGCCCTTAACAGGGATTCTGTTCTAAGAGATTTATTGGGCAATGCAAACAGAAACATTGTGCTTCAAAAAGGAAACAGAAAATGTAGGCTGAATAGCAGGAAGAGCTTTGTGACAGAGAGACCTATTAGATTGTGAAACAGTGTCCCAGAATAAGTGCTGGAAACAAAATCACTTGGAACATTCAGGAACTGATGAACAAAGTCTACTGGAAATACAAGGAAGGGAACCATCATGCCTTACCAGAGCAAACAACTGCTTCTCTCTTAAATTATCAGGGACTATCATTTATTACTCTGTACAGGAGATATCACAGTATGTATAGCTGAAGTTTCTAGATACTATCACAATTCAAATAACATTAAAATAATACTGTCTCACTAACACTTGGAAATGAAAACTAGTGTAAGATATTCAAAGAAACTCAAAAAACTGCTATTCACGGTCGGGGTACATACAGAATAAGAGCAGGTCAATAAGGCATAAAACCAAGTAAATGTCTTAGCCTAACTTCTCTCTATCCATCATTGTTTGAAAATGTTTGCATTGTAACAGAAAAGAGGAGAGATTGATTTAAAGAAGGAGGGTGATTGTGTTACTTCGAATGACTTTTCTAAATTTTAGAGGATATTCTGAAAGGACAGAAATATCTGAGGAGGATGTGGGTGAGTGGATGCAAAGGACTGATTGGAATTGGAAGAATACTTAAAAAAAACCCAGCACTTATAAAATCAGTTTCCCATACTTACCTATCTGTGATTTGTCAACAAAGGAACAAAAACTTGTCTGCTGAACTAAGTTTCTGGGAACACCACTCAGAATACACATTTGGAATGGCAAATGCTTAAAGAATTATTCAAACAACAGACTAAGAAATATTGTGCTGGAAATTTGTAAATTTTCTTGCATAATTTTCAATTATTTAAGTCAAGGAAAATCACAGCCTCCACGAGTTTTCAAGCTGCATACAGACAGAAATCATTAAATAAGCAATTTCTGATGTGTACAGTTGTTCTATTTTCCAACTTTTACATTTATGCTTCTGAGACTGGGAATGCCATACATTCCTAGCCAACACGTGGCTGGAAAGGCAACACGTCCAGTTCATTTGGAGCTGTGTGGGTCTTCTGTAGCTTTCAGCTCTAAGCAGGACTTCCAGAAATGAGAAGAATGGTCCCAGTATACGAAGTTAAGTTTTGGAAAAGAACTAAATTATCAAGAAGTTTCTAGCAAAGAGAGGCAAATGATACAAGGGCATCTAGGAGTCCATTTACAATTTTAGATGCTATTTGAGATAAGGCATATCATAAGTTACATTAAAAAATAACGGGAGGAATGAGGATGTATTTTGAGGAAAGAAAACCCCAGGTTCAGAGAATCTAGTGAACTTGCTTTTGAGCTAAGTCTCTTCAGTTTCATAACTTTTATCAGGGGTCTGATCCCATTCCCATACAGTACAGTACAATGTTAAAATGCTGGCTAACTTCATAAAAGGAGAGGCAATCTAATGGTTTTGATTTAATGCTTGATTTAATGTTTGATTAAATGAATACGGCAGGATATATACATTAAGGAGTGGTATAAAGTTAACTTTCTAAATCTGTATTTTTGAAAGTATATAAATTTGCATTTAGCCAGTTGCGATCTGCATTATCCTTCTGCCGCTGAATTCACACAGCTATGACTTGTTTGAAGACTGTCTCTGATGCCTAACAGCAGTGGCTTTCAAAAACCACAGGTGTTCACTGGTAGATGAGCAGATATTGTGTGGAGTTGGAGGGCACAGAGAATGCTAAATCATCTTTCTCAGAAGTGCTGACTTTTGGGATTATGCATACTTTTAGAATTGATGTCAAAATAACATCCTGTGAAGTGACAGTTTTGTAACACAGAGGAGCAAAACAAAAACAAAAAAATGTCTCCTAATGCTGTAAGATCAAGAGTCAGTTTCAAACATATGGTGATGTTCATTCATCTTCTATAATCTATGTATTTACTGTATGTTATATTTAAATTGACAAGTATAAAAGCAAGGGCAAAGAACTTGGTAGGTAAAATTTTACTGTGAAGTCTAAACAACAAACATACAGCTTCAGGCATGGAAGTTTGATTCTTTCTTTAAAGGGTGTCTTTCCAGTTCTAATAGAAAATCACAAGCTATCTATAAATATCAGATCGTAATAATTATCATAATAATCAATATAGACAGAAATTGATATTTCTTCTATAAACTTCTAAAATTTCCAAAGAAAGGCTCTGATTCTCTAGAAAATTATATAGTTTTTTTAGACAAGGAACGTTCCTATAGAACATTTTTCTGTTTCTGTAAAACCTGTGGGTTTTTTGGTTTATGCTACATTTTTTAGGCCTTTTCTGCAAAGGTCCAACTTTTGCTGCTATCCACAAGAGAAGCAAATACTTTATTCTATACTCTTTTGGTATTATTCCTTAATGGACCAATTTGGGGAAATCTCTCTGTCCCATTTGAAAGTTATAGATCTCTTCCTTTGCAGTAAAATTTTCATTAGATTATTATCATTGCTTCTTACTGAACTTTCTCCACTCTGAAAAACCAAGGCAGATAGGTCAACAGAGCTTTCTTAAGGCCATCGATTGATCCAGGCAGGATTAGAAACATGAAATTCCTGGCTTTTGCTACTGTACCCAGACCACTAGACCACATAGTTTTATGTCACGGAAAATTAAATCCAATTACTTTGCAAGATTTCTTCATGTGTTGCTTCTCTTACCCTGTTTGCATTGCTTTTTTGCTGTGGTAAAGATACAAGATTCAGACTTTAGAGTTAAAACTCAGCTTTTAATGAATCTGAAAACTAACATCTTTTGAAGAATAATACTTTTAATACCCCCAATATTCAGATTACTTCCAGATCAATCAGCATTTCAGCATGGGATGATATTGTTTTCTTCTGGCAGTAAGTAGCCCACATTATGACTTCACCTCTTAAATTTCCTCAAGAGGTTGGTTTTCACTAGAAGTGCAGTTTTTCCAAGCCATATTCAACTTAACTGTATCATAATTTAGGGATTTAATTTGTTCCATATTCTTGCAACTGCCGCTCTCAGCAATTGAATGGATGGCACTATTTTTTTGAAGCTTGGGAGCATAGAATTTGTTTGCTTAGGCTTTTATAGAATTTAAGAAATCAAAAAAACAAATAATGAATCCACTTCTATATAAGTGCTTATGTATATGTGTGGAAGTACCTACATACATATGTATATATATGTATATAAGTACTTATATATGTGTGTATTTTTTCTTCGAAAGTAACCTGGTTAATTTTTTATATTGTATTTGTATTATCATGCAGATACTGCCCCTAAGGAAAAGCCATTGCATGAAAATAATTTCTTGTGTAATATGACACAGGCATAGGCAGCCTATTCCACCCTTCCCGTAATAGTTTTCTGGCAGGAAACATGCCACAGGTTTTCTAAGACAATCATAGATATGCCCAGAGCTCTGCAATGTCTCAGTAGTTGTTGGAGCAGGGATGGTGAGTAACCACGAAGGATATAATGGTAGTTATACATTTGTATACACTGCATACACTGTGCTTTGATCCAAACGTAGCTAAGAAAGAATTCAGAGGATGGGTGGAGGTGGACATGAGGGAAGGTGAAGTATCTGGGGAGAGGAAAAGAGGAGCAGAGGGCTGGAAAATGGTAAGAACAAGGAGGCTGGAGGATGGAGTACAAAAATTTAAGAGAACTTAGAGGAGAAAGGGGGGAATGTACCAACAGGAACGTAGGAAGGGCTGGAGAGGGACCTTGGGGTTATTTCATCCTGAGGAAGGTGCGTAGTAAGCTGCACGAAGTAGCTGCCAAGTTGGGCACATGTCTCGGGGTGGGTAGCCAGCACCAGCTAATGGCTTCACTGATGCTGCTGCAACTGAAGCTGAGAGATCCAAAGGAGAAAGGCAGTGAAAAAGCCCCGTTGTATCACCCTTGCGTTCCAGGCTAATGAACTATGATATGATAATGGACTGTGTCATGCCCATGTGAAGAGAGTTCACTCCTCAATAAAATACATCCATTTCTGGAGAGGAAACATGAAATTCAGATTGCATTAAGTGCTGCAGAAGGTATTTTTGGCAAAGAAATGAGAATGCTACATCAGACCGAGGCTAATTATATTAGAAGACTGTCTCACAAATTAAATATGGCTCAAACGGACACAAAAAAGCTATGGGAACTTTATTTATGTTAATTGATGGGGGTCTGTTTTGTTTAAAGCAATATATAGCAGTTCAGGACTGATTCTTTCTTTTAGGTCCAGGAGGATGTGATATTGTTTATCTTGTAAAAACAGCTGCTGCCTTTGTGCTTGTGTTCAGGAAATAGATAACTGTAATGGTTCACGCCTCTTAACATTTATGTACAAGAGCTGTATCAAGCTCCCTGTAGCTGCTGCACTCACTCACATGTTGGGCTGAAGTCCAATATGGGATGCAAGAGCATGTATGATGAATACTGAAGATTCTGTTAAGTCCAAAATTATTCTTCCTGCTGTGGGGATGAAGTAGGAAGGGAAAGAGCTTTCCCATTATGCCACAAAAGTGCAGAATCACTTTTGGCTGCAGCCCTAGAAATTCTCCTTCATAGAGAGGTACAGTGCAGGATTAAATGAGGTCATGCTTTCATCTCCCTCACGCCTACTTCATTCTGGTGTGCAAAGAACTGATAAGAATAGAGCTCTGTATCAAAAGTGTGTAATGGGGAAGAGAAGGGAAGAGTGGAATAATAAGGGAGAGGCAGGAGGAGGGTTTAGGACCCTTACCACCTCCCTCATGAAGGGAGTCCCCAGTAGTTCACGGTCAGGCAGTCTTCTGAGAAGAGATTTGCTTCATGGTACTCTTGCAATTGTCCTTATAGCAGTAGATTATTGGAGGTGCAATGGCTGACAATCTGAGTAGCTCAAATGCAAACCTGTCTCTTAGTTTGATTTTCTGTTGCTTACGTTAATCTTCCAGCTACATTTTATGAATGAAGCTAGTTGCCTCCCACTTGTTGCTTCTACACAGGACAGGAAAGCAAATGTATTACTTTTCGAGACGGGATGGCAGAAGTCCAAACATATCTAACAGAGGAAGGAAGCAATCTTATCAGCCTTTCTGGCCCATTGATAAAACCATAGAAGGAAATCATTCAGCTTTAAATGAGGAAAAGGAAGTCTTAGATAAAATTTAGATGTTGCCTTGGGAGTTTTCATATCACATCAATGAAAAAGTCACATACAATTAACCAAGCATTCCAGTCTGCATGAAGTGCTTTATTTGTGATATCAAAGCAGAACTATTTACAGTTTTTGACAAGCTTCTCTACAGTGGATCAGCTGACATTTTTCTAGCCTGTCTACTTGGTCATATACCTTTTATCTAAGCTCTTTATGGAAAAAAACTGCAGCAGCCATCCTGAAACATGGTTTTTTGCTCCGTTCATGTTGTAGAATCTAATTTTTAGTCACCATTACACACAGACTATTTTGGCATCCTGGTCTTACTTTTAATTAAAAAATCTAATTATTTGTATTCAAAGCAAATAATAAACACAGTTACTTGGTTTTTTGTACCTAAGCTGGTAGTTCTACTGGCAGTGTGTCATGCCATATAAAAGTACTAGTTCAAGGTAGCACTAGCTCATGAATCTCTGCAGTGTACCTTATTTTACAAAATAGACATATCCAGTGCCTCATGTTTTTTTCTAGCAAAGTAATCTATCAATCACATGGTGATTGCTGTGATAATGGAAAACAAACATAATCCCAATTTAATTAGTTGGGTTTAGCACTATTGGGATTGTTACAGTACCTTAAAGAAGTTGGAGGAAAAAGGGACTCTGACATCGTTTCCTTAGGTCTGTAGTCTGCAATAATTTGAGGTACAGTAAGTTAATTTCAGACTAAAGCTTGAGATAAAGAACAAAATATACATTCAGTTGAAACCAAAACATCATAGTATTTCAATCATATGGGTAGTTAGGATTATAGCATGGGTTGTTTGATAAACAAATGTTACTCTTTAGATGCAAAGATCCTGGTTAATGCTGAATACCTGTATCTTCCTGCTAAATTAATTGTAATTAAGGGTGTCCAGTATTTAGACTTATTTTACAATAGTGGTATAAGAATAAAATTAACCTAAAATAAAACAGAATGCTCCACAAAGACAGGACTTGCAATATATGGATTGTATTTTTTTAATGAAGTTCTTATGTTTGAACTTAGATAAGAACCTTGAAAGTTTGAGCAAGCCCTTGTGGATGCAGCGTGTTCCTTTCTGACTGTTGAGACAAACAAGCAAATTGAGTATGCAGATAAAGCTGGATTATATAAATTAAGTGTGAGTCTATGCATGCTTAAAATACACAGAAAGCAATAATCAACAGCACTATACTCAAGTTAGTGTATCTTGAGAGTAAAGCACTTGTTTATTGGCTCTCTGTGAAAGCCAGAAGCATATTCTTGCCAAACCCTCTCACTTGCAAACTTGGTCATCTATCAAACATTGCTTTGTTATTCCAGAAGATCTGTTATTTTAAATTTTATTTGAATGTGTTTGATCTCATCACTCTATTTTCAGTCTTACAATAGGTGACAACTGCAGTTACCATTATAAGCAGGAAGCTTGAAGCATAATTTCTTTTTAGGAATTTAAATGTTTTTCTCTGAAGAAATGAGCAGATTGTCTACATGTATCTAGTAGTAAGTATATGGGATAGAGAACTGTGAGATTCCTTGCCTCCTGCAATTAATACTGGGATGGGCACCTGAAAAATGCCCCAGACAGCAGAAAATGTGCTGCTTTCCTACTTATGGTTTTTCTGTTCTAATCAGGCTAAAATAGAGTTCTGGCTGTTCTACCTACTTTATTCTTTACTTATTTTAAAGCTTCTTGTTTTGTTATCATGGACCCACTCTGTGGTTGTCAAGCCTGATTTATCAGAGCCCTGTTCAGCGTGACCTTTAAAGTACAGCATGTTACTGTAGCAAAGTCAGTTTTCCAGTAACAGAGAAATGAATCAGTTGACATAGCCATGGCCTTTTACAACTTGCAGAATTTATGGGGTCATAGGCTCTCTTTGTACAGTTCTTTGTGCAGTTAGGCTGTAGGTCAGTAATATGTGAGCTAAGTCAAATCTCAAAATGTCTCTCTTCTCTCCTGCTCCTACCTGTTACAACACGAAGGACACTTTATATACAGCAGAGGTAGAAGTATATCATTGAGCATCCACCAAAACAAAAAGAAAACCATTGAGTTCTTACAGAATCAGCTAAACAGTTGTTTTCCATCTGTCAAAATGTGATTGTCTGGGTTGCTGGTCATTTTTCAGGCAAAAGAGGTAGAAACCAAAATACTCAATCACCCCATGCAGTCTCCAGGGTAGTCAAAACAAGCTCTACCAGAATGACAAATGCCACAGACCTTGGTCCAGTCAAGTGATTTCTTCTTCTCTAACAGGTTGTTACAAAGTATTTATAACTTTTTTTGCAAATACTCAGACTGCCTCCCACTTCTGGTTGTCTGTAATTTAGGGCAGGACTCTAAAATAGAAAGGGGACACATCTGGGCAGTCTCCAAACAAGCTCAAATACATAATAGATGTAGCATAGAAAAGATCTTTGAGTTGTTTATAGGTGTAACATTTTGTCATATACATACGTATATATATGTCCTGATTATTCAGCTTAAATGCTGAACAAGCTGTGTCTTTAAAAAGAAGGGATTTTTCAAAATACTTTTTTTTAAACCAAAACACAACACAAATTACATGCTGAATTTCTGATGATACGATTTACCCTAGACTGAAAAAAAGGGATGAACTATATAACATGGAACTCCTGGTCACACTAGTTCAGTTCACAGGAACATCTAGTTGCGTTCCAAATATGTTTCCATGTTTTCATAATAAAGAGTGATAAACAAATGGTAGTTAGAGCAAGACCTAGATGTTAGTGCAGTTGCCTGAAACCCTTAGAAATCAGTAGATTGGAAGCTATTAAAATACAGCTTCTCTCTGTGTTTTCTTTAGATTCTGGATCATTCCTTAAAATTAGATGGCTTGTTTCACTTGTAACTAATACTGATGTATATCTGGAGTAATTTCATTGGCAGTTACCCAGGGAGAGGTTAGAAGAGACCCATTCTATGCATACTGAAAGCAACATAACATCTCTTTATCTCCTGGAAATACTTAGCCTCCAAAACGCTTATCCAAAAGCGTAGCAGCCCCTCATTTGAGTTTGTTTAATTCCTCTGTGCACAGCCTATTTCAGCTGTGATGTTTTTTCAGGCTCAATACAAAAAGGTAATTTGGACAGGTGTAGCACAGGTTTTAGTCTTCAATTAGGTCAAATTACAATTAAATCTGACAGTAAGAAATAGGTTAATTGCTTTAGACCCAATTTAACAAGACTTAGCCCTTGTATAAAACCACTTCTCTTATAGCAAAAAATAGCATTTTTTTATCTAGGTGAAGGAGGAGGGAAACTTTGCTTTATTTTTAATATCACAATAGGAAAACTTCTATTTTTAATCTTTATAAAGAGACATTGAAATGTTAAGGTATTAAACAGTCAACATAAACCCTAGGTCAAACCTGACAAGGTATAATCTTTTACAGCTAACAGAAGACTTCTTTCTAAGCCATTCTTAGGAGCAGCCCAGGTAACCTATGGAAGAGACAACAGTCTTTTGCTCTCTTTCAAAGATTGCAATTTTGGAAAAATTGCATTTATTTCACATTTTACTTGAGCTCACACAGTCTCACTAATGTTCTAGTCATGAGTAGAACCAAGGATTGACCCGCTGTCTGCTCCTCTGCACTTTTTGTCTGATTGGGGAATGAGAAGAAGGAAATATGGCAGATGATAGTTCTTGCTCTCCCATGAATGTGGCTAAGCCACTGTAGGTCTCATTGTACCAGAGGGTTACTCCACAATAGTTCATGCTTTGTGCAATATGATTTTCACTAGGACTTTGACTCTAGGTAATCACGTATGCCCAATAACGCACCCCAAAACTTGTTATATAGGCAATTTAATCTTCCATATAAATTCTGAAGTG
This sequence comes from Gymnogyps californianus, assembly GCF_018139145.2. Taxonomy (NCBI): domain Eukaryota; kingdom Metazoa; phylum Chordata; class Aves; order Accipitriformes; family Cathartidae; genus Gymnogyps; species Gymnogyps californianus. The sequence continues at coordinate 20,570,110 of NC_059479.1, forward strand.
AATTGAACTGTAAAAAAAAAGAACATCTTAATAATCCTGATAATTTCCTGTTGGACTTCATCTTACCATTAACTATCTATCATCTCAGTTGTTTATAAAGCCTGCTTGACTTGTTGGTTTTATTTGAGAGGAATGTATGCAGTCTTTGTATGTTGCTAAGTGAAATAAAAGGAACAGGAAAAATGCAAACATTTAATATATCTTCTTGTGGACTTGCACATAAGAAGTTTTGTAATAGGTGTTTCCCAATTTATTGCTTCCCTACAACCATTACTGGAATAGCTCTGCCAAAACATTGATGGGACACATGTTATAAAGTATTTGCAGCTTCAAGAGCTAAAGGGAGGGTCATGTTCTTCTGGCTGATTATATATCTGTTATACAGGAGAATGTGGCTCTCTTCTCTGAGAAAGCTAAAGCTTTGTTTCCCATCCAAGACTATATCTAGGTACCAGAAAACATTTGTAATAACATATGAGATTAAGACAATATGAAAAAGGAAGAAGAATGAGAAGAGGTTGATGGGGGGCAGAAAAGGGTAGTTTGGTTCCTCTGGCATGGAATTACATGTCTGGACTTTATCTAGCAGGCAGGTTTGACATTTATACTGTGTTTATCTCAGTGTGGCATCAGAGATCTGGATTTCTGTCTGTGTGACTATAGGAAAGTCACTTTGCCCCTCTGTGCCTCCATTTCCACCATAACCTCTTATTTGTCTTCATTTAGAATTTCAGTTCTATGGGGTTGGAAACTGTGTTCATTTGTGCAACCCCTAAGGCATAAATCTCAGATGCAGCCTCTGCATATTGCTGAAATACAAGCATTACTATTTCTGTTGTGACTCTATAGAAGCCATTTGATCTCTTTGCCTTTATTTCCTCAACTTTAAAATGAGACTCACAAGTGAGTTATGAGGATTAACTGATTAATGCTAATTAAATATTTTTAGTTCCTCAGAAAGCTTTTAAGGACAGCAAAATATTGTTGAGGAAATGACAAATGTATTCCATTTGTTTTTCATTAATTCACATATGCTATATGATTGACTTAAAAAAATGCACTTTTGATCGATCACATAGAATAGTCCATCTCATGGCCAAAGTTTGTTAAGTGTTGTAGCTGGCTTTTTACAGCTTTGTGCAAGAGAAGTGGAAAGAGGAAGGACCTGTGCATAAGTTTGCTTCAAGAATACCAGGAATTTTAATGATTTCCTGTGTCAAGTCTGAGGGTCCTCCTCTACCATTTAGGAGTGACACTGTGTAAACAACAGTAGAGTAACCTCGAAAGACCAGTGAGCTCTCTAAGAATTAAAACCAAACTAGTATGTGACTTTTTTCAAAGTATACTGGACAAGCATACCAGAAGCCTGTTCAAATTTCAATTAAGAAAATGAAACAGCGGTTCGTATCAAAATCTGACTCATTTTAGCAATACGAAGTACTGAGAGCTGGGCTAGCAGTCTAGTGGTAATACCACCACAGATTCACAGGGAACCATTCAGTCTTTTGTTCTCTCCAGTAACCAAGAATTAGGGAACCTTGCTACATGCAGTGTAAGGAACACAGAGAATTTCAGCGCAGGAAATTATATGGAAAGGCCAATATGAAAGGGTCAGAAAAGACCATTTTTGCCAGGAATCCGTGAAATAAAAAGTGAGAGGATAAATAAAAGGAAAACCTGCAAGCCTTTAACACAGATGGAGGATAAAAATCCTTTTCTCCAGAACATTTTTCCTGGGAAATGGTAATAAGCTCTAACTGTGGATAGAAAGCTTCCTCAGAGATGTTGGTGAATGGCTAGGTGACTTAGTTGATAGTGGGAATGTATAAGTAAGAAAACAGCTAGATAGTTTTTAATTTAAAAAATGTTAATGTTCATATTTTTACAAGATTTAAGGTCTGGCTGGAAAGATAGTATTTTTGTTACTAAAATTACTTAGCAATTCATATGGCTCTGTTGACTTCAGATATGTATATATTAGAACCAATAGCTTTTCAGTGATAGAATGCTCCATAAAGGCTTTTTAAGTCAGCAGTATTCCGTATTTGTTTCCAATTTGCCTGGCAACAGGAAACTATCATGATATATTTATATTTGCATGTGTATGCATATATGTGCATATAGGGAATTTAGAGATACAGTAACCCTGGAGGGATGCTGAATATGTTCAGACTGAAGGAGAGAGAGACAGGCTGCCTGATAACTGAAGAAACAGTTCATTTTATTCTGTGCAGGCAGGCAGGAAAGGGAGTGCAACATAAGCAAGACATTTCATTTGTGGTTGAATCCACAGATGAGCTATTGTAGAAAGTATTCTCCAAAACATGCTTACATGGGAGATGGGGCACGTGGTACTGATTAGATTTAGTACCAGCAGGGCAGTTTTATTACACAGAAACATTACAGTTTGAAAGCTGCAAACGTGTTTCAGTGTCAGAAGGCTGTCCCTTTGTTGTTACGCTGCCTTAATGGGAATTAACAGAGCTCTGCACCTTCTCAGAAAGTGCTCAGCACCTTTTAGCTTTGGCCAATGTTATAGTTGGAAAGATTCAAAGCTAGAGACAATGTTTTCTTTTAATAGTCAAACATGCTGGAAAACAAAGGAGAAAGCATGCCTCACATTCCACTGAAGTCAGTGGTTTCTGTCTCTTTTTGCACTTCAGATCACTTCCAGTCCCCTTTGGCAGGAAAGGAAGAGCCTGTGTTTGAGTCTGCACTGCTTTCATACATGGGTACTGAGCTCACACCTATCAGACAGGGAGTGATGCACCCCTTGTGTTACCGTGCTGTGTCCAGTCACTAAATGCCTTCTTGCCTATTAGTTGATAGATTAGCAATAAGAAAGAAAGAGATTATAAAAAACAAATGTACAGCCTTTTTTTCATTTGGTCTTCTCCTGGTGTGCCACTGATTTGATTTACACTCTTTTTATCAAGATGATACCTAGAAGTTTAGTCAGTGGAACGTTTAGTTGGATTTATTCAGATACATTAGATCCATAAAAACACAAGAAGGAAAAATTTTGAGCATTCATTTATCTGAAAATGTCAGTAATTAAATATGAGCTTGAGAAACAATGCCCAGAGGTTGTACAGTATTGTTATTCTCAGAGCATCTTCGAGCCTTGATATAACAACCATTCTGAAAAATGTTGAGCACCATTCTTTGGAATTATTTTTCTGCTAGAAACAGGTTTACAGAGCAAATCAAAATGATTTTAGAATCAGTTTAACCAAATTAAGAAGGTTAAGAAAATATATTAGTATATGTTGGATTTAACACAACATTTCAGCCTTTATTTGTCTGTTTTCTGCTTTTTACCTCCTCTCTTTTCTAGACTATAAATCAATGGAAGACTAAGTTTCCAGGTCTAGTCATCGTTTCAATGACTATTTTTCCAAACCAGGGAGAGTAGGAACAATAATAAAAACACAACAATAAAAAACACAGAAGACTCTCCACTAAGGATATACTTATACCTCCAGTGTCAGTAATTCCTGACTGGATTCATGGTGATGAATGGAAGAGTCCCTAACTAATTTCACTTTTTGATATAATTAATCTTTCAGATTTCCCTTTATCCTTAAACTATTGCTCATGAGAGCATTCTGCAAGATAGACAGTACCAAATCAGCATTTCATGTATAACATTTTAGTTGTTTTCTAATTGTTTGGGTTTACGAATGGATTTAATTTGTTCATCTAACAAAAGTCAGGGTAACACGAACACATATGATTTAGCAAATATGCAAGATTGTATTATAAAAAAACACAACTACTGTGCTTGCTAGAAGGAAGTGCCAGGGGCCCTCCCAACATGAATTGTTAATTACTTTCCTCTTCAGCTGCCATAAAGAACTCATTAAATGCCAAATTATTTCCCTAAACAATGAGTAGCACTGGTTCCTCTTTGGCCTATGTGCTTATTTATTAAGAATTACAACTTCCTTAATTGATACATAGATTCAAAGGAAAGGAAATCCAACAGTGAAGCTATTTTTGAGTCAGTTGTGGTCAAGGAAAACATCAAAAATATTCTTTAATGATGAAAACACAATTTAGTTTTCAGGCCCCAAAATCTAAAAAGCAGCAATATGATACTTTTCCAAATGTCCTCACATTTTATTTTACCCTTAGGCTGAGCCTGAGGACATAGGAAACATCAGCCTGGTGTGTCTGTTGCTTCTTAAAGTTCTAAATGCTTTATAACAGGAGAGTTGAGTTATAGCTCTTCCTCCCCTTGAATGAAAGCACTGCTTGAACAGCATTATAGTATGCAAAAGCACTTGTGTTTATGAATGAGGAGAAATTTGAAAAGACATTATTTGGGAAAGGTGGACCGAAGATGGCATTACAGGAAGCACTTCAAAGATAAAATTAGTGTATTTTGGCAAAGCACAGAAACTCAGAAGTCTAAGAAGTTAAACACCAAGAAAAATAAAATATAAAAGAAAAAAGAAGAGAAAAAAAATAGAAGATGAGAACTTTTAAAATAGTTCCATGAAAATATTTGCTGTCAAAGTGTACACATGGAACATCTAAAGAAGAGCACATACTGACAGTGTAACAACTTAAACTCATTGAGGGTTTGCAGGTGCAAAGCCTATGTAAACTTAATGGGTCCTATCCCACATAGTGCTGGCATCTTTATGTTCCACAGAAGCCAATGGGAATTGAAAGTTCTCGGTATTTTACGAAATCAAGCCCTTGAAAAGTCCAAGAGAAATAATGCATGCTGGAAAAAAAAAATTTGAAAAAGAAACAGTCTTGATGATAGTAAAAAGCTAGTGAGACACAGTACTGTGATAAAAAGGGATGTGATGCTGCCTCCTGAGCATAGCTGAAGGCAGCTGGAAGATGGTGGGAGGGCTTTGTCAAGGTTGACTGTAGAGAGGGAGGAGCAAATGCCGTGAAAGGCCTGTAAGACAAAGTATCATCTGCAATATGAAAAGCTGAGCAAAGACTGATATGTAGCTCAATGCTACACAAATAAGGTGAATAAAATACGTACTGAATGAATGTTAAGTTTTGTAACAGCTGGGCCCGTGCTGGGGTCAGATAACAGGCAGCAGAGATCATAGGATGGCTTTAGACCCAACAGGCTCCTGCAGAAATCAGTGGCAACATTATTAATAGCATGACATCACATAATGAACTTCAGTAACAACCCTGCTTGAGGTGCTCGTCATTTGGTAATGCTTCTGGGGTTTGTCAGGAGTGACCCTTGCCATGATCTTTTACAACTCCAAACAGTACTAGTTGACAGGAACTGCTAAATGGTAGTTACTGTTTTTAGCAGAACTTCTCTCTATTATACTGGCGAATGTGCATTCACTTACCATGCAGAAAAGTTTATTAAAGGGCAAAATAACAAACCATGTGATCGTCAACATCATCATTTCATACTAGACGTGGTGCTGGCCACACCTCTGTTTTCCCTAGTCACACCAATTTTCTGGGTGTTGCTCTTGGGAAGTACAAAGACTGAATGCTTTGCTCGCACAATAACAGAGTGCTCAGGACACTGTTACTATTTTGATTTGTATTGCACTACTTTTATAAGTACATTCAGTAACTTCCGACGTATTTTCTCACAGAATGTACAGCACAATCTGGGCCTGATTTTCATGAGCCTTCATTGCTAGTAGACAATAGCATATGGTACAGTCATCTGACATGTTGTTATATTTTCCTCTGCTAACCTTTTGGGGGAGGAAAAAATAAATAACTGTTTGACACACACACAAGGAATGTTGGTCTGCAACCCAGGTCAATGTAAGCCTACAAAATTCCTCTTGGTTTTATTGCTGGCATTGTCATTAACAGTGTTCTGTGCCTGTTATCTGGTCAGATGAATTCTTTTTCTGTTATTTCAAGACATTCCAGTATATTAAGCTTAAAGTTGACATTAATGTGTATGCAGTTTATAAAATAAAAGTTACCATTACCTCACCATTTCACTTTGCAATAAGATATCCTCCCACCTAGTGTTCTGCCCTGCAATATGACAATGTCATGTACTCCTCCCAGTGATTTTCCCTCAGTAAAATCTATGACTGTGGTTTTCATAGTAATTGAATTACTATGCTGAAACAGTTGTTGCCGATTTCTTCACATTTCTGCTGAGGATTAGTGTGAAAGGTTATTTGGTGTTAGGTGCTGTCTGATGTAGAGCAACTGAATCTGTACAGAGTATGCTATCTACTTCATTTCAAAAGCACCCAAAAAAACATTGCTCTCTTTACAGTCTGGATCTCTATAGCAAAATTCTGTCCCACACTGGTGATCTCAGCAGCCAGACTCCATACTAGCAAACACTGCCAAGGGCTGGAGTGTAGGAGCTTCCTCTTGCTGATGTTGACAACACCAAGATCATGTTGCCTGTTGCTGCTCCTCCCCCTGTTCCTACTTACTTTCTTGCTTTCCATGTATTCCAGCAGCGGACCATGTAGCTCTTGACACATCCCCAGCCATCCACATGCCCAGGTACGGATGATCTTTTTTTACCTTCCCTAATTCTCATATTGCAGTCATCAATAAAGCCAGGAGCATGGTTGGGCACAAGTGCACTACAACATCACCTTACCAACCTGCTGTCCTCAATTCCAGAGAGGAAGACTTCAAGCACAATCTCTCCTCTGCCAGCTGGAGAGAGCAAGCATTTCGTAGTTTTATTCCTTCTGAAGATCTTATCTGTTTTATTGTCACATGGACACATCTGACACGGTAGATCTTTGGAACAACCATTTTCATTTTTAACATGGCAGTGCGGCGTGTTCTGATCAAACCCAACAGCAGCCAGCAATCAGCCATTGCCTGCTGGAATCCTTACAGCTAAAAAGCCCTTGTCTGTCTCCTAACACAATGTAACCAAATCGTTTGGCTCCTAGGATGTACCTTTGGGGAACTGTGGCTGGGATACTAGCAAAGACATGTTGAAAAGAAGGAAGAAATGTAAATGAAATGGAGAAATACATGCGAATGAAGGGGGTGGGAGGTGCTGAAAAGAAGAGAGGGGGGGTTAGTCATGAAATTTCCATGAGAAGGCAGGCTGAGAAGGACAAGGCACAAAAAGAGCACCAAAGCTAAAGAAGAAAGTGAAAAGAATCAACGAAGAGATGTAAAAGCCAGTTCTGACAGACAAGCTATCAAGACAAGTAAAGAACAACAGGCAGAAGCAGATTACATCTCTTTTTTTTTACTGTGCTGCTGAGAGGTCTTCACAAAGTGGAGAAGCTTGTATGCATACATGGTGTGCTGGGTAACCACTGGGAGGATTCCCTCTTGGAGTAGTGTGAAAAGGATGTATCTCCTTTTTTGTATCACTTTAATCTGGAAAGAAACCTATGCTTCCATTCCAGAAGTGCCTCAAGAATTGAAATACCATGAGGTAAGTAGAAACAATTGTGAGATGAGAGACAAATACCCGGGCAAGTTCCTTTGCAAATCACTGGTATAGACATAGAAAGCAGGTTGGTCCTCATCATTAGTGTTACCATCTTCCTTCCAAGTTCATCATGAAACTTAATCATTGTACAGAAGCTACTAACTTTAATCCTCATTAGGGAATAAATAAAAATAGACTGTACTCCAGGAGCTAGATTCTCAACTCACTGAGTAATTACTTTGATTTCAGGATTTACAACAATGTAACTGCTTAGAATGTTTTCTCTCTTCCTGTGTCCAAATTGCTTTGTCTATGCAACCTTCCATGTTTGGACTTATAAATACAAAGGCATATTTTATTAAGGGATGCACATTAAAATTTTCTCCTGTTATACATGCCTGCTTTCAAGGCACTCACACCCTCTCATCTGTTAGGAAGCAGCCACGTTGCCTGAGTTTTCAGGGACTGGATGTCCACCCGTGCAAACAAGAGATAGGCGTCAGTTTATTTGGAATAGCTGCCAGTGTTGTGGCAAGTACACCTGCGCCATTTCAGGGCCCCTGCAATAACAGATGTCACACGTTGCAGAGAGGTCATGCCAGCTTGAGGATGCAGATACAGGCTTAAGTTCAAAACATGGCAAATTTAGTATTATTCAAGGGGTTATGTTATTTCACAACTCTTTTTCGCAGCTAGAACTTTCCCAAAATAGCCTATCCTTATGTCCATGACTTTAGTCTAAGACACATTAAAAAAGTGAGGTTATGGGTTGGAAACTTAACTAAAATTATTTATTTTGAAGTATCATCACCACATGACCACAAGTAATCCACCTGGTCTTTTACAGGACTAGTGAATTCTTTTTTAATGAAATGGGTGGAGGGAGGGGGGCGGTCAGCAGAATTTATTGCTCATGTAATACCTGTTCAGAGCTTGACTGTTATGTCCACATCCTAAAACATTATGCAGGAAAATAGAAGTGTCATTCATGTTAATAAATGACATTTTATCTATAAACTTCCATTCTCAAATGAGTAGACATTACATGCACCTGCCCTAAGCCTAATATCCTTAATCATTTACTTTGTTTTCAATTGTACTACTGGTCCATAAAACATCCATGTTGGTACACCAGTGTAACTCAGTTGACTTTGGGTCTATCGCTGCAAAATTCGCAGAAATTTATCTGGAAGCTAATGTCGTCCATGTCAGACTTTTTTAAGCTTATTGCCATTTTATACAAGCATCTAATTGCTGTAAAGAATCCCAACAAGCTGCTATAAGAAAACAATTTAAAGCAACCTGAGAGAATCGACAGAACATTGCTCCTTCTAGGATCTTATCCTCTAAACCTTCTCCCATGTAAACCAGCATCTTATCATTATAGTGCAAGTCTTCACTGGGATATAAGAGAAGTTATAATCTCTCATTGCCTGCTTTAGGATGCTGTAATATTTCTGACTTGCGTATGTACAGTCTCAAAAGTCAGATAGACTTGTAAAGCAACTGACACTGAGATTTTTCACAGTAGTAGGCAGATGGTACCTACGTGCAGGTGGATGGCTACAGGAGACATACTCGGACAATACAGAAATGGAGTTGAGGAAGCCCCATGCATTTTACTTCACAGACCCTTTGCAGTCTTCTGACCCTACTGTCTGAATTAGAATTGCCTTAGAATTTCTAGTTCAGAGTTTGTTTACAGCACTGGCTTCTTTTTCTTGATAGTTGTTCAAGGTTGTAAAGAACTGTCTAAAAATAAAAATTAGAACATGTCCCTTGTGCACATTTCTGTCTCCTTTCTCAAATGAGACCAACCAGAAGGCAACTGACACTAATACTGACAGTCTTGGTTGAATATAGAACATTGCTGAATACACCAGGGCAGCAGTGAGTGCTGCTCTCAGTGCACAATGGCTGTGTGATTCATTCTGGCAAAAGACTAGCATTGTAACCTGAGTTAAGTTGCTAGGAAGATATGTTCTTTTTGCAGAACCCTCTGTGATGATAGGAGAAATAGAAGTATGTACTCACTGTGTGTAGAAGCCTTCACAGATCAATGACAAAATTCCCTTCGTTCTCAACAGTCTTCAATGTCTGGGGCATCTAGCGTAAATACTGCCAAAATTCCCTTTCTGTATTAATCTATCAGGCTATTGCATACTTCAGAGCCCACTTTAAATTATTATCATCATTGTGAATTTAAGCATATTTTGTTCTTTTTCAGCAGTTGAGCTTGCTAAGATGCATACCATCACTGTCATTTTACCTCTAGTCTTTCTGCTTGAAATTGAAAATGAACTTGGAAGCATTTATTCTGATTCTGTACTGAAGTGCCCCACAATCTTATTCCACATAGCTGTGAATATAAAAATAATTCACTTGTTGAATATTTTCCCATACTTTTGCTTTCATTGTATTTGTGAGACACTCAAAGGCACTGTCTGTGTTTGAAGATCCTTTATTACAATGTGATTTCCAAATTTCAGTAATACTATTTTATTTTGTTTTCATGGCTAGGATGTTAGACAGAGACCTAATATGCTAAAAAGCCGTAGCTCTGTGTGGGATGTGTGTAGCCTCTTTTAGGTAGCTTAAGAAAACATTTTGATATTCCCCCCATAATGTTCTTGAAAATATCTAACATTTTGTACAATCTATCTGCTGAATTCCAAAAGGAAAAAATATTCCAAAATGTTGTCAGACCTTTACATAATTATTCTTCTTCCCTCTCGTTTTGCTCCTTCTATCTCCAGAATGGATGTTTTAATAATGAGCAGGAATCTTCACTAAAGACACAAGTATCATCTCTTTCTCCTTCTAGAGGAGTCTATCTGTTTGATTTTTTGCAGGTTCTCACCATCATTTCATCAAAGATCTACCAGATTGCAACAGATGCCCCAGTTGGACTCCATGAGGTTGCTGGTTCTTTTGCTCTCCCAGTTATAGACTGCTGTGCTTGGAATGAAATGATATATATTACTGTTAATTACTATTACTAATTTTGCAGAGGTATGTGGTTGGTGTTGGGAAGCCTGAGTACTTGGCTAAGCTGATGGTTGCCAGTGGTAAATGTAGTTTGGAAGAACAACTTTAGATAAAGTTTTGTCTCAGTCCTCTAAGCTTTTTTAACTCTTATCAGTGTCCCAGCCCAGTCTGAAAAGTTTTACAAGCTTTGCAAAATAAGAAAGCTTTCAGGTCCCCATCTAAGGTGAATAAAAGTGCTCTAAGTTTTGGTAGTTCTGGGACAAGAAATTCTGACACCTACTATCCCGGGTCTTGTTTTGGTGTGATCAGTACATTAAAAATGAATGCCCAGACAACTGAAAGCCACACTCCTATCCACAACTAAGTAAGGACGTATGACTATGGTAGTGAACATTTACAAATGTATCTTCTAGTTTTTCATTCCTTACTCTTTGAAACCGAAGTTCCTCCATTGGTAGAAAGTAAACATATTGCACCAAATTTTGTCCTTTAGACTTTACTCTGACACGTGATGACTAAATGTTACCCTGATGTTTGACCTCAGTCACAAACCATATACTGCTTGGTAGTCTAAGAATGTTTAGCCCGTGTCTGACCTCATCAATCATTACTGGAGTGTGGAAACACGCAATGCTGTCACCTCTAGCGCCTGGTGTGGAGAAGACTGCGTCAGGGTGTTGCTCAGGTGCCACCTTTCGGTGAGAAGAGGAACAATTATGTCCATGAAAATACAACTGGATTCTCTTTGTCTTTCCATCTGTCTGTCTGTCTGTCTTTTCTATGTTCAGTGAATTTAAAGATCGGCATCAGTCAACCTAAGTTCAGTAAAAGACTTATCCTTCTTTAACTGAATGATGGAGACACAGGTATCTGCTGTTTATTTTTGACCACGTTCCTTTACACCACAGATTCCCCTTTAAAAATCCTTCAGCTTAGTGATGTTTAATCAGATCCCATTTTTGGAGGAATAACATTTTGGGTGACTTATTACGATAAGTCCACATTGCTGATCCAAAAAGGATCATTTAAAAAATTGTCTATGTAGTATTCTTTAATCTTTAGCTTAGTCCAAAAAAGTAAGCAAATCTGTTATGAGGCATCAGCAAGCCATGGCTGCATGCAGCTGAGAGGAAAGCAGGTCACTTTCAAGGACAGGGCTATTCTGCTTGTGTAGCATACGCTCTCTGCCGTAGAGTTTCATAAAACACACATGCTTCTGCTAGTGCATGCTGTTAGTGGAAAGGTTTTTTGAAGAGAGTTTTTGTGTCTGTGGATTTGTTGTATGTTGTGAGCAGTTTAAGTTATCGTGCCGAATATTTTCATTCATGCCATATTCTCTTGTGCCACAAACAGACAAACAGTACTTACAATGAAGTAATTAGGTGGATAATTGTCTGGTAGGTACTATCTCTGCTAACTAGATTTCCCATCCATTATGTGCTTTACTGATTCTATTATTACCCATTGGAATATACTTTAAAAGCAATTTTTTCAGGATGCATTTTGATCTACTTTTTGCATTACCTTCACTCCTGGTGCTTATCTGTTACAGTTCATAAAACATCTATTTTGATGGGTACACTTCCGTTCTCTCAGTTCTTGCGAAGATATTACATGACTGTCTTCAATTTCCACATTTTCTTGTTATGCACATTTGTATGGTGATTTCATCAACTCTCATCTTCAAAGCTTGTCCGTGCTCAGAAGTTTTTCAGGTCTACCTCTCCATTGCTAAGCATTCTCCTATCACATCATGTTGCTTCATTTCCTGTTGAGTATCTTCTTCGCAGGAAATAACACCACAGTCCTCCCTGTTGCTCAACCCTGTAATAATGTGCTGCTTCATTCATCTAGTATTCAAATTCCACTGCTTCATGCAAAACATTCCCTAATAACATTTCTAGTAAACATAGTTGTTCTTTCCCCACAGCTATGACTCTCTAAGGTCACTCCCCAGCCCTGACTGTTGTAACATCTTCCATACTTTCCATGATCTGGAATTTCCCTCTCCCTTCTCCCCCATAGTTGGTATAAAATGTACTTGTTAGTCTCATGGCGATCTGACCTTCCATCTTCTCTGCCACATAATTTGATCCATTAAACATTACCTTCCACCTCCCCTTCCTTAGGTGTCCTTAGCTCACAGTGAGCCACCTTAAACTTGACCTTTTTGGAGATGCTACAGGACCTGTAATTTTGACTAGAGTTGCACAGCTGCACAAAATCCCATTCGGGAACCCTGCACGTTATGTAAGAAAAAATGCTCAAAACCTAAGGACAGGAACAAACTGTAACATTTTCCAGTATTTCAAACCCCATAGAGAATCACTGATGACAAATTTAACAAGCAATTGTTTGTATCAGACAATATGACAACTATTGAGCAAACAGCTGCTGCTCCAGATGGAATATGTACAACAGCTGGTGGGTCCAGGTGCATCGCTCTGGAATAAATCAACAGAGCATTGGCATGGTGGTTTATTCTTGGCTGTTTTGATGGCATTTCTACCAGTTTCTTGGATGCGCTGCTCTCAATCCTTAAGAAACCATTTTTTGCACAATGGTGTATTAATGTGTTGAAATTCCAATAATAGGGAGAGGATTTACAGTGATTATTAATAGATAAGAATTTAGCAACACAGCCTATTATAATTCTATAAACATATTCACCTTGATTTTTTAAAACATGATTACAGGAGATGCTCGCTTTTCCTGTACTTTGTCTTTTAGATATTCAGGAGCAGAGAGAGCATTTTACCTATAGATAGCTTATCTGTATCTTCATTTTCCTGACTGGGACACTGTGCCAGGTGCAACAATGGCTGAACCTTTATTGAGGAAATTGTCTACTTTCTGAGAACTGAACTAGGATCAATAATAAATGCCACCTAGGTCCCTGAATAAGTTGAACGGATTTGACTGGAGGTTTAAATGTGTAAGGTTCTACAGCCTATTACCAGTACCTTGAATCATCCTCTTACCTGATCTGTTTTAGTGCCTAAAAGGAAAGAATATCCCTCAGGATCCCTGCAAAATAATCTTGAAATAGAAATCCAAAGGTCATCTAGGAAATCCCTCATGTTTCTGACTCAGTTGATTTGGTCTTCTTCTTTCTGAAGAGAATCTTCATATCCTTAAACCTCTTCTCAAGAAAACAGCCATGTGGAGAAATAATATTTTTAAAGATGATAATCCCTTTCCTCTCTTTGATATAAACTCTGAAGGAATGCAGAAAAACAATTTATAAAATGTCTTAGGGCTTGTTTTTTTCTGAATATTTACCTTTCTTGTCTGTTTGGTGATAAAATCATAAAGGTTCTTATAAATCACTCACAGCTTGTGTTCCCCCCATACTTACTACTATGTTTTTTAAATATATTCCTTATTGGCAGACTAGTACAATCATGGGAGTTAATAATCAGATTTAGCGTTGTTTGGTGAATCAGTACGTACAATGCAGCAATGCAGAGTTTGTTATTAATAACTGTGGTGGAAATAAGAATTCATCCTACTGAGTATTTGGTAAATGCAGTAAAAATGTTGTGGGAAGATTCACATGCTTTCTGTTGTAAGAGATCCATTCCAAAGGTTATAGCTTGTCAATAGAAAAATAGATTAGGCCATTATATAAGAGGTTATACACTGACCTAGCTTTGGGTCTCCATACATAAATAGAACCTGTAAAAGAGTAGAGGTAAAAAAGAAACTTGTGTCTGGGCTTGCTCTTAAGCCCTTCTTCTCATCTTTGGGACCAAACATAGCTGTTTTAATGGATATTCCTTAAAATGATTGGAGGGAGGGGGGCACTCACAATCAGATCTTACATTTTACTTTTGGTCTGGCTGAGGGCTGAGAATATTCAGGGAAAAGAAGAGTAGATGGTATCCGCCATGCAAGTCTTCACTAGCAAAGATGGCAGACTTACTGCTTTGTCACTGGGGAGCACAGATGAGTGGCAGCCTTTGTGTGACACTGATATCTGACAGTTCCAGAATCTCCATGGCTATCCCACATCTACACTGACAACTTCAAAGGAAACATAGAGCAGGGACTGCCTTCACAGTGCCCTACCAAGCTAAAGAATTCACACGCAAAGAAACCCGTATGTAACATATTGGGGTTATCTAGTTCGGAAAAATGTTTATCTTCTCCCCACTAAGTGTAGAAAGTAAGTTATTAATGCACTTTGCTGCCAGAGAGCAAATTGTTACTGCAACCAAAGAGAACTAGGCCACTGGCCAGAAGTGTGACAATGATTTTATGGAACCAAGACAATCACTGGAAGTGCTTCTGCATGTCCTATGTCTTACTTTAGTAAATTTGATTGGAGGGTATATTTATAGTATAAAGGAAAACACAAATGAGGATCAGCTCATTTTGTACAGTTCTTCGTCATTACTGACAACCCTTCCTGTTAAAAGGCTTGTGAATATGAAACTTTTCTTACTGTTCAAGCAGCCATGTTTGTTTATATTTGTTTCACCAACGTGTTTAATGCCTCCTTGAGTCATCTGTAGGTACAAAATAACACACCCTCTGATGCTAAAATTTATCCTTTGGGCTCTGAGCTGGGTCTCCTGTTGGTTCCATTGCATTGTGTATGTACAAGGCTAGAAGGAATAAGGGGAGAAAAACTGCTTGTGAAAAACAAACAGAAAAATTCCAGATATTCAGGTCTATTCAAATTGGTATACTCAGAGGAAACCTGATGCACAGTTCCAGTTAACAGCTGTTGTAGCACCAACAGGGGCAACTCGCACCTGTTTTGTGAGTTCTCCCATAGTGACAGTAATTATTTTTATTTTTATTTTAGAAAAGTGATAATTAATTGAATAAATGCAATGATAAGTTGAAATTGTAACTGGGGGAATATCCTGCCCAAAATAATAGAGCAATTTTAAGTTGCAATACATTTGATACCTAAACTGCTTGATATTTTAACTTTGTCTGTATTTGTCTTTAATTTGAAATTGCTCTGATGCCTATTGATTAATTTCATCTGAAACACAAGCATCTGTTACAAAATATTGATTTTTGCATCACCTTTTAGCCAAGTAGGTTAATTGAATGGTGCTTGGGGAAATTATTTCAGATGCAGTCTCTGTCTAATATTTATCTTCAAAGAACTGATGGAATTGTTTGACATTTAGCCAAGATATCTGCTAAAACTGGAGCTTGAGCAATGAGGCTGTGTAACTGAGGTAGTGATTAAAGTTACATTTTGAAGAAACTTTGTTTAGTTCCTATTTAGACAAAACAAACAAACCAAAGGCCAGATCTGGCTTCCATTAGAGTTAGTGGGAGTTTTGCCGTTTTTTCAACAGCTGACTATTGGACTACTGATATTTTAGAGAACACTCGGTACCGTTGTCCTTGCAGTTTAAGTCAGCACAGAGTACCGAACTGTCATGCAAACCCACCTGTAGTTACAGTGGTGTTTTGTATTGTACATACATGTGGTACTCAGGTCAAAATAGGTTTTTTCGGTTCCAGGTTTTAGTACAAATTCAAAACCTAGTCTGGGTTTCAGTCAACACTTAGCAGATGGTATGCTTATTTACCAAATAACAAGTGTTGCCTCATTAAAATGAGACAACATATTTCTAACACTTCACCTTCTCAAATATCGAAGGGGAAAAGAAGGAACATTTTGTCGATTGAATCCCACTGAATATTCCTAGTAGTTTTACATTTATTTGTAAAACATTCTGGAAGAGACAATAATGTCATAAAGCTTTTTTTTTTTAAATAACCCTTTTCTAAAAAGTACACTGTAAAATGTTGATGACAAACTGTAAAATAATGGATCATCACTGCAAAATAGTAACAGTCTCCCACCATCTGCTGATCTGTATATCTGTCAGGAACAATCAATATTACCAAAGCATTGAAAATATAATCAGAAAAAGAGGTGATAAGTGATTTCTGTTTCTCCTTTCTGTGGTGTTTTTATATCTCGTCTAAATGTTCCACTGACATCGGGTTGCCTTCCAACTCTCTTTCTTCAAATATTTGTGAAGCAAAAGGTATATGAGTCAATGTTTTGGGGTGGTAATGCTTATCTTGTGTTGTATGTCCCTTAGTGGATTCTTTCTTTCAGTTGTCATTATTCTGTTGCAGTTAGTTAGGTGGCTCCAGGCATTCATACAGCCCACTTCTCTTTGGGCTTTGGCTTCGCTTTACTCTGCCCGTCCAAAGGCCCACAGAAATAGACTACTAGATGAGAATGAACCTGTTTCAGTGAAGAGTTCTGTTCCTTCTCTAGAGACTGAAGACCTTTGTATAGAATTAATATGCTCCACTGGTTCAGTTTGTTGATTTCATTAAGCTATAAATGAAAGACACATGGATGAAGCTTATGGAATGCAAGTTAGCAAGCTATTAGGATAAGAGAAGCAGGTTGCAAAGTCCAATGCAACATTTTTTCCTGTGTAATTTAACGAGTAACTCAACAGATAAAAATAGATGTACTGGCTTTGCCAATGAAAGTTGACTGTTTTACAACCAATGTGTCACAATCTATGTAATGAAGAAGGATAAAACAGATTCCATTTTATATCCCTGAAACAATTTAGTTGTTTATACTTGTGGTGAGAACCTAATTAATCTACTTTAGAGTTACTTTTCGTCAGTACTCTTTGCTATCCACGTTCCCAAAGTGAAAACAGTGAGCTTGATTCTTTCCTCACATTAAGAAAATTTACCACATTCCAACTTCATTGCCTTTACTAAATAATTCCTAATTAGTCTGATGTGAGATTAAAATTATCAGGTCGGTGTGTTCAACATTTAGGAGAGATCACCCTAGACTTCAGTGAGTTTATATATGCTCTCAGTGTGGATTATTGTCTAATGATGGAAGGGGTTTGTTCAGCAGAAGATGTGCCAACAAGCATCATGGTCTACAGGGAGTTAATGAGTGTACTTTCACTATATTGATGTTATCCCATTAAAAGTATATGGTTTCTCAGGTATAAATTTAGATAAAATTAGGCTTCCAGGCAGTCAGATACACTGTCAAAATAGATTTCATACATACGTAAGTATTGAAAATACCCTCACCTGTCTAACTAGAAGAGCTCCCATTATACAAACTGGAAGAGTGTTTAAAAAACCCACTACAATACTGCAACCATTGCTACATGTTCACAGTTTTCCCAGCTTGGCTGTAAACCTCTGCAGTCAGTTTTATTTATTTATTCACTTCTTGCCTTGCTGGGTGTGCTTCCACAGCAGCTGTAAGCTGACCTAAGTGCCTGCTGCTGCCAGAAAGGGCAGTCCTGCCCTAAGTGCATGCTTCCATCACCTTCCTTGGGCCAGTATAGATGAGGGAAATGAACTGAAAATCAACCCAACAGCAGCATGATTTTCAGCCAGATTAGTTCTGTGATCAGCCTCAGCAAATATCTACACAAATGCAGGCAGAAAGGAAGTGATGGGAATGCACAACTGAGGATAGCACAGGAGAAAAAATGGGACCACAGTTTTTCGGCCGTGGGTTGCATGTATGTCAAATTCAAGCAGCAGCCACAAGGTATCACTTCACAACATGGCATGAGTTGGCATAACAGCGCGTTGATGCTCTTCTCGTCTATCTTGCCTCCTTCCCTTTCTCACCCCAGCCATAAACTCCAGCTACTTACCTTTATTTGCCAACTATCACTTGCAAGACCACTCTTTGATCCATTTTAGCTTGCCAAGTATATAGAGGGTAAGAAAAGGCGGCATCTTCCACAGTTTTAGTTAATTAAATTAGCTCTGCAAAAGGTGAACTTGACAGTCAGAACAGAGGGAGTAGATAACACAGAGAGCAGGGAAAGTCTGAAAGAAAGGTCTGGTGCTTTCACTGCTGCAGAGCTACCGTGCCAGCTCAACAGATCACAGAACCACAGTTCAGATGCTCAGACAATGCTAAATATTTTACAGTATTCAGGGAATAAGAGTGAAACATTTTCATACAAATCTGAAGGCATGTACTCTGTTAATAATCATATAGGATTTTTGTAACTCTTCTATTTATAAAAAAAAGCAAGTGACAAAACTCTTTACTTCCAGCTGGAAGTAAATGGTTCTTCACCGGAAAATGGTTCCTTAAATGGTCACAGGTACGTTTGGCCTGGAGAAATATTACTTAGCATTTGATTGTTGTTAAGTCATCCCACTAACCAGTTAATTGTTGTGGCCTACCTACTGATGCCCAGCGTTCAAGTCTGAGCCAAATGTAAATTGAGCTCAGAAAATGCTACAAGCTGACCTGAACTAACAATTTCAGACAGCATATAAACCATAATTCTAGCCCTGCAGGCCTCTCATCTGAGTGAACTTTGCTCAGTAGTTCTATTAAATCTATAATGTGGAGTGGTTAGTGCTCCATCTATAGCTGATCCAAAAATTATTCATAAAAATTTATTTTTAATGAAAATTGATTTTAAACTAAATTAGACTATTCTCAAAAGATGTCTCTTTCTTTTTTGAAGGGGAAAAGATATTGGGGAAAAAAAACAGACATTCAAAAATTGGGAAGAAAAATTGCTTTTGACCAAAAACACATGAAAATTTGTTCACAAACAAAACTTCCTTGTTTCTTGTTTGTGTTTCTGACTTTAAAAAATGCTGATTTTATTGAAAGTATCAGTGGAAAAGGAATTCATTTTCCAGCTCCTGCTACCCATAAACATCTGACCTGGACAGAAGGAGGGGACAGCGATGGCCATTAAGTCTCACAGTACCTTTTTTTTGAGATTCTGATGGACCCCCAATGCAATTTAGAACAGGTTTAGAAGTTGTGTTGTAGCTCAGATTTTTCCTTCTAGTTTTCCATAAGTTTGGGAAGCAAAGTGCTACTGCCATTTGAAATTAGTCTTCTTGTTCTGTCTCTGAGCCTGATAAACGTCTCCTAGGGTGAGGTCTAGAATCGGGCTCTATTTTATTAGTGCTCCAAAACTGGAGATGCTTCCCAGTATTTTATAGACAGAATTTTTCTTCGAAATGCAATCTGGCTATGTAAGGGCAAGTTATGTAAAGGGAAAACTGGATGCAAGAAAGGCATTCTTCTTTCCAGGCTTTAGTGAAAACTGAGCAGTACTAGGTGGAGACAGGAAAAAGGACCAGCCGAACTATTGCAGCTACAATGCTTGCAGCCCTGATGAGAAATGATTACGGAGTGTGCTGGTTCACCTGCACACAAGTTAAAGAAAACCATGGTCACGTGCTGCAAGCGATGCTTGTAAAATCCTTCTCAGCTGATGTGTATGATGCAAGGCATCGTATAGGTATTTCATACTTCAGATATCTTAATAATAGCTACTTGCAACATTTTTGTTTTGTTTATACAGGACACAACTGGGAGCTGATACTACACTGCTAAGTGATACAATACACTGCTGAAGCCATCATCAAAATTTCAGTCTAAAATTTTGAGATAAAAGGACAAGTGCAAACAGAACTACCTTACAAGCCTTGAAGGTGAGACTCTAGGCTCCCTCCCTCTAGTATATAAATACGTCTGTGTGCACATATACACACTTCAGCTATCAGCTTGCTACATTTAACTATCGTGGAGTCCACTGTAATACAAATATGTTTACCTAGGTTTTACTTACCTATGGCCAGATTTTCCTAAGAGCTCAAATACTCTTTCATTACCTAACGAAATGGATAGGATTTTAAAATTTCTTTAACTAGCAACTGTGGTGACACTTTGAACTGACCTGTTCTGAAAATTTATCCCCACTTGGGAGTGCTTTGACATGGATTAAAATAGGACAGTTATTTGTACTCGATCTCACCAATTCCCAGCGGTTCAGTGGAACAGTTATCACTTCAATATATAGCAAGTCCTGATTTTCTTTAAAAAACAAGAGGGGTATTTATCAGGATAAGAGTCATTACATTCCTCCAGTGCTGGTATGACAGGAATTTGAGGCGGAGTGGTGCACAGTCCAGAGTCCCCATGGGATTGTAACAAACACAGGTTCTTCCTGGATCTATCCAGACTAATATGCCTTTTATGTTGCGAATGAACTGGCCAAACGAGGCCTTCTTAAGTCCGCTGTAGTTTAATAAATCCAAACTCCAGCTTTAGCAGTATTTTTGTATCCAGCATATAGGTCAAAGTGGGAATGTGTTGAGCACCTGAGACCTACTCCCATTTCCCATTAAAATCAACAGATCAAATCTTTGAGTTCTCATTCAGCCCTTGCTCAGGCAAAACCCTCAAACACTGAGTCATGATCCAGCCTCATAGGCATCGCATTAATCAGAACCTGTCTGGATTTGGCTAGTGTCAGTTGCTTCCCTTGTTTTAGGAGACAGTTCCTTAAACTTCCATACATCTGGGTGACATTACTACACATTTTGGTAACTTTACCAGAAGTTGAGAATACTCTGTTTCACAAGAACCATTCACTATTCAAAAAGATTCATGGTCTTAGAGAATAGCGTATATGACCTATATGACTGCATGAGAGCCTTTAAAGATACTGCTTTACCAGCTTGAAAGCTGAAGAGTTGTGTGAATCACTGACCTTGAGGGAATTCTTCTGGTAAACGTCACTATACCTGATAAATCTTTGAACTGTTAATTGGACATTGTTAACAAGGGTGCTCTATGCGGCATGCGATCAGTGAAGGCTGATAAACCTAATAATAAAAGAGTGAACCTACCAGTTTAATTTTAATCACTGACATAGGCCATGGATCATTTCTTTGGTCTCTATTCAGTAGAGCAGCTACTGAAATTTGCAAGAACCTCGCCTTCTGCTGCCTCCTGGACTTGCCCTTCAGTGTTGGGTACAACATTGCAGTGAGATTTTGAACCTGCAGAGTTCAAGCGTGTTACAATTTCAGTAATGTTACATATATCCTGAATCAATAAATTAAAAAGCATAGTATTCTGTTGGGTTCTTTTAATAGAGGATATTCTATTTGAAATCTGCCAGTGTTAATTACATAATCTTAAAGGGGAATAAATTATAAACCCTTGAAAATTACAAATGCATTAATCTAAGTCCAGCAAGATTATTTGCGGAAGTAAGGACTATTCATTTTACCAAGGGTAATCAGGACCTATAGACCTCATTTTAGTCTGTTACTGAAGTCATTACAGAAATATCACAGTTTTCTGTGACACAGTACAAGGTTAGTTTGAAAAGTGGCCTAGCAATATGCAGTCTGTCTTCATTTTTGCATAGATACTACTGCAAGTGTACATAATTGTCATATGAGGATTCATTGAGGGAAAAATGTGAACTCTTTTCATCTTGTTGGAGAGTGAATTCTGCTTTCATTCTGTGGTCCTTATTTGCCCAGTATCAAAATAATTCACAATAAAAATCTATGCATTTTGTCAGTGATTCTGAAATTATCCAGCGCTTTGCGATCAATTTTAATTGATTTTAATTGATCAGCTGATGAAAACAAAAGAAAATCTGGCCTAACCCAGATGGCTGAATGCATTGCCGAAAGCTTAATACATTTTTACTTATCATTAGTTATGATATTTTGAGTAAATTTGACTGAAGTTATAAAGCAGTCACTTCTAAGAATTACTTCCTATCTCCATACAGATACGGAGATACGCCATCCTATTTGCCATTTAATTGTGCTTACAATTTTAATTCATTGTTCTTAGTATCAGCTATTTGGGAAGACTTCCAGCAACTAATAATTTTAAAGGTTAGCATTATTGATTAGAGAATCAAAAATACCCCGTATATCTAAGTTCATCTCACAGGTGTAATAGCTGATCGCAGCTATTTCAACAAAGCTACACTTTTTGCCTCTGATTTGTTCTGTAAGATCTAAACTAACTCAAAATTTCCCTTCCATATGGTAAGTGGGTGTAGTAGAGCTGCATATTCGAGGAACCATCTTCAGAAGTAAAGGTATTTTGATGAGTCATCTTGATGTAAACTGCTTGAACTCTGCATGGGAGTTCAGTGTCATTGCTGCTGAGTCACTCTGCCATTTCTATCTGGTATGTTCCTTCTGGAATATAAAGGGCTGTGGGAGCATGGGTAAGTTGGCTTGAGGTATTGGAGATAAAGGCTGAGAAACTGTTAGGAATATCTGGGCTTTTGAAGAGAAATTATGAGTCACACTTGGTTGGTACTTGAACTAAATCCAAATGCGTATTTAGGGAATATTTGGACAATATACAGTACGGCTACAATTTGTTCAACACAAAGTGGAAATTCTGTCTGCTTATACTACTCTTAAGACTTAAACACCCAAATTAAAGGCTTGCTCAAGGGAAAGCAACTGAAGGAGTTTTGCAGAAAATCTTTTATATGTTTCAGATGGACTCCTTTGTTTCCTCTGCAAATGATACTTTCTAAGTAAAGAAAATGTATTTTCAGGGAGTCAGATTTAGGTTAGTGTTCTGGAAGTCTATTTGCTCAATCAGCAAAAATGCCAGCAAAATGCTACAAAGATTCGTAGTAGCTGGTAAAGATGGGTAAAGAAGTGAGAAAAGGTAAGGAGAGAGTCTCATTATTCCACTAACGTCACTTGGAATGGTACTCAGAGTTGTACATTTAAATAAACTGTTTCATATAAAAACTACTTAACTGCTTCCAAGTATGGTAATTCTAGAATCATTCCAGTGGAGAGTCTGCACTGAATCCTGCTGAGAAGCGTTCTTCTGATTAACTGTTGCCAAAGAAACTATAATGGTCCTACTGTGTCAAGTATTTCTGAATGAAAAATGTATAATCTGTAGAGAAAAATCCTGACCTGACAGAAACAAGGCTTGTGAACTAATTAGCTACTGCAGTTCCTACTATTTCTGATTTTATTCTCTATACATTACTTCTTTTGTTGGAGCAGCTGTTGATAAGTGAGAGTTTAAAATTTTTTTTCCTCAGATCCCTATTTTAATGTGTTTGAAAGACACAAAGGACTTTGCACAATCTGCCAGCAACAAGGCTTGTGCTAAGCTTGTTACTCTTCCAGGTTTCACAGATGCATGTAAGTAAATGAAGAGGTAACGCTTTTACAGATACTTCTCTCATTTCTGTTGTTTTGTCCAGATTGTTCACAGTCTCTGTGATAACACAAATATAATTCCTTCGGTCCACTAGGATTTACAGTGGTCATTTCCTACAAATCCGATTTATAGAAAAGAAACACGGCACTACCTTTTTAGACACATTGTTATCAATATGGTGGAAACAATAAACATGAAATAGATAATGGACATATCAGATGGGAGTGATTCTTTTTTAATGTTACACTGATACATCTCAGAATGGAGTAAACACGTTTATATGATGAAGGTAAAAGATTAGAATTGCAGTTTTGAGTTCTGCAGTTGTCTCCCTTTGTGACCTTGAACAAATCATATATAATTTCAGTGCCTTGCTTTTTTATTTGGAAATTGATGATCGCTCTTCCTTACATGAGAGAGGTTTTATGAAGTACTTTTATTAATTTGAGGCAAATAGGTAACAAAGTGATGTACTGACACTTGAGATTTCAAAGGGGAGGATGTTTGAACTTTTGTATTAAGCAATCTTCATCGAGCAGTTAATTCAGCAGGAATCGCTGTTTCATACTGGAAGAAAAGGTGCATGTAGGAAAAGCACAGAGAGATTGAAAATGTATGTAAAATCAGGGGCATGGTGCTTATGCACTGACCTGTTTTTACATCCACGGTCTTCCAGACAGAGTGTACGGTACGTATGGCCATGTTCTCTGTGACAGCAAGTAGCACTTGTGCTATCAAGTGAGTAACAAACGTGTGCGACTTTCCACTCCAGTTATTGGCCAGGGTATGTAAGGCGTCTTTATCCTCGTTTGCATTCACAAATTAACAAACAGATCACTTAAATACCACTAACCACTTGTAGCAAAGCACGTTAAGACTTCTTGAACATTTTCACAACTCTGGAAGATGCTGAAGTACCCAAACTCATGGGGGTTTATTCATAAAAATATTAATTATTTCATATAGCTGGAAGGCACTGCAGAGAGGCCGTCTGATGTCCTTGTCCTTCTCCCCGGACAAGGTCAATGCTGCTTCACAACAGTAATACTGCTGTTACAAAAAGCAGGAAGAAGATCACCGCATTAATTACAACGGAGTGCCACAACGCAGCCATTTCAGTCCCGTTCTGCTCCAGGCTGTTCTGTGCCTGAGCTCCCGTCAGACCTTCACAATGACCAAACAACTCCTGTTTTAGAAGCAGGAGGACGAAACGCCACTCTCCTGCCCTCCTCTGCGGACTGCTTCCACCCAGACGGGTGCGCACGGTGCCACCTCCGCCGGACCGCCCTGCGGGCGGGCGGGCACCAGCCGGCCGGTTGCCCACCGGCGCTTTACGAACAGCGCACCGCCACAGCTTCGGTTTCTCTTTCCTTGCCCAAGCACGGCTCGTTCGCAGCCAATAAACTCCAGCGACGAAAATGGTTTCGCCTGCAGCCTTCCACTCACTGTCGCCCGCCGGTACGCCCGGCGGTGCTCCGGGCAGCGGGCGGCCCGGCGCGTACCCGGCGGAAGGCTTTTCGCGGGGCGACGCGTGCGGCCGGAAGCGGCGGACCCGAGCGCGGCGCACATCCGGCGCCCTCCCGCCGCCTGTCCCGTCGCTCGCCCGCCTCGCCTCCCCATGGCCGCCTCTGTGGTGAGTCCGCGCGCCGCGAGCGCGGCGGGGTGGGCGCGCGCCCCCGGTCTTTGGCGGCGGGCCGGGCCGGGCCTGGCGGGGCCGGGGAGAACTTGGGTTGGGGCCGCCGTTGTGAGGCTGCGGGGCGCGGAGCCGCCTGCGGGGAACGGCGGCCTCGCCGAGACGCGGCATGGAGGGAAGCGCGGGTTTTCCGCCCCGGGGGCCGCGGACGAGGGCTGCTGCCTTTCAGAGGACGAGCCTGAAACCGCGGGGAGGGCCGCCGGGGGTGCCAGGACGTGTCCCGGCTCCGGATGGGAGCAGGCAGGGAGAGAAGCGCCTCGGTGCAGGGGTGCGTGCATGGCTCCTTCCGAGTGGTCCCTCAGCCCCTGGCTGCTCCCGGGGCAGAGCTGGTTTCCCTGTGCCTCCGGCGGGTTCCTCCCCCGCGGCCGTTCCACCTTCACTTCCAGCGTCCGCGGCATCCTTGTACAGAGGCCTAGGGCCAGACAGTGGTTTCTGTGCTGAACCACCGTGTTTTGCCATCTGCAGAAGCCATCTGCAGAGGCCGTGTAGATTGGCTAACTTCTTGGAATTGTCGTCAGAGTCTTCAAGGGTTTGGGTTTTTTTTTGGTTGGTTGGTTGGGTTTTTTCTAATTATGGCTTTCCTGTTAAATACTAGGAAGAAAGATTCCTGAGTGAGGTAATTAGATATTGGAACAGGAGCCCAAAGAAACTGAAATCTCCATCCTCAGAGATGTTCAGAACATGACTGGAGATAGGACCCTGAGCAGTCAGATCTAACTTTGAAGTTAGATCAAGCTTTGAAGTTGGCTCTGCTTTGAGCAGGGATTTGAACCAGATGACCTCCAGAAGTTTCTTCTAACCAAAATTCTCAGAATTTAAAAACGTATTCTGGGCTATGGTTATAAAGAACTTGTCTGGAGTATCAAAGCTAACAAAGCTTATTTTCCATTTGACTTATATTGCAGGTACCTTAACAGCTCATTCCAGTCTCCTGGTGTTTCTCTAATGCTCTCCCTCGCAGCCATTCTGTGTGTTTGGCAGCTAAATGGCAATATGTTTGGCTGCTGGTTAGAAAGTGTGTGTGTGCAAGTGTGTGCTGATTGAGAGGTAACAGCCATCTACTCTAAATAACATAGCAGGCTGAGTTATAATCACCGTTCCCTTAGTGGGAGGCCTACTACCCTTTGTCTCCTGGTGCCAAAGAGTTTCTCTTGGCACTTGCTGGAATACAGCGCCTTTAAGACTACTTTGCCATATTTGTTTGGAACTGGCCTGTAGGTTGAGAAATTGCTGGAGATGATAGGAAGGTGAAAAGCAGGCCCGTGTCCTTACAGAGGAAGATCAAAGGAATAGTATGTAGTAACATGAGAGTATTTGGTTTTGTGGAGCAAGCAGGGATTATTTGATAGGCTGGTAAGTATTTTGCAGTATGGAGGTTTCTCTGAATAGAAGTGTTTCTTGTGGTAATACTGGAGGAATTCATGGTAGTTCTGGTGTATATTCATTAAAGACTGCCAAGAAAATGTAAGTAGTTAAATTGTGAAGTGCTGATTGAGTTGCAAATATTGAGAATATAATGCTGAAATAGAATAATGATAAATGATAATATTTTAAACAGACTATCATAACAAATATGTTACAAATGCGGTTTTATAGATGTATGGACAGGAAATTCAGAATCACTGCTTTCCAGGATGTCACAGTTCAGGGTCTGTAAGAGATCAAGGGCCAAACAGCTAAACAAACTGACCAAATAACCGAATTAGATCACGGTGCAGTGGTGTGACAACAAAGGCTGTTACCTTTGGATGAATAAAAATAGAGAGATGTAAGGAAAATAATGAGATGTGAGGAGAAATGTTTGGTTTTTACCTGTGGATATAGCACTGGAGTGATTGATACTGGAATACATCCAGTGTGTGTGCATCTCTCTCTCTCTCTCATCTATATATCCAATTATATATATTATTACATTTTATATATGTATATACAGAAGTTTTAAAAAATGAAACTATGGTGGCAGTGTGATGAGATTCTTGCTAATTTTCAGAAATACATTGAATAAATCTTGTTCTGTAACTTTAGTTCAGAACAGCCATCACAGCAACAAATATTTTCACTGAATACTTGCATGTTCACACCACTCGCAGCCAGCTGTAGCCCATTTTTCAATGTAAATACTTACAATTTAAATACAATAAATATATCGGCATTCAAAATGAATCCTAAAACTGTCACCTTGCTAAAAGCTGGTACCTCCTGCAAGTAGGAAAGGAGTTTGGAATCAATTTCAACATTATTTGACATCATCTTTCAGTGAGGATGGAAAAGACCAACCAAAGTGACTTAGTGGAGAAATTGCATAGATGACCAGGTCGCATAAAATTGTGTAACTTAAGTAATTTGGTATGATTTCTTCTCTCCAGGATTTCAAAACCTATGTGGATCAAGCTTGTAGAGCTGCAGATGAATTTGTCAACATTTATTATGAGACAATGGATAAAAGAAGAAGGGTATGTAGATATTTTGACAATAGTTAGAACTGTCTTGTGTATTTTTTGCTTGCTTTTCTAACTAGCATTACACTTGAAAGCACCTGGAAGTTGGTTGCCACGTATTGTATTAGCCAGGTTGAGACCTCTGTTCCTCTTAGACTGTGCTGTATAGGATTCTTTACGTTACTGTGCAGCATTGTTGTAAAAGGGACCCTTTTAGAAAGTGCCTTAGACTTCTTCATGATAATAGTTCAGTTCATGTCCAACTATGTTTTACAGGTAGCGGATTTGGTCCATACAGGCAGATTAAACTTGCTTTATTTGTCTCTGAGATCAAGATTTAGCTTATTTTTTTCCAAACTTTTTTTATTAGGAGTTATCACTTCTGTTTCTGGGAGTCTTCAGGAGTGCCTGAGGATAAAGTGGAAACAGCTCTATCTTGGTCTGAAAGTCTTCATGGACCACATTATGGGGTGTCATGTAACAGATATTTGCCCCAAAAGAGAGCTGTGGAGACTGTTCTTTGGAATTTTAAATGTATTATAATTGCAATTTAATAACATTTAGATTATGTGAAAATATCAACAGTTGCATATTACTTCATAGTCACTTCGCATGTAGGTAGGTTAGACACAGATGTACCAACAGCTTGAAAGAGAGTTAGGGAGTTACTCAACTGTTACAGCTTATGAAATATTTGGGAAGTTCTGGTCTGCTGCTGCAGATAACTGTCCTTTTTAAGTTTCCACTGTTCCTGATCTTGCTCACCTTTTTTTTTTAATCTGAAATTATTTAATTTAATCTGACATGATCTGTGTTGCATGCACACCACCCCTGCCAAAAAAAAATCAGCAATAAACGTATTCTGGAAAGGTAGCACTATCCTTTTGTTAGCAAGTAGTTCTGTTCTATCACTAGCTTTGTTAAAGGAATCTCATCAGTATTTAAATTTGGAGGCATGTGAGTCATTATGCAACTTATAAAGGAGAATATGTTTCAGTTAGTTTTAATTCTTGGTCAGGAGCACTAATTGTTAAAAGGAGCTAATATTTCAGGAGGGCATTTTATCTATGGAAGTAGCAGAAGAAATCAATAATTCACAACATAAGGATTCAAAGAATATTGTTTTGTAAGTTGTCCATTGTATGTGTTTACACATTTTCCCCAAATATGTATTTTCATAATCACTCAGGCTTTAACAAGACTTTATTTGGACAAAGCAACGTTAGTTTGGAATGGTAATGCAGTGTCCGGGCAAGAAGAACTGAATAAATTTTTTGAAATGTTGCCATCTAGTGAATTCCAGGTTAATATGTTAGACTGCCAGCCCGTTCACGGTAAGGTTGTATTACAATTTACTTATTTATTTTTCAGTCTTGTTATAACTATTGAAAGTGAACTGCAATTATAATAGTGCTTAATATTTCTTTTGGAACAAGCTTAGAGAAAATACTGAGGGTTGAAATGTCAAGTTGTGCATAAATAAAGCACAAATCAAGAGATGCAGCAACTCCACACTTTTTCTCATGTCTGGGAAAATATTTTAAGGACTTTTTTGTTAAGAGCATATTCAGATGTGATGTATTTTCGTGTGTTGAAAAAGTCTGTCTTATCAGGTTATGTGGTCCTTGACAATGTCTAAGAGTCAAGACCTCTACTGTAGCTTCTGTTACTGACCTGCAGTATAATGTGCAACAAATCATTAACCTGTATGTACTTTGATTTCTTTACATCTAGAATAGATGTTAAGTTCTTTAGATTTCGATTAACAGCTGCTAAAGAAAGGCTTACATAATTGAGAAGTTAATAAATTACTTCTAATAGATATTTTTGGGAATATAAGTAAGAAAAAAGCCTGTAGTCAAGCACGCTTGCTTTGCTCTGCTGTGAAAAATATGTAATCTCTAATAGCGGGGGAAAAGTGTATGCAACTTGCTAAATATAGACATATGTATATATATTTATCTCAAATAATGAGAGCTTATTCTAAGCAAAAACTCAGGTGTTTGTTATAGTGCTCTAAAATGTACAACGTGAGATGAAAATAGAAAAGCCATTAAAAAGCAGTGTTGGCGAGCAAATACACCATTGTCTGTATAGAAATGATGCAACAAAACTGTAACTTTCACGCATGTGTAACCAATTGTTAGCCTATAGCTAGTATGATCAGAATTGAATGAAACTTCTGTGTACATTTCCTACTTCTTTGCCTCTTAGTCTTTGTTCGAGTTGTTTTCTTTATACTTTTTCTCCTTGTGAAGAGCAAGCTACACAAGGCCAGACGACAGTCCTCGTGGTGACAAGCGGGACGGTAAAATTTGATGGCGACAAGCAGCGCTACTTCAATCAGAACTTCTTGCTGACAGCACAAGCCACACCTACCAACACAGTGTGGAAGATCGCCAGTGACTGCTTCCGCTTTCAGGACTGGGCCAGTTAGTGAGGATTGGCTACGGGAAGTGACCTCTCTCATTTGACGTGTTGAAGTTAGCTGTACGGACAGCCGTTCTCCACGCGTCGGAAACGCTCGCTCTTCCTGTCGCATCTGTCATTATGGAAGGTCTACAGATGTTTCAGGGTTGATCCCAATGACCACGGGTTTAGTAGTAAACAGTCTTAAAATGTGAGAGGTTGCTTGTGTTAGTTGAACGTAATAAAATGCTGAAGGCAGTGAGCGGCATTGGAATCATTCCTAAAATGCCTTACATGCAGCTATGCTGCCACTTCCAGACTTCTTGTATGGAATGCTGAATGTTGAAACTCTACTATTTGAACACAAAATCCTCTTAATGTACAATTATGACCAAACGTGTAATTTTTTCAACTTGGAAAGATCTGTTTTTACAGTAGCATCTTCCCTCTTTTGAAGAAGATGCTTGTGGCACGTAGGTAGAATTCTCAAATCTACCGACTGTTGGTTGTAAGAGGCTAGGAAGGATTGACAATGATTGCTACTGTTTGTGAAAGTAGCAAATACAGCTCCTGAGTGTGTAATCTCTCAAATAATCCATTGGAAAAGCTAATGTTACCTTCTCTGATACGAAACGACTCGATAATCTCATCAGTTTTCCTTTTGGCTTAAGCTTCTCGGACTTTGGTTGTACTTAATTTACATTGATTCATATTTAGGGCATGCTGAATGATTCAGAGCTCCTATGCCAACAACTCGTCACATGCATCTGAAGGACTTCAAATGGATTGTTTTTCTTTTGAAGTCTTACAGTGTAAGAAATAGGTCAGTTACATCATTTCTGTTTGCTTTAACTGTTAATTCTGTTGCTATGAAGTTTGGACTATTTTTCCCATATTCAGTCTGCAAGTTTTGAATCCCTATTGTCTTTTCAGGAAACATTGTAGTAAAAAAGTGGCACTGAAAGGGTGTATTACTGTGAAGCCTTCAATTTTTCTCTTCAGTACTGTTATTCAGAAGAGGTGCTTTGATTATTTTCAACTTAGAAGAACAGCTCTGAACACAAATACCATATCTTCCTCTCATGCAGATTTTTACTGTAGTTTTCATGTTCTTTTTAAATATTACCTTTAATTATTGATTCTGGGGTTTTCTGCGTGTTTTGCTTTGAGTTTGCAGTTTAAAGCTTTCAAGTGCTTTAAAATAGTTTTCAAGATTGCAGGTTAGGACTGTCCATCTTAACTTGGGAACTTAAGTAAATCTGAATATCAGCAGATTTGTTTCAAACTGGTATGTTTCTATTTTAAGCTGAATAAAAAAAAAATAAAAATTTAGTGTTATATGTGAGAGTACGCTTGCTTGTAACTGAAAATACATGAGGGGAACTTGTAACTCTGATCTTGCTGCAATGACAGCAGCAACCTGAATACAAAAGCAGTTACGACTGCAGCTCACTTGTTTTTTATGACTTAAATTGGGAAAACTGTGAAAATGAGCAATATCTAACTTGTGTAAAACATCTTAAAACATCTGTAGTTTGCGATACAATCCCACAAATAATGGATGTTTAGGTGAAATGGGTGGGTTTATTTCCTTTTAAGGCGCTCTAGTCTTTACATCAGTAAGTTAGAATTAGTAACCTGTCTCTCTCAGAGGCTGTTTATGTTCTGAACTATTGTGTAACTATTTTTCAGCCTGAAGAATATGAATTCCTGCAAAACAATGCAAGAAGTCCAGAATTTTTGAAAACTGTAAATACATTGTTATTTCTGTACGTAGTGAAGAAAGGGTCGCTGTATTTAATTACTGTTTGTTCTTAACAGAGTATGCGAGGTTCGTATATTTGTATTTCTTCTACAAGTTTGAAAAGAAAACCCTGAATTTGCCTGTTACTGATACAGCATTGTTGAACTGTGACACTGGCGTGGTGTGCTTTTTCTGTTTTTTTAATTTGCTGTTGATTATGTAAGTAGTGTTACAGATCTGCTTTGCATACACGAAACAGGTTTTGCCTTCCGAAATGTAGCGATGGGTGCAACTGTACTATTTGTGTGTTGAACTTCAAAGGCAGTCACCAGAATACACACTTATATCTGTACCTGATAAGCTTGTCCTGGCATTAAACACTTACTGGATATTTTTATTCAAGTTTTAATTTGTATAGTAGTTTTTAAGCTTTTTCTAGGCAGATTGGGAGATTTAGAATATATGAGGCAATGTTTCAATTGGATGTTATTCTTCTCAGTTATTTTCATGCTATTCAAATGCAGGCTGCTTTTAAACCTGACTTCTGCAATTAATATTAAAAAACCCAGCCAAACGAAAAAAGCAACCACTACCTGGAACATTACTTAGGAAGCTTACTGACTGGCCTAGCTGGACAAACCCAGTTTAAACTCTTACTTAGTAAGATGGGTAGTTGGAATTGGACTTGGTATGCATACAGGTGGTTTTGGAGAGAAATTTATTAGAACATAATTGCATCAGCCCAGGGAGAGGTGGCAGTTATGTACTGCCTATTTCCGTCCTCTTCGGTGAGGATCGCTTAGGGTGATTCAATACTACCATGATTGGCTGTTGCTCTTTATAACTGAAAATGCTGGTTTATGAAATATTTTTATGGACCATACTAAGTGATGATGTAGCTATTAGATGAAATCAGTGATTTTACAACTGAGTAATTAATGGCACAAACAAAAAATCTCTTCCATACTAGCTGGAGAAGTTAGGGATGCTGCAGCTCTGTGCTGCTTGTTAAAACTTCTGTGCTGAAATTAGCAGAAGAGAACATACAAATGCTTTTTTATTCCGTTCAGTACAAAACCATCCGGCTGGTTTAGTGTTCCCCGTTGCTGACTCTGCTCTGATATCCAAAATATACAATGGGCGTCTGTAAAGTGAACATGTTTATGCTCTAAACTGTAAACAGGAGTTAATACTACCATATTTTGCTGTTTGATACCAAGTTACTCAGGTACAACCGGTCGGTGAAACAAAGCCAGCTGAAGAGCTAAGCACTTCCACATACTAAATTGTGGCTACTGAAAACTTGATAGATCTTCTTTTTTTGTGTATATTCCCTTATTGTCTTTATCAGTCACTGTTTTTATGTTGCTTTGTTCTTTTGGTATACTACAGTTAAATTGACTTTAAATACTTGTGCTGTTTCTTGGAATGGAGAAAAGTGGTTTGTTCTGATGGTTTTCATATGCATACGCTTCCTTATCCTGATCGGGGAAAAGCACATTATAAAGAAATGCTGTTTTATCACTAAAGTAACTTTCCACACTTGAATATATTTTCTAAGTTTTTGAAATTGTTTAAGACCTCTTGTAAGATGAATTTTAAAAAAATAAAACCCAAAAACTTACCTGATGTTCTGATTTTTTATTATTATTATTATTAGAAGTTTTCATAGTTTGTTCTTATGATATTAAAAGTGCAGGAAATAATTTGTGGCTTCCTTATCTTTACTAGTTGTGTTCTAGGTATGAGCTATGTGTTCTGATTGTTGCGGCGTGGTGCTGGGGCACTGCAGAGCAGGCTGGCTGTGAGCTCTTTGTCAGTGCCGCAGTAAAAAAAAATGTGTCTGGAATAATAACCGTGTAACAAATGCCTCACCAAGAGCACTGTCAAGCAGTAAACGGTGTTGAACTGGCTAGAGTAACAATCTCAAATTGAAGTTTCCCTCTCAAATTTACTGAAGTTTAGACTGCTCTCCAACAAATACCTGGATGAAGTCAAACAAAACTAGTGCCAGATCCTTGGATTGTAAATATTTCACTGAGAACATGTTGTGCCTCTGCTGTTTCTCTGCTAAGAAGAAATGAAACACTCGAATAAGGAACGGTTCATGTGATAACTGGTGATTTATTCACTTTATTTTGCTGTTCAAAACATCCAGTTACTAATGAAGACTTACACAGTGTAGACAGCAGCTTTTAGTTGCTGGCAGTGAAAAGATGAGTATGCTAATGCAAGGTCAGCGTTTGCGTGGAAGCAGACGTTGTTCTAGAAACGTGTTCTAGAATCAATTAATGCCAAATACATTGTAAAGTTCTTGCTGTGTTTGAAGGTGTAGATTTCAGTGAGGCTTTGCAAGCAGTCATTTTTTGTAATTATCCTGAGCAAGGCTCTGACAGCTGATGCAGTGTAAAGATTTAGGAGCGCTGGGAAAAATAAATCACAGTTCGGGCCAAAGCAGAAGATATTTTTGCATGTGTCTTGAAAGTGAATCCAGAAATTGCTCTTTCAGTATTCCCCCTGGGCTGAAGGAAAGAATCGTTAAGTCTTTCTAAACAAGCTTTTCTTTTCTGATCCTAACTGAGAAGAAGTAGGTCATTGATAGCTGAGCTTATTCCTTCAGAAGGCTGGGTTTAATAATATAAATAAATCTGTCTTGTTATCTTTTGTGTCCAGTGATTGAATGGACTACGGAGACTAAATGGCCATTTTGCCCTGCATCAGTAATACAGGTGCCTTAGAACGTACTATCGATGGAAAAAAGTGTGTTGAATTTCAGTGACTAATTTTTGTCTCCTTACAATCTAATTCAGTTCAGTCCCAGTGGGTTTGCAGCTTCATGGGTTTTTAAGGTTTCCAACCAGTACACAATGTATTGGACTTACTAAAACAAACAAAAATAAATGAATGTTGCTGCTGGGCTTAATACTTATTCATCAAGGTCTCTGTGTGCCACAATATGAATTCCTCTTAGGAGTTCAGATACTTCGGTGTGTGTATTCATGCCAACAGAGTAAGAATGAACTCGATGTGAGCTTACGTTACCAGTTCTGCAGTGTAACCTTGTGTCAGCTACAGCATGTTCCTGGGTTCGGAGCATTTAAAGCACATTTTTCTTCAGAACTCAACACATCCGTGCTGAATCCTTAGGCTCATCTGGATGAAACGATCCATAGGGGCATTGTGAGTTCTTACGTGTAACTGAATTGATTTAGGAGGCTTGAATTCCTAATGGACTGAAGTTTTGCTACTCTGAAAGGCTTAGTTTTGTTGTATTTCTCCCAGTCCTGGGGCAGTGCTGCTTGGTAGGGCAGTCTAACCTCGTTTCATAGGGTTCCTGTTTCCAACTGAACTCTATGAGTGTTGCTTTCATTGGAGAGTCTTCAAGAAACTGAGGGCTTCATTCAAGTGGATAGTTCTGTTGTCAGTTAGAGTCCCATAGGACTCTAACTCCCCTCTATAACTATCCCATGGTCCACTTTCCTCTTTAATTTGTGATTTAATGGAATTTAAAACAGTATGTAGACTATAACAAAAAACAGTACTCTGTGTTTATGGGAAAAAGATAAACTGTGAAAGAATGGTGCACTGAAAAATATTTTGTGTCTTTACAGTTACAGGTTCTACATCATCTTGATAGCAATAACACAAATAAACAAGGGGTTTACGATTCTATGATTCTAAATGGAATTACAATTTTGTGTAGTGGTCTTCCACTGGTGATTATTCTCTGATGACTGGTCAGATGTGAGACAGGTATAGGGAATAAAAACAATTTTTATTTTCTTGCATACTTCCTGCACCCCAAAATGACAATGAGGTGTAAATATAGGCAATAATAAATTGGCACTATCTTTAGAACATAACGTAGATCATTCTGAGGTTTGTGATCTCATATAGGCAGGAAGACAGATGAAGGTAAGTCTTTCTGTCCTAAATCTGGGGATATTATCACTTACCTTTGTACTCCACACTTTCTCTAAGCCAGGAGGTATGCATGCATACTTCGAAACCTACATTCATAGAATCATAGAATCATAGAATGGTTTGGGTTGGAAGGGACCGTTAAGGGTCATCTAGTCCAGCCCCCCTGCAGTGAGCAGGGACATCTTCAACTAGATCAGGTTGCTCAGAGCCCCGTCCAACCTGACCTGGAATGTCTCCAGGGATGGGGCATCTACCACCTCTCTGGGCAACCTGTGCCGGTGTTTCATCACCCTCATCGGAAAAAGTTTCTTCCTTAGATCTAGTCTGAATCTCCCCTCTTTTAGTTTAAAACCATTACCCTGGCGCAACAGGCCCTGTTAAAAAGTTTGTCCCCATCTTTCTTATAGGCCCCCTTTAAGTATTGAAAGGCCGCAATGAGGTCTCCCCAGAGCCTTCTCTCCTCCAGGCTGAACAACCCCAGCTCTCTCAGCCTTTCCTCATAGGAGAGGTGTTCCATCCCTCTGATCATTTTCGTGGCCCTCCTCTGGACCCGCTCCAACAGCTCCATGTCTTTCCTGCACTGGGGGCTCCAGAGCTGGATGCAGTACTCCAGGTGGGGTCTCGCCAGAGCAGAGGGGCAGAATCACCTCCTTTGACCTGCTGGCCATGCTGCTTTTGATGCAGCCCAGGAGATGGTTGGCCTTGTGGGCTGCGAGCACACAGCCAGCTTTTCATCCACCCCGTACCCCCAAGTCCTTCGCTGCAGGGCTGCTCTCAATCCCTTCATCCCCCAGCCTATATTAATACCGGGGGTTGCCCTGACCCAGGTGCAGGACCTTGCACTTGGCCTTGTTGAACCTCATGAGGTTCACAGGGGCCCACTTCTCGAGATTGTCCAGGTCCCTCTGGATGGTGTCCCGTCCCTCAGGCATGTCAACTGCACCACTCAGCTTGGTGCCATCTGCAGACTTGCTGAGGGTGCACTTGATCCTGCTGTCTATGTCATTCATGAAAATATTAAACAGTACTTGTCCCAGTACAGACCCCTGAGGGACACCACTCGTCACTGATCTCCGTCTGGACATCGAGCCGTTGACCACTACCCTCTGGATGCGACCATCCAACCAATTCCTCATCCACCCAACAGTCCACCCATCAAATCCATCTCTCTCCAGTTTAGAGAGAAGGATGTGGTGGGGGACCGTGTCAAAGGCCTTACAGAAGTCCAGATAGACGACATCCGTAGCTCTTCCCTTCTCCACTGATATAAGTCACTCCATCATAGAAGGCCACTAGGCTGGTCAGGCAAGACTTGCTGTTGGTGGAGCCATGCGGGCTGTCTCGAATCACCTCCCTGTCCTCCATGTGCCTTAGCATAGCTTCTAGGAGGATCTGTTCCATGATCTTCCCAGGCACAGAGGTGAGGCTGACAGGTCGGTAGTTCCCAGGGCCCTCCTTTCTACCCTTCTTAAAAATGGGTGCAGTGTTTCCCTTTTTCCAGTCACCAGGGACTTCACCTGACTGCCCTGACTTTCCAAATACCATGGAGAGTGGCTTGGCAGCTACATCAGCCAGTTCCCTCAGGACTCCGGGCTGCATCTCGTCGGGTCCCTTAGACTTACCTACGTTCAGGTTCCTCAGGTGGGCACGAACCTGATCTTCCCTTGCACTGGGAGGGACTTGGCTCCCCCAGTCCCTGTCTTGCGGTCCATCCACTCGAGAGGTGTGGGAAGAGAGGCTGCCAGTGAAGACTAAGGCAAAAAAGTTGTTGAGTACCTCAGCCTTCTCCTCATCTGTTGTTACCAGTTTGCCGGTCGTGTTCATCAGGGGGGTACGCTTTCTTTGACCTTCCTTTTCCGGCTGACATACCTGTAGAAGCCCTTCTTATTCCTTGCGTCCCTTGCCAAGTTCAGCTCCAGCCGCGCCTTGGCCTTCCTGACCCCGTCCCTACACAACCGGGCAGCGTCCCTATACAGAATTCTGAAAAATTCTCTGCTAGAGACACCATGAATATTAGAAATGTGTGAAGTGAATAAACACATGTATATAGCCAATTGCATTTGTATATTTAAGTAGATGCATATTGTATTTAAGCATATCTGTATATACGGTGTATGTCTCGTTCCATTGTAAGCTACAGTTAATGCATGATGGTGTTATCTTATTTAAACATCTGGTTGAACTGTAACGATAAGAATAGATGGACTGATGTAAATCACAGATTACTACAGTTCACCAAGACCTTGTGATTCTTTCAGGTATTGAAAGGTACAGATAGAACAGCAGATAATTAGAATTAGATGTTTTGTTACGTTACTTGGCAGGAGGTCTTGTGCTTTCCTTATTTGTGAACTGTGTAATGAAGGGTAAACTTTTTCACAAGGGCAGCCCTTTTTTTTTAGGTAGGACCCAAATACAGTATGTTGCACATACTTTGCATTTCGGGGGGGGGAGAGAAACAGATAGATTATGAAGATATGCAGTCAGTGGTATTTGTTGGGCACTGACTCAGAGGAACTGCCACAACCATCTTTCAGATTTGTCTATAGGATGAAGCAGTGGAAAGCAGTTAGTAACCAGCTGATATTAAATAAAACACGTTAGGCACACATTTTAGTGTCCAGTGCATTTAATGTGTGCAAATCTCTCAGAAAACTGTAAGAGTCCTTCCCCTATTCTTGTCTCATCTAGCCGAGTTCAGCAGCAGCAGTCAGCACTGTAGTTCCCGAATACTTTCGAAGCTGTTGGTCTGTAATGCCTCTCCGAGGGCAGAGTCCGGCTGGTGGGCAGTGGTCAGGCAGAAAAAGAGAAGTTAATCACTGAGACGGGTTAAATAAAAGGTTTTGGATATGCATAATGATTCCCTCTTTCTTATAGGGGGAAACTTTGGTTGCGGTCAGCTTAATTCTGATTGTACTGAAGGAAATGCTCACAGAAAATCTTCTAGTGGGGCTGATACAGTGTTTTAGTTATCCTAGCGTGGAAGTTCATTAGACAGTCAGCTTCTGCAGCTTAAAATATATATATATTTATGTGTGCATATATATATATATTGCTTATGGCTGTTCAAAAAGTCCAGGTTGAATGTAGCACTTGCATTTTCCATCAGACAGAGATAGATACTGTCTGAATCCTTGCAGATGGAGGTAGCTCACTAGAACTTTTACTGTTGTCTAACTACTTGATAGGGGATTTTAGGAGCAGTGGCAGTTTGTTGGTTTCTCCGACATCCTTTTTCCCACACGATGCTAACTACTACATTTTCTTTGCTGAGCTAAAGATGTCACATACTTCTACTGATAAATGCTGGCATATAGTACTATTGCATATACTCCCATTGAAATTGTTTCTGGAGCTTGAATTTTTTCCCCACCCCATACTTTTCAATTATTAAAATGTCTAGGTATTCACAAGATACTGTTTGATATCAAACGATAATCTGGTCTGTGGATATTGCAGTAGTTTTCTGCCGTGACAAAGTTGACTCGCTAACTGCCAGTCCTCTCAAAGATTTTTTTTTTTTTAAAAACTCATCACTTCAAGTATTCAGTTTACAATGATTCCCCACAAAGTTATAGGAGATATAGCAAGATGCAGTCGTTGCCAAATATAAAAGAAGTCCGTTTTTTGCTGTTGGAAAGAATACGCATGAGCGTTAGGAAATCTAAGTCTATAACATAAAAATCTCTCTCCTGTG
This sequence comes from Gymnogyps californianus, assembly GCF_018139145.2. Lineage (NCBI taxonomy): Eukaryota > Metazoa > Chordata > Aves > Accipitriformes > Cathartidae > Gymnogyps > Gymnogyps californianus. The sequence continues at coordinate 20,609,378 of NC_059479.1, forward strand.
AAGTTAATGTCAAAGCTGCTTTTTCCTGCAGTGTGGTTTGGATAAAATCCAAGTAGTAGTTTGGATTGTGTAGTGCAGCATTCCTACTGAAGGCACTTGTTCCTTGGAATTGTTCATTAATCTTTATCTGAAAAAAACCCCACCCCGAACCCAAACCAAGAAATCATAGACTATTAACGTGGCTAGAACAGCTGAAACCACCTTCGCCTGCCTGGCTTTTTTTGTAGAAAGCATATGCTGTATGTTGTTTTAATCTTAAGGTTTAATTTGTACAAAGATATCCTTGGAATTGCATGTCTCTGTGTGTGCAAGGGTGTTACTGATGGCTTTAAAAGTTATTGTGTATCGGCAAAGCCGCAGTACCAAGATGAGGTACTGGTGCTTTCCTCATGGGAACAACTTCGGTTTCTGAGCTCTTTTTGTTTTGATAAATGCTTCCACGTAAGCCAAACCAATCTTGCTTTAACAGAATGAGACCTCACCCTTCCAATCCATTGTACCTGGCATAACTATCAATGCTCTAGAGTGATAGAAGGGTGCATAATACAACAGTAATGGAGCTGCTTTTAATTATGTGAAAGGCTGCCCGCAGCAACAGCACTGTGGTCAGATAACAGGGTGGAATACAAACCGATTTTAAAGAAGATGATGTTAAACTAAGCTCTAAAGATGACTGATGAGAGAGGTCTCTGTACGTACGTAATGCAGGTATTTATTGTAGAAAAGCAATACAAATCAATCCAAAGAGTTAAAGAACAGCCCTCGCTGCAAGACGAGCCTTGAGCGCTGTACGAGCTAATGCACAAGAACAATCCATTTGTCATCCCACCACTCGTTTAACTAGACGCAGTCTTGGCACCAGCCCGCCTGCACCCGGCAGTCGTTCCCTGTGCGCGGTCCTCCCGGGAGCCGAGCGGCGGGCGGCAGAAGCGGTACCACGGGCCGGGACGGCCTCGAAACCCCCACGGACTCTTCCTCCTTCCCAGCCCCGTGCCGTCTGCCGGGCTGCGTCGCGGGGCCGGCCCGGGCCGCCCTCACATCAGCCGCTGGCCCTCGCCGGGGCCGGGGCCGCCCTCCTCGGCCGGCTGTCCCGGGCCGCCGCCGCCGCCGCCGCGGCCCCAGTCGCGCTCGATGTAGAGGTGGTAGGGGTCGTGCTTGGACTCCAGCTTCCGCGAACGGGTGTAGGCCAGGATGAGCCCCCCGGCCAGGCAGCCGTAGAAGATCATGATCAGCAGGATGTACAGCGAGGCGTCGCCCCCGGGCCCGGGTCCCGACCCGGCCCCGGCGCTGGCGTTGCCGCCGCGGCGCAGCTCCCGCAGCAGCGCGCTCAGCAGCGCCTGCAGCCGCCCCGGCTCGCTGCAGTTCATCCCGACCCCGCGCCGCCCCGCCGCCGCCGCCGCCGCCGCTCCCTCCGCCGCGGCGGCGGGAACGCGGCTCCCGCCCCCTGCGCGCCGCGGGCGGGGGCGCTCGGGCCGCCCGGGGGGAGCGCGGCTCTGCCGCGGGGCGGCGGCGGCGGCGGCGGCGGCGGGGTGGGGGCGGCCGGCGGGCTGCCCTCGGGTGGAGCGTTTGATGGAGCTGCTGGAAAACGGGCTTCGCGCTGCGGTCCTGAATCGGCGCTGGGGCGAATGATGAGATAACCGAGCTGTATCGGGACTGGCGGCGGAGAGCTTTCGGCCTGTGTCATCATCGTCATGCCCGGAGTTCAGATGAAACGGCTTATGCAAGAAATCCAAGGGCTGAGCCCTCTTCTCGAGAGGTGTCAGCCACAGCCTTACTGCCTGGTCACTTAGGGCTGTGCCTGCCTCTTGTCGGCGTACCGCTGTCTGTGTGAAATCCAACCTGCGTTGCTGCCGCCTCCCAGATAGGGAGGAAAGAGCCTAACGGAGTGTTTGCAGAGGCTAATTCTGCTTCCTCACAGTGCCAAATTTCATTCAAATCCACACTGCCACGCTAGAAGGGATAAAATAATCTAATTCGGTTTGAGAGGTGCAGCTGGAAGAAAGCAGTCGTGTAGAAAACAGCTGAGCAATCCTCATGCCTGTGGCCCTGGGAGCAGGTCCTGCGCAGGTGAGCCTGCTGAGCCCCGCGGAGCACCGGCTGGGCTCCCTCTCCCTCTGGGAGGGAACAGTGAGAGAACTGAGAGAAATCTCCATTTTGCTCAAACAGTGCAAACTGAGACCTCTTTGCAGGCTCCCTGAATTACAGAAGCAAGATCTTCTGTGAAAGTAAATGCTTGGGGAAATGCAGGCCCACCAAAATAAAGCCGGGAAGGAGCTGGTTCTAGTCACTTGAGCTTTGGCAGCTTACCAGGCCTGTTGCAGGGCTCTTAGTGGCAAAGCCCATGGGCACCTGAGCCCTGCCTGCCCAGGCAGTCTGGCAGAGCTGTGCGTGGGACCTGCTGCTCCGTCAGCGCCGCTGCCCTGTGCAAGAGCTCTGGCCCAGCACCGTGCTGCCAAAGCTACAGCAGATCAATGCAGGCGGCCCCAAGCAGGTTTGCTGTTGAGCGGCAGGTAACAGAGAAAAGCAAGGAAGTGTTGCAAGGAAAGGTGGTGGGGCACAGGAGCTTGAGCAGCAGCAGCTGTGGTGGTCAGACACCCAGAGGCAGAATTAATTGGCATAATTAAAACAATTGGTAATTAGCTGAAGAGAGTCTGTTCCTTGAGCAGAAAGGCCTGGAGAGGACTTAGCAGGCTGTTCCCAGCGTGGCTGTGCTGGAGAGGGTCCTGAGGCTGCAGCAGACAGGCAAGTTTTCTTCATTCCTCCCCCCCCCCCCAAGCTCTGTGCCCATAGCTATGCTTTTTTTGAAATCCTATGAATGCTCTGAGGGCCTCAGATTGTCCCCGCTCCCAGGTTGTTTATCTGGTAACTTTTTAAATTCAGTTGTCATCATGCTTATAGGTGAATGTGGCAGTTGTGTGTGTTACAGATTCACAATCTCTCCAGCATTTAGAGTCATTTTTATGTTGTGCGGTTTCTTTGCCTGTTTCCAGGAGGTGGCTAGGGCTGATCATTGTGTTCCGTCCCATTTTCCTCTCCTTGCTTTCAGGGAAAAGGATGTATTTTAAAAGCAGACCAGAATGAGTGCTCATCTGTAAGGGCAGCTGGAAAGGCAAGGTGGTGTGGTATTGACTGGGGCTTTTCTGTGTAAACAGCATCAGGCAAGAGTGCAGTCCTGCTGGGTTGAGTTCTGAAAGAACAGCAGCTGGTTTTCCATAATGCTTCTCTTTTAGTCTGTAAGTTGCTCCAGAAAACACACTAGTAAAATGGGATGTTTCTGCAACAATATATTCTCCCTCTCCCCCCACCCCAAGAGTCACAATTCATTATTTCTTGTTTCTCCGCCAGCAAAACATAACTGAGAAACCTTTTGGTTTAAGGATAGTGACCATCTCCACTCCCCCCCAGCATCAGTGGAATTTACAAGCTAGAGGGTACAAGTGAGAGATTGCTGCCTAGTCAGTAAGACATGTTTCTGTTGTGCGTATGGGTGGGTTTTTTTCTCTTGAGTCCTCTTACAAAATCACGTCTCGTAAGCAAAGTTTTTGGCTCAGATAATGTTGCTCAGGCATCTTGCTTTTTCATTATCTACGGGTGACCTACTGAAAGCATATTGGTGGCTAGACAACGGAAATAAAATAGAAAATACAATAGATCATAGTTTTTACTGCAGTTAGAAGGGCAGACTATCCATTTAGAATCTCAAGAGAGCCAAAACCCAGAGTCTGATGGATTTTTTTCTTCGCACGGTGCCAGGTTTTAATTTGCTTTTCTACAGTATGTTTTTTGTTGGCATGAACAATTTTCTTGGCATCTTTCCTCTGAAAGTAAGGAAGGACTCTGCTTGCCAGGAAATGCTTAGAGTGGGCTGTATGTAGGTTAAAACTGAGTCAGGCTGACTTGTTAGAAGTTCAGCTTGGGTTGTGGTGTAGCATTTTGTTTGCAGAGCTCCTTAAGAAGTCACTGTCACCGCCTGTGCATTTCCACCCCTCACAGCAATATCATTATTGTGCCTCTGCGAGTGTTCAGAGCAGAGATCCAGGTTTTAAAAATAACAAGGGGAAAAAAAAGTCACAAGGTGGGAGTTACACTGTTATGTAAGAGGCAAATATATTCTGGAATGCAGTGAAGTTAGAGGCTTTGCGAGGTAACTACCCTAAGCTGTGTAGAGCAGATGGAGCGGGTATCGTATTTTGAACGTAGGGACAGAGTGGCCCTGGTTAAATGACCCTGATTAAATTTCCTAAAAACAGGCTCATCGGGAGAGATTGTGTTTGCTTAGACTTGAAAGACAGGCAGTAAAGTAGGGCAGGCAGCTCTAGAGAACAGTGATCCATCTTCATGTTCACTCCCTGGGAGAGCACCGCAAGTAAGAAGCTGATCTATATCCAACAGGAAAGGTTTAGGTTAGATACCGCATTGTTTAAAACAAATAAAAACCCCGGCAACACCTCCCAGGGCTGGGACTCTTGTGAAGGGCTGGAACAATGTGTGGACTCACTACCCGAAGTCGTTGTTGGGCTAGTTTTATTCTTAAATAGGCTCAACAATACAATAGGCCTGTGAGAAGTAGTCCAACGCTGTTTCAAATCAAGAAGTGCTAAATTACTTCCCCCACCACTTCCTTATCTGTGTGTTTTAAAAAAGTACAACTTACATGACGTCTTTTTGCTTTAGCACTTTAATGGTACGAGATCGTGTCTTAGTGATAGGTATTCATGCTCAGGGTCTGGATTTTCAGAAATAATGGGGATAGCATAGATGTGGTGGTCACACTTCTGCAACAAGACAGGCGAGTGTAAATGCAGAAATAAGCATGTGTAACAAACGCATAGTGACTTCTGGCATCTCTGTTAATGTTCATCATTAACCAGGTTATTGGCGTTTCAAAATGGGAGAACAAGTGAAAAATGCAACAGATTCTTTTTTTTTTTTTTTTTTTTTTTTTGCTTTAAAAGCATAGGTGAGGACTCTGAGGATCAGACACTGTGCCCAGAGCTCTGTTTGTCTGATTTAATTAGCATTGGTCTAATGTCAAGACTACGCACTTCCAACTGAAGACAGTTTTAGACAAATTACCTGTGATAATCAGCTTTGTTAAAACACTTCATCAATATAGAATGGATCTGATTTTCTTCGAAACATGTCTCTCCCCAATAAAGGTGTAGCAAGATTCTGGATATTACAGCTCCCAGTAGCAAAGCAATAGTGCAACCACCACCCCATTTCTGTCAGAACTCACTCAAATTAAATTACACGAAAATGACAGGCCAACAGCAAATGTGCATGTAGTGCAGTCAGCCCTGTTCCTCTGTGGCTGATGTAATCTATCCTGTTAAAAAAAGCAATCAATAATCTACTTGGCGGCAGCACCGAGTTAACTGGAAATGTGTTTTGTTTATTAATCCAGGTAAATTCACACTACTGTAGAATACCTGAGTTTTACTCTATGTGCATCATTCAGAATTCCACGTAAGCAGTGACTGCATGTTTTGGTGATTGTATTTTGTAAATCACTTTGTGGCATCTTATGCAAAAGCAGCATAAGATTTGTTGGTTTTAAGTGTCTAATGTTTAAATTTTAGCCTCCAAAAGGGAAATTGATTTACTCTCATGTAAATAGAGCTTAGCCATTAGGCAGGCTCAGTAAAAAAAAACAAAAAACAACCCAACAGAAAAACCAAATACATAATGAGAATTTATTTCTTGCATTGCATGTAATTGCAGAATGTCACTAATTTATCATTAGAATACAATGCAGTTATTTGAAACGATCATTCTGGGATGTGGTAGATCTGTGGTTTGTTTGGGTTTGGTTTTTTTTTTTTTGGACTGAAAATTAGTGACCCATCTTTTCAGCTGGTGCCCTGTTCCTCACGTAGCCAGAAAGTGTCTGATGGGAACTGCCGTTCAACGTGCTGGCTTACCTGGCAGGCAGCTCTCTACATCATGTCATGCTCAAAGTTCTCTGGTGTTGTCATGGGCACTAACGTTGGGTTGGTTAAACACCATCTCACCTACTCTTCAGGGAATAACTCATTACTTTCTCTGTTTATACTTTTTTTTTTTTCCTTGCGAGCCATTTAATGACATCTCACTGCTACGTGCAGCATTACTGTTGCATTATGTACAGGAACCAGGTCTCCTCTGCCAGCCCCCACCCAAGGTTCTGTGTCAAAGCTGTTCCTGAAAGCCGTCTGTTGAACCTTCATTGGCTCCAAGGCGCTACAGACTTTCAGTGGCAGAGATCTTGAGCAACTAGTTCAGTATTTAGTAAGGAATTGCTTTGAAGTTCTGTGTTTCTTTTAAAATGTCTAATCGTAAATGTCACTTAGCGTAAACTTACTCTCTGTCCCCCCTCTTCCACTGGTGACAGCTCTTTTGTGCCTCTGTTAGGGTAACGTTGCATGTAATTGAAGGGTAATCGTCTCTTGTCATGTGCCATTCCCCCCAGGCCAGCTAAACTCAACTATAATCTTTCATAGATCAAGCTTCCTAGTCCCTCTGGTATGGTAGTTATACTCTGGCTTTCTCTAGATATCCCAACGTTTTTTGAAGTAGAGGGCCTAAATATAATCTTGTATCAGACATGCCCGAACTGGATTCTGTTTCTCTTTGAACTTGTTTCTCAGACTTAGGAGGATAACTTTAAATTCTGAACCTGCTTTCTGAAGAACTTGCAGCTACTTTGAGCTTTCTGGAACCCTCACATTTACTAAATGAACTGCTCCCTCACACTGCAGTCCCACACTGTATGGCCTTTCAGTCAGGCACAGGCTATCATCTGTAACCATCACATAACGGTTTTGAAGCCATGAATGATGTTCTTGCTCATCCTGTTTCTTACTTCTCCACAAGCTCTGTCACAAAAGGATTCAGAATTCATTAAAAATAAGGATAAAGTTCTTACCAAACTGCAAGTATTATGTTTGCAAATAATCCCCATATTCGAAGGCAGCCTGATGTAATCCTTCCCCTTCTGCAAAAATGCTTGAAAAGCTGATGTGTAGCAAACTGTCTTTTGCAGCACATCCACATTTAGTTAATTCCTTAAAACTAGGCCCACTCTAGGCTTTGTTTTCATCATCTGTAGCACACACTTGCTGCTGCTGCTTTTGAGACGTTCTTCCAAGGTATGCCCAGTTTCAGAGAGAATGTGAGGCGCTGAACAGTAACTAGAGACAACTTGTGCAATACATAAAGATCTTTCAGAACAAAAACTTGTTGAACCATTTAAATTGTATTCCACTTTTGAAATGTTAACATTGTGTATGTGTATATATATTGAAAATAGCAATCCTCAGTCAGCTAAGACACGGAAGATACCTGCAGTCTAGGTAAAATACATTTCATATAAATACATTCACGGTTTAAAAAAAAAAATAAAATCATACAACCTGCTGACAGACTCAAGTGCAAGTAACTTTCTTATATGTAGTTAACTTTTGTGATGTTAACAGGCTGACTAAAGGCTATTTCATAGTGACCAATTTTAAACATGGAAAAACTGGTAACGTGGCTCCAGGATTGAGTCATTTAAAAAGTTGCTGCTGATCTGGGAAGTATTTCCTGTTGTCATAAACCAACTGTATGTGTCTCAAATTTTTTTTTTCTTTTTTAGAAAACTCATTTCCTCGTTCCTTTTAGTGACCGTTGTAGTTCCATGCACAACTAGATACAGTCAGCTTTATAAACCAGACTTCCCCCTCGGGGCTCTTGGAAGATGAGCGGGCAGTGTTCTGGACTGGCCAGAGAAAGTTATGCAAGGGGAATTTTTAAGTTGGTCCCAAGGAGAAGGGTTGGTTTAGTTAATGAGTATATAGCCATGATTTATTTTTGCCAAAATCTGTTTGAACTGGAAAGAAGAAAAATACACATACATGCAATAAAGGAAAAACTTGCCCTGAAATTGCAAGCTAGTGTGTCCAAGAGAAGCATCGTACAAAATCTTTTACTTTCTGTACAGTGACAATACCAAATAATTTTTCTTTTTAACCATCATATACACAACACAAATATTATGAATAGAAATATATAAATACTTTAAAATGAATTTGTAATATATAGCAGTTGAGGGCCACAGCTGTACAAAAATGTAAGCAACATATATAAAACGATTAAGAAAGTGCAAAGTAGAACAGTATCAAGAGCCTCCACTTTTTACAGCATTTATGGTTCAAGTGTGAAGAGCTAGGAGGGATGCAGGAGCTCAGTTACAAGTCAAAAGAAGACACAGTACAGGATTCTGCGCACAAAATGATGAACTATTATTAAATTATATCTTCCCACTTCTTCACATCTATGACTTCCAGTTAATAAGAGAATATTTTTATAATCAATTTCTGCAAAGAGTGATTTGTCCCTTTTTACAAGTTCCAGAAAACAAAGATTCCCTGGTCACAAACTACTTTTCCGTAAGCAAGACAAGACTACATGGGGAAAATACCGTTGGCTTCTGGTTGCCTTGTTATGCTTACCGTATCTAAAAGGTGAACGGAAATACCTTTCCATAAGTGAATACAGACAGTTAGACCCTGATCCTCTAAATTACACACAGGTAACCTGTACCATTACTCACATGTATGTGAAGGTCTAGAGGATCAGTGCCTTAAAAACAAAACCCCTCAAAAAAACCAGAACCCAAAACTCCTTTGAGTTTCAAATCCGCTTAGAGACAACTGCCCATCAATCTCACTGTTGTTTGCCAGCCAAGATGCAAGTTTTGCATTCTGCATTCAGGTGATGATTTCTCATCAGCACCTCCTGTAGCAGCGCAAGTCTTTTGTTTTCTTTTATGCTGTGTGTCCCAGTGGAAAGCTCTGCTTGAATTAAAATCCAGTGGCAAGTAAAAACGTATTTGGTGAGTTGGAAGTTGAAATAGTTAATTCAATGCTCTTGAATGAAATTTCAAACAACTTGCTTTTAGAAAGCTTTTCAGTTCACCTTTATTTCAGTAAGTGTACTTTATATTCCTTTTTAGGCACTGTAAATATTCAAGATACTAACTGATGTGCAGAAGAATCCATCCATTCTCAAGCAGTGCATTATTAGTGATCTCTAGCAAGTTCTTGACTAATGTTGTCATCTTGTTTTCATTTTTAAATGGAGAAGGGTAGACTTTAAATACTCTTTTTTTCCTCCCTCATTAAGTATCTTACTATGACAGAAGAATCATCACAATTACATTAATTTTTCTCTTTGAAATATAGGCAGGACTTCAGAATGAATTAAAGAGAAGTTGCAAGCAGTCTGAATATGCTAGAGAAACAATAATAATAAAATTAACTGGTCATGCTGCTTCACATAATGATGTCTGTCTCAAAACTGGAGATGATCACATGGAACTCTATGAAGACTATCGGTGTCTAATCTGCTAATGATTAAGAATTTGGAGTCTGAGATATTCTCCGTTGTACTCAATAGAGACTATAGAAACATTCATCCATTTGGTATATTTTCTGAACGTGTGATATCTACAGTATACACAGACATCCAAACTTGAGGCATGAGAAGGAACCATCTGCACAACTGTCTGGTCAACATAACTTGTTTATTTGCCTCCGTACATTCTTTCGATGTCGTTGAGGTAATGGTTTTTCAGTTCTTTCCTTTTCAGCTTGAAAGCATCTGTTACTAACCCAGTCTCTGGGGTCCATGGTTCAGGGCTTAACCGTACTTTGATGGGTATTTCAAACCTTTCTAATTTCACTGCAGGGACAAGAACAAACAAAAGCATGACTATGATTACGTAGCCAAAAGAAATACTAATTCATGCTACCTAAAAATCTCAGGTGACCACCTTGTAGCTTGTATAATACGGTGTCCTACTTAATGAAGTAACCTTACAGAAGGGCCACAAGCAAATTTAATCTTGTACCAATGCTGAGTGCTGGTTCGTATGCAAATATGCCAATACCACACTGTACTTAGAGCTTGTATTGGATGTGACAGGGTAAAATCTAAAGCTTGCAACAAATGAGTATGTAGCCTGAAGATCTGAGACTACTGTCACAAGAGCATACACTGAAATCTACAGTCGTATCTTTATTATAGGAATGTAGGAATAACTAGATTAACTCAGACTAGTCAGATGTGCTTCATATTTAAATTAGAATGAAGTACTTCTATACTTTCCATGGTTGAATGATTCTTTCCCAAATTTTTCCTTCCTAAGAGTTTGTTGAGAGTTCAAAACAAGGGGACTTCTCTGTATTTTTGTTACGTTAGTCACTTATTTTCCCTTCAGCTGGAAGCAGTGGCTTGGCACATGCACAGCCTCATCGCAACCAAAGCCGCTTCCATCCCTTGCCCAGGCCGTAGGCCAAAGAGGGGTAAGCAGGGGAGGAGGCAGGTAACCGCTTCAGGGAGAAGGGCAGGGACGTCGGGAACAGGGCAGGGAGCTGCTGCATGTGTGCAATGCTTGGACTTTGCTATCAGCTCCTGCCTGTAGGCCTGTGAGAGGATCCCGCATCCATAGACTTGTAGCTGAATGTCTGGGACAACTCGAGGCAGTGCAGCCCCTAGGCGGCAGCAAATGTAGGACAGTTGGGATCTCTGGCTGGAGTCTGTCCCCAGGAGCTCTTCTGTCTCTCTAACTTCAACCTGGTATTGTAATGTACTGTTTCATCTTATTACGAGAGATGCCTGCTCGTGATGAAGGCACGTCATGTTCCGCTAAAAGTGAGAACGATCTCTTTAAAATAGCTTTGGGAAAAAAGTTTCAAATAAATTAGTTGTGTCTCAATGGTAGATTACTATCCATATAGCTTTATTTATTCAAAATCTTTTGTTATACATTCTTTCTACCTTCTAGAGAGTAATTTGCCTAGTTCATGATGGAAAAACCCGGATTAAAATGTTTAAACCCAAGTCTGAGACCTACGGATTGATTTGTTTTTTTTAAAGGCAAGACTTAATAGTGCCTTTCATTCTTGTTTTCTCGGTTTCAAAAGGCAGATTCTCCCCTCTGAAGTTCAAGAGGCAGTGCTTAGCGTGTGCTTAAGTCCAGTTTTACTGCTTCCTTGTATGAGGTGCCAAGTGCTTTAGAGACTTTTTTCCCCCAGTTAGTTTGTTAATTTTTTGGCCCCATAAAGGACTGATGACACCTTTGATCATTCAGTACCACAGCAAGCAATAGCAGGCTTTTAAGCCATTGCAACCACAAGGATCGTGGTTGTTCAAAGCTGTAGGGGACAAAGTTGCATGGGAAAAAAGCTTGGAAATCTCTTGCTTAACTAGTTTTCTTACCAGCAAATGTCTTGTAACTTTCTTTCCAAATTAACAGCTCTTTCGGACTTTAACTGTATTAGACAGGCAACCTGTCTCCAGAATTTAGTTGAAAAAAAAATCTCAGATTTTTTTAGAAAATAAAAAAAGATAAAGTAGGTAATACGACCAGTTCCTGGGATAACAGGCAACAATTTGATGTGGTCTTTGCCTCTGATTAAACTATTAAGTTTTGGCAGATACAGAGGCAACAGGAAGGAGGAAGAGCAGGTAGTGAGGGTAACAAAATTTTTGCTGGATAAGCACCATGAGATTGGCTAGCACAATATGCTGCTTTACTTACTCTTGTCTGCCACTTCTTTAATCTCTTGCAGTATTTCAGCTTCCATTGTAGGATTGTTACAAATATCTACCCAGGTTCCACTGATGCCTTTCTGCTCAGCTAATGCCATCAGCTTCTTCTGATTAGGAACCACAAAACTGATCACGTAAGACTGGTCGCTACCACAGGATAGCAAGAGAAGGAAGGAAAGAGATCCAAACAGTTGAGACTTCCATTTCAGGGCATAAAATGCTTACTTGATGTTAGGTACACAGATCCACAGGGCTTTTTGAACTGCAGTTATTCCCCCATACAGAATCCTTCTTGTACGTTAAGTCTTCACAACTGATGACTTATCAAAGGTATTCTAAGTTGTTTTACAACGTTAGGTTTGATCGGTATCATGCTTTGCTGTGATTTCACGAGTGCACATCTCAGTTTAGCTTCCCAGCTACAGCCGGTGTTTAGCTAGTTCTCTTCCGCTTCCCTTTATGTAGTGTGTTTAAGTTGAGGGGAGGGAGAGGAGAGACCGGGACTATTTCCAAAACTCAGTGGAGAGCTTTGGATCAGGTGCAGAGTGTCCAGATTAACTTTTCTCTGGTATTCTGACAGAAAGCCAAAACACATGCTAAATATAATGATACCTGTTTGGGGAAGGGATGGGAAGGAACTGGAGTGTATTAGGATAGGAGAAATGCCAACAGAAACACGTAGGTCATTTCTTCAGGTTTTAGGGAATCTGGGCAGCTGTGCTGCTTCAGAGATGCTGTTTATAACTTGCACTCTGGTAGGGGGGTTGTTCAATGGAAACCATGGAAAACTATAGCGTATCATCAGAGAAGTGGGTCAGAGCCTATGTGTCATGTTTACCCAAAATGGAGTTTCTAAATTAATACCACTCTTACCTTTTGGCATAAGCACAGATATTGTCAATCAATGGACAGTTCTTCAGTGCTGCCTCTACTTTGCCCAGAGATACATATTCTCCTGCTTGTAGCTTTACCAAATCTTTCTTACGATCTAGGAGTCAAGGGAAAAAAAAAAAACCTTGTTCCATTTAAACTTTTGCATTTCCACAGACTCATTTGCAGAGCCACTATATATGTATGTTGTGCAATGCTATGCAAGATTCTTAATAAACATGAATTAAAGCATCTTATTAAAATTTTAAAGCAGCTAATAGCATGTACATATTCTGCCAACTTTAAACTCTTTTACAGAAGCCTTTATATATAGCACTACGCTTCCTGTCACGCAACTTGTATGAAAGTGATGGGGGCTCTGGTTTTAAAGCTTTGTAATTAATACCAAAAATTAATCTTACATTTATTCTTTAAAGTCCATGTGCTACATTTAGATAGTGATAGTGTCACAGGAAAGGGCATCACTTCCAAAATTTTCCTACAGCTGTGAGGACTTCTGAGAATGTGTTCTACACGGTGATTCTGCAAGCAGGTAACCTTAAGTAGATTAGCCCTGGCAAAGCCAACAGGATTAATAGCATGCTTATAATTATGTTTAGTGAAGATCTTGCAATTTATTAAGATATCAAAAATTGAGGCCAACCTATGATCTGCAGACACCCATCCGGATGAAATTCCCCTATATCTCCTGTACAGAACCATCTCTGACCGTTCTCATCAATGGAGAACTCTTCTGTTGTCTTCTCTTCGTTTTTAAAATATCCCATTGAAACATTAGGTCCACCAATTATGATTTCTCCTCTAGGGTTAGGCTTGTCTTTATTAGTATAGCCCCCTGAAAACAAGAAAATCCACACACAATTATTTTTAACTTATATATTCTGCTACCAAGAAAATATTTTGAAACTTCAAGCTGAAGTTAATGCATTAAACTGATGATTATTAAAGAACAATGACTTCATATGCTACACCTAGCTAAGCAGATAGGCAAAGAAACCAGCTAAGCAGTGGTTCAATTAGTTACTCCGAAATCAAAACATTTAATACTCTCACCTTCTTGCCAGTCTCTCAATTTTATTTCACAACAAATAAGAGGAGCTCCAACTCTGCCGGTGCTGTAATCAGCAACTTAGGGAGAGAACAAGGAAGAAGACAAAGATTTTTGTAATCTGAAATATAAACTCAAATGATAAATAAGGCAGTAGCTTATCTCAGGTTACTTTACTGCAGTTAAGAACTACAGCTATTCTGACTTTACAAAAAAACGACCAAACCCTCATATATCTGTATCTTAAATTATGTATTTCCAGAAGCATTTTAACTACCTTCTGTAATTGTTCCAGCTCCACATGTTTCTGTTAGCCCATAGCCTTGACCAACAGGACAGCAAAAACAGATGTTCATGAATCTTTGTGTTTGAGGCGAGAGTGGTGCTCCTCCAGACAGCATCATACGGACATTCCCTCCCAGTAGTGCCTTTACTTTTTTAAACAGTAGTCTTGAAAGAAGGAAAAAAGCATTAAAAATCATTCACTCAGCTCACTTCTATAAAAAGAAAAAGACACAAACCTTCTTCTTCCTTTCCATCTGGAACACCTTAAAAATTAACTTAGTCATTCACAGATTTTAGTGGACAGCAGGGATAATCAAAAACATTACCTCTTGTGTAACACTTGACGATGGCAGAATTCCTGTAACTCAACTAAGCAAACATTCCAATTTTATTACTAAAAAAAGCAATCCAATGAAAACTAACTAGTCATCTGTTCTGAAGATTAGTCATTCTTACCATTAAATATCTTATCCATTTCCAGTAAGAACCTGGATTATTTCAGTTAGTGATTAGATGATATTTGCATGTTGGATGAGAATTGTCTGATGTCAGATAGCTTAGATGATTATTCTTCTAGACTGTCTTAACAAATCACAAGGAAAAACATACACTTGGACCGTGAATTATACTTACACGTTACACAGAGGTGCATCGTATCCTCTCTTGATTTGTTCCAATTTGTAGTCATAGCCTATCTTGAACAGAGTTCTCTGAATGTAGTTCATCTCTTGAACTTTACTCATGACATTTTTATAAATTCTGTCCATTATTTCCTACAAAGTGTTAAAAAAACCAAGGAAAATTACCACATAGAATAGACTAGCATGTGTAAATTAAATTCCATGTTAAAAATAAAATAAAAACCTGCTGTTATTCTTCCTTTAAAACAGATAATACAGTAAGAGTGAAAATGTCGGCATCATTGGTTAGGCAATGCATAACTGTAATGCTTTTAATGTGTGATCAATCAGTCAATTTATAGACCATAGCAGCTTAGAGCTATTTGAAATGGGTGGCATGAAGTATCGAAAATGCAGTAGAAAATAGTGACTTAGCCTTACTTTTCTCCATTCTCTTTTTTCTCCTCGCACCAGTATCACTAGAGAGGAAGAGCCCTCACACTGTAGTACATACCTCGTATTAGAAAACTTGCCTTGAATTAGGCAGACAGGTAAGTCAAGGGCCAGTAGTTGAGTAACCACTGCAGGTCTTCAGGCATACTGCAGTATTTCATAGTACCCCCTGCATTTCTACAGACAGCTTTCTAAACCTCAGACGTGGCTTTAAAATACTTTCCACCCCCCATTCTGAAGATGTCTTCTCTATCGACCACAGCTACACATCTTGGGTAACACGCCATAGTGTGAGAAAACTTGCTATGTTATATGGCTTACAGTATCGATAACACCTTAACCTCTACTTCACGTGACAAACTGATTTAGAAAATTTTGAATTCAAGTTTAGCTAAATCTCTTTGCTAAAGGTTGGTATATGCCATGCAAGATTTATCGTGCTTAGGAGTCCTGATGCCGTGCTTTATCCACGGCAACTGGCAAGCTCAAGGGAATGAACCAAGATATTTCATTTCACCACTTCCTTTTCCAAGAGAAGTTTTTCAACTTTCAAAGCAAGGTGGTTGCAGTAATTCTAGTTACCCGACAAAAAAACCCCACAATTCTGTCACAGGAGAGAAATTAATTTCCATTAAATTAACAAGCTTATGATCACTAAAATACACAGAACTTAAAATAAATAGTATTCAGAGCGGTGAAGTATTTAACAGAAGTTTAAGGATTGGCTCCTTCAAGTTTGTTACAGAGCACAATGCTTGGAAGTATTTACGTGCTTTCTAACAAAAGTCAAATTAAAATTGAAAAGAAAGCTATGAAAATGGAAATATCAGAGATCGAAATATTAAAGACTTATTAGAAACCACTCTCATAAGTGTTTTTGATTACTTCCTTCAAATCTTCATGATTGGGATTTAGACAAACTAGAAGTTCAGAAAAACTGTACACTCTTTTCAGCCCAGTCTACCTGCAGAATATAATCTAATATTTCCAAAAGCCAGACAAATATCTTAAAGCAGAATTAATTGTAGCTTTTTGGAAAGACTACAGAAGCGTGACAAGGTATTCAGAATTGCAAAGGCTGGAAGGAACTATTAACCCTTATTACAATGTTCTGATTGAATCAAATATTTGGAAATATTTGCGTCTCTGGATTCTGTTAGAATTATTTTCCATCTCATTTCTTGTATGTTCTAATCACTGGTGACGTTATGACGTTTTGACAATAAAACCAAGACAATAGTTCTAGGGAGAGAAATATTTATTAGATGATGTTACTTGAGTGTTGTTCCTACTAGGGTTTTCTGAAGGTTTTTGCTCTTTGCTGTAGATTGTTGAACTCTAGATCCTGTACGCTATCAACTGAAAATGGATCAGCTTCAATTTTATTTTTTCTCTGCTAACTTCTTTGTAAGTCTGTAGAATCAAGATATTTAGGTGGGGTTCAGCATTATCACTGTTCTGCAGTTAATTCATATGAAGCTGTCTGCATGGACTTTTTTTTTTTTGGCACGTGCATGAAATACGGTCCTTCCAAGAGGGATTATGACTGTATTTAAAATTTACACTGTTTTTGCCAGTAGTCTAGCATTTGAATTTTCCCCAGGAAATAAATTTAAATGGATATTTTCCAAAAAGCTGGGATTCTCAGACATATTAATTTTCACTCGGTTAATTAAGAAAAAGACCAAGCCTATATATATGATTATTATTTTATAAAACAAAAAATGCAAGTGAATAATTGATTTTAAAAACTCTTGGCTGTTCCCAAAATATGCTGCAGAACAACCAAATCCAACCAAAACTCACTATTCTTAAATGAGATTAAATCCTCCTATTCACCCATCACCACCATGTGGCAAAAGCTGGTGCTACCAGTCTTATGAGCCACATGTGATGGGATACGATCATAAAAGCAGCAGATGCGATTCCAGGACATACGAGGAAGGTTTTTGCATTAGGAAGACACAAACGTTTGTGTATTTTTCGGATAGCGCTAAGATCTTATGGAATGCAGAAGCCTGGTCACCCAAAGACCAACGTAAGCTACAGAAGCAATAGGAGTTATAGTCTCCTGATCATTTTTTCTTGTAAGAGGAGACTAAGCATGGCCTGCTTACCCTAAGAACAGCACGAGAGACTCAGCCTAAGTGTCACCTTGGAGCCAAGCAGCTGAGATTGAGCACCCCAACAACTACGGCAGCGCAGGTTAACTTGCTAAGTTCTGTAACTCGGCCAAACGCCCATATCCTTACAGTGTCCATCTTGGCCAAAGCCACCCTGTGTTCTCCCTATGCACAAAGGAGTTTCAGACTGTGAATGTCAAAGACTTTTTGTATCCTACTGTTGTATCAGCAGCTCAGTAAAACATCACTTCTAGCTATTAAAACACATTTACGATTTTGGATCAAAAAGGGTCTTGGCTTTAGCATACATGTATTCTTGTGCTCATCTGCAGCATCAGCACTCGGTTCAAGCAATAACAACTGGAATTTCTATATTCTACTTTTTTCCTATTAGTGACAGTTACTTACAGACGAAGAGAAAAAAGTTAGTAAATAGAGATTTTCTAGCATGAACAAGATAGAAAGCATCATTTGTTTCCTAAACGTATCTGCTTCTGCATACTTACAGGCACAGCTGCCATCAGTGTAGGCTTCAGTACAGTACAGTCTCCTTTGCTTCCCTTCTTAATTTTACTTGACTGTAATAAGGAAAAAATGTCAATTTATGAAGCTGAAAACTAAGCAGCTCTTTAGAAAAGGACTAAAAAAAGAGGGAGATATATTAGCATGTCATTTGTTTAAATCTTTTCCCCTGTCCCTCCAAAAAACATTTCCTGTGTAAATTTTTTTCCCCATTGTGATGGAAAAAGTAATGATTAACAACAATTTCAACCAAAATACTAGATGTTTTACAAGCCCAACCTGGTTAAGTCCACTTTGTATATCTTTCTTTTACCTCCTCCCCCTAGTACTTGCTTTCTCCTCCATCTTCCTCTGGGAGTTTTTTTTGCCTGATGCAATCTCTATACCAGCAAAACATACAGAAGCATTCTTTTCCAGCTTGCTTTGCTCTTATTTATCTTAATTGTTCAATGGAAAAAGGCAAAGGGCTAAATAGATGATCTACAATAACTGGATAAGGAACTGATAAAGTGAGACCAAAAACTTAAAATCACTTTAAACAGTCTTACATTCAGCTAATCTATTAACAGCTGTTCTTATCCTGATAGCCAGTGGATAATGCTATATGCATTTATTAGGTTTTCTTTTAGATTTCCTACGTATTGTAAAAGTAAAGTTTTAATAAAATTTATATGATATGACCTGCTGCTATAGTTCACCAGTTAATTTGCATCATTTTCTGACAAAAAGAAATTACATTTCTGAAGTGTGCCATATATGTCAGCATTTCTTTAATGAAAGAGGACAGCTAAGCAAGGAGAACGCAGACTGCAAAAGCTTAAGTTTGCTTTTGCTCCCCCCCAGCCGCTCACCTGATCCGATAGTGTGAGTGGAGAGGAATAGCCAATCCTGCAGCCGTAAGTGATGCAAGAAATTTCTGCTGTCAATTCTAATACATGGGCCAGAGGCAAATAACCAATGTAAGTATCCTTGGGTCTAGGAAAGGAAAGGATTGTCTAATTAACAAGGATGCACGAGTGGACTGAAAATACTGTTTAACAGTTTTATTGTGTGCTTAGTTACTACTTTTTGAAAGACTTGGATCACAAGCGAGGCTTATTCTTCTGCACGCAAAAGGGTGTGATTTCAAGCCACAGTTTATAAACTAAATGGGGACAATCCTACCTTACTGAAATCACTATGAACTACAGGATTTGCCTTATTTTCTAGGAAACTCAAAGATTCCTTAGTGCTCCACTGCTATCTCCTCCTTGTGGGAGATTTCATCCCAGGTACAAAATTAAGGATGAAATCACTATATTTTAAAATAATCACCAAGGATTTACAAATCCCTGACAGTCATCGTAGCATCTCCTTCTAAAATATATTAGTAGAAAGAGAGCTGATCACTGAAGTACTGAGGCTTATTTCAGGAAATAATTTCTGAGATTTCTCAGCAAGAAACTCAGTGCTGTCACTTCACAGAAGCTTTCAGCATCACGTCAGAACTGGTTTTATATCCCATCGCAAAAGGAGTTTAGCAACATAGCTTATTTCAGCTATTAAACCCTTTGTGAATGCAGTGACAAACACACCCGCGTTCATTAAAAATTTCCTCAAAATATTAGTGTGAGGGTGCTTGTAGTTGGTTTTACTGTCGTTAATGCACAATTTATTATTTATGCTCATTTAGTGAAGCATACTTGAGCAGATTCTGCAGCATGTGCATTATCCATCCAACAGTGGTGTCTCTAGATCAATGGACGTGGTAGGTTCTGACATACTTCCTACAGTGATTCTAGCTGCCTGAAAACATCTAAAAAAAATTTCCCAAGTTTGACTAGATGAGGAATCTCCTTATCTGGTGGCATCTTCTGATGCACAAGAGTGCAAAAATCCATCGCAGACTTAAAGCTAAGGGTAATAATAATAAAAAAAAAGTAGAAACAGCACGTGAGACGAGCTAGGAGGGCGTCCTTTTCAAACAACAGGGTAAGTTCACAAACACAAGATATATTTCTTACAAATTGAAGATTAGTGGGCTCACAATAAAATGAACAAATTTGATAACACCTGATGCCAGCAACAGACTTTCCATAAACTTGAGTACTTTGGGAGGTTCTGTTTTCTCTCTCCGTACACATGACAACTAAGTCTTTCTTACCCCAGTCCAGGTATTCTCTCGCACTGTCCCGTCATTCCAGCTATTAAGTTTTTATGCATCATCATCACTCCTTTAGGTCTCCCAGTAGAGCCACTGGTGTACATTACTAAAGCCAAGTCTGTAGGAACAGGTCTGCTTGGCAGAATGCTTGCTACAAAATGCAGGAGAAAAATTGTTATTGATTATTATCTACTTTCTAAATCATTATTTCTGTAATTAATCAATGTGAAAAGATCTGTAATCAACCAGTGTGAAACAGGTGCCTCAGCAAAGGCAAGCACGATGGGCTGCTAAGTGGTCAGTGGTGGATGCAGAAGTCGGTGATGAAGAGTAGTGGTCTGGTTTTAAGAGGAAGTGAGGGAAGGCAGATTTTGAAAGGAATGACCAGTATTTGGGCATCTACACAATCTGGGTGATACTTTTGCCATTATGTCTTATAGCCAACTGAAAGTTTCATAGAAGCAGCCTTCTGAAGACCAAGTAAGCCTGTCAAGGGGAAAAATATAGTGCTGGAGAGAAACAACAGGTTGAGAAAAAAACAAAACCAAAAAAACCCACAACACCCCAAAAAGCTGCAAGTCAGCTTTTCTGTCAATCACTCTTCCAAAGCTAAGGTTGTAGAGCTAAGACAACTTTTTTCTTTTTTCCTTTTTTTTTTTTTTTTTTTAAATGAACCTTCCTCAGGTAAGCTGCTAGTCAGTGGAAAAGCAGTAAGCTTACAACACTTGACGTTTGATTTTGTTTTAATCCCTTGGCATTTATTCTTAGGGTGAAAATTATTAGCTTTCATGGCTTTCACAGCCAGAGAGGCAGCAGAAGTGTCTGCAAGGGAAGCAGGGGTTTTAGGGGAAGAAACCCCAAAACAGCACCCCTCAGGTAACTGCTGGTTTGTAGCTGTACCTTAAGCTGATCAAAGATAAGCAGTTGTAATGAATGTGTGCCTCCCTGCAAAAAGCTCCTTTGCCAGTTTATCTCGTCTTTTATTCAAGAGAGAGGAGATCTGGCTAAGCACAGACTGCTGATTTAAGGAAAAGAGATGATCAAGGTTGGTTTTTCCTTCCTTAAAGCAGGTGTTTACAGTCACTCCTGGCTGCCCAACATAGCAAGGGATATAATGGTTATTCCTCTAGCCCAAGGTGCTTTTTAGCTACAGATCGGTTAAGAAAAAAGACATTTCCAAGCCAACGAGCAAAAAAAAAAAAAGCCTCAAGTGCTTTCTCCTCTTTTCTTAGGAAAAATAGTGAAAATAAGATGAATAAAAGGTAAGAGTAGCAGAAAACGGAACACTACATCAGTTTCTATTTCACTTCCTAAAACAAAGGTGGAGTCTTAAAATTAAATTGTTATGGTTTAGAAGTTAAAAATAAAGTTTTATCCTGAAACACCTGACGCTTGAAGAAAGGTGCAGGACAATAAACAGAGATAAAAAAAAAATTTCCGTTTATTTAAAGGAAGCCAGAGGGTGAACTGGCAATCTGCCACTGCCTTTGTGTTAGAAACCTGCATGCGTGGGTGTTTTTCTGCTACACATCTCTCTTAACCTAGGTCTGATTTCACTGTTAACATTGCTTGATTAGTTCTCTGTGAAATGATTCACTTACAGTTTTCTGGTTTGGCTCCCAGCTCTTCTACTGTCTGCATACTATGAATCTCCACATTTTCAGGGTATTCCGACTTATTGACAGTCTTCTTGTCCACATAAATGATATGTTTAAGACAGGAGACTTGTGGCAATGCAGTCTATAAAAGAGAAATGAAATTTTTAGCACTGACTGCACTGTAAAATTATTATAGGGTTGCTTGTAAGCAGGTGAAGCTGGTACCAAATTACCTTAAGTTTGCTCTCAAGAAGTTCTATACTAGTGACCAGGTATGATGCTCCACACTCATTGAGACCGTAGGTTACTGCCTCTTCACCCAGGGTGGCATACAACGTAACAACTGTTACAGTAAGGAGAGGGAGAACGTGAAAGAAATGTTAAAGTAATACTAAACGCAAACGCTCTTGCTTTAGCTCGCTGGAAAGCATTCTGGGAGGACCACGGGGGGAAAAAATTAGCCTAATGGGGAATTTTCTAATTTGGAAACAAAACAGCTTTTAATTTTTCCGCATCAGAATTTTATGCCACAAGAGACCTCTGGAATGAGGAGGACAGCTGTATAGGAAGCATTTCTTTACCCGAGAGGGTGGTCAAACATTGGAACAGGCTTCCTAGAGAGGCGGTCGATGCCCCAAGCCTGTCGGTGTTTAAGAGGCATTTGGACAATGCCCTTAATACCATGCTTTAACTTTTGGTCAGCCCTGAATTGGTCAGGCAGTTGGACGAGATGATCGTTGTAGGTCCCTTCCAACTGAAATAGTCTAGTCTATTCTATAGAAGAAGAGAAATCATCAAAACAGAGAGATCCACCAAAACCCAACAATAATGCTCTAAGCAATCACACAGTAAGCAAGTGAGAACACATGTTCTGCCCCTGAGCTCTTTGCAACCAGAACTCAGGGGAAGAGATGACATTCTAAACATCACAGGGGCACCAGTCACGGCTTAAAGCTCTGCACTTCTACAGGCAGCTCTTTCAGCAGTGTCAGCTACTTTGCTTGCTCCTGTGAAATTATTGATGGGGGCAAGGCAGAGAATCAGACTAAGGAATCAGACTGTTTTTCATGTTGCTAGATTATTTTTAACCCTGACTGGCTACAGCGATGCCATTAAGTAAGTGCCTCACAGGCACCAAGGAGTTTACCTCTTCCCATCATCTCTCTATTGAAAAAAATACCTTCCTTTAGTATTGTCTGCTACCTCAAACTGTAACCTCCAAAGACCATTAAAGGAATTTAATATTTCTGTGAAATAGGGTTCATGTGGAAGAGACAAAAAGAGTAATGTTATATAGCTGATTCTTCCTGCCTCTCAAAGTATGAGGATCAAGACCCAGTTAACCATCCTCTCCTACTTCAATAGCAATGTCAGCTCTTCCATTATTGCCCTTTAACAGCCTCTCTGCATACTCTACTGTATGACCTTCTCCTCGCACAGTCAGCTACTACTAATACTGGAACAAAAAGAGGCAGCCTAGTGCAAGCAAAAACATAAGGCGGCAACAAAAATAAGGTATGGGTCATAGTGTGTTGTGTGCAGACCGGGCATGTAAGTGCATAGCAACCTTTGCCACTTCACCGAGAAGTCTGTATGCATTAAGTCAGATTAGAGATTTTTGACAGCTTAAATAAAACTAAAAAAAGAAAAAACCCATATACATAATTGTAATGAACTTGAGCAGCTTAAAAATATCACCAAAAAACCCTCAGACTACCATATGATTTTGATTACCATTCTTCTCTCTTCTAATAACCATTTCATGTTTTGGATGCATAAGTCAGGATACAGACAGAAAAGACTATAAAAACATTCCACATTTTGGGGGAAGCAACGGAACTACTGACATCTTCAGAGTATTTTAAAAAAAACCTGAATAGTAACCGTACCGTTCTGTCATCCTAACATCTAGAACATTACTACAATAAAATCAGAAAAAACAGTCTCATAAGTATGAGCAAGTTAATTTTAGGGATCTCTGCAATGCATAGAATAGACTGGAAACTTCTAAGAATCAGACCACAGGCAGAGTAAGTTTATGAAATTCTTATACCATCAATGACAAGACTGGCAGATTCAAAATACCTAACAGCCAAACCAGTGCTGAGAAATGATTCTAAAATACAGTAGAAGTAAACAAGTTCAGCACTCACGAGGAAAGTTGTACTTGAAGCAGGTTAGAGCTACAATCATCCATTCTGCTCGGGTCTCACAGAATATGACAACAGTACTCTTTGGGGTTAGTCCCAGGGCAGTCAGTCCACTCCCCAAGCGATTCATTTTCTCATTTACTTCTTCATAGGATAACCATCTGTAAGTTCCTAAAATTAACTGGTGAGGAAAAAAAAACCAATTGTGATGACAAGAAGCTGCTGGCACAGCTCTACAAGCTTATGTGAGTTGGTGCACAACACCATAAGCACACACACTGCCGTTCATTAAAAGAAAAAAAAAAAGCTTTCATTTTTCTTGAAGCAGAATAAATAGTGCATCCTGTATTCTGTTATTCTTTAACTACTATAAAATGGATGTTTTATATCATAAGATGATTCAGGAAGACCTCTAAGGAGACCTCCATTGTTGAGGCAAGATGCAAAGCAGCTCAAAACAAAATCAGAATTAAGTACAAAATTGTAAATTTTACCTTTTTGAACACTTTTCCATTTGGTTGCATTTCATTTTCTTCACTCAGTATTTCTCTGGTCCCAAGACAGTCCTTCTTCCCAAACTTTGCTAAAGCATGGTCAAACAGCTTGTCCAACGTGTCTGCTCCAGGAATGTTTATGTTTGCTAGTGAGTCAAGATGACTGACAGAACGGTAGGGGCTTCCAGGTTTGTCCGAGATGGGTTTAGCTTTTAAACGTTTTGCCATAGCCTTTTTCTTCTTAGCATTGGTAAGAAAATACCATGGAATGAATACAAGCATACTGTATACAGATATTAACAAGTACACAGGCAGCAAGAGAACAGTGCATACTTCCAGCCTAAGTTTCATTGCAGGTATTTAAAAAAGAAAATCTCTTATTGTGTTCTGAAGCAGGCAAGAGCAAAGCAGCAGTGCAGTATGGTGTAGGAAGAAGCAACAGTAAGTGAAGCTTAGGTAGTTCTGTTTCAGAGCAGCTGCTAAAATTTTAGTAACCTTTGAGAGCCAACAGTGGACACCTGTGGGTGAAGACCAGAGCCAAGCAGAGAGCAGGAAGAAAAAAAAAGAAAAAAGAATTAAATTAGTAATGTTACAGTCAGTCCATTAGTTTTAGTCCTTCTAAGAGTTCACTTCAAATGCATCAAGACAAAGGAGACTGAAGTAACTGATTTAAGAGGCACGTACACTGCATGATACAGCAGTGTACTGCTCTGAAGACGGAAGAGGAGGAATCTTTTCCATACTTGTTTGTTGCATCCACAAATATTTACTTTTCAAAGACTTTTCCCCACTATCTCTGTTTGAATAGTTCAGGGCTGTTGAGATGAAGTCTGTCCTTCACATCATAATATTGTGTTTAAGCTACTTGAGCAATGCTACGATTGCGTAATTACGCGAAAGGTCAACAGTTGTTTCCCCCTCAACATTTGTACTACAGAGAAAAGATACAGTAGATTTCTTTACTGCTTTTCAGAATATTCTATCAACTTCTATTCCAATTAAAATGTATCTTGATACAGAGTCCTCAAAAGTCTACATGTTGTAATCTAAAAAACTATATAATATTCCAAAACTGCTTTATTAACTTTGCCCCAGCAACTGAATTTTTAATCTATTACTTTTCAACTATGAATGTCAGACTCTTGGAAAGGGATTACACAGATTCGCTTTTCCCCCTCCAAAAACTACTTCCATATATGCATTTCAGAACTCCAGGTATGGAAAATGGAATCCAATTTGACCAATTTAATCCAATTTAAAACAAAGCACAATTTCGCAAGATGTTGTCTGCACGTCAGAAATCTTTCCTCATTAAGGAGAACTGGGCCTGAATAAAGACCGAAGGCGAGTGGGAGAAAAACAAAAGCATCATAGCAAACCGCAGTTGTGGCTAGCCCACTGGTCTGTAACTAGTCTGCATTGGCACGTAAAAGATATAGGCTCTTATCTTCATCTGGATGGCACGCAAACATGGCATGCAAACACATCATGAATGATGCACACAGCAGGAGAAATAAAAGGCAAAGGTGCACTGACAAAAGAGCAGTACCTCAGACACACAGGGGAGTGAGCAACGCTGACTAGCTTATTGCAACGCCAGCCTTTCATGGACAGAATCTGATAAACAGAACGGATGAGAATAGGAAAATTTTCAGGGCTCCATCAAGAATTAAAAGAACGTGAGCACACCTCAAAATGTACCTTTATTAACATATTTGCCACCCTCAGGGGATGAGGGAGGCTACAATTAACATTTCAGGTTAAACAAGACAACTGCTACTAACAGCGTAACAGAAATCTATTAATAGGTTGCTGGGTTTTTTTAATAAGAATTCCAACATCTGCAGTTGTGTTGTAGCCATATCAACAGCATTTAATGTAAGATTAAGAGATCTGCAGATACTTAAAAGGATCACCACGTTGATTTTTTAAATTAAATCTATAGAATAAAATTACTATTGAATGATAGTATAATGTACTAAACTAAGCTCAGACTTGTTCAGAAAAAGTGTATTCTGCATATTTCTTTTTATAAAAAGTGAATGCTACATTCTTTTCAAAACGTATATGCTTATTCTGCTCTAGTTAACCTCATCAACTGCTCAGCAAACAGTCAAACCTCAGCAGAAGAGAGATCATTTTACTTCCCTAAGCTCCAGTTCTCTAAAATGAAGGTTTACGGGTTTATATTACAAATCTTGTATGATATTTTCATTCCAGTTAATTCAGTGCTCCAAAAGCAGCAGTTGAGCTTGTATTTAAAACAAAAGCCAGCCATAGTGCTAAGACTACAGTAAGAAAACTTCAGTGCATGCCCATGATTAGACAGAATGCTACGTGTCAAAATAAACCCCATGGAGAACCCTCACTGCTCTTCACCTTCCAACAAAAAGCATATGACCAGAGACAATGACTTGGAGAAAAAAGCAGACTTGTTGGAGTAATGCAAACAATTTAATATAATGAGACAGTACTATAGCTTTTATTCAGGCTGAGTAGTAGCTTTTTCAGAAGTAGTCCTACTGGTAAAAAACTACTCGCTAATAATGGAGAACTGACTAATTTAGGGAGGGAGGAGAGGAACGGGCTCATATTTACTTAAATTCTTTAGCCAATGTTCTGGACTGACCACTACTATAAAAAGACATTTACTTTAACTTTTCCATTCAATTTAATCTCCTGTACATTAATTTTATAAATTATATTTAAGCTATTTAGCAGCTTGTATAACACTGAACCACCACAAAATTTTCGGAGTATTTTCTGTGTATGTTATTACAACAGATACAAAGAACTGAAGATCATATTTTCACACATTGATTTGCTTACTACTAACTAAATCTGTATTGACTAATGTATCTATTAATATATACTTATGCAATTATCTCATCTTTCCACTGCTATTTTCCACTCTTTCTTACTGCATCTGGGCAATAGCGAATGAACTGAAGTCTGTGGGGTAAGAGCTGTCCCTTTTTTTACCATATCTAAAATGATGGGGACCTGCTCCTCTTGTCATCTAACCACTGATGAGATGCAAATAACACAATGAGTTAGAACAGTACAGTCATGGCTTGAACAGGTATTTCACAATATCCAGTTCACATTTCATTACTGATTATCAATACTAAGTCTTTAAAACTGAACTGGGTTGCAGAATGGCTTGTAAGACTATGTGTGAAAAGAGGACTGTTTGAAAAATTACATCCTACTGATGTCATCTAATAACCTGATGATTATCCACATGAAATATGTGGTTTTATATGTGAGATGATCTTCAAGCTGACTAAGCAACAAAACTCAATTCAGTGTTGAACACTAACTTAAAATCTTTTACAGTTTACTGGAACAACTTTCTAACATGCTAAAAAACCTCATCAGAATGTTCAAAATACTGCCTGAAATAATGAAGTAATGATAAAAAGGTCTTAGTGGCAAAGAATGTTTGTTTTGTCCTAAAACTGACACCCCATTGAAATAACTTTTAACATTTGAATTTTAAGTGCATGTACAAACACACATCGTACACTTGCAGCCAGTTACGCTAATGTTCGCATTAGCAAAAGTTAAAGGTTGCGTTTCTTTCATTTTGAAATTTCAATTTGTTTGAAATACTTTAAAAAGTGTTTATAAAAACAGATAACTTAGCTAATTTGTACATATTTGTGGTAATTTAAAATGTTTCTATCGTGACAAAAATCAGTTGTAATTCTTAATAGATATCAGTTGGAAAAACTTAGTAGGTCCCGAAAAGACAAACTTGGCTTTTTCCTCTGAACGTATTCATATAAAAAATCGACACACACACACGCACATATGCACACAGGTATACTTACTAGGTATCTGACAGCAATCACTGAGGTTTTTTCAGTGTCAATTAGATCTACATTAAAACAGAAAAAAAGAAAGTATTAGAGGTTGGGAATTTTTTTGCCTTGCAGAAAGGAGGACTATTTAGAATTTCTACCCTAATGCCCCTGAAGAAGAATAGCCTATGAATTTAGACAAAGGTGGCACACGCTACCCATACAAGAGGAGAGCAATGATATTATTGGAAAAGACTAAGCTTGCAAACTACAGTGTACAGATAAAGACAAAACTACCCAAAAAGAGTTTAAAAAGAGTTTAATTTTTATGGGACACCCCCCCCCCCCATTTAAACATGTTCTCAATAAAGCTATGAACAGAAGCTTAATTAAATTAAAAAAAAAAAGGGGGTGGGGGAGGGCAAGAAAGAGACTTTCAGATTCCATGTGGTCCATTCTTCCATCTCAGGGCAGAAGCAACAAGACCTTTATCTTTCTTGATGGATGAGTATTAGTAGAAACATTAACTCAGGACTATCCGTAGCATACACTGCCCAAAAGAGTCATAAGGAACATGAAGTAGAGTTTGCGTATTGAGGTAAGAGGAGAGTTTACAGAACAAGAGCATGCTTGTGTAGGCAGCGAGGCTTCACTGGTCCCATGACCAGTGAAAAAAAAGATGCCTATCTGTAACTATACAGATATGGCTTCAAAAAGTCTACTGCATAATCGTTCTCTTGGACGACTTGGTTTTATATACAGAAAGCTTTTAACTGATGTTTAACCTAGTTATATTTTATTAGCCTTCCCCATAAGTCTAAGATATCAATCAATGTACCAGTTTTTACAGACTGAAACTGTGTTAAACATCCCTTACAAAATTCTCCTACGAACATTTTCTCTTGAAATATGAAATAAGAGGTGCAATAATGTTTTTAGTGTTACTGGCACTTGCATGTGGCTGTATAAGATTTTGATCCATAACAGGACCATCCCAAACTCTTGCCCAATAAATATTTATCATATTTTAAATATAATGCATAACAGACTAACATACTGAACTTGCAAAAGTACCTCCATACCAATTCCATTTGGTTAGAAGGCAACCTTAGCTATTCAAATTACACCTTATGCCTTCAATCTCTTATTTAAGTTTAATTAGACTTTAAGAGAAAGGATGTGATGCCATGCTCACATCAATGCACCATCAAGGATACCTTCCAGGCAAGCCAACTACATATTACTAAAGTATAACAGTTATGTTCTCAGTAAGCTTCCTCTTTCCTCACAGATAAAAGAAAACGTAGCACTCGTGAAAAATTTCACTGTATCAAAATAAAACTGTTATGTAATACTGGAATATTTAGAATATGTAATATTTTATATTGACTTACAAAGTTCATTATTTCTCTTAATTGTGCAATGTAACTAGCCTATTTAGATGCTTATCTAGCTATTTTGGAAACAGCAGAGCTTCCAGTTCTTGATGTAGGAAATGCACGTTCCCAGCAACAGCAATCAACGTGCGTCAGGCATGACTACAGTCTAAGGAACAAAACCAAACCAAACAAGAACAGATGTGGTTTCTCTTCTAGATAGCTGTGTTTTCAGCATCTCCGAAGGATTTTCTTCAGGTGAATAAGCTTCTAGCAATTTTGAAATGGTAACTCTCTAGACTAGAGTTCATTAATCATTTGCAATGATATGTTACAGTGTTCGTATTAGAAACCTCACCCATGAGGTAGTATTTTCCTTATTACTACTATATGCTGGGTGTTTACAAAAATTGTATAGTCCAAGCTTACTATAGAAAACAAATAACCGATGCAGATGCCTATACAAGCACTGACACTGTATTTTACGGACTGCCACAGATGGCAGAGATGTTATTTGAGTATAGTCTGACTTTGATATCCTCAATTAAAAGCTTCAGAGACAGATAACATGCGACACACTATTCCTGTCCTGCAGCCAGGGCCAGAGAACAAAGTCTGAAATCAGAGCACAGGTTCTAGAACAGAAGAGACACTCCTCTCTTCGCAATTTTTCATGAATTTAACTGAAAATCTAAGAAACAACTGGCAACTATTCTTTTTTTTTTAATATAGAAAAATAGCTTTTAAATAGTCACAAAAGCTTACGGAACTAAGTAAGAGCAAAAGCATGCGTGGGGAACAGGGAGAGGGTTTATGCCTCTGGAAGCAGCTATTCAGAGAGGAGGAAATGCCCTAATCTTCCCTGCATTTAACTATTCAAACAGAACAGAATCAACTTATCTAGCATTTGCACACACTACTAGAATTTCTAAGTGTAACTCAAAACCTAAAGAAGTACCTGTAGCTAGAAATTTTATCCTATGCAGTTTAATAAGGCAGCAAATTATTATCTTCACTAGGAAAGGCTTTAATTAGCCCAAGCCCAAAACACAGTAAAGGTTTAATATTGAAAGTGTACGAATAACAGTGTTTATTGTCCTTCCTCTGGTGTTAAAAAGCTTGCCAGGGCTCCAACTTACTATGTAATAGCATGATTAGAAGAAAACATACTTCTTTTTCTATCTACTTCAAACATTAACTGCAACTTTTAAAACGTTTTTTCATTGTGTTAGGAAAGTCTTCTAGTGAGAAAGATGGCATTAGACAGGAAAAGGGTAGTATTCTAGTTTGTGAAGAAAAGCTGGAATCTGCAGAGCAAGAAGTTGTTTAGTTGAAAAACAACACTGGAGGAAGTCCTGGTTCCCCTGCAACCGAGCTCGTGCCAACTTCAAATGGAGACACAATTCTGGCTTTAGCATAAGTACTCAGGGTTGACTCCTTTTCAGGAAGTTCTGAAATCTTCCAAAACAATCCAGTATGAATAAGTAACAACTATTTCCGGAATTTCTCTAGCATTCAGGCAGATCTAAACATTTTGGAAACCACAGTAAGCATTCATAATTCATAAGTGGAAAGGTGGTTCTACAAAGTGAAAAAAAAAGTGAGTTGACCTGAATAAGTACATTGGTTATTAGTTACAGTCAGGTTTTGGAAGGGAATTTAATCAATATCTAGTAGTCCTGAATTTATTCCAGTACTAGAACTGAAAGAGCCTAGGATTTCAAAAAGAAATTACAGAAACACTGAGAAATACCACATTGCCAGAAGATGCAGCAAGCTTAAACACAATAATTAAATGAGTGCATACTACCAGGCTCTCTACAAATTTTGATTTTCCAGATTTATACCTGTCACACACAACAACGAGAGAACATTGCTACCAATGAGAAGACTGCGATTAAATAGCAATAAGAGTTAGAAGAATCTTGTGGCTAATTACAACTCTTCTGGAGTTAGAGAGATTGAAAGAAGAAAAACTAAGGGAAATGATTCAGTTTTCACATCACGTCAGTGTTTTTATGAAAACAAACTCTGCCAGTATTAATGCAAGTTACTCATGGTAAAAAAAAGAAAGTACACAAGGTCCGATTTTTGTTCCTTTCTCACAGGCAGATTTCTACATATTTTCCTCTTACACAATTTTGTACGTCAAAGGGCAATGAAAACTCCAGAGGTAATCAAACGCCAGCAGGTTTCAGAAGTACTTCTGTGCTCTATCGATGCAATAGTAGCTCAAAGCCTGAGAGTTTTCGAGAGCTCTTACTATTTACAGTGTAAATACCAGTACCTATGTCGCAAAAAACAGGGAGAGGGGAAAGTCAGATATAGTGGATCCTGCTATAAGTCGAGGGTCCCTGTTTAAATGTAGACATTCTATTTCAACTAGCAAAAACACAAGTAGTATTAGGAAATCTTGTTTCTCTTACTGCTGCTTAAAAAGTAGTTAATACAATGTTTTACTTAGCTACTAAACAAAGATCAGATTTATTTTTGGTTTCAAGAAAAATATTATTGTTGTCCTTTATATTCACTACTTCTGCTTTACTACCTCAGAACATATATGGACTTAATGTCAATCAGAAAAAAAAAAATCAATTTGTAAGTGACAAGTGTCATACATCTATTGCTGCAACAACTATTGTAATGGAAACCAGACCAGCCACGCTTACCCAATATTTCTCAATTATCTAACAGACTGGTGTGAAACTCTCTCTCCTAATCTTGTAACATAAGGGCAAGCAAATATTTGGTGAAAGGGTAAGAGCTATTTGTGTGCCCCAGAGGCAGAAAACAAACGGCCAAGGCAAGATTCCACAACTGAAAACTGTCCATTGAGAATACACTGAATTGGGAAAGTATTTCCTCTAGATCCACCTCTGTTACTTTTGCCTCATTAAATTCTATCCAGACCTGCACTGTAAATACCTGAGGCTCATTCACTCCAATGCTTCCTCTCACACGCCTGTGCGCAATCTGTACTGGTTATGCTGTGATCTGATCAACAGCCTAGGGCACACCAGGTTTCAAGTCAATCCAGATTATGCTACAGTATTGTGAATGCTAGCAGTCACTATAACTAAGAGCAAACTCACCTGTTTCAACAATTTTTTGTGGTAGTGAGAGGCATCTTTTTGTTTCATTGGCATTTTAGTTAATGAACATGGTAAGGACTGGTGGCTTGGACAGATAGTATTTCAGAAGAGGATGGAAAAGGAGAAAATCTGCAACTGAAAAATACTGATACTATCCCAAAACTCCTCCAACATCTACAAAATATACTTGGACTAAAGGGCACACAAATTGAAAAGGAAAATGCATATTCTATATTAATAAAGAAGTAATTCCTTCAGCCTGTTCCCCTCAACATACACCCGCATCTCATCAGGCATTATGGCAGATGTTACTCTTACTCGGATGTTTCAACATCGGAGATATGCGATTGTACTGTTTCCACCCAGCTTCTTAAAACAAGCACATGAAAAGGCAAGCAGCATGATCAAGGGCAAATTTTAGAGGCTATGTGGCCGTGGAAGTTCTCCAGCAAAAGCTATGTAAACAGTCAAATAAGAATTGATAATCTCTTTCTTCCTGTATGTAATACAAAATGGATAGACTGACTAATTCTGTGTTTAGCTACACAACCATTTTGCAATGGAAAGGTTGTGACTTACATGGCTCTGATGATCCAACTCCTGCGATTTAAGTTATCATCATCTTTTAATTTTCTGCTTCTCAGTAGTAAACTGCTTTGCGAAAATACAGAAGTAGAGGCCTCTCCTAACATTGCTGAATTATACAGTCTAGAAGATCAAATCAGTCTGAGACCTACAAATATACAGCCTTATTTGCTGCATCTTCCACAAGGTTTTTCTTGCCTGCAAGCACTGTCCTTGAGAAATCTGATACCCCAAGTCAAATAATCCCCTAATACATACAATTTATACTAAAACCAGTTTAATACATTACAAAAAGAGGTTTGTCACAATCATGCCTCCTTTGAGTACAAACTTGATAAGTTCAAGCTTTTTGAAAACATTCTCTTATTTTAGGCAACTTCAGATAAATTCCAAAGCCTGTTATTGCACCTATTGTTTTGGAGAGTATTACAACAGAACATCTTTGCATTCACCTATACTGTATCACTTTGAAACTACAGACTGGAGATCAATTCCCCTCTTTATTTTTTTTTTTTTTTTATTTAACCTGCTTCATTTGTAATGCTTAAAAATAAAACAGAGTACTAAACATCCAGACTATTCTGTATAGGTCTGTATCATGGACTGTTTGTGCAGTCTCTAGCATAGTACGTAACTACAAAGAAGCATTTAAACCTAGTTTTTATAACCAGATTATGTTTAAAATTTTCATTTTTAAGGGTGATTCTAACTTGAAAATGTGATTGAAGATACCGATTACAGGCCAAAAAAAGACAGTTCAGCTAGAAAAGGGAGAAGTAAAACAATGCAAAAGCACAAGTGAGACTTCACACTGAACTTGAAGACATTCCCTCCATTTTTTTCTGTGTGGAATACAGGCATCTGAAAACTGGCATAATGTTCTGTGGTGTTTTAACTCGAGCAGTTTTACTTTGCATCGAAAGGGACTGAGTAACACTCACAAGTTACTTCTTTCAGGTAACTTCTTAAACTATGCCACCATTTCATCTCACTCAGCAGTGAATGGATAGTCTAGATTTTGCTTCTGTCTCCTAACTGGAACACAGCTGCCATAAAGCAGGAACTTACTCGAAGCTGGGTTTCTTAACAGCAGCTGTCTTCTTAACAGAAAAGTTAAGAACTCAGTTTTCCCTGCATTTTCAGGGCACAACAAAAGTAAATAACTGATGTACAGTGTTTTATAGTCTTCAAAGTCAGATGTAATAGTCCTGTTTCTGTAATATTAATGAGTATGGGATGGGGGATACTGCAGATACACAAGTTACATTCGTAGTTTCTAACGAATGTTTTGCTTCTACTTGCCAGGTGCTTCCCTGGGTCTACTGAACATTCATTTTTACCTGTTTTCAACTTATTGTCAGTATTAGGAACATATGCACGGACAACAGGTAGTTTAAGAATGAGGTTGCTCATCTCCCCTCTTATGTTATTATCCTATGCTTACGATAATCATTTCAACAACATCCTTTCACAATGTAAGGCAATTATGACATCAGGTGCTTTTTGTTTTGCAAGTAAAGATAAAGGAGTACATGAAATAATCTCCCTGGGTAAAAGTTTTTCAAAATTTATCCAGAGACAATGTATTTATGCTCATGCCTGTTGGATACAACTGCTTCACTGATTCCTGGAATGCATGCATTCAAGTTCAGACTCTGATCAAGTCATGGTTATTAGGGTTGGACAAACGTCAATGATGTTTTACTCAACAAGGCAAAAAAATCATTAAGGACATTATCCTAGCTGCATAGTTTAAATATTAACACTTATTTCCTGGCCTTAAATCTGGTATGTTACCAAACATCTGCACAGCATGACCTAGGAGGAATTGTACGTACTCTTGTGATGACGCATTAGAAATACTTCAAAGTAAAATGGCATTTCCCAATATAAAATAAAATAGTAACATGAATCTATTACTACATAAGAACAAAAGTTAGGAGAAAGTAAACACCGAATTATTCTTTTTTAAATAGGATTCAGCTAATAGATCCGTCTGACCAGACAGAGCTTAGTAACATGAACACAGGAGAGCCAGTCATGAAAAGCTACTTCCTTTATTTATAAATTTCCTGAAATCTAGCAGCATTGCTCTGCAATAACCTTTTTGTGAAAGGAGCAACTCAAACAGTAAAATGTTAAAGTGCATGAGCACAAGTCCAGTCTGGCAGCCAAACATGCAATGTAACGACAGAGATCATAATGCTCTTATTGAGAGACTCCAGTAATATTAACCTCCTGCGTTCTACTGAAATCCAGACACAATAATGGACTACAACAGCTTCTCCCTTTTACTGTAGTTACCCTGACAGATTATATACTTCTTTTTTAAATGTCTTGCCAACAGCAACCGTTGTGTAATTTAACAGACTAAAGTTCTAAATATAATTCTGTATTACTTCAGAAACCTGTCTCTTCAGCTTTCATTTTGACAAGAAATTCTGCCACCAATTTTATATTTACCTTTATTGCTTTTCAAAAACTCCATCGTCTCTCATCAGTGGCATTTTTCTAAATCCCTCATCAGAGGGATTTTTCTAACGTTCTTATGGGTTTTTCAAAATTCTTGTGGGGACAGTCAACAAGAGGAGCACCAGAGTTGGGAAATACACTTTCCCTTTTCTTTTAGGAGCTCACATCCAAATGGAAATTCCTCCCTTTTTTGTGACTAAGCAAAAAGAATTAGGCTTTCTTATTTGCAATTTGAAGGAATTCTCTCCTTGCAGATGTTCTGATACACAGATGACTGGGTGTACACTTAAAAAATACAAGTTTAAGAAAACTGTTCCCACCCATGGTCATTTGAGATGGTAGCCCCTGAGATTTCAAGCATGAGTCATCTCTATTTTTCATTTTCATTGTGCAACTAGTTAAGTGGCAGAGGAAAACAGTTTGAGAGTCAATAAAAATTAGAAGCATTGGGAGCAAGCATATTTTAATCTTTTGCACAATCACAGTATTTTCCAGTGAAAAAGTGATGATGTCTTTTGTATGTTTAAGGAACTGAATTTTATTGTGGTCTTAATGCAAAATTTTAGCACAGTCTATCGCTTGGTTCATGGTGAACCTATCCCATCACGTTCTAGCCAAACATACCTAGATTCATCTCTAGATATCTATCATCTCTAGATCCACACCTGGAATTCCCAGATAAAAATTTACCTAAGACAGGAGTTCATACTGCAACTTTTTGCTTACTTTACTCTAAACTTTTTGTGAGTGAACTTGCTTTCTGCTACTTTCATGTGCTTTGTGATAGACTGAGATATCTTTAGGGTACATTTCTTTTAATAACATTATTTGGCAACTCGAGTATTAATTTTTATAAGGAAGATCTGGAGGTATAGACTGGGGATGAGTATACATGGCTAATAAAACAATGCAGCATATACCAATTTAGTCAGAGAAGTTGGGGATTTTACCCATCAGCAAGGGGGATAATACTGGTGATGGCATTTTCTACCAGGGAAGGCCATCTTACTGACTTACTATATCGTAACAGTTCTTTGATTTTTATCGGCACTTCAAAGAGGAAGTGAGATGACCAAGCAAATTTCAGTACATTTTCTCCTACAAGGCAAAGTGCACATTCAAGTTTTTAGGTTTAACAGCTCTAAACACTGTTTTGTTCAATCTTCTGAGCAGTGTAACACCACCGAAACAGGAAAACAATGCAAAAGTAGTCCGAACAAAAATATTCATACTACGACAGAAGAACAAGGTAGAAACTAGCACAATTCTTAAAGAAGTTAAAAAAAAATGGAGAAAAAAAAGACCTGAGAGTTTTAAACAGCGAGGTTTTGAACTTTACCACCCGCTAATACATGTGCACGCACACGTATCACACTTCTTATTTACAGACACTAACATGCTTGTTTAAGGTGTACAAATTCAGAGGCAGGCAGCTTTTGATGTTCTTAGTTCAAAACATCCAAGTCCCTTTTGCAAAACAGCAGAGGACATACTTACACAGGACTGGACCACAACATCACTTGCTCAAAGCCTGAGCTGGAAGCAGAGACAGCACAGAGCAAGCTGGCTCTGGCCAAGGCGGTGTGTAACCATATTATCCCATGATTGTGCCTGTGCTAATATGTCCTACTCCTCAGCAAAACGTACTAGCACAGGACAGCTATGCACTAGCACAGCCACAGAACTTCCTGAAAGGAATTTGTTCAAGCCCTGCCGGCTCAGAAGGCATAAAAAAAGTGTGCATGACTATTTGCAGCAAACCACACAGCTAAAACTCAAGTGGTTTGATAGCATGACTTGATATTTAGGTAACTAGACCACCTTTAATATGAATAAAGCAGGAGTCACAGCAGCAACTGCAGAAGAAAGAAACTGTACAGCATTAGACTAAACAGACAGTAAAGTGGTCTTAAACTTAACAAATTTTGAAGGAAGCATGAAGAGGAAACCGACACTGTTGACCATTCTTTCGACTTATTTTTAGGAACCTTTTTTGCTCTGAAAAAGGGACAGAAAAAGCCTTAGTATGACACTGTGTTTCACAACAGCAATTTATGGTTAGTAGTAAAAAAAGGATATAATGTAATTTGTTAATAAATGCAGTGATACTTAAAAAGCTAACATTGTCAGAAAATGTTTCCATGTTCAACTTAAATATACACAGTCCCCACTCCAAGTCTATCAGTATTTGGACGGATCGTTATAGTGATGGTAGGACAAAGTTCCCTGCTGGAAGGTTTTAGTAAGTGTTATTTAAGTGCCCACTCCCTAGTTATTGTCAATCTTATTGCTCACTAGCACACAAAAAACCAAGTCACTCTTTACCTTTGATGCAACTGCAATTCGAATGTTTCTAGGTAAGCAGGTCAATAAATTAATGAAAAACCTGAAAAAGAAAAACATTAAATAGTGAAAATTCTAGGCATCTCTTAGGTTATAAACATACCTAAACAGACCATTCGATCCAACATTTTCCTGGATTGGTAATACGAGCTTTGTCAGCTGTTTGTTGTCAACACCATTTGTACCATTGCAAAATACTACCTGCTACTTGAAAACATGGAACAGGCTGATTGTGTACTTTACTTTAGGTCACGGGATACCACTAGAAACTCATTACATTATCATTCTCAATTTTTACCTAAATTCTATGTTCTGAGTGCCTTCAGATGTTTGGATGATGTAACATGCTGCCAAACACTGTGCCTGACAAAAAGTTTTAAAATTTACTCTTGGTTAAAATCAGCATTATGACATTAGACTGCTTTGAATAGCCTCAACTTTAAAGCTTACCTTTCTTAAAGATAAATCTACTTAATGCTATCCAAGTCACAGAAATATTTTTCATTTTCAGCTTTTTAAGGAAAGGTTAACTTACAAACTAAGAGGTAATATGTAACGAATTTATTAAACTGTTTTGTCTGTCTGAGGAACACCGATGAATTACCTTAGAGAAACAGCCAACAGAAACCTTATGTACTATGGCCTTTCAGAGAATAAGATTGCACGCTGCCCCTTTACGCTTGCATCCAATGTCTGGGCACAGACCATGACTCAGAAAGGTAGGAAAACAAGTATTAAAACAGTTGGTGTGGTCCTAAAATCTCCGACTTTATATCTAAAGTAGTATTAGCATACACACAAGCTATGTTTGTATCTTATTTTCATACATATGTTCCAGAAATTATGATCCAACCTCAGTGAAAGCGACCTGCATATTCAGGTAACACAAAGAAGGTTTCCCCAAAGCCCTGCTCCTCCTTCCATTAACCCTTCTGCCACTGCTTGCTCATCTCCCTCTCCCCGCTGCAGTTCAGACTGATTTGGTCCAGGTTAAACGAGGATTATTTTCCAAACAACAGTAACTTTTTAAGTGGGTGTAGGTTATACCTGAATAACTGCAATATTTTTATACTGGGGAGTGGGGGGAAAAAACTACAAGGCTGGTCACCATCTGATCTTTTTCATTAGGTAATGTGATCTGGAAAGAGTCCTACAGTTATTTCTGACTGTTCTGTGTATGTGATTATAATTCATCAAACCATCTTTGAGCATTCAAATAACCTGAACTCAGCTCAAGACTAGAACAAGTTTTATCTTCAGTTGTGTTAGACTAAAATTGCCAGACTGTTTAGCATGCTCTCTTTTTCAGTCGAGTTTTATGGAACTATAATGTACACTGCATAGGTATTGTTATTTAAAGGCATGCAAGAAAAATATGCCTGAAGACCAAGCTTCACTGAAATACTGAAATACCTATACAGCTTCTCTCATATGAACTTGAACAGCAAGGATAATGTATAATCCATGAACAAGCCAGACTGAGTACTGACAATCCCGGAATGGCAAAAAGTAGCATGCTCATACAAGCAGGATGCTCTCCATGGCTTTCTAAGGCATAATCTTGCTCCGATCCCTGTTCCAACTCCCACTTTCTCACCCTGCTTTTTAGTGAAGAACAGCAAGCTTAGTTTCACCTTCTAGTAGTTCCTCTTCCCTGTGCTGATACATTTCATAATGAAAGCACTTTGGACCAAGTTGTTCGAACAAAGGAGCTCATAAAAATGAAAAACTATTTGCATGCTTATGAAATAAACAGAGAATCCATTTTCATAATGAAAATTAAACACATCTAACAAAGGCACAAAACCAAGGCTATCTTAAATTCAGTATTAAATTATACTGTGTAAATACACAGTATGAATCAGCTGTACATACAGCTGTCTTCATGGAATGTAATGGGCAAAACGACACACTAATGGGCTACTATGGACAGATAGAAACTACTCCATCCTTACTTCCTACTGCTGCATCTGGTGCAAAAAGACCACAGGCACCACAAACCAGGATCTCTTGCTTCTTTTTCATTTTTCCTTTCTATTGCTATATCACTTTGCTGTTGACATTACCACTAGCTGCGGATTTACTGTCTCAACTCTTCCACGTAACATTCAAAGCTATGGAAAATACTGTTGTAAAACTACACTTTACCTATATAGTATTGTGATTCTTTTAGTATGTTTTCGGGGGGGGGGGGGGGGGGGGGGGGGAACAAACCACCAAAACACCAGAAAGTGCCATACTAAGAACAGAAAAGGTTAGAGAGGTTAGTACTTAAAGCAAGTTTTAAGATACAACACAACTTGAGCAAATTACTTTATTGAATTGAAATAAACATGACCTCAGTGTAATGGAGAATCCAACAGAGAAGTGAAAAACAGTGCAACAAGCCTGCTGGTTCTCTATGAGAGTCTTCAAGTTTAGGTTCATGGCAGCCAACTCAATCCAAATCTGGACTGCGGTGAACCCACTGGGACTGTTCCCTTGGGCTGCAAATTTTGCAGGCAGCCAATTATACATAACCTTTAAGTCGAGCCAGTTGTCTGACGTAGCTCCCTGTTCAGTCACACAAGTGCCAGCGCAAGGGAGGAAGCGGTAACTTCGGTTTAGTTCAGCTGACACGGAATTACTTGCATCTTTACACTGTAGCTTTGTAAGCACTTTAAACAAGCGTGAAACAGAGCTATAAACATGAAAAGGAGTTACGGCTGATTGTAGCCGCCTCCACCCATTTTTTGCTGTCCCAGTCTGTCCGCTCCCTTTTGCCAGCAGCCAGAGTGAGTGCTGGCTGCAGCTTTTGCAAGCTTAGTGTGTTCATGGAAGTGCAGCATTAGAAAAAAGAGCAACCAGAAGCTGTAGCATGATAACTAACCTACTTTTATCTTTATTGAAAGCCAAAAAAACCCCCCAAACCCCATTCCCAAACACTGAAATGTCTTATTAAAATTTTATTACAGATTAATTTTATATATCCCCAAATACTTTAATATGCATAATTTGTTATTTATTGAAGGTCAGGAGTTAGTAATCTTCCTAATCCAAAGTGGCTGTATGGTACAGGAAACAGCAGCTGACTACTGAGTTGACAGTTTAAGCTATGAAATGAATGCCCTCATTCATAAATTTTTGGGTTTTTGCTATGAGCCAACATTCAGCGTGCAGTGATACGCAGTTTCCAGCTCCTCAAACTTAACTAGCATATTTGAAGTAGTGACATTTCATAGGCTGCTCAACTCCTCTAGCTTCCAAGACAAAACGTTCGTTGAGAATGACTCACTGTGTATTCTACTTATCATGTACTTTAGGTAAACTGAACATAATAAGATCTTTTCAAAAATTACTGCATGTATAACTACTAGAGAGGAAACAACAAAGTACCTGACAGATTGCTTCGGCAATGTGAAGTGTTTCAGTAAATCTGACCAGTTATATCAATTTGCTATTTTTTTTCAGCAAGATACTTGCATCCTCTTCTCAGCAAGTACCACAATACAGGCTCCTTGTAGTCTTACCACTAGCTTCACTCAACCCTACAAACTCAACAGGACACTGATAGCAGCACTCATTTAAATGTGGAAAGACTCATTGTGCTGTATGTGCCACCGGCCATAAATATGTGCAGAATTGTGAACTGCAACATTGTGTGAAGTTAAACGTTTTGTAGTACCTGCTCATCTGTAGCCTAACTTGACAGACAGTGAGTGCTCTCCGTATTTCACTGAGTGTGAGAAGCAGACAGTGCAGGGCATTAGATGAAGACTCATTATTTGCAGTCTAATGTTTCTCTAAATACAGCTTTTAGTAGACTTTTTGGTTCAAGTTGTACAGGTGGCTCCTAGTGTACAGAAACACAAATAATAAAATTTACAAAATAGTAACTTATTTAAAATATCAAATCAGACTTGTAGCCAGATGAGCAATCATTACATGAAAACAAAAATAAATGATTTTTATTTTGGCAAAGTTCTTATTTTAGCAAATACTGTTGTATATGAAGCTTGCTATCAACCCGAGTAAACTGGATGTAAAATGAGCAACTCAGTTACTCAGTTTCCAGAAACACAGCATACCTTTAGCTTTCTCATTAGAAGACCAGCGAGAGGTTGACTTTAGTTTCAGGCTCATCAGTACATGTTATCCTGAACCAAGGAGCGTAGTTCATATGTTACAGCAGAGTGGCTAATATAAAAAATTCGAGGACAGGAATCAACGGGTGTGTCCACTTGATGCTGTGGAGGGTAGAGATAGAATCAAATGCAGAACAGCAGGCTCTCTCCAGTGCCTACAGCAGGCTCCTGTTAGGAGCTGCCTGCACGAGGTGTAGCATCAGCCCCTCCGGCCATACGGCTGTCTATAGCTGGGGGCCTTTGAGTTCCACAGCAAGAAACGGGCAAGTTGGAAAATAATCACAGGAAAAGCTATTGGGTCTATCGGTATGGCAGTGTTTCTGTCTGTAAAAACATTTGTGCAACTGAGGGACAGTAAGAAAAATCCACTTGCACTAGCAGACTGATAAAGAAAACCAAACACAGGTGTTAATTCTGTTCTTACTGTGATACGCAACAAAGATTTTTCTGGCAGCCATGAAAGAGCAGCCTTAGGGCACGTGTCTGCTCTGCAGAAACTGTTTATTTGTTTTATATTTCTTTTCCAAGCAACTGAATTGGGAAATACAAAACCCGCCACACTTATAACAACTACCGACACTGAACAGAATTTCTCACTGCAGTATCACATACTTAATATTATGATTTATTCAGTTCCTCTCTATGCTAATATTTTTCTACTCCTATGAGCAGGATTTGTGCAAACAAGGCTCTTAAAAAGGCTTAAGGGTCACTTAACAAGGAGGACAGTTACTCAATTATTTTATGGGCTACTCTCCATTTCTGACAATGGAGCTGAGTAGATGGTGTATAAGGGATGTAACAGTCATAGAAGTGCGAAGGGTCTGGTGGGCAGAGGCATGGCTAAAAACAGAACTATTTGGGAATGGGAGGAAATATGTTAAGAAACAAGCAGCAGCTTTTGCATGCTTGACATTTGTTTTGAGTTGCATTGTTTACGAGTCAAAAACTTCAGCATGGAATTGAAGGTGTTTTGGAGTGCCCCGTCCCCAATAACCCCAACCGCAGTAGCCCAGAGATGTCAGACTGCACGCTGGTGCGCAAACGGGCATTACTGCGCACGAAGAGCCCAGCCTTGCACACACGGTATGCTTGTGGACTGCCATGGAAGGACAATATTCAGTAAGAATCTTAGC
The DNA here is from genome assembly GCF_018139145.2 of Gymnogyps californianus. Classification (NCBI taxonomy): domain Eukaryota; kingdom Metazoa; phylum Chordata; class Aves; order Accipitriformes; family Cathartidae; genus Gymnogyps; species Gymnogyps californianus. The sequence continues at coordinate 20,652,216 of NC_059479.1, forward strand.
TAAAGGGACTATTACTACTCGAGTTACTTTTCTAAAGTTACACAGCAAACACACAAACAAGCGGTTTTATAAACTAGACATCTAACTGCAGTAACTATAGTTGAAACCAAGTAACTGCAGGTACAGAGGAAAACCTCAGTTAAGATGCGGTTCAGAATGCATGTCTTGTATCTTATAATGTGTAGAACAGTGGTTTAGAAAAAAAACCAATAACTATCCTTTCATGTTACTTGAATCTACTGTTGTGTCTCCTAGAATGTAAGTCACATTTATTAAGTGTTACTTAAATTTAAAATGCTAGTTAGGTAAAGCACCTAACTAAGTAGAACAAGGATCAGAGTACACCGTACTAATAACTATTTTCACTTTAAAATGGGTTGCACAGTATCATAAAGTAGCTAAAAAAACAAACAAACAAAAGGTCTGCTGTACAGACCTAGTAAGTAATTTTGCAAAACGTAACCATTAGCTAGATGTTAAGAAAAATTTTTTACATGTTGGCCGTGCTTATACTACAACAAAAGCACAATGGGGTAGGCTAAACGTGTCATTAACAGATATTTTAAAAATCAATTATACATTTATTATAAATTTAAATAATTTTTTAAAGAAATCCTCTGAACACAAGCATTTCTGTAACTGTCTTGGTATTACTCACTTACAATCTTATGTTCTGTAGCAAGGAGAGTTAAAACAGAATAGCACTTCAGAGTTATTAAATGAATAATTTAAAAGTCTCTTTAATTAGTACAAATTTTAAGAGTACAAGTACTGGAATGAAATGTGCTATTTTAAGTCTGTCCTTGTCATGTCAACTTGTTTCTAATTTCACAGCCTTTCAAGCATAACTAGATTTTTTTTTTTTAATTGATACATACATTAATATTCTAACTGCCATTATACTCCTATACTATAAAACATTCCCGATTATCAGTGTATGGAAATACAGGCATTTTCTCTGCACACTAACAAATGTGATGAGCAAAAATCATGAAACGAGCTGCAGCGTCATCACACAGTTTAAAGTAAAACAGATGTGCACACAGGTATTCTGCTCCAGTTTTTGACACTTAACAGCTGCTATTAACAGACCAATGAATTTATTATAAGAATTTACAAAGAAATATAAATCTATTGCCTAAGAGGCAAGTATGCTTTTAGAAAAAGATGCTCAACTGATGAAGCAGTAACATACTCTAGGGAATCAACAGTCACATCAATATACATTGAAGGAAATCCTAGTTCATTAGTTTTGTCCTCACTGAACAACAGTGGTATTCAAGTATAACAGACTTAAGTGTCTTGGATTTAAAGTGATAACCAAGGATCGACCTTGGATTACTTTAAATCCGAGACTCTTAAATCTGTGATAATTGGTGGATCACTTTATCTCTACCTTGGAGATAAAGATATCTCACCTTGAAGCCCAGTGAACTCCCAGCTGCACAATATTCATCGATTTGGCATTAACTGTACTACAAAAAACATGCAAAATTTAAATGGGGGGGGGAGATATTTTCTCAATATCTAGGATTCCTTACAAAACACTTTACTGAGGTGAAAAGTACTCTTTGATTTCAATGGGAAGTCCAAGTGCTTAGCTCTATCTGAAGCAAAGAAAGAGGAAAACAATTCCTCACGTCCTTCACATTACACAGCTATTAATCCAAAAGCAAAGCAAATAAAATGCATGCTGACTTTTTGATGCAGTAGCATTAGCTCCAACCTCACTTCCATCACAAGCAACTCGCATACACAAACTTTAAAAATCATCCGTTATACAAATTGACATTCTGGCAACATGTTGGCTAAAGGAAAACATTTCCCACCCCTCCCAGCCCCATGCCCACAATCACCTTTCCTTACTTGTTCTGCTCCTCCATTTCCAAAGACTGCCTGTGCTATTTATTTCCTTACTGAAAAATGGTTCAATGTGCCTTCTGAGTTTTCTACTATATTTGGGATCATCTTAAAATGTAAAATGACTCTCCAGCCAATTGTACCAACACTCCTCGCTCACACACACGCCTCATATCTAACCTCTGCAGAAGATGAAGTTCAAGCCAGCACCAAGTTTAGTCCTGACTCAAAAGCTACTATGAGCTATGGCAGCACAGGTCAAAAGTAGCACGGTAGCCTGAATAGTAGAAAGGCTTCCTATCTAGGGCGACAACAGCAGCATAAGGAATTTCCACCCCCACCACTCATTGCTAACCTCTGTATCATGCACTTGGTTAGGTAAATAATGTTATGTACATCTGGCACATGATTAAAGCTGTATCTTGATTACAAATACACTTTATATGAAGTATGAGGTAAGAACTGATAGCCCTAAGAAGAAGTGGGGCAGGGAAAGCAGATCTGCTGTAGTTTATTTAAGTTCTGTCCAATTATTTTTGTTGATCTCGGCCAAGTGGCTCAATGCAGATCACACTAGGTACCTACTGCAGAAAAGAAAACTGAAACCGCATCTCCCAAGCAATTCTGGCAACTGGCCAGAAGCCTTCCTCTTTGCAAGCACAAGTCTTATTCCATACAGTGTCTTTTAGTTCACGTCCGTACAAAACAAGTAAAAACTTCTCACAGCTCCAGCATATCCCGGATTAAGGCAAGGTTCTCCCCGTCCACCACTCAGACCACAAACAGCAATCTGTGAGAAACAGCCTTGGCGCTGGCAGGCTTCGTGTCCATCATAGGTCATTACAGAAACCTGTCATACCACTTCCAGTGTGTGTTTTACTTTCAGTGTGACACAAGTTACTCTGTGACTGAGCGGCCACAGAAGAAATAACCAGTGCTGTGTTCAGCTTTCATTTTTATGTGCCTATCTACAGAGTTCAAGATTTTGAGGAAACATACAGTTACTAAGACTGTCAGCAGATTATGGGCAATCCTCATTTCCCTCCCCCACCTCCAACCACAAAAACAAGGAAACAAAAGAAAAGCAATAGCAAAGTATTAATAATTCCTATCCACTGTAAAGCATAGCTCCACTAGCAGAGGACAAATACTTTCTTAAGCTTTCCCTTGGGCCCTTCCGTACAGCTAGCCTGTTCCACTAAGCACCTTCCAAATGGAAATGTGACAGAGAACAATCCCAGTTACGGGGAGGAGGTAACTTTGAAACGAAGATGAACCCCAAAGCAGCCACTTTCTAGCTGCTGTAGAACGCAGGAAAATTAAACAGCATGGCCAGCTTTGGAGATGTGCCTTCCATAAAACGGGTGGAAGACACTGCACCATCTAAATAACGATCCAATATATGAGCAAATGGAACAAAACTGTAAATTTTGTTTCTCAGGAAATTAATTCCCTCCTTCCATGAAACTTCCTTCTCTCCCAAGAAAATACATGTCCTGAAGCACAGTGACCACATGCTTAGTTGCATATACAATGAAGATTTCCCATAATAATGAACTCCAACTCTTTTTTAGCTTAAGTAATTTCTTATTCAGAACAGTTTTCTTATACACAAGCACTCATTCATTTGTCATGTTAACTACCTAACTCTATTTATTAATCATTAACTTCAATAGATTTTGCATGTTTACTTGGCTCAGGCTACCGTTTAATATTTCATTTGGGTATTAACTTCATTTAAAACAGTGTAATAGGCTGCATCTATTTTACTAGATACAAATATATTCCAAGTGATGTTAAGATATGTACCTAATGCCTTGCCTTAGTGATTTGTTCAAGAGAGGTTTCTCTAGTTTTATGAAAGGGCTGAAGCATAATCCTCATGTTAGTAGGAGGTGTCATCCACTGAACACTGGTGACTTATTATGCTGAACATTTATAGCTGCTGGTAAGCGGTAGATTATTCAATCAGCAGACAATGGGCAACACTGTCACTTGCACAGTGTATGTTACAGATAGTGTTAAAGGTAATACATGAGCAAAGTTTGCATGAGATGCAAATACCCAAATAATTTACACATCATGAAAACCTTACCACAGTGGGGTTCTTGGGGGGGAGGCTGTCTTATCTGTTATCAAGACAACAATGAAGGGGAACTAGCAAATACAAAGAAATGAGAGGTAAGTTAAAAATACATTAAATATTTTCTAAAATAACTTTTATGTGGAAATATTTAAGGCTTCTGTAGAACTGTATTAAAACACAAACTTTGTATCCATGCATGAAGGGCAGAAGAAAAAAAGATGAAACCAAACAGTCTTTCTGAACATTACTATTTCTGTCTCGTTTGAGAGAAAAGATTGGTTTGGGGATTTATTTGTTTAAAATGTAAGATGTTCACATCTTAGGGAAAAAAAAAAAAATCCATGGCTTTAATCATTGCAGTTAGTCTGAGATGACAAGTCCCAAAGAGTCAAAAAGTAGAACTAATTAAAAGAAAAGAAATCATATGTTTCTAATTCCTATTTGTAGGTTTATTTGCTAATTTTTGCACTTAAAATTGGCAAGGCTATAGATGCAAGTTTGTCTATAATAGTAGATGTCAAGGCATGTCTTATTCCTATTTTTATGCTACAACAGTCCAAGAAGAAAAGAGCAACCAAGTAAGGACAGGTATTATCCTTAGCCTGACAATCATCTTGTACAACCATCAGGGACTACAGCTGTCCATTTACTTTATATGAAACAATCCTTAATTTATACCAAATTTCTCTGTAACCTCCATCTATATTTATTGAGCATCCTCACTGGGAAAAAAAAAAAATCAAATATGAACCAATTATGTTAGGGAAAAAAGGGGTTATAGTACAAAATAGTTCAAAAGTTGCTGTAATTATTTCATTAAAGCATTAGGTACAAGAGCAGCACTAGATAAGTGGAGGTCTGTACAGCCCACTGTCCTTGGCCCATTAAGGGTCCACGCTCCTCCTGGGGCGGGGGAAGGCACGCGGTACAAATACACTTGCTTTGCAAATAAGCTTCAAAAATCCACAAAGCATACAAAGATATTTTAGAACACCACAAAGTGGAACTTCTCTCAGGGGAACAGGACAACAAAAATATTCAACCAGTTCCTTGCTTTACTTTAGCAGGTGCTCTAATGACGTGAAATAGAAAAATATGCCCTGTGCGTAGTGTTTGAGCAATGAATCACACTTTCCTGGGCTTCTGCGTGTGCTACATCAGCATCAGACCATATCCTGAGCCCAACCTCCTTTTCTGCATCTAGAAGGAGGGGGCGGGGGGGCTCTGAGGGAGGAGATAGCACTGTTGATGTATTGGGCAGGCCCACAAAACCCGCTGGGTTCCCAGGAAAGCACAGATGAGCAGTCAGGGACGCTGGTAATGCACAGCAAGGAGCGGAGCGAGCAGCCTCCTCTGTGATCAGTTAGCTGGGCAAGAGGCAGGCAAAGCGAGCGGAGCATCCTGCTGCCGGCCAAGAGCAACAGCGCCTGGCGTTCAGCCCCCAAGGGCTGAGAGAAGGATGGGGAACAACGGGAGGAGGCGGCCCTGCCTCAAGAGCTGCGATAGAGCCAGCTCACGGGGAGTTACGGAAGGATGCTCCGGCAGGTGGGGAGCGGGCTGCACCCCGCATGGGGAGAAGCGTTAGTGCAGAGAACGGCCGCTCCTGCGCAGGTTTATTCTGGGTCGCCGGCCCGAGCCCCCCACTCTGCGCTTCCAGGCAGTCTTCCCAGTGCCCGCCACCTGCTCCCGGGCAGGGGCCAGCGCCAGCTCCTGCCCAGCGCCTACCGCGCTCCCCCTCCCGGCACCGGGGTACCGAGCCCGGGCGCATCCTCCCGGCCCAGGCCCCGCGGGAGCCATGCCCGCGGCTCCAGGGAGGCTGAGAGGGAGCTGACCCCACGTAACCTCCCGCTCCTTTCCTCAGCTGACCCGGCTGCCTCCGCCCAGGCGGGCAGCAGCCGCGGTCCCACCCCCGGCGGGGGCGGAGGACGCTCCGGAGGGGAGCGCCAGCCCCGCGCCCCGCTCCCCGCTCTCTCCCCCGTGCGCAGGGCGACCCTCCCGCCCCTCACCTCGTCCCAGACGCTGCCGAGGGGCAGCGAGGGAACCTGCCCCCTCCCTTCCCTCCCGTCGCCGCTCTCCCCGGGGCCGTGCCGGGCGCGCCCCGGCCGTTATGCCGCGCAGAGCGCGCACTCACCTCACCCGGCCGCCTCGTCCCGGCGCTGCCGGCGGAGAACGGGGCCCGCGGCTGTACCGGCCGCTAAAATGGCTGAGAGCGGGAGGGAAGGGAGGGGAGGGCGGGAGCGGGGGGAGCGGGGGGGAGGAGCGAGCCCCCGCTCTGCCGGCTCCGCCGTCCAATCCTCCTGCCGCCATCTCCGTGACGCGCCGCCGCGGAGGAAGGGGTGGGGGCGGGCCCGGAGCGGGGCCGCTGCCGGGCGGGGGTCCCCGGGTGTGAGGCGGCGACGGGCCGCCCGGGCCCTCGCCGGAGCCCCCTGCCGTGATGCTGAGCTGGGCCGGGGACGCCCGGCTGGAGGTGTCCCCGCTCCCCGGGCGGTTGGCAGCCTGAGGGAGCAGGGGGATGTCGCGGGAAAGCAGGCTGCGAACGGGATTTACGCAGAGCTCCGCTCCACTACTATCCGGTACTGCTATACTGTTTTATTGTGTTAGTTTTCCAGTGAGGCTTACAAAAGCTGTGGGACAGTGAGACCTATGGGCGCATGGCAAAAACCACTTCAAGCGCCAGCCCCAGCCTCCCTAAGCACAGACAGTCTCCCTGCTCTTGTTAGCAGGCTCGAACGGGAAGCGGTAACGCCGCTAAGTCTGGATCTGTCAGGCTGGAGTAGGCAGCACAGAGGTTTGTTACCCAGTTTTGCCTCCTGACAATCTGGAGACCACCGAGCTGAGTCAGAGGCCCCTATGGTCTTTACTCAGAACACAAGAAACGGGTTTCAGCAGCAGCACTGATGAGAGCAACTAGGATTGCTCACAGTGTGGTTCAGAAAGCCAGAGGCCACAAATATCCGTATGATTCATGCAAAAGTTTGCCAGATGGTTTTACGTGTTTTGGAGTCTGAGGTTGCTTCAGAAGAGAACTAGCACAAAATAACTAACTTTTGACAAGACACATAGCCACTTCCTAACAACGTGTAAAGGAAGAGGAAACATTTCATGCTCCATCTATGCCGAGCAGAAGTCCAGCACAATCCTCCCCCACCCCATATGGAGTGGGACAGACTGTGAGAAAAGCAAAATTACAAAACAAGCCATAGCTGTATTTGGTAACAAGAGTTTGCTGCTATAAAAGACGCGTTCTTGCAGGAGGCTATAATCTTCTGGCAACAAGTGCATATGCAATGTGGATGTTCGGTGTAACAGTTCTCATTCTTAGAGAAGCAAAAAGCACATCACTTCCTTGGACAGAGGCTGAACTGAATCACTGGGTGGTTTTTGCTTTGCTTGGGCTATATGAATTTTAGGGCAGTCCGTTACTACTCTCACTTTGTTCTGATCTGTTTCAAACCCCATTGTTTGGCTTAATGTCAAATCATCACGAATGAGAGGGCCTGCATTGTGCAAGATGCCCAAAGGCACATCTGTTTTATGCAGCTCAAATATTTTTTTGATCTAACCTCCCTGTATTTAGGAAAGGTTCGGCAAACAAGCTTGCTACAAATTTTTGTTTCCAACTAAAACACTGACATATTAGCCTATTTTCTAAATCTTTCTCATAAACAGTAAATGGGTAAGAGAATATATTTGTAATTTGTTCCAACTGTTTTATACTTCCTATAGTCTTAAGTTTTGAATTCACTGAGCTTGGGTTTACCGTGATGTATCCTGCTAGTGGGTAAGGAAGCATGTCTTCTGCGTAAACCAGCTAGAGCACTGGAATGGCCACAGTGGGTCAGAACAGTGACTGAGTTAGCACAGTATGCTGTTTCCAACGGTGGCTCGTCATCTCCTGGGAAGATAACGAATTCTGCAGCTCAGAGACTTTTAGCTAGAAGTAGTCTATTTCTGCTCTTGATAGACAAATTAATGGAAGAAAAATCCAATTGCTTTCTTAATCCATATAAGCTTCTGGCATCTACAGCTTGATGTAGTTCCACAGTTTAACTTCATGCTGTGTGAAAATCACTTCTGTACGTTTTGAGCTCCTGTCTGGTATTTCCATTTGATGTCCCTTGACTTTTGCGTTAATTAACCATGAATTATCAGTCTCTCTTAACTGTCTCCATGCCACTCCTTGTTTTATAGATTTGTATCTCAGATTCCTTGCACTACTACCTCATTCATTTCTCTTCTAGGCTGACAAGTCTAACGTTTTCCAGGTGCAGTGTCATAGTGCCTCCAACAAATTTAAGTTGGAGCTTCCATCTCTCTGCCTCAGACTGCATGTTCTTACTCCCACATGGATTTCAAGTGCTCCAGGTTGTGCACTTCTGCTGAGTGCAACTCTTCCCTCACCTCTCCCTTTATGCCCTCCCTATTGGAGACCTCACCAAGCCATGGGACCTCCTCATCAACCTCTTCTTGGCCCTGGACGAGCTGGCCTTGCGTGCCATAGCAAGAAGCTCAGTGGGGAATCCTGGTGCCTGCGGGGCTTGTCCACTCGTGTCCCCAAGCCGGGCATCACTGAATGACATCCAGGTTCAGTGGCGTTGTCGGGGGTGCTCAACAAAATGCTTTGTTTGTTTCAGAAGGATGAACATCTCTGTCAAATTAATGATTTCAGCAAAGTTAGAAACAAATTTTGGTTAATTACAATCTAAGGAAAAAAAATAACCTGTCAGGTTATAGTTAGAATAATGAGTCCTAAAATTAAACTTACTACAGACAGGGTATCCAAGTGAAGAGTCAAATATACCTTGTTGTGTGGAGGCTTTAGAAACAGCACTATGGGAAACCTTTCCAGTAGCTACAGGTATGCAAACGGCTAACTGAATTACGTAGGATTTACTGGTGTAGCAGTTGCTCTTTTATTTGTCATAAGAAATAGTTATGTTTAAACTAGTTCTTTGAAAGCTTTCAAACATTCTTTTTTGAAAGCAAAGCAGAAACAGATTTATTTGCTCTCTATAAATAAAGCTATGGTCAACTAGCAATACCCTGAGGATAAGTGGAGTACTTCTAAAGGCTTCAAAACAGGTAGCTAAGAAAAGCAAGCCTATTGTCAGGAAGCTTACATTTACTACAAGAGCTCAGAAACACCTTTGCAAACATTTTAGGAGTCCACAAACAAAAATTAAAACTGCCTTTATATAACACTATGTCACACTATCTTTAAAACCAAATCTGACTGAAAGGATTCTCATTTTCTCTCGTGTTGCAACTGCTTTGTATCTTTCCAGTAAGAAAAACCCAGCAATGATCTCTGTGGAATGTGATCAGTATAACACAACTTCCCAGGCAGTGCAATTGTTCTGTACCAAGGTTAGTTTTCATTCTTAACACAGAGGTCAAAAAGAAGCAAGAGAAAGGTATGTTGAGGAGAGACCAAAGCCAGTCTAGGTGGTCTCTGTTTTTCACCCATGATTCAGGGCAAGCTTGGAAATAGTCAACAGCTTCTCACCTCATTCCTGGTATCAGCAAAGGGATTGCATAATCTAAGTAGTAAATCAATACTTGGAGCCTTGTGGGTTGTTTATTTATATTAGGAGCAGTGACTGGTGAAATCAACTATTTCTTTGATGCAATCCTGTTTCTTCACAGAGTGTACAGTTCGAATCAAAACAACAGACAACAAATTTTGTACACAAACTTTGGCATTTTGTAGCAAGCACTTTCCAAAAAAAGTTGCCTCAGTTTTGTCTCAGGCTGGTAAAATTTTAATGTGTTCCTTTTTTTTTAAATTGGATTTCTACTACTTCTCAATAAACTTAGAGCACATAATTAAAAAAAAGCTGAACCATGATAGACCTCCACATTAACTCTGCTCCTCAGGAGTAACATACTTTTGTTCACTCTAGATCTTTTTAAACTGACTCTCGGGTTTTAAAAGAAAACACAACAAAAACAACGTAGCGGTCAGTCATACACATTTGGTGACACAAAGGATTATTGATCGCTCCGAAGAAGTGCATTTCAAGGAGGAATTTCAAGTAGGGGGGAATTGAGGGATGGCGTATTGAATAAAGGGCAGGGTTTTAAGAGAAGGGGCCTACTTGCGAATGTATGAATTGTGTTGTTCTTTGATGCTATTTGTTCAAGCTAGTTCCATTCCCTTCTTATTCTTATACATGAAACCAGATTGGGAAATTATCTGCAAATCTGTTTATAACAGTTGTCATAAAATAACCAATTTCTATATTTTACATAAAGAATAAAAAGATCTTTATCACATCTAGTATCTACAGCCAACGTACTGGGCCTTTTGGGGAAGGAGCAGGGGGGAAGTAGAGACAAAGTTTGATAGGTCTTGTGAACTAAAAGCCTTTAATCAATTTTGTTACCCTGATCTACACAAAAATAACTTCTCATTCTGAGTCATTATGTAGAAAAATGTACAGCAACTTGCAAGCATTGAACATATACTTGCATTACGTAATTAAATCTTTGTTTTAAGCCATATTCCATGCATGAAACAGAAACATGTACCTGCTTGCAGACATAACATTTGTATTCTGTAAAAACATCACGTTCATTACCTGCTCAGATTCATGCAGAGTTTAGAGCTACTTTCTTTTCCAGAGGTAATGCCTGACAGTAACTTTCTGCCTGCTTAGGCAGCAAGAAAGACAACTTATTGTAGTATTGCCCAGGTACCTATTATGCCCCACAACACTTAAATATCTGCAGCATTTCAGAGACTGATATACTCAATTAATTCATCAGACATAGGGGGCTGCACTATGTATCAATATGTGCAGCCTAGTAGACTTGAAGAGACTATAGCTGTGATAGCACACATACTCACGTTTTTGTGCTTGGATTTTGATTCTTTCATCCAAGTGGGCACCTAGTTATTTAATCTTGGTTAATAACCCTAGTTATTTGATCTTGGGTCAAATCAGCACATCATAAACAGTACCACTGAGATGAGTAGGTTTGCACACTACATAAAGTCAAAGGAGAATGCAGTTTCAATGTTGCATTACTGTACAGTTCATGAAAAAACTGAAAAGCCCTAACAGGAGCAGAGCTTTAGAGTATTAGATCCTAAATAGGATGCTGTATGGACATGGAATTCCTGACTGAAGAATATACATTTTAAGAAAGGAAAGCAGTATTGACAGAGATATTTCTGATCTATACCACAATAAATCTAGGGAAAGTTTTGGCACTCTAAATTTAATTTTTTTGGTGCAAACAGTTACATGTCTTACTAGGAGAACATATGCAACTGTACAATCATTAGATTGCTGTACAAAACAAAATACCTAAAAATGATTTTCTGGACTTTAGAGGGAACTTTGAACAGTCATTACAAGGAAGACTTTGAGTAGTTCTCACATAATGAGATATGTTGTAGTGCTGCCTGGAGACGTTCAAAAGAAAGAAAATAAAATGCTATAAAAATGAAATGTTTTCTTAATTTTTTACAAGATCCAGTCTAAAGTTCACAACCACAGTTAGCAATAGCCACAACAGGCCAGGCTTACTATAAAGAGCCCATTAGATGAGGATATCTTATGGCTAAAAATATGGCTAAATAATTGTCTTCTTCCAGTCTATTCCACACTCTTCTCATCAGGATCTCTTGAGTCTTACAATTCCTTTAAGGAATCATAACATTTTAAACACTATGGTGCCCTAATTTAGTATGAAACCATTTGGGGAATTCATTAGAGCAAAGACTAAAATTCAGTGAGGACCTTGACCTCAATAGTTTTTCTATTTACATATGCCACAGCAGAAGTTTGTCTTGACAGAAACAGCAAGGCCAACCTCCTATTCGGTACTTTTTTCCACAATTAAATATTTTTATTTAGAACCTAGATAGCAAGAAAAATTACTTGTTCACCTTAACTTTGTTCCAATTCGTCATCTGAGCTCAATTTTTATAAAAATATGATACTTGATTTAAAAAAATAACACAAGTCCTAATCGTGTATGCCTGTGGGCTGGCTGCCACTTCATTTCTGAGGAATATGTAACAGGCAAGTACAGACAATATCCTCTGTTGTACTCCCATACAAATCGTTCTCAGAGGGAGCAGTTGCATGTGCACATATTCCTCCAAATTTGTAATGTGAGAAGTAATGTTGGTAAGATTAGAATGACTCAACTTATTGCTTATCTGTTTGTAGTCATTCCTGTAAGTTTTGGGGGCAAATATACATCAGTAGATTTGCATGAAGAACAGACATAATCTTGTGTCCAAAACACCTTTTCGTGCATGAAGGAATATTTACTCATTTTAGACTAACTGGCTTCCTATGTAACAATTTAACTATTACACAAAGATTAAATCGTGTGTTTCTTTTTTTATTGATGTTTCATTTCTTAAAGCAAAACTCATAAATCAACTCATAGTCCTTAACACTGGCAGACTGTGAGCTCTTTTCTATACTTATTCTTGTAAAAATCACATCAAAGAGAAATTTCTGAAAATTATTTGGTGATAAATTGGCAATCTACTTATGCAAGTCTTCTTGTTACTGTGAACTCCCTTGTGTGATTTTTTAAAACAAACTGTAAATGACTCTTGGCACATCTGTTTCCATGATTATATATCCCTATAAGAATCAGTACAAACTGATCCTGCTTTCATCAGATATACTTTCTGTTTCAGAGATCGCTGTGCCCAGAAGGTAAAATTACGGAGTCACAACACAAAACTCCAGCACAAGGACAGAAGTATTATATATGCTTTAAAGCAAGTAGGTAGCCTTCCAGTCTTAAAATATTCTACACATGCTGTCTAAATTACAGCAAGCTGCCAGTCTGCCCTGACATGCTCCAGCAGTTCTGCTTCAGCTTGTTCTTGAACTTGTAAAGGAGTCCTTACAAGACAGTCTTGCAGCTTCCATCTTTCTGTCATGAGGATGTCTTTACAAGATGGAGTACCTGTAAGAATCTCATTTACCCAGCTTGTCAAAATGTCAGGATTTTGCTGGAATTCAAATTATATTATTTTCATTCTGTCTTTGCAGCAAGACTTTTCAGTTGTATCTTGTTTTTTCTAGCACAGCCTCTTTCTTCAGAGGCTGATTGATCACTGCATTGTTTCCCATCAGTCCAACAGAATTGCCTCCGTAGCACTGTGGACCATTGAAAAAAGAACACCAATTCCAGGAGAAGAGCCTTTTAAAATGTTATTTATGGACAGTTTGCAGTAGTGGTACAGACCCCCTCAGCAACTTCGCATATTACACTGAACAGTGTAATAAATGTGTATGGTTTTTTTGTTTCTTGGTCACCTTTTTCAGACCCTTTAGAAGTCACCCACAAAACGTTCCCCACATACGCTTTTATCTCTCCCACCCACATATGTCTATACAGGCTCTTGCTTACATGGACAAAGATGCCAGAGTAACAAGTTCCTACATTCTTAGTAGCATTTTTCAGTCAACAAGCCAACATTTCCTTTGCATAGTAACTTCATTGTCAAAATCTTTGGGTCTAAATTGATCTGTTTCCATTCGTAAACATTTGTGGTACGCAAAATGTCTCTCCATGGAAAAACCAGAAATGACATACAAAGATGAGAAGTACACCTTAACACAGTGTCTTTCAAAAAGATATTTGAATTCTTACCTTAAAAAGTACTTTCATGAGATCAAGGATTTGACTCAGCACTCAGATCTGTAGAGTATAAGCACTTTTAATGAAGAGTCCAGGTGAACTTCAATCTTTAACACTGTGGTAAAGTTAACAACACTGTGACTGTTTTAAATGCTTGCACTTGTGATATTGACTTCCCTTTTGCTGCTAAAACAGAAGAGAATTCTACTTACACAATCAGTTTGTCATATCAATAGCTGCTACCTACTTGTACATTTTGTTCCTTGGGTTTACAATTAACGTCATATATGCAAGAAATATTAACAGAATATTCTTTTAGAATATTCTATTAGAAGTATTGTGTAAATATTCTATTTCTTATTGTGTAAATATTCTATATTTACACAATACTTCTAATGACTATGCTTTCATTTCTGTCAGTAGTTCTATTACAAGTTGATTCCTGGACTCAATTATTTAATTTATTCACATGACACTATATATGCAAATTGTTTGCAAAAATAATTGCCATTGCTGTAGTAGTTACAGAACAAGTAAATGCTTGTGAATGAAACCTTGTTCCAAATATTCGCAGACGCTGGAGTTGGGGTGGGGAATGGCTGCATTCTGAGGTGTTCTCTGCTCCTCCTGGTCTTGTACTCAGAATTCAAAACTGCCTGAAAGTGGACACTATCACATTATCTGTAATGATATCTGGCTCCCAAGGCCAGCTCAGATATCAGTATTACACACAGCTGACAAGTACCACGATAACAGTTTCTTTTTGTTCAGATGAATAGTATCACTTACAGACCTACTTTCTTACAGGACAATGATAGTTAAGAAAGATGATGCTGGGGGAGTTTCAGCTTTAGCCCGTGTTGCCTAGATAATTTAACTTCTTCATTAATATACAATAGAAGCATCTTCAAATAAAAGACTTGTAGCAGTTTGAGAAAATTAGAAGGTAGTGCAAAAATAGGCAAGGTAACAAAAGGTACGTTATATTCACTAGACAAACAGCCTGAGCAATTCCATCTCTCACCAAGTTTTTGAATATTATTTTCATGACTTCTTCCAACTATATCACTGGGCCTAACAGGAGATGTTACTCTTCATAAACTTTGCCTTGCTTATCTCCTGATTATAATGGCTACAGACAGCACTATGGCTATTTTTTCTTTAAGCATTATTGATCAGTATTTACAGTAACACCCTTCAGGAGAAAAGTCAAGAGTAGCGTAAGTCTTGGTTTAGGACAATGGAGCACAGCAGTGGTAGCACCTTTCCTCTCTTCACAGGTTAAGTATCAGTCAGTTCTGCCTGCAGAGGTTGTTCAGCAAGTTCTGAAAATCGCAAGTGCTGAGTATGTAGCGGAGGACTATGTGCTAGTTCTTAGAATTTAAAGGGTTGCTTAAAGCAGATCTATTTCTCAGACATGTTTTCACACTGGATTTATGTATGTTATGGTAAGCTCTGAACTCCCAAAATACCAGTTACATCTGTCTTGGGCTGGTGTAGTAAGTTCATTCCTTCTTATGAGCAAATTTTTCATATTAAAAAGTAAATTCTATAATTTGGAGACTTACACATAATAGAACGTAGTTTCACTCCTTCCCCTTTTTATCTCTGCTGTCTATCAAAGTTTGTTTTATATCTGAACACACTCCCTTATAAAGTAATTTACTCTGACTATTTCTTCTTCTTTATGAATCCAGCCTGCAATCTGCCTCCATTGAACTTAACTGCAAACTTCCAGTGCTGTCACAGGGAATGTGTTTTGTGTCCGTGTTCACCAAAGCAGACCTGGCTGGCTGGGAGGAAGGGTCAGACTATCCCCCCCCACATCCCACAAGCTTTGCAATGCTTTTTGTGCACTTGGAGTGCAAACAGTTGATTTTAAATGTTACAGAAGTGTTAAAACACCTGAAGCAGAAAGCTTGTCAGGGCAATTAATGAGGAAAGACCACGATTCAGCAGTCAGCTCCAGACCAGGGCTCTTCCTGTGCAGCACAAAAGATGTCGCATTGTCCAAGGACAGAAGAAACTACTTGTTTATACTGACACAATTCCAGCATCTCTGGCTTTTGTTTGTTTGTTTTTCAATGAACTCCAGAAAAAGCAAGCATTAGCTAGAGATCATGGCTAAAAGGGAAAAAGAAAAAGAAGTCAAGCAATGTCTTTTTAGATTAGAAACCTTCAAATATAAATAAAGCAACAGAGCAGGTGTTTTGGGCTCCCATCCCATGAAAGCACCCCTGGAAACAGGTCTGAGCCCACAGCCATACACAGCACATCCATACTCTGAAAGGACTTGCATTTTGGACTCCTATCAGTGAGTAAATGTGAACGTCAAATCACTAGAGTCTATTTTCAGAGATGTTAATGGGAAATATTTTAGAAAACAGTACCTGCAGGATCTGTAAGAGACAGACATAGTTTTTAGGTAGTATGTATGTATGTTGGATAGACTTTGCAACCTACATTTCATTTATCTTTCCATAGTATAAACCAATCTTTATTCGTCTGGAATTTTGGTGTCACTTTTGACTCCTAAGAAGCTTTCACTCAACAATTCATTCTTTGGGATACAGAACCTTTGTGTTGGATAGGCTGGCTTACTTTCAAAATTACCTCTTAATCTAGCCAAGTGGGGGGTTATTCCCTAAAATTAAATCACATAATTCATATTCCCCTGGGAAGCAAAATCAAAGAAATGAAAGAGCAGAGAACTTCCTCTCGTCACAGACTGCAAATCTAGATTGCTTTCAGATTTTGATCCCTGTTATGTTACCCATTAAGGGGGAGAAAAGGAAAGTGGGCAGCAACAACACCATGCTTTAATGAGCTGTGAGTGTAGTGATTGGCATCAGTGACCTCGCAAGTTCTGCCACTAAAATAAACTGCTTATCCTTTCCATTTAGGGGTACTGGTAGCTCAAAGATGCTGTGAAAATTAAGTAGCTAATGTTAATAATACAATTTAAAGATGCATAAAGTGGTTATTACAACACGGACTGGGGAGAAGACCCACTCTTGTGAATTTCTTACACAATTGATCAGGTAGCCTTTCTCCTTAGACACTCAGGAAGACAAGTACTCAACTATCATCATGCTGAGTATGATGTAGAAACAAACCAACAAAAACAATGAGATGAACTGGATTGCAAAAATCTTCCCACTGTATTTTACTTCAAATATTTTGAAAGGTAACTGAAATATTTTTGATGACTGAAAGTGGAGTGACATTGCTGACATGGCTGATCACTACAGAACTGCAGTAGCTATCTGTTCTCTTTTCAATTCGTTTTTATCTCATTTGATTTGATTGTAGTTATGTGCCATTCCAGTACCAGTCCAAATGATACTAGCATAAACAGTGCAACTGAGTTTTGCTCTTCTCTTAATGTCTTCATTCAGTCTATCCAAAGTAGTACTGATGGCAGCCAAACATTTAACTATATGTTTTCACAACACTGCCTGCAATACCTTGTAATTCCAGGTACTGTCTTTTATTGAAATGCTTCTTAGTATTGGCCCATGAAGTACAGAGAATGTAGAAATATTGAAACATCTCTGACCTCTGTACCACAATTAGGAAGCCTGAAACTTCAGCCTGAGCATTTGACACAATGCTGCTGAAGAGTAGAGCGTTAAAAGCTACATCCTTATTCAATGTTACACTGACGTTCGCTTCCTGTCCCAGAAATAGCTGACCACAGGAGAGAAAGCCTATAGACTGAAATATTGCTGTGCAGAATAAACAAGTACTCCTATGAACAGCAGATCTAACGAAGCCTACCTGTTGTTTTTAAATAGATTTGAATGCCTAGCTCTTTTTCTTCCATGGATTCCTTGTTTAATAAGGGCTGACTTCTCATTGCACAACTTGTGCTATTAATATAAAAGATCATTGCTGTGGTTTAACCCCAGCCAGCAACTAAGCACCACGCAGCCACTCGCTCACTCCCCCCCACCCAGTGGATGGGGGAGAGAATCGAAAGAAAAAAAACAAACCTCATGGGTTGAGATAAAGACAGTTTAATAGGACAGAAAGGAAGGAAAAATAATAATGATAATAATAATATGACAGTAATAATAGTAAAAGAATTAGACTATACTAGACAGAAAAGAAGAAAATAATAATAATAATTAAAATGACAATAATAATAATAATAATAGAAGAATTAGAATATACAAAACAAGTGATGCACAATGCAATTGCTCACCACTCGCCGACCAATGCCCAGTTAGTTCCTGAGCAGTGATCCCTCCTCCTGGCCAACTCCCCCCAGTTTATATACTGGGCATGACGTCATATGGTATGGAATAGCTCTTTGGCCAGTTTGGGTCAGCTGTCCTGGCGGTGTCCCCTCCCAGCTTCTTGTGCCCCTCCAGCCTTCTTGCTGGCTGGGCAGGAGAAGCTGAAAAATCCTTGACTTAGTATAAACACTACTTAGCAACAACTAAAACATCAGTGTGTTATCAACATTATTTTCCATACTAAATCCAAAACACAGCACTATACCAGCTACTAGGAAGAATATTAACTCTATCCTAGCCGAAACCAGGACAATCATTCAACATTATTCAATGTTTCCATGATAAACCAGGTTGTCATGTGACTCTGCACATGCAAATCCCGTATATCTGCAATTTTGACCCAATAGCAAATGCTTTTAAAAAATGCAAATTGATCTCAAGTTTAAAAACACTATCAGGCCTTTAACTAGCTAAGTCACATGTAGCTGTTTACACTGTTGTACACAAGTTATCTGATGAACAGATGCACAGGGTTAAAAACAATAAAAAGCTTATAAGGTGGGATACCTTTTCCTCATAGAGCTTTTATAGTGAAGTCTTGGGTCAGTCCTAGTTATCTTGTGAAAGAAGCTTTGACCAATGCCTCAGGTGGGAATTTCAGATGAGAAAAAACTAAAGCACCAGTCACCTTGTTCAAATTTACTCGCAAAATTAGATTTATAATCAATGCTACTGTTTCTTCCTTTTCCCCATATTAATAATTTAGAATGTTAAATACTTTTATACTCCTCTCCAATATGCTACAACAGCACTTGAAGTGCATAGAGTACTTGCAGTATAGGGGAAGCACTACAAACAGAAAGGACATTCGAATTTCTAAACATCTCCTTTTACTTCTGCTACTCATTTAATGGTAAACCTATCACAATTAATTTCTGAGCCTTCTACCCAATTTTCTCTTTTTTATGTAGTAAAACCAGCAAATGCTACCTCAATGCAATTCCTATTACTTTACACCCCATGCACAAAATGTAGGACCTTTCAGAATTCATCTTGCAAACAGACATAATTAAACCTGGGGAAGTTATCACACAAAGCGAAGGAACAAGGACAGATATTTCCACAAAAACAACGCTCCGTGAGAACTGGATCAGGCACTTAAGGAGCTTCCATTGACTTCAGCAGCATAGGGCTCTGTCCTTACTAAGAGGCCAGCAACTTAGATGACTGAAATATTATCAAGTATTATCAAATTAATCTCCAGTATGACCCCACTGACTTCTCTGGTGCTACACTGGGCACAAGCCTGGCCCACATGCTATAGAAAGTGTTGGCACAAATGTAAGGGAGTTCAGGAAAAATGGTAGAGGATTTGTGACGAACAGGAGGCTTAAACAGTTTTAAGCCAACCACCCAAGATTTAACTTTGGACTAATTATTTTTCTATGGTGTAACTTAATGGCAATTCCTCTTAATACTGGATTAAAAAGTTTAAAATAAGCAAGCCATATTCAGTACCACGGGAGGTCTACAGTAATAATACCAATTAAGCCTAATAATCTCATAAGTCTGTAGCTCTAAGACATTCCCCTGGGTGTTAGGTGATACTTTAGCCAAACACTGAAATGTGCGATTCAGGCAAATAAACAAATAAATAGTTTTAGCAGAGCAAGATTAAAATGCCTGCCATTAACCCAAAATAATCATAAATAAATGCTGTCAAGTTTTTATCTAATGATCAACGTATTCCCAGAAGGATTCATGCTTTTTTCCCCACAGGCTAGGTGAGGAAATTGAACAAGGATGTGTAATATTCAATGATAACATCAAGTTTTTTAGGCCTGTCTGGAGACAGAATGGGTGCAAATGCTGGAGCTGATGAGTGGACTTCCTGAGAATTCTCGTTCAAGATATTTCAAAGCTAACTACCCCATTTGCAAAGAAGATATGAACCCTCCCCCTTTCCCTAACACCCCCCCCTCTTAAGGATCAGAGAAGAGAGGAGAGGGAAGAAGCAGCTGGGAATTAAGTTTCCAAATCTGACTGAGAATTTTAAAATCCTCAGTTCTACAGGGTTTAGACTACTATGCTCTACTCCTTACAGTTTAGCCAAAATATTTCAGATTATTCAGGCCATTCAACATCCAAAAATACATTGTGGAAGCCTCTTGCTTCTGCTAATAGGCAGACGTGTCTAGGTGTCTGCGTAGCAGTACTCAAGCAGGATTATCAAGAGTTAGATTTACCGTTTATTTTGACAACCTATTGACACACCTTGTATCCATGCAGCAAGCTCTATCCCAAATTGCTAGTGAGTTGTGCCGCTTGCATCCTTTCCTGATTTTTTTTTCCCAAATGATCTTCCCCCAAACCACTCTGCCTTTGTAGTGTGGCAGTGACCAGTGGCACAGGTAATTCCCATTTCTTCACTAAAAATCACCTGCTTCGAAGAAAGGAAAGGACAGCCGTTTAATAGAGGTAACCACTACAAGACTGGAAGCCTGATTTTTTTTCTCAGAGGTGCAAACCCGGCTGAAAGCAAGCGGGACCTGTGCTGCCACCTGCTGTGCAATTTTATTCTTTGCTCGCAATTAAAAATGCGAGCAATTTTGCGACAAAAGGTTGTATTGCAGAATGCAGATGTCTAGCCTAATTTCTCTCATTAAAAAAATCCCCTGGAAGGGAGGAGTTAGACACATCTGGGAATGCAGAAAAACGTCTCTTGAAGCATAGGTGTGTTTACTGGTGTACGCTCGTCGTGTTTTCGTGCAAAATCAAACAGGGAGGTGCCTCAGCTGAGAAGGTTGCACGCATCTGCTCTGTGACATTAGTTTACGTGTGTACTATCTGCATGTTTACAACCCAATATACTTCAATCTCTACAAAATAAATAGTCTCAAAATACCAACGACTGGTGACATTTAAACTGTTTTACAAAGTATGCGAATGAATGCGTAAGAG
Organism: Gymnogyps californianus; assembly: GCF_018139145.2. Taxonomy (NCBI): domain Eukaryota; kingdom Metazoa; phylum Chordata; class Aves; order Accipitriformes; family Cathartidae; genus Gymnogyps; species Gymnogyps californianus. Next base: position 20,672,985 of record NC_059479.1, read on the forward strand.
CTATCTTGAACCCTACAGATAATACAAAGTTTTGGCTAAGTGTTAATCATACTAAATTGCACTCATCTGCTTGGCTGAGGGTTTTTTCCCTGGTTTTTTTTGAAAGAAAAGCAGATTTGTGGGGTTTCCTTATTCATAGAACAGGTAAGTTGCCTCAGCTAAGAAATTTTCACATCAGCTGTAGAAGGCTTCCCAGCAGACTTTCTTCAGTTACTAGATAAGTAGCCCACTATGAAAAAAAATATCTCTCAGAACGTTTCCACCCATCTGTTACTGAAATGCAAAGAAATCTAATGAATAAGAGGAATACTAGACTTACGTCACTTTGAAAAGCTCTTTTAATTCCTCATGAGAATTATTCTAGATAGGTGCAATATATTAAAGTTAAATACTGTCTTGGGGTGGAGGCAGACAGAAATTGCTGAAAATAAAGCAGACTACTAAAACTTAATCTGTTGAGATCTACGTTGCATCCATTACATAGATAGAACAATTCTTTCAGTTTGATCACTAGTGCCCTGATGCTCTCTAAAACTATTATTAAAACTTACGCAGAAAAGATGGTGAGTTGACTAAAATACTGACAAATGCTAACTACAAATACAAAGTGGGTACTTGGAAAACATTTGCAAGATCTTTTGAACGGAAAAAAAAATCACCATGTTTATAATAGTACATGTTTGCAGAGGTATTTTGTGGCTGACAATGCCTCAGTGATTGGGTGTTTCTCCCCTCATGTCACTGAAAGACTTGAAGCCCTTGTCAGAACTCACCCCTCTACCCAAGACAAGTTTAATTAGATCCTTTGAGTGAACCAACTTGCTCACAACATTTCAAAGCAGAAAAAGCAAGTCTCAAAGAAGCTTTTTCGTGCTCAACACTACTGCTGAATATCGTATCTCAATTCCTCTTCAGTTCTTTGCTTCCAGAGTTCCAAACCTCATAGTTTCTGCATGAAACTAGTTAGTCCAAACTTTGATATTTGCTTTATACCTCAGGGCCAGGATTGTAGCTCTACCTAGATGCCTTTTCAAGTACTCTGTCTTGGAAAATGGTCGCTCTTGTCCTAGATCTTCTCACAAAGAGAGCTTCCTAGTTCCAGATGACTTCTTCTCTAGGCTTGTATAGGCCTCTTTTACCGGAAAACAAACATTTCTGCAAGAGTGCACATAATGAGAAAATTCAGAACACTAATGTCAAGCATCATTCTTAATAAGCTCTATACTAAGTCTACACATTGCATTTACAGATGCAGTACCATGAAGTACAGGGCATATATTCCATTCTTAAACCTTTTCCCCGCTTATCTCTTGAGATAATACGCATATAGCACTGCCTAACCCGGAGTCTGTTTTCGGAGTCTTCTTCCAACGAAGGTTTCAAAAGCTCAAACAAGGCTACATGTTTCAGGTGACTGATTTAAGCCACAGTGCTATTTTTGCTTCATATTTTAATGGGAGCCGGAGCAGACCTGCCAGCTAGCAAAACCATCCAACCAAAAGATATTAAAGAATTTTGGGAAGACATTAAGATCTCAACACAGAAATCAGTGCTTTGGTATGGATGTTGCACTGTTGTTAGAATTTACTCTGTATCAGTAGAATGCTTTGAACTTGATCTTGCACCACTCAAATAATTTGTTCACCTCTGTCAGGTTTTTTTGGGGAACAAAGTCAGATTCAAATGTCTTACAAAATAGTTCTCAGAATACAAGGACTTATTTTGCTAATACCAATTAGACAGGCACTGATTATGCTGCACTTTCTTCCATATTAATATCACTTCCCTGTCAAGTAATAGCAGGTAGTATCTCTATTCACAAGATACCAATGAAAATACCTTCACAGGTAAAGATACCAATTATATAGATACCAAGTATATTTTAAATATACCTTGTTTCATGTACATAATTTGCAGATGCCTCATGGCATTACAGGAATAGGAGAGGGCATGTACTAGTATTATGGTGAAGGTTTTAAAGAATCTTTTAATGAGAAAGCTGTAGCTGACACCTGCTTGTGTGACTGAACGTCTAGAGTTTTCTTTGCTTATCTAGCTGACATTTGTGCTCTTTGGACTTTATAAACAGCAGTAAATGGATCTGAAAAACATTAATAACTTGAAATGTTTCAAGCTGGGATATAAATATTTTTGTTACTTCTTTCCCCTTTATTGAATGAAGTTTTCAATTACATGTTTCTGGAGGTCTGGCTGCTCCTTTGAGCTACGCACCCACCTACAGTTTCTGCTTATCCCTTTTTCTCTGTTTGTAGTAAAGAAGGCTTTAAGGAAATAATTTGGGTACTTCTTGTCACCATTAGTCAGAGTTTCTAAATGGAAAAATCTGTTACTGAGTCCAGTATGATCTGCTGGGTAAAACACCTGTACTGCGTACCATAGCCCTGACGCCCTGTCCAGGCAGGAAAAGATTGTGTCAAAGTTGAGACCGTGGAAAAAGTCTTCCCAGCAATCAGCCAGAGGAGAAAACAAAAAGCGACTAGCTCTGAAGCATGATGCATACCATCAGCCAAGCTGTTAAAATGCTCACGTGTATGTAAGCCATGAATCCTGATAAATTTAGAGCGCTCTGTGGTAAATATTTCTAAGACTTACGAAAGAGACTAAAAGGGGCTGAGCTATCTGGAAATCACAGACCTGAAAAAGAAAAACTCTTTTGCTTCCCCTGTTCTATTGCTGAAAACTGTTAGCAAGCATCCACTGATGTAGTATGAATAAAGGAGCCATCGACTACAGGATTCGTCTGAATACTGGGATGAGAACATAAGCAGAGATATTAAATCTGCATAAGATACGTATTTTCTTGTTTCCGTCAAACACTGTGCATTACATTGGCCTAAGCAAAAGAACTTCTTATATTTACACATCAACTCCTTTCCAAAAAATGCAATCCTTACACATTTCAAGAAAACTTAATTCAAGTTAGTTATCACTAAATTTCAGTCCAGTGATGGCTGCAGTTTAGAGCTGGTTCCTTCCTACCCCATCTCATTAGAGAACTGCGAAACCTATTTCCCTCTTTCAGCTCTAACAGGAGAGAACATAATTCCTGCCTTCCTTTCTGCAAACATTGACACCTTTTTCCAACATTTGTTCTATCAATGTATGAAGTATTAAAAAATGCTTGATGTGCCTAGGCCCCTGCCAAGCCCTCAGTGACCAAATGCCCTGTCCTCACGCCTTCTGCAGAAACAGGCATGTATTCTTGGTATTTAAAGTAAAACTCCCTTATAGAAGAGTATTGTGTATCATGCAGGTGTGTCATGTATCGTTAGAACTAGTCCAATTCTTACTATTTCATCTCCTATGTGTAGAAAAGTAATAACAACACCCTCGAGATAAAACAACAAAAATTGTGCTGCTACTGAAAAAGACAGGGTGGGGGTTTTTTATTGTATTAGTTAATAGAGCATTGTAATGAGAATTTAAGAGGGTGAACAAACACTAGAGGGCTCGTTATTCCATATAGGCTTTTTAACAAAATGGTTAAATAAACCTTTCAATAACAAACTACTTAAACGTGACCTCTGTCTTGTGTGAGGCTCCTGCACTTTATGAAATGCCTAAACTTGCACAGAAAACATGTGAGTATACCCATTTTTCCATTTCATTTTAATAATAACTTATTAAAACAAACTCTAAAGACATGCCTCACCATGGTCTTCCCCACGGGCTGCAGGGGAATCTCTGCTCCAGCGCCTGGAGCACCTCCTCCCCCTCCTTCTTCCCTGACCTTGGTGTCTGCGGAGTTGTTCCTCTCACATATTCTCACTCCTCTCTCCTCGCTGCTATCATGCAGCAGGTTTTTTTCCCCCTTCTTAAACCTGTTATCCCAGAGGCGCTACCACCGTCGCTGATGGGCTCGGCCTTGGCCAGCGGCGGGTCCGTCTTGGAGCCGGCTGGCATTGGCTCCATCGGACATGGGGGAAGCTTCTGGCAGCTTCTCACAGAAGCCACCCCTGTAGCCCCCCCGCTACCAAAACCTTGCCATGCAAACCCAATACAAGGCTATAAGAGCAGCTTTTTTGTATTTTACAGCTATTTTCATGGATTATATTCAACAGAAATGTTAAAATGTGTGACTGATATCTATGTATGCCAATAAATGATAGGAGGATCTAACAGAACCCATGTGTGCCTCAGAAATTTTTGCAAATTATGTACACTGCCTGATATATCACTGTAAAAGCTGAGGTATTGAACGCCTCCTTCCCTAAATACATAACACATGAAAATACACAGTGGTAACACAAAAATACGACATAATAGACCTGATCACATACTATTCCATGATAGAATGGAATACTACAAATTTCGTACAAGTTAATTAACCAGAGATTACATCATGTAATAGTTCTCCTTCCTCCCTTTTGTTTTGTTTCTGAGACTGGAATTACATTTGTTTTACATTATGTTAAGTATAGCCGTTCCTTGATTTTGAATACCAAATGTCACTGTGGTATTAATAATAAAGGCAAATTCCACACAGGAGTTTAGGGAAGACACAAGTGTTCAGAATCTCTCAGGCTGAGATTCGTAAGTAGTGACAGAGTGTCTCATAATCAGAAGTTAGATTTCAGTTTTTAAGACTGAACTCAGTCTTAACTAAAAGGGTTTTCAGTAAGTTTTCATGGATGTCAACGTGCCCAATAAAAAATAGAACAAAAATAGAAAGCACAGATTCTTCTCCCTGAGTATCTATGTAGATTTATAGAATCACATACCTCCTACGTATACCAGTCATAGCTAAAATCAACTCTAACAAACATGAACCAGGCTAACAATTCTTGCAAAGCTAATGTGGCAATCAAATTCATCAGTGATTTCATTAATTGACTTCACTTATTTTTCTGAGACATCAGCATGAAAAGTATCTTGTAGTCTACCTATAGATATTTCCGAGATCACCTTCCATATGGGTCTGGTTCACTGAAAGACTAGCTAAGCATTTTTATTGAATTGTTGTGGATATAAGCATCTATAAGTGTGCATTATATTAATATAATATTTTGACCTGGAAGGCAACAGTGAGAAAAGTGCTGTTAAGGCTGAGCTTCCAAGAAAAAGAGCTTGAGTGGTTCTTCATGAAATGCCTTTCATTATACTTAGCAATATTATGGTGCTAGCACTGGACATGAAACAACGCAAATGCCTTGAAAACTGAAAAATGGCTAAATACAGGACACAAACAGAAAAGGGAGTGAATGTCACTGAGCACTTTAAGGCATAAAAGGTTTAGTTACTGATGCGTGAAAAGAGCAGTCGTCTTCTTTCTGTTAGTTCTCAAGATACTTCAAGTTTAAGAAGAACACATAAATAACATCTGGATGGAAATTTTAATTTTCTTAAGAACACATTTTATATGTTTTATAGCAGATCCATTTTTTTCACACTCATCTTAACAAAAATATTTTCCCCAAGCTCCAAACAACTTCAGAGAATGTCTTTACTTATTTAACATATGAACCTACAAAGAAACGTATCACCATTTCTCAGATGCATCCTCAACCTGTATTACAGTTACTGACAGTACGTTTGACCTTTTAACTTCAACATGGGTAGAGTAATTAATATGCAGATGAACTGTTAACTGTGATTTTCTTTATCTCAAAGCAAACCTCGCACATTCGTGATATTTCTTTATTTCTCCCTGCTTTTACATCCAACTGTTTTTGTGTCTATTAATATTGCAGCTTTTTATATAAGGGAAAAAATAAGTCAAATACTGCAAACATGACAGAAATGTGATTCAACGAAAAGCTGGTTCACACAGTTGTCATCTAACAAGTTTCTGTTGGTGCTTTATATAATTATTTTCAGTCCATCAGATTAAAAAACATGAAAATGTGATATGCTTTATAAGCTTTTATTTTGAATGTTTCAAGTTGACATTTACTTTTTTTCAGTATTGTCTAGCATATGTTCTAGCTAAATTAGCTGACAAGGAGAGATATGATAAATGCAACAGCCTTTCATCTTTCTCTCAAGAAAATTCCTTGAGAGGAGATCAGCAATTACACTACCATAAGCCTTTCTTTAAATTCATAAAAAATACATGTGAGCAACTGACTAAACAGAAGGAAGTCAGAATAACTGATGGAAGAATCTCTATGAACCTAGATTTGTAGCAAGAAAAAAACCCAAACAAACAGCAAAATAACAACAAAAAAAGCCACCTTGTACTGAGCGGCTTACCACATTGAATTTTTCCAGGTGGTCGCCCTATAGGCACTTCTGGTTGCAAATGTAGTTTTCAAAATGTGAACTGTAGATAATTCAACATGAAAAAAGTATAATATCTATAAGCATCTCCATTTTATCGGGGTGGGCGTGGAATATTTAATCTAGGGATTAATGACAATATAACCACTAGCTCTTGATTATTTCACTTGCTGATATCGGCAGGCAAGAAGATACGACCTTACTGATTTGCTGGGAGACATCTTCTTGTGCCCTAGGAGGAAGAGTGCTGATGTTTTTGCCAAAACTTGAGAATGAACCACCAACAGTTATTCTGAACATGACCTTTTATAAGTTATATACAAAAACTGGAAGAGAAAAGAAACTTGTTTCTGAACTGGTATTTCTCCTCACTTGTGCTCAATTTGAGCATGCTACATTTATCAAAACTAACAGTGAGGGAAATATTCATGGTTAGATGTTTTTCCTAAACTAAACAGTTTTGAAGACTACATTTAATATTCTCTTGCCCTGTCACTGAAGTACAATGAAATTGTTTAAAAATGGAAATCAAAACTGATCAGTCTATTTCCCATGTTCATGCTCAGTAAAACAAAACAAGTAATCAGCACTTACCGTAGCCAGTTGTTGGCAGAAAGGACTTGCTCGCATTTTCTTCTTTTCTTCTAGTTTGTGTGCAGGTATTGGAAAGAAGGCAGCAGAAGTACACACTAGCTAAAACCCCTTTTATTGCTGGCAATAAGGTGCCTCTCAGCTGGGAGCCCAAGAAGGACCCCGTGTTTTGATTCTTTATACACAATTTTAAGACTGCTCACATACTCATTTTTACAATTTACATGATTTATTGGCTTTGGCCATGACATCACTTGTTACCATTCACTTTTGAGTATTTCTTCACGCAAACCTCCTGTGCAAGCACGCTTAATGCATATTTATTAGCTGAATTTGCACCATTTTGTTGCAACTTAGCTGCTTTCAGCCAGTTTGGTCTGGTTTCTTCTAACAGCAGACCTTCTTGTACAGGTGAGGTCACTGTTGGTCAGGTTCTCTTGCTCATGTCTTCAAAGCCATCTTTACATGGTAGCTTTTTCTTATGTAACATTCCCTCCTTTTGTTTTGTGCATACTTGCACACTTGAGATTGGAGCAGAATAGTATGTGTACCCACGAATTTGAGCAAGACAGTTTGAGCATACTTGAGCAAAACAGCAGAGTGTGATCCCTAAAACAAGTAAAACTCCCAATATTGTTAATACCAAACTGATAAATTGTTTCAGTATTGGGGTAATAGAAGGAAATAGATGTGACAACCAGTTCCACCATTCTGTTCCTTTCAGATCCTGTCTTATGTTTTGTACTAAATTTTTTAAGCTTTTCAGTTGGGCTTCTATTGGTTTATTGTTATCTGTGAGACTGAAACAGCAGTGTCCTTCAAAATCTTCACACCCGTGGTTGGCCCTAAGCAACAAGTAACCTATAGCTGCTCTGTTTTCTAAGATTGCTCCCCTGTTCGAATGGTGTTCCTCTTGCAGTAATAGCATCAAAGTGGAGGTGGCATTCAGAGTTTTTCCTAGCGTACAGGCCACCTGTGTCAGTTGGAGGTTGGCACCTAGTGCTAGTGCAGGGACTTCCACTAATGATGCGCTTAACGCTACTGCTTCTGCTTTGTTCAACAGCTTTGCATTTGAGTCACAATTTGCTGGTGGGGCCTGAGATAGGCTCCTTCTGCTTCTTCTTGTGTTATATTTGGTTGAGGTATTTCTTTTTAGTAGGGAGACTGTGAGTCTTCCAAGTGTGCACAGACCTCCGGCTGCATTTTTGGGTCTATAAATATAGGCCTGGAGTCCACATAAGAGAAACCATGCTTTTGATATCACAAGACAGATATCAGCAGAGTAATAGGAAACCTTTGTTGTTGTATTACAGATTAAGTCACTGTTGTCAGATTTACTGATGGTGCAGCAGCATTAACCATATACATACAAGATCCAGCTGGAGTTACATTGAGAAGTTAGAATCACGTAACATGCTGACTTGTCCATGCGGCCGGTGTTGAGACTTTCCCTATATGGAGATGTTGACTGTAGGTTAGGTTCACCTTAAAGCTGGGCAAGTTTGAGTCATTACGTATTAGTGACAGGGATGTGCTCACACCTACGAAACATGTAGTTGCAACTTTCATGATATCTGACCCATACTGTACACAAAATTAATCTGAATTATTTAAGGCAGTCTTTGCTAATAATAGCCACCAGTTCAAACTCGGAGTTACGTGTTGTAGTGGAATTCCTCTGATCATATTCAACAGCAGCAAAAGGAGGATCATAACTGGGAGTTTGGTGCAGCTTTCACCTGAGAGTGGTGGATCCTGCGTCTACCTGCAACTTTGAGAGCAGAATAAGTACATAACAATACTTGCACAGGACCTGGGTTGTAATGCATTTTTAGTCTTATAGATCTTTATCGTGACATAATCTCCAGGTTGATAGAGATGCAAATAGTTCCTAAAGGTAAAGTTTGTGTAATTAAAGCTTCATACTGTTTCTTTTAAAACTATTTTGTAGATATAAGACATATTGGGTAACAGCTTCATCCCCTGCCAGAAAGCTTGTGTGTGCTGGAACAAAGGTTCCTGGAATTCTGTCTGGTCTTCCGAGTAAAATCTCAAAAATTTATGACCTAGGTTTGGGCATCACCTTAATTCCCACAGTGCTACTAATGGTAAAGCTTCTGTCCATTTTAATTGAGTTTCTCTACAAATTTTTGCCAGTTTACTCTTCAGAGTACTCTTCGTCCTCTCTACCTGTCCTGAGGATTGGGGTGATAAGGTGTATGCAGTCTTTGTCGAATTCCCAAAGCTTTCTACACGTTTTCTAATATTTCAGCTGTAAAATGTGATCCTTTATCGGAGTCTATTTCCTCAGGCACTCCAAAACATGGTATGATATCTTTTAGTAAAGCTTTAACCACCATGTGAGCAGTTGCTTTTCAGGTAGGGAATGCCTTTACCCAACAGGATAATGTTCCATTATAACCAGTAGGTCAATTTTCTTTGCATGATGTTCTGCACATATCAATCATCCTTTTGTGACTTGTGATATTGCTTGGGTCAATCCAGGTGCCACCCGTGATTGACCGACTTGATTCTCTAGATAAGATGCTCCTCCATGTGTCCAATGGCAAAGTTCTCTGAGCAAAGGTATCAACATAGTCCTGGGGAGAAAAGGTTTTTTCTAATGTCCAGAGTCCATTTACTCATTTTGCTCTTAAATGTTTCCATTTTTCAATTTCTTCTGTGGGCAAAGTTTCATGTTCTCTTTTTAAGTCTTCTTCAGTTATGGTCAATAGCATTTCTTCTTGTATTTTTGGTTGGACCCGTAAGGGTTGTAAGGCCGCAGCCTTAGCCGCACTGTCGGCGAGATTGTTTCCTTCAGTCAGATCAGAAGTATCTGACTGGTATGGCTTTATGGTATAACACTGCTACTTGTTTTGGTTTTTCTGGAGCATGTAGAAGATCCAAAATTTGTTCTTGATGTGCTATTTTCTGTCCCGCTGACATTAGAAACCGTCTTTCTTTACAGATCAGTCCTGTTGCAAACACTGCTCCCTGAGGACATTTGGAATCTATGTGGATGTTATTGGTTTGATTTTCCGCTAAAACACATGCTCGAGTTAATGCTGTTAATTCTGCAGCTTGTGCCCCGAGGTGTACCCGAAGACCTCTTGCTTGCAGCACCATGAATTGCATGGTGACAGCGTATCCCGTAACTCGTCGTCCCTTTTCGTGGGAGGATGATGTGACAGAGGTACCCACTCTGACGAGTGAGCAGCGCTTTGGTTCAGGCAGTGCCGACAAGTAGGCCTGACTGAAGTCAGCCCTGACTGAAGTCAGCCCTGCTGGGCAAACCGTCAGAATTGTGCTAGGCCACATCTTCTCAGGAACTAAGAGAGTCTAGGCCATGTCTTAGCAGGAGCTAACAGTGCCAGCCTGAGCTGGGACTAGACAAAAGGAAACCTGCTACAGCTGCACACCTGCACATTCGCCAACGGGGGGTTTGACTACGAGTCAATCACTTCATGCTATAAATATCTGTAGCCCCCCCGAGCCCATTGAGCTCTCCTGTGCGGCAGCAAGCTGCGTGGCGATGTCCTCCTTGAGCAGGGACGCCTCTCAAGGTTACACCTCGAGGCTGAGAGACCCCTTACCTGGCATCTGATATCTACAGCGAGGTAAGCGACATTTTATATTAGATCTAAAAGTGTATTGTATGCTAGTGACATTAATATATACCCAGCTATAGCTTAATTATGAGAAGTGTAGTAATTAGTAGAGTGTTTGACTGCCACTTAATTATCACAGTCTATTTCCCATGTTCATGCTCAATAAAACAAAGCAAGTAATCAGCATTTACCTTAGTCAATATAGCATTGCTTGCAGCCCCACTGCTTTCTCAAATATCTTGGTTTTGATTACTTTTTGAAAGGTGGATAAAAGGAGAAGAATTTTCTTAAGACTATAAAAATATTTCAGTTCTTAGTAGAACTCAGCCTGGGGTATCACAGCCATCCTAACAACAAAAACCACACTGAAAACAAGAGAAGGAGAGAGGAAGCATGCACCTGTATACACTTCTGAAGATTTAGTCAGGGTAGGGGAGTGGTGAATGAATTCCTTGTTTTGCTTTGCTTGCATGCACAGCTTTTGCTTTACCTGTTAAACTGTCTTTATCTCAACCCACGAGTTTTCTCACTTTTACCCTTCTGATTCTTTCCCTCATCCCACTGGAGGGGAGTGAGCGAGTGGTTGTGCAGTGCTTAGTTGCTGGCTGGGGTTAAATCACGACACCAGTGGCTATTCCAAGTCTCATTCTGACTGCTGAAAGCATACTTCAGACAGCAATACTGTGCCCAGTACTGTTCTTCAGACAAGAAATGACAGACTAACAAGGAGTCCCAGCTTCCATTTTAAACTTAGGAGAGTGATAAATTTGTTGCTGACTGACTCCATTTGCATCGCCAAAGATCATCAGATCAAAGATCCTGCATGTAATGTTCAGGTTCTTTTATTAAAAAAACTTGTAAATAAACAGCAGTACTTTAACTGGCCACCTAATCCCAACTCTTTGCAAAACTTGTCCCCATTCCTGCTTTTCCCTTCAATCCAGGTGCTGGATTCCTGTCTTAGGTAGGCAATTCTCATTTCCTTCCTAGTTCCTATGTCTGTATGAGTAGGAATTCACACAAGGCTCACTTCTCACTATCTAGACCAAGCACATAAAACTACAATAATGCTAATTTGCAACGTGAGGGAACAAAGCAAACCATTGTCTCCAATGTATGGTCAGCTTTGCAAGAGTGTCACTCGTGGCTGACCAAGAAATGTCTAATAAAGGTGGGAGAAGAAAAGAGGAAAAGGAAGAGAGGATAAAATGGAAGCATTACAGATATAATGAAGTAGGAGGGTTTTTTGGTTCAGTCCTGACTGCCACAGACTATGTGAAATTAGACAAGACACAATTGCTTTATGCTTCAGGTTTCTCTCAAGAAACAGGAATAAAACCCCTTTTCCCTATGCTTCAAAGAGATGCATCAGCTCCAAAATAATAGACTGGTGTCAAAGGACAGCATGGGGAATGTGCTCAGAGATCTGACAATTGCACCCAGCTCCAACCATTATTAAGATGACAGTCCCTCTCAGTTTATTTTTTTTTTTTTTTTAAACTTTACATTAGTACCCACAATATAGTGGATTTTTTTCCTAAAGCTGTGGTCATCTGTTTTTGCATAATACATTATGAGTTATAAATAAAGGATTAATCATTCATCCTGACACTTCAAACAATCTAGTTTTCCATCAGCTGGAAGACTCTAATAAACTTCTAATCATTAGAATTTTATTACTTTATGCATAAAAGTGCACAATAAATTACAGCTTCACTGTTACAGTAACTCTGCTGATGTCTTCAGCTATACCTGTGAATATTGCTATTCGCCAGAAACATTTCAAGACTTAAAATATTATTTTACTTTGTTGCTCATGTTTGTAGGTTTTTTTCTTTTTTTTTAAACAACTCCTATACAACAAGGACACACAGTTTCTAGTAAATCTACAGGTGTAACTACATACTGACGTGTAGAATCACATTTCTAAAGTACAGCAATATAGCTTGATGTTGAGGAAAGATCTCAATTTATATACTTAAATTCAAAGGGTTTGAGGACAGGCTTAAGCTAAGCATGTGTGTAAATGCTTTTTTGAATAAGATTTAAGGTCTCTTAGTCCCTCTGCTTTGAAGTTCAACTTCTGATGCTTATTGATGATATCTACCACATACAAGACTTCAGGCCTTGCCTTTACTTCGAGGCTGAGTTAAGATAGAATTTGCAAATGATACATTAGGGAGAGACAAGATGCTGAGTTTTATTTTACAGAGGGAGCAACGTTACATAAGCTGACTTTGAATTTCATACATTGTGAGGGAGCAGCGAGAGTGGGGCTGCTCCACCAAGGCAGGCAATCCGGCAGCCAAGGGCGACCACGCACGGGTAGGGGCAGCCACCTTGCCAACAAGGGCGCAATCCCACAGCACCGAGCCAGGCGAGCAGAACAGGGTTGGGGACGGTGACAGGTTCTGTTGAGAGTCCAGTCACCATTAGAGAAATGAGGGGTGACAAGTCAGGTCCAAGGCCAGTCCGGGAAGCCCAGTCAACAAGTCGGGAACAGCAAAGGACAGAGCTGAGGACAGAGGTCTGCCTGCTGCACAGCTTGGGTGAGGACTGGGGTCCGGGCCAGAGCTAGCATGGAGCTCCCAGGCAGATGATCTGCGAGTAGGAGCCCCACACAAGGCTGCTCCGGGTGGTTAAGGACTACTGCTATGCTCAGGGCCCTGGCATTTTGTCATGGATGAACATTAGATTTCACCATTTTTATATTTCAAGAAGCCACAGACAGAAAAATAAATCTCATGTTAGATACAAGAACAAGCCTCAGGCTCCTGTGCAAACATTTTAGTTACAGGGATTTATTGCTTTTAGGGAACCATTTCTATTGACATAGGAGATATATATGTTTACAATGGATCTTAGTAAGAGCCTAAATTACTTAGTGAAAGGATGAGAAGAAATGGTTAACAAACAGAAAAGAGCAGCGGCTTAGCATTCATTCAGTAATACTAAATTCTTATTCACAGATTTCAGAGTGCTTTTCAAAGAAGCTGAAGAAACTGAAACAGAGAGGATGAAGGAACTGTGCCTAAGCCACCCACCAGATCAAGATCAGAGAACCAGATCTTTTGGATTTATAGTGGATCACAATCTGAACGTGAATTAACAATATAGTGCTGTTGCAAAGAAATATCAATCGTACCAAGATGTCCAGTTTTATATCAACTATGTTCCTTCTTTCTAATGAGTGGAAAATCACAGAAAAACAAGAAATCAGCAGGTCGCCTCATCCATCGCCATGACCCAAAGTAGGATCAAATAGATCAGCAAAGTGCTCCAGGTTACAACTACCTCTGGAATTATAATTGTAATGTTAATTCCTCATACAGTCAACCACATAGCCCCACAAAAGCTTATGCTGACATAAGACAGTGTGAGAGAAAATGCATAGCAAGGGGAAGAGGAAAGGCAGTGATGATTTATACCAGGTGGCTTATACCAGTATAATGTGCTGAACTAGGATGCAACTTGATCTTACTGAACATCTTCTTTATTTTTTTAAAAAAGCATGTTTCTGAATGGTCAAGACTATTTTAAAATTTAATTCTGTCCGCTTCAGCTTTGCGTCACCTGCAAAATTAATAAGTATGTTCTCTGTTCCGTTACTGACATTGTTAATAACAATAACAAAAAGACCCAGACTGAAGACAGGCTCTAGGAACCCAGCAATATATTTGATAACAGCAATTTACAGTTGCCTCTTCTGTTTTTTCAGCATCTCATTCGCCTTCTTAATTCAGTCAGTTCTTTAACTGTCTTTCGATCATGTTCACTGGACTCAAACAATATGAAAACATTTGGTTTATTTGAGTGCTCCTAATCTGTTCTTTACTTGAACCTTTACCTTTAATCTGTTCTCTGGGCTGAGATAATTTTGTTCGCGGCATCACCAGTCCTAACTATCTGCTTGCAGGTGATCTCTTTTGGCAGTCTGATACAACAAAGGCACCAATCACTTTAGCTTTCTTTATAATTTGTTGACAGATTTTCTTCTCTGTTGAGCAGAGGATTAATCTTTTTCTCTGTCTTCCTCTTGGTATGAATATACTTACAGAGCAGTTTTTATTTGATAGCTCTTGATAGTTCAATTGTTTTGCAGCATACCTTTTTTAGTCTTTCTTTCTTATTCTTAGTAATCTGACCTGTCTTCCTTTATATTTTCTTCATGTGCTTAAGGTCAACAGAGACCTCATGATGTGGTCAAGCTAACCTTACTATTATTTCTGTTCTGCTCATAATTGGGATAAATGTGCCCTTTGAATTATTTTTCTAAAGCATTTTTCCTTTTCTTAACTCCTTTCTTTAGACTTCCTTCCTATGAGGTCTTAACTATGAATTGCTTAAGTCTTTAGCTTTCATGACTTCTGTTTTTATTTAGCTGTTCTCTTTCCTTCCTCTTCTATGGACAACAAACTGTCATTTTGCAAATGCTCTTTTTTGTGGGCAAAATACTGCCCACTTTCACATTCTCAGCCAGTTATTCTTTACTGGCATTCTCTAAAAAACAAAAAACCAAACCACCCAACCAAGTCCTCCTATTCTTGTGGCTAGTCCATATTCTAAAGAAATCACTACATCTGACATACCAATACCTGACAACGTATTGCCGTTCTAATTATAGGTCTTTTTCACTGCACCAAAGAAAAGCTCAGGAAAGGAGAAGTCCAAGAAACAGACCACAGACACTGCAAAAGGTGAGAGACTGAATGAAGTGCAGAGGCAAGGTATAAAGCTGCCTGGGATTGCTTTTAGCAGCAGTAGCTGTCCTGTTGTCTGTGACTGAGGGAGTGGAAAGGGACGGATCTGTTCCAGGTTGTTCATGGCAGCAGACAATCTAATGGGTAGACCCCTTGAGAGAAAATACTCTGTGCTTATCTTCGTGAGCAGTATTGCTGTATTTTAGGAACAGGGGAAGAAAAGAACTGCCAAAACATTGGTGTTAGTGCTGAGCTGCTTGTTTTGAATATTCAGGCTGTAATGCAGCAGGTTTGTGTTGCAGGTGGGTGCATGTCCAGTTAGCGTGCATGTCCATTCACTTTCTGCAGCAGGGTTGTGTGGCAGGTTTGTCCATGATTAGATCAACAATAGGTGTTTTAATGAATCAGCAATGGCTGAGAAAACAGCATTTTGTAGAAGAATTCTTATCAAGGTCTAATTGTGGAAAGGAGCCCTTGAAGATCTTGGAAAAGCCTGGTGGGTCCCCCTTCTTTCCCAAAAAAAGAATAATTTCTTTCACAGCAGAATGGCATGCACACACTGACTCCAGCTTCACAGACCAGGTGTTGCTGCCTTTCTGTCTATATGCAAATCACTTCGACTGAGCCAACAGAGGTATCTGCCTGGTCTTTTCAAACTTTTATTTGTGGAGTTAAGCTTTTATTGTCAATTAAGCAGGCTGGACAGTTTGGCCGGTGATAGTGCTGTCGTAGTGCTGTCCTGCGGAGAAGGGCAGCCCTGTAACAGTCACGAAGGGGAGAGCGACGTGCTGTGGGCACGGCATGTGAAATGAAATCTGCAGTACCAGACTGCTCTCAGGGGTGTGTTCGTCCATGGTTCTACCTACCCTGACAACATCCCCTTTAACCCGCTGCTCTACCTAGATCTTCACCTACCTTTGCCTTTCGGATAGAAACAGAGTTACGTATTTGCGGTACAACCGCTTCACAAAGCCACAAACCAGTTGCCTCCAGGAACCGAGCCTGGCCTCCGCTGCACAAGGCTCAGTTTTGCACGCATGGAAGTAAATCACTTAGGCGTGCACACAAACGGGGTCTGCGCTCCGCGTATCGCCCAAAGGGCCCAGCTGACTGCACGCACTTACCCCGCGTTCAGGCTGGGGCTGAGCTGAAGCCCCTCTCAAGTTCGGCCTTTTCTGGTGCGCCGTGAAGACACAGGCCACTGCAGTTTCTTGGCCGACTAATCCCTGCTGCAATGGCACTTCAGAAACTAGTTCAGCAAGTTAACGCCGCTTGCTGAATCGCCTCGGCAAACAGCAGCACCGCGATGATGGGCGCGCACCCCGGGCACGCCAGCGGCGCGGAGAGGAAGACTGCTGCTGGCCCTCTTACTTCCTCTCCGCCGGCGGCACAGAGGGGAGCCGGGCGGGTGGGGACGCCGGGGCGAACCGCGTGAGGCTGGCTGCGAGGAGGAGGAGGAGGAGGAGGAAGGGGAGCCGCCCGGCGAGAGCAAGAGGCAACAGGCAGGAGGAAGGTGAGGACGGGGAGAGCAAAGGGAGAGGCGAACACAGCCCGCCGAGGAAGGAGCAGCCGCCGAGGCGGTGGGGAACGAAGGCAGCCGCGGGAGGCGGGAGCAGCCGGGGCGGAGGGAGGAGCGGGCGGCCGGGCGCAGCCAATTCGGGGGGGCTCGTCCATTTTTCGGTGTGAGTCAGGCACGTCGGTGGGGTGATGCTACGGCGCTGGGAAGGGGCCGGGAGAGCGGCGGGACGCGGCGGCGGAGGTGGCGGCGGGGAGCGGCCCGCCCGCTCGGGCTCGTGCTCTCAGCCGTGCCGGCGCCGCCGCTGAGGGGAGCGCTGCTTCCTCCTTCCCCTCCCTCCTTCGCCGAGGCCGGCGCCATGGCTGGGGGCGCCGGGCCTGCCTTCTCCCAGCCGCCCCGCGCTCCCTAACGGAGCAGATACCCGTCCCCGCCGACGGAGGTACCGGGCCCCGCGGCCCGAGGGGCGCTGGCGGCGGGGGTCGGGCAGGCTGCGGGCAGGGAGGCAGCGGCCCGGCGGAGGGCAGTGTCGGGGCCGGGCGGAGCGGGGGGAGAGGCGGCCGGGGGGTGGGGGCAGGTCGTAGTGCTGCCCTGCCGAGAAGGGCAGCCCCGTAACGGTCAGGAAGGGGAGAGCGACGAGCGTTGGCGGGGGTGGACGGATAGTGCCAGGCGGGGAAGAGGAGGGGTCCTGAGGCGAGGGGCTTTCGCCACGGCTCACAGGCTCCATTCATCTGTGGCTCCTCCCTTCTTGCAGGCTGCTGCTGCTTGCGGGTCTCGTCCGGGCGTCGAAAGGAAAAGGCAGCGACTAGCCTTGCCCCGAGCTGAGCTGCTTGCTTCTCCGGAAGCTTGGGAAGGAGGGGGACTACAGAGGGGCCGTCCTTGCAGTTCATGTTTCGTCAGCCCGACAGCATTTTGGCTTTGATTCCATCTTGCTCCTACCTGTTCCTGGACAGTGACGGGGAGGAGAAAGGGCACCGTCCCACCATGTCTCGTTACAGCCTCCATAATCTCCTGGACTGGATGTATGGGGGTGTGGACCCCAGCTTTGCTGGCAACGGAGGGCCAGAATGCGCGGCCTTTCTCTCTGGGCAGCAGCGCTTTCTGGAGAGTTTGGTCTTCCTCAGTGTGGGCGTCGTGGAGATCCTTCTGTCCCTGTGGAAGCTCAGGCAGCTGCATTTCAGGGAGCTGGAGGGTCATCTGCTGCAGCAGCCCCAGACTAAGCAGGAGAGCTTGGGCAAGAATGTGCTGCTGGTGGTGCTCTGTCTCATCTTTGGGCTGGAGGTGGGCTTCAAGTTTGCCACCAGGACTGTCATTTACCTCCTGAATCCCTGTCATGTGGTCACGATGATGCAGGTAAGGCTTGTGTACAGTCACCAGGAAGTTTGGTTTAGTTTTATACTTGCAAAGCAGTGTTTTTCCCATAGTTGGTTTGTGGACCAAAAGTGCATAGCAAAAGTACAAATGCCAAGAATTGGTATAAACATTTTAAAACTGACTTAGTTTTTAATCAGCTGAATTGAAATCTGTGAAAAAAAACAAGTCAAATGAAGAGGTGAAATCATAGCTATGACTAATGTCCAGATCTCTGGTTGAAAGTGCAAAAAATTACGGCTGTCTCACCACTTGCTTTCACTTAATCCTTGTTTTAAGAATAGAAAATGCTGTTTCCACTGACAGCAGTGGTAAAATTTGCACCAAATTTAATGAAAACAAGGTTATTGCTGAAGTGACCATGTAATTTACAGGTAACTTTTTCAAGCAAGTGACTTTTAGAGGTGTGAATGTATTTTGTGAAGTTGTTGAAGAAACAAATTACTGTTTATTTTGTGCAGACAATGTTGGTTTACCTTTCTAATTTTAGAAGCTGAATAGTAAGGAAACAAGTGTTACCCATGTCTTGTACATGGGGTGAACAAACCGATCTGGCTTAATAGCTGTGGATAAACTATGTGCTTTAATGACTTGTAGCTTGATTGTTGATGCATGATAGTGTGCAATTTGTGTAGCTTCCAAAATAATGGAAGCATTCATAAACAGTTACTGAACTGCAGTATCTAAAGCTTACAAGCTTGTCAATAGTCCTGTGCATGTACTTAACTGTCAGCTTCACTGAGCTTGCTAAGGAGTGTGGGAGATGTCAAAAATTATTATTATTTTGTTTAATTTTGCTAATATTGTACCCTCAACACTGGACAACTTACAAAATTTAAGCTCAGGAATTAACAGAAGAATGTCAAAAGGGCTTTCATAAAAGCTGCCATGATAACAACATCTGTCTAAGATCAGTAACAGATGAAAATCAGACCAATGCCATTCTTAGTCTCCCTTTGCAGAATGCTGAGTGATCTGGGCTGTATCAGATCAAGCCAGTTATTAGTTTCGCTCCTGGAGAGCATTTCCTAACAGGAATGGAAACATCTTTTCAGGTTGTACCAGAGGTTTGAGGGAGATGGGTATTATTTCAAGAGGGGAAAAACAAGCTCTTACAGCAGTATTCATGACCTTTACAGCAATTAACTTACAGTTCCAGAACTTAATTAGTAGGTTATATAAATTCCTAAGCAGTCATGCAGTGTTAGCTCAGTATTTTACACCTTAGGACACTTGCTTCTCATGAAGTGGTAACAATTGCTGTGCAATCAGTTAGTCAGTATTGGTAATGAAGGGGAAAATAGAAGATATGCAAGAGCTGTAGAAATAATTAAAATAAAATAATATAGCCACATTCCATTTCTTGGCAATACTCAATGTTTACTGGAAAATTTTCCTATTAATTCTCTGGGAAGAAGGTGAGGATATGTTACCGTTATGATTTGAAAGTTTAGTTGTCTTGGTATGGTATTATAATATGATGTTAAGATAAGTATTCAGCAAAAGCTAATGCTTGTACATAAATGGGGGAGCTAGTATTGTTTACCTGATTCATTAATGCTCTCCCCCAGGAAGACAGAGACTTAACCTCTGTAGTCAGGCATGGGCAGTTCTTAATCTCTTTTTGACCAATTGTGAAGGTTTGTTTATAATCCTGTGCTAATTACTCATTAGAAATGGTGTTCCAGCATTTGTGAAATTGAGAAGATGGGTATGTCAGCAAAATTTGGAAGTCATGCCTCTTCATCCTCAAACAGATGTATTAGAAATAGGCCTGGGCTTAATGTAGAGAATGGAAATAGCTGCAAAACCACAGCTTTCAGCAGAGAAAACAGGTTAGATACAAAGATAGTTGATGACCTCCATCAGCAGAAAGGATTACTTTTACTACAACATAGTAGTTGGAATCTTGCAACCATTGTTTTTCTGGCCTGAATTTGCTGAGGGCAACAGGTTGGCAAGATGAAATATATGAAAATATAATTTATCCTTCACTTCTGTTCTTACAGTAGTTTGTACATAAACATTAGGATGAACAAAGTGGGAGGTGAAGAGATGAAACATGCTACAACAATCAAGATCACTTCAAAGGGAAGCCAACAGTAGCTGTTGGTAAAGGTCTCTTCTTTCACTCAATTTCTGTTTTCCTTTTCTTCAGCTGAGACTGTTTCACCTCAGAGCAACAAAGGCTCTGGGCTCTGAGCCAAAAGTATTTGGAACTGGAAGTTATCCTTCAGATTTTCTCTGCATAAAAGCAAAAGTCCTCCTTTTGAAAGACCTAAAACTGAAATGAAATCACAAAATAAAATGGGAATTACATCTGTGGTGCATTTGGGCAGACAAAACTGCGTAATATAATGGATACTGAGTTCTACAAATGAGTCTGTTTTGATCAGGTTTCTAATTTCTGCCTATCACACCAACCTGTGTTCAAATCAAATCTTTTTCATAAGTGGGAAGAACTAGTTTAGATGTGTCATCGCAAGGATGAAGTGTCGATCAAATGAACATATTTAACTGCCTAAACAGTTCTCATGGTTAATCAGATTCAGAGAATTTGTTGCCATCCTGCCACCTAGTTGAATTATCTAGAAACAGTACTACTCATTTCCAGCCTTAGTCTTGGTTTTGGCTTCTTGCATAGCTTTTGGAGGAAGAAGGGCAATATTGTTTCCTCACCAGTGACGCAGGTGCAGCATCATTGAGAGATAAATACTTCCGTTTTTAAAAATTTGTATATGTGTTTTAAACCAAAGGTAAATGGAAATTTCTGTGGTTTCTTTGACAGCTATCCGAATGGGGAAGGGGGTGTTCTTGTGCAGTATAATATTTAGTTAGTGTGTGGTGCAGCGAGGGAGGAAGTCTGTGAAGGAATGCATACCAAGCTCTTTCTTTACATAAAGAGTGGTCTTTTTGAAAATTATTTTAATACCTCTATCAGAAAAAAAAAAAAGAAAACACTCTCTTTTTAGGACTGAGAATATGATTGGACCGATGATACTGCTGTAAAGCTGGCATAAACGGGTATCCTAAAAGGGAAACATAAGTCCACTAGGGTGTTGCAAACCTATTCTCCTTTGCATAGCAGGAATAAATTTCACATATGTTTAGGGGACCAAGTGTTATATTTTCAAGACATTAATCCCTTTGAGTATTTCAGGATCCATAATTATGGTATTGAAGTTGAAGATGTGAAGGAAATCTTTTTAAGTTTCTGATTCAGCAGTGTACGAGGGAGGATTCACCCAATAGCCAATTATAGCACTAGTGATTTCTTTAAAAGTTTTGTAAAGGAGACTTTTAGCAGCATCCAGAGCATGGTTGTTGAGACGTGTATACATAAGTGGTGTCTCCCTGTGTATGAGCATCAAAATACTTACCACATTGCTTTAGTGAGGTGAAAGGAAAATTTCATGCCTTGCAATGTCAAAACCAATTATATCAAAACCAGTTTCTTTATCTGTTCTACATTCTTTAAAGTACACATTTTTAAACTTTTCAATCAAAACACTTGTGTTCACGTAGCAGTTCTTAATTTCAGGTTCAGTGAACAAGCAGTTAGAATTTCCATCAAAAACTCTGTGTTCTTCATGGTTTGTTCCTATACCCTCAGTTTGTAATTTCTGACACGCATATTTTTGCAAGCTGTTATTCATAATCAGTATAACTTAATGAAAATGCATAAACACAGTCATCTCTTGATGTCCTGTAAGACATCAAGCTGGAGTTAACAGGCAACTAAGATTAAATGTAGACAAATATAAACCAGGACCCAGAAATAAAATTAGTCTATTGCAAAAGAGAAATTTGGAAAACAAAATGTAAGGAAAAACTATTATGCAAAGCCATCTAATCAGAGTTTGTGGGTAACAATGGTAGGGTGAAGTGATCTTGAAAGATCCTGTCCAACCTTAATGATTATGTGATTATTTTTTTTTTCTTTTTTAAATTTGAATTTTAGGTTTATGAGTTGGATCGTGAAGCTCATAATTCTAATTTGGTTTCTTGGAGCTTCGCTAAGACTATTCAGTTCTGAACACTGAAGGTTATGACTGACCAGTTTGTAGAAATTAAAAGTGTGTGTAAGTTTCTTGAAACCTTGTTTAGGGAAGTGGCAGAAACATGACTGTAATCTAATCCTAAAATGATAGGTACAGCTAGTCCTTCTCTTAAACTGTTGTAAATTGTCAGCTTACTTGATTTTAATATGACAGTGCCTTCTTCTAGAATGGTGACTTAATACCAACCTGTAAAATGAGTTTTGGGATGTTTTGTTTTGTTTTGGGAAGAGGTTTGCAAGTGTTCTTCCTACAGAATCATTTCTCAGCGTTAAACACTCAGCTGGTAAGTTGTCTTAATTCTCTTCCAATTCTACACCGAATTATGGCACTTAAGACAGTTAAGGACTGACATGTGTCTGGCATAAAGAAAGTTTTTTTTGTAGGAAACACCTGTATTGCTGGATGATTACTTCAAACAGTGATCTTTTTAGGCGAAGAGAGGTAAGCTAAAGGAGAAGTGATAGGTGGAAAAAAGGCAAGGGAAAGAAGTATAGGGGAGTCCAAGTTTCGTCCAGTGATCTCAATCTGATGTTTGCATAACTAAAAACAGTGCTAAGTGCATCTGCAGTTCAGTAAATACTAAATCCCATGTTCATTATTTCCAGTTTTAGCTTCTTTAGACACCTGGATCCTTTCTGTCCTCTGCAAAAGAGGCTACTGTGTTTTTGGCAACAATGGGCTGTGTTTGAAACTTAGATAATAAACATAGCTTGGCTGAATTCTGCATCATTTGGGAGTATGTCCCAACATATAACTAATTAATTATCTCCCTCTCTCCCCCCTCCTCCCTTTTTTTTTTTCTTTTAAAACCTTGGAAAAAATCTGATTATGTGATCAAATGTGATTTTTCAAGTGTGAATCTGGATTTAATTTGCGTACACTGCTTCTAAATGCTTTGTAATATTTGGAAGAATCCAGTTAAATTGTGTATGGTTTTCTATATTCTGTCTCTTCAAAACCTTGAATTAAAATTAAAGGGACATTCATATCCTGTTATTTGGGAGTGAGTATGAAGAACCTTTGATTACAGAAATTCAGTAAATTTTTATAGAAATGACACTGAATAATGTTATTGGGTTACATGAGCAACAGCCTGCAAGTAAAAGTTTAATGAGTTATTCTATTTTTAAAGGGTAGCAGTATTCTAAATCAAAGATATTTTTCAATAGTTTCATTCACTGCTTAATGTATTAAGATTGTTGGGCAAGATGTAGAACAGCGAAGGCAAAATTTCCTATGAATATATATACATTTTTCAAAATGTAAGTCTTTAAGCTTCTAAATCTCCCTTTTTGTATATGTGCATATTTTCCTTATCTGTATAATTTTTGTGTATACCTCCTACGTTCCAAAACCTGGTACTGCTACCTGCAGAACTTGTAATTTTTAAAGCACCTCAGAAGACAGGACTCAGTTTCAGGAGATATGATAAAACTGAAATTTAGTAGAATTTGATATGTTAAGGATTGTAAAAAAATATTTGAGAAAAGCAAGGCTATATATTTGGCGTACGGTATGATTTATTGCCAAATCAGTACATTTAGGAGGTGCGTGAGGTTGTAGCAAAGTCAACAATTCTTTTAGCACTCTGAAATGCTATCTGGTAGACATCAAATTCATCACTTAAGTTTAAGTGGAAGATGTGTGTAATCACAGCTCACAGACATATTGGATTATGAAGTATGCAGCTCGACTTTTTAGATCTGCGTAATATACAAGTCTCTCTCTTTACAACTGCAAATTAACTTGTGATACTTCCTCTTAAAGCTGATTGCTAGAGAGGAAAGTCATCATAGTGTGTGGTGAAAAAGGGCAAATGAAGAACAGTTAGAGCACTGAAAGCATCAGTATTTCTTGGTGGCAAGCCTTATTTCTTGCAAAGGAGTGCATTTTACTGCTAGAAAGGTGATAGCAGCTCAGGGGGCATAGATACGAAGTGACAGGTCATGAGGCCGATCATCAGTTCCTTTATACTGGGTCTGGGATGCTCCAGAACTATTAGTTTGGCTTTCAAAAAAACCATGGCTCGCTTCTATAGTTTAATCTGCCCTTGGTTCCAGTAACTGTCAGGTTTTTCTTAATTGTTACAATTTTTTTTTAAGCAATGATTTTGTTGTGTTTAAACAACACTGTCAACTGAAGTTTAGAGGCTTTAACTGATACCATAATTAATGTCATAATTATTTATTGAGCTGAGGAAAAGTTTTCTGTGATAATTTTAACGCTGTATATAGGTTGTTTCACCATTGTGCTTATGTTTAGGAAATCCTAGCATATAGTAGAGAAATTGAGAAATGTTAGTATGAGGCAAGGCAAGGACTCTTACTCAAAAATGATAAGTCATTTTTAATTTAGTATAAAAAGAATAGGAAGTGTGTCTTAAGCCTGTGTATCACAGTTTTCTTTGTTTGAAGAGATTACAGTTCAGCCACTTTAACTTCGACACAGTTTGGCCAGTACATGCTTTATCTTGAGCTGAAAATGTGCATGCTTTAGTCAAGGTGATAGGGATCATGGTAATATGTCATGCTACCAATGAATGTTCTAGTTGAGGAATTGGAGTTTAAAGCTCTAGGTTAAGCCTTTTGTTTTGAAGTTGCTAGAATTTGGAAATACCTGCTGTGCTTGAGGATAGAATGCATACTTTGGTAATTCTCTCCTCTATTCTGTATATTTTTAGGAGAAAAGAATATAAAAAGTGGGGAATTGACAAGAAGTAATCTTATTCTCTAAAAAGGAGTAGGAATTGCATGATTGGAAATTCTAGATTGAAAAGCTTAACTTTCTCTTACCCCAGATATTTACACTGAGGGTTGTCATCTAAAGGCCATTAGATGAATAATGAGGTAATCGGATATTGGTTTGTTTTGATGAGATCATCATAGATTTAAAGCAAATATTGATCAAAGTGTAACATGTATTCTGAGCAACACGTTATGGAGAGACAGGCCTTTTTTTCGTTTCTTTTTTCCTCTTCTGTTTCTTTTTTCCTCTAGTGTTTCTTTTTTCCTCTTCTGTTTCATTTCTTTTTTCCTTTTTTTTTTTTTTTTGAGAATAGAGCTATTAATAATTGTTTCAGTGTACTACCCAGTATTGTAATGTGTCACTGTTGGCTGTAATATATTTTTAGGGTGGATTTTTTTAACCTATTTAGCAGTTTCACACACCATTTCATGTAAGTTGTTTGCTAGCGGCTTGAACTGATGTTTCAGGAATAGCTGCCTGAGGCCTTTAGGAACTTCAGTGGAGTAGTGGACTAAATCAAATAGCAGCAGTTACCATATTGGACACCTTATAAATTCCAGGGATTGGGATGACTTTCATCTAACGATTTCCATTCTAAAAACCCTTCTTTGTTATCTCCCTTGCACTGCTGTAAATGTTTACACTCCTAGGCACAAGATGATGAGTTTTACTGCAGTGGTTGTACATCAACCACATTCACTGTAGCAATTTGAACTGTGCTGATCTTCACCGCGAACAAGTTCCGTACCATGAATTTGAAACCTGCGAAGAGTGTAATGGGACTCATGTTTCTCGTGACACTTCCTCAGGGCTTTAGATAGATGTGGTAAGGGTTTACATTTATTCAGATTGCCAAGTAATTAGTGTCAAGTTAATTTAATTGTTTATATTTTAGTGAAATGCCAGCTTAAATTATCAGGAGTATGATGTTATATGCCTTAGCTTTTTATGGATTGTGTTACTGTATCTGTTTCTTTGGCAAAGATTATCTGTAATAATAAAGCTATTAGATATTTATTATCCTGCTGTTTTTAAAGATTACAAATTTTTGTTGTAAGATCCTACAAATCGAGGAATTGTGAACTGAAAAAGGTAGTGGTGACTTGAAGACAGAGTAGAGCAGGACTTTTCTACGATGGTTTTGCTTCCGTAGGAAACTGATATGAAATGTCATGCTTGGGGAAAAAGTAACAAAAGTGAATGTATATGAATATGCACATGAGAATCTTATTGTGAACTCATGCAAGCTTCCACAGTGTCACTGACAGATGTAAATGCAAGTTAATCTAAATTCAGTGCAAATTAAATTTTCTTAGGAAATTGGACTTTTGAATATTTATTTTTTTTTAATTCAGCCTTTTTTGTTCTTTTACCCCCAAATAAGTTTTTGATTGTCAGGTTTTGCTAAAGCATTAAGCTAGGAATGGGGAATGAAGTAACCCACTACTAGTGAAGGGCTGGTGCAGATAGTGATTAGAGAAAAAGGAGGAAAAATAACCTCAGTGACACTTTTTCTCTGAAATACTAATTCCTAAGATGTGGTAACTAATGCTGCTGCATACATAGAAAGACCTGAGTCTTATGTTAATAATTAATCCTAAAATATGAGAAGTCCTAGAAATTTTTCACCTAAGACCGTAAAAGGGAAGAAGGTGAGTGCTGGTTTGTCGAGTAAACAAACTAAGCCTGTGGAAGGGGGGACTAATCTAGAATGTCCCAATGAACATACATAATTTACAAGACATTAGATTAGAGAGGATGGAAATTGTTCAACTTACTACACTTCTTTCATCCCTGGGTAGAGCTGGGAAACTGGGAGGTTGGAAGGAAGGACAGGCAGCTTCTTATGTTCCCAGAGTCTGGTTTATATAACACAGAAGCTACTTTTACTGTAGTATTACTTCATGCTTTGCCAGCAATGTTGCTTTGAATCATGAGTATCCTTAACGTTAGATTAACAGTTCCACAGGACACATTAATTAATCCCTGAACCTGTCTGACAGCTGCAGTAAGGCAGCTGTGATTTTTATACTAAAATATTAAATACATTCAAGTTGCTGCTATTTAGCAATGAGAATGTAACATCTTTTGATCTCTGTTCTCTTTTCAGATTTGGCAGTCTGAGCTTGTCAAACCACAGTTACGATTTTTTTTTTTTTTTTTTAAGTTACCTTTTAGAAGGCAAACAGATGGCTTTTAAGTGATATGGCTGTTCTGTGCTGAATTGATACTTCATACAAAAGCAGTTGACATCTAACATACCTAGATCCTGAATCAAAGCTGTATGATGGAGTTGTTAAACCATTACTTTCTGATAAATGATAGGGTGATTGTTTTGAACTTACTTAAAAAATTAATTTTAGAGTTAATTAACAAAATATTCTACGTCTTTTAAATTATCCAGCTGCTTGAATGTTCCTTGCCTTATATTTTACCATTGTGGGGGAAAATGGATGGTTTTCACATGTACAGTAAAATACACTTAACCTTACCACTGTACCTTGGCCTTTTAAACATACCTCTTAATCTGTTCTGCTCTGGAGGGTACTTTGATACCCCTAAGAAAGGGTGAAAAATTTTATTTCAGTGCAGATTGACCAAAGCCCGCCCCCCCCCCAAAAATTCATTCCAGTTTTGGATGAATCCAGTTTCCATGAATTTTTCACATTGCTCTCAATATTGCAAGTAGAAATTAAAATCTAACCTCTTGAAGTTTTCATTTTGAAATATGAAACAATCAATTTATGACCTGGTTAAGTGATCACGACTGCAATGTTTGAAAAGAAAGATATGTTTGCAGTCTGCTGCAGGGAGATACTAAGTCAAACAGGTGGCTCAGGGACAGACAAGCTGCTGTTTTGAAAGGTAAATGAAATCTGTGCTGCATATGTGAGATGCAGTGGTTTTACTTGTAGCGTGCTTAGCTATCTTCTGCCAGAAACAGCTCTGCTCACACATCTGTAAGTGTTCCCATTGATAAGTGCTACTTCATGTGATGTTTAATCTGGAATGGTTAGAGTTGTGTGACTTGTTCTTTTCTTCCCCCGCTACCTTTTGAATTGTCGTCTTTTGTCTTTTTAGTTTGTTTCTGATCAAACAAGATCTTTGTGTTACGCATGTTTCTGTCTCAGCAGGACTAAGACTGGTAGAAGAAAAGCCTTTCATGACAAGTTTTGACTGCACTCTCTGCCTCAGTGTACTAACTGAAAAATAGCATCATTAAAATACTTCTGAAGGGAGCTCTTAGGTATAATATTTTGTAGAGGTTTGGAATGTTTTGGAATCAAAAAAGCCTGGAGACCCAGCCAAGTCATAGACCCCCCCCCCAAAAAAAAAAGAGTGAGCTCTCCCTATTTAGAGTGCTCATGGAGTGGGGCAATAACATTCAATGAATAGAATGGTATCCAGGCTTAGATATGTAAAGAGGTGTTTTACTTCAGTTCAGAGACAGTATTGCTGTTACACCCTTCAGTCGCATCCTTTTCGAACAAAAGATGGTGCATATCTTTTGAGAATAGCTCTTGAGATTTTTACTGCTCTTGATTTTTGAAATGTTGATTACTAAAACTACTGGTGGAATGTGGCACGCTTACATGTCAAAGAAACTAGGAAATATTAGACAAATGAGAAAATTTGCAGCTGACAAATTATTTTATGGCAATGGTCTCAAAGCTTTTGGAACTTGTAACATAACATAAATATATACATCCTTGCCAGTAGCTGAGAATTTTCCTAGACATAACTCTAGCATGTACCACAGCCTCTCATTTTAGGTATTTAATCAACTGTTTTTAGGATCTCTATTTTAGGCAAGTCATAGCTTATAATGACAGGCTGGGTGAAATGCTTGCAGGCATTCTAGTACAGTAGATTTTAGCTACTATAGGTAGTAGCTCACTAATATATTTGGGACTGTATGTTGAAGTTTGAGTTTCTCAATATCTGAGTATATGGGGGTTGTAATAAGGCAGATTTAGCAAAATCTGCTCACCTCATGACCTCTTACTTTTTTTGAAAGGGGGAAAAAAAAAATCCATAACAGATGTAGCATAGAGTCACTGCTGGATTAAAAAACCACAATTATACAACAACAAAAACCTTTTCCTTTCTTACTGTTTTCAATCTAGCAATACAGTTAAATGGAAAATAGGTAACCAGGTATGTTTGATGGTTTGTGTTCTTTACCTTTTTCCACCTCTTTATAGTGATGCACTTGCCCATTGCTGAAGTCTAGATGTGCAAACTGTAAAAGAGGTTGTTTGAATAAAATTCTTTCCGTATGAACTTAAAAAAATCAAATAATGGAAACCTCTAATCCAATCAAATATCTCCAATCCAAAATATCTCCAAATTAATGTGATAATTGCAGCACATGTAATGCTTGAAGTGCAAGAACTGAAAATACTATTGGGGTGAACACAGTGCATAGAGATTAGGAAATGGGATTGTATTAAAAGGAGGTCAGATTAAAGCTAATATAGTTCTTTTTGGTTTCATGATGTTGCAGTCTTTCGTGGATTTTGGGGTGTTTGTTTCAGTATTGGATTTTTTCCACACTTCTGAAATTTGGGTACCTATTCCTGTCATATTTTTGCACTAGGAAAACAGATATAATCAATAAAAAAACCCTAACTTGCTGCAAAATACCATCTTATTTTGGTTGATATTTAGCCTTTTTTCTATGCATGTCAATTTGACTTTTACCTAAAGACACTATTGCATTGTCAAGGAGTAATTTTTTTTTGTAAATTCTGACTTCTAAAAATGAATTTATGAAAAATGATCTGTTTTTTCCCAGCTACCCAGTTCCTTTTTAACAGCAACATTTCCCTTGTTTGGCTATGCTTTCTTTTAGTGATTAAAAAGGGAGCGAACTTAACAGGGATTTGTGGAGGGCCAGTGTAATACTTTGTGATATCTACCTATTGCTATCTTTCAAAGAAGTTTTCTGAATAAACTAATGCAACGTTACCTTCTTATTGTCTTCAGAATAGTCTTTTTCCATACAGGCTTTTCTTCCTGCTACACTGACACAAATGAGTAATACAATCAGATTTAAGGAAATGATCTCTAAAGTTTGCTGAACTCAAAAGGTATTTCTTGGCAACTCCATTGAATACTGAATGACAGGGTCGCACATGTTTCTTTTAGAAAATTTTTAAAAACATATTACTACAGGTGGAAAAATACCCTCCTTTTCCTTCTGCCTTCCAGCCTGTCCCAGACCTGTAGATATCATTTGGAGCTTTCTCTTCTTCTTAGTGCATGGTTAGAAGAAGGGAATGTGGAAGAGACTGATTTGCAGCCCAGGCCTGGGTTAGTTCAGAGCAACCATGAGTTCAGTCTCTTTCAGGTCTTGTCTCAGTGAAGGAATAGTTAAGCAGTGCAAGCCTGTACGTTACAGTCTCCAAATTACAGCAGCCCTGCTGATCCGTCATGTGTTGTGGTGTGACCTTTGTATTTGGGCTTATGCAGGGGAGTGCTGGCCATGCAGTTTTTCATGCCAGAAATATTTCCCGTGGGGATGGACAATGATATTTACGGTCTTGCAGAGCAATTATGAAGTCTATTGACAGAATTTCTGACTTTTGTTATCATCTGGGTCCTCCACGTTGAAGTGAACTTTAGTTTGCGGATTGACCGGTGTTACGAGTTTCTTTGTAATTTATTGCCTGAGAACAATTGTAGAATCTTCTGGTCCTGTGCTGGTGAAAAAGACTCAGACATCCTGACTCGCAATATTGTCCCCACCTAGGACTTGTTATCTATGCATTTCCTCAAGGCCACTCATGATTTTGTACCCTCACTTTCTCTCACTCTCATTAGCCTATCGTCTTTTACAAATTGAAGAGTCTTAATGTATTAAATCAATCCATGTATGGAAGATGTTCTATACTTTTTGATCGTTCTTGTTGACCTCTGTAACCCTTTTCTAAATCTGCTTTTTTTGAGAGAGAGAGGTTAAAGTTTAGTTATTCTGCCTTGAACAAGGAGAAGCCTACTTCAGTATGCTTTAAAATATATGCTGCCCTGTTTACACTAGAACTCTGCAATGTGCCCGCGAAGAGGGGCTAACATCTGTGCTAGCCTGAGTGCGTAAAACCTTGAGAGTTCTGGCAGGAAAACAGAGGCTGGGAACTCTTCACAGCCATGCCGCTAATTTAATATGGCATTGTTTGGTTTATAAAACATAGCTGTTTCCTCCTGCAAGGCAAAGGATTTTATTTCCCGTATGACAGTGAAATGTAATATCATTATGGGGTAAGTATGTGAACACTTGTGTTAGAGCTTGTGAGTTTGTCTGCTGTGAACTAGGTATTTTAAGACTGCTAATTACTCTGAGCTGGATGATGACACTTTTTATAATGTTTGAATTTACTCAGTGATGCAGTTCTTTGAAAATCAGATACAAGGGTGTCTTGTAAAACATCCCTTTTAAGAAGCTGAAGTTTATTTATCACAGAAAGTATATACATATTTAGAGAGAAAGTGCTTGATATTAAACTGCTAAAGCTGAAACATTTGAAGATCTCTTCCATTATCCTAA
The DNA here is from genome assembly GCF_018139145.2 of Gymnogyps californianus. NCBI lineage: Eukaryota > Metazoa > Chordata > Aves > Accipitriformes > Cathartidae > Gymnogyps > Gymnogyps californianus. The sequence goes on from NC_059479.1 coordinate 20,704,361, forward strand.
AGCTTTAACATAAACATTCTAGTTATGATTTCTCTGCTGTCATAAAAAATGGAAGTCAGGCTTATTTTCTGAAAGATGCCTCATAACAGAGGGACTTTCATGCTTAAAAATAAATTAAATACTTATTTTTCCCTCATCAGTTCCTGCAACTGTGTTTCTTGCAGTAGAGTTGACATAAAAATAAGCAGCTCTAAATCTTGTCCTCTTCTTTGCCTGTCTCCACGGTAGTGAGGTGTTTTAAATTGGTATGTCCATCTCAGTCTTTGTAACAATGCCAGCCTTTTTTAATACTAGCTATTTTTTATCCTCAGTGGTGAGATTCAGACAGTATGCAGACTTGTATTGTAGTTTTTGCTCTACCATGTGGTAGCTGGAGCACTCTGCAGTGTGTCAGAAAAAGAAATGACTGGTGAGATTAAGACATATTTCTGGTTTGATTATTTTGTGCATGTAGAGAAAAAAGTCAATCTGGTTTGGTTTTTTTTAAGATGTAGGAAATAAAAAGAAAAAAACATTCTGTATTGGAAGAGCAGAGTTTCTTCCCTGAAGGTGTGAACTATGCTTCAAAAATAACATGTAACTTCTGTCAGATTTCTGAATTCAAGGAAATCATAAAATAATCTGAATTTAAAACTCTGGATGAACTAGTGAGACTCTAAATATCATAACTCCTTTTGCTAACATACAACATGAAGTGTTTAAAAAGTTTGACTAAAGCATGCAAGTAGCACGGGAAAAAAACAGTTATTATAAGAGACTTGTAGAAGATATTTATGGTCTCCAAAGAAGGGAAAATACAGTCCACAATTCAAGGAACTTTAGTTTAGTTAGTAAAGAAAGTTTATTGCAAAAATACGCAATGATGGAATAGTGAAGCATAATAAGTGTTAGACACTTTTCCCAGAAGCCACATGGGTCTTATGTGCAAGGTGATATATAGACCTCTCAAAGATTTCTCTGGCTTCTTTTTTTTTTCTTTAGCACAAAAAAGCATCCATTAGTGGATTGTCATCATGTCTCTGTTACGTCCTCTTCCTCCTTATCTGCCCTGATGAGTTGAAATTACTTGCTTTTTAAATACAAGACTTCAGAGAAACTCTGATTGGATTTTAACAGTATTCACTAAGAAAATGTCTTGAGGTACATTCAGTTAAATTTAATTGCTGCCTCTTTCTTGCTGTGCCTTTATTAGAGTTCTGTATGACTTAGGAAAAACAATTTGTGTGTGTGCGTGCATGTTCTAAACTGTTATTGATACTGACTTGAATTAAATGTACAAGTAAATGAATCAGAGAAATAAATGGCTGTATATTAAGAACTTGCATGGGAAATAAAATATTTGGAATTTGCACATTTATTTGTATGGTAACGACAGCAAGCCCCTTTTATACACAAGGGCTCAGTAGTATGATCCAGGCTTCAACATTTCTACTGTTCCTGCAGTAGGTACATGATCTGGTAGTAATTAATTTGAATATACATCAGAGGCCTCTTCCCAGCCCTGCAGCACTTCAAAGAAACATGTTTAGTGAATTGTCTAATCTGACTTGTCCACAAAGCAGACATATTCTCCAAATGTTCTCACTTGAAGTGATTTAGTGATAATTTGTTTTGTAGGTTGGCAGTGAAATAATCTATTGTGAATTTATTTCAGCAACAGCAGTAAAAAGCATGATCCATTTTTTTTTCCGAAATACTTATCGGACAGTAGGCCAAAGTCTCTTCTTTGCAGTAGTGGACAATATAAAAAATAGAATTTTTATCACTGAACACTTATGTAGTAATCTCTTCATATCTAGAGTAAGACTTGCTGATAGGAAGTTTTTTAAGTTGCTGTGAGAGGTTTTGGACAGCAGTATCAAAAGATGATGGTTATCCTCTAAATTTAGAGGGGGCATTGTTGCAAATCAACAATACTTTATTACATAAAAATTTAAATCAGGTCCTACTTATGGTAGGAGTATAGCCTGTAAAGAAAAACAAACATGCTGCTCCAGTTGTATTCAGTTACTTTCGGCCTTGTGAAACAGCTAGCTAATAATTGGTGAAATCTTTACAGTACTTTAAAAATACTTTATTGAGTGTGGCAATGGACGTATTTAAAGATGACTACTAAACTCATGCATAGAGCAGATACTGTGGTGGCCTTATTTTGGGAAGTATTAAGAGGCTTTTATAGACAGCCGTCTCGCATGAGATCTTCAAGAGCTGGGTGCTGCACAGCTAAAGTGAAGGGAAGTATTGTCATTGTGAATGCTGGGTCTTTAGCACAGCAAGGACCTTATCATGATTGAGGGCTAAGGGAGCTGCTGTAGTAAAATGATTGGTAATACAGTAATCTGCTTTATGAGAGCCCTTCTATAATGGCAATATCAAAGAGGCTAGAATTTGACTTGTTTCTTAGACACTGGCAGAAGCTGAACCATAGATGCTGCTCATACCGCTTAAATCCTTTTATATGTGGGTAATGTGAGACTTTTTAATTTGTTGAAGACTTTTAGTCTTTTCTAGCTCTGCTGTAAAACAGTTCTGGTTAGAAATGGTTTGTGCCATACAGAACTGGGAAAGAAAGATACAGAAAATGTAATCTAAAAGAGGTCATATCATTAATTTAAACTTGTTTCTTACATTTCAGATTTTTCTTCTTGCCTGTCCTCCATGTCGGATTGCGATGATTCTCTTCAGGTAATGCTTCTTCCTTACTATATTTCTGTCTACTTGCATAATGTATTTTAGAAGTTAATCACAGCTTAAGTCATAAAATACTAAGATGTATATCCAGTTGGAAAGGCATATTGGTTGGATTGAAGAATGACACCTTGAAAAGGGTCAGGGCTTAAATCATGGGTGTTGAGCCACATACCCTTGGTTCTTTTGTACTGGTGGTTTTGGCCTTGCTTAGCAACATGAATTAGCTCAGTAACAGATGAGAATGCAGGCATCTTTCTACAGATTAACGTATGGGCTTGTGTAATTTATGACATGGGCCTTGTACCTTTTTATTATCCTCACTAAAAATTAGTAACTGGGCTTCATTGAAGGCAATGCATACAGTATGGGTCTAGTTTTAAAATTGTGGATATAAGTTAAATAGTGAAAGCAAATTCTTGCTGACTTGGGTATTTCTCAAATCTATGCTATCTTTTCTAAAATATTACGTATTGTTACTAATTAGGAACCACAAGAGTTTCTAATGTGCAGGAAGCTGTAATGGACTACTGCAGTAGAGTCCAGTAAGCGGCTAAGGGGTGTAACTAGTCATATTGTGGGGAGGCTCACGGGACTTCCCAGGCAGAATGGTAATCAGGAATGGCTGTAGTTGCCACCGTGACAGTTAATTCAGCTCTTTCTTGTCTTAGTCTAGGCAGTGACTGGAAAAATGGTGCTGGGGACATGCCTTATGAATTATTCTGGAACTGCTACTGTCTGTCTGCAACTTTTTCCTGCTGTTCCTTATGTGGGCGGGGAGTAGGCTGAATACAGAGATGCTGTGTTAGCATCTCCATCTCAGAGAGTGTGAAAAGCATGTCTGGTGTTCAGGAAATCCTGGATTTACTATGCATTTGCAAAAGACCGGTTGCAGAGCGGAGGCCGCAATATTTGTTGCTTTTCAGAATGAGCCTTTCTATTTTCTAACACCCTGACAGCGTATAAATTACGTTTGAAAAACTGTTTCGAAATTGTAATACCTTTTTCCCCCTCAAGTTACTTTTAAATTCCTAACAGTTTATGACAGGCAGCGGTTGTTAGACAGTTTATTCTTTACTTTGTGTCTTACGTAAAGTAGCCTGAAACAGTACTGATACTATTTTTGTGTTCTTGTGATGCAGCAGTGGTTCAGAAGAAGATGGCTGAAAGCTATACAAAATACAGCATTATGATACTACTTTCCCGCCTTATTCTTTGCATAGGACTTGCTGTTGCATTTTGACAAATGTAATTCTTCTTTTATGTAAGGGACTTCTTCCAAATTCCTGAAGCTTTACTTTGAAGCTGTAGTTTATAGAGTTAGACAGGAGTAAAAATTATTTTTTTATCAAATACGCTATTTTAAGCTCTGAAAGAGAAATGAACAGCAAAATTCCAACTATTTAGCATCTTGCATCATGAACAGGATTAACACAAACGGGCAGTCCAGCCTTTCTAGGAATCCAAAGCTCATTATAGAAAGCAGTCCTACTTCAGGAAATTACTTAAGTGTGTATTTAAAGCGGGGTTTTGTCCTGGTTATTGCATTTAACAGTGGCTTTATTCAAATTCAAGCCAAGAGAATTTTCTTAAATCTCTTGCTACCTTTTATTGAAGAGATACTACATAAAATATATGAAAACATTACATTTTATTTCCATCTGTGAAAATAATATCACATCTCTTTTCTAAGGTTGCAGATGCATATGCTGAATGGGGCCCTCTTGGCATTGCTGTTTCCTGTTGTTAATACACGCCTGGTGAGTGTCCTGTACTTTTCCTCCTCCTTTTTTATTTATTTCTAAAAGATGTTATTTGGAAAGATGTTAGACCTTTGCTTTGTTTGGCCTTTTAAAGTTCATTTTACCAGGCTGTGGATTCCTGGTACAGGTCATTACAATGGAGCCAAAATACCAATCTTGGATTTTTTTGTGTTTATAGATCAATGTGGAAAGCTGACACTGCTGTATTCTAAGCATCAATTCCATTCTAGCCTTTAAATGGAGGGAAAACTTAATGGCTTTGAAAGAGGCTTTCATAGGTTAGCGTTGTGGCTTGTGGTCAAAATTCAGTTTCAGGCTTTTCAGACTATACATAAATGTAAGATTCCTCAGGCATGGAAAATGCCAAATGTTGTTGGTGGCTGTCACCCCCTCTCCCCCAAGATTAGGCACAGCAAGTTTCTTTTTTCCATCCAAGTTTTCAAATCTGCTATGAAACTCCTGTCTCCTGGACAAAAAATTAGCCTGTTGGTGTCCCTAGTAAGATTCTTAAACCTATCGAGAGTTAATGGTAAGAAAAGTTATCCTGAGTCTGAGCCGTATGAAATATTTCTAAGGATTATTTTTAAGAGCTGTTATGCATGCATATATAGAGTGTGTGTGTTATGTGTATATGCATATATACCTACATGCTTGTTCATTTTTTTGTCATTTGACTTATTTGCAAAAATCTGTTGTTGCAGTTATTTAAATGTCTGTTTTAAGATAGAGTTCACTTAAATTGATCTGCTTACGTGTTCATGGTGTCTGGATAAAGTACTCGTATCTATATCTATATAGCATGTGAATAATGATACTATTAATAAAATTGTTGTGGACTTCAGACTCCATTACAAATCTCGTTAGTGGGTGTCTGTTTGCAAATCTTGACTGTCTTAATAAGATTACGTATAAAAATCTGCATCTGTATTGAACTTTATGGATGATATGCTATGTTGATTGGCCACACTGGTAGCTTGGAGACCTGAAAACTGACAGTTTTATTGTCGGCTTGTAAATGGTTTCTTTTTCCCCCTCTTTAAGACTATAAAATTTTGCACTGAGACACAGTTTAGTTACTAGAGAGAGGATAATACATCTGTAGGCTTTTACATGTTAAAAATAATCTTCCATAAAGCATGACACACACATGCACAGGAGGTTGGGTCATATTTTTCAGATTTCAGTGGATTTAGTAGTATAACAACCCTAGAGTTCTTTCAAGATTTACATTGCCCTTCCTAATCTGGTAACTACATATATTCTTTTCTATATTGTAACAGCTTATGTGCAGTTTGCAATTATGTTTTAATAAAACTTGATACTGCTGAAGGGGCATCAAATGAATAAACCAAATATTTTTTCATGATAAGGAGAACTCCTTATTTTGTATTTCAAACTATCTAGTTTTTAAGTAAATATAAACTTTAGCATAACAAAATTATTTTTCTGGGTAACCTTTTGGGGATAAAATGTTGAGATATTTAATAAATCCTTAGCTTGTATTTTCTCTGCCATTATCGTAGATCTCATTCATATTAGGGCAGTGGTGATTAAACAGGAAAAATACAGACTACTTAAAAAATTCTCTCCTTAATTAGGGATAGAGGAGCCAAAGGATAATGTCCAAGAGCAAATATTTTTGGAATAAATACAACTTAGGATATTTTTGGCCTAACAGCTGCTTGCTAGGCTGTTCTCTTTTCAGTGTTTCTTCTGGCACAAGATAATGTGGGTGATGTTTTATAGCACTGCTGCTTTGACCCAGATTCTCTCATGGTAGACACACATGCTACTCTGCAACTGTCATTGTAGTTGTTTACACTGACGTTGTCCTGAAAGCAATAAGTGTCTCTTAAAACTCAGTAAGAAGTTCAAAAAATCGCAATAATTTTGTCCGTGCTGTCTGCTCTGGTTTGTAGTATCGAAGTGAAAAACTTTTGATTCAGTCAAGAATTGTTGTGTCTATGCCTCAACTTTTTAATTTCAGTTTTATGATATTTTAAGACATATATTTTAGTGTGTACATTTCATACAAAAATTTTGTATACTTAGTTATGTCTGTAAACAGTTGTAATATATAGCGTGTGGCACAAAGAGCATGAAAAACTGGGCACCTAACCCAATTATTAATTTAGATGCGAGGGGGGAGATGTTGTCTGGGACAGAGAGAGTTCTGAGGTCAGTGGGAACTGGAAAGCAGGAGACTATTGCCTCCCATCACTTTGAGGGATTGTACCAAATTTATGTATTGCTGTAAGCACTGAAATGCCTTGCTGTTACCTTTCATAGTGTAAAATGTGTTTTATCCTTACGAGTTAGTTGATAGACAGCTGGATGTTGTCTTGTTGTAGGCAGTTTTCATTGTCTTCAGCTGACGTTCTCCTAAACCTCTCTCTTCCGCGTGGATTGCCTATCAGTTATCTTACAGGCAGCAGATGATTGCTGTTGAGCTGTAGTCTCTTTTTGGAGAAGCCTGCTAATTTAGCAAGCTCAGCAGTAGGCATGTACATGCTAGCTAGCAAGTTGTGTATTATAGTGGAGATGAAAACAGTGAGATGCAGGAGAAAATATTAGATGTACAGTTTTCTTTGTACATATCAATAATCTGAAAGGGGCAAGAGGCAGAAGATACAGAATGAAAGATAATCATTACTTCACCAGCTGATGGATATTTCTTTAGGAACTAGGGGGTGTCAGGATTTTGGTTCTAAGTGTTAACCTATTCACAGTGATTTCCAGAACACCTCTTACAACATTTTGTGGCACAGTCTGTTAGGGTCATGTATTTTTGCTACCAATTATGTTACTTAATGCATTGTAAGTATTCTTTTTGTATATATGATTCAATGCTAAGTTATTCTGAAAAAGAAATTTTTGGAAGCTTCTAGCATAATTTGACATTTTACATTTACTTGTAATATACCTGTTAAATTTTTTTAGAACCTCAGTCATTTCAAAACTATTCTTAAACACTAGTCTGTTGCCAGTGGAAATGGAGAGTTGAGATATTCATTGAAACTACAGTAGAAAGTTTCTACCTTCTGTTGTTTTAACCTTTCAGTGACACTATACTTGTTAAAAATCTTGTTGGACTGTAATGGGCACCTGGGATAGTCTTCCAAAAAAAATGTAGCCTGAAAGATGAGGTCAGTCTATTCTGTTCTTTCCAAGAAAATGTTTTCCTGCCTTGGCGTGACGTTGAGGTGCCAACAATTAACAGTCTTGAGCAACAGATGCACCCACTTGTATTTATTTGGCAACTAAATATCCCAGTTATTTGCTACGTTATTTAGGATGTGCTGATGGAGTTAAATTTTGTGCATTGGAATAGTCATTGGATAAAGACAAAACCATTTTTTTCTTATTCAGTTAATGTTTTTGTGACTTCTTATTACCCTTTCAGAAATAAGAGGTATTTTAATTTTAATTTTGTCTCATAATTTCATTCCTTTCTTATGATGCAAATCCTTCTTGGTCAGCATTAACAATTCACATGGAAAATAGGGTAATCTTTTATGACCCTTAAGTAAATAGAGAAGAAGATGCCAAGGGAATCAGATTGTTAGGTTCCCAAGTGGGAGCCTACAAAGGTATAAGAGGATATACAGAAGCAGAAAGATTTCTTTTTACTCTGTGTTTATATTATATGGAATACAGTGTAGGTCCTGATAACTTGGCTATGCGAGTAAATTCATTTAACTGCCACAAAGACTCCAAGTGTTTGGAGAGTAACTGTTTTTGTTTGAACTTCCATATTGCATTAATCAAATTTTAAAGGAAACTCTTTCCACTTGTTTAAAAGTGGGTTTTTTGCAAGCTGATGTCCTGAAAATGTTGATACAGATAAAGTAAAAAACAGGACATGTCCCAGAGGTGTTGGACTTGCTGTCTCTGCTCACACAGCTGAGATGGTGCAGTTTTAATGTTTCCAGAAGCTGCTATATTCTATTATTAGAACTATTTGGCTTGAGAGGTATGCATTCTAAATCTGTTTTAGGAACAGAATCATACTCTGAGCAGTACCTACAGTGCACTCTGTGTAGCCCCTCTGATCATTGCCTACTGTATTTCTGTTGACTGTTAAGGTAATAATTCACTGTACTAAATAGTTTGCCTGAAATGCCTGTGCCTACACAACAAAATGGAATAGGTTATGGTAGCACATTATGTCATATCTAAACTGGCTTAGTCTAAGTGGCACAAGGAAAAATAACGGAACAGTTGCACTTTGGGGGCTGTTGAGAGGTTGTGCTTTGGTTGCTGGTAGGTGCTAAAGCCAAGGTTTCTGCATCTTTTGGCAGTTATCTATGCTATGCGCGTTAAAATGGTATGGGTGTGTAAGTGGAGTCTACAATCACGCTTTTACTTGGTAACGTAAACCTACCTTCTGCAAGTGGTGATAAGTTGTCCTAGTATTATCTCTAGAGGAACTGGAAAAATACTGCTTCTGAAATTGGTATTATTTACCTCATATAATTCCTGGTTTTAGACTTGACCTTACAAATGCCTGATTGTATCCATTGCGTCATTAATGTGAGCTGGTTTGTATAACCAAATTGAGTGACCAGAAGACAGTGGTGCCTTTTTATGAGACACAATGAACATCAAATATAGTGCTAGTCAAATACTCAAAACAGTGATAAAAGTCAAAACAAATGCATTCAGTCGACAGTGCACTGAACAATGCCTTTTCCTGATTTTCTCAGTGACAATCATCCTCTGTAGTGACAGGCCAAGTGTTGTGGTTTAACCCCAGCCGGCAACTAAGCACCACGCAGCCGCTCGCTCACTCCCCTCCAGTGGGATGGGGGAGAGAATCGGAAGAGTGAAAGTGAGAAAACTCGTGGGTTGAGATAAAGACAGTTTAATCGGTAAAGCAAAAGCTGTGTGCACAAGCAGAGCAAAACAAGGAATTCATTCACCACTTCCCATCGGCAGGCAGGTGTTCAGCCATCTCCAGGAAAGCAGGGCTCCATCACGTGTAACAGTGACTTGGGAAGACAAACACCATCACTCCGAACGTCCCCCCTTCCTCCTTCTTCCCCCAGCTTTCTATGCTGAGCATGACGTCATATGGTATGGAATATCCCTTTGGTCAGCTGGGGTCAGCTGTCCCGGCTGTGTCCCCTCCCAACTTCTCGTGCACCCCCAGCCTCCTCGCTGGTGGGGTGGGGTGAGGAGCAGAAACGGCCTTGCCTCTGTGTAAGCTCTGCTCAGCAATAACTAAAACATCCCTGTGTTATCAACACTGTTTTCAGCACAAATCCAAAACATAGCCCCATACTAGCTACAGTGAAGAAAATTAACTCTATCCTAGCCAAAATCAGCACACCAAGAAAAACATTCTCTTAAACCTTGTCAGAATTCGGGTATGTCATGAGTTGGAATCGTGGGGCCTTGCCCTAGCTGGATTTTATGGAATTCATATACTAGTGAAAATACAGTCATGTTGTTTTGTTATTGTTTCTGGTCCCCTCCACCCTTGTAGCAGGATATTATTTCTAGTCCTGTGTTCTACGGTGTCTTCACTCTACAGACTGTCAGCACAAGAGATGCTCTTTTTTAAACTCTCAGGAGTTATATAGCTCATACATGTCTTTGGTAGCAGGTGCGGATTCTGATTCTTTCCCTGTGTATATATGCCTCACCCTAACAGGATTAATTGAAAATGAGACCTAGATAAAATTCATTGATAAAACTGATGAATTAACGATACTTCAAGGGAATTATAATCCCCTGCACTGACTGGATTGTGTAGAATGGCTGGGAGGGTGGATACTGGTTGAGACACCTACTTGAAACAGAGATTATTTATTGAGACTCATCAATATGCGTTCATATCCATTACAGACAAGCAAGTGTATGGCAGGAAATCTGAATGAAACACTCTGCCCCTAAAATATAATGAAAAGGAATTGTTGCAAATAAAATCTGGGATGTTGCTTTAGACCGTAATGCAGATGGGTGACAGCCCTGCTACTACTTCAAGGGGCTTTGCTGTTGACATTAATGCCAATGTTAGCATATTTTTTTTTCTGTCTACTCTTTCCCAGTATTAAAATATATGGGAATATGTTTTCTGATCTATGCCAGATGTATAAGCTGGTGCCTGAGCTGTAGAACTGCCTGAATAGTGTAACAGTATCTTGAGCATGGGTCAACTTCTTGGCTGTTTGCCAGTTTGGATGTGTGCTGGAGGAATGAGTCCTGGTAAGACTGGAAATAGTCTGTTTTCCAAATGCCATTTGTGTTTGGCTTTTGGTTTGTGTTGTTTTCTTTTAAGTCTTCATGTCCATTTTTAGACCATTCGTCTAATCTTCTCTGGCAGCTGTTTCTTCTCTGCCAAATAAGTAATTTGCTATCACAATCCTAAATATGCTGAGAAGTAGCCAGTATGTTACATGGGCCTAGTAGCTGTTTGCCCCATGATTTTTGTATTGTATAGCTTTATATAGGTTCCTCCTCTCTGTTGTTTAATCTGTTCTGTGGTCTGCTTTGCAGGTAAAAAGAAAAACCTCTGTTTCTGGTTTATTTCTTTGATTACTGATTGTTTAGGAAACTAGTTACTGACTATAGGTTATGAATCTGAGTTACTGATTATGTCTGAGAAGGTGGCTGGTACAGAATGACATACTAGACTTCATGTTAGATGTGCTACAGAAAAGACCAGAATCTGGGAGTAGAATTCTTTCTACTCCTTTTTCTGCCATACTCTGCAGTCTCTGTAGAGGATGATGGAGGGAGAGCTCTCGCACAGTACAGTGCTTGAGCTGTTGTTGCAAATATAAGGCCAAGCTATAAATAATTAACAGAGGGAGGAGTTTTTCTTTCAGAAAACAGAGCAAAGCAGTAACCTCCTAGCCCATTGAAAACCAACTGCTGTGTCTAAGTGGGTTTAAACTAGTTTAAACTAGTATTGTGCGCCATACTCTTTTGGGCGAAACTCTTATCTGAATATCTGACTTTTGGGCGAAACTCTTATCTGGATATCTGACTTTTGGGCTCAACTCTACTGCTGTCTTGAAGAGATTTTTCTAAAGCTTAGTGCAGTCAATGGAAAGACCTAGTTGCTTCCTTAGGGCAGTAGCTGGTTTAAGTTAGGACATCAAGTACGTGCTCAGAGGACTCCGGTTGATGGCTGTGACTCTTCACGCTCGGAGATGCAAGGGTGAGCTCTAATCCTTCGTGATACAGTTTCTCCTTTCCACTGTCTTGCAAGCAATGTAAGCAGCTGCTAGGAGTTTAGCTAGACTAGTAGAACTGTACATAACTTACCTGTTCGTGGGGTGGAGGTCTACTGCCTGCTCACTGTTCTTGGTACTTTCCAGAGGGCCTTTAGCATGAGTCCAGGGAATGTGGCACTTTCGAGTCTGCGTCATACCAGGCTGATGTGGGGGCTAGAAGCACATGTGGCTGCTTTGAGCCAAACGTCCTGGAGGAACAAAACACCATTTATTTTCTAACAGAAACTTCATTACAAAATGTAAAAAGTGAATAGTCTGAACATTTATTTCCAGAGTTCTTTGTTAGCATGTTTTGATCTTGTATGTTAGAGGGATTGTGTATGTCAGTGTTAGTTTGGTGTGTTTTGAAACTTATATGATTTTATACCAATGTTAAAACCTATGAATGGATGAAGCAGATTTGCTTTGCCACAAGTAAGAATCTTTAAAGGAGAAAAACTTACTTATTGTCTTGAGTACCAGAGTAGACTGTCCTCTGTATTCATTTACGCTCTTAAGGGAGCCTAGAATATAAGTTGGTAGAAGAAATAGGTAATTTGTCCTTTTGTCTTGTCCCTGAGTAAGGGAAACAGATGAAATGCAGAAGAGTGATGCTGGCAGCTGGTAAGGGAGACAGTTTAGTACAAAAAAACCCAGCAAATAAATTGACAATTAATATACAGAGTTCAGATGAGTCTATCTTGGTAACAAATATCCAGTGATTCTGAATCTCTGTGGGGACAGGTGTGGTTGAAGAAATGCACCATGAACATCATTGGCTTGTTACTAGGGAAATACTGCTCTTTAGAGTGGCATCTGACAGGAGAGGACAAGTCTCTTGGGGCCTATGAAGAGGGTCCACTTTGGAGATTGTTGGAGTCTGGGTTTAAACACGTGGCCTTCAAACACGCGCCTATGGTCAAATATTATTAGAGGGACCAACTCAATATTTTGACATACTTTGTTCTGTAAGTGTTGCTTTCATTTTTTAATTTCTCAAACTTTACCACTTGCTGAAGTGCTTACTTGTTTTCACAAAGAGGTTCTTTAAATCCTAGATTGATGGGTGATCCCTTCTACCTTGTCTTCACTTGCAGTTTCTCTTTGCATGTAAAAGGTAACTATCTGCTATATGTGAATGAGTCTTTTATTGATAAAACAATTTATAGACAAGACCTTTAGAGCTAGGTGAGTCAGTTGCTCAGTACAACTTTATAGTTCATTTTTTATGTTTGTTCTTTTTCTGTTTGTTGTAGCCTGGCTGTAGGACTTGAGTGCTTGGTCGTACAGAAATTCTGCTTTTGCAGCTCTATACCAGGAAATGCACTTGCATAATTAGCCAGGCTTCAGAACAGGGAATCTTTTATAGTGGAAAAAAAGATGTTTTGTTTTACACACAAAAAAAATTGTCAACACTACTGCAGCAAAACAACCGTTACTCTGTTCTCAGAAGTGTCCTGAACATAGTGTTTGTGTAACTGACCCTCACAACTCAGTGAGTGTAGAAGCCCTTATGAAACCACAGATACTAAATAGAGAATGCTCCTTGGCAGGAGTGAGTGCCTCACGTTGTGTTGTTTGTATCAGGAGCTATTGTTTCTGAAGTGTGCCTGTTCCAACTGGGAGAGGTACAGCTTTTTCTCCAGTTAGGAAAACTGCTTTAGCCTCCTTCCAAATAATTTTGATTCCCTCAGTTTGTGCTCTGTGTCTTTCAACAAGGGACAGCAGAAAAGGTTCAGGTTCAGGAAATGTCACAACTTCCGTGAAGTTCTTGCTTGAAGTTCTTGCTTTTGTGTACTATTACGTTGTTTGGTTTTATGTTTTGATACAGAATACTTGGAATAAAATAACCCAACAGATTGTATGGGAGATTTTTTTAGCTCAGTCTCCCAAGAGTTGGCTGAGCATGTTGGAGGTTGCAATCAGGACACTGATAGTGTTCCGCTGGCGGATGCCAGGACTAGCAGAATCCAGCTGTTGGTTTTAGCATCTTTTACATTCAAAATAGGATATAAGAATTGTTGTTGAATTTAAAAGATCACTATACTAATTACCAGCTGTTTATTGACTGCTATTTAGGAAGAAACCCAAATTCTGTTTCAACCTGTCTTTACTTCTGTTGATGTAGAAATTTTTGTAATGTTTCTGTTTCAACGCTATGACTTCAGTGTCTCAGAACAGTAATAGAAAAGGAAGGCTTCCCCCCCCCCCTTCCCAACAGACAAGCCACGATGGTAGGACTTGCATCTGGATTCACTTTAGCCTGTAGAATGATAGAATGAGTCTGCATTTGAACTAAAGCTCATGGCTTTGCATTATTCCTCTGAGATTTCATACTTGTGTGGTGGTATTGTCCAGTTTTCACTTCTGGAAAATAATGGAAAAGTATGTCTTCTCAGCTTTGTAAGTGAGCTGCAGCAAGAAGTTGAATTCCTAATTTTGAGTTTTAATCTTTTCTGCTACTGTTCAGTTTTAAATGTGTTGCTTTCGTTTAACAAACAGATATAGGCAAAGGCAATTACAGATGGGAATAACTTTCAAGTACTGTGCATCACCTTTTCTAACTGATAAAGAGCTAGAATTAGTTGGGTCTGGATTAAGGGGCGCAAATTAAACTCAAGAGTTGTGGTTCAAGTTATTTTTAGCATAGTATTATTTTAGCACAGTCTGTCTGACTTCTCCTCCAAGAAGTAACATGGATTCAACTAAACACACAAATGACTAATTGTAATTTCCCAAAAGTTGTCAGCAGGTGAGAAATACCTGATTTACTACTAACTGGTAACTTGTTTACGTACATCCTTCTGCAGCTTCTCTTTAAAACCAAGAAAATATTGGTTATTTTATACTTGGTGAAGCTTAACAGTTTCACACGTGCATGCAGATTGCTATAAATCAGGCCTTTTGATTTTTGCACAGGCCTCCTCAGTAATTACTTTCATATATTTATTTTATAAAAGACCCCATTTATAGAGCTCTATCACTCACAAGATAGCAAGTATCTTTTCTTTCTCAATAGGCTACTGTCATACAGGGTGTGTATAGTTTCTGGTTTGATTACTTGAGGGTTTTGCATTGTTACTGGTAATTTATGCTAACTAAGAAAGGGAAAAGAGCAATCTTATGTTATTCCTTCTTTGTTGTGCTTCTGGCTAATTTTGAGAATTGTCTGCTTGAAGTGCTGCATTGCATTTGTGGCAAGGGGAATGGAATGGGTACAGTTAGCTGCACTTTCAAAGCACTGACCATTAATGTCATCTCTTTGTTAATGTACATAGGTGATAGAATAACTGAAGTGATTGTTCTGGGCCATAAGGAGAATGGTTCCTTGTAACTCAGTTGTTAGTGATGAAAAACATTTACAAATATTTTCCTATTCCACAGCTTCCATTTGAAATGGAAATTTATTACATCCAGCATGTGATGCTTTATGTTGTGCCCATCTATCTGCTGCGGAAAGGAGGTAGGTTGGCAATTTACTCTATATGTATTGAATTGGTTCCATGCAATGAAAAAGCTGTGCTTAATGGTTACCACAGGCTTTACTCTTACTCTTTTTTACCAATTTTCTCTATATTGTTACTTAATAGTTTCTGATGTTATGTTGGAGTTGTAACCTGGGTAACAAAGACTTGTGTCAGGCACTGAAATGGGAATAAAAAAAAGATCTTTTGCCCAAAGGGATATTAAGAATGTATTGGCATAATGTGCACTGTCTTCTTGAGTAGCATCTCTGCCATCTTGCAACATTCTAAGTTGTTGGTGGGATGTATTTTTAAGACTTTTGCCTTCTTGGATGTCTCTTGAGCAGTACTGCAACTTAAAATGAGCTGAAAAGAACTTATTATTATATCTCCACGTAAGTATTAGTCAGCTAGTTAGATAAATTCCTGAAATTCTGAAGCTCTAATGAAATGTAGTGACACCTATTAGTGAAATGAACTAGCTTGCTTGTTATCTCTTCTAACAAGATTACTGTCTGGCATTCGCTTATACCATAATAGTTCAGTAAGTCTGGGAATCCCAAATTGTTCCACTGGCCAGTGATTTTTCTAATTGTCGCTCCTTAGAAGGGAATGCAGCATGTATTCATCTGGGTGATGCTCTGCCCCCCTCTAGCGTCGACGTGCCTCCAGCTGCATTTTCTAGCAGAGCTAAATTGTTTCACCCAGGAAATCAAAGATGATAATTTATGGTCCAGATGTTCAGTAGCCTTTAATGAAAACCCCAAGGATGTGATGTCAAGCAATGGGCTACAACTTAGCAAATGCTCAGAACAAGCATAGTCAGCCTCTTCCATTCTGGTGATTCTTTTCTATTTTATACCAGCAGCCACTTACAATCCTTCACACTTCTTTCACTATAGGTTTGTAACGTTGTTGTTGTTCACTGCCGAGTGAAACTAAATAAAAATGATGCAAAGGAAAAAGTGAAGTATCATACTTCAAAAGATCATTCTGTTTCTTTCTTTTACCAGAGAAATATGCCAGCCACATTTAATTTTAATCCATCTTGGAGATCTTAAAATTCTGGCAAATAATGCTGAAGTGCAGTATAGTTGTAGAAGTTACACAAACTCCTAATCATTGCAGAAGCGTGGTGGGGAGAGGGGGGAGAACCTGTAAACAGCTATGTAGTACACTGTAGGCAATGACAAACCAAGCTCTTGTGATGTCACTAAATCACTTCTTTTGATGGCCTTGAAGTTCCCGCATGACCTCATTTTAAGACATGTATTTTTTTTTGCTTTAAAGTTTGGCCTTGGATGTCACTTGATGTGTTCCTTTGATTTTTTGGTTGGTTGGTTTGGTTTTTTGTTTGTTATGAGCTAAAAGTTCTCTGGGTTCTTCAGCACCTGTTTTCTGGGGCTGACAGGACTGTATCTGCAGTTTGAAGGGCTTTGTGTTGTACAGTTGTCACCCTAGTGCAGTTTTCTAAATTTTTGCCCTCTATTAATTTACAGGCATTTGCTGCCATCTAATGTCGACGTGATAGCAGTGAAATTTTGAAAAGAACTTTGTTGGCTACATAGATCAATTGAGATTGCCCTAGGCTGTGTGACTAATAACTGTTCATTTTCTTGGGCAGTTGGCTCCTGCTCACCTGACGGACTGTAATGCCTCACTAGCAAAACGCTTATGGACTTTTGTAGTAGTTACGACTAGTGCCACAGGAGACCTAATGTATGATTTGTGATGGAAAAATTACTCAGCCTGAAAACATTTGTTAATATTTTGTCATTTCACTAGCACCTTTCTTTAAAGTACTTTCTGAGTAGATCACACCCTTTATCCTAACTATATCTTGTGAAAATTGCTTTTTCATCACTGGTGGTGATCAGCATGCAGCTTTATTTCTGTATTTTAAATAGAAATTTCCACCAGTGAATCTATGGATTATGATTAGGAGAAGTAATTGAAGGGTAGTAAAATTGGAAAAATGAAAAAGAATGGACTGTATATGGAAAAATGTACTACTTCAGTTTTATTGGGAATCTGCTGGTATTACTGATGGCCTTAATAGGATCTCAATCGTAATATTAACATTTCTCAAAGGAAGGTTGAGCAGAACACCTGAGGCAGAGTTGATTTGAGGCTCGTTCTATACAGAACTGCATGTTCAAGTTTGTTGACATGCTAATCAAGTATCACACCAGTCATGCACACACATTCAATTACCTCTTGAAGCCTTTCCTTTTTGAAAGGCAAGTGGGTGACAGTAAGCAAAGGCTGTAATAATTTATTTTCTTTCTCTCCCTGCTGTTCGTTACAGTGGTGAAGACAGGTCATGTTGCGCTGGCAGCATCACCCTAATGTCCCCCCTCCGTGTAAGTGTGGGGGCTTTACCATGCTTAGGATCAAATGGATGAGAGAGATGTTCAGAACTCAGGCTTCAGTGTTGCACACAGTGAACTCACTGAAGCTTGAGGATGTATTCCCTCTTGGGGATTAAGATCTCTTTCTCTCTTCCTCTTCCCTCTTCTACCCCTCTGTACCGAGTGAATATAAATTTCTGTACTTCCCTTTCTAATACACTTGCTTTCCAAGTGCACATATGCATGTCTACATACCCATGCATGCCAGGCTAGACAAAATAAATGTTTATGCACTATGGCTCAGATCTTTCTTGGCTGCATAAGAGGCTCTCATGCAAAAGAAATGTAGTGCAGATATAACAGGCCAGCATAGAAGATTCCTAACTCAAGGCAGTTCTTACATGAGGTATATCTGCAGGTGGCAACTTTTTTGCTGAATGAATCTCACCTTGTATCACCTGTGAACCCTGCCAAAAATTACAGTATGCATCTGGGCTGGACACAGCATTCCTGAAACAGCTGGATAGGCTGAACCAGAGCTGTAGGTCACTGTTTTCTCTTGTCCTTAGGAGGTGAGACCCTTGCTTCCCTGTCAAAAAAAGTATGGATGCTTTTGTAGCTTCTGGATTGGTTTACTATTGCATCATCTGAGCGCTAGGATTGGCAAAAGGGATGTGCAATGAATGAATTGTCAAGGTGAAAGGAGGAAGACGGGAGCCACAGCAGTGCAGATTTAGACCATGGAACCAACCCCTGCATTGAAAAACTCCTCAGACCACTTTCATCTACAACTCAGCTGGTCTTCTGAAGCATATGAGTCTGCACAGATAATTACACTTTATGCTGCTGGGATACAGATTGCTGGTAGAAGGCTTAGGGAGGTGACAGCTGAGGAAGTGTAATGTCTCAGACTGCCACAACTATTTCAACAGTGCATTAACCTGACCTTCTAAGATCAAGATATTAGAGACCTTCAGTGGTGTTCAGGACAACTTAGTTTTTCTAACTGTATACTCTTAACATAATTAAAAAAATCTAGTTTGCACTGCATCAGCCTTAGAGATGCAGTTCTTGACTGTCTTGGTCCTTAAGCTAGTTTGGTCAGATTTTTGGATGGATTTGACAAGATTAGATGTGCACCTTATTTCAGAGCTTCAAATCATACTGAGATTTAATCAAAGTGGAATTGTTACTTCCTGAGTGCTGTGAGAAAATATCATTCCAGAACAGTTTGAAATAAGGGTTAATTTATAGCAGCTCCCTAGCAGAGGAGTTCAGGAGATAATCTTCCTTGTGTTTTGAGATCCCCAGCATTATTTAGTCGACTTAATAACTTAATGAAGTAGAAAAGGATGTCGATGTTGAGGTTTTTTAGGATTTTGTCACTTCAAGGAGCAATCTGATGTATGAACAGCTGTACCTGAAGTTCCAGGATACCACGTATGCTTAATCAGAGGCCTTTGTATTGGTGTCACTGAACGGTTGTGTGGTTCTGCCGCTGTAGCCTGCAGAGGGAGACAGTCCCCAGCATCCGCTCTCTCAAAATGGCTATGCAAATTCTCAAAATTCACAATTCAAATGCAGGTTGTCCACACTGTGGAGAGAGTAAATTGATTTGGTTGTATTTGGGGGGGGGGGGTGGAGTCTTCTTTTGGAGCCAAAACTGACAGTGATGGCCTTGCAAATTCTGGACAGTCCTGTGGTCTGGCCCCATGTATTTTAAGAGCTGATTCACTGTTGTACAGCTGTGCACAAGTGGACAGACATATACACCCTAAATAATTAAGTAGGCAAGTTGTTTGCTGCGAGTAGAGTCAGAATTTTCAGCTCACAAGGCAAGTGCTATATCTTCAGAAGCAATAAAGAAACTGTCTCTGACTCAAGTCATAAAGCCCTTTTCTTTTTTGATCTAAGTGTCTTCAAAAGTGGCATCAGAAGAGATGAAGTTCTATGGCATTGTCAGAAAGTCAGTAGAAGTTGATTTTTTTTTTTTTTTTTTTTTCTTCCCCCCCCTCTCATGGAGCGTGCCTCTGTTGCCCTTGAGACAGATGGACAGAGCAGCTCTCTATAGCCAGCTTTCTTCAGGGCAGCGCAGCGTTTCGTACCTAATGAGAAGCTGGGCTAAGCTGTAAGATGTAGAACACAGATACCAAGTACAGACGAAAGGATCATTTTTCCTGTGGCTGTAAACTAGGAAAGCGCAATTAAAGCAATTGCGGATCGAAACTTGGGCTTTCCGTTGGCTGTTAGGACTTGCTGGCAAAAGTGAGGGATTACCATATTTAAAGACATTTCTAACTGTCTTTCTCAGCCACTTCCCCACTTTGTGACGTTTACCTGTATTTAGCTATATCTTTCCTTAGCTTTTAAATGGAGTTACAAAGCAGGCTTTATTATACACCTTAGTAGTAATCCAGGAAAAAAATCACTGTATATTTGAATATAGTTAGGTAGTCATAAATCTAGTTTATCTCCATCCTCATTGAAATACTTGATAATGTGCAGTACAGCTCTTTCACTGAAACTCTTAATTACTTGGAGACCTGTCAACTCTTGTGTGTTATTCTCCTGCTCTCCTGCTGGCAGCTTCCCTGTTCCTATTCCAGCTTTTCTCTACCTCCTGAGTCCCGTGTATTGGACGTAAATGCCTGGTTCACTGTCCAGCCGTGCTTGTGCTACGGCACCTTGAGCAGCAGGGTAGCTGTGGCACTGCTCAGCAACTGGAGGTGTGTGCTGCTGCTCTGGCTGCAAGCTCATGCTGCAAGTCTCTCTTGTAGCTTGGTCGTTTCAGGATAATCTTGTTTGAGGAAGAGGAGGGGACATGTCTCTGTCGTGTGAGCCTCTGAGCTTTATGCACTGGGCAGTTACAGTTCCTTTGAAACTATGGTGGCCTATTATGGAACACTTAAAACTAAATAAGGAAGTTGATGTGGCATTCTCTGAGTGGGCCCAAGGTCTGTTAAAGACCTCTCTCTCTAGGAGATAGAGAAGTTTAGAAGGGTATGTACCAGTATATGGAAGGACTACTACTATATGAAGGAAGAGGAAGAACTGCTGCTGCTTCTTTATGGAACATAAAAAATGGTTCCTGGGAGGAGCAGGCAATGTAAGACCCCTGCCTGAGCTGATTCTGATGAGAGTAGCTGGCATTGAGGGAAGTAGAAATGTGGCATAAGGTAGTATTTCGAAATCTGCACACAGATTCAGAACAGCTGTAGGGGAAACCGTGGATTTCAGGCTCATCCTCTTGAGAACATTTTTCCTGTTTTCCCCTGGAAAGGAAGTTTGGTCTCTAGGCTAGCTCAATAGGCCACACTACTAGAATTAACCCTGGGATCAAGGGAAATAAAATGGACATAAATTTGCCCTCACATTTTTAGAAGCTTGAAAATGAAGGCATTGTAATAGTTGCTCTGAGTTTTGGATTAAGCAGGTTTACCTGTAATTGTGAGACTACTGACGGAGAGTGTGCTGCGCTGGGAAACTGGTAAAGCTCTATCAAATGTAGTGGGAATGAAAGCAAGACATTAATTAGGAAAAAGAGATTATTTTAACACCCTACTAAATTAAAAAATTGTACTATATTTAGGTTCTAATTCAAATCTCCTGCACTATGTTTTCACAGAAATACAAAAGGAGTATTACTTTCTGTTAAGTTGCATTCAAATTTTTACAAGCCTATGTTTTGAGAACTTTAAATAAAAATAATAGTTCATAAGAACACTAGAAATAGCACAAGACATTGTGGGAGGAAGCAGTATAAATGAAATTTAGTCTCTTTGTTGATCTTTAGATTTTTAAAGCCATGCTTCCATTTCCTAGATGGCAAAATTAACCACTTGGCATGTTGAAGGTCAACAAATTCTTGTTGCAGAAGCAGGTGATGAACCCCAAACTCTTCAATCTATATGAAATCCTTCCTATCAATGCTATTGAAATAATGAAGTTTAATTTAAACTGAAATATCCACTGCCGTGCTATTTCAACACAAGAGCAAATGTAGGGCCTACTTGGATGACCCTGATTTGGAACGGTCTCAACTGTCTGGGGCGTGAGCATTTTTGAGAATGAGATTAGTGCCAGACTGGCAGTTGGATTAAATTTTTGAAAGTGCTTAACATATAAGAATTGCCTGTGATCCTTAGTGAATAGAGAGTGAAACTCACTGCTACCTATTGAAATTGATTTCCTATGTAAGCAGCAAGTCGCTTTTGCCAAAGCCAACACGGGCCATTCGAACAACCACTCAGCTGGGTCTCAATTTTCCTGTTTGTACGTTTCTGTTAACAGACTGTGTACTACAGAAAATAGATCACACTGCTCCGTTAAACAGTCATCTGTTGAATAGCAGGACTGTAGAGTAATAAAATCTGTAGTGATTATTTATCTCATGAGAAATGTACAGGAAATATCCCAGGTATGAATTTAAAATTAGTTTCCCAAAGCACACTTGGGAATCCAGAGCTCTCCGAAGTGTTTTTGTGTGGAGGTCATTGTTTTCTTTTTGTCCCTTGATGTCCAAATGACGTTACTGCTTAAAATCACACTATTATTTTCAGGATCGCAAAGTCTAGCAAGGAGGGATTTTTCTATTATAAAGTGAGATCAAAAGTCTGTAGAGGGTGAGAGTTGCTAATGTATTTTTTGAAGTTTTGCAACAGAGAGAGGATGTAGCAGTGTGAAATTCTTTGCTGGAGGAACCCAAACAGCTCTCCTAAGTGACTTCTGAAACACGATTCCCTGACTAGATTGAAGCTGGACATGAGAAGCTTGGGTTCAAAGCCAAATTATGCCACTGATCTGTTTTGTCATCTTGCGCAATTTCCATAGTCTTTTAATGACTGCTTTCTCCCTCCAGTCTTGTTTCATAGCTGGGTTCACTTGGCTATTTTAGTGTTTCTATACTGCCTGCGCTGTCAGCCCCCCAAATATCAAGGTCTCTGGATTCTAGCTTTTCTGAGTGTTTACCTCTTTAGACTACTACCATCTGTTCTCAGGCTTTGTCGAAATACTTTTGAAATAACACAGGCAACTGCCAGCCAGGCGAGTTCATGTGAAACCAAATTTGGTATAGCACTACTCTGCCAGTTCCCGGGAGCTGTTTTAGATACCTTATTTAAATTTTATTTTGTGTTTTGCATCTAGGTTAAACATGCACCTAAAACTGCAAAGACAATACAAAAAAACCTTTGCAAGTCAAATGATGTTTTCTTTACTCTACAGCTGAGGAGGGAGCACAAAGAGTTTCTGTATAGCTTGACCAGGTCACTTAAAGTTGGTGCAGCCAAAAATAGAGCCATGGTCTCCTGAACTCTGACACCAAGGCTGGTTGCTTCTTCTCTTGCTCTCTGTAATGAAAAACCATATTCAAGGTGGTGTCACGTATCTGATGTTTTCAGGCAGTGGAGTTTAATGAATATCATTGCTATTTAAGTAAAGTCTCCTGTACCGTCTTCTAAATAGGATACCAGCTCTTAGATCATGCTCGCTAAGTATGTTCAAAGAAGTAGACTGCTGGCAACTTTTTCCCTTTACCTGTAGAGCACTCCACTTCAAGTTACTCCTGCAGAGTTCGCTTTTACCTTTGGATTTTGCTTATAGTTCAGACACTTCTTCTGACCTTCACCTACCCACTGGATAAGAAATCTTATAAGGTGCCTTATGCTTTCAGAGTAGCTTCTCTGCTCGTATTTATCATGGTTGCACCAAGTCACAGCTTGCTTACTAAAACATGGTGTGCAGTTGTATCTTGGGTAATTACACTAATATTGTTGCTCATTAAAGTCAGTGTGTGATATATGGGGTGCATATGTGCTGCTGTCATTCAAGCATACAATCAACTCCTTACTCTCTGTTGACGAACAACAGAGAAGCTATGTTATTTTGAGTGGACAATGAACAGATGTACAGTTTTAGACAAAGCGTAGGTAATTTTGAATTTGGAACATTCACAAAATGATACTTAAATTACATTATTTCAGGTAGCTACTGCAAAATCAATCTGAACTGGCATGATGGGTACAAACTACGGAAGAAAACTATGCAGAAAAGAATTGTAAAAGGGCAACAGGGATTGAGAAAGCAGTCCTCTAGCGATTTTACACCTGAGACAGGATGCACCATTATACGGTGGTGTGGTAAAGCAAGTAACAGCAGGTATTGACCTTTATCTACATACGATACCATACATAGGCATACTCATTTAGTCTGGTGAGCTCTGTCATGGCTAGGGACGCATGTGTAGTTATTTGAGTTCCCAGTAGCCTTGTACAGTAGATGCTGCAGTCTGTAATTACTCCCTGGTAATTACTGAGTGCGCTAGCTAGCAAAGGCTGATATGAATATTGCACTCTGTGCTGTAAGCTATCCTTTGAGTACTGGATGCACGTTCCAGTGTTTAATAATACGAATGGATCAGAGAGCAGACAGGCAGATAAAAAATGGCAGTGTATTTTTATAATAATCTGGAACTCTACAACTTCGTATAGCAGCTGAGCAGCATGACATAGCATATCTTCTTCTTTTGCATCCCTAGGTTAAGTTATTAAAGTCATAAGGAAAATAATACTTTTCCTCATATGTTACACTGAAATTTTTATGTCTGCTAGTAAGAGTCTTGAGAACTCTGTAAACTGTTTTTGTTCTCACCATATGATGTTTGAATATTTAATTCCAAAAATAGTCTTGTATCTAAGGGTAGTTTTATTAGATCTGATTTCCTTGGTACATTCTATATCACGTGGCACTGCATTTTGTCAGTAAATTGACAAAACCTGGTTTCAGGAGGAGAGAGAATGGTGAACCCAGGAACAATGTGATATCTGCTACTTCATCTGAAGGGAAAAAAATATTTTACAGTATCTGTGACATCTACTGATTACAAAATCGTTTGTAGTGTATATCTGAAAATATCTCCACAGCAGTTTTCATTTAAAAGCACGGTCTGTCATTAATGGATTGACTACTTTATACAGCTTTTCTGTTCCTAGGCATTATTGGTGCAAGTTACTTTTTAATAGTTGTTAAACAACCGTAAGATTAGGAAATGGCAATTAGACAATGCTCTAATACAGTGCTGTGCAGGAACTGCCGCTACTTAGGTTAGTTCTGTGCACGCTGAAGTCATAGCCCCCGTAAGAAGCAGGTGTTTAAGTATAAATAACTTGATTTTTGAAGATTCATTGTACACCATTACTGTATTTTAAAATCATGTAGTCTTTCTGTGGTGTAGAAGGCAGAATGAGGTAAAAATCACTGGTGTTGGTGAAAAATAGGCAAGCTTAATGAGGTAACATATTGTACATTTTACTGCTGGACCAGAAGGAGGGAAGAAACTGATGAGGACGCTCCAGGTAAGAAATAAGGCTCTCAAATATTAATTACTGTAATGGTATTGAGCAGGTTATCAGCTAAAGCCAGATGCCCTAACATCCACAGAGCAGAAGAGAGAGGATTACTCATGAGCATTTGATGGACACAGCAATTCAGCTGAATACTAATGTATTCCTTTCTTTTCAAGGTATCTACACTCCAGAACCACTCTGCAATTTCTGGTGGGCTCTTTTATCCACGGGGTTTATGTTTGTGTATCATTTTAGCATCTTGCAGATTCTGGGATTGGTAAGTAAATACAGGTTAATAAATGGATAGTTTGCAAGTACCTTCAAAGTCAAAACACTGACTAGTTTTTCAAAGTGTGCAGATATATATGGGTAAGACTGCTTGTGTGCAAATTTTTAATTGCATGTTCTAATAGGCATTTGTATCTCATATCTCACAAGTATCGGTAAAATATTTCATAAATTGGTTATGTACCTGCATAAAGCCATCTATTAAATGCACAACTGAATTTGGATCTGCTTTCCTTCTGAAAGCTGCCCTACTTGTGTTGAACAAAGGAGTGTCACCTGAACATTTTTGATGATTATGGTAATTTCAAAATTACCATTTTAAGTGTCTGAATCAGTGCAAACAAAAATATTGTTGATTTATAAATTTGTTGTCACTTTCTCAGGTTACAGAAGTGAATTTGAACAACATGTTGTGCCCAGCCGTCTCAGATCCTTTTTATGGGCCCTGGTATCGAATCTGGGCATCTGGACATCAGACTGTCATGACCATGACTCATGGGAAGCTTGTAATCCTACTGTTTTACAGCGCTGTCCCCATCTTTAAATGTAGCATGGACTTCCTTAGACTCCCAGCTAAGAAAATAGACTGAAGTTTCTCCCCACGGAGTAACACATACAGGAAGCAGAGATACTTATACTGGAAAACAAAGAGGAGGGATGAGAGGACAATGTGTTTATACTTCTCCCCGCAGTTTATTGCCTCAAAAACACCTCTATAATCAAGTGAGGTTTTTTTTTAACTGCTGTTTCTCACTGCCTATTGCCAACGGCAACATCAGTGGCCTTATTCTGGAAAAGGTTTGTGTTTTATACATTTTGTGTAGATTACAGTAGAATCTTGCTAAGACACTGTTTAAAATTAGGCCAGGATCTGTCCACATTCCAGCAAAGAGAGTGGCAGTGCTACCTCGTTTTGACTTATTTTCCATTAAATATAAGTACACTTATATCATAGGATAGGAAATAAAGCTGAATTACAACACTCTACTGATGTGAACAGAAGGTGTGTTGAAGTGCATCATCCTGGCTTAACTCTTAGCACTTGAATATTGCAAAATGGTCACAGTGAAATGATGTACACTTAATCTCCCAGTCCTAAGTGCAAAACAGTGAGGTTCTACTGTATTTTCTTTAAGCTGGTTGAAAATGTTGGGGAACAATAACTCATTCAAAAAAAATTATTATTTTTTTTTTTAATCAACTACTTCATTTCTAAGCTGCTGTGGATAAATATCTGTCTGGGTAAGTCCCATCAGGTCTTGATGCTTTGGAGATGCTTTTATTTGAGTGAGTGGAAAAACACCGTGTTGAAATAATTTCAAAAGACCATGTTATGTATAAGCTAGGATAAGATATTTCATCCACTGTTCTGACCTGACTTTGAACAAAATGGTTTTTTCACTTAGCTTAGACTGGAGAGGGAGTGGAGATACAAAGTCCAATGTAAACATCAGTTTTCTTTTTTTACTTACTAGCTTTTGAAACATTCCTCCTCTGTGTTCTACACTGATCCTTCTCTCAGTAGAGTGAAGAAACAAAATGAAACTATGTTCTCTCTCTACAGCTCTAATACATTCTGTATACTGCTTTTAAAACACAGATACAAAAAGGAACATCAAATCAGTGCAGGCCTCTACTGAAAAGAAAGTGTTCGGTTTACTAGTACAACTAAATCTTCCTGTCAACACGTCTTTTGGAGAACAGGGTGTGGATAGGCAGAATGATAAGCAGTAAACTGTGTGTACCTGTTCAAATTTTCCAAGGCTAGAAGAGAAACTGTTGGGCAGAAAGATGGGAAATCCTCAGTGTGTTCCTCCAGGTAGTTAATTGTGAGTCTATTATGCAGACTGTTGTGTTTCAGGGCTGCAGGAATTTTGTTGTACAAAAGTTTTTTGCAATTTATAGATTCATTGTGTTGTCAAAGCTGTGACTTGTAAGATAAAACAAAACCATCATACCTCCTCCAGCTGGATCACCTGAAGATATATTCTGAAATTAAGGTACAGTCATTTATACCTCAAGAAGGAAAAGTAAGAATTAGAAGTGGTTGACTTTTCTTTTTTTTAAGGGGGGGGGGGGGGAATTTCACCGGAGAGGGAACAAATGGCTACTTCAAATATTTTTACTCCATATGATTAAAAAAAAGTACGCCTCAATCAGAAATATATTGTCCCACATTCTAATTTACAAACTCGTTTCTGGCTTTCTTCCATGCCTTGCTGTGTATATATACAGGTAATATACTGTACTCTCACAACTTGAGAACATGCGACATATACCTAAACTATCCATCAAATGTACAGCTAGTCTTAGTCATACAGACTATATGGCCTCTTGTGTTTTTAATCAGAATTCAACTTGAGAAAGGTGAGCACCTGCTAAGTACAACTACCAGCATACAGAGTTAACTGTCAGTTGTTGATCCTGCAAATGTCTAAGTACATCAGGAATTTCAGTGAGTAGTCTCACTGCTGCCTCAGTAAAGCTGGGCATATGTTCCTTAAGTATTCGTGGAGTGGGGCCTAAAGACAGAATGCGTTGGTATTGAAGGCCTGAATGTGTCTGTGGAAGACCGCTTCATTAGCTGCTGAAGTGACAGAAGTTCTTGCTATTTATTTCAGCAGATTCAGTATTTCATGATGACATACAGGATGTTGCTGGGAGGTGCTAAGACGCACGGTGCTGGATGTTAAAGCATGCGCCCTCTTACTATACTTCATCTCCTCTGAATAGCTGAATGAAATACACAGTAATTCTTCCCTCCCCATAGTCACTGTCAAGTCTTTCATGGTTTATTTATTTACTTAAGAATTTGGCAAAATGCCTTATGTTGGATTCAATCCTGTTTAGAAGGAATGTTTGGTATTACAATAGAATGATTTTAGCCAAATTTTGCAAATATTATTTAGCATTGTTGTTTCCTTTACGTACGGTTTGGGTTTTTTTGAAGAATCTTTCCTGTTTATTTTTTCTTCAGAATATTGTAGCTACTGGAAGAATTTCTGAGTTATGTGAAAGCACCGGCCTTTTTTTTTTTTTTAGCTACAACATTTCCTATCTATAGTCATATGCTTCAGGGCATTCTAAACAAGTATAAAAGAGCTGCTATTTGCCACCATTGACTGCCTCTGGTCAATTAAGACTGCAGCAGCATTTAAATAAGCTCAGGTGTCTCGCTCAGTGCAGGCTGTTGGCTTGGAATGCAAAATTTGTGAGCTCTTCTGACTGACTTAAATTCAGTAGCAGGAATGGCAATGATATGAAGTATAGCCAACACTAGGGAAATCCCTGGGGCAATTTGGATGAAAGGATTCTTGGTGTAGTTGTACCACTTGTACCATTGACTCTGACAGCAGAGCCACTGTAAGTGGTTGCTCCTGCCTTCCCTCCCACCCCGTATCACAGATGTCCGTTTCTGTCACTGTGCTGTGACTCCTCATGTTTTTCTCTGTTATGATGGTCCAGTTGTTTTGAGTCACACTAGAAATTTCAGGCATAATTTCACAACATGGAGTATGCTGACAGAACTGCTCAGGAAAGCCAATGGGACGCTCATATTCCCCTTCCAAACCTTACCTGTACAGGTTCTGGAGCTTGTTGAACTCTTCTATACCAATTTAAGTTGCTAAAATGGCTAACTGAACATTCAGCAAAAAAGTAGAGAGGTAAACCAACTACTACACTCAATAACGATTTTAGAAGTATTGGAGCTGCTGTAAAAGAGTCGAATGGTAGAACTGGAGTCAGGCAGGAGGGAAGGCAGCGGAACCTTCACCTCTTTTTGACAGTAAGCTGTTGCTTCTTTGCTTGTTGTACAGTATCAATGAAGCTGGCCGAGTTAGAATAGAATCATTTAGGTTGGAAAAGACCCTTAAGATCATTGAGTCCAACCGTAAACCTAACGCTGCCAAGTCCACCACTAATCCATGTCCCTAAGTGCCACATCTACACGTCTTAAATACCTCCAGGGATGGTGACTCCACCACTTCCCTGGGCAGCCTGTTCCAATGCTTGACAACCCTTTCGGTGAAGAAATTTTTCCCAATATCCAATCTAAACCTCCCCTGGCGCAACTTGAGGCCGTGTCCTCTTGTCCTATCGCTTGTTACTTGGGTAAAGAGACCGACATCTACCTCGTGCCAACCTCCTTTCAGGTAGTTGTAGAGAGTGACAAGGTCTCCCTTGAGCCTCCTTTTCTCCAGGCTAAACAACCCCAGTTCCCTCAGCCGCTCCTCACAGGACTTGTGCTCTAGGCCCTTCACCAGCTTCGTTGCCCTTCTTTGGATGCACTCCAGCACCTCGGTGTCTTTCCTGTGGTGAGGGGCCCAAAAGTTAAAATTATTCCCTCCTTCCCCTTGCCCCTTTTTGAAAGCTTTTTAAACTTTCATTTTGGTTTATGGTATGGCGCCACAAGAAACTGTATCAGCATAGCTGAGACACAAGCTTCACAGAAGGTGAAGAACAGGTCAAAACGGGAGCAGAAAGGGAACAAACTTCTGAAGCTAATGTTGTCATGGAACTTCACATCCTTTATTCCTCAGCTGTCTCTGGTATCTGTTTCGAATATGCATCAGATGGAGCTTGTTCAGTGTGCAGGATATCGGTTTGAATGGGAAAGCAGACTACTTAATCTCCATAGGGGTTATTTATTCTCTTCCCTGGCAGATGCTGATTTTCTTTTCCCTGAATGGTTTTTTTTTATAGGCAGTTATGCTATACGGATGATTTCTTTGGTTGCTTTTATGCTTATTTATGCTAGAAATTAAAGAGCAAAATTATACTGCTATTCTTGAAAGCTAACTGGCATTCTCTCCTGTGGCATTATGCCCACACTCCCTGTCAAGATAGGTAACTTGAAGCTGTTGCCGAGTACCTGGTGAAGAGCTGTTACACTGCGGCACTGCAATGTACAATTGAAAGGGTAGTCCTCCTCCTCCCTGCTCAAATGGTCCCCTCTCCTAATTTTTAGTACTGTAGGCACTTGCAACAAGGAGCGATGAAATTGATTACGCTCTCTGCCAGTGAATGACTGACTGAATGTACCTCCAAATGTACACATAAATGAAGCATTAGTAACTACAATAGACTTGTTTACTGATCGGTTTGTTATGCAGCCTTAGAGTAAATAGCCCTCCAAAGCAGAAAAGTGAGCTAGTAAAATTTCTGCACCCACCATAACATCTGGCGATTCAGCCTGTGAATATCGAGATGATCGTGCCAAGGCTTTAGCTGTCCAGGATCCATGCAGTGTGCTTTTGCAAGGATTCAGACACTGTACGCAGTGTTTGAGCTGTATCTCTTTGTTTAACTTCCTCCTATTTAAGCACCAAAGAAGAATTTGCGTCTTGTTTCTTTTGAAGGGTGAAAATCAACAGCTCTTGACCATGCTTGTATACATCCATGAAAAACCACAGTCTATGAACACACACCTGTACTTGGTTTTGGTTCAGCTTCTTAGGGCTTGACAAATGCTGCTTATAAGCAAAGCCTGCTTGTGCTTAAGCGGATGCTGCCTTCCTGAAGTTGGGAGACGTGAAAAGTCAGTCCATTTGCGTACCTTAAGATTATGGAGTACCTCATTGTAGATTTATCCATCTGTTTCTGGCCACAATCAGGGTTTTGATATTTCTGTATATTTGATATCATTTTGTAAAGCCCAATTGTGTTTTTCTTTCAGAAATGGCTATTTGTAAGTATTAAATTACTGTACTTTTATGGCCTAAGTCTTGCATCTAAACCACAGGCATTTGTTTTCTATGCATCTATAGCTAATGGAAAATACAGATGTGCTGTTTTTTTCACTGTTGCAATTGTTTCACTAGAAGCGGATTCTTAGGAATTAAATTAGTCCTAATAATTAACAAAGCTCTGAAAAGGCCAAAAACCAGGAGGAGGGCATATGTCAGCCCTGTTAGGAGGCAAAAGGTTTCTACAGGCAGACACGTCAACTTTGATGGTTTCATTTTTACAGTGACAAGACTCATAACAAATCTGTTGGTTTTTGTGATCTCGTACTCAAAGTGATATTGCTCTAAATCTGTCTTGCAGCTTTTAGTGTAACTTAGTCAAAGCCAAGCTGTTTTTTAAATGATTTTATTTTTCTTCAGGGTCAATTTTGTACTTTTTTTAAATTATTTCTGCATTTACTGAGTCATTATCTCAATGCTGCAGAGGACGCAGCAGGCAGAACAGTGAGCATACCCACACCGCTCTCCCCAGCCAGCCTGTGCTGGGGAGCTGGAGCTGCTCAGGCACTGGGCTGAAGCAGAAAGCAGTCTTCGGACACGTGCAGTTCCAGTTACCCAGCCCTCTGGTTCAAGCATGGCCTTAGCCAGGCACAGAATGGTATGGCAAGGGCACGGATGGATGTGGAGAGGCTCAACTGCCACCTATGCTGTTAGTTCTGAATAATTTGTAAGAGTGTTACAAATTTTGTAAACTTTTTAATGTGCTAAAACTTGGTTATGAGGTAACATTTACAAATAAGGGGTAACTTGTGTACTTGTTTTTGTATTTCAGTCTGATGGGGTTTTTTGTTGTTGTGCCACTGGGCAAATAGTTGTTAAACCTTTGAATTAAAACAAATAAATGCATTTTAATGGATACTGTACAGGTTTGTTATCATTATAATTGTGCCAGGCACTGAGTCTGTCTTGCTTAAGACTTCTTAAAACCAGGTAAGAAAACCAACATTGACTTTCCACTTCAATTTGTAATACTAACAGTTAGAGTCACAGAGGGACTTTAATATTAGATAGGTAATCATCAAATCAGGTAAGAATATGGATTCTCCTGTCTTAAGCAGTCTGTACTGCTAGACGTAGTCTGCCTTGCAGGTAGCAGTTTCTGTAAGCGAGAACAATGATTATCAGGATTTCTGGAAGTTTTAAGCATTTAAGTATGACCTGTGCCTGTTATCTGTCGATCAACACAAGTCAAGCCTGAGTTTACTGGCAGACCTCACTAGGACATAAATCCTTTAATCACTGTTTAAATATTCCCTGTCCATGTCTTTCAGGTAAAGAGCTCAGGAAACAGCATTATAGTAGTATGATGCTTTCCCTACGCTTCTTCCACCGTTCTTGCCTCAACTTTGGCAGTGTCTTCTATTTCCTGTTCTATGGCACTTTAGTAGAACACGTACAGAAGTTTTCAGCTCAAAACTTTGTTTGGAAAGCTACTGTAATTAAGGTACTCGGACAATCTCACACCATGGGTGATGGCAAAGTAGTTTTAATGCACTTCAGAAGTGTTTCTGGCTATAATTAAAAATGCATTTAAATAAGATTGCAATAATGTTGTGACCCAGTACCTCTCAAGACAAGCAGGTATTTCATTGTGTAATGTTCCTGGCAAATACTGTTCCTGGGAAAAGAACATACTGGATATGCCCACCTGTATTATTATAGATGCACTGTAGAAGTTTTAAGTTTTCATGCAGCTGGGGAACAGAACCAATTCTCCAGCTTAATTTCTCTTGAACAGAATGAAGACTGATAAAACAGCTTAAGTAGAAATCTAGTATGAAGTGCTTTATGGAAACCTGAGATGAACTAAGCAAGCAGTTTCCTTTTTCAGGCACTGCTAATTATCCTCTGCATCTCTCTAGAACTCTAATTGCAAGTCAGCCCTTCATTGTTTAATACCAACATATATGTAAGAATAAGCAAGCTTCCACCTCTGAAACATCCTTAATACTCAGTACTATTTTGCTAGTTTGATTTTTATAGTGGGATAACTACATAGCTGGCTAAAGTAGCAAGAAGAGTGGGAAACTTTTGGAAGGATGTTTTAACTAGCTATACATCTCAACAGACTGAGTTTTAGGAGATTTTACCCAATTCAGACTAATGACACCAAATCTGTGAGATACTAAAACAATGGAAGCTTTTTACTCAGGCAGGTTTTCCCTTCAGAGGTTTTTTTTTTTTTTTAATCTTCTAAATCAAGGCTTCAAAGGAAGTGGAGTAATGGCTGCATCAATCTTCAATATGTAAAGGTTACACAGGTTTTATCGGTTTGTTTTCAAAGACTTTAATATTGAATTAGTCAAAGGCAAACAAAACCACTTCTAAAATCAGATCTGAATTCCAGGGAGATGCTAGGAATTTCTTACTTTGTCTCAGGAATTACGCTGCAGAGGAAATACGCTCCCTTTAACTCAGACTCAGTGGAAAATGTCTCTCAGTGCACTAAGAATTTGGCTCAGGGAACAGAGTTCTCCAAGTCAGTTTTACCTGTCCGGGTACTTTGTTTTGTCATCAGCTGCATTGTGGCTTTGTTGCTTCACAGGAACGCACTCCTTCCCTTCTCAAATAAAACACCTCTTTGGTATCAGCACAGCTATCCATGCCAGCGTAGAGGTTTGCCAAGGCTTCCTCACCCATTGACCAACACCCCAGGAAGCTCTGCTACCAAGCCGGAGCTACTACAGGGACACTGAAAACTGGTGCTGACAGTTAAAGCTGCTCATGAACTAAAGGTTCTGGTGTGCTGTTCTCACTGGATCTGCTTAAGTAAAACAATTTAAAAGTGGCCCCACTGTGGTAAGACTAAAAGCTTTTGGGGAAGGGGAAAAGACTTCTTCCCTGGACCTCCACACTTTGCAGGAACCCCATAAGTCAGTGCAAACTCTACCCTATACTTTTTTTCCATAAAATTTGGTCAACATGACAGTCTACACATTAGCTAGATATGACATGCGAGATAAAGAAATCCCTCACGGCAAAGCAAGCTTAGATATTCTTTAAAATCACACCTACTACTGTAAGAGTAATATGAAGAAAGTGTATTGAAATTATTGTAGGTGATACTTCAAGATATTCTTCGATACACATTTTGCCACATTATTCTGTTGAATAATGTTGCTACAAGCAGCGTAGGCAGTGTATTGGTTACACCAGTATAACTGGTTCTGCAACAAAGTTTTGCTCCAAAAGGTTGAAACCGCTTCCCCCTCGCAGAGAATAAGAGGCCCAAGCCTGGACAAAAAATTCCATGTTTAAAGTTAGACATAAAAAGTAGAAAACCGAACTGATAACTAGTATAAATACTGATAAGTATACTGATATAAATGATATAAATGCTGATTTAACTGGGAACATTTAGTGACTCACTTCTGAATTAGACTGAAAGCTGCAAGCACCTGTCCCCAATCTGTTCCTACAGTAGGCAAAATGGAAAGACAGAGTTAAGCACAGGAAAATACTTCTAACACATCATTAGCCTTTAACATTAACACTAAGTGCAAATGCTTAAATAAAAAAATTGACCAAGCCGCACAATTAAGCAGAGAAACATAAAAAGAAATGGTGATTCTTTTTCCTTATTTTATTGGGTAAATGATTTAAAAGGTAATAACAATAGTGTTAAAACTACTACAATATCTTTCCACAGCCATATCTCACAGACCCACAGATAACCTTCTATTTTTTTTTGCTTTTTCCTCATTTTTCTCTTTTTAAGCCGTACTTATATTAAAATGCCCATTTCAACAGTTTCTTCACACTAATAGCAATTAAATGTGGAAGGAAGGAGGATCTAGTTATAAAGGAAGGGGGTTCAGGTAATCTGTGATATTATTGTAATCAATCAAGTTACTAAGGAAGGAAGGAGAAGACAGAGGCCTTACAAGCTACTCCAGGTAGCTCTAAGCCCATTGTGTGTCACCATTGCATTAAAGATAACTCAAGATGCTGGTGAACAATTTAAAGTAATTTTTTTGGTAACATATAAAACACTAAAATAACTTAGAAACTAGATCCAAATATCTTGAAAAGAATCAACTTTGATATACAAAAACAGTCATAAGTTGTTACAAAAGTTTCAAACAAAAGTTTGTTTTCTCAGTGCGTTTATGTACCAGCGCAATTACTGGGTCCAGAGCAAAGAAAGAGGTTTTTATTTTTTATTTTTTCTTTAACAGTAATAAAAAACGAGGAAAACATATCTTTGTATATAAAGAATCATTGCTGGTCTTAAGAATAAATGTAACCAGAAACCCTTAAATCTGAGAGGCACACTTTGGGTTTCTCTCTTTTTTTTTTTTTTTTAAACTTTTTTTTTTTTAAACATAAAAGGAAAGTCACCAGTTTATTTAAATGGAGGAGATACTCAGACTCCCCAAATAAACTTAATTCAATTAACATCACTAGCAAAAATCAGTTAGAAACTGTACAAAAATAAAAAAGTTAACACATTTAATCCTGCAGGGATTTTGTAAGGACTGGAAGGCAGGCTTTAGGAGCAGCATTTGGGCATGGCTGGAGGCTTCTTTGGTTCGATCTAACACACATAAGAGATGTAACTACTCCAGACAACAATTTTAAAAACCCGCACATCTGAAGACAAGTAAAGAGGTCCGTATACAAACGCCAGGGTGTGCAAATGGATTCGACTGCCTTGATTTAATAGTGTATCTGAGGTCAGAACTCCAGTGTGCCCTCCCCCTGCTATGATCAGCGTTGGGGTTGAGATGGTGAAAAGTCAGTGCTACAGCAGTCTAGGCAGAAGGAAGGCCACTTGAAGCATGACTACGTAATATTTTCATGTCAAGTCTACGGTTTTGTTGTCTTAACTCAGTTTACGGAACAGGGTTTTTAGGAACATTAAGAATTAAAAAAAAACCCCAACAATCTCTTTAGTGAATAAGGCAAACTGAGTAGTGCTCATAAAAAAAATCAGCATTCCAACTTAAAAAACAGTGAAATAAGCTACTTGGTTGTACCTTAACTTCTTATAAAGTACTCCAAATAAAAAAAAAATATTAAAAATCTGTATCTAAAACCAGCAATATATCTAAAAGGGTACTAAACATAACTACGAGGGAATGACATTTGTGAAAGCAATCGTTGATCAGCTCTAAGCCAACAGACCTATTCTGTCCCAGTGCATGTCACAGTAACTGCACGTTTTGTACAAATAAACCCACAATTACACAGAAACAATCCATAGCATTTTCAGCACTTGCATGCTGAGGAGGTAGGTGCCCTAGAAACACTGTAGATAGACTGATTATTCCAATCTTTTCAAAAAAGTATCATACAATCTGATTGACCACAGACTCTGTAACAGTTTTTTAATTAGTGATACAAAACTCTGGTCCAGAAGGGTCTGGCATTAACTCATTTCAAAAAGCACACCTTTACAGTTTGTATAACACCCTTTTAACTATATTTTTAAGCAACAGCTACTAAGAGATAGACAAAAATGCATTGTGCATTATGCTGTATACAAAAAGGAGACAAAACTATCCTTTTCTCCCCCAAGCCATGGTGGGAAGTATTGCTGACCTTGTCCTTAAAAACCTGCAGGATTGTTTATTCATCAGTATATCATTATTACACTGGTAAGAAATTCTGTATAACATCTGCATATATCGAAGATTTTTTAAAAAATCTGATATGATTTTAGATCCGCATGACCAGTCACGTGACCTGCTTGAGGTTGATTAGCACCTTTCAATACATATATATTTTTATATATAATAGATCTTTTTAAAAAACTTCTAACAATGAGCTCATACAGAAGCATGAGCATGCTGTAACGAGATGACAGATAAAGATGGGGTTGGATGACTTTTTTTTTTTTTTTTTTGCAGCAGAATGATTCAGTTTGTGCTCAGTTTCCCTATAAGGGCAAGAAAAAAAACCAATACAACTCTTATCAGGTAGCCACTTGTTCACAATTTCCACTTGAAGACTAAGCCATTTCAAAGTGTTCCCCAAGTAGAAACAAGACAACAGTATCATCCAAAATAGCCTCTGTATAAACATCTATTAATTTTTGCAGCCTCTGGCTGGCATCTCTTGGCTCCTGAAATTTCAGGCCCTCTGCTTATAAATTAAGGCATCACAACTGAAAATGTTAATATTTGGACATCAAATGCTGTGGATGAAGGAATACCAAAGACCTTCTACAAGAACCTCCATAGAAATTAAGTGGCAAAGCTAACCTCACATAAGGGATGAGCATAATTTATCCATATCTGGTTTTGAAACCCTACTGACACATTTTTACAATTAGTCTGATCTTTTTTTTTTAACAACTGAATTTGAATTCATTTTATCTATTTGAATTTTATATATCTATATATATACACACAAACATTCATTATTCAAAATAATTGGAATTTCTGCTTACTGTGGTTTACTCACTCATATTAGGAAGGTCTTTTCTGTAATAGATGGCATGTATTGTCCCCTAGAATATGCACTGCACTACAACAGGTATTAGTGGGAGTTCTGCAGGCACATGAGCAAGGAGCTAGCTCCTACCATATACTGGGCTTGCAAATATACCACGCATACCTTTTACTAAATCCTATTTTTACAGCAGGAAAAAGTTCCAATCAGTTTTCTTTCTTCTGCCGTGTGGAGGGGTATCAGAATTATTACACAGTGCTTACAGCTCTCAAGTACTATTCCTGTAATAGATGAAAACATGTAAAATTATGGCATACTTGTCCTGTGCTCTTTCACAACAG
Source organism: Gymnogyps californianus (assembly GCF_018139145.2). NCBI lineage: Eukaryota > Metazoa > Chordata > Aves > Accipitriformes > Cathartidae > Gymnogyps > Gymnogyps californianus. The sequence continues at coordinate 20,741,965 of NC_059479.1, forward strand.
TCTTTTTTCTTTTTTAAACAATAGTTAACTTTATCTAACTATTCATGACTTGATAAAACTCAACAAGTTCAAAAGCAGAAGAAAGAACAAAACAGGGATTTTTCTTTTCCAAAATAGGTTTGCTATAAAAAAAGAAAATCTCGTTTTAAAAAAATCCCCCAAAACCTGACGCCAGAGCAGACTCAATATAGTTTGCTAGAACGTCTGGCGTATTTGCTATATTTTTTCTATGAATTTTATATATAAGTATATAGTTATGTCATAGTCAAAGGCACTAAAATCTAAATCCATTTTCTTCCTAATATGACATCTGCTACTCACCAACCTGTTTTTAAAAACGAATGTCACTCCTAATTTGAGATCATCAGAAAGGCATCGTCTCATTCCAAATGCATTATTATGACTAGTCTTGACAGGGCTGGATTGCCCTCAATTCCCAGCACAGAATGGGAGACAAAGGTATCTGGTAGCCTACCGGATTATGTCATGCCCTATCAATTAGACTACTTGATTCTGAAAATGCTGCCATGTTAACATCACCTCTCATTGTACGTGTAATTGCTTCTCTTCATCCAAAAAAGCATTTTGTATGTCAGCCTTGACACTTTGGCTGTATGTGCTGAATCTGAAGATCATGTATATAGCTACATGAAATTTCTACTGTGAGGGTGAGATATTGTGCACACAACATTAAGAACGTTATGAAAATGCAATTCATTGTCTAGTATAATACCTGAATCTGATATGTTTCATTCCCTGTCACACCCATTAATGCAAAAGCCATGAATGCCTTTTTGCTAAGCAAAGCATCCCTAACTGTAACCCTTAAACTCTTCCTTCCATCCACAGTCACAGAAAGCCTTGATTGATATAATTCAATGTTCATGAAGTAGAAGTTTAAAATTTCATAAAAAACCCAAGGGCTATATATGCTGCAAAAAAATCTGCAGTGACTCAATAATAAAAAAAGTATGGGATCTTTGTAGTAATGCAGTTTTCCCTCCCGTTGCCACGATGAGCTTAATCAACTAAGAAGCCTCAACATGGCAACGGAAACTATCATCATAAAATGGTACAGTAATAGAGATAGCTAGACCAAGAAGGGGCAGGGTCTCCTGGGAAGAGGTCTGCAGAGAGGTCCAGTGACTGGTCATGCGGCTCAGTGTCAGGAATAATGGTTGTATGGTGGAAGGGGGTGCCCAATACCATTTTGGAAATGATGATGCTGACGATGGGCAAGGTACTCTGTGTAGCTCATCGTCATCTTCTCACTACGGTACCTAGAAAAGAGCAAAGAGGCAAATTCAAGAACTGTTACCAGGAAGCTGTAAGTAGCACTAAAAATACTGCACTAGTGGTATGTTTAATAACAACAGCTCTGTACTTCTGATGTTAGGAATAAGATTTAACTTCAGTTGCATAAGGGCAGGGAGGGAACCGCCATGGTTGTCAGGGTCATTCTTGAATCACATGACAAATCACAACATAAATGCTTATGAAAAATATTTTAAGCAAACAGAACTGTTAAAAATTGCTGCCTACTATGTTGCTCGACATAGAAGGTGTAGAAACTCATGATGATTTATTGAGAATGTCCCATATCTTCAGACAACTCTCTACATAAAATCTAGGAGAAAAACTGTAAACAAACACTACGGATCTTTGGGCTGTTGTTAAACAATGAGGATCAGTTGTCTGCCAAATTCTGCTTTTAAAATAATCCTAGCTACATTAAATGGAGTTACATTCTTTTTAGACTAGAATCATAGACTATCTCAAGTTGTAAGGGACCCTTAAGGATCATCGAGTCCAACTCTCTGCTCCTCGCAGGACTACCTAAACCTAAACTATATGACTAAGAGCATCGTCCAGATGCTCCTTGAACTCTGACAGGCTTGGTGCTGTGACCACTTCCCTGGGGAGCCTGTTCCAGTGACCAACCACCCTCTCAGTGAAGAGCCTTTTCCTAACGTCCAATCTGAACTTCCCCTGACGCAGCTTCATTCCATTTCCTCGTGTCCTATCGCTGGTCACCAGAGAGAGGAGATCAGCACCTACCCCTCCGCTGTCCCCCTTGAGGAAGCTGCAGACTGCAATGAGATCACTCCTCAGCGATGAGGTCACCCCTCAGTCTTCTCTTCTCCAAGCTGAACAAACCAAGTGACCTCAGCCGCTCCTCGTAAGTCTTGCCCTCAAGGCCTTTCACCGTCTTGGTTACCCTCCTCCGGACACACTTTATAGTTTGATGTCCTTCTTATATTGAGGCGCCCCAAACTGCACACAGTACTCGAGGTGGGGCCGCACCAGTGCAGTGTAGAGTGGGACAATCACCTCCCTTGACCAGCTAGCTATGCTGTGCTTGATGCACCCCAGGACACGGCTGGTCCTTTTGCCTGCCACGGCACACTGTTGACTCATTCAACTTGCCATCAACCCAAACCCCCAGATCTCTTTCCGCAGTGTTGCTCTCCAGCCTCTCGTCCCCCAGTTTGTACATATAACCAGGGTTACCCTGTCCCAGGTGGAGAATCCTGCACTTGCTCTTGTTAAATTTCATACGGTTGGCGATTGCCTAGCTCTCTAGTCTATCCAGATCTCTCTGTAAGGCCTCTCTACCCTCAAGGGAGTCCACAGCTCCTCCTAGTTTAGTATCATTGGCAAACTTAATGTACGTTTGACTCCTGCGTCCAGGTCATTTATAAAAACATTGAAGAGCACTGGCCCTAAAATTGAGCCCTGGGGAACCCCACTGGTGACTGGCTGCCAACCTGATGTAACCCCATTTACTAAAACTCTTTGAGCCTGACCTGTCAGCCAATTGCTCACACAACGTGTTACGGACTTGTCTAGCTGTGTGCTGGACATTTTGTCCAGAAGGATACTGAGAGAGACAGTATCAAAAGCTTTCCTAAAAATCAAAAAAACCCACATCTACTGCCTTCCCTTGGTCAACTAGATGGGTGACCTTAGCATAAAAGGAAATTAAGTTGCTTAAGCAGGACTTTCCCCTCGTGAACCTGTGCCGGCTATGATCAATGACTGCATTGTCTCTCAAGTGTTTTTCAATAGCTCCCAGGATAACCTTCTCCATAATTTTACCGGGCACTGAAGTGAGACTGACAGGCCTGTAATTACCAGGGCCTTCCTTCTTACCCTTCTTGAAAAATGGGACAACATTTGCCAGCTTCCAGTCGACTGGGACCTCTCCAGACTCCCAAGACCATTGAAAAATAATGGAGAAAGGTCCCGCAAAAACATCAGCCAGCTATGTGGAACTAATAGCAGAATCCAGGCCCTGACAACATTTTGGATGTACTTGCATCAGTATTGTTTGACAACAAGGAACATATTGCCACATTTCCACTTATCTGTAGAAGTGTAAAATCTACACAAAAACAACACCGTTCCACATTTCCACAAATTTCACTTAGAAAGACCTTGCATAAGAGATCTGACAGATGAGGTTTGGTGAATCCAGCTACAGTGATTTAAAAAATATTGCCACCTCTCCTTTCTATTGTATTTTTCTTCTGGAGTTGCTCTGGTTGTTCCCTCCTCTTTTAGGTCTGAAAAAACACAACAGATGGCTCAACCACTTGCACTCACAACCCAACACAAAAGTTTAAACTACTGTGGAGTTACCAACTGCAGCGATTAAGGTGGCAAACACATTTGCTTCTGTTGCCTCTTTGCCAGAGGAACAGAGCAGAACATCCTACACTTGCAGCTTTTTGCTTCAGTGGACGTGTTTCAGAGCACCAAAGGTGCCCACACTTACTCGACAGAACAGCGTTTGTTAATGATGTACTAATTTAACAAATGGCCGCTGGTCCTTGCTGAGAGATTAGCTGCAGCTCTTCCTGAATTGATGTGAATGGTATGCAGCACTCTGCACTTGACGAGTAAGCTGGTCTGTGAATGAAATCCCCTGCCACTACGAAACTAAACCATAAGCTTGGCAGTTAATGAAGTGGGCTGTAAGTGGGTCAAAGCAGGCCAAAGGCTGCCTGACGAGAAACACATCTGCCCATTTAAGCAGATGGAAGAGAAAATGCAGTTACTGTCCTTATGCATTCTAGACCCCTAGAATTGGTACAGTTCTTTCAGCTCCACTATTTTTTAGTTCTCTTCTTCAAAACATAGCCAGAACTACTGGGTATTAACTTGAAGTGAAGATAGTTAGCAATAGACTAGTTCTGATCAGCTTAAAGCTTTATTCTCACACACGACATTTACTTTAATTCAGAGACTTGAAAAAGAAGTTAAAAGCACTTATTCCACTCTTCCAACAGATGTTTTACTGTATGACAACAAGTTATTAAAATGAGGCTCTAAAAAAGGTTGCCTGATGCTGGGAAACGGTTACTATTTTAATACTCCTGTTGATAATATGTCAACAGAAGCTGAGTTTTTAAGCAAGTAAAACAGACAGCCAAAAAAAAAATTTCTTCTGAACGGTAAAAATTATGCTTTGTTTATTCCACTTATCAGACCAGTGATTTTGCTAGCAGTTTGGATGTTGTGAACTTAAATACACTAAACATGGGGGTTTTGGTGGGGGTTTTTTTTGGGGTGGGGGGGCACGAGGAGTGTGTGTGTGTGTGTGTTTTGTTCTGTGCTCACATGCCATTGCTCCAAAGAAAATCATGTAGCTGGAAGAAAATGTGTGCTATATAGAATTTTTGTTTCTTGGAAAAATATATTCCTTATTTACTGAGGTGTACAGAAATTGTCATTTAAGAACTATAGCACTGTTACTCTTGCCCTCAGCTATCGCCATATATTCTTTTTGAACAGAAGATAACAAGGTGTACAGCTGAAATAAAAGGAGATTGGGGTTCTGCATTTGGAAATTTAGCTGGATTCTGTAAATCCTTCCTCCCTAATTCAACCGTCAGAATAGTATGTTTTCCATAGTCACAGCTACTCCACAGTAATCAGGTTCCTACAAGAATCCAGAATTCTGAACAGTCATTGAGACACAAGGTCTTTATTCTTCATCCACAAGATCACTGAACAAGTAATTCCTCTAATACTAAAATATTTATTTTTCTAAGAAACGCTTTGCCTTCTACCTGGTCTAAACATAAACTACTACTAAGTAATAGCAGGATTTGTAGATGAAGATGGCAAACACGGAAGCTGAAAAGAACCAAAATCTCAGGTCTTTGTCCTATAAAAGTGCATAAACTATCAGGAGAATCCAAGTATTTTCAAATGTCTGAAACAAAAGGATTGGGTTTTAATTATGGACAAGGAAGTCAAGTCTGGCTTACACCTAGCTGCACTAAGAAGGAAAGAATTTCCAAAGAAATCAGGACACAGAAACAAGAGTAATATATACAACATTTTTAGAACTGATCTTGTGACCCTATGAGTCCCTAAAAGTTGATAAAAGCTAGGAAGGATAACAGTTTTGGACAAAGGATTCTAACTTTGTAATTTTTGTATTAATAGTATGTCAAGTGTGGCCTTCCTGAAGAGGATGAGCAGTCGATACTTCCTTATGATGTACGATTTAAAAAATTCTTATTTCTCCAAGCATGGAATAGATAACTAGAGTTTAGCAGTCATTTTATACTGCAAGCTTATAAAAATATATAGTTTTAGAGGCGTTCTTATAGACATTTACTCCTCCAGCCTTCACCATATAACTACAATATTATGGGCAGAATATCTGCTGCTAATTCTAAAATGTTTTGGCTCCCACCCACTAAGCAGCCCTCAAGAACACATTTTATTAAGTCAGCAAAATCAAAATACACTAGCGTGCAGGAGTGACAGAGTATGAAATAAAATATTAAATTCAGGTCTTTACTCCTGAGAATACCCTGACATAGTTTAACTAATACACTGACTGTCAAATCAGCTACCTAGTTTGCATACCTAACACCTGTTAAGATAAGGGAAACCTGTACCCCACAGGAGATGAAAAAGACCCAGGGCTTGCTTTGAGAACGGAACAGATTACTAGCACTGAGGGGCCTCCATGACTTCACAGCAGCAGACCCACAGTGCGCCATCTGCTCAGATGCAAATTGACAATGGCAAGTGATCCTCGTTAACAACAGCCCCGGAAGATCCGTTACAGCCAATGAACAAACTGTAAAAAGCAAGAGCTAATGCACTGCTAAGATTTTTCAGAGTTGTGAAACAAAATATGCAGGTACCCCGATATATACGTAGCCTGATATTTCACAACAGCCTTTTCTTTTTTGCTTAGTGCCACTAATCCCTACGCAAGGCACAGGTATTCTCCCAAGTCCATACTGCTATTGTGAAGAGAAAGAAATCGTTAATAATATATACAGGAAAGCTTACTATTAACATCTGAAATAAGCACTTACCAGGAATGAACACATCGCAGTATTACAAAAACAGGACTTACCTGTAGTACCCCATGATGCATACCTGGTTAGCTTTATTGTTTTCCTGAATTCATTAGTAATTGGAGCTTTGTAGCCTCCTTTCCTCAATAAGGAATCTATGGTTTGAATGTGGTCCCATCCTGTTGAATTTACAGTAGTAAAAATTAGTGAGAAATATAGCAATAAGATGTTGCAAAAAATACAGTACAGTATGTAGTGCTATTGATAATGAAAGTGCTCTGCTGAAGTTCTGTGTAAAACATAGAACATTCTTCCCTACTTAAGAGCAGTTGAAGGAAATAGGACGTATAGGATTTCTTTACACACAAAGTTCGCTCTACAAACAACAGACATTTTTATCTCCTAGTTGAAATATTTTAAAAGTGGACCCACTATATCCAGGTGTCCTAGATTGGGGCTGAGCTACAAAATTAAACTTTTCTGAAACGTTCAGGTATGATCATGTATCACAATCACTTTACATGTTATAAATGGCTATGACAGTATGAAAAGTTAAATTTCTGTATAAAAAAATTAAAAGAATTATTAGTTGAACATGTGCAGAGAACTTCAGAGATTAGATATCTTCATAAATATCACAGCTTTACAGTGGTATGTCTAATTTCAGAACTACTACATTATAGGTGTCTGGGTAATAAAAGCGATGGATTAAAAATACAGATTCATTACTATTCTCAATAAAATCTTCAAGCTATTCAACACTCCTATTTACTGATTTAAAAAAGCCTGATATTTTAAGTAGCTGTTAGACATGTTATTTCCAAAAGATGCAATTAGATCAGTCACATTATTACATTTTAAAAAAAAAAAAAAAAAAAAAGGGTAGTTTGGGTCTCTCAAAAAATACAAATGGGTAGTTTTGGGTACTTTCAAGAGTCAGATTGCAATGCATGGTCTACTAAAACTATTTAGAAATTTAAACACCCCCACCCCCCAATTCCTGAATTTAGAAAAAGCTTGTTAAGTGATCACCAAAGGTCTCGACAAAAAAAACACTTCTCCAACTAGCCAACCTTATATTACAAAAGCAAAAAAATTGTCTTGGAAAGCCTCTAACTTTTAAGTGACTACTTGGAAACAGAATTATCAATTAAAGATGATCCTCAGTAAAGGTTTCATCCTATTCCTTAGCAGAGCAACTCAAATATAAAAATGCAAAAAAAAAAAAAAAAAGCAGCCATGCAAAATGTAAAAGGTTGAGACACACTGTCAAGCTTGGGAAAAAAACCAAACCCATAGTGAGTAGTCACAGTCAGCTGCTTAGTCCAAAAGATTACTGTTCAACAAAATCTGCTACAGTTTTTTTAATTCACAAACTTAGGTCTGTGCCTCTATTAAAAGGGACTTCAACATTATTTTGGACTTTCACATTGAAGTAATTCACTTCCATCCATCAAAAAACCCAGGAAGCCAGTGTTTATAAAAGGAATTAAGTACTAGCAGAAAATACCCAACTGAAAAAAGGAAAACTTGATCATTGCAAATTTAGGAATAAATCAGCTGTCAAGAGAATTGACCAGACATCCCATCACTTAACAGAGTTTTTGCATGTCACTAATATCACAGCATAACAACTATACGAAAATTGGCAGCTTTTAACAACTGTAAAGCTGGTTGACAGCACTGTACCACCCCTCCATATTTTATTTTCCTACAGCTACGCTGCATTTATGACTTGTTTAAAAAACAGCTACAGTTTACTGAATCCCTATAAGGGGACGGATACAGGCATGTAATTGGCATTTTATATAAGAGTCTTCTTACAATTAAATATTGCTCCATCATCTGACATCAGTGCAAGGTCAAATATTGCATTTTAGATTTGTATGTATGTTTAAATTCTTCACCAGATCATATGAAATAAAGTGCAACAATGACCTTGCTCCTTTGCAACCTCCGGTAAGTAGGTGGCGGTGCGTTTTGATCCTTTTTCATTGATGAATTCTATTCTAATGCCATGTACACCCACCTGCAAGAAATTGGCAGCTTTATTAGTGCATTAAAAGAAAAAAAGATACAAGAGATTTCTAACATGATAAAACCCAAAATGTGAACCTTTCAGTGGTTAATACCATTTGGCAAAGAGTTTCAAGAGGTGGTACTGAAGTGAATGTAATCTTTTTGAAAGGTGTTCACCTTGTAGCCTTGCAAGGTCAGTAGCAGCACAAATATGGACCTCGGCTCCCCACCACGGAGCTTCATTTCTGGCCTGAAGGAAAGCCAGCCGAGATGCAAAAGTCATTCTGCCTCTGGGTTTACTGTCTTCCTCTGACACTGTCAGCAATGTTGTTGCTGATAAAATCACCTGGTCGCCAGGTATAATCTGCAGGCAACCAAACAGCTGGCAAATCTAACGATGCTTCAATTAAGAGCATTGATTTTGTTCAAAGTAACAACTGAACAGTGAAAGATTTGTCACACTACGAACTCGAGCCTGGAGCCTTCAAAATTTCTGCTGATGTATGATGAGGAAAAGGAGATATTCCAAAGCATTCAGCTTCAAACTCCTATTTCCATGCTACTAAGTACTCTAATATGACAAAATGCCAGTATGGAAACCAAAATTACTAATACCAAGGAGTTAGACGTATATAAAGTTGAACTGCCCCCAAAAAAAAAAAAAAAAAAAAAAAAAAAAGGCTAGGCACCTTTCCAGGGCATTGTTTAAGCACCCCTGTTTTCAAGGTACAATAAATCTGTTGAGAGTACCTGCACTTGGATCAGGCATGCCATAAAAGATATTCCATTGCCAGTAAGTTTTCAGTTGCTTTTGAGTTCTGTGCGTAAACACAAAGCATTAGTAGATGGACATTTTTATTTTCATGCCCAGATAACTAAGATGTTATTTCCATTTAAATCCAAAGTTCCCAACATTGTATGTAGAAATGAATAGTTTATGTTTGAAAGAGTATCATGTTGTTTGGTATGGCACTTCTTTTCGGACACAAAATTAATCGAAAAATGCTGTAACAGTTTTTCCAGTGACAACCTATTTTACTGTAACTGCAAGACAGTCAAAAACAAATAAGGAATATTTACAAAGCTCTACCGCTTGTTCAATTAACATATTTGCTTATATTAAGACTTTATTTTTTAATCTTTATATATGATATAAGCATTGGGAAACGGGAGGAAGAGTCTCTTGTGGCTGGCCATGGCCTCAACAATTTTTCCCCATGAACATAACATTTCTTAAATAGGAAAAATTACTTTGAGACTAATGAATTTAATTCACTGCAAATTTTAATGTGATACTTCATTACCAAACACTCCTAAACCTAACTTTCATAACATGGATATAGAATCACTAGAGAGATCAAATCTGTATACTCGGATGATGTAATTATGAACCCAAAGGACCTGAAAGTAAAATGAAACAGTGTTAGAAGCTGAAATGAGCCTACCGAGTTTATTCCAAGAACAGAGTAAGTTTTTGCAGCTGGTGATTTTGTAACTGTCGATATTCAATTGTCTAAGCACTAAGATCAAGTATTTTCATTTTTTGCACACCTTCAAATCCTGCAGAATATTAGATTCTAAATTCTACACAACTGTTTTGCATAATAGTGATCATGTAGTATTAATGAGAAACTAACCAGAAGCACTAGTGATGTATTAAATATGATGCAACATTCAAGCAGTAGGTAATTGCATTGCACTGGATGTTTCCCATTAACCATTTTAATGGGCTTTTAGGCACATGTCTGTAGAAGAAAAAGATGTAGAGCAAAATGAATAAGTGAACACAACTGCACCCACAATTCCTCTGGTTGGGAAAATTTCATAGCATTCTGTGAAGCATGAATTCCAGCTGCGTAGCTAAGCAGTACTCTTAGTCCAGTACAAATGGCTTTTCATTGTTTAGCTCCAGTTAATCAAAAACAGGCCTGAGTTAAATAAATGGAAGCCACACACAAGCAAAATAAGAATGATCCACACTAAGATGGGCATGGGCACAGTTAGGCATTTATTTTGACTTCCTCAGGAGACCAATGTTCCTGCATTGATGAAAACTTCTGCGAAATTTCCCAAAATATTCCTCTCTAAGATGGGAGGTAAGGGGTACGTACATGTTTGGAAGGCATTAACTGGACTGTAACTGGCTTGCCTACCAGGCTCAGCACAGAACTTTACACAAAGCCTATGGCATGCTTCTCAAACTAAAAATACTGATAGACTACAGGCACGTTTTTGTAGAATAACAACATCTGTCTGTGCAGTTCAGAAAAACAATCAATCTTCTTCTGCAGATGGAGTTTAAGTTCTGTCTTGTCTACTACCATTTATTAGGGAAATGGCTACATACAGGTATCCTTCTGAGCTGCAAAAAGACGACACAATTGCCCTATCAGCCTCCCAAATGAATAGGAGTCTATTTAGGCTGTTACTATTGGGAGAGGAAAGGCAACAATCTAATCTCCTCCAATGGAAATAGTTCTTATAGGGGTTTAGAACATGAAATACTGTATACTATGTATCCAATACTTGTGGATATAAACTTTTTGGCCCACTGTGTAAGTGGCCAGAGGCTACCTAAAACTAGGTCCAGTGACAATATTAATTAAAAAATACAGACCTTTCAGTAAAGCTAAGGATTGCATTAAACTACATTTTTTATTTTACTTCTGAAGTGACCTCAACAGAACTTCAGACTTTGTTGTGTATTTATACACATTCATACTCATTTATAAGCATTCTTTTTTTAATGAATCTTTTGTTTACATACACCCCAGGATGGGGGAAAACACACACACACCCCATTTATTGTTTTGCCAAGCGCTTCTGGCACTTGCTAGATTATTGCCTGTAATCCCTCTCTCTCTGTATCTATCTCAGATGGGCTAAGAAAAAATTGTTCCAAAACCCACCCCAAACCCGAAGTTCAAGCAACTCTCATGTTCGACTGTTCTGACTCAAAGTTCCAAACCAGTTTACAAATCCATTCTTCTTGTACTGACGCTCCAACCATACTGAGAGGAAGAAATAGCATTATTTTTGTTAGACTACCAACATGGAATTTGTATAACGATCTAAAACATCAAGCCTTGTTGAAATTTAAGCTTCTAGTCCACCGTGGAGTAAATTATCATCAAATAATCATTCTGTTCAGTTTGTATCTACTACACTGAAATTTGCATGCAATTAGCACTAATTAGTTTAAGATTAATTAATTGTAAACATTTTTTCAGAAAGACATTAAAGCAGGTAACAAAGAACCTGTTACAAAGAACCCACATGTAACACCCCAGAGCTGGAGTAGTGCAACGCCTCCTTGGTGTTAGAAACAAGTGTCTGCCTGTAAGTTCACTCACTGTTTGCTGTTCTCCTCCACTCAGGACTAGAAACACGGCTCGATGTACGCTCCTTACTGCCAGCACGCCAGTTCAACTGCGAGCAACTCTGCCTGCCTGCCTCTCAGCTCTATCCGTACCAGCATTCACGTAGCCACATGATGAACCAGATCAGGCCGTTCGGGGTTATGACTAATCCTTCTACTGACTTACGGTTTGTCAGCTCAATCTTTGAACAGCAGCAAGCTGTAAACATTGTCAAACAAAAAAGCTGGCCTTTAACTTGCACAGTATTCCTTATGATACCACATAACATAGTAACTTTCCCCTTTATTTACCTAACTAGTACTATGGAAATAGCTGTATACAAACTTGTCTGGAAATGGAACGCTTCAGGTTAAGCAACTATTGCTACTTATTAGAAGCTGACCCCACTTTTTATTAGCTGAATGCTACAGCTTTTTAGCCCCACGTTTGTAGCAAATATGCTGGCTTCTTTCTGATCATCTTTAGTAGGGCTTAAATATTACATTCCGATTTAACAACAGAGGCAAAAGACTACTCAGGAGATACGCTCTCTGCTTCATGACAAGCATTCTTTTTTTAATGAATCATTTATTTACCTACATGGAATCACTGAATATCATCCAAAGAGAATAAAATATTGAGATCAAGACTCCTTCTTCTCTGTTCTAAGGAAGATAAGCTGCAAAGTTGCTGGTGCCGCTGCACTTGCAGGAAGGAAAGAATTTCCACAACTCTTAAATGTACTAACTTTGTCAACAATGAAAAGCCACCTTTCAGTCAACATTATTGGCTACAACTATTTAAGCTAATATTTAAACCAGTGTACACAGGCTAAAGGCCTTTTGTATCAACACAGCAAGCATGTACAATTCTGCAGATTTTACTTTACTGAAGAACAGCAACTTCAGGGCAAAGATCTCTTTCAAGGTATTTTAAGGAAGAGACGCTGGTCAATTCTAGTTATTTATTACCCTGTTGGAATTACAATAATGTTTTCCAAAAAGTTTCTTATTATAATTACATACAATCATAATGTTTTATGACGTTTTAATAAAAAAATGGGGAGAGGGTCTGAATTAGCAAGACAGGCTTTACCTTCTAGCAAAACCCCCCACAGATTCTTAATTAAATTAATGAGAAAATAAATTTAAAAGGTGTTCATTTGCTGTAACATGACATAGAGAGGGAATGAGTAGAGGCACTTTGCTTTTCTCTTCTGTATTTCTAGGGAAAAAAAGCATGCAGGGGATACATTAAATCATTCGCCATTGTAATGTTCCTTGCAGCCATACCCTCTCAAGGGGGCAAAGCCTGTAGCACCAAAGCTGGAATTGGAAAACCTACAACATGCTCACACCTTATATATGCCACTTCTGGGATCTGAATCCACTCACAGGACCTTCTGAGTGTAGGCTTATTTGCTCAAATTGCAGACTTAAAAGCGTCACAAACCAAACAGAAGTTCTTTCTAAAGGACGCAAAGCCATGATACTTCACAGCAATCTATTCACACTCTTCTACTTTCCTTCTTTTGGGGTGCTGCTAACTACATACACAGTTCCCAGCGCAACATGAGATATAAGTTATCTGCATTAAGAATCAACAGCAAAATTGGAGGCATCCTGAGGCAGGAATTCAAATTTGTGCAGGAAAGAAAAGACTTGGTAGAATGACAGATCAAAAAGATAAGCTCAAGGAGAATGGAAATATGGATAAAGCTGAGTTTATGTGGGGAAGGAACGACTGCTGTCAATATCAGTGTTTAAAAATAATTGGCCTTTATGACTTGTCTCCCGAGTAGTCCTTTGATATCCGATTTTTAACGAAAGAGCAGTACTATCAAAAAAACCCCACATATCTTAAGGGTTTCTCATGTTGCCCATTTCTTTGAGACAGAAAGGCTGTGAAACTCCACCCCAGCAGCAACTGGACCACAGCAATAACTCATGGGTTCCATCTAGCAGGAATGAAGAAAGAGTTCATACGCTCCCAGTGTTCATTTCAAAGCCCTACATCTGTTCAACTACTAAAGTGCACTGCAACTCATATAAAGTCACATGCAAGTAAGAATGCTAAATTAATTTTAGGAAGCATCCTCATGAATCATGGCATTGAAGTGGTCCTTCAAAGGTCTGCACTTTCTCCTAGTTACTTTTATAAAAGGTGAAAATGGCAGCAATTTGAAAAAATCATATGGGAGCTAATAGCAGTCAATTCATGCCTATCTCCTGTTTACTTTGTTGAAGTTTCTGCTGCAAGAGGATCTCACATTGCTTTTTACAACTGAAATATCAATTTATTCAGTTTGGGAAGATAATTCACTTATCAGAGAAAAGAAGATCTATCACTCTGCTTCAGGATATAGGAGACACTCCTGAGCCATGTCTTCAAATGATTTTGTCTCTAAGCCACCGGAGCACTGTGAGTTGTCTGAATTGGCAATTTTGAAATATTGTGACCTCTGTCAGCAAACTGCTGAATTGGCTCCCACAAGATCATCAGTAGCATACCTACAGAAGTAAGGTCTCCTAACCAGGCTGACGTTTTTCAGGATGATCTGGAAATTAGCATTATACGAGATGAAAGATGCAGAATCTCTCTTCACGTCATACTCTAGACATCCTGAAATGTCTTTTTGCCATTAATATTGCACAACTGCAGCTCCCTTAAAAGAAATATGGATGACATAAGCTATCTCACTGACAGGGGCACAAACAGCAGTGAATCATTCTTTTAAGGACTAACAATTACAAATTTTATCTTTCTGATATTTATACACCCCCCCGCCCCTTTTGCATGGAAAGCTTATGGATCATCCACAACTATGATACAATCACTTGAGAAGCAAGTTTAACTTGGAAGAAAAAAGAAAAAACCCCAACCATATCATGGAACCTACTTTGTGACCATTTCTCAGAACTCCTAGGAATTTGCTACAGGTTTCAAAAACCTATCATTAAAAAACCTTAAATGAAATAGGAGAGAGCAACTAAGCAAATGGATAACACAAGACCTGTTATATTTTTGACCCCTCCATTCTTCCCTCCTACGTCAGGGCTTTCCAATAAGAAAAGTCGTGAGAATCCATAAAATCAGTCAGAACTCAGCAAGACTAAAGTTCGGCATTAAGCTTGTTTACAATGTTGTTAAAGTCTCAAGGATTCTGCAACAAGATATAGAAAGGGCATAGAAAATAAAAGCCTCCTTTGTTTCATACAAGTATTAAAGTTATGAATCAGAAGTCTCCCAAGGAACAAAGTTAAAACCAGTCTTTCCAAGGGAGAGTGGATTTTTCAACTCAGGCTTTGGTTTCAGCTTCTCTTTAAGGATGAATATTTTGGTCATCTTAGAAGTTTATTATTGAGAAAATAATCCAGCTTCTAACAATATTTATAGACTACCACATGGAAAGAGCTAAATGCTATTTCATTATGCACTTCACACTTCTAAAGAGACATTTTCTGAGTGTATTCATAGCCTGATTTTTAATAAATTATAATAAATGAAATTAAATTGAAAACATCACAATGGTTACTACCAGAAGTCAACCTAGTAAAGCAGAAAAATTCTACCAGTTTTGACTTCTAGCTTGGTTTAGTATTAAAAGTCACTCCAGTTTTGACTACTTGAAAACATTGTTTAAAGTACTCTAACGGCTCAGTGACAAGACAAACTACTTCTCTGAAAAAAGCTTCTTGTTGAGAATGCACACACAGTTTCAGCTAAGACTTAATTTTGGTCTGACATTACATAAAAAATGAATAATTCTGATTATGGTGACAATGCTGATAAACCCCAAAGGAAACTTACATTAATCTCATTCAGAATTACATATCAGAAGGTAAGAAGCCCCTGTCATTATGAGTTGAACAGGAAATGCATTTTTATTAGACTTTCAGCTACTGTAAAATTGATAATGCTGAGGTTGCTGCTGGATACCATCATTCTGATACACTAGGGCCTCTTACCATTTCAACAACAAATGAAATTTCTATTCAACATACATTTGTTATGTGTGAATACAATAGAAAGCCTCTTTTTCTCTTAAGAAATCCTAATATTTAGTAGCGCTGAGTCATTATTAAAAGGAAATACTGTAACTTGTGTGGTGTCTCTGGCATTACAACATTGTCTGCTCTCATATATGACAATTTCAAAATTTTTTTTATGTCCACTCAAATACAGACTCAGAGAGCAACACAACAGTCATACTGACTGAGAAGCTCATCTTAAGTCCAGTAACTTGTTTTTTCCAAGTATCTAATACCAAATAATTTGAGAAAAAGCAGAAGAATACAGAATAACACTTCCTTCAGTATACATTCCCAGAAATAATTCTAAAAGCAGCATTTGCTTCTTAATCTCTTTCATGCTTCTGTTCCAAGAAAATGCATGCAGGTTTCCTGGAACCTAACGATTAAAATAGATTCAGCTCCATGCATAAGTAGCAAAGAAAAACAAGAGCAATGATTTACTTGGCCTTATTGTACAAGGGCTTTGTAGGGTCTGTGCAGGCCACTTGCTCTGAAAGCAAAGAAAGTTTTGGGAAAGATAAATGGCTCACTCCTACAAACTAAGGCAGCTTGTTTTGGGATTGCGATTTTTTGCAGTGCTTGTTTCCAGAAGCATACATCAGACTATTAACTTTCATACTGGAACATCCTCTTTCCAGAATCAATGGACTGATCTACCATGTTTCTGTAGTTAGCTATGCTGCAAAAGAGGTCTCAGGACACCATCACTCAGACAATACCTTGCTTGATGGAGTCTTAGACATAAATACAGCTGTGCAGACCACTCTTTCTTTGAGTGCCTAAGTGGGCAAGAATACAACTTTATTCCTTTTTCATGGCTCAAACTTTTAAGGTGATGACAGTTCTATCAAAAAGGATCTTTTGAATCTATGCACAAAACAACGTGTATAGAGTGCAAACCAGTGACAACTACACTAAATATATGCAGATAATTTAAGTGGTGTGACTTCTGCCATAGATGTTCATAGTATCAAAGGAATTTTTGTAAAAGGTATCTGACATCCTTACCTCCCAGTCCATGTAGTCACATACATCTTCAAAGTTAGTGAGTAGAGACACTGAGCAGAAAAGCCGTGGCAGCTCATCCCTCGTCATTGGGGGGAAACGACTATCTTTAAGGGCACTGTTGAAGACAAAACAGAATTTCAAAGGATTTTTTTGTTTGGTTTTGTTGGGGATTTTTTTTGTTTTTTAAGTTCAAGGATCTAATGAATCAACTGGAAAGTATAAAGGACAAAAAAAATCCTGATGAAATGATGACCAGTTTGATAATCCAGTTGCCAGTGTAACACACTGACCAACATTCCCAACTTTTTCCTTAGACATTTCAGTTCTTGGCTGACCAGTCAGGTGGTGTTCTGAGGGTCATTCCTTCCCCAGCTGATTTTGCTACTGTGACAATCTTATTAATGAAGCAGCAGAAAGTGTTTGGAAAAAGTTACAAAAGCAATAGCTCTTCTATTTGCAATTTAGTAAACCCCTTTCAAAAAGGATTCAACTATACAACATAAAGTAGAGGGGGAAACTCTATAGACTGCAATAATCAAACACGTAATGCAGTTATCAAACTGTAGAACTTAATTAATCAGTGAAAAAAAATCCAAACAAGCAGAATATTCAAAAAAGAATAATATTCATGCTTACTGGCAAAGGTGAATATAAAAAGGTAAAAACATCTAAGGGCTCTACAGAACTAAACCTACAGGACTTGAAAATGTTCTGCAAAGCAGACGTAATGATTAGTAACAGGGAAGCTTGCAAACAACTAAGCTAATTCTCAGGCTAACGTACCATTCTATAGACAAACGTACACCTAATGGGGTAAAATTCAATACAGAGAGGAGCTATCTGTGCACAGTCCAGCACGCTTTGAAAAACAAAGCGGTTAACAGACAGCAAGTAGTACCATGAGTAAGAACATTTGTAAAAACCTACTTGCATAAGTTTGGTTAAGAACCAGGTAAATTGGAAAAGGGGAGGTTAAAGTGAGTATGGTATCTCATAATTTTTTATTCTCTTAAGGTTTGAAATATAACACGTATGAATACAAACATGCTCATCTCCAACAAAAACAGTGATCTGCTAACTGAGCTTTTTGATGAGTAAAGAGAACTTAAGATTAAGAGACTTCCTAAAGTACTACCAAGTTCTTCATGTGTCTCATTGTTTTGTTTAACAATTAGATCATTCTTATTCATTTTACTTGGCATACAGCCAGTGGTTGCCATTAGCTGATATAATTACAGCCATGGCCATGGTGTTTACAATATGGCTGAAGTCTCTGCATCAGATACCACCATTTTATATAAAGAGTAGTATAACTTTATTAAAGCAGACCAAATAAGGACGCAGAAGCAAAAAAACGTAAAGTTTAGCTAAAGGAAATCATCCTATGTATAACCAGAAATAGCTTCCCATCATGAATTAATACCATACACCGAAGAGTTAAAATAGAACCTTTATTTTTCTGTGGCAGGGGGAAGGCAGGCTTTTTTCCCCAGATATGCTACAATTACAAAAAAGAACATAATATTGGAATTTAGACTAGAAGCCCTTCTCCAAGCTTTGGTATTTTTACATTACAAAATAGGTCAGAAATTTAGATTTTCGTTATGAAGACAAATTCATTATATAATTAAATAACAGTTAGCAGGCCTACGCTACTCATTATTTAGGAGTAATTCTAGGCAACCCCAGGTAAAGTTGCCATAGATGGGAGAAATGATGTTGGGACCATAAGTAACTAGCCAAGATAAATCTTATGACATTTATGTAGGATGGACAGGCCTACATAGACCTGTGAAGAACCAGGAACACTAACAAGATTTAAAGCATAATGCCTGTGATATTTAACTAATGCTTTCACTGAAGATGTATCAAAAGATGGTATTCTCCAGGATTTTGTTGACGGGATTTGCAAAGCTAGCTTTGTAACTGCTGGGAACCAGGCAGAGTTACCGTCCTCCGTTGCCTGGTGTTTCAGAGCAACATCAGAGATCAACTCACATAGCCACAGCATAAGATCAACATATGAAAATACGAACAGCTAATTCAGCCTTCATATCCCTCCACATAGGGGAAAAAAAAAATTTTATATAGATATAGATAGATATAGATATATATGTATGTAAAGGGAGGATACTCTGAACACAGGGACAGCTCAAAGCAGAAGTCCATCCAGCCTAGTACTAATAACCAACAGCAGTTAGCAAAATGAATGAATATAAGAACACGGTAAATATCCAGGGGTACTTTCCTGGAATATTCTCCAGGAATCCAGCTGCTTATAGCTTAGGTATTTTGAGCCAGAGATGGCATCTCTGCACTTAAAAGCTCTTCACAGGTTTATTTAATAAGCGCATGAATACACACTTCTAATATTTTACCCCACCTTTTACTAAAAACTCAAAAATTATGTCCAGAAACTCCAATCCTCTTAAAATCCATTGCTACTACAAGTTTGTTTATATGCAAATTTCTCATTTCCCTGAGATATGCTGTACCTCTATCATATAACCAATCTATTTGAATACACTACTGAAAAGCACCCAGAGATACAAGAATTATTTCATTAACAAACAACAAATTCAGTTATCTGCCAATACTTGTTTAAACCTGTTTTTCACAATTTATGAAGCAATCTTATCACGCAAAACATTTCCCATATTGTAAGAATTTACAGCCTTCACAAAACTTTTTTTTTTGCACAACTTGAAACTAGGAGTTTACCTAACTTTCAATTCCCCTTCTTAAAGCTGCCAAAACGCACTTGTGAATTTCAACTTTTTGAGGCAAAGGTTGTCTACTATGGGTGTAAGCCTGATCCCAATAATGTTAGCAGAAAAAGTCTCAGGCAAATTCCCACTCACTGAAGATCTGCTGCACTGGCATTACTAGATGAGAAACCACCCTTAATTTAACATACTTTAAGTTGTACAGAAACAAACATCATACAATGCACACGTAAGCCACGTCTCAGCTAGCCTGCTCAAATGCCGAGATGATAATTTGAAAGAAGATGGGTGAATCATGACAAATTTGAATATTGATAAAAAGCTGAGATACGAAACCTTCACATGAACACAGTGGAAGCAGAAAGGCACACAAAGGCACAAAAGCCTCAAGCATGTACAGCAAACAAAGTAGTTCAGTTTTAGTGAAAGCAGAGCAACGCAGTAAACATTGCATACTTATTAGCAAACTTAGCTGGCTAATTCCATCATTCAATAATATGACACCGGCACAAATACCGTGCTTCCATGTAACTACCTCATGATAACTAAAATATTGTTTATCAAATGATAGTGCCATTTCAACTATACCTAGTTCCTTCAGAACTGCTAGGTGCTATTTTATCTGTACAGCCTGCTGAAAAATTGCTCAACACCTCCGTGACTGTACACATCTGTGCACGTATCCTGTATTAGCACTTATGCTGCTGAAGATAAGTGAGATATCTGGCAGAACAAGATCAGAGATTTGAATAACAGTCTCTGACACCGTTGTGACGGGTCAACACAGAATATTGCTGCTATTCTATTCCTCCTTTCCCCATCTCCAGAACCCATATGACAACTTGTTTTCATCTTTCAAAACAGCTGTGCCTCTGTTGTTACATAAGTAAAACCAAAATCTACCTGGAGAAATTTGTGTTGACAAACAATCAGCAATTGGAACAAAACATACTGAATGGAGATGCCAACAAGAAAGCATTTATTTGTACTGGTTAGCTACACAGGCAATATTCTGTCTGCTAATGCAAAATTTATGAAACTAAAATAGTCCAGCAATTATATCAGGTGCCAGTTTTAGAAGAACTAGCTTAAAACTTAATAACTCTGCCCTAATGAGTTTGATCTAGATGCATCATATACTACTTTAAAAAGGTAAATGTTTCCCAGTTTAAGTGCTGTATTCTACAGTTAGAGCATCAGTTATCTTCTCAATCATTCTTTTATTACTACCATGGCTGAAACGCTAAAGTTCCAGATACCTTTTGAAAGCCTAAGAGCACACCAGCTTTGTATCATCTCTTCACAGATTAACTGTTTTCATTTTTGCATTTTTTAATGCTTGGTTAGCAGGAGACATACGGCATTAGAGATGCTTCCCTTCAGAATTCAATCATTATCCTTAAGCCTAAACTTTATCTCTGTGGGTCGTGAATAAATCACCGTCTACTGACTGTTCTGACGATGTCAGTAAAACAAGTGGATGGTATCCAGTAGAGTTCCTCACGGGCAGCTGTCTGCGTTGTACAAAACCTAAGCTCTCGATGGTTAACAGACTGGCATCACCCTCAGAAACATCAGCACATCTCAACACTTACCAGGGATAAAAAAGCTTGCATGAGCTTTTAATTTTGTTGTTCCTGTTCTGGGAAGAAAGAATATCAGTTTCTAGAGGCAGCAGTTTGGCACTTATCATACACCTCATACATGCTACAAAGATGCATGTATGTAAATTCAGACTTTTGCCTCACTTGTCATGTTAGTATGCCTCTTGGTGACCAACTCAAAGCAAGCATAAAATACAGACAAAATAACGTATGCTTGTTTTCCTCAAAAGCTTCTTACTGGTCTGAGCTCTTCAGAATGAAAAGTCACTATATTGTATAGTTGTATAACTGTGTGTCAGCATTCTTGAGTAGTAGAGGAGACTTTGTTCTGTTTATTTGATGGAAGCATTATTTTTGTAGTATTAGAATGTGATTTTACAATCTCATTCAATGCCATATTTTTCTGTTAATTCTTCTGTTAAAAAGACAAAAGGATTCTTATGGAACAAAATCTGGCATATTAGCTATCAGGTCTAAAAATACTAACTCCACAATTTTTCTGTTAAACTTAGAATTAAGGAAGGGTAAGTGGAAATAATTAGTAAAATAAGTTGGAAAAATTAGGCAGAGTTCAAAACTACTTTTAAAGAAAAAAATACTAATTTTAAAAGCATTTCCTAAACCATCCGTTCTTTATTCCTTAATGCCCAGAAGTAATTTACGTATATTGCTGCTGACTAAATGGAAGTACATGGTAGTGAAGAGTTGAAAAGAAGCAGTGCCAAGCAAGGGGAATGCTAGCTGGCCAATAAAGGGACATTAGTTTTTCCACATGGAGTTCTGCTCCATGTTAGAAGTGAAGCAGGCAAAGTCAAAACTGAATCCTGTTCAAAGAAAACTATTTTTAGACACAAAATGCATGCACACACACGCACAGCCTTTCTAGTTAAATATTTACGCAGTCTTGGGTGTCCTACTAAGATCAAGTAATTGCAAGTCAAGAAAAAAAACAAAACAAAAACTGTTACTCAACTATCAGTTTTTCTTCAGCTGAGCCACGCTATACAAATCTCAGCCTCTCCTCAAATGAAGTTTACTTGGCCATAAGCTCTCCAGAAATGTGTTTCAGTAATTTCATTTTCCATGTACCACTCCTCCTTGTATTTGGGATATAGAAAAGCTTGCAAACACTTTGAAGACACTGAAAATATTTAAAGAAAAGGAAATTGTTCGAAGTATTTTGAGTTACCATGACAAACAGCATGAAGTTTAGCAAAAAATAAAATTAAGGATTATATTCCTTAAGACTACGTCTTGTTTTTGTAAAATACCACCAGAGAAGGTCTCGGAATCATCTGAAATGACAGTATGAGCAGGTGAACCAAAATGCAATACATCATTGTGTTATCCATCTGTAATTTCTGCAGGCTATAAAAATGCTTTAAAAAGTCAGCTTCAGTCTTTAAGAACCTATGGCTCTTAAATGTGATGCAGCAGATGGGTAACTAACAGTAGGACACAAATTGGGGAAATAAGAAATAGCATCGGAGCTACATTACTCAGTTTAGAAGTGCCTGAAAATCTTTATGATTGAATTTAAAGGATCCTTTAAAAAAGTTTGACAGCATATAAGCATCAAAAATAGTAAAGAAGGATTTAGGTGTAGATGAATGGAGGCATTAAATGAATTAAATGCTTAATATTTTATTGTTTGTTATTTAATGACAATTATTAACAATGAAATTTCTCACTAAACCTCTTTTTTGGGGGACAGTTACATCTACAGACCCAAACTGGATAGAGAGCTTAGGCAAAACTGGATACAATTTTGTACGTTACTGGAAATTACTTTGGGGGCTTAAACATGACATAGGGGAAGGAGATGCAAAGGAAACTGTCAAACACTAGGCATGATACAAGTAATACTCACTTTTATAGGAAGTGTAAATGAGGCAGAGACATTAAGTGACTCATGCAATTTAGGAGGCTTGCACAGTGAGTCAGTGACAGAATCAAGAATAGAATCCAAGATTCCCGACTCCTAAAAATCTACTTTGTGTGACAGCCTCTCTTTCACAATCTGCTCAGCCTACCGTGTAAAAACATAGCTCCCAGAGGATTAATCAAAATAGAACTGATAAATTTAATCAAATTAATCCAATTTTAAAAAATTAATTTCCCATTACTTTTTCAATTCACTCTCCTATAGTCAATTTTCTCTTAACCAGTTTCCAATATTGAACACAGCTAAACCAAACCATAATTTTTTGGCATCTAAACAATTCTTCAATATCATCAGTAGAGTTATGAAAAATAGGCTAAAGATGTCATTTTACAAACTATGACCCTATTCTGATAAACAGTACATTGGCACTACTTTTAGATCGTAGGCAAAGGACTTAAATTCTATCTGCTCTGAAAACCCCTTTTCATTTAGCTCAATAAGTATAACCCTGAGATTCTTGATTCTTTCACCGAGTGAAGTATGCTTAGCAGAATTACCTTAGAAAATGCAGTTAAAGAAATGGCCCCATGTCAATAAACTGAGCCCAAAGGGCCTAGATATTGTTCTTCAGTTAATTCAAAACATCCTGAAATTAATGAGTGGCAAACTCACTGGATTTTAGATAACAGCAAAGAGATGACAGCAACAAGAGACACTTGGTGCCAGGGTTTCAGAAAAAAATATGTCAGTATTTATTGTTTTTTCCATTGCTGGGTTACTGATCAGTGAAGTTAGTTAAGATTTTTACTTTTTCATTCAGTAACTTCAATAGGAAGCAATTAAGGAACACTTAAGCAGATCACCAGTATTTTCCTAATGAAAATCAGCTATCATAACTCAGTTTGGCAGAGACCAAAAAAAACCTAGCAGCTTCCAAGTCACGATATGCAATTAATTTTTAAGCCAGAAAAACAGGGCAGAATGTCTCTTCTTCAGAAAGTGAAATTATTATGAATAAAATTCTCCTAGCTTTCAGCATAAGAGATCAGACAGCCTAACACAACCCACATGACAGCCTTCTAACAACTTTAATTTATGACCAGCAGAGTTTTGCCAACTTAAATGGAGATTTCAAGGAGTTACATGCATCATCAAATCACCTGAATGCAAGGAAAAAGAATTTATTTATATTGTCTTTTTTTTTTTTTTTTTTTGGTCAGACTGAAAAAATTTCCAGGAAAGAAAACAACTGTGAATGACGTGTTTTTCCTGAACCCTCCCTTACATTTGGGAGACAGAAAGGGAAAGAACAACATTTATACTTCCTGCACATTATGTTGCTAAGTGGCAGTCACAGGGTAAAAAAAGAAATACACACTTGTTGACATTTGGCACAGAAAAAATACTCTGAAGTTCTTAGCCTATTTTATTAGCACAGTGCAGCAGGTAATGGCAACCATGTTTCAGGTGGGAGAAATAAAATATCGATCTGGCATTTTGGCTCTTCAATCATTTTTTTTTTTTTTTTTTCAACTCCACAAAACTGAAGTATGCCAGAAAGTCTCTCCCCCAGTCTCTGTCTGGATTCAGACATGTAGTTTAACAGGAAGAAGGAATATTCTGATACTCTATTTTAGACAGTTATTTTAGCTTTGAAAAGAATACCATTCCTCTAAAAGACAACTCAGAGCACACACATAAATTAAGTGTTTAGAAAGACTCATCAGAAAAGGCAACCTCCATTCATTGACTACATAGGACAATTCAGTCTCTATTTTAGGCAGCCAGAGATGCCTAAAATAAGCTGTCTATATGTCCTCCAAAATGCCTTAACTCTCCAGTAAGCGTAGAAATTGTTAACTGGTTAATATCAGCAAGGCTGCAGTTACAGGACACAATACACTAAGCCAGCAAACACATCTGGTTGGTTTGAATTTACCAAGAGTCATTCAGCTTTTTTTTTTTTTTAACAACTATGCAGGATTGGATATTGTCAGACTTCTTGCAGATGGCATAACAATGCTATAGAAGACATTAATATAACACACTGATTAAAAAAAATACATAATATCTATTAGGAGTAGACCCAGAAACAGAAAGAGATACCAAAAAGTTTACAGTGTTCTATTTCAAACATTTTCCTAAGAGAACACTTCGGTTTGTTCACAATATCCTGAAGGACAAATCAATATACTGAGTTTTTATTACCGGTTTCAAATTGCTGAGTGACAAGGAAGAAAAGAACCTCTGGGCAAAAGAAGAACCATCTACCAAAGAGAGAGAAACCATTATTCGCTCACTTCAATAGTTTCCTGAGCTCCTCTCCCAGTCAGTGACAACAGGGACAAGAACAACTACACTTCAAAGCTTTTTTTTGTAAATTCAGATGTCAAAAGATCTAAAAACCTTCATCTTTAGGGAGTTTGCTGAAGTCAAGACACCTAAACTTCTTGGTTGGTAAAATTATTCATCTAAATCTAAGACATGCTAGGAAAAAAACCCCAAACCTAAAATGGCAAGGTTCTGAATCAATGCTGCAGCTTCCTGCAGGAGGCGGCAGGGGTAATTCACATCTTCCCACGCGGGATGCCATCATTTCTGTATTTTATGACAGAGATGCCCAGCTGTGGTGTGCGTTAATACTACTGCTGTGCAAGCCACGTCAAAATGGTTCATGGTCTGGAAAAAAACAGAGGTGGCTGTTGCTGGTGATGACAGAACCCAGCAAAACCTTAACAATCCCCACTGAATGGGACTACTTTCAAGAAGAATGCTGGGAAAAAAGAAATTGCAACACAGGTAAAGTTAACAAAAGCTGTATTAAAAATGGTATGTATTTATGGCTGTAAATTAGAGATTTTTGTCAAACACTTCATCACTGAACTAGAAATTCTTGAAAGATATATTTATAAAAATATTAACTTAAATATTAGTCAAATACATGGCGGGGGGGAGTAATTCAGGTATTTTGTTTGGAGTACTACTGAAACCTGACCAGAGACAATTAGGATATACTGCATTCAACTGTTTCCCCATCGTTGCTTATTTCAGTTGTACATAAAGTTAAGCATTTTTCATCACCCCTTCCTCATGCTATACGAACTCATTGATTTTGCATTTGTGCAGAAGCAGTTCCATTAGATAGCATGCAATACAGTAGTCGCTAAGGCATCACAGCATGTAGGCAAAGGATTGTGGAAGTCTTAAATTTCTTTAATACATAGAGTTTGATATTGACTGCAGTCACAAGTGGAAAATGATTTAATGGCTTCAATTATATTCTTAACAGTATTTTTGTGTGTGCGCATGTGCATTGTGCCACCCATAAACACAATTAAAAAGCAAACCATACTGGTATTGCTGATAAGGTTCTGGGATCTTGTTTTTTTCCCCAAACAAGTTCACCAGTTGTTTACATCAACAAAAGAGGTATTTACAGAATATTTCTAGGGGTACTTAAAATTTCCAGACAAATTCTTATTTTAACCTTGATTTCCTACTCTGGCTATCCTGACTCATGGTACATGCACAGATCAGCTCCACAACACGTATGGAATGACTAACATGGTCTGGGATGCTTCCCAGTGAACCTGCAGTCAATGTGAGTACCTGTTAAGACATGGAACTAACGTGCACCTGCATAATGACCACTGTCTGGTTTAACTAGGTTTAACTACTGCTGGTTCTTCATCCGGGTCTGTCAGTCTTATGTAAATACCAGATGAAAATGATCAAACTCCTCACTTACTCACCATCACAAAATTTCTCGTAAGAAAAGCAAGCTCATAACCATGGAAGATGTAAAAGCTAAGGCTTCCATAAATTTAAACAGAGCTTTTTAGCAGAAAAAAGAATAAAGATAGTTTTTCTACTGCTCTGACAATTACTCAGAGAAATATTCCATCACACTCTGGATTCTTCCAAATAAACCCAGTTCATCATTATGCCACAATAGTGTTACACTGTGTGGACATGATGCCTGAAATTCGTTTCTCTTTCTTACTGCTCTAATGTATCAAATAAACAACGAAGGCTTGTATGGAGAGGTCCTTAAAAGTTTAGGAGAATTTTGTGCACGTGCTGTTATGGCCTTCAAGTGGAAAAGTATGATTGCAAAAGTTGCAGCTCCTGCAATCTTCTCCCATCAGAAAATACAATGGAGTTAGAACTAAAAAAATCCACAAAGTAGTATTGTAGTGTCCTGACTACATTAGTAAGAGTCAAGTTTCTATGGCTTCAACTTCCTTACTGTTTCCTGAAGCCAGAAATCTTACACTATATCGCTTTTGTGATTCTAAAGGACTTGCTTTTCTCCTTGAATATAAAGAAAGAGCAAACAAGTTAAAGACGCTGCATTTTTCTCATACTGTTTTAATCCTGCAGGGCATAGGGGGATCATTTTGCATTACTATACAATATGTCCTAGTACACTGAAAAAAGAAAAAAAAAGTTAAATTAACCTAAGACATAGCAGAGCTTCAGTAATAGTTTAGAGGTATGCCTGCACAAAGGTATGCTAAATTCAAAGTCTTCACGTTACAGATCAGCAAGTGAGAGGTACAGCCTACAGCAAATTACAACACAAAGCATGCAATTACTGCGCATTTGCCCAGACGCAGCAAAAAGCTGTAACTGCTGTGTTCCATACACTCCATACTTCTAGAACTGAACCAGGTCAGTTCAGAGTATCCATGCAAAATAGCCGTCTGTACTCTGAATTGCTCAGCATGGACCTTGAACAATGTTTGCTGACTCTAGGGGAACATAAGGTAAAGCAGCTGTATGCAGTAGTTTCTTCGTAGGTGGCAGCTTCTTTTCTGCCTTTTCCTGTATTGTCCCTCACCCCTCCCTGCATCTCTCATCATGCTGGGATAAATGAGGACAATGGAATTCAAAAAGGCGTGACAATTTGTGTGTCATACTCATGCAAACATTCAGGAAGCTGAAAGGTGTCAATTGCCATGGAAATGTCCTGGTTTGATACATAAAAAGCAAATCCACAGCACTTAAAACAATCTCACAACATAACACAGTAAGCTTGTCACAGTCATTCCAGATGCTTATTTAAAAATTGAATAACAAAACTGACCAGGGTTTAGTGTGTAGGTTTGTGTTTGGTGAACACATGATAACAGACTAGTCAGAAAACTCTAATTGAGTCCAAGTGGACTAAATTAGAATGTCACTAAAAGGCTCTCCAGCAGATGGCAAAGTTTAGGTAATTAACAAAAATGAACTGCTCAATTACATTTAGAACTGTACAGCTTGAGCAACGCTAACCACTCAAATCCCTAGGAGCATAGAAAGAAGTCTCTAGAATTCTTTACATCTCCAGCAAGTCTCTCAATATTGACCTAAGATCACCATTTTACCCCAAAGATGATACTGAAGTCAAGACAAAAACCTTTAAGGCCACATTACTGCTGAACTCAACCCTCATTTAATCATTTCACAAAATATTACTCCCCTCTAAAGATGCATTCAGGTCATAATTTTAAAAAAGAACAAGTTAACATGAAATATTTTTAATTCTCTATGAACTTTAAAAAGCCTCATCTTAAGCACATATGGAAAAATATGTTCCTCAACGTCTCAGCAATGCAATCATATATAAATACATGAATATAATTTGAACATTTACATGTTCATTTCCTGCAGCTTGTAAAAAGGGTTTATTTTTATTATACGGTTGAAAGTCTGGAACAAAAGAGTACTTCATTTTCTCAATATTTCTTTTGTCACCAGAAATACAATAAACTATATTTTTATATAAAAATACGATGTAGTTGAATTTTTATTAGTTGTCACTATGATTCACTTGAAAAAAAACCCAAAACAGTAAGTGCTGGCGATGGAATTTTACAATTAAGCTCAGTTTTGATACTGTTTGTCACAAATACAGAAACTATGTTTTATGATCAGGACTTTGAAACCACAATGATGGACAAATTAAATATATATAATCAGTTTAAGAATAAGGAAATCAAAAGGCATGGTAGAAGATGCAGTAACTGAATTGAGAAGGAAAAAGATCATATTCATTTACTTGACGTGTTGCGTTAAATGTTTCATACAAAAAGATTAAGACAATAAAATATTCTGAAATATAAAGGTATTGACGAATGTAGTCTGATAAATGAAATGAAAGGTGACAGAATCCAGTCCTGAAATTCTTGCACAAGTGCATAAGTTGAGAATAACTCAAGGTCCACACTGTCTTACAGACTGGAATATGACCACTCATAATACAAGGCACTGAATAATATCCTGGCTTGTTTCCTGAGATGCGTTTCATCACTATCACAACTCAACTTGGATTATGTTTAAACCAGCTGCTTTTTATCTAAGTGCAATCTCTTACACATACTGCGAGTACATCGGCAAAGAGATGCAAATCTGAGTGCTGTCAGTGTAAAGGTTGGTATATGAGCTCATGGCGTCTTACTAATTCTCAGTGTTTTTATAAATATAGTAAAAAAGACAGGCACAAGAAGAATCCCTTGTGGCATGTCGTATGTAACAAGACCTCAGGGAAAGAAATAGCCACTCCTTATTTCATGAGAATTTTGGTTTCTAGACACACTCCTGCTATCACAAAGCCATCCTACAATGCAGACATGAGAATTGCTGCATCAGGACAAAACTTAATTTCTTATTTAAGGCAACAGACAAGGCTTCTCAACATTTTTTTTTTTTGTTAATTTTGTGCGTGTGTAGGTTTTTACTTCATACATGAATCTCATTAACAGACGAAGCTATGATTGTTCAATACCTCTACAAAGCACCAATTTAAAAATAGACTATGTTTTAGATACATAAACACATTCTATACAGCTGGAAGCTTTGCTTCCTGCATTTCCTTCCCTTGATCTTCTTCCACATACAAATAAGTTGTCTGTAAGCCACCTTCTTATTCTCCTTTTAGCAACTCTGCCACTTCTCTCTCTCTCATGAGAGCAGGTCACCATTTCATCCCTGTATTCCTTCTAGTTTTCTGTCACAATTCTGGCTACTTTGGGTGGCACATTCAATGCCACCTGCAACTTACTCAGCTTACAGAAGTGACTGGATGGGGCATTCACAAACCACTCTAAAGTCAAGATGCCCAAGCAACAGAACCTTTGCAAGCTCAGCTAAACAGTACATTCAGTTCCAAGTCTGCCAGCTGTTACTCTGTATGTGTTTTCCCACTCTAAAACAGGTTTTGAGTAGCAAATAAAAACAGCTGAAGTGGAATGAAAAGGAAGTTCTGAAATGAAGAAGAGGCAAAAGGTTCAGGTTAGGCTACATCTGTCTATAGCCTCAAAAACTATAACTTAAGTGTTCAAGGAATGCATTTAACAGCATTATACATTTTTGAAAAGCCTGCTCAGCTACAGAATAAAGATTATTACAAAACATGAAAGTATAAACACGAATGTCTGACTATGAGATTAACTGAAATGTGAAATTTGTGCTTACTAATTAAATATTTTACATCATATCATCTTAGAGAGAGGCCAAATTCTTCTCCCTTTGAAGGCAGTAGGAGTTTTGCCATTCATCACAGTAAAGCCTAAACCAGCAAATGACTATCTGTTCTCTTCTTGTGTTAGCTTAGCTTTCAACTACCACTAACATCTTACATTGCTACATATGTTTAACTGCGGGAATTAGACCAAGAGCAACTGAAGCCTGATTATTCAACGTTAAATAAGGATACAATGTGGACACACACAAAAAATTGGTTTATTCCTAATTATATCCATTAGAGCTACAATTCAACACATCTATCTAAAGTGTTTAATATTTAAACAGAAATTGGTTTCCATCACCTTTCTAAAAAGCAACTCAGAAATGTTTCACCTCCTGAACGTCAGGAACGCTTTAGTCAAACACACAGTTTTGTGAAATTGTACGTAACAGCTCTTGGAAACCTACATTGGGAGGAATTTCATGCATTGTAGACTTCCACAAACCTGAAGAGGGTTTTCTGAGCAAGAAAACCGAAAGTCACCCTTTCAGTAATTGAAAAAGCAGAACACACAAAGAGGGGGTTGCTCTAACAAATGAGGCTGCATGCAGTGCAGAGACCTCCACAGACAAAGCACAGCTGCTGCTCTTTGCAATGAGGGATTAGCAGTCTAGGTCAAAGGAAAAAAAGCCTCTCTGTAGCTAAGTGAGCAAACTGCAGAATGCATCCTCAGCACAGATGAGAAAGGGCCATCTAACCAGCTTGCAAATTGTGTAGAAGCTTCTGGGAACAGAAACAAAACCAAGCATCAATTTCTTGACAGAACATGTAAAAATATTTCTGGTGAAAAGCGGTGATGCCCTGTCAGAGGGCTGAGGTTGCAATGACCTTTCAGCTATTTTAAAATTACATTTCCCCTTTCCCTTCTTTGTGTTCGTATATATAACAAGCACTTTTTCTTCATGGCAAAACCAACATGCTATCTGTGGGGCTTTAACAATAGCATCTGGAAGTAACTGGCCTAGCGATAACAGAAATAGTTCTTTTAATTGTCTTTCATAAGAACCGGAGCTGTTAAAAATATATATATGCACACAGAAATTTTTTTTTTTTTTTTAAATGCAGACATTGAAATCTCTTTCAACCTTCATACAGTTGAGTCAGATTATATTTTGGCTTTAAACATTTTTGGCTTTACACTGACACTTCAGTTGAACGGGATATAAGCCAGTATTTGAAGAAAAAGAATTACTTAAACTTTTTATAACATACTAAATATATTTTTATTCTAAATCATTCACTTTAGCAACTTTTCTCATAGAGAAAAAATGAATAGTCTTCTAAACTGAGAAATATTGTTTGAATGTACCAGTGTGAATGTATTTCTAATCTGGCTTTTGTTTATGAATAAAACACTGAAAACGTTACTGGCAATTAGGCTGATATCTAAAGTGGCGAATTAATTGCATGTTACAGGTAGCTTGGGACCTATTTCAGTTTGTGGTATTATAGAAGTACAAGTCATTAAAATTACTTGAACTAGAAGTATCAAGAAGTTGTACTGTTCAAAAAACCAAAAGCTTTCCTTCTTTTCCCCTGACAAAACAAACCAAATTAAAACTAAATGAAATCTACTCACCGGAAAAATTCAGTAAAAAGGCGTAACATTATTCACTTCAACAAAGTCACATTTCCTGGCTGGTAAAAGTTTGATATACTTGATTTCATATACTGACTTACACAACCATTAGTAATTGCCATTATCATAAAGGCCCTTTTCAGCGAAGCTGGGGTTGCAGTTTATGACAGATGGGGAAGTTCCCAAGAGCTGTGCTCAGGCTCATCAGAACACTCCTCAACATCTGTACAAGTTCCCTAAGTTCTTCTGGGAGTTATTTATATACTGTACTTCTCCAGCCTGAGAGACTGCTTGCCTGACTATTGACCCTTTATTACAAGTGATCTGCACCAAGAAAAAAAGATTGTACCATTGCATTGGAACAGCAAATCTAAATTCAAGCATGTGAGCTGACAGACTTTGTAGCCCGCGTATTGTATTTAAAACACAGGTGCATGTCACCGTTCCTCTCCTCCCCTCCCCGATATCCTTGCCTTAAGAATTGAGTGCTATCAGTCCTACTGACATTGGTATTGATGGCCAAAAAAAGCTATTCTCCACTATGGTCAAAAAGCTATTGTCTGTGTGTGAATTACAACTATATCTAGAAAAGTTTTAATTAAAGTTTTGAAAATTCACATAAAAGTAGGAATCTCTGAGGTTAGAAATATTTTTTGGATCTACATCAAATATTTCTAAGAAACTGATTATTTACATACTTTCACAGCATTAGATGCTTTGTAAACTGTATCAATACATTGTCATGTACATAGCTAAGAAATCAAAGGACGTTCAATTTCTGTTTCTAAAATAAAGGCTATCACCAATATACACTTGTATGGAGTATATATATCACTGGATACTGGAGTACAGTTGAAAATGGCAGAATTTGAAAAGTGCATCAGCAATTCAAAGGGAAGAGACAAACCTGGAGTGCTTTTGTCCCTAACATTATATTTTAAAATAATGTTAGAAAAAAATAACTGTTATTTTCAGGTAAATATATATTCCCTCCTACAATGCATCAAATGAATAGTAAAACTTCAGTCATTTGTAAATGATGAAATTCAAGACAGGTCAACTTTCTCCCGTCCCCCCTGCGCCGAGATCACATGCTCACAAATACGTACATGATACGAGTTGAAATAGTACAAAGTGCTGGGGCCTGTAAGACTTTTGGACTACCTCAGAATCTGAAGTGTGTTTAGGCTTAGATGTCTTCAGACATTCTTCAGCATTCTATATGGCTGCTTATGTCCCACCAGAGGTGGATACGCTATTTATTCCAAGAGCTTTTCTACCATCTCACCTGTGCAGCTCTGTAAAGGACACAACTTCTCTCTTCCTGGTGTCAACAGGAATGATTTTGAGAGACAGGTATCTGTTGGTACTATTTAAAAATACCAGAAAATTCTGCCGCAGTTTACAAGAGCATTTTAATTCTCATTACTCTGGTCTATGGAAAATGGTAAATCCAATTTCAAAAGCTTCAACATCTTTGTGTTAAAGTGAACAGAGATAACAAGGGCTTTTGGAGCCTGGTCCCCCGCACCCAGTCCATGCTATTTCTTCTTTATACAGTCTTAAAAGGAAGCATCAGAAAACACCTAAATGGAGGAGGTGCTGACAGACTGAAAACTTTGAGACTCCTTTCCCACAGTGCCTCCCACACAAAGCTGCAGAGTTTAAAGATTTTAACAGCTTATAAGCATGAGACAATTCTTTTTCCTTTGACCTCACTTAAACCCTGATAACTTGTATTAAAACAGTAGATTTCACCAAAAATTAGCTCCTTGAGCCAAACGAAGCCTTTCAGTTTACTTCTGCAGGGCAAGGTATCTAATATACCACTGCTGCACCTCAATTTCCAGCATCTTAGGAAGTGAGGGACAAATGATGTTAACATCCTTCTCATATTTAGCACATAGAAGCACTGGCCAGTATGTGCAGTGGGAAGTCTTCTCCACCACCACCCCCCCACGCCCACCTTAGCAAGAAAGTTGTGGGAAATGTCCCTTACTCTGTATTAAAAATAAACATCTCCTGCTAAGCTGAGAACAGCCAGAGAGAGAAACTTGCCCAGAAGCAGGTAACTTCTATGCCAACTTCTTCCATTCTGTTCTACCTAAGAGTTTCCAAATATGCAAAACCTTTCTTTAAAACGCAAGTGCTCTGGGACACATCTACGTCTTCATCTACGTGTGTCTCTCCTGTGTGAGCACACAGTCCTATCTTGTATTCTTCAGCACTGGCCCATAACCCAGTCCGTCTTTGTAGTGCTTAAGAAATCAACAAGTCACCAAAAGACTCAAATGAAAGCAAATTCCATTCTAAAAGATTTTTAGGAAATCTTTTGAAGATGTTCCCTTTAAGAGAGTCATACAAAAAGATGAAAAAGTTGACCAAAAGCCATGAGGTACCAACTATCCATGCTAGTAATGGAAAAGGAAAGTGTTATGGCAACAAAGCTTTGCTAGGAAAACCAGGGCAGATAGTTCCCCTGACTCCACCTGTCCTCCCAAATACTTACGTCAAGTAATATTCAAAGACAAATATAAATCTGACTTTCAACCAAACTAGTGTTTCACTCAACTAGAACTCTGTCTTTGAATTTACAGGGTGTGCACCGTTCTCTTAGCATAATAGAAGGAGACTGTGTGGGAAGAACATGAAATGCAAGAGTATCGTGGGAAAGATTCGAGTCACAAATGACATGGCTCCTCCCTGAAACCCATCTGGAAAGTCTGAGTAACTGCTGGATGTCCCCAGTTACTCATCCACATTCAATCCAATTTCAGGAATCTCATTCATTCAAAATACCACAAATTATATCAACTAATACAAGTTATTTTGCTTGATCATGGCTTTTTCAAAGCATGCATTTTATGAGAAGTGTATTTTTGAAGTTCCCAATTTTTAATGCATGTTTTTTAAAATAAGATGATGAAATCAGTATTTTAATTCTGGACAGTTTCCTTAGTTACAACAAATTCTACTGCTGAGACCTTAGATTTATGACAGTCTCAGCAAAACCCCCTCCAAATTTCATTGAGCCACTTTATACAGCTATAGCAATTTTGTAATAATTTTTAATTCTAAAATTCCATTTTTCCTAGATTTCCAGTTACCTTTCATAAACAGTCAATTCACAGAGTAAGTTTATTACACCAAACACAGTAATGCATTCACCTGTGCCAAAGAATTCATATTCTATGATTCAGTTTTCCCAGCAAAATGGTAAAATGGTTATCAATATTTGATAATTCTGGATCTATTTAAAAAGCTTTAGTAGGGCATCGTGATGCGCTCCTCCTTTCCTAAAGATAATAACCTAAGGACTGTCCTTCCATTTGTAGTGTTTTCCTTTGCTTTCTTTCAGGAAGTGTTGCTAAGGAAACAGACTGTCATCCACCTTTAGGTCCAAGGGTCTAGTAAGGTTTTTCTCAGAAAAACAGACCAACAATTACAAAACCGGTATCTATTTTTTTTTTTTTAAAGAAAGGAAAAAAAAATTAAGGCAGAATTACTACATCCCCAACACACATAATGTGCAAGAAACATATATTCACTAGGGCATGCTCCTTCCTTCTCCCTCCTTAACAACATTATTTTATTTTCATTTCATAATGAAATAAGGACAAGCATTTAACTCACCATTAAAGCAAAAGTTTGGTTTTTTTCCCCACTTCTAGAGCCAGTATAGTATTTAGCGTTGCCCTTTCAGAAAAGGCAGCAGACAGGTCTGTTAAGCAAATACTCCCTGAAATAACAACCTGGCACTGTGTGCACAAAATCATTACAGACCTACTTACTGAACTGACTCACAGAGTAACTAAGCCTGGCTCAATAAATTCATATTTGTGTACTTCATTTAGAGTTTCTGGTACTGTGAGTTTACATCACAATCCATTTTACTACTGAACAATTATATTCTACTATAACAGATCCGAGGATTTACCCAAATTAAAGTGGTGGTGTTTGTAAAATTAACGTCTACAATAGTTCAGCAACAAGCTTTTTTTGGCTTAAACGACATTTAGAAATATGAACAGCTCCAAGTTTCAGTAAATTCTCATATCTACACAGATGACATGGCAAGCAAAACATATCAGCCTGTACAAAATATCTATATGTTAAAATAATTTTGCCTTAGTTTCATTAAAGGTAATCAGTCATCATCTAAAAATTAAGGTGCTAATACTTTAATTTTATATTTTACCAGAAGCATTTTGGAAAACAAAAAGGGGGCTCTAAGATTATTAATGATACCTCTGGAGGTCAACACCACCATAAATATATACATATCTGTATATCTTCTAATTTGTAAAACTTTTTGAAAAATTTTACAATTTTTCTAATTCATAAAAAAAAGTTTACTGCTGAACTGTTTTAATGTACTTTGGCCCAGTTCTGACTTAAGTGTTTAATACAATTCTATTAAGTCAGCTGCAATTCCTATAAAGATTATAATAAAATATTAACGTTAACACGATGTACCTTATCTTTACTAACACTATAATTAAATGTCCAGAACACCAATGGAAACCCTGTACATCTCACATGTAAAGTTATAACTTCAAAAGATAATCAGGAGAGGGGAACAGAAATGTAAATTAAAGGACCAACCAAAATAAAAATAAAGTAATAATTAAAAAAAAAATCAAAACTTGAACAGGCTTCTATTGCATTTAGGATTAACTGGCCTTCTTAAAAAAGGTTTTCCTAACAACTTATATAAAGGCTTGTATGCTAAAAGCTTATCTAATTTTATGTGACTGTATCAGCCCAACAAAAGAGATTACACGTCTCTATACATCCCATCTCACTTATAAACTAGAACAACTGGATTAAATTGCTTTTACTCACCAATTTGAGAGACTTAAAGGATGCATTTTCTACTAAATATGATGTCTAACTGTGCTTGACAGAAATCACTTTCAATACT
Organism: Gymnogyps californianus; assembly: GCF_018139145.2. Lineage (NCBI taxonomy): Eukaryota > Metazoa > Chordata > Aves > Accipitriformes > Cathartidae > Gymnogyps > Gymnogyps californianus. The sequence goes on from NC_059479.1 coordinate 20,778,945, forward strand.
TCCACTCTCTATTACTGATTTTAATTGAAATGCACTCATTTGCAATAGAATTCCCCCCTGCCACACCCCCACCCCCCTTTCCTGCACTGCACTTTGTTCGGGGGGAGAGAAACAGCATGTGGCCCAGATACGACAACTGTTGAATACAAAAAAACAGAACACATTTAAGCCTGTTAGCAGAAGCAAAAAATTACAGCTACCTTTGCAAATGATTTATACACAAAGGTAAATCAGGTGCAACACAGGCCAGCAGACAGAGACAGTGGACCTAGAATTTACAGAAGAGTAAAAACACCAAATAGAACAGGAGCATCTCAACTATTCTGTATTTTGGCAGCTCAGGCAGGTCACAAATCGTGTGGCCACACAACAAAAGACCTTAAAGATGCCATATCTTTAGCCCTTGCACTTTATCTGAGTCATGACAGAATATGTTTTAAAAGTCAGTTTAGTAAAAATTGGTTTAAATTCATCTATTGCCTTGATATGGCCTGTTGTTTCCTCGGGTCCGTTCCCACCTTCTCTGAAACAGCTACTCCTTCCTCCCTTCAGAGCAATAACGCTACAAGGTATTTCCAAATCTCTTTCAAACATGGCTTTGGCTGAGACGCCTTTTTCTTTCGCTAAGGAGTTTTAGTGACTGGAAATTGCTACAAAGTGATGAGAATCACTTAAACCACTCTCTCTGCTGCTGACTACACGACGAGCAGGATCTGATTTATACTGGTCACTGGAAGATGTCCATGTCATGGCATCATCCTCACTTACCAGTCTTTCAATGGGGCCCACGGTACAAACTAGCAGAGAAGCAGTCCTGCAACTTCTTCAGCATCCTTGAACCTTCCTTAGGGCCAGAGAGACCCCACCCCGGGCTGAGGGAAAAAACACTCAGTACAGCGTTTTAAGTGTCCGTTTGGTACCCCACTTCCTACCTCCCCAGGAACACAGGATGCGCTGAAATCACTCCTAACTGCAGATTCTCTAGGACAGAACCTTGTCACTCAGCAAAGGGATATGATGCCATAAGTGAAAGACATGTACTGTGACCGCCTGAGGAGCCCCAGCTGCCTCCAGTCTTACTGGCTCAAAAGGCTTTGACAGCATGTACAGCACTTTTATTATTAAAGCTTAGTGGATTTTATAAGTTTAACCCCCACTAAAAACTTAACAACTAACTGGGGTCATGAGGGGTAAGTGGGAGTTACAAGTTACACGTTCCAGATGGCTGTTGCCACTGCCTTCTCACATGCTCAGTGGGACACACTGGTTGTCCGTCCACTCAACTAGACACAGATCTCCCTAAGCACCTATTCTCACCTTGAGATCCTCCCTCTGGTGCTGGTCATCCTTTAGTAGGGGCAAAATCTGTGCTCTCTGCCTCAATAAGATGACCTTGAAAACTCAGAGGCAACCAGCAGACGCCTGCTTTTCACAGAAACATACAAATGAAAAGGAAGCAACATGATGCTTCCTGGCTTTAAAGATGACATTAAACATACAAGAATAGCGTAACACTGGTGAGTTGAGGCTGCCAAGAGTCTACATTGCTCTCTGCAGAGTTTAATTTTGAATGTGATAGTGTAAGCTTCATCTCACAATTATCAGGCATTTTTCATTGGTGGCCACCAGACGCAGAGTAGTAATAGAATTAAAAAAGCTGACTTTCAGCAGTGGTCTGCTATAAATCAAAGCCACAAAATAAGACAGCCTGCAAAGTATTATCAGTGGGCAACACAGAAGCAACAATGTGCTCTGAAATACTACACGAAATGCTATTTGCAGGAATTAATTCAGACTATGACTTCTGTGAACAGTGAAGGTCACAACAAATGTCAAAAACATATATAATTCCCACAACTCTGCAGTTCAAAAATTGCAGTCAGATACACGAGTATGCTTTGCCCGGGATCAATGGCAATGACTATCTACACCCACAGCAACACTGCCTGATAGTAAAGGCTTTGGGAAGTGAGCACCGAGTTGTACGGACTGATAACAGGGAAGGTTGAACAATTCTATGATTAGTAAAACAAAACAGGAATTAAACAGAGTAGTAACCTCAGCTAGACACAAGAGGGAAGCCGCCCTGTCTGCACAAATACTTGCCTCTAGTCTTTAGTAAATAAGGCCAACATCAATATTAATGTGATCAGTCATTCAATATTTTTCAATTTTACCCCTTAAATAAGTTTGCCATACTGTAGTCTTGCAGTTGGACGGTTAACTTTACTGTGTGGAACAGGAGGAAAGGGTCAACATTTTTCAGAGAGCAGGCAGACAATATGGCAGCAACAAGAACTAAGACTCTTGAAATTGCTGACAAATATAGAGCAGTAGTTGATGCCACTGGTAGCCAAATCCTCATATGGAATCTATACCCGAACTCAGTTTTGAGAAAGTTGGGTTGCAGGTTTCATTTCCTTCAATCTTGTGCTTCTCATCCCAAGCTTCCCTCTTTGTTTTCTTTTCTTGATCAACCACATCTAGGCTGAATGTCTGACAGCAGTCATATTTCTCTCAGGTGGAGTGGTAAGTAGAACACACAACAAAAAGACTGATTACATCATATAGTCAGTAGAGACAGGCCTATGCTAGTTAAGGAGGGTGGGTTACATATTATTTTTCAATTTAAATTCAGTTTTCAGCCATTATGCTAATCCACTTAAGGCTTGGAGTCCTCCAATTTTTCTTCACTGCTTTCTTCTATGACAGAAGGCTCTGTCATATAACATCTCCCTTTATCTGCATCTTCTCTACTATTTCCCTCCCCAGATACATATTCTAGCCTTGACAGGATAAACCAATGCAGAGTTAAAACTTAATTTATACACCTATACTTGTTATATCCACTAGGCATAAAATATGACTTCAAATTACATGAAACAGGTAGAAAAACTAAACTAAAATGAATAAATGTAACCATCTCATTCAGTGTCTCAAGTGTAAGAGAGCAGGAATTCAAAAACTTCAATGCCAAAACCTAAGTCTTACTGCTGAACAGAATACATGAAAAAGTAATTTATCAACCTGTTATGAAATTCTGTGGTAACCTGCTTCCAAGTTCAGTGTACTTTCTTGAAGGAGCTGTAAAACACAAGGTATTTTTCATAATCTTGATTGGTTTATTTTTATGCATTCAGGTGGGATGTTCAATTAACACATTCAATCTAAAGGACTGTTTTGCCCATGATAACTTCTTACATCCTAATATACAATATTCGATACTGCAAAACATTTTGGACAAGGTTAGATTTTTATCCAAGTAACCTCCTAGTAAAATTATATAAAAATCACAAAATCTGGATCTATCTTCTCATAAAGTTCTGCAGAAGTTTTTAATAATACACTTCCTTTCCCCTGAGTTTCACTGATATAACTGCAGAGAAAATTGAATTCTAACATGTAGATTTTATTAGGAATACAGTACTAGCATTTTTAACTATGGGTATTCTCATCCCTCCTCACGACTTAGGCAGATGCATCCAATTAATGATGAATCATTCTACATAAATTTCCTGTTTAGAACATACTGGCAATACCAGCATAACAACCTACAGAGCTCAAAATGGGGAAGAGAAACTCACTTGGTCACACATCATCACCATTTTTGTTTGTAGACCCCAAAAAGGTGGTTTTTTTAAGTGGGGAAGTGTGGGTGTCCCAAGAAAGAAATTGTTCACTTCAGATTCCTAGATGAACTATCACTATGCTATTTCAAAGAAAGTACAGTATTGTACGCAGATAGAGATGTAAATGCCAAACGTTGTATACAATATACAACTAGAGATCACTACTAGAATTAAGGAAAATTTGATTTATTGTGATCCTCAGCACTACTCAGCATATTTGTAATAAACTCATGTGTGAAGGAAATTAAGGATATTTGATCGCTAAGCACCAGGGCATTTAAGAACAGCTGTTCTTCTGTACCATTTTACTCACTGCAAGTTGGGCCACAATTCCACAGAAGGCGCTGAAGAAGGTAAGAATGAACTAGACAAACAACCTGGTTCTGTTTATCCACACTGTATCTTCAGAATAACTGAAGAAACGTGCCTCCCAGTGTCAAAGTAAAATAAAGTCAGAAGAATATCTGTCTGTATCGTCAACTGAAAATTTTGGTCAAGTTCCACTTTCTGAAGTGGAGAGTCCATTCTCATTCTACCTACTCTGTTGATTAATTTTTGCCTTCCCTGAAGAAGTTTGGGTTTTTTTTTCCTCTTTCAGGAATTGTCATATCTTCTGCAAGAGCCTAGTGCCCACATTCTGCTGGATCAAGCTGTAATGTCCTAGTTTCTGATCCCTCCTAGGGAGGCCTGCGGAGCTCCAAACTCTGAAAGTTCATAGCTGTTTCAAAGGTGCTTCTGTTATTCCTCAAATGCTCTCCTCTGGAAGCTCTGTAGTTGAAAAGACTTAACACCATGAAGGAAACTGATCACAGGTAACCCTCTTTTTTTTTTTTAAATAATGATTGATAGAAGGGAACCACCTTTTTCGTACATTCAGATATGAACTTTACATTGCAGTGGTCACGTCTGAAGTTTGTTGTGGTTTTTGTTTTTTTTTTTTTTTTTTTTTAAAACAACAGGAAACATTTTTGGTGCCATAGACATGAAAAAGGTTCTCCATAAAAGGTAACAAAATCCAATATGCCACTAAATATAATATTTTATTTTAAAACAACTGATGATGTCACACAGATCTTTGAAAAATAGGTTGGTATATAGTTTCATTTCTCTCATCTTGAAAGTTACTGAACTATCTATCCTCTGAATAGCCTAGTATAAACTTCCACAGCATGTGGCCATTGTTTAAATACTTCACTGAAAATATTTCAGTTCCCTTTAATTTGCATCACTTTTCATACATTTTGACTTCAGCTTTCAGAGTTAGAATGCAGTGACAAGAATCTTATAAGCATTTTTAAAGGTATGCAAAAGTACAGCCCTATTTGATTTGTGAGAACGGAAAAATCCATGAGCAACAAAGACTACTTTTTTGGCTATCACCTTCTTCCTAGTCTTAGGGGGTAATTTTCTGCACAAGCTCATTGTTCTCGATCAGGCACTGTAAAGTGTACACTTAAATGAAACACTCTCCAGTGCAGGGGGCAAGTTGTTTTTCCTCCAGTCTGCCTCACTAATGGTTAAGATTTTAAGGCTTTTAACCTTCAACAGAGAAATTGCTTTGAATTTTATTATAAGCTTCTTCTCATTGACCATTTTGATTGCCGAGGTTTTAAAGGACACAACCAGAAACATTCCAGACCACATAATAAATAAACCCAACACAATAAAGGTAACTAGGTCTTTCAGAAGTTTGTAAGGACTCCAGTAGATGAGCAGTTGATTTCTGCAAGCTGAGCAGAGAAGCATGAAATGAACTTCAGCTTGCAACAAACTAGGAAGACATGTAAGAAAGAACATGTCCCATTTTAATATTACTGAACACTAGGACTGACAAGGCATTTTAACAGCAAAGAGGAAGATCCCGTAATGGAGGAAAGCCTCAAATCTAAAGTGATCCGGAGGCACAAATTAATTTTAAGTGATGACAATTTTAGACGTCTACACATGCCAGAATGTAGTTTCTATTTTAAAGCACTATAAACAGTCTATTGTAACTGAGTGGAACAAAATTCCATTGATTCTTTAGAAAATAAACTTAAGAAAACTCTTAGAAAAAACAAGTAGAAAGCTTGCTACTAGCTCTAGTGATAAACTTATTAGTTTTCACTCTATGCAAAGGAAATGGAACAATATTAAGGTGAATGAATTTAGGTGTAGATCAAAAAATGAAGGATTATGCTGCCAGGGAGTGAAGGATTATTATCACTTACCTCCCTCATCCAGAAGCTTCCCACTCAGGGGCTGGGATGTATCTGAAGAGTAACATGTAATGGAAATTTGTAGCATTAAATTAACTGCAGCTGATTGGAAGCACCTGATGGAGAAGAGGTGAGAATACCTGCTGTTTTAGAAGCGTGAATAGGATAATCCCCAAATCTGACTTTCTGGTCTTCTGCCCTGACATTAACTATTAAGGTTAAAATTTGTCTGAACACTGGAAAAAATACTATAATAGTCTGTTACAATAAGCTACTGGAGAGTCGTTTTCCAGACCAATAAAAAGAAAAAAGGCTCAAGTTACGGTTTTTAACTGAAACCATAGCCTCATGACACCAGTAGTCAAATAACCAGGCAATACACTTAGCATCAAAAGGAGATACAAGTTTTCATTGATCAGTAGAGTGACACAGCCAAAAAACCCAAAACAAACCAAAGCGCACCTATCATCTCCTCAGCAGACTATTTAAATACGTAAGTCAAGGCTACAGAAAACAAAATCTTACCTAGTAAGTGTGTACTCCCTGAGTCCTGAATGCAGGTTCATGGCGGAAAAAGTACCTATGCATCCACGCAATCGTTTATCTCGACCAATCTTCCACGTTACAAACAGTGGGCTGTTTTAGGGGAGAAAAAAAGACATGATCACAGAAGCAATATTGACGGTGTGAAATTTCAGCAACAGTGCCCTTCCACTTCGGGCAATGGGGGGCCAAATCTCTAAAATAACTGTATCTGAGCAGGCCATAGTATTTAGAAATGTCCTTTGCAAATCTTTTGACTGTTCTAGAAACGTTGCTCATGGGATACAATAGAAAACAAGATTACTGGAATAGTTAATGGACAGAATGAAACTGCTTGGTAACAGATATGATATGCTCAGTGTCCCTCACTGTTACCCATTAGCCTTCTCCTGTGAATGGGAAAGGCCTCGCCTTAGACATCTGTACATAAAGAACCCTTTACAGAAGGGAAAAATACCCCTGTCACACTAGCCACCCCTCCACCTGAACACAAACACTATGGTCCTTAACACTGCTGGCAAGAAAATATCAGAAATCCTTGGAAGACAAGAAAATTTAGGAACACTCTCCAAACTTAAAGAACTGCCTGAGGAAGGATATTTTCTCCATGAATCCCAAGTTAGTATTTAAGAATCTCAAAAATGACCAGGAGTGGAGTAAAATGTCTAGGAAGTTGAACACGTCTCAATTATATGAGTGTAACAGTTACAAAGAAATACTTCCACTATCAAACAACTTTGTACCAATCTATACACTAAGTTAACAAGAACGAGACAAACCATACAACTTTTGGGGACCAAAGTTTTCCTTGCAGTTCTAGAGCATTGCATCAACACGCAAGCAACAGAAAACTACACAAACTTGAATCTGCCAAGGGAGTGCACATGGCTCCTGCTACCCAGTCCTCTCAACTCTAACAAAGATTTCTAATCCTGAGATGAACAGGGATGTATAGAGAAGAAAAGCATATAAAAGTTACTCTTTTTCCAGCAAGGAGACAAATCAAAGTGGACTACACAAACAAGAGTGCATTTTCCCCCTTACTATTAGGCTTAAAAAAAAAGTTAAAAAAAGCCATTTCAGTTAACCAGCTTGACACAGAGTATTCTTGATCACAAATAGGTTCACATTTCTGCAGAACAAGCAACCCCCCCCCAACTGCGGAGCACCTGCCCCTTACATCCTGAAGTAAATCTGGTGTTAATTTTTGTGGGAAGTCATAGGCCATTCAGGCGTAAATGCATATCATTCTTGATGTGACGACTACAGCCACGCTGCACTAAAGCTGACAGAAGCAAGGTGCATCTCTGACATTTAGAGCACCTGCGACCACCCCGCGCACGCTTAAGGACGCACAACTGATTTCTCTCCAAAGCTATTTGATCAGGCACTGCTCTTCAGCATTATACACCTGTACAAACCATCGTGCTGAATTCATCTTGGTTTTCTTTATAGCTGTTGCCTATACAGTGTTCTTACTACACAGTCCATAGCCATTGCTATGAAGATCAAGAAGTCTAACATGAGGTAACCTACCTCAGACTAGCTTCTGAGAAGCAGGAGATTACAAAGCAAACAGAATTACCATATGTGCCTTTAAGGAGGGGAGCAGATCCAGAAGCATAGATACAGTCAAAAATTCACAAAAAGTCAAGTTGGCTGCATTAAAAAAATAAGAATCATCTTCTGTTACTACTATCAGCTGCAAATAATGAGCAGATTTACAACAGTGCACTGTAAGATTAACAACGCAGCACTGCAAGACAGGCTTTGGTAACTATGTCTTGTCTGACTCCTCATCTGCAGGATCCGTAAAAATACAATCTGCGAGTTACTCTGTGTTTTGTGAAATGGAAACATCTCCCTTTCTAGCTATGCTGAGAGTCTTAAAATATACTAAGGCTAACAGCTTTATTATATGAGCAGATCAGTCACTGCACAACTGCATGAATCACTGCAGAGTGTAACAGAGATGGATGTAACTGTACTGGGGGTATATACATAGGTATGTGTGTGGTTTTGGACTCTCAAGGAATAGCCTATATTCCTTTACTCCTTCCATCCCATTTGCTTTGTCTGGTGTGGCACAAGATATTCACCATGTGATGGCAGAAAAGGATATGCCTCAACCTCTACAGCACCAATGCAGCAGCATCCAGTCCTTTCCAAAACCTGCTGTTATCGCCTGCTGGTAAAGCAACTTCCTCCTTATTTGATTAAACTGGACAAGTTCCCTTCTTTCTATAATGATGAATAGAAGAGGAAGCTGAAGTCATATCTTTCTTTTAGGATTTCCTTTTTTTTTTTTTTTAAGGTTGTTTGATAAAAACTGAAGAGCATAAAGCCAGAAGGGACTATTACCTAACATTTAGTAGAATGCAGGTTATTACACTATTCTCCACTCAGATCAACAAGTGGCATTTCACTAGCATTTTCAAGAAAGGTATCCCAGTTCCCCTAAATGGTATCAACAAAATTATTAGATCGCAATGGCACTGAAGACACTCTCTCCCCTTGCACAGAAACAAGCCTGAATAAGATTCAAATTGGACTTTAGGATTATTCTCTTGACCTTTGTCTTTGGATTATGAGATTTATTAGCTGTAATACACTTAGTGGAGGGCTATAATTCAGGGAAACATATACGCATTTACTTTCTTGTCAAAACGGAATTCCTTCTAGGATGCATCGTTACTGCTACTTTAAAAGGACAATAGAAGAAAACATCCGGAGACCATCACTGAATGTCAAATACATTACTGAAACATTTGCATATGCTTTGAAGGTCCTTGCCAATGAGTACCAACAGAACAAGTAAAGGTTATACAGATGTATTTTTGTACTAATGGTAGTAGTAGTAGTATAAACATACTGTTCGGACTAAATTTAAACCTCTATCCATTGGGTAAATGAACCACCACTGGTAGCCATACATGCTATACATCACAAAATCTGACTAAAGATGTTTTTCCAATCTTTCAACTTCTGTATTCCCCCACACTTGCCTCCCTGTTCCCCAGGAGCCACTAAAGGTATCAACATGTCTACACAGAAGATAGAAGCCTACTGAACAGAATTACTTTTCTTAATTACCATCACAGATGTCTTCAAAGTGTAATATGGACCAAAGGTTCAGAGCAGTCAGTGACCCAAGAGGATTCTAACTCTTAAGATTCAAGAAATAAGGCTGAAAGGGACCTTCAGGGCTCCTGCTATCATAAGGAACAATTATATTATATAATTCTGTTCATAAATGATCCACATTCTCCATCTCAAAAATTAATAGAAATAATGGGGACAAAACCCCCAAAGTGAAAAATCAGAAGGTTGCCTCAAAACCTCACTGAAGTTCAGAACCTCTGGAAACATTCCGATTTCCTGCCAAAATGTTTTCCCAGTCAGCTTGTACCTAGCTATTCTTGTGCCAACATTGTCCTTTAGTTTAAATAGTTCTTTTCCCTTCCCGGTTATTATTCCCCAAAGTATTTATAGAAAGAATTTGTATGCCTCTTCAGACTTCACTTTGCTGAGCTAAATGGGTTGTGTTCATTCAGTTTCCTCTCAAAGGGGATCTTTCCATTCTGACCATCACAGCTCTCTACTACACCTTTTTCCAGTTTAAATTTGCTTTCTTGAACATCAGTGTCCAGAACTGTATGCAGAATTACAGAGGAGGGTCTCGCAGCTGCATTAATGCTTCCATCTCTGAACTAGAAACACTGACTGCTACATTTTAGGATTAATTCTCACAGCCTAATATAAAGTCCAAGTCTGTCATTCAAAACTTTACAGACCATTTCTAGTCTTACACTAAACAAAGACAACAGAAAACCTGCTCATAGAACCTAGGCAAGCTATGCACAGAAAAGAATTTGTTTCTTTCTAGTGATGATGTTTTGCTTTTTATTGGCAACCTTGGTTTCAGCTGCTTGCCTATTTTCTCCAAGCCTGCAATGCTTTTCCTGTGTTTTAAAGCCAGTAACTCACAAATAAACTTGCCATCTAACATAACTGCAAATCTGAGGCTAAGTGCCAAACTCCACAGATATCGATGTCAAGAACAGCTAAGTAAATACGTACATTTTCAACTTGAAATAAATCCTTATTTTCATCTGTTATCTGTTTTTCTTAGAATAAGAAGGAGGGTTTTTTTGAGCAACGCATTGTAAGACCTAAAATGAAAATATGCACCTCCAGGCACTTGAAAGAAAACAGAAGAGAACAACAGAAGAGAAAATCTTCACTAAAAAGCAGAAGACGTGGCAGATGTGATGCTAGGAGTTCCTTTCATCCAATGACGTATAGCAAGGACATGCATCACACGCTGGAGATCTGAGTCTTCTTTTTGCCTAAAGAAGTTTGAACCCACATATCCCACAAGAGTGGGAGAGCATATTGGGGTGGAGTGCGCTCACCTTTCTGACTCTGGCTCCCTCTTCATCTAGCATGAGAGCTGGGGGGGAGGGGGTTGTCGTTGTTTGTTTTTTAAAAAAAACATTCACCAAGCCAGACATTGCGCTTCCCTGGGAGGGCTCTAACAATCTGCTTCAAGTAGTTCTCTTACTCAATTTACGGTGAAGCATCTTATTAAAAAACAAAACAGCTCCAAGCTTGGGAGTGAGCCCTCCTGAACCAAGAGACTTGAAAATTTACTTGTCTGATGGGTTATCCAGCTTCTCATCGTGGTGCCAGGAACCTCTGACATATCCTGCTGACAGCGTTAACAACAGGAGTGATGCAGAGCACCCTGAATACTCAGTAGCTGAAAGTTGGTGGAAGATGTTTCCAACTGTACAGAACCAGAAGAAGGGACCAAATCCAGACCCTTAGAAGCATCTGTAAATATCTTAATCACTCTTCTTTCATAAGGGTCTATATTTTGTGATTTCTTGTTTGTAAGCCAGACACTGAAAAAATATTTCCATCCAAAACTATTTACAGGTGCCACAGCAAATTCACAAGCGACCTGAAGACTATAAATATTCCATCCAGTCATTGCCTAATTTACTATTTATTGAAAAGTCTTGCCCAGCTCTAATCTAAATAGCAGGCAACTGTTTCAGTTATTTGCTATAGAGGTTGTCAGGCACTACTCCATGAAAACCAGCTGATCATATATATTGTTTTTCCCTACTTTCAGTTGCAAAACTGAATTAAAGAGACAGTTGCAACACAGTAAGAGTATAAACCAATACTGCTTCCTTATATACAATTGCTGTCATCAAAAGGGGCATACATACATAGTCTGTCTTCTTGACAGACTACTGAAATATATGCATGTATCCAACACCCTAAACACTAACCTTAAAGGCTAGCCAGAAAACGTGTGGATGAAGCACAGGAGCAGAGGTCACCCGATCACAGTGCTGCCCCATGTGTCACTTCAGCTACTATTACACTATTTTCATTAATGAAGAAACTAGGACAGTCTTGTACTTTACTTGAGCATTCATCTGGTACAACTTCTGGAGAACTGGAGCACTTCACACAAAGGTCACAAGGAATGAACCTATATAAACATTGAAAGAAAGTATCAAAATAGTCTCTTACACACCATGCTTACCAATGCCCTAAGCATATTTCTTATTTATGTTTTACAATCAAAATCACCTAAACCAATTATTGACCTGCTAGCTATATGTTACTGAAAATATTTAGACTGAAAGCAAAAGTGTGCAAGCTATTTTAGTAATCAGTCAGCTATCACAGTAAGAGTCAGCACGCCAATAACTTACGCTGACATCATGTAGAAAGCACTGTTAAAAATATTCTTTTAATATAAAGCAGCACTGGATACAAGCTGCCTTTTATTTACCAGTACATTTCATTAAAAAGTGAAGGGATTCTTTAAGTTGAGGTGTGGGGGGAAAGGCAAGAAGTGTGAATACATTGGTCTTTTTCTGGTACCATCAGAAGCAGTATGAAAAGTTTCTCTTCCTTGTTATGGATAGGGAGGAAAAGAAAGGGGAGGAAGGTGGGAAGAAAGGGGGAAAGGAAGGGTAACAGATCAAGAGTATTTCTCTACTTTTATAGAAGATGAATGAGAACTTTTTTGGTGTCACTTTTTTGGTGTTTATTTCCAAGTAATAAAAAAACTTGTAAGACTGATGTGAAAAGGATTAAACTCGATGAACTGAGAGGTAAAACGATATTTAGACAGACATTTTAATTATAGTTATTTATCCTACCATCTTTTATAACCAGAGAAGGGAAGAAAGTCTCTACAGCTCTAATGTTACTTGACACCCAGGGCTATAGGATCAGACACTTTGAAAAGTCAGCACACTCATCCCTTTGTAAGACCAGAGTGTTTCCACTTCAGCTCTGAGGATTTCCAAGTTACAACATGCCCAGAAAGTACTCTAAACAAGCAAAGTTGCAATGGCAGTGTTTCCTTTTTCGTTTTACACAAGTGAACAAGCTATTGTTCCTAAATTCTAAAAATTTTAACATTCATATTTTTTAACATAAAGCTTACTCTATCTTATTTGGGATCACGCTGCATCTTCAAATAATACTAAACCCTCACGTAATACTGTTTCAAACTAGAAGCATCTGGAGAAAGAGAAATTAAAGTTTATCGTTAGAACAGTATGCTGCGATCCCTCGCACAAGCAATGCCAGCCTTATTCAGAATCACAGAAAGCAGCCTCCCTGCTAACTGATGCACTCCCAACTTTGTTATACTCCAGGCTGTGGCATTTCCAGATGTCACAATTCAGTGAGCTAATTCACGTTCCTCAACATAAGAGAATACAGCTTAGTAATGAAGGAGGCAGGAACATGTACACCGATAGCTTTATCAAGGGCATCTGAAGATACGCTCCGAGGCACAGGAGGGGGGCAGAAACGTTGAAAGTATCTAGTTTGTGATGAAAGGGAAAGCTTGATGGATGATATTATGGAGCTGGTCAACAACAACAACAAAATCTGGTGACTGTCTTTCTGCAACAGTCATAAAAGCACACAACGTGGTGTGAGGACATTTTAGCTTACCAGATATATTCCAGAAAAAATCTGGTAAGACACAAGTCAAGACAAGAGTTCATGAACCTGCAAAGGGGAATAAGGGAGAATGGCAACACCCCCTCCACCCCCACCCCAAATTTATAAAGACAGAATTTGATAAATGTAGACAATTACTACATAAGATTTTCTGGAAGACAAGAGAAGCAAGAAAAGGAAGAAAAAGTCAGTAGCTCCTCACAGGAAAGGAAATTTCCTCGAAGGAAGTGGGCACAGGTGCAAAAAAGACCAACCATCACAGTAATAGATCCACTTGGAGAAATTGGAAATAAATCAGGTTATTGAAAAGAAAGGCAGAAAACCAGGCACAATGAAGACAATCAATTTGCAAAATGACATATGAAAATTAATGAGTATAAAGGAAAAACAACTATCATTTATGAGAAGAAAGAGAAAGATAAGGAAATTGTTGGCCAGCTACTTAACTTGGAGACTTAGGGGAACATCTGGCAACAGAAGATGCTAAGAAACCCAAACTGTAAAATGTTCAGTTTAAAAAATCCTAATGGTAAGAAACATGAATGCTGGGACTGACTGTCTGGGAGGATGTACAGCTGCCATCATCAGTGTATCCTCAAAGGCCTCCAAAAGGCCACTGTCAGGAATACTGAAAATATATTTGATTCCACCTTTTAACAAGAGAAGAGACCAAAAGGCCTCCTGATGTTTACTGCAGAGTCCTTTTCTGATTTTGTATGATGCAATGTAAGAGAACAAAGGGACAATTCACACATGAAACTATTTGTTAAATTGTGGGAGAGACAATTACAAACCTCCAGGATCGAAAAAAAAATCTGAGAAAAAACCACATTAATCTTACACTTCTGTATGTTTCCTTCCATGTAGCAGTATTACAGAATTGAGTAGAGAAAGAGATATGTAACATTAACTATATTCTAAAGATCAGAAAACATTAATTTATTTATTGCTTCAAAGAATGTAAGACTGAGTAGCTTCAGCGAGGTTCAAGGTGCTATTCAACATTTACTTGAGTGCGTAAGCCCTTTAGGAATCAAGAATAGAAGCCAGTTTCTTCAGCAACTTATCTAAAGTGGGCTCTGAAGTGAAAATTTAGAGAAGCCCATGGATGATATTTTTCCTATTCTGAAAGCCAATATAAAGAGCCTCTTGGGGCTACATGCAAACAAAAAGCTAGTTTTTCCACTACAGTGCCACTTAACACATATTTTGACATGAGTTAAAAAAGCACTACTTGCTTGACTACTTTTACACAATCGGAAAAAGAATTAGCTACTGAGTAGTGTCTGAAATCCATTACCCTGCCTGTGTCCAATTACACATATATACACAAAAAGCCCTCAAATTACTAGGATAATGACTTCATCTAGCAAAATTCATAAAGACTGGAGCACGTCTAAAAAAAACCATAGATTTCCCTGAACAGGAGGAAATATATTCTGTGATAACGTTCTTCCTTGTTGCTGAGATTCTTAAAAACAGTCTATATTGCATTACTCCTTCAACACATTTAGTCAGTGAAGAAGGTTCATTACTGCCAATACATGATGATCGGAAGACAATCACCACAATCTACTGGCTTCAGAAGCTGGAAGCAAGATCTGCAATTTTTTTAATTTAAAATACTATATAATTACTGAAAAAGTTACTAAGTACTTCTGAGGGCACAGCATATTCTTTCAGTCATTCTCAGGACTAAATGATCAAATGAGCAACTCTTCCAACTACTGTATTTCAGAAACAAACATTTAGAGATTTCTTTCTTTACCCATGTAACAGACTTAGTATATTTCGTGGTTTTCCTGAAATCATTACATGCCCTAGAGACATCAGCCTCACAATCAAAACCTGAGCTGCTAGGTGTGAATTTGTTAGCAAGTTCTGCTTATCTAAGCAGCTAATCTTAAGGAAGGTCAGAAGCAGCTACTATTTTAAGAAAATCGAGTTTAAATAACAGCATAATCAGGGTTAAAAATAAGAGGACTCCTTATGGGTAGGTCATTTTGAGTGAACCTACGACACCTTAGTTAAGATTGCATTCTATGTATTAAAATTCATTTAACAAATGGACATAAATTCACAAATACAGCCACATGATGTGGCTGTTCATTCAGCTGCAGGACCAGTGTTGCTGTTCTTGTATACTATATTGGACGAGCTGAGGCAATATGGGCAGCATTCCAGAAAAGAGAAGGTAAAAGTAGCAATTTATAAGGGGATGACAATGACTTTTAGGTATGCCCAGATTGGACGCTCAGTCAGCCACTACTCTGTATTTACAAAGTCGTTCTTTTGCACCTTCTCCCTCCAACTCTCAGAAGACAATCCATCAACTTCATGAAACAAATTGAGTTTCTATGACATATGTTCCTAAGTTTGCTGTTCACTTTGCTAAAATAAATATTTACATTTAACAAAATCCAGAACTACTCAGAAATCACAAGTTGGTTATGTAGGCTTATTTAGAATTGCTAAAAAAAGATTTGAATATTTACAGTTCCTCAGAGAAACAAAATCAACAGTAAAAGTTACATTCTACACAAGCAGAAAAATCACAGCTCAGGACAAAACCTGTTTTACCCACCTCTATACTCAGGACAGTTTTTAATGTTGCCAGCCCACAAGTGTGTTTGAAACTGAACATAAGGACTTGCAGCATGACATAACTGCACTTTCAAGAAACAACCTTCAAAATCATAACATCCTCCATAGATACTCCTCAGAGCGGTAAAGGTGGCAATGTCAGAGTACTTAGTCTGCAGCACCACAGGTCACAGGGCACCTAGAAATTCCTCTGGATGGCACCCTCCTTACAGGTCATCGAATTACTCGCTTCACTGCTCAGGGTTACTGCTGCATCTTTAAGTCTATATATCTTGTTTTAGTGTGACACACCTGAATTTGCCTCTAAAATGGAATGTTTCTTCCCCAAATTCCCATAATGACAACCTCAACTGGGTATAAATTGAGTTTGTATGAGGGACTGATTTGTCATGGTGTCTGCACAGACACGCAGCTGAGTATGTGTACACTAACCAAGAGGACATACCGGTTAAGCAGCTCATACTGCTTCAAATTACAATGCTTCAACAATGTTCCAACTGCAGTTCTTGTCCACCACAAACTCCAAGATCATCAAGATGTTTTATATGTCAATCAGCAGGTATGAGATTTATACATCCGGAGAGCTGCTAAATCATTAAGTTAAATTAAGTCATCTAGAATTACCTTCAGAACATCAATCCCTAGGACTGTACTTTACCCACTAAAGCCATTCGTACTTCCAAGACATTAAGATCAAGTTTAAGTGAGGATCCAATACAGATCCTATGCAGTTGGGCCAGAAAGGGTATAGGCATGGCTATATTTTTTAATTAAGAAAATTTTTTTTAATTAAAAAAACCCAAAACTTTAAAAAAAAAAAATCAAACCTTAAAAACATTTCTAGCCCATACAGCTGTGGAGACAGCTTTCCAAGTATGACCCAAGGATTAGCCAATGCAGTATCACAAGGTTATTCCAGCACCTTGGCCGCCAATCTTAGCAACAACAGTGTTAACACAGCCTTAATGTTTACTATTTCTTGTCAGAATCACGCATGCAACAGGGAAACCATTAGTCATTTCAAATTTAAAATACGCTTTGCAATGATGAAAAACAGTGGCATGAAGCCGTCACGTACACAGAAGAGGGAGTGGAGGACATGATTTGAGAGTAGACATGAGGAAGAAAAAAGCAAGGAAAAGTAAAATGGAAAATTCATTGCTCCTCCAGAAGACTGTGGAAGTGAAGGAACAGTGGGCAAAGAGAAGAGTTTTTTCATCTTCCTCTGAATGTGCAGTAGAACGAGTCTGCTAGTCTTAAACAATAAAAACTAACGACGTAAAAATGAACTACCAGAATGGGACAAGGGGTTACATCCTCTTTAAAACACAGCAATTGTGATGCCACGGCTCCTCACCAGGGTATCATCACAGTACTTTCTGTGACCATGCACACCATGATCCCCTGCTCTTCCATATTTACCTCTGACTAGTCAGTTTAGCCTTCTATCTTGAAAACTTCTGCTAATCCTATCCCAGTCCTGACTAGCAAGGTAAACATACGAACATGCTCCTCA
This sequence comes from Gymnogyps californianus, assembly GCF_018139145.2. NCBI lineage: Eukaryota > Metazoa > Chordata > Aves > Accipitriformes > Cathartidae > Gymnogyps > Gymnogyps californianus. Next base: position 20,796,440 of record NC_059479.1, read on the forward strand.
AAACCAACCAACCAACCAAATATCCCTATTTCAACACCAGAAATCACTAAAGACAATAAATAATCAGCTTTGCTTTTTTTAAAAGGCTCATTGTTTTATACATATTCTTTCCATTACAGGTACCTACACGTCTCTCAGTACAGGTCTAGAGAGAGCAATGCAGCTTGAAGACAGACATCCCTCAGCTACTTCCAGGCAAGCATGCTTATCTGAGCAGTACAGCGCCATACGTGTGAAAGCAGATAGGATGGCTCTGCACTTAGCCTAGTTGATTCCAGCTCTTATTAAGCACTAGATCAGGAATTGCTGAGCTGTGCACTGTTCTGTAACAAAGCCATAACCACGTAACACCCCTCTGATCAGCATTACCAGCCTCATACAATTTGAGATGTGACAAGGTATTACAGAATGGGAATAAATGACCAAAAAAAAAAAAAAAAAAAAAAAAAATCACAATTTATTCAACGAACACTACAGAAATACAGCAGTAACAGGCGCTGTTGATACTGCTCAAGGTAAAGGTGATGAAAAGCAGGTGTGAGTTTGGACTCGCCAGTTCCCATCTCTTGCCAAGCCAGGGAGCCCTCCAACCCATGGGATTCCAGCCTTCTCGGCAGCCCAGCATCAGAACAGCAGGGATGGAGAAGCCACAGAAGCCCAGCTCCACACAACTCCTTACGGGAAGTAGTAGGGCACTCATGTACCCTCAATGCCAAATACCATTGGCATATACAAATTTAAAAAACAATTGTTTATTTGGGAACTGACAGCTTAAGTGTGTACTCCTGTCTCCATCAGGCTCTGAATTCGTTATGCTTCAAAATTCATTCTTCTACCCATTGTGCTCATTTCTGTATTTCATGTATTTTTATCCTTTGTTTCCCCTCCCCCTCCCCTTCCATCTCCTTTTCCATTTCTGTCCTCCCTCCATCTTTTTCATATTTAATCTATCTCCCTTTGTGACCAGCTTTTGAAAAGGAGGAAGAAGAAATAAAGTAATACTCAAGTTATTGCATTCCACATGCCCATTACAAATCAGTGAGGGTCGAGCCCTTTCTCCTTAAATGGGTCACTATTTGCTTTCATAAATTCTGGAACCCTCATTTTGATTAAAACCTCTGGAGCATTCAGCATGTTCCCAAAAACTCAGTAAAAAGTTATGAGAAAGTGGATTTTTAATTTTGGAATGCAAACAGGAAGACTTAAGTCCTCTTATCAAAATAATGCTTAATCTTTCAAGATGGTACACATGCTTATTAAACGCATCCAGAGTAAGGACTGTACCTCCAGATAAACTTTCACTTTAATGTCAAAAGCAACCAAGAACAAGTGTCAATGTAGTCTAGGTTATTAAGACACCATAATTTGTAACATTTAATAAAATTATATAACAATATGTATATTTACATTATAAAACCGTTCACATTTATGCTGACCTACTTAAGCAAATTGTCTTTCCCCAATTGCACAATTATGAACCAGAGCAGAAAAATCAGACTTTATGAAGTTAATAAATCAATTCAGTGTCATTACAAATTATTAACGTTACTACTTCAGAGTCTGCAGTCACCTGATTATGACTTTCTATGGGGCATATTTAAATATTTCCAAGAAATATAATTTTGCTTCCCAACACCTTTATTATTAGTCATACATTATACTTGTTTTATCAACCCAAACTAACTTCAGATTATACACTGAAACTATTGATTTCTTAACAAAATCTATTCACAAAAACTATTAAAGCAAAGCTGGTATTTTCTCCCTGGCTATTCCTACCTTTCTCATACCCCAGAAGACATTAAATGATTTTATGTTCCCTTTCATAGCAGCAGACAGAAAACCCAGGAAAATACTGCATTTGATCCAATAAATAGCTTGCATCAAGTAACTTTGGCTACATTTTACATGTTTTGAACTGGTCCCAGCCAGTGTCACCTCCCCACCCAATTTTCAAAGAAAGTGAGCAACTTAAAACCACATGCTGCTCCCATATCTAAAAATGAGCTCAAAACCCACATACCCCATGTTCAAGTGTAGTTAGATTAACAAACATGTTAACAAATTAACAACTGTCCAAATTAACAAGCACTTAAAAGGACTGGCACTACTTATCCTCCCCCAGCAGCACTATGCAGTCTCCTCTTGAGGAGGAACAAGTAGTCCTGAATTAGAGATACTAATGTCAAAGAAAAACATTTTAAAGGATGCAACACAGTCACCCTAAAAACACACAACTGGAAGCTTTGCAAGTCAAAGTTGAAACAATTTCAGTACCACCAAAGATCTCATGTATAGTTTATGATCATTCTACTTACAACCCGGAATTAAGACAAAATATTTCCAGTGAAAGCATTTTCCTTTGAATAGTCTTTTTTTTGCAATTAATGCTTTGAAAGAATTCAGGAGAACTCTTTCCTAAAATTCCATGAAGTAAAATATATCCAAAACCACATGTTTTAAGAACACCACATCCAAAATGTTTTAGAAAGCTGCATAAAGTCCCCAGAACTTCTACCCTGTAAAAGAATAGTGAAGACAATGCTAAAGACATCAGATAAGAATAGCTCCAGCTCCTAGATTCTTTCTTTCCTTAGAAGTCATTAGCAAGAATGCAGCAAACATTCTGAGGTGCTAGTATAATGTTTCCCCTTCTACAGCTAGCAGGATGATGCAGGCATAAAATTACTTTTGAAAGTTGATAGAGAAAAAGCCTTCTCTAGGCAGTAGAAGTCTAGAAGTCTAGTGTCACAGCACCATTCCCATTCTTCTAAGAGAGCAAGCAATTCCATGCTCACAAGTAGTTGCTGCATATTAACTACAAACCAAGAGCCGGAGAATATTGTTTTGCATAGATTTCAGACAGCAGCTTAACACACAACTCCTACCTTTAGAGTCTACACATTCTACCTTAAAAGAAAGTCTGTTCTCATTGCCAACGAAGATACTGAATTTTTCCTTCTGATTACTTGACAGTTTTACCCAAACTGCCAGTGACCATTAGCAACAGGGATGCTGGGTTTTCATAAATTGTTTTTTTTTTGTTCTGCTGAAATATTACCTGAAGCAGTTAGTCAAGACATCAGTGAAAACCAGGAGTTGTAGTTATTAAAAGGTCACACAAAATCTTATTAGAGCTATAACTGGGATTCTGCTGCTACAGACGAATCATAACTTACATTTTAATGAATTTCAGCTAACTGCGAGACACGTTGTTCTTTCAAAATATTAGATGAATGAGTAGAAGCAGGCAGAAATGTATGCAATTTGTTCTGGAAAATAACTTTGTTAATTAAATTCACACACTTTATACATACAAGACACTAGACATACAGTCATAGAGGCATCCATTTGGACCTTTAAAATGCTTTTTCTTAGTTGCCAAATGCATGATGCAGCCGAGACATAAGCACCTAGGGGCAAAACAAACTGTTGAACCAAAAATTTATGCCAATAACTGAGAATTTGCCAAGCCTGTGAGAAATTAACACACAGGAGTTTCCTGCTTAAGTGGAACTTAGTTCAAAGGAACAAGAAATAGTTAAAGAAACCTAAGAAAAACCTGGAACTACACAGGACTTTTTTATAGCAGTAATATGTTACAAAACTTATATGCCAAGGTGTCAGCTGACAGGAGACTGCAACTCAGCCAAACATTCAAAACTATTCCCTTAAAAATCATTGATCCTTCTTCATGTTAAACTGCGTATTCTAAAAGTCCACTGTGTAACAGTAGCTTGCAAGAGACTTGAAACACTAGGAACTATACAATAACAAGATACATTAGAGTATACTTGAATATTTTTAAAATGCATAACTTTGAAAGTTTAATAAACATTTGATTATTTTGGTACTGGTTTTAAGAAGCTCATGATAATGTTGCAAGACGAGCTAAAAACCAAGCCTCAGCAGAATTTGAATTTGCCCTCTAATTCAGACTTCACTAACTCTACAGCTGGAATAAATGAATCCTTTGGATCACAAGAATTACTATTAAATCAATGCACTCTAGATTGCACTATTTGTATAGAACTTAGCCATGTAATTTAACCAATGAGACAACGGTTCAAAGGCAGACTAAATACAGTGCTGGAATTAGAGCCAAATGGAATTTATATTTTTGTCACAGAAAAGACATACTAAAGACAGCACTTTTAAGACTGACAAAGATGATTGAAAATCATGGAGTTCTCACTTCTTTGAAAGTAATGTCTGCTATAGAGCCTGGATGTTTTTAAGTAAGACAGACATCTGTCAGTCAGCATAGGTATAAAATACAGAGATATCATGCCTTCAGATGAACTAGATGATCTCTCAATGTCTTTCCACCCGTTAAATCACAAATGACTGCATAGATGGTTGAGTAACAGTGAAGTTCAGAGCTGTTGCTTAAATAAAAACAGCCTCACCCAACCTTCCCATCCCCAGATAGATAGCCTCCTTTCTTGCTCTGGAACAAACATGTGTGATTGGGGAACTGATCTGGTTAAAAATATCTCTCTCCTTTTTGCCAGTTTAACTTAGACCAAGTTTGTTTCTCTGCTGAGTTTCACTGCGCACGAGCATGTGCAGGAGCATCAGCTCAAAAAGAGAGGAAGAGGCAAAAGGGGCAGTGAAAAAGGACAAGGATGATGACTGCTTATATCTGCACCCCACAAGAAGAAATACACGCAGTACAGCTTAAACAAAAAGGAACAGCAGTAAGATTTTTAAAGAAAGATAGTTACTTTTATTAGACCAGCCTATACCGCTGGAAAAAGCAGAGGAGCTTTCAGACACATTGCTGCTTTAGCAGATTAGGCAAAGCACAAAACAGAACAAAACTGCTCATAATGTAAACATAACCATGCTAACCTTGAACAAGAAAAGCACTTGGCATTTAGGCAACAGAGAAGTGCGTTAGCGACAGGCCAGATGACCAGTCACAGGACCCTTTGGAAGAAGGATAAACTGCAGTTAGTGATAGAATGATGCAGTCATACATAGAGCCAGCGTATCTAATTGAGGACCCAATTTTTAGTACACAGCAGACATGCCTTAGTTACTCTCAGACATCAAGATAACAGACAAAGCATCATTTTCTGAGCAAGTATACTGTTACTACAGGCTGTCACTAGCCATACAATTAGACAACCAATAAACACAAAGACACTAGCTCTAGTATAGGAAATTACTGGAGGATACAGCAGCATCTTTACAGGCTTCCCCTGTTCTTACATTCTTCCAGTGGTATCTGCCATTGGCCATCCCTGGCAGACAACATACAGGGCTAAGTAGATCCTCTTTTGGGACATCCATTCTTTCACTGTCTCTTATCAAACACAAGTTCACACAGATACAGAGATGCTGTCTACAATACAGTAATTTTGCTTCCAAAAAATGCACTTTTTATATTTGAAGACTGACAAGTTTAGGGTTATCCTTTCATTACAAGGGAACAAATCTAAAAAGTTTTTTAAAAAATTAAATAAGCCACAAAACACTGCCTCGTATGAACCTCACTACAGTTTTATAATCGATAACTAGCAATGGCACTGAAAAAGGTGCTCTCATGTTGCCTACTTGGTTTCTGTTCCATGTTTCATCATGTCTTTTGCCATCTCCAGCATTCATGTGGTCCTAAGTTGGGTCAGAGCTAATCTCTTAGAAACAATCCACCCTCCCGTTGATATTACTGCGTCCTGTTGAACTAGGGATCCTCCTTGTAGCAGACAGACTTAAAGACTAGGAAGAAGCAGGTGAGGCTATCGGACAACGTTACTAGACACACAGCTAGCTGTATTTGTGGCATCTGACAATCAGTTGGCATATCGCCCATCAGATGCAAAGGTAGCAACCTCACAGGGAATCTACATTGACTACTTGGTGATTCAGCAAAGTAAACAGTAGTCCATGGGATCCATGCTAGTAACAGTTGTGTATGGAAACACAGGATGGATGCTCTGGAGAGTAAGCTCAGGTCATTGGGCAGAAGACTTACATTCAGGATTTTCATGGTGTTATTTTCTGAAATGCTGTCAGTTCCACATGCGAGGCCTGAGAGGGAGGCTGAGATAGGAAGTCAATGATATAGAGGGAAAGGATTTAGGCACGATGGGAACAGGAAGAACTTGTTAGGCATGCACGTTAGGCATGCCAGAGTCAGCCAGACTGGTATGCTAATAAGAGTTTTGGAACTTACAAACACTTCCGCACTATTGCTAGAAATTTCAGAAGTAACACATGGGAAGCCCAAATGCTTGGCCTCACCTGACACCCTCGAAGTAACAAGCATCTCCAAGACCTGATGGAAGGAGGACAAATCAATACAGTATAATGCTGAAAGGCTACCAGCTTACTCAGCAATTCCAACAAGAACAACAAACAACAGGCAGGTGGGGAATGGCACTGTATGTGAAGGACAAACACATTTAATTGCATAAAGTATTACAGGAGAAGAGAAACCCAATGAACTTCTCATGGTAGAAATCGCATAATCAAGTTAATAAAGACATATCGTCAACTGCACTACCAGTTCGGGGAGATTATGAAGTTGCAAGTTTTGGAAAGGTAGTAACAGTGTGCAACTGAAATCTCCTGATATCAAGTGGACCCTGTGATTCATCAGGATGAAATGTAGAGAATTTTTTTTCCCCAAGTAATGGTTGCTTCCTTGGAAATTAGTGCTAGGATCTACATGAAAAGATGCCATTTTTGGTTTGGTTTTGAGTGGTACACAAGACCTAGTTAAAGGACATCAACAGGAAAGCCGCTCTGTAACTGTGCCTGCAATGCAATTATATTTCAATATTGTAGTTGAATACAGCAGGCCATAAAAATATTTGGCACATGGATAATGAATTTGAAGTAAGGGAACTGTAAAAAAAATTGAAGTAATTAGTAATCCTCCCAACCCATTCCCCCTCAAAAAAACTCAAACAAACCAACCAACCAACCCAAACACACACAACCCTAGAAGGAGCAATCCAAACAGCAAAAAGACTGCAACAGCTTGGAGGCTGTTAAAAACAAAATCATCACCCCCCACAAAAAAACCCCAAAGCAGACAAAATTCTGTATTAAAAGACCAGATAAAACGTTCACCACAATCAGAAGAGAAAACAAAAGCAGTCAAAAGAATACCTCAGCCCCAGCAACAAAAGCCTACACCCTGCATAACTGAACAGGGACGTTGAGGAGGGCATCAGAGAGAGATCAGCTTTTAAAAACAGAAAGGTTGCCTAATAAGAACAGAAGAGATTATAAAACACATCGTGGGTCAAAAGTAAACAGTAAATAAAGAACTAAAAATGTTTGGGTAGCACCTTGCAAAGTTACTTAACTACATCAAAAGCAGGAAACCAACTAGAAAAACCAGTGGGATCTCTTGCAGATCAAAGTGAAAAAGGGATACAGGGATGACAGCACCAACACAGAGAAGCTCACTGAACATTCTGTTCCCAGTCTTTACTGGTGAAGCAACTGGGAAGACTTTCACACCTATCTTTATAGTATATAGGTCAGAGGGACTAGGTCAATTTGAATTAAGTACAGAGGAGGCATTAGGCTGAATGGGTAAGTTAGATGTAGTTCACCCAGACCAGGCATTTACAGGACCATTCCAAACCTGAATCTGAAGAACTGCTGGGCAACAGGTTGCCAGTGTAACTCCAGTGCACACAAAAGACCCTAAAGGGACTGGCACTACAGAAAAGCAAATGCGATTTCCATCCCTGCAAAGTAATAGCGGATCAGATCACTGTGCACATAGACAACCACAGTCTGTTGGAAAGAGTATGCACAGCTTCTGTAAAAGGAAATCCTACCAAGATCACAACTCTTCTTCCCCCCAGCTGGTGCCAGCTTACATACCCCTCTGAATTTGGGGACTGAGTTGTTGGATCCACTGAATATCTGGGTTGAACACTGGATAGTCTTATGGAAGGGATCAATTAGGATTATTTTGGAAAAAACTTGGAAGTGTAATCTTCAGCCACCCAAGGGGCTCAAGACTTTCTGTGACAGCCTGCACATTCCTCTGCTACATATTGCAGGCTCCTGGCAAACTTCACCATCTTAAAACCACGATGCACAGGTTTGCTGTACATTGCAATGTTTGCAACCACATGCTTAAAAGCACCATGACGCACCCAGATGAACTCAGCAGCGGAAAAAAAAAAAAATCCCATAACCTTGTTTAGCCTTATATTCCAGCCTGTAAGCTTTGCTCTGATGACTGGGGAATTGGACATAGGGCAACCAATTGGCAATACTGCTAACAGCAGATACACAATAGGAAGTTTGTCATATGTGATTGCTTTTTCTTCCACAGCTTCTGGATGTACTCGCAGGCACCAATCTACCTGCTGTTGGTGTCAAAAGCTGAGAGGTTTCAAAAACTGTTGGTGTCAAATACTCACTGAGATGAGGCCGCAAAAAAAAAAAAACCCAAAACCCAAAAACCAACCAACCAAAAAAAAAAAAACACACCACCAGGTTGAAACTCAAGTATCTCTCTCCACTGTTATCTTTAGCACTGCTGGAGACAATAGCAGGCTAACGGTCTCAACCAGGAGAACAATTACATTCTCAGAGCAGAAAACAAATCCAGGTTAAAGCAACTTAAGCTGCAGTTCTTGGCAGCCTAAAATTAATAATGGCTGGTTGCAAGAGTCCCATCTCTTCCCAGACTGCATGGGAAGACCCAGTCCCTTAAGCCAGCTCTGACATTTAGCATGCTAAAAGACTCAGCAAAAAAAGTCTTACAACTCAGCAAAAAAATAACCTAACAAAAAGCAGTAGAGTATCTGCTGCTGACTTATCAAGCAGAAACAGCACAGCAAGCATACACTGATCAATGCAAGCAGTACAAGTGAGGGTGTGGGGCACATATATGAGGGTGTTTTGTTTGCCATGGACATGCAGTCTCATCCAAAAGTTGCATTTAACTCACATTAGTTCCCTAAACCAGCAGGCTATAGTCACACCATTAATTATGCCTGCAACAGATTGGTTATGTGAGTGAAGTCAGATTGCAAAACTACAGTCCAGCTCTATAATGTCCTTCAAGTGTCTCGCAGGATACAAATACACTGCATAAGACAGTCAGCTATTCAACATTAACAATACTAAAGGAAAACAAAGTTCTGGAAGACCTAGAATTAACCTCAAGCAAAGAGACTACAATGTTTCCAAAACAAAGCTTAAACATTTCTTTCTAAAATTAAATATTCTCTCAAACACCACATGAGATACAAACAGTCTCTTATAACTATGTACAGAACACCTCCAGTAAGATCCCTTCAAATGTCAAAACTGAATTTCAAAACCCATCTCATTAGCCTGGAAACACCAGAAAATAACCAGGGTGCATTTTAATTTTGATGCATTAAAACCTGTGTGTTCATGTTTTGTTTCGTTTTTCTTCACTAGATACCATTTTATGAAAGCAAAAAGCTAACTACATTTTCAAATTAACTTTGAAAATTATGCAACATTTCTGAAGCTATCTAACACAAAATTACAACTACATGGTGCACCAGCAAAATACATATAGCCTTTCAAAAGTAGTACCGGAGTTCTCTGAAAATACTGTATGCTACAACTCTGTCACAAAAATATATAGTATAAAATTGTTAGTTTTGTTAAAGAACATTATTTGGTATACTACCAAAAAGCCCCCAACAACTCACTATCCATGAGCAGATCCCACACAATCATAATTCAGTCATTATTCTGGGAATTAACTGAAATAAAACAGCTGTGGACCAAACCACTGACCTAAAGGGCAATATTATTTTGTTGTTATTAAATCTGTACACTGGTTAGTCAATGAAGTTTCTAAAGGCCAAACCACTGAAGATGTATCTTTATTCCAGAAGACTAAAGATTCAACCATCCTACTGCCTATTTATTTTTAAATCAACACACTTATAATGGCAGATGGCTTCTAAAGGACTATGAAAAAGGCTGTAAATTCCTTGAAGACAACAGAGAGGTCCGAGTTGTTCCTTTTCGGATTTCTCAATGCAATGCTTCAAGGTGCCAGGCCTCATATTTTCACCTCTTCCAAGGTAGAAGAATTAAACTATCATCTCACTCATTGACCGGACTCCAGTCTGCAATTTTTATTCACCAGACCCGACAGCTGGAGGTTGGCACCACGTATTTTTCTCTTGGTAACCTGTGACAGGGGGGTCTACACTGTGATCGGCAAGTTCTACGGAAAACTAAAGCATGGATTTACATATTTGACTTTGCTCAGGTACAGCCACTGGTACAGCACCCCCCCATCAATACCACTCAGCTCCATGCCAGACCATACACGTGAAGAGGAGATGGCACGTTCCACCTCAGCAGTTTACCTCATTGCGTGAGATCAAACTCTTCCTTTGATCATCATTTCCAGTTTTATCTCCTCAAAGGTTGCCACTCCCTCAAATGCATCCAAGCCCAAAACAGAGGTAGCAGTGACCATCCTTCAGCTGATGGGGGAAACCTCAACTGAGATGAGGGGAAACAGAAGAACAACCATTTAAAAACACTGATAAACAATAAACATATCAGCTGTGGAAGCAATGATCACCTACCATCTCACTTCACTGGAACAAACAACCTACCAAAACCCAGCTTTGCTTAAAAAGTTGTTCACATACCACAATTTCAAAACCTATCAATCTGAAGTCTTCTGACGTCTCAAAGTAAATGTGGAAGCCCCGACAGCCCCAGATACCTCAGGGTGAGCCTGTCATTTCAGCTCCCCGTTACTCCCTTTCATAGAACCTGTGCTCCTAAACTGCTCCATTTCTTTGCTGTCATGAATTGCTGTGCAAATCAAAATCCATTTTGTTAGCTGGCTGAAGTCAAGTAGTAAAGTCTCCAGTATCACTAGTTCAAAACAATTACTGCTTAACAAATACTTTATTTGCCATTTGAATTGTCATTTCCTTGGGTTTTATTTGGCAACACTTCTTATTAATAGCAAAGATACTGTGTTCAGAAAAGCAGTATCCCCATTCCCTGTTCAACAGCAACCGTTACCGAGTTATGGTTCAGTTCCAATTCAGTGAAAAATTATTTATACACATAACATTCTCCAAATTCATTACCTCCACAGAGCTCTGTTATTGACCAATGTTTGCCTCAATTTCCACCTCGAGAAAGACATAAATCTTACTCAAGCCAAAAGCAGGGAAATCACAATAAAAGTTTCTCTGCCAAAGCAAAACAGTTTATTAGAAAACAAACCCCACTTACTAAGTTAGTAATCCTGCTAGACCTAAACAGGTCACAGAGAGCCAACTTGGGCATCTCTGAACTCACACTGAAACAAATAATCTGCTCAAAAGTAAGTTATTCCACTTTCTAACAGAAGCTGCCTACAGAGAGTTCATCTAACAGTCCTTAGAGATAAGATATTAAACTTCATCTATCATCACAATCACTATTCTCCAATAATAATCTTTCCTTTAAAAAAAAAAGCATCAGTGTCACAGTTTAAAAGACCTATCTCCATATTCAGACACAGAAGCTATTAGTGACAGCACTGAACTTCTATGTCAGAAGTATCTGTTTATATCCTTTTGCTCTTCTGGCAGTACTGGCATCTAGTTCAAGCAGTTAATTTGCTTCCCTTTGTCTTTCTCTTCCTATATACACATACATATGCACACACAAACATACATATACATACACCAATATGTATACACACATATACATACACACCACCCCCCAATCAAATTTTGTACCTCTCGGCTATTGTTCTGATCCTCTAAAGCAGCCTAGCTCTTCTGATCTTCCTTTGCAAGCTGATCTCACACTTCTTCCAGGCACTCTGGCTGCCCTGCTCTGCAAACAGAAAATATCTTTCTCCTGAGAGTAGCAGAACCATAAAGTTTTACAAGTAAGATCTGAGCAGCTCTCTTGTACAATTGTATTTAACGCTTTTCTATTTTTACGGATAATTTATCTTTAAAATAGCCACTTGCCCTTTACATATCTATAGCATAATGAAGGGTAAGAGACAACTGGCAGTCAACTGGTAATACCCAGAAACCACTGAGGAGAGAAACAAACTCCTAACTTACAGAATCAGTTTTTAATTGCCCCTGAAGTACGTGAAGATGCCCCATAACATATTGATTTTCATCCATTTCTAACAGTATAGCCCCTGAAGTGTTTCAGTCTTTCCTGTATAGCATTCTGGTCTTCCTCCCAACTTTACCTCATTAAAATTTCATTATAATATACCCATTGCTGGGGGGGTGGGGTGTCGGGGAGAATTACTGATAAAAGACATCACTTCTGGCTCAAGACATCCCAAACTGCAAGCTGCTGAAGACTAGAAAAGTATTTGGGGAAGTATCACTATACAGTCACTGCTTGTACCTTCCTTGCCACCCTACCTTCTCTTTCTGCTCATCTCCATTTTTCAACATTCAGTAAATCAAGGAATCTTGTTTCACTACAGAACCATAGTTTACTGGCTCTAACAGGGCAGTAAATGGGTAACCATACCCTCCTTTCGGTTCTAAAATGTCCATAAAAGAATGGTGTTCACGTGACTAGGACAAACAGGATGTCTAGAGTAGAAACAATTATGCAATATGATTTTTGGAAGGTCGTATCTTCAACTTGTGCTAGCACGACTTACAACTGTCTACACTATTCTCAGAGAAAGGATTCACTAAACATTAGCCCAAATATACGAAGGAGGATACTGTGACTAAAAGTACCCAAATGGAGAAAACTATCCTCAAAAAAAAAAAATTTAATTGAAAATTCTGTGACTTAATTGAGAAGCAACAATAGCCTTTGAAGGGTTCAAGCTAACACAAATACAACTATGATTCATTTCAGATATAATGGATAACAGTATTTAAAAAAAAAAAAAAAAAAAGAAGTCTATGCCTCCAAGTTGCCAATTTAGGCAAAAATATCCTGAGCCGAGTCTGGAGAGCCTTCTGGCAGGGTAATCCAGTCACTGGAAAGAACAATCGCAACAATAGCTGATTTTGCTCGCTACTAACTTAACAAAGAAAAGTAGGTTGAGGTACCTTATTTTTTTCAGTAAGAACACAAGGTAGAGAGATTGAGGGTCTCATCCAGGTTTGTCCACCATAATGACATGGTCAGGAACAAAACACAAGTCTTCCAAACCTCACTGCAGTGATTCATCCTTCAAGTCACACTTGCCTCCTCTAATAACTTGCACACAGAGAAGTTGGACAGAACCTGCAAAACCCTAGAAACACTCAGAGGTCCAATGGCCAATCAATGGTTTTATGTAAGATTATCTCTTTCTGTTTAGACTAATCCAATCACTTAAAAACAAATAGAAGCCTTATCTGTGGAACCATTTGAAGATTACTGATCTCTCTGCAATGGCCTCTTCCAAGAAATTTCTGGTGTCTCCAAAACCCTAAACTTCAGTGTCAAAATGTCAGAGACCACTCTGGACTGCTCTAGTTTTCTCCACCAGAGCAATTTCCATTAAACAATCTACATCAAATGACAACCAAGAAAGTATATTATGCTTACGTTGCCTAGCTTTTGGACATATGTCTGTGATCCATGCATTTAGATGGCTACTGCTCAGAGGAAGACTAAATATCTCACATCTCCAATTCATAGCATGTGGCCTTTTAAGATGAAACCATATCTCAGCATGTCTCAATGGCTTAGCACTTTTCCTTGGGGAAAAAAAAACAAGAACATTTTTTTAAACTGAAACAAAATTTCAGTGAAAACTTCAGAAATAATCAGACCTGTAGCCTCCATAATTCAATTATGAATTTTGACAGCCTCAAACAGGCTGCAAAAATTTACAGAAACCATACTAGGAACCATTCAGGAACAGCCCACTTATTTAGCAGGGACAAAAGTTTCTTATTTCCAACCACTTAGTGTAAAACATTGTACCAGCGGAGAGTGCTCATCACCTTCTTCTATCTTCATCTATCCTGTCTAGTGTAACTGCTTTCACCTTATGACAAACAAGACTCATCTGCTGCTGAGCATCTCTGACACATTTAAAGAGGAAGAAAACACACTTAAGTTAGCAGAATGGTATAGGGTAGTAGGCAGTCTTTGAGTAGGTTATTCCAAGCCACTTATGTTACATATGTAAAAAACTTAACACCTTGAAATTCTCCAAAATGAAAAAAAAAGGGGGGGGGGAGGTAAAAAAAGCAGCTGGCACCGAATAACCTGAAGCACAGATTTCATGTTCTCCCAAAAAGAGGCACTACTGGGAGCTACGTTTTGCAGTGGCTTAGATTTCTATGTTAAAATATAGTCCAAGCAAAGCAAACCGCAATAATTCATCCTTGAGGTGAAAAGAGACCACAATGGTAAGCGTACATGGGAATACTTGTCTCACTTCAATCTTTTTTCTGTGAAATAAGAGAACGGTAATTTGTATTCTATTTACCCTTCTTTATAACACTTTATTTTTAATGCTTGGTTTTATCCAGCGTTCCTTCCAAATGAACAGCACCAATCTTTATCTTCTTTCAACTTTTATTCCCTGTATTTTGCAGGAATTCAGATATTATGGTGGCAAGTATCCTACATGAGATTTTTGCCACCTGCCTCTTCTCTATCTGTTTACTTTTCAGTTCCAGTTGAACTGAACCAGAGCCAGAATTATGCTCCTATTTCTTAAGGAAGAGTGAGTCTAATCACTAGAATTTCACATTCTATCAGCATGTTAATAGGGATTAGTTTTAATACTACATTTCCATTTGGTTCTTCAGAGTTTGGATAACTGCTCGTACAACACTGTACCGAAAGAACTTGCCTTCTATCGCTTGGCTTGCAGGTTTTCATCTGGGCCAGTGGCTTGCTGAAGTTTTGTTCCCCTCATGCTTAAGGGATACATCACTCGCAATTACTCACCTCCCTTCAGGCACTGCAGCAGTCTTTGAAGAGGGCTTCTTTCCTCACTACGACTACACCTTTTCTGTGGGTTTTTCAACCAGCTCCTCAGCCTCCAATACTCTCTCTGCAGAAAGACTACTTAGAGAAGGCTGGTGCAATACTTTCTGACTGGCATTCATTGCATGCTTAATGTGGCAGTCAAATTAAAGTACTGAGGACTAGAAAAATATTTTTTTTCTCCCTATAAAGCTTACAAGGGACCTCTACCTAGCACATCGTCTTCCCAAAAAGTCAATCTTCTAGCACATTTATTTATACAGAAGAGAACTGCTTTGCAACTTGCCATTCACTGGCAGCTGAACTTATCCTTGTGCTCACTTACTGGGTAAGGAAAATGGTGTGGTATTCAATCCTTATATTCCTACAGTCACCTGGAAACGGGGCTGGAAGCAGCCAGATTTACTTAGTTGGCCCACATTGTTGCCCATCAGTGGAGGATCACACACTTTTTTCCACCTTTCCTAATACACCTAAAACTCATGAACTCTAGAGCTTCATCCACGCAATTCTTATCTCTGTGCAAAATGCCACATGGAAAACAAGGAAAGTGATTTAACTCTCTGGAAAGGATGAAGTAGAAGTAATTCTGACGCTGATTAAAAGAGGATTATGACAAGGATCCTTCCCTCCTTTCTCTTCTGTTTCAAACATGGACTCCAAGTACCACCCAGTAAAGCAGGCAGTGTCACAGATGCTGGAACCCATCATGTGCCAGCAAAGCCTGGAGAGGAGACACCTTTGCTGGCAGAGGGGCAAAGGATAAATTACAGGAGTATGTCTATGGCTCATGTATTACAAACGCCACAGCCCTAGGCAGGACCTTGCCAAAAATGCCACAGAGTTCAAGCTAATGGGAAGAAGGGCATAAAATGAGATTTTCTATGGCATTAAGGGAGTGAGTTCTCACAATCATATAACACAGAAAGGCATGAGTGCTCTGGGAAGACATACACCTCTCTATATGGCTGCTGTCCCAGTGACCTTGCCACAACTCAGCGAAGCTGTTCTGCATTCTGTAAGATGTCATTCTCATGAAATTAGCACTTTAATAACCTTGGCTGCAAGTACTCAGTGTGGCAAAGCAATATCCACATACTCACAACAAGCACTGCTTTCCAGGAAGCTATCAAAGCCCAGTCAGATCACAAAAGTTTAAGGCATATCCTATAAGGCAGGGAAACATACGTGCAGCCTGTTAGGGGGACAGCAGGAGTGAAGAGATGTGACAAATGCAACAAATACCTCACCGAATAAATGTTTACGGCCAATGGAGCAGGGGGGTATCCCACTTAACAAATAAAGCCCTTTACACTGATCCCTTCTGCCAAGACCCTAGTTATGAAAATGAAGGGCTTTTTAAAAGGTCATACAAGTAGCCCAGGAAAGATAGATACCTACTGTCGTTTACAGTGCTGGACTGAAAAACACCACAGCTTTTGGTCAGTCAGCATATACCACAGCACTAACAAACAGTTAGGAAATCTAGATAATGTGTCAATCCAAGTTCAAATTATTAACTATGTGCTATCTGAATGCAGCACTAGGATCAACTTAACAGCTACATTCCATTTTATAGCTATTACACTCCCTAACATGCTTTGTTATTAAGGACATGTTTTTGAGAATTTGTGAATTAACTGCAGTAGAGCTGCCCCATCTTGTTATTTAAATGCAAACTTTGCAATTCTAAACTGAGCACCAATATAATACCCCACTCTGTAGGAGCACAAACATCATAAAACAGGTCAAGCATTTTCATAATGCTTTGCAAATGAGGGTCAGGGCCTGACTGGACTTGTTTTGGCCTCCAGCCTAGCAACAGTTTCAGTATTGCCCAAACTCTGACGAGTCTACTATTATTTTTAAATAATTTGCATCTTTCCTGCCTTCCACAGAGACTCTTACCGCAGAAACCACCAGTACATGGCTCAAACAACTTCTGTGTTAGCACACTAGCACTTCTACTTCTGAATACAATAATTTGATGCTACGGAAAACCTGCAGTTAACTGAAAACAAGTACTTAATGTAAAAATAGATAGCTTGGCATACTGAGCTTGCTCCATTAATTATGGTGTAAGTCTTGAGAGAACCAAAAACTATGGACTAGATAAATATATTTCATTCATTGACTCGTCACAGCCTAGATCTGTAAACTAAGCGAACTGAGCTAGCCTGGTCTTCCAAACCTTTATTTCCTGGTTATCTCTTAGTTGTCAACAACAGCAACTACTCCCTATCTATCTGGAGATGAGCAGTTAAAAGGATGTTTAGGGCTTGATAACAGAACTGTCCATACACTTACATGGTATCTACCTGTTTCTTAACAGATATGACGAAAAAGTGCCAACGTTAGATTTCTCTTGCTTCAGTATTCAATGCTAGATAACATTACAATTATAAAGGTGTCATAAGAAACAACATGTTTATCTCATAACTGAAGAAGAGGTGGAGCTTTGCACTCCTTTAATAACTTCAAATACAATATTTGCATTCTTAAATCACTAACTTCTCAACAATTTCTAACAAAGAATATTAGAGTTAGATGTACACGTGAAGTAAGTCAAATCCAGACCCAAGCCATATTTTTCTCACAGGCAGACAGGTTAAAAAGGACTATATAATGTCAAAAACAATGCCAAAATTTGAATTTGCAAAATCCACAGAAATCTTTATCAGGAAGTTCTCTTCAGTACAAGATAGAGTAAAAGAAAACATAACAAAAGATATGAACGTAACTAAAACAAAGGAGGCAACAAAAAATGAATGACCAGACTGATGGCACAGGGAGACGTGGCTGCTGACTCCTCCTCACCCTACAAGGGGTATGAGAACAATTAACTTCTGCAAAACTAGTACTGCAATGAATCAGAGCATTTATTATAACTTTGTGGTGACTGTTTTCAGCTGAAGAAACAAAACCAGGGTCTACCCTTAAGACTGTCTATGATGTGATCCCCTGTACTAATAGAAACTACCTCATTTGGACATAAGAGCTCACTAAAATGAGCTTATGAAGGAAAAAGCCCTCATATTATAGTTAACCTAATTTGGAGTTTATCATAGCAGTATTTTCTTCATTCACCAATCATATCAGAAGATGAACCTACTGGCAAAGGCAAGTTCTTTCTGAAGCCATGCAGCTTTACCCCTTTTCCTCCTCTGCTGTACCAAGATGCATTCACCAGTGCTACTTTCAAATACGCTGGGAATTCCCTGCTGAGCACTGCAAACGCCAGCCAAAATACACATTTCCTACTGCACTGTATTTTAAAAACACCTACCGCAGAATGCCACTCTGAAAGAACCACCACTTCATATTCCAACATTTAATATTCAACAGTAAAGACCATGTTAAGTCAGACGAAAATACTGAAGGTTATACAAAACCACATGACATACACATGAACAACAGAATGAAGTCAGACACACAGACATAAGAGAACACTTCCCTGTCTGCGTGTTTGCTTGCTGTGTTTTTTGGTTTGTGACTGGTGTTGATCTTTAGCCATGACCAAGCAATCATTATAGCTGTTGTGTAATGTTACTGTGACAATTAATACAAATTATTGCAGTCTGCCACACAAGTCTCCACTGCCATACAACTAAGTCCTGCAGAGAAACAACAAAACTTCAAACTTCTGACATGGAGAATAGTAATGTCAATAGGTACAGCTGAACTCTGAGTACGGATTGTGGAGGAAGAATGTTGGGTTTTTTAAGACAATACGAAATTCATACTTTGGTAAGCTTCCAGGCAGTTTCACAAAAATGCTTGTAAAGAAACATATACCAAGGCAAGCAAGGAGTCAAACACAAGGCTCCAAATTTAAACATTACAATAAGTTGTAGAGACTAAAACAGGAAGTCAGGCTGCAGCCAAGAAACAAGAAATTGAGAAAAGCATGTAATCCTATGAACTTGCAAGCCATAACATTTTTATTTACATGTATGCACAAGCATATGTACACACCTACAGACAAGCCTAATCTTTCTTCAATGCCTTAAAAAGAAAGCATCAGACAGTAATTTAACATTTTGGGAAAAAACCAGCTTTGGGACTGTACAGAAAGATTTTAAACTATTTCAATCTAAATTACTAGCAAATCACCACCACTGGTGCCAACATAGTATCAAGACACAGTAACTAAGGCAAAAAATTGGATGGCCAGTAATAAACCCTAGAACCATTTCTTTACTACAGGGTCAAGTTACACTCACTCTGAGCAGAATCACAACCTCCTTTGAGAGCGTGAAAACTAATGGCCACAAGATTAGCTAGCTCCACATTTTTAAACTATATTGAATTTAAATGTCTCCAAACGTCACTAATGAAGAATTCAGGTAGTGTACTACTGCCACCCCATACCCTTCTAGAATATGTAAATTGACAGATATTGGACCTGAAAACACAATGAAATACAAAGGTCAGGTACATCAACGCCGCAGCATATCTGTATCTCTGTCCTGTATCCAAATGGAACAGTCGCTGCAAAATACTAAAAGTCATCAATGAAGAAAGGAACTCGTGGATTTCCAAGCTAAGTCTTTAGGTCAAGACTGGGTATCACCTAGAAAATATTTTCATCCAGAGGGCCTTCAATCACAGAAGATGGTCAAGCCATACAGATTATTCCTGCGGCAAAGAACGTGGTTGCTAGCGACGCTTCTGTCTGATGGCTGGAGCCTCCACGCGTGCACAGGGCTGGCAGCCTGTGCAGGCACAGCAGCTCTGATGCTTCCCTAAAGCACCAGATCTACCACAGGTATGCAGATCAGCTATACAGACTATTTAATGCCTCTGGCACAGTCCCCCCCTGCCAGATGAGGAGGATATGAGCAAGCCATCATCTAGGCATTTGATGCAAGGCGCTCGTGGTAAGTATCTTTCCCAAGAGCTCCTCAGCCAGACGGGAAGCAGGGCACGGGCCACATTAGCCATTCCAGCTGCAAAAATCTTGTTCTTGGTTACCACATACCAGATGACGGGGCAGAGCAAACGATTCCCCTCACAAATTGTGTCAAGTACGGGTGGTCACCACTAAAATAATCCTGTTCACTAGCAGGTGACCTTCAGGAAGGGACTATAAGAAGCAAACAACTGGCAAATGAGTTAACCTGCTGGATTGCCATACAATGTCTTCCCCACAAAGATGTCGCATTAAAATTAAGTAGGCAAGCTGAAGAGCTTGAAACACACACTGTGCAGGATCAAAAACTCAGAACGGGGATTTCTGTGTGCCAAAGGAAATCTTTATAGTGAGCAGACACGTGAGAATCTTTAAGAAAAAAAGTCCTCCTCATTCCCCACAGCACAGCTTCAACTGAACTCTTCGCACACTTACCCTTCCCACCCTGTCACAACCTCCTTGCACATGCTTGCACTTCCGCTCAGTTTCCTACTAGAACAAAAATAGTAGTGAGTAGCGTGAACCTTGAGCCCACTCACACTAGTGGGCAGCCCTTTTCCACTTGCACAATGCAAGGCAGGACATGGTATTGTTTCCACCGATCACGGAGGCATGGGGTGTGTTGCACAAGACCAAACCAGAAAGAAAATAAAAGGATGCAAGTTATTTGTCAGAAAGGTAAGAAACACAGGAAAAAAGGGTACTTAGTTTTCCTTCTCCCTAAATGAGTGGGGTAAAATGTTTTTACAACTCCTCCTGCATCCCCTTACAATTTATTTCTATTGCCACTTCTAAAAAAACCTGCTTTTAATCAATTGCAGTGTTCCATAACTTTACTCATCAAACTGAGTTTCAAGAACAGTGTCCGAATGACACTTTGTATAAGTGACAATTTTTGTCTGAGGCAGCAACTTTCAAACTTTGTATCAGCTTCCACACATCCACGATAATTTTTACATTCCTTCCACACCTATAGTTTGAGAGCCACCACAGTGGTAGAAGCAAGGGGAAAGCACATACCCTGCAGAACATACCCTGTGAAGAAGTGGCTTAGAGAGCAACTCAAAGTGAAGTGAAATTATAGGTAGAAGAAAGCTCTTCAATTAAGTGACAGAGTAAAATGTTGGCAGATCAGTGGAAGCCTACAAGAGAAGGGGAAGCCTGTGGCTGGAAGGATTTGCTGAGCCTATTCTCACCAAGACACTGCTGGACAGATTCAGTATCTTCTAGCTATCTTCTTTTGACTCCATGAGTCACTCTCTCCAACTCAACAGCTCCCTAGCAATACCCTCGACCAACACCCCATATCCTGTGCTTTAGGAACTACAGTTAGACATATGAAAATGCCAAATATTTCATCCATGTATGGGCTGTGCTAGAGTCCAAAACCTGCACCCTTTCAAAACAGGCATTTCGTCTCATTCCTACTAACTGCTACAAATTTCCTTCCCTTCAAGCCCTGCCGTGGTGCTCATCTTGGCATCAAAAAGTTACAAAAATCCGGAGGTGTCACAAGCAGGTTTTGTTCAAAAGACAACACACGAGAACCCCTTGTCCAAGTGATTCAGCCACCTGCTTTTCTTTGATCGTGCCCAGTTTCATTGTTCAAAGACCTGCAAGGAATATGAGTCATGCTTGTGTGAGGATACCTGCTAACAGGTCTTTCATCCTCCCTGTAATTAATATAATTTTAAAAAAATATTTCTAGAATTCACATACAAACTCTTATTTTAGAGTACTACTCTTAGAACAGGTATTTTGGTCTCCAGACAAAACCTCCACAAGGATTCCAGGCAGAAAGCTGCAACATACATTCACTGAAAAATGCCAGTTCTCATTCAGGTTTTTTTGCTGTACAGGATGAAGCTCAGCTTCAAAGACAATATCGTATCTTTGTGAGCTACCCAGTTATCGATAAGACTGCCTGGAAATCTTTTGAATGCTAGAAGTGATGCTGCCTCTGAACATTTAGCAGGAGCAATTATTCACCGACCTAGGATTTTACATGTAATATCGAACAACTTTTTCAAAGTTGCTTCCCCAACTGCACAAACATAATCAGCTCACAAGGCTGCTGAAAGCAGCAGTTCTGCCATCTGTCTGCTTATTCCCACCTCACACTTGTGCAGGCACAAGTGTTTGTGAAGCCATGCTACGATCTAGAAGGAACCAATCTCTGTGAAAACTAACCAGGGAAAAAAATAAAATTGTGATTAGATCATTTCTCACTCTGTACAACCGTGCATGCTGGCACAAGCATGGGAACAAGCAGAAATGATACCACTAATTTTAATGGCAGTGCCATTTTCAGAAGTCCATTGATGCAGCAACTTTTCACCAGGTCTAGCAACTAAATCTGAAGAACACTTTAGCGCACATATGCATTTTAGAAAAATACAAATAATTATACTTAATTTGCTATTCTGTTCTTGTTAAAGTAAGAAGTGGGAGAAGAAAGGTGAAGTGATCTACTGGTTACTAAGAGGAATCAAAGTGCTTACTGGAAAACATTTCAGTGGAGAGATCTTCACCCTGCCTCAGTTTCCTCCACTAATAAAACAGAGACAGTAGCACTAATCTGTTCAACAGAACATTCTGCAATACAATTAAAAAACATAATAACAACAAGGTAATATTGTTACAGAGAGACACAGACAGAATTCAACTCTTACAGCAATGAAAGAGTGAAACAGCACAAAGCTGATGCTGTAACCTATAGAGGTCTGGGATGGTGAACAGATACAGGACAATGCAAAGCAAAATGGCTACTTAGAGTAGCAGTTCCTAAACAGTCGGTATCTACAAAAGGACAGACATGGATTTACAAAAGACCTGGGTAAAGAAACTCACAGTGGAGTCTCCCTGCCCTCCTTTCATTATTGGTACTCTGATGTAATCACATAGGAGTTATGAAGAGCATATAGGGAAGACTTGCTGGGGTGGCAGGTTAAGTAGGAATCCACAGAGCTGGGTTGTCATGACAGCAGCTGAAAGTATGCAAGAGATGTATAGATTCTGGGTGTTAGAACAGCAAGGACTCCAAATAAGATCATTAATACACTGCATTATTTTAAACACTGAGAAGCATACACTACATCTCATTAATAAAACATGGACTGCATGATAACCATTTGCATTGGTGAGGGTGCACGAGGGTCTAGGACATAACACAAAAAATTTGTATTCATTAAGTACCGATAAAGTACGGGTTCTCACAGATTCGATAGTCACACTATATGTAAGAGGAAACAAGTGACATACACTCTGGTGGACCAACACACTCAGCTGAAGCCCGGAAACTCACCACACAAGCTCCATCCCATTTAAAAGCAAAGTAAAACAGTGGAAACTTGATTTCAACAACCCCTTACGTTAACTTTGCATTCAAACAGACTTGGAGCATGCAGCGACTCAGTAACTCATCCCAGCTGAGAGGAAGTAACTTCCTGTCAGAGAGAAGTTAGTCCCTGAAGTGTCTGAACTCTATCTGCAACAGCACGCCTGGTTCCCCGGCGCAGGCAGGCTGCAGGTGCTGACATGCTGGGCAACACCGTCCTGGCAGGTCACTTCTGAAGGCGGGAGGGCACGGGGTTCAAGACAAACACTGAACAAGAGTGGCCAGGGATGGGAACGAAGCAGGCCCGTGGTAGATGCTCTTGCAAGGAGGCGTGGGAGGCGGAGGAGGATGGGAGTAACAGGTGTTTACGTGATCTGTTCAAAACTCTGGGAATTTGATGTGGGGGATTACTCTGGGACTCGGGATGTCTAATACTGGGTGATCATCAAGGGTCGTTACAAAGCAAGGACTCTGCATGGTTTGAGACCAAAGTAGTGTTACGAGTGCCTGGCACAGGGAACGTACTGGTACACCAGTGCTCACAAATCCAGGTTTCGCACAACAGGTCTCTTACGCTGGGTACTCACCATCCAACACTGGTGAAGCAGGGGCCCATACTCATGCAGAACACATGGACAGAGAAAGGCTGCCTAGCGAAGGGGTCCCAGTAAGGACTACTGGTGAAATGAGCACGGAGTGGTCTACTCAGGCGCTACTGAACACAAACCAGGAGCGGGGAGAGGGCACTGACCACGGGGCACTGCGTGAAGCGCCTGCAGTTGGGACGTCGCCGCGAAGCCAGGGGCCCGTGGAGCCCGCGCCGGGGCACGGAGCCCGGCACGACGCGCTCGCACAAAGGCGGGTTGCTCGGCACAGGGCGCTGCCGGGGCAGGCACGGCACGGCACAGCCCGGCCGGAGCCGTCAGGGAACAGGGGGGAGATGCCACTAGCGAGTCCCGTGCACGACGGGCCGGGAGGGGCCCGGCAGGGGTTAACAGTGCGACCGGCCAACGCGGGCACGCCGCCGGGGAGCGGGGAGCCGGCGGCCGCCGGGCAGCGCGCTTCCTGAGGCGAGCCGGGCGCGGGAGAGCAGCGCGGCCCCCAGGGCACGCCGGGGAGCCCGGTCGGCGCCCGCACAGCCGCGGGGCGGGGGCGCCCGCGGGCCAGGCCCCGGGACAGGCGGGCCGCGCGGGGCCAGGCGAGGACAGGGGCCGGGCGGCGGCGGCGGCGGCGGGGAAGGTGCCGGGCGAGGAGGCGGGTACCGGCAGGGCGCCCGGCCGGGGGAGCCGGGCGGGACGGGCGCGCACGAGGCGCCCGGGAGGGCGGGCTTGGGGCGGCGGGCCGGGGCACGGCGGCGGCGATACTCACTAGGGGTCGTTGGTGAAGCGGGGGCTCCGCGGGGGCTGGTAGCCGTACAGGTGACAGTAGAGCACATCGAAGCAGAAGCAGCACATCTCGGCCGACACCACCATCTTCCTGCAGCCGGGCCCGCCGGAGCCGGCGCCGGGGGAGGAGAGCAGCGAGGCGGCCGGCGGGGAGAGGCCGGCGGGGCCCCCGCCGCAGCTGGGCGGCAGCGGCGGGGAGAGGGCGCAGCCGGCGGCGCCCCCCGCCAGCCCCCCAAGGCCGTTGAGGCGGGGGCCCCCTGGCGGGGGCAGCGCCCCCGGCTCGCCCCCCGCCGCCGCCGCCCCGCCGCAGTGGGAGCCGCTGCCGCCGCCTCCCGGGCCGGCCGAGCCCGAGGGAGGGGAACTGGAGAGTTTCTGCTTCTTCACCCCGCAGCAACCCGCCGCCATCTTGGAGCCGTCTCCCCCCACGCAGCGCTTCCGACCCATGGCGGGGGGGCCGGCCGACCGGCCGGGGGACGTGCGGCGGCCCGCTCCGCCTCCTGCCGGGCCCGCTCCGCCTGCAACGGGGAGGGGGCGAGAGGGAGGCGGCGGGAAAGGGGGAAGAATGAATGAGGAGCAGGAGGGAGAGGAAGATGGGGGGGGAGAAACAGAGAGAGCTGCGTTAGAGCGACCCGGTGAGTGGCCCCGGCTGACAGGGCCGGGGCTGAGGGGGCAGCGTGGCCCGCAGGTGTGGCGGCCGCGGCGGGGCCTTGGCGGCCTTTCCCCTCCCCTCCACACGCCGAGCCACCCCTCTCGCCTTCCCCCCGTGCTTTTTCTCCTCCTCCTGCCAGGGAAGTGGAGCAACTCCACCCCGCGTGCTAAAAAAAAAAATAAATAAAATAAAAATAAACCCACAAACCCGAGCTCCGCAGGAGCCGCACGGCAGAAGCAAAGCCCTTGAGATGGTTAAAAACACCCCGCTAAATAATTCAAGTGACCTGAGATGCCTTTCTCTTGGGAAGAGAGGGGAGGGGGAAAAGTGTTGGAATCGGCAGGCTGGGAGCCTGCAGAGAGTGCTTGGATGCACCTATTAAACATGCAGTCGTGATGGCTAAAAGCCACAGGCTTTTTATATATATATTTATTTTTAATTACAGCTTTGGCAATTACTTCACATCCAATAAGTAGCAGCTCAGAGCGTAGGCCCTCAGCTACAGGGCAAGTGGCCATGTCCCTGTGAGACCACGGCCCTTGGTGCCCGCAGCCCAGGCTTCCTCATGGCGAGACCTCTAGGGAAGGGAAGTCCAGAGGGAAAAGGATGTGAGTTCCTGCAGTGCTCCACACATCTAAAATTAAGCTCACCAAGCTACTGGGGTGGGAGGGGAAATGTGTTTTATATTAGCCTCATATATAGATGTATCTGAATTTACGGAGAAACTTGCAAACGGCCATAAAGTACTTCAAAAGCTGTACGTATGTATATTTAGAAAATAACACCTCACCCGTCAGTGTTACGCAGCTATCTCTGGCATGGGATGTAGCAGCTGTTTAACATTACAATATCAAGGAAGACAAGGGAGTGAGGACTGCCACATAGACTTAAAATAATATCGCAAGTTTAGAGACAGTCATTATCCAAGCTAAAATGCAGTCTACAGACAGTTTTCACAGTCGCAAACAACTTAGAGACTCAGTTTTACGTTTCTTGTTGGCAATGGTTTCTCCAGCGTCCTCATGCTCTTAATTTTGTCTGGATCTTGAACTATCATGGATCTGAAGAGAAAATCCTCAGTTACTAGGGCTCTAATACTGATGGGTTAAAAAGCCCTTTGAGGGTTTCTGTCCAAATACTGGCCTGAATTTCTCTTGCTTTGACTGTGAATCATAGCCTAAGGTGAAACAGCTGCAGGGAATAATACCAAACAGAAAGGAGAAGAATTAGATGGTATAAAGCAGTGTTTTCCATTTTTAAATGTAATGTTTATGTTTGGAGCTGGAGAATACTTGAGAAGGGAACCCAGTTCCCCTCTCTCAAACGACTTTCAAGTTTCTTTCAAAACAAAGGCAGTGTTTTCCACTTACGGGATTCATTTGTTTAAAATCAGTTAGCAGTGACACCTTCTGTTGCTTTGGGGAAAATAGTTTCTCCAGGTGTTGAATTCTGGCTTTTTCTAATTTTTTTTTTTACCATCCTACATTATTTAACACCAACATTTATAAAAATATCAAGTAATTGCAAAAGCTTATGATACAGACACAAATATAAATCATTCACTCCACTGGGCCAGATATTTGTAAGGTTCAGTGTAAGTCTCAGAGCTAGGACTGATATCCTTATGCAGTATCAAGACTCCTGATAGAGCACAGTGATCACTTTTTGATTAAATATTGTATTGCAATGGTCCCTGAATGAAAAACTAAGTTAAATATATTACTTATTCATCAAAAACACCTTACTTTCTCCAACCCTGCAGATGTTCTTTGCTGTATTTGCCTATAGTTGTGCTCCTGTTTTACCTCAGTGCAATGTAATGTATACCAAATCTCTCTTTTGTAGAGACAACAGCAAATATACAAACACAACTGTGGAAACTATTGTTTAGTGAAATCAGGAAGACACAATTGTATTATCAAATATTTTTGTCAGTAGCGTGAACTGCAGACTCACAAAACATTTTTTCATAGCTCAATGGAAAATTTCCATTTATGTTTGAAGAAGAGTTTATTCTTTGGATAAGACAACTTCAGTTAACTGCAGCATCTGTTTCATTGGCCCTTTGCTTCAGTTAAGTCTCAAGGACCTTTACATTTCTTATTACAAGGAACCCTGAATGTGTTCAGTTCCTTCATGTATATAGTACTTGTATATTTTACTAACCTAGCAGATTTTCTCCTGTTGGTTGATGACTATGCTGTGCCTCCTATGCAGTCAAATGTACTCAGTGAACTCAGTATAAAAACCAAACTTTCAGCAGTACGACCGAAGTCAGTGTGGTAGTGCAATTAGATCAGTTTAATTTAGGTGTGATGTAGCTCTCCTTTATGACTCCAGCTGTTTAGCACTATTGCTCACCTCATGTTCTAAAGCCCCAGTGATTTTAGAATTGTCACTTGTTACAAGTGAGAGATTGAAATTAATTTTTTAATTAAAAATCACAACCCATGAGTCTTGAAAAGAGCTGTTAGAGAAATGATGATAAGAAAAATAGAATTATTTGCAGGAGGATACTTCTCAGTGATCCAAAGCTGCTCTGAAGGATTGCCGTTCTTAAACAAAAAAATCAGAATGGCTAGTATCTGGGGAAATGGTATCCTAACAGACATGATCCAATTCCTTTTGAATCCAAGGTAAAATTTGCACTGACTGTAGTAGAAGTCAGATTGTGCTGAAGTAGGCCAAAAGATGATTTATGTTCTCAGTATCTTACAATCTAATTACAAGACAAGAACAACCAGAACAAGGAAACAATGAGCCAAAATTGGGCTGCGTTGGTAAGCGGGAGTGATATAATCCTTGCCTTATTAGTATCAACTCTTTTAATAGGCACTGTGACAGGTGAGGGATTTAAAAGGGTACTTAAAATAGCACGTTTAGGCTGTGGTTCCATGTGCATTTCTGCAGTAGCAGTAATGTTGGTTTAAGCAGCTCTACCTCAGCTAATTGTTCTCTTTCCTGTCCCACCCATTCTCTTGAGTTCATGCAGCTGTTTGTGCAGATGTCAGGCAGAAGATCAAGCCGAAAAGCAATTATTCTTTTCCCTCGATTATTTTTCAACCAAATCAGTTCTCCAGTCTGGTTTATCAGAGGGCTGCACAAAAATCTGTGTTGGCCTATTGGAATGGCTATACAAAATTGATAATTAATAGCCTTGGGCAGCTTAAACAGTACTGGTGAAAAATGAGAAGATACAGCCTAAAGTGGCATTGCACGTATTTATGGGGAAGCTGTCAGAAATCACAGAAGTGTTTGAATTTTAAATAATAGGTGAAGAAAGCCAGTTGAGGAAAGATATGAAAGATAAGGAGTAGATAAAGGGCCTTGAAAGTGAAGGGAAGTAGTTTATGTTTGAGACTGTAGAAAAGTCAGAGCTAGGGAATGAAAGAAAGGGAAACAGCCTTCTTTTCAAAATATATCATTTTCCACTTTGTTAGAACTAAAGGAAACACAATACCACAGTTAATTCTGTAAAAAGCAAACTCCAAAAATTGAACAGTGTAAACAGCTAGCATCTCTATAAAGTTGTTAGTTATTATTCTAGTTAGTTATTATTCTAGAGAATAGTCTGTACTTACATCTCCCAAAATTCAAAGGTTAAATTCTATCTTTGTATCTTCCCATCATAATGATCTCTTTTGGATGGGCCTGCCATAAAACTGGAAGATTTACAGGCTGAGAATTCCTTTGGTCTGAGGAGTTGCCACCCGTTGTGCAGACAGTCTAGACAACTCTTCCCTTGCCCTGCAGCCTACAAGGCATTATGGGTGTAGCTGGGAAGAAGCGGGTTTGCCTGTATGCCTTTCACACATTATTCCCAAACTGGTCTGTCACACTCTTGAGGCTCATGTGAGTTTTCCTCAGTATATTCTGCTTAGACAGAATAGTTACTGTTCTTCAGTACGCTCCCTGTCTCAGCTGTCCCCAGGAGAAATTAGATGCAGCTCTGAATCTAGGCCAGAAAGTGTGCACAAAATCCAATAAAGTTAATGAAAGTTAACTTGCACATGTCTGAGAACAGTAATTGTTCGTACCAGTTAGAGGCCGTATCCTGCTATTGTTCCATATATCAAGCCCCTATTGAAGTCTCTTCTAAAAAATCGTGTACAAAAAGTCATCTCAGGATGTGATACCAGCCAGCAGACAAAAGGTCCTCACATGTTGTGTTACTGGAATCCTGGCCCTGTTTCATATTTTGAGCTATGTTATAATTTCACCATACTGTGAATCCAATCTGTGTTATTTTAAAATTAACATTGTTTTACAAAAATTTTCCCTCTTACGCAAATTTAGGGTTTGGTCCTGTTAAACCATCTGTGCATGGAGCTTGCACTGCAAAACTGGGCATCAGATTGTTACAAAAAAAACCACAACAAAACACCCAAAACAAACAAAAAAAAGCCCCCACCAAACGAACCCCCCAAAACAAACAAACAAAAAAACCAAAAAACCACCATGTATTCTAAAATGTTACTTGTCAAACTAAATATCTAGGGCTGGACAGTTTTCTAACTAGAGATAAAAACATTAAATGTGTCAATGGAGTCAGAAAAGTTATTTAATTAAAAACCTAAGGACCAAAGCACTTGCAATAAATGAAAGGTGAGACTAGTGGTAGGTTTTTAATGGAATTCTTTTCACTTAATTCTGTGAGCTGGAATGTTCCTCAAATATTATGTTAATGCAATATCCTATCCTTTTTGAATGTATTTTTCCATTGTACAGTGATAAAAGAAGATGTAGCTTACGTAGCTATATTCTCAGTATAAATTCACCATGGTTTCATTGAGGTCAGTGGAGCTACAGTGATTTATGCTAGCTGATACATTAATAATAAGCCTTAGGACATATTTTTTGACATGGCTATTTGTAGTTGGTCTCCTTCACAAAATGTTTTCCACTACTGTACAGCAACCATATGTATTAATAGCATTTCTCATTTCTGAAGAGTCTGAAGTGCTAGCTTTAAGTTAATAATTTTAGAACAATATATAGGTGTCTGTTTATCCAGTGCAGTCATACAGCCACCCCTAATGAAACCTAGCAACAATCTAATAGGACACAACAATTGAGGTGTATTAGGAAAAAATGCAATCATTAATTTTCAAATGAATGAGTAAATTAGGAGGATAGAATGCAATTGCTGAGAATTAAAATCTGATCAGGACACCACAATTACATGCCTGTTTGTTTCTAAGAATTGCACGAGATCTTTAACCATCCAAGTGGTCAGCACTTGATTTTATATCTCATCTAAAAACACCAAAATGAAACTTTCGTGTAAATTTAGTTAATGCAAGAAGCAGAAATTTCAGAAAAGAGGGGAATGTTAGCAATGTGAATTGATTGTTAACAATGTTAATTGTTTAGGATGACAGAAATGCTCCCATGTAAGGAAGCTAACGGGCATAAATTTTGATCTTCCTTTTGATGTAAGACTGTGTTGAGCTTCCTTTTTCAGATGTTATTTAATTTTCTTGTGAAATGATTTAATTTCTTCTGGCTGCTGCTTTTGCTGTCTTTTTGCACATGTTATCTAGCTTTTGGTGTGAAGGAATTCCACCTCCATTCCTCTAATGGCCAGTTCTTAGCTTAGGTTCATGCTCCCTTGCTCTGGTATTTTACACTGCTCAGATAGCATTGAAGCTGTCATCTCTCTATTCCTTTCAGAGAAATGAGATATACTGTTCTTTTCTCCAAAGACTGAAGAACTTTTTTCTTTAATCTTTGTGAGCAGCAAAAAATCAGTGAATCCTGCTTGCCCTTTACTATTCTCACTTCTATAAAGGAACCTGTTAATCTTAAGACGGCCAAGAACCACTTCCACTGTTCCAGGTGGGAACATCTAATCACTTTATATTGGATGTTTTTAGTCACACCTCATGAAATATTTTGGCTATTGTTTTGAAAGAATGTTCATTAGCTGCAGTAGGCTATTGCAGCTTATAAATATATGCATGTCAGTCATAAGTATTTCTCTTTCTTCAGTATTGTAACATATTATTATTTATAGAATGTATTTTTTTCCTTTTTCCCTAGAAGTATTAGCATTCTTTATACACAATGCCTAAATTACTTAACCTTATATCTTCCAGTGCTTCTGATCTGTACATGTCACCCTGAATGTCATGTTGATCCTCCTTACTGTGACTAGTTTTATAAAATCACCATTTACGTCACTTTGGTGCACTTATCTTTCTCTTTTTCTGCACAAAGAAAACACTGACAAATGCCAGTGTTTTGCCTTAAAGGTGCTGGTGCTCCAGCGCTATCAACCTGCAACTGCTAAAAGCACTAAATGTATTGTCATAAAAGAGCCCAAAGATATAAATAGAATGTTAATTAATAGCAGATGTTACCCTTTGTGGCAAAAAGCCAGTAGGGCTCCAGCAAAACCTTTCTCATTGCAGTCGTTACTTTCATCATTGGCAATTTGTGAGTGCAGCCCCAGTAAGACTGATCCTCACGGCACTTCGGAGTCACCTCTCACCCTCACCCTTATCTGCTTTCACGTATTCAGTCCTGCAGATTCTTCTTTTTTTTCTTTTGGGTGTGGTAGCAAAAGCCAAACAGCTCATGTGCACTGCATCCATAATTCTTTCTTGTATCCTTAAGGCTTTAGAGGTGACTAGCAAGCCTGAACCCCGAGCCCTGCAAGCTTCTGAATAAAATTGAATCTGTGGGAATTGGTAGCATTCAGTACCTCACTTATTCATAGTTACTTATTCATTAGTTTTATTGCTTCCTTTCTGTAGAATTCATGTTCTCCAGCATAATATTTTCTACTGTACTTTCTATTGCAAAAGTCTGTTCTTTCAGACATGTATGAATCAAATTACTCCAATGAAGTCAATAGAATTTTACCGTTACAGAATGAGTTCAAAATCTGGCCTTTTAAACCTGTAGGTTCCCTTGTAAATTGGTGAATGATTTGTCTGTTCCTAGGTCGCCTGAGCTATCCTCTGCTTTCAAGGAAAGTGGTATTTGTATAGATACATGTCCATGCACACACAAATTCCATTATACAAAACTGTATGTATTCTCATTTTTCTTATCTCCCACATTTGTATTCTCACTCTAGGGAAGGGCCTTCAGGCTGCCTGCTGGTGGTGATCATTTTTGTCACAGTTATTTAATGTATAAAATAAATATGTTACATTCATTTTGAATAAAAAGCAGCTGATAAACATGCAAGCTTCAACAAAGTTTCACCCGATTCTTGGCATAGTAGTGTTAGCCCTCTTGTGCACTCTTCCTTTCATTCACGATTTCTGGTATTCCTGTTTTCACATTATCTGTATAACTCAGTCCCTCCTATCTGCCATTACAGCAATTAAAGACAGACCTTTTGTTTTTAACATGATCATTATTTAAATAAAGTAAAAAGTATTTTAAAAGAGTAAATAGTATTTCTTCAACTATGAAAGAAGTCATAGCATTCAGGAAGCACTGTTGCTTATTATGTTTTTCTGCTAACCATTATAAAACGTGAAGTTACAGTCTTTAACATATAGAAATATCTGTGATCATCAAGACTTGCATCTGAGCTTTGGTTTGCATGCTTGTTTTTCTCAATGGTTTCTTCATGGTTAATATTCTAATAACCTACTGACTGCCAGAGATTGCACAGCAATCAAATCAATATTTTGATTTAAACACTGTACATTTGATTTGAGGAAATGACCATTTCCATGCAGAAAAAAGTAATTGAGAGAATGCTTAACACTAAAAACATATCCTTCTGTTACTTCAACTGAAAAAAGAACTCCTTTGCTTGTGTGTTTTGAATTAAAACTATAAGTATATTAATCTAGTGGTTCCAATTACAGATGGGATTCTGGATTTGTTACCATCTCCCTTGAAAATGCATCTTTATAATAATTCATTCATTTTGGTTAGCATTTCTAAAGAGCATTTCAAGATTGGAAGAGGCACTGTGACACACTTGAGGAGAAGCCTAGCACATTATGTCAGGTCTAAGGAAATGTTGCTGAAATATTTCAGGGCTATCATTTCAGGGGGTAAGTCCTTACAGCTAACATTCAGTTTAGATTAGGGATTTAAAAGAAATTTGAAAATAATTTCATAAAACCCCCCATGTATTTAACTCTCTGGGGAAAAAAAAACCAAACCAAATTAAAGTCTGAATTCTCTGTTTTTCTATTGCTTAGTTTGTGTTTGTTTTCACAGGTCAAAGTCCCACTGTCCAGTGTCATCACATTCAAATCCTGCGGTGACCTGTAAGTATCTCACCTCTAAATTTTCTATTGCAATAGAACAGCTGCATGAAAACTGTTGTGATCACCTCATGAATACTGAAAATGTGTCTTTCATTGAGCTATCACTAGGCATTATATATTGGGGTACAGTTTGTCCTGTTATGTTAAATGCGTGTAGTTCAAGCATGTATGCTTATAGTATAATACATCTACATTTTTAAATACTAGCTCATGATAATCTCATTCATTGCATTTTAAATGGAAGACTCACAGCTTATCAAATCTACTTCTAACTGTTTCTAAAGGTACCCTTACTTTAAACCTAGTTCTTTACCTGGTTAAATCAGAACTGAAAGTTATCAAAGAAAAATATTACATTTGCCCTTTGATGAACAATTACCAAGCGTTACATGTTCAGAGTAAAAAATGGATAGCATTTTATTTTATGAGTCCACTAACTAATAGTGAATTAGAATAAAACTCCTGTGGGAACACATTTGACATTCACATGAATAGCAGATGAGTTCATTATGATCCCCTGCTTATAAAAAGAATGGCAAATGAATTCATAATTATTAAGCATTTAAAAATAACACATTCCCCCAAAAGATACAATTCTGCATTAAATACCTGGCTGTAGTTCAGCTGCAGGGCTTTGAAGAATCTGAAATGAAATGGTAGCATAGCGTATAGCTGAAACTGAATGGCAGACTGATGATTTGGTCATTTGCCACATTCTTTAACTGCTTTGTAGCCAAAGTAATGAAGATTCATACTCTATTTAATGCATTTGAATTAAT
The DNA here is from genome assembly GCF_018139145.2 of Gymnogyps californianus. Lineage (NCBI taxonomy): Eukaryota > Metazoa > Chordata > Aves > Accipitriformes > Cathartidae > Gymnogyps > Gymnogyps californianus. The sequence goes on from NC_059479.1 coordinate 20,830,661, forward strand.
TCTGAACTTTTTAGATTAATCTTGCTTCCAAAGCAGAGAATACAGATTAGATATATGGTACATGAAAGGATTATGCTGGGTATATGTATAAAGAGAAGGATTACAGCACATATGGCTACTGCCATGTACTCATGTTCTAAGTGCCTGTGGGCATCTCATTTGAAATATATATTAGAGTTGAATTTTGTAGGGCTTTTTTGTTGATGGATATGTGGTTGTATATATGACAAATACCATTCAGGACAGTTATTTTGCTAGAAGTGACATTCTCAAATACTTGCCAAGCTGTCACATTAGCATACTGCTCACAGCCTGGCAGGAGACAGCTCTTCTGTGAATCGTAACCTCTGCCCTGTGGTGACACCCAAGAGCACAAGGGTCCCAAAGGTTGCCTTGTCTGCCAGACAGAGAGGGAAGTAAGAGATGCCGAGAACAAAGTTCAGAGGATGACACAGAGGACTTGCAGAGGAGGAGAAGGGGAATAAGGAAAATCCTGTTCTTTGAACTACCTGCACCAAGGACATAAACAGAAAAGGGATCAGAAGTAGATCAAATTAAGACTGTTCTAAGCACTGTCAGCACCTAAAGAGATGCAGAATTCTTGTCTCCCCAAATCTTACATGTGATCTTGATAGCCTTTATGGAGGTGCAGTGAAGAAGACTGGGATTTTCTGTATGAATTCTGATCCCATGGGTAGCCCTCCTTGATTATGCAAGGAATAGAGAAATAATGCCATATGGGACTTCTGTATTCCTCTTCCCAGTATAGAGGTAAGGAGATGTTTGAAAGACCTTGTGTGCACATAGATTTTAAAGTCACGTTGCTACCATGTTTTCCCAAGTTCCCTTCTACTTAGCAGCAGCCCAGGCTTTAACACAGCTATATTGCCATCAACTGTGTTGTCATGCTGATATCAGGAGGAAAAGAAGCCATGTCAAATGTGATCGTATTTGTATTTCACTCAGAGGTCTGAAGCTGCAGTCCATCCTGAGGTGGACTCCATGACCGACCTAGGCTGTGTGCTTGAGAAAAAGGGCTGTAAAAACAAAAAATGCAGAGTAGGGACGAAGTAGAGAGCCAAGGGTCTCAGGATTGTGGAGGGTGAAGGCCATGCTGTACAGTCATGAAAAGGGTCACAAAGACTAGAAATATATTAACCAAAACAGAACTCTGTAACATAATAGTACACTTTTCTAGTCCTACTTATATAGTTGTCATTACTAGGGAAAAATAAATCAAAATATCAGAAAAGCTGTTTGTGCTATACAAAGTTTGTGGAATTATTTGAGAAACTGTTAAATGAAGATAAAATTATTTCTTTCTGCTTTGGACCAAGAATCACCAGATGAGCTTTAGTTGCATAGCTGCCAGCGGAAGAATATGATTTATACACTGCTGAATTACATTGCTTTTAATTTTAAAAGTCTGTTGGCACTATTTGATTTAGCTTCTGACTTGTTCTGGGTGGGTAGAGTTTGGATGTATGTCCAGACAACGAGGGCTAAGCTGATGCTTCAGAGAGAGGTGAAAAATACCCAAACCTAAATCCAATAGATAAAAACTAATTGTGTATCAGGGAAACTAATTGTGCATCAGGGAAACTAACTCCTTCCTGAGTCCTGTGGATTGCTGGCTGAAGTATGTGGTTTGATTACAATTATTGCCTCAATGCAGAGTTTCAATTCTTATGGGCCCCATGAGGACAATGCAGGAAACCTATCTGCGATATATGAAGTGAGTGGTATGAACCGTTGTATTCATACATTCACAGATTCCAAGACCCACAGATTCCAAGGAGATAATAATAGCCATTTGTGCTAACTATCCTACATACACCTTTTTTTCCCCTGAAAGATAAATTAAAAGTTTGGAGGTTTGTTTGGGGTTTTTTTTGCAAAGCTGATACATTATGAATGTATTTCTTGTGAAACTTTTAAAGTTTCTATTTTAAAGCATTTAACATCTGTTGGAAAGACAGCTACTTGTTTGTACAGCATTTAATATTACAATGTATTTATGATTGTCAATATTTGAGGTAATTGTTATTATAAACAAGTCCACGAGAAGAGAAATGCTGTGATAACTCTCCATCTGATGACAATGGAAAATGTAGGTACTTTTTACTTATGAAAATCTGATGGCGTTATCTTACTATAACCACTTAGAAGTTAAGACATCAAAAGACAGTCTGCTTGAAAAATGTTGGGTAAGTCACTAAAGTCAATGTCACATCATCTCTGGTCATCAGAGTCCCAACCATATGCTCCCTCAGCAAGGCCACTGCTGGTCATCATGCAACATCAACGTACAAAAAATTATCATGAGAAACATTATCAGGTAGCTTCCTGTTCATTACCAACGCATTAGATTGCAAGTAAGTTATTCCAATGTTTGCTTTTAATTTGCTAGGTAAAACAGGGTGGCCTCTTGCATCACCCTTCTGTGGAAAAAGGGAATCCACTCCATGAAGCTTGTAGAAAGCTGTAAATTAGTTACTTTTGACAAAATCAGACAACTGTGGTCACTAAGATTCCTTCTGGAAAATTAGGAAAGGAAAAGTGTTAGAAAGGAATTAATGCTTGGAATGGGCAAGTCCTGACTAAGAGAACAGAGGAGCAGCCATCTGTGAGAAGGAAGGGCAAAATTCATACAAGATTTACTTTATTTTTTAAAGGAAACAGGTACAGTTGTGAGGAGATTTGAATAATTTATATTAGGATTAAAGTCTTGGCTTCAGGATGTGCTTACAATAAGCCAAGTCTCAATCTGAATCACCTCAATTTGTGATATGTTGTCTTGCAGCAGATAGCAAAACATGTTTGTTCCAAATCTTATGAAACAATAATTATAGTAAGTAAAGGCAATTGGCAGTGATTGAAATACTAATAATACACTGCATTTCAAACATTTGTTTAAAGTGACCTCAGCCTGTTATTTTACTGCTAGAGAACAAACCTCTCTCAAATTGCATTTGTCTACCACTGAAATGTTCTGATAGTATACGCTGCCCAAATTAAGGCTAATTGCTAATAATTTATTCACCAGAAGGTTTGCTATTATCAGCTTTGTTTAAGTAAAATGGAGATTAAAATATAGTTCTCTTTCTTGCAAACTGCTGCGCAAATTTCATCTGCTCTTATTAGATGTCATTAGCTCGTAGGAATGATATGACATTCCTCTCATAACAGGAAAAAAGACAACCAAATATAATATAGGACTCAAAAAATTTTTTTTATTTCAGTTGGCAGAACACTATTTATATGTGTTAAATCTGTAATATATGTTATAATCTCTCTGTTCTACTTCCAAGTAATGTTGCCATAAAAATTCATGCCAAGAAAGGAATAAAGCTTCTGAGTATAGTATGCATATACCACTTATTTAGCAGAAAACATGTACAGATTTTTTTTTTTAATTTTTTAATTTTTGCATTACCCCATCTTATGTCCCAGTGCTTTTTGCTGCTCTGATTCAAAACGCCAAGAACTCAGAGATAGGTTCATTAGGAAAACATATATATCCACTGCATCTCTACACTTGTATTAAATAATGTAAAATCACATCTTAGCTCTTGTGAAGATGTGCTGTCTGAAATTTCAAGGAGATTAAACTATGTGAGTTGCTGTAAGAACTATTCCTTTTAGCTACTATTTTGATAATTATCTTTTTCTTTATAACGTATCTCACTGATTCTCAATTGTATTTATTTCAAAGGATGGGGGGGTCTCTTAAAATAAGTGGTATTTTTACTTAGAAAATTTAAAAGAAGGAAAAAGATAAAAAGCTCATCATCATAAAGTTCAAGCTACTTGATGGCCTCTGGATGTAACTCCGTCCTTTTCCAGAGTGTTGTCCTTTCTCAGTTCTAGGGAACACACAATATGCTACTCATAGCCAACAGACAAGATGAGGAGAATCCAATTAGTTCCTTACCCTCTGTAATTTAGGAACTATATTCACTAGATGATTAAAATTCAGCTATATATATCATTACATTTATTAACATACAAATGCATTTAAATTTCTTATTTATGAGCTTGCACATCACTGCTTGTTCACCAGTGGTACGGGAAAATGTAGTTTTATGTTAGTTTATAATGAATTTGTTCTTGCTTGCAAGCACTGGCAATGTGGTGCAATGTTTGTGTTTCGAACACTGCAAAAGAATTTTAAAATCCAAGTAATTTATTTATTTCAGTAGGCTGCTTGGAAACATTTGCTCTATTTTGTTATTCGAGCAGCTTTTTACTGATTTTCCTTCTCTACCCATGAAAATTAAGTGCAGAGGTTTAATGTTTTAGATTGTGTTCTTTCAGGCAACTGAATACATGCCTCTACATGTTAAACACTCAGTTAATACATTGCCTTTTTTCAAAGAAAAAGATCTTGAGGAAATAGCCATTCCTCTTCCAGAGGTAATTTCACAGTTGTGAGGGTTTGTTTTTGTTTTCGTGTTGTTATTCTGCAGAGATTATTGGTTAGGGTTTTATCCAAGGATTTTTGAAATCAATGGAAAGGTTGTGGGCTTTGGATTGAGGTCTCAGGGGTGGAAGAATATATTCTTTCCTGTGTCAGAGCCAGCCCACAAAGGAGGGAGAAAGATCCCAGGTGTTCATGGTTCAACTGTCCTGATCTCAGCACGGATTAGAGATGTTCAGCGGCAGTATGCGAGTGAAGAACGGGGCATGGAATTCTCCCATAACCATCCCATTTTTCCGTCATCACTATGCCGGGACAAGCGTGGAGTGGTAGATGCAGGAGCCAAACGCAACCGTCTCCTTCCACTGGCAATCTGCAAGCGAAGTCTGGCTTGTAGTGCCTGAGCCGTGCAAACTGGGTAGATCTGGTGCCTACCTGAGCAGAGAGCCAGCTCCTGGGTGGCTGGCCTGGGAAAGCCTTCCTGCGGAGAACTGCGTGAAGGGCTGCAGAAGGGCAGAGCTCCGCCTGCTGTTAAGTTTCCTTTCTTTTCCAACACTGTCGGAGTCTGGTACAAAACAGTGCTGCGTGTCTGTGCCTCTGCAGACTTTGCTGCATAACTTCTAGTTGACTGGAGAGATAAAAATAATCCCTGACATAAATCAACTTCATTCTGCCTCAGGACATAATTTAAATACCTTCCCCTGGGTGTTCTTCCCTCTTTATCAAAGCAGCAAGTTCACTTTCTAGCCTTCACACTCTAATTCTAGAAAATGTTTAATGAGGGACTCTGCCACGGTGAGGGTAGAGCTACCGCTGCACAAGGATACAAGCAATATCAACTAGGGACGCAGTGGCAGGAAACGGAATTTTAGAAAGGCTCTTGAATATTTCATTTGCCAAGATGGTAGGGCCAAAATGTCGCTTGAATTTATGAATAGAGCTGGACAAAAATTCTGAATGATTTTTAAATTCCTAGAATAACAGAGGTTTGAAAGGACTGGGACCATTTTTGAGATTAGGTTGAACTAGACAAATAGTTTCAAGTGAAATAATAAGAAAAATATGAAAACATTTTCTCAGTTTTTAAAGGAAATATTTTAACATTCTTCAAATGAAATTTTTCATCTTTTGAAACTGAAATACCATTTTCCACTCCAAAAGTAGTCTAAATAAAAAGAAGTAAAATATGTTCTTTTAAAAAATGGCATGAAACATTTTATTTTTAACTAAATGTAATATTTCAGGTTTACCCCAAATTAAAATTACTAGTTTTTTATTTTGTAAGAAAAAAAATATTCTGTTTGAGCTCTATGTGAACTGAGGTTTCTGCTTGCTTCTTTCTGATTTTTTGGTTTGGTTATTGAACTGGAGAAAACTTCACTTGCTCAGCTCTATGAAATCTTCATGAGACACTGTCCTGATAATTTTCAGGTGACTTGTGAAAAGACATTTGCTTACACCTCTGTTAGTGTGTAAGGATAATAGTTCCTCCCTTGTGCTGTGCCAGTGTTAGACCTTGAGCCTTGCTGCATACTCTCCCTGTGCTGTACTCCTAGTCTTTGGGATGAAAATGTAGTGTGCAAGGATTTGTGATTTCAGCAGGCTACACATGAAAAGAAGGATCTCTTAGTTCTGATGTGATTGTGGAATACCTACCTAATGTATCATTAGCTCAGTATACACTGAGTAAGAGACCTTGTCGGTCACAGATCTTTCCCTTACACTTTGTGTTCCTATTCTTCTCTTTCATGTTCCTTGTTCACTTGTCAGCCACCAGTTCATTTCAAATAAATACAACATTTAAAATTTTCATGTAAAGTTACAGAGCAGGAGATGAGAACTCCAGCTGCCCAGTCAGACTTTCTCTTTTTCTCAGGCTGATCAGGGCAACTCAAAGGCTAAATCTTCAGATCTGGGGTTCTTCTCCCATTATTTGTATTGACCCTGTGTGGCTGGCTTGGAAGGATCCTTAAGGATTTCAGAACGTGTTTTGCTCAGTCATCATTGTCACTACTACACTGTGGACCTTTGGAAGCTCAGAAAGCTCATACAGTTTCCAAGAAAGGCTTAGCAGACCTTTCCTAAGGGAAGTAAAGTAGATAATGAAATCAAGTGCTACATGTCTCCATTTAGAACATCACTGGAGCATGTATGTGACTACAAATTTGTGTGTAGGATTCCTGTCTCTCATATGGTAGTTGTTTGGGTGTTGGGTTTGGTTTTTTTTTTAAATTTTAAATTTTTTTTAATGTATTTTAAAGAAAAGTTAATGGGGTTGGTCTAGTAGCTAAAATCTCCAGCAAGAGGGTGACAATATGGACAGTGAAAAACTATTACTAAGTTAGTCTCTGTAATCAAAACAGCTAATAAGAGTTTGCAATCTGAACAGACAAAAATGAGCAAAAAGAGAGAGGAAGGGAGCGCTGTCAGTGCGGTTTTACAGATGGAGAAGGGGCCAAGCCTTGATTCAGTAAAGTATGGAGGCAGAACCTGATTTTTAGCATTTCCAAATGTGTACATTTCAACATATTCTGTTTGATACTGGCAGTGCTTTATGCCTACGCATTTCTAATTTTAACTGTTCTGATTTTTTTTTTTACTATCAAAGAGAGGGGCTTTTATAGTTTCTCTTCAAATTGATTTCTTAAATACAGCAGAGCATCTCCATTCTCAGCACAACAGCAGATTTTCAGTTTTTGCATAGGTATGTGGGGTTTTTTTCCCAAATTTTACTGCAACTGTTCGACTGTACACATCCAGCAGAGAGAGAAGCAGGGAGGGACAGATTTACATACATTGACTGGATGTGCTAACTTTTCAATACAAAATAACAGGGTTATTGTATTGCATCAAAGTAAGAGTCTTAGCCTGGAAGGGATATTTCATTGACATTGAACTGAAAACACAGGCACAGTGTAACAGATCTTAAAATTGGCTGGACTGTTTCTGGATGCCTATGTTGTTCAGTATTCATATGAAAATCCCTGTGCCCAGCATAAGCAGAGTAATGGGCTGAGACCTTTTCTCAATAGTATAACCTTTAAGACAAGTTCTAGCAGTCAAGCAGGAAATCAGAAAAATGGTACATTCAAACTGCTTGTTTCTGTCCAATGCTGTGGTAGTAGTTTGCATTCAACGGTACGGAGTATGAAGAGGTTTAGTCCTCACGTATGCCTTGACACACTCTAGTGGCAGAAACTCGCAGTGCCATTTAGGCAATGGAGCCCAGTCGATTTCTTTTCTTTTTGATGCGAAGTAATAGTTACAGTGAGTGAAAATTTAGGTGATCATTATTGAAAGTAACCTAGCAGTTCAGAAACTACTGTTCAAGTCCTGTGCTTTTATAAAACTTATATTTCTTTTTATGTTTTAATATATGAAATACTGATTCAGGGATTTCACTTGTTCGACAGTTGTAGAGAGTTTTGAGCAACACACCCTGACCTGATGCAGTCATTGACGTATGGCCACAATATTTATGCAATATATCAAAGTCAATAAACAGCACCTATCCACAAGTCCTAGGCACTTATCGTTTAATGGTAATGGATACAGATCTTGGGCAACCTCATCTTTTAACCAACCATCATTAAACAGTAAATCAATAACCACATTAAAAAAATGTATTTATAGCTAAGCTCTAAAACCAGTGGGTTTGCTTATCAAACTAATCATAAATTATTCACTGTTTTGTCTTCTGAGAAGACATAATGGACCACTTGGCTACCTCAGTTCTCTCTTCATTTTTCCCTTCATAGAGCTACTCTGTGGCAAAATCCCTCAGACAATACAGTTAAGTATCTAAATACATGCTTTATCATCACAGCAATTATAAAGATAGCCCAGCCTATGGTGAAGTGTTTTCTCCAGGATCAAGAACTTTCTGTTGTAATACTTTTGGTTCGGCTGTGGGCTACTACTGATCCTCTAGCCTCATTGCTGTTACAGTTTGGGTTGCAGTAGGGTGGAGTATCTTTTTGTGTTTTACTGCAATTCACACACTAACATGACTAAAGTATTCCGCATAGGACAACTCAAAATTTCCCTTCCTCAGGAAATTTTGCTGTTTTGAAACTCCCATTTGGTTGCATCACAATGAAAACAAAATCCCGTTTCCCGCAAAACAAAAAAGTGGAAACATTTCATTCCGATCTAATGTTTGAATTTATTACCGTTGCTTACACAACCCCAGCAGATTACATGTATCTAAGGCTCTGCCTGTTCTTTCTTCCTCGTTATTCTCTATTTCAGGGACTCCTATTCTTTCCTCAGCTTAACATGACTGCAGGTTTCCTCTGCGGTAAACCTGTCTACTAGTCAGGATCATGGTGGGGGGCTCCACATACGCAAATTTCCCATTATCTTTCATTCTCTTTTTGCTAAGGATTTCTACCTTTTTCCATCCGACATTCAGAGCAATTGCCATCAAATTGTATGTTAGACTTCATTTTGCTCAGCCATTAAGCAACTTTCGAGTCTTGCTTTCTGGTTATCTGGATATAAAAGTCACATAGATATTTTAGACTGGCCCCTGCTGCTCTGCCTCTGAGGCTTTTTAATTTTATTTTTTTAAGAACTTTTCTCTTTATATGGGTAAATTACTCCAATAACAGTAAATCTAAATGTTCTGTCTAAATGCAGATACTTACATGAAAATATGCCTTTCCCCCAGCTCCCTGGAGATGCTTGCTTTGGATGGAAGAGTGAGTATTTTTTAGGCTGTTGCAACTCCATCTTAAATATTGGGAAGATGCTGACCCAAAATTAGAACTGGGGTGAACAAGTCAATCTCCCATTGAAGTCAACGGGAATACTGCCAGTTTACACTGGGAATGAATTAGACCTTGGTTTTTTTGCATCCTCATTTGAACTGTCATCCTAAAATAGCATTGTCAGACTAGATGTATCATAAATTTGTAGTTATGTCATAATAATTATGTCATTATTAGTGATTAGATCAGCTTTAGAGTTTTTTTTCCTTGTCCTGTTGCCAAGTTCCATGAGGACACAAGCTGTGAGTTAGATTGGAGCTCTGAATTCTTTTTTCTTGTGGAGTGGACAAGGCGCTTCCAACACCAGGCATCTGTTATGCATTCATACATATCTACATGCAGCCCTATTTGGGTAATACATTATTTTTTCTCACTGTTCTGTAGTGATATAATTAGAAATGGAATGGCATTTAGCATTCTCTGGGAGTTGTGCTATCTGGAGATCCGTGCTCCTGGTTAGCATAGCTGAGAGGGCCTAACTTTGAGAAACAACTCACTGCTCAGTTAGTTAAGGCAATGCTGTTCAATGTATGTCTCATGTATCCCAGGATTATAAATACTCCTTTACATTACTGTCTGTTCATTTTTGATCTAGACCCTAAGCCAAGCAAAGAGTAAATCAAGTCATAAGAAAAAATAAGAAAGTGATGGATGAGTGAGCATCCAAAGAATACTGCCTTGAAAGATTCAATCTCTTGTATCTAATGAGGCATCAGTAGTTAGCCTAATGTCTGGACTTTGTAAAGCTGCAGCATGGAGATTATCTCCTGGCATTCAGTGATGCAATAATCAGTGTTGAACTATTCAGCTTTTGATAATTTATGTGCTTGCTTTGTCCATCTTTGCATTTTCAACTAATGTCAGATGACTCTATAATTTATTTTTGCGTCTACTTTAGGCTCCTATCATAAATAAATGAGCATTTGAGTATTGCATGTCAATGTCTTAAAAGTCCCCTCAGGGGCTTCCTTGACGGGAGGGGGTCTTTCTCTCTTTAAGACAGAAAGGGTCAGACTTGAAGCAGAGAAGTTATAATCTAGGGAAGGCTAGACAATTTGAATAGTTTCAGTGGACAACAGGAAAAAAATTAACTAAGCATGTAACTAACCTTTGGGCAAATCATCTCAGCTACACTGAGGATTTGTGTCCTCTGGTGCAGTCAAATGAATATGACTGTCCTGCACTCAGAGCCAGTTTGGATTCCAAAATAACGTAGCTCTTTTCCCTGCCAGTTTAATAATGGAGTTTGGTTGACAGATTCTTCCATCTGGTATCCCCAGACCACACTTTGCAATGCAGATTTTACTAACCATGTTATCTGTTATTTCTTTGCAAGGTGAGAAATTAAGCTTCCTTCTTTCTTCCCTTGCCCCTGAACAGTGAAGAGCTTTTTTAAAAACATCACCAAATAAAGATATTTTGGGCTGTGAGACTACAAGCTTTGTTATGTGGCTATGGTTCCATTCTTTTACTTCAAGGTACTAATCCTAGGAGGCTTAATTTGGAAGTTTTAAATAGTTCTTCCTTCTGTTTAAACAGTTTGATTGCCTTCATGAAAAAGGCAAGTTTATGTTAAAATTCAGGAAATATATTATAAAAGCGCACAGGGATTATAAGGGAAGCCAGTGTACTGCAATCTAAAAATTCTGTGAAGTGGCTCGTTTATTTGCCCCATGACTCTGTAAAGTCACTAGACAGACAAAGGCATTATGCAGATAGAGAACTGGAGACAGAGGTTATGTGATGCCCAAGGCCATTCAGTGAGTCAAAGCTGAGCCAGGGTGAAGTTCCCATTTTAGTGTGCCTATTAATAACACCAGCACAGATAAACTACATGAAAGAACTAAATTTGGGGGCTGTGTGATGTCAGCATGCTCTGCAAGGGTGAAATATCATTTGTTTCTGTCTAATGCTAAAATGGTTAAATTATTTGACATAAATATGACTAGATCAATATCTTATCTGAAGGCTTCTCATACTTAGTGGTAATAATCTCTTTCCTCTTTCCCAGCTGAGGCCTTTTGTTTTTCCTTTGCAAACAGAAAAATGATTCATTTCAACCCTTTTATACCTTCAGATTTTGAGGACTGACAGCTGAATACTGTGTCTGGCATCAAGAAAGACATAGTCACAGCATAAATGAGAGACAGTGGTAATGAGAGCCAAATTTTGCCTGCATTTGTTATCCTTGTTAAAAATAGTATTTACATTTAGTAGACCATTGCTGCATTGATATATTATATTCTTCGAGTTTGTATACTTTGTCTAGCTTTAGGTAAAGTTAGTGACTTTAGTTACTAACAGAAGGTGGCAGAGGAAATGATATTACATAATGAGGTGAAGTCGGAGTTAGGATCTGCTGTATGTCATTAGTATCTGTCAGCAACTTGCCTTAGTGACCTGGGCTTGGACTTTCAAGAATGAATACCATTTTAGATGCCTTTGCTAATGGTTCTCCTTCTTATGATTGCTGGCCTGATCATCATATGTAGTAAAACCAAAGTCAGTCAAGAATCAGCAAGATTAGAGAAACACCCACTAGAGCTGACTAAAGACAGTTTGACAGCTTTGATGGGGAAGGTTAAGGAGTCTATTGCAGCTGTGTTTAACGGGAGCCAATGTCTAGAAAGCCAAAAGATGGTATCAGGGATTATATTTATCTGTCTTGCAGACTACAAACCGTTATTACTGAAATTCATGAAACGTTAATGACAACGGTTTGTTTTCCCAACTAGTTTTAAGGAAAATTATTAAGTGATTCAACTAAGTCAGTCTTTATATAGGTAACATTTTAAAGTATCCAGCTTACCTGTTTCAACAGTTGTACTTATTTTTTGGCAACAAATAGATATCTTAAATGCCAGAAATCTAGTCTTTTCATCCAATAGATTTATTTCTTTTCAGTGCAGTTAAGGTAAAATTACCCAGTGACTGCAGCTGAACTGTTTCTTGTAGCCACTGTTTTAGGTAGCCTCAGACATGTCATCTTTAAATGGATCTCTCTGATATATTTTACTCCCTGTTGCTGCTGTGAGCTCACTGCCTTGCAATCTCAAGATAATTTAAATACTTGAATATTATGGAATTTGCAGTGACTGATTACAGTTTTAGGGATGGAATTTCAGTCATAAATTTTGCAAGGATATCTTTCAAAAGTTAATTTGAAAAGAACAGCCATTTCTAAAGGTTAATTGCAACAGAAACGCTGATTTCTGTTGCATGCTACTTAGAGCCTTCTCTTTACTGATACTGCAGCCTGTGAAAAGACCTCTGAAGTATACAAGTCAAACATACTGTAATCTATATCGCAGTTGTAGAATCTACATAGAAACTGAGTTATGCTACTCTGACATGTTTTTGAACAAAAATTTTCGCCTTGGTGCTTGAGGTCTGTTGCTTTGGTGTCAAACAGACAAATCAGTCCAGATCTATACTATAGTCTCTGTCTCTCGTCCACATGGCATTCGATTGCATTTTCTTTTGGGGAAAAAGGAAGTATGGGTCCCATGCTCTCAGTCTCCCCCTTGCTCCACAGTGAGAGCAGCCTGTTGGACTACCAGGTCAACTTGGTTTTTGAGCAAAAGAGGAAAAATCTTAACATGAAAATAACTTTTTGGTACTTGTTACACTTAAAATACATTCAATTTACACTAATCTGTGCAGCCTCATAACAGATTTCCTAGATTCTTCAGAATATCAGCAAGAACTAATTTTGCTCCATTCTTCTCTAACTCACAGTGCTAGTTTCATTTGTGTGTCTTAAAGAGGCTGATGTTATCGCATCAATGTTATCTTAGTCTTTGTACAGAGATACAAGTGATGTCAAAAGGAGCAACATCTGCTAAAGTAAATAACAGCACCTATCCAATCCTCCATGCATTACATCGAGGAACTGATTCTTATCTCATTTATATTAACATGTATGACACTGACCTAGAAAACAGCCCTGGAGCAGTTAGAGTGTTGCAGCAACTTGGAAAAACATACAGTGCTTTTGGTAATTGATCATGTTCCATCTTAAAAAAAAGACAGTTAGGATTCTTGCTCCCATATCACTGCTTCAGTGTATTCTCCTAATTCTAGTTGCTATGTTTGATTTATATCTGTTTGTTCTTAGGCCAACATTGTCATACGTCTTAAATAATTAATTTCCCTGATGATATCTTTCAAATAGCAGTCATATTCCTGGCTCATTGTTATGATACATATTGATCTTTCTGTATTGTGAGTGACAAGAACTATATAATATTCCAAATAGGGACTCACCCATACTTATAGGATGCCATCAGTGCTATACTGTCTCTAGTATCTTTATCTTTAGTGGCATACTCTAAAATGGATTTGTCTTTTTCTCAGCTGTATCACATTGAGAAGTGTTGGGTGGAAGCAGCTGCACTTTGCTTGTCTACCTGTCTCTTCCCACACTCCTCCCAGGATGTCCTGTTACATCTCCATTCCTGTGTCACTCCCACCCTGCTGTCCAGGCCCTGTAGCCCCTCTCTCATCCTTCCCAGGTAGCCCTTATTACCTCCCTGTGCTTCTCGAACTGTTATCAGAGGCAGAGGCTGAGGTTGAGGTGAGAGCCAGAAGCAGGCCAAGGCCTGCTCCTACTATGGGGTGATGTGGGAAGAAATGGAGATGGGAGTCTTGGAGAGAAACGGGCTGCAGAGCATCTTCATGCTTCTGCTGCCACCTGGGAGAAGGCTGGGGACTGCTGGTGCTGCCAGGGGTCAGCAGCTACAGAGAACACAAAGCTGAGCTGCTCCGACTAGCCAAGCGAGTGCCTACCTGCTCACACACAAGCCTGCAGCTTGCCACTCTAGGCTGCTCCCTCATTTGCTTATTCCTGCCTCTGATGAGCCTTAAATTTCTACTACATTTCCTTTCATTTCTGTTACTCTCTGATATTCCTCCTCTAAACCGATGCTGCCTCCCAACATATCGCCAGCAAAATTTGTCAGTTTTTTGTTGCAGAGCCCCACTTTATGAGACTATTAAAATTCAGACTCAGTCCTTGTACTATTCACTTTTTGTTGATGATTCCTCTTTCAACCCAGTCCCTCAACTGGATTTAATAGAATTAGTCTGGTGCAAAGTGACAGCCAGGAAAAATAAAACTGTTCCTTCAATTTTAATGAAGGGCTCAGCCATCTGATCAGGTTGTTGCAGTGTAGTAAGTTACTGCATCTCAATGGAGCCATTGAGACTATAGGCGCTTTTAGTCTAGCCATTTACAGAGTAGTGCAGGACCAGTTAAACCTTTTTAAAACTGAATTTTAAGCTAAAATTGAAAAGAGTAAACTTAAAAAAAAAAGTCAGGTGAAGAGAATATAACTGGCCAATTACCATGGCTGTGCTCATGCACAGTAAGTTATTTATTGTAACTTTAGTGTGTGTCTGAGGATGTCATTAAAATTGGAGGGACCCACTTCTGTGATTGTTCAAGTGAAGGAACAATTGTGGTTTTGACTCATGTTCTGACTCTAGAACAAGTTCTACTGTAAGTCAGCATGGGTTCCACTTTAGCCACTGCCCTTATTGATATCCATTAGCCTTTTATATATACTTGTCTCTAGGCAAGGACCATCAGGTATGAGTATGGAGTGCCTGGCATCATAGCTGCTGCTGAATTATAAATTAGTACATCTACAGAGTCAGTTAATCTTTGTGTGTGGCTGATTTAATGTATATGCACACACACACACAAAAAGTATTAACATAGCATGAGTGTACCCTCAGTTGGGAATGTCTGGAGAGTTGCTAATCCTCATGGTCTATATTCCTCCTCTAACAAAGATGGGTTTTTCAACTTCCAGAGAGCTCCTGTATGCAACAGTTTGTTTTAACAATAAAAAGTTAATATATCCTAGATGGCATCTGCTTTTTCATTATTCAGGTTATTTCCTTTCTGCACATATTGTGAAATGTCTTCTAATAATAATTTTTATCAATGGCACAATTTAATATGGCATTTTCTAAAATGAGCCCAAACAAGCACCACTTGAATGGTTATTTGTACAGGTGTGTCACTCTATTGAGTTTTATCTCACTGAATTCCCAAAACACTTGATTCTGTACAGACCTGTCCTGTCGGTAGAACTTCCTTCAATTGACTTCTGTTTGTGCTGAGAGTAACTTTTTTTTTTGAGAGAGAGAAATATGGGATCTAGATTTTTACATGCATGCCTTGTAACTTGTCTAAGGACGTATCAGTTCCTCTATTAACAGTAAACAATCAAATGCTTTGCTAACTTTTAGCAAAACACATCCATCTATAATAATCTCTTTCTTCCTGCAGTCTCTGGGAAATGTGTCGAGTCTCAAGATTTCCAGCAAGCTGAGTGCTAACATTTGGGATTGAGTATAAGATGGAACTAAGGACTAAAGGATTGATTCATATTTCTCATTAAGCTAATTTAGTATCAGTGACTTCAGTGAAACTGAGGCAGAGATTCAGCAGTGGGAGGAGAAAGCCAGGCTCAGAGATCAGTCTTATGTTCAGAAGCAACATAGACAGTATCAGAGAAATTGTCTCAAAATTGACGAGAGGCTTTCAGAAGCAAAAATACCACTTTCAGAGCCTGATCCTAAATCTATTGATACCAGTTGAAGTTTTCACTTTTTGCTTCTAGTGCTCTAAGTTGTAAGTCATTATATCCTGCATGGCTTTTTTTTTTTTTTTAGTTCTTTGCATATCAACATCAGAACTTTTCCCGTACTGAAAATTAAGCCTTAAAGACCTTCAGTCCACTCGTGTGCACATACAGCATTTCTCCGACCCCTGCAATCAGTTTTATAAATCACTCAAGAAACATTTGCAAACTAGAAAATGAACAAAACATTCTCCCATATTGAAAAGGTGAAAGGTGAAGTTTGAATAAGTTCCTAAAATACTGTTTCAAAGGCTGTGCTAACTTTTGTTTCTGCTGCAGACGGTAATGTCTAAGCATTTTGACAGGAAATATTATGGGGCTACAATTGTGTAGTATGCTCTTGTCTGTTCTGGCAGCAGACACAGGTAGCTTTTCATTGCTTCTTCTATCTATCTGAAGGCCTCCCTACCTCTAGTGCAGTCAGGCTTTCTGAAACCTCTCCTAACAGGACAACAAACACTGAGTTGCAGTCAAATATTTGGATGATGTACATTAAGCCCTCGGGGGAATTCTCTGTTTGCAATCATCATATTACTGAACATGAAAGGATAAAGCATAAAGCAATTCCAGTTTTTCTAAAAAGGCTGAAGTACAGGAAAGGACCAAAAGAATCCCTTTTCCAATTTCTGTCACCAGAGATTCCCAGAATTTGGTTTGTATATTCATTAGACGTGAACTGTGTTCACCTTCCTGCAGTAGTATGTATAAGTAAAATGTCCCTGAGGATGTTAAACTATTTTTACAAATTTCAATAAAATAGTATATCCTATAAATTTGGAATCTCACCATTCTTGCAGAGCTTACTTGGTGCATTTCTGTG
Source organism: Gymnogyps californianus (assembly GCF_018139145.2). NCBI lineage: Eukaryota > Metazoa > Chordata > Aves > Accipitriformes > Cathartidae > Gymnogyps > Gymnogyps californianus. The sequence goes on from NC_059479.1 coordinate 20,847,326, forward strand.
AGCATATATAAAAAGAACTGCATGATAAAACCTATTCATTTTTAGTACAGCTCGGTCTGCTGCATTGGTTTTATGCTGTATATGTCTTTGTAGTGTTCGCGCACTGCTATGTGGCAGCTTAAAGGTATTATAGCAGAGCTGGTACACAAGACAAGAAAGCTATGTATATAACTGTAAATCAGCAGTAGCAGGTCTTTTCTATAATGTTTCCATCTACCGTACATAAAACCATTCCCTGATTTGAATAATTTGCTGAGCTAAATAATAAGACTAACAATATACCTAAAATAGGGAAGATCAGGCAATAGAAATATCCACAGTTTCAATCAGGATTACAAATTACAGATCTCCAAAAGATGCTAAAATGTAAGGAAAAAACCCAACCCCTGGAACTGATCAAAATTAGTGTCAGTCATTGATTTCTAGAACACACAAAGAGACGGTGAGTATAAATGTGTTACTTACAAGTGCTGAGGATTTTAGGGAATGAAAATGGAGACCAGGAGCTGGAGACTGCCTGCCATGCCAGCAGTGTTGATTTGGAAGCGATGGACACAAATAAACGTTCAGCAAAGCTTAAAAAGCTGCAATGCAAGGCTAGCCAAAAGTGTCCATGTCCTTACCGTGCTGTGGCTGGCAGGCAATCCGTGTCTGGGAGCCTTCAGTCCCTCTAATCAGGCTCCGGGGATTTTGTTTGCAAGAGAGATTGTCCTTTAAGTGATCAGTGCAGGAAAACAGAGAAATAAAGAGAAATGAGCAAATTGTACAAGGCAAATAGCTGCAGGTCTTTAGCATGCTCCCTGCGTTTTCCTGAGCTGCATCTGCAGTAGAGAAAATATCCCAAAAATAGCTCAGGCTGCCAATGACTTGCTGAAACCTGAGAAAGAATTGCTGAATTTAAAGATCTGGGTTGCTGTGGGTGTATGATTAAAGTGAGAAATTGCTGGCAGGAAGAACCTAGGATGAAACCACATGCTTAAGGAGTAACTTGTGAGTTCACTGGTATCAGAACATGAGCTGACCTCTGATTTCCCCCTCCTCCACCCAATGCCAGTTAACCCTTAAGAGTTCAGCACGGAAGAAAGTTCTGCGATAGCGGATGGAAGAGGAAATATGACCAAAAAAAGTTCTTTTCAACTGTAATGTCTGTGATGTAGTGACGGTATTTTATAGCAGTGCCCTATTTCCTAAATTTCAAGGCAGTCAGGCAAGCTGATGTTTTGCAGAGGTCTTGGAAACTGCACAGTTCTAACTTCTGGAAAGCTCAGTCTTGTGTAGGGTATATGCTAAATACCCCCTTTAAGCTGTTTGTGGTCCCCCAGAGTGAAAGGGATTTCAGGTAGAGTTTTGAGGAAGGAAGGAAGGATAACATAACACTTTAGGAATTTTTCTGCAAACACTGTTTTATGGACAATATATCAAGAATTGCCAGAGCATGTGGCACAGCCTTGGAGGAGGCACCGGTGTCTCTATACTGTGCCCAGAACAAATTACAGTAGCTTAAGGACTACTTCAGGTTGTTCTGGTCTATAAGTGTTCCCTATGGATTCCTTGTGTTTACACAGATCACTAGAGCGTAGCATACTTTAGCCCCAGTCCTCAGCTTGCTCCCTGGCACTTTTTAATGTTATTTCCCTGATTTAGAAGAGAACAAGAAGCAGTTGGCACAAAGCTGGGTACATTGGCTTGACATCAGTTAAGTTTCCCAAGTAGTGCCAAAAGTAATCCTCAGTAACCTATTTAGGACAGTATTAAAGCTGCCAGAGCATGGACTAGGAGCTAGTCCCCAGTTTTCTTTGTACTGACACTGAAAAGGGAAAAAGCTTCAGTACTATAACTGGGTTAGATTCAAGCCACATGGGACTGGATTATGAGAAGCTGCTGCTTTGGAAAGCAATTGTGCATCTGAGAAAAGAGCTGGATATTGCCCTTGCTTCAGAATGTGCTTTTGTTTTAACATCAATTTTTTAAGATGTGCCAAACAATAATGGCATCATAGAGAGAACAAAATATTTAATGTGCTTCAGCCATAGTGGTGTGTGATCATTTCATCATTCTGACAGGACTGTCTACTTTATGCGATGAAGCTATACTTCTTTAAGAGTATCTGAGCATTTTATCTTGAAGATGCTGTGTGTATGTGAATGTATTTAATAAATACTAGTTGCTGTAGTTTCATACTCACAGTGACGTTCTGTGGGGCTAAGGAGTTAAGCATTTGTCCTATGAAAATAAATAGGTGTTTAAGTTGCACGTGTGCAAGGACAGCTGAGAATGCCTAGCTATGACCTTCCCTTTTGTAGGTCCTTTGGAGAAAAAGGCCCATTATCAGGTCTTTTGGTCTATCTATAGTTCCAGCTGTTCTGTTCTAGGAGCTAGAAGAGTAGACAATCCCTGAAGTAGGCTGGTCATTTTATTTGTATTTATACCCCAGCAGGCACTTTCTGAAGTACTTCTGCTGACCAAAAGGAAATGTAGAATATTAGAAATTATGGCCTAAATAATTATGACTCATGTTGCAGCATTCACTCTCAGACAAAAGGCAGTAAGTACTTGTACATATCTAGTGTTGGTACATATTATCTCATAAATTTCATGGTTAGCTCAAGAAGTCTGATTGCTAATCTCCTACAAACTCCTAATGCAAACCTCTGTTCCTGTCTTTGAAACAGCAAGTGATAATACAAAAGACTGTAGGCACCTTTTTTGTAAGTTAATAAAAGCTAAAGCCAGTAATAATGATGGCTAGTGGGTAATTCATCATGTATGGTACACTGCTGGTGATGTATCAGCATAAGACTATCATTAGGGGCTAGTGTCTGTGTGTTAGCAGATGAACTATGCATTAGAAAATGAGATTTTTTTCCCCCACAAATGAGGTCATTAATTCAAACACTCTTTTTGTCTCTCCTTGTTATGAAGAGGTTGCTAATGCAACACAATAAAGCAGTGCTTCATCTCGAACAACTGGAAACTTAGTATTCTGAACCATTCTCTCTTTGTTCCATTCTCTCTTTGTTCAATTTCATTAGTACTGAGAGTCTAGATCATAAATTATATATATGAGATAATGCATATTTTTGTATTTTTCAACTTAAATATAACATAGGGCAAAAGTGAAAAGAAAAGAGCATGACGGAATTCTGAGCAGAGAACAGATGGGTGGTTTGGCACAGAAACAAAGACGTTAGCATACATTCATCGTTCTTATAGTGAAACACTAATGCTTATGGTGCTTATCAAATAGATGTATGGAGAAAGTATATCTTCTACTAAGCATGATGCTTTATATCATGATACCTCTAAATTATCTAACACGCTCTTGAAAACTAAATGTTTGAATGCTCTTGTTCTTCTTTTCTTCAATTCAGTCATTTCTTTAATATCATATGACTTGAGTTTTGCCTGAGTACCCAGTGTAAGCTAAGTACTGGCTTTCATCTTTGATTTCCCTGGAAAGAAGGGGAGAAGTACCCGAAACTAGTGCTATCCCACCAGGACTGACTTAGCTGTGAGCCTACTGTATAGTTTAGCGTGATTAATAAATCGTCTGCCATTGTGTCTGTATGCACATCAGGATTTGGGTTTCAGCATCCAGTAATATTTGGGAGTCCTTGCCTGTAGGTATTGGTTGATCTGCAGAAACAAAGTCCTGTTTCTACCAGTGCAATCGAGTCACCAGACTAGTGTGGCTGTAAATGAGAACTCTGTTACAGAAACTTGTTGAGCAAAATAAACTGGGAAATGCAGGTGAAGGTTTTACACACTTCACTGGGCAGCATGTCACCAATTGTTTTTCGTATTAGATAGTCTTTTGTTCAGGGAGCTCTTTGGAGCACGAACTTCAAAATTATGCCTGGCACATGTAAATCACTGAAGTAGGAAAATTTCCAGTGAATTGGCAGATAATTATCTTTTTATGACAATGCTAGAGTTGGTACAAAAATGACATTTTGCATTATCCGAAACTGTGACCATGATGTGAGCAAAAGGCCTCAAATGCCAGCCCTGGTAAGATCAGTGGGAAGAGAAGGAGCACAGTACCTTACACTGCTGTATGAAAACTTTAAGGATGAACTTACCTGAAGTAACTTGGAGTTAAAAAAAAAAAGACCAAAACTCATATGGGAGCTTTCTGAAGTCAAAACAAGTTAATCATTAAATTAATATAATACCTTGGCTAATAGGTTTGGGAAAATCCTTGTTTTAATAACATGAGGGAACACTGACCAAATCTTGGTCCCACTGAAATCAATAGGAAAACTCCTTTTGATTCAGGGTGGTAGATGAGGTCCTAATTAAAGTAGTAAACTTGGAGAAGATCTGCTGAAAGTGTCTCTTAATGGTGAAATAATTAATGGCCTTGAGAATAAAATAATATATTATGCTTTCTTGAAATGCTAGAAATGTAATGCTCAGCTCAAATACCTATGTAGTACCCACAAAGGCAGCTATATTCCATTTGTTGGTACCTTGAGAAATTTTAGTAGTTGTGCTGAATACATGTAGTTTCTATAAATCCTTTGTTAAAGCAGCTAAGGTAGTGAGTAGAGCTTAACCATAAATTATTGTTTGAAACAGTTATAGGCATAATCCCAATTCTTCACTGACAAGGTGGATTTAACTGTCTAATATGCGATGTATTTCTTTTTCTTATGAAATAATGTGGAAAGTTGCATGATAGGAACAAAGAAGCAAAATGAATAAATCTTGAGATTTTATTTGTTGAAATTTTATTTTAGTCTTTTTCCTAACTTAGAATTGAAAAATATCAATGTTCAGAGCGATTTTCATGGTTTTTCCTATGTTAGCGCTATATATAGTTTATACTGTGTTGTCAACACCAAAATATTTTTACCAAAGTTTAGCAATGTGGGGTTGAACTGGATCTATTGAATCAAAACAATTGAGAATTCCTTGGGGTGTTAAAAGGTTTTCCCCATTTCATTTAAGGTGTCAAATCAACCTTCTTCTGTGATGCCTTTCATGTAATATGTTCCTAGATGCTTTGTTTGATATTAAGTGACAATTCAAACACAGTAGTTTGGAAAATGCCAATCTAAAAGCCTAAACATAAGGCCCACTGGATCTTGGAATAATCTGTTGCTCAGTATTATATGCTAAATAAACTTCTGTTTGGAATGCCGCTGATTCTCTGAGTGTGCATTATTTTTAATAGGCATATTTTTTGCCTTCTGTTATGTCCTCAAAGGCATCACTAGTGTCCTAGGGCATATCATAAGAATAAGTGTTAGTGCCTTGAAGAATGTGTCAGGCTGAATTGTTTCAACAGTACGGGTCCGGGTTTGATAGGATGGGGCAACCTGAGGTTAACAGCCTTGATTACTCGCAACTGCCTTTTTCCTTGTTTCAGTACAGCGATCCATAGCTAGCACTGTTTATCTAGGCAGTGTGCAAAAATGTGCAAAATATTTCGTTTTCTGACAGGAACCTGAAAAGTAAGGCCCCTTCCTGTACCTGACAACTGATTCACACTGGCTTGCTACAATATATTTCTCCCGTTCCAGCTAAGGCTAATTAGGCATAGACGCGTGCTGTTATCTACCAGAAGCTCTTCACTTATTTTTTCTCTTCTCTCTATTTTTTGCCTTTCTGCCCTACTGTCTGGGACTTCCTCCTTTGTGTTTAAAACCCACTTTTAATCCACATCTCCTTTGCCAAGTGCATTCTGATTGTGGCTCATCCCACCCTACTCTATTCCAGACCCATACTGTTGCCCTGTATTTTGGTTTTCTTCTTTAGCTGGAAGCCTACTGTTGGGATTGATAAGTCTCATCCTGTATAACTACAGGAAAAGTGCCAGTATAATAGAAACTGTTTGTAAAATTAACTTTCTTCTCTACAGAGGACTGACTGGAAGATTTTGTGAGATCTCCATAAAGATTCTGTAACAATCAGTGAAAAAGAAAATTAAAAAAACGAAACCAGAGGAAAGCCACAACCCTGCTCTCCCTCTAGGCATTGAGTTTCTCATCAGTTGTCATTGCAAATTTCCACAACTGCTTTTGGCACCATTTCAAAAATTCCAGCTCTGTGCTATGCTTTGTTTGATTAATGACTAGCTCCAGAGATTTTCTCTGGTGATCCTCACATGAGACATAAAAAATTATCAATTGCCTCAGCAATGTCTGGGAGCAGAGTATGTCAAGGATATAGTTTGCTTCCCTGAGTTTATAATGAAACATCTTATTGTATTCCTTGCCCTAAGGTACTAATTTGATACATTCTGCGTCTGCTTGGCCTGAGCACTGCAGGTTTGCCTTAGCAAAATGAGAGAATATAGTAAGAAATTGCTATTAGCAACCACCAAACCCACAATTATTCCCATGCTATGAAGCATTCAATTTGGCCTTACTATATTTGTTCGGTTTTATATATACAATAGTATAAACCAGAATACTCCAAAGCAACTGACTCCTGGATACTAACAACTCCATTACCAAAAGTTTTATTCTGAATGTTATGGAAAATAGTGAGCAAAATGGTCCCGGTTCTGCTCCATTGTACAGCTGTAAATCCAAATAATGCTTTCTAAACTTACACATTTCAGATCAGTGTAGAAGTTGAGTTAGATAATTGGTATATCCTTTCTTGAGATGAGCTTCACAGTGACAAAAAGGAAAGATATTTATCTCATAGTTGTGATTAGCCCAGTTTCTAAATGCACGGACTTCTGTGAAAAGAGTTAGGGCTTTACTGTTGGACTTGATTTTACTCTGAAGTGTACAAATCAGGAAAGGTTCCATTAAAAGTCAGCTGCAGCCTGAAGCCCATCAGTGTCATTCTGTCTGATAAGTTGACTGTGGGGAAAATTTGCTATTGCGGTTGCTGCGTTGCCTTTCCCTTCTCTTATCATTATTATCTCTCTCCAGTGCAGTGATTCTGTTCTAAGATGGCTTAAAGGTTCCTCTTGTTTAAACATACTTTTTATATCTCTGCTGCCTGCAGTCAGACTATCTAAATATCCTGGGAAAGTATGCATAGCAAAACAGTATCACAGTAGTCCTTTGAGGTAGGGTAGTGATTTTATAATAAAGAAGAAATGGAGCAGAGAAGTTAAATGACTTGTCAAGAGCTGCACAGGAAGAATATGTCAGGATCCAGACTGGAGCCCAAGCATGTGCTTTTTTTCAATCTATAGCTGATTTGTGGTACATTTTGAAACTGGGGAAATTTGGAAGTATCCAAAACCAGTTAAAAAAACAAATGCAAACAAAGAGGAATAAAATGCAACATCAGTAAGGTTTCACAGTGTGTACCATCATTCCAAAATTTCCCTTCACCTCAGAGACTTCTTGCTGCCTTTTCTGTCCCTCGGAGCTCTTTGCTCTGCATCTGATTTCTCTATGGCAGTGGTATTTTTAACAGCTCATGGTGTTTTTCCTATGAGAGAGGATGTCAAACATCTTCTGTGGCTACATGTACTCTTGAAGTTTTGTATTTCTCAGTTTAGATAGTACTGTCTATAGGAAACATTATGTTCATTAATATCTTGAATCAGGAAAGCACTGAAGCATGTACCTGAAGATAAGTTTGCATTGCAGTAGGACTATATTTAGGACTATATTAGTACTATATTTAACCATTCTTTTGATTAAGTGTAATTTTCATATCTGAGGTATTTCAGTACTATTCTGAGGTATCTTCAGTACTAGGCCTTTCTTGTCTCCCCCTACATATGCAAACTTTTGATTTCCAGAGGCAAGATTTTGCAGTAGTTGAATTAGAGGTCTAACTGGGTAAGATAGTTCTTCCATTCCTGTCCAAATAGCCTGCCAGTTCCAATGCTAGTTTATCTGATGTGTAAACTGGCCAGCAGGGCTTCATAAAATTATTCTTTTCCTTCAACAGTTTAATCCCTTGATCTTTTATCAAGAAAAATTCTCGTGACTGCAGTAGGAATTTTGCCTGAGGCCTGTAGAATCGTACCCGAGATTTAACTGTGCTATTGGGCAATTATTGGTTATAACACACTGAAAAATTATCCAGTATGAATCCCTAGTGGGTCTAATTCTGACCTTTCAGCAAATTGGCTGTGGACAAGAAGTTGAACATTTCAAGAAGTGTTGTTATTAATATTAAGAAAGGGAAATAATTTGATGGTATTTTAAGAATGTCCCATTGGTCAGTTAAAAAGAGAAACCCAAAAGTAATATTTAAAAGCAGTTCCACATAATCAGCCTCAAAGACTGTGGTACAGGATTCCTGTGTTATGGTTAATGGAAAAGAATATTTGTTTGGACAAATAGAGGTGGAGGTTTTAATCTACTGATTTGTTCCATGTAACACATTTTTCCACTGCTGCACCATGCTTTTCAGTAGCGTCACTTACAAACCCCTCCCAAGGTTTAAATTTATGGGGAAAAGGTTAGTGGAAATGCTTTGAGTTTAATATGAATTTCTCAGCAGATGCAAAGTAGCAGTTTACTGTAAAATGAAATTTCAGTACCCTGGTGTCCCTAAGGCAGATACATTACCATGCCTTCGCCCCTCATGTTTATTTAATGTTTGATATTTAATGATCAAGTTTGCTGTCCTATTTGGGCAATAAAAAAGCCTCCTCAGATACACAGCTGAGATTTTCTAGTACAAATGTGCTATTCCTGCTAGTCATACCCCCTCCAGTTGGGCTGTCTACAAAAGACATTGAAAAGCAAGAGGGGAAGGACATGTAGGTCAGTATGGCCATCTTGAGTCGCCCAGCCTATGGGTGCTATAGCCTGTGGCAGTCTAATTCAGCTTGGGGTAATGGCAGGGAGAGAAGCAGGGAGTCAAATGCATCTTACTGATGTCTTCCTCTCAATGCTGCCTCAGCTCAGCTGAATTCACATGACAGCAGTGATCTTTTGCTAGGTCCTTAGGGAGTATACTCTGTAAAATACAAATTTCTTTGCCTTTTGAAGTATGTTTCTATTGATGCCTGACCTTTACTTTGCTATGACTTCCCAATTCTGCATCATTTGAAAGAACAGTCTGGTCTGAGAGGGAGCTGAAGAGCCTCCCTTAGCCCAGTGGCTGCCAGCTCACCTTCGTTGTTTTGTCAGCATTTCTGGTGCTTTCCCTGAGATGGCTTTTTTTTTGTTTTTAACAGAGAACTTGTGTTTATTTATTTTTTGTAATCATGGAAGCCATTTAATCAGAGTATTTAATTATGTTTCTCTCCAGTCTGGAGCCAGTTTGGGTTTGTTTTAATTCGAACAAGATTTTCTAAATGAAGCTCTTTTTCAGTGGCTTTCAACTCAATTAGAGATCAGAATCTCAACTTCTGTTTAGGGCAGGCATTCAGACAAACCATTAAGTCTGTCTTTAACTCATACTGACTTCAGTGGTACTGTTCAGGGTACCTTAGAGATGAGCATGTTCTTCGATGCCTTGCTAGCCTAGGCCTGAATATCAACACAGGGCTTGGGAATTTTAATGTGTTTTACCAGGCCAAAGAAGAAACAAAATGATAACTATTTGTTTTATAACTGCCCTTAAAAATTATTGATTTAATTTTTCATTTCAATGAATATGTATTTTATTGGCATCTTAATTCCCAGGTGGATTGAGTTAGCAGCAGAGAGTGATCACAAGTTATGGGGGAATGTGTGGGACAGGCAGAATGGGTTAGGATGTGGCAGACCCCATGAGTGTGGTCTAGTGTGGTTGGGGTTTACAGTTCCACCCTTGAACTGGAATGTGCCCTGTACATGTAGCGCTAGAAAAACGACAAGATACTACGTAGGTCTTTGGAAGCATGTAGAGCCACTGCTTGAGTTCACTGGCACCAGACTGTTTTTCTTCTAGTGCAGTTCGCACGGAGTAAGCAAAGGGCTGGAGCCAGATTCCCTGATAATACATCAGGGAATCAGGTGGTCTAATGGAGCAAAGATTAGTCAGGTATATATATGTTTATAAAGTAGCAGCTGTCTCCAAATATGTTTAACTTTCACCATTGCAAGTAAGTAGTGAATTTTGCTATTTCTCTTTAGGCAGGAGAAACACAACTAGTGTAGAAAATTTACCAAAGGAGAGCTTTAAAATGCAATTTAAAACACAGATGTGGCAAACAACAAACACTTTTTGAAAGGAAAAGACAAGCTGTGTTCTGAGAAAAACCTTCACCAATCCCGTGCACTGGTTTTCAGTTGCTAGAGGGCAGCATTGTATAAACAATGGGAGTGTGACATCGTAAGGTCTCAGCATCTAATAGCTCTGAGTTTAAATGCGGTACTTCTCAAGGATACAGTGGTTTCTCAGTTTTATGATCAGGGTTTAATTAAAAAAGCTATTTCTACTTTGATTGCTGTCTCAGTGATGTTAACATTCATGTATCTACATTTCCCCTGTTTCTTTTTGGCTCGTCATAAATGCTTAAGAGCAGTTGGCTTGGTCACTTTTCTTCTTGCAATAGCTAAAATAAGTAAAGAAATTATGAGATTTTAGGAATAATTTCCCAATTTATTTTATTTACTACATGACAATCATGTACAATTAATTCAGTTTCCTGCTTCCCCAGTAGATGGCATCTGCAAAATATTTATGTATTGGCCCCTGAAACAGAGAACAGTAAGGTATAAAATTTGTGACGAATTATTTATTTCTTATTTATGGGTGTTGCTTTGCATTCTGTCTCAGAAGGGTGTGCCTCTGCTTGATGTTATTCCTCTTTGGCTATTCCTTATTTTGCTAATGCAATGCTTGCTGTACATGCAATTTAAAACTGAGTATAGAATCAGTTTTGTTCACAGTGCTCATAAACAACCAAGCACTAGAAAAATACTTACAATAGATTTTCATTTCAAATAGTTGTACAACCCAATTTTCAATTATAAGCAATTATTAAACATAAAGATCTGAAACTCCTGCAGTTTCAGTAAAATTATTGAACTTTTCATGGCTAGATAGAGCTTTTTGTGGCATAGAAGGCAGCATAAGAAAATCAGTCTTTTAAAATGTGGCAACTGATTTGGGGATTCTAGGTGGGACATCTTTATCAGGCATCTAAAAACTAAGAACATCTCCGAATTGGGAGCTACTTCTGAGTATTTGACTATAGTTGCTCTCAGTACTGCTGCTTTCAGCCTCCTGTGGAGATTTGGTTGTTGTTCATTTAACGCATTTCATAGAAATAGGCAAAAACATCTACAGGGCTGCCCTACACTTTCCTCAGCTAGGCTCACTCTCAGGCATGCTCCCTGTGTCTGGGAAGGGCTGGACTTCACATTCCAGCCCCGACTCTGACCGTGCACTTTGCACTGAAAAGCTGTCGGCGTTCTCGATGTGGAACTGGATGTGAGTGATCGCTTATGCAGAGTTTATCTTGCTAGACAAACCACGTTTCATAGGAGAATCCTCCATGTCTTTTTAGGGAAACTTTATGTACTTGTAAACTAGTGTGAATCTAAGGGAAGATACCAAAAGTAACATCGGTCACAAAGTTTCTTCCGTATTGTCCCAGATGCTGTCCCTGTGGCTTTTAAGCTCTACTGATGCCCTTCAAAATCCATGAGGCCAGGGTTATTTCTTTAATTCCTCTGCTGCTTGATGGCCTACAGGATTACCCCTGTTTCCCTTAGAGCCTGATGTTCAAGTAGCATGTCTTTCCTGCAGAGTCAAGGATGGTCCCTCATCCTACCCAGTCGCTCTCATCCCCCCTGAACCTGCTTCTTACTCCTGAGTGCAGAAAGGAGGAATCTGTCAGAGAAGAGCTGAGACATAAGATCCTCTCTGAATGTGAGGACTGTCATTACTTAGGCATAGTAGATATTGATGCTGACGCAAATTTCTTTCACTCAGATAAAAAAGTATGCAACCATTTTAAATTAAGTTACAAAAACAAGGCCAGCTTCCAAAGAAGTGCAAAATAGCATAGTACTGTTGAAACCAATGGGGTGAACCTTCTTACACCAGCAACAAGTATGCTCCTGCTGGCCTCTGGTGTTTTGCCAGTAATGTCTGCTAATAAAAATACAGCCTGTAATTTGAAAACTCTTTGTTTTAAAAAAGCTAAATTAAGGAGTTAATCTGTATTTAATGAAATGATGGGATGGATGAAAAGTCAGAAAAAGTTCAGTAGGTGTTGAACCTTTGACAGTTTATTTGCTTGAGCTACTAAGTTGAAAGACCTGCTTTTGTGTATGGTCACCATTTCCCAATACGCTGAGGGCAGTCTGCCTAAATCACTAGGGTCTAACTCTGCAAGAAGCTCCATGTAGATAAACCCTCACAACCAGAGAGAGCCACTCTTCAGACTAGGTGCCAGGCTCTGGTCTCTCAGGGTGGTGTTCCTAGTGACTGAGCATATGAAACCTTATCGGACACCAGTGCAAAATAAGTAGGGTTTTAGCTCAGGCTTTCATTTGCTAGCCTTTTGCAACCAACCAACAAACCCCACCGGAATTAGAATCTACTGACATCCACTATGGACAGTCTCAGTGAAGGAGCCATGGGGACTGGTATTGTGAGACCTGCTGCTTGGGCATGAGGTGCTGTGGTGCTGAGACAGCCACCTGAGCCTCTCCTGTGACCTGCGGCAGCTCCTTCTGCAGCCAACAGCGGTCTGTCCATTTCCTACAGTGGGAGCTGAAACCAGTTTTTGGTACCTCCCAGTTCTTGCAGGCTAGAATAAATTTTCCCAGGGAAGGTCACCCCATCACTGTCTATTGTGTGGTTTCTTCCTCTTCTCGCCTGTACCTGCCATAAACCAACTTACGCTGGCAAGAGAGTTCTGGAGGGGGTACCGCACAGTTCTAATCTCCAACATGTTTCTGCAGGGGTGAGCAGCAGACTTCAGTGTCTACAGGATGGCAATCTGCTTCCTTTCACCAATGCTACAATCAGTCCATTTTTTAACTCCATGCCTTTATTTGCAGGCTCTCGGTATGAAATTTCTTTTGGTTGTTTGTCTAGTTTTTAGTTTCACAACTAAAGAACAAAAAACACTTTTAGACCTTCTTTTAAAAACCTTTTTTTTTTTTTTTTTTTTTTTTTTTTACTTCTGGAAAGCAAAAAGCAGCCAAAGACACACAGTACGGAGTAGGTCCAATTATACTGCATTCTTGTGGTTGAGTAAGACACAGAGCAACTAAAACAAACTAACATAAACAGGGAAAGCCAAATTAAATACTTACATTTGTATAGTGCAAGAGGATCCTGGGCTCAGGAATGTAATTCAATCTTTATTTATTTTTTAAGTAGGCAGTGCATAAAATAGTTGGGGATCTTTGCAATGCAACTCTAAGGTAGTGGAATACTTTTTGACTAAAGAATCAGCTAATACAGTATTGTAAGGGGACTGAGTGTTTGCTCAGCGTGCAAGAGAGCTTTGACAAATCTAAAGAAAGGATCACCGAGTCAGTCATGGCTCTTCATAATGCAAAAGCAAATTATCAAATGGATACCTGACACCAAATGGGGAGAGAGAATTTGGGTGTCTAATTGACACATACACAATCTGCTTAGCATTGGAAGTGTGAAGTTCTACTTGAAGCAAAAATGATTGTGGTATGTAAGGAATGCAGATGTTTATCTATATATCATTGCCACTGGGCCTTCTCACAGTGCTCCTAATAACTGTGCTGCAGAAAGAGCTTTTGGACTTTTCCAAAACAAATCTGACCTTCCCATCACTCCCCACTTCAATGTGCTTTGTACAAAAGAAGATACATGAAAAAGTAGCTGCAGCATAATATGGATGTTAGGAAATGGCTGCAGCACATAATTTTATAGCTGAAGATTGGGGTAGAAAGATTTCATTCGGAGGTAGTGCAATTCACTCACAAGTTATTCACTCTGTGCAAGTAATTCCTGCACTGCTTCTAAGGTCTACCAGCATTGTATGAGGTGCTAGCAATTCGTCCCTGAAGCACTGACACACAAAATGGCTATTTCCTGCTGTTAGGTTAAATTGAAGAAGCTGCGATATATTAAATACTTTACTAGTTACTTTTCTGTGCACACACATGCCAGCAGCCATCACTGGGATATGTGGGGAATGAAGGAAATGTGGTACATATTCACAAATGAAATGGAAGGTGAATCATAACCTTCATTAAGCAGTGGTCCCGTTAAGGACTATGTAGGTGATCAGTATTTCCAGATTCATCTGCCTTTATGAAGAGTTGGTTTCTGGTTAACCTGAAGGTTGATTTCTGCTTAATGTTTATCTCAGTAACAATAATCTTCAGGAATTCCAAATCCATGAAATCTACACCTATATTCCAGATTTACTCTGTTGTAATTGTGTACAGAATTTGCCTTGAAGACTGTGATAAAACAATAGACCCACGATGCTTCTATGGCTTAATGTAAAGATTGTGGAGGGGGAGTCTCTCATTATCTTCCTTTGCCAAACTGTCACTCCAATCCTTGTAAAGAATCTTTGTAAATGTTGTTTATTTCTTTGAATCCATCACTAAAGGAAGATGTCAGGAGTGGAACCATTGGTGTCCTGTCCTGGGGTTTACACCTTACAGCCTCCTGGGGGAATAATCCCTATAACTGGCACTTTGCCTTGCATCACTTATGAGGACAAGGGACAAATTCTCAAACTAGCAGGCCCAAGTGTTTGTCAGGAATTTAAAAATGTTGTCATCCTGAATTATTTCAGCCAATCAGTCTATCAAAGGAATGTTTAACCTCCTGTTTTCCTTCCTCCCTTTTTTTCTTTCTTTGAATGTCTGTTTTCTTCTGCTTCCCCCTCCCCAGCTAGTTGCAGCAAAGAAAATCTATCAGGTTTTTCTGGAGTTTTTCTGCTTTAATATTCAGTCTGCACAGTCTCCATATAACAGGTTACCAACCTTGACTTTTGCTTATACAATTAATACTGGCTTTATGTTGTAATCCCACTTCAGTTTGCTGATCAGCCTTGCACCATCCCCAGCTGTTATGATATGTAAACCACAATATCAAGATACCATTGTTAAGAACAGTGGCCTAGCTTTAGCTATTCAAATGCATATTTAGTCCCTTGTAAGAGGCTAGATTTTTATATAGCAGTTTCCACAGAGACTGAATGGTTCTGGAAATCAGGCCCCTCATTAGTGTGCCTACATATGGGTATAGGCACTTTGTTAGAGCTGAAAAATGAAAAAAGCTAATTATTACTAGTTATTACTAGTTATTTCCCCTCTTGCCCCTCTGGTTCATATCCCATGTTGTTGCTTTGGCATCTGTGTTACCCAGCCAGCTTCCGTGCCTGAGTGGCTTCCCCACTGAACCAGGCCAGAAGTGATCTGTCCTTTGGCATTGAATCACTGGTGGCCTTTAAACAGAACCCAAGACTCTGGACTGCTCTCATCTCTCAGCTGAAGATCATGCTGTCTCTGTGTACGTATACCAGGGTTACTCAAGTGATGGACTCCAATGTGGATTTAGAAATAAGGCAGTTTTACCTAGACATTGTGTAGATCCCACACAAGATTTCCCCCTACATCTTTGTTTTGACTGATTGTCCTTGTGCACATTCACCCTGTGCACATTCATACACTCAACCATGGAAATCTATGGAAGACCAGAGATTTTTCAGCTCTGCTAACGTCTTGTCCTTTCAGTGTTGAATTCCCACCATGATTTTTCAATGGGGAAAAAGTGATGAGCTTTGTCACAGCTGAGTGCCTATTCCTGTGGGACATTCCTGTTTGGCTCTACTATTGTATTGGGTTTGCGTGGCAAGGTTTGGGTAGCGGCGGGGTTGCAGGGCCCGGATGATCAGCAGTGGTCTGGGGTGCAGGCTTCAAACCTGTAGCTGTCTAGTGACAGAGTGGTTCATTTCCACCTTTCGGGTGCCAAAAGGATTGTGGTGGGTTGACCCAGGCTGGATGCCAGGTGCCCACCAAGGCACTCTGTCACTCCCCTCCTCAGCTGGACAGGGGGAGAAAAATATGAAGAAAGGCTCGTGGGTTGAGATAAGGACAGGGACATCACTCACCAATTACCGTCATGGGCAAAACAGACTCGACTTGGGGAAATTAATTTAATTTATTACCAATCAAATCAGAATAGGGTAATGAGAAATAAAACCAAATCTTAAAACACCTTCCCCCCACCCCTCCCTTCTTCCTGGGCTCAACTTTACTCCCAAATTCTCTGCCTCCCCCCTGAGCGGTGCAGGGGGACGGGGAGTGGGAGTTGCGGTCAGTTCATCACACGTTGTTTCTGCCGCTCCTTCCTCCTCAGGGGGAGGACTCCTCACACTCTTCCCCTGCTCCAGCGTGGGGTCCCTCCCACGGGAGACAGTCCTCCACGAACTTCTCCAACGTGAGTCCTTCCCATGGGCTGCAGTTCTTCACGAACTGCCCCAGCGTGTGTCCCTCCCATGGGGTGCAGTCCTTCAGGAACAGACTGCTCCAGCGTGGGTCCCCTGCGGGGTCACAAGCCCTGCCAGCAAACCTGCTCCAGCCTGGGCTCCTCTCTCCACGGGGCCACAGCTCCTGCCAGGAGCCTGCTCCAGCGCGGGCTTCCCACGGGGTCACAGCCTCCTTCGGGCTCATCGCCCTGCTCTGGCGTGGGGTCCTCCACGGGCTGCAGGTGGAGATCTGCTCCACCGTGGACCTCCATGGGCTGCAGGGGGACAGCCTGCCTCACCATGGTCTTCCCCACGGGCTGCAGGGGAATCTCTGCTCCGGCGCCTGGAGCACCTCCTCCCCCTCCTTCTTCCCTGACCTTGGTGTCTGCAGAGTTGTTCCTCTCACATATTCTCACTCTTCTCTCCCGGCTGCTGTTGCGCAGCAGTTTTTTCCCTCCTTCTTAAATCTGTTATCCCAGAGGCACTACCACCATCGCTGATGGGCTCAGCTTTGGTCAGCCGCGAATCCATCTTGGAGCTGGTTCGCACTCACTCAATTGGACATAGGGCAAGCTTCTGGCATCTTCTCACAGAAGCCACCCGTGTAGCCCCCCCCGCTACCAAAACCTTGCCGCACAAACTCAATACAACTATCTTTAAAGACATCTATGCCTTTTGACACTATAAGAAGAATGCTTCGCCTGGGCATCAAGTACGTCAGAACTGTTATGGGAGTGCTAGGAAGAGCCACCTTCTCTCATCTTATTCATGAGGCACGCAATTTGCAAAGCCACCACATGGTTCTCTATTTACACTAGACAATGTGCTATTACAGAAGCTTCTGGGGCTGCTGTAATTCTTGATAGGATTCTCTCTTCTCTATCTCTCTATTTCTTTTTGAGGGCCAGGGACTTCTCATGCAAGTAATCTACATTGGTGGAGTGGGAAAGTTAGTGGATAGTAAGCATCCTAAGAGTGTGAGACTGCATATGGACAATCACTCAAGACATGAAGGGAGATGGTTTACTGGAGTATATGTTGAGATATATAAATTCCCAGCTTACCCACCCTCTCCTCTACTTTCAAATCCCATTAAAGATTTAGAGTCTTAGAGCTGAGCGGAGCTGACAACATAAAGTGCATTGCACCCATTTACACTGCATATGCAGCCCATATGATGAGGCAGGACATGAACAGTCCTCTGTGGATACTGAGAAGTGCCAAAAAACTGTTCTCTCTGGAGTACTCGGGCATATATTTATACATAGGATGAACAAGCCTGTGGACTTCAGACTTAATGGACTTTCTGGGCCTAAGTAAGTAACGTCCTTTTTGTAGTGTTGTCAGGGAGCAGCTTGCAGGGTTTTGCTGTTGCCTGCAGATGTGAAGGGAGTATGTAGCGCCTGGCTTGTCTGGCAGCACTGCTTCCCGTGCACTCATCTGCTTCCCGACAAGGGAACCTCCACATTCTACCCAGTGGACCATGGTAAAAATTAACAGAGTAAACTTGATGTTCATGGTTTCCTCCTCTGCAGTATTTCTAGCAAATTGGGTACCTGAATTCCTAAAGGGCTGCGATATTGTAGATATAATTGCCAGTTTTGGGGGGCTCACAGGATGTCCAGCATAATCAATGCCCAAGGGAAAGCCAAGAGAACAGCTGGAGCCTTGCTCAGAGTGGGAGAGCTCTATTCTGTGAAAGGTAATGGAAAACTTTACTGTTCTGTTTTGGTACTGAGTAACTTGATCTATGTGGTTATTTTTATTCTTTTCTGTTTACATTCTTAGTGCCCTTTTCTGATTTTTAGACATATATGTACTTTTTCCTTCTATCTCCTATGAGCTCCTAGACAGAATTCTGCTGAAACCCCTCCCCCTAAAAACACAGACAAATGCAGATTAAAGGTGTGTGCTTTTGCAAGGGGTCTGTATTCACACTGTCACTCTCTGGATTAAGATTGCTGTGGTTTATGTATGTGCAGCTGCTTTCTAATTAAAGCCCACATCTGCCCTGGCTTTAACACCAGTCAACTGTAGTGAAGCCATTAGCCCTCTCTGTTACTTCTGCCCTTTGTCCTATGGGCACATGAAAGGATAAATGGATTGAGAAATGAAAAACCAAAAGCACAGTTCTCAGTCTTGCTGGGTTTATGCTCAGTACGTCTGAAGAGGGAAGGACATGGAAGCCAGGTCTCTTTCTGTTCCCTTAGTCTTAATAAGATTCTGGCTTTTAGTCTAATTTAGCACACGTTCAAGGCTGGGCTGCAGTCCTTCATTCTGCTGCTCAAAGACTTTTTACATTATCATGTCTGCTCCCAATCCATTTAGTTGCTTACAAACCCTGACAGGCCCGTTCCGGGAAGAACACGCATTTGTTGTGTAAAGCAGGTTACCCTGTCATCCATCCATGCAAAGGATCCCCTGTGTCAAAGGAAGGAATCCTTAGTAATTTCTCACTTGCTTTGTGTTGCTTCAGCTGTACGAAAGAAGTAGGAGAGCCCTGTGGTCTGGCTCTGGAGACTGTGCTCTCTGCTCACGTAAGGCAGAGCCTCACGTCCAGCTTGTAGAATTCAGGAGGCCATGTCATCCAGAAGGGCTTTTGTATGATTCCTCTAAATGATAGATGAGATAAATGAGTACAGATGAAAGTTTTGTCTAATTTCCTTGGGACCAAGCAATAAAATAGGGAATCTGTAAAAAACCACCAAAACCAAAAACTAAGGAAAATTTGGCCTCTTTGACTCTTCAAGCACTGTTTAGATTTTCAAAACTGAATCAGCCCAAGTTTGTGGCTTATTATGCAGGCTGCTCTTGATAACTTCTGAAACTTCATCCAAATGAACTATTCAGATCCTGGGTGGAGTAACACTAATGGTGATGTAACAGACCTGAGGTCAATGCATCTCCTCCCAGTGTGTGGTCTGTGAATAATACGTGGGCCTGTGGGTCCCAGAAGCAGTGATCTCTTCGTGAAAGAATTTGAAAAAAAGAGTAGCTGTATCACAGTTAATACTCCCATTTCCTCAAAGAATCCATTCACTGGAAAGGAGGAAGGAACATGCCTTTTCAACATCCGTCTTTTAAAGAGCACTCAAAAGTGAAGGCGCTCTGGCTGACTGAAGTTGGGTACACCTGAAGAAAGTCTCTATTTGAAATGAGTGCCTGCAAAATAAACTGAAGTAAATGTATGATGCAGGTGGCTGAGTTTCTAAAGTCAGAACATGTTTGTTTTGATGCCTACAAATGGATTTAATTGTAATGTGTGAGCTGTGATAATCACAGAATATAAGAGAGAGTATTGAACAATCTCTTCTCTCTAAACATGACTTTAAGAGCATTGCTTTAGGTGTTGCAGTTTTAGACCATTAGCCCTGGTAGCTTCTTCCCTCACTTGACAAATGTACTGTGTAGAAATGAATGGCTACATGGGAGTTTTAAGGGGAAACTAGTGGGATATTTTTTAACCAAATGAAAGTTTAACCTTCCTGTATATGTTCTGTTCAGATTTGAAATGTTAGGTACCAAAGTTTAACAGAGAAGTTCTAAATCTCTCTCTGTAATTCTGTCTCTTCCTACGTATAGCAGAATGATTGGTATAAGTATTTTATCCTGTGGTTTTATTTATATCCTGTAGTTTCAGGTCATGAACTTAATACTGTAAAAATTATTTTTGACTCATGTGGTTGAAGTAAAGCTTGTGTATTGATTCAAAGTAACAGTGGGCCTGATGGATGGATGGATGTCTTTGTGGATTTTCAGATGGACATTTTTCAAATGTCTTAAATGGAGAAGTTTTTATTTGCATCAACATGGTCCCCCTTGCTTATGCCATGGCCCATGAAGAAGTTCAGATGGCAACCAGGGCACCACCTTGACAAAACTTAATGAAAGAAAGAGGCAGTGAAGCTAGTCTGCAGCACGCTTCAAAGCTTCAGAGTAGCTGCTTCCCATATACTTCTTGATGGCAAATGTATGTTACGTGCAACATTTAAGATAAATACCATCACATAAACTCTCATTTGTCAGTAGGTCCCCTGCGAGCCATCAGCTAAGTTTTGCAACCACGCACCAACTTACTGAGGTGTAATAGCATCTAAGGACTACAGGCATTGGCAGACAAATTAGTCATTTTGGACTGGTATTATGTTCCTGTTTGGTTAGCAGAAAGATATCTTTACCAGAGGATATTTCTATTTGCTTTTACCTCAAGTATATATCCCTCATATGTGCCTTTGTGTGCATCTGTATAGGAATTGAGCATTAACCAACCGAGGGATTAGCTCACTAAAAGTGTCTTTAGGGACAGTGTTTCTAGGCTATTCTCTCTAAGAAGAGATTGATAGAGGTGATATAGCCAAGACAGAAAAGTAGACTCTTCTGGAGAATGATTCAGAAGAGGATCCTCATGTGCTTTTTAATTGTCATTTGTATGCTCAGTCCTGAAAATTCCTGTTTTTTCACCAGTTGCTATTGGAATATTAAATATCACAAGCAGTGTGGATTTCAATTAGAAATCCAGAGGAAGAGAGAAAATAAATAGCCTTTCAACTACCCACTGAGGCTTGGGCCAGAAAACTCATGATTTTGAAGGCAAAAAAGAGACCTTGAGAAATTCTTTCTGTGGATGAAAACTGGCAACCTTGTGGCTGATAGTTCTCATGAGTAGTCTGTTTTCCTCACATTAGCTAATCTTTTTTTGATTTATTCAACTGACATTTTCAGAGATGAAGAGCATACATTTTAATATGTTCTTCCTGGTCTGGTGATAAATATGATGCACATTAGAGTATCATAATGAAAAACTAATAATCAAATGCATTTTTTTCTCTTAGTTTTACTAATTCATAATATGGCCTCTGACTTAGGAATTTATACACCTAAGATGACCTTGGCAAGTTAGGTCTCTGAGGAGATAATATGTCTGAATAAGCATCGTTTATATATCATAAAAATTTAAGCAGCTGTTCTATATATTGATATTTGAAAGGGAATGAACTGAAAGCAAGAGTGCACGTAATTTTTTAGAGGTATGGATGGATTCATCTGACTTGTTATTTTTTATTAAAATTATACAGTAATGCTTAGTCATACCTTAGATGCAGTTACTGGAATAAAGGTAGATTATGCCCTAGAGGTAAGAATCACCTTTATTCCATTGGTGCCTGTGCAATTAAAACCACATTGGAGGAATCATATTGCTTTAATTCATGGGTATAATCTTTGGACAAGGCCTTTCTCTAAGTTAATGAACAAGCAGGCCTTATCTCCTAATGGCCAAGACTGTGTATCATTTTACTGTGGTAACTAAAACATACCTCTTTCAATTGTATTCATTTTTTGAGTCTTACTCAATTCAGTAACTACTTTTCCAGCCATTGTTCCTTGTGAAACTGAAAAAGAGACAACAATCTTCCTTTTCTCTAAGTAGAATGCAACTCCAAACCAGCAATTTTTACTGATGCATATTTGAATTACAGAGTAAAAACAAGTTTTGAGGAAGAGCCCCAAAACCACACCTGCCACCTCAGTGAAGGATCCCAGACTGGAAGGGACTTACTTGTGGATAAATCCACAGGTCTTAGGAGAACAGTCACTTCTGTCCCATAGACAGGGAATCCTGCATGACCAGGTTTTGTGAAATTTTGATTGTATAGCAGCCTTTGAGAGTTTGCTAGTATCAGACTGAAAACACCGAGCTGCCTCTCCCCTAGGTCCAAACACTTAGAGGAATGTAACTCAGTGATGAGTAAGGAGATGAATAAAAAGTATAGCAGCAAGCGGTTTCCTTTTCTTATTTTAGATAACAACCAGATCAGCACCTATACCATATAGTCACTCTGTATTTGCACAAAGGTCTTTTTCATATTGCAATAATTAAAACTGACCTTAAACAAGGAGTGAATATAACTGGCAGTTTGGAAGACTTTGACCTGCTACAGCAGTAACAAAACTCTGTGCAAAAGTGAGAATCTGTCCCTTACCTCTTCCCTGTGAATTTTTTAATATTGAATACATCGTTGTTTTTGAGACCTATCTTTTTGGGTTGGTATGTGTTTTGGGGAAGAAAAGTTCCTAGACATTTCTGATGCTTTAACTAACTAAATTCAGCGTAAGTGTTGCTAGTATTGATTTTTTTGACTATTGAACGTAATTTTGAAGTCTTTCTCCAAGTCATGTTTTCAACTTTCAAAAGCTTATTGTTGCTCTTCCTTCAAGTCTTGCCTCTTTACTGCAGATTATCGAATTGTATATGAAATCTCTTTTCCAGCATTTATTCACAGACTGGCTTTGGACCAAAAATGACCCCTTTATTTGCTCATGACACACCTTACTTATGCAAGAATAGTGTAGAATTTTCCTAATGAACAGCTGCATTTTAATTGCACGTTCTGGGAATAACCATCAACTGGTGAAATACAGCGTGCTCAGCCTTCAGTGAATGAATGTGATCACCACTCTTTTGTCACAGAAAACTCAATTTTCTTGTATCTATCTCTTTGTCTGGAATGCTTGCAGCAGCATTCCTCAAAAGAACATTTCTGGAGGGAGCTAGGTCTCTAAAGCAGCTTACCCAACAGCAATCACCTTCCTATTCTTATCCATTATGAAAATAACCTGGGCAAAGCTGAATTAACATGGCCCTGTAGTCAGGGCATTTGTAAATACAAAATGAAAGCTGCAGAAGTATGAAATACACACAACTGAATGATAAGCATTATAAAAAGAAGTTCCATATTTCAGAAAACAGATTTTCTTTTCTTTGGCCTTGAACTGGTATGGAAGGTAATTCTAAATCCGTAGGACATGCAGAACTAGCTAGTAATTTTTTAATGAGTTTTGGTATTCTTTTCCTAAAGCCTCAGCTGCTAGAATAATTTGATTCTGCAAGCATCTTAGTTTTCAAAACAAGTTCTTGAGCCCCTTGTTGTGAGAAAAGCTCGGAAACACAAACCTCAAAGACTTAAAATCTATTAAAAAAAAAGCCCAAGCTCGATTAAAAAGGGTATTTTGATTTGGCTCATTTTTTAGGGAAGGAGAAGTTGATTTATTTTTTAAATGCTTGAGAGCGACAGTCCTTAATATCTCTCACACTGTATTACTGCTTAATTATGTCCCTTCTGAAATGGTAAGAGACACTCAAACTGTAGCAGAATGTAACCAGTTCCTACTAAAACCTGTTGGCTCCACAAAAAATCTCTTCATATATTGCCACCAGTAGTTGCTTTCCGGAAACAGGGCTGACTCACAAAGCTGAGACACCTTCTTGCAGCTGCTGAATACAAAGGCATATATCCCCATAACACTGCTACTTCTTACGGGATTCTTCCAGTGCACTTAGTGCCAAGAGCAAAATAAGAGCTCTTTCCTTGTAGCCTTTAATTGAGCTAAGCTCTCTTTGATTTGAGAGTTAGTTTTGCCTGAGCAATGAGTGCAGAACTAGGCCATACAAATAGTTTCAGTATAGATCAAAAGATTAGTGTATGTAGATATTAACAACTAACATTATTGATATTAATGAAGAGACATACTGTGCTTACCATCTGCAGATGTTGGAGTGGGTGGATAAGATTTGGGTTTTAGGGAATTAGAAACAACCTGATTTTTTTTTTTTTCCATTAGGTTAATTATGAAATGATTCTTAAAACAGATAACAGTGACTAATTTGGCCAATGAATTTAATGGGATGAAAGGCAAGTACAGAAACAAAGCAAACAAAGAAAGGAGAAAAAAAAAACCACAGGAGCTTTAGCTTATATTTAATGATATGTAATTGCTGTGAGTACCAGAAGGAAACTTTTTTCCATAACTAGTAAGGTCATTTTTCAGTTTTAGACGTTCAAATTTCAATCAGCATTTGAATATATGATAAATATAAATGGCAGAGATTGTTGTTTCTGACTTGTACAAGGTTTAGCATACTTACATATCCTGTGTCAGCCAATAAATCTATGGTTCAAAGGAGGAAATGTATGTATGGGTGTTGTTACCTATCTTATTACATAACTAATTATTTAATATTTTCTGTTCATAGACTGTTACATTTTAAGTTTTTAATACAGAAAACAAATCTTCATGTTGTATTTTGTTTGGGGAGTTGCATAGCTTTTGCTAGTGTTTCTTTCTGCTGTGACAAAAATCTTCAATATATTTTTTACATACTAACTGTGGCAGTGTTGCTTTCCTGACATTTTTCTTGCTTTAAAGAACGAAACAGTCCCCAGCCCAATGAGCACGCCTGTCAGCCTTGAGTGCTGCTAGAGCAAGAGTCTGCTTCTAAAGGGAAAGCTGACTGAATTTTCTTGGCTTCATAGATCAGGTACCATCAAACTTACATGATAGGAGATTTGTTTAAACACAGATTAAAGAAGAATCATAGCTAATTTGTGGCAGTTTCTGGCACACAGGGCCAATTTATTGTTATGGTCCTTTAAGAGAGATTTTTTAACACAGTCCATTTTTCTTCCTTTTCCATCATCAATCCCTCATCTTTTCTGGACAACTTCTTTTCAGCTCCTTTGTCTTTTCTCAGGTTACTTATCTGTTGTTTTCTTTTTCCTCCGTCCTAGATCTCATTGTGACCCTACATCCTTGGGTAGGAAGGACACCACTTGTTGAATCCAAGTATTGCCTTGCTGCGTACTGCAGAGAACCTCTAAGTTGTAGGAAAGAGCCAATGCTGTGGTAACGGGGTAGTATGTCTTGCCGTGGTTCTGCAAGGAACCCTTCACCTTCCAGAAATGCCAGTACAACATAGTTCAGTTCAACTTTAGCTAGGTTTTTCATGTTCACTGAAACATGTGGGACACTTGGGTGTATGTGGGACACATGTTTTCACCTCTTAAGCCTCACATTGTGTCCAGGGCTTTTCTCTCCTCGTGTACAAAGGTGAATTACCACAGTACTTGCCATTGTCCAAGTATACAGCTTGGTTTATTCAGGAGTGGGCACTAACAGATTCTGTAGAGGAACAGGCCTAGACAGAAGAGCAAACACAGCACGGCCAGTGCTGTAACTACTGCTAGCAGTGTGACTCCAAGGAAAAAGCTGCTCTGTTCATGTTCTGAGACAGCTGAGAGACCTAGGCTAAGAGCAAGAGCCGAACCAGCCCCAAACCAGCAGGAGTACACAAGAGCTCTTTCCTTCTCAGTCTGCGCAGCACAAAGGAGATGTCACGAAGATGAAGTGACTTGCTTGAGGCTCCACAGAAAATCAGTGGCAGCATTCAGCACTGAATCTCCTGAGGCAATTGAATGCTTATGCTTCGAACCACAGTGCTGCTCCATAGGCCTTCTATCAGCTCATTACATAATGTTAGTCTTGTTAACGATGACCGTTTTTATCTAACCAGAGCCAATGAACCTTAGACTGCTTTGAGGAGGAGGGATGCATTACATGATAATTACAGGATGCTAGAGCTGTCCAAGAACATTTTAAGTTGAATGTATTTGATATTATGCAGATATAAAAAGACTGCAGGTGGCTGCTCTCTCAGCTTCACCTCTTGACTTTTGGACTGTGCCTCTACAGAGGATTTTCAAACACTTCTATGCCGGGACAACAGACAATGGAAGGCTGCCCAGATACAACTTGTGTCCTACTGGGAGGAGAAGAAATGACCGTCTTCATGTTCAGCTTCTCTGTGCATGAGTATTTCATTTTGGCCAACAGACATAGAAAATAAATAAACAAAAGAACTGCACTTTCAGTAAAAGCTCCTACTTAAATAGCTTGTTAGAACAAAGGACTTCAAGCAATCTCAGTAATAAGCAATAAGCTACTGATTGACTGTAGAAAAAAAATTTAACATTGTGGGAATATCTTGCTGTATATAGAAGGATTTTTAGTTGACCTCCCTAAAAAGGCACATATTATCCATTAAGTTTTATTTTCTTTTAGTACTGCTAGAGGGGTGGGACTGAGAAAAACTGTTTTGCATTGCCTTTTATTAAGTGATGAATCTCATCAATTGTGTATGCTTTTATCATACTTTATTGTAGGGATAATTTTAAGTTTTATATGAAAACTTCTCATAGTAGACTACTCCAGTCTAGACATTGATTTCAGTGGGCACTGGAACTTTCTTAAATATTTTCCAGAAAGGTTTCCTTCATCACTAGTAAACTTGGACAGCAGACAAATGACATGGATGAAAAATATGTATTTAGATCATGGCATGTAAGAAAGGGATCTCAGTGCAATAGCCTGTCACCAAGATATTTGCTTTTGAAGTAGTTATTTTTTTAGAAAATCCTTAACTTGCTGTAAAATGTATTATTAGTGAGAAGCTTCAAAGCAAAACATTCTTCCCTCCCACTTTTGATTATTTGATAAAGAAAGGATTCTTAACATAATCATATGGTTAAACTGATTATGTAAAATAGCTTTTTAGCAATTAATATTTGAGTGAAAGCCTGCTCTGAAGTGAAACCATAATGGATCTTTGTTACACTATCAGATTTCATAAAGAGGCTGTTTAGCTAAGCTTTTTCTGTACAAACAAAACAATAAAAAACAAGTGTGAAAAACTCATCACTTTAGGACTTTTCTGCTGTGGAATATCAGTCTCTGCTGATACTGGGGCAGATTTCTCTATAATTTCAAATCTTTTATCTTGGAATATTTTAACATAATCAGTGTTTTTTCACTGTGATCATAAGGTTTCATTAATTTTTTTTTAAGCTGTTAAAAGAGAGAGTGGTACTTTGGCATGGATTCGCAACAAGCTTTGATGAGTTCCAGAAAAGTGACTGTTATACAAATACAAGGAATGAAAAGAACTTGTTATCTTTAACAAGAGCTTGATTGGATGTAATAAAAGTTCCTTGTTAATTTACTGAAGTTAGCAGATATGCTGGTAATGAATTTATAATCAACAACATTTGATCTTCTGCGGAAGCTTTTGCCCCTTTCTCCCCCCAAAAATGTTTCTGGAGAGAGTCCAGATAATTTCCTTTAATAGGGATTAAAACTTTAAAGGAGTGTTGCTTTATAGTGACCCTTTTTGGCAGTTTATCAGAACACTTATGCAGCTGGTAAATGTAACTACAAAATTCTGTGGAGAGATGACTATTTTTCCTTAAACAATCTCTCCTCTCCCCTCCCTGCCATGGGCAGCACATTGTTTACAGCAACACTGACAAAATAAATAATCACAAAAATGAGTTACGTGAACAGGAAAGCTTTGATTCTACGGGAATAGCTCCAAAAATGTCTTTTGTGTAATGCATGTTAAATTAAGTCATTATCCTAGAACTTTGAAATAATTCTACCCAAATAGACATTACTTGGTTTTTTTTAAGTAATTATGTTACATTTAGAGTTCTGAGAAACCGTTTGTGTTTTTAGCGTGAATTAGGACTGACATTCACATGCGTACTCACACAAAGGCTGTCGAAGTGTTGTGCTGCATTTGTAGAGAAGTTTTCCTGTTGACTTATTTTGATTTTACAGTCCTTTTTACAAACTGGTATTGTTGGAATTCAGTGTTTTAGTGGGGAGGAGGCTGTACGTCTGTTGTTGGTTTCTCAATTTTTTAAAAGTCTCTCACTCACCTCTATATTCCCTTAAGTTCCAACCCCTGCCAAGTACTATCCTGGTCTATGGGGGTGAACACCAATAGCATAGCGACAGACGGACAGGGTAGACAGACGGCCCATATAATCCATCCTATGCTGGTTTTATAAGTCTATAAAAATGCAATAAAGAAAAGGGTCTCATTAGGTAGAGGCAGGGGGCTGATTGATTTGCAGGCCACACTCAGTTTATAGCTGCCTTCTGTGTGAAAGTCCACCTTACAGTGTGAGTTTACCCTGTTTGCCATGGCTTGTTTAGTTAGACTTAATTTACTTCTGGTAATGTTGAGCATTATTCATGTTTTTGTGGTGACTTTTACCCCAATTTGGCACCTAAGTATGGACTCACTCTCATTTTACTCTGTAGAAATAAAACCCTTAAGCCAGAGGTCAGGACAAAAGCTGAGTGAAATGCCTCTACCAAGTGTGGGTTGTCTGACAAGGCAGGAGCTGTTTAATTCAAAGGGAAACTTAATACTGTCAAAGCTCTCATTTCAACCCGCGTGTATTTTTCTGCATTGCAACAAACACCACCTCCAAATATTGAAAGAGGCTAAAGGAAAAATACTTTGTACACAATCAGTCTCACTGATTCTCAAAACAATCCATTTTATCTTTTGTTGTGGGAGTCTTTCTAGGGAAGAGGTTTTTTCCTGTAAAAGAAATAAGAGCATGTGATTTTAAAATGATAAAAAAGGCAGTGGGACAGAGAGAGCTGGCTGCATCAGTGATGCGGCTTTCTTCAAATAAGGCCCATCGTTCTCAATGTTGCCAAACACTGCTGCAGGTGGATTCGGGGAGAGAGGCGAGTGTGCCTGGCCCCTGCACCGCAGAGCACAAGGGAGGCTCGTCAGCACCGAGCAATGGGTAATCTGTTCTAGTACCTAGTCATGGACGGGGAGCAGGCAGTTCCTGGCGTGTGGGGAGCAAGGGCCAGTTCTTGACTCTGCTGCTGACCTTGGGCAAACTGCATTATCCCCCTGAGCCTCAGTTTCCCAATCTGCAAAATGGGACCAAGGGCCATTGTCATCAAGAGGTTAAAAGTATCTCTGTTTCAGGTAAGTATGAAAGAAGTGTTTATAGATAAGACTGGGAAAACAGAATGTGTTGCCCATACACAATGTATTTTTTGGGAATCCCGCCTAAATAAATGATGACAGATTCCTAAAGATGAACTGTTGATCCAGTCTTATGGAACTGTGGATATTTTTATTCATGTACTCATTTAATATTTCAGTGAATCCAATTAAGCTTCTCCTGTGTCTATGAGTTCTAGCGATTCTTGTTCTGCATTAAATATTTTCCTTTATCAATTTTTAAGTTGTTGCCTCTAAGTTTTATTGGATATTCCCAATTCTTAATAAGAACAGCAGTTCATAAACATTTGTAATAATTTAAGGAAAGGACCAGTCTTAAATTAAAAATTATTTTTAAGTCCAGTTGGTGGAAATCGTTTCAAAGGCTCCATGATTATTAATGTTCCAAAAATATTCAACCTTAAGAGGGCTGTCATTTGGACAGTTGGAAGTTCTTACCATTTACATTCATGACATTTTAATTAATTTTTTTCTTTCTTACTGGATATCGAAAAGCTTCTCTTTAACCTTAAAAGAATAAAATGAGAAAATTGGCAAACTTAAAAATAAATAACTGTATTCCAGCCAATAATGATTTACTGAATTGTATCATCATGCCAGAAAAGATCTGAGTCTTGAGTTCAGTCAGAGAATTTCAGTTACCATTATAAAACCTTCCACAGTGTTTAAAGTGTTTAAAGCCCATTGGGAAAAATCTGAGTATTTAGCTCAATCTCTATTATTATTATTATTATTATTATTATTATTATTATTAATCTCTATTATTATTGTTGTTGTCTTCCCCCCCCCACTTCCTTTTATTCAAAGAAACAAACAAACAAGTAACTAACTCCCATGTGATGCAGTTAACCATACAGCTCATCCCTACCCTTTGATACTACATATTAGCCCCACGGAGCTGATCCTTCAAAGCCATTGACTGGGTTTGAGGAGCCAGTTTCTGTTAATTTTAATGGGGATTAGACATCCATCCCCTAAGGCAGCTTTGAAAAATCTCCACCAGATTCTTTATGGCTCTTCTTGGAGGCAACAAAATGTTTACCCAGTTATGTAGCTGCATTTCCCAAAACACTGCTAACATAGAGATGATCTTACTTCCTCAGGTTTAAAGAGCCCCATTTTTCTGTTCAGCCAAATTTTCCATTTAATTTCTGTTGAGTCCTCTATATGACACAGTTTCAAAGGGGAATGACAGTTTTGGAAAGGGACTACTAGATCATCCTTTTTGCATGCAAGGAAAATGATACCTCGTTTTTTGACATGCACCCTGTAACAATCGGTTTATATCCTGTTCTCCTTTTCTGGATGTTACATTGACAGCTTTCTTCAGACAACTGATTTCTTTCCATCCTGCTCTGAATGATGTATTTAAAACGTGCTTCACCTTAAATATGCAGGCTTTCAAAACAAAATTACTGAATCAGACAAGTGGGGGCGAAGAGGAGAATTGCCTATTCCAACAGAACTAAAAAGCAGTAAACCCAAGTACATTTTGCATTCATTGACACACATACCCCAGCAGTAGTCTGGATTCCCTTTCTCATGCATTGCTACCCTTCCATCTGAATAGACTCTGGGAAATAGTAAGAGCAAACCTCAACTCTTACGTTAGGCCAGCTTCCTTAGAGGTATCTACTCTGCAAACATTTCCTTTGAAAAAAGTAAGAAGTTTGCCATGGATATAAACAGAAGTATCCTTAGTTATATCAACATGGATGGCTGCTAAATTGCATTTAAATTGTCTTTGTTTAATTTATGTTCTGTGCTGTCTTCCTTGTATATATCCCTTAGTTATGTTTTTGTCGGTTGTGTTTCTTTAAATGTATTATAAATCTGTATTTCCCTCATAAACCAGTCTGGAAAAGGGCATCTGTACTGGAAACTGGTTTTAGTGACTTGACACTTTGGCTCTTTTATGTTGTGAAACGAGTTTTAATTTTCTTAACATAGGCCAGGCATGGTACATAAACCTCTTCCCCCCAGGGAGGCTTTTATGTTTGATTCCTTTAGTGGCAAAGCTTTTGAATTTCTCCCCTTGATTGACTTGATTATGATCTTCCCAGTATATATCCTTCATGTTGATGAATTCCTGGTAGGGATCCTCAAAGGAGTTTACAAGCGTCAATGCTAGATGAAACAGAAGAATTAAATTATCCCTGCAAAAGCTGCTACTAGTGAAAATAGGAAGTTGAATATTAGTGCTGCAGATTTATTTATTCTTTGGGTGTCTAATTTGAGATACTGGGGAAAGATTCATTTTTAGAGAATAGGTGCTCTGAGGTTTCTGCCAGGTGACTCTGAATCTTCACAAACTCAGAACCCAGTTTGGAAATATAGGTCAAACCCCCTGTAAATGTTGTCCTGGCTTACTCCGCTCTTGTGCTTTGTTAATGCTGGGACAGAGTGGATCTAACCATCCTTGATGAAGGTCTTCTACTCACTTAGGAGAAAGTTGTTGGTAGAATCTCACTGCTGCAGGGAGCAGCTAATCCAACAGTCCATAAGAGAACTAAGCAGCATATAGCCACCATGGGGACATGTTACAGCCCTGAATACCCATTTTGCTAGAAAGGATGCTGCTTGGAGTATATACATGGCAGGCAATGCTTCTGTCTTCTGTTACTCAACATGTTGCATCAGAAAAGGCTAGATTTTGCACTAGGAAATGTGTTCAAATCTTCAGAACATGGTTGGCTTCCTTAATAATCGGCTCTTGTGGGTCATTGCTGCCCAGCTTCCTTTCGGCTGTAAGCACTACACACAAGAAGGCAGCTCAAGTCATCTTGAACCTCGCTTTGTTCACTGGTGTGGACTCAGCCACACAGCCTCAACACAATTGTCCTACTCAGTCTTTTTTAGGTGAAAGGCAGATTACCTGGGAATGGAAAATGCTGTTAGAACTGACCACGATGACATAAGGGCGATAAATAACATACAATGACTATGTACCATATCTATCCATTTACTTACACATTTGTTCATGATAAGTGTGGCCAGGGGTACTCTGAGATGCTGTTCCTAGAGCTGAGACAACCATGATGAACTCAACAACTCTGGAACATACATGCCAAGAAACAAAACCAGGGCAAGATATTTTGACCCTAATATAGTTTTCATTGTTGGATTTCGAGTGTAAATGAAGATTTACAATTTTTTATATTCAGGGAAGACAATCTTTATTGACTCTGTCTAACAGTTAGTAAGCCATCCTGATCGAAGGATGAGTAGTTTTTGGTACTCAGCTTTACAGTCTTTATGGATATACAACTTTTTTAAAATTAGTACTTTTGTAACTGATTCAAGTTGGATGCCACAAATAATCTAGCAGGGACTTGAGAAAATTTGGCAGATAGGTAGTGATGAGTCTGAGTGCTGCACCTTTAGCTGTAAGATGCCAGCTTTGCACAGGAAGGGGCTGAGAAGCATTTCCAGTAGGAGACTGGAGACAGACAGACCTGCTTCGTCCCCTTTTGTGCTTTCACAACCATTCTTTGTTTTTTCTTCATGTAAAATAGAGAGCCAGTGGAATGGGGGAGAGAATGGGAAGTGTAAAAGTGGGAAAACTTGTGGGTTGAGATAAAAACAGTTTAATAAACAACAACAACAACAAATAATTGTAAGGAAAGGGAAAAAAATAACAGAGAGAAAAATAAAACCCAAGAAAGACAAGTGATGCACAATGCAATTGCTCACCACCAACCGACCGACGCCCGGCCAGTCCCCAAGCAGTGCCCCCCCCCCCAACCTCCCCCCCAGTTTTATTGCTGAGCATGACGTCATATGGTATGGAATATCCCTTGGGTCAGCTGGGGTCAGCTGTCCCGGCTGTGTCCCCTCCCAACTTCTCGTGCACCCCCAGCCTCCTCGCTGGTGGGGTGGGGTGAGGAGCAGAAACGGCCTGGACCCTGTGTAAGCACTGCTCACCAATAACGAAAACATCCCTGTGTTATCAACACTGTTTCCAGCACAAATCCAAAACATAGCCCCATACCAGCTACTATGAAGAAAATTAACTCTATCCCAGCCAAAACCAGCACATTCAGAAAGGGAAACTAAGTGGAGAAAAGCAGGGTGAATGTAATGTTTTTCACAAACTTTTTTTTTTCCTTATCAGAAAACTATAGTTGGGGCTTTTTCACAAATTAACTCAGATAGACTGGAGTTAATAAGAAGGAACTGGAAGGGCGGGCAGGAGAGACAGAGGTATAACTCGCCTGAAAACAGGCATAAATTTAGGTCTGGACATCTATGTGTATAAATTCTTTTCTAAACACATAAAACAGAAATAATACAGAAATGAAATACAGGAAAGCATGAATCCCTCACAGTGCAGAGCTCTCCCTCCCTCCTACATTGGCTTTACGTCCCTCAGCTGTCGTTTGTCATTGTTGTTAGAGCTGGCTGAAAATTGTCCAAATTTTATGAAAACTGTCATGACCTTTTTTCCTGACTTGACAAATAAAAGGATGTTTTTTCAGGGTGGGGAGAAGTGTTATTATCTCTAGCGAAAGCAAGTTTATTTTTTTTAAACTGTTTTAATGGTTGTTGTTTCTATTTTGGTAGATCTGTGTGTATGGAAAATTATGCCAGAATGCTAACACTGCATACTGCCAGAAATCAGTTCTGATTTGCTTCTTTCTTGCTGTCCCATTATGAAAGTGAAATGATTAGGGTTTTAATTATTGATTATCTTATTCACACAAGTTTCTAATCTACCTTTAACACTCTGGACTCCTGTGTGTGGTCTCCTGCAGCAGTGTTTTCAAAGACTGCTGGCAGAAGAGAGGTTTTTTTTACCAGTTTTGAGTTTGCTGCTATTCACTAGATCAAAGAAGGAGAAAAGCAAGGATCTGTTAAGATCTTGGGGTGTAGCTAGTTCCTGCTGGTAACTTTTTGACCTTAACATAGTGGCACGCTTACATCATATCCATACCTGTTTTCCTGGGGAACCTCTTGCTGACTTTTGCTGTGTATTGAGGCAAATCCATGCTACAGAGAATTGGGATTTTTTCCCCCCAAATCAAAGGTTATTAATTCTATTAATGGTTCCAAATGAAGATCAGAACATATCTAATACAGAGCTATATTTTCAGATGGCAGGATTAATAAATGAATGTGAATTGCATAAAAATAACTTCAGTGAGAAAGCTCTTGAGTTAGCCACAGTTTTTGGAATTTGCAGGCCAGAGAAATGTACAGTATGAGGAAGTATTTATCCATGCAGTTTCTCATGAGGTTCTGATGTTTCCAGAGCTTTGTAGATATTTTCAGACCCCCAAAAATTAAATCTGATGATCCAGATAAATTCTAGGATTTGCATTTTTGGGGTGAGACCACAATGAAGTTTGAGATGTCTTGTTTGTTTGTTTCAGCATGTGCTGGGGATGATCTGCTTGATGACAGTGAAACTTGAGCTGTAAAAGCTGGGGTTTGGCCCATATAGCTCTTATAGGTAGGACTGGTAGGTATCTGCTATCTGCCCTTTTCCCCAAGGGCATCGTGCCATTACTACGCCATATATATTGACATTTGTGAACAATTTAAGGGAATCATTTTTGTGCTGGGAGCAGGCATGTGACTGTGAATATTTCATAGTCCACTCTAACGGTTGTGGTGGGGGAAGTATGTCTGGAAATAAGGTTCACCCTACAGAGGAAGTATGCCAAATGTGGGAGCCAAGACCACAGCAGAAAGGCTTGCATGCAAACAAACAATAAAGTGCTGCACAGGAAACTGCTCAAGAATTTGCAAAGTCAATCGACCGTAGTTGTTCAGCAAGACACAAGACAAGACTGGTGTGGTGGTTTCTTCACCCTTTCTTTTCCATTATAGATCCTTTCCTCATGTTTGCCATCTGCACAACTGTAAAAGTTCTCTTTCCCCCCCTCCTTTGCTTCCTTCCTTATAACCATCTCCTATCAGGAGTGAATGTCTATGTCTCAGAAGGGTAGATTTGAGGAAAGCAGGATAACCACTCACAAACATCCAGCTCTCTGAAACCACAGGTGCATTGTAGGAGTTTCAGTCATTGTTTTGCCTCATTTTATTTCTCCTTTTATTCTTCAGGCTAACTTTTTAACAGCAACCCTTGCCAATAAGATGACAGAAAAAAACCACTGTTCTCCAGTAGCCTTTAGCGTTTTTGAGTTGGTGGCCAAAACTAACTGAATTTGTGGAAAGAGAAAATAATGAGGAAAAATGCAGATGAGGTAAGGGAAAAGCTTCAGGGACTGGACTAGAATGTAGATGAGGGAAGATCGATCCTGGCAATAGTCAGTTCTAGAATGGCTTTGACTTTATTAATACGTGTGTATAGAAAAATACATATTTATTATTGCCATGTTTAATGATGTAGTGTGTTAACAATTTAACTGTCACCTAGAGGCACTTTCCTGAATAGCAGGATAGGCTAATGGGACTAGTGCTTCCCCACTGTACAGTGTGACGCTGCACTTTCTCCCTTCAGCTGTGCTCTTTCTTTTTGGCACAGGTTTATTCAAAATGATCATCTATCACCACTGCCTTTTCACTGATATGATCAACTGTATAAATAAGATGTTTGAAAAGGAATGTGCTTCACAGTCTGAGGGGCAGAGGAACTGAAAGGCAAGGAGGACTGAGAAGCCTAAGGAAAATGATAAGGCCTGTTAGCAGGAGTGATAGGGGCAGGGAAGAGAATTAGGGTGAATGGGACAGAGCTGAGACAGCTGGGCAGAGCGAGAAGCAGAAGGCTGACTGCAAAAGAGTAGTGCAGCTTCAGGAGTAAAGACTGTACTGAACAAGAGGAATATCACATCGATATATGCTGGATGTGAGATTGAATTAGCTGTGGTGGTGACACGGGGATTATATAGTGCTACAGCTTCTGCTCAGTCACACAGATGAAATATGTACTCCACTGGGCTGCCTGCAAGTACAGCAGACCTCCCTATTCCCCCCCTCCCAGTAAGTCTGCCTCTCATATAATAAGTGAACAGGCTTTTAGAACTTCCTAAATTCTTTCTTGCTGGGTTTACCACCAACATTTTGGCATATTTTGTTAGGGAAGAAGTTAGGAAGGTTCCCTTTTCATTGAGAAAATGAATATTTGAAAAACAGCTCAGCACAGAAATTACCTAAATGCCCAGCATGGTACTGCATGACTCCTGTAGTTCTCTTCCCCGCCATCCGTGTTCTCCTTGGTGGGGCCGGTGAGCTGTATCTCTCAAGATGCAGGTGCTCCTGTGGTGTGTCATCTCTGTGAGAGCAGGTTGTGTGTGATGGGAAATGTGCTCTGATGAGGGAGACTTACAGAGGAGGGTGGGTCCATAAAGTACTTGGACTTCAACTCTTGCAGGGTAGCAGAGAGATCCTCCCTTGTTGTAATACATTGGCTGTTGGTTTTCTTCCCAAGCTTCCAGATTTTACATGGAAAGCTTTCACTGTGACAGAATGTTTAGCTTTTTAATAAAGACACACATTCTGCACAACTTTCTAGCATTCTTGGACTCTCTTCTACCATATACGTGGGTACATTTGGAGTGTTTACATGGCTACCACTGATCTGATTCCCAGGGCCCATTAAAATGGAGCGTATTTCAAAACACTTGGCTTCTGTTGGGCAAAGGAGAAATTAATGGTAAATGCCTCCAAAATGTGAAAGCTTTAACCCTTTGGTCCTTTAAAACCCAGCTCCCATTGGTGCTAACTTCCCTTTCATTGCAAGATAATGAATCTTCACTTCTGTTATGTGTCCTCACCTTCCGTGTGGGTTCTCTGCATAGCTCCCGTCATGGTCAATTATCTGGCAGGAGAGGCCCACAGCAGCAGAGACTATTGCTTAATTGTTATTGTGGGATCCTTATGCAATGTGCAGTTGCTGGGGCTCATTTACAATTCTAACACATCCAGTGCGCCCTGCACCAGGAGTCCTGTGAACTGGACAAAAGTTAGAAAGTGGCAGCGCTGTTCCTGGCCAAAAGCTCATTAAGATAGACATCTCCTGCTAGTGAACATCACACAGATGACACAGACAGCTCACTCCAAATGAGAAACATTCTTTTGTTCTGCCCTACTAGGGCTTTCAGATAAAAAGAATTTGAGGCTACTCAAAGGGCCAGCTGTGATATGAAGGGAACAGGTTTAAAATAGCTCTCAGGGGCAGTAAATGCTTAATGATCAGATCTTTCATTGCTCTTGGAACATTTGAGGAAACTCAGCCAGCTAAAATTTTTGTTGAGTACTTTAACAGAGGCCCTTTGTTCATATTATCATGCAGAATAATTAAGCCAATGCAAGCAAGTCTGCTTAGCTATATACATAATTAAAATGTTAGGCTGTGATTAAACAGACTGTATTGGCACAGAGAGCACCTATTCACTTCATAAAAGAGTTCCATCATTGCCTTAAGCTTGTTTTCACCCTATTTTATTTGTTATTATTTTGGAAAAATGAGTTTTATACAAGATAGGTAGTGGAAGATGATGTGTTGCCAGTGAGGAGTTAATGAGATTTTATAGTGGAGGACAGCGATATAAGCATATCCAAAGTAGTTAGCTTATAGGGCAAAATTTATGATGTAAAAAAGAGCACATCAGTCTATTTTAACTTACTTAAAAGCTCATTTTGAAGGGGTTACATCAAATTTTCTTATTTCCTCCCTGATTTTGGCATCTCCTATGCTACTACAAACCTTCAAATGGAAAAGTTTATG
Source organism: Gymnogyps californianus (assembly GCF_018139145.2). NCBI lineage: Eukaryota > Metazoa > Chordata > Aves > Accipitriformes > Cathartidae > Gymnogyps > Gymnogyps californianus. The sequence continues at coordinate 20,884,979 of NC_059479.1, forward strand.
ATTATGTGGCACCTGAAGCTTTGTCAGAAAGGAAAACCCTTTGATCTATAAAATATTTTAATTAAATGCACTTTCAACTTGTTGGACTACCTGTTTTAAGTCAAAAGCTTATTGTCAAACATTACATCTTTCTGAGGTCTCCCAAGCCTAATCACCAACTTTCTTTTGGGATTCTCTCTCAGTTTGCAATTAGTGAAAATAACAGTTATGCTGTTGGCAGGGGCAGACTGGCTTTTCACAAGTTTTTGCAGAAATGGGTCAGGATCTTTTTTGATTTCCAGGGCAAGAGAGCTGGAATTTTACAGAGTTTCTCCCAGCTAGGGTACCAAGAGTTCTTAGGAAGCAGATTTTGGCTCTCCTGCTTTTTTTGGTCACAAAATCTTGTTTTACCAGAATTTTTGCAGAGAAGAACAGGTACAAGAAGGTGTCCTTAGCTCTAGGACTGGAAGGATGCTGGTAGAGAGGAGACACTTGATAGAAATCAGGTTATTTTGATACAAGTGAGAAGTCTATATTTTTTGACTATTTTTTTGTTAATGTATGTTAGGTAACATATTATAGACCAGTACTAGTGGCTTTAAGATATGTTGGCTGATTGAGGCAGCCCCAGAAGAGATCCTGGGGTTCACCTTGACTACCTTTCATGTATTCGACGAGAGCAATCTTTATTTACAAGCAAGGTCTTTGGATGTGTTTTGAGAGATGGAAATAAAAGCTAGTCTGCTGGGTTCATCCCATTGCCCTGAAGCAGAACTCAAAGTGAGAACTACTCTACTCTCTTTACTAATCCTCTGGGCCAAGCAGTCCCCTGGGAACCTCTCTTTGGAAATCTATTAAGATTTCACAGGTTGTTCGGCAGGAGTAGCCATGAATGATTTGCACTGGCTCTGAAAACTGCAATTTAAACGGAAAATGTGAAGATGAGAAAAATCTTTCTCCTTACACTTATAATAGACAATGTCATATTTTTCCTAATTTTTTTCTTGTGCCTTCTGTCCAGATTGAAGCGCTCATTCCTCTGTCAGGTCAGGTGTCCCTCTAATGTGCAAACAGACTGATTTACACAGAATTTGATCTGATAATTTCCTTTGAAATCCTACTTGATGCATCTTTTTCTACTGAGTTTCACAAAAACCTTCAGAGTTTATTGTGACTGTTATGTAGATTTATGGGGAAATGTATTTTAAGAGAACAGTGGCAGGCAGTGAGTTTCTGGTACGTTTGAGCTGTGTAATCCAAGATCTGGAGAAGCCCATTTGCCTGTTACTGGATTCTTGGCTTCAAGAATCTTCCAGCAGATTGATTTTGTTGGAGCTTCATTCTAGAGGTACTGTTCTACCAAATGATCCTTTCAATATTTTAATCATAGAAAAAAAGATAAAATATCTGTTAAGAAATATACTACTTGGTGGAGAGGCCAGGAAAAAGAGCTCCAGTTTCCAACATTTAGTATTCAAATGCAGTTTTGCAGTTGCCAAGAGTTTCTCTGCTCCTCAGTTTCTCTAGCGTTTGCTTAACTTCTTGCTTGAAAAGTACCTTAGTGACTACATTTTCTTAGGCACTCTATGTATTAATATGAGCCGTGATCATCATGAGCATGGTAGTTATGATAGCTTTGTCTTAATAAGAGTGATCTCATCATGACCATAATTTAGATGGGGTAAATAATTCCCAACACATGCTGACTATAAAGAAATTGGGAGCTTGTTAGAAGCTGATGTCATGGGAAGATCCCAGTCTCTTCAGCAGGGACTCATCAGTGCAAAGGTCTAAAAAATATCTGACTTTGAATTAAGAAGAAAAATCAGGGTGGGAAAAGCTGTTGCAAGTTCTTAAGTCTCTGTAGGCTTTGACCATTATTATCAATTGAATCTTTCAGTTATTTACGATTGCAAAATAAAAGAGAGTCTAGGCTGAATGTTCTTTGAATTCATAAAAAAATCTGCAGTTTTTTCCTCTCACTTGTGAAAACAATCCATAATTTATAAACTCTTTCAAACAAAATAGTAGCAGGGTTTTTATTTCCAGAAATTTAGCACATTTGCTGAAGCTCAAAATAACTTTTTTTTTTTTTTTTTTTAATTTAGACTTGGCTATAGTAATTTACATAGTGTGAAGTGAGTGAGAAGGACTACTGGTAGGATTTGGTTGCATGATTTTACAACTGGTTGGCATTAATATAAATGGCAAAGTTAAACTTAGTGGATAATCAGTTCTGATTGTAAACATCCTCTAATGCTTTTTAATGCTGTCATTGGACCATTTTTGAAAGGATGCCACTGTCTGGCATAAACCCAAAGATTTTGTGAGACTTAGCTTATGTGAGTATATAATATGGCATTCAAAGCAAGGAAATATTTTCTAATAGCACAGAATTGAAAACATGGTCTCCCATACCAAAACACAGCTTTCTGGAACATATCATCACTCGGAGCTGTATATGGGTCTCTAAGAATAATTTTTTGTTAACTAAATAACAGTATTTACAATCAAATCTTCCTTTTTCTAGGAAGAACTTTGTGAAGATTGATTAGTTGGTGACTGTTGTCTATTAGTTTATGAGATAGTTATGCAGCCATAACTATAAATACTTCTACATATGTCTTTTCATTTCACTAATGAAGAAAACTGTCCCAAGAGCTCACTTTTCTTGTTTGATGCTTCTACAGCATTTCCCATTCCACCCTGAGTACACTATGAAAAGTTTATATAGGAACTATTTCAGTCTCTGTTGAACTGCAGCTACCTCAAACTGCATATTTAAGAGCATACAACCTCGCCATGCTGCACAACACTTTAGTACAGGAAATGAAAGTAAATACCATATTAATTTCAAGCCACGTGTTTTAACAGGGAAGTCTGAGTCTTCCCATTTGGAGATGTGGAACAAAAATACCCCAGTACATAGACCTTAAGCATCACCTGACTCCTATTTATGCCTTTAAAATTAGGACTCAAATTTGTTGTGCCATCCTAGCTGTTGGCAGAAGGGAGAACTGAGCTGGGGAAGAACAGGCTAGAGTAACAGTGCTGGCTAAGGAACATTAAGTGGCTGGGAATCTGTCTGTGAAAAGTATAAAATGTACCTTTGATACTCACTAAATACAGAGCACACTAAAATGTGTTTAATGCCAGTGCAGTATGTATCAGTATGAGTTCTTCAGGGACCCCTTCTTAAAGGGATTGGGAGTTTTGCTATTTACTTCAGTGAGAATAGAATGCAGTTTTAATTTATCGTGGCCTTAACACACCTGATTTTGTCGTAGTGTGATCCTGAAACAAACAAACAAAGCAGAGAAACAGGAGAAGTAAAGCTGTAGGAGATAGAATTGATCTTGGTCGAGAGCTCAATTAACTATGGGTGCTGCTTGAGAAGCAGATAGCTACACTTAAAGCTTAGTGTGATGTACTATCTCTGTCTCTTGAGCTGAGGTCATTTGAGGACAGATTGGGAGTTTTTACTTTCAGTGGTAGTGAAATCAGGCTCATTGCCTTTTCTGAACATGCTGAACTGTCATCCAGTGTGTCTACATTAAAAAGTGTTTTGCTGGGTTAAAATCAATTATTTGTTTTTGCTTTGGATGCTTTGCATTCTTGCTCACAGTTGGGTTGGTGTTATGTGAGAAGGGCAGGGTTGTGGGTTCATACTTATATACTCATGTAGTTGCAGACATACTTTACCCAAGAAGTAAAACAGTCCAAAACCTCAGATCAGAAGATGAAGACGTTTTTCAAACCCCAAACAAAAGCAATAAATGGAAATAAGGATTAACTTTGTCAATTTTCACCCCTCCCACAATAAATCTCCAAAATCTTGGCTTTTATCTTAGATGGATAACACAATAGGCACCAGAGCACACCAATATTACGCAAATACTTCATGTGCTATCAATTATTTTGGAAGTATTCGTCATCTGAATTGTGAAATGGTTTGACCTTTTTTTTTAATGGAGGGTGTATGAAGATGAGAGTGTTAGGCTGATGATACATTCTTTCTCTTGTGCTTCTGTAGGTATATTTAAAAGTAATTTCAGAAGAATATAGCAGTGAATAGGGCTCTCCTCTCGGTACCCAGCCCCTCCTGGCCTGTGGAGTCATGTGGAGTCAGAGATGATCTGTGTTACATGAGAGGGGAATAGGACTGAAGTGAGAAGTAAGATTTAGTGTGCTGCTAAAAAGCATTTGGATGTTATGAAATCAAGAGAATACATTCAATGGGGATGGAACCCTGACTGTTAGTGAGTTTCAGTCTGCAACTACTAGGAAGGCTAATGCCCCTCAGATAGTTAGGCTTGGAGAAGGGGGCTGGTACAGGAGGAGAGGAGAGCAGAGCAGGTATGCATGCCTAGGGTGTGTCCTCATGGAAAGGATTCTTGTAACAGATGCCTTGCTAAAATAAAAAGGTGGCTAAGATGAATATGCAGGTTGTGATGAAATAACAGAAATTAATTTCATGAAGAATTTCCAGAGACATCTTGAATTTCAGATTTGATGTACTTATTGATTCAAAGTGATTTACTGTGGAACCACTTTGAACAATCATCTTTCCCAAGGCTGATACTTTCCATTTTAGTTACACTGCTAGCCATGTGTGAGTTAATGTTTTACACTTTTATGTTTCTTAAGACCATCTCTTTTTAGTCATTAGCACAGATTGATTCCATCAACATTTCCCCAATTATTTTGAGCTTCAGAATATGTATTGCCCAGAAAGCAGTATGTCCTGTACTGTTCTCTCAGTTGTCAGTGCTTGCTTTCTTCTTTAGTTGGTTTCCATATATGGATGTCAATGCTTTGATTTTCAAAATTAATCGTGCTGGGTAGGGGAAAGCTGAATTAAATTGGGTATTTCCCAAAGGTCAAACATATCTCTGAGCAGAAAATCTATATATTGCAGGTCCTATGCTGTCTCCCCTGCATACTATTGCCCTACTAACAAGTCCTGAAAGCAAACAGTCGCGGCTCTTGAGATTAAACAATTTAAATAAGCTGATAGTTTGAGCATCCTGCTGATCCTTCTGATTTGTCTGTTTGCGTTACCCAGGTTGTGATAATTTCTATAGCTTTTCAATTTAGCTTGGACGAGTGCTAGTGTAAGTTGGTTTGCAAAATTCTGCAGAAGATATTCCTGAGAGAAGACGCGAAACAATGAACTACTGCAGCGCTGGGGACACGGCTGTCCTGCTGCAAGCTTTACGTGTCTGATTTTCAGACATAGTGAGCAGTCAGGGCTCAGTGTCAGCCCTGTGGATGCTGAGTTACAGCAAGCTTTTACTGCCTTGGTCTGAAACCGACTTAAATGGGAGCAACATTACCACCCTATGGATTAAACACTGCAGCATATTGCAACAGTTAATTAAGTGAAGCGAACTTGTCTGTGGAGGGCCAGACAATCCTGCTGAGTTCACTGGGATTCCCATGAGTGCACTCCACAGAGCTTCTCAGGCCCGGTTCTAAGTGACAGTAAGTCAGAACTGCTCATAACCTACAAATATCTCTTGGGTTCTTGATAAACTGGTGTCTTAGGTGCACTGCTGAAGTCCATGTGGTTCAAGCTCACACTTGAAGTGTTAAAGATGTGGGTGAGTGCTGAAGCCTTACTTTGCACCCTGCCCAGCAGTCTAAGGCTTAAATCTGACTCTTCCATAGCTCAGTACCTGATTCCACAGCAGGCAGCCATGCACTGCACCCAGCCGGGCACGCGGGCTCAGGCTTTCTCTGAGGCGGCAGCAGCAGGACTGCAAACAGGGAACTGAAACCAAACATCTTGACCAAACAGCATCATACACAAAACATCTTGTTTTATTATCAACTTCAGAGTTTATTAATTTATCAAACCAGGTCAAAGTGATACAACAAGTACATAAATAAGTACCGTAACAGACATACATCCCATGAAGAGAATGAAAAACATGACACTGTGTATTTTGTTGTCTTAAGTGACCAGAAACTGGAAAAATGCAACACTGCATTTTACTAAATGATGCTTATGATTTTTTTTTCTGCTTTTCTTAAAAGTGTTTATTATAAAATAAATACACAATCTGGATTCCACCTGTCCTGTCACAAATACAAAAAGCAGGTTGCCTTCTTCTTCTTCTTAAAAAAAAAAATTACAAACACTGTACACTTTCCACTTAGTCTTTTTCCACCAGCTACTGCTACAAACAGACAATGCCCGTGAGGTGGGAAATCAGCTGCTGGTCTTCCCACCAGATCGCTACAGTTCCTCAGAACCTCTTCCTTACAATGTCTTCACCAAAAGAACGATAAGGTTAATTCATGACTTACTAGAAGATTTATAATAAAATTTTGCACTTCTGCAGCACATTTCAACCCAGTAGATGCCACGTGCAGTGGGTGTTGCTGATGCCAAACTGCTTCTTCTACAGTTACACTGCAGTAACCTCTGGTGCAGTGAGGTCTTAGGACCTCGGTTAGGATACGCTTACAGCCCTTTCAAACACCAGGACAGGATTTATGGAGGCAGAGGCTACAGTCCCGTGGAAAGGTGGTGGGACAGTTCACTTAGCTCTCCTTTTAATGAACAGGGATACAGGACTTGTAATGGCCAGGTGCTAGTTAAGACTGTGCACTATAGCATGGTATCAGTGCTACCAGGTGCCCGTGCCCAGGCGCCGGCAGCGGGGCTGCAGGGTCCCCTCTGAGGAGAGCTGAGGGGCTGCCCTGTGCTGGGGACAGCCGGTTCCGGCCGGTTCCAGCAGGCCCACCACAGGGCACAGCTGAGCCCCTCAGCGAGGCGGCAGTGCCTCAGGGAAGATGTGTTTAGGAAAGGGCAAAATGCCGCTGGGCGGTGAAGGCTGAGGGAAAAAGTGTGAGAAACAGCCCAGAGACAGCGAGGGCCGGGCAGGAGGAGGGAGGAGGCGCTCCAGGCCCCGAGCAGAGACTCCCCTGCGGCCATGGAGGGACCACGAAGGATTTCCCTGCAGCCCATGGAGGCTTGGAAAGAGACCCTCTTGGTTCTTACTGATACCAGGTGGGAGTAGTTCGTTCTTGCCAATCCACACGGTTGCTGGAGGAGCTCCCTTTTTAGCCTGACTTCCTGTTATGCAGTGGACTGTGTTCAGTGCTTGGTAGGGGGGGAAGTATTCCTAAATATTATCTGCTCTCTGGCCAGGTCTAGGGACAACGGGGTGGTTATATACAGGCAAGATCACCCTATATGTATTCTCCTAATTCCCTTCAGCCTTTCCTTCACCTTCATGTCTGTCCTCCTCACTTGCTCCTCTTTGTTGAGAAGCCCTGCATTACACTCCTCCCAACCCTGCAGGCAGCACAGGCAGGACCTGGGCGGCACGAAGAAGCCTGGCCCTGAGGCCTGCACTGCGGAGGGAGGCTGCCAGGGTTTGCTGCTCAAGACAAGGATCCCCTCAGGATGGTGAAGCTCTGCCTGAAACTGGCTTTTGGCATTCAGCACTGAGCTCTCCCACACCTTCATCCCTTCAGAAATGGGTACACCCTGGAGTGCTGTCACTGGCAGAATGACAAACCTCAAAATCCTTGCTGTCATTGTTGATTTCACTCCCTGTGAAGACCCAGCCCCTGGCTCAGACCATTTCCATAAAGCTTTGTTTCCTAGTGTGTGTTTGAACAGCAGTATTCCTGTCTGCTTGTGGAGTAGAAAATGGGAGCAAAAGCAGGCAGAGTGCAGAGTCACTTGCTGCTTGGGATTTAATCCAACATCACAGCCATGAGGCAGTGTAGTATTTTGGTGACTCTTCAGAGAAAACATTTTTTAAATTATACTTTTTCTGCAGATGAGAGCCACCTTTCTTAAACACACTGCAGACATGCTATACTAAATTTAACAGAATCTCTCAGATTTGCTTTTCACAAAGATAACAGTTTTCAGAGAGCTGCTGTGTTCTAAAGGCCTGCTGTAGCTGTTTGGTGTTTGTCATGGGAGAGAGCTGTCCTTGAAGCGTGAGAATTGAGAGGTCACCCTCAGAAAAATGCAGAAGATGATTAGGTTTGTAACAAATCAGAACAAATAAATTAAGCAGTGTTGCAACTCTTAAAGAGTTATTAATCAGGAGGTTTCACCCTCTAGGTGTTTCAAAAGTACCGCAAGTACTTCACCACTTTCTGCCACGTCACTTTAGAAGGCAGTTTATCAGCCAAGACCATGTGTTAATAGGGCCCAGAAGAATGAAGTTATTAGGGCTGTGATAGGGAGCTAACACTTCACATGTTTTAGAGAACTGGGTGGAGGAAACAGTGAAAACCACTTAAAAGCGAACATTTTCTCAAATTGCTACAAAAATACAGTGATTGCCACTAACACCTGCTGTTCAGTTTATGGACTCAGTTTGCTCAACTACAAGACATCATCCCAAAGGCAGGCTGCTTAGGAGTTTGTTAGTTTAAATCTGTTTTTTATGTCTCCAACACAAGTATTGTATCACTTGTATTTTTCCTCCACTATTAAAAAAAATCCATGACTCATTTCAACACCAGAAATGGTATAAATTCAGCACAGGAAATAATGCTCTCCATAGCTCCTGCACATTTATTAGGTGTTCTTCTTTTCATTAGTTTGAATAACTTGCCAAATAATAATAATAAAAATGTTCTGTTTTCTCTTTTTAACTTGTAAAGAAATGCAACTCTGGGAAAGTACAGTCTCTCTTTCTCCTTCCCCCACCAGTAATACAGAGCCTCCTAGTCTTTTGGAGGAGATATTTGAACGGTTGACACAGACCACTACACATAAAGCAGCAAATTTGCTGTGCATGATGTGAATAATTACTGCATTATAGTTTTGGTTTTTAGGGCAACTGTTGACTTAAGCAAAATAAGCCTGCAGTCCAGCTGCAGATCCAAGTTTTCATAAGTTTTCTTGTGTTTCTCCCTCCAGTGCTGTCTCCCTTAACAGTGACCCTTTTCAGATTTTTCAAGGTACAAAACCTTTACCAAATCCTCGAGCTCAGTCCTGCACACTCTGCTTTCACACATTTGGCTGATCTGAGCTTCTCCCTCGCTAAATATTTTCCACTGGCCTGAAAACAAAAACACAAAGGAGACAGACACTGACTTAGAAAAGGGCATAGGGAACTTCGAAGACATTTACAAGCACTCTCCAGACCAACTGATTCACAATGGTTAAAGAGAGAATGTCCAATCCTCCCATGGAAAATATTCAAAGTATCTTACAATCATGTAACATATTCCATGCAAAATAACTTTGTTAAAAATAGTAAACAAGGACCAGAATATTATTCCTTTCTTTAATTAAGTAGTACTGTAAGTTGGCCCTATTTATTCAATCATTTATGATGTTGGATACTCTGCTTTATGACCGAGTGATGTGCAAATTTAACTCTGATGGTAAACCAAAGTATTTAAAAGCTGGGAAGCAACAAGTCTTAAGTGTTTCATGCACTGTGAACTCTGCCTACCTGTGTTTAATACAAACTGTGTTTGCAGGATGTTAATATTTCTGTACATTTTTTATAATGTTAATAGAAATGCCTCCTGTCCTGGTAGCTAGAATACTATATTACAGAGAACAATGACAAGCTTATGGAAGACTGACAGCAAAAAATTAGGAAACTTTTTATATGAAAAGGTGTCTCCTTCTCACTAAACCTGTATTATCAAGAGTATATTATCCCTGGGAAAAATACTTCTTTGCCTAATTAGAGACCTCAGAAAAAATGACAACTTGTAATGCAAAAGAACTGGGAAATAAAAATGTCTATACCTTAATTCAACTATCAAATTAAGTGTCATATCCCAAGCTGGATGAAATATAAAAAAGAAATTGCATCAAGAGTGATAAAAGAATTACATGTCCTTTCAAAAGACAGATTTTAATAATGAAGATATTGTTAAGAACATAGGAAAGGCTTCTTTCAAATGTAACATATATGTATGTAGAACTTTAATCATCTCTGAATTTTTTCCCTTCTAAATGACTTTCTAAAAAATTGGGGTAACTTGACATGTTACTTAAATAAATCCAAATTGTGCTGCTGTGCTGACATCAGTCATATTTCAGACTTATGGTAGTATGGGCAGAAAAGAGCCTGTCTTGTATTTTATCAAAATACAGGAGACTAAGACAGCATGGACATGAAATACTGTTATATGTATCTATATTTTAAATTGATGTATTTTGATTATTTAAATCTAAACATATAAAACACTGGAGCCATGTACTGGAGAAAAAATTAGTACATCGTTTGACTGTGTTGAGTAAAAGAGAATGTTTTTCAAGGCTATGATTATATGGAGAATAGAAACCTGAAGAGGTCTGAATTTTACTTACTAGGGGTTGTCCTTGTTATCTGCTTGAAGTAAGGAAGTTCTTCAAATTCTTTCTTGGACACTTTTTCAACATAGAAGTGACGCAGAATCCCTTCAGCAAAGAAATGAGAAGTGCATGTTACTGGAAATGTGCCTGTTGTTCTAAACCTGGGTTGCTGTCCTGCCTTTATGTAGAATTACTGCCATGTTGAGTCACTTTGTGAAATAGTCCTTACCAATTATGTGGATTTTCAGCCTATTCTTTTTTATTCTGTTTGCCATCCCCCTGTTTTTTTGCTACTCCCCTGTAAATCCTTCTGTGGATTTACAATTGTGGAGAGTTTGTGAGGGGTGTGAGCATTAGCCAATTCTTTTCCAACATAGCTGAACCCTTCCTTAGTATGAGTAAACGTAAGATTACAACAGGAGCCAAAATCCTAGTGTCTTGGAGACAAACAGTATCATTTTGCAGTCAGATACCATTTTGCCTGTCATGAGCTAGCAGGCAACATCACTGTCAAATCATCACAAGGCTTTGTGGCTTCTTGAACACACGCGGTAGTTATTAACCATCCGATCCTCTGTGACTTCTTTTCTGCTCACACTTTGGGCTTGTCTTTGTGTTTTAAAGTGCATTCTAGAGATGTATCGTTTCCGTGTAAAGGCCTGCACTATATGAGGGTTTCCTATGAGGATCACATGCTTTTTGCTTAAAGTAGATTAAGTAGATGATAGTATTTTTAGGAGGCTGGAGATAATTTTTATTATACTAAAAGTTCAGGATTTGCAGAAGTGCTTGGGCTTCTGAATGCTTTTCTATTGTCTTCTAATTTTACCAGTTAGTCTAGTAAAAGATATTGTTTCCATCCTTAACACATCTTTTGCCCATATTCTAGACCATCATGCGTGTAGCATCACTAAGGCAGATAGGGCAGACTGATTTCAATGGAAAGCTTTTTGGTCCATCCTAAGTAAGAATCTCCAGGCACTGGGTTCAAACCCTACTACCCATTTCTCTGCAATAAATTACACAGGGTATTACTGACAACCTGTTTGTCATTGTGCTTTTGCTCACAATGAAGGGTAGCAGTTTGCAGAACTAGAGCTTTGTGTGTTATTAATGGTTTTTGTGCAGCAAAACTTGAGTATTTTGGAAGTGGCTGTAATAGTGATATCCTAAATAGCCAGAAGAACAGCAGGCTCAAGATGCTGGGATTTGTAAATTGTCCTGGGATTTTAATGGAAGATGATACACTGTTTAAAGAAAGAACTTGCTCAACTCACCTTTTCTAATTGTCCACACATGTATTTCTATTTGAGGTGGCTTTTCAGTCTCTACTGCAATTTTTCTGATGGTTTCTCCTTCCTCTGTGAAAACGGATTCATAGACGGGAAATGTCTCTTTCCCACAGAAGTAATCTTTGTTGTCAAAGGTTTGACTTGGCACTTCTTCTGTTTAAAAAAAGCCCAAAACACATTCTACAGCTGTAATCAAGTCCTCCAGAACTTACTTGGCACTGATAGCCAAGCAGGTTTAGTTTAAAAGTAGAATTTTCACTTGTATGGCCACTCAAATCCATCTCCAGCTAAGCCCCAGACATGTAATAGTGTTCTATTCTGCTAGGTTCTCATGGCCTGTCTATGGTGGCAAGACAGTATTCATATTTATAATCCAGTTTCATAAGGAAATGAGGTGTGTAAAACCATGTGGTCTGTGAGACTCCTCACAATTTTTGAACCTGTTGTCCACTTTCTAAGCATATTTGAAATAATGCTAGAAGTCTCAGAGCTAATAAAATAACTAATGAAAATTTGTGGTTGGACAGAGTGAAGAGACCCAAATTAATGCTTTGCTGAGGAAAAGGGCAGGTAGAACCTACAAGGTTTGCATTTTGCTCAGCAGCAGCCAACTGGCCAGTGCAAGCCTGGGCTAGCCATAGTACACTTTATCTCTTGCCCACCTGGTAAAGTCATAGAGCATGTAAGTAGAAATTGTAATTATTCTGTTGGCAATTGGAAGTTGGACAAGAATGTAAGAGAGATGATGCAACTCAGAAACTTGGACTGCTGTTTGTGGAAAAACCTAATAATTAATACATCTCCACGCATACAAGACAGACTGCAGGAAGAGGTTCAGCTTTCTTAAAAATTGGCACATAGAATCTCAAAGAAAAAGACAGTAACTTTCTTTTTGCTATTAGATTTTCTATTGAAGCCTGTTAGCCGGGTTTTGCTGACTCTTCTCGTCTGAAATGAGCCCAATGAAAGCTGTGGATCTCTGATTCACAAGTATCCAAAAGGATCTAGATACACACCTCCCGCCTGCCTACTGCCACTGCATTGTGCTTTTTCCCAGTAAGCAAGGCTAGCAAGAGAAAATGGGAAGTGTGCATTCTGTGAAGGATTTCTCTATATGACTGAACAACTCATTTCCTCAGAGCACTTCTGACCAATGCATCACCAAACAAACATAGAAATGGGCCATACAGATTAGAAAAGAAGTTTAAAGGCACAGAAGGGAACTGGACCTCCTTTACCCTTTATATCATATGCAACATGGCCGGTCATTTGGCAGACCATCAGCAGATTCATATTAGCAGATTTTTCACTAGTTGTAGGCCTTGATTTTAGTAAGTAATGTCTACATAAGTTTAATCATTAGTGCAGCATAGAAACAATGCTAAATTTGTGATAAGTTAGTATTTATTTTAAGGATTAAGTTACAGAACTGACACCAATCAATTTATAATCAAGGGTTTTGAATCCCTCTGGTGCATTTTAAAAAGCAGAAATGATATTATCTCCATGCAAATTTCACAAGCTAGAAAACGATTTGAAGGTTCTGTGGGCACTGCAGTGGGGGAAGGATGGGAGAGTCTTTTGACAGTAATGAACTTTCTGTGTACGTTTCTGTAATACTCTCTTTGGAAATGAGTGTCAGAAAGTCATGCAAACGGTAGAGAGAAAGGCAGTGACTGATCAGAACATATGTGCCCCAGGCAGCAAGCCCCCCCATTTGAGGAACAGCAGGGAACAGCAGGGCTGGCCAGGCAGCTCTGCCTGTCCCACATTGAGACCTCTGCACACACATTAGAACAATGGGCACAGCTATTGCTGTTTTCATCAGATCTTATTGTGACCAGAAGGCTTGAGCCAAGCCCCTTAACATGCACAGCAAAAAGGTGGTCTGTGATCAACTTTGGTTTACCTGGACAGACTTTACAGCATTTTCCTTCTACTTTCTGAGGGTATTTGCAGGGATATTGTTCTGGACAATGAATTTTCTTACATTCTTGTTTGGTGATGTTGCAGGTGCACAACACACACTCTACGACTCCAAAGGCCCGGAGATTAGGATGCCAAGATTCACCATGTGAGTATGTTTTGCCATTTGAAACACAAACTACGAAAGAACAGAAAAGGAAGAAAAAGTACAACTGGAAAAGGTATGTTCACTGGCTGCCTCGCTATGAATATTCATTTGATTCATGCACATTTGTTTAAAGCAGTGTCTCTATACATAATTTGTTAGTGTCTCTGGCCCATTTCTCTGCCTGTTAACTTTAACTTGGAGTTTCACTACTTAAAATGAGTCTGAGCCTGGGATCACCCTTTTCTGAGCAGTTTTGCCTTGATTCCAACTCTGCTGACACTGGTGTCAATCACTCTTTTGAGGAGAACAGTGAAGGTGGCTGAGTCAAGTATTTGACTAGCTCCTCCCCAGTGCACGCATTTCAGTTGTGCATCATTAACCAGCTTATAAAACTCACTCCTCCTTCCCCTCCTAATCTCAGTCCACACACAGGACACAGCCTGCTACATTGGTTCTGGCTTCTGGAATTGAATCTGCAGATGACAGGATCATGACATTTGCTACTGAGTCATCTGCACAACTCTTCTTACCATTAGCTGAACACGGCTTTTGCAGAGAGAGCTGTGCTATCAGCAGGATGGATTAGTGCCACCTGGGCCTTTTATTGCTTTTGCATGAGAGTTCCTGCTACGCAACACACAGAACAAAGCAAGGGAATGTTGCAAAATGAAGTTTAGTGTCCTTTGTGGAAATATATATGTCTATAGGTATATAGAGACATTTGGCTTTTGGAATCACAAGAACACATTAACATGAAAGGACGCATATGGGACTGAAATTTCATTCCAATAGCATCTAAGCACCTCAGAATATTTATTCATCAGTGCCCTTGGGAGACAGAGAAACACAGCTGACACAAGGAGAGTGGAAAAATCCATGCCTGGTGGAAGCCAGTTTGGGTCACCCGGCAGTTAATAGGAATTATATCACTTTACACCATGTTTGCATTTGTCCTATAAACCTTACTTCTTTCTTTTTAAATATTTTATAAACAGAAAGAAAAATGCAAACTAATCCTAACAAGGTGAAAGAAAGGGCACTGCCTGATTTCTAAATGCAACTAAAGTGAAGCTGGGATATATTGTAAATATTTCCAATTCTTCTAATATGCCATCATTTTTATTAACGCTTTTATTTGTAAAATATGTTCCGATTTTGCCTGTAACTTTCAAAAGCAATTTAATTTTTATCTGTAATCTGAAATTTACATCTAACTGGTAACAGATGTGACCAACTGACTTATACTTTACTGAGTTACTGAGATTTATGGGGAGTGTTTTTTGCAATGTATTGTCTTTCATGGAGTTATGCTATCATTTGGTTTATAGTTTGCTACTTTTTAACTCTTTCTTAAGACATGTTTTTATTTTAGAGGTAGGAAACAGTTTTGTTTCTCAAATAAAAGCAAATGAAGTGTTATCTGTATACTAAGAACATGGGAAAAAAACCTATAAATGAGAAAACTGGTAAGTACTCAGCTGCTCAGCAGGCTTCTTACATGCTTAAATACTATATTATTAGTTATATTTATGCTTATATGGATCTTTTTCCCCAGCTAGAGTTCTCCAGATCCTTTATGGACATAAATATTTCATGATTTCTCCCTGACAGGGGAAGGGGTAACACATGACATTGTGTAGATACATATTCTCTCTAAGGGTTTGTTTAGCACAGAACAGTTAAATAATTACTCTGAGGTAGCAGATGAAGCCTCCAGTAGAAGCCACAATATGGCAAATAACTTCTGGTTCCCTGATGTCCCGTTTTTAGTGCTCTTCAGGTTTAGAATGATAAATCTGTATCCATGCAACTGCACAGTATTTGCACGTCAGGAGAGTTGTTGTGTGTTTATTTTTTCACTTGTTGAAATGCATCTCAAGGGGCATGTGCATTAATTAATAAAACACTTGTTAATTGCACAAGAACAAAAGAAAATACATGTTCAGCATTCCTGTTTCCATCATGGGAATCTCTCAGACACTCTCCAGGCAGTGAGTGTCTGGAGTTGCAGCAGTTACTATATACTGCATCCAGAAATATGCTATTCGTCTGTATGCTGTTTATTTGCTGAAACAAATCAGTTAGAAATTGCTTTGATGATGTCTTCATGTGTGAATTACACGTCAAAGATATTGCACTGCATGGAGATTCCTGCTCTGCTCCTAGATTCAGCATAAAACACTGGCATGATCTGAATGTTTTTTCATGCTTGTTCAGGTGGATAATAAAGATCCTATGGCCAACATTCCTTTTGTTAGTTAATACCTTAAACGATTAGTTGGCCCTAATACAAGGGCTTTTAACTCTTTGTGGGTAGTTTCTAAGTGCATACTGACTGGTATTTGTGGATAGATGCTCTTCTGAACATGCTTTTTTACAGCTATTTCTTTTATGGCTTCTTAGGCCTGTTCTGCAGACCTCTCTTCACTGAGGTACACCCATTGTGGGAACTGAGCATCCCACCCTTTTTATTGTACAAAACCTGCTGTCCCACTAACTGGAGAATTGATATTTTCCCTCTATTTTTGTCCTTCCTGTAATGCAGCAGGAATATGGCTTAGTCATGTTTGGATAAGGTTTGCCATATGGACTCAAAGTTCTGCTATCCCCATAATGTAATATGTCCTATATTATATTATCAGAAGGCACTAAGGGATTCTTAGAGTGAGATTCATTACCTTGGTTAACTTTGCCTCTTTGCAGCTCGGGCATCCAGTACAGGCTAATTGCCTACTCTGCCTCTAGTATTAGTCATGGAAGCATAGAAGGAAAAGCACCCCTTGCATCCCACTGTCTCAGACAACTAGCTTAAGGTGAGGGAAGTCATGATATTGTCTTCCTTGAGAATAATTTGCTAAGCCTTGGAGGCAGAAAACCTCTTGATACTATGGCAAAGCTTTATGGTCTGAGATTTGTGGGGCAGTTTAAACATATGCTGTTTACAGCTAGAAAAGTTACAAAATAGGAGACAGTGTAAAGAAAAAACCATGAACAGTTTCCTACTGGACAAGTCACTGTGTGAACAAGTTAGCAAATCTGAAGGCATTGTGGTGTCTTCTATGGCACAGAGCACTCACTTCCCTGGTAACCGCTGCCTGTGTTCTCAGAATTACGTAGCACAATCCCACAAAGTAATTCAGAAAGCAACACGATAGTGTGGTGCCTTTGCAGAGTGAAATGAACTGTTGTATGTGTAGGCATAACTGATCTCAGTCAAAAGCTAATTTCATATTCTTAATAGCTTATTGCTTTTTGCCTCCCTGATTTGCCTTGGGTCTCTTGATACCAGTGTGAATTTCCAAGATTCTGCTGTATATTTTGAGAACATGATTGATTCCTGACCCAGAGTAATACTATAAGAAGTGCTTGTCTTTACCTCGTCCATGCTTATGCTTGTTGTTGATGACGATTTGTACTATTGTTCCTGAAGCTTGCTGGGGATCCGGTAGGACTCCACGGTTACTCCTGGCATTGGGAAATCGTGGAATGTTGACTACCTGCCTTGCAGAGCTGGGTGACAGGTCGTAGTGGGAGCGATGGTATGAGTGTCTCTGTTTGGAGACAGAAAGGGAGCAGGAAAGTAAATGTCTCATTCCAATGAACATGGGGAAAGAGGCTGTACTAGAAGCATAACACAGGCAACGAGAGTGTTGCCACTATCATCAAACATCATTAAATGTAATGAATGGCACCATACTAAATAAAGGCCATTCAGGTTTGCAGATGGTTAACATGGTAATGAAGTCATCTACACAGACGCAGCTGTAGCTCATCTCACCAGACTGTATATGTCAGTGTAGGTGTCTTAGTATCTAAGTAAGTTGGTCATCTGAAGTCCCTAATCAAGTCAATGGACAGAGAGGCAATTTTAGAACCTGACCTGTTGTGGATCTCTATATCATGAGGAGATGAATCACAACCCAGAAGTGCCTATTTCGCTCCATGTATTAAAAATGGTGTTCAGAGCTAGATATCTACTTTACTGATGTCTACTCTACTTTAAGATTAGATGAGAAGAATTGTAAGCCTCTCTAGTTTTCCTCATCAAAATTGCTTTCTGCTAGGGCTCCAGTGGCAGAGCACATCCAGAATGACTGTCCAGCTTCTTGTTTGCTTGCAGCTTTAAACTCTCATGCAAGGCCAGGGTTAGCCTTGCACAGACTGAGCAGAACCTTACTAGAATCTGTCTTATAAACTGGTAAGTCTCATTTTATTTGCAAAGGAAAGTAGTAGTAGTGTGCAGCATGTTTTCTAGAGCAAAAACACTGGTTGTTTTCAGAGAATTATTTTCCAAAATACCCATGGGCATGAAGGAATAGTGTATATTACAGCAGTTATTTTATTAGGCATGATTCTTCTCACTAATCCAAAGACCTGTTGGTCCATGTATTTAGGTAGTGCACCTAATGCTTAAAAGCTCTTCATATTCTCTCCAAATGCTGTTATAAAAATCATCTCTTGAGGAGTAAGTTGTTAATGGATACTCTTAGCCCCAGAGGTAGTGAAGCCCCTAAAGTAAATATATACATATGTATATGTCAACTGGGAAGTAAGTCTTTGCAATTATGATTTAAAAGTGATGCTTGCATAGCAAACAAAATGCTGTATTCTTTTAGAGCATATACAACAAAGACCAAATCCAGAGCCCACAGGAGCTCATGGGAATTTATAATTCAGTGTTATTCATGAATTCAGGTTGAGTTTATTAAGGGGATTGCAGAAGTGGAAGAAACCTATTTTGGGCTAGATTCACAGAACCCAGGATGAAGCAGTAGATATTCAGACCTGTTATCATCCTTTTCTCTTTTTTCCACAATGTACTGGCACGCACAGCACAGCAGGAAAATATGTCTTTAAATCGTAGGTCACACTTACGGCTTCCCTGTTGGCTGGCTGCCGGAAGATATCTCCGTCAGAATGTTCCCATGATAATTCTCCATCTCCTGTACATGAACCAGAGCAGTATCAGTTAGGGGAGTAATTGTACAACACCTTGGGAGATACTTAGGGGAAAAGTCTCATCCAGCTTTACAGCTAAATTGAGGGTGGAGGTTGCATCAGCGTGTAGAAGTGTCAGTCTGTAGTCTGACATTATTGTATGAGATTCTGTAGAGACCAAAAGGAAGATCACTTCCCAACCGTTGTGCAAACTCAGGATGAAGATTTACTATCAATCAGGTTTATGCCCCTTAACAATATGCTATGGGCAAGGTAATTTCCAGCAACCATTTGCTATGTGATCTCAGGCAAAGGTGAGGAGACATGACTTAGGTTAGCTCACAGAGAAAGGCTAAATTGTGTGACCTTCCGTCTACTGTGGGCTGAGGGAACTCTCAAGCACAGTTACTGTTGCTCAACTGACATGTAACTTGACTGAGAATTGAATCCTGAATTACATTTTTGTAGTCAGCTCTGAAGTGTAGCAATTAATAAATAACATTGTATTTTATATATATATATATCAAGGAAAAGTAAGCCATATTTTGCCCTGCAAATTTCCTGTCCCCATATCTATATGGTTGTTTTCCCCCTCTTATTTATGCTTCATTTAATAAGAATTGCTAAGTCATGATTCACCTCCAGGTATGATTATGAACCAGGAGGTGCTTTCATCTGTTTGTCAAAGACAGACTGTTTCATAAATAGAAGTGATGGCGGTGCTCAGTGCATGACTCATTAGACACAAAACAGTAACTCTTCCAGGAAGCCAGGCGCATGCAATGAGTTATGGCGGGATGTATGAGAAGTTGGCCCACTAAGATGGGATCCCATCTAAGCTCATAGGATCCTATATTTGCATGTAGAGAGTACGAAATGTTCAGCACTGCTTTTTTGAATCGGGCCGATAAAAGTACTACAGAATAAGGCTCATAGCACTAAGGACACTCATAACAAAGTAAGGACATTCTGACTTGTCTTTTAAAAGAGAAAAGGTTTTGCTAGAGCACTTGTGATTTGTGCATGTGATGCAGAAGTAATGAATGCTTTTGAGAATCAGTGTGAGGGACTTGCAGAGCCAGGCTCTGGTTCCTCACAGACAAACACGTGATTCATGGAAAGGAAAGTTGGAAAGAAGAAGAAACCCTCAGTTTCTATTCAGGAGTAGTGTCCAGCTGTTTTCTTTGTAAAGACAACTTCATAAATACAAACATAACTAAGCATAAGCTATGGTGGAAATGATAGCAGAGAAAAATCAGTTCAGGCTAGAGAGAGAATGTGGCTTTAAGAAGTTTTTAGAGACGTATTTAGAGGTGTTCCTTGATAAGACAAGCCATGGAACTTGAACTGATACCTGATTCTTGGAAAACTTGTACAAGAACAGGAGAAATCATTCAGTGTGGAGCTGAGCTTGGAATTTATCCCAGCCTTGGAATTCAGATACAGGTACAGGTAAGACTGCTTTGCTAGTGGCTCAAAGCCTAGCTCTAGATGTGCCAAGCATTGCACTGGAATGCAAAGCAGTACCACCACATCAGGAGCCTGACATTAATGGCACAGATCACGGGCTCGGGTCCTCGAAGCAGGATAGCTGCTGCAGCAGTAGTAGTGTGTGATACTGGCTTGGGAGAGCCATGGTGCTGATGCAGGTACGCCTCCAGTTCTGCAGTTAACTCATCCAGATTTAACTCAATCAGATCCATCATGAATCCACTACCTTAGTGCATACTATATATTAGCATTTTATCCTCTATGCAGTTTATGAGAACTTTCCCCTCAACTTAAGGAGAGGTTGGATCCTGACATAAATCAGCATCTGAACCATAGTGCTTGGAGCCTTCTCTAGTCAGTAGTAGAGGAATGAATAGGAAAATCAGCAAATTTTAATATATTATGTTAATATATTTGGCCATGCAGAGAGCAGAAACTGACTCAGTTTCATCCCCATGAACTGTGCTAGATCTTGATGCAAATATTTTGTTTAGGTTTGCATTTCGTAAGAATCACAGAAGGGAGATAAAACAGCTTATGCCATATTGAAAAGGACAAAGCTGATTACAAGATAAATGATCATTTTAACATTTTTAAATAAGAGTAACAGACAGTGGAATACATTAAAAAAACCCTGCATCAGTGGAGACACTGGGTTGTCTCTACTGCATAATCCAATTTAATCTCACCTCTCGTATGGAAATTCTAATGAACTTGTTTCTCATTAGTGACTCTCTCTCTGGCTGAAGTGACTGATTTCTCCAGTGTAAGGCTAGTTTACAGCATAGCTATGTCTGATACTTCGTACTTTGAAAGTCAGTTTGATTTTTGTAACTGGAAGATGTTGGCTTCAAATACAGCTCAAATAACTATCAGGGAACAGATACCAGGAATCAGATGATTAGCAAGGATTTACTTTAATTAACTGTCAATGTATTACACTTAAAACAGTATAACACTAAATTTCACCCTGGGAAGCCAGGACTATCACCTTGCCTGCTTGAGATCAGAAAGCTTTCTAAGCAGTTTGTCTGGCAAAATGTTTCAAGATTTGTAATGATACTGTGGGGTAACATGGCAAAGCAGCAAAGAATGAGGAACAATCTCCATGCAAAGGAGTACTGCATAGAGATCCTCATCCTTGCTCTGACCGAGCTGATGTATTTATGCAGCACACAGCATTGCCCTGCCAAGAGATTAGGTCAGCTCCTACCTGGTGCCACGCTTAAGTTAATTACCACTGCATCTCTGCAGGTTAAGTAGCTTAGACAGCTTGCTGCACTGACATGACTACACAGTTTCTATCCAGGAACTTGTTCCTTCGAAGCATGCTGTACTATCTCTGCATCATGCTGCATTGTTAAGCACTGATGCACTCTGAAGTACCCTCTTTTTGGCTCAGCCCCTTAACCGCTCAGAGCTTTTGGTCCAGCATGTGTACTCAGTAAACTCCTTAGGACAGGGACTGTGTGACTATGCTAGTTTGTGTTTCACAACTCTAGCGCAGTAGGCAAAATTATACAACCGACAATATAATACTCCTTATTTTTACCATGCAATAGTACGGAGTCCAAACAAGCAGAATATCAAAAGGATATAACTGCACAAAGGTGCAAGCAGGAGATTTTTTCAAAGCAGCCTGGCATCACTGATATCAATAGAGTGGCACTTCTGAAAACCATAGGTACCTTTCGGTGCTTATGTGCATCTTTGAGAACTGGCCATAGGTGCTTAGATACCCTAGAAGTGGTGATTCAAATGCCACAAGACTAATAGTGAGATAAAATACATTTAGAAATTCTCAGACATTTAGACGGGCTTTTAGACAGATATTTAGGTTTAGACATTCAGAAAGGCTGGGAAGGCTCCCAGAATCAAGTTCCCTGTGTGTACAAGATCTAAAATGCAATTGCTAGTAAAATACTGAAGTTACCCGAGTATAGATTGACACCTAATTTAAACTGGAGTAATTGGCCTTATCCTCTGAATTGAAATTCTTGTGTGTTGCATAACTTGAGCAGGTCTGGTAACCTGTCAGATAGAAGCTTGTCTTCTGTTGCAAAGCTTTTCTACCCAGAGCAATGGCAGCTATTTCAATACATCATTTGAAGCCTTGATTTACCTCATTATAGGGATGCAATTTTATCATCAGTGCATTCTCTCCTTGTTTCAATTTAGGAAAACAAAGGTAGCAATGTTACCCTGCTGGAATTCGAGGTTTAATTTGCCAACATGCACTGGATTGTAAGTACATGGGAAACTTGCAGATAGTGTCCTGAGTGACAGTGCTAATGCACAGACAGGGCTCTGACAGGGGAAGGAGTAAGTTCAGAGCCTGTCCTTCTGTGGTGGTACTCGAACTTACCTCTGCAAACTGGACAGCAGGACTCCGGAACAGAAACTGGGAAAGAGCAAGTTAATTTGGGACAAGTCTTCAACCCACAGTACACATTTCCTTCCTGCCAGTAAAACACAAAGAGAATTTAGAAGGAGTCATGGATTTGTCTGGTACTGTATATGCATTGTTTATGGACATGCTTAAATCTAGTACATATGTTTACACAAATGCCACTCCAGTATGCAAAAGCAGAATATGAGACCAATGAAAAGTCTGAACAGCTTTTTTAAAATTTGTTGTCACACAGAAGAAGGTCCCTTTCTCTAAAAAAATGGGGAAAAGGGAAGAGGTAAAAGTGTTGGGGGAGAAGAACTGCCATTATTGTCGGCTGAAAATGTACCTGACATTGTTGGTACTAAAATCACCCAGTGTAAATTCTCCCCCCTGCTCTCCCTCTGTTGTGTCTTACCATTGAACTGGAGGAATAGCTTAGCAGTAACTAAAAGTCATAAAGTCTGTTCAGTACTTGGCCTCTTAAATTTGTAGTTAATGTAGAATATGATGATAATTTGATCAGAGGAGGTCCAGAGTTGCCAATACTTGATACTGAAGAGCTGGCTGGATTGAGAGGGATGTTTTGGTTCAGACACTGGCTCTGAAGAGTCACTGGGTGACTGCTCAAATAAACGGATTTGAATTGGTGACATCTCAGGAATGGCTCTGTGGCCCAGTGCCAGTTTACAGAGCTGTCCACTCCCAGCCTGTGGGGCCCTTTACTTATCAGCTCAGTCCAAATGAATTCAGTTTCAGTCAGTGGCTTAGTGCTACATTTTCCAGCCAGGCTGAAGTGAAATATTCTATATATGCCAAGTAGCAATATTTTACCTGCTGCCTCTGCACTGTAAGCTCACTTACAGCAGATGCTTGACAGGGTAAGCTTTGTCCACTATGTTTGAGTAAGAGGTAGCCTGGCATTTACCAGGTGCTGCAGACTGGCTCTGAGCACTCTCATCAGTTGTAGCATTAATTCTCAATTCCCAGCCTTTGCTATGTATTGCTTATATTTCAGTGTCATGTCTTCTAGAAAGGAAAAATGAAGTATAGAGAGAGCAGGGCTCTGTCAAATCATGTTACTTACTGAGCAGCTGCACTGGGCACACTGGTTTGCTTGCCTGTTTTGGAAAAGCCCCTCTGCCACAAACATTTCACCATGATGGTAAGTGGTGCCATTGTATTCACAGGATTTCCCGGTGATTTTGCTGCTTACTGAGAAAAGGGAGTCTTCTGGAAGCAATGGGAAAGACACACTTCATGCAAATGTTCTTGACAACTTGCAACATTACAAATACAGGGGAGGAAAAGCTTCCTTTCTCCCTCATTTCTCTGTATTATAAAAGGACAAGTTTTGTCATGCTACAAATTATAAGTGATATTCTCATGCTGCTATTTTGCTGAACTTTCATAATTCACACTTTGAGTTAACTGTCCCAGTTAATCTTAGGATGTTGATGATCAACTGCAATGCCAGCACTGATGGCCATGTCTCATGCTGCTGTATCTTCTCTTGCTCTGTCTGCTGTAGTATTCGGTATTAGGATAGATAGGTGCCGTTATGTGCCCACTTGTTATATGTACATGGCTTTTTCATGCTTTAATGTAGAAGGCATTAGGTCCTGTATACACACAGAATCCCACTATCAATAGCACTGTTCTAGCATGGTTTCCTCCTTCTTAGTACTGGTATCATTTTATTAATGATTTGTAGTGTTGTAGCCCATAGAAGACTTAGTTGCAGGTTAGCAGGTTGTGCCATAGGGCATGCATGATTCCATGCCATCCACGGGCACAAACCTTCTGGTAGAGGAGCAGTGATACTGGTGATGGAACTGTGTCAAGAAAAAACTGTGTACTATGCAAGTGTTTGTTTCTAGTGGCCTTCACAATTCATTGCTGCTGTTGTTTTCAAAAAAGGCAAAACTTGACAAAGGCACACTTCAAAAGCCACCTAAAAGCTAATTTTTCTCCGATGTGCATTTTAATGTCAGAGGTGCAAATGAGTGCATTTTGTTTGCAGAACTCAGTGAATATGACAAAGTGCACGAGATGGCAGTGTCAATTCAACCCTGAAACCTCCTGTTTCAACTCAAGATCCTATTGAGTTCTCACCACAGGGGTTAAATTTTCTTCTAAGACATAAAGGTATCCATACCTTATGTTAAAACATCCCCTAGATTGTTTTAACTATTAGCAGTTGACAAACTGTGCAAAGGGATTATACTTTACCTATGAAATGTAAGTCACTTGATACCTATTGGGCAGTGAATCTGGCGCTATACATTTACATTCACAGGAATTTAGCATCTCAGCATGGGAAAAGACATTTCAAACGAGCTCTATGGAAGTAACAGTGGAGCATTTGTTCTCTGGAGCCCGAATCACTGCAAATTTCTAGGAATGCAGCTGAAATTTCATTCAGTGGGTTTGGGCTTCCATGTAAAAGAAACCTGATCTGAAAATTCAGGTTTTGCTATAGCCCCTTTCATTATCTATCAGATAAACCTGGGGAGATTTTTTAATGAAACTGTGCCACCACAGAATGCACATTTTTCAGCTGGGAGCTCAAGTGAAAGAGCAGTTTTCTGCTGGCATGCACTGGCATTAAACACTGACATTTAGAGTTTTCCATAAAAGCATATATTTAGTTACAGTGGTCCATCAAATATTAATAATATTTTTAATGTTAAGTGTCAAATCTGGCTGTGGAACATACATGTACTACAGTATTTGAGAGTCTAGTGGGTCAGCAAAGAACATTCTGCAGGAGAATGGCAGAAGTTAGCCATTTAGGGTTCCTTGCCTGACATTTCATTTCTCTTCAAGAGACAGATATGGTATCTGCACTTCCTCCTTTGAAGCACCAAATACATCATTATTTCAGTGCAATCAAGGCTGTCTAATGATACCTTTCCAAAATCTTATAAATAGTACAGAGCTTTGGCAACACCTGTGCTTGGCATAGAAATGGAGAGCTTTCAGCACTGTCTGTATGGTTTGCTAGTAATACACATTCTGGAATGGCAAGATGTATGTTCTAATTAAGACACATCCTTTGAAAGTCATCAGCAAAAGATTCAAGTGACAAATTCAGCTACTGTCCCGTTAGGCACAAATATTGGAAAACGTGAAAAAAGAGGCACTACTCAGGACTGTGCTACCTCCCGAAACTTATGTCACCATAGTTTCTTGGGCTTTCCAAGAGTCATCTCATGGAAAGCAGAAAGAGAGACTGCCAAACCCTTAGTTATCCCCGTGCCCCTTGGGCAACTGGAAGAGCAGTAGAACTGGAAAGAAATGAAAATGAAAGGAGAAATGAAAAGAGAATACAGATGGTTCTTGTCTGGATATGCGGCCCTGTTCATGCAGCCTCTGCAGGACATTGCTGTGCCCATGTGGGATGTCTGTCCAAAAGCAGTGTTTGGCTTGTGGTCTGACATTTGCAAAGACCAATACTTGAATGACTCATCAGAGTATTGGATGAAGAGAGTAAATTTTACTGCAGATTTACCTTGGTATGTGCCACATTGCTCAGATCACTATGAAATCACCAAATGCATTTAAA
This sequence comes from Gymnogyps californianus, assembly GCF_018139145.2. Taxonomy (NCBI): domain Eukaryota; kingdom Metazoa; phylum Chordata; class Aves; order Accipitriformes; family Cathartidae; genus Gymnogyps; species Gymnogyps californianus. Next base: position 20,911,007 of record NC_059479.1, read on the forward strand.
CTGTGGCTTCTAAATAAGGGAAGGAAGACGGTGAAATTTTTATTGCTTGGAAAATGACAGTGGAGAGGTGTAGTCGGTAACTGTTTTCATCTATATTTCTTTTAAGTTGATCACAGAAGTTAGGCCTATAACAGCTAAATCATAACATGCAGCTCAAAACACATGTACATCTGCCTATCTTTGGAATATGGGATGAAATTCTATTGCTATTTTGAAGTCTTATTTGATGAAATAATTATAAGAAAAGTCAGTTTCAATTACAGGGAATAAGACCATGGTTTAGGTCCTATACTGCACATACCTGTGCATGAGATTATCTTTTAGCACATTAAGCGAATGGGGCTATTTGGTTGCATAAAATAAGGCTTAGAAGAAGTTTTCAGATCAAGACCACATTACTGTTACTGCAAAAAAAAATATACAGTCATATATCGGAGACAGCATATTGGAGAGCGTGACTGATTCTCTCCAAACACAGCATCTGTCTAAAACTGCAAGGAAGCTTTGTTTATATTGCACGTCTAAATATAACTTCTGTCTGGTGCAGCTTCTCTCTCTCTGTCTTTGCTAATGTGTGACTGACTTTCTAGAACTAGGACTTGCCTTCGTTTCTTTTCTAGTGCTCTTTAAATCATGGCTAATTAGAGGAGTTCAGACTCCCTCATGATATCATATTCTCCTGTAGAATGTGAAATTAGAGTCATTGTGGATTGTTTTAATAAGTGCCACGTTTGAACTTTGAAAAGTCTTGGCATTAATATTGCTATCAGCATGCATTATTCTGTGCCTTAGTTAAGGTATGTTAGAATTAGATTAATTAACTGCAAATATACTGCATTGCTCAAAGCTCTATTTGTAAACCTTGCTTCCTAATCAGGATTGTTCCCAAAGCCTTATCTGGCTTTTTAATGGTGCTGACTAACATTGCTTTAATTAGCTGCCTCTGTAAAGTACCAGGCAAACCATCTGTGTGAATCCTTTTAATTAACTGGGTTCAAACTGAGCTTTTCTTTCTGGCATTCATAGCATGTCAGTGGAAGCAATATAAAACATACAGGGTAAAGATGTTATAGCATCAATCGAAAGGAAGTATCTTTGTTTCTGTGCTTGGCATTTATTCTCTAAGGGCTTAGACTTCAATATAGAAGTTGACAGGCCATGCTTACATTTGCCTGCGATTTTAGTGGGATCGAGATAAGACCATGAGATAGCAATATGGATAGCACTGATTTATCACCAACATTAGCTTTAGGTAATGGCAGGGGGCTAAGATGTGCAACCTAGGCTTCATGTGACTTGCTATGGATTTGAACTTATCCTGTAAGTAGCTTTAAAGTTTGAACCTGGCTGAAGAAATCTTTCAGGTTTTACAAGCAGACAACAGAATACAACTGTATCAAAAATGGATTAGCTTCAAAACAATTTTTTTTTTAAAAGCAACTGGAGACTATGGTGGCTATGCTTGAATTCTTATATCCAAGCATTCCTCTCTTCCAAACATGGGATTCTGTGCAGCTTCTGTTGTCTACCTAGGCTGTTTTTCACTGGCGTACCATACACACAAGATAAATCCTGGCCTCAATGAAGCCAATGGAAGAGTTTCCTTCAGGATTCACCCTAGGTGCTTGCTTGAACGCTGCTTTTTAAGATTATGTTTGAGATGGATGCTGGTACTAGGAGGAACTGTTGATCTATACAAACAAGATTTGTATCAATTCAGGTCTGTAGTACAGACTGATATAAAAATTCACTATGAACTAGAACTGCATGTAGGTATAGTTCACATATTCCATGAACTATAGTCCATTTGACAGGGCGTGTGAAGAAACAGTATGGCAAAAAGTTTGCCATGAAGGGATGCTTACTTAGTGTGAAGTGCAGCACTAATGCTTTCCTGATAGTCTGACAAAAGAGAGTTAGATATGAATTTGATAAACCACACATTTTATGGAAATGTTCTGGTTCAGTGGAATCTACTCCAATCACAGATTTTTCATGGAAACCTGCCTGGGTTCCGGATGGTCTGCCCATGACTTGAGGTTTCCAGGGGCCAAGGTTTGAGGGCAGCCATATTATGTACACAGACCAGGGCTTCCTGGCTTCTGGAGCTTTCCAGTCTCCTGGGAGAAACAGATGCTGTGTCACATGGATCACAGTCAGTTTTGGAAACACCATCTTTTAGCTTTGTCTGTTTACAACTCTATTCCTTCCTGGATTGGTGTAAAAGCTTGGTCCTGAAATGCTTTACCCTTACTTGGATATGGAGCAGAAGAGCATCAGTTATCTGCAACTAATCCCTTGAATAGCTTAGACAAATTCCATGGGCAGTTCCTGGTGTTTGAAACAGTGGTAACTTCTGTAAAAGTATTTATGTGCAGAGAGTGAAAAGCAGTAACTGGCTATGAGCAAGCTAGCCTTTTGGGAAATGTGGGGTGACTTACTTGAGGAAGGGCTTTAGGATCCAGGCCTTACTACAGTCAATTAAGTTTTCAACTTGGATCCTTCTGGATAAAGTCAGGAGGTACAGGTACAATTGCTAACAAACAATTTTAGGACACTAACAAACAAACTGGCAAAATCACTTCAGAATCAGTACAGTCACGGCATGATAATCAGTAAAGTATATACGATGTGACATCTGACCTTCAAGACAAGAAAATCAGTTGCTTTTGGGTGGTCTTCACCATTGTGGACAATGAGACCGAGCATCTTGGCTTTCTGAAAGTCACTGTGCCGAGTTTTACTGATCTACAACCAGTAATAGGTTGAAGTGGTAACCAAGTGTACTCCCAAAGTGGAGATTGTACAGATTAGACAAGGAAGGTGTGTAGGCAAAGTTCATGCCGCTGCATACCTCAGTAAGGGACTGTGGGTTTTTATTGCATCTCTATGAGATACTTTCTTGTACAATATTCTGGCCATTCTTGTTAGTACTTATAACACTCTCACTATTGCTTATTTTAGTATCAGAACATCTGGCAAAGATCATTTTTTAAAAATCCTACAGACTCTTGGCTTGCTGACTTAGAAACTATTTTTAAACTGCAACATTCAGAATCACCTAGTGTCATTTATTGAAAAAGATGGGCTTTTAACATCAAGCAGAAACACTAGGCACTCAGCCTGGCTTGGTTTTTGCAGTTTGTCTGTTTTATTAACCACCCTTATAAAAACAATCAAGTGCTAAACAATATGAAATTAATCATGAGGTCTAATGCCTTAAGAAACTTACCATACTGGGAACTGTTCTGCAGATAGTCTCTCTGGTCTTTTGTAAGTAGACAGATGACAGATTATGAATTTGAATCCAGAGAGGATTTTATGAAACATGTTTTCTGAATCAACACGGAGCATAAGCATGTACAGACCAAGAGACTGAGGATTTGTTTTGGAACCCTGTTCGCTAGACAAGCAGTTGAATTCTGCTATAACTCTGGGACAACTGTTTGCATTGACATCTCTCCTGCATATTCACTTGTATTCCCAGTGAGTTTTGCTACTTACTGAACACAATTGGGAGAGTCAGTTTAGTTGCAACAGGTACTTCAAAGCTCTCTAGGCTGTATCCTGGTGCAGGAAACTGTCTTTGGAGACCAGCTAACTGGTTATCTCACATGCTGCTTCTGTACAGAAATCAGGTCACCCCAAGTTGTAACATAACATCATGTGAGGCCATATTACTTGCCTTGACATTTAAAATTGGCATAAGAATTGCAGGTTAACTATTCAGAAGCAACACATAAAGAGCAATTATGAAGGTCAAAATAAAACACAATTCTTGGAAATGTGCAGACCATGAGCATTCCTAATGCTAAAGGGGAACGCGACTAGAGTATGAGAGTACTTCTCCCTGTTTTGCTTATTGAATATTTTATGAAACCTGAATCAGCTTAGGTACGCACACTGTCCAACACAAGTGGACAGCACTTTGATGACCTGACATCTGTTTTTGGAAAACTGTTTGCTTGGGCAGGAGTTGCACATACCCCCAGGTCTCCTTGTTAAAAAAATACTGTTAATTCTCCTCCTTCATGGAGTCCAGGTCTTTTCCCTACAAGCAAAATCATTCTCTAGGGTAACTTACACATAAGTCAGTAGAGAGACACAGGGATAATTCTTGCTTGTTGAGTCTTTTTACTGGTGTTTTTCATAGCAATGTTAAAGGCTAACACAATGGGCTTCAGGTTCCACTGTGAGGGATTAATTCTAGGAGGCCCCAAAATACTAACTGAAGTAGTCTGGAATAACAGTAATGGGATAACTTATTAATGTGCAGAAAATTACATTTCTGGATAAAAACCTACAGGTGCAGTTGCAATTTACAGAGTAAGTTCAAAAAAGTCCAGGCAGCAATGCAGAATAAAATGCTAACTTGCACTGACTGCAATTCATGCTAGGAGCTGGAAGCATAAAATGCAGGGAGGAGACAGTTGTAGATATTAGAAGCTTCCTTTATGTTATGCACCTTGTTACCTCTCTAGCTTTCTTCAGCTGCTCCCAGAATGCAGGTTGCAGTTGCCAAAGGCCAACTACAACGTAAAAAATCCTGTTTTCCTCCACCACCGACATGTGTTTTTAACATGAAATGCTGTCACCCACAGGAGTTGAGCTTCTGTCTTAGAATGGAATTCACTTTGTGTTTGTGTATGGGACAAGACTTCCCCAAATCAGCTAGCCTGAGTACTGTCGTTCATAGCAATAGTTCTATCCTGAGCCAGACACATGCAGAGTAGGAACTGTGCCTCCCACTCCAGCTTTCAGCTTTTATCTGAAAGCGGAGGTGGGACTGGCAGCAGCAAAAACAGTTCTTGTCTTTTTTTGCCAAACACCCATGACAACGGACTGACTCATGGATCTTTTTTTTTTTTTTAATTCCTGGTGCAGAATCTTTAAAACTTTAAGGGTAACAATATACCCTAAGGTCCCACCTTGCTTGTGGTGAAGAGCATCTTTTACACCACAGTATAGATTAGTCCATTTCTTTCAAGTGGGTCCCAGTGAAGCCAGGGAATGACTTCTGGAAGGAAGTACTCCTCAGTGAATAACTCTGGGGACTAGGACTCTTAAGTAAACAAGGTGTAACGTTTTAATTTCAATTTTGGGGCAGCAATATTGAAAATTAATTCAAAGCACATGAGCTGTGCTTTGGTTCAAAACATTTCCCTTCAGCAAGTAATGCTTTTGCACCTCATGCAGGAGAAACTAAACTAAAAGGAAAGGTCCTGACAAATGGTGTGCTTCATCCTCGTGGTGTATGCTAGTAACGCCCTGTGTCATTGGTATATGGGGAAAGCAACAGCAAGTGATACATTAGTATCACATTGGATGGCAGTGGGTTTGGACTCTCCTTTGTAGTTGTGCATGTTTGCTGCCTACTAACTCACATTACTTACCTTTCTGTGTCACCAAGGACATGTGTACAATACTTGAGAATCTGAAGCTCCTTTGCAGCTTCTACTGACTGCAAGATACAGACTTCAATCTGGCATCTTACTGAAGCAGGCCCAGACTGAGTGACTGCAATTTACTCTTATAGTTACTTTTGACTGTACAACCAGTTGGAACATGTTTGAATCCTCTGTCACCCTGATGTACAGGAGAGAAACACAAAGCGAGTAAATCTAATCCCTTCAAAATTCGCTTTGTGAGGGACCTGGGCTAAACTCCCCTCTCCAGCTTTAAAAAGGTATGTGTCTCTTCCTGTTGCTGGAACAGCCATTTTGACAGCTAGATAAGCGTGTATAATGTGAGCAGTCGTGGAACTGCTCTGATGAACAGTATCTGAACTAGCCTCCTTTCACCTAAGGAATCGGAGCTCTGAAAACATGGTAATGAGTCCTTTGACCCCTTCTGCCTTGGTGTCTGTGTTCCAAGGGGTTCAGCCAAAGCTCTTCCCAGTCCTGGAAAAATCTAAGTGCTAGTAACATTCCAAGTAAACGATAAAGAAGCCTGCCTCCAGGCAGAAATCCTCTATGTTAGGCTCTTCCCTCTACTACACATAAGCCAATGGAATATGGTTCTTACATGTAAAAAACAGCTATTCAGTATGAGACTCGTATTTGGAATGGAGGAATAAATATGTGTTGATAATCCAATCCTTACCAATTCAAAACAGAGCAGCCTAAGACTTAAAGAGGTGAGGGAAGCATCCTGCAGAAAGAGATTATGCAGCTTGCTAGGAAAGTGACAGTCAGCGAGATTTTGATCATAGTTATGTTGAATAAATCTGGAACAACTCTGTTGATTTAACTAACCCTGATGCTGTGTGTTCAAACCAAAGTGTATTTTTTTAAATATTCTTTAAAAAAAGATCCCCATGTTTATATGGGAAAAAGATCTCATAAATAATATTCTTCTATGTTTATGCAGTGCATTTCATGCACAAATAGCAGTGCTTTTATATAACACAGAGCACTTGCCTATTTTCCTGCAGTTCCAGTGAAACTAAGGTACAGTGACAGCAGTAGGTTTGCTTTGTACCCAGAGATCCAATTAATGCTTATCTTCTGATCCATTTGTACCAGAAGGGCCAGTGCAAAGAAGCATATAGCTGGGAATCTGGATTTCCTCATTCTGCCACTGTGGTTCACTTCTCCAAAAAGGCCTTCAGTGCAGGAGACGTTCTGTGATCGTTTTTTGGCCACTTTAGCATGAGTGTGCTATGCTGGGCCTACTTGGTAAGAGGGGCCAAATGCAGAGGGGATAAAGACAAGAGAGAAGACAGGGAATCTCTCTATTATAGGCAGCAAGGGACATTGTGGAACACAAGTGTCATGGTGACCTGGGATAACGCATGCTCTGTTTTTTTCAGAAATTTACCAAACTTTCCTCAGTATCTGTGGAGGCCTCTTGCATACATTTGCCTCGGAAAGGCAGGAAACCTGTCAGCGCCATTGACTCAGTTACTACATATTCCTGACCTGCTCCTAGTGCAGCTTCAGGGCTGGACAACTAAACTGAGCCCTGAGTGCCATCAGCACGTGGTGGGACAAACTGCTATTGCAAACTGGCTGTTGCAAGGTCAAAACCAGCAGCTGCTGAAAGGATAAATGTTTTTACCACTATCGCATCAAGAAGGGTAAAACACAAATATTCTACAGCTACTTCATCACCAGAAGTAAATCCTGATTCATCATCTCGTGAGAATACAGGAACCTCAGACAGAGAAAACCTATTACACTTTCAGTGCAAGGTTATCTTCTAGGGATCACCTAGTATTATTTTAAATAACCTTTGTGGCTGGAGGTCCTTGGGGGATTATAGCACAGCATAAGAGAGCAAATGGATTTCTTTCCTATTAAAAATTCCTTTGCTTAATTTCTTCCCTCTACTTTTGTTTCCACTCTACATGAATGTGTCACCTCAAGGTCTGATCTGAAGTCCATTGAACTAAATAGATTTGGAACCTGGCCCAAACACCTACTCTGTGTGGTACAGCATAAAGGCAGTTTCCTCTTTCATCTTCTGTCTCATATTTCTACCATACTCCTTAGCATTTCTAGAGAGGGGACTATATCACAGTCAATAACTGCATCTGTTTTCATAGAAGGCCGAGTCCAAAAACTATCAAAGCTAATACAAATCTGTTGACTGACTACAGTACACTGTGGATCAACCTTCAGTCCATCTGCATTTAGCCTTTTCCGTCAGTCATGCATCACAATCCAACTTATTATAAATCCATGATTTAAAGAAACATAGATGATGTGTGAAGGTCCCTTTAAAAAATAACAAAAACAATGCAACGATGTTGTTTTTAAAGCAGTGGCTGAGGCTGACAATAAATTTGGATTGAAAAGTTGTGCACTATCCAAAAACTGCAAACACAAGCTCTAAACAAAATCCATATGTGCCTCTCAGAGGTGCAGGTGTCAAAGATATTAAGCCACAAAATGCTTTACATTAAAATAACTTCAAGGACCAGGTTAAGCTCTAAAAACTCTAAGGTAATTCAGAGTTAATCGCAACAGCTAGTCTTTAATATGGTCAGACGGTAGAAAGTGTATGAAACTCATTGCTTGAAGGAACTAGTAGCACCTTATCTAGACAGTATGAACTTTCATACAGATTCAAGGCAAAGATGTAGTTTCAGTTTAAACATTCAAAAGGCTGTTGGTTGTTTTTTAGCTTTCTAGGGCTAAAGTCAAGCTCTTCACATTATTTTAATATATTTTCTGCAGCTTAATTTCCTGTGTTTTCTTTTATAGTGGCATAAAAAATTGCCCAGCAAAACTCTGAAGGAGTCATAAAACACTTTCTAGGTTGCTCCATTTTAATTCCTACTCTGAAGTTGAACTATTATATGAATCTACCAATCACTCTCCCAGCCAAGGAAACAAATTGAGTGAAGCTTTGGTGCATTTTGAATCCTCTCTGAAGCATCTTCGAAACTCTTGGAAGTTATCTTGGAAAAATTCTGAGCAGCCTAGCCTATCCTATCATGTCAGTCCAAAGAATGGAAGTTTTAATTCTGTCATCCATGTGGGAAGATACGTATTTTTTCAGTGCATTTTGGATGATTTACAGATATATTGTTTGAATTTTTATGGTCAAAAAAGCAGAATGGAAACAAGTGATAACCTCAATCTGGCTGTGATAGCAAACATCCCTTATGAAGCTAGTAACAAAGGCAGATCACAAAACAAACTGAATTGTCTGAGCGCACGTCAATGGGAAAAAATTAGACAACTCCCAAGAATGCCTATATCATTGTATTTCCAAATCAAATTTACTTCCAAATAAAAAAATTATTTGAACTATCATCTGACAGCTACCCATTGTTGGGACTATACAAAAAACAGAGCATCTTACTAATCTCTGGTGCTGTGTAACATTCTGTGAGTCTTTCATATTCCAGATATGAATATCCACCTTGTTTGTATATGTGGAGTAACCATGCACAAGCATGGTTCTGTAATTCTGTGGTACCTCCACAGGAACCAAATGTGGACTGGAAAAATTTGAAATTTGCTCTTATCAATAGATAATAGTAAGTAGTTCTCCAGTTATTACTATCAGCTGCTGTGTATGTTGGCATACCTATTCTGCAGTTTCCTGTACTGTGACTGCCGAGAGCTTGGGTCACAGGGTATTTTTAATTTCTTTTTCATTATCTGAAAAATGCAGAGGTGGGCAGTGAAGGCATAGCTACTGGGCCTGCAGGCAGTGCAACAGCGTGGATTAAAGGTCTGAAGAGATTCAGATGCTGAGGTAAAGTAACAAGGGAAGGCGGAGATGAACAATGAATGGGAGCTGAGTATGCAGAATTTCTTCCATGAACTGAGGCTCATGTCAGACATGTGACAAAGTGGGCAGGATGCTGAGAATGTGGCCAGTTTTTCCAAAACCTGAGATATGCCTATAGCTCCAAACTCATATTTCCATCAATGGACTGTTATTTAAGTGCCAACTATCTATTCCTTGGTGTCAGGAGGACGATCTTTGTCGGACTCATTACTAAGGTGGTTATGAACTTGTTATATACCATGCATCAGTTACAGCTTATATAGATTTTATTCTTTGGATGAACAGCTCAGACAAGCATGGATAATGGTTTCCAATGGTCAAGATTTTCAGGAGTCTAGCTTTTTTATATTATCTCTCAGACAATTCAGCTGTTTTCAGAAGCGTGGATAATGTTGTATGAGCAAAGAATAAAACCAGGAGGACTTTCAAGCTTTGCAGTTCATTCATTAATGTTGATTATTCCTGAAGTTTCTCCACTCTTGTATTCCAAAAGTAATTGTACAGAAATTTCCTTCTGCATATTGAGTTTTCTTTTTCCTCACTTTTTTAGCACTGTGTTTTGTATGGAGACACTTCCAGGGACTTTCAGTTGTACATGTGGTACACTATGCTGTTACTGATAGATTAGACCTTGTAGGTGACATGTAGGTCAGATGTTTGAACTCCTCCAATGCTAATTGTTGATGGCTACAGAAGAGGTGTGTGAAGGAACCCCAGTTATTATAATGTTGTACTTTCAATACCTAACTTTACTAATACTTGTGCTGCCTTAGATTTTTTTCATCTGAACATTTCTGCCAAGATTTAACCATTCTCAGTCAATGATTTATACAGGGATTGTCCTCTACCATTCCTTAATCCCTGCTAGATGGAGTGCCCTTCATGTGTCAAGCACAGTGCTCCCATCAGCTGTGTGTAGGGGACTAAGAATTCAGTATCAAAATCCCTTAAAGGCTGTTGTTGTTTTCCACAAGTGATGGATTTTATAAGATTTCTCCATAATTTATCAAGTCTTTCATAAAATTACAGGTGTTATTGCTCTGTTGTTTTCATCTCACAGACTACATCTAGGCCTTTAGAAGGCACCTTTGTAAGGTGCCTTTTTTTTATTATTGTCTCAAAATACAGAATGTATCAACTTTCAGTAGCTATAATATTTGCTGCTGTCAAATTCAAATTTCCGAAGAAGAATTATGAAAGAAAGAAATGCTATCTGCATATCATTCTTCTCATGAGAATCTCCCTGTGGCCTCTTCCTTAATCCTTTCACCATTAAATAAGAGAAAGGAAATCACAAGCTCAGAGATTGTTTATACTGCTGCATGACCAATGGTCTCAAATCTTTTTATGGGTAAGATGGAAAGTGGGTGTTTGGCAGTACAGTTGATGAAGAAATTCTGCTGCCTGGGGACTTAGGCAATAGAGGGACAGATTAACATACAGAAAGGAAGAGAGTTTCTGTGTTTGCAACTTGTAAGGGTTGAGAACCTTGAAGATCTTGCATGGTAAGGCAGAGAACTGATCTTTTGGATAGTGGAGCATTCTAAAGTCTCACAAGTCATATGTGAAGTCTGGATCTATCTCCAAATTTTCATGAAAAACTTAGGTGTTTGAACCATGCATATTGGTTCAGGCACAACTTTTAGAAGGATGAGATGCCCTTTGCCAGGTTACTCATAAAAATTCTTGATCTTGAGTATTGCTATAATAGTCTGTTTTCAGTCTGGAATTCAGGTATGAAGTGTTTCTGACTTTAATTTCAGAGGTGTAGCATCAGTCAACAGAGATATGTTTTATATGGGAGGTAACAACTGTTCTTTTACTAACAGCACGGAGACCACCTGAACATCTCTTAATATTACCATATTCGTATGTTTTTTTCTTTCCTACTCAGGCCTCACACCCATCTATTTAAGGCAATTAAAACTCCTTGTAACTTCAGTGGGATCTGGGCCATGAGTTTCTCACTTAGTGATATGAGAAGAGTAGGTAGCAGCAACAAGAATTACATAGAGAATGGAAGAGTTGGGCACAATATGCCTTCCTCCATCCCACAAGTATTTGTGAAATAGATTGGGTTTTTCTGAATGGAAGAGTGAGAAGACTAGAACTGAGAGCCTGGGAGCTCTGGTGTGTGAGCTGGGTAGAACCCAACACCTCTTCACCAAATGGTTTATTGTATGTGCATTCTGCAGTGGAAAATCATTCCACCAGAGCATTCCAACTGCCCAGGTTGAAGATTTTGGTTGTAATTCAGTGCAAGATGCATTCTATTATACACATGCTTCTGTGTTTACATATACAATGTGTATCAGGTTATCAGGCATCTTGCAAGGCTGAGTCTTTAAGAATATCTATACTACAGAGTGCAGTGTGTTACCTGGACTAGCTCAGTTACTGGAAGGAATTGAGAAAAGGTAGCACTGAGCTCATTGCAGGCCCATTTTTCCTGCTTCTTAAGCAAGTTTTGCAGCGCAGTGAGTTCTGCCCTGTCCTAACTAGGCTGCTTCCAGGATCTAAAATAGCTAGTTCAAAGATACAGGTATTACTAAGTCATGCTGCAGTCTACTGTGCAGACAGAGCCTCATTTATTTTTAGGTGATGTTCTCAGACCACTATTCTGAGATACCTGATCTGGTCCATCTTTGTATTTAGTCCAGCTATGTGTATAGGTACCACCTGGCATTTTGTTGTTATTTCAATATCTAAAGAACAACGAAAAGTACATCAGAAAAGTGGTTTGAATTTGATACAGAAAAATCATAGTACCAAAAGAGCTTAAACTTAAATGTGTTACTAATCATGAACGTTCTTGGAAGCCAGTGTGTTTAGTTGGGGCAGCAAGCTTAAAAAATACTAGAGCCAGATGGGCTGATTCATACATCAGCGTGCAGCCTTATCTGCTGAGAAATCAAACCAGCAAGTGGAATATGGAAACCCTTTCTAAATCCCGCAATTGTGCATTTTTGCTTCTGATGTAAGCTTCCCCCATCTTAGATTTACATATTCCAGAGTATACTCAAAAATTTTAGACCTTTAACTAGACTCTAAATGCTTTGATTCGCAATCGTTCCATGTAGAGATGATACAATCTACAATAAATGTTCCATTTATAAAGGCACTGTCCATAGTAGTGCCGTAAAAGACAGCTGCAGCTAAATACTTGAAGAACTTGTACATGAAGTTTATTTTCATGACAGGAGGCAGGAGGTCTGAAGTCCACTCTAGCTCAAGAGCTGATCCAGCTCTAAGAATGATGGTGAATTCTCTCTCTGACTCTATAAATCACCTCTCCTCTGACAATGCCTGGAGCATCCTGAGGTGGAAGGACGGAGTTCAAGCTCGGAAGCATGTGATGTCCTTTAGGGTCTCACTAACGTGTAAAAAGAGTCTCAATGAATGTGAACCTAGTATTTTTGGTTACATATGTGATATGATAAGAATCTAATTCAGATAGTAAAATACTTTTCAGAGCTGCAAAAGGGAGGAATATCTAGTTCTGTATAGGACACAAGGTCTGGATTTTGCCAATGCTCGAAAGAATAGGTTTCAAAAAAAAAAAAAGTTAGCAGTGAATCTGTGGTAGAAGCTGGTAGGATTGAACCACTGGTGAAAAGTAGAAGATGCTTCATAACGTATGTCTGACAACTACTTAAGATCCATGGTGGCTGGTGTCAGGGAGACAGGATACAAACACTGCATCTCTTTGTGTCAGCAAGTCCAGTGTCACTATGGATGCAGAAGACATTAATTCCAAGGGGAGAGCAGTGCCAACTTTTCTCAAAGGAATCCCTTCAACAGCTCCTCTACTTAGGTAGTTATGAAGTTCAGTTTCCAATGAAAGTTGCTGCCTCCTGGCATTACCTCTGCCTCATTAAATAAGGAGACAGTTATTTGGGCAGTTACACTCTACAAGGCCTGCAGAAAGGCAGGAGGAAGAGCCCAAAGTCACTGTGACTAGCACTACTCATTTCTGAAATGCAGCTTGAGAAACTGAGGGGAAACATACGTGACAGAATATAATGAGCATTTATGAGAGTAATTCAAATGGATGGCTAATGGCCAGAGCTCTGGCACGTTCCATTAAAAAATAACCAGGGAAACCACAGAATTGAATTTCCTGCGTATCATGGGATGCTGCACAAAAGACATTATATGCCAGACACATAGGAATGGAAAGTTGACATAAGATGTGCAAGAATGCTTGAGATTCCTATTCAGATTAGGCATGAACATTACCACTGAAGATAAAGCACCAAATATGATATGCATAATCACTGCAGAAATCAGAATGCAAATAACCCCTGAAATCACAGGAGATTCCTGGTCCTCTTTTGCCTAACATTGGTGCAGATCTATCTGACTTACAGATTCAGTTAGGGAAAAAATAAAACATAGTGGGACTCTCATTTTTAATGAGATGCTGCCCAGCTAGGAATTTAACGGCCTACCATATGTACCAGGTAGACTATAGACAGACTCCAGGAGCAGTTAAGAGAAGATAATGGATCACAATTCAGAAAGGCTCATTCTGATAATTTTCTGGATTTATCAGTTTAAACACAGAGTACAAAATTCTAGCTGACAACTGTGAATAGCAAGAACTTAATTTGATAATGTCCTGGTTTCAAGGACTTGAGAGTTTACAGGGGCCCTTACTCTTCCTTACTAGGTCATTGTAGAATGTTTTAAAATCTTAATAGGTATCACAACATTTACAGCCTCATGAACAGAAAAAAGCCAAACAGTTCACTGCCAAAGAGCACTTGAAGCAAAACCAGTCAATCTAGAAGCATTTATGTTTCTATACTAAATACTTTACAGAGATATTAAAAAAAAAAAAAGTTCCTGACCCCAAATGCCAATTACATACTGAGAGTGGGATTTCTGTGATTTAACTTAAGCTGTCAAAAAAGTAAGCATCTAGTGTAAGCTATTTGCCTGTGCTCCCTCAATAATCAGCGGAGAGAGACAGGCATCTCCAGGGAAAAATTCTTCTCGTTCTGGGTAACAGGAGGAATCACCCTCTGGGGACAGCATGTTTCCAACAGCTATAAAGGGTATCTAGATCATTCCCTTGCCAACTGAAGTTTAGATTAGCTGGAAAACAAACTAGATTTTGAGCACACCGGCACACCAGTCCTTCTTTTGATCTGAAAACAGAAAAGGGGTTCATGTTCCCAGCATCTTACCACTTAATCTAACAGTACTAGTTGGTCAAATAAAGCATACTACCTTACAAACTTTCTTTCCTATGTATTAGACTATCATAGATAAAACTCTACCATCAACTAGATGCCAAAGTGTTAGATCTAAAGTTGAATGCGATGAATCTCATTCCAAGACACAAGAAGAGTGGCATCATGGCATCAGATGAGTTATGCACTTGAAATGCTTCTTCCTCATCACTGATTAAAGAAGGATCTAGATACCTAGATCAGATATTGATATACATATCTGATAGACAGATGTATATAATAGTCAGGACAGATGAATCCTACCAAAAATTGACGGGTGGGTGCCATTTATTCTCCAGTAAATGCAATGAATGCACTCCAATCCCAGCTGAACAGCAAACTGCTTGTGCACTCATGTCCCTCCACCACTGCGTACTGCCTCCTGCTCACAGGTTTTGGTCAGGGAACAGCTGTTTTCCTCAGACAATGAAACTCTCTGGAGAAAGTCAAATAAAACCCCTTTCTATGATGCTGCATGAATACTCTTTTATAAGTGGAAATGAGGGGTGCCACTAAGACAGACATTTAGGGAAAAGCTCTAGTCAAATCTACCAGCCATTAGGCCATGTCGGGAATGTTGTAACAGCCTTGTGAAAGATCTTGCTTAGTCTCTTTCATACAGTGGCTCTTAATAATGAGCATATAATAAATGTACAGTCTGGAGGAATTTACTATACAGTATCCAATTGGATTTATATAGTCATAAACTTCTACAGCACTGCTTCTATGATTTACAACAGTCTCTACTAATTATGAAGCTATGCCTGGATTTGAGATGTAAAAGGCAAATGTTACCAGACTGGTTGTACAGTGATACTATAAAAATGCACATTTGCCACAGCAATTTTGAATTGCTTGTTAACAGAGAACTATTGCAAATAACCATGTATTTTAGCCTGCTCTTATGAAAAGCACCAAAAGCAGAAACCTAGGAAGTTTGTGGGATGGGGTTTTATTGTGATGGACTTTAGAGATAAGGGAAGGAGTGGGGAGCGGATGGTTCATGGACCCCATCAATGAAACTTCTGCTACCTTCTGCCTGGATTGTAAGGGACTGGACTTGGTAGCTTACCTGATCCCTTCCCAAATCTATACTTCTGTTTTCCTAAAAAGAAACCACGATAGGAAATACTGTAACTTACTGTAGGACAAGCCTCTCATGACCTAGATGGATACAGAAGGATGTTTACTTCACAAAAGTTTTCCAGCACAGACATTTAATTTTGCTGTTACTCAGCATATTAAATAACTATTTCAGAAAGGACTGTATGTCATTAATAGGAATTACCTGGGCATCGTGGGCAGCACAGCTGTGGTACATGCACAGGGGAAGGACAGTGTAGACTTGGGCATCTTATTCTGCTGCATAGTACATTTCCATTCTGCAGGTGGAACACAATACAATACTTTAATGAAATGGGCTGTCTTACAAATTTCTGTGTTCTCTATTCTACATATAGATATTTAAAAAAAAAATGCCTTTTTACAACATTCTGATTTCACTCACACCAGGGTAAGCCCAGACTACTTTCACTGCCTCTGAATTTATGCTGGAGGTCAGAATGCAGCAGAAATCCATACAAACCTTAAAATCAGAGGAAGTGCCTAAAAACGGATTGCAACAATTTTCGTTTGTGTTTTTCTTTTGAGCAGATTATGCTTAGGAATTGCATTTCCAAAACTAAGACACAGATAATGAATGGTAGGTCTTTGAGATATCCCCCACTGAGGGTTAGTTCAAGACCGCAAGAGACAATAGCGTCTGTAATTGTTCCTGAAAACTGTGAGGAATCTTTTGTTTTCATTTTATGGGTTCCCCAGTAGACAAAAACCACCAGTTGGTAAGTAGCCATTTTTCTAAGAAATACGAGCAAGTCTTGGGAATAGCATTCATTATTCATGTCATTAACATAATATTCTATTTGACCACATCTAAGTTTGATTTATAATTAAAACACAAGGAATTTCATTCTCCAGTGTCTGGAACCAGAAAAGACTATCCATTTCAAATTCCTGTTTCCCATCTATAATTCATCCTCCTAATTTAGCTCTGAGTTGCTCATGTTTATAGCAAGAAAGATCTTTCAGCATGAACACTGATACTACACTATGACTGTAGTTTTGGTGGTGTCAGGAATAAACCCACTTCATTTTCATATGCCTTCTGGAGCACTGAAATGTTTCCAGTGGAGGTGCAGACTTCCTTAGATATCACATGTATAGGCTTTTCTAGCCATCTCTTTCAAAATAATCCATTGACTCCTAAATATCTGCAGACCACAGGCTGGAATCATACTGTTAGATCATTACTACCCACGAACTACATTTGTGCATCTGCTTTGGAAAGAGACACTACAAATGTTATCACCACCTGTTTCCAATGATGACTGAAATGAAATATACTGATTTTATAGAGGCGGAGCAGATTTTAGGGTGTAGACTCTTTGCAGGACAGGGACTATCACTGGTCTGCACAGCTCCTTGCCCAGTAGACCATCATCTGAGAGCCTGTAAAGCACTACCATAGAAGAAAGGCTAGCACTGCCTGCTGGCCTGGCTCCATGTTGCTTACTTTTTAATTATTAGACCTGCGAAATCTCCTGAGGTGAATGTTTACTTTCTGTGCATGATCAGCTGTGATAAAAATTCTGCAGGCCTACTTCACTCCTCAGTGCTGCCTGCAGTACTCACTGTTTGCAGCACGACAGAACTATTTTAACTGATCTTGTGCTTGGTAAGACTGATCTTATGCTTAGAATCACAGTGATATTTGGGAGATCAAGCCCTACTGACTAGAGTAGGACTTAAGCTCTGGTAGGCCTCTGTGAGTCAGGGCCATGGTTAGCATTTCTGCAGCAGATACCCAATCCATCTCTCTTCCCGAGCTGTGTTATCAGTGCTAAGTGTGGAGAGCATTCATGTTAGCCCCTGAAGTCTGCAGATCTGACTATGAACACAGGCAAAAAGCTGCTGTATTTTAGAGAGTGAAATAATGATCTGACAAATTGTGAGTGCTCCAATTTACCTGACAGTAACAGTCAACAGTCTCTACTGTGTATTGGGGGTGGGGGGAGGAGGGGTTGTAAAAGAAAGGGGGAACAGGGTGAGAACACTGAATTATGTTTAGTTTCATTCTGGTTTAAGTATGTAATTATAACTTGTAAAAATACAATACCACATACACACAAAAACAGGAAGGCTTTTTTTTTTTTTTTTAATCCCAGGCTGAATAATTTGGCCTCTGTTTAGTCAGTTAATTTGTCTCGCCTTTTTCTTAAACATCAGAAGTGTGTGTGTTGGGGGGGGGTGGAGGGACAGGCTGTTGTTTAGAGATGGAGCAGAGATCTCGGTCTGTTGCCTGGCTGATAGGACTTGTTTTGTGCGAGATCATATGGATCACGATGTTTGAGGCCAGCAAAGAAATTTTGGTCACACTGGTGATGAAGACCCCTGAGGATTTTTTTTTGCTTTTCTCTGCAGTATGAGGGAGTAGGTTGCTGCTTCAGCCTCTGTACATATCCTCTGCCTAACTGATTTACTGCCAGGGAATCATAGGTGGGTTACACTTAGGTCTCTCTTATTTGCTGTCTGTTGCACACTTCAGTTTCTTTTTTTATGCTGTAATATTTGGTTTAAGGTCTGTGCTTGTGCTATGTCATGGCATGTTTTCTAATGCTTTGTCTAGCCTTAATTTTGTTAAAATTATAAATTATTGAGAGTTTCCTGATGATCTGGAGCTTTTACTGTAGGTTCATGTTCTGAGGGCATTTCTTTTGGCCAGGACAAAGCTCAAATGAATGGCTGGATGCTGCAGTTGTTATTTGGAGTCCTCCTTCCAGGCAACAAGAGTCACATCCCAGAGAACCCTCAGCATCCTCACTGCTGAAATAACCCCAAGTTGAATTTTGCACCCTCGCGGTACAACAAAAGTAAAACAGAGCAAACAAGGAAGTAGAGTCCAGAACCGCTTCTGAGCTGCATGTACTGGTAATTAACACAAGCAACTTCCTTCTTTACTAACCTTGTTGCCCTGAACTGTCACTCTGGTCTTTCATGCCCATGTGCGAAGGAAAGAAATAAAATATACTCGTTTGTTGGAGCCTCACAGTGCATGGGTATGCCTGGATCACAGCAGTGCTGTTCTCTAGAGGAACATTCCATGCACTTTCCCATCCCTCCACACTAACACCTTCCTAAAAATCATTGAGCAATGGTTTGTATCCAGATCTCTAGGGTTTCCAGTGAGTTTCATCCCCACCCAAGACAGCCTTCCAGCAATTTAATGAGTGTTTTACCACACACGGACTCTGAGGGAGTTTTCAACTTTGCATATACATCAGCAAAAGTGAGTGGAAACTCCTTTTTGCCATAATCAGGGACTTTTCCTTTTCTTCCTACTACATTGCTTTTTCTCTTACAGATGCATTCTGCTGCACAGATCTGAGATGCAGCCAAGCTTGTGGGACTACTGTTTGTGCATCTCTGCACTAAATTGTAGTAGCAGATCCCTCAGAGCAAGTGCTGCATGGGGGCCCAATATTTTACACTTGCATGGGGGAAAACAGCCAAGAACACTTTATTCTGCATTAAATACAGCAGACAAAACTTAGCATCTGGAGTGCCTCATGTGTTAGTGATTAAGATCCCGTATTGTTTAGTCATTTTGAAATACTCCAAGGGACATATTCTGCCCTCATTTTCCTGCCCCCCCCGCAGCTGTGTATGACATACTTAGGGGATCTATGACTGCTGTGTCTTCGTATCAGGCATCAACTGATGGTAGCCAAGGACCTCTCCTTTCACGTCCTGCCCAATTCTCTCTGTTCCCCATACCCTTTTCTCATTTTTCATCATCTCATTCTTTTTTCATAGATTTTTACAAATGGTGATATCCAAGCCTGTTCCTTCAGCACTTTAGGGCAGCAGATGCTTTGGCTGTGGAAATGCCTCTGAAGATGTGGGCATTGTACATAGATCAAAACACTACCAAATTCAGGTTCAGCATAATCCTCCATATTGATGGAACTGCAAGGATTATATTTAGGTAGTGGGGTCCAATTATTCAACATGTAATGCTCAGCATTGACAAAGCTTCTGGCTAGTTAAGGAGCTGTTTTGTCTACCCCATGCAAGTATTTTTTGCTAGTATTGGCCTTCTCTGTTCATGTTTTCCCTTCGCTAGGATCACCTGCCTCTATTTCCTGCAGCGTGATCAGGACCCACTAGTGAAAACAGGTTTGGGCTTTGTCAAATTGTAGATACAACATAAAGGATTCTAGTCAATTAAGCAAGTAGAAGTTGTTGTAGGATCAATAACTCAGCAGTCCTACCTCTGAGCAAAGACAATTAACGCAGTAAACAAGGCCATAGGGTTCTAGATAAGGATGCCATCTTTCTCCTACACGATACTTCTTATCTTGAAACACACAGTATGTATCTGAATCTGTAAAACAGTAAAGAATTGAAAGAGCTATGAGTGAATGTTCCCCTTCCATACTTAGAAAGTGGTTTTAGGTGTGCAGTGTTTTCTGTAAATTATGTTTGTGGATGGTACATAAAATTTTTTAAAGAATTACTATTTTTAATTTCCCTGGAGAATCACACAACAGAAATGCCCTTAGTTTCGTGTGCTGTTGTTTCTAACCTCCCAAAATAAATGACACGGCTTCCCATCTTTCCAAAACTGCAGCTCCTGAAATAGCTGACAAAATGGCTTTCATATAGGGTGAGTTTATCCTTTCACCTGCAAAAACACAGGCTAAGATCCTCTTTAGGTAACAAAATTAAAGTGCTTGATTGCTCAGACAGCTGTATAGGAAACAAAACATTTTCACTGCAAAACCAAAGCAATTGGCTCGACTCAGGAAAATCCCAGGTTGTACAGCAGAGAGATTTTGAACAAGGGGACTGCAAAAGGAAGATAAATGCACTGTATTTACACTGCGTGTTCAGTATCTCCGTATTTTAACAACCTAATAAAAAAGAAGTTTGTCCTAGTATTTCAGAACAATTTGTGCTGACTTACATACGCATCAACATTCAAAATATTTCAAGATCTTTCTGTTCATTAAGCACTTCTAATCTTGCAAGTGCAGTTCTGCAGATATCCATCTACCTATCAGACATTACTGCCCTGTCTCTCCCTGTCACATTATGGTTTCACGTTGAAAACTCAAATCTCTTCAAGAAAAGGGTGTTTCTCATGTGTTTCCATGAGAGAATTCTTTCCTGTTACCTTAATGATATCCAAATTCAGCTTAATTCATTACCCTCAGTATAGACGATACTTCAGAGTACCAAAAAAAATACCTGTCTTCCAAGTGATAATCCAAGCAAGGGACATTCTTCACATTTACTGGGCTAAAAGAAGGTAGCAAGAGGTAGGGATTATTAGTAGCAACTGTGAAGTGATCTGCTTTCACTTCACACAAAAGCATGACAAATGAAATGCAGGATCTGAAAAAGCAGATGGCTGAAGTGGAGTTTGATAATTTCTCACACTATGCTTTCTTTGAACAGGGATACCTGCACATTGTTTTCTTGTGAGTAAGTTCAGCAGAGAAGGTGGCCTTTTTTGAACTCGCTCTCTTTTTAAATTTTTTTTTAATCTACCTCCTTAGAAGCAGAAGCTGCTGATACTGAGGCTGAAAAACATAACTACTTCTCAAGGGCAAACAATGTCCTTTGTAAGAAGAAGGCCAAAACCCAGCCTATGCAGGTGGGGAGAGCATTCCAGAGAGCTAGTAACAAGGCTGTAGCAGTCAATAACTCCTAGACTTATTTGGGTAGTTATTCCTCCTTGCCGTGCTTTCTGAAATGTGTTAACATCTCCCACGGATGACAGGCTTTGTAGAAATATTCCCTTTGTTTTGTTTGTATTCTTTTCAGTTCTTCTCATCAAATTTTTGACAGTGCTTAGACTCTTAATTTTCTCAAAGGATGTATCTAATCCAGTTCATATGACGTTGTTTTTGGAACACAACAGAACAGTCTTGGACAAGCTTTACGCTAGCTGAAAATTTCAGCACAATAGTCTTACACATGGGACAAAATCCAGATAATCCGTCAGATGTTTACAGAGGTCACTAAAATGGAATTAAGCACTCTCTTGATTCAGGATATTTGAAATAAAACAGATTCTCCAATTGATGTGTTATGTTCTTTATGATGCAATGAAACCTGTACAGCTTTAGGAAAATGTGCCCCAAACGTGAGTATGACCCAATTCTACTAAATGTAGGATTAGAAGAAGGAAGAATGTTAAAAGGTTTTGAACGCAGTTCCACAGTTCAGGACATTCTTCTTTGAAGATCTTTTCTGAACCGTATCTGTCAAATGGAAGGAAAATGTCCAATTTGGGTCAATGTGACAATGTGACAGCTTTGTTTGAAGTCTACTTACGTTTTACTTGTTCTAGTTTACCTCCATCTATGAAAAGGAGACAGAGCACACCAAAAAAGATAAAATGAAAATCTTCCAATATCCACTTTTTTCTCATCTTTATCGACAAAAGGAAAAGAAAGAGCCTCCAAAGTAGAGAATGTTGAGCTGTTGGGAAGAAAAGATTAAATTAATTAAACTAAAATCCTGTAAGATACTTAAATTCTCTGACATGATTTCATCCAGCACACAGAAATCCTAAATTTCCAGAACCAAAAAATCTGTCTATATCATGGATCTTCATTTCATGGAAACAGCTTTGGCTTCAGGTCATTTCATTTTTGGAAAAGGGGCCACGCTCCCATTCATGAAAGCTGAAAACTTTATTACTTCTAGTAAAGTCCTTATTTTATTCCAAAGCAGAGAAATCTGGCAAGTAAGCAATCTAAATTCTTAAAGTTCTCTTTCACAAGAAACTAGTTTGGGAGATTTTCTTGTAAAGCAGCTGTTTTGGATGTAACTTAGGAAATACAGGTGTCAGTTGTAACATGTTTGCTTCATCGTAAAATTAACCTTGGGTATACGTGGTGTATGGGCCCTGCACTAGGGAAATCCACGCGCAGGGTGAAATGCTGGCCATGCTGTAGTCAACGGGAGTTTCCCTCACTGCACCTAATAGGCTTCCACCGCTACTCAAGTCACCCCTCCTCCCCTCTCCCAACTACTATTGTTCTGGGATTGTGTATAATTAATTTTTCTAGAGTTAACCCTTCCGTTGCCTTGATATCTGAAAGTAGAATGGGGGAATGACATGTCATCTTCATTCTTGTAGATCTTTAATGTCAAAATCTTGCATATGGAGCAAAGCTTAATGTATTCTTCTCTGTGTGGTGCAGAGATGGTATCATACTTGCTGCATGCGCCATTCTGTTTAGCTTTTTCTGGCTTTTAAAAGGTGAATTATTTTATAATGAAAAACCCAAGGGAGAAAATAATTAGCTAAAGTAGAATTTATTTATTTTTGATAGCCAACCTAAGATTCTAAATTGAGAAATATGTTGATGCTTTACTGTTTATCATAATTTATTGCAAAAGTATTATCTTCCCAGAGTACACTTGTCCATAATTTACAATGTTGGAAAGATTTGGGTTTGATTTTAAGAGCCTTGATGTGGATTCAAAATTAGTTTTACAAAAGTTCAAAAAAAAAAAGATTCACTATTGGAAAAATAAACAATCATCTGCTTTGTAAACTAATTTGACCTCTTCAGATTTCATGTAAATAATAGAACTGTACATGAATATGTTTCAGCTCACAGCTAACCAAAGCAGAAATAATAATTTATATACATATATTCAAAATTAAGTGGTGGATAGCTTAGAGAAATTAACTAAACAGTAAGTTAACACTTAAAAAGAAAATCTTCCTATTAAGACTGTTGCGATCTAGGATACTGTAACAAAGGGTGGGTGATCTGATTTTATCAGAGTGGTTTTATTGCCTTTACTGTTTAAGGGTTCTCTACTCTACATTCCCAAACCACAGCAAAATGGACATCTTCCTTAACTAATCAAATCTGTCCAACTACTCTGTCTATATTCAGTAAGCTCACTCAAAATAATGCAAATTGCATCTGAAAACATTCAAAAAAATAACGCTATATTAAAAGCACACTCCCTATGCAGTAACAAAATATAACTTTCCATTTATTTTGGAAGCTGAGAAAAATATTCCAATTTCAGAAGAAAAGTTTAAGTCATTTTTTCCTTTCAACGTGTTCAAATCACATAGGACATTTTTAAGCCAAACAACCTTTTAAACACTTGTTTAAAATTAAAACCTCGTCATTTAGTCCCAGGACATCGTGCATGCATTGAGAACAACAGTAGCACATCATTGGGACTAGCAGAAATGTGAATGTTTAAATATTTTGGCCTTCTTGGGGGTTGCTTAAGCAAACAATAGTTATAAATGGAGCACAACTATCCTTTGTGCAGCACTTTACCTGTTAGCTAGATTGGTAAATTCGAATAGAAAGGCTCAGAAATCCATCCATTTTAAATGTCAGGTCTTCAAAAAGAAGAACATTTTAAAACTTGGACTGCTTACGCTCAGAAGTGCTGCACGGTAATGTGAAATGGAGGAGTTAATAACAGAAATGGGATAGAGACTTTTGATGTCTTTCTTAATTCTCTTTAATTTCTGTATTGTTGTTACTCCAAATATAAACACATACTTTTCACTATTAGCACACTCCCTTTATTTCCCCAAAGGGCAATGTCCTAAAAATATTCCTGGATTTAAATAATCTCAGTTAGGATTAACCTGTTAATTATTGGTGTGTTTTCTGCTTAGCAGAAACAATGAAAATGATCCACTTCTTACATGAATTACTCACTGAAGTAAGGCATGAGAGTCTGTTGGTAACGCCTCGCCCTCCAAAGAGCCCGGTTTAGTAACTGCAAGTGGCAGTGTCCGGCCTCGCCACGTTTTACCATTAAGAAAAAAAAAAAAAAAAGCGGGACTGAGACTAGCTGGAAGATGCTGTGAAATAAGCGGTGTTACCAGGCGCAGCTG
Organism: Gymnogyps californianus; assembly: GCF_018139145.2. Classification (NCBI taxonomy): domain Eukaryota; kingdom Metazoa; phylum Chordata; class Aves; order Accipitriformes; family Cathartidae; genus Gymnogyps; species Gymnogyps californianus. Next base: position 20,935,448 of record NC_059479.1, read on the forward strand.
GCTCTCCAACAGCGGAGGACAGGCGTTCCGCCGGCGCGGCCCGCGGAGCCGGGAGCGGAGGCCGGGGCCGCTCAGCCCAGACGGGCGGGCTTTCCCCTCCCTTACACGGAGCGGGGGGACGCATCTCCCTCCGCTCTCCCCAAGGCTTTTATTCCTGCAAGCCTTGCTGCAAGCCTGCGCTTTTACCGTCGGGGGGGTTGTTTTTAAGTAGGCGAGTCTCCAAGAGAGCCGTGGCCAGAGGCTCCTGGCTCTTACTGCTTTAACAGAACAGTCGTCCCTTGGGCGCCGAGCCCGGGGAGCGCCCCGCAGCCCCGCCCGGGGCCGGGAGGGAAGCTGAGGTCGAGGGTTGCCGTCGGCGGAGTCCCGGTCCGAGCCGCGGCGCTTGCCCGGGGCCCCGGCAGCGGAGCCGCAGCGCGGACGCCGGGGCCCGGCCAGGTGCCGGGGGTGCCACCGAGGGGGCGGCAGGACGTCGGCCGGCCCCTACCATCGGCAGGGCGAAAGAAGCCGGACTGAAAGCACGGGAGGCGTCGGGTACCCCCGCAGCGCTGCCTGTGCCGCGACCGCAGCCCCCGGGGCAGTGCCCGCGCCCACGGGCGCAGCTCCGACAGCGGGACTGCGCCTTCCCCGGGGTCTTGCCTAGGAAAGAAAAGCTCACAAACCTGGGGCAGGGCTGGAGGCCGCTCCGCTCAGCCAGGGGCCCTGGAGACTGCCTGCGAACGGCGGCTTCGGCTGGGGGAGCCGCGCGGCTCCGCTCTCTCCGCTCCGCCGGGGTACGGGAGGGCTCCGGCCAGGCGGCTCCGCTTCCCGGTCACGTTGCCATAATCTTCTCCCGCGGCTTTTAGGTCTCCCCTTCGCTCCCGCAGTGGCGGTGGTGAGGGGGCAAGCAGGGGACCGACGGGTCCTGCGGCCGCCGCCACCGGCAGCCCCCGACCCCCGACTGATGGACGGGAGCGGGGAGGGAGGAACCCGCTAAGCCCGAGCTCCGGGGACGCTGCGGGGCGGACGCTCCGGAAGGTCCCGGGCTGCCCGGCCTGGGACACCTGCCACCGCCTCCTCCTGCCCCAGCGGGGAGCGCAGCGAGGCCCCGCGGCCGGAGGATGCTCGGCGGCGGGTCCTGCCCCGCAGCCCCGCCGGCACTGGAGCGGCGGCGGGAGGAGGAGTGGAGGAGCCCGCGCCTCGGCGGTCCGCCTCCCGCCCCGGCCCCCTCCTCTCCCGCGCCCCGCTCCCGCCGCCCGGCACACCAGCGTGACTGACACGGCCTGGGGTGGAGTTTGCTCCGCTATGGGGGGCCGGGGGGAAGGCGGGGGGGCCGGCGGGAGAGGGGCGCTCTCCAGGGCAGGGGGCTCGGCGCCCGCCCTCCTGTCTCCCCTCCCGCCGTGCGGGAACCACCTGCGGGCCGGCAGGACCCGCACCCGGGCGGGCGGAGACTTGCTCCGGTGCCTTCAAACAGAGCTGCGGGCTGGGTGAACGCAACCCGCTCCGGCCGTAGCTCCCCCGGTATGGAAAAGCGCCCCACGCGCGGTTTTCTTCAAGAGAGGACTCTGCACCGAGATGGCTCTTTAATGGGCTTTTCACAGGCAGGGTGCCCTCCAGAGCAGACCCGATGGAGTTAGCGTCCACTGGGATTTGTCAGACACCCTCTGCTGATACCCTCTGGTCTGATTTATTGTGTTAGAAGGTTTCAAGGTCACATTGAGATTCTGGTGGAACTAAATTAAACCCATGACTCATGACATTATATGCTTGGTCAAACATTCTTTTTCTGTCTTGTTGTAGACCCTGTAACTAATAAGAGGAGATCAGTGAACCCTTGACAAATGATCTGAGAAAAAGGGTGAGATATGAAAAGACATCATGTGGAGAAACAAATTACAACCTATTTCCCCTAGTTTGGGATCAGGGTGTTTGGGGAGCGCTGCTGGGAGGTCATACACCTCCCCGGCTTGGTAGATATTTTCAGAAGGCTGAAAATTGAGCAGAATTTTCATTTCTTCCATTGTAACTCTGCTGGACAAAATACTGAAAATACAGTGTATGGTGAAACCTTATACTAGCATGAAGAAAGAAAATTTGACCTTATAACTCTTAATATTAAAAAACGAAAAGAGAAAGAAACTGCATTCTGGAGCTAAGCATTTTGAAAACACTGCTCCGTGCCTACTTGTGTGTCACTCTGCCACTCTTCGCCCTGCTATGCATGGGCAGTAATCCATGTTCCTAAGGAAAAATCATCACTTAAAGCTCTTAGTCCTGAATGTGGTGGCTATTGCCACAGGCTGATAGTTTTGGAAGAGCCACTGTATGAAATAGGGATGGGCGAATGGAAAAACAAATGGTAACTCTGAATCAGAAATATGATAGCAATTTGCACTTGAAGGCAGAGAATCTGAGCTGTGCAAGCTCTGGTCCTGCAGAGGTATATCCATGCTTATGGAGAGAAGAGTTAAGCATGTACACGCATGCTTCTAAATTCTGGGGCCGCAGTAATGTTGTTCCTTTAGATGTTGTGCTGGGTTAGATTGTGCAGGCTCAGCCTGTGAGATGAATTGCATATGAATAACATATGCATTCAGATCTACAACTGAACTGACCCTCTTGCATTCTGCAAAGAGCTAGACCCAAACACAGTTAGAGTCTTCCCACTGAGATTGACATAGGGTGGAGGGACTTCCCTAGGAGCTGCCTTTGGCTATCTGGGAGCCCACTGGGTGTGGGAGTCATAGTAAATCTTATCCTAGTACCACTTCACCGGTGCCACTGATCTTGTCTCAGAAACTGAGTTCAGACACCACAAGGAAATGTAGAAGTGAAGGGTGTAACACCGAAGGTAAATGAAGTCAAATGAAATTAAGATCATATTGCGAAAGGAGTTTGTTACTGGAACAGTCTAGCAAGATGCGGTAGATTGTATACATCCCTTGATAGCTCTAAATTTAAACTAGATTGCATCATCAGGGATGTTTCTTGGATTTACTGCAGCAATTACAAGTGAAGCTCTGCACTTTTGTCCTGCTGTCCTTACAAGAGGCTGAAGTTGTGCTGGTGACTCCGCATGTGGTAGGTTTTCTTCCAAATCAAAAATCAATCCATTCCCTACAGTGTTAGAGCTAAATTGATACGGCATCAGATTTCAGAGGAGTTAATAAGATATTAAAATGCCCTTAGTAACATCATTAAAATGACATTTCTTTATAGAAAAGGGGCATTGCATGGGCTGTCCAAATTCCAGTAGAATGTTTTGATTTTCTGAATTCCTGTGTTACTACAGTTAGATGAAGGCTGGGTTCTCCATGCTGGGTCTCTAATCTGCGAGGTTTTTGTTCTGTTGTTGATGTCATTGATTAGAAGCTGTATTCTCTTTATGGATTACAGTGGCCAAAGTGAACATACGTATGGTGTCATTTTCAGAAGACGTTAAGCATCCTGGGCCGGGGAAATGTGAACATATGTTTCCTTCAGTGTTACTCAAAACCAAATTTGTAATTCTGTCTAGAAAAGAAAAGAGTTTGCAAATCTTTGTGAGTAGGAATCCACAGGTCCTTGTAGGCAGGCTTGGTAGTTTGGTTTTATAGCATCTGTATCACTTTGGTAGGTGCAGCTTTGGGCCTGGGCAGAGCTCAGTTTTACTGTGTAGACATCCTCCAGAACAACTTACCCAACACAGCTACCCACCTCTGCCAAACTTCCTCTAGACAGCATTGATCACATGTATTTCCTTCCTTCTCTGTGCTGATACAAAGTCCAGTGTGTGTAGATAAAGACAACAGTAATCATTGCAGTACTCTTTACGCATAGTCAGTGTAGTAGTAATGAGAAATGAAATATTTTCTATAGAATCTGTGACCTGAATTCTTTTGCAGAGAGATTCTTTGAAAAGAAATTCCTTATTTGGCCTGAAGAGTGCCTTGGGAAGTTTGCTATAGATGCCAGCACTTTCCACTGCATTCTGTAAGACGGTTTCAGAAGATGATGGTGTCTGACGGTCTCTGGAGATACTAATTCAGGTGTAAGACCTTTGCTGGACATAAAGATATACAAAATGGAGCCCTTTTCCCACTCTCTGGCAGATTTAGATTGTAGAGAATTGGCTGAAAGCCTTTCTCTCAGGTGAGGGTTTGGGACTCACTGAATGGGCAACGTGGTGGAAACCCAGACTTCCAAGGGCAGGATGCCCTAGTCTTACTCCTAGTCCTGATCCTGCTGCTCAGGCTGTGCTGTTCATCAGTTGCTGGGATATCCCTGAGGGCTTTTGAGTGATGACACAGTTTAAAATTGTCAGAGTCTGCTTCTTTCTTGCTTATGTACAAAGGCTGCCTCTGTTTCTTGTCATACATCTTCACATCTTGTCTACATACGTGCATAGTGTTGCAGCAAGTGTTACGGCTGTTAGGTCAAAGGATAATGTGACACATGCTGGACATTGTGCATGAATGAAATGTTCACAGGTGGCCTCTTGGTGAGTGACCCTTGCTGAGCTTGCAGGGTTTGCCAGTGCCTGTGGATCCCGGTAGTGCTGCACCCATGCCCGAGCTGTTCCTCTTCTCCCAGCTCTGCCTAAGTATCACTGAGGAGTAAGTACAATTAAAAGTTAGTACTCTTTGTGTCTTACCACAGCCCATTATGCTTTGCCTTGTCTCGCAGCTAATACAGCCCCATGTTAGGGAGTCTGTCTTATTCCCCTTAGACCACAGCACTGATATGACTTAGCAAACACCTTGCTCTGTGCTTTTGCTCAGCAGTGGGCTGTTACTGCAATTTGTGAAGTTCAGGGCTGCTGCACACGTGTGACACAGAGAGCTCCAGAGAAGCATCAAATACGTAGTTGTTACCCTTCACGCTGCCAAGCAGAACTCACTGCTTGAATATGCTCTGTGTCCTGGTGTCTGGAGAGGAAAGAATTGCTCCTGATAGTGGGCATTAGAGATTCAAGGATGCTCTAAGTTTTTAAGAGCACAGAGATTTAGCCATGTAATACTCATTAAAGATAATGGAAGTTAAGCAGCTAATAAACTGTAACACTGACAGTAGAAGTCTATCTCCTTGTGCTGTGCCTCACAGTGACTGAGCAGTATGTAGGTATCCTGCTATTATTTCTCAGTTCTTGTGAGGGAAAAAAAAACAGGATAGAAGATTCGTGCCAATGCTAACATGTTTATGCACCATGTGGAGTTTTCTTAATTGGAACAGACATTGAGCTCTGAGAGATGTTAGACACATGACACAACTTCCATTTACCCCCCTGTCTTTTTTTTTTTCTTTGCTTTCAAGAAAAAGTTATTATCTATGGTCAAATTTTCACTTCTGAAAAAGTATGAAAGGAAGTTCTTAAACTAATGAATTCCTTTGTTTTTTGCATTCCTATAAATTCAGTGGAGCCCTTTGGAAAATGTATCTTAAGATGCTAAAAATTATTCCCAGGATTTTATAAAAATCTCTAAATTACTTTTTGTGGTTTGGATCAGCCCTCCAACTGTCATACTGGGAATACAATCTGGATGTTCATCAAGCACTCTTCACATATACTGTTAAACAAAAAGGGCTTCAGATGTGCATGATTTTGTGATTATGGCATGGGATGGTCATGAGCATTCTCCACCCTCCTGTTCATTCTGTAGCACTGACTTCATCCGCAGTGGGGTTTCAGTCCTCTAGCACTAGAAATTAATTTACTTATTGAGCAGTGAGACAGATGGATGTAGTGAATCTGAGATTTCAATCCAGTTTGCTAAACAACAAAACCAACATTACGTAAAATGTCAAATTGCAGCCCAACTCCTCGTTACCTTGATGCAGACATATTCAGCTGAGACTGAAGAGTAGCTGAAAATCTTTCATTGTTCCATCAAAAAATGCAAATAAAGTATATGTCACTAAGTTTCACTTCCAAATACACAGGTGAGAAGAGAATCGCAAGAGCTGCCAATAGCAAACATGAAAATGCAGGAGAAGGGTATCACACAATTTTTCATTCCGTCCTAGAGCAAATGACGCTTTGCTAGGTGGGGTGTCGAGAATACCAATGTATAGGTATAGAATAGATATACATGCACTCAGAGGTGAGGCCCTCCTGAATTTTGCATTGATTTCAAAGTGCTCATCTGCAGCTGTTTCTAATCTAATCCAATCCAATCCAATCCAATCCAATCCAATCCAATCCAATCCAGATATTTATAAGATACCTAACACCACCACAGTGTGTGTGCAGCTGTAATTATGATCCTACAATTCTCTCATACCTGTAATGTCAAAGAAAGTCTGCAAGACAATTTGTAGGAATACAAATATTTGTATATTCATGAGCTGCATGAGCTTCACCATGGTGTGTCAAAACACCAGTTCTCAGTGGTTTACTGAGAGTGAAATAGTAGTGAAGTGTCATCACCAAGATATGTAGAAGCAATTATTACTCAAACTTTCAAAAAAGCCCAAGGAATCTACACAAACTACAATGAAATTGTGAAAGGTCTGAGCTTCACAACGTTCCCAGGAAGTTTTCCTGTCTGTCCTGTCTTTCCTTGTACCTTCTTATCCAGATAGTTGAATTTCCAATTCGGAAATTCTTGACCAGGTACATCTTATTGTCAATGGTGCATTGTAATCTTTGACAGAAACCACTGATTTCTAATTTATCCCCTTTGTATGTTAATCCATCTAATTTACCTTTTTTAAAAAAATAAAATTATTTAGCCATGCCAGATTTGTCTTTTTGTCTTTTTCTAGTATTAATAGCAGTAATGAATTTATTTTGCATTATTTAATCTTATATTGAAATGTAATGGGTTTTGGAGGCATAGCATCAATAAAGTAGTTGAAAATAGAGCTCTAAATCTCTAGTTGATGCCACATATTTGAGGAAACTGAAAGGGGCATTTTTTTTCTCGACATATCAAGTCCAAATCTTCAGTCCAAAATCTCATCTATAACTCTTGTGTGGACAGCATTTTGTGGGTGGGAAGCCTGCACAACATACAATTATTGCTTCTACCAAAGTGTAATACTATGTAGCGTGCAATAGCATCTCAGTGACTATTTTCAGCAAGTGAAAAGCAGCATCAAACAATCCTTATAAGTGATTATTTCAGAGTTCTGGGAGGAGCTTCACCTTCATTGTTTTTTCAGTACCACACATTCTTGAAAACAGCAGAAGGTGGTATTGCTCACATAAAAACAACAGACGGTCTTCCCTGCCATTGGAATTGTTGACTAGAATCACGCTTGGTAGAAATTTGCAGGAGTTTAAAAGAATCACAGTGATTTGCACTTGCTGAGGGTATAGCTATGCATGAGAAAAGCAGTAACAAATCTTAGATTGATCATACCATGATAAAGATCCACTTTCTAAGGCATTTCTTTACAGCTGAGATCCACCAGATAAACCCAGTCAGTCCTGTCTTCCAAGGCATGACAGAAGGAGTCAATGAGTCAAAGACTGAATGAGGCTCCGATTGCAATTCAAATATACTTTTATAAAACCGTGATTAGTGCTGCTAATCTCGCCTTGGTAAGCCAAAGACAATAACAACGAGGTTACCAAACACCTCGAGTATTATGTAATTCTTTTGCTTAGAAACTTACTGGTGTGAGAGTGCTTTTGAAACCCATTAGTAAAACTGAACTTGCCAAATGAGCCTTCTCTAGGGAGAACAAAGTCAAATGTGTGCCAGCATGGAGCCAGAGCCTGCCAGGGGCTGAGCACTTGCAAATCCCATTGCTACCAGCGAGAGCTGAGGACACAAAGTCCGTGTAACTGAGCCCAGTTGTAAAATGAACTAATAGCTGTGGACTTGTCTTTCACTTTGATAACAATATTGTGTATTTACTCATAACAGACCCTAATGCATTGACTTGCACTAAACTGTGATGCCAGTCTGCTTGACTCCGAGTGCACAATTAGGAAAAGCCACGTTGTCCTCTGTCTCGCAGCATCCGACTGACCATGAGGGGCACTCACCAGCACTGAGTTAGGCCAGATTGTGAGACCACTTGTCTCTCTTGTCTAGTTCATAAAGCCAGTCTTGAACTTTTCTTCACCAGAAGATGGTGACCCTTTCACATGAACAAAATTGTAGAGAGAGGGAAAAAATAGCCGAGCTGTGTCAAAAAGCCACAATGAATTTTCAGCAGAGGATGGGAACAGTGGAAATTTCCAAGAGGATACTGGTGAAATTAGAAATGGCTCTTTAAGAATAACTATACAGAAAAAAGTTTAAAATAAGGAAAGGGGGGGATTTCCTTTCATCATTAAAAACCTCAGTATAAAACACATGGAGAAAAACAAACAGTGAAGACACTGTTGCTAGTGGGCTGGCTTTTTAAGTATTAATGGAACCTCACAGAACAAGAGTTTCTTTTATTCTTTTTATCCCAGCTCCCTGCTTGCAAGGTTCTTGTGTGAACATGCAGCAGTTTCCAAGGCTGTGAAATTATCAGACCTGGACCAATGCCAGTACAAACCAATTTATTGGGGTCCAGCAATTAACTAAAACCTAGAAAGCTTGATTAATTGTGGCACTGCTCAGCAGGGAACATTGAGAAAAAAAAAATCAGACTAAACTCCATGCAGTGTCTCTGTTCCATATACCCATTTACACTATATGTAAAGAAAAGTTTCCTCTCTGTAAATACCCTTAGTATATTATTTTGTACCATGTACAAAGAATAATTACAATGCCATTTGAGAAAATGCTAGTTGATGGCTCTCTGGATTATCATTTCATAATAGCTCTTATCCTGTTATAATTTTTTGCTGTTGAATTAATATCTTATTGTAACCCAAACAATGGGATATATTATTTTAAAACATTGTTTTGTTAAGCTTCTCTCTGGAGGGACATCTTGAGAATCCAGCACTGCTCTGTTTCTTTATATTTCCTCAAACATTGATGTGTGCAAGAAAGGTGAGGGTTTGGTAGCTGTTCAGAATTATTATTTAGGGTAGGAAAAAAGCAAACAAAAAAGCTGAGCTAAGAACCAATTTACCAGAGCAGAATGTGTTGACTGAAACAAAATCCTGTAGTCTGAGGAGACAGACAGGAACTTATACAATTGGGATGTTTAAAAGCTGAATTAGAAATGTCTTACACATTATGAGAAGCAATTACAAGGTGTAATTAAGGTGTTAGCTGATTTCATTATGATAGTGTTAACAAATAGTGTCCACATTGGTTGTTTTATTGTAGGGCTTGTCATAAAACCCTATGCATAAAACAGAATTTTAAAATCTCATTTCTAGTTGCCTTAGTGGTACATCATTAATCACTTTTAGTATAGATTACTGAGAAGAAAGTAAATATTCCAACTCAGTGTAATGCACTGCTGCAGTGCGTTGTAATGGGTAGTACAAAACACTGGACCTAGCAATTCATCTTAGTTTCTCTTGCATCAAAATAATTCAATGGCTAGTAATAGAAAAAAAGCTGTCTGAGGATCAAAAAGTAGTGGTAAAAGAATAGTCACCCCTGCCCAATGAAAAGGAAAAGAAAGATGCATGCAAATGTTTTTACCTTTTCAACATCATTTTGTATCCTAATCTGCATCCAACTGTGACACTGTCACATTCTCAGATTTAAGGAGTGCAATCCGCAGACAGTGCTAAATCACATTAGGCAGTGGTGATAATAGAGCCCGTGCATGCATAACATCCAGGCAAGACATCTAGCTGGGGCTGTAGGGTGATTTGGGACATTCAATGAGGTAGGAAGGGCTGTCTCCTCCAATTTCACTGTATTTATTGAGGATTTAATGTATTTTTTTAAAAGATATTTGCAGTGGAAATCGGTTTGTCGGAGGTCATCTAATTGAATCTACAGCCCTGGCAACCCTTCACAAAGGCTGCCAGAAATGACCGAGTTGCTAATGTTTAACTGTGAATACCCAGCAGGGGTCCTCCACAGGGCTGAATACAGTCAATTATGTTATTTTTCTAAATATTAGTGACTCAGCTGTCTCTGCTTGTGAAGAGTTGCCAGGGTCACAGATACAATCAGACAGATCCTCCCCCCCTTCACTTCTAAGAGATGGGGAGAATCTTTTAAATATCACATTGAATAATCCTGAAGTAGAGGGAAGGGTTCTTGCAAGGCTGTGCTTCTCCTCCAGAGCAGTTGCATACAGTCTTGTGGGTTTGTGGGCTTCCAGTGGGCCAGGCAGGGCAATGTGTAACTGCTTGGGGGGAGCACTGTCATGCATAAGCAGCCTCACTGAGGTCTGTGAAATAAATACAAATTTCACAGTTTAGCTCAATAGGCACGAGGGCTGAGATCTGACAAAAGACATAGGTGCCAACAGCTTGTGTCTCCCCTTTAATACTTTTTTGTTCTTTCTGTCTTCTCCTCTGCCCCCCCCCCCCCCGCCACTCATCATGCTCCAAATATCTCTCTGGAAGGAATGTTTGTTTTTACATACCATAACAACTCAGTTTTCCATTTTCCTCTGTAGATTTGTCAGTGAGGAATACAGAGCGGTGGCTAAGGAGAGCTCAGCAGAAGCAGATTCTGAGCAACATCCACTGTCCAGAGTGCTCTTCAGCTGAGGCTTGCAGGTGCCCCAGCAGCCCCGCTCCTTTGCGCCTCTACACAGAGCTCTGCAAGTAGTTTAGTTTTTGATTGCAACTTCCTTAATTTTTGCCACAAAGGCTCTTCTCCAAAGCCCAGCCTTCTCCAGCAACAGCATCCCTATCCCTATGGTCCACAGCCCAGCTCTTCTTATCTGATCAACAGCTTTTGGCAGAAGGGAGAAATCCTTCTAGAGCATTTGAGTGCCAGTGCATTGTTTTGGCCCAAGTTTGAGGTAGTGCTTTGGAGTTGGCAAAGTTTCCTAATTTACTGCTGTTAAATTTTATCCAACTTTAGGAATATTATGTGCATGTGGCCAATCTCCAGCTATTCTGAATCCATTGCAAATACTTTGCCAGCATGTATCCAAGTATAATCCAATTTTGATGTTTTTAATGCTGATACAATTTCCCTAGAAGTACCTTCAGGCACGGCATCTGAACTGCAGTGGACAGGAGTTCAGCAACCAGCTGTCTGGAGCCCAACTCCTAGGAGGTGAGACCTTTATTCCTTTGGGTCTCTGTCTCTCCTAGAGTTGGAAAGCCCAGACTGGGTCTCTAGTGACCACTGATGTTGCATCTCTGACTTATTGAACATATACAGTATTTTGTTTGTGAGTGAGGATCTCGACATTTCCTTGGAATGAGCAGAGAATCAAGAGTCATGAAATGTCTTGCTATTTGACATCAGTACACTTCAGATCAGGGTACCAGTGTTCCAGGTATGTTACACATACAGTAGCTAGATAAAACTGCAGTGAAAGCAGAACTGAAGTTTCAAATGCTTCAGTACTGCAGAGAACTTGACTTTGAAGAACTAGACATTATCGAAAGGGTGCCTTTGTAGCTTGTTCTTGCTATAAAAACAGGGAGGAAACCAAGCCACCTTCTGTTAAAGCTGGAGTTTCCCCTGGCTGGAGCTCCCCTAGGGAGAAAGAAAATAACCCAGCAAGGGAGAGGAGGCTCGCTGTGTTTAGACAGCCTGTCCTCTTCTGATCTGCGTGTGCCTCTCAGGAGGAGGAATTCCCTAGGAAGGTTTTGATGTCTGGCTAATTACCAAGGCCAATGTCTCCCTCCTGTAGGAGGATATGGTTTGGGGCAGCAGCTGTGGTACTCATTGAGGAGATGGTTTCCTCAATGTTTTCATTTTTTAATTCTTTGCCTTCTCCCCAGATTTTTGTCATGATGGGCAAAGACATAGTGTAACACTCTGTCCTCAGGCAGTACATGAGGACTCCATTGTGGAAAACTGGAATCTGGATGTTACTCATGTTGCAAAGTTACGTGTGGCCTATTTTGGTTGCAGAACCGATCAAGTCAACAGCATCCTATCTTGCACTCCAGCTCATCCAAGTATTCATCAGTGAGAACTGACATAAATGATGATGTCCATTGCTATAAGCAGCTGACAAACACACCAAAGAGAGAAAGGAAGATGCTTCTGTTTCAGCAAATGCACCTTATTTTTCTGTTGACACTGGCACCCGTTATTGTTCACAAGACTTCCTGGTTTTCTGTTCATTATTCTGTAACATTCAATAACTTAAACTGTTAGCAGAATTATATCAATAACAAAAGTGATTTATCAGTCCATGTGTTCATCTTGCTTTGTGAGGGGAGAATTCCCCACTGATTCTGTCACCAAAGAGCGCCACCCTCTTCTGTGCATTCAGAAATACAAATATTATACCAGCGACTGATCATGAGAAGTTTGGCAGGCCAAATTCATGGCTAGTGGAAGCGGGCAGGAAAATTTAACTTCAGTTTACTTGAACTCATTAACGTCAACAATTGATTGCTTTTTGGTTCTTCTGTGCCACAGTTTTTGACTAGCTGACAGAACTGGTTTAAGGAATGTTTAATGGTATCTGATTGCATGATTTAAGTACAAGAAAATTACCATCTGGCAGTACAGTGAGAGCAAAATTACTACTGTTGTAGCATCCTTAAAAATCCTTTCCATTTGAATCCAGCCACATTATGAAGAGGGAGAAGGGAGCAGGAGTTCCAGCAGCTCAGTGTTACATGTTGCACTGCCAAAACGTACGTGCCCCATCTGATGACGGGGGGCTCTGCTGACAAGAGCGGGTATCATACCTTAGCTCATCTGGTGATTTCATGGCTGGCACTGCTATTATACTGCACTGTCTTATCTGAAGGAACTTTAAAACTTGTGTACATTTCAGGTTATCTTCTTTAGAAATGGAGAAACTGAGACACAGTAAGAGGAAATGCTTTGTGTGGAGGTACCCATCAGGCTCAGAGTAGAATCACAATAGACCCTGTCTCCTGAGTTTCAGCTTGGTGTACTACCAGCTGAGTGATATTTCTACTCAATAAACATGCTTTTTCATGTATTTATGCATTCCTTCAGGTATTTCAGGTCTCAGGAGGATCCAAATCTCCCTCTTTCTCAGTTGAGAAATGGGAGAACCACATATGAGGTCACAGCCTTATTTATTCTTCTACCATGATCCTTTAAAAGAGAAAGGAGAAGCTGATATTAAAAAAAAACAACACCCAAACAAAAACCCCCAAAAGCTGGGTAAAAGTTTTAAAAAGAGCCAATCCTCTGTTTGCTTTTCCTTTTACAGGCCACCTTCCAAATTTACACAAGGCTAACTGTATTACAAGGAATGGATTAACACAGAAAGGTTCTCTAAAGCAGACTTGTTGGAGTTATCTTTGATATTAAAAGCAGAGTGTTTGTTTTCTTTAATATGGAGGGCAGCACCAATAAAAACACCAGTGAAAGAGGCCAGTATTACTAGATCACATGTCTGCTTTTATCTCACAGTGGAGTTATAGTAGAATGATTTTTGCTTGGAAACTTTAAAGCTGGACTGCATCCTTTCATGCTGAAATCATATCTCCTGCAAGGATTATTGGAGGATATAATGTTTCCTTCAGCTTCTTATTTTCTCCACTCCTGAACTTGGACTCCTGACCTCAACTTTTCTCTGGTTATGACCGAGCATTGGCCTTCAATTGAATAGCTGAGCTTTTTACAATCAGATCAGCTCCTGCTCTTGTAATTTCAGACTCATTTTGTGACATTGATATTGTAGATCTTAATTAAAAGTCAAACATTTTATATCTTGGGTAATGACCATACAGGAACTGCCAGGTTTTGCTCCCATGTGCGTAACCATCCAAAACATTCAATATGTGTGACTGAAGTCAGAGGAGTTGTGCACAGTTTGTATGCGGGCCCCCTTTTCCTCTTTGTGTCCCTTCTGCAGCACAGTTCTGCACCTGTGATTTGCTCTGTGCGGTCACAAAGACTAGTCCATGAATGGCAGGTAATTCAGGCTTCATGTTAGCTGAGTCTGGAGCCTCTCATTAGTTGAAACAGCTAATCAGGCAGAAATCTGTGGGGCTCTGCAGTTAATTACAGGGCAGGGTTAGATGGTGGGTAGTAAAAATATCTGTTGCTTGGCTATGCCACTGTCTCTTGCTAGCACCAGTGGGGGCTAATTGCACTGGATTATCTGTGTAGATAAGGTTAGATGTACTATTCAGCAGAGTACTGAATCTGGACAGCCTTCTGTTCACGGGACTCATGATTTTTTTTTTGACTTTTAAATTGTTCTTTATTAATTGGATGTGACATGCCTTGTGCTTTCTCTCGCTGAAGAGATGCCAGGGAGACTGGATTTTGGTTGTGCAGCTACAGTAGCTTGATTGTAGTGTATCAAGCTACAGTAGCTTGATTGTACAGCTACTGATCTTCTAGTCAACAAATTTGAATGTCTTTGAATGTTTGAGACACCAAACAAGATGTTGGAATATGGTCTTGAAATCGTACAGCACTGGGCTTGATACAGTTATATGTTATCACTGTACCAACTATTTCATGGACATTTCTTAGTTGCATGAGTGTGAAAGTAAGGATAACCAGGTACCTCTGCTATATCGTCCTATAAAAGCTTTGCCTTTTGTAAATAAGCCACGGCCTTATAGTATATGAATGACTTTCTAGTGAGAGTAGGACTTTCGGAGTATTTTTCAGAAACACAGATTGAGAGAAGGTTACTTAGTGGAGTCTTTCAAGTTGATTAAGCTATTTTCCAGAACATAAAATATGCCTGAAGAAAGGGGACCGCTAATGAAGTTTTGCCTCTGAATACAGCAGACGTTATCTTCACTCTGAGTGAAGTCAATGGCAGAAGTGTCTCTGGTATAAATGGAAACAGAATCAGTACCTATCAAAGAGCATCAGGTTGCAGATTTACCAATATTTGAATTGCCAACACAGATGAGGACAGTTTATGAGGTTTTCACAGATACAAATTATGTATTTTGAAAAAAACTAATATGCAAAAAGTGATGTGTTTTGCAAAGCCGTTTATGCCTTTTGATTGAAACTTGACTGTCAACCAATTATTTTAGACTGGCCATCCTCTTAGGCTTACAAGTTCCTAGGAGGAATTACCTTCACTAATACGCTTGTTCGATTATTAGTGTAGCCTGCTGGTGGTAGTGAAAGTACAATAAATGTAATTCACTGTGTCATGAAGAAGTAACTTATTAAACAAACATAACATAGAATATAAAACACTTCAAGCACTAAAAGGAGGCATTAACCATTGCTAATTAAGATTGAACTTGCAGAGCTGTCATTCTTATTAGTAGAAGTGTAGGAAACACTGCCCCTTAGTGCTGGCGAGGAAGTATTGCTTAGGAACTAGTGGCACAATTATTTGTTCCTCTTACTGTGTACTTTGTTGCTAGCAATTAATAGCAGCACAGAGCGTGCAAAGCCTTGAGTTGTGTCCTGCCATTGTACAATAACTAATGGAGTCTGAAAAAAGCAAGCCAGCAGTAGTCCAGAGGTGGTTTATTTTCAGAACATGCTGAAAGGTACAGAACTTGATCCCAACATCACTTGTACCCCAGTGAATTCCTCACTTTTACGCCAGTGCTGCTGAACTCACAGTCTGACATCCCCATGCTATAAGAAAATAATTAACACCTTCAGTTCCCATTGCAGCTGAAAACAAGCTGGAGTGCATTTGTGCAGGTGTGTCACAGGCAGACAAAAACATACAATTTTTCCTAATGTCTTGGCCCCCAGGCTTCCTTACTGCCTTTGGGAGAAGGCATTCCTGGGTTTCAGGCACTGCTCTGGAGAAACTTGCTTCTTTTTCTCTGCGCTGCCGTGGTCTATGGATAGTCTGAGGATTCAGTCTCCAGCGCTGTGTAGTTTGCCTGCAAGAAATCATTTAAAAAATGAGTTGTCATTTTCTACTCCTCAGCCTAACAAGACTATTTACACATGTATTTGTGTGGCTTCTTTTACATCTTTTTAAAATCATTATTCTGTCAAGACACTATTTTTTGCCAGTAGTATTTTTTTGTCTCAACCCTGGTGTGTGATTGATTGTCAACAATATGAAAGGAATGGCATTCAGTGGGAATGCTGCTAGAGTCTGGCTACGTAATGATGCCTTTTTTGTACCTGCTCCTGAAGGGTCCCAAAGTCTGACACTTCCTAATTACCCTGGCATGGGCAGAGATAGCGTAAGCCAAGGACCTGGGAGACTTGCTAACAATTGTCTGGATTGTATCTGCTTGGACAGTAGGCTCTTTGGGGATTTGTCAATCCTGGATATACAGGATTCCGGTCTGTTGAGATGTATTTGGTGAAGCTGGGTTGCCTCCTAAGAATTTTTCCAGTATAGAGATGGGTCAACACGTTAGCAGGAACAGACTCAGAATGTGTAACTATAATAAACATGATTAATTTTCCTCTGACGCTCTCTAAAGATAGAAGGGAAAGGAATGGATCCTTTGAGCAGTGAATTATCTGCTACCTCACCATTGCTTTTAGCCCCATTTCCTCCACTCACAGCTTTCTTCAGTCACAGTGGCGTGTTCATGTGCAGCTCGCACTCTGAACTTTGGAATGCCTTCAGCTGAAAACTTGTCCCAAATCCTCCATTGAGGCTTTTTAGGAGAAGAGCCCAACCTGTCCGAACATTCATGTGGATGCTGGGTCTGGACCTTTCTGTTTCTTCATAGTCTTCTCCCCCTCCTGAGTACATCCTTACAAAGCTTTAGAGAGGGTCTTCCTTTGGAAATGTCTGTGGAGATCTTCTTTGGAAACTTATGAGTTACTAACCATCAATTTACTCTGCTAACTTAACAAGCAGATGTTTGGCTACAGCATTGGCCAAAGTAAAAGAAGTGGCAGTGAATAAAAGCACCATTTTTCATTAATATCAGTAGCATGATATAAAAATTGCCAAGTTTTGAGGAGAAACAGTCTTCGTCATTTTTCTCTTGTAATTACTTCAAATGCAGCAGAGCAGTTTTTTACTTCAAGTTTGTGGTTTTTAAGAGCATTCATTTCCTTTGGGAATTTGTCTCTGTTTTATTAACAGCAGATTGTTTTTTCATATTGTAGCATTTATGGGGAGAAATACATAATTTTTATACACACTGACAGTATATTATTAATAAAATACTGATAATAACAGTGAGACATCAGTTACCAAGTTCTAGAAGAAAAACTCAAACAAAAACCCAGGAAAATAGAAGAGCATGTTGAAATAGTAACCCAGACATGATCTCCAGAAGCGACCGGCTGTTGCCAACTCCCTCTTTCATTATATCATACATGATGCCCACAGCTGCTAGGTAGCCTTGTATTCAGTATGTAATGCTCTATACGTACAATAATACCTAGTCAGGACTTTGCATTATGGGCTGTGGGACTGATTGGTTATTGTATAGTTTCACTTCTCTCCCAGGAGGAGAGTAACTGAACACAGTGAGTAGTACAGCTGGTGCCTTTTTAATGGATAGTGTTGGACATGTGTATTTTGGTAGCTCCCTGAGGCCTGTGGGTATCTCTGTACTTCAACTGAGGAAATTTTTCAGGACTCAGCCTGTCAAATCTCCTGTGCTGTCTGTTCCTCAGACTTGTGCCCTCTGCTTGCACTCTGGGCATAGAGGTTTACTCAGAGAAAGATCATAGCAGGACTGTACCGTAGATCACACTGAGATGGAGGGTGTGCATGTGTTGAAGAGGAGAGGGAAGGGAGGAAGCTGAACCTGCTTGCACATTTAATGGGAAATACTTCCAAGGGTATTCCACTGGCCTAGTACAGCTTGCTGGCTAATGCGCATTTGTTTTCCCACTTCCCAGACTAGCCTGCTTTGCTGGAAGGTCTCAGAGCACACACCAACATGCCTGTGAGATGGTGGCTGATACACAGGGTGTTTATGCAGTGACTCTTTTCCTATATGTTTTGTAGGATTCCCTGATGTATGGAAACCTTTGGCTGTTTCCCATACCTGTCACCTGGCTGTACCAAAATACGAATATTTGAAACCAATAAAAGCTGGTGTGAATTCACAGTATATTAATGAGTGCTGTTCCATAGCTGCCACGTCGCTCTTCAGACACAGAGCTGAGAAAAGGCATCACTCATTGGGATGAGGCAAATCACTGTTTCTTTGCCCTTCTCTGCCTGTAAAGCTGTCAGTGGATTGCTCAGTTCAGTCTTTAAAAGAACAACTTTCTCTAATTACAAGCAGACTTGTACTGGAAGTGCTATCTAGCAGTAAGAGCAAGGCATATGTGCAGATAGGACACCTACATCTTTCCGGACGTTTTAATACTTCCTGTTAGTCAATAAGCAAATCTCTGTGCCTCTCAGTTTCCCCTGTGGAGAAATAGAATGGAGGTGTTGTAAGGCTTCATTTAAGCACCATCTGTGAGATGCTTTGAGATCCCTGGGATGGAAGAAGGGTAGTGGTGGATGTGTGTGCTGGCATATCATGGAAATCAGAAATGTATTTTGGGGTGTGAGGAGGGATTTGTAATAGTCTGTGTTAGATTGTTAATGGCAATTTGCTTTAATTACATTGTGGATTTGTTTGCATCAGCTTCATGCACAGTCTCGTTCCTTTTCTATTCATTTCAGGAATCCAACAGGGGATGGTTGATTTCCTACATTCATACACATTGGAGAAGAATTTTAAAAACTTGAAAGTATCAATAGCGCTTTAGTGGTTTCATGAAACTGTCGATTTTTTTCATTGGTTTTATGAAACTGCTAGATTACAACAGATGGATTCATTTATCTCTTTATATATATTTAGATGGCTCCCATCTCTGTGGGACTTGTGTGCCTCCCAAGTATTTTAAAATAGAAAAAAGCTGTTTCCTTCTCTGCCTTGCTTTCTATCTAGCCCATAAGAGGAATAGCTTGATTAGTTTATAGGGCTTGGATTTGTTGGGCTGGGTACTAGCATTCTCTGCATGTTTCTGTGTGAAGAAATGAAGCTGAGGAGAGAAGTTTTGCATTTACTTCTGAATGCATTGAGATCTGGGTTATTTGTATCTCTGTGAGGCAAAGTAAGTTCCATAGTGCAGAAATACTGTCTGGGAAAGATGAAACTACCACAGTCTTGTCTTACCCCTTTGTCAACGGCTGCAGTGCTTCAGCAGGAGCTGGCTATGTGTGGTGGGTTGACCCAGGCTGGATGCCAGGTGCCCACCAAAGCTGCTCTGTCACTCCCCTCCTCAGCTGGACAGGGGAGAGAAAACATAACAAAAGGTTCGTGGGTCGAGATAAGGACAGGGAGAGATCACTCACCAATTACTGTCACGGGCAAAACAGACTCGACTTGGGGAAATCAGTTTAATTTATTACCAGTCAAATCAGAGCAGGATAATGAGAAATAAAACCAAATCTTAAAAACACCTTACCCCCACCCCTCCCTTCTTCCCAGGCTTAACTTTACTCCTGATTTTCTCTACCTCCTCCTCCCCGAGAGGCACAGGAGGACGGGGAATGGGGGTTGCGGTCAGTTCATCACACATTGTTTCTGCCGCTCCTTCCTCCTCAGGGGGAGGACTCCTCACACTCTTCCCCTGCTCCAGCGTGGGGTCCCTCCCACGGCAGACAGTCCTCCACGAACTTCTCCAACGTGAGTCCCCCACGGGCTGCAGTTCTTCACGAACTGCTCCAGCGTGGGTCCCTTCCACGGGGTGCAGTCCTTCAGGAACAGACTGCTCCAGCGTGGGTCCCCCGCGGGGTCACAAGTCCTGCCAGCAAACCTGCTCCAGCCTGGGCTCTTCTCTCCACGGGGCCACAGCTCCAGCCAGGAGCCTGCTTCAGCACGGGCTTCCCACGGGGTCACAGCCTCCTTCAGGCCTTCAGCTGCTCTGGCGTGGTGTCCTCCATGGGCTGCAGGTGGAGATCTGCTCCACCGTGGACCTCCATGGGCTGCCGGGGGACAGCCTGCCTCACCATGGTCTTCCCTACGGGCTGCAGGGGAATCTCTGCTCCGGTGCCTGGAGCACCTCCTCCCCCTCCTTCTTCCCTGACCTTGGTGTCTGCAGAGTTGTTCCTCTCACATATTCTCACTCCTCTCTCCCGGCTGCTGTTGTGCAGCAGTTTTTTCCCTCTGTCTTAAATCTGTTATCCCAGAGGCGCTACCACCGTTGCTGATGGGCTCGGCCTTGGCCAGCAGCGGGTCCGTCTTGGAGCCGGCTGGCATTGGCTCCATTGGACATGGGGGAAGCTTCTGGCAGCTTCTCACAGAAGCCACCCCTGTAGCCCCCCCCCGCTACCAAAACCTTGCCACGCAAACCCAGTACACTATGGAAGAAGATTATGAAGGGCTTTGAATATCAGAAAAGACCAAAATCTGTTCTTAGTAAGAAACTAGGGTGAGCAAAGCACCAGGCTCCTCTCCATTGCTAAGCAGACATCTGCTGTATTTTACACCAGCTGCGGTTTATTTCAAAGCATAGGGAGTTGCAGTAATTAAGCTGCAAGACACAAATTCATGCATCAGTGTGTCCAGGCGTGCACTCCTTAGGATGAGGTGCAATCTTCTGGCCAGTCCCACCTGGAAGAGGGCATTTCTGCTGACATGGCTGTTCAGCCATCCACTAGCAATGCAGAGGCCGCAGACGCCCTGAGGCTGTGGGACAGATGCAGCCAGCTGACTAAGCAACTCTGTTGCTGTTGGGATGTGAAGGAAACGTTTAACACAAAACTGAGCACAGAGATGAATCTGCAAAGGCCAGAACAGCAGGTCCTAAATGTGCCACTGGACAAAATAGATGTCAGCATCATTGATCATTTCACTTTTCACACAAGAAGGGGCAGTGCCAGAATTTTACAGGGGTTAAGTTCTACCATGATGCTATGAGCAGATGGCTTCTGGGGACAAGAGAGACCTCAGTAAAGAGTGTTCCAGTCATCTCTTCTGAACATCTGCATCATCTGATGTGAGTTACTCCTGTAGTAGAGTTTAGAAGAGCCTTTTCCAACCCATCTACCACCAGCACCCACATGCCTCCAAACAATTATCAGGAGTTTCAGTTGCTGTATGTTCAGGCCTGCCCAGGCTAGCCTTAATCTTTCTGATCTGGGCAATGTGAGCATTGTAAACATGGTGGCATGTTTACATGGATCTTAACATGCTTGCCAGGGGCTGTGGAGACATTTTTAGGTTGATGCCACCAAATCGTCATTACTAGTGGCATCCCTGTAAGCTGGAATCCAGTTAGCTCACCTATGCCTGTTAAGTGCTGACTTCACGCTTTCCCCCTGCCTATGGATAGGTTGCGATCTTTTGGTCCATGTGCTCAGCTCTCTTTCACCGGCTTTTCTCTTCTTGCCTTTTCTACCACAGGTCGTGGAAGCACCCCACGTGCTGTGTGACAGGGGAGGTGGATAGGGGAATTCTCTAGGGTAGCTAAGACTTAGGGAAGGACAGGGTTTCACTGCCTCATCTCTACTCCTGTGCTTCTTGGCTGGGGGAGATGTTCTGCAAGTCTGGTTCAACATGATGACACATGCTGAATTAAGAAATTAACGTTTGCCTTAGTTAGCTGGATGTTCATTTGGTCTCTCTCTCACTCTCTGCTCCTCAGTCTAGGCATGAGGCCAGCTGCAGTATTTAGAGCTGAGCCCTCTCTGTTCTATAATGTACTGTGGAAGATGCTACACATTTATAAAGCACAAATCCCCACAGTGCCTGAGAGCCAGTTAGCTTTTAGAAACAGAGCAGCTCTGCAGCAGCATAAGGCAGAAGACTGATTTAAAACAAAAACACTGATAGCGATTTAGGTCCCTGAACAAACACCCTGACACTGCACCGTGCTGGGTGGGCAGCTGCTCCTGCCGAAGTCAGTGGACAACGCGTAACTTGCACCAGTGCTTGTCGGGTCCTTGGCAAAACTCAGAGCTCAGCTGACCATTAGCAATAGTGCCCCCGTACCACAGGATGTCACTAAGGAGCTAGTAGATACTGTTGTATTTAAGTGCATTCTATAGCTTTTCCTCTCGTGCTACCAGCCGTAATTGCCTGTCATTGAAGTAACCACTGCCAGCTCTGCCAACCTGTGCCTCCCGAAGGCTCTCCCCAGGCATGCAGGGCCACCGAGCTCACCGGACACACCCGCCCCCCCCCCCCCCGCAAGCGCTTCTTCAGGCGCCCAGCTGCCCTCCCGCACCCGAGTCACGCCGGTCCCGCTCCCGCGCACCCCCCGCACGCCCCGTCCCCGCGCGGGCGGTGCGGGCGCTGCCCTGCCAAGCCCTATGCCTGAAGGCGTGCGGGCTCCCGGCACCCGGCTCCATCAGCCGAGCGCGGGCAGATTTCCCCCTCAGTGGGGTGAAGAAAATGATTTTCTCCCTTTTTTGCCTCCAAAGCAACCTCTGCCTTTCGGAAACGGCACCGCCTCCCCATCCCGCCTGGGGGCCAAGGGACCGGGAGCGGGGCAGCCCGGGATGCCGCTGCCGCCCGGGGGCTGCGGACAGCCGGGGCCCAGGAGCGGCCGGGCTGTGGGGGCCGCGTACGCACCCCGCCGGCCCCAGGCCACCCGGCCGCCGCCTGACTGCATCCAGCCCCGGAGCATCGCGGAAGGAGGAGGGGGGCGAAAACGGGTTTCACTTCCGCCTGGTTGCAGGAACCACAAGCCCCCAGAATATATTAGAATAATAATAATAGAAAGGTTCCCCCCACACACACCCCTTTTTTGTCCCCCTTGAAAAGAGGAGGTGGCGGGAGGAGGGGGAGAAAAAATAAAAGAGGCTCCCGGCAGGCAGAGCCTCAATGTGGAGCTGGTAAGGCACTGCGACCGGCCCGCCAGCATCCCGCCGGCAGCCGCGGCCGCAGCCGGGAGGACGGGCGCACCCTCCCCAGCGCGGAAGAGGCCCGAGAGAAGGTCTGTCCTTTGCTTTTTTACCTTGCGTGCCCAGGCACAGCTCTGTCCTGGGTGGAAAGGGAAAGGCAGGTTCCTTGCAACCTGCTTCCCCAGCTTACAGCCAGCCAGCCGCAGCAACAAAGCCCGGCCAGGGGGTCCCTGTGGGGCTGCAAGTTGGGAGGGACTGGGGAGAGCCCCTGAGCTATTTGTCAGTTCCCCAGTCCTCCTTGATAGTTTCCAAATCTGTGCCTTCAAACCACCCCAAACCCTCTCTTCCTGTTCTGGGGGATCTGGTTAGTGTAAGGCTCCAAGGAGTATTGTATGGAAAACGTTCCTGCATGTGTCTGGTGGTGCTGGTTGGGCCCGGCTGCTGTGGGGAGGACCAGGGTGCCGCGCTGCTGGCTGCCTCTGGCTGGAAGGCACAGGGAGCCTGGTAGGGTGCAGGAAGGGAGGGTGCGAGGCCAAGTGGTCTGCAGGCGCCTCGTGGTGAGCCACCGGGGAGCCAGGCTGCTTGCCCTCTGGGCCAAGCTGAGTTCATTCCCATGCCAGGTGTACCTTAAGTGATTTCCCCTTCCAATATCTTAAGATCAGTTGCTTTTCACAGATTAAACATTTCCCAACTTTTGCCTTGTCGTTATTTTTAATCTGAAGGCTCAGTGGGATGGTCTTGACTGTCTTTGCATGAGTCACTTCCAGACTCCCAGGAAGAGAATAATTGGAATGGGCTCCCTTTGAAGCCAATCGCAGCCTAAAACTCCTCCTGTTGCCAGTGACGTAATCCATCTGCCTGTCTAACCATTCCTGGGTTAGGTCTGATGCCATAGTTTAAGGGAACACCATCAAGCTGGCTGAGCAGTTTAAGAGATTGATAATGGTGAACAGAATATTAGAAATGGAGATGAGCACTGTGAACTTTTGCTGAAACAAGACGGAAGGTTAAATTAGCCCCCCTCCCCTTGGATCAGGTGCAAAGCTCCCCTTTGCCCTTTTTACTGTCACTTCAGTGCAGCATTTAGGTTTTCTCTTTTGGCAAACTCTGGGCAAACTCTGTCCAACAGAGAGAGCGAGCACTGAGATCATGTAAAAACTTTGTTGCCACGAAGTCACTAACACTGAGAGAGATCTCGTCAGGGATGACTTACTGGCTGCTGGAACACATACCATCTTCTTAGCTTTTTTTTAAGAAGTAACTGCTCTAACAAACTATTGTACCCACACTTGTAAATAGTTTTCTTCACAAAGGTGAAACTTGTGGTCTGTATGTCTTCAAGTAATTCTCATTTGAGTGAGAATTGTCAGGATCATACAAAACCTCAGCTTAGGATAAGTGTATCTTAACTGAGAGAATAGATGTATTGACTGCTGTGATCTCCGGTATATGTTTTAAAAGAGAGAGAGGCTGACGAGCTGAATGGGTAGGTCTATTCCAATAGTTCTTACACTGAAGATAGCTTCTTAACTAGGGATCATAAATGTGCTGATTCTGTTTATATTTATCTTCATTTACCTTTTTAAATTTATGTTTGATGTCTAAGAGAGCTGAACACCTTGAATTCCAGGGTGCTTTGATGCCTCAAACCTGTGTACTGGTAGCTGAGCCTTGTACTTTTGGAAGTCTTGCCAGAAGCCTGCTCAATTTAGTATTACTTAGATGTATAGCAATGTATAAGGGAAGGGATTTGCTTAAGGCCACTGAAAGATTGTGGAAAAGACCCTGGCCTATCACTGCCGTGTGGCTGCACTTCCTCTTCCCATTCCTTTCCTCTTGCCCCTTTTTGGCCAGCCACAAGTGTGATAGCTAGAGTTGTTTAGGAGCTACTTGCCTCCTTAAACTTTTACAGAAACTACGGTCACAAGAGGGAAGAGAAAGTGCAAGTTGTTCAGTCTACATAGATAGACTTACAGAAATGAAAGTATGGCGCAGAAGAAGTAAGAAGCAGTGAGATAATGCAGACTGAGAGCTGTTCTGTGAAAAAAGAAAAACAACTATTCCATCTGTCATCTCGCTCATTTCCTTCCATGAAGTCTGAAGGTGTGTTGAAAACAATTTAACAGTTCATGTTCTGGAGCATGTGAATTAGGCTCCTGACTTGTATCTGAGAGAGCGAAGTGACTTATCAGTGATCCCACAGTTACAGCGTCGGCTAGCATCCAGCTGGTGTGCGAGAGTGATGGTGTGGTTAGTTGCAAAGAGTTTTAATAATGGGCTATAGAGCACAGTTATCCTTTTGCTTGTGAATGTGCAGAGAAAGGGAAATAATTTTCTTTCATTCCGCTTCCCTTTGAATAACTTCTTCTGAGGTCCCTTCTGCCTGTGATGTGACTAGAATTTGTGGTGGAGAAGGATGTAACTATCACTTCTCGGTCGGCTGGAGAGGAAAGCCCTGCTTTAACCTAGTTAGGTGGTTATGTAGATCTGCTGCTATCACATGGTTAACAACTGCAATAGCATGGTTAAGTCTAACTCAACTAGATATCTTTTATGTAAACTGAGTCTTGTGAAGGTAGTCATCACTTCAGAGTCAGTTACACTCAACTGTGAGCCTGGGGTTTATACCACATAAACATTTGCCTTAACACAGAGAAGGCTGCACAGTGGGTAGGAGTAACAGTAGTAAAATTTCAAGTTTGGATTATATTGTTCATTGCAAAGATGTCAAAATAAGTGAGAGGTGCTTTTCCTGCTAATGAAATACAGTCCTGTAGGTAAAAGTACAGCATAGTGCCGAACAGCATGGTACAGATAGACCCATCCCTCTGCCATGAGGCAGCAGTGATCCAGAGTCCATTGGGAAGCGTGAATCTTTCTGCATCTGCTTTCTGATGTAGATGTTTGAATTACAGAGATTTCATCTTGGTCTTTAAAAATTAGGATAACAACCCTGTTCCACCTCCCCCCAAACCCCTACCAGCAGTGGCAATGTTATTTGAATGGTATTGTATGGATTTCTCTTAAACTGGGTTTAGTCTACAGAAGCCAAGGAAATCTGAATATTTATCTGCATTAGCAGAATAGCATTAAATCCAAAATCCTTAGCTGCCATGAATATTTATTCGTATCTTCGCTGGCTTCAAACTGTATCTCTGGCTGATTGCCATTCCTGAAGGTTATTTTCACAGAGGTTTTGGAGTGGACGCTCACACACTGATACACCTCCAGATTTCATGTTCCCTGATATTTCTAAACAGATTGTCAGTAGTTGGCAAAACAACTACATGAAAATAGACAGTCAGTGAAGAAAGTATGGGCCCAAAAATACCTTTGGGCACCAATAGATATCACTTTAAATCATCAGATCATAACTATTCCAGTACATGTAAGTACTCCCAGTCTCTCACAGTGCTCCCTAAGATTAAGCGAGTGCTTTAAAATTGTCCTCCTAATTGAAGCCTTAGCCCTTCAGATAGAATGAGACACATTTTGAGATCCTATAGGATTCTTTCTTCTGATTTTTCTCCCGAGTAATCTTTCTTCCAGTGCATCACGTTCTAGAAGGTTTCACTATGGAACCAGTTGTCCGTAGTCACAGGGTCCTGGTCTGTTGAGCACAGCAGGATATGTGTAGTATCTCCATGAACACATTGAGACCATGGTGGATGAAGCGTTCATAGATACACTGGAGAAGGTTTCTGAGCGTAAAGCTCTCCAGTGCAGATGCTGACCATTGTGGGTATTTTGTGGGTAGTGCTATTATTCATCTTAGCTTAGCACTGGCAGTCTGCCTCCATTCTTGATCAGTGCAGAGGGTCAGCTTAAGTATTATAAACTTGTATTAATATTTACTAAGGCCCTGTGATATGGTCCCAGATATACCCAGGAAAAATCATAGAATAATTTAGGATGGAAGTGACCTGTGGAGGTTATCTAGTCCAACCTGCTGCTCAAAGCAGGACCAATTTATAGCAGGTTACTCAGGACTTGGTTCAGTTAAATTAACAATATCTCCAAAAATGGAGATCCTACAGCCTCTCTGATGCCATTTCAATGTTTGACCATCCTCATGAAAAAAATAGTATCTGATCAGAATTCCCCATGTTTCAGTTTGTGTCTGTTACCTTTTACTGTACACCTCTTGGAAGAGTCTGGCTCCACCTTTTCTATACCTTCTTGTTAGATACAGATATATACATACATATATAGATATATAGACAGAGTGAGACTAGAAGAGATGTGAAAGGGCCTTTTTATAGATGCTGCTGGTTGCAGGCAGCCTTACAGTTTTTCCTATATTCTGATTTTTTTTCTCTGACTAGACCTTGTTGAGACAGGGTTTTGGAGGCGGTGGTAGTAGTAGTGTGAGAGCATATGTAGTGTACTAAGATCTTCGTGTGGTTTGCTCAGATGTGAAGTTAAGATTGGCAGAGCTGTAGCCTTACAATGAACCTATCACAGAGTCTCCTAAATCCTGCCTTCTAATCCAGCATTATGTGACAGACTGTGGACTGTGTTACAGGACTGGATTAAGCGCTGAATTAACATGTCTCTTTCCACCTGTGGGGTTTTCTGTGAGCCTCTTGCAGTTTCAAGTACTTGAACCCCATTTGCTGGCATGGTTTTCCCCTAAGGGATTACTTCGATTTTGGAGTGGATCCATCCCGTAATATTTGTATGGTGGAAGACATTTCCTTCCCTGATACTGCACTGTCCGAGTGTGCCCCAAGCAAAGTCACAGACCAGTGTGTCAGCAGTTTCCCAAACTTCAAACCTTGGATACTATCAACTGACAGCATTTTCTGCGAGGCGGCTTGTGACCGTGAGCATCAAACACTGCAGAAGTGATATGTTTCTGTGGGAAAGGGAAAGGTATGGATCACCTGCTCTGGCCTCGCATGTCACTCGTGTCTCGTGAACAAGAGCTTTGGAACATGTGTCAGCCAAAGCAGAGTAGAGATGAAACCATGTAGAAGATAAAACCTCCTTTGTAGGTGAAATAATGGATAATGTCCTCTCCTAAATACACCGTTTGTGAGTGCTGAAGTTGAGAAGTTTAGACTTAATTTTCCCCATCCCTCCCATCTCCTGGACCACTGCTCCTTTTCTATAATGTTGTTGTTAGGTTGTATGGAGTTCGTTAATGAAATCTTTTCCAATAGGCTCAAGCAGGTTAATACACTTTGACCCATACATGATGATATATTAAAAATCAGTTAAACACTGATTGAATTTTCAGTAATAATTTCTGTTCTAGTCCTTAATGGCTAATTTATGCAGAGGTTAGCAGAGAGCAATAATCAAACAGTGTATCTTACATAATAAGACAGAAGATCAGCTGGAAAAACTGACCTGCTGTCTGGCAATTGGTGTGAACTTTTTATTTTTGTGGAAGCATAAGAACTGCCATATTAGAGTAGGTCTGAAGGTCACCTACTCTGCTGTTCTAGCCTGATATGACTCATCCTGGGTGGCCCAGGGAACAATGTAAAGACCATACCATAGGCATTTGCTGGCTAGTCCATTTCCCCACATTATAGCTAATTTTTTGCCTTCAGAGATCAGCACACAGTTTAATATGTTTTTCAGAAGTTTATCGTTATAAATTTAAGAACGCTTTCCAGCAGTAGTGATATTAAATCCTAGAATAGGCTGCTTAGGGAGGCTGCAGCATCTTCACTGCTGAAGATTTTTGGCAGTAAGAAAACAAGTATTGCTGAGGACGTAAGTATTCAAGTGGGGGACTCAGGAGCACCGTCAGCTAAACATTGCTGAGAGCTTCCATTTCCCACAGACGTGGTAACTCCTGCATGCCTGCAGGACAACCTCTCTTCCTTGCCTGTCTCCCAGCTCTTGCCATCAAAAACATCACTTTCATCCCATCTGTGCATGCATGTGCAACACAGGGCTGACGAGGCAGAGCTGAGGCTGGGGCACTGCAGCTTTTCTGCCAGATTAGGTAGACCTGAGCAGCACTGGTACAAGAAGGGTTAGCATGGAGATGTCCTGGGTGCCAACTTGCTAGGGTTCTTTGGTGGACTGTATTTTTATGTATTTCTAATCCCTTTTTGAATCTTGTTAGGTTCTTGGTCTGGATGACTGCCTGGTTGATGAGTTCTAGGTTTTAGTTATCTATGGTGTAGGCAGAAGATGTGTCTTAATTGCTTTAATCTGCCCACATCATAGTGGAAGCTACAGTTCTGTAGCCCGATGAAGCACTGATGTAAGAGTGCACTGGAGCGAGCTGGAGAAACATGGTGATATTGGCAAACAAAGAGAAGCTAAGCATGGGAGAGGTTACCATTTCCCTCTTCCAGGATACTGAGGTAGTTACACAAATACATTAAAATATGAGATAGAACAGTGGGAAAAGATATGCATAGAAAACCCAATCATAATTCCATTGAACTCAATAGGAGTTTTTGCCCTTCAGTTTTGCTCCACACCTAACCTTTAACGTATCTCATCAATCTTTCCATTGCACAAGGGCCTCATCAAAGTTTGATTAGCCCTTTTAAGGAAACCAGTTTATTGCTGAGAAACAATGAATCAAATCCTTCATCTTAAATTAAAAGTCAGGAAGAGCCCAAAACCAAACAAGGCAGTAAGATTGCTGACGTCTGGAAGAAGCCCTGGAAAGGCTGTTACTAACACAACCTTCTCTGCACATCCATACAAGCTCCTGCAGCAGGGGCTCCCAGACCAGTTTGGTCACTCTTGGGAGTACACTGTTGGCAGGACAAACTTCTCTGAGAAAGAGAATTGTAAATACAGGAAGATATCCATTGAGTGCTGAGATCACAGGACTATAATCAGCTGATTTGGATTCTGTCCCTGACTCTCCCATTGCCTTGCTGTGAGAGGCTGGATTGTTCAGTTAACCTCCCTGCACTTTGCCTGTTCCAGATAGAAAATTATTTTTATTTATCTCTTTAAGATCTTTGTAAAAAGGATGCTAAGTATCATCCTCACTCTTTGCAAAGACAGCTAGAGGCAAATAATATAAAAACTCCGTAAATGCAGCACATTTTGGCCTGACAGGTCTTCACCGTTTCACTGGAACTCCTTAATAGTTGCAAGGACTGAAATGGAATATCCTCCTCTTTCATATTCAGAAAAGCACTTCAGGCAAGTGCCTGCCCAGCCGGTTGTCTGCCACAAAGTGCACGGGGAGAGCACATGCCCACGACAGATGACATGAGGTTTCGTCACAGTGTGGGATTTCATTTCTGCCATACCACCCGCAAATCATGGCAACCGTGTGACAAATGGGACAGAAGCCTTATGCCTGTATTCTAGGTTTTTCCCATAGGGTCAAAGAAACTGTCCATTTTCATTTTCAAGTTATTGCTTATATTATTAATTAATGAAGGGGGGAGATAAAGAGGTCACTTGTTTTTGCCCTTCTTTAATTTTTGTCGGGGGAAAAATTATACCTTTAAGAACTGTTTATTTTAAGATTTTTCCTCTGCTAACAGCTAACGATGTTTACCACTGATCTCCTCAGCTGTGGCTGGAGTATCTTTGGCTCTGAGCCTGCACAGGAAGAATAAGGGAATAATAAGCTGAAGGGCTGTTTTTAGGGGATTTTTGCCTATTGTTTGTTTTCTTCATGATGTGTTTGGTGCTTGTTTCCATGAGAAAACTCTAGGTAACCACAGAACTGAGGAAATTCTAGTATCTTGGGAACTGAGGAGTGAAAGATGAGAAATCTGAGGGAGAGGAGATTTGCAGGCAAGAAACTGTTTATGTTTTTACAGAACATTCAGCACTTGCCTGCAGTGCTTTAGCTACAGTGTATTTTTTTTCTGTAGACCACCCCAACTTGGCTTAGCAGAATCTGAGAAGAATAAATGAGATATTAGAGATCATTTTAAAATAATACTTTTATGGACATCATCCCAACTCTATGGCTATAAAAATCCAGCACAATGCAGCGTAATATCTTTACATAATGTTTTCCTGTAATGTTTGTGTTTGTCTTCTTCCCTTCTCTCATTCTCACTCTGTGGTGAGTGTGAGAAGTCTTAGCACTGACAGGAGGGGATGACGCTTCCCCTCCAGCAAGTGTTACCACCTCTCTGCATCTGCTCGCCTTCTGGAACCACTTACAAGGAGACACCTGCAACAGTGGAAAGTTCTTTCCCCAAAGGTAGTGTCAAGAGACGCTGCTAGATTTACATTTTCTCTCTGTTAAACAATGCTGAGTATTGAGCAGTGGGTCTTTTCAGAGGGCTATGTTCCAGTGGCAAGGTTGCAGATTCTCATTTGGTATAATTTTTAGAACTTCCATCCCCAGAAGTATCTGATTGCAAGGAAGTTGAGTGAAAATTGAAATTCTTGAAGCTCAACAGTTCTGAAAAATAAGCTCTAGGCAACTCTGCTTGAGGTTACATAGGGAACCAGCTTTCAGTCCCTGTCCCTGGTGTTTTTTCATATTTCATCTGTCAATCACAAAATCCTCAGCCTTCTTCTGAACTCCTCATCCAAGAAAGGACACTCGTAATTCAGTGGAGTCCAGTGATCTTGCGACCCAGAACATTCTCCAGTTTATTCAAAAGCTTTCCCCAATTCCAAAATGTTTCTGGAGAACTTGTCATTTTCAAGCAGTTCATTTAGAAGGAAATGTGCTGAGCAAGATACAGAAGTGGTTATTTGCTTTCACTGCCTAGATATGGCTTCTTGAATTTTCCAGTCAAGCTCAAGAACTATTGGTATTTATTCAAGTAAGATGATGAGATGACTTATTTTCAGTTGGCAATTAGTACATTGGCTTTAGGGAATGAAAACTGTGTTACATGAGAAACAAGAACAGCAACATCAACAAAAGATTTTCGTCTGTTCCTTGTGCCAGTTTATGTTGTGTGTAAATCTGTAATTCTCAGCTGCCTCACCATCACCCATGTCTGGAATCTGGGGTGTGCCTGTGGTGTGGAGTGATTTGCCTTTGCTAGCTCTTTGTCAGGCTTGTTTCAGAGAACAGCTTAGGAAACTAAGGGCTTGTTTAGCCTGCCGAGATCCATTCTAGTGAATCCATGGCACTGTCATCCCTAGATTTTTGCACTTCTGACTTGGAAAGAGGTTAACCACCTACTTGAAACCCTGCAGATTTTTAATACCAGTCTTTGCTTCAGAAGTTCCCATCGTGGGGATCTCAAGGGGGATCCAAGCAGGTGAAGCCATGATTGCAATTTTCTAGAATAAGTGCAGTGATAAGGAAGAGGTACATGGGCACACGATATCTGTGTGGATTGGTTTAGCTCCTCTTTTTAATCCCTTGGGTTTGGGAGTGGAAATACCCCCCCTTTTTTTCTTCCTGTTTCTTGGATGGAGGAAAAAAAAAAGAAATGAGCTCTGCCCTTCTGTGCCTTTCTTGCAGAGAGCTTGTGAGGTAGTAGGCAATCTCTCAATTAATGCGTTTCCTGTTTTTTGATAAACTGACTTCTTCTTGTAAGTTTTTGCAGATTTGATTTGACTGATGTGTGTGATGAGTGGAGTTGAAACATTCTCTTGATAGTTAATAACCAGCCAGGAAACAAACTCGGCTTAGCATCCCTGTCCAAGGGGCAGAAAGTGTGAATTACGAAAGGACTTCAAAGTCATATTTTCAGAAATCAGAAATTAATTATTTATTAATTAATTCAGAAATTTGAATTAACTCAGCCAAGAAGACAGACATCTAAACACACAAAGCTCTGTTCATTATTAATGTTAAGATACCAATCACACATTCTGTGAAACACCTTATTTAAAGTGGAACTTACCTATGTTTACTAGAAAGGGCAAAATATCTCATGAGAGATTGCATATGATATCTTAAGTCTCAATCTGAACTTCTCTCTGGAGAGTCCAGGCCTTGGCTGCTTTTTACTTAACTCTGAGGCTGAAATTAGGAATGGGGTGAAGTTTTGCCTCTTTTGAGATCAGGACAGTCTTATTTTTGAATCCAGGTAAGAATGCGGATTTCATGCTATTTTTAAAGAATTTGAGGCACAGCTTCAGCTTTTGATTTTCTATTTGGAATTTGTTCTGGTTCTCAATGAGAGAGTCAAGTTGGATATCAATGGATATACCATTTGTGCTTACCAGCAATTACAGCTGCAATTGATTGCCCACAAAATTAGAAGCAATTTAAGAAAAAAAAAAAAGTCTAATTTTAAGAACTCTAAGTGATTTGTCCAGAAGTGTTTTAATGCACATGAACAAGGACTGTTCATTTCCTTTTGTTGTGTGTCGGAAGTTTGAATAAGGTGCTTACAGAGTGCAAGTTGTTACAAAGGAGATGGATTTCTTTATTGCTTGAATTGCTTGTGAAATACATTTTATGTAATGAAGCACTGATTGCCTAAATTAGAAAGCCAAAAAAATGCTGTTGTCTCATTTGGTAGGAGGCAGAGATTGTGTGGACAACTGAAAGCTTGCTTAAAGGCAATCTGTGACCCACTCCGTACTATTCTTATGCTAATGTGAGAATGGGTATCCTGGGCACCATCTGCTGTCCCTGAGGTCCCGGCCTTGGGCATTCAAAATTGGTTTGCTTTATTAATGCTAGGCCATCCAGAACAGCAGCGGTGCATTTGTTATAGTCTATGAAATCAGAAGTTCCAATTGTAAGCATACAGAGATAATTGTCACTTCTAATAGCTACCACTTTTTCCAGCCTCTTAGGCAAAGATGCCATCTTTCAAGCTGTAGTTACCTTCAGCAAATCCAACAAAGGCCTCTCTGGCTTCTCAGGGAGATGGGTTTTACTTCCTTGGAAGGTCATTTCATTATATACAGGATGGATTTATTGGCTGGCTTTGCATTTTAACTTTTGTAAATGCCCCCTAGAGAAACAGAGGAGTGTCTTGATATAAATCAAAATTAATAAATAGGACATACGATGTGATTATTTTTAGAGGGGCTAAAGGGATGGGGTATCAAATATCCGCAACTAGTCTCATTAAGCCAGTTGAGGTTTAAAGGACACCAGGCATCAGTTTTGCCTAAGCTTATTGGCAGAACAAATGGCTGCAATCTCAGTTGTAAGTATCTTAATAAAGTCTCCTCTAATGATGATTCTGTTTGTGCTTATTAGCTATATAGTTCTTTCGGTGTCCATGGCTCTAATTAGAAAGCACTTCCTCCTTCTGTTCAAGCATCTGAGTACTTGGATTGCTCATTATCAAGTACCTGTGAGACACAAGTCAGGATAGTTCAACTGGTAGCCAGCAAGCAGGTCCATCTGACCTGCTGCCTTGGGTCTGTGGTCTTGAAAGAGGCAGAGCACATGGAGCTCAGAAACTGTATGGCTCCTACTTCATCCTTGTCAGCAGTGCAGGGCAGCTCCGGAGCTGACACCCAGTCTCCAGCCTTCTGTAGAAAATAGCATCTTGGCTTCCATTTTACAGGTGAGTAAAGTGAGGCATGGCTAATAACTCTGCCTTGGGTCCCCAGGCCTGAATCAGCACTGCGGGCGTTCAGGCTGTGCCAGATTCAGCCCCAGACTGCTCACAGTGGGAGTATAAGGGGAGCTGAAGATGTTAGGAGTGTGGGGGAACAGTGAGGCGATAGTAAAGCAATGTGACAGGCAGTGGTCTCAGCTGATGTCAAGCTTTTTGTGGTGTCCTGGTGAAAGAGCATTTTATGGTGGAATGGGAAAGGAACGGGTTGCCCAAGGCTGTTGGGTGATCCAGTGAGAGTGTAATTTTGGGTTTGTGAATCTGACTCTCCTGATCTCTCCATTTCAACATGATGTGTGTACAGAATTTATTTACGGTGACCTCTGTGATGAAAAAAATTAGCCAATTGTCGTGGTTTAACCCCAGCCAGCAACTAAACACCACGCAGCTGCTCACTCACTCCTCCCCTCCACGGTGGGATGTCTAGGAGAATCGAAAACAAGTAAAACTCGTGGGTTGAGATAAAGACAGTTTAATAATTTAAATAAAAAATAAAATATAATAATAGTAATGAAAAGGAAGATAACAAAAAGAGAGTGAAATACAAGCCAAGAAAGACAAGTGATGCACAATGCAATTGCTCACCACCCACTGACTGATGCTCAGCCAGTCCCCGAGCAGTGATCTGTGCCTCCCGGCCAACTGCCCCCAGTTTATATACTGGACATGACATCATATGGTATGGAATATTCCTTTGGCCAGTTTGGGTCAGCTGTCCTGGCGGTGTCCCCTCCCAGCTTCTTGTGCCCCTCCAGCCTTCTTGCTGGCTGGACAGGAGAAGCTGAAAAATCCTTGACTTAGTATAAACACTACTTAGCAACAACTAAAAACATCAGTGTGTTATCCACATTATTCTCCTAGTAAATCCAAACCAAAACACTATACCAGCTACTAGGAAGAAAATTCGCTCTATCCCAGCTGAAACCAGGACACCAATGAACCAATCATCTCCAGTTACCTAAGTAAGCAACATACAGCCAACAAGGAGAACAACTTTCAGTAGCTGCTTTTGTCCCCTCCCTTGCCTCCAGAGCTTTCTCTTGTTTCTTTCAGTTACGGGTGAAGGAGACAAGCACTCCAGGGCCAGGGAAAATGAGAGTTAATTACACTGTGGAAGGGGATTGTTGCACAATGCTAGTTCTTTCCCATCCCTGTCTCAAGTGCTTGGGAGTACAATAGAGCGAACAGAGGTGTTCTTCAGTACCATCCTTTGCTTATTCTGGAAGCACTGGAAATACAAAGCTGGACCTCTTTCCCTTAAATGACGACAATGAGGAGAAGGCTTCTCTTTGGTTTCAGCATTTGTGTAAGTTGTGCCAAGGTCAAGTGAAATTCAGCAGAGGTGGATCTAATATTACATATATATTTTAGAAAAGAGAATAATATTTTAACAGCATGTGTATGCACTTCCTAAAGTTCTGGATGAATCTGTATTTCAAAAAATCTAAAAACCAGTAGTTTTTGCTTTGGTCTCCTTGCTGTAAAAACTAGAAGGAAGTCCCCGAGACATGCACAGAGGAGAAAATATTTGTATCTGGAGGACTAAGTCGAACAGTAGGATATGAAAGATTGTTCTAGAAATCACTCTAGGTAATATTCACCCTTGGATCCATCTCCCTCACTTTCTAGGATTACTTACGTGTCACTCTTGCATTTGGCACATGGAAAAGAGTCCTTTTTTAAGAAACTCTGTCTTAACGGAGTGCTGGTGTAAACAGAGGTGAAGAAAGGGGAGATGAGGCATTCTACAAAATAATGAGGGGGAAGCTGACAAGAATGTCCCCTTTGGCTCTTCTCAACCGAGGTGCTGAACTTGTACTGAGATCTGAGTACATAAGACACACTTACAGATTGCTGATTACTCTTAAATTTCTCAGCGATTGAGAACGATCAACTTCTTGTAAAGTAGGGTGCTCACTGACAGGAGATACATTGTCAGGCTGTTAGCAGGGGCTGCCACTCCTCTGTTGTATTGTCAGCTGCCCAAATTGAAGTTGTTCAGCATGTAAGTGCACCTGCTTATGAATGTGGCCCTATAGATGCATATGCAGAGCTAGTGCAAGCACTGAACTGGGTATTAGAGGTTCAAGGTCCCTCATCTGTCAGGGCAGTTTCATCTCACATCAGGGACTAGTACTTGAATCTGTCAGATCTCAGTGCAGTACAATAATCACTGGGTTTGCATGTCCTCATTGGAAAGACTCCCATTTAAATGTGGATGATGCTTCAGAATGATTCTGCTACATTAAAACACTGGAATAGGTTTGTTTTCAACTCATTGTAGAAGGCACTGAAATACTGAAACCTCAAAAAGTGCCAGGAAGCAAAATAGTTGTCTTCTTACCAGATCTCGTATGCACTGCCTTCAGCTCACACACAGCTGGGACTGAAGAGTATCTGCAGGGGGTGTTTATGTAAATGCACAGCAGAGAGGACTTAAAGAAACGCTTACTATCATCTGGGATGCAGATCTTCTTCAGTGCTTGACCAAAAAATTCTGCTCTGCCTGCACCTTGCTGATGCCTGTACACACAGATAATTACAGCTGTACATAGTGAGAAATAGTAAACCATTCAAGTTAAGTTCTGGTGTTCCTAATTTGTTCTTCTCTTGCCAGATATTATACTGACAGGGTTGACTGAACACTTTTGAAATATGTTCTTAGTTTCTTCCCTTGAAATAACATGTGCCACTCCATTGGAAGACAATTGACAGTAACAACTAGGTTCTGGTGAGTGAGGGAAATCAGAAATGACCAGAAGCAACTAGTGTTAGAAATTAAGAGCTGGTGCCTGCACATGTCAGTGCTGTGTTTCTTATGTTTTTCATTGTTGGCTGGATAGGAAAAATAGTCTTGTTAGCATGCTGGTGCTTACATGAGGCGTAGGGATATCTGTCAAAATCTATTGAGGTGCTTTGAAAAGTTGTGAAGTAACATTCCTGCAAAGGATGCAGAAGCTCTTGGAGAGACTGCAGGGGTGCTAGACAACCTTTCAAGCCTTTATCACAGCCTGGCAGTCTCCATCTTCAAGAAGGCCACACTTATACATGTACACAAACAACAGCAAGGGAAAGTTTGTGTCCAAAGAAGTTAAAAAGAAATTGTGAAGAGAGATATATTCAGAGATGGCAGGACTGCAATGGGCAAGTCTTGGTTCTTCTGTGCAAGACTCTCTAGAGTGACAGCTTTAGTTAGGGATAGTGTAATTATTTGCTTTTGGAATGCCTAATATTGTTTCCTTCAAGCTGAGTTAACTTAACTTACTGCCACAGCATATTTCACTTGTTCCCCTGTCAGCAGCTACTGGATGTCTTCTGTTCTCCTTGTTATGGGAAGGACAGTTGGGGAGGCCAGAGGACAAGGATGGCTTTCAGAGACACTGGATGCTGACAGTGGCTCAGCTTTGGTCTTGATTATCTTTGTGTCTCTGACTTGATCTAAACTGAGCCAGGTACTTGGTCCCTAGGTAGGTATTTTAAGATGCTGAGATAACAGTGTTACACAAGTATTTTGGGAAACAGACCTTCTCTCCTTCTCCCTAAACGTGGTGACATTTGCTGCTGCTTGGTGCGTTGACCCAGCTGGGAATCAAAGCCTCATGGTTAACCAGGGACGGGCACTACGAAGTTAGAACTTGTTCTTGCACCCGTTTTCAGACTTAACATACAGTTAGATACGGTGGATGGGCTCTGGAAGCTATTAATTATAACAGCAGTGGGAGTACCTCCCCCCCCTACATTGTGAAACCAGGAGAAGGCTGAGTGAAAGTGCTTCTAATAGAGCACCTGAGCTGAGCGTACCTGGCCATCTTGGGATGACTGTTGGCTGGAAAACAAGAGCTAGGTATGCTCTCCCCAGCCACCAGCTTCTCCTTTCCCAGAATTCTTGTGAGTACTCACTTTCTACCTGCAGATTAAAACATCTTTAAACCTTAAAAAACATCTTGTGGCATGATTTACATCCTTCCATTCGTGCA
Source organism: Gymnogyps californianus (assembly GCF_018139145.2). Lineage (NCBI taxonomy): Eukaryota > Metazoa > Chordata > Aves > Accipitriformes > Cathartidae > Gymnogyps > Gymnogyps californianus. The sequence continues at coordinate 20,973,528 of NC_059479.1, forward strand.
CAGTCATGGTTCTTTTCTAAGCAGAAAGAGAAAAACTTCTAGCAGAATACAGGCAAGGAAGAGAGCTGAATAAAACAGTAACAGCAAAGGAGACGGGAAGAGCAAGACTGCTGTTTTCCTCCTGCTGGTTCTGTTCATCTCTTGGTGCTGCTGGGACACCTTCTCCTTACAGACCCATACTACATGCGCTCAGCAAGAACTCTTTCTCAGCTCTGTGTGTGTACGAAGCAACTGATTTGCGAGGCCTAATTTAAACTGGTAGATCAAAACGCTTGCAGCTCTGCATACGCTTCCTCAGGAGAAAGGAATGTTTTCTCACTCCTGTCTTACTTCATATTTCACAGCTGCAGTTTGTCTTGTTTTCCCCCTGCCTAAGGCCCAGCAAGTGCTGCAATGCACAAGGGTTTAAAGGATTATTTATTTTAGGGCATTGATGCCTTCTTTGAAAAGCTATGTATGTTTAGTTTGTTTTACCAGGGACTCTTGTTAGAGCAGCATGGGGAGTTTGCAGGGAGAAAAGGGAGGCAGTAAGTATGCATAGCACTTCCAAAAATGTGTTATATAAAGATAGGCCTCTCAAATTATCTTAAGCAGGATGGATTGCGATGATCTTTGCTCCTGCCTTCATTTTTCTTTCACAGTGGCTGTACATCCCACTTTCTCCACCTTAGTATAACTCCATCTCTGCACTGATAGCTGAATGTCCTGAAGTTATCCCATACAGGTGAAAGTGGTAGGAAAATTAACTTCCATTAACTTCAGTAGGAACATGATTAGTCCTTAGCTGCATCATCTCCAGCCAAAACTGATTCTGGTTATAGTGTAGGAAGTGAAGCATCAATAAACAGCTACCAAGTCCTGATCCCTGGCCTATGGTCCTCTGCATCATTATGGCAATGGTATGTTGCTGCTCTACTTCTAAGAAAACTTCTTGGAAAAGGAGGTAGACTTATACCTTGGAAGAATAACTTGGAAACAGCCATGATGGCTCTTGAAAGCTTTCAGCCTGGTAACTTGTTGAGTGTCTCAGCCATCTTGTATTCCGGGGTGATCTAGCAGCACCGAATCTTATAGTTTGGTCAGGCTACTGCTGAGCAGTGCTGTCTTACAGATGTTGATGTGCTGCCAGCAAAAGAGTGCAAGGACATGGCTTGCCCCGTTAAATGGGAGGTGTCGCTTTTGAATCATAAGGGAGGAGATGGAAATGTGACCCTCCTGCCAGCTTGAGATCCTGAGAGGGTGGACTCTTGTTTCATGCCAAGCTTTTATTTGATTATTTCCACTAATAGGTGCGTCATCTTGCCATCCCCCTTCTTCCAGAAAAGAATTCAACAGCAGAACTCAAAGAATGTGGCAAGACTGAAATGTATAAATATATGTTAAAAACTCCCTCTCTCTATAGAATAATTAGCATCTTTTAATTCAAGGGGGAACTTGAAAGTCCATCCATAGTGTGCCACTCATCAGCCTCTCTGATGTCTGGTAGGCTTTTATCAGCTTAGGGCTAGTTTGTCCTACTGTATATGGGAGTGCTGGAGGAGTAGGTTCGTTTAGACATGCTGGTGTAATGTGATATATACAATTAATGTTTTGCTCTCTCATCTCCCACCCTCAAAATGAGTAAGATACAAAGCTAAGTCTTGCCTTAAGCCTTTCCCAAAGCTTTGGAAATGTTTGGATCAAGGCCTCCCAAAGAGTCAGACTTCAGGCTACTCAATTATCCCATCCCGAACCTGGGGAGACATTGATGGGTTTAGTAGAGCCTTGATGTCTCTCTCATGCAGTCAAAGGGCACAAAGTCTCCTGCAGTATCTCAGGCTGCATGAAGTGAGTGTGACAATTCCAACAATGTAAGAGGTTTCCTCTGAAATACATTTTGTAGAGATCTGTAAGTCCAAGCGCTAATGTGCTTGATTATTGAATGTAGGTGTCCCCTTTGTGATAATTGGGAGAGACCGGGTAACAGACTAAATCCATCCCAACAGCATCCACAAGGGGAGAAAACATTTCCAATACCTTTTTTACCTGGAAGAAACCTGTACAAGAAAACATGCTTCTAATGGAGATATGCACTGTTATTCACTTCTACGAATTATCATCAATCTGATGAGGTTGTTTATTTTTCCTAAAATCCTAGCTCCAGAAGTCAGGTGATTTATGGGAAGATTCTCTGTTTTCATTTAGAATAAAGTTTCTAGTTCTCCTTGCTGTGAAGGGAAAAAAAAGGGAAGGCTTGAATACATAGCTGCAAAAGGCAGAAACACCATAAGGCAAATAAAACATATAATATCTAAAAACATCTTGTTTTCTAAGCCAATCTCATTATTTTTTAGGATCTGAGTAATGATTTTTGAATGCCCAGGTTGGCTTTGGAGACAAGAGACCTGATTTTCACGTGCTAAGTACTTTACTCCAGCTGTCACACCTATAAAAATCACCCATTAAAATCATGCCTGGGGTCCAGTAGTCAGACATACACAGTTGGGGGCTGGAGAGAAGAAATGCAGATAGCATAGCATATACAGAGCTTTACCGTACCTGCAATATGTCATGGTAAATGTGAACTATGTTAAGCAACGTCGACTTCTCTGAGGCAGAAACAAGAAATAACAGTAGGGGCTTCTTCATGTAGTCTTTTTGGTCTTTTATAATGTAAAATATTAATGTAAAAATATTATGAGCTAGTTATGAAACCGGCATAGCTGAGATTTACATCTAAGGAACAAATTAGGTGAAAGGGAGGAGGAAGTAGAGAAAAACACATGATAGCAAAGGGAAGCCAGAAAGGATCTTTTTCTGGGGAATATCCTGAAGTAAAACTGAGGAAATTGGGAATTTTGTCTTTGTTTGAAAAAAGGGGTGTGTGGATACCAGTGCAAAGTCTTAATGGAGACAAAGCCCATCTTGCAGTGTTATTTTATTACAAATTTTGCTGTTTTGAGGTTTTCCTTAAGGCCTCAGCTCTTGGATTCAGGGGAGACTCTCAGCATCCCTTAAGGAAGTAATTTCCTATGTTCCCCATGCATGGAAGAGTAAGTGGAAATCTGAGCCAGCTGCATGTTAAAGAGGAGAAACCTTCCTCCGCCTCCAGCCCCAAGATTGCTGTTCGTTTGTGTGTATTTATTTTGAGGCCTGACTCTTGATTTTCAAGTGCTGGGGGTTAGTGATATTCCAGCTTTTATCCCAAGGTCACTGATTGAACCTTGTTGTACACTTGCTAGTGGAGTTTACCTCATTTAGCACTCTCAAGGTCAGGACGGCAGTGCTGTATCTCTGCTAGACTTTAAGGTTAACAATTTCCCTGTAAATACACTTTTTGGTCTTTTTGCAGTGAAGGTAGGCTTTTTTGAAAGTTCAGGTTCAAGGCCAGCAAATTACCAGAAATAATAGAAGCACTCAAAGCTTTGAATGTTCTATAGTTTTAAAATAACTTAAAATTTTGTCACAGAAATAAAAGGGGAGAAATTGCCTGACATAAAATTTGGGGAATCAGTATATTTTGTTTGTTTGGATTTTTTTTTACAGGTAAGTCTGGCATGAAGCATGTGAATCTGTGTTTGAGTTATTGGCAACAAATTAGTAAGTCACGTGCTCAGTCTTTACTTTGTGATACCTTTTATGTTTAAAACATGCTATAAAAGAAATGTTTTTTCCAGCAGGTCCTCTGGGCTTTGCAGGTCTTTTGATGGGGAAAGAAGATGACTTGGCTTTTGAGTGAAGACGATACAAAGTTGTGTGTGTGAATAGCAGTAAAGAAAGGAGAGTCCTTAACATGGGTGCATGATATATATTCTACCTGCTCATTTTTCCAATAAATATATATACACCAAAACCAAATGTCCTTCTGTGAACAGCGCCAAGCCAAACCTTCCTAATAGAGTGCTCTGAATAAGCTCCTTTCATTCCACAATTCTACTTGTGCTTTTCAGTGAAATAAGCTGATATTTCCACCTACGTGTTCTCCTGTTATAGGAGGCCTTTCTCTGTCTACTGGGGATCTTCCTGAATGTGGAAGGTACGCAAAATCCCTCTCCCTGCAAGTAAAACAAGAGAGTTCAGTTTTGTACAATGTAGCGGTAGCTGGCAGATGAAGCTGTGTGTCCACAGAAAGAGAAAAGTATTCTTTTTTCTGTATAAAGGGGCTTAAAGTGGGTTAATTAACACTGACCCCATTTAAAGGGATGGCTTATGTGCCTGCTTGAGAGAGGGGAAGTTAGAGTCTCACATGTGTTGGTGAAAATCTCTCTTTCAGTGTATTTGTAGCCCAGTGCTGGGCTGAACAGGCAATGAAGCCTGACAAATCAAGCAGCTGTTTGCCCCACAATAAGCCAGCTGGTTTGAAATCCAGGCTGTGTCACAGTCCCTTGCAGATTCAAAACCAGGGCATATTTGCTCCTTTAATTAGTGTTCCCCCTGGTCCTTGGAATATGGGTTTGTGACAGGGGGCTTGTTAACAGAAGATCAAGAACGATTTCCTGCTTTCCCAGCCTCTCCGAGGGAGAGAGGAGGAGGATGGCTGGGGGACCTCTCAGTGTATGGGAGGGTTGCCGTGTGGCTAAAGGCTGAGTTTCGGCGATGGAAGAGGGGATGGAGAGAAGCTGTTCCTGCTCATAGCAGACAGGGTTTGTGTCAAACCAGTACTGTGCATTTTGAGCTGAACTACAGCAATGTTTAAGCTTGAGGGAGGATTCTGGCATGGTTGCAGTTCAGAGATGCAGTTTTTAGGACTTCAAACTTTTCCTTGGGCCCATCTCTCACCAGGTGCAGGGAGGAGGCTACAAAATACGACTGTCTTGGTGGTTAGTCTGTAGTGTGAGGGTCCAGCCTGTGTGATCCCAGCAGAGATCCCACACAGATGTGCCCTCCACCAGCTCCAGGAGCGAGAGGGAAACCTCGTGTGTGACTAATGTAATGCAACTAAGGAGGCTCCTGTTAAATGACTGACTTAGCTGAACTCTGATGATTCAGTTGTCTCTTGCCCCTGCAGGTCCGAGTCTTTTCTTGACAAGGTAACAGAGTCCTCATAGCCTTGCTGATAAGCCCTGGGCACTTAAGAGCACAATGAAGGAATTTACCTGATGCTCCCAATCTCCACAGGGGATATTGCCTCTTGGTGTCCTTTATCAGTGACTTCTGCTGGTGATATAATCAGGGAGCTGCTCGTATTGAAATATTATTAGCAACACTGAGAGCTGTCAGATCGCTTTGGGTGGATTTGCTCTCTCTCTTCTGTCTTACTGTGTAGGAGAGGCAAGGCAAGCCCTGCATTTCCAGGGAAACAAAAGGTATTAAACTTCCAATAAAGCTTCTTTTTAAAATGAACAATGATAAATTAGCAAACTGCTGAGTGGGGTCATTTGTTCCATGGAAGGAAAGCATTGATCCCCCCAAGATTCACCATTTTTTTGCTCATTTCAGCAGTATAATTGGGAATGGATTAAACTGTGACTCAGTTTAACCCTTTGTTTGTAGGAATGGTGTTAGGAAAAATCCAAATGATGAGAAAATGGAAACTGGTATTTAGTGTCTCAGAAGAGTGCATTAAATTAACAACAGTTTGCTAATTTTTCATATTATTATTGCCTGCTTTTAAAGCTTGCAGAGAAGTAGAGAAGCAGGTCTGAAGAATCTCATTAGAAAACCTGATCAGTCCTTTCTTTCTCTATTTTACCTTGAGAGAGAAAGGGGAAATTCAAACTGAAAAATGGGCCATGGATAACAGCTGAAAGACCTTATTACATACAAAGCAATGGGCTGGACTATAAGAATTATCTGCCAAGAGGTGTCTTCAAGGAAAACAACACAGTAGGATTTGAAGTTGAAAAATTTTACCAGTGCTAACAGCTTTGGCAGCTCTGAAGCAAAGACAATGTGGAGGGCAGGCAGTTGTGAGGCTTTTAGGCTGTAGCATCTGCTCTTTGAGAGGATCCCCTTTTGCACAGAATCATTCTCTGTGATCAAAAAAAGTGTGGTAGGGGGGCAGGATGGGACTGTTTGTCTGCCCAGAAACTTCAGAACTTCTTGAAAGTGGCACTGAAGTAAGCAAGAGCATGGCAGATCATCTTCCTCTGTGCTGCATTAGCTGCTGAAAAGAAATTGTACATGTTGTTTAATTAATTAAGTTTCCAAGCTGTGTAATAGCATGTTTTCTGGAGAGATACTTTAACGGCACCACAAAGTGTCCTTGAACAAATTAAAAAGACATTACTTTGAAAGGTAACTGCTCTGAGCCACACAGGAACTTTTGGGAAACGCCTGGGATGTCTCAGGCGGAAAGACACATCTTTGTTATCAAGAGGATAGTTCATGCTCCTGGGCATCCACTGAGACAGGGAAAGATCTGCCATTCCCAGGAGAACCTTATAATGTGGCTTTTGGTGGGGAATTCTGCCCTCAGCCCTCCAGAGGGGAAACTGGTGAAGTTCACAAGAGTCAGCTGCTCCGAGACCTGACAGCAATCCTGCCCACACCCTCAGGGAAACCCATATATGTGCTGCCTTGTGGACCTGAACACAGCAAATCCAGTGAGATGATTCCCACTGCTGTTGGTAGCTTTGGAGTGGGCCCATAAATGCTTTGTTGCCATATTTAGGGCTTTTAGGGACAGCAAACTGGGGTGGAGACTATAAAATGTCAGTCATGCATCCCGTGGCTCCCTTCTTATCTTTCTATGTTTTCTTCCCATTTGATTTTCATTTCACTTTGTCCAGGGCCTTGTTTTCTGGCCACTTGACCTCCTGCAAACCCTCTCTGGGTAGTGGTGTGAAGGGAAGTTCCCAGACTGACTCCTCAGGGTTGTGGACTCTCTTCACTCTGGCAGCAGCAGAACTGCCAAGGCAGCCTGAACCCAAACAACTCCTCTCACACCTAGATGCTGGCCACACTAGCACAGTGTTTTGGGCCTGAATTTGGATGTTAATTTGGATCTGAATTTGCCTGTGTAGAAAAGCAGTTGGATCAGACCTTTGGTTCAAGACTCCTTGAGGATGGAAACCATAGCCCACTCCCAGAGCCAGAGGGGGTTTGGCTGAGGCACTTGGTGCTTTGGATCAGCCCAGGGGTGGGGTGTGAAGCTCCAGGAGAGGCTGGCAGTTGGTGCTGGGGCAAACTAAAGCTCATTTCTTTCTCCTTGGCCCTCTGCTGGCTTTCTGGAGGCTGTTGTCCTGTAGCAGAGGCAGGAAAAGCAGAGGTGTCTTCACCCTTAACTCCTCTTCCAGGAAAGAGGGACATGGGGAGAGGTGAGATGTATGAACAGGAGGAGCAACGAGGGAATGAGGGTTGTGTTGGGCTTGCTGCATTACAAACAAATGCTCATTGGAAACCTTGCTTTTGGTTTGCATTTCCATCTGTCCCTGTTGGATGGCTTCACTTGACAAAGCTTTTGATTTCGTACCTTCTCCTCTGTGGGTGCTGGAGGGAGGTTTCCCACGCGAGGCTGTTTTGCTTAGATGCATCTGGGACATGCCCCAACTGCCTGGCCAGCCATGCCCTGCCCCTTGGTGCTGGGGGCAAATGGGGCAGGACCGCGTGGGGGGTGAGCGTGAAAATCGAATGCGTGCCCTGATACGGCATGAATCACAGGATGTCTCCATACCGAATTTTGTTTTGCTGTGTGTTTTCCTCCTTGTGTGCTCTGCCAGGTGAATTCCCGTTCCTGGCTGTCCTTCAGCAGGCGTCGTTCTGTCCTCCTGCTGCTTCCTCGCTGATGGAGAGGCAGTCGCAGGACCTGCATCTCCTGGGGAATGCCCATTTATTGCTGAAGTGTTTAGGGTTTTAGAAATTACTTTCTGATTCTGTAGCTCACAAATTCCCCTAGTACCAACACCTCTCCCCCTCCTTTCCTGCCTGCTAAATTTTTCTGTGATGAAAGCAAGCAGCACGTGCGTTCAGAGTGCTGGTGAAAGGGAATTTCCTAACTAAAGGTGAACTGTTAGGGCATGTGTGGTCTCCCTTTAGGAAAGTGAGTATGTTTGTAATAAAATTGTTCCTGTGTAGATCAAGACTTTTTGATCTAAAAGTTCAAGCTGCTTTTTGGCTCCCATAATGGCTCCCTGGATTGTTTGAAAATCTTGACTTGCTTACAAAGTCTGGTATAACATGTATGCACAGCAGTCCAGAGCAGAACTTACTGGTTATTTAACTGTAATTCAGGGACTCAGGGGAAGACCGTTAATGCACTTGCAGTATTTTCAGTGTATGTGGGTGATCTCACTGATGGTTCTGTATGTACAGAGATGGACAGGGGTGTTTTGCAGTTTGTTAGCCCCATGGTTTTCACAAGATACAGGAAAACTGGAACCACTCTCTGGAGAGGAGTGAACTGGACAGACATTCAGCATATGATACAATGGACTGTAGTGGCAATAGCACACCAGGCACCTTTCATGGTGCATGTCAAACTGCTGTGCTTAAAAAAAGCAGAATTAAAATAATTTTTTTTATCCCCCCAAAGAGTTTTGGTAGAAAATTATGCATAATTAAAATAAAATACTTTCCTATTCTTTGATAGAGAGGTGGAAAGGAATCAAAACTCTAGTTTTATTTCAGAAACAAATAATTCCTTTTGTGTTTGATTTTTTTTTTCTTACTTTGGGTTTTCTTGAATGCTCCTTTCCACCACCCCCACCATTTTTAAACTCCTGATGCAGTTGCATGAATAAAGCTTAGGGATTTTTTAGGGATATTTTCTTTTATATTTTCCTTTCCCCACTCTTGGGGGGACGGACGACGACTTCTCTGTAAAATTTCCAAAGCAAAACCAAGGAGAAAAAGGCAATAGTGGAATTTTGCCACTCTGTAACTTTGCCAAAATCGGAGAGGCTTGGAAAGGTAGAAAATAAAAAGGGGAGACAATAAAGAGGAAGAAAATCAATCTCCTTACTCCTATTTTTGCACTTAGGAGTAGAAAAGAGAAGAAGCTTTGAAAAATTTTCATTAAAGAAATTTTAACTTCCACTCCCCTCCCTCCTCCTGTCTCCCCATGTGCTTTTCATACATTTTGTATTCAGGATGCTTTCAGGGAGGAAAGCTGGAAGACGAGAGCAGGGTGTGAGTTTCAGCAAGCTCTAATGAGAAGCACCTTGGGTGTTTCTGTCTCCTGGTAGAGCAGCTTGCTGCGCACTTTTGCGCTGGCTCCTCCTGCGTCTGGCACCGCTGAGGGGAAGCAGAGCATCCAGGCCAGTGACGCCATCGCGGAACATGCTGTTTGGATTTAATCTGTATGCTGGACCTGACTGACAAACAGTGGTTAACCAGAGCTAAAGAGAGGATTGCAGGCATAGTTGAGCTAAAGGAGAAACAATGTGAATCTAATTTGACTGGATTGCTAATCACAAGGAATATTTTTCAAACTCTTTCTGAATCATTACGGGGTGGAGGGGTGTAAAAGTTGGGTGAAGAGTTTCTATAGGAAGAAAAGTCCCTGCTGCTCAGGGCTGTTTGTTCACTATTGCAAGGAGGTGTGGGAAAGGTTCAAGATGCAACTGGATTGTTTGATGCCAAAGAGATGGTCTAAATGTTCAACTTTGCAAAAGATCAGTGCAAACGAGTTTTTGTTTCTTAATGCTGTGGTGAGACAACCACCATTTGGAGTCTGAAAGCACTCCTCCTACAAGGTCTTACTTTATTTCCTGATATGATCTACACCCCAGACTGTTAAGGATTTCCTTATAATACCGTAGGTTAGCGAGAAGAGATTCATCATCTCTTTTGGGAGTCTCCTAGGCCTTTACAAATAACAGCAGGAAAAGCACTAGTGGGAATGGGGGCTCCCTCGTGAGCTCCCTGCCCAGTGTTTTTCAATTTAGTACACTTAAGTTGTAAAAAGTAAATTTACCCTAAATAGGGAGAAGAAGAAATAGATTGATCTAGGTTCTGTCCCATCTCTTATCCACAAGATTTGCCTGACACATACTAAGCTGTGACTGGAGCAAGCGAGCAAGCTGAACAACTCTTAGGGAACTCTTATTTAAGAAGTGAGTTCTCCATTCTCTTTTTTTGTTTGTTTTTCCTGTTTCTGTAGGAAGAGTTATTTTCCTCCATTTTATTTTGTTGTGGAAATGTGGTGGAGCTATACCTTGTGACAAATCCTTAAGGATTTGAAATCTGAACTGTATTGCATCCAACAAAACCGACTTTTTTTTTTTTTTTGAAGCAGGTTTAGTTTCATGATCTGGTTGACTGTATCTGTCCAGTTGTTTTGCTGCTGTGTAATTTGGATGGTAACGGTTTTTCATCATGTGCGGTTTTGATCCATGAGAGGCTATTTCTTGTTTGATCCTACTGATTTCAGGAAAGAGAACTCATGTTGCCAGCTTCTTCTTGTAATGAAAGCTGCGGAAGCAACATCCAAATAGATTGGCTAAGCAAATTCCTTAGGCCTAGCAACAGTTTGTTTCGCTTCGTTAATTGGATGAAAATTGCTTCTGGAATTAGTTCTGCAGGGAAATGCTCATCTTTGCAGATGCAACACTTACTCTCTGATACTCTTACAATCTGGTTTTAGCAAACATTCTAGTTTTCTAGTTTCAGCAAACTTCTTTTTTTTTTTTTTTTGTCGAGGAATATAATTTGCCAGGAGATGTAAGCAAGGGGAAGGTGAAAGAAACATCAGCACAGTCCCAGCGACTGTACTGGTGTGGACATCTGTGTGCAATGTTTTGTTCTGGTGCAGATACTGAAACCACGGCCTGGGTTCAGCGTTGCTCTCATGATACCAGTTCTGCTGGCATCTGCTTTGGTTTGGGGTGATTTACTATGTGGTGCATTTGTAAGCAGGATATGCCAAAATTAGAACCATTTATCTGCCTGCCTTTTCCATCCCTCAAATATATCGCTTTCAGCTACAACAGGACCTTGATCAAAACCAGTTCTGACTTTTGTCCTTTTCTGGTAAGAAGGGTAGAAGAACAGGGTGAATCTTTGCTCCTTCCCATCCTTTATCTCTCTTTGGTTGTGGTTTTTGTGGGATGGCTTTGTTTTGCAGGTTGGAATTTGAAAGGCAGAGTTGATTTTTCAGTCCCAGAACTGGCAGGACAGTCCCCGGGAGATCTGACCTTGTGGTGGACACGGCTGCAGAAAGCTGTTCCATTGCTACATAGCTGAATTGGGTGCACAGCCAGCCCATGAGGGCGCAGGGTGTGTGGGTGATGAAGAAAGAGGTGGTGTTATTTTGTCCTTCTGAACCAAACCCAAAAAGCAGGAGCAGACAAAGCAGGGGCACATTTTGTGCCGCAGAGAGGTAAGGTGTTGCGGTAACTTGTCATCCTCTTTGGTAGTACTGCATGTGACTGCACCATGGAAGTCAGCCTTGTCGGGAACTAAATGCGTGCCTCACTAACTTACAGTATATTCAGCCTGACAGGGTTTTCCCAGTTTATTAGACTCATTTGAAGAGGAAGCTGGATGCATTTTGCTAGCACAGCATTTTGGACACCTCTGTGATCTTCAGCCACGCTCTTAAACCTTAAAGTAAATTCTCATTTAATATAGGGCTTACTTTTCCTTTCCAAAGTGAGTAAGCACAGAGCTGATGGGAGAGGACATCCAGCTATCTTGGACTCTGAGGCTGGCTTGTCATTTCCCACAGATGTAAGGGTTGCACAGCGCTCTCTTCCCTCAAGCCCCAATAGCAGCCTCTCGCTTCTCCTGACCTCCTGTGCCATAAGCAGCTTCCTGGGTGGACCTGTGAGCCACCCACCCAGTTCACCTGCGGACCTGTGAGCCACCGACCCAGCCAGTTCATCAGGGGAGAAGGCGGCCATAAACTGAGGAGGTATCTAGCAGAGCCGTGTTTTCAGTTGAGTCCCACTAGAAGGCACTCCTGCCCAGCCAGGAGTGAGCCCCAACAGCTCAAGCGAGGGGCACGAGATGGTGAGCTCCTCAGGGAAGGTTTTTTTATGGTATGTGGAAGAATAGGATAGTGGGTCAGATTTCTGCTCTTGGACACTGCTGCTGGACAGATGGTAAAATGTTCTATTTTGCTTCTTGTGCTTAGGAGAAAGGGAGATAAATAGCTGCTGCTTTGAAGGGGCATGATGGGCAGTGATGGAGAAGAGAAGGCTCCTGCACCTTTACCCAATCTAAAGTCTACACGACAGCAACAATAATTTGACCCTAAATTCTGGGAGTAAAATTTCCAAGATGGGTTATTTGGACTGCCTACTCACTGTGTCTGCAGTGGAGATTATCTAAATAGATCTATCCAGACATTTCTAGAGTTTCTGTTTCCCTGGCTATGCCATGCACGGTACTTAGCTTGGCTGTTCACAGCTGACTAAATCCTTTAAAGAATGAGTCACTCCTAAATGAGAGGTGACAATGGGTATGCAGACAGCAAGAAGTCAAGAGTGAGATAATGAATATTAGAGAAAAGCTAAACTAAACAGGGAATGAGCAGCATAAACTTGCAGCCCTTATAAATAGCACTGCACTGAAAAGATGGGTTTTATTTAGAAATGTAGTTCCCAGGAAGAACTTAGATTTCCTGACCCATAAGTTTATGTCTGTGAACTTGTCCTGCCTTGCCAGCTCTTAAAAGACAAACGGGTTGGCACAGGTTAGTATTCAGCAGGGAGATTCCCAAGGCAACATCCCCCTCCATATTGATTTAAGACGTGGCATTAGTGACTGATGAAATGATGCTCTTCCCTCTCAGTCAACCTTGCTGGACTGTGGAGCAGAAGAAAATGGATGGGATGGGGCTACTTGTCCCAGGCTCTCGGCATTACATCTTGTGTGGTGAAATCCCCTATTGGCTTATGGCTAAATAGAGCACTCCTGCTTTGTGTTCTAGCCACTGTAACAGGTAAGCAGTGGCTGTTTTTCATTATGGAGGTGACTATACTTCAGCGGAGACAGAAGTCACACTGGAGTTTGTATTACACATTGGTTTGGGGTGGACATTGGCACAAGGTTATTGCCTAAGGCAGAGACTTGCAAAGAGATGAAGGGAGTTAATTGTCCAAATCCCATTAAAATGCAATATGATTATAAAATCCCATTAAAATGCTGTATAATTATATAGCTTTATTTTATTTCAGTTATTTATATTTTGTGCAATGCACAGTGATTTTTTTGCATGCATCTGTTAGAAGCACTCAGCAAGACTAATGTCCCTCCTAGTGCTGAAAATTAACCATTTACTTTTTCTAATTTAGCAGTATAAAAAGGCAAATGTTTGACTATTTAAGAAATATGGTATCTCAAAGCTTCTTTTATCTCTACCTACATCCAAAAATCTTTGACATGACTAAAAAGACAAATTACTGCTTTTGTCTTAAAGCAAGCAAATCAGACTGTGAGGCAGTCAGGAATCTTGAAGTAAAATCAGAAAAGGACTGTATGGATGAAACTGTGGCAGATAAGTGGAAGATTATCTGGTGGAGTTGTCTTATTGGCTTCCTATGGCTTTCGCTCATAATTGAATTAAATGAATTTTAGCTGTACATGGATAACACAAGCAGAAGGGCATCTGAACGTTGTCTAGTAGCTATGGGAAAAGCAGTGAAGGAACTGGGAGAATTTTGCCCATTAATAAATAAAATGGCCTGTGGGGATTGAGTTTATTAATTTCTTCTCTGTGGAAATGTGAAGCCAGAAGCAGAAGGGTGGTGGGAGGGAAAGAGGCTACTTGAGTGTGTAAAAGCCATTGGGACCTCAACTGATAATTTGGCTAAAGGTTATCCTGGTGCATTTTTTGGATCTTTGGCGAAATGTTATTTTCAAATTGGTCCCAAACAGGACTTCACAACACTGTGAACCATCAGCATCCCAGAACAGCTTCCCTTTGGGGAGTGACTCATTGTGACACATGGTCAGGGGGACGCTAGCAGTGCAAACAATTGGAAGAGTTGGGGTTATCTTATTTTTTTTCTTTTTGGTAGTGGTATTTTTACCTCTACTTTCACTCAGTTTAGAAAAAAAGTTCTGCTGGTAGGGAAGGTGTGGAGGGGGAGGACTGAACTGATGAAAGAGCAGTAGAGAGGATGTTTGCCCCCATTACAAAAAACAGTGGTTTGTGGCATGATGATTTATTCATTTAGGAAAATATATGGTATTAAAATGAGGTAGCAGAACTCAATTTCTTCACATGTTCTGATCTCACTGACCTCAGAGCAAATGGCTTTAATTTTCTTTGCTAATAACGGTGTTTTTTCTCAGTGAATGTAAAGCTTTGGAGTTACCTGAATCATTGATACTGGCTTAGACTAAATTATGATCTGTGCTTGGGTTCTCTTCAGACATTTTTTTTAGTTTGATGTTTTTGTCAAGTGCATCCAGAGCATATGGAGAGGCTGCTGCTGGTTTTGTTTGGTTTTTTTTTAAAGCCTAGGTACAAATAAAGTTCTTCCATCCAGGTCCCCTCTATCTTCTGTCTCAGCTCCCTGCATCATCCTTCTCAGAGAGCAATGAAAGTTGTGACATCTCATTTTACCTCACTTCTCTTGGTACTGCAAAGGTCACCCCTCCAGACTGATGGCTGCATTTCCTCCTCTCTGAAGATCGCTCCACTGCCCTTCACCTTCTCCCTCCTGTCAGACACAAAGTGCTCATCTTCCTTTCCCTGATTCCTACCTGCCCACTCTCCTGAAGCTGCTTCCAGCCAACCTGCCCGACACTAGGCACTAGTTCAGCCACTCTGGAAGTCAGTGGCAGCTAGGAGGGAGTGAGGAGCCACTTCCCTCCCATTATCTCACCTGAACTAACCAGAAAGGCTGTTTAGCCTGTTGGAGGGTCTTTGACCACTGACCGTTGGACTTTGACTCTCATATGGGAGGTTGTTCCTCCAAGATCCCCAGTAAAACTTTATTTTCTTCCTTCTTATCCTGCCTCAAAACTCCATCTTCCACAGCAGCATTTATTAAAGATTATTCTTCAGCTTCTTTTGACAGTGGACAGCACTATTCCCATGTTTGACCTAAATCCTCCTCTTATTTCCTTATGCATCCTTAGCTGTACCCACATGTTACTCCTCTATATTTTATCAGCTCATTGAGGAAGGCTGCTTGTGCTCATTTGGTCCTCTGGGGTCCCGGCCTGGGAGATGGGTCTTGCAGGCCCCACTGCAATACTGATGATGATGTTTATTTTAGAGTTGGCTAACAAAGGCGGTGAACTCTTCAATTATTAAGGACACTCAGATAAATGCTGGTTCTTTCTGTGCAGCATCTCAGCTCTTTTGGAATAGGCACTTGCTTCTGTTGGATCACGCTTGCATGTTCTGCACTATTAATTTCCCCCTGCTACAATCAATCTTTTAATATTAAGAAACATTAAATATCAACCCATATTTCATATCACCTCTGTAAAATTACCGAGCAAATGTGAGCCACAGGGTAGATCTTTAAATGATATAAATAGGCCTAAGTACCCTACATCCCTTTATAATCATTTGACAATTGGGACTGGAGGACAGCTCATGGGGCTTCTCACTGATACAAAGGTGACCTGAGAAATGGAGGCAGAGGGAACTTCTTACTGTGTGGAACATGAACCACTAGTGCTGTTATCCCTTGTAGGTCTTGCTGAATCATGCAAAAAGGAAACATGGGGTACGGAAGAAGAGGTGGGTCCCCATGCAGAAGGCAAAGCATATGGCAGTTTCTATAAATTTCTATAAATTTTAGTGCCAGCTGCTTCTGCTATGTGTTCCAGTTCCTTCAGGAGAGGGGCAGCAGCACTGGGGAGAGGACAGAGAGGCTTGCATAAGACCATACCAGCCCTTTCACCCTCTTTTTTCCCTGTTTTGTACCTAAGGAATTGCACACGTGTAACACACATGTGGTGCAGTCAGGTGAGCCCACAGTGTCGCTGTACATAGAAGAGGAGTGAGTGACTGCTCTGGTTCTTTGTCACTGGGCCCCTTTGGGCATCGCAGGACTCATTCTGCACTGCACCAGTCAATCGTGATTTTGAATCCCTCAGCCACGTGTGGGAGGTGAATGTATGTGGGTTGTACTACGTACCTTTGTGGGATGGTGAATAGATGTGAGTTGTAGTTGCGTAGTACAGAGGTTTCTTGAGATGGAACTTCCCTACTATGTTGTTGGCCTTCATCCCTGTCTTTGTTTATTTTTACCTGATTGAAGCAGTCCCTCAAGCAAACCAAGAAGCCACCCACTTTTGATTCATTGATGTAGAATATTCTTTTTAACACAACCACCAATACCCGTTTTATACAAGCCTGCAGTTCATCTGCTGCACAATAACAACACAATCCCAATCTTGGCAGCATTCAAACCATCAAGTCCGTATGTCTTGAGCCAACTGCTGACATAAGGTGCTTTCCATCCCTTTCATTGCCCTTTGTAAAATGTTCTTGAACTACTTCAGAAACCTGATAAAATAAATATCCTCTGCTCTGTGCCTGGAAGGTCCTTGGAGCCAGGCTGTTTTGAACAGGAGCCAGCCATGAACACATGGGCTGATGACCCTAAGTGTGTGTGCATCCTATCTGAACTGGCCGGATACAAAAAAGATAATCTGTATGTATGCTACATATGTTGAGCTATATGTAAAGGTAGGGTAGTTCAATGCTCAGACTAATACAACGGACCTGGGCAGTGCACTGGAGAGTGGGAATGTTCTCAGAGCCTGCCCAGTCTACAGCTCCTCTCTTTATAATAAGGTTGATCCAACTTGAACAGTTCTGCTGGCCGTGGAGTGGCATTGACATAGCAGGGACCAAGATGTCTACCATGTGAACCCTTTCGTTTTCTCGCCACTTCTTCGTTACTCATCTTCAAAACTTTACTATTAGTGTTTTCATTTGGTAAGAGGCAGCCTTCTCTAAAATAGCAACCTGCGATAGTTGTTGAAAATATTTAGTTGTGCATCTCTTAATCTAGATTTGCACATTTTTCTTGGTGCTTATGTGATAGGGAATTCAAATTTTGGAATATTTGTGCTTAGACAGCAGCCAGTATTGTATCTAAGTCCTGTTTTGTCTTCCCCACATGGTAAAGAGCAAAATCCCATAGCTGTTCTGACCAGTGGTATAAGAAAGGTCCTGTCCTGCTTGGAAATGATTAGAGTGTCCTGCTGTTGTCAGCATTTGAAGAGAGCTGTTGCCAGGCTACTTGACCAGTCAATAATGAATGCTCATTAATCTATTTTCTGCTTTTTGATGACAGTTGTTTGATAGCCTGGTCAATTTTATGATTGCCATTTGTGTGATGGCCTCCTGCTGCTTTACTCTGTCTTTTTGTTTTAAGGAAGAGGAGAGCAAAAATCTGAGAGCCTCTGTTTCCCCCAGCTTTGAGGATGAGGTGGAAATGCCACAGATTTTTTTTTAATTTGCATCAGTTTTCAAGATCAAAATCTCTTGCAGTATTTTCTGTGACAACCCTGAAAGTATAAATATAGAAACCACAGACAGTTCCCTGGAGACTGAAGGCCTAATATGTGAATAATCTCACCTCCTACTTCATAACAATATCATAGGAAAAAAAGGTGTATTATGCATACCCACAGCTCTGCTTCGACAGTGTCTAGTCTGGTGTGTGAAGTGTGTATGTAAACAGTTGAAGGGTAGATCTCAAGTCACCATTGTGGGAGAGACTACACAAATAAAGTGATATAACTTTGTGCTGGCACTTGGTAAGGTTTTGAGTATGCCCCATATCCAGAAGCCAAAGCACACTGGGGCTGGGCTTATAGCTCGTGCAGTTAATGCAAGGCATGGGTCTTACCAGAGCTCAGAAGCATTAATGGTGTTTTATGTGCTGATAATCATGCAGTATACTTAAAAGCACAAGTTATATGATCAGCTAATATTTAAAATGGCACTCTAGTTCCGCTTTGTCCTCAGCAAGCATCTCTGGACCGTGAAATCATTCCGAAAGTGGAAAAATCCAGCTATATTGCCAAACTGTTAAAATAATTATGGGATTGAAGGGGATTGTTCCAGACTACAGAGGCTGAGGCTTTGGGAGTAAGGTTCTTTGATTTCTTTTGTTTGAATATATCTGTAGGATAAATTAAGGATGACATTAATCTAGGTGTGGACTTGGACCACTGGGGCAACACCAGCACACCCTGCCCTTTCACGGTTCCTGGTGGGGAGAAAAGTGATTCTAGCAAAACTTTGTACTTTTACTGTACACAGACACCTCATCAAAATGATCTGTACTGTTAAAAGCACAGTCTTGTCAGGATGACGTTTTCTCTGCTGACACAGCTGGACCAGTGAGGGAAGGACCAACCAGATACTCTGGGCTTGGAAAGTCTCAGACTAAAGCACTTGACTCTGTGTCCTGAGCTCTTTCAGTTCATACAATTGCGTCCAGCATATATATATGTATGTATGTATGTGCACATGTGTATGTGTATATACACATATGTGTATGAGCAAAATATATACATATGTGTATATATAAA
The DNA here is from genome assembly GCF_018139145.2 of Gymnogyps californianus. Taxonomy (NCBI): domain Eukaryota; kingdom Metazoa; phylum Chordata; class Aves; order Accipitriformes; family Cathartidae; genus Gymnogyps; species Gymnogyps californianus. The sequence goes on from NC_059479.1 coordinate 20,991,906, forward strand.
TGTGTATTTATATATACGTACAACAGTCAGAGCACTGTTGAGTGGAAGTTATATTCCTCTCTTACTCTGGGCAGGGTGGGGAAGGGAACAGGGGTGCTTTTGTGAGGGCAGCAAAAGAGGTGGTTGTCCCCTCGTCACTGCCCGGCATGCGACATGAGCTCTGGGTTTATCTGGCATGGAGAGAAACATCCCGCTCGGCTTGCAGGATGCAGCTGCATCCAGCCCTGGGAGAGGCCCGTTGTTGCTGTGTGGTGCCTGTTCTATGGTGGCCGGGGCATTCCCCTCTCTGGAGCGGTTCCCTCTGACATCTCCTGCTAGCACAAACCTCTCCCATGTGTGCTTAAGGTAAAGGGAAAAAAAACCCAACCAAATGCCTTTTACATTCAGTCTTAATTTTCTGGTGCTGCTTGTCCATCCAGTACAGGCAGGACTTTGTGAATGGCTTCCTGAATAGCACTGGATGTGTTGCTTTGTGTAGAAATTATATAAGAACTATTTACATCAGTGTAATGGCATTTCAGAAAGTAGCTCCTTTAGATCAATTCAAACGAGTGTTGCTGCTGAAATAAATGGATGCAAAGGTCAGACAGTGATTCATGTACGGTGCTAATCAACTTCATGTCTGCTGAACTGCAGATTACTCTAGTATTGCTTCCTCAGCGCCACACTACAACATGAAAGCTGAAGCAGAAGGTTAGTCAAACAGAACAGTAGTTTTTCATGTAAAAGCAGTAGCTGCCAAGGCCTAACTGTTGAGAAAGGATTTTTTTTTGTAGGTGGAAACCTAGAAAGGCGCACCTGGCTCCCACATTTTGGATTCTGACTAACTTGGAATGCTTTTGTGATGGAGAAGTTATCATCAGCTTTGCACAAGAAACCAAACTTGTTGGTTTCTGGGAGGAGGAAATAGGGAATTTATAAAGTCAGTGAGATGTAATACAGAGACATAGCATAAGTACTTTAGTTCTGAGTCTTAAGCTATCTGCATATGCTGAAAAACTGAGCAACCACTGAGATCAGAAGTCATGCCTGAAGAACAAATCACTCCTCTAGAGCACTTGTCATCAGCACATCTCAAAGTGCTCTATAAATGAGGCCACTTTCCTAATTTCCCTTTCACAGTTGAGGAAACAGGCAATGAGAATGACAGGGGAACAGATAGACCATGGTGGAGCCAGGACCAGAAGTTGTCCATTCTCAGATGCAGAAGGAAAGGTGTCCTTGGGGCCTCCCTGCCCTCGAGGGCCCTGCTCTGGAGCTATGGAAATGGTCCAATAAAGATGTTGGAGAAGTAGCTGTGGTGTGTACCTGTGTGCTGGCTCTGTGCAGCCCCTCGGTCGTGCAGTCCTCCAAAATTGTACCAATACATCAAAGGCTGAATGGTTTTTTGATTCCCTTAGTAGGAGCTCTTAGAATAGATTAGACTAGACTAGACTAGACTATTTCAGTTGGAAGGGACCTACAATGATCATCTAGTCCAACTGCCTGACCAATTCAGGGCTGACAAAAAGTTAAAGCATGGTATTAAGGGCATTGTCCAAATGCCTCTTAAACACCAACAGGCTTGGGGCGTCAACCACCTCTCGAGGAAGCCTGTTCCAGTGTTTGACCACCCTCTTTGTAAAGAAATGCTTCCTAATATTCAGTCTAAACCTCCCCTGGCGCAGCTTTGAACCATTCCCACACATCCTATTACTGGCTATCAGGGAGAAGAGCTCAGCACCTCCCTCTCTGCTTCCCCTCCTCAGGAAGCTGTAGAGAGCAATGAGGTCACCCCTCAGCCTCCTTTTCTCCAAACCAGACAAACCCAAAGTCCTTAGCTGCTCCTCAATAGGACATTCCTTCCAGCCCTCTTCTCCTACCATCTCTTCTGGATTGTTTCTATGGCTGGTGTTATGAAGGTGATCAAGCAGGATGGTTACAGCAGTCTTTTAGGAAACTGTGTGTCCTGGGGGCAGGCAGTGGGTTTTTCTGCAAATTATCTTCCTCATTGTGAAAATTATGCTCATGATCTTTGCACAGCCCAACTGGAGCTCCTCACAGAAATGCTCCCGAGTCTATGCTCTTCTAGGTCACCCCGTCTTATATCTGTCCCTATGATCTATAAGTGATCACTCTGTCACCTTGAGAGAGACCTCAGCTTCTTCTCACGGCTCTCTGGGATGGCCAGGATCCCTGACTGCCTTGCAGTGTAGCTGCCTTAGTGGTTAACACCCTGTGCTCTTCTGAAGGTGTTTTTCCTCATGATCCAACCCGCAGGAGGACATGCTCTTATCTCACTTTCATGCACTGGGACATGGGACTGAGGAATTGTAGAACAAGACAGGAGAGTGGATCCCGTGCAATGTTTGGCCTCCAAATTGTATAAGGAGTCCCAGAGCAGGGAACTGAACCCAGCTGCCTCGTCACCCAGCCCAGCCCAACCAAACCGTCACTCTGCACCATAAGCCTGCTTGGTTTTGCCCCCGAGACTTGAGTTATGGCCTGCCCCTCTAGTCTGGGATTTAGTGATGTAATTTCAAAAAGTTTTGATTGATGGAAAACCAGCAAGAGATTAGAAGATCCTGCAATGTGTTAGCAAATCACTCCGTTGATTTATCTGCAATGTAAATCACCCTAAATGAAATGCTCTGATTTATCCATCTTTACTTCATACTTGTAGCAGGAGGGACTGATTTAGTGATACTGAGCCCAGCCATTAATGTACCATGTTCATAAATCGTGGTGCGCATGTGCTAAACTGGGATTTATAAACCCCAGTCAGACTTTCTGATTGCACCCCATAGCTGTGATAATGGGCACCTTGAAAGTTTTGTCAGCTGCACGAAGTATCGCCAGATAGAGGACACTATTAACATGACCTTACCAGAGATTTCCTCTCTTGGAGCCTAGGGGTGCTCTGCACTTTTGAATTTGGAGATCAGGTCAATAATCTTTGCTTTCCCTTTCTCATTCACAAGTCAGCAGAAAGAACAGAAGGATGGATGCGGAGAGTCATTTCTGATGGGCACATGGGGGAGAAGGGAGGGAGCGGGGCTTTATGCAGCTGTCTGTAGTAATGGCTGGTTCTTTTATTGCCTGCTGCTTTATGTTTAGTGGAGTCACAGGAGATCAGTATGGGGAAGAGAGAGACAGGATTTAAAGTGAGAAGGCATTGCTACCGTCCTTCAATATCTGACTTCCTGAATTATTCAAGATGTGGTATTTGCCTTGTAATTCTCACAATGAGGTTAACAACTTTGTAACTGAACTAGGCAACTGTGAAGAGATTTAAGCATCCTCCCCTAGCCCCACCCCAAAAATTTACTTTCAAGTCTGTGCTGCACAGAATAAGCTTTGTGAGGTATGAAATACAGCTGCGCCTTTGCCCTGCAAAGCTGTGAACTTTCCACCTTCGTAATTTTTTATTTTACATCAGTACTGGGCTGTAAGGAGCCAGAATTGGCAAGTTTTGTGTTAGAGATGTGTAATTCATGTTTTTCCACAAGGACATCCAAGGTGCAGGAGTTTCTTGTATGTAGCAGTTGCTTTTAAATGAAATGACTTAATTCATAATTGCAGGTATGCATTGTTATGCTTTTAAAATGGAAGATGGCTTTGGCTGCTGGAACAAAATAGAATTTTAATTAGATGAGGAATTAAACCAAACTACCCCCCACTACACTCTTCCCAATGCTAGGTAATGCCAGATGAGGCTTGATTATAATTATGGTGTCATGAGTGTTAAAGCTTTCTAATGCACATAATGATGCTTTAAAAATGACCTCCTGCATACTGAGATTTATCAAGTTATTATAATTTCTGAATGGCTAGATTAATCGATCATAAACAGAGCTTCAGGAGGGTTGAGGAAACTGTCTAAATTGAATGTTCTCCTGAGACTCATTTCTGGACAGGTTGACTGAGTTTCTGTGACTTAACGACCCACTTTCTCCCTTGCCTGCGGTCTGATCCTGTGTATGTGATATACAGCAGTACGGGTAGCTGTACAAGCCACTCAGTATATGTGAATACAAATGAACTTTTCATTCCCCTCAACAGGAGCGTTCCTGCCAAAAGGATCGCTAAATATTTGCCTGGTTCTCAGACTTGGTGCTTGCTCGCCCACCAGCCAGGCAGAGCAGCCCTGTGATGGAGAAGGGTTTGCTGGGATCTCTGAAGCAGCAGGTTTCGGCAGACAGCGAGGAACTCTCCCAGGTCTCAGGGTTAGTGTCTCAAGCTTTCTGCTGCACTGTGGCTGGCTGTTCAGCTTCCAGCTTGCACAGGGCCAGAGCAAACCCAGGCAGAAATCTTGTAAAATAAAGGCTGAAGAGGTAAAAAAATTGTGATTATGAGAAAGCCTTCTGTGAACAATAAGCTGTGTCTGTCACTTAACACTGTTGCCATTTCTAACATTTGCTAGGAACATCCAGTGCTGCAGAGAAATATTAATTCTCGTTTTTTTCCTCCAAGTATCATCATCACTGCAAGTAGCACTGTTTACAGTTCTGCTTTTGTCTTTAGAACTGATAACTCTCTTGTTTAACAGCTGTAGGGAAATCTGGGACAGTCCCACTTTTACTTAGTGACACTCAGAGCATTAAATGTTGCAATGAAATCCTGGTTTTCATGAAATCAATGGCAAAATTTTTGCTGACATCGAAAGAGGCAATGTGCGTCTATGGATGCTTTCTGGTTTTTCCTGAAAAAGCCAAACTTAAGGCTAGTCTGATCTCAATCGATGTAATTTAAATTAAATAATAATTATTATACAGTGGCTCTTAGATCCCAGAGCAGATAGGATCATCATGTAAAGGGCTGGACAAGGCAGTATTGAGCAGTGGACTCTGCTTCACAGACGTTATGATCTGAAGTCACAAGTCAGGAGGGTGCTTAATGCGTGTCTGACTTCTGAGCCCATGAATAGCTCCTGTGACTTCAGTGAGAGGACTCGCGTGCCTAACATTAAGTAAGTGCTGAAATAGCCAAGCTGCTTCTGAATTAAGACCTAATACACAGACAGTCTTTCTTGAATGTTAGGTTTCCCTACCTGGCTGCCCTGACTTTCTGCAAGCCTGTGGAGGGCTGATAACTGTGGTTTTGTAGATAGACTCAGCCAGTGCAGTTTTAATCTGGCAATGATGATGGTGTCAAAATTCAAAATACAGAACATCCTTAAACCCCATGGACTGTGCTTCCCTACTCTTGGGTATTTAAGAGGGAGAATACTGTTGAGAAGAGCACTATGTATGACTGTGTAATGTAACTATAGCCTTGGTCACTTATTAACGTGTCTAGCAAAGACAGAGCAGAATGGGGGATCTGGTAGAGCCTTACGAAAGTGCCCGAGGCACGTTGGGGTGTGTGGGGCTGTTCTCTGCTTTGTACCTTGCCAGCTCTCAGGAGTCACCTGCTTGTGGCTGGGGAGGCAAAGGCGAAGCAGTGTGTGGAGGGAAGATGTATGCATACTGCACTCTTCCAGAGAGCCTTTTTCATTTTTTCTTTCATTTCTTCTTGTTTTGTTGCTTAGATCAGCCTTGAGATCAAAGACATCCTGATGGGACTGATAAGCACCTTCTTTTTTGTGGGAAAGAAGAAGAAGTCCAATAAGTTATTTTGCACAACTTTCTGCTGGACCATCCCTTTTGATTGACTTTGCTCCTGTGATTAAACTAAAGTAGCTGTTGATCATATTTTTGGACAGGCTTTTGGCTTCTGCCCTTTGAAAAATGGAAGGAACTGCCTCCTTAATCTGAGAGCTCGGTCTTTAGGGCTCTTCACCAGGCAGCATCTCCTCAGCAGCCTCACCTATGACTGGATCAAGATGTTGACCATTATTTTTGCTGTCAGTCCCGAGAGATCCACTTGCTGATTCTCTGGTCACATGCCTATGCCTCTGGAAAACTCATCGAATGTGAGGTAGCCACCATTTTACTGGGTTGTTTTTTTGATACTTCATTGAGACCTCTCTCTGCTGAGAGGCCTATGCATTGCTCTTACCTGGCATCAGGCAGACAGGAACTGAACTGAGACTTGGTTTCTGTGCTGTGCTGTCCATTGCTTCAGCTCCTTGTCCTCTCATCTCCTTTACTGCTGTGCTGCCAGTAACAGGGGTTGTAAGTGGTGTAGGACAGGGACAGGCATCCTTCCTGCTTATCCATGCAGAATGGGGGTCTGATCCCTCAGTGAGTGCCTAGAAACTAATATATTGTTTAATTCCTTCTTGGGGTAGTAGTAGGAATGAGTTACAGGTACCAGTGACTCCTTCAGAGGATCTGTTCCATTACTGACCAGTGTGCTTTGAAGATGCATGGGTGGAAGAATAATGATAAACTTTCTCAGTCATTGGGTTCTAGCTGAGAGCCAGCTGTATTTGAGTAACCCTTTTGTTCATGAGCACTGAAAGCATCTGTGCCTGTGTGTGCATGTGTTGTGTCTCCAGGTATATTCAGATTAAATTCTCCCTGTGATAGGACACCTCGTATTTCAATACCTTAAGAAATTCTAGGTGATTCCCAACCAGTTTCTAAAATGTCACTGGAAATTGCAAGCTTTCGGCTCTGTCGTAGGTAGAGCCCTGTTGCTGCAGCGTACAGAAGGTGGGAGCTTGCACTGCGCCAGCTGCCTTCAACCCAGCCAGTTTTGCCCTCCACAGCACTGACGGATCTCCCAACAAATCTGCATGTGATTCTGCACCCCTTCTAGGTCGGGTGCAGGTGAGACAGAAGGAGAGTGTGAAAGGAAAGACAAACCTGTCATTATTTCTTTTACTGTATATTTGACAGAAAGGCTTCTATTTATTTTTGAAGTGTTTGCAAAATAGGAAGATTATATTAAAGAGAGACATGGATACAGTTTGGAGACGGTGGCAGTGGAGGCGTACAGGAAGGAGGTATTTGTTTCCTGTACTGGGTTTCTTTCTGCTGTGTCCCTCCCCACATATTTTTTACCCATTTTCTTGATTTCCCTCTCTCCTTTCATTTTCCTTTTATATTTTTACCTCATGGAGCAAGTTAAAGATATCATCACAAGCTCCATGCATGCAAAGAGACAAGAATGAGCTCACTAGTGTTTTGGTCATGATAAATAGTCATTCAGTGGCACTGCCAGGCTTTCGGAGGAGAATAGATCTACAGGCAGAGAGATCACTGTTTCCTTAATGAGAACATCTGCATAAAGCATCATATAATCCAGCATATAATCCTTCCATGTCAAACCTGGAACACTGAATCCTTAGTTAAGGTATTGAATGAGTGAGGGTATTGTGTCCTTTTTTAAAAAAAAAAAAAAAAGATATGCTGTGCTAGAACTCTCTCAGCTTGGAAAAGAAACCCTTAAAAATAGTTTTGCCTTTTTCAGGCCAACTGAGTTTCCTTCTTTCTTTCTCTGCACTGTATGTTGTAAAATTTTAAAAAAGATTTTAAGAAGTAGACACTCTGCTTTCTTTTATGTGTTTGCCTACTTTCTGCATTCCATGTCTCTTGGGCCATAAATTGCAAACGTTGATGGAGAGTGTTTGTTGGGGAAAAAACCGAGCACAATTCCTTCGACAAGTTATAACTAGAGATGGAAGCATTTCTCTTCCCTTCTCATTCCTGCATATTCTAGTTACAGAGACTAAATAGGAGTCCAGAAAAACTTGACCACTTTTCCTCTTAGCGGTTTGTTTCACTGCAAGAGAGTGCTTTTGGGTAGAGTTATTCCAATAGCTTTTACAGAGTTTCCTGATGCCTCACTGTAGACGTGTGTCGTGGTTTAACCCCAGCCAGCAACTAAGCACCACGCAGCCGCTCGCTCACTCCCCCCGCCCAGTGGGATGGGGGAGAGAATCGAACAAAAAAACCTCGTGGGTTGAGATAAAGACAGTTTAATAGGACAGAAAGGAAGGAAAATAATGATGATGATAATAATGGTAATAATGACAATAATAATAATAATAAAAGAATTAGACTATACAAAACAAGTGATGCACAATGCAATTGCTCACCACTCGCCGACTGATGCCCAGTTAGTTCCCGAGCAGCGATCCACCCCTCCCAGCCAACTCCCCCCAGTTTATACACTGGACATGACATCATATGGTATGGAATATCCCTTTGGCCAGTTTGGGTCAGCTGTCCTGGCTGTGTCCCCTCCCAGCTTCTTGTGCCCCTCCAGCCTTCTTGCTGGCTGGGCAGGAGAAGCTGAAAAATCCTTGACTTAGTATAAACACTACTTAGCAACAACTAAAAACATCAGTGTGTTATCCACATTATTCTCATGGTAAATCCAAAACATAACACTATACTAGCTACTCGGAAGAAAATTAACTCTATCCCAGCTGAAACGAGGACAACGTGCTACAGAATAATCCCAACTGGCAATTCATCCTGGAGAGCAAGCGTGGGGCAAGTGTCTGTGTTTGTGATGGAGAGGCAGAAATGATCAGGGAGCCTGAAGTCACTGAGATGCCATTTTTCTCCTCTGGGCATTCCTCCTTGCAGAGCTTGCTGCATTTGTGGCCTGGTTTTAATGAGAGATTTTTGACAGCAGTGGTTGACATTTTGCTCTGTTTTAATTCTTTCCTTCTTTGGGTTTGAGCTGAGCACCCAGTGTAGCGAGGAAGCTCGAGGGTGCCTGATTCAGCCCCTCTGACTGCAGGTACCATGTCCTAGAGTCTGCTTTATAAACTCCCGAAGATGGTTAATGCTTTCTTTTCCCCATTATTTCTATGGAAAAGTAGCTTCTGCCTCATCCTTCTGGTAACAGAAGCATTATAATTTCCGGTCCAAATTTACTTATGACCTTTTTTCTTCTTTGTTTATTTCTAGTCACTGATCTTGACTAGCTATTTTTCTTCCTTGGTGTTTGCCTTTGAGTTACTTGTGGATTGCAGTGATGACCCCTCTCAGTCTTTGATTGATTGAGCTAAAAAAAGCTGGCTACTCTGGTCTCCCATAGAGAAATGTCCCTTGTTCTGATCATCCTACCAGTCTTCGTCAGTCTGTGGCTTTTTTGGAGTTCAGTATGTGTGTGCTGAAGAGGGGCCCACACAACACCCTCTGTGTTCTGGCTGGTTCCCTCGGGTTCTGGACTGTTTAAAATGGCTTTGCTCATCACAAGAGTCACATGTGATTTTCAGTAAATACATGTTCTTGTTTTTTAAACCAAAAACCGAACCACCATTCACTGAATGCAAAAGCAAATTCTTGTCTGTGCAGAGTAAGGAATGGCATGTAATTCTTTGGAGAACTAAAGGATGGAATATTTGTTGGGACAGTCCGGGTGCTGAAGGTATTTAAATAGTCTGCTTCCCTTGCTCTGTGAGAGCGGGACATTTATTGCCACCAGTCCTTTATACTTGTCTGCTCTACTTTAAGTTTAGGGCTCTGCTTCTTTAGGCAGGATGCTGTTTTGTAGTAATGAGCGGAACATTTAAATACAGTATTTATGGGTTGTGTCTGAACTATCTGACTATTTGCAAATCACAGCAAAAGCTCCCAAACCTGGCGCAATCTAGTCCATATCGGAGCAGGATTTGCCAGGCAGCCTGGGTGCTGCACAGGGTGGCCACTGTGAGCCTAATGCAGCGGGGGGGTTGCGCTGTGCTGTTGTGGCACTTCCAGAAGGCATCTGACTTCTTACTTGAAACTGTTCAGCGCAGCCTGCGTCCATAAGACAGAACAGGGTGGGAAGGTAGAAGGGCAAGCCTGGTAGGGGTATCCAGCTGGCAGGAAAACCAGAACCAAATTGCAAGGTGTAAAAAAAAAAGTGAGGTCTGGGAAAATCTGTCCCTGATCTGCAAAAAGCAGTGAGTGGAGTTACTGTGCCATTTGAAGGTATGGGAGGTGCAGGTAGCAAGTAAGAGCTTTGATGCAGCTGGAAGCCATAGGTCAAAATTTCAGTCAGGGTAACAGAGAAATCGATGGCACTGCGTGGCTTTCTGCCAGCTGAAGATCGGGCCTAATATTTGTTTTCCCAAGTAAAAGGGTTCAGTCAATCTTGCAGCCTGCCTGGAGAACAAAGGAGCAAGACAGATTTAATGCTCATTCTGTTAATTGCCCAATGGCCATTCTTTCAGCACGGATCTGTGTTTATGTGCCAGAATAATTTGGGTTTGTGTCTGACGCAGGAGATCTGACTTGTGGAGGGACTTCAGTCGGGGCTGTTATTCTTGGAGGACTGGGGAAATGAGGGCATATCCTCCCTGCCCTTATAGTCTGCAACTGAAGACACCTTTCAGGTAGGAGTTGTTTCCTATTGATGGCCAGAGAGGTGAGTGACGTGTAAGCCCTCTTTTAAAGCAAAGTGAGAGGGGAGGAAAGAGAGAGAGAAGGGACAAAAAGGTCCTGAAGGGTTTTCTTCAGCCTGGCTTAATTTGGAGGTGACACTTCATATGTCAATTTAAATTAAGCCATTTCAAAGAGCACCCATCCCAGAGCCTCTGATGCACTCTTAAGATGGCAACTGTGGGGCACGTTGGGTGACTGACACAGTTGAGGACAGAGAGGGAGGGAGCTGCAGGAGGAGCTGAGATGAGGTGCTTCATGGCAGGGCTGCTTTGTCCCCTGATGTGTATGATCACATGTAATTACCAGGATGTAGCTCACCCCTGTTTTCTTTATCACATGTTTGGGCCTAGTGTTCTGGTCTGTTAAGTCCAGGTATCTTGTACTTATGTCATGGTTTTCTGCAACCCTCCTGATCTGAGTAAGGTTTAAATAGGAATCTTGTCTGGTTGTTGAACGGTTAATGTAATAGAAAGCTCACACCGGCATCTGCAGCCTTGTCCCCTCCAATGCAGCTGAATAGCATTTCATGATGGCAGGGAAATAATTCAGTAAAACCAGGCCTTGCTCCGTCGGCGATGAATGAAGCTCAAGTGAAGTAGAGGTCACTCGTGTTAATCTGAAGCAAATAGGATTGTGGGACTGGGGGAAGAGGGTGAACCTCCTTTTATATACAAATTCTATAGCTTAGAGGCTTAGGAAACACTTCATAGTAAACATTTGCAAAGTATCCATGCCATTAACCTTTTCCAAGAGGAGAGACAAATGGTTTTCCTGCTTCATTTTGTGCAGGTCTCACATTTTGGTATGTATGCAAATTGTGCTGGGTGGCAGTGTCTCATACAAATAAGCTTGAAATGCAGAGGCAGCCATGCAAGCAAAATGGCTTGCCTTTCCCTGCAGCTGCAATGAGACTTTTATCACAGGAGGACCAGGCGGGCAGAGAGCCTGATTGTAAGGAAGCATCAGGAAAAGAGAAAACCAGGAATCCTCCTAAAATGCTGGCACAGTAGCAGAAAGTCTTGCGTCCATGCTACAGTGCTACCCTGTATTTCTGATGACGTGAGGAGCATCCAGCACTGTTTTATTTTTCTTTGGGTTTTGGAGTGTCCTTATCCTAACTTCTCAAGGCATGGAAATACAAGAGCAGCTCATGGCTGTGTGGAACTGGGGAGGTGACGTTTGGGAAGAAGAGATGAACAGCACCTTTTTGAGATCAGGACCAAAATGAGCGTGGAAGATAATACAGAGATGAAATGCAAGCAGGCAACTTCGCAGGGATATTGGCTGCCTGTTGTAAAGACAGCGTGCAAAGGCTGGGCATTACATTGTGCTGCTAATGTTCTCTGTCCCAGATCCTTTGCAGGGCTGTGAATCAGGTTTTTCCACGCTGTTTAACAGCAGTTACTGATATGCCTGTATAGGATCATCCCAATTATAAGTCTTCTGTGTCTCTAACCCTTTGCAATGTTTCTTCTATGAGTTGGGTAGCCATCAGGCACTTACATTTCTAAGGGATGAGTCCTCTGTTCTCTCCATCTTAGGCTGTGCCTTCCCGTAAGTGTACCAGGAGCAAGTATCCAGCAGGTTAGACTGAGTTTGACTTTCTGAGTCTGCAGTGTCTCTTCGTTAACATAGTGACAAGACCAGATGTTATTTAATTTTAGTGATAGGTGACAGCAAAACAGGAGAGAAAAGGGACTGGAAGCTGATAAAAGTTCATAAAGACATGAACTTCCCTGGCTTTTGTTTGCAACCAGACCGTTCTGGAGTTACGGCTCATTTGACCCTCCTGTGCTGGAGTAAACTGGCAGTGCTACTTGCCCACTGAATATGAGAGGGACTCTAAGCAAGTGTGTGTAGTGCAGTCCATCAAGCAGGGGAAAGGGGCTACTTGGCATTATCCATTTCTTCTCTGTGTAGGTGCAGCCAGCCACAGCTTGAACAGACTCCTTGCTTTCAGCTAGGCAAGCTGTGAGAAAGAGAGAACAGTGCAGCTGCAGATTCGCACTGTGCCTCGCTCGATCCTTTCGCTTGTGCTCTTTGATCTTTTTTCACACTGAGTAACAGGCAGCATGACTGCAATGTGATGCTCTGGCTGTAGACTGCATTGTCATGTTGGAAAATGAATTGCTTGAGAGCCTTCAGTCTATCTCCTGGGCTATTTCCTGTTAAAACCAGGAAAGCTGGGATTTCCACGTGATTTTGAAGCCCAGAGCTCTGATGTACAGAGAAATCCTGTCTCTCCATGTTCATTCATTGCTGCTTCTGATCCTCCTTTTCTCTTCCATTATCTCGAATGCTTTTGGAAACTTCATTTTCAAAGCACTGTACTGTCTCATGGGCCACTGCTCACTTGAGTTTCCTTGTGTAGGCATCATGGTTTAGTAGGAAATGCAACACTGGTTTGAAATGTTTGGCAGACAAGATAGGGAAAAATACATCTGTGAGTTATTAAGGGCGAGAGTAATGTCTTTTACCTTCAGAGTTTACAGATATTTTTTTCCCTTCTCATCTGCCAAACACTTACGCTTTTCAGCATTGTCTGTGTCCGGAGGGTGTCTGTCTTGGTGCGGAATTATCTTGGACGTTCAGCCTGTGTGAAGCTGCCTTGGGCACCTCCTGAACGCTCTGGCTCTGTGGCTCAGTCCTTCTGCGCGCGCTAGCTTGCATCAGTTTTAGCGTTTCACCTCCGGTCACTCATGAACTGATTCTCTAGTGGGAGACTTTGGTATTCGTTTTGTAACTATGCATCCTCATGTGAACTGCAGGTTTCAGTAAGAACCTGGGCTGCACTCTTGCCTTGGTAACTGAAAACCTCCTTTCCCCAGAGGTGACGGGGGAGACTGCCTATGCAGAACGGGCAAGTGATGGCAACAGTGGGATTTTTCTAGTGAGTTCCTGATCAGACCCTTAAAACTCGCTGAAGATTAAGCAAGTTAAACCCAGCTTTTTCCCTGGCCAGACCATTGCCCTCTAAAAACAATCTTTAGACCAAAAAGCTCTTTTATTGTGGTAGAGTTTTCCCAGTTGTTAGGTTTTATGTGTGGAGGTCAAATTTTTAGTTAATGTTTCATTTTCGTGGCCTGTTGTAAGTTGTTTCCCTTCTATTCCTACCTTGTTCCTGGCAAAAAGGGAGGAGAGATATCATAACACAAGTAATGCCCTCATTTCCCCAGCTTCGCTGTGACGCAGAGGTATGTGATTGCCACTTGTTTTTGCAGTTTTCGAAGAAGTAGTCTTTAACTCCAGCCATTAAAAGCATATTGGACTTGTGTGTCCATTATCGTTGCGAAGGTGCAGGAGCTGCTTTCTAGAGGTGTCAAACACCTGGGAACTTCATTTGAAATGGCAAGTGTTTGGTGCTTCTAAAACTAGGTTTACTGTGGAAGGGAGCACTGGGAGGAGTCTTTTGTGTCTTCATTTCTCTCCTGCTGCTGTTGCAGGCAATTATATCCAGTGATGCTTTCCATGATCATACTAGGTGCCATATTGAAATCACTGGGTTTCTCGCCCTATCGTAGGGCTGTTCCACTCTCTCCAAGGTTAGAAGCTGTCTCCTAGCTTACAGTTTAAACTTATGGGCAACCTATACCTGTTGCCCACATCATCCATGATGTTCCCACATCAAGGAAGAAAGGCAAGATGCAAAGGCTGTATTTTAATTAGGCCACAATCTAATTAAGTCACCTGTGAACACAGCCAGACTGCACACTGTGATTTTCTTGCTCATTCCCACTTCTTCGGAGATTTGTTACCAACCTTTCTCTCTCTGTGGGAGGAACCTGGAAGCCAGGAGTTTTGAGCTCTGTTTCTGGCAGTGCTATTGATTCACTTGTGACCTCGTGCAAGTCCCTTTGGATTTTGCTTGTAGGGCTTTACAAACGTAGGAGAGAGAGACGAACACACTTCCTTCACTTCTCAGCATTTATTGTGAGCCCTAATTAACACTTAGAAAGCAAGGGGCTTTAGGCTACAGGGTGCTGCAGAAGTATATTGCTATGGGAATACAATTAATAAATAATAACACATATGGTACAGGAGTTCCCAAACTGCATATTGCAATGGTTTATTTTCATTATTTGTTTACTGCATACAGTCTGTATCAGTCATACTATACATCTCCTTTATTTTCATTACTGCTCGAGAAACCCTGGGGAGGCAACGTTAATATTCTGCCTCCTAAACTACCGACTTAATGGTACTGTGGTCCCAGGCAATGGGAAGCGATTACTGCCGTGTCCTACTGTTCTTTGGCTGCCAGTTCTCAGACTCCAGCTCTCCCATCATGGCCCTGTTCACAAGAGGATGGGACAGTTCTAACCAGCTAGTCTGACCTCCCATGTAAAACGGATCTCAAACTTTTATCCAAAGATTTCTACTTCAAGCTCAATAACTTCTGCTTGGGCTAGAACATGTCATGTAGACAGACATCCAGTGGGGATGCAGAAACTGTAAGTCAGAGAAAATCTACTGCTTCGCTTAGTAAATTATTTCAGTGGTGCATTGCTTTGGTCTAAAAATGCTCCCCTTACTTATTTCCAGCCTCCAGTCTTTGTTGTGCTTCTCATTATGCTTTTGTTTAAAATTAAAAAATACTCAAGCACCCACTAATCTCAGGATTTTTCACTGTACAGGTACACACAGACTGTGATTGAGATGCATCTTAACCTCATTACTAAATTACAGGCACTGAGCTCATTTCAGCTCTCTCTGCAAGATGGATTATCTGCACTTTAAATTCTGCTTTTTTTGTCTCTTTTGCTAAACTCTGTGCCATCAGACATTGTCCTTTTTAGAGTGAGCACCAGAACTGACACTACAGCAATCTGGTAATGATGGTTAATCACTTTTATCAGCAGGAGTGTGCATAACTCAGATGCCTTCCTGGGAGAGTTTAGGATCTAAGCCTCCTGCTTTGAGGTGGCTCTTTGCAGGATGACTGTCTGTTTCTGGCTCCAATTATAAGATTGTTTCCTGTGTGAATGTGAAAAAGCAAACAGGAGGGGGTGACCGAACAGGGAGAGGACAGAACGAAAGGGAAGGGAGAGCGGCACTGGGTGCTGTGATCTCAGGGAAGGCTAATGTGTATGTCTGTACAAGGCAATAAGAAGAGCTTGCCCTACAGGGCATTAATTGCGAGTGTAAAAGGATGAGTTTGGCTCCATGTCAAGGACAGCCATGGAAGGAGAACACAAATCCTAAGCCTTCCCAGAGCTTGTGTCAAGGAGACTTTATCCATCTGAGTGTGATTTTGTTGCACTTTTGGATGTGTTTCATCCTCTGTACGCCAGTCCTTTGCTCTTCATCTCTCAGCAGCCTTCGTATTACTTGTCAGTTAGATTGGCATGTTCCCACTGTTGCCAGCCTCTCTAATTTTGCCAGACGTTTTTCATAAAGCTCCCATGAGTGTAATTATTGCCCTGATGAGGGTAGGTGCTGCATGGCTCTCCTTCAGTGGGCAGAGCTCATATAGCACAGGGGCTCTGCTAAGTCTCCTTGACATTTTGGGGGAGCAAAATAAGCAAGCGTGTCCGGGAAATGCTTGTGACTTGGGCCCCTTTGTGCAAAGTGTGCAGGTTTGGGATCCCCTTGCTTCTCTCTCCCAGGAAAACTGGATAAATTACCCACGGTTGTCCCCCACTGGCTATCACGGCAAGTGTGGTGATTAGGAATCTACTCATGGTAGAGCCATTCTTTCTAGCTTTTGGGACACTCTGCAAGGCACCTGGGCATCTGAGTCTTGAGGTTTTCTTTGCAGCTGCAATCCTTAGAAACTGAGGTTCCGGGGGGGCCAGACAGTCTTTTGAGGAAGAAGCCAGTATAGATATATGTTGGATGGATTTTTTTTTTGCACTGATGTCTTCTTATCCAGCTAGCAGAAGCATCACGAAGAATCTCTTGAGATCTCAAGTGTTTCCTTAACTGTTTTCCTTTCCCTACCAGGAAAACATGTTCATTTTACTTAAACAATCCTTGTAGCAGATTATAGAATGAATCCACCTGATTTATTTCCTGCAGCTGATGAGAATGGAGAGGTTGGGATATTGGAGAAGGCACAGATTTCCCCTGCTAGGGAGCGGACAGGAGCCAGCGGTACCTGTGTGCTCAGGGTCTGGAGAGCTCCACACCCCACAAAGTAGCTTTGTAAAGGTTAATTAAGGGAGAAGGTGCCAGTAGATGGCACTCATGAATACACAACATTGTCTCAGGGTTTTGCAGGGCCACAATCACTTCTTTTGGGCATGCCTAGCAAAAAGTGCAAAATAGTGCAGCATTCACATGCTGAATTCACAGACACGGCTCCAAGGCAGGTGGCCAGTGCTGCAGTAAGCAGATAGCCTTCGGGTTGGTGAGCCCAGGAGGTAGGGAGGAGCAATTGCTGTCCGTTAGAAAGAAAACTGATGATGCCCCTGGATTTGATGGCCATCCTCATCCCCCTGTCCCATTTCCATTCAGAGCAGCTCACTTTTCCAGGCCTTGTCAGTACAAGGACACTGGAGCGAGGTGTAGTGATGCAGGCCTGACAGTTCAGTGGTGGCAATTCTGGACAGACAGTTTACTGCAGGGTCAAAATGATTTTTGCTTGGAAAATTAGAAAGTAGAACAGTTAGTATACGAAGTAGAGTCCAAAGTACAGTGGGTTATTCTGCAATGCTACCATGTATATGGGACTGGCTGTGCCTCTCCATTTCCCTTATATAGGGTAAGATTGATCTGTTTCTCTTTGTCTTGTTTACGTGAGGTTTGGGTAGCTCAGGGCGTGGAGTTACTACGGATTGGCCACTGCTTGTGGGCCAGCACGCCTAAAGGAGGTACAGCAGGGGCCAGGGCAGATGCAGATGTCACCCTGCAGTGTGCCCTCTCCAGGGCTGCAGCCCACCTGGGGTAGAATTTGGTTTCGTATTTTTGGAGACAATAGAGGGAGGAAAATTTCTACGTTATATGTGAGCTCTTTTGGTTTGGGGTTTGCCTTTTTGAACCACAACCAAAAGAGCTCAAAGGCCGTGAAGCTTGAGATGCTTTCAGTTCCAATGCTTTCTGACATGAAACCAGCAAACAGATACTGCCTTTTTCCTCCTGTCTCCTGAATCCATCCAGCTGATCCTGAGCGGATCACCTGGGTGCAAATTAAACAGTTTCTTGGTCTCCTTCCAAGGAGACTGGTCTTGGCATCATGACTTTCCACCTCTCCAAGGAGTGCTGAGGGTGGCAGTGACAGGAGACACGAGCTGGGGTGTGCAAGGCTGCCTGTCTGTGCCAGCTCCAGCTCAGTGGGCTCTGGCAGGCACTGGCACTGCCCACCCTGGGACTGAGAGGAGTTAGGCTTCCAGTCATGCCTGCCCAGTGCCTCTCTCCTTGGACAGACCTGTTCAGCTGCTGTCTGGTGCAACAAGTGGCCAGAACTGGGGCTTCAGTCTGCCAGCATTCATTCCTGATGGGGAAAGCAGTGACATTCAGCTTCCATTAGAAGACAAAAATGGCATCACAGGCCATCCGAGGGCACATTTTCAGCAGTCAGAGTGAAGGCAAGGTATGGGCTCTATTTCTGAGCCAGAAGAGCAGTCTGTTCCCAGTCCATGGGACTTGTCAGCCCAGGAATGATTAGTGAGGCAAAAGCAAAGGCCGCAAAGCTCCTCCTGCCCAGCTCTGGTGAGAGAAGGTGATAAGGGATTCTTTGTGCAACCGGGAGATAATTGGCAGCAGTAGCATGAAGCAATGCCAGTCCCTTTTGCCATAGCAATTGTCCAGACATTTTGTTCACAGCTGTAATTCACCTTGCCGCACAGTCGATCTGTTCTGGACAATGCGCCGTTTTGAAAGGAGCGCAGCTGCCACGTAAAATCGAGTGGGATGGCACAAAGGCTGTCTGCGTGATTAAGTGTGAAAATCCATTTTGCTGGTGCAGGGCTTGGGGGAGGCAGGCGGTGAAGGGACTGGACCTCCAAAGGGCAAGTCAGCCTCCTCTCTCTTCCCTCAGTGCAGACACTGGTAAGCGTAGCTAAGACTGTACAATCACTTAACTCCTTGTGAGGAGGAGGAGCTGGGCTCTATGTGCCTCAGCCTGAACTGACAGATCAGATCTCTTATGGGAGGTAGAGCCCATGTCTTGTGTGATGACAAGCTTGAAGGAGCAGCGACTGGGTGTCTCTGATGATGTCTGTGTGGAAAAGTGAACAGAGATCTTTTGGCTTAGTTGAAAGCCATGCTGCCTATGTCTTACTTACCTTCTTCTGTGTTGTGTACTGCAGCCCAGGCTTGACGTGTCTGCCCTGTGCATAGGGAGAGCGGGATGAGGCTGTCTGCTGATGGCCTCGACTGTAGCTTGACCTGCAGGTGTCAGCTCTAAGGAGACAGTGTGGTTAGGGTGACTGGGCTTGGCTAAGGTGGTCCCTTGGGACCTTCAGTCCAAGTTAATGGGAGCTGAAATGTCGGTGATGGATGAGCCTGTCCTGCTCGGCAACATAGGACTCTAGTCACCAGCTTTGAGTGTGGCCATATATCACATCGTCCTGTAAAGCGTGAGTGTGCCCTGCAGCTGCCCAGCCCTGCATCAGTCCCCGAGCTCTGCCCCAAGGAGCTGCTGTCTCCAGAAATGGCTCCTTACCTGCCGTCTGCAGGGCTGTGCTCAGCCCTCTGAGATGCAACAAAGACAGCACTTGCCAGAAGGATGGTGCTTCTCTTCCTCTGATGATGAGGAATTTATCTGGCATTTCCTCCCCTGCTTTGCTGAGACTTTCTGAACTTCTGGGATTTCCTCCCCTCACCATGGGACAGCAGTTATTCCCGCCAGGGCAAGCACCCATTGCCTCCCTGAGCAGTAGCTCTCCCTTGGGCTGTGCAAGATAATTGGCCTTTTTCCCTGGTGTGGAACCAACGGCTGTGCAAGATGGCTAACGAGAAGAAGCCAGGGTAGCAACAAGATTAAAAATATGTATGAACAAACATCTTGTTTTGACTGCAAGGATGCACTGAAGCGTAAGAGTCTGGGTCCCGCAGTCAGCCAGAGGCAGACTGGATAGGCATTCAGACTGGAAGTCGCACAGTAAAGCAACACTGGTAGCACGGGAAAAGTGAGGGCAGGAGCCCAGTCTTATTTACAGTAGTGTAAACGGGAGTGATGTCATGGAATCACCTATTACATTTGGCTGCATCCTGTTGGCTGCAGTCCAGTGTGGATACATGGCATCAAGAGAGCAGGCAGGATGCCACCGAATCCAGTACTGGCCTCTGGCTCTGTTCCTCACTGCCAGTGGCCTCAATACGGGATGGTACCTTTCATTGTATAGATTGTTTGTATGGAGCCATTATCTGCTTAACGGACACCAAGAGCAGGGAGGTGGATACTGAGTGTGGTGACCCCATCTTGGTGGGCTCCATGAGGCACTGGCAGAAGCTAAGCGTGATTGTCAGTGAAGGTGTCAGAGTGTCAGTGGGGGCTCCAATGAAACATGTTGCTTTTTCTTTCATCAAAAAATGAAGGTATTTAATTTTAATTTCTATTTTAAGGGTGATTGTTCTTGGCTGGGTTGGGTCCCTGTAATACTTCACAAAGTGATTTCAGATAGTTGAAGGCTGTCAACACACCCCAGTCATTTTCCTCTCATGCAGTGAAGGATTTTTTGGGAGGAAAGTTTATGACATATCCTTGCATTGAAGCAGCTCAGACTGGCAGGGAAACTTATCAGCTAACTGCAAAGGCACTTTCATGACAAGGAAGGCTATCTTGGTACATTGGCTACAGGTTGCACATGTGCAACCTGAAGAGATGAAGGCCTGCTGTGAGATCTCTTCACAGAAAGAAATTCATTTGCACACGGAAGGAGATAGTTTCTCTGTTTATATGCTAGATTTAGCAGGGACCAGAAATCCCTGAGCTTCAGATTTCACGGGTACCAAAAACCCGAAATATCTCATGGAAGATGGGGGTTAGTGGAATAGTTGGGCAACCATGCAGGTTTGTAGCCTTTGTGACGCATGAGAGCACCCAGACACCTTTGCTGTGACAGGGATTCCCTGACCCCATGGGAGCTTCTTGACTGCCCGGATGTCAGCAGGCCTGGGGTGGAAGGGCGTCTGACCTGGCACAGCAGCACCTCAGAACAGGTCGAAAGCTTCAATCAGTCCCTGTCTCCGGTGGCACTGATGTCACGTGTTTATCTTGGAAATCAGACCCTCCAGCCCCATCCCATATATTAACAATTCCAATAAAAATAATAATTGGATTCAGTCCATTGCATTTAACATTTTAATGTCAGCTGGGGATTTCTTTCTGATCCCAGCTCTTGATTAGGTGACGTCTTTAAGCACCAGATTAATAAGCCTGACTGTATTCTCTGAACACCCGACTTTCACAGCCAGAGATGAGGGCTGAAATGTAGTCCTTTCTGCACTGTCATGCTTTATATACTTGACTGAAGCTGGTCAAAAGGTCATGCTCATGATTCTTGAAATATTTTTTCTTTTTACATTTGCTTTTGATCTGAACTGGATGGAGAACAAAACTTTCCTAAATTTGCCATGAATTAAGTGTTCTCCCATCCTGTGGGTGCATGCTAAAATTGATGCTTTTTTGAGTTTTTTAAAGAAGCTGGTCACTGAAAGTGATATGAAAAGGTCTCCACATCTAAGACAGGTCTCACCCTCTCCCTGTGGACTGTCTTGCGTTCAGGGTCTCATGAACATATCTTTCCTTAATCTTGGGGTTCAAAACTCTTCTACTGTTCAGATAAGACTTGTCAAACCTGGGTTGTTTTGTACACTGAAAAGCATAAATTTTAGAAGAAAAAAACCCTATTTTGCCAGAAAACTCATGCTCCACTGCCTTCTGGACTCTGAACTTATGATAAAGAGATCTTTTCTGGGATTGTGGCCTTCTGTCTTCAAACTAATGCTTGGTCCTGGCTATGCTATGTTAAAACAGACCTTAACTTTCTCAGTGACATGAAAGATAAATCTATGGAACGAACTTCTCCTTGGTGTTTACAACTGCACACATACTTAGCTGGGCGACCAGCCTTCACTGTTTCTTATGGAGTTCTCTTTGTGGCCGAACAAAACCAAGAGTTTGGGGACAAATAGTAGTGAAATGCTGCTTGGCATGAACAAATCTATAAGCTTTCATTTTACTGGCTGTGGTCTGATGTATAGTGAGCTACGAGTGTGTGCAGAGTTACAGGGGAGAAAGGGAAGGAAGGTGTTGGAAGGTTTCACAGACAGCGATGAGAAGGAGGAGGAGAAGGAGAAGGAGAAGGAGAAGGAGAAGGAGAAGGAGAAGGAGAAGGAGAAGGAGAAGGAGAAGGGGGTATTCTCCTCTAAAGAAGCAACTGCACGGAGGATGTGTTAGAGGCAAGGTTGTGTTTTAGGCTCTAGTAGCTCCTCTCAGTACGTGTAAGTTTGTTTCTGGCACATTCTCCATTTACTATCGTGATGTGGTCAGTCTCGCAAAGGTGAAAGTCCTTCCTTTGGAACAACTTCCTGAAATCTTGTTTGAAGTGTCTCACTAAATGAGGTTTCAGAGGAATCTTTTTCTTCAGCTGTTCCAATTGTTTATATCACAAAGGCAGTCTCAGTCCTGCTGCTCTAGCTGGTATTAGGCACACTAAAGAAAAGAGGGGCACTTTAGCTAGTGCAGTTGATGCCTGTCTGCTATAGCCAAGAGACATTGATTCTTTAACCCAGTATCAAATACTTTGCCTGGTCAGCAGCCAGAGAGTTTCTTGCATCTTAACTTTCCAGGTCACAACCCCGGTAAGCTTGGGAAGGGTATTCTCTAAGTCAAGACACACGTTCTCTGTCACGCTTTTTCTAATTGTAAGGCTTCAATCTAGCAGGCTGGTATAGAAGTGCTGTAAGATCACAGACAACCCTTGTCTCTGTAAGATCTGTAAGACAACCCTGTGATCTGTAAGATCACACCCAACCAGTGTCAGGGAGGACACTGCCCTGAGCCAGCATGGTAGTAAAATCTAACTGTCATGGGATGGTCTCCAGGCAATGAAGTCTTCATTTGTGGAATGGGAACCACATAAAGACCTTTTTCTTCTCCAGGCCCTCTGGGCTGATGTTATCCCGATGCCTATAGTACCTTTGCATTGCAACATATTGGTAACCCAGCATTCTTCAGTACTCACAAGCCGTCATGCAGTGCCATGTGTTTGCCATCCATAGCACCTTTGTTCATATTCACCCATGACATCAGTGGAATTGCCATAGCTGTGAACTCAAAGTTCATACGGATCTAGTATGAGGTTAATTCTCAGATTCACAACATTTGTTGTGGGAAAAGTGGATCTTCAAGAGAGAGCTGCATGAACAGGAGGAGCCACATGGAAATAAGGATCTGCTTTCATTTGTGGGGACAGGGGAAGGAACCACTAAAGATGAAAGCAGCCTCAGCTGTCCCATCTGCTTTGAAGGAATAATTCAGACCCTCCCCTGTGATACCATGGCTGAGGGTCTAGGATCTCTAAGGGGTGCAAACCATTATGAGTTTGTCTGTGCTATAGGCCAGCCAGAGGTAAGCCAACCCAGGCTTGGAGGCTGTATGACAGGGTTACCATGGGAGGATGTCCAAGCTGCAAGAATTGTTTGCGTGGATACAAATTTGCAGAGCCCCCGGTAGCTTCACTGTTCTCACACCCTTGCGTGATGCCTTCATCTAATGCTCCTAGCAGCTGGGATGCTAAAGGAGGGGTGATAGTTCAAGGGGTTGAAAACAAGATAGAGAGTCTTTCCTCTTCAGGTTGTCTGTTCCTGGATGTAAGTCTGTATCTCCAGCCTGTTTTGTAGTACATTGCTGCCTCCCTCACAGGTTGGCTCCCTCCCTGCTCCCGTGGAGCCTGTCTCAGGGCAATAGGGAAATCCTGGACTTCAGTGGCATCAGACATTCCTGCTCTCTCCAGAATACTCTGAAGGCAGCAGGAGATGAGGGATTGCGAAGTTTTCCTGGCAGCTGCTCGACACTGCTTCTCTTCCACAGCAAACAGCACTCCAGTCTCCTGCATCTTCAGTCCAGAATCATCCCCCATGTGAAATCTTCTGGTGATGGAGTGCAAAAAAGAGGTCTGAATCCCTGCCTAAGCCCTTTCTGTTCCTGAAGCACAACTGCGTTGAGTGGGAAAGAGCCAGAGAGGAAGATTTTTTTATTGCAAACATGTCTCACTGAGAAACAGGCATTAAAAAAATTCAATAGTGGCTTCAGTGTAAAAGCTGTTAATGCCATTTCATTTTCTAACAACCTTATTGGCTTTAATCAGTTCATTTTCATAAATCAGATCAGCTACATACCTTCCCTTTGGATGTTACGTTCATGTGGTTTGGTCCGGGATGCTGCGATGCTCTGGACAGTCACAGATTATATATTGGCCTCCATATTCAGCCTCTCTAAAAACCCAAAATGTCAGGTACCACCAATGGTTTACCCCTTTCAAATATGTACATCGAGGCAGGAGCTCAGCAGGTCTCCCTGCTGACACGTGTGTTCTCAGCACAGGGCTGAGCTCAGGTGTCAAAAGTGGAGGGCTGTGCAGGCGAGGCTGCTTCACACTTACTCCGCCTCAGTGCTGCAGTAATTAGTCTTAATGATTACATTGAGGTGAATGTAAATTAAAACCCCAGATCCAGACACTGCCACAGTGTGGCTGAGCCTGAACGTAGCCTGTGTAATGGTGACATTTCACCTCTTGAGCCTCTCTGTTTTGATGTCTCCCAGCAGGCCGAAGAATCGGTATCATTCCCGTTCACAAGTAGTTGGGGAAGAAAATGGAGGATGACTTGTGTAAAAATCTAGTACGCTGGCAAATGCTTTTCCGATTGAAACAAAGATAAACAGCTTGGAGAATAGTTTTTATATGTCTCACCCAGCCCTAGACATTTTACAGGTTGAAAACTGAGGCACAGTGATGTGTGGCTGTTCCAATGAAGAATCAATGTTGAATGACAACTATTTTTCAGGGAGAAGATAAGTTTGTTGCATTTGCCCATCTCGCTGTGGTGGTTTTACTGTCAGATTTTGCCCTTAAAGTGTACAGCAGCATAGTTACATGTATCTGTTCCTAAGTGAGAAGTAATCTCTCACCTCTGCTGAGACATTGTAGTACAGGGGGTTGTGCATGGTCACGTATCGGTAAATCTGGTGTTTGTGCTGGGCCACAGCAGTTTGGCCACACTCCCCTGGGTCTGAGGTAAGACACTGTGTCTCAGAATCTTGTTCTCTGACACCAGGAAGGACGGGAAACCATTCTGTGCTGTTTAGATAGGTAGGGTGAATCTTGGTTTTCTCAGGCCTGAGAGCAGATTGAATTCAGCATCTTTAGCAAATAAAATCCAGCAGGCAGGTGGGTTGTCTTTGCTTGTGTTCAGTCAAATGTGATGTTCCCCATGAAGGAGGATGGGAGACGTTCAAGTGCAAACCAGACAGGATTGGACTTTATAGGGGCCTCCTGAAAAATTCTGAATCCGGTTCCTGTTTCTGCAGGAAGCTGTGATCTGTTCTGTTGACAAGCTGTGTTAAGGTAAGGCTTGATACATTTAAGCTGTTAGTCCTGCTACTCCTGTTGGAAGGTGATTTAAATTGCAGTTTACAAAAAAAAAGGGCCTGGGAGTGACACTGGGGATCCGTGGGAGGCAGTGTTACTGGGAGGTTAGTGCACAGCTGCCACTGAGCTGCTGCCCAGCCCTGAGCTGCTGTAGCAGCTCTTTGCCTCAGTTTCCCCTCTGCCAAAACTGGAGGAGCAATGCTGCTGGGCTGTACGGCCTCTCGTGGGGAAGCTTATTACAGCTCAGGCAGTATTTCAGAGCACAAGTTTAAGCAATATCGGCTCGTATTGTTTCCCTCTTGCAAAACCCTATTCCAGGATGGGGATCTCCTTGCAGCCATTCCCGTCCCTTTATTCCTTTCTGAGAGAGGCAGAATTTGTGAACCCAGTGCCTAATATTAATCTGAGAGTATTTCTGTTATATGTAGTCAACTATATCTGTGTCTCAGCTTTGAATTTTATATCACACACATCCCCACAGTAGAAGAGCAGTACATTCAGTTTTACTAGTTCCTGGAGGTGGATTATCTCCCACTTGGTTGTTTACAACAGTTGTGAAGATTCAACACATTTTAATGAGGTGTAGCAGTGGTATATTAAGAAATGTATCTATTAAATGCAGTCTTTAGTAGTTGATTGGTATTTAATTGGCATGTGTTAATATTCTTATTACATCTCAGTTGCATCCACAGTTGAAGCATAATTTTGAGTAGGAAAATTATGATTTGAGATAAAAATATAAACCAAAATAAAAGTACATCTGCTTTTAATATGAAGACTTTATTATTAAAGTCTTATACTAACTTAAGCAAGTGTTTACAGTAGGTATTTTTAAAACAGATGAAGATGACATAAAAGAAACATTCTGTCAGTTATTGCTGTAAGATTCATAAAGAGTTATCTATGGAGGTAATTTCCATCTCCTCTTAGGAAAGATTCAGACTTCATCGTTTTGCAAGAAAGTTTTTTTCAAAAGTGTGTTCCTTAACGTGAATGTGGGCATTCTTCTCCAGGGACCTGGCCTTGGGGATCAGTGGTTTGGCAACTGAGCTTCTCCAAGCTGTGGTGTGATCACCATCCATGAAGGTTTCAGACTGCAGCACCCCAATCCACTATTATTGCAGCCAGTGGTAGATATCTTGTAGGTTTGTTGAGAACAGGGTGAAAACCATGTTTCACAATGACAAGGTGAAGGACAAAAAGTTTCCTGGAGCAAGAAGACGGTGCATGTGTAGATCCCAGGGGAAGACACTGTGTTTGGAGCCTTGCATGATCCCCCAGGCTCAGTCTCCGCTAATGACAGGGGGACATCTCTGTCCTGCCTTGTCATTCTTGCACCTGAGCTGAGAGGATCCTCAGGACAGCAGAGTCATGCATGAATTCTCTTTGAATGAGCTGCATTTGCTGCCAGTCCCTGCCCTGCCCTGTGCGAGGTTTGCAGTACACGTACTGCCCAGTGCCCCATGGCATGGTGGTGGGAAGGTATTCTAAACATTTGCAGAAGTTACCTGCAAATGGGGTAAACTAAGGCACAGAGTCTTTCAATGACTTACCCTCTAAGAGGTAGCATGTGAGGCCAGTGGCACGGTGGGAAGGCCTCTGTGTGCCAACCTCACCGTGTCACTTGTCGCAGGCCTGTGCCTGAGTGAGCCCCGGGCACCTCCACCGCTCAGGGACTCGAGTCGTTCCTAAGCAGCACTCATGTGTCCTCCTTGCTCCGTCTCTGCCTGGATCTCGGCAGATACCAGATCTCACAGCTGAGCAGTTGGGACCCCCTCACTGCTGGCAGGCAGCCTGCCTGGTTCCCATCGCTACGTGTCGGTAGGTGGTTCCTGTCTAACGAAGCTCCTTTCCAAGGGAGGCTGTTGACGTGCTCCAGCATCGCCAGATGGTCCCCTTACCTCTTCTGCTCTCACGCTCCCTCGGAAACATTAATGATCCCTAAACCTCTCTGATGGAGGGGCTCCTTTTTGTGACAACCTCATTACGTGGTTATCAGGAGCTGCCACTATCCAGGTTGTCACGACAACCAGCCTGATTCAGAGCCGCTGGGAAAGGTCTGAACCTCAGGCAAATAACCAGCCCCAGCTCCCAGCAGATGCTCACCCGCAGCCAATCGGCGGGGCGCTGGGAAACCATGACATCATGGGCCAAGCAGGCCCCAAAATTTAATTGTTAGCTTTCAGCGTCCCTCCGTGTCCCTTTCCCCCGGTGCTCCCCAGATCAGCCCCCGGTGCAGCTAAGCCAGTCCTGCTGCGGTACCGCCTCAAACCGTTCCGGAGCTGCCTCGGCTCAGCAGGGCTGGCAGGGCCGGCGGAGGGGTCCCCTGAGCCCCCCACATAAAGCAGCCTTGGTCAGGAGCGGGAGCTGTGGCGGCCGAGTGCTTGTGCCTCAGCGGTCTAGCACAGGCAGAAAGCTGCAGGGTAGTATAATACCCACAGCTGTTAGGAGCCAGAAGAGGTTGCTACTTATTGGGGTTTTGTTAATGGGGATGGGAGTTAGTTGTCAGAGTTAATTTTATCTGCAGGACGAGCTCTCTGGCAGCTACCACTAAGTATGGGAGATTAATGGGATCTTTACCCCCGTCTTCCCATGAAAACCTACTGACACCCAATTACCAGTTACGCTGTATTGCTCAGATTGTGTCACGTTTGCCAGCAAGGTGTGATAAATGCAGCAGAACCAGTTCTGTCGCGGATGGAGAATGTGTCCACCTTCCTGCCCTGCTGAAGCAGAGGGGTTTGTTCAGTGGCCTTGTGCCTTCACTCGGGTGTATCTGAGCCACCTCTGGAACTGCCGTACCCCATTACAGTTACATCCTACATAGTACTGACCGAGGCGTCCTGAAGATGTGCGGCTGCAGAGCTTTCCTGAATTCCTGCCCTGCTTGAGCACATTCCCCATGAAAGCAGGATCAGGCAGCTCTTCAAAGGGAGTCCTCTTTTTGCTCAAGAAAAACTTTTCTTTTTTTAACTTCCTGGCCATCCCAGCTAAGTGTACATTTGGTTTCTGAAAATGCTGGTGCTTGGTCCCTTTTACTGAGACTTTGAGCCTTGCACACCCCTCTGTCACAGGGAAGGGTGCTGGTCGTTTCAGGCAGTGCGAGTCTGCAGCACTGCAATCAGTTTGGGAGGGTCTATCTGATTAGATCTAAAAGGTGAGGTTATGTGGCTTCTGAAGTCCTCAGGCATCTTTCAGAGGAGCAAAGGCTACGAGAAGACTATTCGTTGCTCAGAGCCAATATTTCTTTCTCTTTCTCTTGGTTTGCTGCATTGGCTACCTGGCCCTGTATTTCCATGGGACTGCATCTTCAGGGGGAGTTGTCCCTGGGCCACTCTTGTCTGGGGGTGCCCCACAGAGGGGCTGGGGAGTTTGTGCACAGCCCAGCACAGAGACACTCCAGCACAGACAGTCCTGGTACAGCCAGTCCTGCCTTTTTTAGCACACGAGAAAGGAGCTGTTGGAGCTGGCGATGGACCTGGTCCAGCCAGGTCCCTCCTCCTGCTTCTCAGACTCCTAAAGCATTGGACATCGGGGCTCAAATTAGGGCAGCTTCTGAGGTTACTTTTGCAGGATGAGACCCTTGCTCGGAGACCTAGCTGGCTCCTGAAAAAACAGGGTTCAGGCAGGCCCTGCGGGTCTGGAGACCGGATCTCGTGGGTGTGCAGACTCTCGAAGCATTTCCAACTAGGTTTGACACCCATGTGACAGTCACACAGGATTGACATCTAGCAGGGACCGGCCTGCTTTCCTGTGCCCTGTGGGGACAAAGCCGGCACCCTGTCCACGTCTGGGCCGGATCAGGCTCAGCGAGACTCTGCAGGTCTGGCCCAGCTCAGCCTGTCCCAGGTGTCGGACCCGTGGAGCGAGTCCAGCTTGCACTGCCGAGCCCTGTGCCCTGGGACTGTGTGGGTGCCCTGGCCGTGCAGTCACTCGGCTTTTTTCCTCTCCCAGCAGTGTGCCACGAGCAATGTGCCCGTTGTCAGCACAGCTGGCTGCTCACAGTGTGTGGAGGAGGCCTCCAGCTCCGACGGGGTCAGCCTCATGTACGGCGGGGGTGAGGGGCAAGAAAGCTCTGCGGTTTGGGCAATTTCCCCTTTCTGGCCTTTGCCTTTGCTTCCTCTCTTTGTCTCCTTTCCCAGGAAGGCATGGGACAGGCGTGGGGCATCAGCTTCCTATCAGGCATGGGACAGTTGTCTTCCATCCAGCAGCTTAAAGATAGCTGGAGAACCCAGGAAGGCTGAAATAGCACAGGTTCAAGGGCTTTGTGGTCTCCAAAGGCCAACCCAAAAGGCACAGACTTTTAAAAACCTTCTGTGATTTTCAGGAAAAACTCCACCATGCACAGTCAACGTTTGCAAGGTTTCCTCAGCTCCCAAAAGAGTCGTAACTTCGGTCCAGGCGGAGGGTAAGGGATGTGATCTTGCTTTTTCACTGCATGCAGTCACGGAGTCAAGTTTCTGCTCTTTCACAGGGGAAAGGAAGCTGAAACTCTTCCTTCATCTGCTCTTGCCAAGCCTTCGGCAAAGTCAGACAGAAGCCAAGGCACCGGGCTTGGTGTCTCAGGGAGCCTGCAGTTTTCTTGTAGTGCTTATAAGAATAGTTTTGCTAATAGTTTATGCTAAAACTGTGTTTTAGTTGGACTTTTTAAAATGAATGAAAGTGATTCACCCACAGATTCAGTCCTAACATCTGTAATTGCCTGAGCTGGTGCTCCGTCTGCAGCTTTTCCTTGAGCTGCCTCCCTCCTTCGGAAGCCTGCGAGCAGGGCACACGCCTCACGCTGCGTGTGGTGCGCTGGGGCATGGGGCTGGTAAATAACCTACCGTTCTGTGTCCGAAGCAGTCGGGAATAATTTTTACTCTGGAGGTGGCTGGGTACGGCTTGTCCACCACCTGCTCAGTCCTTTCCAACTCTGTGGGCTGTTTTTAAACAGCAGTTTGCAGCGGCCAGTGTGGTTTGCAGGGTATGGCCCTTCAGCCCTGAAGGGCTAGGTGAGCCGGCGGGGACCCCTGACAGCTTCTTCAGCTGCGTTCCCTTCATCACCGCAGTGGGGAGACCTTCCCCTAAATCTTTGCACAGACTTTGAAGGGGGAAAAGCTGGGCCAACGCCTAAGCCCTCTGCAAACTACCCTGTCTTGGCTCAACAAGGGAGAGTGTGTCCTCTGCAGGGGTCACCCCATCTGCCTGTCCCGAGCCCCCTTGGATGCACACTGTACTGTCACAGGGGTGGACACTACTTGCAGCAGAAAGTGGAAGGCGCCTCTTCTTCCAGTGTCAAGGGACAGTGGCCTTGCAGGGTTGCTGCTGACCTTAGAGGATCCCGAGAGTCATCTATCCACAGGGGTATTTCTCTGCAGGGATGGAAGCAGCACTGACAACTTGCTCCACGGCTTGACTGCGATCACTGCAGAACCAGCCGGCTAAGTGATAGATTTGACTCATACTGCAGAAGAAAACCTTGGTGAGACCTCAGCGTACAGCAGGAAGGGACGGCAGTGATTCAGTAGGGGCTGCTTGTCACGTCAGCGTTGACTGGGTTGACTCAGTGTGCTTTTGCTTCTGGAGAACCTGTCCTTTGAACGAGCTGTAAGGCGACAGTGTGAGCACTCGTGGTCAGAGAAGATCACATGCCATGTGGTGGGGCTGGGAGGGTTTGTTATCTCCTCTGCGTAATTACATGTGACCTGCCTTACCTTTGGCAATAGCAGCCAGCAGAAGGTAGTCTTCATTTCTTGTCTGTGGCTGCTGCATAATGCATTATTAAACAGTACCTTGTGCCTCTCCTCAGGAAAAAAACAAAAAAAAGGTCAAAGATGTGCCCATCTTGGGATGTAACAGCACGGCCCTTTCCATAGCTGGTGGCTGGCAGAGCTGCCTGCCAGCCCCGGACTGGGCACAGCCCAGGTGAGGGAGCGAGCTCAGAGCAAGGCTTGTGCTGTCCCCGGGATGTCCCCGGATGTCCATGGCATGTCCATGGCATGTCCATGGCCCCGGGGGCTCTGCTGGGACGTTGTAAAATCGGTCATGTTTGTCTGTGGATTTTTTTTTTCCCTGGAAATATTGTAAAAGTGAGGTCATCCTCATCAAAACAGGGTCTGTTTCTACTTTTCAGACCTTTCATGGAGGAGTTGAACTCGCGGGTTCGGGAGGAGCAGGAGCGGGACCACGCTCTTCCTGGGGAAGCGTAATTCTAAATGAAAGAATAAAGGGAAGACACACACTGTGAAGAAGGAGATTTTTCTTCTGGTGCATTTGGGGATCTTTGCAGGGAAGTGCCCCGTTTGTCGCAGGAGTGGCCGGAGCTGGTTGCTCAAGCCTTGCGCCTGGTGGGTTTCTCCCACGTTTGGATGCTGACAGGAAAAGCCCACAGGCTGTCACATGGCAAACGTCATTTGGGGGGAACCCGAAATTTCACGGTGCATTTCCTATTCCCTGCGGACGAGGACCAAGGAGCATTATGATGCCTTTCAGGACACCTTTCGGTGCCAGCCGGGTGCCGGTCCCCGCCTCCCAGGTGCCCGCACAGCTCTGCCGCGGCCGAGCCACGCCGGAGGAGGGACCCGGGGGGAGGCGCGGGCGGGGACCCCCCCGCGCCGCGCTTTCCCCCACGCAGCTGCCTTGAAACACAAGATTTGCCCCCCGCGCGCCCGCCCGCCCGCCCCGCGCGCCGAAGGGCCGCCGCAGCCGCGCGGGCGCAGCCAATGGGCGCGGCGGGCGGCGAGTGACGACACGGGCTGGGGCGCGGCGGCGCGTCCCGGCGGCGCGCGCGGCGATTGGCGCGCGGCGGCGGCGGCGCGGGGGGACGGGCGCGCGGCAGATGGGCTGCGCCCGGGGGGGGCCTCGGCGGCGGCGCGAGGCCGCGGCGGGGCACGGCCGGTGCAGCATGACAGCGGGAGCTCCAGGTAACGCCGGCGTCTGCGCCGCTGGGAGGGCTGTCCGGGCGGGCTGGGAGCGGCCCGCGGAGCTTCGCCCGGGGCCGCCTGCGGAATGCGGTGCCCGTGGCCGTGTGTGCGGCGCCCCGTCTCCTCCCGGCGCCGCGCCGCTCCGCGGCGGCGGCGGCGGCGGCGGGGGGGGCGGCCCGGCCCCGCCGGGCCGAGGGTGCCGCGCGGGGTGTGCGGCCGCGGGGAGGGCCGGGCTGCTCCGGTGCCGGGGTTGTCTGAGTCTCGGGGGGTTCCTCTCCCGTCAGTGACACCTGTGTTACCGGGCCGCCTCCGCGTCGTCTGTAAATGGAGCCCGGTGTCCTGCGGGAGGGAACTCCCGGCGTGGCTGCGAGCCGCAGAGCCTCTGTCGGGTCTGAAGTTATGTCAGCGCCGACACCGGCCATAAAGGCTGCCGTGGTGCGTGTGTTCCCCATCTTCCAACAATGCAGTCTTCTGGGCTGTGCTTCTGCAGAGGAGTGAGAAATTCTGGGCTATAAATAACCCTGCCTTTTTCTTTTTTTTTTTTTTTAAATACTCTTTATTGGCAACACGCATCCGATTGACCCCTTTAAAAACGCTGGCTAAGTTTTTCCTGAAATCCATTCAGGGAAGGGTGGTCTCTCCCCTGCACATGCATGGTGGTGCCTGATGCCACACTGAAGCTGGTCCCTGTGCTGGGTTGTCCCTTTGTCCCAGACTTGTACACCAGCCAGCCGAGGAAGTGCTCCAGCGTGATGTCTGGCTGCTTCAGGCTTCCCTCCTCCAGTGGGGGATGCACTCGGCACGAGTGCCCCCTTTTTGGTCATTCAGACAGTTTTCAGATCCAGTTTTCACCGGTGCCAGAAATGAACCCTGTTTTAAATACAGTGATGTATTTAATGTAGAAGGTTGAGGGAATTCAGACAGGAAAAGCCATGGCTTCAAAGTGAGCAACGTCTGAAAGAGATTGTGGGCCTAAGCTGGAAAGAGCAGGGCTGTTTCTGGACTTGTAACCCCAAAGGGTGTCGAGGGGTTGGATTTTGTCTCTCCCCGCGTGGCTCCATTTGCTGGGGCGGGCACAACACGCATTAGGAGTGAACAGCCTGGTTGTCCGTGTGGAGAGTTTGGCAGATGCCCCTGAAGGTTTCATTCCCCTCATCTCCCTGATGCCCCACCTGCCCGAATTTGATGCCATGCAAAGATTGTGGGAGAGGGGAGTCTGCTTTTTGTTTTCCTTCTGGGCACAGTCGGTGATGACGTTCAGCACAGGGAAGCAGGAGGCCGGAGATCAAAGTGGGCTTTGCTGAGCGACTTTCGGGCTGACGTGAATCACCTCAGAGTGAGGAGGAGGAGGACGGGCTGTCGGGAGGGCTGGGGGAGGCTGCAGGGCCGGAGCCAGGCTGCTACCTGCCTGCCTGAGGGAGAGAGGGAAGGACATGCTGCGGCCAGAGGGGATGAGGAGATGAGATCTTCTCCCCTGGCTCCTCCTCTTGTGTGAATCCACCTTCTCCGTGGCTGCCAGGCAGGGAGGAGGGGGCCTGGGGACAGCTGCGAGGAGGCAGGAGCAGCCCGGGGGAGGCTGCTGTGCCGAGGGCCCTGGGGGGCAGCGGGGCCGGCCAGGACCCCGGAGGGGAAGTGGCTGGGGAGCGCAGCAGGAGAATGGGGGTGAGAACGTGGCCCCGGCCAGGGTGACTGCCCAGGGCTGGGGCAGCTCGCAGCAGGAGGGTGTGCTGGAGGGGACCGCGGTGTCCCCCGAGCAGGAGTTGGTGCAGGGCCTGCTGGCAGGGAGCAGGCCATCCGCGCAGAAGTGGCACTGGGGATTTTGAAACACCGTTGTCCCATCTCTCTTGGAAGTGGGGCACGTGGCTGCAGAGGAGCCTCATGCTTCCAGGAAAGGTGTTCAGTCACAGGTTACCCAACGGCGTGAGCAGAAAACAAAGTAAATCAGGAATCAGGGATCATTGGTTTTAGGCCTGGGACGTGGCTTGGTGGGTTGTTCAAGGCTGGGGAGCGAAGGTTGCCGTGGCAGGTTATGTGCATGGAGGAGAAGGATTGCCCTGAGCTTGGGTTTTCTGCGATGAGCCCAGGGCTGGCGAGGGATGGTGATGCTTGTGGCTGCATTGGTTGGAGCTGCCTTGAGCGTGGGACTGGCAGAGGAGCTGGTGGCAGGCATGGTGCGGGGGGCTGTGTTTGGGGGGTGGCTGGCTTCATGGGTGGGGGGCTGCAGGCAGCTGCCTCTGGGCTGCAGAGGAGTTTGTGCTCTGAACTGAGACCTGCATGGATGGCATTTCTTCACTGAGTGACTCTGGATAACTAAAAGTAAGTCTCAGTAGCTCCTGCGAGCCCTGAGCTCCTGTTACAGGATTAAGTTTCCAGCCTCATAGGCCACCGCTTGCAGCAGCAACAGTTCAGGAGGCAGCTGTGGCAGCAGTGCCGCAGGAGGCAATACCCAGGGTGAGCTGCTTTGGTTGTCACAGGCCCTGGGGTCGGGCGTCGTTCACCTCAGGGCTTTAGTACAAGCATGCCAGCTTCTTGTAGGGAGTGTCTGACAGGGACTTTGTGCCCTCTGAACTAACAAGCCCAAAGAGACTGTGTAGGGGGGGTCCCACAGAAGTTGGCGAGCGTTTTGCTGTTGACTACAGTGAAGAGGACTTTACCTCTTCAGGTAGACCATTCACTGGGCAATTCCTCTGTAAGGATGTGACCAAAACTCAGTGTTTAAGTGTGTGTGGAAGTTGGAGTCCAAATTATCCTGTGTGTCCTGAGCCAGCTCACAAGGTCTGGAAAAACAAAACTTGGCACAAGAGATCGTCTTCCTCCACCCCCGGTATTTCTTGTCAACTTTTGTGCATACAGTTACAGGGATAGGTGAGACAAATTCAGCTCTGCAACAAATTGTTCGCCATAACAAACTCAGCTCCTGTGTTAGCCATCTCCTGGCCTGGAAGCATTTGCTCCTAGAGGAGAGCTGGTTTGTGGTGATAGTCCCATTTCAGTTCCTGTTCCCTCTGCCTAGAAGCTTTCTCCTCTTTTTATTTTAATACTTTAATTGTGACTGTGGATCCAAGTGTTCCTGGAGCTCCCAGTGTTCAGGGATCAAAAACAGCCTGGAAGCTGGAGGTCTTTCAGATCTGCCTTCAGCTCCTCCTTCATTTTAGCCGTGTCTGCACAGAACTGGTCACAGGGGAGATGTTGCCAGATTTGGCTTCCGCTTCTGCTCTGGTTGGGCTCCCTGTGACTTTGGGACGTTAACACTGCTGTCAGTTTGTGCCTAGCCGGTTCGAGTACTGATTTCTGTTCCTTGCTGTGCTACACAGTGGGCAGGCGGGAGCCCACTGTGATCTTCCTCTTTCATTACCTGCCTTAGCTCCTGCAAAAGGTGCTTGAAGCTTTTTTCCCGGGCATTTAATGGGCAGGGGGAACAGAGTGAGTGGGTGGGGAGGGCAGCAATAGGAAGGGGAGAGAGAAACATGAATTAACTTTCACCTGCAGAAATAAATCTTTCTACTCGCCAATACTATTTTGTGTTTAGCTAGCATTTTCCCCCTGCAGTTCTATTTTGCTTTTTACCTTTCAGACACAAATAGCTGAGCTTATGTATCTTCTGTTTCTTCTATGTTTACTTTGATTTGCCTGATAGTTGAAGAATGGCATTAGGCCGAGTGGTAATTGGTAGGGCTTGTTGGGCCTGGGTCAGCACAGGGGGAGATGCTGATGTGAACGTCTTGTCTCAGACCTGCTGTCACTGGTGTGTCTCCTGCTCCTAGCAGTAATTCTGTAATGGAAAAATACGACAACAGTATCTGTGGTTTGCTAGCATCTTGTCTTGGTGTTTTCAGTTTTGGAGATCTCTTCCAGGTGAATGTCAGCAGCTGTGGCTTGTGTGCAGCTGACCGCGAATCTAGGGTGTGCTCTGTTGGGGATAGCAAAGGGACTTTTCATTTTGCGTGTTAAATTGGACAGGTACAACTTAGCTCTGGCAGTGCCCTATTTATGAGTTGGCCTGCTGGGTTTCCTGAGACAGGAGATTGGGCTGCAAGGTGGCCCTCACCTCCTCAACCAAGCGGTGTGGGACATGGCAGGTGGGTACCCCTTGCTCTGGGCAAGCAGCATGGCAGTCACCCAGTCAGTCCCACTGACTGTCATCCAAGAAGCCTGTCATCTTGTTGATGCATTCTTGTGTCCCCGGCTACTGGAGCTCTTGACCCCAGGAAGCCCTGGGCAGGGGACAGGCGGGCCTACAAGTGCTCCAGGTCTTCTGGCTCCTGGGTTGGGAGGATCGTCTTGTCAGCATGTGCCACCAGCCCTACCTGCAAGTCTGGCTCTTGGACCACTGGGCTCGTTGCACCTCTGGGTACTCCGATGTCCAGTCTCATATCTTCCCTTCTAGAGGCAGACTTAGAAATCATGTCCCTCTTAAAACAGGGCCATGTCCTGCTCCGTTGAGAAAGCTCTGCCATGAATGTTACTTAGCATGAGCAGATGTTATCTGTTGGTTTGTCTTGCTCTAATGACTTATCAACATGACTGTGTGCGTTAAGTATTCAAGGGTAAAATAGTGTTGTTATGTATTCAATGGGCTCATTTCCCAACATTATTTTTTATTGTCGATTGCTTATCTAGTAGCGTATTGACAGATGCAACTGACTCTTGACTGATCCAGAGCAAAGCACTTCTCTGC
The DNA here is from genome assembly GCF_018139145.2 of Gymnogyps californianus. Lineage (NCBI taxonomy): Eukaryota > Metazoa > Chordata > Aves > Accipitriformes > Cathartidae > Gymnogyps > Gymnogyps californianus. The sequence goes on from NC_059479.1 coordinate 21,028,276, forward strand.
CCTGGAGTCTTTGCTGTCAGTTACACAGTTTGAATAGTTTGCACTGCTTCCATGTGACAATGCTGGTTTTGGGGCTCTCTGTGTAGTGCAGGACATGCCAATACAGCACTGTATAAGGCTTGTAAAGGTGGGAAATGGCAAAGTTAAGGTTGGGTACACCTCCTTTACTCTGTCTGCTCTGGTCGTGTGTACTCTTTTATTGCCCTCAGAAGCAAATCAAGGTAATTTGGATCCCAAAACGTGTTCAAGGAATCTTTGGGAAAGTTTTACATGTTTTGTTATAATCCTAAGGGCAGAAGTGTGCTTTCTCAGAGAAATGAAAACAAAGATTCTGATACGACCCCTTGACTTCTGAAAGTGATACCTTGCACGTGGACCAGTGATAGCTGTGCTTTGATCGAGCTTGCCGCACACGCGTGTGCTTGGCTTTCCCACAAGACAATGTACCGCAATGTCATTTTTATCCAGCCTTAGATCCCCTATAAGCCTGAAACAAACTGCCATTTCAACACTGCAGTACAGCACAGACTCCAGAGCTGGACCATTCTCATTTTCTTTCTAATCCTCAAGTGTTGAAAATGCTCTGGCACCTTAGCAGGCTCACCATTGCTTTGCAGGGTGTATGCACAGTTGGCTGCAGGTGACTAGGGGAGTACTAAAACATTTTCTTGTCATGTCACCTGAGCATGCTTGCTTCTCCAGACAGTGGTGCTGAAGGGGCAGCAGCTGTGTGGCCCCCCAGTCCCTGTCCCTTTGCTGCCACGAATAAATTGCTGTTTGCTTTATTGGGGAAGGGCACTGGAAAGTACTTCTGTGTGTGTCTCAAGGGGAGTGAAAGGCCTAATGTTTTCCATTTTCTGTCTCCTCCTTCTCTAGTCCCTATTGTGAAGGAGAAAATCCTCCAGATCAGAAATTTTCCAGGCGCTTCCCTGCAGAGAATTTTGATTCAACCTGCAGTGCCCAGATGCCAGCTCATATTTATCAGGTGCACCCAGCCACTCCCCAGATGAAGCATGGGGCTGCTGGTGCATGGTAAACCTGAGAGGGGAGAATGGAATTCACACAATTAAAATCCTGGGCATTTGCTAAAACTGGTTTTAATGTCTCCTGCCCTCACAGGCAGAAGATTGTGGACTTGGATTTGGGATGCTCTTGAAGTGTCACCAGAAGAGCTGTCAAATATGTGCATGCAGAAATGGAGGCTTGGAAAATGCCTTTAATTGTGATTCCACTCTGCACAACGCAGATTGTCATGCTTTGAGCTCAGGTTTGTTTGTATTGGGGACAGACATTGATGCAACAGCTTCTATTGGGGCATGAATATTTCAGCAACTGAAATGATGCCTGCCTGCTCCAGAAAAGAGCTGCTTACATCCTCGTTTGATCTTTTTAGCGAGCCTAGCCAGCTCAGGTTGGCATCCTGGTTATTTATTTCCTACAGATATGGTCTCTGTTAGCTGTGCTGTGCTATGACTCTCCTCTCTTCATTCCAGAGGCTCTGGGAACTCAAGTTGGGAAGAGGTGAGATTTCCAGCAAGAAAAAAGACTAAAGCAGCCAGAATTTGCTCCCTGTTTTGTTTGTTTTTGAGGAGGCACCTTGCACTTCGTAGGATGCATGGACCAGAAAGCGGTGGGATAATATTTGGAAGTATCTAGAGTGGCAATCTGTGGGGACAGTCTTCTCCTTTCATTTCTGCCCCACATTCTGCACCCTTCTCTCCATGCTCTTGTTCTCTCTCCACTTCTTCTTGCACTAGGGGAATGCAGAATCCTACTCTCTAGTGGCATTAATGAATAATATTAAGCACTTCAGAAGGAATAAGCTGAGAGTGGAGCCTTATTCTTTTCTGCAGTATATTGACAGTTCATGCACAGAGATTGTGTCCTGGACCCTTCTTTTTGAAAGCTATAGTGATACTGAAATGCTGGAACTCCAGGTACCATTGTGTGTTTCTAAAGTAAAATGTCTCCAAAGCATCTAATTAGGGGACACTTCCTACAGCCACGATCCATAATGCAGACAGTGAGAGCTTTTGAGCAACTTGCTTTTCAAGGCATGCCCAGTCTTCTCCTGTGGTCTGTAGAGCACTCTGGACACTCAGGGTGAATGCCAGGCTTCTTCATGTAATAAGGAAAAGCAATAGGAATCTGGGTATGAGGTAGTTTTCCAGTTCTAAGTCATTGGTGTGGTAAGACCTCTCTCCTCTTACTTAGTGAGCAACAGCATGTGGATGAAGTTTCCAGGCCTACAGATGATGCAAGAGGTCAGTTACCTGATTCTTGAGTATTTTTTCTGAGCTGTATTTCCTGATGTTTGCATTGCTGATCCCAGCAGAATGGCAGAGCTTGGTCTCATGCGTACAGCTGAACGTGTGTGGTCCTCTGCTTGAGGAATACATCTATTGGAGTGGTTATCCTGAGTATAATTGCTTGCGTACCGGAACAGAAATTATACATTGAGAGTTATAGCTGTGTATGTACCCCAGGAAGCAGTCTGGTAAACATAATCCCAAAGTCAACCCACTGCAGGACTTACTTTTGGGCAAGGAGAGGAAAAAATTGTGCTCTTATGTGTTCCACACAGCCTCTAAAGCCTAAGTTCTCATTAGACTGATGGCTTTTGTTGGTGGGGTCATTAGGCAAAAGATGCTTTGCACTGGTCTGTCCTGCAGTGTGGGACGCTACGTTGTGATCCATGGAGCTGGCCACGTCTGACCGCCGGTCCCTCTTGCCACAGAAAGGGCAGCTCAGGCTGGCCCAGACTCCCTACCGGTGCGCTCACTTGCATTTCGAACATTGGTGCCAGAAGGCAGTGAGCAGTAGGCGCATGCTTCAAGCATTTTTCTGCGCTCTGAGGAACTCAAAGCATATTTTCTGTGAAAGCTGTTTTAAAGGTTTACAGTAAATGGCTAGAAGTCAGGCCTGGAGAAAAAGCAGGGATGTGTTAAGGCAGGGTCTGACTGCTCCAGGGGGGCTGGGTGCCAGGTTGACTCGTGTCAGGCACACTGGAAACACAAGGATGAAGTCAAATGTCCAAGGTCATCAGCAGGGTGCTGGCAGAGCAATGGAAGATATCATTTAGAAGCAAACATGATTAAATTTTTGTGTCCTGAACTTACTGTGGGGAACAGTGGTGTCGGTGTGGTCAGGGACCTTGCAAACCTAGGCCAGTACATGCCTAAATGATAGAATTTGGGTCCATGGCGACTAATGAGGACAATTTATGGTGGAACATTACTTCATGTGTCCTTTTTCAAAGCAGACCTGTGGTGCTTCCATCCGGCAGTGCTAGGGAGATAAGAGCCCCGGCACCCCGAGGCTGCAAGGCTCATTCGAAACGTACACGCACTGAAGGAGGGGCATATTGGATGAAGAATTGCTACTTGTGACATATTAGGCATTAAACGCATCCAATACAAGGAGCTTGTGAAAGGATCTGGATTCAGGATGTGCTTGTGCATAACAGAAATGTTCTGTTTTGTGACTGTCTTGAGCAAAAAGACAAGGCCCCCCCATCCCCTGCTTAGCCACCTTTGCAGGCTGGTTGCTGAGCCGAGTGTTGTAAGGTAGCCATTACACGTTACACAGGTGGCCATGTAACGCGGTGGGATTTATAATGGATGATGTGGGGACTCTCTGGGGACTGGGAATTTAAAGGCTTTTTAGACACTTTGCATTTCATTTCACTTGTATATGTTTGGGAGGGGTGTCCTTGTATGCATATATATCATATGCAAACGTATTTTGAGTTGCTGTATGTTTTGTCTGAATTTATAAAAGGAGTGATTTGGAGAAAGAATCCTCCAGGAAATGTTGTTTTTGCAAGCACGGGCCTCTTGACTGTGATTTGGGGGGGAGGAAGGAGTGGGAATGAGGGGGAGGTTCACTGAGGTTTTCTTCTTTTCTTGTAGTGTTTCAGGAAAACTCCAGCCAAGGCCCACATACAGTCAAATGAATCAGCCTCCCTTTTTGCCATAAGTAATTGGCAGCTCTAGCTGCAATGCAGTTTTGATGTATGGCTAATACACTTTTTCTTGGTTACTTGAGAAGAAACACTGCAGTAGACGCATGATGTTGAGTTGGTCTTTGTATGGAGTCTTTGAGCTCGTCGGGAGACATTGTAGGCTTCTTGAGAGGTTGGAATTTGCTGCAAATTATATTCCATACTCTAGCCTGAAGGCTGTCGTTGCTGTTCATCTGCTATAGAAAATACATTTCTTGTTGCATACAAGTGTAGAGGGCACTGTAAGCTGGCACATGGCACTGTTGCTCAGTGCAGGGTTTCCTTGGAAGAGTCTCGTTGTATAACAACTTCAACAGAATATTCATGTTCTTAGATGAGTGACTGTTCCCGTGCTGACAAATAAGGCATTTTGGCCTTCTCATGTTCCTGTAACAAAATGAAATTCACTTGTTTTCTAAAGCATCTGGTGCCAATTCAGACTCAGAGCTTTCTGTGTCTGCTGTAGGATTTCCACTGGCCTCGGAACTTACCAAACAAGCTCAGCATTCACCACTGGAAGTATCTGGAGTAACTGGAGGGCTTTCTTGTCCTGGAAACAGGACATGTAGCAGTTGCCCTTGGCAGGCGAAGACTTGCCAAATGCCCTTTATTTCCTGTTGGAAGCCTAGTTTTACATGGAAGGACTATATTACTTTCCCAACTGTAGTATCTGTTGGTAAATGTTGACTTTAATAACATACGCTTCACTTTAGCAGAATAACAACAGTGAGGGATGAATGTTGAGCAGTGAAATAAGCGTGCTGTACTGGGGCAGTAACATCAGTGTTCTTTTACAATGTTTTAAATGGTAAATACCATACCTATTATTTTCATAGCATTTGAAAATTCATTAGAAACAAGTTCCTTTGAGGAACCTGTAGTCATAAATGTGATTAACTCAGCCTTGGAGTTTTAGTCATGGCCAAGGCTTCACTAAATGCTGTCTAAACAGAGAAAACAAGCCTGGCCTCGAGTTATTCTTTCATGGGATTGCTTCATATACGGGCAGCATGTGGCCTTCCTCCCTCCAGTTGTTCTGTAGGGGAAGAAAATATTTAAAGAAAGTACAAACATAAAGGCTTCACAGGGGGCAAATAAAATGGTTGGCTCCGTAGCATTTTGCACCTGAAATGAAACACAAAAGTGGCTGGTTTTGCCCTGCACCTTTATAGGGAGCGGAGGGGACTCTTGGATATTTGAAGATGCAAACACATAGAAAGCAGAATGGCATCTCCTTTCCACGCACACTTAGCTGAACAACACTCCTGCTTGTTTGGTTCAATGTGTTATGTGTATCTGGAGAGAGATTATATCCAGGCCAGTTGGGCTGAAGTTTGCTCTTTCTCTCTCCAGTTCACTGGACAAGTGTTTTACGTTTTCTTCAGCGTAACTTTAAATGGACATTGTTTTACCCTGTTCTGGAAGGGAGCTGGTATTTCTACAACTCATGCTGTCATGTAAGTAACCTTTTTCTTTTCTGAACAAGGTCATTACATCATGATGTAGTAATCCTCTGCCTGTGGGATAAACCATCCTCTCTGTCTGTGTCTCTGTCTGCTGCTCTTATCTGTGTTTGTTCTTTCTTAAAGTGTGCATGGGGGAGGAGAAATGAGGGGAGAGCAGAAGTTTTGATTCTGGCCTGTTAAACTATGTTTAGAGAGAATAATGCATGGGTTGTGAGATGCAAAGGCCTGTTGTCTCACAGAGGTATTGCTTTGATACTTTATCCACAAAGAGAAGCTCCAGAGTCTCAAGTCAGAAGAGCCTGGGGATGAAATTACACCTTTGCCAGGCTCTGACAGGTTAAACTTTACGGAGATGCAGGTAGCAAATTATCCACAGACTGAATTGCAAAGGAGGGCTTTAAAATAGGCTTTAAAAACCTGCTGGGGAGATTGAGTGGATAAAAATAGTTAGTTCTTGTATCCCTCTTTTTGTCTGTAGAGCTAAAAGCAATCTACAAAGGAAGGACAATGTCGTTATCTTGGCCTCGGCCCAGAGGAACCTGAGGGATGGAGCAATGCCACTGTGGGTGGAACGGGTCAGCATGGGAGCCGGCAGCAGGACCCAGCCATCTTGCTGCCTGTCCCATTGCCTGGCCATTAGACTAAGTTGCCTCCCTGCTTATTGCAGTTTCTAATTTGTCTTGGATGTGTCTGTGTACTTTTTCCCGAATCAGTTTACACCACAATATATCATTCATGGCCAGCCTGGGGTGTGCCTGATGAAGTATGGTTCATAACTATTTTTGATTCATTTATAAAGGGATTAGGTGACGTGGTTGCCTGGACAGCAGGGACTGTACTTGGTGACCTGGCAGGTCTCTCCCAGTCCTGTGTTCCTGTGTAACCTGAGGTGATGCCATCTAAGCTGCATCAAGATGCCAGTGATGTAATTTCAAACTGTCTGGCCTGAGCGCCAGTGAAGTCAGGGAGACTGCACATGTGTAAGGTAGGATTGGCGTTGATCCTGTCTATTTTGTCCAAATAATAAGTAGAAGATAGGCAGGGTTTGATTCAAAATGAAACCAGTTAACTGAGCAGAGAAAGTAGAGCAGATGTATTAGTGGTTGATTCCATCTTTCACCTGCTCTGAGAGGAAATAGCCGTCGTATTTCACTGTGCAGCTCTAAGGTCTGTTGCAGAATAAGACAAATAACTAAGTTGAGTCATCAGGTTGTAGTGTCTCAACAAACTACTTAAAAAGATGTCAGGCCCTCACTGTGGGTGGATGTTAAAGTGGCAGAGCTATCAAAGAAACACATCCAGAATCACATGAAGACTTCACTGTTACTGTCATGCCATACTTTATAGCCATTCAGAGCATTGCAGTGATAGAACACGTGTCCTCCAAGCTGGAAGTGATAGACTCCCGTAGCTGTCAGCAGGACAGGACTATGATGGACACCTTGCAGGGCATGCTGGTGTGGGTACAGTTCTGCGCTCACATGCCTTTACAGCTATCAAAACAGACACGTGCATCAAGTTGCTTGGAGTGCAAGCAGAGGAGCTCAGATTGGGCTGTGCCCATCTGTGGAGACTTAGCCGTGGCTGAGCAGTCCCTGTTCCAGTCAAAAGGGATACCAGTAACAGCCACTGCATCCTCATGATAATATTTCTATGCTTTGTACTTGTCCCTGATTTTATTATATCCCCAAATCCTAGAGTATTCTGATAGAGATTGCATTGCTGATAGCATCTTCATCCATGTTTCAGCTGTGCTGCCTCTGTTGATGAGAATAGGCTCTGCGTAGTTTGGTCCAGTGTCAGTGTTTTAATAGAGATGGGGAGATTTCTGAATTAGATTAATTCATTATGGTCTTTTATCATTATCTGTTACTAGAAAAATTCTAGCAAATGAGTTTGTACTACTTCATTTACATTATTGGTTTGCTTCTGTTTAATTCCAGCAGAATCTTTGGACCCAGATTCCAAGGGGATGACCATGTTGTAGGAAAAACATGGTCACAGCAGAACTTCCCAGCCATTAGTTACGATAGCTTTGACTTTTCTACCAGGCTAAATTTCAGAGCAGCATTGATTTTTATTTCTTAGTGTAACTTGTGATTTGCTAAGTTACAGCTGACAGCAGCTTTTCCCTGTCCTTAAGAGGTCATTCTGCATACATGTGTGTGTTTGAAAACTGCAGAATCACATCTTAAAAAAAAAAAAAAAGTCCTCTAAACATGCTTAGCTGAGTGTAATACCTTTCCCTTTGCACTTAGTTTTAAAGCCAAATGTCATTAAAACAGCTTTCAGTGCTTTGATGTGGGCTCATAATTTTCTCATTGATGCTATTAATATTGCATGCCCACTTGCTCCATGGTGGGTGTCAGTGCTCGCTAACAGCAGCCATCTGTGAGAAAGGAGCTGCTTCCTGGCATGGAGTAAAATTTAGGCCAGCTGTGGATGCTGGAACCACATCTTAGAGACTGTCCCTCTGGGCTCTCCCTTCCCTGTGCTTTGCCTGAGCCTCTGTACTGGGCAGAATTTCTGGTACCCAGGATCCCACAGCCTATGGAGCTGATTTCTGTATTAATGTCTGTGCCTCACACTCTAAAGGCAGAAGGTAGAGCCTGAATTATTAGCACATTGGGCTCGTGCCATTGTCATTCCAGAAAGCTGATATCCCTCAACTCAAAGGACTCACCCATTTCAGTCCATTTAATGGTGAGGTAGTTACCAACAAATGATGCTCTTGTTCAGTTTGGGCAATACCTGAAAGTTAACATCTCCCTCTGCACCCATTCAGCACAAGTGGTGTTTTATGGGTCTAGTGAAACAAGTGAAAATGGAATTGCAACTCTGGCCTCATAGTTTGGGGGAAGCCAGTTTTGTTGTATTTTTTCCTGTGAAGTTCAAAAAAATCTTAGCACTCTGCCCTTTAGCTTTAATTCCTGGAAATATAGACAGGTTAGAAGTGAGAGGGCAGGGGAAAACAAACAAACTCCAAACAGCGTCCCAGGTAAGTCTTACATATAGAGGATGTGTGTTTTGCCACATGTTGAATTGTTTTGCAGTCAAGCTTCTGGGATCTGAATGGATTTTCAAACCAGAGCTCAGTAGTGAGATTACTTTCAGCGAAAAATAATCATAGAGTTATAGAATGGTTTAGGTTGGAAGGGACCTTAAAGATCATCTAGTTTCAATGCCCCTGTCATGGGACAGTACTGCCATAATCTGTCAGTACTGTTCTCTTAGTCTGCATTAACTATCTCACTAGGGCTTTCATGACACACCTGCTATCCCAGAGGCCAGTCCTTATGAAAAATAATGGCCTTTGGCCAAATCCTGCCTCCAGTTATGTGGTCTGACCTCAAGTTTTCATTTAATATACAGAATTGAGGTTTATAAAATAGCTGTGTTTAATAACTGCATCAATTATCATCTTGATGTGACACCTAAATAGCATTTGCAATAGGAACATGGTCTCAAGATTTCTGCTGTTTTCCAGCACATGTTCATCCTTTCTATAGCTCCCTTTCAAAGTCCTTTCTCACAAGGTTTCCTTTCTCAAACAGAGTTCTTGGGACAGGCGTTTTGCAGATGGCTGCAGGCGTAGGCCAGTCACTCGGAAAAGGGCTTCTACCCTGGAGGTGCTTCCTTATAGACAGGGAAAAGAATGCACGGTTCTGCTGTCCAAGCAGCCTTTAGAAGAATGGAAACTTGTTTCTTTGAGGGCAAACAAACCTTCTGCAAAGACTTAGGAAGTGATTCATCTCCATTTACACAGTCTGCAGTATCAGCTTGTCAGACTGGGATCATATGTTGCACTTCATGATATAATGCCCCTGAATGTGAATCAGATCAAGGCACTCTTACCGTTTGCAGCAGCCAAAGTTGCTGATGATAATTGCTAAAAGAGTATAATGATCTACCCGGATAATCATGACTGAGTTCCATCAGTAACACTGAACACCGACCTTCTGATAAAGGCCCCAGCTTTCAACTGGTATGAAAATTTGCTGAGCTGGGAATGCTACAAGCCCAGAAAACTGGCACAGAATCTGCCTCGGTGGCCGAACACATACTGGCCATATGTAAATGTTGTGTGGGATCGGAAGACAGATCAGGTTAGAACTAGGTTTATGCTTTTCATAGAAATCAGTGGAACTAGTCAAAGGCAAAGGGACAGAAGAACTTAGCTCTTCAGCTCACAAGTCATCAGAGATTTGTATTATCTGATATGAATCCTGTTTCAGACTTAAAGGAATGCAGTCTCAGATCCTTCAGCAGCTTCCAGTTTTTCCATTGCAAATACCAGAACCACTGTTTAACCCCCACTGTGGTGATCTCTGGGGAGAGGCCAGGACCTGAACAGGCTGTAGAAGCACCAGTAGCTGTGTCAGTCATATAGATGGGTTCTTGATATTGAAGATGTTAACTTTGGCCAGGCCCTGAAGGTAACGTGCAGGAATATGTACTTGGTAAGTCTAAGTAACCCCTGCTTGGCAGATGAGTAGGAGTTTTTGCTCTCCACATGGATGGTGAGACACATGCAACCAGAGCTGGATTCTCACGGGAGCTGAGCACTGCCTTCTGTGTGTACCTGAAACAGGCAGTCATTTCTCTGCTGCATTACTGAATCCCATCATATTCTTTGAAAGCAAATGAATGAAGTTTTGGTCATGGTTGGCAAGAAATTTATGGATAAGATGTTCAGCACAGGAATTCTGTTTCAAGGAAGTCCAGGCAGTAAATGCAGGAATGGTACAGATTCAGGTGGAGGTCTTGCATGAGGAGCAAACAGGCTATGCAGTGAGGTCTGGTAGTGTTTTCTGATCAGGCTGGCATTTCTTTCTGAATGAAGATTGAGACAAGCTTTGTTTTGCCAAAGAGAATGTGGAGGCTTTCCGTTTCATTGGTAGACGCTGTTTGTTGTTGTCTTCATAAAATCCTTGACGGAAGAAAGAATTCTTTATGGCGAAAAGTGCTCATGCCAAGTAAAACAACAAGAGGTGGTGGCTTGAAATAAAGTTAAGTATTTCTAGGAGAAGCATGAAATGTATTCTATTTTCAATGCATTCCTTAATGCCACAGCTTAGATTTTCCTTGATAGCATTTCTAATCAGCAGGCCCTTATCCATTCTCTACCAGCATTAGTTGCAGCTTAATGACATAATTATTTTGGTTCTTTATCACTCAACTTGCCAGGTCGTTTATCTCTTGGAGGGAAGGATGGAGAGGAGAATTTATTGCCTCTCTGTCTCTTGATGTTGTGCAACGCAAATGCATATTTTGCCAAAGCCTTGGGGAAGGTGTATTATCTGAAATTGCAGGCAATTGCACACCTAGAAATGGAGGTGTTGCACGCTGCCTGCACTGATAATCTAGCCAAGTCCTCTTACTACCACGTTACCCTATATCCACAGAGTTTGGTAAAAAGGAGATTAGTGAGATAGCTGGATGATAAACAGTAATCTGTGATGTGTGCACATACAGCACTCTCATGCACGTAAATCGGACTTTTGACAGCTGTTGCCAGCAAGTTATCAAAGCAGATTTTTTACTGAGGATAGATAGGTAAAGAGTAGAGGTGTGTAATTCCCGGGACACCAGAACAACTGCAGCGTTCTCTTCCAGGGCATAAGGTGACACTGCAGCTAGAGGGGAGTACGTCTCCCCTCTAGCTTCTCCGTGGAAGTCAGCGTGGGCCAGCCACTCACCAAGGGACTTGCTGCTGGGAGGGGGCTGCATCCTGTGCTGATGTGCCCGCTGGAAAAGGGAGCTTGGGTGCATCTTTAAGAACTGCAAGCACAGCTTTGGTGCAGAATAGACGCTTCTTTGGTCTTCTGACTTACAAAGAAATGAAGGTAATCCGTCCTATCAGTCTGGGAGGAGGAAGTTCTGGGCTTGTCAGAATAGTGGCAGTGGCTTAACTGATTAGGTTATAAATCACCTAATTCTGAGTGGTGTGGACACTCAGTGTAAACATGCTTGTGCAAATTCCAGCCTTTGCTTTAATCCATTTTGTGCAGTTGGATTGTCAAATTAAGTAATACTGACTGCTGAAAGAGTTAGGCCTGCTTTAAATGTGTTGGCATTAAATTTTACATTGTAATAAATCGTTTTCTAAGGAGAGTCTGGCCAGTGTCTTCCGTGTTGTCAGTTTGGGTGAAGAAGCTGAAGGGAAGGCTGATGAGTTCCAGTAGATCCAAGTCCTGGTGGTCCTCTCCTCCCCTCTGGTGGGAGTTACCGTTCTTAGAGCCAAGTTGCAAGAATGTGTGCCTCAGCCTTTGTCACTGTGGAGTTGGAAAAGTTAGCCCAAATCCCTTCAGCGGCACTTTAGGCTAAGTCAGCAGATGCTACATACAAATGGTTTAGTACAGACACATCTTCCTTTCTGCCAACTTTTCTGGGTGAACAGTAGCTTTTGGCAGAAGGGCTTCTTCAAATAGTCTCACGGGGCAGAGCGATGTCGCAGGGCTACATTTGCATGTTAAGAGCGTGTGGCCTTGTGCCCATCTCCAGAGCTCTCTTAAAAGGTTCAAGGCCAAGATCATCGTCCGCTTGTTAAAACTCACATGCTGTGCTTGGAAGAACTGATTTATGTTGAGTCCAGCATCACAGATTCATAGGAAGGACATATCCAAGTTGCCTGTGGCATGTGTATCAGAGAGCCGCGATAATAATGGGAAATGACAGCACTACCTCACCTTCTACCTTTTCCAAGCACTCTCCAGCCATTAACTAATTAATAATCTGCACAGAATCTCTGGGAGGTGGCCAGCAGGCTGGTTCGTTGTTGGAGGAAGGTTGAGTGGAGATTCTAACATCCTTAGACTCTTGAGAGCTCAGCTCGTGATACCCTGGTCACTGTGTGTACACAGCACTGCTTACAGGTAAGTGGAACCTGAGCTCTTTCCCTGTTGTAGGGCCAGGTAGGAAATGGTTTTCTCTTCTATATCTCCCTGGCACTAAGACCTTTTAAAGCTTTTCAGAAAAGAGTAGCAGTGGAAGAAATGCTATTAAGAAGTTTTCACAAAGGAGTGGAAAAAATATTCGTGGGTAATCTGGATCTCCTGCCAGGATACCTGACAGGCTGGTGCCTGCATTGAACCCGGATTTCCCACTCCTGTTAACAGCCCCAAGTCCGCACTTTCTTCAGCTGCTCTCTGAGGGAACAAACATGCTGTTCCCCCTCTGTTTCATCCAGAGACACGTCCTGATGAAGCCTTCCAGAACAGTGGCATATTCCCATGAAAAGATTCTCTTTCAAGCCACTGACATGTAACTTGCTGAAAAATTCATGACCAGCTCCAGTCAGAGACCTTGGCTCTCCCAGGAGCACGGCCTGTGCCTGTCGGTATGCGATGTGCCTGCAGGGAGGCAGAATCCTAAGTACAGGATCAGTCCCAGGTGACCAGGGATTTGTTACAGCATAATTGTAGCCACTGAGAAATGAGGGAATTGAGGCACATTGTAATTATGCAGTTGGCCAGAGTCCCCGTCATAAGTCAGTTACAGAGCAGAAGAGGACATCAGATTCCTGGCACTTCCTCCTGTGCTCCTGCACAGGGAGGCAGGATGGGAAAAGCCCTTCTGATTTTTGGATTTGATTCGGATATTGAAGGCTGTATTTTTAAAAGACCTTTACTCCCCTTGAGAACAGCAGAGATTATGGGGATGTCAATAGCAGAATTAATCAATTTTTTGGAAAGAAATCAGCCACTAAGTGATGTAGCTGAAGGGGATCAGAGGCTGCAAACACGCAGAGGGGATGTGGTCAGTGCATCTAGCAGAAGATGTGACCAGGTACACCTGCCCCTAGAGCTGTAGGCAAGTGTTTGAATGTCAAAATATCAAGGTAGACGTAGCAGAGGGTGTGCACCTTTACAAAGACAAGACAACTGTGTGGCAGTTAAGACTTAGTGCTGCAGACCACCTGATGGCGCAGGGGTAGAGGGATGATAAAGCTGACTTTCCATAGACCTTTATCTGGACTGGACTGTTCTGGATTCTGGATAGCTAACAAGTGCAGCAGTACACTAGGGCAAAAGAGGATTTTGCTGTCATTGTCTTCAACTGGCAGTGATTGCTGTTCTCTGGAGTACAGGAGATGCTTTGTACAATTTAATTCAGAATATAGATTTGATATATTAGATGCTGTGTGTACAGGGGGCAGAACCTAGGAACTCCGGTTGTATTTCTTGGCTGGAGAGCTTACAACTGCTAGTGGTGAATGCTAGACAGCAAGAGGAGGAGTTTGGGCTCTTGGAGTGTGTATCAGGGACAGGTGGTGGCATGTTTGTTAATTTATCTAATTTTTACATCCATAGATTTATTAAGGCAATTTGGAGTGGTAATTTAATCTCTGTGCATTGATTTCCTAATTTGTAAGCTCTTTGCAGACTGGTGCCTGTGTTCTGGCTAGCTCAGGTAAGCTCTGGTCAGCTTCTGATGCTGAGGGTGAGCTTTGTCTGTGTCGTGGTTTAACCCCAACCGGCAACTAAGCGCCACGCAGCCGCTCGCTCACTCCCCCCACCAAGTGGGATGGGGGAGAGAATCGGAAAAAAACAGAACCTCATGGGTTGAGGTAAAGACAGTTTAATAGGACAGAAAGGAATGAAAAATAATGATAATGATGATAATAATAATATGACAATAGTAATACTAAAAGAATTAGACTATACAAAGCAAGTGATGCACAGTGCAGTTGCTCACCACTTGCTGACCGATGCCCAGTTAGTTCCCGAGCCGCGATCCACCTCTCCCAGCCAACTCCCCCAGTTTTTATACTGGGCATGATGTCATATGGTATGGAATATTCCTTTGGCCAGTTTGGGTCAGCTGTCCTGGCGGTGTCCCCTCCCAACTTCTTGTGCCCTCCAGCCTTCTTGCTGGCTGGCCATGAGAAGCTGAAAAATGCTTGACTTAGTATAAACACTACTTAGCAACAACTAAAACCATCAGTGTGTTATCAACACTATTTTCCTACTAAATCCAAAACACAGCACTATACCAGCTACTCGGAAGAAAATTAACTCTGTCCTAGCTGAAACCAGGACAGTCTGACAGGCTGTGCGGTGTACGGTCTGCAGTGTCTGGCTTTAGTGCTTTTTTGCATTTAGGCTGAGAGGCTTGAGACTTTTGGCAGTGGAAAGCCCAGGATTCTGGCCCTGGCTCTGCAGACAAGTGTGTGATTTGTCTAATAAGAATTCATTGATCACTCCAGAAGTGCTTTGAGATTATTGGAGTTAGGGATGGGTGTTACTGAAATTTACCTATACGTGTCCAGGGGTTTAATTAATTGTAGTTGGTGAAGGGCTTTGTAAATCTGAGATAAATGACTCTTCAGATGCACAAAATGTTATTATTCTGTATAAATATTTTCTAGATAATGGAAGAAAAATATTTTAAAACACAGGAAGTAATACAGGAACAAGATCTGTAAAGTGTTGCATTTATTTAGGAGCTGTTGCAGGCTGAATTGAATCTGAAGATAATGAAATAGTAATAAACCATGATGTGATGGCCCACATTTTCCAGTGGAGGCTCGTTCAAGTGTGCACGCCATTCTGCGTCAGCCCAAATTAGACTCGCAGGTCCCAGGATGAAATGGAGAAGTGTGACCACTGGTACAGCAGGACTTTCATGTGCCTGGCATGCACAGAAAATGATACAGGGCTGCCCATTCTGAGCCATGGGCTTCACCTTCGTGCTTCCTTTCTTCCCAGGGTTTGTGCATTTACTAGCTGGCATTTTGGCGTTTGGCCCCTGTGTGGCAGGCAGCCTGGTTTTCGGCATGCTGAGCTTTAGAGATGCCCTTGACTTCGGTGGGAGCAGAGGGAACTTAGTCCTTTGCAGGATTGGACCAAGTGTGTCTGAGTCAGAGAAAGGGCAAGCAGCCAGGGCATTTTCCTCACAAAGGCAAGGAAGCTGAATTCATTTAGTTCTTAAAGGAGTGTTTAGCTCCTCAGATTGGAAGGGCTCATAGAAACCTGATACAGCATTACTAGAGTCTATTCGGTGACTTCAGTGGGAATTGAGTAAGACTCTAAATGTGTTAAAGTCTTTGCACTTTTAGCTGTAATGATGATGTTGATAAGCAGAATTGAATTAAAGATAATACAGGGAAGAGCTGTCTTCCCTGTACTGTTATCTGGCTTCTCTTGATAGAAATGTCTGCATCTAGATTATTTTAGGTTTTGTTTTGTTTCCCCGTGGTATCATACTCTCTTTAATAAATAATTTGTGGTTCTTTGTGACAATTTTCTTTACTCCTGAAGAGAGGAGATCCAGTTTCGTGTCCCTTCTGGCTTTGAGGTGTGTAGTTGCAAACAGCTGCTACCATCTCTTTTCTTCTTAACATTTCCTCCTGTTTACAGTTGTGCCTGCACCTTGGGAAAAGTTTACTTAATGCAAGGTAAATATTTTCTCTTCTCTGGTACACGAAGGTTTTATTGTCTTATTTTATTTCTGATGGCAAATAAGAGCTGTTTGAGCTGCAAGAAATGATTAATTTTGCAAAAGAACCTTCATCTCTTAAAAGTGGGAGGATGCTTTCGTTCAGGTATAGAGACTAAACAAACAGGATGGGTGGTCACTGCGTTTTTGTAGAGGCTGCTCTTAGGTTTCCCTCTGAAATTTACCACAAGGGGAAAAAAACCTGAACATTTACACTAGTAGATCTTTGGCTAATTTTCCACTGTAGCTTTCTGCTAGCCCAGGTCTGTGTGTCTCACTGGTGGTGCAGATCTCTGAGCTGCCAAGCAGTGCTAGCTTGGGGCGTAAGCAGATATTTTTTGTTGCTGTAACTTGTTTCACCCAGGACACTGGCGCACTAATGAGAATGGCTGGCAGTGGTGCATGTTATCAACAGAAGTTCTGAGGACATTGCTGGCGGGTATATCATGACATGTAGTCTTGCAAAGAGAAGGTAGTATTTTTTTCTTGTCATCTGACCCGTCAAGGAGCCAGTATTGCATTACTGTCTGCAGCACTCTGAAATTGCCTGGAGTCTCCCATTAGAGTTAGGTCATAATTTGGTGTGTTAATCTGCTATCTTCTCTTCCACTGAGATGTGCACATTGCATTTTGTGAAGTTTCCCTTTCTGCATGTGTTTGCTGCCATTAGTGACCAACCAGGAAGTGCTGTATGGTGATGATCTCCGAAGAACATGGGCAATTATCCCTTGGATGTACTCCACGGGGTTGTTTTCGTGTCCTTTCTCTTGGCTTGTGACCCAGACAGTGCTGGTGACTAGTAAGGTGTGGATGGAAATGTCACATTCCAGGGAGCATAGCTGGTGGCTTCTTTTCTGTCTGAGCAGATGTACTTTGTGACCTGCTAGGCATCAGCTGGTAAATGGGATGGGTCACTGGCTTTCCATACTTGCTGTTCTTAGGTTTGCTTCTGAGGCATCTTGATGTTGCTCTGAGCTGCTGTGTAGGACTTTGGTACCTCAGGACTGGGCAGAGGGCTGCCTAAGGCCGTAAATTAGGGAGGAGCTGACAAAATCATGCTAGTAGCAGAGCAACTTCTTGTATACCAGCTCCTTTGAGTGGCTCAAGAGGTAAGGATTGATCTAGGTTTCTGCTCAGTAGCAGGCAGCTGGGCTGTGCTACCTCTAGCTCCTTGCCGTGACTGCCTCCAGCCTTGCCCTGCTTCGTGGAGACAGCAGGCTGATGGAGCAGCCCTTCCAGCTGGGGCGGGACCCGTCGTCTGGCCGTGCTCCCTGAGATAACCCTGACCCCACTCTCTGCTGCTGAGGACCCTTGAGCCCTAGGATGGAGGTTCTTTGTCCCTTAGCACTGCCTATCACTGCAGTGTGTGCTGGTGGCCTCAGATGTTCTCAGACTTCAGAGTGGTGGTGCAGAGTCTGCAGAGCTTCTCCAGCTTACTACGCTGCAAGGTGTTCATCGCATCTTTTGCTCTAAGAGTTTCTTTAAAGGCCTCGGGTAAATGCAGGGCCAGGAATTAACCTCACTAGGAACAGGCTCACTCAGTGATGATTCTTAGATCACGGTTAGTCTTTGTGGCCTGTTAGTTAGTGTGGCTTTTAATTGGTTTAGTGTGTTCTGTGATCTTTTTTTTCTGTTCTAGTTTTTTAATCAAAGCCTCTTGTCTCCTAAGGCCTTCTAGGGACATTAGTTTCTATGAAAATGATAATATTTCTTTATCAAATATGTTTATCATTTCATGTTTGCATGGCCGTGCTGCCAAGCAGTGGATGGTTCTGTCAGCTTCTGTCAAGCTAAAGTGATGATGCCTCTGGTTTTGTGATTTTTTTTTTTTTATCAACGGCTTGTATTTGCCCACTGACCTCAGAACATTTTTTTTACTCTGTTTTCAATGCTTGGTGGCATTTCTCCAGTCTAAGATTGCCTCTTATCATTGCAGCTGGCTCTACAATCCAGCTGGAATCAAATTGGTCTTTGATTTAATGGCACAGCAGCAAACATAGCTGTAGAATGGCTGGCAGCTTCTTTTGCAGAGCCTGACTATTGAGAGTGTGTTCGTCTGCTGAGGTGGTACTGCAGAGATCCTTCTTTTCACAGGAGCATCCTCAGTCACTGCACTTACTCTTGTTATTTGCTTTCTGGAGAAAGTGCATCGAAAAGGTATTCTGTTTCCTGTATGTGTTTACCCTGTTGCTCTGAGCTGAGCATTTTTCTTTTTCCGTATCTTTCTGTACTGTGCTCTGGACCACAAAGCCTGTTTTTTCAGGCAGTCTGTCTCTCCATGCTTCTTGGGTTCCTTTAACTGCATTCTTACTTGGTGCAAATGCTCTCGCTCTTTGGGCCTGTCACTCTCTTCCACGGTTGCTGGGTAGTTCAGAAGGCTGTGCTGTTTGGAGGCATTTCTCTAGAGCTAGATTGGGATCCTCGCAGGCTCCCCTGTAAACCAGAACGGTGTGTGTCTCAGGCTTTTACCTATTTCATTAGGGGACCTCTAATATCTCTAGAGTTACGCATAGACACGGTGATGCACAGCTCTGTAACCAAAGCATTTGTTCTTTTCTCTGCTTCATGATTGTGCCTAAACAATAGTGCCTTTAGACAGGTTCATTTTGTCTGAGATCAGACAATATATCAGCTGTTCTGAGTGGTTTTTTTTTTTTAGACACTGTCCCTGGCAACAGTGTCTTGCTCATTTCTCATAGTTTTCTGCCACTTAGTAAAATCATTTCACCTCCATTTTTCTTGTCTTTTCCTCCTCAGGGACAGATCAGTGTACAGGCTCTGTTCTTGCTTCTATTGACTTTTTTCTCTTAGCAATCCAGCATTCCCATAGGTTTGATATCCCCCCCCCCAGTACTTCCTGTTTTTTCAGTTCCTAGGAGGTATTTTGTGGGCCTTTTACTCTTTCTCTTCTTCACTTGCTGTCGAGGTTGTTGACACTGTATTGCATGTACTGTATGCTGGCTAACAACAGGATTGCTGTCAGGTTTCTGAAAGTAAATTGGCTCTTTATTAGTTTCTTTAAAGTCTGATAGATCTGGCAAAATAGAAGCAACCTCCCATCTGCATTAACAGCAAGGGAGAGAGCCGAGTTCCTCGCAGAGTAAGAACAGACACACAAAGACAGTGAGTAACTTGTTTGAGGTCATTTATGAAGTCTGTGGCAGGTGTGCCATGCTTGTACCCTCAGCACGTGACTCTGCCTTTCAATATGTCCTGCAAGGAAACAAAGCAGCAGGCAGAGCCCTGCTCCTGTCCCCTGGTGAAGATGAGCTCCAGGCACTGGTTTGTACTGAGGCAGAGCTGGGGGTACTGTGAGCCTGGAGGCTGGCGGTGTGCTGCCAGCTCCCTCGTATCCCACCATCTTTCCATAGGTTCCACTGTTCCTCCTGGGATGGGACCTGGGAAGGAATATGCCTACGTTGCTCACTGTGGACATGGGCATCTTGTAGCCAGGTACCCGTTTGAGGTGGCAGTTGCTGCTAGCTGAGCCGAGGAGCAGCAGTTTGCTGCTGTCTGTGTACACATGGAAATGCTCTTTACAGTTTCAAAAGTCAGCCAGAGTTTGTCAGTACCGGGAGTGGGGCACAGGCCTGTTGAAGGCTGGCAGAAGGGAATTGCAGGGCTCTGCAACTCTACACAGAGCAAGCACGGAGACATACCATCTTCTGTCTGCTCTCCAGGTAGGCTGGTTGTGAGCAGTCTCTACCTCGGTACTGTGTCTGTGTCCCAGGTGCGTTTGCTCAGGCACAGTGCTGTGGCAGTGCAGCTGGATCTGCCACCTCGCTGGCCATCTCGGTGCCCTCACACGGGCTCTCCAGGCTGTGTGCCCAAGTGCCCAGCTGCGGATCTGTGCCTGGGGAGAGCAGCGTACCTCCAAACCCTTGGCCCTTGTTTGTAATGACTGGAGGATAAAGACAGGCGGAGGAGCTGTTAAGATTTTCATGAACGTCTTCTGACCTTGCATACTGCTTCTCTGCTGTCGTCCCCAGTTCTCAGCCTGCTTTGCTTCTTATAGAATATATAACAATGCAGCTGTCACTTCGTGCCTCATAAAAAATCCTCAATTAATATACCTCAGTTTTCTTTTAAGGCCTGAAGTTGTTGTAAATAGAAAGTAGGGGGTATCAAACAGCAGTAGGCTTCAGCCAGCAGCAGGGTAAATGTTGATGAGCTGTTTTAAGAACAGGTTTCTTTGCAAAGCTTTTATGCCATAAATCTGATGTGTGCCTGGCACAGGGAATCTATTTTGGGTTCTGTTGTTGTCCTCTTTCCTCTTCCCTTGCTTTTTTGTTTGTGTACTTGTTTCTGTGCTTTTTGATGGTTCCTTATTTTTGGTGCTTTCTTTGACCTGATACAAGATTGCATTAGTGTCAGCTGCTGCTCTGGGAGTTTGTACTTTTGTAGGGATTTTCATAGGACCTCAGGCTGCTTTAGAAACACCTACTGAGCGATGGAGGCGCTTCCCTTTTAAAGGAGCATGTGCAGACGGCTCCGCACGTTCTCGACAGAGACCTTCAGAGATGGGGGTTGGGATGTGTTGGGAGCAGATGTGGCTTGGCTCTTGTCTGCTTATGTCAAAAGATCTGTGTCCTTTAGCAAGTCCAGTGAGTTGCAAATGTGCTCCCAGGTTCTTCAGACAAGGCA
Organism: Gymnogyps californianus; assembly: GCF_018139145.2. Classification (NCBI taxonomy): domain Eukaryota; kingdom Metazoa; phylum Chordata; class Aves; order Accipitriformes; family Cathartidae; genus Gymnogyps; species Gymnogyps californianus. The sequence continues at coordinate 21,048,829 of NC_059479.1, forward strand.
TCTGTGGTTGTACGGAGAAGCTAAGTCGTTTGTCCTAGCGAAAATTTGCAGGAAACAGGAATGAAACCCAGAAGTGTGAGATACCTACCAGTTCCTCTAACTAGGATTTGTAGCATGGACACAGTGCCATTTCCAAAACTAGAATGGTCCCTGCTGGTTCAAGCACTCTCCCTTACAGCGAGTGTGGCTGGGATGTCCTTACTCTGGGATGCCACCACCTTTTGGGGACATTGTTTCATCCTGCGCTGGGCCCGGTGTTCTTAGCCATGGTGGTTGCAGACTCTATGCAGGAGGCTATGGACAAGTGCAGAGGAATTGTGAGTAGTTCCCCGAACCCCTTTATTTTTTCATTTAGGTCATAAGAGGACAGTAAACTGTTTTCCCATTGTAATGTGGAGTCAGGCAAGAAGGGGTAGTAGAGCACTACTCTGGAGCAGTAGATTATCTTTATTTTTTTGCACAATGAGGCGTTAGTTGCTGAATCCTGTTTTAGCAGTTTAAAAATACCAGACCATTGTGGTAGCTGAGAAAACAGATTTAGTGTGTGGATCTTGTTTTGCTTTCTGCATATAGGTGTCATTTCTCCCCTGACCTATTCAAGAATAGCATTTATATGTTTGCTCTTCTAGTCTTCCCATCCTGCTGCTCTGAAGCCAGGGTCTAGCTGGCAACTGGAAATAAGCGCACACAGCGACTGCTCCATTTCCCTCCTCTGACTGCTCCAGATCCATAATACCCCCAAGGTAGATATGCCATTACGCACGATAAGATCACTAACATAGCAGGTGAATATTAGATATATGAAGCTAGTCAGCTGTAAGTAAAAGGCCTGGCAAAGAATAAAAGGCAAAACGTTGTCCCTGAGGAAGTAAATGGGGATATGAATGCCTTCCTGCCCTAGTGCCCTAAAGAGATGATGCAGAATCTGGAACGCATCCACCTCCTGGGTGAAAGGCATGTGGCAGCCTGGGCTTCACCCTTTCCTTACCTGGAAGCAGGAGCTGTGTCCTTCCAAACATACCATAGTGTCTTGGGAAGATCAGTACAGCAAATCTTCTTATGTGGTGTTGGTCTCTGTCTCTGCTTCTGGCATTTGGAGGCCTGAAGTCCATCCCATGCCCTCCTGATTAGAGGTCTCTGTCTTCAGCCCCAGTAGCAGAGCTGGAGACATCCAGAGGACTCCCTGTTCTTTATTTTTCCTTCTTGGAGTGGGATTCATCTCCCAACTCTGCCTGGCAATCCTGAGGTGGCCTTGAGTTAAGTCTTTTAAATGTCAGATTCATCCTTCTCCTCTGTCACAGGGGTTTAGTGTTGTTTACTACAGCAAGTTTCTCAGCTCGCAGACTAAGGATTGCAAAGGCAAAATGAGCTAAAACGTGACTGGAAGGTGCTAGAAAATGGCAACTGTCTATAATTTTCAATTACTGGCATTATATTGCTGCTTCCTCATCTCTTCCACAGTTGTGTGGTGGTTGTTGGCTTGGCCACATGTGTCTAGTGGGGCATGGGCCAGTGCTTCAGCAGAGTGGAGTTGTAGTTGGCACGGTATACGCTCCTTCTTGCTGGCTTCCTGGAGAGCTGCACATGTCTCAAGGCAAAACTAACTCTTGGTCTGCCCATGGGGACCGTTGCAGGGGAAGGGGCCGCGGCCATTTCTTTGGCGAACGTTGTTAGCGTGGGTTGGAATGGTGCTAGGCTGGGCGGGTTCAGCTGGTCATGTTTATCATGGCACGTCTTCTGTGAGTATGTCAAGCAGAGAATAAACTGTGGAAGAGCAGAGAAAGCACTGACACCTGCAGACAATATGAGGAGCAGGGAAACTGGTCCTTTTTTCTTTTTTCCTTCTCTTTCTTCTTACAAACCTTGTTTGATTCTTTTTTTTATGTAAACAAAATGAAAAAATAATAGGCAAGATGCCAAGTGGTTTATTAAAAGCAGTCTTAATGCACCAGCTGGAGTTTAGTAGGAGTTTAGGGTGCCCGAAAATATGAACTCAAGGACTTTCTTATAGAATTTTTGTTATGGAAGTCCAAGCAAGAAGAGACTTCCTTTGATATTGCTTACATGGTAAGAGAGAGAACAGTGATGAGAGCAAACTTACAGCTGCCAAACCCTGTGACTGGTGAATGCTCTGCCCAGATCGCTCATTTTTAGCCTGGGTATAGCTGGGGATCAAACCTCTGCTTGAGAGTGGCCAAATTCAAGCTCCTGTGCTGGTGATTTGTAGTGCTGTCAGCCTGCCCCTGCTGCGACAGAGCCGACTGTGTGAAACAAACCTCACGTCCCTGCCTCGGGACGCTCCAAGTCCATTTTAAGATGGTGCAAATGGTGGGGTTGGTGGGCAAATGTGTGTTGCTCTGCTGAGAGTGCAGACAGAGACCACTGTGTGGTGCTGTGCATGTAAGTTGGAGACAAACCCTGCACCCAAATGCATGCGCACTAGAGAGGCAGAAGAAGTGAGGAAGAGCAGATAAAAGGCAGGAGATCATGGTAAAGAGACTCCCGAGCTGTCCAAGGCCAGTGGAACCAGTTCAACCTGCATGTCCTGAAGCTGTGTCGACAGAAGAAAGCAGTGTCTTCCTGCCAGTATGAAGTGATGACATCACCCTTATGTGGTTCCAGATATATTAGTGTAAGGGAGCTTTGTATCTTTTTCTGCAGAAAGGGACACGCATGATGTGTAAAATAAGAGGCATTTGCATTGATGCAATACCACAGCATGATTTTTCCTGGGGTATTTCTCAGGTATAGGTGAAGCATGCGTGATAGCCTGGTATCTTCTTAGGCTAGTGTAGATTCACCTTTAACACATCTTCACCAGAGAAGATGAGAGAAGGGGTGAAATTCTTGTGCTCAGTTGCAACAGTTGTGATCTTTGAACGCGATAGTGTGCTCCCCACCATACAAATATGGGCATTGTTCGAACCCTGTCAGATTAATATTTTAAGTGTCCAAGTGCTGTTGCACTCTAACTATTGCTGTAAGGAGAAAGCCCAGTGTCCTGTTTTTGGCTGGGATAGAGTTAATTTTCTTCCTAGTAGCTGGTATAGTGCTGTGTTTTGGATTTAGAATGAGAAATAATGTTGATAACACACTGATGTTTTAGTTGCTGCTGAGCAGTGCTTACACTAAGTCGAGGACTTTTCAGCTTCTCATACTGCCATGCCAGCGAGGCGGCTGGGAGTGCAGAAGAAGCTGGGAGGGGACACAGCCAGGACAGCTGACGCCAACTGGCCGAAGAGCTATTCCATACCATATGATGTCATGCTGAACAATAAAACTGAGGGGAGTTGGCTGGGGGGTGGCGGCCCGCTGCTCGGGGACTGGTTGGGCATCAGTCAGCGAGTGGTGAGCAATTGCATTGTGCATCACTTGTTTTGTATATTCTCTTATCATTATTATTATTTTCTCTTCCTCTTCTGTCCTCTTAAACTGTCTTTATCTCAACCCGTGAGTTTTACCGTTTTTACGATTCTCTCCCCCATCCCGCTGGGTGGGGGAGTGAGCGAACGGCTGTGTGACGTTCAGCTGCCTGCCACGTTAAACCACACCACCCAGGTTTGGGTTCTCTGGATTGCTTTGGGACCGTGTCTTTCTCCAGCTGAACTAATACAATCACAGCCCTTTGGTTAAGCCACTGCAGAGACACTGCTATAAGGCTTCCCAGCATGAACGCTCTTTTGTACTAGAAGAAGACGATGTCTGAAGAGCATAGATCCTTTTACTCTGTACGCGGGTTGACTGGCCAACTAAGTGAGCTAACCAGTGTTCAGCTTGAACCTGCAAAAAATCCAGCAACGTGGGTTGCAGAGCCTTACTGTGGCTGAAGGATTACTGCCCATCAATTGAGTTGGGGTCAATGACTGGTCCATTTTAATTGTCAGTTAGAAAGTGTTTAAATCACTTTCAGGATGCAAGAAGGAAAGGGCATGGGCAGGCTTTGTTGCCACACTCAAAGGCCTCATTAAGTCACAGCAAGTGGATTGCCTGTAACTGTCTCTCCATATGTAGTTTGCAGTAGGGGCTGGCTTCTCATACCTGATCTTGGACACTGCTTCAGGATTGACTTCAAGTTGCTAACTCAAATTAGAACTCAAAACAAATTGTCTTGGCTATTTTAACCCAAATTAAGGTCATTACATTTTTATTGCTGCATTTGTGATGTTGGTGTCTCCAATAAGTAGCTTTTCTTGGTTTACGTTTGACTCCACCTAGAGAACAAAAGTGAACCTGAGGCTTAAGCTCTGAACTAGGAATAATAAAGTCCATATGGAGAATTATTTCAGTCTATCTACAATGGTTTAAATCCGCACTTCATTTCACACAGACACTTTCATGTGTAGACAAGGGCAAGGGATGCAATCCTGTGGAATGTGGCCTATTTGATAGGCACAGTTGATTTTTGAGACATCTTTTTCTGCTTTGTGGAGCCCTTCAGCTGTGTAAATAAAAAGCAGAAGAGGGAGTGGTAAGATTTTTGGGTTTTCCTCTTGCATATGAATGCCTTTTCTAGGTGGTACTTCATTATTTCTTATCAATCCCAGAGAAGTCTTTCCCATTACATTAAAAGGAGGAAAAAAAAAAAAAGGAAAAAAAAAAAAAAGGCTGAGGCCCATGGAGATAGTTCTGGGAGCTTCCACCTCATTTTGGTGTCTTTCACTTTTTCCTCTTTTAGCTCCTTCTGGAGCATCCTTTGCTCTGGCAGTCTAAGCATGTCTCCAGATTCAGTGGCTTAGAGCACAACCTTTCTGTTTCAAACCATAATTCAAAAAAACATGACAAAAATACCCATGTAGTTGTCTGGGATTGGGTACGAGTGGGTGGAGGTGCTGGTGGCTCTTCCCAAGGCAGCCAGGACGGTGGAAGCTCTTCGCTTGCTCTCTCTGGGTGGCAGGAGTGTCCTAGTGACCCAGCTAGCTTTTCTGCATCATCAGGGTATGATGTGTCTGTACCTTTTGTCATATGAAGTTAAGTCACTTTTCCTATCAAAAATAGTTACCTAAAAGTGTGTTTCTTAATGATTTAAAATCCATATACTGTCAACATTTTTAAAATAATAATGACCAAGAGGCTGTCTGGCATAGGGTTACCACAGGGGCTTTCCTGGCAGCCAAGCTTTGAACATGCACTTACTACCTGTACTCCCCCTTTCTGCATTTCATTTGCTTGTTTCTGTTACGTGACTGTGTGTGTTAGGTGGTTTTGCAACCACTTTACAGGCCATCTTCTGATGCTGTGATGCTGCAAGGTACTCACTTAATGTAACCCATAGGAATATACTTCCTTTCCTTGCTGTGCTGTTATGAGGTTTAATTACTGAATGCCTGGACAAGGTTTCGTGTGGAAAGCTGTTTCACTGCCCCACACCCTCTGTACACATACTTCTTCCCCTCCCAGGTCATGTAACCATCCCAAAGCTCAAGTGGTTTAGCGAGTGGCCAGGATCCCAGCATGGGCGCAGTTTGAACTGATTGCTTTTGTTTTGATGTAATTAAAAAACACCCACAAAGAAAATATGTTGGGCTAGGGGTGTGCTCTAGGGCTCAGCCCCGTCCCAGTGGGGTGGAGAGCAACTCTCTCCAGTTTTTCTTTCACGGTCTCTCGCAGCTACGCTGAAGCCTCAGCGTCCTTGTTCATGTTATCTCATACGTTAAGCACTGGTTAAGCACAGCTCTTAAATATACACCTAAGCTTAAACATCGCTGGCTTTAGTGATGCAAAAATAATCCCATGTTTTGCTTTTTGGGACCACAGCCTGGAGACCCATGGCTTTGTACAGAGAGGGAAAGCGAGAGCTGCTCTATTAAAACCTGGGCAAGTCCCAATACTTGTTGCATTTGGGAAAGTGAACCTATGTGAGGAGCCACGAAGCTTTTGTAGTGGGAGCAGGTACTGGATATTGGGAGTCGGCGGAGCAGCAGCGAGTTTCCACCATGCGGGAAGAGGCGCTTAAAGCGGGTGGGCTGAAGGGTGTTGTGAGATGAAAGTCAGATGCATTTTGTAAAGTGTTGCCTGTGGTTGCATTGGCAGTTTGCAGAGAAAGAGTTGAAAGAACTGTAGTTAGATAGGTAGACTAAGTGTTTGAAGAGGAGAGATCCTTGAAGGCTATTTACTGAAAAATGCTGTCAAATGTAAATTAAGCAAGGAGAAAAAAAAATATGTTTGCAGGTTACTTTCATCAGTTGTGACAAGCTCCACTGCTTCAGTCCATTCCCAGCTCTTAGCAATTTAACTGGGTGACTCTTGAGGTCCAGACAAAGGACATAATTTAAATTTGAAGAAATATTTAGTCAAAACCATTAAATTCACAGCTACTGCATTCACATCCCTTCTGTAGTCATTTTTTGACACTATCGCTGTGAGTGCGCTGTCAAGAGTGAATTTTAAACCAGTATTAGTAAGTCACTTAGTAAAACTCTTAATGCTGCAATTCCTAACAGAAGCTTGTTTATCCCATCTCAGAAAACAAACAGTTGCAAGTCCTTGTGACCTGGGTAGTTTTGCTTGGATACAACCTGAATTCAAATACCCACTCCACACAGGGAGCTGCTTATGAACAGCTAGTTCAGAGGCCAGAAGTTACTTGTAGCTAGTTTCAGAGGGTAACTTCTGAATAAATGAATATATTGGAGGAAATCATAAGCTGCTTACAGGGTGTTTGCAAACAGAAACAGAGAGTACATTCATCAAAGAAATTACTCAGTTTGAATAATTTGTTCAGCTCAGAGCATGTTTACCTGCCTGTGAGGGGAATGGGGAGGCTTAATTGGCAAATATTTGTATTGTGCTTTGAGACAGTTGTATGAAAGGCAGTATGAAAGCGAAGCATTATTGTTATGGTTTCTAGGGTTATAATTCCTTCTGTAGTTTGTGTGAATGCTGCCTTTTTTCAGGGTTGTATAAAGAAGGGACGCAGTGGTTGTTTTGCAACACGTGCACGTGGGGAAGGTCTCAGAAAGACGTCTTTACTCCCAAAGGCACCGAGGCACCCTGGCTGCGTCTGCCCTGCCTGCAGAGCTGGCCCCACACACCCACCTCCCAGTCTGCAGGCACCCAGGGTGGAAGCAGCTGAGCACAGACTGCCTTGGGGGCATTATGGGCCCTGAGTGCCCAGGCAGAGTTGTGTCTGCTTTAGCTGATGCTGAATGTGGCCCTTGTTTTGTCAAAAAGGCATCAGTATTGTATTTTAACTTAACCAAGTTTTGCAGAGAAGACAGTAAACATCTTTCATGTAAGTAGCGAAACTGTGACTGCATTCATTCTGTACAACTAACCGGCTGCTCTGTCAAATGAACTTTAAAAAAACTGCAAGTAAGCATGCAGATGTAGAAAAGCAGATACAGTTCTTCTGCAACTGGGCTGGGAAGTACTGTATAAATACCTTCAGACAGTACTTAACAAACAGAGTGTCTCAGTACTCAATATCTAGAGAGAATCCTTCTCAGTTACATCACCATTGATTTCTGGGAAATGGATGAGTATCACTGGGAGCAGAATTTGGGCCATATAATTAAGTAATAAAATATCTTTTTGCAGGAAGTATATTTATAAACAAAGAGCAAGCATTGCATCTTCAAGTTACGTTTGCAAAGCTACTGCCTGAAAATTGGCATGGCTCCTTGCAGTGAAGGGATCTTAGAAACAGTTTTGCTGCATCACAAGCTGCAATAGTATCTCCGAGGCTTTGAAAATGAACACCAGTGTCTCTGCAAACAGGATACTCTTTGTGAGTTTTAATTGGAACCAGTCATGTCTGAATGCTGCAGACTTTGAAATAACGTGACTAACCTAAGAAAGCTATTCAAGATCTATCTACAAACAGTATTCCCCAGATACGCAGGGGTGAAGAGCTTACTGGGATAAAGGCCCAGCATGAGATTCTGCTCTGAACTTGAACTGAATTGAACCAAATTTTTTTGTGTGTGGTGTTTTGAAGACATTTGGGTGCTTCAAATATCTTCCTCTCCCTAGCTTGGCAATAACTAGATGCAAAAATGTTATAAGACAGGCTTTTGCAAAGGAGGAATTGAGTCATGGAGAAGCTGAATGCCATATATTTAAAGTCAATGTTTGTCTTTACACTTAAAACTGGTGATTGGAAGAGGTAGCAGGGAAGGGAAGGGACGTTGGATCGTCTTCTATAACCCTGTAATAGTTGTGTAGAAGCAACTGACCTGGCTGAGAATTTAATCTCAAGTTTTGCCACTTCGCTGTGAAGCCCTAGCTAACGTACACAAATACACTTTTGTATTTTGATACAAGAGTTTGTTTCTTTAAATGCTTCCTTAAAGCCGATGGGCATTTAAAGGAATTTTCTCTGAAAGTAGGTAGTTATTGGGTATCTGTCCTCTTTGTTGCACACATGCTATTATCTTAGGAATTTCTTTTAAAAGGGTTACCAGCACTGCCTTGGTTGCACTAATGGGGTCTTTGAGGACTGAGATGAGGAAAATCCTTTTGATTGTGCACTCCATCCTCCTGGTGAGCACAGGCTGGCCTCTTCTGAAAGCTGTCCCTGCTGACAACCTGGGTGGCTCTCACAGCTCTGGTGTATGGTAAAGTGCTCTGGTAGCTGTATTGCAGCAGCGCTCAGAAGCGGGGGCACAGCGCTTCACAGATCTGCGTGCAGGGTTTACCAGGATCTCGTCTCTGCTGCATAATTACTCTGTGGTCTCAGTTCTGCTTTTTTAAAATTTACTTTCTAGCGCTCAGGGCTGCAGGAAGAGTCTAAAAAATGTGACAGGAGTGTAAACCAATGCCATGCTGTCTCCCTGAGCTTGTGAGGGCTGTGGAATATTAGCTCAGAGACCCTGAACTGCTCCCTACCCTTCAGTCAGAGTCCTGTGGATTTTGTCATCCTTTGGGTATGAAGTATGTTACTTCAGCATTGTTCTAGAATTTGCAGTTCTGATACAGGTGGGAATTGGAGGGTTTTTTTGTCTTGTTGAGGGGTTTGCTTTCAAAAGCCTCTTTGGGAGAAGGTTTGCAGTGGATTATGTGCTTCTTGAAGTACTGCATAGAAACTTAAGTCAGCATAAAGTCAGAGACTTGGGAATTCATCTTGCACCTAAGAAATTGAAGTTTTGTGACCATTTCTCTCCGGGGAAGAATGCAATCATTAACACCTTGCATGTTGAGTTGAGACAATGTTACAGGGAGCAAAGTTGCCTGGCCAGGAGGCATAGCAAAAACTCATGAAACCAGTGAGTGTTTTGAGTGGAGAGACTTGTGTCTGTATGAACAAGACGTGTATGAAGGGAATGAGGTAGCAGAGATTATTTCGAGGAGGCAAGAACTGGTGCTGCTGTGACACTTAAGGATTCTTAATGAGGCAGTAGTTATCATTTCTGGGTGTGGGAAAAAAGGTACAAACCCCATCTTATAATCAGGAGGCTGAATGCACTGTTTTCTGCTAAGAGTTTCCTAGGAGCGCTTCGTTGCATGCTTGCTGGTTTGTCAGATGATGAGAGCAGTGAAAGCATTTTGTTTTGAAAGGTAATCTCCAAAGAACGATATTCTCAGTGAACCTCACATTTGTAAGAAATCAAGATAATTAGCTTTTAGAATAGACCGGACTATTTTGGTTGGAAGGGACCTACAATGATCATCTAGTCCAAGTACCTGACTACTTCAGGACTGACCAAAAGTTAAAGCATGTTATTAAGGGCATTGTCCAAATGTCTCTTAAACAGTGACAGGCTTGGAGCATTGACCACTTCTCTAGGAAGCCTGTCCCAGTGTTTGACCACCTTCTCTGCAAAGAAATGCTTCCTAATGTCCAGTCTTTTGACCTTCCAATCTTATCAATATCCTTTTATTTAAACAAACAAAACAAAAGAACAAAACCCTAAAAAAAAAAAAAGGAAAAAAGAGAGAGAGCACTAGAATTTGACTGACTGAATATGTGGATATGGCATAATCATTTCCAACAGACAGAAGGTGGTTTTGGATGGGGTTGTTCTATGCAGAACAAGACTAGCAGGACCAAGGACTTGTTATTACAACAGGAAAACCTGGCCCCAGGATGGAGTTTATCTTGGGCTATCATGCTGTTGACACTTCTCTGCAATGTAAACCTGAGAAGTTTCTGAGCTGAATAAGTCTTGTTGGCCCTCCATTCTTAACAGGTTTTCTCTAAGTTAAGGTTGGAGTGAATCAGTACAAAACACTTACAATCTGAAGTCTTATGTGATAGTGAATGTTCTTTTGTCATGATGCAGTGGTACAATGACATTCTCAAAATTAGAATGAATGGAAGAGCAGATGGGCTCTGATTGGGAAAACCATAAATTGTAAGTCTCTTGGTGTGTATTGCCTTGTGGTTTGCTTTACTTTTCATTTAGACCAGCTTTAGAAAGTTAATATCAACCGTTAAACCTTTTAGGCTATCTTCCCCCCTCTTTTTTTTTTTTTTTTTTCTGGTTTAGAAGCGAATAAAAGAGCTTTGTACAGTTCTTGAAACTGAGCCTGAAACAGCTCTGAACAAAATATAGTGTTCCTTTCAAAATCTTGGAAATAATTACATCATAGGCAAATTGGGCCAGAAACCGTTAATAGTATTCTTTGTGGAATGAAATCCCATGGGAGGACCTATTTCAGCAAACTGGCATTGTTTACAAATAGATACAGTGACAGATACAGTTGTCCCATTCTGAGGGACAGCTGAAACTTTGTGCCCTATAATGGACTTCACAGAATAACCGTCTTGCTTTTGATAACAAGCTGAAAACGTGCCTTGGTGCTTCTGTGGTAAGCCTCACGCCAGTGATCTCAGGGAGTGAAGGCTGTCTTTGGCCCTGGAAAAGTATTCGTAGGTGGGTTAAAGAGAAAATAAAAGCCTCTGTTGCCATAAGCTCCTAGTCTGTGAGAATTGCTGAAGGGACAGGGAGTCATGTCCAGATGTCTCTGTTGGACTTCATAAGCTGGGAACTCCCTCGCGCTTCCCTGTGCAGAAATACCTGGGCATCGTGCACTTTCCCTTCGCTAGGATAACATGCACGGCACATGTAGTTCTCCCTATTACCTTACAGTAGTTTTCATCACTGGCTCTTCCCCCCCCATTACTGGAAAACATTCTGCATTTCAGGACAGAAATCACAAAGATTACTAATGTTAACTGTTTGACCTAAATCTACAAAAGCATTTAGTTCTCTAGGTAAATAGGCTAGTCTGTACTTGAAATTTAGAACAGCACAAGCCCTAGCCTGGGCACAATTATAGCTATTCCTTGGTGATATAAAGCACGTTATTGCCTACATACGTGCTTCCGTAGGAGGGTGGGCCGTGTTCCTCCATCGCCAGAGCAGGTCTGCCAGGAGATCTCCACCTGGACAGCTGGGCTGTGTCGGCAGAGCCCTCTTGTGGGGACCGGGCACATGCCGGGGACCGCGGTTTTCCGTGAAGGATCACTTCTGTGCTTTCCCAGGTGGTGTGTTCCAAATGACAAAAACATCTTTCTGTCTGACAGCTGCCTCCAATACGTGACTTCATCAGTTAAGAGTGCGTGATCTTTTCCATGCTTCTAGGCCTGAAGGCAAAGCTATAGGGAGCTGGTCGGTGGCTACCTGTGGTTCCGTATTACCTGTGCAGTATACAGGTGGAGGTGAGCAACTCCATGGTATAGGGAAGGTCTAGCAGTTCACACAGGGCTTGAGCCTACGAGTAGACATCTTCTTTGACTGGTGAACACCATATTGATCTACCAGCAGAGCAATTGTGTGAGCTCTCCCTAATTTGCTGCAGGCAAAATGTGCCGGAATAGCTCAGATCACTAATTTAACACAGACCAGTTGATGAAGTTGGCTGGGAAGGGTGCTCATACAAACTGCTCACCTGATGGAGGTGAGCAACTAGGGTCAGTAATGTCTTTCTTTAAGTGCATGTTTGTGAATTAAGATCTCCAGGATCTCTGCTTCATGCTGTATGCACTAGGGCTGTGACCAACTGTTGCTAGGGTTTTCAACTGTGTGACCCCAGGACAGGTCCCTGGGATCCCTTGGGGATCCAGATGTTCAGGAACCCCACTTTGTGGGCCCAGGGACCGGTGCAAAACAGAGGTGTGATGGTATATTACATTTATTGTTGTTGTCACTGGGCAAATGCTTTGAATCTCAGATCTGGCATTTTGGGATCTCATTTAGATGAAATAAAAAATGTAAGTCCAGTAATAAAAAAAAAGTTATTGTTTTATGTGTGGTAATTTGAAAATGGTAACAAAGGCTAAAATGCCCATGTCATGAAAAACAGTCTAGAGTGAACATCTCTAAATGTTTCAGTTGGTCGTTTAGTTTTTACGTGGAAGGTACTGTCAGTTGATGCAATGTGGATTTGATTATCCCGTATTAATTTATCAGCTGGAAATCCTGGCAAAATTCCAGCTATATCAAAATAAATGCGATTGTTGAAAACATTAGCCTCGGTTCTTAAAAAAAACCCAACCAAACAACCCCAAAAACCCTCAGCCATGGCAGCTTTACCTGACCAAAGTGAGAGCAGCAATGCTGTTACCAGTTGAGCTTCAGGACCCCTTTGTGTAAGTGACAGTCACCACATTTGGCTGATACTTCTGAAAAAAACCTACAACTTCCACAGCTGAAAAACATAAGTTGCTCCATTTTAAATTTAACAGAGTAGCTGATGGCTGCAATAACTTGTGTTATCTGTGAATCACCACAAAGAGAGATCCATAACACATGCACAGTGGTCTGCATGTGCCTTCCATAAAAGGAGCCACAGTGATTTTAGGGGGTTGGAAGGCAAGGTGCCTGTAGAATTGTAACCTTTAAAAATATGCAGTATAGCCCACATCACATCTGATCTGTCTGAAATCATACTCTATTTTCCGGTCTTAAACCAGTTCATTTTACCAAGCGTTGCTTGTTTGTTAAACCAGCTGCTTAATCCAGAGTTGAACTTTAATATTTAAGACACACTAGAAAGATTAGGAATTTGGAAAGTCTTACCTGCCCTGTGTTTTCCCAAGTTATGAAAGTTTTGTTAAGAATATAAAATTTGTTAAGAATTTCTGGGTATTGTTTTCCTTAGATCAGTACCCCTGTTCTTAGCGGTCAACAAAAGACTGTACGTGTCCACTCCTTGCTGATGTACCATACTTGGGACTTGATGGTGCTGTTATTCAAAGCTGTGCCACAAACAACCCGATGGTAACAAACCTGTGAGGCAGCAGGACAGAAAGAGGAAGACTTGAATTGTTTTCAGGATATGATCATTTTCCTGCTTAGGTTTTCATTGATTTTGAAGCAAACTTATGCTCATTTTTATGCACAAGAAAGTTTTTAATTGGTACTTCTGAATGAATTTCCTTTGGGAAGATCATTCCTTTGGAAGCCCCACACTCTCAGGACTAAACCCTCTCCAAACACAGCAGGGAGGGAACAGAGATCTTAATGCTTGCTATCCATATCCCCCCAACATGCACCTTGTTTCTTACATCATAAAAATAGTTCACTACAATACCAGGTAGTTTCAGTAAATCATTTAAATTTTGCTTTGGAAGTCTGGTTTTAGAGGAAAATTTGGATTGTAAACAACTACAAGAAAAAAGTTGTAAATAAAAATTTAAAAAGCCTTTAACAGGGATTAAAAAAAAGCTTTATTTTAATGGTAATACAGTGATTTTTAGGAATTGGCCACTGCATTTATCTATAGCAACCAGCAGTAACCTTATTCAGAGCAAACTTCTAATAGAGAGGCTTCCTTATTCCACCAGAAGGCTTTTCTTGCCCTCTTTCCTCCCCAGGACACCAGCCTTGGCATCCTTACTTGACAGGCATGCTTTGTGTTCTGCTTTTGCAGGAGGCTGTGAGGGCTGCTGAAGATGTCCGATAGTCTGGATATTGAAGAGAAACCTCCAGCCCCACCGTTGAGAATGAACAGCAACAATCGCGATTCTTCAGCACTAAACCACAGTTCAAAACCGCTCCCCATGGCCCCTGAGGAGAAGAACAAGAAAGCCAGGCTTCGCTCCATCTTCCCAGGAGGAGGGGATAAAAGTAAAGTATCAGCAGTGCGAATGGGTGGCTACATCTCTGTTTGCTTTCTGTTGGTTGTTGGTTGCCATGTTTACTTTCTGCCAGTGTTTTCTTTCTGTTTCAGTTGCAGAACATGGTAAAGTCCTTCCCAAGCCTTCTGTTCCAATTACTCTAGTAACATGTTTCAAAAGAGGAGGAGGTGTTCAGTCAGTTACTTTCTTGTCTTTGAAAAGCCAGTAAAACGTGCACACGTTGTGCGACTTGCCTTTAAAAATAACTTTATAGTTAAGCTGGGGAATCCTTTCCTTTGGATTTTGCTTTGCATTTGCAGTAAAACAGAGATGAGGTGGTGTACTTTTGAAAATACATTTGCAGAAGTGAGAAGGCGATATGCCTGACACTTGTGGGGTTTTTTTAAATGCACTTACATTCCAGGAACAATAGCAAGGCTCTTCTTGCTTGTTGCTTTTGCAGTGAGAGTGGACACAGAATGGCTTGGTTTAAAACCTGCTAGGTGTGGTTACAGCAAGAGTCTTTTAAACATGCAGGAAACAGCATTTCAGTTGCATTCTTTGAAATGCATTTGCAGAAAGGAGTGTGTTTTGAGTTAGTGTATTTACAGAATTAAGGGAAGGTATCTTCTTTTTTTGTAATGCCATGGGAACTGATGGCCTGCACCTACAAGTGCTGAGGGAACTGGCTGATGTCACTGCAAGGCCACTCTTGATTATCTTTGAAAGGTTATGGTGGCTGGGGGATGTTCTTGGTGACTGTAAAAAAGCAAATGTCACTTCTGTCTTTAAGAAGGAGGATCTGGGGAACTACAGGCCAGTCAGCCTCACCTTGGTCCCTGGGAAGCTAGTGGACCAAATCCTCCTGGAAACCATTTCCACACAAATGAAGGATAAGAACGTGATCAGGAATAGTCGGCACGGATTTATGAAGGGGAATTCATACTGAACCATACTGACAGTGTTGTACCATGAGATGGCAGGCTTGGTGGTGAAGGGAGAGCAGTGGGTGTTATTTCTACTTTAGTAAGGTGTTCAACACAGCCTCCCATAGTATCCTCACAGACAAACTGAAGAAGTACAGCCTAGGTAAGTGGACAGTGAGGTGGACTGAAAACTGGCTAAAATGCTGGGCTCAAAGGGTTGGGATCAGCAGCAAGAAATCCATCTGGATTTTGAGAGGGATTCTGCCTTCGATGTGCATTGCTGTTCCTCCAAGGAGAGCTCAGAACTATGGAACTGCGGTCATTCCCTCGGAGCTCCAGCTCACCTGCTCTGCTCGGCTGCCCTGTTCACAAGTCTCTTCTGCAGGTCATGTGGAGCAGTTGGAGTTAGTCTGGCATTCAAAACTCCTCACAGGCGGTAGAAGGCACAATTTCAGCCCCATTCCTCCCCTCAGCCAGGGGCAGTCCTGATGGCTCCTCTCATGTGAAGGCTGTGACTGGATGGGCCCATTCCTCAGGCAGACCTGGCCGGTTCACTCTGCAGAGTGCTTCGCAAAATGTCCCCTTCTGGGAACAAAATTAATTTTCAATTGATTCTTTTTAAAGGCCAAAATTAAAATCTCTCCCAGCTTGTTTGATTCCTGGAAGGACTTGGGTCACTTCTTCCCCTGACTGCCAGCAGGATGGTGTTATCCCTTTCCGAGGGAACGTTTCTTAAGTAGGAGGTGCTGTGTGAAATGCATGCAGAAACAGGGAGATCCAGAAACAACCCCTCCTGGAAATGATCAGTGACATTAAAAATAGATGTAATTAACTACTAGTCAGAGCAGTCTTAGGAAACATACAAGTATCATGATTTTAAATGTGACTGTGAGGGAAAGTAAGCTAAGGTTTATAGCTTAATTTTATTGGGTGAAATAATAAATGCAGGAAGTTTAGCTTGACTGGCCAAGCCCCTTGAGGTGGTTTCATCTCAGGGTTGATTTGTGGGTCAGGGTATCAGCTGGCCTGTGCGTGCTTCACAGACTCAGTGACGCATTTTTGAGAGTCCTGCTTATAAAACAGAAGGTGATTGATACGGCTGCTCTCATCTAGTGCAGTGCTTTGCAGCATCACAACTTCATAGTAATAGTCCACCACTGGTACTAGTAAACAGAACGTGAAGAAAACACCATAGCAGGGTGTTTCTGCCTGAACCTGCAGGAACTTTGTTGTCTTTCATTTGCTCACCAGACAGCAGGAGTGCAAGGATGGACATGCTACGGTGCAGTCTCTCCAAGGCAATGGTGTATGCCGGGACTGCTGTGCTCGGGGACCAGGAATCTTTTGCAGTCACTCCCCTGTTGGAGTTGAGCACTTCTGTGGGGCCCCTCTGTGCTTCTAGTTGAAACAAGCCACTTAGGCATTAGTGTCCTGCTCCTTCCCATAGCACCTGACCTCCTTATGTTCCTTGGTATAGCTCCTCTCACCCCCGTCTCTGGGGTAAGGTACCCCATTTCCTGGGGGCAGGAAGCCAAGGCAGGCAACTGAAATACGTTTCCAGCGTCACATGGGCAATCTGTGTGGAACAAGGAGCTGAACCTGTTCCCCCACAGCCCGTGCTGAAGCTGTGAAATTGGCCTTCCTTCCTCAGAGGTAGTGATGGTGATGGGAGCCACGGTGGAGTTCATAGCATTAGTGTTTCCTTTCAGTAGAGTGCTGTTACCTCAGGAGAATTGAGAGCAGAAAGAAATGGCTTGCGTTCTTCCAGTTGTTTGATACAGCCTTGTTCTCTTTCATTAAATGACCTGTAATTGCTGTGCTATGAAATAAATTAATACTGTGTATGAACTAGTGGCTCCATGAAGGCGCTGTAGAGCATTCAACCTAAAGAAATGAGAAGGGAGCAGGCCCACCACAGCTCAGATGCCCCTTTCAGCTGAAGAGGTACATCCGTGTTAAGATTACTGGGTGAATAATATCACTTCCATCAAAGCTGCTTTACACTTAGCTGCGGATGGGAGCAGAGTCTGACCTTTAGTCATCTGGTTGCCTCCTGTACAGAAAAACAAGAAAAGAGAGAAGGAGAAACAGCCAGCGGGGTTAAGATTAATGAAGGAGAAAGAAAAGGACAAGGCTGCTGGTGGAGGACAGGAGGAGCAGAGCAGGAAGGAGGATGGGAGGACAGCGTGAGTGACAGTAGAAGGGAGAGGGGATGGAGGAAAGAACAGAATGAGATGAAGAGGAGGCGAGCAAACAGGAGGTCATTAAGCATGAGGTCAAACCCTCCCTCTCTGGAGAAAAGCTGCCACTTAGCTGAGTCACATTTTTCTCCCAAACAACTGTTCTTTTAACATGATGATGATGATGATGATGCAGACTGTGGAAGACAGAACACTCTTTCCTTGTTCTCTTTTAATCTGTGATAGTTGCTGAGGTGGTGTGAGTGGCCCTCATGGCTCACTACTGTGCAGCAGGAGTGTATTGTGAAGGGCTTTTATAAGAAAATCGAATAGGAAAGTCCAATATAAAACCCTTGAATCCAGTCAGTCATTGCTTCAAATAAATCATGCCTTTTTGTATCATTTTGCCAGCTTATGTAAAATACAAGTGATTTGAGTTGCAGGGCACAGACAGAAGTATCAAAGTTTTTAGACTGGGGAGGGGTGAGGGTGTTGCAAGGAGATGTTTAATTCTGTATTTAATTTATAGTTTATCAGCATTTGGACCATAGGTGTTACATCCACAGTCTGGTAGGCAGAGGTCCATGAAGCAGATGAGCCAGATCTTGGGGAATGAGCTGGAACGCTTGTCCCCCGGCAGGAGAGGCCTAGAATGGACAAGTGCTGCTTTTGATGGAACGTTTTCTGTAATGCCGTATTTCGCTTCTAGATTTGACTGTTGCTTTGAACTGAATTTGATGATCCTTTAAATCTAATTTTCACTGCATTTGCTTGCAAATGATGAGGTAGGAGAAGCCAGTTTTGTTATCTACAATAGAAAGTTATGTATGCTGAACGGAGATGACATCTTGTAACTGGCAACATCTATCCTGAAAATTAAACAACATCATCTTAGAGATAAAAGAAGGGGAAAAGCCTTTGCATTTGTATTTGATATATTGCTGCCATCTTTACTGAGTGCTAAATGAAAATAATTAATCAATTAACATTGTGTAGGGGTGTGCAGTACAGACAAAAGTTGACAGTTAATTATTTAATGAGGAAAAATGCAACAATGCAGAGAAAGGATTAGAAACATCCAAAATACTCTAGACTATAATTACAAAGAGCAGAGCATCTTCCAACTCAAGGAGGCTGTAAGGTAGACTAAGAAAGATATGCAAAGAGAGGCCTCATGGAGCTACTGTCTGTGAGCAAAGACATACCCAGGCTGGGAGGGGTGCTGATACATAGTGAATTCAGCATTTGGATGAGACCTGTAGGTAAACTTACGAAGCTGGCAAACATAATACTAAAACACCAAAGGAAATGTTAATTGAAAGTCCATGAGCATAGTAGTGCTTTATGTTAGAAGGCTATTGTGCCAGAAAATAGATTTAGCAAAGCTCCATCCTGGTTGATATTGGTAGAAGGGGACACTTGCTTTTGAAATAAAACACACACAAAATTGTCTTCATCCAGCTGTTTTTGATGTGCATAGCATGGCTGTCACTGGCGCTGCACTGAGGGAATATGGAAGGCAAAGACAGGACCTGAACAACTGCTCCTTTCTCTCCTGCTGATGTGTAACTACGGCATGTGTATTCATTTTCATATTATCATTAATAAATGGTGATACGCTGGCCTTTAGAGATCCTGATATAGAGTCCCATTGTGATAGGCACAGTATAAACCTCTCATATATCTCTGGGTTTCTCACAACTGTTAGCGTGAAGTCATGTCACATCAGATCTATAGAGCAAGCCTGCTCAGGACCACGATGAGGATATGTAAACCAGACACGCATTGAACTGTTAAGAAGGGCAGCAGAGGAGAGGTGGGATCCTGGGGTGCTGAGTGCTTTCTTTAAAGATGTGAGATGATGTGACTTTTTTGTATTCTACATGAGCGCTTTATGCGTGTCTTATTTCCTGAGTTTGTGTTAATAACTCTTGTGTACTGCAAGTGGGCACTGTAATATTTGTTCTGTTCCAATCATTAGCATGTAATTTTTCCACTGAAATGACAAATGTATTTGGTAGAATGGCAGTTCCCCTCTTGGCTGTTAGAGATATACCGCTGGCACTAGAGAAGATCCTACAGATAGCTCTGTACTGTATTATTCAACCATGTGGTAGTTAGTCTTGGAGCATGCTGGTTCTCCAGGGAAGCCAAATATTTCAGGTGCCTGCCAGCAGGATAGATGTTTGAACGTGGGTTTATGCTATGCTTATCTGGCTGTTTGGGAGTTGTCCGGAACTGGCATTATTGTCACCATTTTTCAGAGAAGTCTCTGTTGAACATGGATTCTTGATGCATCAGAGTGAAGGCAGCTTCTCTCCGCCTTTATTCCACTCATTCTTTATAAGGGTCAATAACACTGGGCTGAAGTGAGATTTGTAAATAGTAAAAAGCACAGGAGATGGATGACCATAAGGAATGTTACTTTCAAAAGGCGTTAAAATAGGAGGGAGATGAGAAACATATGCAAATTGACTGACTTCCAAGTCTGTCTCCTTCAATAAGATGCTCCACACTGTGAATACTGGTGGAGTGATTTAAAAACAAGGAATTCCTGGAGACTAATAAAGCCTGGGGTTTATGGTTATATGTCTTAGTTAATTGGGAGCTCAAATGAAGCTTTTCCAATGGCATTTATGGGATCTTGTTGCTGTACAGGTTCTGTGGTTTCTAATACAGAGAAACCTACTCAGAGAGGAGGCAGGAATAGGATCTTTGTCTTCTCCTGAGCTGCCTGTTTTCACAGAACTTGGAGGAACCTGGTTATCTTAAAAAACCTCTCCTCTCTGATTTGGCTGAGTTTGACAACAGTTTCAAAGCACGTTGGAGAGAAGACACACGTGCAAACAGGCGTGCACATGTCTGTCCCGGGTGCTTTACTTCTGCAGGAACCCACAGAGCAAAGTCAAGCAGGAGTTAGTTGCTAGATGTGAAAACTTGATGGAAGAAAGAACTGGTGATAGAAATCATACTGGTTAGAGATAGCCTAAGAAGGCTACTTCGTGAACAGCTTGCTTTGGCAGCTATGACACTGATTAGAAGAAAAACAAAATGAAGTAACACCTTCTAGACCTTCCCAAACAGGGGTTGACAGTTAGGCTGGTGGTGTATTAGCTTGGGTCTGTTTGTCAAGTAAGATGGACGTTAATTGATTTGTTTTCCACTTTTAAAATACTGTTTTGAGCACACCTGATTGTGAAAATTTTTGAATGAAAAGCTGTGCAGAAAGTAAGTGCGTGTTAACATTTTGCCTCTAGCCAACAAGAAGAAAGAGAAAGAACGTCCTGAGATCTCTCTTCCTTCAGACTTTGAACATACCATTCATGTGGGATTTGATGCCGTCACTGGAGAATTCACAGTAAGTAACCGCTGTATTGTGTGCTTACCAGAGCTTCTAGTTTCTTGATGGTAAAATAACCTCCTGTTGCCAGAAACGTCAGATGACAGCAGCCAGGCTGTGAAGAAAGAGACTTATTTGTTGGGCTTAGGATTTGGAGTGTTTTACTTCTGATTCAGGCTGCTTTTTTTTCTCCAAGGATTGTCAGCAGAGTGTCTGTGGAAAATGAAAACTAGGAAGAACGTAGGTGTATGCTTTTATCAGTCCGACAAGCTGCTACAGGGGCTGGTTATTCAGTGTCTTTGGAAAAGCGTAAAAAACCCACACACATGTGCATAGTGTATGTCTTGCTGTAGACAATCAGCCCCAAAGTGCAAAGTCCAGCTGCTCTGCAGACAGCCCTTGGAGACGCCCAGAAAGCGGCAGCATTGTGGAAGTCCATTCATTTTAATTTAATATCCTTCAAAATACGTCCATAGACTAGATGATCAGACACGTTTCTAGCCTTTATGTATGAATAAAATAGCAGTCAGCTTTTTCTACTTATATCATGACAAAGCGTATGAAGTGTTGGGAAAAATGCGTCTGATAGAAGCTCCTTGAAGTGTGCAGGGGGGGCTTCAAAGCATTTTCTCTCAGACTACTAGTTAGGTGCTGAAACCATTAATCCTTAAAGCTAAGATGGCAGTAAGCTTACATTTGGTTGAGCTGTGGAGGTGAGAGGAAACATTAGCAACTCTCCGTACCATCAGTAGTATCCTGTGAGCTAAGTGGTCAGACTGTGTTATCACCGTGCGTCAAATTGTAAAGTGTGCTAGTGCTGACTGGCTGCATACACCAAACAGGATGGGACAAATCATTTGCCTGACAAAGGATGCTTAATTTTCAGAATTTGAGTCCTAAATGTGACTTCTTCATAATTTTTTACTTTGATTGCTACTTTTGTTTCTCAAAAACATTTCAGAAAGCGTGGAACTTTCTGTATGCTACAGTAGCAGTAGCAATAGTAATAATAACAATAACAATGGAAGAAAAAAAGACACATTTAATGACACCATGTCTTCAAACGAGTAGTGAAATTGAATTATCCTTAGTAATTAGGAAATACAGCTACATTTAAAATATGTGGACTATTAGCCTTTTTAAAATAGCTGTCACTTATAAAATCTTACTTCAAAATTTATTCTGTGCCAAACCCTAGGGCTTGATTAAATGGTCATTTAAAAAGCCCAGATGTGGTCATTTTTGATCAGAAACTTAGCATAAAGCTTTTAAAATTGTGTTTTCCCTGCTATCTATCCTGATTTTCCTCTTTTTTTCCTCTCTGTCTCTCCCTGTAGCCACTTTATTGTTCAGGTTAATCTTCAATGCCATTCTCTTTATCTTGGTATCATATTATATATTCTGTTACTTTCTGCTTTTGTTTTCTCCCTTTTGTGTTTGTGTGCCTTCTTCCTGTCTATTTTCTTTCCTTCCTTCCTTCCTCATTTCACTGCTCTCCCCGCTGAATGTTCAGCTGTTCTTATTCTATATTTGTTCTTCCTTTCAGTCTTCTGCCTTTATTTCTACTCTGTGCTTCAGACTTTTTCCTTCTGGCTGTATGCAAACACGATGGGTCACAATTGTGTTCTCTCGTAGACTGGCTGGTGGGTGAGGGTCCCAGTTAGTTTCATGTCCCTGCCAGCTGGAACAAAAAGGAGGGACGTCAAGGTTCACACACTTCAGTTCTAAGCACAAGCACTCTCTATCAGTACTTCAGAGATCACGGTTTGGATCAGTTTGAATGTTGTTGTTATTACCATCCAGTGTGTCAGAACAGTCTCCAGCATCAGAGATTTTTTTTTTTTTTTTTTTTTTTTTGGTGTCAGATGCCACCAGCACAGGTCCTGGCCTTTTATAGAACAAAGCGATTGTACATGGCTAAATATGTCCAGCTTTATTGCTGTAGCACAATTTCTTTTTAATATCTTTTTCCCTTTCAAAACAGTGGACATTAGATGGCTGCTGTTTTACAATTACACAATATTTCTACAATTATACTTGTTCCTAAAGCGTGGAAGTGCAGTGCTGCAGTTTGAGAAGGCTCTAACCAATTAAAAAAAACCCGAAGGGACAGGCGACTTCCCCCGTGCAGCTTGCCAGCACAGGACTTAACGCTGCAGTCCTTAGTGGAGTAAAATGTCAGTCAAAGCAAGGGGATTTTTGCACCATTAAGAACTAGCTATCAGCTCCCAACTAACCCCAGATACAAGCATGATGTTACACGTCACATTAGGCATGTTTGATTTGTCCCAACCTGGATACAACCCGTGTATCAGCTGGGTAGTCATGTGGTAAGTATGTCCTACTGAAGGGACTGCCACTAGCCATATCATGTAAAAATACTCCCACTGTCTAGTGATCACACTGTCTGTCTCTTTCAAAAGTTTGGAAGTGCCATGGGAATGTCCAATAAATGTGCAAATATATGGGGTTTTTTGTTTCGAATTATTACAGTTGTCATGCCGACAATGTCTGCTCTACTGGTTATGTGCAATGCATTGGGCCATTTTCTGACACCTAACAGTCACCCCCCAGCTGCATTACCTGATTGCTGTTAGTTGCATCTCAAATCAAAGTTGCATGGGCTCCTGAGTTTTGGCTTTCAGGCTTGAGCACCAAGCTGTGTTGTTGCTCATGAACGTATATCTCCATTTCACTGTGCTTGGAGCAACCACATTTGCTAAGAAGTAGGGCTTTTAAAGCTCAAAATAAAATTGGTTGGAAACTGTTGGGCGGGAGCATGCTGCTAGAGCTTTATGTTGATTTATTTTGAAGAATCAGTTGCATTTTCTGAATGGAGGAAGACGTGTGGTTTGCAGGGCTTTGGGGAGTGCGTTTTGTAAGGCATGCATTTTTGAAACAGTTTCCTGATCCCCAATCTAGAATAAAATGTGGTCACCCACCAAACTTTTAAAGTTTCAAGATTATGACATTAGCAAGTGGGAGAAAGTTGTGGCTATAGATCCGAAGAAGTTGCACATTATTAATCTAATGAAGCATTTCTTTAGAGTTGTCCTGATTTTCAGTCTGACACACATAGATTATTTGCGTTGTGACAATACACAACCTCCCAGTGTGAAATCTGAGTTTGACCAGCTGCTTTCTCCACTGCACTTTGTTGACTCACGCACTGGCCAATTGTGAGCTTGGGGCTGGAGAACCATTGGAAAAAACTTGCGTAGAGCCATTCAAAAATGTTAACCTGGCTTTCAAAACTAGACAAACAGCAAAAGCCCAGATCTTTCTTTATTATTTTTATTTTTTAACTAAAAAAAGAAATCACAGGTAATTTTTCCAGTCACTTGCCATTAATCCTCAGTAATGTATTTTTATGAGGGAGAGAAAAACTGGGTTAAAAAAGAGAGGAGGGGGAATGATGCTTCCAAACTT
Source organism: Gymnogyps californianus (assembly GCF_018139145.2). Taxonomy (NCBI): domain Eukaryota; kingdom Metazoa; phylum Chordata; class Aves; order Accipitriformes; family Cathartidae; genus Gymnogyps; species Gymnogyps californianus. The sequence goes on from NC_059479.1 coordinate 21,072,706, forward strand.
TGGAACAGTTGTGATTTTTCTGTTTTCCTAAGCCTGCCTTCCTGTAGCCTGTCCACCACCTAATCTATTTGGTATCTACCTCGTAACTCCCATTTTAGATGGGACTTCCCCATTTTGGCCCATTGGTTTCCTCCTACCACCTTCTAAGTTGTCCCACATTCTGTTTTAACTTTCTTTTCTTTCTTTATTTACGTCCATTACAGCCAGATCTCTATGGCTCACAGATGTGCACAGGGAAGCTCCCAGAGGTGCGTCACAGGCCCAAAAGAATCTTGCATCAAAATGCTTCTTTGAGATGTCATAGCACTGCAGCAGCAGGTTGATGTGTGTGCAGTAGATTTGTTGCTTGGCTTATCCCACTTTTTTTCATTAATCCTAAACTTTGGAGGCCCATGTCACACATTGTTTTGTGGAGAACTTCTTAGGAAGAAGCTATATTAAAGTGTTTACCTAGATTGGGGTGGCACCAAGGCTAAGTTTAAATGTACTTCAGGTGTAGTTTTTCATTCAGTAAGCGTTACAATTCGCTGGTAGATGTTGGCTGTACAGTAAATGGGGAACATTACAGGCTTTCAAATTTAGGAAATTATACTGGATATTTAAAGCAATTTTTCATCAATGTAATTTCAATGCAGAGCTGCGGCTTTCAGCGATTGGATCAATTTTCCAATGCCACCCTCACTCGTAAGATGTCCGAGAATTCATGCAAGGCTTTGGCACTCTCAGCCTGTTTTCTGAGTCCCTGGTTTCTGTATATTTACAGTAGAGAACCTACAGAGCTACAGGAGCTCGAAAAAGAGACTTCCTTAGCAGCAGTGGTACAACTCAGTGTTATGATTTTGAGAATTTAAATGCAGATTCTTAACCCCCCAGTGTTCCCTGGTATGCTGAAAATTAATCGTATCAGGGTGGGGTTTACCTTTTAATCAGACAGCAGTGATCATTTCAGCAAAATGTATTTGCGTTATTAAGCATTAAAAATCCAGTGTAAAGCTCCTAAAATACACTGTGTTGTCCACAAATATAGAATAGTCTTGTTATGTCTGCACTGAATCACCAGGAAAACAAGCTAAGCCTTAAATCATTATTCCATGGAAGAGCAGAGTTGATTTAAAGATGAGTTTCATGCACTTTTTTTCCTATCACAGTCATAACTTTCTTTTCTTTTTAAAGTTGGATCCTGGTTTTAGCTCTATATTTTGATAGAGAAGAGAATGATTGCATCTAATGTATGAGCTACTAATTTTAATTGTAAGGTGTCAATCAAAATTTCTGAAAGTAATCTTACAGGTAGCATGGGATCTTGGTAAAGATCTGTGAGGCTGCGGCTGGTAAATATTCTAAATCCGCGTTCTTTCCACTTGACATCTACAGGGCATTCCGGAGCAGTGGGCCAGGCTACTACAGACGTCCAACATAACAAAACTGGAGCAGAAGAAGAACCCACAAGCTGTTCTAGATGTTCTCAAATTTTATGATTCCAAAGAAACAGTTAACAACCAGAAATATATGAGCTTTACATCAGGAGGTAAGTTGACATCTCACTGCGAAAAAGGGAGTGTCAGGCCCCAAAATGAGTCAGACTGACGATCAACATTCAAGTGGTCAAGAAGCAAGCTTAAAAAATTCAACTTTGTGGAATACTCCTGAAATGAATTATAATTCTCCTTTTGTCCCCTAAATGTCATTGAAACTGTGACTTTTCTTTGTTGCTTGTTTTTAGAACTAAATAAGATACTAGATGGAACAATCATTACCATTTTTAGTCAGAAGCATTAGTGGCCAAAGGTCATCTTTACTTTTGTTTCTTCGCATCCTTGTTCCTTCACAGTGTTCACGTCGGGGCATGGGGTATACTTGTTTCATGCATTTTATGAGTTACTCTTGGGTCCTTTGAGCAATAGGTTACGGACTATGAGGATTTTTTGTGATACTTTGTGATAGAGGAGGATTTTCAAGGAATTTTTGCATTAGCTGTAGAGAAGATCAGGTTGCTATGCATAAATTCACAAACAAACCTAGAACGGCTGCTATTGTGATGTAAAAGGAATGTTGCCACAGAGGATGAGAAGGAAGGCGTCAGTGTCCAGAGCATGTCTGTAGCATGCTCATTCCAGGAAGATCCTCATAATTTAGGCATTACCATCCAAAAGCCTGCAAATGTCATGGGGGTGTCATTTTTTCCCTTGGTTGTGTACAGTCTGCAAAATTGTAGTGTAGCGTTGCAAAAATGAGAGAGCAAGTCTGTGCTGCAGTTTGCATTTTTTTTTCTTTGGCCCATTCTTTCTTTTTTTTTTGCTAGACACTGGCTGGTGACACATCTAGCAAGTCAGGAGAGGTTTTTACTAGGTGCAGCATATCTGGCTTTTGTATTGATGTGTTCTTTTGGTATTCCTTAATAACTGAGGTGATTTTTAAACAAAAATACCATTAAGATACCATTAGTTTGGTAAAGCTCATGTCAACAGCTTCAGCTAATAAGGGGGTGTCTCTATCCAGCAGGGTGTGGACAGCATTTGTAATTTAACCTGCAGTGGTTCAGTTCCCTACACATGATAGGCTGTCGCAGTGGAGTCTGTAATTTCCTCAATTTGCTGGTTCAACCAATACAACTTCCAAAATGCAGACTGGGAGAGCTTCTCAGAAGTCCTTCTAAAAACTGTGCAGTTATCTCCAGAGTTTACTAACATTTCTGTTCTTTCAAGGGAAAGCATCTTTTTTTCTAAATTCCATAATTAAAAGATTTGACTGTCTAACTTGACACTTAATGTTTGCTAAAATAGCAGTTACTTTTGTGATGAAATGCAAAATTCAAAACAGTTAGTGTATGCTCCTGAACTCAGGAGCTGTTACTGTGCTATGTCAGAATAGAACTGCCATGGCTAAGGGGGATTTTGGGGAAGCTTTTACGGGGAAACATTTTCAGCAAGCTAAAGAGAATCAATGCATGCAATTTATTTAAAAAAGAAAAAAAGCTGCTTTAGCTCTTGGGCAGAACAGAAGCATTGACTGCTAAAGAACAATTTGCATTTTCTTCACCAAGTTTCTATTTATTTTATTTACTGGCAAAACAGGGCAAAAAATAGACACAAGAAACAGTAGAAAAAGAATAACCTAGTATATTGTCCTATTATCTTGCTTGCTATGTAAAATAACTCACTACTGGAGGGATATTGTGAAAGAAAAATGCTATCTATTTGGATTTACTTGTTCTGTGGGATTCCCCACAACAGGCAGTTTTAAAACAGCATCTGGTTAATTTTCCCTTGCACATTGCAGATAAAAGCGCCCATGGATACATAGAAGCCCATCCTTCGGTGAGTGTGAAAGTAACCTTTTACTTTCATAGCGTTTAAGAATTGTGGAGCAAGCTGTGAGCTTTGCCTTTTGTGATAGAGTGCCAGCCTTGTAGGCTGAAAGAAAGTACATTTTAGTGTCTTTGCAGTAGCAGAAAAGGGATCACTGGCTGTTTCCTAATTTTCTGTTTAAGAACTTTTAAACAGATGAAAGTCTGGTTTTGCAGACAGAAGATTGCTTGCTGTTCTTAGCCATGGTGGAATATATAATTCGCAACAATATGCAGTACTGTCTAATTAGCCCATTTTAATTTAGTTTTAACAACTTAGAATCCATTTCTGTTAGATTTTATGATTTATCCTTAGTACAGCTGGATATGTAGCTGAATATAAATAAGGTTATAATTGATATGTAACTCACTGGAACCATTGAAAGAAAGTTTTAAATAATCATCCGCTCTAATTAATACTGGATTGCCATAGCAATCCCAGAGATGTAGTCATGACATCCACATTAATATTGACCAGATTTATTAGTGTTAATGTTAGTGCATTAAATAGCAAATGACTGAATGGAGATTTGGCCTTTATTTTCAAAGTGTTAAGCAACTTAATTTTAGATTTGTGATTACACAGCAGAGAGTGTGTATAATGAAATAAAAATCATCTTTGAATATTCACACTTCAGATTTTCAATTGATGCCACTTTCAGTATCTTTAATAAAACACACTTTTAAAAGGAAGTTTGGGGTTCACCAGAGCATAGTAAGCCTTCCCAATAGCTTTTCCAGTGGGTATGGACACATTGGCAGATGCTGTGGTATTTTGTTCTAGCAGACATAGACAATGGTGAGACGGTCAAGATGTCAGCTTTCAAAAGTTACCAACTCAGAGGATGCTGGTTGAATGGTATGGTACAGGGAAAACAACTCTCTGACAGGATCGAGCAGTCATTGGAATTACTTTAATTTCATTTCACTCCTTAATGGGAGTCTGGCATTAAATAATATGACATTGTATATGTTCTAGCTGCACAATTTAGTGCTGTCAGACCAAGCATGGAGCCCAGTGGAAAAAATAGTTATAAGAATTTGATGTAACAGAAATGTGATTATTCCCTTCTTTATTTTTCCCTTAATCATCTTCTATCCTCATGTAAGCAAAGTGCTAATGATGCATAGAAAGCTATACACTGATCTAATGTATGATAAAGTGACATTCACCTTCCCATTGGGGCACCCCTTGCTTGACAGAGTTGGCCCTTAAACTGGTGTTTAGAATGTGTGATGTATCAGTCCCTACTTAGGCCGGATTAGTAGCCTGTTTCACCATTTACCTTTAAAAGTGGGGTAACGGAACTGAGTCTCACAGAAAATATAATACTCTGTGTGTGTGTGTGTGTGTGTATCTATATGACAGTGTGTTCAAGTACAGGTGACTTAAGGCAGCGATACAGTCATCTATCAGTAAAACACAGGCGTGAAGATTAGGTCTCCCTGTTTCCTGTGGGCTGTCCCTTACTGGTATTTATACTGGACCAAATGGATGCCATTTTAAAGATAATGCAAATGAGATGTGACTATGTAGAATAGTGCCTTTGATTTGCTTCAGTTCTCTAAGTGGCCTGTTGTAGCCAGCTTTAAAGCAGCTGGTAAACGCTTAACAAGGCACCTTTTCAGTTTTTTGTTTCACCAGCAAATTCATGACAACGCGATATAACCCCCTGCCTCTGAGTAGCAGCTGGGACCGGTGGGGGGGTTTCAACTCCCCTAACTTTAAATATCTGCACTGTAGGCCTCAGTTTACATGTAGACAACTGATCAGCCAGACTTCCCTTGCCTGCCTCATATTTGGAGTCTGCCTGAAGGTCAACTGCACCCTGGCAGTGGCTTTTATTCTCTGCTGCCTGTAACGGGAGCCTGGGTGAGCGGTCGGGATGCCTGCCTGGCAGCCTCGGGCAGGTTGGCAGGATGCACCTTGCTGCCGAGAGGGCTGCGTTCACTCTGGGTTACTGTTGCGGTAAGAAACAGGCAAACAGTGGAAAGATCAATGTGTTAATTTATGATTAGGTAAAGAGGAGGATGGTGCTGAAAAACGAGCTACTAAACAGGGAAATTCAGCAGTGTGGAAACAGGCAATATGATTACCCCATGGGTAAAACAGTAAAGAAACAAATAGCCTTTCTCTCCAAAACCAAATTCCCAGCAAGATGACGAAGGAGGCTTTGCACTTTGAAGTGTGTTAATTAACCTAGCCAGTAGACACCTGTTTGCTTAATTAACTGTTACCATTGCTGTAGAGACAATGCCAAAGCAATTAACCAGCAACTAGGTGTGATTTCTAGTGACATATTCAAGCATTACATTTTGTGAAATTAGACTTTGACTAAGCATGGGAATGATTTAGGTTTTTTTAGCAAAAATGAAAACCAACAAGATGAATTAACAAAACAGCACAGTAATTTGTAACCTTTAAATTGTATTGTGCTGTGTGTAACTTAGAACAGAGGCCTGTAGGACTATAGGCGTGTCTAGATTGGTTTCTGATGTCTAAGCAGACTAAAGTTGTGTGTAGTTATCAAACCTCCGAAGTGTCAGAATGGTGACTGTCACTCATGCTGCTGTCTGTCCACAGAGCACAAAAACAGCATCAGAACCCCCGCTAGCTCCCTCTGTTTCTGAAGAAGAGGATGAAGATGATGAAGAAGAGGAAGATGACAATGAACCTCCACCTGTTATCGCACCACGGCCTGAACATACAAAATCAGTAAGTCCCAGGTTTGGTTAGCACTGTATTTGGTGTAATTCAGAGCTGCATGTTTCTGATCAGATAGCACTTGCCGTTCGTGGATGAAGACTCTGAGGGTTGGAGTCCTACAATGACAAAGTGCTTCACCCAAGCCACTGACACCAGGAAAATCTGTTTTGAACTTTCACATTTAGTCATGAGTTTCCTGTGATGAATTTGTCTTAGTATCAGATAAGAGGTAGCATTGTGTCTTTTAATGCTACCAGTGTAAAAGCGAGCAACTTTGTCCAAAGTGTCTGTGTAGGCTCTCTGTCATCAGTGGAGAGAGCAGTCATGAGACGCAGTTCACACCCTTGCAGGATACATGGGAGAAACTGTCCCCTGGAGGTACCTGTCCCTCTCCACAGACTATATAAGTAGCTAAATGAACAGCTTAGACTACACCCTTAACTTTTACATGACTGAAGTTTGGTGAGAAGAATCCTACACGGTTTTGCATTGTAAAGAGAAGGTAGATCTCTGAAAGGCTGGAATGCAGTTCCTCATGACCACTCCCTCAAGCCTGAAATACTGATGAGGAGTCAGTTCAACAGTTATGATCAGAAAAGGGAAATGCTCCCTGCTTCTATTCAGACACTTACATGCCAACTAAAGAGTCATTTTGTTACCCATGAAAACACAGGAGCATTAAGGAACAAGGCTCTGGGGCCCTGGACAGATCTATTTCTGTATCCTTGCAACACAGTAAATTCATTGTTTCAGTCATCTTTCAGAAAATCAATGAAAATTGAAAATGAAACTGGCCATGACCTCGTGTAAAACTAGCTTTTCATTTTTGCCTGTTCAGTTTGAGAAGTGGACAGCAAAAACAAACATTTTAAGAGCCCTGGATGTGGCAGACAGCATCTTCCTAAGGGTTTGCATTTGAAATATGATCTCAGGGGCATCTCTGCAAGCCACCTTTCTGACACAAAATAATTTCTTGTCACAGATCTACACACGCTCTGTAATTGAACCTGCCGCTGCACCAGCACCAGCTAAAGAAGCCACCACTCCCCAACCTGAAAACTCAAACACAAACACTTTGTACAGAAACACAGACCGGCAGCGAAAAAAATCCAAGATGACAGATGAGGAGATCCTAGAGAAACTGAGTACGTATTCTGTATTTCTTGTCAGATAAAGCAGTGTACTGTATGCATGTCTTAGGACTATATGTACCAAATGTTCATCCTCACTTTAGTGTCACAGAGTCGCTTACGACTCCCTACACAAACTGTTATTGTGCTTAGAGGAAAAGAGAGAGCACTCTGGGTATTCCTTCTGCCTCTGAGGGCAGCTATGACAGGGTTGGATTTGCCTGAGCTTCCTTCTACGCTAAAGGCAAAAGCAGAGATTGTTTCTGGTTGAGCAGAAGGCTGTGACCTAGTGAATGACCTAGTGAACTCCTGTGTGCTAATGGCCAAATTGAACAGAATATTGGGGTTCCTAAATTCTCTTTAGACTTCTGGCTTCTCACCAGTCATCAGAGCCAAAATACTTGGCAGAAATCTGTTGGGTTTTAGGGGGTTTTTTTGTTTGTTTGTTTGTTTTTACCAGTAGACAACTACAGCACTAACCTGATTCCGTCAGCCTCAAGGAGCTCTCCTGCCCCAGATATTCTATTGGTGTCATTTTTATGATTGTTGTTACTATACTACTTCTACTAATATACCTGAATTTGTTTTTGTAAGAATTCTACGTTTTTGTCAGAGAGAACTCCTTTGAAAGAACATCAGTTGACACCATGGATAGAGAGGAAGAGGTGTTTTCAATGTGCCCCAAAAGAAAAAAAATACTTTTATAACAATCCTTATTTTATTTCTTAGCTTTATGCTTATAAAGATGCATCAAAGAGACACATCTACGTGGCATGATCAGGTAAAGCTGCACTGCAAGCATTTCTCAGGAGCCAGCCTCCAGCACATCCACTGTATATTCCTCAGATACATGGCACTTTGTCATAGCTAATTCCCAGCCAGTTAATACTATTAGAATCCTAACCATTGGCCCCAAACCCCTGCGCAGATCATACTCCAGGAAAACACATCAAGCCCTTCATGATTCTGCAGTACAACCAACTTAATCTGCTTCTTGCATGTGATAGCTGCCAGTGCTGTGTTTTCAGATAATAAATTGTTGGGTTCATAACACAGCCCAGTTTACTCTGTGTCTACCAGTAACTGTTAGGGCAAAAAGTGAATTGATCTACACCTCGTTGTGTTTGATCTCAAAGCCAATAACGTTCTGTCTTCAATGGGGGCAGCTGCTTGTAAAGGAGTGCAGTCTGGCTGTGGCTGCTTCACAGTGGTTGTCAATGCTCATTTTTGGGCTATACCAACCTTTTTGTTATACCTGCCCTGCCACTGATGGCTGGTGTGACTGCAGAGGCTGAAGCCTTCCTTAGCTGTGAGACTTCAGCTGCTTGTGTAGAGTTTTCTGCACCCTTAGCAGGTTGACAGGACTATAAAGGTCTGAATCTCAGTGCAATTAGGGAGTATCCAAGGGATAAGTTCAATAGCTTTAGCTGAGGGCACAATGAAGTAAATTCCAGAGCAGATAGTTACCTGCAGATATGTCAGCTTGTAAAGGGAGGAATTATAGCTTCTTCAACTGAGGCTAAATGTTTGAGGCAGGCTTCTACCATGAGATCTGCAGGTACCCTGCATACATGAACGTAAGTATGCGTATAGTTTATTCAAGCGTCTGCGTATGCCAGATTAGGACTGAGCCCTTGAGTTATTGTGGGTTTTATCTTTGAAATGTTACATGCTTTCATGCTTTTTCTTTCTTAAGAATTTGATACCAAGTGAGCAATGTCTGAAGGTCTGCCTTGGGCAAATTGTCATGTGGACAATGAAAATCTTTTTGTGCTTTCATGAAGCTATCTGAAAATGGGGATGATGCTTTTTTGTTATAGTCCTGGCCTAATTATATTTAAGCATGTGTGGTGGTTGTTTTTTTCTGTTTTGTTTTGTTTGAACTCGTATGACTTCTCCACCTTGCCTACTTCCCCCACAATTGCTTTTATGCTACCTTTAGGAAGATGTCCCGTGCCGTCTTTTATCTTAAATTGCTTTCATAATTCTTTTCTGCTTGAAATAACTTGGGTTTTTTTAGAGCCACTTTTATTACAAGTTTTACTAGGCAGTAAAGCCTGTAATATTGAGATAAGATCAAACAAATTCTGTCTGTAATGAAATCATGAATATGTTCCACTGTAATTATAAAACAGAAGTGGCCCAATTCTGCTTTCTTATCCACTTAATTTAGGACTTGATAAAGGAAAGTGCTTAAAGACATCAAAATAGCTGATATGTTTATCTTTTGTCCAGAGTAGGGAGTGCTTCTCTGAACTGGAGCTGCGTACCAGTCACTTTGTTGATTTTAGTGCTGTCATATTTGATGTGCATTGGCTTAAGCACAGGAAACCAGCCACAAACAACTAACTTGTGAAAGCAGCTACTCAAGGTTTGAGGAGGAACTCCAGAAATCTGAACTGCAAAATCAGTGGCAAATTTGGAAAATTCTTTTTCAAAATATTTGTTCTGCAGTCTTTTTCTTTATTCTTTTCTAATGTGAGCTTCCATGAACTTCTGATATCTGTTTTGATAGATACACGGTTCCATTAACTAGCTGAAAATAGCACCTAGCCAGACACCGACAACACAGGTTTTTCCTGTTGTCCAGCCCAGCGCAGGATTACGGCAGTGTTTGGTTTAGTACTGCAGAGTCTCATGGGGATCCCTGTCTGGGGCATGCTTAAGCTCAGCGGCGTGAGCGGGAGGGTATGCTTTCTCATCTCACATCCCTTCTTCCTGCCACTTAAAAGGGAGTCCCAGAGTCCTCTGGTCATATTCTTCTTGACTGAAGAGTTATTTTGTAGTGGAGACCCACTACAGAGAAGCAGACTGAAAGCTTCGTGTTACGTTATACGTTTCAGTGAGATGAAACTGTGGAAAGTTAACCAGGTCCTGAAAGCGTTACGTCCTTGGCTTGGACTCCAGACAATCCAGTTACTCTAACTCTTGAAGGCTGGCACAGCAGAGCAGGACCACTTCAGGCTACTTGAGACTGTGTCGGCATCCTCAGCCAGCAGGCAGGCGCTCACACTGCCATCAGCAGTGGGCACTGGCTGGCGTGCCTGGAATGCTGGGTGAGGGGGGCAAAGGAAGCCTATTCTCCTGCAGCTCCCATTAGCGATCTTGCCAAGGCCAGCAAAATTGTTTTAGCAGGGAGTGTACCAGATGGTGTTGATGCCCCATCTTTTTGCCATGCTGGCAGGCAGGATTCCTGGCTAGGCATCCAGTCAGATGCCCATTTGGATGCTGAAGCCCTCTGCTCCAGAGAAATGGCCTGGACAGGGGAGAGAGGCGTTTGTTACTACTTATAGTGAATGGCGCATCACCTAGTTTTGTTTTGGATGCACAGGTGAACAAATAAGTATGTGTTTGTATTTGTGATACAGGAATATTGCCAGATCAGTCAAACAAAATATGCTGCGAAACATTGGGAGTCTTTCCTCCTGAACTAATCTTCTTAAAAGTATTTCAGTGATGTACGTTCCAAGTTAAATCTTTAGAAGTCATTTGCATTGAGCTATCACCTTAGGCCTCATTGTATTTTATCTAGGGAACTACCAGACCAGAAAAAACAATGCTGTTTTTTTAATTATTCCTTCAGATTTCTTTGAGTTTATCAGATTTTGGCTCTTTCATTCGACACAAATACAGTATCCTAATTACTGCTTTCTTTCCTTCCCGTTCAGACTGCCTACACCTCCGAGTGGGCAAGAAGCCGTCAAGCAGTGCATGCTTTAATTTTAGCTTTCAGTGGCACAGGAGCTCCACAATGGCTGAGGGACCCGGACTGTCCCATGCCCTGTGCCGGACGGGCCTGCCCTGCCTTCCCGCTGCTGCAGCGCAGAGCTGCCGGGAGGCGGCAGCACCCCATCTGGCCTGGCTTCGGAATCGCATCACCTGTACTCAGGAAATTATCAACATCTCATTTGTGCAGCTGTCTGTGTAACACTAGCGCCTGAGGAATATTGCTGTTCTTGTTATCCATCACGGCTGTGCTTATTTGTGAAGATCAGCATGTGTGCAGTGTTGAGAGCGCAAGTCACATGCTAGTTACTGATCTGAATCAGGTTGAAGACAAGCAGTGTGGTTCTTAAAATGGCACAAGCAAGGTCTTCTTCAGAACTTAGCCTGGTAATACATTATGAGGGTCACAGTTCTTAAAGCCCCATAATTATTGATTATAACATGAGATGCTGTTCTTTAAAAACATAAAGGCATTCTTTTGGCAAACTGCTGAAAGGTTGAGAAGATCCCCTCCTGGAAACACTTTGCAGTATTCTTCCTGTTCTGAAAATGGCGCCTGTTCATAAAAATTGATTCCAGAACCCAAGGTGCATTTAATCTGCGGAAGTATTAAACCTTCTGTTGAATCACAAAGAGTATTTATTCCTAAGAAAATAAAGGCTCTGTTGTTCCAGCTCTCATTAATGTTTATAGGCAACAAACACTTGCATTGGTACTTGTTCTTTTCTGATCTCTCTCTCTCCTGTGAATGTTTCTCCATGTTCTTAGTTTTCTGTCACGGTAACTCTCCAAAGGACTGTAGAAAATCAGTCTTCGTGGAGGCCCTCTGTGCTGCGGAGCTGCCTGTATTGTTGTTGTTGTTACCCAACTGACTACAAACGGCTCACAACCCCAGACAGTGGGGCTGCATTTCTGATCTGCCGGAAGGTGGTATCTCCATTTTTAAGTGAGCATCTTTAATTTTGTTTCTTTCAGGGAGCATTGTGAGCGTGGGAGATCCTAAGAAGAAATACACTCGATTTGAAAAAATTGGCCAAGGGTAAGTCCAATCACACTTACTTATACAAAAACATGCGCCAGGTATTTTGCTGGTGTAATATCAAGCGTGAAGTCGGGCAAGCTCCAGACACGTTCAGACACTGGGTTTAGATTCTCCTGTCCCTCAGTAGTGATCAGAATTTATAACTGTGGTCAGAAGGCATCATCAAAGACAACTTGATGCTGGCAACGTCTTGTCTGCAGCAGGGAGGAGGACCTGGAAGATCTACTGTCCCTCAAGTGTGTGGCACCTGTTTGCTTTTTTTCTTAGGAGAAATCATTTTTGTATGTCTCAAAATAACATGGCCACGCTAAAGAAAGGAGAAAAAACTTTATTGCCTAAAAGAGCAACTTAGCACCTGATAGTTGTCAGATAAATGTGTTCTCAATAACATTTATTTCAAATATTTTGCTTAAAAAAATATTCAGTTATCAGGATTATAACCACATAGTTTAGAAACTGAAACCAGAGATTAAATAATAAGCTCTCTTTTCTAGCAGAGGTAGTAAAAACAAAAATTCAGTAATAAACACAGTGTCGATGCACAAAGTACTTGGTGAGAAAATGCATCATCTGCCTGATGGCAGACCACTCGTGGATCCTGCAGGTTTTAGGCGTTTACTGAAAATAATCAACTAAGCTATTCCCTTTTGAAACCCAACTTTGCTTACTATAAATAGGATTGATTTGAAATATTTCCTATGTGAGGAGGCAAGAACAAAAGAAATTACATCAAAATTAGGTATCTGACTTGCATTTTAAATATGGACAGACTCCCTGCTCAGTCAAATCTTCCTTGGCTGTATTGTAATTCCAGGAGGGCTAGTGCCATTTGTGTAACACCAGGATCACGCTGCTGTCAGTATATGACAGAAGCTGTTTACTGACATCAGGAGATATTTTTCTGCCTTAACTGCTTGTGAGGTTTGAACTCAGGGTGGCATGTTGCTGACCTAGAACTGATATATACTGCAGAAAGCCAGACACACTCATGCTCTTTCTCTGGCAGGCTTTATCGTAGATATATCTTGTTTGGTATGGCACTTGTGGGAAGGTGTTTCTGCTCCATTCATTGTATAAAACCCCTTTCTCAGATTCCAGCTTGCTTTCTACCCGAAGCTTTGGTTCTTATTGTCATTTGTAAAATGTCAGTGGACACTTAGAGCTGTGCCAGTCTTGCAAAAGATAAGTGTGAACTGAAGAAGTGAGAGTCAGAATAAACATGCGTGTGAAGCAGATTATTGCTGTCACCGTGAGAATATGACCATCACACTCGCAGTCTTTTATTTTGACAGTCCTAGGATTGAGCTTGTACAAAGGTGCCTCAGCAGCTGGTGGAAAGACAAGTGGCTAATATCTGGCCTAAAAGGGTATCTAAACTGATTTCCTCCAGCTTTTAGTACAGCCTGAAGATTGCATGCCCTTCTTACAGAGGAGTGAGTGTGCTGCCGTAACCAGCTCATGACTGTAATGCCGCAGGTCAATTTACAGTGATGGGGAAACATCCTAAAGAAAAAAATCATCACAAAGGTAATCAAACAGGATGATCAGGAGGAACCGGACTGCTGCATGGCTGGGGTTAGCGTGTCTGTCTGCAGCAGGCCTGGGCTGAGATGCACTGCTTCAGATGGTGCTGATGTGCTTAGTTGATGCAGGTGCCAGTTCCTGAGCTGCCCGCCTTTGCAATGAGTTGGGTACAGTTATGCCAAAGGCACTAGTAGTGTTGGAAGTGAGTAGTGTTTTAGTAGCTGCTAGTGAGAGCACTGCAAGGCAGCAAGTGACGTGGCTGCTCAGAGAACTGCAGGTAGAGAGCAACTTCTTACGTAAGGAAAGCAGCTTGACCAGCACATAGCGCTTCATGGCTTCATACAGCTGGTAAGTTGATAAACAGTGTGATGGTTTTACAGCCACTTTGCAGGGAATGGTAGTCAGCAGGCCTGTGCTGAAGAACAGGTCAGCTTCAGTGCTGAGTCTCTGGTTTGCCATCTGTCTCCAGTTGAGGACTGAAAATGCTGCTGACACCGGAGGAAACTTAGTTAACTAGTGCTTGATAAAGAGGCTGTGTTTGCTCAAGCAGTGTTAGCTCTTGCTAGAAAGACAAATTAGTATGGAGCCATGAGCAGCCTGGGTTCAAGTTGGTTTTTTTAACTTGTACTGCACTGCATCACAGTGACACAGATCTAATTGTGGGCCCTGGTACTTGCCTAACTGCATTAAAACCAAGATATTACAGAAGCATTTAAAAGTCAGATACAGATCAGAAATTATAGTTGCTTAGAAGTAAAAGTTCATAATGCAGAATCGCAGAGCCCTTGCAATTAATTCACAGCTTTACTTAAATTACTCACCTTTATCTAAACTCCTCACAGATGGCCTGGAGCATACCAAGAGCATCCTAATTTAAATAGCTGTTTTTAAATAAACCCTGACAGGACTCTGCTCAGGAGGTACAGCACAGTGTTAGCAAGTCTGAATAAATGGTGTTGGCTTTTTATGAAAACAAATTGGATTAATCTCGACAATTAGTCATAGGAAAATGCATTTGCATTTATATTAAAAGAATACATAGCGTGCCCAATGAGAACATTGTTCTCAACACAGACATACAGTCTCTGTTGAATTAAGTGCCTGTTGAATTAAAATGCTTCAGAAATATTTCAGCCTGCAGGTAAACAAACAAGCCGGGAGATCATGTAAAAATGAGCAAACTGATTTTGGCATTTTCAGGTAGTGGGACACTTGCTGGATGCGTGTTCCTGCTTCTCAGAATTCCCGCCCTGGCTCTCCTTTGCTTCACTGCCCATGCAGACGTGGGCTTCTTAAATGATGGCAGTGTAAACTTGTGGTTTAGCTCAGAAGGAAGCCCCATTAGGGTTTACAAGGCCGCAGTTGCTTTTAAACCCAAAGGGATTTCCTCTGATCGTGGCCTTTCCGGCCCTTCGCATCATTACAGGGGAAGAACCTCTTTTAACGAGAGGCAGACGGCAAACAAAACCCCACACTCTCTAGTCTGCAGGTGAGCATGCCATTTATTTCTGGTGGCTCTACAACACAACCTATGTCTGCCACAGAAGCAAAACATAGACACCGTGAAGAGTCCTTCATGTCTGGTGCACCTAACAGAAGCAGCTGCTGATGGCTCTTGACACACAAAGAAGCTGTCTAAGGTTCCTCTGTTTTGAGTAGTTCTCCATTTGTGTGTGAAACAATATATGCGTTAACCTGCTCTAGCTGTGACCTCGCAGGATGGCTGGAGAATAGTTTCCTTGCATGCTGGAGAAAGCTGCGTCTAGATCCTTTCCTCAAATGGCTGTGATGTATTCAGGGTTCTCAGAATGACTGCATGGTGCTGCCTGAATGTTGCAGCAGATTCAAGTAAGAGGTCTGAGAAGGCACAGCTAGACTGTATGTTACATTCCCTGGGAAAAAAACACACAAACACACACACAAAAAAAAAGAAAAAAAAAAACCCAACAAAGCAAAACTGGAGAAAATTGAAAAATAATTAAATATATTATTTTCCAGTTTTTACAGGCACCTCCCCGTAAGATTTGAACTAAAATAATTTAGTATGTACATTTGAGATTTGCACCAGCCCTTTTTCTTCATGTTGGACATAAGTTTTATCTTGGATACCCTGCATGGCAGAGGGCTGGTGGGCTGCCGCGCTGTGCGCTGCTGGCTGAAGGAGTGGATGAACAGAAGTGTTTTATAAACACTAGAGGCGGCAGAGGTCTCCTGTCTGGGCTTGCTTTCACTCCTAGGGACTAAACTGCTTCTCATCTCTTCGCTGCTGTTTTGTTTCTAGGGCATCGGGAACTGTTTATACAGCAATTGACATCGCCACAGGACAGGAGGTAAGTGTCCACAGTCCCAGCAGATTTTGCAGGTATTCGGTGCTTTCCCTTCTGGTGCGAACTGTGGATGGGGCTTTCGGGTTGCCAGTAGATCTTTGCTGCAAAGGCTGTTCCTCCTAAGCGCAGACTAGTGTCAGCCTGCAAAATACATCATCTGCTGTGTTCAGCTTTTCAGTGAAAGCTCTTTGAGGGCAATATGGTTATGTGCCTCAGTAACTGAACACTTACTGTGGCCATCCACTTGCCAGCAACCATTACACTGAGGTGTTGATTAATGCCTGAAAAGGTGCCTGCGAATTCCTTGGGGGAGGTCCTGGGCCCCCCTGGAATCAGTAAGAGCCTTGGTGCTCTCTGTGCTTGGGCTGATGCTTCACCCATGGCTTTTAAGGCCAATTGTAAGAGAATTGGTTTTTTACATATTCTGTCTTCAGAACAGGTCGGTGCTCTCCACAGTATTGTTGATCCCGGCCTGGTACCATGTTACATCATCCCCGAATGGGTATTTTAATTGAGAGAAATCTGTAAAGAAATCCCAGCAAGCTTTTGGGCCTGATAGAAACTATATAATTTTTATTGCCAGTGTAAATGTATTGGTTTAGAAATTGTTATATCTCTGTTCCCTTCATGTTCTCCTCATGTGTGCATGAAGTTGTGCTGTTACAGAGAATGTTAGTCTATATATACAATTTAACTCTGTACATTTACAGCATACAGTCTGCCTGTGGACCTGGCCATAGATCGGTTAGCAATACAAATTGTAAAATCTAAAGATCTGTCATAATGAGAGGCCTCAGGAGAACCCTCGGGGTGGTCACAGATTCCCTTATTGCTGTGAGGAATAAATAGCTTCATTATGTCGCTTAATTTTGGACAGACTTTGTCCTTATTAACTACCAGAAAGAATGCAAGGAGGGAAGCGGTATCTTTCAGAGAAGGACACACTAGCTCTGTCTTAATTGCTAAATACATTAATGCATCAACTAGCTGATGGAGGCTACCATCATTCAGTCCCAATTTATCTTAATCACGCCTTCAGGCAGTAATACTATTTAGCATTTTTTCCATCATGTGTTTCATCTTCAAAGTATAAGGCAAGACCTAATTAAGGAGAGATCATGTTTAGGACGCAATTTTGTGTTTTAGTCATACTGAAGCTGGTCAACACACACACTGACAAATGAGAAGACGTATATCGAGAGCAAAGATCTCTCCTAAACAATACAGTCGTGTTTAGGTCCGGTGTCAGTGACAGCCCATTACAGCCCGTGAACTGGTCACAGGGAAGCGGGCGCCAGGGGAGTGAGAAACAAATCTTGAAGGAAAGCAGTGTTAACTCTGACAGTCCCTGTAGTGGCTGACTTAAAGTGGCATGTTAACGTTCATTTCCTTTTCCAAGCCAGAGTTTTTGAATATATACAAACTCTGCCTGAAAATCTGGCTAGAAAACCAGGAATGAGAGGGGAGGGCTGGTCTCTTCTGTGCCATGTCAAGAGCAGGACTAGACAGAGGGGGAGGCTGGCCAAATTGCGTACGGAGGGAACAAGAGGCAGACTTTAAATAGCCACAGGGCCACATCTCCCCCCAGGGTGCGTGTCGGGTAGGAGGGCTCCTCTGGGACTGCTGGGGAAGATGTATTTGTAGGAGTCCTTGGCTGGAGCTGAGCTGGATGGCAGGGAGGGCAGTAGGGCTGAGCCCAGAGGGACGGGGCTGGCAGAAGTGGGCGCAGCAAGGAGGCCAGGATGAAGAGCTCAAGTGGAGACTGTGGCTGCCCTGGGGGAAGATGGGACTGGGTGGAGGAGCCAGGATGAGGCAGAGGCAGGATGGCTACAATAGTTCAGAGCAAAAGTGATCGTATTAGTAATAAACAGGCGAGGTGGTGTCTTAGAGAATCCTGTTGCTCTTTGGGGCTACAGCCTAAGATTTCTGATTTATCATTTCTGGCTGTCAGCAAATACATCTCAATTTTACTGGTAGTTTCTCATCCACCTGCAGTGCTGCACTTTATAACTGCTCTTAGACAGAGGTCTACAAGGGACCTAAAAGCCCTAAGCCCTGCTTATAACCCTGGGTGTATCCATAAAATACTGTAGAATGGATTATTTTTGCAAATAATTGCAAATCTAAACTGTGTTAAAGAATGTTATTTAGAGTTGCCAAATCAAAATTCAAGAAGTTAGGAGGTGCTAGGATTGGGGTTTTTTTGTGTAACCTTAATGATCTTTTTAGTACAGCATTTTATACGTAATGTATGTACGTATTTTCTTTCAGTTATGCAGTCAAGTCAAGAAGTCATTTCAGCAGTTGCTGAAATAATGATCAAAAATCATACAATTGCTAAAGTATTACCAGCTGTTTTTATATATTTTCACAGTAACAAAATCACTTCCTGCTTGCAAAACGTGCGTGAGTAATAATAGTGGTGATAAACTAAGGCCATTTGAGAGAAATGTAGCTCCAGAGGGTGTTGTTAGAGATTTGTGGTTGATAGTTTAAAGACCATTTTTACAGATTTTACAAGGCAAAATGTATATGGCCATGTGTCCTGTAACTAGCACCCAAGCTAGCAGAGAAATAGGGTAATGTAATGTAAGTTACCGAGCTCTTATGTCTAATAACAAGACAGTTTGGCACAGCTCTGCTATGTCATTCTAAAAATGCTCACTCCATGTTCATTCTGATCTCGTGCAACAGACCACTCAAGTTAATGGTTTTCAATGTCATTTTAGGTGGCCATAAAGCAAATGAATCTCCAACAACAGCCCAAAAAGGAACTAATTATTAATGAAATCCTGGTCATGAGGGAAAATAAAAACCCCAATATTGTTAACTATTTAGACAGGTAAGTAGTTCTGGTATTATCATGTGAATGTTCTTTTACATACTGCAAGCCAAAGATTAAAAAAACCCCTTTGGTCACTGGCAGAAAATCGACCTCTTTATTATTTATCTACTCATATACAATGTATGGGAGGAGATTGCATTTTGTCTGCGTTAATCTTTTCTGGCATATATAGTTTGAAGACTGTTTTCAAAAACCTGGATCAGCCATATCTTACTAAAACAACAGCCTGTAAGTTCACTACTTCCATGTTGGTTTATTGTTTGGTTGTTTTTTTTTAAGTTGATCATATTTTCTGTGTCTTACGATAAGTGCTGATAAATCATCATAGAAATTATTTCTCTTGGGCTGTTCCCACTATTTTCCATTGCTGTGGATGCCAGGAAGACTAGGTTCTTGTTTCCAGAAACACGTAATTTGCCAGTTTTTAAATTGTTTTTCCTGTTTCTGAATGTATTTTATGTAAGGTTTTCCAAACTGTTGACCAATTTCTGTCCTCAGTGGTACACACCCTTCTACCATGGACAACTATGAAAGTCGTGTTGCCTTGCTCCTGGAGTTAATCATGGAATTTATGTGTTAAGATGATGAACCAGATGATGTGATATGTCCTGGTTCAAGATTTATCTTTGCCATTACTAAACTGCATTTTTCACTTGCTTGCCATCTAAGATGTCTAATTTTTCACTTATGTGCCTTTCTCATTTAGACTGCACAGATTCTAAGTACTGTATAGCCTAGAATGAATGTCTGTTCATTTTATTCTGTCTTCATTTAAAAGTGACCTGGAAACGACAATCAACTGTAGTCTTTTTCATAAGGTAATTTAGCTATGCACATTCGTCTCAATGCCATTGTTTTCTTCTTTCAGCTACCTAGTTGGTGATGAACTCTGGGTGGTTATGGAATACTTGGCTGGAGGCTCTTTAACCGATGTTGTTACAGAGACGTGTATGGACGAAGGACAGATAGCAGCTGTCTGTAGGGAGGTAAGGGATCCCGTGTGTGCTTCCGATTACTTGGACAGGATGGTACTTCTAAACAGGTGGTAAGAACATGAGTGATTCACGTTCAGAGCTTTGTTTCTGTGTTGCTTTTATAATATGGAGAAGAAGGAGCATCTTAAGTGAACTGCCTGCCAGTATCACTGCACTTATTATACTCTGTTATTGTACTCTTACATACTGTTATTGTACTATCTCTTTTTTTTTTTTTTCAGTTTTACTATTCTCAACTTTGCCTCTTTAAACATTTGCCTGGAGCATATCTGTACTGCATTCCTTGCCTGTAAAAGCAAACATGCTGGTGGCAGAATTTTAAAATAACAGCAAAGAAAAATAGAGACTCATTTATCACAGTCCTCAGCTTAAAAGGATAGCATTCCACCCAAAATGGTGTTTACTTCTGAAAAATGACTAACGTGCTCTTTCCAAATCTGCTGTAGAGCCTAACAAAAAAATCTTTGTCATGCAACCTCCCACCCGAAAGTGATCCACTTCATACCGAAGGAAGGGACTTTTTCTTTTTTGGCAAACAATAGTTTGTCATATGGATGGAGATAGCACATTCATTGCAGCAGAAGTCATTCTGTCTGTGCTTTCAGGGGATAGTCTGTAACAATAACTGACATTTCTCTTTCAAAAGCTAATATGCCTTCATTTAGAAAGTTATTACTCTAATAGTGTTGAAGCAGAAAGGTATTCGTCTTGACAGCACAATATTCTGCCATTACTCACAATTCATCTAGAAATTAAATCTTTTAGAGCCATTTCCTTTCTTGTGTGATGAAATCAGCCCATTAATTTTTACCCTCATGTTTCTTTTTTATCTATCAGTGCCTGCAAGCACTGGATTTCCTTCATTCAAACCAAGTGATTCACAGAGACATCAAAAGTGACAATATTCTTCTTGGAATGGACGGATCTGTCAAATTGAGTAGGTATTCTTGGTCAGGCGCAGCGTTCCCAGGATGTTGTGTGGGGCTGCTTTTGACTGACTGGCAGTTACCCAAAAGTGATGCCTGTGGTAGTGCACTGACCACTGCTGCAAGCTAAGAGCACAATTCCAACGTGCAGAGAGGTATAGAAAGGAAAAAGGGGTAAGGAGTGGCTTTAGTTTGTGTATGTCCCTTCCAGAGGGAGGGAGTTACAATCTAAAGCTTCAAGTGAATAAAAACCACTGCATGAAACTTGAGGGGGTTTTTAAGTGGCCAATTCAATATTTCCTTGGCTACAGCACTGAGTAAACAGAGCATGGCCGCTTTTCCAGATACATTCAACAACGCATTCTCAGGCATATAGCGGGGATTTCTTTTGCTTGGTTTCATCATTCAAGCTGGCTTTAACAATACTTGTTTTTCTCCTCAGCTGATTTTGGCTTCTGTGCTCAGATCACCCCTGAGCAGAGTAAACGGAGCACAATGGTCGGGACTCCTTACTGGATGGCACCAGAAGTGGTGACAAGAAAAGCATACGGCCCCAAAGTGGACATCTGGTCACTTGGGATCATGGCAATAGAAATGGTGGAAGGAGAACCTCCTTACCTTAATGAAAATCCTCTCAGGGTAAGGTGCAAATAAAATCAGATACCACTGTCTTTCTAATGTGTCCCATGTTTTGTCTCCCATCAGACAAAATCCCAGTCACATCAGTTTGAACTAGTTCCACCAAGGCCTGCTTCTAAAAATGTCACTGGAGCGTATCAGCATATACTGTAGCTTTGGTTACGTCAATGGGAGAACCTCAAAAGAGAAGTGACATGTAGCCAGTTCAGAAATGTGCCATTTTTGCCTTCAACGATGCTTGAAATTTCTCACGCAGTTTTTGAACTCTCTTTGAGCTGTATCTCTGAATGACAAGAATTTTTCAGCAGCAAGTTTCTCCAATTGGGGAATTTTTATGAAAAGCATTTCAACTGTATCTGCAGGCAGGGAAGTCTTTTCAAACTCAGATCAGTGCCGATTGCTTACCTGAGCCTTTCAGGAAGTGTCGCTGGTTATAGGAATGCCATAATTATTTATTACCAAATACATTTCTAAAAGTATGTTTTAGCACAGATACTTGTAGTAAACTAATGTATTCTTAACATTTTGAAGTTTTCAGTTTTATCCTAATTCCTTAAAATGAAACGACCAGTTCTTATACCACATGAGTGTGTAACAGTGAAGGAATGTATACCAAGATAAAACCTCATGACTGATAGCTGAAACAAAGTTAACTGCTGCACAGTTAATTCCTGATAGGATGCAGGAATTTATGAGGAAATTAATTTTGACCTATGTGTATACATACATAATTTTTGTTAAGACTAGAATTAAAAGAGAGCATGACCTTTAGCTTTTCTCATACCAGTAAGGCTGCGATCTCTCCAGTCTGTGGCACCCAGACTGTGTACTGCAGACTGCAAGAAGAAACAACAGAATGGTCAGGAAATACCCCCAGCCATGCTACTTAAGAAAGGAATACAACAATTATACAAATTTCAGTCTTCCACTGCTTTTGAAAAAAGGTTCCTGAGTTTTCTTGGGAGACTTCTTTTGGTTTGGTAGGTGCCCTGGGGTTTTTGGTTCCGGTGCACACATGTGGAGCGGTGTGCACTGTGCCACCTCATGAGGGGGGATAAGAAAGAAACAGGTTTGTATTCAGACTGATGGTGAATAAGCAGAGTGCACCATAGCTGGCAGGGTGGCAGTAGGCCTGTGTCACTGCAGCCCAGTTTTACCAGCAGAGACTTTTGCACATCACCAGTTTTCCTTCAGTTTCCTGCAAAGAGAGGACCCCATATTCCACTCGCTTCCATGGAAGACCCTTGCAAAAAAATGCATTTGCCTTGTATGAGGCAGCAAAAACAGATGAAGAGAATTAGCATTACTGGTCTGGATGCTGAAAATTCCCTGCTTCCTTAACCTCAGATGTTGATTAGGGCTCCTCGAGAAGCCTCAGGTCATCTGTTAGAAAGATAATGGGATTTCTTACCTCTGACCAAATTCACATTCAGCTATCCCTGCCCTTACCCAGCTTATTTGAGATGCTCTTTTTCTCCATACGTGCCTCATCTCCTGCTGGAGTTAAGATCAACTTGAACACTTAAAGCTTCAAGGCATCTTCAGGTGTCTGAGTAAAATTGCAGTAGATTAAAATCAGGCATCTGAAGTTGGTACCATCTGTATTAGCTTCCTGGACTCTTTTGCAGAGGTTGTTGCCCCTGAGCTAGGAACAGTGAACAGCTTGTGATGGACTGCCTGAAGTTCCCCAGTTATCAGCTAGTTTTATTAAGGTAAATCAACCCCCACAGGGACAGGATCCGTCTGCTGTTGCATGTGGGATCAGAGACTTCAGTGAGAGGTCTCAGCTGCATCCAAACAGGAGAGCTTATAAGCAAGACCTGTTTTTACAGTTAAGGTTTTTTTGGCTGATGGCACGCAGTACTTGTTAGGTGTAATAGTCACATTTAGACCACATTCAGGGAATTCTGCAAAGCCTTGAAACAGTGCTCTTTCATTTTTATGAATGATTGTTTTAATAATAGAAGGCACGCAGGAGCTTCAGTTACTGATGCTAATTTAAATACATAAATAAATTATAAGGGTATTAAAGGATCATTAATCGTAAAGTTAACAGCAGTCTTAATGTAGATGCATTTGTTGTTTTCCATGTGTAGAGCAAACGCATGCCGTGTTGCTCAGGTTCTTTCCAGCCTATGCAGAACTCACAGGAATGAACCATTTTCCAGCCATGAGTGTCTTGGGTATTTCTGTGATGGTATTTGTTTTCTCTCACTGTGATTTCCTTCCATCAGGCATATGCCTAGGGCCTGAGGGACAAACACTGATGCGATAAATATCCTTTGAAATGCAGGTTGGACCTCCCCAGTTTCAATTTAAAAACAAAACCAAACCAAACCCTAAGCATTTCTGTTTGCTTTTTCCTTTATTAACCACAGCGCATCAGTTTTCCTCAAAACTGTAGCATATTTTCCAAATGCTGTGGATCTTCTACAGTTTCAGGCTTCTAAATCATCTGTATATTGTTCTGTCATGTATCTGGGTGGCCTGGATAACTTTAGGATATCGTTTTCACAGACTGCAGCTATATTTGTATGCTGAATCCTTTCTTGTTTCTTGGTACGTTAAACAAATTAATGAGCTTATTGCCCCTTTGCAGCTACTGCAAACACTCATTTCCTTTGTACTGTACTTGTTTTTCTTTGCCGGCTGTATCATAGGAAACCAAAAGATATATGATAAGAAGGTATTTCAGCTTCCCATAGACTTTTTTCTATTGTCGTAGAAATATTTAAAAGGTGCAGTACCTAGCTGAAGATGACTCTTCCTCATGATTCATGTTCTGTGAAGAAACAAGCAACTAAAAGAGTTCCATTTGTCCTGGCACTCCTGTTTCACAGTCAGGTGAACGTAGCTGGAACAAAATTTCCAAGGTTGACATCGGTGCTGTATTCCTTTACTGCAGGAGAAGTAACATCCCTCAGGTAGCACAACTGAAACATATACAGGCACTCCAGCTCACCACTGTGTCTGGTGGCTGAGGTCAGCTGCAGATGGACAGGATAAGACTGATTCTGTGACATTTATGTTGTGGGAAAAGTAAAGGAACTTCCTTTTATTGTTTTTACTCTAGGATAGTTCATTTGCCTTTTTAGGCTTGGAAATTTTCCTCTGTATTTAAGATGATAATAACAAAGTCAATTTGGTCACGGTCTATTTAAATGCCAGTAGCGCAGAGCTGTTATTATCATGGCAGACATTTTTATGGACGACTCCTAGGCCTGTTTCTATTATTATTACTGTATATTGTAGACATATTCTGCAAGTTTAAGTTTGAATAGTTAAAAATGTTTGTCTTATGTTTCTAAATAACATCTTGCAAAAGCAGAATGAACTCATCTCTCTAGCTCAGCATGTTAGACCTTGGTTACAAGTGAACCACAGTGGATAATGCTCACCCTATGTTTTGCAAAATTACATGATAATTACTTGGCCTAAGGAATATCAGGAAGACTTGCTAATCTGCATGAACACTGTCAGCTGCATGGAAGTGCGTGTCCTTGGCTTTGCTTAAGAAACTTAAGCTTAGCTTAGGCTAGATGCTATTGAAGAGGAGAAAGGCTGGAATTTTCAAGTGTTTGGATAGGCCTGTGTGCACAGAATGACTGTGCATTCAGATGAGCAGCTGGATGTTTATGCACATCACGGAAGGGAATTCACAGAGGAGTCAACCCTTAACACAGACGAATACTCCCAATTCTCAGGTAATGCTTTGCTTTGGGTTTTAAGTTGTTCCAGCTCTTCTGTCTGTGAAGATGACCCTGAAAACATGAAACAAGTGTAGTAGATTTAATGTTATCTTTCCTGAAAAAAAAAAGCCAAACTTTTCTAAAGCAGTGGTTGTGAGAGATGAACTACCCCCCAATTCTTCTCACTGGGAAGCTTGCCTGAAACATGAAGATTATCGTTTAAAGGCAACATAGTCTGTTCTGCTTCTTGTCCATTTTTGCTGAAATACTTAGTGAACGTATTTCTTCCATAGCCCAAGCCACTTTCTCCATGTCACCAAGCCTGAGCTTTCACTAACCCAACTGCCAAAACCTCCCATTTCTTCCCGGGCAATTTCTGGGATGGGGACATCATTAATGTATTTGCTTGAGTATCAAAATTAGCACAGGGTTGCCATAGGGATGGAATTACTCATTTTTCTGATTAGACCGTTAAAAGTTTTTCTTTTACCACATAAGGGAAGCTGATCTGGAATTTGGAGACTGCTGAAAGACATAGTTGCAGGTGGCTCCTGTCTGCCCAGTTATGCATTTTCGTCATAATATATTTGTGCATGCAACTTGTCTGTGTTGAAAATGAGGTTCCAAACGTTCCTGTTTCTTTCTCCAAGGAATAAGCTGACGGATTTACTTTTTTTCATCCAGTTACCGTTTTTATCAAGAACAGAGCAAAAAACTTGACTACCTTTGTTTCATGGAGGCTGTACTTTAGAGACCAGTGAGCACTGCAGAGATGCATTTTATGTAATAATCCTTTGAAATAATATAGTTAGACAAAATTCACTCTTTAAAATAGCCTGTAAAGCTAGTGTCAATACTTGGAGAAGCAAAATGTGCTTTTGCTGATGTAGTTCATACTAACTAGGTCAGCCAATGAAATCAGCTGTCAAGGCAAGATCGTTTTGATGTTGGAATAGCTGTGGCTGCATCAGGGGGTTTCTTTGTTGGTATAGAAAAATCATCTCTAACCCTCTGCCAGGGAAGAAACTGCCACTGGAGACTGGACCTTGAAAACGGGGTCTCTATGAGCAGTTACGGATATGAAAGAAACAGGTGGAATCTCGTGTTTCCTTTTTCTCTAGGCGCTGTATCTGATAGCTACGAACGGGACACCAGAGCTGCAGAACCCCGAGCGACTGTCCGCTGTGTTTCGTGACTTTCTGAACTGCTGCCTGGAGATGGACGTGGACAGGCGAGGGTCTGCCAAGGAACTTCTGCAGGTAAAATGCGAAGCGACTGCAAGTGAAACAGCTGTACCATGTCACAGTTGTCTCATCACCTAAACTTGAAGGCATCAGATGGAACCCCCTCATATTAGTCTCTAGTCTTGGTGCTTTTCAAATGAAAAATAAGTAGAATTACAGAATGGTTTGGGTTGGAAGGGACCTTTAAAGGTCATCTAGTCCAGCCCCCCTGCAGTGAGCAGGGACATCTTCAACCAGATCAGGTTGCTCAGAGCCCCGTCCAACCTGACCTTGAATGTCTCCAGGGATGTGGCATCTCCCACCTCTCTGGGCAACCTGTGCCAGTGTTTCACCACCCTCATCGTAAAAAATGTCTTCCTTAGATCTAGTCTGAATCTCCCCTCTTTTAGTTTAAAACCATTACCCCTTGTCCTATCGCAACAGGCCCTACTAAAAAGTTTGTCCCCATCTTTCTTATAGGCCCCCTTTAAGTATTGAAAGGCCGCAGTGAGGTCTCCCCAGAGCCTTCTCTCCTCCAGGCTGAACAACCCCAGCTCTCACAACCTTTCCTCATAGGAGAGGTGTTCCATCCCTCTGATCATTTTTGTGGCCCTGTTTTGTATTTTGGTAGTATATTCAGCTTTACATGGTGGCAAAATAACTGAAGTGGAATGATGCCAGGTGTGGAGGCCTGAAATGGTGTTGGTGACTACCGTATACAGAGATATGACCAGGGAGGAACTCAATGAAATCCGTCACAGCCAAGCAGTCAGAGATTTGGCTGTGGGAAGGATGGGGCTGTGGGGTGCTCGCTGTGAGCATCAGAGGGGCCCCGGCTTGTCCATCCTGCCCCACTCTTAGAGGTTTCTGCCACTGAGCCCCACTGTTAGAGGTTTCTGCCACCGAGACAGGGACAGCTGAGTGGGACTTGTCACAGCTCCATTTGCTGCCTGGCACAGTCGAGTAGATGAGAACTGATACAGGTTTACTGCCAGGTTTTGTGGCAGATCGGGAGTTGCAGCACGTGCCACTTGGCCGTCCCTGCTGTGAAGGTGCCAGCCAGCACAGGAGGGGCAGGGGATGGGATGGTAGACACTGCTCTCACTGCAACCCAGGGCTGAGTCCGTCAGTGCTCTGTCACTTGTCTCCCTGCTCTTGTCTTGGTGCTGAAAACCTGTACCTCAGTGGCCTTCAGAACAACACATGGGCCTAAATACTACTGGGATAAACATTTCCTAGAGGTATTGGAGTTCCCTGAGGAATGGCTTATGCCCCTCGTCTTTTTTGACAACTCAAATAGCCCATGTCTTTAGAAAACAGGAACCTAAGTAAACATTTTGAGTTTCCTGAAAGGAACAAGGCCCTGGGACAGCAAGCAGCATTCCCAGAGCGCTAGCAGGGCAAAAATCCCAGCAAGCTGAAGACACCTTGATAAATGGATTAATAGGATTATGGGCCATGTTTGCCTGTAATAGCAAGGTACTGGACATGAAGACACAGATGCAGGTGGTCCCCTCAGTCCTATTTCTGCGTATTCCTGGTAACCAGAGGAATACTGCTTGAGCCTGTATTGTAACTGAGTTTGGAAAGTAATGGTTCATTTCTTTTTTTCCTTTGGGCAGCATCCATTTTTAAAATTAGCCAAGCCTCTCTCCAGCCTGACTCCTCTGATCATTGCAGCAAAGGAAGCGATTAAGAACAGCAGCCGCTAGCACTTCAGGCCGGCTTTCTCCCATGCCAGCTCAGAGCAGAACTGAGAACAAAAACTCTATAAAACCTCAACTCTTGTGCTGCAGGACAGATGGATGGATGAACAAACCAACGGTCACAGTCATGGTGGTAGGAGGGAGAACAACCCAGTCCCTCAAGGAGTAAAAAATTATCATTTGTCTTCTTCCTGCTTTCTGGCTCCTTAATTTATTTTTAAGATGAAACAGGGCTTAAGACAGAGAGGTAATGACCGAAAATGCTTTGCTGCCTCAACCATTTCTAAGGTAAAGCAAATTCAGTTGGAAGATTCCCTTCCTTCTCACCCTGTGAATAAGCTGTACATTCACTTTTGAATTGTCAGTTGTTTCTTAAAGATGGAAAGTCCCTTTTATGGTTTTTTTTGGTATGGTTTGGAATTGGAGAAGGGTCTCCTTCATTCATAAACTCCAGACTGCACTGCCTTTTGAATACAGCCCACTCGCTGGTAGTTGCCCAGCCACGGTACTTCTAGATGAGGAAGAAAGTGAAATTGCATTTCCAACCAAAAACGAATCAAGAGTGGGGCAGACAAAACATCCTGTTGAGATACAGGCTTTCAACTGTGAATATATAGTGTTTCAGTTCTTGACAATTTGATTTGTATAACTAACTGTAATCTGTTTGCCTGGATGAGAGTCTTACTAAAATGAAAAAGCAGAAAGATCAGTCAGTGTGCTCAGAAAGGGCTCGTCTGATGCAAAGCTGTAAGAGAAATGTGAGGTGAGAGCGGGCCTAGCCTTGCCTGGTGCTGAGCCCCAGCAGACCCCTTGCAGAGCACAGAGCAGCCTCAGCATCCGCAGACCCGGGCTGGAAGAAGGCACTTGTAGCAGCAAGCGGCAGCAGACCGGCACTGGGTGCTTGCCTCTTCCTGGGACCGGACTAATCATCCTGTACCAGAGCCAAACTGGCAGTGAGCTGCTCCCGAGGTGAATCGTAGCCATGCTGTGAAATGCACAGACTGGTGGGACTAGCCATCTTGTGTCTGTGCGGGAGTAGAGAAGGGCAAAACAGAGCTGAGTGGTGTTGTCACTTCTGAGGATGCCTGCTCTCCTGGTCATCTTGTAGCTCCTGGGAAAGGTTAGTAGCGTCTGCGCCGCTCTCGGCAGAGGGGGAGGGAGCTGGGCTGCTCCGCAGGCTCGTGCGCAGGTGAGTGTCCTGTAGGCACGCGAGTTCTGCCGTGGAAACTGAGGCTGACGCGAGTGAGTGACAACTTTCACAGTTTAGAGATGCATGAGCCAGTGCAGCAGACAGCTCTGGAAGAAAGCACATTAAAACCTGGAGTTCTGCACTGAGCGAGAGCAAACGTGTGAAATGCAGAGTGGATTGCAGAAATACTTAGAGGCATCAAGCCAGCCTGCTTTCTGCTGTCCTGTGTACAGCAAGCACTGCTGAATGCAGCTGTGAGTTGCTGGGAGAGAGGGAATCCTGGATGTGACTGAGGATTGTGCTTGACTAGTCAACTGATTTGTAAGGGAGCAGAATAGTTTAAGTATGCAGTTTGTGTTTTATTTATTCATTTCTGAAAGAAAAACGCAATGTGGCTTCACTCAGAACAAGCATTTGCATGGAGTATTTGTTGCTGTATGTTAGTAGTACAACTAATCAAAGACCTTCAAAGCAGCAATTGAAGCAACACCCACCCAGTGAGCAAAAAAAAAAAGAGTAAAACAGCTTTCTGCTGTAGATCTTCATGTTTAGGCCTGGTCCTGGAAAAGGCTAAGTAGCCTTTAAGGTACTAACCACCTTCATGTTCTGCCAGTAGGAATGAAGGGTGCTTGGGCTATTCTTGAATTAGGCCATTAGCTTGTTTGGCTTTGGCTTCTTATTTAGTTACAGTCTTTGTGTTGCAACTGTCATTAATACTGCCAGCTAACGTACCCTCGCTCGCTTTGTCTGTCCCAGTGTCTTTGGCTGAGGCAACAGACGGAGGCAATGCTCATTGAGTTACCACAGCTAAGTATGAATTAACCTTTCCTGATTTCCTGGGGAGCACAACAGGTCTGATTTTCAGGTGCCCAAATAACGTGCCGAGGCACGCAGCTCCCGTTTCCTGAACCGGGGGAGCTGAGAGAGCTGCCAGGAGCCCGCCGCTCCCGCGACAGCGCCTGAGGAGACCTGGGCAGGGCCAGGAGCAACGGCGGGAGATTTAAACGCGGTGTAACCAACGCTAGCGCTCAGTCGCCGAGGCGAGCAGCTCCGGTGCCGGCACGATCCTCAGCGGAGCGCTCCAGCGCGGTGCACAGCGGGGGTTCCTGAACCGGGGAAACCTCAGGGGAGCAGAGAGAGCTGCTGGGAGCCCGCCACTCGCATGACATCGGCTGATGGGACCTGGGCGGGACCAGGAGCATCAGTGGCCAAGAAACCGCCCCCCCCCAAAAGAAGCCTTTAGGGAGTGCTAGGGACCAGGGTGGGCAAACGGGGTGGCACGGCAGTTGGCGCGGAAGGGCGTGCAGGAAGGATGCTGAAGCTCTGCCAGCTCGACCAGGGAGCAATGGTTTCCACCCAGCAGCAAGCCACGGCCTCTCTAAGCTCTGCACCCGCCACGACTGATGCAGCTGCCCAGAGCGAGCTGCGGTGGGAACATGCTGCCGCCCCAGGCGTCAGGCTGCAGGCTGTGCCCTGCTCTTCTGCCAGTACCGGACGGCAGCAGTGAGCACAGCTGTGGGAGGTGCGCCCAGGTAGAGGAACTCCTCCGCTTAGTGACAGGGCTCCGGGAGGAGGTTGAGGAATATCAGGGAGTCCGACAGAGACAGACACTACTGGAATCGCACCCTACCTTCCCTGAGACAGGCCCGACAGGCAGACAGGGCGCATGATATGGAAGATTCCCTGTCCTCTCCACCTGGCTGAACACGGTGACTCAAGGGATAGGAGGCAATGGTGACAAGTTCCTGCCCGACGCAGCAGGCGCATCTCCTCTGTGACCACCCCACCTTCCCAGGTGCCCTTGTGTAATAGGTATGAGGCTCTGCAGGTGGAACTGAACAAGGTGGGAACGTCTGCTGGAAATACAACGCAGCAGACAGGAAACAGTCCAGGAGGTTCTGGAGTGTGTGGAAGATAACTTCCTGACGCAGCTGGTGAGTGAGCCAACTAGGGAAGGCACCCCACTGGACCTGTTGTTTGTGAACAGAGAAGGACTTGTGGGTGTTGTGATGGTTGGAGGCCCTCTTGGGCGTAGCGATCACGAAATAATAGTTTTCGATTCTTGGAGAAGTTGGGGGGGGGGGGGGCCAACAGAACTGCCACCTTGGACTTGCGGAGGGCAGACTTTGGCCTGTTTAGGAGCCTGGTTGACAGAGTCCCTTGGGAGGCAGTCCTGAAGGGCAAAGGAGTCCAGGAAGACTGGATATTCTTCAAGAAGGAAATCTGAAAGGCGCAGGAGCAGGCCATCCCCATGTGATGAGCCGGTGGGGAAGAAGACCAGCCTGGCTGAACAGAGAGCTTTGGCTGGAACTCGGGAAACAAGAAGAGAGTTTATGACCTTTGGAGGAAGGGGCAGGCAACTCAGGAGGACTACAAGGATGTTGTGAGGTTATGCAGCAAGAAATTAGAAGGGCCGAAGCCCAACTAGAACTTAATTGGGCTACTGCCATAAAAGACAATAAAAAATGTTTCTATAAATACATTAGCAACAAAAGGAGGGCTAAGGAGAATCTCCATCCTTTACTGGATGTGGGGGGAAACAGTGACAAAGGCTGAGGAAAAGGCTGAGGTACTTAATGCCTTCTTTGCCTCAGTCTTTAATAGTAAGACCAGTTGTTCTCTGGGTACCCAGCCCCCTGAGCTGGAACACAGGGATGGGGAGCAGAGTGAAGTCCTCATAATCCAAGGGGAAATGCTTAGTGACCTGCTACACCGCTTAGACACACACAGGTCTATGGGGCTGGATGGGATCCACCCAAGGGTACTGAGGGAGCTGGCGGAAGCGCTCACCAAGCCACTTTCCATCATTTATCAGCAGTCCTGGCTAACCGGGGAGGTCCCAGTTGACTGGAAGTTAGCAAATGTGACGCCCATCTACAAGAAGGGCCAGAAGGAGGATCCAGGGAACTACAGGCCTGTCAGCCTGACCTCGGTGCTGGGGAAGGTCATGGAGCAGATCATCTTGAGTGCTATCGCACGGCACGTATGGGACAACCAGGCGATCAGGCCCAGTCAGCATGGGTTTGTGAAAGGCAGGTCCTGCTTGACTAACCTGATCTCCTTCTGTGACCAGGTGACCCGCTTAGTGGATGAGGGAAAGGCTGTGGATGTTGTCTACCTAGACTTTAGTAAAGCCTTTGACATTGTTTCCCACAGCATCCTCCTGGAGAAACTGGCTGCTCGTTGCTTGGATGGGTGTACGCTTCACTGGGTAGAAAACTGGCTGGCTGGCCGGGCCCAAAGCGTTGTGGTGAATGGAGTTAAATGCAGTTGGCGGCCGGTCACAAGTGGTGTTCCCCAGGGCTCAGTATTGGGGCCACTTCTGTCTAATATCTTTATCAACGATCTGGACGAGGGGATCGAGTGCACCCTCAGTAAGTTTGCAGAGGACACCAAGTTGGGTGGGAGTGTTGGTCTGCTTGAGGGTAGGAAGGGTCTGCTGAGGGATCTGGACAGGCTGGATCGATGGGCCGAGGCCAATTGTATGAGGTTCAACAAGGCTCAGTGCCGGGTCCTGCACTTGGGTCACAACAACCCCATGCAACGCTACAGGCTTGGGGAAGAGTGGCTGGAAAGCTGCCCGGCGGAAAAGGACCTGGGGGTGTTGGTCGACAGCCGGCTGAACATGAGCCGGCAGTGTGCCCAGGTGGCCAAGAAGGCCAATGGCATCCTGGCTTGTATCAGAAACAGTGTGGCCAGCAGGACTAGGGAAGTGATCGTCCCCCTGTGTTCGAATAGAATCCTGTGTTCAGTTTTGGGCCCCTCACTACAAGAAAGACACTGAGGTGCTGGAGCGCGTCCAGAGAAGGGCAACGAAGCTGGTGAAGGGCCTAGAGCACAAGTCCTGTGAGGAGCGGCTGAGGGAACTGGGGTTGTTTAGCCTGGAGAAAAGGAGGCTGAGGGGAGACCTTCTCGCTGTCTACAACTACGTGAAAGGAGGTTGTAGCGAGGTAGATGTCGGTCTCTTCTCCCAAGTAACAAGTGATAGGACGAGAGGAAACGGCCTCAAGTTGCACCAGGGGAGGTTTAGATTGGATATTAGGAAAAATTTCTTCACCGAAAAGGTTGTCAAGCATTGGAACAGGCTGCCCAGGGAAGTGGTGGAGTCACTACCCCTGGAGGTATTTAAAAGACATGTAGATGTGACATTTAGGGACACAGTTTAGTGGTGGACTTGGCAGCGTTAGGTTTACGGTTGGACTCGATGATCTTAAAGTCCTTTCCAACCTAAATGATTTTGTTCTGTTCTATTCTATTCAAAAGATTCTGTTTCTTTTGTGAGGTCCCATTTTTCTCTGTCAGCTCAAGCTATCTATCTGGGGGAGAGACTTTCTTGAGAAAGAGAGTAATTTGGGCTCGATACGGGCTGCCCTCAATTTGTAAAGCATTCACCTGAATGAAACATGTTTGTATTCCATGTAAGAAGCAAAGAAACAAGTGACAGTTTCTGCTTCCAGTATAGCTTTTATTTTTTCCTACCCCCAAAACGGACAGCCGTCCTTTAAAAGGAAAGCACTTTTTTATGGCACGTTTGCTGGACATATAATATAAATACTTATGTTGACAGACTACACTATTTGACTGGGTTTTTTCCTATTTATTTTCTTTACCTGTAAGTATTTCAGCATCCCTACTTTAAAAAAACCCACCACCACAACTTCCCGGAAGATAACAGATATGAAAAATAGGAAAATCAAATGGTATCATCATTTTTTTTTTTTTGTGATCAGTGCATGCCCCAGCATACAGAATATTGTTGGCACTGGCTTTTTAAAGACAACTGCTGTAATAAGAGGCCTTACTTTTTATTTTATTAAATACTGTATTTATTTTTCTTTGCATCAGCAAATCTAGAGATTTTTCTTCTAAAAAAAATTCCCGGGAGGCAGACAGGAGTCAACAGAAATAATCTCTGCTAGTGGCTGTTTTCAACATGGACTGTAATTGCCTAGCTGAGACTGTTTGACGTGCAGGGAAACGCACCTCTAGCACCCTGTGGCTCTGTGCTTGAGACAGTCTCTGGCACTGAATTCTCAGTCACTAGATACCGAAAGATGGCAGCTGTGTTTGTATCCTCCCGACTCTGATAGGAAATGTGGAAGAGGCATATTAATATATTTTAAAAAAACCAAAAACACCACCACCACGCCAGTCCTGAGAGGGGCAAGTCTTGTACATTATTTACGGGCTCACATAGTATTTTAGGATTGACAATAGTGTTGACCTTGCAGAAAGGAAAGAGACGAATACTATAAAATCTCTGGAACTATCTCGGGTTTTCTGACTGCTATCCTCAGATTAAGCAATTAGTTATATATATATTTGGAAGTATTAGAAATAGGCTGTTTCTGTTGCAAAATGCATAGGTAAATAGGTTTCAAACACTTTCATTCTAAGGTTTTAAAAGATTAGTTAATTGTCTTCATTTTTAAACTCGTTAAATGCTAAAAAACCCTATCCAGAGCTTGACTATGATTCCAATCCCTGCAATGAAGATGCGTGAAAATGACCCGATAGCTCGCTGTGGTTTTAATGTGTTTTGGGACAGAAACATGACAGCAGTAAAGTCAGGGAACTTTGAGAAGCACAGAAAAGTTTATTTATTTAAGAAAAAAGAGAAAAAGGAAAAAAAATAACCATACCTACGTAAAATTCTGTACAGCTCCTGCCTGCACTCCTGGGAGCCTGCACGGGGGTGGATCTTACAGTGCTCTCAGGGTTTGACCACAAACCCGGGCCAGGGCTGCATTCTCACTTCTTGTGTTCAGCGCTTTTGTAAATATGTGTGTGTTTATTCTCCATCTTTGGCTACTGGTTGGCCGACTCGCACTACACACAAATGAACCCAAGTATTTTTTTTTAGCTGTTTGTGCTGAGTTTCTTTGAGGCCAATGGCTGCACCTCGGCAGGTCTTTCGCTCAGTCTCCCCCCGTGTCCTGCCACCGAAAATGAAGCACATTCCAGTCACCACAAGAAGGGAAGTAAGTACCTGTCTCCTGTTCTCTAGTTGTAGGAAATGTCACCATACCCTATTGTCTGTACGGCAGTTATTTCCAGTATATAGTCATTGCTGTGGCTACTGAATATTCCTCACACCGAGCATGTAAATACATGTATTTCTTAGTCCAGTCCTGAGCAAATCCAGCGAGCAAAGAGCCAGAGAGAGCTCTGTAACACCTACCATTCAAGACAGGAGCCAGTGTTTCTTTGCTTGACGTCCAGGGCATGCACACTAATGCCAGCTTTGCCTTGCTGAACATTATCAAGTTAGTCCACCTTCCCGGTGGACTGTTGTTCAGTCGTGTGCAGACGTGCCACAACTTAATGATGGGTGATGGGGCAAGCTGATGAAGACCCATAAATATAAGTGTTCAACTTTTTTTTTTCTTCCCCCTCTCCCCTGACCAGGTAAATATCTTTAATTTTAGCCCCCAGTTTTCAGGAAGCAGGCAAAGGACAATCTTTGTGTTTCAACAGAAACCATCCAAGGTTTCTTTGAGTGTGATTTGCAATTCAGGGATCTTTAAAACTTCTCTTTGCTTGTGTCTTGTCCTTGAGCTGACAGGGTAATTTGTTTTTCTGGCTGAAGGTTGCAGAATCTTGCTTATACGTCCTCTCTTTGGATGCGGTTTAGAGCCAATTGCCGTAATCCTAGGGGTGCATCATGCGTATAAACCATCACTGGCCTGAGCCTACAAATGGTTGCGTGCACCTTTCATGACAAGAGCCGTCTCAAAAAAAAAAAAGTATTCTAGGAAAGAGAAAGAGGGATGCTGACATGCTCTTCATGGGTGCCCTTTGGACTGCCATGTGGCTATGAGCCTGCAAACTTTGTTCTCGCTGCTTAGCAGTTCTCCCAAGCAAGCCCTTGTGTTCTGCTAGAATCTGACCCTGACTGAGGAAACTGGGTGCAATATCATTAGGTAAAGTTGATAATATGGAAAATTGCTAATTGTTTTAATAACCTGTGAGCACAGTGGCTTTGCACCGGACAGTTTCCCAGCAGACCACGCATCAGCTTCAGCGTCTGTGTGTCAGGTGCCCCCTGCTCTAATTGAGTGGCACCATGTTCACAGCTGCTTGGGGATCACGCTTACGTACAAAGCCAAAAGGACTGCGGCTGGGCGCAATGGTCTGAGCTGGCAGTCGTGAATGCAAGTCAGAAGAGCTGTTGGACACGCGCGCACACACCTTTGCATCACAACTCTCTGATGTTATGGGTTTACGCACACCAGCCACTGTAACAGGGTCTGACCCTAGGATCCTGCTGATTAATCTAAGGTCCGAGTGAAGGTTTCCAATTCCTCTGGTTTTAGTTCTCAGGTGACAGCTCGAGCTGGGTGCCTCCACAGAGGGACCCCTACCCAAATTCACGCTTCTCAGTTACACCCGTACCACCCATCACCCGATCCCCAAGTTCAATCACTTAATTCTAGTCAGTGGTCTCTTGATTTCTTATTGATTTTCACTGTTGCTGGGCTGGCCGCCTTCTGAAGTTACTTCATTCTCTTGGAATTGTCTCCTTGGTCCTTATCTTCTTCATTCCACTCGTATCTGTCGGAAAAGGACCTGGGGGTGTTGGTTGACAGCCGGCTGAATATGAGCCGGCAGTGTGCCCAGGTGGCCAAGAAGGCCAATGGCATCCTGGCTTGTATCAGAAACAGTGTGGCCAGCAGGACTAGGGAAGTGATCGTCCCCCTGTGTTCGAATAGAATCCTGTGTTCAGTTTTGGGCCCCTCACTACAAGAAAGACACTGAGGTGCTGGAGCGTGTCCAGAGAAGGGCAACGAAGCTGGTGAAGGGCCTAGAGCACAAGTCCTGTGAGGAGCGGCTGAGGGAACTGGGGTTGTGTAGCCTGGAGAAAAGGAGGCTCAAGGGAGACCTTCTCGCTCTCTACAACTACCTGAAAGGAGGTTGTAGCAAGGTGGGTGTTGGTCTCTTCTCCCAAGTAACAAGTGATAGGACAAGAGGAAACGGCCTCAAGTTGCACCAGGGGAGGTTTAGATTGGCTATTAGGAAGAATTTCTTCACCAAAAGTGTTGTCAAGCACTGGAACAGGCTGCCCAGGGAAGTGGTGGAGTCACCATCCCTGGAGGTATTTAAAAGACGTGCAGATGTGGTGCTTAGGGACATGGATTAGTGGTGGACTTGGCAGTGTTAGGTTTATGGTTGGACTTGATGATCTTAAGGGTTTTTTCCAACCGAAATGATTCTATGATTCTATCTGCCAGATTCAGCTAGTTCCATGTTAGCAGCATTAGTTTTATCAAAAAGTTTACTCTCGGTCAACTCTTGTGGCCTAAGGCTTCAGCTACTTTAGCTACTAGTGCTAAGCTGCTAATGCTAAACGAGACTATTCGGAGAGAAGAATACAGTTTATCAAATTTCTTCTATAACACTGAGGGAGGAAGCATATGAACTGAGAAAAGGAGTATTGTTTGTGTGTCACCTCCTCTCTGTCCTTCACTCCTTTCAGGGGCTTGAAACAGAGAAGAGTTTTCCTAAAGAGAAATTAAGCAGCGTGCTACCTCTCACAGGTCTTGCTCTTTCCAGTCTCTGTGCTTGACTGATCTTGTCTCTCTTTCTGTGCCCTCTGTTCTTGCTGTGCTCGGTGGCTGCCAACCAAGACTCTCTAACTGGCTCAGATAAAGTGCTTGAGATCCTCATTTGTCTGCCCGTTGAACTGCGTGTTTACACCAGCCTTTTGAATCTGTAAGCTTGGTCTGCAGAGGGAGTTACCACCTCCATTTTGTGCATAGCCTCCAAGAGCCCAGGGCCTGTTGTCTGAAGTCCACGCTTGCATTGAGGGTTCCCAGATGCCTCAGGCTGGTGTGACACTGTTGCAAACGTGAGGG
The DNA here is from genome assembly GCF_018139145.2 of Gymnogyps californianus. Lineage (NCBI taxonomy): Eukaryota > Metazoa > Chordata > Aves > Accipitriformes > Cathartidae > Gymnogyps > Gymnogyps californianus. Next base: position 21,110,575 of record NC_059479.1, read on the forward strand.
ATAGTGGCAGGCTGTTGTTTTTAAAGTCAGGTCCTGCTGCTGCTGCATGTTGTGTGTGTCATTTGCCCACCCCAGGCGTAGACTTAGGGATCAGATACAGGCACTGCTGCTACTCCCATTGAAGTCAGTGAGAATTTGGTTGTTGGCTTCAATGACAGCAGACTGGTTGCTTAATAAGCGGGTGCTGATAATGCCCTGGGTACCGGGGGCCGGAGGCATCCCTTGGCTGCGTGGGTGGAAGGGAGCTGCCCATTTTTCTTATCCTCCATCATGCAAAGCTGTTCAGGTCAGAAGTGGGTCAACATCGCAAACATGAAGCATGCAAGTCTCTTACATCCATGTCTGCTGAGATTTTTGACCTTGGAGCTTAAGGTGCACAAAGGCAATCGCTTTTTGTCACACTGTTTATATTAGTGTTAAGCAATGCTGCTAAATCAGTCTGTAGCACAGCAACAGGGGAAAAAAAGCCTCTCAGCTCTTCAGGCGTGGCTCTCATAAGCTGCCGGTATCTGCCTTAGCAGGTAAGCAAGTAGAGGGGGAGCTGCTCTAGATGGGAACTGGTAGCAAAGGACTGCGCACACCATAGCCCCCAGTGAAGAGAACACCTCCTCCTTGGGCAGAGCCCAAATCCAGTGGGGGAGTAACTGGGAGTTACGCTGGTGCGCTGGTGCTGCGTCTGTGCTGCAGATGCTGTGCAGACAGACATACGGTTCGGGAAGATCTGCAAAAGAATTCTGCAACTCTTGACTGGATCAGGATGTAACCAATGCTAAACTCCAGTTTAGTCCGAAGCAACCAGTTTACACCTACACTGGTGTCTGCTAGATTTTTTTTTCTTCAGGGTATCCAGACAAAAGAAAACAGAGGAGGAGCCTACATTTTCATTGTTTATCAATCAGAAATGTATCTCATTTTGCTGTACATTCCTTTTTTAGGACGTGTTATCTGTTTAAAAAAAAGAAAAAGAAAAAAAGAAAAGAAAAAACAGAAAAAAAGAAAAAGATAAAAACAAAAAACAAATGTGTAGTGAAAAATCTTCTGTAACTTTGGATTAAGAGGTAACTGATCTTTTTAAAAAGAGAACTAAGTTATTTACTTTGTAAATGTGCTGATGGCATGGTTCCATCTTACTGACCTCAGCATCCTTTTTTTTAAGATTTTGGGTTTTGTTTCCAATATTAAGTTATTTTAAATTGTGGTTGAAGCAATAGAAAATTGAAATATGGATTGTGCATGACTGTGTCTTGAGTGTAAAAATATTGCAGTTTGAAACTTGGACCTAAAGTATTGCAAATAAAAGTTATAAATACCACTGGATTGTGTGAGTGCAACTTTTCCCGTAGGATTTGCTGGTGCTGTTTGACAAAATAGTGTCAGGGCTGGCTGAAGTAACACCAGCCTCGGTCATCTGCAGAGTCAGAAAGACTTCACCTGTATGGCTCTGTGTGGGTGTAGCTTTGTCCTATGCCACTAGCGTATGATGTCATGAAACAGGACTTAACATGCCACAGGCCCATTCTACCCTCTGCTACTGGAGCTCCTTGTATCTTGTGTCTGCAAAAGCAGACAGACTGCCTTTGTACTGCTCCCCAGTTTGCACAAATCCAGAGTGCTGTGATTTTTCCAATGTGTTGTGGCTGCGTTGTTCCATACTTAGAAAGAACCAACACCCCCTCCTGATGAGTGCAGTTAGTTAGTTACACAGATGGTGATTAGCCACATTTCCTGCCCAGAAATCTTTAAAACTGCTTACTAAGCACTAGTCACTTCAGCTCTTGTACTGCTGGCTCACACAAAGCTGTGAAAAAAATCACCTGGCCACCTGCTCCAAAGTTACGTGATGCCGGAGTTAGAGGTATGTAGGCAACCTGGGCTCTAGCGTGTGTACTGGGAGTCCATCGTTGCCTGCTGTGCTGTCTGCGTAGCCATGGGCTTATCTAATAGATGCTCCATCTCTGAGAGTTGGCTCCAGCACCCCTGGCTCCCACTCAGCCGTCCCTCCTGCGCTGCTGGGGTGAGGCGGGTAACCCGAGCAGAGGTGGGAGAGGTGGGACTGCTGCGCCCGCTAACCGCGGGGGGCTCGCCTGTCCCACCCGTGGGGAAGCCCTGCCAAGGGTGTATGGGCCACGCGCTAGCAAAGGGCTGTACCTTGGCCACAGAGAAGAGACAGATAAAATAGGTGTCTGCACACTCACGCGCACGTGGGAAAGCTCCTTATGCAACTGTATAACCCACGGTGTCCCTAGGTAGCTTTATGTATGCTATTCACCTATATATGTACGTGTCCTTCCCCCTCAGACAGTTATGTAACTAGCAATTTATATATGTGCATTTTTAAATATGTGTGTACACACACACGAGACCCTTATCTAACAGTAGCTCTCCATAGTGTGTGTATATACGTACACAGAGAGCAAAACAAATAACACACTCTCTAGTCATCTATATACGCTATAGTATACAATGTATGTATTTTATAACTGCATAAAAATATGTATACACACATGCACCCGTATATTAAAAAAATACATTTATTATAAATGGCAAGAGAGTGAGGTAATTATGTACTGGGATCTATCTTGTGCATGTGTATAAAATAGATGAACATTACTACACTACTAATAAAAGAAGACAGTGAGAGAAAGCATGTTATATGGTTATAAAAAGGTCCCACAGAGAGACCCTTATGTAACTAACAGGCTAGCCCTTTACATATACAATATATACATATATTAAATATATGTCTGTCTATATATTTACAGAGAGAGCATACCTTATGTGACTATATAACTCACTCCAGCCCTATATATCTATATATGATATACACATACAGTGAGACCTTTATATAACTGAACAAAAGCTTGTGCTCTAGCTATCTAGATATGGTATAGCATATATATAATTTTATAGACATATGTACGGACATATATATATATACACACATATATATGAGACCCTTATACTCTCTCCCTAGTGATCTATTTATATATATGCATTTTATATGTATACACACAAATACAGTGAGACCCTTAGAACTATACAAAACTTTCTAGCTATCTATATGTATGCTATAGTATATACCATAATATTGTAGGTATGTATAATATAGCTATGTATTTCTATATGCATATATACACATATGTATAGCTATACATATATCTATACATATAGAGCTATTAATATATGTGCCTACCTACATATTAATATACGGTATAGTATATAGACTTATGTGCTCGCTGTGTGTATATATAATATATAGTAATTTTTATATATAGAATATCTATATATAGACCCTTATATAACTATATAATTCTCACATTTTTATGTATTATATGTATATGTATATACACAGAGGCACTTATATAACTACATAACACACTACATATTATACATATATAAATACCGTTATAAACTATGTATATAATATATAGAGATTGCTAAAGCGAGTGAGGGAGTGTTATATGGGAGGGTGTACGCAAATGTATAAAATACACATACACACAATGTAGTATCTAATTATTATATTTATAGATAGCGAGTGTTTTATAGCAGTATAGCCATACATGTACCCTATACTGTATATAGCTGTCAAGCAAGAGAGAGACGGCGGGGCAGGGGGAGGGGAAGGTGTGCAAGCACACATGCCTGAGCACACACACCCTTAACACAAGCAGGCAGCCAGCGTGAAAGTGTTCTAGAGTTATAGAAAGGTCGCTATCTATATGTGTGTGTGTGTACATATTATATGGGGGAGGGGATGTATGAGAGAGGGAGACCCTGCTATAACCATGGAACCCTGTAGCTCTCACTAGCCATATACATTATAGTATGTATATGAATACACATGCCCACTAAAGACAGAGAGACATATAACTAGCTAACACACACTCTCTCCCTGGCTATATATATTAACAATCACATTGTTTATATATTTTACATGTGTGTGCGCATGCACATGCACTCACACGCACACAAGCGTGTGCACCCCCCCATATAACGCTCTCAAGCCATAGCCCCTTACATAATGCTCCCTTCTTAGCTATCTATATATAATATATTTTTATGTATACACAGAGGCCCTTCTATAAATGTTACACACTATATATATATTATATCGTGTATAGTACAATGTATGGTATCTTCTGTAAATTATATACTATATATATATATATTTTGTGTGTGTGTGTATGTGTGCACGCACACACACGTGCATGTGCACACAGAGCCCTTCATATAATTCTCTTTAGCCATATATATAATTGTAAATATTTTTTTAAATATTAAAAATAAAAATATTTCAATATATATAAAAATATTTTTATACACACACCCTATATATGGGGGAGGGGGGAGAAAGAGACACCCTTCTATAACTATGTAACTCTCCATTTTATACACAGATAGGTTTAGATATGTATATGAAAATATCTTAATATATGTATATATAGCTATACGCAGATAGACAGCCCCCCCAAATACATAACTCTCTATATTCTATGTATATATACAGAACCCTTATAAATCAATATCCATCCATGTATTTTTAATGTATCTATACATGTAGATATAGCTATGTGTGTGTAATTATATGTTATATATTTTTTATATATAGGAAAGAGCATCCGAGCAACTTACATAACTATATAACACTTTATCTCTCACTATCCATGCATTTTTTTTTTTATATATATGTGTATATATGTATGTACAAAGACATATACGAGAGAGAGCAAAAGACCCTTATAAAAAGAGACCCTTATATAACCGTGTAACACACACACGCACTCTAGCTATATTGTCGCCCTGACAATATCCACCCGAGGGTAAGAGAGCTGGCTGACGCCGTTGCGAGGCCGCTCCCCATAATCTTTGAGAAGTTGTGGAGATTGGGGACGTCCCAGAAGACTGGAAGAAGGCTCCTGTCACCCCATCTACAAAAAGGGCTTCAAGGAGGATCCAGGAAATTACAGGCCCAGCTGTCTTCAGTCCCTGGGAAAGTTACGGGACGAATCCTCCTGGGGGCTACCACAAGTGAAAGGAAGCACGTGCCTGGGAAAAGCCAGCACGGATTCACCAAGGGCAAACCACGCTTGACAAACCTGATCGCCTTCTACGACAAAGTAACCTGCTCAGTTGATGTGGGGCGAGCGGTGGACATTGTCCCCCTGGATTTCTCCAAGGCTTTCCATATGGTTTCCCACAGCTTCCTCCTAGAGAAACTGATGCTCTGCGGTCTAGACAAGTGGCCTGTGCAGTGGGTGGGGACCTGGCTGACAGGCCGCACCACGAGGGTGGTGGCAAATATAGCTCCTTTTCAAACTGGCAACCTGTCACAAGTGGGGTCCCCCAGCAAGCGATATTGGGCTCAACGCTGTTTAATGCCTTCATAAGTGATCTGGCTGATGGGATCAAGCGTATCCTGATGAAGTTTGCTGATGATACCAAGCTGAGTGGGGAAGTGGACACTTCAGAAGGGAGAGCCACCCCGCAGGAAGACCTGGATAGTGGTGCTAACAAGAGAGTGGGCTAACAAGAACCTTATGAAGTTCAACAAGGACAAGTTGCACCTGCGACAACATAAGCCAGGAGTGCAGCACAGGCTGGGATCTACCCAGCTGGAGAGCAGCTCTGTGGAAAGAGACCTGGGGGTCCTGGTGGACAAGCAGCTCAGCATGAGTGAACAGTGTGCTGCGGCAAAGCAAGCCAACAGGATGCTGAGTTGCATCAACAAGGGCATCACCAGCAGAGATAAAGAATTTGTCATCCCACTCAGTGCTTGTCAGGCCACACCTGGAATACTGTGTTCTGTTTTGGTCCCCGCTATGCAAAAAAGATGTGGACCGGCTGGAGAGGGTCCAGAGAAGGGCCACAAAGATGATCAAAGGCCTGGGAAGCCTGCTGTAGGAGGAAAGGCTGAGAAAACTGGGTTTGCTCAGCCTTGAGAAAAGAAGGCTTAGGGGAGACCTTATCACCATGTTCCAGTATTTAAAGGGTGCCTACAAAGAAGATGGGAGGCTCCCTTTTTACAAGGAGTCACAGGGAACAGAGGAGGGGTCATGGGTACAAGTTACTCCTGGGGAGATGGCGATTGGACACAAGAGGACAATTTTTCACCACGAGCACAATCAGCCATTGGAATAATCTCCCCAGGGAAGTGGTGGATTCCCCAACATCGGACACATTTTAAGATCCAGCTGGACAGGGTGCTGGGCCATCTTGTCTAAACTGGGCTGTTGCCAAGAAAGGTTGGACGAGATGATCCTTGAGGTCCCTTCCAACCTCGTATTCTATGATTCTATGTATTATAGAATATATACATACATGTATATGTGTATACATACACAGACCTTTAATGTTACCTCTCTCTAGCCACCTGTATTATATACTGCCTATTTTTATATATTTTATATACACAGAGACCCTTCTATAAATATAACACACTCTATCTGTACTATATATATTTATATATGTAGACATGTTGTCGCAGAAGAGTCAGAGGTCACTCAGATCTGTGTGTGTATATGTGTTTTACATACACACGTATATAAAATACATTGGGGGGGGGAGAAGCCACACTGTTACAGAGAGGCCGCCCCTCGCCCCCTCGCCCCGCCATAACGCCGCAGCCCTCTCCCGCCACGTACGTGCCACGCACCTCCTCACAGCCGCCCCGCTCAGCCGCCGCCCCTTCCCGCCGCGCCGCCCCGCCAGCCCACACGGGGAAAATGGCGGCCGCCCCCCCCCCCGCGGGCACCGACGGCGCCGGGAGCGGGGCGCGGGCGCCCCCAGCGGCGGCGGGCGCTCACGGCACCGGGCGGCGGCCTCGCGCAGCCCCCAGCCCCACCGCCCCGCGCCTCCCCGCAGCTCGGGGGCGGCAGCGCGAGCGGGTGGGAGGCCGCCAACGTCACGAGCCTGGAATCAGGCAACGCGTGCATTTACAGCACGGGAACGCGGCGGTGGAGGGAATTAAGGAGGCACACATGGCCGGAAGGGCCAGCCGCGCGACGCGGGAGTCGCTCCGCAGCCGCCTGTCCCGAGCGCGAGGCGTGGGTTTGGTATGTTCCCTGCGAGGCCTCGCACAGCCGGCGGCAAGCTCTGCACCGGTCGGGGCGAGGAGGCGTTGTTACCCGCCATGCGTGAGCACATGGGCACCGACCTCCGCGCAGCACCTAACGCCTCCCGTCGCAGGGTTCCCCCCCAAAGGAGAAGGGATCTGGCCCTGTTTGTTTGCAGAGGTCGCACTCCTGTGGGAGCAGCTCGCACCGGCTGAAGACCCCACTCAGCCGCTGGACCTCTTTCCCAGCACAGCATTTCCCATGTCCAAGCCATCACAAGCGTGGTGGCCCTGGGACGGGCAGGAGGAGAAATGCAAAGGTACACGCTGTGGCTCCTAGCACAGCACGTGCCAGGCCATGCCAGGCTTCATGCTGACTCCTTTGGAGTAGAAAAGAAAGACCTTCAGCCTTCATAACTCATAGCCGACACGAGCAGTACTGACCTAGCACTACCAAGAGTTCGTTGTTTTCCTCAGAAGTCGCAGGAGACGATAACACTCTCAAATGCTGGCTGGAAGGTACAGCTCTGGCTGCTCACCGTTGACATCTGGGACCATCCTCTGCACCCCAACCAGGAGGTGATGCTGCGGGAGTCAGGCTATCTTATCATCTGCCCTGCAGCCATCCTAGAGTGAGAATTCGAAACAGTGAGGATTTAGTTGAGACAAACAGCAAAAACGTGGGTGGAGTGGAGCTCTTCTAGCCCCAACCGCACTGCTGTGTGCTGTGCTCAGCAAAGTCAGTCCATTATTCCCCGCAGAGGTGACTGGTCTGGTGTGCCAGAGGAGACTAATAAGCGTCAGCCTAAGCCTAACGGGGAGGAGAGTCACGGGGACTCACAGAGCTCATCCTGGTGGAGGGAGGAGGGAAAGGGAATGGGAGCACAGCAGTGAGGACAAAAACTGGGCTTCACTAAAATAAATAGCATTTTAAGTAAACAATACAAATAAATAGCACTCTGCTTGGGGCTGAGGGCTGGAGAGTGGGTCTGAACTACACCGTAAAATCTAACAGGACTCCTGAGACACTGCTGTTGTGCAGCCAGGGACAGGATGAGACGCCAGACCTGGGGCTTGGTCTTCCTCAGGGTGAAGGACAGCAAGGAAGGCTGTAGGACGATGGAGACCACGTTGAGCTGGGAACGCATCGGGGGAAAGTAGGGAGCAGTTGTGAAGTAAAAGGCAGGCAGGGGGGAGAACTGTTCAGTGAACAGCTGAGATATAGATATGTTTTTCTTTTCCAGAAAGCTGAAAAATGTCATTTGGGGTCATCTCAGAATGATTTCTTTTACCTGAAACCAATTGTTTCATTTCACATATTACTGAACACGTTTATTTTTTTGTTAACCTTTTATTTAGGTCACTTTATATTGAAAAGTAAAGAAAGGTTGAAATTAAACATTGTCCAACTATTTCCCTCTGTTTTAATTTTTGGGGGCCAAAACTCTCTGCTGAAGGTGGCCCAAGTGCGTACATAAATGCAGTCCCCCACAAAAAAACCCTTTGTTTTCCCACAAGTTATCATTAATTGTTAAAAAATACTGCCCAGATCTGGTAACATTTGATCTTAAATTCCTGTGTCTGTCTGAAAAGGCAGTCCTCTTATCATGTCAAATATATCACATGTACCTCCCCTGTAAGCCAAAAACCCACGGAGCTGGCTTTGCTTTCAGTGCATGGCAAGATGTACAACAGGAGAAAGAGACCGCAGAGCAGTGGGCACTGTCCCCTGCCCAGCCTGGGCTCTCTTGCAGGGAGCAGGCAGCAGTGCAAGCCCCTTTCAGCCTGCTCTTGCCTTGGCTTCACCTGGGATTGCTCCCATCTCCCACATGCCTGGGCGGGAGGAGAAGCCAGAAGCCTCTGTAAAGCAGCACAGCCAGTCTTATTCCCAGGTTGGATCAGCTCCTGCTGATGGGCAAATCCTGCCGGCTCCAACTACTTCCAAAAATGAATAAATGCAGAGGAACAGATATTCTGCTTGATCTCAGCACGCCTGAGCCTTCCACAGCTACCAGCACTGGACTGCGATACCCTCAGGGCAACGCTGAGAGAGCAACAGAGCTCCATTTCCAGCCTGGCCAGCGCTGGTGTTCAAGGGCCCCCCCGTCCCCATACCATGGGGACAAACTGTGGGAATGTCTTGAGCTGACACAATTATCAAGACCTAAAAATCATCACCTTTACCCACTCCACCCCGACTTCCCTCCTTGTCAGGCTGTACACGACAAAGAATTGCTGGTCAAGCTCCCTCTGCCCCGCTGATGCTGGGGACGACCCTTACACAGATGCTGAAATGGGGTGGCAGTGCCGGGAGCTGGAGGCCAGGGCTGCGGGGCTCAAAGGAAACAGCCAAGGGACCCCCCCTCCAGCTAGGAGACAAGATGGCTTTGTGCCCTCGATGAGCTCAGGCAAGCTCTCGGATCAGGCAAATACTGGGGCAGGGAGGCAGAAGCCTCCGGTCTCCTGCCGGCTGCCTCAGTTTGCAGATGGGAAAGCAGCCTGGCCGTGCTGGGGGCCATCTCTGAGAGGAACCTTCTTCAGGCTAAACACTGACCCAAATCAATCAGCTGGCCAAGCCAACCCCTCCTTACTGCACCCATCTCATACGGAACAGCCCCTGGAGAAAAGTCTGTCTGAAAAGGGGGTTATATGACATGACCTATTCTGCTCTGCCTCAGTGTGCTCTCCTGCACGCCTTGCTGCCCTACGAATTGCAGTGCGGGGCTTTAACCATGCTGGAACGCCAGCATGGTGCTCTCCACCCGTATGGTGAAGATGTGCCAACGGGCTGCACCCACCCCTCGTGCCATGCTGCTGAGAAGCAGCTACCATGGCATAAAATAGTGTGTGAGGAAAAGCGAAGCAAACAGGTCTTAGTGCAGGGCTAGGACAGCCCAGACTGAGTTGTAGTTCCCTGTGTGGCTTGCCCAAGCTCTGGTCTGTATGAGAAAGTTCATGCTTTTTAAAAAAACCTGCCGTTTACAAACATATCTGAGAGTAAGCAACTCTGAAGCTATGAGTTTACAGAGAAGAATTACGCTTGCCTGTGGGGCTGTCAAACGCGTGTAGTTCACATTTGACAAATGCTCTGCGTGCAAAATGGCTGGAGCCCAAGCTATTTAAAAAGAGAGCTGGATTTAGGTACTTGGTACGTGCAACTAAGCTGATGGCAGTATAATATCATTCGTAGCCTTACATTCCATCCCCAACATGTCAGAGAAAGCATTTTCCTACCACAGCAATGATCCTTTTGGAGCCCTGAGGAGACTTCAAAACCTTTTGTGAAAACATTAACTCTACTGAGGGCCATTTTATAAATTATAAAAATTGCACAAAATGGCTGAAGTGGTTACGAGGTACACAGAAATCCAAATTTCCTGGCTGTACAAAAGGCAGAATAGTCATCCCTTAGCTTCACTTTCAAGACCAGAATTTGCAGCCATATAAAATCCATTTCCGAGAGGTCTAACACAGTGAGCCTCTTACACCGCGAGAATCACTGCACAGCTTGACAACACGGAAATGTCTGCTATGAGGAAACCCTGCCGTCGGGCTATATGCAAAAGTTAAAAGAAAGTTTGTACCGGAACCCTGCTTTGAAGGAAAAGTGAAACGATACCTGTCCTCCATTATACCCAAGTTAAACTTTGTCAAAGACGTCAGCTCTGTCAGCAATAAACCGATGCAAAATTTCAAGAGTGAAACCTGATACCTGCCAGGGCACAGCATCTTTGTTTTACAAACCCATCCTTGGCATGAGCTAATTTTGTCCTCTTTCAGTCTGGTGCTACCCATCACATCTAATGAAGCAAAAGAAGTGTTATTCCATTTTTAGCATCATGTGGATTAAACAAAGCCTCCTTACCAAAGAGGCTCCCACTACTGAATTTGTCCTCTGAGCAAAACCACAGCTGAATTGTGAGGTGCCCTTCTCTTGGCCAGAGATATCAACTTGTGAGTCAACAGCTTGAGGTGGAGAATAGAAGAATAAGAAAGTCAGTCTATCTGAGAGCCTTTATGCGGGCAAAGCTCTTATTTGCTGCGGTGTTCAAATAGGCACTGCAAGACCTGCCCTTCTATTTTAATGTTGCCCTGGCATGCCTGGTCTTAAGGCTGTGACCTATGACTGAACTCCTTGAGTAATGACATTTTAGCCAAGGAACAGAAACATCTGATCTGTAGCAATAACAATGAAATTCATCGAGAATTTTATATGTCTATATGGGGAAAAAAATTCCAATCAAAGCTTAAAAAAATCCCCCTCCCAAATACAGCCTGGCAGTGAACAAGGACTGAGCCATGCGAAGCCACCTTGTGCTTGCCACCCCACCAACCTGCTGGTACGTGACCATGGAGATGCAGCCGTTCCTGCCTGCATCCAGTCCCACTGCTGAGAGCAGATGACGATGTGCTGAGAACCTGTGAGAACAGTCACGTATGCTTCCAGCTTACGTGCCGAGAGCTGCTGAAAGATGCTGCTGGGGAAGACGGTCACATCTTAATGAGCTTATCTGCTAACGTTTAGTTTGGCCGCTCTTCTACTGTATTTGCTATGTCATGAATATATATATGTATAAATATGTATTTTTCCCTCTTTAAAAGCCTCTCTCCCCATTATCCGTGATAATGTGGAGAGTTAAAGGGCTTTTTCTTTTTAAAGCGATTATGATTATGTGCAACCTTTGCTCCCGAGTCATTCACACAGAAAGCACAGACAAGCCCCCCTGCTGCGAGGTGACAGCTCTGTCTGGCTCTGCAGGGCTTTGGTATTCATAGCTCCACGAGGTCATCGCTGGAAAAAACCTTGACGGTGATGTGACCTGGCACCTCGGCTGCTTCTCGGCTGCCTCTCCCTCGGAGCTGCAGAGTCTGCTCTTCTCTGGGGTCACTGGGTGAAGCTGCCAGCACCGCCTGTCCGAGGAACTGGTCACACAAGATGTTGCTGTTCCAGACCTAGAGACAAGGGAACAGAAATAAACCCAGCTGAAGCAGTGCTTCTCTCACACTCCACCTGAACGGGTTGTGCTGGAGGAGGGTCACCCCCATTCACCCCTTGAAAAAGCAGTGAGGAGGGGGTGTACATCTAAATTTAGCTAATTGTCTAGAGAGCATGCGGGAGTTTCTGGATTTGCGTGCTCATTTACATACACTATGCAAATAAGGAGCTAAATGCAGCTTTTTGCTTTCTAGGTCACAGCCTGCCTAGAAGAGGAATAAAAATTACCTGTTTGAGCTCATCAGCAGCAAAAACCTACATGCAATCAGCCTGTCTGTGCCACTCTGCCTGCTTGTGCTCACCTCTGCAGTGTCTTCAGTGCTTTTCCTCTGAGTGTGTTAGAGCCAGGTTCACAGTGCTAGAGCAAGGGACAGCAGTGGTTTTGGAGTCCTTGGACACGTCCTTTGTCACTATTCAGGATGGGGTTGGGCATATAGCAAGCAGCAACTGAAATGGTGTTAATAGTGGGTTTTGCTGCTAGTCTCACATGCCCGTCTTTGGTCTGTCAAGTTCATTAGTATCTAACTTTCAGTTATCCTGGAAAAGTCAAGGTGTTTGAGCTGCATACTGTAGAGAGATGGGGTGAGGTCCCATGTGTAAATCAAATCTTCACTAAGGATTAGGCAATCCTGCACACGCCAAGAACACAGACCATGTTCCATCAGCTATTGTATCAGTTCCCTCTAATCCGTAAGTACAGACTGTGGTTTGGGGGATAACACTGCTATCATCCTCCTTGTATTTATAATATTTGTAGAATATATCTACTAGTTCAGAGGAGTACTATGGCACAGGAACTACTATGCACCAGTACTGCATTAGGCAGTGAAAAGTCAGAAATGTATCTCTTTTTGCAACACAGTGCTATAGAGCTATTTCAATTTCTGGCACCTACGTGCCACAGTGAATTGATTCACAGATTCATTGTAAGATCTCCCTACACTGATGAAGACATAGTCCTTAGTATTTGTCTAATACTAAACAACTGTGCGTATCAAACTGAAATGCCGTTCCATTCTCCCAAAGTTTTCCTGGACTGCCTCATCTAAACACCAAGCTCAGTTTCTCCAGCTAGTGCTGAGGTAAACAGTGTGGTCTAGTTCCCACAGGACTAGAATTCAAGGTAAAAAATGTCTTAATAGTAGCCTTAGCTTTGGTTTTATTTCAAACACTGACTCTGGACAACAGTTGGCTTTTCTTTGCCTCTGTTTCGTCAGGTACCAAATGAGGCAAAAGGCAATTCTGTAAATTCCTTCAAAGCCTGGGAATGAAATATGCCTTCTGATCCCTAAGTGTCATCAGTTGTTGTTTCATGGAAGAGACCTAGACTAGAGAATCAGCAGAACAGCTGAATAGCTCCAGGCATAGCCCAGTAAGGGGAGCAGAGGTTCTCACACTTCTATCCTGGGTATCAGCCATATGACGGGTTAGCACACGTCAAGCCCAGTGATGCTGTTGTGCCCCCCTACCTGCCTTCAGCAGCCTGCCCTGCGTGGCTTATCTCACCTGGACAATGATAGGACTGTCGATGTTCTTTCTGTAGAAAATCACTTGTGTGTCGAAGATGGCACTGGTCGTATCGTGTTGCACAGGGGAGCGCAAGCTTTGGTTCTCACACTTGATAAGCACATAGGGATCTGCTCCTAAAACACAATCAGCAGCACAGCTCTTAGGACACAGAATGGCAGCTGAGACCTGCCCAGAAACCCAGCAGAAGCAATCCCCTCCTGTGCCTGGCAGCACCACTGCTGCTGAGCACAGGAACAGGCCACCAGAGCACGTCACATCCACTGCCAGCTGCCCATCGCCAGCAGAGGTGAAATACCTCATTCTTGTAACAACTGGATGCTCAGAGCTGGAAACCAAGCACCATTTGCTGTGAAACCAGCTCACTCCTAGACTGGGATTGTGATCTTTCCGCATTCCCTTGCTGTGTATCCTCCTGGCTCATCTAACAGAAAGTCTTCAAAGTGACACTCTAAGCTCCCTGACACTGCCCTAGATGTGAGAGCCAAAATGCATCTGTGCATATGCAATCTAAAATGTAGTTCTGGGCACCTGGGCCAAAACAGAAGGTAAAAACTGTTCATCATCCACAATTCCTATGGAGGGCAAGGACAGGAACTGCACAGAACTGCTTTTAGACCACTGAATGCACATCTCAGTGCCCACCTTTAGACTGCCTAGCTTGAAAGTGCTGTCTACTGTATTCTGATATGGGTATTAGTGTTAGGAGGTAGTTTTCAAGAAGCAGTTTCTCTTCCAGAAAGTAAAATATTGTCAAAATGCAAAAACATTTTGTAGGAGTGCACTGGTTTCAACAAAGTTTTCTGTGGGAAACTGTCAAAGCAAATCCTCTCCGGTTTCTCATTTCATTCCTGTGAACCTGAGACAATTTCTTCGGTTCTATCATTTGGATCGATGTAATTTTAAAGTTTATGTTATCACAACATGTTTGCATCTTTTATAGGTCCTAGTTAATGTTTTAAATTACATCTTACACATACATAATCCACTGAGATTATTCAACATTCTAGAAATGCTTTGTTGTTTTTACACTGAACGTTTTTACTTTGTCATAAACGTTGATATTTTCTTTCCATTCCAATAGGGAGCAAGAACCAATTTGGAAACACCTGTCTTTATCCTCAAATAGAATGGACCATTCCACTTTCTAATTAACTTTCAGTTAAACACAGGCACTACCATTTTTTGGTATTTCAACACAACTATTTCCGTCCATTCCTATTGGTAATGACAGCATATCTGTTTTTCCACACCTTGCTACTTTTTAGATATGGACTTTAAATAAACCCACTGAATGTGTGTCAGTGTAAGTCAGACTTGTGATCATTTCTTATACACATTTCGTCACCATCTACTTTAAAATGCCACCACTGGAATGACAGCCATAAGGCAGCATAATTTTAAGGCAGCTTTCATTTTTTAACAATTCATACCCGGGATGATTTTCCTCAAACACGTCACTCATTTGCAGGAATGGATAGCAACATCTCACGCAAACAAACCACGTAACAGCTACATCCAAAACAGAAGGAGCTACTTCCACTTACGAGAAAGAAAGAGATTTTTCCATATGCTGCACTATGATTACACCTGGCCAGACATGCGATAGGCCTGTTACCCTGACAACATCTCACACTTTCTATAGCAGGTAGCAATGTATTGGCTTTTGTGATAGGCAATTACTTTCTGTGTCACTGAATGCGTTGGATTTAGCTCTGAGGCATGGGGCGGCACCATGCTGTGTAATCAGTGATGGAAAAGCTCCCCCCTTTGCAAAGAGATTTGGAAAACGGATCTGAATAAAATGGGGTCTTGCATGAAATGGTGTTAACTACTTTGGCCGCAGGCAAAGAGCAAAGCCACATCTGATCGCTAACAGTAATTAAGAGATAAAGGGCATAAGAAGAGGTGGGGAAAGGACACAGAGCTTTACGAGGTAACAGGCATATCTGCTGGATGAGGGAGCTGTTAATGAAGGGCCTTGCTAAGTGAAAGGAAAAGGAAAGCTAACATTTGAAAGAAACATTCAGATTCTCAGAAAGAGCTAGGAAAAAAAAGAGGGAGGTAGAAGATGAACATGAAAAGTACCTGCACAGCACGACCTCATGATGGCATTGCTGAATGGTCAGTTATATTAGGAGGACTGGCTCCAATTCCAGAACAAAAGAAAGAAATGGGAGAGCTGCACATGTGGGATGAGACAAGGGATGTTCTCAGCTACAGCTGGCCCAGTTCTTTGCAGCTCTGGGCCTGGTTTATTTACAGTACAGAGACAATGCAGAAAGGGCTACTAACGTGGAAAAGCAACATCCTAGTATTCGCTATGAGCTGGGAAAGAAAACAACCGGAGCTGCTACACTGGCAACTGCTCTGGCAGTGGAAGGAGGACTGGGTTCAGTTCTCAGGCACACATATGACTCAAGCTATACCTTGAACATCATACTGTGTATAAACAGCTGTTTCATCTCAGTCCTATGGCCATGCTGTTGTATTGATGTCGTGGTTTAACCCCAGCCAGCAACTAAGCACCACACAGCCGCTCGCTCACTCCCCCCCCGGTGGGATGGGGGAGAGAATCAGAAGAGTGAAAGTGAGAAAACTCGTGGGTTGAGATAAAGACAGTTTAATCAGTAAAGCAAAAGCTGCGCACGCAAGCAAAACAAAACAAGGAATTAATTCACCCCTTCCCATCTGCAGGCAGGTATTCAGCCATCTCCAGGAAAGCAGGCCTACATCACACGTAATGGTTACTTGGGAAGACAAATGCCATCTGAACGTCCCCCCCTTCCTTCTTCTTCCCCCAGCTTTCTATGCTGACCATGACGTCATATGGTATGGAATATCCCTTTGGTCAGCTGGGGTCAGCTGTCCTGGCTGTGTCCCCTCCCAACTTCTCGTGCACCCCCAGCCTCCTCGCTGGTGGGGTGGGGTGAGGAGCAGAAAAGGCCTTGCCTCTGTGTAAGCGCTGCTCAGCAGTAACTAAAACATCCCTGTATTATCAACACTGTTTCCAGCACAAATCCAAAGCATAGCCCCATACCAGCTACTGTGAAGAAAATTAACTCTATCCCAGCCAAAACCAGCACAATTGGGAAGTTGTTTGAAAGAACAGTGCAAAGGAAAAAGTTGAAATCTGTAAAAGCCAGAAACACTTGAACAGTAATGACATTTCTAAGGCTTAAAGAAATCTATGCACAGTAGTCTAAGGCTAATTTTTTTTTTTTTTTTTTTTGATAATTGGACTGAGGGCAGCTGACCCAAATAACCATCCAGGAGGGGCGGATCGCATGGGCATGGTCCCATGAAGAGGGACCAACAGTAGATGGCCCAAGCCTCCCGGCCAACTCCCCCCTGTTTATATACTGGGCATGACGTTCCATGGTATGGAATACCCCTTTGGCTAGTTCAGGTCAGCTGCCCTGGCCATGCTCCCTCCCAGCTTCTTGCACACCTGCTTGCTGGCAGAGCACGGGAAACTGAAAAGTCCTTGGCTTAAGATAAGCGCTACTTAGGAACAACTAAAACATCAGCGTGTTATCAACATTATTCTCACACTAAATCCAAAACACAGCACTGTACCAGCTACTAAGAAGAAAATTAACTCTGTCCCAGCCGAAACCAGGACACTGGTATATGGAGAGCTATGACAAACTCAGTCACTGCAAAAAGGCATGGGCCAAACAGAGCAGACACAGTGCTGAGCAAGCACTGCCTTGGGAATTACAACAGGTTGCTTTGCCTTTTGCAGTTGACTCTTTGCTCATGCGATACCTCTTAGCTTCTCCTGCAATACAGATAATAAAAGGGAGTCTTTCCACTGGCATCAGTAAATCCTCCCCCATCTCTGCTCCATTTTCCCTCTGCTTCCCTTCTTGTGTTTTGACTGGATATTTACCAGCTGTTTTTTGCCTTCTCCTTCCTTCTATTTCTCCGACTGCTCCCAAGGCAACTGCCATTAAAGGTACCAGATACTCTGCTTACCAGGTATGTCACATACCGGGGATCACAATATCTAGTTTAGAAAAGAAGTGGTGAAAGGCAATTAAACATGCAAATTCAACATGGAATTTCAGTGGGAAGACTTAAAAATGCAAAAGGTGATTTTTTCTCAAAGATAAGCTCTTGCGAAAAGAGTGTGACAGACAGTAGTGAGAGCAATTTCTAAAACAGACTTGGGAATGAGAGACAGAAAATCTCCAAGGACACAGTGCTTCCTCATCTCCTTGCAAACCTGCCACTGCACTTGGCTCACAGATAGTTGGATCAACTTCAGAACAAGCTAACTCGGAGGGAGGTCCTTCCAAGAGAAGCAGCCTATACGCATTCAGAATTGAGTCTGGGCAGCTAGATCCATCCGCTATTCTTGACAACAGCAAACCATCCATTATTTTTTCCAGACAGGACAATGGATCAAAGACAGCAGCAAGGAGGAGCTTTCCAATAAACATTTAAAATAGAGATTAAACAATCTTCCTCTGGCGGGGAGCACGGTCCTGATGACAACCAGCTTGTGAACCAGGCCGGGTGTGCACTTGCTATGCAATCTTCATTCTCTTCCAGTTTTGTTTAAGTAGCTGATCAGAAATTTGTGCTAAGCACAACTCTCAGATGACAGTGATGGGCTTATGTGAAGAACAGTGCATTCAAGTCTAAAATCCCTCTGTCGTAGTTATATCAAAAAAAGGTATCTCTGTTCAGGCTGCTCTTACTTTCCGCAACTGCATACCCCAGTGTCAGAGTATAGAGACATCCTGATGTTTTCAGGACAGTTTGTCACAGAGATGTAATGCCGTGTCTCAATTCTCAGAAGCTTCAGAATGAATCATAACCTCCTCCTGTATCATAAGGTTTTGTCTTCTTTCTATGCTAAGGGATGATAGTGACAAACCAGGCAGGTGGCTGGACAAGGCGGAATACAGCTGACAGATGACAGAGACTGAGCATCAGAAAAGCAGCAGCTTGAGAGCTGAGATGCTGCAGATCAGAAGGTGAAGTCAGGAAACCCTTGTGAAATGCAGTGGGGCTAATCAGACACAGCAGCTCACATAGAAACAAGTTGCCAACAACCTTTGCACCAGAAAATGAGTAACCTTTGTGTGAGGTCCTCTTAGCAGCAGGCAAACACAACCACTTAATCTACCTATTTTCTACTTGAATAAACATATTGACTGTGCCTAACCTGAAAGGAAACCTCTACTTCCCCCTCCCAATGGCAACTGCTCTGTGGCGTCTTCCCTCATCTCACAGTATTGATTAGACAGGAGGCTGCTGTTGACTTTTAAATCTAGTTCACATCAGGAAATGCTCCAGGAGCAGCAGGTAAGCCTGCTATTTCGGTAACTGCCCATGTGTCTTTGAGGTCTAAACTCACTTCTGAGAAAGCTGGTCTTTTTCAAATGCCTGGCTGCTATTTCTCCTTGAGATAGGCATGGGAGAGGGTCCAGATGCAGATCCAGAGAAGTCAGAGAGGAGACGAGAGATGACAAGGAGTTGCATTCTTTTGTGGCAGTATTAGGAAGCAATCTTTGGATATGGGATATTTAATGTCCCTGGACACATTACTTTCTAGTGTAAATTTACAATCCAGCCAGACAGTGTGCTTCAAGGAATTTCTATATCCACTCTTTTAATCTACTAAAAAAAACCCCAAATGTGAGAAACATGTACCATACCCAGCTTTTTATGTTACCAAAAATGGACTCTAGTATCAATTGGGAGCTTTGCCGAATTTCCCAGCAAGGTGCCCCTAGAAGGCAGAGTGCCAGTCATGGGCGTCATCCTGGTCGTTGCACAGCTTGATTTTATTGTGTAGCACAAATGTCAGCAGTGCACATTTGGCTTCTTTTTTTTTTTTTTATTTACACACTCTCCCTACTTCATTTGTCTGAAGCTGCTGTAAGATACAGCATTCTGCAAGACAATCTGTGAATGTACTCGGTGAGCTGGAGATACTTATAGGAAAAAAAAGGCTAATAAAGAAAGATTCAAACAGGGATTTCACAGCAGAATTCAAGATAATGGGGAAGCTACTGAAGTGAAGTAACTCAGCTCTCCTTCAGTGCCCCCTGAATGGATGAGATTTGGAACTACAGGCTGAAAAGAGACAAAGGCTTTTACTGAAAGCTTTATGTTGATACAAAAGGAAAATATTTTAACTCTTTTGGTGAAGTTTTATTCAAAGTCAAACAGTAAGATCCATTTAGGTTTTGTGTTCAAATCCCCTTATGTTTTTGATGAATTTAAAAACGGCATGTTGTTTCACACAGGGAAATGGAAACACTTCAGAAAAAAATTGACAATGATAGACTGATTTTTTTTTTCAGCCACTTGATGAAGTCAGTACTAATTCTATCTATATGAAGTCAATACTAAAATAGTATCACTTGACCCAATTACGCATTTTTTCAGCAGATAAAATAATCAAGCAGAAGTTTTGCTGAGGTTTAAACAGAAAATCTGTGAGTCCATTTCCTACAGATAGTTCTTCTCACAATAGGTTACCTTTTCAATTCTGTCAGGGTAATCATCAGCCCAACACTGGATGCTGAAATCAAAGTGGAAGAAGATGCTTCAACTCAACCTGACCACGTGTGGTAGTACTGGGTCCTAAAGGTATTTGGGCTATGCTGTAGTTAGAATATTTATTACACAGTGGTTGTTAAGTCCTATTTGTATATTCCTGAGGGTCTGTGTCACAATGCACCAAATCCCACAACGCTCTCTGAGCTCAAGCCTGGTCGTTGGCAGCTGCAGGCAACTGCTTTTAATGATCTTGTCAAGACTGTAATTGTGCTAAGGATTGTGAAATGCTAAGGGTGGAGAATTGGCTTTTATTGCTTTACAGCAGGGAATGTTAGAGAAAAATGTTTAAGGAATTTTAAAAGCAAAAAAAAAAACCCACCACCCTTAAAAATGAAAATGTCCTTCACAGGGCAAGAACAAGAACATACTGCCTCTTTTCAATGCACTGCTCTGCTATTCTTGTCACGTATAGCCCCTTCAGTCTCACCCATCCATCCTGCCTCGCTGAGAATGTGGAGCCATACTGCTTGTTTGACTGAAGTGTTTGTGGCTCCTGTTTTTCAAGAAAAGTACCAAGAAAAATGAACTGAATCAATTTTCTGTATCTCTTCCCTCCAACATTCCTGTCCCCTGAAGAGACAACCAGACTTAACAGAAAGTGGCTTTCACAGTGAAAAGTACATTCAGCCACCACTCAGTGGGTGCCAGGAATAACTATGAAAAGGGGACCGGAATAAAACTGTAGCCAGCTGCTTTGTGAGACTGAAGATGAACTGTACTACAGGTCTAAGTCTAATGCCTTCTCCACCACAAGAAGTTAATGCAACTGAGCTCCACATCTTAAACTGAAGAGAGCTGAAGAGTTACCTGGAGCAAACATAGCAGATGTTTCAGGAACCTCTTTAGTTTCCTGTTCCGCATTCACCATAGTATCTCTGCTCCTTTGCTTTCTCCCTACCAACCACTCAGTGCTGGATGTGTCTACCTTTTTCTGTTGCACTGCTCATGGAAAATGAAGGTCGACAGACAGAGAGCAGGAGTAGAAAATGAGGATGCAAACGGCAACTGGACAAGTCTCCTAATTAACTGTCAACGTCAGGTGCCAGAAAGACATTTTAGTGTCCTCCAGGACACTTCCTTTGATGTGTAGATACGCAGTGCTGTACAAGTCATATAACCTCTCCCTGTCCTAGTTCACCCAGCTGAAAATGGTTGTTTGAAAACCATAATTTCCTCCCTGAAGTGCTATTAAGCTTGTGGTAATGAAGAACAAAGTGCTGTGAAGGCCGTGAATGATGTTGCTGAGGTAAGTGTAGTACACTACGTGAGTCTGTGCGATTCAGCTGTCTCCCTGGATATTTTCCATTTAGAAAACACATAACCCTGAAAGGTGAATTTCTTACTAATCCCCACAAAAAGCTTCTCACGAGGGTCTGGCTACTACTGCCGATCTGGACCAGCATAGATGACACATAACTCTTGCTGTTTTGCATCATCTTATTCATCTGATCTCTCCTTTTGAGGAGATTTTACAACGTGCTGAAAAAAAATCTCATAAATCTTCAGTTTGTTTGGATAATTTCTGACTGCTTACATATCAACTCAGATCATCTTTAGAGGACTGAAGAAGCCCCTTCCACTCTTCCAGGCTTACTTTACACTTACCGCCTGATCTGTCTTGCTTCTGTAAACCCTCTGCAGAGTAAATTTTTATTTGGGTGACTCTGCGTGGATAGCCGCAAAGAAGACTCCAACATGTCATTTTAGGCCTATCTGCCTTCAGCTCCCTGAAAAATCATGGGAAAAGCAATTGAAGCAAGGAATGTCAAGCAAACAATCAATGGTTGTGGAAATCAGGCATTTTCAGAACATGAGATTTTACTTTCCTCATCTACCATTTTAGAAGTTTGTGGTACAGAAATAACAGACTTAAATAAAAACAGAGCAAAGCAAAGTAAACCAAATGTGTGTCATCCTTCACATGGCAGCAAAAGTGACGGGAAAAAAACCCTTTAAATCATGGAAAATAGTATCAAAGCAAGAAAAAAAATTCAGCAGGCCTGATTTCATGAAACACTAGTCTTGCCCTCGCAGACAACCACTGGTTTGAAAGGACATGGTCAAAGAAATAAACAGTATCAACTGTAACTGCAAGCACCAGTGCTCAGTGTTCCGACCTAGAACTGGAGGCAACTACAAAAGCCAAACTAAAAGGTCAAAAGACCCAAACTGAATTGTCCACTAGGTTCCTAAGTAAAAATGCCCTGACCATGCACAAATCCCAGTGAGCCATCTGGAGATTCTTGGAGGTGACCCTGACCATCTCAAGGGCCTAGTTCTGGAGCGATATGAGCTAGTGAGTCAGGGATATTTGAAGGCAACCAGGCAACCATTTCCAAGGAGGTGCAGCCAATGTGGGCAAGGGAAGATCTCATGTCGCTGTGAGTGCAACCTACTTGAGTTTTGATGGTACATCTGTGAAGAGTCTCAGGATAAACTTCGTAACGATGCCAGGATGATACGTAGTTGGGATAAGAACGTAGCGGCCTTGCTTAAGGATCCTCTTCAAGAACACAGTGCGTGTGTTGATGTACAGAGATGTGGCCACTCTCTCCTGCACAGTGAGCTGGTGTAGTCGACAGCTTCTGTTATCCTCCACCTACAGCCACAGAGCAGTATAGGGATTAATGCAAGGAGGGATATCAGAGCTAACAGGCAGGATTTTCCCTGCACATCACATAGCCTTTCATGGGCAGAAAAGACAATGTGCAATAAAGGCAAAGGGTTTGGCAAATGGTTTTTCACCCGCTGAAGCTGTGGCAGAGATTGTTCTGACAGGCAACCCAGTGCTCCAAGTGCTAGCCCACACAGGGTTCCAAGCAGCGCTGTTCGGCACTTCACTGCATCGATACATACACGTATACCCCTAAGTGGAGGTGAAAGTTTGGGACTGGCAAAGACACGCATCCCCTAACAGAGACATAATGCTACCGCAGAGTTTTGAATACTTTCAGAGATGCATGCGCACTCCAAGGACTCCACCCGCTGAGCTGTGCTGCCATCTTAGATGAGGCTGAGATTCATCTGCCTCCTTTCTCTAGCATGTAGAGAGAGCATTCCAGTCTTACACAGCAGACTCTCAATTCAGATGCACACAGCTGTATTTTCATTGCTCTTTCCTGAATACAAAAGCCACAGAATAACCATTTATGTTTTGTTCTAAGCCTTGAAGCTGTGCTTAACTATTAACATCCTCTTCAGGGAACTGATATTTACCACAGCACAGTTAAAATATAAACCTATTTCTCAAGCAGCTCCTGGGGGCAAAGACAGCCCTACATTCTTTTCTGGTAGTTCTCTTTTGTCTTCAGACAATTTAGGCCATGGTCTTCCAAAGGCCTTTAGACATGATAATGAGCCTGGTGGGTTAGAACACTTCTGAAATAGAAAAACTATTGAACAGAAGTAAAGATAGAGCACTGATACTTTTCTGAAGGTGTGATTTTCTTTTCCAGGCCTTTCCAAATTAGCTATACAGGCATGAACAAGGCAAGGTAAATTATGCTACTTTCTGTAATGACACTTTTCAATGTATGTGGTTAATAGGTGATTGTCAAATGAATAGGTGTGATGCAGATGTCAGCAGCTCTAACTGACTGTTAAAAACTGTCTGTTTTTTAGGGTAGGTCCATAGACTCGGTGTAGTCCCACTAACTATAGCGATAGGTGATAAGATAATCCTGATCCTCAGTGAAAAAGCAGATGCATAGCTGTTTCTCTTGCTTTCCTCCTTCTTTCAGTTCATATGTTTTCATTTTACTCAATTTGCCCTGGGAGTGCAATTAAATTACTGTTCGAGATCACTTTGGTTCCTTTTCATGTATGCTCATTTCCTACTCTCTACTCCAGCTTTTGAAAACACTCTAGACTCTTTTTTTCTAAGTGGCAAAAGAAAAACTGCAGACTTTTCAAACTCATTCACTTGGCTGTATTTGCTGATGAAATGGAGGCAGGAGCCTCCAGTGAGAAGGAGAAAAAAAACCCTCCATGTTTCAAGCGTTAATATTTTTTTGTCTTTCTCTTCAAAGCTTGGGGTAGGAAAAGCACTTAAAATTCTCTTGCAATAGGGAAAAATGACTTACGTTCCTTTAGTTCAAATAGTCTGCCTAATGTCAGCTCTGGTGACTGAGTGCAGTACACACGCAAAGCTCATGTTGAGAGGAGAGCCAGACCCCACCATGATAATCATGCCTCTATCTGCCAGAGATCTCACTGCCAGGATGAGACTCCATTGCCAGGACTGCTGAACAAACTCTGAAGCCAGAGTGCAAATGGCTGCCTACCTTGAATATTTCAAAGCCAATTGGGATGCTGTCTCCTTTCCCTTCTTTCTTGTATTTGCGGCGATCCTCCTGTTGTAATGAGACCAACACTTTGTCCTCAGTCTTCTTAACATCAAAGATGTACTAGCAGAAGAGAGAAGACAGTAAGCTGTTAGAAATGCCTTAGGATACTGAGGATAAAGCCATCACCAAGGAAATACGTGCATACAAAGGAGGCAAATGGAAATACATTTAGGGGTGGGGGGAGAGTTCTCCATATAACAGACATTCCCAGCAATTCACAGCGGAAAATTAATGCTAATAATAAGGATCTTTAAACCAAAAGTATCAGAGACACTGAAACAGGTAATTCACATAAAGGACAGTGTGAGACAGTATTACGAAATAACTGTTGAGGCAGCAGAAGAGAACATCTCCTCTGAAAGCAAAAGACAAAAGATTAAGTTTTATTTAGATATATATAAATCAGGAGTGAGATAAAAAAATTAAACCAACAGACTCCACATGGGGTCTTTGATAATTTTTGATTCTTCTTTTAACTTGAATATCTAAACAGGGCCTGTAAGTTTCAAACATCTTTATATAGGACCTGCAAAAGAAGGAATCTTCCAAACCTTAGTTAAAAAAACCCGAAACCCACAACTTTGTTCCACACCTACAATTTCTATTTAATATAAGAATGACAGGAATGCTAATTCTGGACTTTCTCAGTTTTTTACTTTACAGACTTTTTATTTTAC
Source organism: Gymnogyps californianus (assembly GCF_018139145.2). NCBI lineage: Eukaryota > Metazoa > Chordata > Aves > Accipitriformes > Cathartidae > Gymnogyps > Gymnogyps californianus. The sequence goes on from NC_059479.1 coordinate 21,135,757, forward strand.
CCAGTAAAAAAAGCTAAGAAGGATTCCTGCATCTTTAACATGTAAATCTTTTATCCAAACTGTTTAAAGTAAACTTCATAAGACCAAGCAAAGGAAATAATTTCAAGTTTAGGCAGCAGTTCCCACCTCAGTAAATCAGACTTGAATTGCTTACGTTATTATTTATCACTACCAGACCAGTTCACGAGTAAGTAAGTACCCTTTCAGTAGACAAAAAGTCAGATAGGTGTTTCTTTATACAACAAAGTATTAAACACTCAAATTTGTTCACTATTAGAGACTCCTTGAAATTTTGTTTCTTTTTTGCATACAGAGGGCAAATCTGAGTTGTCAGAACCAGTGGAGGGGAAGAGGACACTATTTACGCCAAGTTTAGACAGATGTTGTATTCTTCCATCCTCAAAGACCTTTAAATGTGAAGCAAACAAATAAAAGCATAAAACTGCAGCTGTGCACAGCTGCGTTCTATGTGCACCACATGTTCTGATTTAAGCTGAAATTCTCTGACAGCATGGAGAGGGGTATCATCAGTGGTTCAATTCCCCTCTCACTTCTCCTCCAAGTGCTGCTAAAAAGCAAATCCTCATTGAGCTTTGCTCTGAGGTAGATACTGAGATTGCCTTGGTTACTGTCGTGGAACGATCCCCTGTAATGACTTCACATCCCTCTGTGGTTAGAGCTCTGCAGAATAAGGCGCCATCCCATTTCTCATCCCTGACCCTCACTGTCTCAGGCAGTGTCACACCCACATGGAGGAACCACCAATCTCTAGCAGAGTTGGCTGAAGCACAGCAGTATCGGAAAGAAAATCAATACCTTCCCAAGCCTCTGGGCTTCATTAGTTGTTCACGGTATTTACAGTCCAGATTGGCCTCCTACAGAACTACTGCTTGCTGTTCTGGGCTGGCTGTTTTTTGGTATAAATTCAATGCTTCTTTGTACTCTTATTTGTGTGCTGTATCAACATTGCGGCAGGGAAAGCACAGGACCCTGAAGAGAGTCCTAGGGGTTGTAAAGAGCCTCTGCAGAGAGAATCTAAAAAGCAAGATATAAATATGCAGCAGCACCTAGTAAGGCACATTTTAATTCCTGTCCCTGTTGAACCATATGCAATGTTACCTTGTCAGATAGCCTAAAGTGTTCTGGGGCAAATGGAGGTGTGAAAGGGGAACTGTGAGAGTGCAAGAGAGCTCTCTTGGTCTTATGAGAGGTATGCAACTGTGACGATCTTTCATCTGATGACATTTCAGCTGTCCTAATGGGTAACAATCTGGAAATCAGCAGGTGGCTGTAGGAATACATTTATACTTGGCTTAAATTCCCTGATTTTAAAGGGACTGGAAGTGTCATAATCCCTCTCTGTACAGATAAACTTCACAGGAGGCCTCAGTGTCAGGCATTTCACTCAGGGAGAACAGACAGAGATTATCTCTAGACTATGGTAGTATGTGCCACATTAATTTATAACGGCCCTAAGCTAACATAAATGTGTTCCAGCACTGCTATTAAGAGCCTTTTAATCAACTAGCTGAGAGATAAAACTGGAATAAAAAGAACTTCCATTGCATCAGGCATTGCACTCAAGTGTAATGTGTATATTTTGTTCTCTGTGGCAGCTAAACACTTACAAATGAGACCTAGACAAGCACTTGGAATGCATCCAGAATCATACAGGGGAATATCTGAATAAAAACACCCTCTGGAAATGAGGCACTGACAGAAGACAGAGCAGTGAAGAACTGCTTCTCCATCTACACCTATATGACAGAATGAGCTGGGAGTTTGAGATTCACTCCTAGTCTGAACAGCAAAGGCTGCACTTCTCCAATATCCTGCTATGAAAATTGAGGGGTGCAGACAGAAACCTCCCATTCAAGTGCAGAGACGCAGACACAAGAACATCTTTAATTAATCTAAAGTATGTGGCAAATTATAAAAGAACAGAAAGGTCAATTTTCAAAGTAATAACTGAAGCAGTAAGTGCCTAGATCTCATTGACAGTAATGGAAGTGTTATGCCTGAATTTGCATGCACTGGGATGAAAATGTACAACACTGAGAAGGGCAGGAAGGTGAGAAATGGAGTAAGAATGGATGAACAGATAAACTGAATAGCTTGAAAGTTACCAGGTAGGATGAGACAAGGAAAATTCTGTAATGCTGATGAGAGGGTGAGCTTGGGGAAGAGACTAGATACTTTCAGAATCTTAGATTCATGCAAAGGGATACTAACTAAATACAGTGGACCAAATTCTCAGGCTGTTTAAGAGCGTTAAGTGAATGGAATTCTGTCATTAGAAAACTCAGACTTGCTGCCTTTCTACAACTGGGAAACTGAAAGAAGTCCAGACAGGACTTCACTGATCCTGGTGTGTCTGACTCATCAGCCCCAAGCACGATCTGTCCTAAACAAATATCTAAACTCTTCTGAGAGATTTCACAGAAATCAGAAACATGCAGTGAACCAGCATACTCCCAGAGGACGGACACTGGCAATGAGATTTCTGTCGAGTAGTCACTGCCAACTCCTAAATAGGGTGGATACTTCAGAAGCCCTAGCTAAAGTGGATACACTTCAATACCTCACAAAATACAGGGATTCCCACCTGGGGATTCTGAAGGAAGGTCTCTTTGTTATCAAAGCATCCGCCAGAGCGATTTAGCAGGGGCTCTGAATTCTTTGCCCAAGCCCCAAGCATCATTTTCTTCTCCCAGGTCTTGTGGATACTGAAGTAGGAGGTATTCACAATCCGGCAGATGTCCACATCAGTGAAATTCTTACACCAGTCCTCAAACGTCATCCTGTTCCATGGGACACCAGGAAAGTAACGGTTTATTTAAAAATAAACTGTGATACTCACACAAAGAGCCAAAAGAACACATGAAATCTCCCAGTAATTTAAGAGGAGGCATTGCTCAGCTGTCCAGAGGACAAACTGATTCACTGGAAAGCTCTCCATGTCGAAATACTTGTGAAGCTACAATCACACTTAGAACTTATTTGGAGAAATATCACCTCAGTGTGTTTGGTCGGCTCTGGATTTGTTCCGTTGCAGCACCTAAGCCTAAAGGATAGGTTGTATCTACCAGGCTGAATTTGATAACATATATTTTGCAAAGGCAAAAGAGATTACCTGCAACCAAAGCACCATCCACTCCTCATTATTATGGTCCTTATTGTTACATCTGTCCCTGAGCATGACTCAAACCTCTGTACTCTGGACATAGCTTTTATTTAGCACCATCTCAATGCTATAACCTGTGCCTGCTAAAGCGACAGACTGGATTGCAGAGCAGTTAAAAAACATTCACCTCCTCTAACAGCTTGGTATCTCTGAACTACCATCATGTCCTGGCTTATTAATGGCCCGGAACCAAACCCTACAGCTGGCTTCCAGTTGCCAGTTCTGACAAAGCCAAGCAAACAGAAGACTTTTCATACTGAGCCCTACCAGTACACTTGGTGCAATATTGATGATCTATTGAAGAAGTTGCTGGACTGCCTTGGTGTATCTAAGCTTTAAGCACAGTCAAAATTATTAGAGTTCTAGAGATTCTGTAGAGAATGAACATTTCTCGTGCCCATGCTGGAAAACATCGACAAATATCAAAATTCATTGGCTGCAATTGTATTTACAGATACCTCAGCCATGGTTGACCTAGAAACCCTATAGATAGGCACAGTAGTCAGTAAACAGGATTGACAGTGTGTTCAATACTTGGCATTCTGTCATGTAAACCAGCACGTGTTGTCTTGGATTCTGAGTGAATGTCCTAAATATAGATAATAGATTTTGAGGGTGTTTGAAGCATATTTACTAAGAGCTACTAATTTTGTTCTACTAGTTTCGAACCCATTTTTTCTGTTCTTCTCTGTCATCCCTTGAGAGTTGAAAAGAAACAGACCTTGTGCCAGGACTGGATAATCTTATCCATTTGGGGAAGTTGTTTTCAAAGCTGTTAAATGGCAGAATTAATGCCAATTACTCAGTGTAGCCAATATCTCCAAACATGACTCCCACTCACCAGAACTCTCCATCATTCTCAAGAGTGAGTCCCAAGCTCTTACGTTCTGAATTGCTGACTTTCTTCCACTCCTCTGAACTAAAAGGAAAAAAAAAAACCAAACAAAAAAACCACAACAAAGATGATTAATAACTTAAATTAAATACTCTCGCGTGGAAAAAAAAATTGCAAGTAGAATTCTCTCATGGCCCCGTGTTATAAAGGTAACATCAGAGTACTGAAAGGACAGATGATATTCAGGAAGAAAGTGTGGGGCTTACAGGAGGAGTTTTAAAACAATTGATTTGCAAGCTACTAAAAAAGAAAGAGATGAATGGGAAATTGGCACAAGTAGAGCAGATCCTTATTGATTTCCTTTGTCACACCCTCCCTTAGGACACTTCAAACAGCTGGTTTGGAAGGTCATATGAGACTCCATTCTCTGAAGGCCTTTCAAAAGCAACCTGGTTTTCCTCCTCACGAGCTTATTGAACACTTCACTTTTAGACCAGAGTATTCTTTTTGTCTTTCAGCCTCCCTATATGAAACCGGCCTGAGGTCTGAGATTTCCCCAGAGAGTCTTTGAGAAGAAACTGTTGCAGCAGGAGCCTAGTGTCCAGTTTCCAGAGTAACACTACACTGCATAGACACTTCATTGTGTGCATTAACATAGAACTTACGTGCTCTGCATTGTCCCCTGGAGGCACCTGCCTCTTCCCACTGACTGCAGGGGAGCGCACGATCCTAAATGCAAGCAGTCTGATGCTTAAATCAGACAACATGATAGAAGACAGCATAAGCCCCTTCCCTAATGTGTTAGGTTAGACAAACAGAGCCACAATTTCTCACTCCCTTACCAAAAGCACTTGGAGGATAAAGTTGAAGGTGGCTGGCAGGAGGGAAGGGAGGTTGCTTCCCATAACAGACATTTTCTTAGCCTATTTGGAAATCCTGAATTTAATTCTGTTAGGCCAAAATCTGTGGGCCAACCTCAGACTCCTCAGTCCTTCCACTGGAATGAGTAGCAGCTGCGCCAAGACAAGGGCTAGTGGGGAACCAAAATGCTTCGCATTTCACCTGAACCAAACTCTTTGAAAGTAATAGATTTTTGCTAGCTAAAGTATGGAAGATAAGAACTTAATATGCTGTTGTTAAGAACATTACATTATTAAATGCTAACAGTGGCTGGTAAGCACAGTGTTGAACTGTAACATCCTAGTTAAATGTTTTTCATGTGTAAATTGCCAGTGATGGAATACATCCCCTCCAGCAATCATTTCTGTCTCTGTAGGGGTGCCTGCTAAGCTCATGGCCCACATTAAAATTCATTAGAAAATAATTCAAGAAATCACAAATGTGGCAATTTTACAGCATTTTTTCACGAGTCAAATTATCTAAGAATAAAAGACTTATACCATCCCCAGCAGCTAGCAGTTACAAATGAGAAACTGAGTCACAGACAAACTCAGTGGTGAAGCTAGGAACAAACCTCATGTGCTTGACTCGTCACCTTAATTGTAGGCTATTTTTCTAGTCATGCTCCAGTGTGCCAGAACAATGATGTATACAGTAAACTAAGGTCCAGAAGCCATAACCTCCTGGCTCCTCCAGGATGTGTTCATTTGCTCAGAAAATGCTATACTTGGGAAGAGATGGCACAACGGTTCAGACATCACTGAGTACTGCAGACTGACATTGTGTCTCAACAGTGTTTAACCATGCATCTAACGTCCAGTGGCCCTAATCACAGTTTCATTCCTTTGACATTGGATTTGCAGCACTTACTTGTCGCTCCAGGCGCCGTTCCACTCTCTTTTTCCCCAGGGATTCCTCAGCCTGATCATGAACAGCTTTTCTGCCTTAAAAGAGAATATAAGCCTTTCTCCAAGGCGCAGCTTCCGAATTGCAGTCACTGAGTAGGCATGGCCGATGACAAGACCCATCTCTGTCTCCACTTCATTAGCACTGCCAGAGGAAGCCTTTAGCACCAAGAATGACAATTAAAAAAAAGAACTCACATCATTGAGGGACCTGACAGCTACGCGTTCAAGGGGCAGGATGGGGAAGCCTTGTTTTCTTTCAGAGAGCTATACGTTCCCTTCCCAAGTGATTTGACTATGCAGGAAAACAGCAGCACTGGGGCTCAAAACTAGTGGCTCACTAGTCTGGTCTTTTGCATGATACTGCCAGACAAGTCCTAGCAGACAGAAGCCCAGAGCACAGGAGAATACTGCCTGCTACAGCCATTCTGTCTCCTCCTGGCCTCAGAGAGTTAAATACTGGGCTGATGGACAACCTTTATCAGCCCTTCCAAAATCTTGTCGTCCTTACAAAATGGCTCTGCTGGACATTGATGACTGTGCTCAGACATAGCACTGTCTGGTGGTGTCCTCAACTGGACACTTTGTAGGGCCTAAGGATTTAGCCAATGAGTCCAATGCCTGTTTCGGTGTTGGGGTAAATTTGATACCCAGGAAGAACTACTGGCAGTGGGTAAAAATAGAGGGCACAGGCAAGAAAACTTTCTAGCCATTTGTCAAACCTGTCCTGTACCTCACTTGTGACCTGGCAGGCCTCTTTTATGTGGCAACTGGCAGATCTGCAGGCTTTCTTAGGAACTGGGTTTGCTCTTCATAGGCTTCACATAAGAAGCCTAGTTTCCAGCAGTGATCAGGCAGTAAACTGTCCTGCTGGATGACCTAGGCCTGATCAGATGCTGATCTAAGAATACAAAAAATTGTCAAGCTCTGAAAAAGACCACAATTTCATTTAACGCATCCAGATCAAAATCCTCTAAGTACATCTAAAACCAGAAAAGCAGTATCATATAAAGATGCTGGAGTTGCTTTGAATGACTGGCCCTTTACAAAGCCAGTACAGTGTTGCTTCTGAGCAACATATACCAGGCAGGACAGTGGAAAAAGTAAAGCTGTGCCAGTGCTACAACCCTCCTTCTGAGCCAGAAACAATCCAGATGGTTGTGCCTCTGGATTCATCACAACCTCGCTGGAGCCAGCATGGGCATCTTTGCACTGAGCCATATCCAGAGTCTCTCTCACCTATATTGGGCTATAACCCATTGAGCCTTAAGACACTCACTGCCTTGGACAGCAAGGAAGGAAGATTTAACTCAGTGCAGATCCTTGCCTGTAAACTTGTAATAACCTAATTAAGAGCTCAATGATCAAGCAAGCCTTTGCTCTGGTGGAGAGAGATGGACTTATTAGGGTTATGAAATGCACACAGTACTTTCTCAGATATTTTTACCCATTTCAAAATTTCCCTGGTCTAAACAGACAGGGTCCTTCTCCTAAGGCAAATGTTGCACTGATACAACAGTGTTCAGTCCCTAAAGATAAAAAATTGCGGGGGGTGGGGGGGGTGGAGGAAAAGAGAAATTTATATTGAATTGGAACTGACAGATGGTCTGGCAACTGTGAGACTCTCGCCAAGACCTTTTTGCCTTTCACCGACAACAGCTCCTAAAGAATCAGCTCATGTGTTACACCAAGACTGGCTGACATTTCCAACTGGTTTGGGCTTTCTCCAATGTAACACTTTCACTTGCATTTTTCACAACTAAAAGCAAACAAGAGTCCTTGACAGCATGGGAGTCTGTAACCTCTCCTGCTGCCTTTATTATCCCCCAGGCTTTTCTTACTGCTGGGCTGCCTTTCCCACCTCATTCTGAAGGCATTTATTTATTTATTTAAATGAGATACTTAAACATCTACTGTCTGTTCGAATTTGTAAATGGTGAAGCTCCGGGCTATTTTGTAATCCAAGGAAAATGATGACATGTTTGTAAGTCAGCAATGAAGCCACTTGAGTATTAAATATTCTATACCTAACAAGCTTCACTGTGTGTATAATACATCTATCAAAAAGTGATAAATGCAGACAAGTCAAGCTAAACCAATAGGAACAGCCCCTGTGTAATCAATGTTTAGCAGCATCTGCATTTGACAGACAGAAATATAATGCCAGGAAGAAGTGAAGGCATTACAACTCTCTAATTAATTGCTTTTTTAAATACAACTCCCTGTACTTAGCCTATCTCCTTACCAGATCCACATTAAGAAACCGAACTGCCTTAGCATTTGGGAGCAACCTATCATCCCAGAAACAATGTTTACAACAACAATTCACACCAGGAAGTCTGGTCTGCCAGCCTGGTCTGAGCAAATCAGATGGAATTCTTTCTAAATAAAAATTCAGATATTGTGAAAAAGGTAAACACCAAAGACCTAGAAGAATTTGTTTCTGAGCTGTTGCCTGATGTTGCTGGGAGGGACAGTTCAGGACTCCTGTTCTATCCCAGCTGAGTTCAAATTCATCTACCAGAGGGTACCACGTGTTCCTCTTTGGTACCATGGCATTGGTGCAGGGTAGTGCATGGCCAGGGCCATCTAAACAGATAATGTTCTCAGGCATCTCCAAACATCGCTGATTTTCTGTTGTTCTAGACAACTGTACAACTACCATGATACTCGCAAGAATTTCTGAAAGAACCAACACTTGGGGGTCCACCAGTTTACACTACAGGTATGAAATAGTTAAGTGCTACAGTAATATGATCTTCATTTCACAGACGGGTAAATTAAAGCAAAGCTTTTAAGTGATTTAACTAAGTCCACATAAGATTAGCCTTAGTTAAGGTCTTAAGTTGGAAACAGAGGGCATAGGAGTAAGATGCTGAAGTGCGCCTAGGTGCCATCCCTACAACTTCTAGAGAATGATCCCTTTCCTGCAAGCTGCAGTTTAAAAATCATTTAAAAGCAATCTTTTAGGAAATATTCAGGTGCCATGGCAGTTTGTTAGCCCTCCCATGTGTGGTAACAGCCTCAGACAAGGTGAGAATTTCAGTGCTACCCAGTCATGGCCTGACATTGCAGACTTGGATAGAAGGCGAGTTAAGCCTGGTTGTCACTGGTTTCCCTCTTATGGCAAGGGGCTGTGCAAGGCCCTTGTCTGTCTGTGGTTTGTGAAGTATATAGCACCCTTTGGGAGCTGCTACTCATCTGCCTTCTAGCACCTCAAGTGAATGGAGAGAGGTAAAGCTCCCACAGAAGGCAACCCTGTATCACCCTTGGGGAAGCCATCCCCTCTCTACTGACTAAGGGAACTTCAGGGTCATGGCCTCCTAATGTAGGCACCCGAGTTAGCTGCTTCACATTAGCCAGCGTGGGCAAGTTTCCCTGGTTAATTCTAATGGGGAGTCTTATTAACAAACAGTACTACCTGAATAACCAAGTGAGCTCAGCCTTTCAGCTCAGCTCCAGCGTTACACTGACGACTGCATCATCACAACCAAAGTCAAGAAGTCTCAGCAGCTCAGTGCCAGCACAACCGTCTTCTGTAAACAGATTTCCCTAAGAAATAAAGAAATTGAACGCTGCCATCTGGCCTGTAAATTAGGGCATTCTAGGTGGATTAACCTCGGGTCAATACACAACTGTGACCATTCAGAAAGAATGGCATTTCAGATCGACAGTAAAGTGGCAGCACAAATGGCTTTGCGGTTTTGTGATTGTATTTAGTGGCTCATGGAGTTGTACTTGGCTGACAGCACTGCCAACTTGCTAGCTTTTTCCATACGAAGCTTTTCCAAAGCATACGAATGAAGGACATACTCAATATACTCATAATGGTATTTTTTTCAGATTTTTTTCATTGAAATTAACTCTTAAAATCCAGCTCTCTATACATACCGTAATGGAACAGCTGATCAACCCGCCTCTTTTATGCACTTTCAGCAAGTCTTCAAACAGCTTCATCTGCTCAGAAATAATCTCACCATATTTGCCCTGTACCAAATCAATAGATTCTGCCACTGCTCCAGTGAAATCCACAATTGCATCTGCAGCGCTACCTCCATCTAGGGCTTCATAAGATCCAGCCAGCCTGGAGGTAACACAGAACATTCTCAGTTACCAAGTGGCTGTTAGAAGTGCTCTAATTTGGCTTGAATGTAGGTAATACATTTGTGTCTCACCAAGGAAAAAACAAAACAGAACAAAAAAACCAGCAAATTGCAGATAAATATTTGCTGGGTTTGTAGGAAAGGATTGTAATGATCCTCAAGGCTTTGGGCTGCTGAAGTAGAGTGCATTGCACTCTTTTATGATTCACTTCCTCCACGCAGGTTAAAGGAGGAGTTTTCAATCTCTTTTAGGTTCTCTACTAGCAGCAAACCTAAAACCTATGGAAAGTACGATAGAGTTGAAAGACAAAACAAACAGACGGATAGAAGGGACAACACTGAGGACTAAAAGGACAATGAACTAGCTCATACTTTGCATAAGCTTTCTCCAATAATGCGCTCCAGAATTCGTTTTCCACATTGGAATGGCAGTAGATCAACTTCCCATCCATTGTTGGCAGCAGATCATCAACAACCACCTCTGTCCATTCTCCAAAGCACCAGAAACGGAAACGGAAAATCCCAGCATATTTCTCTGGGGTTTTAGGGTCCCATTCTTGTTCGTTAAAGTCTGGAATAACCTGAGAAACCATGGAAGGGAAAGTTCATCAAATGCACTATGTTACAATTTATTCAGAGGGCAGACTGCCCTGGAGCATGCACTATGCTGGTATTCAGCTTCATGAGCAGTTGACCTTAAATAGATGAAGCAGTGAAAAAAGAGGGTGAATTTGGTACAAAGTCAAATATAGTCCCACTTCAAAGAATCTTTTAGGAAAGTAAAATTCAAATTGATCTGCAGAGAAAGACAAACAGAACCTATTACACTCTCTGGCTTTGTTATATCTCTTCTTTGGTGCTCAATGGGACTGTGGAGTGGGGAGGTCTCATAACATGAAAAATGAACTTCTAAAGAAAGAGAAGATTTCAATCCACCCAAAATTCACCACTCATCAGAGGCACATTAGTCCTAGAGGGAAAAACATTGGCTGATAGGCAGGGAAACAACCAAGGTTTATTAGCTTTATTTCATGCACCAAGCACATTGATCACCTACCTGCTGCCACAGGGTCTTCCTCAGAGCCAAGCAGGAGCATGCAGCTACAAACCAGCAGTTCCCCAGGGTGCCTTGGTGTAAGTCATGGGAGCTGATTCCATTCACAAACAGGCGGGGGTCTTCACAGAGGTCCTAACAAAGCAAACCAGAGATTACTGGAGGTTCCACTCCAGAAATGATCACAGCATCCTTCCAGCTATTCCTCTCCATGCTTGTTCTGCATCACATTCCCACTGAAGCATGGAGTTTCTGTACCAGGAAGTTCAAAAGCCCTCTGGCACCAAGTATATTTGAAAGTCAGGGTATACAGGATTATTTAAGTTCTTACAAGTAGATTGTATTGCCTTATCTAAACACCAGGATTTGCCCATTTTTTTGCCGGAGTTCCTAGTTCTGTCCTCAGCGGAAGGTGATCTTTGAGGACTGGAATGAATTCAACATTTGGAAGACTTATTTGGCATTGAGACAGTTAACGAACTGAAAGTAAGTGAAAGGAGAAGGAGGAAGCATTACACCGAAAGGCTTTGACCAAAAAAACCCTCATCAAGAAAAGCAGCAGGAAATGATGCTACTAACACCAGAACTCTAAGCTCCTCTTCCTTCATTGCCACTCCCTTGGCTGACATACTGGAAACCCTCCTCCACCAACAGCATGAGTAACTGCAATGACCGCTGCCACTCAGCACCAAAGACGACAGAGAATACACGTCTGTGAAATACGCCTCTCATTCACTGGGTCTCATCTTTCTCATTTATCTGGCTTTTACTAGAATCACTCGTTCCTTCTCTCCCATGGCTTTCCTGGCTCCATCTCTATTTACGTGTAGATTCTCACCAAAGCATAGTTGGCTCTTCCTGCGATGTCTCCCTGCTCCTCCCTAGCTTGCCCTTTGCTGTGTCTTTATAGCCTGCAGATCAAGGCACTAAAAGGAGCACCTCTAAGTATCATTGAACATGGGAAAGCTGCAGGGGTACATTTTGCAGCAGTATTGTGTTTGTTACCAAGAAATCCTTGGTAGACAGTGTTCTGCTGAACAGTGGCCTCACAGTCCCAGAGAGAACCTCCCAAGCAACACTTCATAAAACAGGTAATCTGACTGTCCCATAATTGATATGGAACCTACTGGTTTCAACCCAGTGATTGCTCATGACAGTCTTGTGTGAATCATTGCTTTTCCTGACTGGTTAAGAGGATGGAAGAGCAGACAGTGGTAAGAAATTCTGCTCTTTCACAGCATAAGAAAAACCCTAAATTTCAACACTGTGGGAAGGAAATGATCTTATATCCAGGCATCAGAAATGCAGAATAAATAACTCCCTCTCACCTCAAAATGGCAAGGGACTCCAAATTTATTGCAGTCTTTCCAGTTTGTTATCAGCAGCAGAATAAGGAGCTGTGCTCCTTACCTCATGGATTCTCACTACCCTTTGATAATTATAGATGATAATCCCAAAATACCAAGATTGCAATCCAAACCTGGCTACACACCACAGGCATGTCAAAACCTCTCAGTCTTCCCTTTGATGGGACTGTGGCAAATCAGTGCCAGCTGAACTTATTTTCAGAGAAAAGAACCACCTCAGTGCTGAGCTGAAAGTCCGTTTTCCCGGGCTGACTTAGCAGCCTGAAGTCAGCTCACGGTATGTAATGCATGGAGCTGCTGCTGTTTTCTTTAACAAAATGATATTTTTGGCATAAGACTTTTCTCATTAAATAACAATTGGTAGAAATTTTAAATGCCTCTTGGGAAACAAGTAACTGATCATTATATGACGCTGTTCTTCTGTCAGTATTTCTTACATGTGTCTTCACTTAGAGAAATTTCAAAGCTTATTAACAGACCTTAATAAAATTCTGAATAACAAAATGGTGCCTATGAGGAAAGCTGACCATGTGCAAGATACTCATCTGCATCATGGACAGATTCATTTAATCTGCCTGGATGCTCTGATATGGAATGGTAGCAGGAACTTTGGGCTAGCACTTCAGCTGAGGTAAATCAACCCAGTTGCCTGTTGCAGGGGTTGACATCAGTTGACTACTTGGCCTTCACAGCAGTAGCACACATTCCAAACCCAGCTTGGGTAGACTCAGGTTTCGTATCCCATTTCCAAGCATCTCTGGCAGTAATAATTTCTAGCTTATTTTTCCTTTCAAAACATAATAAGCATAATAAACAAGGGATAAATTGAGCCTTCAGGGTTAAAATTGTCCAAACTTTTCTGTCACTAAAGGAAGCCAAAACTTTCATTGGTTTTGAAAGAAATTAAGCACTACCGTGTATTACAAATATCTTCTCTTATTTGGTTTGCTTTGCTAAAAGTAACCACGTTAAACTGTCATTTTTTAATTGAAGTGTGTCTCGCATCTCACACAGTCCTCAGAGAAAAAACAGAGTGCAGCATGTGTCAACTGCCAAACATATGGATGAGATTAGCATTTGCTGACCACTGGGGTCCAAAGCAAACATGGAACAGCAGAACTTAGAAACAGCACCTCCCTCTTTCCACCATAGTCACTAAATTCTTCAGGATCCTGCTTGATAAACCCTTTCTTATTAAACTGCCTAGAAGACCTGGACTTCTGAGACTAAAGACCAGTGCAAGCAAATGACATTAGCTCTGTTTCTCTTGTCATTAATTACAGGCATTATAACAGCTTCTGTGATGACTGTCACTGTGTGGCTCAGATGAGAAGCACAATAATACTCTGGTGCAAGCTATAGCTAATTTCAGCTGTTTGTTCTTTTCTGGACTTTTTGCTTTTCACCACTTATACAGCATAGCAAATTCTAAGGAATATTTTTGAGATGGAATTAGCTATGTAAGCCACAATTCCCCCAACACAGTTAGAAATGTGCTCTTTAAATATATTATTCTGCAGTCCTTGTGAGGATCTTTAAGCATTTTTGCTTGCCCCAAACATGTAAAAAAATTAAAATTAAAAAAAAAAAAAACAAAACAACAAAACCCCCCCCACTTTTCCAATAATGCAGTGATAACTTAGGATAGTTGAGGACCAAGCCAACTATCATCACAGGAATTACAAGGAAGAGAGACTGACGTGAGATATGGCCCAGGCATTTCAGGAGACCTGATGCCTTCTCTCCCTTGCAACCTAAGCACCTAAGCACTCAGGTTCTGAGTTCTACTAGAAGTACCTCCTTTACAAACACAGTGGTTTAACCCTAATCCCTTTTCTCAGGGGTAGCCTGCATCATCTGTGCTGTAAAAAAGAGAAATATCTTCACACTTGCAAGAAAAAGTTTAAAGGAGGCTACTGGGTCTTATTATACATCATTAACGTATAGAAGCCACACTATTGCCGATACAACACCGCTAATAAAAGCAGTTGTTGTATTATTTATGCCCACAGGGAGCATTCCACCATCCAAGATGCAGAGCTCTCCCCAGTTCTCACCCTACGCATGTGCATAATAAAATAAACACCATCTGCAGAACTATAATTAGGCTGTACAGAGTCTGAAAGTGAGGTAAGATGTCACAGGGGCTCATGGTTCTGCCGAAAACCCTGATGCTCTTATTTTCATACCAGACTTTCATTTGCATGACAGAAGTCTATTTGTGTCACCTCCTATCCTTGCTGCACTGCGTAGGCTCGAAATATCTGACCTTTAGTGTTACTCAACCACTGATGCTGTGAGAAATAAAGTGGCTCACAAACCCCTTTTTCTGATTTTAATTGGTTCATCTCTTTGTAACAGAGCAAGTAAATGAACTGGTTAACGAGCAGACTGGGAGAACACTGAGCATTCTGCAGATGAGAAACTCAGTTAGCGTGGGATCACAGGAAATAACAGCGGGAGAGACTCTGACAGGTTAGTCAGTCCCAACACTGGCCTAGTGTCCAAATTGGCTATCCCTAACCTAGTTGTGACTGAAGCTTCTCTAACCTGCATTTAACACAGCCCATGAGGGAAAGTCCACATGCTTCTTCCACTGGTCAGCAAAGAATTGCATTGCTGAGCTGCTCTACAAGCCCAAGACTTCTGTGAATGGGGAGAACAGTCAGTTACCTTTCCTTTCTACAGCAACCCCTCATATAATCTACAAAGCTCTAACAAATCTCTCTTCTATAGTCTTAATAACTGGTTCTTCATGTTTTGTATCACTGGTGAAGTGTGGTGCCCAAACCCGGACGCTATGCTCCAAATGAGGCTTCAGCAGTGCTGAGCAGATGTCGATGCTCTTGCTTACTGAAGCTGGGGTGCCATTTTTCTGTCTTTTTCACTTGAACTTCACATATTTAACTTGTGTTCAGACTGTGATCCACCCTCTGATCCTATTCTATGGACTTGCTGCCTAGTCATTCTTTCTCCCTATCTGAGCCATTGTCGTGGTTTAACCCCAGCCGGCAGCTAAGCACCACGCAGCCGCTCGCTCACTGCTCCCCCACCCCTGGGATGGGGGAGAGAATCAGGAAAAAAACCTTGTGAGTTGAGATAAAGACAGTTTAATAGGACAGAAAGGAATGAAAAACAATGATAATGATAATAATAATATGACAATAGTAATACTAAAAGAATTAAACTATACAAAGCAAGTGGTGCACAATGCAATTGCTCACCACTCGTTGACCGATGCCCAGTTAGTTCCCGAGCCGCGATCCCCCCTCCCAGCCAGCTCCCCCAGCTTATATACTGGGCATGATGTCATATGGTATGGAATACCACTTACTCCAAAAGAGCTATTGCTCTTTGGCCAGTTTGGGTCAGCTGTCCTGGCTGTGTCCCCTCCCAGCTTCTTGTGCCCCTCCAGCCTTCTTGCTGGCTGGGCATGAGAAGCTGAAAAATCCTTGACTTAGTATAAACACTAGTTAGCAACAACTAAAAACATCAGTGTGTTATCAACATTATTTTCCTACTAAATCCAAAACACAGCACTATACCAGCTACTAGGAAGAAAATTAACCCTATCCCAGCCGAAACCAGGACAGCCATGAAGTCACTTAATACCAAAGCACTGTACTTGGTTGCATCGATGAAGCGATGCTGAATTCCACCCTATTTATTCCATACTATTTTCCCCGAGACATCAAGATAAGTTTGAATTCTCAACCCTGTCAACTGGCTTGCAATCCTATCCCAGTCTGTGTCCCACACCATTTCTGTACAAGCCTTTCTAGCCCCTCATCCAAGTAGTAATGAAAACACTGAAGAGTATCAGACAAGGGAGATTTCTGTAGGACTCCATCGATACAATGCCAGCTTGAGAGTGCTCCAAGTCATTTATTTCATCAGCTATGCATCCCCATTACAGAAGTTTGAATTAATCCAAATTTTTGTACTTTGGAGAGACATATCAGATATCGCCAAAGTCTTATGAAAGTCAAACTATATCAGATCTACTGCTTGTCTCTTAGTCACAAGATCTGTCCCACTGTATGCTGGCAGGAAATCAAGCTGGTACATATTAGTGTATCTGACACAATACATTTTTATAATACAATCTATACCACCAGACTAACAGTCAACTGCTTAGGTCTGGTAAATTGCAGTCAGGAATTTCACTGAGATACAAAAATGTTTGGACTGTAGTACAAATATGAAAGATGGCAACTTAATTTTTCTTTGCTACAATGTATCTTCCTTAGGAAATTTCTAAACAATGTGAACCATGGGAGACAACAGACACCCATTTCACTGGAGCTATGAAATGGTTTGTATGTAGAGAAAGGAAAAAAAAAAAAAAAGGTTGGGTTTTATTTTATTTGAGACCAGAAGCACCACAGAAAAGTACAGGAGATAACTGATTAACTATACGCATTAACTTCAGGTTGCTGTGGCTACTTTGAATCTTAATTTAGCTAAAGGAAAAAGTTCCTCTTAGCTCTGAAGATGTGTCTCTTGCATAAGTATTACCAATATCCACGAACTAAAAAATATGCAATATTGGTTATAAATAGGAAGAAAGACATTCAAAGGGTTAATTAATTTGCTATGTGTCTTCACAGACATTAACTGAAGCTGCGCTGTAAAACATTATGAGACATCTCTGATGTCTGAGGGAAAGACTATTTTTTAATGGATTAGGGTCTGTCAGCTGGCTCAGACAGAACAGAGATTCAGGGAAAAGGAAGAAGAAAAAAAGCAAAAATGATGTTTGCAACTAAGATTTTCAAAGGATTCGGTAGCATTTAGAGCTTACTTTCTCCAGCACCCTTTAAAGAACCTAGCCCTAACATAAAAAATAATCTACATTTGCTTGCACACAAGACGTACAGAGACAGGCACTTTCCTTAATTCTATCAGACTAATCTACTTAAGCCCAGTACACCATCCCCTTAAATTTTTCTAAAGCAGTTTGAATTATGTCAGAGCTGAGAATTCTTTCCATTTTCTTCTCTTCGCCCATCCTCATATCATACTGAGTCAACTCCTGTAGAGAATGAGGTCAGTGCAGGGAAGCAAGGGGAAAGGCAATTCTTTCTGAATATGGATGCAAAAATTCAGCTTTGGCTACAGCTAACTATGAACCAACCTCATCTAAAGGAAGGTAGCAAAGACAGCACTTATTTTGAGGTTGTGTAGCTTGAAGAGGTAGAAGAGATTGTCTATCCTATAATAAATCCTAGCTGTGCTGGCATGTTTATAGAAACCCTCTCCAGATCAGGCTGTTTGCCAAGGCAATAGCAGTTAGCCCTAAAAAGAAAAATAACTGAGTCCAACTGTGCTAGATACTTCAATGCATGCAAAAAGCCTTTTGCAACCTTGTTATGCCTGAAAAAACTCTGCCTATGGAGTGAAAAAAAGAGAAGTCTTAAGTTACAATCATGCCCTGTGGTATAGCTCTAACCCCTCAGAGGACAGTTCTCAGAGAAACCTCCATCAAAAGAAAACCGGGGTCAGATATGACCCTGACTGAAACAGCCCTTGCTGAGGTCAGGACGTGACTTTATCATCAGTGCTGTTACGCCACGTAAATCAACAACAGGAAGATTTAGCCCTCAGGTTTCTGTCTGTACACCCTGAGCTCAGGATGTGTAATTCCTCTGTAAACTTCATGCCCATTGTCCAGCAACATCAGTTTCTGAGAGCAAGGTAATGCCCAATACTGCTTAAAAAAGAAACCCGACTGTACATACGCAAAGGGAAGAGTATGCCAGTTTGCTCCAGCCTTGTGTAAAAGAAAACTCCGTTATTTGGGGATTGAGAAATGCTTCTTCCCCCTCCTCCCTCTCCAATAAATCCTGTTACAAAACCAAAAGCATCACAGACATTTTTATAGTGTTCTTTTTTTCCATTTTCAGTTTGGGGCTAGTGGTGACTAATACTCAGTGAAGGCCATGGGTTTCAGCCTAGCACTGCCTACGGGACACGCGTATTTGGGGAGGATCTCAATCAATGTTCTGGAAGAAAAAAACCCAAACATTGGGCAACATGGTGTGTATCTTGGCTGCCTCGAGATTTCACCTGACCCTTGGAGCACTAGAGCTGCTCTCATCCAGAATGCTGACAGTTGCTGGAAAGGGTACAAATGATGTGCCGTAGGGCTGACCTTTTCCTGAACCTCAGTAATAAAGTGTTTACTGAAGCTTTTAGAGTCCTCTGCCACTTCATCCCAGAAATCACTCAAGACTATGATGAAAGACTTTCTGTTCTCTCAGGACCCTCTTAGAAGTATATCATACCATCTCTTGCAGCACTATCTTAGTTTGTGATGCTTTAGATCAACGTTCTACAGAATTGCAGCAAATTCATACTACTTTGTTTTTAGAGAAAAGCTGCCTTGTTGGAGGATAACATTTTTTCTCACTGAACTTACCAGACAACAGCCTTTGTCTCCTGCCTTCTTCCCCTAGTACCTATTCCCTTCTTTAAATTCAGTACTACAATTTGTGTTACTTTTCCTCATGAGCAGCAATCAGAGATGCCATTCTTAGGACTGGATTCACCTCAGGAAACAGTCATGTTCTCTCAGCTAGGTGTCTAAACTCCCCTGTAACCAGAACACAAGTTCTTTCAAGGGGCAATTTACAGTCATTACCTTGCCACCTCTCTCATTGTGTGATAACACTGGAGAGAGGCCTCTCTCTGTTGATCATATAAATCAAGGTAATAGTTCAGAATGGGCCCATACCTTTCAAACAGTTGCTCCACAAAATGTTATCCTTTGTGTCTTTGATGAGGATCTCATCAAATAAACCCAGTAATACACATCATAAAAGCAGGCCCAGCTAGTTACAGGAAATGCATTCAAATTAGCACAGGTTAAAACTTAGAATATAACTATTTTAGAGGTTATTTTATCTAAAATAAATTTTAAAAAAAAAGTATTAACTGGTGGTCTGAAGTTAAAATCTCCCAAAGATTATTGTTGGTTTAGTAAACACAGATGCTGAGCAGCCTGAGACCACTTTTGGTTGGTTAATGCTACTACCTTTTCTGGAATACCTTGTTTCCTCCACATCTCACTCATTAGCAATTCCAACCTCTATGGAACTTCCTTCTCTGCTATTCCAAAGCTACTACAAGTTTTACATAATTTGGGGAGAATAATTTAATCAAAGCATCATTTTAATTGGCTAAAAATTTATATATTTCAATTTCTTTAAAAAAGTAATTGTTTTGCATCAGAAAAGACACAATTTTTAGGCCACTAACCCAAAGTTTTCTTGTAAAATGCTTTTATAGGAATTTACCATGATTTTGAGATGGTGATGCTCCATGAAAAACAGGTAGATATAGTACATATATTACTTGAGGCTGGACAATATTCAACACTTACTACTGTGAGTGTAGACATCAAAAGAGCTTTTGTTGGATGAGCTGCCCACCAGCAGGAATAAGGACATTACAAATCTGTTCCTTAGTATTTAATAAAAATAAATCATAAATGAGTTCAAAATCATTATTAGAGATTAGAATGTGTATGACAGCAAGGGGATACACAGCATATGCGGAAGGGCCCCAGACAAGTCAGACTCATCACACATGAGCTATGCAGTCAGTCTGAATGTGTGCGATGATAACTGTTTATTTGGGAGTGCTACTTAGCAAGTTGTAAGTGCTCCAAATGGGCTGCCAGCAGTCCAGGGATCTCAGACCAATTGATCTTTTTCTTCAGTGGAAAGGAAAGAAATTGAAGGCATTTTCAAGAAAAACTGAATGTACGGTTCTTTTGAGAAACGAGCGGTATAAGCCAGCCTAACTCTATTTCTGCAAAGAGCAACCTACCAAAGCAGTGGAAATGCCTCTGCATTAAATGCAGGTAACAGAGGGATGGCCAAGTTCGAAGACAGTCAGTTTAGAGTGACTCCCCAACATCACTTCCAGGCACACGCTAATGTGGCTGAGGTCAGTCACGGGCCATAAGTCCACTCACGGTTCATCAGACTAAAAGGCCACCCATCGCTGAGCTATGTTTTTTTACTGCTTCCTCAAAACATGTTTTTCAATCAAGTTCTTGAACTAGTTTCCTAAGATGGGAAATAAAAACAATAAGAAAAGGAGGTTGGAAAACATCACACACAATTTTTCACAACGCTGAAATATTCAGCACTGGACCAGTGCGGAATAAACAATTCCCAGGTCTGTATGCCTGACTGTTCATCTCTGGCTGGGGAGGCAGCTATTTTCTTTGCCTGATAATAAGCATCATTTTGGCTCAGTGGCCATGACCTTTCTAGGCTTGTCCAGTCTGACTTTATGCTGTGTCTCAAGGGGCTGGTAACTGATGCAGACTGAATTCTTTGTCGCTGCCTTTTATGAGCAAGGGAATATACTGTTTACAAAAGAGCATTAGGTAGATTTCAGCAGTCACCCCTTTTTTTTTTTTTTTTTGTTATTACATCAGGCATTGTGTGGCAAAAACAAAGTCAGGTCATCTAAGAAACATTGTCTGGAGTGAAAATTCAGATTAAGCTGGAGGTGATTTTTTTTTTTTACTTGAAGGGAGATATTTCTTCCTTGTCCAATGGCAACACACACACTTTAAAGGTTAAAAATCATAAGTCTAAACCACAACATTAAAGAGCATAAACCTCTTTAGCAACAAGTTCCTCCCTTCCCCATCCCTTTTCCAGCAGGGTTTGGTTTCAGCCCAGATTCCAGTATCTACTAATTGTGGCATTTATCTCGGACACTTTCTTGAAGATAAAAAAACCTTTATCCTCTCCTCCCAGTCTCCTCATCTTTTTCAGACAGCACCTTGAGATGTTCTCCCCCATTTATTTGCTTAAGGCAAAAAAATTTTAATGCCTGGGATAACAGTGCACGGAGTAGCCGTTGTAACCTCCCAGATACACTTTTGGAACTGTGATATACGTCACACCATTCTGGACTAGGTGTTTGCTTCATAACATAAAAAGAGGAACTGTAAACTTATATATAAAATCCTGATCGTAAGACACAAGCTTCTTAAACTATTAGATGACTTGAAATATATCAGATTTTGGATTTTGAAAAATTTTTTTTTTAATAGAAATTTTGCACTAGCCAGCACAACCCAACTTTTCTGAGCCTACCTAAGTCAGAGTCAATGGAGTCTCTCAGTTCCAACAGGACATGGATCAGATTCTTAAATTCTTGTCTGGACATCCTATCTGGCAAAGATCAGCCTAAGATCATGTAAAACAGAGAGTATTTGTCTTTTAGTAACAGAGATATGCCCAATACCTTGCAGAGAACCATAGCGCTTTCACGCCATTAGAACTTTATCAGATCACTCATCTACAAGCTCTAGAAAAAAGCCTTCCCACCAGGCTATTCCTTGAGCCTTCTGGTATAGCTCACTCCTTCCATTCATTGCCCAGACCGGGTGTGAGCTGCAGCCAGGAGAGTGACACCAGCGTCTAGTGCTGTCCAGGTGCTAGCAAAGGTCAGGGCAGCGAAGCGTTATGAAGTGAGGATAAACACCAGCACCCATCAGCGTGGTCAGAAAGGTCACCAATGTTGCCAATTGCAGCCAAAGGAAATAATACAGAAAATGTTGCTAAGGAACAAAACAAATAGACCAGTAGAGAGAGAGAACCCAAAATATGTGATGCCTGTTTGACAGTCTGAACAACCAACCACCTTCCCATTTTAAGGAATCTCCCTGGTTGCCTAAGAGTGCAAATTCTGAGCTATAAAAAATGTTGCATCAAAAATGACACAGCAGCATTCGTTTTAATTCTGAATACTAAAAGCACTTTTATGACTCAGCCAAATCAGTGGATCATCTCTCATAAATTCACTGAAACTACCAGAAAGAATTTTATTTACGCATCTTGAAAATAATTTCTATTATAGCTAGAGTAGCTTCTATTTCTAAAACATCTTTTAAAACCTTATCTTGGAAAGATGTTCATTTAGCAAAAAAGTTATCAGCACATAAGTTTCTTCAGTTTTGAGTGATGAAACTGAAAAACTCGCAACAGTGATTTCCAAAGTAAGATACTTAAGCAAAGTCACAGTTGTCATACCTGCCAGGCAATCAAGCACATGCATTTCCCTCCATGTAGGTTAGCTCTTAGTTCGCCTAAGATAGACAGCTGATAAAGGACTGCAATGAATAAAACATTTTTGGATAAGCCCCTTTCCTTCTAATCATGTCAAAACTTCAGGAAGTTTTTGAAATTTAAGGAACTGTTTTAGCTGTTAAAGGGTAAACTTTTTAAGGGTAATTGTGTGACTAATATGCCATCTCTGCAGCTGATGATGCCAAAAGATGGCCAGTATTGCCACTATATCCATGAATTCACTTTAATTCACACTTTAACCAGCCACCCTCCTTTCTAGTTCTGCCTCTTTCATTATGTTCTCACATTTGCTTTTCTTCCCCACATTCTGTTACCAACTCAACACATTTCAGAAGGAATCAGTAAGAAAACTACTTCCATATCTCACAGATCTGTTTAGGAAGCTTGCTTTCTGGTATCTCCTCCCCTTGTGGGCACTCTGATATCTAATAAAGGATAAGCCTTTTCCCAGGCTATCCTGCTCCCACTCAACTGCCTGTTTTCATGGCACATGTAGTTTCACCAAGACATCTACCCATTTACCAAACTGGGTTGAAACTGGTCAATAGTAAAGCATTGTTGGGGGAAGAGGAGAACAGACAGACACAGACTGGGAGACAATGTAACTACAATTGTGCTTCCTCTGAGGGGGAAAAAGGCCAAAAGGAACAAAGAGCCTGATGGCAAGTTGCTAACTGCTCCATGTTCTCCATCGACACTAGTCAGTCTTGCAGATCACAGAGCATCCCCTAAATATGACCAAAATTACTTGGCTACTTAATGTCAAGGCTGAAGATAGCCTTTCCTCCTGCCTCGTTCAGTCTGGGAGGTACCTCTACTTTGATGTCAAATGCAAGCGACTCCAACCTCACAATCACTGTCAAGGTTTTCCCTATCACGATCCAGGATTTTCTTCTATTTCAACCCAAAACAAAGACTAGAGCAGATTCAGTCAGACAGATACATTGACAAAAGTCTTTGGCTCCTTGGGAGGAGTCAGTCTGCCAGGGTATAGTCAGAATGTTTACTTGGTCATGATTTTATCCCAGTTGAAGCACAGTCAGTTTCATCTCTGTGTTTAAATTGTTTAGACTCTTAAGAGACCTCTTGCTTGGAAAGACGTAATGAGAAACTTTTTTTCTTATTTATATCATGCTGTTTCTTTACATAGCACTCTCACTGCACTTATCGAGCTTATTTTTGGTTTTCCCAATGTGATATATATATATATATTTTGATTTGAATTCACTACTTCATTTCAGACAAATTCCTTTGTTAAACACTATCATTACCTCTGCCTGATGCCAGCCTAAGACAAAGATGTTATTCAACTGTCAGAAAACAGAGAAAGCCAATAGAGCAAACAGAAGACCCAGAAGCATTTTATCACAAAATTCACTGCTAACAGACCTGCATCTTCATCAGTTCAAATAAAGTTAGTACAAAGATCAGGGTGTGTATCAGAATGGATGGTAGTTCATTAAGGATCACATGGGATTCCTTATCTTCAAGAAGAGGATCATATACATATATAAGAAAAAATTGGCTCTGTAGAACTGTCTAGTTAGAAAATCACCAAGTTAGCAGGAATTGAACAAAGGTCAGTGATGGCCAACAGATGAGTCAGTGCCGTCACCGAGAAATTACCCTCCTGATTTACCAGTTTAGAAATCCTGGCAATCCCAACAAGCTCCCACTTATCTTTCACAATGACTACTACCAGCCATAGGAATATTCACAGTGGTCAGCCTCACAACACTTTTCCAGAGAGCACAAGCTGTTTGATGTGCAGTTATGGATTTGAAGTTACATTCTAGGTAAAACAGAAGGGATCCAGACCTCCAGTTCCTATTACAATAGATTCAAAGCACCATAAAATTTCCTTTAAAGATGGAGATTCTCTATGAACATTTAGGAATTGCTGTGAGAACTTCAAGCCTCCCATCACCTGAGAAGACAAAAACCTCCCAAGGTCTTCTGTTGTGAGAAACAGTCTGCTTGTCTCCCAGGAAGAGAAGTTTGAGAGGTGTTGATAACTCAAACATGAACTTGACTAGACATCAAATTCCAGCTAGTCTTAGAGCACAGTGCTCCACCTCTAAGTGCTGGAGAACCACTCCAGCTCCAGCACTGCTCCTTTCCTGCCAGGTTTAATTTCTTTGTGATGTACCAGGAAAACCATCTCAGCCAGCTGGAACTCCAAACCCCATCAGGGACACTGAAATCATTCTGGCTCATTTGTGTCTCCAGTAACTTCTCTGCTAGTGCTCAACACACAGACCACTTCCAAGAGAAAATCATGAGTCACCTTTTAACCCCACCCTCACACTATCAATCACATTAATTATTTTATTCAATCAGGGTCTAACAGTCAAAGTAAAGTTAGTGGAAAACCTAAGGAAACATATCTTAACTCTCAAAAGGCAAGGAGAGGGGCCTGTTTCTAATAATGTTGAGGTTTGCCAATGTTGCTTTTCTTGTCTTACAATTTAAGTATTTACAGTGCAGCCATTATGTTCATTAGAGGGGATTTTTATTTTTAATTTTTTGCAGATTTTGGAATGTCTGCAGAAGTAACTTAGCAGGATGTCCCTGTCTCTTCCAAGCACACCGGCCCCCTTAGTGTCTATAGTTTTCATTCTATTCAAATGTAGAGATGCAGGCCAGATTCTCAGCTGTAAATCATCACTTTAGCTAAGCCAAGGGGGTGATGTTGCTTTATACAAGCAGAGGTGCAAGGCCCCTCAATCCACCTCTATCCATAGACAGATACTGCTTCAGTTTTGTTCACAAGAGATTCATCGTGCTTTTAGGAACACAGAAAGCCCATTAAGACCAAGGATGAGAAATGCCATGGTTGGATTACATTTGAAATATTTGGATTAAATTTGAATTATTCCTCTTATAGTCCAGACATTCGCTGTTTTACCAGTTAGATCACATGCTCAAATGTGAAAGCAGCTTTCAGACAACTATCACTTCTGAGAACTTTCATTTGTGGAGAGCGGAGTCAGTGAGTGAAAGAGGAGGGAGGAGAGGCCAGAGGATGAGGTACTGCATTCTCATCTCCATTTAGGGAGGAAAATTAGATGTCCGAGGCTTAAATGCCCCTTATCTGAAGGCAGAAGAAAAGAGACAACAGTGATCATGCACAAAAACAGCAGCAAGATGAACTCTGCACAAAGTCTTTGCAAATGGATCCAATTATCTATAGGGTTATCCTAGTGACCAAGGGAGAGCAAAGCCCTGCATTCATGTTCTTCATCAGTCCCACAAGAGTTTGTACCTGTGGTAAAGCTGAAGCAGCAACAAAACTCTAAACTTGCAGACCAAAGCTCAGCCCACAGCTGGATCATTGCTAAATGAGATTTAATTTTTTGCTCACCATCACAGGACTGAAGTTTTGGTACAGTCTTAGGAAAAAACCCTATTTTGATTATTTATTCACTGTATCAGAGTAGAAAGTGCTGTCTCCAGGCAAAAATCAGACCTCAATGTGCTTTATACAGCATAGACACTCTTTATTAGACAGGCCCAGTCCTGAAGGCCGTTTTAGTTAATGAGGCCAGTTCTGCTCTTTTCCAGGGCCAGTTTTCCACCCAAAATGTTGCAGCCAATGAAATAAGCATCTGCATAAAGCTGTATGTTTCATTATTTCTGGTGAAACAGATAGATATGGGAGTTAGGGAGTGAATTTTTGAGGATTTTGTGAGCCTCTAAAGAGGCTAAAGGTATTCTGCATTTGAGGAGTGAAGATAAGCAGGGCCTGCCTTCCCAACTCAAAGAGCATGTATAGATGTATGTATATACATGTAGTATATAAATACATGCACGTGGATGACTGCACACACATGAGACAGATTGGCCTCAACATGGGAAAAATGAGATCAAAGTAAGAGGACTGTATGGACATTCATTATCCAACCCAACAAGGGTGTCCCAGACCCCATACTAACTGCAGGCTCATTAGACTTTGCACTGAAATCCCCCAAGGCCCAACTCTCCTCTCCTTGATCACAGAACAGTTGAGGTTGGAAGGGACTTCTGGAAGTCACCTTGTCCAACCCCCCTGCTCAGGTAGGGTCACCTAGAGCAGGCTGCCCAGGACAATGCCCAAACGGCTTCTGAATATCTCCAAGAAGAGAGATTCCATTTCCTGATGCACATGAGTAGGTCAAGATAGCTTCTGACACCTGCAACACTGGCCAAAGCTCAGTGCATAAAAACTGGCAGATAACATTTGCTCTTAACAAAGACAGACATTTTATTTCCTGCAAACTTGAAAAGATGCAAATTTAAAAGTTTTAGCCTTTATGATTAAGTTAGAAACAATGCCACATACAGGCAAGACAGCAGTGCTAAAAGGTTCTTTCAGCTGTGAAGCATTTTTAAAAGCTTCTTTTTAGCCAGGAAAACATACGTCTTTATTTAATTTTTAAATAGAATTAATCTTGAAGGAAACATACATTTAACTCACAGCATGAAATTCAAACAAACTATTTTGCAAATCTAAGATATAATGGCTTACAAAACCTCAAATTCCAGGACTTTACTCATCCCAAATACCCTTTTAAATACGGAAATAAAATGAGAAAAGCATAAAGCTCTTAATATACCAGGCATTTTTTGGATGTGGATGCTTTCCACTCTTGGGGAAGAGTGTTGACAGAACAGTACCTTAATTTCCTTTGCAACTGGCATGTTTGTGCTGTAATTTTTCCTTCAGAGAAGCCAGACATTTAATTCTTTAGGAAGACTAAATCAATGAACTAACAATTACTGTACGAAGACTTACGCTAGCTGAGGATGTGATCCTTGGGCTTTTTGTTTTACAGGCTCAAAATAAATTTTACCATGTCATTCTCACCATCACCACACTGCCTCAGGACAAATAGAAGCTGACTCTCTGAGAAACCAATTTTCATCTAATGATGCTTGAACCAACTAAATAAAACCTGACATTTTAAACTTTAAAGAAACATTCAGAACCTTGGAATTGTACTGTTCATGTTCTAGAAGTGACATTGAGGTTGTTTAGTATTTTTTCTTTAGAAGAAACAACTGCAACAACATAAGAAAGCCTCCATCCAGTCTGAAGGAGGGAAATATAAACTGGAAAAACTGCCAAGAGAGAAGATAACAAAATACTGGCATCTGGAGAGCTGTCTGCTTGGCAAGCATGCATGTCATTTACAAATGTTTGCTCATAATTATATCCCTGGAAGACCTGGGTGAATAATACTCTTGAGAAAGATGCCACTTTCAAAACACTGCCTCTCCATCATATTTAAATAAATGCAACACTCATTGAAGGGTGAGTGTATCTAAGGGTACCACCACAAAAGGGGAACCCATGCCTCACACTGCCCTGGTACCTGTGAGACAAAGGGGAGGAAGGATGCAGCTGCTTATTAGGACATCCACTGAACTCCCAGCTCTTCGGCAAGGTTTCTGGAGGAGGGAGGGCAGGGATGCTGGCAAGGTGCCACTGTGCTTTTTGCTTCCTGTCATGACACAGCTGAGAAGGGCCCAACTAAGAACAAAGAATTTTCTGAAGTGACACCAGAAACTGGATCGAGCCATCAAGTTCATGTCATACAGGGTCCACTCAGTCACCAGACTGTAATGGAGAGGTTAGACATGGGGTATTTGCTGACGGCTGAAGGCTTTATAGTTCCTTGCTCATCTCTTCTTCTGGGTAATCTCCATCTTAACAAGATTTTCCAGGCAAAATAAAAATAAAATAATGGAATTAATAAAATAAGGGTCAGAAACAGCTCCATTCTGGGAACATTTTGGCAGTTCCAGAAGAAACATGTCACAACTTCCCCAGATGAAAACAATAAGGACAAAATATTCTGGGAGGAATAGTTTATCCAGTCAGAAACCAAGACGAAAACATGCCAAACAATGTTTTCACGATGCCTCCCATACTCAGCCCACTCATGGAAAGGCAAGGTGATAACCCAGACCATGGCGAAAATCCCAAGGCTTTGAAAGGGGCCAGGGTTTCACTCCAAAAAACATGTTATTAATATTGAGGTGCACCACCTTATAACACTGATGAGAATGATAGTGAATTAAACTAAGTTCATAAATTCCTATTGTTTAGAAAAGGATGCTTTCTAAAGTAACATCCTTCAGAGAATAAAACAGTATCTGTTTCAGTCCCAATAGCACTTCTTAAATTAAACACCCATCTCAAAAAAAGTGAGGACCTCCCCTCCCGAGTTCTGGAGCACTAGGTTCTCCCATATTTTCATTTTTCAAATTGCTTAACACCCAGAAGCACGATCAAGGTTTCTTCAGGGCTAAGCATGCTGCCAGAGTCAGGCATCACCAGTCTGCTGCAGAAAGGTGAGGAGAAACACAAAAATGTAGAACAAAGCAGAGTTCCTGTTCCTATTTCTGATGAACCTTCTCAAAGACAGAAACAGAGCCCATCTGAATGAAATACCATAAAACTTTCGGGGCTTCTTATTTAGGGCATGGCTGAGCCATAGCACATTGAACTCCCCAGTACACCTCAGCCTTGATTTGAACTGCAGATTCTGGTCTAGGAAAATGGGACATGGATGAGAGTCACACAGCTGTACATACCCCTCCAAGACTTGAATCCTGGCCACTGCCAGCAATAACTGCCGGAATGGATTAAGGGAGTTAAGAGATCCCTACTTGTTTGTTTGGCTATGTGAGAGGAGTCCTCAGGGCACCGCACACAGCTCTGCTCACTTCCTTGCTACAGGAACAAAACAATTGGGAAAGAAAGCGCTTAACAACACATCTGTGACAGCCCTTTGCATTTGATGATTGCTCTGTGCAATAACTTCTCCATGCTTCTTGGATCCACCTTCTAGAAAAGCAGATGGCTGTACTGTCCATCTGGAATATTACTATTTTCCCATCACTACTCTTAGCACATGCAAATACTGACTCACTTCAATGAGAAAAAAATTTTTTAAATCCCCCTTACAAAGCTAACACCACTGAAATTTTATAGCATTGATTCTGGGTCTCTGTCTCCCTTCAAAATGCCACAGATTTGCCCTGGTATGACAACGCAAGTCCAAAGCACTGCTTCATCCTTCTTCCCACTGCACCATTCTGTTTCCCAAGTCCCTGTCAGATGTCCATGTACATATATCCACGTGTGTACATCCATGCCTGCCTGCTCTGGGTGGGGACCTGTGAGCGTGAAGCACTTGCAGTTATTAACAGTCACTGGGACCAGACACAAAAATTCTTAGTGCATAGTGACTCTGACACCCACAGCCCATCATATAGGCTTCATATTTATATTAGAAATTGGGTTGGTGGTGTCACAGGTGGAAAAGCTATTGCAAGTCAATCGAGGCTTCAGGTTGTTGGGGGTTTATATTGGTGAAATTTATAGTTGTATACGAAATTTATATTGCTTCACCTTTAAAATTCTCTCTCTAGCAAAATGCAATCAAATACAAAATATTTGCTGTTAACAGAATTCTTGAAGGGTCCAATGCACAGCAAACTTCCAGAGACAAGCTTGTTAATTATTACTTTGATGGTTTGGTGACAGAGGTTACTTTAGAATAATAACAGGCCAAATCTGCAGATAAAGTCAACACACATTTTCCAACCCAAACCTCTGACAAGAAACTCCAGTTAGAGCGCCTGCTGGAAGATGAGGCAGGACTTGCAGCAGAGCATGTCACAGCCACTGTGAAAGGATCAGTGTCACGTTGAACATGAACTAGCACAGTGGCCACGGCCTGTGCACTTCGACCCAGGATGGTCTCCCATCCAGGCTACTCCCCTTTTACTGTGATCAACATAATGTGCCCTCAAGGGCTTGAGGAGGGATACCTTGTGGCAGCTGTCTCTTCTACTCTGGCAATAAAGGGCCTTCCCTTTGCTCTACAGGAGTTGACTCCGTAAGAGATTAGCTAACCAAGAACAGATGAATAATACCTTTAATCTTAAATGCAGGAGACTAAATTGCATGCTCTTCGGTGCCTCCTTTGTAGTCTCCCTGTTTCCCCAGGCTGCTTTCAGATGTTGTGAGCTGTCAACCATGTTTTACATGGCTAACGTAACAAAAATGCTCCTGTTTGTTTGTTTCTTCCTTTTCTAGCCAGCTGGGAAAAAAAACCTCCTCCCAGTTGTGAAACACAGAAGAACGCTCCCCCAAAAACCCCACCTTTGCCATTTCTCAGCCAAGTAAGGGCAATGGACTGTATGAAACAGCTGCATGTAGCTCACTACCTTCATCTGCCGGGGTGCTGCTGAAGGGTATCACACTGGTTCTGGTCCTCCCTTCTGCTCTTAATTCACTTTGGCTACCAGCTCCATCTGCCCGATTTCTGAGGCAGCAGGACACAGCACATCCCAGATACAGAGGCAACAGCATCTCAATGCAAGTCATGAACACCCAGTCTGAGCACTCTTCTGCCTGAAAAGGATGACAGTCATTTGGTCTTTTACCCCCTTCCCCCTCAGGGAAGCACCCTTTTTCATCAAAGCAAATCAACATAAGAGCTAGAAACACACACACACGCATGCATGCTCTGGTACCCTCACCACATCAGACCTATTTATTGTGCAAGGCAATTATGCTGATCAAGTCCTAAAAATAGGTCCTGAAGCACAGAGACTAAAAGAAAAGGGCTGGAAAAGCCCAGCACGACTCTCCTCAGAATGTCTAGATCATCAGCTACAACACCACAAACAACAGCAGTTTGGATGATTTGCCTGGACAGTTTGCTTCCTTTATTTCTGCAAATAATATGAGCAAAGGAATGTCATATAAAGAGGAAGACAGAAGAGCAGTGATAGAGAGCAGACAGGGAGGGAAGGAACACGTAAAGGTGTGTTCCCTTGCAAAGGGAGAAGTCATTTTCTTTTCAGAACATGTTCAGTGAAAAAAAACCACCTCAAAACCTTAGGAGAAAATAATAACGCGAGAAAGAAAGAAACAAAACACAGCCCACAATGTTTTCAGGGAATTACTTGGCTGGACACCATCAGAACATGCCATTCCAAGTACCTTAGAAGATCAGCAAAGGAAGTCCCTTTATAGCTGGAAAATGTTTCCTTGCCTCCAAGAAAAAAATTCAAGAAACATTTCATTTTTATTAGTGTATTTGGGAAAAGTTGCAACATTCAAAAAAAAAAAAAAAATTTGCTTCAACTGAACATTCCCCCCCTCTTTTTTTTCAAAAAGTGTTTCTCCTCAAAAAGACAAATTGGAACAGCCAGGATTATTATTAATTTTAAAATTATTATAGGATCATATTAGGGTAGCAGTAATAATGACAATGTTCTTCTATTATGATCCTCTATATGAGAACTTATGTTCCTGGTTGCTAGAACAAGAACTCCGGTTCCAATGGATTCCAGTGACTTTTTTGATCTCTGTAGCCAGTACATAACACATGTATTTAAGTTATTAGCACTGTTATTTAGGTTTATCACTGTATTTAGGTTATCACTGTTATCATTGACAATATAAGAGGACAGGAAAGTGAATTATAAAGTAATAACTCACTTTTTTCTTCACTCATGCAAGAAACAGTCTATATTATTCTACAATATAATTATATAAGCCTTGAGGTATTTTATTTAAATAGCTTCTTTAAAAATACACTAAATATTTTAAAAAATTATATCAAGATCAGTTTATTTCTCATTACTCTTCTCTGTGCTCTCTAACCACGGCAGTAAATTTGAAGCTGCCAATGTCTGATCACACGACAGCCTATTTTTCAAAGAAGTCACCAACTCATCTCAATATCTCATCGTTAAAGTTAGAGCTAGTTAACACAATTTGATAAAACTTTATTGTTGTGGGAACAAGAGAGGTACACAATTCAGAGCAGGTTTTTTTCTATTAGTTTTCTATTATTTCCAGTAGTAAAGTGTCTGTCATCCACATTACTCATGGCCATAAATTCCAGATATTCCCGCCCCATTATAACCAATATTCCAGGCACCAAGGCAATTCCGTGAATGCTCAATTTGCTGGTGAAAAGCATGAAAAGCAACAAAAGGAAGATCTGGTCCATAAGATCCCATGCAACATATTAAAGCACTGGGCTATAGTGGAATGGAGAGAGTTGCTTGTCTGCTTGTGCTTACATTTTTTCTCCCTTGAAAAACTTCAACAGGTCCCTTTTCATTCCATATCAGAACAGAAACCACCATTACAACTGCATGCATTCAGTCTCCAAGCCAACCAACCTAAATGTGATGTGCTCACATAAGGAAGAGAGCATACACAGAAGCACATCAACATACCCTTCACAGCATTTCACTGAGTCTGTCTTGTGTGCACAAAGTACCTGTACTTTAGCATACAAATATTCTTCTCATATCCATAAACTGAAATTCTCTTCAGGTACAGATCAGTAGATGAAATGATTAATATCTAAACCAAATGCTAAAAGCTTGATCCACCCCCATCCTTAATATTTCTATAACATTTAGATTTCAATATCCCCTTCAAAATACAGGCAGATGGTTTAGTATTTATGCTTTTTCCAGGAGCAGAAAAAACATCCAAGACAGTATTTCCTGATGCTATTTCTCTTACGTTTTTAGCACCCCACATTTACCCAGTCATTCACATCACTTAAGTCCCATGAATAGAGGGCTTTACTGCCTAGACACGTCATGAACATTCAGTTGGCTTTCTGAAGTGTAGCTAGAGACAAGATCAGGACCTTGTAACTGACAGTGAATAAAACCAGTTGCATGACCCATTTTAAGCAATGATTGGTTATGTGTTCTTGCCCTTGATTAAGTGTTGCTGGGCTTTAAAAGCACGGGAAACATTAGTCTCAATATACTGAAGACATGCCAGGGTGCTGCTAAGTGCTTTATAATGTTTTGAATTTCAGTGGATTCACATGTACCTCTCATGCACCAAATCATAGCTGACCACCTCTGTCTCAGCACTCCAGGGCAAAAGCATGTGGCAACCACCCCACTTGAACGTTACAACATTACATTTCCCACTGCTGGTGAAAATGATCCAAATCAACTGATTTCACCAAATAAGACAACAATAAAGCAGATTCTGAATCCAGCTGATCCAGAATTACAGCCATACAGTAAGGATAAGACTTGTTTTGACCTGGATTTGAAAGACCTTGCCCTCCACTTTTGGACACCTCCTTCTAGTAGCCCAATTCCACAGGGCCTTTGTAAACCCTACTGTTCCAGTCTGTGGACCACCAGGATGCAAGAACAGTGACAGCTGAGATGTACAACAGATTGCTAACTCCACTAAATCTACCCTCACTAAACAAATAAAGCTCTTAAGGCAGATTTTTTATTCTCTCCCACAAAAAAAACAAGGTTCAGAAGCCAAGTGCCAGCACTGATTTTACCCTTAAAGAAACACACAGCATGATGGAGTCCTGCCTACACCAGGATCTCCAATGGGTGGGAGCTCATTGTTAATATCACTAATGTTCACCCATCACCGCACCCCTTCCCCCCTAGTTCAAAATTAAATCTAACAACCTGAAGACAATTCGACTTAATTGCAACTGCATCATCTTCTGTGGGATCCGACTGCCAATCCCTGCCATTTGAATGTGCAGTTGCTAGGGCAACGGGTATGAAGAGCACGCTTTTGTGTTGCCACATGCATCTTCGGGAGCTGTGCCAACATCTGAGCTCCCACAGCTGGGATGGATTTAACGCCTTCCTCCCCAGGAGCAGCCTGTCCTTACTTCCAGTGCGGTGGCTACGGCAGCCTGCCCTTGGCAAGCAGCTACTTCTCCTCTGCAGATCGACACCTGCATGAGAATGACAGATGGCTGCAGCCAAGCTCAGCATAATCAAGCACCGAGGATGCTGTAACACTTTATCAAATAAAACATTCAGCAGTGCTAGACTTCTTTTGCAGGAGGTTACGGGGTACACAGTTCATTGTGTACATAGCTAATGAGGAAAGAAAAGATCATTTACCATCACTTAAAAATAATTTTCTTCTGGTGGTTTCCTACCTGTTGTCATCCCCTCACCCACCCCCTGCATACTAACAGAAGGTTGCATCATATCTAGAGGACTATGCGGTCTTCTCTCCGCCTCCACAATTTTAACCTAGAGAACATGATTAATGTGTACAGAAACCTTCCCATCAACCTCTCCGATTATCTTCCAGGACAGACTGCTTCTCAGAGTTTAGCTCTTAATTTCTTTCCTATTTTTTTAAGATGAAGAATTTAAACCTAGGTCAGAGCTTACTTTGCCTATGACCTTTTATACCTCTTTTGAGTCTGCAAGGCTTATGCTCTTCTATAAAAATTAAGGTGCACTCCAACCCTTCCCTTTATATATGCACACATGTATGTTTAGCAAAGAAACATCCGACTTAATGTTTTCCATAGCTGAGAACAAGCTGGAGCTCAAGATCACAAGCTAAATCTGCTTTTAATTGCAAGTAAAACTATTCATAACAACGGCAAATAGCCTCCCTGCTACTGCACTCATGCGTAATCACAGCTAATTACTGCATACAAAAGTGCCTGTTAAAATGATAAATAGTGTAATCCAGGAAGTCCCATAATCCTCTAGGAGCCCCATACAGCGCCAACAATGGAGTGCAACGGCTGAAAGTCACCCACTGAAGGTTACAGTTGGTACCTCAGACTCACTTGGTCTGTCTGCGGAGGACATCGTCCATGGTGTTATGATCTAGGATGTGACAGACTCAAAAGGAAAAAGAAGCCAGTTAAGATTTATTTCATGTTAGTGCAAGGCTGAGTTTTTCACAGTCCTTTTCTCCTACAGACACGTTCCAGAGAAGCACAACAAAGAAGCAAGCTGCAAGACACTGGTGCATGGCTCACACAACCTACAACCTGAAACTACCTTTGTATTCCCATCAATGTCTCTGTATGTTTGAGGCACATAAAAGGATTCGTGATCTCCCTGAAAGCTCAGCAGAGGCTCACCACCACGCTTTGAAACACATTTCTTCACCTCTCAGATTCAGGCACATTCCACACGTGCCAGTATTTCAAGTACAAACACAACTGTCACAGCACACAGTTCTTTGCAAATTGTGTTCATCTGCACTTCAACAAGAGTCAATAACCACCAACAATAGAGAAACATGGACAATTCTGGGCGTAGACAGGGAAACAAACCCCAAGACTTGGGCTGTTTCAGGACGTGTCAGCAGCCTTTGCAGAACAAGTCATATTTTCACAGAATAACAATAATCAGATCCTGCAAAACTTGACGGGTGAGGAGGGGGGTGGGGAGGGACCTCTATTCTGATTAAGCAAGAGCACTAGCATTGCCTCATATTTTTAAGCTACAAAGAAGAGGCTGAAGGGAGAAAAAAGCACCTTCAGATCTGAAAAAGTGATCATTAAATCAAAAGCTACGCTCCAGAAGGGAGCTGGGGATGTGGGGAGGGAATCTGGCAAAGCAGAGAAGTGTCACTATTCACAGGGGCTGTTAAATCAGTTTGTCACACAGAAGGCAGCAATGTAACTACACTGTGCTGCTAAGAGTTCACATCACTTTGTCATGCCAGTTTATGGCATTCCCCTTTTATTTCCCCTCTCCTCCAGCTCTGGATTATCCCCAGGCCCCATCCTGGCAGATATCCCAGGGTGCAATGAGCTGTCACTCAGCTCCATGCCCCGAAACTGTTCTTGCAGTGCACTGTCGGGCAACTGCTCAAATCCAGATGCAGTGCCAGGATTCCTCCTTCTCCAGTGCCTCTCCTGCGTGCGTTACTGGACTCTGACATGTAGTCCCAAACATAAGCAGATGTCTCTGGTCTTGTTCATGGTCAAACTGGAAAATAAGGTTAGACTGCAGCAATGCAGTTACAGAAGCGACAGAGGAATCAAATGATGAAGCCATGCATTATCTCTGAGGGGCATTTAACCCAGGCGCACTTACACCTGACAGCCAAGTCTTTCATGACACTCATTCCACAAAATTTATGAGGACTGGGATATTGTTAAACATTCTGGAGGACTGCTTACTGTGATCACAAATCCTGTCACTGAGAACATATGTGGAATAAAGAACATTAACGCAAAATACGTAAAGCTAACCCAGACTAAGTGCCCAGGCAGGCATGCCCCGAGCCTCCTCTGCCTTCCAAAGGAGGGCAAAATCTTCTAAGACGACAGGTATGGAGGCAGAGGAGGTTTCCAAGGTTCAAATCAGCACTTGCAAATACAAAGATGTTTTAGCTTCTGAGACAACTGATCATTTTCCACCAGTCAGAAGCAAACAAAAGCTGATGCAACCTTCAAGAAACACGTACAGGTGCAGAAGTCAGAGCTCCTGAGTTCTCTGGCACCGCAGTCCCTCACACTGCCCTGGATAAGTCACCAACCTGCTCATCCCATACTCCCCAATTTGGGAACTGGGGAGACACTTGTTCTGTTTATTCCCATCGCTGTATCATTCCAGAACACAGTGCCTTATTTCCTGATCCTTTTCACTTGCATGGTGTTAACCACACCTGAAAGCATTGGAAAATTGGTAAGAAGAGTGGAGAATTTGGCCCATGGCATGCAGTGTTTCTAGGAACACGGGGCAAGCAGTGGGCCATGAGTATGCAATTCTCCACTTTCAGTCAGATATCTGACCTTTGGCACTGTGAGTTAATGGAGATTCAGTCAAACACAGCAGCAGTCCCTCCTGTGGCCTGGGACACAAGAGGAGTTTCTTGGGAAGCAGTTCAGCAGAAGTGTCACACAGTGTCTTTCTGTGCTGTCTTACTGAAAAAGAACCAGCTCTGTCGTTCTGGAACATAAGGGTACAATCATAGCCCTTCATAAAGAGAAGATGCAGACGAAAGCAAAAACAGGGCTTATAAAACAGAGGGTCAAGCAGGGAAACCAGGAAAGCACATGATAAGATTCTCATTCTGTAGGATCAGACTATTATTTCCCTTTATGAATAACTAAAGAACATTGCTTATCTCTGAAGCAAGCTTATCCACTCTTCCTCCACATGGCTGCCTGCCCTGGATGGGGGATCACTGCTGTTTGTTTAATGCTGACAAAGATGTCCTTGGGATTTAATACTTTTTGCAAGGTCAGCGCTCAGTGAAAAAATTGAGACAAACCTGAGGTTTAGTTAAAAATAAGACAGACAAAATATCCTTTCAGCAGAGTGACCTTCGTTCCCGGGTATTTTCACTAGAGCTGCTTGCTGCTGAAAGCCGATGCGGACCAGGACCACCGCACAGAGGCAGTGTTTGCCCTCAGTAA
The DNA here is from genome assembly GCF_018139145.2 of Gymnogyps californianus. Taxonomy (NCBI): domain Eukaryota; kingdom Metazoa; phylum Chordata; class Aves; order Accipitriformes; family Cathartidae; genus Gymnogyps; species Gymnogyps californianus. The sequence goes on from NC_059479.1 coordinate 21,173,435, forward strand.
GGGGTTAACCGGGACAGGTGGCCGAGGACATCCCAGGGCCAGCAGAGCTAGCAGGGGGGCGAGAGGCTTCTCCTACCTCTTGGCAGGACACAGCTGCCCCCAGCCCCACTTCAGCCTGGCAGAGAGGATGGAAACTCCAGGGAAATCACAGGAAAAGAGCAGGATGGGCTTTGACGCTCATATCAATGGGCAGAAAAAATGTCCACCAATGGGGGGGATTCTTTCTTCCTCTTTTTGTAACAAACCAGCAGGTTTTCCCCACAGAAAATTTCAGGCGTTCTGTGTCTTACATTATTGCTTTTGATCTAAATGGTGGGGGGCTAGTTCTAAAAAGGAGAGTCCCTCAGCTCTGCATTAGGTTCTAAAAGTGCTTCTTGAAAATGACTGTGCAAAATCAGCCATTTATAAATCCTTGCTCACAGACTGAGCCCTTCCGTCTGAAGACAGTTCTGATCAGTCCCTGCATGACTTCCCCCACAACAGGCAGAGACACTGTCCCTCTGCGATGGTGTGGAGCAAACAGAAGAAGGAACGACATACCTCGATTCTCATGTGATGCAACGGGGTCAAGTGCAGGTGCTGCAATAGGAAGGTGGGAATATGCTGACCCCACTCCCCCTCAGTGGCAGCCTGGAACAGCACAGAAGCAGTGGGAGCACCTCCCTGTGTGGTGTCGGGGGCAAAGGCGGGAATAAGCTGTACCTCACCTTTTCTTCCACCTTTGAAATGGTCATGCTCAGCTCAGTTATTATTTTACAGGTGGACAGAGGAACTGAGACGTTAGCAGAGCCCAACGTCCTGAAACACCAGCAAAGGATTCATGTTGTTAGCATCAACACCGGAATTCACCCTCTGAACTTCTGGTTGGCAGAGACCAGGCACTTGTGGGGTATGATTCATCTCAACCTGAAGCCAATATCTCAGGTATATCAGTTGAACCACACCCTAAACACATCAATTCCTCTCCACTGCCTGTAATGGGAGCTGGTGGTGACTGCCCCACATCAGTGGGGCACATGCCCCACATTACGAGCATCTAACTTTTGGGCGAGTCCTGTCCGAAGTGCCCATAAACTGCCTTGGGCTGAGCAATCAAAGGGCTGGCTGGGACAGGCTCTCCCCTCCCCTGGGGCTACAGCAGGCCAGAAGGGCAGGGGGCAAGACGCTGCCTGCCAGGGAAATCACAGCCAGCAGTCTGACACCAGTGTCATCTGTCAACAATTCTGTCAGAAAATGTCACTCTGACAAAGATGATTCCTTCTATGAGATCAAGTCCAACATTTCCAGATTTTTTTTTTCCCCAGAAGTGAAAAACAATTTGGCATTTTTATACTATTTTTACTTTTCATAACCCATCACTGGTGTGGAGAGTGTCACAAAGGAAGGTGATATAGAAACAAAGCAAAATAAGGTCCAAGCTCATTTCTAGGCAAATCTTCTGGCACATTCAGACTTTTCTTCTTCCTACTTAGAATAAAATGTGGAATTTCAGAGTGTTACAACTTGCCAATTCCATGTTTCAGGCAGCTCTGTCAGATATCCCAGATGGGGTCAGACCTTTTGAGTTCATTTACTACCCAGCACTGAAATACAGCATTATCAGCAAACGTACACCTAAGCTGCTGTGTACAATCAGAACCCACTAGCCTGGCCCGCCAACTGCATACCATGCCACACCGCACCCAAAGAAACCAAGACCCAGTACTGCACATAAGCAGTGCACAGCGCTCTTATTTGTTGGATGATCTTTCCGTAACAACATTTCTCCTTGGAAAGTCACGTCATCCTAGGGAGACTGCATGGTAATTACACAGTGCCTTTTGTGTTTGCCAGTTTCTTAATACTGGGGTGCCACAGAAGTAACACTACCCTGTCTTTGTTCTCTTTCCCAAAGAGACTTTAAAAGTACAAAACAAGTAATTAATGTCAGATTGTTAATGACCTATCGCTGTGAGTCTGACTGGAACGAGCAAACAGAACATATTTAACATTGCAGGTGCAGATCCAAGGACAAAAACAAAGTGGAAGAAACCCTTTACCCCTCCTCCTCTTTTCTCTCTCTCTCACTTATACTCCTTTTTTCATTAGAGCAGAATAAAACCCTTTTGACTATACAGATACTCTTCCTAAGCATTTGCTCTGTCTGGCCACCACCAACCATTTATGGTAAGTGAACAAAGCATGAGCATATTTGTGAGCTGAAACTAAAACACTGGCTTTCGCCTCTCCTCAGAAAAGCTTTAGATTCACAGATCCCAAATGTACTTGTTTGGACACCAGCAGCAGCAATTGAGGCGGCATCCCCCAGCTCTGTGTGCGCTGGGCAGCACTCCCCAGCTGCTCAGCTACACAGGCTTTCTAAAGCAAAAACCTGCTTGCTCGTACTAGTATACAAGTACCAGCATCTGGACAGGCTATCCACTGCCTATGCAGATGGTGGGAGGACAGGAAACAGGGTATCACCATTTCGTTCCTTCACATTCAAGATGCTGTACAAACATCTGGGGGTGGCTGGGGGAGACACAGCTGTAGTTTCTGGGTGAGCCGGTGAGGCAAGACGACCAAGTGGCCTGCTCAGAACCTGTCTCAGTAGATGACAGTTCTGGCCTTCGCCTTATGCTCATATTGCAAGGCCATTTCCCTCTCCAAAAAAGGAAGCACTCTGAAAAGCCCATCACTTCAAAAGGACAATTAAGCATTCAGCCAGTTAACTTAGAGTACAATATAGTTCCATATGGCAGAGAGGAGATAACCCATGAACAAACATTGGGAAGTAGATCCTCACCTCTGCTCTGCTGCACAGAGACGAGCCCCTCTCTCTCAAGATGTTCTAAGAGGCTCACCATGAGAACAAAGGCAGCTTCCACCACCTCCTAGTCATCAACTCCCTCTCCCACCCAAGAAGGGCAAGACTGGGATACTCTAGCTATTCTCCACAAATCTGTAGGAGTAGCCCCACATGGGCCCTAAGAGCTGCTCTATCTTGGAGCGAGGAAGGAGAGCGAGGAAGAAGAGCGAGGAAGGCACAGCTTTACAATAGCACACAGAATCACAGAATGATTGAGGTTGAAAGGGACCTTTGGAGGTCATCTAGTCCAATGCCCCTACATCATCATCCAGATCATTAACGAAGACATTGAACAGGTTTGGACTCAGTATTGGCCCCTGATCACCACCTTGAATGAAGACACACACAAAAGAATGGCCTAAAATGGCATCCTTGTCTAGAGTCCAGCTCTTGCTTCACATCTCTTAGGAAGCACAAAGGCTTTCCGACCTCGCTGTGACTGGTTGCATGGTATTTCCCCTTCTAGGGGGGATGAAAGACTCTAATAAACAGGAAAGCACTACAGAAATAAAAACAAACCCAAAGACTTTGGAATGCCTACTTTTTTTCCAAATTTATTCTCCCCGTTCTTCAGTCTCATGTCTTACTTGGAAAACTAAAAGGAGAAGCAGGAAAGCAACCCTGGCTCTGCTCACTAAAATTTCAGTATTGAAGCTGCTGTGAGAAACAAACAGCACCAGGGGAAAAAAGAAGAAAAAAAAACAACCCCAACAGTCTAATGCCATCCTGGCAAATACAGCGCAGTCTTGGTCAGTCTCATCTGTTATCCCCTGTCACACAGGACAGGGAGCAGTACCAGCTGCATATGAAGTAGATCACATTGTCATTGGCATCATATTTTCTAAGAAAAGACACCCAAGTTTGTGCTTCCAGAAGATTAACCCTAATCCCAAAAGTGGACACGGGTGAAGTAAAAGACAAATTCATCATGCTTAAGGGTAAAAACACTGTGTGCATCTGGCTAGAGGCTTCCACTGTCCTCTTCATTACACTTGTCGGACTATGAGAACAGATTACACTCTCTGATGGAAAGCCACATTGTCAAAGTTGGGAATGATTTTGTGTTCTTCTGAATTATTTGCTTATGGCTGTGAACTACTTTATAAATATAAGATATGTGAAGCGTAAAACCTCAGAGCAAACCAATTAACAGACCCTAAATATAAGTAATATTAACAATTTGCAACGTCTAGTACATTAGTCACAATTAGAAGCAAATGACATATTTGTTTTCCTGTTAAGATGCTAGTAAAAGTGGCAAATAGACATAAGCATTATTAGTTGTGTACAGACAATAGCTGTTCATTTTGAATATGAAATTATTGGTGTGTAATTGAGGTTTTATAGAAGTCAAAGGCAAAATCCACAGTAACTTCAGCATAGTCATGCAGAGACCAGAGATGATATCAATCAATAAAGGAAAACTCTCCATTCCCTTTGGGTAAAACTTGCTGCTAAGATTTCACCAGAACCTCTCTGACACACAGCTGAGGAAGAAGGTATCAAGTTCACTACAGAACAAAGACTTGCTTAGACACCTCTTGGGAACTCACCTTCTCTCCTCTGCATCAGCTACACATCTGTGTAGTTGAGTATTCCCTGGGAGTAGCTTGTGAGCATCCTGCCTTATATTGCAGAAGCCATGCAAAGCTCTTAAGACCCATATGTAGCTGGGCTTTGTGGTTCCAGTATAGTTAATACAAAAGGTAACCTGGCAGTCAACTATACACACATGGTTTCCTCTTATTTTTGGCACTATGTAGAGAGCAAACCAACTGATTCTGGAAGCACAAGTCAGTTCCCCGTGGAACAGAAATGAATCCATTTACTGTGACCAGAAAGTGGGTATGTGCTGATAATGGGGGCTCTCAATTCATTCCATTGGTGGCAGTTAGAAATATCCATGCATTTTTTTAGTGTAACAAAACTACTCTACCAATGCTGCCTTGCTGTTTGCTGCCTCAGATAGATCCCTGGCTGGGCAGTCTGTGGCTCTTCTCTTTCCTACTCTCTCCTCCAAGAAAAATTACAAATCATTTGTTTATACATATAAATGAACTAGCCAGCTATCGGAGATTGGAGAAACTTCCCCTTGCTACTGTGAGATTTCCTTCCCCCATACATTTTAATAAGGCACAAGTTACTCTGAAAATATGCAGAGAGCTATAATAATGAACAATAACCCTACATTATTATTTGAGTTGTTTCCAGTATTCCGGGCAGGAAGATGCTATCTATTCAGTTAATAAAATCTAATTTTCTGTAGTGTTTTTTGCAAGGGTTATATCTAACTTAAAAAAAAAAGGACAGCTTGGGGGGGCACTAGATTGGATAGCTAAAGCTCAAATTTTATAGTGCAGTTACTGTGCATACACACCAGGCCCTCAGAAGTGACAGGTATTGAAGAGAAACTTCAATTAAGAATCTCAACACCTTGCAGAAATACTTCTGTCGACACAGCAACCTAGACAGGTACCTATCCACAGATTGACCCAGGAAATGAAGAATTTATTTACAGAGTATACTCCTGTATTGACTGACCTATTACAGTAATTCTTAATTAATTACTGGTATTCGTAATTAAATAGAGGGCGGATTTAAACATCGCTATGGCTGGAGTCACCTCACATTGCTGCTTGTTATTAGAGAGCCATCAACAGTAAAAAGCACGATTACGCTGCACAGAATGCTTCCTTTTTGTCTTTTTACAGTAAGGCATGACTTTCATTTTGGACAGCGGTGTGACACAGAGGGGCTGCTGGCTGAATCACACAGTGACAGGAAATGAATGGAAAAAGGGAGGGAGAATATATTCACATAACTGTGTTTTAGCACAGAGAAGACAGTAGGAGTGGAACAATACAAACAGCACCTCCTCACAAGGAGAGCATCAATTACCTTTGGGCGCTTCCATTCAACTTTCCTTGGTGGCGCTGATTGATAGAAAAGGGACTCATCTGAGGCTGGAAACTCGGGATCTTCGAAGAGCCGTCTCTGCTGGATACACTGCCCTTTCAGCTCGTGGTACTTCTGATCTCTGAAGAGTTGCACTGATGAGGACATATCTTTCTGTCTAGATAAGACAAATATTGGCTTGTGCAAATTATGAAGGCTCTTTAAAGTCCATAAATGATACCACTCATTGATCTTTAACAACAGAACATATAACTTGTTCTAAACAAGATTAATTACTGATTTCTGTTAAAAAAACCCAGATTATGAAGTAGATTATGTTAAGTAGTAGACTAGAAAACCATAAAACCCAAGAAGATCTTATATTTTACGATGGTATTTTTGGCTGAACAGAACTCTTATCAGGAAAGACATTAGAGAGTCCAGACCAGGCACAAACCCAGCATTTTGCTTTGTCTAATTGATTGGAAAGGTAACAGAGTGGGGCTTGGCTCTCAGTCTGTACCATGTGTGAAGGGCTGGACTATCTTTCTGTCCTACATTCTTCTTCTGGCCACTAAAGCTCTAATTATCTACTCCAACTCTTATGCCTAAAGAAAACCAAAAACAGATTTCCACAGTTCTCCATCTTAATTTAAGTGACAATACTTTGGCTGGTATTATTGTCTTTGAACCTTATGTTATATTTCAGGGAACTGAATTCCCAGAAGCAGCAAATATTTGCAAATAATTGATGAGAATTTAAAAGAAAAACAAACTCATGACAACAAAAAACCCTAACAACTTGCTCTCAGGCCTTAGTTCCCAGAATCACGACTATCTAACCTGGCAAGTTTATGGTCACAGCCACAGAGCTCAAATAAATTGCTTAAAAAAATTCTACAAATCAGAAATCAACTACAGAAATCATTCAGGATAGTTTGAAGTCTGGGGATGTGAGGAATGCTACCTCTATTTCAAGAGAGGGAGTGGAGAGAGTATCTGAACTTACTGTTTGGAACACTCCTGCGCGTGAATTCCTCTCGTCTTCCTTCCCGCCACAGGTTAGAGATGTATCTCCTCTTCCCTGAGTTATCTACAGCAATAAAGACAAATGCAGGTTGTCCTGATGTCAGATCACAAGAATTAAACAACATGCATGCAATGGAGCATGGCATCATATTGTCCTAGCAGCCTACTTGCTGTGTCCTGTTGCAGTGATCTCAGCTCGTGCTCCTTGAGCCACTTGCAGCATGAATTGGATGCAATTCCACAAATTTGCAGAAAACTAAACCAAGCTAGGCACAAGCCTTTCCAGGCATGCAAGTGAGCACAACAGGAGAAATACAGAAGAGTAATGAGGAACATTTGGAAATGTCAAATTTATCACGGTCTTTGTTCTTGTGAGTGAAAGCTACTGTGGCCAAAATAGTCTAGGGATGGTTTTAACAACCTCCCTCTCTCTCCCCGCCCCCATCCCCAACTCCTCTTCCCCCCACCCCAAAATAAATTAGATGGTCCTCCAAGGATAAGAAATGCTTCTCTAATGCCTTCACTCATGGGAATGAGGAGAGTATTCAGGAGTGCTCTTCTACCTTGTTGCCATTCTCGCATCCATTCCAAAGCTTCCTAACTACACTCAGAGTAACCGATCCATAAGTGTAAGTACCACCTGATTTCTACCAGCAGAATCTTACACGGCAAAGCAATAGAACAAAGAACCAATTTATTATTGATATTTCGACCAGCCAAATCTTCAAATGCCAGCTCATTCTCCATCCTTTCTCAGGGCAAAAATCCAGCAATTAATTTTGCATACATCAGGACTGTAATGACTTTGAGTCAAATCCTGATGCTGCTAGAATCAATGGAAAAATCCCTATGCCTTCAGCCAGGCCAAGGCTCCCCCTTCCTGAACTGGGCCATGGAGTCCCTTAGTGACGGTGTTATCCAGCTTCAATAAAACAAAACTACACTTAAATGAACTGTTCAAAACCAAAATGGCTCACTGATACTATGCCATTTTTAGCAATTTCCTTTTTCTTAAGGGCTATTTTCTTGTTTATTATCTCCCTCAAAAAAAAAGTCACATGGCATCTCACTTGGCAGATGGCCTCCCAAGACAAGGCAAATAGACTTGCTTCCCCCCACAAACCAGTGCTTCGAATTCAAGTGCAGAACAACTTGTCAATTATACAAAGATAGCTCAGGGACAAAAAAAAAAAAAATTAGTTTGGCTAATTTGGCTGAGATATAGATTATTTCATGATAACTGGCATTCATTCTTATTAAAAATTCCCCATGAGCTAACCAACGTTCTAAACCCAGCCTATTTGGAAGATATGCTTGTTTTTAAAATAGCCCCTGGGTGATAAGGATTTCAGCTGTCACTGCCTAATTCATAGAGATAGGTCTTTAATGACCTCATTCCCCCACCCTTTCTCCCCTTCTATCTGCCAGACTGGAACGTGAGTTCTTCCAGGATTAACACCGCATTACACAACAGCCAGTCTCGTAGCAATGCACAGAATGTGGCCATACAGCACAGCACATGAAATCAAGCTGCTACCTGGCTCACCCTGGGCTCCACGGGGCAGTGCTCACCACGGGCAACGCTAACAAGGAGGAGGCTTCTCCCACCAGGCTGTTAACCTGCCCCTCTCCAGGCTCCCTGTGCCATCCTGAGCAAACGACGGAGCGTGTGTCTTAGAAAGGGACTCGGGCTCCCAGGGCTGCCCAGCCTGGCTGCTAGCTGCTTTCCATCTGCCCAGGAGACACTGAGCTCTGGAGCTGAACTGAAGTCCCGTCACCATCTGCTGAACTAGTAGGAACCCACTTTCGCAGAAACCCAAAAACACCCTTTTGAAACACAACAGAAGTCTCTTTTCCTTGTTGGAAAGTCCACAGTAAAGAATGTAAATGCAGTTTCTATACAATAGCCTAGTGGTTTGAGCACTGAGGATGGAGGACCACAGCTGAGTCCCTCCTCTCCTGGGGTGTTCACCTACCAGGACATGGCCCAACCCGGCTGAGACAGACAGCAGGCACCTGGCTCCCACTCCAAGGTTTATTTTTGAAGCAGCTCCCAGTTTTTGACTCTCAATTGAACATAGAAGCTCCCAAACTAAGAACCACCCTCCCTCCTCCTTTCTCAAGTTCACAGTACACAGCAGCACAGCTTCCCCTGCTCTGTACCCAACAGATTTACCTCTGGTTCGGCTGACACTCATAACGTACAGCTGCACTGCAGAAACACCAAGCACAGCTTGGCAGCCGCTCTTTCCAGGGCTCCCTGCGCTGTCATGTGATACAGAGTGAGCTGTGCACCACGTAACGAGGGCTAAGAAGCACGGTCCTAAAAATACCGTACCACAGTTCGGAGACCCTCTACTGCTCGGTAGAGAGAAAGGGACCACTCCAGCAGAGAGACAGAAGAAAGCAGAAGGGGAAAAAAAACCCCGAACAGCTCTACAGGTCAGCCATTCTTATTTTTGGTTTATTACCCTGACCATATACAATTACAGTTTTGATTTTTATCTTTTCCAGCCTCTGAGCTGAGCTCCCCAGCGCTTCACCTCTCTGGGCAGCACAACAGCTCCACAGCTGACGCCAAGGTTTCTACAGCACCATGGCAATCCCCCTTGATATCAGCAGGATATCAGCAGGAGTACCAGAGGTCCCACATCTCAGCTTTCAACCACTGAGCTTTAAAGTCTTTCTCTGACCCTCTCTTTTTCCAGTGAGATTCCTATTTTGATTGGAAAAAGGACTTCAGCAGAATGGTGAAGACAAGCCAGTGCAGGTCCCCTTTTCAATCAGGCTCTACTCGCAGAGTCCCCTCCTCAGCCTGACAACAGAAGCATTTAATTTTTACTTACAGTAAATACTCAGAGATGCTTCCCCCTGTCAGAGCCAGCAAGAGTACGGCTAAATCACATTCAACACAGTGGCAAATACAAGCTCCTGCCATTAGTAGCAGCCTTAAATTAAAGGGACGTTTACTTGAAATCCAGTTCTTCACAAGAGCATTAAGATGAGTTTCAAGTATTATTTCCACTACCCAACAGCATTTCTTTATGCTCACATTTTCCTGTCTCAAACTTTCTCTTCCCCAGCTGCTACATAGAAGATCCACAACAAACAAGACTGACTAACTGTCCAGACAGGCATGAGGGAAAATTACACCCTCGCTACCATTAAATTAATGCAATAAGCACACAAAAACTAACAGAAGTAGTCATCTCTTCTCAGCCCGTTTTTGTTACTCTGTGTAACTAAGTGACACACAGGGTAAAAAGTCAGAGAGAGAAGTTATTGCAGCTGTTAAGCCAACTGCACCCCTCAGCAGTGAGCTAGATTGCATGTGAAAGGATCCCTCCCATCCCCATCCCTGCAGGAGGGGTGCAGGAATGGCACAGAGCTGGGTTTGCATTAACAAAAAACAGCGCTTTCAGTCCCAAAGGTGAACACTGCCAAGCAGCTGCAGTGAACCCTCTGTTCTAGATGAAACTCCTCTTCAAGGAAGAGGCTTGGCGCATTGTAACATACAAATTTTATCATGCACTCCACTTTTCTGTTCCAATTGCAGGACTCAAAGGAATTTCACTGCACAGCACCAGGACTAAAAGGGCAAAGTGCATTTCTAGCCAGTATTTAAGGCTACAGTTGAACACAGCTTTGAACATGAAGCTGCTTCTTCCAGCAAGCAGATCCCGAGATGAAACTGCCCAAGCTCAGGCACACCCCAGCCTCAGGACCACATTCCTGCTGTTCCAGGAGCCCCCATCTGGGAAGACCAGGGACGGATGCCAGAAAGGATACACACAGTGTATGCCATGCTCTGGGGTAGCATCCTGGTTTTAAGATTATTATCCATTTGCAGGTACCAAGCTTGCTTTTGTTTCATGCAAACAGTAGCCTTACCAATAACAACCAACAGCTGGTTCTTAGGTTTCTCTTTTGCAACTGCAGTTGCATGCCTGTCTTGACAACGCACAAAACCCTCCCAACTCTAAACCCTGTTCTTTCAATATTGACTTATCACCAAACCTCAAAGCCACTGTTTGGACTGTGACAGCAAAACAGGGACTCAAGTATTTAACTGTTTGCAAACACAGTTTAGTATTTTCCCAAACATCTTTCTCCAAACTCATAGCTTGCTTCAGAGCAATCAAATCAGTGAGTGCTTCCAAAAAAGCAGCCCTGCAGCCAAAAGCTTTAAATTACTCTGAACTGGTTTTCTGTAAAACTAATTAAAGGCACTTCCAGGGCTCCAGCTGGAAAAGGTTATTGCCTTCTCTTCCTGTGCAGAATAATCACAGGTCCTTACAAAGCATTGACTTCGCAAATTTGTATTAAGAGTGCAGGGGAATTTAAAGCAGTTGAAAAGCTTCCACTTCACATACGCTGCGGTTTCATGATCTTGGCGGTTCCACCGCTACTGATCCATCAGAAGCATCACTGCCCATAACACAGAGCATCGCTACTGGAGAAATTTACTCATTCAAATTCTTTAAACAGTTCAACACACTAACTGCACTGGGAATCTTTATGCTGGATTGGGCATCTTCTCTTCTTCTGCATAAGCCAACATAAAAGTATAAAGTCAGTGTTAAATCTGTATGGTGTGGATATGCAATTGCATTAGTAAAAGCATGTTCAATTTGGATCAAATTTGCTGCACAGGATAATTTATAGCACCCAGTCCAATATTAATGACCGTGGTCCCAGGGCTTCTCAGTTGTTTTGGATGGCAATGCTCTCCCTGCTTGGATGAAATACCAAGTTTTATTGCGTGCTCTGGGGATACCATGATTGAGCAGCATTAGCCCTTCTTTCATCCAGCTTTTGGATTTTTCAACAAAATAAGGTTAATTTGACTATTTTATGGCCTCTGTAACTCAGTACTCAGTACTCTGTAACTCAGGCATATAAAGGTTTCTCTGTCTAGCTCAGCTTAAGAATTGGCGAAAGGAAGGAGACACAAGCATTTGTCTTCTCATAGAAACAGGAAGGTGCAAACATTGTTCTGCTGTGCAGTTTTGCCATACTTAGCATTAAAACTGAGAGAGGAAAACTCACATATTTTCATGTGAGAATATCTGCCCATATCCTATCATTTCTGAGCAGAAATGCAGGGGAGACTAACTGGACACCAGGAACAGGACTGGCCACAACTTGTTTGCTTTCATGGACAGCATCAAGGACTGTCAGAATCCATCTGGCTACAAACCAAAGCTTTACTACAATAAAATTAATCACAACACTTGCACTGCAACATCATGGTGCTTAACCAGGCTTCTCTTTCAGGTCTCACTGGGACAGAGAGACTTTCTATAGCACTTTACCTGGGAGCCAGAATGCAGTTTGTATGGCAAAGCCTGTGTCCAAGCAAGATGGCTCAGGAGGGTGAGTGTCGGTTCAGGACCAAGCCTGCTGTTCCCGTAAGCCCAGGAGCTGAGCAGGAGCTCCGGCAGGAACCCTGTCATTGATTTTCACAGTTTGTTCTCTCTCCCACCTCTCTTCTAGTCAGTTCCTCATGAGATAAAATGCAAGCCCATTCTTACCCTTCAGGAAGGGAGTGCTGGACTCAGGGCTTACGCCCTGTAAACACTCCGCAGCCCTTTGGGGTGTGAGGTGCTGGCTAACTGTGTGCTGCAGCCCCCCCATCCCACAGTAAGAAGCACAGCCGCGCCAGCATTCAGGGGCATGAACTGACAGTGCTGGGGCTGGACAGGTAGAGAAAACAGCAGCTGAGAAAAGCTGCAGTTACAGGTGATTATGCCCAAGGGGGAAGGACTCCATCTGGCACAAGCAGAAGGAGACCGAATTTGTAGGGCTGATGGTCAGGGGTGTGTGTGATCTTTTCAGCTTGAAAACTGAGCAAAATCAACACGCATTTGTGCCTGCGATTACTCAGCGGTACAATGCTGATTTCATGGTCAAAACCACTTGAAGTCCTGGTAGAACACACTCAGAGAGGGTAAACTCCGGCTTTACTGCCTCTCTCCCCTCCTTGCCTTTTCTGTGAGAGTTTATCCCAGTGTAGTTGCCTGTGAAATAGCTTTAAACCATTTTCTCTCTCCCCTTGGGCAAAGGCAAAGATTTAAAAAGGAATGGAGTCAGCAGTGAGCAGACTTTTGCCTCCAACTGATCGGTTTCCAGGTGAAACCTTTAATGGCTAAAATGTTTAAACATCATTGCAAGCAGAGACAAAAATCCAGGGCTCCTTTCCTTCAATTCAGCTAAATGCTGTAAGGACCAGGCTACCAGGGACTGAGCTCAGCCACACTCCCAGCTCACCTTCTCCCTGCCGTGCACACCTGCAGCAGGAAGGGCTGCGGCTGGGTGCCAAGGTTGGTCCCCCAAGGGGAGCCCAGCAGCCTGACTCTGCTCACACCAAACAGAGAATTACTTGTCGGCGAGTGCTCTCAGGCAGAGGCTACTGCTGTCAAAAAGCAGCACGTGCTGCCCCGCTGCCTTCAACCAAACTAGAAAAGTGCAGGGTTTTGTAACTGTGTTTTGTGTGGCTCTTGGTCCTGTCCACACATAACAAGCAAACTGCTGGAAGGCCTCTTGCACCAAGAACCCAAGGGGCTCAGCCAGAGGCACAACTTGTTTGGCAGCCACAACAGGAAATCCACGGTGCACCGAGCAGCTCTGTTGTACTGAGCATGTATTAAGGGCACACAAAGTACATGAGCTATAGGACTACGTGGCACTTAATAGTTTAGGCATTAAGCAGCAGCTTGAGTCAAGTTTTTTAGACTACATCTTAGCCTTAAGGCCCCAGTTTTGCCTCTGTCCCCACTGCAAATGCTCAAGTCCCTTGCTAGATCTCAGCCAGCATTCAGAAATTCAAAACTCTCCGCACATCCGGACTCTGAGGGTCTCTGACTCCTAGAGCAGCCAGGGTGACAGTACAAGGATGAATATATAGCACTACAGATCAACATGCACACATTTGCCTGCAGTTGACACGCAAAATTAAAATGCTTTTCTAAACAACCGTGCACCAGCACTGTGAGCATGTGCTACCTTTTCAACAGGTCTCGGAAGCAAGTACTCAGGGTGGTCATTTCTGTTTCAGGACAGCGATCGCCAGTTCCTCATTTTATGCTGCCACCTTGCTTCTCTAGTGAAAGGAGTCCTGTTTCAGGCTGTGTATATTGCACGGGATCCAATCTTAGTACAGCTTGATCCTTTAGCTAAACTAATATAACATCTCTTTTTAGTGAGGACACGAAGTGGCTATGGGACACATTTTTAAGGATATGCAGGCAGACAGGATTTTCCAAAGTGCACAGGTGCCTGCATACTTCAAAAAACTTGACCTTCAGAGGCTTCCACGATAGCCTCAAGACCAGCCAGATTTGCAGCTAACTACAGAGAGGTACAACTGCAGTTTTGAATTTAAAAAAAAGTAATTTAGTATGGTAGATGCCAATTGTTACAATTACCGTTAACCCAAGTCAAGAGATCTATAACAGGCTCTAAAGAAAACGCTAACAGCAATGTCAGTTGATTCGTTCAAGCGAAGCTTTTATGCTGAAACCACAGGAAACAACTTTCTTCAGAATCCCAGTATCTCTTCATTCTGCCTTTTCATAAAAGTTAGTTTAAAAAAAGACCATGATTGCAAATTAATGGGTAACTCCCTATCAGGCCACTCCATTATTTTATGTACCCGCTTATCTATTATTTTAGACACAGTATAAAAATCTTTCCTTCACAAGAACAAAAAAAAAGTAAAACACCCACTTGAATTTCACAATGAAAGAATCCACAGCGAGAACTGACAGTATTTTGGAAGATCAGAAACAGTATGGAGAATGGAATTATATGAGCACTGAGATCAAATCATACTTTATCAGTCTGGCCCCTTTATTCAGTATAACTGTTAATGATGCCTGTAGAGAGAAGACTAGTGTTAGACTGGTTATTCCAGAAGAAATGAGAGCAACCATGCTTTTGCAATAAATCACAATGAGCACTTGGCTCAAGAGTTAGCATACAGTCGAGATGTGACTTTCTGAAAGAAATGTACATTAGTGCAGTAGACAAAAGCATTTTCTCACTGTGCTGGCTGAAGTGCTCATTACTAGTAATAGAGTTTTCATCCTGGTGATAAAAGTGTAAATCAAGTAAATACCAGTTTACAGGCTACCTCTGGCACTTACCTGGCTGAGGTCTGTCCCTGCTCTGAGGCACATCAAACTCCGAAATGACTCCTCCAAACAAAGATCCCCTCGGCTTCTTAACCTGAAACTCTTTGGACCGTACCAAGATCACATCACCAGGGGGGTGTGTTTCGGGATTTCGGGATGACCCTTCCAGTGGTGAGTCACAGGGACACCAGGAAACCTTCCAAGCTGACCCAAAACACAGAGCCTTGTTTACTCCCGGTAAAATGTTTGTTAGCTGCGATTGTGGCTGTAACTGTGAATGCACTTTTAAAGAAGGAGATGAGGCAAGGCTCTTTGGCAAGAGTTGCAGGCATTTTTTTGTATGGAAAACAGGGCAGATTAATGTGCACCATGAAAAAAATTAAATTCCTTATTAGGCTGCACACTGTTCCTCACTTGCATAAAGCCAGTGTCAATGCCTGTGCCTCAGTGTGTCCCTTCCGATAACGGCCTGTCCAGGCCGCAGAGAGGAGCCACACACAGCTTCTGTGCGACTCGCAGGTGGATGGGGTTGTGCAGACCAGGAGATGCAGCAAAACCCAACGGGTGGCTTTGTGCCCTTGACTCTGAGCACCATGGCAAGCCTGTAGCAGCCTCAGGGACGGCTCTCGCACACTGCCAGGTACTTTCTCCTGGCTTGACTGTTCACAGTCTAGAACTGCCTAATTTTGCTGTTCCCGTTTCACTTGTGGAGGGGAAAACAACCTGAATGAGGAAAAAGCCCCATCTGGGAGAGCCACAGAAGAGACTCCAGAGGTCCCCAGCCTCAGCCCCAAGGAGGCTGTTCTGCTCCCGGGCTCTGCACCACTGCGAACCAGCTCTCTTGATCTCTGATCCTTCATGAACCTGCCCATCCTCATTCAAGCACTCATCCTGTCTTGCTCCTCTCCCTGTGCTAGTAAAGGAGATATATCGCTTCATGGGGGTAACGACATAGTTTAGAACTCAGAAAATAATACATTTCTCCGTGCTGTGGCAAAATAAAAAACAGGACAAAAATAAATTCTCATTAAGAAATGGTTTTGGTGAAACAAACTTCTCTCCATACTCAGCTCAGCCCCAATTTCATTTTGGGTAAATCCTAAACATTTGGATTAATTTGACATGAAATTTTTCTTATTTGATGATTATAACACCTTTATTTTACCATTATGTGGCTTTTATTTATATTTTAGTAGATGTAGTCCAATTTTTGAACAAGCACCATTTTGGAATACATTCCAAAATCTCATTCGTACCAGTAGTTTCAAATATTGTCCCCAATTTGCTTCCTCCATTTAGTCCTCCTGATTTTAGCATAACTGGTCTAAGTTTACAAATAGGTCCATTCCTTCTCCCAAACCTTGCCATTCAGCAAATCTCCTATTTGTATAAAGGAGTTTGGATCTTGGGGGATGAGTTACATCCAGAAAATACTCTGAAGACAAAATGCTAAGTAGTATCATAAATTTCTGTACTGCAAGGTTCGCTGCAGGACTGTTTGCTCTCTTATAAAGCACTTACCTTACTTCCTTTTGAAGGCATGCTGAAATTTGGACAGAAAGTCCCTGGAAACTGCCACTACAGTTTTAACATTTAATGAGTAAAAAAGCCCTACATACTAAAGCCATGTGTTTTCAATTCATGATTGAGTAAGCAGACCAGAGTTTAAATCATAATGAAAAGCTGACATCTGCCTATACATACCACACGCACTGTGATTCATTTGCACAGTTGAGGGAAGAACATGAAAAATCCCACGTGAGTACAACAAAATTCTACTTTTTGCAAGCTGATAATAAATATTCACAGCTTATATAGACGCGTTCTCACAGCAGCTGCCTTTGATCCAATGTGGAACAAAACCATGAGAACTTTTTCATATGAGTATTAAATCTGGTAGTGTAATCCAAGAATTTTATGATGTGATCTGTCTGGGCTGAGAAGGGGCTCTTGCTGGAAGTCTTGCCAGAAACAGGAATTCCTTTAGGTGGGCAGCAAGATGAGCCACACAGGCAGCAACCAAGGGCAATCAGATAGCTCTGGTCTCACTGCAAAACCATGGCAGAAAAAGCTTATAATTCAGTGGGGCTATGTCAAAGCATTCAATACTCACATATACTGCTGTGGTCTGGAAAGAGGTCTCACTTACTATGGACAGTTTAACCTTCTAACATAGTACCTGAAATCCTTGGATGTTCCCAGCAGCCTTTAGCCTCCCTGTTGGAGGTGTCCTGAGCATCATCATCACACACTCCTCTAGGCTAGTTTACATCAATGACTGTGTTGCATCTCCAGGTGTCCCCGATTTCCCCATTGCCATCTTGCACAGCCGGCTAACACCCCCCAGAGCAGTGCCCCACCACACGCTCCCCTGCTGTAGACTTGCTGCTTTCCAAACCTGACTCATTGCCTGCACCCTCAGCAGGCAACCAAGAGCCCAGAGCTGGCCCTTTGTGTAAAGACACATCACAGCGCAAGTGAACAACAGAACTTGCTCCTTCACAAGGCAGTGGTTCCCACGCACCTGTATATTCAGCACCTAGCTCTGCCCCTGTGCTCAGAACCCATCCATACCTCCATAAATGCATGCCCTCCCCTAGAAGGGGACACCTTGCCACCTGCACAACCCTGCATCCACAAGCAACTCCAACACCCCTCAGTCCTCGAGTCCAGCCACAGGAACCACCCCTCACCCCCTTGCAGCACACCGGCCTTCCCAGAGCAGCACAGCCCCGGCTGCAGCACACGGCCTAATCACTGCTTTGCCAGCTGTGCCTAACGCAGAATCACTCACAGCTGCAGAGAGGACACAGCTCTCTGCTACAACTGGGCAGTTTACTACATGGCTGCCAGAGACTACGAGGGGCTGTTTTGACCCAGGCAGCGTCCTCTGGCTCTGCCTTCCTGTGGGGTCGTCAGCAGAAGGTTTGATAGCAGGATACACAGAACAGCTATGGGCTTACCAAGGCAATGGGCAGCACTTCTGAACAGTTATTAAAGTGGTTATGAGGTGTCCCAAATAAGGATGCTAGTGAGTATCAACATTAATTGTGGCTACTAGAATAAATGAACTGGAGCAATCAGACAAGAAGCTGTTCCTTTGGGAGCAACTTGACCCTTCATCCCAAGCAGTAAATGTGGCACATTTCCCATTTGCATCTGGTTCAGCTCTGCTAGGGCTGCCATATCTCTGAGGTCTGAACAAGGCAAACACTAGCAAGATCATAACAAGCCTGAACAACGCCCAAAGCTGGTGGTAGCAGCAGAATTTGAACAGGCTATGGTCAAAAGCCACCCTGTTTTGTTCATTCAGTATGTGCAGCACCTTGCTATCTAGAACCAAGCATTGTTCCTCTCTTCCCACCCGACCCTGATCCAGGAGAGCTACTCTTATGGAAACACTCCCTTCACAAAGAAGGATGCAATAGCAGGGTCTTCTTCACGCCAAAGGACTTTCTGGTTTCACAGTTCAGTCCAGTTTCAGATTGCTTTACTCCAATAGCTGTTCTCATGCCTGTCAGAAGAGCTATCACTGCAAGATGTCTAGGTGGCTTTGCCCCACTCATGACTGTTTATCACAGAAGCCTGCAACCTGCCCATCATCTTGCAAACATACTCCACTGTCAGGTTCTTGTGTCCCACCAGAGCTACATTCATCTATTATTCACTTAATTTCATGGGGCAATTTGTTAATAAAACATGAGGTGGTTTCCAGCAGAGATTCTACTTAATCCTACACATTTACTCTACTCTTTCTAATTTAAGCAGTTTTGTACAGAGAAGAGCCCAAGAGGCAGAATCTGAAAACTAACCAAGATTCATAAAAAACTTTCAGAATTGTGTATCCAGCCAAGGTCTGATTCTGCTCAACAACAGCATTTTGAATCTGGATCACTCGTCCCTTGCATCTTGGGATTTTGCTAATAGGTTCCTTCATACTTTTGTCCATAGCATGACAGGAGGGATTGGAGTAAGGGATCAGCCCCAGACTGATGGTTCACTGGCAGTGAACCTTCTGCACAGCACAGAGTAAAAGGAAGACAACCCCTAAAACAGAGGGCACAGAAGGGGCTGTGCTTTGCCCCTGACTACAGCTGTCAGAGAAGCTTTTTGCCCACTGAGTGTACAGGGCAGGATTTATGCCCCAACTACCTTAACCGCAATCATAAGAAAAATTTCTAAACCTTGAGAAATAAGAGGCCCAATTCTGCAACTCAGAGACAACAATGATTTTAACGGAAGTAGGGAAAAACAAGGCAGCATTGCCATCTCCCAAGTTCCCTGAAGCAGCAAGATTTGAAGCGGGTGTTTAAAATTATTTTTCAGGCAGGCTGGTCGTGGGTGGAAAGGAGACTGAAGAGGAGCAGAGGAACATGGCTCCAGAGCAGACACAGCATGAGGGAATGGCCCCAGGACTTCCCTGAACAGACATAAACCTGGCTTGCCTATGAGCCCTTCAGGGCCCAGCTCTCCCCTAGGCCCCAGCAATAAAACAGTTGCTCAGCACTGTGAGAAAACCAGCTTTCTGCTCACTGATGGAGTGCCACGGCTGCATCCTGCAAACCCCTGTAAGACCCTAAAGAGAGGCACAGCCTATTGTACGCACCGACACCACCTCTCTGAGCGGGAAAGGTCTTGCAGGAACCGTCTCCTCCACAGAGGCGAGGGCACGTGGCACGTGCTGAGCGCCCTGACTGGAAGCAGGATCATGGAGGGGTGAGCTGAGGAGGCTTCCCTTCAGCTCTGTGCGGGTCGGTGGCTGGGTGAGTAGGGCATCCCACACCTTCCCAGCTGGAAATCCTGAGCAGCTGTGAGTAAATCAAGGACATTGCTTGCAGCTTCATCACCTTCCTGCTGCCCGAGAGCGCTCAGTACCGGGGTTCCAAGAGGAGTCCCTTCGACAGCCGCTCCTTTGGCCCGACCCCGGCCCCTGTCATGGAGGGCGTTCTGCCTGGGGCGGCCCGGCAGCCGGGGCGCGGGAAGAGCTCCGCGGCCTGGAGAGGGCGATCGAGTTCCCCGGCGTGGAGGCTAATCTCGGAGCGCGGCAGCACGGCCGCCCGCCGCCTCCCGGATCGGGGCCCTTGGCCGGGCGGCGCCGCCGCGGGCCGCTAGGTGGCGGCCTCGCCCAACGGTGCGCGAGCGGCCGCTGGCGCCAGGCGAGGCGGCGCCGCTCGGCCCCGCCCCGGGAGCCGCCCGCCGCCATCTTCTTCTGGCGGGAGAGCGGCGGGCGCCTTCGGCGGGAACCGCAGCGCTGCTGGCACCGAGTTTCAGGGAGTCGCCTCTTGGGCATGGTGGTCCCTTGGGCGCTGCGGGCAGTGGCAGTTGCCTGTCTTGTGAAGGGCCAGGAGAGCCGCCATCGTGTGGCCCTTGAGTTCACCTCAGGCTGGGGCGTGGGCACGTTCTGTGCGAGCGGGCCGTGCCCAGCAGTGTTCAGAGAGGAAAACGGCACAGGGGCTGGAGGAAGAGGCTGGGTCCCCTTCCACAGCCGACTGTGACCTTGGGCAAGTCATTTTGCCTTCGTGTGGTCCCATGGATGAGGCAGGTTTTTCCCCATGAGTGGAGGGGGAAACATGGGGCAGATTTTTCCCCACGAGTGGGGGGGAAACAACGTGGCAGATGTTCTCCGTGGGGGTGTGGAGCTCACACTGGCAGCGAGGGCCCTGCAGAAAGGCAGTGAGACAGATGTTTTTAGAGGCACACGGGAAACGTGATACGCTGCCATTTACCATTTGTGTAGGCAGATGCCAATCACGCTGAAAAACACATATGAAAAGAAAACTCCCTGAGGAGCTTACAGAAAACAGAAGTTTCTTTCTCTTTGAATTGCCATTTGTATTCTGAGTGTTGTGTAAACATTAAATATTTAAAACATTGCCCGTAGCACTCTTGTTTCTCGGTGGGATTTGGATAAAGCCATTCCTGTGGCAGGGTCATGAGAAAAGCTCTCAAGACTGAACTGTTTTCCCTTCTCCATCTGAGCAGCTGAGACCTCTAGGAGCGGTGCCCCTCTGAAACAGGCTTAAATCAAAGCCTCGTTTAACATTAGGAGGAGTTGGAAGGGGATTCGGTCACGTTTGCTCTGTCACTTATGATCTGTGGGATGCTGCTGCTGCTGCAGGAACATCGTCTGAGCCTCCCCTGAGTGTGCGATGCAGCGCTGCGCACTCGGGCAAAAGGCTCAGGGCAGCACACTTCAGTTTTGCCAGTTACGACACTTGCCCTAGCAATGCTCACTGCAATTCACGTCTGCTTTGGAGCCCGTGACTTTTTACCTTGAACACTTGACCACATAATGACTTTTTTTTATTTAACGAAGGCCTGTCGTCTTGCAGTTTCAGATCCCAGCTCTGCTACTGATAGTGCTGGTGATTTCAGGTGCTGGTAACTCTTAGCAGCTATTCTAGTGTCACATGTGAAACTTTACACAGAGTCTGGAGTAGTGATTATCCTTCCTGCTGGCACCTGAAATCCAAAGAAATTCTAAGCCCACTTTGGGCGTCTGCCCTGTGTTTTGGCTGTGGCCCTAGGCGACTCCCCAGGTCACGCAGAAACCTGTGGCCACATCAGGAGTTGAAACTAGCTCTCCTGAGCTTTAGCGTACTGGTCTAATTAATCCTTTCCTAATGCTATTGCCTGACATTTTAAAAAGTCACAGCCGATCTACTTTTCTAACCAGCAGCAGAGTATCTTGAGTCATTTAGATTTAAAGATTTAAGGATATTAAAGGCAGGCTTGTTTTTCTGCATCTAAATCTGTGTCAAGGGGACAGAAAGGTGTTTTTCAGTTTCTGCTTTAATGGAATAAGCCATGAGGGGGATGCTGTACTTGCCCATGTGTGCCTGGGAGTCTGTTCCGCAGTACTTTGTCATGAGACACTAGCATAAGGAAATTGTCCTTTAAAAGGAGCTATGAGGAGGGCACGGGAGGACACATTTGCCCTTATTCTCAAGTTCTCCAGCACGTAACTGCACTGCCTCCCCTTTCGGTTCCCCTCCCCACCCAAAGGACAACCTATTCATTTGCAGAGCTACAAAAGCTTGGCCTCATCTCACTGCACTTGGCTCATCTTCCTGCTGCATGTGCACAGTAGTACATGGGTGGGCGACCTCATTTGAGAGTTGATTTCATTATAGATCAAGTGTGTTCCTCCCCTCACGTATCTCATTGTTATCTTCTTCCCTGATGAGGACTTCTTCATTAAAGCATGAACAATTTGTGACAGAACAGCATCTACCAAAGATTTTCTTTCCTGGGTGCGCAAATGCATTGTTCTCCAAAGGCCAGACTGGTAACCTGTTAATTTAAAATCAAGGTTTTATTGCTGCATCCTGCTGTAGATGCTGGTCACCTTTCTAGGCAGTATAGCAAGAATCATAATTTACAGGCTGATTACAGATTTGGCTGTGTATGCATCTTCAGTAGGAATTTTTCTGGTTATGACATTCAGGCTGCTGTACTGTGCTAATATAAGCTTAGGTTGGCTTTGCTGCCTTATTTTTCAGCAAAGCTGGGGCCATACATGTCAGAGAATGGCATCTTTGTCCCCCTCCTGTCCCCAAAAAGAGCAATTGAGTTCCCCTGTTCCACCAGCAATTGAAAACCCGAGGAGATCATATTGCTTGTGGGAAGAAGGTCTTTCTGGTTGCTCTAGTGCTCTCTTCAAAGAGCCTCGGCAGTCTTACAGTGATCCTACCCTGTGCCCCAAAGGCACCGAGGTCACATCAGTGCAGTGCTGCGGCAACCAGCTCTGCAAGGGAGCCGTGCTGCCTTCAGGACCCAAGCTAGTGCTGCATGGCTCAGATCTCTGCACTGCATCACACTGTATGACGTACGCAGGCTCTTAGTCACGTCTCCTTTGACCAGATTTTCATAAGCTTTTAAGGCAACTAAAGATGCAGGTCAGCCTAATGGGACTGCTAAAGCACTGATATAATTAAAGTGATGCCGCTGGGGTGTTTAGAGCACTAATGTGTTTTTGCAGCTCTCCGGAGGATCTCCCCATGATTATGAATGCTCGTATCCATTTGGACATCTCTGGTTTGGAAGGTGGACAAACACTGACTGATGTGTTGTCTAGAGAGCAGCAAGCAGCCAGCCTGTGGTGACAACCTCTGAGAGAAACCTTTTAAATCGCAAGATTTTATGACATATGGTGAAAGGGTGCACCTGAGAAAGTGGTCAAACTCATGATTTGTTGCCCTGGGCTCAAGAAGACCAAGATCTGAACACAGATGCTGCACGTCATTTCCAGTGATCCAAAATCCTCCTCAGTCTCCACATACCATTAAACGCAGTAAACCTGCTGTGAAACCTCAGTGCTGTGAGTGGCAGCCTGTGTCACCGAACTGACGTGTTGCCAGGGTCCTTCAGAAATAACCTTTTTCTCCTCAGCTCCAGTTGCCTTCCTGGCTGTCACTCCCTCACAGTGACTAGAAGAATAGAGGTTTAACCAGCTTAATGGCACTTCCCATGACTGTATGTGGGTGCTAAAAGCATACTCTGAACACTTAAATTAGAAGATGACACACGCATTGTGGCTGGAGCGCCGTTGTCAGAAGAAACAACTCAAATCTTTTCCAAACAGCTGTTTGACTGCCAACACTCATTTGGGTGCACCAACTGTGAGAAGACCTATGCTTAAAATAAATGGGTTTCCAGCACAAGCAAGAAGTGGATTTGACTTATTTAGCATCCTTTACTGGCTCTCACATTTACCGCCACCTTGCACCACGCTGGTGGCCTGGCTGGTGGACTTTGTCCTGAGCGAAGCAGGAGAGAGAAGGTGCTTCTGTGTCCTTGGGAGAAGGTGCTTCTTCGCAATGACAAATCACTCCAGTAAAACCCAGCTGTAGCTGGTGGCCTAGACATGGGAGTTTGGACAGGAGTGGGGAGGGGATGTCACTGCTAGGCCAGCACCGTGGCTCCTTCAGTGAGATGTGCTTCCCTGAAGGCTTTGCAGGCTCCGGTTATCCCGCTGGTTTCACGCTGTGAGCATGTCACTGTAACTGTGTTTCTGATCGCTGCTTATACCACCCAAAGATAAACATACTTTGCAAGATCTTTCCTGCTTTTCGCCCCCAGACACATCAGTGGAGTTTGGGGCACTCAGTGCCTTACCACCCTACAGTGTAACCCCAGAAAAGCAATATAAACTGCACCAAAATATTTGCATCATTTAATACATGCAGATTAGGGAGAAGCAGTCACAGTCATTGTGAAGTGGAATGTTTCTGGGATCTTGGGGCAAACAGATTTCTGTAAAACATTGATGGGAATTTTTAAATTCGGTAGACCTACTTGTGAATGAAAAATACAGATTAGCAATGAATGATTATTGTTATTTTCAGTGGCAAAGGTGTGTATATGGTAATTGAAGTCATACTCCATAAAACGTTACTCCTGCTCCCTTACACGCACACAAACAGTTGATAATTTTATAGAGACTTAACACAAGGAGTCCAGTTGTTTGATGCACCATACAGAGCACAGGCAAGTACTACTCATATTAACAAGATTGCAAATACAGGGCTGAGTGCCTACAATTTCAAGTCATTGGAGTTCTCATTTACTTTGGGGGCTGTAAAATTAAACCTTTTTCATTTGGTGCTTTATTTAAAAAAAACCAAACAACTGTACTATGACTCTTTTTCCAGTGGACATCTGGACGGTCACATCTGTTTGCAGGTACGCAGGGCCTGCGTTATGGTAAAGGTGATACTTGCACGGAAAACTGTACCTTTGAAGTTTAGGTGTATTTGAGAGAGGCTGGGGTGGGGGAGCAGATGGCTGCAGTGGAGGACAAGGGGCAGAGCTCAGGCTGTAGGAGAAACCATGTAAATGATCCAGATTTGTTGACTTTTAAAGGTGTTTTATTTACAGAAAAGATAAGATTAAACATCACTACATAAACCCTGAGCCACACAGTTGATGCTACAACCGTGTTCAGTGTTTCACAAAGCTGACGGAGCCCAGTGAATGTCCTATTAGACATGGATCTGGCTGCCATATTTTGGGCTGCAATTCAAAGCCAGCGGCCACAGAAAACTTGGATCACTTGCAGCTGACAAGCCTGACAGGCAAAAAGTATGTTTTCTTTGATTGGAACCAGACTGTACAGCGAGCAATGGCTGAGCATTAAGGAATGGCGATTAGGTCAAGAGATCAGCCAAAGGTTTTCCAACCAGGCCAAAATATTTACTTCAGTCCAAACAGCTGACACCGCATAGGGCCAATGCACTTGAACCTAGACCTTCTGGAAACAAACACGTTTTTGCTGCTCTGATGAAACAACATATTCAGGGATACCTGATATACGTTTCTGTATAGATCCGGGCTGATGTAGCAGGAAGGCTGGACTTCGGAAACTTAATTTTGCTCTCATTTACATGACTGTAAATGTGGAGTAATTTCTTATGTGTCAGTGGGATTCATACTAAGACAGCAGTATCATTTCCACTGGTTTGCAGTGCTGGTTGTTGGTGCCACGCTATCACCATCTAGGTTTCCTCTTAACACCCTCTAGAGTCCCTGGAATAGCTGTGATAGATGCACACAGCAGGTTGAGGGTTTTAAATCTGCCATTTTCAGAACATTTTGCATGGGCAGGAGCACTACCTCTTATGTTTTTTATTAACCTCGTCTAATACATAGCCCCTAGAAAAGACACCAGTGTGCTTTGTTTGCTCTTGGGGTGCATAAGGACACAAACTGAATATTTTCTAAAGTACTTGTTCTGCTTTTCTGATAACATTTGCTTCAGTTTCAGTTCACGCACATTCAGATAAAGGCTGTTCTTAGGGTGTTTTTCTTCTACTGTTTTTATTCTGGGAACTGCAATTTTTTTAGTGTGGTCTTTCACTGCAACCAGAACTGTACTGTATGTGCTGCTTCTGGCCTGTCCAAGCATGGTATGATAATCACAAGTGGGTGCCAGGAATTGACCAAGTGGGGCGATGCGTTGGTAGCCCCGATGCCGTTTGCCAGTTGGCGTAGCATCTCCTCTGGATCTAGAGGGCAAAGAGCACAGCCCTCTCTGGGCTGACGTGCGGTGACCACAGGGAAAAAGGGCTCCATCCCAGCATGAAACATTGGGAAGAATCTGAGCTCTTTCACAGCAGCCCAGTCTACAGCGGGGATGGCCAGAGCTGGCTCACCACACTCACTTTTAATTCTGCAGATGTGAAGCAGAAACAAACAGCAAAGTGGCTTGTGCTGTATAATTAAATGAGGAGGTCTAAGCGTTATTAACATTTTTCAGGGCTTACAAGGAAGAATGTCATTGTCTTCACTGTGGTTCTGACAGGGTAGCTGTGAAAGAAGAACTTGGACCTTTTTCAGGCCTGTGTGGGAAGGGAGGACAAACACAGCGTATCTCTCAAATCTCACCAAACTTCCCAAAGCTAATGTGAGACCGTACAGGCCTTGCCCAGGCTCTGGATGCCAAGACAGAGTTCAGATGGGGGCCAGATCTTTCTGTTTTGAATCCACGGTTTTGACTGAGTGCTGCACGTAGGGAAAGAGCTGCTTTTACCTGTACCATATCTCCTACGGTGGGACCCACACTGAGCTCATCCCTTTAGTCAAAAGGATGGGTCTCATACAGGTTGGGCTCTTTCAGTCAGGCAGAGGTGGGTCTTAATTAATTCAGGGCCGTCAGATTTCCTCCCCAGTCTTTTTTCTGCATTTGTACAAGTGGGACTGATTTGGGAAAGTTGAATCAAAATGAACAAGTACTGCTATAATTCACAAGTCATAGTCAACACACGCTTGCCAAATAAAAGCATCGGAAAGGTTTTTATCGGCCTAAATATTGAAACCAAATTTTATTTTTTGAAAATGACATTACACACATCTTGCAAATGTACATTTAGATGAGAAAACAATGAGTAACAAATATTGAGAGCAAAGCTATAAAGTGGACAGGTTCTCTGCTGCATGGCATTGCATTACAAGAATACTCAGACCTGGGATGGTTACTACAAGTAGTAAAAACAGTTCACAACACCTCACAAAAATGGAATTTTTTTCTAGAAAGTCAAATCTTCTAACAAAAGGAAATTCTGTTAAGGGAGAAGAAGCATGGGGGGATAGATGTGTGGATCTAGGTACATTTTGTGGTTTTGTGGCAGGGCTTTGTGGGGGTTTTTTAAGTCCATTTCTTACAAAATCCGTCTTTGTGAGTGACCCCCTCTTTTCCAAGACTTTGACTGTTTTCTGTCCTCCATTGCCAACAGAACCACAGCTATTAAACAATAAGCCCTGCGTACTCAACTCAGAGCTTGGGAGTGTGGAGAAGGAGTTGTCTACAGAATCCCTAACAACATAATTCCTATATACCATCCCCCACCCCCTTCCACTGTGTATCCAGGAAAATCAAAAAGTGTGTGCAAACTCCGCAAATCAGGGGCCGCGGGACTAGTCCCATGTAGAACAACCAGGTGTGGAAGCCACGGCCAATACACCACGTGCCACATGCCTCAGCTGCAATGGATCAGCACGATCTCATCGTTTACCAGTGACGCAAACTTCCAAAGATTTAACTTGTTCCCCAGGTCAAGCAGAGGCAACAGGTGACTGATCTCCATCTGTTTTACCTTGAAAGTTAGAGTCTAATCAAAGTGCCAAGGCAAGGCGCTGTGAGAAATAAGTTCCCCGAGAGAACCTGTTGAGAACTGCTTTTCAAACCTCGTTGTATATCATTTTATTTATGCCCAAATCTGTACTTTACAACCACGAGAGAGACAAAGACAGAATAAGAGAGAGGGAGAGAGAGAGAATCTTTCCAGGAGGAAAGGAAGAGCTAATCAAGAAAAGAGAGGTACAGGACCATGCATTTACTCTCAAAAGCTTGTTCACGAGCAAGCTAACATTTCTAACACTACAACCACTCATCTACATCTGTTTGCTAAGTAACTGAGTTCTACCTACAACTAGGGAGCAGAAGGGGGTTTTTTTCTTTTCTTCCCCCTCCCTTTAAAACGTCAATAAAAATGTTTTCTGTACAAGTTGAATGGCACAAAAGGTGGTTAAAATGCTAAATAACTCACCACAAATGGAGAATGCAAAATTAGTTCAAAACATGCATGGACTGTGTACAGGTAAGCAAGGAATCATTGGCATAAAGCTGCAATATATTACAAGATGATACAGTTGAGATCTTTTGGAATAACCTCTGCTTGGTCTGTCCCTTTAAGAGAACTTCACATAAAAATTCAGCGTAAAGGGAATTCAAGGTATATATCCAAGCAGAAAGTTAACTATGGGCAACATTATTTGTCTGAAGAGAAAAGCATTTCTCCTCCCCTTCCATGCACTCCCCCAAGGTACAAAAGTCAACATGATTAACATTGCTGCAGGCTTGCCAAAAAGAAACGTTAGATAGATCTGTTTTAGGAGAACAAAAGCACCATTTAAATTAATAGCTCTTTGTACAATGTCATTAATTAAATACCTTATTATTTAAACAAAAACAAACTGAAATTTACCAATCCCAACAAAATAACAACTGAACCCTTACCACCCACGTGTCCTCCAAGGTTATATACACAGAGTTTAAAGTATACCAGCTAAACTTTAAACCTGGCTGCCCCTCCAACCCCTATCCACTGAATGACAATAGAAAATACATCGTGGCCTCTCAGTTATATTATATTGCAGCTTTGTTATTAATGATGAAATCATACAAACTCAATGAATGACCTAAGACAGTAATCCATGATCAGGTTCCAGTTCAGCTGCGTATCTCCCTCCCTCAACACAACTTGTCGGCAGATTTGCAGCTCAGAGAGCGCCGCAGAGCGCAGGGCCGTGAGCGAAGGCAGGTCATGCTCTTCAGAGAAGAGTGGCGTGAAGAACTCAGGCTTAGGCGATGAGAGCCGCTAACCCTAGCTTGTGATTATATTTGTGATTAAGAAAACAGGCAAAGGCTAGTAAACAGCAAAGTCAGCAAGCTGATACTCCTTTCCCGTGCTTCTAGACTAGACAGTGTGATAAAATACAGAGTATCATGGAGGGGAATGTGTCGTCATTTCAGAGAATAGAAGGAGATTTGGCTAGACAGGTTTCCTCTTTCTAAAAGACCCTGGGTGTCTTCTAAATTGATAGCGCAGCTGTACTAGTACTGCCACGGTGATAAAGCTGCTTGGATCACACATCATTTAAATAAGAAGCAAACTAACAACAATTTCACATGTCAGAATTCAGCATGTAATTATAACTCACAGGCTTTCTTGTTCTTACATTCAATACTTCTGCTTCACCTTATCTATAAACACCAATTAGCAGTGCAATTAATTCCCTAGACATTCTTCTTTTTAAGGAGACGCATCATTAGACATCACACTAAATCTGGAAAAAGCTCTTCTGTTGTAAGGGGTGGGGGGGAGGAAAAAAAGCTGTGTGTTCTGCAACCCCTCAGTGACTGTGTGGTCAGGATGAGAGGGAGACAGAACATCACTGCATTTCAACTGCCACCTGCAAAGGGAAGTGAATTAAAAACCCATCCATATCTGCTGTGCAATGGTTGGAAGCAGATGGAGAAAAGCAGCTATGCTGGAATTTAAAAAAAAAACAAAACAAAACAATAAAAAAACCTCCAAACACAAACCCAAAAACCAAACAACAACAACAAAAAAACCCACTAAATGTTTCACAGGGATTCTCTGAAGGTAAAATTCTTCATTTCAAGAACTGGGCCTGGACCCCAGCTCAGGGCCCATTTAGTCCATTACAGACATTTCCTAAGTTTGACTCTGCACATGGGTTTCTCAGAAACTTGGGGGTTCAGAACCAGGGTTTGGTTCAGGTCCACCCTGACCAAGTGCCACCAACATGTTTCATTCTGACTGCACGTGCCAGGTGAATCACTTTGCTCTGCAACAACCCCACTGTTCAAATGTGACTCAAATTAATCTCGATTTCCTATAAATAACTATTGCAAATAGAGATGGGAGAACCAGCTTGGATAAAAATCAAAAGCAGCCTTGAGTTTAGATGAGTCACCTAAAATGAACCGAACCTTCCTTTTTATGTTCAGAGACATTTGGTAATGTTTTTCTCTAAAAACCAAGCCAACCATAAATCTCTATTCTGCTTGGTACTAGCTGGGACTAAAGTAGAAAAATACTGGAAGAAATAGAAATGCTATTTCTAGTTCCATAAACCTGCTGGGCTCAGGGTATGTCTATTGGTAGACTGAAGTGAGAGTAAAGTGAGATAAAGCCAACACTCTTTAGAACCAGAAAATAGAGAGGAGACCCTGATTTGCTAAGGTTCCTTGCTTAATTTTCAATTCTAAAAGTTTTAAGATATTTCAACAAAGAAAACTATTTCAGCTTTATCATAAGCTATAATAAAACTATACAAAATATCTCCCATATATAACTTGCTATTAGAGGTTCATACAAGAGATCACCTTATAGCTGGGGTCAACAAGGTTTTCTCTGCAAAGTCTGCAGCTGTCACCCAGGAAACTGAATCTGCACTTAAGTAATCAATCACACAAGAATTACTGACAGTAATCAATCTTTGAAATAGGAGACCAACCTTGGACCAAATGGATTCAGCTCCCTTAATTACAGAGGAGCTTCTGCCTGTTTAAAGCAGCAGAGAATTAGGTGTATTTCGTTTCACTTGTGTTCTATTGAGCGTCTGAGAATCTACAGAAACAAAGAGGTGCAATCGTTATGCAAAAAAAAAAAAGATCTGACACTAAACAGAAAAAAAATGTGTTCAGATAAGTCAGTTGTTTTCCCTTTTAGGATTAAATTCACAAGCACTGTAACTCAACTGAATTTAGAAAAAAAGATCTCATGAGAAAGCTGGTGTTAAACACAGATCCCCTTGTTCAGTACGGACTTCCCATTGATTTATTGAATGCGGCAGCTCTCACATATGTGGCTAGGCATTTCATGGACAAGATCATCATCAGCCCCTCTGCCTGCACAGCAAATCAAGGTAACCTCCCCCAGGAGCCTGTCTTGGCTTTTCACCCTGGTGCAAGTGGGTTGCTACTTTTTCCAGAGTTTGCTGAGCTCCATGGAAAGGGATGGGAGGTTCAGAGGTGCCCTCATTATTCTCTTGCACATCTTGCAATTCCCCAGTGTGCCAGGCCTGTCTTTCTCCAAGCCAGGGCATGCTGATGAATTTCTATTTCTGATCTGATAGGGAGGAATAAAAATAAAACCAAACCACAGGTTAGTGCTGTCATTCAAAGGGCTGGATCTGCCCTTCCCCCTTTTAGGGATGACAGATGCTGGCAGGAGAGTGAAACAGGAGCAGGGGAGGAACTTCAGACCAAGTTCTCCTGCCTGCGGCCAAGTGTGACCTTATATCTGCCATCGGGAGTGGGACACACACTGTTGTGGGAGATAGCCTGCATCCTGGCTTAGATACCTGCAGGGGCAATAACTCTCTCAACATGCAGCCAGGAACCCCTGCTGCTTTTCTGTCCGGAACCAAGCTGTAGATCCTCAGCTAGCCCCAGCCTCCCCTTTTGTTTGTCCCTGGAATTTCTTGGCTTTTGTCTTTTATTATTCCCACACATCAATGGCACTGACGTTTCCAGTGCTCTGCCTCATGCTCTCCCTTCCATTTGATTTTCTGTGAAGTTCAAGCTCATTTCATCACTCAGTAAATATCTCCTAACAAATGCCCCCTACCATTCCTCTTAGAAACAAGTATTTTTTCTTTGTTTCCCATGACACTGGCCATCACGGCATCTTTCTCTAATGATGCCAACTTCCTTTTTTCAGCTGACAGACTAATTGCTGCAAAGATTTGTTAATTCCCTTTGGGCATCCTCCTTCTTCAGTTGTTTGAGTGATAAACTGTCAGACCTAGGGAAGCTCTAAACTGGCTCCAGAGTCCTGAGTTACAGTTCATTGAGATACAGAGCAAGAGCCAGAATAGGTTAGTTCAACTAAGTGCATTAAGCAATGAAACTGAAAAGCAACTCTTTCCCATGAAGCCATCTGGCCATGAACACTTTCTAAACAAGAAAGCTTTCAACAACAGGCCCACTGTTTTCTTGGTAGAAGGCCACTGAAATCATTAGACTTACTCATCGTTTACAAATACAAGGCCCACATTTTGAATGGTAACATGGATTGCCCCCGATATGTACACGTACATGTAACAAAAAGAGGGGCAGCAGGGGTCTGTATTCGGGCCAGAGGTGGCAACTCCAGATGAGAGAATTGGTTTGCTGGATGTGGACATGGCCTTGCTCTCAGGGGTGTTGCTGGCTTCTCCATGGGTTTTGGGGGAACTAAAAATGATGTGTCTGTCTTTCACCATTAGTAAAATAATGAAGCATTTTTACATCATAGTTTTGAGAGCCAGCGTTCCTGAAAGGACAATGGACCATAGTTTGCTTCTATAAGGTTTTCAGACTTTGCTAAGTAATGAATAAATCTTAAAAGCAAGCTCTTCCACAGCTCTTTGTATCAGCTTATCTCAAAGCACCTTACAGATGGAGGTGAGTATTGTGATTGGCTCTTTATGCATTGGGACACCATGGCACAAAGAGAACTGATCTGTCCACAGTTATGCCAAAGACCAATAGCTCTGAAATCCCAATGGCTCAGAAATCCCACTGCTGAATCCACTAGGTTTGATTCTCATTTGCTCAGAAGCTCATCTACTGGCCGAAAATTGGGGTCAGTGTTTTTAATCTTCTCTAAACAGAGTGTCCTGAGGGATGGATAGTGGTCTGTGACCCCAACGCTCTGCATTTGCACCTGCAGACATAGTACTCATACCCTACCCTGCAACTGGGATTCTGTCAGAGCAGCTATGCAATGGCATTGGTGAAAAAAAGCCTTTCCATCCACCCACTTAAAATCTCTGAGCATCTCCCCTCTCCCTATTAAAACATGGTTTTTTGTCAGCTTGGCCCCAGACCTTCAGACAAACATCAAATGACTAGATCCATTCCAGAGGAAACAAAACAAAAAGAGGGGTCTATACACATTGCTGGCCCCAGCCTTTCACCTGGAGGCACTCAGAATGAGAGACACCAGAACTCAAGCCAGGAGCAAAGAAGGAGGGTGAAGAATATCTGAACGACAGAATCGATAACCAATGCAGCAGAACCCAGCCCAGTTCACTCCGCAATCAGTGAGGAGTGGCTGCACTGTGAGACACAAGACTCAGCTTTAACATTGCCTGAAATACCAAGGAGAGGCCTGCTCAGATGCATACCGATGGGACAGAGGCACCAGCCAGAAGAAATCTGTCATTCTGGACAGTAATTTTCAAGAGCTGGTTGAATAAATGCGAGACGGGCTAATTATCTCAAGAATCAAAGTCTGTCCTGTCCCCTTTTGTCAAGGCCATTTTTACCTAGGCCTTGTTGGGCACATGTATAGTCCCACTTCTGAAGCCCAAAGCATGTTGGAAGGCACTTAAAGTCTTAGCCTTCTTGGTCTCATTACACCAAGGCGGTGTTTCAGCTGGATCTCTTCTAGGTATCTTGTGTAAAGCACTAACCCTGCTGCATGAACTGACCTCACTCTTTATCTAAATAGACAGAAAAAGATCTTCATCTTGTGCCATCCATTTGCTTCTACAAAGAACCTCACCAGTCCCGAATACTGTTCCAGCCTGCTTCCATGAGCAACCAGAAAAATAACTTTGAGCCTAAATCACCACTAGAAAAAAGAAGCTGTTTTGTTCTGTCTTGGTCACGATCAGCACCTTGTGTGTGGTAAATGCACCTCTATATAGCTTTTCTCTGGTTGTGGATTGTCTTAGCTTGAGGAGACACTTTCTGGACTAATTTTATACCTACTTTACTTGGCTATTTTATCTTCCTTTCTCTAAAAATTATTCTGCCTCTACTATAGTAAAAGACAACTCTCCAATTGCCTTGAATGGATGTGGGGTACCACTGAAGTCAATGACAAAATACACTCATGTGCTCTCACTGCAATAAAGAAGTCTCATACTGTAAAGTCCATACCATGCCCCTGCAGAGAGGGTGCAACTTCCAGGGATGGCTGTCGCTGGAATAGCATCTGTGTAGGGATTCAGCATGGCGTTACAGAGCAATTTCACAGTGTTCTGTGAAGTAGCAAGAAGACCAGCACTGACCTCAAAGGCATGAAAAAGCAAACACAAGACATCCTAGAAAATGTCATCAGTATCCATATGGATAAGGAGAAACTAACACTTTCATGCCATTATTTCCAATTAAAAATGCCTGGGTGTAACATTGTTTTGCTGTTTGCCACAATTTTTGGTCCTACCTCCCTTTTTTCCCTTCAAAAGTACTGTTCAAGCAAATGAGAAAGAAATAACAGCTAGACTGTGTGTGCTATTTTTTGCATGCATTAGTGTGTGTTAGCTAAATATGAAAGATGTGGAAGCTGTTTTCTAAGCAGAATTATTTTTCTGTTGTCTATGAAAATAACACAATTAGTGTTTCTAGCTCCTGAGAACATTGTAAATAATGTGCAGATATAGGAAACACAGACAATGGTAGGCAAAAGCTGTTTCCTTCTCCCACTGCAGAGTGGACCAAGGTAAAATCCCATTACCAAACTCTTTCAAAATTACTTCAAGGTGTAGGGTCTTGGTTGGCTGTTTAGCTGGCGGAACTGAACTAGCTCCAAATCTTATAACAGGTGAGGCTTTAACCCAGAAACTTCAGGATTATAAATGCTTTACAAGTGACAGAAATCCTAAGGCTGAAGATTTTGCTGCATTGCCCTGATCTTCCACAGTCAAGACCATCACTGGAATGTATGAATACTAAATACATCAGTCTATGCTTGGAGAATTGCTCTAATTCCTTCCTAATGATTGTGTGTCTGAAACAGGTATTTCTACTGTATATGCAAATTTGCTAAAATATACTGGATACTAGATAAAGGCAGATTTCAAAGAAACAAAGCCCTACTACTTTAAGAGTCTCTCCAATTTGTTTTTAAATACTGTATTGTTTTAAAACAGTATAGTCTTAGTGATTCAATTAGTCTCTGAAAACACTAAAGGCAGCCTCATGAGGCAAATTAGACAGGGTTTTTATAGCAGAATTAATATGGCAAATCCTCATATCCTGTGGAGTTTTATGTGCTTGTAAAAGTAGAAAAAAATATAAAAGGTAAACTCTGGAGTATATAGTGGAATTACTATCATCTGCTCCAGGATCTCATAGGGTCTGGAATTATTATAGTATATTGAAAGTAATTACTAATTCATTCCAGTTCAGGAAAGCTCTCTGACCAAACCCAAGTTTATATCTCATGAAAAATAAACAGGAGTAAAGCACGTGCTAAAATTTAAGCATGTCTTTAAGTTCTTTCCTGAATCAGGGCTGTCCTTATATTTAAATGACTAAGGTACGATGCCTATGCGTTGTTTCTCTGTGTATTCAAATCTATGTTAGGGATCCTACAAAGCCAAAGATAAGTAGTTTTGAATGTAGGCAACATTCCACATGCATTTCTGTACAAGAACTCATGCAATATTGGCATTACTACAGACTTAACTATATGTTACAGCTGAAATGCTCACTGACTTCTCCTACTGCCCAGACATTTCTACCTAGAAAATTGCTTTTTAAAACTTGGGAGTTTGACCTCATACCCTGTTTTCTTTGTGGCTTCTACTGGTTTGAATGGCTATTTTTCCCACTGGACAGTTGTTTTTTTTTTTCTTCTTTTAGGCTTTTTCAACGTCCTCCAATTCCCTGAAGGAATTGTTGGGCTCAGCCCCACCCCAGGATGATCCTCATGCAAACAAAACTCCACTCCCAAGGGAGCACTTGCAGGATCAGGTTTTAGATGTGTCACTAGGTACAGCTCAGTGATTCCTTAGCACGCTCCACCAGGAAGAGCATCTTCAAATAACCAAACACTACTTGTGGCAGGAAGGAAAGCAACCACTTCTCAACAGCTGCCTCAACAACCATCCATCCAAAGGTTCGTTCACCCCTTGGGATCCTGCTTTATCTTATACAAACTGAACTCACGGATACTAGGTGAAAGCACATCTTGGACTCCTTTCCTACCACCATGAGCTCTAGTAGTTCAGTCTGCTTATGGATATCAAAGATTTAGGTTTTCCTGGTGGATCTGTGGTGAGTGTCCCGTACTGAACAGCAAGAGAACCTAGATGTGATTTCATGGCTAGTCTCTTGGTTTAGCAGAGACTCAGAGGAAAGGTGGCAGGACATGCTAACCCTATGACAGGAATGGCCTGTGTCACTGAAGTGACAACACCTTTGACTGGAGTCCAGGTCCATCATCTCTAACAGGCAGGGTCATGACTACTAGTCAGGATCCCTGGAAAGGCAGAGACTTGGGGAGGGTAAAAGCATGTCAAATTATCTGTCCCACTAAAGCTTTTACTAAGACAGAAGCTCTGATGAATAGTATTGTTAGCATAACCATGGCCTTTGACATCCTTATGCTTAAAAAGTCATATTTTCTCATGACCAGTGTCTACAGTAGCACTCACAGGATTAAACAGCCCACAATTAGCACCCATAACCATATCTGCACCCAGAATACTTCAGCACCTTCTGTTAGAGGATCTGAAAGCACTTCATAAATGTTAAGCAACATTTGGCCTCACAACCCCCAGTGAGGTAGAACAGTATTGTCCCTGTAGGGACAGATAGACAGATTGAGGCACAGGGTTACTAAGAGACCTGCTCCCGTTCAGACACTAAATTTAGCAATGCCAGGGGCTGAATGAAGGTGTCCTGACTACTGCACCTATGCTTTGTCCACACTACCATCCTTTCCCCCACAAACTTTCAACAAGAGCCCTTAGCCTTTGAACTAAAACCAGGATTCTATATACAATAGGTGAAACGATCATTTAGCAGTCACGTAGTCAGAGAGTTATTCAATTAAATGAAGTTATTTGTGGGAACAAATGATTTCTTGTGCAAAACTCTGGGTGTAAATGATCATGCACTAAGACTACTGAGTGCAAATTTGGTGCATGATAACTCTGACCCCTTGATAATTCCCAATCCTGGCCTCTCTCAGATAAATCTCTTTTTTAAGTTGCATTATATGTATCATCACATGAACCTCTAAAGATGCAGCCTGCACAGATTGTTTCATACCGGCAACACAAGCAAACAAAATGTGGAGTGGCTTTGGGAACAACCCAGCATTCATGTAGCATCAAACATCACAACGTTATAATTCATCCTAATCACAAGGGGTTGCAAGGCAATAGGGAGTAGGTGTGTATGTTGAAACAAAGGCAAATAGAGCAACAAAGAAAGATTTGATTGCACTGGTTTCATTTAGGTAAAGTTCTGTAATAATCAGTTTCATGGAAAGCTTATTCCATGAGAAAGGGAGGCAATGCCAGCTAGCCTATGACAAAGCTTCGGTGTAGTAAAAACCACCAGCCCTGCGTGAATAGATGAACTTTGCATTCTGTAGGAGTCATTAGTGATTAATAAAAGCAAACGGTTTCTCTAAATACAGTAAGTTTGTTTTTGTCAGATAGAAGAGTTTCTTAAAATATGGGGTTTTGAACGCCACAAAATTCCATTTGTTATATAAGTAGAGAATCTGGCCATAGTTAGGAATACTGAAGTGTAAAAAAACCAAATACGTAGTCTGAAACATTACAAAAACTATCAAAACATTCAATATTTTGAATTGACCTTGTTTTTCCCCTACATGTGTCTGTTTTGGCAGTGATGACAAGACTTCTAAACTGAGTTGTTATTACTGTTCTGCAGTTGTTGGTTGGTTTTTTTTGTACATTTTTCTGAATGTGTTTTTTAAACAAAAGAAAATTACCAGCTTTTATAAAAAAGAAGGAGCTTGAATCCTTACTCCCAAAACACAGATACAAGGTTTTCCTTTATAAAAAGTGTATTGATTTTTTGCTATAAAAAGTGACCTAGAGGGTGTCAAACCTGAAAACAAATTTTCACAGTGTTTTCAGTGTTGGCTGTTCACAAGGCATTACTGTTACAAACAGAGATAGAGAGATACCATAGGGTAGGTATAAAAATTTGTTACCAGCTAGCAGTATCTTTGGATCATATGTGAAAGGTGTTCCACTCCAGATAACTCAGCTGACTTACATTTTTTTTTTTGCTTAATCATTAAAAAAAAAAAAAAAATCCCAATATTTGAATCACTATTGTACTAACCTTACTTAGCGTCTTATGCAATCATTCCTAATCTCATCCAAGCTTCTGCTGGCATATTAAGCATCAAACTGGTAACTCATTTCCCTTCCTGCCCTCCAACAAGAAAAACAATACTAGTTAGTATGCAGGTGCTAAAATCAGGGCTGCAAATGCGGAGCAGGTGAACTGGCAAACCTTGGCAGTTTGGACAGGTGGAGAATATCATTTGCTCTACTTGAGTTTGCAAATTGGTCAGCAAGCGATCCATTTGCACACTTCCAGGGGGAGCTACTTTACTATCACTAGGAAAATTACATCGTTGCAGCAGAAGAAGAAATAATAGAAGAAAATGGGAAATGCACAGGATCGTTGGCGTATTGGCCCCAAATTTCTCGCAATGTCCATTTTGCATCCCTATAACTTAGAAGAATGGTATCCCTCTATCTCTATAGACTGGTAGGTGTTGATTTGTGGCACGGAGGATAAATCACAGAAAAAAAATGACATATAACTGTGTGTCCTTTGTCTGATTTGAAAGCACCAGTCACCTATCTGCTTATTTTGGCAGAAGTACTCTACTGTATCTTAAACATAGCTTGCAATATGGACATTTAGCTTCGTGTCGCTTTACATGGAATCTCCAAGGGAATCAGAGTCATCCAAAGACAGAGGCAGATACAAGTCCTGTAGGAAGAAAGAAGAAAATGTTAACTCACACAATCGGTTTCCACCTTTGGCCATGTGTAAGGAAGCAGTCGAATGGTCCAGTTCCATGCAGTTCGTAGGGACAGGGTGGAAGACTCATGCACTGGTTACTGGACGGGCTGACCAGTTGTCCAGGTAGTTCAAGGCTAAAATCAAGGCAGGTTACTTGCACAGTGGAGCAAGAGAATCTTGGTACCAGAAGAAAGATGACTGTTCAGTGGTAAGTCTGAGAAGTATTTTTTTTATTGCTTCTGAATCAATGTGTCCCTTATAGCACATGCATGAAAGAGCAGGACCTTTCCTTAAACAGGTCTCTCTGAACCTAAGTCCACAATAAAGAGTCTTACCTTGATTTGACAGCTACCCTTAGGACAAATCTCTAGGAAAATCACATGTTCCATGATTTATTCTTTATTTTAAGTCATTTCTGATCCATTAGAAGGGTTAAGAAAATAATCCCAAGTTTATTATTTGGATCAAATGCTGAATGTAAAGCTTTTCCATTACCCAAGATGGGGTAACCATCTTATTCCACTTCCTTAAAGTTCTGCATAGAACTAGGTACACAAACCGGCTCAAGGGCTAAAGCTCTTCTTGGACCTTTCTGAACTCTGACCCCCACACAGGTAATAACTCTGAGCAAAATGAAGAAAAGCCCAAATACACAGAAAGGAAATTCACAACAATCTTGATATAAGAAGAGGTAAAATAGGACTTTGTGGTGAACTCAACCTAAGCATTTATCATTTGAGCTTTAGGGGAAAAAAAGAAAAGTGATTTCATCATAAGCAGGAAGTTGCTTCTGGGAGAAAGACAATGATGCATGAATATTCTGGTAACCTCAAATGCTGCATTCGTGTTTGCTGATTGGCTTAAGTTAGTGGAGAAACTCACAGATGGATTGGCTTTGCCCTCAGCAGTCACCATCTATTACAAATGTTCTAGGGGCTTCACTGGAAAAGTCATAAATCAGCCGGCTGAAAACATACTTAAAACATTAAAGAAGGTGAGTTTTACTTGTCTTTACTAGGAATCAAATCCTCATCTCCAAAGTCTTAAATGAGATAGTGTTTGGAAAGTATTTTAGGTCCTTGATGGCTGAAGCAAAGGATGGAGTTTACAGCATTACTTTTGCTGAAATACACATAAGCAATTGTTGAATTCAGACTATGGGCCAGATCCTGTTCTCAATTATAAATTAATAATAAATCTGGACCCAATGTGTTAAAATTGGTGCGTTTCCTCAGACTTAGACTGAGCAGCTGAGATCAGAGTGAAGTCCTGAGGAAAACAGATTTCATTTGGATTCAGCTATGCCTTTGTTAAAGAAAGTCAAATAAAGCTGAGTAACTACAGCCTCTCCATATGTTGGGAATAATTTAAAGATCTGATTTTTGAGAAGCCAAAAGTCCACCTCAGGCTCCCCTAGTACCATTCAACCCCGTGTCCAAAGGTCTGCGATCCAAAATCTTACATAGTAAAGGTGTAATCCAAAGCCCGTTGGACTTTTGGGGATTCTTCCCCTTGACTTCTCTGTGCTTTCTTCCACCATCATAACAACTGTAGTCCAGCTGCTGCTACCACTCCTCACTTTGAGAAAAACCATAATCCTCAAACAAAATGAGTTCAACCCATGCAGTCTAGACCACAGTGGATTACGTGTGGCTGGCTGACTGCAAAACTTCACCACTATCAGAATTTTTAAATTCTTCTTCCAGAATTTCAAGTCAATGCTTTCACAGTCATACTCGGGCTGAGAGGTACATTCTGATTACTAAAGAGAAATCCCACTGACCTCCTCTCACACTTACATTTATGTCCAAGTTCCAATTTCTGGATCATGTAAAGACTGTTGGAAGCAACACTGTGGCTATTGCAGAAATGAGAAAGCCCCTGGAAATGACAATCTGGACTCAGCGCAGAATAGCACTGAATAACAGGAACATAAAAAGCTATGACTGCTACTATACCTTTTAAATAAATCAATACATGAATTATCTATGAGCCAGCGCATGTTTACTGATCTCTACTAGGATGCCATGCTACCTGTTAGACACCCTGTTTGTTACCAGGAAAAACAGCTACTGTACCAGAACACAATTACTACACCAGCTGTAAAAAAACACTTGTTTCCTGTAAAGCAGAGCATGGCCTTAAATAATTAAAAAAAAATACTTGAGAAGCATCATTAAAGTGATGTCTTAGAGCTTCAGTAACGTTTGCATTTCTTCTGCTGTTTAATGGACCAGATTTGCCAACACTTAAGGCTTTTCAAGAGAGGAGGATTTATATGAAGATCATATCCATCAATAACTTGTGAACTTATTCAAATAGTGATACAAGCTCAGGGTTATCTCTTCTGATCCATATGGATGATCTCCAGCACACATTAATAACTCCAGTGAAAGAAACAGGCCAATGATCTGTTGTTCACCATCTTGCTAGAGCCCAAAGTGACAACCCTATTAGGTAATGGGCCAAATTCTCCACTGTTTCAACATAAGGAGTTGTGCTTCCAGAGAATATGGCCATGACTTAAATGTCATACAAATCTGAGTAGACTAAGGAAGAAAGAGATGTAGTAAGGTATAAGAAACGTAATACCTTGTGCTTACGGAGGCTCCCTGGGCTGGTAGGTGTGGAGATTGGGGACTGCTTTGATTTGGGTGTAGACAGCTGACTGCTTGAGGTCCCATTTGCTGTCAGAAAACAAGACAGAAGCTAGCAATCAGACAAGCAAGAGGAAGATCTTCTTTCTCCTTTGGGGAGAGGGAAGGTATCCAGACATTTAACACAGAAACACTATAGTTTATTCACGTTAGGCAGGAGAAAAAAACCAAGAGAACACCATGGCTATTCACCCAACTTCAGGCTTTCAGCTGTTCAGGATAACAGACTGTAAAATACAGTGAAATGCAAAATATATTGAAGGAGCAATATTTTACACTACAAATATTCACCAAATTGATCCAAGATATACATCACCAGAGAAATAGAAAGACAATTTCTATGTTCTCAAACAGTTTAACGCAATTGAAACCACATGGCATTTAAGGGTGGAAACCATTAAGAGTGGAAACCAGAGGCTGCAGATGTCCTGGATCCTACACAAGAAATGTTACCTGTCAAATATACCCATTACAAATTAGACAAACAGCTGCCTGGAATGCCCTGGCTGTAGTTAGCTGTGGCTGGGATTAAATGACCAAAAGAGCCCTTCTGAAGCCCTGGTATAAGCACAGGGTGGCATGTCCTTGTTCACCTCTCTGGGGCGAGGCCAGAGCTGGCTCTGCTGTTCCTCCACTGCCTGCACCAGAGAAGTGAGCATGGTCCACCAGGGGGAGGAACAGGAGAATCACATCAAGCGACGATCCTCTTGCAGAGATCAAAATCTGGCCTTTTGGGTTGCTTTTTTTGTTCATGTTGCTTTGAAGAAAATATAGTTATTCTCCATTTTTAAAAAAAATATGATTCATTTAAACCAAATGGCTTTTGGAAGGGTTGTTCATTGAGGCCTTCACAGACCTGGCTTTTACTTAAAGTGAAGGGTGTCAGGTCTATGTCAGGGCAAGCTATTATGCATTTATTGGACCACAAAGGAGTCAAAGTAAATAGCATATTATGCAGAAAAATGAAAGGAAACAAAATGGAATAAGGATAAATTAATTTTTTCCTACCACTGATGTTCTTTGAGGTAAGGTAATGTCTTTGATAATTGCCAGGTGTCACAATACGTATTTCATAAGGACACACTTACGCACAGTGAACTTGGTCATTCACAGGTTGTGTATCAACTCCAGCAATACAGACCCTCTTGTTACCAGAGTTGTAAACGCATAGCTCCATCAGCACAAGCAGCATTACTTGAGGGAAGGAAATTCAAACTCATGTTGGCTGTGTCCAAGTATATTGTCCTTTCTGGCCTTTTCTTTTTGCAATCCAAGCAGCAGCAAGCTGGAGGCCTTATGAGCATTAAACTACATATCCCAATCAAGTTTACAGAAAGTGATATTTCCAAAACCTACTCCAGGTACGAACATATTCGGCACAAGCCACAAAACTAAACCCCAAATATTTTGGTTGTCATTTCCTTAAATGGCAATAGTGTTGCCAGCCCTCCAGATAACTATACAAACCTCTACCCCTTTTAAAGAAAGTGTTTTCAATTCTGTTGATGTTTCACACAGAGAAAGAAAGACAAGCATATAATCATCCAGGCTTGTTGTCCTGCTCTCTGAGTGCCCAATATCTCTCTGTACCATTACTCTAACTGTAAAGGCATGCACACAGGAGGATGGATGATTTCAGCATATGGGACTTATGCTTTCAATTGTAATAGCTGAATATGCAAATCAGTTACTTAAAATTAAGCAAGTAGTTGAGTGTCTGGAGGAGATCTAAGAAACGTATAAAGTATCATACAGTAAGAAGAAGGTGTGCGAGTGTTGTATTTTTAAGAGCAAAACAGCATAACTCTTTGCTTTAATGCCTAAGACAGCCTCATTCCTCTTCTCTGTTATCTTCTTGTGAGAAAGAGGGGGGCAGTTAAGGTTTGTAGTATCACTGGCTCAAATGTAGAGGTCATACATGTGAATTCAAGTAAGTATAAAGAAACATGTGCTCTAAGCCACAGGACAAAGGAGGAGCTGCCGGCATGTTAAAGCAGCTCAGGCTCAACAGATTCATGGTGATGTGGGCCCTCTGTCTTCATATCCATCATTTCTATGCAGAAGGCACTATTGGGAAGAGGAGGCTATTCATCACAGATAGCTTTTTTCCCATTACAACTGCACCTCACTGAGGAAACAGATATTTCTTAAAAGGTGGTAGAAATAATGATTTATAGATAATTGGGGAACAGAGTGACCCTTCACCTCCCCATTCCACTCAGACCATCCTTTATTGGTGGGGGGAAAAAACTAGTTATGGAAACCCAGAAACTGTTACACACCGGTCCCTGCACTGTGGCATGTCACTCTTCACTTTGCTCCAGTTCTACAAAGTGAGCTGCCCTCAAGGTTCTCTACAAAGAACCCAAATTTCCCTTCCACAAACAGGAAGACTGGAAGAACAGCTAACAGTCAGTGTGCAGCAAATAGATGTAATTGCTGCAGGGAAGAACAGAAATTCCCTGATACAATGAGACTTTTAAGTGCTACAGCAGGGCTGTTAATATTTTATGAGCACCAACGAAAAAACAGATGTGACATCCAAATCAGAAATCCAATAAGACGGATGTATATCATTACAAAAACTCACAAAGAATTTTGCAGCAGGAGCAACAATTAAGCAGCCCAGTTTAATTCTCTCTCTGTCTGCTAATGAAGAATAGTGTTCATAATCAAACTTGCATGCATTTCTTTTGAACTCAAATGCAAGAAAATAACGAGAGGCAAAGAGCAGATCCCAGGTGGTGTATAACGCTGCTGTGCCACTAAAATCTGCTGATGACTTATGGTAGCTAAGGATCTCGCATAAGGTCGGCTATTGGAAACCATTCTTTATAACCAGCTTTCATTTGAATTCATTTGGGTTTTTTCCACCATGTTATTGTTTGTGTATTATGTCTTATTTATGTCATTGTATTTGCTTTGCAACCTCAATTTACCTTAAAGCCCCTTTGTGCATATGACACATCCTTTAATAGCATGAACATGCGCACTACCTTTTTTCATAGGATCCTTACCTCCTTCGGTGCACAAGACAATTTGTACTCGGGAGATAAATCAGGCTTGTCCAGCAAATGAGAGGGAGGATGGAGAATATAGCATCATGTCATGTTTGAGATGGCTATGAGAGATCCAGGTAAACTGAATTCTCTGCCTGCTTCTCCCACAGATATTTTAGCCAAATTTCTCATATGCAATTGTGCCTTGAGTGTTGCTCAGGTTTGCTTGAATGACTGGGACTCTGGATCTGAATTTCCAGCAACGATAAGCACCGAGACCTGTAAATGCAGTTAGTGAGGTCCATCTTTTGAACTCACATTTCTATCAATGAACAGAACTGGAAGAAGCAGGGCCCAGGGATCACAGTGAGTGCTCAAAATGTGTAGAGATATCTCTTTTTCTATCAATTTGTAAAATAAGGCTAATACTCCTTGCTCCACTGGCATTCCCAGGGTTCTGCAGATGAGTTGCTAGTTTGAGAAGCACATGCTCGTACATCACAAGAGTGAGAGAAAGAACCATGAAATACGTGGATAGTTAGTCTCCAGGTCAGGCTTTGAAGTGTCACCAAGAAAATAG
Organism: Gymnogyps californianus; assembly: GCF_018139145.2. Classification (NCBI taxonomy): domain Eukaryota; kingdom Metazoa; phylum Chordata; class Aves; order Accipitriformes; family Cathartidae; genus Gymnogyps; species Gymnogyps californianus. Next base: position 21,218,408 of record NC_059479.1, read on the forward strand.
AGAGAGGCAGCAACCAGAACAAGGACAGCATAAAGCAAATGTAGAAATAGCAGCTCATTTAGTGAGCACAGCCATCCTGCCCTCCAGGACAGAGGAGCCTGTGGGAAAAATAAAGACTTCATTGTAGCATTTATTCAGGAGTGGAAGAATTCAGATTGCGCAGGCATCCTTCACTCAGGCACCTCCTAACTTCCAAGCACTCGGCTCTGCAGTGTTGGCACCCTCTTCTCATCACGTTTTGTGAGGGCGATCTCTCCACTGCATGCGTACTGTGGATTGTCAGCTAGCAGAACATAAGTAAGCACAAGTGGGATAACAAGCTGCTCTATCTTGTGTGCAATCCAAAAGACATCTGCTGCCTTTTTAACACATTCATATATAATGACCCTGGGGAGCGAGATCTGCAGTCAGGACAGACTGACGTTCTGTATCTGTTTTGCTAATTGCTGCTGCTTTGTGAATATGCTTTCGTCCCTCTATCCAAACCCTTCCATTAGAGGACTGAGAAATTCAAGTCCTGCAGCAGTGCCTCAGAGCCCTGTTCATAGGCTTCCTCAGCCAAATCAAGGCAAAGCTGGGGAAAGACATTTTCAAATTTCAGCTCAGGTACCTGTGGCTCTGTACTGCAAAGCACTAAGATCATGCTGGTTTTAGAAATCATGCTCTCTCCTATCACAGCACATGTATTTATACAACTGAACCCTCGTTTGTTATGTGAGTTACTGTAAGATAAGTTCATATTTTTACAACAAAGCAGTAAAGGCAAATGACATCATTATTTTCTCCCCTGTATTTCTCCCCTGAGATTTAGCTCTGTCTTTTGTTTGGTCTGACTTCTTACTGGAGTGGTCTGTTAAAGAAATTTTGCCAAACTTCATGCTGACCCTACCCCATTTAATCTCATGGACCATAGCAGTAGCACAGAGACTTAGCTCCTTATGCTCAGTTTTCCTCTGTCATGTTAGGAGAAGGAACTGGATGGTATACTGCAGGTGTAGTTTAGTCTGGATTTTATTGCTCTAAGCTATGTAATTTAGCAAAGCTGACTTCATAGAAAGAAAAATAGAGGCTAGAAATAACCATAGAAGCTTTGTAACTCCAATTTTGTGCTCTGAATTGGGAGTCATTCCCAATAGAGATCTTATTTTTTAAAAGCACAAAGTCTGACAGGGACTCACAGGCTCCCTAGGAGACCTGCTTCAGTGATTAAGATGCTTATAATTGAAAAGTGTTCCTAATATCTGATCTATATATCCCGTATTAAAGATTAAACCAATGTCCTGTCCTATCCCTGATAGGCACCCAGGAAAATTGATCCTTGTCCTCTTTTTAAAATATCAGATGCATTTGAAGAGTGTTAAATTGTCTGTTCTCAATCTTCCTTTTTTCTGTGCTGAATCAGTCCATTTCCTTCAACCTTTCCTCCCAAAGCAGTTTCTGAACCCTAGGAAATTTCTTCCGGATTTTCTCTAGTTTGCCTATGTCTTTCTTAGCACGTTCAGTCCATACTAAAACACAACAACCCAAGCTCAAGTAAGGCCAGATAGACACCAATCCCTTCCAGTCTCAATTCACACCTGATATATGAGAAACTAGTTCAGCTCTACTAGCGAACATTTGGGAGACAGAGAAGAGAAAGGCACTTGGATACATTCTTGTCGAGGGAGAAGTAAAATCCTGCTGTATTTTGCTAACCGCACCTTGCTGGAAGCAACATGTTGGGGGAATTAGGTGGAGGATATAGATGAAAGACAGCATCGCAGCTCCAGCACCAAGAGATGGGAAACTAAAGGATATATTGGTAGCCCAGTGGGAACTGCTGGCAAAGCAGCCAGGGCCTTCCAGTCAAACTGAACCAAGAGGTGGAAACAGCCCCATGATGGAATGATCAGCACAGCGTCTGGAGGAATATCTGGATCAAAACAGAAATACACTGGCATTGCTGAGAAGGTATATATATGGGTTGGGGGTTAATGAGAGAAGGAAGAAAGGATTCCCCTTGGGAATATAAGGACTGTGGTCTGTTACCATCTGCTTATAGCAAGACACTTCTTCATTCTTCATTCATTCATTTCATTTTCATTCATTCATTCATTTAAATGACTGTATGGTAAATAAAGAGATAAAAGTACCATGCCAAGAAAACAGTGTTTAACATGTTTCTGTGGATTAGCTGCCTCATTTTTTGAATATCCTTGGAGCTGAAGGGCTCTGGCTGCCTAGAGGGAATTGAGCTTTTCACAGTGAGGCCATGACACGTCTAGGCAGGAGGCAAATTACCTCCGGCAGAAGGTAGCAATTCAACCAGTGAACTCAAATCACTGCAGCTGGGAGCTGGCGCTCTCTGTGCGGTTGCACTCCTGTGCACAGCCTTTTGTCCTGACGTTTTTTAACAAAATATTTGGTTTATGTGTTCTTTGTTGCTCCATGTTAATCCTTGTTGTTTTGGAATGGGAGCTGACCATTTACTTAGGTGGCTCACTACCAGGACTGCTGTAACAAGACCGTCAAAGAATACACTGCAGTTCACATCTAGCTGGTGATAGGAGCAATTAAATGGCTTAGAAGCTGCTTCCTTTTCAGTGCTAGATTTACAGCCTTGCTACATATATTTCCTTCTGTATTCTGCTGCCGTTCTGACTCAGAGGTGGCCCCAGAGACCACAGTCAGAAACAAAGCTTTGGGTGCCATCACGGGAAACTGGACTCCGACCAGCACTACGTTCTCTCTGTAGCTCTCCCAGAAAGCTAGTTATACCTGGATCTATATTTGTCATTGAGAAGTAGATCACTAAATCCATAGCCAAAACCAGAAGGAGCAAACGGTATCAAAGATGAATGGAGATCACCTGGCACAGAAGGCAGATCCCTACATAGAAAGCTGCCAGGCTGACGAATCAGCTCAGATGGGAATCTACACAGCCGATGATGACGGCTAACACGGCATCAGGCCACAGAGTTGTGTTCATTCACCTGCATAACCTGACAGTTTACTGTGGCAGGATTGAATGCGTTAGAGAGCGTGCAGGTTGCTGGAGCAGTCTCTGGTCCACCGGAGTGTAGATAGTGGCCTTGCTAGAGTGTGGCTTGCCTCTTTTGGAAGGTCTGGAGCACATGCTGCAGTCACTCCGCTGCTGGAGATGTCTTTTGTCTCTGGCAATCTGTGAGATAATAGCTTTGGTTTTAGCAATATTATTCTCCAAATGCTTTCAGAATATACAAAAAGCCCCAAATAAAGAGCCTCGAAGCTCTTTCCTGTGCATGATTCCATGGGTAGATCAGAGAGCTCTGTATACAGATCGGTTATCACTGTCTTTGACGATCCATTGGGAAAGAAGGCATGAACAGCTTAAATAATGTCCTCGAAGCCACGGAGTGAGTCAGTGGAGGAGACTGGAATAAAACACAAGTCCTCAAATATCCCAGCCTGTGTGGAGGATAGCTGCTGCTTGGACACAAAGCATTTCCACAGCTTTGAGTAAGAAGTGTTTTATTTATGTTGACACATAAAGATCAGAAGCATTCCTACAGTGAGTGGAAGGGAAAGCGGATGCAGTGTTTGCATGCTGTCAACGTTACATCCTCAGAATTAGCACTAGCAAGCTCTGCTGAAGCAGTTTTTTCTGTTCTCTCTGTGCCGTAACAGTGACTTGCTACTTTTGTCCACTATCTGCTGGCAGCATCGAAGCTCTGGCCAAGGAGTGAGGCACAGCTGTGCATGCACAATCTGCTTTAAGCCTTAGCTGCCTCTGTGGGCAATGCATGCGGACCACTGTCCACATGTAAATCCACTGCATTCTCATTTTTGCTGCTGATAAATAATGTACCATTTTCCCATATGCTTTAACAGGGAAATGGAATAATTAGGATGAGAAATGGAAGAAAATAACATCCTTTTCTGTAACTGCGATGTGCTTGTAATGAGGAGGGTTCAGACTTCTTTCACGCAAGCAGCATGGAGATTTACTTCAGAATCTGCATTTACATCAGTGCCCAGATATGCCACAATGACCTCAGAGACTATGGTGGAAAAAACAATACAGAAACCTACATGGAAAAGAACTGAAAAGAACAGAAACTAACAACACAGAATCAAGGAAACTCCAAGTTCTGATACGACAACCATAGCAGATTGAAAGACAGCAAAGACAAAAGGTACAAATGGGTAGGAGATCAAACACATAGCAAAAATATTTAATATACTTGAAATAAAACTGCTTTTAAATCATTTCACAGATGAAATAGGTGAGAATTCGGGGAAAAAAAATGGGTCAGATAATCTTTTATTAATCAGGCTTCGTTCAGCATTCCTTGCCTTTTTAATGTGATAACTTCAAAATCCAGCTAAATTTAAATATTGACTCTTAAGCAATGTGTAAACCCACTTACTTTATTACAAATTCAAGGGACAAGAACACAAGTGGGTATTCTTTTTTCTCTCTATCCTGAGAAAACAACAGTCTTTGATTACCTTTCCAGTGCTGAAAGAGTTCAGTCTTTTTTTATTCTCATTAAGCAGGACAGGCTGCCATTTTTTTCTGTATTGAAATCACAGAGAAGTACGAAAGACCCTTGTCTAGATGGATTAAAGAAATCTGATTTGTCCTTCATTACTGGCCTTAACTCCAGGAGCTGGCTATTGTTCAGCATTTCTGGTTATTTTAATCTCCTTCTGAAAGGCTCTACTAACTGTGTTCATTAAACTTCATCAGATGACTCACCATTTTGTTCCTGTGAGTCTTTCAGTCAGTTAAAATCAGGAACACAATAGTTGCCATTTCACATTAGACTATATGTTCATGCAATAAAGTCTAGTTCAGGTGGTAATTAGCACCTGATGCTTATGGAGAAGGTTTAAATGCTGTTTCACAACTCATGCGTGAGCTGAGTGCCAGATCATTGAATGGGAGTGGTTTGGGTTTTTTTAAATCAACAACGTATTTTCCATCATGCCTTCAATGTACCTACGCAACTTTACCATGCATTTGGGATTGTAAAAGCTTTTTAGATTATAGCAAGCCTGAGTTTAAGAACAGCCGACACTGGAATCTTGAAGGAAAACTCTATGAATGCAGAATCACCTTACAGAGAAGTAACTTTTTTAAAATCACAGAGTCTTGCCATGTGCCCACCAATTTCATATTGTCTCTTTAAGCAGCTAAAGAACATCGAGAAACCCTAAACAAATTAACTACTTCCTGGGGAAAACCTTTCTGAATACTGTCAGGAGAATTTTATATCCAGTAATCCAATATCTACTGATGGTCAGCTGTTGTGTGGTGTTCACATGCAATATGCAATATGTTACCGTGAAGGTGAAAAGCAATTTCTGTTTTATATCACCTCTGTTAGTACGGTGGGTCACTTGAATTTAAGCTATGAAGCTCTCCTGGAATCCTGAAGTGCTTATTTGGTGATGTGGCCATTTTAGTGAAAGGCCACGTCTGGTTCTCTTTTGGAAAAAACCAGGCAGACAAATGACACACCTAGAGATCCACCCTCTCCATCATGACTCTAAAAACTATCAATTACCAGAAGTGTGATATTCAACCCAGCCTTTAATTTATAGGCTCTGCAGCTCTCCAGGTGTGCTACACCACCAAACCAATTGCTATTGAAGAGGGAGGCAGGCATTTCAAATGGTGCAAGCTGCAGCAGCAAGTCAGGATTCCCATTTTCCTTCTCTTCTATTACTGAATGAACGTCTCAGTATCACATCTATAAACCCACCACCAGTTCTCCAATTCCAAGGTCCCTGGTCTTCTTTAAATAATGACTAGAAGGGGACACTTCTGACCTGTACAATAATTAACATTTGCATTGCACAGGAGGTTATTCTAAATCAGTCTGTATCTCCAGGGAATATATGGGAGCACTCTGGGCCTTGATCTCCTGCCTGTGAAATGGAATCTTCTTTTAAAATTTTGTTAGGGCAGGAGGCTGCGAGACTGGGTGGTATGACCTAAAGCCACAACTGCACTTCACCCACCAGAGAATTCCTCTCCAATATTTGTTAAGTGCCCCTGTACACTAGCACCAGCTTCTTTTTTTTTAAAAATGCCGAAGTTTCATATGCAAACACCCAAGGTCAGTGCATCCAAAGACACACAATATGTGTTTTTCTTTTGAGCGCAGTTAATATTCAGACACCAGAAAACAATCACTCACCATCTTGATGGTTACCTGAATCGGCTGGAGACTTGCTCCGGCGCATGGGGGCTGGACTCTTTGCTGAGCTCTTCTGAGGGGTGGGAGATGACTTACTGCCCGTGGCAGCCGCAGGGCTCCCTTTCATCACCCGGCACTCTAAGGAAACAGACAGCAACCGTGGTTACGTCCCTACCTACTCTCGCTGCCTATGGACACAAGGTATGAAACACCCATGGGCAGCTTAGTGCTTTGTCTCCAAAGAGCTGTAGAAAACATCAACGGCAAGGGAAAAGCTGATATCTCCACATTTTCTCCAGAGCAGAAAGGAGACTTTTTAGGGGGAGGTCAAAAAGAAGAACAGCTTTGCTCCTCTAGAGGAGGTGCTGAGACAGCGTACGTCAAGATCAGGCTGGCTCCCTAGCAGGGCCCATCTCCATACCTGTGTCCTACCAAAGATTTTCTGCTCTTCCCCTTGCCTTGGTTCTCACCAACTAGCGAGCACAATGAAAATGCTCAACACTGACTGAGGGAAGAATCCGGGCAAAAAAACAGTTAATTTGCTGTAACCCTTCCATGAAGACCTAGTAGTAGGAATGATGAGTGCAATTTATGCAGGTGCAGAAAGCCAGCAAACAGCTCATGGCATGACGTAAAGGTCTCTAAGTGGCAGATGGGACATCTGCCCCAGGAGGCTTTCACCCAGCCTGAATCAACCTCTTCTGTGGTTTCAACAAGCTGCAACTTTTCAGATGCAGAAAGCAAAGACGACGAAATGGTTTTACAAAACACGTCCTCTGTCCTGGCCACTCATCCCTTTCAGAAAGGTTTGTATAAACAAGTCTACTAGATTTATGTACTTAAAGACATGAGCAGATGAGAACCCCAACTGTGTTTTCTTAAAAAATAAATAGGCTAGGAAGAGTGGAAAATGTAAACATGATCTACAGTGTCCTGCAGAAGGGAACTGAAATGCTAACAAACCTCTGTGTGTCCCAGGATTTCAGCCATGCCAGATCTTCAAAACCAGGGTTTATTTACGTTGAGAGCTAACAGAAAAAGCACTTTTCACCCCTCAAGTTATTAACTTAACCCAGTTAAGAAGGCGGCAATAAAAAGGGGATTTCCTTTTTGTCAAATGCTAACTGGTCTCACCTCATCTCCTACAACAGATTGTCCTCACCAAGATGTGAAAAACAGGTCTTTTTTATAGACGTGAATAGATGTTCCACATACAGACAGTTTTTTATGGAAAAGTTCAGCTCAGCATGCATGGGCTGGACTGAGGACTCCCTTGACTGGATTCCCTAATGGGAATCAGCTAAGGCAGCGCATAGCAGATAAATAATTGGTCAGCTGAAAACAAGTTGTCTGACCTAAATGTATGTGTTATTTATTTATGTATCAGTATATCTATGAAAATGTAATTGCCTTAAAGTTTTGCCCACGCTTTCCTCATTCTCAGACAGTCAAGAGTCAGTCTCTTCTTCTTCCAGATGGTTTGCGAGAGAGTTTGCTGTTGGGTCATGCAGTACAAGAAGATGAAGAGAGGATGCCCTGTGCTCCAGGGATGCTGCGTGGTGATAATTAAATCTACAATGAGTTTATTCTCTCTCCTGCTAAATGGATTTTAGAAACTGTAAATCTGGGACAGAAAAAGTTGTATGTTTTTTTTTTTTTCAAAGGTACTTGACTTCTCACAGATGATGCCATATAAAGGCTTGTAGGGCTCCAGCACCTATATAGCCCCAATTTTTTATACATGAAGAGCAGTAATGACTGGAGGGGGGAGGTGTGGAAGGTAGACTATCCCTTCTCGATACTAAAGAATATAGTGTTTGATGAGACACTGTGAAATAGCCACTAGGGAGAGTGTGCAAATAACTGCTCCTGGTGTTAACCAGCCAAGCCAAAACATGGCGAAAAATCATCTTCAGTCACTGCAGAAGTAATATTTTTCAAAGCTCTTACATATAGCTGTTTAACAATAGTGCAACATTTCAGTCTTAGAGTACGATTCATTTGCCCAGCCATAGGCCCCAAATGCTACGTGAGATACACTAGAGTACAGCCTCCCCAGAACAGAGTGGGTCTCCTGGTGCCCCTATGTGATATCTGTCAATCATATATCACGTGGGTATCTCAGAAACCAAGGGGGTCTCAAAGGGTGTCAGACATCTATGTTTAGTCACCTGAATTACTCCCTAAAAAAATAAACCTAAAAAGTGAAAATACTTTATGTTGCGTCTTTTCAGGAGCTTTCAAATTTATTTTCTTCCCAGGGGAGTAACTCCTTGAGAAGAAACTCAGCTTTGCATTTTCCAGCACAGAAAGGCTGACACCGAGGAATTCCTCCAGCTCAGCCGTTGGCAAGCGTCAGGACACCAAAGGCAATCACTGAGCATTTGCACATCTTGAAACAAGGTTCTAAAGGTGGAAACCTGACTGTGCTGAAGTTAGTGTAAACAGGCCTCTAAACATCACAGGGGGCATGACATTTCTGTGGGCTGATGCTGAAACCAGTGGGTACGAAGGAGACGGAGCAACGTCATCTGGAAGGTGCTCAGCAACAGGGATTATAGGGCGGAAGCTGTGGTGGGCAGTCAGGAGGAAAAAGATGACATAATCCTCTCTTATGCTAGTTCTCATTTCGTTTCCTGATGTCCTGCCAGAGTGAACATAATAACCAGCAATCCAAGTGCATGTCATCCAAACAGGCAAGAAAAAGTACCCCATGACAGAGGAGATTTTAATAAGTGACATTCATCTGCAAGACCTCAGGACTTACAGTTCTCCTTGCAGCTTCTGACTCATAACGAGGAGGGATTATGGGTGTATCATGGGAAAACGCTGCTGGCTAATAGCTTCTCATCTGCTTCTTGAGAGGTGCAGGGCACCCCTACTCCCCTGAAAATACCACTGAGAGCTGCAGTTACTCAGTGCCTTCCCAACAGCAGGGCTGGCTTATTTTTCCTAGACAAATCCAAGCTGGAAAAACCAGTAGTAACCAGGAGTGTAGGCAGAGAGCTGGGCTTCCCATCAAGTTGTTCTGCTAGGGTTGCATCCAAACTGTTTTACAGTGTGGAACTCCCTGTGGAGCTGACTCAACTGCTGAGTGTTAAAAAAAAATATGAAGCTCAGGTTACAGATCGCTTCCCCAGCCTGACACAGGCTTTATTCTCTGCCTGCAAAGTTTCAGCTGAACCTTGGAAACTTTCTTTGCATTACCAAAGACCATCAAATGGGTTCATCTGGAGTACACAGGTCAGAAGTACCAGCATCAAATAAAATCAGACTTGCAAAGGAGTCATAAAAATACAGTGTTTGAAGATTAGAGGCTGCTTGACTTCCTGGCATACAGCAGAAGTCCTCTTTGGTCTCCAATGCCGAGCCAGTTTGTAGCATGTAAGACAGCATGGGGGTCCTGTTCCTTATACAGGATACCTAGAGCTTTGGGAAATGAGTCTGAATGTTTGGAGACCGCATTTTCTTCTTGTTTAAATGGTCAAAGTTACATTAATTTACTCTTGCTGCACTCACTGGCACCAGCAGACAGCCTGCGCTGTTGGTGTATACAGTTGCCAGGTGGGGTAGGTGGTAACTCCTACAAGCAAGCTCCGTATATTCTGTGAAATCAAAGATTTCATGGCTTAATTGATCATAGAGACTCACATTATTACAGATCTGTGCTTGCAGTTGTAACAGGGACAAATAATGGTGCTGTCCCCGTCCCCCCCCCCCAAAAAAAGGGAATTACTGCCCTGCTTTTTGTATCAGCAGAAGAAAGCAGTGGAGGGAGTGATTTTTCTTTTAACTGTGCTTGTTCCCATGTGTACGTAAGGACAAGAGTCCTTCTGCTGTTTAGTTCTCAAGAAAAATGTATCTATCTGACTGCAACTGGATAAGATTGAAAGGATATACACTATCAGATTTTGCAGTAAATATCGAATGGTGTAGGAGTCCATCTGTTCTGACTTGGGCTACCTCAGTCAGTATTTGCCCGATTATAATACCCGCTGACTGTACAAGTATCACAAAAGGATGTTAAATTCCATGTACTAGGGTCTTAAAAACAGAACAAAAGCATGCAGCATTATTATCTGATACAAGCAACTGAATGGAAATCAAATAAAAACACAGACTGGAGAGCAGTGTGTGTTTGATGTTACCGCTTTCATCCAGAGAAAAGTCATCCTGTGCATAGCGGAATTTTTCTGGACCACAGGCGATAAACACATCATCATCCCCAAAGAAATCGTGGAGACAGGTCACCTACAGAGAGAGCAAAGTCATTCATTTTATTTTTAATTGGCAACATTCTGATGTGGCTTAGTTTTATTTTAAACAGGAGGGAGCTGCCTCTCCGCTGTTCCCCCTGTCCCATGCTAATTCGGTCCTACTTCCCGTAAGCCTGGTGCACAACACACAACTTCTCTGGGCAAGTCAAGCGTAGAAGTATAATTAAAAAAAAGAGAAAAAAAAAAAAATCCCAACTACCTTGCAAATTCTATGAGGTATGGCATTTCCAATCCACACAGGCATTCCTGAGCTACTTCTAAAATAAGAAGCAGGGGTGCCCCCCATGCCACGTTGGTGGGCAAGGCTGTGACACCAACTGCCCGTGCTGATGAGTATCTTAGTACCAACAGAGCCTAAAAGCTCAAAGAACCACTAAAGAAGGCAAAGAACTGCTGGGCACAGCACAGGTGCAGAAATGTGACTCCTCCTGAGCAGGCAAGCTTGATGACAAGTTTTAAAGCCAAAAGGTTTATCTGCGCCATTGAGGGAGAGGCCCAAAGTGTCACTGGACGCCCTTCGCACGCAAGCATCATTTAAATCCACAGATTTACTCCAGATGTTGTGTGTCCTCCTCCCTGCTTTTGCCACCCAGACACGGGATGATAAAGCACCATTCCTCACTGCAGAGCTGCCCATCCCACAGAAGGCCGAGCGGTGGGGAAGGCGGCTACCAAGTGGGAAAGGCACAAGCCAGGGGAGGGGAGGTGTGCGGCAGCCGCCAGTGTGGGAGCTCTGCCCTAGGACAGCTCTGCGGGAAAAGGAAAAGCAATAGCTTTCAGTCACCTAAAACTAAGACCCCTGTCTGGGGACACCACAAAAGCAGGATGTAGAAGGCTGTTTGAGATAAAGAGAAGACATGGTCATGCTGGCTAACGGCTCTGAATACCTTGCTTCTCTTTTTTGCCATCCTAAATAGAGGGAAATTATATCTTGCAGTACCTGGAGCTCCAGACCTGTGCCTTGCCTTGCAGCATCAAATAGAAGCAAAGCACAAGATGTGGGAGCTCCAGGTCCACGGATTTCATCAGAGACCTGATATCTGAGAGTTTGGAAATCTGAAAATGCATGGCAGGTCGCTGGAAGCATGCTATCAGGAGAAAAGTTTAAAATGCCATCACACTGGGAGCTAGTCCCCATATTCAACTGGCAGAGATCTGTAACTCTCCCTACTACTCTACAGATGATGGACTTGTTGTTTTAACAATATTTTTAACAAAATCATGATGTGAACAACCAACATTCATCACAAAAAACAAGCAAAATACCTGATTAGGTACAGGAACAAGGAAAATGGAGGAAGTTCTAAAGACTTTGAAAAGGACGTCCTAGCGATAAATCTTATTCAAAGGGTGGGCTGACTATTGGGACACAAGGGCACATCAGGCTTGCATCTTTGTCTTCTGTCCTCCTACTTCTCTGTAATTAGCTGGGAGATGATGTATAGGATGAAATTACCATCTGCCACTGTCCTCCCAGCTGGCTGAGGAATATCGTCTCGCTGACTGGTGGACAACTCAGCTCTCTATACAGCTAGAGGGTCCTATTTAATTTTTTCCCATAGTGTGGGGCATTACAAACTCCCCAGGGATATCTGAGTGACCTGGGACAATAGCGATGCCCATGGTTGGCTCCTACTCTTTTTCTGCAATGTAATATACTTGAAGGCATTGTTCCTGGGTTATTATATTTTGGTTTGTTTGAAATAGGACTCAGATTTCTTATGTCATGTTAGGAAATGTTCTTGTGGAGCATGCAAGTACACAGAATGGATATTCTCTAGGCCTCTTGGCTACAGACACCTACTTCATACTTGCATGCTATTGCAAGGAAATGGGCTACCGCATCCTGTCCGATGTTGCCATCATAACGAGAACTGAAGCCCCATGAAGATATTTTGGGACATGTTAAGACCTCTTGTTCTGTGCTGCCTTTCTAAAGTAATGGGCCTGGCTCTGCTGCAGCTCACTTTCAGCTGGAGCACGCTGCAGGAGGTACAGCCTCTCATGCCTGTCTTCTGCCATCTGGCATTAAATATTGACAAATGAAAGGATATACAGGTTTTGCTCTGACTGAAAAAAGACTGTGGCTGCAGTCTCATTAGACTTTGCCTGTTCAGATCCCAACCCACATAGGTGTGGGAGACAGTAAGATACCAAGTCCAGCAGACTCCGGATGTCCGCTGAGGACATTTATGGCTTTGCTTATTTTAGTGGGAATATCAAGGAGGGCTGAAAAGCAACACAGTCCTACAGAAGGTGTCTCCACTTAACACCATTAGCACTTCAAGCAGGTAATACCTTTGCACCTGCAGGTACTTAGGGGCAGGAGACCTTAGTACCACTTGCCTTCCCCTCTACCACTTGTGCAGGGGGTTGGCCAGCAAAGCTGAAAGCACTGCTGTGCATCTTTTGTATCAGCCAGGACAGTATTGCTGGTGGCCGTTCAGCATCCACTTTTCTGGGTGCTGCGGTGTGAGTAATTAGCCATTCAGATCTTTACACAGTTACAGTTGTGGTAATTTACACAGTTACCAGTGATATAATTGATGTGATTACACAGCAACAGCAAGATAACTATGCCAATGGTCACTCCACTGGAACCAGTGATAATCACACAGTAACTCATGGTAATGCTACTGTGTTATCTCCACGTACCTAAAGTTAATCTGAATCATCTCAGTGCAACAACTAGAGGAAAACATGCACATCATTGCTCTTTGGAGAGATCAATAAACACCCAGACTTGTCATCAGTATCTTGTAGAAAATTGCCTTTTATTCAGGCTCCTGGCAAGCTGATAGGTGCTCTTCTGAGGCAAAGAAAGATGATGCTCTTCCATCTTCAGAAAATGCTTTGAAAACTCATATGAAGTGGAAAGTAACACTGTTATTTTGAAGAGGTGAAAAACACTACTCAGAAAATGTTGGAAGGCCCAACTTCAAAGCCTTCGGGTAGCTATTCAAGAGGCAAGTGTTCAGCACAGCACCTGCCTCCGAGGGCTAGAGGGACAACAAAGTACCTCTATCCAATTGACTTTGTCTAGAACTTCAGCCTGAGCTCCTGACATCCCAGCCACATACTAAGTACTGTGTCAGGAGGAGCAAAAATGCTCATCTGCAAGCACACCAGAGTGGAACATCTCCAGCATCAGCCAGCCTGGTGCAGCCCACCAGCCACACATCTGAGCACCCAGGTGAGCCCAGGGTCAACGTGGTTTTTTTGGAAGTTCCATTTTTTCAGGAGACCATTCCAAGCGACCGCAAGATTGGCACTGACATTTATCATGGAGGTATCAGGCTGACAGCTGATGCCCAGTGTTTTGGCATGTCTGGGCACTGGGGTCTTTACAGAGGGTAGATGCATTGCAAGGGAGTGGAGAGAGCACTGGAGATAACCATGGGGAAACTTACTGTAGACAGAGCTGAATTTCCGTATCTACTGATCTCTTTGAGCTGGACTGTGAAAAGTTAATTTCAAGCTCTAATAAATCAACTATAAAGAAGGCTTTTGGCTATCTTAATAAGGCTCAGTATTTCACACTGGTTAATATAATGTATAATTAAAGCACTGCCTAAGAGTGCCAGCTCTGGTTACGATGCCAAACATTAGCGAAAAGCTTGCTTTTCACATTGGCATGACTTTCAAAATGGAGCAAGCTGAAATCTGCTATGGCTTTGATCAAAGGCAGAATTTTCTTTGCAAACTTCAGTGAATTCCAATTTCTGTTTGCCTAAAATTAGGTTGAAAACAGTTAGCATGTTACCTATAGAGAATTCTCCCACAGAAAAGATGACATTTCAAACCAGCACTTGGTATTACAGTCCTCCCCCTGAGGATGCGTGGCACTGATTCATTTGCAAATAATTGGGTTTGGCTCAATACACAAGTTCCCATCTGAATGCTAATACTATACCTATGCCATGGAAAAGACTCACGGGTTATTTAGCTCACCCTTCAGTACAGAAACCACTGCGCAGTTAAACGTAGTGCAAAGCTAGATCACAACATAAGGGTTCAAAAATTTCCCAGCCTTTTAGATGGAATCAGAAGGAACCCACAGATGCCTTTATTGTCTCCAGGTCATTAAGTCAAAGTGTATATTTTGTCTTTGAACTCCCCACAACCACCACAAGCAAAAAGAAAGTCCAGGCAACCAAGAAATCCTTCAGATCAAGGGTCCAAACGCGATGGAAAACTACCAGCATGCACAAGGATAGAAACCTGATTACACGTCAAGCAGATATACTTGCAATTCACTTTGCTGCATTCTTGTTCCTTCAGATAGTAGGTTATTATGTGTATTTTATAATTATGAACAGCTGGCTGGATGACTATTAGAGACTGGGAAAGAAATTAAATAATCTACTTGTTGAGCTCGTAATATTCAGGAAACAATAACTTCTGTATTTGCTTTATTTGTTCCCTTTTGTTTCCTGCTGTAACTTCCACTATTAAGAACTCACCACAACACGGTAGAAAAGACAGCCAAAAAACAACCTCACTCTCATTCAATAGTGCAAAATGTTGCAGAATTCAGAAAATTACAGGTGTCACATATCGTGCAGTTTTAGCTATGTTGCTTATGTTCACCGCCTGTGTGGTATTTTCTATTTACCTTTTGTTTATTAAACTTAAATCCTTCATCATTACTGTGTGGCCCTGACACGTGCCCCATATGTTTTGCTGTCTACATAAAGTCACTGGAGTAAACTTTCTTTATGAAAACATGCGACTTAAGTGCTGGATCTTACAGCACCAGAGCCAGCTTGCCTAAGTGGTGCATAGAAAAAGAGAAACACCAGGAGAAAGCCCTAGATGTGCTCGTCCCTGAAGGACAAGAAGCTGAAGAGGATGCAAGCTGGGAAGCGGGATCATGGGCTGCTCTGCTGGGATAGCTGGTTCGAGACCTTATTAGCCAGCATGGAACATTTCAGGGTTGTTCTTGACAAGCAAGGCCAAACCTCTACCCTGCATTAATTGTTTTAGGGGTTTTTAGTGACTCCTGAATAACCTTATAAGCTTCTTATCTCCATTCTTCAAAAGTCTTTTTTCTCATGTTTTCTCAGTTAGAAAAAAAAAAGTACACGGCTCCCTCCCAGCAGTCTGGACTGTTTTGAAAGTATATGTTCTGCTTTAGCTTACTCTAATCTACTATTCTAATTATAGCCAATAATTAGTCTGGAACACCATGAAAACCCTGAAAGAAAGTTCACATCAATACAAATTTACCCCAGCTGATAACCTGAAAATCGTTGTTTTTAAATGCTGCATTTTGCTCTTTGTTTAAAGGAGGATAATATTTAATTTGAAATTCAGGATTAAAAAGACAATATTGACTTAAAAAGGATCATACTGCATGAAATGTTTTCTCTCCAATTCCTGTAGCTTAAGCAATTCCAAAGAAGGAAGTTAAATCTTCACACTCCAGTCGATGAGGCACAAATTTATTTCTTACAAAGTAATTATTTCTAATAGATTTGATGGTAACATTTTTCTTTGTATCAAGGTTTGATTTTTTAAAAACTTTGTAATATATATTATGGAAGAAATAGAAGGTGGTAGAGATTAACAGAGATTTTAGGGAGTACAAAACTGTTTGCAGTTCCGTAGGTTTTCATTAAGCGTGGTTTCTTTTCTTGTTAAATGAAATCCTTCTCTGCTTATATTGGAAAAACCTTCCCTGAGAGGACAATATAGCTAGGATTTCCAAGTGGGGATTTCTGCAGTGACAGTTCATTAGTGTCTGCTGCAGCAATTTTAATTGCAGAAAGGAAAGATACGGCCTTCTGAGAGATGCTGAGCCTTCTTGTTCATTTTAATACAGTAGTTGTAGAACTAAGCATTTTTCAGGATTTTGACAAAATGGAGCTTCCCTCAAGCATCTCTCTGGATGTGAGCTCACAGTTTGCTGAAATATCTGTGATGCTACAGATACTCTGAGTTCACCTGGAAAAGGAGCAGTAAATACGCAGCGTATCTACCTGCCCAGCTGTGAATAACTGGCTATTTCTACCATCCTCCAGGAGGCAGCAGCAGTATTTAAAAATTGTAATTCACTAATAAATAAAATAATTAAAAAGAATTAGAAATCAAAAGCCTGAAGACGTAAGCCTTAGTCTGAATCACCTACCAGTGCAGAACCTCCTGTGCTTTAAAAGGGTGTTATGATGAACCAGCTCCTTTTGTTCCCTTTCATAATCTGCAGAATGACAGAGTTTGCTGGGTCTGCATGGCTGATGGGTTGCCCTCACTGTCACTCTCTACAACTACAAGTATGAACATCGTCACAGCAGTAACATAGGCTCCAGCCGCATTTTGGTTGCTTTCACTGCTGGATCAAGCTCTGCAGCTCCTGTGGCTGCCACTTTAGCAGGAGGCCTCTGGTAGCCTGGATTGGCCATCACTGTGCGCCAAGAAGATGACAGAGCGCGTCTCTGAAGAGGAATACGTCACCAGGAGGGTTAACTGAACTGTTTTTTTCACCTTTCTGAGAAATGTCTTTATCAGAGGTTCCTATTTTTAGCTGATGGAGCCAGGTGAAGCTGAATGATAAATGATCAGGCACTGTAGCTAGTGATTAATCAGAACAGTGATTTATGTACACAGTCCTGCTTCCAGACTTTCCATCTCTTCCTTATGTCATGGAAGGAGGAAAGACCTCTGCGTAAATGGCCAGCAGAGGTCTGGCAAAGGAGATTTGGAATAACGCCACCACAGGTTCGACCCAGGGGCTGAACATCTTCCATCTTGGGGACTGTCACCTTTAACCAACTGCTTGACTCTGTGCAAGGCTTCTTCCTCTGCTCCTCTCCCCCTTAGTCATAATGACTTTGTTAACTGTTCTCGCTGTAATATCCCTCCTCTTTAAGAATTTCGACAGCGGAACAGAAAGAGATACCAGAACATAGGTAGCTTCAAACTGTTCCCTAAGTTTCTGCAGATCTAACGGTTATGCTCAAAGAAAAGAGATGCCCCTTTGCTTTCTTCAAATCATCATACTTGTTCAGCTTGTAGGCTTCCAGAGTTCAGGACAGAGGAAAAATTGTCTTCAGAAACAGCTTCCTTTAAGGCTGAAAAGACCATAGAAGACAATTTGCATGCCATACACACATAAAGTCTATCAAGAGCAGAACTGAATTAAGACATACTCTTATTTTCTAAGTTGCTTTGATAAATGCTATAAAATTGAACGCATCCAACCATCTGTTAGCTAAAGACAATTAACGTATTTTAGATGCCTGCTCATGTCCTTTCTCTTTCAGCACTAGATGCTAGATAGAGCTAAGGAAGTCAGACTAGCAGCTAGATAGGCACTGAGAGTTAACTGAGCTGAGAATGTAACTAAAATCTGTTTAAACTCTGTTTTAACTCAAACCAGAAATCTGATGGACTTATTTATACTCCAACACCTGTACCCCAAGTCAAATTGGCAGTGGTATGTTTATTTCAGGTCTGAGAAGCCAGAGTCCTAAATCACAAAGGCAACTGTGCTTTACAATTAATCAGCCGGGTGTTTGCAATCAATAAAGCATGGTACGGAAACCAAACACGTACGGACTTGTCCACAGGAAGACTCGGTAAGTTCACGCGCCAGAGTGAATATCAGAAAGTAATCAACATGTGGAGTAGACTTTAAATGAACTGCTTTCTCTTCTCTGACAAGCTCTTCACCACATGTCCAGAAAGAAAAAGATTTCAGAAGACTTAAGGGGTTCAGAGGATATGATGGAAAATAAAGATGTTGATATTGGAATGCACAGCACTTAATGTCTTTTTTTTTTTAACAGTCTGAAGACTGCGAGCCCAAAGCAGACACTGAATTGATTTACATTTTATTAGATTCTGGTTTCCTGCATTTAAAAAGAAGAGATGTTTGGATTCAATTATTTCTTTAAAGTATGCACACACTCACTCAATAGATTCCACATTTGCAGTCACAGAAAGAGAATTACTTATCCGCTTTTATGAAAAAATACTGCTTAAAATGGATAAGCAATAGAAAAATGAGCAGAAAAAGCACGGATGTTGACATTCAAAAATGGATCAGGAGCACTCCTGCATGCCCAGCCCATGCCATGGAAGTATGTGCAATTAGACTTTGGGGAGCCCCTCTCTGAACTACCCGTCTGCTCTTCCATCTCTGCTCTCCTATGCCACCAAACATACACATGGAAACCTGGCAAGACCAGGGTCATGCTGTCCCCTCACTACTGTGTTTGCAGCGAGCCATCATGAAGGGTAGGAAAAATCATCTCTACCACCTAGGTTTCAGGGCCCATAATTTGACCTCTCAATAGAAACATGCAGTAAAATTTCCATTCTTTAAAACATTATTCAGAGATCTCAACTTTTTCTTGTATTTATGGAGCACCGTGGCTTACATTTAAGCCTAGATAGTTTGATTGAAACAATCAAATTCCACTCTTCTGTAGAGATTTTTTCATCCTTTCTCACCTTCAGAAGAGAACATTCTGGGCAAGTCAGCATAATCAAGTGTTTTCTTTGATGCAAGAGGGAATTTTTACACCTTTTTATTGATGAAAAAAGCAGATCCTCTTAATTAGGCTGTATAACTACAGTAGGTTGATTATGAGTGCTTTATGTCCACTTGGACTATTTTGTTAAAATGCAACTAACCCAGAGTAGGGACACCAGCTTCCCACCAATATGCATTATTTCTATAATAAGCATTTGTGATGCTTATTTAAGTGGAATAAGAAATATTCATGCATGTATGTGCACAGCAACTTGTAAGACTTCATGCATGCAGAAATGCTGCTCTCAAGAGGGCTGCAGCACAAGGTGCCTGTTTATTTAAGTATTGGAAATGGATAAGTTTGAAAAAGAATAGAATAAAAAGCAAGGGGGAGGAAGGTCAATAGCCAAGCTACCCAGTAGGAATGTTAAAGCTGAATTTAATATATCTGGTGAATTAGTAGTGCTTCCAAACTGTGTGAAATCCAATTAGCCTCTGGAAGAAAGGTTAGTTTGTTATCCCCATTCCCTATACATATGGAGGGGACTATGAAACAGATATTCAGGCTGTTGATTCTTTTTATGTAGAAGAAAGGCTTGCTCTTGCATTCATGAGGGTATTAGGCTGAGGATGAATGTGCTGTGCAGTTTGGGGGCATAAGGAGCACAGCAATCAACACAAATATATAAAAGATTACCCTTTCTCCAGTCAGAAAACCATAAAACCAGAAATTCTAGGTGACAGATGAAGACTATGAAAGGAAAGATTTCCAGCACAAATTGCCCCAAAACAGGTAGCACTTAAGAATTCAGAGAACCATCAAACCATTCTTCCCCCTCGTCACTCTTGAGAGGAAAAAGTAGTTCTGGACTAGAAAAGAGCATCAGAGACTTTGGAAGTAGCATGACTATACGGCCAAGGTCAAGCAACACTACTTGAAATGGGAGTCTTGAAAGTAGGGGCACAGGGAGCCTATCAACCTACTCAAGGTCAGGCTGAAGAACCAACGGGCTGGAATTTCCAGTTAATGGGATTTCCAGCAACAAGCTCCTAAAACCTATAGCTGTTGCTGATCCTATTATGCATATCTTCAAAAAAAGAGAAAGGCTCTTGTTTGGCTTTGTGCAAGTTTTTCTTTAACTGTAACAATGGTACCGATGGTGATGGAGAGGCCTTGGTAAATAGATCCTCACCCTGGTTAAAGCACAAACAAACAAAACACCCTGTACCAGGACTGAATGGTTTGGTGCGTGCCTGCAAGCAACCCTCTCCATCTTCAGGGAGCACAGGAAGAATACTGCCGTTAGCTGACCAACAGGCCCAGAAGGGTGGAAAGCTACACCAAGCATTTACTGCTTGTAAGCAAGCTCTAGGGGCTGAAGGAGACCAACAGGCACACCCTGACTTTGTCTCACAGCTGGTCCCCGCTTCCCTCAAGGAGCCCTTATCTCCGTACCCCATGCCACAGCACCTACCTAGTGCATGAGGAGGTCAGAACCAGCGTCCCCACAGCCACCCCTCTGCCTGCTGACTTTGGGCTGGGGAAGATGGTGGTGAAGGGAGGAAGTAAAACTGTAGCTGTGAGAACTGCTCTTGTCCCCACGCGCAGTGTGTGTTGTCTGCTGAAAAGACTAAGATGACATCTCTGCTTTCCTTACCCACTAGAAGGGTGCCCTGGGAGAGTCTTTCCCTCCTCAACGTCCTGTAAGTGTTCCTGGCTCCTCCTCCTTCTTTTCTCTCAGCATTATGTAAAAATACTTCCTCCGGTTAATTACTTCATGGTCAGATGCATCAAGAACTTAATTCTCAGCCCAAACATTTCAAAGGACAGTACACTGGCCAGCTACCAAAGAGCTCCCTTTGTACTTTCACCCACCTGGGTACGGTTATGGACTTCAGCCCAGTACAGCAGTGGCCAAAGATGAACCCTCACTGGGGGACAAAACTGATTTATTCCTGCATTTCCATTTTCCAAGGATAAGTCCACTGTCTTGCAACCCACCCATTCTGCCTAACTACTGCCCAGCATGCAGCCACGGAAGCAGAGGGCAGCATGCCTGCACAGTGCTTTCAGGCAGAATAAAGTTCTGGCAAAATGAAGAGGATTACACAGTTGTACGAAATAGCGGGATTTGTTCCTACAGCCTCTTTGTGATGTGGTGTAGAGCGACACAAGAAAGGAAATCCTGTCTTCGATAATCACCCAGAGTGACAAAGGACATTATATTAAATATGAACAGATTTGGTTTCCGTGTAACAAGTGGATGTGTTTTACTCACTGAGGCAGCCTCTCTTTAAGAAATGTAGTTATTTGACATTGTCGTGAGTTCTGTTGACATCAGTAACTTCCTTCCAAAATAAGTGCTAGGGAAAAATCCGTGTCAGACTTGCCGTTATTATGAGTGCATCAGGAGAGCTTGAGGACACTTCAGTTTAAGTCAGGCATCAGCGCTGGCTTTGAAGGCAGCACGTTTTGAACTGGCTGTGTCACCCCTAGCACAGCAGCACACTAACACATTTCACTATGGATAACCTTGTCTTCCTTGGCGTTTGGGGTAGACAGCATATGTTAATTAGGATTATAGCAATGTATTATCAGAATTTTTCCTGGGGAAGATGCATTCTAACTCAGCTGTAATTAAAAACCTTTTCTGACCAGACAAGACTGTTCTGTCAATTCAGCTTATGCACATATTTGTATCTCAGCCTGCACTGCCTTTATTCAGGGTCTAGGTCTCCAACTACACAGCCTTTCAAACATCTCTGCTCTTTTTATCATATCGAAAGATACTTCTTCTATTAATTAATTCTTGGATGTGTCACTGAGCTCATATTTCGTACGGGTCCCCCTCTGCTTTGTTCAACATCTGCAAAATCCAGAACACTTTCTCATCAAAGGAGATGTCGAAAAGCTAACATTTTTACTTCATGCTATCAACTTTAATGGAAAAAAGACACCAGTATGAAGTATTCAGCCTTCAAGTCATCCTTCCTAATACGCATCTCCAATCCTGACAATGAACGTCCTGTCCTCCAACAGTGTAACTTCATTTGCAGCCTATGGGTCCAAGTCAGCCTAATTCGTGAAGAAGATGAGACGATGCAACCGGTTCTGTATCTAATTAACACTGGCTTTGCATTTCACTCCACTCCTAGCAATAAACCTGTTGCTCAATTCCTAAAATGTTCTGTAAAGGCTCCTAAAGGCATTTTGACTAGTTAAATTTCAATGCTTGCAAGGATCTTTATTACACTGTTAATTCTGGAGATTAATGGGAATTAAAAATGGTGTCCTTTAAAAATTAAATTGTAACAGATGCTACATTAAATCTAAAGGAAAGTAACAATTGCCATCAAGCTGTTCTTTCAGGGAGTTAAAATTTCTTCCTTAATTATAATTCTGAACACGTTCTTTGTGTTTTGGGAGATTTCCTGAATTTATAGCAAATACGTATGCCCTCCCTATCAGAACAATTTTGTTTTCACCCTAATTTCTGTTAATCTTTGAATAAAGCTATTAATTTTTTCCTAATTAACAGGCCTTTTCAATTCAGCTGACAGCTAACAGAGTAATGGAAAATTCAGCATTATGTCCTGAGCTAAACCATATTAGGGTAGAAATTAACAATGTTAAGCAGGGTGTGAGATAATACTTCGTACAGAACACGCAGCGAGGCTGCTGAAATGAATGTCGCAAAGCTTCTCACATGAAAATGCCTTTTTTTCTTTTTTTAATTTGAAATATATCCCGTCCCTTCCATGTCTACAGGACCAGTGACAAGTTCTAGCTTAGTATGTAGTAATGTTAATGGAATAATTGATGCAGGAATACTGAAATAGATGATGTGTAAAATGGCAGGCTGCATAATTGTCTGGAGTGAGTTCAAGCATTTCTGCAGTGAAAAATAGTCCTGCTTTATAATCCTATCACGTCTCCTTGCTGCTGTGTGGCAAGCAAATTTCATTTGGAGATGATCCCAGGATGCGGTTGATTTACTAGGGGGATTCCGAAAGGCAGAAGGTTAAAGCCTTCTTGCCCCAACTAAATAGCACCTGGGAGAGGTATTAAAGGGTCCACACTAATTTTGGGAGCATCATTCAAATTACACCATTATAATAAATGTACAGCACATCAGGGTGAATCTTTGCCATTGAGCAGTGGCAGAAGAGTACCCGATTAAAAAAAAAAAATCCTTTTTAATATTTTACCTTTCTTTTTGAAATATAAAGTATTATGTGATGGAAGAAGGGGGAACAGAAAGAAGAGGAGTTTTAAAAATTATGATGCAATTAATTTCTGCTTCTGTGAAACATGCAAGAACCATTATATTTGGATGGCATTTCTCATAAAATGAGTTGTAGACTACTGAAGCAATTAGAAACTAATTGCCATGAGATTCCCCCAAGAGATATATGATAAGAGAAACAGGAGACGTCCAGAGACTTACAAGCAGAACTGTATCTGTTTCTTTTCCAATCTCTAAGAAATAGCAAATTCCACTTCTACGGGTGCAGAGGTGACTATATGAGCTCACAGATCAGCCAGCTGCAGATGGTTGTACACGTCTACATCCCCTTTGTGCTCTGTCTCCAGGATAACTGGGTACTGCTTTTCTTATTTGAACCACAGAAATAACACATCTGGATTTTTTCCTCCTTTCTCCATTGCTGCATGAATTCATCAGTTCTTCACCTATCCTTCACTCTCCATCTCTTCCCCAGCCCTCACCCCTTTAGATTGACTATGTCATTTCCATGATAAGTGGATCCTTTCTGCTGGTGTGAAGAACACGAGCCTGGCATCTGCCCACGTGGGGCTTTTCTGCTGCCGCTGACACTGACAGGAACTGGACTGAGCTATTCATTCTCAACGGCACGCTGGTGTGAGACAATAATGAGCACAGATAGCACCTTGCACTAGTCTTCACCTTTCCAGGGGTAGATATCATAGATTCTTTCCGCCCCCAACCCTTCCTGCTGATCCTCACCTCTGCAGAAAAGAAAGTATTTCTTGTTCCTTGCAGATTTTGAGTCAGCTTCTGATCTCACTTACGCACCCAACAACCCTGCCTCAAAGCACCGATTCTGACTCCTCGTTGTGACTGTGGAGATCAGTAACTTTGCAACTACAGTTAAAACAAAGGGATGTTAAATAACCCTTTGTTAGGTTCAGCAAAGCTGATACCTTAATGTCAGTAAAAAGATGCAGGTGTTTTGTTTGGTTTGTTGTTGTCTTGGGTTTTTTTTTTAATTTTGTTGTGGATGCCAAGAAAGAAACAAGGCTTGCTGTCTGTTCATGGTGGAAATGCAGCTCATACCTAAACTCATATGTAGACACTGCATAAAGACTGAACATACAGTTATGAAAAGAAATGTAGACAAAAGGGCCAAATCTGTATTGCCATACAAGCCTCTTGGTACAAATCTACTGAAGTCAAAAGAATTATACAAAGCATCCATCTGATTTTACTCCCTGATTATACTGACATCACGTCTAAAACTTTGTATTTTTATTTTTTTCCCCTCAAATGTTTTATAGTTTCCCTTTGCTCCCTTCCCCTTTCATGTCAGATCATTTTTGACAGGTAATCCAGCAATATCAGCCTCTTCTGTGGAGAGCTTCTCTATACCCACAGTGGTATGCTTTCAATTTGCTCCAGCACTCTCATAAACATCTAGCGCAGACAGTTCAGGCTGAGCTTTTTTAAGAAACGTTGAATGTCTGCAATTCCAGTCGGGTTCAATAAGAACTACAGAAACACAGCATCTCTGAAGCACGGGATAGCAGGATTAAGTGGAGAGAGGTAATTGTAACAAGACCAGTGCTATACTTTCATTGGCGTCTCTGAAGAAATACTGTTCAGTCCAGAATATATATTTCCATAGGGAATGTGGTGCTAGAGTTCACTAAAATGTCACTGTACTAAACCAACTGCCCTTTTTCTTCCCCTTATTTTTTCCTCTGTACCAAGAGGCAGTAAAGCATCTGTGACCAAATAAGGCAACACATGAACATCCTTTAAAAAAAATTTAAAAATCATATCCTGACAATTAGCATGCTGGTGCAGTCAATTCTTGGAACATCAAATCTACCATGATACTTGCAGACTAGAATGATTTCACAAGCATTTTGCTGTGTTGTCTTGAACACAAACATGCCGAAGTAATTTTAAAAACTTGACACTGTTTTTCCTTTGTAGTCCAGGATAAATATTTTGTTTCTTTCCCCAAGAGAATACATAATCCACATCATTGTATTGTTTTTGTTCCAAGGCAGCTTTCTTGGATAAAAGAAAAAACTAGCTCTGGCTGCCTAGAAGAAAATTAGCCTTAGACAACGAATGGTATATTTTTCTCTGCAACTGCTTTTCACTTTTTTGTAATACCTAGGCAAATATTAAATTCTCTTATCCAAGCTGACTTATGTGTAAAAAGTTTTACTGAGAAGTATGCTGTCTCTTTTCCCTAATTATCTGATCTGGTTCTGTAGATCCAGCCACTGTCCCTCTAGTGTGTTGCATTAAGTCACAGTTTTTATTCGGTTGAGTTCTGACCGCGGAAATCACTTTGGCACACACGGCGTGTTTTGCACGGGGCTCTTGCCGAGCGCAGGACCGTGCTGCTCAGGAGCCACGCGTTACCGGGAGAGCAGTGGGCAGCTCTCCAATGCGGAGCTTCCTGGTAGTAGTACACAAACCAAACTCTTCTGGTTACTACTAGTTTAGTGACATGCTATTTTGCATCCAAACTTCCTTCGCTGGAAGCAAACCCAGACTGTATCAGTATACAGTTATTTAAGGACTACCAGGTGGTCATATAATTAAGCATTATATCACAATAAGACATTGACTCATAAGAAAAAGTAGATTTTTATGTTATTCTGGCTACTAGATGTAAAATTTAGGCCAGTGGCTGGCAGATAAAGTTTCCAGTCTTTTCCTGAACAGATTTTTCTTCTCTTCGGGATGTAAATGGAAATCTGGGAAGTCTTATCTTACAGCCTGAGCCTTGGTTTTTGTAATCCTCTTTAAGGTGCCCAGCTCACCTATATTGAATTAAAAATAAAGCATCAATATTGTAAGCCTTCCCACTGTGCTCCAGTGGTACACTCCAATTCTGCCTTAAACGGTGTGCTGGTTTTGGCTGGGATAGAGTTAATTTTCTTCACAGTAGCTGGTATGGGGCTATGTTTTGGATTTGTGCTGAAAACAGCGTTGATAATACAGGGATGTTTTCATTACTGCTGAGCAGTGCTTACACAGAGTCAAGGCTTTTTCTGCTTCTCACCCCACCCCACCAGCGAGGAGGCTGGGGGTGCACGAGAAGTTGGGAGGGGACACAGCCAGGACAGCTGACCCCAGCTGACCCAAGGGATATTCCATACCATATGACATCACGCTCAGCACATAAAGCTGGGGGAAGATGAAGGAATGGGGGGGACGTTCAGAGCTATGGTGTTTTGTCTTCCCAAGTCACTGTTACATGTGATGGAGTCCTGCTTTCCTGGAGATGGCTGAACACCTGCCTGCCGATGGGGAGTGATGAATGAATTCCTTGCTTTGCTTTGCTTGTGCACGCAGCTTTTGCTTTACCTATTAAACTGTCTTTATCTCAACCCACGAGTTTTCTCACTTTCACTCTTCCAATTCTCTCCCTCATCCCAACGTAGAGGGAGTGAGCCAGCGGTTGTGCGGTGCTTAGTTGCTGGCTGGGATTAAACCACGACAAACAGACGTGTCTGAAGAGACCCTAGGGGTGCTTATTCAGTCCTTTGCATCTCCTCTAATACTGATGAGGGATGTCTCATCCACTGTAATGCCAGAATTTGCTCTTTGAACTTACCCTGGTTAGTACTACACCCAGTGAGACACGTGGGCAGGTTTGAGCCCTAGATATGCTATCAATGCTTGATAGCTGCTCTGATAACTGTATGTGGTGCAGAATTTAAACAATGTGACATATGTACTTTTAAGTGAATAAGACAGTGAGACACAAAGAGCAGTAGCATTACCTATTGTGGTGCCTGGGGTATAGCAGTAAGCCGTATGAAAAATAATGCCATTCAATGTAGAATTTCCTTGTACTAGATTTAATTTTGCATGTGCTGATGAGAACCTGGCCCTTTTTTTAGCAGGTAGCATCATACCAACACACAAGAAAAGGCATCCTATTTAAATCGTATATGTATTCATTTTATTGTCATTTCCCACTCACGGTTATAGCCACTAATAAGATGACTATTGCTCTGTTGTTTGTGTATACAGACCAGCTTGCCATTTGGGGGTTAATGAATGATAGCAAGTGGAAGCATGAAAATAAAATTAGCAATGCCCAGAGCAACCCACTTTATCAAACTCACCAGTTTATAGGATTAGCAATGGATTCGGAGCAAATCTCTGCTATGGGTATTATGAGCAAGATTTATGCCAATTAGCAGTAACAGTGCAGATTATTTGGGAAGAGCACTGACAACAGTTAAAAGCTCCTTCTACTTTTAAACTATGTTGTTAGGACATCCATTTCAAGCATTCACGTCCACTTATAAGACTATTTTTACTCATCTCTCAAGTGCTATTTAATTTCTTACGTGCATTCATGGCATTGTTTCCTGAGGCAGTGAAGAAGACTAAATCATTCCTTTTCTAAGCTAAGTCTTGCAGTAGCTGCTCTCAACTTCTTTGGATTCAGGTCAGGTTGCTCTCAGCAGAATCCAACATGTACTACATTCTTCACTCCTCTATAGCCGAGGTGATCCTGATCACACAGAGCCCAGTGGGAAAATTCCCTATTGACTTCAACATGCGTTGGGTCAGGCCCTAAATCCCCACAGCAATCAAGAGACCTGAAGGAAAGAATTACAGTAATCTATTGGTAGATGCCACTTGACCAGTGGAAGACTTCGGCCTGTCTCCACCAGAGGAACATTGCTGATAGCATCTAGCTCCAGGCTTCTGCAACGTGTAGTTCCCTGTGGGCATCAGGACAGCAAAGTCCATATATAAATTTCACTGATAATCTGATTAGAAAATGACAACTTTATGGAAGGTAAACTTTTCCCATATACTCTCATGCCTACAAGACAGGGACAAGGCTGAAGCCAGTGCCACTGTAGACTAAAACACCCCTTGGAAAATCAAGTTTGATCCATTTTTTGGGGGTAGAACCTTTCACTCTGCTTCTCTACAACAATTCTAATAAATTACTGAGCTTCCAAGACAGTATCCTCTCATCTCTGCACAACTGCTTATTTGGAGCCATGAGGGATGTGTGAGCTGGTACTACTTTGCAGCACCTGCATGGCAAGGTGCTTTTGCTCTAAAACAGTTGATAATCTCTTAGCCAGTTTATCC
This sequence comes from Gymnogyps californianus, assembly GCF_018139145.2. Taxonomy (NCBI): domain Eukaryota; kingdom Metazoa; phylum Chordata; class Aves; order Accipitriformes; family Cathartidae; genus Gymnogyps; species Gymnogyps californianus. Next base: position 21,246,678 of record NC_059479.1, read on the forward strand.
TGAAGAAAAGCTAGTTGATATAACTAGTTATTTACAACTGTGACAATTACATTGAAGCAATTTGTGTGCAGACATAATTATGTTCCTAATGAAGATTAACTTAAATTAAATGCTTTTAATTACAATTTACACAGCCTTTGGCTATTGTGCAGACAGTATTCTGACATTTATGCCTCACCAGAAACGAGATTTATACTTTGCTGTGTCAAAGCTGACCGTAATTATTTGCTGGATATTTGATATCAGATGCTGCTGACATTGCAAAAGGTTTCAATGCAGTAAACCACAGTATGGAAGGATTAGAGACTGAAGCTTTGTCAGTCACTTTCAAGAGCCATTTGCTCAAGCTCCTCTGATAACACTCCATCTGCCTTCATGATTGCAAGCACTTCTACCTGTCTGCTCCAACTTTCTCCAAAAGCAGAGAGAATGTTGCTTTTTATTTCAGTAGAAGCATGTGGAGGCCTGCATATCTGTACAATTTGCCAAAGTCCCTTCTTCTCGATGTTAAATCAGGAGCCCAGCTTACATATTAGATCCAAATTTGAAAAATTAATTCTAAAGGATCCTTAGAGGCAGCATCTTCATTATTCAGAAAATCTTGGCATGTAAACTCCACCTACCAGCATTCAAAAGGAATGAGTGATCAAAGCCAGATTACAAATTCATTAGTGATGAAAATCTATCTGGAAAATCTTCCCTGATGCTTTGCAGGAAAATGATAGTAATATGATTAATAGTAATAGTTACAATAGGATTACGGCCAAAACCATAAACAGCTACTAAGAAGCATGACCACAGGAGCCTTGGAGTTTCATTCCCAAAGAGATCTTGTTTGGTGGAGATGTATTCAGAGCTCTGTGTTCTCTGAATTACTATTGCCACTGTGCTAGAGACCTTTGCAAGCCTTAACATCATGCTGAAGAGCTAGTAATAAGAGACCTTAGCATTGGAGTTGCATTGCACTCCCAGAATTGCAGTGTCTTGCAGGATCCTAAGTTATTGCCTCTGTTATGCCCTGTGCAACTCTAATGCCTTTGGTAAAACCAAAGATGACATAAGTCAGGGTAGAACTGGGCTCAGGGCTTCTCCTTTTGGGGTCTGCCACATTCTTTCTACAGTGTTCTTTCAATGTGTTGGAATGGGAATGAGCTACAGAAAATATTTCATCCCTCCTCCCTTTTTTCTGTAATAGACTGTCATGGAAAAAAGATCACTGTGTACATGCATGCAACATACTTCACTTCCAGGCTGGACATCCCGGTGGCTTGAAGCCTGCCGTCAGCACTTTGTCCTTCCCCGGGAGGCCGTGACAGCTCCCTGCGTGCCCTCATTTTGAAGGGGAAATCAAAAGGTGCTAAATTCCCCTTTAAAGCATAGTCTCAACATAGAGAAGGAGTGTTTTGTGCAATAAGACACAGCATGGAAGGTCTCCAACATCTGCACTGGGCTAACATGCAATGGGGCTTCTCCATAAGCCAAAGTTATAGCCTGCCAGATTTGTTTCAGTTGAGAGTGATGCTTATCCCACTTAGTATTCATTCCAATACAAATTTCATCATGTTAATGCATATTTTATTGCACTTTTTGTACTAATTCCTCTAGCATTTTGCTTTTGCAATGGTGACTAATGACCCATGATTGCACCTAGCCCTGTATGCATGTTTGTGACTTGTGCAATTCCCTCCTGTCCCTAGGAGGGACTGATCTTTCCAGACTCCTGTTCTCGCTGTGTACTGCTCCCAGTTTAGTTCTCTCTTCATGGGTTTCTCAGCCCACATGTTCTCCATTATAACAAGAGTGACTCCATACCACACCTTCCCAGCTCCACTCAAGCCATTCCTACAAACTTAAACCATTCAGCTTTTCTAGACATAACATCTATGGCCACTCTACCCATATAAACCAGGTCTTGCAACTTTTACTTGCACCCACAGTCCTCCTGGTTGGAATAAGTTTTATTCATAGAAATGCAGATTATGATTTGGTAAAATATTAAGAAAAACGCGTATTTGCACAAAAGATAAACCAAAGCTCACCATCAACCTTTTTCTGAGCTGCTATTTCTGACATAAGAGACTGGCTCATGGGCTGGCCATTGCTAGCAGTGCACCATACTCCGAAAAATTAGGCAATGGAAACCATGAACATTTGTGAAGTACATTATTTCCAACTTGTTATTTGACCCGCCAAAGAAGTCTCCTAACTTTTGAGAGCTCTGCAAGAAGAATGTATAGCATAGTGTGATGATTCAGCTGTCTCATTCCACAGTCCAAGCTAATCCTATAAAGAGCTATCTGAAAATACATAAAAGTGCATGTCTGCAGAGCTGTACATTTGTATGTGTGTACATGTACATAAGTGTATAAAGATAATTTCACATCTTGAAAGAACATACAATATAATATTTTACAATATCACAGAGGAAATGATGGAATGGTTTCACCATCAGATCTTCAAGGACGAAAGGTTAAAGCAGCTATTTAAGTTGCTACGCTGTCAAATTGGTTCCTATAAGGAATTGCTTCACTGTCTACAGAAATCACTGGTGGCTTTAATGACTCATGTTAGGGTTTAAAGCACTTGAAAAAAGCTCCATGAATGTATCAGAATAATTAAAAACAGTATACTTGCAGAGTTATGGTTTTTTAATCAAATTCCATTTATCTTTTTGCACTCAAATTTAACACACGAATTTTAGCCTGTTTCCCTAAGAGAAATCTAATATACAAATTTCGTATGTATTTATTTTTAGCAGTACAAAATGCATCCTCTTCCCAACACACTTCAGGGCAGATTTACACAAACTAATTAAAAACCCACACACGTACGCACATATATATATTTATATATATATCTGCTTCTACGTAAGGGGAAAAATTACCATCTTTGTGGTCACCCAGCCATGCCCAGGGAAACGCAAGAGAGAACAGCACTATTGACATTTCTTCAATGTGGAGTGATTCAGGCAGGACTGGGCCACTGGGGAAGGCAGGTTCCGAATGCGAGGGCCCTCAATGTAAAGTGATCACCGAGGTATTAGATCTCGGAAGCATTCAGGGCACCTGGCTGATCCTAGCTGGTGCCTCAGCACTCGAGGTGAAAGGAGCCCTCTTAGGAACGCATGCCCCAAACTATCTGCAGTTTTGCAAATCCAAGTCAATACCCCGAATTTGCACTCCAAATCTGGTGGGAGGAGAAAAAGAAAAAAAGAAGACATTAAAAAAAAAAAAAAGGTGTACTACTAACAAGTGATGGCCTTGCACTTTTTTTTTTTCCCTCTTGATATTCCCTAAGCAGAATACAAGACAACAAAGACCAAATTCACAGGTTACAAAGGGATGGATTAGCACACTGCGACCCAGTTCACCAGAAGCAGATGGCCACAGAAGTCCCTTGGGACTGCATATCACAGACACTGACCCTCTTGGGCAAAGCAAGGAACAAAGCCTGTCCTGCTGTGACAAGCGCACACCAAGAACAGGTCGAGATCCCTTCCATGACCCTGCACAGGCCGGAATCTTGTCTGGACAGGCTTTGACCAGTTTGCTCTTTGGCCGGCAAAGCACAGATACTAAACTGGCTGAATTTAGCTGAAGTAAAGCATTGCACTCTTTCACTGAAGGTAACATAACCCAGCTTGTTCCCCACCATCCACTGCTACATCCTAATCTACACAGCACTAAGGAGGACCGACACAAACAAAGTTCCAGAGATCTGTCATGAAAATGCAAGGATGAAGACACCGAGCAGCAGTATCCTCTAACCAGCCCTTGTGGGTGGGCAGGCAGTGCCTCAGTGAGTACCAGCCTGGGGCAGGCGGACCGCAGACATCCAACCATTCCCGCTGCCAGCAGACTTGACCAGGAGGGTCAGGATATTCCCTGTGCACCCAGGTGCTCCCAGGAACAGGTAAAGCCATTTATCTAATCAGCAAAAAAGCTTGAAAAGCATCTTCTAGTACTCTTCTATAATAAACAGTAAGCGTCAATGTTTGCAAAGGATGCTGAAAAAGCACTACTGACTCCATTTTAGCTAATTCCCTTCTCCTTCTCTTTCAAATTGTTATGTTCCCTGTGACAGACTAATGATGTAGGAAAGAGGCTCTCCTACCTAGCTATGCTTGGGGCAAGTAATGACCCCAAGCCTTAGGTCACCAGCCTGTTTGCTGCCCTCGTCTTTCATCTTGTCTTACTCTCCGTGCACACCTCTCCCACAAGGAATTCTTTGTTCATTTTGGGGCTGTGAAAAATACCAAGTTATTTCAGCTGTTCACACCTACAGACCCGTTTCCACCTCGCAGTTCTCCAGGGATAAGTGAAGATTAATTGCGCTCTCCCCAAAGTCCTTACTTTGATAAATGAAGTTTGCCTACATGCTTTGTCCAGGAAAGGCAATTTTGAACAGGTATGGAGTGTACACAGCGTAGCGGTTAAGCACAATGCAGTTGGGAGTTTAATTGACAAGGAAAAATAGAAACAAACCTTCCAAGTACTGTGGGGAACAAGGCTACATCGGTGGGGGAAGTGAGAAAGGTGTGGGAAAGGATCACTCAGCTGGGGAGGAAGGGAAGGGGAATGCCGAAGTCATCTCGTAGCTGTCATACCTGCTGGGCGACCTCGACAAGCCAAGCAGACGGAGGGTGTAAGGCAAAGACAGATCAATGAGGGAAGGGCACTTGGCCACTTCGAGGATCAGTGTGAGCATTTCCTATCTGTAAAATGAGGACAGTAACACTTGCTTCTTTTGTAATGTATCTGAGCTGCACTGGTAACACGCTTCCTGAGGATGCAGGGTTATCTCCCGCATCCAACACCAAGATCTCTTTGATGCTATTCTCCAAATGTACTTGCTTTCCCTGGATTTTGGTCTCGCTCGCCCTTGAATAACTTAACCAAGAACGAGGTGCCTAAAGTATTCTTACGCTTGACTAATTGCTTGTTTTGGAAGGTGCTCTTTTTTTCCCCAAATTAAAAGGTATACTTAGCCAAGGTAATCTTACTTTGTTGAGGTGCAAATCCAGTTATGCAAATTACCACCCAGCTTTGTCCTATATTGGACTGAATTGCAAGTACTTCTCCATTTCATCAACATTTCCTGAACTTCGCACTCTAAATTCCTGCAGCAGAGTGTCTTTCTCTGTCAGTGTCCTTACATTAAAATTTTTCATCTTTTATGCCGCCTGCTGGGTCAATCTGAAAAAGGAACCCAGAATAACCGTAGTAATCACAACAATTCTAAACTTTGAGCTTAAATTCATCCATTTGGCACCCGTGATTACTGAATTTGAGCCCAATTTGACGCCACCCTTATTTTGACGCAGATTTGCCATAACACTTCTTTTGCCATATGCCAGTTCAATTACAAATACTCTTTCTCTGCACTGCTGCCTTCCAGATGCACTAAACTTCCCTCCTGCAGACTACAAGAAAATGGCTTGGCTGCTTTTCCACTGCTTTCTTTTTATTCCATTACATCAGGCAAATAAACAAGACTAATTTGCATTAAGTTAGTATATCACTTACAAACCCCCCACACCCTTTCTTTCTTCTGGGCAGATACCAAAAAAAAAAAAAAAAAGAAGAAGTATCCAAACCTCATGCACTGGTAACTTGCATATTTAAATATCTATATCCTTTCTTATTTTAGGGGAGAAAGAGAGGGATAGAAAGCAAGAGGAGTTATTATAACGTCTCCCCATGAGGCAAATGTTGGTTGTCTTATATAACTGAATTACATTATTGGTGTTCAAAGGCCAAATCCTGTTTGAGCTTACTTTTCAGTCCACCAATTTTATATAAATGCCAGAGTAAGAGGGAGGAGAATCTGGCCAAATACACTGAACTAGGTGAATAAGGCACTGGATTTTTGCCTCCTACAGATTTTTTTTGTAGCTTTCAAGATCCAGTATCTTTCTTATGATTCTTCCTGTGATAATTCTTAGAGCAGCCCAGATCCATACACACACACGCCAAGCAAAAAAGCACTGCTTACTTTCCTTACTCCTCAGTGAGCAAACCTCTGGCAGAGCAAGTGCAGGGTACTTTAGGTAAGTCCCTTCAGACCTGAGATCAACTGTAGCAATCAAACGCAGGTGACCTATTTGATAAGGCCGAAATAATAATCAAACTGGATACCTTTTATAACCAAGCAAACAAACTTTTGAACCTTACTGATGCCCTACGTGTGCAAAACAATATGATAAACTTCTCTAGTTTAGCACACATGCACTGGCCACCCTGGATTTAGGCCACCTGAGGATTTGGCCTTCTACCACAATTTTCTAAAGCCCCTTTGCCCTCACTGGATGTGCTTCTAAGCATAGCTACCTATTAAACAAGACATCTCGTAACCATTTAAATTTGCAAGAAGCAAGCAACATATCCTCCAGGCGCCATTTCACTCACCTGTGCTGATATACGTTTTACTTTTAAGAGACTGACTTCTCTGCCCATTGGGGTACGCAAAAAATGTATCCTTCCTTACCAGTCTCCCTCCATCGCTGCATGTGGAAACTGTTGTTCATCACCTATCAGCCAACCATACTAATATGAACTGGTGAAGCATCTTGGCAATGGCCTGTGCAAACCAAGGCTGTCTCCAGTGATGCTACCGAAGCAAGGCAGGAGAGCCCTATTTTCACTTCACTTCTGATTTGCTGTAGCTCTGGGGAACCCACACCACCAGAGCTCTTCTTAGACCACATTGCCTGCAGCCCCAGGCTTTGTCACTTACACCAACACAAAGTGAGTGCAGACTGCAAAGGAAGACAGAAAGCCAGGGTCTTTATGGCCAGCTGAGCAATAAACAAGCACCTCTGCTAACAGGATTAAATCTCTTGCTAGATTACAAGCGTGTCAAGTTTACAAATAATCAGATTGGGGCCAAGCCCTCAATTTGCAGCGCTTGATGCTACAGGTGACAGCTAGCTCTGGGGTAAGCACACTGAGCCTTTTGGTACATGCATATTCACATTTGGAAGTTCAAGATAGCACCCTTATCCTCTCTAGTCAACCGTTTTCCTATTTTCCTTTCAGCACATTAAGTGGATTTCTACCTCAGCCCCCTCTGACCAGGTTCAGTTCGCTCATCACTCGCTACCACGCTGATGACACGTGCTTTGCTAATGGCCTCTGCACAGCGGACAAGCCAAGTGCAACCTGAAGCAGATGTCTTCTCAGTAAGTAAGTCTATAAATTACTGCCATAGGAATGGAGAAAACCTTGAATCAGAAGTCTATTTTGTCTTCTCCAATGTAAACAGACAAATGTTTGGACTGATCAAGTCCAGTTCTGCTTACCAGATTCTCTGATGAGATTTGGACACCTCGGTATTGCCTCACTGGTCCAGTCTGTTTACTACATTTCTGTAAACACCCTGTAAATTACTGAGCCAAAGTAGAATCTTTAAAGCTACTTCTCTTACCCACCGCTGATGTAGCAGAGGAAAAGGGGCTGTATCCTGGGCTAGGGAAAGCTTTGAACAGCAGGAGCTTGGATGGCTAACAGTCCATCTCTGACATGTGCAAACAGCACAAACGGAATAAAAACAAGATAATTAGGAAAGCACCTCTGAGGAAAATTTCCCTTCGAAGGCGAGCAGGAGAATTTATTTCTTGGAGCTCCTTTCTTGTTAAATGCAGCTCATCTGCCACAGCCTAGGCGGCTCAGCTTTTCCACTGAGCTGAAGCAATTGCTTAAACAAAGGATTTGCTGGGAGCTCGGTTACATCATTGCTGCTGGCTCTGGCAGGCTGCTGAGGAGGAGGATGTGCGATTTACATATCAACAGAGATGCTGAATGGTCAGTACAAGGCAGGCTGACTGCACCGAGCTCCCGTTCTGCTGAGGGAGGTGTGCTACAAGGATGCAGTTACTTAGAAATTATTCTGACCTGCTCAGGTCAGATAAATTAGGGGAGATTTTTCTTCTGCATTTTTTTTTTCCCCTCCCTCTGCAGCAATGAAGAGGACAAACACCAAACCGCCTGCGTGGAGCTGCCTCAGATGCTGGGTGTTATTTGGCAGGGAGAAAATAGTAGATTGTTTCACAAGGTGGTAGTCTGGTGCCTAAGTGGATAAAATGGCAGATTTGCCCTAAGAGGAAATTGGGTAATTGCCGAGACTGGTACAACAATGCTCCTATTAACAGTATCGTGTTCAAAATCCTCTGAACACCCTTTCCAAATACATTTTTAAACTATCAGCACTTAAGCAAGGCACAGAAGTAACAGTGTTAGGAAGGACAAGGGCAAGCAATAAGAACTACATTACTTTGATTATCAGCTAGTGTAAATCAATAAATCTGCACTGTTTTTAATAGAGCTTTCGAGGCTTATATCAGTTCTTACTCTGCAAATAGCACCTCAGACCTTCCCATTTACAGCATCTCAAAATCTTGCTTTGGGGATACTCTATTGTCAAGAAGAATCTGTTTTTCTAACAGGTTTCTTGCAAACATAACCCAAAATCTGACGGCCAGGCAACTCCCATACCAGCCCTGTTAATGGATTTCTGCAAGTTCAAGACCTGCATGCATTGCGTTTTGGGAATATGTTTGTTTCGAGTGCTGTCAGAAATAGCATCTCTACCACTGTGCCAGCTCAGGGAGAATGACATGGGTGCTACCCACAAGTAATTCTTTTACAGCTGTCCACTGAGAGTTCAGCATCTTCCTCCCAACTATCCAGCTAAAAGGAGGAAAGAGGATAAAAACCTAGAGTATCATGCCTAGTTGTTGCAAATCTACTTAACTGGTAATTGACGGTAGCTGTGGATGCAGCCTCCTATGTCTCACATTAGGTCTAGCCCTGTTAGCAGCACAGAAATAGCTAGCCTTCTCGGGAAGGAGTTCGAATATTGAGGCATGGTGCCCAAATGACACCAGTCAAAGCCCATGTGAGCTGACATCAGCATTACTGATGTGCAAGGACCAGGGGAATCCAGCACCCTCAGGTTGGCAGGAGACAGCTGAAGCAGATGAGAGTACGGTGAGGGCAAGGTGAAGACCCACTCTGCACCATCTGGCAGGCACGAGAAGAGATGTACTCGGGGTCCCACAAAACGGTGCAGCAGTGGCTATTTGAATATCTGCTGCCCCAGTGATCCCAGAGGCACGGCACCTGCCTCGGGCGTAACACCCTTGGGAGCTGCTGTCAGTGCACGCACCACTATCGATCCCCCAGTGAGGACGGTACCTCAAACTGCTTTATACTGAGAGCAAGGCCAGTGGGCATATGCTGAGAATCTGGCTCATCACCCCCACCCACCGTTACTCTTACTACTGCAGCGTAGCCTGATGGAAACAATAAAAACCTTGAGGCTATTTATGTTTATTGTGTTCATTTTCCACATTTCTGTCCAGAGAAGCAATGCAAGGCAATACTAAGCAGCTGCTGCGATTTGATCTATGCTAGTACACCCACAAACACGCACGTTCAGTCATGCATTACCTGCAATCTCCTTTATATTAATCAGCACTTGCTACTGGTATAACTTTCCATTTGACAGGCAAGGTAGGAAGCTTTAGCCTGGCTGCAGCAGACTCCAGCTATTCGTTACGTGAGTTTGTTAAGAAAGCCTGGCCGGTGGCTGAATTAAGACGTGACACTTGTGAACAGAGTAGCTGTTACAGCTGCGGCAATAGGGATGTTCCCACTCTGGGGCCAAGGTCCCAGTTTGCAGAGCGTCATGGAGCTCAGTCTCTCCCTAAGCTTGCAGGCCCTATAGGATATTTTCTGTCTGGCAGATACCATTTAAAATCTGGTACAATGACACAGGGAAGAGACAACAGCCCTGTACTTTTCCGCAGCCAACAAGATACGCTATTTTTGTGTGAGAACAAGTAGAATGTGCTGAGACAGCACAGAGCAACACAGAACAACATTGGTGAAGTGCTCAGTGGGGCATCAGAGCTGGAAAGGCAGGGAGAGAGTGAACGTTGCTCTGCTCCCGCTCTCTCCATGTGCTGGCTGACGAGGCAGGTTGGACACAGGAACCGAAGCTCTGTTCAAGACATGACCCAGTGAGGCTGGAAGAAACCTCTGGGTTTTGTCATTTCTGCCTGAACTGCAATGAGATACTTTTTCCTTCCTTATAATTTTTATAATAGTTTCAAATTCTTGGCATAGGTATGTGGTAAAGATAGAAAATGGTGAGTGTGGAGATAAACACAGCCTGCTTAGGCACCTTTAGTACAAGAAAATGCTGACACAGGGCATCAAAACCAGGAAATACCAGAATTGCTTTAGTCAGGCTGCAAAAATGACATGCAATTATCAAAACCATTAGAAAAACCCAGAAAAGGCTGCATTTGCAGGGGATCCACACAGAGACTTGACTGTTGCCACAGCTTCCTCTAGATTTCTTATGGGTTCCTCAATGTCACAAACTGAACCCAGCCAGGACAGGGACATCTGCATGAGGGGACAGCCCTTCTGTGGGGCCGAATGCACACAGGTCACTAACTCCATGCCAGAGATGAGTAAAAAAAAAAAAAGTAGCTCTTGGGGATGCTGTGACCTTTGCTGTTACAGATGGGGTTACTGTAAATGACAGAAGCATTTAAATAACTGGGTAACAGTTTCCCCTCCAAAAGTGCATTTCTTGCTACATCAGACATTGCTGACTCTTAAATTATAGTTTGTCATAAAGCAGATTTTTCCAGTCCTTGCTCCACAGGAGCTAGCTGGGACAGTGATACCATTCCTAAGGAAAAGCCACAAACGCTTAAGCGAGCTACAGTCAAATTTGATTAAAAACAACGCAAGTATTTAGAGTTACAAAGAGTGAAACTTTCCACAGCCAGCTGGCCTGGGGGGGGTGTGTGGAATCAAGGCTTAGTTTGTGCAGACTCTCTTGTGTAGTAGCAGATTTGACTCAGTGCGCTGGCATTTTGGATGCAAATGCTCAAAGGGTTGCGCTAGTAGAATGGACTCTGCAGAGAATAGATATAAAGGCCTGACTGTTGAAGAGCCTCATTGGTGCACCGGTGAGAAACAAGTCCAAACTGAAGCGTCTAGTAACAACGGAGCAAACAAAGAGCAGCCAAGAGGGACTGGAGCTGCAACAAGAGAGCAGGGCATGGAATAACAAGCTTCTGCAGTGAGAAATAAACTAAAACAAAAGGCTGGTTTGGAAAAGCTTTGGCAGTGGAAATAACAGGACGCATGTACACAGATTTCTTCCAAATGGCCAGCTAACCACTGTTGCTTGTAAAGCTGTGCACACATTGTGTCCTCTGTTAGTGGTTAATCCGCAGCTGGTTAAGAGCCACCCTGCCTGTGCGTGCATGAAGAGGCATCTAGCAGACTGGGGGAATGATGCTTAATAACAGCACATCCAGTCGTGTGATTTGCACTCACAATTATCTTCACAACCAGGAGCACAAGAGATACAAACGTGGTCCTTCTGAGTCCGAGAAAAGGAGCCTCTGTGTGTAATGCAATTACTTCTCAGCTGTGATGTGAAACACACCGGTGCATCCTTCTTTTCAGAGGTGGCAATTCAGGAACAGCGCTGGTCTTCCCCTTTGTCATGGAAGGCCCCGAATACATTGGACCATCAGGCTGAGGTCGTGGCCTCTGGAAGTCTTTTATAGACTTCAATGAGCTTTGGATGAGGCTCTGCAGCTGGGTAAGAAGTAAGTATCCATGACTGAGAGATTAATACATACCTATATAGGAAAGGATGAGTTCAAGGCACTGCCCAGGCCCCCCGTGTGCTATACTTCAGCTTTTTTAATACTTCTTTGAGGTTACATAATAATGTAAATTGCAGGTTTACTCAGAATGACACCACACGCACTGATTGACACTTCTTCCAACTCGAGCAGCGGAAGCCCAGCACACAACGAGCGGTGCCAAGCTGCAAGGCATAACCTGGATCGCTGTAGGGGTCAGGAGGGAATCCTTTCCCTCCCGCTCCTATAGACTCAACTGTATCGCCTAGGGAGCATTTCCAGCTAAAGCCAAAAGAGCTGGCCAGGGGCAAACTGAAGGACTTGGTAAGCTAATGGTCTCATTTGGTGTGGCAAATCTTCTGAAATCCACTGACAATTTAGGAACACAATCTCCTCACTTTTATTAGCAACATGCTTCAGTCTTCCATACAAATCAGAGACTACAATTTCCCTGTTACCACAAACTTACATACAGTGATTTTTCTCAAAATAGGATGCATTCGTCAAACTGCCTAGTAGGAATGTCTTTGCCCCTGAACATAGCGAGGATTAAGGTGTGAAATTCCTATTAGGGCAAGGGGATTAGGCTGTTGCATTTACATACAGATTTGACACAGAGGATCGGTGTACGCAGTTCATCGGTTGGTGTACGCAGGCTGATGCACAGCCTCTGTGAGGGACTAACAGCTGATGTTTCAGAAGAGAGGGACGCTCCTCCTTCACAAATGCACTTACATCTTTTTGCATGATGCTGCTTGGAGAGGCCAATTCCTTCCTGATCCCTTCAGTGATCACTAAACCCTAAAGCATGAGCTACAGGATTGCCCTGATTATTGTCTCGATACATTTACATCTGAAGTAGTAAATTGGAAAGCAATTGATAAGAAAAACTGTTAGATTTGGAATCAACAAAATCTATGTAAATACCATGCACCAAAAATATCTGGGAAGCACCAGCTCAGGGATGAAAACTATGCCATAAGTACCTGGATTAGAGTGACAAAATGTTTTCCGATCAGAAAAGAGACTATAGCTCAAGCACATGTTTTTTAACATATACCACCTGGGCTGCTGTCTCTTCACTGAAAAGGTTCATGTAATAAGGCCCTGTGCAGGCATGTGGGCATTAAAAAAAGGTCCAAAAACCCAGAACGTCTCCTATAACACCTGCTATTACAAGTCAGGAATGTGAGGCGCTAAAATTCAGAGTCCTTATTTTCACAATCAGATCAGATCATCACACCAACTTAGTCCATTCCCTCAGCAATTCTGCACGCTAGATTTAGCACTGTGTTAGGCAGGTACATTTCCACTTCAGTTCACATTCCTCAATCTTCCTTGACTTTAGCCCTAGGAACAGGGTGGCCCAAACTCTTGGAAGGTAGTTTTATTTCTTGGTACCTCAGGACTTTTGATCAGGGAAGAAAATGCACAAACCAATAACACTTTCTGGTCTTGAGTTTAACAGCAGATCCTTTAGTATATTCATATATCATTTTATCCATGTTAGTGTGCGTTTCATCAGTGAACTGTAAATATTCAGTGTTAGGGTTTACTTGTTTGGTTACTGCATAGCACCTGCATAATTAAATTACCCAAAAGCATAAAATTAACAACTGACTAGAATAGATATATTATGATTTACACCTGAAATAAGAAAAAAAGTCCTGCAAAAGCAGAGCTGACACCTTCAGTAATTTAGGAATGTAGTCACTGGTCACTATTAAATATAATAGTATTAATAAGAAGACACCAGCTCCAGGCATGGCCAGTTTCCTTGCCTTTCCTCTGTTAGTGCTTAACACTGCTCCTCAAGCTCTGCAAAGCTCCTCCACACAAGCTAACTTGCGGGGAGCTATTCACGTGCTTAAATGCTTTCATGCATCTGAGTCGGCATGCTCGGCACTTGGTAGCAGAGACCCAGCACGTGACTGATGCTGGCACTGGCTTGAGAAGTCCTGCTACTCCAGAAGCGCAAGCCAAGCAGCACTGATGTCCCCTGTCACCTTTTCCTCTGTACCTTCGTGTGCCTAGGTCCAGCCAGTCTGACCCGAAGTAGGAATCAGCTGAAACACCAAATATCTTAGGATGACATAGCCTACATAGGAGCAGAAATGAGAAACCAGGAATTCATAAAACCAAGGCCTTTGCCCAGATCATTAAATCACAACGCTTTCATCTCTGGAACCTTCTCATTGTTTTTATCTTGCACAAAATCTGGGGAGTGGTGTATCCTTCTGAGGTAGAGGAAAAGTCATTAATAGCTATTTCATAGAGATGACCTGCGCAGCATACGATTATTACAAAGAACGAACAGGCAGGCAGTCACACATTGGATTAAGGAACAATGATTCATAAATCCAAACCCCAGCCTCACATGTTGCTTTTATATAGGACCTGGTAAGAGCCTGCCTGAACCAGAAGTGGAAATCACGTCTTTTAATTTTATTCCTGCATTTCTGAAATAACAGGCCGCTTCTGGCGCACGCTGTCACTTCCCTGACTCAGGGAGAACAAGGTGGATGTTAAAGAAGCCATAAATAGTATCTGCTGGTGCTCCCTTTTCCATTATGTTGACTTTGATTCAGCTCCCTGCAATTAACAGGAACAAGAGAAAGACAAATAAAATTATCCCAGCTGTTTGTGGCCGACAGACCTGGCCTCCCAGCTGAGAGCTCTTTGTGTTGCTGAGAGCGTCACCAAGCAACCAGCCCTTGCAGCTGCCAGGCTACAAAAAAGAAGTGAAAGCATGACTTATGGAAAGGAAGCCCATGTGAAGGTTGGGACTGAATCAATCTCCGCTTTGTCTCCCGCTTAAATATGGCACCAGATACAAGAAGAGATCACCCTCAATGGATCTCACCCACTGAGGGGGCAGAACCCGGACACTTATTTTGATTTAGAAGCCAGACCCTTGGAGTACTAAACCCAGGTATCCTGTACGCGACATCTCAATGCAATGAAAAGAAGAGGGATTGAGTCTGTTATGATGCTATTGAGACTTAGTATTCTTCATCAATCTTAGCTGGTGGTCCAAAAAGCAGCAGAAGGTAGCCCACAATACAGCTGCCAGAATGACTATATTGTCCCAGTTGTAAGTCAAACCCACATATAAGTCAAATGGAGGTGAAAAAAACCTGTCTGATAAATGAAACAATATGGTAAGGAAAGCAAAGCAAACAGGCAAATCCCCATGCACACAAGCAGGGAATGAATAAAATGAGAGGGAAAAAAATGGAGAGAGAAATGAACATTCAGACTGTGCCCTATGCTTTACTGATTGGTATAGCAACGTTAGCTGTTAGAAAACTGTTAGAAATGGGTAACAGACATTCTTCCTACAGAATCTAGGCAGTCCTTTGAAAAAAAAGGCTTGAGAAACCCTGACCAATATCACCCCCAACCTATATTATCCCTCCAGCTCTCGGCAGTACAAGTAAGTCTTACAAGCGAGTCATCTGTTTTACCAAAAACCAGCTAAAACAAAGATGTACGAAAACTTTTCAAACTTGAGCATTCAAGACAACTTGACAAACTCATTTCAGCCTCCCTATGAGTTTAAATGTGTCAAGGCACACCTGTCGGAAAACACCAAATTAATTGCCTTAACCTGGGTCACACACTGCAGCTGAATTTAGGATTCGTGCCAGGACCCCTGAGACCTACTCTTGCTGCTCCAATACCTGAAGCACACCGTCTCTCATCTGCGACCTAAGATATCTCCTGTAGCAACTACCTTCTTCTGTCTTTGAGAGAAAGTCCGGCTTTGGTGAGCTATGCTTAGAAGAAAAAAACAAGTTGGTTTTCACCGGTATTAAATATTATGAGATCTGCAAATCAGTGCTCAGTGTATCCACTTTCGGCCCAACCTTATTTTTCCTTGTTTACTGTCCATTTTACACTAAATGGAACGCTTCACACATGCAACTGGAAACAACCCAAACAATGAATGTCAAGATCAGATGGCATTTTTTCCAGCAGCTATTTTCTGGAAGAAAAAGCATTCTGCAGAAACAGTGTAACATGGAGCAGTTCTGCAGTGTTTGGCACTAAATCACTACCTGCTGCCAAGAGCAGTGCAAAAACTTTATGAAGAAGCTCATGATACGGATAAAAATTCAAGGACAAGCAGACATTTCAAAAGCTGTTCTCCATTTTAAAACTGCAAGAAATGCCAAGACTGTAAAGATCTCTGTTGCTTTACAGTGCTAAAAATAACATTCGCCAACAACTCTGTCGAGACTTTTATACAAAATTCAGCCAGCCTTATGGCTTTCATTTTGATTGTGAAACGTACACATCAGTTTGCAGCCCTCTGTGACTAGGGTTGTCTAAAATGAAGGAAATCCCCAGTACCATTTACTCTCAAAGTATTAAAATTCACTAAAAGCAAAAAACCGCCTCAATTTTCAGCTGGTATTAAGAGATGTAAGTTCTTGTTTCTAATCCATTATGAAGGGCTTTCAAGTAGGCAAGAATAACATTCTTAGCTCCTAATGTTGGCTAACTCGACTCTTTGATACACTTAATTTACATGTAATCCTGCAGCCTGCCAGCAGTCGATAAGGTTCCTGATATGTGCACATTTGAGAAAGGGAAGTTTAGTCCTCTGACTGCCTTTCTGGAGAGCTGAGGTCCATGATGGAAGGCTGCTCAGGTTGAAGGTTTCAAACAGATTTTTGCTGCTCGGCAAATGCTTCTCAGCTTTTATCCCCAAATAATTTATATGCTAGGTTTAAAATTCTTGAGAAAGTTGAAATGGCTGCACTGCATTTTTGCTTGTTTCCATTATTAAAATACTTCAGAGGCTCCTGTAAATACTAGGTGGTATGGAAGAAGGGTGAAGGGCATAATTTTCTCTCCACTCCAGTGATACTATTTTGTAGATATAAAGACAGTGCAAGAGTTCAACATATCAAAGAAGTGGTTGACAGAAGTTACAAATCCTGAGTTAATGGCTATACAACACACTTGACTGAAGAATGGACATGTACATATACATTAAGAGCGAGACTTTTACAAGCACTATATTTTGTTCCCGTAACGTAAAGAGTAGGCTCACTCCATGCAGTTTTGACAAACTCATTTCAAATGTTCCACCATGCAGTGGGACAACATGTGTCACCTGTCTATACAAAGTTAGGGTATTCCCCATCTGTAGAGCTATAGCTTCTCTCAACTTCTTTACGTAACCAAACACCTTGGACCTCCAAAGGAAGTTAACTTACTGGGTGCCAGGTCATCTCGATACCCCAGCCACAGGCAAACTCCCAGTTTCATACTTGCAGGCACAAAACCATACCAAGACTTGGCAGCCATGGAGAGCCATGTAAGCCTGGGTGATTTAGCACTAAACGCTCCATAGCATACACACTCTGACCATTTGTAATCTACTTTGTGTTTCACCAAAGTCCCAGTGATAACACACTGCATTACAAAAGAGTTACCAAGCACCTGCATGAGCTACCCCACCCCTTCTAGCTGCTTCAAGAGAAGATGGGAGAGTTGCAGAGGGCTGCAGTGCAGCAGTCACTGGAGAAACTTCTTATTTAATTCCACATTCTGAGATACATTTGTGAATGTGGAGAGGTGAAGCAGAAGTGTAAATGGAATACAGCAATATTTTAAAAAGCTGTTCCTTTCTGTCTGAATTTTGAATGCATACCATATACTTCAGCATGTTGTTTTGATTCTGTGCTAAGATATTCTTTGCTAGCCTGCCTCATCAAGACCAATCCTCTCTGCAGAATAGTTATTTTTAATTTAAAAGGTAAGTATAAGAGTAATTTCTACCCGTGTGTGCTGCTTTGCACTTATGATTGTCCATTACGCTGCCTGTTCATCTTGGTAAGTCTCTCACTTGTCTCCCAACTTTCTTTATTACAGTAATTCTTTCATCATCTTCACCAAGTACTTCCACCTCCAGATCACTCAAGAAGACAATAAACACCACTTGATCTTGATACTTAATTTTTACTCTGATAAAAAGTTATTTCTACCCTGGTTTCTTCTTCTAAACCTGTTTCCCATCTGTGATAGTATTTTCCCTTCTTAACACCACTTCAGGTTCCTTAACAGGTTCTTGAAGGAGCCTTTCCTCATGATTTTTTGAAGTTCAAATGTCCACTGGCTCTCCCCCATCCATGATTTTATTTGTTCTATTATTCTATACTAATAGATGATCAAGGTGAAAGTTTTTCTTGCAGAAGTTACGTTCATTCATACCTTGTTATGCCATGTTGTGTATTTCACAACTTCAACTTTCATTTCAGTTGATTTATCTAGTTCAGAAGCTGAGTTTCCTAATGTATTTTCACCACCAGACACACAGAGGAGAACAGGTACACCCATTAGTCGCCATTCCCGGCCTCTCTGTTCCTCTTTCAGCAATATTATGGGCATGAGGGAGCGAGGAAGGGCACAAGAGATTATGTCAAGAGCGCAGGGGTACAGCAATAGCTTGAAGAAATGCTTCTTTCCCAGAAGCATGCACACACCACAAGATGCTTTCCTAAACCAATTATTCTTTCGTGTTCAGAGAACCCGAACAAAAGACAGACCTCTGTAGCCATAAGCTGTTCTCCCAGTAGCACAGTTAGCATGGCTAGGTGTTTCACGTGGTGGCTTGAACTGGTCCATCACAACCAGGGAACGATGTCCACAGTGAGGCAGTAGCAGAACCAGAGCTGTGGGCCCTGGCAGCCACAGGGGACCGAGTACCAGATCAGCAGCACAGAGCAGATGGTGAGGGCAGGGGAGCGCGAGGAAGGAGCCCGGAGTCCGGCTCTCCCCTGCTGCCCTGCAGGCTCACTGGCTGCATAATTATTCCTGTGGAGCCAAAAAAGCTCGTTGTGTTCATTGTCCTCCAGATAACAGAGCTCAGACCTGGAGGACTGGAAGGACTGACCTCTCACACCAATTCTGACTGAAGCAAAATCCCCCGGAAAAATCCTTCTAATGAATGGTGCATATTATCTCATCTTCCCCATGTCTGGTTTTCATCCATTTTGTTCATAACTAAGTCCCCCATTTGGGGAAAAAAAGAAAAAAGAATTAGTAAAAAGCAGGCTGTATCTTACACCCACTCTAGCTGAAAAGTATTTTTCAAGTAAGAGGAAAGCATCTTGAGCCAATACATACAAATTTGCTATTTACTTTAGATTATGTGGATAATTTAAAAACTGTTAATGGCAATGAGATTTGCATTTATCTCAAAGAATAATTTAAAAGCAAGCCAACATTTTCAAATGCAGTTAAGGAATCCAGCAAAATGCCTTGGGTTTATTAGAGTAAGGGAAGAAAAAACAATAACAAGAGTCGAGGATATCACTGTCAGAGCACAATAGTCCCTGGGATCCTTTAACTAAAAGGAGAGTTTAGATTGCTTAGACAGCAAGTTGAGCTGCAGAGTTGCGTTCTGCAACACTTAGTAAAGTGTATTTATACAGACAGATACACATGCATATACTCATACACACCCTGCTTGCTGTTAACCGGGAAACTAGAACTACGTCTATTAATTCAGAACGGACTGGCTGTACGTTCGCAGGGGAGAGGGTGTGTCTTATGGCTCGGAGCAGTGAATGCTCTGGTTATTAGCTTTGCTTATTTTTCCCTATTCAGTTTGAATTCAGAGCTAAACAAATCTCCAGGAGCAGGCCTGCACTTCCAGCTCTGTATGCTAATCAATTTGCCACAGCCTGAAAAGCCCTGAACACAAGCTGGAATAGCCCTCAGCTTTCATGGCCTGCCTTTGCACTTCCCCACACATGCAGGCCTACCTTAGCCAATTCTGAAAATCTGGATGGATTGGATCCAACTTTTTTTCTTCTCAACTCCTTTAGACATACTTTTATTACACACAGTTCTGTGCCAATATCTTTTGTCATCCCTGGCAGACCTGAGGGTGGATGGAAGCTGTTATCCTCTGCACATGAGCAAAGCTATCACTCGTTCCCTTACTGTCCCGTACAGAGACCTCTGAATGACACTGGCATCACGTTCAAAAGACAAGATGAGGAGGCTTTTGACAACCTCTCACGCTCAGTCTGGGCCCTTTGCGACATGGATTCATTTCCTTAACACTTAAGCTCCATCAAGACGCACATACTACATACAAAAAAGAATAATCACTAGTTCAGTTCCATGTGCGGTTTCAGGGATGAGAAAGAAGGAAATACTGTTGTGCTGGATGATAGCTCTATCACACCATTTCTTACCAGCCTTTGTTATTAGGCTGTATGCCTTTGCCCACATCTAGTGCAGGCTCTTCCTAAAGAAAAGTATGAGCTGTGTCATAACTTACCTGCTACTGAGTGAAAACAGCCTTTTGATCAAAGGCCAGTAGGAGCTGAGAAGGGAAGGGAAGAAGTGTTTGCAGCAGACAAGAAGAAGAGGTGGACCTTGCAACAAGATGTGGAATACAGCACCAACCGCCATCAGATTCTCAAGGTGTCTCACACCGGGTGAACTCAGGGGAGTATTCACACACTCTGTGAGCTACTGCAGGTAGGGAGATGTGAGCAAACATACTACACGATGCCACTTACAGCCTAAGACTAAAGGACCCTGGTGCACCAGAATAAGCAAGACATTTCCCCATTACAAACAGGGAAGATCCATGTATTTGATTATTCTATGTGATCAAAAGAAATAAGATGTTTACTAGAGTCCACACATTGAGGTAGACGCTTGCTCAGAATACATTCAGCGTAACCTGCTCCGTCTCAGAGCAGGAGGGACTCCCATTCACACTGGTGGGATTTCTACTTGAGCACCAAGAAGGAACCAGAAACTTAGTTTCATGTGACAATACAAACTAGCAATGGAAAAAACTACAAGGCTTTCTTCGCCTGTCTCAGCTCCTGATATTCAGCCTCATTTCTCTTGCTCATTTTCAGCCCATTTATTCCTAGATAAACCCTCTGGCACTACAGTGAATAATCATCTTCTCTCCTGGGATTCAGAGTGAAAAGGGAACACGTCACTCTGTATGACAGAAAAAACTGCCAAAATAAAATGCTAGTGAGGACTGAATTTTTAGCATACGTCTCTTTCGGGGTGTGAATAGCAGCAGGATTCAGTAATGGGGGCCACGTACTTCTAGGTCACCAGGTCAGATGTGACTGCATCTTTCAATAATTTTGACAGCCTGCCATCTGTGACACAAGTAGCAGGTGTTCATGTGGATCTTGGTCAGTACATGTCTACTAGCAAGGCTTGCGTTTCTAGAAAATCAACGATTTTCAGCAAGCAGCAGTGCAACTCCGGAGCCTGCTTCTGGACTTGGAGCCTCATTGCCTTAAGAGGACAATAGATTCACCACAGCTTTAGCCAGTATTTGCGTAACAACAAAATGCCAACAAATACACAGCACCGAAGCCCTGCTGGATGGCAGGTGGGAGCACCACACCTCCTCCAGAACCCGAGGCTGAGGCAAAGCAACAGCAAAACATCTCCACCAACGTTTGCAAGATGATGGTCTCCTCCACTGTCTCCCCTTGCTCCGCACATGCCTTGGGGAGGTGGAGACCTCAATGATGGCAACCAGGTCAGCCTCAATGCTCACAGGAGAACAGATTTGATCAAGACTTTAGCTGCTGAGATCAGACTGCTTCTGCTTTAATAAGTACGGGAATTAGGATTCACAGTGTTCCAGACAGGCCCCTTTTCACCCAGATTCTGTGGCCCACAGACCTAAGTAAACAGAAATTAATAAGCATAAGGTTTCTGAATAACATCTCAGAAAGTCTTCTGAATATTTTATTGTAAGTACTTAGATACACATTCACGGAAGCTTGGCTTATTCATTCTAGCGAATGATAAAATCCTTAAGGGATACCTGCGGACTAATTGGTTTTGTCTGTGTTAGTGTCTAGTCATCGCATGAATCAGGCAATGCTGAATTTCCAGCTTAGACTGAGAGCTCCCTAAAGATAGAGAACTAGGCTGTGTTGTCTGGCGGTATAAGTGACTTGGGTTCAAAAGTTCTTCAGCCCATACATTATTACTAACCTTCCTTGCATGACACATGGTTGCTAGAGAGGAATAATCTCATGCAAACACCTTAAGTCAGAGCAGTCTGCAAAAGCAATGAGAAGGAGTGAAGCTGGGAGTTAACGCTCACCCTGAGCAATCTATCGGGGGAGGCGGCTACGGGCAAAGATCCTGCCTGCACAATTCCTCTGCTAGCGCTTGCCATCCAGACCTGTCCTCTTGATATCAAAATGGGAGATTTATGCAAGGCCTGCCAAATCTCAGCAGTTAACAAGAAGCACTGAGCAGAAAGGACTGAGAAAAAGATGCAAAACAGATACAGTTTTATCGTTACAGCTTTACGCAGCAGGGAGGGAAGATGGGACTCGCCTCTCCCCTATTAGCACCGGCTGCTGCAGAGCCTTTTGCAGGAGACAGAATACAAAACACACTTGCACCCATCTCCTGCTCTTCCCTCCCATTTGCTTTGGGGCTAGATCCCAGCTTTACACGAGTGCACAAAACTGCTTTGTTCTGGGGTTACTTCAAGGCAGTTTTTCAGTATCCAAAAGGGCAGCCAATTACCTAGTCTCAGAAGGACAAGGAGTTTCTGACATCCTACCCCTCAACACGTGTAATAATGCAAACCAATTTGCTGGCTTTGTAACCTTGAAACTCATGCCTCAGGGTGTAAGTTAACGATCTGCAGGGCTATAGAGGGAATATTTTCCCTCTGATCTTTCAGCAATGCAGATGTTACTAGGTACGTCATGGAGGTATTCACCTTCTTCTTGAGCATCAATTGCAGATTACAGCCGGTGGAGGCATTTGTATATTTTGGTACAAACCTTGTTCTATGTCACATTGGTACAATTTCGTTAATATAATTAATAGAGCTACACTATCCTGGCAGAATTTGGTCCACTGCTAGCATTGACACTTGAGCAATGAAATTTTTACTAGTTTGTTTTTAAATACCAGCTTCAAATGAGTGCAGCAGCTCCAAAGGTTGGTTGGTTTCTCCAGTGCAACTTATATGGATGCATCTAAGGTAGCTTTTTACTAGTAGTGCAATACTAGGAGCTGCTTTATCAACTACTTTGTTGGCTTTGATCCCAAAGTCCCAACCTTTAATCCGTTGTGAGCTTAGTCATCCTGCTTCTCCCCCTGTGGCTGCCACCCTTCCTCAATGTAAGTCATCTAAAATGAAATGGCAACTTCTCTGGACAGGAGAGGTGGGCTGGCCTCCTAGGCATTTGCATCAGCTTTGCAAACAGAAAGATGAACTTCACTCATCACCTGCCACATGAAATCCTTATCAAAGCAAAGACTGCTAGAGGGGACCATTTTATTAAGACTAGAAATTCTCTCGGGAGCACAGTCACAAATGCCCTGACATATGAAAATGTATGTAATTTCATCCGATGAGACAGCTAACAGTCAGATGGAACAGAAGCACTTTGTCTGGGCTAGGTAAAAGCCAATGAATAGCACATGTGTGACTTCTCCCTGTGCTTGAAGATTTCAAAGTCCAGAAGAGATCATTGCGTGTTATTATGCCTAAAAACACATTCAGTTCCCTGCTTGTTGACCAGGATATTCTATATTTCTGTGGAACTGAAGTGTACAAGCTCTCCCACCTCTGAACAGCACCTTATTCTGCTTATTTGGTGATGCTAATTGATGGGTCACAGAATGGGATATTTAGTTAATTAAGACATGGCAATACATCAGCTGGAGAAAAAGCAGAAGGAATTCCATACCACAGAAAATATCTTAATGCTAAAGTACAACTGAACACGCCTGATGAATTTCTGGTCACTCCAGAGTATCACCCACTCAGCCAATCACAAAAAAAAGGGACTAATTTTTGTTACTACATCTCTTCATATACTTGCTGAACAACTCACAGACTGGAATACAACACAGCACAGGAAAAGAGAAGTTCAATATCTACAAAAGATGTTAGCTTTTACAGGTCACTTCTTAAAAGCAGGAATGAATGCAGACAGACACCACTTGCAAAGCAACGTGCAGAAAGCAGAAGATGGGCACTGGGCTGTCAGTGATGAACTAGCCTCTTTTCCAGAAAAACACCTACGGTAAGAAAGAAGCTCAAGCACAAATAGGACAGTAAATCTATACCACATTTGCAAAGTCTAGTTCAGACTATTGCATTCAAAATATCTGAATGAAACTTCATCCACAGTCTCAAATTCTGTTTTCTAATTTGGTTTATTAATGACATGAGGCAGAAATTGTCATCATGTGTTTATAAAGTAGTCAGTGCTCCCAGGAATCCAGACTTATTTGGGACACTGGATATAACTAAGAGTTTAAAAAAGAGAAAGAATCTACCAAAACAACTTTTTTCCAACATGATCCACAGATCAGACCAAATTCAATCCTGCATATATATATTAATTACACATATTATACATCTCAACACAACAGCAGTTGTAGTCATGAAACCAAGCGCTGAATTTGACCCACTGTAGTATTTAATGCACTGAGTTCTTTGACCTATACAATTTCCTATATATATGGCCATGAAAGTTCAAAAGTTAAATCTGTATTGTGATTCTCTGTCACGACTCACTTATGGTCAACAATTTGAAACCCCTTTTGAGTTCTGGGGTGTCTATCAAGAGGTAATGATATGCTCCAAGGAGAGAAGGAGCTTGAGTACAGACAGACAAGGCATTAGAAATATGTGCAAGACCAAGTTAAATAAACTTCTTAAACACAAGATGCTAATTTAGCAGTTTCAAAAGGGCCATATTTCTCCAGACAACCCAAGACATAAAAAGAAACAAAATTTCCTTAAAAAACCTAACCTCACTGTTGTTTTGAGTGTTACATTTATTCAAACACACCCCACCCAGCCCTCAATTAACTACTTGCTCACTCCAAATGCAGCAGGTCTGCAGTGCATAGAAATGTAATTATTTACACACCACTCTATCATTGCCACTACTGTCTGTACTTCTGAAGCATCTTGCTTACTCTGCTGATGAGCACCATGGAAATGCCTATAAATAAAATAATCATCTCCCCTCATTAAGTTACAGCTCATGGACTGAAGAAGGATGATTTTCCTTTGTACGTTCCTTTTGTAAATTTTATCGTTTCACAACAGAGGGAGTAACGTGCCTCTGATGACACTCAAAGAGACAGACTGTCAGGATTCTTGTCAGTATTTCAGCTTTGAGCAGCTTGCGTTTTGCATGAATATTTTCTCCTGAAAATAAAGTAGTTTGTCAGAATTAGGCATTCAAGAATCTCTTTCTAATGTCAGAATCAGACATGCAAAAACCTCTAATATCACGTCAGAAGGTCAGATTTTATGGAGCAGTATTTCATGGAAAACCTAACAGCAAACACTGCACCCACAGCAGAAGCTTCTACCTCTAGCTTCAACACTAAGAACACACGTAGGTGGAAAATTTCAAATAAACTTAGATTTAAAAAACCCAACATTGAAGGAAACCTTCCAATAAAAACAAAGTCTTGGTGAACCAGGTTTGCTTTTCAGGAAGCTTCAATGGTAATTGATGCCACAAACAAGTATCAAGCATTCCATTATTGTCAAATCACAAAACCTTTTCAATAACTGCAATACTACATGTACATTTGCATACAGTGAAACTCCCCGTGGTGTCTCTAACACACAATGAAATACCACATTTCATAAAACGGTGAATTATAAAGCCAGCAAAACAAGTTAAATGTGGTATCTTTACTCAGACTTTACTGAAATCACATTTCTGCAACAAAAACTGATGGTGAAGTTGTCAGGTTGCCCCAGTCAAAACAGTGCTGAATTAAGGCACCAGTCACTGTACAGCTCCGAGTGCCTGACATGAGGAAAACAAGGTTGCCTTTTATTTTTTGATTCAAGGAGAGTCATGTATGGTGTGGTGTCTGCTAGGGACAACAGTTTGCAGTAGGAATTGCTAAATTACATAGATCTTTGTGCCCTTTGCTCAGCTGTAGCCCCATGCAAGGCAGCCACTCCAAGAACAGATTGCAGCCTACCCTACAGCAGCACTACTCTAGGCAATCTGTATTGCCCACTTAGGAATTAACAAATCCCAACTTAGGAATTAACACAATTTCACAGGCTGGTCCAGTCACCAGGCCACAAGCTCAGTTCAGTTTATGGGCTGATTTGGTCTTGCTTTCCAGTCAGAGGTGGAGGGGGAAACACCACTTACTCCTGTAACTAGCTAAAAGGTGCGGAAGGGAACAGTTTGATGGAAGCTCCTGGGGCATCCCTATTTCTGCACACCATCCAAAGCAACAGCTCACCTCCAAAATGCTGGCTGTTCTCAAAGAACTGAGGCGATTTACAGGTTCAGATTAAGATCCTCGTTCACAACTGTGAGAGCAACAGGACTCTGTGTGTCAGCATGAGTAGGCAACTGCTTTCAGGCCAGATCCATCTATTAAACCCTTTGTAAAGCTGCTGTGATTCAAAACGCATGGTGCTGTGCCCATGTATGATTTCCTCAGTGAGGCCAGATCATTTGACTCTCTCCTTCCTCTTCCCCCAGCCACTTCCAAGGTTTCCAGTACATCACTCCCTGTTATCACTGCTTATTTACAGCATGCTACTATATCTATGGACAGTCTAGCTGGCAAGTCACCCACTCATACATAAAGTACACATCTTATGAGGAAAAAGTGCTGGGTTGAGACAAGTGGAAAGAAAAGCTTTGACAGGCAGATGAGATTTGTATATATCTGAAGCTAGAAGCAGCCACTAATGTGCAGGATACAGAGGTTGGGACAAAGCAAGAATATCAGACAGGTTAGAGTGACATGCTACTTTCAGCTCCCAGATGCTGCACCTGGACTGTGCAGGACACTTTATGAGCCTGTATTTGGGGTTGGAAGGATGAACATTTTCATATGTAAAGTCTGCATGTTAGTTAGACACATTGCCTAGGGTTGGCATGGTATTTCAAGAGCCAGCATTTGAGTAACGTTCTCCAGAGATAGGAAAGAGAGTTAATTTAAAGCAATAGCATCAATCCCTAGAACAGCCAGCATCCAACCCCCACACAAGAGCTGTGCTGCCTCACTCCAGAATCTGGAGCAAGAAAAATAGTGACAAAAATAAGATCATCCCTCAGTTACAGAAGACACAGAACTATTAAATCAAGCTCAGAATTGTCCTTGAAGAATCTAGCTCTTCCCAGTCCCCAAAGTTATCCTCCACATTCCTTTAAGGGTTTTCATAGATACAGCTGCTATGTGTAGCTGCTAACAAGAGACAGATGTTTCCTTCAGTTCCAGGAAAATGTAGACATGAAGCACATTATGATGACCCACTAAATATTTTTGACCCAAATCCCTTTCTGCATGTTATCTCTTCATGCATTTAGACAAGAAAATGCAACACAGTTCCATGCTTTTCCTGCTAATTACTGAGCTAGCCAAAGAGCATGCTTGGATCAATTACTTTATCTTAGCAAGCCTTTGTCTCAGGGCAAGGAAAGTCAAGCAACACATTTTCACTTAGTGAATCCAAAACTCGAGAGTTCTTGCAATTACTTCAGAGCCAAATCAACTGGTGGCTGTGAGCCGAACTCCCCATGTTATTTATTTAGCTAGTCCGGAAGACACGCACTGCACGCTGGCGTGCAGGACGAAGCATCTGTTTCACTCAGACGGTTGGCTACATTCTTTACTTGATATTAATATCAGTGAAAATTTAGTAACTTAACCACTGGCATGAGAAGTCTGACTTCTAAGAGAACAGATGGCAGTGATCATCTCAGGTTAATTTTAGGCTTCAAAAATTGTTCTGAGTCAGCAAAGCCTCAAGATAAGCGAAAGAAAAAGACATAACATCTGTAAAATCTCCTACCTGTTTCCCATCCAAGGTATACAGCTTTTTGACCACTCCCGTCTCCAGTTTTATAGCTTCAGTGATATCGGTGAGAACTTGCTCAAATGAATGGGCAGTCTTCTTGTTCAAGAGCACACGGACTGCCTTCCGGGGCTTCACCCCACTGCGGATGATGGTTACCAGCTTGGGACGCACAAAATCTTTGTTCTCCTTTGCCTGAGCGCTGTTGCTGCTGGCCAGAGACTGAGGTGCTTTCTGGTTGGCAGATGTCTTCACGTTGACAGACCAGTTGGGATTGACATTCTTGGTGTATTCCACCTTCTTGAAGAAGTTGTCAGATGAGCAGACATAACTCTCCCCTTTTGAAAGAAATGAACACCAGTCTAATTCTACAGTTATTACCGTAAGACCGCTGAAAAACAGACACTATACATTTCCCCCATTAATCATGTAAATCATTAATAATTGTTTTCATTAGCACTTCCATGACAGCTTGTTATTAAAACATATTGTCTTATTTTAATTTTATATTTATGCTTATTTAAAATATGACTAGTATTTCCCCAAAGTAAGCACGTCAGCCATAGCTTGCATCAGCAAACACATACTACCACTCAGTCACATGAACCAGGGGTTAAAAAAAGGTTGAGAGTTATAAAGGTATTTAGGTACCTGAAGATGCAACTAAGCTGTCTAAAAGCTCCTAAACACCAAATTCATTTAATCACCTAAATTATTTTGTAAATTTGCCAGCTTCCTCTCCATCTTTACAGACCTAGCTACTACTTCGGTCTGTCATCCCTCGCCAAGAGGATATCAACATTCATCCACAAAGTACCTTTTGTGTCATGCCTGAAAAATAATGAAAATCTGGTACTTAACAGTCTCTACCAAAAGCAGCTTTGATAAATCTAGCAGGCATAACAAATATGCTTTGTAATAGTGTCAGTGGTTTATTAGAGGACAGACCTAGTGGCAGCTGAGATAAAACACTACACCAAATACCACTGCTTGCTTTTATATGGCTGGTACCAACCAAAAATATATTAAATCCAAATTTAGACATGGTAGAGAAGGGTCACACAGTCTTGTTAGTAATTCACAAAAAAGCCCTTCCCTATCCCATCCAAAATTAGTTTCAAGCTTTGTCTGTAATTTACAGGATCTTATCTATCTAAGGTTTTAAGAGCACCTTAAAGGATTTGTAGGATCTTCTTTGGGGCCTGCAAATCTGATGGATGCTAGAAGAGTTACTACTAGAATGAGACTGTAAAACAGTATCCCTAAGGGAATGTAGCTGTCTAGTCTGAAATGACTCAGGCTGCTGAGCACTTGAGGATGCACTGAAAAAGAAGTCAGTCATTGCTAGAGGAAGAAGCTTTTCTCTCGCCATTAGATAAAATTTTAATAGGAACTGAAGGCATAACATGGGTACCTGTAGGATCTTACGGAGTTTCTTTTGGTGCTTTATTGGGCTGATCTTACAGAATGAAGTTCTTCAAATACTACGATACGTTTGAACTCAAAGTATAGATTGAACTATTTTGAATAAGAAAAAAATCCTTCTTCATATAAACAGACTGACTGCATTTCCTTATCTGTTCCCTACTGCAAACTCCAGGGCCCGGACATCTTTGAAGAGCCTACCTGACATCTGAGTCTGGCTTTGCATTACAGGATCTCTAGGACAGGATTTGACATCCAGTTGGCAAAGGTGTAAATGTGGATTTCCAAACAGCCCACTGATTTGCACAGAATTTTATAGTCCAGGCATGTAGCGTATCCAGTATAGCATTCATATAGTCATCCTTCTGCTGACTAAATTGCATTTTTGATGGAGGCACTGAGACGATCCCTTCATAGAACATACGGTGAGACCACTAACAGGTACACAATAAACAGAAGGCTTTAACAGGCTTAAAACAACGGTCTGTGTAGTATTTATGTCCTTATTACTGCTATGCATTTGATGTCACAAGCAGCCATAGAAAAGATGCAGGATGCTAACTTTTTTTTTTAACCCTGACTTCATACCCAGTTTGCCAAAAAGTGGTGTGTACTTGTGGTGCTTACATCATCAACTGCAGCTTTTCTCTGTCTCCCCAGCTGCATAAAATGACCAAAATCATTTATCAACAGGAAGCAGATATTCTATTTTTCCCTTCTGAAGATGGAACAGAAATACAGAAGGGAGAAGAGAGCTAGCAAGGTTCATGATGAACACTGTCAGTTGGGCATTTTATCAACTAGTGCACCCCAAACTAACGCAGTAATCCCACCAGGAGGTTCTGTTGGTTTGAACAAACAATAAAAATCTATATTTGAGGCATGTATGCTGTCAGCAAAACCCCTCAATAAACTGACCATGTAGTACCCACAGCTGAAGCTCCTTAATTCCTTACATTTCTTGAATCTGACTCAATGGAGGCATAAAGATACCCCACAGAGTACCATACATTATAAAGAATTCCCATTGGAGATATTGATTGTTACCCAGAAGCATTGACTGCTTTAAATCTTTCTGATTAATAAGTGATAAGTTGTGGTTTACTCATCCGCTTCAGCCAAGCAACACTTGGTGCGGAGGGGGCCCACGCTTCTCTCCAGTTTCACAACTGAGCGCGAAGTGCAGCAAGGGGAGCTTGAAATGCTCACAGGGAATTAGCCCTCCTAAGAACCTGAGCCCTCCCAAGCCCATAATCCCTGGGCGGCAGAGACTTTAGAAGCGTGCTCAGCAGAACTGTAGCATCATCCTTTGAGAAAAGGGATTTCTATGTTTAAATGCAATACTAGGAATAAGTGATTTGAATACTATTCTCACCCCTGCCCCAGGCCTCCCTGGGGAAGCTCCTGACCTCACCTGCACCTCTGCTTCCCTACCTGAGAAAGAGAAGTAGCAATATCTGCCACCGACGTGTTGCAAGGCTTGACTTTCATCTGTGTTTACATAATGCTTTGGGATAGAAGATGCCACAATGAAAGAAAGTATATATTTGTGCTGTGTTCTATAAACACGTGAGGTATTGGAGCATATTTTCCATTAAGAAGTTCCATGTTTTAAAGTAAGCGGAAAAGATTATTGGTCTGTTTGGTGGAGTACTATTACTCTTAGTTCCAGCTGAATCGTTAGAAATTCTTCACTGCACACCATAGCTGCCTAGTGTATTTACAAGAGCATACGCTGAAGGCAATAGTGGCATGAAGGCAATACTCTTCTACTAGGCTTTGTTTCCACAAATGTGGTATTAGGGAGTTGTGCATACATATACACTGGCCTTTCAAATTATGCTCACAGTCACAAGTGGAAAATGTAATCTGCCCTTTCTCACTTTGTTTCGTTTAACCCAAACCCTAGCAAATATTTTATTGAATTCTAAAACTGGACAGAAATTGCTTGGAGTGACACTTCAGAATAGCAGTTCAGAATAGCGGCTCTTCTCAGCATCATTTCTGCAGTTATAGCAGTATAGCTCTAGGAAAGAGGAGCTTTTCTTTCCTTCTTCCCTGACCTAAAGATGTAACCTGAAGCTTTAACTTAATTTAAAAATCACTTCAACTGATGTCTTCCCAAACTCAGTTTATGGCCCTCAAATAATAGCAAAATTATCATTCAGGTTTCTCAGTGAGGCACAGCCCTTTTACCATTTGACAGCCAGGAACACGTGCTATTTCACTTCCCACAGCTGAGTTTTACCCAAACCTTACCAGGAGGTGCTAGCAGGATTGGGCAAGCATGGGCTGAAGACCTACAAACTTTCCAGCTTTGAACATGCGTACTGTGGCCAGAAGATCACAAAAGAGAGAAATCTTATGGGGAATAGTGCTACCATAGAAAGAGGAGTGGTTTCTTGGTTTCTCTGCTACACCTGTCTATGCTAAGCCTATAACGAGAAGTCAAGAT
Source organism: Gymnogyps californianus (assembly GCF_018139145.2). NCBI lineage: Eukaryota > Metazoa > Chordata > Aves > Accipitriformes > Cathartidae > Gymnogyps > Gymnogyps californianus. Next base: position 21,278,088 of record NC_059479.1, read on the forward strand.
GTACAACTGTGCCAGTCAAAGAAATATAACTGATAGACACAGCATGGCCACAGAAGACGTGCACAGCATAACAGAAGGAAAGAAGAGGAAGTGAATATAAGATTTTGTCAAAAGCAAAAGAAACAACTCCAAGAAGTATATTGCTCCCCAGCCCTAAGCATAAAAATCTGTGCACAAATATTTTCAGGAACACGTCTTTAGACAGCAAGCAGCTGTGTATATGTGCAGAAATCCAGCTATAAGCCATGAGAAGGTATGATGAACAGCCGTGTCATTACTTCCAAACAAAAGCCCAAATGGGAGCCCCAAAGAGAGACACTTATGCATTGGGGGTGGGAAGCTTGCCGGTGTGCTCCAGAGGTGTCACAATTTCTATCGTGCCACCAAACCAGCCGAGGCATTTATTTATTCCTTCCATCCTGCCCTTAGCAATAGATGGACTGACTGTAGACCTTTGACCTTAAGTCATGATCAGCATATTTGCCGTTTGAAGCCATGGCTTGTATCACACTGAATTACTCTGGCTACAAGTGCATTACACATTACTGTGCTACCAATTTGATAGAAGCACAAGGTGATTATTCAGCTCCTAAAGAAGGGATGATCTCCGCAAAGATAAGGTTTGCCTTAGAGAAGGTTTCTTAGAGAAACTCTAAGCTCAAGATGAGCATTAATCCTTCAACCCTCTTACAGCAGCTCCTTGTGACAATACTAAAAATGACAGGCTGCGCTTTCAGAAGAAGTTATCCTTTCTCAGCATGCACCAGCAAGTTTTCAAGTATAATGAACTGCGGGCAGAAGTCTTGCGAGAAAAACCGGGAAAGCTGGATTGAGGCCATTTTGAAAGTGTAACTGCTAACAGTTATTCCAAAAACAGTCTCTGTGGGCTGCAGTCAATTATTTTGGTTGTTAGTTCTGCTGTCGCAAAGTTGAGATTGTGCTACTGTGCCCAGCTTTCATGTTTCATGGGATTTACTATGACTTCAATAGGAATTAAGTGGACTTAACACCTTGCAAAGTTCATTACATATGGTGTTAAAGTAGGCCTTCAGTTTCAAATGCATGAACTTCCTACCACTTTATGCATTAAAAAGGATCTTCCTCTGCCTCAAGACCTACTCCACCATGGCAAAATGAACTCTGGAAGAGCATCCTTCCTTTGGCTCTTCCACAGGGAGCTCTCCCATGAGGGAGAAGCACCTCTTGTTCCGTTGAAAAAGTGAAAAAAATGAGTGATTACCAAATCGCCTTCAAAACCACACGATGCCCATAAAGAATTGATGGGACCACAGCAGTCCTAGTGTGACAGCCAGGATGAGCAACCAAATAAAACAGAACCACAAGGACAAGTTTTGATATATAGGATGTAATTAGCCAAGCTGTCAGGACGACACCCATAGAAAACAATGCCATGGGTTACCAAGACTTCAGTATTGGACTACATGAATTTCAGTTTTCCAGGCAAACTGGAACACGCACAGATTGGGTGGAGATTTCAATATCCATCCTATAAACCCCTCAGTCCCAGCACACACCAGGCTCTGTACAGCTCTAGGGTGGAGCCCCTCCTATGATTCCTTTAAACACTCCTGGACAAGATTTTGGAAGATATTCCCCAGGGCATGACAGGATACAAAAAGCTTGGAAACACTTTCTGGACTATCTCACACAGCCCAAGAACATTTGCAATGAAATCCCACCGAGCAAAACAAAATCTTATTCAGCTTTTTCTAGTGTTTAATCTGAGGCAAGAACAAATTTCAGACAAGTAGCCCAGGACAGGACAAGGGCATAAATCCACCCTCAGATGGGTCCTCTGACCACAACGCAAGGGGGGCTGTGCCCTGCCTAACAGCCTGAGCATACCAGGAGCTCAGAAGGGAGGAGCTCTACAGTTTCAACTAAACGTTGAGTCTCTCAAGTTCTAGTTTTAATCTATGTTTGCATTTCTGCCTTTACTGACCATGTCTAATCCATGCTATATTTGCATTTGATGGGTGTATTTCCACATGTATTTCTGACCCTGGCCATACACAGCAAAGCACACTTAATTCACATGAAGGCAGCCACTGACTAGAAGAAGGTCCAAAGTCCACTTATTATAAAAAACCTGAAAGATGCAAGTACCTCCAAACCACTGACTAGACCCTGAAAAAGGCTCAGGAAGGGAATGAAAGCACTTGAACAAGAAAGCTCAGAGCTCCGATTTCCATCTTGGTGTCATCCACGGACTTTGGACGAACAAGTCAGACTGCTTTTCTGCATTTCAGTTCCTCATCAGTAATAACACCTTCTTCCACCTTGACATGTTCAGACCATAGTGTCCCTGGGCAGGAACTCTCTCTTCTTACACATTTAGATAGTGCCTTGCACAGCAGGATGCCCCATTTGGTCAGTGCCTCTAAATACATCATGACAAATGTCTAATCTTTACAAGCGGGGCATTTGGCTTCTGGGGAAGTGTCAGTCCCTCCCTCCAGAGGAAACAAACCAGTCTCCACCAGTACTGAGGTTAACTTGGAGCTGAAATGGCTTCAGCAGCCAGGATTCTGCCTTGCGCCTTTCCCTCACTCTCAAGTTGCACCTCACTATCCCTTTCATTACGTCAAGAAACTGCTAGCAGGGCCACATGGGAAAGCAGCAAAATTATGGAGTGGACTAAAAAAATCTTTTGTCCCACAAAGAGCTCATTTGTGGGACAACAGGGACAGCAAGTTGCAACCGGAGTGTGGAACACGTGGCCAAGAACAGCATTTCTTAAGCCATCTTTGCTGCTGAAGTCAATGCCTAACATCAGCTTCCACCTTTGTCCAGCCCTCCATTCAAAGAAAAAGAGCAATCAGAGCTGAGGCAGGGAGAATTTGCCATCTCATCATAATGGGTCTACAAGAACACAGAGGCTCAAAATGCACCAAGGAACAAGCCACCCTGTCCAGATGTCAAAGGCAACTAGATTTTAGTAGAAACTTGGATGACAATGTGAGCTGCTCTACTATGAGCTTAAGCAAGGCTGGAAAAGATGGCACGTGATTTTTTTTTTTAGTATCTTTCATATTCAAGTTTTCTCACAGCACAAGGCATAGAATTAATGGGATGCTGTACTGCATTAAACCAACATATATATTAAGGAGGAATACAGTCCTAATCAATGGCAGCACATGCATTATTTACAAATATATTAAAACTGAATGCTGAAAATAGGGAATCAAGATTAAGACAATGACTATAGTGATGGAAGATTGCCATTATGAGTGAAAGGAGGGAGAAAAAAAATTATCAGACAGGTGGATTTTGAGAGGAGGTCATTGGGAGACACGGACATAGACAGCTCTCTGGTACAGAAGGCAGTATGGAAAAAGCAGCCCGTGACAGGTGAGGAAGAACTCCGCAGGCAGCAAAAAGCACCTATGTGACACAGTCCTGGTGGGCTTCCAAAACGTGAGGCATTAGGGTTCAGTACAGGAAAGGACCAAGAGGCACATCCCAACTGGCAGCTACAAGGGATGTGATCAAAGAGTAAGAGAGACTTCACTTGTTCCATCTTGGACAGACTGGGAAGTAAAACATCCATCCATAAGAACCTTATGAGAACAACCCTGAATGCCAGGGAAGAAAAGACTACCAAGTCTGGGTCTGGAGACCAAAAGGGTTATTTCCAAGTCCCATTTAATTTAGCAGCACACCAAGTGGCTTTTGTTCACCTGAAATGTCTGCCTCAAGGATACTGGTATTGTGCAATATCATTCGCTATCCTCTAGAAGTACATTCAGACTACACCGTATAAGCACATTTTTAAATCATGCAGAAGTAATCAAGTACTTAGAACATGATGTGAAATATTATCAGTAATTCACCAGCTTTTGCAATCAAACTACTGAGATGAGCCTCTCTGATGGCTTCTTTTCCTAGGTTCTACTTGTTTATTGGAAGTGACAATAATAAATTAGTCACATTATAGCAACTAGAACTGGTTTAGTTACCCTCAGTCTCCAACCAGAAAGCTAATTTATATGGCAAACATATACTGTTTGTGTATGTACTGTTCTTGTATGTCACAGCGCAATTACTCTGCAGTTCTGTTTTTCCATGCATGTACCTAGTACACGGTTATACAAACACCCAAGTTAATAGCATAGTTTACCACAAGGTTGGTTACAACCATGGTATTATAAATCAAAAGTAATGTCTTTCCCCGACTGCTTTTCTACAACAGATGCATAGGTCATCCCTAGAAATATGGGAATATTGTTATCATTAGACTGTCAATAGCAGCATGCAGATCTACTTTTGCATTTTTAGACACTGGATTCCTTTGTTTTCACTCTGCTCAGATTGTATTTTCCTAGGTGATGCTCTGCCGAGGACACAGCCACACAGACAATCCTATTTTTGTTTTAGTGCCACTTCTTCAGTGCTGTTTCCAGATACCATTTTGGCAGAACAAAGCCAGAACCCAAATGCCAGCATCTCCTGCCTGTACCTTAACCAGTAAAAAATATTTTCAAGAACTACGTACCTTCTCACCTGCAGCAAAACCCAGTGTAAAGCAGATATAACAACTAAAGGTTTCTTAACTTCACTGATAAAAAGCAGGAAGAGTATAAAAGGAGAATAAAGAAGTGAATTTTCTCCTCTGGAGTTACTCCTGAAGATTTACATAAAACCTAGGACAAGCAGGGCTGAGAGCTGCCATTAGAGAAAGGCTGTGGCCATATTAAGAGATCAGAATGAAACACGGCAGAATCTCTAAAATTAAGGGAGGCCACACCTCCGTTTGACAGCTGTAACTGGGCTGAGAATAACTCCACTAGGACTGCATCATCTCTCTGAAAGGCAGCAGTTTCTTCCCAGTAAAACTCCTCTATGGAAACCAATATTTATTCTGTGTGCTTGGCTCCACAAAGTATTTTGGGGAAATGAGTATCCCACTTGACAGATAAGGAATTCTAGGGAGAGATGCTTTAGTCAAGGTCACACAATGACTCACTGCTGAGGCTGCCCCTGCAGTTCAGTGGCTCACACACTCACATCCATTGTCTTTTATTAAAGGCAAAAAGCCTTGTGGATTTTCTGTAGTCACCAAATCGGCCAGGTCGTCTGCTTGGAGGAAAACATCAAGGAACAGGGAAGAGCAACTCCCCTCTTGCAACAGAGTAATCAGGATATTCCAGGTCCAAACAAAGAATGGAATATCTGAATTGCTCAGGGAAGAGAAAAGCAGGGTGGCTGTGGGTGTCCTCTATGCACCCCACTTCGGCTGCGCTGCCAGCAGAGCTTGCCCACGGCCATGCCTTGGGCAAGGAGGCAGGACTGGCCATGTAGCAATTCCATTCTGGGGGTCCTCCTGACACTCCCCGAGAAAGGCAGGACCCATGGCGGCAGCCCACTGCTGCAGAGGGAGCTCCCCAGGCACAGACAAGGCTGGCAGCTGAGCTCCACAGGAGCCAGCCTGCCCCCAGGCCACCCCCTCCGGACAGAAGGACTGATTTTTGACTCGTCCTTCATCCCACAGTTCAAGTGATACTCAGAGGAACAGGCACACCGACACCCTCTCCAGATACAGGGATACACTCAGACCTGCCCTGAGCATCCCTTGCACGCTCAGACCAGCCACACAGGGGATGCCTTCCCACACTCCCCCACAGACCTACCACAGCAACCCACCCCGCCACACACAGTCCCTGCAGAAACACTCCCCGAATACACCCCCCTTACACACCCCTCCCCATCTGAACATCTCAATACACCTCCCTTCCATACAGACCCTGCATGAACCATATTCGGATGCAGCACATGAACTCCCAACGCCCTCTCCACACACATCGCTATGCAAGAACTCCCCCCAGCACCCCCCTTACACACACACAGCCCAACACACCTCCACACACTCCCTGAGCACAAAATCCACACACCCTGTGCATGAACCCCCTCAAGGAATCCCAACACCTCCTCTGCAATTAACCCTCCTTACACCTTCCTCCACACACAGGTATAAAACCCCAAATTTTACCAAGTGCAACCCACCCAAAACACCCTTCTCCATACCCACAGCTTGTTCATTAACTCCCCCCTCTAAACACACTGCATGAACTCCCAACACACCCCTCCACACACTCCTCAAACCCTGTAAAAACCCCTAACACCCCGCCTTCCGCACATCCACCAGACACACACTGCATGCACCCCCAACGCTCCACACACACTCAAGTCCCTGCGCAGCCCCGACCACACCCCTACACACACACATTGTGCACGAACCCCTCAAAACACCCCCCTACACACAGTGCATAAATCCCTCCCACCCCCGTTACACACGCACTACATGAATCCCCCAGCACCCCTCGCTTTGCCGTTCATACCCATCCACCCCAGTGAGAAACCCACATCACTCCTCAGCCACCCCTCGCACCCATCTGGGACACCCCCCTCCCCAGCTCAGACAGACGTGGGGACGCCCTCAGACAGCCCCCGCGAGCGATGGACGCAGCCCTGTCTAGCCAAGAGTAAGGCACACCCCTCCACGGCTCGACATCTGCACCCGAGCACGCGTGCTGGGGGACACCCCGGGGGGTGCCAGCCCCGGCGCTGCCACCCTCTCCCGCACCTCTCTGGAGGGGAAGGCGAACGGGCAGGATGAGCACAGAGGGGCAGAAGCATCCCCACGCGCCCGAGGAAATGTGACCTTAACAGCAGACCCGAGTGGTGCAGCCCCCTTCCCACCCCGCCTCCTCACTGCACCAGACAGCGATGCTAATTACCTTCCTCCAGCTCATCCATGCTCCCGATCTTCCGCGACCCATCGATGGTGTAAATGTAACGGACTCCCTGAGGCAGATTAATGTTGTCGGACAGGGATCGGGTCAGGTCAGCCAGGAGAGCGTCAAAACTTCGGAAGCGGTCAGAGGACACGGCATATACAATCCCCTTGAAGTAGCGGTCCCCGTTGCGATAGAAACGCACCTTCTTGGCTTTCTTCTCGTTACTCAGTGCCTGTAAGGTCCTGGTTCTGTAGAAGCTACAGTGAGCACTGTGAGTGGGGCTGGGCAACCCGTTCATACGTGAGCCTCGCATGTTTCTGGACGCCTTGTCTCTTTCGTCAAAGTGTCCAAAATCAAGTTCCATAGTTTGGTGAACCCTAAAGATCTGAAGCTGAGCGGGAAGGAGATGGGGAGAGAAGGAGGGCAAAGGGACAGGTTAGAGCCAAGCAGAGCCACAATCCAGAGAGAAAAACGACACTAATGCAAGAGCTGTGTCTGGAGCAGGACAGATGCATTTGGGAAGCGCCCCCTCCCCTGACCCAGATTTGTATCGATTCTGGGGACTGAGGGTAGGAGGGGTCCTCGCATTTTGAAAGGGATCCAACTACTGGGGGCAGGGAACATGTTTCTAGAGAGCTGCCTGCTCCTGCACCTGGGAGTTTTCAAAGTGCAGTAAATCGGGACTTGGGGCCAAAGGGATACATGGCGATCACAACTCGGCCCCAAAAAGCTCGTCCAAGCGCCAGTTGGCAATGAATTAAACCTCTGAGCCCTGTGAGGTTTCCTTTGGCAACAGAAAACAAGGAGATCCCAGTAAGTCAGCCCTTCAATCTGTTGAATCACGGAAGGAACCAGAGCATCTGAATGTTTAACATTAGAATAAACTGGCATTTATGAAAGAATGGTCACAGGGGAATAAGCAGTTTCTTTGTGACAGCCTGTTCAATAAGGGTTAGCAATGAGATCCAGCCCACCCTTCCCCCTATCCGCAGCCCCCTCCTAGCCCATCAATCAATTCCCAGGACCAGCCTACATCTCTAAGAAGAAATGACTGGAAAGAAAAAAAAAAAATCTGTCATTGAAACGAGGCTTCGATAAGCTCTTTTCAGCCTGAGTCTCCTCTGAATTGCATTTCTGCTCCCGTTTAATGAGAAGGAGAAAATAAAGGGGCTATTTCCACCCCCCACCACCCCCCTTCCAGCCTTAAGTGATTTAATTGCTGGAAGTGCCCCTGCCCAGGGGACACGCCGCCCCTGCTAGCTCACCTTTCATTGTTCTGAGCAGGGGGGGGGCTTCCCAGCGCAAGCGACTGGCACAGAAAAGCCGAGCTGACACCCCAGCAAGCAGGAATTTCTGCGTGGTCTCTAGTTTATGCTCAAGAACAACCTTCCCCCGGCACCAAACCCCAACACAAAAGGAGGAGGAACCCCCAACCCTGCAACAGAAAGACCCTTCCACTCCCGCAGCGCAACCAGGAACATGCCACTCACGTACGTTGCTTGCATGTTAACACAGGGCAGAAAGGGGATTTACACCAGCGCTTGGCAGCCAGGTATAAATCTAGGAAAAGCTGTTGCTATCTCTTCCTCACCCCTTACATTTGCCAGAACGAAGCTCCTTCCCTGTATTTTACAATGTCAACGTGACCTGTGCAAGAAAAATCATTGTCCCCAGTCTGCAATAAAGCAGAAGATGACAATGCAGGCGATCCGCACAGAAACCCCAAGTTGGGAACGTTTTCCCCACGATGCCAGTTGGGGTAGATTCAGTCTGGTGTCATGCAGTGAACAATGAAACATCCAAGCAACTTCGGGAATGAATCGGAGGATGCAGGGGGTTTTGATTTTAAAATGAACTGCAGATGTTGTAAGGTACTGAGAGAAAGATTCCTCCTTTCTATCTGACATCTGTTACTTTTCTGCATGCAAGTCACTCAGAAAAGCTCTACTCACCGGTTTTCAGCGCGCAGGGTGGAGATGCTGAGAGAAAGAAAACCGGGCTCACTCTGCCTTTGTTGTCTGAGCTCCAAGCAAGAAATTCCTGCCAGGGTGGATGAGACGCCTCCTAGGTCCTAGTGCCTTGTTCCATCCCTTCACAGTAACTTTGCCTCAGTGGTTTTTACTCCCATCATCAGTGGTCTGCTTGTAGTCTTCTCTGTATTTGAGAAAAAAAAGGGTGTGTTCATTCCAGCTCTGGATATGTTAATAGATGGGTAAACAAAAAGTTTAAAGGGGCAAGTTTTGGGGTGACGTCCTGAGGGATGCAAATTTCCCCTTGGCTCTAGCTTCACCAAGAATGCATCTGGCCCCACTGGAAAAAAAGAGCGTAATCGGACTGATGCACCAATATTACAGGATTACCAGTACAGGGAGGTCACGGCTACAATCCTACAGTGTGCTACAACGCCGGCACAAGACTCCTGTGCGTTAGGCAAGCAACTAAGAAAAAAGTTGACCAGTGGAACTGGGCACAGTCCTGCTCCTGTACCGCTTTTACACAGCATTCATGGTTTACACTGGCAAGCAGAAAGGGAGAATTCACTTGGTGGTTCTGCATGCGGTGCCCCTGAATAATTTTTCTCCGTTAACATTGGGCACAAGCCAAAGCCAGAGCTCTGAATCCCAGTTCATTCAAATCCCCAAGAGGTTCAGGATGGAGTCATTTGACACAAGCTTAACCCAACAGATTCAACCTGGCTCATGTCCCAAACTAAGAGAAGTTTATTTTCTGATTCCACTGCAGGAGGACTCAGCTGTTACAAAATTGTACTGGGCTCTTTCACTTTGACAGCAAAATCTTTCACCTGCTTTCTGGATGGAGATTTCTATCCTGCAGTTAGAAGAGCAGCACCACTAACCCCGCTCCTAACCCCACTGGTGCTGGTCCCATCTTTATTTTAGAAAAGAATGGGATTTGGAAATGGGACAGTCTTCCCATCTGTAGAAGGAAATCTTTCCTAACAAAGCTGTGTCTGTTTTGAATGAAAACATCAGATTTTGTCATTTTGGCACATCACAGCAGTATCACATTTACACAGAAAAAGTTAGTATTTATTCCAGCTTTGTCTGCCCTGTACATCATAGTCCAGGCACCACTGACACAAACCCACCGAGAGCTCATCTTTGTTTGCCAGCAACTTTTACACATGACATTGGTAAAAAGTTTCTTATTCCCTGAAACCATCCTTTTATTCAAAGGCTCCTGTGCATCCTCCACTAAAGCTGCTGGCTGCTCCCTTATGTGCTTGGTGGGATCACTACAGAGGAGACCACAGATCTGCTCTCCTTCCTCAGGAATTAGCACTTGAGAGGACCACAGGGAAGAGCAGGGTCTGTGCTCTCTGGGGCTTATTTCAGTAGGTCTCTGGATGCAGATGCAAGACATAGGTGGGACTTTAAGCCTTCTCCTTCCCATGAGATGCCATTCCAAGTGCGATAATACCTGGCCGTTCATCACCATGTGCTTACTCTGTCCAGGATCAACAATTCCTCCCTATACCACCATACTGCTGTAAATATAAATTTATTCATACTTTAAAAATGTGCCAAAGATACAAATCATTACGCATGTGTAAGTACAGTAACAGCAAGAATAGAGAAAAGGAAACCAAATTCAGGCTTCAGTGGTGCACAGAGCTTTGATAGAGAAGAGGCAGACTGTTTGGGATGATGTCTAAGGATCTGGATACTACCCCAGGGTAACCTGGCAGGATGATGTAAACCCATGCAGTCAGTGGAATTGTACAACAACTTATTCATCTCCCAAGTTTGACTTGTATGGAGAGTTCTGAGGACAGCAAAGGGTCTCAAACAGCATTAACAGATGGCTCTTGACTTCTTCCCACATCTGAGACCATACCCGCTGGTGAGAAAATGAAGCATGTCTATATGGATATGTCTACTCAGGACACTGCCAGAAGCTTTTTGGAGCATGGGCACTTCCTTTTAAAAGCAGAATTACTCCAGCAAGAGACCTGGTATTTGTTCCTGACTGAAGGATAAGGTTTCTATAGCCAATGATGGTAATGTTCATCGTGGGTAAAGCCTCAAGTTATTCCTAAAAGGTGCCCAAATCACCTTCAGTACAGTTGTCCTCCTTTAATCCTGCCACGAGACAAGAAGGATCTCAGCAGGCAGAGCATCATCGGAGGTGAAGCGCCCTGGAGCCAGACTGATTTCACATGTTCTCAGTGGAATCGCACCTATTTGCTTCTCTTCAAATGAGAACAGGATCACCTCATACTACGTACATTGGCTGGGCTATGCAATAAGGCATAGAAATAAACATCTCTTTCTTGATGAATGCAACGGCCTGCTCCTGACTTCATTTCTGTTGGTCAGGCACAAGAGCTTCTTCACTGGCCTTAAGGAGTTAATGCTAGCCAAAACCTATCTCCATCAGAAGATACTCACCCCCTGAGACACCATAATCTAAACCATTTTAGGCAGCATGAGCTATCGAGAATTGGAAAGAAAATTCTTCTTCCCATCAATAATTTCATCCAGCTAAAAAGGAAAGATAAATTTAGCTCTTCAGATTAAATTATCTGCTTTAAATCAAGTGAATCATCTTTCCTCCAGGAAGCTAACATTTAGACTTTTGCCTGTGTAACCAAATCTGTATAGAGACATGTTTGTTGACATTGCTGAGCAACTGTGACACTTTGGAAAGGGACAGACTGCAGGTAAAAGGGACTTTGTGACTCCTTTGTGCTAACTTCACATACACCTAGAAAATCCAGTTTCTAGCATCATTAGGAGTTGCAGTCTTAAGTACTCTCTGTGTCAATGCCTAGTTGCTTTGCTATACATCATCCTGACTTCTATAAAAAAAATTGCTTCTGAGAGCACAGCATGTTCTCTGATCAGGATGTAAGTTAGGGTGATAAGTAGCCGAGGTCTGGCTGCACCACAGATGAGAATTCTGGAAAAACTTAAATGAAGTGATCATTGCTTTTGAAGGAAGTCTTGGATCAACATTTTTCAAGTCAGCCTATTTAGATGCACATGTTTAATTACATTTCTTATTTTAACCTCTGTTCTTCTGGACTGCTTTGAAAATGTCATCCCTGATCACTGCTTTCAAAGCTTTGCTTGTGCAAACTTACACACCAAAACCCTCTGAAATGACAAATTACTATTTCAGGGCTCTGCCAAATGTGTCAAGGCACTCAAAACTGAAAGCCCATAACGCCAATGGCTCAGTCTTGACCCTATAGAGCAACAGGCTTTAAACCCGAATCTTCAAAAGAGCTGACAGTTCATCAAAGAATTATCCTATATCAGACTATAGAGTTAAGTCTCTCCTACATAATACTATGAGCTAATAAGCCACGGGGACTTGGCAGACTTTCACCACATAACATTTGTTTCCTTTGGAGATTTATTTTTACAGGGACCACACACATCTGAAAGTCTTTTAAATACCAATGCTAGTGAGCCAAAGTCAGCTCAGCTGCTGGGGAGAGAAGGGTGGAGGAATACCTCCATAGCATAGTTTCACCACTCCAAGCCTTGTAACCATCTGCAGAGGCTGTTCAGACCTTGAAGTCAGAGGGCTGGACCCTTCTACAGCCTGAATCACTGGAAACCCCAGGGAGCAGCAGGGGCAAAGTTTTCCATCTGGGGAAGGAGGAGAGGGTGGAAGCAGAAGCTGGGCTCCAAGGCCACCTCCAGCGGCTGGCCGACATGGGGCTCCTCACCTGTGCTCCACAGCACCAGTAGCTCTTGGGTGAGACCTGTCACTCCTCCAGACCCCACAGGCTGTGCTGAGTCAGTGCATTTGTGCTGCAGCCCCACACCCTTGGCAGATGCCCTCAATCTCAGCAGATGACTTTGGCTTCAGATAAGCTCCTGCTGAAATTCGGGAGAAAGAGGCCTTTACATCCTCTGAGGGATAAACATGAAACAGGCTGCAAGTGAAAATGCCATTTCCTCTGCTAATAAGCCCTTTGTAAGTATCTGGAAACAATGCAGCTCATAATGAGTTATTCGATGAACTCATTCAAGACATTCGCAACACATCCAGATACAAGAAAGCATTAAAACGCGCAACAGTCATCCAAAAGAAAAATACCTTTTGCACTAGATTTCTTCTGGCTCCATCCCCTCACTACTAGAAGCAAATCACCACAATCAGTAAATCCTTCCCAGCTGCAAACAAATTCCCTGATAGCAGAAAATGAAGCACACCCCCACCCCAGTACACACCCCATGATATCTTGGGTAAATCCTGCCAGACCCAGCGAGTTCCACAAGCCAAATTCTGGTGGCAGTTCAGTGGCAGCATTTTTCCTTAACAGCTATTTGCAAAGCTTGCAGAAAGCCATGGAAACATCTGCCACGTGCATTGCCTGTGCCCTGGGGGACACGCAGAACCTCACAGACGTCAGTATATTTTTGCTGACCAAATTATGTTTGATATACGGTCTGCAAGTCCCAGCCAACGTCATGACAAATGGAACCACAAGAAATCCAGATGTCTGCTTTCTCTGAGGTTGTCCATGGGCTGCATCATAGTAGTTAGGAGACTCATGACCAAGAGCTTAATAACTTCTTGATAATTTCATTTTATACAGTAATTCTAACTGAATACATGATTACCGGCCTCTCTCAAAATGCCTGCTGAATGTAACATTGGTCTGAAGGACTTTTGTAATGGAATATTAAATGATGGAGAGGAAAATCCCATCAAAGCCATCATGGGGGATCATGTCACATTCAAGTTGGAAATGCAAGATGTTTCCTTTCAAACATAGATCCTCACTGTCACTCTGAAGGCAGTGACAGTGAAGTCAGGTGACACTGGGGGAGCATTTGTAAAAGATACCCAAACAGCCCATCTTATAAACTGAGCAATCACAACAATTTCAGAAGTTGTTTTCCACAAGAGACTTCCACTCAGTACACTCAGTCAACGTCACCCCAGAACAAGCCCAATAGAGGCTGCAGGATTAGTCAAGTAAGTGTCCTAAGCAAATACCTTCTCATTATCAAGTAGTGAATGATGTGATCTACAAAACTAGCATTTTAAATAGAAGACAAAAAGATGCCTTCAGCGGCCTTAGGAGACACGAAGAGCTTTTGAGCTCTGATATTCAGCATGACACATGACAAAGACTACAGGTCACACAATGGCAAATTACACCAACCTGGAGTTCTCATAGCCTCTCTCAGTCTCATTTTGAACTTTAATATTACAAGCATTTGTCAGGTCCATGCACCCCAACACACTGCCCATAGGTAGTCTCAATTGGGGCCCACGCCGTTTTTGGCCCACACACCCCTTACTGGTAGAAGGCTCGCAGTCTGGCACAGCCTGTGTTTATGCCAACACATCTGGCCCCTGGCAGCAGAGCACGGGTGCTGGAACACTCCCAGGGTAGCTATAAGGCTCTAAGGAAACCTGTCTCTTGGCAGGAGATGAGTAATCAGTATTTAGAGTGTGGATTCTGGCTGAGCTCAGCTGTTGTGTAGAAGCTTTGAGCTGTCAACTGCATAGTAGGAATAATTGGCATTCAGCTTGCTCACCTCCTTCTACCAGCAGTAACAGCTGAGAGATAGAGGCAGCTCAAAGGTTTTTACGCTCTCCAGGAAAGAAGAGAACAGAGTGGGGAAAGAGTGCTTTTGTGCTGGTGTTTTATTGTTTGCAGGAGGTGGTTCCAATCTGTTTTAGCCTAAAAAGTCACAAAGAACGGTAATAAATGGTGATTTTTCATGGCTGCAGATACTGCTTAGCTATTTTGCTACTGTTCTTCAGGCACACATATAATTTATCTATAATAAACTATTGATAATCATTGCTTTGCATCTGCATTGAAATTTAAAGGTAGATACAGCAATGAAAAAACTCATTTAGCTACATTAAAAGAAAAACTTATGTGCTTAAGGTCTCATGCAAATTAGAATACACGAGCACACTGAAAGACCATTGTTTAAACATCAACGGACTGAGATTTCTTGTTTGCATAGCTGCAGTCTCTCACTCTAGAAAGACGCAGACTCATCACAGTCAGGCAGAATGGAAAAACAATAAAACGCGCTATAACATACAAGGTCATCTTCAGTTCCCTTTCTCCAGCAAGGAGAGCCCACACTGCAAACTCTATCCTAAACTAAACCAAAACTGATTCTTCTTCTCCCAGAATTACTACCAGGCTTTGAAAAGCTGGGTCTCGCATGCAGCAGCCAGCAATACCCTGTTTGTTTCTAGTACAAGGCACTCTTGAGCACTGCGAGCATGGGAAGGAAGCAGGTTTCAAACACGTGCTGACATGCAAAGCCCTGTCCCTAGCAGCTATTATGTGTCCAGGGATTTTAGGTACCTCCTGAGAACGTATGTAGAGCTATGTGTATGTTTTATCTTCAAAGCAAAGGCTACAGTATGGAAACACTGTAAGACACTCTGCCTTCTAAATAGCTCTATTTCAAGTACTGAAACTCTGATCTGAACTTCTGCAGCTCTTCCCCTGTTCCCCCCATGCACAGCAGAGTTGTGCTGACAAGTGAGAGATGGCTTCAGGCAGAAGTTCTCCTCCTTGTCTACAGGGTGACCATCAAGAGACAAGCACGGGGCATCCTCCTGCTCCATTAATGTCCCTGAACAGACTCACTGGAGAGAAGCATCTCATCCAGCAGGGAGACAATGACTATCAGTGCTTTGGCACAGACCTTTTTGGAAAATAAAAAAGTAGTACCCTTTTTTTCTTTTGAACATCTGCAGCTTGCTGAAAAATAGGTTTAACATTGCAGGGGAGTACTAGATGATGATTTGGGAGCTATTGGGCTAGAAGCTGACACCAGAAACTCCCCAGTGCTAATTCTGATGCTATTTTATCTTCAGATTATGCAGGTTCTGTTGATTAGGAAATCCTCCCAATGTAAGATTATTACACACTGCTCACAGAATATTTGTTCTTCCTCATTAGATGAAATTCCCAGCCTGGAAAACTTTGTGAACCACAGTATAATCAAACAGGAGAATAAGAACCACACCAGAACATCAGGACTAGTATCTCGAAGTTTGGATCAAGAACCACATCAGAAGAAACTCCTGGTCTTGTCTGAAGGTGCTGTGAACTACACTTCTGATTCAATGAGCTCTCATAAGGGCTACCCAATACCAGCTATGTAAACACTCAAATTGAGCAAGGATAGTAGGAGCTCAGGCACCAGATAAAGCAGACTTCCATTTTAGACTCAATTCTAAGCAGTTATTGGTCAACAGAGCTAGAGCCAAAAGGCAGCTACTTGCAAGCCACGAGGAAATATGGATGTTTCCTGTGACCTCAAACTCCAGAGAAACAAGCCCTAGAGCCACTTACTGTTAAGTGTGCAAATGGGACCTGCTCTCCTTTCACTGTGAATTTGAGGATGGTCTTTACATGGGATGCATGAGGACAAGTGGCTCAAGTCAGAAAATCAACTGATGAAATGCTGTGGTAGTGCAAAAAAAAAAATCAGGTTCAATCCTAGCTAGCTGCAAGAAAAGCATATCAGTAGCAGACTGGCTTTACTGATGGCCCTGTGGGCTATAACCACAGTCCTCTCCTCCATTAGCATCAGCTAAACTACGAAGGCAAGCATCCTCCTGCAGCAACAGCCTTCAGCCCCCAGTGCTGTGTGCACATCATTAAGTCCCAGCAGAATGCCACCATCCCACCTTTATACCATGGGATGATGGTATATTATTATATAATTGCTACAGCCACTACTTTTGTCTATCTCCTGCTTTATTCTAACCACCAGAGAAAGGCAGATCAGCTGACTGCAGCCCCACTACAGAAACAGGGTACAGCCATAAGTACTAACAGGCCATTGTTTTGTTCTTTGTACCCATGAAGTGCTTTGCTGCTCCGAGTTAATTTTTTATTCTGTTTCCAATTAGAAATCCAAACTGCTTGTTGGATTAGGTGACTTCCACTCACTAAGCAACCCAACAAATATTTTCAGTTTGATCCTTACAGTTATTAACCCTGAAAGCACATGGAGCACTCTACTGAAATACCTCTTATTCAAGATTAATTCAAGGCCCACACCACAACGTGAATAGCCTTTGCATGTCTCCTGGGCACGGTCATGACTTGTTTCATTGTGGTCACCCTGCAACGATCCAGCCCTCAGCACTGCCGACTGGCCCAAATCTCCAGTTTGTGGGCTAAGCCTGTAGACATAACCCTGAAAGACAATTATGAAAGGCAGTGCTTGTCTCACTTTTAGCCCACACAAGCCCAGTCAGCTCCAGGCTGGTCATGCCAGAGATCCTCTCATTCTCTTCTTCATGGCATTCTTCCCTCACTTCACTTTGGGATATCCATTTTAGACCTCCTTCCTTGCCTCTTCCATAGATGTGCAAAAGGGAGACCTGCGGAGAGCGGTCTAGCTGTGCTTCCTGCAGCGCTAATCACAACCCACATCGCACACACGCCACGCTCACGGATGTGGTAACACCAGCGCACATCGGCTCCTCGTGAGGCTGGCAGATGTGGCAGGAAATATTTGTGAGGCACAGATGATGCATAAGGTCAGTGCACAAAGGATTCCTTCCACTGTGCCTTGCAAAGCAGGCCAGACCTGCAGGTTGGCCAGCGATGACCCTGTGAGGACCTCCCTGCAGCCCTCCTTCATGCTGTGCGCCCCTTCCTTGTGCCATAGGTGTCTGTAAGACAACAACGATGCCACCCTGTGGTAAAACTGAGCATCAGGAGTGGAAACAGGGATCCCGGTTCATGGGCTGGTCAGTTTGGAGTGACTGCTGCTCACGACCGTGCTGTTGGGTCCCTAGGAGAGGAGGGACACATGGGGACAAGCAGTCATCGTGCTGTAGTAGCAGCACTGCTGTAGCTGCGGGCCATGAAATCCCAGGAAGGACTTGCAGGAACAACAGCTAGGCCATCTTTTGTACGAACTGCTATGGCAAGAAAGATATTAGTCACGTCTCCTTCCACCCCCTTGGCATGGCAGCAAGAAGCTAGGAAAGGAGAGATCTTGGCTTTTTGGCTTGGTGATATGCAAGGACACTGCAAGCCCTGAAGCGTACCCAGTGCCCCCCAACCCAGTGAGCGGTAGCATAGGTCTCACCCTTACCCAGCTACAGAACTGACAACTCTGTAATGGCTAGTCATCATCATAACATGCAGTGTCTGTTCAGCATCACATTACATCCTGCTAGAAGTGATTGCTTCTGATCAGAAATTCAGGTAAACCTGAACAAGACATTTAGTATTTAATGATAACTGATTTAATTCAAAGGAACTGATAACTGATAGTCTTGTGTTTCAACTTCCTCTTAGCAATCCAGCTCCCATAACTTGGTTATTCTTCCTACAAGTTTCAGCATAGATGTATTGGGTTTGCATGGCAAGATTTCAGTACTGGGGTGGCTTCTGTGAAAAGCTGGTAGAAGCTTCCCATGTCTGATAGAGCTAATGCCAGCCGGCTCCAAGAGAGACCTGCTGCTGGCCAAGGCTGAACCCATCAGCAGCAGTGGTAGCGCCTCTGGGATAACAGATTTAAGAAGGGGGAAAAAAACTGCTGCAGAACAGCAGCTGGGAAAGAGGAGTGAGAAGATGCGAGAGGAACAACTCTGCAGACACCAAGGTCAGTGAAGAAGGAGGGGGAGGAGGTGCTCCAGGCGCCGGAGCAGAGATTCCCCTGCAGCCTGTGGGGAAGACCATGGTGAGGCAGGCTGTCCCCCTGCAGCCCATGGAGGTCCATGGTGGAGCAGATCTCCACCTGCAGCCCGTGGAGGACCCCACGCCAGAGCAGGGGGATGCACCTGAAGGAGGCTGGGACCCCATGGAGAGAGGAGCCCAGGCTGGAGCAGGTTTGCTGGCAGGACTTGTGACCCCGCGGGGGACTCACGCTGGAGCAGTTCGTGGGGGACTGTCTCCCATGGGAGGGACCCCATGCTGGAGCAGGGGAAGAGTGTGAGGAGGAAGGAACAGCAGAGACAACATGTGATGAACTGACCGCAATCCCCATTCCCCATCCCCCTGCACTGCTCCGGGGGGTGGGGTAGAGAAATCAGGAGTGAAGTTGAGCCTGGGAAGAAGGGAGGGGTGGGAGGAAGGTGTTTTAAGATTTGGTTTTATTTCTCTTATCCTACTCTGATTTGATTGGCAAGAAACTAAATTAATTTTCCCCAAGTTGAGTCTGTTTTGCCCATGATGGTAGTTGCTGATCTCCCTGTTCTTATTTCGACCCACAAGCCTTTCATTATATTTTTCTTCCCCTGTCCAGCTGAGGAGGAGAGTGATAGAGCAGCTTGGTGGGCACCTGGCATCCAGCCAGGGTCGACCCACCACAATAGTCTAAGCACACACTTCCAAGAGCCTAACAACAAGGCAAACTCAGTCTCAGCAAGCTCACCTGAGCCCATGAGCTTTGAGCTTCTCTCAAATCATTTTGAATGCTTAGTCAGGCCTGGACCACTGCTTCTTGGCAATGATACAGGTAGATTTATACACACTGTTTAGTATGTACATTGGGATTTATCATCCCTAAAGTGGAAAAGGAACACAGACATACTCTGGTTTTTGCCTTACAGGATCATGAAAAGCAGAACGGCCCTTGCTGAAACTATACTAGCTTATTTGAGCTATTTCTATGGAAAACAAGCTTCAGAGATGGAATTTTAGCTTAGTCAATGTTGCATTGAAACATCAGCTGTAATGTGACTTATTTGATTCAAGTCAGACCAAATGAAGGCTTTGCAGAAGCTAATTACTGTTTTGTTTCATGTGGCCCATTGGGTGATGATAATAAGAAACCATTTCAAATTAGAACAGACACAAATTAGAACAGGCTCCCTACATGACAACACAGCTTTCTTCCCTTTAATGCAAGGTCTGCTAAGCCAATGCAGACAATTGGTTGAAGGACTTATAAAACACTTGAAGAAAATAAGTTATCGGGCACTTTCACTTCAGGCTTGCTTGACCCCCTTTTGTAGGTGTCCTCCTCTTTGCTACCCCCAGTAGGAAGCAGTTAGATGCAGTGCCAGCAGATGGCAACCCAGTAAGAGTTTCTGTTTCTAACAGCTGTTTGAGCCACGCAGGCCAGCAGCGTGGGCAGCCCAAAGCGTCTGCTCTCCTGCCTCGGCACAGCAGCGAGAGGATCAGAGAAGAAGTTCTGTGCCATTGCAATTAAATCTTTGAAGGAGCTCAGAGACTAAAGAGAATATCTGGGTGGTTTAGACTCTAGCCAACCACTCTGCAGTAGAGACACCTCCGTGGTATTCCCTTAACAGCCCATGTCAGTAGCCTTTAACTCATTCCATAAAATTCTTACTAGCTTCTCAGTACCAGCACGTGGGCATTTCACACCACATGCATGCGGTCACTGACTGCTGTGACTTAGCAGTGTCAGAGTCTCCCTTTTTACTTCCAAACCCTTGCTGAAGATAAGATGCAAGTGATTTCCTTTGAGCAGCACTGTCCAAAGCACAGCTTTGGATTCACACACATTGGCATTTCAGGCAGCATAAAGCCACATGCACACAGCCCATTTTCTGCAAGTCCCCATGCCTAGAATTTCCTTTTGGCTAGCTCTAGAAACTCCTACTTTATGCTGTGAATTGCTGTTCAGGCATATTTCCCTCTTCAACAGCTCGTGGTATTAGGTGGTTAGGGTTTACATGCAGAAAACATTTTCAATATTGCTTTAAGCATTCAGAGTCTTCCTGGATTTTCAAAGGCTGTTAGGTAGCAGGTCTGATGTTCCCTGCAGAGTTAATGTACTGCCTCCTTTGAAGGAGCAATGCTTGCCCACAGCCACAGGACGAGGGTGCCCAGGGGCACGCCAGAATCCCGAGGACTGAAGCTAGAGCACAAATTCAGACAAGCCACAACCCACGATCCCCATGCTTTTCATCCATGTTTCTGTCAATAGCTCAGCTCTGTACTGAGAAAGAACCCAGCTCAAGATGCCTGCTTGTTGACTATACCTTACCGGCCTGACCTACAGAGAGCACATGAGGAATACCTGGTCAAGAATAGAGTCCAGTCTATTCTTGAGCCTGTGCTTCTGCATTTACAAAGGGGACACTTTAGATCTGAAACAGTGAAGACAGCTCAGTCTTCCCAGCACTTGAACAAACCCTAAACCCAGGCACATCCTTCACCAACATGAGTTTTCTTGAGAAGGGATGAAAGAATTGAAAAATATCCCTACACAGGATAACTAGTGGGGCAAACACATATGGAAGGACTACTTGAAGTGACCATTTTGGAGTCATTAAAGGGGACTGAGCTGTCTAGTGAGGGAGGAGATTACAGCAACATCTAGCTAATTAGTAGGGTAGGAGATAAGAGGTCCCAGTCATTGAACTACTGATGAAGCTGGGGCTTTTAATTAGGATCTGGAGTTGCTGTGTTGGAGGGCTGCTCACCCAGGATAGAGATTAGCAGTAGTTTTACGTTAATTTATGTTGGCTGAAGAGCTAGCAATTTTAGGAGACACATTTAGATTTCAGAGAGGGACTTATTAATATTCATCTCAGCTCCTATAAATATATTTCTAATCCACTGCAGGATTTAGTAGGTTGTGGATGTCAGACATGTCACTGTGCACATTGGATTTGTTACAGAGCAGGGGTTGTGTTAGGTCATGTGGGTCTCAGAGCAGGAGTGAGCCGATGCTGTGACAAGGATGGATGCTAGCTCACTAGCTGTATGATGGGGAGGGTGGCATATCTGGGTTCCTGCTGCAGTGACAGGAACTGGACAAGTCTCAGGACAAGCACACATGATGTCTTACAAGCAGCTGCAACAAGCAGCAGTCCTTTTCTCAGTCTCTCGGACTTCCCATATTTCTGGCTTCTCGTACTAACTTCAGGTTACTGCTCCTTAACAAAGAAAGCAGATCTCAGCTTTTTCTTATGCTTCTTCAGGGGCTCTCACAGCAAAATGGTTTCTGAGCCTCTCATTTGCATAGTAACTCTTCTCTCAGTCTTGTGTTTCCCAAACACCTTTGTACATCCCTTTGCCACAAATGGATGTGGATAGCTCTAACCCAGACTATACTTGTTAGCACAAAGCAATTACTCATCACAGTTTCCACTTTGCTACTCCCTACCAAAACTCTGCTCTCCAGTTTAGCCACAATCCAGCTGAATATAGACACCCCAGAAGTGGCATAACTTTCTAGACCCTCCCCATACACATCCCCATACACTGACCTTTCCACATGCTTCCACTCACTTTCCTGTCGATAAGAACTAGTTCCAGGACAAGAAAACTTTTTCCCTGTGACTGGCACGAACCAGTTTCAGCCACAGCAGAAGCAGAGCGTTCACTGGTTTGGCTGCCCTACTGTAAAGTCTCTGGTGTTTGCAAAGTGTCCAGAGGGTACACAATGGGATCCATGAGCAAAATCATGACATACAACACCTAAAGCCCTGGATTGAAGGAAATAAGATTTCTAGAGCACTGAAACAAAGAACACAATATAAGTAATACCATTCCAAACAACCACCAGTAAGTTACAAGTTGGGAGAGGCTGCATCACACAGGCTGGCAAAAGAGCTTTTGGTTCCTTTATGTTCTGTGCACCAGCTAGAAAAAACAGCCATGGGGTGGATAAAACTAAGGGTGAGCAGTCCTGCAGTGACAGTCATCATCAGACTAACACCACCAAGGAGGAGAGGTGCTACTACCTTTGTTAGAAAACAGTCTGCTCCATGCCTCAGTCAGCAAGTCCTAGAGTAGATTCAGAGTGACATTAAAGAAAGATGTCTTAACTAGCAGGGAGCACACCCTTCAGAAATGAAGCAGGCCATAACTCATTCTAGTATAACTATTCCCTGAAGTAAATAGCATTGGATTTGCTTCTGGAATAACTAGCTCATTACCTCAGCCTGTGGCAGAAGCAGCAAGTGCCAGCCATCTGGAGTGCTAGATGGCCCCTTGCCAGCATAGCTCTGATGCTGTGGAAGAGGTGGCGAGCAGGGGTGAGTTAGAGCAATGAGCACATTTACAGCATAGACAGAAGGGAGAGCAAGGGAAGGAACATGTAAGAAAAAAACTAAGGAAGAGAGAACTACTCTTAAAGAGCCTGTAATTGATGTCTAACTAAGAGCAAGCAGATTGAAACAAGATTATTTCCAGTCTGTTTGCTGGCCTCAAGTTGCACCAGCGAGGTTTAGATTGGACATTAGGAAAAATCTCTTCACTGAAAGGGTTGTGAAGCACTGGAACAGGCTGCCCAGGGAAGTGGTTGAGTCACCAGCCCTGGAGGTATTTAAAAGACACATAGATGCAGTGCTTAGGGACATGGTTTAGCAGTTGACTTGGCAGTGCTAGGTTAACAGTTGGACTCAATGACCTTAAGGTCTTTTCCAACCTAAATGACTATGATTCTATGAAGGTAGGGGAAAAGGTGAGCTAACCAGAGAACAAGATTAGAAAAAAAGATAGAGAGCCATTCAGGAAAGCACTTAACCCACTGCACTGAGTCAGGAAATCCCCAAACAGTGAAAATACCATGACCTGAATACCAAAGCCACAGGAGGAACATCACAACACAGTTCTCTGCCATACTTGCAGACACAAAGCTTGTCTCCCTTGCTAAGGGAGCCCAGGGTCTGTAACAGCACACAAACTCCTTATAGACTCTGCTTGGTGTCTTTGGCACAAGCCATCACACAGGCTTTCCTTGCCTTATTCTAATACTACAGCACAAAAAGCACTCAGGTGAAGCCAAGTCTTTTGCACAGCCCAAAACATTCTTTCCTTTTCAGATTAAAACCCAGTACTATGACTGGTTTGTCAGCATAAAACCAGTTGCTGTCCAACCACACACAGACACTTTCTAGGAACACAGGTAAAAAAAAAAAAACCAACCCAAACCACAAAACCCAAACCACCACCACTTCCCTCAAAAAAAAACACCCCAACCCAAAAGAAACACCTTTATCACATACAGAAAGAGGCCTCAAAGTACCAAATCCCGGTGACTTTAACAGAGCAGAAAACAACACCAGAACTTACCAAACAGCCTGCCTTCTAGTAAGGGTTTACCTACACTTTAAATAGAGGCTTGCTGGCAAGGATTGGTTCAAAGCAAAGGCCAGGTGTGGCCATTCAGAGTACTTAAAGGCAATGGGGTAGGATGATTTCCTTGGTCTTTCCCTAGTGCTTACTAATACTAGTAAGATAAGGCTATGGTAAAGAAATTGTAACACTTCAACAGTATACAAGTTTTGTAGTAGCCTACTATATAAGAAGCCTATTTCTCTCTTCTGCCATTATGGACTCTTAAAGTCTGAGCTCTTTGTGCTGCAAGGGGTTACAGTCAAAATCTAGATATAGAAGTCAGGGCAGCTGTGTTTGCCTTCTGTTGATGGGAGGACATCAATCAGCCTGTGGCACTCTCCTCTTGAAATCAAGGTCTCTAGTGACTGTCTCCCACTACTTTGCCTCCCCCATTTTTCCTTCCTTGTTCCCTCAGGCTCCTTAAAGAAAATTGTTCTACTGTTTAGGAAACTGCATGTGAGAGTCATGCCTGCAGAGAGCTAATGCGATATTGCTGTGCTGCAGAGCTGGGATCCCTTTCTCTGGAAGCAGGGGAGAACAAAGCTTTCCCTGTAAAGGATAGGCAAGCTGGTTTTTAGGTGAAACGTGACAGTTTTGCCTTTTTCCCCAAATTAAAATATGCTAGTTTGGGCTGATTCTAGGGAGAAAATGTTGTATCACCAGGTGATCAGGAGGCCAGCAGCTAACACTGATTTAGCCAGCCACAAACTAGGAAACTAGATCAGATCATGGTTCATCTATTTTTTTTTTTCTCACAGACACAACAAGACAGCTGCTTCTGAAGCTGCTGTAAAACCTGAGTAGTAACACTTGGGCAATAACCTACCCCCAGGTTGTTTGTCAGCCCCAGCTGGTTGGTGATTGCTCCATGCTGTAAAGTTTTGGTAGTTGCTGATGCTGCAGCAGGACCCTTTTATGTCAGCTACCAGCTTTTGGGGTCTTGGTTTTTAGTTGTACTTTCTGCTGAAGAGTCTCAGTGAATCTGCACTGTCAGCTACAAAAAAATTTTTTTTTACTCTTTTATAAATTTATAAATACTTCTTGTGTAGTATTTATTGTCTAAATAACTTGCTAAATGTTCTGGAGCCCTGAGATCCTTGACAGTATCCAGAAACAATGACTTGTAGAGGTTATTTAGAAACTTTCAACTAGCGTCTGCTATACAAAGTGGTTGTCACTGCATACTCCTGTTTATTACTGCCTATTGATGCCTATTGCTCTTTACAAATGAATATTGACACCAAATAAAACAACATAATCGGATATGCAGTGAAGATGTGGTTGATATTTTGGGCTTCTAGCATGCCAATCCATTCTTTTTCAGTGACAGAAATCTCAAAGGTAATGAAATTATTATTGCTGTGGGTTAAATATCAGCCAGATTGTGTACTCAGTGAGAGCTGAACAAACCTTTTATCACTGCAGGGATTTCACAGATGTAAATGGAAACAGAATGTTGTTCCACCCTCTGCACCCCAGAAACTGCCCTGGACAAAAAGATGGGTGGCAAGGAAAAAAGAGCCCTGGCATTCAAATGTCTCACTCATGAACCTGATCATGTAGTTGAGGAAGCTGGGGAGCTTCTGGATACAGCAAAGGGAAACCTTTGGTGAAAACTCACAGCTGTTCCTATTATGAATCCAAATGTACTCTGAGTTCAGAGGCAAGTAAAACTGAGGATTAGGAGTGTTTCAAAGGAACAAGGGCAGGCTGATGACTTTGCTTTGTACTTTTTATCCCACCTTTGCACTTCCCTCCTACTTTGGCTCATCATCCCCTGGGCCAAGCATGACTATAGGTGGTAAATCTGAGGATCAGTCCAATCTCAAAGAAAGAAGTAGATAATGGAAACAAGCAAAGCCCTCAGAGGAACGATGATCCCAACTGGAGATAGAATTTCAGGACTGGCCAAGACAAAGCACGTTTCTAGCCATTTCTCTCCTCCTGCTGACCTAATAACTTCTTGGTAGTTGCTGATGCTGCATCAGGTCCCTTTTATGTCAGCTACCAGCTTTTGGGGCCTTGGTTTTTAGTTGCACTTTCTGCTGAAGAGTCTCAGTGAATCGGCACTGTGTCAGCTACAAGCAGTTGCTATCCCAGCCTAGTTCCCTGCTTGGCTCTTGTTCGCCGCCACTCTCTCACTCACTCTCTCGGTTAGTTCTGCTGTTGCTTGCATCTCGTGGGTTTTAACTTGTTGTCCATTACTCATCAAACACATTAATTACAGAGATGATTGCTTTTATCTGCTGCCGTCCTGGAGAGATTTGGAGATTCATGGTTGGATATCACCTGCCTCTGAGGAAGGGAGAGTGATGGCTGAGAGCTAGCTGGTTTGCAGGGCACGTTACTGAAGGGCATCAGTATGATCTCCAGCCCTTACAGATGGAAAGTCAAATCTCTTAAAGTTGTTTTAGTCCATTGTATAGGTCATTAGGGCAACTCAGCAGAGATTTCTCCAGTTGTCCCCAAGGGGAGCCTGGCAAAGAAATGTCTGTTGCAGTAAGCAAAGGGTATAGCAGCTTTTCTCTTTGAGCCTTTTGTATATCATCTCCTTCCTTTTCTGCTCCTGCTTTTAACTCTCCAACTGGCACAGCTTTCATGGCAGTGCTGAGCACTGGGCACTGTTGCAGTGGTTGGGGGTGGTTTGAGGCTGCACCACCTCCCTACTAGGCCATACAAAGCCTATCCCAATCCAGGTGCAAAGAAGGCACACGGTCCTCTAGTAACACAGACCTGATATCCTGGATATGGAGAATTTCTCTTCAAATACCTTGGTAGTTTGTGAAAGCCAAAAGGAACTGTTAGATCCTCAAGTCTTTAATTGGATCCTTAGTGTAACATTTCAGTAAGGATGTAGAGCCAATAGCCATTACACCACTGTAATGGAAAAACATTCAAGCTTAATCTGAAGACACCAGCAACAGAAAGCGTCTTGTCCATGGGTTTTGTTTCAAGAGGCACCCTGCCTGCAGTTGCTGCATCCCTCTGGAGTAGTTGGGCTATGCAATGGGAAAAAGTGTCTACTGGCACTTACGGAGCAACTCCTCCAGCTACCAGGGAAAAAAAAGGCTGTGCTTTCCAGGCCAAACCTGGATGTTCTTCTTGTTCAAGAAGACATTTATTAAAACTCATCCAGTTCTTTCAGGCAAAACCAACTAAAGCAAAAGGAAGCATAGCTGAGTGATGGAAAAAAAATGTAAGAAACCAGGATAAGGGGTCCCCAATGTAACAGCTGAGCCCCTTTCCTCTCTCAGTACTACCCCTACCTGAGAATAGGAGATGCTGCTTACAATAAGTGACCAAGGAGTTCTTGTACCTTTCTATCTTCTTCCAGAAATGAATATATCTCTCTTCTTTATGGCAGGGTCTCCAGGACCTCTCTAATGAAAAGCACCTTTTTTGTTTCCCCAAGGTCATCTGTGCTGGGAAGAAGGCCATCCTTTGCTGGTTTCAGCCATTTAATTAGGAAAGGGGTTGTGTGAGTAAGGAGGTAGCTCGGGAGCCAATCTTTTGTGAACAGAGCAAATTTCATTTGTGCAAAGAGAAACGTGAGGCTTAGGCTGAATTATCAAATGAATTATAACAACAGATCACTTGCCTTTGCAGTGATTTAATTATCAAAGATTTTCCAAATGAAGGGAGAGAGAGAACCAGAAGAGGGACAGAGCATTTCCTGAGGGAAATGTCAGCTTGCCAGTTGCATCCTTTACCTGGAGATATCAGGCCAAGGTCATTAAGGGAAGGTGACATGGTGTGATCATTTGTGATGGTTTGTGTTGCCAAGCACCAGCTTTTCCATGACGTGGCATATATATTGCCGTGTAGGAATAAATGTGTAAATCAAAGTATTCAAGTGACTACTTTGAGCACTGAAGGCCACTTTTGTCCCCAGAACAAAGACAGTCATCCACCATCATCCACCATCATGCGTATTAAAGCCACATCAGACAGAAAGATGGGCGAGCAAAGAATTAAGCCAGTTTCACAAGTGGTTAACTGAGTCACAAAAAACTAAGTGCTAGGAGAGAAATCTAGGACAATGCTCAGAGCTGCATCCAGAAATGGGCCTGATCCTCAACGCACCACCAAGTATAGGAACCATTTCTAGAAAAGAATGTTATTAGTTGCAAGATCAGCTAGAAGGCATCCAAACTTCCAGCTTAAAGCATCATGGGAAGATGAAGGATGCTGAAGACTATTGTAGGCAAGCTGGTCTGCACCAGCCTAGTAGCAATACAGAGCCCAAAAGCAGTGGGATCAAAAAATATATTTAAGCCTTTTAACCGTAGAGTGAAAATTGGCAGCATCCCATGGATTTCTGGGAGAATCAGCACTGCTAAGCAGATAAAAGATGAAAATGATGGATACCTCCACATTACCTGTTCTCTCTTAGCATATTAGACCTATGCTCCAGCCTCCTTCATCCCGTTATAGCGAAATGGATCATAAACCATCAACCAGACCTTTCATACCCAATGACCAGCTCTATGGTGCTTTTTGGGACAGTCGCATCCTCTTTCACCCATGCCTAGAGATTTTCAGCCTTGTATTTTTTATGCTGCATAGAAATCTAGTAACACAGTTACAATTCCCAGGCATCAGCAGCTCAGCTCTTACTGTCTGAATTTGTTACCATTGCTACTACTTGCACATGGAACTAGCTCCAGGCCTGGTATCCATATCTTAAATCAGGAACTGATCTCAGTTCACGTTTATGTACCAGTCAAACCAGGCAGCACTCATCTCCCCCGTCATTAGCTTTAGGGGGCAATAATCAGCATACCACTTAAATTTAATCCCAGTTTATCTATCTCCATTTTACCCCAATGAGTTGAGGGTTGTTGCATCATTTTAAACACCCTTTTCTTCTGAAAATGCTTTGGCTTGGCCTTGCACCACTTTGTGCTGCGAAAGCATTGTGGGTGCAAGTCAAGAACAGAGTAAACCATATAACCGCTAAGTTAAACCCTGTGACTTTGGACACAGACAAGCAGAAAGGCATTTAAATGGGCTTCTGTTCTTACTGCCAAGCATTGCCAGTAGGGATACTATTTTAACTGCCTCATCCTCTCTGGCACACTGGTTCACTTCAGGATTGCAGCAGAAGGCAAGGAAGCTTCAACAGTACATCAGGAAATGAAAATAGTGCTCAGGTCATTAGGAATATTGGGAGATATTTCAATGTGTTGAGACCTGAGCAAGATCAGGCTCAGGCAACTGAGATGCTGCTCTTGCTGCTTGGATGAGTGGCACTGGAATTCTTCTGTACATGTGCACTCTCTTCAGTTGCTTCTCTGTAGTTCTTTCCGGCAGGCTAGCATGTTTCCTGTGCCAAGGAACTTACCCTCTTTCTCGGATGAATTATCCAAAGTACCTCAGACACTTTAACATTTCTTGTCAGACTCATAAAACAAGTCTTACCTCAGCTGGCAATGAATCTGATGTGCTGTGACAGTCACAAGCAGGGCAACAAAGAGAATCATTAAATGTCAGTAGATCTGAGAAAGACCTCAATGTCCCACTACCAGAAAGAACAGGATGTGTCTCCAAAAGTGACAGTCCTGATTTCTGCATACAGGAATGTGTGAATGTAGAGACTGATGTGCCAAGTTTTATTAACACAGGTTTCCTTTGAAAAGAGTTATTCATTTGTGGACCTTGTCTTACCATTAGGTCTAAGATTGTGCTTTTCTGTGTCAAAGAGCAGGAAAGAAATCTCTATTGTCTTCATTTCTTTTAAAAAATGTTTTCCTGCCTACAGGAAATATTTGATGGGCGAAGACAGCTCCTATATCACAGGTCATGCATTGCAAACTGTGTGTACATTTTACACAACATGAAGGTAGCTTGCGGAATTATAGCCACTGAAAATGAAATATCTCAAAATATGAAAGGGCAAGAGAAATTTTATGGCTAGAAAAAGTAGTGCTACAAATCTTCCTGCTACTTTAAAGGAGATCAGCTGGTTCAGGAAGATTGGGAGATTTAAATTCCCTTCAGAGAACTTATATTTAAATGAGCAGAGTTGATTACACTGGAGGGTGTTCAGATGCTCTTCCTCGGTGGCTGGACTTTACTCACCCCCACTGGAATTTAACCTACATCACTGAAATGGACAGCAAGACTGATAGAGGAACCTTCCAAGGCAAAATCACTGCCAGCATAGAAAATACACTTCACCTTTGCTATTTCCTCTTAACTGGTGGCAAGCGCACTATTTAAAAGTAGACTGGGTGAAGTACTTGTAAATGTACTGCAGGGAAGAGCTTTCACTGTGACAGGGAGAAGAGATATTTCCTTTCCTAACAACTCTGCTTTTGGTGAGAGGGAATGTGTTCACCCAAGTCACTGCTGGGTGGACACACAACCAGGTGCAGAGAGAAGGTGCCAGTTTAATTGTGGGACTTGTAAGATGGCATCTTTCCCTTCTGTTTTTTTTCCACCTGCTTTTCCTTACTGCTAGCTGAACTCTTGGAATAGCCTCTGCCCACCAGAGCATAGAGCGGGTGAGAGAGCTGAGAATGAACTGACGGGTGTGAGGAAGGAGCTGCAGTCCACCACAAATGGTGACCTCTTGGGACGTCCTTGGGGTTTTGCCTGGAATATGAACATGAATAGCTGGATGTCACCCTGGGCCAGCAAGACTGAATCAGCCAGTAAATTTCTGTACTGTCCTCAATTCTGTGCTGTGATTTAAGACCTAGTAGAGAGGCAAGCTAAATCTTTTTTTTTTTTTTTCCTTTCCCCACCAGAGAAAAGGCACATTCATTTTCATAAGAGTGACCAGCTCTTTTCAGTCTCGTACAGCCTGGAGCTTTCCTACACTCCCTATGAAACAGAGGAGAGCCCATGTGCCTTGGCAATAGAAGTCACAAGAATCAAACACTTGCAGACAACAATTATGTTCTACAAAGGAGCTAAGAGCTGCTGAGGTTTTGCCGTGGTAGTGAGTGATAAAGATTAGCTAACCCTGCTAATGAGATACGCAGACACTTAGTCAATCTCAGAATTCAGGAGCAGTTGGCTGA
Source organism: Gymnogyps californianus (assembly GCF_018139145.2). Lineage (NCBI taxonomy): Eukaryota > Metazoa > Chordata > Aves > Accipitriformes > Cathartidae > Gymnogyps > Gymnogyps californianus. Next base: position 21,308,906 of record NC_059479.1, read on the forward strand.
TACCCAACCAACCAAAAAAAAGCAGATGCTACAGCCTTGTTTAATATTCTGCTGACAGCGCTGTGGAGGTTACATGTGAATAAATGGGAAACAGCTGCCCACCGCTGATTTTCCACTGCAGCCCTGTCCAATATGACCCACTCACTGAAATATGAACATTGCAATGAATTGGCTTGGCTCCCGCAAGCTTTGTGTGAGCCTGAGGTGGGCTGGGGGTGGGGAAGGATGGCTCGGGAAGGACAAGGGTGGAAAGAGAAGGAATAGGAAAGAAATTGAAGTGGGTGGGCGGGGGACTGTATTTGCAGAAACGAATACTGCTAAAGCAGCGAGGGGTAGCTCAGTCTTGAGGAACTAACCAAATTCTAGACCTTGTAAAAGGTCTCTCCATTCTTGTAAGAGTATTTACCTTGACTGCCAGCAGGTTTTGAACAAGGCTTCTCCAGTGTCACAAGCATAAGCTGCTATATTTTAAGCTACAAAGCCAGGTCCTGTGAAACGTAATGGGCCAATCTCTGCTCTGTGCTGAGCAACAAGAACTTGTCAGCAGGTTACACCAGTCCACTCCTGGCTGCAGGCTCAGAGCTTTGGCAGTGGTAACATCCAACACTGATATGGTGAATTCCAGAGGGTCTGCCACCTACATGACATTAGGTAGGCTAACTCGGCTCCCAAGGGAACACAGCACCTCTGGTGCTGCAAGCCATCTGTTAGCCTCCAGCAGTGGAGCAATTCAGCTTTTGCAGACAACCAAGGGACCAGGAGTACATCAAATCCCACTCTACTCAGCACTTGTCAGGCCACACCTGCAACACTGTCTTCTGTTTTGGTCCCCGCTATGCAAAAAAGATGTGGACCGGCTGGAGAGGGTCCAGAGAAGGGCCACAAAGATGATCAAAGGCCTGGGAAGCCTGCCGTAGGAGGAAAGGCTGAGAGAACTGGGTTTGCTCAGCCTTGAGAAAAGAAGGCTTAGGGGAGACCTTATCACCATGTTCCAGTATTTAAAGGGTGCCTACAAAGAAGATGGAGACTCCCTTTTTACAAGGAGTCACAGGGAACAGAGGAGGGGTCATGGGTACAAGTTACTCCTGGGGAGATGGCGATTGGACACAAGAGGACAATTTTTCACCACGAGCACAATCAGCCATTGGAATAATCTCCCCAGGGAAGGGTGGATTCCCCAATATTGGACACACTTTAAGATTCGGCTGGACAGGGTGCTGGGCCATCTTGTCTAGACTGTGCTATTGCCAAGAAAGGTTGGACGAGATGATCCTTGAGGTCCCTTCCAACCTCATATTCTGTGATTCTATGAGTCTATGAAACATTGTTGGCTAGGTTAGTACTCAAAGAACCAGTCCCTATACTAACATCAGCCCAAATGTGCAGGGGACACTAAAGAAGGGTAGCTATAGCCCCTATTGATGATGTTACTGCGCAGCAAAGTTTGCTTCAGGACTCACTCAGGACTGTGCTCTCAGTACGCAGATTGGGTATGGAGCCAGCTGCAACGTCAGTGATGAAGTCGCCAACACCACACTCACAAACAGCTCCTCCGAGGAGCCCAGCTCTGGGAAGTGAGCACACGAATGGTGGAAAAATGCCTGGGGAAAGCGTGGCTCCACCAAGGAGTGACTGTAGCACAGCCCAGCAGAGCATTGCCATCACAAGCTTCGATCATCAATACTGAGGCTTTGCATCTGGACAATATGTGAATGATCTCTTCAGTTATCTGTATGATTAAGTCAACTGTTTGTATTAAACTAGGCAGAGCACTCCCTGCAGTCTGGTGGGGTCCACAGACAGAAATTCGTTCTACAGAGTGGTGTAAAAATCTTATAGCTGATGATTTTGGGTCTGCTCCAAGCTCATGGAAATTGAGATTTCTTCATTTTAGAGCCCTTAGAGGTCTAATCTTTTACCCTGTCATCCCATTTAAATGCATACATTTATTCCCAGGATAATCTTTGCAGTTCTGACCCCTGCTGAGAGTCCCGGAACATCACACACACACACTGTACATGCTCCTGTTACAGCTTAAGAAAGAGACCAGCAGCTCATTGCATTATTCCTACATTTGCTACTCTTTTTCTTGATTATTTTGAGCCTGTCATTAGAAGTAGAGCTGAAGCAGGAAGAAATGTTGATAATAAATTCATGCAGAAGCAGATAATGTGCCTTCTCCTCCCTATTGCACAGGACTAAAATCCTAGGAAACGGAAACAGGGATTTTGTTGGCATTAGCAATTACTATCTCTTCCAGAAGTGGAAACAGAGCATTTGAAAGCTTTACAGAGAGCAGCACTAGCACTGAACAGTCACTGACACAGACTTAACATTTCCTAAAGCCATTGCCAGGGAAGGGTTGAATGCCTTTGCATCTCCAGTGGGAGTCACACAGGTGTATGGAGAGTAGACCTGGCCCAGAATGTTTAAAAGTCCTTTAACCTGGGTACGTGGAACTGCTGTTTAAATAACAACAGGGACCTGCCAGAGAAAAGGCTAGTCTTCAGCAATAGCATGGCATCTATAAGGTGTCTCTTTTCAGTATCCTCCCTGTAGCAATGCACATCTCATTTGGCCGCTACTGCCCAGCAAGGAGGTTTCCTACTGCTTCACAGGACAAGAAGTCTCTCTCTCTTCAGAAGAGCATCACCTGATGTCAGTACAAGATCTATGTGGCAAAATGGTCCGTGTTTGGAGCTGATGCCCAGGCACTAGAGAAGTCTGGGGTTTAAGAAGCTGGGAGAAGCTGGCAAAGTCAATCTGGGGCATGGATAAAACCTCCTGCTTTAAGCGAGAACTAAGTGAGAACTAAGTGAGAACTAAGTGAGGTTGTGTAGAGCAAGGCAGGGTGTGGTGTGCATTTGAGGTCTGAGAAAAAAAGGACCAGGCAACCAAGCAGTGGACTTCATGTGTGTCATGCAGGAGAACCGTGTGGTGAATTTCTTTGGATAGAGCTCTTTGTCTGTGTTGAAAACATGTCTTCATCTATCAAAAGTGAAGCAATAAAGCAACTTTTGTTGACAACATCCTAAAAATAAAGAGAGATCAGTCTTCTGATAAAAAGGAAGGGATGTTCAATAAGCTTTTTGTCCAGTCTTTTCACAGAACAGTGGCTTCCCAGACAACTTGATCCTGGAGACAGAAGGGAAATGTATTTTATGGCACATAGGCTGGGAGGGGGAGCAAAACTGGCTATTAATAATCAGGCACATTAGTTAAGCACAGTCACGCAGTGACATTTATTCTTTGCTTCATCAAAAATGAACAATAATTAAGTGGAACTGGCCAGTGAGCTTGTTCTGTTACTCACCCAGAGGCTGGGGAAGAGGGAACTCGTGACTGCTATTAGACAAACAAGGGCATCAAATGGAAGCACCCTTGGCTTTACCATAAATGTATAGCAACCGCTGTCATGACTCAGACTGAGAGTCTGTCTAGGCTGACATCCTGTCTCCACTGTTAGTGGAAAGCAGTAGATGCTAACAGTTGCTGTATAAAGAAGCCTCCAGTGAAATAGAGTGGTGTCCTGGTTTCGGCTGGGACAGAGTTAACTCTCTTCTTAGTAGCTGGTACAGTGCTGTGTTTTGGATTTAGTGTGAGAATGATGTTGATAACACGCTGATGTTTTAGTTGTTGCTAAGTAGCGCTTATCTTAAGGACTTTTCAGTTTCCCATGCTCTGCCAGCAAGCAGGTGTGCAAGAAGCTGGGAGGGAGCATGGCCGGGGCAGCTGACCTGAACTAGCCCAAGGGATATTCCATACCATGGAACATCATGCCCAGTGGTTAGCTCAGTTGGTTAGAGTGTGGTGCTAATAACGCAAAAAGGTCGTGGCTTCGATCCCCAAATTTCCAGTATATAAACTGGGGGGAGTTGGCTGGGAGGCACGGATCGCAGCTTGGGAACTAACTGGGCATCGGTCAGTGGGTGGTGAGCAATTGCATTGTGCATCGCTGGTTTTTTTTCTCCCCCCCCCCCCCCCCCTTCCTTTTCTTGTTATATTCCTTTTCATTACTATTATTATTATTATATTTCATTATTACTATTGTTAGTATTATATTTTACTTTAGTTATTAAACTGTTCCTATCTCAACCCATGAGTTTTACTTTTTTTTTCCTTTCCTCCTCACCCCACTGGGAGAGGGGAGCGGCTGCATGGTGCTTAGTTGCTGACTGGGATTAAACCACGACAAGTAGGAACTCAATCACAGACACTATGCAGTTGTTCTTCATTTGTCTTCATCCTGTCTGCTCTTCTCCTCTTCAGCACTCTAGAAGCGCCAATTGGGGATTAAAGTTTGGAACTAGGGCTCAAGACCTATCTGCTCGGAATTCACTGGTAATGTTGATTCCTATTATTGTACCTGAGATGAGTGACAATAGCATAGCATCTTTTCATCCAATGAATCACAAAGGATTTCAAAATCGTTTTATGTGACATAACTCTTTTCCCGCTCCCTCACTGCAGTATAATAAAGTGGGATACCGTTGCACAGGCTCAGGGCAACGTACGGGGTCTATGTCACAGCACAGAACTACGGGGCTCTTTGGCAGTAAATGGCAGATGTTAAGGCACAAATGCTTTGGGGTAGAAGCAAGAGCAGTGCTTAGGGAGTCAGGGCAAGAGAGGGATCCCTGCTATTGGGAAGGGTCACTCCTGGGAAGTGGATTAAAGAGGAGTACCTGAATGGCTGTTTTATGATGCAAAGGAAGAAAGTGCAGCTATTTTTCCCACTCTCATGTCCCTGACTATTTCAGTGATAAGCACCAATGAGTTCTCATGTCCACCCACAGGTTAAATACAAATGAGGGCTTATTCCCAGACACATCTGTGATGTTGATATTTGTCCCAGGAGGCGTTATGTCCCTCTGCACCAGAATCCCCATGCAGACAGAGGCCATCAGGAACATCTTAGCTGGAAGATGAATTTTCCTGTGTTGTATAGGTAACCACAGACAGCCATCCAAAGACAATGGGGCTGAGCAGCACTGATTCAACACACTCTTTCAGACCCATGGTACATCAAGTACCTTGCTTGAGCAAGGCCATATTGAGGAAGGTGTTAGAAGCTCTGAAGCAGACGGATGCGGGATAATCTGAACCCTTGGAAGATTTAATCCAGTGCCATGCTAGTCAGGTACAGCAGCATGGGCTTTTGTATCACTTGAAGAATTTTTTTAGCTTAAACTATGATAACTCTTTTATTACAATTGGCAGCAGCTCAGGGTTCCTGTGCTGTGCTCTCCTGTATAGAACAGATACATCCAAAGGGAGGGTTTCTTCACAATTGCAGTGAAAACTGGTGGCAGAGCAGAGATGGCAGTGTTTGCATCTATGACTGTTTTTCACTCTCCTGCTGTAAAGATTTCAACCATGTTTCCTCCAAACGGGTTTAGAAAGAGTTCATCCAACCCTGGATGGAAGTGCTGATATCTGAAATGTCGAAGTGTGTGGGTGGGCAGAGTTCTCTCAGCTGTATATTTTGTAAATGAGAACTGAGAAAAGGGATTTTCTTCTTTAAGACTGGAATTAAAACAAACAAACCAAAGAAACAAAAAGTGATGTAATGGGGTCATCACAAAATTGTTTTCCTTTCAGCATAAACTGTCATAATTATTATTTAATGATAGCAATTGAAGAACTGGTCCCCGCCTCAATATAGGCATGAGCCCATCTGTTAACTGTGAATCATGCAAATAACGTGGCATCGGAGACTTCAGAGAAGGGCTTAACTGTTTTGCAGCTAGCATTCCCCATACTCTACCCACTGTGCATTCCGCTTTATGGTCGGGCTGGGAGGATTTGGTTAGAATTCAGGGAATATCCGTTCATATTTTAAAGATTCTGGAAGTTATGCCTCATGGGTCCCTGCTAGTAGTGAGTTAGTGAACACTTGAGTCTATGAGCTCTGGGCTTAGACCAAAATACCATCCTGCGTAACAGTGAAGTCGAGCTTTACGATGGTTCTGCTCAGGATTTGAACTCTGAAGAAAAAGCCTTTTACTGATCAGCATTGTAATCACAGTGCTGCCTGGCAAGTTCAGGTGGTACCTTTGACTGTAATAGGAGGAGAAGCACATGTTTTAACATGTGGGATTGTATCCGAGACCTTCCTCACATCATCAGTGCTGTGAAAAGCACCTTTCAGGGAATCACATCTAAGCCTTAACCCTACAAGCTGTTCCTGCAGGCAGAAATCTGTGTGAAGCCCACAGGAGCCAAAGGGCTCTTTGCACACAGACAGGCCCAGCTCTGGGTGGGCTGAGATGGGCTTTGTGGTGACAGCGTGTCCAGTGGCTCCAGAGTGACTCACCCACTTGCCCACGGACCAATATTAAGTAACACTGAAGGCAACGCTGTCCACAGCCAGAGCATGGAGCCAGGCAGTGGTGAAACGAGGTGGGAATAAAAAATGAACAAGTAGATTTTCAGGCTCCATCAAGAATGTCCAGAGCTTCAGAAAAAAACAGAGCACCAAAGCATAAAACACGCACATTTCACGCATATACACACTTCAGGTATTGGTTTTGATACTGAGGTCCACGCCAAGTCTCCCCTGGGGCACTAGCCCTGCCATGCAGACAGGAAGAAGAAAATTCCATGAGTGACCTAATTCCCAAATGATTATTTGTCCATCATGCAGAGAAACAACCTAGTCTCCTGGAAGCCAGTCTGCTATCTTGTTGCTAAAATAAGGCCCAGTTGTTAGTATTTATTGTGCATTGTCATCAGCCATGTCAAGATCATCTATTAAGCAGTGCAGATGGGCTGTAAGACAAGCTTGATTGTGAGTGTTAAAAACAAGTGCCCATTTTAAGTGACTAAAACAGAGTGGCTCACTGTCATGGGAGCACCTCTCAGGTTGTATCTTAGCAACTGGCCAGCCAAAAACAGATGATCAGCATATCTGAAAGCTTCTCCAGACTTACCTGAAACTCTTGGGTCTAGAAATTGTGCTGAACTCCCTAAAAATAGGCACTGCTGCAAGAACTGTCCTACTTAGAAGAAATAATAATATTCCAGACCATGGGCTGGACAACACAGGATCTGTTTTAAGTTCTACCCCTGACTCATTGTTCAACTAATTTTTGCCAAGGCCCACAAGGACCTGTGTGGGACCTTGACGGAGGGTGGATGATATGTACTTGCAGTTTGGTTCCAGGTGGAACCTGCTTTTTAGATACTCCCTGCTCCAAGGGTTGTCCATACGACCCTGCTCGCTGCCAGCTGGCCCTACCTGAGCTAGCTGTCATCGACTAACCTAGAGCACTGGAATTCTCTTTTGTGAGTGGTGTTAACACCATTTTGGGAAGCTGCAATGCCTTCTTCACAAGCTCACTCACGAAAATGAAGCTTAGGACTGTTTCAGACGGAATTCTGTGCAGGACAATGTAGCCCTTCATGGACAACAGTAAATCAAATTAGAAGTGTTCCTAAAAATTAGCAGTAACATCAGACTAGGCTGAATTTCTTCAGTTATCTGTGGGAGAATAAGTTTCTGTAAATAAACTGAAGCACTGCAATATTTTTGATGAAGGAAGTTCAGAATAAAGTCAAATTGTCAAAACAGCCCTAGGCCTTTCAAAGCAACAAAACTCCTTTAGTCCAAACACATGAGCATTTTCAGACACACTGTACTGGACAAAACAAGATTGTTTGGGAATGCGCAGAGGGAAAGGCACTCGGCTCTGCGGGAGCAGTGGGCACATGACCACATGTCCTGGTTTCGGCTAGGACAGAGTTAATTTTCTTCCTAGTAGCTGGTATAGTGCTGTGTTTTGGATTTAGTAGGAAAATAATGTTGATAACACACTGATGGTTTTAGTTGTTGCTAAGTAGTGTTTATACTAAGTCAAGGATTTTTCAGCTTCTCCTGCCCAGCCAGCAAGAAGGCTGGAGGGGCACAAGAAGCTGGGAGGGGACACAGCCAGGACAGCTGACCCAAACTGGCCAAAGAGCAATAGCTCTTTTGGAGTAAGTGGTATTCCATACCATATGACATCATGCCCAGTATATAAACTGGGGGAGCTGGCTGGGAGGGGGGATCGCAGCTCGGGAACTAACTGGGCATCAGTCAACGAGTGGTGAGCAATTGCATTGTGCACCACTTGCTTTGTATAGTTTAATTCTTTTAGTATTACTATTGTCATATTATTATTAGCATTATCATTGTTTTTCATTCCTTTCTGTCCTATTAAACTGTCTTTATCTCAGCTCACGAGGTTTTTTTCCTGATTCTCTCCCCCATCCCAGGGGTGGGGGGCAGTGAGCGAGCGGCTGCGTGGTGCTTAGCTGCCGGCTGGGGTTAAACCACGACACCACATGCATTTGCGTAGCACTTAGTATTGACAGATGGTTTATGGGGGGCGAGGTACTAATAATTTTTCCCTTTTCATGAAAAGAAATGAGACAGAGAGGAGTCAGTACATTTTCCTGGGCCTTTAGTGGCCTAAGCAAGAAACAAGCTCCAGGCAACTTTCTTTGCTTTCAAGGTTTCCATCCCATGGACTGTGGTATTTCTCCCTTAAAGCTGGTGGCAGCTAGACCTATTTCACACAAATCTGAATAAGCAATAAATTTTTGACAGTCCAACCATTCTTTAGAGACTCCTGATTAAAAACCTACTGAAACATGATTTTTTATGGGTTCCACAAGCCTGTTTGTGGTATAGATCATCTGCCACTCAGTGCCGTGGCTATAAAGACAAAACATATAAAAACAAAAACATGTTTACAACAGATTCCACTCTGCCAAGACAAACAGCGCTAAGTGCTGTCACTGGCTTCAGCATCTCTTCCATAGTGACTTACCCTCTTGTTCATAGCACTTGTACAGTACTAGGTGGAGACTAGGAACCATCCTGATCTTCGGAAGAACAACTCCCCAGGCGACCACCTCAGGCAGTTCCAGTTACCGAACTCTCCTCCTGGCAGCAAGGGGCCTCCTAGCACCTCTGTGGATGGCCAGGGCAGGGGTGGGGAAGGCAGGAAAGGTAAAGGACAGGTCTTTTTCCATGTAACATGTCTAATATCAGCTGGGCACCTCGGGAGTTGGACTTTGTGGCCTCTAAGGCTAGAGAGGGGCTGGGCACCTCTTCAAGGAGGTGTCCCATGGGTAGCTACACCGCACAGCTACGAAGCCTGTAACAGCCACAAAAGCTGTTAAAAATCAGATGCTTGGCAGGCCTCTTCAACGCTGTCTGACTGTACCTCACTAAGGGACTGTGCGTGAAGTGTCTTGAAAGTAAAGAAGTGCTAAGTATGATTATTATTGCCATAGGTAATGAATACTGCTAGAAGTTCACAGTGCCGAGATGATTTCTAAGCCATCTGGTGCAGGTGTCTAGCAGTGCTCTCAGGGGAGAAGTGGGTGAACTCCCCCTAAGCCCTTTGAAAGCTAGTGAAACTCCAGGCAAGCCGAGCTGCCTCAGCTCAGCACAACAGCTCAGTCAGCCAAACTCTCATCCAGGCAGGGATTAACCACGTAGGCGAAGGAGAGAAATTGTTTTAACAGGAGGAAAGGGAAGGACGGTAATGGAGAAACGGTGAGTTGGTATTAACTGTAACCTTTAAACAACAGGTGGAAAATATGTCCGAACACAGAATACGCTTCAGACGTAACAGCTCTGAGTTAAAAATCTGCTCTACTTTAACACACTTTCTGCCCTTAATACTGAAAATTCAGCCACTGCTTCTGTTTTCTCTGTCATCTTTGACATGTGCTACCAAGTTGTGGCTCTTTCCTGAGTTCAACATACAGCATCTACATCAGCAAAAGAGACCTCTGCTTGGCCCTGGCCCTCCCACACGCAAACAGCCCCAAATGATGGAAGGTCTTTACAGCCGAGGGCTTGAATAAACCATTCTGGGATGTGTCTCCTCTGAAAGGGACGTGGGAGAGAGGAGTGCACAGCTCTTTCTCCATTCACTGCAGCTGCACTGAAAGCAATTTTTAAAGACCTGAAGTATGCATTTACTACGTTCATAGGATTAATGAATTTGGATAACAGAAGAATCCCTAGAGGAACATACAGATTATACTCACTAACAATAATTCAGAGATCTTATTTGCTTTTTGTTAAACCCAAATTTCACTCTAAGACTGGTGTGGGACCATTATGAGAAAGATGTGTAAAATGACCTGATACAAAGCTTGAGACACAGGTCAAATAGTGCAAAGGAAAGAACCTAGCAAGCTCCCTGGTCTTTTGCCCCCAAATTGTTAATGGCTGCTTGCAAAATTACTTTCACTGGGTTCATATCTCTGTATTTCCAAGGAAATTTGTACACCTTCATTTTATGCACCACAAATTTGTCATTGATTGGCCCAAAAATTTACATAGAGAGAAAGCCTTACATACTTCTCAACAATTCAGGAATTCAGCAATCATTCAGTCAAGCATTCATCAGCCTCAGCTGGTATAAATTGTGGCATTATCTAAAATTCATCTGTCTTTATTATACCCTGCTACAAAGGAAACAAGAAATCTAAGTGTACCCATCCAGCAAACAGCAGCTTGGTCCTACAAAAGGGAGAGATAATTTACTGCAAAATCAACAAAGGGAAAAAAAGCTGAGCAGAGAAGCTGGATTACATGAACAGGGAGAGAGAGCCTTTCATTTCAGCACTGCTCATTAGCATTATATAGAAAGCAGGGTTGCAGGATTTCAACACGTCTGTCTCTTCTGGGTCTCATAACCAGCAACATAATTCCCGGTTAAATAGAGCTCTCACTTGTTTCTTCTTAAATAAGAGGACATGTACCCAGGGTTTGGAGGTGCTGTCAGGTAGTTTGTTGGTAAAGCAGTAATTGTACAGATTCCAGGGAAAAAGACATATAGTCTTCCTTCTGGTTTATCATTGTACTTTCATTCCTATGTGCCTAGCAGGGAATCATGGCATAGACTGCAATACTGGGCACTGCACATGATATTACAATAGGAATACAAAAGGAAATGTGAAATAAAATCAGCAAGCAAAACTGCCTTATAAGTCTTGGTTTTCAGAGAGTTCATCCCACCACAGAAGCGTGGAGGAATTTTATTTTTTCCAGGGACTATGTTTTATTTATCTAAATAGTGCTGCATTGCAATAATACACTGTGCTTGTGAGCTCCAGAGATTGAAGAGCCCTTAGAGAGATGGATTTATAATACAGCCCTCCACCCAGGAGGATGAAAGAGTTGTGCAGCTCTGGGTTTCATTACCCTTTGGCCCCTCTGCTCAGGCTGTGGCCATGGGGGACCAGAGAGGGAAAGCTATTCTGAGGAGACAGTTTTGAGATTAAATGTCTCTATTTTGTCACACAGAAAGCTGCAGAGAGAGAATGAACTCGTCTTTCCCAAACCCCTGTGCAGGACCCACTTTCCAGAGGGGAACCTTGCTGCCAGTGCCCCAAACACAGGCCATGAAAGACAACCTGTAGGCACTGGGAACTACCACAAGCCAAGTGGCCAGCGTGGGCCTGTGGGTCAGGTTCACCCCATGAGGTGCCTCCAGCCAACCCAGCTCCTGGGGCACAAGGGACATGGACACGTGAAATACAGCTGCACGCAGCTGTACACAGCTCCGTGCTTAGAGCTGCAAACTGCGGCTACTCCGTCTATGTGCTGGTCATCTCCGGCTGTGCTCCACTGCTGGTGAAACCTTGGGGCTTGCTGCAATGCATCCCAAACTGACGTCTGTCCCCAAAAGACTGAGCCACCCTGCGTAAAGCAAAGGAAATCTTGTTCCCCATCACCCTTCTGAAACACGCACACAACTAAAATTATAGCGATTCATTGAGACAGTTTACCCTAATTTGTGTTGCAACTGGAACAGGATCACAAAACATCCTTACTTTGTCAGCCAGGGGGGAGCTAAGAAATGCAGGTCAAAAGGTGTGGTAATCAGAGGGATCAGGATGGTTTGCGTTCTCAACCTTAGCTCCTTCTGCCTCATTTCTGTGGTGCCTTGTAGGTAGATCTGGCTTCACACATTCATAAATTGGTGAAAATAGTTTTTGCCCACAACACTGCAGAGTTGGGGTTATCCTTATTCACGCAGTTTCAAACTACTCAGGGGAGAGAGGACCTGTAAACTAAACCAGCCACACAGCCCTTCCCAAACCACCAAACAGTAAGCACAGGGACAAAAACACATCAAAAGCTCCAATGCCAAAGAGCTATCCTGAGGGTCTCAGCTGAGAAGTGACACTTGTCCATGGCTCCAGACAGGAACCCAGCTGGGAGCCCTCACCAGGTAACCCCTCCCAAGAGGCATAAACAAAAAAACCTTTGCACCTTCCAGAAAATTAGAGAGAGAAACTGATAACCTGTCCTCCTGGCTCATGTCTTACTCCACAATTAGCAGGCAGCTCAGTCTTGTTTATCACTTGCAAGCACGAAAGGGTTAAGACAAACCTTGCACAAACTTTGCTGGGAGCTGAGCTCACAGCCTCCCTCCCTTCCCTCCTTGCCTGCTGCCCAGACGCAGCAGCTCCGGAGCATTACCGATCCTCTCTGCTCGAACTGTTGCCTACCGCTGCTGAGGGAGGGGACTGGCTGTTTCCATCCAAGCGGTGAAGCTCACGAAGAGAAGGCTCCTTGCCCTCTTCTCCTATCGCCTGCGAAGGAAGGGCATCAGCAGTGATGCTGTTCAGTTAGACTGTCAGTTGACATCTCAAGACCGGGAGTAAGAGCCATCCCTGCCAGCGAACCATGTGAATTCAAGAGCAGAGGAGAAGAAAGTGCACTTGGCATGTCTGTTGCTGAAAAGACAATATCCTGAACTCCAGCAATAAGGCAGCAAATCTTTTCTGCACAAATCCCACTACTTGGGAGGAGATGTTCCTAGATAAATCACCAGCAAGCTCATGGTCTGAACCAGCTGCTCTAGTGCCTAGTCCCAACACCCCTGCCTGCTCTGAAAGGTAACTATGCTTTATTCTGTTCTCTTCCTATGCACTACCCCAGCTAAGACACTCGACATACTATTTTGCACTTTAGCACGAGAACAAAAAATACTGTCTGCCACTGAAAGAAGAGACACCCCCCCCTTCCTCTCCCTCAGATCCTCCTTGGAGAAAATGCAAGGCATGGACAAAATTGATACTTTAATTGCTTTGTTTGCATTTCTTCAATGCTGATTTTTTTCCCTAAAGGTCACCTAGACAGAATAAACCTGGTACTGTCTGTGTTCAAAACCAAACCTTTCTGCGCTTGCCAGCCAGTTCAGTGCAGTTTCAATTAACAGCCTTGGAGAAGCGACACAAGTAATTGTTCTATTTTGTCCTACTTGCCTCTTTGTAGTAGTTAGAGTATCGGGTGGAAAAGCAAAAGGGAACTCAGAAGAGTTGCTTGCACTTTCAGAGATGCCTTGCTGGCAAGTGGCACTTAAACCGAATATGGGAGTAAAAGGAAGCGAGTAGGCAAGACAAGACATTTACTGCAGCTGCAAGGTCAATTTGTACGGTCTGTCTCTGCTGTTTTGGGGAAAATCTTTCTTTCTCTCTGCTCCTCTGTGACCTACAAAGATGCAGAGTAGGGCCATGCTGGCTTCATAAAAACTCCCCAAACCTGAAGCTCCCCAAACCCTGATAGCTGCAGTGGGAGGATGGTAATTTCAGCACCCATGAAGTTTTGCCTCATGGATTTCCTGTCTCAGTGACACACTCTGAGAAGAAACCTTTCTGTTGTTTTGTATGAGGCTTCTATTTTCATTACTGATTTTTATTAAATGAAATATGTTGGGTTTGGGTTTTTTTAATCCTTGCTTAAAAACAACCACAGACTGATAAAGAAAGAAGTGTCTGCTTGGAATCAGTCTGTACCCGCCGAGCATCAGTGAACACTAATGGTGCTTGGCACCTCTCAGAAATGGGAGTATTGACCAGCCAGAGAAGAATGACTAAGCCTTGATGAACAACTCGGATCACAGGGAATGTGGGCTCTAGTTATGCTGCTCTGTTCTATAACAAACTTATACTTACTATCTCTGTCCATGGACTTGAGGGCTTCTCAGGATAACCAGTGAGGTTTTGCCTCCTGTAATCTGAGTCATACAAAGTTATAGTGCTGACCGGCTTTATAAACAGTTTTTTCAGAATCTTTACGAACCACTTATTTTCGCAGGACCTTGGTCTCTACAGTCTTCAAGCTTCTATTCCTTAAAGGGGAGTGTACAAAGCTAAATCTACTAATATCCAAAAAGATGCGCTCAATGAGATAATTGGTAGGTTGAAAAGCAAAAATCTTTGGGGTTGCCTGGAGCTACTGAATTATTTCTGGCTCATTTCTGGAAAAGATGTAGTTAATTTCACAGCTTTCAATAGTCTGAATAGTTGATTGCTCCTGACAATTCTATAGTTGAGACAAAAAAAAAAAAAAAAAGCTGGGCCAAATCCCCATTGCTAATACTTTTTACTATTAATCCCCTCCTGTTATCAATAAATGCCCAGCTGAGCTTTGTTAATTCAACATCTTGGTTTGTAGTTAATTATTGAACTTCAGACTAATGTCCTTAGCATTCTGCAGTCTAATTTTATGAAGTATGTAAAGCCGTTAGGCTCTCTGCTCCTTAAGGAGAGAAACTAGCTCTTTGCTCTCGGTAAGACAGCAGATGAGATGGGCAAAGACATTGCTCTGTACTTCAACTCACACAAGTGTTAGATTCCAGACTGATTGCATTCTATTATCAACAGAGAAATCATATTGTAAGAACAGAGGTTTAATATGGCCAGTAACCATCACACCCTCTATTTCCCACCTGCTGTGTAACATAAGAATATTCTTCTTGGGGGAAGAATTTCCATTTATAGGTTCGAAGTGTGAAAATCACAGTTATTGCCCTAGAACTGAGAGCAGAAGTGCCTGGCTGTAACACAGCCTTCACTTTCATGTCCCATGCTTCTGCATCAGCACCAAACCTGCTGCCAGAATAACTGGCTCCGAAGGGGTTGGGTCAGCCCCTGGAAAAATACTGAGCAGCCCTTTTCTGCCATGTTTGCCCACACCCTCCTACACGAAGCACAGCACAGAATCCACTACCCATGCAGGGACTGCAGAAGTCAAATCCCCAGACAATTTTTTCAATCAGCAATTTGGCCGAGCTTAGCCAGCCTATTACAAAGCAGGATCTGGCCCAATATTCCCTAAACTGGATTACTGTTGTCTCAAATGCTTTGATACTGAAGAAGGTATTGCAGGAGCTGGGAGGTAAAGTGTAGACAATCCCCAGTGTCCCTTCTCCAAAAACTCAGCACATCAGATGTTTCCCCATCACATGAGCCAAAGTAGGTCTGTCTTCCTTGTAATGAAAGCCTGAATATCAGCTCCTTGATGACTCAGGCCTCCAGATTTCAACCACCTCTCTCTGAAGAACAGCAAGGTGTTGTTCCCATTGGTGCACGGGGAGAACATAACCAAACATTGTCAATAAACCAGCTACAATTTACAAACTGAAGGCCCATGAAAGTAAAAATGTTTTGCAGCAGTATGTCTTTTAGGTGAAATCTTTACCTAAAAGCATCAGAGCTTTTATCATTTTGACCTAATGTTTCATTTTAATCTGACTACCGTAGTGTATTACCATATTAATATTACTCTATTTACATCTCATGTAGGTGTATATGTAGTTGAACATTATAAATGACTGCATCACTTTGTTTCAGTGCTATCATTTTTGCCTCAGCTAAACCCAAAATTCTGGTCTTATCAAAGCAGAACATGATGCTTTTGGATGCACAATTTACAGTGAAATTTTGGCATTTACGTTTTCTGTTTCCAGCTGGAAGAATTGAAAATGCAAAAACGTTAAGATTCCCCCCATTTCTAGCAAGTTCTGCTCCCAGGAGGTGTGTGAAGTGTCAGACCCTGCCTCAGAAACAGAGGGTCCTGATAAACAATAAATGAGAGACACATGGTGGAAGACACTGGCTGGATTCATATCTTCCCTTCCTCTGTGACATCTAATTCCATAGACCGTGGGGCCTTCTCTTACCCATAAGTAAGTAGTGAGTGTTACCAGAGGAGACCTTAACAATTAGATTTGCGTGGTCTTTCTCTAAAGTTAAATACTCAGTGCTTCTCCTGATCTCAAGGTGTCTCACAGAGCATGACAAGGGTTTTCTTATCTATTTGTTCTAAAGATACCGCATACAGGCTAGGCTATTTTGGTACCTGATTTCATCTCTCTCTCTCTCTCTCTTTTTTCCTTTTACAAAGCCAACTTTTTGACTTCCTAATGAGCAACTCAAAACTCCATACTCTTTAAGCAAGTATCAATAGCCTGGATTAGGAGAGAAGAGACCTCCCAGCAGTCTGGCAAAGCAGAAAACAACCTTCCCCAGCTCATACAAGGATAAACCACCTGCTGTGGCAGAAGCTGGCAGAAAGCAGACTCAGTTTGTTTGGAAAACACCACTTGCAAAGACCAAAGCTGTGCAAACCTTTGCAGCTCAGTTTAAGAGAAGGACCAAAGCTTTTCACCTACCAAAGGAGGTGACCTACCAAAAGAAGGACCAAAGCATTTTCAGGACAAAATAAAAGCCAGATGGCAGTGTAAAACACAAGTCTAATGCTTGTTGTCATTGTAATAGCAACTTGCAAAATGCTTTGCAAAGGCCTGTCTCATGCAGTCTGCTTAACTGTGTGAATCAGCAGTCTTGAGACCAAGAGGATGGAGCATTTCTTGCTGAAGCCATCGTGCCGTCTGTCCTAAGTTTCCTCTCTTGACCTTCTTTGTGAGTCTGGTGAGGGAAGACAGGAAATCTGAAAGTAAACAGGGAAAATGGACCAAAGCTGACAGAGAGCAATGACTGAGATTTATTTCAAATTCCGTGGAAACCTGACTGGCCGCGTCCACTTTCCAACTCTGGCTACAGAAGTAGACACAACAGCAGATAAATATTCCAGCCTCTATGTGTACGTGGGATTGTTCCTAACACTTCTGGCTATCCTTCTCATATTGCTTTTCTCCATGCTCTTGCGCCTGAAGCATGTTATTTCCCCAATCACCACATCTCCAGAGAGCACTGAGAACGTCCAGCAGTTCACAGATGTGGAAATGCACAGCAGGATTCCTACCACTTAGAGACCCCAAAGCAAAGAGGACTCTGTGCTTGTGAAACGTGTTTTGTTCGGCAAAATGGTGGTGGAAAGAAGTCTCTGCCCGCCCATTGAGCCCTACAACGTACTGCATAACCATCACCAGCAGCGCAGAGCATCTGGAGAGTGTCACGCAACTCAGACCGACTGGCTGGGACCCACTTGGCTGTTGACACTACAGGCAACACGTGTTGCCTCAATAAAATTTACATTACAGAAACCTACTGCTGTCAGGAAAGACTCGTATCCCTCTGAAAGCCCTTGTAGAAAATGGTAAAAGCCGCAATAATGACAGCCCAAAACCCAAAGAGACACATACCAGAATGTGTCCTGGAGCCTGTATTTGCTGACGTATCTCTCTGCCCTTCAGTTCCTTGCTTGTGACAAGAGTTGAATCAACAAAGTTAAGTGGCGTAAGTGGGAAGAGCCCACAGGGCACATGCAGAAATTATCAGTGGTTTGGAAATTCAGGCATTTCTCCCATCTGAGAAGGAAAACCTTAAACTGCTTTTTCCCACTTGAATGGCAGATTTACACAATGGAGTTTCAGAAGTATACAAATGTTTCATCACCTGCTGGAACTATTGGTTTCTGACATTAAAAACCATACAGTGAATAGTTGCATTCCAGATATCAGAAAGAGACAAAACTTCTAAAAGAGGAAAGAAAATAAAGATAATATTTAACAAAGGTTTAAAATCAAAAGAAAGCATCAGCAGGAAATGAGCAGCAGGAGAGAAAAAAATGTTAAAAGACACTCTACCTCTCTTCCTTTGTTCTCCATTACATTAACTGAGCTGAATGGAAACATATTCATGCCTTTCAGCCTTCCCAGTATCATTCAGTAATTAAAATGCAGTGTAAAGTTTGTGAGTCAAATGGACATTGTACTCCTAACAGACTCAAATTCATAATAACATTTTCTCTCATATCCATGTTTGGTTTTCTTTCTCAAAAGACAGACCAGTTCTTCCAAAGCTTTTTCATTTGCTTTCCTCCAAAGAAAGCTGAAGAAATGCCAGGGTCTGGCACTGCAATAATGAATAGTGTGAACAGCTTTGGACATAGACTAGTAGGGAACACACAGACGGAAAGTAAACTCACTGAGTACTAAAAGATAGGACTGGATTCAAATATCCTGGCGGATCATTTGGAACAGCGAGGAAAAAAAGGTTTACTTAAATTTATGAAACAACAATCCGACCCAATCCTCTTACCTATGAATGATGTACAGAGATAAACTTTGCTTCGGTGGATGGGAAAGATGGAATCAAATATGGCATATCACTTCTGGGAGAGCCACTGCCTCTTACAGAAAAACTTTGAGTGAGATTGTTTCAGCTACATCTCTAAAGGGCACGAATTTTACCCAGCTTATCTTCTTTATTACAGTCTAATTCTAGCTTAGTGATAAAATCCCCTGATGCTTTCCACACTTATATACACTTACTTGCCAATTCTCCTCTCTCCAAGGGCTTGGAAAGTGTAAAGTCCCCATACGAAAACAGTGCTAAAATTAGAGATGACACTGACTCCATGGACCTGTGATAGTGACAAGAAACCGTTTCTCAAATGCTTTGTGTACAACAGGTTCTTTATTTACCTTTAAAGGTCTGGGTGAGCTGTTTGGACTAGGAATACAGCTTTTACAGCTGATTGGGGGGGACGGGGGGGAGCAGAATTACAAGTGACATCCATACTGGAAACAGTTGGTCCATGGGCAGGACTAGTGGTTTTCTCACTGATGTATTTAGTACAGAACTATTTAAAAATTGCTTCCTTATATTGAATAGCCCCTTTTATACTCCATTAACCCCCACATAAGCAGGTTTAATCTGTGAAATAGCACGGTGACTGTGTAAGGGAACACAGCAAACAATACAGTCTCAGCAGTATCTCCCCATGCCATGCTTGGCTGTGTTTACCTGGAAAAGAAGGCAGGAGGCAGGTTGCCCTCAAGCTTTCTGCCATGGAGACAACACACAGATATCACCAGGCAGGATGGTGGCTTCCCACCCCATCTAAAGATTGGCTCCTCAAGGAGTGCTACTCTCAGTACTACACGAGAGCCCAAATTCTGTGTGATGATTTGGACATTAATCCAACTAAGACAGATGGCTACTGAGTTAGTCAATGACATTTAAATTTAACAAAAATCTATGCAGATCAAGTTGGCTTGGTATGTGTCATTCATTCAGCCATCATGAGGCAGACCAGCCCAGGCTCAACATCTGGCTTGCCCTGTACAGCCTCTCAATTTTCTTGATGTGCCATTCGAAAGCTACAACTTACTTAGACCATAAATGTTCTAACATACTAAATCAGCAACTAAACCACATTAGCCTTCCAGCACAACTCTCTGTAGAAAAGCCTTATTTCCAAGAAGCTGCAGGACAGATTCAAATATTGACATAAAATATGAGACCTACTAATGGAAAATGACCGTATCAGAATCTGAGTTGGGACCCAAATTCTGAGTGCTCTGATCTCTGCTGAAAAGCCTCCCAGAGGCAGGTGTCAAGACTGCGTTTCTTCATACTAAAGAATGTTAATTCAGAAGAGTCTTACAACCCTTTAAAACTTATTCAGTAAATATACTGTAAATAAAAGAGCAATCACTTTATATATCGTTACATTATATCACATCATATCTTTGGGTAGACTGTGTATTTCTATACAATACTGCTAAGGAAGGTAGCCCTATCTTCTAACACAAAAATGACAAGTTTTCCTTTCTAAAGCTTCATTTTACACAAAGTATCTGTCCCACTTGATACATCTACAGTCCCAGAGGCACTTAGAGTGCCTCGTTTGTCTGTACAATGCCAGCAAATTCTAAAGCCTTTCCCATTGAGAAATAGAAGAATGCCTTTTCCCCCTTTTCATTCTCATTTGCAATGTCCAAGACCTGATGTCTCTGAGAAAAGAGACTGTTGGGGTGCGTTGACCTGTGTTTGCTGAGCGGGCTTTAGCGGACTTTGGCATTCTTTGGCTATAAGGAGTGGTTATTGGAACTTTTGCATGGATTTGATGGATCTTGGAGAACTGCAGGTGTCACATCCATACCCTTCCCCTCCAGCAGTCTGTTTCCTTCCCACTTGTCCATCTGCTACAGAAAATTGGGGGTTTTTACAAAAATAAAGAGACATACTACTATCAATGGTGAGTCATTGACTGCTCTGTACTATTCCCACGTGTGGACCTGAGAGACCAGCTCATATGCAGAAATAGGCTCAAGTGGTGCCCTCATTTCAAATTAATTTTGAAATGGAATGGAAATGCACACTGGAAACAAAGTTGACTATTATTTAGTAAATTCATCACCTCCTCCATTCCTTACCTGCGGGGGAAGACAGCAACCTGTTGTGCTGAAGGAGCAGCGAAACCCCTATGCGTTGCCGTTCCTTGTGGGTGGGCCTGTGAGGTCAGAGTAAGCCTACAGTCATCGGAAAACCACCATCGCTCCCAAATATCCCAGGGTATTTAGTCTAGGAGGTGTCAGGACCTGAGTATGGTGTAACTCCCCAAACCGTAAGTATTCTACAGGATTTATGCTTGGGTAATCTCATCCACATGATTTCCATCCACGTCCATGAATCTTCTGCATTAACGAACCCTTAAGTATTGAGCAGAAAGGGTTGATATGTAGAATATGTTCCTTCTCTGTGTCAGAATATATAAACATAAACGTATATTTTCATATCCTCACAGGGCTGCAGAGAAGAACATAATTTTGCAAACAGCGTAACTCAGCAGAGGATCAGCCTTGAGCTCCCCGAAGGACCTTTTTTGATTTTACTTGAGAAAGAAATAAAAAATGTTTGAAACCCAAAAATTAGGTGAAGTCACACATCCATTTAACTTTCAGCATTAATGAAAACTTACTTGCATGCCTTGTCTTCACTAGGAAAAGAAATATGTCCTTACCCTGCAGTCACTAATGTGGTAATTACTTATGAGGTAACATCCTAGTGCAGCTAGACAGCTATAGCTTTAAAGCAGGTTAGCAGATCAGGAAAGATGCAGGCAACTCCTCCTGCTACTCACCCTCTGCTGACAGTAAATGCTACAAGTCAACTTATTTGCTACAGATTAGGCAGCAAGTTAGGCGAGATTGTGGAATGATTGTATTTTTTTTTCAAAGAAGATATGTCTTTGTGGTGTGTCTATACTTCAGCTTAATTCTTGTATGGACAGAAAGTTTGTTCACAGTCCTGTTTATTCATGTGTCCTGCAAAAAATGTGCAGTCTTACAATGACATGCATGACTAAAAATTCAGATGCAGATATATCTGAAAAGGGGAAAAATCCCAAATGGTATTTGATTGGTACATAATCTGTCAAATTAGTTGTTGCCATTTTGATAGAAAAATAAACCTAGAGATGATGGAGTCTGCTTGATAGATGCGGTGGGCTTAAAAAAGACTACACAGAATGTTAAGTAAAAAGCATCCAAATACATAATTTTATAAACAAATGCTGAAGCTACGAGAGAAGATTGAAGACTACATCCTTGCGGACTGGGGAAGATATTATTTTCAGTTACTGTTCCTGACACAGATTTCACATTTGTTCACAAAAAGGAACTGCATGTTATACATTCCATCTACCAAAAGCCTAACCCCATAAAGCCCTCTGAGATCTTCACCATCCTCAGGCTTTTACAGAAGGTTGTGATGTTCCAGCACAAATAAGAGCAGTCTTCAATTCCTGATGTTCATTCTGTGGGCACAGAAATCAAAACAAAGCCTGAAAAATCACAAGGATAAGTTGGTTCCTTGCACACTTGCTCTCTAGAATGTGGTATATGAAAATTTCCTCTTCAGTCCTTTCATAAGAGAGAACAGTTAAAGTATCATCTACGACAGTTGATGTTATGTGTGAAAAATAATCGTAAACTGAATTTGAATTTTGATGGATTGGATTTTTCAGAGGTACTGTAGGATTTCTTCAGCTGAAGGCAAAAAGAAGTTGTCCAGCTGTAGGCAATGCTAAGTTGTGAAAGCAGATCTGGATACAAGAGAGAAAGGTCTGTCCAATTCATATGTAATTAATAAATAACCCACTCCCTCTACTCCCACCTGAATTTCATGTCTATGTAAACTTGTCAGCTGGGAAACAAATGATGAATAATTCAGAAGACCTTCCCCTCCCTTCCTTCTCGTCTAGATTTATTAACCCATTTTCAAAGTATAATTTGATCAAGCTAATAGCCACAGACTTCCTAAACTGACTGTCTCTGCATTAATTCTGTCTTCATGGTCATAGTCCTACTCTTACAGTCCCATTTAATAGCAATCGATTAAGATACAACAGGCACCTGCAAGCCAAATGAGAGCTCAGCAACATTCTTTGATACCGGAAAACTGTTCTTCTCTGCAAGCAAGAAATTTATCTTATTTAATCTGGGCTGTTGTCCTGAACCTAGTTCCTCTTCAAGTCCTGAAACACTTGCACCACAATAGCTACTGGCTGATGTTTTATCATGTAGTTTTATGAAAAAACACATACCTATCAGCAATACTGGAGGATCAAGTAGCACGTATCTGGGATACTTCTATGTACCCCATACATGTGAGCAAACATTAGGCAGACAAGCTCTTCCTTAAAATGCAGGGGAGATTCAGAAGCAAACTGGGCTTGGGCTACCTGTTGAACAGTGTGGGCAAGCAGGTGCTGAATTGGGGCACTCTTTACAGGACAACACAAACCCATGAGCTGGATTTCAGCGTATCACAGGCTTTGGCATCCTCCAGCACCTTCCCACTATTCTTCCCATGTCCCTTAAACATCTTCCCATATCAGAATCCTGTCTTTGGCCCAGAACTCACAAGTGGGTGGTTCCAGTGCACAGAGTGGCTGAGGGTGGATTTTTTTAAGGCTATGTAAGCCTGTGTTATTAGCTTGAAAGACACAAACCTGGATGCCACCTGCTGAAGCAAAATTTACAAGGAAGATCTCCCCTTTACTCCTTATGCCTTAGCAATCCTAATTCAAACTAATTCATGTTCACAGCAGTTAATGTGCAGCACTTTTTATAATGTTCCTCCATAATCTTTAGGTTACTAGGAACCTGTCCAAATAGCTGTGGCATGACTAGCACGTAATGCCCCAGGAAGCTCACATCTGGGCCAGCGTGAGGTTGCTGCAATACACTCACTGGCAAATCTTACAGCTTGTCACAACAGAATCAAACTGATGTGGGTTTGCTGTTGTTCACAAATTTTTCATGCTTCCACAGCTTGGAAAAGCTCTGAACAGCCCTTTTGGCACTGACTCTGTCAGTGATGTGGAGTCCAGGTGATAACACCGCACCGGTTTGCATTTACTGCATGTTGGCACCTAGTGGGGAAGAAACATGACTTGCTGTTGTTGAATACATCCAACAAAACAGACAGAGGAAAGAGAGGAGCATTCTGAATGCACCTGGTTTTGGCTAATGTGCTGAATTTCAAAGCTGTTTGTTGTTATAGAGCAAAACCAACACTGAAAGGGGCAGCTGACAGATAACTACAGCACGGCAACATTCTCCATATGCACATCTGCAAGCTACTTGGGAAGAAAGAAACCACTGGGATCAGAATGCTGAGGCTGCTATTCCTTTGTTTGACTTTTGCTTGTAACTATCCATCAATTCACTACCAGACACACCATTGCCCCGCTGTCCTGCTTACCTCCACACTCAGACTGCTCGGCACCAGCTTAGCTGGCATGAGGCTGAATAATAATTTGCTGCAAAGCAATTTGGGAAAGATATACTGACAGACTGAGTGCATACCTAGCCTGGGTGAGATTTTGTTCTATTTCTACTTTTCCAGTGAATTTTGCCTGGCTCAGAATTCTTAAAACATCTCCAAATGGATACTGCTTTAGTGGAAATTCAGTGTCTTCAGTGCCCACGCTGGACAACAGCAATAACAAAGAGATTAGGAAGAGTTTATCATGCTTTGAGGTGGTGGGATGGACCAGATGCTGTCTTGAAGGCCTTTCTCTGAAAAGCTTCCTTCCATATCCATGAGCAAGTTACAGTTCAGACATACTACTTGTAGACCACAACTTTAAATTTGGTATCACTCCTGCCACTTAAAGGCTCAAATAAGCCTTTACATTTTGAATACTGATTAGTTCAGCATCATTGCCTCTTTTTTTCTCCTGTTGAGGAAACTTGAGATCACAGGAATTACTCACACCTCAAGAGCAGGGGACAGAGTAAGATACTTACAATTAAAACTTTACGTCAGCGTGTCCAGTTTATGCAGGCACACAGAGAATAGTAATCTATACAACAGGCATGCAAGGCAAAGGAAGGTCTGTTGTAGGTAGATGTGTGACTGTAGCTTTCTCCTACTATACGTTTTACTCATGATCCAGCTCTGTATCCAAGAACAGGCAGAAGAGCCACACAGTAAATCACAGGAATGAATCACAGCAGAGTGCTAGGGATGTTCACATAAAGTAAAAAGACAAATCTGGAGACCAGTTGCACAGCAGACAAAAAAGTAAAGAAAAGCAGGACCTATAGGAGGACCACATCAGAGCTTTGTCAGTGCGTGCTTAGTTTCGAACTTCAAAACAGGCAGACACTTGCCCACAACAGTAAATATTCTATGAGAGAGAGGAAATGAAGCAGGAACCAATTCAATTAATAAAGCTCAAAACTCAACACCTTAACAAGAACTGATTATTAAAGTTTTGTTTTCTATAATAACAAATAAGGCTCACTAAGTTGGAATTCAGGCTACTGGATGACAAGCTGTAATAATGTGCTTCCTTTCTAACAGACTGGTCAAAGAGGTCAATGAAGTAGGGGACTAATCTTGTATGGAATACAGTAACAGTCAGAAGGGATTAGCAACTCCATCAGCAGGAGGTACCATACAGCACTTGAGCTTCATGCCAAGGTAAAATCACAACAGCTCACGATGGCAAAATGGCATTAAAATACGATGTTGTTGTTTCTAAGGAACGTAGATTGAAAGAAAGGTGTTGTCTATGTGCTAGAACTGTCATGTGCAATGACAATGTCAGTAACCCATTTAATTATGAGAAGCTTATGCTATACTGGCATCACTCACAGAACCATTACCTTCTCAAAGAAATCATGGTGCTGTAAGTGTCAGTCTCAGAGGCAAAGACATTGGCAGAATCAATTGCTCTCTTACTGGCAGAGCTGATCTTTTTGGTCCAGTGCTTGGGATTTTAACAACACTTGACATGTCATTCACCACAATTAACTGCACAAACCTTCATATGTCTCCTCTACAGGGATAAAACAGATAGGAATGGATGGTGTGATTGCAGAGGCTAGTAATTTCTTATTTCCTACTGTAGAGCAATGTGACCTCTCTCACAGCACGCAATAGACTCGGAGAAACCAGCAATAGCCAAACCAAATGAAAGAGTCAATGCTGCACTGCCAGCCAAAGACTTTGGAATGCAGACAGACTATGAGACTATTTTTTATAAGTAAAGCTTGCTTTGAAAAAGTCTCTTTCAACAAGCAGTTCCTTGCAACGAGGTCAGGTACAGCAAATGCAGCTGAGCTGTACCCAGTTTGTCTCTGTGCATGTTCCATGTGCTTCTTGTTCCATTTACCTTTGCATATCACTGTGTCAACCACTCAAGAAAGAACACAGGAAACTGATAGCAAGAAATTTGCTAAATAAAATCTTTACATTCTTAAATTTACATTCTCTTTGAATGTAATTTAAAGGTAAAATGAGAAGCCAACCAGCTTTCCCTGGACTGTTACCACATGGCTTGACTTCAGCGTTATTGAGGCAGGAAGACCTGTGAGTTGCCAGGTTTTGTCTGTTTTCTGGAGATTTTGTCTTTGTGAGTATATACATTCTCTCAATTGTTTCCTTCAAGGAAAGACGAACACTGCAAACAAACGCCTCCATGGCCAGGAAGCAGTAAGAGCTGTTGTCTGTCTCTCAGGTGATTAGATCCAGTTATACCAGGTTTTCACTTCCCAAGGTATCATCTTTCCGCAGTAATCATCATTTGGTTTTGGTTTTTTTAGTAGACCAATCTGTAAATAAATGCAACACGCAGTCCTCCTCTTGGGAAGGCTGTTTATTCTTTCTTGCAAGTGAGTCTGAAAGATCTTTCATTCAGTGTTACAAAGTACATGAGACCATTTCATTGAATGAAAAGAAGAGTTTGGACTCAATTTCACCACACAGCTGGGGAAGGCATGTTTTAGGCATTTTCAATGTTAAACACTGCCTCTTTATTTAATATTGCAGGTCTAAAACTCATAATAGAACATCAGGCAAAATAAACTAACGCCTAGTGATACATGTACGTGTGGTTATCTCATCCCTGAGTGAACGTAGCCTATTCTTTGTCGTTCTCATCTACAACCATCCTCCGTTGCGCTGAAGAAGCCTTGCAGCTCTTCTCTCTGCTGACTTTTTTGCCATTCAGCAGTCTTTTGAACAACCCTCAGGAGAGCTTTGCAGCTTAATGAACTATCTCAGGTTTGCAGAAATCCAATCAAATTGATGTTGGAACTTGGTGTGAAGAATAGGACTGGGAGTGAGGAAATCAGAGGTTTTCCCCTTTTTGATCACAGGCAACCCATTTCATGATAGAACGTGCCTCGTGACAGAAACTACAATACACAAAGCTACCTGCACGCCTGAGTAGTCTGGGTACCCACGCTAGTTTGGAGTGTCTCAGAACTTCTTAGGAGTATAGTAGAACTTGTTTTCAGCCATTTTCTTCCCAAAGCTCTCTAGTCCAACATTATTCCTTGAGTATATGTCAATAAATCTATCAACTCTCGATTGACAGTAACGCTTTTAGGCATAGAGCAGTCATTATATTTAGTATGAGCCTAGATGAAGGATGAGAGGAATTTATACAAACTACCCACATTCCCTCTTTGTCTCCCAGGGTAGTCCTTCATCTTTTTCTGTTTTTTTTTTCTGTGCTAAGTGGCTGGCACAGGCTCTCTCTGGCTCTCTTTATCTATTGAGAAATGTATTATAATTAGAGTTCTTTAAGATTTTTAGCATTTCTAGAGGGAATTAGTTCTTTACAGAAGAAGCGTTTTCTCCATTGTGGGATTCTTACCATAATTAGACAAAATGATGGGCTAAGTCCCAGTGGAAAAAATGCACTGTAATTGGTGTTCATTTTTGTTACATAAACCCATGGAGATCATGCTGATTCCTCCTATTGCAGCCACTTCTGAAGCACAGTGTTCAATTTAAAACTGATGTATCATTACTATTTAGTACCCACAAGTATCCTCAAGACTTTATCCATCTAAGGAGTCTGACGTGAACCTTCTTCCTCTGAGAAAAATAGAATGCCCCAAAGAAAATTTAAGATCAGTGGCATTTGCATTGCCTAGTCTCAGAAGCAACAGATTACAGCAGCCACGCTTTGACTCACGTTCCTTGTTCAGGTATCCTTGAACTCAAGTCAGAAAAGAAACACTGGCATGGCACAAATCATATCTGTATGTCAAAGACGCACAAAAGAATTTCTTCCAGCCTACACAGTACATAGGCCAAGAAAATAGCTGGTTACAATCATAGAACAGAGGTACCAACCGCCAAAGACAGATCTTATTGAGTACAAGCAATATGTGGCCAGACTTTGTGGAAAACAAAAATCTTTAAATGGATTTATTACATCTAGGAAATCATTAATGAAGATGGGTGTTATTAAGAATTAACCAAATATTTGTAATTAGGTTTTAGACGAAAAATACCAGTCTCACAAATTTTTGCTATTACCTTGCTGATTTCAGAAATACAGGATGCTCACAATTAAGCCAAGCAGTTAAATTCACCTCAACCACAAACGTATTTTTATGGAGGAACAAAACAGTACTCTGTGTATATGCAATTCTTCTAGCTAATTAGCACCTTGGGGTAGGTTGTTCATAAACAGAAAACAGTAAGGGACCTGCAATATATCCCAGCAGTACCTTGTGTAATACCAGTCTCAGAATCAACGAAGATTTCACTTGAATCCTCACCAAGTCACTGCCTCCCAAAATAAAAAATAAAATTCCAGGTTCAGAGAAACCAAAGGGAATGATTTTGCCTATCATGACAGAAATCGAAGGCCCTGGAGGGAAACGGGACACTGTCTGCTTCAGAAGACATTTCCTTTTGATCTTAGACATGAATCATTTTTTCAATATCAAAGCTCATTACATTCAGAAAAATTAACTTATTTTACTAGTTATGCCAGAAGTGTCATCATAGCAACTGTGGGTGCTGCCAGGCAATTATATCCCTTTGATAAGAGACAGAAAAGGAACATTATTTGCTTCATGGCAAAGGCATTGGGTCAAGTTCAACACCGTCTGATAGCAACCTGATGCTGTTCTATACAACGGTTGCCCAGCAGCCTGCAAGGGTCCTCAGTCCAATTTCTGATGGCCAACTGCCCATATCTCCACTGAAAGCTCAGAGCAATTACCAAACGGATTAGAAATGGACCATGCTGTGAAGCATGAAGAATGTTCTCAGCCTTCTAGTTCCACCTCCCAAGCAAGGCAAAGGAAAGCTGACCTGTCTGTACGTCTGCCAAGGATGTTTCACCTCACTTTTGGATCGATTAAAGACCTCAGTCTACCCTCAGCCCAATCTGTGATATACTTAAAAATCAGACAAACCAAAACCAAGGCCCTTCATTTGGACTGATTTAACTATGAATCACCATTTTAATATGGCACAGTGACAAGAACAGTGCTTTGTAGTGTGCCGCTAACAGAAAACATTGGTAGACAAAGCTTTATGTAAATGAACAGTCACATTTAGTATCTGAACGTCTCTTAGTTTCATCAAGGAAAGGGAAAGGCAGTGTCACTGTAGATGGAAGTACAGGTGCCCATGCATAAGTATGCTACAGGGTGAGGCAAACAGGACTATGGCGAGTTCAGCAAAGTTTTCTCTAGGGACAAGATAATGTAAAACAGTCTTGTTTTGACATTAGTGCATGCAGCAGTAATGACTCTCCCAAATGTAACACTGAGCTCTGTTTTAGATCTAAGTCAGTTAAATTACACCTGGGATGAATCTGGTCCAATATTTCTGAGCGAGTTCTAGCAATATTATTTATTTTAAACAGCTGAATGTTATCCTGGAATTATGATGCAAGAAATCCTGAGAGAAGATCCACCATTATATGTTGATACCTAAATAAGAGTATATATTTGTAAAGTGCACAGGCACACACACTCAGAACAGTTTTCCAGTTGTAAACATGACTATATATCTCTCTTATGTGTCTCTCTGCATACATCCTTAGGACGTTAAAAAACAAAAGCCACATTTTTTTACCTTTACATCTTTGTGAAATTCACTGCATAATATTAACCTTCTGGTTTGCCTCTGCATAAAATATTTCTAGCATTTCTGGTGGGAAAAAGGCCATAAACAGGAAATGCATGCAAACAAAGATGTTTTGGTATTGATTCTTCTCAGTATGATTCACTGCTATATAAACATGCAAACAAAAAAAATGGTGGCCCAGGCAGAGCTGTTAAAGAATCTCCAAGTCGAGGTCAGTGGTTTTGGCAAGTATCTAGCGGCTACTTTGATCCCTAACATCTAATGGAAACTAGACTGCCCATAAATAATAAGCTATCATCTTATTAGTACAAACAAAAAGGAGAGATAAATGAATCACGACTCTGTCACTGCTATTAGCACCCCCACAGCTGTTGCAAAGGCTTGGGAATGATCCAGAGGGTACAGTTCCTCTGAACAAGACTTGCTGGAAACAGGCAGACTTGGTGCATGAAAAATGATTCGATCTTTCAGGCCTTGTGCAGATCTGCGTTGGCTATCTCTGTTGATCGGCTGGGAAGTGAATCTCATATGCTTTCACCATTTCACTTTGGTTTTGAGAGCCAGCTTGAGGAGAAAAAATAGGCGTTGCAAATGTAAAGATGTTAATAGCACGCTGAAAAGACCGAGCAAAAAGGAGCCTGCATGCTTGATGCCTTTTGATCCCCTCGATGCAGTGGATGCGGGCAGCCCTCTACTGGTATGAACACCAGGGATCGTGTTTGCCAACATCCGTGCTCTTCTGTTTTCTCTTCAGGCAGAATTACAGTAGCTTTTCATTAATCGTAGGGTATATTCAACTAGCCTACATACTGCCAAAATCCATTTACTTAATCAGTGGACTGACTTAGGTGTCCCTGAAGACTTCCGAAGAGCAGTTCAAAATGCCTACATAAACTACTGCTGCTGAGAGCCAGCTATTGGGAAACAACAGGCAAATGGACAGAGCTGAAATTTAGACTGGGTTCATAGGTCACCTCCTTA
The DNA here is from genome assembly GCF_018139145.2 of Gymnogyps californianus. NCBI lineage: Eukaryota > Metazoa > Chordata > Aves > Accipitriformes > Cathartidae > Gymnogyps > Gymnogyps californianus. The sequence continues at coordinate 21,339,296 of NC_059479.1, forward strand.
CCTATTTTTATGCTGCATGGCAAAGAGAGATATTTGTATATACTTATATAGTTGGGACTGGCTGGGAAAAGGGAGGAACTCTCCTCACTTGGAGCGCCTTCCAAAAGATCTAAAACTGTTGGTTTACTTGAGCATAATATTCTAATTTCCTTCAAAAATGCACATCAAAAAGAATAATCAAAACATGAAGTCTATCTCAGTGCTTGTAAAGATGCATGCAAGGCACCTCAGGATTTGATTACATGTGCACCAGCACAAGCTGCCTTCAGAGAACAAAGCTCAATTGATTTCAGGGAGTCTGATTTGCCTGGATGAAAATGAATTTTTAATAGATTTGGTTGTCAGAGGGATTATGCAGGAATATGAAATGGCAGGGCATTCATACAGTGGATTGCTGTGGAGGTGTTTGCTGGTGGCTAGTAGGCAGGAATAGTGGCATGTGTTTTCCACACACAGCAAGGAGTAGTGCCAGGCTGTCACAGGCGGAGGCTCCCTGGGGAGCTGAAGGGACCAGTTGCCAGGAGACATCACCATATTGAGCCTTTGCAGCCCGGATAACGTTCCTTGCGACAGACCTCAGACTCCCTCCTACGTCTGCATACCGGCCTGTTTTGCAATCATTCTTCAAATTATTTCCTTTACAATCTCACAAATATCCCCAACACTTACTGGAAATTACCAGCTTTGAGAAATTTTATTTGGTACGAAGCCCATTTTCTGGTTCTTTAACGCAAGCATTTTACTCTTGACAGAAACTTAGCAGAGGCATCAAGCATCAGCAAAGATCCAGTTCAACAGCTGGTACAAACCAGTTGAGCCACACTCCTTGTAACACAGCATGTGCTGTATCCCAGTGTAGAGGTGACCTCCTGCTTTGTGGGCAGGGCAAAGACCAGCAGCACTTTACTTTCATCAATTAGTAAGCTCTGAGCTTCCGGAATTCAGGTCTCAAAGAATCATGACATTGTTTAAATACAAAGCAAAACAGGAGTAATAAAAAGATACATAGTTATAGATATATAATAGATGTTATTTATGTGTTAGTCTTCAGGGCCTTAAGATTCAGTGAGTCGTTTTCTCAGTCTCCTCTTCGGAAGCATAAGGCCTTAAAAATCACTATTACGTAATTCCAGAACCTGGGGCTTCAAGGCATGCCATCAAATATTGCAAAATTCAGAAAAATCCATGAGAGCTGTCAGATCATGGTCACTCATTCTAGCTAAGTCACAGTCTCCCCTTCCACTTCAAACGTGAAACATTTAGTCAGCGGACACAGTTCCTCCGTGCTGCTTCAGCTCCTGTCTTCTGCTAGTCAGCCAGGAGGAAGAGGTGATCTAACATCCCCTTCGCTGTCTCCAGTCAGTCTGAGCCTTTGTGTATCTGTAGGCTCTCTGACAATCCCCACCGCCAAGTAACAAGCCCACAAAGAGACAATTCAAAGGATGTAGAAATGTTGTGATGAAATATTTCAAAGTATACTATTTAAACTTGCCTGACAAATGTTCCTCTTATTTTCCGAGACCAAGCATCTCTGAATCACGGTACTATGAAGGAATCATTCCCCAAAATATTCTCCATCTAATTTTCACAGTTCCCCACAGTAACAGAAATATTTCCCTCATAGGTACAGCACTACATCTAAATGAGAGAGGAAAAGGAAGTGAACATTTTTTCAGTTCAAATTTATATAAAGCCAACTAGAAATAGAAGTAAGACTATCTTTACTCATTTTGCACATTCATAAACATATAAAAAGTATGGAAACATAATGTAAATTTTGTGTGGAGAAGTCTAATTGCTCTCTTGTGCCTTGTGTCATCCATTGCACCATTATATCACAAGCCAAATGGACACTCAATCTGTCCACAAAATGCAGGGTAAAGGAAAGACAGGGTTGCATTTTTAACTAGCTAGTCATTGGCTTTTTTTTTTCCCTTCAAAGAAAATCAGACTTTGTAGGCTTACAGGTTTACCTGCCTTTCTGTTGGTGTTTATTTTTAAATCATTCATTATGATTCATTATTTGATACATTGTTTGCAGCCCATGCATTTCAGGGGTCATCAGAGTTTCACTGCGACAGTTGTGAGTTACTCTTTAGACTTCAAGAGCAAACTGAGGGCAGTATGTGGCTTTCAGAAACCAAGATGTGAACCGACTAGTTTATTTTCATGCATTTTCTTACTCCTGAATAATATCGTTATGGAGCTTTCAGGGCAAACTGTGGCAAGCTGAGCTGAATACAAAGCGACAGTTCTCAAAACTGAGCCATCCAGAAACATTTCAAATAGAGGCTAAGGAGAAGGGAGGAGGCATACATCATTTCTCACTTAACAAAAATCAGCTTGCACTCATGCCATCTTCAGTTTCTTGCCCAGATGTTGTCACGGGAAGAAAATGTCAGAATACAAATTATGCCATATAAAGCACAGATGGGAGCAAGCTCTCACAAGAACGTATCTTCCATTTTAGCCCTTTTCTAGCCTCTCTTTGGGGTCTTGGACTACATTATGTCAGCTTGAGCCCACATTTCTTGAATGTCCCTGAAAATATCCCACACGCATACCTTGGAGAGAAACAATTGGCACTGCAAAGAGAGACTCTCCAGCCCAAGCAGGGACAGGTTCACACAAGGTTTGCCCCAAAGGCAATGGGCACTCAACCGCCTGAGCCACGTGGCTCAGAGAATGCGATCGCAGCTACTCATGGCAATGAAGGGGCAGACATAGGTGCAATTCCCCAGCGTTTAAGGCAATCTAAATCCAAGGTGCCACAATTCTGCCTCCTTCCTTGTGCTAGTAGTGGGGCTTGTGCAACTCAGGGAACTGATCTAACTGCAAGCAAATCACTTTCCTGTCAGATCAGTTCTCTGCATTGGATCACTATGTGGTTGTATGAGTATCTGTAGAAACGCAGAGCAGGGGTAGCAATGAATGGCCAGAAACAAGGCATAGCACCAAGTCTGGATTACATGATCTTTAACTGCCTTAAAACTGCAAGGGATCAGCTCCAAGTATCTCATTCTGCAAATGATCTGTAGTTCTCATGGACCAGAGCGTAAGCGCTCATGGACAAAATTCTACTTATGCCCTACACAACTTCTAATTAAAATAGCAGGTACAAATTAGCATGAGATTGAGTCCTGTAATAGATGGCTTTCCCTTTTCTCTTTAGTTTAAAATCACCCTAGCAAGCCTAATTCAATGTGCAAGTGGAATGTATCCTCCAGTGAAAACTCCAATGCAAATTTAAGTCACTGCAATGTTACTTGTGAATATTTTTTTCTTCTAGTGCCTATACAGCATGATGCTGGGAGTATAAGCTGCAGAGGACACTGACTTTCAGTGACACATGGAAAATACCAAGCTGGAATCACACAGACCTGCTCCATACCACAGAAATCATCCCAGTGATTTCTGAATTCTCTTCATTCTAGAAAGCAAGTGAGCAGAACAGGTTCCTGTAGAAGTGAAATTCAGCACTCATACAATAAAAAGCAAAAGAATCAAATGCAAAACCTGATGTGCCATGATCCTGAACATATTGTATTTTAAGAACAGCTGTTTTAACCCTTATTTCAAATAAAACTGTATATAACATCTTCCACAAGGAGTATTAGAAGAGATTCAGTGTAAGAAGGACTCCCTGTTGACAGGTGCTCACTCACTCCTGGACATTTTTGATTAAGAAAACTGAAAGATAGATTCCATTTGACACACTAGTAACATTAGGTCTGTTTTTGCAAACTGCTGAGTGTAGTCAGCTGTCCTTGAAACTTGAAGTACCATGCTCTTGTGCAATCAGGCCTTCTACACTTTGGAAGAAGAGCAGTATGCTTTCCTCCCATTGAGCAGTCCTTTGATCACACAGAAATTAGTCCAAACCTCTTCTTAAGAGTAAGAAGAGGGCAGTGAATCTGTTTTTTTTTCTTGAGCTGCATGGGTTTATTGTTACCTAGCATGTCATTCTCCTAAAATGCCCAACGTTTAATTTAACTTGTGAATACCCTAAAGCACAGACAAGAATAACTGAGCAGAGTTTAGAAAATACCACCAAATGGGCACCCATTGACTGGAAAAATAAGAAGTTTTTCTGTATGCAAACATTAATAGTCAGAGAAAACCTAGATACAGGAATTTAACTCACAGTACTATGCAGACTGTACTCCAGTTTCTCTCTCACTTGAGGTTTAGGAAGACTAGTATTATTCAAAGTGCCTTCATTTTTCTAAATACACATTTTACTCTGCTGAAATTTGAGGGAAGCAAACAGTGAGAGTGTGAACAAGTTGCTGCTCACGCATGGAATATTTTCTTGAAAGTGCCTTACTTTATAGGAACTTTAAGTTATGACTGGATGGCTGAAAGCAAGGTCACAGCTGACGTACAATGGCAACCACTGTAAACCTGTTCTAACTGCAGAATGAATGTGTGGACTTATCATGATGGTGAGTTTATTTTTCAGTTTTGGCAGAGTAAGAGCATGCATGCGGTGAGTTATAGTGCTTTAGTTACAAATGAGCAGTAATTTTGTAAACTACTGTAATTAACCTAATATAAAATAATGATAATAAACAGAAAAACACTCCAATACATTTAAAATCTATCCTCCTCATTAAAAAAAAAAAAATCACAATCCTGTGTGATTATCCTGTCCTTACCTTTTCTCACAAAGATTTACACATGTGCTCACCCTCATCTCTGACACACCTGAAAAATTTAGCATCCTTCCTTTCATCCCAAAGTCTGACTTCCTATCCACCAGTTGTCAGGGTCTTGACTGCACTAATAGGTCTTAATCGCCCTGACCAGGCTCAGCCAGGGCTTCCACCCACACCCTCTGATGGGGACTTCATTTAAGCTCTGGCTTTAAGTAGAATCATAGAATGCTTTGGGTTGGAAGGAACCTTAAAGATCATCTGGTTCCAGCCCTGCACCACACCATGGGCAGGGACACCTTCCACTAGACCAGGTTGCTCAAAGCCCCATCCAGCCTGGCCTTGGACGCTTCCAGGGAGGGGGCATCCACAACTCCTCTGGGCAACCTGTTGCAGTGTCTCACCACCCTCACAGTAAAGATTTCTTCCTAATATCTAATCCAAATCTACCCTCTTTCAGTTTAAAACCATTACCCCTTGTCCTATCACTACACTCCCTGCTAAAGAGTTCCTCCTCATCTTTCCTGTAGGCCCCCTTTAAGTACTGGAAGGCTGCTATAAGGTCTCCCTGGAGCCTTCTCCAGGCTGAACAACCCCAACTCTCTCACCCTGTCCTCATAGGAGAGGTGCTCCAAACCCCTGATCGTTTTCACGGCCCTCCTCTGGACCCGCTCGAGTAAGTCCATGTCTTTCTTATGCTGGGATGACAGAGGTGAGTTGTAGGTGTCCTTGCTGCTAGCTCTGCTCCTGAATTGCTGTTTGGGTTTCCTGGATTGACCTTGGAAATGGCTTGTTACCTTGTCTTTGCCTGACGGTCGCTGGACCTGTCGCTGCCGCTGCTCTGCTTGCTCTTCTCCGGTGTGGTCACGCTGTGCCCTGTTGGTGAGGTCTTTGCCCGGCTTGCGTTGTGGTCACCCTCAGCTCCCGGCTTCCTCGCCCTGAGGGAGAGCAGTAAGAGCTGGGTGAGGCTGGTCAGGGCCGCTAAGGCCCTGTGCACTCAAGACTCTGATACCATTTTGCTCTACAGCATGCTTCCCAAGATAAAGTGCTACTCTCCCCCTAGCCATGTCTGCTGTCAGCACTGTTTGCTTTAATCAAAAAATAAATACATTTCAGTGTGGCTCATTATGCTAAATGAAAGCAACAGGGGGCTAATGAGCATTGTGAATGAGCCATTAACATGGCAATCAGAGGTATCCTCAAGATAGCTACATCTTTTCTGCATCTTTCTTGGAACACTCCGTAGTGTATACAGATGTGACCTCATCTATTAAATTTAATTCAGTGAATAAATAGATTTAGATGTCTAACTTGAGTAGTTTCTTTTTGTAGAATTGTACATTGTGTTACACTTGCAATTAAGAAAGAAAACTGCTAGTTCGGTTTGTGCAACTGCTAAGCGGTTAGTCTTAGCCTTCAATGGACAAGACTGTGTTAACAGATTTAATGTTTGGATTTTTTTGGAAACTGTTATCCCCATCCCCCCAGCCCCACCGGGGTTTTCATCACAAAGGGGAAATGTACCTGAAATAATAAATTTACTGGTGACTTCATCTTCGCAATTGATTTAGTGTGGTTTAGCACTGAACAGTGTTTTTATTTTTCAGGAAGGGCCTTCACCTCCAGCCTCAGCTCCTGCCTGATTTCCTGTCCCTTGGCTCTTCAGATCACATTCCACAGGGAGCTGACATGCCTTTGCTCAAGGGAGTACTTTTCCTCAGTCCTCATAAGAAGGTAGTAAGACCAGCCTGAAACAGCATCAGAAAGATGTGTGCTTAGAGAAGGGGCAATAGGGAGGAGGGAAAACGTACCTGCATTCAATGATACTGAGAACGTATCTTTCAAAAGGCCACGGGAAGGAGGGTAGGCAAAAAAACTATTCAATGTCTGTAAAAATTTGCTGGAGTGAAGATTTTTAAAAGACTCAATTCTCTGCACATTAATATAATCACCTCCACAGAAAGCTTTAGAGGTGATAAATTGCTAAACACTGCTGTGCAGGTGGAGAAACAGAAAAGATGAGCAACTCGCCAAGGTGCTAACACTGGTCAGTGGCAAGGTGAGGAAAAGAAACCAGGAGGATACAGCTCCTAGCTTTGATTTCAGTCTCACTTTCAGGGTTTTCCTTGAGTTGCAATCTCAGCTCCTGTAACAGGTTCATCTATTTAGGCCAAATAATTTTTATGTCTGACTTTCTGGAATCAACTAAGAGCCAGCAGACAGCAGTTTCTATTGGAGTTTGCAGCATTTCGGGGATTTTTTGGGGAGTGGACACAGTGCACATACATAGCCAGAATTATTAAAGTTCTCAAAACAAAACATAAAATGCAGAGTTCAAACTGTATTTGTCTCTTTTCTTTCTGTCTCCCATCTTCACCAGTCCTTGTGGTATCAGTGGAAGGATATCCACATGGCAAAACCACCCAAGCTCACTCTTGTGGTTTAACACCAGCCGGCAGCTAAGCACCACGCAGCCACTTGCTTGCTCCCCCCCCCCAGTGGGATGGGGAAGAGAATTGGGAAAAAAAAAACCCCAACCCAAACTCGTGGGTTGCAATAAAGACAGTTCAATAGGACAGAAAGGAAGAAAATAATAATAAAAATGACAATAATAATACTAAAAGAATTAGAATATACAAAACAAGGGATGGACAATGCAGTTGCTCACTACTCACTGACCGATGCCCAGTTAGTTCCCAAGCAGCAATCCACCCCTCCCAGCCAACTCCCCCCAGTTTATATACTGGACATGACGTCATATGGTATGGAATATCCCTTTGGGCAGTTTGGGTCACCTGTCCTGGCTGTGTTCCCTCCCAGCTTCTTGTGCTCCTCCAGCCTTCTTGCTGGCTAGGTATGGGAAGCTAAAAAATCCTTGACTTAGTATAAACACTACTTAGCAACAACTAAAAACATCAGTGTGTTATCAACGCTATTCTCATACTAAATCCAAACCAAAACACTATACCAGCTACTAGGAAGAAAATTGACTCTATCCCAGCCGAAACCAGGACACTGACCCACTGATAGGAATGTATGCAATCTTCTCCTGCCTTCAGTCATTTGAAGGTAGGCTTGTACCCCATGCATTTGCTCTGCAATGCTATGACATGTCCCCAGGTGATGCTCTGACCAGAAGCGAAGCGTGTCCCCCAGTGAAGCCCAGTGCTCAAGGGGATGTGTCGGCCCATCACTCTTGGGCTGCCATTACAGGACCCACTGCAGCACTGCTTCGGGCAACAGTTGTCTGAAACATCAATCCCTCCTCTGAAGCATGACCGACTGCTCATTCACTACTATCCTTTTGTGACGTTACTCCCACCGTAAATGCCATGGGAGGCTTGGGCCAGGCTGGGTAATCCCATGCCTAGCCCAGGTTAGTTAAGTCTACAAAGAAAGGTAGCTGTGGCCATGCTATGGGAATGGCAGGCTGTGAACGTACCCAGCAGCTGGCCCCAGTCAGGCTGCCGGTTACAGTGATCTGTGCCCCAAGTGCTGAAATAACATGTGGAGGGCAAAACGTTCTGAACCCCTTTTCCAAATTTGGGTTACTTCCCTCTCCTGCCTGAAAGTCTGAAAAACTGAGGCAGTCGTGGCTACCATGCTCAGGTCGCTGAACGCTGCCGGCGAGTGGCTCGTTAGAGTGGCCACCATCCTCATCGGCCCGCCACCGCGGAGGGGCCACCGCGGCGGGAACCGCCCCCTCCCGGCGCCGGGAACCGCCCCCCCCGGCGCCGGGAACCGCCCCCCCCGGCGCCGGGAACCGCCCCCCCCGGCGCCGGGAACCGCCCCCCCCGGCGCCGGGAACCGCCCCCCCCGGCGCCGGGAACCGCCCCCACCCCGCCCCCTCGCTCGCCTGGGCGGAGGCAGCGGGCCTAAACGAGCACGCGAGGGGACGTGCGGAGAAGGGGGCGTGTCCCTCCGGCCGCGCGCCAAACCACCCCCTCAGGCCGGCAGCCATGTTGCGGAGCGCTGCGGCGAAGGGGTGGCGCGCGGCGCCCTCTGGCGGCTGCCCGCCCGCAGGTCAGCGGTGAGCGGGCGGTCGCCGGTCATGAAGTCCGTTTTCGTCACCGTGGGCACCACCAGCTTCGACGACCTCATCGCCACCGTCTGCTCCCCGGCGGCCCTGCAGGTGAGGCGGCGGAGAGCCCGGCTCCGCGGGCAGCCGTCCCCGACCTCCCCTTCGCGGCCTGCCCGCAGCGCCTCAACCGGGCGCCTGCGCGCTGGGAGCCGTCCCGCCCTGCCTTTCCCCCCCGCCGGCCGCCAGTGACTGCCGGGGGTGTGTGAGGGGACGGGAGGCGGAGGGATACCGGGGGCGGTTGGGGGGGCGCGAGGCGAGTGGCGGCGGAGGAGGGGCGGTCTGTGGCGCGAAGCGGGGGGTGGCAGCGGCTCCCGGGCCGGGCCGGGGTAAAGGAGCAGGGCCAGGCGCTCCGGTGTCCGACTCGGGTACGCGCACACCCCACACCCTCCCCATCCCACCGTCCTTCCGCCGCAGGTGCTGCAGAGCCGCGGCTACCAGAAGCTGGTGCTGCAGGTCGGTCGGGGAGTGCTGAAGCCGGCGCTGCACAGCAGCCCGGCCATGGCGGTGGAAGCTTTCCGCTTCAAGGACTCGCTGGGAGAGGACCTGCGGAGGGCGGACCTGGTCATCAGCCACGCAGGTAGAGCCCCGTTTGTTTGTTCTCCTGGGGGCAGGAGTGGAAGTCGGTTGGATGCAGTCTGTTTCTCTATGGCTCGGGGGTGGGCTGGCAGTGAATGTTCAGGTCCACAGCTAGAGCTGAGTGGTTAAACGTTCACCTTCAGGAATCTCCCGTGTTACAAGAGCAAGTAGGATGGTGTGGTGGGGTGACCCAGGCTGGACGCCAAGTGCCCACCAAAGCCGCTCTATCACTCCCCTCCTCAGCTGGACAGGGGACAGAAAATACGACGACAGGCTCGTGGGTCGAGATAAGGACAGGGAGATCACTCAGCAATTACCGTCATGGGCAAAACAGACTCGACTTGGGGAAAAAATTAAATTAATTTATTACTAGTCAAATCAGAGTAGGATAATGAGAAATAAAACCAAGTCTTAAAACACCTTCCCCCCACCCCTCCTTTCTTCCCAGGCTTAACTTTACTCCCGAGTTCTCTACCTCCTCCCCCCAGCGGCACAGGGGGATGGGGGTTGCGGTCAGTTCATCACACATTTCTGCTGCTCCTTCCTCCTCAGGGGGAGGACTCCTCACACTCTTCCCCTGCTCCAGCGTGGGGTCCCTCCCACGGGAGACAGTCCTCCACGAACTTCTCCAATGTGAGTCCTTCCCATGGGCTGCAGTTCTTCACGAACTGCCCCAGCGTGGGTCCCTCCCATGGGGTGCAGTCCTTCAGGAACAGACTGCTCCAGCGTGGGTCCCCCGCGGGGTCACAAGCCCTGCCAGCAAACCTGCTCCAGCCTGGGCTCCTCTCTCCACGGGGTCACAGCTCCTGCCAGGAGCCTGCTCCAGCGCGGGCTTCCCACGGGGTCACAGCCTCCTTCGGGCATCCCCCTGCTCCGGCGTGGGGTCCTCCATGGGCTGCAGGTGGAGATCTGCTCCACTGTGGACCTCCATGGGCTGCCGGGGGACAGCCTGCCTCACCATGGTCTTCCCCACGGGCTGCAGGGGAATCTCTGCTCCGGCGCCTGGAGCACCTTGTTCCCCTCCTTCTTCCCTGACCTTGGTGTCTGCAGAGTTGTTCCTCTCACATATTCTCACTCCTCTCCCTCGGCTGCAATTGCTACTGTGCCATAACTTTTTTTTCCCCTTCTTAAATCTGTTATCCCAGAGGCGCTACCACCGTCACCGATGGGCTCGGCCTTGGCCAGCGGCGGGTCCGTCTTGGAGCCGGCTGGCATTGGCTCTGTCGGACATGGGGGAAGCTTCTGGCAGCTTCTCACAGAAGCCACCCGTGTAGCCCCCCCGCTACCAAAACCTTGCCACGCAAACTCAATACAGATGGTATCTCATCTGTCAGGGCAAAAACTCATCATGTTTTCTGTTTCTCCTGTAGGTGCAGGTAGCTGTCTGGAGGCTCTAGAAAAACAAAAACCACTAATAGTAGTAACAAATGAAAAGCTGATGAACAACCATCAGCTTGAACTGGCGAAACAGCTCCACAGAGATGGGCACGTCCTCTACTGTAATTGCAGGTATGGAGCTGCTGTGGCTGTCCTGACTGAACAAGCAGTGTTCAGCACCATCACTCTGCTGCTACAGTGTTGAGAATGTAACAAGGAAATTTACATCCTTCTCTGTAACAACCATTTGTTTGCAAGGTAGATTTTCCATAGTGGATAGATTAACATTAGGTGCTAATTTACCAAACTTACCAAGCCTTTTGACTGTGACTCCTTTTAATTTTTTTTTTTCTTTTTGAGGGCACATGTATTCAGATTGAAAGAAGAGCAATGTAAACCAAATAGAAGTGGTTGAATTTGGAACAGTCAGGTAGCATCCCAGAGGCACCTAACAGCTTCTTTCTTTCTCTGCTCTTTCTCACTAGTTGTTGGATTCTTTTTTGAAGTCTAGAAATAATAACGCAGACCATCAGTTTGTAACCATGAGCCATAAGGAATAAATTGCTCCCTGCAGACTTAGGACTCCATTTCATCATTTCGCTACGTGGATTTTCCTTGTAAAGGGCACTAAAGTTGACTGTATGGATGCACTGCCATAATAAAATTGAAAGGATCGGAAGTATTTAGAACAAAACATAACAACGGCCTTACTGATACAGATCAGAAGCCCACGTAGCTCAGTATCCTATTTGCAGTGGCCATATGCAGATGCCCAGCCGAAAGTAGAAGCAGGGCAAGAACATATGGTACTTCCTTGTATTACTTTCCCTCCAGTGCTCTTAAGTACTTTGATTCAGGGGGATTCCTAAATCAGGTGCTGTCTGGCTAGTAACTTTCAATACCTCTGTCTTCCACGTACTTATTCAGGCTGCCCTTTTAACCAAACTTCCTGAATCCACCACATCCTCTGACGAGTTTCACAGATCGACTGCCTCTCACTTCAGGAAAAAAAAAACCCCAGAACAAAACAAACCACCAAACAAACCGTCCTCCCCCCAAAACAACACCACCAACAAAAAAAACACCAACAAAAACCCCAGCTCCTTTTGTTTGTTTGTGTTTATCCTGGCTCCTGTTAGTTTCATTTGCTCTGTTGTTTTGACTGTATCCTCCTGTTTTCTCTATGATTATTTGTGATTGACTGCACTCTATAAATAACAGATGACCTCTAAATTGAAGGCAGAGGAAATGCAACTCCCATTATTTAGTCTGCATCTTGTTCCTTTGCCCTGCAAATAGGATTTTGTATGTTTCAGAAGAGCCTTCTGAAGAGACTAGGCCTGTCATTCATTTATATTGGGCAAGTTTCTTAAACTTACCTCAGTGTTTCTGACAGCTTCGGAGACAGGAAAGAATTTTTATTTTATTTTGTTGAACAGTGCCTAGCATTTGAGCCTTATTTGCAGTCTGATAATAGCAAGGTAACATTGATTTAGCTGTTCTTTCTGGCTATGTGTTAAGTGGAGAACTATGCCCTGTGTTCAAATAGGATGAATTTCCTGGTACGGTTTATGGTGAAGATCCTCAGATCTTGTTCAGTGCCCAACATTGCAACCACAGAAGATGAAAAAATTAAGAATAGGTATAGGTTGAAGTGTGTTCTCAGCAGTGCTGCCTATGGTTGGGGCCTGCTGGTTTGTGGCATCTCTTCTTCCTTTCAATACATGTCCTTATTTTTCTTTCTGTGCTAAAGGATTATGTATGTATGAATAGAAGGAAAATTGTGTGAAGAAAAAATTTCCCTTTGGGATGGATTTTTTTTTAATTTTTTGTTTTGGTCTGTTTTTACAGCACTCTTGTGGAGACACTGCAGTCGATGGACTTGTCAACTTTGAAACCTTATACTCCCGGACAGCCAGAAAAGTTTGCTTTGTTCTTGGATAAAGTTGTTGGGTTTCAATAAACAATACAGAGGAATAAAAATGTCGGAATAAAACCTTTCTCCTCTCCTAGTGAGGCCTTCCATACTTAAGAGTCCACCAACTGGGACAAACCCTCCAAGAAAATGTCTGTTAATATTAACTGACATTAAATGGTTTCCTATTTAGTGCCAGTTTAAAGTCATCTAGCTTTATCCTTAAAAGAGCACAGTGCCAACAAGGGGGGGACATGACTATGAACTGTCTAGTTTCTTGGACAGATGGATATTTACATCACAAAATCTGCACTGAGTTGGTAATTCCAGTGGGGAGGACAAGCTAAATTACTTCTTAACAGGCATGGCATATACATAGTGGTTTCTTGACCATATTTGCGTAGTACTGGTGGAAATAAGTTGTCCTTGTTGATGTTCCTGTGCTGTTCTGCAAATAAGCAGATGCCTTCGGCTCTCATTTTGTGTGTTTACAGAAGCACTGAAAAGAGAATTTTAAAAGTGAGAGATTTGAGCCTCTTTAAAGGGAAAGGGGCATGTGGTGAATCTGGGTGGGAAAATCAAGAGTTGCAAACCTGCTGCCAAACTGTCTACCAACTCACTTGCCTGGTTTTGGGTGATTTACTCCCAAAGTCAAACATGGCCTATAGGAGAGGAATGGGGTTGACAATACAGTCAATCCATTTACACGGTGTTAGCCCATCGTCACTTAGTTTGGACTTCGGTAAAGTGTGATGTTTCCTATTTGATGCTGATTGGAGCTCCCCATTTAAAGTATTGAAATTGTCAACTGCGTTGATGCTACCATCAATTTGTTTAAGTAAATATTTTGAAAAACGAAGGGGGTTTAAACTTTAAAACGTTCACGCAGGCTATTTGGTCTGTGATACTCTAGAATTGTCTAAGTGCATAGTTGGTGCTAATTGCCCTTCCTGCAAGTACATTATTTGTTTGGGGTATTTTTGTTGCTGTTGCTTAAAACAAGAAAAAGAAACTCCTGAATCGGTGCATCTGATGTCTGAGTGCAATTTTTACAAGCAAGTTAAACGTACATAGAGGCATTCTCCTAATCAAATCAAGCACAAGGGCTATACGTGGAATACATCGTGCCGCGCAGTTGTGCAAGAGTGATTTTTGCCGATCCCCAAAGTTTTCCCCAAATACTTTATTAGGAGCAACTAACGATTTTTGTAGAGCTGCTGTTACTTCAAGTTTACCGCTAGCAGCTCATCTCCAGTCGGAGAGCATGCAGGAATGTCACAGGAAATTCTGAATAACCGTTCGACTGATTTTTCCACTCGTTATTTGCAGTCACAGGCACATCGAGCAATGAAGTTGAGATAGCTTAGCAAGGACTCCCTTCTCTTCCCGAGGCAGGTCCGGGAGGAGACGACGTCTGCCGGGGCTTACCGCGGTTTGGCGTACGCACCGACGCCGAGAGCTAGCGGGGGCTGGAGGAAAACGACCCCGCCGCGCTCGGACAGCCCCTGCCGTCGTTAAGCGGGAGAGCGGGACAGGTACTTGGGGCTCTTCGCGGGCATCCTAAAATGGCTGCTGCAGGAGGCACCTCCCGCGGGCTCACCGGGAGGGCACCGCTCGCAGGCAAAGGGAACCGGGCCCAGCTGCGCCGGGACGGGGCCGAGCCGGGCTCGGGGCCGCGCTCCCTCAGCGGCAGCGCCCGCCGCCGGCGGGAAGGGGGATGCTGGGGGCCGGGCCGAGCCGCGCGCGGCGGCGCCCCCTCGGCGCAGGTGGGCGCGCTGGGCGCGGCCCCTCATTAGCAGCAGCCGCGCGCCCAGCCGCCACGCGCCGCGCAGCGCAGCGCTCCGCGCGGAGCCCCCGTTTCCCGCTTGCTGCTGTTGCTGCTTCAGCCGTTGCCGCCCGGGGAAGATGCAGAAGGGCTGGAAGAAGTACTTCGGGCAGAAGTCCTTCAGCGAGGTGGCCATGGACGAGTACCTGGGCAGCCTGGGGCTGTACCGCAAGATGACGGCCAAGGACGCCTCCTGCCTCTTCCGAGCCGTCTCGGAGCAGGTGGGCGGCGGGGCGGCACCGGTAACGGTCTCGGGGGGAGCCGGGGCGCCTCAGGCCCTCGGCGGGGCTGGCGCGGCGGGCCGTGTCCGCTCCAGGCCCGCGGCTGGGGGTGGGTAGGGGGTGCTCCTGGAGACCCCTCCTGGGTGCCCAAAGTGAGGTGTCGCGGGCGGGGGTGTGTGTGGGGATGGGTGCGATCGGCCCCCTGCCTGGGCTCTCCGGCGGACAGGCTCCTGGGTCTCTTGGGCTTTCCTCAGCTTCCTCCCCCAAGTGCCTGTGACCCTCTGCGGTGTCTCCTCTCCCTGTTTTGTGATGTTGTTAGTCTTTATAAACTATGAGTAAAATAAGCCTAATGTGAAGCATAAATTAAACTCTGCAATTTTCTCCTTCATTCTTTCATAACCTCTATTTTTTTCAGCTGTTTTCTTCTCAAATTCATCACATGGAAGTTAGGAAAGCTTGTGTCTTGTTCATGAGGCAACACCAGCATAAGTTTGAATCTGTAAGTAATGTGTGTGTTAGGCAGTTTTGCATGCATACTTAGGAAGTAACGTGGGAGGGGGTGAGTGGTTTAGCCATAAACATACCCACATAAACATATGCACTGAAAACATGTCATGCTTTGCCAGGCTCTATGCATGTAAGAGAAGAGAAATGGCAGGGTGGTTGCTTGCTTACCTTATTTGAGTTGCAATTGCACGAGTTTTATTTGGCTTTATCTTTCTGAAGTTCCTGAAATCAAGCAAGTTACTAATACCCAAGTAACCAGTAGGGTGACAGTTATTTGTGTAGTATATTCTCTGTGGAGCAACCATTGCAGAATTTAGTAGGTAGGAAATATGTAGGATTTTGGAGTAAGAGCATCAAAAGACGGTGGAAAACTCCAGAGTGTGTTTAATTGTTGCATAAAGTCATGGGGTTTGGGGTAGGGTTTTTTTTGTTTGTTTGATTGGTTTTGTGTGTGGTGGTTTGTATGGGTGCGTGCACAGCATGGTTTTATGTGGTGGTTTGTGTGGCGTTGGGGTGGTTTTGGGGGTTTTTCTGTTTGGTTTTTTTTTTTGGTGTGTGTTTTGGGTTTTTTTTCCCCCACTGTAATCACAGTTAAGTGCTTAATCTAATCTAGGAGGGAGATGAGTCACTGAGTATTACTCAGACTTATGCTCTTAATTTTTTTAGGATCTCTTGGTATTTCCACATTGGTACCCCCAATCATTCCTATGCTCTAAGGCAGGGAACAGCTGAAGTCATATCCCCAGTCACACCACAGCCCTTCAGAACCCAAAAATGATAGGAATTGGCAGACTCGTCCCAAATTTGATGTCTATGCCCCCTGCCCTGCCTCTTCCCGTTCAACAGCTAGTAACGTATGGTGTAGTGTTTAGGTTTAACTTTGCTTTCCAGCTGGCTACATTTTTACATTTGTTTTCTTCTTTGTTTTGTTGAAAGTATGTGGAAGGATCATTTGAGAAATACCTTGAACGACTAGGAGATCCAAAGGTAAGACTGATCTAATACTTGACAAGAGATTAAAATTTGTGGAGACTAGAACAGGAAAGTAATTAGGCAATGGTTTAAAATGTGGTGGTTTGGGGTTTTTTTTAGATAGACCCCAATCCTGGGGCCTCATTTGCGTAGGTAATACTGTGGGTTTGTACTGTATAGTCACATGTATAAACAATATCAGTTTTAGTGGGGAATTTGTGTTGGTGCAAAGGAGCAGACTGTATAGTAAAGCTGAGACTTCTCGTGGGCCTTATTCATAACTGCAATTCTTCTCTAAGAAGGAAAAAGCAAAATATGTGGAGTGTACCTCACATCAAATGTTTATCAGGCTTTGCAATCCTTTGCTTCGTCCTTTACCCCTAGAGTCGAATACTAGAGCTCAAACTTTCATTTCCTTAGACTTTAACCAATAAGTATTGGTGAATGCAGCAGTCTCTGAAACAAATGTAGTGTTTTAAATTAAAAACATGTATCTTGAGTGATGTGTTTAGGAGTTGCTGCCAGAACTCCAGAACTAGCTCCATCTTACTCAGCTTGGTAATTGTGGCCATCCCATGTTGCAGACCTATCCCCCTCCCCTCCCCGGAAATCCTAGTATCTCAACTCTCAATGCATTGATTGTTTGTTTTAACAAACTGATGAGTTTGGTTAGGTATTTTAATACTACAAAGAGCTAGAATAGAGTTCTCAGCGTTGAAGACGGCTCTGCTATCTCATGTAATCTCATAATCTTGCATAGGAAAGTGCTGGCCAGCTGGAAATGAGTGCTTTATCAGTGATGTACAAGTAAGCATCTCTTTCTTAAGTTTCACTTTGTTTTGGACTTGATAGTGTTTGGATTCTGGCCCCAGAACCTTTTATTTGTTTGTTGCTGAGATACTAATGTGTGAAACATGGTGAGAAATGCTACCCTAAGAAAGTTACTTCAGCTAACATGTAAATGGGTGCCATCACAGCCCCTGTTCTCATAGTGTGGATTAAGGGGAGGGTCGTTTTCCAGCTATGTTTATTTGTTATCTTTTAGCTTAATGTTAAACTCTGAAGTCAAGTGTTTCCTTCTGGTGGCTGAAGGATGGAAAATGGGGAAAAAACAAGGAGCTGTGTAGTGGAAACACTGTGTGGTAGTTATAAGCATGACTAAAACTCATGTAGGTGTTCTTGAAAGCTCCAGTAGTGAGGAGTACTTGCCTTACTTGGTGCGTAAACCCTGATATTTATTTCAAAGGTAACATAGGCCTGCACAGGTGCTGCTGTCTTGCTAAAAATGCTGCTATCCTGTAACAAGCAGTCTGGCTCTCCAGTGGTAGAAGGAAGAACCTTCCTTTTGCAGGCTTGTTCTGTTCCAGTACTAAAGGAACAAACTGAAGTTTTGCAAGAGTTACTAGTTCCCTGTACTGAGGCTCTAATCCTTTTGCAGGGTGACTAAATCACTTAGACTTAATTGTCTTGGTGTCTGAGTACTCTGCCGTAAGCATAAGTACTTGACCTAATCTGTGACTAAATATAATGGTCTTTCCTAGATAATTTTTTTTTTCCCTAAGATGGGTGGTTTTTGCTCATCTAGCTATTGCTGTACGGTAGCATTGATTTATCAGGAAAAGTATTCTACTTGATTTTTCTATAAACAAACAGCGGATTCTCTAAACAGCTCCCTGCAAACTTCTTCATAACGTGGTTCTACTAAAGTGTGCTCTTTCAAGTCTTGTTTTTCTTCTGCTTACTTAGGCAAGACTTTATTCTGTACCGGTACCCTGGAAAGCCACCCACTTATGCTACAGACAATGGCTTTGAAGACAAGGTGAGGAGAAGTGAGGCAATTTCCTACCTCTACCCCTGAATCCTAGTTACCTCCAGTCCTGCTTAGTTGTAAAAACTTGCCACTGGAATTGAGCTCTTGTAACTCCAGTGCTCTTGCATACCTGAGCAAAACCCCAAAGCTGACTTCAGCTCGTGGAAAAAGCACAGTGTTTGTGCAACAGTTAACTCAGTTATAGTAGCTTTGCTTCCCATCTGAGGGATGGATTGTGTGCTGTTCCCCTGCCAATCTTTTCTGCTACTCCAGCTCATCATTGGAAAGAAGTTTAGTTTTGGCAGGAAGAGGTAGCACCACAATTCCAGAATATTCTTTCATGTTTCTGAAATCTCTCTGGGTAAAAACACTTCCCAGTGGGAATTAGCCTGATCTGACAGGGCAGAATGAAGTATCTGGGTTGAGTTGAAGAGCAGACCAAGATATACTTACCATATTGGTGAAGAGAAGGTGTTCTCTCCCACCCCCCAATGCCTCTCTTCCTGAAGTCGGATGAGGTGTGCAGCTTTTCTTCCTGAAAAGGGGAAGTTAATGGGAATGGATTAATCTAACAAACTGATTCATTTCTGTGACATACAAATTGAGCCCAGTTAAGAGTGGGAGCTAATGGAACAGCTTAGCTACACAAGAATTACTGCTGGGGGCAAAAAGAAGGAACATAAAGGAGAAATACGCTGTATTAACCTCCCATCTGACCCCTCTTGTTTTTTCTGCAGTCATGTAGATGTGCCCACACAATTATGTGGCTAGCTCAGGCATGATGCCAGTGAAATTGCTGCGGTATGGATTTCAGTATGGGCTATTATATTTGCCAAAGTGGCTAGTCTGCTCTGAAATCTGTGCTGCTGCAGCTGTTCTTCTCTGTTGGTTAGTATTACTGTCTCTGTTGACATGCGCTTCTTTCTTTTTCTATGTAGTTTCCTGTGTAGCTTAATCTAATTCCAAAATAAACTAACTTTTAAAAATCAAGCAGTATGGTCTAAATGTGTGTTTGTCCTCGAAGGCTTTACCACCAGAGCTCTCATTAAGTGTTGGCAGCTGTCTGTCATTAGACTGCATGTACAGGCAGCAGCTCTTTCTGGTGTTGCTCATTCTCACCACGAGATGAGAGCTTGTGTTGGCAGAAGACATAGTACACACTGAATTAAGAGTCCTGGCATCCCAGCTCCTGCTGATTCACTGGGAAGCATCCTTGCTGGCAATGTGCTGACAGCTGCCTAAGGGCTTCTGCCAGTTGCAGTTGGCTGTGGTCCCATGCCAAGATGGGGTTTGATGGTATACATTTGCTTGGTGTATCAATGCATATGTTGCAGAAAGCATGCATCTTTTCAAAAGGCAGCATAATATTGCTTATTAAAAGCAAGGCTTTGTTGAGGTCTAGAAAAGTAGATGCTTTTCTAGTTCTAGATGCTCAGGTAGGGAAGGGTGAAATGTGCCTTTGATACTTGAACCGTGTATCTCGGGGGTACTGCATTTAATGGCTTGTATTTCTTTTACCTCTTGAGTGATTGGTGGTTTCGGAGGTAAGCTGGAAACAAACTCTTATTTCATGTTTAATACAGCATGATGTACAAATTGATAGTTTTTCTTTGTATAATAGACAAACTTATTTAGAGACTTTTACCTAGGATTCAGTTTTAAGCTGATTCTACAGCTTTTTCATATTTATATGGGGAATATTTATTGTTTTCTTGATGAGTTGATGTTGACTGTAGAATGAAAGAATAACGTAGTCTTGAGCTAGGATATCAAATAAAAGGAGTTAGATTTTACATCATCCCAGCCTTAAAGCCTTTTTTTTTTTTTTTAATTTTCCTAGATCTTACTGTGTTGTTCCGGCAACGGCCATTATGACTCTGTGTATACAAAACAATTCCAGGAAAATGCTGCTATTTGCCAGGGTAAACTTGAAATCATTTTTCTATGGAAGAGAATTAGGCGTTTTTATACGTTTATAGGCAGTGTTTGTTTTGGTTTTCAGGGGTGGGGGGGAGAGAGATGGAAGCTCACTTATTGTATATTAATATACACATACACTCATTATTCTATCTGTTAAGTGGGATATTGGACCAGATGACTTTCAGAGGTCCGTCCTTGCCACTTGAATTATTTTATGACCCTCTCCTTAATTTAATTTAACTAGTGCCTTGTAACAGTAGATAATATCTGAAGACATGCTTACCTTGCAAATTGCACCAGTTCTTATGGATCTGGTATTCTCTTAATTTGGTTTGAGCTTTGTGTTGATTTGTTCAGCTGTATTATATGAGATCCTGTACAAAGATGTGTTTGGCATGGATGAGGAAGAATTAAGGTCTGCAGTTGAGGTGTTTCGAAGTGGATCCAAGAAGAACAGAAACAGTGGCTCTGTAGGAAGTGAGGATGCAAACTTTGATTGTCTTCATGAAAAAGCATCCAGAAATCCATCAGAAAAGAGGTAGTATTTTGGGAAGGGGATGTGGTAAAAGGGAAGCAAAAAAAATTAAAAACCTTGCGAAGGGCAACTTTTCCAAGTTTCTTTGAATGTTCATGGGGTATTAACTCTTTTTCCTATCTCATGATGCAAACACAAAGCTGAAATATATTTCCTTGGAGCTGGGAAGTGTCACGTAATTGAACATCCTGTGCTGCTGGCTATGTTACAGTTGCATGTTACTCTCTAAAATGACAGCTTATTTGTAAATAAAATTGTTCCTTATGTCATCAGAATATTTTTTTTTTTGTGAGAAACTGTTACTACTCCTCTAAGCCTCTATAGCTCTGCAGAGGCAATAGTGTACTGAGAAAATGAGCTCTGCTTTATTTTCTTGTTTGGCCTTTTTTAATGGAATCGTACACCAAATAGACAATTAAATGGTGACATTATTCAAGTCTGTTGGATCACTGGGGATGAGGGGAACAGACAGAATGTACCTGTAGAAACTCTCATATCCCGTGTTGTTCAAGTCACTAGAAAGGCTTGAGGGATGCCTCTCACCGTTACTGAGTGCTTGCAGATGGCATTGGTTTCACAGGACTTAGAACAGGGTGTCGTCTTGTTTGACAGTGCAAGAATTTAATCAGTCAGTGTGATCATCTTCTTCATCCTTTCCTAATGCAAGCGGTAGCCCTTGTTAGGGGTGGGTGTTAGAACAAGTACAGGTCATGTTCTTGAAACTAGGAAAAGGGTTGTCCTGTACTGCATCGCAGCTATGGCTAGTGTTTAACGCAAAATCTACCGCTTGATGGCACCATGGTGCTTCTTCAGACTGTATGAACAGTTGGTTGATTTTAATCCTGGCTAGGAATTATGCATTGTATCTTTTGTAATCTTATTTTCAATTACTTAGAGTGGACGACTGGGAAGGCAATGATACTGGCAATCCACAGGAAGATAAGTTCAAAAAAGGCATTGAAGAAGAAAAGGTTTGTCGGTTAGGGAAGAATTCCTTGTGGTGGTGGTGGTTGTTATTTTATGATGTTACCCTTGTTAGGGCTAAACCCTCTTTTCCACTTTTGCAAGTGACTTTTTGGAAAGCGGGTGGCTTATTTCTTCCATCTGCTTGTCTTTTGGTTTTGCCCTTGAGTTTCTATTAAATTGGATAAGGCTTTTTCCTTTCTGAGATTCTCTTGTTCTTCTCTAGCTAATATTCTTTCCTCACCAAGATGGAGCTTAGCAGATGTTTCCTGGTCTGCTGTTTGTTCTTCCCAGAAATGGTTTAAATCAGTTCACTTTTGTTTTGAACACAGTATAAACCACTTAGGAACAGTTTTAGAAACTCTATAGAAACCTGTTTTCAGATATAATAGCTGAAATTCCCACCAACTTTTGAAGCCATGGCTTCATTGGTCTAGTTAGCTTCCTTTGATTCTTTTTGAGTAAAGAACACGCCAAATGTTACTCTTGAGCCTGTTTCTAACCTTTCCAAAGTCTGTTTGCTCACCTTCTGAATGCCTAAATGTGTTTTCATATTCTTGAGCTTTAGTTTTTAGTGGAAGTGAAAATTTTGAAAAATAGTGTGTGTACATCTTAAAATGGTCCACAGATGCTGGCAGGATAGAGACTTTGCTGAAGACATTAAGTGCACTTGTTAATGCTCCGTTTCAACTCTGTTTTCAGCCTCCAGAAAATCCATCAAAGATGCCTGTTCCTTATAAAGTGCTAAAGGCACTGGACCCTGAGATCTATCGAAATGTGGAGTTTGATGTTTGGCTGGACAGCAGAAAAGGTATCTTTAAAAAGGGAAAAACAACTCTTTCTGCACTAGGCTCAGTGTTGAATTTGTGAATCTGAGGCCTATGTCACCTGTTTCTTCACAGCTGAAATGTGAAGGATACTGGTTAACCCAGCAGATACTTGTAGGTAGTACATATTCTTGCTAGTAGCTGGTTTCTTGGCTTCTTTCAAAGTACAAAATACACGGCTTCTGACACTGTATAATGGTGATAAGGTTGCTAAAAATCTGACCTCTGCTACTTACTGACTATAGTATAGAAAATACGAGGACTCAAAGCAGAGTACAGAACTCTGTTACCATTCTGTTGTATTGGAAATCATTCAAATTTGAGAGTTTTTTGTTGCAGCGTGTGTGCAAGGACTTCTGCTTTTTAAAGTATGATTTTGACTTCAGAGTTGTATAGTAATGAAGATCTCAAATTTAGCATTGAGATCTGTCAAATGAGATGAGTTTTCTTTTACTTCCAGCTCTCCTGGGCTTGAACATTCTGGAGAGATTTCATGGTCTTCGTGGCTTGGGATAGGTTGCTGCTTTTTGGCATACACTATGGCTGATCTGTAAAGCAAGAAGTTACCAAGAAAGATAAGTTTTGAAGTGGTGTTTAATGTCTGACCCGAAGTGCTTTGCATGCTGAGGAACTCCAGCATTTTACAACTGCATAAGCAGTAATGAGGGTCATTAAAATTCTTGGAACAGAGTATAGTAACTAATTATCTATGTAGAGTACTGATGTGCAGAGAATCTAGGCGAGGAATGGAGAAAAACCTACTGAAATCTAGTAGTAAGGAGACTTTAGGCAATGTTAGTTTTTCCTGGATAACATCTCATTTTTGCCAAGTGCCACCAGTACTCTGCTAAGACAAGACACGTCCAACATTCTTAATACCAGGATTGGTATTAAATGGAGGATTAACTCGGTACCATCACAAAAGACATTGTAGTATTGAAGTAGTAGTGCTACTTACTGCATTATCTGGATGTTATTGATCTCCTGTGACTTAGCCTGGTTGTGATCTGTTACAAGAACATCTACAGTTACTTCATCGTTACTATGGGGAATGTTCAGATATGCATAGGAAATACTTAACTCAATTGGCCTGTAATTTGTAGTTGGATGCTGTCATGAAGTACTTGTAGGATACGTGAAGAAAGAAAAGTAGTTTAAAGGCTTTTTCCTTTTTATTTATTTATTCATTTATTTTTAGAGCTTCAAAAAACTGACTACATGGTGTTTGCTGGGAGACAGTACTATTTAGGAGACAAGTGTCAGGTTAGTACTCAAAGGAGACTCAGTTATGATAAACTATTAAAACTGCTTTAAATGGAGTATAGTAAGCTATAAAATCATTTAACTTCATAGAATTTCCCAAGGCTTTTCTCATTCTCTTCCTTGTAGCTATTAATCTGACTTTTTATTTCTTTCTAAAATCTACCTTTAAACACTGAGTAGTGTGAAGGAAAAGCTGCTTGGAAATTCATTGCAAACCAGTGATATACATTGTGTGAGTGTGGAAGTTCCAGACTGAGAGCTCGAAATACACAGGGTGTACATTTGAGGTAGTTGTCTATTAGATTTTCACTGGGGGTCAGCAACAAGTCTGGGCAGCCTTCTACTTCTCAACCGTAATGTAGCAAATATTTTTATAAAACAGAAAGGGAAGAGCTAAAAAGGGAGGTGTAGCAGGATCTGGCCAGGAGATGCTGAAAGGAAGGTCAGCTTTCTTTGTATTCCAATGTTGTATGTAGTGAGGGCTTATTTTTTATCACTGTTTGAGGTAGTGCTGATGATTCACTCAGTGACTTGTTTCTAGCTGAGCAGAGCTTTCCTTTCCAATTTCCTGTTTTATCTTCTCCTCAAGTTCTTAAATGGCGGTCTTCCTTGGTACTTATCTGCTTGGCACAGTGTATAAAAATAAGTTAAAAAGCAGGTATCTTCTTACTTCTCAGTCACTCACAAGACTGATTCCGCTCCCCCTCCCACCCCCCCCTTCCTCCCTGACATTAGTACAGTGCTCTTTATTTTGCCTGCTATTTTGAAGAAGTATTTGAGGCTCCTGGGCCAACTCAGTAATACAGGATCAGCTACGAGCAGCCTTTGCTAGTAGTGGTTTGTAGACAGTATTCTGAATCCCCTGATACAGTTTGGCTTTTTTAGAGCTTCCCTTCTTCTCTCTGCAGGTACGTCTGGAGCCTGGAGGTAAGTATTACAATGCTCATATCCAGGAAGTCGGACAGGATGGCAACACGTTGACTGTATTTGTTGAGGAGCTGGCAGAAAAGTAAGCAGTCTGGTGACAACTTCATGTTTGAAATCTTTCTGGTTGAGTTTGTGTATTCGCAGATGCTTAAAATAGGATTGTTAAGATACTTTCAGAAGAAAAGAGAACCTAGGCTTTTAAATATAAAAGTGAGGCTTTGCTTCCTTGTTGGCTATCACTCTTCAAATAGAATGTTGCAGGAAATTTTTTCTCTTGGATTTCTAATGACCAAAATCATTATTGTAATGCTTTCTCTGAAATCTTTCTGCTCTTTCTTCTCTGGAATGTGAAAGTGATCTTTGCGGTTTGGGCTTGATTCACGGATAGCAAATTACCCTCTGCTGTTGGTTTCTCTGGAGTTTTTATGTTGTACCCAAACAACTAAATAATTGGCACTTCTGGTGAGTCTAACCACTTTCTCCACCTTGCTGTTCAAAGCATTTACCCTTCTCCAAATCTAGAATTCAGCTTGATGACATATTGCAAAAATTCTGTGTTGTCAGATGCTTTCAGGTGTACCTCTGAAGGCATACAAATGCAGGGAAGAAAGACTTGACCCAGGAAGTCAATAGTGTTGAGACTAAATCCTAGCTTGCCTTTTTTAATAAACAAGTAACAGTAATGTGTGCTTGGTGTCAGAGAAACATTAATTTTTTTATTTCCACAAGCTCCCTACACTCTGAAGTTTGTGGGTTTTTCTATTTTCTTCTGTTAGTGTTGCTTCAGCTTATGTTGTGCAGCTATGCACAGTGTATCCTTGTGGCACTGCTAACATCAGCGTTCTTCGTGTAGGCATACAGTTCCTTTGGCAAACTTAAAACCAGTGACGCAAGTGGCGCCTGTCCTTGCTTGGAATATGGTTCCGAGCCGAAAAGGAGGAACCTATCAGAAAATAACAGGTGGATACTTCTCAGGAGTAGGTTTGTACAAGGTTTCCACAGGCGTTCCTTCCCTTGGGGCTGGGGGGGGCGGGGAGTTGGGGAGACACTCATGACAGTTTTAACAGTAGCAGCCTTTGGATATTGGAAGTGACTTAATTCAGCTTGTGATATAAAATTTGGTCACTGCAGGGGTTTGATGTAAAGTGATCCTTCAGACAGAGGGATGAATTTGCCTTTGCAAACGAGCAAATCCATTGAAAATACATAGCAAAGTTGGTAGTGCTCGAAATTACCAAGAAGAAATTTGGCACTTGAGAACGATGTATAAAGACTGGGTCTGTAAACCAAAAAACTTGTCTGATTTGGCCTTAGCAGAGATGCGTGGATGGACTAGGACTTCCCCAGCCAATTAAATATGGATTGTATTTGTTTAATTTGGAGAATTTTTTTTAATAAATAAATGCAGCCTTCATAAATAGATTTTAACACTGAGAGTACTGGTTTGATCAGTTGAAGTTGGGAAGGTATTCACATGTGAGATGCTTGTATTCTGCTCATAATTTAGAATGCCTGCTTGAGCCTTCAAAATAAAGGTATAAAGTTTGGATACTTAAAATACACATTTTCTGGGATAGGCCATTGGCTCGCTCTTTTCCGTGTGTCCAAATACTGACTCTTCTCAAAGGATAAAGAGAACATAGCTCTGGATCAGCTGTTTAAGGTGTAAATCTTATATTTTCTGTCCCCAACTGAAACTGCAGAAATGGATATGAAAACATGGAAGAGAATGCTTAAGAAAGTTCGTGGAAAGGAAGTCTTTATGACTGTGGCTTATAGCAGGGGTCAGCCAGTTCTTCCACCACGGCTACAGCACAGTGTTCCTTCAGGGCGCTCTCCTCCAGTTCACTGCTCGCAGGGTGGTGGAAACATGGCACCTTACGAACCCTATCATCCTCAGAATCCTCCCCAGAGACATAACCGTGGATTTGGGATGCCAAGGTACGAAGCCTTGCAAACCTGCCTGAGGTCACCACTCGTTTTCTGTTTGTTCTTGCTGCAGACTAGTGGGGAGAGAGTTTGTGCTGTTTAATAGGTAAAACTACAACTGCGTTCCATCTGAGAGGCACTTCCTGGTAATTGCACCTTTTACCCTTTAAACTTAGGGGATCTGCCCGATTTATAAACAGGCACAACATGGTTGGCCCTCAAATAGCATTCTACCCCAGTCCAGGAAAGAGATGCTATCAGAGCTATGACAATTTCTCCTGCAGGTCCTGGTAAGTGAATATAAACCTCTTTACAAACCATTGCTCTGAGAGAGCTGGGGAGGATGGTGGTATGTGGAGGGCTGAGTTGGCTGTTAATGGCACAAGATGGAAGAGTGGGTTTACTGTGCCTCTCCAAGACGACCAGGGTTAAAACTGAGCAACGAAACCAAGGTGAAACTCCAGGCAGCGGTGATTCTTAACCTCCTTTCTTGTTTTTGAAGCTCGTACAGCCGTAGCCGCCGTCAGATGCAGTGTGTGAACAAGGAATGTCAGTATGGGTTTGTACCAGGGAATGGAGAGGAGCCTCAAGGACCAGAAGAAACTATAACTTTCTATGAAATTGAAGGAGAGGATGACCCTGCTTTTCCTACTTTACCAGTAAGATATGAACAAGGGGTATGTTCATACCCCTCAAAGGGCGGGCGGTGGGGAGGAAGCTGTAGAAATGCGCAGCACTTCTTTACCTGAACGTACAGCACCTTCCCCGCCCCCCTCTTGGAATAAGCTTTAGCAGTGAATGTGTTTTTGAGGAGGGAAGGCTGAAGTGAGTCTAGGTCCTGTAAAACCTGCTTAAAACCTCCATCTTTCTGAATGTTCCCCTTCTTTCTCCCTCCCCTCGCTGGCAGTGCTTGTTTTCTCTTTAGTATACTCTCATAAAAGTAGGGTTGCGTTTCTCCTTTCTAGAGCAGTTTGAAAACAAAGCAAAACAAATCCCTTCCTACTGTGGCTGTCTGTCGAGCTCTATACGTTGTGGGAGAAAGCTTTTCACTTGTTTGCCACACTGTAATTTATCGTTTGTGTAACTAGCTTCAGAAAGTGTATGGTGATAGCCTGACTTGTTCCTATGAATTTATAGTTGTGATGTTTTGGTGTAGCATGTTGTTCCTGAGACAGTTTCTTCTGCTACAGAAACAGGAGAAAATTCCAAATCTGGACTTGTCTAAAACAGTCTTTCTGTCGGGTTGTGGATAAAGTGGCACAGTGTATTCTTAAACTTTAAGATACATCTTTTTCTTCTGTTTGTAGTCTAAGCCTAGCACAAACCTGGATATGCTACCAAAAAATCAATTGTTATTTAGGGATCAGAATAGGAAAGCAGAATTTAAAAAAAAAAACAACAAAAAACAAAAAAACCCAAAAAAACCAAAACCAAACAAAAACAAACCAACAACCCTGGTGAGTTTGAATTTTTTTACTGTGTTGAAGCAGTGAACTTAACAAATGTTAGGCTTGTATTTCAATGAGAGAGGGGGAATCTGCTCAGGGCTGTTCCAGCAGCAGCCATTGTTTAATTTGTCCTTGTGTGCTAGATCTGTAATCTTTGCTCTGATTTTCCTCCAAGAGTGTCCAGGAATAAGGACTGATTATCTTGCACTTTTTTTTTTCGACATGAAATCCATATAGCTTGCTAGCTTTTCCTCCCCATTGCTAGACTGTATACCTGCAGCTCCTAATGAGTAGTTTTTCATGTTCGTTCAGTGACTTTGTTCTTGTCAATGCCAAAGCCTTTTCTCTGTCTCTTCCTTGTCTTGTTTAGTAAAGGAATATAACATTTCCTGGGGAAAGATGCATCTCGCAGAAAACTCTGCCATCCTACTAGAGGCCTGGTGGGAGAATCTTCTGACTTAGCACCTCTGCTTCAGCCTTGGAAATCTTACAAGCCTCTCTGAGCACTCTATCGATCTCGTAGTCACCATGTCTTCTGAGGAGAATTTTGGGTGTCACCTTAGCCATCCCAAAAGAGTGAATCAACTTCTTTTACTCGAGCGTCTCAATCCTATATTCCTGCTTCAGAGAACTCTGTATTTTAAATTGTGGTGCGGCTAAGGAGTGACTTCAGTGCAAAGACAAAGGGCGTGTGAAGTGTTAAAGGAGTCCTGTGGGAAACCTGGATGGGTGCTGCTCTCTGAAAGAGTCAGGCTTGCATGTGTGGGTCAAGTTAGTGCAGACAGCGGTGTCTGTGCCGGCAGCCACCCACGGCTTTCGCTAATTGTGACTAAAGATAACCTTTTTCCATGATAACTAGAGTATTCGGATGAACTGATCTGCTGTTGGTGTGGTGGGAATGCGCCAGGATGAGGGCCGCAGGAGTATGTGTTGGGGGTGGCAGTCTTGGCTGTTGTCTGGGGTGTGCTCCCTCCTTGTCAGCTGTGTTTGAGCTGGCTGAGTTCTGGGAGGGAGCAGCTTGCCTGTATGGCACAGGACAGTGGTAGGTCTTCAACAGTCAATTGCCTTCGGTATGCTGGGCAGGACAAAAGGTAAAGGGAAGGAATGTGTCCGCAACTGTTTTGCTGCAGTCACGGTGCGTAGGAACGGACACGCAAATGGCAATTCCAGTAAGTTTTGGTTGCAGCAGGCTTGGTCCACCAGCCTGTTTCTACTGTGTGTGTGTGTGGTGCATGGAGAGGCTTTAAACTATTTCTAAATGCATGCTTCTGCCTTTGCTTTTTAGAGCCAGGGTAGCCCTGCTCCCATTGTCCACGGTCCAGCAGGATTTTGGGTAGCAAGGAGAGGCCCAAGCTCTGTTCCACCTAACAAGCAGACCCTGAATTCCTCAGAGGAGGAAGAAGAAACAAGTGAAAACGGTGAGTTCTTAAAGGATTAGTGGGCGAAGAGAAAATACAGGTTTAGAAGATCTTCAGTGTGCTTTTGATTCTCAAAGGAGATTCCTCACATCTCCTAAATACCTGTTTGTGAGCTTTGAACGTGTGTGTGAACGCGTTATTTTTCTTCATTGTCTGATAGAAATGTGTCGCTTCTGTTTAAGGTTGCTACGTCATCACCCTTGTGATTGCGTAGGTCTGTAGCAAGCCAAATTGCTGCTTAAAAATACATGGTGTAAATTTGGTAATGGCAACCTTGACACTTGGTGGAATAACCAAATGAGCATATCTTGAGTGTTTCTTTACCTCTTCTGCACAAAACAAGATGATACTGAAAGCAGCTCATTAATGGATGCACTGAAATATAATTGTGGTAACTTGCTTTAAGTTGTTGGGTTTTGTTTGGGTTTTTCTTCCCCTGAATCAAAGCTTCCTGTTCTCTCTCTTGTAGGGAAGTTTCGTGAAGAATATATCTATGCACCTCCAGGTAAGTAAAACTTAGTATTTACTGATAGAACACTTGGTGAACATAATGCATGCATTATGACCTTTTTATAAGTTTCTGAAGGAGTAGATTTAGTGCTACTTTTTTCAATTAATTTTGCCTATGCCCTCCCCTCCAGATGCTGACTGTGAAACTGCAACAGTCTTTAGTTCAGCAGAACCTACAGCAAACTTGGTAAGCTTTAGTCACTGTCTGTTCACATTAGGAATCCTTGAAGTGTGTGGCATTCTTCATAGAAACTGTCCTTGGATGCAGGCTTAACATAGTAGGTCAGAGACTTCATTTGGAAGAAAGGAATGATGGTTTCATTTTTATTTTCACCCTGCCTTTCCTCCCTAAATGGTGAGGTTTTTGTCTGACTCTGCAAGTAGAGTCTGAATTGTACTAGATAATGATTTTCCACCTTCCGCTCTGCAAAGAGAAAGCACGTATTTGAGTGCTGTTTAGGTTTCTTCTTTTTCTGCTCCAGACAGCACTTGCTTTTATCATGCTACCCTTCAAGTCTTGTTCCAGTTAGTCTTATTCCTCCACTGAGGGACTGGAGAGATCTCACCTGTGATAGAAGTGACTTTGGAGTATCTTATTTTTTTTAATCTGAAACTGAATCTTTAGTCACCTACTGGTCTACAGTGGGTGTGAAAGCCAGTCCTCTGCATGTCAGAATAAAACTGCTTTTACTTGAGTTAGAAAAGATCCTCTGTGTGTGTATAGTCCGTAAATAAATGAAAAAAATTTAGGGGTCTGGTGTGTGTGCCTTGTGACTTCTTTGCCTCTTAAATGGACCATGCTTTGCTTTGGAATCCCTTCAGGAAGAAGGGCCAGTCTCTGTGTCACCTCAAGACGGAGTGGCTTCCTACAGCTATCCCCAGAAGGTAGTATCTAGTACGTTATTGTGGTAGCCCTGCGGAGCGGTGACCACTCTGCTTGGTTGGTGTCAGTTTGTGGGGTCTCTCTACCTGCCCCTTACAGCATCTTGTAGCAAAGAATACAGTTGCCTATAAATATAAGCAAAACAGAAGGGTAAGTAGATGTCTTGCAGGTGTCTGCAACTCTAAACTGGTATTTTCAAGCCAATTTTTAGAGAACTGGGATAGTTAGCTGCCTTTTTCAGCTAGGATTTCCAAAATGCATTTATGTGAAGTGAGAATTTTTGAACTGTTGGATATTTCCATAGACTTTGTCGAAGCCAGTTGTAGATACAGTCTGCTGAATACTCTGACTCTTTTCCAGGTGTTGGTGAACTCTGCAGCAATCTCAACCTCAACAGGTGTTTATGCTGCTCCAGCTACAGGCTTCTCCTCAAATTCTGCTGCCTCCACTCCAGCCAGTGTCACAACAGCAGCTCCCCCACAAACAGCAGTTCAGCCAGTCGTAGTATCTCCCCTTTCTATAGGGAGGCCAGGTAGAGTGTACATACTATGGCTATGGACTTGGATGTCTAAGTTTTCGGTTACATCTTCCCCTCCCATTGTGGTTTTTTTTTTCCTACCTATCCAAGACAAATGTTAAAAGGCTTTAAAAACCAGAAAGTATCACTTGCTGTGGCTTAAAATGACTTAATAGTAGTTGTAACTTCCCTGCTGACTTCTTGCTTTCATGTTTTGAAGGGGACAGTTGCCCCTGAATTTTTTATGGGAATTGGAGGTGCCTGCTTTGGGTTCCCCCCTCGGCACCTTTAGCCATCAGTGCCAAGTGTTTTGGTAGAAAGTCCTTTTCAGAAGGCAGAAGCTCATGGCAGCTCCCTTCTCCCCCTGTTTCCTACTGTTAATTTTCCTCTTGAGTTGAGAGATTGGTCCTGAGGCTTTACTATCCCTTCCAAAAGAGTCACTGGCTGTGATGGTTCAGGATCCGCACAAATGTCCGATTCATTTTTGTGGCCCTTAGTTAGCTCCTGTGCTTAGTTATTTCTGTGCAAGGAGATCAAATTTGTGATTTGTCACGTGGTGCACTTACCACCTGAAATGCTGTTTCTACTTTGTTCTTGTGAAATGTCTGTTAAGAAAAAATGATTTTACCCTTCTTAGAGGACTTCTCATGTCTTCTGTAACTCTTCATGTAGCATCCAAAAAACCCTCCACCTTCAATTCTGCTCAATTCTGTCTCCCTCTTCTCCTTTTTTCTCCTTGGTTTGTTTTTTTCCACTCTGCATGAGAGTTTAGTCAGCACAGTTCTCTAAGCTGTCTACTTGCTGATGCCATTACAAATAACCTGCTGGTGTGTTAGAGGTGGGGGCCACCTAATGAATATTTAACAGTAGTCTGTCCAAAATGACAGACCTGGCATTTGGCCTGACATGTCTTGAACCTTCCCCTATTTTTGTGGGCTTATTGTCACACTTGTGATGACTTAAAATGATTAGTCTGTTCCCTGTTGTTCTCAGACAGAGTTATGTAAGGAAAGTCTGGCCTGCCTTCTAGTATGGAGAAATGGTTGAAAAAGACATTCATTCTTAACTGGAATATGAAGCTTGCAGATAGACGTACGGTTAAGGCTTGTGAGACTGGAATCTTCCCATCTGGTTTTAAATTGCTTCTGGATTCTTCTAAAGTGATGACTAAAGAGAACTGTGTTAAAGCTTGTATTTAGGGGCACTGAGATGACAAAGAAGTGCATGCTTAATTGTGTAACTTAGCATCTTGCTCATTTGATGTGCCATTGCAAATTTGAGTTGACTTTCGTTTCCTTCTCATTGTAGCAGTTTCTTCAGTGCCATTCCCAGTTTATTCAGCTCCTCTTCCTCCAGTCAGTGAGGTGGGAGAAGCTGGTGCCGTTCTTCCACCTTACTCTTGTGATCCCAGTGGCAGTGATCTGCCTCGAGGTAACAATGGTATTTTGTGCTTTTACTACTGCTGCTCTGCAGCACGCTTCTGACTTGTGTTCTCCATGGAAACTTAACAGAATACCTGTAGTGAGAAGAAATGGCTTTTTGCAGCTTGCAGGGAGTGAGAAATAATATTACGGATGCTTATGCTAAAAATGTTTTAATGCCCAGTTCTGAATAGCAGATTCATATCTGGCTCAAATATGTGATGACTGCAGCTTTAGACAGCATCCTAAAGAAATGAGGGTGCTTGGCCTGTATTACACTGGTTCTTGGTGGAGTAATCATTTTTCTGATAACTGATTAAAAAAAAAATCTGTGTATTTATAAAGTTGTGCTGTTGCACAGTTCAGTGGGATATTGTGTTGTTTTCCTGTAGGGCTTGAAGATGTCATTCTGTGGTATCATAAACCAGGAATAAAATGTCTTGTTCCTTGGGTGCCTAGCCTTTTCGTAAACTGTCATCAATTATGACAGTGTTTAAGGTACATTTCAGCTGTTAAGCAACAAGCGTGCAAAGACCAACGTAGTACCTACCAGCAGAGCAGCTCAGAAACAGCTTTCGGCTTTATCAGCTGAACGTGGACTTCATTTCGAAAGTGGTAATCTTTAGTCAACTTGCTCTTACAATTTAAGAATATCGGCATACCATGCAAGGTTGCATCAGACAGCCAAGCTTGGTAAGCAGTGCAACAGGCATATATGTATTTGATTTTCTTTGTTATTAATTTGTCCCCTCATTCTGTCGTGTTTATGGCTGACAAGGCATAAATAGAGCCTGTAATTCACAGAGCTTTGTTTAATAACCCAAAGATGAAGCTGTCTGCTGTCCTTATCGCAAGCTAAGTGCCTCTCGGCTACAGGAATAGCAGCACTGCTTGCTGTTACGCTATGTAACTTGTTTTTCTCTAGGTGGGGAATGCTGCGAGGCCCAAGCATGCCACCGTTGCATCACTGCACACATCTCAAGAGGCAGATAAAACTCTTCTGTGGTGCAGTGTCTTGTCTTAGCTGATAAGGATTGTTGTTTGTGTGTAGTTTTGGACAGCTGTAGAAAATGCTCTACCCTGTGCATGTCCCCTTGCGCAGCCTTTTGACAGTGCATTGGCTCAAGTTGCGCTAAGGGTTAGAAACTTAAAAGAGCTGTAAAAGAAAACTTGCTTGTCCTCTTGATAGCAAGATTCAGCTTGTCCTAATGTGTAGTGCTCAGACTGGGGCAGAAATGCTCTGGATATGAGTTGGAGTTCAGTTATGGTTACCTGTGGTGCCACTGCATCATGTACAAGAGCTTCAGCTATTTCTGCCTTCTCTGGCAGCGAGCATGGGGGGAAGCTATTTTTGGCAGTAGTGAGGCCGAGCTAGAGGTAAGCTGTAGCCTACTCTGGAGAGCAGCAGTGTGAAACTGGCTGGCTGTTTACTACGTTTTTGTTGTCCAAGTAGTGGGTATCTCTCTGCATGTTGCTTGAAGTACATAGGCTTTTTAAATATCCCCCCATACACTGGGTATGTTGAAAGTCTGTGCATCACAGCTGGCTTATTCTAATAGCCGTCTATAGTTACAGCAGATGACGTGATTTTATCAGACTGACTACCTTTAGTTCAAGTTCCTGAATCTCTCGTGTTCTCTGTTGGTATAGAGAGTAGCTTTTCATTCAGGGGTGAGTGAGGGAAAGAACTGGCTGCATATATGCAGGGTCTGTGAAATCCAGGTGTTCCTTTTTGCACTGTTTTGAAAAGTGTAATTTCACTGTAACTGTCTGACTTGATTTCCTCCCCACCTCCCCCTCAAAAAACCCTATCCTTGTAACTGACTGTATTTCAGGTATATGGCAGTTGTAGCTTTTATTGCATCAGAATGTAAAGCTCTTGGCTTTTGTTCCAAAATCTATTACTTGAAGATGGAGTATAAAATATTTTAGTAATGCAGATTTTTTCATGCTTGATTCAGCATATTGTTATCTAAAGTAGCTCTGTTGTCCCTGTTTGGGACTTTCCTCAATGTACTAATCCTAGAGGGCTAATTTCAGATAAGATGAAGAGCTACGCTTGATATCTACAGTGCAGGTAGCTACATCTGGTAGGTTGCAGAACAACTTTGGGCTGAAATGCTGTGGGGTCTTTCAGTTGCATTTACCATGTAACATGCTTGTCTCGTCAGAAGTTGATCTGGAGAAAAGCAGGTTCCAAAACGCTGTGGCACGGCTGCTCAAAGGCCTGCTGCTTTCACAGGTACTGCTAATGTGCTCTGCAGTAACTCTGCTCTCTTGCAGGTGCTCTCAATTCCTGGTTTTGTTAATCTTGAATATTCTGTTTTCCACTTCCCTGCTGCAGTAGTATCACTGTAGGTGATACTATGCACACATCGGAGTTAGTGGTTTTCAGCTTTAGTTGAATGCCCTTAACCAAGGCTTTCAGCACTTGGGAGAACTGGGTGTTAAGTGTACTGACAAGAATCTGGAGTGGATGTGGATTAATAACCTCTTCAGACCCTGCCTGTAGCTCTTCAGCTGAGTCACTCCACATAGTATTGGCCATGTTGTCCTTGGCATAGACTCTAGAAATTTTTTTAAGGATTTTAAGGTTGGTAGTTAATAAGGAATTGCATGTAGCATTTATGTTGTCACACTGCTGTAGTATAATCTCTATGGCGTTTAAGTTAAGAAATCCAGAAGCTGTGGAGTAGCGCAGGATAAAGTATGTGGGTGTACTTGACCTAGAGTTCTGTGCACTTTGCTAAAGATACTTGCAGGCCTGGTATTTGGATTGGGAGTGTGACTTGTCAACAGACTGAAGTCCTGGACTTGGGAGGAAAACCTCCTATGTACCTTCATATTACTTGGTACATCTGCATTTGTTCCAATCTTCAGAGTCTCTTGGATCTTTTTTTTAATGGAGCTTAGGGCTTGTGAAACATGTTTATTAACATGGTGACCTTAAGTGTCCTACCCTTGCCTGCTCCCTTGTATTTGAAGGAGCTGTTGATAAAAGATCACTTGATATTACTGTGTTCCAGAGACTGCAGTAGGGGTCAGGATTGACCAGAGCTTCCCATCAGCACAGTAAAAAATTTTGTCATGATTTTTGTCCTGATGCATTGCAAGATGAGATTTTTATCAGTAGTCAGCATGGTCTTTATATTTTCATGTCAGTGTGGTTAACTTTTTCTGGCTTAGCTATTGCTTCATAAGGTAGTCATGTTTTACTGAAGATTGACTTGATTTCTAGACATCTCAAAAGAGGAATATAAACAAAAACTGGTCTCCTACTGTACTGGCTTCTGTTCCAGCATTCCACAGACGTCAGTATTTCCAGTATCAGTTTGTCACTTCAGTCTCCCAGCTCTTCCTTTGTACTGTTATCGCTGCTATGAAGCAGCTGTTTCATTCAGCTCTTAGGCTTGTTTTGCATAGATTTGCATAAACAATTGAAGAACAAAATCAGATTTAAAAAAAAAAAACCAACTTGTTCCAAATGTAGATGCGGTTTCAGCTAGATACTAAAAAGTTGGCATTTATGTGAGCCTTTAGGTTATTTTTAATATTTTACTGACGGTGGTCAATGGCACAGCCAAATCACCAGCACTTTCAGGAGTAAGCTTACAGCTGCTAGATGTAAGGAAGGATCTGTGTGCACTTCCTAAAATAGCTGTGTGGATCGTTGCCCTGATTAAATATGCTGAACAGTAAAAGAGTTGAGAATTGGCAACAGCAACAGAGGAACAAATCCTCCTGCATTTCAAGACTGGGGTTTGCATTTCTGACGCTGTACCTGTCTGCAGCAAAATACGACACGCAGTACCATGGAAGAGCAGGGCTGGGAAAGTGTGCATGTGTGGTAGATGGGTGGACAGGGAAACAATGTGGAGCCGAGGCCCTGGTCTAGGGGGAAGTGGGGAGGTGGTAAGAAGATGGTATATGTGGTTACTCTGGAGGTGTTGCGAAGTTGAAGCCCTTAGTGGCTCGCTGCTTTTGAGTTGTCTCCCTGCTTTCCCTTTCAGCTCCCAGCAGTACGAAAGCAAAGTCTGCCTGTGTGCACACACGCAAACCTACTGCTGTGGAATAGGTGACTTGTTCTGCCTGAGCCTTCAAAACAAATCTGTATTTGAATCTGAGAAATCAACAATTTTTATCATGCACTGTTCCAGAACTGCATCATAGGATTAAAACATGCACTTTCTTTTTTTCCTTTCAATGGTCAACTTTAAAGGTTTAAAACTGCTTCACTGTTTTTGGACAGTTGGAAATCTGTTTCCAAGTTCAAAACCCTGTTGTTCTTGGAGAGTGGTTTCAAAGTTCCTCCACACATCTGGGATTGCTTCTCATCATATCGTGTATTTGCCTGGGGGCAAATTATTCAGTACGTGGAAGACAGAAGTAAAAGACTACTTGCAAGAAAGCAGGGAATGGAGTACCCTTGTGAGGAAGGGGAAGGAAGGAACATATTCCTTATACTCCCCCACCACCCCATTTTCTGTCTTGCTATAACAATTGGGGGGACCCTCAAAACTAGGTCAGAAGGTCTTAGGATTGCCGCGTATGTTGTCCCCATTGACATGTCTCTGTGGTCATTGCTCAACAAAGCTCTGAAGGTGGAGATAGTGGCAGAGCCAGACGTAAGACTGGGCAGAAGCAGTGTGAAGCTGGAGTCTCTATGGAATTGGCCCGTTGTCTCATATCCAGCCTGGTATGGGTATTTGCAATATGTATGCAGAGTGTGTATCTAATGTGTGTCTGTTGGGGGTGAATCGTCACTGGTGTGTGAGAAGGCTGCTCCTGCCTGTCTGCGTGCTTCCAAACCCTTTCTCATTTCTGTAGTGAGGTAAGGGAGGGGGTGCTTTTAGTGGTGAACTTAATTTAGGGGCTCATAATCAAATTCTTATTTGATAAAATACTTTTTCCTCTAAAACCCCAACCTTAATAGGAAGCCAGAATTGCTTAAGTCGTAGTTGCTTAGACAGTGGAGACTTGTAACAACCCTGACAATTCTCACTTGAGTAATCAAGATGAATAAACCAAAATTAAAGCTAATATAATCGTTGCAGTTCAATAAGAAGTTGGTCAGACAAATGCTCTACTATTGCACAAATATCTAACTGGATTAACTTATAAATAGTTGTTAAACTAGTTTATCTTTTTATTCAAGATATATTCTTTACCCTTGAAACTTCAAAGAAAAAGTAGGGCTAAAATACTCTCATTAAGTAAGAGTAACTTCAAATAAAATACTCCTAATGCGTGTAAATTTCTTTTGCTTCTCGGTTTATGCTCTTCTGCTCTTTAATGTTATATCCTTTTAATTTCAGATACAAAGGTCTTGCGGTATTATTTTAATCTGGGATTGCAAGTAAGTGCTTTTAAAATGAGTATAGTAAATTGCCTGTAAAAACTGCTGTTTTTCTTGACAAATGCCCTGATGTGTTTAAGACTTCCAAGTGTGCTAAATGTGCATCCTGTGCACTTGACTATTAATACGTATAGGCTTGCTTGGTGGGGATTAAAGTATAGCTCAGGAAGTGAAGTTCTAACTCAAAATGTGAAGCACACTAGTATGTATGTTTAGTTGTTTTACTTTGGGTTGTGGTGGTGGTTTGTTTTTGGGGAGGATGGTGGATAAATATTGTTCTTTCCGTGAAGATAAGGGGAGGAACCTGAGGCATTCTCAAGAAAATTTGTGTACTTGGACAAGACATCGAAGACCATTTAGAGATGTGTAGTTTGAGCCTTCTAGGACTTGTACAGCTGCGTTCAGACCAGTTCGCACTATTTCTCTGTGTTCTGGGAGCTGTTGCGCTGCTGAAGAGTTGTCTCTGCACCAGCAGTCATATGCAGTGCTCAGGGAAGTAAAAGAAGTTAAAGTCAGCTTCTTAACTGAAGAAATAGGAGAAATCTCTTTGAATATGATAAAGTCGATAGGTGGGAATCGTCTTTCTCTGTAAAGATTTCTGACACAAGAGCAATGTGGAACTGAGGTGGCTATTGCTGCAGGTATTGCAGTATCTTTTCTGGTAGGCTGTATTGATTTTTTTGGTGTGTGTAGTATCTTAAGGAGCTAGGAAGGAAGAAATGCATTTCTTCCTAACTTTAGATCTGAAACTAGTAGTGATTTGGAGGAAGGATGGAGAGTATGTGGTTGTATGCATGACCTTGTATTTTTTTCCTTTTCTCAAAGTATTATCATCAGAGCTATTGGCCTTCCATGGTGTATGTACAGCCAGTGCTGCCACCATCACCTGTGGAAGTTTATCCAGCATATGCTGAGCCAGCTCCTGTCCTAGATCAGTCAGTACCTCAGCTCTACACTGATGCTGGGCGAACTGAAGTCCACCAGGTTCCCCTGGAAGCACCTGCAAATGGTTAGTATTTGAGTGTAAGACCACATACACAACTAATGAGAAATAAGGGAATAGGTTTTCGGAGCATGACTGCTCCATAGGAGCTGATTGCCTGCAGCTTTGCTATCCTGTAGGAAGTGTGAGGTTGGGAGGACATAGAGTAAACCTTGTAAGGGGTTATCACAAGTTCCTCTGCCATCTGCGGTACTACTTAAAGGATGTCAGAGTCACTGGCGTAGCCACCAATGTGTCAAGGGCTTTCTAAAGCCACAAAAGGGAAGCAGTAAGCCTTTCTAGGCCTGTACTAGGTACGCTAACTTTAACTTGGGAGAACTTTTCCTAAAACTGTGAAGGAATCTCTTTGCTTACTGACAAGCAAATAGTCATGGTATCAAAACAGAATGCTTGTATCTGAAGTAAAGGAGGCAGCTGAGTTTTGACAAGCACTAAGCATCGGTGCTTCAACTCCACGGGAATTTTTAAAAGGCAGATGTTGCAAACCTTGGTTTTAGGCTCAGCATGCTGAGCTGTTATCTCTTGAGTAGCCCTTGTTGCTAGCTGTGTCTCTTACTGTGTGTAAAATTCACAGCAAAACTTAGTTTTACCTAGCAGCTTGGTAACAAGCTTGCAGATACACTTGGCAGTAAACAGGAGGATTGTATTAAATGAGGAGAAAGATGTCAAAAAGGTCAGATGCCTAGCTCATTAAAATCTATGGAACATGGCAAACGGTCCGTGTTGGAAAGGAGCGCATCCTAACAAAACTGTTGCTCAGAGGCATACAGGCTTATTGCTCTGCTAATGCCGAAGCCGGTTCAGCTAGGGTGGTTCTTGTGCATAGATTAGTGTCATATGGTCAGAGATCAAAAAGGGAAGAATATATTAGCTCTTTACCTGAGTCCCTCTTGAAAAAGCTGTCACTCCAAAACAGAATGCTGCTAAGCGATTCTTGAACAGGGTTTAGTGAGAAGATGAGCAAGTTGTCCACTCGTTTAACTTAGGACCCAAAATGATTTTGACCCCTCTTTTAGGAGGGACATACATGGGCATAAAATTGTCATCTAAATGGATTTTCCCTTTTGGCCACCAAAATAACGCTGTGTTCATGGTAATGAAAGTCTGCATAAAAAGGCCATAGATTTGATAAAATATGGTAAGTGTGTGTGTTTTTCTTCTGTTTTTTAAGGTAACTTTCAAAATGCAGAGCCTCCACCCCTGTCCTACGGGCCAGTATATTACCCAGTTGTGTCAGACCCCTTCAGCCAGCAATCTCTTCCTGGGTTTGATTCTTTAGTACCTGCCTATCGCTATATTAGTACCTGGCATCCAGTAAATCCACCCTATGGAAATTCTCCACAGATTGCTAATGCTGTAAGTTCTGGACCACTGCACCAAGTCAGCTATATTGCCTCACCTAACCCTGCACCTCATGACGTACCTCAAGGAATGTAAATCTGGGAGCTATAAGCTTGCTGCTTGCCCTTGGTTTCTCTTGTTTCTTGTTTGTCAACTATATGTTAATATTGTTTTGTAAATGTTACCCTGTCTTAGTGGGCTGGGTCAGTTGATTAAATGGCATTCAAATTTCATGTTTCTCTTTAGGTTTATGCTAGTGATAGATGACTTGACAAGATGATGTTTTAGTCAATTATGTAAGAAAGCATAGGAAAAGAGTACACAAACTATAGTGCAGGGAACACAAAGCTTGAATTTGAGTACATAAAGTATGTGTAAAAACATAGGCCATTGCTAAAGGAAGGTTGCATCATGTACCTCCGTGAGGGGTTGCACTGGAACACTTAGACACCTGGTTCTTGTTTAAGCACTGAAATAGGCTGCTATTGCAACTACAGGTAAAAATTGGGCACAGGGTCATTAGAGGACAAAAATGCTTGAAATAGGTTGGCTTTCTCAGATTTCGCAAAACAAAACTTCTTTGCCGCTAGCGGTCACATATTGGTAATAGCTGTATTTCTTCTGTTGAATTTCATTCTGCGTAAGTTTCATGACTCTTGAAAGTGTAAGAATACTGTTTTGATCTGTTGTATATTGCTGTATGTTTGTAAGATTTGTTTTGTGAAAGCTGTTGCACAAATGGTGGTAGTCTTGGTGTTTAATTTGCACTGATAGCACAAAATAAAAGCATTGAACACATGAAAATGAGTAGTCATTTATCACTGGCAGGTTATGTTACTGACAATTAGGTCATCCAACAGCCTGGACCAAACAAATGTGGTTGTCTTGTGTGGGATGAGTCTGCTCCAGCCTTCTATGAGAAAGTAGCAGAAGCTTTCAGCATGAGAATGAAGCGCAGTGGAAAGCTCTAGCTGTGTTTCTGTTGATAAGTTTAGGAAGAAAACATTGAATAGGCTGGGCATGTGAACTGCAATTCTTTCTAATGACTGTCTGCACAGGCTCTGTCCTTGATAGAAATTTGCACTGTACGTGCAAAATCAACAAGAAGTGGGTGCGAGTAGGGCCCTGCCCGCATCCCTGGGGGCATCATGGTGGCCTAGCCCTGTGCTGGGGTAACAAACAAGGGCACCAGTGCAGGCCCTGAAAAACCAACAAAAACACATGTTTAACAAATCGTTTACTACCTTGTAAAGGCAGTCTGCTGAATACTCTGACTCTTTTCCAGGTGTTGGTGAACTCTGCAGCAATCTCAACCTCAACAGGTGTTTATGCTGCTCCAGCTACAGGCTTCTCCTCAAATTCTGCTGCCTCCACTCCAGCCAGTGTCACAACAGCAGCTCCCCCACAAACAGCAGTTCAGCCAGTCGTAGTATCTCCCCTTTCTATAGGGAGGCCAGGTAGAGTGTACATACTATGGCTATGGACTTGGATGTCTAAGTTTTCGGTTACATCTTCCCCTCCCATTGTGGTTTTTTTTCCTACCTATCCAAGACAAATGTTAAAAGGTTTTAAAAACCAGAAAGTATCACTTGCTGTGGCTTAAAATGACTTAATAGTAGTTGTAACTTCCCTGCTGACTTCTTGCTTTCATGTTTTGAAGGGGACAGTTGCCCCTGAATTTGCATGGGAATTGGAGGTGCCTGCTTTGGGCTCCCCCCTCGGCACCTTTAGCCATCAGTGCCAAGTGTTTTGGTAGAAAGTCCTTTTCAGAAGGCAGAAGCTCATGGCAGCTCCCTTCTCCCCCTGTTTCCTACTGTTAATTTTCCTCTTGAGTTGAGATATTAGTTGGGACTGTAAAAGAAAACTTGGTTATTCAGCATGCATGTCCTCTTGATAGCAAGATTCAGCTTGTCCTAATGTGTAGCGCTCAGACTGGAGCAGAAATGCTCTGGATATGAGTTGGAGTTCAGTTATGGTTACCTGTGGTGCCACTGCATCATGTACAAGAGCTTCAGCTATTTCTGCCTTCTCTGGCAGGGAGCACAGGGGGAAGTTATTTTTGGCAGTAGCGAGGGGCGCTCTCCTCCAGTTCACTGCTCGCAGGGTGGTGGAAACATGGCACCTTACGAACCCTATCATCCTCAGAATCCTCCCCAGAGACATAACTGTGGATTTGGGATGCCAAGGTACGAAGCCTTGCAAACCTGCCTGAGGTCACCACTTGTTTTCTGTTCGTTCTTGCTGCAGACTAGTGGGGAGAGAGTTTGTGCTGTTTAATAGGTAAAACTACAACTGCGTTCCATCTGAGAGGCACTTCCTGGTAATTGCACCTTTTACCCTTTAAACTTAGGGGATCTGCCCGATTTATAAACAGGCACAACATGGTTGGCCCTCAAATAGCATTCTACCCCAGTCCAGGAAAGAGATGCTATCAGAGCTATGACAATTTCTCCTGCAGGTCCTGGTAAGTGAATATAAACCTCTTTACAAACCATTGCTCAGAGAGCTGGGGAGGATGGTGGTATGTGGAGGGCTGAGTTGGCTGTTAATGGCACAAGATGGAACAGTGGGTTTACTGTGCCTCTCCAAGACGACCAGGGTTAAAACTGAGCAACGAAACCAAGGTGAAACTCCAGGCAGCGGTGATTCTTAACCTCCTTTCTTGTTTTTGAAGCTCGTACAGCCGTAGCCGCCGTCAGATGCAGTGTGTGAACAAGGAATGTCAGTATGGGTTTGTACCAGGGAATGGAGAGGAGCCTCAAGGACCAGAAGAAACTATAACTTTCTATGAAATTGAAGGAGAGGATGACCCTGCTTTTCCTACTTTACCAGTAAGATATGAACAAGGGGTATGTTCATACCCCTCAAAGGGCGGGCGGTGGGGAGGAAGCTGTAGAAATGCGCAGCACTTCTTTACCTGAATGTACAGCACCCTTTTTTCCTCCCCCCGCCCCCCTCTTGGAATAAGCTTTAGCAGTGAATGTGTTTTTGAGAAGGGAAGGCTGAAGTGAGTCTAGGTCCTGTAAAATCTGCTTAAAACCTCCATTTTTCTGAATGTTCCCCTTCTTTCTCCCTCCCCTCGCTGGCAGTGCTTGTTTTCTCTTTAGTATACTTCATAAAAGTAGGGTTGCGTTTTTCCTTTCTAGAGCAGTTTGAAAACAAAGCAAAACAAATCCCTTCCTACTGTGGCTGTCTGTCGAGCTCTACATGTTGTGGGAGAAAGCTTTTCACTTGTTTGCCATGCTGTAATTTATCGTTTGTGTAACTGGTTTCAGAAAGTGTATGGTGATAGCCTGGCTTGTTCCTCTGAATTTATAGTTGTGATGTTTTGGTCTAGCATGTTGTTCCTGAGACAGTTTCTTCTGCTACAGAAACAGGAGAAAATTCCAAATCTGGACTTGTCTAAAACAGTCTTTCTGTCGGGTTGTGGATAAAGTGGCACAGTGTA
Organism: Gymnogyps californianus; assembly: GCF_018139145.2. NCBI lineage: Eukaryota > Metazoa > Chordata > Aves > Accipitriformes > Cathartidae > Gymnogyps > Gymnogyps californianus. The sequence continues at coordinate 21,382,944 of NC_059479.1, forward strand.
TTCTTAAACTTTAAGATACATCTTTTTCTTCTGTTTGTAGTCTAAGCCTAGCACAAATCTGGGTATGCTACTAAAAAATCAATTGTTATTTAGGTATCTCTCTCTTGTAGGGAAGTTTCGTGAAGAATATATCTGTGCACCTCCAGGTAAGTAAAACTTTAGTCTTTACTGATAGAACACTTGGTGAACATAATGCACACATTATGACCTTTTTATAAGTTTCTGAAGGAGTAGATTTAGTGCTACTTTTTTCAATTAATTTTGCCTATGCCCTCGAGGTCCCGACTGGTTCCTGACAATTGTGCTGTTGCAGCAAAGCAAGCCAACAGGATGCTGGGTTCTATCAACAAGGGCATCACCAGCAGAGATAAAGAATTTGTCATCCCGCTCTACTCAGCACTTGTCAGGCCACACCTGGAATACTGTGTTCCGTTTTGGTCCCTGCTGTGCAAAAAAGATGTGGACCGGCTAGAGAGGGTCCAGAGAAGGGCCACAAAGATGATCAAAGGCCTGGGAAGCCTGCCGTAGGAGGAAAGGCTGAGAGAACTGGGTTTGCTCAGCCTTGAGAAAAGAAGGCTTAGGGGAGACCTTATCACCCTGTTCCAGTATTTAAAGGGTGCCTACAAAGAAGATGGAGACTCCCTTTTTACAAGGAGTCACAGGGAACAGAGGAGGGGTCATGGGTACAAGTTACTCCTGGGGAGATGGCGATTGGACACAAGAGGACAATTTTTCACCACGAGCACAATCAGCCATTGGAATAATCTCCCCAGGGAAGTGGTGGATTCCCCAACATCGGGCACTTTTAAGATTCGGCTGGACAGGGTGCTGGGCCATCTTGTCTAGACTGGGCTATTGCCAAGAAAGGTTGGACGAGATGATCCTTGAGGTCCCTTCCAACCTCATATTCTATGATTGATCCAACAGCCTGGACCAAACAAATGTAGTTGTCTTGTGTGGGATGAGTCTGCTCCAGCCTTCTATGAGAAAGTAGCAGAAGCTTTCAGCATGAGAATGAAGCGCAGTGGAAAGCTCTAGCTGTGTTTTCGTTGGTAAGTTTAGGAAGAAAACATTGAATAGTCTGGGCATGTGAACTGCAGTTCTTTCTAATGACTGTCTGCACAGACTCTGTCCTTGATAGAAATTTGCACTGTATGTGCAAAATCAACAAGAAGTGGGTGTGAGTAGGGCCCTGCCCGCATCCCTGGGGGCATCATGGTGGCCCAGCCCTGTGCTGGGGTAACAAACAAGGGCACCAGTGCGGGTTATGCTGGCTCAGTGCCGGAGGCTCTGAAAAACCAGCAAAGACACTTACTTAACAAATCTGCCTGACTTTAATGTGACTTCAGCTTTTGGGTCTCTGAGCTGAATTCTGAAAGGCATGACTGCCAGATCTTGTAGGGAGTTTGTCCTCCAAATTCAAACATAGCCTGCTTTAGATAAGGAGGTGAAGTCAGTAGCTTCAGACAGCGGCGCAATTGCCATTTGCCAAAGTTGAAATTAATTCTATGGGCCCATGCTACTGTTTAGTGATTGATTTATTTTTTTTCTTTGTACATAGCTAAGTGGTGGTGGTGAAAAGGGGATTGACTGCCAAATTGGGAGGGGGGGGGAAAAGTATATTTCCTTTGGTATCCCTTTTAAGTAACCATGGAAGCAAAAACATAGTAGGAAGAAGTGACTCCTTACAGTTTTATTTGAAGTTCATGCAGCACTTTTGGTGTTGGTCCTATTTCCTTAAAACTCTTGACACTTCTATTTTCCTTCCTTCCTTAAGAGAATATGGTAATAAAATCCTCTGTCGAGAGGGTTGCAAGCTTGGCTTTTGGTTTGTCTCCTCAAATCTCTAATTGCTGTACATTTAACTTGGTAATTTAATAATGGCTTTTCAAGATGGAGGAGCCAGGTAAAAAGTCAAAGCATGATGAAAATGACCCCTGAATAGCTAATTTGATTATGAGCTGCTGTGCTGTTTTTAAAAAAACAAAACACGCACACAAAATGATTTTACAAAGCAATTGGTGGCGGTTAGGACCTTGGCCTTTGTAGTTCTGCCTCTGGAGAAGCACTTGACTTGCACAGACATTTCTCGGAAAAGGGAGTATATACCACAGGATTTTTTCATCCTTTCTCTGAAACAATCATTCACTAGACTAACCTCTTAAAGGAACCAGAAAAGCATGTGACTTATTTTATGAACTTTAAAATGGAACAGACTTAAGAAGTACAGTCTCCATGATGGAGTCATCAAGTGTGTTTCCACCTCAGTCACGAGTGCCATCTGTCATATCCCAAACAGTTGCTGTCAAGCACCGAAGTGAGTATCTTCCACTTTCAGGCTTTAGCTATGAATAATGCCTCCTTTCTTCTGCTGTCACTGAGACAGCCTTGCTTTTTTCTACACAAATGGTTATTGTAGCTAAGTCTTGGTGTTTTATCATCTCGTATTAGTTTGTCTCCTGAAGTCAACTTTTTTTTTTTTTAAAATTAGAAACACCGACTGATAATTCTGGTATGGAGTCAAGTTTTTTGCATGTTTGTGCTTACCCTTTTAGTAACGGGATTATTCAGCATTAGCAATGGCTATCGTGGCCATGTTGGCCACTTTGATGTACGTGAAAATTACATTAATTGATGTATGTGGCCAGTTATCAAATCCATAAATAAGTTACACAGAGGTACCTCTGCGCATTGATACATGCATTTTTGCCAGGGCTGTTTAGGCTCAAAGTTAACTTTTTGAACTGGCAAGTAGGGGCTGTGGGGCACAGTTAGCAGCGTGTCCTGGTGCTGGCTGATGAATGTTCTCCGTGGGTCAGGAAATGCTGCCTTTTTATTAACAGCAAAAGAGCTTAGAATGGTACAGAAATTTAAAGGAATGCTAGAGTATTTTATTTTCAATTCTGCTTACCAGAATTGTGTTGCACTACAATAGCTCTACATTACTTACTAAAACAGCTGCCAAAAAAGCCACAGCTCTACCTAAAACACAGCTAACATGCTTCATACTTCAGCCATTTCCTCATCTAGAGATTACGAGGTCTGGCTGCAGCATCCTGTACTAGTAATATTCCTAGTTTTGTGGTTAAGTGTTCCAGTGGCTAATTGCTACCAAACAGTTGCCTTTTCAGAGGCTGGAAGATAATTCACATCAAAATCACGCAGAATTCTGGGGGTTGGTTTGAGAGGGATTTTTTTGTTGCGGGGTGTGTGTGTAGGTGTGGACTCAGGGTCTTTTTTTGTGGGGACCCCAGTGTCAGCCTGGTGATCATCCAGACTTGTTTACTTTGGCACACCATTTGATTATTGCTCTGTTACAATTTGGTACCAGACCAATCCTCTGGGTTTTTCAGGCCCAGCAGAATTGCTGTGAATGGGGGTAGCGGGATAAGCTTGCAGTCATAAGCGTGTTTTATCTTTAAATAGAAACACAGAAAAATCCATGAGTATTGATTTCTATTGGGAACAATTATTTTTCCTTCAGATTGACTTTTTTTTCCCTTTCTTTATTGGGCTTCTTGAAGTATGTTGCATAATAATGAATTTTTAAAGCAAGGATTTGATCCTGAAATGTGTTTTTCATTTTTCTTTATTTTTTGTGGATGGGTTTTCAGCCTTTAAAAGGGAGAACAGAACAGAAGAGTCATGCAGCCAAGTCTGTGCTAGTCATGCTTGCCGCCTCCTTTTCCACACCATGTTTTTATATAAGAAAGGCAGGGGCTCAAATTAAATTAACACCTGAAGGCTCTGCAGGAAGGATCCATGAGCTGGCAGCGCCACAGAGCGCTCTCTTTACATGTGAGCACTTCTGATGTCGTAGCCTCAGAGCCAAGCCTCTTCTCTTCTGAAACCGCAGGATGAAAGAAGCGGTGATCAGCCGTAGTTCTTGTGCTCTGGGGTGTGAGCTTCTTGTGGTTTTGTCAGTCTCTTCTAAACTGCCGCAAATTTTTCTGCCCTTAGAAGGAGCGGGCTTCGGTCTGACTGCGTTCGCCCGCAGGTCGCCAGTCGCTAGAGTGCACTTGTGTTCTCTGAGCACCGCTCGCTACGCAGTCCAGTATAAAAGCATGGTATTTTGGCAGAGGTGTTTGGGTCTTGCACCAAAGGACGTGCCAAGCCTGTGCCCTGTTGCGGTCAGGCTGCGAGTGCTGCCCTCCGGGTGTGTGCCCCGCTCCCCCTCCTCTCTCCCGCGCCCTACAGCCCTCCTCTGCAGCCGGAGTAACGCCAGTCCTGCTTTAGTCTGTGCGCGTTAACATCCGTTGCGCTACTGCTGTTCGCCACAGGCACGCGTCTCCTTCTGAAGTCTTTTGAATTGTAAAATCCATCTGTTATTGAAGATGATTATTATAAATACTGTAGAGAAAAACCACGCTGATTCTGCCTGCCAGCAGCATTAGCCTGCTGGGCTGTCGCCGGCTATCACTCCTGTGCTCTGTTTCCCCTTGGTCACATAAGAACACCAAACCGATTCCTACGGCAAGTTGTTTTTCTAGCTCAGTTGTTTTGTTTTACTCAGCTTCCAGTTCTCTCTGCAGTGCTGCTGGATACCTTTCTCTTCTATAAAATTACACCATCAAAGACTGCAGTATATATGGAAGATACAGCATACAAATCGAGACCCAGACTTCCAAGTAACTGCTTTTTTCATAAGGGAGGAAGATAAAATCCTTGGACCAGGACTTTATAGCTTTGAAATAAGATCAGAGTTTAAATTTTGCAGGGCAGGCCTGTATCTAGAAACTCCTACGCTTGATCAAATCACTGCTGCTTACCAGATTTCAGTCAGCTGAGTTGCGGCAAGTGTGAAGTAGTTCAGCCAGCGTGAGCCATAGGCTAAGAGCCCGTACGCAGGCAGTTACTGCAATTTAGTCATCTCGGCAAGTGTGGCGATCTGCAGCAACAGGAACGCGTGCCTGAGTCCGACAGGGTGCTTTTATGTCTTAGGCTCAGTTTATGGCAATACTTTTATTCCAGATGCCAAATCTTGCCTTCCCTGGAGCAGGTAAACGTTTTGCCACTAGCTCCGGGGTGCTGGGGTTTACCCCAAGATAAGTGTCACTCTGTTCTCATAGCTGTGACGACTGATTGACTTGGTCGTGTTAGAGAAAATGGTCTTTTAAGAGAAAGTGAAACATCCTCTAATGATGAAATTAATGTGCCATCTAACTCCCTGTACCTTCTCCTTTATGTATTTTTCCTGTTCCCTACCTTGCCTATTTGCCTTTTCCAATCAAATCTAAAACTGTGGTTTCTGACTCTTTCTAAAGCAGTACTTTTTTAATATTTCTCGTAGTTGAAAGCAAAAAGTGTTTGTTTTAATGTTTGTGGTGATTATGTGAACGCGTGATTGTATTGGGTTTGCGTGGCAAGGTTTTGGTAGCGGGGGGGCTACAGGGGTGGCTTCTGTGAGAAGCTGCCAGAAGCTTCCCCCATGTCCGACAGAGCCAATGCCAGCCGGCTCCGAGACGGACCCGCCGCTGGCCAAGGCCGAGCCCATCAGCGACAGTGGTAGCGCCTCTGGGATAACAGATTTAAGAAGGGGGAAAAAAAACTGCACAACACCAGCAGCAGTCAGAAGAGAGGAGTGAGAATATGTGAGAGGAACAACTCTGCAGACACCAAGGTCAGTGAAGAAGGAGGGGGAGGAGGTGCTCCAGGCACCGGAGCAGAGATTCCCCTGCAGCCCGTGGGGAAGACCATGGTGAGGCAGGCTGTCCCCCTACAGCCCATGGAGGTCCACGGTGGAGCAGATCTCCACCTGCAGCCCGTGGAGGACCCCACGCCGGAGCAGGGGGATGAGCCCGAAGGAGGCTGGGACCCCGTGGGAAGCCCGCGCTGGAGCAGGCTCCTGGCAGGAGCTGTGGCCCCGTGGAGAGAGGAGCCCAGGCTGGAGCAGGTTTGCTGGCAGGGCTTGTGACCCCGCGGGGGACCCACGCTGGAGCAGTCTGTTCCTGAAGGACTGCACCCCGTGGGAGGGACCCACGCTGGGGCAGTTCGTGAAGAACTGCAGCCCGTGGGAAGGATTCATGTTGGAGAAGTTCGTGGAGGACTGTCTGCCGTGGGAGGGACCCCACGCTGGCGCAGAGGAAGAGTGTGAGGAGTCCTCCCCCCGAGGAGGAAGGAGCAGCAGAAACAATGTGTGATGAACTGACCGCAACCCCCATTCCCTGTCTCCCTGTGCTGCTCGGGGAGGGGAGGTAGAGTTAAGCTCGGGAGTGAAGTTAAGCCTGGGAAGAAGGGAGGGGTGGGGGGAAGGTGTTTTAAGATTTGGTTTTATTTCTCATTATCCTACTCTGATTTGACTGGTAATAAATCAAATTAATTTTTTTCCCCAAGTCGAGTCCATTTTGCCCATGACGGTAATTGCTGAGTGATCTCCCTGTCCTTATCTCGACCCATGAGCCTGTCGTCGTATTTTCTGTCCCCTGTCCAGCTGAGGAGGGGAGTGACAGAGCGGCTTTGGCAGGCACCTGGCATCCAGCCAGGGTCACCCCACCGCAGTGATTTGTGTTACTTTTCAGGAAGCGCAAGTAAGAGGAGATAAAATACACTGCAAAACTTCTTCCCCTGCCTCCCACCTCCCTCCTGCTCAAATCTGGTATTTTCTGCTGCAGCACATCTGCCGGCCGCGGCAGGGACAGCTGAGGGGGTGGAAGTCACTTTCAGGTGCAGTTCAGTTCCCGTTTCTGGAATAGGAAGCACAACTGGGGATTCAGGGTGCCTTGACTTTGAACTTCTAGGCTTTCTGATGTGAGGGGGAATGTGCCCATCCAACTTCGAAATGTCCTTTTCTACTTAAAAAAAAAAAAGTCTTTTGTCTTTATGTGGGTAATTAAAATTCTGTAGCTGTGGATCACTGTTGTCCTGGGCTTTGCTACAGCGTTTGGCACGGACTGTGTTTATTTCTCTGTGTGTCCACGTTGTCTCCCTTGTGCAGGAATCTTTGGTGTTTCAAGGAAAGGGATATTGCAATCGTTTAACTTGAGGAAACTTTGTTTTACTGGAGGCTTGACCAAGGGCCCCTGGTAGTTGATGGAAACCTTTTGAAATGTATCTGCACGCCTCCAGTACGTTCATGAGATTTGCGTGGAGGACAGCTCTATGTGAGCAAATTATGTTAATACACATATATGTTGTTGCTTAATGACTCTCTTACACTATTAGCTATATTGCTGTATATTCCGGTGTGGCTGATGTGGTTGTGCTGGTCGAAGGATTATCTTTGGGGACCAAATTAAAATGGAATTACACTTAGACTTCTTTGTACAGGAGTAATTGCAGTCATGTGGTGCATTTTATTTACCAACACTTCCAGCAGTTTGCTGTTTTCTGTTGTAGACAGGATATAACGAATGGGTTTGGGCTGGTTTTGGGGTTTTTTTTTCCCCACAGCCAGGTGGTGGTCAGCTCTTGCCCATCAACGCTTGCTCAAATTTGGGTGGCCAGCTTCACTGTAGGTAAGCAGGAGTGTGCCGTGTCTCTTTTATGTAAATACCAATATAAGTCTCTGTAGAGCTGGAGCCCTTGAGTGCTCCTCTGACAGCCCTTGAGAAGTCTGTGCTGAACGTGATTTAAAAAAAAACTAGAAAACGTCAGGTCTGTTGCTGTTCATAAATGTTTATTATCAATAGGCAGCTGGAAATATTACATCTGAAAAGGTAGAAACACCTTGAATTTCAATAGGCTTACATTTCTGGGAAAAAAATTAAATGCTTTTTGTTTTTTTCAGTTTACAGTTAAGCTAAAAATACACATAAAATAAATAATTTTATTTATTATGTACATCGTTTCATTTTTACATGTTATACCAGGGTATGACATGGATCTGCACTATGGACAGAAGAGATGCAAGTAGAAAAGTACGTAAAACTAAGCGTTTGTTTTTGCTTTTTGCTCTTCCCCTTTTCTCCCCTCCTTGCTCTCGGGGTGGCTGTTCCTGCTCAACTGGCAAATGCTGAGGTCCCCGCTCCGTCTTTACATACGCAAAATTCTTACAACATCTAAAAGCTCTTTTGCCTGGAAAAGGCCATCAAGTTTTTGATAACTAAAGATCTAATATAACTAAAATGAAGGAGGGGGAAAAAAAAGTGCCTCACCTTTTTTTATCCCATGAAGTAAAATGGCATTTTAAAATATGCTCAGGTGTGAAGCTGTTCCTGTGATAGCTTTTTTTAATGAAGATTTAATTTGATATTAAAACTTGATTGCTAAAAAAACTGTTTGCAGAGTAAGCCCGGGTCTCTAGGGCTTGCCATATAGAAAAGACTTAAGCATCTGCTACTATCCTTTGCTTCTCAAAGCCCCCTAGCCCTCTAGTTCCCAGACCCACCTTATAAACACATTCAGTAGTTTTTAAATAAGACTGTACAATACCCAAAAATAGACCAAAAAGTGCCCCCTTGCTCAAAAACAACTATTTATAGTCAAAAGGCATTTCACTCTGGCTAAAGGTATCACAGTGTTCTGTTAGCTCATGTGCTAAAAGGCCAGCTCCTTCACTGAGCGCGTCTTGTCCCAAGCACGTCGTTTCTTCTGGCTTAGGCGTCACTGTGGATATGGGAATGCTTTACATGGGAGAGGGGGAAAAAACCCAATCCCCAACATAAACAAAACAAGCCACGCTGCAGGAGCTGACGTGCCAGCCAGGAGGAATGGGCTGCGCTGCTGTCCGCAGTCGGCGAGCCATTGATTGAGAAGGGTCTGTGTGTAAAGAACGAACTGCAAGATCCATTTGGCGTTTAAAATCATGGGTGTTGAGCTAGGTTGGGGGGTTCTATTGCTGTTGTGGCTGGGGGGGTTGGTTTTGTTTTGTACCCCTGAAAAAACCAGAGCAGGTAAAAGTGTTTCCCTGAAGCATAAAATACTATCAAACATTCGGCAGAGAAGGATCAAACACTTCTGCCTTTTAAATACACTTTTTTAGATGAAGCATGTTCTCTTTTTAAAACAATCCTTCTTGGTTATGAATTTACTCCAGAGCAGTAGTTGTTCTGGGTGGAGGCAATTATGTGAATAATATATAAGTGACTTGTTTGTAAATGTGTAATGGCCTGAAATGGGGAAAGAAGTAGTGTGAAAACGAAATCGAATCAAGTTACAAATATTTGGAAAATACACTGAAGTGGCTAGCCCAGAGTGCTCCCCGCCTCCTCCTCCAAAAAAAAAAATCCAGTAAGGGACTGACTTTATAGTTGTTAGGTTTCAAGTTACACATTCACTGAAAACTACAGATTATTTTGGTAACAGTTTATTTTAGATGCTCCTCCAGTGAGCCGACTTATTATTCATTGTAGTCTCACCGATTCCAATTAATTTGACCAGTACAGGAATGAGAGTCACTGGTGCTTCCAGCACACCTGGGCAGGCTCCAACCAGCCCTGCCGCCTGCCTTGGCTGGCCAAGTCCCTCTTCCAAGCAAGAGGTCCTCAAGTGCAGCCACCCCAAAAACGCCTCCAGAGAGTTTTTAGTTAAGCAACAGCTTTAATTCTAGGCGGCCCTTTGGATGTTTTTGCTTATTTTTTGCTGTCGTTTGACTGTGGAATTGCAACGGAGGTGGGAGGGTGATCCCGTTTCTTTGGAAATCGGCCTCTGAGGCTGCACGGAGCTTTCTCATGGACATGTCTGTGGAAAAGTGTTAGGACGCTGCAGGACAAGTTAACTGGTTGAAGGAGAACTCAGCCAGAAATTAAACCAAAATTGCACCTCTTCCTGGTTAACTGAAATATGCTTTTCTCTGGGATTTTGCCCTTTCGAAAAGGAAAGCAGAAATAGCAAAGCGAAGCTGAGAAGTCCCAAGGAAGTGGGACATGCACTTAATGGTGTGAGAGCAGCAGGTGCTCGTGTAGTTTTCTAACTGCTAGAAAACCCAGCTGCAAATCAGATCCTTGCTTACACTATTAGTAACTGTCCAAAGACCTGGTGCAGATACCCTGCAACCGCTCGTGTTCCTGGAAGGGAGCTCAGAACGCTCATAGCGCCCTTACCGTGCAAGTCAAATCTTGGTGCTCCTGTCACTCAAACCAAAGACCTTTATCCTGAGCGAGCGCTAAAGAAAACCAGATTGTACCTAGAGAGAGATCGGGGCGAAGAGCCCCCTCGTAGGGACACAGGGGACAGTCTCCCGCTGTCCGGGAAAGGTTCCTCCAGCAGCCAGCGTGCTGGCCACATGCCGCTGCCCGAGGCGCCTGCCTGCGAGCTGCCTCATCCTGCTCCTCGGGGCGACACGGGCAGCAGGGCGATTTGGCTCCAGCTGCGGCCCCCCTTTGCCCCGGCGCATTGCGTGCCCTCCCGTGACACCCTGTCACCTGCGTGACTTGCTGTCCCTCCCGTGACACCCTGTCACCTGTGTGACTTGCTGCCCCTGCCAGCGATGGGGTGAAAAGCGAGTACTAAGGAGGTGACGAGGCGGTGAAATTTTCCTATAGCCCTACTCCAGTATCCTGCCGTGTGCGCGTGCATCGGTGCTGGGCTGCCTGTGGAACCCCCCCATGCTTAGAAGTCTGTTGCATCAACCGATTGTAACCTCTTTAAAAGGTAAGGTTTTATCTTTCTACATGAATACATTTATTTAAATACTCTTAATATTTACAGTGGCTCTTTCTGCTAAGAATTTGCTACGTGTACCATCAGAAAAAGGATGAAACACAAATACAGTAAGGTGACGTTAAGGGTGAGACATAAATCACAAAAGCAAGGGCGTTCGAGTTTAGGCTCCCAGGGTGTGCTGCTCCTGCTCTCTGTCTGCTGCAGAAGTCCCCTAAATTCCCTTCGTGGGAAACCACGCTAGTTTTCTACATGGAAAACTATCAGAACGGACATACAGTTAAATCCTAACCTGAATTAGTTGTAAGAAAATAAAAGTACGTACTACTGCTACGAATAGTAACTACTTACTGTATATAGCGCCTTTAATTTGAAGATCTGAAAGTGCTTATAAATAATGAACTAACCCCCCCTGCGAGGTAGGTAAGTATTATTATCCCTATTTTACAGATGGGGAAACTGAGGCGTTAGAGAGGCTAAGTGACTTGCCCAAGGTCACAGGTGAGTCAGTGGCAGAGCTGGGAACAGCCCTCGGCAGCGCTGTTCTCTAATCCTGCGCTCTGCCCGCTGCGCATGCTTCCTCTGTAGGGACCACATATACAAATACATGAGTATTTACATATATACCAGTGAGTAATATACAAATGCAATTATCCAAATAATCTGCAGAGATATGTCAGTTAATTTCTTGGTTCTGAAACAACTTCTTTAATTTCTGACCTGAGTACAAACACCTCCTAGCTCTACTTGATATTCTTAGCCCTGGATGTTATTTGTTACCTTTTTAATTGGTGATCATTTGTAGGTGTGCTGCTTCAAAAAGCCAGGTGAAAATGACACCGGGGATGGGAGGTGAGAAATACAGCAACTTCGAGAGCAAGAAACCTAAAGAAAGGGCAAGTGGTTGAGATCTCTGCTATTCCTAATTCCAAATCCCTTGCATATGTATAAGGATTATTATTGAAGCCCACAGAATAAAGGCCAGGCGTGTACCCCTTGCCGCACAGCTGTGCATCTTGAACCCAAGCCAAGGAGGAGTTTAACTCCTCACAGGAGAAGCTCACAGCGTCCCATCAGCTCCTACCCTGGTTGCCTGCGCAGGCAGCACAGGGGAGCTCACCGATTTCTCTGAAGGGAGGAATAACTTTCAGTAAAACACTGTCGTCTTTCTGAGCAATTGAAAATGGAAAAATGCTAGTGAAATCCCAACTACTGTGACTGCAAGTGAATTAAAAAAAAAAAAACACCAGATTTTGCTTATCAAATGTATTTTTCACAAGATATAATTTCCCTCCCCTGAAGCTCCTGTTTTAGAGTAATAATAATAATTCACCAGCTGCTATAAAGTCTATTGCTACCAAAGGGGATGCATAGATGCAATCAAACAGAATTTTGCCTTTTGGGGGACCAGTTTGACAGTTTTGCAAACTCCTGGCCACATGTATTAATCACAGCCAAATCAAATATTTGTGTTAAATTCCAAAGGCAGCTCAGACTAGCTCGTAGCTGGGAGCTAGGAAGTATCTGAGTCATGAAACAAATCCCAGGGGAGCCCCAGCCAAGCAGCCACGTGACGTACCTCTCGCCTTTAACGTAACGTTACCGAGAGATTTTTTCAGACTGCATTATCCGTCATGCCGCTCCCATGTGGCAGTTCCTAGCCCTGCCCTTTCAGGACACCGCAGGGGACCGTGACTCACGCAGTTTGCACGGAAGGGATTTGCGCTGCCCGGTGTCATTTTTACATTTTTGGGGGGCACCGCTGCAGAGTTAACTGTGTTTCATTTTGTTATTTGTACCCATTAATGCAGTGCTGCGTTTGAATGACACAATATAATCAGCAGCAGTAGCAGTGTGCTTGCTCTCGTGGAAAACTTAAAAGCCTTTCTGCTGTCCGAGGACACGAACCCTGCTTCTGTCCCAGCCTCAAACTCGGTTGATGTAATCTGCATAACCATCCTTGAATTGTTTTCATTCTTACTCGTTACACAGGAAATACCACAAAGATTTGCTGGCCCCGTGTCAAGTAGAGTTCATAAACTGCAGTGGGGTTAGGTGAGGCATAGAATGATTCAAACCCTTTCCTTCATCCCCCTGTAGCAGCTCTTGCTAACGTTCATCTTTCCAGCAATGTGCTCCGCTTGGTTTATTAAACCGTAGGGCTTTTATTGTGAGCTGCTTTGAGAATTGCTTTTGGTTGCTTCTGACTGCAGCTCTCATCTCTCCATGGATTTGCCTCTCAAAAGACAGGGGTGCTGGATTGCTTCACGAATGAGCAGCAAGCTGCTTCTGACCCTCACATTCTGCAAGTCTCCTTGTGTAGCGCCAATGTCAGTTTGCTCAGCCTTTCATAAAGGAAGAGGAGATGCAGTTTTCAGAGACAACTCTAACCCTGCAATTAGTATGAGAGCCTGAAATCTGTTGATAAAAAAAAAAGCTTTTCACTCAGCCTTAACTAACACATCTAGAGGCTTAAGTATTTTGGGCTTTATACTGCATGCTGGTAACAAGACTGATGTACTTTCTAAGCAAGGAACACAGAAACATTTTTGAGTCTCTGCTCCTAGTTGCTGATTTTTACTGGTGCCAGAGCTGGCCTAGAGCTGTGGTCTCCGCCTTGAGGTCTGTGCTGAAAACTTCCCGTGAGTCCGGTGTGTTGGCATCTGCAACTCTGCTACAGGAGCTGGCTGCATCGTTCACATTTCTCTCTCGGAGGTAAGTGTGCTCCATCATGACCTTTACAAAATGCTGTACAGGTGCCCAAAGGGAAAACCCAGCAAGGTGGTTTTCCTTAAGAAGAGGAGGGAGCCAGGTTTAAACCTCAGGCAGAGTATCCAGCTGCAAGCGTCCCAGCATCTCTTCTGTGGGGGACTGCTGTAGTGAGAAATCCCTCTCCTCCTGACCCTCTGTGCTGCCAGGAGCGCTGCTCCTGCCCCTTGCTGGTAAAATCTGACCAGTGCCAATGGGAGGTGTAGATTTGCCAGCATTATGCTTTTACAAATGCAATTCACAACCCAGTTCACAGAAAAGGTGATTTTGGCAACCACCCTTGGGCTACGCTCCAGCTCATGTAACCTCTCCTGGGAACAGAGCCTTAGGCCTGACCGCACGAGCGCAGTAACGAAGCTCTGTCATACGGGAAGGGCATTTCTGAGCTCCCGGTCAGGACTTGCTTCCTCCCAGAAAGCAGCTAACTAGTAACAGCTCTGAAGTGGTGATAAGTGCGTGCCAATCATCTGTGTCTCTTAGCAACACCACAGAAGAAAGTTCAAGTATCACATTGTTTAAAAGGAAAAAAAAAAAAAAATCACTGTTAAATAGTCAACCATTTCACCCTTGCTGGGGTTGTCTTCTCCCCTCTCTGATGCTCCTTAGGACAAAAGCAGTGACATTGCTAGGCCCTGTCCAGCTGCTACCACAACTGGGGAAATAAAAGATAACATCTACTGCCGCAATCCTTTTTGTTGCACCTTAGAAAAGGAACTGCAGAGACCTTCCAGGCTGCCAGATGCAGTCTGAGCTGCTAGTGCTTACGTTGCTTTTCAGAAACGCAGCTCACGGGCCTAGGGAAGACAAACTCTCTTGGCACTTGCCATATACCAGGAGAATGACTTTCTTCCTAAAGCCTGACATCCATCAGAGAGGCAGCAAAAAGCGAATGCAGCAGGGGAAGTGAGATTAGGAATTTCAAAAAAACCAGATACAGCTGGAGGGGTGGGGTGTCAGGGCCAGGCTCAGGGCTGGGTTTTGGTTCAGCCCATTAGAAATATGAGACCCACCCTGAGGTTTGGGTTTCAAGCAGCCACAGCTGGTTTTAGGTCAGTTCATCTATGCAGAAGTTGGTAGCAAGGCCGGGTGCTGGCTTCCACTGTCAGCCTAACTGGAAGGTCATTCTGCTCCCTACAGAGGGAATTTCTAATGAGAGTTAGGTAAATAAGCAAATCATAACATGTTCTAGCTGGATGATCAACAGGGTCTCTTATCAGTAACAATTTACAATATTAATATAATAAACAACCTGAAAAACCACAAACAACCAAAAGAATCAGAGGTCATATTGCTTAAAGAAAACAAAAAAGCCAGTTATACATTGAAATCCTTTCTAAAAAGATTTTAAATATGATTCTCAGCCTCCTGCTAAGCCACTGCTCACCAGCCGGTTGTGTTGACGAGGAAAATGGAGCAGGATGCAGAGCCGGTCATGTTGGATAGCAGCAGCGATAACCCAGCGGCGGTGGGATGATGATGAGAGCACTGGGGAGATCCTTCACTCGGCCACCAGCGTGTTGGAAGTCTGTGGGGTTTGAAGACTAAGACTGCATCCGAAGGGATTCCTGTGGTTTATATTGACCTTGTAAATGGTGAAACCTTCAGTTTAGTTATTTGTGAGTGTAAAAAAGTAAATTAAAAAAGGTGCAGATGGCTATAAAATAGGCTAACATAAGTAGTTTTACACTTTTTTTCCCCCCCCCCCCACTTGTGGACAGAAAGGAAATAGTAATGCTGGATCAGATGAGAGCAAACAATTACAAATAATTGGCTAAGTTTTCCAGCGAGTGTTAAGATAGCTTTACTTATAGCCGAGTTGTAACGTGATCCTCCTGCCCGTCTTTCCACTGGTTTATAAACAAGTCACAAGCCTCTCCCCATGAATCAAACACATCCTCTGACGAGTCTATAAGTTTGGAATTAGAGGAACAAATACTGGAAGCACAGTGAAGGGAGCTGGTACAAACCACAGGGCACTCCTTGCTCTGTCCTGTAAGTCTTGTGTTCCCGCTGTAGTTCACCTCATTGAGGTTAATTTCACTTTTGGAACAATTCTCTTCTTTCTCTTTATCAATCTGAGAATATTTAATGTCTTTCCACATGTAGTGTGGCTGAATAATTCCGTCTGAAATAGTGTACATGGGTTCTGAATTTGGTTCAGGTACGTGTCCATTCATCTTGGAGAAAAGCAGGCCCAGTCTCTTAAAGGACTCCTTCTTGGAGCTGGAAAGTCTCTGAACTCGATTTCCATTTCGGACAAAGGAGCGCTTACTGATCCCATTGCTTTTTGGCTTCTCTTCCACCATATTGATCCCAGACATAGTTTTAATTAGAGCAGATACGTTGAAGTCCTTTTTTTTGTTGGCTACATTGAAAGACACGCTCTTGGCTTTGGATTTTTCTCCAGCACCGTCCTCATTTGTTTCATCCTTTTGGGACACCTCTGTGCTGCTGGTAGAATAACTTCTCCTCTGGGGCTTCCTATTTCCTAAGAGGTCAAGAACTTCATAGCGAAAACTTGAGATGTCCTGTTTTAATTCCTAGGGCAAGAGGAGAAATGAGTTACACTCAGCAGCTTTATCTGTGACATGAAAGAATGATCACCTTCCCTTGGGAGAGCTGTTCAGATATGCAGATGGCTGATACCAAATCACACTTACAAAAATACCACGTGCATCTTCATTATTCAGTGACAGACACACACAAAAAAACGTATTGGTAATCCTGAGAATTGGAGACCTCACAAGATCTTGGTCTCCAAAGGCTGTGGGACCGGCCCTCTTGACCAACCCCCTCTGCCCACCCCCAAAAAAAGTCAAATAAGACAGTTATAGAAGAAGGGAAACTGCTGAAATTTAGAAACATGGCAGGAATCCTGTTTAGTTGATAGGCCCAAATTTAACTTTGTTGGTAAGTGTTCTTCGTATCTATTAACCCAGACTCATTCTTTGGCTCTGTCTGGGTTAGGATTAGGAATGGGATGTTGACTCAAATCAGATACTTCATTCCTACCATTTTCCAAAGCTTTTGTCTACATAACATATTGTATATTGAAATGTGGGAGGGGATCATATGAGAAGACACTCAATAATATTCTCTGCTCAAAAAACCCCCACGTGCACATCATATGTATTCCCAGCTCCTGTAATAGTCCTATTTCCACAGCAGGTTACAAATCATCTTAACAAGTTAGTGCGAACTCTGCAAGTGGCTACTTGAATTAATATAATAAATTATTATTAAGGAATAATAAATTACCTTGAAGTTTTCTTCAGTTAAACCTTCGTTGGTTTTGGAAGTTCTTATCATTGCTGCGACATATCTTTTCACAAGATTTCTTATCACTTCCTGGAATAGGAAACAATATGAGTGATTCAACTGCTGGCTCAGACCAAACTCTGTTCTTACTGCATTTTAACTGAGCTCTGACTGACAATAGCTGTCATGACTCTGCTGACTAAAAAGAAAATCACCTACCATTAGAAACAGAACACCTTCTTTTAAACAGAAGCCGCCTTTGGAAAGGGTTATATACTTCCATCTTGAATGCTCAGTTGTTAACTACAGTGAGCAGGTATTTTGTACTTGTATATGTAAAAGTCGTTGAGAAAAAAATTTGTGATGTTCTCAAATGTCCTCAAGCCATTTAATCTCAGCTGCTGAAAGTTTTTAAGATTACCAATCTCGTGTGTATACGCTGTGTATCCTGATAGGCTAAGCTTGCCATTTGAAGATTGTTTATCAAGTATTTGAAAGCCAAGGAGGGTATGTTGACAACAAATAACCTAAAGAACAGCCAGGACCCCGTGGGGCAATGCATATTCACGTTAAACCACATCTGCCAGCTGCCTGGGTGTTCCCTAACAGCAGGTCAGAAGCTCCGTTCAAGGCTGCTGCCATGCCTGTGGACAGTGCTGGAAGGACTGAACCACAGCCTCGGTGACTTCGCTAAGGGCTCTCGCTCCTCTCTGTTACCTGGGCTGTTTGTTACAGTACAGGTTGTTGGTAGGATGAGATCCATTTTCCTCTGTGTCGTGTACCTCCTTGCTGGCTTTACCTAAGCAAACTTGTACTTCGAGCTTGTACATTTACCTGTGCTGGCCAACGTACACAGAGGTTGATGTCTATATACAGAAGAGACTACTCCAAACCTTCCCTTCGTTTCCCCCATTTCCTAAATAGGGACAACAAGTCTGAGCAACACCAAGCGTGAAGATGGCCTCCGCACCAAGGTTATACTGCGAGGTTTTTCAAGAGATGCCACTGTTGGTACCCATAAGCTGTGCTGTGAAGTCAGAAAGTACCAAATGTCTGTTGTCAAAGATGACTAATTACGTTAAACATCAACTTCAGATAAAAATACTCTTCAAAAAGCAGGAGATGTCTTAAGTAAGACAAATTACTAATGGCTTTTGACAGCATAGCCTAACATACCACCTAACATTCTGGAGAATTTTTTTTTCCTTCTAGCATGCTGGCATAATACATCACACTGAATTCAAGTATTGAAGCTGGTGTTTTTAATACAGTTTCATCCTTTTGTAGGTTGACTTTAATGAGTACTTGATGACAGGCAGGCTGAGAATAAACAAAACCAGCAAAATCCAACAAAGGAACCGCTCCTCCTTCCTGAGCTGTCCAAAATAAAAGAAAATCCCAACCACTGTTTGAGTTAGGGATGCTTTACAAAAAAGAGCAGGAGAGGAACAATTCAAGAGTGTGTAAAAACGCTGCAGAAACAGTTTTAATCAGGATGGCGTGACAGCCTGGTCCCTGCGATGGCAATGGGAATGTCACCTTTGACTTCAGCAGCCAGACTGATACCTGGCAAGTTTTCCACTACTTCAGAGGGGGTGAAAGGCTAGGAGTGATTTACTGAACCATCCCACCTCTAATGAGGAAATGTTTTAATCCATGATAAGCAAAATCCTCTTAGAGGACCTATACTTACTATATTCTAGAAGCAAGCAAGAATCGAGGTATTAGAAAATGAGCAGGAAGAAGAAACAGCAAGTAAAAACTTCATGTGCTCAGGAGTTTACCTGGTAATGTTGATTCTGAATCAGGTTGTCAGCGTGCCGTTCCTGGAAAAAGAAAGGCACAGACATGTTACCTGTTTAGTCCTGTCTTTAGAGCTCCTGATGGCTCTTAGCAAGTTACGATCCAGCAACCTTCTACCACACCCGCAGAGCAGTGGCCCTCGCGATCCTGAACATGCACAAGCACCCTCGAAAAATGAACTATAAAACCATGCAGCTCCTTACTGTGAATGTTTTGAGGTTTTCATGCCTCTTCTGTTCATTGTCAGAGTCGTTGCCTGGGCACAGCTGATTGTGAATCCACTTGCAAAGGTACCAGACTGACTTGGGACTTGGGACAATGTTAAAAGGAGGGGGCAGAGTGGCACCTTCATCAAAGTAACTCATCCAGAGCTTCGTCCGTGCAAACTTCCACTCAATATCCGCATGGTCCTATGAGAGAAGGAAAGAGACTATCAATCAACAGCTTCAGGCAGGCTTTCCTGGAGCAAATGCCCACGGCTGAGGAGGTGAATGTGAGCAATAAAGGATTTCTCCAGCTGCAGGCAAAGCAGTAACGCTTCTGCCATCTCCCTTGCTGGGGGTGGACTTAAAAAAATCAGTGTGAAATGTAGCTAGAGTGTAAAAATACCAACCACTGAGAAATGAGATGATAGCAATATTCAGCAAAAAGAATTTCACATGCTAAAGCCCGGCTTCGTCCTTTAGAGGTTGTGCTTATTAGTTCGCCAGTACAAGAAGCAAGAAAACACATTTCTTATTTGGCTTTTTGCTATCACTTTTATTATCACAAACCGTTGTTTCTCATGTCCAAATCCAATCAATTCTCACACTCTTCCCTGGAAGAAGATCTTTCATAGTGTTTTTTGATTTGTGTGGTTTTTATAGCATCCATTAATTCAGCTCTTGCAAGGAAGTGACACATTTTATGTGTGCCGTATTTTAAATCTTGCCTCTGCGTTATCCTTACACAAAATGGGAGACATTTTACTGTTTGCTTTGTTGGGTTTTTTTCATTTATATTATCACCATGCTAGCTTGCTGCGCTCTAGTGTTTTTTGTCCCAACAAAGTAAAGGTGGAAAGTTGATAGCATCATTTTACAGCTGCACAGATAGGCGCACAGTCCAGACAGTCACCGGGAAAGGAATACCGAGTCTATGCAAGACACTGACCTTACAGACTGCAAAATGGTGATCCCCAAATCAAGCCATTTGCAGTCTAGTCTGTGGAGTCAACAGGCTGTTCTGCCCAGTGACAAACTGCATGTTCCCTTCAACATCAGGGCAGAGACATCTACCTACAGCCTGGATTCAGAGAGATACTGCAGCTATTCAAAATGGATTTCATGCTGTTTCGTGCTAGTTTTAAAGTTAAAAAATGCCACTGTTTTGTATGTTCTGCAGAAATTCTGACATTAGACAGAAAAGGAAGGGAATAGTTGGAAGCCTCCAAGCCAAGCAGTGCTGAACACAGCTTACAACAGCACACTGAATTTAAATGGTAAATTTGTGTATTGTTATCATTGCAGAGTATAGTGCTAAGCTGATGGTCATGACATTTTAGCTGTTCAGCATTTACGTTAACAGTATCTGACATGAGATCAAATCAAAGCCGTGATGATCTAGGCTGAGTAACAGCGCAAGGTAGGAGAAAAGGACAATGCGGGATTTTAAGTTTCTGAGGAGATTTCAACCAGGTTGGAACGAGCAGCCCTCTCGAGTGAGGGATGCTGGGCTGCAGGGCAGCAGCTCTCAGAAACAAGCAGTGAAGTGTAGGACAGGGAGTTTAATAAAATATGGCTGAACATCATACCCAAAAAATTACTACACTGGCTTTCTGGCTATGCTGCAGTGCTCTGACATGGGTAAAATACGCTCACATTTTGACAGTGAGGTGCAGCTGAACTCCATTTTAGTAGTGTATTCAAATTATATGTCTCGATTTTAAACTGCCTCAGTGGCCCAGGAGCACATCAGTCTCTGCAGATGGTCTGAATCAGCCCAGACCCCTACTATCCCCTCCCAACTTACCAAAAGGGCTGTTTTCGAGCCATAGGTAGACACAGAGAAGCAGCCTGCCATGCCCCTTTTTGCCTCATACATTATCAGACCCCATAAGCAGGGAAATTGCAGCAGCACCATGAAGCATTAGAAGCCGATGCTGGTGGAAATGAAGTTCTGGGTAGTAAAAAATGCAGTTTGCAGCAGTAGAAATAATTGCCACAAAAAAAAAAAAAAGGTCCTGCTCATTTTTTCTTCATTTGTCTCTACCTGCAGGCTGCAGCAAGCTCAGCAGAGCTAGAGGAGAGCAGGCCAAGCTGGTGCCATGCAGCTGCTGTTCCTCCTTCCCAGACTCTGGGTTAGTGCTCTGAGCTCCACAACCAGCTCGCAGGATAACTCCTGCCCAATAACTGCTCAGAGTTAAAGGCAGAGCTGTCGAGCCTCTTCCAGAAGCAGGGCTGGCTGCTCCCTGCTCAATCCTAAAGGCTCACTCATGGCCCATCTTTCTACCTGAACATTTCCTGGTCTGGGCAGCTTCAGTTGAGACAGTCTTCAGAAGAAGAATGACCGGCATCACAAGCCAGGTGAGCCAAGGGGCCGCTGGGGAGGCCATGCTGCCTGCCGGGGAGGCAGGAGATCAAATCTCTCTTGGCAGAGAAGGGGCCTGAGCTGCAGCTTTCCGTGCTCCAGCTTTCTGTGCTCCACCTGGACATGCTCACTACCAGGGAAAACCTAATGGTGGCTGCATCTTGAAAGGCTGCAGGCAAGAGGTGCATTGCTGCTTCAAGCATCTTAAGCATTTTGTAAGGGAATAGCAGCATGAGACCAGCATTGAGTTATTCGGCCCTGCTGTGAGTAAGCCTTTCTCAGGGTGTGCAGGAACTACAGACACCTGGCAACACTGATAGCGCTATCTGGGGCAGCTGGAGAGTCAAGGGTAAGGCAGTAGCTGAAGGAGAGTGCAAAGACTGTTATTTTGGATAGACATGTATATTTTAAGTTCTTTGTCAATACAGAAGTAGGTGTAAATGTCCTATTGAGGAGTCAGAAGGGAGAAGGTAGTTTGGAGACGGTTATAAATCCACCCTTCCCTTCTACAAAGGTCCATCGAAGGCCCAGTGTTGGTGGTGGGGTGGGATCAGGTGTGGTGACTTGGCAGCAATTGCCTTCAGCCCGTTATAAAAAGGGCATGTCCTGGGCAGAGGTGATTTAGCAGTGGATGTTGGATGCTGTTTGTAGAGGAGGATAAGGCAAATCTGTAGCTTGGGGATTGCAAATTAGTTTCTGGGGAAGGAAGGAAGAAAAGGGCTAAAAAAGTTTCTCTGCACAGAGTGTTTTCTTTTTGTTCTTCCATTTTAAAATAGCTTCAGGGGACTACAGGGGCTTGGCCAGGGGCTGAACGCAGGTGCAGGGCAACGCTGTGAAACTTAGCGGGAGTTTCTCATTGGGGAAGTTTTGTGGTTGGTCTGAACAAATCCCTGTTGATCTAAATGTGTCTGTGGGTGAGACTGGTGGATGCTGGCTTCAGCTCCACCTGTATTTCTTCTTGTGCAGTCTCAGTCAACAAATGCAATATAACATCTCTTAAAAGACAGACCCTCTGTACAAAGCTCAGAGTATCTTTTCTTTCTCTTTTCTGCTGCTGTCAATTCCCCAGGGTTTACAAACTCAGCCTGTCTCAATTATTCACCCTGATGTTTTGAGAACCTGAACAAATCAGATGAGAGCTCCTGGCAGCAGTTTTGTGTTGGAAATATATAGCAAAGAGACATTTAAATTTTACTGAGAATGTCTTTGTGTGCCAGGAAACCACCATTTTCTTTGTTAGAGCTCTCTTTAGTGCTCTAAGCAGTGAAAACTGCACACAAAACTACAGCTTTCCTAACTCTCCTCCCTGTGTGAGTACCAAGAGTACCATGCTTCAGCAATCATTCAATACCCAATTCGAACCTGAAGCACTCGTGAGTTACAGCCACTACATCAGTCATTGCATTGGCTGTGAACATGGCCCAGCGGACCACCAGCCGTGTTCCAGGTTTTTGGTGCATCTCCCCAGTGACTGCAGGCCACTGGGCAAGATATACATTTTTGAGAGCTGCCTGAGTCTGAGCCTGCTTTGCATCAAAGCTTGCAAAGACTGCACGTAGGTGAACACTCAAAGCGAGCTCCTGAACACCAATACAGTGAGAGTCCAACCTGAGGGCCCTTCTCTTGCTCAGCCTGGGCCTGGCCACCACACACCCCACAAAGCTACGCAGCGATGGACAAGCCTGGACCTCCTGCTGGAATGCTCAGTGCCACCTGCAGTGTGCTGCACTAGCCGCTGATTTACAGAGACGGGTCACAGGAGATGGCATGTTGGAGCCTGCTCCCAGGGACAGCCAGCATGGATGTAACCCTGGGAGGCTTCAGCAGAAGTGGGTTTCCTAAGAGAGAGGACAGGAGGAAACGCAGGAGCTCTGCCCCTGCACAGGGAGCGCTGGCAGAGGGCACGCACCAAGGGGAGCTCGGCAGTGCAAGATGTGCCCTGCAGTGCTCCGCCGTGGCGAGGAGCTTCGAGCAGACCCACTGCGCAGTGAGGACAGGATCCTCACAGACCTGTGCTGTCTCATACAATGTTCTTAGATGACAACTTTTTGGTAACATTTATAATAAGCTAAAGAAACGTATCCGCTAGCTTTGCAAGTGTGACCGTGTTGCTTTAGGAATTTAAATCCAAGTTTGGATTTCACTGTCCTCTCTTTGAGCTTCTGTTGCTCTTGCCCTTGTTCTTGTCACCATTTTCTTTCAAGCACTGCTCATCATTTCAGCTATAAAACACTCTATTTCTTAGGAGGGCCAAGACCTCAAGCTCAAAGAACACATGAACTCAAAGAAACCAGCACTCAGCTTCTCTGTGAGAAAAAAAAAGTTATCACTTACTATCACAATGTGTCACACTGGCCACATAATCCTCCTGCAAATCTCTGCCATTTGAAGTGAGAATTAATCTCCCATAAAGATTTCCCCGTGGGATCGCTGAAGCCATCTTACTGTAGCAGTTGCGAGGATTTTCTAATTCAGTCAAAGTGATGTATTCACAGATGTGCCAGATTTTAAATAATTACCTGCTACACTAATTATCCAGGATAATTCAAGCATTAATCTCCATCTTCATCTCTGTGTAGAAAATCTGTTGTTTACATTTTGTGAAATGTTTTCTATAAAGATTTCCATCACCATCTCCTTGCTGGGCCATATGGTTTAGATCATACTTTGCCAAATTACAGCCAGCTTCTCAGCTGGTACTGACCCAGCCAGCAGACCCCAGCAATGGAAGACTGTTTCAGTTCTCTGTAAGAGATGGCCACCGCTGCTGCAGCCTTTAGGTTCCTCAACCTCTTCACATGTTTAGTGTTTCAGCTCCCTTGTGGCCGGAAAGCTGATGGAGGAAAGCGCTGTTACTTTTAACTTAGCACGTAGGAGCTGAAGCACAGGGCTGTCCCGTGGGAAGCCTGTGGCAAATCGGGGCACAGGAGCCCGATCTCGCGACTCTTGAATTAGCATCCCTGAAAGCACTGCGATAGTCCTGAGTTTACGTTAGCTCAGGGCTGATGATAGGCTGAAATGGCTTATGGCAGCTCCCGGCACTCTGCTGCTGCACGCTGTGGTTAGCTCTGGATTAGGCTGGTGTAGAGCCATGGTACAAACACTCAGCTAAAACATAATGCTGAGATGATGGTAACGCTCAGCAGCCAGGCACTCTGAGATCTTCAGACTTTTCCACTGTAAAACAATCACAAGATAATCAGTTACTTAAGCTCCTCTACGCTACACAGAGGCGCACAAGGGCTTCTACCCCTTCGTCTAAGAAGTGTGTTCCAGGGATGCAAATCCTCCCCACACCCATTTGGAAAGAATAATGTATAAAGATATCTAGCATCTTTCTAGCTGGCACAAAAAAGGCTGTGTGTGCCTTTCTTGTGTTTTATTATACAACAGTCAGTGGGCTAAGCTGGAAATCAAGCTGCTGCCTGTCAGATGCAGCTATAGATGGCTGTGACAATGCCCTCAGGACCAGGCTGTCTGGCTGTGGCTGAGTGCCTCGGGAGGAGGCACGGGAAGCTTTTCCGTTGTGCCGGGAATGCTGGCAGAAGCCGGCGTGATTTCTGCATCAGGATTAGCAGGACTGCTCTCTGCTGCTGTCCCAGGAGGTGCCGGCAGCAGCTCCACAAGATTAGGAAGTGCCCAAGCAGTAGTACTTTCCTCTAGGAAGGAAGGAGAAGATGCAGTGTTCACCTTTAAAAGGTGCTCGCTGACATATCTTACTTGCAGCCTATTGAGTAAGGGAGGATCATGGCCTGAGAGGCACAGGAACTTCAAAGGTGCTTTTTTGCTGTGTAATTAGCTGCGCTGCGAAGCGTAGGAGAAGTCATTAAACTCTATTTAGTATATTTCTATCTCACGTGCCTCTTTATTGCTCTTTGCTAAACCCAGAGCGGGAAACAGCACAGAAAATATATCAGCAATGGCTTTCAAGCAGGCTAGCACAAGAAATATACCCTTGTGTGCCCTGAACAGAAAGCATTGCAGAAAGAGGGTCAGGAGAAAGTTCATCTTTACAGAACCCACACAGACAACTCTTGTGCAGTTTCAAAGCTGTTAATTTTGTAATATGTGTTGGGCAAACTGGTAATAACATCAGCAGAGCTTGGGGGTTTAATGACAAGCTCAGAGAAGCAAGCAGCAAAAATCCAAGCAGGCTATTTGAGGTAAATGATGCTTAAAATTTTTCAAAGAAAAATATGTCACAGAAAGAAAAAAAAAGTCTATGAGAAAAATCAGGGACGTACAAAGGCAATTAATGCATAGGTAATTCAGCTGCAGCTGACAACAAATGACTTTGCTTTCAAAGCTGGGGATGACATACTGAAGGATAAGAACTTAATAGGATCAATCTCAAAAATAATACAAGAAAAATTACTGAAGGAGGACAATCTAGCATTAGAAAAAGCAATTAGAACAGTTAGGGAATGAGACAGCCAGAGAAGAGATGAAAGTACTGTCTAGCACAAAATCACATGCTGCACTGGGCAAAGCAAACGGAGCTCTGACCAGCAACCAGACGTTCACACCAGGGAAGCTGCAGTGGCCCCATGCCAACCACACATGGCTTTGAAGAGGAGCGTGTGGCAATGCCCTGGGGAGAACAAGCCCAGGCAGATGCAAACCAGCACATACAAAGCGAAGGAGCGCCCAGATGTGAGGGAAAATGTGCCCGGAGAGCCGCAAAGCAAACCCCATGCACGAGCACGCAACACAGGCAAGTGGGCAAGGGCAGGGCGTGAGGTGCGGGAAGGGAGAGCTGCTCCCCGGGGCAGCAACTCAGCCGGGGATGCCGGGCGCCTTAGGGCTCCAGCACAGAAAAGGATGTTCATGAAGCATAGGCAGGTCCTGAAGAAATACTCAGAAATAAATAGCAGCACTGGGATACAAGAAAAGTGAATTCTTGGGCCAGGACACAGGGAAAGACTTGATTTCAGAAAAGAGCTATCCTTATCTGGTAAAAGGCAGAAGGCAAGGCCCTTAGGTTAGGAAATCAAACAGAGCACAAGGGAGAAAAACGCCAAAATCTAAATTTTTACATAGCAGACATTTCAGATAAGCCATCAATGGGATTGTGAGCCTTAAAAACTCGAAAGCTGGATGAAGATCCCAGTCATGGTAGAGCCCATAAAGAACACACTGTAACAGAGGAAGTTAGGAAAAGCTTCCTTAATTTTGCAGTGTCCCAGGTCCATCACTTCAAACAGATCAAGGGAATGGCCAGTTCAGTGTCAACAAGACATATAGCACCGCGACTGCGTTTTATAATAAGATGGATAAAGGACTCCATCTTTGGAGTATAGCTAAAGAGGCTCAGAAATTATGGAAATGGGGTAGGTCACTGGTTGCAATGGAAAAGAAAACCACTAATGGCTTCTGAATACACAAGGTCAAGCGAAGAGCAGGGGCATGCACTCCTGAGTGACACCACAGCAGACCTGTTAGATGAGCTGTTGCACTGGCCATCGCTTCCCCAGAATGGACCTCCATACTGCGAGCTGGCTGATTTTCCCAGCTCTGGGGAATCAGTTTGTTTGTACTTGGAAAATGCATGCTTTAGCATCTCTGCTATTTATATCTGCCATGTGTAGAATATATTCATAATTAAAATTTTTATTGTAGCTTGCAATGCACTCCATTCCACAATGCATTTAGGTTATATATATATCAATTACCTTTCATCTCCCACCAGCATATTGGATGGAAACAACGATAGCTAATGAGAAGGCCAGGGAATATTATATTTGAGAAAACACAGAGAACTGTGGATTGTGCTGGTTTTAGTGCAGTTAAATTATTTGAACTGACACCTTTTTTTTTTTCTTCAGTCATATTCCAGCAAAGTTCAGTTTTTATTTTAATAGTCAAATAAATCAGAGCAGTAGGAAGGTTATGCAGACAAATAGTTCTCTAAAAAAAGCCTCAGCAGGAAGAAACAATGAGAAAGATATCACTAAGGCTTTGTTCTTCCTGCCATCCATTCTCACTCCTTTATCACTGCCTGATAAGAGCCTCTTTTCATGCTGAAAGTCAGAGAGATAAGGTGCATCTGTGCTGATAATGTTAACTACCTCCAGCCAGGTCAAAATCAAGTAAATCACACATGCCTGTAGAGAAATGGTGGGCTGAGAAGGTATGCCTAACCCAAAGTGCTTGAGTGTTGATGAGTCTGTTAGTACCATGGCAAAAAAAAAAAAGAACTTCACCTCATTTCTACTTGTACTATTTCTACAATATTGTCTTTGATTTTTTTTCTGCATAGCTGGTCAGCCTGGGACTTGACTCTTCCAAGGAAGAAGAAATGTCTTGAAATTTATTGCTGGACTAGTGGGAGCCAGATACAAAGGAGAATCAGGTACTTCTCTGTACCCCTCTTTATTTCTTCTTTCTTTCTTTTTCCAAGAGAAATTCGTCCCAAGAAGAAAAATGCCAGTTTGGATCTGCACGTGAATTTCAGATCCCAGGATCCAGTCTGTGCCATTATAAGGATGTGATTTCAGCTGGAAAATGTGATGTCAGCTGCGACAAAGGTATTTAAAGGTCTAACAGTTTATTTAACGTGTTATTTAGGGCCGTTTGTAACTTTTAGATCTGAGCTCTGCTTATGAATAATCACAAAGCACATCTGATGGTCTTTGCCACTGACTCCTATGCTACAAAAATATTTACCAGAATATCTGGTCACATCGAGCTGACCAGAAGGGTAGGAACACAGTAAATTCATTACTGGTCTGACCCCGGGAGCTGTTTTCATGTGTTGCTGGAATTTCCCTGAATCAAACCTCTGAGCCTCACTGTATCTCCTTAGGCTTTACAACATTTTTATGCACATATATACACAGCCCTTATATCCCTTCCTCAAGTAACCAAAAGAATAGTTAAGCAATGAAACCATGTACGTTTATTCAGGTACCGAATGCTTTAGTATTTTGCTCTTTTATGACTGGTCATAAACTGCCTTTCCTCAGCGAAGGAGTGGAGCTGGACTATGTCTTTTACTGAGTCGGTAAAGGTCATAGCACCAGTGGGAGAAGCAGGTGCCCGACACCTCTGGAAGTCAGCCTGCTTGCATAGTCACTTAAATGCAGTGCATGAGCTTAGCTGCCAAAAATTGAAAAATTGCACAAAAATGAAAAATCCTAGCTAAACATCCTGATCGTTTAAATATATCCTTGAGCCAAAAGAAAGGGAACCATTATAAATGTATGAGATAGCTCAAGTCTCTAAGTGAATC
Organism: Gymnogyps californianus; assembly: GCF_018139145.2. Classification (NCBI taxonomy): domain Eukaryota; kingdom Metazoa; phylum Chordata; class Aves; order Accipitriformes; family Cathartidae; genus Gymnogyps; species Gymnogyps californianus. The sequence goes on from NC_059479.1 coordinate 21,411,112, forward strand.
TTGAGCTGTGCAGATAGCACTGATTCAGGAGACGAAGCCCCTGTTTCTTCCCCGGATTCTGAAAGCAGGGTCTGCAGCTGAGGAGCTGCGGGGGACCAGACCTGAGAACAGAAACGCAGATGAGGAGCTACAGCACAGCATCCAGGTTATTAGACATCTTCCCGTTTAATTGGATGGAGTTGTATGTATCCTGTTTCACCTATATAATCAGCATCAAGTTACTTGCTAGATTGCCGCATGTTGAAAAGGAAATCTGTGAAGCCCTGGCATCTAAAAGGTCACGTTTCAGAGAATTCTTAATATAGCTGTTTCCATTGCTCAATATCAGGTGAAAGCTCTTCCCAGATAAATCCCTTTTAGTTTTTCACTGCTTTTTCCTCAGTAGTATTTTTCCTTTGTCTTTCACTTTTCCTCTTCTCTTCTGCCTTTTTAACAAAAGTCCCCTCGATGCAGAAGCACAAGATAATGCTAATTGAGCTTGTCAGGCCTAAATAAAAGATGGGATAACGCAGGGGGCTGCAACCTATGTGGTTCCATCTGGATACTTCAACTTCTATCATGTAGCAAGAGCAAACCTTGCTGCGCTGCTTCGCACGTAATGGGCAGAGAATTATTGACCTGTCATGCGGGGCACTGGCGTGTTAACTACACCAAAGAAAACAGAACCCACCCATATAAATGCCAGCAAATTCCCTGTAATATCTTAAATCAGCCAGGGGTCATCTACAGATTGCAAGCTCATCTTGTTTTTTACTTAAATGTAATGTTTCTGCTCCTCTGAATAAGCCCCGGAGTGGTTTGGCCATGGTGGTACACAGGGTCAGATAAATATCTGGGGTTTTAAAGATTAAAAACAACAGGAAGGATTAACCTTCTCATCCTGCTGACAATACTCGTATGAGCAGGGGTTTGCAGGATTGGGCCCTAGGATGGAGAATTAGCTTTATCTAGTCTAACAACAGAAGAAAGATGCAGCATGTGAAGTCAGAGCACACAAGTGCTTCCATTTAGAGGCTCTGCAAACAGCAGATGAATATTAACAACTTGATTCAAGTCCATGGGTTATATGTAATTAGGCCAAAGCCAGCAAAAAGACAAACAGTTCTACACCTTCAAATGAATACTTTAGCTTGCTAACAAAAAGCAATTAAGCTGCCTGCCAGTCTAGAGCGAGGCTCCAGGGCTAATTTCACACACAAGCCTCTCGCTGTATGGTAGCATCACGGCACACCACTGCTCCAATGTATTTCCCTTCACTTTCAAATAAAAATCTGCTGGGAGCCCCCCACATCCACTCACAAGCTCCAGAGAGAGCACCCAGCCTTGGGAATCAATCCCACTCCTCTAAAGATGTGCTACAGCTACCCAGGAGGGAGCTACAGAGCAGGGGTCCAGCATTTCCTCACACGTATCGCACTCCACGGGGAAATGTGTCAGAAATCTGCCTATCCAAATGTCACAAAAGGCACCGAGTAAGTTCAGGACAATTTGTGATTTCCATTAATTATTACTGATGACACAGATGAGTTTTGGGAGAGCAGTAATTGAGATTTGGGTAATTACAGTTGCATTGTAGAATGAAGAAAAGACTTGAGCCTATTACCTGCACCCAGAACACAGGGTCTGCGCGTGGGCAGGGGCCAGCAGGATGTGTATGTTGGTCAGCTGGAGCCCCTGAGGGCCATAAAACTGGGGGACAAACAGTGATATTTCATTCAGCTGGCAAACCAAAGAAGAGCCATTTAATCCCGCTTCTAGAGCCTAGGTTTTGCTACACCATAAAAAGCTTCAACAGACATTAATCCCAGCTCATATTGGCAATAAGAGTATAACAAGAGCATAATTTCATTTCCTGCCATATGACAGAGTTAAAAACCAAACATATCTCAATTTATCCTAAGAAATTCAAATTAATGGTTCTGAAATGGGGCTTGTGAGATGAACACTACCTGATGCTTTACAATAGCTTAGATTTGAGTCCAGGCTTTGGAGCTGGCCTTACCTCTATAAGGGGACAATCTACCACCCCAAAACCTGCCACATGCAGGGACTGTCCTGCTGTGTATCTTGAACTAAGTTTATTGATTCGTAAAATTCTTCCTTGGCAAAACCACCAGGTAATAACTGTGCAGGTCATGCAAGGAGAGGAGGTGCAACATTTTTTGGACAGTTGTAAGGGTCATAGATCACAGTGGGGAAGAGAATTTCTGCTGCTGTTGTGAATTAAACTGGGTAGCAATTACTGCCATGGTGCTGAGGGAGTTCAATTGGCGCAGAAAACTAGAGGAATTCTTGTTCTTTGTAGATCAAGAAAAGTTTGATGCTACTTCCTGGGGGAAATCCAAAGTCATCTTGGACACAATGTAATAGGGAGCTGAAAAATCTTTATATTCCTCTATGCTTTAATTTTTAAGCTCTCCACTCTGCAAAAATGGAGAAAATTCCACGTACAACATCCCTACACTTACAGTCAAAATTTCCTGAAAGTGATCACTTATTTTTAGAGGCACATACCAACTGTTTCTGTTTACTGTACAGCTTTTGTTTTGCTACGCAAAATATTAATAATTTTCATTCTTGTCCTCCACAGTACGTGCTAATCCACCCAATTTCATTCCATCCTTTAAAACTGCACTCCTAGTTTGGTGTCCAATGCCCTCATTTCTCCAATCCGAACACTGGCAACTATGTTTCAATGTGGTCCTACACTCTACCCTCAGAGATACACTTAAAAAAATTAAACATGCAGGTGTCTTTTGCAGTAACAGCTGTCTGAGATGAACTAGCTTGAAATAATAGACATACAAAGCAACAGGAGGATACAAAACACAATATACAAAACAATTTTGTAACTTAATACATACTGCTAGACTGAGGTCATTATTCCACCGTCACACGTACACCATGTATTACACACCTGAAGCTGTAACACCTTCACTTTCACGCACAGTAGTTAGAGGTAATTTTTCTCAGACCTACTTTGGTGTGACGCTATCCCTGAGGTGTTAAGCATCATCGTACTTGCCTGAAACATCTGAAAGCTGCAAGTGCTCCCATCTCTCCTTAATATGTCAGTGGAATGCCTAGTGCTGCAGTGCTGTTGTGCACCACTTATCGCTCTAACTCACCTGGAACTCAGATTACGAGTTCACAGCCCTATGGTTTTCCTCCTGCACATGGGTCTTAGTTGCCGTTCTTCCATCCATCTTGCTTCCCATTGCTCTTGCGGCTGCAGAGTCAGAACTGTTGGTACAGTTCCAGTGACTAATTCCTGCATGACTTCCCAGAATATCACGGATGTGTCCATAAGGAACATGCTTTCAGAAAACGTGCGTAGATCGCTAATTCCCTGCAAAATGGACCTGCGCCTTAGGGCACTAGAAAGGCCAAAATGCACCTGCACCCTAGGACCCCCAGTAACACCCACTATCACATTGTTTTGAAAAAATTACAAACTGGCAGAAGGATTGTATAACTTCAGATGCAGCCAAGCGGCAATCCTATGAGAAACAGCCTATCACATAAAGCGTCCTCATTTCCCACTCTCTTATTTTCTGCCACTTACGAATGATGGAGCCACCTGGCTACTCTCAGATAAGTTCCATTGTCCTTCCTCTTGTCATCGTGACATATTCCTCTTCTATTCATCAGGTGATGGTATTTCTGTCACGTCTGGGAAGGTATTGAGATGAGGGAGCCGGCAGTGCGTAACATCCAGTTGCATTCTGTGCTGCTTGTATAGAACATTCTGACCTTCACATATTGAAACAGTGCAAGCGTACGGAAATTTTGGTGTGCATTTGGATTTTGTTTGCTTTGTCAGTGAAACATAGTGTCTCCCATAACCAGCTCTTGACAGTGGTTTGGCAAAAGAGAAAAATGGGCTGTATGAAAAAAATCAATATTGAAACTGCTTCAGGGTACCCCTAGAAAAATATATTTATTGAAGTCTGAAATAGCTTAGTAAAAACCCAACAAAATTATGGCAGAAAAATTCTTCCTTCTGTGAGTCAGGAATCACTCAAAGCTGCGTGGAGGTTTTACTCTTTGCTTGCCTTGCTCTGTCTTCCACAGATAACCCTGTGGTTTCATGCTGTGTGCCTACAGTGCTTAATTAACTACCAATCCCTAACCCCCATACTGGGGAGACACAACGAAGAGCGAAGAAAGAGCAGCTTAGATTCTCTTTTCTCTAACCTCACAGCAGAAATTCATGTATATATGAGACAATGGAGAAAAGCTAACCTGAAGAATAACTGCTACAAATGCATTAATGTATTTGTCCCTGGAAGAAAGGAGGGGAGAAAGACTGTTTGCATTGCAGCAGTGCCACTGGCTCATTAACAAGCGGAATTAATTAAGATGTCCTGACCACTCCACTGCAGGGAAATCAACAAGCAGAGGTGCACTCTCACCCCTGATGTCTAGCTCATTTTATTTCTCTGCAGAGTCCTGTACATGGCACAAGATTTCCTACTGATGTATTTGAGAAGATGACCTCCACCCCACTCCAAGGCCTTCTTGGTCCTTTCCCCTCCTCCCTCCCTGGAATGCTGTCATTCCATGTATATTCAATGTAATATAAATACCAGGAGGAAGAAATGCCCGGTCTAGCAACCAGTCTACTGTGATTCAGAAAGGGGTAGACCTGATTACAGGAGGTTAAAAAATGACCCACAGTTCTAAAGCTCAACATTTACTAATGAGTTGTTTTCTTCAGGAAAAAGATTAATTGATGTTTGCCCTTAGAAGACGCATGAAGAAAACTTGTCCCTGAGAGAATGCTGTGAGCATGCAGAAATATTAGCTTCAAAAAATAAGCTGCATGCACTGCACGAGAAGAGGCTGGAAGTGACTGCCTCTTGCCTTCCCAAGAAATGTCACTGCTCTCAGCAGCAATTGCAATATGACAGCTTAAGTGACAAAGTACCCTGTAGCATTTTCACTATCGTTCTTCTGAGTAGGGGGCTCACGCTGCACGCTGAATTGCGTGTTACGCCTAGGTTATCTGATGAGTTCAGTCCTTTACCCTCAGGTCTCTCACAAGCATACTTTCTGATGCAGCAATTCACTGTTCCCAACTGCTCCATATACAAAAACATTAATACAACAGTCGGCTCTGGACCATTCACTTCAGTTAATTGTTACGATGGGTCTCTCTAAGTCATGTCGGATTGTCTGTAATGTGTCATTGGTCATTGCATCGCTCAAATTATTCAGGGAAAAGAATGATGAGTGGTTTGTATCCCAGTGAATAGCAAATACTGCTATTCTTACGCCAGTCTTAGGTTTGGGCTTTGTGTCAGTTACAAGCCTATTTGATGACAATAAAGGAAGGGGAATGGGAGAAAATGGCCAAGGAGAGTATCTTTGTTTTCTGCCCCTCATTCCAGTCTCCCTGGAATGTGAGGAGTAGCACTGAACAAAGAGAAAGCACTTACAGCATTGAAACAGACTGATAAAGCAGATGTCTTTGTGATAAGCTGCTTTTCTGTTCGTTTGGAAGGTCAATGGTCCAGTTTTTCTCATACTTTTTAATGTGATAAAGATCAGATGTCCAAAAGTATCACCAATTTGACTGGGTCTGTGCTTGTTTTGACTAGATAACTAAATTTAGGAGCCACTTGAATCAGCAGATGATCAACAGCAGTTGTGGAACCTGTTCAAGCAGACAGCTCAATACTCTCCTCTGTGTGCTTTAGCCAGGAAAGGAGCTCACCCATACATTTCCCCAGAGATTTGTCCAGGAAGTTGGGAATGGAAATAGTAAGAGAGCTGGTGCTGGTTCTTTTTTTCTGTTTTATCCTCTATCTTCTAGAGTAAATCCAAGAGTCATCCAAAACAGAGAAGGAAGTCTCTACTCTGCCTGTACTTCTGAGTGACCAGCTGAGGACACAAATGACTTTCCTAACTCCTGTTTCTGTTCACAGATGATGTAACGCTTCATGACCTCACTATCTCTAAACCTATCATGTGAGGTGTCAGAACTGGAAAGTTAAGTGCCCACTGGTTTACCTTAAGTACTGTGCACACAAGATTTAGCTTCCCTCCATACTGTTTCTGTGTAGTTTACCTGAAGAGCCTTAAAATGCAGAGCCATGCTGCTTTAGTTTTCAATCTGTTGACAAATTTAATCATCAATGTACAGATTGGCTTTTAGGTACACAGAATGAGATTACAGCAGAAAGACCAGTTTTGAACATTCAAATGAAGATAAAGTTAAGTTTGAAACGGGTTCTACAGCCAACTGGCAGCCCTGAGCTGCCTCAGCTGGGATCCATGCTGCACTGAGGTTACTCAGGAATCTGAGATTATGGGTCTACAGAGTCAGCTGCCAGGAGACTGACCAGTGTTACAGATGGAAATGATCTCATTTCAGTGGGAAGACTGTGGAATAAGAAATTACAGGACTGGGCTCCTGATACACACGGTTTCAAATGAGAAAACAGTAATAGGAGAGAGGGAAAAAAAAATATACGACACCCACCCCACGCCCCAAGTTAAAACCAAACATCAAGAAGCAGTGGGAAGGCTTCCCTGTATATAACCTCTCTGCTACAAAGTAAATCAGCTGCTAATGACAATGTGATTAGTGAGGTTACTCTACAGGAGAAGACAAGGGCAGATCACAGCTGATAAGCCTTTTCCAGCTAAGAAGCATTACAAACAGAGCAAAACCTCCTCCACGAGCATGATTCAGGCTAGTGAGTAGAAATCCCAACTATCTGCTGTCAAAAACTGGAGGCAGCAGTCTCCAGCATCCCCTAAGATACACACTTGCTATAAGCCAAACAGATGAGGCATACGGAGAAAAATAAAAGCAAAGAGAGAATGAGATAACTTACGGCAATGAGCTGGTAGGAGTTGTTCATCATGGCTATGAGCATGTTCAGCAGCACAACAAGGGAGATGACATTGTAGGTCCCAAACATAGTGGCCCCAACAAATTCTGTGAACTCATGTCTGGCTTTCACGTTGGTGACGTAGAGATTCAGCAGACCGAACACAGACCAGAAGAGTGACTGGAGGGTCTCGAAAAGTCTGCAAATAAAACCAGATTTTTACTTGGCTACCTGACTCTGGGGAATGGAAAACAATGCCTGATTCAGGCAGTGTTCAGGTGGGGAACACATAGACATTGGGAGCCTGGGACACCACAGAGCGGCTGCTCAGTACAGTCATTTATTCTCCCCGGGAGGCAGTCTGCACTCCAGCCACAGTGACCCATTGGCCAATGCACATGAGAGTTGTGTCACATCAACATTTACTACCTGTCTGAGAGCCCTGTCCACATCCTTGTGAGATGCAGCAAGCCTAACTGCCCTGAAGGAACCCAAGGTTCCCCTTCCCACTCTACACACATGCAAAGAACAGCCACAATATATTCCCTCTAATTAAAATTACTATGCTGTGATACTGCTGTTATCTATACATATAAACTCTCCTGTTTAATCAGTGCCTGCATCATTAACGTGTCTGCAGACTAAATGTTCATGGAACCCATCCCCAAGTACAGCATGACCGTAGTAGTTAAATAGCGCACAACAACAAGGCACCATGAGGTACGAGACACGAGAAATCACGTCCACTTGCACCTTTTGCTCTAATATAGGCGGAGAGCTTGCAATTACTTTGGCTGCAAGTGAACCAGGCCAGTGTGCTAAGACCCCGTCTGTTGTTAGCAATGCACGTGGCCAAAAATGCTGGTCGCTATGGCCTGTTTGCGCAGCAGCTCCCACCCACCCCAGTGCAGTGCCCTCAACAGCATGCTGCAACAACTGATCAGTAATGACTCAGATGAAAGGGAGTCATCACATTAATTCAGCTCGAGAGGTTTTCTTCTTTTGAAGTCTTCCTTCCATAGATGAACTAGACCTGACCTCACCATGCTTTACAGCTGATGAGATCATCCCAGGTCTCTATTTGCTTCAGCCAGAGACAAGTGACCTTTCGCAATCACGTCAAAGACATAATCAGCAATCTAAATAATTGCTCTATTTGGGCATCTTTGTTTTGGCTTTCCAAAATATGGCATTTATATCATCAAAAAATGACATTTATATGCCTGTTTAAGAGTTTCCATTTTGGCCTGAGGTCAGTAGATATTTTCAAATGTTCCTACTAGAAAAATCAATACAAATAATTCAGATACTTTACTTGACGTACCAGGGATCTGTTCTCCCAGCTTCTCCGGGCATCTGTTCCACATGTACCCCCATGCTTTATATGGGGATTTAGTTTCTTTATATTTTGTGGACGTATCTTACATTTTTCACTGGCCAAAATTATAAAGACTCTTTAAAGCAAAAATCCTTTCTCCCAAAAGTCAGGCTGTTTGTTAGATTTATTAAATAAGTGAGGTGGTAAAATAAGGATTAACCAAAGAATGCTAAGCATTTCTCTACTAAAAATGGTGGAGTGTTAGCTATCTTTTAACTTATTTTAACTATTAGCAGTAAAAGTACTGATTAGGCTGTAGGCTCAGGGGAGACAGAGGTTCCTGTTATGAAACTGAAATCAGTCTTAGAAGTGATCACTGCATTGCTCTGAATTCACAGTATTAACCAGGAGTATAATTTGGGCCCAGACTAAGGCCAATATATTTACATGTGGACTTGTAGTCCTCCTTGAAAAAGACAGCAACTGGTTTCTGCAACTTTGCGTACAAGTAAGGCTTAGTTACTCTTTCCTCAGTGTTTAATGACAGGCCAGAACCACAATCTCTTTTTCACAGTAAGTGTTTCAGGTCGGGCTCACACTACTTCAGAGAAGCAGCTTTAAAAAAAGAATTTTTGAAATTGTGATTGAGGGACTATCCTCTCCTGCCGAGTATATTTTGGATCTTAAGCAAACAGGAGAAATCTCAAAGCTCCACCACTCTCCACAGCAGCTTAGAGAAAGCAAGTGCCCCCCTCTGCCACAGGAACCCTCCTGACTTCCCGCAGTCCCTGGAGAAATGGCCCCAGCGATCAGTGTGACCCTCCAGTGAGAATGACACAGTGGGCAGTAAGGTGTGACTTCCTCCACCCCTTCCTCCTCTTCCTCTCTCTCTTCTCCCTCCTTCAGTTGCCCAGAATCACAGCGATAAACATATTTTCAAATTGTCTGCCTAAGCAGTAGACACTGTGCTTTCTAAGGGATGGTGAGGCCAAAGCATAAAACCTTAAATTATTCATGACTTCACCTCCTTGCTGTCACAAAGGAATATTACTTTTCCATGATCTGTGTTTGCGATGCAGAAAATTTCCTCACCAAGAAAATATTAAACCCATCCTTTGGGAGTAATAGGAAATAATGCACCAGTAAATAGGTGTCACATTTTAAACAAGCTGTACAAACACGAGTGGCGTCCTGCTTTTCCTTCCCTTACAAAATTAGATCTTATTGTGCGACTGCCTAGAAATGCTGGTAGGAATCAAAGGGTACTGATTGAAAGCTTTTTACATTTATTCTTTCATTAGGGATGGACTACGAGCAAACTTGAGGTAACACCAGCTCTGACTTGAATTCACTCCAGCCATGCTTGCTCTCCCCAGCCCAACAACATAATTTTCCGTTTTGTAGGTTGCTCGTTCTTAGCCAGTCACCCATGCTGTGCATCTGCTCAAGGGCCAAATGTCAGCTTGTACTGGGGGTGTTAATAACGACTATTTAAACTTTTAAGAACATGTTAAATAAATTTCTTAAGCAAGTCTCAAACAAAAAGTAACTGCAGAGCATTCTGTCCCCTGCCAGGAGACCTCAGTCCTAATGGATCCTCTCCCACTGCGATTTTGTTTTAAACAAACCTCTGCCATAAAGGCTGAGCCCCCTCAATTTCCTTTCTGTGCTACATTCTCCTTGGCAGGGGGTTTAAACTGAATGTTAGGGTGGGAGAAATTGTGGTCTGTATTTAAGCTGATCTGCACACTTTCTGTTAAGTGTTCTGTATCATTTCTAGTTCCCAAGATATTACACCTTCTTACAGACTTGAGGATCTTTTTTTTTTTCCTGCTGACCCAACACTCTTTTTCTTTAGTCAAATCCTGCTGTTGTTTTCTCCACTAACCCGCTGACAGTGAAATCTGTAAAACAACTGGTTTGCAATGCAGACAGGTCCAAACCAGAATGCAAAACTGAATAAATCTGTTCACCGTAGCTCCAGGGAAAGGCAGGCTCTAGTCCTGAACTTTGTGGTTTTGACCCTTCATGAGCTACAAGCTGCCACTTAACAAACATTGTGCTTGCCAAACTTTTCTCCCTCTGGCTGCTGCATCAATATGGACGTAGATCAAGGAATAGTATTTGTTATTTAATTCCTTTGCAAGAGCAGCACAACACATTTCTGGAGCATGCGAAGCAATTAAAAAAAAGACTGAAGTCTTTAATTCTGTTTTTCATTAGCACAGTGCAGTTCCATTCACTTCCTCCAGATATAGATGGGTTTAATGAGAAAATTAATCAAGCCTATGGTGTTCCTGCTCTGCAGTGGAAAATGGCGGCACAGCTGGTCTACCAGGTCATGATGCTCTTGTAAGGCTGGACTCTATCCCATGAAAATCCTCCACTTTTTTAAGGAGGGAGCCCGCAGGACAACGTTGGAGCTTTTCCTCTTCCAACCTAGTCATGTGGCCTCAGCCATCATCTGCTTTTGTTAACAATGCAAATATGTCACCAATCCTTTCTTAACCTCAAGCCTTCAGCTGAGGAAGGGTGGAGAATTATTGGGCATTACGACAAGTTTTATTTAATTTAGCATAACGTGGTGGACAACAGTTTTGTTTTGCTTGTTTGCAGGGCGTAGGCCTTTTTCTAGACCGTGCTTTATTTATTTCTCTTCCCATTGTGTTTTAAGTACTGTGCAAGCAGCAAGAACAATTGGGTGGGGGCTGATTATTATAATTATTTCCACTATTAGTAATTAAAACAAATACATCAGAAAGACAATTCATGTTATTTTTCAGCATGTGCTATCTCTTTCAACCCTGCCAGCTGTCATCACAGCAATTTCCATGCCAACATCTCAGTAAAGTACCAGCATTTCCAGCAAAAAGGATTTTGCTGGGATTTTGGTCTCACCCCACTGCAAGGAAATCAGAGAAGCCTGCAACATCAAGTATGCATAAAAATGGCCTAAGTGAGATTGTTGTTGTTGCTGTATCACATTATTTATTAATACCCTTTTTTCATAGGTTTATCCCTTGTTTTCTACATTTTGTTTAGATTCCCCTCCTTTCCTCCGGAATCAGACAAAACAATTATTATGGCAAAAGGACACTTGCTTTCTCAAATATACTGAAATTGTACTTAGCCAGAATAAAATTTAAGTTGCAGGATCATGTAGGGAGATTCTTTGGTCCAGAACTAAAACGATTGCCTCCCACTTCCAGACCTAAGAGTCTTTCTGACAGCAAAGCTCAGCAGAATGCCTGCCCCAGTTAACTCACACCTTTCCTGCACAGTCAACCAGCTCACCTGATATTTGTGAATGAATAAATAAAGGCACTTCCAGTGCAGTGACAGACAACAGGCAAAGGCAGCTAAGAAAGGGGACAGTGGAAGTCAACCTTAAAAACAGAAAGGAAACGACATCTTACGTGGAGAAGGCATTGTTCTGTTTCTCACATCGGATCCCCTTGCAGTTGTTGGGTTCCTCCGAGGCACTGGTCTCATAATAAAAATAAAGCTGGTTCAGTCCATTGGCAAAAGCCAGAAGCACCAGACAGTAGATAAAAAGGAATTTAAGGATGTCTAGCAGCATGCGTCCCAGAGAAATCTGCAAGGGTCCCAGGTGTGAATTTGCTGTAAACAGGGATATGAGACGCAAGGAACTTAAAATGTTGGATATTGCAAAGAGGGCTTCTGCAATGAGAGTCGGATGCCACATTTCCCATTCCTCCCTTGGACGAGAACCGTTATACTGAAAGAAATAACAAGGGTATAAAAGTGAATTATGTTGTAATTACTCTGAGATAACTCAAAAAGTCACACCTGCTAATACTAATGCTTCACATGTAAATACTAACCAGGTACTGGAGACACAAGAAGGACTTTTTAAATCTCAAGTCTCAGCTACTGTCAGACTAACATTCGGGATTCAGAACTGAAGCTGACTTGATCAGGGCAGAGACTTAGGTTTAATGATGCCTTCTTATGAACTCCCCCTACTGGATTATGACCCCCTGATACGGATAGTTGTGGGACCAGCTTTTCTTTAGAGGCTTCTGGTATGTTGACTGTTCTCAGCCTAAATTTAGAAAACAGGCCTTTTGAATTTTGAGTTCACTGTTTGTGGGTTCTTCAGGTCCATGGGTTCATACACAATCTCCTCTTTCAACATTTAAAGGGGTTCAGACTGCCCTGTAGCAGGTTCAGGTCAGAAATTTCCAATTACCTTTTTCTCTTTTTCCTCCTAAATATGACTGCACATTCAAAATACTGCACAGTCCAGGAAGAACGTGAGGGAGGGAGGAGGGAGGGAAGAAGGAAAGCAATGAACTATTGAGCGTAAGAAGTGGATGCTTTCCTTCCCTAGTAACTCAGTGCCAACAGCCCAGAACCAAAATGCTTTCTTCATATTAATTTTCTTATTAGTTAATTTGTCATGGCAATTTTAGGAGACTTGCTAAAGCAGAGGTCATAATTACAGCTGAAACACTGGATACATTTGAGTGAATCAATTATAACATTAACTTGGTTCGTAATGTAACTGTAAAAACAGAAGCATTTTCTGAGCAAAGTGCAGCCAGATCCAAATAGGTAACACAAAAGAGCTGGTTGTATAAATGTAAATACTCTGGCTTAACCACACTGGCACAACAGAATGGAGTCAAAGACATTTTAACATCAAGGAATAATTGTCCTTTTAACATTTGTCTCTGCTCATCTAACATGTATAAAAAGGCAAAAATGTACTTAGAATAATATAGCTAATAGTGTAGCCAGCGTGTTTAGGACTCCTAAAATAATTTTTGTACCTTTTAAAAGGAAATGGTATCAATATCATACTGACAGATGAGTTTGCAGGGACTTTCTATTTAAATCTGAAGGTCCAATACACGAGCTCACAATTTTTTCCAGGACACAGCTAAAAGCAAGTTGATATTTCAAACTATTCCTCTGTATGAAAGAGCTGAGACATGATACAAAGGCATTTCAGCATGACTTCTGATTGCTTCTGACATTTCCAAACTGTTCTTTATTACATGAACATCATGGCCTGAGTCTATTAACTTGATTTGAAGATGGGTCTTAAAATGTTTACAAACAGGCAGACATGTTAACTTTTTGCCAATATCCAGCAGCGAGGGCAGACGGTTGTGATCGGAAAGCCTCCCCTACCTAGAGAGCCGATTTGCACAGTTGTTCGCAATTCTCCGCTGCATGCTGGCTGGATACAGCAGCCCAGGGGCTCTCTGCTAAGGTTTAGCACAGACTGCATGTAAAGGTGTGTGAAAAGGTCTTCTTCATCTCACATCTATTTTTAAAGCAACTTGTTAGGGTCATATTTTGGCCCTTTTTAAACTGATAGTATATCCTTGCTTGGAAAACAGTAGTCTCTTCAGAGCAGCCTTGCATCATAGGTAAAAGAGAAACAGAAGATTTCAGAGGTAGCTAATGAAGCTGGGTATCTGGGAAGGCTGGAGTTGTTTGGGTTAGGCATCAGAAGATTAAACACAGCAGAGATATATACAGAATAGTACAAATAAGTTACACCAGGCAGTCACATTTACCCTTCCTCATTACATGATAATTCAATGCAGCAAATGAAAATTGAATAAGAAAGTTTTTTTCCCCTATAATTAGCCTGAAGATTTCATTGGTATTGGACAATACTAGAGCCAGGTCTTGGAACCAGTCAAATCAAGAAAAAAAAGTCTCCATGTAAAAACAAGGATGGAAAACATTAGTGTCAGTATGCAATTTATTTTTCTGGTATTTGGCAGAAAGCTAGATGTCCATGTAATCCTTTGAAGTTCTAAGAAGTGTTAGAATATGGTATATTGGCATATATACCAGCCTTTTCCAGCTCGAGGCTGTTCTATAAATAACAAAAACCTTTACAAGTCATGTTGCAAAAGGTTTTGAAGGCATTATCAACGTTATAAATCCTCATGTTTCAGAGCATACTGCAACCTCTAAGTGACACAGGTCAGAAGAGAACTTCCGTGAGCATGCTGTTTCGGAACTACTCCTATATAAGATTTTATGCACCTCTCAGAATTGTCTGACATTGGTCCTCGTCAGGAGCAGACCTTAGATCAGCCAGGTTTAATCCAACTGGGTCTGATCTGTACTCAAACAGATATATTCCTGTAAGCATTCTTTTGTGCACTGGCATATAGGTCTTTGTAGTTAGCCTCTAAGTTTCTGTAGTTCTTATAGAATATATAAACAAAGCTGTACTTCCTTTGTACGTGTGGTTTGGCTATGAGTTTAAACCTCAGTATGTGACTGTATAAATCTGTGGATGCACAGCTCTTCTATAATTTGTGTGTGAGAAAGAGAAAGAACGAGATTGTTAACATTTTAAGATTTGTTCGTGAATCTTACGATTTCCAGCATTTTTTTGTATTGCTCACAGTTTAAAGACCAACCTTTCAATACTGTAATTTCCTCACTGGTTCTGAATGCTGGGAGAAAAAAGATGTAATCTGTTCCTGCTTTGATGCTGTTACAGAGCTGCCTCTTCAGGGAGCAGCAACTATCTTAAAGCTTTTCCCTTTGAAAAACTAACTCACCACTATGTAGCCTTCTGGACTTTAAAAAGGCCCCATAGCAGGACTACTTGCTAAAGAGTTTTTTATAAAAGCCTTGCCATTTTGGAGTCAATGAAATTTTCTCCTCTTTTCCTCTCTGCCTGCATACATGCTTAGGCGGGACTAAACAAGGTTGCTTTGGGGAAGTGCTTGTCCTGGTTATTAGGAGCTGAGCTAAAACAAGTAGTACCCTTCTATCAGGGCAAAACCAACACAGTAGCACAGCAAAACTACAAAGCGCGTAAGTGGCCAAGGAGCAAACTCCAGTTACTTGATTTACACCTGTGTAATTACACTAACTGTAGTGAAGTTACTGCTGATTCATACCAAGAAAAGAATCAGGCCAAGCACGCAGCTCCAACTGAAGTCAAAGACAGCGATTGCATAAGGAAGTTTGCAGGAGGCCATTTGTGTCTTGTCTGTGTCTTCGAAAAAGAGAGACAGAAGGAAAGTGCTTCAGGCCATCCTCTGGCTTCAAAACATCTGCATATGCTAACTTGGAGCATCAGACTTTTATAAATGCGCAAGATGCTTTTGAGGATGAGCTCTGATGTGCTTTCTCGCCATAAATGGAACATGACAGGGAAGAATCTACATGGTGTTAAAGCTCCAGCATGCTCCTTTGTCATTTCCTTGCCTATAGCTTAAAACCGTATATTGAAGAGAATAAGTTAACTTCTTTATATCAAATGGAAGCCGCCTACTAGCAGGCTTGCTTTTCTTAGTAGACTTTTCACAAACTTCTCATTAGTAATCTACAGATCTGTGGGACTACAGATTATAAATCTTGGCTGTAGATGTTTTCAGATAACCCTATTCTTGTTTTTCCTTTACTGTTTTATTTAAAAATCATGTTTTCACTATGTCTAGCATTGTTGAAAGAGGTCCAGTGTCAGTATGGAAAACAAAATGTATCTTTGGCAACTGAGTAGCTCCAAAACGGACAGCAAGTGGGGAAACTTCTACCCAATGCCCAAACAATCTACTTAAGTCTTAATCAAAGAGTCAGGATGAGAAGGACGATCATTCTCCAAACAAATTAATAAGCTTTCCAGGTCAGTTTTCAAAACTGGACTGCTTGAAAAGCCGCTATTCTCTTTGATCTGTAATTTTGATTTTGACAGTTTCCACCCTGTGTACTACAGTTCTCACAAGCAAGTTACAAATTCTCTCTCCGAAGTTACTGTACCTTGACGTAGGCAACAATTTTAAGGGAGATAGTTGCAAGATAGAGGGAGTTCATTGCAAAATCCATCAGATTCCACCAGTCATGTACGTACTCATTGAATCCACCATCCCACATTTCCTTGATTTCTCCCCAGATAAAGCCTGTAGAAAGAAAGACAGTTCATTGTCATGACGAGGTATTATTTGCCATTAAAGCACCATGTATATAATCAAAGACAATTCTAAATTAACAGCTTGGAAAAAATGTCTCATCCCTCCTGTCTTCTACAAAGTATAATACTGCTGCTGATGAGACATTTTACAACTCTGGGGGGAACGTAGTCTAGAGAGATATGAAAAACACCTAGGTTTCCTATCCAGGGCTCCAGATATACACACAAGGAGACTGCTTGAAACATATGTTAATTATAACTAGTATGAGCAGATTGGCTCAGATAAAATTTGTTCTACTTGAATAAACTATTTAAGAAACTGTATTTGGTATAGTTTCTAATAGAATGTCTGCTCTCATAGAAACTGTAATTCATTGCTCAGTTGGACAGTACTGATTTTTTCTGACTTTCTCTGCAGAACATGCAACACTAGTACCAGCTTCTGTGTGCCAGTACATTTCCTTCCTGACCTGGAAATATCACACCAAAGAATGAAGAAGTGAATTCATTCTCTACGCTCAGTCACTGTATTTATGCATCTTGCTGCACAAAAAGCCAACAGGGACTATTTGTGAAAAAAGGTAGGACTCAGCATGAAAAAGGGCACTGCAGCCTGGCATCGCATCTCTCAGCAATGACTCACCTAACGTCAAATATGGCTATGGGTTTTGCGACGTGAATATTTGCTCCCGAGGATACAGCCAGAGCCCATCATCTCAACTCTGAAATGCCTTCTGGTAATAATTTTTGGCACTTGCTAACCTTCACTATACCTCCTTGCAGCTGGAGGGGTGAGGGGCAGCTTCTGAAGTTCGTTACCAGACTGTTAAACTCACCTGGCATACAATTCTAATTTTAAGTAACTTGTAAGTCCTTTATTGTAGAACTGTTTAAGTATTTTTGAGAGCCTAAGTCCTTTATTGTAGAACTGTTGAAGTATTTTTGAGAGCCTAAGTCCCATTAAAAAGCAAATGGCAGCTAGGCTCCTTCATCACCTACATGCTTCTGAGAATGTCTTTAGAGCCCCCAGATATTTTGAATTACCAAGTTTACAACATTATCCTTGAATGAAGACCTGAAACATATGTGAAAAGAAAAAAACCCAACAAAATACACCTGCAGGTGCATTACCAATATAGTTACCCAAAGTGTTATCCATACCTAACCACAGGATACTGCAGTGGTCACTGAAACGCTACTTGCAACTCAAGTTCTAGGACCTGAAAGTTCAATCTGAAGAGCAGATGATGTTGAAATGAACTGCAGCGAACATCCAAACATCAATCTTAGCTCTTCAGCTGCCAGCCAGCAGGTCAATGGTCAGGCAAGCATAATGTCAAGGCCAATAAGGTAATTTTATTACAGCTGCCTCCAAATCTTTGCATGCACACAAAACCATAAAATAAATCAATGGAGAGGAGCCTGTTGAAGAACTCATACACTGTATTTATAGTGAGTTATCATTGCTGGTTACTATAGTTACAGCAATGCTGTGTGTGCCTGTTCTCTCTCTCCTTTTATAGTGGAAAATATTTCTTAAATAATAACCTTTAATCTGGTGAAACTGTTCTAGTTTCTCCATTTAATAAACAGTCCTACAATATCCCTATTTATCCGAAACAAAAGAACTCAAAAAGAAGAGCAGACAGCTGTAAGAGGTGATTTTGAAAGGGTTTTTGTAATGGATTATCCTTCTTTCATCAGCAAAATCAATTTTGCTGAAATGCCTACCATTTCCCTCAATTTTAACCATGTAGTTAAGGATAAAGTGAAGAGATCACCTAAGCTCAGAAAAGACATTTAACCTTCTCAGCTTATTCTGAAGTTTCTACCAACACATGCATTTCAATGCCATAAATCAGTTTAATAAGATAATGAGGCTTGAGTTACCATTTGTAAGTTGTGGTAGAGCTATGCAAGGAGCAAAGTGCCCTGAGTCACGATGGAAAGTGATTTGTGAACATGTTTGCAACTCTTACTTTCTTTCCTTGTTTTCCATCAGCAATTTTGTGCAGAGGTGGACCTGTGAGAAGCATCGAGGAGCTGTAAGAAGAGCTCCAGAGATTGAAGTTTGTGAGAGGTGTCCTCAGAAAGCATCAGCGTGGCTTTCCAGGCCACTGATGCCTACTAGACAGTCACAATTCACTGTTACCTGACCTCTGGGGTTTTGCACTGAACTGACCTGGGCTGTACGGACAGAGGCACTGGAGGAGAGCTATAAAGGTGTGGAAACCATTGCCCATGAGCAGGCCTCCTAGTAACATCCCAGCTCACAGTGGTGCTACATGTTAATGGCACAGCAAGGGACATGGGAGCTTAATTAGAGGAGACATCATGCTTCTAATGGAGTCCACAGGTTTTCACTTGCTGTTGCGTTGAAGCTCAGTTTGAAAGGGTAAATACTTCTCTCTCATCAAAAATACATCCTACTATGCTTCTCTGCTCTTCTCCCTCACTGGCTTTATCCGCTTTCTCCCATCCCGTCTCACTACCTCACCCGTACATCCTGCCCTCAGGAACACGGACACCTCCTTTTCCTCACAGCTCTGGTTGCCCAAGCCAGACCGGAATAAAAGCCTCATGTTTAACCTTCTGATAATAAATACTGTCTTCTTCTCCTGCTTATATTAGAGCGCTCGATATTGATTTGGTCAGTGTTTATCAGCACAGAGGCATACGGCAGAGTGAGATTTATCTTCCCTTTTCTGCCTTCCCGTAGGCTATTTGGGAGTCTGGGAGCCCAGGAATAAACAGGCCTGGTACCTGCGTCCTGGCTCCGGGAGCAGATCAGTGAGAAGGCAAAAGCAGAGACAGGCTCTCGGTGCTGCCTTCTGCCATGTACCAGCCAGCAGAACTAAGCCAGCAGGAGAAGTGACACTATTTGTTCCTAGCGTGACCCAGAAGCTAATTCCTAACCCGTTCCTTGCACAGAGCATGGGGGAAGCAGGGAGAGACTGCATCTGCTGCGGTTTACTCAGGGTCATGTCTAAAGGCATGTCAGATGGCAATATGAACAGCAGAAGAGCCCTAGGCCAACAGGATCTGTTGTTCCAGAAGGAGCCCAGCTGTTTTATGCAGTTACCGAAGCTGGCTGCCAAATCTCTTTACATGCTGATGATGCTGAGATCGGGAATGAGTCTCCACACAGTTGCCATGGGTGCGAGTCAGGCGACTGTGGCTCAGGCGTTTTTGTGTTTCTGATTTACCTAGAACCCAGGGCAGGATCATCCACTCCACGATGGTGGGAGGTGGTCCCTGCATGTGAAGGTCAGTCCTGACGATGTGCTGTGATGCCAGCAGGAGCATGAAGAGGAAGGTTAGGTAAGAGCCGGTGTGGCAGATAAACTTTATAAATGGCTTTTTAATGAACAGTCCCAGCCTGCTCTTCGGTGCAATCAGATATGCCACGGATAGCACGGGAAATAGCAGTCCAATGGTGACACAGGTCAAGAGTTTTACTGCCCAGTGTTTCCGCCTCCATCCTGGAAAACCGTCATACCAAAGTGTTGCTAGTAGCTGCTGGCAGTTTGGCTGAGCAACAAACTGAGGAGGAGAAAAAAAAAGAAAGATTATTACCGACTGGTACTTCATGTGCACTCCCCCTCACGTATGTGTTAGAGCCCACACAGACCCTCATATTAAGTTTGGGGCTGGCTATGGAGTGGAAAAGCATATTTTGGAGACAGAGAGAAGAAAGGAGACAGATTTCGCTCTTCTTTTTCTACACAGGATTTAAGATTTCTTCTATGAGTTTTTTTCTATTTGAAGCATCCTTATGTAGATCAGTCACTGACCACACATGAAGCCACATGCAAAAGTGACACAATGAAAATTACTACGAGCTTTTTCTCTTCCCATGTGTTTCTCTTTTGGCATGTTTCTTTTTAGAATGTTTCAGGTTTCGCCTGCCTCAAACAAATCACTGTCGGCATCTTTAAGAAGTGACTAAAAGATGAGACAGGAGGGAAAAGGTGTAAAGCTCTGAGAGAGTGTGTGTGTGAGAGAGGGGGGGGGGAGAGGGAGAGAGAATGTCTCCAGAAGTGTATGAGGTGCTGCACGTGGTTTTGTGCAAGGAGGCCAGCATATGTGTGTGTGGGATGGGCTGGGCATGAGACAGCATGCAGTAATGTAAAGTTCAGCCAGGTGACATCTGTTGGGAAGCAGGACAGCACATTTGTAAACGTGCCTCGCTAGTAAGGAAGAGAGCAGTTGTAAAATGAAAGAGATTAAGCAGAGGCAAAAAGAAATCTTTGATCACTGTACCAAAAGTGACACTTGAAAGTTTACTTTCACTCTGTAAAAAATAGCGTTATGATGGTGATTTATTGCATCTCAGTGACTCCATACCAGACATGCTTAGGTTGCAACTACTTCAGACTGTTCTAATACCTAACAGCCTTTGGAATTTCAAACTCAAGCCACGATATTTCTGGTCTATGCCAGAAGACTTTATGTTCCTGATTATATCTGGACAGCCCCATGGTTTTCAAAACTTTTCAGACCCATAGCTAATTAGAGATGTCTGCAAGACCAAGACAACTGTGTTTTAATTTACGCATTTGATTTCTAATCCATCTTAATGAAGTTATACTTCTGATCTACTAAATTCAGATTTCTCACTGGGCTCTGCAAGTTCAAAAGAAAATCTCAACTATTGTTCTGAGTATGCTTGTTGTACTAACTTTGCTGTAATTAAATCAGAAAAACTGTCCTAGCATGGATACAGTTATTGATAAACATACTCCTGTAGCAATATAACTACATCTATGATCAGGCACAGCTATATCAGAAAGAATCACACTTCCAATGGACACAATAGTACTAGCAGCATTTATCAAGGAGAAGAGACCTCTTATAAAGGAGACTCAAAGCAGTGAGTAACCTGAAGATGACAGTACTGTTTATTACACTTGGCTCGTCTGTATTTAAAAGGGATCTCTGGGAGGATGTAGTGCCACCAAGCTCTTCCTCCCCCTCAGGGAAGATTTTATCAGGCAAAGCACTCTTTCACCACTGCAATTTAAACCAGCTCTTGGAAGGACTATGCCACGGTAGCAAAGGGACCGGCTTCTGAATACAAGAGTCTTACTGTTTTGCCACCCCAAATTGGTATGATTTTTCGACCCTGGAAGAAGCCCCTATGTAGACACTACTGCACTCAGTGTAGACATGGCCTAGGCTAATACTGAATCAGCCATCACGTGTGCGTTTATGAGACAGTTACAAGGCTCTTCTCATCACGTCTAAAGATACCTAGGACTTCCTGTAGGTCTTAGTCACCAGGAGATCAGATTTGGTGTGAAAGAGACAATTTCTTAATAAAAGCTTTAGCACACACCCATATCTTTCAAATATTTGTTCACCGCCAAAACTGCCCAAAATTGGGAGGACTTTTTGTGCGCAGTTCTCGGAACGCTCTACACAAGCAGAGCACTATCACTGCCATGTTCAAAATGACTAAACCAAGGTCAAGCGAAAGGAAAAATTAGTTGCTCAGTCTGATAAAGTCATTAATTTCTGTAGGTATTTTTAGATTTTGTGAATATATTTTATATGTTACAACAAGCTGTTTATGTCAGAGTCAGACCGTTTTTGGACTGGGTAATTCAAATATACGGACTGACCAAAAGTAGTATTGAAAATAAGATCTCCAAGAGGAATATCTGGCATTTATGAAGCTGGATGTTTGTGTTATTACTATAATAAACATGACTGCTGCATCTAACATACAAGTGACACCGTGCTGCAGAGGGCATCAGAAAAGAAAATCAGAAACGCATTTTATTTGAAGTCAACCTACACATGCGTGCAGCAGAAACTGGACAATAGTTGATATCATGATGATCTCCAGAAAAAGCCAAGACCTGTTGCCTGTAACGATCAGAAAATGTTATTGTAAAATTCCAAGTCTGGGTACGGTGATGAAAGAAACAATTCTACAGAAACTGAAAAACCATCAAGCATCGATTGTTGTTTAGTTGGTTGGTTTTTAATCTATGATTTCAGAAGGGTCAGTGCGTTATGTCTAAAAGCTAGAAGAAATGGAAGGTTACACTGCTATATTTTCTCATTTAAGATCACAAACAGGAGCTGTGACCAGATGTGTTCTGCGGTAATTTACATGGTAATAGATGCTGCTGGTTCTCTGAGATGAGGTACAACTTCTTTCTTTTTTTTTTTTGAGGGGGAAAATGTATAAACACATTTTCTCTTTATCACATATGATAGAAAGCTCTAAGGGGAGAATAAAACTGTTTTTCCCTTGAGTCAAAGTCAGAGTCATTTGAGAAATCAAATGACTATATGTTCCTCTGGTTGCTGTGCAACTTGCAAGCATCTTAAAAGTGCCTCTTCTCTGCCTAATAGCTCATTTCTAAAATCTGCTTTCTGTGTTGTATCTGATGTTAGTTCTTCAAATGGAGAGAAATTCACACATCATGAAAGAGCAGCTTTAAAGACCAGCTTGGCAAAAGGGAATGGAAACAGAAAAAGCCATTAAATTTTCCAATCAAGCCCATTCCAACCTCACTGAAAATGGTCTTAGGGAAATTTAAGCACACCACAGAAAGAAACTCTCCCTAATGTCACAAACCATCAAATGCTGTCTTTATTAAAGGTGAGGCTAAGCACTTACCAATGTAGGCTTTTACTAATTCGTATTAGTCCAACTTACTAATCACAGATTTAAAATCAGTAAATACTGCAGCTTAGATCTCAAGTAGTGCAAGGACTACAACTGGCTGAAAAACAAAATTTCCAGTGTGCAGAAACACTGAAATTCTGAATTATAATGAAGTAGTCAACTAAGCCCTTGGTGTGCTGCCTAAAGAACCAATTGTTTTTCAGTAACTTTGTGTTAGTGTGAAAGAATACAGAAACTAGCTATTTCCCTAAGTAGTCCTGTGAATGTCAGCCTCATCTTTGCTTCTAGGTGTTGTTACCTTGCCTAAACCATCAAATTCATTGACTAGACTAAACCATTGAATGCTCAACTCATTAAAGATTGTCTAGGATTCATACTGCTAAATCAATGCACGTAAAATATAAAAACATGAAAAAGCTCAGCTTTAGCCCTTTTACGTGTGAAGTAACCTGAAACGAATAATATCATGGAACTTTTGTTATCATCCATAATTTCAAGTTTCTTCATAAAGTTAAGGAAACAATCTTATTTCTACTTTGCAAATAGACAGAACTGAGATCCAGAAAAGCAAGCTGACTTCTCCAGCACTACTTATGCCAAGGCCTTTCCTGAGTACAAGTTCAATTTCCACGTAAGTAGAGTCCCAAATATGTTTTTTCACCTTTTTGCAAAGCCTTTCGTTTGCCATAGATAGAAATAGCGCCTCTCTATATCATAGTCTTCAATCATTTCACATGAACATACCGTATGTGACAGGATTTGGTATCAGTTAAAGTTTCTGCACAATAAAAAGGAGAGATTGTGATCATTTAAAAAATGGCACATTGTCCCAGTTTTGTAGATGGTCCAGAATCAGAGGCAGATGTACTGTACCAGAAGCTCTCTGTTTGTTTAAGAAGATGAGCATATGACTTGCGAACAGTGTATTTCTCCAATACATAACAAGCACAGTATCCAGCATTTTTTTCAAGCACTGCTGCATTATAGGAGCCTCCAATCTCTATTACAAATGGCAGCACAAGACATCATCCCACAGACATGATGGAGAATGTTCTGACAGCTGCATTAATGAAAAGAAATGCTTCCAAAAGGTGGCATTTATACTCAGTTCAGCTAATGGATGAACTAAACATTCAATACTAGGAAGCCTGTGGTAGTGCTGGCATAACATTGTCCAGGATTGTCCCCACCTGTAGATGCATTTCTGGGGTAGGTAATTGTCTTGGTTTCGGCTGGGATAGAGTTAATTTTCTTCTTAGTAGCTGGTGCAGTGCTGTGTTTTGGATTTAGTGTGAGAATAACGTTGATAACACGCTGATGTTTTAGTTGTTGCTAAGTAGTGCTTATCTCAGTTAAGGATTTTTCAGTTTCCCATGCTCTGCCAGCAAGCAGGTGTGCAAGAAGCTGGGAGGGAGCATAGCCGGGGCAGCTGACCTGAACTAGCCAAAGGGATATTCCATACTATGGAACATCATGCCCAGTATATAAACTGGGGGGAGTTGGCCAGGAGGGGCGGATCACTGCTCAGGCATCAGTCAGCGGGTGGTGAGCAATTGCATTGTGCATCACTTGTCTTTTCTTGGGTTTTATTTCTCTTTTTTTTGTTATATTCCTTTTCATTACAATTATCATTATTATCATACTATTAGTAGTAGTAGTATATTTTATTTTACTTTAGTTACTAAACTGTTCTTATCTCAACCCACGAGTTTTACCTTTTTTTCCGATCCTCCTCCCCATCCCTCTGGGAGCAGGGAGGGGGAAGCGGCTGCGTGGTGCTTAGTTGCTGGCTGGGGTTAAATCACGACAGTAATCCAAAGAGCAAGCTCCTTCTCCATTACCTGTTGAGCAGAACCTGTCCCTGGCTGAAGATACAGTTCACTTAATGACTAGGAGATCAGATGCAACTCAGAGTACCTTCTTGTGAGGACGCCACTGTGTCACCAGCGGGCAAGATGCTCAGTGTCCTGGCTTCTGAAAATGAGGATAAGTATCTTTGCCTTTCCAAGAAGTGAGATCAGCAACTTCAATCATGATTGGGAAGCACTTTGAGGGCAGAGACTACTGCAATACAAAGTCTTTTATGTTCTCTCTTTCTTCTTTCAGTCTTGCCAGGGTCTTTGTGTAACATTTGGCTTGCAGCTGGACTGTGCTATTAGAGAATTTCATTTTCAATGTTCATCATACTCATTGTCACCTGATCTTCTACCAAGGGGAAAATTTTTAAGGGAAAAAAGCAGCTGCTGGATGGAGTGTCTTTTTCTTAATATCTAATCTTTACTGATATTTTTATGTCACCTAAATTCTACTTCTCAGGAATTTAATCCTTTCTGCATGCTGTGCCATTAATATAAATATCAAACACAGAAATTATGTTCCACCCCCCCTCCCCTTATCTATGGGGAAATCCCTTATCTCTCACAGTTATAAGTAATTTAGGATCAGACACAGATGGGCTGAGATGTGAATGCCTCAGGGAGCAACTGAAATAGCTCCCTGATAGACATCACAGGGGCTGAGCACAGTATCTCTCTGCATTTATTCTGATTATCGTGACGGCTGCCAACAGGCTCTTCTGTTTGGAGTTTGTTGGAGTTCTTTTCTGTACCCTTGCTGCGGATGGTGATAGTGAATGCTTTTCATAGATGAATAAGCACTAATTTGTAACTGCAGAGCCCTGTGTTAATAAGCAGGACTGAGTTCTTCTATCAGCCAGCTACATCAGCTCCCAATGAGGTTACCACTGAGAGCCAAATGTGGCATGGGAGCCATGAAATTAACTTTAGTTCCCCTGTCTGACACTCATTTCAATAGGTTAGATCTCACCAACAGCACTGTATCTCACAGCATCTAAAACACGGCAGCTGAATACCTGCAAGGTTACTGTGTTTGGGGGTATTATAAGCTGCTGCCCCTCTACAATTAAAGCTATTTTGGCTTTGGAAAGGCAGATTTTCACATGAACTGAGCTAGATTTTGCAGTCTGTGTGACAATCAAGCAACTGCAGTGTCTGATGTAGTAGCATAAGTATATCTTTTAGCTGTATCTGTAAAGAATGTAGATTTCCTGTGAATTCAATTCTATCATGAAAAGGATAAATGCCATCGCCATTCTCCACTCAGTAGAAAGCCCTGTCCCATCCTGCAGAGGTACCGCCTTGCACCTCTCTCTGGCAGATTGAAGGGAGATGTCTCTGGAGACACACGTCTGCCCCCAGTGCTGGCAAGCACAGTGTGGCCAGGCAGGGCTGGGAGCAGCAGTTCTATGCCCTCTTCATCGCAGGTCGCTAGCAGGGGTGACCTACCCAGGCACAGAAGTACCTACCCCCCCCCCCCCAATACAACTGCAGATAGACTGGGGAGAGCACAGCCTTTCGTACTTGAATTTTCAGAATCAATTGGCTAGAATTTCTTTCCTCCCATGAAGAAACTCCTACACTGTCAGTCCTACCACAGGCTTGGGTTTATCAATCAATGCCAGATCTTAATGTCTTAACCCACAAAGCTTAATACACACAGTCCAATAGCCCAAACATGCTGTAACACTTGCCACAATGTCAACAGGCATATGGATCACACTGTGCAATGAAGTGATCCTCTTTACTCTAACTTGGACTTCAGGAACATGAAATGGCATGCAAAGAAATGAACTTTTAAAATCCATCTTCTTCCTGCACTCCCAAATCCTGCAGATGCTCCTGCTCAGAACCAAATAGCACAACACACTTCCAGAGCAACAGACAAACCACTCTGCCTCCATTTCGTACCAAGGAGAGGATCTTCTGAGGAAGAAAGGAAATGCGGTTGTTGTATCAGTCTGATTGCTCTTAAAGGAAATTCCAGTCAGCAACAGTCAAAGAGCTACATTTCTAAATTAGCCCAAGACAGAAGAGAGAAACTATCTGTGGCCTAATTTGATGCCTGCTGCAGAGAGCCAGTAAGCCCTATGAGATCAGATGTTCTACATAAGAAATACCAGCCTCCTCAAGTTTGCAGTGTTGCAAACAGTGAGATGAATAAGAAAATCCTCTTTTGTAGCACATTTCTTTTTAAAGTTCAACCTTGTTAATGACTGCAAAGTTATTTACATTCTGCTGCTGAAGTGTGAGTTGCAGAGGGTAAACACCTAATGGTTGTTCATCCTGTTAATTAAGTACTTTCTGCAACAGGAAAAAAAGGAAGAAATGAGACAAAGAAGTTGGAGGGGAGGCTGTATAACTCGGGGAAAAGGGACTACAACTCACCGTTCCTCTTCAGGCACTTCCAAGAGATAATAGTTTTTTCTCAGGAAAATATAGGATGAATATCCTATCAAAAACACAGCTGCTACTCACATGCCTGTTACTACTAACAGTGAAGCACTGATGCAAATCCAAATCACAGTCATTCCTGCCATTAAGAAGATCACTAGCTGAGCTGGAAGAAAGAAAAAACAGGTGCTACCCAAATTGCTCAATCCCTCTGCTGGTGAATAAAACAAACTCCAGATCCTCCACAGATGAACATATGGCCTCAAATTATACCGAATTTTGTTTAATTTGTTCTTAAAATATTTTAAGTGATGATGACACATGAATCTTAACTAAAGGTCTCCTATCCATAACACATCTCTTGATGGTAGCAGACATGAACTCAGCTTAAGCAGTAGCAATTGGAAATTCACCAGTGATGTGAACGCTGGCAAAAGGAAAGACTGAATAACCTCTAAAAGCCTGCTACAGTTCCATCAAAATTCATAGTTTTCACAAATTTATGTTGGCTTGGCTTAAATATTTAAGTAAAAGAGGTCCCATATATTCTAGGACAAAGGTAGAAGCTTGCAAATGCTAGGTACCTACCCATGGAAGAAGCAATTAACAAAGTGTTTAAGCTTGAAATTAAATCCATCTCTACTCAGAGCGCTTAAACGTGTGTTTAGCTATAGGTTTGTATTTATGGCCTGTGTCAGCAGGATTTAAGTGCAGGCATAAATTCTGCATCGAATAAAGGCAAGCTGCTGAACGGTGCTTCTGGAGGCCATCCTCTGTTAGCAAACACCCCACCAGAACACGGTTCATCTGGGTCAGACCCTGAGCAGGAGTCCAGACACAAGCAAAACTTTTCAGCATTTATTTTGGCAGACAGCAGACTACAGTTGATAAATACGTTCTTGTAGGATGTATTTCAGCAAACATTCCAGGATACAGTGCTGTTACAAAGATTAAGTAGGTATAGACTGGGCTTCCAAAGGCAGAGCACTGCACTACAAGGAAGTGCTGAATATGAGCGATATACCTAAGAGAGAGTCAGTTAGTTCACAACACACTAACTGGTTTCCAAGAGCTGAACAGGGGATATCAGACACATCCTACAGAAGCACTGAAGAAACACTCAGGCTAAAAACTGTTTAGAGACAAATCTTGCAGAGTTTTCTAAGTCCTCTTGCAGGCAGCACTTCAAGAGTTACAGATCTTGCAAATGAATACCGGGAGCTCTCACAGGCTTTAGCTGAAGTGGAGAAAGTATTGACTTTTAAGTAAAAGGCTGGGTTTATTCTCCCTAGTGAATTTCTAACATTTACATTAAATAAGTGATAAGTAAAGCAAACATGAGAATTTTAAAAGTCATTCACAAGTATTTTTAAATACAAACCTACTTTACCCTATTAGTGTTAATAAAAAGTTCTAAAAATATTTTTCATTTGCTTCCTTTCTGACCTGAGAAATATCTATGCTGAAACTATTTAATTTTAGTTTCTTTTTTCTTTTTACCTTACCTTCTCCTGAATGAGTAAATTTACTCCAATATCCAGGAAAGAACAGACCAGCATACTATAAACACTTCTCACATTCTTGGGAACCTCTAAAGGCCACCTCTGCTTCTGAGTCATACCACCATTGTAGGGTGAGGAGGACATATGCTTTGCTGAAGGATGTTTACTCAGCCAGCTGGGGTTTGTAGAGAAAGAATAAGAACACAAAACCTGCAGTCACAGCTTTTAAATGCCATTCTGCACAAGATCTCAGTTGGGGGGGGGGGGTATGATTAACCCATATACCCATCTCACTTTTCTTGGAGTGAGGAACTATGAGGTAACTGTGTTCGCAATCATGAGACACCTAAATGGCTCGTCTGGATGATGATGGATCTGATGTATACATAAGAGGTGTAAGGGGAGTGGAATCTCAGTTCTTTTCTCTATAGAGTTTCATAACAGTCTTCACTAAGCGACAGAAGTAAAGCTGAAATTCACAGAAATCAGATAAATAACAATGACCACTTCTATGTCCAAAAGGGAGAATCCATAGCAATATTTTTTCCACAGAGTTTATTATTTCAGGGTATCACTCAAAGTGAAGTATGAAATAACATGATATACTCTTCACTACTGATGTAAAGCTGACTCTGAAAGGCACTTTAGACCTTCAGACGCGGTAAGACCGAACACTTGGCTTATACAATATACAAGGTGTCACTTCTCCTTTCCAGTTTCTGTTGTCCATAGAAAGCCAATCAATCATGTCCTGTTCTTTAACTTTGGCTTCCCAAGCCTCTTCTCTTGCTGGCACAAGATTGATGGGATACATGAAGTTAAGGGAACTGACGAACTCACTAAATCATTCTTGAATGTTCTTAAAACAGTGGCAATCCCTTTAGCTTTCAACATATTTCCTGTCTTTGTCCAAGAGATCATTTAAGTCAGAGGCACGAGGCACCAAAAATGACTTAAAGAATGATCCAGGCATTTACTGCCTGCTACACATTACACTAACACAAGCAGAGTCCTTGTCCTTGACTGACATACCGGTCTTACGTTGTTTTTTCAAATTTGTGCATGGCAAGATTAGTCAGAAATGATTTTGCTGTCAAAAGATAGTCTTCTGCAGCTCTGTTCTGTGACAGCTGCAATATGTGGCTAACCTTCATCAAGTTAGAACATTTTGGTGTTACGTGAATAATATACCAAATAATACTGTTTCCTCAAATAAACATTCAAGTCCACTTTGTCAAACTGATGAACCATCAGTTCTCTGAATATTTCTTCTTCTTCTTCCAAGTTTGGAGAGAAGTTACACTTAAATGCCACTTGTCCTAATTTTTGTAACACAATGCAGCTGTATGGGTTAAATTTCCATGGTAATTTCCAAAACTGAACAAATAGATCTAGCAACTGCCCAAACCCATAGAGTAGGGGCTGCAAGATATGCACCACTCACCCTGCTGCCCCACCAGCGGTCAGCAGGAGAGACTGTTTTAAGGGTGCAAACGCAGATAAGTCTCCCCACCTGCCACACCAAAATCCTGCTGCTGAGACTGTTGATAACAGCTCAGTTAGTACCACATGCATGGAAGATTTTGTAATGCGGTCATCTGCCTGCTGGGATTGAGTTTGAGAAAAAACAGCTTCATTTAGCATAGGCCACTGTTCACACATCAGATGGTAACTTTGCTGCATACAGTAATGAATGGATGAATGCTACTGGAAAATGAAAGGTGACATTTGGACAGTCAGTGCTTTTGAAATCCCTAAACTTACATTCAGGTTAGTGGTGTAGGACAGATCTGGACGTAGCGTAACCACACCATCCTCACCATCTAATACGCTAAGGGATACGGATGTTCCAGGTCACTAGAAAGGAAAAAAGCTTCCACAAGGAGCAGCTCTGCTTCCCCCATCTAGTCCTAATAAAGATCTTTTCACGATGTGGTATGATTTCATTCTAGAAACCTGAAAGTAAAAGCCTGTTTATTAATCTTCTGAGCTGTGCAGGCTCACCGAAAAGCTAGCTTTTTATTGTGCCTTTAAAGAGCACAATACAAATATTCAGCCCTGTATCATTATACCTCCAGGCAGTGTGGCAAGAAAACAGACAAAACCACAGGAGAATAACTTAGCACTGCCTGCAAGCAAAGAAATATCTGTGGCTATCCATCAAGATACCCAAATGGCTTTCAAAACAGGTAAACAAGGTGCACTAGATGAGCTTTGATTTTCGCAGACCTAGCACTTCATTTTTCATGCATCTCTGATATTTTTAAAAGCTCTTTTTATACACTAACTGAAGTGCCCTTAGAAATTTGCTAGGTTTATGCACACTCCTTGGAGAATGATGCTGTGCTTCTAACTGCAGCCACACAGTTGACAAGAGTCAAGACGCAGCTGAAAATATGTGGCATGGCAGGAATGATTATTCATTCACTCCAGTACTGTATCTCAGGAGGTACTTGTCTATGTAAATGTCTTGGAAAAAAAGAACTAAAACTTTTGAAGCTTCATCCTGAAGAGAAAACAGCAAAGAGCACTGTTTTTAAATTAGAAAAGCAAACAATTCTACTTCTCTCCTTTCCTGTCATTGATTAGAGTACAGTGAGTAAGAAAGATTAAGGTTAAGGTTTCTGAGAGGGAATTTCATGCATTCCTTTGATCTAATTCAGTGAAAGTGCTAAGCAATATAGTCATAGGTAAAATAAATTTTTTTCTGAGTGCCTTGCACTGTGTGCATTTCTTTACAGACATATAAACTAAACCTGCACAGCCATTTGCAACTACCAGTACCAGAAAAATCCAAAGCACTAAAAACCCACTACTGTGATGTTTCACCTCATTTTGAAGATGTGAATGACCTGTGATGGAGAGCAGGAAAGCAGGAATGGGCTGAATGTATATTGCTATTCTTGTGGCTTAGCAGAATGTTATATACAAGGAGAAATCTGCCCTTTTAGACCTGATTCACTGCTACACTATGGTTGCTTTACATTATTTTGGCAATGTAAAAAAACCTTAAAGGACATAAAAATTGTATTTGCATTCTGCCTATGCTCCGATTCTCTAATACAGCAATGGTACACTGTACATACAACTGTGCTTTACGTGACTGGCAAGATCCTAAGAGATTACTTTTCCCCATCTTTTCTTAGAAATGCAAACAAATTAACAAATGTAGAGCTAATTTGGTGCTAGAACAGCAGAGTGAAGATTGATCCTCAACAGCTGAGCTGTGCCTTTTCGTATTAAGTCTTCAGGACCTTTTTCCTTCCAAAATTAGTCATGAATAAAAGAATTTGAAAAGTAATAATATGAAGACAAATGCCATATACTACCGAGAATTTATGAAAAGCCTACTGGTCTCTTAGACCATGAATTGCCGTGATCCTACGAAAATAATTTATTTCAAAAGTGGACTGAGAAAACTGATGTATCTGTGCTGGATCTAACTCGTCATGTTTCGCAGTGTAGTAGAGCTGTCCTCATTTTTTTCTAATATTTTGTGACTGCCATGCAGAAAGCAATCACAATTATTAAGTCCTTCCTACCTTCTAAAGAAATGATCAGGGCCCTTTTGTAATTTGAAACTGAGGACACAACCATTCTACACTTGAGATGGAGAGGGAGCTTGTGAACATTGCACAGCATGGTTTTAACATTTACTACCATAAAATATACTGCAAAGCTACCTTAGGGCACATTTTAATCTTTCCTGTATAATTGAAATTTTTCCTTCTGTGTAAACAGTAATTTACCTTCTAGGATATATGGGCTTATTAAAAACAAACATGAAAAGCGAGAAATTTCTTCTCCATTGTTTTGGCCCTCCTCCAAAGGAAAAAGGTCTTCTTCCTCATGAGTGACACATTTGTCAGTTTATAAAATACTTAGCACATGTAATGTTTGGGAGTAATCAAAACTTGTACCTCCCAGGCTTTTTTGTTGGGGGGGGGGAAGGAGATTCTTCTACCCTTGTAAAGACGAAACTCATATCTGCATCATGAGGCAGAAATGCACCGGCAGTGGGATTTACCTGGGGATACAGACTGAGGTGGAGCCTTTGTGATGAGGCCGGTATTCCTCTGGAGGTAGGACTGAAGTGAAGTGGTTCCCCTCGCTAATCCAGCCCACGTCCAGGTTACTCACTGCGGAGACTGAGGCACTCAGGCGAGATCAAAAGATGAAGTTGTGTATACCATGAATATGTTTACTGGATTCAGTGCAGAGAACAGGGATTTGTGTCCATGGCGGGGCTGATTGATTGCTAATTGTTTGCTAAAACTTAACATACAAGATCAGATTTTTTTCCAGTAGCTAGGTGCCAAAAGATGCAGCTAATTCAGCAGTGGAATTTCAAACTGCCTCAGCAAGATAAGTGTCTAATCTTCAACAGGATTTAGGCACTTAACCAGATTATACTCTGTTTAAAAAATTATTGCCTGCTTACCTGTATATTTAGCAGCCTAACTAGCTTTAAAAAGCTTTCCTCCAAGGCCCCAGTTTGGAGCAAGAACTGCCCATAGATGTCTAGCTTTTCCCATCAGGATTTTTTTCAGTCCTGTATGTTCACTGCCAGAGATCATCAACCTGCACTAGAAATTTGAATGCTGTTACTTTTCTGTACCTGGAACAAACCAGCACCTACTCTTCAGTATAGGAGTGCAATGGGGGTAAAAAAAGGCACGGTGGGTTCACCTGAAATGCCTGGGAGAGAAGAAGGCTGAATAATGTGTCTGGTGAAGAGTACTCTTGAATTCCCAGATCACTGACACTGGTACAAAGAAAAAGTAACTTTAAGATCTACTCCCTACCCAAAACACACAGTACTGCCCCTCCATCCAAAGGCAATGGTCTCTTTACCAACTCCCTCTTAACAACTTCTTTAGAAAGAATCTTGAACGTATCTGCTCAATTAAGCTGAAATGGAATCATTTCATATTTTGGGGGAAATTTTGAGGTTTATTTCACTCAAAAAGAAAAAAAGCTGCAGGAAATCTGTCTAGCAATTAGTCTAAAATCAATGTGAGATGACACATTCTTTATGCTGAATATGAAGAACTAACAACTGCAGTAACAATTTACAGCCCCAGAAAATAACTAAGGTCCACTTTGGATTTTCGTCTTAGGCTACTAGAGATTTGACTTGTAACTTTGTCAACGTTAAGATATAAAAAGCTTCTCCATCCAATCCAATCCAATCCCATTTAGCGTTAAGACATAAAAGGCTTCAGCGGAACAAGATGATCTACTTTTAAAAAGTCTGCAGTTTCTCTCTGCAGAACTGTCTTTCACAAAACCAAATGTGTTTCTATTTTCCTTCCTGTCCCCACAAAACTTCTCTCAGTCTGATACTCTTCAATCAGGATTAAAAGGCATTTCTCAGTGTCTCCCTGACAAATGTTCCTACTCATTTTTTTTCAGAAGCTGGCAATGACGTTTGTATCTTGCTTGGTGTTTTGTATTGGACTAATTATCATGATAAGAAAATCACTGCAGTATTTTGTTGCATACAAACACCATCCTGCAGGATGCATCAGGTATTTGTGAATACTCAGGTAGGATGAGGGGGTTCAGTAGTGCTGGTTTCCCAAACTCATTCATTCTGTCCCTACCCACCAGTATTCTACCTGGAAACAGCACTGACTTAGCTGGCAACACAGAGCATATTTGCTATCATTTATATGCTGGAACTGTCATGAACATGTCACAAAACGTGGAATTTGTCCATATGCTTGGAATTCAGTCAAATATGCCTAAAAAAAAGATAAAAACTGTCAAGCAAGCAAGCAAAGATTAAAAATTTCTTACTTTAAAATAAAAGAGCTTCGGGACTGTTCAGCACTACATTTCAAATATAGTGAACTCCTTCAGACTTGCAGTTTCTTAATGTGAACACAAGATAAGGGTAGCCACAGATTTATGCTTGGATGTCAATAGTGAGCCTGAACTGTGACAAGACATCACAATCAGCAGTGATCTACACACAGCAGTGCCAGTGGGATCCTGGCTGCTGAAGGGTGTATGTGGCTGCAGCGTCTGTGGCTATCAGGCCAGTAAAAAAAACAGAAGTAGAGCTTCTGGCCCTTCTTAGATTCAAGGAACATTTTACCTGATATACTGTATTACCCTTCTCCAAATTCTTCACTACTTGTTCGTGTTCCTAAAACACTTATGGTGTTACCTAACCCTCTCAGCTAGAGTAAAAAACACAGCCTGACATGAAGCCAGTGAGCCTTGCTGACACTTCACTGGAGTAGCCCAGTAAGAGCAGTAAGCGACCATGTGCTAGATCCGAGAAAGCTTGAGGCTTCAGCTCCAGCTTGTTGCATCAAGGGGCTGGTACTCAGGAGGCGTAACAGACCAAAGGGAAGAAAGGAAAATCTGTATCTTTCACTTCTTGACTATTGTACCTCGGATGACATGAGCAGCCATTAAGGGAGATGGAATGTATCATATCAGGCTGTCCTCATCTGGGTTAATGCATTAAACAAAGCACCAAATGTGGGGAAGACAGTGAAAAGAGTAATGTGGTAGGCTTTTCCACCACTCCTGTCACCCTCTGGACACAGAGGAATGTAATAGACATTGCAATTCAGTTCCTCAACCAAGCAAGCTAAATTCCTCCTTCAGATAACCTGGAACATCACTGGCCAACAGTAATATATCATCTACTAAATTCTGTCCAGGTTTGGAAAGAGAAAGAAAATCCAGAGCCAACTAATGAAACTGTTGTCAGCATTCTCCTTGGGTTCGTGGGCTTTATTGAATCAACTTACAGATCTCTGGATTAGCAGGGCTTCTGAAAGGCTCTGTGCCCTTTAGCTGAAGTACATCTTTCCTTTCTGGTACTATGGGCAAGAGTCTGAATTTCTGGGAATTGCTTCTCAGTTCCTAAAACACAGATGAATCAAGGAGCAAGAATCAACCTGAGGTGTCTCAGGTGTGAAGAAGTATTTGCATGACGTGATCCACTTCCTAGCATCACATGAGCATTTTCACGTAACAAAATTGCTGGTAACATGGAGACTTGGGACAGTGAGACTGCTCTTGATCTCTCCTGCTCTCTTTTGCTGCTGTCGTTTCTCTGGCCCTTATGAGTTAGTGTTGAATGGGTGCTAGGAAGTGTTTGGTGGCTGGAGGAAGTGAATTGTATATTATATTATTTCCTGCAGTCAAGACCTTCATGAGCCAGGCAACCCCTTCTAGCTTTTAGTTCCTGTATAAAAGCAGCTACTGGGAAAAACTTTCGGAGCTAACAAAGCTGGAAATCTCTGAAGGCTGTTCTTTGCAGGGGGTTGGGTTACAATGAAATGGGATTCGAGTATCTTTGAAACAGAAAGTGCCGGTGCCGTAGAAGCCATAACCCACTGCAGCAAGTCCCAGTCCTGTTGCCCTCAACTGTCATCAGATTCACACTGTCACCAAGGTGCACTGAACCTCCTGGTTTGTGA
Source organism: Gymnogyps californianus (assembly GCF_018139145.2). Lineage (NCBI taxonomy): Eukaryota > Metazoa > Chordata > Aves > Accipitriformes > Cathartidae > Gymnogyps > Gymnogyps californianus. The sequence goes on from NC_059479.1 coordinate 21,447,030, forward strand.
CTAACCCATTTGCACATGGTTCTCCACTCAATCCAAACTCACTCCTGCTGGCTCTCCGCTAGCAACCCTGAACAAACCCATGGAGACTAGAGAAATGAATCATTTTGCCCTTCATGGTACATGAAGCCTTCACACACCTTCGCATTTAGATGACTTACCTCTTTCTGGTGATACTTTATTGCTACCTTTAGCTTTGCCAAATCATGACATTTTTGGGGATCCAGCTCTTCGCTTTGATCATCTCTGTGATTGAGAATGATCTCCAATTCTCGGGAACTCCGTGCCTGATCCAAAAGGTCCTTAGCAAAACGCTTACACTGCTGTGAAAGCTCTTCATATTCAGCCTTGAACTCATTTTCCACTTTGCTGAGTTCCTTCAGCTCCCAGCCCAGTCGGAAGGCCGTCAAGATGGGGTCCTCGCTTGATAAGGCAATCAACGAAGGGCTGGCTAAGGCTTTGTAGATGTTCAGCCTTGACCTGGAATGCCTTAGGCTGTCCACCTCCGAACTGGAGACACATTCCACACAATTGCATCTGATCTGGTGTGGGCGTGGAATTGTTACCCGTCTTTGGACAAGCAGTTTGATGATTTCATAGTTGTTGGTGTGAGCCGCCAGCATTATTGGGGTGATATCTGGAGTGAATTCTGAAAACTGGGTGTCCATCATCAAGGTCGGAACCTATATAAAGGGATAAACCATAGTCATATTTCATGTGGAACAGCAGAAATCAGATGTCTCTCCTTCATACTTTTGAAGTGATGTCATAACAAAACAGAGTTTTTCTAACATCCTCTGTTCTTTAAATCCTATTGTATCCATGCACACACACACTGCTATTCTGGCAAATCCCCTTCCCCCAAATCATGCCTGTCTGCCTCCCGAGCAGGAACCTGTGACCATTCAGTTCCCAGTCTAGTGTAAAAGTCAATCACATTCCCATCTGAATGCTTTATGTGAGCCTGTTTTGAAATGGGTATTGGTTCATATACCAAAAGGCGGACTTTTGTGGGAAAAAAGAAAGACAAAAGGCCCAGGTAATTACACAAAAAGAAAGGAAAGTCTAGAAAAGAGTGGACACTGAATAGATTTCCATAACTATCATTATTTGCATTACATATCTGCACTAGCAGGCCAAGAACCTGCTCGTAGCAGGACCTACACAAACCAAACCAAACATTGGTCTGCAGTTGAGCAAAGCTCTTCCTCACCTTTTCCCTACTGTTTTTATTTGAAAATACTTTTCAGTGGAAGGATACATTACATAACTGCCCTCCGAATAGATCTGGGTTTTTTTTTTAATGGGTCTGAAAAAATTTAAATGTAAAATTAATGAGCCATAGTCCACTACAAATAAGACGCTCCAGGGTGTGCATTATTCAGCTACTGTTGCACTTCTCAAAAGATGAGCTTAATGCACACCCTGTTGTGTCTTATTACTATATGCAGAGTGCAAAATTAGACCAAAATGCTCTTACATCCTAAGCACGCAGTGTGTTTCCATTTGCAGCACAGGCAGCTCTCTTTGTTGTGTGTTAATCATTACTCAAGCATACTGTACTTCATGTGCCCACCACTCTTGCCCTGGCAGCTGGCATCCTGCTGCTCAAGGGGTGATTGCTGGTTTTGGTGAACAGTAGGCCTGCTTCCCCTTGGAAATGTCAAAGGCGTTTCAGAGAAACTATTGTCAAAGAGTCCTAATGACAGGAAACATTACTCAGTCTATAAAAATCCAAAAGTAAAGCAGCGATAAAGTAGCATGAAGTCACTGGTTAGAAATCCTTCTGTAGGATATACCTAAGACTGGTTATGAGACAGTGAACCTCTAACCACTGAATCTGAGTTCCCTGGGAGTTAAATACCTCAATAGCACTAAAGAGCTAAAGACTCCTGGGCTGTAGCTGATTGATAAACCTCTACATAACCCAGCTGCGACAGCAGGACAGAGCCTCTTCATGACACTCTCCCAAAGGTCGGCACCACACTGAGATGCAGGGTCATTTACTGGAGCAGGGCTCACTGGGTGGCTAGAGGTATTTTGGGGAATAATACAAGTCTGCTACCCTGGATGCGGCACATGAGGAGTTAAATCTCTGGCAGCCTACAGACACACAGGTGTAAAGAGGCTTTGCTAACAAGGCTGGTCCCTATAGAAGCAGCCAGGAGGGAGCCTATAAACACAGCTCATGGGGAAGAAGAGTGAATGGTAGTGAGCATTTGCTGTGAGTCATGGAGGGCTTGGTGTCTCTTCGCAAGGTTGGATAAATGTATTTTAAGATATCTAGTAACAAACAGCTGAAAGCAGCTCTCTTTGCAAGGTCTTTGACTTTCTTTTCCTTTGCTTAGCTCGTTTAGGTAGTTTGTTAAATGTCAGGAGAAAGGTGCAAGTTTTTCTTTTTTCTCTCTCTTAGAAGCATTTTTTTTTTAAGCCTTGATGCTTGAATAATTGCATTTATCTTTCTTCCTCTCCTTTTTCAGTCAGTCACTAGCTGCTGTATTCACAGTCTCTGCCTCAAAGGAAGAACGCTCCCCCCTCTATCACTCCTATTACTGTCAAGTTTAATCTTGTTTTCCTATATGGAAGTTACTGTACCCAGGGCTGTGAAAAGGATTTTCAGCTTTACACAGATGAGGTATTCATGTTGCTCAGAATATGAAATGGATACTTGCAGACAGGGTAGTAATGTTACAGGTGGGGATAGCGCTAATCTTGTCTGCTTCTGTCTACTCCTGAGGTTTTCTAAATCTGGATCTAGGGCTCTCAAAATGGTTGTCCTAAGGTTTGGGATCAAATCGGGGGTATCTATCAAGTGATCTCCCATCCCCTATTCTGGCTCATATCACAAGCCCTCACCCCAAAAATGGAGCACTACTTCGTTAGGTCTCAGGCAGCCGCTGTGTGGAAGGCATGTTTTCCTGGGCAGCGTGTAGCGCTTTTAATTAAGGGATAAGAAGCGAAATGGTGGTGCAGAGGCATAGAGGCTCCCTGGGGTCTGGGAGCAGATCCGTGTAAGGCCTCAAATCACAGGAGCTGAAGCTTACTTCTGATTATAGCTGAGCAGCAAAACAAACCACCAAAACACAGAACAGGAATAGTGTGAATGATGGCTGCTGTGGCCTCTCTCTTCTCCATGCCTGGCTGATCCAAAGACCATGCATTGGCTAAAAATTATATGTCTTGTGGTGAATACTTTTGTTATCTTCTTGCACAGTGTTTTGATAACCTGCATCTTAACAAACAAACTGTCTTGTTTTAAAGATGGAGCTATGCAAAGCAAGCCTTTGCTCTGAAGGCTGTATTCTACATGTTATCACTGGAGGGGCAGCAGAGATTACAACAATGCATTGTAATTGCTGATGTTCCTCCTGCACTACTCTGACAGGTTGAGTTCATGTTTAGATCAGCTTCTTCTATGTCTCGGGTTAACTTACAGTGATGGAAGCAGAAGAGGAATAAATTGTTCTACCCCAAGGGCTCTGCTAAGCTCTTCCAAGGTTATTTTCATTAAGTGACCTGAATAACAAATTCTTTTCCACTGACCTCATCACCTGACACAAGCTGTTAAGCTGAGTCCTTCAGAACCTTATTGTCACTACTTGCATAGGAGCATGTGCCTTGTCCGTATTTCATCTTGGTAATGTTCGCTTAAGAAATTAACACTACCATTAACAAGAAGTGACTGAATGCTTGTTACCATCTTTCTAGACTTAATCCTCATGAAGGTAGGTAGGCTGCTTACCACTGTACCACCACTTCTCTGAATGATACTACAGTGAGTGAAAAATCTCCTTTATTTAAAAGGTGGGGGGGGGGAAACAAGCTTAATTCATTAGAGGAGAAGAAAATGGAGGATTAGTTCACATAAAAGCACTGTTCAGTATAGCTATGCTGTCCTCTGAATGGAAAAACAAGTTTTCCAGTAAACAGTGCACTGCTGGAAAGAAGCTCTGGATAGGAAGAGCAGGAATCTCTGCTTATGTTAGTAACTAGTACAGTGTAAGAGGAGCAGAACTACAGAGCAAAAAAAAAAAACTAGCACTGAAGACCCGATGGCCTTGTTGTAGGTCTTTTAGGAGTTTTACTTTGGACTTAATCTAGTCTGGTATCTGAGTGCCCCTGGAGCACATCCTCTGGTTTAGTGTTGTGTAAAAGCAATCCAGCTCAAGTGCTCTGAGACTGCTCAGCAATGTGAACCAAAGCGCAGTAAATGGGGAGGTTAAAGAGATACAGCTCAAAAGCATGCCCCTCCACCAAACTAGAAGACTAATATGAATGTGTATTTTGCCTTTTATGGACCCTGGAAGCTAACATCCAGGTTTAAACACCAGAAGATTTCAAAGCAAGCTATAGTGTTTCTACAGCATCTGGCATCTATCTATGCATATAAAAAGGACACCTAGGTGAAAAAAGCTGTTCTGCAGCAAAGGAACTTGCCAGTCAAGTGCAAAATTTTCAACTCTGAGGAAAGAGTCTGGCTTTGTCTAATGACTATTTGGGGGTGGTTTTCTGTTTCTGTCTCTGCATCTTATGCTTTTCCGCCCCTCTACTACTAGTCTCCCTTCATGTTCAGGTCTCTCCTCAGTGTTCACCTCTACTGGTGCTCACAGCTGCAGTGTCCCCAGATAACCCTTCAGTGCTTCAGACCTGAACTGAAAAGAGAATATCTAGAAAGTAAAGCAAAGCCTAACCACAAGATCCTTTACTTTCTTAATTTTGTTAATCTCTAATTGCAAGCTTCTTGGGTCAGAGGCAGTCTAAATATGCATCCTGTCTGGCATTGAGAATGCTGCCACTTTTGCTTGAAAATAACTAATAATACTTTCACCTGTTACAGGTGGAATTGCCCCATTTTGAAGCCATCTCCATTCCATAAACTAGCACATCACCTGGACCAGTGTAATAAATTGTAAGTATAACCATGATAAACTGTAAATATATTAATCTGCATTATTTTCAGCTTGCATAACTTTTTGATACAACTGTATGTTATAAAAGTGTTTCTAATTGCCAAAACAATGTTTTACTAAACAAAACAAACGCATGCAACTTCACTGGAAAACTTCAAATGTAACACTTATAGAAATGGAAGCTTAGGTAACTTATTGAGCAAGGATTTCCTATTTCTAGTTTGGTTTTCTGCGTGCAGCCCTATGGGGGAAGTGCATATGCCATCCACAAGCGCGGTAACAGGCACAGACAATTTCTGTCATTCTAAAAAGCAGATTTTGTACTACATCAATTTAACGTGAGGCTCAGCGGTCAGAATGAGCTTTAGCAGTGACTGTGATTTTGTTCAGAATCGCAGTCCTGTGGTACTTCTAGCTGCAGCTCTATAAATAGAGCATGAGAGACAGAGTCAGTGTTGCTAGACTGCAGATCAGCCATGTTACCAGCAAAAGAGTCTTGAAAAAACACATATTGTGACTGGCATGACCAACTGAATCCTGCTCCTTGCCTAAACCCATAAACAAATTCTTTCATTGAAAGAACCCCGTGGGCATTTGTTTCCTTATGTGGGACTCTGGAAAAATGTTACATGCTTCTATAAATTTAAGCATTCATTTTAGGTGATGCAGTGGTGCAGGTTTTAATAACTGAATATCTTAATCAGAGATGCCTTGAGAGACATCTTGTATCAGAGTGATGACAGTATCTATATTAATAGGGAGGTTGGTTTTTCTCTAAAGAGCAATTCGTTGACTGAAATGATGTAATTTGTTTAATGAAATATAATGAACAACACAAACTGATAACATAAAAGTAATGTACTTTAAGGGCTTTTGCACTGGTTATGAACAAGTTCGTAACTCTGGCATAAAGCACACATGGTTGTAGATGTACTTCTGGGCAAGCTCTGCTGTTGTTATTTAAGTATTCCAATGATTTCAATACAGCTGTCCCAGAATATCCAGCTGAAGAAAAGGCTCCTTCTGGTCTAAAATCTGCTCAGTGACTTACATGCCTGTAAAGCCAAATAAAGTCTCTGCCCCTCAGACTGATATTGCAGAACAGAGAAAATTAGTACCTTTTAGTGCCTTGTAGCAAGCCAAATGCTGGTACAAGGTTACCAGATGGTACATATTAACACTGAAATAGGTATCTGTGAATAAAAAATAGCATGATATAATGCATTACTACTGAAATAATGTGAAAAATTAGATTTGTGATACCTGTATAACCAAACTTTTTTCTCTGCAACCAATAAACAAAAGCAAAATACAGACATATCCGCTCTAGATTCTTCAAGTTTTAATTTGGCTTCTTATCCATGTGTTTAAAAATGGAGGTAGACCCGACGGATTAGTTTTCAGAGCTAAACTGAAACCTAGTGCATTTGACAGCGGCAGAACTGCATCAGAGCTTGTTGTGTTCAGCCATGTGTTTAGGAAATGCAGCACAGCCAGAAAGATTGTCAAAAGATGTCATCATTTGTGGTTGATGCTACATAACTTCTCTTTCATTGGGGATTAAAAAAGAGGAATCCAGAGAGCGGCCTTCAGAAGGAAAGGATTTTGCAAATATGCATTTAAACAGCCTATGGCAACTTATTCCAGACAGACCCCTCTCTCCTCTAAGCCACTCTCCCTTTCTGATGTGGGTGGAGGAAATAAGATGAGGCACTTGATGATGAAATGAAGAAAGAGTGCAGTCAGTGTGGAGTTTATTCTCCAAGTCACAGAGGGACGCTGTTAGAGTTAGCTTGTGTTTGAACATCTTGTATTTAAATGAAGTGCAGTCTTGAGGTCTGCTTTGCCCTGAATTCCTGTGTCTTGCTCCAGCTAAGAGCTAGTGAATCCAGCAGGAAGAGGGGCTAGCGAGTGCCTACCGGTGTTTAAAGAAATAAGACCAGTGTTGTGCCATGACCAATTGCACCCTCTCCTGGTTGTGACTTCTTATCTGTGTAAGAATGGTTGAGTAGTTCACTGTAGTCACAACTTACGTGTTATGTCACATTATCTCTATGATATGACCAACTATCAAGTGAATCCTGGTTTTATCATACCCTCACGTAGCCTGGGGCTAGCTGAATAATTACACTTGTCCAGTTAAAACAAACAAGGGACCAAAGTTCGGGACTGTTACAAATCCAGACATGAATGAAGCTGCTAGAGAAACAGTGGCATAAGTGACATCAGAACCTGGCTCACAGCATATCATGGATCTACCAAAGCCTTGCCAAAATGCAGAGATTCCCTGGTTGCTTGCCAGATCTGTTTCCTGAGACCCTCTGATACCAACTCAGGTGTAAGTCTAGCATTGCGGACATGAGAGTAAATTGAATTGTCTCCTGAAGTTCGGATAGGCAGACTAGTTCACATATGCCTGAAGCTGGGTTTTTTTCCCATTTGGAAACATAAAATGCTGTTTGTTCATTTTTTCCCCTTTCTTCATTACCATTTTAAGAGTTACTCTGTGATAGGAGCAGCTGTTTTGGGTAAAAATAAAGACTAAACCCTAACAATTTTTAATGTTGTTTTTAAGTTTGGAAATGAATTTTGTTAAAGAGCTTACTTAATCCAGTCCTGTAAATTTCTTAAGTACACTAAAGGCCTTGGAACATCGCTGCACCTTAGGTATTTTTTCGTTTTACAGATAAGCTTTCCCCTGACCCCAAGCATGCTGAAACAAAGAGTCCATGGTTAGCTGGAAATTTGCAGGCTCTGTCTTCAAGGTAATCTTTGTTTTATTATGGCTACTCTTTTTCTAATATTTTCCAGGATTTATTCTGGGAGGGAAGAGTTGTCCAGCTTTTTAATTTTATCTGGTCTCTGTATTTTCTGTTCTTAGTGGTAACAAGGACAACATGTGCTAATATAGGATAATAATCATGCTATCTATAGCCTTTTATGTCATCTTTGTACATAAAATGTCCCTATTCCCTGTAATTTATTACTGTGTGCAGATGAGAGATGTTTCATTAAGTTTAGGTGAGGTAATATGTTGCTAATAGGGCTTGAAAAGGGAGGGGGTTGTGTTCCTATTCAATCACATTCCTTTAAAAAAAAAAAAAGAAAAGAATCAGATTCGATCATAAGACAACATCACAGGGAGGAGCGAGTGACTGCATCTGGTGCCAGCCCAGCGCTGTCTGATGTTGCACGAAACATCTTGATGCTCACAAACCAGGAGGCTGTGTTTCTCCCCATTTTGACTATTAAGCTGTGCTTTTGGCATTGTTGTTATACTAACCAAGAAGACACTGTGGCTTCCAAAAAGACTCCAGAGTTTGTGATAGCAAAGAAATGACAATCTAGACAGGTGGCAGGGTCTCAGAAGAGAATAAAATCTATGTGGTTGTGATCTTCTTTTATTACCACTTAGGCAGTGACTTCCTTTGTTATTTCTAATGCTACATAGTGCAAAACGTCTAGCTAATGATATGCTCCTTGTGCTTCAGAGACTGGCTCTGGCATCATCTGTCTGCCTTAAGAGTATTTAAGCGGAGCATAGGAGCCCTCTCGCACTGCCATGAATTAAGTACCAACGATGCACGTGACCCTGAGCTTCTTGCAGGCTTGAGTGGTTTTCCAACATGTTCTCCCAAGGCAATGACAGAGCACAGACCTTGGATTACAGCGTTCCCTTGCTGTAACAATGCGGAGACCAGCAGGGAGAATATTGTTCTGAGTCAATGCCTTTTTGATTCCCCTCCTTGTTGCCACGAAAAGGCTGCCCATCACAGGGATAAACAAGCCATAAAGGTGCCATTCTACTTTGCAAACCCAAGCATAGCTCTATTCAACAGCCAGATAAGGACTAGGGGACTCCCACTAAACCATCCTGCAGTTCTTTACAGATCCCAGAGCTTTGTTTCAGGGGAGCCTGTAATTTGTTACGTTCAATTTCCCCCATACAAAGAAGCTTCCCTTGGAAAATGTGTTGCAACTCTTGCACCAGGCAGACTCTCCTGCATGTTTGTATCAGTGACTCTAGATAGTCATGTCAAAAGCCCCTTCTGTGTTTCAAAAGTCATACAGACCACAGGCAAAAACATGTGTTGTGTGATGTCAGGGAGCTGATGTAAGGGAGCAGCTAATGCTGTAATTGCGGCTTATGAGCAAAGGGTGGTGAGTAAACTAGGCACATTCATGGATGCTGGGTAGGTAATGAAATATATTTTTTTGAAACTTAACACCTTAATCAACAGATGTATAGAGAGACCAAAAGTTTACTTGTGTAGGAACACAAACAGGATTTTTTTTCCCTACAAATAGTTTGTTACAGGCAGTCCACCCAGCTGAATGCCATGCACCCATCACTCCTGACTGAAAATACACTGTACAGTGTGCCAAATGCAGGCAAGTGCTAAGATCACTCCCACAAATTAATAAAGATAATTCCCTAGGAAGCATCTCTTATAACAGTGCATTCCCGACTTCTCCACCTGTCTCTATGCTAAATTATAAGCATGACATGTTTGTGCATGCTGTGATGCAGTTCTTGGCCTGACCTCACCAGCTATCCTAGGAACTAATAACAGACTTTATGTTGGCCTAGGAGAAGGAGCCAGTGACTTATTTGCCACTGTTGGATGTCTGGTAGCTGGCACTGCAGCCTGCGAGCCCTAGCCCTGATGCTACTTGTTAGGTCTATGCGATATATCACCCGAGTTCTTCATTTTGCCTCACACCTCTTTCTCATAGATTTAATATTATTTGGGGAGGAAAGCAGTGGGGAGGGAGGAAAGAAATTCCCAGTTAAACGTAATCATTAACTGAAGTGGTCTTTGATTTCTCTGTTGTTTAGTTTAATTAGATGGAATTCATTTCGAAGGCAGACGCCAATGTCAAAGGCATGTTAACTATAGCTGTGAATTATTACTGCATCAATAAAAATAATGAAAAGCTTGGATGCTAGCAGAGCCATTAGGCTTTGGAGCAGTAACAGCTAGTTTTCTGTTTTCAGACACAATCTTTCTTCCTTATTGTGCCTTTCAAATATTTTCATACTGAGAACTTGTGGCCAGTTTTTCTCAACTGCTTCTATTCTTCAGAACCTGCTCTTGCTCAGAGTGTATCTAACCAGGTTCAGCCTTCCCTTTTCACTTTGGACCTCTCATTAACATGGAAATGGCTGGTTTGAGTCATACCAAAGGGTACAGTATCTGTACTGAGTCATACCTATCAGCCTGTTACCCCCTCTGTTACAGTGCTCAATAGCAAGAACTTAAAAAGTCCTGTCAGCGATAGCACAGGGCTGACAATGCTAGCAATGAGCTTGTACATTTAATAAGTATTAGCAAGTCTGCAGAAATCATGGGCCGTTGGTGGTAAGAGCTAAACTTTGCACTGGACTCTGCATACAGGACAAAGAACCCTATGTGAGTAGGAAAATAAAGCTAAACCACATTGTATCAAGAAAGTTACTGGATTTGGGCAAGAATAAAATGATTTAATGCAACATATAACTTCTGGTTCACAAAAGATTGTCTCCAGGCTGTTGATCTATGATATTTACACAAAGATTAAGGCAGATTTTCACTCATCAGCTCATCTGAAAGAGGATTTTTGAGGTCAGCTTTTAAGTTCGCTAATACTATCAAGTGCAGCAACCTTCCACCAGCAGGTATCTGAGGATTAGCAACTAAGACTGAAAACTTGCCTTTTATTCTCTATAGTTTCCTCTTCACAACCATATTCTTCCAGCGTTTATTTCTGTAAAGCTCCTTTTGGAAGACATATGGATAGGTATCTGTTGAGATCTCATTGATTCAGAAGGCCTTTGGACCGTCGAAACAAACTGAATCACAGTCGTAAATACCGAGATCTCTTTTCTTTTTATTCTCATTATTGAGGAATTACATTTGTAGTCCCATCTGTGAACCAGATTAATTTGGAGCCATCTGCCATGAGCAAATTGCTAATTTTGGCAGATACCAGAGAGATGCTAGTATCATCCTTATGTAAACATTTGATGTCAGCTCTGATTGTTGTGAAGAAAACAGCTACCCGTAAAGGTGCTTATGGCTACACCATGAACGTGTAGTAATTCAGATGACCGATTACAGCTTCTTAAAGAACGGAAGGAGGGCTCAGCAGTCAGCACAGACCGTGTCTGGTGCGTGCAAACACATCCGCTGTAGCAAGGCAAAAAATGATGCGAGATCTGTGCAAACTGAGAGCGCTACCCTGCAAGCTGTGATGCATGTGTAGCGGAGAACCAGGCTCACTTCACAGAATCCACACAAGAGGCTATTAAGAAAATGCCCCTGAAGACCTCATCTGGAGTCAAAGGGAAAATCTGTACTGATTTCAGTGGGCTTCAAAATGTCTGGAAATACAACGATTACTAATGATAAATTGAAAGTGAATCAAATATGTAGGAAAATGTGAATTTTCAGACATATATTTCCTGCTCTCTGCTGGTGCAGTTTAGGTGCAGACTCCAGCCTGGCTGAAAACATAACCCACTGTATTGATGTTTGTATAGTAAAAAAAATTTCTGATATGACTTTTAGGGAAAAAAACGCCAAAACTTAAAGATCGAATAGGTTAGGAGACAGAAGATTTTACTGGAAAAGAGAATTTGTTCAACAAGCTTCATATATACATTCCCTTGCCCCTATGGTAGTACTGAATCAAAAAAACGAAAGAAGTAATTTCAAGTTCCCTGTTAACTCCAACCCCACAGGACCCCAGCCAGATCTCTGTTTTTGATGTGTACCTATAGAATAGTACAAAAAGTCTTGTTTTGCCATTGTATGTATTGGACCTGCCCTGGGCATAAACAACTTTGCAGTTTAACATTCCTACCCCAAAAGAGACAAGACACCTGACTCAATAAGCCTGGGCCGAAGTCAATACTGCACCTGTGTGTGCTGATTTTTACTATTTCTAACCTAGCCCCAGTCTTTCTAAAGATTATTCAGTGGTTTGTCATCTTATTTATTTAAATAATATGACACTCATCGTGTGGAAGACCTGAGTACGGATTGCCATGCCAAGCAGTCTGCAGTACATGAATACTACTCTTCTGCCACTATGCAGTACAGTATCAGCCTCTTCACTGTCCTGAAAAGCAAACAATAACCATCAAAGCACCAGATTAGGCTCACTTTTATTTCCTGGAGAATACATATTCACTGACTACAAATCTCTGCAGGAAAAGCAACACTTGCATACCCTCCAGGTTCCATGAATATTAGTTTGTTTTGTTGTTCCTCTTAATGAATAGGCTGCTTTCTTTCCAAATCCTTGTCATCTATTTGGGGAAAAACAAACTGTCCTACTATTTAAGTGACCAATCAGCAATACAAAGCAACAGGCCAAAGCAAACTATGGTTTAAAAAAAAAAGCTCCGAGGTTAATTGGAGTAAATTATGTAACATTTGGAAATAACAGGTGAACTTGTAAAAATCACAGAACTAGAAAAGCTCTTTTGTTACTTAATCTATTTTGAGTAGATAATCGAATTTTCCTTTATTTCCCTGAGAATTCAGCTCTTAGTGCTGTGCCAGGTCCAGAGCACATCCTGCTGAGGCCAGCAAAGCTCCTACCTACGCTGTGGTGGGTGGGCAGGGCTGTCGCAGCCTGCAGCACCACATGCTCTGCACACAGGCATCTTCCATCGCACTCTGGACCACACTCGCATACTGACAGTAAAAAAAAAGTGGGAGTGCACCTCAGAGCGTGGTGTGGCATATTTGAGGAGAGATTAGCTCTGATCTGAAGAAGAGAATGGGTCCTTTAAAACCTGGACTTTACTCTCTGCTGGGAGTGAAGCACACCAGCACACCTCTATGGTCTTTCCATGGTAGCAAAAGTAAGATGCTTACACCATGATGACTCTCTCACCAAACCCAGAATCTCCCACAGGTGACAGTACCTCTCAAAACAGCTGTAACTTTATTAGCCATAGAGTTATTCTGGCTGTAACTGGTGAAGTCTTCTCCCCAGCTTTATCAAGAGACTCACAGAGCAGTACACAAAACCATGGCTGTAAGTTGTCAGGACTGGGCAGAAGAGATTTGAGGAGAAATGTTAAGTTCTTAAAATAGCCCATGAACCTTGCTCGGAGGTAAACCTAAAAGGAAATACATCTACTCGAACACATCACTGTTCAGCACACTCATCTGTGTGCTTTGTAGCAGCCTTTAGAGAGAGGTGGTTCATGCTCCTGGCTCTCATATGCTCCACATGTAAACAGAGTAATTTCTTCCTCTCCCAAGACACCCCTTCCACACACGGCTGCAGTGCGGGAGAAGCGTGTTGTTATAGTTACTGGCTATGACTTACCCCTGCCATTGTCATGGTATTTTCAGTAAATGGCGCTTAAACAGCAGTCTAGCAAAGGTTTGCAGAATAATGACTGCCTGCATTCACTTAACAACAGGACACAAGCATCTCTGCCGCCCAATCTCTTCATCCATTTCTCCCTGTCCCTTACATCGTGAATGAGACCCTGATTCTCTTACATAAGGAACACAACAAAGGTCACTTCTTATATTTGAATTTTTTTTTTTTTTACTTCTGCTCCCTGGAAAGGTCATCATACAGGGGAAAAGCAGGGCTCTTCCCCTCGGGGAGCTCTCAAGAGACAGGTATGGAGCGCGCAGGACACATCACCTTTTAGAGACTCTGTGGCTGGTGAGCAAAACTGCTTTGCAGGTCAAGTCTATAAGGGGCCACGGTTTTCTACCTTGTTTTGAGTGTATCATCTTTTGCTAACTAGATACAGTCACTGTAACCCCACAAGAGGCTGGCATAATGCAACCTGTAACATTTTCACTCAGGATTGTGGTACGATGATAAGGTGGTAGGAATGTGCGACGATACATGCCCATAAAATGGATTATGCTGAATGATGCTACTCAGCTGCTTTTGAGATGCAAAGACAACAATTAACTGAGCTGAGTGAACAGATGCAAATAGGAACAGCTCTTTATGCCTGGCAGTTAGAGAAACAAGACTCTGGTATAGAGTCAAATAATAACCTCTCAGAGGCAGACAGCAGGAAAATGGGAACTAACAGGTTTTCACAGACCCCAGACTCAGATGAATGAAGGCGATGTATTGAACATTTAAGAGAGAGCAATCAGAAGATGCATCTTCTGCACCTTTGCCCGGAGTGCAGCAAAGACAGACAGCCCCTAATTGGAAACAGGCTGCTACACTTAAGTCAAGGAGCTGCCTTCACATAGGTTTGTTCAGGCAAACTGAACCTTGTGTACATTTAATGAATAGATTGTACTAAACCTTATATATAAGAAGTGCTGTGACACCATCTTACAAATTTCTCAGCCAGACAGAAACTGTTCCATGAAGTGTGAATTTTTGTTACTACTCAACCAAAAAAGCAGGTTTTCTATATGTTTTAGAACATATAAGTAGCTGATTAGGACAAAGCTGTGCTAATCTGATTTATCACGTGCTTTTTGTAAAAGCAATTAGGTATGGGATTCCCAAAGGACTTTCCAAGAAAGGGTCCAGCAAAGATAATTACTGAACGTATATCGATACTGCTGTGGAATTAGCATCAGAAACTTGTGTTCAGAAACCCCTCCTATATTAGCTTTATGATTTGACAAGCTAACCAACTTTGTCCCAACTTTGCTTAACTAAGCACTTCTTCCCATTTAATGTTATATCACTATACATGAAATAAATGTTAATTACCATCGCTGCATGAACAATCGGTGAAACTGCTGAAATGGAACTCAAGTCCTGCAGCGCTCTACCAGCAAACGCTTCCTGCAGTCTACAGAAGAGCCTGAACCACAGCCAGGGAAGTTAATCCTAGTCTGTACATAGGATCTTGCATCAAGCCAGTACTAGTCTAAAACGTACTGATGAAATCTGGTCTTGTAACGAACGTTGTAAATAAAGCTGAAACTGGCACTGCATCTCTTCTCCCACACACATGTTCTCCTTCAAGTTGTAAACTTCACGGCAGATACAAACCTAGCTACAGAAGGATAGCTGCGCACTGGCATAGAGATAAAGAAAAATGAAACAGACCTACTATGAAACGTGTCACTGAACTAGAGACTTTGGAGCTGAATTTCAGCTGCAATAAATCAACCTGATTTCACGGACCTCTGTCTCTGTCCAGTTAAGCCAGCAAGGCTGTGAATTTGAGTGGACACAAGTTTTGGTATTCATGAGATCTTACAGAAATCCACATGAATCCCATCACTTGCTTTCCATGACATTTCAGGAGAAACTTGTCATTAACCTGCAATAATTACGGGCAGTTCCTCATGCTACTGAAAAAACTTTTCTTCTATTCTACTTTCTGTCTTGTTGGCCTATAGGATGGTCAAACTTTCTAGATGACCAAGAAAAAAATGGCTCATTCTCCATGTATGGTCCGTATTTTGCTACTTACATTTTGTCAGACGAAAACCTAGTACTAACATTTCAATTTTTAGGTCTGATAGAAGAGATTCTTCATCTCTCTAGTGCTTAAACCACGCATTAGAATCACATTGCTACAGCATGCAGAATGCTGCTTGAATGATCCTTATTGTTTGCTTTGGCTACATAAAATTACTACTGAAAAACTATGTACTAAGGGGCCTATCCATTGAAAACATTTTCTTCTATGATTGACTGGTATTAATCATTTTCTTCTTTGACACACAGAGGGACGTATTCAAATAGACTTCAAAACAAGGCTTGATATACATAAGGATTATCCAAGTTTTGAATATTCCTTTCTAAGCAGCGAACATGCAAAAATTGTCAGTGGTTAGTAATGTATATAAACTATTCTAGTTATCGGCAGTAGTACTCGCAAATGAAAAGAAGCAGAAAAGAAAAAAATAAGAAAAATTAGGGACAGTGTGATATGTGACACTTGAAGTGACAGAATTCAGACTTCGTGGTTTTTCACAAAGATCCTTATGTAACTTACTGATGGCTTTGTAGCTAAGGATCCTTCCTACAAGTCATAGCTGCTCATTGCTCAGATATATAGCAGCTTACCTCATGCTGTAACGTTATGTACTGCCTCAGCATTTCTGAACTAGAGCTCTCTGGAGATGGAGACCAAGATGATATGTCTGTACTATGGCTAAGTACTGAAACCTAGCAGACTGCTTGCTTGCTTACAGTTATTTATAAGCTTGTGTGTTTTCAGGATTTACTTATGAAAAGCAATTCCACATACTATCAGTACAATAGCATGGCAATAGTTCATATTTACAGATTGTAATACAGACAGCCCCAAATTCCTTTACAAAGTGTGCGTCTATAAATCAGCCTATAAATCAGCATGTTCACAAACACTGTAAGACTGAAAAGAACGCTGAGTGAAATTGAAAATGCTGAGTATTTAAGTCAGGCGGAACATGTTTGCCCAGACTGGCAAGTTATCATCCAAACAGGACTGCCCACGTCTACTCTGGGCATTTACAGCAATGGACCTACATTAAGGACTTTGTTTTATGACTCCTGCACAGGACCTCTCTGTGGATAATAGCTTAAAACTGAACTGGAACACTGGACTAACCTGTTTTTCACCACTCGGCTTCCTGTAATTCAGCAGTAGCTCCACAGCTCCCACCACCTCTTTCCGTATTGCATACAGCAGAGCATCTCCCACATACACACTGTGGCTCAAAAGCAACTCCATGATCTCCAGATTTTCATTCTCTATGGCTATTAAAAGGGCACTGCGACCAAGAGGATCCATACAGTTAATGTTGATGTTGTAGTAGATCTCTGCCTCTTGCAAGGCATGTTTCACACTGGCATAGTCCCCCTTCTCCACGGCACTGAGGTAGGCCTTCTCTTCCGCCGAGAGCTCTGCCTCCGCTCGCACGATCTGTAATGGGATCCGATCTCTGTACGGTGAATAGTTTACCTTTTTGTAGTATAGCTGGGCCATTGTTCATAGTGACCGGGCAACCTATGGGGGAAGAAGAAACATGCATAAGTGACAAAACAGACAAGCAACCCCTATCTGTTCCTCACAGGGGACAAATTTCCAAAGGTCCATCGCGGTAAAAGCTTCCAATCCCTTTTTAAGCTGTTTTATTCTCAACACAGTGACTGTAACACCCCCTGAGCAACCCCACATTAAAAGGCTAGCTGAAAAAATAAAGGTTACACTACTGCTCAGAAGAGGTACGCAGAATGACAGACACTCAGTATATTTTTTAAATCTGGTTCAAACACTGTGCTATTGATTTCTTTTATCTGGTCAGAAGCATGATCTTGTTTATGGATAATCTATCGCATGTGCAAATAGGTGGATTTCTCATCTTTTCTTTATTTCCTGCTCAATGTTTTTTTCACTTCCCTCCTTTTTCACTGCTGAGCCAGGTCCTCAGCATCTCTGAACTGTCAGTGATGGGAGCTGCTGATTTAGACCCTCCTATTTACAGTAATAAGATTTATTTTGATATTTTTGCTGCTTCTTCTCTGCTTCCATCTCTTAAAATAGGTTTTTATTTTTCTCTAATGTTTACTCTTTGACTAGGTCACAGCTTTATTTTTAAAGCTTGCATGTTTTTAAACATATTTTCTTACTCTCCTCGTATATAAATAGGACCTAAAGACAGGCTGATGTAGAAAGCCACTACCCTTACTCTCCAGAGGCAGTGATGTTGTTTATGGTCTAGGAAAATGAGGAGTAAATCCTGCCCTGGCACAAACGTAGCAAACTGAATGAATTACTGTTCCTTCCCACAGCTCAAAGAGCCTAGCAGCTGACCGAAGTCATAGGAAACATGGGCTGGACAGGTATTGACATGTAAGGAAAAAAGGAGCTATGCTTACTACCTCTGTTCGGCATCAATAAGCCACACCAAATCAGGACCAGGGGACACCAGCAGCTATAACTAATTGGATGACTTATTCCATCTCCTTGCCCAAAGCTCAATGGTTTCCTGCAGCAAATTAGCCAGAGTTTTGTTCCATTTTAGTGCCCTATCCAGGGGAAAGAGGAGGTTTTGACAAAGAGATAATGAGAAGGAGGATCTTGTGGTTCAGGTGCCGAACCAGGAGTGAGATGCCATGGGTTCTGTGTTTACCATCCCACCGCATGCCATAAGGCAACCATGTTCAGCAGAGCCAATTTGCATTTTGCCTTCAGCTCCAGTGTAATGGGCCCGGTGCAGCGGGAGTGGGTGGATCTGAGCTCCAGCCTAGCTGACACTGCAAAATAGTGGGTGGTTGTAGCACACAGCAAAGTTACAGCTGAGAATTTCCTGGGGAGCCAGAGATCTGTAACGACGAGTTTGGCATCTCAAAAAATGTGCTCTCTTAGTACCCTGGTTTCCTACAAGTATGAGAAAAGGTTTTGTTTGTTACATTTCCAGAGTTACAGCTCTCTGCACATATGCTTCAACCTGAAGACACACACAAAGGCGTTAGAGGCAAAGGGACCTATGATCTGAATAGAAACCATCATAAATACATTGGCTTATTTTCTACGGAAATGCTATGCCACTAAAGCTTTTAGAACTAAGGAACAATCTCGAGTGACTTAGGAGCTTGAAGTCTCAATAAACTACATGTATAACCAACTACTCTGATTTTCAAAAGGACTAAGGCTCACAGGTCATGTTTCAAATTTTGTTTTTGAAAATGTTATCCCTGCGGGGTTGTTGTGGTTTAACCCCAGTCAGCAGCTAAGCACCATGCAGCCGCTCCCTCACTCCCCCCCGGCTCCCAGTGGGATAGGGAGGAGAATCGGGAAAGAAGGTAAAACTCATGGGTTGAGATAAGAATGGTTTAATAACTAAAGTAAATATAACACTAACAATAATAATAATAATGAAATATAATAATAATAATGATGATGAAAAGGAATATAACAAGAAAAAAGAAGAGGGGAAAAAAAGAAAAAAAAAAAACCAGTGATGCACAATGCAATTGCTCACCACCCACTGACCGATGCCTGAGCAGCGATCCGCCCCTCCCGGCCAACTCCCCCCAGTTTATATACTGGGCATGACGTTCTATGGTATGGAATACCCCTTTGGCTAGTTTGGGTCAGCTGCCCCGGCCGTGCTCCCTCCCAGCTTCTTGCACACCTGCTTGCTGGCAGAGCATGGGAAACTGAAAAATCCTTAACTTGAGATAAGTGCTACTTAGCAACAACTAAAACATCAGCGTGTTATCAACATTATTCTCACACTAAATCCAAAACACAGCACTGTACCAGCTACTAAGAAGAGAGTTAACTCTGTCCCAGCCAAAACCAGGACAGGGGTCCAGCCAATTCCCACTGAAATACTGACAAGACACAAAAGGATGCAGAACAGGTCTGATAACAAGTAAGGACCAAAGAGATCTTTGGGAAAGTAAGGATAAGCCCAAATGGGAAGGGAAATTTTGTCCTCGAGTGACAATCTGGCTCACAGGAGCAAGGAACACCAGCCGGTGGGACTGGTGGCAGAGGACAGTAGCCACCATGTGGAGGTCTCTGGGGGGAATCTTGTTGGCTCCAAAAAACCTGAGGGATTCTGGTGACAAGTGCAGCTGCTAAAGTAGAACTGGATATTTTTCACTGCTCTTCAGTTTAATTGAATGTTTTGTAGATGGTGAGTAACATTTGCAATGAGTTATAACAAATGTCACCTTATGAAACATCATGCCAGAATTGGATCCCTTTCCTTTCCAACAATTTTGTAGAAAGAAAAGAAAGCTTCACGTATCTTCACTTCTCAGTGAGATCTCATCTCCCAGTACAACCCCAGTCCAAGAAAGCATTTTGTTAATACTTCAAGCACATAAGAAGCTGCAATAAAACCAAACAGGAAAGACTCACAAAATGAATGATTTGCCCTGAATTCTTCTCATGCCATCATCTGCATAGCCTAACAAACACACACTGCTGACTGGGTTTGGAAATGATAGCATGCAGTATCAAAACAAATATATGTCTGCCTGGATTACACGGAACATTTCAGCAAAACCTTTAGCTGTTGAGCCACCTCTCAGCCTGAGATCCAGCACAATTACAGAAGGACTTTCCAAACCTGAAGTCTTTCTCTTCCAAAAACTGGCTAACAGAGCATCAGTCAAACGTGTGAATGGAACGAATGAGCCCAAGGATCGCTGCTCTCTAGCTATCGCTTCCCAATACCACCAGTCTCCCGGGGGCAGCATCTCTTGGTGAAAGAAACAGACAATGCTGGTAGACCCTAAACCACTTGTTTATCCCAGAGTGGTACTGTCTCCTGCTTAACAGTTAAAAAATGACAAAAATATTGATGAAATCCAGGTAAGAAAAGGGGTAGGCAATGCACAGGTGCCTAGAGAGAAGAAACAATGAAGTACTTGAAAGGTACTGAAAATAGAAACATAGTCACATTAAAATTTTGGAATCTGTGCAGAGAGCCTGAAAATGCATGTTTTCCATATGAATTCTCTTCACAGAGAGGCATTTTCTGCTACCTGAGTTAATATTTGGGGCAAGGAAAATTTTTTTCTAGTCTATGCCTGACTGCAGATGCATCAGACTGGCTAACACCAGTGGTGATACCTGCAGCACAAACAGGTGTAGAAAAACTAAGAGAACCACATAACAAACTACACAAGATAAGGGGAAGAGGACTTACCACTCAGTTTGGACTCTATCAACTCTCTCCAGTTCGGTCGCCCTTCTCCCTGAACTATTAGTCCAAATCTTCAAGCCATTTCAGCCTGACACCACTTCTATGTTGCCTGGCACAGAAATGAGAGCTTTAGCCCCTGAAAAGCAGCCATAGCTGGCAGAAACAGCTTGTCTGGCTTGGGGAAGGAAGGTTTCCAGCCGCATTACTTTGTCTAATAACACAAAATGTTTTTTCTATCCCTGCAAAAATTTCTCTGCATCTTCCAACACTCAGTTCAGACGTATCTATCCCCTGCATCAACAGGGCCACTTTTTTCACTCTGAAGAGCGAAACAGCATCACAGCTGCCACAGGTGGGTTTGCTGGGGTCTCCTGCTGCCTGCTTTTGGACTGGACTCTTGGGACGGACATGTTACAATCACAAGGGAATGGTATTACTTCAGTCGAGGGCTGAAAACAATGGCTTTTGCTGAAAACTAAGAAGTGGCTTTATACATGTCACCGTCTGTATGAAATCTACAGTCAGCACTCTCTACAGACACAGCACTGTCCTCAACACCCTTGCGTGTCTCCCACCCTGGATCACGGCTTGATACCAAACGATCAGTTCATCACATGGATGTATCATGTCCAGGTGAACCAGAGATCACTTCAGCACCAAGGGGGAAGAGACAACAGAAAGAACGAAAATTAGCTTTCCTTTCTAATATTTCTTGTTGGAGAGAGAACATAATGAAAATTGCACAAAGGTTAGAGTGATGTCTGGTAGCACGGGAAAAGGCAAGGGGGGCAGCCTGAGCAACGTGTAAGAAGCAGTGAGGAGACGGCAAGGAGAAAGAAGAGCAGGGGAGCAGCACTGAATAGTAGCCATTAGTTAGAGATGTGTTAATGAAGACAGACAGGCAAAGGTCACTCAGCAGCACTGCCTTTTGCCACTAAAAATTTCATGAGTTTTCACTACAAATTTTTTTAGGATCTGCTAGCAGTTGAACCATCCCTCATTTCCCACTTTACACACACAACACACTCCCACATGCCACTGTCTCACGGGAATCAGAATGTCCAGTATGAAATGGGACGAGTATAACTGAAAGGGTGGGAGCCAGTGCCGGTTTACATCCATGTAGTCACTAGGCCCATTATAAAATAGGACCTTCCTGGCTTTTATTTGCTTTTATCATCATTTGACTTTTCATGATGCTGATTAAGAGGTGGAAAAGCACCATTGCTCCTGATTGCTCAGCTCCCTGTGTAATGGAAGCAGCAGAGACTTGTAGGGGTATTGAATTTAGATATCGGAGCTCATCACTCCCAGCTGATGTGAGCATCTGACTACCTGAGGAACAAATCAAAATATTGGATCTTGAACACAAGATCAATAGACAAGAGCTACCATTCCCACTTGATGGGACTCAGTACGAGCAGCCAACTCACATCACACATTAGAGCAGACAACAAAACACCCCATCTGCCAAGTTGCAAATAGAGCGGTTGGTTGTTCCCTCCTACTGGAGCTTCACTCTGACACATGTTGGCAAAACTGTGTGTGTGGCTTTAAATGTCACTACATCCTCTCTCTTGGATTTGCAGAAGGGTTTTTGTGCTGGAAAGCCTGCCTGTATTTTCTATTCTATCATCAGCCCAATAAAAGAACTGATCTCTTGCAACACATCTTACTTCTTCATCCTGCTCTCCTTCGCTCCATCCTTCTCTCCAAGGCTATTTTTTCTTTTTAGTATTTCAGGGAGAGTATTGTCCTCATTCTGCATTTCTAATCTGGACTTCAGGTCTGGAAATCATGGACCGTAACTGCTAAAATGGCCTGACTCTTTCATCATGCTCAGAGGCTGTGTGCTTAGTAATATTGATCTTTTTTAAAAAGGTTATAAACCTGAGTTATGAAATAGTCCAGAAGGGCCAACTTAGGTAAATAATATTACATGTAGTTAATGGAGAAATTGAATTTGTGATTGGATCCTTCTTTTAAGCGCTCTAGATCTTATTTACTAACAATGTCTGACGGAGCTTATACCTTCCACAGTTTGAGGAAATAAAACTGACTTTGTAATATTCTGCAACTCCTTTTCTTTTGCAAAGATACCCTCTTGTTCCAGAAAATTGCTTTTTCCATGGAGTTCAGTGGGAACCAGATTGCAACCCTAAGTCTCACTGCTTCTCATGATGTCTCTGCATCACACTCACCACCTTTTTGGTCAGAAGCAGAAATTTTTCCTGATCCTTTTAAATGCAAAAAGAGCCACTACTGAATAAATGTACAACCTCAGAAGTATTTTAAAATTATAAAATTGCAATGACCTTCTGGTGTATACGGCTGTGTAAATTCCCTTTAGCAAAGGCCCCATGATCTCAGGAAGTTTATATTCAGCTCAGAAGTTATATAAGATATATCATTCCCCTGAACAAGTGCTTTCCAAAACTTGCAGGGTTGCAGTACAACACAAAAATGAGAAGCCGACAGCTAATAAAATTGGAGATGAGTAATCTAGTTTCACTGCCCAAGATGAGTGAAAGGGAGAGCACTAATAGAGTATGTGATAAAAATGCAAGGATGCAGTCGTTCATGATTCACATTGGAGGATATGTCCTTAGAAGATGCAGAGAAAAATTCTTCTTAGAACGTTTTTCACTCATCATCACTTCAGGCGTAGTTAAGAATACATACAGTCACTGAGGTACTGCATGTAACCTTCTAATCTGAGAAGTGTTTGTAAAAGAAGACAACCTCAAACTTCAGATTATAAATTTACAGAAGCCAAAAGAAAATTCTTTGCCAGAAACTCAAAATGTCATAATTTGACTCGAGTCCCAGCTGCAATTCTTAACTTCCTGGGGAGGGTGACAATTATCAAAGATATATATGTTTGATTTGGAAAGGCCAATTCTTTGGTATAATTCTCTTCCGCTGTATAATCAATTGATGAGTCATGGCCAACCCCATATGGGTGTATATATATATGTATATATGAACATATAATTACAAAAGATATCGCATATGTAGTACGCCTGGAGATACCATTGGGCTTAAGAAAGTACCTATTCCTCTCTGACCAATCAGTGGTCCTAACTAAAACTTAGGAATCAAACTCAGTTCTCAGTCTTCTGGCTTTAGGGTGCTCAATCATGTCAGTCCAGGACATCTACGAGGCCGCCTAATGCTGGAGGATGGAAATCTTGGCAGAGCTGAATTCTCTACTAGATGAAGAAGCTCTCTCTGCTGGACACAGCCTTACTGAGAGCCAGTATGACTCTGTAGCACAAACTTGCCCAGGAAGTAAGGAGCATTGCAAAATTTACCACTTTCCATTCCATGTGCAAAGCACTTGGTTTGACCTTGCCTTCTCAAGCAGAGGAGCACAGCTACATATGTATTTCAAAGGAAAATAACAAATCATGACACTCCACCACATATGCTTAAACCCGTGGGGAGAGCCTAAAAGCCAGCATGTAACAGATGTGAATCATGTTGTCTTGGCGAAGAGCTGAAGGGCTCTCCCATGCTCTAGTGATGACTAGAGCAGAACCTAGAGAGAAGAACACAATGAAACTGGCCTCGGTGTCAGGCTGAGCTCTACAGGCCTGAAACACCCCATGGGTTTCGCAGGGGGTTTTGTAGATGCAAGGCTCCACCTCGCCACAGCTCTGCAGAATCAAAGTCAGCTAGCTGGTAGCCAAGGCTGGTATTCAGGATGGAAAAGGAAGATTTAATTTTGGAGAGATGGAAAGTTCCATTATAACTATACTTGTCTGCAGATGTAAGTAAGGAAAATTTGCAGGAAAAGACTTTTGCATTTGTAATATCAAACTGCTGTAGGTGGAAACAAAACTGACAACTTGGCCAGCACACAAGCCCCTCTTCACATCTGGATTGACCTGACCATAGAGAAGAACTCACATCATAAGCCTAACCATTTAAAACGATGAGACGTTTGCTACTCCTTGCTCTCCTCTTCAAGCCAACTATGAATTTTGTTCTGTTCTTGCTAGGTTTCTCTATTGAACCTACTGCTTCAGCACTTCAGTCCTTCATAACGCTGGGGACAGGAACAGACCATTGCGTCACAGGACCAGGATGTTCTCAAAAGGCTTTTTTCCGTGGAGCTGCAGAGGTGGGCTACCACTGATTCACTGCTAGCAATGATCACCTGTAGCAACCCAGAAAAGTTATTCTCTCTTTTGCCCCCAATGGTTCTCTGTCCTCCATCGCCACCTGCTGAGCTTGATGTTCTCTTCAGCAGAACTGTATTTCAAAAAGGTGTTGTCCAGACATTTACGTTTTGTACATCTATGACTTAAATAAGCTAGTTTTTCCTTTAATGGGAAACTTCTTATACGTGTATTTTAGCTGTACTTTAAAATACACAGTGTAACAACATTTCAGTAGATACACAGTCACTACATTTTGTGGGTAGGCTGCTTAATTCATCCAAATGAGTAATGCCCTGAGTTTTAACAGTGCATGGGAAAACACTTCTCTGGGAGACTCTGCTTTGCCATGGAGGAAAAAGATTTGTACTCGCCTGGCTCAGCTCAGCATATTTCTGTTACCTACTCCTCCATCACACATGACTCTTAAGGCCTCTTGCCTGAACAGGATGTACTGGTGTCATTTAAGGGTGAAAGTCACCAAGGAAACAGTATTAGGAAACCCCTAGTTTGTGTTACAACCTTCATTAGCTTCATTAGTTTCAGTCTAGTTGCACAGAAGAAGTTGCAGCATTTCATATTAATCTGGACAAGCCCTGGATATATGGGCTTAAACGAGAATCCATTACAGCCTGTGAGCAAGCTGGTATGAGGCTGCTCAGCCTTACACTGTACAAACAGCACCCTTTCTTGGGAAATGACAGCAAAATCTAATACCAAGCTTGCTTGAATTTATCAAACAGTAAATTCGTTCTATGCACACACATATAGTGTTTGCATTCCAGGAAAGTTGCTAATATGTTTGACTTCAGAGTGCTTTCTCTGGTCTCTGGACAATAATAAACAGGACATCTACTCCTTGCCATTGTGAGTCGCACACAGCCTAAGCAGCCAAGCAGAACATGGGCCCATAGTCATCCCTGGGTTCAGGACAAGCAACATCCTTGTCTATCACCAGCTCTGTCAGTGTGGTCTTTGCAGGGTCTAGGTAGCCCAGATTTGGTTTCATCTGTCCTAAAAGCTACACACAGCTTCCAGCATGTCTTAATGGAAAGGATGACAGAAAAAACCTCTGGTGGAGAGCCAATTGCAAAGCTCGTATTTGGGATGCAGAGGGAGGGGGGAGTATTGACCCATCCCTGGAATATTTCAGTATTACCTGAACAAAAATCAGTCTGGGCTACTAAAATGACTAAAATGACTTCCTGGTGATGGAATGGCTGCAGCACATGGTTTTAGCTACTATTACAATGAAGTATTTACAGTTTGTAATACTCCCACTTCTTTCCACACAGCCCTCACACAGGTGTGAATAAATAAAAATGTACCATTGTGAGGAGCTTAAAAAAAAAAAAAGCAGCCCCGGAATATATTCAAAGTATGTATCTTTGCAAATGCAGACAGAACAGAAAGCTTATTTTGTCTGTCTGACGTCATTGCTCTGTCCCCTACTCTTTTGAGATGGGCTATCTATTCATTTTCCACCATCTAATAACAAAAAAGAGATGTCAACTGAACTGAGAAATACTGTCAAGCAAGCCGCCCCGTTGTCTTATCTGCTAATGCAGCACTAATGTGGCATGGCATCATTATCATCTCTGTGCTCTATGTCCACTGTTTCTGTGCCTGCTGCTTGTAATCTCAAGCTGCTGTAGCTATTGAAGAAGAGATTTTTTTTTTTGCCTGTTCCCACTCTCGCTCAACGAGCGTTGTAATAATTTCTTCAATCAACAAGATAATCTGTGAACATCGTCTCTAGGAGAGCTGATGGCAGTATGGACTGTTAGACCTGCCTCAGCCTGGCTGAAAGTGCAAGTAAACCACCCAGTCGCAAAAGGAAAATACAGGATTATGGCACAGTTGCCGGGATGAGGAAAGGGCAGTTGCAGCAAGCTATAAACAACTAACAGTGACAGTTGTTTAGGCTCTGTTTCTCATCTCAGTAACGGGTGGATTTATTAGTGGTTATCAGTTACCATTTCTGAACAAGCTCTGCTGGAACTGTTTTCATTGGCGCCTGTGTAAAAATACAGTCAAGACCCCACGTATGCAGCAGCCATCACCTGCAGCCCCCTACGCTGACAGTCTCCGGGGTTACTGTGCAGTAGCAACTCTAGCTCTGGCTCCATTTTAGTTTTGTTCCTAATTCTGTCATTCAAACCAGACTGGAGGTTCTTGGAAAGAAAAGGAAAAATCATGTGCTCAATTCTCACAGAAATGTTTCCCAATTGCTAAGAAAGGCTGCTTTAGACAATACTATGTTCACCTGCAGCACCTTCTGGAGATGAGAAAGTGCAAGACCCGTGAATACTGTTTCCCTGAGTTAATTTCCAAACTATGGTAAATATGGAGGGATTAAAAGCCAAATTCCCTGCGGATACAGAACACTGGGGACAGGAACACAAGGAATCTGTGCCCCAAGGGCAGCGAGCACACCACTTGCATTTCGCAGTCATTTGCACAAATGGGACCAAAAAGAGAGTTCCCGATGGGCAAGGAGCGGCTGCCCTGCTCCCATGAGGGTGCTAGTGCCTGGCAGTGACGCTTGCATGCCTGCGCTCTGTGGAAAGGGAACAAGCTTTCAGACATCTCTCCGTCCTAAAACCTTCACAGGAGAAAGAAAGATTTCTTAGGGGCTTCCAGACAGAGGAAGAAAATCCTGAAAAATCCAAATATTTGAAGTCCTTAGAGCAGGTGACTGATTTGAATGCAGCACAACTTGGTGCGGGGGGATTACCTCTCCTTCACTAGCACCAGCCAATGCAGGGCACAGTCCCCTCTCCTGCGGCTGCAGCCACATGGCTGCGCGGCTTCCCCGCCACTTTGGACCCTGGCTGGTTGAGGCGCACCTCGCCAGCAAATTCTGTAGTCTGAGCCACCTGGGTGGTTGTAGGGCTGAGAAGGAGAAACATTTCTACAAGCAAAAGGTCTTGCTGAATGTACCATTTTAAAATTATGGAGACCAAGCATTACAGATTGCAATGGTAGTGCAATCACAGTTTATCTCAGTCATGCTTCTGCACAAGTCAGGCCTGGTCTTAGCATCCTTCACTGCCACTTCTGTTGAGATAGTCTCTTGACAAAATGACTGCCTCGGCTGTGCAGTAAAGCAGGGTACTTTATGGGGAGGTGGAAATGCCATACAGAAAAAAGAAAAGAGAAATCTTCATAGAAAGAAAGTGGGAGGGATCTTCCCCTGACAATGATAATAAACAGAATAGTCTGCAGATAAAATAAAGAAGCAAAGCCAAATCCTAGTTCATTAAGATAGCTCAGGAAAGAGCCTAGAACTGCAAACTGGACAGTTTTTGAAGACCCACAGAAAGGCTGGAGGAGATAAAAACACATTCATTTAAAATGGAAAAATGTTGTTCTCAAGAGAATTAAGCATGCAAATCTAAAAGACATAAAAAATTGCTGCACAGACATAAAGCAGCATGGAAGAGGAGTAACACTGTTATACTGCTTGTAAGTAAAGAAATGCGTAGGGGACGGATATTTGCTTCTATTAATGCCCTAATAAGGTTCCTGAATAATATCTCCAGTACAAAACTTGCCTATTCAACTACCAGATCATTCTTATAAGTCAGAGATTTGGGTCAGAGATTTGTAGAAGTAACCATATTATTTCTTCATCTTTGCATACTTACATTGTGCCCTTTGGCTACCAACAATAACACCCATCTCTTACGTGGCTTTTCAGCCACAGATCTAAAAGTACTTTTTAAAGGACAGACAGCATTCGTCCTCTCATTGTATGGACAGGAAATGCGCAGCAAACAGAAGTGAAGTGACTTGCTTCATCCTTTCACGACAGCAAGTGGTAATTGGCCAGAATTGCCCAGAAATACACTTACACTACACATATATGTATATCTTAATATGTGTAACGGATCCTTTGGTGTCTACTGAGACAAGCACAATGCCAGAGTGATCTGGAGTCAGAATGCCTCCAGGGGAGCTGAGTCACTGAGCCCCTTTAGAGGGATGTGAAATGCTCTTCCCCTGCCCTATTGTTGCCTTCCCTACAGAGAGAACCAAGCAGGAGCTTTGCCTCTGCCCACACCTGCTCCTCACCTTACAGCCAGCCACTGTGGTTAACAGGAACACTGCAGTCTCTCTTCACTGGGCTCATGTCTGAAGTTTGCAGGTGAGTCCTGCCCCATGATCTTGCAGTGGAAGCCTTCTGGCACCCTTTTCCAGTCTCACGGCAGTGACTTCCCTCTCCTGGGGCCCATGCCCTGATGGGAGGCAGTAGTTCTGTCCCATGAAAGGCTGCACAAGAAGTGATGATAAAAAATGGAAATGTCCCACCTTACTAGGGAAACACCTTATTTTAAATATTCCACAGGGCTACTCTGTCACATGCCGAAAAATCTGCAGGACATTATCTTGGGAATTAGTCCCTGGTCTTCCTAAGGGGAGCTTCTCACATGGGCATAGGATGCTTTTTTCTTCCTCCTCAAGTTCTTGTCTGCAGTATAACTTAATGTCGCTGCTTTTTTTTTGTATTTTCTTTCTTCAAGAAACTATTCTAAAATTTTCTCCCATTTTCTTTTGGATTTAACTTTGCAGTTTGCTTCCCTGTTCAGTTAAGTGTTCATTCAAGATATCTCGGTTTTCAAGAGACATCTGAGGTGAGGCTCGTCAGTTTTTCTTCAGAAGAGATTTATTTTGTATGCTCTCAGTTTTAGGCTTAGCTACAGTATAACTGCAGGGGGTTCATGTTTAAATTGAGCTGTATTCCTCTGGCTGCAGGAGTGGGCCTATGCAAAGGAAATGCACAAATCCATAAATAAGGCTTGGCACGATTTCACTGCTCTACTTAATGCCGACACTTGCAAGCTCTGTTTTCCCAAACCTCTTGCTTCCAAATTCCTGCACCTGCTAATTTGTTAATTCTGTTTTCAGTGAGTTTAGACTTGTGTATTCTTAATTATGCTAATGAAAAATAAACTATTTAAAATATCAGTATTTTGCAAACTTTAAAAAGAAAACAGTTAACAAATACCTTGTCCCTGGGTCTGTCTTTACTGTTGGATTCACAGACCGGTCCAGGGCATTACTGTTTCCTCTCCCAGGTTCTCTTGAATGGATGTTCTCCTCCTCCCTCTCAGCTCTCTTCTGACACAGCTTCACTTTCCCCTTTTCTGTCTGATCTCTGCTGAGAGGAAGATCTTGCAGGTTAATGAAAATCATCCCTGAAGTGGTAATTACCACAGCTGTCTCTACTTGTTTTCTTTTCCTCTCTTGATATTGATCTCCTCTCCTCTCCAAAACTCTGTGAAGGCTCTTTGCTTCTGCTGTCTTCCAGCTAGCCCTTGTAACTGGTGTCTGGAACCTGCCGGGAGTTACTGGGGTGCCACAGACCTCTGTCCCTGTCCCATCCTTCGGGCATCTCTCAGATATCTCTGCCAGGCAGGAGAGTTATACTTCTGGCAAAGGAATGAGGCATGAGACAATGTGTGGTCCCTACAAGACAGTGGCTGTGGCCTCCCCTCCCCATGCACCTACAACTTTAACGCACTGCTCTTTTGCTTTCCCTGAACATCACTTTGCAGAATTGGTTTATGTTTTCCTGGCTTCTATATGAAATGTAGGTCAGATCATGGTAGATATACATCAAAATTGTGATTTACTGCACATGAAAGGAATAGTGAGCACTGAACCTGCAAAGAAGAAAGCTGACTGACCGCTTAATTTACCCAAACAACATCTACCTGCAGAATGTCTTTGTTCTTGGCTTCTTGGGGTTTCTTCCTATATGTGCATTCCTGATGCACCTTTAGCTGTACTTTTTATGCGCCTGTCTTTCCTGGATGTCTACGAAGAGCTGCTAAATCGCAGATATACAACATGTAGGATATCATTCTCACCATCTCCCTGACAAGACAGCATTGTTTCTTACAGTACAGATGGCTTACAAGATACTGATCTCTGCCAATGGAGCAGCAATGCACTATCTGTAAAGCGACTCTGAAAGGAACTGTTTTGGCATTTAGATTGAGATTGAGGATAAACCATACCATGCAGTCAGGGCTGAGCAGGCCTGGAGAAGGCCATGTAAGCAGTATCACTCTTAGCAGCGTATCAAGGAGTTGTTTCACCCCAGGAGAGCAGTTTTCCCCAGGGCTGTGTGCTCTCCATAACTGTTCACAGTCTGCACGACTAGACTACACTAGATTACAGTCATGCCATGCTTGTCACTTCCTTGGGAGTCTAGCCACATTTGCTGGGGTTTATTTTCAGCCCTGAGCTTTGGGAGTTCAATAATTACACGAGAATGTGTTCCTCTGGGGAAAAAAAAAAAAAGTTTCTAGCCTCTAGGGTGTGAAGTAAAGAGTGTGAGTCACTGAGTGAACTTCATTGATGCAGAAACCAGACAGAAAGTGTCCCAAATTCTCTAGGTTTAAAAATCTCATTAACTTTAAGCCAAAGTTTGCAGATCGGAGGTATGGAGCAGAGAGGGGAGAAATGGGGCTTTGGAGCCCATGGACTTGGCAGTACCACAGCTGCTTGATTTAGGCATGCCAGACCTTCTCTGCAGGCCACGGCACCACCTTCTCTGTAAGCCCTTTCCTGGCTGGTAAAAACCCAGCACGGTCCGTGCAGCAAGGGATGTCTTTGTGCTCTGCTCTGGTACCAGGCAGGTCAGGGCAACGGTGGCATTTTGCACACTGACTCACGCCCGCGCACTTTAAGGATTGCCTGCTCTGCTATTTATAAAACTAAAAGGTTGTTATCGCTCAGTCAACACAGTGCAGAAGCATCACTGGGTATTCTCCATGAAGGCAGTTTTGTAAGTCCATTAAATCATGCCAGCTAGATATCATACACCCTTGTTCACATGTAGCGTGAGAGGATCCCTTTGATTCAATCAGATAAAACAGCCACCAATTTAACACCACTTTTGGCAGAGGCAAAACGCATTTCTATACATGCCTACTTACAGCCAAGGCCTGCTGAAGCTTCTCTACTCCAAGACACCTCTATTACTGCCATGCAGAGCTTAAAATCAGCTGAGAAAATATGTTACATACTAGACAACTTTAAGCACAGTCATAACTGTGGCTATAGACAGAAATGCAAACAACGTGTATATTACCAGACAGGCACTATTTTCAAATTTCTTTCCTTTTTCTTTAAAGCCCTGGGCCTAAGAGCCCTCCTCCTGCAAATCCTTGCTTAGTAGCACATCTGGTTAGGGCTCCCTGCAAAATAGAAAGTATCATCACCCCCATTTTCTAAGTAAAGAAAAGCAGGAGACACTACCAACTTTCGACAGGAATCCTAGGGCCAGCAAAGAACCTCATTCCACTCCAGGCTCACACCTTAACCACTGACTGACGGCTGAACTACGTGTGGAAGACTGTAGAGGAGAATTAAGGCTTCAGGGTAGCACAGCTGTTTTGTCTACTGATGTTTTGACTAGAACAAGGCACTGGAGCAGCAGATGTACAGTGATGATACACTGCTAGTCTCTTCTGACAGGCACTGTTCTCTCAAATCCTCATTTTCTTTTGCCCTCCTCTTGCTTTTTTTCCTCTTGATTTCTTATCTGAAAGCTTCCATCTACGATGGCTGTGAAGAAAATCTGAAAATGTGGGTATCTGATGCTTAGACAGCTACAGGAGTTAGCAGAGAGCCTGGGAAAGGAACAAAAGGCTCAGATAGGTTTGAACAGTCCCATCCATCTCAGTGAGGGGCTAATTCTGGGGCATGATCATCAAGGTATCAATGCTGATTGCCATTCCAGTCCTTATACAAGAGAGGAGATGGAAAGTTACTGGTTCACATTATTTATCCTTCCTACCTCCACGCTTGGGTGATGTTTGAAGACACTCTCACCTATTTTGCCCCACCTAAAAGGGGCTGCATGAAGAAAATTTGTACAAGAAGTGAACAGAAAGGGAGCTATGCTCAAGGTGTTCACTGAAACACAGGAAACACGCAGACAGAGAATTTAAATAACTAACTATGCAAACTGCTGGAAGGACCACTGCAGATGTCAGACATCACTCAGATGCCATTTCACCTGGCATATGTTACTTTAATGATAGAGACTGGAGAGGCACTTCCACCTTTTGCTTGCTGGGTCTGACCCCAGTCCTGGACTCTGTACTACCTCCTACTGTGAACACAGTGTTCACAATGTAATCCTCCCTTCTGAGAGTTATTTCCAGAGAAGCAGGTCTTTTGACATTGACTGGAGAAACGAGTAGCAAGCTAAGATCCCCACTGTCTAGCTACCCAAGGCTTAGCTTTCCGCAAACCTTCAAAGCTGTCAGGAGGGCTGGGGACAACCTCTGGGATGACTGCAGAAACAGCATAACGACGTCAGCCAAGCTTCTCACAGATCATCAGGTCTACAGCAAAACAAGCAGAATTAATGTGTGGGAAATGAGATTAGTCCCCAGCTCTGCTCTGACTTCGGCTTCTCATGTCAGTTATGTGAAGGGTCTGGTGGTTCCCACCAGAATCAGGTCTGTCTGTTATAAAGTATACTCCATCAAATGTGGCAAAATAAAGGGTGGGTAAAATCCTTGAGGTGCCTGAGAGCTTCTCTGGGGTTGAAAAGAAATCAGGATTCTAGCTGGGAGTTTTAGCAGCAGCATTTGATCTATCTGACAGCCTCATCCCAGTGACATGGCAAACTGGGGATTTTTCTACTGCCTTTCTGGTGCACCTTTGGGCAAGAAGTTTTTCAGATCT
Source organism: Gymnogyps californianus (assembly GCF_018139145.2). Classification (NCBI taxonomy): domain Eukaryota; kingdom Metazoa; phylum Chordata; class Aves; order Accipitriformes; family Cathartidae; genus Gymnogyps; species Gymnogyps californianus. The sequence continues at coordinate 21,480,414 of NC_059479.1, forward strand.
GCACTGCTCTTTGCTTCTCTCATTTGGTTTTAGAGTATATGGCATCACTGGCGGTTACAAGTAAGGACACCAAGAGGCCCCGGTCTTGGTTGCTGTAACAGGAATGTACTCTGTTTCCCGAATTCATTTTTTGCCTTCCTCCCAGCTTCAATAACTTTCACTGCACAGCTCTCATTTTCAAGATACTGTCAGCACTGTTCTTTCCAGACACATAAAGCAGATAAAGTGTCTGATTAAAAAACAGATCCAAAAGGCTAAAGCTAGCTTGTATAACAAACAACTGGCAAAGATATTAAATGAAGACCTGGGGATTTTTTTCACTTACACTTTCAATGGGCATGGGCATAATGACCATGCACAGTTCTATAATTTCAAGCTCTACGGTTAGTTTTACACATCTTTTTTGTTCATCTAATTAGCTGTTAGCATTCTTGAACACTGTCCATTAAATTTTATTACCCACAATCAAGTTTTCATAACAGAATAGCAAAAATGACTGCAAAAAGAGTATCCATGGAAGACATGATATGTTACATGCACCATTGCAAGGGAAAATTGGGACCTTCCTCAAATTCTGAGCTGTTCCTAGACGGACTGTATGATTGATTAAAATCCTGAGCCTGATTTTGCTTGGGGGTATGTTGTCACAAATCTAAAATTAATTCTTTGACTTTTTTAGAATAACCCTGCATCCCTACTGGCTTAATTACATACAAGACTTAATTTGGCTTTGCCAAAAGTATTCAGGTCCACAATTTTCTCAAGACCTTCTCATTTTTCAGGTCCCTTTCTGTAACTATAATAAAGGAATAGTTTTGTATTTAGTAGCTAGTTTCAGCTAGCACATGCATGAAAAAATAAATAAAACAACGAATTTTTTACACTGATGAACTAAGGCCAAATTCTTCTCAACATACTGAGGTAACGTTTCCTAGGCGCTGTGTTCTGAAGTGTCATGATGGACCAGAAGTATCTTTTTGTTTAATGTTACAGTACTTATAGCCTAGCTATCCTTCCTCAGCTTCTTCAGTCCCTGTTTCCCTGAGATTTTCATCCCCTGCCCATCAAATACCTTTGCACAGCACCGCTTTCAAGTGGGAAGCCAGATTCAGCACTGAGTTTCCTGTGCCCTCCAGCACTCTGAGGAGCCCTTGCATTCTCTTTTTTAGCTGGATTTTGCTGTCAGTGAAGACCTCTTTTCAATTTTGTCTAAAATGCATTAGGCCGGTTGCTTGCTATTTGCTTTCTTTTTGGCATACCTTTGGCCCAACAGGTCTGGCTCCTTCCTTCCAGAGCTATTTTCAGAGCTACAGTTCAGGTCCATCTTTACAGATTTCTGATCAAAACACAGTAGTGTAGACCTTACTACCAGCAAGCACCTCTGACAACCACAAATATTGTTCTCCTATGCAGCGTCTCCAGCTAGAACAGCAGCCTACAGAAGCTGAGCGGAACAGCCACATACATGTTTTCCAGCTTTCATACAGGCATATGCAAGCATGGAAAACTATAGGGCATCAGCCACACCCACAAAGGGTTCCCTGATATTAGGTAGTGGCAAAGTTAGCTATTCACCTATTTGGCTCTATCTACGTGAGCACAAGTACTACCTTTCTCCCCACAATGAGCAAGGGATGCTGCTGCCACTGCTCATTGTACAGTTCCCAGGGCAAGGAACTCATCCGCTCCTTTGTCAGCCTTTCTCCTTGCAAGAGGGGTGTTGCAGCTGGAGTGAGAACTGGTGCATCTCTTAAATGTTCAATTCTATCCACTCAGGAATTTCTCCTGTCTCCTAAAAGACACACTCAAAGTCTTCTGCAATTAATTCATTCCATGTCAGCTTAGTAAGTGTCCCCTCTGGATGAATCCAAGTACTTTTGTGTTTGTTAGAAATTAGTTACTTGAACACACAGATTGTTTTTTTTCCCACTGGTTGCCTCTATATTTCCACGGGGAGGATGACTGATGAAGGGGAGGAGGGCTATAAGCCCTGGGCTCTACCCATATTATCATGGTGACTACAGCTCTTCCCTCTGCCCTGCTTTTGCTCCAAGCTCTGCCTTAAAATAACTAAAGGTACTGCGTGCTGCTGACCCGACTGACCCTGGCACACTGTTGTGCATCACACCCTGCGTTAGCCATGTCACTGTTGTTCTCTTTGCCACCCTGATGCCTGCTTGCCTCCTGCCCACACACTCTTGCAATGGGCAGGAAGGCACTACAGTCCTTGCACCTTTCCCCAAGGCCAGGCCTTGAAGCTCCAAGTGGCATTTATACAGAGTATGCAATTTGGAGGGATTCCAAGTTGCAGATGCTTTTCTACCTCAAGTCTTTCTTTCTCCTCCTAGTAGTCTGGATTTTCTTTCATCCCTGAGGTGTCACAGAACAGTCCACCCTCGCTCAGTCATGGATGACTTATTTTCCTTGGCAAAATCAAAATGTTTTGCTAAGGGTATATTCTGGGCCTGGAAATAGGTTTTTTTTTTTCTGTGGGGATTACTGCCCAGTTTCCCTTTATTTATGCTTTGAGTTTTCTGTGGTGCTTTTAATGACAGCAGCACTCAACCTCGCTCTGAATGTGCTAGGTCAGGTAAAGCAAACAGTATCCCACTCGGTTAGTGAGATGCCCTCTGAAGCTAACAAACCTGCTCAACATATCATGCCAATACTAACACCAGTCCCAAACCTCTGCTGACTTAGCTAAGATACCATGCATCGCCTTCAAGGGGAGCTACAGGAGTGAGGGGTCTAGGTGAAAGAAGCTGGACTCCTCCAAGAATTCCCCTATATTTCAAGTGAGCTACTGAGTCTCCTTGTAAATCCTAATAGGCCAGGTCCAGACTGTTACACAGTGACTATTGCCTGGTGTCTAGCTATACTGGTTCCACAAATGTTACTTGGCTGACATTTCAGGTTGAAAAAGTCAAATGCTATCCATATGTTTCCCAAATTTCATTCTGGACTTCAACAGTCTATAAAACAAAATGAGGGGCAGTGATAGCTCTAGGGATACTGCATTCCTGCCAAGGATCCTACAGTTCGAGCTGCCCCAAAACAAGCGCAAACACTGCACCAGATAATGCCACAGACAGTGAGTGGAAAGCTGGCATGAAATGTTCAGCATACCTCAAGTATGCCCTCCTTAAAGCCTGAAGAAGGTGAAACCACTCAAACACACACCATCCCTCCCTGGGGAAAAAAGGTTTGCCCACTCTGGTTTGACAAGAACTATGCTTCCAAAGCTGCTGCACCAGCCACTGAGCCAGCCAGCCTCCTAAATCTGTTATTGACAATGAAGCTGTTTGTTTGTCATCTCGAGGCTGAACAGGAATGACATTTCTGTTGCAGTGCAGTAAAAGGTTAGCACTTGCATAAGCTGATAAATGTGAAGTCAAGGTGACTCTACTTTATGTATTACATTAGCATAGGACTGCAAATCCTTACGGCACACAGAGAAGTCAAAGTAAGCAATATAAGCAACTACGGCATTGCAACTGAAAACGTCGCAGGGAAAATACTCCCTTTACACACATAAAATGCGGGACAAAATCTCATAGTGTGTTTGCAGTCTGCTAGGCTCAGGGCAAAGACGCAGAACAAACCAATGCTAAGGTACAAGGGATGAATATTGCCTATTAACATGGGAGATACCTTTTCCATGATATTATTACTTTCCGTTAAGTTGAACAAAAAGACCCAAGTTCTGGAAACCGTCTCATTGTAACGCCTGCATGACTGGATGAATAAATCTGTTTTAATTAAATGCCTTTTTTATAGTAGGCTGTAACAAAATATTGTGAGAAAGTGAGAAGCTGATAGCTGGCTTTGAGATTTCAAGTAACCTTCTCCTAATTAAGTCTGTATATATTTATATGTCATCTTAGTGCAAGAAAATACTTAAAGCCTTCCTTTCTTTTAACTTCCTTTTTTATCTTCCTTTCTAGTGTTAGTTATTAATTTACCATGCTCTTCCTTCACATTACTTCAGCCAAAGCCAAGCCAACTTGTTTCAAATGCATCTTACGCACTCTGAATTTCATTCTGCTTATGCAGATTCACTTGTCTTACTGACTTTGGTGACATAATTCCTAATTGCACGGGTAAAACTGAAAAGAGAAGCCACTATTCTGGACTGCTTCCTGCTTTGTTACACTGGGCTGCTGCCATTGACTAGACTCACCAAATTAAAACTCTCCTCTAACTCAGCAGGGAAGGTATTGCAAAGCTTTGGTAGCACATCAAAGTATCTCCATGCTTTGCTTCTCGTTTCACGTACCACCGATATAGTCTACCACATACTGTTACTGAACTTCTTCAGTTCTCAGCCCCAAAGCCTGCTACGTTTTGAGTTAAGTCTACTGTCACTCTCACTTTTGGGCTCTATCATCCCTACTCAGCACCCTCAAAAAAAGCAAGAGAAGGGAACAAGTGCCAATTTAGGAGTATGTCTCTATCCGCATGTCACCAGTGCTTTGCTGGGCTTGGATGCATGCAGCAGGGGAGCTTTAGGACCAAATAAAGCACAAATATGCAGGACCACCTCCTGGCGCCTTATATATCTGTATGCAGAAACAGGGTGTCTTGGCAACAGGAAACATTAGAGGGTGCTCTGCCAAGACTGCATTGACATCACCCAGGAGGGTAAAGAAGATGTTCAGGTCATGGTATGTTCCTGGGCTGTAACAAATACAAATAGGATTATTTATTGAAACAATCACATGCGGTTGGGTTCTAATATTTCCTATGGGCTAAATCTATGTTCTTCTTCCCCATAAGGTCTCCCCAGCTGCCCAGACATAAAAGGCACTGTCAGCAGTGCTACAAACACATACTAGGCTGGTCTAATGCGAACAGATGACTGGGTTTCCACCAGGAACAGTCCGTTACTTTGTAGTATTGATCAGTTCCGATGGACTCGGGCACTCGTGCAAAGTGCAGTCATTCTCCAAACATCTATGAAAACGGAGATGGTCAAACTAAAAAACCTTTTGGTATTTGAACAGCCCTCTGTGTCTCCAGCATCCCCATTGCACAGAGGTGGTCCAACTAGGCTAGAAAAATTCTGCAGTCTGAGGAGGCTGTTCCCAGTGTTCATTTTTCAGGTGCGAGAGGTTCTCTTTAGGACCAACCTGATGCTCTTAATAATGATAATTGATCCATATGGATTCAACAGGAGTGTTGGATAACAAACAGTAGATCAGGCCTCTGGATCCAAACCAAGATAAAAAAAGAATGAATTTAAATGAGAAAAGAGTAGGTCTACTTATGTGTTGGTTAATTTGGAAACAAACCAGTACTTTTGAATAGCATCAGTTACCCATGATATTTATAAATGATCTTTCCTATAAAAGACTTCACTTCCACTGAAGAGAAAACCTGACCATATTCTTCACTTTTCATATTTGCAAATTAGAATTCAGTCATTTACCCCTGCTTTGGGCTGACCTTAGCAACAATAAGATTGACACCTATGTAATGGAGAAAAAAGACTGCCCCACAGCTTGATCCAGTCCCCATCATCCAGCAAGACAGAGGCAAAGAATCAACCTGCACGCTTCTTCTACAAACTCTCTTGCTTGGATCCTCCATCTAAGAGTGCTTCATAATTATTTCATAAATATCCTACTTTATGTTCCTTTTTTCCCAACTTCCAGTCCCATTTTAGCACTGGACATGTTCAATATTGAGTTTAAGGTGGTCATAACAACACGATGTGTGCATGTGCAACTGCACCACTGCTAATGGTCTCTTTGTGGGAAGTGGGCTGGGCTTTGTGCCCCCCTGTCTGAAGTCTCAATTCTTTATGACTTGATTCCCCATTTAGTACTCACAAAGGTGTATTGTATATGTTGGGGCTATAAAAGATGATTAAAATGCAAATCCATCCATCACAAAATCTACACAGCATGTTGGTATCCCTCGTGTAACCACGTTATTAGTAGCACACTGTCCTTTTGCTTCTGAATTAATAAACTGAACTCAGTGACAGCTTGTGTGGCACGGCATCAAGGAAGTAAAAGACCTGGCTTTGACTTCTCGATCTTGCATGATCATGGGTATGCTGCTGTGTTTCTCTTCCCCTGTCTGTAAAATGGGTGATGATGCTGCTAATCTATCCTAACTCTGTGTTAAGAGGCTCAATCCCTAAAGCCGATTTAAACAGCAACTGCAATATCGGCACAGTATTAATACCATTTAACATACTTCAGATTTTCCAGAAATGAACAAGAACTAAAAGCCTAATTCAATTGCTTTTGAACTCTGCATTCTCTTCATAACGCTTCAACATTTAAGCACAGGAACACCCTACGGACCAGGCCTCACTGCTCTGTGACTGCACACTGCTGTGTGCCCCAGCGTGTACCCACTCATGCATGGTTATCACTTGAAAAGGGAGAAAACCCCATGCTGTAATGCATGCAACAGCACTCAGCTTGCCAGTACTACTGCAGGGCATTTAAAAAGAGCAGGCTCTCAGGCTCAAGCATCAGTGTCTGGATCAAGAAGAGGCACATCCTGTGGCTGCCCAAATTTTCCTACAGGCATCACAGAAAGTGAGAGACCAGTCTACAAGCTGGCAAAAATGTGTTTGGCCAAACATCCAGGAATACCAGAGCCATTTGTAGAACCTGGATCAGGTTCCGAAATGTCCATAAACAACAACAAAATCCATCTAACAATGTAGTTGCTGTGAATAATCTGACAGCAGTGGAGATCTGACAGGTGTTTGTGGTCTTATCCTGGTTCAAATGTAGGAACAATCAGGCACTGGATCTTCTCACAGCACCGCAGCCTCAGTGCTGCAAGTCTGGCGGCTAAAGGACTTTCAGCCAAGCAGAATAACCAGATTAAAGGACTCTAAAAGAGCACTCTAAAAGAGCGCTGCCATGAAAGGGGCTATGTAGCAGGACTGCAGGAATCACATCTCTATGACTGTCTGGAGCAACTCCTTAGTTCCCGTCACCTGAGCCTGTCACAGTGCAAAACAACACACTCAGCTTTTATCCAGTCATTTGTAACTCCCTGCTTGCCGAGGGCTGAGCCTGAACACAAGCCCAAACTCCTGGGCTGAGTCAGCCCCCATTCTGGGAGGGACAGAAAGACGCTTCTGAAGAGGTCACCTTCACAAGTCACCTGCCACGCCAGTGAAGGCTGGTGTCCCTGCTCCACATATGCACCTCCAGTCACTGAGGGGAAGCTCTGCATGCAGAAGGTGGAAAAAAAGAAAGGCTCTGATCTTAAAAAAGCAAACACACGAAACAGCCCCGAACTGGCCTGCTCTGCATAGGTCAGTGCCACAGGGGCGGGAGCTTTGTTTCCAATTGATTTTTGTAAGAGAGAAAGATTAATCTAAACGTGCATGGGAAGGTCATGGCAACAACCCTGCTCCTTCATTACACCCCAAATACTTCACCCTGAATTTTGGTGCCATCAGCTATTAGGCCTTAAAAAAGAATGAAAATAAGCCATTCAGAGGACAGTGAGAACATCTAAAATAAACATTGTTCTTCAAGCCCAGATCCAAAGCTCAGTAAAGTCAGTGGGAATTTTTCCATTTCCCACTGTTGCTTCTGTGCTCACCTCATAGGTCCAGAGGGTCCCTTCAGATTTCACCAGCAATTCAACCCGTGGCCAGTCCCAGGACTGGTGAAAGAGAACAGGCCAATTAGAGCCACATTTCCCTTCAGCCAGGCAAGAATTGGGAATTCTGAGAACTGAGCTTAGCCTTGGACTGGAAATGTCTCTGAGCAGGGATCAAACAGAGCTAATAGCTCTGACAAATCTGATCTTTCTTCCATACAAGAAAGACCAAACAGAATTTGGGCCAGGCCCACCCTTGTGTTGGTGGCCTGAATCCCAGCCTTTCCTTTTCTTTTCCCAGCCCTCTGCGGAGTGATTTAAGTACCAGGCTCTTGCCTTCTCTAGATGCTCCATTTTGCATAAATAATTACAAACTTTCGGGGCTTGGTGACCGTTATGTTTGTAGGCTGGAGTGACATTTTGGGAATCTGTAAGATTTTTGCAGGAAGAAACCCCCCATTTTCTGTCTTGTTACATTCATGAGTACATTCAAATCTTTGGCAAAATCAGAAGACAACCCAGAAAGATCTGCTAGTATTTGTGCTACCTGACCCACTCCATAGATGTATGGCCAGTGGAGATGAACTACTTTTGACTGGAGATAGGTCGGAAACCCTCGCATGAAGAGCTAGAAGACTTCTAAAACACCTCTTCCTTTCATCCATTGCAGCATCCTGCATATATTACTTTCAGCCAAGCCACTCTTTAACTTCTTTCTTTTCCCAAACTATTTCAGTCAACCAGGGGTTCATGTGGCTTCTGTGGACAGCAATGGGTTTATTTTTGGGAGGGGTGTCTACCCTCACTGATTACATTTTGTGCCAATAGCTAATGTGATGGCTTGTTGACTGCTGATATTCATACCCATGTCTTTGACAGGCAAGGCGCCCACTCACCAGCTGCTCAGCCTGTTTGATTAGGTTACAGATAGGGTGCAGGGAAAACTGCAGGAGATAATGTGGAAGTGAAGCCATTTTGTGTGTGCGCACAGGCGCGCATGCTTGCAGAACCGTAACATATCGCTCCTCGTCACCAACTCTTCATGTAATCTTAGTAGTGTGCATGTGTGCACACCAGCATCAATCCCTGTATATGGTGAAGAAGTAAGGGGAGCTGGAAAGATACCATTTCAAACTTGGCGTGATTTCAAGATCAATAGAAACCCACAGACAAATGTCAGAACATTTGCCCTAACACTCCATAAACACCGAGCTCCAGGCTTAAACAAAGATGTGCATTTTAAGGCACACACTTGTTTTAGACCTCGAGTCTGAGAAGCCTGAAGCCCTTTTCCCAGCTACAGAGCATAACCTTGATCTGGGTTCAGCTTGTGCTCCTTATATCTATGGCACAGAGGAGGGACTCAGTGTCTGTCAGGAACAGTGATGTGGCCTTGTTGTATCTATCTCCTGTTGTGCATCCCCCTGAGAGTGGGAGCTGGCAACGGGGTGTCAGCCAGGACCTCATGGGAGCTGCTCTCCCTGCCAAGGAACCAGGAGGCTGGTGGAGAACAGGGCTGCTGGCTGGGCAGCCCTGTTCTCTCCAGCAACCCCTGTGGAGCCACTGGGCACAGTCAGCTCCAGATATGGCCCTCACGGACTTTCCCAAGAGGGAGGTTAGTCTTTGTTTTCCTGCTGAAGAAACAGGGTATTGCAGGAGAAGCAAACTTAGGAAGACTTTTAGGATTCTTCAGAGACTCAGTCTGCTCTTGCCAAATGAGGATCCCCTGATGGTGTTACACAGGAATTAAAGATCTGGGTAAAGGATTTTCACTATAGCCTTAAGTGTACTACAGGGACTTCACATCTTTTGTTTGAACATTCTCTGTGCTCTCCTGCCCTCTTCCCTAGGCTTTACTTCCTTCACCAATGTAACCTCTTCTCTACTGTTTAAAAAATCCCTCTCTTGCAGCAGATGCTTCTCTTTGAAATAGCCCTCCTAGCTGTACCTTGGGGACCCATCTCACAGCCCCTTGTCCATTTATTCAGTGACCGTGTCCCTGCATCTAACTCGACCTCCCAAGAGAAACAGGTGAAGAGTCAGTGACAAGGTGCTGACATCCTAGGAATCTTTATTCCTCTTGTTCTCACTAGGGACAATTTTAGGGCATTAGGGCAATTTTATAAACCTGGAGGTCTTTCTACCTGGAAACTTTCAAATACCCCAATACACATAATACAGATATTTCCATTAATTGCAGCTCCAGGCTAAGTAAGAGATCAGCACCTCGATTTCATAATGCAGCACAAACCAGAACGAACAGGACACAAAGACTGAATGAGAGAGTGGAATTATTTCATCTTCTTGTCCCAGCCAGAGCCCTGAGCCCCAAACGGCTTCATCCTCTCACACCGCTTTGCCAGTAAGGCTTCACACAATGAAATTCTTGCAGCTTCCTATGTTAATCCGTTAATATCTGCGAGAGCAGGCTGAAATCTCTACTCTGGTTACCATTCTGGAACCAAAATGCCCAATAAACACTATTCCATAAGCTCTGTTCTTCCCTCTTTATTTTACTGAGAAGAAAGTGAATTGCTGTTTTAGCAAGCTATGTGTGTCGGTGCTGGGAGAACACAGGAATATATTAGACCCATGGTCCTTCTATCCCAGGATGTTATCTCTGGTGATGGGCAGCAGTCTGTGTCCGCTGCATTTACAGTGACTGTTCCCTTCTGCACTCTCCCTGCATCTGGCAATTCGTAGTGTAGAGAGCCAGAGGTTACATCCGGACCATCGTGTTTCCTATCCACTCTCTGTTCGTTGTGAACTCATTTTTTTCAACCTGCTTATGCTTTTGCCCTCCACAGCATCCTGTGGTAATGAGCACTACAATTTAATTATCAGACGTGATAGGAAACATATCTGACTCTATTCAGGTGCTTAAGTCAGCCTTTCCCAAACAGTCAATTGGATTCCTCTCTAAGGATGCAAAAGGGATGCAGGACACATGAGAGGGGCCAGGAAATTGCTTCAGTTCTCACTGGAACATGTTCACTGCACATGCAGAGGGGGAGAGAATGAGAGAAGGCAGAAGGGAACAAGGACAAAGTAGCTTCCTGGCTTGAATCCAGAGATTGAGCTGAGAATAAATAATAATACATGTCTGACGATCTAACAGAAACACCCATAATTCCTATTAGCAAAAATTATCATGCTGCCTAAGTCAAGTCTCCTATCATGGCCACTGTGACCAACACTATATAAAACCTGACATACTCTAAAGAAAATAAAAAATGGAGAAATGAGGATTGAGGTCTACCTGCTACTCATACACATAGAGAAATATACCTTGTCTCTCTAGTTCCTCCCCTTCACAGCCATCATCACATAGAAGACACCACAAGGATGCCATACCTACGGCCACACTTCACTCTAAGGACTCCTCATTGCTTTCCAAGACAGCAAATCTCAGGAAGAGCACAGGTTTTACATTGAACAACTCCACACAACACCACAGCATCCTCTTTTTACCATGATGGTAAAAGTGGCTAAAACAGGAGGCAGGTTAGCCAGCAGGGAGGCAGAACTCTGGGGAACTGATCCTTGTGCAGCATAAAGGGACCAGCCCCAGCTCTCCTCATTTCAACCCTGGATGCCAGCACATTTCTTGCTTCCCCAAGAGGGAACTTAACCTAACTTACCCTGAAAACACACTGAAGCGTAATAGCTCAGACAGCTGAAAGGGATAAAAATCTTGCCCCAGCTTTCCAGTGACTGCAGTCTCCCCCACACAGAGACAGCTCCATCCTCCTATGCCTTTTAACTGCACTGGGCCTGGGCATTCAAAAGAGGACCTGACTGGCAACATGGTCTGTTGCAGTGATTTGTGCTTACTGGTCGTCTCTCTTGGCAGGAAAACCAAATGAAAATAGCCTTTGCCTTGCTCTGATTTTGTGCTAGAGACTCACCTAGCTAAGAAGAAACGTACAGTTGTTTCAAAGCCACGGACTTGCTCTGGTACTTCTTAATCGGAACCACAAGCTGGGTCTGGATCCTTCTGCAGTTACTCATACCAACACCACATTGCTATCCAGGATTTTGGGTTCAGAAGCTTCCAGGAATCACTTGCTAGCTTCTATTTTTCCCGAATTGGACATTGTAGAGACTACCAATCAGTCACTGGCAGCATCCTGCCTCTCTGAGACAGGCAGTACACCTGGTTCCCAGCTCTCATAGTGGGCCATTTAAAAGTGCCCAAATGCAGCTTTTGACATGAGCCTGCTCACCTTTGTACCAGACTATCAGCCCAAGCAACCAGAAAACTCTGCTTGCCTGTAATTCTTGCATTTAGGCACTCACTTCATACAGGTTCGTCTCATGACCAAAGGTAAAAGACTGTGGTAAATTCAGTCCTGAGTTTTTGATGGTTGAATCCTGCTGAACTTGGTGATCCTTGCTGATCATGTCATTATAAATGTCTCATCCTTGAGGTTGGCTTTTCTCTGCTCTCTCATGTTTTTCTTTCTCTCTCTCTAGTCAGAAATGATTTACATGTTTGTTTACTCTGAGCTACATTCATCTGAGTCATTCAGCAACGCTCTACCCACAATCATATTACAACAAATTTTGAATTGGAGTCTCAGTGAGTGAATATTATGGTGTCGTGAACATGAGAACAGGGGGCTAAATTCTGGGCCATATTCTGCCACTGGGTTTCAAGAAGAACTGACCTGCACTACGAACATGTCAAAATTCAACAGCATCATAATACTCTGTGTTCTACATGACTTCATAAAGAAGGAGAAACTCCAGGCAAAGGAATTACTCTATATTTACACCAGTGTAACAATTAGTAGGATTTGGCTCATTTTGTACAAATTATACTACTGTACTTGTAGGAATAATCTTTTCTGTTTAAAACTAATTTCAGCCACCCTTGAGTGGTGATTATCGAGCTCTTCCATCTGTTCTAGGAAAAAAAATTATTTGCACATGGCTTTTGTGAATTTTCTCCTCTGAGATATGTTTTCAAGAACTATATCTCTCAAAAAACAACGTAATCATATTATTAGCAAGACTCATAATTCATCTGACAGTACCTTGTCTATTAAATCCACAACATGAAAAGACCTCAGAATTGACAATCTAAGACTTTTTTTAAGGTTGTCTGAAAATAAATCTTTGCAAAAAGCAAGCTAATCAAAGAATTTTGTGTCTTGCATTACCTCAAATGCAATTCTGAGTAGAAGCTATTCAGAGATTCTACCAAAGCAGAAGGTGGTTAAGAAAAATAACAATGGCTTTTAAAAAATATATTACAAAACCAATGAGATTTCAATATGCTAGAATGAAAGCAATGCACATCAAAATATAAAGAATTCTCTCAGAATCCTAGTAATAAAAATAAGGAATTCTGTTAATGTTCTATGTACTTGCAAGATAAATTAAAGCTGATCAGAAGTTAGTCTCAAACTCAAGTCCTTTTCCATCTAGCTTCTTTTCACAGTTAAAAAAAAAAAAAACCAGCACCTGGACCTTTTTCTTTACTTTAATGCTAGAAATGTGCCCTGTAGCAGTATCTGAGACATAGTTCTTGCCTAGGAAGACTTGCTCGTAGCTGATAGCGTATTGACCATTGCTGTATCTCAGAATAAAAGTACAACCAGACAGAACAGCAAAGCCACACCACAGAGACCAGCGGACTCACAGTGGGCCAGTTTGATGTCATGGTCAGGGTAAGCTCTTTCACATCTTCATCCACCACTCACAGCTTAAACCGTCTAGGACTGAAGTGTTTCTTCAGCCGATAATTACTGCCAAGTTACATGCAGAGAAACCGGGGGTAAATATTCATGGACAGAACAAAGAGTGACACGTCTGATAACACCCAAATGTGCTATTTTTTTTTCTTTTCTTGAGAAATGACACTAGATTTCTTTACCAGGGTGTATTACTCAAGAAAATAGTTCCTTTTGTCTGCTTTGGAGCTGTCTGAAAAGACATTTGGCTACAGTTTCAATAAACTGCCTAAAGATACTGCTTCAACTTCTGAAAAGCATTTTTAAAACAGCAGTATAGTAATTTGCATTTACACAGTACCTCCCTGGCTGAAAAGTGTTTTCAAGGGCTTCTGAGTAGCTTCACACAGCTCTGAGAAGCAGTAACACAGGATAAGCCATATTTTACAGAGAAGGCAAGCAACACCGAAGAAGACCGAGAGACTTGCCCAGGATCAGGCAGGATGTCTACAGAACAGAAGTAAATAACCCTCCTCAGTTCTCCCCCCACGGGGACACGCACACACACACACAGAGGCACTGTAACCACATGATCGGCCTCTTTCCAAAAATCTTTCCTGCCATCTCCTCTTGCATTCTGCACAGGGCGCCGCATTACATAAGCTTGCTTGCAAGGAGGTGCACCTGACATAAAACTTAGGGTTTACATTTGACCAGCAGGAAGATGAAATATTTTTTATAATACAGTGGAAAAGTTAAGAGGAAGTGATCAAATGGACTGGGAGTTCAGAGCGATGTTGCTCCCTTGCAGCAGCAGCGAGAATGCAAGACTTCATACTTGACTGTTCAACCATGTTACCTAGAGCATGTAGAATTTAATGGAAGACTTGCACATTACCATATTCATAACCATGACTAACAAATCTGTTGTCAATGCCACCAAAAATATCACACAAGCAGAATGTTTTTATACCAAAGAAACCATTGAAGTCACGGCTCCATAGTAAACAAATGAACTTATGAAGAGTCTTGAAAATCAGCCCTGACTTTTTTTTTAGGCTGCGGAATTTGATAAACTATAAACTGCAAGATGCCTGATAGTCTGTGGACCGAGGGGACAATAAATGAGGCATTTCTTCTGCAAGCATCACAGCAGAGAACACCCCCTCCGCTATCACCGTTACCTTTTCCCATTCTGAGGGCTCGTGGGTCAGCGAGACGACTCACAACCAGGTCAAAGGATGCCCTAATTAATAACAATTTACATTTGTATTTAACCCGTACATGTGAGGATGCAGGTAGCTGGTAAGGTACGCGCCGTACGTGCTGTCATTTAGCCCAAGGACAGCTAAAATTCAGCACCGTCCCTCAGGCTGCGAGTCCCGGCGGTGCCGGCAACTCCCGCGGGGAAGCGCGGCCCCGCCGCCCGCCCGCCCCGGCCTTGCTGCACCGCGGCCGCTCCGGTGCTCTCAACTTCACCGGGAGAAGCCCTCCAAGCCGGGGGCAAGTGGATGCTTGTGCCTGCGGGGGGGGGGAGTGATGTGAAGGAGCGGCCCCTGCCACACGCGGCTGGTGTGCGGCGCCCGAGGACACGGGGCGAGGGGAGAATTGAACAGCCGCGGCTCCAAGTTCGGGCAGCGCCAAGAGGGGACCGAGGGGACCCTCCGCCCCGTCCTCCCGCCTGGCCCCGCCGCCGAGGGGCCGCTCCCCGCGCAAGGTGCGCGCCCGCCTGCCGCCCCGTCCCCCTCCCGCCCCGGGGGCCGCTCACCTCCGCGCCGCTCCGTCAGGCTCTACATGCCGGGGTGCCCGCGGGCCCGGGGCGCCGGGCCGCGCCGCTCATTTGTAATCCGCTCCGCGCCGAGCGCCGCGGGGGGCGGGAGCCCCCATGCCGCCCCGCCCGCGCTGCCCAGCCGGTGCGCCCGAGGCGGGCGCGCTACGCCGCTGCCGGCGGCGGGGAGCCGCGGGGCCGGCGGCAGGCAGGGCAGGGCGGGCGCGGCATCGCGCTCCTCGGCCCGGCAGCGGGCAGGCGCCGGGCAGGGCTGCGAGCCGCGTCCAAAAAAGCCGGGTCTCCGCGGTGCTCTCGGCCGCCCCCGCCGCCTCCGACCGCCCCTCGGCGGCAGCCGGGCCCGAGCCGAAGCGGAGCGTCGCGCCCAGGCACACGCAGCGCCCCTCGCACTCCCTCACAGGCACACGCCGCCCCTCACAGGCACGGATACACCCTCCCCTCACACACTCACACGGATACAGCCGCCCCTCGCACACTCACATCCATCCTCCCCTCACACACTCTCACACACACACACGTACTGCCTCCTCTCTCTCTCACACACACATCCCCTCACACACAAACACACACGGATACAGACTCCCCTCACACATCCACAAACACACCCACCCACACACCCTCACAAACACCCCCCCACACACACACACAAACACACACGGATACAGACTCCCCTCACACCCCCACACCCCCCCGCACCCACACCCTCACACACACACACACTCTCTCCCCCCACACTCCCACACACTCCCACACCCACACCCACTCACTCCCCCCCATGCACACACATCCACCCACCCGCATCCCCACACACACCCACATCCACCCACACACACCCACCCACACACATCGACACACCCGCCCACATAAGTCCACACACACACTCACACCCCCACACCCCCACATCCACCCACACCTCCACAGCACCAGACCCCCCACACACATCCACACACCCCCCCTCACACTCCCACACCCCCCCACAAACATCCACCCCCACTCACCCCCACACACACATCCACACACCCCCGACACCCTCCCACACACCTCCCCACACACATCTACAACCACACCCTCACACACCCACACCCCCACACCCCCTCACCCATGCATATCCACCCCCCCATCCACACACCCATACAACCCACACACATACCCCCACACACCCCCATCCACACACACACACTCCTACACATACCCACACCCACATCCACCCACCCACCCACGCTCCCTCACACCCCTCAGGGCCTGGCCTGGGCGCCATGCTGGGCCCCCGCCAGGCTGGGCCTGTAGTGGGGAGGCTGAGGGGTGGCCCTCCATCCCGGCTGCTCCTGGGGTGGTGAGAGCCATTGGAGGGGCAAGCAGGCGTGGGCGGCCTGGTGCCTCGGGCACCCCAGCCTGAGCCCCTGGCACGGGACAAACCGAACGGCCTGCCTCGGCCGCATCCAGCCAGATTCCCTGCCAGGCCGTTAATACCTGTCAGCACAGCTTCGAGTGATACCCAGTTCAGTGACCAGCTCTTGACTTGAACTTGCCGGCCATCTCAGGGCTCTGGGTTCGTATCTCCTCTTCGTTTCCCAGACACTTTGACACATGGGTGTCTAGATCTATTAGATAACTCAGAAAATCTCATAACTTGTTTACTGACAGACCGAATCCAGCGAAATCCAGTTTTTACATTTTCCCTGGCCAAGAAAGCTTCCCCCTGGTCCACAGGAGGGCCTTTTTCTGTCTTACCCTCCTTCCCTTTCCTACTGATCCCCCCCCCAGGCATCACTGGTTATACTGGGGTTTACTTCCCCCCTTTCTGTACTTTTCAGCCGAGCGTAGCATTTTATTTACGCCACAAGAGAGGAGCTCCAACAGAGGCATTCGCACCAAGCCTGCCTTCACCGTCACGCTGTGACGTTGCCCACGGCCAGACCTGTTACGGGGAGGATCGCACCGTCCTGACAGCACCCGTGCCAGGAGCACGTGAGTTTCTTACTCTGCTCCCCCATGCTAATGCCCTGTGGTTCTGTCATAGGCACAAAATCCCAGCATCAAATTGTTTTCCTTTGTAAGCACCATAATTGCTACAATGAGCCTTTCTTACCACTTTACACTTGAAACGAGACTTGACGCTCAAGCGGAGTTTATAATTGGCCTTATAGACACATCAAACCTGTGCCCTGCCCTCTTTAATGATCAAAATTGTTGCCATACTCCCCTAAATTTTGCTGCGATATTATTAAAAGATGAATAATACATACCAACACTCTGAACTCGCTGCACTTTGCTAGCACTTTTCATAAGAAAGCACTTTACTAGCTACAGGCTGTGCACAGGGACCACTTTATCTGTCACAGACATGCACTCACCTGTAAGGTGAAATGCATCGACGACTTTAATGGGGCACAACAACATTACGCAGACAACAACGGGCTCCGCAGCTCGAAGTGCCAGAGCCTGCCGGTAGCCATACTAGGAATGCACAAGCTAAATCGGTCAGAGCATCGGGATGAACACTTCTTCCCCTGCAAAACAGTACTAGAGTCGACTCAATATTTTATCACTGCAAACATGTAGAAGCCCTCCTTGTCCTCCGAGGTACTGAGCGGCGCTGAGTAAATGATTCAGAGCAAATCATTTATTCAAAACTTCTGCCTGCATTGTGTGTCAGTCCAAGAACACAGAATTATTTTCTTCCTGCTCGGATTCAGTCAACCCATGCTTAAGAAGAGTTTGTCTGGGTTTTAAATCCAAGGACTGGGACACGTGATGCGTTGCTGCAGGGTTTTTGCTGTACCGTATATATGTGTATGTGCTGAGTGGGCACAGTTGGCTTTGTAAATGATATCCATTTGTCCCTGTTCCAGTGGGATGAACTGAATTTACTGCCAGGGAATGGCCTTGAGCCCATGGAGAGAGTCCCTTTAGCGGCCAAGAATTAGGTTCAGATTATGGACAGAAAACAGTTTCAGCAAGAAAGAAAAAAAAATTTTTAACCATGAAGCAAAAGCCTCAGGTCATTGTATAGTGACAACATAGGTCAGGGCTTCTCCAGCAATCCCTTCTGATTGGTTTAATTAATTTCCTTTTGTATATTCTCGATAAGATCTTTATTCTCCTGCATTTTACCGCAGATCTTGGCCCTAGGTTCTGCCCAGCCAGGGCCTCTTACAAGATGACCACAGTCTGGAGGAGCAAAGGGTTGATTTTTGCATATAGAAAAAGGGTGCAACGCTGCCCCAGGAGACGATGATAGGAAAAGCTGTTGAAGCTCTGCGTGTTGGAGACGCCGACGGCCGATGCCGGTGGCACGGCTGCCCTGCGAGCAGGGAAACGGGGCAAAGCTGCAGCTAGCACTGCCTCTGTCCCCCTGGCTGTGACGGGGTGCTGGGCAGAGGGGAGCTTCACTCAAAAAGCAATGCAAAACACCCCCAAAAAATCCCATAAATGCAGGTGATTAAAAAGCAGTGTCATTTTTGAAAAGCGATGCTAACCCAAACTCCATTAAAAAAGTATATATATGTATATCCTGTTTGGGAAGTCATTCCTCTGGAGCCACCTGAACTTAATTAAAGCATAAAGGACCAGATTTCCATTTACACTAAGCTCTGGCAGTGTGCGGTGGTACCAGTGTCAATCAGAATCAGGCCCAGTGGTGCACTGACAACTAATTTTGTCTCACAAAAGCTGTGTGGTGCCAGTAATCTCGAGAACAAAAACAAGTAAAATGGGCGAGATTGTTTATTTCCCATTTCTCTACCATAAAGTGAAGCAGGACAGTAGCTGAGCCCTAAAAACAGAGAGGGGAGCAATTATTCTTAGAAATAAACCCTCTGGAAAATGTCTTTTATCTCGCTGGAAAAAATGTGTATTCCTTCATCGTGCAGAAAGGGAGATTTTGCATATTTTAATTAGATGAGTTGAAAAGTTAGGAAAAGAGAACCTGCTTTGCTGTCAAGCTCCTTAGTGAAGAAAAGTTCTGAAAGTTCAGGAACTTGGAGAGAGCTTTAAATCTCCATGGCTAAAAATAATTCGTCCCTTAAGAAAATGCCATAGATTTTTTTCTTTTTTTTATCGCTGCCTTAGATGACTTCAGGTCATCAGAACATGGAAATTAAACTAGGAAACTGGAAATCTTTTTCTTTTTAACTTTCCACACTTCAAAATCTTTTCGCCGTTAACTGGGCAGTGGGTAATCTCTGCAGGGCTGCCATTTTACTTGTATTTGCAAGAAGTGGTGCAGCTTGATGAAATATAGCTTGACAAGATGTTCGGGGCTACAGCTGGTGATGCAGACATGAACAGGAGATTTCTGTGCCTCCTCTTCAGTAGTTTTAATTTTTCTCTTGATTGTCTTTATTATCATTATTTTGGATTCCATCTTTTTTGCTCCAGTGAACGCATACTGAGCAAACACTTCAGGCCAGCTGCTTCGCTGGTGCGCGGTCAGGACAGCTTGGTTCATGTTAGTGGCAGAGCAGCGATTCACGTCAGGGGAAGATCAGGCCCCAGGACTTACACCTGCTGCTCCCACTGAACTGTACAGAAAAATGAGTTCAATTCCTTTTGTCACAATATCCCTTCCATCCTGCAATGGATGTGTTAGCCCAAGGACAGTTTGTCTCAATTTACTGGTTAAGTTCACGGTCCTTTTTTCCCTTTTGCTAATACAGAATTTACATTTTTGTTTCCCGCTTGCGGACAGACACACCACCAGTCTGCTGCTCACATCAGGATGGTTATTTTCTGGCAAGGCTGACACTGAGCTGTACAGAAGGCGAAATGACCAAAATTATCCCTCAGAAAGCCTTAAAACAATATTCCCTTCTTCAACTCTACTCCAGTCCTTCAGCATGAGGCAAGTCAGCTTTGAGTCTGTTACATGAGCACATCGTTTCACGAGTGCTGCTACCTGCGGGAGCCGGGAGGAGATAGATGACCGCGAGCAGCAGTCACACTGCTGTTTAATAGATCGCTGCTCATTAACTTAATGCCATTTGCTCCTTCTGTGCATGTGCCTCTTGCTCCCTGCAAACACAGGTTGTAATGTATTTGCTGAGCCCTCCTCACGCTCCCCATGCATGTGGCCCGTGCGTGCAGTTCTGCGGGGCACGCTGGCCCCAGCACAGCTTCCCTGCACCCGCTGGCAGAGCTCGTGCTCGTGCACCTGATAGTCTGTTCTCAGAAATGCCCTGGCAATTCCCCCCGCAGACACAGATGGGGTTTTAGTACATACTTGAATTGTCAGAAAGGAAGCAAAGGCCTTGACCTGGCAATAAATATCATGGGAAGAGCGTGGTGTAACTGGACACAGCCCGGGGGAACTGCGGAGGGCTTGGCAGCCAGGGGCACTCAAGCATGTGCTACTATTTGCAGGCACTTGTATGAAACCAAAGGAGTTTAATTTCCATCTTCCCACAAATCACCTCTAATTTTAGCCTTTAGGATGAATACCTTTGAAACTTTGCCTTTATGCTCTCTTGCTCTGGTTTGGATCTTTCTTCAAACCTGGTCTTTTCCTTAGTATGTAATTCTTAATTCTTTAAAAAAGAGAGTTTTAAAAATAAATGATTACTCCTGAGCTAGTCACGGTTTACGTCGTATTAAGTGACTGAAACTGTTTTACATTCCATCACTGCTTCACATTATTATTTTTACGTTTTGTCCTTGGTTCACAAGCTTCCTTTCCCCAGCGACCCTGAGCCACCCTGCATTTCAAGAAAACCACTGAATCTCTAGATAGAACTGGAAACTTATTGGCAAAGTCATTTCTTTCATCCCATGCCAGCTGGGCAAAAGCAAGTGCTATCAAATGCTTGCTTGAGAGGGCAGTGGGAAGGGTTTGCTGTCAGCTCTACCTGCAGCAGCTGCAGCGTGTTTCCCCCGGCATCGTGTTCCCCATCCACAGCTTCAGGGTGAGCCCCAGGAGGGACCCCGGAGGCAAGAAAGGAGTGTGGATCTGGGACGCAAACTGCTTCAAATGCCAAGCTGGAAGGTGATCACTTCTGTACTGGACGGTTTGTGCCCAGCGCTTTAGAAATAGAGGGGCCATTTGCAAAATCCACAGCTGGCTCCAGTTCAGACCCTCGGCACTGTCAAAGCAAAGATATTTTGAAGGGGATCGGCTACGGGTGGTGGCTGCCAGCTGATGCAGATTCGAGAGTTCAGCCAGCTCTGCTCTTCCCAGACAATATCTCAAAACGCTGTTGAACCACTCAGCTATACACTGTGCCTGTCCCCATATAAATCAATCTCTAAGGGAGCTTAGCAGCAAACTGATGCAGCGTATCCTTGTCTGTGTTTAATTAGGATTTGCACATTGGGGACATCAAATCCAGTGCCCTATCCTTGTCAAGGCTCTGTTCTAGCTGAGTTAGAGAAAAAAGGCAGGAAACCACATTGTGGATGCAAGTGGAATAAACAGCCTGGAGAAAAGGCATCTTCCAATCTCTGCTGGCAATCGGCTTCTGTGCTGAAGCAGGAGGGATTATAGCCCTTAGAAAAATATAAACTTCCTCTATCTGATACAGTGGAGAAAACTCTCACTTTACAGATAAATCTCACGATGTGCCACCTTCAGCTCTATTTATCCATTATGCATCTCAGACTAATTACAGACAGTGGCTTTCTTTGCATGCAGTGTCTTGCAGTTTTGATCATTGCACTCTTTGGGTTTACGTTCTATGAAAATCAGGGACTCAGGAAAATCTGCAAATGCAGAATATGCAATATATGGCTCATGATTGTCTATCCTTCTTTCTGTGCATCTGTGTATCACCTCCCCAGACTGAATCATTCCCATCTTTTCTCTCTCCCTCTCAGTAAGGACATGTATTTTAATTCAGGACTTTTTCTTGTCATCTCTTCAAACCTCAAGTCTTTCAAACTGAAGCAGGATAGTGGTTGTCCAGGTCCCACCAGCAAGACTGGTGGTGTACCCCTGGAGTTGGTCACCTACAGCCAGACTCTGATTTCATTTATATGCAGGTTGAGCCTAAGCAAAATATTGATTTCAGTGGTGTTTCTCATTATTTACATTTGTGTAGCAAAATTGTCTCTGCTACAAATATCCAATTTCTCTTCTGTTTAATGGAAATAGGGTTCTTCATGTGGGAATAATTTTGTTTGGCTTTTAAAACTGGCTGCACTGGGGACAATACAAGAGAGGAGAAAGTATGCAATGGGATTGAGTTTACCAAATAAGAAAAACCCTGACTTTGCATAGTTCAGACTACAAATTATTCTTTGGGAATAGGAACCTCTCTCTTTTCTGTTGCAAACGTTTACAAAAGAGGTCTATTAAGTCATCTTTCCATACCTTACACAGTTATTAATGAGCTCAGAGATGGAGCCACATTGGAGGTGTAATATGTTGATGATCACTTATTGGTTTTATTGCAAACCTGCCAGTGTCATGGGATTTAGTATTGCATTTGAGGACAAAAAGAACTAATTTTTTATGTATCAGCATCTATCTGCAACTTCAAGCCATGGCATCAAAATAAATCCTTTAGTAGGAGCCTTTAAAATAAGTTCCTTTGCTTGTGCAAAGCCTCTGCTACCTTGTCCTTAGTATTTCTATCCATTATCTTTTACTGCCTTCTTTCCTTTTTATGACCCCATTTTTATTTACAGTACAGCCCTTAATTTAGTAGTGCTGACACAGTTACATTTGCAGTAATAGCTTAATTAACATATATTCATGAATAGGGTGGTTAGGGATAGTAGCTGCAAACATGACAGATTCATTTGCATTATTGTCATTAGCATGCTGCACAAATGAGTTTTTGTTTGTGAAGGAACTGTCTAATGGGGCTGTATTGCTTCTATAAGAACCCAAGTCTGGAGGAGAACAGCGAGCTGCTACTAACGCTTTACCGGTCTGAAACTTCAGCAAATTGCACTATGATCACACTGACAGATGGTATGCAATGCCTTTTTCCAACTCAGCAGAAAATGGAAAAATATAATAAAGAGCGTACAGAGATTAGAGTCTTTATCAATGGGACTTGAAATCTAGTGCACCATATGCTTGGTATAAAAAGAAACGTTCATCTGAAAAAATTAAAGCAGAGCATAGACTGAATTTATCTGTTATTCTTTGTAGACCTCATGGATAGGTTTTAATCCAAAATTTAAAGCATAAATGTAATTGCAATGAGTGATAACTTGGTGCTCTGACATCTTCCTTGCTCCCTAGTAGCGAGGCCTTCCTCACTGCTCTCAAAACGAAACTCTCTCTACGCTAAGGTGATTTTGCCAGCGGGAAATGGGCTGGCACCAGCTGGCGCTCCCAGTCCTTCTCCCCGTACCGTTTGTTGATGGCAGACCTGATCCGATGCCTACGGGGGCAGAGGGATCTCAGCCAGCAGCCGTCTGACCTTGCAGGCGGTTGGTTGAGAGGCCTTTGGCAAAGGTCCAAAGACGTATCTTCAAACATTCACAATCAACGCTGCAAGGATTATTATAGCTGCTTTTTATTAAGTGTTCCTTGGTGGCAACAGATGAGGTGTTCAACAGCCTTGAAGTACCTTGCATATTCACACAGTGCTTGAAATCTAGGCTCGCGAATTCTGCTGCTAAATATATTCCTTTCAGGTAGTATGCAGAGATAGCCGTCATTCCTGATAAAATGCTGATCGCCAGTTCAAGTGTATGTGAACTGCTGTGCCATTGTTAACTGCACGTGTTTCATCTCTGTGCACATGTTCACTTCACAAAGAGAAAATTGCAGATCTTGATTCACTGAGATAGTTAGGTAAGTGCCTGATTCTCAGCACTGGAAAAGTCCCACTGTAGTTATTGCACTTGCTGAAAAACAGGTATTTACTGAAGTGCATCCCCTAATCTGGATCAGAATTAAGGTCTGAGGGAACAGGGAAGCCAAAATGTTGCTGTGATTCTCCCTTGAAGACGTGAACTCTATTTAGCCATGAGATAAGAGTGGTTGCAAAGACTAATGACACAGAAAGCAATGTAACCCAGTGATGAGTCTGCTCCCGCTGGGGTAAGAGGGAGATTTCCCAGCCTTATTTATGAATTTGCGATACACAAAACTAGTAATTTGAAAGTGATAGCTTGTAGCCATTTTTCCCCCTCTTGCCCTACCTGTTAGCTAGTTCTTCGGGGTAGACACTAGCCTGAACAAGAGCTCCTTTCAACCACACTTACATGAGAAAACAGAAATTTGTTTGGAATAGGTAGAGAGGCCATTCAACTCATTTTCATTCTCTTCTGACACTCCAGAATAAGATAAGAGAAAAGGAGAGGTGTGTTCAGTTTTCTTATTCATCCAGATGAGACTGCTGAGACAGCAAGGCTATTAAAACCGAAAATTGTACCTGGCTGAGCCCTAGGAAAGCTTCATCACAGAGAATAAATACAAAAACTCTTACAGTACAGCTTGTGTGAAAAACTGTTCTGGGGGAAGATGAGCTTGTTAAAAACTGGGCTCGTCCTGTGTTAAGAAACACCAAAATGCTGGATCCATGCTTTCTCTAAGGTCACTCTTAGGTCACTACTTAAGAGAGGGCACCTCCGAGACGTCAGCGCTTTAGGCACCATGTAGTCTAATCCTGTTCTCATCTGGTGTCCGTAGCATTATACTAAAGATATTAGTGCCTTATCTACATTAGGGCTCTTATCAATTTAACCCAAACTCCTTCTTGTTCTCTTTGTCCCTAAATCAGAAAGGCCTAAACACTTAGGGTCCAGAAATCCCGTAATTTCTTGCCATTTTAGGTACATATGAGTTATGTGCAGCACAAGTGACAGAGCCTGTCGATAAACCCTTCAGTCAGAAGACAGCAATGACCAATCTGGATCACGCTGAAGATCTGTCTAGCAGACAGGAGAGATTACAAAAGGGGCAAGCAGGTAGCACCACTTTCCTAGGAAATGCTCCCAAACTCCCACAGCTTGCAGCCCCGGGGCTTCCCAGTCCAGGGATGCTGTCTTTGTATCTGACATACCTCAATGATGTTTTCTTTAATTTTTCCTGCTTCCTTTTGAACTTCGTAATCTTCTAGCACCCACAGCATCCTGTGGCAAGGAGTTCCACTGCTAATTCACATATTCTCTAAAAAAACAATTTTTTTTTTAAACTGATTGTCTACTTGCTATCTTCCATTCCTGGAGTCTTGGTTGACTCCCGCATAGGCAATCCTGTGGCCCTGGTTGTTCATGGATTTAGGATGTGTCAGCAGGACGCACTTGGCAGGGTTACAAAAGTGTTTCATTGGGATAAGACTTGGTCTCTGTGTTCCCAAGCAGCAAAACCCACTATATTACTCAGCAGTATATTCATGCTATAAATACACTTTTTTTCACATTAATTCATCCTTATTTACCACGGCAGATAACAGAACTCCAGGCTTAGATTCATGCAGCAATAAAAAAAGAAAGAAATTTCTGCTAGATTATAAAGATTTGTCATGTTGTCACTATGTTTATTTTCTCCATCTATTTCTCTCCTTTCTGTGCATTGCTTTATGCTCTGCAGGGCCCTCAGGGAAGGAAAAGAGGGTATTGTTTTGAAAAATATAAGGGTTTTTTGATTAAAGGATACAAAATTAATTTGCTTCACAGAGCCTGGAAGCATATTATTTGACAACTGTACTCCACTGAACAGAGCACATGTGGCCAAATTTATCACGTTGATCACCAGACCCTGGTCTTTTGTTCTTCAGGCTGTGGAGTCTCTTTTGCAATTAGAGAATGTGAATTTGGTAAAACACATGTCACCAAAAGTTGCTGTTTTTTCACTAACTTGCACAAGGTTAGAGAAATGACGTAGCTACAGCTCTCATTGAACTGGGAAGAGCAGAGGAGCACAGCATTGCCCACACTATAGATACAAGACACCACACAGACCAGTGCTGGAGACTGAACCACCTCTAGTGGTAAACCCAAACTTAAGCTCAGTAGCAAGGACCTAACCCTAAGAGCAGAGAGATCAGAGGTCAGAAGAATCGCAGTGGTTTTCTCTGAAAAGAAGATTTTTCCCATTTAAAGGATTGGGAATCACTGAGGTTCAGAGTCACGTCTGGATGGACTCCAGAGCACCAGCACTGCTCTCATGCTGGTCCGCATCCAAGCTACCAGGCACTGTACTCTGAGGCTATTTTGGATATGTGATGCTCTCAAAATAGGATACTGCCTGTCCTTTGGGCAGATACCATTAACAAGCTGGGAAACAAAGCTGAAGACAATTTGCTCCTTGGGGTATTTGTACACCAGAAAATGGGGGACAGAAATCTGTGGGCTTGCACTGCCCTGGGAAGGTATGTCTGTATGGTGCCGTCCTCTATGGATGCAGCTCCATTGGTCCCGGCTGGGACATCCACTTCACGCACAGTAGTTACATTGCCTGTTATATCTCCTTTTTGCTTTGTGTTTTTGAGTGTGACAAGGAATAGCCCAAAATTACTCATATAGGCAGAAATGTCACTATGGAAACAAGGAGGCAGTTTAGCATAGTTTGGCCAGTATTGACACAGCCGCTCTAATAACCCAGAAGATGGTGCGACCCTGAGTGTCTGCAGGAGAGCTCCGCGAGGGGCAAATCCGGCTGAGCAGACCACACGGCAGTGAGGTTGGCAAAACCAAGCAGCACAGTGCTTCTTTCAAAAGCCTTGGGTATCTGTGCCGTGAAATCCAAATCCTTAAAGCCTCTAAAGTATATATATATATTGGACCTAGCAGACATTATCAACTTTTTCCTACTCTCACAGTGCCTTCCCATATCTAAAGGACTTTGGTATAGCAGAGACAGGATGAGACTTGAGCAAGCCGGACCTTTGCAGAGTGAAGGCACCATGTTTTGCCTGTCCCAGCCTTTCTAAGGGATCAGATGTGTGTTTCTCCAATGGTGTCTATTTAGAAATTACATTATGTTTGTATGCACATAGTAGCTAAGGTCTGTTTTCTGCGGCCCCAGGTGGGCTGTGGTCCTGGGCTCAGGACGGAGAGTGTCCCACAGTACTGGAAAGCACAAAACACACTCTGCTGTAGGACCAGCAGTGACACTTGCCACAGCAAACACATCTCGTGTGTACAGCACAACCAGTTCCGTCAACCCAAGTGAAAAGAATGTTATAAAAACAAGTTGCGCAGGGAGTGGTCGAAATCCTGCTGCTTGTGAGCCTTGGGGAGAGCGTACCTCCCCATCTCCCTTCTCCCTGTGACTTATTTTCTCCATTTGCCTCAATCCATGCAGACAGCTTTCATAAAGATGCTGCTGTAACCATTTTCTCTGCAGAAGTATTCTCTGTGGGATCTTACTCTGTAGTCACTTGACTGAAAGATGAGCATGAGGAATATGTAGAGATGAGACTCTTCCTGCAGATTAGCACAAGCTTTCCCCACCAGCACAGAATCTCATACATCATGTGGTATAAAACCAATTTAAGTTGAAAATATAATCAGAAGCAGTAAATGTGTAATGCCAGTGCTTTAAATACCTTCCAGACACCTGCGTACCCAGGGAGATACTCAATGTGGCATCCAAGTGGATGGTCCCCGAAGGGTGAGGGGGAATAGGACCTCCAGGATGCCTTTGGGAAATTTGGGATAGTTATTCCTGCCCAAGGTGGGGAACATGCACGGGGCTCCCACCACATCCCAGACACCCGCAGCTTCAGCCAATTTGCCCGTGGCAAACAAAGTACTTAGTCCGATTGGGATGTTTTTGCTGTTTTTGTTGTTTTCTGGAGCCAATTATTGGTGAAGAAGGAAAAGACAGTTTTTAACCATCTGTATCTTGGGCAGATCAAACCACCTCTCTCTGCCAGAATACCAAAAGGGCTTGATGGCGTCTAGACCTCCCGCAGCTAACCAGGACCATAACTGCTGCTTGAGAAGCATTTTCAGTAATGGCGAGAGTTGTAGGGGAGAGCTTCAGGGGAGGTGCTCTCGCATTAATCCTCGAGCAACACTGAACTTGTAGGTCAGACTTTTAACACAAGACTTGCTCCAGTGCTGTCAATCCATCGTGCCTTGAACAGCAAGCGAAAGCAAAAACCTTCTATCTTTTCAAGACTTCCCCCAGCTCAAATCAAGGTTAACGTACAGGGACAGTTTTTCTCACTCATCCTCTCTGCACAAAAGCAGCTAAGCTGGTGCACCGATGGGAGCAGAATTTGGGGAGGGGAGCAGAGACACACACTCCCACCCCTGCACCATCTCTTTTTTTTTTTGCCACTTCTACTCAGCCTAATTTCCTTAGCATCCATTAGATTATACTTTCCAGTACAACCAGGGAGCTGTGACCAAAGGTTAGCATCATTTTGGAAAGACATGATTTCCTCAAAAAAATTAGTTTTTAAAGATAATTAACTGACCCATTTGAGCTATCAGCTTTGCTTTTTCTTCAGCCCATCGTTCCTCACAGTTGTCCTTTACACAACCACATTTCTTACAATAGGCAGCTTAAAAGAAAATTAATCCTAAAAATTCAAATGCATCTTGATCCTTTCTGGGCTAGTGTCTCTGATCTGATCCATTTTTTCCATGGCTATGCTGCTCAAAAGCAGTGGAAACAAATCTTCCTGCAAATGACTGCCGCCTTCAGCCTGTGATTTCTATTATCTCATTCATTTAGTTCTGTACATGAAACAAAATGAGGGAAGATGATAATTTTCTTCCCACTGAGGCAAGTTTATATTGGGACTTCTTCTTAGAGTCCAGCACTTTTTACTCTTTTGAAGGTTCGGCCGTCACTGTGGTACTACTAGAAACACCCAGTAAAGCAGAAAAGTGAGCTGGTATGACCAAGTGCTGTGAACAACGTGAGGGAATCTGCCAGGCTCCTCCATGTTAGGAAATGCAAGCATTTTGTCTCAGGCTGCTCTGGTAAACAGAATTTATAATATGTTCCCCTAGAGCGAAAGATGAAATAAGCTCCCATATATAATATAATTTCTGTGGGAGGAAGTTGTCTGCATCATTAGTTATATTGAACATGTTCTTGTTTTCTTGCATTGTGCTCTGCTTTCAAGTCTTAAGTCTCAGAAAGATTCCCCTTGGAGAACATTGAAATTAAAGACTGAATCAATAATGAATTAATTCTGTTCTCTAATTGTAATGCTGATGTTACCTGGTCCTTGGGAACAGTGTGAAGAGCAGCTGCTGCTCTGCCATGAGGAAGTTCTGCTCCCTGCAGCCAGGGAAGAGTTGAACGTTTGATTTTAATGCTTCTTTCAGTCCTCAGCATCTCAGTGAACACGTGAAACATTTGCTGATGCCAAAGTGGTCCCTGTCCTGAGATAAGCCTGGGCAAACTGCAGGGTCCCACCAAGCTTTGCCAGAAGCATTTGCTCTCCCAATGTCTCCCCTGCTGTAGAGCCACTTCAAATTTAGCCAGGAACGTGCTGGTGAAGGAGCACCACATAAAGTCTAGTTTTTGAGCATCGTTATGCCTGCTTTCAGTCGTGTAAGTAATACTGATCCGGCAGCTCTCCAAGTCCCTTTCCAGGCTGGCAGTAACCCTGGTAGGATGGTGGGGAGAGAGGGGAGCTTCAGCGTTCAGTGTGACCTCCTCCCACCCCAGCATACCACGGCGGTGAAAGTTGGTGGCCTCAATTTAAGACCCAAATAGTGCTGTGACAGCTCCACTCCCCCACTAAATATCATCCCTCACAAGTGGAAGTTGTTTGCCACCTAACTGGGGAAATTACTCTGAATAACAAATGGCTGTGCTGCTCAGTCACCTCTTTGCTTCCGAGCTATGCAAACAATTCATTTATTTGCCTTGTCATCCCCTCACTGGTCAAAAGTCCTTGTTAGACACCTTAATTTGAAGCGTTGAGCTGATGCACTGTGCAGCTGTGGCAGACTGCTTCTCCTCTCGGAGTATTGTTTGGCTTCACACACAGTATTCTCTGGACCTGGTTTGTAGCCAAGAAGCCAGTAGGAAAGTCTCTGGCGCACAGTGAGCCTGCAGTGTCCCTTGTCATCGGGTGGGCTGGGGAGCACTTTATAAAATTGGACATGAAAATAAGAATAGTCCCAAACTGCATGTATCAGTATTATTCCTCACTAAACCTGCCTACTCTTAATTTTGGAAACATTTCTGATATGTGTGCTCTCAGCTTATACACTCCTTCATTCAGCATAGGCTGTCTCGGACCGGTCCGGAGGTTTCTGCGCCGCTCAGGAGGTGCAGTGGGGGAGAAGGAGAGAAGACATCTGTAACTTGAATGCCCCCTGCAAAGAAGTGTTGTCTCTTACCCACAAATCAAGTTCTCTTTGAATTTCCGAGGTGCATCTCTTCTTCCAAAGTGGCACATAAAAGTCCCTGAGCCCTCAAGAGAATATTATGCCCAGTAACTTTACAACACATTGGAAAATAATCCATAATTAACATACATTATTAGCAAAAATCTCAGAGATCAGTCTGAGCAAACATCTCAGCTCTGGATGCGGCAGTGTCAAGTCAGAAGACAAGCACATGCATAGAGGCCGATTTTTTTCATAAGAGTGCACTTTAAATGACTGTCATCCATATATTTTTTTAGCTTTCAATGAGGAGTTTCACCCCTTTGAAAGTAACTTCACTTTTGACATATAATGATGCGATTGTTCATCACATCTTTGATTCTGCATTAGCTGTTGGAATTCAAGACATTCCCTGCTTCTCTTTTTTGAGTGTCTCTTAATAACAAAGTTTAGTTGAAAAAAAAAGTTTGTCTTCATATGGATTTCCCATGCGCGTGTAAAACCCACAGCCAGCTTTAGAGCTGTCTCCTGATATAAAAGCCCTCAATGATTTTTTATAAACTGTACAATATATTGCTGTCATTTTGTATTTAACAGCAGGTGCTATTAAAGGACATAAAATATGTCAACGTAACCCCCGGAGGTAATGGGAGAGAAGCGTCTTGGTTGCAGAGCTTTGTGTGCAGCGGGAGAGTGACAAGCGGTGGGTGTTCGGCGCTGGCACGTTCCCCGCTGGCAGGCTCCTTGCCTTGCAGGGTGGAGAGTTACGGTATGACTCATGTGGCACCAGCTTTTTATATATAAATTCCAAATTTAGATCCTCCTTTTTTGGGGGGACTTTTTAGCAAGGAAAAGGCAGGGCGCTACTTCTTGTTTAGCAAACATTTCTTCTGATGTTCCCAAATGGGGAGAAGAAAAGGGAGGGAAAGGAAATCCCTAATGATACAGGAGTCATCAGTCATTGTTCACACCTAATCAGCCGGGGACGTAAAGGAATCATTATCATATTAGTGCCATTTCTAGGCTCCGGCGATAAGATGGTGATAGACATTTTGACAAAGTCAGACCAGTGATTTTTGCTGCGATTTGGAAAACTTTTTCCTATGTAGTAAACTTGTAGTAGAAAGAAGCAGTAAAATTTCCAAATTTAGATCCCATCCCTGAATAGTGCTCTGAATTTCGCTGGATGTGATATATCCCCAAGGCTTCGGGCTTGGCAGAGCAGAGGGTGCTGATATTACATGTATTTCCTAAGTGTAGGATCTTTTATCTGCAATTGCGTTTCAGACATACTGCATGATAAAAAAATTCTCAGTGGTTCTGTACATGCGTATATGTATATATACATATATATGCATATTCGTTCATCCTGTTGCTCACCCCTACTATGAGACTAGAGCACAATGTGTCTCTAGCCCAAATTTAGCTAAAGAGCAAAACACCCTGGTTTGCATCCTGGCAGTCTTTGTCATTCCTGGCGTATCCACTGAAGCGGTGTTTGCGCCTTTAGAAATCTTCTGCTACAGCTGGGCTCTCGTTTGTACAGCACACGTAATGCAAGCTACAACTGAGAATACTCGAGGGAATTAAAAGCATCAAGGCTGTGGAGGTGTAAAGTGAAGGAAGGAAAAAGTTGGTTTACTGGTAAAAAGAAAGAAGGATTTATTTCCAATTTCGTTTGTATTAAATTGTGGATAACGTAACGCAAAATGTAAATGGCACCAGAAACTTCCCCTAAATCAGAGTTTCTCACCCTTTCAGGTGAGAGCAGCTCCCTAACTGCAGCCAGAAATTGTCATGATTTTGTTATAAGAACAAGAAAGTGCAAATGATAGCAAGGGATGTCAGTGTAACTGAGGCATGCGGTATTTTGAGAGATCAGGAGAGGATGTGTGCTCTTGAGCCCAAAGGTTGTCAGAAGAAGGGGAACGAGGCTTATAACGGCTAGAAACCTGGCTCAGCACTGGTAGCTGTACGCTTTTCTGCCTAGTGTGAATCCTATCTCCTGCGCACAGTTTGAAGTAATAAAAAAGTAGGCTCTGGAGGAGATAAATGATGTTATTAGCTGTTTCTGACTTACTACCTCCCTCTGCCTGGAGACTACTATCTTCCATGGACAGGAATTGGAAGCATCCCAAAGGGTCTCTGGGGTGTCTGTGGCAAAACCCACCCAACTCCAATGTCACAGCAGTATATGTACATATATACATATACACACCTAGTATGTGTATATGCACATTTATATATACTTGGGCCTGCTAGCACGTAGAGAGTAAATGCTGTCACAGAACTGTATCTTTGTGGTGTCTTATGTTCTCAATATTATATAGAGAACAACAACAGAAACAGGGAAAGAAACAGGATTTTTTGCTCCAAGCAAATAGCTGCAGCTCTTGACATATATTTAACTGGGAAAAGGCAGAATGATATTAAAAGAATAATAAGACAGAAAAGCAAAAGCCCATTTTTCAAATTAATTAAACACATATAACAGCCCAACTTCTTAGTAGATATCCTTTGAAATGCACAGTTATCGCTCTTGCTTAAAAGCTGAGTATAAAGCACATTCTTTATCTTTACTCTCCCAGCCCACCTGCTCTCTGTAGATGTGTCCAGCTGCAGTCCAAGGAATTGCAATAAAGCGCTGCAAGTGGCATAAGGCGGAGAAAAGAGGATGACTCCCCTGTCCCGTGTCCAAGGATCTCCCAGCACAATATAAGGAGTCAATCATGGCATACCCTGGCTGTTGGGTGCAGCTGTGTCCTCTGAAAGCCTCAAATATCTCTATTAAAAGTGGCCCTCGAATAAAAGCGGCCCCACTTTTGCCCACGCCGGCGTGAGTCCAGAGCCAGCTGGGGTGTTCACGATGGACAAAATGGCATTTTCGCTATCGTTTACAAAAGAGGTCCATTTACTGCAGTCTGTTTCATCTGAGGCTTTCCAGATGCTCCTGCTGTGCATTAATCATCAACAGAAATCCTGAGGATGACTGGAAGAGCTGTCTGCTTTTGAGACAGGCAAATGCAAAGAGCTGGTGCAGACAACTGGAAGATTTCTGCGACACGGCTTGCTGCAGCCGTGCTGCAATTTTTAATTTGCTTGTGGTTTAAAATGCACCAGTTTGGCTCATGGAGCGGTGGGCGGTGCTGGGATGAGGGTGTCAGTAGGTGCCCAGCACTTCTGGGTGCTGCAGACCAGCATTTGAAGCAGCAGATAATGTCTTGGGTGTTCCTACAACTTTGCACTTAGGTCATGTGTTAAAGAGGCGAGGTCGCATCTAAACACCATGCCTAGCATCACGGGAAGGATTTAGTTTGAGGGCATCTGCACCGAAAGTGGGTGATGCTCTGGTAATGGTCTCTGTCGGTTTGTCTGTCCCTGCCAAGCTGCTGGTGGGTGCCGTGAGCAGGTGTCTGGGTGAAGCAGGGGTGACAGGGAGCAACCTCCCGACGGGAAACCTCCCCCAGGCCTGCCTGTCCTGCCATCCCTGCCCTCCTCCCTTCATCTAGTACAGCCACTTCATCCCCGACTTTGTAATTCAGAGCCCATTTTGGAGCAGCAGATGACGGGCTCCAGAAGGGACTGGGGTACCGCAGGTCAGGAGCACACCTCCTCACTAAAAAGCCGAGAGATCTTGCTAAATACAGAGATTTCTTTCTCTCACTCACGATAGTCAAACTTGCCTCCTCTTTGCCCTCAATCCTGGTATTTTTGGAAATTTATGGAACATCCCGTGAGCCCTTGCAGGCCCCGTGGATATGCTCAGAGAGAAGGAAACCGGCTCTGCATGCAGAGCAGCCAGGGACACGGGGATGGCTCCCTGCGCATGGGCACAATCCCCCGCGATGATACCGACAGCCGGGGACGGGGGACTGGAAACACAGAGAAATGATTTGGGAGCTGGAGGAGGGACAGGGAAAGCCTGGCAAGGTCGGGAGGGTGGACGCTTTGGCAGGGATGGAGCTGTGGGCAGAGCCCAGGGCACTGCTCGCGCGCCTGCAAAACATGCCATTTATCCAGGTGGCTGATACTGCAGTTTGTCAAGCCAAAATCTTCATCATCCAACTCCACTGAATTCAGTGGAAGGAAGCCAGAGGCTTTCTGGCTCAGCGAATGCATATCACTGGCCCATAAAATGTTGGAGGGGAGTATGGGCTTGATAACGCTTTCTATGCATGCTGGCAACAGATATTTTTACTAGGGTCACTACCCGGAACACCTGTAATGATATATCGTATATTCTGAAGGTACCATTTGTTGGAATTATCACATTTATGGGAAAATCAATAACATTTTGAAAATCCTTTTAATGTTTTACGCCACATGTCCAGCTAAAGGAAAATAATGGACTTTATCCTCATTTACCAAGAATGACATCTTCTTATTGAAAACCAAAGTTTTAAAAGAATAATTTCTACATCAAATTTGAAACTGGATATTTGATATCTAGATATTAAGGTATTTGATGAATATCTTAATTCCACTGCTCATAGAGCGGTGTTGTTAATAATGACATAGAAAAAGGAGACATTCTTTCATGCAGGTTTTCTAATGGAAAATTTTCTTTGAAAGCTTATCTTCAAAACAACAAGCTTTTCATAAAAAAAAAATTTAGTTAATTTGCAGCCAATTATCCTACCAAAAATCTCTTACTCAGAAATGTTTTGCTGAGTTAAGGGCTATTTCTTTCATCATTTCTGCTAGAAGGCAAGGGCATCGCAGCAAATTCTGCTGAATAAAACATTGACAAGAGATGCAGATTGACATCAAAATCCATAAAACTTCTACAAGCAGCTGTCATGGAACGTCATTATTATCAAATCTTATATTTCATTGTCATCCAAAACTAGATGGAATCTTTATGGACCTCAATGACAACGTTTCTGTATCGAATGGTGGAGGTTCCTACTCCCAGATCTAATGAGCTACGAAATGAGACCTGAAACCTGCCAACGGCTATGGGCAGAATATCGCCCAAGCTGGATTTCACAACATGTAATTTTGATATAAAATTTTACTTCTAGGTAGGAAGAAGGGCACATTTCTGTGAAAAGTGTCTTTCAAAATCGCCAGAGGTGAGGAAGCTGGAGAGGGAGCTGGGAGCGTTGGGCTAGTGAGCTACGTGCTGGTCTGGTTGTCACAGGTGCATCAGATGTACAATTTAGCACATGGCTTTATAATTGACTACATAAATAACAATATAGGATCTAAGAATAAAAGCAGCTTAGCTGTAATTTATATCTCCCACAGAGCCCATCACCGGCAATTCACTGTTCCCCGAGACGCCTGTTTTATAGGTGGCAGAGTACAAAACCCTCACTTGCCAAAAAAGTTTGTAAACTGGCACAAACATTTCTCAAATCCTTTCTCCGCAACAGATTTCCCATATCCTCCCGGCAAGCGCCTCATGTGCTGCGAACATTTTATTGGCACACACTGGAGCAACCTACACGCGACTCCCGCACGTCCCCGCTGGCTTCTGTGCCCTGGAGAAATGCTCCTGGAAACCGAGGCAAGAAAAACCACATAAGCTCTCAATCAAGCCACAACAGCTTGTGTTGCCTTTGGTTAAGCAGGGACAGGTGAACTGCCATGTGAGCGAAACGGGAAAGTAGTAGAAAATTGCAAAGAAATCCTATTTCCTTGCTTAAAATACATTCCCAGGCTAAGCCCCACCACGCAATACTGGTCCGTTAAAGTGTCTCTCTCTCAGATTTTCTCTTGCTGGACCGTCCTGGCTTGCTGGGTGCTGGGGCTGCTGCTCGAGGGGCTTCTCCACAGGGCTGGTGTGGGTCGAGGCGAGCCCAAGCACCAAATACCCATCCTTTCCTTCCCCGCCTGAGGCAGGCGTTAGCGGCTCGGCAGCAGAATTCAGGACAATGAGGGTTTTCAGCCGCAGGGAGGTGATTGCAGCCAGAAGGACCAGAGCAGGGATTTAATCAGAGGAATGCGCTTTTAATTTTGCCTTTTTTCTTTTTGTAACAGGCTCGCTGAAGAGCCTGGAAAGAGGAATAATTAATACATGAGACCTGAGAGCAGCATGGGTAGCAATTGCAAAAATTTCATTGAAAGCCAGGTTTAATTGTGCCTGCTAGCTGTCTTCCAGGAAATTCGCTTCCGCACCGAGTGCTTTGGAGGAAAAAGGGGACGGTTTGCTGAATCGCTTTGATGTTCTGGGCTTTTTCAGGCTGCCCTGGAGAGCATTTGTGGGTTCCTCTCTCCTGGGGAGCCCCAGAGGGCTCCAGCTTCTCTGCCTCGGCAGCTGAGCTGAAAACTGGGGTGAGACAGGGGAAGCATCTATGTGGCATGAACCCAGAACGGCACAAAGCTTTAAAGCATGAAGAAAAGAATGACCCAAGGTATTTCCACAGGCTTAAAGAAAAAAGCTGATGTTGCATTCTTCAGTCTTTTTGAAAACTAAACAGGGTCAGTTTTCTGTAGAAAAATGTGATTTCATTAATGAAAATCTTGAAGGTTTTGAACTCCTTAAAAAAAAAAAAATTCCCCATCTCCCTTCCTCTAAGCCAAAGTTATTAGATGTGCTCAAATGAGATTCGCCAACATTAGTCCTCTGATCTGTGGTTTATGATGAATAAATTCACCTTCAAAACTCTCCTGGCTCTAGGTGAGACCATAGGAAGAAATCAAATGAGCAGAAATCAATGTCTTCTGATAGTTACACCATCATTGACATGATATTATATTAAAATGACTACTTGTGAAAACTAAAGACTCAAACACATGAAGGTAAGTTTGCCCTTCACCCGACGGGGCAGTCCCTCCTGGGCCACGTTGTCGTGGATGTTCCATTGCCCTGCCCACGCTGCGTTTGCCCTGCAAATGCTGTAAGTCTCCAGAGCATTTAAATCAGAAAGGGAAGAAGGAGGCTGGGAGCGTGTTGTGCTGTACAGAGAATATTGTGTTTCTTTGCATGTGTTTCTTCGGATGCAGGGGAAGGCTCTTCGCTCAGCCTTCAGTCCTTGCATTTCACAAACTCGTTGCAGCTACACTGGAACAGAAATCAGCTCCCAAAAGACATTTTAAGAGTAAATAGTCCCAAATACGTTCCTGGCAGGCAGCAAAGTTTACCGATAACAGAATAGCTTTTAAGTCCGTAGTGCTGGGTTTTAGCTTTTACTTGGGGCTGAAGCAGTGGTTGGGTGCGAGCGGAGTGTAAGTACGGCAGCGGCTCCACGGCTGTGCGAGCTGCTGGCAGGAGGCGCTGCGGGAGCAGGGTTTTCCTCTGCTCCCATGGGTTTCTTGGTTGGTGCAATGCCATAGCATCACGCCAGGGCTGGCATCAGCGGGGAGCTCCCCCCCAAGTCTTTAATTAATGCCTGGGTAATGAGAAGTTTCATTGTGGAAACCCTCCAGTAGCACAGGGCAGAGTTAACATTCGGCTCCCAGTGTTGGGTCTTCCCAGCTGCACGAGTTCCGCCACCGCTTGCCGCCTGTTTCTGAAACGTTAGAAGAATTGGCACGGAGGACTTTCCAGTCAAGGCATTCCCATCGGCCGTGTTGGCATCCCATTGATGCTTGGCTGCAGGCTCCAAGCTGAGCAGGGCCAGAGAAAAAACCTTGGGGAGGAAGACCAGGACATGGGGGCACCAGCGGTGGTGGCAACCTGAAGGCAGATGCATCCAGAGAGGAAATAATATTCAGTGGTGAAGTGATTAGTCTGGGGACACCATCCCAAGCGCCCCGGGAGCCTCTGTGCTGCCTGAACTCAATAAATGACCGTTATAAATATTCCTAGATGGCACCAGTTTTTCCCAACATCCTCTAGCCACTTTGTGCGTGTCCTGCTTCAGATGGTCATCAAACCCCAAAGCAAGACTGACTATTTGAGGCTCCTTTTCTGAAGAACTAGGCAATCATGATAGCAAAGGAAATGATGAGGGAGAGAAAAAAATGCACTTTTTGAGCAAGATGTCATTACCTGCAAGACCTAGGTAAGACCTTCACTCCCCCCCACTACTGCAATGTACAGTCTCCTGCTGTAACAATAATAGGATTTGGTGTTCAAACAGAGCTTTTTTACGGAGGAAATAGCTGCTATCCACCTTCAGGAGAAAATGGAGGTCAGTTGTCCAGGGCTGCACAGTGAGACTTGGCAGAGCCGGCAACAGATGAGGGACTGGGGCTGCCAGGTCCGCAGCCTGACTCTCGGCTGTCTCAGCCAAATTGCTGGCAATTCAGTAATTTTTTCGATTTCCTTCTGAATCTTCAGCAATTGTGAGCTGTGGGGCTAAGGGCAGTGTGACCCCCGGACTGAGAGTCTAATCGAGTTTTTCAGTTTCTAAATTCTCGGGTAGGTTAGAAAGTAATTTTTGTTGTCATGTTTAAGTTCATTAGTAGCCTGTCAAATAAATTATCTCCGATCCTGCTGATGACACTTGGTTGGGCTCCAGCTCCAAGCACACCACGACGCTGCTGACAGCCACCTGTGTTATTCCCAGCCAGTTGTCAGCAGGAGAAAAAAAATCATTACAAATTTTGTCACTGTCATTTGGTCCAGATTGGACAAATTATGATGGAAACTTTAATGTTTCATGAAAACAGAACCATTGGCTACAAGTGGCATTTGCTGGCGCTTGCTCTCTGTGCTCATTAGAGCTGTCTCTGACGTTTTCCGAGCAGCACGGATTGGAGTTGAAAGGGCTGTCTGATGGCAGATATAATCACAAGAGCTTCACCTCTGTGTTTAAGCCATCAGCGTGTGGTTGCTCTCCATAGCCACGGCCTTGGGAGTGGGGGGACAAAATGAAAGTCAGAAATGATGAACACAGACGTCTCTTGCCTTTTAATTTATTTGCGACCAATGACTGACTCGTCGTTATAACCCACTCATATTTTAAATAATAGCATTTTGGCATGTTTCCACCACCTAATACAATACAGATAATTCTCTCACAATATACCAAAGATAATGCAATTAGCATGGAGTTTCCATAGACATGTTTTATATTATCTACTTAAAATAATCCTATTTCCTTGCTGTAATCTAATCTAGCTGTGACTTGGTTTGCCCTAAATGAGATATATGGTTAAAGACAACTCAGAAATAATAAACAAGGGGAAGATAAATGCTGTATCATTGCATTTCGATTGAGACACTACGGTTTTGGAGGAGTAGACGTAGCACTATGTCTGGCTTGGGGTAGTATATTTGTTAATCCACTGACAGTGCATTATTTAAAGGCATCGCTGGTCTCCAAATGCAGGAAGATCAAGGCATGCTGCTGGAAGAATATGGCTGAGCTCTTTGGTCAGTGCACTGGGGCGTAGCGGCAGCTCGCGGCTTGGGGAAGAGGGCAACGGGATCTGTGAATCTCCTTCTCCATAGGACTACATAAATAACAATACAGGGTCTGAGAATTAGCAAAATTACCAAACCTTGTTCCTTAACTGCTTTCTTCTGCTCCTTAGTGTCAGAGCCTGGCTGAGAGCGGAGCTGTGCTATACGTGACTCCAGCCCCATTGCCTGGACCCACAGTCCCTAACGGCAAGGGGCGGGAGGTGGGAAGGATTATTCCTGCTTCAGAGGTGTGTGCGACCTGTCGGTGGCCGCAAAGTCTGCGAGCAAATAAGGAGCTGAACCAATGTTCATGGCCTTGACTATCGCCTCTGCCTTCCTCTGGCTTCTGGCTGATTCTGCCGGTGTTCAGGGCGTGCGAAGCGGTGAGCCCCCGACCAAGGAGCATCCTTCAGCAGCTCCTCGGCACTGCCAGAACACGGCTTTCCCTTTAGCTCAGCTGGCACGGTGATAAATGTGGCTCCACCAACCCCAAGGTGCAGGAAGAGCCCAATGTAAAGTAAAACATTAACAGTTATTAGTATTGGAATAAGATTTGACAATATGGTTAGCAGGTTAAATAAGGATTAATGGGGCTTAGCTGCCATGCTGTATGCATTTGCTATGGGAAACATATTCCCCACATCACACACGTTGGAAATCTCAGTGACCATGTGAAACATCCTGTACCGTACCCGGGAGTTTCCAAGTGATATGAAAAATTCCCCCATCTGCGCCAGAAAAGGGATTTGGGCTTTTTTGTTCCTTTCTCATCCTCTAATGATCTGTCTGCTGCAAAATGAATTTATAGTTGGCTGAAAACCTAGATGGGCTTTCAGTATCTATCAAAACTTCCCAGTTCGACATCTGTCCTCTGCAACCACACGCATCCATCACTTTTTCTTCTCCTGTCTTCAAAGCATTGTATCGTGGATGGGCAGGAAGCACGGAAATTCAGATGATTTATATGGAAAGAAAGAAAATCCCCTGTTTACATAGCAGACCAAATTCTGCCTTGCATTTTCACGCACCCCGCGTAGCACCCGTTGGGGTACGTCTCTGGGTGGAGTCTGAGCTCGAGTCCCCTCAGGTGGGGTCAGTGCCACAACCCGTGTCCCCAAGACAGGGGCTCCCGGTCGTGCCCCAGGCACAGCGCTGGGCTCCATCACTCAAAATCCAGGGAACGGGTGCTCGTTCCTCCTGTCCTGAGCCACACAACCCACAAATGTGCTTTTCTTGTAGACATGTATTTTTAATAGGCAAACATTCAGCCTACAAACTCTAGACATCCTTTTGGATTTGTTGCCACAGCTGAAAAATCTGATGGAAATAGGAGGGCTCTTAGGTATAATACAAGTAGTGGTTTTGCCACAATTTAAAGTCAGATTAGTCAATACAAACGGAGGGCCTGATCCTGCTCTTAACATCCGACATGCACCATCTATCCAAGCTTCTGAGTATCTTGTTCAGCAAAGCACTTAAGCACGTGCTTAGCTGTATGAACACGAATCCCATCTCCTACACTCTGTGGGATTTGCGGCTGTGCTTATAGATAAATACATCTCCAAAGTGGCTTAAGTACTCAATGAACAGGGATGAAGCATCTCATAAGCTTACAGTCTTTGCCAAACTGGATCTTTAAACAGATTTTGTGGCTTTCAAGGTGTTTGTGTTTGTGTCCCCCCCCAGCACGGATGAAGCCCCCACCCTGCGAGGTGTAGGGGAGGTTGAGTACCTGACCCCACTGTCATCTCCCTGTCTCCAAGAGTCACATTTGTCCCCATCTGACCGAACTGGCCGATACCTGCCTTGTACCACGATTGCCACTTGAATCCCACCGCTGTGGTCATTAGGCAGACGCCTGAAACACGGCCATCTTTCCCAGGCTTCAGTTCTGTCTCTGTCCAAGTACACGATTTGTTCGACTACCCCCAATTAGAAAGCTGTGGTTTTCCATGTTTGTCTGTTTCATGGAGATAAAATAATATACACCATAAAAATAATTTCAATTTTGAGATTCTGCATTCATAATATTTCCCATATCTTCTTTTTTTTTGTCTTTAAAATTACCCTGTCACCACTGAACTGTAGCATCCCTAATCCATACAGATGAAGATGAAGGAAATCCAGAACACATTATTAATATACAGTAATTCCCAAAGCATTAAGAGGAGACACATATTATGGCAGATGCTGTAAAACAGCAGAAAATCCTAATAACATGTCAAGCAAGAGCAAAACGTATTCCGGAAAGTTTTTTACAAGCTGAAGGATGATGTAACGTACAATGGGTAGAAGCATCTGACGGTGAGGGGAGCACAAGTAAACAGGCACGTTGAAATGCCATACAGAAATGCTGAGTGCATCCCGCGCACAGCTTGATTGCAAATTAATTACTGGGGACTCCGGGAAGCTTTGCTCTGCGTGTCTCCCTCTCCGGCAACGGGGCTGCAAAGGGGGTCGCAGCTCTTCCCTGCGGCCCGGCCAACGGTCACGTCCCAAAGGCAGGAGCTAATGGCAGGATTTATCACTGCCATCACACTTCATTCCGGCAGTTTAGTGTTTAATGGAGCGAGCAAGGCTCTTCGGTTGCACTTGTCCCCCCGGCTGCGGCTGGCTGGGCGGGAGGGGGGAGACGCTGCCGTGCCCCCACTGATCAATATGGGCTGAAACGTTTTTAAGGGTTAATTTAATGAGCCCATCAGTGGGAGAGCACTGTTTACCTTCATTCATCATGAGGCCGTTTTGCTCTGCCCCCCCCGGGTTGGACCCGCAGAGCCTCAGAGCGATGGCAGCCCCGGGTGGGACGTGCAAAGCCCCGGAGCGATGGCAGCCCGCTGCGAGGCCTTGCGGCACAGAGGAGGCAAAATATGGCAAAAAAAGGGAGGCAAAATATGGCAAAAAAAGGGAAGAGGAGCCAGACAGCCGATGGGAACAAACCTCTCTCTGGCAGCACTGCTGTGAATTGCGCCGGTGACAGCTTTGCTGCAGCGCACGTTGCAGCACGCTCTCTGCAGAGAAACTGCTTGCTTTGGGCATGCAGAAATGAACGTAAGTGTGCAAGAAGGCTCTGTGCTTGCTGCCGTGGGCCAGGCGTGTCACAGCAGAGAAAGCCGATGCATGTGTGTGAGTGCGTGTGCGCAAGCGTGTGTTGGAGTCAGTCTTTGTGCTCAGGGCATCCCGGAGATTTGGGGATGCGCCTGGTTCCCCAGGGAGGCAAGGGGAGCAGGGACAAGTACCAGATAGGAAAAAGGGGTCAGAACGGTGCTGATGATGAGGCTGGTGAGTCAATGCCCAAACCAGGCTCCCGAAACCATCCTTCCCCGCTCGCTGCTCTGTCTCGCTTGTCTTTGGCCCCTCTGCTACCCCGAAGGCACCAGCAAGTACCGAGCTCATGCGTTGCAGGTCTCCATCTCTGCCCCAACGGGAGGGATCGGGGGGTTTATGGTTCTTGCAAGTCCTGTCTCTGCCCTGATCAGGGCAGGTTTATAAGAGTACGTATAAACATGAACACTCAGTGATGAGCACATAATCAAAAAACTCCCCCTAAAAAAGGAGAAGAATGTACAAATGGTTGAACAAATAACAAGTGGTTTGGAAAAGTAGAGTCAGTAGCCAAAAATCACACTGCGTGATAGTGTTGCGGATGCTGGCTGTCACATGCAGCGACCCAGCCAGGTAATTTGCTGCCTTTAGATTTTAAACGACTTCATTTTTATTGCTTGAAATGTTAGCTCGGTGCCAGTTGCTTTTGTACCATCTCCGTTGTGCCCTGGAAAGAGAAAGCAGCCGTCCCTCCACCCTCTCTCCCCGTACTGCACTGCTCTGCCATGCGGTGACACTGGCCTCGGCCAGTTTGACAGATCCCAAGATATCTGATCTATCGCTCCTGCAGTTCATTCAAATTCTTCCTGCTACTTTGGTCATAGGACCGAAGAGGACATAGAGAGCCTCAAATTTGGCATCCGAGTCACGTAACGCATGCTAAAGAGCTCGGAGAGTTAAGCCAGCCTTATACCGCTTTAATTTTTTAAATGCCGGAGATCCCCAGAAAGCATCATTCAGAAGATTTTATCTACTTAAATCCTAAACACTCTAATAAAAATGCTATTTAAAAAATTGGGATATATGAAAAAGAGGCACTTGAAAGCGGATAAAGCAGATTCAGCAAAGTAATTGTGCACACACATAAAACACTCATCC
Organism: Gymnogyps californianus; assembly: GCF_018139145.2. NCBI lineage: Eukaryota > Metazoa > Chordata > Aves > Accipitriformes > Cathartidae > Gymnogyps > Gymnogyps californianus. The sequence goes on from NC_059479.1 coordinate 21,524,158, forward strand.
AGTACACACTTCACTGGTTTTACATTATAACCTTCAAATAATGCCCCATGAATTAATGCTGAATATAATATGAGAGTTACATAATGAAATAAAGTGCAGTAGTAAAAAAAAAAAAACCCCACACCCAATAAATAAAATCTGCCTTCTGTCCTGAGCTGTCCCCCAAACACACGTTCTTGTTTCACCCATGAATTATAGTGCCTGGTACATCGGACGTTGGGGATTTAATTTCATTATTTCATCGAAGGAAGATCATAAAAACTGGTTTTGCAGCTACTGTACATAGTCTGAAAAATACCCGGAGAGGAGATGGAGTATACCATTATTCCTACCCAAATCAAGCCAATTAAATTGATTTCATCAGGAGGGGAATATTTATTAACATCTTCTCAGCCTCTAAATAACCAGAGTTATTTAGGGTCCGTGCCTGCGATACAGGGGGTCACAGCAGCGGAGGCACACACGTCCTCACGAGCATCCTGCCCTCCCCGGGAAAAGCTTGGTGATGCCGAGGAGTCTCTCTATTCCTCTGCAAGGGTGAGAATTTCATTTGTAGCATATTTTGCATAAAATGTCAAAATATTCCCTGCCCCATCTTTACACTCAGCCTCTTTTAGCGGCCGCCTTGTTTATAAAATGAACTTTCGTCCCATCTGCATCTTCAAACTTAATGGAAAAGGCTGGGTGAGTAACCCGGACGGCCCCAGCTCTCATCTCAAAGGCATCTTCATAAAGTAGAAATGGGAAAAATAAAAATTGAAACCAGCCCAAACCAGCTCCAAATCCAGCTGCTATTGAACTACTTGGAAAATGTAAGGGTGGAACCTCAGCCTTTTTAAAGTTAAATCAGACATCTGATTTTTTTTTTTTAATTTAAATAAATTGTTCTGCATGTTTTGGTCATTTCTGCAACTAAAAGCCACATACTAATTGTCGACGTTTGGGTGCTGTATTCTCCAGGCAACCGCTTTGCTTGGGATGCCACACACGCGCCCTCCTTCTCGGACAACGGGGACCATGTCCCCGCATGGGAACAGCCTCAGGGACTGCCGGAGGCCGCATCCTTGGAAAGCAGTGATGGGATGCTGCTCACAGCCATCACTTGCACCTTCCTCCAGGCATCCAGCTCTGATCCGAGAGGTGATGGATAGTGTGTCCCCGCTGCAAAGGGCGGCTCTGCTGCTCCCGCTGGCTCTGCTTGGGAGAGACAACGCGCTAAACTAGAACAGACCCTACCCATAGCCCCAGGGTTAAGCTGAACCTCTTTTTCCCTCCACCTTTGAAAATATTAAGCCTAATATTAATAGTAGGTCTAGTTTTTAGACTTCTTGTTCCCTGCTTCCCAGATGTAAATGGGGCCGGACCGCAGGAGCGGGTCAGCAGGGCAGAGCTCAGCTCTTATGCTTCATTCAGTCTTCATAACCTCTCCATTTTTCTAGACTGGATATTATTTCATGCCAATTGGTGTACGATAAACTGGCTCCTGGAGGGAATTAGTGAGGGACTATCTTCCTCGGCCACATGAGAGATTTTGCGCTGTCCATAATCTGTCACATGCTACAGTGCTTCAACATTATCCTCTGCTCCATGGAAAAGGCAGGTTTACCTGCTTATATATACTATGCTATATAATAAGATCCTATTGCTAAACTGAAGGATGAGTTTCTTTGCTCAAGTGGCAGGGGGAGAGAAGTAGAAAGGCCACTGGATTGCTTTAATTCCTCAAGGATCTCTTTAGGGTCACACTGAGAAGGTGACCAGGGCCACACTCGAGTTGTGCAGCTCCAAGCAAAGCCCTGGTTCTGGTCTCGTGCTGCAGAAGGAGCCCAGGCGCTGCCAGTCCCGGAGAGATTTCTGTAAGGGTTTGCTTGACTCGCAGACAGAAACTCTGCCAGAAATCCTAGTGAAAAACCTTACTGTTATGTTGAAAATTGGAGGCTCGGGGCAGTGTTACCAACCCAGCTCTATATTAAGACCTCCTGATAAGCTGGTTCCACTTAAATTACTGAGCTGGACCTCCACTTCATCGAGTTTCCATTCCTGTCTGACCCTGCTGTGTTAATGTTTCCTAATATTTCTATATTTCCATCAATCATTGCGAGACCTCTTGTTTCTCTGTGCTGGAAGCATCCTCTTAAAGGGCTGCCAGGGCGAATTCAGAACCAAATCTTGTAATGAAAAGGCTTCGTAATGGCCCCGGGTTTGAACATATTAAAAATAAAGGTAAAATTCTTGTTGGTGTTCGTAGGTGCTGAGCAGAGCCCTGACCCACGCTGTGCCCACAACTTGCACTTTAAATGGGTTTTTTCTCTCCTTTGCTTGCACTCCTCCATTGAAACTCCCAGGCTTCGCACCCCAGGGCCCTTTGCCAACACTTCCAGAGCTTTCTCCATGCCCAACGCTATCTGTGAAGCGAATGCTTCCCCGTCGGGAAAGGAAAGTAAGCACAGCTCCAGCTGAGAGCTGGGAGATGCCGGTGGCGAGGACGATGGTCTCACGTCGGAGCCCCACGGGCCGATATGCAGTACTGCCCTCCAGGCTACAGTCTGCGATTTTCCAGGGAAAAAGGGACAAAGAGAAGGATTTTTACCACCCTGCATGCTCTGAGCTCTAAGTCATTCACGCTTGGCTGCTGCTGAAGGAGCCACTCTTCCAAAAACAGGCTCCGGGAGACGGGGAGGGGGAATCCCAGCGCAGCATCGCGGCACAGCATCCCATGGAGAGCAGAGGGGTTTCGCCCCACACCGCGGCGAGGCAGAACCAAAACACCTCGCCGGCAGCAGCCAAGGTGTGCTCACAGCCCTCCTCCTTCCTACAGCTGCATTCCCCTGCCTTTAGCTCCTGAGAGCAGGGGATTAATGTAGGGGCTTCGTGCATACTGCGCGCAAGACAAACTGCCTCTGAATAATTTAAAGTCTATTTTCTCAAGGCATTGAGCAGACTTGAGCACGTCTTATTTTTCATTGCTTTGTATTAGACATGTAAGAGACTCTAAATTACAACTATTGGTACCCTAATTTCTTTAAAAGTAACTGCCTATGGGGCATGGCGAATAGAATTTAATTTTTCTTCAAAGTTAAATATTCTTTATTTCGGCACAGAACTCCAGCAGAGAATCTGACACCCATAAACCAGGAGGTATTTTTCACTGTTCTACAAGTGTGACTCAAATATGTATTGACTGCAGAAAATATTTTCAACCTGCAAATAAAGAGTTGGAAAGAGACGGCATTTACACTGACAGATGTCCTGGACTTTAATATTAATGGCATTCTCAAGTTTGCTCCCAGGAGGCAGCACTAACAGTTGTTGACTTAATGATTTTTTAAAGAACAATAAGTCACGAAGTGTTATGTCATTTGTTTTGAGGTATCATTTATTCTGGGTCAGGAGAAAAAAAAAACGCTCAAGACTCTTATTTCATTTGGTTTTCTTTCTTTTGTTTTAACAGTTTAGTCCTGCAGTGAGCCTGAAAATGTTGGTCAGATGACTTATTCTCTCACTATGAGACTGTTATAATTAAGAGGTTTTTTTCTTAGTGAAATATCTGTTTCCTTGTACACTGTTTAGGCGTTACATGGCTAGTGGGGTTTTGTACTCTACGATTTTAAGCATCTAAGTTGGGGTCTGGGGGGTCTCTGCAGAGTCACCGGGAGCCTCCGTAGGTCCATTCCTTGCAAATAACTTCAAGATTCCCCTCCATGCGGGTGTACAAGTTGGACACAGTAAACACCCCTATCACGGCACGGCACGGCACGGCACGGCACGGCACGGCACGGCACAGGGGCCCTGCCCTTTGCGGGGGCCTGGGGAGGCTGCGGGGCAGGATCTGGCTTAGAGACAGAGTTACAGGAGGGTTTATCTGCTGGCAGTGAGGGAAAGTGTCCTAACCACGGGGCAGCCTCACCCCGGCGGGGCTGGGGCTTCACCCCGCTGTCTTTCCTTCCGTTTTGGCATCCCGAGAGCTGAGCCTGTGCCGTGCCTTGGTGGCACTGCTGGGGATGAAGCCCAGCGTGTTTCTGATCCAGATCAGGAGGATAGGTCACTTCAGGGTTTTAGTGCGGGAGAAGAGCCATGCTACGCTCCGGCCAGCAGCAGGGCCGAGGGCACGGTCCCGTGAGTCAGATATCCTGGTTTCAATGATCCAACTTAAAAACATACCAAAAAATCTGTCTTGTAAATAAGGAGAGGTATGATGAATCCCAGAGGTTTACAGCAAAGCTTATTCTTAACTGTATCAAACAGTAACTTTGGTATAGGCAAGCAAATATCAAATTCCTCCAGGAGTTCCTGGTACCATGGCAAATCCCAAGGGCAGAATGATGTAGGAATTGCCGTGCTGCACTCGGCATCATCACCCGCTGCCTGGCCTGGATGGCTGCTGGCACTGCACAGCATCCCAGACCCTCCAGCCGCACTGGACCACTTGTGTCTGCACCATGCGGGCTGCTGTCTGGCCCTCCTAAAAACAATTATATTCTCTGAAGCGTAAGAGCTGGCGGTTCTGGGGACTGAAGCCAACGGGTGAGGAACCAGGTCCGTGTGCTGGGGTCTGGCGAGGCAGGAGCGACCCCGCTGGGAAACGTCTGCTGCTGCCTGAACCCTCTCGCCAGGTAGGAAATTTCTCCCCATGTCCTTTCATTTGCTTTTGTATATAGAAAATCAACATGAAGGTACCCGTTGCTGATCAGCCCGTCACAGTGCCCTCCCGCACGCTGGCTTTAGGACAGAGGTGGGAGCAGACGGGCTGCCCAAGTGTGCCATCCCTCCAGCTAAGCAGAGACGGAAAGGAGAGCCGCGCTCTCCCAAGGCCAGGGCTCTGTGGCTAGTTAATAATGGGAATTACTTGGGAGACAGAAGACGATGGGATAAAATGAAAATATTGTTGAATTAAAATAGTTTATGAGGCATAACACTCACATGAACCCTGAGCTCTAACCAGGGACCGGGATCCCCAAAGGCTTTGACGGCATTACTGCCTTCCACGGCAAAGTTGCTTATCTGCCTTTGGTGGTTGGCAGCCCAGCCTGCCCTCTGCTTTGAAGGGACCGAAGCTGAAACTAAAAGTTGTCGAATCCTTAAACCAGATCAGACTTTGATTCAGGTTTCCAACCTGCCCAGCCCCGCGCGTCCCAGCCACCCAATTCTGCAATAGCCCGTGGCTCTGCCGTTGTGATGGAGGAGATGTATTTTTTCTGGAATGAACAGTAATTTGATATTAATAGCTGGCACATCGCTTCCCTCTAAAGCAGCACTACACAAACAAGAGGGATCTCTAAAGAGACGCTATCAAGAATGAGAGGTCAGAAGGGAAGCAGAAGAGCTCAGGTACCCAAAAGCAGCCTGGGGCATGGTTTGCATTGTGACAGCTGGTAAGATTAAATTGTTTGGAGAACAGCAAAAGCTTTTTCTTGTCTTTTTTCTCCCCCCAGCACTGTTTTAATCAGTTTGGCAGGAGAAATGAGGTCCGCAAGGTATCTACCACCAATTTATTTTTTTACAGGTAAACATTTATAAAATGACAGATGTTTCTATGGAGACTTGAATCCCATGGTTACTTGACAAGTCATAGAAAATTAGACCGGGGGCTTGTAACAGGTAATATCTCCCATGCCCATGCTATGGTAAGAGAAAATACCCACCTTGCTTTGTGAGACAATTTCTAAGGACAGATGTGTTAGTGTTTGTAAAGCACTTGGACATCTGGCAAGGAGCAGCTTTGCAGGATGGATTATTGAGAGCTGGGTCCTGTTCCTGATGAGGACAGCAGCAAAGCTGGGGCCTGAAGGTGGTTTTCAAGATTTCTAGGTGCTTCACCTTCCTACTTCAACAATATTTAACATTACACACATATGCATGCGCATATATATGAAAACCAATAAATAAGATTTAATTATTATTTTCCCTGTAATCATACAGCTGCACTATTCTGGGAATCATTTTATTGCAGCATTTAGGAACAAATTAGTCTTGTCAATAACTGTTGAGTGACAAGTGTGTTAAGTGCCGTCTCCTCCTGCATGTTTCCTTCTCCCCCTCCCCTGTATTTACGTACAGACTAGCACTTTTCACTTGCTGTTTCTCTGCATTGAGGAGCAGAGCTGTGACTCTTGCCTAGCCCTGTCAAAGGAGATGGACACCCAGCCCTCTCTTCCCAGCCAGGTTTCTGCCAGGTTAAAGGATGTTGTGGCTTAGCGCTGAGATTCGGCCGCTCTGAGATGCGGCTGCCACCCCACCAGCCCTGCGGATGCTCAGCCCAGAAACGGGGCATTTACGTCTTACAGAGTGTCCCAGCCCATAGAGTTCAACCACCTTTTTTTCCCCTGTGTAAATTCGGTGGCACCAGTGACAGTCGCTCTGCGCTCCCTCCTTCAGGCTTCACCTTTGTCTTGCCACCAAAATAATTTTGAAGCGAAACCTGATGGAAACAGCGGTGGGAGGGCTCAGCCGCCGGGACACCCCTCTCCCACCCTGCGCCTTGAGCCTGCGAGTCGCTCTTAGTCTTCCCAGACTGTTTTTTCAGTAGGGCTGTTAGGAGAAAGCCAAGTATTTGGCTAACAGCCCCTTTGCTCGTTGTCAGTGAGGACCAGGGGCTGTCATTGCTGCAGCCAAAGCCTGGGTAGCAGCAGGCTGCGATGCTCCTGCTCCTCCTCTGCCTGCTGCCTCCCGGCCGCCAGCCCCCCTCGCCACGGCAGGCCCCCATGGGGACCCTCTCCCAGCAGCTTCCAGAGGCCTCTGCCAAGCTCATCCTTCCCCTGCATTGCCCAGCGTCCCAGCACCCTCTTTCACAAGAATGCGCACTAAAGTGTGCACAAAAGCACGCACGAAAGTGTGCACAAACACATGCGCTAAAGTGTGCAGGAAAGCATGCACTAAAGCATGCACAAAAATGTGCACTAAAGCATGCACTAAAGCTTGCACAAAAGCGTGCACAGCATTTCCCGCTTGGATTTTAAGGCACTTCAAAACCATATGACTTCAGGGTTTTTTTCCACCCACAGCAGCAGACCATTGCGGGAAATGGAGTTACACAGAAGCTAAAGCCCCAGCCAGCATGAGGATAACTGCTTAACAGCCTCGTGGGGCTTAGGGAATCACGAGCCAAAGCAACCACGCTGCCGCCTGCATGCAGGACGTGGTGTGTGGGTTTTCCTACGTGACGCTAGCGCGGAAAAGGGGGTGATCTCTGTGGGACTGCCCCCTGCTCCGCCGGTGCCTGCTGGCAGCGGCTCTGCTCCCCCGGGGTGATGGGGTGTCCCCTCTCCAAGAGCTGAGTGAGGAAGAAGGCCGCTCCTGCTGCCCCCAGCCCTTGCATATGGCCACCTTCAAGGTGTTGGTATGTACAGGATATATATACATATATGGTGTCTATAAGAAGACCTGATCACAGGCTCGGGTCCCAGCCAAAGCCAAGAGGTGCAAACATGGAGCTGGAGAAAACCTGGCCAAAGGGAGAGAGTTGCTCTGTGGGATGGCAGGACAAGACTGTAATAAGGGAAAAAACCAGAAACCCGAGCAAGGCATTCGGATGGGCTCGCTGCAACATCACAGGGGCTGCGAAGAGCGCTCCGGTAAACTGATAACTGCGCTGAAGCCGATCGCTTTGAATGCTGAACTGATTGAAGCAGCCTGCCAAGAACAAATATCTGTTCTTCTTGCACACTTCTCATCAAATTAAAGATCCAGTGTTGTTCACAGACCGCTTCAAGCTCATTAAGGAGGAGAGGGGGGAGGTGGCTGAGAGAAATCCATCATTCGCTGCTAAGTGCCAAAATGCCATTTAGTACACGGGATTCAACTTGTTTCTGCTCATGAGAATGGCAGAAAATCATCCCAGCTCGGGCAGAATTTATTAGCACAAATCCGCTATTGCTGCGGCACTCAGTGTAGCCTTTTGCTTTGCACGCTCGCGTGGTTTGCCAGCCCAGGAGGTTTTTTTTTCACCTCGAGGTAGTTGATCCCCCTTGAAATGCTGGTGGCCCTGGCTCTGCAGTGGCGGGCTGGTCCCCAGTTGTCCCCGGAGCTGGCGGGCTCTGGTGCAGTGCCCTCCTTCCCGGGTGCTCCGCTCCTCCTGCACCGCACAGAAATCAGCATCGGACTGGGGAGTTTGCATCCCCCGGTGCCTCCGACAGGCTCGGGGCGGTGTGACGCTGCAGGGTCGGGCCTTTTGCAGTGCTGGCGGTGAGAGATGCACCAAGTTCAGTGCTTCTACCGAAATTTGTATCATGGAAATGGGGTGTTAAGGGAAAAAACCTTTGGCCTGTCAACAGTCTCGCCTGCGCCCCGGGAGTGTGTTTGATATCCGTAGGTACCAGCGAAACGTTTGTTTTCTGCTCCTTGAGATGAACCTCCAGCACCTCCGCCCAGTGCCCCCTGCCTGGGGCGGCTGGGTCGGGGTGCGGAGCGTTGCTCCCCTCTCAATTTTCCCTCCCTAATGAAATCGGAGCAAGCTTTTACCTTCATTTCCTCCTCTCTTCCACAGCAGGCAGGGCTGCATAGATTCAGGCTTTGCTTCCAGGCATAGGCAAGTGGTTTTTATCAGAAAACCCAGCATCCCCCAGAGCCTCATCCTTCAAAATCAAATTTTGTTCCTCGCCTGAGGTCTCATTACACTCACTGCCTCCTCCTTGTTTGATGTCCTGCGTTGCAGGCAATCACATCAATGCTCTTACTCATACCTGCAGCTAAAATAAAATGCTTCTTTGTAAAGAAAATGCTTTGTATAGAGCTAGCAATTGCATCTACGATAGAAACTGTCTGTATGGACGTACTCTCCGATAGCGCCTACAGACAGCGGCAGCTCTCACGATGCTCTCAGCCCTCGCTGGGCATTGGACATTTTTGGCTGGGGCCCATGCCCTCTGCTAGCGCTGCTGGAAAACGCCTTTCTTGGTGTCAGGACTCGATCTGTTGGCGAGAAAAGCTCTTTGATTTGTTTTTCTGGCAGTTGCAACAGAAATGCAGCACAAACACTTATTCCTGCGGGAATGTTCTAGTTGAGATATCAGGCTGTTTAAGACGAGCTGGGGCTAAGCTGCCTGGAAATCAACATGACAGAGGAGACTCAGCTCTTCTTCGGGTTGTGAAAATATTCCCAGGCATGATTTTGGGTCAGGAAAAGGTGTGATGGAGCACGCAAGCGCCACAGCCAGAGCCTCCAGCTTCTCCCTCCCGCTTTGCGGGCTGCGGGGTGCACTGCGACGGAGGTACTACAAACCACCCCATAGAAAACGACTGCAGTTTGCAATATTTTAGTTTCAACTCTCGCAGGAGCAGCTGGCATGCCTCATCCCTCATCCATCCTTTCAAGCAGCCCCCGCCAGCCACCGCTCTCTGCTCTCTTGCAGCCTGCCGGGAGAACGGCACCAATTTGATCCCGCTGTTCTTTAGTCTCTTGACAAACATTATTTCCAAATTACAGCCCTGGAAAAGATTTCGCCATCCCCAGCAGGAGCGGGGGAACATGAGGAGGAGATTGTGAGCCCAGCCTCACGCAACTGTAAATATGCAATGGGGAAAGTGCTAACGATGAGCTTAAAGCTGACACTCGCATTGGGCGAGTTATTGTGCGCATTGAATTTGGGGGATTGGGAAAGCTCTCAGGGAGGGAGCACATTTTTGGGCTTCATGGACTCCTTTCTCTGAAAACAAATTTTATAGTGTCTAAAAGCCTAAATATTCTCAACAGACGTATGAAATGACCATGTCTGCTTATTGAGCAGAAGAAGCCACAATCCCTTAGGAGAAAGCATTCCTCCCCAGTGCAAACCTCACTGCCACGTCAGCAGCCCCATGTCCCCTTGGCTTTATTTAGGTGAATGGTTCTTTGCAACCCTCTCTAAAAAGAAAAGCCAATGACAGCCCCAAGCACCGACCGGCGGGGACAGATTCAGCCCAGGTAAGGCACCGGGGGCTGCGTGGCATCTCCCCGAGGGCATCCACTCTACAGGGGAAGATGACCTGACGGAGGGAGCGGTGATTGATGTGGCGAAACAAAATCCATCCCCCATCATTTCTTTTAAAGATCGATTTCATCTCCCCTAAGAGCTGGGAGGTGCTGACTTCGCTGCGCTTGCCACTGGCTCGTCTGGGTGCCCGGGGTGCCCGTCTTCCCCAGGGTACGCAGCTCGGGGACCCTGGGGCGCAACGCAGCCCCTTTCCGCCTTCCTCTTAAACCAGCAATCCTTCCTTTTGCCGAACCAGGTTAATATTTCCCAGCTTCTCTCTCAGTTCTTGAATAATTAATACAGCTGGAAAATAAAAGTTGTAGGTGTTTGGATTCCTTCCCGGGAGATTGTTGTTCATTGGTGTTGTGGTTTTTTCCTCCCAAGCTCTGTCCGTAGCACGCGTGGGCTTTGTAACCAGCCCCTCCACACATCCTGGGCCGGACCACAGAGGTGCTTGGGTGCTTAATTAGGGGCTTAATTATCTTGAAATCTAGCTTCATTTCTGTTGATTAACAGTAGCCCAAAATTAAGGCATTACTTAAGGAAAACCCAAGGCCAAAACATTTTGCTTGCCTGCTAGAAACTGACGGGGAATTGACTGAAATAATCTGCTAAACTGGACTCAAAGTTAGGGATAATCAATCTATATTGTCACTTCCTGACACATGAAGCACAGCAGACATCCATCAGCCCCGGTCCTGCTTTAACATCGGGATCAAGCAGGCAACCACGCATCACGGTAAGGCAGGCTCAGAGGACAGGCAGCGCTGTTCCATCGGGAGCGGTGTCCTTCCCAATCACTCCTAATGGCCACGTAACTTCTGAAAAGCCATTAGTGCTTTCTGGAGCAATGCTGGAGCCATATTTCTGTGTCATTTTCTCTAGTAATTGTCATTTATTTGGTCCTGTTGCGGGCTGGCAGGAAAGATGGGTAGGCAATAATATAGTGGGTTATTAATTACGCTGCTTTATAAACTCTCCAGCTTATCTACAAGCAGATCTTTACTCTGCCAAGAAGCCTATGCATGCAGGCCCAGCAAGTTACAAGGTATTATTAATGGTACCACACCACTGTTTACAGAGATCCAACCCCACTTCCATCTAGAAATGGATTAAACGAGACCTCTTCCACAAGCGTGTGTGAAAAATGGATCTAAAATGAAGGCCTCCACGGGGATGTTATTTTTAAGCCAGAACTGCATTTTCACCGCTACAGCCACGTTAGCCCTGCAGCAGGGGCGTTAGATTAAACAGCAAAATTTAAACAAGTGACAATTTAAAAATGCCCTGAAGTCAGCCAGCTCCCAAAGATGAGATGTCTGCAGGGAGAGGTCACCAGCTTGGTCGTGGCACGAGCATCTCTCCCGGACGGGGAAGGTGCTCTGCTCAACCCAGCAAGCCCAGGTCCGGCGAGCCCCATCCAACCCCGGCTAGCCCTTATCCCCAGGGGCAGGGCAAAGCCTAATCTTTCCCTATTGACTGTTCAGACAGTCTTTCAACATCGCTAAGCAATTAGACAAGTCGGAAATTTGCTTTTCAGATGGCCGTGGCTCACGTTTCTCAGGTCAGAAATTACCCGACCAAAAGCCGACAAAGCTTGCTCCAGCCCGTGCCGCCTGGCCCGGAGCCCATTGCCGTCGTTTTCCCAGCTTAATAACATAAATCCACGGAGGCTTTACTTCTGCTCTCTTCCATCAGTTGGGTTTTGCATAGGCTCAGAAATTTGGGCTGAAATATGGGAAGGTCCTCAAGAAACAGAGAACATAACTTTGATAAACTTCTTCGTTCTTATTAGCATTTTACCAAGAAATATATCGCCTTTCATCCTCGCTGTCTGAGTTATGCAAAATTCCCCTATTTCCCAAAATACTCAAGCCAAACAAGCCGGCTCCCCTCCACCCCATCCTCGCCTCCTCGTGCCGCCGCAAAAACACAGACATGCTTTTTCAGAATAACTCACCGTTACTGTTGTCAAATGTTGTTAAAATAATCTTTTTAAAAAGTTGCTTGCTTTATGGTGATTTTTTTATTGCCAGGCATCTTTTTTTTTTTTTTAAGTAAAGCAATCCTTTTGTATTTTCCTCTTTGAAAAATTCCTTCAACAAATTTCCTCCTCTGAATTGCTGTGACAGAAATCACTTCCCTGACCTTTCTGCTTTTTAAGAAACGGGAAAATCAGAGACAATAAATGAAAAACCTCCGAGTCACATTGACAGCAACACAAGTTGGTTCAGGAAAAACATATTATTTATAGTTATCCCCATTTTCCTAATTTGTTTCTGTTTTTCAGCCATGTCTCCTGAGCCCGTGATACATCTCTGCGACAGTATTTACGGTTTCTGCTCGTACAGGCACTGCTACACCTGGGAACGACACTTGTACTTCCCAGCCCTGTACACGGAGGGGAACATGGTGGTAGGATTTATCGCTTGGAGCTGTTGGAGTAGTTACGTGAAGGGCGGTTTCTGACTGTGGTGGTGCCGGGGGAGGCTGGATGCTCACTAGCTCCTTTGCCAGTGCTTTTGTATTTGAAGTTGCCTCTGATTTTAGCAGAACAAACCTGATGGACCGGGCAGTCCCCCCGGCCAAGTGTCCCCAGCTTGACACAGAGTCCAGCTCCCTCCCTGGGTTCACGAGCAGGCTCAGCCCCGAGGGTGTCATCTGTGATGATACCTGCATGACCGCGGCATCAGAAAACAGATGCAAAAAGGGGGGAAAAAAAGAGTATGTAAGGAAAAAAAAGCTAAAATGAGCAAAAGAAGTGTAATCAGATGAGTTATCACATGGCAACTGCCTTCCAGCCCAAGACCAAGGAGACACGGAGGAGGCCATTTAAAGTTCATTCCAGGAAAATCAAAGAGAGAAATAGGAGTTGAAGCCAACGTGATTCAAGAGTGAAAGGCAGCGCAACGGCTCAGACACGCAAGGCGGTAGGAGCCAGGCTGCCGCAGGCGCAGGCAGGGGCGGGCAGGCAGGGCTCCTCCGAGAGAGACCCCAGGCTCAGGCAGGGACCAAAGGGCACGTCGGGAAGTGGCAACCAAACATCAAAGAAGTCGTTCTGAGCAAACAGTGCACAGTTAAGGATTTGGTTTTTTTTTTTTTTCTCAAAATCATTGATAATTGTCTAATATTACAGAAATTGCCTCTTCTCAGGCGACAGTTGTGAACCACCTCTGCCTGCCGCTCCTGAAGGGCACAGCCAGGAGCCCGTGGGGCAGGAGGTGCTAGAGCCAACGTGGTTTTTTTTCCCCTTTCTATCTATTTTTATCATGAGGGAGCTTTAAAGATCAGTCGGGCAGAAATCCTGCCTTTTCAGGGAGTGCAGAACGGAAAGCGTCTCTGGCATTTCAGAAGCGATGTTAAAAAGCAAGACTGCACACGAGGCACTGGATATTCAACCACGACTCAAGCAAAGTGAAATTATAAACTGAAGACACTGTAAATTATAACCCGGCATGCGAGGCGCATGGAGACCCGAGACACCCTTATTTTCTATAAGCCCTCCAAATGTGACATCGTGGGCCGTTTTCATACAATGCAAAGTGTCAGTGAGATGCTGGGTGTTGCAGTTGGGACCGCGGCGCAGGGGGTGGGATGGGCCCAGCACCCCCTGACTGCACCACCGATCAGGCCAAGAGCAAGTGGGAGGCTTGCTCTTGCACTCAGATACCAGATAGGCACCGTATGTATGATCACTTCTCGATTTTAAACGCTTTCTTTTTACCACGTTCTCTTGCAAAGAGCATCTACCCGGCTGTCTCCGCAGCTGCAGAGCACCGTTTGTGATCCTGGTGCCCGCACGCAGCTGGTGCGTAGCTGAGCCAAGGCAGCAGTCGCTGCTTTCCCCTCCGTGCTTCAGCGTTGCAGGCAGAGAATAAACTCCCTTCGCGCTGGCATCCGTCCCCGAGCTCACAATGGCTCTTCTTTCCTTTTCTTTTTGGATTTTTTTTTTTTTTTTAAGTATTAATCCTTAAAAATTGGGAGTCCATCAAGATAAGAGACTGCTGTTAACCCATGCATCAGCCCGAGCCCCAAAGACAGCACTCTGCAACGAGGTTGCGGCAAATCCAGCTTTTGCTCCGTACGGGAGGGTTGAGGATGAGCTCTGCATGCCAGTAGATGCAAACAGTCCATGCAAGGAAAAACCATGGATTTCTCCAGGGAAGGATGAGCAGCGTGGAGACATAGGCAGAGGCAGGCTGGAGGGAAATCAGTTCGTTGCAACACGATGATTTGGGCGTTACGATGCGAGCTGAGGCTGGTGCTTAACACGCAGAGGGTTCCCACCTGCTCAGCATGGACCTTTCTCATGCTCCATCTCCCCCTCCCATGTTGGTTATTGGCAATGACACGGGAGGACGCCTCGCATCACTGAGACGGTGTGGCATCTCAAATCCTTATTTACCTGAGTGCCGGAGGTGCTACTCAAGAATTTCCCCCCTTGCTGCCGCTGTGGGAACAAGCAAGTGGTTAACTGGGATCCCGAGCAGCTCCAGAGGCTGGAGGATGACTCAGTGTTTGCACCGGGCTGTGAGAACTCAATTGATTTTGTCCTTGTAGGGAATCGGTGTTATCAGCCTGGCTTTTGCACATGACAAGCAGTTTTTCGAACATTTTATGCAAAAGTTCACAGTAGGACAGTTTTATTTTTGGATCTCGCAATGAGTGAAAATTTGGCAGAGAGAGGCAGAATTTGGATGGAGGAAATCAGACAGGGCTCCACCCCACCTCTCTCCAGTTCGTGGGACTTTTGGATTTGAGCATTGACACCTTTTTTCTTTGCACACAGCGGAGCTTTGTGACTGAAGTCCCAAAGAAGCCATCGATAAAAACAACGCTTAGGAGGCATTTGGGAGAGCCACGTTTCTTCCCGAAACCCCTCTAACACCTCTTTGGGTGTCACTGGGGAGGGAGGACCCCCACCCTGTCCCTCCCAGCTCACACCAAGTGCGAGGTCATCCCAAATCCCACCAAAAAACCACCCCTGCGGGGAGATGATTGCAAAACCTCGGTCCAGCCAGGAGCTCAGCTGCCACATCTATATCCATCAGACGCACCTTGTTGGAGGGGAAAAGGCCCGCGATTAGATTGCACTGTAACCTTCACGAAAAACTGCTTTTTGATGGGAAAAATGATTAATTGCTGTCTCTTCTGGGCAGATCACATCCGTCTGCGGCAGTGGCCGGCAGTCGGAGCTGTTCGGTACTCTGCAGCTGAGGGGGACAAACCACTAGAGTGGAGCCTGGTAGTCATCCAAGGGAGGAAAAATCTCTCTTTTACATATATATACGTGTATATATATATATTTACATACATACATAGGTACCCTGAGCTTGAAAGCTGCTTTCTGCTGCCCAAAGAGCACCTGTTTTCCATTCGATGAGCCTTTGCGAAATACCCTGAGATCTCGCACGGTCCTGCTGGCGCCTTCGTTTGCATTTGGTGTGCGCAGGACAGGACGCTGTGTGGACGATGCGGGAAGTTAATGATGCCTCAGATAATGAGGTTTCATTAACAAACTGTTCGTCTGTGGCAGCTCGGTGACAGATTTTCCCCGAGCTGCATCTGGGTGAAAGCAGGTATAAAACACACAGCCCTTTCCCCGGCCAGCGCTGTGGTCGAGAACTTCACGGAGAAGCAAGCGCCAATCTATTAAAAGACATGTGCTTTTAAAGATAAACCCAGCTCGCGTTGCAATTTCCAAGGCGACTCTTTTATTCTCAAGCCACGAGCTGAAAACTGTTTTGAGGCAGGCTGGGTGGGATGCAGGGGAGCTCATTCCTCCTCTGCCTGAGCCCCGTGTAGCTGCTCCCCTGCGGAGAGGTTTGGCCTGGGAAGAGAAGGTGCTGCACTAACATCTGCTAAAATCTCAGCAGGTTTTAGTGCTGCTCCTCATTTACGGTGGCATTTGGCTGGCTGCCTCAAGACCGGCTCTGGCCACGTAGTCTGTTTGCTGCCCGGGCAGGTTGCTGTGTGGGAAAGGGAGGGGATATGCAAAATCTTCTCCAGCAGCAGTACAAGAGGTTGCAAAATACTTGTAGCACCAGCAAGCCATGCAAGACTGGGATCTGTCATGATACAGGCATTTCTCTTTCCCAAACAGAGGAAGAAATCAGCACTTAAAAACTGCAGAGCCTGCTAAGGTTGGCTGTCGGGGTGAGGTGCTATCAGGCAAGTGCCGCCAAGCTTCAGGTCTTCTCCACATCTTTATTAGGGCCTTAAATACTGTCTGGAGGCGGTGGTTTGTTTTTAAGCCATGTCATTGATCCCTCAAACAGAAGTGGCCAGGAGCATCTCCCGGAGGCACCGCAGCCCGCGGCAGTGGGCTAAGGGCACGCTGCAGCCCGCACTTGCAGAGGTACGCCGTTACCTGAATAATCCCACGGAGACCTCCTGAGTCCCCTGGGGAGCCACCGGGCCCACTTGAATGGGTAAACGCTGCGTACGGTGATGGAAAGCGGCAGAGCTGAGCCCCGCGAGGTGAAGGTGCTGCTTTCAGCGTCAACGCAGACTCTGGTTTTCCACAATATACCAACCCCGCTCGCACACGGTATGCAAATACTGGCCACAGCCACAAAACTATTAATATTAATCATTTTCTCCTAGCTAATGCAATTATTATTTATATGAGACTAATAAACACTAGTTCTCACACTGATGATTTTGCTCTGAATAATTCATTTGCCAACACATTCAGAAATGCACAATGCAACAGTTTTCACGTGTGAGATTTTCACCGTGATTTCTTTAGCGCTGGTGATGATGGCTTGGCCCCGCATCCCACATTCACGTCGGTCCTGCCCTGCACGCGGAGCTCCCCGGACCCCCGCCGCTCCTCGCTGCGCCCGGCATGGCGGGGCAGGAGCGCCGTGGGTTGCGCCGTGCGGTGGTGAAGCACGGCAGCGGGCATCTGCATGGTCTTTGCTGTCGTACCCAAAAACATCTTTCATTCTGCAAAGCCCTGAAAGGTGCTGGTCTGTGCGCTGGGGTTTTCTGTTCTCTCTTGCCGTGCCCAGATTTGCTTTCATAGGGTCGATCACGGCAGCCTTGCTTTTACCCAGGACCTACATACATCTATGCATATACATAGGAGGCGGGTGTGTGTACATGCATACAGAATATACTAGAAATTACCACTCTTCTGATGGTATTTCAAAAGCATCCTTGCTGACTTTGCATGCCTCTGGCACATCAGGAGGCAGTCCCGTTTCTCCGAGCACTGTCACAAGACATGCCCCGCAGCCGGCGCAAGGCCAGATGCCAGCCTGAACCACCAGCTCCTGCCCCATTTCCACCAGCGTTTCTCCTACACGTGGCCAAAGACTCATTTCCCTCGCTATCTAGAACATACTGGGGCTGTAAGAAATAAATCACACGTATTCAGTCTATACTGAGTGTCTTACACTCCCAGATTACTGAGGCGAGAAATTGTGGTCTGCCCATGCACAAAAGCCCGTTTCCATCGGGACGGGAGAGGCCCGGGTGCCCAACGGATGGCCTGGCTTTGCTGCGGGTGATACTGGACCCCAGAGCCGTCCCAGTGAGGGGGATTCGCCTGCGCTGCAGTCCCGTGTCACCGGTACGCCTTCCCCGCCGCGGCAGGAGCCACTCCAGGGACGCTGCGCCCTGGCAGCTCCATCGCCCCCGTGTCACCGGCATGGCGGTGGCCTCCAGGCATCCCTCGTGGTCCACCTGATGTCAGCCCAAGAGCACTGTCCCCGTGCTCCTCTCTGTAAGCCGATGCATTTTTCTCTTTGAAATGAGCGGTGTTTGGAGCTGCGCAGGTGCCGTGCTGTGCCGCACACCCCCGGAGCCTGTTTTGCACCACGTCCCCCAAAATTGTTGCTGGGCAATGTCATTGCTCCCCTGGGAGGTGCTCAGTTTGACCGAGGTTTTAACTTTGAGCCATCCCCTTCAGTAGACCAGGTAATTCACTGTCTTTGAAACACAATAAATTTGGATATGCGCTGTCTTTTTAGTTATAGACCTAACAAAGAGGTTTGAGTGGATAATTTATAAAGGACGGTAATAAAACAGACTGCACAGTTTAGACCTTAATAAAACTGCAATGCCTTGTGTCTGATTTTATAGACAATTTTTATTAACTTAATACCTTTGTACCAGAAATGTCTGACAGGTTTCTTATAGCTAAGGGCTCTCCTGAGCGTGTTTAGTGCCCGATAGCGGGAGATCACAAACCCCTTGCAAACCTGTCCTCTTCCCGTGGGTCAGGGCTGGGATGGAGCTGCGGGGAGAGGGGCCGTGCTGGGGAAGCGCTGCTGGCCGTCCCTGGCTGCCAGCCGGCCGCCGGCGAAGCCTGGCATCGCGCGTGTGGGACAGCTGGCGCCTAAAAGCGACGGTAATTAGAAATGGTTTGCTAACAAATTTCATTCCAAGCCATAATCAGCAGTACCCGAGTACCCATCCCAAGCATCCCTCTACCCCCGGCTGACCGCTTCACGTCAAAGAATATTACCAAAAAATAAGGAAATACCTCCTGGGCTATGCTTTGTAGCTGTGACAGAGAGGGATTTCCTCACTGGAGTGTGCGTGGGGACACGTGGGCATGGGACGAGACCACGGCAGCCCCCCGGCCATGCTGCAGGTGGGAACCCCTCAGGGACATCCCTGGCAGCGGCCGTGCCCGTGTTGCCTGTCCCAGTCTCTCCCTCCAAGAGAGCAACGGCTCGCAGTGCGGTGACCTTCCTTGTCACACTTTGTGCACAGATGTGTTTAGCTGCTACTAATCATCCAAATGATTTGCATCTTCTCTAGGGCTCGGCACAACTCCCCTTTGTGAGCGAACCGCTACCTATTTTTGCCTCGCTCGTTAAATTAGTTGCTTCCATGGATCAATTTCTTCGGTGCTGATTCGGGAGCTGCAGGACACTCTTGTATAAGACCCTGCACCCTCCGCCGTAGCCATGGCCATGGGATGGGGGGAAATAAATGGCCTCGGCGAGCTCTCCCACCAGGAACAGCCATGGGGTTTATGTTGTTTTTCTTGGAGAGACCTCACCTCGATGCACGGCTCTGCGTGGGGAGGACAGGGCAGCCGTGCACACACGCGCAGGGTCAGTACGAGGTCTACCAGGTTTAGCTGAGGGATTGTAGCATCTTCTGGAGCTTCACTAACAAGAAAAATGGAGTGAGGGATGAAGCAGGGCTGCTTCAGGTGCGCAGTGCCACTGCTATAAACAGCTCCCAGCAAAGGCAAGTCTTATCACTAACTCATCATCCCAGGCTCATTTTTCTGTGTTCACAAGAAATGCAAATACGGATTTAAAAATAGTCATTAACAGCATCGGTGGTAAATATTTAACCCAGAAACCTTGTACTTTCTCCTCCCTCTGTTTCCCTGGATGCGTGCGCAGTGAAGGTGAGCTGGCAGGAGAAAGCGCAGATTAATGCAGGTCTTGATGGATCATTTTAGTTGCTCTGTGGAAGTGTATTTCTATCTGATTTATTTGCCCTTTATATGGCCTGCTTCAGCTGTTTCACTGCCTGAGCTGGCCCTTGCCCAGTGACGTGTGCTGGGTTTTTCTTTTACGGTGGGGTTTTCGAAAGTTTTAGCACCCCATGAGTAAGCTCATCCTCTCAAAACCTGTGTTTGGGACAGAGCGTTAGGAGTCTCCTTAAAAAAACGCTCCCATGAGTAGGTGCCGACCGCTCAAACACGGGGCCTGGCTAATGGGGGACTGTAGCTCTGGCTGCTTTTCCTAGCAGAAATTAAGAGAATTTGTGTGTCTGAGATCTTAGGAGGCCATGACCTGGAAGTAGCTTTTAATGAATGGAGACAGTCTTGAAAAGCCCCTTGCAGACCTTATCTGCTCTGCACCTCACGGATTTTTATCTATCTATCTATCTATCTATCTATCTCCTACACAAGCTGCTGGCTAATTCAAGGCAGGATTGTGGCTTTATTTCATTCTCTATCTCCAGATAACGCAGAACAGCTCCATGTTCAAACTACTGGAACAAGTTTTTGCACGACATACGTGCCTTCAGTCCTGGAGGATTAGATGAAGGACCACGCTCCTGTCGCTGTTGATAGAAAAAGCCACCTAGTCAGCTTCCCATGGAAGCGGCACAGAAACGAGGATACAAATGACTAAAACAGAAAGCAAGGCTGCGAGGGCAGTGCTATGAACAGAGCACGGTTTGGCTAACAAGGGAATTAGAGCATCTGGAGGGGCAGGAGAGGGAAAGCTCTCCAAAGGGGTTTCAGTCTCAGAGATTCCTGGTGGACTCTTTCAGAGAAGTTATTATGTCTGCAGAAATTCACATTTTCCCCGAATAGGTGGAAGCTGCTCCTCCGCTGGCCCAGGTGCTCCATGTGCCCCCCCGCAGTGGGACAGTGCGGGATGCTCGGGCGGGATAAAGGGATTTTCCTGCAGCCAGCGATGAGCAGCTTTTAATTTACCCACTCAGGTACGTTCAGTGCCAAAAAGGTCACATCCATCTTCAAAACCAGAGTGACGCGGCCCGTATAAAGAGATCATGGGAGTATTTTGCTCTGCTCTTTCCTGCATGTAGGACAACGCTGACAGGGGTGGGAGGGCGGTGGGGTTTGATCGGGACCCAAACCCCATCCCAAGGCATCAACACCATCATTGCCGGCTGCTGGAAGACACAGCCAGCGTCTTTCTCCTTTGTACTCCAGGGTTAAAAAAAGAAAAAAAAAGGGAAGAGAGAGAAACTGAGTTCTCGTTTTGTTGCCATAGCAGCCTTCTGGATTATTTAGACTGATAGCATTTGTAAAAATTCAACAAAGGGTAGAGGATCTCTTGGAAATGGGAGCAGATGTAACATTGCGTGCCATATGCCACTGGGAAAAAATCTATTGGCAAAGGCAACATCATCAGAATGAAAGCCTAACCCATATTGTGCAGTGGAAAATGTCACTTTCCCTAGATTACAGGGTAGAGCTATAAAGCCGAGAAAATTACGTTCACATATATAATTGCTGAAAGACGTTCTCAGCAAAGAGCCGAGCCGCTGCTGTGGGAAGGTGGGCTTTTTCTCCCCTCCAGAACTTGATGAACCGCCATGTGATACAAAGAAAAGGTTGTTAACATTAAAAATTAATTAACCCTCACACGCAGCTTAATGGAACTCACTCCCGAGAAATCCTGCCCGCACAATAGATGAATTATAAGGGTCTCTGTGAGAGCGGTGAGTAATAGCACCCTTGGAAAGCCGTTGGCTTTATACCCCAAGCTGCTGCTGCAGCAACCGCTGGAATAATGACGGTGCCTCTCGGTGCACCGGATCTAACCAAAAAGCTGCTAAAAGGGGTTCGAAAGATGCTGGCATCCTGACGGTGCTTCGGGGAGTTATCCTGAGCAGGAGTCGGGGCAAAAGCCTGCCAGCGCCGAGGAGGGAGGGGGAGCGGGGGCCGGAGGCTGGCGAGAAGCGGGGAGGCTGCGGGCGAGGGGGGCTGCTCCCCGGCTGCACCCTCGCCCCATCGCTCCCGAAAAGCACGGCCCGACGTTCCCTGTATCCCCGGCTAACACGCGGGCTGTGCCAGAAAGGCACGCGAGGGCTCAACCGAGGCCGGCCCGTCCAATACTCGGGAGGGTGGAAGCCCGGCGAGGGGAAAGCTGTGGTTCTCAGGGGTCTCCTCTTGTTCGGATGTGATGTCGATGAAGAAAGCCCTGGGCAGCTCTGGCAGCTGCCTGCCCCTGGCATTTCCCACCAGCAGCTTCAGGGGGCAAAAAGTCCTCCTTTCCGTAAAATTTCTTGTTGCTGGTGTTTGCTGGAGAGCGGCGGGGTGGCTGAGCTCCCCGCTTCGATGTGCTCTCCCCAGCTCTTCTTTGCTCAGAAAAAGGGAGAAATCAAGAATAATTTTTTTAAAAGGGTAGAAAATTGTTAGCCCTCAGATTTTTTTGAACAGGAGGTAATTCCCTGGGGTAAATGAGAAGTGGCAGCGGGGGGAACGGAGGTGCTGGTTTTCTGCCTCAGCTGCCGGTGAGTGCGGGGGCCTGTCCCAGTGCCGACGGTGGCTGGGTTTCTCCTCCCCGTGCCTCCACCAAGCCCAGGCATCACCCTGTTTGGGGGGAATTGGGCTTTTTTTCTGCCTGTTTTCAAGGGAAACATTTCTGCCTGCTGGAAGTCTTAATGATAGTTTGCAATTTAGAGCGTAACTTCGGTGCCGTTGCAGCCATTCTCCCTGCGCCTCCATGGGAGCAACTGCCTCACATCCCCAGGACCGTTCTCCGAAGCTCCCTTTGATGGAGAGGCAGCTAAGCAAAAGCTCCCATCACCTCTCACCCAAGGATGCGATAATCAGCCTTTCAGTTATCAAACCCAAATGCAAATATTTTACATCCCACCAGCAAAATAAATAAATGGGTGAGGCGGCAGAGCCTTATCAGCCGGCGCCGCCGAGCCCCACTGCGCACCCGCTCCCTCCTCATTGCACACACCGCACCTGGGCTCATTTGCTCCTAAACCGAGTCCTCCGATTCCCTGCTATCACAGCAAATCCGCCCGCTTCCAGGCACGATGAGATTTCACCCGGGACGTGAGGAAACACGAGCTGATCGAGGCTTTCGGAAGCCAGGCGGAGCGGTGGGAAATCCCGGGCGAACGCCGCGGCCGGCTCCGTGCCACCCCGCAGGCGCCGTCGCCCCGTGCGCGGTGCCGGGGGATGAAATGCGGCTGGCTGGGAAATCAATAGCTGTGCTGAAATTACCAGTCTCCGCATGAACACAGCCCCGTGTTGGCTGAGCGCAGATGTGATTAGTTGCTTTGTCCTACACGTGTATTTATAGGAATCAATAGGTATAATCTAACCAGAGCACACCTTAGCAAAGCCTAATAAATCATTTTTTCCTTGGAAGGGACAAAGAATGGAAGCTTTCTTGCTGCAAGGACCATCCTGAGCACCCTGAGCATGGGAAGCTCCGGCTCCACCAGGTGCCACCAGCACCCCACGGGTCCCCTCCTGGCCCTGCACCCCAGGAGCAGCAGGGGAGAAGCCCGGGACCTGCTGGAGCAGCACCCAGGGCTGGGGGGCAACTGGGAGAGGAGGTGACTGGGATCTCCTGCCACATGCTGGCATGTCCGTGGGCAGCAGCCGGAGGGACAGACCCTGCTCAGCCTGCCCAGGGGCTCGCTGCACGCCTGGGGCTTTGCAGGAGCTTCTGCTTTGCTGCAAGCAACCAAAGCCCCAGTTTCACTTCCCCGCTTCCACAACTGCAAAGACTTCTCCTAAAAAAATCATGATTTGGAATGACGAAAGCACGATAAAAAACTGCTTTGGTTTGCAGAGGCACCAAATCAAGTGCTATTGCGCTGGTCTCAAACAGGTCCAATCTCTAGACGTTTCTTTCATAGCGGTGATTTTTGGAGCCTGGGTTTTGCCTGGACAATGTCTCCAAGCGCAGTGTCAGCTCAGGTGACGCTCCCGCTGTGTCCTTCAAACAGCCAGCCCCTGAACAAAGCCAAAGCTGTGCAGAAAGCAGGGACAGCCTCGGCAGCCTGGCAGGCACTTGATGTGCGGGGAAGAAAAAAAGATAAACCCCCCACTTGGGCGGGTGAAGGGATGGAGCTGCTGGTCGGCATGAGCAGGACGGGCAGGAGGTGGGAAATTTGGGGGTGAGCAGTGAGACAGGCCTGGGGAAATGATCACGGTCACCAAACAGAAACCTTTTTCCCTGCAGCAAAATGTGCCTTTTATCCCGCCCCGGCTGCTTGGATGCTTCTCTTCATGTGTCTGTTCCTGGGGACGCAGGGCGATGGCAGCATCGCAGAGGCTGACAAGTCCCGGCGGAGCAGACCCCATGGCCTGGGACCTAAAAGTGCCACCATCACCCCACTGTGGGACTTTGCTTCCCAGGGGATGTCTGCAGACCTGCGGGAGGGCTTTCGTGGAACCCCCGCCAGTGCCGTGCTCGGGCAGGTCTGAGGGATGCCGGGCAGGCGTAGGTGGGCTGCCTCAAACCCTGCCGGCCGCTAAGAAAATATTGAACTGAATCAAATCAACTCAGTGGAGCGATGCTGGGAGCTGAGGTCAAATAAAATTACTGCAGTGTTTTCTGGAAACAGGGGCATTGAAAGGGCAGGGGGTTAAGTTGAGGATAATTGGGCAGCTTGTCGCAAGTACATATATAAAAAAAGGAGACGTGGATCATTTGCTGCAGAGCACGGGGAGAGACTGGAGCTGTTCCCCGGCCCTTGCAAAGCTTTAAACAAATGAAAGATCCTCAGGGAATACTTTCTTTGGTGGGTCTTAGCCCTTTTTTCTCTGCTTGGGAGCCAGCTATGCACACACCACCTCTTAAAATGGTTTCTGAGCTATTTCCATGTGCTTGTGCATAAATAGTGCTTTTAAAATACTCACCTTTAGCAGGTGACCTCGCTGACAGCACTCTGCAGTGCTTTTTGCTGCTTCTCGGGTCTGTGAAAAGTGGTCGAGGAAAATCAGCTGCGTCTCAGGCCAGGAAACTCCTGAGGATGCATGGGCTGGGCACCCCCAAACCGAGGATGCTCGTAGCCTACTGCCGGGGTGCGGCGACACCCGCTGCTCTCAGGTGCTTTCCTGGCGTTAAAGGGATGCTCTGCGAGCTGGAAAGCCTCTTTTTAATTAAAATAATGAATTAACTCCAATAACATCCCTAACTAGGAGGCACTCCCGGTTAAATGCCTTTTCCATCGACGGGGCAGGCTCTGGGACGGCCCCGTGCGTGGGCAGGCTGCGCCGGCAGGAGAAGGGCTCAGATCCAGAAGAGGGGCTGGCACGTCCCCGGGGCTCGGTGGGCACTGGGGGCTGAGCCCCCCCCCAGGGCACTGTGTCCCCATGAAGTGATCCTTGGGGTAACCTGCCACAGCAGCCACACGCCGCGGGGCTTAAAGGGGGTTTATTGGCACTTATTTATCCGATCATTTCTACCGAAGGGACTATTAAATGCCCCTTCCCCAGACTTTCCCGCTGCCGCTCGGGCGGCCGCCCTGTGCCATCCCAGCCAGGACGTTCGTGCTGACGGCGTTGGACCTGGCAAGTGGCAGGAATTGCCGTGAGGGGCTGCGGTCCCGGGAGGAGGCTGAGGCTCCTGGCACCCAGCGCTGGTAGCTGTAGCAAAGCGTCTCGGCGGTATGATGTGATTAGGAAAATGATGTGCGACGCCACCTCGCACGCCTACGGCTCCGATGGGAGCCGGGGGGGGGGTGTGACAAGGAGCCTGTCACCCCTTGCTTGCCGCTGTTGCAATTTAGAAATATAAATAAATCAGAATGGTCATGTAATTATAGCAAATGAAGACATGCCTTAAGCCGGAACAGCGGGGAATAATATTTGCTATCCTTCAAAGCCCCAAAGCAAACAGAAGTGGAGGGGAAGCTTGCTGCGGGCAGGAGCAGGGGATGCCAGCCCGGCTCCCTGCCAGCGCCGCGCAGGGGTTGATCCCCGCTGGTTGCAGGATGCATCCTCCACCTACGGCACTGGTGCGGGACCAAGCACTGGCAGCCGTGACGGAGAAGCAGCCACCAGAGCCAGGTGACTTGGTGCAACCACGAGAGCCGGTTCCACGTGCAGAAGGGAGGGAAGGACGTGGCCAGAGGCACAGGGGGGGCAGAGGTGGGGAAAGGAGCCGAAATATTCCGAACTGGTGCGCACAGAGCCCCTGAGCCGTCCCGGGCAAGGAGCTCTCACCAGCGCTGGTCCCTGTGGATGGATAGCCCAAGGCCAGCTGAGATACATTTAACGTGCCCCCGTGCCTGCTCGGGATGTCCGTCGGGGTGATGGATCACAGCCTCGAGCTGCGGCCGATATCAGCGGCAATTCTGCCAGCCTGGAGGCCAGCAAAAATTAACCTTGTCTGCACCTTCCAAAAGAAAAAGTTGCTGTATTAAATTACCAGTCCGTGAAAAATGTAGATCATGTTCCTCTCGAGAAGAGAGAGCCACATAAAATTCGGGCTTATTTTGACAAGATACCTTCAGTGAATGTAAATCACTCATAGGTTAGTTAACTTCTCTTCTCGGGCAATTCTGCAAGTTAAATGACAAAGCTTCCCCTCATCCTGAGGGTTTTTACTAAACTTGTAACGAATCCGGGTATGCTAATGTCTTTTTTTTTTAATAGAGCCAAAGCAGCACGGCGGCTTTACTGCCTGGAAGCTGTTTGTCATCAGTACAGGACATCACTCACTGTTTACCTTGTTTTCTCCTCAAATATCAGTAAATTAAAAAAAAAAAACAAAAACCACAGAATGGAAAGAGACTTTTATCAGCCATGGCAAACGATGCCATTTTTTGATGCGCATTCAAAGCAGCAAATTAGGCATCTGCTGATGCTCTTCCATGTACCACACAAAGGGGATGGGACGCTGGATACAGCCTCCGGCGGCGAGCAGGGGCCGAGCAGCAGCACGGGCGGGAGGGATGGAGGGTCGCGGCCGCTACACCGGGCGCACGCCGAGCGTGGACAGGGTCGCCAGCACCAAAATATGACGAGGAACTCAGAAATCCCCAGAAAAATCAGAAATTCCCCAAACTGGCCACAGTCCCCTGGTTTATATCTACGATAGCAATGGCACCGAAAGCTCACGGGGTTGGGAGACGTGGGTGTAGCCCCCCTGCCCTATCTCCGATGGGATATTCGCCTCCCGGCCCCGTGTCGGCTCCGACCTGCACGGCTTATCCCTGCTGAGGTATCGAGGCACTAAAGATTAAATGCTTTGCAGGCTGCTTGGGAGCTATTTTAATTCAAGGAATAATTATTTGAAACGGCACTTATGTGTTCGGCAAGACTCAGACACGGACGTCTCCAAAATCCCGTCTGAAGGGGAGGCTGCTGAGCGCCGTGGGTTATCGTCCCGGGCACCTTGCGACCGCCCCAACGTCCGTGGGAGTTTTGCCCCCTTTGCGGTCAGAGGAGGATGACAAACGTCCCCGTCGGGTTTGAGCCTGGCTCTGCTCGCCTTCACCCCGAGGGATGCAGCCACCTCTGGGGCAGCGCTTTCCCCTGGGAAGCTGCACCAGGGATGGAGGAACCTCCTTCTGCTCCTCAGCTCCATCTGCAGCATTTTGCCCATGAAATCACAGTGGTCCCATAAAAAAAAATCTTTATGAACTTAGGCGTGTTTTACTCATGTCTTAAAATCTGCAACGTAAAATATCATTGTTTTTAAGCCCGATTGTAGCACCGTTTCTCCGCGTGCAGGGCAGAGAGCTGGGGCCGGGGCTGCTCCCCCTGCTCCTTGCCCCTGCAGAAATTCATATTAAAATGGGGGGGGGAAATCCCCCAGCTTCCTACAACCAGGCTCAGCAAAAACAGGAATGCACTGTCAACACGGAGAGGTGATCTTAGAAGCCGCTGAAATGTTCTCTCTGGTCGACTAATAATAAGGCTCATTAGAGCTATGGTGCTAACAAGAGAGGGGACCGCAGCGAGGAGGGGATGAGTGCCTGCCCTGGACAGGGACGGTTTCTCGGCGAGGCTGGTGATGCCTCTCGCACCGCATACGGGAAGTCTTTCTGTGATACGTCGGATAAATGATGGAATATGTCCTTAAAAATAAACGCTGTCAAGGAAAGCTGTATGACAAAGCTGTTAGAAATAAAGGAGTTATGAGAGGAGGGTAAATTTGCCATTCAGAGAAAGATAACCTTGCAAAAACGCTGTATTCCTGCCATGAAAAGAACAGAAACAACGTGCTCCCTGTTCTCTGGCCTATCTGTCCCTTTCAACAAAATCCAAGGTTTCCCGCAAGCTGTGCAAGGACCATATTTTATCTGCTCATTGTCAGGTTCAGCTGAGGTTTCTGTAGGAGCTTGCTGAACTGTCGCTGCCTGCAATTAACACTTGCAACTATTTTTATAGCGGGATCTGGGCTGGGTGTTTGAAAGTCCCCGGATAGAGGCTCCGACGTGCACTGTGGCGAGCGCGGCTTCGGGAAGCGCATCCCTCTGACTCCGCAGGCTTCTCCCTGCCTTTCATCCCCCCGATTCTCACTGAACCCTGGAGAGCTGCAGAGCAACGCGGATGGGTACGTGGGTAAAAGGGAATCAGGGCTCAGCTACTCCCTTGCTCTGCAAATCTTTGGTCTCAGCCTAACCCTTAGGCACTGCCCCACTTGGCACCGTGAAACCGGGGCTCAGCATGGTCCTCGCACCCTGCTGCGAGCGCGGCCAAGTCTGCTTCTGCCCTCTGAATGTCATCACCAGAATAGAGCAGTCTGTGGCTTCAAGTGTCTTGAGGTTGGAAATTTGTCCAAAAAAGCTTCCAGGCGTTACGTGTGCTGCAAAGGAGCCAGCCTAGAAATGGGGGGCTGGAGTCAAAGGGCTCTGCAGCAAGCTGAGGGGGGAAAGGCTTTGGGGTGTGCTGGCTATGGCCTCTCCTAGTAGAGAATAAATGCTTTCAGGACCAAAGGAGGCTGTATGGAAGATAGCTGAGGAAGGCTACAAAAAGCTGTCCTAAGGACAAGATTTATTTTGGTTATTCTGTAGCTAAATGCAATGTGGCTTCACTGAGCTCCACAGCATTACTCTGGGTCCTGTAGCCCAGGACATGCTGCCCACTGCAGATATACAAATTTTCCTCTTGTGACATGTCCATCTCTGCATGGTCTGAGATGTAAGACCCTTTCTATAAGCAGAAACAACGGTCTGGACCTGAAAGCTCTTGAGCTTTGAAGTCTGGAGTTGAATATACCTTTGGCATCCCGAGGCCATCTCTGCTGGTACCAGAAGCCTGCTGGTGTTACCTGGGCTATGGTGAGCACAAAACCTACCGTGATGTCTGGTGCTATTGCCCAGGCTGAGGATGTGAAGCACATTTTATTAGCTAATTCCTGGAGCGAACCGCGTGTAGATGGCAGGTCGTCTTGTGGGTCACTTCATAGCCACGACAATGACATTTTTTGCCTCTTTCTTTACTGCAGGCTTTGCAGAGCCGGTGATCACCCATCCTGCCCCAAAGGATACTCGCTGGAAAGCCATCGTCCTCCCAGCAGATGTAAGTAAAAAGCTTTCAGTATAGGGTTTTTTTTGCTATAAACCCAAGAAAAGCTGCTTTGCCAGTGGCAAGAGGCAGGAGTGAAGCCCCACAGGATGGGAGGAAGGGCTTGGGGCTGCTGCGGGTATCGCTGTCCCGCAGGAGAGCTGCAGGCACCGGCCTCCAACACATTTAATTTGGGGGGTAGGAGGGGCTATTTTTCTCTTTGCAGCAGTATTTCACCCCGCTTTGGTGGCAAGAAGGGGCTCGCTCTCCTGCCTCACCAGCTTTATTCCCTGGAAGCCACGATTCAATGCTGCTGCTTTTTAAGCTGCTTGGGAGAATGGGGATAATTAGTAACAAGGCACACGTGTTAAGAACATGCAATTATAACCCATTGGGTTATAATTTATGTCTTATCCTTCTGTGCAAAGTAATTAATATAGTAAAAGATTATTTATACCTAAGTGCCTAGAAGGCAATGTTATCTCTGCAGCAGCGATGAAACCCAGCTAAACGACTGCGCCCTAAAGAGGCTGGAGGCTGGAAAGCCAGCGCAGACAAGGAGAGGCAGATTTCAGAGGAATTCCTGATTGAACAGAAACTGATGTTTTGGAAAGCCTCCTCTTCTGGGCTCCTTAAAGTGGAGGAAAAGTGCTGCTGGAGAGCAGGGGGGAGGCGCCTGGCTGGTCCCCGCTCTGCCTGTGCCGGGCTTCCCTCTGCTCCCACTGCATCTCCTCTTCGGGGCAGGGGCTGCCCGTGCCCTGTGGGATGGGTCCCTTGACCCTGCAGACGTTTGAGGCAATAGGACATTGAGATTTATTAAAGGATGAGTTAGAGACCTTGTTTCCCATCCAGTAGCCACTTTTTCTTGTCTCCTGGCCGTGAGCCTGAAGCAAGCAAGGCAAAGGCTGGCCCATCGGCAGGCTTCCAGCAGCCACCAGCAAGGTGGGGTAGAGCACAGCGTGGGGCAGCTGGGACAGGGGACTTCAGCCAGCCACCAGTGCCACTTGGAAAGGAAAATGGGATCAGATCTCAGCTCTAAATACGGTCATGCCTATGCCTGTGCAACAGTTTGAGCAAATTAGCAGGGACTAATTTTTTTTCTGAGGATGCGCAAGCCGTTGAGAGCCCGTGGTTTAATGAGTTTTTGCTCCTCGGTTCTGTCCTGCAGCTGGCTCCCACCAGCGCAGCAGCGAGACGCAGCATCAGTCTGACGTGCACACCGAAATCACTGCAAATTCCTACCGGGTCACAGAAACAGGGAATTATTAACCCTCAGCGCCCCGGGGAAGGTTGCAACATGTCCAGGGAGCTCTGGGAAGAGGTTTCCTTGCCCTGTCCCTGCTGTGTCTGGAGCTGTAAGCCCCTGGGACCGAGACTGAAGGCAGCAGGGATGAACGCAGCCCATCCCCTGCTGAGACCCCCTCAGTGGCTCCTCAAAGGCAGATATTGTTTGCCTTGGCTCTCTGTTTCCATGGGAATTTGCTTGGGAGCACCGCTGCAGAGGGAGCATCCACAGGGGATGCACCTGGGACAGCACGGGCTGCAGGGACGGATGCGGGGCAAGACGGTGCCGCTGCATCCGACCCGGGCTGCCCTCGCAGGCTGGCACTCCGGCAGGCTGCCGGTGGGTTTGCCCGTGTAAATTATGGGGAAATAGCATGGACTTTGACATTATAATTCAACTTCCAAACCGCTGCTTTTCTCTTGTGCTGGCGGGATTTACAGCTCCGTGGTGACCCCCAGCTCCAGCCAGGCTGGTTTCTCCTCTACGCGTCTCGCCTGGGCATTGAGGAGCTGTTTTAACCAGCAGGTCCCAAACTAAAGGACCAGCCGCTGCTGCCAGCCTCCTGCACGGACAGACCAGCTGGGTGGGAGCGTGAGGATGGGAGTTCAGGTACCAAAACAGCTGAGGGGGGTTCACCACTGTCACTATCCATGTCTATCCAAGGCAAAACCTGGATGCTCAGAGAGCCAGGTCTGTCTGGAGCAGCCGTAACGCAGCTGAGGATGAACACAAAGTCTCCCTGGGGCTGTGGCCTTGTGCAGAACTGTCCTGGTTTCGGCTGGGATAGAGTTAATTTTCTTCTTAGTAGCTGGTACAGTGCTGTGTTTTGGATTTAGTGTGAGAATGATGTTGATAACATGCTGATGTTTTAGTTGTTGCTAAGTAGCGCTTATCTTGAGTTAAGGATTTTCAGTTTCCCATGCTCTGCCAGCAAGCAGGTGTGCAAGAAGCTGGGAGGGAGCACAGCCGGGGCAGCTGACCTGAACTAGCCAAAGGGGTATTCCATACCATGGAACGTCATGCCCAGTATATAAACTGGGGGGAGTTGGCTGGAGGGGCGGATCATTGCTTGGGCATCGGTCAGCGGTGGTGAGCAACTGCGTTGTGCATCACTTGTCTTTTCTTGGGTTTTATTTCTCTTTTTTTTTGTTATATTCCTTTTCAATACAATTATTATTATAATATTATTATTAGTTAGTATTATATTTTATTTTACTTTAGTTATTAAACTGTTCTTATCTCAACCCATGAGTTTCACTTTTTTCCTCCCCGATCCTCCTCCCCATCCCACTGGGAGGAGGGAGGGGTGAGCGGCTGCATGGTGCTGAGTTGCTGGCTGGGGTTAAACCACGACAAACACCCCTCAGAGCAGCTCAGGCGAGAGACCTACGAGCACGATGTCTGCAGGTCCTGCAAACAGGTTTGAGTTTACTTGAGCTAAGAAAAAAAAGCCTCTGCAGGAGGTTTGGTGGCCAGAGTTGGCACAAGAGACCTTCAGCTGAGCAAGTATAAAAGGCCAGGGTGTTTGCAACAGCACCCTTGAAAACGGGAAGCTAGAGAGGTATTCTGGGGTTTGTCAAGCAAAATAAAGCTGTACCAGGAAAACAAACCTCAACAGCAGAAGCCACATTTTACACCACTGTACCCAGCAGCGCTGCTGCCGTGAGGAGAACAGAGCTTGAGCCTCCACCCAAAATGCACTTACACAAATAGGCGTTCCAAGAGGTGGTGGGGTTTAGCCCAATTTGGGAAGGAGCAGAGGTTTGCGAGTCGCTCAGCCTGTGCCCGTGCCTGCCCTCCAGCAGCGCCGGCGCTTTCAACCACCTCGAGCCCTGCGGGACACCCCTCTGGCACGGGGGCTTTGCCAGCCCTGGCGGCAGGGTCCTGCAGGGGAGAAAAAAGGGACAAAAAGGTGTCTGTCCTGGGACAGCTGGCACTGTGCAGGCTGACGGGGTGACGCCGGGAAGGTCATGGCCCCCATGCAGGTGGCAGGTCCCCCCCACATCCCCTGCCTCTCCGGCCATGGGCTGCTGCTGCCGGAGTTACCCCGGGGCAGGATGGATGCGGTCGGGTGCACTGGGGAGCCCGAGCTCTGGTTTCTGCTGCCGGATCTGAGCTGAGCATTTCGTCCCTGGAGCGAAAACAGGTATGAGAAAGCAAAAAAATAAGTCATTTACGGGAGGCATCCTGGTGCCCAGGCCCTGTGATAAATCTTTCTGTACTTATACTCATCACTTTACTGTAGCACAGAAGCTGCTCTGGATCCTGCTAGAGGTCTGCCTGGGGATTTACCAGGCACTAAGATGGCCCACAGCCATACGGTAGGGTTGAATTTGTGCAGAAGGAGCCCATGGGACAGCCCTTCTGCAGAGGGAACTCAGGCCCCGCCAACAGTCAATCTCCAGAGCTCAGGGCAGACGGCTGCGGAATAGCCAGGCTTTGCTTTTTTTTTTCTGGCACAGCCTATATCCAGAGCAATCGCCAAGAACCCTTTGACAGTCATTCACCCTCCAAAAAAAAATTGGATTTTTCATGGACATGAAGGATTATTGCCCTTTGACAGTGCTATAAATGCTCAGGTGTCGCTGCTGAATGTCAGTGCAGATTAAAGTCGTGTCCGTCTGGCTGTGAGTCTGCCTTGGCATAACTGGCCCCGGGATGCGGCGTTGGACTGATGAGCAGAAGCGTGAGCATCTTCACCCGTCTGAACAGCGCTTGCTCCTCAGCCTGGTCCATCGTGGCTCTCAGAGCTCACCGGTACCATGGTGGCACTCAGTTTTTGCCTTGCCCCATGGCAGCAAGACCTCATGCGTACATACATCTCATCTGGGGTACTTGTGCTCCTCCTAAAAGTCACCATAATGAATTAGGGGGATTACTTCTCCCTTCAGGCAACATGAAAACTTGGGGGAGGCCTCGTGAAATGAATAAAGCTCATTCTGCAGGGAGAGATGAGCATTAAGAAGGATGTGCCAAACGCTAGCAGTGAAATTCATATCTTAAATTCTTTCTGGCACTGTAAAGATGGGGAATTCAGCAGCAGGCTCTCAGGGACCCCGGCTGGTGGTGATTTATGTTGCTCCGTGATGGAGTGGGATTTGCAGAGACGCAGCCGCCCCCTCTCCCCCTTCCCTTCTCCTGCTCAGTGAGGACTTAGTCAGGAAGGATGAGACATTGAAAGCCGTCCAGCTCCGTGTAGTGTCTCTGCTGAGCTGCTGCCCTGGGCTCGAGTGCTGCTCGACAGTGCTGGCGGCCATGGGAGGTGTTTGTTGGCAGATGCTCTTCACTACTGCTTCCAGAAATTGCATTATAAAATGTAGTGCAAAGCGCTGTAATGAAAAAAGAGCAGAGAGCCCTCCAAACGCCGCTCCGCCAGCAAACGCCTGCTCCGAAGGCCACGTGGGCCACCTCCCTGGGGCACAGGGGCGATTTGTGCTGCTGGAGCTCAGTGCCGGTGTCTCTGCTGGAGATCGGGGAGCCCCAGGGAGCTGTTGCTGTGTGATGCTCGACCCTGTTATTGGCAGAAGCCAGCCCAGAAACACTTGCTATGTTTCACCGTCGCTGGAGCTGGATGGTGATGGGAGCTTTGATGTGCTGATCCGGCTGGTGGAGCATCCCCGGTGCCCGCGCAGTGCTGGGTACCCTGCCCCGGCTGAGCACACGAGGGGAGGACCTGGGCATCGAGGGCATCCCGGCCCCCTGCCCAAACCGGGGTGTCCCTCGCTCCTCTGCCCGCTGGGGTGAGCAGCCTCGGTGCCACCCTCCCTGCCGGTGACAAAGCGCCTTCTCCCCGCGCGGGCGATGGATCCGCTCCCACCGCATCCTCACTTCCCACGAGCAGTTCTGCGAGCGAGTGTTTTGGCAGGGCTGCGCGCAGAGATGGCAACTTTTCAGAAAATACTGCAGAGTATTCACATTTTTCACTCCATAATCACAAATACTCCCCCTGTAAACCATCGGAAAAGGGTTACGTGGAGCTGACTACGGATGGAAAGCAGGAGATCCTCATCGAGGCTGTTCAGGTGCATCCTCAAACGATGAGGGGAAAAAAAGAAAAAGCATCTCCTCCTCCCCCTGCCCTAGGAAGGGGCCCTTTGGATGTGGGATTTCCCTTTCTGCCCCCAAACGTCAGCCCCGCCGCCCGCCCGGGGAGCCTTGCTGCCACGCTTGGGTCTTGCGTCCCTTGCAGGGGGAAAAGAGAGAAGGTTCCCCCAAGGATTCGCCTTTCCCGAGCCGTTGGGAAGGGCTGAAACACACCTCTCGTCTCCGGCGGCGGATCACAGCCGGCACGCTGTCGCTGAGTCACTGCCTGAGCGGCGAGACTGGCTGTGACGGGTTTGCCTGTAAAAGTTATTAAATCATCACTCAGCGCCGGGTCTGACGTTTCCATCCGAGATGGCTTTTATCCCAGCTTGTGCCGGGGAAGCTGTGCTGCTGCCCCCCATTTTCCTCTGCCTTCTACTCACCATCACTATTTTTTCCCTAAATCCCCAATTCCTGTGCTCAGCCAGGCTCAAGTAGTGAGAGCTCAGATCCCAGAATGGGTTTCTTCCCCGGCGCTGGAGGGTCCCCCAGGATTCCTGCTGGGATGTGCCCCAGTATCCAGCCGGCCCCAGTGATGCCTCCCAGCCGTGTCGAGGTTCGGATGGATCCCACTCAGACACCCCGCGGGGTCTCCCCTCCTCTCCTCCAGCCAGCCCCGCTGGGGAAGGGCCACGTTTTCCTTTTTTTACTCTTGGAAAAGGCCAAAACAAAAACTTGATGGCTTTTTCAAAGGCCATGTTTTTCAGGAGCAGGTCTTGGAGCACCAGAAAGAGCCCCAGGCACCCAGAAGCTGGTGGCCTGCAGCACCCCACGCCTGCCCTTGCCACGTCAGACTGTGGCTTTTTTCCCAAAAAACCCTGTTTTTTCTCCAGAAAAGAAATGAAACAAAAAATGCGTTCAAATAGCCAAAAATTGAGAGCTCTTTCCGTAGCATCCCCGGCCTGAGCATCAGCCAACGCAAGCCTCCCCTGGAAGACTGGGGACATCCTGCTGGCAGGTCCCTGCTTCCAGGGCAGGATCTCCACCTCACCCTGCAAGGGCTGAAATTTTTAATTTTGGGGGGGTAGTTTTCATTGGGTGGGGTTTTTTCCACCAAAAAGCTAAAGCTCCCCAGGGACGGGGGGTAAGGGGGTTTTGCAGCAGCTGTGTTTCGCTGGTGGCTGGCTTTGCGGGGAAACAAGGCGCAGGCAGCGCTCGCTCCTGCCAGCCCACCACATCACCGCTGATTAGACCACCGCTGGGTGTATAATTAACCTCACGCTAACGAAGCGCACCGCAGCACCGGTGACGGCAGCAGATGGCCCTTCCTCTGCCCTTGTTTTCATCCTACCGAGATGGGTTTTCCTTCTTCAGCCTCATTTCAGGGGAGGCATCCGAGACAGCGGCAGCGGTGCAGAGCTCCGCACGGACCCGGCTGCCGGCCCCGAGCACGCGGACACCACCGCGAGTCCTCGCACCCGAAGCCAGGCGTGACGGCGTCGGGGGACTCCCAGGGCTGAGGTGCGGCGCTGAAAGCAGAGGGCCGGTGGGAGGGCAGCACTGCCAGCACCCACCTGGCAGGGCGGCGGGAGCACCCTTCATTCAGCCCTCCGACGAGATGCTTAATCGCAGGGAATCTGTGCAAACCCCTAAATTTCCCAGCAGGCACCCAGCTTTCTCCTTTCCAAGGAGGAAATTATTGACAAGAGGCCCACGGCAGGAAGAAGAGAAGCTCAGAAGAAAAGCTGACGACTTAAAATACAGCATATTCAGTGTCCGAAATAATCACAGCAGGCATCAAGGGCCTTAAGAGGAGGTTCAGTTGAAAGTTCAAAAAACGCCGTACCTCCCAGACACCAGCAGCACGTGGCAGGCTCGGGGCAGACGTCGGGAAGAGCCGGGGTGCGTGCGTGGGACCCACGCCCAGCGTGGGAGAGCCACCACGGTGGAGAAGCCTGCAAGCGTCAGCTCCCCCGTGACAAGGTGTCAACAAGGAAGGAAAGCTGCTCAGGTGTGTGTTGCCTCTGGTTTAGGTTCCCAGATCCCGGCCTTCTGTTTGGTTCAGGTTGGGGTTCCATTTGCCCTTGTACCGTATCAGTGGGGAGAGCTGTACGGGGGGAGGCTTTATGCAAGTCCTGCTCTCTCACTCTGCCTTCCACTGCGGCCGCTGACTGCTGCAAGCGCCTTGCTTTGAGGAGAGAATAGCAATGTGACAAGCTGGTGACAAGGATAAAGCGGTGGTTTTCCAATCCATCCAAGATGCCAGAGCAGGCGAGAGCTCTCACGCTGGGTCTGTTGACAATATCTCGGGCATTTAATGCTGCAAAGTTGCTTTAAATACCTCCTCTCCTCTGGGACAAGAGCTGTCTGCTGTCTGCACGCCATGGGGAATGATGTGCAGGTGGCAGAGTCGTCCCACCGCCCGGCGGGGATCCTCGGCTCGCAAAGGACTGCAGATTTCCCCAAATCGCATCGTTGCTCAATAAGCGCCTGCGAATAATCCCCGGCCCGCGCTCCTTCACAGCCGGCTCACGCGAGCGCTTTGCA
The DNA here is from genome assembly GCF_018139145.2 of Gymnogyps californianus. Classification (NCBI taxonomy): domain Eukaryota; kingdom Metazoa; phylum Chordata; class Aves; order Accipitriformes; family Cathartidae; genus Gymnogyps; species Gymnogyps californianus. The sequence goes on from NC_059479.1 coordinate 21,560,906, forward strand.
CGCCACCGTTCCGTGCGAGCGCTTTGCTCGCGCCGGCTGGCGTGCACGTTGTCCCTGCGGCGTTTGCGGCGGGCGTCCCTGCCTGCGGGCCAGGGAGGGCACCGCTGGCTTTGGCCCCTCTAAGGACCGTTCAGCCTCCCGAGAGCAAACCCGCGGTGGGTTCTGCTGCTTTACAGCGGGAGCTCAGCGCAGGGCAAACTGCAACCTGCGGCGTAAAATCCTCTTTCTATTCACAGCCCTGCCGGGAAGCTTATTAGTCTGCTTTCTCCTGGAACAGATCCGTGGTACAGCCTGTGGGCTGCGGCATGCGTGCTCCTACGGGTGAGTAGGGAGTAAATGACTCGGCGATGCTCCTGCTGAGCATCATCTTCCCTGTCCTTCATCACAAGCTGGGTTTTTCCCATGTGGAAACTGGGGCAAAACAATCAGCGAAAGCCCGGCGAGCCTGGGATGAAGGAAGGGAGAAGCAGAAACAGCCGATGTGCCTGGGACAGCCTATCGCTCCTGCCGGTCGATAAACACTTGGCAAATTGATCCGGAGGGAGAGGAAATTCTGTTAGGTCTGGGGTTTAATGGCCTTATTTTCTCAGCCGTGCCGAGATTGCTCTGACCCCAGAGTAACTGCTCCCCCCGCAGCCCCTCCGCCTCAGCCAGTGCACCTCCTGCCCAGAACCACCCGCGCCTGCTGCAAAACCCATTCCTCGCCCGGGTGCGGGCAGCGCGTGCGGATCGGTGGCCGGGCACCGCACGGGTCGGGCACGTGTCCTGGGGTGCCCAGGGGCAGAGCACCCCATCTCGAGGCGAGTGCGATGGGGTTTGGTACCCGGCCACGGCCTCCGCTCCTGCACCCTCTGCTCTGACCAACACATCGCTGCGCATCCAACACCCAAATATCCAGAAAACCACTGGGAAGGGAAACATTTTGGATTAACATTTTGGAAGCGGCTGCAGAGGAGGCTTGGGGGCATCGCTGGGTGAGCACAGCGGGAATACGGCCACGGCTCAGAGACTCCAAGAGGAGTCTGCAAAGCCAGCAGCTGCAGATGCAAGGGTAAAAGCCAAGCAGCGCTCAGAGCTGGCGGCTTTGCATCTGGCTTCTGCTACGAAGGAAGTCATTAACAGGAATAATCACACAAGAGCAGCAGCATGCTTGGGAGTTGAGCAAGTTTTATCAACCCCAGCGTGCTGGACAGGGGGATGTCTGCCTTCACCGGGAGCAGTAATAGCAAAAAGCAGATGAATACAAAAAAGCTCTGTAAAAGGAGAGACAGAGGCTCCAGGTAGAGCTTGGGGAGTTCCCCTCCACAACAGACACCGGGCTGATTTTTCCGAAGAGATTAAATAATTTAGCGGTGGCCTGGCAGGGGAGCAGCACTGTCATTTTCTAAATCTTTCCCCTTGCAGAGCAGTGATAAACTGCCCCAGTTATTGGTGTGGGGAAAGGATCAAAGCACTACGAGCAAGGTAAGGTAGATGAAAAATTCCCCTGTGGGATTGCTGGCTGTCCCCATCACTATGACCCCCGAAACAGAGTGGGGCAAGTCCTGGCACCCATTACCTCTTGTCCCATTTGCTCCCCAGCATGGTGGCAGCTCCCCCTGCACAGGCCCTGCTGTGCGGTCACAAAACTCCTCCCCACCCGGGTGACATCTGCCTTGTCCATGAGGGAGCTGAAAAATCCTTATAAAATTAAATGAAAGCACTTAAAGCATTCCTGGGAGCTTGCAGGAGGGGCTCGGGCTCCCCTGTTTCTCGCTGACAGCCGCATCGGGAGGTGGGCACGCTCCCCGCATGCCACCCCATGGGGGGACAACATCAGGTACCGGCAGTGGGACCCAGGCTCCGGCGTGGGGACACGGAGCCTTTTGAGGACAGGCAGGGAGCGGCAGCCGCTCTGACTCATCGGGCTTGCACAGAAGACTTGCAGGTGGATGTTAAAGGCATTTAAGTTTTAATTTTTTATGGTGTCTGACAGTTTATTTTTTAATTAAAGCTGCGCTCGGGCAGGAAGGGCTGGAGCTGTTGTTTCTACGGCTGCTCTGCCCCGGCAGATGCTCGTGGTTGTGTTTCACCCATCAGGTTTGGGAAAAGGAGCGGGATGGCCTCTGGGGGCCCAGCCCTTTCCTATTTATTTTAATAAAAATGCTCAGAGCGACATCTGCACTAAGTCTATTTTCTAAGAAAAAAGAAGCGAAGAAACTCCTCCAGGCTCCATTGCCTCCAAGATACCAGATACGACAAGTCATTAAAACCCACCTTTTACATTTACAAATGACACCGCACGTGGTGTATCCCTGGAACGGCCTTTCTATCGCTTCTGCGGGGAAATAGGATGAAAAACCAGCCCAGGGCGCAGCAGCAGCTGCAGTCGCAGGTGAAGGCGTGTTAGGGAATCTGAGCGGCGAATTGTTGGGCTGCCCTCAGCCCCGCTCCTGGCAGCACGGAGCTGAGCGGGTACCGCAGGCGAGGCTGCTCCACATCCCATGCTCCTGGGTACGGCTGAACCCGAGCTGGTGGGGATCTCCACCTCACCGCTCCAGTCTAAACCAGCAGCTAGTGGGGAGACTCAACTCCTGATGTAGAGGCTGCCGGTCGGATCCAGCCAGAGCCAACCCGACCTGTTTCTGGGAAAGAAAAACCGAAAAGCTCCTGGTTTGGGTGGACTGACACATCGCGGTGGGGATTGCGGAATCGGTCCCTCCTTGCTTTGCTTTTCACAAGAGCCCTGCTCTCAGCCAGTCGCTAAAACCAGGCATAAAAGCAGACTTAATTACGTTAGCAAATAGCTCCCAGGAAATAATTGCCTCTTTTATGGAAGTGACCTCATTAGGCACCGTTAAATTGGGCAGTAACAGAGACATCTGGTGTCTCTGACATCACTGGGATGGGATGCGACCACGTCCGTGCTGTTATTCCCAGGGTTCAGCCGTGGGTTATTTTTCTGTCCCTACAGTCTGGTCTTAACATGCGTGGCCACATCCGTGCCAAAAGACACAGAAGTGCCCAGCGCTGGCGTAGGACGGGCTGTGCCAGGGAAATACGGGACCAGTTCCTGGTCCAGAAGACTGCAAGTCCCGCACAGACCTGCGGCACAGTGGGCTTTAACAAAGGGAAGATGGAAAAACACAGATGAAATCCTGACGGAGTCAGGGCCTCCTAGGCTGAAAACACACCTAAATCAATAACCAGGCAGCACAGCATAAATAGAGATAATTAATTACCTCTTACTGCATTATTTATTATTCTAATGGTTTGTCATTTTCTATAATGGTTCATAATTTTCTACTTGCTCCACTCTGCGGCTCTTCATCCTTGGTGTCGAGTGAACTTCCAGCCCTGGGCAAATGTCTCCCCAGTGAAAACCAGCCCTCCAAGGATGCTGGGAAAGCTCTTTGGTGCCCAGCATGCCACCCTGTTTCTGACCTGGGGTGAATGGGCAGCCCCCTTTTTTGGGGGGGTAATTGGTGATTGCACCCAGCCGGGTTGGGCGGCGCGCACCCGGCTGCTCTGCGGGGGCTCTGGCTGCTGCCCACCCTGACTCACCCGTGCTACACCTCCACCCGCAAACGGGTCTCACCCGGCTGAAAGGAGCGGATGAGCCCGGGGGGGCAGAAAGAGCCCAGGCGCCTTCCTTGAAAAATCTGAACCCGTGTTCGCAGAAAAGTTGTTACCTGGGAAACTGAAGGCAGAGGGTGGGCAGCGGGATGAGCCGGGGCAGCAGCATGAGCCAGGGCTGCGGGATGAGCCAGGGCTGCGGGATGAGCCGGGGCTGCGGGATGAGCCGGGGCAGCGGGATGAGCTGGGGCTGCGGGATGAGCCGGGGCCGCGGGATGAGCCAGGGCTGCGGGATGAGCCGAGCCTTGTCCTTAGCTGGAGGTGGGATGCAGCAGCTACAGCAAATCGAGGGTCTTCATGTGAAAACCCACTGTCTTGCTGCCAGCTCCTGCAGCAGCTCAGGAACCTGCAGAAAGTAGACATGGAAATTAGAGAGCAAAAGTGCCTAAGTGTGAGCATGCAGGAAACAAAGCTGGAAGGTGACTCTTGCTTCTCCCCATCTCCCATCGCTGAGGTTGAAATAAGCTGTGATTATGTTTTATCAGAGAAAACTGGCAATATTTGCCATGTTATCTGCCTGGCAGCTGCTGTGAGCAGTCCCCTGGGCTGGAAGCACTCTCCTTTCTTAACACAACAAATGCAATTTACTGCGTCCATCGCCGGGGACTGCCGGGGACGGCTGCGGTGCCACGCATGGCAGCGCTCTGCTCGTGTCGCTGCTCTTGACAATGTTGTGCCGTGATGAATGCTCTGCCCAGCCCCGCGGGAGGCCGATATTTGCTGTCGCCTGGCTTGAAGCTGCTCCAGCCTCACCCATCCGCAGCAGGACCCAGCTGGCCCCTGCCCACCACGGCCCCACACGGAGCAGCCGGCGAGCAGCTCCTGGCTGGGGGCAGCCAAATCCAGGGTGCCCCGAGCTCAGCCCACCTCAGCACCCACTGCAGCGAGACAGCCTGCAAGGTCTTCCTTGCCTGCCCAGTCACTCTGCACTTAAAAAGACACTTTTAAGTTCAGATGCAATGGGAAAAGCCTTTTCTAGCCAGCTAGGAATAAAATGGGTGATTTAATTGTTATTTTTCTCCAGGTACGTTGGGCCCCTGCAGGACACAGACGCTGGTGTTGGGGCTGACGGCAGGCCTGAGACGCGCTCTCCGGCTTGCCCTCCTGCTTCTCGCTCCCAAAGCACAGCGCCGGGAGCCGGGTCCCCAAGGAGAAGTGCTGCAGCATCCCCCCCTGCGCAGTGAACTAGCAGGTAGCAACACAAAAAGGGTGCTGAAAAATAACATCAGACTCAAAGCATTATTTCTTCCCAAGCAGGATGCAACAGCAAGGGTGGCTGGCAATAAAGCCGGTGGCTCTACGAGCCACAGTTTTCCCAGCGAGCTCCGTGTCGGCAGCCCGGGAAGAGGCGCTTTGGCAGCACTGCAAGCGATTGCCATCTAGAGGCTTTTGAGAAATGAGTGGCCTCAACCCCACAAACACAGCCCGAGCAGAGCAGCACCCAGCCAGGGTGACACAGGGGTGGCTCCCTCCAAGGCTGGAGGTGACCGCGATGCCCCATGAAACCCACTCCAGCCGGTGCGCTCCGGCCCCGAGCACCGCGGCGGCCGGGACGGGGCGAGGAGGCTGCGGCGGCAGCGAAGGCGCTGGCTTCAGGCTGTGCCGGGTCAGGCGGGGAAAGCAAGGACCGATTCCGGCTGGATTTGGCAACCCCCGGGATGGACCCCAAAGGGCTGCAGGGAGAAGAGACAAACTGGTACAAGCCCTGGGTGACGCAGCCACAGCCCGTGTGCCCCGCAGCAGGGATGCTTTTGCACTTGTCCCCCAGCCGTGGACAGCCGGTGTAGCTTAACCTCTCTGCCCGGGGATGGCTTGTGGGCTCTGCTTCATGAGATGGCAAAGCGCAAAGATGCTCCCAAAAAGATTAGGTTGCAAAGATGCAACCCCCACAAGTGCACCATTTCAGTATTGCATCACTTGTAAAGTTTCTTTTGCGACACCGGGGCAAACCTGCATCTGTCTTCCTGCAGTCTGTCTTGCCTCCCGTTCTCAGGTTCTGATGTGCTCAGTGAGAGAAGGGTGTGGGGTTGTTTTGATTATTTTTTTTTTTAAAGTTAATTACATTTTAGATTGCTTCTTGGTCTTCCAATAGAGCCCCAGGCTGCTCTCCTGGGGCAGCGTCGCGTTTCATGCCTTCTTCAGACCAATATTTTGCAGCTACGTGTAGCCCAACAAGGCACCAATAGTTTTCAGAAGCACAAATGAATTTAATAAGGGTCTCGGCAAGTTTTTGAAACCGTGGTTGCCTTGTTGCACCTCCAGTCCCCGGGGCTGCATTTTCTTATCGATCTGTTTATCGCCTGTGCTGAGAGCACTGTCCATCACCGGCGCCAGAATCCAGCCCGCAGCACGGAGTGGACACTGATAGCGCTATTTAGGTGTTAAATGAGACGTGCCTCTCATTCAGCATGTTTATGAAGCATGAAATACTCATTTTTTAAAGCACCGATGTCTAAGAAAGTCAGTAGTCGGTTCCTTTATGTTTCTTGCTGCAGGTAGGTAGCAGTTGTGCTGAGCTGCAGGTGGAAATGCCCTTGCAAGCCCAAATGCTGCTGCTAAACTTTGGTGCTTTGCTTAAACCTCTTTGGAATAAACGCTGCTTTCTAAAATCCCAAACGCCGGCTCCAGCGGGCTCTCTGCCTCGGAGCAGCGAAGGGCTTGCTTCGAAGGTGCTTACCCAGCAAAGCACGATTAGCTGCAAGTCAAGATGAGGTTCGTGTCGCTGCCGCCTCTGTCCGGAGGGATGCGGGGACCCGTCCCCGGGTGGGTGAAGCAGAGGTGCCGGGAGAAAGCAGGGGCTGGGAGAGGAGCCCGTGGCTTGCAGAGGAAACCCAAAATGGAAACCTGAAAAATTGGTGATTTTGGCATTTTTTAGAAGTACAGCAAAGCTGGAGGAAAGGGGGAGGGGGGGAGTTTCAGAGGAGGAGCAGAAATGATGTGAAGCCAGAGGAATATCTAAGTACCAGATAAATACTAACAGGACATCAGACGGCCCCCGGTAATGACGCTCTGAATTAGCCAGAAACCCCTTGTTTGGGAAGCGTAGCCACTTTTTATATCACCTCTCACCAGGCTGGAGATTCCCTTCTAAATGATGCTTTTCTGTGAAAATCAAGAGGGGAACCAAGCAGGGATTTTTTTTTTTTGCAAAATGCTGTGGGCAGGTCCCCCCGCCCCGGGCTGCGCCGCCCTCCCCTCCCGCCCGGGCTGGTTCAAACGTACCGACCCCGGGAGCTGCAGCCCAACCCAAACACAAGGCACCTTTCCAGGGAAATCTCCGCTCCTGGAGGGGTCCCGTCTTAGAGGCTTTAGGAAATTTTACAAGAGGAACTTAAGCTCTCCAGTGAAGTTTGGGATTGGCCTTAAAACGCACTGTAATTTAAAAAATAAAGACGATTTCAGCACAGCTCTGTGCCTCAAAGATAAACATTGCTTTCTTTCTCCAACAGCCTCTATGCAAAGGGGAAAAAAAAAAGATGGGAGGACGAATTTAGCCGTGAAAGCTGCTCATACGTTTTGTTGGAGGTTTATTTACTTTCAGCGCTGTGGGATAACTACGATGGCCTGCTTAAAACAAAGACCAACAATACACACACACACACACACACACGGAGACAAAGCGCCAGTGACGTGTTTAACGTTCACCCAGAACAAAACTTTCCTGGAATCCGTCCCTGACCTCCCCAAACATATGGTTTCATTCCTCCCTTCCTTCACATAAAAAAAAAAAAAAAAAAAAGCGCCAAAGGCACAGCAGGTGCAGACGGGCGTCTCCAGCGGTGCCTCCGGCACAGCCGCCGCAGCACCGCGGCCGGGGGCCCTCGGGTGACCTGTCCCGGCTCGGTCCGGTCTCCCTGACGGGCTGGACACTGGAAAATGTGCCTTTTCGCTGGTCGGATGTCTGAAAGCTGGCTAATGCCCATCGACGTACCTGCCCCGTGAAGGAGGGCAATGGGCTGAGCAGCACTTCGTGCCGTTGCGGCGAGGAGGACGGCAGAGCATCATCTTGTTGGCAATGCATCGCTCAGGCAGCATGCGGCCCCAGCGCCCCGAGCCCCTGGTTTATAATTATAAAGAATAAATCCATGCGTTGGCTTTGAAGCCTTTCCCTACGCACGTGAAGCGCGGTCGTTTCAAGGCTGATTTGCTCAGCCCCTCCATAAAGCGCTTTTTTCTCCGTCCAGGCCTGGGGTGCCTTTTTTGAAGACTCAGCAGCAGCATTTGAGGGTTAAACCACCAAACCGCTGCGCAGGAGCGGAGGTGGCATGGCACGGCTGCTTATCCTCACTACACCGGGCATTTGAAATAAAACAGAAATTTAGGTTTTGTTATCTTAACAGGCCGTGGGATGGGCTAAATTTGGATTTCAGGTTTGTAACTGTAGGGTGTCACCACTCAGCAGCATTCATTTGGGGCCGTACGTGGGGGAGAGCAGACGCTACCCGCTGTCTGCACAAGTGACCTAAACTGTTTTCACTCTCCAGGTAAAACCTGAGTTTTATTTGTAACGCATGGCTATGCCGGCTGTTGCATCTTTAATTTGTATTGTTTACTTAGTCAGCTTTAACCTCCTCATTTTCCACTCGCGGGTAATTTGCAGTTGGCACTGATGCAATTATGTTGCAATTATTATTTCCTTCTAGAGTCAGGATGCAAACATTTTCATGTGTTCTCAAATTTCTGGAAACACTCTGGCATCAACCTGTAGAAGTTTCTACCATGGAGTGAAGGCAGATGCTGTTTGCCACGGCCAGCGAGACCCTGTGGCACCCGGGGAGAGCCCAGGGCAGGGCGAAAGCTGCTGGGGCAGCAAGGGCTTGGGGCTGGGGGCTCACCGGGGACAGGATCCCTCCTGGAAGGGCAGCGAGGGGATGGACCTGCCGGGAAGGGCTGATGCCCTGCAGCTGATGAGAGGGCAGCACCGCGGGTTTATAAACTGGCCCCGGAGCCAGCCTGGGCCTTGGGGACACAGCAGGAGGGGTGGGTGCTTGGGGAGAGGCACAGCGCAAGGGGTTGAAGGGTTTGGGGGTCTGCAAAGCAGGCTGTAGGAGGAAGAGGGTGTCTCACGTGTGATTGAGTAGGCTAGAGTTAGACAAGCTGCTCTGGAGGATCTTGAAATTGTGTTGTGTCTTCCTGAGCTCCTGCTGCCACCAGCCTTTCGTGTCTGTCCAGTACACCCTGGGCTCTGCCAGTGCTCACCCTTCATCTTAAGCCTGAGCTCACCGTGTTGCCAGAGTCAGGGAGCGGGACTAGCGAATATACCTGTTTTCTTCTATTCTTCTTTGTCTTTTCTTTTGGTTCTTGGCTTTGAAGCACCCCATGAGATCTTCCATCCCAGTGCCACGGCAGGCTGGGCTGCAGCATCTGTGGTGGGTGATGGCATGGTGTGTTAGCAAGGGGCTGGAGCTGAGGCTCTCCTCCACTGCTAAGAGACTTGCTGAGGGTTATCGAATCCAGAAGGAACTCCCTCTTCAAACGAAGGACTGGGAGATCCCTTACTTCAGCGTCCTGCTTCACTCCTTATCACTGAAAGGTGCCTTTTACCTTCCCCACTAGAGCATGGCAATACTTCACTATCTAAATCCCCTTTCACTCTCTGCAGGTAGAGTGGTAACAACCTCATTAAGCAACAAACCTGGACAGAAAGGCTTTCTCCCAGCCTGTTCAGGACCAAAACATCAGCACCTTGGCCCGGCCCCAGCTGGAGGACCTCACGCAGATGGCACCTTTCCTTGCCCGCCTTGGGACGCACGCCGAAGCCACCTGAAGGCAAGCGGCCTGAGATGTGATCGGCAAGGTTGGAAATGCGGGCAGAGTCCTTGAAAGCCTCAGCCTCGTCGATCTGCGGCTGCCGGGGCGCTTACCCCAACTTTTAACCCTCTGCAGCTGAGTTATCCATGATGCAGACTTCGAAGAAATAAGATCTGCCTAGAGAGAAGGGCTGGAAGACTTAATTAGCTGCCTGCTAGCACTTAGCAATTACTGCTGTACGGTATGCCCCAATTATGGTACTATTAACTTTAGTTCTCTGGAAATTCAGTGATTAATACTACTAATAATTCTACTGACCTCAAAGTAATTGCAGAACATTAAAGGAGAAAACTGTTTCTAATTAAGCAATCCCCAATCCTTATGTTTTCTCTTTTTCCAAGCCTCTGGTGCCCTCTCGGCTGTCCCGGCGCGGGGCTTGCCTGGCTGGGGAGACAGGACGTGCGGCGGGGCAGAAACTGCTTTTCCTCCCCCAAAAAAGTGACATTCCTGGAACTCTTCAGCATTTAAAAAACCAAAGCCTGTGCAAAGCATAATCCTGCGCTCTGTAAATGACTTCTGATGGGAAGTCTTTGTTTCGCTGCCTGATTAACCCCCCGCAAGGAGACCCGGCAGCCTCCGCCGGCCCCTGAATGTGTCGCTGCAGGTTGGAAAGCAGCAGAGATGCTGGAACACCAGCTCCCTCGTGCTTGCTCAGCACTGGGGTCTTTCCACCGCCTCGGGATTTAATCACGGAGCTGAATCAAAAGGGTAAATATTTCCCTCTAGGAAAGCTCTTGAGGATGATAAAAGGGTCCGGACTGCTCTCAGCTTTGTGTGGGGAAGGCAAAGGGATGGGAATGAGCTGAATGAAGATGAAAGTTTATCTGGAAAAAAAACATCAACTGACCTACCACATTTCCACGGGCTTTCCCAGAGCAGGCTGGGCTGAAGGGATGCATTCCCGGAGCACGCAGGATGCCAGACGCAGCGGTCGCACGGCCCTCGCCGGAGGTTGCCCCTTTGATGCTGGTTGGCTCCAGGAAGAAAACGCTTGTGGTTTCTTCTTCCTTCTGCTGCAGAGAGCGCTGGGGCTGGGATCTGGGCCGGGACGGCCGGGCACTGAGCAGAAATGCAGCTCAGGAGCTGCTGGGAGCTTTCGCAAGCAGGGAAATAGGCAGAAGTGTTCCTCTCCCCAAACCGGGAACAGCCTCTCCCTGTGGGCTGGTCACAGAAAACCCAAACCCTTTCAAACAAAGGAAACAAAAAAGCCCACGGTGTTTGGAGGTGAAGAAAAGGCTAGGTCCCTTTGGGGTTGCTGCCATGTAGCATCATTGCTGGCTGGCAGGGCTCTGACTCGGCCCCAGGCAGCCCCAGCGCGTGGCTTCTTCCTGCCAACCTCTGAAAATGGTAATTTAATAAAAACTGATGCTAGCTCTCGTGATCTGAATGCGTTGCCTTTCAAAATGAGAACCAAATGGGAGTAGTCCAGCCCCAGTCTGCGCTGGGTGCTTGCAGTCATGCTGCATGAGGCCTGAAGCAGAGCAAAAAAGCAGCCTAGGTGAGCCCTGTTAACACTGAAACCTAATGAGGAAAAAGGCTGCGTGCTGCTAAGCGCCTTGCTCTGGGCACTGCAGCTCAGTGAGGACGAAGCCCAGGTCGTGCTCAGCACATGAGTAGCCACAATAGCCCTGTCTCCACACGCTCTTTGGCAGGAGGCAAATCCCTGTCCTGTCCGCTTGTGCTTTGGCCCATCAGTGAGGGAAAAGCAACCAAACCACTCCCAAAATAGTGAAATAAAGAACTCAAATGCTGCAGACGGGAGGGTTTCTTTCTTCTTATTTTTTAGTTCTAAAATGCAGCAACAGAAAACAGAAGGGTAGAGAAATAATGAAGTTCCCAAACTGACCATTCGTGTTTAAAAAACGACTAGGGATGAAAAGAAAATTTCATCTTGTACAATGAGGTTGTCAAAATTACCAGCTTTCATATATTGTACGTATTTGTGTGTGTGTGTGTATATATATATATATGCCTTATATTTAAATATAATATCCCCTTGGCAAGGGATCAATGAAAATTTTCCTCTAAAGTTTACCTCCAAAATACAAAGTGAAGATTATCTCATTCAAACATGTCACTATATGTAAATATCACTTTAAAGGCAGCTTTACAAGGCCAGTCTTTTGCTGCCATTTTATCTTACTCTTTCTTACAAAATTCAGAGAAATGTTCCAGAATATATCAAATGCTCAATTTTTGTCTTGGGGAGCAGGGTGGGGAGGCAGAGAGCTGTCTCTAGAAAGGTCCTGCATTATTATGGAATTTTGCTTTTCTTCTTAGGTATTTAAAAGCAATGATAGGCAATGCTTTACAATAAATAAAACAATGCAACCGGCAGTGCAACACTTGGGACCGTGCTGTATTCCCAACGCGCTGTGTTAGCTTCTAACTCCCTTCCGGCACCCCTGGGAGCAGCGAGACTGTCGGGGAAACAACTGACCGCTACCTAAGTTGCACTTAGTAAGGATTTGGAGCAAAGGAGCTTTTTCATTTAAAGGCTGAGCCAATTGAGAGGAAAAAAAAAACCAAACCTGAAACCAAACAACCTCTCAATCTTTTTCTCCCCTTTTAAGCCCCAAATCTTGGCACGCTGAGCAGCAGGAGACGGGATTGAAGGAGATGTCTTTACCACGCGCGTGTCCAACAGATGCATCCAGCAGAGCGGGGGCTGGCGCAGCGTCCAGCCACCTGGAAGGGACAGCCTCTGCGAGACGGTTACGTCCAAGTGGGCTGGTCAACACGCTTCCAAGAGAGGTAAGGGGACCTGAAAACCCAAGTCATCCCGGCGCGGCTTCTCGCTGCTCCCCACGGAGCTGCGGTCGGATCTTCGCAGGCTGTCTTCAGCGGGTGTTTCACTCCAGCCTCCTCTCCCGGCAAACGGCTGGGCTGAAGCCGCGCTGACCGGCCCGTTGGGCTACCAGGGGCGTCGTGAAATGTCCAAACACTCCGCTCACACCCCTTTGCAGATGGGCCACGGTTGTTTTGTTAAATAAGCCAGCTATTAGCAAGTTTCTGTAGCTGGTTTTTTTTTTTTGTCTGGATGGGGTTTTTTTCGGTCGTCTTGTTTCTACTCTGGCATGCCAGAGAGATTTATAGAAGCAACATCAAAAGGCCTGAAAGCGTAGGGGATGTACGTGCTAAACTGACCACTGGCCCACCGATTTGTCAAGCTGGTATTTTATTACAGCACTGGCAACCAGGGGAGGCGACAACTATGGTAAAATCAAATTCGAAAGTCAACAGTGAAAATGCATCAAGGTTGACCACTTTCAGCCACCCTCCCAGTAATCCCTGCTCCTTCCCAGTAATCCCTGCTGCTTCCCTCCAACAGCATGATGAGGGAGGAAAGATAAATTGCAGGCAACAAAACGCACCAAACATATATGAATAAAAAGCACACTGGTCTATTGAAGACTGTGATGTAGAAAATACTCACAGGTTACTCACGTGCTGTTACCCTCAGACATCTGAAAACGGTCCAGCCATCAAAGGAGAGATGACTGGCACTGTCACCGCAGCTCAAAGTTATGGTAAGCAAGTGTTGTTAATCTGATTATTAAAAAGGTGTGAAAGCGTGCAGAGTTGTGTGCAGCTGCAGGACCGGTCAGAGGAAAAAATAAAAAGTGATGCTTAAGGGAAGAGACTGGAATGACAATTATTTTATCCTGCAAAATCTCCAATTAGGAGTTGAAAACTTAAGGACGGAGGCCAAACAGCAGCGAGGACTAGATAAGGTGAAGATTGGTTTTGTTTTATAATCAATAGGGTTTTCATACTAAGAAAATTTACTGCAAAACAAGCAAATCAGTGGAAAAAAATTGAAAACACAGGATCCATTCTTTAAAAACACACAAAATATTTTTATAGCTAACTACAAACATAACGATAGACATTTACAAGATCTCTTAGTGCATATTTACACTTACTTTTTTGTTTTCTTTCCTAGAATTAAAGCTGCCAGCATCTTCAAAGACTTTAGGGCTGTTTCAACAGCTGAACTACAAAACAGCTCAGTCACAAATTACAAAATAAACTGGATGGTTTAAATAAAGAGGAAAAAATAATCCACATGATTCACTTCAATATAGATTTATATAGGAAAGATCACTCTCTTGACACATTTTCTAAGGCTGTGAAATGGCAAACTTTTAGTATTTTAATTTATGCTTTGATATTTTGGATCCTAAAGAGAAGCAGCTAACCGGTCACTCATTTCTCGCCTTTTAGACCACAACCCTGCTGAAAGGGAAACTGGGGTGAAGCCATTCGCCCCCCAAAGCTCCTCCTCTACAAATGGAAGAGACCTAAATGACAGGACAGGAGCCCTGAGCGATGCCTCTCTCGGGGATGGAGCCCGCGCCACAGCCAAAGCAAAAGGGCAGCTATTTCCCAGCTCTCCCCGGAGGCAAGGCTTGGAAGCTCCCTTGCTCCAGACTGCTCTCCAGTTATTTCAGCATCTCCATTGCTGATCCTGAGCAGAGCCCAAGCTGAACGAAAGCAAGTGTTCAAGGACTTCAGAACTCGGAGCGACACAGGTTCTGCTCGAGTTAGGAGGGCAGACGGTCGCCTTTTTCTTAAATCTCAATAGTTTAGCCCAGCCCTAACGTATAGTTGGACAGCACAGTGCAAACCAGATGGGTTTCAATGCTTCTGAAAGCCTAAGAGATGATGATGTTGGAAGTCAGACTCTAGAACCAACTTAGAATAAGATCTTTTTGAAAAGAAATGTATTTTCTTCATAAATACAGTACAATTACATTTTACAATGTCTTTTTACTTTCTAGACATATAAATGCTAGCTTTTAAAAAAAAAAAAAAAGAGTTCCTATACAAATACATGAAAAGAGACCCCCCTCCCCATAGCCCCCCGCTCCCCACCCCTGGCACGGAGCAAACCCATCGGCCGCGGCGTGAAGCAGCACAGTGAATCCCAGGCTAACCTGTGCCAGCCCTCGCAGGGAGGGAGAGAAAGCCAAATTACCCCTGGGGTTTTGCTTGCCCTGACTGCACCGAGTTCATATTGCCACCATGTTATAAGCAACGGAAAAAGCACATCGTCTGGCCACGGCTGTCGGGATTCACTGTACGGGTGTCACGGCTCATGGGATGCGGTTGGTACACGTCTCACGCACCGCTGGGCATCGGCGTGGGCTCCTGGAGCAGGAGGTGTCCTTGGAAACGGTTCTGGCCTAAAACCCTGCAAGTCCCCTCACTCAGGCAGCCTCAAAAACGAAGCAAAGCTAATGCCAGTTTTCAGCCTCTCACTCTACCAACTTGCCGACAGAGGCAGAGACCACACAGAAAGAATTTCAGCCCCCTGACAGTACTTGCTGACCTCAGCCACCCTTTGCAGGCTCCTGAGGAGCAACTCACAGATCCCCATGAGCCCTCAGACCACAGACAGAAAATTGCTGCTCTAGAGTTGCCAGGTAGGAGCTATTTGAAGTCAATAATGACATCGGGCCGGATGGGAACAAAAGCCTCTAGATCTCCGGCAGTTCCCTGAGCTGTCAAATCCCAAAGGAACTGCCCAAGGGAAGGACTTGTGAGTTTGGCCATTCTGTAAGCAGTAAAAGGAAAGAGGAAAAATAACTAAACTTGATTTTCTTGTTTTGCTCTACAAAGAAGAATATGTGGCTTTCTTTATAAAAGCTACAATTCTGCTTCTAATACCCGAGTTTAAGAAAAACTCTTAGTCTAAAATTTTGGTTTGCAAAGAAGGTCATTGCAATCATTGTGTTAAAAATCACTTCCTACTAGAAATAAGCTCTACAGAAGGAAAAGGAACTAGGTGTGCAGTTTGTCTCCTTAAAGCAGTTTCTGTTTAAAAACAAAATAAAAATCTGTACAGAGAGACTGAAGACTATAGTACACATCTTCCTCAAAGCAAGCAGCTCTTTTACATTCACAGCAGGATGGCTCTGAGGAAGCTCGAGGGAAAGAATACGTTCCTGATGGCTCCTAGTTTGTCAGCACAGGAAAATGACCTCAAACTTCCACGTCAAAAGCTTTGGGGGTTTTGCTTTTGGAAGAAATCAAAACTACAAAATAGGGCAAAGAACCTGACCTAAGCAATGTAAAACTGCATCATCTTCTTCCAAATTTACTTCTATGGGCATAGAACTGCTAAGGCTCCTGCAATCCTGATGGCTTGGACTGTCAGAGACCACGTGGCTTCCATTTTTAGAGACGGTTGCTGTCCATAATCTGTATTTTATTCACAGAAAGCTATTATGTCCCTTTTTTTTTTTGGTAAAAGTAGATTACAGTGGCATTCAGTTTGAAAACAATGAGCTGCAAGGAGGATAAACAAATTATTTTTACCTAGTCCAGCTGAACAGCCAATATCAACTGGGGAAAATCACGTTTTCTAAGACAGATTTTCTCTGTAAAGGATCCAAATTTTCCTAGACGTTTTAGAATTAATGTGAATCAAGCAAGTTGGAACTGTTTATCTAGAGCCCTACAGTTGCAAAACTTCTTTCCTACTGCTGAGAAATACTTGTAAAGATGGAATAGAATTTTTCCTGACTTTAAAAGAACAGAGAAGCACTCAAACCTCTCCCCCCCTCTCTCACGCAGACACTCAATGGCATTTGATCTCCCTTATTGTTCATTCTAAGCCCAAACCACAAAATACAATATAGAAAATTATGCTGAAATGGCAGAAAGATGGACACCTTGAGCTAATGAGAAAAGCTTCTCCTGCATTTCCAACGACTGTGGAGGAGGAAGAGAAAACACTTCAAATCATCCAGAGTGGGCATTACATCATATAATGGGATGGAATTAAGCCAAGAGAAATAAATGTAAGACATTTTCAGGGATGAGAATGAAGAAGCTGTGAACAGTTTGTCTAGAAAAGGGTGGAGAACTAATTCAGACAGATTATTAGAATACACTTAGGGAAGGTCTACCGCACTGTCCAGAAAGACGTCGTCCCATATGGCAGAGACAGTCAAAGCCTTCAAGTGCAGCTCTGACGTGGTGACGGAATGGAGTTTGTCCTGCCCGTTAGAGCAGTCACTGGTAAAGCCAGGCTATTTAGACTTAGTTCATACCTTACCATATGCGTTTTGCCATCTCTAACTCCTGTGGGTCTAGGAATAAAGCCTGAAGAACGCTAACAAGCAGCAAATCTGCTAGAAATGATGGGAAGTGTTTTCCTTGTTTTTTAAGTGATTATCACTAGAAGACAAACAGAATCCAGCTCACGGCTGATCTTTAGGCACCGCTAAGTCAGCTGTGCAGCAGACAGAAGGCACCTCCTTTCACCTCCCAACCCTCCACTGTGAAATCCCTGTTATATCCGTTGATCTGGTAAGGCTATTTCAATTGGATACCATATCAGTGCCAACTAAGTAGGACATTCACTAACTGTTCGATGACTAATTGCTGATTTTCCTTATTTCTGGGGTGAAATGATCTGAAATGAAAATCTGGCTACTCTAGTGCTGCACAGAAAACTGAGACTAGCCAGGTTCCCAACGTGTGACCACTAGCTAATTAAATATTTTAACGTTCAAGTAAAAAAAAGTAGTTTTTAACAGAAATTAATATTGAAGTGTTTTAATAAAATGCAAAGACAGTAACAAAAAATACTCATTTACTTCTATTGGTCTTAATATCTCCTTACAGCATCTGCAACCAAAGCATTGCTGCATCTGTGCTAGTTCCCAAAAATCTGAAAGTGAACCTGCTGACTCAAATGTGTAACTTTCTTCTGTAATGCCTCTGGGACTTTCTTTAAGCTGCTCTCTCCAGTTAGATGAAGAAAAAAAATATTTTGGAAGGAGAGAATTTGCCATCTGAAACTTTACACAGAGCTTCTCTTTAAAGCTCTACCTCTGAGGCTTTGCTACATGAAAAAGAACTTAGTATCTCCAAGAAGGAGGCACACACAAAGTAGAAGGGCATTTGAAATATAGAAAAATCTGCTACGGAGAAAGATCTCCACAGATGCAGTAGATTAAGTTGCTAACACTGAAAAGCGACAGGGCTTGCCACTTGCACTATGGTAAATTTGGAGTAGTTCCACTAAAGCCAATGGAATTACAATGGCAGAAATCTGATCTAACAGATCAGGACTGAGCCTGTAAACTCTCCTTTTTTAATTTACGTAAAACATGAATGCAATATATTATTTACTATCCACTGTATAAATTATTGAAAAAGTACTTAAGTATAAAAGTGTGGCAAATCTTTCAATGAAACTAAAAATGTGAAATGCGACATTAATCACCGGAGTAATTTTTTTTAATAAAGAAATAACACAATTTGGGAAGTAAAAAAAACCAAAAAGAATGTTATTACACTGAAAATGGAAATCTTTCCAGCCTACGAATGTGAAATACCTATTCTGAGTTATTACACTGAGTGTAAATAGAAAGTGTAGAGAGAAATCTCCCTTGATCACAGCTCAAATTTATAAAAGTTTCTCAGAACACTTGTATTCTAAAACCATTAAGTGATGCTCACAACTAGGTCCCTGGTTCTGATCATTGTAAGGCCATTATGCTCACCTTACTGCGTTCAAGCTAGACATTTAACCAACAGCTCTGAGAGAAGGTACTTCTGTTTAAGAGACTTTAAAAATACTGAAGTGAAATATCAGATGTAGTGCACCTAAGTTCTTGTTTTTTCTCCAGATGTTACCAGATCCAGTATTTAAAAAATAAAGGGGGAAACTCTCAAAGAACAAGTGTTATGGGTTTTTTATAATTTAGAACAAATTATAAATTAACCTGTCCATACTTTTGAGACATAATATACAAGAGCAAACAGCTGAGTGTTCTTTTATTACTCAGGTACTACAATTTTTTCCTAATAAAAATGTCTTTTAAAAATTTCTTGCTACTGTATCCCAGCTCAGATCCTGGTACAGCCTTTCAGATGAGGTATTCTACCATCTCTCCATCTGGGAGGTCCTGCCCCATGGTCTGAACAGGGGCTTTTCTTTCAAGAGTGCTGGAGTGGAAGAGCGGTCCATCTACACGATGAGGAAAAACAAGAGACAGACAATCAAAGCTGTAACTTCAATGAGGTTAGAAAAATGACGTTAACATTTTAAAAGTCATCTTCTATCATTGGCCAAAAGTCAGCTAACAACTTCTTAGTTCATTTTAAAAAATTCAATTCTTCATGTATGTAGCCAAACAAATAAAGATATTTTACCAAATTCCCTTTGGGTATCTCCCACTGATACACAATGGCATATGAAACTGGAGTGACTGCATTTAAACCAATGTAGTCAGTGTAGACTTTCACCACAAAACCTGTTCCCCTGTCTCCCTCAATACCCATTAAATAGCATAGCATGGGCAAGATGCACAGCAGATCAGCCAAATTCACTCTTCCATAAAGAACAACATAATTGTAATGTGTCTGTAAGTAGAAAAGGCAAGGTTGTGTAATCTGCATTGATTTGGCAGAGTGGGCTGGAAAATGAGCAGCTCTTGCCAGCTCGGAGCTCTGTGGGAAGCAAATTCAGCTTCTGTGACAGTCACTGTCAACTGGATCTACTTGTGCCAACGCTGAAGTTGGTCCTGCGACTGGGACAGTATAATAACGAGACAGCTTTATCACGATAGTTACCTTTCCTTCTTCTTCCTCCCCCTTATCTGAGTCCACTTTGCTTTGAATACTCACTAAAATGCAACGGCCAGTTTCTACAGCTCATTTTCATACGCTGTTTAAACCCCACATGCTAATCGCAATTCACTTCAGAGTAGACACTGACTCAGAGACTATCCTGGGATTTGCGTATACCTGCTCCAATTCTTAAACTCACTATACCTCTCCACCCAGTGTGTCCATGCTTATGCTACCATTCTTAAGGCTTTATTTCCTTCAGAGCATTTGAGACCCCTCAGAACATTGTCAAGCTTGCCTCTGAAACCCACCTGTCCTCACAAAAACTAAACTCAGTTTTCCTGAATGGAAAAAGGGACGGCAGGGCCTGCCCCACAGAGCCGAACTGATGGCGAGCCAGTGGCAGGGGCCCCTCTGGGAGAGCAGCTGAGCTTTGTTACCTGTTTTGTCTGCACTGTAGGCCAGGTTGGTACTGGGGAGTCGTCCTGGTGTGGGAGCTGCAGTGGAAGGTGCAGCTTTGCTTTGTTCGTTCCCTCGGTCAGTCTGGGTGCTGCAGTCTCTGCTGCCTGTTTTTGAGTGGGCTGACAGCAACGGTGTGGAAGGAAGGACAGGAGAGGGGGTGGAGGGAATGGATTCGGAGCGATATTCTGTTCCCAGCAGAACACCTTTGTGGAAAAAGGGAAGTAAATTTCACAATCCCAGAAAACTAACTGGTATCAGTTCTGCACCCCGCTGTAGTACTTGCTCTAGGATCTGGAAGGCACTCCATGCTTCAGCAGATAGCACTAATTTACCTTTCTATAGCACCTTTCACCACTGGGTGCTGAAGTACCTGAAGAATAGCAGTATCCTCATGTTGCTGCATGCAAAGATACGCAAGTGGGCACTAACACCTTACTTCCCTGTCTCTAAGCAGTGGCCCATCTATGGCAGGGTAAATCTGCACAGTCTGAAATCAGCTGCAACAGACTCTCATTTACATTTCAGGGTCTTTTAGTCTCATAGGGAGTGCCTTTGGGCCTAACTTCGCCCAGGAAAAAAAAAAAAAATCATCTAAGATTTGCTTTGTTACAACTCATTTTCTCTGAACAATGGTGTTGAGCCATTCCAGACAGGAGTCATGTTAGTGCAGGCACAACACTACAGGATAGCAATCCTGATTAGTATCTCTACTCCTGTTCAAGGAGACTTTACACCTTCAGACAGCTGTAACAACCCAGCTGAAAGCAAGCACTTGGGAACTCTGAAAACCGTATCTCAAATATCCCTAAAGTCAGGTACCAAATTGGGAATAAAGGTTTACATATTTTAATGACAGAGCCTGGACATCAGAAGTCACTATTTCCCAAAAGTGATTAAAACAAGCAGTTGTTCCAAGTGTGTCCCATCCTGCCTGCAGCCAGCTTTACTGCACGCTAGGCCAGCTGATCTGTCTGTCCAACACACCTTCTTCCTTCTGCTGCTCCTGCCTCCCCTCTAAGCAGTGACTCGCATATCTGAATTGCCACTGTTATTTAAAAATTACCTAGGCTGCCTTTCCAGCTCTTGTCCTCCCTCTTCTCCTCCAGGATGGGAGTGCTGCTCAGTGTTGACGAGTGGGACAGCAAGCCCGAGCCAGCATTCGAAATGGACATCAGCGACTTGGCGGGTCTCATTGAGGAGAGCTGGTCTGTCTTACCAGGCTCCTTCCGGGAGCGCTGCTGCAGGACTTTGATCATGGCATCCTTCTCAATGATCTGAGCGTGCAGAGTCTTAATCCTTTTTGAGAAGTACAAAGAAGAACAATGCACTTGTACTCCTGTCTCCTTGGACTGAGGCCTCAGTGCCTCCATGGCTGTGACTAGGACTCCCTTAGGCATTTGGGGAGGCAGAGAGAGGATGCCGCTGAGCTTACTGCCCTGAATACTGGCTGCTCACTGGCCCACCAGAGCAGATCATGCATGAGACTTCCTGTATACATGAGAGAATGGCACTGAGATACCCACCCACCTTTGGCTACTGGAAGCTGCTCTAAACAGCCATGGAAGGGGCTTTGAGACAAAGCTGAGAGTTATGGGCAGGACATGAGACCAACAGAAAGAAGAGGATTAACACACTTTGGGGAGTCTGCACCGGACCTAACCCCAGGGAAAACAGTTTTGTGAGACTGTTAAGAGGTAGCTGAAGCCTGGGGTCTGATGAAGATGCCCTGAAGAGAGAAGAGGAACAAGCTAGATGCAAAAAACCTAAGACAAGGCTTTTTTGCATTAGCCCTCAGTATCAAGACAGGTTTTGGATTGCTATGTAGATAATTCCTCGGCCAAATGAGCGTCTGGCATCCTACATCGTTGCTATCGGTGAAGACACAAGAATTTCTGGTTCTGAGGCGTCTACCCAGACAATTAATTTAAAATCCCTGTCCTAAAGAAGCCAGATAGAACCAAACTGCATTTTACCTTCCCTCCATGTCGAGACACCTCCTGTTGGCAAGCAGGATCTCTTCCTCCTCCTTCTGAATGCGAGCTTCCAGTGAGGTGTCATAGCTAGGGTTAGGCGAGTGGCTGATCACTGTCGTGTCCCTGAGAACAAGCAGTAGAGCAGATGAAGGACCAGCTAAGGTTGCTGCTTTCCTCCTAGCACCACAAAATTATTGCTCAAAAGTAACAAACAAGAATATCCACTTTTTTTGAGTTTAGGCTTGCTCAGTGTCTTCCACAAATCCAACTCCCAGTCCTAATGAAAGAAGGATTACAAAAATATGCAAGTCATTACAACAATAGTCAATCTACTGTCCATCTCGGGCCAGTCTATAATCTAACTGATTCACTGTACTATTGTAAACTGATCGATGAGGCAAATCCAAGGACATGGGGTGTGGGAAGGACGATATAGAACACTAGGCACTTTTCTTCAATTGAAAAAGTGCAAACGTCGCTTCAGATATAAAGCTTTTTCCCTTCCCCTTCCAACAGTATCATACAGGGAATCTGAGTAGCAAAGGGAACTAGGCATGGAAGTTTCTTAAGCAATCCTAAGCAGCTTGGTCCAAAAAACTTGGAGTGGGCTGTAAACAGTTTTAGATTGATTTCATATAGTGCCTGATGTCAACACTGTGATAGTTGTTCAGTCCACTAACCAAAACATGAGTATTTCATTCTACTTGTTGCTGTTCAGTCAGAACAAAGTCACTGTGCTACGCTCTGTATCGCTGTATGACTCGTAACATTAAGAGCATGTTACTGACATAGCTATGCATTAACATAATTAGAAAAAAAACACACACAGAAAAAAATTTGCAGTTACCAAGAGCTCCAATTCATTGTAATAAGAAATCTGTTCTCTTAGACCCAGCAGGTCTAAGAACTGTCTGGTAAATGTATCTTTAACTCTGCAAAAGTTCAGATCAGGAACAGCAAAGCACCAATGTGAAGGGCATAAGAAGGTCATTCATCAAAGAAACCTAACCTGACCCAGATTCCTGTCTGTGCTGTAAAGCATCCTTCCTGCAACCTCAACTTCCTAACGGATGCTATTTTCCACTATCAAAGAAAAGGGAAAGAAATTTGTGCACAGTGTAGATGAGACTGCCACTGAAATTAGTGGAATCCCTCACAGCCTATATTTTTGGAGGAGATACTATAGGTGCCAACTGCATATAAACTTGCAGAAGTATTGACACTAATGGAATACTCGTTTTTAGAGGAGAAGCAGGTAGAAGGAAATGGAAAAACAGAGGTTGTCTCTTTCCTGACTGGAAGGCATTCTTGTTCATTTAACAAAACCTGAACAGGCCTAACACATCCCCTCTCATTCCATGATAAACAATAGACCAGACCCCTACTTATCAGCGCATGCTGAAAATATAACATGGCCTCTAAGGACAAGCAGTAGCAAGAGCCTTTAGAGAATCTCTGGGGAGGTGGAAAACAGTGCACAAGAAGCATCAATAGCCTAAAATAACAGCCTGCTTCTGGAGCAAGATAAATCTTTAAACGCTAACACAGCAGATCTGCAACTTTACCCCTGGAATTCTAGTATGATCTTATGAGCTAGGAAGCCAGTTGCGGTAACATCCCTATTTGAAACAATCTAAAATAAAATCTGCCGTCAAGAACCAGAAACTAGCGAGCAATGAAATTATATGTAAGCAATACCTAATGCTAAAGAGTTGCACTCCCATAACAGCTCTTGTTTACCAACTAGCCAAAGCACTTGGGCCTATTTACAGCCATAATAAGTGTTTCTGTCCAGTTGTCTCGGAATGTGAGCTTGTTACCAAATTTCAGACACCCTTCCCTTCCCACCCCCACAAGCAGTGCTCTCCATACACAGCAGAATGTTTTGAGCAGAATTTCCTAGTAGATGTTTCTGGTTACCAACCGTGTTGAGGACAATACCACAAAGTAATTTGCAAAAACATTCTGGAGAACAAGTAAGCCATTCAGGGTGAATGATGTGAATCACCAAGCTTACCTCATCTCACACGACTTCAGCGAGGACTGACTCCTGTTTAAAAAAATAAAAAACAAAAACCCTTCTCATACACCTATTTTTGAATCAACAGCTTCTAGGAATGGCTCAGAACAATTCTAGTCTGGAAAATGGCTCCTGCATGTGGAGAAATCTTCCCCTGGAAAAAAGTTTCTAATTGCTGGCAATTGCACAGCTCCCAGGAAAAGCAGCCAAGCTCCACTTGCATGCAGAAGTCTGAGAAGCCATTCAGACCACAAGGCGAAGTATCATGGGAGGGTGGTATGACAACATTCCTTGGTGAGAAATATGACATTCAACTGGAAAAAGAAAATAATCCCTGTACTATGAAAAGTCTCATTTACCTCTGAGCAGCCACAGTTGCAGCTGCATCCAAAGCAAACTGTCTCATCACACTCTCCTCCAGGTATTTTTGTTCCCACTTGGTCATGTCAGCTTCCAGAGCAAGAATCCTTTCTTCCTTCTCGCGCAGGAGTTCCATAAGCGCCGTGGCGTTGTACTCCGAGACGTTGGCAGTCTGAGATGTACCCTGACGCTGATTTCCGAAAGGGGGGAAAAAAAAAAGTCATCTCAGGATGCATCTGTAAGACTCAGGGTTGGTTTGTTTGCTTTTTGTCTGAAGGACAGAGGCTGGTCCAGAGCAGCACTGGCTTGATGCAAGAACCCCCCCGAGTGAAATGTACTGGCCTATGCCATGTTGGGCAGACTAGGTGACGGTAATGGTCTCCTTTAGAGCTTAATCTGAAACATCTGCAGGGGCAGTTCAGCCTCACTCTGTCAAAACCAGGAAACAAGCTCATATAATGCAAGAAAGGCTCCTTCTATTTTCCAAATGTTAAAGCTCAAAAGTCATAAAACATCAAGCACTGCTCCCAAGAAAGACAGCTTAACTCACAGCACCCATGCTAGAGTGCTTCCTGGTGCCATTCCAGAGCTGGTCAATACTAACAAGCAAATATCTGAGATGGAAAATACTCCTCCTAAGGCCTTTTTCCATGCACAAAGCCCCACACGTGTGTCCGAGAGCTAGATCATGCTATTCAGGTCTGATGTCTACAGCCTATCCATAATGCCTAAAGTAACACAGACTTACTTCCAACACTGTTCCAGCAAAACACTAACTAGTATACAAGAGTTATCACACCTTTAAAAAAAATACATCCAAAATATTTTTAAAGGATTTGGTTATTAAATCAATATGATCAGTGTATACCTGTGGATTAAGTAGCTGGGGATTAAAAATAATTCAGTTCTAAAGCAAGATTTGGAAGACAGGCAGTGTTCCCTTTCAAAACAAGAAAGAGTGAAGATTTGCTGAGCTAACAGTTCAACGGATAAAATGCATCATTTTATATGGAAGTCTCATCCGGGATTAGCAGGATATTTGACTTAAAAATAAAAAAAATTAGTTTAAAAGAAAATAAATTGGGCAGAGAAGCTATTTTATGTTCAGCTCAGAATTCTTAACCATGACAAGAACGCTATTTTTTTGTGTTGACTCAGGCTCAATGTCAAAAATTGTGGGGTTCAGAGTACCTAATCTTCCAAAGGCAACACAGAAAAGTTTATCAAATTACTGTAACTCCTACTAAAACCAATATAAAAAATACAAGTAAGATTTAAATATCTGTTCCTACGCAGAGGTGGAAGTTGGGGGATAAACATAACCTGAAACTAAATGCGATTTAGAACACAGGCCAGCATCCTATTTCCAGTAAAATTTACAAACCTGACAGATCACCTATGTTTGACATAGGTTGAAATAAAACTAAAACTTCACATCCAATTCGTAACACCACTGCACGATCTACTTCTCATTCATTCTTTTCACTGAAAAAGACTCACGTTACAATTGTAAGAATATACTCTATGTGAAGCTCCCAACTGTTTCCATCAACTGCATTTACAGAATTGGTTTTGCTGTTTTGGTTTTATTTGGGTTTTTTAAATGCAAAAGCTTTTTGAAGGGCCTCTTTTCAGGCCAGCTGTTAATGAATTTTATATAAAATCTCAAACTGTGAATAATATTTTTAAAATTATTTAAAAGTAAATATAACCAGGTTACTTAAAGATAGAACACCATCTAGCTGTATGGCTATGTCTGAATCTTGTCACGTGATGGATCCCCTACTGCTCTCTTATCTAAATTTTCTGGTTGGAATGGAAGAATTAAATCAAGTAAAAACAATAGAATGGCCAGCAAATCCACGATTCTAGTTGCCAAAAGAAAAATTTGTTAATTTTACAAGATGGAAGAAACCACTGCCCTTCTTTTATGTGTGGTGTAGGGTATAGTGTACAATGCTACAAGAAACCTAGTATGGCACAGGGAAACAGCGCGTACCTGCTGCATCCGGAGAGACTCCAGTTCTCTCTCCAGCCGGGTCCGCAGCCTATGTTCCAGCTGTTCCCGTTTCTCACATGCTGCCTGCAGCTGAACCAAGGCCTGCTGCATCTTCTCCACCTTCTCAACATAGACCTGCTTCTTTTTGAGCTGAAACAAAGGAAGAAAATGCAACATCAGTTACATAATGAGAACAGGTGAGTGAACTTCTGGCTTTGTACACATTGCCAAGGACAAAAACACCAGCCGGGACGAACATGTCCAGACGACTGCTCTCAGTGTGCCTCAGACTCCTGCTCTGGACTCCACACTCAGGATGTTACAGATCTTTCCCATCTCTGCTTTCCTGCTAGGTGTTATTTGTTCTTTTCGTCCTCAACGACCCGACGGTAATGATGGGGAAACTGAGGTAATTATCTGTTGCAAATGATTGAGAGCAGTGATGGGCTAGAAAGGGTATCTGGGTTCATAACAGACAGTGTTTAAGGGACTTGACATAGGTTACCAAGGTAACTGTAGCAAAGACAGCATTTAGAGCGGGTCCACAAGTTGGGAACGCTTCTCAGTGCAATATTGAAAATTGCTGGCAGTGTTTTTATGAGATTAAGCAGAAACTGAATGAAAACTTGCAGTTATTCCAGTCCCATAACAATAAAATAATGAATAGGATCAAAGCATACACTAGACATGCTCTGTGCTCTCTCCACACTGCAGCCAGGTTTATTCTAGCAGTCTGGACATTCATCTCGGTCATCTTGGCCCTGTGTGTCCTGAGAGGTCCTGCTCCATTCCTTACCCCTGCCCTTCCGTCCTCCTCCATCATTCATCCTGCAAACCAAGCTGCTATCCTGCCTCATAGTAAGTAATGAAAACTTACCATGCTGAGACCCCCAATAACTGTCTTAGCAAGGTTAATCCACAGTTCAGGCAGAATAAAACCAAACTAAAAGCTGATAAAAAAAAAAAAAAGAATAAAACACACCCAGGGCCCAGCTCTATTCTAATATATAGAATACTGCACACCTATGGACATAATTTTCTGTTAAGGAAAAGACAAACAATCACAATTAGCTGGCCTTCTGTGGCAAATCTGGGGCATTGCTTTTTTAGCTATGATTGTCATAAACCCTGAAATACAGAAATAGCAGGAAGAAGGCAACTCTTCCCAACAGTCAGAGCCAAAGTCTAGAGAAGGACCACAATGCAAAACACAGACTCCCTTATGTGAGTTCAAAGAGCTACTCTACAGTTTCATGGAAGAAAAGTCTACTGAGGGATATTAAAGACAAAAGACACCACTTTTGGCTCAGGAAGTCCTTCTTGCAAGTGGAAAGTATTCTGGGAAAGCATCGCTGTTTGTTGGCCCCGTTCTGATAGTGTTCCCTAGGAATCTGCTGTAAGTTTCAGCAGAGACAGGATACTAGGCTTGCTGGGCTTTGATCTGAACTACACGAGCCGTTCTCACATCGCACCTTCCTTCCGAAAAGGTATTATTCATGTGTTTCTTCAAAGTTTTCCCTTTTCACACTCCTGTTCCTTGAGGCAATCCAGAGACTGCAATGTGAATAGCAGAGAGAGAAGAATCTCCAAACACTATTAATCCCAGACATGGTATCCTTTTCTTCTCTTCATAAAGTCAGCAGGCATCTAATCTCACAGCATGAATGTTGCTGCCCTAGAGGATTTTCCCCAAACAAGTATTTTATAACAAAAGTTACAATAAATAGTGTGTAATCCAGCCAAAGGCCTTCCCATCAGTGCACGTACAGTAGAAAGGTATTTTCATTCTTTGATTGCTCAAGATTTCAAACTTATTTGGAATGGGAGGGACAAGAACACTTTAATTAACACTTAATATTCCACTGCTGCTCTGCAGAAAATCAATAAAAGTGTTATACTTAATAGATCTTTTTATTCTAGATCATAATGCTTAATAACACTGATTTAAGCTTTCTCAGATTCCAATAAAGTGTAAATTAATGCACTAGCTTTGCACTTAGATTAACAGCAGCTCAAAGTAGTTCTGTAACTAGCCAAAAATGATAATCTATGAGTCAGCAGCAGAACCTAGAAATGGAAAGCACCCAGTATCTTGGTTTTGCATATGAGCTTACTGACCTGGACAAGAGTAAGGAACAACCTAATAAACTCGCTAGCAGCGAAATATCATGCATCGAGCTGAATAACAACCTCTTGAAAATCAGCTCTACTCCCCCACTCTTCTGTATAAAAAAATTAAGGAAGGACGGACGGACATTTGGTCTCTTACTACCTACCAGAAAGCATTTAAATTTCTGAAGTTTTTTAACACACAGGTAAAATTCTCCTTGCAAAAGTAGCCGCCAACAACATTTTACTAGTTTCATAATTAATAAACCTGAGTATGCGTATGTGTGGATTAACGTTTTGGCCTGTGTTCAAAGAATACCAAGAGCCCAGCCAAAAAAGAATTAGGACACAGAAATTCCACTGAAACGTTCACTTTGAAAGTGCTCCCATCAGCCAAACCTGCAGGTGAAGCGTTGCAACATAAGCTGTTGCCCAACTTACCAGCACTGCCTGCACATGCCTAAATCATGCACCAGACCTAAAGTACAGGCACAGCTTGTTCAGTGGCTTTTCACAGAGACAACTTTTTTTTTCCCTTTCACAAAATACACTTCATCTTCCAGCATCAGGAAGAATTAGGAATGTTAGAAAATTTGGGGTTTGTGTGTGTTTTTAAATGGCTTAAAAACAGAATTAATTCAGGAATCCCTCAAATCATTTTCAGTTTTTTGGAACACAGATGTTCAGTAAGCTTTAAAGGCATGTATGTGCTCCAGACAACTCAGCTTTCCTAATCTGTCTTTTGACACAATTATCCTTTATATATGAGATTGTTTCATTTCATGCACTCGCTGCACTCGATCAACTCACTGCATATCCTGGCAGCGTCATTCATTTCCAGCTCTACCATCTCTGCTACTGCAAGTATTTGTGAGGAACAATTTACCTTTCTCTGAAGCAGGATTCTCCAGGAGTGATAGCAGTGAAATCTAATTTTTTTTTTTTTTTTTTTTTTTTTTTTTAAATCTTTCTGACTTGATCTGTCCTTTCAATGTAAAGAGGATCAGGAATAATTCTTCCAAGCACAGAGGGATTTCATTACCATAAATTGAGAGTATGAACGTGTTTTCCTAAGACAGGAATTGGAAACAGTTTCCCGAGTATTGCCAGGGTGCTGCAGACCTAAGTGAGATGGGAGGAAGAAAAAAAGGCAGCATGCTGAGGCTTGTTCTTGGTCATTTGCCATGGATTCCCCACCCTCTCTCTTCCAGCAAAGAACCGAAACTGGCTGCTCGGTGCCAAGGGCCACAGTAAAATCTACCATGGGGGAGATGGCATCAAAGGATGCTGGAATTCTCTCCTCTGCAACAGGCCTTGCCGTGAACACGTGCTTTAGATAAGAGTTCATTTCTGAAGCTTTACAAGGATGCAGTCACGCCCTTCGGTATACAATTTTAAATAAATTTGACAAGATAGTAATTTTCCTTTTGATGGTAGTGCATTTAACTAATAAGCAAGCTCATGCTCACATAATGTATTGTAACTGTTTTGCCTTGAAGGGTGCTCTGAAAATGCAGAGCATTTTACTCATAATAGTATCTTCATTATAACACCTCTTTAAGACGGTAAGATTTCAAATAACCTCAGTGCACGTCTGGAACCTCAGCAGAGCACTTCAGCATGACTGTATCCCTTCCCAGCATTTCCTACAGCACATGGCACAACTTTAATTATGTGCATATCTTCTCCAGGTCAATCCCTGACTGCTTTGGAAAATGTCCTAACCAAGTATCAGAGGTCAAGCTTTAACTCTATCAAGAGGATTCTCTAATTAAACCATTGTAAACAAGAGCAGTCACTCTCCAGTTCACATCTACTACGATGTTTACGTAAATTCTGCAACAGGACTGAGGACAAGAAAAATAAAGAAGGCAACGACTGGCTTCAGACTCTGCAGAAATCTAGTACACAAAAGTGTGAATTGATGCAGGGAATACCCCTGAAAGATTCCCTGGCCTCCTGATCAAGTATTTCTGTCTTCATTTTATTTCCTCTACCCCTTGTCAAGATTGCTTTCTGCAGTTGAGAGCCAGCTGGGAGAAGCAGGATATGCTTGGGATCCAGAGGCTTCATTGCTCACAAGAGTCTGGCTGACCTGAAGAGCAATCTGTTTCCAAGTTAGTCAGAAAGATTTACTGCCTGAAAATGTCTGCACACCAATATCCCCAAATTGCAGGGCTTCCAGCAATGGAAAATGAATCAACTACTCTAAACATAAAGGGATGAAATGATTAAACAAATTCACTAAACCTAGAAAACTGAAACTAGTCCTCAGAATCTTTTTGCAGTAGAAGAGACTTCCTAAGACAACATAATGCCTGGCAGCAGGCAACCTGCAGGCTTCTCTGCTACAGAGAGCATTGCATGGTCTAAAATCGATGGCCAAGGACAAAGCGTTCCTGTCAGAAATAGGGACATTCGATTATTACTACAACTGCCCAGCAGAAAAAGGATGAACATTCTAAAAGCCAAACAAATCCTGTTCCTTCACTTGATTTAGGCTTCAACAAACCATGCAATCTCTTTCAGGGATCCCAGCTCCTTGCAGAAGAAAGGCTCTGAAGAGGGCATGGAGGTTTCATGCACACAGCACAGGGAGCAGGGGCATACCGGAATGAGGAATTTTCACTGTCAAGTCACTAGAAGCAAGGGAAGTAGAGGCTGTAACATCCTCTGGACTGGAGCTGCCTCTGCAGGACAAATGCAGTCCTGGACATAGCAGGTGAGAGGGAAGGAAGGATCTTCTTTTGTAAAGAGATTCATCGCTTCCAGATGTGTTACTCAGCAAAGAGTTTTTCTGGGGAAGAAGACTTCCTGCATAGCTAGCAATGATTCAGAAACTCTCCCAGGCATTTTGACAAACCCAGCCATTACCCTCTTCATCTTGGACAGCTCCTATTTCAGCAAATTGGTAACACTCGTCAGCATCTGCTTGTCTCCCACCCACTATTTCTGATGTCTTCAAAGTCCTTTGTTTAATATATTCAGGGTGTTTTTATTACATTCTGGGTTTATCCTAAAGCTGAAGCCATTCAGATGCAGCTGAAAATGTGTTTCCCCACAAGAATTTGCCTGCTATGGCAGAAATGTAGTTAAAAAAAAAAAAGACAGCAAGCACGTTTAAACCACCTCTCCCTCTTGCAGTTGGAATATATTCCTCTAGGATGCCTTTGAACCCTCAGTTTGTTTGAATTCAGGCCCAATAAGGCGCCGCTGGCCTCAGCGAGAACTCATGCTGAAGCAATTTGGTAACACTATCCTCTTGCTAGGGAATAGTGTTTTTTGCATGGGACTGTCATGATGTCGTCTCTCCGTTTGTTTGTGCTAAAATAAGTTATAACGCTCAAAGCCACCTCTGGAAAATTACTAACAAGCAGAATATGAGAGGTAGCGACATGGCAATAAAAAGCCAGTTCTGCGTTGTTACAAGAATGCAGATCATTAAAGACACACACACATACTAGTTACAGGGAAGAGAGGGAGTTTTCTCTCCTCTCCACCCTACCCATCCATGAATGATAAGCCATCCAAAAAGTGTCCCCTTTAAAAGCAACTCTGTCCTGAAAGGAGTAGTTATGTAGCTCAGAGTCTAAGCACTTAAGTGAGACAAAGCTGTGGAGACTAGGAATATCTTTTTATAGACCCAGAGGAGTGACTGGAAAAAACCAGACAAGCCTTCAAGCACACAAACTCTCCTTTGGGTCTCTTCCCTACAAGCCAGATCTCTGTTCTCCAAGCATCTCAGACACAGCATATAAAGTACAATAGATGTCATTTGGAAATGAACATTTCTACATTTCCCCACAGACAGAACCCTCAGTGTTATCAGAAATAGTGCACTATTTCTCTCCACAATAGCTGTGGGAAATGAATATAATATCTTAGCTCTGATATCTGGTTTATGTTGAATTCTGATGGCTGAAAGATCTTATAGCTTCTCAATACAAGCCACTTTTAGAAAAGATATTTCATTCAAACTTATTCCCTTCCCCCAGCCCCGAATTTGCACCCATTAGAGAGAATGTCTGGCTTCTCTTTCCGTTGCAAGGTGTGTGCATGACGACGGCAAAGAGTAGATATTTATATCTTCTTAGTGGTAGTCACTATTTTTCAAAGCTGTCTCCTTAAGGCATTCATTAAAACAGTGGCTTATAAAGTGGTGGAGCAAAGGAGTACAAGTTACACTACTCTAAAAAAACCCACAAACTTTTTTTAAGTTGAAGTGTGGTCTTCCATGGTATGAATTAACCAGGGTAAGCAGAAGTGACCAAGTTCAATGAAAGTTCTGGAAATTCCTTTTTTTTTTTTAAGTGTAAAAACAGCAGCAATTGTACCCTCTACATCCAGCAGCTGTGGTTAGATAAAGTATTTGGCATCAAACTCCCTCCTGCAATATTACAAGCCTGGTAAGGACTCACAATAAGCCAGCATTTACCCAGAGTCTCAGGCTGGTCAGGATGGTCCTTTCTGTAAACCCAGTAATTCTGCCTTTGGCCCAGAGGAAAGCAAAGTTTAACCATCTGCTCTGCTTGCTGAAGGCTCTCAAGGTGTATGCTAGCAGATGTTGGTTAAATCATGGTAACGTGACTATTTGAAAAGCTCACACATACAGGCCATCTGTGACCATCTACCAGCTACAAACCTGCTACACACTGCAGCCATTCAAATGTTTACATCAAAATTGAGACCATCATGGCAATCCATGCTCCAAAATGAGAATTTTTCATTGCTTTAGCTGCAAATATTATCACTAACCATTTCTGACTGTGATATATGTTTTTAAGCCAACATGCATTTTACCTCAAATACATTCAATTTATCTCAAATTTATTGCATGTAATGAAAATAAGCTGAAGTTTTGATTTTAAAAAACACAGACTAATACTTCACTAGAAACAATTTTAATAAGCTGCTGACATGCATAAGTGTGGAACATCTACTAAAGGGAAGAATGAAAATGGAGAAGTGAAAATAGGGGTTAATAACTGGGTATCTTTATGTAGAGTAGAGAAGTAGTAAAGTTTAAATATTACATTTAAAACATATACATACTTAGCAAGTCTGTTCGTAGACATATTTAAGTTTGTTTTAAATACTCATGATCACTCACCCTTTTTAGCACTTCGCAGAAATAAACTCCACACTGTTGAAAACTTTAATGGCAGCTTGTTCTAAATTTGAAGTTATTTCACCCCTGCTAACAGACCAGGGAAAGTATTCTATGAATGTCTACTTTTGCTTCCAGCTGCTTCACACTATACTTTGGTGTCTCCAAGATCATTCCTTTCTCCATCACATTTAGCATCCCTTTATCTCTTCCTTCCCTCTAACTTGGATGCTAAAATCCAGTATATATAAAAGCTCTCAAAGCTCCATAGGAGTAGACAAGTATCTACATTTTACAGATGGGTGGTTTTGCCCAAACTGGCAATTCAGGCAAAGGATTTTAAAAAGAATCTGGAAGTTCCAATTCCAATGCAACATTTAAATTCGGCTATAGTGATATATGGCTCATAGCTCTCATTAGAACGGAAATATTCTTTTTACAAAGGATCTGGTGCATATAAGGCAGGGTAACGCTGCTTAATAGGAAGTCAAAACGGAAGGGGAAAAAAAAAAAAGCTGAAAACCTACATTACAGGATGCAACAACTGAAATATGCACACCCCCCTCAGGCCCTGAGCCAGAGTGGCTGCCAAACCTTAGCGTAAGAAACTCCACCCTCTTCTGCAGGACTAGTTTGGAAATTCCTGACAATTACAGGGACTAGTAACTCAGATTAAGCTGGCAGGAATAAAAGAAATAATTGACAAATTGTTCATATATCTTGGTCACTGAATGTCACTAACTCAGGCTGACATTTACAGTCCCTTCTAAATGGTGCCCTGAGCACTGAACAGCTTGCTTGGCTGTCCTTCGGAAAGTTACCAAACAGCTCGGGGATTTGAGAAGTTCCCACAATTTAATACTAATGAGGCAACAAATGCTTTATAATCCTAAGTATTTCATTAAAAAGCGATTTGGGAAACCTGCAAAAGTGACTCTTTACCCCTTCTGTTTCCCCTTCTTCCCCCTCACCTCTAGGAAAAAGCAGAGTTAATTCCTGTTCCCTCACTGAGACGCTTCCATATTTATCTACAACAGGAAGGGTGGCACTTCCTGCGCACCCTGGGATTCGAGCAAAGGTTGGATGCAAGTGACCACAAGCCCTCATGCAGGGCATTTCACTCTATATCCGCATATGTGTGGTTTTTAAGCCATCATGCAATCTAGCCCAGAATTACTTACCTATTTTACTATTCTACCTAGGCAGAAATACTTTGCAACAGCACTGAACCCAATTCTTCTAGTAAAACGAGAGAGGTCTTTTGAAAAGAAAACATACAATTATTATTACCCCTAAAGGCTTCAAACTTTACTGTGAGGGAGCCAACATTAGTGCCTACACAGAGGTTCAACCTAGCCAAGTGCTGTGTGTGCTGGCTCCGGCTGATCACAGCACCTCCATACATGTTGACTCCAAGCATGTGAATAGTTCCAGGGAAGCCACAAGGATGTCCTGCGTAGTTAAAGTTAGTCACACATCAGACTTCTAGCGTAATAAGGTGCTGAAATCTGAATGAAAGCCAAAGAGCTCCAATACATTGCAGGATCAAATGACAGAACAGCTTCAGAGCAAAAAAGATTCATGTCACGTTTCAATGACCCTATAACCTAATACTCCCTGTCCCCCTGAGCAACAAAGGTGCAAGTCAGCCTTGCCAGGAGATGCTGCAATTTTAGTGAAATCAATGGACTTGTCAACTGTGCGCAAGGCTGAATGTGGCCAGTGATATTTAAGCATCCCTCTGACTCTGTTGTTCTTTTTTTATAATTATAATTTGTATTGCACAGAACCTGGTTCCCCAGTGATGGACCACAGCCTGGCGACGCTAAGTGCTGTACAAATGAGAGTTCCCTGCCCTCAAAGCTCACAGCCTGAGTCTGGGACTGGAGACAAGAGGCAGAAACACACACGTAGGGCAGACCAAGTAGACAGCCTCCGGGTTAGCATGAACGGCAGTAGGCTCTGCGGCCTAGCCCCTGCCAACTATGTTGTGAGCATCACAGCAAGGGATGCTTCAAAGCCTTGCCAGCGTTCGCAGTGAAGGTGAGGACAGTCTGGGAGAAAGCCCAGAAGTGCTTCTTTGGGGTGGGGAGGAAGGGGTGGTTGGAAATTGAGAAGGACAAAGGTAGAAGACATCCTCTCAGGAACAAAGGGAGAAGAGAAACAGGGTTGGGTAAATCATGAGGGGCCTGGAAAGCAAAGAGGAACTGCCTGAATTTGATGTGGTGGAGACAGGAAAGTGAGGTGGAGCACTGGGGAGAAAGGCTAATAAGGTGCGACAGCAGGTAACCCTGCAACAACATCCTGAATGAGCAGAGCAGATCCAGGAGGGGAGAGATTGAGGGAGGGCTTCCATGAAGCTGAAGAGATTAAAAGAAGGGTACTGCAAGGGGCAAAAATTAAGGACACCAGGGAAAGAAACACAGGAAGGTTCAGGGGAAGGGCTACTGAGGCAAATAAGAAGCAGTACCTGGGAGAGGAGGAAGGCAGGCAAGACAAGATAGGAGGATGTTCACTTTGTATAGGATCATTCCTCCTCTCTTGGCACAATGGGATCCTGAACGGAGAGAGAAGTAGAAGCAGACAAGGGGAGGGTTTGAGGAATGTCTCTGAAGACAGCAAGATGCAGGTGGATATAGGCACAGTGCTCAACAGAGGATGATGGTGAGTGCTAGTAGGCAGGAAGATGGCAGAATTGAAGGAGGAGAGAACAAATCTGCAGTGGAGGAAGTGTGCTTGGTCATGAGATTTCCTCCAGAGGCTCTCTATGGAGGAAGAGTAGGAGTAAAGGAAGCAGAGGCTGGGAGTGGGAAATGGAGCCTTTGAGAGGAAAGGAGTAGGCGGGAGGAAAGAGGACGGACACTATGACGCAGAAGGGCAGTGAGGTGAGAGCCGTGCGTGAGTGGCAGGGACAAGGCTACAAAAGAAACTGCTGTGAAAGCTGCCCGGCTAAGCAGCTCAAATGCATTATTCCCTCTTGGGAGGAAAGGGAGATAAAACAACCAAGGTCATGCCCAGCTTATTACGAATGCTGGGCACACATGGTGATCTGCACTGTGCACCACGATAACCTGGTGTAAGTGGAACACCTGGCAAGGGGACAAGCTGCATTCATTTGATATTAGTTAAAAGTCCATCCAGATCTGAATTTCTGCCAAGTTCAGGAGGTTGCCAGGGCTGGGATTTCAGTTCCAGCCCACTTTTATCAGTTGAAACAAAAAGAAAACGAAACATGGCTGCTCAGACGAAAGCACTTCCAAGGAAATACAGATTTGTGGCTTATCTGTGCACAGTTCAGTGGTTTAGCTAACCAACACAAAGCTAAGCCGATATAAACAGCTTTGAAGCAAGCAGATTTCCTTATAATTTGCACAAGACGAACTCATTCCCACAGTCACTTTTACTGGAACCCAAGCTACCCTAATTTCTCTCTCCCAGCATCCTTACCTCCTCCTCCAGTTTCACCACCTTAGCCTGAGCATTGTTCAAGGCTTGGTCTCGGATCTCGATGTGTCTTCGTTGGTCCTCGTTGGTGGAGCGTGCAGCAGCCAGTTCTATTTCCAGTTTCTCTTTTTCCCGCTGTGTTTCCTTGTCTATCAAAACAAAGTGAGAGTTATCAATGGACAACACTTATCTCTACCCAGCTTACAGGAGTCTTTCAGTCCAGAGGTGAAGGAAAGATTGTACCGGAACTTCTCACAAGAGAGAGAATGCAAATCTAGTGCTAAGGGGGGGGAAAAAAAAAGTACACGGCTTTCAAGGAAGAGAAGGACTTGTAACCCTGAAAAACAAGCATGGTACCTTCAAGTAACAATGTGCCACAACGCTAGTGAGAAGGAACAGAAGGTGCATCACTCAGTACAGTTAGGTAATTTGCTCTGATTATGCAGATGGTTAGTGAAACTTGGCACCTCTTTACCTCTGAGCTTTCAGCGGTGGAAAATAAACTGGGTAATTTTAATATCCCAGACTGGGGAGAGGAGATGGCAGACTTCTGTGCCTGAAAAACTTGTGCTCCTTTTTTTCACATTGACCCCACAAACAGGAAGGCTGTTCTGCCTGGGGCAGCTGTCCTCCTTCTCAAAGTAACACCCAGTTATCCCACTTTGCTGGCAGTACCATCAGAGTGAGCAATGAGAACTCCTCAGTCTTCCTCTGCTGCCCTTAAAAACGACCCCCTGGGCCAGAACTGAGGCATATATATCTGTTCTGTCACGGCTCAAAGCAGATCTGCAGTTCAAGAAAGCCTTTTGCCCAGCATTGAGAGTTCATGTCTGATGCTTTAAAGCCACCCCAAGCACAGCAGCCGGTCCTTTTCTGCTGCTTTCCAGAAAGAGCTGGACCTAGTGGGAGCAGCTATGCTGTGTGTTTCACGAACAGGGCAACTGCCTTCATAAAAAAATAAATAGGATAAAATAATTGGGGACTGGAGAAATTATCACACAGGGGTATAAAGCAAAGCCACAACACAGAGCTGATGTCCTCTGTATATGTTGTCATTCCCAGCTCAAGCCAACCAGCTACAATGATAACATTAACACACTTGCTGGATACATAACCACAGAACACTCCCTGGAGTGATCTACACCCAGCGCTGATGACACCAGAGAAACTGCATTCCAGAAACCAATATCCCATGACAAAGGAATGAGGACAAGGAGTGGAAGGCTTGAAAAACAGGAACTAGATCCTGGGTGTTAGGACAGACTGCATATGGAGTACACAGGCCCGTTTGTGCAAGCATGTGCATAACTATATTTACAGGACCACAATTAATTCCCTTTCTTCTGCCAGCAGAGAGCCAGGAGCAAAGCTTTAGCAACACGGAGTAGCTAAAGATTCCCTTCTGCTAGGGAATCAATGCAGCCCACACACAGGTTGCAAAACAAACCTGTCCACCAACAGCACCCAGAACTCTGCAGAGTAAACCCTGATTGCAACTCAGAGCTAGCCTGTGACATAAGACACAAGGACAAAGGCTAATGTCACCACCTGCCTATTCTTTTCCCCATCTCTCCCATCCCAGTATTTCTCCTCCACCCAGGAAATGAGTGGCTGACAGTGTCAGCACGCTAAAATGTATTGTAGAAAATGGGCAGAGATGAGACAGGGTGGCATTACGCCAGCAGGTATCAATCAGTGCCAGCAGTCTGCTTGTTAATCTGTAAGTGCTTGCAGCGAGGCTTTTGGAAGTTTTGTTCCAGACTTTTCCCCAAATGCGTACTTCCTCACTTAACAAGTGCCTACAGCACCCCTAGAAATGCTGGGACCGACGAAATGTAGCACTATGGTTTCCGTGTTCATCCAAAAGGAGAAACTGAACATGAGGCCTCACAGCTTTGACCTTCCCACCTCTCTGGGTGAACCTACAAACCTCAAAGTCCACCCAACCAGTTTGAATGTGAGACTAGACTTCCCACTATCACCAGGAGTTTTGAACTCACACCCTGACAGCCATTTGCTTGCAACGTAAGCCACAAGGAATAAGCTAAAGACAACACAAGAGAGGGATACCAGCATTTGTCAGAGTGTGTTACACCACAGAAAATCTCTATTTTGCAATTTTGTTGCATTACCTTTTTATATAACAATTGGAGAAAAGTGAGCATTGTCAGAAGGGTGGAGTACACTATGGGATGAGAGAAAAGTTGGCTCGCTGCTGTCGGCCTCAAGACATTTCAGTACAAAGGAAAAGCAGCATTTCACATCCGTCATTTTGGTTTGCCTTGTGATAAATTCACTGCTGTGGACAGAATTCATGATCCTTACCCAGCCCAGCATACTGCAGGCAGTGTTCATCCCCTTTATTTTTGCTGAACTGGATAGGGCAGCGGCAAATTAAAGAGGAAAGAGATAAGAGACCTACTAGGTTCCAGTCCCACTGGCTTTAACTCATGCCAGGACTCTTGTCAGCCTGGAAAGGTTTAATTCCAAAGCTTTCAGGGGACAAAACAGGTGGACAAAATATCCTGTACATTATGGGGTAAACACTAATTTTACAGTTCAACTGCAAACTACATTTGCTCCGAAATCTCTAATAAGTGCCATCAGATGGACTTTACATACTGACAGAAAAGGAATTCTTAAATCCTTCCTCCTTTCTCCACTGCCAGTTTTGGACTGTCACCGCCCTGATTTCTGTCCCGACAGAAAACTGACAGATCTGAATTACGCTAACCTGCTGCACTGTTATCCTTCCCAGGACGACTGGAGCATTTCTACTGACCCATAATGATTGTGTAACTCACTTTGTGCAAAGAGTTGAGAGATGGTTTTCCGATTGTCTTCAGACCCCTCAAATTCCTTCTCCGCAAGCTGCTTGTTGGCTGTCTCCATACGTTCTGCAAAATTTTTCAACAAAAGGAACACTAAATAATTTAAAATTTTCAAGCATTAAGTCACATCTGCGCAGGACATTTCTAATGCCAGCTAGGGGAACGGATCTCCTAATTCTACACAGCCAAAAGTAAAAAGCCTATCAAAGCTGGCACTCACTTTTGAAATGTTTCTAATTATGTCCTTGAGAAAATATTCTCAATGAGACAAAACAGGTTAAATAAAGTTCCAAAGAAGTTACTTGAAACAGTTATAACACATAAGAAGTTTATTTTTTCAATTTGTACAAATGTTAAGACACCTTATTTTTTCCACCCAAATAAATCTCACCATGCAATTAAAAGATTCTTTTATAATTCTCCACTAAATCTTAATAGTTAGAAGATTAAATCACTGTTGTCCAATCACCTGACTTTAGGGAAAAGTGTAAAACCCTAAGGACAGCTTAACAGTTCTGCTGCTGCAGGCTGTTAGAAATTTATATCAGTCTATGAAAATAAGAATGAAATGTTTATGCTGTGTTTTATTATGAATAAGATTATTTAATGCAGGCCTTTGTGTACTGTCCTTCTCGATAGCACTGGGCACTGTATGGCCTTACTTCTTGGATGCGAAACAATTTCTGGGAACACAGTCTTAGTAAGAGACTAGGGGCAGTGAGAGCAGATGACATGTAGGACAATCAGAAGGCTTTCATAAAAAAATTAAACTTACAGCTTAGAAGACCGATTGTGCACCTTTAAACATCTCAAATTGCAGATGTTTTTCGCCTTTCAACTTAAACAATGCTTAAACTTTTACCCCTATTAAGGTCAAATACCATTCAACATCACTCTCCACTGCCAGCCGTCGTACTGCCTCAGCCTCTTAGCAAGAACCAGACACTAATAACATCTTGCTCTGGAAAAGGAAGGGAGATCCAAAAAACCAGATGCCTATATTGATAAGGAATGACAAGACCTTCAGGAAGAACAGACAGTCTGCAGTTTGTATGTCAGTGCAAAAGGGTCACTGGACAGGAAATAAAGTGAACATGCCTGGTGAGGGATTAGACAGTCAGCAAAACATCTTTCCATTTGTATAAACTGAACAAATTGTACAAATTGTGTCTAGGATATAAGACAAGAGAGAATTCCAGGCTTGCATCTGGTTTGTGGTACTTGGCTTATCACATGTTTCTTCTCAATGAGAAACAGGCTGGAAATGAGAGACTACAGCACGCTCCTAAACCTGTCTTTTCCATACTCCCAGCAAGCACTTAAAACCTCAGACTACTGAATATACCTGAGTGTCCTGTCATATGCTAGTTGCGTCAACAGACACAGTGAATTCTGCAGCAAAATACTGTCCTGCCAAGTAAGTACAACAATAAAAAAAATAAAAAAATTGAAGAACAGAAGTTCTACTTCATTCACCTCTTAGATCCCTGTTGAAATCATGAAGCCTACGAATTTCTCCTTCCAGCTTGTTTCTCATGGCCTTTTCCAGGGCATCCCGCTTAGAGGATGATTTCTCCAGGTTTTTGTATGCCTCTGAAACTTGCTGAATTTCTGTTTCCAGCTGCAGTGGAAGTGAAAACAAGCACTTACTATTTTATCACTAACAATTCTTTTCATTCAGTCTCAGAAAGGAGATTACTTTCTCTCAAGTTTTCTTTATTGAAAGAAACCTACACCTATACATTAAGTAAAATGACAGTCTCAGGTTTGTGATGGATCCTTCTGTATAAAGAATACCAATGGCTGAAACGAAGGTCTGGACTCTCCTTCCAGACTCAGTAGCTCTGTTTCCCCAATACGATCAGAGCATAGATATAGCAAATTGAAGAAGTGCAAATGTAATCTATTTTTTTCTAGGACTGGGGCAGTTTGGCACAACTGTTAGCTTGGGCAAAAAGCATTTATATAAATAGCTAATGCGATATCAAGTTGAGTAAGTAAAATAAAACAAGAAAGGCAGACAAAACTATGCTAAAAAAATGCTAGCAGCAGATCCTGCATTACTGATGAACTCTGCAGATCTGTAATTGTTATGGTCCAAAATTCAAAATAAA
This sequence comes from Gymnogyps californianus, assembly GCF_018139145.2. NCBI lineage: Eukaryota > Metazoa > Chordata > Aves > Accipitriformes > Cathartidae > Gymnogyps > Gymnogyps californianus. Next base: position 21,602,342 of record NC_059479.1, read on the forward strand.
ACCTCCTGATGTTCTATGTTTACACTTCTACAACTTAGCTGTGCTTTTAAATATTCAATTTACTAAATGGGGGGAGGGAAACATTTGCAGTAAAATATGTTTTATCCTTCCTTCTAGCCTTCACTGTAAAGCTTCTCTGATCACCCAGAGCAGGAGGAGATTCACTTCTAACTCTCCTTACTAGGCATGGTTTGCATCACTAGGGAAGTATGGATCCACATAATAGCAAAACCCCATCAGCACTGTCTACAGCAAGTGATCAACAGGGGGGTGGAGGGAAGTGCATTTTTATCTTTCTTTCATTATCAGGAAGCTGTCAAACATTTCTCTAAAGCATTTCCTGGCCAGGAACCTTCCAAAAAAAATAAAACAAAACGAACATATGTCCCTGGAAAGAGGTAACATAGGGGATAACGAGTGTGGAAAGCCACACTGGTCACCTGAACTCAAACAAGTGTTTTAAGCAGCCGCACATTTTTAGGGACCTGGAGACTGCTCAGTGCAAAGAGCACAGCAAGGCCCACAAAATCCTAAATTGCAAGTAGCATCAGCCTTTTCACAGCTGCAAGGCAAAAAGCAAAGCTGACCTGCTGCAAAGCTTTAAACCACTGGTCATCAAGAAGTTATTTCTATGAGGCTGCAATGAAAATACCTCTACACATGCACGTTAATGACGGGTGTCACTGGGATATTTTTTTTTTTTAAAACGTTTTAGCATCACTTACTCGTTTCATAAAGCCCAAGGTGGCAAATAGCACAATCCAAAACAAGATACTAAGTTTTCATGGAAGTTATGTGGTATTGAGAGAGTGACAAAGGAAGTGTTAGTTTCAGTCCTGCAGTCCAAATGTCTTTAACGTAGCCATAGCAGCAGTACTTGCCCTGCACACTGTCCTGCCAACCAGTTTTCTAGCAATGTCCCCTGTTGCCTCCTTGAGTGACTACGGTCTCATATCATTCCAAACAGGCCCTTCCTGCAGTCTCTAAAGTCTTTTAGACTGATGGGAAAATGAAGCCTGCTGCTATCCTGGACATAAGAACACTAGCTTCAATTTAACCAAGCAAGCCAAGCAGTCAGCCTCTTCAAGACAGCTGATGAAGATGTTCTTTTGAGCATGGTCAATAAACTGTTAGAATAAAACTGAAGGCTTTGATTCTGTCTTCTGACAAAGTTAAGCTGCTGCCCAAAGGGACAGGATACAGACTAACCAATCTGCATATAAAAGACTCTAAAGTAGATAATCAATCCCTCAAGCAAGGAATGTAACAGTTGCAGATTAGATGATTCAATTATGGACAATACTAGACAGAGGAGAGTGCCTGATAGCCAAAAACACCCACCTTCTGCAGCCGAGCTACTTTCTCATAACACCCATCCAGCTCCTGTCGTAGGGACCGGTTCTCTTCTGACAGTATTTCCACCATTTGCTGGGCCCTGGAAACTATGGCAAAAGGATCTACTTGCATCTGCTGATATGGGGAAGGTATCTGCTGAGCCCGGGACATTACTGAATAGGAATCGCCTTGCTGCTGCTGCGGGCCTAGGAAGGGCTGGCATAGTCGGTACAAATCTCCCTGATGGACTTGGTTTGACAAGAATGGCTGCTGGGTCCGTGGCAGAATGCCAGGATCTCCCTGGCTTGGAGTCAGAGGTTGCTGATGCTGGGAAGGGGACAGCCTGGATGGTGGCGGAGACTGAAGCAAAGTCAAAGATCCCAGGGATGTCAAGGAAGAAGTTGGGCTGTGGTGGTGAGGTGGTCTCTGTTGTAACTGCAGCTGCACATCTGGGTTCTGCCTGGAAAACAGAGAGCGGAAGCTCCATCAAAGTCGTGCAGAAGATGGTGCACAAACCCAGTGACAAGGCGTGGGATGACCTGCGTAGCTCCTACGCACAGGTCTTCCCACACAAAAGACTCACATGTGAGGTTTTCCTCATTTTTGTAAGTTTGTTTTAAAAAAATATTTCAAAATCAAATCATTATCAGAAAATATAGTCTAAGTGCACAAAGGTCTTTCCTCTTGAGTCTATTTTGTACAGAAACACTAAGAGAAACTCCATCAACAATTACCGACCAAAATTATGTTTATAACTTTTCTCCACACTTTGTGGATAGAACGGCTGAACTGAGGACTGTTAGGAATGGGTTCTTTTGGTCTGTCCTGAAATGTGCCATCTCTCATGGAGAAAACAATGAATTTTCTTCTGCAATTCAGGATACAGAGTTAAAGGGATTGGCTAAGCTCTATGCTAGTATGCCAGCACCACTGATTCGAGCTTTCTGAAATATCAACCAACAAGCTGCAGACTGGTCAAATGAGACAGTTAAAGGATCTGAAAACCAACCTAAGAATCAGAAGCAGCCTTTTGATTCAGAACCGCTCTCAGTTCTATGGAGCAGGTATGTTTACTGCTCCTAACAATAATCTCTACAGGATATCAAAGACAGATCTAGCCGTCTATAACATGCTTGAGACTATCACGGAACTAACTCCAAGCTACACCAGCTCACATTTCCCAGGTGCTGGAGATCTCCAGCTCAACTTCTGCTGCGTTAGCCAAGTAAGAAATCTCTCTTAGAAGATTGTGTGGATTTATCGTGCTTGGATGACCTCAGGAGGCACGTTTTGCTTCCTCCTCCAAAGACAGTCAACCTTTAACTTCTCTGGATGTTCTTTATTCTAACAGTTGAAGGCACTCCCTCTCCATGCTGCAGACAGTCTCTTCTTAAGCACAGACCTCGGCCCAGTGCAGACCCAGTCTGGCAGTTCAATGTGTTCTGAAACACTCCTGTTCTGATAAAATTTCCCACCCTTTGGGATGCAGTTCAACCGTGCAGCTGGAAAAGCACATACTGTTGTTCCACCTGGCCATAGCTGCTACAGAATACCCCCATGGTTGTCTGCCTTCACAGGAAGGACCCTACGCGCTTGCTCTGCTGAGTGCAGTAGGGGTACTGGCTGTACAAGACAGCCACAGCGTAGCTCTCCCACCACACCAGGAGCACTAGCAGCATGTCAAGTGACAACAGCAAGCATGAACCTGAACTGGGAACTAAAGGGTTACACAACGGGCTTCTCAGCCGATGTGCAAACACTCAGCATCATCCTTCCTGTTCTCTGCAGAAAGAACGCATCAATTCTTCATACCCGTCCAAAGAGGAAACGTCTGCATTACTCACATCTGGCTGGCAGCGCATGTAGGAGTTCGTACATTCTCAGCCCAGTGCAGGGTTCGCTATTTCAATATCATGCATCTTATGTCTCATTTTCCCTGCTTTCCAGCAGAGAAGGTGCATAGAAACCTCCAAGCTGATGCTCAAATTCCTTAACGGGGAAACAAATCTAGCCTTTGTCACTTAGGAAAAAACAAATAATTACTACTCTAGTTACTGTTTCTCTCTTTCTCACACTCAGGTGACTGTGGTCCCTGCCAGCAACATCATTTCAGGAGCTGTATTTCCCCAGAAATAATCACAGGCAGCGTGAGGATCTCAGGGGTCATGCAGAAGAGAGATGTGCAATTAATTTCCTCAGGAATGTTCAGTTTAGTAGCAGCAATTTGGTTCTTCCCCTCCTGGGAGGTCAGCTCTACTTATCATTGCATTTATTTCATTACCTTTATTTGCCAGCTCTCATAATGAAGAATGAGGCAAAACCGTCACATGCCATGCTTAAAGGTCATCTGGTTTGTCTCAGGTGGTTTCCAGCTCCTTTCTTAGCTCACCCAGTTCTGTGCAGAGTTAAAACTTTGCATCTTCAGAAACCACTTGTCTCCTCGAGCTTATTCTTTACCTAACATCACACACCTCTCTTTTGATGTTATAATCGATTAGGCAATAACCTTGCTGTGGCATTTAATCTGTGATGACCTACAGAGGTCAGATCAAAAGAGATATGTTGCCAGTCTGCCTCATGGATGCAAAAAAACACCTTTCCAATTTTGAACCTACAAAATACTCTCTTCCAGTCTGAAAACAACCTGAAGCAGCTACTCAGAAAGACTGACTCCTTACAGTGTGTTGATATTTTAAGGCTAATGAGGACTATTTAGATGCCAATGTTAACAATTTGAGCTATTTGACTAAAAGCATCTCGTTATCCTGCCATCAGAGACGCAGGGGCAGAATCTTGCCACTTCTGCAGGACCTGAGCACTAATGAAAGGAACACAAAGATGGCCAAAAAAACCCCAACAGCAGCAGCTAAATTCTGAAGGGACAGTCTTTGTACTGACATGCCTGGTAATGAAATTTTTTTAAAACCTATTGTAAAGAACAACTCTAGGAAATCATGGCTGAGTATTTCCAGACAAGATACATTTCCAAGATTTCCAGCAGCTTGGCACTCACATCTGAAGCCTCTCATAATCTTGAAATTATACCAGTCTTGTGGGTTCAAGCTAAAACATGAGAGCTGGGAGCCTCTAGTTCTGTCGCATTACCAACAGCATTAGAGCTTCCAAAATGTCACAAATGCGTTCATATTTCCAGCAAAACAAGATAACGCAACTGGGGTAATACATTCTATCTTTAAAAAAAAACAAAAAAAAATCCTAGTAACCTCACAGTGACAACTAGACCTTTTAAGATCTTGTATGTAAACTTTCACATACACATTCAAAGAACTTTTTAGCATCCCCACTACTTTCGTCTTATAAAATACTTATATATATTTTGTGGGTTCAAAATACCTGGCTCTGAGATCCCTCAGATTAACATGAGAATTGCAGCATTTATTTCTCTGATAAACCAATTCTGGACTGAGAGATTCAGAAAGGGAAATGAACACAACTGGACTTTTCAAGATTTTTAAGCCAGACTGCAAAATTTTACGGTACAAATCACTATTGAGGTCACCTAACAGAATTGCTGATAGAATGGTGGTAGAAACTTCCCTCCATGAGAGAATCAGTCCTTGGGTAACCCTGCAGTAGTAATCAAAATTACATCTGAACTAACCACTTCATGCAAAAATGCAGAAAGACTCTCAAAATACATGGAAAACTACGCAATCTCCTTCCATTTGCCTCAGTGTCATAAAGACCTGAAAATCCCAAAGGCAGGCAAAAAACTCAGGGCAATAATTCCCACAAGTATTTAAGTTTGAAAGCGTAACTTCAAGGGCCACTTCATTTTGAAGACTGTATCACGCAAGAATCTCTGCTTCCCTTACGGTCCCTGGCGCGTATCGGAGAAACACACGCGGGCCAAGTACAAACCTGGATTTATGGTTCTGCAACTATAAGGGTCACATTAGCTTTTAAGTCATGAAGACAGAGATATGGAGTAAGGGCAGCTCTGCAAGCAAACCTAGCCATCAGGAGTCCTGAGGCTGCCAGGATTGCAAACATCAAGTCACGCAGAAGATCTGCGGGTAGAGAAACAAAGTGGGGAGGGCAGAAGAATGAAGAGATCAGGAAAGGTCTCTGGCTTGTTAAAATTTTTTCTGCCTTCCCAGCTTCTCCTGCCTGTTTCATGTTCAAGAAGCTACAGTTCCCCTCTCTTCCACAGCCCTCCTGCAAAAACCGGGAAACGCTGACTGCAGGAGGGAGCAGACTCCACTTGATTAGACAGCTGAAATCAAACCGATGCATTTTTGTTCTGCTTCCTAGTCATACCTGATTATGCCCCACTTTGATGCTGTTCAGGGGAACGCAGTGCACAGAAGCGATTTACTAATTATGGGACAAATTCTGCAGACCTCCTTCTCAAAAAGTTTCTGTGAAGTCAATGGGATTAATCACCACAGCAGGAGCTCAGTCATTTGGGCTCCGAACAGAGGATGGCGCTTGAATCGGAGAGACAGTGAGCTTCCTCTGCACCCAAAACTATATCAACACGAGCCCCTTCTCCCCCATCTCTCGCTGTTCTGCCACAGGAGACCTTGCAACCCCACAGGACACTGAGCCCAAGGCACCCGTCTTCTCCTCTTAGACCTGAAGGTTTGTTTTCATCACCAATGCTAAAGTGCAGTTGAGATATTAGGGAGAGAATAGGATTTTGGAGCTGCACATGCAGCCAGCCCTCTTCTGAACTTTCTTTAAAATTTCCAAAAAACTGCACAGATGCCTCTGGCATGCCTGGTATTTACATTAAACCAACATCATTACAAACATATACGTGTTCCCAAACTTACACCGCCCAAGAGCAGGTGAGGCAAACTGTTTGCAGACTGGTTTAAACTTACCACACAGCCCATTCCTTTCCCAGACTGGGGAGGGTGAAGCATGAGAATGCTGTGAATTCCCCAATGTTTATCTTGCTCAACGAGTTTTATTTAACTGCATCGTTAGGTCACCCTCAAATTCCCCCGAACAATGAGGGGAAAAACCCGCAGAAAAGGGTGTGGCTTCACGAGGAGAAAGAAGGGGCTTTGTTTCCTTGACGCACGCTTCAAAAAATGCACACATTTACCAATCCAAATTAATCCTGACAAACACAGAGCTGCAGCACAGGAAAACTGCAGTGTCTGAAAATACTTTATCACTCCAGCGAGGTTGCAAAGACACTCGTTAGCACTGCCTGGTGCGAGGCAAATGCACTCCGGAAAGCTGTATGCCTTTAAAATCCTCACACCATTACCCAGCTGCACCTTTAGTAACACAGAAGGTTTCTTGTCTAAATGACAGTTTCTCTTAAAGTGTGTGGCAGAGGGAGGGGAATAGAGGACTCGCTCCCTTCCTTTGCTATGCTGCTCTGTAATTTATGGATTAGTCTTGCAATTGTTCTACAGCTACAGCATTTGCTTGCAAAGGAAACCTCTTCTCTGTGCAGCTATTTAGGTTAAAAAGTAACCTCATTAGATTCCCAGTGCTTTGAAGACAAATTTCAGTTGCTTCCCCTACTGGAAACCTTGCCAGCTGAACCTTTCTCCTCCCCCCCTTCCCCCCCCCATGTTCTTTCAAAGCAGCCAGGATCCATCCAATACAGACAAAAATCACCCTGTCTAGAGGAGCTGACTGTTGGCGTGTTTTCAAATACCTCTCCCTTAAACAGCAAGCAGACTACGTCTCAGATTCACTATATATAATATTATGAGTATTTCTGATGCAGCATAACCATCAAGGATCTCTTTCCCTTTCCTGTGTGCACAGAGATTTGAGGCCTTTGAATTTTCAAAAACATTTGCAACAAGCTTCTACAATCATTACCCCCCCTAAACCCTTTACTTCCCCTTTTCCTGGCCTCTTTATTATTTATTTAGCCAGATCAAAGGGCCTTTTCATCAGGCTTGTATGCTGCTGAAGTCATTTCAGATCACAAACAATGGTGGACAAACTCTGAAAATAGCTCCCCATAGGACAAGGAAGGTTCTGAGCAGATTCAAATTCCCCAAAGCTCAGACTCTGTTCCCAAATACAGACTGGTTTCTTCTCCATGCTCCCCTCAAAACACAACACAATATGTGCAAACACAAACGCACAGAGACCTCACCATTTACTTACGTAGCAACGCCCTCCTGTTGCTCCTTTGTATTACCCTTTTAGTGTCAAAATGAGGCCAAAATCATTATACCAAATCCCACTTGGTCTTGGACAGAGATGAGATGGTAAGGAAACAGGTAAAGCCAAGCCATATTTTTAGCCCACCTGAATAAAACTTCCCCTTCACCCACACGGACATCAGTGTTTGGCTCAAGCCAAATCTAGCTCCTTATCTAGAGGAAACCAGAACAGCCTGAGATTTCAAATGATGCAAGGAAAATTAGCGAGAGCTAAACAAGCAAGTCTGGGATGAGGCACAAAGCACGCTCCATTTTCCACTCCTACACTTTGGTCCACTGAAAATAAAATTTGAAAAACTCTAAAGGAAGCTCAGGTGAGTTTTGTTACCTGCACCTTTATTGCTTTCATAGCTATCCTACGTAGCATTTAGATGCAGTTTAAACCTAAAAAAAATCTTTTGTCTGGGCAGATGTAATTAAAGAACAGCTTAAGTCTTGCAATAAGTAACTGCAAGTTTCTACAATGAATCACACCATAACTTTGGCTTCTGTAGCAAACCTTTTGTAAGGCTCTGGAGCCTCAGCATTAAACTTCCCCATGCCATAAAATCAAGCTGGCTTGTTTTGGGTTTTTTTTTTCGTTTGTGTTTTTTTTTAAAAAGAGTCAGGCCTCTCTAGGTAAGCTACTGAAACAGGTTACAGTCCTTCCAGACACAGTCTGTAGCTGAACACAATATGTCATCTCACATAATAAAGATGGGATCTTTGCTGAAAAAAAACCTGCCCAGGAGTGAGGGCAATGGACTGACTTTTATACTGTTTTTCCTTATGTGGCTGTCATGGAGTTTGTTTTAAGATCTTGCTTACCTGACTGACCCATACTCAGGAGGATGTTGATACCTCATCATAGGCCCATCAGATCTTCCCTGCTGGCTCATGCGATGATCACTATAGAAATGTCCCGAGTCCTGAGGTTTGCAGTTCATAGATGGGGTGGACACATTTTTGTAAGGATACTCTGGAGGAGGACCCCGCTGCTCCATTCCTTTCATGTTGGGCTGGGAAGGGGGCTGCACTGAGTTCTTGTAGAACTCATTGGAGCCAGAATTTTTATAAGGGTCGCTGGACTGCTGAGGAGAAAGCGGAGAGAGGGGGGAGAGTGGCGCGCTCGTGACAGGCGCGTGGGCCTTGACACCGCTGGTGGCCAAGGACAGCTGCATCAGCCTCTCGCTCAAGGAGCGGACGTGCCCTTGCTTGAGGTCCTTAAGTCCTTCATCCTGGTGGACCTTCCCTGGGCTCACCCGCTGAACCGTGGGCCGCCCTTCAGTCCTCATCTTTTGGTTGGTGACCCCTGTTACATAAAACGCTGCCCCGACACTAGCATGCGGCTGGCCCCTGAAATACTGTGACTGGACTTTGGCTTCCTCATAGGTCGGGAGATCCTCGCTGTTCTGAAGTCGCGGGGAGAGCTGCTTCTCCATGATGCTGTTGTCCACCTGTATCTCCTGGCCCTGGGGCTCCTGACGGGCAGCATGAGTCACAAGCTGGTGGTCCTGGGAGCTCAGCCCTTCGTTCTGAGATGCTGGACTCCCAGTGCTGTTGAAAGGGGGGGCATTTCCTGTGGCTTGCTGGTGTAAGGCAAGAAGGTTACGGTTGTCATTTGGGTTTCCGTATCTGAGCTGCTCCTGCAGCAGGCGCTGTAAAACTGTCGTAGCTGCTTGCTCTTCTGAATTCCTCATCTCAAACTGTGGTGCCTTTTGGGTGGAATGTAAAAGCTGCCCTTGACCTAAGGAAAGGAGACACGGTTATTAGCGCCTGAGTGGATCAAGCAAGAGACATTTAAGAGCAATGGCTTGAAATACAGAAAAAAAGCAGGTTAGATTACCAAAGGTTCCCATAACAATGGGGGTCATTAAGGCCCTTGACCTAAGACAGACTTGCATGCCAGGGGGCAAAGCCTCGAAAGGTGATGAAAGGTGACTTGCAACTTTATAAGAATATCAATCGACTGCAAGCTGTAGGGATGCATGCCGAATACCTCAGGCAGCAAGGCTGCTTTCAGGCAGAAAGGAGACCCATAATTCACAGGATGATGGTAAAAATGCCTAAGACCTATTTGCTTTACACTTAGGGCTACCAACAGTGAAATACACTTCCCACATTTGCAGGCAGAAAAGGATTAAAGGGTGAAATCAGCAATTTGTCAGTTTGGGGGGGGGGGGGGGGAAGAGAGGCCCATTGAGATAGTATATGGTTCAAAGGAAGTAAAGAAATCTCTTAGCTTAGATCGTTTAAAGCAATTAATGAATACCTCGTTAGCAAGCAGGTTTTCAGAGTTATGAAATACCCAGAGTGAGATCAGCACCTAGTCTCCCTGCTGCATAAAACAGTACGTACTAGTGCAAGTGAGGACTCTGTAACTTCCTGCTATACAAAGGCAACCAAATCCTCACACATCTAAATATCGTCAGCTGAATGCATGCAAATGCAAGAGGAGGAAAAAGAGTTGTCTGATCTAAGGAACAGAAAAAGACCTCTGAGTGGCAGGAAAAAACACTGCGTACCAATGAGAGAAACACAAAGAGCCAATGTCAAGCACATCCTAAGTACAGATTAAGTCAGTGACCAACAGTGATTACACTTCGCTCAGTCTCCCAGTGGAGTCAGGAATTTGTCATGGAAACTCAAGCCCACTGGCCTTGCATGAGTTGAAATATCCAAAATTAATGATACCTTTGAGACATTTAACTAAAAGCAGAGCTACTTTTGAGCTAGAACAGTTCAGAATAGAGACTATGCTTTACTTGTTGGCTAAGCTGTGGCTCTGCCCTGACAGCAGAACGCACATTGGTATTCTAGCACTTTATTTTGACACCTTTTTCTGTATAAAGTGTCCCTTAGCAAAAGGTAACTTGCTCCCAACAGCTTGTTCCGTGGCAGAACCAGGGATGGACTGCAGGAGTCAGGAGACCTGAAGGATCTGCTTTGTTCTGCGTCTCCACAACCACCCAGTTTCCTCCTTCAGGCCAGCCTACAGCAGGAGTCTACCCCAGTAACACAAGGCCTCGACGCACCAGGCAGACAGAACCCTTCTGCAAACGTTAGTGAAGAGAAAGTTAAAATCCACCTCATTCCAGGCTGTCTCACCAAACTAGGAATTCAGGCCCTGTTGACTGGCCTGGAACATGATTCTTCTGAAATCCTATTTGAAGTGGCACATACCTATTTCCTTCACTTTGACTTCCTTGGTAAGGAGGAGCAGTTCTGCCACATGGAAGGGACACACACAGCCTTCCTCCCGCAAGTCCAAAATCTCCACTCAGAGATGGCTTCAGTCTCCTCTTCAGTAGGCCAGATCACTTGATACTCTCCTCGCTTCCAAAATAATTCTGAGGAAAGCATTGAAAACATCATTTTAATCAGCAGATGAGACCCTAGAAATAATAAACCTTGGCCCATATTTCAGATTTTTCTTTTGTAGCTTCTTGCTTTCTCCCAGAGCCCAACAATTTTGATCCCTTTTAGGATGAATGAACCCCCTATCCCTAGCAATCTACTCCAGCTGCTGCTTTAATCATGACAATTTCTGCTCCAAGATTAAATGTTGCCAAGTAATGCTCTGTCCCATCTGTGCCTCCAAGTGAAACAGTGATTAAAACCCGCTAATTCTTTAACTCCATTGTTTTATTTTTTGCTAAGAATGAAAGCTGCAGCACAGATGATGATACCCTGTGCTTATGGCTCCTTTTTCCAGTGGTGCTGTATATTTCAAACTATATCAGCAGAAATCCTTTGATGAAAGGTGATATGGTTAAATGCTTTATAAACTTCAACAAATTATGCCTCAGAAATGACTGTGAGAATGATCAGTACACAAATATTAGCTTTATTTTACAGACTGGGAAAGTGAGGGAAAGAAAAGGACGCTGACAAAGTATATGCCAGAAATACATTGCAGAGCACAGCTCTAATTCCCAAAACATTCTTTAATTACGTTACTTTTCTCTTTCAGAATATAAAGCACTAAAGAAACTTTAACCATTGAGGGGAGAATCAGGAGAACATAGAAAAATGTGTATTTAGGCGTGTTATTCAAGAAGCAGTTAAATCTGCTACTGAAGGTGTCCTAAAGAAAAAGGCAAACGACGCAAAAGAAGTGGAACATACTTGTGCACTCGGTGTGCTTATACTTTAAGGGCAGGCAATTAAAACAGAACTAGTGAAATTAAAAATATTCATTGAGATGTATAATTGAACTTAATTTCCTGTAATGTTGCAAAAAATAAAGTGAACAGATGTAGTGAAGGAATGCAGACGTGGATACTTCTGTCTTATTATGGCACACATCCACACCCAACAAAAATTATCTCAGATCTGCAAGTTAAATACTTGAGGTGTCAACAGCAATTTCAAGGCACATGAACAATATCTAACTAGAGAACAAGGCTGTGTTGTGTGGTATGGTACTTCAAGATGGTGGTTGAAAAAAACATCTAATGTCAAATTCTTAACTGGTGACTTAGCTCGAGAGGGATATATTGAAAACAGCTGCCAGCAAATATGCAGTAAAGAACCTTTAAACCAGGCATTAAGATAGCAGATAACTAGAGCAATTTCTAGCCTCTTTTCCCAGTGTTGCACAATAGAAGTTAAGGATTCCTTGTCCCCCTCATACCAGTATCATCACTGACTCTTCTTTTTTTCTTTTTTTTTTTTTAAACAAAGTTGCCCTAAGCAAGCCTTTTTATTAGAGCATAAAAAGGCTTTTATTATGCAATATGATGCTGCCTTTCCACCCAAAGATTTCTTTTGTCTCAACTGGAAAAATCTAAGGGGGGAGGGTGGTGGTGTTTATTTTTTTAATACAAAGATACAACCCAGCTTGAGATTCTGCCTCTCTGCCTTAAAGATTTTCTCAACAGACAAATTCAATCTGTGCATGTTTAACTCCTTCAAACGTTCAAGGAAGTAATTCTGTATGCAACCATTTCACACACAGAGTTTCACTTCACAGCAACACACTCTTATTCTGCTGATTCGATGAAGGGAGGGCACAGTTCACACTGAAAGTATTTGCTGGAACTGAATACTACTAATTTTAGTGTGGATGTAAACCAGGAATCAGCCTGGAAATCCAAAACAAAAGGTGGACTGAGATACAATATGAAGATATTCTGGCCAACAAATCCACTTTCTTTAAATACCAACTGTTAACATTAAGCCTATTTTTTCCAGTTTTATCCCATTATTTTTAATTAACAAAGAAAATCTTGTGCAACTAACTTGGGTGGCAGCATTCCTGGAATCTGTTTTCTGAGCGAGCTGGAAACTCATGGCAGAACCAGTGAGTTAACTTTTTTATGTAATGAAACACAAAAATTAACAGTACAATCGGTACTGAAGCCCATGTGTTATTTATTTGGACACCAAATTCTATTTGTGTTAAGCTCTTCCAGCAATTTCAGTTTTCAGTGTGCCAAAGATGGAAATTAGTGAGGTGCACTGGAAAAGTTGTTATGATAGAGCTGGAAGGAAATTGGAATAGGTTCCGTAGACATAAACAGACATATTTGGGGGTTTAGCCTAAAACTATTACGACGGATAGGGCTGAATTCAGACTACCGACAACTCTGCAAAACTGTACTGGCTTATGGATTGCATGGTGCACTCTTCACAACCACAAAGCCTAGAAACACCTTGCTTTTCAAGTGGAAAACTCAGTTTTAGACCAATTCTGTTTCAAGGAACCACTGTGAGGTAGATTTCCCAGGCTGAACCGATTTCGCAGTTTGTTCCTGAGCATCGTAGCTCTATCATCTTACTACCTTATTCTAACTTCTAGTCTGAAATTATTCATGGTAACTTTATATCTGTATGTTCCTGAGTGAAACAACAGAGTTTAGAACTGGTAGAACTAACACAGGAACTGCAAAGTGTTGCACCTAACCATGCTGAGATCAAGAATGGGCATAAAAGGGGAGGTAGCGTAGGTACCATTTAAGGAAGAAAAGACCCACGTTTGCAGAGCATTGTGTAAAAACTCAGTAGCTGAGGCTTCTGTCTTAAACATCATGTAATTACACACAGGAACCTTGCCAGTCCCTCGTGAGGAAGAAAGATTAATGAAGAATTTAAAATTATAATACTGCCAGGCTGTAAGGAACCAAAGCAGCACATTTCTGTACAGCATGCAAATATTTTTCAGCATTATAAAAATAAACAAGCTTAGACAAGTGAGCTACTCACCACTGTTTGATGAGTGGCTATAATGCTATAGCTCAATTAAGCTGCATGGAGCAATAATAACCTGACAAGCGAAGAGAAGCATCTTTCCTTAGCTTGTGAAACTAAGAGGAATGCAAGAGTCCCTGTGAGGACAGCCTGTACATACTTGCCCAGAATTACTGCCTAGCCAAGAAGCTAATTAGCTTACGCATCAGGTGGGATGGGAACAGGTTCACCACCTCAAAAGGGCTGGAGTACAGTTAAGCACTTTCAGTTTTACTACTAAATTTTGTGTCACTCATACACAAAACAATCCAGCGACAGTGACAGACTTCAAACTCAAGCAGTAAATTTTGCTAAGTAATTCTGTGTTTTTCTTAAAAGATGTGCACGTGATACTGCTTATCCTGGTTGGCAACAGGTGACGGGATGCTATCAGTTAGATGAAGTCTTCAGTTGGTTTTTTAGGTGCAGAGTTATCTTCAGACATACCTGCACACTGTAATAGAGGAGGGGAACACAAAACAGAGATAGCATAGAAAGGACTGGCTGTGAAGTCCCCGGGCAATCGCAGAGACCAGCTCACATGCTGAGTCACCCACTGTTTAATAGAAATATGCCTTTGCTACATGGCCTACGCAAAACCCAGCAGGCTGATTGCCTGATCCTGCAAAATTCGCTTAACATGAGTGTCTATAAGACCACTGGAAACATGGCTATTCCGCATACATGCTCACTTTGAAGTGGCTAGGAGCACCAGACTCACAAGGGCGAGGTCCAAAACTATTTAATGAATAGTGTAGGTTATCACTGAATGCTCTTCGTTTCATTTCAGTCCTACCCAAGGAGGAGGAAGGGAGAGAATACACACTAGGGTAGTCCTTGAGAATAAAGGTTCCCAACATCTGGCGCCAACACCCAAACCTGCAAGGCGGCACACAACGAATCCTAGAGCTGTGATAGCATTTCAGCACCTGCTCCTAACCAAAAGTGGGTTTCAGACTCCCAACCATAAACACTTCCCCAGCTTTCATTCAACCATCCCATCCCTGCTTGCCTAGATCTGCTGACTGTGGCTCAGGTGATCTCCGAGGGTGGCACTGAGCAGGTGCATGGAGCAGTGCCAACATTACTCATCTTCATACCAGAAGGACAGAGTCACTGGGCAAACAAGAAAAACTTCCTTCTTTTAACTAAAAACAAGAACAATGTCACCCGGAGGGGTGCAAATAATATGCATACCCATTATATTAGATCATCAAGCAATTATAGCGAGAGAACACCCGAAGATCGATCATGGTTCTAACAACTCTCCGGGCCAAACCGAGTCCACCTTCAGCAAGGACTAGACTGCCTCGCCGAGAGCCACTAACCGTTCTCCTCAAATGCTCATGGTATTGGGATTTGGGCACAGAACAGCACAAGAAAGCCGGGCAGGCCTGAAAAAAAAGCAGCATGTTGCTTGTTTTGGCTTGAGATAAGTAAGTCAAGACATCAACATATGAAGACCTCCTCTAAATAACATTTCTAAGGAAAAAACTGAGAAGACCTTACTTGACCTTTGAAATACTGCTCCCTCACTATGAAGTATCAATTTCTTCACAGAGAAGTACCTATAATCTTAACCAACATAATTCAGGTTTTATATTACAAAGGGAAAAAAAAAGAGAAGAATAAACACTTACAGAGCCTGGTATAAATAGGAATGCTTCATGGCTTTTAAGCATTTTGATAAGAATGCTATGGAATTTCAAGTTCCTCCATAAAATTTCAGAAGTCAGAGGGGCAGGAGGATTTATTCTGAATATACTGGTCTAATAGCAAAACCAGTCTAGGTATATTCATCCAACTGGTTTTATTGGGAATACTTCTACGTGAATACATCACACCATTCAGTTACTTAAACTGTTATGCAGCACTACCAAGCACTACTCACACATCTGCAGAGAGACAACCCTTTACTGGCATGTACTGCAATTCCTGCATATTTAAAGAAACACTAATTCCAGCACAGGCGACGGGAGCTCTGCTACGAACTTCATAAAGGCCAAGATCTCACCTTTTAGATGTCTTCTTGATAAAACCAGATCAAGCTTACACAGGTTTAGTCACATCAGGTCTCATTTCAGATGACTGCCTCCCAGCGCATACTGAGCAAGATTCATCCGCTTCGAACTTCACAGATTTCCACTAATTATCCTTGTAGAATTGGGGAACTGTTGTAAACCCAAGCCGCAATTTTAATTCAAAATCAAGTTTTGTTTTGTCTTTTAAGAATGCTCCACTTCTTGCTGCTGCTAGCACTCAGGCAGCGCCCTGCTTCTGTCGTCAGCAGCCTCTGTCCCACAACTATCCCAACTATGCCTCAGCACCATTTTCATTGCATTGTGTGGTTTCTCCATTCCTTCACTGATTTAGTCCAGGCCTCTCCTTGGGGCTCTCAGATAATGAAAACCATGTGAGAGTAAAATGTAATCTTCAAACATGCAAACCAGTTTCATGTGCATTATCAGAAGGGAGCAAAACGTTGACAGTGCATCATTTGTCCCTACCGATAGGATCAGGCTGTTTTAATTGCTGGTGAGATAAAAGAAGATTAGAATCACCATCTACATTAAGAATAAAGTCAAAATTCAAACCTAAAAGCTGAAGTCCTGAAAACAATGGAAATACAATCCCCAAACAGATATATCCGTTTTATGCTACCTTAAGGTAGTTTTTCCTCATATGTTAGCTGTGACATCCTGAAAATTTGTATCATAAGTTGACACAAATAAAAACCGCAGGTGGAGAAGTGTGTAGAGAAGAAAACAATCACTATGGCCTAACTTTAGCATGGAATTTTCTGGCTTTTTCTAGCATTACCACAATTTAAACTATTTTAAGCCCCTATGTAGAGGAGCTCTTCTTATTTCACAAAGCAGTTTTACAGAATTTAATGGGACTAGTCACAGAATACAGAAAGCAAGCAGGCATGGCCCCTTCTTTTTTCAAAGGGCTGCTTTTTTTTTTTCTTTATAAAGAGAAACAGTTAAAATACAGGTAACTTATCCGTTGTCAATCAGCCTAACTGAGCTGGCAATGCTCATTCTGAGATGCTGTGGCTCAAGGAAGGGAACAAATCTAATGCAGTACTGGAACAACCCAGTAGCATGAACTAAGCCCATTTTGTGATCTCAGTGGGTAGCACGGGTTAAAAAGATGGATCCACAATTTTTTTTTTAAAGTAAAACCCAACAGAAGATCCAGACCACCAAATTTTCAGAAAGCAAGGATGTTATAAAAGTGGTTTTGGTGTTGTTCTTTTATCATAACCACCTGGGTTTTTCATGTGCACCTTGTAAAAACCTTTAATTACTTGTAAGATGATTAATTAAGCCTCACCACCACACTGGGAGGAAGATATTACTACGTTCGTTTTAGCGCAGCGCTGATTGGCTGTGTCCTGGCCTACGTTTATGTTTTTGTTGCCACAACTATGTCACTCGGAATTGATTTCTTTCAATGTAACTATTCCAGCAACCACTCTAAAGCAGATGCAGTTACACTAGGAAATAATTGTTTTCAGGTATATTACTTAGGAAACCTTGTGTAAACCATACCAGCAAAACTTCTTCCTTGCTAATATAAACTTCATCACTACTAGAAAGATTTTCCACAATAACTGGAGCAGCAAGTATTTTAAGCATAGATCCTGCCTAAATGGTTTTGATCAAGGATGTAGGCATCCCAGAACTTGTGCAGGCAGAAGGCAGGGGAACTTTCTGAGTATTTTCTACAGCTGGAGAAGATACTTCTACAAGGTATCCCCAGCAGCTGCAGAAACAAAAAGTTAGAGCTACACAATATTCCCCTAATGAAGGAAATCTGCATGTTCGTGTTTTGATGGTGCAGTGTCAGCAACTAATAACATACCACAATCTTATGCCACTTAAGCACTGAGATGTGCTAAAACGAACTTCACTGAATGCGCAGAAACCACAGGTAACACACTGCTCCTTAAGCACAAATCCAAAGTAATTAACCCTGCCCCAGCTCTCATTCAGAGCTGTAGTCAATGCCAGCAGTGCTTGCAGCAGGAAATGCATTGAGCTCTCCACTGCCTGAGGAATGCGACTGCTAGGGCCTCACTCGGGCTGGAAAACCTGCTATCCTGTGTCTCGCAAGGCAACACATAGCTGAAGTGCTCCCTCAGAGCCGTCTGCCTCTCACAAGCACCACCTTGGGCCCTGATCTCCATTTCAGCCTTTTGAGATTGCTCCATTGAAACACCCCTTCAAAATGCCACCTGAGCAGTTTGGGATGGGGCCAGTGGCCTCCATAGAAATTCTCTCTTGCCATCCCTACTTCCCCAAATCAGAAATGCACTGGTCTTTCGCCAGGTGGTAAATCCACTCTTCCCCCATGGGTGCTACGATTTTTTTATTACTTTTTCTTTTTTAAACAAGATCTGAGTGCTCCACACCCGATCCCAACTTGGCAACAGCAAAAGCTGGGTTTTTTCATGTAACTTTGGAGTGCTCTTTTCTGCCTGCTCTCTACGGTTCCCTGATCTTACCCAAAGGAAGGGTGTAATAGACTACATAATTGCTCGCGGTCTCTTCAACTTTTATCGTTCTGCAGTAAAAAGTGTTTCAAATTTGTTTTTACCTAATACGAATATCAGCATTCAGTTGTGATGATTTCAGTAAACTACAGATTACCAATTCCTTGTGCACCTCTGCAAGCTATCTCGCACTGGTTTTATGTTCTGTGTCTCCAGAAATATGGAGGAGGTTTCAGCTTTGTTTCTTTTCAAAAAGACAATGGGAAAACTAGCAAGATATGTTTTCCCACCCTGTTTTTGCCAAGCCCCACAACAAGACGGGCTAGCCCTAGTATGAAGCAATAAAATTTGTTTCAGCTGAACACAGAACCACCCAAATTAGAACAGCAGGAAAAGTCCACCAAACCCTGAAGTGAACAAAGTCACTGAAATGGGGAATTACTTTCCTTGAGGGTTACAGTAAATAATCCTAACAGATTAAGTAATTCTTTTAAAAAACAAGTTGTGTAGAGACACAAAGCATTTTAAAGCAAACAAACATTACTGCGATACAACTCTTAGACAAGGTCTTACAAATGCTAATTAATTCATTAAACAAAAACTTAAATTGGCTTAATTCATAGACATTCATATAAGAGAACTGCTCAACATCATCTTGGTCTACAATTAGACTCTGTAAGTGCTTTGCTAATACAAATAATAGCAAGGCCTTTAAAAACCGATTTTGTTAGATCAGTGAACTTTGTTATGGTTTAAACAAAGTCTTGGTTCTATATTCTAACCAATACTGATGAACCTTATACAGTCCAACAGTAGTTACCAAGGAAAATGACCAAAGACCTCTCCAAACTCCCAAAGATTTTCAAATATCTAGTATTTAAAAAAATAAAAGGTTATTTTAAGCTTAGACACAACCAAACTAGACAACAGTCATTCTGAGAGAGGATGAGAAAGTAAAAAAGCAACAAGTATGAATGGCAGTATTTATCTCTGAACCCCTTCTGCGGGACCAAGAATGCAGACTGCGTGCCAGTAAAATATGAGACGATTCAGCTATTAGGAACAGGAGAGAGCACTCACTTTTCCAGCGCCAACCTAGCAATACAGGAGCTGCTCACAACAAAGCATGACACATCGAACAACCATCATGAAGGATGACCGCAACTTGTGATCCCCAGGCGCTACAGGAGACTCCAACATGTGTTCTTCTTTCACTTAAGCTAAGCACCTCACATAACCACTAGTCTACTAAGACATGATTTTAAGGCTTTGAGAACTCTGTTTCCACAGGCCTTTTTATTTTATTCTCAGTTTTTTGTTCATGACTTTTTCTTTTGCACTCCTATTCATTCACCTATTCATTTCTTATTCACCAGTCTCCCACTTACATCAAATGTCTGGTTTGCCCTGAATGGCCATTTATACACAGGTAAGTTTCAAATATATTCTTACTTAAAAAATTACATCCAAGTGTCTAGGTAAACACAAATTTCATCAATCCTGAAAAACTCCTTTACATAGTAGGCAAGTAAGACAAATATTACATTGTATATTTAAAAACGAATTGCTCCTAGGAGCTCCTTTACGTTATTATTCCCCAAAGTTGTTGAGATTTTTTTTCTGTCTTGAAGATTACATTTCAAGGCTACTCTGGAGAGCCAAGTAATGTGTAAGATTTGGATATTTGCTGACTTTAGAGTTCTCCATACAGTACAGTGTTTTCACATGGATACAATTTCAGCATCAGATCTGTTCAAAGCATGAACCAAATACTTTTGCAAAAGCTGAAGGTATGGCCATAGCATGAAGGCTGCAGTATGCAATTCCTCCTGTGGCCGGCACTGCATTCCAGAGCTGTTTGGGAATACACTCTCCTGTCTAAAAGGGTTTAACAACTGAGAAGCTCCTGCAGCCAAACTGGACTCATAGGGCAGCTATGTGCCTGTTCTTTCATAAAGACAATGATTTAAAGCCTACAATATGACGATGCCATATATGGGGCACATACAGAGAGAAGATCAGGCACAAGAGGTAGATGAAAGTCTCATCTAGAAAGTAACTACTCAACAGAAAGTAAGACAAGCAAAGAATTCGTGAAAGCAGAAAATGAGCTTACAGAAATCAGTTGTGGCCCAAATTCAACACAATGGACTAAATCATTTTGACAAATCCTCTAGTGCTTCCTGAAACTTTATAACCCCAGCAACAGGCAACTTGGAACACTTCTATGAAGAACCAAGAGATCCAAGTCCTCTCTTGTATTTCAGTGGATAGAAGAGGAGAAAGAGAGCTTTGAACCTTATTGCCAATCACCAAGAATGGCCGTTCTCACACTATTATAAACATTTGGTCTCCATGGAAGGGGGATACCTAGCAGCAAACATTGGCAACCAAGGACATTCCACTCCCACTATATCGTCCACAATAGCAAGGAGAAAAAAAAAATTCATAAGGCTGTTCTGATTAGGAAACCTTTGAGAAGACTTCTTCAAAACTGAATGTCTGAAAATACCTTGAAATACGGGAATGTGCAACAACAGTTAGATGGGGGAAAACAGGCATCTTACTTTATTCTGAAAGCATTTACACTTCACCCCAAAGTGGGAACACCTAATAATCCAAGAACCTTTTGCCAAGAACAAGGTCATAGTTTTCTTTTTAATTCAGAACAGAACCTAACACACACCATATTCTGCACTGAACAGAGAATCTCGTAATTTACAGGTGTTTGGAGCCAGGTTTTAGTTTAATACAAACTCTTAACATGTAAGAACTTTCTTATATTGGGCTTTGTCTTCCCGTTGGGTTACAGTTCTGCAGCTCTTTAAAAGCTGTCAGTAAGAATGAAGCAAGAACTGCAAAACGGAGTTCTGCCCCAAGAGAGGTATGAACAGATAAATTCATTCACAGCTAAAAGTATTTATACATTAACATACACTTGGACTGTTGATAATTCTAGAATTAAAGACTTATCTCTGTATATACCTTAATACGGCAAGAACCCAAACCTACATCAGATTTTGCTCCACATGAAGAAAACAAAGCCTTTAACGAGCTGAAATTTTACTTCAGCTGTTCATTCACTGTAGTGACAGTGAGCCCTAGCCATGGACCAAGACATCATTGTGCTGGGTGCTACACAGAATTAAATGGTGCAAGTTGTTCCATAAAAAAAACCCACCACCACCACCACCGCCCCCCTGCAAAATAAAAATAAAATCACATTACACTCAACTGGGGACAAAAGGAAGGGATAGAAGAGGGAGAAGTGTTTATGCTTTGAGAACTTGGGGGTTGCAAATTCTCAATTTCACTGTCATGGTTAGGAAAACGTGGCAGTAAAACAATGCAACCTTATTTCTAAATAAACAAAAAGATTGGTCAGTCTGCTGATGAAAGACAGGATAAAGAGAACAAGACAACTATTAAATTATCTACACTTCTGGGATTCTTACTATTCTTTTGCAAAGTGAATGGCTTATGCTAATCAGGATGCATCTGAAATACATCATTCAAGCCTTCTTGTACAAATATAGTTCTTATTTATCCAGAAAGATCCCCACCAGCTGGCAATGTTTGCATACAATGTTAAACCCAACTTCAAGAGCCCATGCATTATGAGTCATTTTACATTTAAAAACATTAGTTCTCTTAGCTGTTCTTCAAGATGGTGTATCCCATGAGAAGAATTTTTGTGGAATTCAACAATAATACACTATGTTACTGTCCTACTTCCTCTGGCACAAAGAAGTTACAAGTTTTCTGTTGTTTGGTGTGTTTTTTCTCCTAACGGTGCTTTGCCTACAGAACATCTTTGGAGAAGGGACAAAAGGATTTGCACCAATCCCTTCTATATGAATCAAATATTTATGCTATGCCCTCTTCAAGCACTTTCATCTAGTAACCTATGGAATGTGATCTCCTGACCTTAACACTCAAGCACGTCTAAATCAGCTGCCCTTTGAGCTGTATTACAGACTACAGAGAATTTTTATACATTTGTATTACAGGCATATGAAAACCCTGTGGCCCAGCTGCAGCATTCTGTGCTACAAAGCACACATTAGTCCAAAGTCACTCAAGCATGCTTCAGGAAAGAGCAATACTTTGATTCTCCCATGTTTATGGCACAATCTGATGTCGTGTGTCACCATAAATAGGTAGAATGAAGAACCATGCTATCAGTATATTAACCAGCCATCACAATTTAAGTATGTGTCATGCCAAACAATACCACAATTACAAGGTGCCAGCATCACCGCAATCCCACGTCCCACTATATGGCCCATTCTGCCTACTCAGCACTGCCCAGCCTCCCTTCTGCCTCCAGCCTCCTCCCCAGGACAGGCAGTGCTGCCTGCAAAACATCTCCAGAATCAGAAAGATGATGAGCTTGGGGGAAGACCACGCGCCCCTTTCCCTCCTCCTGGAAATCCTACCCTTTCCTCAAGAAAGTGCTAGAGCAGAAACAAATCATTCTGTGTTGTGTTTGTGGGTCCCAGGAATGTTTTAAGGGCACGGGTTACGTTGCAAATAAGTGTCCCGGAAAAAAAGAGAGGGAGACCAAATGCCCCAGATGAACCTGCAACTTCAGCTATGGGACAAATTTTTCCAGGGTCAGCTCATGACCCTCCTCCTAGGACAAGCAGTCACTGAGGTAACCCTGGTGAAAGTCTGACCCAAAGATTTAACACGGTCATGGTCTTGATGGTAGGGTTCATGTTTTTATATCAGCCCTGAAAAACCAACGTGATGCTGCCCATCACTCACACAGGAGCAGCATAAGCGAGTAGGGCAAGCTCGATGGTTCTTGTGTTCCCACCCCGATTTGGTAAAAAGGCTCAGTCCTCAGAAAAAGTCAAGGGTAGCAGAAAAAAGTGAGGCAGCAGCCAAAACCTATGCCATGTCCTCTCCCCCAAGATGGATCCTGGTCAGTCACCTGCCCCAGTCCCCTCGCAAGGTGCCCCGCTGGCTGTTGCACCTCAGCAGAGACTGAGGTGCCCTCAGTTCTCTGAGGGTCCATCAGCTCAGAGCACGCTGACTTGCTGCCCCCTTCTAAGGCAGGAACAGGACACCTTTTCCACTTTCTTTTCCTGCAGAAATCCCTCCAGGGAGGAGGAAGGGGAAAAAAAAATAAATAAAAGAAAGAAAGAGGAACAGGGACCACAACAGACCAATATGTAGCATTTCCTGTATCATCTACAGGAAAAACCCACGCAGTGGGGAAGAGCATGATGTCAAGGCTGGTTTCACCACATAAACAGCCAGATCCTCCTGCTGGGGGATGCTGTGTGTTTCCACAGGGAACAATATAATCCTCCCTGCAAAGAGGAGTCCTACTACCAGCCACACAAAATTCCACAGGTCCTTCCCTTGCACAAAAGACTAGTAGAGATGAAACTCTGGCCATGGGGAAGTCGGTATGTGGGTACAAAGCTGGCGGAGAAGGAAAATTAGAAATTCACAGCGGTATTATCACTTATAAAACAGCACACAGTCAGCACTTGGCCCCTACAGAAAGGACTATGCTTCAAAATATGTTTCCCTGCACAGAGACTGGGCCTCCATCCAGTTATTATGTGCACGTCCCTGATGCGTTTTCAGTCTTACTTTAAAAAAAAAAATCTCAAAACAAAGAAAACATATCCTCATACTCACTCTGTACAGTGCCAAGTATGTTCCTAGCCATGTTCAATAATCTGTTAAGGCGTGTTAATTATGGGTTCAACACTTCTACACCTTGTGACACATTAGTAAAGCACTTCATGTAAAACAAATTCCAGTGTGAAACAAGAAATCTCACCTGATTGTGGAAGCCCTGTTTGCACGCGTGCATACGTAAATGCACATACATGCTTCTCTGTGAAGCATGACGAGCAAAGACAATCTTAACACGTGGATTACAAGCACAATGACTGCGATTATTTTCTCAAGAGAGCACCACAAGAAACACGGCTGCTTCCAAACACAGCCTGACACAAACCCACTTGAGCGAATTCCACAGAATATTACTTTATCCAACTACACACAAGTACATTACTATTAATTTTGGCTATTTACTGCCAGTGGTGAAATGGGTGGATGAGTGTATTTTTTTTGCAAGAATTTTGCAAGATGAATAGTAATCTTTACAGGAGAGAGAAGCGATGGGCAAAAGCTGACAGAGAGGAGAGCCAGTCTAACTCCCAGGTTTAGGCTGCAAGAATGAATGCCGAGTCCCTTACGCCATGCGCTATGAGCCATGAGTCTCTTACCTACTGATCTGCTGAAGACAAAAGGGTTTTCTTCTTTTCAGAAACTGGACACTTGTAGCTCGTTGGGTCAGTCACACAAAGCTTCCCTGCTGCCAAAGGTATTTTTTTTCCCTCGGGTTTTTGTTGTTGTTGTTTGGTTTTTTAGCCCAGAGAGTAAAGGGCAGAACAGTGGATTCAGCAGGGGCAAAGGGTGGAATTTGAGACTCAACAGGCGAACTGCAGAGCTCTCTCCAAAAGATGTTGTATTTCAAGGCGCTTTCATTTGCAAATCCTTCTTCATCCTCAGTGTCAATAAAACTGGAGGGGGGGAGTAAACTTTTTACACTGCAGAAATAAACCGGACTCCAGAGAAAGGGGAACGTGACATGAACTGGATTTGTGGCTCGACTTTTTCTTTTATTAAAAATAAATATACTTTCAGACAGGCAACCAAGATAGATGGGTAAAAATCCAACAGAGTCAGACAGGACCTGCCCGCAGTCCTTGGAAGGAGGATAGCGGTATCTCAAGAATGCCAGAATAAACAAAAAGAAGGGAAAGTCCGCGTCCCGGTGGAGGTGGCCCGGCGCAGGCTCCGCTGTCAGTGGCAGCGCCGCCCGGGGCACTCGCAGCGCCCGCGGCCCCGGCAGGGAAGGGCGGCCCGCAGCATCGCGGCCGGGGGAGGCTGCTCTGCTCCGCGCCGCTCCGCGCCTCCTTCTCCGCGGTTACCTGTGCGCAGCGGGGCGAGGCGAGCACGGAGGAGCCGCAGGGCCGGACGCGGGGCTGGGGCGGCAGCGTTCCCCGGTACACGCTCCCCGCGGCAGCAGGCTCACACCGGCGCGCACACGGCGGCAGGGCAGGGCAGGGCAGGGCCGGGCCGGGCTGGGCAGGGTCGGGCAGCTCCGCTCCCTCCTCCGCCTCCTTCCGCCTCGCTCTGCGGCGCGGGCGCCCCGCGGGACGGCGCTCCGCCAGGGCGGGCAGGAAGCGCCCCGCCGCCCCCGCCCGGAGGACCGCCCCCCGCCGGCGGCCCCGCCTCCGCCCCGCCCCGGCGCCGCCCGTCACTCCGCCGGCGGCGCGGGGCAGCACCGGCCGCTATTGTGTGCGGGGCGGCGGCGGGGAGCCGGTCCCGTCCCGTCCCGTCCCGTCCCGGGAGAGCAGCGCTCGCCGCGCCCCGCGGGAGCCGGCGCCTTCGCAGAGCCGCCGCTGGCGGTGGCCCCCGCCGCTCCCCCGCAGGAGCGAGCTCCGAGCGGCCGCTGTGCGCAGCCCGTGGCTTCGGGAAGCGGCGGAGCTCCGGGCGGCACGGAGGCACGGCTCTGGCCTGGCTCAGACGGGGAGCGCATCCCGCTGTCCTGCCCGGCGGGCCCTGGCCCCAGTCTGCCCGTGCAGCAGGCACCCAGGAGCTCCGGCCGTGCTACCCGTGCGTGTGAGCGTTTGGGCCCGATGAGCCCCGCTCGGCCCTGCAGCAGCCCGCAGCTCAGCACAGCGGGGCTATGAGGACTTCATATGACGAGTCACTTGGCTACCTGCAGAAGCGTTCACAGGAGTTAGCCCCAAGGTCTCAAAACCATTCCGCTAAGTCAGTGGAGTTAAATGGGTTTATACCAATGTACACCGGCCACGGATCTGACTCGCCCACTTTTTGCTAGCGAAATGCTGAAAATAATTGAAAGCGTGGCAAGAACTGATCATGACTAACTGCATATAGGCAGGATATTAAAGGAGTTCCCTGTATACAACATTCTGCTTAAAACTAGAATATACATCACGTAGTCTTCCAAGGCTCAGTCTTTTGTAACGGGAAACACCCACGGACCTCTGCTACTCTGCCACAGCTGGATCGAAGGGTTGGTGTGGAAAGAGGAGATGGAAGAGACTTCAGTATTTTCCCCAGCTGCAACCATAATTTTGCTGTGTTTCATCATTTTACCACCTGATAAAAAGATGGTAGCCACATTCAGAGGCGGTTTTTGTTGAAGGCTTTAGCGCCTGGAATCACGCTGTGGAATTTCAACTTAAAAAATAGTTTGGCTTTAAACATATAACAACCTTGAAAGAAAAGCATGTCTCCCCATTCAAAGCAGGCCAGTAAAAGGATCCCAAAATGTTGATAAAAAGAAAGGCTTAAGCCAGTCTCCCTGTTTTGGAAGATCTAATAGCACTTGGTAATGGCAATAACGCAGGCATCTCTGCAGTGGTACCAACCGCTGTATCAGAGAGGCAAAGCTCTTGTTCTGAAATGGGGGAAGCAACTTTAACTTCTCCTAGCCTGATGCTTGTAATCAGGGCAAATCCCCAGTCTAAACAAGGCCGGAGATAACAAACTGGTCCTTCAGTAGGGACGTATTTGTGTACAAACAATGGTACCTTGCCTTTCTCACAATCCACCTCCTCCTCTGGCTTTTGCATACAATGCACACGCATCCTCCCCCTGTGAGGTCACTCCTGTCCGTGAACTCAGGAGGACGATCTCCGAGTGACAGCTTCTACTTGTCTCCTGGCTCCTGTTCACTAACTTGTGATTTCAAGAAAGAGCAAAACAAAAAATGAGAGAAACTGTCACGCTGTGTCCACAGCTGATTTAATACACTGAGGCCTGACCATGCAAATATTAAGCCCATTAAGTAGTCCCAGTTTGGTAAGGTTTGGCCATAAGATGACACCAGTTTCCAAAAGTACTAAATGTCCAAAAACTGGCCACATGTCAAATCCTTGCACTGTGAAACCTGGCCTACCAGAGTTCAGGAGGGCTCTATGTGTGAGAAGAGATAATGTGATTCAGCCATTTACCTTTTAATTGCTCTAAGCAAACAAATCCTTTCCAACATTCCCAACTCTTAACATTGAAAAGAAAGATCTGGAAAAAAATTCAGGAAGTCAAATTTCAGAAATCCCAAATGCAGCATATATAAACATCTATTTTTTCCCTCGTAATTGACATTCATTCATTGGAACATTTCAGTGGAACAAATGTAGAAACACATGTAAACAGTTCATTAACATCCCACAACCTTACAGTTTGCAAACGCACAAAAAAAAAAAAAAAAGACAACGCAGAACAAGCTAATGAAGCACATATTTGCTATATGCTATGGGGTAGAGTTGTAAGGGAAATAAATAGCTACAGTGAGTTAAAGAGTTATAAACGATGCTTCAATCACACATCCTGTCTCCCTCCCACATGCTAAAAGAAAATAGTGGGGAGTAAAGAGAGAAGGTAGAGTCATCAGAAAAGTAAAAATATTGCTTAATGCAGACACTGAAAAGCAGCTAGCCTTGCCCGAGGCCTATTAACCTCAACTCATCTGCTGCTGTTTATTCTACAGAGCACTAGCACTGCTCATGTTTAACCCACACAATTGGAGATAACAGCTTTACCGGAACTGGAAAAGAACAAAGATGCATGAAATCCACATTCTACTCCTTAAAATATTCTCCCCCTGCATCCTCCCTTCACCCAGCTCCCCGCCCAGCCCAGTCCTCAGGAGCTCCAGCACACATCTGAACGGCTGCCAGTGGAGGAAGCGAGCAGTTTCCATACACACATCACGCCACAATGTGGGAATTCAGGAAACAACACAAGAAAGGGGTTCCTAATAACTGTTCCAGCGTACTCGGGCCAATTTATGCAATCATACAAAGGTCACAGTAGATGTGTTAAAAAGCACAAAAGATAAACGCCACAACGGCAACGAGTTCAAAGTAGGAAAATAGATCTTGGGCTTACGAAGTGTTTGGATGACCTGGAATTGCTCCACCTACAATTTTTTAAGAGGTTGTCCTTCACATTCTTTAAAATTCCTCCATCTTAAAGTTCCTCCCTCCAGGAATCGCTGTAACTCTGCCGCCCTTTGTCCACAGCAGCTGGAGCTCAGGAAGCTGCTGATATTATCCCTCATGTACAGAGAGAAATCCCTGCTCAGTCCTGCGTCCATTCAGTGCAGCTGAGAGGGGTGTAAATGAATTTCCGTGGATCTCTGATCTCGGGCCAGTTTAACAGAGCTTTTCTTCTTGCACGTAAAAATAAACTGTGAACAGTGCTCAGAAGTGCCATTTAGCTCTTGGGACCAGACAGTACGTCCCCCCCCCACACCAAAGCAGGGGGTTCTTTGTCTAGTCTGTAAATACGCTGGTGGGTGAAATAATGACCCTACAGTAAACAAACAGTAATGCAAGCAATAGTAAAAGAGACTAAGAGGAGGAGCTGAGGCCAAGTTTACTAGGTGAGCAGGAGCAAGGAATAGGTAATTCTGAAAAGGGAGATTTCAGGTTCTTCAGGGCCTTCAGGGTGGTCATGGCCATTTTTAAGTTCTATTTAGAGGATCTGATGTTGCTGCTATATCCAGCCCCGAGCTGTAACAAACCCTGAAAGGCTCCCTCAGGTCCTGCCATCGGGAGGACCCAGCTATGCTTTCTGAAGAGAAACAAAATCAATCTGACAGACGTGAGATTGAGGCATGAATTATATGTAAAACCAGTTATCATTGACTAACAGATACTAATGATGGGTATTCATAGACCAACAACACCAGAAATTACTACCATGAAATTGACATGCACAGAATTGTCGGAAAAATTCTACTTTTCAAAACACAAGAGCAGGAATAGTTATGCACTATGTATTCCTCTGTCCTTCACTAAGTAACTGTGTTTTCTACACAAGTTTATTATTCTACCAATTCTATATAATAAAACTTTAATGACCACATAACTTCTGGGAGGGAAGTAATTGCTACAGAGACTTTTGCATAGCCAACTTCATGTCCTGTCTATATTGTGATTTACACTGTAACATGGCTCCTGCTCATCTCAAGTTTTGTATGCTACTGCGTGTGAAGATTTTTAAAAGTATGTCAGTCTGGATGGTACCTCTAATGTCGTGTAACTCAAGTTCGGCATGGTTCCTTGGGTGAAGAAAGGGCCTGCACAGGAACGGGGAGAAAAGGAACAGCTTACCACAGTGAAATGCAATATAGAGGTCAGCAGTGCTGTGTCACCCATGAGTTCATCGATCAGGTACCACCTGTAAAGAGAATCATTCTAACTGCTGAACCTTGGCCCCTTTTTATGCAGAATTTCGGAAGAAAGCTGTGTAACCAGAAGAGTGATAAACAACTGCCAACTGTGGAAAAACACATTAAATGTTTCAGCTTTGCTCTAAACACATTCACACCCCAGTCCCCTAGACTTAAATGTAGTTTTGGCAAAATAAGGACAGCAGGGTTAGTCTGGAGAAAGGGATTTCCTTACAAGACACCATTCTTCTCCCAAAGAAGGACGTGTAAGCCTTTAAGTGATGTCTACTGTACGTTAACAACCTTGATATACGGAAGTTGACCATCTCCCTCATTTCTCTGCACTCTTGCCTCTCATGCCTCTAAAAAGAGATGTCTCTTTAAAATCTGCTGAAATTAATTAAAAGATTCCCTCAACTTCCAGTGGATTTGGATGAGAGTGAACTGTAAGAGTAAGGCATGGAGGCCCTGCACTTTAACGTAGTCTTTGTTTGCTCTCAATGACTAAAGAATGTATGAAATCACAAGAGATTGAGATGCACAGCAGGTTCTGCAGCAAAAAACTGACTTGATAATCCTGATATTTCAATTACTATAAAGATTAAGAAGGGAAAACCACGGCTGATTTGAAATCAAAAAGCCTGATTTGAAACCAAAAAGCCTAACCTCTTCAAAGTCTCCAGGACTTATAATGGTGCAACTGTATTGATAAATACCATGGGGATGGGGGAGCGGGGGTGCTTTTTGATTTAAAGCTTTTGCAACTCGTTTTTAATATTGATGTCAGAAGCAGACTCAGAACTGAGAAATGAAAGAGGCCCAATCAAAAGTAATCTTTGGCTGGAAGCAACCTTCCATTGTCTGGGAAGGTTAAAAGTATGGTCTCAGTGAAACAATGAGCACCATATAGATGCTAGAGCTCTACTAATTGTAGGAGCAGGACCATCTTCCCCCACTACATAGAAGCTGTACTGAATAGTAAACAGATTATTTTGAACATGAAATTAAAGAAGAGAAATGAAAGGAGAAATAATGTTATGTACAAAAAAGGTCAAATGCATTGGAACAAAATATATTAAATTCTGTTAAATAATAATTGCTTCAAAAAGTGGCAATTATAATTTTTCTGAGCACATAGTTGTGCTCCTAAAAACAATCTTTCTCCTGTAGTAAGCTACAAAAAGATTGATAATTAGAGACAGCAAGATATCAAGTTACAGATAATTGATTAACATTTCATTTTCACAGAAATTAAAAACTAAAAATAGACTTATGGAACAAAGTCTGATTAGATTTTACAATCAATTTCAGAAGCTGCTGCCACATTCTGGAAGAGCACCAGCACTCCCTGCTGGTGATCTTTGTTCAATAGTTATCTAGAAGAAAAATGAGGAATGAAAATGCATTATGTTTTTGATATGGAATGCCATTTTTTGTTTTAAATGGGTGACTAATTAGATCCCTATCAATTTAGCAAACAGCAACTCTAGGAGCTAGTTATGTTTTTGGAAACAATGCAGTCATTGCTAAGAAGTGCATTTACTACGGGCAATCATCATTCACTGGAATAAATTTCACTGTCGCAAATAAACATCTGATGTTTAATGCTTCTCTCTGCAGAAAGCACTTCTGCTGTGCTGTAGCACAAAGACAAGCTGGTGTGAGAAGTTCCCATGATGCCAAATCCCTTGGCTCCGCCCTGACTTTCCATCAATTTTAGAGCTATGCCAAGAAAAACAGCTCTTCTTAAAAAAGTCCTAGTACAGCACCAACATCTTCCCCTACGGTAGTCACAATGGAAACGCTACTATGTTTTAATCAAAGCAAACCTGCTTCCAGCCCTGTCTCTGTTACACCCTTTGCCAGGAAGCTGGAAAAGCTTTGACTCCCTCTCCCCAGCATGCACCCCAAGCCTCGTCCACACCCCTCGTGGATTACTTTACCGCATCTGAGCCAGAGACCGCACTGGGACAAACAGATCAGGAGCAAAAAAATAAAAACAAAGCCAAGTACCTAAGTGACAGCTGTCCCAGTTTCCAAACTATGCACAGATCAGGCATCAGTAAGAAGGGTTAAAGACTGGCAAATTGAATCCATGTGCAGCTCATGAAAGTGTGGGAAACAAAAGAGACAATGTGAGTTAAGGACAGAGTATTCATTAGCAAAGGGCTCAAGTTTCTTGGCTTTTGCCGGTCTGCTTCCCAATGGCCATTTTTCAAGGTAGCTTTTTGTTCTTTAGTTTTGAACATAGTCCTGGAAAGACATTATACTCTTTCTTAGCTAACGAACTAAAGCTCAGTACATGTTGAACTGCTTAAAATAATTTGTCTTTTTAATTCCCTGGGGGCAGGAGGGGAGAACAATGTCAGAGATGGGGTTTTTCTGCTGGGCTACAGTGGGCTTTGGATCAGAGCTTTATATGACATATCTGATCCAGAGACCTCAGACACCTTCATAAATATTCATTTACACTATGGTATTAAATACATAAAGAAATCCAATGTTTAAAAAAAAAAATACATGAGACTTCATAACGCAGCCCTATCAATTTGAGTCAGAGTAAAGCCATTACCGGAGAATGGCTGCCAAGCTCTGAGCCGCTGCCCCAGCTGAGCTCTGCATTGCTGGGGCTGGACCTGCCATCCCTCCCTTTCAATGCCTGCAAGGCACTCAGGAACTTGTTAATGAGGATGGCTTCAAAGTATTTGCGATGCCGAAGAGATTCAGTTTGCAGCAGCAACACACGTTGGAGAAAGGGGTCCCAGTCATTCACAGGGAGAGGCCTGGGGTCTCCAGTTTTTCCACCTGAGGAGCACAGTCAACCCTCATATCAGGTGGAGTGTGCAGCCACGGCTGAATTAAATGATGTGGGAGCGTGAGTAATACCAGTGAGGGCCCAGTGCTCCCAAAGCCCTGTGGTAGGTCTATACCCCTCCATCACATGGGAGACATCCAGAGCAAGACTGCAAATCCCCTGGTGCTTAGGGCCAGTATTTTGAAAGCAGCTCCATATCTGGTAGGACATAAATACCACCTTAGGATCTGCTTCATAAGGTCCCTACATAAAAGCCGAGTCTTGAAAATCTGACCTTTGCTTCTTCAGAAAAATCTGAATTTTGGTAATCCTGGGGCTTAGAGGGGAACTGATTTGCTGCTCAATCAAGAAAAAGCAGCAATTAGGGTGGAGTTCTGGAAAAAGCAGTTAAAATAGCGGGTCAGAAACTGAAACCCAGGGTCTCTTTCACTGTTTCAGTCAGTAGATATCCGTATATTAAGTGTAGCAAGGCACGCAGCATTTTACTTTGACTATTTTACTTTATGAAGTAAAAAATGGGAAGAACAGCTTCTGAATTAGAGAAACAGCTAAGAGCCCTAAAAGGAACAAACACAGTGGTAAAAATAAGTGACTTTTAACATAGTCATAAGTCAAAGTCACAAATAATTGTTCTAATGCATTCTGCTCCTGACAAATCTCAACTTCAGAAGAGCTTCACATCTGCAGAGAGTCCCAAGGAACTTTTTAAGCATTCAGGGATCACTGACACTTGGCTGAGTGGGACAGAGTGACAGCCAAATACCAAGCACAGCGCTCTAAAACACTGCATGAGGAACAGAGATTCCTGCCTAAGGGATCGGAGCAAGTTTCCCATTGCACAAAAGGACAAAAGGTTTCAAACCTGAAGTTTTCTGCTTTTCAAGGAAGTTAATATTTTGGACGTGACAGGACCCAGCAAAAGATCACTGATCTACAAGGAATGAGAAGATGCTAAAAGCCTTGAGAACTGAGTAATAGGAAATTAACATGATTACTTTTTTTTAATATTATTAACTATACATGCCAGACTGCTCTGAAATATTCTCTTCCCACATTCATACCCACACCTTTACCTTCGTACCATACGAATTCCGTATTCAGCTCTGTCCCTTGATCATTAATGCAGACTCCTAAGCTTCAGACTTCAAAGAAATGCACGCGTAAGAGTCACAGGCACAGGACTGGAACAGCGTCAAAGCCTCCCTGTGCAGGAACCTCGATCTTCTGTTTGACTTCACTGTACAAATATCTCGTTCTATCAAGACTAGGAAATTCAATGATTTATGTAGGGCTTCCCACAGATTAAGTTAATAAGGGAACCCAACAGTGCCCCATCTCCTTCCGCCTTCCAAACACTGGTAAATGAAAGGAAATGGGAATGTCTCCTGGGGTAAGGGAAAGACGTGAGCGCTCTACAAATGTGCAAGGGAAGAAACCAAAGACTTCATTGTGTGGATATGCACTTCTCCAGGAACCCTCTTCCCTTCTCCTCCCTCCCATAAGTGGCATATGATAATGTTCTCAGGGAAACTTGGTTCAATTGCAAAGCCTTACCCACACCACACCGATTGTCACCTAGAATGGTGGTCGTTTAGTTTTCTTCCTGCTTTTTCTTTTCTATTTTTCCTTCCTTTGTCCCTCCCCCCTTTCTTCTGTTCTCACCCTCCCTCTTTCTGCCGCTCAAAATGTCTGCACTCCCTGCTTCCTTATTTCTGTAGGTTCCCTTCTGTCATTTGTAGTACATTTCCAGTACCACCAGCATTACTCGGAGCTCCAGTCATGCCTTACTAGTCAAAGCTTCCAGCATATCAGACTGAATTACAGTTTAACACAATACAAATGAAGAAATTACGGCACAGATAGATCAAGAGATAGGTCTCTCCAAGACCCGAAGGGACTTAGGGACTCATTTTAATGTAACTTGCAATCAACATCCCTTTGAGTTACATTTGAAAATTACACCAGCATTCCCTGGCCAAGATTAAGCCTCATCACGAGACAGTCAGAAAGGCAGTCTGGCTTTTTTCAGCTTTATTTGTAGCTGCTCGTATATCGCCAACTTTCAAGGAAATTACCCAACACCAACTAACACAGGTGCAGTTTCTTGAGTGGTAGCAAAGTGCTATAGGTCATCAGATTCAGGCATTTTCATCGACAAGATGGTCTAGGCTTGCTCTGAGCTAAGTTAGACATTGCAATGGTAAAGTGTGAGAAGCTGTTATAGATAGATACACTTCAAAGTGCCTTCATCAGCCTTATGATCCCTCATAAAACATTGGGCTGAAGTGACAGTACTGATGGTAGACAGTGTTACGGAGCAATGATTTACTTACTGAGAAGGTGAACCATAAAGCCAAACTCAGAAATTTCTCTGCCTAATGAGAACATTGCAATTAGGTCATCACTGAACGCTGCGTAACCACAAATCAGAGCAAAAACATTCCCACAGAATAAGTAATATGTGACAGCAGGTATTTGGAATGAGAACAAGGATTTCATCCACGTAGCCCTACTGCTGAATTATGTAGATAAACAGCGGTCCTGAGACAGTCAGCTTCCAGTGGGGACAGGCAGGTGTGAGGATACACAGACCCAGTTTAGCACTAGCAATCTAGAGCCTAAACTCCCAAACATGAAAGTTCATGTCCAACTTTGATGAAATTTGACAAGGTGTTCAGAGCAAGTTTCAGGGTCAGGATTCTATTTAGGTCATGTATGAACTGGATCCAGGCCACAACCTTCTTTTTATCTTCTGGACTCCAGTTTGAGCAATGCTTCTAATTTCCAGTAACTATTTCTGCTAAAAAACTAAATCAGTTCTACACCTAACCTTGCTGAGTTCAGGCTGTACATTTTGGTAAGCCTCCGAACACAAGACCTTTATTCAAATGACAAGATAAGGGACTTTAATAGGAGAACACTCTCCAGACTGCTTTTGGTCACTGAAACTCCCTGACCCTCTCCCTCCCTCGGGTCCTGCACAGGCACGTGGAAGTACCTGCTGTTGGGGCAGACAGGTCAGGAGAGCGAAGATTTGTGGGTTAATGGGATGCTGTTCTGATCAGGGAGATTAGATTACAAGGCCGTGCCTTTGAAGGCTGGCTTCTTCAGTATGGCACTTCAGTTTACGACTGGGGATTTCTTTTAATTAGATTGTACTTTTAATTATTTATGACCTATATTATCCGCAGAAGCTGCCCAAAACCAAAGCCTTAATAAGGATAATTGGAATAATCATATTTTTACCTCTTTTGTAAAGCACCTTGAGCCTCACTGATGAGAAATGGTAGGACAGGATTAGATGCTTAATGAAAAATTATCATTACAAAGTGGAATAAAAATGAAAAGTGAGCTAAAATGGAATTTGCTATTTTATACTGCATTAGGGCTGAATTGAGGATCATTTATCAGAGGTGACACTCTGAAAATTTTAACCTGAAAATTGAATGGGGATCTTCTTTATGCATCTCACGATGGGAGATTCCAGGCGAGGGTGCCAAGGGCCAGAGTCTGGGCCTGAATGCTGTGAGAAGTCAGAACAGCCCCCCAGGAGCCTGCACTATGGAAGTACTCGGCTATCCTACCGTATGCTGGCAATTCAGTCAGTTCTTGGCTATTTACAGCATCAAGGAAAAGCAATGGGTGTTTAAGATCACCCACGTTCCTGTGTTCACCACAGCTCCTCCACACTAAAGGTTTGGCCTTCCAGCCCTCACCTTCCTCAAAAAGTATCCTGGAATTAAGACAGACGGGATTTGTGCTTCTGCTTCGACCATGTGGTAAATGTCACAGTGAATATTTATGGGCCTACCTGAATCAGTCTGCTAATGAAAGGCATAATCTTTCAACCTGAGGGCAAACCATGAAGTAGTAGTGGGGATGCCTAAACCCAGAGCCTCAAGGGGCTGGTGGGATTCCCACCAGCTACCAGGCAAGGATGCAAACGCAAAGCTTCTAACTCTTTGGGGATTATCACCCTCAGACTGGCATTTTGTTCTCTCAGAGATCAAAGCAGGAGGATTTGGAGTCACTTCTGCTTAATTCAGAGTTTGGGCAGATGCGGATCAGCTTCTGTGGGTGTTTGGGGCCGGCAGGGATAGGGACAGGGACTCTGGAGGGAAGAGGAAGGCATAGCAGGCGCCATCTCTTGCAGCTGTGGCACGGGCAGAGGCCCTGGACCTCCTCTGCAGGACTGTAGGTAGCAAAACATCCCCTTGCATTACTTGGACTTGAAAATGGACCTGGGAAGGGACAGGACGGCTCCGCTCTCTCCTTTGCACCGACTCCTCTGTCCC
The DNA here is from genome assembly GCF_018139145.2 of Gymnogyps californianus. Lineage (NCBI taxonomy): Eukaryota > Metazoa > Chordata > Aves > Accipitriformes > Cathartidae > Gymnogyps > Gymnogyps californianus. The sequence continues at coordinate 21,638,910 of NC_059479.1, forward strand.
CACTACCACACACATCAAACAGTCCCCATTGCAAGTCCTTACAGCCTTCTCCTCGCCTCACCGCTTGCCCATGATGAGGCTTTCCCGAGACGGCGGGGGGGGATGTGTATGTCTGCGGCGACCCCCAAATACTGGACGCGGTCCCGGGGGCTGCGGGCTGAGCCAGGGAACTGCCCCACACCCGCCCAGGGAAGGAGATGTCTTCGTGAGAGCAGCAGAGACACACGGGAGCCCCTTCCCCGGGCTCTGAGGGGGGACCCCCGCCTCGGGGGAGCCGCGGCGCCGTGCAGCCCCGTCGCGGGAGGTGCGAGAAGGGGGCAGCGCGGGCGGCGGGCCGGCATTTACCTCAGGCTGGAGGCGGGGGGCGCGGGCAGGAGCGGGGCGCCGAGGGGAGGGCCGGGGCCACCGCGGCCGTTAGGCGGGAGCCGGCACGGCGCGCCCCCGCCTCAGCAGCCCCTCCGGCGGGGGAACCGCAGCCCCGCTCCCCGCTGCACCTGCCCCCGAGCCCGGCATCCCGGCCAGGCGGGGCGGCCGCGGCCCCCTCCTAGTCGCGGGGGGCCGGCGGGGCAGCAGCCAGCCGCGCTCCCCTCACGCAGCCGGCCTCGCAGCGGCGGCCCGAGCCTCCCCCCTCCACACCCGCTCCTTACCCCGCGGGCGCCTGCCCCAGCGGCCGCCCGCTCATCCATCTTGCGCCTCTTCTCTCCGAGGTGACAAAGCCGGCATGGCAATGAGAGACACCGAGGAGCTCTGGGAAGTGCCTACCCCAGATTCAGTTATTAACTTTCACCAGGCGGCTGCAACTACGGCACCCGGCATCCCCCGCTGGGCCAGCGCCTGCAAAGGCGGCCGGGAAATGTAGTCCTCCCGCCCCGCCGCCGCCTCACCGCCCGCCCGCCGGCGGGAGCTGCCGGCCCGCGGCGCCTGGCCTCACCGCCTAAGCGCTGAGCGGGAACACAACCCTCGCTGCGCGGCCCTGGGTCGGAAGGGAGCTGCCTCTATAGGCTTCTTTAGGGATCCACGCGTTGGTCGATGGAGGAGAGGTGGTGCGGGGGGCTGCCCCATGGAGGCAGCTCCTCTCCAGCAGGCCTGGGACACACAGGCACCTGGGGGCTAAAAGCGCAGAAGTCCTCTGTGAAACACCGGCTGGGCTGTGAGGCACACCAAGAAGGCAGGTGTCAAGGGGCACGCACAGAAAAAGGGGATGGAGATGTTCATCCTTCCCTCCAAGGGCATCCCTCAAGAGGGATTCCTTCCCCACCATCATGGCGTCGCTCACAAAATGGCTGCTGCCCATAGGAGGCCCTTCCTTGGAAAGGCAGAGCCATAGCAAAAAGTTTTGATGTTTTAGCGGTTACGAAGGTACGTTTGCCACAGCTGGCCTCCTGGCCGGCCAGATCTGCAAATACTAAGGATATCCTGGGCCCCCTCTGCCACATCAGGGCTGATGCCCCTGCACGTGGCTGCCAAGTCACCAGTGCTACAAGGTGACTGGCATTTTTACAACTAACTTTTTCAAGTACCATTGATTGCACGTTTTACGACACAGAAATGCTTTTTCTACCTCCTGCAGTTAACAATTGATTGTAAATTATGCAGGGAGACACCAGTATGAGAGCTCACATATTTCGGCCTAAGAGGAGCTTATTTTGTTGACAACAAATTTGAAGTCACGTTGAAATTTTTTATAATCTCAGCCATGAGGATTTAAGCTCTTCACTTTTTATTTCACCTGGCTCTTATTATCAGCCCACTTACACGCTAAATCTATAAGCTTCATTACATCATGAGCTTTCTGCGACAGCTTTGTCTTCTAATGTCTCTTCCACTATGTTTCTAACTAGCAACACTCCTTGCCCCAAAAACACTCAACAAAAGCAATAAAAATGTAAAAGTAGAACTGCCAAGGATTCATGTCTAGAAAAGTTGTCAGAACACATGCCAAGATAATCTAGGAAGACCGGTGTGACTCCAGAGGATGTAAAATTTAGTGAGAGAAGGAACCTCTAGATGCCTTAAGAATATTTTATCACTGCAATAGCCAGGCGCTAAAAAATATTAATAGGCAAAGCTTTAAAAAATATCTGGAAACTCTGTCACTCAAGTAATCAGCTGCTGGTCATCAAGTATACAGCTCCTGCGGTCTCACGTTGAGATGTTTCGTCCATTTTGCTTTACAACCCATAAAGCTGAGTATCTCTCTGGCCTTGCTGTACAAGGTTTGCTATGTTGGGCACACAGACCTGAACATTGCATGAGTTAAAACAAGCCCTGTGGAAACAAAAGGACATTTTAGAGATGTGAGTAGCAAGCATCCAAAGTCAGGTGGAAAAATGCTTTTAAGCGCAGACATCTGTCTTCATGAAGCATTACTACTCCTTGCCATATTTGATTACAGATAGCTTTGTTTTGTTGCTTTTGATGAAGAGGGGAAAAAACCCAGCAGAGGTAGCAGCCACACACCAACCTTTCACTGTAAACACCAAGAAAGGAGCTGTGGAAGGAAAGTCTGTTATTGCTCCATGGGAATCCAGCAACACAGGGGTATAAGAGTGACACTAAAATGGGCCGTGCTGTCACGAGGCCTTGTTCGCCAGAGCCAGACAAGAATGATCTGTTATAAAACATGGTGGAATGTTTGTTTTTGTAGTACTGGATTTCCAAAATCCATAGTCTTTTTGTGGCTGACAAGCTCACTCCTTTCTTTGCCTCGTTACTGCAGCTGTCGGAGGTCTGCACCCCTGCCTGGAAAACATGAGTAACAGCGAGAAAGCAATCCTAGCAAAAATCTGCATCATTCATGCGTAATCAGACAATGCTTGGGAGATTTACAAAGGAGGAGAGGAGGAGGAGAAAACCACAGCGCTGCAGTCATTTGCATTATTTCTAGTTTCTTTTCTTTGCAATAGTCACTTTTAGCTTTAAAATGTAATGAGTATATATTTCATACGCAGCTTTATACACACTTCAGCGTTACTGGGTTTTAATTCGCATCCCACCGTGACCAAGTAAAATTTGGCAAATAGGCTGTGTCTGTTTCTAACACATGCTTTCATTTTGTTTTGGTAATATTATGTACATATATACAAATTAACTCAAAAGCATACTTTGTGTTGTGGCTTACTGCTTACCTCAAAGATTCTCTCCATGGTTCATCCTGGCTGCTTTATACTATTCAGGCCATGCAAAACCTCCTGGGAAGCACCCTAACAATACTGCTGGGAATTCACTAGGAATAAAAACAGGCAATCGCTGCTTTACATCACTTACTTTTCTCTGATCCAGCAGGAAGATACACAAGCAGTTCAGCTGGAGCACTGCATCTTCTTACAGTTCTTACGAGCAGAGCCGTGACTGGTAACATAATCCAAAACAGACTTTTGGATGCTCGGAAGCCAATCCGAGTTCAGAGTAGTCCTGGGTTTGGTTTAGAGCCACCCTGTGCTCACACTTGGGTCCTGCAGCAAGCATAGGAGCCAACGCATGACAGTCGAAATGGAAATCCCAGCTTTATACATTTGCACCGTGTTGGTGGTCCTCCACTGACAATACTTGCGGTTCTGCAACATGCTTAAGCCACACACACAAACCTAATTGTCCAACTGTGTGGTTTTACTATGCTAGTTTTAGTGCTTTTAGGACCACGAACTTGAGCAAATTGCAGTTCTGTTTGCCTGTGACTCAGTTTTTACCTGCCTCTGTCTTCAAAGTTTCCCCTATATTCAGATTAAATACATTAGTTGCCTACTATGAAGCGAGTGTTCTAGTTGAGAAACACTTTTAAATTTGCACTTTTTTTACTAGACTTGCACATTCAAAATTTCATCTTACTTTATTACTTGATGGCATGGAAGTTTTAACAGAACAGCACATCTGTAACAATTTACTTCCTAGCCAACAAAGTTCACTTTGATGATGACTGGGTGCTTACAGATCCACTGGACAAAAATAAAAGTATATTTACAATTATTGTAATTAGTGCAAAAAGGAAAAATATCTCTGACTCCTGATGCTGGGAAGAAGATATTTTAACGTAGACCGTTCTAAAAATCTGAAAGAAAGACCATATACAAACTGGGAGCACTTTAAATATGTTTATTGAGCAGCTATTACAATCAGCCTCCAAAAAACTGGAGTCCCCTCTTGTTTCTGAACCGTGTCAAGTGATGAAAATGCCTGCTAAGAACATTGAAGCTAAACAGTGCACTCCTTTCTGAGAAACAGACATGTCTAACAGGGATTAATCTCTTTGAAAAGGCAAAATATAAATATATACACTCTAAATTCACAACAACAGTTTAAACTCACTACGTTAATTCAAGTGGGATAACAGTGGACAAATCCACATCATGTAAACTGCAGTCGTAAAATATCTCTGCTGTCTTCTCCTCAAACCCTGTCCAGTTTCGGTTTACATTCTGTGATCTGCCTGTCGCAGAGCTGAAATACAGAAGCGCTGAAGTGTTGAATCTCAGGGGCTGTGCACAGGACCAGGAAGTGGGGCGATGCTCGGTTCTCTACACGTTGCTCAAGGCATCCACACCAGGAAGAACCTTACCTGTTAGCAGGTAAAAAATACCAATAAAATTAAGAACCCCTCTGCCCTCAAACAACTAAGCTTTACGCTTGCAATTGCAACATTTGAACATATAAAAAAAGATAAATCAGAAATTACAGGTTAAAAATGGAAGCGCTTGGCTCTACATACACTCCTGTTGACAACTGTGCCTCTTAAGGCATATGGGTTACATTTAAACTGTTCCACACAGTAAATACCTTTTAGGGCTGTAGTGAGTATCCAGAGCACAGCTGCACTCGTATGTCAGCAGACAGATTCTTAACGTACCACAGTCGTCAATTCTCAATTAACAACAATGGTAAATTTCTGTCCAAGTCTCTGCTAGGGTCAGATCCAAACACCTACCATCTTTTTCCATTAAGTTTGATGGCAAACAGATTTTTGATTGGATCTAGGGAGTTGCTGCATATTTTCTTCAATCCCTAGTGGCATGTAAACAGAATTTTGGAGTGTGTGGTGGAAATTTTAAGAATGAATTAAGAAACAAAGCCTCCTACAAGTCTCAAGTCTTTTACTGGGACTAAAACACCCAGGTCTAGATATTTACATGCCTCACTCTAACTGATGGAAGCCAGGAATATGCTTGTCTTTGAGTATGAGGGCCCAGATTATTAAAGTGCAACGTTTTCTAAAGCATTTTTAGCTTTATGTCCTGCTTTAATAATGAAGACAGACCATTCTGGTTTTGCTTTTTTTCAGAAAACCTACCTTCTAATGCTCAAGCTGTGTGGCAGTACTGAATTTTAACACTGTTCACAACTCGCTAGTTTGCTGGGTTGGGGGGGGGGGGGTTTCCCTTTTTTTTTTTTTAATCTTCAGAAGCTTTTCTAATTAGCTAGACTTCCGTTACATTTAAGAGATCACACACAAACCCACATTTTGGGCCAAAACTTAGACAAGTTTGTCCTTTTGAATAAATCAGTTGCACAGTGTTTCCTTCTAGCCATCTGCATTCTTTCCCTTTACCATCACTCCCTAGGCAACAGAAACAAAAGCTCTGTCTCACATATAACTGCTGGAAACTAACAGCTGCAATGCAGTTTACTGCAGTTTCTCTTCTACAGAGAAGTTGACAGCATTAGATAATTTACACATATTGGGAAACAGCTAATTACCAGAGGAAATGAAAACTCATTTAGAGTACAATGTAACTCATTAGAAGAATCCTGTAAATTCTCACCATTTTGAATTCCAAGTACCCTCGTGCAGGTTCGTGAGCGATCAGTAGAGGGCTCCCCAAACCCAGGGAATTTCAAACAATGCGCTGCAAAGGAGACTTCTGGCAAAAATTCGAGACTATTCTAATGAGATTTCCCTAACAGAAACTGGGCATTTTAAACAGTCTGGTTAGCATGTCTCAGGGGATCTTATCTACAAAAGAGAGCCCGCTCTCAAGGCCGTTTTATTTTCTATTCCAGCATTTTTGCTTTCTGGGAGTGGCAGACTGTGCTGTTTGCAAGAATACTCCATTTTCTTTCCTCTCTTCCTCTAGGAGGACTACAAAAGAAGAGCAATGAGGAGCTCATTGCTCAAAACCTACATGCAGCTCCACATGGTGGAACAGAAAAGACATTCATTCTATTGTTGTGCTTTCTTGAATATCAACACATGGTAGAGCACCCAGAACTACCCGATTTGCTCAAACAAGTTCAGATAAAAGAACAGTTACCCTCTAGCAGTTCCAGGCTGGCGCCACCTCCCGTGCTGACATGGCTAACTTTATCCTCAGTGTTCCACTTTGCACAGCAAGTAGCTGTATCTCCACCACCTGTAGTACAAACAAAATCAATGAGACACACAAGAAATTCAGATTTTGTTCAGCTTAAGGGCCATAGCCTTGCTACAGGCTGGTCCTGCTCCCAAATACTCAGCATTAGTACATACAGCAGTTTTTAAAGCCCTATCTCCAAGCTGAAGGACAGATGAAAACATGAGGAAAGAAAAACAATTTGACAAGTATTTTTAACATGGTACTGGCAAGCAGCAGCTTCCTTGTTGCATTTACAAAGACTCACCGATAATGGTGATGCTGCCCTTTCCAGTTACTTCTACCACTTTGTCCATCAGGGCTTTGGTTCCTTTGGCAAACTTGTCCCACTCAAAGACGCCAACTGGACCATTCCACACAATTTGCTTGGCCCTTCCCACAACTTCAACAAACTTCTTCACGCTTTCAGGGCCGCAGTCCAAGCCCTAAGACAAGTAAGAGAAGCCACAGATACACTTACTGCTGACCCTCATCTCAAATCACCAATGTCTAGCTGGGACCCTCAGAAGTTTCCCCCTCACCCCCAGATATGACGCAGGAGTTTCTCTGTATGCACTGATTACTGAGGAACAGAAAGATTTGCCAGCAGCTGCTGCAGTAAGGTGGAGTCTGGTGTGGTATTTATCTTCCTAGTACGAATAAGCAGTTTTTAAATCAACGTCAGATGCTTGAAGCCTTGGTTAGAAACTTTTGCCAACTCTACTTAAATTCCAGCCAAATAAAGGGGATTTCTACTGCATTCAGATCTGAAGGTTTTAGAAGGATTTTGCTGGTTTAATCCAAATCTCACAAAAGCTACTTTAGACTTAAAAATTCAGGACAAACAACAGGGCTTCAATTTCATTAAACCAACACACTCTACGCAGCTTGACTGCCTTCAGAAACATTTGCAAAGGATCACAATTACTCTTTCTACTCCTTTAAGAGGTGTCCTTCCCACCCCGCTGCTGCCTGTTACTTCTTTTAGTCCCTTGCCTATTAAAACCTACCATCCAGCCAGCGGGAATGCCTGAAGCCACTGTGGCTTCCCCAGTCTGTGCGTGCTCATCAAATTTGTCTGCAGTGATGAAGTCAACAGGCAGAGTAATCTTCACACCGTTCTTCTCTGCCTTGGCCATCAGGTCCTTGACGATTTTTGATCCCTCTTCATCAAACAGAGAGTTGCCAATCTAGAGAAATTATTTGGGAAAAGAAAGAGGCTTTTGTTTAGCTACTGGTCATTACAGAAGAGAACAGCAGCAGTCAAGCCAAACTGCTCAGACAGCAATTCTGGAAAGACTGTTTTCTTAAAGCACCTAGCTAGACATAGGCAGTAATCCGATTTTTGCAAAGTGATTGTCAAGCTCCCTACTCTTGCAGAGCGCGGAGATAGCCAGTTCTCAATACCAGAATATGTAAGGGACGTTCTGACCGTATTCTTTATTAGGAGCAGACACAGAATTGCTCTTTTCATACCTCCATGTTGTTGATCACTTTGAGGAAGGTGAACGCCATACCACCACCAATGATCATCTCATTGACCTTATCCAACATGTTACTGATCAGCTGGATCTTATCCTGAACTTTGGCTCTGGTGAGAGAGAGAAGGAAAAAGAATGAATAATGTAGCCACTGCCCAAAACTCCTCAAACAGAACTTACTCTCCAGTAATCTTTAGCTAAGATAGCATGAAGCCTTACAAGGACTTCTTGAATCGAAGCAGAATTAATCAACTGCTATTCAGTAATGGCAATATCATGATTGTGGCATGTCAAGGCCATTCTGAGAGAATGATCCAACAAAGGAGTTGTTGAGAGTGGGCAGAAAGGGAATTTGGCAACTTAGCAGGCCAGCATTAAACGTCAACTTACAAGAGCATTATTCAGCCCTCCATTTTTTTTTCCTATTTCAATATAAACCTCGTTTGGCACTTTAGAGCCTGATTTCCCCTGACTGTCCAGCAAGGCAGAGCAGAGATCAGAGCATTGCCATTCACAACCACTGTCCAGACCTGGATCCTCTGTACCAGCTACCATACGTCCAGCTCCTGTAACCCATCCAGGTCCGGCACCCCATCACACTCACAGTACAGCTTCAAACTACTAGGATGATCTGTGATACAGAACTGCCCTGCCCAAAAGCAGATCACTCTTTTTGGCACAAGATACAAATGATAATGGAACAACAATACCAAAATTACTTTATATAGGAATGGCAGAGGAGGCAGTAAATAGACACAAGCTTCCTGTCTTCCCTCTTTAATGCCATGTATGGAATTTTTGTTGTTATCTAAAAGAAAGCTTCATAGAAGACCTTAGGAAACAACCTTGAGCTAAACCTGGCACTCAGGAGACTTGCATTATAGTCTTAGTTTGACCATGCCCTGCTTGGTGACATTAGACAAGACCATTTCCTCTTCTTGCTTTAATTTCCCCACCTCTAGAACAGGGATAATGATATGAATTTCATTAATAAAATGCTTTCAGACCTAACCATAAGAAACAGGTATTGCCTCTACAAATCCAACCTTAGTGACCATGGAGAGCTCTGGTGTGAACCAGCCACCAACCCCAGTTTAAACCATTAAGTTGCTAATGGTCCTACACTGTGGGAACTGAACTGGTAAGGAAGCGTTGATGGGATGGGACAGAGCCACAGCAAAACCCAGCAGGGCCCATCTTGCTGTGTGCAGCTCCAGGCAAAAAGAGATGTAAAGGTGAATTAGATTTTTGTTTCTTTCCCTTGCACGTACCCTGCTCCTGGCACTGAATTACCTTCCTGCACATGGTCTTTCTTTGCCAATACATTTCATTTCCACTTTACTTGTTAGTACAGTTGTTCCCAGTTCGTCTTCTAGGCCCAATTTTGTTATATATAAGCAGTAGCAAACCTGCAGCTGGACCACACACAGCTTCCAAGTGTGACTTCCCTCTGGTACAAATTGAGCAAGAGTTGCTTGATCTGCCATCCCGCCTAGGAACCAGCCGCACCGCCAGCGGAACGGTGGTGCTTTCAAACAGATAAAGGTATTTTCTGGCTCTGAACTGCTCTCAGAGCTCCTCCTGTGACTCACTAAGATGCAGTCGGCATTCATCAGTCCTTGGCCACGCAATGAGCTCAGTATCAAGCTCCTAGACTGTGACGGGCTGGTCACCCTTGTTAGGCACCTCTCAAAAAAGGTTATTTTGTTCCCACTGCATTTACACCACTTCCAGACTTTACTAATAGGCCTGATATTTTAACATTTTGGCCATCCCAGCTGCTGCTCTAACTCAAACATCTGATAAGGTAACTAACAAAAGCTTTCCCTTGGTGATATACCTGCAACTTCCATCAAAGGCAATGAGGAGTGTATAGCACTCATTGATGGGTCACCTGCAGCTGTAAACCTTGGAAGGGTACTAATAAAAAGAAAAAAAATCATTGTTCAGTATAACCAAGGTCATAGAAGAAGTTTAAAACTTTATGTGAGAACTGAATACTACTTCCTAAAAAACACATTTATGGGTACAAAGAGCAGGAATAAGCCACATACTTCTATCAAGAACACAGAATGTTATGGTGTCCCAGCTTCGTGTTACTTAGGAAAGTATTTTAATTCACCTGATGAACTGAAATATACTTTCATAGAACTACAGTGCTAAACTGGGTACACACGTGACAAAAATCGGCAGCAATGGGAAATTATTTCTATACACAAGCAGTCACTTGGTTTTGCACCTTCAAGTTTCTTTGCACGCTAGCTGCTGTGGAAGAGCAGAGGCCCATCCAGCTACAGTAGGTCACCATTGCATAATGGCAGATCGTGTCAATTTACACAGTGCTGAGCCTGCAGGTTGCTTGTACTCTGAACTGTGGAGGAAAGGTCACTGAAAATGTTTCAGGGCCATCATGTGTATCTAACAGCTCTTCTGGTTAGATATCTGTACAACAAACTGCTGTGGACTATCTCAATTTGGGGAACGTAAGAGATCAGGAGATACGATGAGCAGACCCTGACAGTGTCATCACAGGAGAGGACATGGTCAGTTAGCTCCTCTCTAATCCACATCTTACAGAGATCTCAGGACTTATCTACAAATCTGAACTGTAGGTACAGTTAAAAGGAAAGCACTTGTTTGAACCAAGCCAAAATAACTTTTCATTTCTTACAGAGGAGTCAAAGCGAAATATGGAGTCAATATGTTCTTGAGTCTTACCCTCCAAGAATTGCTAAGAAGGGTCTCTCTGGACTCTCTAGGGCCTTAGCAAAATAATCCAGTTCTTTCTTCATCAGGAAGCCAGCAGCCTTCTGAGGCAGATTGACACCTACCATGGAGCTGCAGAATAAAAGTAAGAGTGAGGAGAGGAAAAATTTTCTATCAGTACAGGTCCAAACACCCCTGTGTCTCACAGCATTATAAAGCCAATCCTTTAGTCAGCTGCAGCCATGAGAATAGCTACTACCTGCATGAAAACAAACACAAGGTTTTTGTTTTCCTAGTTTGGTAAGATGGCTGTACACACTTACTTTCTGAGATTGTTTTTGCACGGACATATTGATATGCAAGACATTTATAGTGTTAACTAGTGATCCAAAACACTGAGGGACAAATAAGCATAGCAAGAGCAGAGATGTCTTCCTCCAAAGCACTGGATTATGAAATCAAGCTCAAAGAGGACCACTCGAGTTTGCAAGTACACATATCTAAACACACTCTATGAGAATAATCAATCTGGAGCTATTAATCTTTTGGAAAAGAGGTCTGCTGTAATTGCAGGACAATTTATACAAGTCCTAAGCAAGTAGTTTTTATATCTTCAAAGCCTAAAAAGTCAGTTCAAGTCTTAAGAGTTTCAGCTGTCTCCGGTTCCCAGTGGTAAACTTGAAAGAGCACACATTATTCACAACTACCTCCACTAAATCTATTACTCACAAACACACACAGCAGAATGATAATGGGATAAACCCAAAAGGAAGCTAAAACTCATTGGGGGCAAAGCTGTATGTGTTTCCATGGCAGACGTCATTCTGCAGTTCTGCCTGTGGAAGGAAAATGGATACACACCTGTGAGCTCGGTGGGCAGTTCCAAAAGCATCATTGACATAGACATCTCCCAGTTTAGAAAGAGAGGCTCTGAAAGCCTCCACTTTTGCAGGATCAGCCTTGACCTAAAAAGCGAAAGAATGACAAGTTTGTGCTATTCAGGTACACAGAGTTGATTCTGAAACTAAAGTCAAAGTCAGCAATTTGACTTGTAAACCCAAAGCAAAGAAAGGTCAGCTGGAGAAACTCATCAGTTCATCCTGTGGGTCACTGTATTTCATATGGTCTTTCCCAGTCCAGTAGGAGCAACAAAAAGGTTTAAACTCGACATTAAACTCCCCGAGACTGCTATTACAGGCCTGAGGACTGTTCCCACTTCAAGTTTCTAGTCCATCAACAGAGCAGGAATGAACTGCAGCACCACCAACCTTTCAGTCTCTCTCCAACAGATTGCCAGTTTTGTGCGGTGAACATAGGTAACATAGAACGGGTGTGTAGAGACAAGGCAACGCCAAGATGAGACTAAACGAACTCATGCTCGCTTACTGAACAAAGGAAGTGTGGTCTCCAAGTGCCATAGGTAAAAGCAGGAGCTCCTGAAGGACTGATTTAGCGACTGCATTGAGGATTAACTTAGAAATAAGTTAACTGAGAAATAACCTGCACACTACAACAAGCCATAGTGAAAGCAGCCAACATCGGAAAGCTGGAGATAAGCTTAGTGTGTGGTGGGCAAGAACAGATGCATTTCTCTTAAAAGACTTTTTCTCCATCCTCCAAGCATCCAACCAAATCCTCATGGGACAGCTCATGTAGTTCAGTTTTCTTTCCCACCACGAAAAGACAGCAGAGCTCACTTTGACAGTGACTGCTCAGACCTAGTTTACACCCACTTGCTCTTACAGAACGGCCCAAACTGGCAGTTAAGCGATCACCTCTCCAAGTGCCTTTCTGCTTTATCAGCTCACCATCCCAAGTGAGGCCTCTGCTAGCACCCAGATGTAACACCATGGGGACGATGGCAGGAAGGTACTCTAATATATGGCAGATGGGTTCAGTATGGCTTTGGGTGCCCTTTTATTCACCAGCCTGAGCAGAAGACAAGCCAAAGGGACTACACAGATTATAGAACAATGCTGTCAACTGCTCCTTCACTTGGTAAATTGCCTGGCTTTACACAAAGAGATTAAGTGCTCCTGTTAAAACCAGTAACATCTGTAAGCAGAACACAAGAGGCTCTGAATGAAGGAACCACTACCACTCGATCTGCTTTGGAAAGCCACAGTTTCTAAGCACCAGTTAGTAATCTGCAGTCTTGTATCGCATCACTATTTCCATAGCACCGACTTTCACCTCTGTTAGGACGAGAAGCAGGTCTGTCAACAGCACCTCTCCCGTTGTGCTCAACTGCAGTGCATGCTTCTGTATGCATACACCCAGCTAAATAGTCTGAGAATTACAGAAATGCACAAAACCAAGGGACTGTTTCCCAAAGCAAATTAAATTTTTGCCCCACTCTTCTACCTGCCACCATATTGGCTTTCAGTAGCACACAGTTCTAGTAGTGAGTAATTCCAGACTTGCTCAATTTCTCATTGCCATCTGCAAAGGCTTACTAGTTCTCTGGGCTATTTTTCTAACCTACAGGAGTCCTGTGTCAGCCCATAAAGGGCACCACACGATGTCAGCATTCCACTCCATGCACTGAATCTGAAAGGAGCCAAGGCCTGTGTAAAGTCAACGGGGTCACCATCGCTAAGAAAAGCAGCTGTCTGGAGCAAGCATTCTTCCTGACCTTCAAGAAAATGTCAGAGGTGCAAGGCAGCCTGGTTCTAGATGACTACTCTTAAGAGCAGACAGGCTTATAAAAGGGTTTGATAATCCCTATGCTGCAGAATGTTTAAACATTATATTAAAACATTACCCAGATAACCAAGAAAGAAGCATCATTCTTACGGCCCCAGCGGCAAGAAACTATCTCCAACAGACCTTGTTTTTTGTTTCAGACATCCCAAAATAAAGTCTAATAAGCATCAACCAATTTCCTGCACAGCCCTATTTTGCTCCTTTTTCCTTCTTTCACAGACTACACCACCTTCAGCAGTCATCTATAGCCTTTCACTTAAGCCGTTTCATCTTGGAAATTGAATGCATTTGACTCAAACTTTTGCACAGCATAGTACAAATGATTGGACACGTTGAAGTCTGACATCCTTCTAAGAGCAAATTCATGAACAGCATTTTAGACAGGCTGCTGGCTCCTTGTCAATCTGCAGCAAACAAGGTAGTAAGACCAGAGCAGGCATGCACAAAAGCTAGGCTTGAAGGTTCACCTTGTTCCCTGAAGCATCCTTCCCTTTCCCTTCTTCTTCTACATGGAATCGGAGGTTCTCTAGCAGGATGATGGAGCCAGCTGCAGGATTAGCACAGGCCTTCTCCACCTCAGGACCAACACAATCCTTCAGGAATAAGACCTCCCTGCAAACACAAGATATACACTTGTCATCCCACCGGTGACTCTTCCTTTCAGAAAGGAAAGCATCCAGGTCCGCTGACAGAGAGGGCCTGATGCATGCTGGACTGCTCTGCTACTTCACCTGCCCATGAGTGCTTTAAGCTCCACAGCTACTGGGGCCAAGGAGAACTTTTCAGGCATGGGAACACCATCCGGGCGACCCAGGTGACTCATCAAAACCACCGACTTAGCTCCATGATCCAAGCAGTGCTTGATGGTAGGAACAGCCGCCTTGATTCTGTAATGGCAGAGAAGAACAAACTGAAAAGAATTCAAGTAGAGTTTACCAGGCAAGCAGACTTAGCGACCACTTACACAAGAGCCCTGGGAGCTGTCCCTCAAAAATGACAAAAGAAATGGAGCACAAGAGCTGGGCAGAACAATTACTTAAGTCGTCCATCCTACCTCTGGTGTTCACACGGTTCAGCCTACCTCTCATCAAAAGACAGCAGGACACCACCACCACCTGTAAGTCTCCAAAAGGGACAGTGGGCTTCTCAGCAACCTATCCTTGCTAGAACAAACGTCTAGGAGACTAACCACAGAGAGCACAGCTTTCCCTGTGGAGCTAACCCAACCTACTCTCCTCCTAGGGACTGTGACAATCCTGAAGGACGGTCCAGAAAGCATCAACAAAATTCTCCGTCCCAGCATGTTTTCATATGTTTCACTGTTATCTTCCATGCAATGTAGGACGCGGAAGTAAAACGCATTTTGTAATCTAAATTCTGCTGATTGCTTGTAGCTAAGAAATGCCAGGACACACTTGAACATTACCAGGCTTCCTGGTTTAGTCTGTGGTCCTGAATCAATAAAGAAATGATGGGAATGTTGAGCAGTGAGCATATTGTGGTGAACAAAACTGGCATCTGCCTGCAAACGACAGACAAGCGAGACAAGACATTTGATATCACTGTTTCTAAACCCTGTGTCTTTGTATGCTGCACTAGAACAATCATTCTAACGTAAGCCAACAAGTTCACACAACCGCAGGGTAATCAGGAGGCAGAAAGTCTTCTGGATGCTACCAACAGATACAGCAAGTTGTCACACACAGCCAAAGGGATGTGCTTGTGAAATGGTCATAACACTTCAACTGTACTTAAAGAATGAAGTTTAGGATCTGTACAATTAAGAGACTTTTTCTATAAGCTTTCCACAGCAGCTATGGTGAGAAGAAGCGTTGTAGTTAGTGTAGTTTGCTAATAGCTACAGGGGTTTTAATTAACAATTGTTGGACCTTCTCTGAGACACCTTTAATATTCTGGTACAAGCAATAACAGCTTAATCGTGGTAGCATTCCAGGTACTGCTAACAGAACTGGGCTAAAATCAGAGAGAAAACAGACTTCGGGGTTTCCATCTGGGATGGAAATTATGGCTCACCTTTGATTGTTGGTTATTTTGTGATCCTTCATTGGAACATTGAAGTCAACCCTAAAAAAACAGAAATAAAATTAAATACTCAACCAATTTCTTTTACAAAGAGTGAGGGAACCTGCCAGTAAAGGCGCTGGCTAGAAAAGCAATGTCACAATTACAGTAAGATTTTTAGCTCTGCCTTGTACACAAGTTTCATTTTGAAATCAGTATGTTGTTAGCCATTTCTACTTGTAATAATAGAACACAAATGGAGAACAAACATCTGCTAGAATGACTTAGTAAAACTATGCCGCCAATACATCCTAACGCTCATGACCGCAGTAGCAATGATGCTGAAGCAGGAAATAAAACTGAGATCGAACAAGCTCCCCACAACCTTTTTGTTTTAAACAATGTGCTCTCAGATCACCAGCTACGAGCTTCCAAGGGAAAGGAAGCAAATAATGAGAAGTGACATTATGTTCTCTAATGAGGCCTCTAAAATACTTGGTTGGACTACTACGGCAAGCAGGCAGGCTCAAGGAAGCTGTCCAGTTATTGCCTGCAGCTTCGAATTTCTGTTCTCCGCAGCTCTAATCTCTCTGCAGCCGAGTGCTGTGGCTTATCACATCCCCACTGGAAGACCTGACGGGGATCTAGAGGTAACTTCCCTGCTCACGCCAGATGAAGGGATGGAAGGGAGGAGTTTCATCAGCCATTTCTCACTAGCATACCTTGTGCCCATGTGCTGACTAGCAGCAGCAGGAAGCTGTGTTGCGTAACAGCAAAGGCAGAAATTACTCACAGAGCTACGGAAGGGAAGGGAACATCTAACCGACTGTAACAGCGTATCAGAACGAGGAAAGTGAAATACGGTGTTACAGTTTACACTTCATCATTCTGTATCTATATTAAAGACCAACAAAATTCAGGAAGTTGCTTAAATTCTCTTGCAGCCTGCTCAGCACGAGAAACAGATGGAAAGCACGATAAAAGCTGCCAGCAAAACAGGAGTAGCTGAGCAGAAAGGAATTGAACTGGCAGCCCCACAGTACAGCGGACTAATTCTAGAAAGGGGAAAGAAAAGCACCATTATTGTGCTATTATTCTAAAATGAGAGAATAAAAGAATACTTTGCTTTACAGAGCCATCAGAGCTACTAAAGAAAGACCCAGCTACCCTTCTTCCCCACTCCAGACAACTGAAATCTGAGCTCCCCTTGAACCCTTTCTCTTCCCCATTCCCAACTTCTCTCGAAGCTTCGGTATTAGGACTGGAAGATAAGCAGGTTATGAGTATGCAAAATGATGATGAATATGAGAAGAAAAAAAAGAGGTATTGATTTTAGTAGTACTGAGAGCACATGGTGACTCTTTTCAGGGAAATAACATGCAAGCAGGAAACACAGAGACTGGCACATCACCTACTGTTTCAGTTTTAGTAGCCCGTCACAGAATTGCAAAGATAGATATGTGCATTAACTATGGGAGACTAAGAGATGGGTAACCCATCCTCTGCCAATGCAAGACTGTTCTCTGTAACACAACTCTGGAAAGGAAAAACCAGTCAGATAGCAAAAAAAAAAAAATCAGTGTTACACAGATAAAAAGATCTTTTGTTGTACCAGATTTAGGAAGCGCATGCAAATTCTTAGCTAGCTTCTTCAGTACTCATTACGGGGACTAGTTTCCAGTAATCAAATTTCCAGGGAACTACTTCAAAATAAGACAGAGAGACAAGATAAAAAGAGCAAGTTGTCTGACAGACTACAGGGAAGAGAAGTTATGATTTTGTTATACATGCCTACTCACTGACCAAAGTAACAGACACGTGTAGTCACATTATGGTGACCTTGGACAAAGAATCCCACAGTAAGAGTATTTCGAGCAGGATGTATCACGATGTACCTCAGTGCCCTTATCTCCCAGTATCTGGCAGCAATTCCAAATGAGGCTTTCGCAGGCCTTGATGTTTTATAAGCAAGCTATGAATTCCTATTTTAGGGTTTTACACCAGGACGTGCTGAATACCTGCGATTCGACTCTTGCTGCAAAAAGCAGAATTATTATTTTATTTGGTTAGCTGGCCAGAGCCATATTTTCACTTTTTTATTGCAACGCTTTTTGCATTTGCAAGAAGAAAAAAGGGAACTGGGGAATAAACTTTTTTTTGTAGCGCTCCCGAATAAAAATATGGTAGACTGGCTAGTTTTCCCCTCAAACAGCCTGTGGATGATACATGTGCAAGCAGAGTAATTGACGAAGGCAGAGCTCCTGCGGTTTCAGCTCCCCGGGTACGCGACTCGGGCCCGCCGATGCCTCCCCACCAGAGCGCACCTCGGGCAGCGCTGGACGCCGTCCACCTCAGCTTTGCCAGAGCTGAGCGAGGCCTGGATTTACACTCCTCCCCGTCAATCATATCTGCCCTCACAAGGAAACAGATACGTTTCTTTGATGGATAATTCAGGATGCACGGGGCCTTTCCAACACTCGGCGTGCGAAAAAAACCGAAACCAAACCCCCACAGAAAATAATTTGCCGGGCTCAGACAAGAAGCTGCCGAGGACAGAGATGACTTGCCGCTGCCTGGGGAAAGCTGCGCGGAAACTCGCCCGCCCCCCAGCCGTAGGGAGCCCGCCGAGCCCCGCCGCCCGCCCGGACCCAGCGAGGACCGTGGGGCATGGCAGCCCCGCCGGGGCCCGGGAGGCCGCGGGCGGCTCCTCACCCTCCTCCATCCCCGGGAGGCACACCCCCCCCCCACACGGCCTCCCGCCCTCCTCACGGGGCCCGGCCGGTGCTGAGGGCCGCCCCCGGCACAAGGGCACCAGGGGCGGCGGCCCCGGGCACTGCCGCGGCCGGGCCAGGCCAGGCCGTTCCTCCCCTCAAGCACACGGCGGGAACACGTGAGGCGGGACCCAGCTCCTCACCTCATGACGACCCGCTTGCCCTTCACGTCCACCTTGTCGAGGGTGAGCTTGTTGGAGAGAGACATGTTTGCTCCCGGCTCGATCCGACCCGCTGCTCCCCTCCGCTCTGCTCTGCCGCCGCCCGCGCTCTGCCGCAGCGACCGCCAGCGCCGCCGGCACCCAGCCCGCCCCGCCCCTGCCCGTCAACGATTGGACCGCGCTGCCCGCCGCGCGTTCCTACTGGTCGAGCCGCCTGCCCGTCGGCGGACTGCCCGCCCCCCGGCGGAAGGCCGGGCTGCGGCGGGAGGCCTGGTCACGTCCCGCACGCAGCCGCCCGGCTCGGTCGCCCCCGGCGAAGGCTTACCGCCGGTCCTGCAGCGTTTGGGTCCGCACGGGTTTTCACCACACCGTCTTCCTAAACCGGCCAAACCCCCGGGATCCTGCGAGGCAGTTAGAGATCCAGCCACGGATTTAAAAATATATTTGACTGTAGAATCGAAAATAAATCTGCAAGCGCACCCTACAAAATGCTTTTTCTGGAACACAAAGCACAGCAGTTCACGGCAGGTAACAAACCTGCCTGGTCTCACAGCAATGTTGTTCTTCCAGCTTTTGGAAATAATCAGCTATTTGTTTTGTTTCCTCCTTCAGTACTTGATCAGATTTCACAGAAATGAATCCTCTTTCTTTTCCAACCTCTAAACATCCAAATTAATAGTTCTGGATCTTATTTGAGGGTAAATTATCCATAAACGTTGAATGTGCGTCAATTGGTGGGAATCCTGCAAATGAAGGACAGACACCTGCACAGCTGATACATAGGTCTGGCATAGGCCTAGCATCTTAACTAAAAGAACAAGACAAAACCCAGGATATTTTTAAATGACCGGAACAGATGAATACTTTTCAAGACAACTGGGAAAAAACAGCTGTTTAAAGGGATACACTTTCCAGAAGTATGGTTTATGTGTGCTGTCAAAAAATTGCCTAGCCCAACATATGTACACATGCGTGTGTAGCCTATAATGTAATGGACTGTATGCTGTATGAAAATCATGCAATGTAAGGGACTATACGCTGTATGAAAAAGGAGCTCATGGTCTTTTGACTTTTACACATAGGATAACTGGGCCTTTCTGTTTGCTGGCAGGTTTATTTTTTTGCCACACTCACTAAATATACAGACACTGCTGAGAAAACTGTGATGGCAAGCTGAGTACCTGACAAAATCAGTTCTTTGCTGACAGCAAGGCCAAACTTAGAGGAACAGCCTACAACAGGCAAGCGAAGTGCAGGCAAAACAGAAGAAAACAAGCGTGCGCTTACAAGAAACAAAAGACAAAGATACGTAGAGCGCCGAACTAATGCATTGCTCACACATGGATGAAAAGACCCAGCCTGCGTGGGCTCTGTGGCAGAGGAGCGGGAGCCTCCCGCTGCAAGACTTGTCAGAAGGCTCGGAAAAGCCTGGATGGGCCTCAAAGACAGGTTAGAGACATCCCTTTACCCAAGTTATATGGCAATCCCAACAGCAATAAAAGCTGAAATAACACAAGTGGGAACAAACTAATCGGTGATGTGAAATCCCCTGTTAGGTGGTTACCTATTAGGATGGAGTTTATCATCTATAGCTATAAATCATACCATCAGGGTTCAAATTAAATTAGGTCCAGTAACTGTCTCAATATTGACTGCAGAGTAAATGTGGAGTGTATTCGGGGATTCCTCCTGTGAATTAGTAAACCAGCCCTGAACTTGCAATAGCCAGCAGGGTCTTTGTAAACCACAGGACCTGCATGGCACTTGCAGTATCACCAGTGGGCAGGGATGTCTGGAAGTATCAGTGCTAATACAACATTCACCAAGGCCCAAGAGTCAAATCCTAAACTGGTCCTGAATCCAGCCTTCCCAGCGTCAGGGAGTGCTGTTTTCAGATCCTCTTCCAGGGTTTGTCCAGCAAGAGCTCTCAGGAGTGGGGATCGCCTGCACACAAGCACGGCTGCTAAGAAACGCTTTTACCCACAGAGCCTGAAGCACAACCGACAGCAGGTGAACAAATGCTCACATTAAAGGGACTCTGGGTAAGAAGATAAGGAAGGGGTACTCCAGATCCACATGAGCTGTAACTATTTTAACTGTTCTGAAATTCATCTATTTCCTTCTCCCCGTTCTACACTGTGCTATGCTGCTTTCTTCAAAGGCAACGGTTAAATTCCTTGATGCTGACTCAGAAAGGAAGGCTCCTTTCAGCTGCAGTCCACAACCACATCCTTGCAGCACTTAGTACTTTCCCTGGTAAATTGATTCATTCATTAGTACAAAGCTTTATTTTAAAAAGCTTGCATGCCATCTCTTAGGGGTAAAAAAGTATGGAGGAGAAATGTCATGGTGCGTGGCATGAACATAGTAACTTGAGCACCCACAGTAATGTAAGATAGCCATATACCACAGCTGACTGAGAAGAGGGGACAGTGGGACACTTGCAATTCTCCAGTTAGAAGAGAGCATTCAGGAATTAAGGACTAAGTGAGCCATAAATAAAAATAAATAAATAAAACCCACCAAGGACACTCCACTCAACAGGACTAACTCCACTACAACTATATCCATCTAACAGGCTAGCTGAGTATTGCATAAGCAGTCTGTAGTCATCTGAAATTAGAAGCTTAACGCAGTTATTAGGATCTATTGTTTTAGGCAGAACTGCAGCCATAGTTCATAAGGTGTACTCTAGTTTTACGCTTGCTTGCTTTTTTCTCCATTTTTTGGTGAAGTACATGAGGTAGGGGAATAGGGAGGAAGTCACACGAGAACTTGTGGTAGAACATAATTCCAGATGGGATACGGCCAGGACACCAGAATTTGTGTATTATAAAGAAGTTACAAAGAAAGGGGAAGTATTACAGACATGTGTTTGAGACTCAAAGCTCATTTCCACGCTTAAGTCACCTTTCTGTCCTTCCCTCCTGTTGTGAAATATTTAGAATATACTGCAAATATTTAAAGAAGAAAGCCCATGCAAACAGTTCAAAACCTGCACTTTTAAATTAACCAGTACAAAGCCAGGAGGGCAAAGGACTGGTAATGAAAAAAACCCAAGGATCTGGCGTTAGACCTGTGACCATCCTAGGAAGCAATTTCTAGGAATATGAAACAGAAGCTGTACTTTAGACTGACATAGCCATCGCCTGCATGATCCTGCCTGCTTCGTTTAGCCAAAAGGAATGGGACTGTGGCAAGTATAGACAGATCACGGGCTTTGGTGCACTGGTCTGCATATTTATATGAATAAAAGTGAAGGGCTGGGATTTGGAGACCAGTAATCTGCATCTTCATCTGTATTGCATGATCCAGTCTTCAGAAAGTTCCTGCTTTTATAACCACCCTCTGCATTTTAAGCTTCCACTTAAAAACAGGCTTCAGCACAAGTTCTAAGTTTTCTTTTCTCCTTGCAGTAGTGCAATATTCGAGTACAGGTATCTTGTAGGAGAGATAAGAGAGCATTCTTGAGAGAGAGATGGAAGAAGTTCAGGAGGGAAACTGAGAAATAGACTTTGTTTTGTTTTTTTTCCCCAAATGCTGGCTCTCAACCTTATACGCCTGGATTTCAGAAATAGAGCACCACTGAATGAGTCTAGAGCAAGATAATTTATATTAAAAGGCTTTTACATGTATCATGTATTTCACTATGGGGTTTTAATACCACAGTTTAAAAATAAGATTTTTTTTTTCTAAATTTATTATTTAAATCCTATTGAATTGATTTGTAATACAGATTTTCTTGGATAATCAAAGCTGATGGTGTTTGGGGCATGTATTTTGATATTCAATATAAATATCAGACATACTCCCCTCATCAATCTTAACTGCACATTTATCTATTTATCTATTTTAATGCAATCAGCTCCTATCTTTTGCTTTAGACTTTTAGTACTGCCTACTTCAAAAATGGGTAACAAATCAGTCTAACAATAATCACCAACTAATAAAAAGACAAATCCCCAGTTATACCCTCCCAACAGAGTTGCCATTGAACTGTGCGTTCAGCGAACAGAATAAACCAGAGGTGAGAGTGGTTTGGGGCATCAGCCCCCCCGCCTCCTCTGCACCCCAGGGCTGCTGCCGGAGCCCAGGAGCTGCCCCAGCATCCCCGCTTCTTGTGAAGTGGATGCCGTTTACTGGAGTTTTTAAGAAACGGGGCCCTCTAGGGGAAGGTGGGCAAGAACTTGCTGGGAAACATTCACGCTCTACCGATATTTCTCCATAGTTTCACGGTTCCTGCAAGGTGCAATGGAAAGGTTTTTTTTTTTTTTCCTGCCTCTCGGCAAGAAAATTCCTCCCCAAAACTCTGCCAGGTGCTCCTTCTATGCTCTTTCCCTATTTCAAATTACCTATCCACTCATAGGCTTTCCACTTTACCATGTTTAAATACAGTCCTTTAATTGCGCTTATTTTAAACTTTGGAACTTACAAGTCTGCTTTGTTAATTTGTAATTCGCTCAGTTCTCAAACCACTGAGGACTGAAGGAATAAGCAGATCTTATCTTTTTCTCCTCAGCTTCTCTCATACCTCCTTAACGAGGGCAATTTCTTACACCACAAACAAAAGTTCGGGTGCTCCGGGGTAGGCAGGCTGCGGAGGTGACGCCCCACTGGAAAGCCGTCCCAGCACCAAGAGAGGAGACAGGAGGAAGCACCAGTTCAGTTCTGCTCAGCTTTTGCCTTCTGAAACTATCAATGGGAAGAAGCTCCTCGGAGCGCTCTGCTGCTCATGTGGATCAGGCCTTTCGAACAAAGGAGATCATTACTTTCAGGCTATTCTGCATTCACCATGGATGTCTACCGAGTTCACCTCCGTAGGTGACCGTACCTACTTTGAACTCAAGCATTTTACAGCAGGGAACGTTCGTTTACGTACTCTGTAAATTATCAGCCAGCCATGGCTCTGTGGAGTTAGCAAAGACTTAGAGAAATTACAAGGGATTTGTTACAGTGTGCATGGACGAGGTTAGCTTTCGCCTTTTTATCCTAAATGAAAGGTGGAGTTACCTGCTGGCAAATTTCTCTGCCCTTCAGGGCGAGGCAGGGCCCCTGCCTCCATATGTGATTGTAAAGCACTCACTGCGCTGTGAGCATTACCAGGCAGGAGCATTGAAAGTTAAGGACAAATTAGGTAAAAATATTAAGATTTATACCCACAAACTGGCTACTGCTCTGAAGATTAAAGTTTATGTTCTCACCAGCTCTAGCTTTGTCTGGTTTTTGTAATCCTTCCCAGCTCTTCCTTTTAATGATCTATTGGGATGTGGAGTTTGAGTAGCCAGTCTGGAACTGTGGAAAAAAACTGCCTGAAGCATGGGCAAAATTCTCAGCTTCTAGCACTGCTGTAGCCAGAGAATAAATGTGTACGTCTCCTGGCTGCTCCCATCACCTGCCTACTGTCAGCAGGTTGGCAAATGATTGTACGTAATCTCATTTCTAACATTAGCTGGGAATGAAGGGCTTCAGGTATGTCCAGGTATAAAATTGGATGGGGGGTTAAACTGAAAAATGCTAAAGAATCCTGCTCTATACACACTCTTTTTTCTTGCATCTGAGCATGTATGTGTACAGCTCTCAAACTCCTTAAGAAATTAATTTGAGAGATGTGTTTAATGGGATAAAAAAAAAAATCTTACCTCTTCAGCAGTTTTCATTCCTGACCTAGTAGACATGATACAAATTCACAGCTACTACTTAAATTATCCAGTCAACTGGAAGGGAAAAAAAAAAAAAATAACCTTGCCAGGAGCGCAGCTCTGGTATCAAGACAGATGCTGAATTTTCAATCAAAGCCTCACCTTCAGGGCTTATCAAACTTTCTAAAAATGTTACTTAAAGAAAAAAAGAGCATCTTAAAGGAAGATAATGTAGCCATACTAAAATGAAAGCATCTAGGGAGTGGTTTAAAAAAACAAACCTATGTAGGAACTGTGCGCTGGTAAAATGAACTCCATCAAGCCTGAAAACGTGATGTTTCAGGCAGCAGCTGCAGAGGCTCCAATATTAACCAGTGGAGGACCTGGCTATGTAGGCTGCTGGAATACAGTATTTCTGTATGCTTCTGTAATGGCAAACAAGAAAATAAATTCTAGAATACCATTAATCCTATCATTATCTACTATATCATTTTCCATCAGAGCCCTAGGAGGTGGTATTTGTTCCACTGATTTCATACAGGGTAAAGTGAACCTACATTTGATCCAAATAATTTTTTTTTTTCCAGCAAAACAGTACTATTGAATGCGAGAGCTCTGCCCACCACTCTCACAGGTGCTTGCTGCCACCAAGGGATGTGAGGCAGGTGAGAGGCTGCTGTAGTAAACACCCATATGAGCTAATGTAAAACTGAAATCAGTGGCTTGCGACAATTTACTCTGTGACAACTCAAAGTTTTTCACTTTGGAAACATCATTGACTTGTCAGATTTCAGGGAAGGAGAGGCATTTTCAAATTCCAGGAGAGTCTTAATAATTTCTAAATCTGTATCTATTAAACTTGGTGTTGCTTGAATCACAGATGATATATATTGGCCAGATGAATGCAGAGGTTTTTGTATCGTACCTTGTTCCTAAGAACATTTGACACAGGATTTGGGGACTCCTGGCTACTTAACGAGCATCTGAGTTTCTGGAATTGTTTGTTTTTTAAACTACAGGTTGTTATAAATAAGGTGTTTCAATGAATCCAGATCAGGGTCCTCCAGATTAATCAATGGTCTTCCCTGAAACTATGGAACCTTCAACTGAGATAATCTTAAGATCCAGATGTGTTAATCTGGTGAGTTTTCTGTTCAGAGAGGTTGTGCAGCTTCACATCGGGGTAACTTACTTGACTCAGCTATTTCTGTTGCCAAGATGCCAGAATCTGGGAAGTACCGCTTATAAGGGAAATGCTATTGTGTGTTAGACAAAAGACTTTCAATTACGGAAGATATTTAACACCACCAGTGACATCAGAGAATTTGGATATATGGCTGTGTTCTGTGCAGCAGACATAAAAGCCTGGCTTGCTGATGCGTGATACCATACTGTGACACTGCAGCTAGGCGGGCCAGCCTGGCTTGACTCATGAAAATGAGCTCTTTTCTACGAGAGTCAAAAGATAAAAGATTTTCCAGATCTCAAACTACACTTTCACTGATACAGCCTATTTTTTTCAGTAGCTTTATAGTCACAAGGCTAAAATAAAATAAAAAAGGTGTTAGAAAACAAACGTTTGATGTTACCCTAACTGAGGCCGAGATGTGTTTTGTACCCGGGGAGACTGACTACGGCTTTAGTCAAGCTTCCCTTACGCAAGTTACATGGCAAGTATTGTAACCATCCTGTGCACAGTGACAGAAGCCTGAGGCTGCAGACCGAGGTGCTTTTGATCCACTTCACTGAACAATCTGCTGCAAAACTGTAGCTGGATATATATGCCAAAAAAATTCTAGCAAATTTTTTATTTAAATTCAGTCATAGCTAAAATACACTGTTCAATTTGAAATGAGAAGGTTCACACACTCTCTTAACCCAAACCAACTAAAGGCCTAAATGAAACAAACCTAAATGTTTTGGTTACTATTTCTGTGCAACAAGCCTGTATTTTCAAAACCGCAAGTGCTAAAAACTGTAGGTTTCCACACCTGTTGGGGCATATTAGGCCAATGAGAGTCAGTCCAAGATGATGAAATTACAGGGTTGCGTCTTAATTGAACGCAAAATTCTTCATCTTGGACAGACTTGGATGCATTCTTAGTCTTCTACACAACAACAAAGCTAGTGAAAACAAAGACTCACTCTGCCTAAAATTAGCAGTCACTAAACATGTCTGTACAGCCTATGGGATCTCCCGTGCCTCGCTCATCTAGAGCTAACCTTAGATCTTCACCTCCTAGTTCACACTCCCCAGCAGCGTGGTCTCGTGGACTCTCTCCCAGCCTGCTCCCCAGCGCAGCAGGATCTGCCCATCCTGCTCTAGCCAAGCGGCGAGTCATCTCAGACACTGAAGGAGACACAAGGGGAGGTCTTCATCATGCAGCATCACACTAAAAACCTCCGCACTATCTCCAAGTGAGATCAAGTCAGCGCTAGACAGAGATAAGCTGAGGTCCCAGGGAGAAAGCAGATCTTTGCGGGGCCCTGGCCTGAGCAATCCAGAAAAATCAGAAAGGAACTCTTCTTCTGGCCGTACAATAAAAATGGCACCATGAAATTCCAAAAGCCAGCCTGGCCAATCTACCTGCGAACAGGCATAAGGCATGGTGGAGAGGCAGCCTGGCAAACACGGGGAATAAGTAGTGTTTTGGACAGAGCAGGTTTTGTTTTTTTCTTAAACGAAAATAAGAAAAACAGCTCAAAGGAGTACCAGAGCATTCAGTCATTGTTTACTTAAAATGTTTGAGATGCGCTTCCAGAGCACTCAAAAATATAAGACCTGTTCAGGCTTCGCACCTTTTTTCTATCCTGACAAACAGAAGATAGAAAGCCCCCTGGAGATGCGCTGCCCATCAGAGACCACAACCTGGGCACCAGTCAGGCTGCCAGGACCTCTTCTAACGAGGTCAGCTAGGGAGCTGAGAAGGGGATCTTCTCCTTCTGTCACTGCTCCTCATTGCTTCAAACACTGTTCAGGATAGTATCTAGGCTTTGGAAGGAGATTTGTGCTAGATTTTGACCCAAAGGATTATTTTGGGGATGGGAGCCCAGCCATCTCCATGAGAGGAACGCAGGAGCACTCACATGGAATGTTCCCCACCACTTCATGCTTGGCACTTTTCTTTGGGACACGGAGTGACTGCATAAACCACTGCACTTCAGCCAGACTCTTCTCAGTAGCGTCCAGTGAAAGAACAAGAGGCAATGGGCACAAACTGAAACACAGGAAATTTCGTCCTAATGTAAGAAAACACTTTTTTACTGTGAGGGTGATTGCCCACTGGAACAGACTGCCCAAAGAGATTGTGGAGATATTAAAAATCTCAGTCCTGGGCAACCGGCTCTAGCTCACCTGCTTTGACAGGTTTCGACTACGTGACCTCCAGCAGTCTCCTCCAGCCTCAGCTACTCCACGATTCTGTAATAAAGTGATGCTCTTTACATGATGATTATTCCACAGTTTCCCAACTTTCACTAATACCACTTGCTGACTGCCCTACAGTTTCATGTAGGCCGAGTGTCTTGCTCAAGGCCACGCAGTTTAGCGGAGCTGGAAACATATGTAAGAAACCCTGTTCTGCAGCCTTTTGCTGAACAAGCGAAAAGCAACAGTGCCTCACCTTTCCCATTTCACCCAGAGCGCTCTTACTTGGGGAAGATGAAGTGCACGTGACACGCGAAGCTGCTTTCAGAACCTCCATCCCGTAAGTGCGCATTTCAACCTCCTGCAGGGCAATCCAACATCCGTCACGTCCCCCAGGTGCCGTGTTT
Organism: Gymnogyps californianus; assembly: GCF_018139145.2. NCBI lineage: Eukaryota > Metazoa > Chordata > Aves > Accipitriformes > Cathartidae > Gymnogyps > Gymnogyps californianus. The sequence continues at coordinate 21,666,493 of NC_059479.1, forward strand.
GGCCTTTTAATTGAACAGTGTGGAGGAAGAAACGGGGAGAAGTTTTGCACAGCTGACAGCAGAATCTGGTAAGTCAGCAAAAGAAATGTTTAAAGGAGATCATAGAACATGATTTCAAACAGTCCTCGGATGTTACATTTTTATTATATAGCTTATAATTGCCATTATAATGATGGAGGCACAGTCTTAAAAGAGCAGGAAGTGTGAGACTACATGTTTCTAGATGTAAAGAAATTTAACAGCACTAAATTAACATTCCACAACAGCATTCATTTCTCCATTCTTCATACCAAAATGGAATAAAAAAACCCCCTCAAGTTTACAACATTTTGTTGGAAGTTCTAAGCAAAAAAATAAACATAGTTTTTAATAAATAAAAATGCTTGCTTGCTTCCATTGTTTTGTCAGCTTCACATTCTTTTTCATATAAAATTTCAAGTGTCTACTCTTTTAAAAGTTTATTGGCAAGATTCAAAGAGCAATTTTTAAAGCCTCAAGCATATGTACTTTGTTTTTTAAATAGAGCACAGGTTTTATAAATAGTTACAGAAAACAATAAAATAGACACGCTAGTAATACAATTTCATTTGTAACTGTGTGTTTCCAAGTGATATTTTAAATTTCTGAATCCAAACTGTCTCCAACAGGAGTAATATATTTACATATTAAAACATTTACATTTGGGAGAACATTTAGCTCCCACATTATTTCACTTGCACTGTACATTCAAACTGGAAAATATTTTGGTTCTTCAACATAAAGCACCTTATATAATATTTTAATCACAAGATAAACATTCTGTAAGTCAATATCACACCTTTGGGGGGGGGGTGTTGGACAGACAACCTATTTTCAAAGATCTGGACTCTGAATTTCTTAATCAGCTCTACATTACTCAAACACACTGTGTACTAAATTCAAGTTCAAAAGACAAGTCCAGACATTTTCCCAAAGAGGAAAACTGGACTGAAAGGGACTTCCTGGGTCAGTAAGTCCTGACCACTGCTTTTGCTGGCATCACTTCATACAAGCCTCCTTCAGAAACATGAGAGCAATTTGCTTTCCACACATACTAGCTCTAAACAGAAGCTGTCTCAGAACCTAATAGCTGTTATAGTTAAAAAGCTTCACCTCAATTCAAGCCTAGATTTATCACAACCACCTTATACCCATTCATTCTTGGGCTAATACTGGTCTTTAGCTTAGTTATTTCCTCTCTAGAGTTTGATCCTCTGATTGTACTTACAAACCGCTATCCCGTTCCCTCTTAGCCAGCATTTTACTGTTCCTTATTCCCCGATAATCATCTCTGCACCTCATTAAGTATCCTGGTTTTGAAAAGTAGCCTTGTTTTGCTGTAACTGGATCAAATGCTGGGTTTCACAGAAAATGGAAAAGCCTAGAAAAACATCTGTATTGGGAAAAAGTTGGTGATAAAGCCAGCATTCCACTGTAAACATTCAACCTACGTACAATTTGGACAACAAAAGGTTGAAGCCAAAGTGCTCTAAAAATATATTTGGAAGTAATTTAACAAATGCTTCACACTGCTTTATCTACCAACCAGGAATTTAATCCTAAATTACTACTCTATTTCCTGCAGTAAGAGCATGATGCCTGTCATTTACATGCCATATATACCATCATCAGCACCTGCAGTAGTGAAACTCCCATCTGAAAGCATGCTAGGACCTGCCTTGTGTCTTCACTGCAGGATTAAGACCACCCACCAGCACAATCCAGACAAAAATATGTAGAATACTTCCCTTTCATCTGCAGAATCTTGCCAAGAACACCACCGAGAATAAGTGTGGATAAACAGGAAAACTGAAATCTTTGGAAACCGTTTGCATGGTCATGAAGCACCAAAAAACCATCATAATACGATCAAACAGGTTTTAGGTAACTGTCTGCTTTGTAAGAAACAGCTTTGTTGCTGAAAACTGAGAACAACATCTTATGGAATGGCTTTGCAGTAATGTATCTCAGCATTTCTTAACACTACAATATATACATATAGCTATAATCTAATTAAAAAAAAAAAATCTATATTCATGTAGAGATATTAAGAACCTAAATCCTGCAACAGAAATATTTTGTTTCTTAAACTAGCGTCAACAACAAATTATGTTGTTCTCCTCACTGCAATATAACAAGTACACTGATTTACTAACAACATACTCCATAGCACTACTCTTCTGTTTTCATACACTGGTATTTTTCTGGTAGTTCTCAGATAAAATGCAAAAGCTATTTAGTTACGACTTTTTACATACACAATCTATGCACTCACATCAGACTTCAAGTTAAAAACTAGAACAGAGATCTCTTTATCGTACTCTGAATATTCTCCTCTACAAGCACAAACTGGAACTACATGTTTACACCATGGACTGTTATTTCATAATGTAATTCAACATTATCGAACCTAGTAATTGCTTCAGATAGCTGTCTCAGCAGAGGATTTGCAGAACAAGGTTTATTAAGTAACAAACACGTAGCTAGCTACTGGGTGATGAACACTTTTATTTCTCATTGAGAATATTTTTAGTATTAATGATTTAATGATCAAAACCTGCATTTTGATATTTCAGTTCAGTAACAAATGAAGACTGTCTTAATTCACAAAGCCTGGATCTGAACATCCCAAGCAAAGGAGGTTTGGATCAATCTATGGAGTGGATTCTGGACCATTCCTGGTATACAGACACTTACCTTTACAAGCAACTGATGTTAGTCCAGTATCTGACACATTATAAATTCTTTAGTGTTAGGTATCTGCAAAGACTGAATTGTAAAGATTTTAAAGGCAGTCTGTGTGACACTGGTCCAAACTATTCCGGTTCATTTAAGGAGTGCTAATAGACATTGGTAGTGAGCACTAACTACATTGCTGCCTTAAAAGCTAAACATTTTGGCTAATACCACATCACATTCATATCGTACTGAGATGTTGCAGTAGTTTTTGGCTTGGGAGAGGCTGGGAATGAGAAAACCTCCCAACCCATTCAACCTTCAAGCAGACAATCTTAGTAGGAGTGTACTGGGGCCTGGATGTATAGACTTAAATGTGGGTATGATGTTAGAAAGCAAACCCAAAACCTCTCAGTCACCTCTGCCTCGCAAGAATCCAGATCACAAACGGTGAGATGATTTGAAGCTAGGAGTGTGAAAAGCTGGAACCAGATGTTTGTAAAAAGAAAAGGCATTTGAGAGGAACCATTTCAGGTACAAGGCAGGCTATGGAAACAAGACAGGTCCTGGAAGTTTTGAAGTAAGGCACATCTATCTGCAAACACAGAACCTTCAGTATTTTGCAGATGCAGTAATTTATATTTTTTTAACACACTACTAAACTTGACTATGCATAAAGTAGCCTGTTATAAGGCTGGGAAATAAGTTTCTGGTTCCTTAGTTTCCTTAATTGTATTTTGACATTTTGCCAAAAAAATGCTATACGGCAAGCTTCGTGGAATGGCAACACGGCCCTGTTCGCAAGCATTAACAGCCCCGCACCATTTTTTTTGGTAAGCTTAATTTAAAAAAAAAACCAAACCAAAAACCCAAAAAACCCCAACAACCCACCCTGGAAAGTCACTGCAAAAACTAGCTTTCTACATTAAAGAAGAAATACATCTGAAAAGACCTCCAGAAATGATCAGTATGTGCACAGACTTCTAGACAGCCATTTTGGTTGTTTCTTCATTTTGCTTCAGGTTTTTTTTCTTTTTTTTTTTGCTTAGCAGGGGTGGGAGGGGAGGGGCGAGTCTTTCATAATGCTGTGTCATCATCTTCTCCAAAATCTCCCACCAAAAGCGAATGCTTATCTGGTTCATTAAGAACTATGCTGTTCACCGAACGCTTGTCTGAAAAGAGAGAATTTATAGAGGCTCTACTGTAATTGATGATTCGATCCATTAAGCTCAGTTTAGGAGAGCCTGTCCCAGTCTCATCAATTCCAATGTGGACACTGATCTCCGACGGGCTCTTGTGCCTCATTTGGCCACGGGCCCGGAACTCAAGTTTCTCAGAACTTGGTTTCTGGTACCTAAGGAAGGAAAAAACAAAAGATGACAATACATCTCAGGTTGAAGTAAAGTACACTAAAACACGGAAAGAAACTACCCTACATGCTACAATCATGCACAAGCCAGAGACATAATTTGATCGATTATACAGTGATGAAAGTTTCAGATTTTGCAAAGCTGCTATACAACCAGAAGCTAATTCAGTGCTTTTTGGCCAGGACGCAGAACAACAGGTAAAGCTGACACGCATCACTCAGTATTTAACTGCTTCGGTGGCGCTGAGCATCTGCAAAACGTTATCGGCAAAATGTATCTACCGAGAGTGGACCACTGTAGCTATCAGTTACCAACTCTTCTGCTCTCCTTCTTCTGAAACCTCATGTGTTAACTAAATAGCAAAAGATACCGTTCCCACCACAGTGCTACACTACTCCTAACTGCGGAGTAAGGAACAATAATGCAAGGATAAATGCAGCAGCTTGGTTTACTTACTACAACAATCCTCAGTGTCAGCGTGGTGTTTACAGCTGCATTGTCTCTGAAGCCAGCATGTCCTGACAAGATTTCTCACAAATATACAAAGGCCGCTAAGGAATTCTCCATTCTGAACACACTTCCGATTTGTGTATTTCTCTTCACATTAGAAATGACATTTTTAAACACTACTGTCTGAAGCGCTTTGGACCAACCGACTCCTTAAGCAAGAACAAAACCAATTGCTGCTAAACACAGACCTGCCTGAACTGTTCTTCAAAAAGCTTTGAAATCACAGTCCCACACTTATTTTCTGCCATCCAAAGTGAAAGACCTGAGCTTCAAATCCAAGTTACAAACCACAAAATTGTTCATACTCACATCTTTAACAGCAAAGAAGAAAGCACAACAGAAACAGAGGAGGCAGCCATTGCTGCAGATCCCATCCAGGGCTGCAAAACCAAACCAATGGGCAGGAAGACACCTAGAAAAATAAAATAGCAGTAAGTTCAGAGCAGTAACACAGCATTATTCATATATTAACACATACAATTTCACATGGACTGTTTAATTTTAGTTGTATTTCAATATGTTAATAAATAGGATTTTAGTTTAGTATTAAATGACAAATTTAATACATAAATAATTGTGTTCTATCTCAGCTAGAACCTACAGGTGAATACAGCCGGATGTGTCACTTATGCAGTCTGAGATTCAGAGGTAGGCACGTCTTGCCCGCCTTGCAGTAAACTGCTTGTTCATAGGATCAGGCTCAGTCAACAGACCTTTTATCTTAAAGTTATTTTGATGTGCTGAGCATATCCATAATAGCCATAACGTGGGAGGAGGACAGCTCACAAATATACCACTGCAACATCCCCAGGCAGAGAACTCTGCACTTACTGACAGTCAGAAATAAAGAAAAATGATACTGTTCCACACAATAGTAAATCACTGCAATCTTCTATTCACTAAGCACAGTCTTATTACTGTAGGGAAACATTCACATACCAGCAGCTATGGGAACTCCAATGAGATTATAAATTAGAGCAAAGACAAAGTTGATCCGGATCCTTTTCACAGTTTTCCTTGATAAATCTATACTTGCTACCACATCCATCAAGTCATCCTGCAAGTTAATATGTTTATTGGAGAAATCAAAGAGAGAAAAAAGCATACATGTAGTATCATCATACTCCTATTTTGAAGCTAACTACCATACACTGGATGTAATAGACTATATACAGTAAGTATTCTGTAGGCTGCTCTAGTCTGACTGCATAGAACCCATACAATCAGCGCCAATCTTATTCCAGATGTCATCGTAATCCAAATAATGTATACAGCACCACACAGTACAGCTCTAGACACTGACCACCATTTCTGTCAAGGTGGTGTTGATATGTAGGAAGAAGTGACTATAACCTTGGAGGTACTGTGGTATGTTACTAAAATATAATTTACGTTTGCCAAAGGTCAGGTCACTTTTTCCTCCTTTGCCCACTCTCAAACTTTAATCACTCCAAAATTTGTAGTACCCAGAAAACGGGGAAGTTTCCTTCATAGGATAATTACCACTACACTAAACAAACATGATGATCTCTTCTCTGCTCCAGTTCTCCTGGCTTATGAAGGCTGTACACCTCAGCAGTGGTCTGAATCACTCAAGACATCCTGGGCCTTTTAATCCCTCTTATCTCATTTTAATTAAGCATTCTTATATCTTACCCTAATTAGAACCACATCGGCTGCCTCAATGGCTACATCAGTACCCGTGCCAATAGCAATTCCCACGTTGGCCATAGCAAGAGCTGGGGAGTCATTGATGCCGTCTCCAACCATGGCCACCCGTTTTCCTTCGTCTTGTAACTGTTTCACTTTGGCTACTTTGTGGGAGGGAAGAACCTCTGCGAACACTTTGGTGATGCCAACCTAAAGAGAGAGAAAGTACAAAACTGTCTTGCAGCTTTTCTACTACTACCTATCAAAGCTTCTGCCTTTAATAATGTGAGCAGGAAGGCTGAACCCATGTTATCACTCACAAGCTAAAGACCAAACCCATTTGATACGAAAATAGCTCTGAATTCAAAGTTGATGCCGCTTCCATTCAAAAAGGCTTCTTTCGTTCCCCCCTTATTCTGAATTTGCTTACATCACCATTTTTCACAACAGATCAGTTCTATGCCGGCCACAAGCAGTATCAACATGACACAACATGCTTCCTTTAAGTGGGCTGTAGCGAGCTTCAAACCCAAACACTCGTATAACAGCTTACCTGAGAGGCAATAGATCTTGCTGTTTTGCTGTTGTCACCAGTCATCAGGACAACTTCTAATCCCATACTCTTCAAAGTGCAGACTGCCAGCTCAGCTTCTGGTTTCACAGTATCAGCAATAGCTATCAAGCCACAAAGCACTCCTAAAAGAACAGAAAGAAAGAATGCGTTCTTTATTGCTTTAGGAAAAAAGCGTAACTTTTTTCCCCACTAAGACCAATTCCAGAAACAGTAATATTGACAGTAAAAAGCAGAATGAGAACAGGTATCAGAGCAGCAATGTTTAAGGCAATATAGAGCATGGACTGTCCAACAACCAAAAAATTCTTTTTTTCTCCTTTCTTCCCCTTTGCTCTCTTTGAAGTCTTTGCATTACGTCCAACTCTCCTGTCAACTAAGAAAGGCAGGAAGAGGTCCTTCTCATATGAAAGTGTTATAAAACTAGCTAATGATCTCTTTTCATCCCATTATTATGCTTCAGGTATAACTGTTATAACATTACTACTTTCTATTTACATAGTGACAAATCAACCTCTGAATAAAAAAAAGACAGCATTGAACTTACCATCAACAGCTGCTAGAACTGCTGTGCGACCTCTCCGCTCATGTTCCATCATGGCTTTATCAACTTCATTTTTAACAAGGAGGCCATTTCTATTCATCCATTCCCGGTTCCCAATGAGAACAGAGTATTTTTGAGAAGTCATAGTAGCTGAAGGAAGAAAACACAATCCTACCATCATATGGATAACCAGGAACCTTCCCTCCAGCTAATCCTATCCAAGTTCTCCCAGAATGCACCGAAATATCATTAACAGAGAACCCAAACAGAAAGAAAAGTCTCTCTCAATACTTTCTGCCCTACCAATCTTTTCACATGTTCTTGACAAGAAAGACACTAGCATTTCTTCAGTAACGGGTAGTTACCATGTCAGCGGACCAAGAATCACAGGTCAAAGGACAGCAAAGGACCAAGTCCCTTTCTCAGTGCTTCTAATTTATAAGTAACAGCCCAATATAGTTGAAAGATCTAACAATGAGCTGTTCTTGATTGAAAACCAGTCAGTTGTGCAAGTATACATAATTGTTGCTAGCAAATGGTAACTTGGGATGAAGCAAAGTAAAAACAGAGAGCGCTGAAACACAATTCCTATATGATTTTCCAGCCCCATATTCAACATGTCACTTCAAATTGTATTTAATCAAAATGTCCTGAGTGATGTGTGAGCATGAAATAAACTAATGACCAACTATTTCAAACGTGCCTTGATGCAAGCCCAGTTCTCCAGGGCAGAAAAAAGTGACTTCATTCTTAAGGATCCTACAGACACAAAAGCAAAAATTATCCATTTTATTCTATAAACCAGAGTTAGCTTACTTGGTAGTTCAGCATCAATAATCAAAGCAGGCTGCACTGATTCGTCCGTATTTTCCTCAATTTTCACAAGTGTGACATTTTTAATATTGTTTTCTTCAACCATTTTATTTTTCCTGTAGAGCAATGCTTCAATATTGGTGACTTTACAACTAATGCCACAGCCTGGAACTACCTGAAAATCTGTACATGTCCCAAGGGTTTCTGACTCCAGTTCCTAAAGAAAAAGGACACAAACTGAGAAAATCTTTAAATATATAAAAGCATGCCACATTTACAAACCCCACAAAATAAAGTGCAGTCAAACTAACTCTAAACAAGAGCAAAGAAATATTAAATCAATCGTCAAAACATAAGTTTGAGTATCCAGTCCATCTAATATGGTATTAAGTGATTTATGTGGCTCCACAATTTTCAGCTTTCCCAACTGAATACATCAATTACTTTCTAAATAACACAAGACTATTCATACATATTAAGTACTGCAGGAGAGGTTCTTCCATAACACAAACTACTATTTTCCTGTATAAATAACTTACCTTTTTGCAGTATTTTGTTATTGCTACTCCAAGAGGATGCTCGCTATTACTCTCTGCAGTCCCCACTATAGCCAGCATTTTATTATGTGGTAGTTGGTTACTCTCCACTAGAAACTTCACCTGCGTCACTTCTGGAGTCCCATGAGTAATAGTACCTGTTTTGTCAAATACAACCACCTTTACCTGCAGCAAAACAGGAAGACTTCATTCAATGCACAAAGCTTTGATGCACAGCTTCCTCAGAAAACCACCCAATTTAACCAAACTTACTAACACATGCTGATCATACATCACTTACTAACATGTACGGATGTACACGTAATGATCTGCTCAGGCAGCAACTGGCAAAACGCCACCGACACCAGCCTTTAAAGTTCTTGTAACAATAACCCACATTTCTTACCTTATGTGCCATCTCTAATGGCTCTCCTCCTTTGATCAGTATGCCGTTCTGAGCTCCTACTCCAGTGCCAACCATCACAGCTGTCGGGGTGGCTAATCCCAGAGAACAGGGGCATGCAATACACAAGACTGTGATAGAGGCTTGGAAAGCAAAGCGGATTATCACTTCGGCTGCAGAAATGCTCTTATTGTAACCCTAGTGACAGAAGTTTGTTTTAGTAATAGAAGAAATTGAACAACAGAAACAATGTATTCAACTACACATTGCCTTCGATGTTAAAAAAGTGTGCAGATATATAAGCTAAAGTCTTAATATTAAAAAGTAAAGCATAGGCAAATTATGCAAAAGCTAAGATTAATGACTAAATTAATGACTAAATAACTAATGACTAAGTTCTGTTCTATACTACATATACCCATGATCTGTTTCATTTTCCTAAATAAGGTACCACATGCCATGATAAGTCTTTTACACCGTAGCGTAATAAAGGATACTCTATCAACAATATATGGATATGAAGATTGCTTTCCTGGAAACTAATAAATTCTAATCAGAAACAGTCAGGAACCAAGAAACCTGTGATCTAAGCAACCCTAAGGTACAAGTTACGATCCCGATCCTTCTCTGACATCTATAATGAACATGAATTCCACTGATTTCAAAGATTAATTTACACAGAGCTATGCGAACAAAACTAGATGCAGAATTGGAGCTTGTAACACAAGGGACCTCTTTTCCCACAGATAAGAAGTGAAATTTGGGAAATTTTGATGTTTAGTATTTATTTTTTTGTTAATTAACTTTTTTTTTTTTAATACTAACTTTCAGGAGTTGATTAATTACTGCAGATTCTTTTTAAGTATAAATGTAGGAGTAATACAGTGTAAAAAAAATATGATATGAAAAATGTAACAACAACAATAACAATTCTATAGTATCTGTAGTCAGCAACTGCCTGCAAGGGTAATTCAGAAAGGGAACCACTGCAGTCTAATAGACTTGTAGGCTATTTTTTAAATATTTCAGAAGGTGTTTTAAGGAGACTTACCAGAAAGTATTTTTCTACTATTTCAAAATCCACAAATCCAATTATAATCCAGGCAAAAAGGGTAACCACAGAGACAGCCACAATAGAAGGAACAAAGTAGCCACTAAGTTTGTCTGCAAATTGCTGGATAGGAGCCTAGGAAGGAGAAACGCACGTCAGCTCCAGCAACATTATGCTTACTCTCCTCTATGCCTTCAGACATAGACACAATCACAGCTTCTGTCTGCAGCACATTTGGCATACCACACTTTATAATTACATATTTACTTAATAAGACAATGAGACTTGGAACAGTAGACCGTATCAAAGTCCTTATTCAGCAAGATACTTGATTATGCAACTGCAACTCAAATCTAAACAATCTTAACCACTCTTCAAATGATTTGGTATGCTGATGCCTAAATGGTAAGACAGAACCCAAATGCTTAATTTGATAATACTCTACCTTTGAGGTCTGGGCCTCCTCCACAAGTTTAACAATCTGGGAAAGAGTTGTATCAGCTCCGACATGAGTTGCCGAAATCAGTAGTGACCCATTCTGATTAATAGAACCTGCAATAACTGTATTGCCAGGTTTTTTAGTCACGGGCATCGCTTCACCTAAGGAAAGGTCAACAACAGATACTAAGGTATATTTTTGAGCAATATTATAATAGCTATTAACTGCTAACATGCAATTAGAAGAGTGAGGAGAACATCAGCTTCAACTTCTCTTCTTCACATTTGTTTAAAGGAAAAGAAGAACATTTTTACACTTGCAAAAAGCAAATGCTTACCTGTGATAAGAGATTCGTCTACCATAGAGTGTCCTTCAATAACACGACCATCCACCGGGAATTTGCCTCCTGGGATCACTTTGACGATGTCACCTCGTTGAACCAGTTCGACATCAACTTGCTCTTCACTAGAATGATGTACAGTGTTTTTAATAAGAGATTGTTAACTGAAGTTACCCAGGCAAAAGGAGTTCTCACTATACACAAAGCATAATCCCATTGGTTGACATTGTTAACGTATACAAAAATTGTCAGAAGAGGCCATTTTAAAAGAGCACTATGATTATTTTATCATAATTTTATTTACTTTCCAGTTGAGAAAATCCACTAATTTTCTTATCACAGCAAAAGTTAGCAAGATTCCAATAAAACAAATCAGAGCAGTGTTAACTTTTCTGCATTTTAACATTTATATCTGGCAAATCTGCCAGCAAATCTGAAGTTATTTGCTTCATAGTTCTACAGAATGGTAACATTTGTCTGTGAATTAAGCAGATTAACAACAAAAAAGGAACAACAGAAAAAGCAAATGACAAAGCAAGATACCTTAAAAGAACGTTATCAGGGCCCAAGGTAACAATAGTAGCTTCAGTAGCTTGTAATGAAATTAGTCTTGCCAGTGCTTCTGATGTTTTACCCTAGAATAATAATTTTCATATTTTTCTGTCTATGCTATTGAAAAAAATTGCTGGGTAAATGACAACTGCATATGTTGCAATTTACCCTATTAAGAAAATACTTTCTGCAAACAGACTTATATTAAGTCATTTCATAAGTCATTTTTACTAGTTCAGTTACTGAAGATGATTTTACAACAAAGAAGGTTAAAAGAACCTAAGCAAGCTTTTTAATTGGATTTTTTTTTTAAAGGTACACAATATTCCAAAATGATTCTTAGTGTCTTGCAGCCTGTAGATATCACGGACTTTTATTTTCCTTACCTTTGCAACATGCTCTAGCCACCGGCCCAATGAGATGAATACAAACAGCATAGGAGGTGTGTCAAAGAAAGTTACAGGGTTTACTTTTGCTTTCTCAGCCATTGCAACTAGAAGAATAACAAACGAGTAGACAAACGCAATGGAGGTTGCCAAAACAATGAGCACGTCCATATTTGCAGTTTTGTGCTTCAGTGCTTTGTATGCTTGTATATAAAAGTGCCAGCCTCCAAACATCTGTAATAAGAGCATCAGTTGTATTTTATACACACATTTGTAACACACAGCAGCAGCACTTCCATAAAAGAGGGAGACACCCGTTTTATTTGTGTTGCCTTCTCCATCTCTTCCTGAACAAAATCCCAGCTCTACCTGAGGGCTATGATCTCTACCACAGCCTCTGAGGTCTTCTCACATCCATGCAGTCCTCCCCGTGCCCACCAGTGCAGCTAGGCAGGCTGCCTCAGATGCTGCCTGGCTGCATGGCACCTCTATACTGATTGGCCTGCCTGTAATAGTCCCTCACCACTTCTTTTGGCAACAAACAAAGCACATAACCTCAAAAGCATTTTGAATCAGCATCATTACAGTCACTTTTCAAATTTTATTTCTTCACTGCCTTCCATTTTGAGTGTTTAAACACAACAAACTAGGAGTTGTGATATTCTCACTTACCTGTACAGGGACACAGAGTAAAAACGACAGAAAATTCATAACAGACAATCCTGGTAGGAGCTGGTATTCCAGGACCATAGAGGAGTGAAGGGCCTCCATTTCCTCACTGCTCATGTTGTGATGTCTGTGAGCATCTGCAAGTTGACTGTCCATAACCATCATGTAAATCATCAGCCCCATGACAGGAATACAGAAAACGAGACTCACAACAAAAGACCTTTTCCACCTCAGATTTAAAAAAAGAAAAAAAGAAAAAAATTTGTTTTGCAGTCAAGTGCTGGATAACATTTTAGCTAGCAAGTCTGCACAGTCACAAAAAAAAATTCATAATCTTACTGTTGATTAAAAAAGAAGAATCAAAGATGTTTATGGAATCTAAATATGTTCAGGAGTACTTACTGCCTTATTTCCTGTTTGTGATCTAGATGACTAGCAGATCTATCTTTTTTGACTAACGAAGTAGTGAAACCTAAATCCTAAGGAAAAAAGCATAATAATAAAAAAAGAGAACAGTTGATTTTTAAAGACACTTTGTGCTCATATGAAGTTCTTGCCAGATTATTGATGGTGCCAGCCCTACATTTGATTTACTTTATTAACATTTTTGATACGATTGTAGCTATTTTTTAGTTACCTTGCAAAGACAGAAAAGCAATCTGATGTAGAAATCTACCTTTCTAGAACATTACAATGCTATTCTAAAATGTGGCTTTCCAAAATGGTTATTCTGGAAGCACAGAAGTAGAGAAATTGAGGGAGAAAGTCAAGAAACTTATTTCATCTCTCTCCGCCTACACTACTCATGGATGTGCTTTATTTTTCTGCAAACCTATAGCTGGTATCTTCAACACTACTATAACCTGGCTTTCCTAGCATTTCTGTTTAAAAACCTAGGCAAAGTCATAACAGAGCATTGCTTTTGAGCCAAAACACACATACTGTCTGCAGAAACCTGCACTAAGATAGCAGATGGGAAAAGAGAGATAGATTTTTTCCTTTAATAATCTTCCCTTCTGTTTCTGGGGTATGTAACTCTTCAAAGGACAGTGGATATTTTATGAGACTTGGTGCCTTCATGAAGCTTACCCTTATCACTTGTATAACATCTCGAGGACCTATAATCTCAGGATCATATTTAATGTGTGCTTTGTTGGTTGCAAGAGCTACTGAGCAGTATAAAACACCATTAGTCTTCATGAGGGTGGATTCTATTTTGTGTACACAAGACGCACATGTCATTCCTCTCACCTGTAAAAGAAAGATTCCTTCCTGTTATCAAAACCACAGGTTACTTGGTAAATGCATCTTAAAAACTAGGAAAAGAACAAGTGCTTATGACTATCCTGAATTACTTATTGCATATTTCTGGGGTTTGAAGCAGTGAGATGGAGCTCTCTAGTTAAGGATGAGAGCACTGTAGAGGAAGCATAGCATAGAGACAAGGTCATTAAGCTCTGTTAAAGCTCTGCTGGTTCTTCAAGCTCAGAGCTGGGGTACACTGAGCTAGACTCAGCTACAGAAAAAAAAAAAAAAGGAAATTCCTGCAATAGGCAGAGTAATCAAAAAAACACAGGAATATTTCTCTGACTTCAGTGTAGTAGTAGTGAGCCAGCACAGTTTGCAGGACAAGATACAGTTTGTGATACATACCTGATATGCTCTTATACTTTATCTTTTGTAAATTAAGCTCTATTATATGATTAACACTTTAGGCAGTGGATGCTTACACAAGCACATCCAACAGATAAAAGTAATAAAGATGGGGGTGGTTGGTTTTAATTACTAGCTTACAACAAGTTCCAGAATTCCATCTCCTTCACCACAGTTTTCCATCACGGTAGCTCCAAATCCCAGTTCCCGTATGAGCTCTGCAATAGCTGAAGGGTGTATGACAGCAGGATTATACCTCACTTCTGCCTTTCCTGCCATTAGGGCAACAAGTATTGAATGTATTCCTAGAAAACAAAATGTGTGAATGGCAGATCATGTTTAAGAAAAACACTGCATTTATGGTAACGTGATGGCAGAATAGCAATTTATTGAAATTGAGAAAGCTACCATATTGTAGGTACATACAAAGAAAAACGTCATCATTTTTCAAAGATACATCAACAATGCAACAAAAGCACCTAAGTGTAGGTGCGACAGATGAAAGTATTACACAAGTTGCATGTTTTTAACAGTCTAATTACATTCAATCTATGCTATATGGAAAGATGATCTATTTTTACTTAAAAGAAGTTCTTCTAAAATACAGTTCCGCGTATTTTTCTGATCTGCATTTACCATTTCTAAAAACCCTTTCTTCAAGAGAGAATATGTATGAGAAAGGGTAGATCTAACAATGCACAATCCTACTGTACACTAAGTGAAAAGGATCTAGATTCATCCATTTCCTAGGATGAAAAAAATAAGTTCCAGGTTAACTTGAAACACACCCATCTTCATTACAATAATTTAAAACAGTCTACATTAATGACTCTTCATTACATCATAGTCATGTAACTATTTGTTCCTGCAAATATAATCACCATACTGACAGAAGACAGACATAGTTGTCCTGCCTCACAGAGCTAAAATTAACTTAAGTCTCTTTAATCCATATTAATACTGTCCCTCTCCAACAGCTCCCTTCCTAATACAGGCACATATGCAGTGTTGCAGACCTGGGCACATCCCTCCAGTAGAAAAGATTTTATTTTCAAAAGGATCCATATTTGATCCCTATATTCTCTTTGGAGCACTCCAACTCCCGGTTTTGCGAAGGCAGTCTCTAGCCAGCATGCCCACAAAGCAGCAAGAAGGACACTGTTTTCATCCTATGAAACAACAGTGAGCAGACTATGTTCTCACCCATGAAACACACCAGCAATGGTACTTCTCTTGACAATCCACCCATTAAAAAAGCTGTACAAAAGCTAGATGGATTCTCTAAAAGAAACGCTTAGAAATTCAACAGATTATACTGACATATAGCTTACCATCTTCTCTTCTCAAATTTCTCTCAATGTTGGCTACACATGAAGCACATGTCATTCCTGTGACTTGGACATAGCACTTTGATATAGTCTTTGTCTCTTGTCTAGCAAGGTGGGTTGGTGACACTTTGGAGGGAGGCTCGGTTTTGTGAGAATCCAGCTGCACTTCGGGTGAGGGCTGAGCTATTGCCGCAGGTAGTTCTGCCTTTGCTGAAAAGGAGATTGCAACTCATGACATTATGAATAGCCATTGCAATGAGGTATGAGCTGGTACTACACCAGCCTTAAATATACGTTGCTGTAAATTTAGACCAAAAACTAGTAATTGTACATGCCTTGTCAATCAGATTCATCCATCTGTCAATTAAGAGTAAGCAAAAGAAAAGAAGACAAAGGGTTGGGCCGCTGATTAACTTACTGTTTTGTTACTATTTTTCCTTTTACCTTTCCTCGTTGTATTTAACTGTTCTGTTACACATCCTTTGTCTTCTTCTGCAGGTTGTAAGCTAAACCTCTGCATTGCAACATTAGTTTTACACACAATTTTATTGACTTTACCTGGGGCACAAAGCTGAATTTGTAAGCAAGTGCATGTTTCGTAAGCAAAGTCAGTGTTTTTGACCTTAGAGAAGGGCTCTCAAACTACAGACAACTGCTTCTTACAGCAATTCAGGAGATGCTATGTTTATGCAGGAGCAGTATGAAAAGAATTAAATGGGAGCACCTGACCACTTCTTCAGTTATTGCCATAAAATAGCTCACGTACTTTATTTCTCAAAATTTAATCTTACTGAATCAAGAAATGGAGCTTCCCTGTCCTCTCAGAAAGCCTCTCTTCCTATTAATATTCACCTGTATTCTCGCCATAAGTCTCCTGCATTCTACTATCTAGCCACTTGCTCCCACTGCACAATTACTTTTAGCGTACCAGTCATCACAGTAAGCATCTGTACCGGTTTTGGCTGGGACAGGGTTAATTTTCTTCACAGTAGCTCATATGGTGCCATCTTTTGGATCTGTGACCAAACAGTGTTGGGAACACGCTGATGTTTTAGTTATTGCTGAGCAGTAGTTAGACGGCATCAAGAGCCTTTTCTGTTTCTCACACCGCCCCACCAGCGAGGAGGCTGGGGGTGCACAAGAAGTTGGGAGGGGACACAGCTGAGACAGCTGACCCCAGCTGACCAAAGGGATATTCCATACCATGCGACATCATGCTCAGCATATAAAGCTGGGGAGAGAAGGAAGGGGGGACGTTCGGAGTGATGGCGTTTATCTTCCCAAGTAACTGTTACACACGATGAAACCCTGCTTTCCTGGAGATGGCTGTACACCTGCCTGCCGATATGAAGTAATGAATTAATTCCTTGCTTTGCTTGCACATGCAACTTTTGCTTTACCTATTAAACTGTCTTTATCTCAACCCACAAGTTTTCGCTCTTTTACCCTTCTCTTCCCCATCCCGCTGTGGTGGAGTGAGCGAGTGGCTGGGTGGTGCTTAGCTGCCTACCAGGGTTATCTCACAACAGCATCATTTTAACTTCCTCAGGGATGTCCAGTCTCTTCAGATTCTTATCATTCCTCAGTCACGCCTGAGCCTGGTTAAATATCCCTTCACCAGTTACTGCACAGGAGCCAAGTCTTTGGTAACTCGCTATTAAAGAAACTTCAGCACAGCAATCCGTAATATTCTTTGCAGCTAGCAAAGCTCCAATTCCATATTCATGCCATGAATATTATACAGTAGCAAATGGGAGCACCATTTGAACTTCAATATTTATCTGACATATTTATATTTCCAGATACCTCAATAATTTTTAATTAAACTGATGTATTAAAGGAAGTACATATATATTTAATTATCTCATTGACAGTGAAGATATAAAGCTTCTCTTGGCAAGCACAAAGTACACGTCAACTGCTAAATTTCATCTTGGGTGGTACCAAATCCTAAACAGAACTGCACAATCCTTTTAAATTTAAAAGTTTGATATGTCATTACCTGATAAAGATGCATCAAATCCCATATCTTCTATTGAGGATCGCAAGTCTTCTGGGCACGTTTGCAGAGGGTCATATTCTATAGTCCCATTACGCTTGGTGAGAGAGACATGAATAGATTTTACACCTGCCTTTTGGGATACGACTCCCTCAATGGACTGCACACAAGAGTTGCAAGTCATTCCTTCAATATTTATCACAACAACTTGAGTAAGTGGCTGGCTAACATCCTTCATAGCTGGATGAGGAGACTTCAGTGGAGATGCCAGCGTGGGGAAAAGTGCTACATTTTCATACTCGTCAGGAAGGCTGACTTTAAATGTCTCTGGAGACACTGCCTCTATGGCTTTTCTCAGTAGGTCTATGCTAATTAAGTTTGGGTTATAGTTTATAACAGCAGATTTCTTCTCTAATGAAACAACTATACTTGTTACTGATGGGAGTGCTGATATGGTACTCTGAATACTGAGGACACATGAATTGCAGTGCATGCCATCAATTCTGAAGACAACTGTCTTTGTATCGTTCACATTCGAGTTTTCTTTCAGTGCTGTCTCAGAACCTTTGGTCTGAGTATTCCTCAGCCTTTCCAGGTCAATAGCACTGAGCTTGAGGGGTCTAGGCTGCTTTTTGAAAGATGCCGTGAAACCTGCAGCTTCAATTTGATGTTTTATTTCTTCTGCTGTAATTAGATGAGGCTGGTAGACAACAACAGCTTCCTGATTGTCCAGGGACACTGAAAATTAATCAATAAAAATAAGTGTGCGTTATTGCCCTAAGCATAAGCAGCACGTTGCCCTAAGAGCAACAGATCTTGTCAAAGCTTTCCGAGAATGCTTTAAATGCTCAGAAATATAACTGCAATGGAAAGGAGATTTAATTTGTTTGGTAAATATCTAACTAAGCAATTTAGTTCTTCAATCCTTTTTTGTCTAGTACGACAACAATTTTCAACTCCTTTTTTCCCCAATTTTTTGCTTTTTCCCCAGGACTTTCACAAACAGCATTGCTATTTCTTACTAACTTTATCCTTTTGTCAGGGGTCTGTGGCAATGCATTTATGCCAAAGCTATTTATACAGATAATTTTGTCTTGCCTTTTAGGTACAATCACATATATGCCAATATTAATTTTTAATTGAACAGAAAATACAAACTAACATTAATTACAATACAACCCCCCCGGTATTAGAGGTTTCTATAACTATTAACAAAATTATGGAACACAACTACTCCAGGCTCCCTACCAAAATACAAAGCAACCACTGAATACCGTCACACATGTAACAGCAACACCCTCACCACAATTTGGGCCCCTTTCTTCACTTCTAGTCCAAATCATACATGTAACCAAATACCTGGTACCACAAAGAGTAACTGTCACACTAAACTATCTAATCTAAACCCAAGATATCTTCACAATGCCATCAGAGAACAGCATGGTCAACTTCAACTTACATAAAAATACACTAAGGTTTTACCTTTAATCCGCTGAATTCCTTGCAATTTGCCAATTTTCCCCTCAATGGTGCTGGTGCAAGAATGACAGGTCATCCCCTCTACTTTCAGGCGCAGCACAATGCTACTTGCTTGAGACCAGCTGGAATCTTCACAAGTTCCAGGTGTTACCTCTGGTGCAGAGATACTTAAATCTGCTCCTGGGACCATTTGGATAATCTGCTTGCCATTTATAATGGAAGAAATGAAAGTCACCACTGCAGTTTTTTGATCGGAGGACATTTTAACATCCACGATACCTTTGTTCTTTAGTAGTGTACTACAAATCTGTTTAGACGTTAGAGCTGACTGAGTAGGAATTGTAAGAAAAATAGTGTCAGGTAAAACAGGTTGTGGGTTTGAATCAGCTAACGTAGCATCAAATCCCATGTCATATATTGCTTCCTGCAGTGTTGCTGGAGTCTGCAGTTTTGAGTCATAAATGACGACTGCATTCTTATCCTCTAGAGATACCTTGCAAGGGAAAAAAACCAAAACAATTTAGCAAACTGCAATACTAAGAGATGAGAACTAATACCCTGTATGAGACCAGAAATAGCTTTTACTTGCATATATTAGTAATACTTGTCCAGTATTTTATCCACCACTACTCACCTTGAAGAGTAAAGCCATACCAATAGCCACCATGAAGTAACTTCTGCTCATCTGTGCAACATGGCTAGAAAGAACAGACTTCCTCCCCCACCCCGCACCAGTTTCAGAATCCTTTACAAGCCTGTCTGGCCACTTTGATTTATGACATCCAGAGAGCATCAATGCATTTAATGAAACTTCCAGAGCCAAACTCTCTTGAATTATGACTAACCCAATTAAATCCCAAAAGCAAAACAGCCCAGAGAAAAAAATTCTAATCACATGTACAATTCTGCAGTTAGTAGTAATTACCCTTAGGATACAAGGATGGAAGAAAATACTCTTTGAAAAAAACCACAGATTTAAGTAGCAGTGAAAGTAGTCCAGTATTTCTAGGCATCTCAGGCACAGGCTGTTAACTTGCTATGAGCAATGAAGTGCATCAGACTTCACAGAACAAAATTCAGTTTCAAAATTTGATACATGACAAACATTAAAGCAGCTGTTTTTCCTCTCTCTGTACATTTTGGTGATCCAGAGACATCCTGATTTGGTACTAACCTTTCACATCAGATGGCACAAATATCCTCAATTTAATTTGCTCCCAACTGATGATACATCAAACACAATTATTGCAGTTTCCAAAAGAGAAAGCCGGTGCCTGCCAGAGGCCCAACACATTATCATTCAATTCTATCTTTCCTCTGGGCAAAGGTACAACCTAAAGACCACAGTCATGATTAAATTAGACCAGTTAAATCATTTTAAGAACCACCTTTCTTCATTTTTGTCCCAATTATGGGCCTTAGCAGAATTAGCAACGTGGACATTTACTGGTTTCATTGCAGATGGAGGCAAAATAAACTAAATGCAGCTCTATGTCTGTATTAGCCATCTAACATTCATCTCCCCTGCTGACCTAATTCATAATCACGAAACAAAAGCCTGTTTTACTATTCTCAGAGATTTTTCTGAAACAAATGATCTGGCTAAATTGAAGTTCTGATGCTGTAATGAGGATAATTACTAAATATGACCTCTTAAGGTTTCTTATAGTCCTGTTCTACTCAGACTAAGTTTTTGTAATATATTTTCTTGCCAAGAGTAATTTTAGAAATAGTATTCAGCTTTGGGATAAGGCATTTACCTTAAAACCTAAATACAAAACTCTTAATACTGTCCTTTTAAAAACCTGCTTCATTCCTTACATAAAAGACACTATGGGATGCACATTGTCTTCAATCAAGTTAAAGTACAAATCTCTCCTCCTCCTCTATCTCAAGTCATCTGTATGTTCTCAGAAATTAGCTGAAACAATAAAAATGCAACGTTGACAAGATTAAATCTTTTGCTAGAATAAGGGAGAAAGGGAGGATTCTGAAGTCAGATTATTTGGGGGTATTATTTTACAGGCTGCTTTTAGCCTTCATTTGACTTCACGCTTGTCGATACCTAGTGATTTACCTGACCATACCATGCCACAGATGTTAACAGCAGCATCCCTATTTCTAAAACGGTCTGTTCAGTGATCCAAGGTGCCGGTGTCAGAGCATAGCCTTGTATCACGTTAAAGCTCCATTAAAGTTGAAGGAAGATGAAAAATGATGCGTCTTGTAAATATTGCTGCTGTTCACCAAAATTTCCATGCACGTACATGAACGTCTACTTCAGGCAAAAGGAAACTGTACTAACTAGTCTATTATTTGCCTTTGTACAGAATGGTGCACCACAATGAGCCCTTCAAAATCAGCTAGAGGTAACGATCACATGCCTCCCAAATTAAGACAGCGCACCCTATTCTGGGAAGGAAAGTGTTCATCTAAGACATATCCACTAAAACAGAAATAATTTTTTGATGAAACCAGGAAGATTTTTTTTTTTAGAGTGAAATCAGCCACTACAGAATGTTACAGCATGATTTCAGAACCTAGATACTAAGTAATTAAACTTCGCAATTTTCTGTTGCATCTTATTTAAAAATTACCTGTTCTTGCCTTTTTTTGACTTTTTTCTCATTACTTCACCATACTGAATTAATTGTAAAGCAAAAAATTACTTAAGAGTAACAGATAATGACTTAGCTCCCACTGCAGTAAAGTAAGCACTTGTTTTTCTCTTATACCAGAAATACACTAATGCGCTTCTAACATCAGCTTCCCATGGAACGTACAGACTATACTCTTTCCACGTATTTTTCCTCCCTTGGTGCATACTTTATCATGGTTTCTCATATAAGAACAAAGCTTTGTAAGAAATAGCGATACTGTTACTTACTTTAATGTTATGGATACCATTTATCTTCCCGACATGCTGTTCAATGGTTTGAACACAGGAATTGCATGTCATTCCCTCCACACCGATGACTATGGATTTTGCCGCCATTGTGAAATTCTACTCAAGTCTTCTCATTGCTGTTGGCCAAAAACAATTAAGACATTTGTTCTTATATCATTTCACAAAGATTGAAATCAGAACAGGGATTTAACATATGAGGTACTTGGCCACATGTAACTCTAGTAGATGTCAAAATCTGAGCAAAGCTGAACAGGAAGGAGAACTTTAGGTATTTATTCCTATGAATTTTCAAAAAGGGAAAGTGTTCAGACATTTATTATTTGTGTTACAATCGAGATCATTTAATTGCATGAAGCAGGCTGTGATTCACTGGTGTGTGAGATGAAACTATAGGGAGAAGCAAGTGAGAAAGAGACAGACATCAGCTCTTGGAATGCTAGAACAATAGAGGACAGCATGTAAGCCACAGTGGCACAGGTGACGATCATGTTTTTCCACATTTATATCTCATACATTATCCTACGCTAGCAAAAACCTGTGATACTGAAATTAGCCCTAGGAAGCAAATCAAGCTTTTTCCACATCTCATTCAGAAAACTCTAATTTCGGCTCCTCTGAAGCTTATCATTATTACTTTTGCTCATAAAAACAAGCCCAGAAAAAAATGACTGAACCTAAATGAAATTCGTTTGTAGAAATAATGGCTAATGCAAAGGACTTTTGTCCAGTGCATAAACCGTTAAGTAACAGAGGAGAAAAGAGGGCAAAAGAAGTGATTTCCAGATGTTTTGTTTTAACCTTTTGAAAATCTGCATGATTTTTTCCAATGACAGAGAGGTTAGTGACCAGAAAAATGATCACAGTCAACTGCTTAATGTTTGGCTGCAGTGGAAGCAACAGCAAATTTTGATGATTAACAGAACAGCTACAGTTGAACACATGCTTAACGTGTTTTTTTACCCTGGGGACTTATCTTGGAAAACTAAATCACATTAAGTATTAACAATGTTTAATAAAATTAATTTTCTTGCTCCTTGGTGACATTTCAGAACTGTTCCCTGTTATAGAAGGTCTGAAAGTTTCTGGTTTCGCTTTGAGACGTGCTACAAACCGTGTAATACAGGGATGTTTCATCATAGACGGAGGTTTACCACACTGAGGCACAAAACTAAATGCTGAAGCTTAATCAACAAGAAGTAAAGACAGTATAAACCTCTGAATTAGTGAAGTTTCCAACAGATTAAATACATATTTTTCCTTTAACTGCATTTTGTGTGAAGAGCCAGGAACTCATTGCAAATTTCTGTCAGCCGCTAACCTGCGGGAGAATTTAACTATAATTTCTAGGTCAAAAAAGAAAAAAAGTTTAACTATGTAAACAACATGAAAGATAGCCTGCGAAGTTGATTTTAAAGATTTATTTTCTTAATGCATGTCCTAAAATCCTCAAATGACCAGGTAATTCATCTCAACTGTGGCATGAACCTTCATATTCTTATAGGCAGTAAGAGTTTTTTTGAAGAACTACGCAGTAAATGACTAGACAAGCCAAGAATTAGCACACATTAATGATAAGCATGGCTAACGGACAGGAATGTTCGGCAAGGCATAAAGAAAACCTCGTAGCCATAAGGACTTCCAACACCTGTATGCAACAAGGTAGGAACTTTTTTCACTGACACGTGCGGAGAGCCTGAGCAGCACTCCCACAGGTATTTAATTCTGATCAGAACCTTGAACAACCTGCGACATCTGACTTTCCTGAAAGGCATCAAGTATTTACTCTGAATGTATCGTAAAGCGCTAATGCTTCATTCTTCCATCCCAATCACGGATGAAGCGTAAGGGCTGCAAGCACAACTCGAGACTGTCGGTGGCTGCAGGATCAGAATCAAAAGCTGCGTCCTGCTCTGGTCCTGCGTCTGGATGCAGGTGTGGGTGCACGCAGGACGCTGCAGCATGATGTCGTCTCAGTGACAGGAGACAGAGGAAAGAGCTCCCACAAAGTGGGGCCTCAGGCAACGAGAGCTTTGATTATTGCTAAGGCTGGCCAAGAAAACAGCATTAACGCTTGCACTGGCTGTACTAACTGGGTGCTGCTGCCTCAGAAGATAAAACAGTGACAGTAAGTTACTAAGGAAGGCATCATATTATCCTACAGTCAGTAGAAAACAGTAACAATAACTCACCCCTGCTAAGAACAGAAATAAAACAACTCTACCTGAAGAGTTATTACAGATCTCACTTCTCGCCTATTCTTACAAGATCTGAGTTATTAGAAACACACACACGAATATTTATATGTAAATATTCACACGTTACAGACATATAGAACCATCACCTGACACACAAGAAAATTATGAACCAGCAGAAGAGTATATTTTAAGCAAACTTCCTACGGCAGGTCCTTTCTCAGGCTCATCTGCACACTCAGCAGTACAAGATATTTTTAAAAACACTATAAAGCTACCCAAGAAAATATATGCTTTCATGTCATCATATTGAAATATGATCCTTACTGATTACCTCAGTTCTTCCATAAGGAATGCTCAGCCCATATAGAGCAAACAAAGACATAATTGTAACTCCACAGTCAGGGAGCAATGAATATTCCCACAAGGCTAAAGTACAAATAAAGTTTCAAAAAGTACTTGACTTAGTGTTTTGTGAGCACAAGCAGACACATACAACTAACTAAAATGAGACACAATAGCCTATCATAGACAGAGTCAATCTGTCCTCTAGTAAGGTTTAGATAGAAGTGAATTTAAAAGCATTTCAGGTACATGATCAACTTGAACTGCCCTGACAACTGCACTATTACTGTATTGTGAAAAAAAAATATAAAGTAAGGAAATACTTTGGCTGTGAGCTGCTATCTAAAATAATCAAAGGTTGGTAAGATGTTGCCTTGGATGAGAGTTGGGGTACAGCTGTACGCCAGTCTGAGAAAGTGTGCTGAACTCCTGGCTATCTTGCCTGTTCTTCGGTTTAAGAGACTCAAGCTACAGTACAATAATATCCATTGTTACAAGAAACTAGGATACACCATTAAAGTCTTTTCTATAAGTCATATGTCAAACTAACAGCAGCCACACATGTAATATGGTGAACTAGTACTATTAAAGTGATTACAGTAGTCATCAGCACTGCTACCGAATGCCCACCAATGCATTAAAAAAATTAACCACCTATATATGTAAAAATAACATTATAGTTTTTTTTTTAACATCTACTATTATTATAGTTTGTTGTGGACAAAGTATTTCCTCCATTTTCTCAGTCTGTTTCCTCGCCCTTCTGCTGTTCATTCCACATATAATCACTTCCACCATTTTTTTTTACATGGCCTTGTGTTTTCCTACTTAAAAGGAAGCATGTGGAAAGAGAAACAGCAATTACTAGAGCTATTCTGCCTTAGTGGCCTAATTAACTACATAATGTTTTTAATGTGACTTCAAATATGATAGACGATATTTACAGAAGTGCAAGAAAATACTCTGATTGCAGTAATTCAGGACCACTTATAAAGCATGTTAGAATCCTATTATGCCAATAGAATGTCCTGTTTATGTTTCAAGTGTATGCTTCATACAGACACAATCTTTCCTTTGAAATAAAACACATCATCTGCTATTTGTGTTTGGATTCAAATAATAAATCAAAAGCAATCAAGCTTCAAACATTCCACTGCCCCAAGAAGGTTTTTTTGTTGGGTTGGTGAGGTTTTTTTAAACGACTGCTCTCCTAGGACCAAGTGATCAGGGCCCCATGGCGTTAGGCACTGTATAAACACAGTAGAGAAAATCCTTTCCTGGAAGAGATTGTAATTCAAACATGCAAAAAGCATAAAGGCATAAGAGAAAAAGGATTTATTTTTTTTTTACCCCTCAAGGCCCCAAAGTACTAGGACTGAATCCAGAACTTCCATCATAGAATTTATCTGTTGGATCAAACTGTCTCTTGTTTTTGTTCTCTGACTTTTAATTAAGAAATGCTACTGGATCTATGATATATGCATCATTAACAGCGCTCTGTCGGTGGGGAAGATGACAAACAAGGATTTTTATTTGCTTTGTTGCAAGTTGCTAACAGTTTTCATACCATTTTTAAAAACAGGCTGTTCTCTAAAAAATGAGATGTGCCCAAAACTAAAGGTAGAAAATGAGCCATTTGTAAGCAATACTGTCTCTTCACATCAGTTACATTATATTATTGACATTGAGTTGAGAAACAGCACATTCACAATCTCAGTTTTCTGTACAGTCTGACTGATATTTCTGAAGACCAAATTGTCTGGATTTCCAGTGCTCCTGATGCTTTAAAGAGATCTTGTTCTTAGAAGAAAGTATAGGGTTAACACACAGTGACTGTAAGTATACATACATCCTTTTTCCTCCCCTTACAAAAAGCCCAGGACAAGTTAAATTTAAAAGCTAATACATGCTTACATCTGAGACAGTATTCTACTTTGTTATAGTCTATCTCATTTCTAACGCTCTGCCTCCCTTACGAGCGCTTCCTGGTAGAAATACTTTGGCTGAAACTTAAAAGAAATATTTTTGTCATAATTTCCTCCTTCTGACAACATTAAATTAGGAAAAATTCATGACTACGCAGCTTGAAAATTATTTGTTACACCAATAAATTATGACTAGATGCACACAAGAGGTGTACAAATATTGACAATTTAATCCTAGTTCTCCTCAAATGTGTTAATATTTTACCAAGTTCACATGAAAATGGATGCAGAAGTCAAAATACCTGCATGAGGCTGTGTAGCAATCCATGTATATTAGAGCGATGGCTTGAACTAGGAACACCCTGTTTCCTCACTCTTGCCATCCATCACTATATATCTCTGTTTTCTCCCCCCATGGTTAAAATTTTTTTTACTATATATAATAATGCATACATACCCATGTATGTATGTATATATGCATTAGCTCAAAAGAGAACCTCACTGTACAACTGACAGTTATGGTTCTGGCAGGATGCAGCTGAAACAATCAACAAATCTAAGACTTCTGTAATGTCTAAAAAGCTTTCTAGGTGACAATGTGTATTTTATAAGCTGACACTGAAGATCTCAATTATTACCACTATCTGCAAGGCAAATAACTGCTAATAAATAACTTGCAATTCAAAGTTATCATGGACATATTCTTTTACGTGAAATGCTAACTAAGTTATGGATCACACGTTTTAGAGAACAGTAATGGTCTTATTCTTAACCAATGCATTGCTCCATCTATAAAACACCATCACCAATTAGTCAAGAATTTTAGGATTTGATGATGGAAACAAATGGCAGCTAACAGCTATGTATTTAGAATACAAGAAACCAAAAGGCTTCAACTCAACTACTGCTGTTTTGGAATATCATCTAAAGCGGCTTCATCTTACGAAGAGCCTCGGCTTTGAACAAACTTTGTAAAAGCTTTTTGTATTCTCTACTATACTATTTACTGCTTAATACCTTTAGAAACTCCCATTTTCTATTCTCTTTCATTATTATCACCTGTGTTTTGCAGTACACAAGGCAACAGTGCTTCCTTGTTTGTACGTTAACACCATCAATGAAGCAGCAGAGCCCTAGAAGTAATCTGGCTCTGCAATAGTGCAGAACCGAACACAGGAGGCTACATGTGGAGGAGCAACGCTCAGTGACACAACAGGAGGCATACAAAGGATAATTAAAAAAACAAAACGACATCTGGGAATAGACGTAAGTCCTTGTATGTTGTTTTTCAGGTATAATTTTAGGCTTAACACTAGGGTTGCCTGCGTGCAAGTTAAAATCCAAACATTTAATTTTCTTGAAGAAAGTCAACTAGTGTTTCTATTAAGTGAATGAAGCAACAGAACGAGAAATAATTTCTACTTCCAACAGCAACTTCTTCCTATGGAAAGGAAAATTAAACAGTGACCAAGCACAAGGTGACTGAGAAACTCAGATTCATCTCTCTCAACCATTTTTTTTTTAATGTGCTAACAGCAGTCTTTGTAAGTGAAATATCTGAAGCAAGATAAGGTTTGATGAAGTCAAAGTTAAGTCACTCACAACCTCACGCTATCGGAAAAAAAGAAGAAAAAGAAAAAAAGAAAATATGAGCAATGCAAAGAAGAAGTTACAACACTGGTAAAAACTCAGACTCTTACTCTACCCCACAAAAAACACTTCAGTGCTTCTAGTATCCGAGCTAACCCAGGCATCACAGTATAACAAAGCACTGTGCACCACCAACACGCTTTGTGCCTGTTCTAGGATCAGTAAGGATACATAACTGAGAAGCATACAATGTTTCTGCCTAAGTGTACAACTTCAGTTTTCACCAAAGTTTTCTATATATAATTATCCTGAATTTATAGCTGCTGAAACTGGAAGAGGTCAAAGCTAAGCAGAAACCACACAAATGCCAGAAACGGAATCCATCAGATTTAACTACAGTCTTTGGACTTTGTTAAATTTCTAAATGGATGAGTCCTACTTTATAGCTCGTTTATGGCAGCAGTAAGATAAATTACTAAATATTTTACTAATTATATTAAATGTAAAAAAGGTACCTGTCCCTAAAAGTCTGCAAAGACCTATGAAAAGGAGGAAAGGACAGCATGAAAGGAAAAAGCGGTATCATCCTATCCTTGGGCTTACAAAAGTGCTGGAGAATGGGTTACAGGAGATCTGGTCAAACACGAAAGAACGAGGTTTTATTACATTCATTGGCAAACATACATTTGAAAGCATGACTAGATATATGAGGCTTAATCATTGACGGAGAAACTGCACATCCATAATAAATACCTGTCACAGACAGCTACATGATACTCTAAATAGGTTGTAATTCATGTTGCTCAAGACTTCAACAAGTCTTGCTTGGTCAGCAGACTATGGAAATTGCTCTGAGGGACTTTATTTCTATACAAGCTGCATAAGAAAAATAAAGTACACATTGAAAACATTCTACTTCACTTCTAACAAGAGTTTTATAATACTTGAGACAAATTCTTAGCAAATCCTTTTACTTGTTCATGTCCTTCCACTACCTCTTCAAGTCAGATTTTTGGAGAACATGAACATTCCCCTGGAAGAATCACAGCAAATATTAGGAACAGAATATAATCTATAAAACCTTGCTATGTGAGCCTACTAAGGCCAACCGGGTCTCCTCATTCTTGAGCTTAGTCTCAAAGTACAAAGCAGAACAATGTGGAATGCATTATACAAGTGAAAATAAGAAGAATAAAACAGTAAATGACATGCAATGCTAGCTTTTACTTTCCTGGTTTGCCACTTGGGAAAGAAAAAAAGCTTCAGGTCTTCTCTCTAGCAGAAAATACACTATAATTATTAATTTCTAATCAAATGGTGTTTGCACTCACACAATGTATCGCAATACACACAACTAACTTCCACATTACCAAACAGAAAAAATTATTTCTTGATCTATTTACATGCACAAATACAATTCAACAAGTATTTAAGCACAGAAATGCAATCTTTGGTGTCTGCATAAAAGATTTTAAGGAACTTTACACTACCAATAATTATGTGCAATTTCCAGAACATGAATACAGAGAGGCAATAGTTAGGCTGGGTTTGCTCTTGCTCTTTTTCATGAGATTTCACCCCAAAGCATCATAAACACCCATTTGCCCTCTTCCAGAATATTTACAGTATGTTTTTAATGAAAACATGGGAAAAATGTACTTGTGCACTGAGTGCTGCCATCACAAGGCAAAACACTAAGTAAGATGATTCAGAGGTACAAGTTAATCAGCTCAGATTTGAAAAAAAAGGACCTTGGAGAATAGACTCAGTGACTTATGCATTCAAATTCATTCTAAGTCTTTCTCTGAAGATGGCCAATGGTAGAAGATCTACTTTTTCAAGTCCATCAGTGAGTGCACACTTACTGCATACCAAGAAGGAGCAAGATCTTAAACGTGGATGTCCACTGATAAGAACAGCCTATTACGCCTCCTTTCAGTTCCCCGTTTGATACTACTCAACCTGTTGGCATTTGCCACATCCCAAAGAAACCACAGGAGTGTTGATGTGACTCCCTACCATCAGTGTTTGCCTAGCACTGGGAAAAAAAAAAAAAAACAAAACAACGAAAGCAGAAGCAGTTTGCATAGAGTGAAGTGGTTGAGCAGGAAATACCGTTTTGGATTCAGAGCTGTGTTTTGGATCCAGAGCCCTCGTTAGGTCGGTCTGTTTCTGAAACGCCGAGTCACCCCCGTACTCACCCGCTGCTCGCACCCCCCAGAGCCCACGCCAGCTCCCCCGGCATGAGCTACACAGCGCGCTTTGCCTTAGAGCCGGGGGGGACCTCACCACACTTCCTCGCCCCTCCAAAGCGACAGACCGCCGCAGCGGACCGCCCGGGGGTGCCGGAGAGACCCGCGGCCGAGTCGAAGCTGCTATTTTCGGGCTTGGACCCTCCCCGGGCCGCGGGTCGCTGAGGGACGGCCCGCTCCCGCGCTGCGCCTCAGGCAGGGGCGCGGCGGGACCTCCCCCCCCGCCCCGCGCTGAGGGGACACGTAGCGCTGCCCGGCGCCGCGTCCCGCCGCAGCCGCCTTCACGCCTCCCGCGGGAAGCGCCGGACAAACCCCCTCCCCGCAGCCACAAGCGGGCTAACCCCCCTCCGCCCGCCAGCCCAGGACGCCGTGACAATGCCTCCACCGGCGCTGGGCAGAGGCAGCCCCGAAGGGACAGCGTACTGGCTCCGTCTGCCCCGACCGAGGGGGAAGAGGGGAGCCCTCCCGGGGGAAGGCAAAAACCAGGCCGTGCCGCGGAGGAGCAGCCCCGCCGGCGCCCAGGGCCGCACTCACCGGAGGCTCCGGGCGGCGCAGACTGCCTCACCCCGGCGCGGGGCCGCCGCCTGGCACTTCGCCCCATGCAACAGCCCCGCCGGGCGGCCCCGCCCCTCCCCGCCCCGCCGGGAGCGCGCCGTCACGTGACCAGAGGGCGCCTGTCTCCTCCCGCCCGCTCACATGACATGAGCGGGGCGGACGGCGGCGGCGCCGCCGCAGAGCACGTGACGGCAGAGGCGCTGCGGGCCCTGACGTGGCGCGGCGGAGCGGGCAGGCGGCAGCGCTGTCCGCCCGGGAGTCCGCCCGGCTCCGCCGAGGCAGCCGGCAGCCCTGACCGCCATCGTTACCGCCTCAGCCCAACAGGCACCGGCGGCCGAGACGCGTTCTCTTACAGCACGTCGGGAACAGCAACGGCGCCCTGCGGCGCAGCTCTCGAATGCAACCCACGGCGTCGGTAGCTGCTGCTCAAAGCGCTACGAAGCCGAAGGGTGTTCGAAGAGGTCCCTCCGGTCAAGGGCTGAAACGCTGCACCCAGTCAAACAAGCGTTTTCGCCTTAGCCCCAGGAAAAGCAGCAGTCTGGTAATTAAAATCTCCGAAGAGAGTAAAGGCAGCCATTTCGTACACCTCTGCTGTATCAAAAAGCAGGATACGTGTGTTTTTCAGGGATTCAAACTGACTCAGAGGTTTACAGAGTCTGCATAGGCCCCTAACCTATTTCCTAACAAATTTTGATTACACAAGAATTCATTAGAAAAGCCACGTTTCTCTTGGCATCAGCGAACAGCAGCGCTGGCATACTGCCTACTTCTGTGGAGCATCTCTGACTCAAAAACTAATTTAAGTTCTTCGCAACTCTCACAGGCCTCAGAGACAAGCAACTGATATGCAGAGTGATTCAAGACATAAACATCTGTGGAAAAAAAAGGGATCTCAACTTTGTCATTAGATGTGCAGCAGAAGCCAGCGGTGAAATGATGGGAACTCTGCAGTGGGAACGCACGTGAGGTTCATTTAAGCACACACATCTGGCTAAATGGACAACCATACGATGTTTTGGATTTGTCCATTATCCACTAGTGACCTTTACAGGAAGAACTGGGACTACCTAAAATATGATTTAATTATTTTGAGTTTTTACACTATTTCTTAAACTTCAGCAGCCACGGAGCATAGAGGAAACCTAGAAGAGCCAGACAGGTTTCTAGGTATGTTTATTAGACCAGGAATGCCACTGTACAAGTGGTAATCAGGGAACAAATGCCATTACATGACCATTTTTTCAGTGAAAGTTTAGACCAGTTCATTATAAGCAAAGACTGTTACTCCCTCCATTCTTTTGGAGTGATTCTGCCAACAGGTGACAAGCCCCACTCAATTCCAGCTTGTGTAAACACCTGTAGGAGGATAAAAAAATCAAGATTAACAACTCTGAAATCAAAGAAACCTTCTGATAGAGGGCTATTTCTATTGTTTTCAGTTTAGATTTCTTGTATTAGAACATGACATCTCATTCATCTTCTAATAAAGCAAGTGGAATATATTTATATTCAATAACATTTAAATACTTCAGTTTTCTATTTCAAAATATTTAGACCAAGAATCTGGAATGTAAAACCCCATCACCACACTGTTATTTTCATCTAGAAATTTTTCTGCTAAAAGCTCTACCTGTATAGCTTAGAAATCCCAAGTAAAACAGAGAACACTTGTGTTTCTACTACATTTTAGAATCAAGTAATAGACTGACACAGAAATTTTTGTACCAACTCAAAATATGAACTAACACAACTTTCATCTCTATCACATTACTATTCACTTATATAAAAAGCTGCTAAATTCTGACCACCTAAGTTATTTCAAACAAGCCCCTGTGAAACTTAATAGCTTGCAAGTTTACAGCTATAGTCACAACAGAGTGGTGAAAAAAAGGACGACTTACATATCCCCAGACAGCAGTAAAAACCACGGCTCCACCAAGGAGTACCAGGTTTCCATATTTATCATGGAAGTTAGGCTCATATTTGCGATGAGCTTGTCTTACTGCAGTATGCTGAATGCCACGAGCTAATGAATGTTAAAGAGAATTAGAAGTACAGAAATCAACTAAAATATACATTCAAACCATTCACAATCCTCATCTCCCACCAACAGAGGCAAGCGTAAGCATTAAAAGATTTTAAGAAAAGTTGAAAAAAAAATTAATCTTTTGGACTTAGAGCTTTGGAATGATTCCAAAACGTAGGATATAAAGAAAGCCTTGCATTTTGTTTCAGCTGTCCCAATTTCTCTCTAGAAGGTTATTCCTGAAGTCTAATTCCAGTAAGAAAATCCTTTAAGTTACCTTTTTCACTAGGATGTTTTCTTTGGGCCCTCAGTGCGGAGGTTCAAGTACACTTTTAAGTATTACTATTTCTCTAATAAAATATTTTGTTTAGTACTTAAAAGTTTCAGATTTCTACATGTAAATATCTATATTGTCAGTATGTGTACCTAATATAAGCATTTTCAGGATGAAGCTCACGATCAAGTTAAGGGGTTGAAGGTAGTGGGTATGGGTAACACCTTTCTCATTCCTTCAAGATTTTTGAAGGGAGGGGAGGGAGGTGAAGAAGGAAGTGGAAATAACTGTGGGCCTTCACGTGAGGTAAATAATAGAGAATGAAATACAGGAGAATATCTTCAGATGACAGAATGTATGATGTGCATTATAAATGTACAGTATAAAAGGTACACTTTTTAAGGAGAAGACAGAGTGAAGAATCAAACCACCAGCTTCAAAACACAGAGACTGTTTAGGAGTTGTGTACAAAGCATTTGAATGAGACAGTGCATTAAGACAGACATTACAAAATATAATCTTTTAGTTTCAGGTCAATGGTTCACATTTAGCCAAACATGACTAGAGAAGATGATGGCAATACCCATAATGCTACTACATCCCTAGCATGCTCTGTGAGGCTGCACGAGGTTTTTTTTAAACAGAAAAAAAAAGGTTGAATATCTACTGAGAGAAACACTGCTGACCACGTTTATTTTAGGTGCATGCACCTCGGGTTAAGCACATCATGAACCACAACCAGATTTGATACGACCAGGTTAAGCACTGGGGAGTCTATCACTCAAGGAGTAACTTTACCCTTGAGTTTAAGGGCTGGTCATTGACTACACCTTGCCACCTCAGGTTACAAGACCTGGATGTGCCTTTAGTTACTATCAAGGAGGAAAAGCACCGAGGAAGGCAACCAAGGTCAGCTCAAGTAAAAGCAACTAGGAGGTAAAAGAAGCAGAAAGAAAGGAAAAAAAAAAAGCAGTAGACGAAGGACGATCAGAGAGCCGCCCGCAGCCCCTCACCTGCCCTCACGACCCTCCCCCGGGAACGAAGCGAGCCCAGGGACTGTTCAGGGACAGTCCTCACAGGGAAGGCAAGAAACCGGGGGAGACCCCCTGACGAAACGGCCTACTCCCGAGAAACACCCCCAGCACTTCTGTATGCCAGAGAAGACTCCTCCTTGCTTACCGGTGAGGTTCAGAGCAGCCCTAGCCACAGGGAACATGCTGACAGGCGGAGTACGACCCTACCGCCGGCGGGACGCGGCTACCCTTGGCGAGCGGTGAAAAACAAAATGGTCGCGCCGGAAGTCGCCGGTGTGCCGCGCCACTGAGCGGAGCCCTGTGGGTAATGCAGCCGCGCAGTGACGGAGGAACGGTACCGCCTGGCTACGGCAGAGCGAGAGCGGGGGAAGCTCCGTAGCCGGGAGAGAGGGACAGAGGCTCCTCTCCAATTTAAAGGCTCGGAAGCGCTCTCCGCGAAAGGCTGGGGAATGCGGGGAGGCGGGCGCGGCCGTGGGGAGGGCGGTAAGAACCTCCCGGCGGCAGCGCCATTCGCAGTGTCAGGATGGCCGAGTGGTCTAAGGCGCCAGACTCAAGGCGTTCTGCGCCTTCCCGCAGCGGGTTGGGTATTCTGGTCTCCGTATGGAGGCGTGGGTTCGAATCCCACTTCTGACACCACTTTTTTTTTTTCTTTCTCTGAGACGCTAAATTTATAAAAGAGCCGAAGAGCTAAAGCCAGAGATTTTAGCGCAAACAAAAATTGCAGCGAGGCCCGCGGCGCTAGAAATAATTTCCCATAGCGTAGACCTAGTCCTTCTCTAGTCCTCGAATAGAGAAATAAAAACCGAAGCATGAGTAAAACCACGTTTTTCTGTGCCGATTACGCTTGAGAGCCCGTAAGCCGTTACGCACCGGCTGAGGGTTTCCCGAGTGCGTTTACGATTTTAACAACCTTTTTAACACACGACCCAGGAATACACATGCGCGTATAAAATTAAGCAAGCGTACGCCTTTGGGGAGCTACTGATTAAGTTCCTTGGAGTTTTATTCTAGATTCCTTTTTTGGTTTCTTGGAGCTTACCAACGTGAGGCCTGGCCCCTCGCCGCGGTGCCGCCCCCCCCCCCCCCCCCGGGACTCCGGGTGGCCCGAGCACACTGCGGCTGTGCAGCAGTTTGCAATGTTTAAAAAGCCGTAGACGCTGAGGAAAGCCCGGGTGTATCGTCAAGGTGAGAGGCTGCTGCTGCAGCAGGGCAGCCGCGGCACCCCCCTCAAGGCGGGCAGCGAAGAGACCCCAGCCGGCGCTGCCGCCATCTCCCGGGGTCCCGGCCCGCCTCAGCGCGGCACGGCCCGCCCCCCTCAGGGCTCCGCCAATCGAACGGCTCCAGCTTGCCTCGCTCCTATGGGCTTAGCGGCAGCCTGTGCTGGAGACAGGTTCAACGAATCGGGGGCCGGCGGCGAGTCGCGGGCCGGCGCCGCCGCCAATAGGAAGTGCCTGGGCGGGGCCGCGCTGCCGGTGGGTCGGTGCCCGCCAATGGGCGCGGGGCGGCAGAGCGGGGCGGTCATGGCGGCGTTGCCGGTGCTGGCGTTGCTGCTGCTGCTGCTGGCCTGGGGCGGGCCGCCCGCCGCGGGGCAGAAGCGGAAGGAGGTGAGGGGCCGCCGGGCTGCCCCCGCCTGCGGCCGCCACTCTGCCCGGGACGGGCGGCGCCGTGGGGCAGGGTCGGGTCAGGCCGGGCCGGCCGCGGCGGGTTCCCGCGGACGCTGGCCTGCGCTGAGGTCGTACAGCGCTGAGCGCCGGGGAGGCTGAGGGCAGGGTGGGGCAGGGCGG
Organism: Gymnogyps californianus; assembly: GCF_018139145.2. NCBI lineage: Eukaryota > Metazoa > Chordata > Aves > Accipitriformes > Cathartidae > Gymnogyps > Gymnogyps californianus. The sequence continues at coordinate 21,702,365 of NC_059479.1, forward strand.
GGCGGGGCCCGGCAGGCCGCGCACTGGGCGGCTTGGCCCCACCCTGGGTCGCCCGCCGGCTTCCCCAGCCTGAGGCTCGGCCGTCCTCGGCGGCAGCGGCCAGGCTCTGAGGGGAGGCCCGCGGGCACGGCTGGGGGCCGAGCGGAGCAGTTGTCTTTTTAGAGTCACACGGTTCTGATTTTTGTTTTATTTTCGAGTGTGTTTAATTCCAGGTTGTGCTGTTCTTGTGAAAAGCACTGTGAGAGTGTTGTGTTCCTACTGCGTGGGACTGGGAGCGGGAGGGTGGGTGGACTGACTGTCTTTGGTTGTAATCACAAAGGTGTCGCTTATTTCCACACACTTGACTCCTAGGGTTTGAAAAGATCCCTCTGTGTATACTTGTGTCAGTTGTAAGTCAAAGAAGAATAGTTTATTATTTACCCTAAAGTATCTGAAGAAGGATGTTAATAAAGAGTAGAGAAGTAGTTTACGATAAATGTAACATTTGGGGGTTTGTCACTTGTCTAATACTTCTTTGTATAACGTTACAGAATTGGTTGGCTCATTTTTAAAGAAGAGCTTAGTGTTGAGCATTCCTGAGGTCTCCAAATATGTACTGAATCAAGTTTTTTCCAGCAACGCTGAAAATTAGATGTTGAGCTCGCTTCCATAGTGCTTCCATCTCTAGCACTGATTCCACTTGCACCAAGTTTTGAAATCTGAAACAGAGTGTGATGCTTAGTATCGAATAAATACTGTAGAGTGATTTGGGGCAGTTTGTACATCTGAAAGAAATCTTGCAATTAGCAAAATGAGAAAGTACTAGTAAGCTGACAGTCTTCACCAGCATGTGTAATACTAAGTGCTTAAAGCGTGTGTATTACTAAGTGGTTAAAGTAAATGAATGATATTAACATGACTGTCAAAAGGATCTGTGAATGCCTTCGAGAATCTTAATGAAGTGTCACATCATGTGGTCGGTGTTCTTATGAAATACAGTGCAGCTGTTTGTTACAACAAATCTAAAAACCTTCAGGATTGTACTGTGAGATTAGAGAAAAAAAAACCAAAAAAACAACAGTGTTTCTCTGACTTTATTTTCAGATGGTGTTATCAGAAAAAGTGAACCAGCTAATGGAGTGGGCTAGTAAAAGATCCGTTATTCGAATGAATGGAGACAAATTTCGACGCCTTGTGAAGGCACCACCCAGAAATTACTCGGTGATTGTGATGTTCACTGCTCTTCAGCCTCACAGACAGTGTGTTGTGTGCAAGTATGGGCTTAATTTAGTCCTAAATTAGAACTTGAAAGTCATCATATGCTTTGTAGGAAATTAAATTTAAGAATAGGATAAAACTTTCACATATGTGGGAGGAATATACTAGGACACATTATAGTAGGATTATCTTTGAAATTAAATGTGTGGGAATATATATGTAGTATGCATGTGAGAAAACAACATAGTCCTTAATTATTTATCTCCCTCCTAAAATAACCGCTGCTTTGCAGAAACAATATTCACACTGATAGGCTTCTGGAGAAAGATAGGGTGAAAACTCAACTTTCCTGGCATGAGCTGCTGAAGAAATGTTTGTAGAATTACGGCTAGCCATGCAGTATAAAAGTTGCTGTTAATTAATATGTTGATTGGCACTTAGTTATTTACAATAATAATATATTGGATCCTTAACCATATTATGGCTTTCATGTATTAATCTGGAGGTGGCAGAGGTCTGTAAAGGTGATTTTTGTACCTAGTTAGCTGAAATTTATTGGTTTTCCATCCTCTGACATGGAAAAGAGGGCACACCCATGCTCATTTTGGTGCTTCTGTGGACTAGCAAATCACGAGCTGCTGGGTTCCATTTCAAATTTCAATTAGAAATGACCACTGCTTGTGTTCATGGACTCAACAAAACTTGCCCTTGCATTTAAAAAAACAGTGGTGCCAAATGCTTCACTTGATTGTTAGATGAGTGTCTGGCCTTAAACTTTTTCTTTAACACTAGAAAATTAATGTAGGGGTGTGTGGGATGCACCCATCAATGGGGTGGGTGGCTACAGCTCCCTCAGCTGTTTTATAACTTTTGTGTTCTGGACAAACATATGATACAGCATCTCACTTTGTGTGTTTTACAGGCAAGCTGATGAGGAATACCAGATTCTGGCAAACTCTTGGCGATATTCCAGTGCATTTACCAATAAGATTTTTTTTGCTATGGTAGATTTTGATGAAGGCTCAGATGTATTTCAGATGGTAAAGTCTGTCTCTTTTTCTTTTAACATTATTTTTAACTTGGGTTTTGGAGACTGAGAGCAAGAATGTAAAGATGTGTACAAAATTTAGTGTTACAATGATTAAAGAAATAATTGAAAAGTTAAAAGCTGCAACTCGGAAGAAATGAGAAGAGCAGAAGGCAGTAGCATCTTGGCAGTAATATTAACAGAACTGACAAATCTGGAATAGGCACAAGGAGTGAACTGGCTTCTCTGTTTTTTCTGAGTTTGTCTCCTATAATAGCTTACAGTATAATTCTTAATGGAATTCTTCTGTGGTACATGAAGAGGCAAGATAGAAAGCACCGATGTTGTTAGGAACAGCTATTACAATTTTTAGATTACTAGAGAATGATAAGGTTAGGCTTTCAGTATGGGTTAACTTATTTCTTTTCGAGTACCCAGTCATTTTGCTCTTCTATTAACATTATGTAATTTTTTAAATGTATGAGAACATTCCACGTACGCTTGCGATTGTAGATCACATTAATAGTTGGTTATAGTTTTGCAAATCTTAACGCCTTTTTTTTTTTTTTAAGGGATACTCATCTCTATTTAAAAGCTACACAATTTAGGCGATGATATTTTATTAAACGGAAGCTTTTGGACTGGAGAAGTGGAAAGGGATGTCTTATTATTCTTGTTAAATTTTCCCATAGTGTTACATCAAAAATTTATTCATCAAGCTATGGCCTTTATAGATTATTGTATATATTCCTATTTTGCAGATTTCTCTCCCAAAAGTAGTATTTAGAGAAGAAATGGATTCAAAAAAACTGAAATACTATGGGAAAAACAGTGTTAGGAAAAGATAGAACTGCATTTTGTAAACAACTACTTCTATTTACCTCTTATAATCTCCTCTTAACTGGTCTGAATCTTTTGAATCAGTAGCTATAGATCTGAGTACTAACAAAGAAATGTCAATCACTTCAGAAAGCGTGCTCAATTGTGCTTTAAAAAAAAAAGCCTACTCAGAAGTAACATTTTTTTTTCTAAGGCATCCAGAACACCTAGTGACAGAGCTAAAAACATTTTGTTCCTCAATACTAAAAGGAGAAAACAGCATGGAACACAAAAGGGAAATTGCAGGAGTATGTTGATTGCCTTTATGAAATACAGAAATGCAAGCTACTGTGTGCCGTCTTTACTTTTTTTTTAAGTCATTGTCAATGAAATATTTATTGAATAGTTACTTTTTCTGATTGAATTAGCGATGATGTTGCAAGATACAAATGAAATAGAATTGTGTTACAGCACCATGAAAGGTCTATTTAGTATCTTCTATGAATTTTCTAAATGCAGCTAAACATGAATTCTGCTCCAACCTTCATTAACTTTCCTGCTAAAGGGAAGCCTAAGCGGGGTGACACATACGAACTTCAGGTGCGTGGCTTTGCAGCTGAACAGCTTGCTCGTTGGGTGGCTGACAGAACTGATGTCAATGTAAGTATATCCGGACTTTCCCCATCACCACCTCTGCAGCAATCTCTTAATATGTAATTCCAGCTATGAAATATGTCAGTTGTGTTCTGTGGCTAACGCTCTACTCTCAGATACTCTAAATAGTTCTAGTTTGAGCGCATGACTGCATCTTTAAGTTTCCTTACCTTCTGTGTTCTAATATTTTGTGTAATTCTGTGTTTGATAAGATGTTAAAACTCTCCTCCTCCCACTTCTGTTTCTTTGGGGGGAAAAAAAAAAAGTCTTTAAATTATTAGGTAGGGTCAAGGTGTATAAAACTGAAGTTACAGTGATGGGGGAAGAAGCATTACTTACTTCCCAAGTCAGATTTATTATATAGAAAATTCTTGTGTGTGTGTTGATTTCCCCCCCCACCCCTCAATATATTGTGGGTTTTGTTAGTAGGAGTGTGGGTATAATGTATGATCCCATTGAGGGAAAATAATTTAAATATCCTCTGTTTAGATTCGTGTGATAAGGCCACCAAACTATGCTGGACCATTGATGTTAGGACTGCTGCTGGCTGTCATTGGAGGCCTTGTATATTTGCGTGGAAGCAATCTGGATTTTCTGTATAACAAAACTGGCTGGGCATTTGCTGCTTTGGTGAGTAATTATAACTCTTGTCTGCCTGTTGTCATGAGTTTTGTAGCAATTCAAGTCTTTAAAAGCTTTTGTATTTAAAGATGCTTAAACCTGGTAGAGGAAAATGAGGTGCGTTTAGTTTTACTTTTTGGTCGTCTGGTAATACTATTTGATCTCTGTCTTTTCAGCTCAGTTAATGCTTGATTAGATGCCTTTTATACAAATAAAAGGTAGGACAATGCCTAGCCTAAGATTGTATTCCAAACCAGTATGTTTTGGTATGAAATGAAAAGAAATTGGGTAAAAAAATTAAAAAAAAAAAAATCCTTATTAAATAGTGTTTCTTCTTTCCTTTTCAGTGTTTTGTGTTAGCAATGACATCAGGCCAGATGTGGAACCACATTAGAGGTCCGCCCTATGCTCATAAGAATCCCCATACAGGACAAGTGGTAAGTCTTTTCTTTGTTTTCTTTTCTGCATTTCTGTTCTATTTCTATAGAATAAGGCTGATACTAAAAGAGGCAAGACAGAGTGCAAATTCTATTCTTGGCTTCTTTCTTTGTAAGCCAGTGAGGCTAACCTCTCCTGCAGTGAGCAAGGCAAGTTAGAGAGCTGCTGATTAGTTCAGAGAGGATCTGTCTTCTCTTAAAATATGCCTATAAGAGGGGTTTTCTTTTGTGTGAAACAGAAGGAGTGTGAGAGCTCCAGTCAAGATTCAGATTTTCTTCCAATTAGCTTTATCCTTTTCTTGGCTCAAATAGAAGAAGAAACTCTGCAAACTCGTACTTTACTACTAAGAAATCACAAAATACTGATCTTAATCCAAAACAAAGTGTTCTGTTGTATAATTGCTGTGTGATAACTTCAACCATTACCTAAATTCTGTTTTGATAGGAAAGTCGTTGCTACAGTCTTGTTCAATGATTCATTAATTCTGTAAGAATGGTGGCATTAGTTATGTGATGTTCTAACAGTAAGGACAAACGTTGTGTAGGGGTTTTTTAGGTGTATTGCTTTCTGTGCTCAGTAATAAGCTTTTAAGAGATAGAATAAAAAATGCAATTCTTGATCAGATGAGAAATTTTAAGATTAATTTACTATCTAGCAGCATGTCCAGTTTGTTGTTAGAAACTGCTCAAAGTGCTTTCCATGCCATAAAGCATTAGACAGCAGTCATATGGATGGTACTTTGCTGGAAACGGGACGTACTGGTTCCCAAGTGTTACCTTGGAGTTTATTTTTGTTGTGTTAATACCTAGAGAGTTCAAGGTCTTTTTGTGTGCGGAAACTTTGATTATTCTAGTAATCACAGAAAGCTAAGAAGGTAATAAAAGAATGCTCTAGGGTAAAGAGGACAGCATACAGAGTAACCAAAACTATTTGCTAAGAAGTTAGTTGGATGGGGGGGTTGCCCCTTGCTTCAGAACCTAAGGTAAGCATTTATTTCATCCTTCCTGTTGTTCCCCATCTCTCCAAAATGTAAAAGTAAAAGAAGTGATACATTTTGGAGGAAGCATAATGACACTGCTTTTTTGCTTAGGTTCTGAGGGTAGATTATTTTAAATTACCTGATCTCTTCCATTTCTCTGACCTCCTATGTGTCTTTTAACCATTCCTATTTGTTTTCGTGTTTTCTTTTCAGCATTTATTTACCTGTGACATTTGCTTTCCTCTGTCTTGTGCATATATTGTATCTCTAGTGATGAACAGACATGATAGTTCTAAATTGCTAACAGCAAAGTAAAGGTGTTGAGTCTGACATGCTAAACGGTCCTATTGCTGAGCCTGGCAATTTCATGTTTAACCTGGTCTTTTTAGCTCATACACCCATGTAATGACTTCCATATAAAAACATCTTTCTTCGAGATTCTTGAGGTAAACTAATGTCTAGTGACCGTAGACTTTTGAAATCTCATTCTTGGGAAAAGTCAGTTTTAACATCACTTGAAATACACTGCTCTGTACATAATGTAGAATGAGATACACTGTAGAAGTAGTCAGAAGGTATTGAGAGCATTGCATCTCTTCAGGTGCTTACACATCACATACTGGCTTTTCTCATGTATTTTACTCGAACGGGAATGAATTTGGTGAAATGTCCTTTCATGCCTGGTTAGGTGGGTCAGGCCCTCTGTATTCTTCCATAAAAAGTGGATCTACTTATCAAACTTTTTTTTTCCTGCTTAGATATAACATCACAACCACAGTGATGTAGAGCTTCCCATAAGGGATTAAAAAATGGTATTGTTTCACAAGTTTCAAATTTTCTGTTAACCCAGTTGGTTAGTAAACTATTAATGTAAATAAAACTGAGCCAACTTACTGAGTGGAAGTTCTCATATTTTAAATGTTTTCTTGAAAACGCTTCCTTTTGTTTCTTCTGTTTATATCATTCCCTAAGCCTTTTTGCGACTGGAGAATAAAGCTTCAATGGTATTGGTAGTGATGTTCCTTTTCCTGGTATGCCATGAAGAAGATTTCAAATGCTTGGTTCTGGAGCCAAGTGAGTAGGGTTCATGTGCAGATTTGAAGAGATTGTCCCTAAGCTGAGGAGCAGCGTACGTAACCTAAGAATCTAAGTCAGGGAACGGATCAGACTTGGATCACAGTGGGTGCAGGAGGGTATCATTATGGTGTTTTGCCCTGCTGAGCAGGGAGTCTGGACCATGAAGGTTGTAGCTGCACTTGCACTTACTATAATCTGAGTGGTACTTTGGGCTGATTGTGCATGTTAATAGAAGGATTTTTGATGCTGACGCAGCTCCCCTTAAAAATCAATGGTCAACAGATGAAATTGTCCATACTCCAACTTCTGTTCTGTCTCCTGAAAGAGACAGTGCAAAACCCAGTTCCAGGCTCTATAGCTGTTGTTAATCATGTCAAAGTTGACTGCAGTCTTTTCTAAAATCAGTTACTCTTTGTCTCTTACAGAACTACATCCATGGAAGCAGCCAAGCCCAATTTGTGGCAGAAACACACATTGTTCTTCTGTTTAGTATCCTTCCTACTGAGAAGCACGTGGTTGGTGACAATTTTTCTGTTAGCTTATGCTGCTGCCTTTTCTATGAGAGTACTTTGTCAAGGCTCGTAACTATCACCTAATACTGATGCAGCAGCTTGTAGAGCCTTTCTGTGTTGACAACTATGCTTTTCCTATGCCAGTGATCTTTAAGTTGAACAGAAAAATGTTTACTGCTTTCTCACCACCTTCTTCCTTGCTTAATGATGGAACTGAATACAGCATTAAAGATGCGGATCTTTGTGGAATCATAAGATTCTTCAGGATAGCCCCTGTTCGTCTGTGCATGTCTCTTATCTTTTCAATCTCACTTACTTAGTTCTTGCTTTGGTGTTGAATTCCTTCCTCAGTTGCTGATCTTTCTTCTTTTATTTCTTTGCTTCCCTTTACTTTTAATCTTACCACTCGTTCATGCTAACAATTCAGGATTTTTTCCATGCTAGTATTATGCCATCAAGAAAGGCAAGCGGAAACTTGCAGGTTGAGAGCTTTTGCCTTTCTCATTTGTATAAAAATGTTTCTTTGGAGTCATAAGAATATGCTACAATTCAATGTTCTCTTCTTCTCTTCCCACATGTCTGTTTTTGATCCATCATCTGTAACTGTAGTCATCTCTGACTCAAGCTCTTCTTCCTTGTCTCGTCACTTGTGTCGGCCTGTGCATTCTTTTGTCTTTTATTCGGGATTTTTTGTTTTATTTTAATACTATTTTTTTACTTGCAGCTTCACAGTCCCAAATTGTTTACATTGTATAGTACACAAGTATACAGAATAGCAGAGTTACTACAGGCACATCATTTCAAAACTTCATTCAAAGTACCTGTCCTCTTCACTGCTTGACAATGATTAACAAGTCTCTTCTGTTGCAAGGGCAATGTTCTTTAACAGAGTGACTTCTGCTAGTTTTTCCCTTTTCTCTTCTTATCTATTCAAAATCCCAATTTCAGCAAGTGATGCATTGGGGGTTTTGTAATAAAATAATATAAAGTAAGCAATTGATGTTTAAATATGGTGGTGCTAAAATAACTTTACTCTCTTGCTGTGTATTCATTATGAAAGATTTTTTTTTTTAACTTAAAACATCCATTTGGAGGGGAACTTCTGATCTAATTATTACTGTACTTCTAATGCACTCAGTCAAATTCAACCTAGAAACTTTCTGTTGATGTTTACTTGTGTTATTGCTATCTATCACATCATGGACCCAATCTACCAGTCACTGGAGACATTTAAAATGGGTAGAAGTTGGCAAGGTTCCTATAGGTTGAGGTCACTTTTCTCTTGTGCTGAAGGTAGACCGCATCTGAAACGGAAAGATTTCTTAATGGTCCCATTGCATTCAATGATAAGTATTTCTCATTTCAGGAGGAGGATTGGGACTGAACATCTATAGTGAAATGGAATGAAATCTTTGGGAGTTCTGTCTTTTGTTCCACTGGATCCACTATTTTTCTTTGCTAGGATTCATTCTTTGCAAATGTCAGGCCTTTTAAGTTGTCTGTGCTTCCTTAATTTTACAAGCTTTAATTTTTTGTAACTGAAGAATTAGAAAAGACTGAAATATTGCTACTTGAAAGATATCCTGTTAGATTAAATATTGCATGCATTTTATTCATTTTATTAGCTGAGTAAAATGCAAAAGTTGAATTCCTTTTGGGATTTTCCAGTGGAGTAGAACAGTAGTAGGAGTGGACTGAGCTCTGGGAAGGAATGCTGTTTCATCACAAGCTGAGATAATGAGTGCATGTTTTTAATTTTGTGTCAAGACCTACTATACCTTCCAGTTATTATTTTAAACTTTGTATTTATTTTCTCTTAAAAGTTGACATTATGAATGCCTTTCGGTTGCTTTTTTCCCCCCCATAGTTGCTGGTTTGGCTGGGAAGTCTTTGATCTTTCCAGTGAGTTTTAATGCCCCAGGTATGGTGTGGGAGCTGAATTTATGAGGTTAGGAATGAGTGTATTATATTGAGTCTATTGTATTTTGTTGATTTAGCCTTAAACAGCGTTCATAGATGGTGGTGTTACTTTAGGAATGGTACTCCTCCATGAAGCTGCTACTTCTGACATGGATGTGGGGAAAAGAAAAAGTAAGTACTAATACTTTTCTCTCGAAGAGAAGGCATATTCAGTAAAGATTTTTGATACGCTGTGTAATAGAAATGCGTTTGCACTGTGGGTTTTTGTACACTTCCTGCCTCTAAGCAGAAGTGAGTTGTTTGGTTTTTCGGCAGCATTTGGAGTTGCTTAGCAAACTGCAAGATAAACTCAAAGCCCTTTTGGGAGATGGGGTGATATAAAGATGCTTTGCAGCATTTTGCTAGTAAGGGAGAGAAGAAGGGACTTACTTTCTCTTAAAGCAATGGTATAAAATTGATTTACAGTAGGAATTTGAAAGAAAACTGGTGTTAATTTAGTTCTTCTCAGTGACTCTAATAGAGATCTCATCTGACCAAATCTGTAAGTATTACAGAATGGTTTTGAAAACCCCCGTCACTGTGGTGTTTTCGGGGACAGCTGGCACGTTACCGGAATCTTATTCTGCATCTCTTGCAGTTATGTGTATTGCTGGTATTGGCTTGGTGGTGTTGTTCTTCAGCTGGTTGCTGTCTGTCTTCAGATCTAAATACCATGGCTACCCGTACAGGTATGTCTCTTTTGCTGCTTCAGTCATTGTTTTCCTGTGCATTGCAATACAGCTACATCAGCGTAGACTTTTTTTGAAGGAAGTGTGTAAACAGAAATGAGGACTTAAAGATTGAGAGTGATACTAGAAGTTGGTTTTTTTTATCTTGACCGTATGCTTATGAATGAATCTATTCCTGCTGACTGGCATTTCCTTGTCTGGTAATATTAATATAAACCAAAACAGAGATATAGGCAAAGGGCCTATTTTCTGAAATCTAATTTGGTGGGAAATATTCTTTCAAAAATGCTCCACTTGCTTCTCAAAGAGTGGCATTATTGGTCAATATAATCACCAGAAATAACAGTATTTGGTAGATGTCACAATTTTTCAGTCTGGCCAAAGGAGAGATTGTGGTACTCTCCTTTTCATGCCGTTACATATTATAAAATATTTCTATTTTCATAGTGATATCTCAGCCAATTTATGCTGAAAACAAGTGTCTCTTTTTTTTTTTTTCTACTTTTCTCTTTCTCCATATTCATACTTCTTGATTATTAATCCTTATTTGTGAGAACAAGGAGGATGGCCGATGCTTTAAAGCTGCATACATTTTGGGATTGCTTCTGCTAACACTATTAATTGACTGCTTTGTGTGTGTGTATATATATGTGATCGGTATAGGTATCTTGTGTGTTTTTACTAGGTTTTATGCATTTACCAGCTTTTATTCTGGTCTATGCAATGGTCTTACATACTTCTGCTAACTTTGTTGTAGGTAAGATGTGGTTGTCTTGGCTTTTGAGTTGCTACAAGACTCGCTTTTAAGCGACTTCTCCACAGCGGTTATGTCGTAGTTGCATCAGGCCCAGCTTCTTATTCTGATTTTCTTGGCATATATGAAAGCTAAGTGGAATGTTGCACACCTTTTGGTTCTTATAAAATTAATAAGAATGTTTGTTATTTTGTTCCTGCAGTTTCCTAATGAGTTAAAGGATTCCAGAATCTGTAACATCAGAAAGGTGGCGACTCTGAAATTGCGTGTAATGGAATGGAAGAGCTAAATATGTATGGTTCGCGCTACCTCTCTTTACACTGAATGAGATAGTTAAACACTGAACCAAAGACGACATGTAGTGCCTTAAATATAACAAGCAATTTGCTCTGAAGGACACAGAGTATTAAGATGCAATCTCTTTTTCATAAGCTTTACATCTTCTTAAACAACTCTACTTCTAGTGAAATTCAGAACTTAATGCTTAGAACTACATTTCCATAGACTAACTAGAAACAGGACTTTTAATTCAGTTGGATAACCTGTTTTCCATGTGTTTCTTTTTCCCTCAAATATTTGTCACTTTATTTCCTGTTTGTGCATAGCAAGTGACAACAGCTTCTCTGTTGTGCCTTTTCATGGTTGAGAAGATACCGTCATGTACCTGGAAATCTTTTCCTTCAGTCTGTGTGCAACCCTTGGAGCATACTCCAAATTCCAGTGTGCAATGTGCACATCCTAGACCTGTATCTCATTTTTGAGAAGAGTACTTAACTGCTGTATGATACAAGAGGTTGTTTCACAGACGAAGGGAGAATTTTCAACAGGTAGAACTGAGTTATAAGTTCAATTAGTCATTAAAAACTTTCTTTGCCAAATGCTGAAACTGCAACATTTCAGTTGTAAACATTGGCTCAGAGCTGAAAAAAATATACTAACCAACACTCACACTCTCAAAAATACAAACCAAAACTACAAAGGTAACTAGCTATCTGTTGTGTGAATTAAAAGTTGCTAACTGGCTTTCAAGTTACCGCTCAGAGCCCTGACAAACCAACAGGTACCAGATTTTTTGGTCACTATGTAAGTTCTTGCATTCTCCATTTATTTTCTCCAAGTTTTTGTCCTCGGGGAGGATCTGGGAGTGGGCAGAGATATCTAATCCCAGGATAAATATTGTTACTCCGGGAAAGATTTGTTAGCCTTACAATTGAACGTGTGTGCTTTTTGCTCTCTCCTTTTGTTTTCTCATCTCAAAGATACTTTGCCTTAAGGATTCTTGAGTGGAAGACATTGTGCCGCAGCCCAAACTGTTGTGTAATTCAGCACCTGTACTACAGGAAATCTTTGCAGCCTGATTCAGTAATACTTCTTTCCATAGGTTGTGGTGGCCTTGGAGGTTACTAGTCAGAGGAAAATATGAGACTTTTGTCTCCTGCTTCTGACTCTCCCCTGTCTCAAGGGGTAACAGAATTTGGACGCTTTAGATTGAATCCCGGGAAGGACTGTATCATTCAAAGTAGAATGTTATTCTTATGCAATTTTGCTAAATTAACACACATCTCAAGTGCCTTAACTTCACTAATTTAGTTGTTTGGTATTTCAACTTGTTGAGATGCATTTTTCTATGCCATACAGAATGACAAGCCTTAGTGGAATGGATAAATTGTGTGCCTGACTGGATTTTGGACAAGTTTCAATAAAATTTTTTAGTCTAATCCATGCTCCTGTGTCTTTTGAACTTTAACATAAAACAAACAAACCTCTTTTCTTCCACTGTTGCTTCAATGTGGTAATAAAAGTGTCTGTATATAGTAAATAACCTGAGTATGGCTGAGTAGACTGGATTAGTAGCATGTGTGTGTTTATGCGGGGAAATCCTAGCCCAAAATGTCAATAGTAGAGATCATCTCATGTAGCCAACTAATAGCATAAAGATTGCATGGGTTTTACTTGTCTTTGACAGATGTCCTGAGGTGAAAATCTTGGCTTCCTGGAGTCCTAGACAGATCAGCTAATAGCATTTCTGGGGGTGGACTCTAGTTAGCACTATAGATTTGCCTAGGACAACTCTGGACTGCTGTACCTGTTGCTTATTTTCCTGCCCTGTTGTTACAATGCTTTCAGTAAACTTCTAGGTTGGTTGTACTTCAGTCATTAGCAGCACAGGTGAAAGTGGCTTACAACCTCATTCTAAAGAAGTAATGTTTTTTCTTACTTTCAGACTTGTTTCTAATTTTTCTGACATGGTGCATATTTTATTCTATCCCTAAGAAGCATCTATATTGACTAACTTTAAACAGTTGCACGTCATGCTGGTGGATGGTGGAGACGTTGGCCTTCCACTTAAGGTGGTATAGATGTTGAGAGTTTTGGATTTTCCTCTTTTTCCATGCTGACATAGGAAATGAAAATAATGCTTACTTTTTCCAACAGTTTTTCTGCTCTCTAGGCTGAAACTGAAGTGCATGGAGGAGGGAACAAGTGTGATAGTGGAGCAAAAGAAGATTGAGTGCTTGCAAGGACCTGTAGCAGATGTAGAGAGGATGCAATTCTAGAAAGATTTGACTTGTGCAGCAGTTGAGAGGTAATGGCCAGCTATAATTGGTACCCAAAGTGATTCTTTGGGACCATTGGCATGTGCATCTCACTAACTAGTTAGTATAATACAGTTCTGGACCAGTAGAACAAAGGTGGAAGAGGCAATGCATTTGAGAACTGGTATGCTAAAACTGGGAGTTTGATGAGGCCATCTCCGTTAGAAAGTGAGTCATTAAACAGCTCAGAAGTACCGTAAAAGCTCACCTTTAGAGAACACTTAGAATAAAAGGAGGAAATGGTGTACTCTGTAGCTGAAAATGGACTGTGTGGTTTTGTTAATGTGCTGGCCTCAAAGATTGCTGCTTTTTCTGCTTCTGAGAAGGGGCTGTGGTGTATTTAAAAATATTTTTGAATAATAGCTAGAAATATTTTAGGGAGTTCTCTGATGAGCTAAGCCCAAGGCAAGATAGTAAATCTAATTGGATTAATCTAGGTAGTGGTTTGTGTTATCTACAATTTACTGGAAGCTCCCGTCTTCAAACCATTCTAGTGTTCAGCACAGAACGTGCTTCTTAATGGTGGTGCCTAGGAGTCATTCCTGCAGTTAAGCCTTTAACAGAGATGCTTCGTAAGCACATGCTCTTCAGGGGCAGAACTGCTTAGTCCTCCAACAAGATGGAAAATGTGCTCAGCTCTGCATCTGCTGTGTATGGCTTGGTGCTCGTGCAAATAACCTTAATTAATCCCATGGCTGGTGATGTCTGAGTGGCTGAGTGTACATATGCAATCACGTAATTAAGATACACATTCAGACATGATGGTAAGAACAAGTTAAACCTTTTGGCAGGCAAAGGGATAGCTATCAGTGTCTGGGGAGTATGATGAGATGATGGCTGCCTGGAGGCTTTAGGAGAAAAAGATAGATGCTTTTATAGTCAGAACTGTTGGATATCTAACTAAATGTACAGCAAGGCTTATTCTGAGCCTTGTTAAAAAAAGTGTAAAAGTAAGCATAAAGGTGATTTTTTTTTTTTAAATTCCTAGTCTATATTCCTGACAAATCAAAGTAGAAGTCTTAGAAGTACTGAAGAAAGTCCATTGCTTAACTTTCTAAACATTTGGAACATCCAAACAAAATCAGGTGCCTGAATCGCTTATGCTTGTTTGGATATGCTGCCCATCACATCAGATTATGCTAGATCGTGGCATCTTGTAGCCAGACTTTGTCGGGAGAAAAGAATGGTCTGTAGTGTTCCTTTTATGGTTTACTAGCAATCATTTCTGATAGCGTGTTTTAAGAATTATCCAGTCTCTAACAGAAAATCACTTATGCTGAAATCAGATTTTTTTAAGAGGTTAAAATTTCAAAGTGCTTTCATCTGTTATGAGAAAATTCTCACAAAGGATTTGGAAAAGTACTGGCACTTTGTTTCTGTATTGGACCTTGATGTTTACTGCTTTCTCATGCTGAAAAGGTTTAATTATCAAACACAAACCACTACTCAACTGATTCCACACCATCACTTTGAACTTTATTAAGGGGAATAGAATAACAGCAAAACAAAGCATGAACCCAGGCTCTTGAGTAAGCAGTCACCTGTTCTCAGTTTTTTATCATGCTTTTTGTCTGATGAATAGAGAATGAGTTTCATTGCACATAATCTATTCCATTTAAAAGCTCAGATCTTGACCGTTCCTATAAAATGAATTTAAGCATAGTGTTTTATTGTTCTGGATTAATTGTGCTACTTTTATCACAGATAATAATCTGAAAAAGATGTATATGTAGTTTGTGTTTCTAGGTCAGGAGCACATAAAGTTATTAAAATATTCTCTTGTCAATTGATAACTATACATGTCTTTCAGCTATTTTTCTTAAAAGTAGGCTAATATCTACTTAAGAAAACTAATTACTATCATTATGGAAAAAAATAATCAGTGTGATGAGACTCTACAGTGGCCCTTGGTTTGTCCTGCAAACTAAGCTCTGAATCCTCATTCTTCCAGGTATATTGGAGCAGCCAGCAGTGTCTATTAGAGCGCTGGGGGAAGGGGCCCTGTGTGCTGGGGAAACTTACCTGTAGGTATGTTAGATGTGCAAAATGTTTCTCTACAGATGCACGCAATATCTGTCGATACGCAGATTTCAGTGTGCTGCTACAATCTGGCTTTTGACAACCTCATGATCATGTCAGGTTTTGTCTTCTGGAGTGATTGTTGGGAGATGGAAGTATTTCCATTCTTACTTTATCTTGACCTTTTCTTACAATAGGATTTCTTTTTCATGTGCAATTTTAGATATGTTATGAATTGGAGGCAATTAAATTTGGTTTTCTAAACTGCTTTCAAATATCTGCTTCCATCTCCCAAGGAAATAGTAAAAGAAAAAAATATTATAGAGTAATAGTAATAAATATCTCTATGTAGTTATTCTAAATCAGCAGGATATTAGTCCATAAAGCAGACTAAATCCCTTGAAGGGGAAAATAAATGTTTTGTGTTCTTATTTTAATCACACAATTGGAATACTAATGCAGAGCTAAGAATAGGTGATGCTTCCAGTTTAATTCAGCTGTTTAGTGGCAAAAAAAAAAGGCTTTTTGCAATTTTTTAATGGAATTTGTAGTGGTCAGTTAACATGGATTTATTTTTTTCCTTCTAAAGTTTAGCTAGAAGGCAGGTGATACTTTGGTCTTTTAAAACTGTAGCATTGATGATGAGATAGCATTTGTTAACAAAGCTGTTATTAAATCTGCTGTTTGGTATTACTAAAATTCAGCAAATACAGGATGCACTTCTGGGGTAAAATGTTAAACTCTAAAGCAAATTCTGTTTAGACCAGTTTGTAGAATTTCCCTGGGATGTGTAAGCTTGTATGTGCTGAAATGCAAAAATGCCATTTATTCTATTAGCATTGCCTTTTAGAATGAAATAGATATTAAGGAGTAGTTATAGTTAAGATGACAAGGCTTTCACTTGCGATTTTTTTTCTCGTATTTCATACACTGCTTTATGAAACTAGGTGAGTTGGTACTTTTTTAGTTTCTGCAGAAAAATATATTAATTTTCACAACTGGTTATCTTTATAATAAGTGAATAATACTTGTGTCACCTGTTTCAGATTCTGTGTGGTACTGGACTTTGGTTTTGGTGGTCCATTCTGGTTTGGTCACGTAGGGAGATGGAAGTTTACATGAGAACCCCAGCCAGATGGAGTTCAGTAGCCTTATCATGAAAGCACATAACTTCTTTCCCTCTGAATAGGGATGTATTCCAATCCTCTTTTCATACAGATTTTAACATCTGACAGGAATGTAGAAGCTGCTAGTACAAGCAGGGAAAATTATCTTGGCATACTTATGTGAAGCTGCCAAAGATGTGTTTCCTTATCTAAAGAATTTTCTGTTTTAAAAAAAAAAAAAAAGTTCTAGCAAAACTGAACCTAAGTGAAGCTCTATCTAGCAGTGTAACTTGGGTGCTGTTCAACAAGTTCAACCTCGATAATTCTCACTATAGCTTACATTATTCATATCTTGCTGTCTTTTTTTATTCTGTACTTGGGAAACTGTCTCCTCAAAAGCTTGCTTCTGTGCTGATGTCCTGGTCTGAGTTTGATGGCTGATCCCCACAGAGGATTAGGGTCATTTTCGTGCTGCTGTGAGAGTTTGGCCGGCATCGCAGTGTTACTCTTCATATGGCTGATGTATTTAAATGCCATGGTTAACTTGATCTTGTTGAATCCAGGTTGCAGAATTGCCCAAAGCCGCAGACCTCTGACGATGAAGTGGGCGGCTGGGGACGGGGTGAGACCCGACCCTCGCTGTCGCTGCTTGCTCCTCAGGTCTGCCTACCTGCCCGGGATGCGTGTGCGCTTGGCTCCCGCCACAATGGCCGAGGCCATCGGGGCACCCATCGGCTGGAGCCCCCTGCTGGGCAAAGTCGTCAATACACTTTGTTTTGAAATGATGTCACGGGACTTGGTGCGTGACGCCAGGCCCCTGCCAGTGATGTAACCCTCCCTCCAGCCAATCAGAGCGGGGAAGGTTGGGACGGTGACGTGAACGACCCTAGCAACAGGCCCCGTCGGAGCCGCCCAATTGGAAAATAGCTGGGGGCGGCAAGGAGCCAATGGGAGTCGGCGAAGGAGGAAGGCGGCAGGAGGCAGGTCTCCCTCAGCCTCCCTCCGATAAGATGGCGGCGGAGCTTGCGATGGTGGCAATAACGGCTTTGTCTCTTTTCAGCGCCTGAGCCCGGTTCCGGCCCGGCCGGCCGCACCGAGCAGCGGCAGCGGAGACATGACCGCAGAGCCCGTGAGGTACGGCCCGGAGCCCGCCCCTGCCGGGCGGCGGGGGGAGCGGCGGCCGCTGCTTGGCGGGCGGCCTCCGCGGCTGCACCGCCCGGCCCGGCCTGCGGCCCCGCGGCGGGGGTGGGGCGAGGACGGGCCCGGGGCGGCGGGCGCTGGCGGAGGTCGGGCAGGAGGCGGGATGGCGGCGGGAGGCCGGGTGGGTAGCGCAGGGGGAGGGGACGGCGGCGGAGGCGGCCGGGCGCAGCCGGGCGGCGGGCGCTCGTCTTGTCTCGCCTCGCCGCGGCCCGGCGCTTGAGCAGCGGCGGCACGCACGCCCCTCGTCCCCGGGCACGGCGGGGTCGGGCCCGGGCCCGGGCCCGAGGGGCGGGTAGGGCTGGGTTGGGCAGGGTTGTCCCGTCCCGTCCCGGCGGGAAGCGGCGGGAAGGCCTGGAGGGGCGGGGCCGCCATCGCCCCCCGCCATCGGCCGCCGTGCCGCCGCCGTGCCCCCGCCGCTGGGCGCCGCGGGGATGTGCCCTCTGTTTGTCCGCCCCCGCCCCACGTGTTGGTGCTGTAGTAAAGTCCTCCCTATCCCGCTGATCCCCCCGTGAAGGATCTGTTTTCACGCTGGTTTACAAACGTCTCCCTCTACCCTTGAAGAGCTGTCTCCCACCGTGTTAATTATTACGAACGGCGCCTGTTTAGCTGCGTAAAGTAAGCAAGCTGACAAAAAAACCAAGTCAAGTCAGTGTTAAGAAAGACGCCATGTTAAACTATTAATAAATAGTTGGCTTTGTATGCTTTCAGTTTATCGGTGTCTCAAGGGATCTGATCAACACAGTCCTTCACCCACAAAGATTCCAAATGCCTGAGGCACAATATAAACAATAAAGTATTGTCACTTGACCCTCACGAATGTTGCACATATCTTCAAAATCAAACAGTGTTAAGGAAGCATCATGCCGTCTTAAGTACTGAGCCTTGGATGGAGTTTTTTCTCTAGTCATATTTGTGTATCTTCACCACCCAGTTTTAGGCTTAATTTGAGTAGTTCATAACTACTATTTAGTTTCAGCCAAAAGTTAAAGGGATGGTAGTTTTCCTCCTCTTGTGTATTGCTTGATTTGAAAGCCTTAGCATTTCTGAGGAAGTAATGGATATGTAATCTACTTCTAACGAACAAAAAGATTTTTAGAAGATTATAATTGTTATCGATGTTGATCACATGCTGGAGGTAAGTCATGAGTATTGCAAATACACGTTATTGGTGCATGACTTCCCAACAGCGGTTTCTTCTGCATGTGTTTTCTTCCTTATTTTGTAAGATAGGGATTGTCCATCTCTTCCCACTTTCTCCCCTCTGTGTTCTTAAAATACTTGAACAGCTTAAACCACTTTTGTGTTGGATCAATTATTTTGTGTGTAGACTGAAATACTAATTAAGGGACTTTCTCCTTTTTCTTCCCCAATCCCTGAAAATCAAGGGTAGAGTTTGATTTTTCTATAGCAAAAAGATCTGGCTTGCTAATATTTATTGACTGTTTTACAGTCATAATTAGTATTACATATTCTGAAAAATGCTCTTCCATTTGGGTCACTTTGCTTTTTATTTTACTGTGACTGTTGTATTTTGTTCCATGTTTTCCCATATTCTGCTTTGTCTTGTTTTTGAACCACTTGTTCCTGGTCTACATTATGAAGGTTTTGTACTTAACCCTTTCCATATTCTTATGATGTCATTAGTGCAACAATTAGTGTTACTACTAAGGGGCTGCTTTAATTGGTGCTTCAGTGGAAGAGGATATAGAAGCTCATACATTTTCCATGCAGTTTTTCAGATTACCTGCAGACAGAAAGGTAAATTGGATTATTTCAGATTATTTGTAATCTTGAAGATCAAAAAGTATGTCCAAAATGGATTTGCGATTGTGTGTAGTCTTTGGGTTGGATCTGTCCCGCATAATAAGCAAGCCCTGTGACAAACTACTTTTAAGTAAATGGACATAATTTTTTTCGGTGCTCCGAACTTTTCTGCTGTTTATGAACTCAGTTCCCATTCAGTCTAAATGCTTTCTGTAATTCTCATCCCATATAGGGCTCATCTTGAACAGTTTGTTTTTATTTTACAAGAACAGTTCCATGCCAGGGAGTAGGCATGACATTGTAGAGTACCATGGTGTCAGGGTTATAAGCTGATGAACACATTGCATGGGCTTTTTCTTATTTTCTGTCAATTCAAGTTCTACTTAAAACTGGAGTTGGAGAGAATGAGAGGGAAAAGAAAAACTTTCCCTCTCCCCCCCCCCCCCCCCCCCATTTCCCACAAGCCCTTTTGGCCTGTCAGCTGCCTGCATTTCTGTCACCCTGCACAGTCACCCTACACATTGGTTTCATCTTCTGCTGTCTGCAGTTTTGCTCATGTAAGACCTGTACAGAAATAAAGCTAGGAGATTGTTGTTAGAATTCTTTGGAAGATATGCAAACAATATAATTTTGACGGAAAATCTTTTCCCAGCACTTCTGGAAGATAGACTTACAGTGTTTAAAAGGAAAATAATCAATCAATAATAGTCTGCTAGCTATGAAGTTTTAAACTTTTGTTATAAGGAATACTTTTATTCAATATTAAGAACCTAGGAGTCTCCCATGTTCAGGATGGGAAGTTTGGAATGCTGAAAAACATGATGAAAACTGGAGTAACTTACTAAGAAACTTTAAAAAAAAAAAAAAAATGCTGCCTTTGTAAATGTTTATAAAGATTTCTCTACAACTTTTGCCCCAAAAACTTGATTTATTTTGTTTTTAAAGTGGAGGAATCTTTGTCATAGTGACCTAACCTGTTCCTACCAATTGGTTCATACATTGTACAAAATAAGCACGACAATAGAAAAAGAAGACAAGTTTTGAATCTTACTCACTTGAACCGTCTGGTAGTCAATGTAGTGATACTAGATTTTTTAAGTTGGCAAAATAAACTTCATTTTTTTAATGATTCAGACTTTTTGACTTTCAGTGCGATATTTTGGTAACTTGGTCTTAAGATTTTTGTTAGATTTTTTCTGCATTTTTGAGTCACTTGATTTTCTTCGTTCTGACTGATATTATAGGGTTGTTTGAGGCGTGTTGTTTAATGCCACAATAATCTCATTGGAAATAAGTCAATAGCAATCTTACCTATTCTCTGAAGGTACAGTGTAAGTTAGCCGTCTTTCACACAGTCATGTGGAATGGGCATAAGCAGAGTCTTTGACTCTTCCCCCAAGAAGAGCAAAACTTTAGGCTGGCTGTCGTCTTCTGTGCCAGATGTGCGCCAGAGCCAATGTGTTTGGGCTACTTAAATTCTCTAAGAGAGGAACTTGCTTCAGTGACTTTGTTATTTCTGTTTTAGTACAACACTCTCTCTGTTAGGGTTTTGTAAGCTTTGTGTCAGGGTCTCTATAGGGCTTAATTGAAGGTATCTTCATTTTCTAGGAAATAATTTGGTGTGACAAAGGGGTGTATAATACAAATTCTGCAGTAGGGTGGCCTTAACATTGTGGAAACTTGAAACTCCCAGTTCCATTATAGATGAGCACTTGCACCCTCTGCTTGAAGGGAGGAGGAGCTCCTGCTTTTTACGTGGATATACCTCACCAAAAGAAAATATCAAAAATAATACTAAAATGTGCTGTGTTCACCATAAAAACAAATGCCTGCAGTCTATGACAAAGTACGTTTTTTAGATTGGATCACTAGATGTGTCTTATAAACAGGAAAGCCTAAGGATACTGCTGAATCTCCTGAAATCACATTTCATATCACTGGAGCTCAGCTTGTGCCTGCAGGTGATTTGGAAACGTGAATCAGTTCACAGATAGGTCAGTGGCAAGTTGTTCCAGTGGTGAGTCAGGAGGAGAAATTGTAGAAATTCAGTGGCAAGTGTCATGGAAGGTAAAAGATGGTAGGTAAAGTGCCCTGATTTACTAAAGGAAGAGTATAAAACTTTCATAATTTGTTATAACATCTAGCCACCAGGCAGTCGTCATTCAAGATGGATGATGGATTGATTGATGTTGATTTTCTCCTTTTTTTTTTTTCTTTAGGAAAGGAGGGAAACCTTGAAAAAAATCAAGAACCTGATTATATAGGTTGTTGACCAATGTCAACTTTAATGCTATTTAGGCAGTTTATTTGCAAGCCTGAAAGCTGCACAGTTGTAGAAGTTTCTAGCTTAGTAGGTCCAACTGTAGGTCTTAATAGCTTCAACTGTAGATGCCTTGTTGGGCAAATACATCTATCATATAAAGCAAAACCAAAAAAATCAGTCAACAAATCCAGGACTGACAGTGGGGCAAACTGAGATGACTTTTATCTTGTAAAATAAAAAAACTACACTTCAGATAGAGTACAACCCTTAAAACCTGTAGCAAACCTGGTTGGGAATATCTGGGAGACTTGAAGGGACAAGCTTTAATTCTTAGACAGAATTTGTAACGAGTGATGTCTCATTGAGAATCTGGGGTAAACTCCAGGAAGCAGAAGGCAAATGAAGCAAAAGAGAAGGCAGTTTTAGAGTTAGAGGGGCATGATACTATTGGATGTGGAGCCCTTCTTTCCCTCTAAACAAAGCATGTTAGAGCTTTTTAAATACAGCTTTCTGGTTTGTCTGTTATATATGCTAGTTTGAGCTTCCTTTGCTGAATGAATATAGTAAGGTACTCAGTTTGCTGTGATTTTTTTGTCTCATAAAGGTGAAAATACTGTATTTAGATTTTCAAGTGGTTGACTTCAGTCAGTCTTTTTCAGCTTGCAGATTATTTTGCCATTGAAGTTATAGACTTATGTGTGGCAGTCAAGTCGACCTAACAATGAGATTGTTTGTCTTAGCTTTTTTTTTTCTTTAAGCTCCCGTTAAAGAAACAGATTAAAAACCAAAGAATTTCTCACTTTTTAGTAAAGCATGGTAACTCTGGGCCAAATCCTGATATGGTTGTTTGGATACCATCGCAACAAAAAAATTGTGTAATCTTCCCTGAACAGAGTAAAGGGTCTCTTAGTGACTTTGAACCATTGCTCATTCCCCTTGTGTGTCTGGAGGAAAATGATTCTGTTTACTTATCTGAACCTGTTATGCTGTACTTAAGCTCCAGAGTTACTTCATCCACATCACTGAGTGTCTTCAGCTGTACGAGGTATCACTTGATTAAGCCCCTGTGGATTTAAAGTCAGTTCTAAACAAAGTAAAAGAGTAAATCTGTGTTAACGAAGTCTTGAGCATAGAATCTCTGAGTTTGATGAAGTGCTAGATGACTGCATCTCTTTTCAGTCAGAGCTTCAGTATTCGGGTATTTTCTGACTGTATCTGATTTAATAAGTTTAATGTGATGCAATTCCATCTAAACACAAGAGAACTCTTTTACTCTGAGAATGGTCAAACCCTGGAATGGGTCACCAGAGAAGTTGTGGAGCCTTCATCTGTGGAGGTACTCAGAACCTGACTGGACCTACTTCTGGGTGATGTCCTGTAGCAGCCTCTGCTTGTGCTGGGGGGTTGGACTAAGTGATCTCCAAGGTCCCTTCCAACCTAAATAGTTCTGTGATTCTTGATGTCGTTTACCTGACCAACTCTAATTTTGCTGCTGCGTGATGGTTCAAGCTCGCATAGCGTATTGCTGCCACTGAAGTTACAGTCCCTTCCTCCCCAGCTCAGACTGTCATCACCTCTGCTTGCAGAAACTTTCATACCAATGAGCAGTGAGCTGGATTAGGGAAATTATCTAGATTCAGTAGAAGAAATGGCTACTTCTAATATGGATCAGCTTCTGTGCATCGGTCAAAACAAATATTTGTACTGAAGTGGAGGAGAAAGGAGAGAACTGAGTGTGAGTGGCATCAAGCGTGTGTATCGGGGCATGAGGGTTTGCGTCCTTTGGCAGTAGAGCTGGTTCGTGCCACCTTGAACAGATTGTGAGAATCCTGATTGTAAAGCCTCACTTGTTTTGGTGTAATTGGTATATCAGTATAAATAAGTTACAAAATACTAATCTGATTTAGGCTACACAATATCATGTTGCCCTTGGAAAACCATTGTTGAGTTAAATCCTAGTGGTTGTTTTTTTAAGTGCTCTGTTTCCCCACCATTATAAAACCATATTCTTGTTCAACTGATACAATGGTAGGCTGATTTTATTTTCTGGTTCTGTATTTTTTCTGAGAGAAGTAGGCTTCTTAGGATATTGCAGGTGTGTTCACTCCTTTTCTGATTAGGGATAAGGAAATAAATAACTTCTATTGGAGGTTTTACCATCTTTCAGTCTTAAGCGGTTTCATTCATGTGTGTTCAATCCACAATATTGACACGTTTCATATGAAATGACTATGTAGGCTCTGCCCTTGTAACTGAAATCTTTGAATTGGGGTAAGTCTAACACTTTTCCTTCTCATCAGGAAAAACCTTTATGAAGATTTGCAGGTGACAAAATACTGGCCTGATTATATCAAGGCTTAGGTAGTATGAAAGGAAATCATACATTTTGGTGGGGGTAGGGGGAGGATGCCTACTACCAGTTTTGAAATCGTATGTTTAATTAAATTACATCAATTTCAGCTTTATTTACTATAAAACAGTAATTTTGAAAGATGGTCGTGTTTGTAACACGTTAGACATAGAAATGCTTTGGAAAAATATGTTCTGATCTCCTTCAGAACTTTGGGTGCATCCATATTAGCATCTGAATTAAGAAGTGCATTTTTTAAAAAAAGTCTCAAGATTGTCCTTGCTTATTCAGTTTTGTTGATAATGCGGGGGGGGGGGGGGGCTTGGAGTGCATAAACTGGATTCCTTCGGGGTGGAACTAAGCTGAAAGATGTGCTCCAGCATTCTTGATGTGCTCCAACTGCTAGTGCTTGTTCAGTCTGCAGAACCAGACTACACCTAGTTTGAATTACTGAAATGTATGTAGCAAGGATATTGGGTCATCAGCAGCAAACCTTCCTGTCTTGTAATGTAGACATAGTCAGTTCTTTCCCTTCCTCTTCCCACTGTCTGAATTAAAATATTCAGACTTTTGCTGAGGGTTGTCGGATTTTCGTCATTCACGTAGGGATACAGTCTGAAGCAGAGGATGGTAGTCTACAGACTGGCAGTTTAAAAGCACATCTGGTTTTATTTTTCTTTAATTTTTTTTTACTAAGGATTGTTTAATTTTGTCTGCTTAATACTTGTTGTTCTGCAGTATTTCATTTTAACTTCAAAAGTGAAAAATGATTGGGACTTAACTTGAAGCAACTGTAAAGATGAATTTAAAAAACTTGTGCCCTTGAACTATTTTAAAAGTTTAAACATAGAAAAATTTTAGACAAGTGTTGAACTTAAGGAAGGTGGGTACTTAAGATAGGAAAAATTTTGCAAAAGTGTATTTGTCAACATTGAGATAGGAGTGCTTTCCAGCTTTTCATCTGTTTCACTGACTTTCAGGAGCCACTTGAAATTCAGATGAGGGGCACTTATTTAGACTAAAAGTTGGTAGGATCCTGTGGAAGAATGAGAAATTCATTTGTTTAAAGAACATACAGTTTTAAAACTATTCTTCCAGATGTTGACAGTAACTGGGACATTCCCCACCTACAGTTTTGAAGTGTCTGAAGAAAGTAGATAGAAACTGGGTGCAATAACAAGGTTTTTCCAGTACAGTTTCACCCAATGTGACCCGGGTTTGCTGCTGAAGTGGGCAGTCCTGCTCTTTCCCCTGCCCTGGCTATGAATTTTCAGCACCTCATCTGCCATCAGAAAGAGCGATCACGTGAATGTGTGGCAAGTTCGATCCAAATGAAAACTGTTTCTTAAAATTTTTATTTGTCCAAGGTGATTTGACTCACTTTGCAGAAGCATGATCATTACCTCATCACCTGTGTTAGTTAATGTGGTGGGGTGACCCTGGCTGGATGCCAGGTGCCCACCCAAGCTGCTCTGTCGCTCCCCTCCTCAGCTGGGTAGGGGAGAGGAGATTTAACAAAAGGCTCATGGGTTGAGATGAGGACAGGGACATCACTCAGCAATTACTGTCATGGGCAAAACAGACTCGACTTGGGGAAATCAGTTTAATTTATTACCAATCAAATCAGAGTAGGGTAATGAGAAATAAAACCAAATCTTAAAACACCTTCCCCCCACCCCTCCCTTCTTCCCGGGCTCAGCTTCACTCCCAAATTCTCTACCTCCCCTCCCCGAGCAGCACAGGGAGACAGGGAATGGGGGTTGCAGTCAGTTCATCACACGTTGTCTCTGCCGCTCCTTCCTCCTCGGGGGGAGGACTCCTCACACTCTTCCCCTGCTCCAGTGTGGGGTCCCTCCCACGGGAGACAGTCCTCCACGAACTTCTCCAATGTGAGTCCTTCCCACGGGCTGCAGTTCTTCACGACCTGCCCCAGCGTGGGTCCCTCCCACGGGGTGCAGTCCTTCAGGAACAGACTGCTCCAGCGTGGGTCCCCCGCGGGGTCACAAGCCCTGCCAGCAAACCTGCTCCAGCCTGGGCTCCTCTCTCCACGGGGCCACAGCTCCTGCCAGGAGCCTGCTCCAGCGCGGGCTTCCCACGGGGTCACAGCCTCCTTCGGGCTCATCCCCCTGCTCCGGCGTGGGGTCCTCCACGGGCTGCAGGTGGAGATCTGCTCCACCGTGGACCTCCATGGGCTGCCGGGGGACAGCCTGCCTCACCATGGTCTTCCCCACGGGCTGCAGGGGAATCTCTGCTCCGGCGCCTGGAGCACCTCCTCCCCCTCCTTCTTCCCTGACCTTGGTGTCTGCAGAGTTGTTCCTCTCACATCTTCTCATTCCTCTCTCCCAGCTGCTGTTCCACAGCAGTTTTCCCCCCCCCTTCTTAAACCTGTTATCCCAGAGGCACTACCACCATTGCTGATGGGCTCGGCCTTGGCCAGCGGCGGGTCCGTCTTGGAGCCGGCTGGCATTGGCTCCATTGGACATAGGGGAAGCTTCTGGCAGCTTCTCACAGAAGCCGCCCCTGTAGCCCCCCTGCTACCAAAACCTTGCCACGCAAACCCGATACAGGTAAGCACATATAAAGGGATAGCAGTCAACAGCCAGATTGAATTGAGTATGTTGTGTCTAGATTAGGACACAATTTGTCTCTTCATTTTCTTCTTATATATTCTATTGATTTGTAGAATCATTTAGCCTAATACGTTGTTTGCCTAATATGTCCTTTTTTAATCCTAGTAAGGGCCAGGCATTTACTGTTTAAGATTACAGCACTTGCTCTGAATTTAGGTAAGAAGTGGTATTCTTGTAAGATAGTTTCCCAAGGTCACAAATCAGGTTCATGGCCAAACCAATAATAGTAGGACGCCTTTCCTTTCATTCCTGTTTTAATTAGGCTAAACGGTGTTGAAATAGCTCTAGACTGATGGTGAAGCCATTTGCTTAGAACATGCAAGCCTGAAAACACTAGTAAATAGTGTAGGGACTGTTGCTATATGGTAGAGGGAGACTGCTTGCTTCACTTAGTGCTTCTGAGATGGTTCTAAATTTTTAGGCTCCTATGTTTTTAAAAAAAAAAATACACATTTTATAGGTTGAGATCAATTTAATAGTGGATGAGTCTATTAGTATATTACAAAGAACACGGATTTTGCAGTAGAAGCTTTAAAAAAGATTATAGATAATATTTTCTCAACTATAAATGCATGACATAAAATCGCTTTTGTACAATATCAGGTAAAGCATTGCCCTAAATTAAAATTTCTTTGTGGTGAAGTATAGTAAGTGTAACACCTTTACTTACATTTGACCTGGTATTCCTCAATACAGGCTTATGGTACAAAATGCTAAATAATCAAGAGGAAAAGCAAGTTGAGAAGACTTTTTAGTATTAGTTTGTAGATAATTTTTTTTTTTTTGGTGGTTGGTTGTCAGCATGAATATTTTGCTCTGAAAATGATAAGTTTAGGCTAGTTAGGATAAGAGTTAATAAATGGTAGTAGATAATGTTCCAAGTGTTAGTCACAAAGACACACACATACTATTCTGAACTTGTTTTGTATTGAGAACAATAATAATATAACTCATCTGTAGTTCCCACTTTTTTTTTCTACAAATGCTGTTTACCAAAACAAGTTAGTTATAAACTAAATGAGCAGAATTCCACATGTGGGTTTTTTGTTTTCATTTTTACTACCAAAAATGTACTTTTAAGCACATTTAGAAGGGCCGCAATAGTTCTTCAGACCATCTGGAATTGATATAAAATCTCTTTATGTACTATTACTATCAAATAATTCTGAACAAGTCTAATTTTTTTTTAAACTTAATGTGAATAAATTGTCATTAAATCTCCTTTCTAAAGTGGAGCATGCAATCTGTTAAAACTAAAGTGTACCATTATCGTCTTCTGTAATGTATTCCAAATATGCCCTCCATCCGTGACAAAAAGGGAAGCCCAAGTTTAGGGACGGGCAGTTGTGTAGCAGCATGAGTCCAGTAATTAGAGGGAAAGACTTTTAGACAGATTGAGAGAAAAATTTTAAGATACATTTGAGAGTAAAACAGGCTTTGTTACACTGTCTTTCAAAGTTGCTCAAGTGATTGATGGTATGCATGTAGTCTCAAAAGAAAAGTGTCCTTTACTCATGCAGAAAATCTTTCCATTGCAAAGTGCTGTTTTGTTTTATCTTGAGTACTTCAGAAGATTTAAATAAATGACAGATTATTTTTTTAAAATTGATGTTTTATGTTGTTTTATATGTGGTTATTTTCACTGGTTTAAATAGTCATTTGCATTAATGTGATGATACCCTTTCACTCATTGCTCAAGAGAGCACTCACCTGCATGTCCTTCTTTAAAACAGGTGATTTTTTTTTTTTTTTAGCAATAACAGTTAAATTGAAAGTCAGAAGTTAATAAACTGACGTGTTCAGAGAAATAGTAGAGGTGGTAAAGGTGAGTGGATAGAGCTTCTGATAAATATTCAAAAGTTCCTACAACCTGCAAAACAGGGACAGAAAATTTTATTTCTTCTTGCTATCAGAAGACTATTTTGAAAGTAATGAGGAGATAAAAAGTAAAAAGGATGGAAGCCTGTATGCTTTAACTGGGTTAACTTATGAAGGGGGTAGTGTAGTTCAGCAGTTTGAAACCCGGTATCTAGTAGCAGATAAGGTATGACGACTCGGACATATCAGCTGGCAGATTTTAGAGGACTGATAGCATGTGGGAGGGAAGCAGTGACAAACAGCTGAGAGTGGTAACTTTTGATACAGGAGGGTCTGGAAGGGTGACTGCCCTTGGCCTCAGTCAGTGTGCTTGCAGCTAGAAGGCGGCACTTGTTTCAGGAAATTGTAGAAGCTTTGGGAGGAGAAAATCTGAAATAAACAACATAAAAGGAGAGGGATTAACATGTAGATTATGAAGCGGTGTAGCTTTTTAACAAAAGCATAGGATAAAGGTGTTGCCTTTTTACTGTAATGAGTATATATACAAGACTAACGGTTCCTGGTGTCTAAAACTGCCTAGTGAAAATTCCCAGGGTAATATTTTTTATAAATTAATTATGAATACTCCTACAAACAGATCAAGAAATTATCTGATCCTACATGGTTGGTTTTTGACAAAAGTAATACAGGATACACGGTGTATATGTACATGGCTGATTGAATATAAACTTTGCATAAGCATGTAGGTCTGTCATACTCAATGGACCTGTTTGTTTCTAAGGTTGTCAGTGAAATTTTGCCGTTATTTCTAGTGTTTTATATCCCCAAAGGTTACATTTTTGGTAATAAAATAAAGATTTTATTATTTTTACCTGTTCAGCTTCTGACAAAGTAGAATCTTAAATGAATTTTTCGCTATTTTCTTGTCATTAGCAGCATTACCATTCAGACTTTCTTGAATTTTGTAAATAATTTTAAAAAGTAAAAACTATTTAAAATAGGCTTTTTATTATTACTATTAACAGATTCCTTACTGCTTTTTTGTCAATAAGGCTGCACCTATTATTTTACTCAGGGTTTAACAAAATTGTATGGTTTTTATTTACTTTGATAGTCTCTTGCAGAAACAAATGTTTAAGCAATAACTGAGTTTCTTTTGTAGGTGTGTATTATTTGAGATTAAACATAATTTCTTTCAAGCTTGCTAAATTAGAGTGAGATATATAGGTAACTTCAAGTTTTATTTTAACAGTGAAAGCAAGTTGAATACATTGGTGCAGAAACTTCATGACTTCTTGGCTCACTCATCGGAAGAATCTGAGGACGCAAACTCTCCTCCAGCATTATCTAAAAACAAAACCATAGGTAAAAAGACATTTTATGTTTTTATTTTCAATGTACATATGATTCTAAAGTCAAATAAATTTGTGTAGTTATTTCACTATATCGCACTTCACTGGCACAGTTATGCAAAGTCCTAATGTGATTTAAGTGGTGATATCCTAATAAATATACAATAGGCCTTTGATACAATATTTCTTTCAGTTCTGAATCTTTTCTAAATGTGAAAAAAAGCTAATCCTACTGGTAATTTACCTTCTATGAAACATGAGATGGCAAACATGCATGTATTGGCTGTGCTAGGGGTTCCTTGTTCAGTTTTCCTGAATGTGTAAGTGCAGTATCTTGTTTTTTCTGCTGAAGTAAAGCTTTTGCAGTCCTTGTAGTTGTGGAAGAAGTTCTGGAGGTTATGCTTTCATAATTATTTGAAAAAGATTTCTACATGTAATCTGGAAACATTTGGAAACAAAATAATACTTCTGAAAAACCTTGAGTCGTACACTATGTCAAATTTGGTATTAGAAATTTTTACTTACAAGTTAGAAATAGGTAACGAATTTGAAACACTTTGTTTTGATTACAGTCATGAAAAGTGAAATTATTTCATAACAGTACTGAACAAAATTTGTTTCCAAATTTAACTAGGTTAAATCTGTTTCCTAGTTTAACTAGGACTGGATACAGGTGCAGAACCTTTCAGTCTCTACTGTTTAATGAGCTAAAAGTTGTGCTGAAGTGATAGAGTACAGGAGAACGAGAGTGTGTTGGCTGTGTTACGGAGTTTATTTTCAAACTCCTGTTGTCCTAAGTAATAAACTTATGTGAGTTTTCTGGTGTGCAGTTATTATCTTTTAATGTTTTGTCTTGAGAGAGAGTCTGCTGCCGTGTGGTGCTAACCTCTTTGTGTCAGCATCAAACTGAACTATTAACATAGGAAAAAGAAATTATTCATGTGATACTTCAGCAGAATAATAAACTAAACTGTGATGTAGATGCATTTCAAAGTGAAATTCTGCTGAGGAGCATACTGGGAAAAAGAAATCTTTTCCCTTTATCCTGTGTAGTTATGAAGTTGAATTTGGCTCCTTGCCTTAAAACACAAATTTGCTTTGAAACAGGGGTACACTTACTAATCTATAGCGGACATGTTCCAGTGTTGTTTTTTAGATCTCAGGTTTTATTTCTTAAAAAAGAACATATTAAAGTTGAAAAGTCAAGAATTAAACACTTAAATATTAGGAAATGCCAGAATTCACTGTGCAAATTTACTTCCCCTCCTAGCTTTCTATGCATAATGATAGTGTCTTTAGCAACTGTGCTTTTTTTTTTTTTTTCTTTAAATCCACAGGATGCTCATGCGGTGTACAAGTGATAGACATGATAGGGGCCAAATCAGGTTTAATAGTAATGGAACTCGTTTTGTTGCAGTATTTGGAGGATATGTGAACTACTAGGTAGAGTGTTGTGAGGAGGGAGATGATGATGAAGATGGTTACGTGTGGCTCGAGAGTTGGAACATGTCCCTGCCACACACACAGGTCAATTAAAATATGAAGCAGTTGCTCGCCAAGCACTTCCATCTTGTGCACTGCTGTGGAGCTGAACTGTACCATAATGCTTATGTGCTAGGAATGATAAGTAAAGTGAAAATGCACCAGTAACTTTCATTCTGGCTTTTCTTAATTTTTGAGTCCTTGATTTTACAGCCTTAATAATGTTTCTTTATCCTCTCTGCATTCGAATTGGATGCCTCCCTCCTCTACATTGCGTGGGTGCCAGCAGGAGAATCACTGAGAGCGTAGGAGAGACTGACTTCCTGCTCTTGTTTCAAGTGACCAGCCCCTGCCCTGGAGCAGCAGTCCCAGGGGAAATCCTGCGCTCTCGTAGCCCTGAAGTGGATGGAGCATGTGCAGTTGGGTCAGCGCTAGGAGCTGTGAGGGGATGCAGCATGCTCGGTCATTCTATGGGGATGGATGGCGCATGTACAGCCCAGTCACACGTAGAAACTGGCAGTGGAGCATGTTCGGTTGCTTTTGGGAGTAGCGCATGTGCAGTCTGGTTAGCAGTCTGAATGCAGAATCTACAGAGATTGTAGCTGCCAGAAGCAAAGAAATCTCTACCGAGCATGTACAAACTGGTATTTTCCATGGATTTATCACTTGGGCAAAATTGGTCAAGAGTAGAAGGTGGGCAGCACCTAGTCTCCAGAAGAAATGTCACCCTTCTTCCAAATTTCAGGTTCTTTCCTCAGAATAGGGGAATGCCTTTAATATTCCAGAGAAGAAATTTCAGTACTTAAAAGGGCCAAAAACTTTGTCTGTTTCCATTTTTTTATTCCCCCCGCCCCCCAGCTTCACATGCAGAAATGGCTGGATAATCTTGGCTGACATTTACCCAAACAATTCAGCCTAGGTCAAATACCCAGCATTAAATTTTCTCATCAGAGTAATTTTTTTTAAAGTGTAAAAGAAAATCGTTTGTTTGTTTTTTCCCAAAACTGAAGTTTAAGGATATAATAAGCTGCAGTGCTAGCAGTCTCATGTTAAAATCACAGATGATCATGATATGTATCCTGTAATTATACTACCACTTTACTTGCATGTTTCTCAGTAGTGCATTTGTTAAAATGCTGCTATTACTAAGCATTTTGAGCAACTTCAGACAAGTATCATTGAATCACTGAACTTTAAACTTTCCCTTCCATTACCTGGACTGGTGGATGGAACAGATACTAATAGGTTGCATGTCTTTAGGTTTTATATTCCACAGTTCCCAAGATTGAGAAATGAGAATACTCTGTCATACCCTGTATCAAATGGGATTTTTGTATGTGGTTCCATGATCCCAGATTTAATATTGTGTTTTTAATGTAAAGATGTTTAAGAGAAAATACTTAAAGCAACTTCTTAGAGATTAAAAAAATGCACTATTATTTCTGCATATATAGTTGCACTTTCATTTCTTCAGTATTTCTGCACCAATGGGAAGGCTGTCTTTCAGCCTACCAGCGACTTAACTGAAGGTATTTTCTAAATGATTTCTGTAAAATTTATGCCATACAGTGGACTGTGTTTGTTGTGCAACAGTTTGTCTCTGAAAGTCACACAGTCATCTTTATTCACGCGGGTAAAACATAAACAATGCTATGACATACAATGTGAAGAACTTTTGATATTTCTTGCATTTCAGTGGATTCCTTTAATTTCTCTCCACAGGTAAAAGTAGAGAACCTAAAAGTAGTCCAGCTTCAATGGAGAACAATAGAGAAGAGGTAGGAATAAAAATGCTTTTGAATTTTTGTTGCGTAACTAGTGCAGAATGGCTAGTATAGGAAATACTGAGTTCATTTTGTTGCTTTTACAATAAATACTTAAAGAATATTGTCAGAAGCATGCTGTAAATGTCATCATATCTGCTGAGTAGAAACATGAGCTGTAAAATATTTTAAAATAGATTTATTTTTAAATTTTAAATTTTGAATGATACTTTGATTTAGACATATGCAAGCAATCCTGTTTCTCCCCCCACCCCCTTATTTCTAAATTATTGAAATACACGAATTTACTTGTACAACTTCATTGTCTTTCTGATGCACAGTAATTCCTGGGAAAAATGTCTCTAACACAGTTTGAAGAGTTAGGTTTTACTTACCTGAGGTATGCAATTGCATTTTTGTTAAGAAATGCAAAGTGTTGTTAATTAATTCAGATTGAGTATATTGCAAAGTGAGTTTTTAAAGAAATTTGGTTAATATTCTTTTATCTTTATTATTTGGCTTATGTGTAAACAGGCTCTTACTTTTTTTTCGTTTAAAAGAATTGGCCTCTACCTTGTATTTACACTTACACCCTGTTACTCAGATAACAGTAGGTACTTAGTTGTCCTTTTAGGCAAATATGCTTCCTTTTTTAAAAAAGAAAAAAAAGATGGCTATACAGGATCTTTATTAAACATGAGCAGATTTCTTCTATATGGTGTGTTATATACATTAAAGACATTTTTCATGTGGTATGTCTTACTAAGATCTACTCTCCTGTTGAAAACATTCTGGTTGATGATACGTTAATATGTAGAGAAAGCGCAAGTGCCAGGGTCCTGCCTTAGTTTGTCTTTATTGCAGTAAATTCAGGTATTTATTTGATACTGCCCAAACAGAGTTATCATATGCATGTGCAAACCTCTGAAAAATCGGTTTTCCTGTAAAGACAGCCAGCCCTTTCTGGCATACGAGCCAGATAACAAGTGTCTGCATTCTGCTGGCAATTCTTGGGTGCATACTAGCGATAGCTCCCTAGTGCCAGCCTTCAAGAACCCTCTGTATCCGTATGTCAGAAAAGATGATGGTTTCCTCACGTAGTGTGAAAAATAGTCATAGACCTGCATAAGCTACTGCAGCACTAAGTGCTGTGAGGAATCCTGGTGAATTGTAAAAAAAGTGAAAATGCACAGCCGTGTGGAGGCAGGTGGGTAAGTGTGAGTTAGGCCATTCTTCCATGTGCTGATCATGCAAGTGAACATCGCAGTGAAGATACACAGAGCAGGAGGCCCCAGAACTGTTCATGATTAGGACCGACCAGTGATCGTGAGCCGTTCTCAGTCCCTTCTCCAGAAAGCTGAGAGAACTTTCAGCAGGTAGTGCAAGTTGAGAATTGCAAGGAGAGAATTTCGTGAAGACTCAGTGCTTGAGATACGTGCTGTGTTTCTCTCTGAATGTCTCAACTTAGAACAGTGCCCTCTCTTAATTTCTTTCAAGATACATGCATAGGGAGGTTAGTGAGCATTAGTGACTTAGATGAGAGTTTGGTGACACCTATTTTTAAATCTGTTTTTAAAAGAATAATGACTTCTTGGAGTCTTACTACTGATCTGAAACCCCATAGATTTAGTTTAACTGAACTGTCATGGCTATTGAAATTGTGTGTCACTTTTTTCCTGCTGTTTTTTTTTTTCTTTGTGTAAGAGCACTGGTGACTTCTGAGATGTGTTCAAGTTAATGTAAGAAACTGTTTTTGTTGACAGGTCACTTGGTCACAAATGTGTTGACTTTTTAATTTTTTCTTGTTTTTAGGGCAGTAGTTCTTCAGAAAGAACGAAATCCTTAGGATCATCACGTTCAAAAAGGTTGGTTTGGAAAACAAAAATAAATAAATTACTTTTTGGCATGTGAAACTATAAAAAAAGTCCATGCGCTATGACAGATACTTTTAGTATACACCAGTATAAGTCCATTAAGTTAGCAGAGTGCTGGTAAAACAAATGCCTCATAGTGCACTTAAAATTGAAACTATCTTTCAGGGTCAAGGGTTAAGATCATAAAGCTTGATTTTTATTAACAAAGACACCAAGATTATCCTGTATCTTCAGGACAAAGGTGTTTGTACAATTGTTCCTTCACTCTTGCTATTTCTACATGCAGGATTCTTCCCAAAATGTAAATTGGCTCATATGGAAAAAAGGATTTATGTACCTTACTGTTGGGAGACTGTACAATCAAAAGGTGTTATTAAGTTGTCCTGTGCAGAAGCTGCCATTTGCTGTATCTCAATCCTTTTTTGCTCTTTGATTTTAAAAAAGTATGGAGTTAACTGCTTACGAACCAGTTTGAACCTACAGGAGACAAATTATTTGTGACCTAAGTAGCAGCAGGCTTATTCTGGTAAAACTGCTCACCTTTTGCTCTCGGCTGATGCTCATTCAAGTTACGTCCTTCATGATTTTTTTTTTTTTTTTTTTTTTTTAAAATCCTAGTATACTGTATAGATAGGTGAGCTCTTCTAAGTGCATGATTTCAACAGCTGCCTTCTTAATGCTCTTTAAAAGTGTGTATTTGTTTTCACTCTCCTTTTTATCCAAGTTTGTTTATTTTATCATGTCCACTGGAATTAAATAATATTCTCCCTTTTCTGGTTGTCTTGATTCCATATTTGCAAGTGTGGTTTTATATTTGGCTTTAATTTCTCCCTCATCTTCTGAATCCAGTGTCCTGCTGAACTCTTCTTCATTTATATTGTTTTTACAGTCTTGGTTTTTTGCTTCCTGTCTATCACTAAAGGTATTTTCACTCATACATTTATCATACTGTGCCTGATACTGACAAAAACAGTATCCTACAGTAGTTCATGTATTACCTTCAGACGACTAAAAATTGTGCTCAACATTCTTCCCCCCCCGCCCTGACATAGTCAATTCATTCATTTTAATGGATTCAGTTCTAAATTATGTTTGTGTGAAATTCTGGCAACTCGTCCTTTTATTCAACATTCAGCTTTTTCATTTCTTTCTGCATTTCCTTTATTTCCGTCCAAGCATCTTTTCTGCCAAGCTGCTTTTTGTCGTTTGCTAATATCTGCGTGTTCTCTTTGCACTGCCTGTTAAACTTGGAATGCTGCATAAAATTTCTGAGCAGACATGCACTTGTCTTTCATTTAGGCTTTTTTCCTAGAAGTGTGACTTTCCCACATACCTTCTTCAAAACACGCAAACCTTGATTTTACCAAAAAAAAAAAAAAAAATACAGCAAGCCTGTGAAACATAAAAAGATATACTAATAAAATATTTTTTTGATATAGGTGAGGAGAATTTCTGTTCCTAACAAGAAAATTAGCCTACAACTTATTTATTGTAATAACTCAGAGCATCCAACTTCATAATGTCTTAAATGAATTTAAAAAGAACGTAGGTTTCCCCCATTAGTATGGTGTTTTGCTTGCAAAGTGCCAGGCTTACCTGTATTGCAGTATGTAATATTGGTCACGGTATGGGTTTTTTTCTGTCTATGCAGGAAACCTACAATTGTAACAAAATATGTCGGCTCAGATGATGAACAAATCTTAGATGAAACTGTAAATGAAGATATTTCAAACGAAAACTCAGAAAACGATGTTGATATGCAAAGCTTGCCTAAAGGTAGTTCATGTCTGTCTTTGTTTCTGAATTCAGCAAATTAGCCAAGATTATGATGCAGCATAAATAATTAACTAGAATGCACACGTATTAGTAAAATGTCTGTCTTAGGTCCTCTTGGCTTTTATATATAAACATACATGCTGGTGCACAAATACACCCTCCCCCGTGCACGCATATTTGAAAGAGGAAACCGAGCACCTTTAGTTTTGAACCCAGCATACTTTAATCTGTGGGTACACCAGGATGTGCTGGTGGTTTAATTTCAGATGTCTACTGACATCTGTATAAAACCAACATGAAACAGGGGAAATAATTTATTTCTAATCTTTTGTAGAAGTCTCAAACTGTGTCACTTGCAAGTCTTATTTATTTTACTGTTCTCTCTTTGAGGTTATTAACAATTAGATTCAAAAAACCAAAACTAAATCTGGGGGAGAAATGTCATTATTAGATCTATTTTTAAGCATCCTTTTAAAACAGTTAGTACTATAAGCCTACAACCCGCTCTTCTTAACTATAGTGTGAGTTGATTAATCTCTTCCATTTCTTACGTATGAAAGTTAGAGGAAAAATTGGAGGGACCGCTACTGTTTACTGCATGAGTAGCAGTATTTAAAGTAATCACTTCAAAATTATTTTTTCAGAATGTTAGATTATTTCCAGTGTCCTCACAACAAAAGTATTAAAACTGAGCTCTTAAGTAGGAAAGATGATTTTTCATTCACATAATTTTGTTTAGTACTCTTCTCTGTTTAAATAAAAAAGTGAATTTCTGAATTTTGTTAAAGACAAAACAGGTTTTATTCTGTTGCTTTTCCATTTATTTCATGCTGAAGTAAATTAAGACAAGGGAAACTGGATAGAAGGGGGAAAAGAGAGAGAAAAGAGTAGTTACTCTAAGGCTTTTGATAGATTTAAGTGACCTAACCAAAGTCCTTTATTTGTAGCATTGCACTGCAAATTCCTGTGCAACACACCCAGCAGTATAACAGTCTTGTTCTGCACATACTACATCAGGGCAGAGAGAGCAGAATTTGCTCCTTATGGCCCATTCAGTCTTTGGCTTTCGTCCTACAACTGCAAAACAGACGTCGTTTGAAGTGTGTGGTGGTGTTTTTGGTTTTGTTTTTCTGTGGACATCTGTGCATTCAAAACTTTGTTGAGTTTTAGTCAACAGATTGCACTTTTTTTTTAAGATACTATGTTGGCTTTTATTTAAACAGGACTTTTGCACTTCATTTGGATGTGTAATGGTTTCCAATTTCTAAATAAAATTATTCTAGGTACAGTGGTTGTACAGCCTGAGCCAGTGCTGAATGAAGACAAAGATGATTTTAAAGGGCCTGAATTTAGAAGCAGAAATACCGTTAAAATGAAACCTGAAGCTCCCAAAAAGCGTGGAGGTAAATACAATTTAAAACATTTATTAAAACGGGTTTAAATTGTTGCTTATGACCACATTTGGTACATCTAAAAATTGTTCATATTTCTAATAAATTATCCTAAAAATACCTCCACTCTTCTGGCTTTTTGTTCATTAAGGATTCTAGCAGGCTGAAATTAGCCTCCATTGCTGCCCCTGCAATGCAGCAGTGAAAGCTAAGATTAGTTCTCATTAAACTTATTTTCAGTAGCTATAGGATGCATCATGAGGTACTCCATATGGACCCTTCTTGCTTTGTATTCAGAACAGTTGCTTGACTGTGATCAGGTGTTAGAGGTATTCCTTTTTTAAGGAATTATATTGGAACACCATTGATACAGGAACATTCACTGTCTCACCAAGAAAGCAACCATATATTTGAGCAGGGACGTATAGGCATATTGTCAATCAGTGAGCTAACAAGAAACCTAAAACCTCTAACAATTCAAAGACTTTTTTGTTTTGTTTTTAAATTGTGGGAAATTCCCTACCAGTGGGCCCTTCTAAGGATTATCTTTGAAAAGCTGCTGTGCCAGCTGGTTTTCCATAGCTGCTGCTGAAACTGAGGAGTTAGGTAGATTATAGTCATAACAGAAATTAGTCTCTCGCATTTTTTTTCCAAAACGTAAAGGAGAGGGAGGATTATGTATAAAGTAGCCAATAAGAAGGCAGATATTTTTGTTAATACTACTAGCAATATCTTAGTTCACACACCTACAGCAGTACCCAAGATATTCAAACAGCTCTTGTACACACTCTTCATTGTTCCCATTGTATCATTTGAGATACTTGCTCTCTTAAATTATATATAATTTAATAAGTGCTATTTCTCCTTCTGTGGTTGAAGAGGAGTAAAATGTGACTGTGTGGAAATGTGCTTGTGGATACGTATGGGCTCATGCATGATTTTAATCACATTTTGAGCATGGATGTTTTCTCTAAATTATTAATCTTTGAAAGTCAGTTCTGTTCTATTCATGCAAGATGTCCTATTCAGCATATAGGAATGCTTTTTCCATTTGTGTTTGTAACAATTTTACAAGAGGTCCAACAGAAGTCTTCAGGAGTATAGCGTTAAAAAGATAGGACTCTTCTGCTTGAGCTTTGTGGCCTGTGTCTGCATCCCCAGGACAATTCATATGACCTGCCCTTCCGGCTTTTTTTCTCCATCCCTAGAGAATTTGCAGGCCTTCCTTTGTGTATCTGGACTGGTTACTCATGTACTGGTGCCTGACATAATAGTTTTGGAAGGGACGTCAAGAGTTTGTTTAAGCCATACCTTTATCCAGGGCAAGCTCAGCTATGTTTGTGTCGCTACTGATAATCTTTGACTTGATTTTAAAGCTGTCCAGAACATGTGTTAAGCTCCTGTCAACTTTCAGGGAAATGGAATAGATACTGCCTGCTCCTGTGTTGTCCCCATTTCCAGACCAGGAAAGGTAGCCAGACGAGGGACATGACTGCAGTCTACCTCAAGAGCAGCTGAATTAGGAATGTATCAAAGCAGTTTTATTTTGTGACATGGACAGAAGAGGTAGTGCAGATCCATTTGTTCTACACCATCATGCAGCAAGTCTAGTTACATGAAATGGCACTTACCTTTCTCTTGCTAGTAGAATGAGGTGCCTAGCCTGTGCATGTACAAAGTTAAGCATTACAGGTTTAAGCAGGTAAGCATGAAGTCCCAGCTACTTGAGATCCTGAATTGTATGCACAGTGCAAGTAAATAATAACAATAAAATAAAAAATGCCAGTCCGTCTTGTTCTTTGCAGAGTGCGTCTTCGCATTTTTTTTAGGAGTTATATGTCCTGTTTATATTAGAAATAGTAGTAGTAATAGAACTGTTGCCTTTCTAGCATCCAAATGCTCTTATCTAAGACCGTAAGAGGCATTGTGTCAGTCCTTATTTTCAAGTGTTGTGTCTGCAGAATGGTTATGGTTGTATTTTTGCTAATAAACTCATAGTTAGGAATGTTTTTTAAGGAAGTATTTTCTCAGTATTAATGAATTAGTAGTTTAATTTCTTTGGATCATCATCACTCATAGTAGTAACATGGTTTACAAAGGTTTGCCTCATAAATTATCCTCTTTTTTTTTTCTGGTGCCAACTTGCAGATTTTAGGAAGGAGGCAGTAGTGCTTCCCCTTAAAGTTGTAGAGAAGGGGAAAGTGGCTTGGGACTTGACAGTGAATTGCTTGTTCTGCCTCAGTTGGCTCTTACCCTCTGTGATTCTTACACCCGTTTAAGGACTGTGATGTTTGACAAAGCCTGGGTAGGCTTCTGTGCTGCTTGGTATAATAGGATGTGGTATTCTTTTCCAAGTAGTACGATATGATGGATGCATTTATTTGAGGTTTACCAGCAGCGTTTGAAACAGGCGTTTGAGCTGTTTTTGAGGTCATAAGAGGTGCTTTGCAAGTCCACAAGCTCTGCAGTGCATGCAATCATGCATGCACTGAAGTTGAAAACAACAAATCTTGTATTCAAAATTTCAGACCTGCTATTTTCACTGAATTGTAAGGGTGTATTAGTTGTTCTTACTGGCCTGTAAGCTATTTGAGATTTGTGCTTCAATAGCAAATTGCTGGTAGCTTGTATTGTGTCTTGAGAATGTTCATTCAGTTCCTTTACATTGTGGTGTTGGTGCCTGGTTCTAATTCTGTGGTAGTGATTATTTAAAAAAAAAAATATATATATAGTCTGTACTCAGACTGTAACCATTAAGTTAACCATTTGAGTTAATTTCCGTGTACTACTTACTGAACATGACAACAAAGGACAAGTCACAGTTAAGTGATCCCATATCAAACCTCTATCTGCTTCATCCCAAATTACGTTTTTGAAAGTGTATGAACTGAGTGTATGAGCTTTCACAAATGATTTTCCTTTTTCTCGAAAGCATCACTGCTGTTGAAAACAATACAGTCTGATAGTACTAATGAGTCAGTTTAACAACCTGGCACGTAGCAAGCCTCCCAACCCCAAGCTCACCACCCTTCAAAGTGAATTGGGGGATTGACATTAAAGAAACACTTTCACGACCAATTGTAGATAGAGCAGCAGAATGGTACACAAACTGTGGGAGTAGTCGTCAAGATGGGGAGAACATATGTATTATAGCAAAATTGTAGTTTCAAAAAAAAACACAAACAAAAAACACCGTCAAGAAGGGAACAAAAAGTGAAAAAAGATTTTTCAGGCACTATTATAAGGATTTCATGCATCTTCTGTAACGGTTTCCTATGTTTTTCTTTGAGAAACTAAAACTGTATGTGAAAGAAATACCGTAATACAAACATGAATTAAAATGGTATTTTAGGAACACAGATTAAATGAGGAAGGTTGTACAGAACATCAGGGCTGCTTTGAAAGAGTTTTAGTGATGACTCTTATTTAGGTGGGTTCTCATGAGGTGATCAGTTAATCCAAATTAAATCTCTCAAAGGAGAAAAATTGTATCTTGGCCCCAAGCAGAGTATAGAAATTAGAGGAAAATTCTTTCAGTCTTTAAATGGCGAGTGGTGACAGAAGGATTTCTCTAATGCTGGGTGGTAAAGAAATAAAGGCATATGAAAAACCTAACAGGCAAAAATACTGTAACAAAATGAAATAGGTAGTTACAGATTTCTTAAAAAAAAATAAAAATGACAACAATTAACGTGTGGTTTATAATCCTCTCTATAGAGGAAGGACTACATGGAATTGTAAGCTGTACAGCTTGTGGGCAACAGGTGAACCATTTTCAAAAGGATTCAATCTATAGACATCCTACACTGAAAGTTCTTATTTGTAAGGTATGTGGTAAACAGTTCTACAGTTTGTACTGTTTGTTTTTGTTTGAAATGTCATATTAGTTGATTTGGGTGGGATTTTTGTGGGAGTAGTTCTTGTTTATTAGCCAATAAACTTTTCAGTCCTTAACTGTTACAATTAAGGAAACTAAAAGCAGAAGACAAAAAGGCAAATACAGCCTACAAATTTATATTCCTGTTTTCTTATACCCTGTTTAAACTCCTGGTGGTTTCTTTGTAATTTATTTTTACGGTGTTAAGGCTATAATTCTAGTGAATTTTTTATGTTAAATAATCTGTCTGAAATTTCTGCCTATTCATAATGTATTATAAGAGCAGATTCAATTCTGGATCTCCTGGTAAAGCATTGTGTGTAAAACAACATCGGAATAAGAAGCGGAAAAGTAGCTTCCAAGCCATCTCCATTTCACTTGCGTACAGCTCCTGGACTGTTTTAATTTATGGCAGCCTCTGTAATGATGGTCTAGTCCATAACCCAAAACCAGCATCTGGGTCTTCAGCTACATGGTTTCGTGGTGGCTTCAGTTAGGTCCTAAGTTGCCTACAATGGGAAGAGGTGGGGAACAGGGGAGGAAGGAAACATCCCTACCTCCTGTTGTGGAGACCTCGTTTAATTTTCAAAGAGATATCTCTCTTGCATGTCTCTATAGTTGTAGAGAGTCTATATTTATAAAGATATCTTGAAAGAGAAAGATACAGATTTGTGTTACAATGCACATTTAGCATTCCCCTTCTCTTCCCTCCTCCTGCTTCTCCCCCAATTCCCAATTGATGTTACATGTTCAGCTGACATACTATCTCAGGCATGTCCATCTAGTCTAATGTTCTGGCTCACTTCTCCTATTCATTCTGGCTTGTTTCTTTTATAAAATATGCTTTAGAAAAATCAGCTTGCAAGATGACTGTTTTCAATCTTCATTGGAATCCTAACTCTTGTTCCTAGACTTGAAAATCCTTAACATGTAGCTGTACATGCTCTTGCGATGCATACAAGTTATCAGGTTCATTTTTGAAACTTGATTAGGGTGTTGGGTTCAATAGCAGCTCTTGACTGTGAGCACTCTGCTAGATAATTACATCACGTGTTGTTTCCCATAAATTTTCTGTATCTTTACTTAATTGAACGTGGCCTTATGTTAATATGAGAGCGAGG
Organism: Gymnogyps californianus; assembly: GCF_018139145.2. NCBI lineage: Eukaryota > Metazoa > Chordata > Aves > Accipitriformes > Cathartidae > Gymnogyps > Gymnogyps californianus. The sequence goes on from NC_059479.1 coordinate 21,745,474, forward strand.
AATGGAAGTCCCTGATCTGCATACTCCATCTCTTCCATTACTTTCTGTGCCTAGTTCTTCCCTTATTTTTCTCCTGCTTAGGTAAACAGTCCCAGACTTGAGAAGCTGTTTTCCTTTGACTATAAATGTTCCATTAAGTGTCTAAACATCAGCTTTACTGTTGTTGTTTGTTTGTTTGTTTTTCTTTGTTTAGTTTAGTTGAACAGGTGTATAAATCTGTTCCAGATAAAGGGGCATCATTGTTTTAAATGCAGGTGCTGAAGCCTCTTCTGGATTCTGAATTCACTGATTCACTGGGTAAAAGGACAGAATTTAGCTAATAGCTTGTATTAATCCCTATTCAAAGTAGGGCTTCAAGTCTGGGAGAACCTTCTTTGCTAGCAACTGGAAAAAAAACCCCACACCTTCAAAATTTGGTTTAAAGAGTTCAGCAACTGAAGCCACTGCTACTACTAGCTGAGTTGTGTGTATTTTTTTCTTACTGTTACCCATTTTTCAATGAAAATGCTTAGTTTGCACCTGGAAATTGAAGCCTTGGATGTTAACATCAGGATAAATACTGAAGACCTTTTTATTTAAAGCCTTATGGGATCAATTGCTAACATAAGGAGCATACAGCTGAAAATTGCAATTTATGTAAGATTAATTGTGTCAGGGAAGATGTGGTGTTGATTTACCTAGGAAATAGGTGGAAAAAACTTAGATTTGAAGAGAAACATTCAGTTGATGTTCTAAAATATGCAAATACACAGCCATCAAACAAAAGTCTATTTAATTTTCAAACAAACCTTGAGCCATCTAAATAAGAAGTCATGGTTTAGGACCTGTTGTATCTATGGAAGATATTTTTTAGATTAACACAAATGTAAAAGGATTAGAATGCTGAAGACTTTGCAGCTGCTGCTTTTAATGGCTTGCTTCTAAAACCTACTGAAATCATATGAATTACTGAAGTCCAGTTGAGATTTAATAAAAAATTCCTTGTCCTATCTCTTTCTTTACAGACTTGCTACAAGTATTACATGAGTGATGACATTAGCCGTGATTCAGATGGAATGGATGAACAGTGTAGGTAAGTGTACAAAAACTGAAATAACACCCATAGCTCTTCTGTTTTGGTTTGGGTTTTTTTTCTTGCAATAATGAAATTATTGACAGATAAAGACCAGTACGTAAGAGCTTAATCGACAGTTGTTTCTTGCCAAGAAATGCTCAACCCCAGGGTTTTTGTAAATATTTGATTGTTGTTTTAGTCATTAACAGGAAAACCTTTTATAAAGAGAGCCAATAGCAAACACTTGTAAGACATCACATTTTTAACTGAAAAGCATGCCACCTTACAAATACTTTAAAGGTGGGGATAGAATCTGACATTCTAAACCTTGTGAGCCACAGAAACTTACTTTTCCAGATGCATCTCCCACTTTTGAAATACTAAAGTACTTCTCTGCACTTACATCAAATATCTAAATGTGTAATCCAGTGAAAATTGTGCGGTCTGTGATGCCTATGAGCTTACTTGTCAGCCACTTTTCAGGTCTTCGTCAAACACTATGCAATCTAGACATAGATCAAAAACCTTCCCCCCCCCCCCCATGTGCCTGCAGTAGTAATATACAAGTTAAGGCTAGAAAGACTTAAGCTAATGCGTTTTGCTGTAAAATAAAAGAAATAACTTTTTTAAAAAAAATTCTTAGAAGAAACATGGAAAATAAAATTTCATTAATTTTTTTCTCTTATTTAAAATTGCTGCTGAAATTGTGTTTGGATATTACTGACCATTTCAGCTTTGTGAACTGTTAATCTAATACCTTGTTTTTCTGACTTTCCAATTCTCAATTGAGTGCTTTTCAGTCATGCTTTTAATAATGTTTTCAATTAATGGATGTCTGTTTATCACCTGAATTTTTTAAATACAAAATTTTAAATGCAAATTCATCAAATAGTGAAAAATAGACTTCTCAAATTTGTCACCTTGTTGTTACGGAGATAAGACTCTTATATTTCTTATGTCTCATTTCAGGTGGTGTGCTGAAGGTGGAAATTTGATTTGCTGTGACTTTTGCCATAACGCCTTCTGTAAAAAGTGCATTTTGCGCAACCTGGGTCGAAAGGAGCTATCGACTATACTGGATGAAAATAACCAGTGGCACTGCTATATTTGCCATCCAGAGCCTTTGTTGGACTTGGTCACTGCATGTGACAGTGTCTTTGAAAATTTAGAACAGTTACTGCAACAAAACAAAAAAAAGATCAGAGTTGAAAGTGAAAAAAGTAAAATATATGATCATACAGTCAAGTTTTCTCCAAAGAGAAATAATTCAAATTGTAATGGTGAAGAAAAAAAACTAGATGATTCATATTCAGGTTCACTAACGTATTCTTATAAAGCACTAATGGTGCCAAAAGACTTACTTAAGAAAACAAAAAAGCTGGTTGAAACTACAGCAAATCTGAATTCTAGCTTTGTAAGCTTTTTGAAAAACGCTGCAGAAAATGTAGAAATAAGCCCAACTGTGCAACTTTGTCAGCTAAAAGCTTTTAAGTCTGTGTTGAGTGACATGAAAAAAGCTCATCTGGCACTAGAAGAAGGTCTGAACCTGGAGATTCAAGCTTTGAATGTTAAAATCAAAGATAAGAATACCAAAGAGAAAAAAAATGATGTTAGATCAGAAAAAAATGATGTGAAAAAAGATGAAGGGAAGGAACATGTGGCATTAAAGGAGGATGACACCGTAAAGACACAGAAAAAAGTTGTATCAGAACGGTCTGACAGTGAGCCCATGGATCAAAGTGTTCCAACAGTGGAACAAACAGATAACAAGCGTACTTCTGGTGAAGATAAAAGGTCTGGCAGAAATGAAGAACCTCAGTATGAACCTAATAGTACAGAGGCTTTAGACATGGATATAGTGTCCATTCCCTCATCTGTTCCTGAAGATATTTTTGAGACTCTAGAATCTGCTATGGAGATTCAGATTACATCAGATGAGCAAGACAATGGAAATACAGGAACAGATGAGACTGTAAATTCAAATACAAAATTGAACGTTCCTATGAAAGATACCAAAGGTGGTACTAAGTTAAAATCATCAGCTAAAGGAACAAAAGAATTGATTGTAAAACTGACTCCTGTTTCCCTTTCAGAGTCTACAGTTAAAACTGAAGATCAAGACGGCAGTCTAGAAAAGGGAAGTAAGGATGTTGATGTAATACCTAGAGCAGAAAACTGTGATTCTGTAAAACAAAATCATAATGCTGGCAGTGAACCTTCCACGGAGAATGAAACTGTCTCACTTGTAGAGGAATCTGATCTCAGGAGATCACCGCGTGTGAAGACGACACCTCTGAGGCGCCAAACAGACATCAGTCCTTTAACATCAAATTCAGAAGAAGATAGCAATGATACGTGTAATGAAAAACGTAAGAGAAAATCATCGAAGCAACCAAGGAGGAAAAATGATAAAAGAAATTCTTCTGACAGTACTGTTGATGGTCCTAGCCCTAATAAACTTTCTAAATCAAAAAAGCCATATGTATTAGATCATAGCTCAGATTCTGATGAGATGCCAGCTGTTCTTAAAGAAGTAGCTATGATGAGTCGCAGTTCTTCAGATATTGATAGCAATAGTGAAGCACCAACAAATGATCAGAAGACTTTAGATTTTCTAAAGAATCAACTAGTAAAGGATGAAAATGGAAAACGAAAAAGAAAAAGTTCCAGTTCTGGTTCAGACTTAGATGCTAAAAGAGGCAAATCAGCTAAAAATTCCGCTGCTGCTAAAAAGAAACGGCAAAACTATTCAGATTCTTCAAACTATGATTCTGAGTTAGAAAAAGAAATAAAAATCTTGAGTAAAATTGAGTCTGCAAAAAAAGCTAAGAAAAAATACTCACGAAAAGAAGATAGTTATGATTCCTCTGAAGAAGAGCAGAGGAAAAAAGTAAGTAGTAAGAGAAAGATAAATTTGAAGAAACCGAGAGAGAAATCTTCTGGAGATGACGATGCTGAAAAGTCTTCTGCAGAGAAGGAGATTAATCATTCTTCTAAAGATAAAAAAATTGGTAAGGGGTCAGCTGCGAAGGAAAGGATAAACAGAGACTTAAAAGAAAAAGCTCTGAAGGGAAAGCACGATGAGTCTTCTGATGTTGAGAAGTCTTTACTGGAGAAAGAGGAGAGTTGTCCTAAAGGTGTAAAGCTAACTGAAGTTAAGAAGAGCAAGGATTTGAAAAAGAAAAAGACGCAGGAAGATTCTTCATCAGAGAGTACTGAGAAATCTGCAAAGAAAGAGCACAATTTTGATTCTTCAAAAGATGGATTCAAGAACAAAAAAGGATCAGAAAGCAAAACGAAGAAATCTGAAAAATTGAAAAAGAAAAGTTACAAGAAGGAACAAGATGATTCCTCCTCTGATGTTGAAAAGTCATCTCCAGATAAAGGAAGTTGCAATTCTTCTGAAAATGACAAAACTAAAAATGAACCAGTGTTTAAAGAAGAGAAAAGGAGGAATTTAAGAGAGAGAGTATCTAAAAGAGTACAGATTGATGTATCCTCTGATGCTGAGAAATCTCCCCTAAAAGAGGAGAGTTCTTCTGAAGATGCTGTGCAGAGTAAAAAACAAACTGAAACTAAAGAAAAGAAAAAAATAAGTCACAAAAAGAAAATTTCTAGGAAAGAACAGAATGACTCATTGTCCTCTTCTGATGAGGAGTCTTACGAAGACAGTAAGAAAAAAATTAAAAGAGGATCAATGAAAGAAAGTAAAAAGACTAACTTAAAAAAGAAATTGTCAAAAAAGAAGGTGGTTGTCACTTCCTCTTCCTCATCTGATAAGGAAGAAAATGATGAACAGAATTCAACAGGTGATGGAAGCAGTGATGAGCAGAAAATTATGCCAGTGACTGAAAACTTAATGCTGTCTGCTGGTACAGGATTTTGTCAGTCATCAGGTGTGCAAAAGATGTTCATCTACACAAGTTATTAATATACTAATAGAGGAAATTTGTAAGATTTGGGTAACATTTAGTCATGTAGAAGTGAAAATATTCATAAGTAGGTAATTATACATTTAAATGTTTGCAGCCAGTTAGGTTTTCTGATACTGATTTGGAAGCACCCATTTCGGTTTGTGCAGCTTGTCCCTTGTGGAAAAAAGGATGTCACTGTAAATGGAGAGGCTTGAGAAGCTCTAGTCTGTACTTCTGGCAGGTATTTCCTTGCAGCACAGCTTTCAAAAGCCTGTTCCTCTCTTTGGCTGCCCAGGTACTATTTAGCAGAAGTTGGTTTTAAGCAGTAGGTGTGTAGTGAACTCAAATTTGTCAGCTCATGGTTATGCACTAGAGATGACTGAAGACTTGCAGCATTGTAGTATACATTTTAAAAAACAAGTAGATGATCTGGGTGCCTCGCAAGACCCTTGTAGCCTTAGTGCAGCTGGTGTCAGTTAACAGAAATCTCACATTGCTTACTGCTTTCATAGCAGGTTGGATAGTAATAATTATTCTTCTTGCCAAGACAGAACTACTTTATCAGTCTCTTACATCTTTAGGAAATTAGAAAGAAATTCAGAACTGCTGAATTTGAACACTTTGTTTTAAAGAACTTAAAAAGGAAGGGTAGTTTTCACATTACATGAACAGTACCTGTGTTTTTAATAAATGAATTTTCAACTAGAAAAAAGGAAATCTATTTGCTGTTTTAATTACCATGACAGGTAAATTGTTTCCTATTTGTTTGCTTCTAATGGTGTTTCATAGAACTTTCTGTACATGACTTCACTGTATGTGAGCCAACAGTTCAGTAGTTTGCGAAGCTGCATCTAAACAAAAAATGAATTAAACAGCAATATGTTTATGAAGATAGCAGAAGGGACATAGTTGCATTTTGGCTTTCCCGAAAAGCCCTCGTAGGCAGACACTAAATGCAAAATGAGATGATTGTTGTTTGTAGTTTCTTACAAAAAAAACCCCCAAAAGCCTAACAGACCACCAAAAAAAACCCCACTCCCAAACCCACCAAAAAACCCACCCAGATTTTAAATTAAACATAATGTTCTTCCTTTTTCCTGCCAACTTGATGCTGACCCACTTCTTCCCTAAGTTTTCCTGCAGTTTAGTTTTTGGAGGGTTGTTAATCTTTGCGGATGCAAAGGTTGCTTTTCACAGGTGCTATGCTTCTTTGGATTTAGAGCCCTTTAAGAAAGCAAAGTTTGATTAATGGTGTTTTGCATCATTGTAGAGTAACAGTTGGAAAATAAGTTTCTTATTCTGCATGTTATACAGCTCTGTAATGTTTGTTTTTCAAGGTCATCTGATGTAGTAAGTTTAGTTGTGTCTCTGTGCATGTAATACTGGGGCTTTTAGGGCTTTTCCTTGATGGCTGCCAAAACAATGTTTTCCCCAGTGATGCCACTGCTGGGGGAGATGGCAAATAATGAATGGTTTGCATAGTAATGAACTAGCGTCTTGTGTGTGGTAGCTGCCATGGCTGTTAAAACACTCCCCATAGATAGACAATTGATGGTACTCAGTGACAGTAACCCATATGCAACAGTTCTCAGCATCACTGGACCTTCAAAGAAAAACACTTTAAAAATAAAATTGGTCATGTATAGTCTATGTTCATAGTCTTGGTATTGAAATGGCCCTGGAGGAAAAAGTGGGTTGTAATATATGAGAAGGTGTCTGAGGTAGTGAGAGTGATTGTTTTATTTGCAAGTCACAACTGGAAAGATTGGATAATTATTGGATGGGAGAGACGGATAACAGTATACAAATTGGAAAAATGAGATGGTGATGTGGGATGATTGACAGTACAGTTAGACTGAGTGAGAAGTGGGTTGGTTTAGCCTGGAGAGAGAATGCTAAAAATGGGGAGTCTTATTTGCTGTCTTCTGATCACCTAGTGGGTAGCCATAGAGGAGGCTGAGCCAGATGCATGACAAAAGGATGAGAGGCCATGGATACAGGTTTTGGCAAAGAAAACTCTGATTAGATACTAGGAAAAAGTTCTTTACATTGAGGATGGTCAAAGCCTGAAACTGGTTGCCCTGTCAAATTTTGGATTCCCTGTCCTTAGAAATACTCAAACCTTGACTGGCCAAGGCCCTGAGAAAACTGACCTCGCTTTGGAGTTAGCTCTGCTTTAAGGGTGGAGTTGGAGTAGGTTATGTCCAGAGGTCTCTTCCAACCTTAGTTATTGTACGATTCTATGAGAATCAGCCTTTGTTACATTATTTTAAAAGGAGGCAAACTTGCCCTTTCTCTTCATTTTGCTTTTGGCTTAACAGGTAAATAAATAAAGGAGTCTTTTCTGTGTCTGAACAAGCTGTGTAGGTTGATTGTGGAATGAGACTTAGAATCTGGTTTAACCAACAGGATACTTCTGTTTATCTAAGCCCAAGAGTGAGGGACTTCCTGTGATCACCTCTTACACAGTCCTGTCAGACATTTGGCTAGTGGTAATTCCAGGACCAGCGTACGTTAAAACAACTTGAAGCAAGCCTCTTGCAGCCTAGTTTTAGTCCACTCCCCACAGGTAGAAAATAAACAGTAGAACTTATGAGTGAGGGGATCTCAGTTCATTAGGATTTTGAGGTCTCATTCCTAAGCATAATTTTACTAACTAGCAGGTTTGACTTATATGCGAGTCAGAAGAACAAGAGAAAAGAAAGGGGAAGGGCCTGGGAGTCTGCTAGAAATAATCTGAATTCCTCCAGTTCAGCCAGGAGAGTGCAGAGGAGCTTAAAGGCAGGTGTCATACTGCGCTATTCTTTCTCTGTTACGTGTCCCGTGCTGTTGGTTTTGATGTGCTTTCCATATGAGACAGTATCCATGTAGTGCAGCTGAGTTTTGATATTTGCAGTAAGGATAGCACGTAGTTTTTAAAACTTAAGTCTTCGCACATACACAACAAACGTACGTGCATTGTATTTGGTACTCTGAAAGCAAAAATAGGCAAGGATTATTGTTCTCGTGTACTTCTTAATGGCAGCAGGGTAGCTCATAAGTTTGATAAATGAATCTGTAATATGTTTGTTTGGGTCGTCTTTTGAATTTACACAAATTCAGTAGTGGAGCTTCTGAAATGGAGCTAATAACTTCTTAGGAAACTTAATTTCTGAATCCTAGGTGGAGTATTCAGTCTCTGTATGTTTTGGTGTAAAAAACCAAATTTCACAGTATGTAATAAGGAAAGAATTGCAAGTTGTGTGTAGTAGCAAGCATAATGTGGATAAAAATGCTGCTTGAAAAACTAGCTACTTTTGTTAATGAAAATATTTATTTTTATATGTCAAGATAGGTGACTGGCTTTTTTGTTTGCTAGTAGAAGAGTGGTGGTATTACCAAGCTATTTTTATATGGGGATTCTTGATGGAGACAATAGTTCGTGTGCTGTGTTGTTTATTGCTGATTTTACATGTATTAAGCGTTCATGTTTTCTGGTTTTTTGTTTCCCCTTCCTCCCCCAGGAGATGAGGGAGAGACTAAATCAAGGGCTGTTCCAATGGAGGAGGAGGAAGATGATGATGATGACGATCCTGAGAATAGGTATGATACCATCCGTAAGGACTTAAAAAAGATTATAACACACCCTAGGCGTGGGCGCAAACCGGCGCAACGGAAGAGCAAGCAGGTTGTAAAAACCACGACTGCCTGCCTTGTAAAGACTCGCTCACGGGCTTCCCGCAAGTTTGAACAAGGGGCCAGAAAACAGAGGCCAAAATCCAGAAATGCAAAGAAACTATTTAGAAGTGTTAGCTAACACACCTTGCATAGGGTGTGTTATAAACGCACTGCAGCACTGTCCATTTTATGTTCCCATTGAAAGTGTGAGGTTTGTGACAAGTATTTCATTCAGGCAGGTAAAAGCCTACTTCTGATAAATGTGAATTTCAGCTAGTTACATGAATAGAAGGTAAAAATTTGCATCTGTGCAATATGCAGTGCTAAAATATTTTCAGATTGAACTTGGTTATTACTGTTACATAATTTGCCTTTTTAATTGAAACACCTTTTCTCAATAAAGAGAAAACACAAATGTGGAGAAAACAGTATTAGATATTTTCAGCTGTTAAACTGACTTTTAATCCACTAAAGAATACCTGAAGTAACTAATGTGATAGTTAAGGCCCTGATTCTACAAGCACTGTGCATAGGCTCAACTGGTATCAAAGAGACTAATTATACGTATACATTTTAAGTCTTTGCATAGATGTTTTCAGAATTGTGGCTTATATGTATTGCTTCAGTTTCAAGTTCAATAAAAATGAATCTATGTAAGATAGTTAAGACATGTCATATTTTACCAGTACCATTGTAGTTATCAAAATTAGCGTGGCTAGAAAATGTAAAAGCTTCATTTCCTAATGAGTCAATGTGCAACATGAACTATTGCTCAATTACGAGCCACAGGTTCTTTTTGGAAGTTACAGTAGTTAGACTAAAGAGTTGTTCAACAAATTTTTATATAGTATTTCAGAAACTGATTTTTTTTTTGTCATATAGCATGTACGGGACCAGCTTCATAGCTTTGCACAGTTGCTGATGGAGTCTTTTTCTGCTTCTGAGCCTTACTAGTTTAGAATATGGTATCTTTGTTTCACAGAGTTGTATGTTTTGATCTGTGGCTGAAGTAAATTTTAAAAACACTGTTTTATATCCTTTATGGACCTCAGTTGGGCATCAAAATGTTGCTGATGATGTAGTTCTTGCTTGTTTTCAGTCATCAAATTTAATCAAATAATTCAACTTCTAAAGAAAGTTGCTCTTTAGGGACTTGACAGCACAGGGTCATAAGCAGAACATGTGAAGATTGGTAATACAAGATTTTTTTAAAAGATGCTTTAATTTTGGTCCTGTTCTGATTTTTTTTTTCCCCCCTCCTTTTTTTCTTTTTTGTTTGTTTCTTAAGTGTTTCTAGTTGATAACTAAGCCAATACACTTTTGTCCAAGTTCAGTGTTTACCGTACATATGTTACTGACAGATCTTAATTATTAGTTTAAGAGCTGTATTGGGAAATGAGTTAACCCAATTGATAAGAAACAAATCAGTAATATGAATTTGGGGTTTAAAAATCAGTTTCTGTACTTTGTTTTTAAGCTGAATCTTTGTTGAAGTTTTTATTTAGGGAATATTTTTAATATATGTTTATGAGATGGGGAGGTATTTTGTCAATAAACAATTTTGTCAACCTTCAGACATGTTAACTGGTAACTGCAGTCTAATTTTCATCACGCATTGTACTTGGCACCAAAATCAGATATGTAAAAAGATGGAACAAATTTCAAGAAGTTAAAAGCTTGTTCTTCTGTTTACTCAACACAAAGTGTTTAAATAGTTTACCTACTATTCAGATAAGTTGCCTATTTTCTTCCAGGCCAAAGAGGGTACGTAGTACCTACCGGGTATTTGTAGTGTGGGAACTCTCATGTTTGCAAGTCTCTAGTTTAGATGTTCTGTTATTTGCATACCTTTGGATGTGCATGACATGAATATTAATAGTCTTGAAATCATCTTTGCCAGAATGCAATATCCAAGTGGGTCATAATATGACATACAGTGCTGTATGCTTTCATCTTATGTTGTGTAATTATCTATTATTGGTCCTTCTGATCTTTTAAATGGTACTGTTTAATATGTTTGCAGTAGTTTTGTTTATTAAGAAGTTAATAGTGTATTTAATGCAGAATGCCTTTAACTATTTGATGGTTGCAATAAATTTTTGTAAAACGTTTTTCTTGTCCAAGCATTTAATTTAATACAACTCTGACAGCTTGCAAATCGGACTGTTTCAACAAAGACAGTACAGTATTTAGAACAAGGTGTTTGGCAGTTTTCACTATTTTTTTTTTTTTAAACATGTATGACATTTCATCCAAGTATTCATCTCTTACAATATATTTTAAATGGTTCTAAATTTTTTAGTAATATACCAAAGGCCCATTTAATTCAGTAGTGCTCTAGCTGAAAGAATGGTGGCTTTTATTAGCCACATAAAAATGTCCTCCCCCGCTGCCAAAGGCTTGTTTTGGGCAACCTTATTTCTACATATAATTAGTAGGTACTTGCGAACACTGCGTGTGAGTTGATATGATCTAATTGGTAACAATACATCACGATAATGAACTAATATTTAAAATCATGAATTTTTAAAAAGAATTATTATTTTTGCAGTGGTAGCATTGTCTCACCAAGATTTTTGACAATCTATAAATAAATCCATCATATTGGCACTCTAAAATTCATGAACAAGAATGGTGCAAATTATCACGTGGACTTAACTCCACATCATGAGAGGCTGCACCTAGTATTCCATTTTTGCTGAAATGTCTGAAGGATAATTTAAAGTAGTCCTATACTATGACTAAGCAACCCCTGGGTAACTTCCAGTTTGCCTGTCTCTCTTTAAAAATGTTTTCTTTTACCATAATTTAAAAAATACATAGTAACCAATTTATTATTTATAAATGTATATTGTTGGTGTCATTCTTATAAAGGTGAAATATATTTAAATCCTGATTTATATAAAATTATACATATATACTGTTATTTTATTCTAGAGTTGCTTTTATATGTCCTGGTTGAGATTACAGTCCCAGTCTGTAAGGCACTGTATAAATACGTGTTGGGAAAATGTCCTTTATACAAATCTCACAATATGTTTAGATAAGATGGAGCGGGGCTAGAAACATGACATGCTCAAGGTCACAGCAGATCAGTGGCAGAAATGAATGAAATGCAAGGAATTTTTTTTAAATCTTTTTTTTTTTTTACTACCTGAAGTCCTGTGCTGGAGGTCATACAGCTCTCTGTGCTTTTTTAATTAAATTTGTTTCTAGTGTTCAACTGTTATATCTGGTTGGCCAAGAATATTTTTTATGTCCTTGACCCGAGTATATATTACGGTATCTTTTGATTTTCATGGGTTTCTCTGGTAGAATGTGAGCGGGGGAATTTTCACACTATCATAGCTTGTTTTTCTTGGTACTTGCAGTTTGAAGTTAATGCAAATATTAAAATGTTAAAGCTAGCATATGAAGTTTCTTAGCTTAGAAACCCCGTCACTTTAAATGGGTTTATATCTTAAAATAGAAATGTGATATATTATCCGGAGCCACATATAATTTAATTTAAAACCAATTTCAAGAGTCTAGTATTCAATTTATTCTAATTCATATAAGTCGTTTGTTACATCAGTCATTTGTCAGATGCATTTACAGGACTTAATCTGTTTGGTTCTAATATTGCTTGCACTTTTAATTTCTATCAGATATGTAGTTATATTAAAAATAAGAATCTTTTAAATTCTGAACATCTCAACAATGTCTTACATTTTTAGCCTAACATCATACCGGTAGAACACATTGAAGAGAATGTAGCTTTTTTACTAAACAAACAGTTCTGTCTCAGTTTGATTCAAAGTGGTTGAATCTTTATCCTAGCTAAAAAATACGTCTAATTTTGTATCTCAGAGTGTAAAAGCAATAACTTATTAATCAGTAGTATTATAAATAATCAATTAGAGACTAATAAGTTTACCTAGTATGGTTGGTGGTTATGATAAGGATCACTAGGAAAATAACAGCATCTTCTGTATATGGATAGTAGACTTTGTGCATGGTATTTTTAGGTGAATGATACATTTGGGCCCCCCCAATACTTCATAAAAGAACAAATAAAAATGTATGTCGTCTTTTGTTAAGAATCAAAGTCAACCTTTGTTTAAAAATATAGAAATAAATTTTTAAAGGTGACTTGTATGGAAGGTAAGTGTTGTTATCCACGTACAAGTTGTGTTAACTTTGCTAATGCGGTTGAGGACAATCCAGAATAAGTCAAAGGCAGTATTACTAGGCAGTACTTTCAGGATTGGATTTTAAAATTTTGCAGTTCTTTTTAGCGTTTCTAGTTTTTTTTACTCTTCCAAAGCAAAACTTTGGTGATGATATTGTTATTTTTTTAAACAAGAAAAGTAGCCACACTGCTGCTGTCTGCATTTCCTGGAGTAGGATCCAAGGTTAATAGTTTACATTAAAAGCTTTTAAAGGGAAGCCAACCTGTGATATTCCAAGCAGTTTCATTTTGAAGAAAAAGTTCTGACCATTAAGAGATGGAAGAAATGTAGTCTTAACTTGTTATATAAGGAGTTATTTATTCCTGTTGCTATTATACATCATTTGGTGGGTTTTAAAAACAAGCAAACAAAAAACCCCTAAGTCCCTTTTCCAAATCCTCTGGAAGGACCTAATGCAAAAAACATTTAGAAGAGGATGTTACTCCTCTATGGACTTTAGTAAGTTTTCATTGGGTTCACACTGTGATCTGTTGATATATATGGAATTAAAGCTTACCAAGAGTACTGCATTTTGAAGTTTTTATCAGCTATTTCTTCACAAGCCATTTCTCAAAAGAGGGGGGGATGTTCTGGATGCTGATGGAGAGTCTGTGACTCACTGAGCAATCTTAAACGTTTATTAAACCCATTTTACTTCCATCTTTTAATAATAACTGAATATACATTAGCATTAGAATCTTTTTGGAAAATACACTACCACTCAGAAAATACTGTATGAAGTGTTAGGAAAGATACCTTGGGAAAATTCCCTTTGAAAAGTTACGTTGTTTTAGGGACATGTTACATGCTGAAAAGTGAAATACAGGTTCTTTAAAACATATTTTATAGTATTACATAAAAGTAACAATTTTCTAATGTGTAAGAAGCTGTCCTTTAGAGATCACTGTTCCTTTGCCATTTCCAAGTGAAGCCTAGATTGTGGTTCAGTTTCATGGTTCTTGAACTATTGTTTTGACTGGTATAAAAGCTTTCCCATTCTGAACTATGTACATACAGTATACATTAATTCTCCTGAAAGGCAAGACAGACGAGATTTGACCTAGAAAAAAAAACTTCATTTAGAATTGACGACCATGGAATGAAAACTATAATATTTCTGATTATAAATATCAGAGGAAGGCCTGGTTTCATTCTTTCAGGATTTTTTTTTTCCTCTGGAAGTACAAGTTCTCAGATAAGTCCACTATTTTCCTGTGCTTTTGACATACCATTTTATATTTTGCCTTGGATAGATTCACATAAGATTTTTTTGTGTGTGTTGCAAGAGCATGTAAAGAAGTCATTTTTCTGTAGTAACTTCTTGTACGTTAGCTGAAAACATTGTTGTGCTGAAATGAAACTGTGAGAAGCTGAGCAAACAGTTTGTGGAACAGGAAATAAGTTCGTAATTTTTCTTTGAAGTTCAGGTCCTGTAAAGTTTGATAAAACTTTTTTGTGTGTGTGTATATACACATACTTTTTTTTTTTTGCTATAGTTGCTATAAGGCAAGTGCTTGTAGTTATATGAGGGATTCAGTGTGGGTTTTTTTCCCCGAGGCACTTAATAACAGTTCATCTTGAGACATCGTGAGTTGTTTCAATTACTACAGCATCTCTTTTTCAGTAGAGTGGGTCTGGCAATTAGAATGGTAACACAGTTGAAGGCAAGCTATGTAGAGGTAGGGTAAAAAATTATATATTGGTTTTTTTAACCTGTCAGTTAATGCATATTGCAGTCATCTTTTTCTCCTTGTTTAAAACATGCGTTCAGTGATACACTGTTTTTAAAACTATTACTGTTTACATATATACTAGTCCAGTAGATTCAGTGCCTCAGGAAATTAATCTCATTGATTTAAGTCAAGTAAGCATGATAACCATTTTTGGTGGGAAGATTTGAGTATTAGGATTTGGTCTGCAGCATCTTCACGTTCTTGTTACAGTTAGAATTCATATAGGTGCCTAGCCCAGAACTGACAAGAATCCCTCCAAATATGAAATATGCCATGAATAAAATGAAATGTTTAAGTTTGTACATTTTATAGCTATCTCCAGTCTTGCTGTAAAGCATGAAACTTTTTTTAAGAAGCATTATACAGATTTGCTTTCTAAAAGCAAGTTGACATGTTACATTTAACATGAGATTTTTTCTGATATATCCTGTCTTCCCACAATGACTTTTCATCGTGTGTCTTTTTTTTGTTCAGCTTTCAACCCTTTTTTTGAAGTTCTGAATGGTATAGGATTACACTTATCGTTCATAGATTTACTTGAACAATGGAATAAATAGTTTTTTCTGTTTTACTTCAAAGAATTGCCAAGAAAATGCTTTTAGAAGAAATCAAAGCCAATCTTTCCTCTGATGAGGATGCATCTTCAGATGATGAATCGGATGAAGGAAAAAAGAAAACTGGAAAGCAAAATGAAAACACAGGAGATGATGGTGAGCACCAAAAAGTATCTGGGAAAAAGTGGTGCTGTAGCACCTGTCATAATTTCAAAGGTCTCTTGGGAAAATTATAATTATTAAAGTTTCTTCAGTTTTCAACAAAAAAATGTCATTGATGTTGATAGGTAGTTGCCAAATAGAGGCCAATGTACATGATCATGAGGATTATCATCTTTTACTCTTCTGTAAGTGTATTTTTTTGTTAATAGTCTGATTTTTGTAACCAATTCATAAGTCCTAGGGATTTGTGAGGAATAATCTATACAGAACAGTAAGATGTGCAAATGCACAGGAGAGATTTGACTAACATACACAGTCATTGGAACAGACATTCCAAGCGTTCAGGCAGCGTAAAATACTTAAAATATGAGGGAACAACGGTATGTTGTTGCCCATAATTTCCTGGAAAAGCACAGAATTTAGCTTAAATTAATTCAGATTTTAATTCTTCCCAAATCTAAGAAAAAAATGACCAGTGTGCCTGTTGTACTGACTCTTATCTCTGGCAGAAGAGAATGAAAAGGAAGATAATTCTGAATCAGATTCAGAGGAAGAAGAATCAAAGAAGCCTAGATACAGACACAGACTGCTGAGGCACAAGCTGACAGTGAGTGACGGAGAATCTGGTGAAGAAAAAAAGGCGAAACCAAAAGACAAAAAAGAAGGGAAGCGCAGAAATAGAAGGAAAGGTACATAATCCAAATGTTTTTTGTCACTAGAAGTACTTGCTTCTATATAGTAAGTCCAAAGCATGTCAGAATGGAGATCTGAAACTCTGTAATTTTAAAATCTCTGTATAAACTTCCTTATGTATTAAATCCAGAATTCTCCTATCTGTGTTTGATAAATAGTTTTATTTAAAATGTTGAATACAAATCCAGCTCTCTCCACTTATTGTATCCTCTGAATTGTATTAATCTTGTTGAGTCTTAGAATAGTAATCTTAAATAACAGAGGCAAGCCCAGTATCTCTAATTTGTGAAAATCAATCTTGTCCTTTATGTAATTGCTCTCTTTAACTTGGACTGTTAGTAGACCCTTGTGCGTCGGAAGTTTCTCCATCCTAGAATTTAAATGTTGCAAGCTTTAGTTAAACGCCAGGTGGCACTATGAAATGATGCTTGACTTTGATTTTTCATTTTCATTGTTGCACGCAAGAACAAAGAATCTGTCAGCCCCTTGTATTTAATCATTTTGAGCAGAGGAGGGGAGCGATAGTAAAGATAAATGCTTACTGCCGCATTGGTCAGCGTAGATGTTGATAGTGTTTCGCAGCCAGTGGAAGTAAGGGTGCACAGTACTTTCCTGTTAGTGTTGCAGTAATGCTAGGCATCTTTTGCGGTGTTCCACAAACTAAAAGACGCAATGCAATTTGTTTATCGTTTTCCTTCATGAAAACTCTCACTTTTATCTGAATGTATATTCATGCTTTTCCTCCCGTATGGAATTATAACTCTACCAACAACATTTCTTTCAAGAAAAGTAATTGTAAATTAAAGTGGCAATGTGCAAATAAGATGCAGCCAGACGAATTCTCAGGATTCTTTAGTGTAAGTCTTAAGTTCACTAGTCTCAAGTAGAACAATATACTTCATTTCAGCTCGCCATTTTTTAGCCCTATGGTATTAATATTACATTTCCCCGTGTATGTAAAACAATCCTTGTTGTAAGCCTTGTTATTCATAAAACAGTTAAGCTTTCCGCTGTGTTCAAAGTAAACTGAAATTATAGAGGTCCTGAATGGCATGCTGGTCTTCATTACCTATAAATGCCAGTGATAGCTCCTAAAAGTAGTTACGGAAGTATTACCTCATGCTGCTAGTTTAGGTGTATTTTTAATTGTCTTTTGAGTCAGTTTTAAACTTGCATTACCTGAAGAAACTTCAAGCCATAAATACAGTAATATAATTGCATATGTTGTTAGTAAATAAGGGTTGTTTGCATGAATTGTGAAGTATGATTATAAAATTACATCTAAAACATTTGAAACAAAAGCTTCTGTTTAACTAAAAATCATCTTTTGTTTTCTGAAATTCTGTACTGTTCCCCATTGTGTTCTCTCCTCCTTTCTAGTATGATGCTTTGTGTCATTTGCTTGTAAACTATACTTAGATGTGTTCATGCATGAAGACCTCAAGTCTTGTTGGCATAATAGGCCATCCATCAGGAGTCAGCTAGTACTTACATGTTAAGCTTTTCTACTCTGTACCCCTTACATTTCTGTTGCTGCTTATTAGTATGTTAAATGGGTCCCTGTCTGAAATGAACTTTTACAGTGCTTGTTGATCTTAAACAGTTTGTTGTGTAATTAGGAGATATGTAATGTTGCTGACTTTGCATTAATATTCAACATGAAATCATACTTTATTTTTAAAGTGAGCAGCGATGATTCAAATGACTCTGAGTTTCATGAATCTGCAGTTAGTGAAGAAGTTAGTGAGTCTGAAGATGACCAACGTCCACGAACAAGGTATAAATAAAACTTAACTATGCTTACCCTGTGTTTGGTTTTTGGTTTTTGATAGTGCAATTTAGGCAGTGAGGTGGTAAAAGTTAAAGACTTCGGATCAGTCCTTAAAACCTTTGATGATACTTGTCTATAATTTGGTATCTGCTAATTAACTTCGCAGCAAGTGTGAGAATTTTGAATTTGTACTGCAGTATGTGGTACACAGCAATTTGATGAGCTAGTACAAAAAAAAGATGAACAAAAAATGAGCATTTTTATGCCAAATATGTCAGTTTCGATTGAGGAATGGTGGATTGCAGTAGAAAACCAATACTTAACGATTCTGAGATTCTTCAGGGTTGTCTGGAATAGACTGTTGCTATGTGTGTCCAGTGAGTTGAGGAGGAGGAGGGAACTTGGAAGCAAACCCCTGATTGCACAAAAGGAGTATATATTCTATTAACGATGTAGTTCATGTACTTTTTTATCATTGTTTTTAAGTGAGGCAATCAATTATTATTGTTAATCAGTAATACTGCCTTTTTTTTAGATCTGCCAAGAAAGCTGAGGCAGAAGAAAACCAGCGCAGTTACAAACAGAAAAAGAAACGAAGGCGTATAAAGGTTCAAGAGGATTCTTCAAGTGAAAACAACAATAAGGTACTATATTGTGTTTTGAATTAATAAATGGGAAAAGGAGTTCCTGTCTCTTCTGCCAACTGCTTAGGGACTTGGGTATCTCAAACAGCTCCGTACAAAGTACGGTAAAAAATTACAACTTTTCTCAATGTTACTTCAGTGCTAAAACTTGTAAAATGGCGCCATTATGGAGAAAAACCAGTGTGTTTAACTAAAACTATTTCCTGTCTAGATCTTGATAAAAATGCGTGATATCTTTTAAGTAAACGGAATTTTTAAACTAAATGTAGAAGATGACACAAATAGTAGATTAAGGCTTTCCTAGTATTAGGGTTTCTTTTCCGATGTGGAGTAGGTGATAGCTGATCTGACCTAGCACCACTAGAACAGAAAGATAGTTCTTTATTAATAGTCATTAGTTACTATTAAATGATAACATACCTTCACTACTGCCTTTGCACAGCTGGGCTTATCTTTAATACCTCAGAATACATTATAGTTAAGGTGACACTTATTTTGTCATTGTTGTGGTTTAACCCCAGCCAGCAACTCAGCACCACACAGCCGCTCGCTCACTCCCCCCCGGTGGGATGGGGGAGAGAATCAGAAGAGTAAAAGTGAGAAAACTCGTGGGTTGAGATAAAGACAGTTTAATCAGTAAAGCAAAAGCTGCGCACACAAGCAAAGCAAAACAAGGAATTCATTCACCACTTCCCATCGGCAGGCAGGTGTTCAGCCATCTCTAGGATAGCAGGGCTCCATCACATGTAACAGTGACTTGGGAAGACAAACGCCATCACTCTGAACATCCCCCCCTTCCTCCTTCTTCCCCCAGCTTTCTATGCTGACCATGACGTCATATGGTCTGGAATATCCCTTGGGTCAGCTGGGGTCAGCTGTCCCGGCTGTGTCCCCTCCCAACTTCTCGTGCACCCCCAGCCTCCTCGCTGGTGGGGTGGGGTGAGAAGCAGAAAAGGCCTTGCCTCTGTGTAAGCGCTGCTCAGCAGTAATGAAAACATCCCTGTGTCATCAACACTGTTTTCAGTACAAATCCGAAACATAGCCCCATACCAGCTACTGTGAAGAAAATTAACTCTATCCCAGCCAAAACCAGCGCAGTCATGCTGGCTAACTTGTTTTTAAAAAAGTATCTTTTTTCTTACAAGCTAAACTCCACCTGTGTATATAAAAATTTTTGGGAGCTTGTCTAAAAATGAAGGGTTTGATGGTCTGTGCCGTAATTTTCTTGCTAATAATTTATTTATTTTGTAATAGAGTAATTCTGAGGATGAGGACAATGATGATTCAAAATCTCCTGGAAAAGGCAGGAAGAAAATAAGGAAAATTATTAAAGATGATAAGCTTAGAACAGAAACGCAAAATGCACTTAAAGAAGAAGAAGAAAGAAGAAAACGTATAGCAGAAAGAGAACGGGAGAGAGAGAAATTGAGAGAGGTATGTTCTGTTTTCTTTGCAAAATGCTAGGAAGTTGAATTGTTGATGTTTAAGACGATTTATACCTCAATTTAATTTTATAAGTAATTTTTAAAGTACTTACATGTAGCCTTGTAAGCCACAAGTTTTATTTGTGGTTTCCTGCAGGATAACATTGGTAAGTTTTATTTAAGACTACTGAGATCTTTAGAAAGCTGTTTCAATTGCCTACTGCTTTACTTTCCGTGGGGAAAAGCACCCTCCCAAAGTAAGTCGTGATGCATAGTAAAGAATTTAAGGTTTCTCTTTACTAAATAAACGATGACTTCCAATTTTGCTAAAGCTAGTGTCTGTCAAATGCTTGGTATTATTCACGTGTGAAGTATTCCTATGATGCCCTGTTTCTGCTTATAGGTGATAGAGATAGAGGATGCTTCACCTCTGAAATGTCCCATTACAACTAAGCTGGTTTTAGATGAAGATGAAGAAACCAAAGAACCATTAGTGCAGGTTCACAGGAGTATAGTTACCAGACTGAAACCACACCAAGTAGATGGTAAGGAAAGAGAGTTTTAAAATTTCCCCCCCTTCCCCCCTCCTCCACTGGCGCAGCACCTTATGCAACCTGAATTAGAATTGTAAGAAAAACTCCTTGACAGGCAAATGCCAGAATGTCAGGTTTAATGCTCTGGTTTTGGAACATCTGAACAAAAGTAAATGAGATCAACAATACATAGTTCTGTTTTACAAGCAAAGAACCTTAGAAATGTAAAGTTGGAAGGGTCCTCAGAATCATCTAATTCTCCACACTGAGGCAGAATCAAATATATGTTTACCCATTCTATTGAGGAATTAGTATATTCACTTTTCAGTTTTCAGTGAAGATTTAAAAATCTCGCAGTATTTTCCTGGTTTTCTCAACAGAAAATTATTTTTTCTGATACCCGATATGACTGCAAATCAAACCAACTTCTTTCCATATTCTCTTTCTAGAGAAGAAGGAGAAAAGGAGAATAACCAATCATAATTTTCTTCACAGCTCTATTCTGTTATTTTAAATTTTCCTCGAAGTTCATAATCTACAACCTTTCCATTTTAGTAAGAAACTTCTGGACTTGCTTCAACTCTTAAAGGGACGTGCCCTGAACCAGACACAGCAGTCAAGTTGAGGCCTCATCTGTGCTGAGTATAGCATAGTAGAATACAACTCCCCAGTAAATATATTGCAAAGAACAAAAAAATCTCCCAGCAGACCCTCATGTTGTTAATGCGTTTTGTTACGTAGCATATATTTCCTTTACTTTTTCAGCTGTCACAGTTCTTACTTGATTTTTTTCCTCTTTAAACATAGAACTTCACATCTGATCTGTCTTGGCAGAATTTCTTCTAGTTGGTTTCAGATAATTTTGCTAATTTACCAATATTATTTTAGTCTTTTCATGAAGTCCTTGCCACTTTTCATTCTGTCTCCTCTTTTCTCCCTGTCCCCAAGATCACAGTTATCTGCAGTCTGCACAGTAATATTTTCTAACCCAGTTGCCACATCTTCAGTGAAAACTGCGAATATAATTGAGTTCAAGACAAAGATCATCCCACATACAACCCATTGGACAGAAATGAATCAATAATTATCCTGAGCATTGCTTTTCTAAGAGTTACCATGATCTTACAGTGATCACACCTCTCTCTTATCAGGTGAACTTTAATAAAATGACTGTTTAATAAGAGAATTTTCAATCATTTTCTTCAGGTGTTCAGTTCATGTGGGATTGCTGTTGTGAATCTGTAAAAAAAACAAAGACATCTCCTGGTTCTGGCTGCATTCTTGCTCACTGTATGGGTCTGGGGAAAACGTTACAGGTAAGAAACAAAAGTCGTCTCGTTTTCTGGTCTGTAGCTTGCTCTCAAAAGCTGATCCAGCAAAAGCCAATTTTAATGACTTTCAGCACATAGTAAAACTTACTGTTTCCTAGGCAGTGACTCGATGAGGGTTGCTGGAGGAAAACATTTTGTAAGAGGTCTTGAGAAAGAAGTTGTCTTTCTTAGTATACAGCTGTGAAAGTTCTGATACACGCTTGTGCTTTCTCCGCTTTTAAAATATCTAAAATTAAATTAGGTAATCGATATTCAGGTGAAAAGGTCATATTTAATTGTAAGTGGTGTGTAGCTCCCTTGCAACTCAGAACAAGAAAATACAGCTAGTCGGAGACAGGTTTCAGGAACCTATGTTTCTAAGACAGTTTAATAATCTTAAGCAGGTTTTTTACTGTCTTCTTCATTCATGTGTTGCTCCTTAAACTGTTTATTTTCCTCGGTGGCTTTTCAGTTTATTTGTTGCACTGATAAAGTAGAGGTTTATCAGCATGGTTTGTTTTTTTTTTTTTTATGCCAGACTTTTAGTGTCTAAAGTCAGATGCCTTGTGTTTTAATATAAACAATGTTTTGCTACAATTTAGATTCTTCCAGGTTGACAGACAGGGGGCATTTGTTTTCTATTTCAGTAATTGTCCATATATACATTCATATTTTTGGGTCATTGTGCATTGCAAACAGTTAAGACCAGAAACTTCATTGCCTTGGCAGTTAACTACAGGGCATACTTTCAACCTCTTTTTCACTTCTTTATTTCTTTTCTTTGGCTTTACAGTTCTTTGCTTCCTGAGATCTTCAGGTTCAAGCCTTCATTGTCACTTCAGCGCATGTTCCTTCTCCTTTACACTGCTGAAGACTGCTTTGTAAAAATCTTTAAAACAGAATATTGTAGCATTTCTTAAAAAAAGATTTCCATATTTCTTGGTCTGATACAAGTGGCTCTTCTGCCATGCTAAAAGTTGCGCAGTGAACAACTTATCATTTCTATTAGTCTTTAAAATCTGCAGCTCAATCGCCATCTTAAAATGTTTCTTCTGAAACTGATCACCCAAGCAGTTGCTGTAAAACAATGCTCATAGCTCTTTTTCTTGGGCCTCTTATAATCATTGCTGGCCTCAGGAGAAGCGTATGCCCTTGACCTTCAAAAGAGGTAAAAGATCAAAACCAGTTTTCTTGAATTCCCTGCATCTCAGTATTCATGCTCGTACCTTTTCAGGGTAGTCAGGAGCGTTGAGTTCCTTTTGTGTTTGCTTGTTTCCAGGTATCTTACCTGTCTTCATAAATTTTGGTTTTGCATTTAGCCAGATGTAGCATCACTACAATTACTATGAGCAAGGAACTGGGGTGATTTGCCTGTCTTGCTGCTCTGCTGCCCGGTCTGTTCCCAAGAATTCCTTTAGCAGAAGTCATTTGATGGAAGAACCTTTCCCCCTGCTTCTGGGTAGGAGAAAGGGAAATTTTTGAGAACTGTGAAGAAGAAAGGAGGGTAACAGCCTTATCTGTGCTTGAAAGGGCCCTCAGAAAAGCAGGACCACTTTGGTCTCCCTGTCGTTGGCCTTCAGTGATGCTATGTTTCCTCATTTCTGGAGGAGGGAGATATTCCCATATCTTTATCACGACAGCTGGCTAGTGAAATTAATTACTGCGAACCTTTTTGATCTCTGGCTCGAGCTGAATCATTAGAAATCTAACTTGCAGCTTCTGCAGACACTGGAATCGATTAGAACTGATTTCAGCTCGGGATCAATCAGGGCCTTCCTGTGCCAGGAGTGGTTCTTAGCTATAAAGTCACTTAACAGGAGATCTGCCTAGTGCTCTGGTGAGTTTGTGACCAGGAAGTCTAGATCACGTTAGCAGCCAGCACTTGCGCAACGCTTCATTCTAAATTCTTTCTTCACATGCTCCAAATATGGATGCACTTTACTGATTCCCTGGAGTGCAGTCTCTTTAGCCTGGTGATGATGGTTCTCAAAGAGGTTATTTTCTTCCTACAGTGAGGATGGGATCCTCAAAGCGTCTGTGAGGAAATGCCATTTCACCATCCTCTTCCATCTTGGTCAGTTGTGGTAGAAGCTTCCCCATTGGATTGGGAAGCCCTATCACCTGACCTGAAGGCTCAAGATCTGTTCATTCATAGAGAGGTCAGTATATCAACGTACTGGAATTCAAGCTGTATGAAAGATGTCTCAACATTTTTGTGCCGTAGCTAGATTCATAGTCAGCAAGTGACAACAGCCAGCTTTACGACCTTGTTAGTCACTTAGCAAACAAAATGCTGTAAGATCCTGTTGACAAGCAGTTAGTCTTTGATATCTGTAAGTTTGGAATGAGGTGTCTCAGTAGTTCTTACTCTGTAGTGCTCACATCTGCCTTGCTAGTTGGTGTTTGGCGTAGTCAGCGCACCTGGACGCTGCTAGATAGCAGACTTGGCTTGCCTTGAAGTCTTTCATTATTATTTTTAGAGACTTGAAATGTGCTCCAAGAGAAAATCTTCAGAGAGCATCTAGCAGGAGCTATCTGTTATTCTTTGCTAGCGTTAGCTATGCCTTACTGGGTCAGAGGGCTTCCTTATTCTTGTGTCTTCCCTCTAAACCATTGCTACCCAGGATTCTTCAAAAAGTGAAGTTACATGAGAAATACCTAATCCTGCTCTCCTCTGACCTAATTCAGACAAATTTTATTTAGGACTTTCTGATCCTGAGAATCTTCTTTATTGACCTGTGAATTGCAGGTTATAGTCATGGAGCGCTTAGGCTGGTGTAACATCTTCAGATTCTTTAGATCCCCTAGATTCCTCTGCAAAGAACAGGCTCAAGGGAATCAAGGGAAGCTTGGGTTTTGTGGTTTCCTGATTTGGGGAGGGTTTCGTGGGGTTGCAGGGTTTTTTTGAGTAATACAGAGCTGTAGATGATCAGAGGGACTGCAGTCATTCACTGTGTGTACTGTTTAGGTAAAACAAGCCGGAGTCTTGGTTGTTTGTGGTGCACAGCATGTGGACAGTATGTTTTTAAGAACTCCAGCTGCAGTTTATATAGCTTTGCTTTGTTTATGGAAGTTGGGGTGACAAACACAGTGTTTTGACAATCTACAATCCTATAGAAGAGGACTTTCATACATACTTTGAAAATCGCCTTTGAAGAGTATATTTTTACATGCTTAATTCTAGCTTAGCTGTTATGGTTCTTCAGGAGTTAATTATACCTTTTACTGGAGATTTGCAATGTTTTGCAGAACTGTTGAGCTTTAATGTAGCAATGCAGTCCGAGTGACTTTGTACACTTATATTTTATATACTTTAGTTTGATGAAATATTTCACAGCAGAAGGTATTTTTATATGTGGTCCAGATGTGTTCATGACATTCATTTTGGCTGCAACTTCTTGATAATCAAAGAAAGCCACAGTTACAAATATGTATCAAGTATTTTTATGGCCAGTGTTTGTAGCTTAGGTAGTCGGTTTTTTCCTTATGTGGTCATTTGCCAGTCCTTCTACTGTACTCTGTAATGCCATTTGTTGTTTAGCTCTTAAAAGAGCTAAATCAGCGATAAGTTTTAGCAGACTTTGCAAACTGCGGAGAAGAATGTCAGTAAAGGATCAAGGAAATAAGACAATTAGGGACTTGCTGGCTGTCCAGGACATAGGACTTTTGTGATTAGTCTTCATGGGTAGTTTTAGCATCTGAACATGAGATGCTTTTGTCTTGATCGCAAAACCACTAGTAATTCCTTTCGTATTGCAGCATCTAAAAGCAGTTTGTTGCCCAGTGTTCCAAGCATAGTCATGCAGTTTAAAATTACTTTGAACAGTGTATTAAATCAGAGTTGCCAGATACCAAGATTTGATCTGGAAAGAACTTTTCCGGATGTTGTACAGTTACGTGGATTAGAGTGCAGTCTTCACCGTTAAAAGTCTGGTGTGAGAGCTGGAGCTGCCATGGGATCACTGACTCTTCTGCCCCTGGGTTTTTAGAGGTTACCTCTAGTCCTATCTTCATTTGCTACTGCTCAAAAACAGGCAGCCCAGCAGAGACACTGAGTGACATCAAAAGATTTAAGGGTTTTTTTCCCAGGCCTCAAGGAGGTGTTATCATCTGCAACATATAGCCAGTCTGGCTACAGGGTGAATACTTGGAAAGCATTTCAATAATCTGCTTCATAGCTCTTTTGAGAGAATTTGCCAATATGTTGAAAAAAATGTGGAAAACATTGATTTAAGACTGAAGTTCACTTTCAAGAAACTTGATACATTTATGAAGTCCAAAGAGGCGAACGTATTTAATGTTTGGGGCGAGTATTGGGAGAAAGCTTAAAAGTAACCTAGTAGAAATTTTTAGTTTATGAAAACAATTGGTGAAATGTAAAGGGAGGGTTCCTTATTTATGAAATCGTTCAGCTCTCTGGCGCAATTCAAAACTGCGTGTATCTCAGTATGTGAAGGATATATGCAGCCATGTAACACAGAGTAGTAAGTGTATGACTTCAAAATGCATGTGTATTAATTTTTAAGCAGGGAATTGTTTAACAAACAGAAAAAGAATGTTTGAACAAGACTCTTGTTGGTGAGTTCTATATGTGAATATATACTTGTATGTTTCTTTCCTAGTGTTTAGTACTCAGTGTTTTATTTGGCATTTTGTCTGTTTTTCCTCTTGCAGGTAGTAAGTTTTCTTCACACAGTCTTGCTCTGTGACAAGCTGGATTTTCGGACAGCTCTGGTAGTGTGTCCACTGAACACTGCCTTGAACTGGTTGAATGAGTTTGAAAAATGGCAAGAAGGTTTAGAAGATGATGAAAAACTAGAGGTATAAGGCTTTAAAAGAGTTCTTAAAAATGAAATAACTGAACGGTTTACATAACTGAGAAGCTCCACCACTCAAAGTGTAGGCTAAGGAATGCACTTTAAGTATGTGAAAAATCTGCTTGCATTAATAAGCCTTAGGTATTTAAAAGTTACAGCAGTACTTCGGTATTTTAAGAGAAATTCAAGCATATTTTTCCCCCTTTGAAAGGTCTGTGAACTAGCAACTGTGAAACGCCCTCAAGAGAGAAGCTATATGCTCCAGCGTTGGCAAGATGAAGGAGGTGTGATGATAATAGGCTATGAGATGTATCGTAATCTTGCACAAGGCAGGAATGTGAAGAGTAGAAAACTTAAAGAAATATTTAATAAAGCTTTAGTTGATCCAGGTAAGTGAAAATTAATACAAGTATGCGTTATATATATTGTACTTTCTGGTTTACTTATATGAGCTAAGTAATCTTGCAAACGGAAATCTGTTGGGCAAATAATTTTAAACAATAATATTAGTAAGATTTATCACACTTTCTTTGGCTTTTGCTGAGTTACAGAAATGGCTGTTCAGAAGCTACCCCATCTGCTTTTGTAAATAGACTTCTACAACAGTCTTTTCTATTAAGTCAAATACAGAAATGACCACAGGAACGTATACTGGCAACTTTTCCTAATAGGTATCTTTTTTGCTAGCATTGCTTTCTTTGCAAGGTAATTTGAAGTGACTCTGTTGAGAACCTAAGGTTATTTTAGTCTGCTGATTTGTTACAACTACAAGCTGCTTTATCCTTGATAGAAATCTACCGTTAAGAGAGCAACTACACACGAAAAATAGTTGAGAATGTACCTTAGAAGTGTGAACAAACAAGTGTTAATTAAGCGCTAATGAAATGATTGCAGATAAAGCGCCTAATTCATTTTTTCAGTCTAAGAAACGGATGTCTGGTTTAAGCTCACCTGAACTGAGCAAACTTACATAAGCATGTATGTAAGCACTTGAAAATATTCCAAGTTGATATAACCAATCTATCAGGTGGTCACCAAAAAGAACTAAAAATTTTAGGATTAGCAAGTTTCACGGAAATAGCAAAATTTTCCTACAAATTCTGAATTAGGAACTGATATCTGAAAACAACTTACGGTTATGCAGCGTGCAGTATAGCTTAAAACCTTTGCTGTAACTTTGATATTTCTCTTTAAACTGAGAATGCTCATATGGTAGGTAGGGTAAATGGTTTCTTTGATTCTGGAGGTAGGTTTTCTTGGGGTTTAATTATCTGACTGGTTTCTTGGCAGAGTGTGGTTGATTTTCTTTTTTTTTTTTTTTTTTTTTTTTTCTTTCTGATTGATGAAATACAGCATTGGTCTGGTTTATAATTGTACTTGGTGAGCTTGATTTTGTGAAGTTTCAAATAGTAGTAGGGCTGTGAATTTTGTTCTAATAGATAAAGGGATTCTTCTAAGGGGAAAAATAACTTCGTGATTATTGGCATTGGCCAGTTGGAACTGGCATCTCCAGCTCTGCCGAAAGCCTGTTGGAGCAGTGAAAACATTAATTAATTTTCTGCCAGTTTGACTCACTAAATCATATAACTGCTGTGGAGTCAGGGAAGGTCCAGTACAGTAGCTGATGAACTGTCTTTGTGATCATGTTGAATCCACATGCATTATTTAAGCAAGGAAGCAAATGCAATTCTTGCCAGTGGGTTTTCTGACTTCTCCTATTAATGCTGCAGTTACTAAAAACAACAACAACAAAAAACAAAAGGGGTCGGGGGGAACGACCCTGTGCTGTCAGTCTTATTCTGTATCTGATTTGCTCAGGATATTGCATTGTTGAGAATGTTACAAGGAAAGTCAAAGCTAGAGAAGAAAAGGTGTGAACTGCTGTCTTGAAGTAGTGGTAATGGGACAGTAGCCTGACGGGATAGTAGCTTTGTATTCAGTGGGTCATATTCTGGTGCAATGATGAAATAAGATGTTATACACTCTTGCAGTGATTGATCTTTGTTAGGTTTTTTTCCTTAAGGAAAGTGTAAGGGAGGCTAAACATAGGGGTTGTTACCATGTGTCTTTATAGTAATATTGTCCCTTCCTTCATGGATTTGTATTTATGTAACTTCAAAAATATTGGACTGTGGAGTGAGGTGGCATGTTGGACATGCAATTTCATGGAGGAGACACAGTGACTTGTGTAACCTTCCCTGTCCCATCTCTTGTGAATCTCTTGGTTTTTACACCCTTCTTGTAGGTGGGGTTCTGTTCTACTTCCAAACCTCTTTAGACAGCTTAGGACAACATGTTAGAGCAGTGTTTGTGATTAGGTTACTGACTTCTGTAGATTTACTCAAGTTCAGAAACTGCAGCACATTGAGCCTTGTAGGTTTTGAATAATTTCATATGAACTTGGAACCCCCCCATTTTACTCTTTTCTTGGACTAGTTGGGACTGTTAGGAAAACTAACCTTGAAATAACTCTGTAATTATTTTTATGTTGCTTCAAATCTTTCTTTATTTTAACTAATTACAAAAAGACAGAAGTGTTCATCTGTTGTTATCCATTAGTTTTTGGAGACAGTTGGGTTGGCTAAATTGATGAGAAGTATCTTGCAACGACCATTATTTGTTTCTTGCTATCTTCATGAATCACAGCATTGGCCATATAGCAGGCTGCCAGTAAGAGAGTTACGAAGCTATATGCTGGCTTACTGCTGTGACTGTAAATAGGAAAACCTTTGCCTCTGGGAGCATTTTTAATTTAAAAAGTTGCAAATTTGGTATTTGAGCAATAATTTAATGATATGTGTCTGGTTAAAATGAATAGTGCTAGGGTAGACATATTCTATAGTAGGAGCTTGTATTGCACTGTATACTGCAGAAGAGGGGACCAGAGAGGGAAGGTTTAGCCAAAGTTTATGGGTGGAGAAGTGATTTCATTAATTAACCAGCTCTGCTATGTGAAATAATAGCAGGATCATATACGCATGCAGAGCAACAAATGGTTTCCCATAATGCTTTGTGCAACTGATGAAATGCTGTTTGGTTTATTGATAGCTGTTGTGCTTTGCTTGCAGCATTTCAATAACTTTGTATTTTTTTTACTTGTTGCTACTAATAAAAATTCCATTACTGTTTAACTTGGAAACTGCTCTTTAATTGGCAGTTGTATAAAACAGACTTATGTTCTTGTAGACTTCAGAGGAAAAGGAGAACTGTGTCTATATCTATATAGCTATCACTGAGTGCGTTTTATGTATATCAATATATTAACATGTGCAAGTACAGCAAGAAGGATAAGAAGATGAAGACTGTGATCTTTGAGGAAAGATTGAAGGAACAAGGCTTTTTAGCCTAGAAAAAAGACAACTAAACTGACAAGTTTTCCACCATGTAATAGCTGGTTACTGAAAGGACTGTTATCAGTTGTTTTTTACATCAGTTGGAGAAAGGAAAGGGCAGAAATTTATTCTGATTTTCAGCATTTCATTTATATTAGGTATTATTGCACAGTGTTTTAGCAAAAGAGAGAGGTCATGGAGTTTCCTACTTCTGTCAGGGAGGATATGTCCCTTTCTCATAACTCTTATCTCAGATGAAGAAAATGGACTAAAGGATCCCTTGAGGTCCCTTTAAGTTTTACATTCCTTTATAATATTTTGAGAAATGTTCTGTCTGTAATGAATTGCATTCATGTGTGTTAAGAACAAGGAAAAAACCCACAAATTTATGAAAATCCCTGCCACTGAATTGTAGCCAAGATGTTAGTTCAAGATATCAATGCTACATGTCTGCCAAACAAACCACAAATAATTTTGCTAAGATAGTTTTTTTTATATTTTTACTATCATTCACTTACTCTAAACAACAGTTTTTGAGGTGGGTTTTTTGCTTTTGTTTTTTTAACTCACCACTTCATGTTAATGAATCATAGTCTTTACTGAAACTGATTTCTGGGGTATTTGCACAATTTGATTGCTATCTATCATTAAGGCTTCATTATCCTTCTTCTCTAATGTACTTTGATTCTGATTGTAAACATAATGTACTAGACCAAATCTGTTTCTGAGAATGATATATTAATGTGCAAGCTGTCACATCTGGTGGGGAGATGTTGCAAATCCTTGCAAATGCTTCAGTTCTAGGAAACAGCTCCAAACCATCTCAGCAGTACTGTATGCTGCATGAACAGCTTGCTTGCAAGATCTTTACTCTTCAGGAGATAATAGAATGAGGACTGGAGAAAGGATCTGTCACTAATAAGAGATGTTTGCCTAAAATTAACGGAAGGCTTTGTGTGTAGCCACTTAGTGTTTTGCATGCTGTCAAAACTGGGGAAGGTACAAAAGTCATGAAGTAATACAGGGAAATGTTTCTGTGGCAGATGTGAAAATTCAGAAATAAGTAGGCTTGGACAGGTCTAAGTGTGTTTTGGAATTCATATGTGGATTTTCATAATTGTCTTCTAGACTTGGTTAAAAAGACATTTTTTTTCTGCTTGGAAAAAATATCTGCTTGATTCCTTTTCTGTTAGCATGTGAGATTCAAATAGCTTTTTGACACTTAAAATGGCACGATTAAGATGACTGGCACTGGCATTAAATCATGCAAGTTGTCAAAGGTGTAATTGATTCTGTGTTGTTGATCACCGTCCTAGAGTTAATTTTCTTCTTTACAAGGCAGTTTAAAGTTAGTCGGAGGAAAACTGTTCTTAGTAAGTTATAAAAGATTCGATTGTCTGTGCTGATAAATACTCCTTTGCCACCCCAAATACCAGCCTTTTTAGAGCTGAATAGATGAACCCAGCTGATGGCTTTGTATAGCATTTTTCAAAGGTGCATAAACTTGACTTCAGCTGACTTTGTGGTTGATAGTACTGGAATTGAGGTCAGGTTTAGATCTGGCAAAACATTCATTCTGAGTTACTACCTGGATCCTAGAATATCTTTTACTTCTTCTTTCAAGGAAAGAGCTTCCAGAAATTGTCCCAAATCTGAAAACCATTAGGGTGTGTAAGTCTGTTCTGCCAAGTTTGGTATTATTTATCTTAAACCCCAAATTGTAACACTTAATAATTCTATTAAGAGTTGCTTTGCATACCGTGGAAATGTATTGTGGTGTGGTTTTGACATTCCTTGTGCAACTCACCTAAAATAGCAGTCTAGAATCCTTGGTTTTATCTTCTGGAAGAAAGCTGAGGACGTTTCTGTGGTGACTTTCAGCTACAAGATGGCAATTCACTTGTCTGTAATTCAAATCAGATTTGATTGTGTCTTGTCTTAGATAAGACCTTTGATGGCAGTGTTTACCCCTATTGATACTGATGTGTTGCTTTAATGAAAAATTACTGGTTACCTGCTTTCTGGTTTTCATTAGAATTGACCGAGCACCAGTAGATGGCAGCCGAAGCTGGAGTTAAGGAACAGTTATACGAAGTTTTGACAGAGTGAACGGAAATGTAGACATGCACACACTAGCTGCATGGCTAGATAATTTTTATAGGAATATATTGCAAAGCTGTATTTAATCCTTCCCATGAAGACTTTACAAGTGACAGCTTGTAGTTTACCAGGATGGCTACTGTGAATGCTTGTGCAAAGGCTGAGTGAGAACCTTAATGGTGCTAAAAAAACCCACCACAAAACACACACACACACACAAAGTTAAAAAAAACTTAATAACATTAGTAGAACAAATTTTGGATTCTTTAGACTGCCAGTTTCTTTGTTGTTATGAAAGATGGAAGAGATCTAATGTTATTTCTTTCTAGGCCCCGACTTTGTTGTTTGTGATGAAGGGCACATACTAAAAAACGAAGCATCTGCTGTTTCTAAGGCAATGAATTCTATTCGATCTAGGAGAAGAATAATTCTTACAGGAACACCACTGCAAAATAATCTTATAGAATGTGAGTAGTTCTCTGGTTTAAGAAGTGTTTATTTCCTTGAATATACTTTTGCCTTTCAGCAATATATAGATAGATTTAGTTGGATTAGAAGAAAAGAATTTGATACAGTGAAGCTGTTTGCTAGGTTTCTGTATCTAAAAAAACCCTAACAATCTGGTTTTGCGTTTTGCATTTTAAATCATTGTCTCAAGATGTGTCTCCGTGACAGTTTAAGCCAAATTAAAATGAAGCTGTTGGGAATCTGGCCTCTCCTCCATCCTTTCCCTTGGCATGGCCTTACGTACATCTGATTCCTCAGGGAGCCTGTATGAGGAGTATCAGAAAATTAACAATGCAGAAGTGAATAGCTTTCTGACAGTTTAGTTCCTTCATCTGGCTAACCAAAGGATCAGATGAGTCTCAGCATGTCAAAAGGGGAAGGGAGAGAATGTTCAGAGAGGAAATGAGTGGACCAGGTCTTGCAGCAGCATCAGTTTAAGTTGTTTTAAACCATTGTAGAGCAGTGTTCTTAGTGAACTTACTGAACAGAGATTTATGTTACTGTCTTGGGAATTTCATTCTAAACTAGCTTGTAACATTTGCTCCGGTTTGTTAATATGCTGTAATGTTTTTTCCTATTAATCAATATGCTTTTGAATCTATTTAAAAATCCTTGTAAATATGATTTTGTTATATGATTGCTTTGGTGTACAGCAGCTTTCAAACTTCATGTAACAAACATCATGAGGTAGTTTCAAATCTGACATTAAGTTTAGACGTTACCTCTGTGCCTAGACTATGTGTCAATTTAAGATGCCCGTTCTGGAAAATGTTGGGGTTGTTTGGGGTTTTTTTGCTCAACAGAAAGTTCTTCATTTTAGATACGACACATTTATTTTCTGTTAGAATTAATCCCAGTACTGTACTTTCCATTTTGAACAACTCAAGTCTGATCTTTTTGTCCTAGATCACTGCATGGTTAACTTTATTAAGGAGAATTTGCTCGGTTCAATTAAGGAATTCCGAAATCGATTTATAAATCCAATTCAGAACGGCCAGTGTGCAGACTCTACTCTGGTAGATGTCAGAGTAATGAAGAAGCGTGCACATATTCTCTATGAGATGTTAGCTGGATGTGTTCAGGTAAGAACAGTTTTACTATAACTAACTACTTGAATTAGCTGCAGAGAGGGGGAGGAGTTATTTCATCTCGTTCTGATAAAAGCACTCAAACGCCTGTAAATTTGCTATTTGAGAGCTCCATTGAATCCAGCTATTACTTTTGACTTAAATATTTTCACTAATTATCAGATCTCTGCGTTATTTATTGTGACTAGAAAAACATAGAAAAATTTCATAGCTTTTATCCAAATGTCAGTGTATCCTAAGCAGGACATATACGTATACTAGAGAATACAGCTGTTTTCCTGCTAGGAGACTAGAAAATTATATGGTAGAGTATGACATCAGTTGTTTTGAAATACTCTTTTTTAATTCCATATACACATTTAGAGAATACCCATTTAAAAACTCAACTGCCTGAAAAACTGCACAGAAAGTTGGTGATCCGTAGCTTGTCACATGGTTCTGAATTCCTATTTTTTCTGATTGGTGAGAATCAGAACAATGGGGAAGAGGAGAGAAGGAAGCTTAATCAGGTCCAAAAGGGTGAAAAACTTGTTACCTTAAAGACCTTAGATGAAAAAACAAAACAAAGCTGTCTGGATTTCCAGAATGAGGGCTGGATTCCTTGCTCTTCAGTTAACCTGCTATGGTATTGCACCTCATGTGCTATCAGCATGATGTTACTGCTCTTGGGCTTTATAAACCCAGGCGCTGGCAGCCTGATCGAAGGTGTGACACTGTAGGCACTAAGTGCCTCTTCCTGGCTGTGCAGTTGTAAGTAGTCCAAGTGGGCATGAGCTGGGTGAAATGGTCATAGTGGGATAGTCCCACAAGCAGGTATTTCTTTCTGCTTGAAAGAAATAAAAAGGTTTATGGCAGTGTGTAAGACTGGTAAAGGATCTCCTATCATAAAATTATGATCTTGGAAATATGAATAGTAGTGAGAGGATAGCGTACATAATTCTACACATCTATACAGCAGTACAGGAACACAAACCGAAAGATCGAATGAGAAGAGGAACATAAATAGCAGGTAAATCTTACGTGCCTTCAGATGCTGGACACCCCGTGTTTGTGCGGCATCGGATGGAGCCCAGGTGGATTTTCTCGCGGTGTGCTGTGCAGAGCAGATCCTGTCCGTAGAGAGCAGCTCTCCTTTTTGGTCATTCGAGCTACTATATAATTTCCTTAGAAGAAAACAATTCTGTTCCTAAAGGGTGTTCTCATGAGAGCTTCTTGCTGCACTTCTAGATAAGAGCAAGGCCATGCAGGTGGCCTAATCGCTGGTACCAAGTGGGAGCTGCCTGCAGGCTCCTCTGTTGCAGCGAGCTGGCTGAGGTTATCCTGCAGCCAAGGAGTTTGTGTAGCACAGCGCAGGCAGGTTAGCTCTGATGAAGGTCACTTAACTCCTAAACTTGCACCAGTCTTTCTGTCAGGATCAATGCACCATTCACCATTGGGATGAAGGGGTAGGTGGAGAGAAGTAGACTAGCGTAAGAGTCAAAAAAATGAAAACAGAAGTAAATTTTGTGTTGCCCCAAGCAAGTGTTCAGAAACTATGTACTCTAAAACAGAAAACGGTTAACCTAAGCGTGAGTTCATCTGTGATACAAACATTGATATTAGCTGCTTGACTTACCCACGCTTTCACAAAAAAAGGTTTTAGTATTTAAAAAAAAAACCACAAAAGTAGTTACCAGAGCAGCTACTGAAGTTGCAGTCAGCTTTGCAAAGGCTTGGAACTGGGACATGGGGTTAATAGGTCGTATACTTTTGATTAGACAACTGCATTTCCTAGGTAAGATGGGCTTCTGCAGACAGTGCCTGTAATTGGATTGTATTTAGTGGGCTATTTTTTCCCTTTGTGGTTGGAAAGCATCTGAATCATTGTAATTTATGCGTGGTGCTTTGTCCTTTAAGATGCCAGAAGTTCTTAAGCTCTCAGTAGTCGTTTTCATGTTTATATGACTGAAGTACTGTTTGTAAAATTACAGAGGAAAGATTACACAGCATTAACAAAGTTCCTCCCACCAAAATACGAGTATGTTCTAGAAGTTCGAATGACACCTATTCAGTGCAAACTCTACCAATACTACTTGGATCATTTGACAGGTATGTGCCTACAGTTCTCTCAGGTAACAAGATTGATGGTCATTTAATAAGGGATTTGTTGCAGTAGTTAGTAGGTTGGCGTTTTTTTATATGTATTATTGGCTCTATGGATGTAGCTTCCTGTAAGATTCACCTTAGCTCTGAAATTTGAATTATAGCAAAACATTTGGTTGCACATAAAAATATTTTTTTGAGGAATAATAATATTTGCATCTCTTAACAGTAGTCCACCTTCAGGTTTTGGTTCATCTCTCTCTTCTTCCTTTTCTAAACATAAAAAGTAATTGATTTAATGTCTTACTCTTCCAAGAAACAAGATATTGACTGTAAGACTGGAGGGAGAGAATGCAAAATTGAGATGTACTGGTGTAAGCATGCTGCCAAGCCTTGCAGTTTCCTTTTGTCATTATGCTAGCTGAAGCTGTTCTTTGTCAGATAGTGGCTCTTTTGTGGAACTATCTCCTCTTTTGTTCTCAAAACCCACAAGTCTGGTTTTCACAATGACAGTGCTTTTCGTCAGCTTTCAGTGGGGTCTTGACTAGTCTGTCGTGGACTTGCATCTTCCCAATAAAATGTAAATTGAAAAGGTGTATAAGGAAAAAAAACACAGCCTAAAAATACATTACGGTGGGCTGGTGTGCTGTTCACTTATATTAGAGGTAGGCCACTGCAGCTTGTAATTTTATTATATCAAGGTATTGGAATATCAACACTTCTAAATGATATACACATATGTACCACATAGACTATTAGAATGGTAATCTCAAGGAACTCTGAGTGAGGTTTTCTGTGCTGCCGTGCTTCATGCAGCCAGATTCCTCAGCAGCAGTTTTTGGTTCTGGAGCAATTCTGCTTTTTAAATACCGTTTGTAGTAATTAACTTAATGAGCAGGGGTTGAATTCCATAGTCAAGAATCTTTAAGGCATGGCTGATTAGGATTTTGTCTAAAGCTTGAAGCATGTATTCACTTTTTGCAGTGATTACAAAATGTACTACAGTCTGTTGTGCCAGTTTATTATATGTTTTTTGCACTTGCTAAGCCACCTGTCTCAAAATGCCTGTCTGCTGATGGATTTTTTTTTTTTTTGAACTCTATTTTTCTATTCCAGTTACTCTCCCAGGTTTAATTACAGGAAAGATTAATTGTATCTCAAATTAAGCTATGATTCATAGCAGTATGAAATTCACTGCGTTGTCTTAATGACTTTAGATTCTGGATAGTGCAGTTTGTGATCTCCTAGATAAACTGCCAGCTAGACTTCATTTCCACAGTTCTGTTGTCTATTGCCTCTATTTGGTTAAGTTATAGAAGGAAAGAGTTTTGAAGGACCAGTGAAAGTAATTTCACTTCTACTGATACCTCCAGTAATAATTGGATGCCTAAATGCCAACTGCCCCCTTTGCCCTTTTACCCTAAAGGAGTAAAAACTTTGCGTTTTATGTACAAAAATACAAAATAACCAAAACAAACAAGACCCACCCCCCCTTCCTTACATTAATACTACTTCAAAACAGTATATAAACAAGCCCAAACCTTTATGTGTAGTGCTGATTCCTAATCAGTTCTGTACTGCAGTCTGTTCTGTGTTGGCTCTTCTTTATATAAATGTTCTGAAAAGCAGGTTATTTGTGTTCTGTTTATTTCTGTATCATGCTAAATGCCTTCCAAAAGCTAGTAGCTTAAAAATGATAAGCACTAGCTGTTTACTTTACAGGCATGCATCTAAATGATACAGGTTAAATCTTTGTAGCTCTTCATAGGAACTTTTAATCACAACAGTTACAGTAGTTTGGTAGGTTATCTTTGGCCTATTTCCAATACAAAGCGGGGCTGTTTTTGTAATTTCAGATTCTTCCAACACTGGCTTTGTTGATCTGTCATGCTTTTAGATGGCAATGTAAATCTTTTATAGATCATTGATTAGCATAAGAGCTAGTGCTGTATGTTTACAACTGTTTTACTCTTCATGGAAGTCTTTACATACAATAGCTTTCAATACTTCCTTTTTTAATAAAGCAGGCAGCAGATAAGAGGAGGTAGCCTCTAGTTCGGGGTCTGTTAAGGGAAAGGTTTGCTCTGGCGAAAAGCCTATTACAGTGAGCTTCAAATTTGCTACGTTGTTGGAGCCATTAATTTATTAACAGGTTGTATGTGTAACTAACTATAAGAAAATGCACTGCCTAACAGGTAGTTTAATTAATCTGCCTAGGCTTCAAGGGCTCAACAAAATTATTTGAGTTTAGCTAAGTTTGCATTTGTCAAAAGGGGTTGTACTGTTCCATGACTTACCGGCCCTTTGTGGGCTGCTTAAACTCCCTCAACTAGTAGGAAGCGTTGTCTGCTTTCTCTGTCTTCATCTTGAGTTAGTGTCCTGCCAGTTTGGTCAGCTCAGTCAGTGCCAGAGACAATATGAGAAAGAAGAGGGGAAACAAGAGAAG
The DNA here is from genome assembly GCF_018139145.2 of Gymnogyps californianus. Taxonomy (NCBI): domain Eukaryota; kingdom Metazoa; phylum Chordata; class Aves; order Accipitriformes; family Cathartidae; genus Gymnogyps; species Gymnogyps californianus. The sequence goes on from NC_059479.1 coordinate 21,783,506, forward strand.
GGAAAGACAGACGGCCTCTTTTAGGGGGGAAAAAGCTGTCTAAGCTAACCATGGCTCAAGTCTTCAGAGCAAATCTCTGTGCTGGTTGCTGATGCCCATATTAATTCTTTGCATTACCTTTGTATTTTAAAAGAAGACGATGTGCTTTCTGATTTTCATTAAATAAAAAAGGGAGTCTTGCTACTGAAGATAAATGCAGAAGGGGAATTGCTGCTTTTTGTCTGCAAATTTTTAAAATTACTTTTTTCTGTGCACTGTAACAGGCATAAACTAAAATACACGTTTTAGATGCAATTTTACCAAGTTTTTCCTTCAGTTAATGAAAATGATACCTGTTTTCTTTCACTTCTGTAATACAGAAAATTAAAAAGTCTGTAGGACTTGTGAAGTTGAAACTTGTTAACAGCAAGTTTCCCTGTGATGTTAGCTCAGGTTGAGGGAAGTCGAATCTAAGAATTTCTGTCGTCCTTACAGTTCCATTTCCCAAAGTCATAGGGGAGCACAAGTGGGAAGATACTCGAAGCTGTTGTATGATTAAAACATAGCAAGAACTTGCTTTGTTAAAGTATTTCTACTCTGTAGACGTTTTTACTGGGATTGTCTTGTGCATTCAGCAAATGCACCAAATAAGCTTTGTGCCTGTTCTGCCGTAGACATTTGATGATTGTGATGCAATAAATACTATATTCTTGCAGGTATACATGCCATAAATTATGCATATAATAAATATGAAAAACAATCTGTTTCAAGAACCTAAAGTTAATGTGCTGCTTAATGAGGAATTGAGACTACAAAAAAGAAATTTAACTCACTGAACATTGTACTACTTGCACTAATTTGTGCGTGGACAATGAAAAAATAGGCTGGGCTTTTTTTAGATTCTTTATTGTAACAGAATTCTGCAGCATTACAAGTCATTAAATAAAGGTAGCTCAAAATAGTAAGCCAAATTCATTGAAACCTAAATGCAAATTTTATTTTGTGTTTTCTACCTTGGGCTGCTTTTACAAAACCTAAATAGACATGACTGTCCTTTTAAGAGGATTTGGATTCATTCCTATGCTGGGGAGAAATGTGCTTTTATGTAAAAATGTAATCATGTTTCTCATTATCAAGAAAAAGGGGAAAATCTAATTTTGACAACTTTAAGTAGGAAAAAAATGCCTGTGACTCAGTAATTTGACCTCTTTTACAAGAGACGTTACAATATGATGTGCATCTGGAAAGAACACTCAGTACTGCACTAACGGATTGTTCAAAGGGGGAACAGTATGTGGCAAACGTACTTCAAGGTTTCATTCTAAAACCTGAACTTTATTGTCAGGTGTAGGTAGTGGCAATGAAGGTGGAAGAGGCAAAGCTGGAGCTAAACTATTCCAGGATTTCCAGATGTTGAGCAGAATCTGGACTCACCCTTGGTGTTTGCAGCTGGACTATATTAGCAAAGAAAATAAGGTAAATTAGATATATCAAAATACTCTCTGTTGAGAACTTTCCAAATAAGCTTTGCCAAATGCTAGGTAAAGTTTCGTCAAATTAATGGAAATCTTTGTTGCTGTGGGGTAATTTTGCTGCTGTTTTTGTCATATTTTTGTTTCTGGGTATGTTGTCATTCTTAAAACATTTTGCAAGGCCAACCCGTTGTAGAACTTACCATTGTTTAAATGAAGAATAAGCAGATGGCTAAAGGTTTAATAAAAGCTTCTAGATGAGCATACTTAATAAAATTTCTGTTTTTTCTCTTTTGAGGGCTATTTTGATGAAGACAGTCTGGATGAGTTCATAGCTTCAGATTCCGATGAAACTTCAATGAGCTTAAGTTCTGATGATTATGCAAAGTAATTGAGCTTTTATTTGTTGTTGTTTGTTGCATTTATTTCCCTAATAGAACTTAAGTGATTTCTATAAAAGTGAATGTTTATTTTTTATTTTGTATATCTGCTAGAATACGTTCTCTAGCAGTAGAATGTTTAAAACATAATGGGATGCACAATGTTACCTTTCTAGGAAAAAAAAATCCAAAGGGAAAAAAGTGAAGAAAGAGTGTAGCTCAAGCGGAAGCGGCAGTGATAATGATGTTGAAGTCATTAAAGTCTGGAATTCAAGATCTCGTGGAGGAGGAGAAGGAAATGCAGAAGAACTTGTGAACAACCCTCCGTCTGTTACAAAATCAGATGAAGGTAAGTGTAATATACAAGTAAATAAAATACAAGGCAGCTTCATTTTGCAAAAGGCGATTTGAGAGGGCTGTCAGGAAATCTGCTTTGTTGCAAAATGGTAAATTCCTTAATTCCATGAACGGCTTCTATGCTTACATCTCCCGCTACTTCTAATAATATACTCATCCTGGAAAAACAAGGGGTATCAATTTAGAACTCAGGGGTCTTGTGGCAGGGAAGCTGCACAGTTAATTTTTTTTTTGATTCATAAGTACAAAACAGTACAAAGTTAACAGAGGAACTATGCTGCTTTTCACCTCTTTTTAAACATACTGGTGAAAGGTGAAGAAACATGCAAGTCATTCATTGTTGCACCTGGAATTTGAAATGGATGTTGAGCAAGCAGATATAATGCAGCAGGAATACGAGACCTTTTTAAAGATTGTTATTCAAACTACTTATATCTGTATGTTTCATTTTTGGATTTTCCTTTAATAATTTAGCTTCTGTCTTGTATCTAGTATCACAGAGCTAGTTTTCTGATTGTATCATTTATTGTGTGTCTAATCACTTCCCCTAAATAAATGATTTGGGGGGGGGACAGTTAAGGTGAGAATTTTTATTTTTTTTTTTTTTTTTTTTTTTTTTTGGTCCCCATCCCAATGACAAACATATTGTAAATGTGTAAGGGGAAGAGTGTGAGAGAGTGTGTGTGTGTGTGTGTGTGTGTGTGTAAAATACATACACATACAGATTAAATGTATTAAAGTAATTACTTGCATTATAGGCAGGATGAGTTTCTGTCTCTGGATCACTTAAATGTTTACCTCTCATGCTGCCTTGTTCAATTTAATGCGGGTACAGAATTTCTAAACAAACATTTGATGCTGCACCAGACAAGGTTTGCGGGCAGACTTTCTATCTCATTGCAGCTGTTGGAGGCCCTTCTGCAAAGTTTAGGGGTGAAGGTAGAAATAGATAGGTGGTGTGTATAGGATTTTCCCCCAGCACACCTAGGTCTCTGTTCATTCTTCACTTGTTCATTCTTTGTTCTGGTGTTGAAAATAGATTCTTTAAAAGCTTGTATGAAGGCAGGCTCAAATGTGAGTTCTGTCAAGATCAGTTCTGTCTTGCACCTGAAATTTACTGGTGTGTCACGATTGAATTGCGGTGCGTAGTCTGAAAATGTAAATGTTTTGAATTGTTCATGAGAGAGAACAGTTCTACTATGTAAGTAAATACTTCAGTAGATCAGCGTTTTTATGTGAAAAAAATTAGTGTTATAAATCTAATGCTTATCACTCTAATGCAAAGGAGGTTAAATTGAAGATCATAGAAATATCATAAAAGAAATTAAGTAATGTAAATCACGATAATTCATGGTTCTTGTCTGTCTGTCTGGTTCTGATTATAATGCTGAATACATGCTTTCTCCTGGTTGAATTCAGAATAAACATAATGGGAGTATCGTTAAAGATCGGCATGGTCTGCATCTGACACTTTTGAGTGGGTGATACAGACCCCAACAGACTTGTCTTGCTAGGTGCATAGTTATTTTGGTGTATTTTTACAATGACAAACTGAATTTTGTAATTCGTTTTAGTACTTCTATATTTTTATTTTAACAAAATTAACTTAGAGTAACATGTTAAAAATAAGATTGTTCCCATGTATGTATTTTAGGTTTTGTTAGTGTAATAGTATGTTAGCAGATGAGCAGACAAGAAGCTTCCTTAACGAACTTTGCAAAAAAGCAGAATATGATGGTGGAATTTGTTTGTTTTTTTCCCTCTATAGTGAATGAATATAAAAGGCGAGGGGGAGTTTTGGGGTTTTTTTCCCCTATATGCTAATGTTGTCTTCTAAATTAGCTTAGGAAAAAAAGATCCTAAATCTGAGCCTGACAGCAGTAAGAGGAAATGGTTTACGGGTTTCATCTTAAACACCTGTACTATTGTAACATTGGAAACTTTCTTCCAGAGTTCATCTTGATAGATGAACTAGGTAACCCAAAAGACCGCTCTCTTTTTCCAACAATTTAAGATGTTTGAGACTCAAAACAATTTTCATGATGGAAAACTTCTTTTCGATGGCTGTAACATTTATGGATGAGTTTTCAAAGATGCATACTTGTTGGAAACAAAGCTGTTGATAAATACTCTTGGGGAAAAGCTGGAGATGGTAGAACTATCTGTCCAAATATCCTGCAACACAAAAAGGGGATTTGTGACTCTTATTGGTGACTTGTGCTATTGATAACTGCTAATCTGGTAACTGCTAATAGTGCAAACACTATTCTTGCTTTGCCTGTTTAACTCTTTTCATACCAGTTAAGCCTAATAGTGAGGAAACAATTCTGTATTTCAGATGTTTCAAAGCATTTAAATGGAAACCATGCCTTTATCTTTTAATTTTTTTTTTAAACTTTGTTTTTTACAGGCAAAGCTACATCCTCCTCCAATCCTGGTAGCCCAGCGCCAGATTGGTACAAAGATTTTGTTACTGATGCAGATGCCGAAGTGTTGGAACATTCTGGGAAAATGGTGCTTCTCTTTGAAATTCTTCGAATGGCAGAGGAGCTTGGAGACAAAGTGTAAGTCAGTTCTAGAAATATTTTTAATGACCTTATAACTATGTTAGTCTGACAGTGTTCTTCATTCAGTCTTCATAATGCTGCAGCTCAGTTGTGAAGCAAACGTGCATGCTACATTCATTTCTGTCAGTGAGTTTTCCCATACATGCAGGTACTCCACCAAAGTCTTTCTCTGTGTCTAGAAAGGCTGTTTGTTTCAAAGGTAATATCAGAATGAGGGAAGAAAAATAAAGCAATACAATAATTAAAATTCACCTCTGAGGTGAATTTTGTGTTTCCCTGTTTCTGCTTTCAGCCTAGTGTTTAGCCAGTCCCTAATATCTCTGGATTTGATAGAAGATTTTCTGGAGCTGGCCAACAGGGAGAAAACTGACAAAGAGAAGCCTCCTATTTATAAAGGTGAGTGTCACCTTGAACAATTGCAAAGCTAATAACTGTTTTACAAGTCTCTATTCAGTCCAAAGGGAATGGATTTGAAATCATTGTTTTCATTAGAAGTATTGTATGCTCTGTACTGTTCCTGAAGTTGGCAGAATTATTGGTCTCCTCTGCAGGTGGTCTCTGCTATCCCATTATGGACTCTTGGTTCTGATTTCATTCTGTATCATCTGTGCTTAATATAGCCATAGCAGATTAAATGTTCATCATCTGGAAGGAGAGAAGGCATTTTGTTAAATTCTGTACAAAAGTGATGTTATATGCTGACGCGTGGCAAATTCTGATCCTTCCTACTGGGAGAGAGATAACGAAAGAAGATTAGACTACTTCAAAACAGTGTGTAGAACATACAAAATGTGAATTTGGGCTTTATATGTATTGCAGTATATTGTTTCGTGGATTTCCTAAGGGAGCAAAGTATTGAATTAATAATTATCCTAGTGATGCTCAAATGGCGAGGAATTTCTCGCTAGCCAGACATGTCCTCTGCGTAGGATGTTTCTTCTGTTTACTCTGTGAGATCCTCCCAGAGCTCCTGATGATGCAGTTCATCTTTGTGAAGTTTCAGTTCCCAGTACGTGTTGATTGAAGAATTCCTTTGAATCTGCCATTCCTTTCGAATATCTTATTTCTAAGTGTAAACGTGTTGAGCAGTTGCATAAGAGAAATGTGGCTTAGTGATACCAACACCATAGTTAGATGAAGATCTCCAGTATCTGTTTCTCACAGATTTATTCTTTCTGGCTGTTGCTTCCCTAGCTTCTGAACATTTGTTGTCTTCAGATGTTACGAGCTGTCTGTATTTTATGCAGTGTTGGCCTTTAGTCTGAGATAATGTTTTAATGGGTGAGGTTTTTTTCATTTGTGGTAGGTCTTTTGGTAAGCAATTAGACTATGTGTCATAGCAAGACTTACCATGTAGAGACCTTCCTGACATAACAATCTGTTTCTCATAATTGATTGTATTGAGCAGTGCTGTCTCCTAAAGATGCTATTTTCTTTATAATTGATGGCACAGTGGGGTTCATTTTGTATACATATACCTTGATGGCCAAGGAAAATGAAAGGTTACTTGTGAATTGGGGAGAGAAGAAAATCTTCTATCAGCTGTAATTCCCCCCCCCCCCCCCAGTCTGGCAAGAAGTAGCCATAACTCACAGGGTAATTAAACTCAAAGATTTTTCTGAATTTCAGTTCCAAAATGATTAGACCTTGACTTTTGAAATCTCCTTTTGAGCATTTACTTATGAATGCTATTTGTATGGGAGAGACTTACTTACACTAATTGTGTAACATGAAACTACACAGATCAATTAGAAAAGTACAATTAGTACTATAATGCCTAAAGATTAGATGTAGTTACTTTTTAAAACTAACTTTGGGTCCAAGTTAAGGCATATCTCTGCAAATATGTATATACGACTAGAAATAGTGAAAAATAAGAGGAACTACCCCAAAAAAGCTCAGGTCTTTTCAAATACTTCAATTAAAATTTAACCTTGGAACATAATTTGATTATAAATTTGTATCTTTAAATTCCAATCAGTATAAAACTGCTGTGAGGAATTTCATTTAATATCAGTTGATCTTTTTGTAAAAAATAACAAAAGCTTAAGAAGAACTGGATAGTGATAGATGCTGGATACTTTTTGCAAGGTAAAATGATATTGACAACATGTATTTTGTTCTATTTTTGAATCATTTTAGCCAAAATTGGTTTAGGGTTTGTAGGAGCTATTGCAGGCTTGTGGATGATCGTTGTCATCACAAATGCAATTGCTATTATTTTCTGTCATGATACATATTTTATATTTTGTTATGCAAGCTTCACTACGTAGTTTTCAAGGCATGCCTGTGGCAAGCACCTATACCCTCCAAAATCGTTCTTTATCTTGAATCACCTATAGTCTTCTCCCATTGTTTTAAAATGTCAGAGAATAGTATATTTTATGTTCCATATTTGTTCTTTTACTATTTAAAGAGTTGTGTATATCCAGTATTATCAGTCTGGTTACTTACGCGATCAGCATTTTAATAATTTGACTATTATAGGTGAAGGAAAATGGTTCAGAAACATTGATTACTATCGCCTAGATGGTTCAACTACAGCTCAGTCAAGAAAGAAATGGGCTGAAGAATTTAATGACGAAACTAATGTGAGGTGAGATCTCTTCTGATATATATGCTTAATCTTCCCCCTTCTCTTTCTTTTGTTCCCTGTTTCTTTGTTACTTGTATTAGCTTAATGATCTCTTAAGGCTAGGCAAATAAATATCACAAAGTTGTCAGGTGCAGAACTTGCACAAAAAATGTGTAACAAAATAGGTTTCTGGTTTCCTGAGATTACTTCCATTTGTACTGATCAATACTTGTTCAGTGTTTCCTTGCTGTTTTCATTCTTGTTTTGATTGTAAGCAATTTGGATCAGAGACAGTCTTTTTATTACAATTACTTGAAAGGATAAAAGGACCTGGGAAGGTCAGAGGCCCATGGGGTCTGGCCAGGAGACAGCAGTCACTTGGCCAGTCCTCTCTTAGCTATCTCCAGAGTTGTCTCCCAGCCATCCGCTGCTCATACAAGATGGGACTTTCAAGTCTGATTTGAATAGGTAGATAGATACAAACCTGTACAAGTTTAATGAAGTTAAGGAGCTTCACCTTCCTAGATTTGTGTAAAAAATAAAATATGTAGTTATGTTGCAGTCATTTATAATGTACAGAAAATTAAAAAAAAAAAGTTAAATGGAACAAACTAAACTAATTCAGTGTTAATACCCTTAAATAGTTTATTCTGTCAGGTATCTGTCAAGAGCTCATTTTAAGTTGAACCTGAGTGAGATGGTATGCAAAAAAAGCAGATACATCAAAAAGACAGTGTCATTCTAGAGTTACTCTGAAAGCTTGCTAGCCAGGAAACAGTTTCAATAGCATGGGATATGCCTGTTTAAAATTATGGTTTAATTTGATATAACTAATTTTATTAGAGTTTGAAAATGCAAAACCAAAAATTTTTTCTTACCCACCAGTTTTTGTTAACAGTTGGTTTGCAGAAGGCCCTGATCTGTATTTCTGGGAGCGTGTGTTTTGCTGAAAGTGGTGTCCTTGTAAAATCTGCATCTCTTTTATGCTTAATACAGTATCTTAATGAAGTTTTTGAGTTATTTCAGTGTATGAACAACTCCAGAGTAACACAGCAACATGGGAACAATAGCTGTTTTCCAAAATATTAAAATTTTGCAACTTTTCTCTGTTCCAGAGGCCGCTTGTTTATTATATCCACTAAAGCAGGTTCCCTCGGAATTAATCTCGTGGCTGCTAATAGAGTAATCATCTTTGATGCTTCTTGGAACCCATCGTACGACATCCAGAGTATTTTCAGGGTTTACCGCTTTGGGCAGAACAAACCTGTGTTTGTGTACAGGTTTTTGGCTCAGGTAGGTTTTTGTCTGATGTTTTTGTGACATTCTGGTCCTGCAATCAAATTTGTAAACTATTTGGACTTGTGTTGAAGTCTGTAGTGGTCCACACTGATCCAGTCATCTTCCAGCCCTAATCTGATAGCAGTATTTGGCCACTGAAGAAGCTGTTGACGGAAAGATTGGTAAAATAAATAACAACTGAAATTATTTCCTGTTAAGCCCACCTCATCTTGACACTTCGTATAACACAAATTCTGGAATTCTAGCAGTGATTCTCCCAGCTTTTTTAATTTACACGCCACTAAAATTTCTTAATTGAACAGACTGCATAGAGGATGGTTGTTGTTAGGCAACAGGCTTGCTCAGTGTAGCCGTCTTCTACAGACCCCTGGTGTGGGCCCCTGACGGTCCAACTGGAATGAAAACACAAGGAGCTAAAGAATTTTTTATAAAAAGGCATCCAGTCATGATTTGAAAACTTGTATCGTACCCTACAGATACTAAAGATGTGTAGTAATTCTAATGGTCACTGATCTATGCTTTTTGTAAGTATAATGCCATTATTTCTGTTAGGAGGTATCTTGCTTCATCTTCTAGTTCTTCAGGTGTTACAGAGTAGACTGAGGACCTTTTCCCAGTACCAGTACTTAATTCTTGATCAAGCCCCTGTTTAGTTGCCAACTTAAATAGATTACTTTTTGTAACACGTTACTGTCAGACATGGTTTTTTTTCTTCAGGCTTCAGTCTATTTGTGTCATTTTCTTTGTGCACTTTTGAACTGTTGATATCCTTTTTAAATTACAATGTTCAGAACAAGCTGTGCTGTTCTCATACTTCTCATAGTCATCATCTTGTAAAAAAAAAGTAATTTTCCTTTTTTTCATCAAAGATCTAATTTTTTCATACACAGCTGTGCTGAATTAGACTTGACTGCTTCCCTTCCCCTCTCCTCTCCACCCCACTGATATGGTATCTGCTTTCCTTTTTACAGGCTGCTCAAAGCAGCAAAATAAGGTACATGCTGTGGAAATTGCCATTTTTTTGTCATAATCCTGCTTTGGGGAATTGAAGCAAAAAATGGCTGCCTTCAAAACACTACTGAAAAAATACATTTCTTGCTCTAGTCAATAGCTAGATGACATCTGTCACGTACACAATTCGTATTACTTTGTGTTTGCTTCCAGGAGGTTTTTTTATTCTTTTTTTTTTTCTCAGCAGACAAAGTATTTTCAGGTAGCTTTGTAGATACAAGGTCAAAGAAATGAGGAAAATAGAGCACTGTTATGTTGTTATTCTAGCTCTTTTATATCTATTAATTTTTTTCCTATGTGACAAGAAGGTCCAGTATTTGTATGAAAGTGGGCGTCTTTTGGTTTTTAGGGAACGATGGAAGATAAGATCTATGATCGTCAGGTAACAAAGCAGTCATTGTCTTTCCGGGTTGTCGACCAACAGCAAGTTGAACGTCATTTTACTATGAATGAACTTACAGAGCTGTACACTTTTGAGCCAGATTTGCTGGATGATCCTAATTCAGAAAAGAAAAAGAAGAGAGATACACCTATGTTGCCAAAAGTAAGTTGATGCACATCACTGGGAATTATATGCTATAAAAATAACTTACGTCTATTTAAGGACATGGGGTATTTGATCTTGGAAGGAGAAGAGTGCTGTGTTTTCACTTTAGAGCAGTATTTTTCACTTCGAATGGAGGTGAATAGCAGGTAACAATAAAATATGTAGTTAATATAAGGGATGGTATAATGAGCTAGATAACGAGTTTCCCTTCAATGTAATTGACAGCATAAGAAAAAGATCTTCAGTTAAAAGACAAAAATTTTAAATCGGAACAAACAAAAATACTTTTTCGCACAATTTGAGTGAAAAGAAGTTTTACTGCAGGAAACTGTGGAAGCCAAGATTCAAGTTAACATCTAAGTGGGTGCTGGTGATACCTAGCATTACCTTAATTTGTGATAACAAATCTGTGAGGTGATACTGTACTTTAAGGTCTGGTTTTTATCTACCTAGGTGAGACTTCGTAAGAGTCAAATTAATCCATGCTCTGCTTTTCCAGGCGTTTTTGGTTTTAGTTCCTTGTTTAACTCTTCTTGTAGGGACCATTAATAGAGATACAGTAGAGATAGGGAAAAAGTTGCACTTACTTACTGTTTAAGTGAGGAAAATTGGACAAGCTAAGATTTTGTAATCTGTTTTTAGTGTTGCCAGTACTAGCAGAGACCAGTGACATTTTTGTAGACAATCATTTACACAACTTAGTGAGAATGCTGATATTCTGTACTCTGAGATAATATGAAGTAGTGATGTCAGACCTTTTTCCAACTTGGTGCTAAATGAATTTTTAAGGTCACAAGGGTTTATTTTCACTGGGGCTTGCCTAAACCTATTTGTAATGGATGTGGCATGTGTAGTAGTGGTTCATTGTCACTGCTCTACGTAGTAGTGGTTTACTATCCTGTGTGATACTTAGGGAACTGAAAAATTTACCAACTGAATTTAAAAATAAAAACTGTAACTTCTACAGTCAGGCAGGATTAAACTTCAGGGGAAAGAATAACTGGTTCAGTTATTTTATTCTTCTCTTTTCCAAGTCAGTTTGTATTTAAGATGCGGCTAAGGTTTTGTGCTTTGCTAATTTATATTCTTTGTGTCTGTGGTTTGCTAAAGACTAATTCATCATTAAGCTGTTGTGCAATTATCTTTGCTTCTTACCAGGTAAATAGCTAGTAAACAGTAACACATTAAAACTAACTGTAGTTAGTTAACTGGTTAAATTTCTGAGTTACTACTGTGTTTAGGTCATTGTACGGTGTCTGGGTGTGGGGAGGGGGGTTTTCCAGTTTGTAAATCTGTTCATTTCCAAGGAAAAATGGTATGTTTTCCATTCTAGAGTATCTGTAGACCACTATAATATAATAAATTGTGGTCAGGCATCACATTGGCATTCTTAATAGTTAAGCCGTTCTCTGAAACAGTCTATTAGACCACCTACAGTGTCGGTGCAGCTGCCGGGGGGATTTAGGAAGTGTTAGCCCTATAAGTGTTAGTCACTGTTACATATGCATTTTAAAACCCTTGAAAACAAACTTTAATGACTGTATCTAAGCTCTTTTTATTACAGTGTTTCTCACTGTAAGCAGTAAATTGTAGATAACTGAAAATTTTATGGTACCTTTTTACTATGTTGTACATTTTTGTTTTGGCAAATTCTCCCCCCCCATCTTCCTTTAGGTTGTAATTAATAGTATTTATTTTATCTTTTTTACATTCTTAGTTCTTTTATGCCATATACATTTATGCTTCCACAAACTCATAGCTAATGCATCACGATTTGCTGCTGCTGCTACCTATTTTTAAGAAAATAAAAATAGGTCAAAAACCTATGAGGCAGCTGAGTGTGTTTACTCAAAGCATTGATCAATTCAATGCAATAGTTAAATTTTGAAAGTTACTTGTTTTCTTTTACAATGATAAATCAATTAATGAAGTATAATGTAAAAGAGAAGGTTTATAAACGCCAAACTTACTTTATCATTCAATTTTAAATATTAAGTTTCATATTAATTCCCTTCCAGCCATCAGTGTAAGGCTCGTGTAAGTTAAGTTGAATACAAGCTCTTAACTAAGTCTCTGGCTGTAAATAGAGCAAATCTATGTACTGGAATTCTCTTTGGTTTGTTCATGGTTTTAGTAAATGGTATTGAATGGAATTTCGTCCTTTTAAAGATGTGCATCTTAGTACATACTGTGTGCAAATTTCTAATCCCTTTTTTTAGTTTGTTGGTTGAAGAGACTATAAATCGTCAAGTAGCTTCATCTTATTTGAGCAGTTTCTGTATTTATTTGTTGAAAGCAGAGCTTTGCATTCCTGATAGCCTCAAAGAACATGGGAAGCTAGCAGTTAACCCTGAAATATTCTTTCCTTTTCTTTGTCCCCTGAATTAGTCTTGGTAGTGAGGAAGAATCATGCTGGATGCTGAGTTCCCTCAGCTCCTGCAGAAGTTGGGAGCTGAGAACTGCAGGTGTGAAGTGTCGTAGGAAGTACCCAACTCCCAGCGCACGTTTTTAGCTGGTTGGCAGAGTAGCCTGTGGCATGCATGGGAGCTGGTGTTTTCATGTGTCGTTGGTATAGTGGTGGTGAAAACTTCTTCAGAATGTTCGAGGGAGGTTAAAGTGTTTCTAGGAGTGTTAATAAAAATCAGTAGCTGTCAATATGTAAAGCATTGCTTGCAATTTGGGCTTTGGGCAGGGAGTCTGAGGGTAGGAGTGAAGTCTGTCCTGTAAGGCCGTCAAATATGCCTGAGTGGCGAGTTACCATGAATGAATCCTGGGTAGTTCAACCAAGGAAAAATGCCAGGCGAATAATTACATTTAGGGTGACTTCTCTGCTCATTTGGCATTGACCTGCCTTGCCTGGATGAGTAGTGCTTAGCGCCAAGGTAGTAAACTGTCACAAAGGAATTTATATCGGAGAACTCTGTTTTCATATCGGAGAACTCTGTTTTCATTTGGTACTTATGTTTACTATTTTGATGATCCCACTTTTTAAAAATTATTTTTAGCTGCATTTGTCTTCCCTGTGAAGCTCAGCTGATTTGGGATATTTTATTTTCATTTTATCCACGATTAGGTTCTTGCTTTGCACACAAAACTGAGCTAGTCCAGTAGTTGCAGTGACTCCTTCCTTGATTCCTGTGATCTGTTAATTGAATTGTGGCTCATGCCTTATTTATAATACCGTAAGTTTAACTTTTATGTTTTATTTTCTATTCTGTCTTTTTTTGGTCTATCCAGTTCTCTAAAATCCTACATAAACAATCAAAAGCAAGTATCAGCTGTAGGAAATATTGCAGTGGATGTTATTCTCTAAATTGCACAAGCTTATTCATTCAGAAAGTTAACTATTCCTTATTTCAGTGTAATTTTAGCAGAGATGCATGATTTAGCTTTATAATTATAAAACTTCTTAAATGAATTTAACAGCACGCTTTTAGCATTTTTTTTTAAAAAGTTGATTAAAAAGACTGTTGGTATGCTTATGAAAACATTTTATTGTAACATCGATTAATTACACAGCATTTGGAGATCAAAATTTTCTTTAAGATCATGTTGCATGATATTCCAATGCTTTGTTCATGGTAAGTTCAGCACACCCAACCTGATCTCTGCAGCTCTTAGCTGGAAACAAAGGCCACTAAAACTTCACCTGTATTAGTCTTCCATCATTGAGCTGTCTACCCCTTGCTTACAAAGACTGAGCTGTTCCTTTATAATTACCAGCAAAGCAGAATAGGCATTTAGGCTAAAAGAAGGCTTTAGTTCTGCCTTTTACAGGTTTTGTGTATAATTGTCTCTGTTTGTCTTCAGGCCGCTTTTACATCTTCAAAGCATAGTGTGTTGAACAATGTTATCACTGTGTAATTTTACTGTTGTGCAGAGACAGTAAGGTAAGGGATTACCTTTGTAATCCTTAGCATTGGTGTGAAATGCACAGTAGAAACACGTAAATATACTAAAAGTGTCAAGTGGAGATACAGGTAGGCTCTGAAAGAACAGATTCCTCAGAACGTGGGTACAAAGAGGTTTGAAAATACACATTTTAAAATTGACGCCTTCCAAGCATGCTTTTTAGAGGGAATTCTGAATAGGAATTAGGTGAAATGTTTTCCATCTTTTCTCTAACCATCTAAGCATGAACGTAGAAGAACCTGGAGGGATAATAGGTTTTCTGCTGGATATCTGCTAAGTCAGAGAACTTCTTGACTTCAGTGACGCCCCACAGTAGGAAGGTGCTTTAGGTATGCAGCCAGGAATTGTGTATGTTGAGGAGAAGCGATTCAGAGCTGAGCATTAGGGTGGTTCTTGTAACTCCTAGTTTTAACACACTTTTCAACTTCTTTGATGTAAGAAAAAAAAAAAATGGGTTTTAAGTCTTTTGCTTTTAATGGGTTAGGAGAATTCATTCTATATTGTTCTAAAAGCCAGAAGTAAAGCCGTTATGTGAGTGAAGAAACAAATACTACTTGATTTTTTTAAAATATATCCTTGAGAATTTTGTTCTTGCAATAATCCAAGTTTCAGTCAAAGACCAGTTTTCTTAGAAAGCGTTGTTAAGGGGCGGGAAGATGTTGAATGTTGCTATTCTGTATAAAAAGTTGCACGGCAAATGTGCAGTATGTAGTTTTCCTGGAAGCGTATCAAAGTTTCATGTCAAGTTTTAATTTTAGCAGCAGTTTTCTGCCCTTTGCGGTCTGAACAAGACCTTCAGGTTGCCGAGGAGTGCTGAGGAGCCCATGCATATGGTTCTCAGGGGAAAATGTCTATTGCACTACAACCATAACTTCATAGTGACATTTCTCTGCCCTTACTCCTCTGAAACAGCTTCTATGTCTTGAACAATGTAAATAGTTGGTTTTAACAGAATATTTTTATTATTAATGTTGTTCACATGAATTATTAAATTAGTCCTAACTTCCACTGCTCGATTTCATTCATCTGCTATCCCTGCAGAGTTGAAAAGGACTGCTTTAGAAATTCAGTCCAAAAAAGATGTAACAGGTTTCTTAAGACTGAGTAATCACTCAGTCAAATTTGCTGTATTTAAGTATAGAAGTAATTGCTGTATATAGGCCATGAGCTTTATGCAAATGTAGTGATTCATTATCTAACACAGACTAAGGGCATAAGCAGGTTTTGTTATTATTTTTGTAGAGTAGCAATTCAAAAGGAAAAGATGGTGTAAAGTGAGAAAACTCTGTTTATTATGACTATATTTCGAGTGTTACATTTTATTTTGCTCTGAATTTAACAGTGGATCTGGAGTTTTGGGTGTTTTTTTTTTTTTTTTTTTTAATCAATGTGATTTATGACTGGGCTATTGTTTTGTGGTTTTTTTAGAGTAGGTTCTCACAGACTCTTAACACTCAGCTCCCGAAGGATTGTATACTGGGGTAGACTTGGCTGATATGTAGCTAACGGGAAGAAGTTTTTTCACCACAAATATGGATAGCTGGACTCAGTGATAAGTGCAGTACTTGTGGCTTACCTTGGCCAGTGCGATACTTGTTTCAGAGCAGGATATATGAGGAAGGAGCTGGACAGAGACAGAAGAAGGGGGCACTGCGTGTCCCTCGGAGCTGGCACTGTTGCACCCTCTCTTCCTTGCATATTCTTCCCCAGATCAGCGTGTTCAGTGAATTAGAGTCGCAGTCGCATTTTTATGTGAAATGAAAACTTGGCTCAGTTGAGGTCGTGTAACACAGATTGGAAAAGCAGATTAAAATAATAGTTCAGATTCAGTTGGATATAGGGTATCATTATTTTATACTACCTCAGGACATAGCCAGGGCATGTGTTTTACTGTAGTTCCATACTAGGGGACAATTTTGTGAATTTGGAAGGCTATTGATCTCAGAATCAGAAGAATTTGCTGCTTATTTAGATTTATTTTTATTTTTAATCTTGGTATTAAATGTTCGATTGGTTGAGAAAAACTTGTTTATGAATTACAACATAACTTGCATTCCTTCATGGAAGATTTCCTTTCTAATACATTTATCTCTCTGTAGCGTTTAATGTCCATCAGGATTTTAAAAAGACAAACCTTTTTTTAAAATGGAAAACCTTTTTTCAGTATCTCTTCATTCTTTCATTCATCACCAGGATTTCATCTTAAAGCTTATAAACCAATTGATAATCATTGTTCTATCAGCAAACTAAACAAATGAAAAGGAATACTTATTCTGATGATTTTTTTGTGTGCAAGGTGAATTTATTATTTTTTTCACTGTAAAATTAAACAAACTAAATGGCAGTACCTTCCATATCCCAGTTTTCGAGCTCTATCATTAAAGTTAATGCAAAATAAAGTTTAGACAAAGAAAAGCAAACACACAGTTGGATGTAATTTAAACCACATTTTGAAGACTGTGTTGGCTCAGTGAGTGTGGATTATATTCCAGTATTGTTTTCAATAATAGTGTTACCATGGAAATTAATGCATATGCATGTCCAGGAACCCTCCACACACTGATGTACAGCTACGGTATGCTGAGGGCGCTTTAATTGTGTTAGCTTGCTTTTGTAATATCTTCTTGACTTCTTCACCCACTTCCTCTAGACGTTTTCGTCATATCCTATTATTGCATCCCTTTTCTCTCTCTGCCTTCTCTCCCACCACCCCAAAAATACCATTATTTGTTCCTTGTGCCCATTAGTCATGCAGATATTACATTGAATATTTTGTTGAGGAGCTGGCGATGAAAGCATTGATTGAAATTTAGGGAGACCAGATAGTAAAAAGATGAAACAAAGACTAGCTTATATAATTGGTTAACATAATTGAGTTTTAAACACACACAGAAACAAACAACTTCTTGTAGCTGTTGTCACAAAACCACTGGTCAGGGCTTCCACATGCAGTTCCCAGCGTTGTTGCAAAAATCTGTTTGCTTGTGGGTACAAGCCATTCTTTCCAATCATTGTTCTATCTAGATTATAAAATGTCAGGGTAGGATAGTTTATATTCCTGTTTGTACAAATGCCTAGCAGAATAAGGGCATGATGTGGAGTGGATCTGTAGGTATTCATATAATTCTACTGCAAAAAGTATATTCAGTGTATTCACTTTAATTCATTTCAGGAGTGGTCCAAAAGTTCAGTGAGATAATGGTTTTTTGTATTATGCATCTCAGACTGAATGCTGAGCTATATTGGAGTTTTCTTTTATATATGTATATATATAAAAATACAGATATATGTATACAAAATGTTAGTATGCCTGCGAACAAAGCCTTCACAATAGTTTGCTATTATAAAGACATTGTAAATATTTCAGTTAACCTTAAAAGCAGTTAGGGGTATTGTGGAATATAGAGGTCTTAAATTGCAACCTGCTGATCAAATCCGGTTCATAGCAGTGACATGACCTTTCTTAGTCCAGATGGGTGAGGGACTATTTATCTCGACATGTATCTTAACAGTTTTAAGAAAGCAGCCTTTTCTGTTGAATGCTGATGGACAGTTGATGGACCAAAGTACTACTTAGTGTTTTAAATCCAGTAGAGGTGCTCTTTATGTATTATAGATGCAGATTATTGATAGGTCCTCTCAGGTATCCAGCCTAAGCAAAGGAAAAATCATTGAGCACATTCCATTCTTTTTAGGTACTTAAACTACATCTATTGTTGTGGAATCTGAGTGCATTCCTGTGGTTCATTAAGTGATCGGACTGTCATCTCTGTAACAGACTGTTAATCCATTACCCTCCCTCTGAGGAAAATTGTACTATTAAATTATTTTTTAATTTTGTTTCGCCGTGAAGTGCTCTGAGCTGCTATTTGTGAAATTGGGTCAAAGGAGTAAGTTAGGCATGCACAAAGAATAAATATAGTAGAGCTACTGAGTGACTTCTCATTTTATCGTCTCTTCATTTGAACAGGATACAATTCTGGCAGAATTGCTTCAAATCAATAAAGAGTATATAGTTGGATATCATGAACATGATTCACTCCTGGACCATAAGGAGGAAGAGGAACTCACTGAGGAAGAAAGGAAGGCAGCATGGGCAGAATATGAAGCAGAAAAGAAGGTAAAGCTATCTAATCAGGTTTACATATATGAAAATAACCTTTCCAGATTTAAGTACTACTTACCTTTTCAGTTTGTTTGGGGGAAATTAATTTTCTTACAGGCCAAGAAATGGATATGTAAAGCAAATTTTGACATATGAAAAATGGAGATACTGTGTCTTATTTGCTCTTTCGATGCTGGTCTTTTGTGTGTATTGTCTTTGTTACTTTCATTTAAAAGTTACTTTTTACACACACATTTTTTTTTCTATTCATAATAAAACTCAACTGGTGTCTTTTGTAATACCTTTCTCTCACCATTTGAGGGAAATTTCTAGCTCCGTTAAAGGCATACAATTGATTCCAGAATTTTTTGCTATGATCCCACAAACATGTAAGCATCTGCCAGAAAGGACCTAAAAGCTTGTCTTTTTTTTTTTTTTTTTCTCTATTATTCCTGTGTCTTGTTTATTTGATATTTAAGCAGGTGGTAGAATGAAGAAACTTGTAAATTGGCTGCAGGTTTGGGATTTTTTTTACTATAAAAGGAATATGATAACTTGGTGTAACTGGAGTCTAATAGCAGAAAATTCCTGGAAAGGCAAAGTTTGGTATTCAGATCTGATCAGTAGTCTGAAAGTGCAAAAAGTGCATGTATAAATTGCCACTGACCATCTTGAGTGACCAAATGACAAATGAAAGGGGGTATTGGGAGAAGGGTTTGTGAGGGAGAAGAAACAGGAAGATATAATACAGTAGGCACTGAAATTGCCCTATGAGAAATCCATATGGGAGATGAGCTTTATATTCCTGCTAATAAACTACACATTTCACTTCTTCAGAGTTTGATTACAGTCAGGTCAAACCAAACATTAAGTAGTGGGTTTGCAATATAAAAAAATGCATCTTAACTCAAGATACACTAATAAGCCTTGATCATTTTTTTTTCTTAGTGTACCACATAATTATAATTAAGTTAAACTCCGGTATTACTCAAGACCAGAACTTAGGTTCCTCTGTGATTAAAATGTCCTTCTGAATTGAGGTTTGGAAAGGATCTTCAGTTGACTGAGAGAGTGCAATGTACAGTGCTTGTAGCCTTCTCTAAGGGCCGATTTGTCTGTGTATGGTATTTCATAGGTTGTTATAGAAGACCATGAATTATCAGTTATTCAAATATAAGTGCGTTTTGTGTTTTTAAGGGCTTGACTATGCGTTTCAACATGCCAACTGGGACCAATATGCTTCCCACAAATTTCAACTCTCAAACACCGTATATTCCTTTCAATTTGGGTGCTCTGTCAGCAATGAGTAACCAACAGCTGGAGGTAAGTAGCAACCCAAGTAGTGTAACGTGTCTGTGTTGCTGTAAGCGTGCATGGTTTTTTCTGTTACAAGTAATGGATAATGTCATTCTTAAATATCTTGATATTTATGTAATTGTATCCTATTTTTAGTAGGGGGCCTTTTTTGTGTGTGTAGCTATATTGAAGTCTAACTTATATGCATATAAACCTATACCTGTGTAGTATCTCAGGATTCTGGAAGATTAACTGCATTCTTTGCAGACATTAATTACCACATCTAGCTTTCTACCCCCATCTGTCTTCTGTCTGAGAAGGAATGGGAGAAGGGAACACATGCTCTGGTCCTCAGTTACCTCAAGTCTTGGTTTGCCATCTTAGCTGAAGTAGCTGAGGGCATTCCCTCCTAATAAGATGCCAGGCTGTAAACTGCAGGACTTGAAGCACAGTTGTCTTACAATACCTGCTGGTGTCTGGTGAGGAGTCTGTGCTGAAGAATTGAAAAGCCCTAACAAAGTGTTCAAATCAGGGGGACCCGTGTTGAATGTACCTGGGGAGTAATACACAGTATATGCCAGTATTATGCTAAAATAGATAATTTAGCATAATAGATAATGTTTTGAGCACATAGAATGAGTTGAAAGTGTAACATCATCAAAGTCAATATTGCAGAAAATTTGCCTGGGTAGAAATGTAGCGCTCCTGTGATGATCTGAAAACCTTTGGGTACACAAATAGTTTTTTATAAATACTGTCCGCTGTACAAATTGGCAGACTTATACATGCTGTTCAGTTACTCTGTGCTGAAATTGAGTTGTGTGGAAGCTTAGACTCATTGACTTGTGCAAATTGAGAGAAAAAAGTCTAGGTACCTAAGGCACAGATAAAGAAAACTTATAAAAGGTTGGCAAAGAAATGTCCTTTGTATCTGTGCTTTATAATTAATTTTCTGGTGTTTTCTCAGGACCTTATTAATCAAGGAAGAGAGAAAGTTGTGGAAGCAACCAACAGTGTAACTGCAGCAAGAATTCAGCCCCTTGAAGACATCATTTCAACCATAGTGAGTGAAATGGATAACTGTAGGTTTAGATCAGGAGATGGGAAAACGTTATCAGGCAAAGAAATTACTATTTTATATGCTCATTCAGCTAATTAATTGCATTATTAACGAATATAACTTCCAGTTTGTATTGACCTTTATCCCTGCAGCTCGCAGTAACCCTTAATGGTATCCAGATGACATAGAGCCTTAGAGGACTAGCAGTTTAGATCCATAATTATTTGCCATGCTCTGAAAATGCTGATTTTCTACAAATAAGAATAGTAATTGTACACAAATAAGATGTATTTCCTATATCTTGTCCTTATCTATCTATCTTGGGCTGCCACATTTGTCACTTGCTCCCAATAATCTAGAAGTGTATTAACTTAATTAGCAGTTAGAAGAACTAATAATTCATAGCCAATTCTGGTGAAGTATAATTTTGCATTTACTGGAAATTGGGCTGTGTTTTAACTCTTGATGTAGCTCTGAACATAATGCAAGACTTCAGTTACCATTACGCTTTTGTTGAAATGACTAGTGCCAAGAGGGTTTTGGTTTTTTTTTCCTTTTCAGTGGAAAGAAAATGTAACACTCACAGAGAGCCAAGTACAGGCCCTGGCACTAAGCAGGCAGGCAAGCCAGGAGCTTGATGTCAAGCGCCGAGAAGCCATCTATAACGATGTCCTTACTAAACAACAGATGGTAAAATATCTAATATTTATTTGATCAACTGTCCATGTTTGAACTGGGATGTTGAGTATGGACTTTGCGTGTGTGTGTTCATAAAATAGAAGTATATGTTTAGGTACATAAATATGTACTTACAGAATGTGTGTTTCAGTGGGTCAAGTATTTGCTGGCATTGTGTAACGGTGTATGTGATGTAACATCAGGAGACGGTGACTTCTGCGGTGCATTGGATTGCGTTGCTCAGCCTCGTCGAAGGAGACTCCATGAGAAGTTCTTTTAAAAAAAAAAAAAAATACTCGCCAGATTTTTCTGTTGAAGTAGTTTGCTTGAAGGTCATGAGGCTTAAAGAGAAATCTGATTCCCAGAGCTCAGAAAGCAACTTAGAAAACACACATCTTAGAAAGTACTGGTAATGTTTTTTTAGCTTAGAATTACTTTGCAAAATCTGAAAGTTGCCCAGATTATGTCAATGGGAAGAGTCTTCTCTTAGGCAAACAAACATTTAGTGACAGTCCGCATGACTTTCAAAGGGAAGATAAATGGTACCTGACAAATAACGTTGTAACTTATACCTGGGAATAATTTCACAGTATAGCGCATGTTGCCATAGCAACTTACCTAAATGCTGCATGCAATACAATAGGCAAGTCATTAAGAGAACTTAGCCCTAAATGGTGTTACTAAATGGTTTCTACAGTAATCAGCTTGTGAATACCATCACATTAGTGATGGTGATAACAATGGTGCTTTTTTCCTTCAGCCATGCTATCCCTGACAAATTGATTTTAACTCTGAACTTGATACTTGCAGCATTGAGATGGGTCATGCACTTACAACAGCTCTACTTTCCCTTCACAGTTAATCAGTTGTGTTCAGAGGATACTTATGAACAGAAGACTACAGCAGCAGTACAATCAGCAGCAACAGCAGCAGATGTCTTACCAGCAAGCAGCAATGAGTCATCTCATGATGCCAAAGCCTCCAAATTTAATCATGAATCCTTCCAACTACCAACAGATAGATATGAGAGGAATGTATCAGTCAGTGTCTGGTGGTATGCAGCCACCACCATTACAACGGGCACCACCCCCAATGAGAGGCAAAAATCCAGGGCCTTCCCAAGGGAAATCAATGTGATTTTGCACTAAAAGCCTAAAGGATTGTTAAAATCAGAGAAAGAACTTTTATTTTTTTAGGAATCAATGGCTTAACAGAACTCACCTGTAAAAAAAAAAAAAAAAAAAATTAAAAATAATAAATAGTTTGGTTGGTCCCCTTAAATGCCATGTTCCATATTGGTGTTTCAGCTTTGTTTAAATAGGACATAATGTTTTCCCTGTTGTCAGTGATGTTGCCTAGAATCTTCTTACATATGTTGAGTACAGGAGATAACAAGTTGTTTTCAGTGAAAACAAGTCCTCCCATAACAGTAGCATCTCCACAGGTTTCCTGTCTAAACTCCTATGCTTGCTTTTAGTAGCTGCGAAGCTGTCATCAAATTTGAGAAGCTTAGGAAGGACTGCAGGTCTGTATGTTTCAGTATATACCATATGTGAATTGTAAACAGCTGAGTTCTTGATTAGAGTTGATTCCTCAAATTATGGAATACTTTTCTGCTTACCCATTTCTTTATATTAGTGGGAATATTATAACAGAAATGGTCTAGTTTCCTTTTGACTGAGGTCTGGACTCATACTATATCATCTATGCTGAATGAAACATGAACTGAAAATACTCTTTGAAACAGAATTGAGTGCAATATTCCTAAATACTACTGCTCTGAAACTTTTGAGTCATGCAGTTATATAGAAACTGTGTATACAGCCTTAAATAGAGACTTGGGGAAGGCGATTGTTCTTCCCTGGTCTTCTGCCATTTTTTATTTTCAGTTTTATGTGATGGAATAACAAATGGTGATCTTAGAGTTGGAGATGTTTTTCCTTCACATGCTAATTTACTCAATGTGGAGTCCAATACAAAGCACATTTCTGTTAACTCCTTAATGCTGGTGCTACTGTCTTTTCCCATTGCCGGCAATGGGAGACAGGCCAATAAAATTAAATTCCTGGTATTTTGGGGGTTAAAATAGTGATGGTGGCCAGGGTCAAACCCTGTTACGCAAACAACTTTAAAATGGCAGAACCATTGCTGATTTAAAATCGATACAAAGAAAGTGCTGTAGCAACTTCCAGAGCTGCCAGAACAGCGAGATAACTTTTCCTCTATTAGATGAGAGTTTTTGTTATGCACTCCTCCCCATTCCCTTTCGTTTGTGTGAAAACATGACTGAGTACACAAAGAGCTTGATTTTTTTTTTTGTGGGTGGTTTTTTTTTTTTAATGTAGACCAGAGATAAATTTCTGGTTTATTATATATCATTAGCACTCTCTTTACCCACAATTTTGTGCTTGTGAAGATCTGATTAAATACAAATAGGGCTTTTCTTTGAATATAGTTTGGTTGATTCTTCCCCCAAAAAACCAAGTTTATAATCTGGGGGTAAAAGTAAGTGACAGGAACATTTGAGGCAACGGTGTATCGACTACAGAGAACTCTGGAGAAACAAGCGGATGGAGGCGTTTGCTCCAGATATTGCTGGACTCTTCTGACTTGCTGACATGAACTAAAATTGTTTTGGTTTCTGGAAAGTTTCTTGCAGGAGTTTGAGTTCTTGCCCTGAATGGACAAGTGGGTTTTGCATTAAAATATGCAAATCTTACACGATACTTCATTTTGTGATTGAAACTTGGTTTGTGATCTGAACAGAGTTTGTTTGATCTGTTGCAAAACCAGCTAACAAGTTGCTGTCTTGGACTCTTTTATTACAAGATACCACAAAAGAACCTCAGTACGTTCTAGAGCTTTGCCAGCTCTACGATTAAGTTTAATTTGAGGGGAGGGGAGCAAAAAGAGACGTATTCACACTAGAAGAAACAAAATGTGAGACTTTGAGACAAACATTTGAAGGCAAATGTACTCTGGGCAACTCTCACCGATATTCCTACGTGTCGTGAATAAGAGAAATACTTTCTACCAAACCTGGGAATGTTCAATGGAGTTTTACAGTAACTCAAAGACTTAAATGTGGAAGTTTTAGGCAACATTTAAAGGCACATTTTTTTTCATTCTGGACAGAACTATGGATAACAGAAGACTAATGCATAAGAAGAAATCCGAGATAAGCATTGAAATAAAACCTGGACCACTTTGCATACATGTTTCTCACTTGACATTTTAGCTGCATAACAATGTGCTTTGAGTATAACATCAAGCTTTAACAAATATTTAAAGACAGAACATACATCAATAAGATAATAAAAGGCTCATTTTTATATTTGTTTTAGATGTTTTAACTAGATGAAATGGCTTAAGATGACGAATAAAAATGTTGCTTGTAATACAGTTTTGCCTGCTAAATTCTCCACATTTTGTAACCTGTTTATTCCTTTGGATGTAAAGCGTTTTTGCTTAGTATTGTGATATTGTATATGTTTTGTCCCAGTTGTATAGTAATGTTTCAGTCCATCAACCAGCTTTGGCTGCTGAAATCATACAGCTGTGAAGACTTGCCTTTGTTTCTATTAGATGGCTTTTCAGTTCTGTATTAAATATCTTAAGTACTATAGAAAAGGTGTCCCCTCTTCCTATAAGGCTGTTTTGTAATATATATAAGGACTGGAAATGTGTTTTTAAAGAGAAGAAGCATTCAAGTATGACGATATACTATCTGTGTTTTCACCATTCAAAGTGCTGTTTAGTAGTTGAAACTTAAACTATTTAATATCTCATTTAATAAAGTGACCAAAATACATCAACGTGCCTTGTGCTACATTCACGATACAGCGTTCACTCCGCAGGGATGCAGGCTGAGAACGTGTCTTTTGAGAACTGCGCTGCGCTGTGAGTTTAAGCTCTCTTATTTTTTCTACAGCAAGGTACCCGTTACTGGATGTAGCCATTGATTGCGTTTAGGGAAAATAGTTGTGGACCGGCTTTTCAAATTACATGATTTAAGAGTAGCTTCTGCAGCCAGTCTGTCTGTTAAAAATGAAGAGTGAGTTATTGCCCAGCAATGATAAATTGTTAAGAGTGAGGTGAAATTCTACTTGGTCAAATTAGAATAACCTACTTGCATATTTTAACCTCGTAATTGTATTTTTCCCTTTCTTAGTTACTAAAGCCCACCTGTTGGGCAAAAAAACTTTTCCTACGCAAAAAAAAGTCGCGTGACAATTGTGCTTTAAGTCTGTCCCTACGCTCGTTCCCTGTACTTGAAGCTTTTTTTGCGGCTCCTGGCCAGTGCTGCAGCCACGTCACTGCCCCGGGTGGCTCTGGTCGGGGAGGTACAGCCCGTCTGGCCGGCAGCTGAGAAAGGGCAGATGCCGCAGAAATCGTGTCTGGTGTGAAAATAATCACGCTCTGCTGTAAGGGGCAGTGTGGGCAATGTGTTCTTAAATATCCCTGTAACTTTTAACTTGATTAAAAACTTTGATAGAGGGCAGCGGGAGGCTCGTGCGTGTGGTGGAGGCTGGATATTGGCTGTCCGTGTCGGCCTGGGGAGCGTCCTGGGATGATTTCCCTGTACAAAACAGGCCTGCAAGGTGCTGGAACGCTGAACAGCATCGTCGTGATGTGTCGGGTGCTAAATGCTTACCCTGTGGGTTTTTTTGTCTTTACCTTAGAAGCAGAACCACTCTGAGCAGGGTAAATAAAAGTAAATTCATCCGTTCAAGCAAAAAGACTTTTGGAGTTGGATAAATTTTCAACATTTATGGAAAGACAAATGTCCTAAACATTCCCAGCTGGAGGTGTTCGGAAAAACGCTGGTGTTGCAGCATCAGCCACGTAAGCGTGCGGGGTCTGAACTTCCCTTCCCCGACCTGCTCAGGTGTTGAAATCACCCCACGTGCACCCTCTGTGCTGCAGAACATACCCTGGAGATGCGTCCTGGTGTAAAGCACCAGCAGGACTCCCCCCGAGCGTGTCTTTGGCAGAGCTGCGCTGCCGTGAAAGGTTGAGAGCAAGCCGTGGCCTCAGAGATGGTTTGGGTCTCGGAGGTGTGCGCAAACCTTCCTCCGGCGATGGCAGGCTGGGCGCTCTGCGGCAAAGCGTCTGGAGAAGCTCCGGGATGAGTGGTTCCTCCTTCGGTGCGTGACCCTGGCTCGTCTCCGTGCGTGCAGCCGCTGCACAGCCGGCACGCAGAAAGCCATTTTTCATCCGGTTGCGGCTGCGGTACCTGCTGTGCCTGGTGATGAGGTGGTGGCTTGGGGGGGAGGTGGTGACTGGAGGAGGGTGTTGGGAAAGGGCTGAGGCCTGAAATGGGGACACTGCCCTGGAGAAGGGCAGGGGGGTTCTGGGGGGAAGCTGGGGTCACCCTTTGGGTCTGTGCTCGGCCGCTTTCGAGGTCTGATCTCAAACGCCACCTTGGCTTTGTGTTTAATGACTGGTGCGCACATAAAACTATTCGAGATGCTGAATGTGAAACGGTAATTGATACCTGGGGCATTAATCAAAGCTTAATCCGGTGATAACAGCTACTTTTATAATTTGATAGCACAAAGCATGTTTCTCCTTTCCGTGGATTCTTGCTGATGCCCGTTAGCAGCAGCGCGGGCGGACGCGGGCCCTTGCCGTGTCTCGCGTGGTGATCTGCCACGCTCAGTCACGGGCGTCGTGGTGCTAAACGCTTTCTGATACGGTGAGGGAAGAGCCAGAGACTCCTCAGTGGAGTTGGCTTTGCAGGTCTCTTACTCAAACCCAGCCAGCGCAGGTATGAGACTACATCCTTGGTATTTTCCATTGTGAGAATTTAACGCCTCTGAAGCAGTTACTTGCTTTGGGAAAAAAAATAATCAAGTCTTACGCTCCCTATTGCACGACTTAGTCCTCTCGGTTTAAGTTCCTCTCTACCATTCCACCTTAGGCTGCCATCTTGGCTGCTGGCGGTGCGTGGATCACAGGCCCTGGGGCTGGGTTTTGCTGTTTGTTCTCCCCTCCTGACTGCAAGTGCGTTTTGTCTTTACCTTAAAAGCAGGATGAGGGTCTGCGTTTGTCCAGCTTCAGCCACAGAAAGCGCTTCTCCGGCGGCGCTGCCTGCTGCGTCCTGCCTCCGTCCCAGGAGCTGAGCTCTGTGCCTGCGTTTCTGACCGCATCTCCGTCTTTGATGGCTGCCCTGGGCGCCTATAGCACTTGGAGAAGCAGCACATCGCACCTACGTTGCACGTTTGCCCGTTAATTACTTCCAGCACAGGTCCCCACTATGTTGTCTCCCATCCAAGTGATTTTCCAGCAAGGCCTTGGCGCTGTTTTGTTCTCCAAAGAGCGGAGAAATAATTTGCCCGCATCTGCTGGTTAATAAATGATACTGAGATATCAGGTAACCCAAATATTACCCTCGGTGTATTGTATGTCCTGTGGCTTAGGGGGAGCGCTCAGTAACCTCGCTTTATTTCCTCGCAGCACCTTTGTCATTATAAAGCTTTCTGGATTGAGCTGAAGCCGGACTTTGCCCTGCAGACCGCTCCCCTCACCAGGATAGTTGGTGTTGCAGCCAAACCCCCGAGTACGAGATGACTCCAACTGTTGGGTTGCGGGAGAGGACATCGCCCTTTGCATGAGGTACCCAGGCTCATCTTCTACCACCAGCGCTATCCGAAGGGCTGCGGATGTCTTTGCCTCACCATCAACAAGAATTCCAGTCCTTCTCCTTCAGGGATGCTCCATCCCTGGGTGCCCTTTCGGGAACATCTCAGCCACGGTCCGGCAGCTGTGAGCCGTCTCTCTGGACGTACTGCCAGGTGGGGCAGCACCTAACCCGAAGGGCACCTTCCCTGCCTTTCGGTGCCGAGTTTCTAGACTCCCTCTGCACTTTTGGGCTCTCTGTCACGTTCACAAGTCTCCAGGGCCACTCTTCCTTCCTCCCCATGGAGAAAGGAGCCCTGAGCTGCACGTCCCACCCAGGACAGCTCCCTGCAGGCAGCGGGGTCTCCGCAGGGATGTCCCTGAGGCCACGTGTGCATTGCCGCTCGTAGGTCTGTCTCCTCGGTCCCTTCCGAGACCGTCCCCGTGCCTCGGATCACGCGCCAAAGCTGGGGAGATGTGCGCTTTTGCTGGGTTTGTGCTGTGCTTGGCGCCGTGTTGGCCTCACGCAGCGGGTTTCCCTCCGTTTCTGCACCCCTCTGTAGCGAGACTCGAGAAATTGCCCATCTCTTTGCCACCGACCTCCTCTCTCCTGCTTTGTACGGCTGTTCCCGGCATAATGTTTCCCTTACAACATGCCCACCCCTCTTGGGTGGAAGGAGAAGGGTTGAAAGCAATGCCTTTTGTCCTGTTTACCGTGGTGTTTTCAGACCCACAGCCTTTTGTGTGTAAAACAGCACTGGGGGTGAAGGGCGCAGCGGGGCTTCTGCGGGACCGCGGCTGCCCCCTGCACCAGCCGCCTTTGCCTTCCCTTTGGGAGAAGTTTTTCAGCTGGCCGTTGTAGCTTTGAAGCGCATGGCAACTGTATGAGCTGAGATCCCAAACGTACGTTGACGTCTCCTTTTGCTAGTTGAGGAGAGAGTCTCTCAGGTTGAAGCATCGTGAACATTCTTTTCCTCTTAAAACTTTACTAGCAGGAGCAGGGGAGCCCCTGGGGCCCATCCGCCACCCCCGGAGCAGGCGCACCTCGGCCGAGGCCCCGTACGCCGCCCCGGCTGCAGGGTCTGTCTGCCAGCCCCGTAGCAGCCCCCGGGCCGAAGGAGCGGTCGGCGTCTCCGGGTGGCTTTCGCCGGGCAGAGCGGCAGCTGGCGGGGTAACGGCTGGACGAGGGGACGGCCCGCTCTGCCGCGGGGACGGGACAGAGAGGTGTGTGTGTGTCCACGTTGCAAACACCCACTGCGCATCGCCGACTGCTCCCCGTGCCGCTCAAAACGCAGCCAAAGTCTGCGGTTGTTAATTCTGCTGCTATTAAGCTCCCAGGTCAGTCAGCTTACTCGTATCTTTAAGTATTTTGTTGAACCAGAAGCAAACCCAGTAAATTCCTGCTGAAAGCAACCACTTGGGTGGGATTTAGCAATGCTGAATTCCCCCTTTAAAGAATGTCCCACATGGGAGATGACACCGACCTTTACCAAGGGGTTTCCGGTAAATTCTTTGTGGATTTTGTTGTTTGCAAGTATCGTTTTTTTGAACCCAGATCCTGAAAAGGTGTTTTCCGCCATCCCTTGCACCCGCGCGTCCCTTCGCAGCAGGAGGCTCTGCTGAAGCAGCTCTTCGATTCGGGTGTCGGACAAACGAGTCCATCACGTTGCCCCCATGGACCGAATCGGCTCCCTTTCGAGTTGGTGAAAAAAGTGCTTGGCATTGCTGAGATCAGGTTTTGACCTTCATTTTGAAGAAGAGGAGCAGGATCTTAACCACTAGATTTATCTTCAAGTGCAATGGAAAGCCCGGGCTAGAGGGAGGCAGGATCATCCCGGGGGGGCAGAGTGAAGCTCGAGGTCTGAGGGATTTCCCTTCGCGCAGGGGAAGGTCAAAAGTACACTTTAGGACACTTCCCATGAGCGATCGTGCTCCCGACACGGCAGCTGAGGATGAGATGTTTCAGCAGTGACTCAGAGGAAGAAGGTAAATAAACACTTTTTATTTCAAACACAGGATTAAATTCCTTCGTGTCTGGATCATTCAAGGTAAAGCTCCTGTAATCTCCTCGTTGTGATCCGCAGCCCGTCGTCTGGTGGCTGCCGGACCCACTGTGCCCGGTGCAGGAGCGGCTGGGACAGCGAAGGGATGTGGCAGGGACACGGGAGGTGGAAGAGAGGGCAAGAGACGGCCGGGAGCAGAGCTGAGCACCGGGGCTGCCGCTCCGTTAGCGGCGCAGCTCGTGAAGAAGCCGGTGTGGATCATCCCTAGGTCTGTGAAATCGTCCTGGGAATTCATGGACTGAAGCTGAAGGAGCTGAGACTTTACCCCAACTGCTTTGCAAGGAGGAGGCTGAGAAACAACACTGTGAAAAATGCAGTTGTGATAAGGGAAACCCCAGCTAAAAGCCACTACATCTGTATTTGTACGTATTTTTGCACGCTCTGGAGAACCACGTTTCATCCCAACCTCTCCTCTGTGCTGCAAAGTGCCTGTAGCAACTACACGCTCCTGCTCCCACCGTGTGCTGAAAACCCTCTCTGCTGATCACAGGGGACAAAAAATAAACGGAGATCATTCCTGGACGCTTCCCTTGCAGTTTTGTGACACCCTGAGCAGGCAGCGAGGGCAGACGTGCGGCACGAGCGTCACCGAGGGCTCGTGCTGGCTGCTGGGGTGAGCTGCAGAGCAAAGCCTCCGCCGTGAGCGTCCCCAGCCCGGCCAGCCTGACTCGAGAAGGGCTGCGGCTCTCCGGCACAGCGCCGGCAGCGGGTGGAAACGCGGGCTTGGCTCGGGGCTGCCGAAACGCTGGCAGGTTTGGCTGAGCCCAGTGGGAGGTAGGAGCCGCCCCGAGGCGGAGGAAAGGTGATGGGACTGCGTGACCAGGTAGCTTCTGCAGAGGAAAATGCCACGCAGCCGTGAACATCCAAGCACTGCCTGCAGGGATTCTCTTCATCCACGGTAATTGCTTAAAGATGAGGGTTTTTTTTAAATCGCTTTTGTTGCTTTCTACTTTTTCTTCACTGATTTTCCATGATGCTTCAGGTAAGTCTCGTGTGAGATGTGGTGGTTTTATTGCAGGAACGATGGGTCCATCCAAACACGCAGCAGATGCTCCAAATGCTTCTCCACTTGATTTTCGACAGGACAGTTAATCCACAGCGGCTGCGTCACGCGCCGAAGCGTCTCAGCTGCCGACGACTCACGCCAAGAGCTGCACCGGCGCTTCCCAGGCTCGTGGGGCCGCAGAGGCGAGGGAGAGCCCGAGGCCGCCGACCGTGCCTGCGAGGTTCCTCCCTTCGCAGCGATGGTGACGCGCGTTCTGGGGCAATCCCATCCGACGGCTGCAAAAGCTGAGCCGTGCCTGGTGCTTGGCGTGGCCCGAGGACGTATTTTGCCCGTATCAGTGTAAAGGCCAGAGCTGGATTTGCAATTCTTGGAAATTATGGTTCATCAGACACCCAGCCGGTCATTTCAGTAGGGTCACGCTTCCAAGGTCCGTTCCAGGTATAATTCGATGTCATCCTTGTACAAGAGTTTGGGGTTTAGCTGATTTATCTTTACCATACGAAGCCTTTTTAGAGGTGGTCTTAATATTCATATTGATGGGGAAATACTGGGTTAATTGTTAAAGAGTGCCAAAAAAAAGGGCTAGCAAGAAATCTACAATATAAAGACAATTTTATTGCCGATAAGCTCTTAAAACTCTTTTTTTTTTTTTTTTTTTTTTTTTTTTTTTTTTTTTTCCTGTTTCAGTAGGACCTTATTCTTCCTGATGAAAATCCGGTCATAGCATCTCTCATTAAAAATAAAATTATTTTGAAATAAATAAATATATAAAATAAATATCATATACATTTTATAAATAGTTTTGTCCTTATGCACAGTATCCATGCTTACATCTGCATAATGTTCCTCGCGCCATTCCCACCCCAACAGCAGGAAAAACCCCACACATCAGGACCAGTCCATGTAGCATCATCCAGGTAGCAAACTCCCGGGCTGCTTAAGCAGGGTACCATTCGAAAGGCTTTTTCTTAGCAGGTAACCATCCCGAGCTTAGCAGCAGCATCTGCAGCAGTTCTGTGGTCTTTTGTTTTCGTTCCTTCTCCTCATTTTTAGGTTTTTTCCCCCCCTCCCCGCCCCGGTGATCAGGTTTGCTCGCCTGCTTGTTCCTTTAAGCAACCATAACATTGAATATTCGGCCTCTCTTGTAGCAACCGGGTAAAGAAAGTGAATGAAAACGAAAGATTATATGTAGGGATCCCTCCCTTCCCCTACCCCCACCCCCATAAATAACCCAGGTTCGATATACGCTTGAAACAAGGAGGAACAGCAGTGTCTGAATTCAATGTAAGTGCTTGCCTATGTCATCTACGCTTACAGGAATGATGGAATGACTATTAATATAGTGCTCTGGGAAAAAGCTTGGGAGCCCAAGTATGTACACTGACGGGGCAGCTGCAGGAAACATCACCTGTAGTGGAAGAGGTCTCTGTACATCGCAGGTATTTTGGCAGGGTCCACAGGCCGGGGTAAAAAATGAGTGAATTTCTGATGTCTCTTAGTCCTGTACCCCTCTCGGGGGGAGCCGTCCTTGTTCAGAGCCACGTAGTAATGCCTCTCCGAGTCGGGATGCTTGTAGAGGGTCGAGGCGTACGTGTTGTACCAGTTCTCTTCAAACTGCTCTCGGAAAACGCACTCCCGTGTGAGCTTCTTCTGCGTTGGGGCAGAGGCGGGAGGGGAAGAAAAAGACATTTGTGTCAAAAATAAATATTAAAAAAATCGTTTCCTCCTTCCTTCACTTTATTTTCCTATAATTTTCCCAGCTACCTTCTCCTGGCTCCCCTGAGGACGGGGACTGCGCTTCCAGGGACGTTTCTCCTGGGTGAGAGCTGGAAATGGGCACAAACCGTACAAGCCGGGACCCGAAGACCTCTGAAGTTGGAGGAGGAAGGAGGCAAAAGGTGAGCGTGCATTTTGCAAAGGTGCCCCATAGCAAAACTCTAAACCCGACAGCCAGGTCTCTGCGATCGGGGTGTAAGTTCGGAGCTTGCCGGGCTGGCCGTGCCGCCTGGCAGGGCTGTGTCCTGTGCAGAGGGCTGCCCACCCGCGGCCACGTCCCCCATAGCAGCCCCGTCCCCAGGTACCGCACACACCCCAAAAACGCTCTTTTAGGTGAGAGGCAACCCCGGGAGAAGCAGCGGGCAGCGCATCTGAAGGGTTTAAACAGGAGCGAGCGCCGCTTTGAAAGTTCAAGGCACATAACAGTATACACTGCAATGGGAATGAAAGCATTCCTCAGGCCTTTCATCTTCTGAAGCGCCAGATAGCTGTGATGTGAGGCCATAACAAGACCCGGGGAGGTCTGGATGGGGAGCAGCGCTCCGGGGATGTCTAACCCCGGGGAAGATTTACGGCGGCGACGGGTGATGCGATGAGCGTGTGCCAGCCCACGGCCGGTGCATCCCGCGCTGGGCCGGGGGGCCGGGTGACACCGGTGTCAGCGTGGCCACCACCAGCCTTTCCCTCCTCGATGAGGGCTTTTCAGTTCATGCCCATCGCTCCTTCCCGCTCCCTCCCATCTCCCCCGTGCCAGCGACAGGGAGGTGCCCAGCCGCAGCGAGGAGCGGGGCTGTCCCCCCCACCCTGCGAGGACACGGGTGGCTCGGCCAGTGCCGCCGTGCTGTGTCGCAGAGGGACCCACCGTCCTGTCCCGTCCCACGGGGGGATCGCCGGGGGACGACGACGTGGGAGTCCTTTCAGACGAAAGGCAGTCTGCAAACGTAGGATGCTAGAATATTACAAACACTGTACCTACGCTGTAAATTATTCGGGTAGGGAATGCGTCTTATCTACGGCGTACAGAGCGCTAAGTAAATGTTATTGTCTGCAGTCGATGTTTTGTAATACGATCCAGGAGCTCACCTGCGCTCAGAACCTGTTTTGAATGTTTTGCTGCTAATTAAATAAAGCCCGAGGTGAGCTGTGAGCCCTCCAAAAGCCTGCGCCACAGCCCTTGCCATCTGAGACCCGGGGAACCGGGAACGGGGGGTTTCTCTTCCCAGATCCGTCAATAAATACAGACTTTTTTTTTTTCTTCCCCTAGGATGCCATCTACTCACAGAATACGTTGGAAACTGCTGACCAGCTGAACTCGTGCGCTGCTGCTTTGCCCCAGTTTACCTGCTCTTCACCGGGCTGTTTGGAGGTACAGTGTTTGTGTAAAATGTTGGGAGAGTGGGGTGACTCTGCAAGGTGCAATTTACTTCTTTCCAAGCCCCGGGGATGTCCCCACTGAGCCCGATGCCGTACAGGCAGCGTGCAAGGTGCTGCCTGCGACTTTTGCTGCTCTAAGTATTAGTTGGCGTTTCTGAAATTGGTGGAAAGCTTAACAGAAACGTTGGCACAAGGTTAACAGGGACAGGCACAAAAGCTGTCTGTCCCGAGGGGACTCCACGTGTCGCTGCCGGGATGGCTGGCTCTGGCTATATCAACACACAGATCAGGCAAAATTGGCACAGAGGGAAGTAATAAACTTGCTGAAAATTTAAAAATACCGCTGTACTGTCGTCTCCTAAAGTACCATTGTAATGCTAATGCTGTTGTTAGGTGCTGTTTTATGGACCTTTAATTAAGAATACTGTAGTGGCTTTCGATTTCGAAAAGCCATCATTGTACAACCCACGTATCCCAGATTTTAAAACTCCAGGGTTATCTGGGGACC
This sequence comes from Gymnogyps californianus, assembly GCF_018139145.2. Lineage (NCBI taxonomy): Eukaryota > Metazoa > Chordata > Aves > Accipitriformes > Cathartidae > Gymnogyps > Gymnogyps californianus. The sequence continues at coordinate 21,818,092 of NC_059479.1, forward strand.
TGGCTTGTGACTTCTGCACAGTTTGGATCAGCGGTTTGACTGCGTCCCTGCAGCGTCCGGTCGGTGTATTGTCTGGTGTACAAGATGCAATGACAGAGAGAGAACTCCCATGATTATGTCTTCAGGTCAATTCTGTTTCCAGATAAAGTGTTGTAAAACGTTATCCTATTCTTGTTTCTGTGTCGTGACATGAACACAGGCCCTAGAAATTAATTAACCCATCACGAAACTGTTGATTCATAATCAGAGGTGCAGGGTTTGAAAGCACAGAAGGGAACACGCAGGCTTGTGTCCTCCTTTTCAGCAGGCACAAGTAAAAGCTGTGACTCCAGGAGCTGCTGAGCAGCCTCGGGGTTTGACAGGAGAGGTGCTGCTGCGCAGGCGAAGGCTCCAGCCCTGCTTTCTGAAGTGTGCTTGAAGATTTTTTGTGTTTTATGGAATCCTGGTGATTTTACTTTTTATCTATCATCTTGCACGTTTGTAATTTAACCGCTGTTTCCGCATTTAACTTTTGTTTAGGGTAGATGTTATTACAGAAATGAAGTGGAAAAAGAACAGTTATTGGTGCACGCTAGTATTTGATTTTCTCATATAAACATCGGTAACTGCATCTTAAATAGCGAAAGGGTCTGTGGCAGTCTCAGATGGGAATGGGAGAAGAAAAGATGATGGAAACTCATGGTTTACTGTCACTGTTTGCTAAGCAAAGGTTTTCTGAAGGCTTCTCTATATGCAGAGTACAGGAGTTTAAATTTCTACACTATGAGATTGATCTGATTTGGCTAGAGGAAGCATGTGCCTTCCGCTTTGGTTTAAAACTGTTTTATTTCATTTTAAATTTACTGTGATCCATCCTTAAAAATCAGTATCCTCACATAGGGTAGTGCTGTGATCTAGAAAGAGGCATTTAAAAAAATCACACAGAGGTGATGGATTGAATTAAAGGCAATGGGACATCTGAAGAAAAAGCACCAATGAAGTGCAGCAGCTACAGAAAAAGAAACTTAAAAATGGCTATCTAGAATACAATTAATTTTTCAAAATAGAAGTGATTTTTCTAGCTAACTAGAAATAACTATTTTATATTGAGTTGAGTTAAATAATTAGGAATTGAGTTAAATTAACCTGTAGGAAGCACCTCTGCCCAGTTGTTAAGACCTGACATTTTGACTGCAAGTCTTAACACTTAATTAAATAGCAAGAAGCAGAGGAGAGCTCGGCTCTCTTCAGGTTGACGGAGACTTTACCTGTGATGCCAAAGCTCTTCACAGCACCCCTTCCCCGCAGTCCCCGCTGAGCTTTGCAGAAGTTTTCACTCCGTGTGCGGGTGTTTCATCCAGCAAACCCCTGACGTACGCTCTCTTTTTGGGGCTGGCTCATCAGAGCACCTGCCCACGTTCAAAGCGGCTTACAGGGTGGCGCAGGTTCAGTAACGCTGAGCAGAAAAGCGGCGAGGTGGACCCGAGCTGGTCCCGGCTGCGGCAGTGCAACCCGCGAGCCACGGCTCTAAGGGCATGGCCCAAACCAAAGGAGCAAACGACAAACTCACAAGCTGCCACTAGAAACCTGAGCCTGGACTGGAAACGGGGTGTCTTCTGCTTTCTCTGTCCTATAGCAGCACAGGATGAGGCAGAATCTGCTATAGGTGATGTTAGGAAGCGTTTATAGGTATTCAGGAGTTTGTGTGGAGTGAAAAACTAACAAGGAGTTTACACTTGGGTTTTGGCAAAACACGGAAAATTTTAGTCTGAAAAGGGCACTTCTAGAAAATTATGAGCAACCCCCCCTAACTCCTAAAAGGAGTTGTAGAGAATATTATAATAAAATAACGCTCAGACCACAACCTCAGCTTCCATTAGTTAAAGAGCTATAATACAAATGTAAATCTGCAGATAGGTGCGGATCCTGATCACGTGGAGAATAAAATGGATGTGTTAAGCAATGAAAACACACAAGCAGCCCCTGGTTTTATGCTAAATTTCCCTTCTGCCTTTAGTTGACCGTTGCCACACCGTTTCTGAAAGGCAAAAGCTTGGTAAGCCCCCCCAGCTCCCCAGGCGCTGCCCCAAGCGGTGTCCAGGGGCTGGGCACCACCACGGGCTCTCGCCGCACGAGTCTATCCTCCCTCCGCAACCCTATTTCATATATATCGTTTATGTTATAACAACAGTGGCATCACGGGTAGGATGGAGGGATGTGGCAGCCCAAGGACTTCGGAGGCCTGTGACAAGACAGAGCTCATGACACCGATGAGGCCCTGCAGCCCGTATTGCTGTGTATGTTATATAGTGGTGTCATCAGCACAAAACCTCAAACTTACCGACCCATACAGCTCGCCCCTCTCATTCATGCCGAGGTAGAGTCCTGAGTCCACCCCACGGATGCTCACCAGCCCCACTGCCAGGCTAATAAACTCCAAAATCCCTGAAACAGAAAAGAAGTCCAAATCATACACAGAATAAAAACAACACCAGGCTCCAGTGACAAATGCGAACCAGCCTTTCCCAACCTTTGCAGAGCTTCCCACAGACCCCATTTTCCTTATTTATAACGACACAGTTCTTAAATCTATAGTCCCATATGCGTGCAATCTTCCAGTTTCCACTCTAGGCTTCTCCCCAGCGTTGTGAATTTGACTTGCCCAAGAGGAATTACCTTTGCTAATGAGAAAAGGTTTGCTAGGTTTTGTTGGTTTAGTTTTGGTTTTGTTTTTTTTTTCCTAATTATCACCAAGAAGACAGATGCTGAAACTTGTGCCTGGCCCACTAGAAATTTCAGAAGGCTGTTACCACGCTGGGTTTTATTCTTCACCAAAAGGAGAGTGATTTTTGTCACCATGGGGCTTCTGGTTTGAGATGATGGGGCTTCTGGTTTGAGATGATGGGGCTTCTGGTTTGAGATGATGGGGCTTCTGGTTTGAGATGATAGTCCCACATGTTTTGAAGCGATGAGTTCAATAGAAATAAGTAAAAAGCACTAGAAGAGATGTCTGTGAGGGCCATCTTCATCCTGGCACTCCCGTGGGGGACTTGCCGCCCCCAAATGTATATACAAGCTGCAGGGATAAAATCCAACTTCAAATATATGCAGGTAGACATGCATCTTCCTCTGCAGCCTTCGGAGCTGGGCAGCTGCTGGTCCTTTCTCCATCACCCCCTGCCACCGTTGCTGCCAGAAACCCCCTCCTGCCCCGTATGTCCTGCTGCCTGCCCCAGCCTCGTGCCAGCCCCTTCCCGGTCCAGCAGCATCTGTCCCAGCCATCCCCGGCCCTGCGAGAGCAACCGTTTTACCCGTGGGCTTCAGCCTACAATGATGGTGTCAAGATACTTTAAATAATGAGGGGCAGCCTCATTTCCTCCGGCAAAGAAATTAGCTGGGTCTGCCACGCTGCCTGCTGCACCCCCGCTGCCGGTAAGGGGGACGGCTGCTGTTTTGATGGAGGAAAGACTTGTAATAGGAGAACCCTTGGTGAAGCACTTAAAAACAAACAGCCCCCCAAGTAGGTGTGTTTTTAACTGGTCTGAACAAAGCCAACATCACAAGCGGTGGAGACCTTCAAACTTCACAGGAAAACCTCCTGAAGGCATTAGTGGGACTGTGTTAGACTCTGGATCTCACACGCTCCCTAGCTAGAGGTCATGGGCAGTCTTTGCCAGAGGTCATGGGCAGTCTTTGCCCGTGTCCAGTGCTGAATTAATTAGCTGGGAGGTAGCAGCAGAGGAAGGAAGAGGGTTTTCACCATCCCATCTAATGACTGGATGTCTCCATTGACAGGAGGACAAAGTTGCTCTAACCTTTAGCGTGGCTCTAGGTCTCTTAATATAGCTCCCAAAACATCCAGTCCTGAGCAATTGCCGTTCTCATCAAGTTACCTCCCAGAGCTCCTCTTAAAAGTATGCCTTGAGTCTAAAATCACCGCGTGACGAGCGGCCACCTGAGCCAGCTGACTTCAGCGGCAGTCGCAGCTCCCGGTCACCCCGCAGCTTGGGGCATGTGTCTTCTGCTCGGCCAGGCGCGGATGCAATACCTCTCAGACGATAGCTGCATCACCGCCTGAATATAGGACAGACCAGACGGCGATGGACACCTCTGTCCCCTTCTACTCAACGCAGACTCATCAGTCAGATGCTGGCAGCTAAACTGGGTGCAAGAATTAGTCTTCCCTACCTTTTATCAGACTTTTTGTGCTCCTTTTGCCCTGCTTACTCTGGGGCTTGTGCATCGAATCCAGCCCTCCCTGCAGCCAGCGGGTCCTGGGGACAGGGGGAGATGAAATATGGACTTGGGAGCAGCAATTCCTCGAGACAAACAGGGAAGGAAACGACAGAAAACACGCTTTATGGACCAGTGCAGACATTTTCCAGGCTGAAATATGCCCAGCTACACGCCCCGGCCTGGGGACACATATGGCCTTCAGAAACGCCAGGAGCAGGCAGCGCAGCCAGGGAAGGCAGAATTCCCAAGCCAGGCAGGCAAACCAGGACCCTGGCTCGGCTCTGCTCGCTCCCCAGTAGTTTTTGCGGTTTCTCATCTGAAAAGGAGCATGAACGGGGAGGGAAGAGGCGCAGGATGACGGGTGGTCTTCTGCCTCCGCTACCCACCGGTTCTGACACGTGGAGGGAGTTACTGAACTGCTGCGTGCTTCCATTTTCCCATCTGCAGGACAGAAATGACAACAGCCACTGTTGGAAAAGGAGGGAGTGAAGGAAGACTGACAACTAGAGAGAGCGTAAAGAGTAATACAGGAGGAAAGGAGTACAGGGATATCCAGAAACGGGGGAGTCTTTCTGAGGCTGGAGACAAGTGGATGTTCAAGTGAAAAATATCTGATAACTGGAGAGCAGTAGATCGGTCTTCCTATAGGTACACACACAGTCCTCAGCACCAGCATGGGGTTTTTTTGTCTTCTGTCACCCCAGGGAAGCAGGAAAACGCTGCTGGTCCCATTTAGAAACCGAGGGATTTCTGAGGCAGGGAAACCGAGAGCTTTTCTTGAGTATACCCACAAGCACGCTCTGTACGTGGCACATGAACCCAGGTCTCCTAAGACCTGGTAAGGAGCAACCCAGGAGCGGCATTAGCGCCTTCCTTCTCTGGGCGGGTGGGTGAGACACCCCTCATCTGGTACAGATTGGGTAAACACTTGCTGGTTTTGCAAACGAAATTTCTTCAAGGTGTGCCCGTGACAATCTCTTCCGACAACGTCCCTTGCAATATTCCCCTTTTCTGATCTTTGACTGGCACCTAGAGACGTGCACGGAAGACGACTATGTTGAAACAGCATTAAGAATGTAACTTCAACCCACAAAAGTCAGGAGACAGAGTGAAGGCTGAAAAAATGTGGGCAGATATCCATCCTGTCCTTAACTCACTCCAATTGCTAGACAAAATTGCAGCTTCGTACATCTGATCTCCAGCAGCACAGGGAGTGGCCACTGAGGCCAGCTCAAGAATTTTCTTTCCAGTTGTAGCGGTGTGTTTTTGTGGTAGAACATGCTTTTTTTTTTCTCCCCCCCCACTTTTCCTTTTTTCTTTCCCCCAGGACTTGCCTCTTTTTTCTTGCTTTGATTATTCATTCTGTTTGTTCCTTGAGCCTTTCTAGATAATATTTGGAGAGATTTGACTAAGACTCTGACTGGATTCATTTACCACCAAAGCACTGAATAATCTCCCAAGTTTTGCCGTGGCCGGACCCACACGCTCTCGCCTTACTATAAACCATCCCTCAAAGAACAATTCAGCTCCTTGCACCTGTCTCTTCTTACGTGACTATATTGAGGAGCAGGGGTACAGAAACATCAGATGTTGTATTAATGGCTACAAACCTAAAGCTTCGGCTAAAAACCTCAACAACTGTTCAGCAACAGGTGCACTATGGTCTGAATGTCAAAATCTACCGCAAAACTTTCTCTGGAGGTTTCATCAGCTTCCCTAGGAGGCTGTGTTACAGATCCATTAGCAGGTTTGTACCCGAGAAGAGCTTCATTTGCTGCCTTTATTAGTCTGCAGTACAAACTCAAGGCCTTTTTCTCTCCTCGCTTGGAGTTACGTGTAGCACCGTTGGTGTCACTTGTTTAATGCTGCTGTAAAACAGACACGAGGCAGAAGAGGAGCAATCCCTCCTGGCAGGGATTTTCCTGGTGAATTTATCTCGGTTTCATTCTAAGAAGGATTCTCATAGGGGCACTCATGTCAGTCCAAACCCCCTCCAAATTTTGACTGTCCTTTATTTCTTTGTACAGAAAGGTTCTTAGCAGATGCAGTGAGAACAGATACATTTTTGAAAACACTTTATTCTTTCTGGGATGACTTAGGCAGAGCTGCCAGTTCAGAGAGCAAATCTGGGCACTTCTCTAGTGTGAGAATGAGCTTTCTTCCAACGATCCTCAAGGGCTCCACCGAATTCTGCTTTAAGCCTCCTCTAGGAAAAATAAGCTGCGCCCCATTGTTCTTGCACGAATCTGTATTTTTACAAGTATAAATATCGCGTTCCAGAAGACAGGTGTGATTTAGGAACGCTCCAGTCCTCGACAGATGAGAGGGAATAGTTACTGTGATTGCTCAGGCAGTGTAGGTAGATGCTGCTGCTACCTGCCCTGTGTCCTACGGTCACATCCCCTGAATGCTGTGGTACAAAAGAATCCCTGCCTTTAACCCTCGCCTTTAGGACCCTGGTACTCTGTTCTGCATCACCAGGGCTTTGGCTCTTTATTCTCCTCTCTGGAAGACTCGGATGTCTTGGACATCTGGTAGCTTTTGGGATGGCTGTGTGTGGGAGGGCGCAGATACTGTCCGTCTTTTCCTGAACCCCTTCCAGCATTAAGAGACGGGGATGCAAAGTCCGGTTCTACCCTACATCCCATCAGCAGCTGGATATGTGCCTCTGCTGCGGTGTCGCAGCCATCCATGGAGCACATTAATTATCTGCTCATCATACCAGGGAGCACCTTCCAGCCATGTGGGCTTGATCCACCAAACCACCATACTGGATTTCTAAGTATTTCCCCAGATGCCCCTAGATTTAAGGCAGCTTTAAGCTGCTACCCTGAACACCTCGTCTAGCTCTGTATCCCTCACCAGTTTTGTAGTTCCCCAGAATCGCTCGGGCTGCCTATTTCCATACTAAGTTACTGCTTTCTGACTGCTGCATGCAAAATTTAGGAATGCATTGATACATGACATCCTAATATAAACCATACCAGTAACACTGGAATTTAAATATTCATGGCTACTGAATGCAGATGGTGAATACTGTGTGCCAATACGTTATTGCTTTGAGTCTCTGCTGAAGCGAGGTTTAGTCCAACTTTATCTGAACACGAGGATTCCAGTCTAATCCTTTGGGGCTTTGTCTTGCAATTACAACAAATAACTATTTATTTTACACTGCCTCTGGGAAACCCCTGAAGCAGAAAACTATAATATTTTATATCTGAAGTCTGGTCTAGTTTACGTAGCTGGATGCTGACTGCTAAAACACTTAGGGAATGCCAATGGTTCGATTTATTGAACACACTGTGTGACTTAAGCTTAAGTGTACAAAATTCATGCAAAGTTTTAGCCCGTTTAACACGTTTTTCCAAAGTTTGTTTGGAAATACACTTATTTTACTCAGTCTTTATAAAAAATGGAACTGAGACAAATGCTGCCATTTGAAACTGGCTGTTTACTTGTATAAAGATAAGTAAAAAGAACTGATAGAAATACTACGTGGCAGATTGAACTAAAACCAAACAGATGCAATGGGTTTGCTTCCAGTTTCTTTTAACGTGGAAACCCATCATGTATTGCAGCATGAAAGGTTAAAAGATGTGTGTCTTTCGGGAGGTAATTAAAGAACGCTTGCCCCACGAGCCTATTAGTACCTGACTCTGACCCGCGGGTTATGACTTTCTTGTTGATTTAGGCAGGGACATGCTATGCACACACCTGGTGTTTATGGAAAGCGCAGTACGGAGATAAGCTTCTCCAATTGTTCCCAAAAACCTGCCTTACGCTACCAACAATAGCAGCAGCAGCGTTCCTGAAGTATCACAAAGGATCGGCTGCAAACAAGTAAAGGCAAAAAAAGAATTCCTTTCACCGAGGAGTTAAATCACTTGAAAACTATAAAAAGTCTTGCGAGCACTTCTTGCAACCTGTTGACAACATAGCTGAGATCACTGGCATGGGACTTGTTGATAGCTTACCCAGACACCTGCACTAGATGCTGAAGTAGCGGGAATTTTTCTTAGCTGTGCTCAAATTTACTGTACTTCTTCGCCTGTGGCTTGGGATGCATTTTTTGAAGATTACATATAGTCTCATTAGAGATCCCTGCTCTTGTGTGACACTGATACAGGCGCTGCAGTCTTCCAGCTGTATCCCGGGCAGCAAGGTAAATCCACGGTGCTCTGCCTATTGTTCCATCTTCTCCTTTCTTTCTGAGGTCCCCTAAGCGTTTTTTCCCTTTCAGCTTCCCCCTTCCTTTCCAACAACCTCCCCAAACCGAGCTTCTGACACCCATCCAGCCAACTGATCCCTGCCCGCTTTGGGGAGACGCTCTTCTAATGAAATTCATGCAAGTAAAAGAAATCAGCTCACAAATATCTGCGGAGGCCAAAAAAAAGGAGGGGGGGGAAAGGAAAAAGCTAGGAATTTCTTTTTCCAGCGTGCTCTCGCCTTTCTTTTGCCTCTCTCACCGCTAACTTCAGAGGCACAGCTAGAGCTGGTCAACCCCACACACACTTGGCTTTTTAAAATTTTTTAAATCCCCCCCCCCCCAGCTAAGGCACGTTTTTGTGCACCTGCAGAAGGGCTGAGCGCCGGGAGAGTAGGAAATTGGAAATAAAAACTCCCGCATTGCTGGGGAGTGAGCGCATTTGTTTAGGAGTCTAATTATATCCGTCCCGGGATGATTTATATTAGCGGGGTAATTAGTTCTGTACGCGGGGCACCTGCTCCCGGGCCGGCCGGGCACCCACCCAGCCGCGGCGGAGCGGCCCGGCCCGGCCCGGCCGCCCCCCGCATCGCCCCTTACCGAAGCGGCTGTGGTCCTGCCGGGTGCCCTGCACCGTGCCGTTGGGGAAGATCTCTAGGTGGAAGCCGGTGCGGCAGTAGAGCTGCCGCCGCCGCAGGATGCCTTTGAGGTGAGCGAAGTCGGTGGGGGAGCCCCGCTGCAGCCGCCCCTCGATCTGCCCCAGGCGCTCGTTGAGGAAGCCGGGGGAGTCGGCGAGGGGCAGCCCTCCGCCCAGCGCGGGGGGGAAGCCGTGCAGGTCGGGGTCCAGCGCGCCCAGGAAGCCGCCCACCTCCGCCATGGGGCCGCGGCGGCCCGCGGGCGGGCGCGGCGGGGAGCGGAGCTGCCCCTCAGAGCGCGGGCTGCGGCCGCCCGGCCCCGCGCTGCCGGCCCCGGCCCGGCCCCGCGCTCCCCGCGCCTCCCATAGCTGGATGTGTCCCGCGGTCGGATGCAAACTGCACTTTATATACGTACACACTCCCCTTACATTGACATATTGGATATTTAAATGCAAGCCACACCTCACTGGCATCCCCTTTGGCTATTGCTTCTCCCCCCCCCCCCCCCCCCCCGCCTTCTTCTCTGATCCATTTGGCTTTTTTTTTTAAAGAAAAAAAAAAGAAAGAAAAGCCAGCTTCACTCCCTCTTTTATTATGAAAAAAAATGGCAGGAAAAAGCTACACATCGCAGTGAGGCATAACAGCTCTTGGCAGGTCCCCGCGAAGCCGCCGATGAAATCATGGAGCCCCCGCACGCACCCGGGGATGCAGCGCGGCGCTGCCGGCCCTCGCCGCTCCCGCCCCGGCTCCCCCGCACCGCCGGCAGCCTCCGGCCCTCTCCCGTCCCTCCTCGGCGGGCGTCCCCCCGCAGCCGCGTCCCCCCAGACCCGGTACGGAGCCGGCGGCTCGGGCCGGGTTTGTCCGGGCCGCCGGGTCTGTCATGGGCCGCCACCGCCGCCTCAGCCCCGGCCGTGCCCCCCTTCTTCCCCCCCCCCCCCCCCCAAAGGGACACGGTGGAAAAAATAACACGTGAGGAGAGGGCTCGAGACGCGTTTTTCAGATGAATGTGTGAAAACTGAAAGCGATCTTTTTGAAAAGCGATCCCGCGGGCTTTACGGCCGGGTTTACAGGCGGCGGGAGGTGAGGGAGGGCGAGCGGCGCTGCCCGGCCCCGCCGCGGGCTCCCTCCCCACCTTCCCCACGTTGGAAACAGGTGTTTCCGCGCTCTCCCCGGCCCGCCGACACCGTATCTGTAACGGCAGCTGCCGGCCGCGCTGCAGACAGACGGAGTCAGGCTCCGGGAGACGGGCGGGGCGGGACGGGACGGGGGGGGGGACGGGGACACAAACACAGACAGGCCCGGGAGCGAGGGAAGGGCCCGCGCCGCCGCCCCCCGCGCCCCGGCCGCCCCCGCCGCTCCCCGCGCCGCCGCCGCCCTGCCCGCTAGGCGGCGCTGCTGCTCGCGCCACCGCCGCCGCGCTTGCCCCCACCGGCCCGGGGCGCTTGGGGAGCGGGGTGGCCGCCGCTTCGTCGCGTCCCGACGACGGGGAGCGGAGGCGGCCCCGGTGGGCTGGGGAGAGGGGCTGGGCTTTCATGTCCCTGAAGGAAGGTGTCGCCCTCGCCCTCCTCCGTGCCCCGGCAGGGGCCAGAGAGAACCACAGACGAACCCCCCAAAATTGCCCCCAAGCCAGCAGCCCGCGCTGCTGCTGGAGACGCCCCGGGCCGCAGCGGTTCCTCCGGGGGGCGTCAGCGTCCAGAGCTGAGGTATCGGTCGTGCCTCCCTCAGCGGGTTTTCCCCACGGTGTATCCCCACAGCGGGTCTCATTTCAGTGGGGTCTCTCCCCCAATGGATATCCCCTCAGTGGGTCTCTCCCCTCAGCGAGTCCCCCCTATGGTGGGTATCTCCTCAGCGGGTCTATCCCCTCAGCAGGTATCTTGCTTCACCAGGTCTCCCCTCAGCAGGTCTTTTCCCTCAGCAAGTCTTGTCTCAGCAGGTCTCCCCTCAGCAAGTCTACCCCATGGTGGGTATCCCCTCAGCAGGTCTCTCCCCTCAGAGAGTCTCTCCCCCACGGTGGATATCCCCTCAGTGGGTCTCTCCCTCAGCGAGTCCCCCCTATGGTGGGTATCTCCTCAGCAGGTCTCTTCCCTCAGCAAGTTGTGTCTCAGCAGGTCTCCCCTCAGCGAGTCCCCCCTATGGTGGGTATCCCCTCAGCAGGTCTCTCCCCTCAGAGAGTCTCTCCCCCACAGTGGGTATCCCCTCAGTGGGTCTCTCCCCTCAGCAAGTCCCCCTATGGTGGGTATCCCCTCAGCGGGTCTATCCCCTCAGCAGGTCTCTTCCCTCAGTGAGTCTTGTCTCAGCAGGTTTCCCCTCAGCAAGTCTACCCCATGGTGGGTATCCCCTCAGCAGGTCTCCTCTCCCCCACAGTGGATACCCCCTCAGTGGGTCTCTCCCCTCAGGAGGTCTCACCCCACAGCAAGGTGCTTCTCCCCACATCCACCCCAGAGGGAGGGTTAAAAGGGCCGTGGCATGCAGCCTCCTTTCCCCGCAGGCCCGGGCAGTGCTCTGTTGCAAAGATACAAAGGAAGCTGTGATATTGCGACGCGGAACACCCACACGTGTCTGCAGTGGGTGAGGAATCTGGTTTTTAAATGGGGGGTGGAGGTGGTTTTTCCTGTCAGAGCTGTGGCTGTAAAAGGGGTGTATTTGATGCAGAACTTGACACCCAAAGCCTAAAACCGTGTTTTTTACAGAAATATAGTCTGCTCCAGAGGTAGTAAAATCTACAGAAGCGTGTTTGTTGGCTGTTTGTTTATCATGTATGGTTACATGAAGATACCACTGTCTGAGGAGTTCAAGCATCCCGCTGCAAAGATTATGATTTTATTTCTGTAGTATCTATATGAAGACTCAGGTGTGATGAGGTAACTGAGGGAAATAAACTGTGCCTTGGTGAAAATGACAGAGGTCCAAGATGGGGGGGGATGGACACAACGATGGGACACCCCAAACCTGGAATTACTATTAAGGACATAATCCTGTAAATGCTGTGAATTTAATGCATGAAATTCATATAATGTGAATGATCCCACTACAGTCAAATACACTCTTCTGTAAAGCCTGGTTTTGCTGAAGTGAGTGTGAGTTTTGCCTCTGGATTCATAGCAGTCACCTTATTTCTGAACATGTCTGAAGGTTGATCCCAGGAGTATTAAGAAGAGAGAGGAAAAAACAGTTTCCACATCGAAGGACTAACCAAACTCTGCAGAGGCTTCTGCCACTGACTTCAAGAGCCTCTGGATCTGTTACAATATCCTTAAACCCAAATCCATACAAGCTCTTAGAGGAACACTTAGGATACTGAAAAAGGTAACAGAGTTCAATTACATTACAGTAAAATCCAAGATAAAGTAAAAAACACAAACCTGCGTGCTTAACTAATGTATAACAAAAGCAGCGAAATCCCTCATCCAAGCTGACATTCCTTACTTACCTCTCATGGTTATGGTCAGCTTTTGAAGTGTCCGCAATGCATTTTATTGAGAAGTTGTACAGGCTGGTACAACATGTTCTATTTAGGCACAACAGGATGTGGAAAAGGTAGCTTTCTCTTCTCTTTTTTTTTGTCTTTAATTTCCTGGTTTATTTATGTTTTTACTAAGCTGAGGAAAAAGCAGAGCGATTTGTATCCTGTATTGTTTGAAGAAAAAAAAGGCATGTATTTTAAATACTGAAAGCCAGAATAACTCCTTCAAAAGAAGAAACATGTTTAGCAATTTTTTTCATGTATACATAGAATACAGTTCTGCACTCAGTAATTTCTTAAAGGAGGACAGAAACTTGTATACAATTTGTGTCATAGAACATAATGTGTTACAGAATTAATTTTCTGCTCTGCTTTGTTTCAGTTCATGCAGTTCCCCCAGGTTTATTCTTCGATTACAGCTTGTATTGTCTACCCTGGGAACTGAAATGGTTACTGCCAAACTGCTCTGCCTTTCAATTTACAGAAGAATTAGCAACGATATTTATACCCAGTTTGCTAAAAAGGACCTTGCAGACCCCTTCCCACACACTGTAGAAGTGTATGTTTAGCAAGGTAGTAAAAATATTAATGGCATTTATTTGCAAAATAATTGCTATTCATGGAGAGCAGCCACATTTGATATCTGACTATAAAATCAAAGGAAGAGCCGGACTGGGGTCAAAGCAGTTAATTAATTAGAAAAGAGTAAGATAAATAAATGCAATGAGCACATCTAGATACTGCATATCCTCTGCCTGGGGCAATTCCATTTGGTAAAGAAAAGATCAAGACAGCTGAAAAAAATTTGAAGTAGCAACGGCCATGAATGAAAAATCAGACATGAAGAATATGTGAGGATAAAGAAACAACAGAGCCTTGAGCTTTAATAAATAATACTTCTGTTTCCTTAGCACTTCCCACCTCGGAATCTCAAAACAATTTATGTACACGAATGAATTAAGACCTACAACCAAGGTCGCTGCGCATCTCCTTTTTCCCAGACAGTCTCTTTTTCCACTAAGAGATGTTGTTCAAAGGATATTGATGGCTTTCTGTATTTGTTTGGGATTTTGGATGCGTAGCAGTCCTGCTGGAGCAGTAGCTCTGACCAAGCTTCTGTATATCCAGAAACCAGACACGTCCACCGTGCATGTGCGGGGAGCCCTTCTGCCTTTTGTTGCGTGGCGACCATCTGTGCCGCACATGCAAGGAATGTCTGCGGTTTCCCGGCAGATAAATAGGGCAACCTCCTTTGTGAGGGGGTGAATAAACAAATTTTCTTAAGGGGAGCAGAGGATGGTTTATTGGTTTTTATCTTTGATTGTTTTTACTTAAGCTAGTATTATTATTATCTTTTTGTAGTACCACTTCCAGGCCCTAGACCCTGTTTGTGCTGGATACTGCGTTAAGTGCGTAACAAACCAGAGTCCTTGACCTGAGGAATCTCACTGCTCTGTCTTGTGGAAGGATTTCTAATGGAAGGCAACATGAATGAGGCAACAGAATTTCAGTCAATGTATAGAAGTACGTATATATTTTTGTGGCAAGTTTAGAATTGGTGGCAGAATGAAGGTAAGGGTCTAAGGATAAAGCTCCAGACTTGCCTACCTGGGTCTTGGGATCAGGTGCCTAAATAAATGATGGAATTTTCAAAAGAGGAAGTACCCACCTTTTCCAGTTACTATTTATTTTGGTGTCAAACATGGATCTGCTGGTTTTAGTAATCCCAGTATGGTTTAACAAGCAGGAAGCAGAATTGTTCTGGCTCACCTCTGACTCACAAGAACCCCCATTTGGAGAGAATTGCTGTAACTAAGATCTGTAGTCCTTAGGGGAACAAGGTATGGACAAGCACATGCAAATGAACATCAGAGCTTTGGTGACCCTCATGTACGCAGTGTTGCCTTAGTTCTGTCCCATTTGAAAATTGCAGGTACTTATTCTCCCCAAAAAATTACACCTTTCCTTGGCATGGCTAAGCACAGGTTTGAGTCCTGACTCAAATTATTCATGCTAATACATCTTCAAGTACTAGATGCTGAATAAGGAATGGGGAAGGCTTCTTTATTGGGGTAACATGGTGCATAATATGGTCATCTCCATTTGTAACTCTTTTTTCTTGGGATTTGGGCTAGAATTACAGGACTACTGAGTCATTAGGCCTTCGGTATTTGGCCAAGTGTACCAGAGAATATGTACCTGTGTGATTCTACCCCTCAGTATATTACACACCAGTGCAACTTGCCATGTGGCTACTGATTGATGCACAGTTTTTCTCTCCACAGTGTTTGTATCTTGTATGTACCTTTTGTATTGCAGTTTATGCTGTAATTTCATGCCAAGACAGCAGCATTTCCTTCCCAGCTGTTGAACCAAGGGGCATGATAGAAGTTAGAATAAAAGTATCCTGGTAAAATCCCTTCTTTTTCATCTTCCTTTCCCCCCCCAACCATGGTTTGGGAAACAATTAAGAAAAGGGTGGTAAGTATTCTGTTACAGCAGGCTTGTCATCTGATTCATAGGCTCATAGCTGCTAAGGGGTGGTGGGGTGCCGAGTTAGCAGTGAGTCACTTCCTTCTCTGTTTTCACTGATGGAGAAGGAGAAGATAAGGAGGCCGTTCAAGTTGCAAAGCATGTTCAGGATGCTGGAGTCTGTAAAGAAAAAGATCTTAAAGGACTGTTTCACTCTATTGTTGAAGGCTTACCTTGACTTCAAATTCTATCCTAGACCTAGAGCATGGCTGGAAGTTTTAATCTGTGTTTTAAAGCACCTGTGCGGTGTGGCCATATTCAACAAACTTGATAGGCAGTTACTTCAGTAGTTCTCCAGAGTTTCTTAAGCTAAGAAGCTCTCAGTCACCAGGGTGAGAGTCATTGTGTGGCTTACAGCTGAAATTTGGAGCTAGTTCTTTCTATTGGATTTGTCTCTTTTGCTGTAGTTAGGTAATAAAAAGGAGGATAACATCAGAACTCCTCTCTGGAAAGCATAGACTCAGAACATACCTAAGGAAACACAAAAGCCAGTTCTAGTCCTACTCAAATAAAAAATGCTGTCATTTATTACGTTACTCTTCTAAGTGGGCAGCTTTTAACTATAGCAGCCTTTTACAGAATTATCTGTGACCATGGAGGGGTATGTATTTGTATCTGCATCAGTTAGTATTGGTCAAATATAAAAAAGAGTCACAGCAAAGGTCTGTCTAGCGCCATATCCTGCCTCTTGATAATGGCTAATAACTTGTGTATGGAAAACAGGACGAGTATAGAGTGATACTTCCTTTGGTAAACTCTCCCAGCTTCCAGTGGTTTCTGGTTTAGAGACCTTCCTGAGCTGGAGGCTGCAGCTATATAATTGGTTTTGATATTCCTTGATGGACCTTTTTCCATAAAATTGTCTAATCGTTTTTTTGAAACCCACTTGTATTTTTGGCTGCTGTAACATCCCGTGGCAATGAGTTCCACAACATCATTAGGTATTGTGTGAAAATGAACTTCCTTTTGTTTGCTTTTGAACCTGCTTGCTGTCTGCCAGTTTGAGTTGGTGCCCTATTTTTTCTGTTAAGACTACTTTAAAATAATCATTGCTGTTTACCTTTTCCATGCTGTAACGGCTTGTCTAGAACTTAATTATTATTCTCCTTGTTTTCCAGGTTGAAAGGCTCTGGCTTGCTTAAGTTTTCCCTATGTTAAGGCTTTCCAATATCTTTTGCGTGGCTTTGGTACGCCGTTGTTCTTGCCCTTTCTGTAGCTTTGTATTTCCACAATTACTGGAACTGTGCTCAGTATTGGAGAGGTGGGCATACTATGGATTTACACAGAGGAATAATACCATTTTCTGCTTTGTTCTCATTCTTCTCCTAAAAATTCCTAACAAGATGGTTTTTCCCAACTGCTGACACTGTGCCTATCTTTTCAGAGAACTATCCACTTCTCCAGGATTTCTTTCATGGCTGGTAATAGCTGATGTAAAGCACAGTGAGAACGGCTTTTTCCTCATACATTATTTTTCATTTATGAACTTAGAATTAAATTTACTGTTTTAACACCCACTCACTGAATAAATTTTAGGTTTCATTTTTGGGAATGGCTTTGTATCACCAGCCACCTGCCTACAGTATTTCCAGATCATTTATGGAATATGAAACAGCAGTAGCCACATTGCAGACCCTATTCAGAGTCTGGTGGGGAGCTCCCCACATCACTGACATTGAACACCTATTTCTCTTGTTTATGATCTTTTCACCAGTTATGTCACTTATTCTTGCAGTAAGGCTCGTTTATCAGCTAGATTTCATACCGTAGTTAATAGTCTGGCAATTTCCCGTGTCGTACCTGTGGGGATTATCAGTTAATCCTCATATCATTTTGTTATTTTCATCTGTGCTGCTGCCTTAAATTCACTCTCCTTGCAAAAAGGCTGTAGGTTTCTGTATTAAAGATAGATACAAAGATTCATTGAGCTTTCTCGCTATCACCTTATCACCTGGGAGCATTTTTTAAATACCTCAGTCAACTCTTGGTACTGTGAACTGTTCAGACTGAGGCACGGATTTACACATTGGAACAGAGTTCTGTATTTTTCTGTGGTCAAGTTGCTTTGGGATTTTTGGCCCAGTAGCTGAACTTGTCTGTATCTCTCTTTAAGGATAACGACACTGGTTCTCTCACTGGAGAACTAAAACTGAAATATATTAGTGTGTGAGATGGAGTTAGGAAGTCAGAGCTCAAAGTTATGCCAGAAGTGGGTGATTAGATGGGACATCCTAAAATAAAGAACAGAGGGACAGAAAAGGAAAAAATAAAATAAAATAAAAAAATCTTTTCCTAGTTATGCTAACGGCTACAGTTTTGGCATTTTTGATGACTGAAGCTTTTCAGCTTAACTGCTAATGGTTCACATGAGTAACATTACTCAAGTTCATTTATCTAGTACTGGGTTAATTTGTATAGTATGCTTATAAGGAAACACATAAAAAATGTTTAAAAATGTGAATAACCTGATTTGCTAATTATTCTGTAATTATTCTTTTCTGTATATAAATTCTTTATACCTTACTAGGTTTGTTCTTTTCTCTAATGAATTAGTTAATTAAAATACAGCGTTATTTTCCTGTTGTCAAAAAAGCAGCCAGGTACTTTGCAAACTTGACTAGATAAATGTTAATTGTATGAGAATTCCATGATCAAGCAACCAATTGCCCTACAAATCATGTTGCTTCATCACTATATCTCTGTGGAGAGAGGAACTGGTGGTGAAAACCACTGTAAAGGCATATTTTCTATGAGTTCTGCAAGCAGCCAAAGGATAGGGAGGACATATTCAAGAGAGCACAGCCTTGCTTGCATCTGATTGACACCCACTGAAATGTGCGTTAACCTCCTTCAGGATGAGATGTGTTTCTTTTCAGGACAGCTACCTGAGTTTCATAACATGAGTTTCATTAAATCTGTCATGAGAAATCAGGAGTTAACAGAATCTAGTTTCTACAGCATTAACCTTACACAAATGCAGTATATAGTAATCACAGTTCAGGTAGATTGAGTTTCATGTGAGATCTCAAAATGTTTATTTTACAGCATCCTTTGCTGTGTTTGTATAGCATTGCTCTTGCCTTTCTCCAGATGGGAACATGCAGGAATGCAAAAGGCAGGTGGTTTGCTCAAGGACATGAGAATCTGTCTTCAGTGCAGTTAACTGGTGCCTTACTAGCACTTGTGTTAGCTGTGCTTTGGTCTGAGTAGTCACCTGGATTGTGTTGCATTCCCTTTGTGAGCTGCTAGCATTCCTTAATACCACATCTTGCAAGAAAGTTACCCTAAGGATGTGTAGGGCCCTGAGCAACAGGCACAGAGCGAGCTGGCTGCAAAGCCTTTTTGTACGGGGATCCTATAAGTGAAAGACATCTGCATCACGTGGTTCTTTGTGCTGAGGAAGGATGAGCCTTCGCTTACGTTTTCTTTCTCAGTTAATTATGATAGGATTTATCTGTCCTAAGTATGGGAGGTGGGGAAGGCACGAAGGCTTGGTCTGCATCCTTCCTGAGACATGGTTCCAACTTCAAAAATCAAAGCCTTGCTTTAGTGTTGAGAGCTGGTAATTCTGGTCCTGGGTGGTACAGCTCTGTCTGAAGCATCACCAGCCTCAGAGTTTTGCCTATGGATGGGAAGCAGAATTCAGGTTGACGTTAAGAGCTGGTGTTGACTGTAGTGAGGACAGAAACACAGAGCTGAGCATAGCTGAGATGAGACCTCAGAAGTCTGGATTCTCAAACCTCTGCTTTAATAGCATGGGATATTTATGGCCTTGATAAAATTAGGGAAGAAAGATGAGGAGCATCTTCTTATGCACTCGTCCAAAAATGTTGGGAAATCCTGTTGCTGAGGTTTTCTAAAAGATTAGAGACTTCTCAGATATCTCCCTCAGCAATAAATATGTCAAAATATGAAAATTAAAATATCCTTCTCAGAAACTGGGAAGCATCAGTGTGTCAATCACTTTGCTGATGCTGGGGCTATGGTTTAATGTAGTCGGAGTCTGGCTCTTTCATTAGAGAAAACAGAATCGAATGCAAAAATGAAAATAAAATAACACTTCTGCAGCTTTCTTTGTAAACAAATCAGAAACCTTAAGGCCAGGATAAGAACACAGTGGCTACCAACTGGAATAACTCAGCTTAGGCCTGATAGAAGGAAATGATAGGTCTCAAGTATATGCTGCCTCACAGGAAGATTGTAATGAAATCCAGCCAGGTTCAAGAGAAAACCAAAACCTATTGATTTTATTCCAAGGGAAGAAAGAGAAAAAGAACAGATGTATGGAGTCTTCTGTCCACTTACTGCAATCTGCAGTGCTGACTTAGAAACAGATAATGGTTTAGCCTTCTTTTCTTCTTGTGCTTCCTTCTGTAGAAATGCCCTGGCTTAGACACCAAAAAAATTCAATTTGGGATAGTAGAGAGGAGGGGGAACAAGGACCTCACACAAGAACTGACCTAAACTCTGAGGAGGTTTGTATAATCTAATTTACAATAAAATGGTATTTACAATGTTATCAGACAAAGCTTAGCAGTGTTAAGTTAAACAGCATATAATGTGATTAGTGGGGGAGTCATGCCCATGATGTCATACACATTCTCTGAACTCTTGGAATGGGCAGATAATGTCTCAGGCATTTATTCTCTTGTGACACATAAGAAAAGCTCCGTAAAGGTTTGGGGGATGGGAAGGAGATGTGCATGTACACATGCTCGACAGTGCGCGTATGCGCACACAGCTACAGTGGAGCTGACAACACTATAGACAGCCTCTCCCTTTGGCGCAGAACTCGACCTGTGGTTGCACCCTGCTAGCATAGTGCTGTGTAGTGGTTAAAACAGGCCTTTGGGAATAGTTTAGAAGCTTTAAGTTCTATTCTTGACTCTGCCACAGACTTGGTTTTTGACCGCTAAATCTTCTTTGCCTCTGGTAACTCCATTTTAACTAGTAAAGGTAGTCAGCCGTATCTGTCAAGCGCCCTGAGTGAAGAGCTGTGTGTAGATGGAAACCACTGGCATTCTGTTCATTATGCAGAACAAATACAGCTAGACCACAAAGAGCTTTGCTGTAGATAACAGCAAGCAATTTCACAGTTAGTAATGGCCCATTCATAGAAAATTAAATCTTTATCTTTCTGTCTCTCTGAGGCATGCAAAATGGTATTAAAAATTTTGGCTAGTCTAATTAATCTGGTAAGCAATACAAATCTCAGCTATAGGTTCACATCAAAGGTAATCTAGACTGTATTTATTTTAAAGCATGTTTTGGTTTAAAAAAGCTCTTGCTAAAAGCTCCTGAATCAGGCGAAGCTCCCCTTAAACTTTAAAATTATTGTAGTAGTTGTGAAAGGACAGATTCTGGAGTAATTCCATTAAAGGAAAGTATTTTACTCCCCATGTCCACTAGGGACAATGAGTTTAGAATCTAGCCCATATTGCTTCATGCATGTTAA
Organism: Gymnogyps californianus; assembly: GCF_018139145.2. Classification (NCBI taxonomy): domain Eukaryota; kingdom Metazoa; phylum Chordata; class Aves; order Accipitriformes; family Cathartidae; genus Gymnogyps; species Gymnogyps californianus. Next base: position 21,838,596 of record NC_059479.1, read on the forward strand.
TGTTTAATAGCAACACAAAAATAGCATAAACGTTCTTTCTGTCATGGTGTGAAGGCAGTATAAATTATTTAACTCTGGTGTAGAGATTGACTAGATTGATTCCTGTTTTCAGTGATGCATGGAATGAATATGGGCTAGACTTGAGTTCAAATGGGAGTTGCAGATGTGGAGAATGAGATGGGGCCTGCTGACAGAGCTGAAAAAACTTGAAGAAAAGTGGTGGGCAGGAAGGAACAAGTGAGCTTGGAAACTATGGCTCATGCGATGTCAACTCTATTATATGTTAAAATAAACGGCAACACTTGGGTGATACCCATCTTTTATCACAACAAGTAGTCATTGTCTTGGCTGCAACACTGATGTATGTTTATAGCATTAGCGTGGATTTGTTGAGAAATGCGTACATGAATTTTATTTGACTGCAGAGGGATGCCGTCAAGAATAAATCTTTGTTGTTCAGAAAGGGTAAGCCAAACTTTTGTCTCTGTGGCTGATAAATCGGGAGCAGGGGCCAAGTGTAATATGAACAGAGTGGAGCACTGGCCAGTCTGATCAGATGTGTGGGATGTACTAATAACAACAGTGAATGAAAAGCAAAGCCTACAGGTAGACACCTTTTAAATAATCAAGGCTGACAGTTTTACTACAGTAGCACAGTTTAACACTTTGTAGGTATGTGCTACATCAGAGGTACTGCTTATATTAAATAGTCTGCAAGCATTACACAGCTTATTTAGAGGAGGACTTTTATTTCAGGCATTTTTACATTTGTTAATGTTTTTTTCCACTCTTACAGTCATTACAAATGGAATATCTTATTGTTGCAGATGGTATTGCCAATGCATGACTCTGAATGATGTACCAGAAAGACATTTTAAATGACCTAGATTAAACTCACAGAGGACTGGGCATCCCAGATGTAGTCTCAAACACAGAACATTTCCAGGAATGAGTATTTCTGACACTCCTTATTAAATCCATGTACAAATAGTTATCTGATACCTGGGTAATCAGAGAAGCTGTGTGGAGGCAGATTGCACACAGTGCCTTAAGTCTTGAGAACTGGACTGGGTTATGGACACGCTGCATTACCATGGTAAGACGTCCTGTCCTGTGCCTCAGTTTATCCATCTGTAAAAAGTGGGATATGATGCTTTTATAGCATCTGGCCTAGAAAAAGTGTTTTGAATGGCTAGTGACAAACGCCAATTAGGGACATACACAGTCCTTAAAGTAAAAAACTTCATAAACTGTAGAGCCTGAGTATCTCAATGAACAAAATGCCTTCCTCCCAGCTCTCACAGGAAGCAAGTTAATTGGTAGGCCAATAACTATAATGAGGCAGAACCTGGGGTTTTGCCTGTGTATAGTGAGATCCTCCCCTTGGGGCCAAACTCCTGTTCCATATTATGAAAGCAGTAAAAGGTCCCCTCAGCAGGTGCTGCATAAAGGCATTTCAGCTTTGCCTTTGCGGTGCTGGAATTGCCAAGCTATTGCTTTCCCGAGTCTCCAAATGAATTCCCCAACTCAATGTGGAACAGCTGTGTGATAGATACAGCCTTGAGAAAAGAGGTGGCAAAAGAACACAACAAATGGGGATTTAATCAAATAGCGTGGGGCTGCAAAACAACATCAGCATGTTTCTACTCAGCTTTCCTTTGGGTAAGGGAGACCCTCTCAGTATCACAGTTCAGAGAAGAGAGGTAATGTGTGATCGTATGCTATTAAGGGCCATATTGTGTACTGAGAGTAAGTGAATAACACTGGCTGTGTTCATTAATGCAATGAATAACAGCATGGTTTACCTAGAATGATGTCCAAGAACTTTACATCCTGAAGAAAGATCTTTCTTATAACTGCCTGTGTATTGCTACTGCCTCTGTAGTGTTAATGAAAGAGTGGTTTACCGAAGTACCTAGGCTTTAGCCATTTGAGCCAGGAAGTGAATTAGAAACTGCAATGAGATGGGACAAGTCTGAGAGGATGGAAGTAATTCTTCTAGTAGAATTTAATTAGGACAGGGTAGCATTTCTCTTCCTTCATATATGATTGTGGAAGTACTTCCTTTCTTCCTTATTGAAGCCTTCTGAAACATAGTTTGCACAAAAAATGCTCTGTCAAGTAAGAAAAGATTACATTAAGGGCCACAAATGGTGAGAGTTATTGTTTTGTACTTGTCCTTAAAAAGGGTACTTTTAGCAATGCTTTTATTTAATACTTTTTGAGAGGAAAGTTTGTTGTGTGTCAAGGCTACCTATGCGAGTTTCCAGAGTGCTTCTTAAGAGCTTTTTGGAAGTCCGTCTACCTTGTCAAGTACTGACTATGCCTGTTTGATCTGAGTGATTGCTTAGTTATAAGTGTTATGTCTGAAATATAAAACAGACAGGAAAAAAAGTAAAATGAAGGAAGAGTTTGTAACAAACAGAATATAGCTAGCTAATTACTGTGGCAGTATAATGTAGAAAAATCAACACCATTATGAAACTGCCATTTTTTCTTGTTTCCATGTCATAAAATTTCCTTGAAATCTTTTGGTTTTGAGTGTGTGCGCACTTTACAAAGTGATCAGAAGCTAAAAAGCAGCATCTGTCAGAGAAGATAAATGACCTACCAGCAAATCATCTCAGTTAAAAGGAAGACAAAAATCTGTGGAGTAGGGGAATGAGTTTTAAATTAGCCATTTCACTTAACTTCGCCCTAATGAAGGGCTAATCTTTGGACCCCTGCAAAACAAATGAGAGCATCTAGTTAGATCCAACGGAAACCAGTCATTGAAAAGGCTTTTTCCTTATGAACCTAATTGGAAGCAAAATATTCCTTTGATAGCTGTCTTCATTTAACAGTATCTTTCCCTTTTCCTGATTTATATACAGTAAACTAAGGACTCTGTTAATTACAAACACATTTGCCTTTTTGCAGGTTGACAACTAAATATGCTTGGGTGAACCTGGCTAGAGCACTCGCAAATAAGGTGCAAAGATCTGCGGTGCAAGTTCTTTAGAGGTTGCCTGAGAAGAGCCTCATCTGGAAGGCAGCAAGGTAGCCTGCACTTAAAAAGCCTTTTCTGTATATTGAGGCAGCAATGTGCGCAGAGTTAAGCGGAGCATGGGCCACTGTGGAAATCAGCTAAATTTACAAAAGTTAAAATCTGACCTGGGATTTCAAGAATATTTTATTCATTAAATTAGCTTGTTCTTCTATTTTTATATGTAATGGCAAAATAAGTATTTCTTTTTCTAAAATCTGAAGAAATGATAGAAAAAACATTGGACACTTGATTGCTGTAGAAGCAGGATTGTGCCTTTAAGGCAGAAGGAAGGAATGTGTCAGTCATGGCCCCTCTAAAACAGGGACTTATCTTGATTATAGTATTAGCTTGGTAGTAGAATATGATCTCATCACTGTGAAAGATTACATGAAATATCAACTTGGCTGGCCTTAAAACAGCTCTATTCTCAGTTGCATTTTCAATTGCTGCAGCTGACATAGGGTTCTGTAATTTGAAGAGATGGCCATAAAGATGTTTTGTAGAATTTGGCCTATGTATTCAAGTAAAAAAAAATTCAGGAATGGATAAAAGCATGACTGCATCTGATGTTTTCTCTTTGACTTTTTTTTTTTTTTTGAGAATTTCAAGAGCAAGCAAAACTTGAACACCTTTAACTTCAGGGTACTTAGAATTTATATCAAACCTGGGAAAACAGATACCTGTCTGATGGAGAGTCACTGAAGTCAATGTAGGCTAAAATGTGAATTATTGTCCATCTTCAAGGAATGATATGCTTGAAGAGACTAAGTGCATAAGACAGTTTTGAGCAGTAGGTGTTCTGGGTGCTGTAATCAGAGGGACATGGGAATGCTGCTTGTGGAGCACATGATATGTTGTGCTTGTGCCTTCAGCTGTGTGTTTGCTCTGAAGCCTAGAAGCCAGGTGGCATCTTTCTTGAGTGAATGAAAATTAGGTGTAATTTATTCTTGGGTAGTTTGGGGGAATCCGTTTTGCTTTGAATTTGTATCCTTCTAAGTATGTTTCCACATTGAAGATGGTATTTTGAAAGGAGTTAACTCAACTCTCTACCTTGAAATTAAGCTATAGACTAATTATGTACTCAAGACAGTAAGGGGTCCTCTGGGTGCTGGAACTGTCAGTGTGGCAGATAAGAATCTACCTGGAAAGTAAATTTCAGCTGAGTACTCAGCTGACAAATCTGCTATTTCTGAGGCAAATTCAGAAGGTCTATTAATTTGCTTTGCGTTTTATGTCAGCATCTAAAATGCTTCCTAAAATAAGGAAAAATAGAAAAAGTATTTCTCTGCTAAATCACATGGATGCCTGGCACGTGAATTATGTATTTACTTGTTTTCCTGAGCTTAAATTCAAAGACCACACCAATGACCTGGCCCAAAAGTAAGGATGGGGAAAAGATATAAAACCCCCGCAATGGCCAGGGTTTTCTCGTGCACTGATTCCAGCCGTGATCTCCTCAGAAGCGGTCTGATTTGGAGAAAGACACTTACACCCCTCAACTCATATGGAAAGAGGGTACAGGAAGCCCCTAATGCTCATTGTGCAATGTTTGCCCATTCTTCTGTCCCTTCTTCCCTCAAATTCCACTGTCTACCTATTTATCTCCCCCTTTTTTCCCTAAATTCAGTTTTCTTCCCCCAATCCACTTTCCTACTCAGTGCCTTGATGTCCTCTCCTTCCTCCTGTGATGTTTGCAGGCATAATCCTGCTCTCAAAAATAGTTTGTACTCCTTCTGCATTTTCTGCTGTGCTTACAAAAAAAAAGGCCCTTTACAGAGGAAAACTCTCGCATGTGCTGTCTTCCCCCCCCGCACCGTCTCTTTTCAGATTTCTGCCAAAGCTTGGACTTGCATCCTGGCTGGGTATAGGGGAGGTTCAATAGCTACTGCACATTCCTTTGAACTACCTACCTCATCTGAAAACTTTCAGGCTAGAAAGCCTTTCAGCTATTCACTCTGTGCATATGCAGCGTAATCCATTTGGATCCTGAATGTTATACTTTATGCCCAAATGGAGAGCCAAACACTTTTTTTTTTTTTCCCTTTTCTTTTTTAAATGCTGTTTTCAGTTTGACTTCTCCAGTGGGGTAGTAGATGCCATGCATTAAATGAAGTAAATGTCGAGTGATGGAGGCCATTCGGGCATGATTGGAGCCGTGGTCTGAACACTGGGTCTGTGCAAATAAAACGTCGGTAGACCTGCCAAGCCTAAGAAAAACTGTTTTATTTCTAGGGATATATCCCAGGAACTGCATTTGGAACATAGGCACTATTCTGAATGACTGTTGTAGCAGATTTTGCGGCATTTTGTGTATCTTTTCAAAAGCCCAGAAGAATTGCTTTAAGCAGAAACAGGTTGTCAGCCTCAGTGTAGCAGAGGTCAGGTTCTACTGCATTTCTGTGTTTCTCTCCGACTCTTTACCTGAAGACTCAGTGGCAGATCTGAATTAAGATGGTATCTGAAGACTGAACTGGGAAGACAGTAAACTTTCTCTGCTCTAAAGAGCAAAACTTCAGCTTAAAAGGAATGAGTCATGGGCTTTCTATTTTATAGGCAGTTAATTGAGCTAAAAGATGGTGCTATAGTCTTTTCTAAACTACTCTTTCTTGTAAAATTTGCGTAAGAAGAAAGCTCTGGTTAATATAACTGAAGTTATATAAAATTTAAAAAAAAGTGAGTGATGAAACAAGGTAGCACTTAGTCCTGTATCTCTGTATTTCTAGATAATCCTGGAAAAGAGTGCAAAAAGATGAACCATGAAGAAAAGAAAGTTAATGCAGAGCTTTCCAATAGAGTGCAATGGGCGTTGGCTCAGAACCACAGTTCATTTGACTTGTCTTTCAATGTTCTGAAATTTCTGTCTATGTCATTCTCAGTGAAGATGCTTAGAAATATTGGGACCCTAACCTGAAACTGAGAGGTGTTTCCTCTGCTACAAAGCTGCAGTGGCTATCGTGAGGTGCAGTGTAAGGTGTGAGGTTGTGATGAAGCACTCCCCTGCAGCTCTGCAAAGTCTGACAGCTTTTTGGGATGAAATGGAGTTGTGTATTGAGGATCTCAAATTCTTTCCAAGGAATCTCACAGATAGTTGAGAGTGAAGACATTGAGTCATTTCTTGGGAGAGGATTTTGTTTTTATATCCTCAATACAGGGTGTTGCCATAATAATAATCATTATTATGGATAGAAACAAATGCATTTAGGCTGCAGTTTTGACCCAATGTGTTTTTCTGCTTTTTTGCATTGGTATTTGCTAGTGTGAATTGTGTTTTGTGTTTTTTCTTTTTCTCTCAGTAACAATATTTCTAACTATGCCAAATGGGAACAGCAGGAAATAGCATGACCCAACTCTACAAGCAAATCAGTTTTCTAAGTTTTTGAATTGTAAAAGAAAGTGGTTTTTTTTTTTCTCCCCCTAAATAATCCGATGTTAATGTAACTGCAAAATCATTTGTTTCCTCTCTACTGTACCTTCATTGAATTGTGATCTTTGAGAGTTCAGTCTAGATGAAAACATATATATGTATTTCCTTGTGTTATTTCTTTTGGAATTTAAATTCTGTTAAGCTTTAGGAAAAAAAGTTAGTCCTTGAGAGACTGGGGACAAAACTATATTTTGAATAAGTGGTTAACATGCATTAAGCTCTTGATTTTCTTCCTGTGCTGTCTCCTGTCAGATCTCTTCTACAGTCTCCTCTCACCCAGCTTCTGTATTATAGGCTGTTGTCCTCCCATTCCTATCTCAGTGCTAGTCCCCTTTCTCATTGTACTTTCCTAAACCATCACTTCTCTTGTTCAGAAACCTTTAAATTCACATCTTTGGCCACGCTCAGAATCAGTAAGCTGCAGTAAGTTAAAATAACGTCAGCTTCTCCCTCTGGTCTTCTTTGTCTGTCTTCTCTGTCTTGGTTTTCACACTGCCAACATATTAGGGCAAGCATCATCTACCTGATGTGTATTACACAGTGTCTCATTACTTTTCATGTTGTAATTTCTATCTGAGTGTTGGTGTACTCTTAGCAAAAAACACTTTCTGTTTATCAAGCAAGATTTGTTGAGGGATGCAGTGTCTAGATCTGGATTGAACTAAGATAATGTTTTAAGGTTCAGGACTGAAATGGAGCCATATTTGAGACTGGACAGAGGTACGCTCACCAACAAGATTTTGGCCCTGAAATGGGAGGTCAACATTTGGCCATCTGCTCCACCACTTGAGATTAATGGAGCTATTTCAGGTTGTTATCAGCCTAACTGAACTTTTAGTCCCTTTACAATGTTAAGTGTGTGTGTGTAAAGGCTTTTCAATTCTGGTTTTCAAACAATTAGGCTTTGGAAAATTTGGGAAAGAATGAAAGGCAAGAATGCGCTTCCTGTAGTGCACCTCTCCCAGCACTGAAACTTCTGTCTGTATTGCCCTGGAACGACTTAAAGGCTTCAATCTCTGGCTTTGAGCACTAGATGCTTTCACCTTTTCCCTTACCTTTGTTAACCAAAATGTTATGACATGTTCCCATCATGCCTTCACAGATATCTTGCTTTCTTTTACTGTTTATTTCCTCCTAGCTGACTTGCTACCAAAACGAGTTAGGCAATGAAGACATTAAACCAGAAATGTCTCTACACTGCCAGCAAGTCTCTTCAATAAGGCTGAAGAGCCCCTGGACTTTATTTTTCACTTGTTCTGATTTTACACTGATGTAATTGATTTCAGTGGATTACTTTGGTCAGTTTAGTGTCAGGCTCAGAGGCTATGGCAAATACTTGTGTGTTGCTTAACATCAAAGCTTTACCTCTCAGTACAGACAGTCTCCCTCCTCCCTGGCAGAGAGAAAGCGTAACCCCCTCATAATCTCTCCTGTTCCCTAAACCTAAAAGTGCAAAAGGATTTTGATCAGACACTGTCAAAGTACAGGGTCTGTCTCACAAAAAAACCCCAAACAAACGTTGCTGAGGCCAAAAGCATTCATCTAACCTTTTCTTTATGATCTTGGAAGCGGGGGAGGTTCTGGCCTTTTTTTGGCCCCATGTGCTTGTGTTGTGAGTTCGGCCATGCATCCTTTGCAAACGAAAGGGGATTGCTTTGCAGTGTCTCCATCTACTTGCAAAGAGCTGCTACTGCTGTCTCAGCCATGGGACAAGGAGATGATCTTCTCTGAGACCCTGTACATGCTGGACAGCTAAGAGGAAGAGAAGAGGCAGGAGCCTCCAGGATTGGCAGACTGATAAGTCTAGGATTGGGACCAAGGGCTAAAAACTATCTTGAACGATGCTTTGAGATGAACAAAATTATGTGGGGATTACAGTATTCATCATGAAGGCTTTAGAAGCAGTAAGTTGCTTGAAAACTGTGTCTAGTGTATCAAGCCTGTGTGGTGATCTACAGTGGCATCAGAGAATAAAATGTATGTAGCAAAAACTATGAGTATTGAGGTGTAAACTCACCTTTCTTGGAACATAAGTACAGAACCTTCTGCTAAGGAGTTAGCAATAAAAGAATCTTGTGTGTGGACAAAGAATCAGCAATCTGCGTAAAATCATGCACAGATTTGGAAGATCCATTCCTTTGTGGACAGAAAAAGCTTTGGTAGGAGTCAAGGTTTGTCCTCACTGCTTGTTTCAGGAATACAGATACTAATTTTATGCTAAGGATGGCTTAGCCACCCCTACTCGAGATGATGGCTGTTATTCATTCTGTGCTCCAAATACATCCAGGCTTCAGCTGAAGTGTAGCCAAAGTCGTCTTTGCATTGGAGAACTTTCAGGGGTTTTTATGTTGTTTTTACAGACCCAACAAACTACGGGGCCTTATGCCTGTTTCATGTAGGTCAAGCCTATGCTGTAGTTTTTTGTTTCTTCAAGGGAGTTTGAATTTTGTTTAAATAAATCCCGAAGCATCTAGTTTTTCATTCACGGATTAGAAATGTCCAGCATGTGTTACACTGGCTTAAGGGAATTTGCTTTCCTTGAGCTGCTGAGACTGTGTAAATTTTTCATTAGCTTTTTTCTTTTTTTCTAGTTTTCCTTTTCTTGGTCTCTGCTAGTCAAATCTGAACTTAATACTTGAATCAAATTCTAAACTCTGATGTTCAAAGTAGATTTGTGATTGGGCTGAAATAATTCATTCTGTCCATGCTGAACCCACCTAATCTACTTGCAAGTTGTATTCTTGCCCTTTGTAGTGCAACATTTCTGTCACCCAAGCAAGAAAAATAGATCTTCACATGGTTGGCCGATTCATGTAAGCCACTGTTTAGTGAATAGGCCCTTTGGTGTGTCATTTTTTTCCTGCTTGTTTGATAAACTTGAGACATAGTTACTTTGAAGACTGGGCATTATCTACCTGCTCTGGGAACAGTTCCATGAAAACTGAGATTGGATCTCTGGGCTGCTGACAAGCTAATTCTGGACATTATTGCAAGCCTCAAGGTCAGTGTGCCTTTCAACAGCAGAATAGAATTTCTGGTGCATTCATTTCTCATTTTAAATAGGTCTCTCTAAACCTGATCTATGCTTTCCTAGTGGTATGAGAATTCAAGCTTATATACATTGTAGAGGATTTTAAAGATACTGAGTTAGGAAAGGAAGACAACCTTCAAACTCTGGAGAGGTTATTAAGTAGCAGTGGGAGTCTTCACCCTAAGGAACTGCCATCCAACCTCTTGGCTCAAAACCCACCTTACTGTGTTATAGTAACTGACATGAAAAGAACTGGTGAACACGTTTTCTGGGAGACAAATAGAAGGGGATTCTTGAGTGATTTTTGTTGTTGTTATTTACAGGCAGTACTGCAATAAGCCCATTTATTGGCAGTTTCAGTGGGGAGGTGAAAGAGTTGAAAGGACAGGGATGCTGAGCTCAGTTTCTCCAGAGCAACCAGAGGGTGTCGATCTGAGGCTGAAGGGACCAGTGCGATTCATGGGTCCCACTCTTCTCAGACTGCTTGGGGGAGCATTTGCCCCCAGAATTCACTCCTGGCAGTTGTGTGCAGTTAGGGGACTGTACTGCTGTCGGAAAGGACTATTGGGTGGCTTCTGCTGTACTGTCAAAACATGCTTAGCTCTTTCATTATTGCCAATTAGCCTTGATCAAGTACTTAGGCAGAATAGAACCCTGGTGTGTGTTGGCAGTGTGTAGAAATCTAATCTTGCAAGCAGAAAAACTGGCAAAGATGATACCTTGCTACAAATAATAAATCATAATTCACTCTTACTTCCATTGTCAAACACAGTTAATGCAGTTACCTGCAGACTGTCATCTCTTGTTCAGACTTTGATTATTTTCATAGAATCATAGAATAGTTTGGGTTGGAAGGGACCTTTAAAGGTTATCTAGTCCAACCCCTCTGCAATGAGCAGGGACATCTTCAAGTACATCAGGTTGCTCAGAGCCCCGTCCAACCTGACCTTGAATGTTTCCAGGGATGTGGCATCTACCACCTCTCTGGGCAACCTGTGCCAGTGTTTCACCACCCTCATTGTAAAAAAGTCTTCCTTAGATCTAGTCTGAATCTCCCCTCTTTTAGTTTAAAACCATTACCCCTTGCCCTGTCACAACAGGCCCTACTAAAAAGTTTGTCCCCATCTTTCTTATAAGCCCCCTTTAAGTATTGAAAGGCCGCAGTGAGGTCTCCCCAGAGCCTTCTCTCCTCCAGGCTGAACAACCCCAGCTCTCTCAGCCTTTCCTCATAGGGAGAGGTGTTCCATCCCTCTGATCATCTTCGTGGCCCTCCTCTGGACCTGCTCCAACAGGTCCATGTCTTTCCTGTGCTGGGGGCTCCAGAGCTGGATGCAGTACTCCAGGTGGGGTCTCACCAGAGCAGAGTAGAGGGGCAGAATCACCTCCCTCGAGCTGCTGGCCACGCTTCATTTGATGCAGCCCGGGATACGGTTGGCCTTCTGGACTGCAAGCATGCATTGCTGGCTCACATCCAGCTTTTCATCCCCCAGTACCCCCACGTCCTTCTCTGCAGGGCTGCCCTCAATCCCTTCATCCCCCAGCCTATATTGATACTGGGGGTTGCCCCGACCCAGGTGCCGGACCTTGCACTTTTTAGTACTGAGTTTCTGCAAAGAAGCTGAAATAGATGTTGGACTTGCTAGCACTTTCAAATCTGTAACGAGGCCATCTCCTTATGGAGTGTCCGGAGGAGCTGGGCCAGCACCCCCTACACTATGAGGTCAGTGTCCCTCAACAGGTGTTGGGTGTGCCAGAACAGAGGATCCACCTCTTTCTTGGGAAGTCAGCCAGGAGGTCTGCTGCTTTCACACTACAATTTCCTGTGTATCTCTGACCAGCGAATAAACTCCAGGGTGTAAATACATTCACAGCTAGTTGGAACTGAACAGAATTGTGAATAAAAAGACCAGCAGTTAGAAACGCTTCAGTTTTCAAGCAATAGGGTAACAAACATAAACACGGTTACACGTAAAGCAGGAGATTTAGAAGTATAGAGTCTCCAGTGCATTCATTTCCAGGCAATGGAGAAACAGCGTGTTAGGGGAGAGAGAGAGGATGTGTCCTGCAAACCAAGAGATCTGTGTTCTGATACATTTGCTATGCCTGAATGTGTGCAAATTGTTATCTCTCTCTGTGCTTTGGTTTCTCCAGGAAACAGGGAAAAATTGTAGTCAGTTGAAATATGCCATGTCAATTATTTTTCTTTCTTATGAAAGATCCTTCCTCTTTATCCACACCCTGCAATGTGTGCCATGTTTTGCATGCTGTTTCTGAACCCTCTGACTTGCTGACCTTCTGTGGGCAAATAAAGGTCTGATGTAACTTCCCATGAGTCCCATCTGATACAACTTCCTTTTGATCCCATCAAAGCTGTTTTATGATGACTGGAGGGACTGCTGCAGAGCTCCCAAAGTTCAGGTTCTTGTCTGACCACTGTAGACCCCGACTGTCTGGAAAATCAAAACCGCCTCTGGACAGAGTCTCTTTGCCTGTTGGAAAGTAGCAGAGAATGGCAGCTATATTTAAACTTTAATAAAGGTCTTTTGAGCAGTACTAGGTGTTTATGGAATGTCTGTAATAGTACATAGTATTAAAGTACATGTTAACATTATTACTACTACATTCAAGCAAGGGGGAAGATGATACTGCGATTTTTAATGAAGTGCTTATGGTTTTGTTGATTGCAGGAGTGTCCAGCTCCCTGTGCTATGGGACTGCTGAATTCCTGAAAAGGTGGTGTTTCGCTTGGGTCTGCATGTTCAGGCTGATCTGGCTGAGTCTGAGATTATTGGCTGCTGAAATCTTGCCTTCAGTCTTGCAAGATTTGAGTAGAAGATGGCAGAAATCTTGCAGGAGTAACTTTCTCCTTTACGGATGGTCCTGCCAGCTTGGGATGGGATTTGTTAAGACTCTGGTTTTGGCCATGCTAGAATCAGGTCTGGGTTTCTTCTGAATTGAGGTCTGGATAAATTAAAAACAAAGAAGCATGATACTTGGTTTTGAGGATTTAAATCCAGACTGTTCATCCCCTAGTTTTCAAGAGGTTCAGATCTGAGGGTCGGATTTCAGGAAATTTTCGTTTAGGGAGTGACTGTTAAAGAGTTGCAAGAGCCCTAGAAACCAGAGTTCTTTGTTCATAAGCCATGCACAGTGCAGACAACAGCAATAGCAGCAATCCGTTTCCCCATGAATTGCAAACAAGCTTAACCCTGAGTTGGAAAGACCATACTCTGGAGAGGTGAAAGGAAATTCAATATCTGAGCTAAGTGTGTTCTGACTTCCTTGGAAGAAAGACTGCCGACTGTACAAAGTTATGATGATGATGTGATGAGGACCCATCGTCCACCGAGGCCTCCATGAGCCAATGACGTTCATGGAGGACTGCAAAATAAGCAGTCCCACAGGGTGGGGGGCATGGAGGTAGGCAGTAGGCCTTTATTATTCTTATCCTCACTATACTTGGATGCCCTGGAGAGCTTCAAGGTAAAACTTTTGATGTCTCTTTTACAATGATCTGTTTCTCTACATATTTTGAAATATCTGGTTCCAATGGTACTAAAAATTTGCTGTGACTGAGAACTTTTCCAATGCAAAGTACTTGTTAAAGTATAACACGTGTCCAGACCAGACTTGAATAAAGATTGTACTATTCTTCAAATTATATTGGAAGTTTGGCAATTTTCTTGAGCTTACGATGTAACTTTCCATTGAAGTCTAATTATAGACTTAAAAGTAAAAAGTCTTTCCTGTTTTATAAAGAATAATAGTGACCTTTACCAAGTCCAATCTCTATTTTTGAAGTCAGATATTCAGGGATGTGTTGCTATTTGCCCTTTTTTTTTCTTCTTCTTTCTTCTCAACAAGTGATTCTAAAAAACAGTGGCGTCTTTTCCAACCTGTTTTCTGAGCAATGCCATTTCTGTTTGTCAGCCCAAGCTTCATCACAGTCTGTTAATGTTCCTGCTGGACTATTTATGTTACCTTTCTATGTGCCGCATTTTCGTCTCACTTGGTGTGGGTCTTGTCTTTGTATTCTTACGGTATGCTATTTGGCCCTGGCCTATGTTTGTCTTCCCCAGCCGGAGGTGGATGTTGCTTGGTACTACTATTTTTGAATCTTTCTTTTCTGTTTGAGGGAATTTTCCTACAGTAACAAGCAGGTGGCATTTTCTGATAAAGGGAGGGTGCTCTGTCTTCTCTTGATACCAATGTTGTCTTCTCAGTCAGCCATTTGGAGTTTGAGAGTACAAATGTTGCTTTTTATTTAAATATTTCTAATAGTCTTAATGCAGCTACCTGTGCTGTCAATCTACTTAATTCAGTGAAAGCTCTGGGTCCTTAGTGCTGCTGGAATGTAGGTTAGTAACCCAAAGCTGTGTTTGAAAACATTTATATCAACTGTTTTGTGCCTGAGTTTATCCATTATAAAAATTGATATAATGCTATGTGAATAACAGTGTCATCAGACAGAAGAACTTGCATGTGCAGTGTATTCTCGGTATTTGTGAGTCTTTTGTTGAAAGACTACAAGATTAAATGAAAGTATTATGGGGGAAAAGGTGTGCGTTGCTCCTTTTATTCATTACTCTTTCACGTATTTTCCTAATGACAGTGTTTTTAACTGATTTAATTTGTTCAAGGAGATTGTTCTCACTCTGTCACTTGTGGAATACAGGTGCTTTCCTGAAAAGTCTTAAAAAATGTCTTTCTTGAGCAGCTTCACTAACTTCAGCTTCTTGCAGGACTGGGCCTACAGTTTGTTACTGATAACCCAGATATATTGCTTGTTGAGCCCCCACTTGTAGGAGATACTCTGTGGAAAAACTGCTTTCTTTGATTCTGAGGATCTTCACAAAATTCTTTCTATTCAAGTTTAGTTTATTATTTTATGATTTTTCCACTACAAGTGAGTTTTATACTGTGCAACTGTGTCCAATCAGCACAAGAGCTCAAAGCCTTTAGTAAAAAATATTTTGTACTATGAGTGCTTAATACACCAGATAAATTCAATCAAAAGCAGCTATTTAAATCTTTCTGTAGCAAATACCAGACAGATTTTTCAAGGAAGGCTTGTGTATGTGCTTTATTTTTTCTTTTATTCATGTTTTCTTTGTCTGTCTTTCTCTACCTTAAATATGACAGGCCAGAAATTGTACTTTTGTTGATGCCACAGACTTTTCTTTTTGGATCCATATATTCCTAATGGCTCTTGGGAAATTAATCAGAAGCAAACCCCTTGATCATAGTTATAGGAACTCGATAATTAAAGACTCGTTCCTTCTGACATAATATGGCTAGACAGGTACTTTTTCATTTGGTAACCTTGGATTCAGATCTTGAATCCATTATACTGGTCAATAAAATACTTTATTGTAATGCCATAAGGTTTTGCCATTATTGAAAGGGGAAAAAAATAGATGGAAAAAAGCAGGTGAGGAGGATAGAAAAGGAAGGCTGTGATATTTTCTTCTTAAACAATTTATAAATGCTGGTGCAAGTCTTATCCAACATGAGGTATGTAAAACATTAGAGACGTTCCTTCTCTATCAAAGTTCATTTTTTGCTCTTATAAATAGTCTACATTTGGTTTTGAAATCCTCTATCCTGAAGGTAGCTAAGACTTGGAAAAACTCAGTCTCAGGAATCTCTGTAGAGCTCATTTTTACAAAGAAATATGCAGTCTGATTTTCAAAACAAAGGGTGTCAGATCAATAGTAGAATCATGGAACGATTTGAGGTTTAGTCGTCGTTCCTCTTTTCTCATATCTTTGTATGCATATGTGCTATTTTGTAAAAATGAACTAACACCATTAGAGATTGGTGTCTTCTCTTTAGTTACAGGCTGTTATTATAATTTATTATGTTGTGGCGATGCTGAGAGACTGGGATTCCCATGTGCTGGGCACTGGGCAGGCAGAGGATGAAGTTAGTTTCTTCAGTGAGGACTTAGTATTTGTTTGCGTCAGCCCTCTTTGAGGAGGAGGTGGCCTTGCTGCTGACGTCCCCCAAAGGGGTGCAGGTTTGTATTGTCACTGCTCTTAAAGCAGTCTGGTCTCCTCATTTTCTTCACTTGCCAGAAACCTAGCAAGTTAACCTAACTAAATGGGTTAGCCTACAAACATGTTGAGCGTGACTTCTGTGGGCACGTGAATGAGTACGGGGCGTGCGTGTTTGTGTGCATTAATCCTAAAACCATGCTGAGAGAAAGTGTTATAGAGTGTGTTCTCTTGTGTCCTTCCAATGGGTGTACTCATGTCTGATTTTGATTTGAGCAAGTGAATGACTCGATAGCCCATTAACAAGCATTTGACCTACTGTGTTCCCCATTTCCCTTTCCAGCTTTGACACTCTGTATAATTTATGTAGCAATTTCACTTCAGTTGTAACTCAATTCCCAGGTTTGTTCCTTTTACAGAAATTAGTACTGAAAGGCATCGTAGCGATGGAGGGCTTGGAATAACCACCAAGCTATTTGTCTATTTAATATACATTTTTCAAAGATAGCATTTTAGTGACTGGGAGAACACAATAGGGCTAACCATACTTCAGAAGTTCAGCACTGGTTTTCAGACTCTTCAAATTTCAGGCTGCACCGTCAATGCTGAGTGATACAACTAAAGAGCTGTGAAATGGAGAGCTACCCTGTTCCCCCCTCCCTATTCCCCTTGCAAAATAAAAAGCAGGGGAGAAAAACAATGCTACTCTGACTTATTTATCTTTATCCAGTTCCTCTGTCAGTAAGGGGATGAAGCGAAAAATTCAGAACAAAGTAACTTAAAAAATCAAAGGATTAAAACCCCATGTATGTGATCCTGATGAATTGGATGATTCAGAAGATGTTAACCAGAGCAACAGCTGTAATGGAAGGAGAGCCTGTAACAAACAGGTTTTCTGATTTATCGGGGTAATCAAGCATAGAAGTGGGCAGGCACTGGGTGGTACAGAATACCAACATTTTTTTTGTGCTGCCTGGGAGATATATTTGAACCTCTAGGGAAGAATTGCCCCCTCCCCCTTAATTCCCCTGAAGATTTTTTTTTTTTTTCCTTTTCCTGAAAATGAAAGCAGGGAATGAGCATCTCCCTGAATCTCATTTTAAATCTTCCTAAGTTTAAAATAGTTACTGCTTGTTTGTTACTGTTGGTAATGTAACTACCCTCACAGGACACTAATCCTGCTTGTTGAGGACTCCATTCCCTAACATAAGGGAAGTAATAAGTGAAGGGAAACTGGCAAATATAAATCTAGAGATGCTGGGCTGCTTGAAGAAATGCAACAAATGCCCTATGCTGTTTTCAGTGTGGTTTAGTTTGGTAGCAACTAATGGTCTTTGGATTGAAGACTTTTAAGAAAAGAACCCACCCTAAAATAACTCTTAAACCCATCTCTAGTGCTATTTTCCTTGCCTGCTAGTGCAATGTCCCAGCCTCTCTTTCATGTGTAAAATCAATGGGAACATGATGCAGACAGAGTTTAACATGACTTGACTGTGCTCATGTTCTTAGAGGTAACAATCTATGTTCAGTGTGATGGGACTGAGGCTTTCATCCAGTTTTGTCCCTTATAATACACATTACATTTTAACATGCTTTGCAAGTTTGGACGCAGGGAGCATGCCCTGCAATACAGGCTTTATAGTGATACTTCATGAAATCCTTCAAGCAGTGTATTTGCTGAAAAATACCAAGTCTTGGTATTTATCAGTCTGGGAGTTTTCTCATGCAGAGCTGTTTTCTTCTTGAGATCAAATCCCTGAAGAGAAGTCCTATCTAGCCTTGACTGTGCATTTTGAGCTTATAGATGTCTGATTGCATCATCTATTTGTTCCTCTTTATTACTTCTGGGTATTTTCCAAGGTCCCCCCAGCAACATGAAGTGCTCATCTCAGTTTCCATTGAGGTGATCTGAGTCCCATTCACATAGCACCTTGCAAAGCTGCCTCTGTGCAACACCAGCCGTAAGTAATCGACGTATGTAAATTCCAGCCACTTGTGACTGGAAGGAAGAAAGCATTCCGTTACATCTCCCCATACTTTTGTTTTCATCAATATCACTATTTTTTTTCTTAGTCTTGTGATCTTTCTCAGTAGCGCTTTTGTCTGTTGTATGTTTATTAAGAAAATAATTCTTGTTTGCTTGTTGCAAGAAGAAAGAAGTTCACTGCAGACATGGGATGATATTTGTTTGATTTCCTGCTGTGGTTCCTGAAGCCAGAGTGTGAAAATGTTGATATAGCCTCTTGAGATGATTGTCACAGGGAAGTAGTCTTTTCTATTGTATGTGCATACAATTGCCCAGATTTACTTGAATTTTTAAATTATCATTATTATTTTAGTATCATAAGCCCCTTAGAACAGGGTTTTAGTGGTGGTATTCTTTGTTGTTATTGTTGGTTTTAACAAGATGCATGGTGTTGTGGTCAATAATTTCTCTGCAAGTGTTTCAACAAAGCTGTTACCAAGTTGTGAGTTTGCTGAGTGAGTCCAATACCGTTTCTCTTCCCTAACTGGATGCAAGTTCAAAAGCATTGCCTATTCTTAGCTTTTGCCATTTGCTATTTCTGCTGCTGGGTTTGCCGCAGTTACTAGTGTGAGATTAATTTTTCTATTAGTGAAGCAGTGCTTGAGAGTCCAGTCGCAGGCTGAGAAGCCATTCCATTAGGCTGAATTCAGTATCTACTTAAATGAGAAACCTCTCAAAAATAATATTGGAATAATATCACAGAGCATCCAAACAAGCAAAAGAAATAAAAAACAAATGAAGAAAACAGACTGCCTTCTGTGCCTTCAGGTGGAGCAAATCTAGGCTTCAGTAAACATTTTCCCTGAGTTTGTGATTTCATAGCTGAGCAACTCCCAACAGAACCACCTGTTTGCCAGCTTTTTACCAGCCCCAAGCTACTCCTTTCTCCCCTGAGCCTCCCTAAAATTTTCCTGCTTCGAGCACCCCCAAGTCAGAGCCCCTGAAACTACTGTGGTTGCCTGCCTGGCTACGGCTGCTGTATCCCCTCTTCCCTCCCATGCTGATGTTAGCACCAGCTCTTTCCATCTCGTTGGCCATTCTGGTCAACAGAGTCCACCTATTTGTTCACCTTTCACCACAGAAAGCAGTTCCCCATCTTCTGGGGCATTGCTCTGCTAGCAATTTAGCAATTAGCTCTGGTAGCAATTTAAGAAAACCTGGACGCCAGCTGGGACTTCCAAGGAAGAAAAATAAGATGTGTCTGAGAGAAAACAGGTGCACCACAGCTCTGGGTTTGGTGAGCTCTAACAATACATCTGATGAAGCAGCAAAAATATTTTGGGTAACCTTAAGAAAAGCTGTCTCCTGCACTACATTATCATTAGTAATGGCACATTCCTGCTTTCAGTAAGTATATCAAGGATGTTTATTTTAAGGAGAAAGGGCACAGTTTATTTTGCACAGAACATGTTTGGGAATGTTTGTCATGATGTGTCAGTGACAATCCGAAAGACCTGGTGTTGCCCTCTTTGCATATCACTGACTCCCTTGGCTCCCATCAGTTTGCATTCTTGGTATTGAACATGTCTCCCCCAGTGAAATGTTGATAATATTTTTAACAAAAAGAGCCTTCATATAATTGATATCTGCAAGAAACCGAGCTCCAAAAGCATGTTTTAACCTGTGTATTTTGTAAACACAACATGAAAAATTCACAGAGAATTTCTGTTACATCCTGAGGCAACCGTGAGTCTTTTCCAAAGTAAAGGCTAGGGAGCTACATGGTGTATAAGGAAGAGAAAGTGAACAAAGAGAAGCCAGATGGGAATGTACAAGTAGAACTTGCAATTAGTATGTCTTGTGCACCCAGCAAAAGCTATTTATTCTGCTGTGGCTACAAGACAGACTACCTCGTGGAGGCACAGTATATACTGTCGGAAGGTTTTATGCTGGTTTATGGACTTCGCCTTCCTAAACAGCAGAAGGTACACTGACATGGACTCTGTTGCTAGCACAGATAGTATCAGTCCCTGGAGTCCCACCAATGTAACAGTGTCAGCTACAGGATATGCGTTTTCCATGCCCTGAGCTGACCTTGGGTGGGCAAAACTTTGGCAAAGCTTTACAGTGTAGACATGGCCTAAGGCGGGTAGAATTCGCCAAATGTAGTGCTTAATGAGACAGCCAAATGAGTGTAATACACAGCAAGTTGAGTAAAGCCCCTAAGGGCTGGGGTCCTAGGAATGTGCTGTGATGTAGCAAAATAAGCTAGTGATCCTTTTCATCCACCTTCCTGGTTAGACTGAGCCTGGCTTCTCAGGGGATGCACTAGGGAGAGGCTCAGAGCACAGGGAAACCGACAGACCTCCTTTTCTCCCTAGGCGTTTAATGGTGCCTCTCTGCAATGATCAGGCACTGTCCTTTTGTTCTGGTGTACACAGAACAGCAGTGTCCTCGGTCCACTATGGCCAGGAAGAAGGGCCACAAAACACTGCTGCACCTCACATGGACAGTAGAGCGGTGTAGACCCAATGCAGAGCCAGGCAAAGGGCGTGTGGTCTCATGGAAGAGAGCTGTCTGGGCCAGGGGAGGTTGTGTTGGCAGAGATGGGACACTAGTGCAGAGGGACCATGTTCAGGCGAGTACTACAGACAGGTGGCTCAGCTGTGAATTTACTCTCTTGTTACGAGCTCCTGGTATAGGATGTTTTATGTGGGATCCCAAAATTTGGACACTGTAATTTGGCACCACTATGGAACAATCCAGTATGTAATTTTTTTGTTGTAAACACGGTTATTCTGAAAAGTGTATTTACTGGTTTGAACAGGTTTAATCTCAAGTACTTGAGGTACAGTAGTTGCATATTATTGTATTCCCCTAAAATGTTGTGATACCATCATTACAAATTCAGTACCTCTCTATTTAAGTTAACCTGCATGTCTGCACAAATGAGTGCATCATGTCATACAAACACACAATTCAAACATGCCTATTGCCCTGTAATTCTCAACATTTCTACAATTGGAAATATGAAGAAAAGACTAACAAGTGGATTGCTAAAGGGTTCTGAAGGACAAGAGAGGTTTTTGTGGGAGGGTCTTTTTTTTTTTTTTTTTTTTTTTAAAGGCAAATCCTTTTATGTTTTCTGCTAGAAAAGCTGCTCACCGGTCTTGTGGTTTGTGGATGAGGACCAGAACCCATTGATCTGTACACTGGAGGGAATGCACTGATCACTGGGTAAGGCTCCCCTGTGTTTAGCACCTGCTGGTAGATACAGCACCTTTTAAATATCTCAGAAAATGACACTTGATTGAATTTTCTTTCATTTCTAAAGTTCTTGTCTCCTTTCACACAGCTTTTGTTCTTTTAGATTGATTTAATCATAGATGAGAACCATTAGAAACATATGGTTTGAGAGACGTGCATCAGACCACACCCAGCAGGTTTGCCTGTCTTTTGCTGGCAAAAGGTTAAACTGCAAGGAGAACCGAATGGGAATGCTGAGAGTTGCAGTTCTAAAAACTGAGCTCTCCGAGCAAAATCTCTTTGAATGTAAGAGAAATTAGTTCTGTTTCATCAAGGAGATAAGAAAATAAACATGATCATTCCTTGGCTCTGAAATGCTTTTTATTCAACAAAGTAATCTCTGTTTAGAAAGACATTTAGAGCTTGCTTGCTTGACAGTAGCTTGCTCTCTGACACTCATCTTTCGATTGTAAGAAATAATAGACTAATGCTGTTTGATTTGTAAAATTTGGAAATGTGTTGAGAGATGACACTGTGAAACAAACAGAAGTTTAAGCCAGAAGGAAGCCCTGGAGGATGGTAGCATAGCCCTGCAATAGGTTAAGGTATACACTAAGATGAAGGGGGGAGGAAGGTTGAAGTCTGAAGTGCTGCTTGTTTGGCTCCCCCTTCTCCCATTTCTGTTCTGCGAGCACGACCTACAACAGATCCCCTGCTGATATGCAAGTCACGCAGTTTATTTCTGTTGCACTCACGTGGTCTTGCCAATAACAGGGGAGCGTGAATCAGAAGCTTATTTTAAAACCAAAAATATACGGTGTCACTTTGTATTATGACAGCATCCAAGGACCAGTTAGGATCAGGGCTTCATCTATTACATGCTGAATCTGTTACAAGTTGAACATGTTGTGTTGTTGATCCTCTGAGAAATTTCAACCTGAGATGCAACAAGCTGTAGGAGGAGAAGGGAGGGTAAAGGAGCTGAAGTGTTGGGTGGTCTGCATGATGCTAGAAAGGAGACAAAAGGCTATACCCTAAAAACTCTCACTTACAACTATTTAGGCAAGTGTCCTGGTTCTGGCTGGGATGGAGTTAATTTTCTTCCTAGTAGCTGGTACAGTGTGTTTTGGATTTAGTGTGAGAATACCGTTGATAACACGCTGATGTTTTAGTTGTTGCTAAGTAGCGCTTATCCTAAGTTAAGGACTTTTCAGTTTCCCATGCTCTGCCAGCAAGCAGGTGTGCAAGAAGCTGGGAGGGATCGTTGTGGATCGCTGTACAAGTGGATTGCTCCTCGGGCATCGGTCAGCGGGTGGTGAGCAATTGCATTGTGCATCACTTGTCTTTGCTTGTTTTTTTTTTTTTGTTTGGTTTTTTTGTTATTGGGTTTTTTTGTGTCTCGTATTCCTTTGCTCACCACCCGCTGACTGATGCCCGAGCAGCAATCCACCCCTCCCAGCCAACTCCCCCCAGTTCATGTACTGGGCATGATGTTCCATGGTATGGAATATTCCTTTGGCTAGTTCGGGTCAGCTGTCCTGGCTGTGCTCCCTCCCAGCTTCTTGCACACCTGCTTGCTTGAAGAAAATTAACTCCATCCCAGCCAAAACCAGGACAGCAAGTAACTGGAAGATAAGACTTGGAACAGAGGAAAAGACCTCCTTTGTTTAACTAAACACTAAAGACATCTGAAAGATCTCGAGTTGATGTGGGGCTGGGGTGGGAGGAGGCAGGACAGCCAGGTGAGCAGATTAATGGCATTGTTGCAGCTTGCCCATATAGTGTTCGGGCTCTTTATTTCCTCAACTATATTTATTTGGTGGGATATTTTTGATATAAGCTTGGTCTGGAAAAATAAAATCAACTTATTTGAAAAGGTCGGCTTCATGAGAATTGTATTATTGTGTGCCCCCACTGTTTTTCAGGGCTGGTGACCTATATGCGAAAGCGTGACTGACAGCAGTTGCGGTTGCAAAACAAACTGGAGAAGAGATGAAGAAACGCCTCATGCTGAGGATGTAAGATGGGGAGGAGAGAGAATGAAACTAGTTTGTCGCATAGTGCAAAAATGTCTCTCTCTCTTTGTCACATCTTCCACTTATTAAAGGCAATACTGTTCTCTCCAGGCACTCAAATGAAAACTCAGAAATGAAAAGTCAGAAGGGCAATTAAGTGATATGTGCATGGATGCTAATGCTGTCTCCAGAAGAAAAAATGAATGCTTAATCAGAATCATAACTTTATAAGACTCTGCCTAATGATACTCTCCTTCAACCTGAGCACTTCTGCTGGAACAGAAGGCTATTCAAAATCTTCCTGTCTCTTGGAAAGTCCATGGAGTTGGAGGCAGTATCATGGAAACCTTGGTTAGGTATGTAGTATTCAGCAACTTCACAGATGAGCTTCCAGGAAACCTTTACAGCTTTTGTAATAAAAATAGCATTCGTATATGACTTTGTTTATGGTGGGGCCCCACAGTGAATTGTTCGGGGTTTGTCTGTAAAATTTCTAGCCAGTTGGTCTTGCAAAGAACAAGTGTAAGTTGGAGCCTTACAGCATTTAAACTCTATGAGAAGGAAATAATATTTTAAGAGAAATCATATTTTGGGCCCAGCAAGTTTGACGTTGACTAGTGCTGCCAGAGTTTTTAATATTATTGAATTCAACAATCTTTTCCATCAAATTCCAGAATCATCTGGAACATTCCCTCTTACGTGAAATAAATGCTTGCAAGCTGCCAGGTGATTAACAATGTTTGCTGAGATGGGAGGGTGTCTCAGGAGACTATGCTTTGTTTTGCTACTGTAATTTCCAGTAAAGATTTGGTCAAGACTTGAAACTGTCTCAAATGATGTATTTTGCAGCTTTAAGTTAAAATTCAGACCTGCCAAAAGGTTCTTGATTGTTAGTTTTTCTGGCTGAAACCACCTAATTTTTCCACTGTGCTTTGTACATCTAGTTATGGATGACTATTTTATCTCTCTGGCTTCAGAAAAGACAAACACTGTATCACTTCCTAAGTGTGAGGGGAAAAAAACCCTACTAAAATATTAGTAAGAATTTTCAAAGGATTACAAATTAATCAGATATTGTACAAATAAACACTGCAAGTGTAGGCCCTAGTGAAAAGATTTGCAGCCTAAAAGAGACAAGCCATTGGTTACGTTTAAAGGAAAGGGTAGAGGTGGAGAAATTAATGGTTTTGAGGAGGAATCTAAATTGAGAGGGCATTTGGCAGACAAAATGAAAGACTAATCAAGCATAAAGAGCAGCAAAAACTCAGTCACAAAATAAAGCAAGGAAGCAGCAAACTTAAGGAGGGAGAAATGGGAAGACCATAAGAAATAAAAGTGGAAATTAAACCAAGGATACCTGGGCCCTGTAAAGGATATCAGAAAGACTGATAGCTAATAGTGCAAATTTGCTAGCAATTTAGTGCAGATGCAGGACATAATTGCGAAATGACTAAGTGTTCTTTTCAAGTTGTGAGCCACATGTAGCACCAATGCAGCACCTGCTAATTTTGTTAATGCGAGGGGATGCTTAAATGGCATTGGGTCTTCAGCATTTTAAACCATGCAACCCTCACCATTCTGGTTCATACGGTTCTGCAGAAATTGTAGTGGTCCCATGGGCACAATCAACAACTGTGCCTGCAATGTTTTAGCTGTCAGCGTATTGGGTCCACTGAGTACCTGAGATATTTTGCGGTAGAACTATTTTGATTTCAATGTTGTTTATACCAGACTCTCAAAATCACTTGGAAAAGCTGCTGAGCATAGGCATGTTCTGGTTTTGTGGAATAAATAAATGTGCATGGGAAGCAGTGGAAAACCGCAGTCTTTGTAAACATGATGGGAGGATGAACTGCAACAATGTTTCACTGACCCAGAACCATGATCACCAACCAACACTGATAAATATGTATGTATGTGTGTGCATGTGTGTTCATGTGCATGCACATATAAATTTATATATTTATAATGAAACTCTAATGGAAACAGCAAAAATGTCATAATTAATGACTAGCATACTATACAATCTTCTTCCAGGTGAGAATCTATAATTTATGTGTCTCCATTGTGTACAAATACTTATGTATAATATGTTACATAGAATGGATTTTTTTCATGGTGGTAAGCCATTCTTTTTAAGTCCCTGATTTTTTCAAAATCAAGTCAGTATAATTAGTTAAATAATTTAGTCACTTTTACCTTTTCACAGCCGAAATACAGTTAAACAGATTTAAACATTATTTATAGAAAAGAAATGCATTTGGAATGAAAAAACACCAGATGCATTTTAACATTGCTGCTTTCTAAGCTATATAAATGCAGGTTTATGAAGAAATGATGACTGATACTAGTAATTTCAAGAACTGTTTCTTCTGTGTATTATCCTTCAGCTGGAGACAGTACTATTTTTCATTCTTTTTCTAGTTATAGCATGGTTTTGTGTTTTAACTGTGCAGAGTATAAGTTACCTTGCCCTAACTGAAATGCATGTATGTGATGCAGCATTGGCACAGTAAACACCCATGTGCATATAAATTGTGCACCAAATAAGAGTAATTCTTCAGAGTAGTATTAAGATATGACCTCATTCTGACACTGCACAGAGATTATTTGTGTCATGGTATTAGCAACTCGTGAAGAAAGGTGAAAAGGCAGCAAGAAGGCTGACAGGTCTTGTTCTTTCCACACTAGTTAAAAGTTTGGAGATTCCTCATATGAAGCATATCACATATGCAGGAAACTTTCTGGGATGAAAGGCCTTGGATAGAATGAAACTTTTTATTATTTCTGTGTTAGACTGAGGTATTCAAGAGATTAGTTACTACGAGGAGACCTTAAGAAAGTGACATTGAAAAGACAACTAAATTTGCTTGAAAAATAGTGACAACATGAACTAGGAAAGAGCAAATTCCTAAAATTTTGTTGAAGTGCTGCAAAGCCAGATAACCTCCCCGAACAGTCATGGAAAACTGACAAAGTGACATGAAAGTCAGATAAACGGAGGAAGCACCTCAAATAATAGATCCTCCCTGAGAAGAGCCAATTTAGTTTTCCAAGTCAGCAAGCTACATAAAGCTCTCAGCAGCCTTCATTACATAACCTATGGAAGTGATACTGTAGTCTCCTGGGTGTGAGCCAGTGTGGAGAGGTGCAATGTAGTAATCATCTTGCACTGGCTGGAGTAGGAAGAGATGCACCAATTGACCTAGTAGGTATTTCCCCTACTCATCAAAAAGGAATGGGCATGGACAAGCCACGGGGAGCACTATGCCACTGAATAGCCTTCTGTCTAGTTATAGTGTCTTGCCTTCTGTTTTTAAGTGTCTCATGAAAGTGCTAAGGAAAAGCAATATAAAAGAGAAAGAATGTAAATATTATGGTTCAGGGATATCAGCCCCAGTCCAAGTGCAAAAACCTGCCTTTCTGTGAAAGCTTTGAGGGGGTTCTAGTTCAAAGGATTTCAGAGATGTGGAGAGGCAGCTATGTACATTACTTTCTTCTTCTCTGTCGGTTACCCCTTATTGATGGCAGATAAGTTAAAATAAGGAAGAGCATCCCTCCTAAGCAGTTCTGAGAGGACAGAAACACTGGCATGGGAAAGAGCAGCTACAAGGTGGTAAATACTTTTTCAAATGACAGGATAATTTTTCTGCTGAGGCTGGAAGTGTTAATGTCGAAACAGCTTTTGCTCGTGTCTCAGACCTTCTGATGCAATCGGCTGTTTCAGTGCATGATAAAATACTCAGGAAAAAAACCCGCAGTTTCAAGGGTTTATTTTAGGAGGGCTTTTTGCTCTTCATAAATGTAGTGATCTTATTGTGGTTTTATCTTTCAGGATTAAAGGACTACTGGCAGATATTTTAGGACTAAAATGCAGGTTAGACTTTGCTTTTTGTTTTGCTTTTTACAGAGTCTAATATGAGTAGGAATATCTGTGAGTTGGAAAATATATCCACAAGACCACTGGAAACTACATATTTTTATTTAAACTCGATCCTGCTGTGTTTAGTGTCAGAGCTAAAAAGTGAACCTGGTATGAACAGAAAGTGAAGCAGAAAACTACAATTTGGCTTCCCCAAGTCAGCGAATGGCAAAATCAACTGAGATCCTGAATGTAAAAAGCAAATGCTTAAAATGTTTTGGGCTTAATCACAATTTTTATTGTTAAGGACTTACTTTTAAAACTACACTGTTTGCTACAATAGCATCTTACATATCTACAGACTAGAAAGCAGCCTGCATATATTCTAGTCAATTAATTCTTTGCTAAAGCAGCATAAGCATAAGTTCAAAGATTTTGTTACTTTTCTGATTTATTTCTCTCATCTGGCTTTGCATAAGCTCTCTGTGCTGACAACATTAAAATGCTTTCTAATTTGTGATTAGTGCGTAGTAGCAAGGGGAAGGAAGAGTTGGCATGAATAGCTCTTAACAAGTAGGTATCTGTTTCTTTTTTATCTCTCAGCCAGGGCTTTGTCAGAGTGGAGGAGCTGAGATTGGTTAATACTCAGACAGGCTGTTGAAGTTCCAGTCTGGTTTTCTAATTTAGAAGCGCTACTGGATGACATAAATGGTAGGAATAATTGTAAATTCTATGGGGAAGAAAAAAAAAAAAGGGAGTCCTTGAGACTGTAAGAAAAGGTCTAAAGTAGTCCTTTAAAAGCTAGAACAGCTTCAAAAATTATTGTAGTCCCAGTTTGAGTGTTTTGCTTGTATTTCAAGTGAATATTTTTCTCACTGATGCGCTGTTTAAACTCACCTTATGATATTTATTTGCCATCTAGTTCAAATCAAGGAAATGAAAAAGATGAAAGGTAATCAGTGAGCTACCCTTGGAAAAACACAGTACTGACAGACTGGACAAAGCCAGCAAGAAAAGGTTAATTCTTTATTTGCAGGTTCAGATTTTTTGTTATTGTTGAGAGGTTTTGAGATTGAAGTTTGTAAGAAAACTAAGTAGAGTCTGTACTCCTTTCCGAGTGCTTTAGATACTGTCATTCCTTCCTCCAGCGATTCCTTCTTTCAGCATCTGCCACTTTCTTCTCCTCCCTAAAAACAATACACAAAAAATAGTACTTAAAAATTATAAATTTGACAGGCTGACCAGGTCCTATCCTGTGATCATGTTGTGTCATCTGCTGGGTGCCTTCATCTGCCTGTGCTCTTATTCTTCATTATGCTGCAGAGTACCCCCATGCACAGTTGGCACCAGAAGCTTTAGATTGAGGAGGACTGTCCAGCTCCTCAAACAGAACAACGATGCTCTTTTGTTCCCCATGATGCATGAAATGAATACTTGACTGGGTTAGTGGCGTGGACTGCTGTGTTCATTCACTTTAGCTCCCTTCCATCCTGATCGACTGTTAAAAGGATAGATATTTGATCTGCAGCAAAAGAATGTTTAGTCTTTTCAGAGCCCTTCTCATCTCTGGGAAGTCTTCACAGGAAAAAAGTTGAGGATGAGGGCAGATAATGGCAATACAGTTTTGGGGAAAATATTGGTCCTATCGTGTTTGTTTCTTTTGTCTTGTCTTTTTTTTTTCCTACTTTCTCCCCTGTGCAGTTTGAATGGAGAGGAACATAGGAGACTTAATAGGAAATCTGTAGCCAGAGTGCCCTACTACTTCACCACAGATTCTTTGGAGATGGTTCTCTTCCCTCATCCCTAAAAGTAAAGGTGATCTCAGTTTATCTTGCTTCTCAGCTAACCTGTCACAGAAGGCCACCTCAATATTTGAAAAGTACCGAGTTTATTTGAAAAACATTAAGTCTTGCAATGGATTACGTTGGAAGATGGACTAACTGGGCTGGAGATGGGGGGGGACTCCGAGCAGTCTTAACTGATGGAAGGAGAAGATAGGTAGGGAAGGAAAAAACTCCCCTGCCTACTAAAATGCCATGTACCTAGGACTGGTCCTGTGTAAACTATCAGAGCTCCCAAGTACTGGCTTTTATACTGTACTTCAAGTGAGACCAAAGGATGGAAAACTGGTTGTCTGAGTTATTTTGAGGTTTTTATTATGTTCAGGGATTAATTTGGATGACAACAATGGTGTTTTTAGTGCAACAAGTAGAATTAAATAAGCAGTCTGGCAGAAGATCTGAGAAGCAGAAGGTGAAAATAAATAAAATGAAGCAGCGAAGAATGCAGAAAGAAACAGAAAGTGTTCAAAGGCATGTAAACGCGATGAAGGCTGAAGCCAAATTCATATGCAAACATCTAAGGTACAAATCCTCTTCCCTCCTTTTTTCCTTCCCTTGACGATGTGCGCATACAGCCCCTGCCCCCTCTTGCGTTTACTCTCACGGCAGAATTTAAGCGATGGAACAGAGGAAAAAGGAGGCAGATGTGACTATGTGGGAAGTTGCTTTGCCACTCAGTTGTGTATGGGAACCACATCTTTTTATGTAGTTTGTGGGAGGGGGATTTATTCTTTCAGCATTTTGAGAAAGACTTATGATTCCACCTGGATTTATGCACAATAGCTTTCCTGTCTGTACTCTTTATCTTTCTTTGAGAGCTCTCTGACTAAGTTATTTTCCTCCTGGGATGTATAAAGTATACTCTCACCTACACTGGGATAAGAGACTCTTGAATGCCAAGGCCTCTGCTGAAGGCCTTTTGCAAGTATTGTCCATCAAATTTCGCCTGGAGCTCATCTGTAGGGCCTTACTCAGGTTGGGTCATGTGGTAGGGCGTTATAAACTCAAAATGGTATAGCTGTGTGCTACGATACTCGTTATAGGAAGTTCACACCAAGGCTCTAAACTAGCAAGCCATTTAAGCTTTTTAATTGTAATGATTTTTAAGTCATCTCACTGAAGTCAGTGGTACAGTGCTGAGCTTAAAGCTGAAACCGTGCTGAAGTGCTTTGCTGGCTTAAAGCCCAAGGTGGCTTTCAGTGTGTTATAGGCAGCCTTGCTTGGGATGACGGTGAATTAGAATTGTGCTAAAGTATTCCTAGCAAGATGAAAAATCACCTCACATCTAAAGGTTTTATTGCTTTTTCCGCTTTCTATGAACTCAAAAATGAAGCCATTTCTATGAAAAATGCCACTTGAGAATATGAAATTTCCAGAAGAAGTGAGGATCCCTTTTCTAATAGAAGTTGAATGTACGGTGAACAATCCTTTTTGAAAAAAATGATGCTATCTCTGGAAATGGTGGTCCTGTGTGAAGCTTTGGACCTGCAAAATTAACTAAACGCTGTGAACTACATCTGGTTCTAAATTAAATTTACCTTAGTGCCCCCATCCTGTACTGAGGTCTGCCCAGAGCTGGTGTGATAGGGCTTCAGGGATGCCTGTGGGTCTGCATGTCTGTGTCCATTTGCTGCTGGGGGCCTATGTACAATGAGGTGATATGTATGTATTGTTCTCAGTGCCTGCTAATGGTTGTCTTCACAATTTCTCAGTACAGAACTGCTTTGCGAGTTCATCCAAAATCCTGCTCCTGAAGAAGGGATTGGATGGTGTTTATGGAACAGAAGGTAAGTCATGGCCAACAGTTAAACAGTATCTGATAGTTTCTGCTCTTTGCGTATTTCTCCAGACACATTGGTCCTGCTACAGGCAGCATACTCCTGAAGAGCCGTATTCTTCTGTAGTTTGTAGTTGCATAGTGAGTAATTTGAAACCATGTAATTTATTTAACGCCATTTCACTACTTAGCTTGCAGAATCTCTGTGAGAAATATTCCAGGTCCCTTGATCTTTTTTTTTTTTTTTTTCAGATTTGTTTTGAACAGCATGTCTGGAACATGTGTTTCATGTGTTATATTTCCTCTGTGGATTCATCTTTGACATTCAATGTGCGAACTTTTCTTATAATTAGTTCTGATCAGTAGAGCTAGTTCAAGTACCAGTGCAGATAGTTTAACTCAGTTTTCTTGTTGGCAGTCACAAAACACTTACAGGACGCAGTCCTGTAGCTGAGTGGGAAGGAGTGGAATTCTGCCCCTAACTGATTTCGTACTGAAGTCAGAGGATACTCATGCACACTTTTGTATGCCCGTAGCAGGTCTGCAAGGCCAGTGGTCAAGTATTTAGCAAATGCATTCAACACACAAATTTCCACGGATCCTTGGGTTTGTGCGTTAGTTAGATAAATCTACCTCTCAGCTGGATGAGGTTTTATTCCATGATTTCATGAGCACTCGCTTTACAAACATCTGTAAATTTAAAGTGGACTTACTTTCAATACTTTTGCCAGTTGGATTTGATTGTTTCAAGTGCCACCTGAGGAGGAAAACAAAAGGAGCATTACAGTGGTTAGAGCAGACTCATTGAAAATTGAAATATTCCCTTTTTTCCCTTTATTTGCTTGGGGTTTTGGGCAGGTTTTAGGCAGATGTGTTAATTAGTCATGGAAAAAAATCCAAAGCAGCAAGAGCAAAAAAACCAGACTGCTCCGGAAATGGTACAAAGTTTTTTCTTTACCTTTGATTGTATATCTTGCCTGCACTTTGTTGCCAACAATTGCAGAAGTCTTGCCTGTTTCAGGAAGGGGGATGAGGGCACTGGAGAAACGTTGACTATTTTATTTATGATCATCTTAGTAGCATTAAATAACGCACTGTACTGTCCACGCTAGTATGTGATGACTTTTGTGGCTTTGAGTCCAAGGGCAGAAACAACAGCAAGAGCAGACAACATGGGCTGCATTTTGGAAACGCCTTTTGTCAGGCAACCCGTTACACATGGGTTGGGAGGCTCTTACCCGCGCCCCCAGCTCCTGGCGCTGCCCTCGCTCCGGGCACACCCTCTGTGTACATTCTGCACATTCCACAAGTGACTTTGCTTATATAACCCTCGCTGTGCTACCTTCCTCTCCCCACATAGGTGAACTGCTGGCTGCCCTCACTTAAACAGCACTGCCATCCTCACCCCACCATCCAGGCTTACTATACGCAAGTTAGTCTTCACTTCTGATTCCATTTCTCTTGTTTCTAATAGCTAAACCCTAAGGCAGTTGTCTAGCAGCTGCAGAAGCCAAGGTGACTTTGTGTGTTACTGTACTTTCCTCAACTGAAATCTTAAAAACTTTTCACCCCGAAGAACTGCATAGCAGTCCCATTCAGCAGTATGGGTGATGGAAGGTTGCAGGCTGGAGCCTAGCATGTGAGGCTGCTGCTGCTGGTTTCATTGAAACGCCTTGTGCTGGGCAAACCTGTGCACCATCCTGAGCCACCTCTTCTCTTTCCACATGGAAGGAATCCTAACATCCAACTTGGAAAAAAAAAAAACAAAACAAAACGAAAAAACCCAAAACCCCAAACAAACAAACCCCCAAACACCAAACCTCTGAGATCCTTGCACAAAGATGTGCTTTAGGTACAGAGCGTACCTACACACATTTAAAATAGTGTCATTAAAATAGATTCATCCAGGACATGAGTTCAGGTTTCAGCTTTTCTTGCCAGGTGCTGGTGATTTCATAAAAGTGAACATTTTTCTATTTGGATTGCTCTACCAATGCTGTCAATAATCTGTTGGGAATAATTGGTAATAAATGATTATAATCATAATGTTGTCAATGCCAATAACATTGATAAATAAATACAGAATCTGCTACTCAATGGCAGGTTGCACAGGTAAAGGGAGTAATAATCTCAAAAGACTGTGTTCTATAATAAGCATATTGTGTTTTACTGGTTTAGGATTTTTAATTTTAAAATTTGGCTTCCAAAGATTTTAAGTGTCACCTTTAACCATCATCAGATTCATCTGTAGAAATTTCTGCTGGAACACATAGGACGGTTTTCATTTTCAAAGCTGCAGAGCATTTCTGGCTCCTGCTGCAGTCGGTTGGAATTGTGGGCATGCAGGAACTTTAGGAATGAATTGTTAGTTGTTGTTATTAATTTATTTGGGAAACACAAACAGTATGAATCATTGACTCATGTCTTGAAAAATGCTGTACTCTTTCTTCACAATGAGCATACTACTGGAAAGCACTACCTTCCAACATTGACTTTAAGTAGAATTTGAGCAACAGAATTATGAATGGGGGCTTACTTCATTAATCTGCAAAGCCCTGGAAAGCTGATAATATACAACAGAGACAAAAACACGGGAGTTCAAAATCATATGCTTTGTATCTTTAATGAAACCACCAGAATATGTCTGAATGACATAGGACGTACATAAATATGATGTCACCAGCTTGAAAGCATGTCTTCCTGAGGTTTTTTGCACTGGTTCCTGATCTGGGGTTTTAATTTGATGTCATCTATTTGATGATTATATCCTGTTTCTTTTAAAATTCTTGGCTAATTTACTTTCTTTTGCTGTAATTTCCATTTCCAAAATCTTTGATAAGTGTCAGCCAGTGCCTTTTCAGACATTTCCTCTGTATATAACCCAGAGAGCTGCTTAATCATAAGTCATATGTGCGGCAATATGGTTTTATTATTATTCATGTCTTTCTAAAAGCTGAAGCCAAATCTTAATTTTAGAGCACAATAGCTGAGTCTTTGGAAAAAAGAGAAAGAACAGTAAGTCAGTCACTGTGGACGCAACAATTTCCTTAGCAACCTTTCATAATAAAGGGCTCTCTAAAGTACTTTTCACTCGTAGATTGTCACCTGTGTGTCTTTGGATCTGCCCTTTTGCTCTTGTGACAGTCGTTGCTCAGGCAAGCTCTGTACCGGAACTGAAGGGATATGTTACAGAAAGCTAGACTGGAGAGGAAATCTTCTTCCCGACTCTTCTTTGCTGTGTTTTTTTTTTTTTTTTGAAAGGGCAGACTTCCTTTGGGAGAGACCTGTATGTGACTGAGTCCCCACAGTTTACAGTGTTGTCTTTGGAGGTGGCAACATTCCCAGTACCTGTCAGCACTGAGTGCCATAAGCACCAAATTTCACATTTATCTCCTTAGTGAGGAATATAAATAGAAATCAAAACCAGTTGTGCAAATGCGTTCTGTAAGTAAGCTGAAAAGAAATGCCTCCTGCCTGTATGTACTGTAACTCCTCTGTCTAGATACTTCCACTGATACATTCTATTTGCTGGTTGTAAATCTAAATCGCTGTGTCTGAAGATATTTGCAACTAGATCATCCGGCATAAAACTATTGAGAGAGAGAGATCGATCATCTAGCACAGGAAATATTTTATTGGAATGGAGAAAAAAATGGAGAAATGAACTAAAAAGGCATTACGTTTTGCACTGTTAAACATTCTAAAAATAAACTGGGAACATAAAAGTATCTGATACATACTTTTTTTCCTTTTCTTTTCCTCTCTTCTTCTCCTTCTCAGACATGTGTACTCATAATATTTAATGGAGTTGAATTGCCTGAAAGAACGGGACCATTTTTAATACACCTTTCTGTGGCTCCTTGGTACATATGTGAACAATTTGAATAAAAAAATGTTGATTCATAGTGATTCTTAGACATCTTGTGGTTGATCATCTGTACTGGACAGATGGATTCGGTCACTGTAAGCCAAATAAATAAATTAGCACTATCTTTGAAATGTATAGCCACACTTGGCATCTGCAGTTACTGTACTCCCTCCCCTCAGTTCAGATGCCTTCACCTATACTGCTGAACTGGCCTAACTTTATATTCTGTTTGGCCTTGAGTTAGAACAGAGGACCACCTGCATGAAAGAGATGTGAAATGTTATGCGTGCCTTTGTAATGGGATAAAGTACCAGAGTACCAAGTCTGCAAATATTTTACTGAGCAGGTCATGTATTAAGTAAAGCACTGAAAGGTAAAATGATAAATGATGAGGTCATCGTTTTAGAACTGGTGTCCAGGTGGTGAAAAGCCAGAGGGCTGAGATTTAGAAAAAAGTGACTTCCTTTAAGCTTCACTGACTTGGTGTGTTGCCTTCATTGTACAGGATGAAGCCATACTGTCTCGGCTAGCTTTTTGGCCTGTTTGTGTATAAATTTGCCTGTAAAGCAAGAACCTTGTAAAGGAAGGATATAGATGTGCTTCTGACTGTCATGATTCATCTTTTGAAGTGGCTCATGGGCTGCAAAAATACATTCTGTATAATGCTAGAATTTTACCTAGTCTAATGTAAATATTTGTGAAATGCTTTAATTAATTCTGCCTGACAAGGCGAGTCATGGAGGCTGTATTTAGACATTTCCCCTCTCCTCCTTCCCCCCATTTTTAACCCACAAGCTGCGTATCAGCTAGTACCTGCGATCTCCGAACCAACCCAACAGTTCCATACTCATTGGAAGGAAATTCAGGTGAAAACTTTCTGTCCTGTCCTGTCTCTTGGGGCTAGCTTTCTGCCAGATTACTTGATTGCAGAAGAATCTAGTAACTGCAGGAGACAGGGTAAAAGGTATTGGATTGGATCGGGGCATTTCATGCAACTTCTCTGTCGCTTTCATTATAAAGTGTTGTTAACGTAACTCAGAAGGAAATTCTGTTTGATTTGAAATTACCTCTCTCATTTGTGATTGTTCCTTTAGTTCAGTGTGTGATCTAGGTGCCCGGGTATGAATATATGCATTTAGACTGATGTGGGCAGCACAAAGGTATGGGGTGGAGAGCCTATCAGTCATTTTTCAAAGCACTCATGCTTTGTCAACTATGCAGCAAGCTGCTTTATTCTCTTTCTTCTGCCTGGGGCAGTGGAACATCAGTCAAGTATTTCCAGAGTGAAAGTCAGTTGTTTTCTGGTGGTCTAGAGAGCTGAATGTGCTCGCTAAAGGGTCAGTTCAAAGCCAGGACTGGTGCAAAGGGAGAAGTGAGATGGCACGGGCAGGAGGAGGGCAGGCTGGGGGAGAAAGCTGATCTTTCCGTGGCAGGTAGAGCTATGAGCAGGTAGAAAAGATAGTCTTGTAAACTGGCATAATTTAAAGAGAGTTTCAAGAAAAGAATTCAGGTTTGAATAATATGCATATGTAATTACTGCCTTTAGGCTCCAATCTTAAAGAATAAATTGCACAGATCTTCAAGAACAGTAGCTTCCTTATTTCTCAGGGACTTTGTTTCTGAGGGACAGAATTCATCTCCTTATATTACCTGCCAATGCCCTAATGGGATTCCCATTTCAGTAATGTCATTGCCTCCTTTCGTAATTGGAAAGCTCATCATGGATTAAGAGACGTGAGTAGTGGCCTACTGCCATTTTACTGGCAGTGTACACTACCTGGAAGGCACTAGCTTGTTGCATAGAAGGTCTTCTGATGGAAATAAATTCTTTGGTGCTCCTGGCTAGGGCACAGCACTGGCAAAGAGGTAAGACGGTTGTGTCCAGTCTGGCTGTGCGCTTGCTCGGTGCCAACTCCTGAACTCTGTCCTGAACCTTCTTTCTGTTTTGAGAGAGGAGAAAGTAAGAAGATGCGTACCTTGCCTAGATGTAGGGGGGAATTAGTCTTTGGGCACGAGAATCACACAACTACCCCATGTGAATTTTTTTCTCTTTCTGTGTTTGTATGTGTATAATAACACTTGGAAAGCACACAAGCACTCATGGCTCAGCTCCGAGTGAGGCAGCGTTGAAGCACAAAGTAGGCAAATTTGAAATTGTTTGGAGACTTCAGAGGTTCTTATTATCTCATTTGTGCATTTAATGATTATTGTGAGTGCACGCATCAAGCGTTTTTGAGGTTTGGATGCCACTGGCAGCGGTTGGAGGGACAGAGAGTCCTACCTGCAACGGGGGCACGCAGCTGCCAGGTGGCTTGGTACCCCGGAGAAGGAGTCCTGGTAAACAAAGCTGGTGTGCGAGCAGTATGGAAGCCCAGCAGCATGTCTGCTACCGGTCGCTTAACGCAAAGCAAAAACCACTGTTCATTAAAGACACCCAGACAAGGCAGAGTGCTTGGGAGAGAGTCCTTACGGCGGTAAGACTTTTCCAGAGAGGCAAGCCATCTGTCAGAACAGCATCTTTAGCTCTCTGTTGAGCAAGGTGGGGGAAGGATGATCTGAGCGTATCGGTGATAGACATTACGTGTTGCTAGCCTGGGGCATTCTGTGTGGCCAGAACAGGCAGTCATACGTGGAATGCTCATTTAACATGGTGAGGCAGGAGTTTGAAAAGAGCTCAGGTACGTTAAGGGTAGAAATGTCCCTGAAAACCAGGGGGCTTGTATGATTTTTAAGTCGTGTATGAACTTCTGAAAATTATGTTGTCTCTGAACTCCTCAGCAGAAGCTCTCAGCTAATAAAACTGTTCAAAGCAGAAAATGACTCTTCACACAGCAGCGGTCAAAGTGGTGGAGTCCTGGGTGCCTCATGTAGGTACTTAGCAGTGTGGGCTTCACTCTGGAGTCTGTAGTGCTTAGACAAGCTGAGTAACTGGCAGGGTTAGCTCTGTTGTGACCGTTTGCCTGAAAGATCATGAAATCAGTATAGGATTCTCATGCATGTGTCATAAGCCCAGTCCTAGCTAAAAAGAGAGAGAGGCAGGGTAGTAAGCTTCAGAGTTTTTTATTTGTAATTTGCTTTTATCACAATAAAATATGGAAGTATGAAACTGAGGGCTGCTTATAACTCCTGTGCAAGGCACTGCTTCCTTCTGATTAATATGGCTAAAATAGTGAAGCAACAGGATGCAGTAAGGTGAAGAAATGAAACCACAATAATTGAGCAAAATTTTTGATGAATTAAGGAATGAAAACCTTATGTAAAAAATATACAGAGAAATCAATCCTTTCTTTTTGTCTTTCTTTTTCTGTCTTTCTGTCTTTCTTGGAATCCACCCTGAACCAGATGTTGGGAGTCTGTAGTTTAGTGTTTTTGGATTACTGCCCAGACTTTTACCTATCTTTTCAGCTATTTACATGGGTTTTATTTCTCCAGCTGCGCTTTCACTGATACTGTACAGTCACAGACCTGCTAAGTTAGGAGTCACTAATAGAGGGAGTGACTGTATTTTCATTGAGATGAACAGTGACACAAAACATCAAATGGAAATAATTTTGTCTCTGCTCAAAGAGTAAGAGGATCAGGCTTAATGAAGGGTGTGAAGAAATCTGCTGTGGACAATGATAACACAGAAGGAGGGAAGGGAGTGGCACAGGAATTTTCTTTCCAACACCATCACAGAGAAGGAGCAGACAGCTGCTGCCGTGTATGGGAAAAGGTGCAGGGGAATGTCTTTTGTTTAAAACAGACTAAACTTCCATTGTGTTGTTTGGCTTTAAGTGGTTTTTAGTTTTGATGGTTTCTACCCTTACTACCTTTTAATTTCCATTAAAAAATGATTTTCTTTGTATGTTTATTAATTATTATGAATTTTTAGTTGGATTTTTGATCCATAAAGATTCAGTATGGAGGAAATAATAGAAGACTGTTGGCATAACTGCATGTAGTCTTTATGCTCTGGGCATAGAGAAGTTCTATCATTTGTCTCTTGTGTTATAGCACGTATCGACAGCAAAATCATCAGTCTACACGTCAGTCCTCTGAAAGACCACTACATCTAGTTCATAGGGTTGCTCATACAGTTGCACTAAAACTTTTATTTTGTGTTGGCATAACATTTTGCACGTTTCTAAATTATGGGCTTCCAGCTTGTAGTGGTCTCAGCTGTAAGGTTCAGACTGGAGAGAGGAGAGAGTTTCTCAGCAGAAGATTGGTAAGGGCTCTCCTGAGTGAAGGGGTATAATTTTTAAAGGTGTCATGTGGCAGCCTGCCTAAGAGACTGATGCTTCAAGTTTGGTCCTGACTCTGGATTTAAGCCAGTACCCTAGAGGTTAAATATTCCATAGCCTGTTACCAATCCCTTGAGCAATCTAGTGTCTCCAGGTGCTAGTCTTTTACACAGACTTCTTAGCAAAAGCAATTTCATTGGCAGTAAGAATTGGCTAGTTCAGTTCAACTGGAATTTTTTAATGAAGTCTCTCATACCAGTTGGGCTGAGGATCATCTAATGGAAGGAAAGGCAAATGAAGAAAGGCAAGGGAAAATGGGGATATTCTGGAAGGCTGTTTTACAGTGCTGTGTCTAGGAAGAGGTGGCAGAAAGGTGTGCCTAAGAACGGGTGTGATGAGTCCGGATGTCTGAGCTAGCTAAGAACAACCATTTTGTTACTGAGCTTGCTGTATGATGCGCAGCTCTCGTTATTTCATGAACAGCATTAGTTGTAAGCCTAACTATTTGAAATAAATCCCCCCAAAACATAATTTTTCAGGATGGATATAAAATGGATGCCTGAGCTGTTGTCACCCAGCACAGCTGACAGTGGTGGCCCTATTCTTTA
This sequence comes from Gymnogyps californianus, assembly GCF_018139145.2. Classification (NCBI taxonomy): domain Eukaryota; kingdom Metazoa; phylum Chordata; class Aves; order Accipitriformes; family Cathartidae; genus Gymnogyps; species Gymnogyps californianus. Next base: position 21,877,484 of record NC_059479.1, read on the forward strand.
AGTGGATTGTATCACACAGTCACCATGCTTGTCCCCAACTGGGAGGTACACTACAAATATGCAACATTTGATGCAAATCTGGATACTCATGAATGTTAATGCAGTACTAGTAGCTTCTTTTAGGACAGTATTTCTGAAGGCAAGCTAAAATGAGACATATTAAAAAAAAAAAAAAAAAAAAGGTGTTACTAACTTTAGTGTCTAGAGCTAGAAGGAGGTGACCAATAGGTCAAGAACATGTATTTTGTAACCCAGACTCTCATTTGTGTTCCTCAGTCAGTTACATGTTTTATCTTTAGAGCTAAATTTTGGTCCCAGAGTTCCTTTTCTTCCGCACCTTTCTCTACTAAAGACAATGTCTACTACCACAGCATGAACATTTATATTAGTGCTTTTTTAGCATATGAATTTTGATCCCTTTGATTCCCAAATAGATTATTGGGAATTTTAAAGTTTTTTTAAAAGACTGAAAAAGTGCACAGTTTATGTGTAAGAGACACATGGCCTGAGTATTCACGTTTATACATCTTGGGTATGGGGAGGCAGGTTTGTGCAAATGTGTATGGCCACATCAGCCAAAAGAGACTGTTCAAAAAGCACTCTTTATACATATAATTTATGCAATTTGTTAATGCTGCATTGAATTTTAAGGGCCTCTTGAGGCCATCAAGTTTACCACTTGGGTAGATGCTATGTTGCTAACATGGCTCCTGTTAAAATCCGAGGGCTCTGGTTCTCTACTTACATTTTGATTGTGATTCAATCCTTATTTCTTCAACTCACATTTCACTGTTTTCTTCTCTTCAATTTTTTTCCCATCCCAGCAGCCATCTGGTACTTTCTTCTGTCAGCCAAGTTTCTGTTCTTTACCTGGAGCCTTTCAAACAGAGACTCTAGAAGAGAGTGGATTAACAGTTGTCACTGGAAAATGAGTTTACTTCCAGCTGGAAAAGCTGTGAAATATAACTATTTATTGATATGTCATACATTTCTTCTTGGACACTTTTAATTCTATTTGAAGGCAAATACCTGGGAATAGTTTTCCTTAGAGTTAAAGATCTGTGAGAAGACCCTTAGTATCTTTAAAGTGAATTGGCTGACTTTACTTGCTCGTATTATGCATGGGGTCTCAACATAACAAATATGTTCTTTAGCAGACGGGTATTTGGGATGAGCCAAAGATGAGTCTTGAGACTTTAATCTGGGTCAGAGTTAGTCCAAATGAAAGAGATTTGTGGGCATCCTACTATGCTTACTTTTCTTTTTCTCTTCCTTTTTTCTAGTAAACTCTGAAGGTTGTATTTGCCCTGCATTATCTTTGTCCATTTTATAATGAAAGTAGAAGTTCATAAATCACTTGAGAAGCAACCTATTCTCTTTTCTGTCCATGGTTTATTGTAAGCATCCAAAGAATAAAATTTGCTTGTGTACTTTTAATTATTTCAAGAACTGAAATGTCTAGGCTAGTAGTAAAAGTGTCATGGAATTACTGTAAGGTTGCATGAGTTTTGGCTGTAAATCTTACTCACCTTGACTAGATCTCATACTTTAATTCACTGGGGTATAAAATACCATTTACATTAGTTCTTAGTTCACTTAATCATAATTAAATTACTTCAGAGGGCAATAATTCCTAGAGACTCTTTCTTTGATGTGACACAAATAACAAACTGTGTTTGTAATGTGAAGGTGTTCTACTTCACTTTTACATTTGCCCTAGCCTTGTACAGCATATAATGTTCTTTTTAGGTATAGACATATGCTCTTGTTACATGTACCATATGGGTCACAGATGTGGCTGACATGGCTACATGACATCTTTTTTAATTTCATTGCACTATACCAGGGCTGTGGATAGACCTTTTCATGATGGTTTGAAGGGATTTCTGCTCAAGATTTTAATTTTTTTCACCCGAATGATGACCGGGGGGAGTGGGCCCTCTTTTTCTGCTATCAGGTTATATTGTGTTAATAAAAACCCTTACAAAAGTAATATTTTTCTGCTGCTGAATTCATTGTCACCTCAAGCATGCCTTCACTGCAATGTACTAGTAGTTCCTTTTTTTTATTTCTGTGTATACCTAATACTTGAGCTTTGCCTTGCTTTTCCTCTTCTGATCACAGTCAAAGGGTACTTTTTGGAAGGAGAAGTGCCATCTATAGATTCTCCATGAATTTAAAGAGTTTGAAATCCAGTTTTAAGTTTTGCAACTACATTTTGATTTAAATGCAACTTAAGAAATACTTTTACGTTAAGGAACATATTTGGAAGTAGGGGTTCGTTGCTATTCAATTTTGTCACAGTGTATACAGTTTTAATGATCTGAGATGCTAATATTACCTGTTAATGTATGCCAGCTCACTTTGCCTGTAAGTTCTGAACCAGAATGACAATATATTACTCTCACGTAGCATCTTCTATCCATGCACAGTAACCTATGAATACTGCTACCATGGTAACTACTGTGAACCAAACTCAGGATGTCCATGTAAAGAACACGGACCTCCAGCTGTGAATGGGACCTTTGGATGTTATCTCAGTCAAAATATCTGTCTGTCTGTCTATCTATCTAGCTAACTAACGGCTTAGTGAACTCTTAGTTTTGTTGTGTCAGGTTGGAGGAACAGAAGTTATCTGAACAATAGTGCTGGTTAGGAAGTCAACTAATAAGAGTTCCAGGGCAATACTTATTACATGTTAAAGGCTCTCATAATGTATTAATGCTCTTCTTTGTGTTGCCTCCAGTGGAAGCTGGATTAGTTCCAAGAGGAAACATACAGTTTATCATATCAAAGTTGAACAGGAGACTATTTGTGTTCTTCCAGTAGCAGCAAACATACCCATGGAAGGTGAGTGCTCAAGTTAGGTTAGAGGTAAAGATGTGTAATTATTGCTTATGTCTAATAATCAACAGTGGAAAGTGAATAACCACAAAATGGCGTATTTGTATTAGGCAATTGATCCAACACTATCCCTGTTCACCCAGTGAAACCTATCCTTGGCAAGACTGATTGAAAACTATATGCTTCAACCACCTAAACTGTTTCGTTATTTATTGTGAGTACATTGTGTAGCCTAATGTAAGGATAAGAGGACTGAGCTAGCACAAAGCCCCAAAAGATAGGGCAGGAGAAGCCATGGACGGAGGAGCACCTATCAGACTTAGAAATAGTCTTTACTGCAATTTGAATTTCTTTTGTGTGGCATGTGAAAATCCTAACGCCTTGCAAGTTTGCACTTCTTGGGGTAGAAAAAATTGCAATTAAGCCAGAAGTTTTTCATTAAAATATTTTATACATGGAAAAAATTTCTTTCTTTTCCAAAACATGAAAGAACCCATCAGATGTGCAAGTATGGCATTTCTTTTTCACAAAGTGACCACACCTGAAACCAAACACTGACAGGACGTAAGCTAACATGGAACTGCTTCAAGAACTCTGACAACCGAAATAGTAAGTCTTGTTCCTTTCTCTGAGATAGAGGATCAGGGATGAGGGATGTTTGGGGATTTTCAGTGCACATTTATTCATTAATCTGAAGTTTCTTACTTCTGCCTATAGGATGAGACAAGAAATGAGAAACACATGTAAAATAAGTCTTTGATTTAGTTTCATCTAATGTCTGTTCTTTTCACATAATTAAAATGTTACCACTTCTAAAATGCAAAATGTTTTCCATAATTGACTAGTCAGGTAGTTTAATGAAACAAATAGAATAATCTATTATATCTCTTGTACCACATATTTTTAGCAATATCCCACCCTCTGTCTCAAGACATCAGAAACGCAGCATCAGAACTCTAGATGAATAATTGGGAATCCTCTATGTATTTCAGTTACCTACTTTCTTAATGGATATATAGAAGCTACATTCAGATATTAAATTGTGCTAAACTATGTATATTTTCTAAAGTAATTGTCTGTTAGTAGGCAAATGTAATGAGAACACATTTTTCTTTTGATAAATTTGCTTCATATAGTTCAGATGCTTTCCTACTCTTACTGAAAGCCACTCCAGTTTTCTGAATGCACTTGGCAGTCTTCTAATGCAGTTATTATCAGTCTCACTTAACTTTCCATATGACTTTACAAGACGTCTCTAGCAGTGTATTGCAATCTCACTTCCCATGTACCTGCAGCCACTGGAAGAAAGTGCGGTGGAGCTCAGGAGATCCCTGCTGTCTGAGTCTCAGTGCACAAAGAGTTCCCAAGGCATGGGTGGCTTCCTGTCCCTAATGCTATCTATGAGATCAGGGCAATTAATTTTATTAAATTTGGAAAGTTTTCATTTCACCTTTGACCTTTTATTTGAATATACATTCGTTTAAATTTGAAAAGCAGAAGTAGATTGCAATTCAAAGGAACTAATTTGTTCAAAATATTTTTGAAAGGACATTTGGATAGTTTCAAAAGGTTTTGGCTTTGTTTTAATGGGAAATTTGCCCAAATTAATTTGCTTCCACGGTTTCTGTTTTGCTGAAACAGCAAAGAGTTTTCTCACCCCTCCCTGCCCAAATCATCTCTTCTTGATAAACCTCTTTCCGAATCTCACTGATATTGATGGAAATTAGATATGAATGATATTCATGTGGAAAGAAGCAATTCAGAAATGAGTTTGAATTGACATTCACCAGTGTTGGCAGACATAATTGGGCTAATTATACTAAATATGCCTCTTTATTTTGCAATCCAGAGAGGCTGGGTGCTGCGAGTGGAACCGTCTCTGGCCTAAACCTCTTGATCATATTTTTTCCATCAATGCATATAATGTGTTCAAGGTCCTCCTTGATTCTTTACAGCTTTTAAGGAATTGTTTTAGATTACTGCATTGCACCTTTCGTCAAGCTTATTTTGTAAAAGATTATGCAAAGGCAAGTAGTCCTATTTCTGCAGAATAATCTTTATTAAAGGTCATGGCCTTTCTTCCTCCTTCTGAAACCTTAGAAGAGCCATAGGCTTTGTATCCCCTCCAGACATTAAGGGGTCCATTTCAAAGCAGTGAATGTGGGAGGTGTACACACAAATCTTTCTAACAAATAACGGGATTTATTTTTTGACTTGACCCTTTTGAGCACGACTTTGAAAACTTACCCGAGAACATCTATCTGAAAAGTCTTCAGTCACCACTCTCTAGGATAGAGAATTTATGGGCAAGCAGGGTTTGGGCTTTGCTTAACCTTATCTGTATGGCTGGAAGGAAAGCAAAAGATAATTAATTGTCTCATGGCTATTCAGCTTCCTTGGGGCAACTGCTGCCTAAGTTGACCATGGCAGGGTACCGTTATACTGGCGCCTACTTATATCTATAGTAGAAAGGATGCACATAGCCTTGCCGCAGTACAAGGAACTCATTTCCCAGCCCTATGGCTAGCCCATAACATCTTGACACACCATGCTGTTAAACTGACATTTCATCCTGTCTGCTGCTTTTACATCAGCTTTTTACAGCAATCTGGAATGTACTTTTTGGAGAGATTGTTTCTCTACGTCCTACTAAGGTTCAGACAACTGAATTTCAGCTTCAAACCATGGGTATTCTGCATGGAGGAGTTTCTAACATAAAGAAGGGTCTACTGAGAAGAGAGACTAATGACTGCAGAAGAGACCTGAGGGAGGGAGTGTATTCCTTAGAGTAAAAGGGGTGCATGAAAGATGTACAGACAGGGCTGTGATGATAGTGGGTGGGAGATCATCAAGATGGAACTGAGACTGAAGTATGGGCCACAAAGATTAATGCTGAGTATTGAAAGGGAAGACTGAAAAAATGATTCCCCAGGCCCATTCCCGTTTTTTTATGTCATGGGGTCATTGATATGACAAACAGCCACAACAGAACAACTTGAAATTCCCCTGGCACATTTACTTGCTAGACCTGCCTGAACTCAAATGGGTTGATACGAACCCTTCCCTCTGGGCAGTCCATGAAGTCAGTGGCAGGTTTCTTAGTGCTCTGTGATGTTGTCAGTCAAACCCAGGCATTTGGCAAGTCTTGTAGAGAGGAATTCTGTGAGCTTGGCTTAACCAAGGCAGAGATCAAACTTGTACTGAAGGTGTTTCATGTATTCAGGACAGGTGCTGTAGAACAGCAGCTGAGACCTAGTGTGACCATTTCCTAAAGTGCTTTCAGACTATCTGTGCCCCAAGAGGTTCCGAAACAGGAAAGAAGTGATGCTGAGCCAGAAGCAATCTAAGGAAATAAAAAAGCAACTGGATGAATTAGATGGGATAAGTCATATAATTATATAAATGGATACAGTCAGAGGTAATTTTATCAGGTCAGTTTTTGACTGTGCACACCAGACATTAAATCTCCAATATCACAGCATAATTCTTTAGTCTAAATACCACTATCAACTCAGAATAAATCAGGGAAAAAAAATTCTATTACCCCTTAAGGAATGAGGGGGTGTTTTTTGTTGTTTTTACACTGTAAAAAACAATAGCATCTACTCTTGGATGTAGCTGTAGGTGAGGTATTTCTTTAATAGTGTATTGCTACTGATATATGGCCTCCAGAAGGTATACTCCATCTGGATGCATGATTCATTCAGATAAATTACTTATCCAATCCTGGGATCTGTAGTAGAAAAGCAAGCAATTAACCTTTCCTAATAAGAGCCAGAAGTAGGCCTTAAGGAAGTTAAAATGAAGGAGGTAGCTGGTGTTTAGTTTCCAGAGCAAGTTTTAACACCAGCAGATGGTGCTAAAATGTGCATTAAAAGGAAAAAAACCCAACAACCCAAACATCTCAAATTTCCTTAAAATCATAAACTGTCAGGGAAAGATAAATTGAGATACTTTAGCTAATTGCTGTGGAAAGTTGAATCTAGGGTGATGTTAGTCATCTTTTTACTTAGACTAGCATAACACACATGAAGATGTGTGTAGCCCTTATTTTCTAGTTTGCTTTCAAGATGGATCAATTTTCCTTGAGTCAGGTCTTTACCTTCAATAAGGTGACTCAAGTATTTCAGGAATTTTCATTCATATTCAAACTGAGGATTAAAAACTTTGTTGTATAATCTTGCTGATTAATTAAAGGAAAGATTTAAGATTTTTAGACTCATTTTCACTCTGAATAAGTACTTGAAACAACTGGCAATTGTTTTTCTAAGGGTATTGCTGTATAGTTTTGTTAGTCACTAAAGGGAAGCTATGTTATTTTTTACGTACAGAAGCCCCTAATATCACATGAAAAATAACTTTAAAAATACATTGTAGAGGAGTTGCATGGTTAACTCGGGGAAATGTGGTACAGGAATGCAGAAGTTTTCGGTTCTAGTTCAACTGGTCACATTGGTCCGAAGTTGACAACTACTGAAGGCTGCTAGCCACTAAGAAGTGTGTTAGGAGGGTTTCATGAGGCAGCCTGCAGCCACTCCAGGCAGTCCGCATCCAGAACAACAAATTAAAACTTTCTTGACAGCCTCTGCAAAGGGAGCATGCCACTAAAACGGCTCTTTTCCTTTTAGACTAAATCTAATATATATTTGCATGTGTGCAGTAGCAAAGAGAAAAATAGGACAGAGGGAGGTAGATCATGGAGGGTCAGTGATCTCAGAACTAGCCAGAGTGAATTTCTTTCCTAAATACCCAATAGTTTAGATAGTACCCACTTTTATTTGGTTCACTGTTTGAGTCTCATCCCCTCAGGTATGACTGTGTGATTTATGTAATAATTGTTTGAAATGCATGGATTAATAATGATGGTGGTTTAGGGTCAGAGCTGGGCACATTTCTTTAAGCAGCATAAAGAAATTATGCTGAAATTTCTGAGCACTAATGCTACAGTAGAGCCCCAAAGCAACTGACAGGCATTCAAAATGCTATATTCTAGCTTAAAATGTACAGTCCTGGAAGACTTTGGAGTTAAGGACTCTGCAGCAAACTTGGCTTAGACCCTGGCTTCATAAGCAGTGACTATTTTATGTCACATCAGAGGATGAAGCAACATATCAGCACTGTGAGTCCAGAGAATCCGTGAAGCCAGTCCTACAAAATGAGACCATCCTTTCTAAGGATCTAAAAGTTATTCCCAGGAAGATAATGAATATAAAATTACTTCTAGCAGAATAATTTTGACTATTGTATCTAAGAGTGGTGAGCCATATCCTGATGTCTCTTACGTGTACTTGTGACAGTCTTGCCTAAAAAAGGACTGAGAAACACCTTCAGAGTTTATCCCAAAATAATGTAATATGGCTTCCAAATATTCATTGATTGTGTGACCACTTGGGACTGCACATATATACCTCCCTGCTGCTCACTTTAGGAATACTTCTCTGCAAGAATCATCCAGGTGACTGAGTAAGGCAAGGTGTAGGTATACACAACAACTTATTATAATATCCTATTTAATTATTTTTTGGCAGTGATGGTGTATAATTATTTACTGACCTATCGAATTGGTCACTGAATTACTGTGACATTCAGATTCTAAGAAGCACTGTCATTTTGATAATTAGAGGCTCTGTCTTACGAGAATGTGTGCTTGTTAAGTTGTAATTTGCTTAAAAAAATAATTAAAGACAGAGGTTATTTAGGAAGGAAGGCTTAAGACCAAGATTATATTCAAAGGAAATTAAAGACAGGAAGCCCCAGGGTATTACAGCCCTGCCATGCAGCTCCTATTAAAGAAAATGAAGTCTTACAAGCAGCACAAATAGTGATGTCTGCCATAAGGCTGCCCAGCACTTTCTATTATAAGATCCTGTTTTCTATCACTTATAACTTTGCCAAACTTAAACCATTTGGGCCAAAATTTTCCATGCTGTCTGCCTTGGGCAAATATTTTTGAAAGTTTACTCTAAAATGCTCAGCCATTTGTCCAACTGGGGTTAGGAAGAAAAAAAAGGATATTGTTTTGCCTATGTTTACAGGGGTATGTGTAGGTATGCATGTATATATGCCCATATGTATGTATAAATAAGAAACTCTGTCTTTTTGAGAAATACTAGTGCTTCCATGGTCTGTAGTGAGGATTTGAAATTTGGCCTTTTTTTTTTTTTTTTTTTTTTTTTATCTGGAAAATGACAATTTTCACATGCTCAGGGGAGAGTCTGTTGAATTTGCCAACTATGTTTTTGGGAGATGCCACCAGAGAGCTCCAACATGGAAACAGCACATGTGCAGTCCACTTGGCAGATAAACTGAGCATGGGCTGAAGAGGACTTAGCAAGCAATTGCATCCCCCTGGTTGCACTGTAGCTGTAGTAAGTCTGGACAGGAGATTAGAAAACAGGAATGACCAGCTCTCCTAAGCAATCTGTGCTCCACTAGTGCTCAGGCAGTGGAGAAGAGGTCTGCCTTACCGTATTGCAAAAGGTGAAGGACAGTGGGTGAGGGAAAGAATAGCAGGGCAATAGGACAGAGGTAAGAGGAAAGAAAAAGAACTTAGGAGGGCAAGGATATAGAAACAGTGAAAAAAATTAGTAGTGAAAAATTAGAAAGGGTGCTCTGGAGAGAGTGTAGAGAAACAGGGACAGAAGTGCTTTATAACCGCTACACCTCTGCACTTGAAACCCAAAGACATGGTTTGTTTCTCCATGTCTTTCTAGTGGCAAAGTCAAGCCGAGTATGTTGTGTATCTCGGGTAGGCTGACCACCTGCTGTGGTGGAATTCTACCTGATGACATTTGGTTTCCAGTGTAAGCATTTTAAAGAATTTAGTCAAGTCAATAAATACCCCTCTTCACTCTACAAACTATTAAAATAATGTTTACAATGTGAAGCCGAAGGTCTTATGATGGTTAATTAAGAACGTAAACCTCATTTTAATAGCTTGTGGGGTGTAACTGTTCACTTATTATGTCCATTTGCCATTCACCTACAGCTTCCACCGTGTGCCTCTCCTACATCACATGCTCCCATCTCCCTTCTCATCACTGCCCTCTTCAGTGAACTACTTTGCTACTCTCCTCCCCTCATATGCCCTTATTCTGCATGTTCCTTTTTCATTTCTCTTTTTAGATCATCTCCCTCAAATCCTAGTCCCTACATTTGCACTTTCTTTTGCATTCTCTTTTCCTTTCACTACTGTGAACAGACACAGCATTATCCTATTGGCAAAGGCCATATCTTAGTTTCTTTTTTAGCCTGGCCGCCTCTTCTCTAGACTTGCACAGGCTGGCTGTGAGTAAATCTTCCTGCCTCTTCCAACATGGCATGCAGAGATCCTGCCCTTTACATAAACATGTACACTCACATGCAAAGGCTTTTCTGGGCTCCTTTCAGTTCATGTTTTATTAAAGCAATGTCCTCTTCTCTGGTCTTACTTTCTGCAACGTTGCCCTTGCAGAGTCCACTCAAACTTTGCTACTTAGATCATTTTCCTGGCTCTCCATCCTGTTTCACATGTTCTGCTGTCTTGCTCTTCTCTTCCACTTTCACCTTGTTCTATGTCTCAGATGGTACTGCATCATTATTTACAGCTCTCTTCACTTTCCAGCAATGCAAGCTTTTCCCAGATGATAGTCTATTCCTGCAATCATTTCCATGCTTTCTCTCATTTTGTGGGGTATCTAAGAAAGCCTACAAATCTAGAAGTTTATTATTATTTGAAATTTTTCTTAAAACTAGCTTGTATCAAAATGGTTACTGAACAATGCTGGCTGACTAGGTAGTGGCATGCCAAACTATATGAGCATCTGTATTCAGATTATTGCTGCCTTGTCTTTCCATTCATACTACCCCAACTCACCCTTTTTTCCCTTTATTCCTCTGTTTCCTGAAATTAACCCAGATTATAAGGTATGACCTGCCTTTTTTACAATTTATGTACAGTACCTTGCACAATATATCTTTCTCCAATCCTTGACTGGCCTCAGGCAGCAGCATGATATACATAATGTTAAAAATAATTGATGCGACTTTGAAAAAAACCCAATAATTTAGAAATTTGCATTTTGAAAAATGAGTCTTAAAGGAGCCAGTCTGTTTCATCACAGTGGGACTATCAAAGCAGTAGCATACTCTCATCTTTAGGTAATTAGGAGAAAATATCCTATGTTATTGTTGAGCATTGGAAATATTTTTGGAGATTTTTTTCTTTAAGCTGACATTGTGTGTGTTGTCCTTGCAACAATACTTCTTGCTATGGTAACAACTTTTTTATTGGAATCCAAAGCATGAATGTGTAATGCTGCATCGACCCTATTACTCCTGAGAGAAATTAACTTTAGGAAGATTTGTTTTGGCCAAACTTTCAAGGAGGAAACAAAGTGTAAAAATGTGCATTAACTGAAAAAAAGGCTTACTTTTAAGCAATATTTCCCATTATTATATGCCATTGTCTTTTCGTTACAGCCTTAGGTTTGAAGACATTAGCTATTTTTTTGTAAATGACAGGGTGGGGAATGTTATTTTGCTCACATTATTTTATTCTCATCATTTTTCACATCAGAAAGTAAATGGTTTCTTTCTTGAGTCAAATGAGCAACAGCTGGATCTTCCTGTACCCCCTCCCATTCTTCCAGTTGAGGATCAACATCAGCTGTGGCTTTGTGCAGAGGCACAGTGTGGGATCAAGACTGTAATTTAGCATCTCATTCAGCTGATATGAATATGTAATTATAATTAGGAGCTCCAGGGTCCATCAGCACATGTATCAGCCTGGGATTTAAGTTGTATTTGGATGTATTGTAAGCCTAAACCCTCTAGTGGGTAATAAACCTGCAAGCCAAGAAAAGCCAGAGGTGAGAACTTTGTCTGGAGGTACTGTAGGACTTCCCTGGAGGTCCTTCAAGCAGTGAATCATCAATGTTGAAATGCTTGCAGCTGAATTCCCAGCTCAGGCTCAACTACAGAAAGAGAAAGAAGAAAACTACAGGCAAATTGGGCAATTGAATTGTCTACTTAGGTGCCTAGTACCTGATAGACTTTTTCTAGAATCAGGATAACAGTCAACAGTAAGTGCAACAGTGTCTAACTGGTCCTAATTCTGCTGTCTGCTAAGGACTTTTTAAGATGTTCCAAGCATCGTCTTTTCTGTCTAAAGTCAATGGGAGAGCCTGTCTAGCGATCAAGAAAAGACAACAGTGTCTAGGGCTGACCCATCTGGCATCAGTCTTACAAACTGTTCTTTCCAGAGGCAGGATCTTGCATTTCATAAGTGGACTCAGCTCTCTGATAATTTGGAACAAAAAGGGAGTAGTAAATAAGTAAATATTGCTACTGTGAAAGCTTCCCCCCCACCCCCCCCTTTTTGTGGCTTTGTAACAGTTGTGACCTTCTAGCACAGGTAAGGATTCGAACTTTGTTAACGATGGAGGGGTTTATAAATGAAATTCAGTGTATTCTTTACCCTTACCTTTGAACTAGTAGTTACTAGACCTTTTTGTCCCTGTTCCACCTTTCAGATACCACTTGTTTTCACTACATTATTAATACAAATAATACAGAAAGAGGCTAAAACTGTTGTCTTTCACTCAGGCAAAACTCCACGGATGTCAGTGGGTTCAGATCTCGTTCACAGAAGTGCAGCTATGATACAAAAATATTTCTTGTAAAATATTCCTTTAGTTTTAGCTGGTTGCTAGACGTATATGAACAGGTGTTTGCTGCTGTAAATGTAGATGGAACTAGGTTCTGTTGTGTCTGCTCTGTGCCAAGTAAAAATGTGAGAAAGCTTTTTGTATGTCTGATGGAGATTCAAAAGTTAGAAAATCTGTGAAGACCTTAGCAGTCCTTCAGGATGAAAGTGTCATGTAAGTGTAATATATAGTTTTAATATAAAGGGTGAGGAAAAAGTAATTTCATTGTGATTAAAAAAATACCTCTTGGCTCTTTTGAATTCCCCAAAATTTCCAAACTGAAGAATTGAAAGAGTAACTGCATAAGATTGTCCGAGTCAAACAATGTTATTCTAAACTTATTCTCAACTTGCTTCTCAGTAGTTTTCCTTTTTTTAAAGCTAGTTAGTTGGACAGCTGTTTGCTGGACTGAATCTAAAATTGTGCAAGGGGCTACAATTGAACCGAAGTCCTGTGTATTCCTCTGCTCTTTGGAAACTTTCCAACGGCAAAAATATAAAAGTTTGAGGGCTAACCTAGAACTGATTTTTACTTATTACTGTATTTGAGGATGGGGATTTTTCAAATTTTTCATTTTATTGATTATTGATTTTGCAAATTTGCTGCAAAGCCAGTAAGGAAAATTTCTAAAGCTTAACAATTGAACATTTTGCTTCTCTCAGAACTTGGGACCTGCTAATAATTTTGACTTCTATGTGGGCTAAGAAATTGACGTTTTGGACATGCTCATGATTTTTTCAGCCTGCTTGTCACATGGGAGCAGAAACACCTTTTAGTCACTGGTGTCAACTTTGCCTTCTGAGCTTCCTTTTCAGGATTTTTTCCTATATCAGCACGGCCCAGCTCAACCAGCTTTCCTTTCTGCATGGCTTTTTTATTTGCCAAAAATTCAGAACTTCACATTTAAATTTTTTTCATAATCGTGTCTAAGTGCCATGCATATTCCTGAGCAACATTTTTGTTTTCATTGAGAGTTCAAATTCTGCTGAGTGATTGTGACCTCCATGTTCTCCCTGTTGCAGAGGGCTATGGAGGAATGAATGGAACAACATCCTAAAAGTGCAGGAAGTGACAAACAGGAAGGCATATCCTGGCTCATCATTTATTATTTTTGCTGTATTTGTTTTGCTTCCATCTTGTAAATCTAGCAGGTTCAAAGTAAAAATTTATCATGCTATGTTTTTTATAAATTTTACAGTCAAAATTCACTAAAATTGGTAAAATGACAATGTTGATTAGAAACTTGGTGTTCTTTTCCAAGGAACATTATTACATAAAAGAATAGCTTGCTCATGGCACAGGCCAGTGCTTGGTGAACCTTGCATAAACATTTATTTGTGATCACATCATAAGGTCAGATAAGCAAATGTGAAGTGTCATCTGGTATCTTCAGTACCTCCATGCCTTCACATACCTCCTTCACATACCTTCATGTGTTACGGAAAGGGCTAGTAGGGTCCCACTCAGCCTAGTAAGTTGTGTAGCTGAAGAGCTTTTCCTCAGAAAGGAGACTGATGTTAGAAAGCAGGATTTGATCCATGTCATGAATCTGGGGTTTGAAAATGATGCTGAGGCTACTCAGAGTCACTGAAGAAGGTGATTTGTAATTAGACCTGACAGCCTTATTGAAGTTCATAGGCTATATAGTGAGCAAAAGCAGTCCATAATAGGTAGAAATATTTCTTTGAAAGATGTAATCCACTTTGATAGTGGATCAGCTCAGAACCATACACAGGCCTTCGATCTAATCCTGTCTGAAATGATGTTCTGGACACCCACTTCCTTCAGCTTGCGAGAAAAAGGAAACCTATTGTGTGGATGGAGTGAGGACACTGGCCATTGAAGATGCCCTGTGGAGTTGCACAGAGATTTTAGGATAGCTCTTTGTATTCCCACTTTCATCACTTCCAATGAGATTCACACAGGTTTGAAGTGAACACCTTGATGGGATATTCCTTCTCACGGAAGTTAGGAACTAGAACTTCCCTTCTGCCAAAGACCATGCTTCAGTTGCCACAACTCCTGTAACTTAGCCTTTCCAGGAAGGGTCTGCCGTCAGTTAAATGTCAGCACTTGATCTTCAGAGGGACCAGAAATCAGTTCTGTTTTGAGATATGCTGCTTGGCCACAGAGCAAACTTTGGGTGAATGTTCAGCTAATCATCTCACCATAGCTGTGGTGACTAGCCAAGGTTTTCTTTGTGTTTTAGTGCCCAGAAGAAGAAGGAAGATATATTGATCAAATAAATTTTGCATTATTTTATGAAGTAATTGATTAGTTTGTAAGCTGACCTGAAGCAGCATTACTGAAAATACCACTCTTCCAGCCACACTGTAATGTTAAAACAGGTGGGATGGAATTGTACCATCATTTGATGTGAATGCCAGGCAGGGCTTAGAGGACAAGTGACCCTTCACAGATTCAGAGATAGTCTTTCTGCTGGTGCCCCTTTGATCTAGTGGTCATGGTGAGCGACAGCTTCCCTGAAGGAGACTTATCTACCTGTGGGGAAGGGACTATTAAAGGAATAATCTTTCATATCCACTTGAAGAAAGGAATTTCACAAATGCAAAAAAAGTATGCGTAAATGAATGTGTGCTAATGGGAACTGTCATCAAGGGAATCTTGTGCAAGCAATTCCCGAACGGATGCAAGATATTGTGGATAACCAAGACTGTCCAGCTCTGGAAGTAAAATAAAGCACCCAGAATGGAAAATGTACGTTTAACAGACTTGCAAGAAAAAACCTCAGCATCATATATGGGAGAATGAATATGCTTCCTTCTTTTGAGATACACAGGTAATCTGTAGGGCAGAAAACTTTATCTCTCTTTGAAATGATCTCCAGATGCCATGTTAAAATGCCAAAGCATACAATGCAACAACTTTAAGCTAATGCTAGATTATAGAAATACCACTTATTTCACAGTTAAAGAAAAAAAGAGAGGAAGTTGGTGGTCTGCTGAGATTTATGCTAGTCTTTCACCTCTGGTAGGCCTGGTTTCCTTTCACTTATTTATTTAGATACAAAGCTACATCAGATGCTTGTGTGAATACTTCAGAGCCCTCCACTAGGTATTTAAAATGCACTAAAGCAAAAGAGAACAAAGGCCAGTTAATACACACTGAAGGGATCAGGTGGCACAAAGACCTTTGCAAAGGTACGGAAGGATGTGAGTTCAGTAGTTTTATTCTTCAGCTCTTACTCATCTAAGTAATAAAAAGAGTGCCGCTTTTAAATGAGGCCCAGAACAGAAATTTCAGTGGATGCTGTGGGTCTGACTTGCAGTGTGTTGGAAGACCACCCGTGATTGAAATGGCACGCAGGTACTGAAGGTCAGGAGTGGAATGTGTTTGTGGAAGGATATGAGTGCTCGGGACTATGCAGTGTTACTTGCCCAGCCCATCAAGGGGAGTTGTGAGATTAGTTAAAGTCTGTACAGGTATTTGAGGATGTACTTCAGGCTGAGACTGTGGCTCACGAGCACAGCTATCTGCCAGAAGGATGCATGACGACAGGAGTCGCGGGCTGCTGATGGCAGTGGAGCTATGGTGCTGACTTTGATGGATGCTGCATGAAACCTTAGGTCAAACTCCACTTAGTGTAAGTGGCTCACTTGCTCCCCTTCTCTAATAAATAGACCCGTCCTGTAGTAACAACAAGTTTTAAAGAGAAAACTGCACTTTTATAACAACGGTGGCTAGACCTAGGAATTGAGAAAATTGTGCTGTTTTAAGTTTGAAGACTGGGGTGGGGTTGTCTATAACAAGGAAAGGATTCTGCTCATGACTGTGGAAATATGAATTTTGCACATTAGGCTCCTAGACATAGTAGCTCTGACTATTTATGCCATTAACAAAGCAGAGATACTCTTCAATTTTAAAGAATCTTCTATGTGAGTGTAAATTGTTGATTTCTTATAGTTTTGGTGTTTACATATTGCAGTTGCTTAAGAAAATGGGGCCAATTATAAGTGTTTGGCAGCCCCAATTCGTAAGTTTCCTTGCTTCTCTATTTTTTCTATCCTAATTTTATTTAATTATGAGATTTTTTAAAATTGTTCTGTAATTACCTAGTCCTATGCGTTATGTAGAAGGATGTTGAGAGACATGTGATTATAAAATCCAGACTGCTGTGTGCTGACATTTATGGCTTTCTCTTTCAGCACTAGCATGAATAGATGCTAAATTTTCTCAAGCTAAAATGTAGCTCCAAGGTTTCTGGTAAAAAGCAATTTGCATTTTTGGATAACAAACAGAAAAAAGGGCAGATACAATTTTCCAACACCTGCTCCGGTTTTTAACTTCTTCCATTGAGTCTCCGTATGGTTCAGAATTGGTTTTTTGCCTTTCACTGGAATGCCTAAAATTGGCTTCTGACAGAAATAAAATATTAGAATGATTGGATTCTGTCCCCTCTCATTATATCATTTTCTGTTTCCTTCAACATACAATCCATAGAAAAGATGTTTCTAACATTTCCTGAAAAATGTCTTTCAACATAAGCTTTTTCCATCTGCTTTTGGAAAAATAGAATATTTTATAATTATACAATCATCTTGCTCAAGTTACTTGTTTTCTATTAAAACATTTTGTACTGTTAGAGGTGTCATCTAAGAAAGATTTAGGAAAAGCTAGAATTAAAGGTCACCTTTCTGTCTAAAAGTTGCTTATAGAAAAAGATAACTAAACAGACTTGCTCTTTTGAGAATGATGTCAGAATTTCCCTCTAGATACCCATTTTTTTATTAACTTATGATGGAATTACATCATTCATCTTAAATATTGAGTAATAGAAGCCCTTGCTAACTGTTCCATAACTCTGGTTTAATGGATGAACTCTCCACTGGTTTCTCAAAACTGCTATTCCAGCTAGGAGCCGATACATTTGAAATAGATTTGGACCATTATGTGAGACGTTGCCATGAGTAAGAGTCTGGTTAAAATAAATCTAATAATCCACTAATATTGTAATTGGTATCTGTTAAGATATTTGAGGCTGAGATAAATTTTAGGGGGATTAACTCGATCTAACATACTTTTTCAACTTTTAACTTCTATGATAGTTTGAAATTAGGAAGGAATGAATAAACCCATAGCAAAAAAAAAATCATCTGAACTGAGAAAAAAGAAAAATAAAGTAACCCATTTGAGACTCATCAGAAATAATCCTAGTACTGCTGTGCTCTGCTTGCTATTTATATTCTTGCATGTATATGCTTCGCTTCGTGATAAACACATTAAAATTGTGAGCACAGTCGAATAGCGAAAGGGCAAGCTCTGCTCTCATCTGGGATGTGCTGGATACATTCTTAGGACGGGGACCGTATCCGCCAGCCTGCTCGCGGTCCCCAGGCAGGCGGGTGCGGCGTGCAGGACTCTCTGTGCAGCCCAGCAGGGCGCACTGCACTAACATGGCTAAAATCCCACTAGTGAAACTCTTCAGTAATTGCGGTTCCTTCCCAAGGGGCTTTGACTAAGAGCGCAGCTGCATGATGAACGTGCTTACAGTAGGGCACTGGCAGGTTAAGAAAACACTGACTTATGTCTGAAAATGGTTCTAGGGTCAACTGCTACCAAGACGTGAAAAACTAGCTCTGGAGAAGTGGCTGTGTCTGAAGGAAAATCCTGCGGTACGATGCCAGGGATTCTGTGAATTATTAGGTTTGCAGTATGTAAGCAATATATTTTAACTTAGTTTATGTGTGTATGGCTCACTCCTGGAAGGAGCCATGACTCCCACTGGCTTCAGTGAATGCTGCAAGTGCACAGAGCCTCTGTGGATATGGTTCATAAGTGCTGTGCTCAAAGAATAGTGAAGCTCTGGATTAACCCTTCCAAAACTAGAATTCCTGCAAAAGTGCTCCTACTTTATTGTCTCGGGTTTGTACATATAGGCATTTACTTAGGCGTAATCATTCTCTGCGTCACTCCAGAACAGTTTTCACGTGCAGAGAAGCCCTTACTCATGTGCAATACATGCGTGTGCAGGGTTCAGTCCTGTGTTGTATTTGATTGTGTGTACATATGCAAATTCTGTGCTTGTCCAAGAAGCTGTATCAACAAAGAACAAATTCTTACATTACACACAGAAAAGTTGTGTAATGGAAACAAAACCCTGCACATTTGATAATTAGATTGGATTAGATCCCTGTGCTCTAATGTTGGCAACATATATTTAAAAAATGACTGGGTTTTGATTTTAAGAAAAGTCAAGTAACCTTTTCATGGAGCTTATGAAATCAGCTGGTACTGACTGACGATTCTCTTGGCATGAAAGATGTGTTCAAGGGAAATGGGTGTGCCCATCCTTTCACATTCTAGCCTGGAAAGAGATGAGTAGTAGTCTGGTCCATGTGATGACATCTCACATGTGTGGCAACTTTAGATTTTAGCAAATACATTTTGTTTTCATATAACTTCTTTTTTTGTAGAACATTTTGAGGAACCATGTTGTTCTTTTGTTACAAAGAGGAACACTATAGTTAACAAAGAGTATAATATATGAGGGGCAAAAACCGGGGCGGGAGGGTGGGGGGGCGGATAGAGGGTCACACAAGACTGCCTTGCAGTACTCTCTTCTTACAGATTTTGCTCCCCCATATGTCACTGTAATACTGAAGCAGGCTTTTTGCTTCGGTATGCAAGCTGTGTCGATACAGGCTAGGGAATGAAGCCACTAAATCAGGTGCCTAAACACTCTTGCTTGTCTCTAGGCAGAGACAGAGACAAAACTGCACAAATAAAGTGTTCGCGGACTTCTAAGGGTAACTTTTGTTTCCTTCTCTTCTGTAATGTTCATTGAGCAGGTGAGCTTCGTCTCTCTCATTTGGCCATTGGATCAACATCCAAAACCTCTTCCTTTCTTATGAAGCTTGAAGCCATTTTAGGTACATTCTTTACATTCTGGGCCAAAGCAGAATCTTTTGAGAAACTATTCATTCTTGGATGAGGATCAGTGCTGTTGTTTTTCTTCTAATTTTTTGCTTAAATGTCATTTAATCAAGAACCCTGATATTATCTTTCTATACCTTCATGAACTACTTTGGCAAATTGTTGATTTGCCTGCGTTATGCACAAGCTATAAAAAGGCTCTTTGTAGCAAAGTCTGCTCAGCACCAGCATATTTATTTGTGTAGTTTATTTTTTTCTCAAGTGTCCACGGTTCCAATCAATAAAATAGACACAAGAAGGTGTGTGAAGATGGAGAAGGGCAATTCTGTGGGTATATCTCAAAGTAGATAATATTATTTTTAATGTTTGATGTCCAGACCTGACCACTGCTGCTTGCTATCTTTCTTCCTCAGCTGCATTTGTACAGGCAGCTGAGAAACTGGTGATTCTGAGGGCACACTGTGTCTAAGATTTGCTGATTGAGCTGAGATATTTCATTGCTTGGCTAGTGCTGGCGGATGATCTACATGCCTGAAACAAAGGGAGAGTAAAAGGAAAGAAAAACATTTAAAAGTTTTGCTAGACCGTAGTCTTGGTATTCTTAGAATAAGTTGGATAGAAATAGTTGTATATGCTTTATTCAGACGATGAGTGAGATTTGAAGCTTATATTCAGTTTTGGTATGTGTCCAGATTTCAAGATCTTAGATTCTGCTTGGTCTGCTGCCTTACATAATGGGCAGGGGAGCATGGAGAAAGAAGTTGCAGCTCAGTCCACGGGACTGAAACAGGTAGTTTCTAATAGGGCTGCATCCAGCCACTGCTTGCATAAGTGGAGAAGGCTGTGCACCAGATAGCTGCTCCTCTCCACGTGATCAGATGTGCAGCCCCCAGCACAACGGTAAAGGTTAATTTGTCCTGGTTTCCTAAGTGAGACTTGAAGGTAGGGAAAGTATAGGAAGCCAGATAACAATGATAGGACATAATAGTCCTAGCTGTTCAGAGTGGAATGACCAGGAGGGAGAGTAGAAAACATGTATCTAAAAGGTCAAGTGTGAATTCAGACACACGTACTGAAGAATTTCTCTTATGGACAAAAAAGAAAGGCAATGCTTGTTTATATCTGAAAGATGATTACAAACCCAGAGATACTGATGGGTCATTTATTGTATGTGTGCTGTGGCCATATTTCCTGGAACATGGAAGAACATGAATAATTAGGTTTAATATTCTGGATTATATTTTTAGCACTGGAATTGGAAGAAAGATAATGAGATTCCTTTGTAGAAGTGTTTATACAGATTGTGTTCATAGGGGTGAATAAAAATAAATAAAAGCAGCAGAGATGGAAAAATTTCCTAATGCTCTTTCACCTCAGCTGAATCCATACTTGTCAGGGAAGGTAAGGCTTAAAAAGGAAACCCTCTGGAAAAGTTTGAGAGCTGCTACTTTAATCTTCACCTTCTGAGAAGTTTCAAATATCAAGAGCAGAGAGAGAGAGAGACTGAGTCTCTAATTAGTGAAGGAGGCAGGTAGGACATTAATTGATTTGTTATGCTACTTCTTTGACCTGTGCTGTGTTTGAGAACAATACAAGAGCTGTAATGTTCTTCAACAACAGAGTAGAGCTTTTATGCAATTGCAACTTAGAAACCTTTGATCACAAACTATTGCTGTAAATCTGTAATTTTTATAATAGTACTTTTTGCTACATGTATTTTAATTTTATTCATTTATTCTTTGTTTAGGAATTACTTTCACAGAGTTTGGGCTACTTCCTCATTTTACACAGTGTTTGAAAAGTCCTGAAATCAATGTCTCTCTTCTAATAGTGGTACAGCACAAATCCAGTAACATTTGTGAGAAAGTGGAACAGTCTGTTTTTATGTATGATGCAGGTCATTATAAACCTGAAAAATAAGAAAATGGGGGAAAGAAGGTAAAGAAAGATAGAGGGAGGATTTATTTTTATCTGTCCTGGATTGCCATTTAGGGTCAAACTTACTAGGTAACAGTGTCTGTCATGGCTCCACAGTCCCAAATTTACACAGTGAAACATTATACTGTCACTGCATAGTCCTTTGAAAATTGCCTTCAGTAAAGGTGTTTAATAGTGCTAAGAGTTTAATTAATGATTTAGAACGAGAGACATTTAATTTCAAGAAAGTACATAAAAATAATGCTATAAAAGCAGTGTACGTACTGTGATAGTTTGATATCAAAAACCATTGGCTTACAAAAATGTGTGGGCTTGGGCATAATTTAATCACTTAGTTGATTGATCGTTGTGAAGGAGAACAAAAGAACAAAAAGGGTGTCTCAAATTCTATATAGCCCTAGAAGCAGAAGCATTGACTGCGAATTTAATGAAAATGTGCAACACAAACATACAAACATATTGGGGGTCTGAAAAAAGAAAAGGCCAAGAGCTTGTGTTTGCAAACAAAAGGTCCCTGGCACTTTGAATGTAATTCCTGGTGATCCTTTTTAACCTTTTTTCAGAGAAGGACTGCTTTTCCTAGTCCCAGCAGCCAGTTTAAAAAGGGATCAGACACTTAGCCTGAGTTGCAGACAAAAATTAGATATCTGTTTGTCTAGGTTCCCTGTGTAGCCAAAAAGGAAAGACAGAGATGATCTGTCACACCATGAGAGAGATGGCTGAGACAGAGTGCCCTGGTTAGCTGAAGTGTCCTTTGCAAGTGCTTGTCCGACATCATAGTCCAAAGGCAACAGAATGATCTTGGATCTTCCTTTGTCTTAGCTAAACTGTGAATGTAAAACAGCATAACTGTATCGTAAAATTATTCAAGTAAACACTGTTATCTGGGCATGTCGCTTTGAAGGGGATTTCACCTGAGACAAAGAAAACCATTTTTTATTTGGTCTAAGAATGCCCAGATAGGGAAGTGGGCTTGTTTATTTGTAATGATTTAACTCAATATATGCATAATGAAGAAAATTTTAACTGTGGAACAAGTCCATATATCAAAGCAAAGTGTTGCTTTTCCTGAAAGGCAGCACTTCTCATCTTTGGCCAGATGGCTTAGTGTGCTTAAGAGCTTCCAGTCAGCCTTTTTTGTAAGGGCTGGGGTTTTTTTGACATAATATTACCTCTTCATTCCTCCCTACCTTGAACTGTGCTTATGCCTGTCATTATGCAAGATATCTGATTACATCAATGAGCAGTTTATGTAGACTGAGGACTATGTATATTATATACAGAACTAGGGAATTCCTTACATGATTTTGATACATGAAGGTACAAGTGAAAGACTGACACATTTTCTGGAGAACACATTTGTCTATTTGTTTATTAAGCATCATTCTCTCATTTCATGGCCCTCTGTGTAGCAGAATAGAAAATAATACGTGTGTGTGTGGAAGAATATCCAGTCCTACTCTGGAAAAAAAACTCTTCAGCCAAAATAAGTATTTGACTGTTTTGCAAGATAATGTCTAGCATGATGTAATATCAGGCACCTGGTACAGTCACATCATCATTGGTTTCAGCTTTTCTTCATGACTAACAAAATTAGGCAACATATACCAAAAAAAAAAAAAAAAAAAGAACTGTAGGCCAGATGGTTTTTGAGAACTGAATAAAGTGAGAGGTGAAGTAAGCATTTGACAAGAATGCACAGGGAAAAGATTAATCATCACTTCATGTTCTATGTCCAAAACAATTGTATCGTTGCTTGTCTGTGATGTCTGATTTTGAATAAGACAACAGGCATTCCCTTTAAGAGACACACAGACTGTCCCTCTCAAGGAAAGCTAGTATTGTACAGATATAAACAGTCCATATAACTCAGAAATCCACAACAGAAAAATTATTAAAAGTACTTACACAATTTGATCACAAACTACCATGACGGTATGCAAAAGTTAACTGATGAATTGTCTGAAGTGCAGAATAGCACATGTTTAAACAGTTAAAAATATTGGTCATCCCATTTTAAAGATCATGTTGGCTACTTGTGTTTGTTTATTTTCAGTAGGATTAATAGGAACACCCTGGAAACATACAGGAAATTTGCAAAATGTATCAAGGTTGGGCCCTTCGGGTAGCAGGCAGCACCTTGATACTGCAGCTCCTTGTTCTGAATTTTTTAGCTGTATGCATGAAATGACTGGAGAGTGATGTGTATGTCTGAAACCATCACTGTGTATGTTTTCACATACATATATGCTGAATATATGCAGAAGCTTGTATGCATGTGATATACAGACAGAGCGCTGTATTTGTAAGCGTACTCATGTACTTCTTTGAAAGTGACTTAATAAACATTTGTTGATCAAGTAGCAAACACTGGAACAGAAGAATATACAAGGGAATACAGGCATAGAAAATTATAAATATACACGCTGTTAGCCTTTTCATTCATATAAACATAAGGTATGTATAATATATTGATTTTTTTCATTTTAATGACAATCCTAAGTATGGTATACTGAACTGTTTCAGCATAAATTAATTTTACAATCAAACTCTAAAAGCAATGATCAAAGGCCTACTACATATCTAATAATTATTTGCATAGTTGGACCCTGATATAGGTTGATGCCTCTATGATAAGAATATTTTTGTTAAATACTATCCTTTTGTGGCAGTTTCTTCTAAGGACCTGACAGCTGGTTATTTTTGTGCACAAAGGGTATTAAGCAAAGAAAACACTTAGTTCACATATATGCAGGTGGATATAACTAGTTCCCGATACACACACAAACACACTATATTTGTATATGTATATACATACATAAGTTGTATACAAGTACAACATTTGACACAAATACAAATTTCTGAATTTTTATGTCCCTGATTTACATTATCTTGTAACATTCCATGATTATTTGATATATTAAAAATCTGTCATGATTTTTAGACTGTTAACACCATTACAAAAGCAAACTTTTTTTGAGTTTTCTCATTACTTTCAGGGCTATCAGCCCTCATTTCACATCCTGTTTTGTGGAAAGAGAGGCCAGTTTCAACAGGTTTGGATTTCACATTTGGGAGAGAGAAGTAGTAGTAGTTCGGAGACTGTTCAGATAAGCCTGACTTTAATCGACACAGTGGTATGTTAGTTTCTGCTCAGTGAAGGAGAAAAAAAGAGAGGCAATATTGCAAAGTACTTAAAAATCGTGAAGATTTCAGTTTAGATTTTCTACAGATGACTTAAAACAAAAGACATACAAATTTCTACAGTAATGTGTATTTTGTCTCAGTGATCTCACATCAGATGTGAAAAGCAGGAAAATTGTTTTCTAGCTACAAGGATACTTTTTTCCCTAGGGCTGAGGGCTATGCAGGTCATTCCTCACGCACCATTGCCGCTAATGAAGCGGCGATCTCCAAGTAACATCCCGATGGCTACCTGTGCAATCCTGTTATGCCATAAGCATAGTCACTGTTGAGGGGGCAGACTCCCCTACATGGGTTCTGCTTCTGACCCCTCCAACTCCTGTCACCTTCATGGCACTCAGATGGTCACACTGGATGGCTCAGCCTTTGATTAAAAAGAACTTGGGTTTGCTTGTTCTGTCTTTCTGGATTAAACAGGGTTTGCAATTGCTTAGCGACTGCATTTCCTTTCTGCTGCTCAAATAACTTGGATGGTTAAGAACGATCTCTAGGTATAAGCTTCTTACAGGCGCGTGTGAGTTTTCGCAATGGCATGTGAATTGCCTTCGTTCATCTAGGCTGGCACTCTGCCTCCAATACTGGGAAAAAGGCGCAAGAAATATGACAGTTGCTAGTTTCAGAAAAACTCCCCCAAAGGAAATGTTCTTTCCTAATATCTGGTAATTAAAAATTCATGTCTGAGGGTTTATTTCCATTCTAATTCTTCTCCTGAGGTTCAAAAATGTTTTATTTCTTAGTCATGTAGTTCTTGATGTTGTTGTCATTGATAAAATACTTGGTTCTTTTTGTATATAGCTATACTCTTGGTCCTAATTATGTCATGGAGCATTAGGTACTCATGGAAGAAACAGATAAACATACTCTAGGGAGCAGCAGCAGCACATGCTCACCGTGCTATCCAGCCAACATTCCTCAACTCTGACCTGAGGACCACCTCTGGAGATAAAAGTCCCTTCTTATCAGTGAGTCCTTGCTTTCTCTGCCAAGGCTGTTAGCAAAAAGGACATTCGGAGCCAACAGTATAGTTTTGTACAGCAGGGGCTTGTTCACCAGAAACTGTTCCGTGATCACAAAAGTGATTTCATATACACCACCAGAAAATTTATATTGTAACATATTTATGTTCCCATTTCACCTAGAGCTTGAACCCTGAAGAACTGGCAATCATCAATTCTGTAACTCATTTGTTTACTCAAGATCTGGCACTTATGTAACTGTTTCTATATCTGAAGCGTATCATGGTCCCAGTTGACTGGAAGTTAGTAAATGTGACGCCCATCTACAAGAAGGGCCAGAAGGAGGATCCAGGGAACTACAGGCCTGTCAGCCTGTCTTCGGTGCCAGGGAAGGTCATGGAGCAGATCATCTTGAGTGCCATTGCACGGCACATACAGGACAACCAGGCGATCAGGCCCAGTCAGCATGGGTTTGTGAAAGGCAGGTCCTGCTTGACTAACCTGATCTCCTTCTATGACCAGGTGACCCGCTTAGTGGATGAGGGAAAGGCTGTGGATGTTGTCTACCTAGACTTTAGTAAAGCCTTTGACACCATCTCCCATATCATTCTCCTGGAGAAACTGGCTGCTCATGGCTTGGACAGGCATACTCTTCGCTGGGCAAAAAACTGGCTGGCTGGCCGGGCCCAAAGCGTTGTGGTGAATGGAGTTAAATGCAGTTGGCGGCCGGTCACAAGTGGTGTTCCCCAAGGCTCAGTATTGGGGCCACTTCTGTCTAATATCTTTATCAACGATCTGGACGAGGGGATCGAGTGCACCCTCAGTAAGTTTGCAGAGGACACCAAGTTGGGTGGGAGTGTTGGTCTGCTTGAGGGTAGGAAGGCTCTGCTGAGGGAGCTGGACAGGCTGGAGCGATGGGCCCAGGCCAATTGTATGAGGTTCAACAAGGCTCAGTGCCGGGTCCTGCACTTGGGTCACAACAACCCCATGCAACGCTACAGGCTTGGGGAAGAGTGGCTGGAAAGCTGCCCGGCGGAAAAGGACCTGGGGGTGTTGGTCGACAGCCGGCTGAATATGAGCCGGCAGTGTGCCCAGGTGGCCAAGAAGGCCAATGGCATCCTGGCTTGCATCAGAAACAGTGTGGCCAGCAGGACTAGGGAAGTGATTGTCCCCCTGTAGTCGGCACTGGTGAGGCGTTCAGCTACTGTGTTCAGTTTTGGGCCCCTCACTAGAAGAAAGACACTGAGGTGCTGGAGCGCGTCCAAAGAAGGGCAACGAAGCTGGTGAAGGGCCTAGAGCACAAGTCCTATGAGGAGCGGCTGAGGGAACTGGGGTTGTTTAGCCTGGAGAAAAGGAGGCTGAGGGGAGACCTTCTCGCTCTCTACAACTACCTGAAAGGAGGTTGTAGCGAGGTGGGGCTTGGTCTCTTCTCCCAAGTAACAAGTGATAGGACAAGAGGAAACGGCCTCAAGTTGCGCCAGGGGAGGTTTAGATTGGCTATTAGGAAGAATTTCTTCACTGAAAGGGTTGTCAAGCATTGGAACAGGCTGCCCAGGGAAGTGGTGGAGTCACCATTCCTGGAGAAATTCAAAAGATGTGTAGATGTGGTGCTTAGGGACATGGATTAGTGGTGGACTTGGCAGTGTTAGGTTTACGGTTGGACTCGATGATCTTAAAGGTCTTTTCCAACCTAAACGATTCTATAATTCTATGAATCGCACGCATACTAAGCTACACTTTGTAAACCAGTAGATATTATTACCACTTTAAAGATGAAACCTTAGAACTGTTGAATATGTTCTAAAAATCAAACAACATTTGAATTACTGTCTCTACTCTTAACATAGACAGTCAAGTTATAAAATTAAAAATATTCTTCATGTGACTAATTATTTGCCCAAATCGCAAATATTTTTCTTTTCCTTCACAGATAGTTGGCATGGTAATTGCTGGTTTTCAGTTGTCAAAAATCACTACCATATAATCAGAGGGGTGGCTGAGAGACCAGTTGTCTTAAAAGTTTTGGTCCTGCAGACTTGCTCATCTGCTGTTCAGTAGCAACATAAAATAGCAACACAGGTTCTTATAGTGATAAATCATCCTGATTAACTCTGCAGACAGCTCTTTCCGTAATGTTCATGAAAAGATTAAAAATTAGTTGATAATTTCTCAGTGAATCAGTCTGTACTTTCCAGTCATGTTTGCTATCATTTTCCTAGGATGACCTTAAAACATTTTATAATTTTATTTCATATGTCTATCTGAGTATAAAACTATGTTCATGCATCATTTAACACTCCTCGACTGAGAAGGTTGATGTTTTGGCAGAGCTGGGTGTTGATGTTTTTATGGATGGAAAATTTTGGTTTTATATTATATCAGTAACTCTACAAGATGTGATACTGGGATTTAGGGATCTAATCTCTTGGAAAACGATGGATGAGATCCAACTCTGTTCTTGTTAACCTTTGAAAGAAAGGCTGACACTTGTGGCATATGCAAGGGCTGTTTAGTTGTTTGCTTGAAACTGAAAGTCTGAAGAACAAGAAAATCAACATTTTTAGCATGGCTCCAACATATGTGTTTATAAAATATCCAGATTCTCTTTATATTTTATTTTTAAAGTAAGACTGAAATAAGCATGAATTTTGAAATCTCTTTCTCTTGGAATAGGATGTTATGGAATATTTATTTTTCCTGTTGTGGAATATTTATTGTCTTACAGCCTGCATCTACAGTCTCACAACACAGAGAAAATAGATCTTGATGATGATAAACTCTGACAAAACTCTGACAATTTCACTTTTGCTATGGGAACATGATGGGCTATTTTCTGGTTTCCCCAGAAGCTTGTTGGAATTTACCTTGGAGGTCGTGTGAGAGCTTCAGGTTTGTACTTCTCTATATGTGATCTGTCTGTGTATTTTGCAGAAAACGTTCATCCTGATTTGTGTTGGGAATTATCTTTGCCTTTTTCCTCTTCTGCATGAATTAATGTTTCACTATACAATAACTAGAGATTAGCTGATCAAAACAGCAGCCACCTTTCCACCCTCTGTGGGCCAAAATCCGGTGGGATCTATTGTCAAGATACTACTACAAGGCAGAAGCGGGGCTGTAGCCTCGTTGTGCTGTGGGACAGGGAGTTCCACAAAGCCTGAGGTTAGGCAGCTTTGCAGGATTCTTCTTAATGCTCCATGACACTTTGGATCCAAAAGCAGTAAATCCCAAGTTTCCCCCTCGTGGGCATTACAAATGATGTCTTAATTTACCAGCACTAAGAAAACTCTTTTTTAATCTCTTTGTTTATAACAGATTTTTATTATTATTATTTTATAACAGAAAAATACAAAAGCAAGTCCTACAAGCTTTCAATTTAAATTTTTAAAACAAAATGAGCTGGCCTGAGTCTTTCTACAGCAGGCACTGTCAAGACAATTCCATCTTGAATACTTTCTGTTTTAAAAATATTCTGCCCAGAATATCTGTTTTTAAATTTTTATTGGTCTGTTTAAAGTGATAAGCATCTGTTGTTGAATATGTTGACATGAACAGGGAAAGTTTTTCCTGCTAATTACAGTGTTAGCACTTATGTCACATTCCAGATTTATTCCCCTAACTTGGGAGGTAGGTAAATAGAGAGACAGATTCTCCTCCTGCTGCGAAGGCAGGACAGAGGTGGAATAGCAAGGTAGACCCAGGTTTTGAAGTCAGCGGTTCACAGTTTAAAGTTCTGTGCTCAGACCACTACATACCATTACATTTGCAGATACTGGTTCATTCAGGCCTCCAGAAATCTAATCATTTTAGGATTTCCAGTGTCTAAGTTCACAGTAACGTTAATTACCATGCAGAAGTCTGGCTATTTCAAGACAATTAAGAGATATGAAGAGAATTGGTGGAAGAGTGAATCAGGGGTCATAGTCTAGTTCAGTATACAACCAACTAGTGCTCAGTCTGATAAATGAAAATCAAATACAAAGCTTGAGAGCCAAAAAATATCTTAATAAATAATCAGAGCTTGTATGTTTCAGAGAGCCGGGTTTTCTTGGCAACACCAGGCGGTAGTCATTTCTGAACAAACAAGATTGAAATTTATGTCTCAGTGAAGCAATACTGGAAGCCTGTTCGATGTGCTGCACAAAGACCATTTCCAAGGCTCCCCACCAGATGAATTTCCTCCGTGTGCTGGAGGTGGGCAGAAATACGGTGCATTCGCAAGATGTGCCTCAGATGCAAGATCGGTCTGTGCTCCAAGGGCATCACTTGTATCGATGAGTCTGTGGGACGCTGCCAGGGGACATCTGCTTTTTAACTAACGAGGAGCTGGCTGAGTTTTACGTCTGCTCCGGTGTTCAGGGGCGCTGAGCTTCTGCACCCATTCATGTCAGTGGGGTTTGTGTAGGTTCAGCAGTTGTAAAAACAAAACAAACAAACCAGCAAAACACCAGGCCTGCAGGTAATAGCTTTCTGCAGGTATGATTTACAGGTGCCCGCAGTGCATGTACAGCAGCTCGTTCCTGTGTGATCTAGAGAATAAATGCATTTGTACAAGAGGCTGGCCTTGGGAAACGCCTCCATAATCAGAACTACCACCAGCCAGTTCATGCTTACAGAACAGCTTTGCCACAGCGAGGTACTACTAGTGGCATCTGTAGAATGGAAGCCCGAGGCGCAGGCAGCGTTGCCTCTCAGCTCGTTTGTGTGTGGTGGTGGGGAGCCCAGGCTCTGGGGGGGATTTTCCCTTCCTGTCCCCTGTGGGACGTTCCTCCCTACCCCCTGCAGTGGCAGGCAGGGCTGGGGGTGAGCAGCCAGAGGGGCCCTGGAGCACGGGGCCGGGAGGGGAACTGTGTTCACCCTCCTCCGCATTTGCTGACCCAGGCGAATGCCCCTCTCATTCCCCCAGTGGCCTTAAAAAGCAGGTTCCCACTCCTCCTGCACCCCTCGCCTCCATGCAGCTCCTCCTCTCCCTCAGCTGCCAGGGGAAGAAAACAACAACAGGTGTAAAATTAATGCTTTCTCCTTTTTTGCAGCATTATTGCAACATCCTTGTCTCCCCTTTGGCTTCAAGGAGACTGGGCTGCTCTGCCAGAGCTGACTGCCATCACTGCTTTACCTTTTGGGACCTTGTGCCGCGCTCCTACATTAAAAGGTTTGTTCGCTTTAAGAAAAGCGTGTGCCGTCATTGCAAAGGAATGTATAAAATCTGGTGTCAATAAGCTTAATTGGTGCGAAGGCCTGATTGGGTTGGGGGGGGGGGGGGGGGGGGGGGGGGGGGGGGGGGGGGAAGAGGTGTAGATATTGCCTCCTGCTGAACTCTGTAAAGAGGCCTGGCAGCTTGGTTTTGCTGGAGGGAGCCGCAGAGCAGTGACCTGAGGTGTGTGAGTAAAATCCTCAGCTGAGGGCTGGAAGGAAAAGTGCAATTAGTGGTGGTCTTTCACTGTTGCTGATGGCAGTCGGCTGTGATACACTGAGTAGAGTTAACACTGAAATGCGTGGAGGTATTAGGGCAGAGCTAGGAGAGCTGGTGGGTCTGGGAGGAGAAGCTTGGATCGTGAAAGAAAGGAGGCTTTCTGGATCTGGAATAATTTGGGATTCCTAGGGAGAAGCTTGCCAGCTGAACTAGAGAGTCTTGGTTCCTGCTGGTATGGCTCAGCCTTCCTAGGAAGACACTTCAATGTGTGTTTGATTATGAAGAAAACGGGCAGAACAAGTGGAAAATAACAGTACATCTGAAAGAAAATTCCAGTGGGCAAGAGCTGTTAGTTGGCTTCAGATAGAAAGGCTGGGCTGTTCTAAGTGATGTGCTTTTTAGAGGTAAGCGAAAGGGGTACAAGTGTACACTTCAGGGTATAAGAAATTAAAGGGCAGCACAGCTGCTAAAAAATTAAAGTTGATGTATTTGCCTCTATAAATTCAGCATGTTTGCCAGAACTCTGCAGTTGGATTAAACTCAAAGCATATGTTCTCTGACTTTAGGATTATCGCACACTGGGCTGCATCCATCACTTCTGCTCTCTCCTCGGCAAAACAGCTGAAGTTCTGTAAACTAGCAGAATCGCACATCTAAAGTCCAGCAATCCTTGTGCCACTTTCAGTTCACTCCTTAAACTTCCTCTTCTCCTTTGTCCACTTCTTTCCCTATATAGATGCTTCCTGATTTCTTTCTTTTTCTTTCTGATGTCTTTATTTCTAATGTCTTTTCCTTATTATTTTGCCCCTCTTTCAGTGCTGAGACATGACTCTATCTGGAAATGCACTGAACAAGTGACAAAGTACCTTCATGTTCTCACTTTTGCTTCCTTCACGTTTTGGAGAGGCTCCTTAGAAGCACACCAAAATAAATCTAATTTTCTTCTTTCACTTGCATAAAAAGTCAACAGCAACAGGCTTCTGGTTTCCTGAGATTACTTCTGTTTATAGGGATTGATGCTTGTTCAGTGTTTCCTTGCTATTTTCAATCTTGTTTAGATTGTAAATAATTTGGATCAGAGACCTGTCTTTTTATTACAATTACTGAAAAACTAGGACAATTAAATCTTGGCTTGTAGTTAAGGCTCCTGGTGAATCCTAAACTGTTGATAACAAAGTAATTCAGCAGAGTGAAATTCATCTTCCTGTATAGGCTGTTTGCTATAGTCAGTGTGAATCCCTAAAAAAGATTAATATTTTCCAATGAAACATATAACATACTGATGACTTCAGGTTGTCCACTAATCTTTGTAATTGGCGTGAAATCTAGGGTGGCTGGGAGTCAAAATCCTGTCTTTTTGGCTTTGTGTGTGTTCTGCTGATTACCTGCCTAATGAAGTAAGTAGGCAGGGCAATCTCTGTGTCATCCTGCAACCATGTCAAGTTACTTGCTAAACCTCTCTCTGGGAAAGTGGGTTGGAAACATTTAGGTGAAGATTTTCTTTTCAGTACAAATTTGCTGCTTTGTGGAAACCTAAGGATGTTATAGGAGGAGATCTGTTTCAAAGAATTTACTAGCTTTAAAATAAGGTGGAGAAAAAAAAAACCTAAAGGGTCCATGATCATTCTAGCTGTTTCCAGAATGAAAGACTCCAGGCTTTCCTCTTGAAAGTGATACTAGTTGCACTAAGATAATTAAAGAGAATATGCTGTTTACATTTACGTGTTCATGCCATTTTTGTTTGAGTCAATTTTGATCTATGAAAATTTGAGACTTTGAAATTTTGTTTTGATTTTTTTAATAAAAAGTTTAATTCTGCTACTTAGTAGAACTGTATCTTATGAATTCTACTAAACAGAGTTGCAAAAACTAGATTTGCTGCAGTTATATGAATATACTTCTTTCAATACAGAAGCTTATTCCTGCCAGTGGCGAACTGTCAGTGACACTGATTTTCTTCTCTGTTCTTGTCTTCTGTTTTAATATCCTCAGTCTGATTTGTCTCATCTGCACCTCTTTTCAAAATCTGCTTTACCAAAGCTGCCCCTTGTTCCAAGCAGACACCTCTGTCTTTTTTGCTTTGCGTAAGGCCATGTTCACAGTGCACTGACTTTGAAGATTGCCATTCTTTTAGCTACCAGCTTCAATACAGAAGATGATTAATTATTTCTTATAGCCATCCTAAAGGAATGGCAGGAAATTGCAGCATAACTGGGAGCTATTTCCATGTTATGACCGTGAGATAATGGCTGCTATGATAGGTAGTGTACGGCTACAGCTTCAGTTGCATGTGGAAGGTATGATATTTATGTGACCCTCCCTCCCATGGTATTCATCACTTCTGATCCAGGGGAGGCTTCAGATCCAAGGGGGGTGGGGGAAAGAAATGCACAATTAGGAATTAATTATTACTAAATTTAAATTGATGGAGGGGAAAAAAAATTGGTATTAAAGGCTTAGCAAGTACAAGTGCACTGTTTAGGATACCGTTCTCTCCAAGTAACTGTCACACTGTTAGGTTTTTTCAGAGTCCAATAGATTAATACCATCTTGAGACTCTCCTGAGCAGAAATACTTCAGAAAACAATCATGGTAAACAGGTTGCATGTCTCAGCTCCAGGAGGGTTTGCTGTCACACAGACGTTGCAGATTGTATGCTGGTAATTCCAGATCTGTATCACCCAATGATCCAAATCCTCTGTACCACTTGGTAGTTGGGTTAGTAGGATCGAGAACTGAGTGCTGTTGTACCAGCAACGTGGCTAGTGTTCACTCTCATGCATCCTGCAGCATGGGGTTTTTGCATAGATATAAATTACAGTTAATCAGCCGTGAGTCTTGGGAGCTGAGTTCCCTGGGGACTGATTGCCAGGGGCAGGGTGTGAACTGCTGGAATCTGTCCACAGGAGGTGGAAAGAAACCAGAAAGCAGCAAAAAACTGGGAGGAGCAGTCATGAGCATGGCCCAGAAAGGTAATGGCAAAAGGACTCTGCAAGATGCAGAGCAGAAAGCAAAACTGGAAATCATGCATGTTTAATCTACTTGCTGTTTTCTCATTGTGTTGTGGAAACTTGACTTTATAAACTGAATTGCACCAAAGAAATATCTGGTTTGTATTATCAATCTTGTCTCCATATGGAAACAAGTCAGATCAAACGTCAAGATTTTTATTCTTTTATGTGCCATCATGTTTTACTACATCTTTTGATATCTCTCATAACCATTTTCTTTTTCTTTATTATAAATGATTAATTCACTAGGCAGTCAGCCTCCCTTGAGTATTGCAGGGTTCTAAATTGCTTATTTTGCCAGAAAGTATTTGTTACTGGATCAGAAAAGCTTGACTGGCTAGTAAGGAGGGAATTCTTCCTAATAAATATTCCTTCTGCATTCCTCTACATTGGAAAAAAGAGAAAATTTCTGAGAAGTGTTCTAACAGTGCTTGTACTTACTGTTGAAGTCAGAATTGTAAGAAGCACTTTGCCATTCCTGCCTTGTGAAGATGTTCTAAAGGACAGGAACAAATTTTAATCTAAAGAACATTTATGGTTTTTG
The DNA here is from genome assembly GCF_018139145.2 of Gymnogyps californianus. Classification (NCBI taxonomy): domain Eukaryota; kingdom Metazoa; phylum Chordata; class Aves; order Accipitriformes; family Cathartidae; genus Gymnogyps; species Gymnogyps californianus. The sequence goes on from NC_059479.1 coordinate 21,911,974, forward strand.
ATAGGGAAGGAAATTTTATAATGCACGGTATTACAGAGAAATTCAGATCTATAATTCACACTTTAATACAGATACAATATTACTGTTACAGACTGATGTACTTCTGCGGTTTTTCTGGACTGTCATTCCTGAAACTGCCTAGAGAAAGGGAAAGACTTTCTGATTTTTGTCGATATAATTATATGGCTCTCAAAGGATTTGCTCCTGTTTTCACCAGTCAGGAGAGAAGTAGTAGACTCACAATACACAACAAATAAATTCCACTTCCTGCCTTCAGATCTCTCAGTCAGACAGATGAAGACAGATAATGGAAAAAAAGCACTTAAACAAAGGAGTGAAAGTCATGTTTGGTCTTTTTGGAGAAAATGAGAGTGGAGCTGCTCTGATAGGAGCTGTAATAAGAGTTGTTTCAAAGGGGAGGGGTGGCAGGAGGTGGGACGTTCACTCTGGCAGGCTTTGATTTAAACCTGAGCACAATGGTGAGGCACCTGTTGAGAGCTGAAAGCTTTTCTAGAGATTTTGGTGCTAATTGTCGCCTCGCAGCTGGAGGATTATGTGTAACCTGAGCATTTAGCACTGAAGTTCTTATAGCAGCCTTGACAAGTATTGAAGGGAAAAGTTCCTCTTTTTTTCTACAGTTAATACCACAAAATGGTGGTTTATAAAGTTTGTCTTTAATCTTACCTTGCCGTGATGCCCTTTCAAGAAAGAGGACTACAATCTGCAAGTAAAGCCACTGTAAATGCAAGGATGTTGTTTTAACTTCAAAAGTAACTGTAATTCTACTAAATATTGTATCATATGCAGAATGGATTCAAATCTCCCATTCTCTGTGCAATGGGCCTATGTGTGGGGGTTTGTTTTTCTGTGTTTTAAAAATACCTTCCATTGTATAAACATACTTAAATCTAAATTGATCCTCTGTTGCCTGGAATTGCTGAGCTAATAGAACAACTAAGAATTCATTTTATGCCTATGTAAGACTCCATTCACCTCACTGAGCCATATTGGGATCAGCGTATTTGAATATGATGTGAATTCATTCTTCTTTTTCTTGTCACAAGAAAACAGAATGCCAGTTTCATGGTATCAGCCTTTTATCTGTCATCTGAAGACAGGCAACAGAAAGCATCACTAAAGTAATTGTAATTGGATGACATACAAGAGGAAGAGCTGCAAATCCTGAAATTAAACTCTTAAAACCTTGTTCTCCTTCGTTTACTTGTAACCTGAACTAACTGTGGAAGTTTTTCAAGGTTTAGATTAAAAAATGGTCATAGATGACAAAGTAATGCAGTGCACATTTGGGGTTCTTAATTTACTATTGCCTAGACTCTTTTAACAATAAATAAATAAAAATTAACTTTTAAAAATATTTCTTACATGAGCAGTGTAACATATGTTCTTGGAGAACATTAGATATGAGCTACTTTACAAGCAGATCCGAACAGTTGCATTCATTATCTGCTCTACTTTTTCCTAATGTAATCGATCTATATTAAAAAAATCATTGTGGAAGCACTGAGAAAAATAACTAAAGAATATTGTTTCATCCAAAGTTTGGTCTTTAAAAGATACTGCACACATATACACTATATAAATATTTATTAGGAGTATGACAATTTTGGTGATGTTTAAGACATTGCAGCATTGGATTAAAAAATTAGAAAATTGCATTGGACTATCTTGTCTCTCCCCTTGGTAACACTGGATTGTTCTCTGAAGTTGCTTTATTTCCTGTACCATACAAAGTGCTTCAAATTTAGGACTACGACTAGTTCAGCTCCTGTCCCAAAAAAATCTGAATTTCAGTAGTATTTCTATTCATTTGCTTAAAAACAAAAACTACAAAAGAGGAACTTAAAACAGTCTTACAAGTTAAAGAAATAGCATTGGGTTGCATATATAACTCTTAACTTATAGTCCTAGCTTGAACACCCTGCATTTTTTTTACTTTTATTTTTTTCAAAAGGGAAAGTATCCCAGCCTTTACAGCATTAGCTAATATTGAAATATCTTATTTAGGTTCAAACCTAGTAATGAAGACACAATTTCTGCAGTGAGGAGCTGGATGTTGACTTCATAAAACTTACTGATGGAGAAAGTAGTAACACCTGAGAAAAATGAGTGCCGAAGAAAAAACTTCTGTGTACTTCAGCTGTGGCTTCTACAAAGGTAAGATGCAAAACCCTCATCAGAAGTGAAAAAGTGAAGAGCTTATCTTGAATATTTCAGTGAAAGAACTGTAATTTCTGCAACTAAGCGACTTTGTTTACACTATTTGGAAGAGTGGAATGCATTACTTGTAATTGTCATCCAGTAAGCTTTAAACAGCTTCCTTGAAAATGCAAAAGTTTTCTCGTTTGACTGATTTATCTTATTGTTCATGTTCAGTAATTTCCAGTGGGCTACCTACAACTTGCTAAATGGGTAGACATACTTTCACTGTTCACATAAAATGGAGTATTCTTCATGGGATAGCGATAAATCAAAAGGAAAAAATCATTTCAGTATGGTCATTGCATCAACTTGTATTATTTTAGCTCAGCACGGTTGCAAATATAAATCTACTAAAAAGAACCAGGTAAAAAGATACATATACACGCAACATTTTTAAAAGGCATAGTCACTTGCATGTGTTAAAAGCTGCTAATCTATAGGCCTGGAAATACTTAGAACTTTAGTATTTTTGAACGATTGACTAAGTCAAAAAAAAGAAAAAAGTGGTGAAAGGAAATCTTCTTGTTGAAGAAATGTAAAAGTAACATTTTTGGCAGGCCACTTTGGGTGATGTCATTCTGCAGAATGTGCTAAAGTCTGTTATTTTACAGCAGGAACTGATTTCTCAAGGCAGGCAGAGTCTATGGGCACTTAGTGTTGCTCTCAACTTCAGCCAGCCAAGATCTGTGCTTTTTTACACCTCGTTTGATGGTAATAAACCATGCACACTTTTAAATATGGGACTCAAAGGCTTTTTTCATATATATATACACACATGTATGTATAAGTATCTATATATTTGAAATGTTTTGCACACTATTTATTGTGTGGGTTTATCTCTTGGCTGAAGAAACGCTCATTGCTAGCGTTGAGTATTCGTTGCCTTCTGTACTGGGTTCTGGCAGATGAGAACACTAAAAGTAGAGTTGCATTTGGGAAGGCAGGGAGAGCCTCCCCCCCCGATACTGCCAGTTCCTTGTGAGGTGACAATTCCTTGCTGTTTCTCCCCAGATACTTGCTAATACTCAGTCAATAGGATATCAGAGTAGCTACAGTTCAGTGTACGTTTGCTTTTTCATGAGTGAAAATAGGTCGCAGCTCTGAACCACGCTAATTTGAGTGCAAAACTTTGGTAAACTGCAAAGAGCTTTACTGTATTTAAAGCATTAAGTAGTAAAAGGATTAGGTTCTGTTGAAGTTATCCAAGAGGGAGCATGAATCAGGTGGTCTTTGGAGGGTTTAAGGATTGTCCTGTTAAGGGCCAATAAATGTAGTTCACTTGTGTGCTAACATAAGGGAGTATTTGTATTTGTTACATTTTATGTGACTACTTTTATGATACCATCTGCTCTATCCTATCGATTTGGACCACAGAGCCTAGTCATGTAGTATAGGTACTTTAGAACAAAATTGTAAAGAATACGGCTAGTAGCAGAGAATAGTCAGGGCCTGATTCTGGAGAAATTTTGTGGACTGCTAACAGAATAACATGTCACTTGGGATAAATTAGACTGGCCTTATGATTATTGCATCTGAAAGAAAAAATGCTGAATACCTTTCACTGACATTCTTTTCCTTTTGCATTTTACTTCTAGTGAGAAATACCACTGCAATAGTCCGAGTTAAATTTTTGTTTCTAGGTATATATTAAAATAATGTTTTATAAATCAAGATTTCGGTGTCTTCTGACTAGGTTTATTTCTTTTTCTTGTTTACTAGCGTGAAAGTATTGATTTGGTACTTAGTGAACAAGGGCTTTCTACATCCACTAAGGAAAATCTGTTTGATTAATGTCTGGAAAGGAAATCCATTAAAGCCTCTGGAGTATTATGAAGTCTTATTGCTGTTAACAAAATGCATATATTTGATCTAAGCTTGGTGGGTACTTCTTACTTTAAAAATGACATTATATAATGTTGTGTATTCTTAAGATAAGTTGGTCCTAATACTGCAAACAATATTTTGGAAGAGTTGTGTCTGTAGGCAAATTACAGTAACTCTTTGGCTGTGGAATTACAAAAGAATAGCAATTTTATTATAGGCACACCTGGCTCTGCTGCCTATTATTAAGTTTGCCTGACACATACCATTAGAAGATGTTTTCAGTTGCTTAAAACATTTCCAAATATTAACTATTTGGGCTGAAATTTTCCATGCTAGTTGTCAATCCTAGTCTGAATTTTTTTTTCTGTTTTTCTTTTTTCTTATTTTTAAAGCTTAAGCCAAAAGAGGCCGGCCAGCTCTTTGCACAAGACTAAAGAAAAATACGTTATTTCTTCAGTGCTAAAAAATTCTGGTGTGTTCTATGTTTTTGTTTCTTTTTTCCCCCTTGTGTTTTTATTTTTAAATTCTAGCAGTTCTTTGTTTTGATGTAGAAAGCAGACATTTGCTTTTGTGTTAGAGATGTATCCTTTCCTTCTCGGTGAAAATCTACAGATACTTGGCCAAGTTATAAACGTGTGTTATCCCCTTTTGTAGTGGTGTACATCAGGGATGACTATATACTGTTACTGTCAGTTACTCTTAGCTCAAATGGCGGAGGCCTGTATGGTAGATGTAAAGGCTATAACTGATGATGAATCATACAGGTGCCAGCATGATGCCACATGGTAGACTTTCTGTTTTTTTTTCAAAACGTAACATTGAAAACATTAAGGTTGCAAATTAGAGCACAAAAAAGTTATAAAATGCTAAACAACAGAGTTTCCCATCCCCTTCTATGAATGTGTGCTTTTTGGCATACATACATTCAATCTACCTTTTTTTTTTTCTTCTGTGACTGATGCTCGTTAAGGTGCACTTGATGGACCTGCTTTGAGGAAGACACTTTGCAGATATTAAAGAGCTTAGTTTTCTGTAGGATACTTGCCTCACTATTTGCAGCTGTTGGAATTGATGGATAGGGCTGACAGGGGCTGCAGAACAGGGATCATCTCTTGGTAGCATAGATGAACACTGTCCTGGAGAAATTAATTCTGTGCTGATGCCTACCATCGTGGTACTTTGTGTCGCTAGGTGAGGCATATAAACCAAATTGGTTGGGCTCGCAGAATTTGCGTGGTGGTGGCTTTCTAGGTATATGTTTTGAGGCTCTCATGTACAAGTGCTAAGAAAGGTGTTCAAGTCTGACTAGAGCAAGTCAACAGGAGCTATGTTTTTGATATGTAGGTACTCTGAAAAATATGGTCCTGGGCATCTTGAATCAGTTCATTAAAACTGCTGAACATTTTTGACCTTGCTGTGCTTCAGTGTCCTGTTTGAGAGTACCACTCATTTAAATGAAGTAGTTATGAAGATTAATTAGGGTATATGAAGCATACATGTTGCAAAGCATAGGGAATACTTCTATAATGGTGAAAAGCATTTTGGGACATTGATTTTTGTCCTGAGGAAAGACTTCAGACAGATTATAGCAGAGGAAGTCTATGGCAAGATTGGAACAATGGAGATAAGACAAAAATTTGAATAGTTGTTCTTCACATCCCCCAGTTGAGTCCTGGATAAAGAATGGTTCTCAGACAATTTTAAATAATGTTTAAAAATGTCTATAAATGCAAAAATGTTTTGGCAATAGTGAAAGTTTCAGACTTATAAAATGCAATGCAAAATTTTATCTGATTCTGTTTCAAAGTAGTTATCCATACTCTTTATTGGTACCATGAGCCATTTAACATTCGATATACTTGTCAGGTGCTGAAGGTCTAATGTATTAAGAGAAAAGTCACTACCAGGAGGGTCAGTTGCCAGTGTCACTGTAGTACTCCTTGGCTGTTATAACCGAAGTAGAAGTTTGGAGCTTTGTGCCTGGTGTTGTCCAAATACCTATGCTTTTAAATGTAATTAATTTTAGGAAGTCTGAATTAACAGAATGTGAAAACATTGTTTATGTTATGACTACTAGACCTTCCTAATAAAAAATAAATCCATGTGTATTTGAAATATAAAAGCCTTAGTACCTAATTGCAAAATGTAAGCAGTAAGTATAATGGAGGCTTCTGTAATTATTTCATATATTTCTTTTCATGTGTGTATGGTCATGTATATGTACAGCTGTGTTTGGATGTTTAAATGCGTTCTTGAAATACACTCTGCCTTCTGCAAATTATCTCAGTAGCAGCTGCTGTCTGTCACACGAGCCAGGCATGGTGGGGTAGAGTAAGATTCTTCCCTTCCTCCGTGAAGCATAATTTTATTAGGCTGTATTGTAAATCATAGGGATGCCTGCTGAGTACGCTCTGCAGTTATGATTTTTTGGTTATTGCTGCACAGAACTAGGATTTTTTTGCTTTAAAGTTAAAGCTTTCGAAGTTCAACTGTATTGAGTTATTTGTATGTGAACAACCGGTAGTCAGAAGAGGTATTAGCACTAATTTGCTGGAAATACCTATTGATTGCTATCTAACAACTCTAACAAAGACCCAGTTAAACTCAGGAGTGTCCTACAACAACCTCATGGATTTGTAGGTTATTACACTAAAAATGGGAAAGTAGACACACCTTCATTTAGGGGAAAAACTGGAATCTACTGCCCAAGGAAATATGAATACTGTGAAAACATCCAAACAGAATTACTGAATAAGGTAACTGGTGTTTTCTGTGGGGAGAAGACATGCACATATAAGCCTAATGCAGCTGTGGGCGGTTTTAGTTCCACTCTTACTCCCTTGTAGGAGCGTGTCTGTGTGCTTTATCATATTGTGTAACCCACGTTCTTCCTTTCCATTATAGGAATAACTTGGTTCCCCAGGATTTAGTCTTTCTGGGAGTCTTGTTTTAATTTTACAATGTAAGGTATTTCAGGGGCAGAGACCGTGTCTTATTTATTGCTTTTATGAGTCATTTACTTCGTTTTTGGATGCTTGACAGATAATAATGTGTTTGATTGCATCATGTGGTCTATCAGGTCTGTAGGAAAACAGACTTCCAACTCTGTAATGAAGTCTTAAGTTTGATTTACTGTTTACTCATTCGACAGCAGATGCTAGCCAGAATTCAGATCATTTAAATTCTATGAACTGACTAAGCCAAAGGCAATATAAAATCAAGTATCATCAGTGTACATCTAATAGTTCACACAATGTAACGCTGTCTAGATTTTCATCATTAATATTCTTGGACTAAACACGGAGCACTGGACAGAAGAAAACCAGGACAGATTTCAGCTGGAAAATATTGATAGTGTCTTAATGTTGTATAGAATAACATGTTAATGGTTGCCATTTTGCAGTAGTTCTTGTACAATCCATGTTTCCCAATTGTTGAGCCCTACTGTAATTAATCTGAAAAACCAAAACAAAACTTTTTTCCTTCCCTCCCCCCCCCAGTTTGTTCTTGTGTAGGCTTTGGAAAGCTGTAGTTGTGGAAACATCAAAAAATTAGTTCCTAACAGAAATAATAGAGCTAACAGCTAAAGAGACGCTCACTTTCTCAAGCACTTAAAAAAAATAATAATTTTGTTTTATTTTTATTCTCCATTATTGGTTTTCCTACGGAGTGAAGCTGAGTCTAGTGCAGAAAGTTATGCACTGCTGGGAAGCTGTTGGCCAGATCTGGGGACATGATGTTCAGTCTAAACAGCAGAGAGAGGAGTACTGTATTCTTTTTCCTTCTGAGGGACCTGACAGTATAGTTCATGAAAGACATAGTTCTTGGGCACATGTTAAGCCAAGTAAATTTGATCAAGTTGTTGCTTGTCATATGAGCAATGGACCCAACAATGTCCATGGATGTAGAGTGTCAGAAATGCAAGGTGTGCAATGCCTTTGGTTAAACTCTTGTGAAAGACATGTGAGTTAACATGTTTTGTCTTACTATTGTAATGGGGTTGCCACAGCTTAATCAATTTGAGTAGGTGCTTTGGGATCAAAGTCTCCAATCATTGGTTTCGAACAAAAAAAGACAGTCCCTCTGCTTGGCTTGATTCCTGTGGACTAATGCTGCAGTGACAACAGCCAGCATTCAAGTTGGTGCTAACCAGCGCTACTAGTACTTCCAGAAGAAGAGAGGACACAAAGACAGAGCTTCGTTCTCTCAGATCAGGAATTTAATTGACTTACTGCAGCTTACTAGCCTACTGTCAGTTGGCTGAACCGTGGCAAGTGAACATGAGCATGCTCAAAGGCTGTCATACGTGGACACTAAAGTGTATGGGGATGGCTTTCAGCAGGAGATCTCCCTTATGAAACCAAATGGGAGAAGCAGAGTATTAGAAGCCTCCTCTCCAAACACAGGCCTGCAAAGCAAATGCGTGTGGAATGCAAATATGGGTAGCAGAATGTCATTGTTTGAAGGTGAAAGCGAGGAAGAAAGAGGATGAGAGAAGTGGCAGAAGGGCGGCAGCAGACGTAGTCATAAGAGCTCTGATAGGTAGGAAGGAAAAGCTGAGAAGCAAGGAGTGCTTGGGAGTGAATGCTACCTAGAAAGAGGCTGGAGTTGGTGAACGGACAACTACTCTTTTGATTCCTGCTGCGTGTAGGAATATACAACTTTATATGATCTTTGCGAATGGGGAGGGCGTGCAGTGAAGATACTTGGCTCTATCAACTATTTCCTGTCTTGATTCATTCAGATGTCTAAGACCCTGAAGTCTGCCAACTTATTTAGGTCACAAAGAAGAAATGATAATCAGGAGATGCTTGAGGAGCTCAAAATTTTCCAGAAACTATTATGACTAAACTGAGAGGTTTCATGAGAAGAAGTAGAACAATGAGTAAAGTTTTCCCAGAAAGGACCAAAGAGTGCTTGTTACAGTGTCTGGATAGATGGCGAAACTCAGCTAATAATGCAGCAGTGTGAAACGCTGGGGACAGATCTGTGGTTCCTCCTGTCAGGAAAGAAGTTCGGTGGAACACAGGAGACCAGGAAAGCTCTGAGATTTCTCAGCAGAGATTAGCTATGTCAAAGGGTTAAGGAAGTAAAAGAACTTAAATCGGATGGAACATTTATTGAACTTTTTTGGTAATGAGGGGATTTCCAAAAGGCGAGGTCAAATTGGTCAAGCCCAAATAATGCAAAACTGACTTAATGGATTTGATTCTAGTCTATATCGTATCTCAGTGGAATGGCTGGACAGAGTCACCCAAGTCAAGCAATGCTGCAGAATTTACTGTGTGAAATGGCTTGTGCCAGGTAATGCAGGCACTGGGTATGGGTTTTGGGGTCAGTCATCAATGTCAACATGGCTAAATACTAGCAAGAGAAGCGGGAGACCATCTAGTTAGGTCTGATTCAGTATCTTGCAGCTTGAGAACTTCCCATCTTATCACCTACCTTTCCAAGGAATAGGTGTGTAGGTGCCGTTGCTCAGTTGCATTTGGACTTCCAGAGCAAGATCAGGAAAGGAGACCAAAGGTCCCCCCAGGAGACCATAGAATTTGCCACTGAATTTTAATCATTCCTTGGAGAACTTAAAAGCAGTTGTTGTTAATGGGGATGATGGAAGCTGGAAACTATTTTTGTACAACTTTGTCTTTTAATACCTGATCGTAATCCAGCTCATGACACACGTGAAGATTTACAGAAATAATACGTTGTCTGTGCAAACAAGGAAAAGTATCAGTGATGCAAAAACTGGAAGGGAACAGGTCAGATGCTGGTCCGGTGGAAAAGGTGGATTATTAGAACAAGGACTTTTACAAATACAGAGTGAGGCAGAACAAAGTGCCGCAAGCATGCAGCCCTCTCCCAGCTTGATGAACAGACAGCAATGAAGCTCAAAAAGCAAAGTGTTGAGATACCGGTGCCAACACCTTTAGTTAAGTGGCCCGTTAAATACCAATATTGGGGTTAAACTCTGAATGTATAATGAAATCTTTGCTCTATATGGTACTAGTTTAGCAAGAGTTACTAGGCAGGAGTATCTGATACAACTAAAGAGAAGTTCCAAAACTGAGTTGCCTAATTGGCTTCAGATAAAGGCACTGTCTGGAGACTTACGCCCATCCAAAACTTGAACTGTTTTTCAAAATGGATTTCTGGAATTCAAAAAGAAATCTGGGGAGCTATGAAAATGAATGAATGAACTAGTATTTTATTATGACTAATATCTTCATAAAAATGCCAGACATATTCAGGCATTAAAAGCTTTAATAATGTGGCTCAGATGAAGGAGGTGATTTGTAGGTGATTGGTTTTTTGGGTTGTATTTTTCGTTGATGAATTGTTGCGTTTCAAAGGACACAGGGCATGATAGCACTATAACTGTTGCTTCTGAGAAAAGAGAAAGGGAATATCTGAAACTTATTTTGAAATCTGGAATCACAGCTGTGAAAGTTCAAGTATTTTCCATTCTAACTGAAATAACTCAAATTTCCAAATTTCAGCTCAGTTCTTGGATCAATAGTAGGTAATAATATTCTGGTTGAGTTATCAGAAGGCTTGTTCCAAAGACTTTGTATTTAGTTATAACAGACACAATCCCAAGCTTACAGAAGTAATTCTTCATTCCAGTAAGTACTACTGCTATTATCCAAAATGTTACACACATGAGGAAAAACATTTCTAGGGTAATCTAGGAAGATTCAGATAACTCTCATACTCATTATAATTGTTTATATTGTATGTCAAAATTCCCTAGAGACTGCTGGAATATATCTGTGTACGCACTCAACCTACTCTTCACTTTTCCTTTCTAACTACATATATGTTTCTTGCTGTTATAACAGCGCTAGTCATGTAGATCATAGGTCATCATGAGCCGCCAGGATAATGTTCTCCATATGTCAAGATGTTTGTAAAGAAACAATTTGAGTTAAAGCACTCTGTCAGACCAAAGTTTTCTGAAATGTCTGTTGCGTTGCAACCACACAAATGTTGGATTAATGGCCAGGTCACTTCTCTAAGCATTTTGAATAAGTAGTTTCTAAGAAACAAACCCAGAAAGAGCAGGCAAAATTGTGTTTTCGCTGAAGCCTGTGATAGGGTTTACAGCATTTTAAGCAGGGTTGGTATTTGCTTCTTGCTTTATGGTAGTATCTTGATTTGTAGTTCCTGCCAGGACGTGGTCTCATATAGTTTCTGACCACATCTGTTCAAAGCCAGAGGACTAGCTGGCAAAGGAGCAGAAATTCTTTCAACAGCTCTTTGAATAAGGATCAGCTACTTTTAATTTACCATGGGATGAAAACATTTACGTGGCGTTACCACAGCACAGGTGATGTACCCTAAAGGTTCATAACCTAGTTTACCCTGTACTAACTTGTTCACATATCCGTGTTTTAATTTTATGGTAGCTGCTTTATTGTGTGAATCAGCTGTAATTAGCATGAACAATATGTTTATGTCATGTAAAGGAAACAAATCCTATTTTAAGAAAATTTTCATTAGATTAAATATCATTATGGTGAAACACACAATTCTGTAACTTCCTCTGAATGCTTAGCAAACAGCATTTCTAATTGAACAAGTTCTGCTTGCCCTATATTCGGCTTTCTATTACACAAATGGCTGGAGCAGAAAATGGTTATTAAAGCCAGGAGTGTGCCTAATAACTGGTGTGATAGAAAAGCAAATTGGTAGCTCAGTACCTTTTTAAAACAGCTGTAAAGTTTTTACTTGGTAGCAGAAGTCAATTGATTTTTTCCTTTCTTCCCTGCTTTGCTTTTGGTCTGTAGTCCGAGGATTTTTTTTTTTATTTTTTTTTTTCCTGCCACAGCTGTCTGCAAAAGAGCCAGGTTCAGCAGCTCACACCTGTGTAAGCATTTGAGGTAGAATGGTGTGAATTAGCCAAAAGCTGCTCAGCTAAAACTGTTATGCACTGAGGTGACTACGGAGGGAGCTGCTACCAGGAAGTGTTTCCTGCCGTACAAACTAAAAATATTTTTTAAAATCTAGGTCTCTGATCTTTCACTTTGACAGTATTGTGTGTATTTGGGGCTTTTTCTAGAGAGCTATGTGGGATTTTTATTACATTGTCTAATTGGGATATCAGTGGAACTTCTTGGAGGCTTTGTCGCTTTTATATATTCATGTATTGCATCAATACAAGATCATTAACAACTGTGAACCTGAAATAAAAACTGAACTTTCCAGAATGGGGTTGTCCATTTTTAACATTGCAAGTTTTACTTTCAGATGAATCCAAAAGTCTCTTGACTTTTCACTTGGAAACATTTCTGAGAAACGAAGTGTTATCTGTGCTCACTTAGACAGGGCCACAGAAAATCATGTTCCACTGTCCAACCTGCTCAATCCACTGAAAGCATATTTTTATTTCCAGATTTTCTATGACTATGACTTAAGGAAGAAAATTAGATGGGAACAGAGTGAGCATGTTGCAAATGCACAGCTTAAACCTCTCAATTCTGTGGCCAGTTTCAGATTCTATTTGTTATTTATTCCTTGGTTTTTGTAGCTACAGAAATAGAACTGGTCTCTTTCTGCTTTGCAGTCCTAGGCATCTACCTTAGGCTTTCCTCTTCCTGAGAAGTAAGTTTCTAGAGGCATGGAGCCTACAAGAACTAACAATAGCCAGTGAAGTCCACCCCATTAGTAAGGACTACTCAGTGTATTAATACATTAATGGGAGGGAAATTCCAGGTTTCTTACTGGTGTTTGTTGAACACCTTTTTCTGGGATCTTTGAAACTGAAGCAAACTCTAGTGATATAAAGACCAAAAAACTGTGAGTGAGGACCCAAAACATAGTTGGGGAGGTTGTCGTGTTTATCTAGAAGTTAACTGAAGCTTTCTTAAATAGAAGCTATTCTCAAAATATAGTCCAGATGAGGAACATAGAGCTTTTTTAGAAAAAGTAATCTGTAGATAAACTGGTAAATTCATAGAACATTTGATTTTTAATCTGCTAGTTTTGACTGTGCACATTTTTACCTTAGTAGCTATGTGTAGAAACTCCATTGCATGAAAGTCCAAGTCCTCCTTTGGAGAGTAAATTGTTTTGGTTCTTTCCCCGCTTGAATGCATTGGAAGGGGTAGAGTTGAAGCAGGTAGCTTCCAAGAAAGGTATTTTTTACTTACTATATTTGAGCACCACCTTGGCCTCGGAATGAGAATTGCTCTTGGGAAGAATGGCTGCTTTGGCAAAAGGAGAAAAACTGTTTCCTGGGATTAACAGCAACTACTGCTGCTACTGTTATCTGGCTTTTGTATTTTTGCTGGCAAAAGTTACAGTCCTGCTTTATTTAATTCCAGTCAGCTAGTCTTATTTAATTCTGTGATGTAGTGGAGTCATGTTATTTATGGCTGATAATTGTCAAATAGAATAATTCATTAAGCTCCTATATCAGTTGATTCCTTATTTCCTTTTAACTCAGTCTTGTGTGTTCCTTTATTGCGATCTTAAAGATCTCATAACCGCCCCAAACTGCTCATTTTTATATTACCTTATGTGTTACTGAAGACCTTATTTTTCACTGCCTGTTTTGGCTGCAAGTTTCATAATGCATGGGAGAAATTTTACTTGCAAAAAACCTGTCTCAATACTAAATGGTTTTAGAGGGATAGGGCATAGTTCAGGAGCCCTTCTTTTAGATTCTAACTATTGAATATGACAGCCTGTATTAATACATGATGTTATATTGGACTTACGAGTTGGATGTGATTTTTCGTTATTGACATGTGGCTGATTATCTTTGTTTTATGTGGCTGGAGTTCGTCCAGTGAACTGTCATGGATAACTATGAATATTTTATGTTAATGCATTCAAGCATGTTCTAGGTTGGGTCACTAGTCAGCTAAGCTGGGACAATCACTTGAGTGGGAGAATCTTCTAGTTTTACAGTACTTTGTCTTAGTCCAGTTCAGAAGTTATAGACCCAGTTTAGCAATGTGCACCATTATTATGGGACAAAAAGAAGCTATGTACTAAGTTAAAGAAAAAAAAAAACCCAACCAAAAAAACCAAACCCAAACCAAAACAACCCAAAATAACCAAATCCAAAACTAGATACTGTAAATAAACTCTGTACAAATTTATACCCTATGCAATATCACTGCCTTTACTGCAGATGTACAGTGTGAATCAGTAGTGTTGGTTCCAGTGACTGCAATGATTCATTCTGTATTTCTTTTCTTTCCTTTCTCTCCTTTTATTTTTTTCAGCATGAATGTGGCACTTGCAGAAGTCAAGGAGAAAAAACATTTGGCTTTGGCAAGCATAATGTGGGCAGAGAGTGTAAAATTCCACACACAGCTGTGCCAGTGTGCTTCAGTCCTAACTTACAACATTTCCTGCTATTCCAGAACTGGGCCTGTCTTAGAGAGATTGCCAGTCATGACACTTTTTATGGTGGTTTTGTGCCGTGCACAAATGGGGACTAGAATGAAACCAGCAGACTAATTTTAGTTCATGATCTTAAGTTTTGAATCCAGGTCTGCAGAAGTGAAAGATTAGCGTGTGTATTAGCTCACTGAAAATTTGAGCCCATTCTCCAGCTGGACTGTCTTGACCACCTGCTAACTTGTTGATATGGTGAGAGATTAGGTTCTTTGGGTCCAATTCTGACCTCATGTACCCTGGTGTAACTTAAGTGGTTTTCGTAAAATCAATTTCAATCGTCTAATTTAAACTTTAGCAAGGCCTAGATCTCTCCACTTTTTATTATTTTAAATAGCACATTTGTTGTTGCTTGTATAATTTTTTTTTTCCCCTTCCAGTTTCTCTGCTTCCTAAGCCATTCTTTATCTACTAGTCTTGTTTTCCATAAGCTTTCTGTGTTGTCTGTCTGCTGTGGTCCTTTATTCTTTCGGTGATCTAGAATGTACCTAAAAGTCTGTGCTCATCTTCTTGGTATTGCTCTTTCTCTGCCATAATAAAGTTTCACGGCAATAATTCAGAGACAAGGTAGAACATCCTGTTTTGTCCTTGCTTCAGAAAAGGAGAGTATTGGTTGTGTGAGAGAATTCTGAAAAGGATGCCACGATCCACCTACAGGCCGGCTACCTTATTTCAAACCCTTTGATGCTCTGTATGAGTCCTGAATGGAATTTGTCTACTACCAGTTGTTTGACATGCACTTTAACAAGTCCCAAGACTTGCTGGGAGCAAGAGGGAAAGACTGCCTCCTGGGTAAGTCACTGACCTGGAATGGCTTCATTTCCTTGCTCTGACACAGATTTCCTCTGCGGTTTTGACCATATCATTTAATTGCTCAAAGCCTGAATTTTCTTATCAGTATGCTGTCTAGAGATAACAGTGCCTCCTTGCATCCTAATAGCACTGGAAATAGGTGCAGGTTCTTTGGCAGAACACACAAAGACCTTGTTGTTTCAGGACAACTAAATCTTTGCATACCATCAGCTCTGCTGACTTGTCCAGCATTTACAGAGGCACTCAGGTGGATTTTCAGAAATTAATTACAACTTTTTCTTGACTGTTTAGTGGCAAGAAGAAAAGAAACATGTCAACATAATATTTTTCTCTAATCTAAAGGCTGCTTTTAAACTGCTTGCAGTAATGGAATTGCTTACTCATTTCTAAAATTCTTTTATTTAGAAGAACTAATTGCTTATGTAGAATAGAAGAATTTTTTTTATTTGTAATCTGGCACTACTACATTAGATGGAATTTCCGAAGACACATTCCCATGTAAAGAATTAAAAATCCTCATTCTTGACCTGAATAAAATTCAGGTACCTGTATTGTTTCCAAATCTGGGTGAGAAAAGGGCTGTAAAAACCTCTTAAGAGCTGAATGCTAGGGTGCCATCTAGTGCTTCATTAATCAACACATTTACTGCAACCTCTACATTTCGGCAGCTCACTCCTACGCCTGTTCTCAAAGGGCTTACTTAGAAAAGCTTATTGCAAGTTCTGAAGGTAATTAATTGATGGTGAGCGAGCCTCCTTCTGCTGACTTGGAAGTGCTGAGGAATGGCATGGAATAGAAAGATGAAACCATTTTCCCCTAAACTGTACATGATTTGAGTGAATTACTGTGAAATCCTGGACTTGAGTTGCAAGGAGAATATGTTTTTATATATATATATAAGAGAAGTCATGACAGGTTGAAGTTAAAGGATCTGATTCTTTACCTTGTAATGTTGTTTCAAAATTAAGAGATTGGGATACATGTACTGATGCAAAAGCAGAGTGAATAAAAAGAGAATAAAACCATCATGCTTCCATTAAAATGAGCATCTAGGAGTTTGGGAGCTAATCCAAACTAGAGGAATCTCTTGAGTCTTCAGTATAATCTGGACTTCCAAGTTTTGCAACTTCTCTCAGTGTTTTGGTTCTGCTGTCCATGAGCTCCATGAAAAAACCTTCTGAATTGGAAAATAAAAAAAAGTAACAGATTTATTTTATTTTTTTTAAACTTTGAGCACATCACAGGTTGATGTGAGTTTAGCAGCTGTTTAAATTTGCATACAATGCTTAACTTTTTTTTTTTTGGACAGTGAATGGCTAAATATGATTTAATGGTACGACATAAGTATCTGGAGTTAATCACAGAGATGTCAGTTTTGATCTTTATCAGGATGTGATGTCACTGATAATACTGATTTCAATGAACTTTTTAAATTAACACTACTGTAGGTAATGTTGGAACTGGGAGTGAAGATGTGCATTTAAAGCAGAATCTTGTAAACAACTTTGAATATGGGCACAACCTTTTCTTTCTGTACAATGAATTTAACTGTATTCTTTTTGAAAGGAAATTAAAATGGAAGAAAAATTTGTAAGGACCTTTGACATCTCTTCAATGTATTTTTTACCTCTTTTTAACAGACCTCTTCTTTAAAACAAACAAACAAAACCCATTCAAAACTGCTTTCCCCATATCTGTTCAATAAGTGGTCTCTGAAACCCAGATTGAAAGCTTCCCTCTGGTCTGATATTGCACGTTTCTGTGTGTTTGCTTTTTGACTGGGCTGCTCACATGCTAAATTTTCTCCTTCTTATCAAGGAGCGATTTCGAATCACGAAGTAAAAGCCCTTCCTTAAGAGAACTGGTCACCAGCCCAATTAAAGAGGAGCCTCCCCTACCTCATCCTGGCGAGCAGAATGTTTTTCTGGCATAGAAGTTCTCCAGTCATGCCAAATAACCACTGTGGGATTTCTAAGGCCCTAATGGCTTTTGAAAAAAATACAGTATGTAAGCCATTAAAGTACTGGCTCTGGAACGATTTCCCAAGCAGATCTGTGTGGAAGCAAATGGCAAATGTTGCATTTTGACAGTCTTAAAGCTTTTACTTTAATCTCTTGTCCTTCTTAGAAATTTCCTATTATAGGATCTCAAAGTATCTTATAAGCACTAGTGAATTAAGCACTGTAGCTTGGCTGAATCCCACTTTGTATTAACTTACTGAGTGATTACAAGTGAATCACTTTTCACAAATGCAAAATAGGAATTGAAGTACTTGGATGATAATTTATTTGGCACAAGTCTATCTTTTGTTCCATTCTACAAGAGCTAGCACAGCAGGGGCGCAATTCTAGACTCAGTCCTGAAGTGCTACCACAACCCAGTTACTGCACTGAAAGTAGTGCTGCCTTTGTCAGTGGGGGTATGGGACTTCATATTCAGATATCACGATGGAGCATCATCAAAATTAATTGGAATAGAGTGAAATAATGCATATGAAGTAGTTTTGGTTTAAACTTCAACTGTGGAAGATCTTACATACTTTAAATTGAAGGATGCTTATGTTCTGTGGTGATGAATATATCACAGATAGTTATGATTTGTTTAACATCCTGCCCCCAATGAAGAGCTAGAATTCCTCATCTGTGTGAATCACTTGTGGCATTGCATAACCTTCAAGAAGTACATGGATACTGTTTTCAGATAACAATTCTTTTGGAACAAGTTCCTGAAAGTTACGAAAATCAAGGTTGAACCAAGGTTCATTCTCATGAACAGACATTCTCATAAGAAGGGAAATGAAGGAAACGCTGAACGAGTGAGGGCTTTGGAGTGCTGCTCAACCAATTTGGCTATTAACTTAAGTCAAAAAGATTTAAATTTTTAACATTCAACCTAAGTACGAGATTGTCTTCAGTGCTATACCTGGTTACATAGGGCATTCACTGCCTAGCTAAGAAATAATAGTGTAGGTCTAATGAAGACTATGGCATGGAGGTCTACAAAGAAATCTTTTTTCAGTCTTAGTATGGCAGAGGAGATCTTGACACTGGAGAAGGACTTGTCAGTAAAAGTTTATTAAATGTAGTCTTCGAGCTGTATCATCAGGTCATTCTGAGAACACAGCCTTGTGGGGAAGAAGAGTGCTATGAAGGAGATGCATCAACTGGATGATAAGTGTGTTGTGAATGCCTGTTCCTGTAGTCTCCATTTTTGGTTCAAGTCAGGCCACGGATGATGATGAAGTAGCCCTCTGTGACAGGGTTTTGTGATGTGTTACAAGCCAAACTGTTTTGTAAGTGAGTATGTAATTAATTGGGGGTGGGGTGGGCAAAATCTCATCAGAGCTAGACCAAAGGTCCTTCAAAACTCCTTTACTTCATAGCAGCCAGCTCTGAAGAAACCTTAATTGTAGCAGGTGGTTGGGTTGATTAACATCCCAGCTCAGCACACTCCTAAGAAAGTTGCCCAAGTACATCTTTTTTTTTTTTTTTTTTTTTTTTTTTTTTTTTTAATTTGCTCTCAAGCAGTAATTTTCAGTGGAGAATGGAAACTGAGCTCTGGCAAATTTGGCAAATGACTGGTTAGCTGAAAGTTAGGTATGTGGAACAATAGAAATCTGAGATTCAGAGCTCTACATGGTGGTGACCTTGCCGAAACTGAAAAATCAGCCTGCTTCAGTGACCCCAGAGCTCAGTGATGTTGCATGTAAAGCTGGCCATTTAAACACAGTCAGCTTGCAAGTCTGGTTTTGGATTTTAACCGGTCTGCTTTGGTGGAGGGGCTAGAACTTTGGGTTTTAGCCTGGACTCCTTCTGTATATAATGAGAAGCAGTTATAAGCAGTTATAACCTTGCAGTATTCCTTTCAGGATGGGATTGATGAATAGAATATTCATGTTTACAGGGAATGGAAACCCCATCTGATTTTCTTGGAAGTTCATATGATGCATTCTGTCCTTCAAGGAAGAGCCTACTTTTCTTTCTTGTCTTCAGTTTTGGCCAAACCCAAGACTCTTGCTTAGTTTAAATTTCATGATGAGAAATATGTAACCTCCTTTCTTTCTCTTTCTGAATTCAGTTGCTGTGCTAAAAAACTTTCATGGGAGACAAGAAAATGGTGAATTTTGGATTACACAACTTTCTGTTGAAAGTTGCTATACGCATTGAAACTTGTTCTTGGTTGTATGTTGTTTTTTTGGAAGAAAACGAATTACTTTTTTCCACCTCTGGAAAATCACATTCTATTAAAAAGATTATGTTCCTATCAGGGAATACTTTTTACTTCACTTTTGCAGGTGATGCATTATCACTACCAGCTAGAAGGGAAGTGCCCATGGATTTTAAAGAGAGAGGGCATCTAAGTGTGACTAATGTCTTATAGAGAAGGATTTTGAGAGCAGCTAAATTTAGATTAGATATTGCATTGCTTCATTTTGATGGATTAATAAAGAGACGAGGGGTTTAAAAGGAAATTGTATCTCACGCAGATTGTTTAATGCTGAAAAATCCCACGGCACTTTGTGCCAGCTGTTGAACACTCATGAAATCTACACAATTATTAACTACAAGAACCAAAGATACCATAAAAGGGAAAATAGTTACCTAACTTGAAATGTTGCAAGGTTTTACATTTCTAGTCCTACTCCTTGAAAAAATGCCTGGGGTTTTGCTCAGCTTCTGCATTTTGCCGTTTGAGAGAATGCTGCTTATTTCAAAGCCTTACTGATGATGGTGGAGGTGAAAAGATGGATGGAGCAGAGAATGCCATGGGGTCAGTAATAATTATCTGCAGATAGTTTGGGGTTTATTTTTAATTCAAATGATAATACCTTTAGCAACATAGCATTCTTAGAACCATGCTAGGGCATTGGCTGAGCCCTGAGTTGGAGGAGAAACTGCAGGGCATTGCGTTGATAAAGAAGAGGTGGGAACAAGATGAGAGCTGCTCTGGGGAAGGATTTAAGCTAAAGTCAATGGCATAAAGCCAGTGCTAGATTATGGCAAGCAGCCCTAGTGTAATAAGATTAAAGTATGGGGGAGATCCCATATTTTAGACTGCCTAACTCCAGAGAGTACTTACAGGAACGTGTGTCCTTGCAAGGACGACTAAAGTGAGTGAATCAGCAGCAGTGGTGCCATGCTATACAAAAAGAATCATTAGTGACCTATTTAGCTTGTCCTGTTCTGAACTTCTGCAGGTTGGCAGGTTCTTCTTTGTGTGTCCTGCATACTCAGCTTTCTTATTTTCTTGAATTTAAAGGAAGGGGTAGATAAGGAAATAATCAGAGATACTATCCTGAGAATACTCCCTAACTGCACTTGACTGTACGGTCCCTGCAGCTGCAGACATTACCAAGCTTGGTATTGTCTAGTTGCTCAGAATGGTGTTGTTTCACTGTTAGTACAGTTTGCTTTGGCTTGCTGATGAGTAGATATCTATGGAAAGCCACGGTGCCCAGCCAAAGGCCTATTTTTGTCCTGAATCAATATAGCTTGGCAAGCGCAGGTCCAGGATCAACAGAGATTCATGGAAACTTTTGCTATGCGCCTAGCAGCAAGGGCTTTGTGCTCTCCAGAAATTGCTTTGTCTTTCTAATCTGTATGTTCTGAGTAAAGCATAAACCAGTTAAGGGGGAAGTGGAGGGGGGAATATTAAATCTGTGCGATATTTCTGGAACGAATGAGACGTTCTGGCACCTACAGTGTAATCCTTATTGAACTTTTCCCCACTTCAGCTCAAGCACAGGTGTGCAGTCAAGACACAGCTGCTACCAGATGGCTTTAAATTTTCAGAGCTGTTAAAGAAGAATCCAGAATAACACGGGGAGAAAAGACATCCGTCCACTTTCATAACTATAGAAAAAAGATTATGTGCTATGATTGCAACTTTTTTCGATTTTAATGTGCAACTGCTTTAAAATAAAGGTGAAAGCTTACCCCAACGGGGAAAGTTAGACATAAATTAACTGGCTTGTCCTGTAAAGCACATAACTGTTGGGGTAAAGTTGGGAAAGCAACCTAGACATTCCACGGTCTTTCTGTAATCTCCAGCAGATAACTGTCCAGCCTGATTCTTGCAGGCTGATAAAGCAGGTTGGTCCAGCCAGTCAGCTGCAAGACCTGAATCCCAAAGCATCTTCCAGGCTGCATTGCCTGCTTGTGGATGGAAATGGCACGGGCTGGCACGGGAGTCTCTATGTTATTTATCTGTCTTGGTGCTGACATGGGAATTATTAATTACTCTAGATAAGGTGGGAGGCCTTATAGCATAGGACCTTGTTTTATCCACTGAAAAGGAAATGCCTAGGGGAAAATACTGGAATATTATTTTAGGGATACTTTCCCCAAACTTTCTCCCAAGAATTTGGGGTTCAAGAACTGCTTCAGACAGGTTGTATTTTAAAACCCTCTGAATTTCTTCCATTAACTTGTCTGATCTTCCCTTGAACCTCTGTAAACTTTTAGCATAGACAGTGTCTTGTAGCAAAATGTTCCACTGCTTAACTATAGGTTGTGTACTGCAAAACCGGGAAGCTGTGTGAAATTCAGACGTACCAATATTTTTAACAGGAGCCTAAATCCCTGTTTCTGAGCATGCTGGAATAACTTTTGCATGATGCTGTCTTGGGAGCTATAAGCGAAGTGTTCTGAGTTTTGGGGTTTTTTTTGTTTTTTGTTTTTTGGGTTTTTTTTACCTATAGCCATGCTGAGAGAACACTTGTAAGAGTTGCCTGTGGACAAACTGCTTTGTTAACCCTTGTGTCTTCCTTATAAGTAAAACAAGAAAAGTATCTGTTCTTCCCTCTTATACATGGAATATGGGAAAAGTGAGAGAACAGTTTCTCACCTGTTGAAGCTGCTCCACTTTGCAAAAAGAATGAAGGTTCCCTGTATTGTGTAAAGGTAGAGTGACTGAGTCTCTAGTTTTGTCGCTGGGCTCTCATGTGAGGTGAGATGGGCGTTCCAGCCCCTGCTAGCAGCACCATTTGTGTTTAGTTACAAGGCTTGTTTGACTGCCTCAGAGGGTAGGATAGAGGGATTCAAAACTATCTGCTACAGTTTCCTGTACAACTATTTTAACACCATCCTACAGAAAAAAAGATGTGTGCACCCAGTGGGAGGGGGAGTTGCAGCTGACTTCCTTTTGAAATAAAGCAGTGAACCTCTGAGAACTCTTGGAAATTCATATCATGATGTATTTTTCTAGTAGCAAGTAGAATTGAATATCATCCTGTAACAATCTTTTTCTCTCTCTGGAATAATTCATTGTAATATCTTTCTGAAAATATACTCAGTCACCCCAGATAAACCTGGTCCTTAAAATTTCAAGCCTATGTCACAGTGCATAGGATTATGTCCCTTATTAATGTATTATGAGAGAAATAACATAGATTATGACAAATTTAAGAAAGACTTTGGGACTGACTTAGCAGTGAAACGGCTAATGCAATTCAGTGTAAATAAATGCTGCACAAAATTATGCATGTGGGGAAATGATACTACTACCTTCACATGTAAAATGTGATCCTTCCCACTTAAAAGCAAGATCTTGGGGGTGATGACAACAGTTCCATGGAAAGATCTTCTCAGTACCTGAAAACGGGGGGGGGGGAGAGAAAGTAAATCAGTTATTGTGAATTGGTGGTATCAGATTAGTGATAAGTCTGTGACTTGCCTACTTCTTGAGTACTACCTCTATCTCTAAAAGGACATAAAAGAAGTGAAAATGTAACAGGGAAGGACAGAAAAGGTGAAAAAATAATGAGTGGAACAGCTTTGGTATTAGAAATGAGTAAGCTCTTCGGTCTGGAAGGAAACAAAATGGTGGATATTTGCACAGTCATTAGTGGCACAGAGGGGTTCAAGTGTTTATTACTTCTTCTAATATAAGAACTAAGGCATATCATATGAAGCTAAGAGGGACCCATTCAAAATGGGAGAAAAGGAGGTTCTTCACATGGTGGGTAGCAGACCTGTAGAACTTGTCAAAGGATGTTGTGGATGCTACAAGCTTATGGAGGTTTCAGAAGAGACGGAGCAAGCTCATGAAAGAGAAGCCTATTGAGGATTAATAACTTGGAGTTGAAAATAGGTCGAGGCTGGGAAAGAAGGGAAGTGTCATATACTTACCTTGATTTCATTCCTTATTAGATACCCAATTAAGACAATTATTTGAGATAGGCTGGATGGACCTTCCAGCTGATCTAATGTGCAATCTTACATGTGTTTCTCTTCTAGATGCTGCCTGTATTGTCATGTACAGGTGTGTAGAGTGGATAAAAAAAACCCTTCTGCTCCAGTCAAATGATCATAGTTGTTCTGTCTGCACAGGTATTCAAAAAATACCCACCTGTCTGTTACACTGCCTGCACCACAGGCCACCATGGGCAGACAGGTAAGCAGAACACATCTAGAAGAGATACCTGTAAAGAAAAGGTCTTCCTATTGCAGGCATCATTTCCAGCTGGCTTTTTCAAGATCAGAGGAAAAATGCCAGCTCTCTTTGCTGGTTGTCTTTACCTTTGAAGTGATGCTTTCAGCACAGCAGCTGACTTTTCTGCTATAGCAGAATCTAAAGCCTTACAATGGAGAGGAAATAATAGCATTTTCTTAACTCTCTCTGGCCTCCTTCCTCTGTGCCACTAGACATTAATATTATCAGTGTTTTCTTGGTAATTGTGTTAAACAACATTTCCAACAAAACTTATTCTTGGCATTACCTACAGATTTTGTCAGAACTGACTCAATATGGCTCAAGTTTCGTACAGTGGAACTTATGGCGTGGTGGATTTTTTTTTCTAGAGAACTTGAAATTAGTCAGGCAAGGGAACATTTGAAAAAAAAAAGAATGGTGAGACTTCTAATGTTTCTTAGTTGAATATTTTGGCATGTCATCTGTTCAAAATTGCTTAGTCTAAAAAGGCCAGGTTTGTCTTAATTGGATGATTTTGTCAGGAACCTAACCTTCACTAGTTGGGTGTTTAACCTGGGATTATTTTAGTTTTTGAGTGTGATATCTACTTGTGTTATCAAAATGGAGATTATAAACTCAAAGTTGCCATAAGGGAGGAAAGATAGGTAGAGAAAAACACTGAGAAGCAGGGACAAGCCAGTGGGTAAAGAATGGGCTGTAGCTGGGGGCATGTTATTTGATAGATTTGTCTTTGGAGAGCAGAGGCAACTTTGAAATATCTCAGATTCCCATGACTGGTGAAGGTTGTCTGAGAACCAGTATGTTGGGAGGTGCTTTTTCAGGAAGATTACTTTCCTTGATGGGCGGGGGGGAGGAAGTGTTTGCATCTCTTTCCAAGTCACTAAAATCAGAAGAGTTATTTTGGAACGGCTCCCCAAATGTGTACAGACTGCTGCTGTTGCTGCAGTTATACTGTAAGGTAAAGCGTGGACATGTGCGTACCTAAACAGGGGGCTATGAAACTCTAAATGGAAAAATAAAATTTTAAATAAATTATGTCCCTGGAGATGGAGGTACTCTGAAGAACATAAGATGTATATTCCAGACTCCTTTGCTTTGCTCGCATGTGGAGCTGGATCTGACACTCTCATTGAAGAGCCACTAAACTTTTCCTATTCTTTGTCAAGGCTGTCCTTATCAATATTATCTTCATTTATGTGAAAAATGAAATGGGTTTGCAGTTTGTAAGGTTGGCGAGAAATGGAGACAGAACTAAAAGTACTGGTTGTCAGTTATGGTACATTTTATTTTCAATTGTTGCTTGTTTTTGTTTGTGGGTGGCTTTTTGGTTTGGTTTTGTTGGGGTTTTTTTAGTTGTTGGTTTGCATTGTTTAAATTTCAAATTGACTTTAAATGCATAGAGTTTCCAAATTCTTCTAGTATTTCTGGAGAATACTTGTTTGTTTTGTCTTATTGGGGGGAAAAAATACTATTTCCAGTAGTATTCAGCTCTGTGTTAGTACTTTGAGTAAAGTGTTTTTGCAACTACTGCTTTTCTTCTTCCCTGGAACTGACTAGTTTCTGAAATCGAGCTTTATAAGCTGATCATCTTGATAAGCTTCCTGTCAAGTAAGGGAAAATGATATCGAAGTTTAAAAAAAAAAAAAATTGCTTCTGCCTTCTTTTTGTTGTGATTCTGACAGCTTTTCCAAATCCTCTGTAACTGGGGGAAAAGCATCTTATCTTCAGTTGGACAATACAGAGGGGAAAAGAAATCTGAATTCTTATACAATGCAGTTATCTTTTAGGGAAGTCTCTACAGTATCAAAAGGAGTTGCTTTTTTCCCCCCCACACACACAGTGGAATGCATCAAATTACTTCTCATAACTCTGAAATTATTATTATTCACCTCTGTTACTGGAGATCAGTGGGAACATTATGTTTCCTGGTGCCCAGCACTCTGGATTTTCGTGGAAAGAGGGCAAATGCTTTCATTTTTCCAATTTTTAAAGCTTTTTTGGACATAGGAACTGGCAGAAATTGTCTTTTCATTTGAGTATTTGATTTGGCATGGAATGCTCTGGCTGGAATTGCTTTGTATTAGAAGTATTCCTCCAAAGAGATATAAACATGTGATTTATTAATCACTGGTATTCTATTTTAAGAGAGAAATTTCTGCCTGTCCTCCTTCTTGTTCAGCATGCAGACAAGGTTTACATATTGTTGCTGTTGAGATGGAATTAATATGATTAAATATGGAATTAGCTCAGGCTTGGGTGGATTCTGAAGCTGGCCTGATCCAGATGTTAACAGTAACTGGTATCTTAATAGTTGCAAAAATTTGGAAGTCAGTCCTGTTCATATGTAGCTAGATTTTAGCTAACTCCTGGAATCCCAATGATGCAGAACAGCGAGAATCAGAGAAAATTCAGTGCCCAGTTCTTTGGTGCTAATTCATCACAGCTTTTATCTGATGGGTGTAGTTAACAGATCTGATCGCCGTTACGCTTCATGAGGGGAACTGATGCCTGTGGCTTTATTGTTAAACATGTAGGCTTATTCTCCTACCTGATTATTTCTGCTTAATATTCAATACATGGGAAAGAGATCCCTCTCGAAGATACTAAGGGTTGTTTTTTGTTTGAGATTTTTCTCCTTTCTGGGTCAGTCTGTAGAAGCCAGTTTTGTTCCTCTTATTCCATTATATTCAAATACTACGTTATCAAAATACCATGTATCCAGCTCGTCTCAAAGTATATGGAGAAATTTTAGGTGTCCCTAGCTTTCTACTAGAGTTACTGATTTCTGGCCCTGGGAGAAGCTGCTATAGGTCTTGCATATCGTTGGAACAAGATTTGGCTCTAGCTTAACAATGAAAGCTTAAATTTTATGTTCTTAAATCAGAAAGTTTAGGCGTTGGCTTCATGTAGCCCATAGGCCTGATACCTTAGTGACAGCAAATATTTGCTTCAAGTTCTACCTCGTCCTTCTCGTGTCGTGTGAACAGCCCTGGCAGAGTGCAGAGGAGCGCTTCTAGAGCAGTGCAGCAAGAGCTCTGTAGCCAGAAAGTCGTTCTTCTGCTTATGTGGGGACTGACAGCTTGAAAACCAGAAAGATGTTTCTTAGTGGCACTTCTCAGTTAGTCGTCTTTAGGAAACTGAACCAGTGCTCCAAAGCCGTCTCGCTAGTTTGAGAATCACATGGGAAATAACCAATTCGTCTGTGGACCGGCGTTTTGCTGAGTACATCTTGGTGCATTTTACATTAGTTGTTATATTTACATTCTCTTGTACTAATAAAAAAAATCAGGGAGTAAAATGTATCTTTACAATTTGTTAAACAGTTCCAAATATACAGTGTACAGGTAGATACCTTTTGGTGTCCGTGCTTAGTGCCCAAGACTGGCACAGATCCTGTTTTGATTCAGATTTTCCTGAAGCTCACAAAGAAGGCACAAAAGAGGTGGAAGAAAAGCAAGATATTTACAGAAGTGATAAAGCCACATAATTCTGATGGGAAGTTTTGGAAAAAGTTTGCCTTCAGTTCAACTGGAATTTGGAGCCATGAATTGAGCTTCACACACTTCCCATTCCTACCCACCATGCATTTCATCCTACATTTTATGCTTTTCTTTGGATGGATACTTCTTAAGTACCATTTTATGAACTGGCAGGTAAGATGCATCAAAACCATCCAGCTTTTATTAATGTTCTTTCAATTTTGTGGGTTTTTTCTTTTTTTTTTTTCCATGTTTTCTTTCCAGCATAGCGGTCTTGATGGCAATTTTACGATAGTTCTCGCTAGGTTAAGCTGTGAATGTGTTACAGAACGCTACCAGCACTGCATGGTGCAACCACACAACTTCCATAAGGGCTAACTTCTTTGCATTTACAAAACTTTTGGTTTTTTTCCTTTCAGACACTCACTCAACTACTCTGAGATAGGAGGGGGTTTTATTGATAAGAAAATGTAAATAGGAAAATAAAAGAACTCTTGTCCAAGGTCAGAACAGTAGTTATGATGAAAAACTCAAGCTTTTCTGAATTCCATTCTTGGGTTGCTATATTGCACTTTTCTCTGCTGTGCTTTGTTTTGCTTGTGCTGTTGAGGCAGCAACATGTGCTGAAAAAGCCTAGTTCTTAATTGATTTCATTCTGAAATCTTCTGTGGTGACATCCTTCTATGGTCTGAAAGTGTTCCCCAACTTGGGATCCACTGACTGTGGAAATAACACTTCTATAATGTGTATTATTATTATTATTATTAAAAACCACGGAGTTAAGATAATGGAAGTGACTTGTATGTGTAATGTTTTTTCTGGCTGGCAGAGGCGTGCTGCGGACTTGGGCCTAAGAAAACTATTGACCTGGACATTCACTGACCAGCTTTTCTGAGGATTCAGTACAGGGTCTTTCATGACATTTTGGGTGTACCTTAAACTCTTGCCAAACCCTTTGGAACAGTTCAAAAGAGCGTTGATTGTGTGCAGTCCTCTGCAGTAGGAGGTGCCAAAAATATAAAGGTCTTTTTTAATATTTTCCACAATGTTGCAGAGCTGTTAATGTAAATTACAAAAAGATTTTTTGATTATCAAGGCAAGCGACAAAAAGGGAAAATGTGGTGTAATCCGTATAAATCACTTGACTAAACCATGCACAATAAATCCAGTGTTGGTGAAGCTAAGTTCCTCTATCTGGCACCACAGTTTGCTCTTTACAATAAACATTTACTTTCCTCATTTGACAGTTGGTGTTTGCCATGGACCCTCTTCACCTTTGTGCACATCCTTGTGGTCTGTAGCTATGCAGCATTCTGACTTTGGCATTATAAAAAAGCCCCAAAACTAAAAATTGAAAAACAATAGGGAAGTTGCCACAGAAACAGTTAAATATTTGACCCTGTTTACTGCCAGCTTAGATAAAAATCAGATTTATTTCCTTGTGAAGAAAAATTCTTCAACACGTTGTATGTGCACTGACAGTCTTAGGTTTATTGCAGCCCATTGGAATAAGGGATTTCACATGTGTTGCAGTGGAGGGAACATTTTAACCATTTGCTTCTGTTTGCCATCTGTTTTCTTTACCAACTCGGTGCTCGTGTGAATTTCACAGCTGCAGATGGTATTTCCTAGGCCAAAAAGAACACAGGCATCACTGCCTCCTTCCATATGTCCAAATTAGTTACAGCAGAGAGATGCAAGGTGTTCACTCCTGCCCTAGGTGCTCTCCATAATGATTGAGTAGGGCTCAGCCCCCATCTTCCCTCAAACAGAAGACTGACTTGACTGGGAATGGGGTACCTTGCATGGCAATGGGTTGGGTTACTGCTACAACGTGGGAGCAGTTGAAATGTCTACTTTTTGTACAGCTTAGAGAAAACCCTTTGGCTTTTCTTCTCTAAGAAACGGTGATTACAAATGTACATCTGTCTTTCACTGCCACCTAAGCAGTTGATTTAGGATCTTCCTAATACAAATACTAATTAAGAACTAAGGGCTTTGTTGCACATGTTCTGTTAGATGGGAATGAGATCAGTTCCTGGGAGTGTTTCTTTGATCCGGTGCTGGTTAAGAGTTGGATGGTCACGATTCTACTTTGGTGAAGCAGTCTGTGCTGGTTTTGGCTGGGGTAGAGTTAATTTTCTTCACAGTAGCTGGTATGGGGCTATGTTTTGGATTTGTGCTGGAAACAGTGTTGATAACACAGGGATGTTTGTTTAAGCACTGCTCAGCAGTAAGTAAGATTCAAGGCCTTTTCTGCTCCTCACCCCACCCCACCAGCGAGGAGGCTGGGGGTGCACGAGAAGTTGGGAGGGGACACAGCCGGGACAGCTGACCCCAGCTGACCCAAGGGATATTCCGTACCATATGACGTCATGCTCAGCACATAAAGCTGGGGGAAGATGAAGGAATGGGGGGGACGTTCGGAGCTATGGTATTTTGTCTTCCCAAGTCACTGTTACATGTGATGGAGTCCTGCTTTCCTGGAGATGGCTGAACACCTGCCTGCCGATGGGAAGTGGTGAATGAATTCCTTGTTTTGCTTTGCTTGCGTGCGCAGCTTTTGCTTTACTGATTAAACTGTCTTTATCTCAACCCACGAGTTTTCTCACTTTTACCCTTCCGATTCTCTCCCCCATCCCACTGGGGGGAGTGAGCGAGCGGCTGTGCAGTGCTTAGTTGCCGGCTGGGGTTAAACCACGACACAGTCCTTCTGCTTATAAGACTGTACTTAGTTCTCTTTCCCATGCAGAACACCCTCCAATGGGGATGGCTGAGAGAAGAACATATAGTTTGTAGATGTGATCAAGCACTCTGTGTGCAGTTTGAATTTTAAGAGCTCTAGTGACTACTGTATTGCTGAAGTCTTGAATGCTTCGGAACTGAAGAATTCAAAATACTTGCCAGTTGGAGGCAGGTTTATCTGGCTTAAAAGACCAACGCTAGGACTGAAATGGGGACAGATTAAGGACCTATGCACTGTGCTAATTTTATTTTTGTTGTTGTTCTATTATTCTTTTAATGACTGAATTGAAGGAACTGTCTTCAAATTAAAGGCATTATTTGGTTTATTTGATATTTTTATTGTAGAATCTTAGGATAAAAGGTGCTATACAAGTACTACTATTCTATTTTGGTTTGCACATGCTTAGCTGTCTGGGGGTTCATTTGTGTGAGATCTGAACTCTGGAAATACTATTCCTTGAAGCAGCAGTAGAAATGAAGATGATGTCACTTTGGAAAGTACCACCTTCAAGAGACGGCATATGTGGGAGTGAAGAGAAACAGTGGCCTTTGCGCTTGGGATAACGACAGGTGAATCTGCTGGCTATCTTAGCCTGCATCTCTTTTCCACTTTGCTGCTTATACCTGTCCAAGATTCTGAGTGGTGATACTTAAAAATACAGACAGTGCTTAGTGTGTCAAGCTGCTTGGCAGAGAAAAATAGAGGGTCAGTCTGTGTGTAGAAGGCTCAAGAGAATTGTTTTTATTTTCCTTTTAGCTAAGTCCTGTCTCCCCATTCATCTTAAGCTTATCTCATAACTTCCAAAGTTATCCACTGATGCCATATACGTGGTTTTCAGTTTTTCTCTCTCTTCCCTCATCCCAGCATCAAAACCAATTAAGGGTAGCTGCATAGTACTAGTGTGCGTAATTAATAACTATTAAAATATTTTCATTTATAATTGATAAGAAAACATAGAATTCCTATATTCACATCTATGCAGGTATATTTTGTTCTGAGCTGTACCTGTAATGTCCTTAGGAAAACCTAAAATAAATTAAGCACTGGTATAGGATAAATGTGTTATCCTTTCAAGAGTTAGATATCTTTCCCATCTGTTTTCAGTTCTTGAATCTTTCCACGTGATCCCATGCCATTGACTGAAGAGCAGAATAAGTTGACTGTTAAAGCTGTATCCTGCACGGTGCTGTTGCTTGACAAACACCACTACCTCATGACACCAGCTGAAGGATTTTGGCAGTGAATCAATGCAGTGAAACTGATTCTAGTTTTCATGGAGGAAGTGTAGTGTATCAGATGTGATTGATTAATGATATTACAAAACATCAGTAGGTGAGCCACAGATGCTTCAGAGTTTGTTTCAGAAAAGTGCTCACAAATCTGACAAAAGATGACGGTTCCAGGAATGTTCAGGCCTCTTGGATGTACAAAACTGGGTTATGAGGCGAACATTTTTCATGCAACTTTGGATTCAAAGTACTGTGAGCCTTGCCTGTGATCCCACATAGCCACAACCAAGCAAACTTCAGTC
Organism: Gymnogyps californianus; assembly: GCF_018139145.2. Lineage (NCBI taxonomy): Eukaryota > Metazoa > Chordata > Aves > Accipitriformes > Cathartidae > Gymnogyps > Gymnogyps californianus. The sequence continues at coordinate 21,943,427 of NC_059479.1, forward strand.
TGCAGGTCATGGTCACCAACAGCCATGAATCCAGAGCAGCGTGGATGCATCATCAGTGGTCGCAGTGAGCAAAGCCTCTGCAACCCTATTTGCATGAATGATGATAGCAACTTGATTAAAGCTAGCTGGTGCGGGTCAAGGGGCACTGCAGTCAGAGCTGTATTTATGACTTAAACTTTGATTTAAGAATATAAGATTTTCAGAATCTTGATCTGGAGTTGCTGTAATCTCCACTGAGGAAGCAACCTTTATATGAAGTTGTATTTGTCATTCTAGCTGTAGAACACATGGGTATTTACAGTCAGGTATTGTTGTGCGCAGGATACAAATATGCCATCTATTTCTGTTTTGGCTTGCATATACTATAGCACTGGTGCTAATTGACAATGATTGGTGTTGTTTATGGCTTAAGTAGTACCATTTTAACTGTTCTCAAAATACTGTGCGACAGAATACTGTTTAACATTAGTGTATCCAGCCCAGCTATGAGGTTTGTATCCGTATTGTCCTGATCAGACTCTTTTTGCTCTTTGTGGTGTCAGTGAACTGGTGGATGCAGGTGCAAGTTGGTGTTGAATTCTCCAACTAATTGTCTAGTTCCAGAGCCACCTCTCCATCTGGCTCAGCAGGCAGTCGCTGTGCAACAGAGGCCCACAGCACGAATACCAGTGTTTGACAGGCCAGAAGTGAGATGCACTGGCAGAGCTGTGCTGCAGTTGAAGAGTGTTTACAGGTCAAGACTGAGTGGATTGACATTGCTGTGTACAGAGAAAATTGCCCTTTCTCTCTCTCTCTGGTGTTAACTAGTCCATCATTTTTGTGTGCTAAAGCTGGTAAAGGCTGTGTATGTGATAGTAGAAGAACAAGGGTTGAGACTGGCAGCCAGGAGTGTTAATGATTGTAATCCTGTTGTACTGACTCACTCGCTGACCTCGGGTTAATCACTCGACCTTCTCTTGCTAGTTAGCTGCAGCTGTGAAAATGGGCAAAAGCAATACTTCATCAGGCTCCAGACGCTGAATAGGAGCTGAGTTTTCTTGGGGAAGCAGCTCATACAGAATATTCATTTCTGTCGTAAGGTAGAAGAAAAATGGGCAAAGGTGACTAGTTAACTTGTCGGTAGTTTGTTAGGGGAGTTGCCTCCACCTGAATGTGATATTGACAGTATTGCAATGTGTCCTTATAAAATGTATGTTAAACTTTTTGTTTATTTTGCTAACTGTAATGTTTTGAAAAGCAACATGTGAGGTTCTTTTCATTCAAACTTTCTCCAAAAGGGGAAGTATACAGAACAAAAAGTTATAAAGCCCTTCCGTTTGACATCTACGTGTACGTCCCCTATTATAGTGTTTGAGCTATAATAGATCCTTGTATGAAAGATTACATGTTTTATTTATAGATACTTGAAATTAGTTACTCATGTATTATGGGGGACAATGAATACCGAGGGCTTCAGGCCAACACAAGAGTTTTCTGTAGTGCGAACGAAGGCTGCTTTGTTTTGGTTCTGAAGTATTTTTTTGAATAATTGTGGTTTGGAAAACCAAGTACACATTGAGTCCATTGCTGTGTTTCAACCGTGGATTTGATTTTCAGATGAGAGCACATAAATTGGCACGTGGACTCTGGCATTTAAATGATTAAGTAGTCCTTTCAGAGAGCTAAGATGCAAGATGAAGACGACTTGAACATAGGTCTAAAAGTTAAAGTATACATTGGGATGAAGACATGCGTTGAAAAACTGAAGTTAAGGTGTAAAATAATCAGCATTCAAAATAAGCTGACCTGAAACCTTGACTATTTTTGTTAATTAAGTTTGGATCCAATTTCGCCTTTAATGAACATCCTAAAAGCACAACATACAGTGTGTTTTGGTTTCAGCTTACTGTCATTTTTGTCTGGATGTGTTTGTGTCTAGACGGTGCATCAATCTAGAAACGTTTCCCCTTTAGAAAGTATTGTCTCTGAAGTTGTACATAGTGTTGCATGGCGGTATGGTTTCTTACGGAGAGATTTTTTACCTGGTACGTAATACTTGTTAACAGTCACATGATATCCATCCAGTTGGTAAGAGTGCAAGTCAGGGCTATCCCCTCAGGCAGACTTCTTTTAAACACTCTTCTTTGTGCCAAATTTCTAGGCATTTTTCTCTTCTAATGAATGCATGCGTTTTAGAGCGGAGACCTTTCTAGCCCTTCTCTCCCCTTCCCCCCAGCTCTGCACCTATTTCAGTGCTGTGTATTGCATGGGGGTTTTACTCAAATGTTGCTATGAAGAGTTTCAGAAAACCTGTCAAAATGATTAAGAGTCTGAAATTCTATATTACATTAATGTTTTTAAAGCATTTTATTCAACAGACAATATAATATGAAATATAACAAAAAAAATCAAATACTGGCTCTTACATAACACTTCTTGAGGGGCTGCTGTCACTTTATTGAAAGCAAATATTTTGAGAAGTGTGTCTAGCTCTGCAATGTGAGGAAAAAAAATGGAAATAGTCTGTGCTGGTGTCAAATCATTTTTTAATAAACTGAGAGCATTTATAGTTTTCAGTCTCCGTTAGAAGGTTTTCTTGGGCAGATTTGACTGTAAACTCACGCAGTTTATTTAAAAAGGACTTCAAGACCATCTGGGATTTTGAAGTTTGGGGTTTTAAAATATTTCGTTCCTTACTGCGATGAGCAAGAAACTTCTTTGGAAACACTTCATGTTGGCTAAGCTGGCAGGGCCATCCAGCTCTTAAAGAAAAACTGATTCATTTAATAATTTTACCGAAGTGGGGAGAAAAAACATAGTACTAGTGAAGTAACAAAAGAAACCCCTGCCTGAATATTTAATGACTTGGGGTAAGATAGGACACTGATGAATAAGGTGGACAGTTCTGAATAAAGAATACAAGACATGAAGTGAGCTGATTTTCAGAACCTATTTATAATTGATTGTTTTCTTCCCTACAGATTTGGGTTTTTAACCTTTTAATTTGGGGTCAGAGCTAAAGATGTTGAATCCCCAGAGAATCACTGTGGTGAGCTCTGTGTTCTTGTAACTGTTTTGTTTCTTTATGCTTTAACTCATAATCCACCAGAGATGATGACAGGGTTTAGTTCATTTTGTTTGGCTCACTGAAGATTGTTACAAATAAATTAATGCCATGTCTGATGGTGGTTTTATATCCTGCCTTTCTGTGTGTCCTGTTCTCTTAATGGGAACTGAATCTCAGCAAATAAGGATGGATGGGTTCTTAAGGCCTTTTGCCCACCAAGTAAGCAGAACCAAACTACACCTGGTTTCCTTCCAGCACTTTCAACTCACTTGTTCTTGAAAGCCCCAGTGATGCCATTCCAACCTTCTATCAGCAATTTAGTTAATTAAGCTAGAACTGTTGGGTAATTTCTTACATGTCTAATCTGAATATTTTGTGATGAAATTCAGTCCTCTTTCTTCTCATCCTACTCATCGAATACTCATCCTTTTTGCAGCAGCCCAGTGATGTATCTGAAGACAGTTATCCTATCTACCTCCACCCCTGTCTCTAGACAGTATGATATCATATATTCTTTTTCAGCTTGGTATCTCAAGGGAATTAAGCTTCTGTAAGTTTTGTGGAAACGAGGAGTTGAATAAAGGAAAGATGTGTGAATTGGTGCTCTTACAAAAAGAGATGTATGCAGAATTCAAATGTTACCCATTCTGAGGCATCATCTTGCCAATGAGCTGGCTCACAATTACTAGCTGGTCAGCCAGTATAAATGTTGCACATGCTGCCTGTTATCCAGACAGATAGGAAAGCAGCGTGGGTGGGAGCTGGAGAGCTTGGGAGACGTGAGTGGGGGAAGGAAGGAAAGGGGATGCTGAAACAAGGACTATCTTAGAGAAAACAAATGCTGAGATTATTGTGATGGAGGGAATAGGACTAAAGGAGAACAGAATTTTTTAGTTTCAATGTTCACTGAACTGTTGATGTTAAGACTTGTTTTGAGCAGGCGTGGGAGTCTGGTACACATCCTAGGACCCAAAATTCCTGAACTTTGCTTAAGGTAATTTTGTAGTCTGAGCCAGTCTAATTATTTTATAATGGGATGTAAATTATTTGGAGAACGTATTGAACTGAACATCCAGACTCACAAGTTTTGTTCCATGTTCTACTGCTGGAATGAGAAGAAAGAGATCTTTGTATCAGGATTTTCATTATTAAACTGGTGATATTCATCTGTATTTTGAAATACATGAGTGAAGAACACTATATACATACTGAGTTATCAGTCTATATCTTTTATCAGAGGAGGGGAGAATGATGAATATCCTACAGAAGCATTATATAAAGAAAAAATCAGTGCAATTTGCCTAACAAAAAAATACCACGTCTCTACAACAACTGGGATCTTGGTACCTTGCTCTTACATGAGACAACACGCCAATCTAAGCATTTCAGCAAGTATATGATTTATACTGGGGTTTTTTTGTGCTGGAAAAGTATGGTGATCCGTAGAGGAAAAAATCAGACTTGTCGTATGAACTTACTTCAGCACAACAGTCAGTCAAGAGAAACATTAGAGAAGTGTGTGTATGAAGGGGAGACTCACTGCCAGGATTTACTTACAGTGATTTTGTTAATCTGTGATTTCCATTGCACTTTCCGTTTTGATAGAATTTCCTCGTAAATGACTCTAAGCTCCAGTTTGGGTTTAGCTAGCATTATTTAGCATGCACGTGGCCAAGATGTCGAGCCATGAGTATTGTCATGCTGTTTATGACATTGCTGCCTGTACTGTCTTTTGATGGTTCCTTTCAAAGTTTTCATTTAATCCATTGCAATCTCTCCACCCTTTGTGCATCAAGGATAACGGGAGTTATTGATCTATTACACTAAATCCATGTGAGAAAGCTTGATACACAGAGATTATTCTTTCCTCAGTCAAAAGCAGTGCTGTTTTTTAATCTTTTTTTTTTTTTTACTTCATGATTTTACGGCTTCTGAAGGAGCTGTTCTGAAGCACACTGAAATAAAGGTTAACATCATTGGAAACGTAGAATTTGCTTGAGATGCTTCCTGAGACTCTATAGTTGGCACTTTTCTGGATTGACCAGGTCAGATGCGAACAGTTTTAATTGGAAGAATGTTCATGAGTTCTTAAAAGCTGGGGGAAATACAGTGACAGCTGAAAAAAACAAATGTGGCATTTCTGAGTTGTACATAGACAGTCTTCAAAGTGATGTTTCAACAAAAACTTCTGGAAAGATTTTTTTCAATAAAACAGTCTACATGACTCCGTGGAAATAATGACGCATAGGTTTGTGCCAAAGCAGATTGATGGTGGAAGGGTGGAAAAAGTGTAGGAAACTTTGTTCTTGTTAGATGGTAAATTAAATTGTGTTGCTTGCCTGTTAAATAGCAGACGTACCTGCTGGAAATAGTTCCATGAGGAGATCTGCAATCAGGAATCAGAAGCTCAAAGAGTATTTCCTTCACAAATGGCTGTGTAAGAACCCCCAGCACAGCTAAATAGTATGTAACCAAGAGGTACTCACTTTGTGCTAGCACAGCCTTTTCCACCAGTGAATTTAAGTATTTATAAGTAGGTAAGGAAATTTCCGAAATTTTTTTCAGATTTTTCACAAGCAAGGAAAGAATGTGCAAAACGTGTTTCTAAATTATTTTGGCAAACAATTCCCAGAAACCTAACCGTGGCAAACAGTGACATGGCTGAGGTCAGGAGCCAGGCTTCATTGTTCTGAGTTTTCCTTTTAAACCGCTAAACCATACTCCTGAAGAAAGCTAACTAATGTGTTAGACTTCTGTATTCCGGATTATAGGAAGCACAGTGTGAGTCTGTTTATGATATAGGGATGAGCAACAGATGAACTGAGCAAATTAAATTACCTGGAAATTTGCCATAAGAAGGAAACAATTTTCTGTGAATTTTTTGAGAGCTCTGGCCCTATTTGAAAAGGACATATGTGCACAGGTAAGAGAGCGAGTGTGTGGTTAATGGTTTCCTGCCCTAGAGCTTCCCGGTTTAATCTGGGAGTCTGCATGATTAGACATCTTTCACATTATTTTAACTGAGAGGGATACTGAAATGTCCATCCTGCTTTGTGCTCGCTGAGGGTGAGGTGGTTGGTCAGAGCACGGAGATGACGTGGACTGCACAACCCACAGTGTGCTCATGAAATGATTCAGGAGCTTGTGATCTATTGGAAAGTGAGCACTGGAAAGACTGAGAGTCCTGGGTATAAATATCAGCTGTTACACTGAGAACTTCTGCTGTTCACTGTTAATCATTCACACACTTGCTCTCTTGTCCCATTCCTGTTTCTTTTTCCCTTGTCCATCAGTTAGTACAGACTGGATGCTGGGGTAGATAGGCTTTTGGTCTGAACTGTTAAAGCTATCATCTTTCTTTTTTTTTTTTTTTCCCCCCCTCCCCTCCTGTCCTTCACTTTTTGTATGTATATACTTGCCAACCAATTTATCATGGCTGTTAAAGACTAATTAGACAGCATTATTGTGTTTTGAATGTGAAAAAGTATCTATGTTTCCTTCACATACATGCATTCCCTCCAGTAGAAGTCCAGTCTGCAAATCCTATGGCTTTACTGAAATAAATAAATAAATAAATAAAATTTATAAATAGAAACCATATGTGCTCTTCATACTACAAGCTCTGAACATCAGGTATCCTTTGAAATTGAAATTCCATCAGTGTGTCCTGCAGCATCTGCAGGTGGCCTGTGGAAGTAAATTTTGTTGAAAATAAATTGTATTTTGAATACAAAACTGAAATAGAAGACTCTTTTTACATGGCAGTTCTGGAACTCGATGTCTTTTTCTTGAAAGTACTTAATAATAAAAATCTGAGGCTTTCAGTCTCATAAGAATGTTGCTCATTAAGAGCAATGTTAAGGTGTTTATGTACCTTGTAGTAAATGGAAGGGCATTGTGTAATTCGAGTGTGGGGACGGAGGGAATGCACAAAACTAAATTCAGCTAAATTCTGACATTAAATGTCTGAGAAAATGTATCGGAGAATCAAAGCGATGCTGTAAAACCATGACTTTTGGAACTCTACTAGTCTTTATTTTCTTGCCTGGATATTTCAATACACCAGATACAGATTCCAGGATCTGATTGTAGTGGCTGGTCAAGAAAAAGGTTTGATTCTCACTTTGACTCTGCAGCTGTGTAATTTCACTAACTTCACCAGAGTTTGCTACTGATTAGCAGTTATTTCTGATAGCAGTTATTTCCAGATCTGAACTGGAAACAGTGGACTAGTGGAAGTTGAAGGGACAAGGTGGCAACTGTGATATGACCTCTCCTGTTGAACAATCTTATTTATTGAGTCTGAAAAAGGCAATAGTGTTCCATTGCCCTGAAATGATAAACTTAGTAAGGTGGTACAAAAAAGACAGCGACTCTTCTTTCCTGTCCCTCACTGTGGGGAACAAAATGAAACTCAAGCCCTTAAGCTTAGTGTTAGTAGTCTGAACCCAAAAAGGGGAAAAACAAGCTGTGTCTTAAGGATGATGCATCTTTCCAGCAATTCACATTTTTTTCTTCTACTTTTCCATTAATAAACGTCTGCTCCACTGTGAGGCTTTTCTCTGCACATTTGGAAATATTTTAATGCCCTTAAAATTGCAGATTTCTATTAACAGGCTGCGCTTTCCTCTTGCTTTAGAATCCTCGCACCTGTTTTGCCTTTGGCACTAGGCAGTGGATAATGAGGTTACCTAATGTGTTGACTGTTGGCTCCAAGCTCTTTAATAGTCCAGCAGAATGCCTTTCCTGCACTTGTTTGGGTTTTTTTGGTGGGCACAGGGGAGAGATGATGTGTAAGGAGTCCTTCCTTCTATAAGCCTTTGTGTTACTATGTTTGGTATTGTTTTGAGCTGAGTTTTTGATATATCATGAATTGAAGGAGAGATTTGGCTGCTTTCAGTAGGAAAAAGTGCTTGTCTTGGCTTTGACATGGCGCAGGACTTTTTCTGGGAGGTGAGGTGCTCCAGGTCTCGTCATTTTTCCTACCGATAGAAAACCATGCTCTTGGAGACAGTTCAGCTCCCCGATGGAAGTGGTCACAGCTGCTTCTATGGCAGCTGATGAAACTGCCTGCAGACCGACATGCAGCCTTCTTAGCGCGAAGGAAGAATGCAAACTCTCTACCTCGTTTCTACCCAGATTTAGTAAATATGGTAATAACCACTTATTTTTAAAACACCTTTTTACTGAGAGATCTCATTTTACAGTTGTTGATGAATTTGTCTAGTGATTTTTCTTTTTTTTTTTTGTTTTTTTGTACACACTCACTACACTTTTGAAGCCCTATAGTCAGGCTTTCTTAGGTGTTGCACCTGATGTACAGAAGGAAGTATATGAAAAGACGTGCAAACCAAACCTTGTTATTTTAAAGTTCTTTTCTCTCTCATTCCCACAAAATTGACAACAGTTTAAATGACCATCTGTCATGCTAATCAGGTGGTCTCAGTCTATTTGCTTCTGGTCACCTGTCCAGGTGTGTTGATGTGTTATTTTGTGTCTTAGGTTGTAAGTACAAAGGGAGAACCTACTTTTGGTTTGTATACTTGGCACCACAATCTCCTCTAGAATTTACTGTCTTGCTTGATGCACGCCAAATCTGTCTGTGATACACCTCGCTGCCATCAGTGAAGTAACAGTAGTGTGAATTTGGGCTCTTTGGCTGTATCCTACTGCAGGTAGACTGACTTCAATATAAGCTTTTTGTGAATGTTCCACTAAGGATACAAGTTAGGATCATTCTGTTAAATCCCAGCGCAATGCATATCATAAAGCACTTCAGTCAAACAGCAGAAATAGTCACATCTAACTCGTAGTGCTCGCTGAGTGAAATTCACCTTTTGTTTTCATCAGTGTTGATAAATTTGATGCAAATGAAAACAAAATGCCAGTATGTATATACAGAGGGATATATTCTTAATCCCTTAGTACCAAATAGGCATGATTTGGTAAAGTCTATGAAAATACTGGTTTAGTGCTTAGCAGTACAGTCATCAAAACCACAAACGGCATGTTAAGAATTGTGGTGAAAGGAACCGGAACAAAGCATGAAAGCAACACAGTCTGTTATGTAAATCCCAGGTACACTCCTATCTCTACCAGATTCTAGTTTCCTCTGACATGGGATGTAACAGAACTAGAAAAATCTTTAAAAAGGTCAAGGATAATGAGAGATGCAGAATGGAGAGCTGGAGTAGCCTCAGACTGTCCAGACTGGGAAAGATGGTTGAAGGGAGTGCAGGGAGGAGCGTGTTACAGGCAAGTAGGAAATTATTATTCTCTGGGGGTTTTTCACAATACAAGAGTTAGGGGACATGCAATAAAATTAAGAGGTAAGGTGTTAAGACAAACAAAAATAAGTGCTTTTTAGACAACTTATTTGAAAACTTCCTAAAATGAGACAATGAAGAAGTTTTTTTCAATAGCACAAGTAAAAGCAATGGAATGAAAGAGGTGTTTCTGATTAATGTACCTATAAAATATGTAGCAGAGTGTGTGAGTGTGTGTCCAGGTTGTCCTTACCATATGTGTTAGTGCTAATTCAAGTCAAGATTTCCCTGTTTTTGAAGGTATGGGTATGCAACAATCTCTGCTAGGTGGCATGAAAATGTTTAGGAGAAAACGAACAATAGAAGAGAGAAAACTGTATGTATAGAAAGATAGGAAGATCTTTAGGAAGGGGGGGTTCCTCCCTGTTGAAGTTCAGAAAGTTTCTGTTGAAGAATCAGAAAGTTTTTTGACAAATTATCTCAAAGGTCTCATAAGGGATCAATTTTTAGACTTATGGTCATAGCTTAACTTCTTGAACTTCATTCCCCACTTCAACAACATAACTGGAAGCGGAATTGGACTTTATCTATATTTTGTAATAGGACCATATTCTTATTTTTCAAACAAGAAGGCAATTATTTTTTTAAAGGTTCTGCAAGTTATGTGAAAAAGCTTGGAAAGAAATCAAGTCTATGTAAGGTTTTGCAATTGTTGTTCAACTGTTCTGAATTTCTGTTGCCTAGTGCAGCATGCAGACCCCTGATTCTTCTAGGCAAGATTTGGAGGTACGGTTTTGTTCCACCCTATAGCAACACATTACTGTAGTTCTTAGAATTTGGTGAAAAATGTAGGGCAAATTAAATCCATATGCTACCCCCTGAGGCAGACCTATATCCCCCAGTTACCCTAAGCTCCTGAATTTCATAAACCACTTTTTTTCTTGTTAAAATTAATACCACATTTAAGTTAGATAAGGTCACATGTTATTTAGTCCCCAGTGAAGATGTCAGAATTGAAATGATTTACAGTGGAAATAGAATTGTAGGGAGAGAATTACTGCTTGTTATTGCAGAATGGTGAGATGAGGCAGTTGGTTATATGGAGATATAATATGGCGAGATATATATGGAGAGATAACCCAGAGCTCTTTGATGCTGTTGATGCTTTATTCTGGATGGGCTCCCTCATTTTTGAGACTTTCATTTTTTTCTAATACTTTTTAAATTATTATTTTACTGAGAAAAGCATGTAATTGTCTAGAACAAATGAGTTTGGTGTCCATGAGAAGTGCTTGGTGGATGCTATGATCTAAGCTTCAGCAGGATTCCTGCCCACCCTGCCAGCTTGACCTGGAAAGGCCATCTTTAGAGTTAGAAGAGAATTCATGCAAAGGCTTTTTTACTGATGTTATATATAATTATAATCATAGGTGGTTCTGTTATTAGGAGAGCAGAGGGGGAGCGTGGATTCCTGCTCCTTTTAATCAAATCGTTAAGAAAGACTCCTTTCTCAGATTGTTGTATCTTGGATATTGATGCTTTGTCTAGGTAAAAAAGAACTTTGGGGTTTTTTTAAACCTTTGCCTAGGATTCCCAGGCACTCAGAGTGGTAGCTTAGTCCAAGTTGCTGGATGTCTGCGAATCCTGGATGTGCTCCCTGTGTGCACAGATCATCTCTGCAGCCTAGGTACAGTGAGCCCAGCACTCCTGGGAGCTATCAGCCCTATTCCACATGGGCTAAAGGAAAAATACGCACTCGTCTAATAAGGTTGATGCATCCTGGAGCTCGGATCTTGCTGCACATGTGTGCATTTTGCCTTTGGGGGGTGGGGGGGACAAGCTATCCTAACATATAAAAAGCACAAGCAAGAATGTCATCAGCTTGGGAGTTGGAATCACTTTTATGTCTGACTCACTGAATTTAGACAACACATTTCAGTCTCCCGTGTTTTTTTCCTTCATATCTGTAGTCTGTTTACAATATGGGATCTGTAGAGAAGGTCTGTTCCTTAGTATAGACACAATGCCTAACACAAGGAGGGAGGGAGTAGAGAGAAAGTCTTGATCTCAGTTTGGCCCTCTGGGAAATTTTGTACTGTAAATAGAAGTAGTAAAAACTATCAGGTGATGACACTTTTTGGGCTGAATTTTTTTGAACTGGAGACCTGAAGGTGAAATCATCTGTATTGCGTTACCCACCACTGTGCTGTCCAGACGCTCTTAACTTTCCATGCATTGACAGATTACTACTTGAGTAGCACACTCTGTATTGTGGAAAGACTGCTTCTTTGCCCGCAAACAAAGCTGAATGTGTTGCTTTGGAAAGCTGTTGTTGGGACACTCTTTTCATGAGCTGCCACTAATCCTGAAGGATTTCTTAGGCATTTATTTTGTTCAAAAGGAAAAATTCATTCCTTAATTTGAATGCTATAGCATTTGTTACTGTGTTTAATTCCCAAGAAACAGTAAGAATGTGGAGTAGTGTTTTTTGCAGATACAATATTGAGAGCACAAAAATTTGACAGACCCATGTAGCTGACAGCTGTTCAGTCGGCCTAATGCTTATCTTTGAGAATTGTCTAGATTGTTTCTTCTCATTATTCCTCTTCTTTTTCCTACTGCGTGTTCTCACGTTTTCTTCATTCCATCTGTCATCCATTTCGCTTCTTGTTGTGCCATCTCCCATTCTTGTCTTCCTGTCCCTTTTTTGACAAATCTTATAGGCTAGCTTCTGTTATGATGCATGAATCTTTGCTATGTAGTCCCTTTGTGGTACATTAGCGTACAGGTTTGTGCTAACATGCTTTGGCCAGGAGTTACATTGTCTTCTACTCATAACACCTCATTAGTAGTAGAGGCCATAGCTCTTCATGTTCATTTAAATCTCAGGTAGATGAAGCCCCCTTCTCTAGAACAACACTGTTTTCAACTGACTTCTATTGGTCTGGCAGCCTCAGCATTTTAAAACTGCTGCTATGTCTCATCTGTTAGTTTAAACAACTTTAAGCAGCTGTGCTGAGCCTACTTCTCTTACACTTAGTACAGTCTCAGCATTCACTTGATAATTCCTACACCATTAGGTCTATGAATTTTTATTCAGACACAGCTATTTTAATTATTTAATTGTTTCCAGGTACACTGCTACAGTTAGAGGACGCCATCCATTTACAATAATAATAACAACATACACTTCAAAAGTTTGGGAGTTCAGGTTTGCTCATGGATAGAACAGCCAGTGAGCTCTTCCATTTAGCTTCTGAAACCTTCTACTCATTATACAGTTAAGAGTTCAAATGACACTTCCTGTGATGATTTTTGAGTGTTTTGTTCCACCGAAGAACATAACCAAACGAAAACGTAGAATAATATTCTTAGGTTTTTTCCGCATACATAGACTAAATATTTTATCATTAATTATCTTTCTTTCAGATAATGGTCCTCTAACATAAAGCCTAGACTTTACTGATGGAAAGATGGTGCAAAGAAAGAATTTTGAAAGTGATCCCTTAGTCTCTCTCCCCAAATTGAGCTATCTTTTCAGTTCTAATAATCACATGCACAGGGCCATTGCTTCTGATAAAGTGGAATTTTGATTGAAAAAGTCTGACCCACAGAACACTCTCAGTTAACTACACCTGTGCAATGCCAGGAGTAGCCAAGTTCTCTTTCCCGTAATTTCTAAATAACTGCGAAACACATAAATTCCTAGCCTTGACCTTTTTGTGCATTCCATACAATTTTGGCATAGGAACACAGTTGCCTCAAGCCCAGACTTGTGTTGCAGTGTAAGAGATCATGGGCAGGAGAACGATGCAAATGTTCTGTGCACTTGCACATTTATATCCATGTCTTCAGGGACCATAAAGCAGGATTTTGTATGTTTTAATAAACAACTTAAATTTTTCCCGTAAGCATGTAATTTCAAGGCCATTTGTCTCAGATGGTTATTCATGTCTCCGAACATGTGTAGTTGGATTGCATCTTGTTAACATTGGCCCTCTCATTTAAAGTCTGGAACTGCTATGCATAAGGCTTGAACGGAGGCAGAGTATGCAGGATATAACAGAGACATATGGAACCTTATTCCTGCATCCAGTTGCTTAACAATTAAGAGAGATTTTTTAGTTCATCAGACTTGGAGATGAAGATAGTTGAACCTGCACATTATCTAAACAGGAATTAAGTTCTTTCAGTTGAATGGAATTATACCAGTTAAAGACAATTTCAACAATATATGATCAATCCAATTTTAAAACAGTGACTCAAAATGTTTGGCTGGATAGGATGCTAATTCTTGAATTGCTTACATTAAAGAGGCCAAAACCTTTGAAATTCAAATATTGAAGAGTAGGTTGGAGCAAGGTGTTTGGGGTCTTTTTTTCCTTTTCCTTTGAAGGAAATAGCAGAGGTATTTATGAAAATATGCTGCAACAGTGATTGGGATAAATTGTTAAATTTTGCCTTAAAGAATGCAACTTAAAACGTTGACCCTTTTTAAAAAGAATTCAGTGGTCAGGTGGATTTGCTATATCTTAATCTACTTGCCAACACAGTAAGGAGAACTGGTTGCTGAACTATGAACAAAATTGCTACCTGCTGCAGACCTGATAGGGGTGTTCTATATAGTGTGGTAATGAGCTCATGTCAAAATTATCATGATCAATGATGAGATTAGAAGAGAGCATTGACTCTGAGAATCATTTTGGGAGTGATTTAGGATGGAAAAATTGGAAATCTCTTTAGTAAGGATATGCCTTTATAAGCAATGGATCCACCTAGTAGATTCTTAGATAGTTGTATGTCTCTAATACAGTCAAGGAATGGCTTTTTGACTTAACATGGGATCATGTGAAACAGAGGAGAAAAGAATGAGTACGTCTACTGTGACTAGAGGAAAACTTGACTGTAATTCTTGATCAGATTTCTGACAGGAAAGCTGAAGCTGTGAATAAAAATCTGGTATTTTGAATAACCTCAAACGTAATGGTTCTTGGCTAAATAACAACATCTGATTCCACTTCTTCTAAGCAGTGTTTGCTTTACTTAAGTAACCTTAAAAAGAGCAGCCCAGCAAATCCTTACTCCAGCAGGTGTGTCATCAGAAGTTAACAGATAAAACTTTACAGTTGGCTGTGCATCTGTGATGTATTTGGATCATAAACATTCTTTATCTAAAGTGAGAGGCAAATAGATTTGGGCCATCCTGATGACAAACTTGAATGATGTTCTGTAAGTTTAAATTCAGTTTGGGTGGAAAGTATAGATTAAAATGAAGTGACATGAACAGGAAGCTGTTGTAGTCAAACTAAAAGAAACAGCATAAAAATGTGTTGCATTTTTTTTTTTTTTTTTTTTTTAAAGTGTAATTGAAGCCTTCTGATACTGTTCAGAATAGGAAATTTCCAGTTCCAAAGCCTGAAAAAAAATATGTAGGGAAAAAACTCACAGATGTCAGTGCACTTACCAAAGTTTCTGTAATCTCTTTACATGACAGCAGTACAGATACACCCTTCACTGCTCTGCACAAACAACTGTGCATTGAAATGCATGTGTTAGCTGTATAGTGTTGTAGTATTGTCTTGTGATGAAAAAAGCTGTATAAACAAATGAGAGGACTGGTGATTTAAGTCTTTGTGGGGGAGAAGAAGTAGTTTGATATTTGATAACTCATATTGTGGTTAATAAATGATACCCGTTTAATATCAACTGAACAGATTAACTTGTTCGCTGGCTAAGAAGAAAACACTGCTGCCTTTCATTTGTGTCCTGAGAATCAGGTAAGAGATGCTGTTGCTTTATGCTGATCAGTGAACAGGGAAGTGAATACTTGTGTATGGTAATCAGGGTTTAAGTATCTTTAAAGTTCATATGAACACAGATGTTCTTCAATTGAATTACAAGATCTTTTTAAGAAAAACAAAAAAGACTGTGCAGGTTGAAAGGAAACAGGGAAGCAGCTTTGAAGGTAAAAATATTCTATTTAATGTCCTGCCTGTACTCACTGCATCTATTTCTCTCCAGGGCATCACACCTACACACCGTAGGTATGTAGGAAAGTTTGGCTTATTGTGCCATGCTCAATTACAAAAAACAATTAAGTCTTATGTAACCTATTTGGACAGTGTGTGCATAGCACAAACCACATCTTATATCTTTTGCAAGTTGATCAGGTTAGTGTTTTGTCCTCAATTTCTTTTAAATATTTTTCTTTGGAGTAGGTTGGTACTTGCTGTCATTGAACTATAGTCTTGTTTTTGTTGTCTTAGTTCTGGACTAATGTTAGTTTTAAGTTTTTTAGATGTTTTTAAATGTCTCGGGTGCTTTGGTACTCCTTTCTCCCTTTCTGCCTCATGTATTTGCTTTGCATGTACTTGCTTTGAATTTGACTTTTTTCCCTGTAGGTATTATAGAAAGCATGACCTCAGTTCTTTTGGCTTGTTCTGTTAATAGCATACCTGAATACTTGGCAAAACCCCATCATTCAGCGAATGCTGAACAGCTCCAGGTTTCTTTGGGTAGCCAAAGGAAATATAAAATTAATTAGCAACATAATTTAGGTCTTTACCTGCCTTATAAAAGTCCACAAATGTTTGTACTATTTAGAGGCTTCTGGCTAAGATCCTGTTCTCCTGTTTGAGGATATCAAATGCCGAAATTCAGCTGAATTGCCGAAAAGTTGACAATTAGTATTGGAGATTCTCCTAAAGTCTTTCACTGTTTTATGCATTCATTTGCAAGTCAAATTGCTTTTGAAGTGAAGTAGCTGCAAAAAAGGAAAGCTTTTTTATTAAAAATTGCATTTTAATACCTCGAGTGATGTTTTCCTAGCTGAGGACAATGGGCTACCTTGGAATTGCATCTGATTTTTTTGTATTGGGTTACTTTTTGGCACTGATTGTTTTCACTACACAAAAAATGGGGAAGAGAATTCCAATGGAGTTGCAATATGTTGAAAACACCTTAAAATCCATTTTCTATTAACTTATAACTATTAGCCGTTAATCTAAATCTAATTATTTCCCATATAATATATATATGCTAGTGCAAAAATAATTCTTAAATATACCCATTGTCTGAAAAGAAACTGTAAAATCTAAGCCATTAATCAGAAGTGTCTTTGAAAAGGCAATACAGCAACATTATTGTTAATGATATGTGACGTATACACATATATATGAGTTGCATTGTATTGCACGGCTGTATAATTATGTATAAATGTAAATACTGTTGCCATACTGTCATTCATTTCCATATCATTCAGAAAGAATGCCACCTGAGAAGGATGTTGTTCTCTTATGGGGGCAAGTGCTAGCTTGGGACCGCTTGACCATAATGTTACAGATCTATGTAACGCAACTGCATTGTGGATGGAACAGTTGGAAAAATGAAGTGATATAACTGAGTCATTTCTGATTGAAGACAATTTTGCTTTAAACTGGCTGATAATCTAAGAAACAGATGTGACTATGAAAAGATAAAGGCTACTGAAAACTCAGCTTCCCAAGGGAAACCATTAGGTAGGAATGAAAAAAGGTAATATTGAATATGAATTTATACATCACTGAAAATGCGTGAAATAAAAATTATACATCAGAAGTAACTGTGAGACCTGTCAAAGCATAAAGCATACATTCAGCATAAGAAATGCCATTCAGGCATACAGTAATGGTATTTTGCTAAAAGTTTGTACAGCTCAAAGCAAAGGGAAAAGAAATATGGATAGATTACTTTCATGAATATATTTGTGCAAAACTGCAATGTTAACAGACAAACAAAGTCATAGGCCTATCCACTTACAAGTTATATTTCCTGCTGCTTCTTTCTGACGGAACAGGGTTGCCATGCTGCGTAGCCCAAGCCATAAAGTGCTGCCAGGGATTATATTTTGTCTGAAGGCTATGGAACTAGGCAGTTTTCAGCAAGAGCATACAAATTCTTCTCTGGTCACTGCCACACAATTTTGTGTGTCTGTTGTGTATGGGATAGTGCCAGCTGTGAAGCTGGCTGGCTGGAAGTCACAGTGCCATTTTTTTATGTGCTGTCAGCACACTCCCCTGTGAGGATGGAAGACAACATAGTCTCTTCTTTTTCAACAGCCTGGATGGTGCAGAGTAGACAGAGCAACTGGTTAGCAATGCTTCTTTTTGTGGAGTGTAACATTTCAGTGGATTGTAATAGAAACGTCAGTTAAAATAGTTATAGGAGGAGAATGGGTGGTGTTTACGGGACAGAAAGAAGTGCAGGGATGGTGTGGATGAAAGCATGAAGGTGAAAACATGGGCATGAGACAGAGAATCATTTCACTGTGGATCAGAGGATTGAGTCCTTTGCTGCGCCTAGCGTTCCCACACTGTTTCGGGTAAGGATCCTAATGCTCTGTGTCTTTGTTGTCCATCAGGTACAAGGAAGATGAATTCATTAATGTTTTTGAGGTGTTTTGATACTACAGTGATAACCAAAGTAGCAACGAGTCAGGAATACTTAGTCAGACTGAAAGGGAAAGCTAAGGTACAATTGAGAACAAAACTAGGTGGTCCCATCTTTATTATGATGCTTGAACAGCAATCTAGTTCGTCTGTCAAGCCAACTTCGCTCTTTGAGAACAGCAGAATGAGTATTTTTAATTACACAGCATTCAGGTTTCCCTTCCTTCCTCACCCTTTCTTTTTTTCCTTCACAGATTTTTACCAGGGAAAAAAATGCCTTATCTTCTTCCAGGAGGGAGGAACAAAAGTGTGGGAATTTCTTCAGGGAAATGAGAGGGAGGGAAGCAGGACTAATAGTATGTGTTGGGGGCAGAAAAACACCTGTGAGATTTATCTTTTGGCACAATATTCCTTCTCAGATCTTTAATGGATTATTTGAAAGAAATTAGACTGGAAGGCAAAAGTCCTTTTATGATTCTGGCAAATCATGCTTCATATTAGAGATCTACTGGAAGCTCTTGCAGGCTTTATTCTTTCTTACTTTGTTCTGGGGTGTCTGTCACACTGAGTGTTAGAGAAATAACAATTGTGTCATATGGGACATCAATAAGCTCACGTCTGCGAGGGCAGATAACAAAAAGAATTGTTCTATTGGTTTCTTTGTGTAAATGCAGCACTGACTTCAGACTACAGCCTCAAACAGAGTTCAGATTTTCCATGATACACACGGTGTGTATAGCTTTGTAGGTGAAGCTTGCATTATGTATCACGTGTCAGTGATTACTTTCTGTTCTGTTTAAGTACTTATTTCAACAGAGCTTTCTTTTTCTCCTCTTCTCTCCCTTCCCCATAGGTGCCTTTATTTCGGGCTATTTACCTTCACATTTTACCTTTATAAATATAAACCTGATCCTGGGACTGTAGAAACTGGTTCAGGAAAAAAGTCATGAGAGCCTTCGCAGCCAAATGTTTAAATGTAGTTTGCTCATTAAAGAAGAAAAAAACCTGAACATCTTTCTTTTGATACTAAAGCTCACTTTCTGAGCAATTCCCCAATTTTTGCCGTTTTTGTGAC
The DNA here is from genome assembly GCF_018139145.2 of Gymnogyps californianus. Classification (NCBI taxonomy): domain Eukaryota; kingdom Metazoa; phylum Chordata; class Aves; order Accipitriformes; family Cathartidae; genus Gymnogyps; species Gymnogyps californianus. Next base: position 21,962,240 of record NC_059479.1, read on the forward strand.
ATCTCTCTTAACTTTGGCAGTTAAGTACAGCACAACAGCTGTCATCCCTGGTAGGCTTTACAGCTTCTGTCAGCACTGTAGAGTTGTCACATGTCTCATATCAATGTAATTAATGTTAATTAGTTTTGAAGGACAGAAAACTGTTTCGTCAAATTAGGATTAGGCCAACGTATCCTTGCTGAGTGGAACTGTGGTGTTTCACCCATTGTAATTATCGTTATATTAGAGATCGATGTTTGAACTTTGTGGGTATTTTTAAGAGCTGTAGAAGTTCAACCTTATAAATTTGCCATCTAGTTTCAGCAAACCCCCTATTTTGTGATAAAGTCTCAGAGGCCTGCAAAAGGAGAAAGACACATTTAGCAGAAGTGGCCTTAAGGCAGTGCAAATCAGTTGCAAAGCCTGAAGTAATACGTAAGGAAGGTGATCACTGTCTTGATATCAAAGCCCAAGATGGGTTACCACTTCTTGTTAGGAGGAACACAGTGTTTACCCTGAGCATGAAATTTCAAATGATAAATGTTGATACGAATTCTAGGTTCTGCCTAAATTACACTTAACAGGGTTTCCTTTGGTTATAAAGAGGACAGTTAATTCCTTCAGCACTAATCACTCTGTGTCCTCCGTGCCTCTTCAACACTGGCGATTGCTCTGTGCTCTGTCCAGAACTTCTGTGTCTTTGCAGGTCATGGGAACTCCCATAGGTGTTCAGCCGCTTTCAAAAAATGAAGTCTTGGCAACAGACCCCTCAGCTAAAGGGATAACTTTATTAGCACCTTTCTGGGCTGAGTGTGTAGCACGGAGTGGTATCTAGTACTGCTCCTAGGAGCTCCATTTGCAAGTGCAGTGTGTATATACAGATAAAAAAATTGAGTGAAGCTTGATAAAGCCTCCTTTGTGAAAATGCACATACAAAGAATCTTACTGATTTACTCATATGCTTAGCGAATGGAATAGAAGTCAGTTGGAAATGGAGATTTGCATCCATCTTATATAATTTCCTCCTACACTAGTTCTCTGCATGCATGGATTGATTATTTACTTGGAAGTTCTTACTGAAGCCATAAAGTAGGTTCAGTTGTCTTTTTGCCTTCATAAGGAAAAAGAGAGACAGCACAACATGTAATAGTTTGCAGAAGTTTGGAACATGAATTTTCTGTCTAGATTGCTTTGTTGCATATAAAATAACTAGCTCTTGTGAATGATAAAATGCCTCAGTTTTTCATCTTGGTGGGTTTATAAAGCTCGATTGACATTTCTCATTTTATATCAGGCTCTGATTCTTGAATTTTGATGGGAATTTATCCCTTGGAGAAACTGATGGGAGAATCTGATTCTCTGTAGGCCCTTTGTACTTACAGTTCATTTGTCTCTGTTAGTCTAAGTATTATTTCCTGGGTTTTAGCTGATTTTTGTAGCGGTGTATCAAGATGATACAATGTTTCCTTTCTTTTAAAGTTCCTTAATCCTATTTTCAGGAAGAAATAGTTCAGACTTCATTTTATTTCCTTGGCAGGGGACCAGTTTTAAATCAGGACGTGTATCCGGACAGCAGATGGTCCATAAGATGCTGAGCAATAGCTGACTCAAGCCCTTTGTTAGGGTGACACACACTTTCTCAGTTCCCATTTTCCTAGGTTGCATGGTAACCAAAAGGTCAGCCTTATTCCCTAAACAGTGGAAATCAAACGTAAGTTCACAATACTGAGTATTTTTCATTCACCAAATCCTTCAGGGCCCATTCATTGCTAGTGTATGTGTTCGGGCGTATCTTTAGTTTTCCATGATTGCTTTGTACAGCTGGACGGATGTGCGGTCTACGTGCAGTTGAGCCACATGAACATCCAAAGCTATCCTGATGGTTCAACGTACAATTGCAGCTTCCTTGCAAGGGAGTGGAGTCTTCCAATTTTTTTTTTTTTTTTTTTTTGGTTGAAGCAGGGTAATTAGGTGTACATGGAAATGTGGAAAAACCCCTTCAAAGGAAGGTAGAACTGGTGGTATTCTACTACTGCTCATCAGACTACTTATAGGTAGCATTTGATTATCGGGGAAAAATTCAAGAGAATCTGTTTCCTTTTCTGACAAACTTAGCAATTGCTAGGATGAATGAAAAGCAAGCTGAAACACTAAAATCTATAATAAATAGCTCCTTTTATCTGCTTTTACAGCAGTGTTTTCATATTGACTCATGTCTTACACAACTGTAAATGATTTGATAATAAAATCCAGTGTATCCAGAGAGGCTTTGGACTTCTTTTCAGAATGTGATTACCTAAGAAGTTTATGGTCACTTTTCTGTGGCCCTGATTCAGTAACTGATCCCTTTTTACTTAAATGTGTGTTTAGCATAACTTCATGTGTCTGCTATAGTCCTTTTTAAAAGATCTGTGTCTGCCCATTCTAGTTCTAGTGTTGGAGTCCCAACTTCAATAAACTATACAGCTGGTTCGAAAATGCATTACTTCCCTCTTCCATGAAAAAGTTGGAGTTTTTCTTTTTGTTTGTTCCAGACCTGTCTATGTGTGTTTTGGTTTAGATATAAATTTGAAAATTTATGTGGAAGGCCGAAATGGAAGCTATTGATGTATGATAATGTTGCTGTTAAAGGTTTGGTCGGCCACAGTGAGAAAAAAATGAAACAAGTAAAAGGGTCGGTTTATGGTTAAGTACCTGGATTATGCATTCATAAAAGTAAATACCGTATGTTTATTCTCCATTGCAAATAGCATCAACAAACACAAGCTGATTATCTTTGACCTAACATTTGTTACAGAGGGGCTCTGAAGTTGTTATCAGCCTGTAAAGTTATGCTGATAAATGCCTTTTTGACATCTGATTGACTCAGCATGCCACTTGGCAAACCTCTTGTATTTTATTCCTTGCTTTAATACATAGGTGAACTACATTTGTTTGAGTGTGTCTTTGTTTGTTTTTAAAGTTAGAAAAACACTTATCCAGGTCTTGATTTAACTGTCTGTTGTTAATAGTAACCCCCAAATAAAACGGATAAGAGACAAGCAGCAATCATCTGTGACTTTTGGCATTCCATGAGGAAGATTTAAACTTTAAAAAATGGCTGTACTTTCTTCTTTCTTGTCTTCTTAGTTTAAATGTATAATTTTATCAAAGTAAATATTGCAAAGATTAACCACGTTTTCCATGTGAATGAATGTGCCCTATATTTTGAAACATTTTCTGTTTTGATTTTTCATCATGATTAATGTTTAAGTGAAAAAACAGCACTCTGCCTTGCTTCTCAAACACATTGAAATGGACAGGGTAGCGCAGGCGCTATGGGAAGCATACATGTTCAATGCCAAACAAATATGTTCTCTACCTGGAAGTTCTCAGCTAAAAGTGCGTGCTCTTGAACACTGAAACCTCCCAAATATGCCTGGAGGGCCATGGCAAAGTCGCTTTCAAGGCTTTAGCGAATGCGATAACGGGAAATCTTTCGGCAAAGGTTTAGAAGGCATTGCACCTGGGTCTCTGTGCTGTCTTTTGGCCAGAGGTTATCACTTCAGCAGAAGGAGATTGGTGATTACACTTCCATTGCTTCAGTTCATTCTGTATCTTTATGGAGATTTGTCCACTTTTGAGTGTTACCATAAATGAGGAGCTTAAAAATTGGAGACCGGTCTGATACCCTGCCTTTTTAATAGTAAAAATCTGCAAAAAACACTAGTGCGTTCTAGGTGCTAAATAACAAAAATGTGCATAAATCAGTGATGTGCTCCCTGACAGGATTGCTGCATTCCCAGATACTCTTCCAGGTTTGTACAACTTCCAACCCTATGTGGTACTTCACCAGGTGCCAGATGAAACATCCCCATGTTTCCTTTCTGTTTTAAATGCTTTATCCCCCAGGAAAAGCAGCAATATTCAGTCTCCAGTGACAGAGGGTCTCGATGACTTTTTGCTGACAGAAGACCATCTCTCCCATTGCCTCTTATCTTCCTGCTCATTTAACAAAGCTGCTGTTGCTCTGTTCTGACAGATCTATCATTCTCCTGTCAGAAGTCTTAGTGTCTTCCAGATAGCGGTGTTCTCTCCTTGGTCTTGTGAGCAGAAAACAGCAGTAATGTTTCTAAACCGTGTTAGTCTCTTCTATGCCAAAGCAACAGTTGCCTATGTTTACCCAAAGTTTATTTCACTGCCTTGTAAATTACTTGTTTTAAACAGCTATGGTCTTTCAACACTACAGATCAACTTAACTTTGCTGCAGATTCTTGTCAGAATTTGGCCTGCTCTTTGTTTTTTATTTGGTCTAAAGTACAACAGATCAGATTTTCAGAGAAACGTTGAACTTCTGTGTATGTGCACATATGTTTTCTTGCCAACGTACTAATGATTAAAAAAAGCATTTCTGACAGCAGGAAAGTTTTCTGTTACATTTCTCCCTTTACACAAAAATATACTGTATCTTATGTATTTGATTTACAGTTACCTGGGACTCCTAACAGAAACAAACTTTGGTGACAAGATTCTTAAAAATGTACTTCTATTTGTACAGAGAAGCACTAGGAGACCCTGGCTCAGTGAGATTTCCCGACTTCTTCTGAGGAGAATAAAATGCCCTAAGGGCTGAAAATTGTGGGTCTTTTATCACTGCATAGCAAACAGGGGTGATGGCCATCTCAGGACAAACACGTTACATCTGTGTAACTGAGTAAAATTTTTTTGCCTATGTTCTCAAGGGAAACTGAGATCTCTAATATTCCCTGAGCCCCATTTCCCATTTTTGATAGGGTCATGGCTGTTTATCACCATTCTTAGGCTTAGCAACAGCAGATTGCTCTCTGTGCTGCTGTTACATTAATTATTGTTCATCTTCATTTGTAATGAAGATTATTAATAATCTTATATAAGTCTGTGATGGTTTTGGCAAACTTTTACAAGGGTGTGACAGTCTACCTCACCTGATCTGTACTAATTCACTCCAACCTGAAGCACTGCAAGTGCTGGCAATCCTTTGAAAAAATTTCTAAGCGCCGTTTCTTCTCTTCTGCTGTAGGCTTCTAACTCAGTCTATTTTCTTTCTGCTTGCAGGCCCGCTGTCTTGTGTCTTAATGGTCTTCTCTTCCCTTAGAAGGGGAGCTGGGTGCAAAACTCAGTCTGGATTCTTGCACAGGCGTTACGCCTGGAGCTTCAGATGGCACAAGAGTGAAAAGCTACATACTCTTAAAAGTGGCCACAGACTTAACACCATGTTTTGATCCCAAGCTGTATCAGATATTTCTATCTACTTTTCAGTTTCCCAAGATTCTTATTGCATTCTCATTTTGTAGCTGCTGTGGGCATAGGTTTTTTTCTCTTACTTAGGGTTCCAGTAAAATGCTTCCCCAGCAAAAGGAGCAGAGATCCTTGGAACAAAGATTTTTCAAGACCTTCAGCGTCCCATGGAAATACTGCTTTCCGGTGATGAGCTGAGGCCTGATGGAAGCGGTAAAAACAGAACAGGATTTTTATAAACAGCTTTACTGTGATCTAGGATTGTGACTTTTTAATTCCATCAGTAATTGCTTAGGCATTGCCAGGCTTTACGCGTTAGGTAGTCTTATCTTCTTGAGAACAGGTCAGCCCTTCAGTATAACAACGGGATTAATTCACTGATACTGAATGTGGTTAGATATCAACTTCTGATGTTTAAGACTGACGTGCTTTTCCACACTGGTCACAGATGTGGAAATGTGGCATAATGCTGTCCTGTTATTTGGCTAAGCTTAAAGCAGTGATCCCACCAACAGAAGTCACTCAAAATACAGTTCAGTCCCATAATCAGTGGGAGAACAGACCCTGTGCCTCTGGATTATCTTGCGTCCTGTCATCTACACTGTGTTTTGAAATTCATAAATAATTTGCTTTATTATTGCACTAAAGATCTGGAAGTGACTGAATAACAGTTAGCGATCCTTATAAATCTTCTTGCTTTCTACCACTTTGGGTGGTGAAGGCCATGTTTTTCCTAAGTCTTTCTGTCTGTTGGCTTTAAAGAGCAATTATGCTCAACAGTGACTGAAAAAAACAGTTTCCAAAGCTTGTAAAGACTTTAAGTAGACAGGTACATCACACTTTTCTTGTGCTGCCTATTCTAGCCCTCTATACTTCTGTAAGGGTATATTGTAAGATCCCTTTTTACATATCCTTTCCTTGTAAAAACCTTTTACTGTAAAATAGGAGATTATGTTCTAGTAAACATACCTGCTACTTCCAAGTAACAAAGTCATTAAAAAGTCAATAGGCCTCTTATGTAACTCCAGTCTAACTTGCTTTCCCTGTTCACCCTCTCTTCTCTGCTGCTACATTCAAGCCAACACCCATATCCACTAAAGCAGGGTGTGCATAGTAGCTCGGGGTCCCAGACTCTGTGCTCCAGAATGTATTTTTCCAGCAGCTTTGGATTTGCCTGGCTGGCTTCTTAGCTGGCCTCAGCTCAGGCATTTTGGCTGGCTCCACTGCTGGCTGCTGTCTTAACTCCCTAAGGGTCTGATAATGGGGTCAGCTTGCTCCTTGAGATACCATTTGCCTTTTTAACTAAGCTCAGATTGAAAATAGTTTGCATTATTACACCAAACGTATAGTCTAGTGAAGTGTGGTTAAGGCTGGTAGTTATATATATGTATAGAGGAGGGGCAGGGCAAAGAAATAATCTGAGCTCCTTGAAGTTGGTGTGCATGTCAACATGTAGTCTTATTAGTGTGTCTAATTTCTAGACAGTACTGCTTGCTTCTTTAGTCAGGACTCCTGGGCTTTCACTTAGTATGGCTGGCAGAGTACTGGGTTTGAATCCTGGTCTCAGCTTTCATCTAGCTACTGGTGAAAAGAACAGCATCAGCAGGAAAACTTTTTAAAAGGCTGACAGGAGCCTGTGACTTTGCTGGGTTACTGGCACCAGTGTTGCATGTTAGAAACCAAGAAACAGTTCTCCTGCTGTAACAAGACTGCGCGATAAAGAAATCGTTGGCAGCCCCCTATGCTTTCAGAAGTAGTTCGTGCTACATCCAGATTCTGTCAATTTTTATTTCTGCAAAATGCACACTGTATATATACTCTATACGATACCTGTAGCTATACTGCTATATGTTAGTTTTTATTTTAAAGGAAATTTAAGTTTCTAGGGCTGGACACATGGACTAAATACGAACGAATGCAAGTGCTGACTGAGCCCTCGAGGAGCCTGGAGGGATAGCTGGCTGGTGTGTGCAATGCCTGATTTGTGTCAGTCAGAAGTCTAATTCTGGCATTTTTTCCAAAGATGATGTGAAAGTCTGTCAAGAGGCTGCTGTTTTGAATGGGTGACTGTCCTGCCCTGCTTCCCTCTCTCTGCTCTGGTGCACTCTGCCTGTCCCTTCTTAACAATTACCTCATGAGTATTTACAGGCTCTGTCGTAGAAACAGATTGCATAAAGTCATGGATTGAGAGCTGAAGTTCAGTTTCTTTCCGGAAACCGGGGAGGCAGGAGAAGAGGAGAGGCAGTAGAATGTGTGTTAAGCAGCCACACTGCCCAAAACCAGAGCAGCTGTGACTGGGGATTTGAAGTGAGCTACCAGAAGCTGCCTGTGAAATTCCCTTTCTCCCTTGTATATGGGGAAGGCAGGCCATGAGCCAGCGGGTCATGGAGAATTCAAGATTTGTTGAGTCAGGAAAGAGTAAGAGTGCATGACTTCTCACTCCTGCAGCTGTAGCCCTTATCTAGGAGTGAGGTTAATCAGTGAATAAAATCAATCAGTCAGTCACGCTTGCACACTCTCTCGCTTGCTCTCTCATCCAACTACTTTATCTTCTTTCAAAACTTTAGAAACAAGTGCCTTTTTTTAATGAGGGAAAAGCTCATCAGCAAAAGAAGCATTAGTCACTCATTTTAATGAATTACAGACCTGGTCAGAAATTATTCCATGGCGTTTTACTGTAGAAATACAAATCAAACTTAGGCTTCCTACAGCTATCCTGTTTGTTCGGGGGGGGGAGCTTAATAATGGTATAATATTAGCAAGTTAGTACAATTCTCAGAAAGTAGTCTTATCTCAGAAACACAAAGTGACATTAGAAAACTGAAAATGGTCTTCATACCTTTCCTAAGGTATCCCTTATAAAAATTTAAATAAGATATATTGATCATGAACTATCTGTGAAAGTATTATTAATAATGTGTTCTTAACCTAGACCTCTAATTTCTTATGGGTGTGTTAACTGCTACAAATTTGCATTTTTTGATATCATGTAATCTTTTAATTTTAATTACTTTAATTTCCTGTCTCCAGAGTATGTAACCTTGAATTAAATGTGGCATATATTTCAGAGGGGAGTACAAAATAGCTTGATCCTCAGCAACAGAACTCCTGCTAAGTCATGAGTAGACTGTCTGTTGCAGTAGCACAGCAAATTTTTCTTGGTCTTCTCTCTTGTAGTTCATATTTTTGTGTTTTGCAGAAAGACAAATTGACAGAAATTGGGTTTAGGAGAATCTACATCTGAAAAACTAAGGGGCTGAAGTTGTGAGGAATTTCCGATTAAAATTAGTATTCCAGCCCTTACTGAAGGTCCTGCTTTGAAATTTCCCTCATTCAGGTGTCATTCCACGTTTCTTTACAGTTAGCACTACCTATTCCAACTTCTAAAGGGTTTTTTGTAAATGTGTCTGAGACTCACATCTCTCCTAGAGATATTTTACTGCTCGACACCAACTTAAAAGTAAATCGTGGCATAAAGAAATCCAGTTGTTTGCCCAAGCTGGATTTCAAGTTAATGAAGGAGCTGGGAAAGAACCCAGAACTCTGGATTTCTTCTGCACTCTTCATTTAGGTCTGCATTATCAATACTGTCATGATTTAAAACAGGGGAGAGGAAACTGTCGGCCAAATTGAGCTATGATGTAAATGGGTAAAATGAATTTGCATAGTTTGATGCACTGAGGCAACTGATGGTTCAATGATCAAACCCTTAAAATTGGAGAGGATATGTTAGGGAGAAGTCGATCCCAATTGTTATTCTTTCCGGTACAGTGTATGGTCGGAAAATCTGTAGTCCCATGAATGAAAGCCTACTCTGGCACCCTCCCCAGCTAGGGGTGGAGATGGAACAAAAGGAAACTCCACATTTTATATATTCAGAGAGCCACTACAAAGGCAGAAAAATATTTTGACTCTGACTAAGTAAGGTCTCTGCACAGCTCAAATGATCTCCCAGGAATTACAAACTGTGCTGGAGAAATCTGGGAACAACCCTGAGAGGGTCATTGGTCCTTTTTCAGGCTAATAATTTCCAAATTATTGCATTAACCTTTTTACCTTTATCTAAAGGTCAGCAGAGGTAACATGTTTGTGAAGATCTCCTGTAAAAATACTTTTTTTTAATGGCTCATTTTCCTCTCCTTAACACGGTATACTAGTTGGAAACATCTAGTCATACGTTGGATAAAACCCCACTTCATATTCTCAACTCTCTGATCTTATTCCTTTCAATTTTTAAAGCTATTCTGGATAAGGTTCTACACTGTGTAAAATCAAAACTCATTAAGATTGAAAAGAACAGGCTTCAAGCATGCAGATTAATCTTTTTTTAATATTAAAGTTACATCTAGCAAAGAACTACAACCTAATGGACGGAGAGTGAAATTCATTATCTTGAACTGCCTAACCCTTTGGGACTCTTTTTTGAGGGGCTAAATTTTAAAGAAATCTGCTGCATATCTGCTTTGGAAACTTTTCTATGTGGTCCAGCTCTGGAAAAATGTGGTTGGTTATGGATGGCTTTTCTTTTGTGCTTTTTTTAGTATGAGTGCTGTTGACTGGAGACTCATAAATGGAGACTTATCAGTTGCTTGTAATTTATAGCAGGTGAATGATTGCTCACCACAAGTATGTTTAAAAGAATAAACAAGAACATGACTTAAATACCAGTTATTCAAGATACCCATTACGTGCTCAGCCAAGATCATCTTTTCTTGCCTTGTTTTTCCATCTTTTTTTTTTTTTTCTCAACTATAGTGTTGTGCTGGGCAAGGGACAGTGGAGTTCCTGAGCATTACACCCTCTGCTGCCTTTTCCTGCCAAGGAACAGCCCCTCCCTATCAAGTGCTGCAGCAGCTTGATCCATCTAATACAGATGTGACATTGCCTAGTGGTTAGAGCACAGCGCAGGCTCATTAACTTTTTTTTTTTTTTTTTCCTTGTTAGTCCTTGATATTGTTTAAACAATTATCTCAGTTTTCCCATGATAAATATTTCCATCTTCTGGGGATGTTATGGAGTTTAAGTATCTGTGAAGAGATTCACAAAACTGTGAAGAAAGAAGATAAATGCAAAATCTTAGTAAATGTAGAAAGATTTTTTTCATAGATTTCTTTACATATCCCACTTTCTTTGGGAACTGCTGCTCTGTTCTCATTTACTAGTTGTCAATAACGTGAATAGCTTCACTGATTGTTTACCTAAACTGCAACGTAGTCTTGCGAGCCAGCAGAAGGGTGCTTTGATGGAGTATAAAATGCTTAGCTCCTGCAAGAGCTTCACCTAATGCATGGAGGTTACAGGTACAGTGGAGCCTTGAGACCGGGGCTCTTTTGAATAAAGCCAAATACCGGTCACAGCAAGCGTGGCTGGAAGCAGTGTAGGCACATTGGGTAGGTCCTCCCTGGATGGTGTTGAGCATTGACTCTCTGTAGGCCTTTGCCATGATGATGACTCCATACGTTGTGCCTTGCCTGTCCTACAGCTCTGAGCACAAGGGCTGATGAAGTTACTTTCCACAGCGCTAGGAATAACCTCTTAAAATGTGATGCTGTCAGTTTTTCTGGTTAGCAAGCTTGTCAGAGGACTACTGCTGTGTATGTTGCTCAGGTATCCTGGCTGGCGAGATATGTGTCATACCTCTGCTCTCTGATTGAACTTTAGGAAGAACATTCGTCAAAATTATTTCCTAACCAATGGAGCAGTGTGTGAGCTAAACGGAAGCCTGAAGCCAGCTTTCAATTAAAGGCAAGGGTAAATGTGAGATCTTTTCAAGGAAAAAAAATAATCCCGACTGCCAGACGTCACACTATTGATTATTGTTTAACTGTGAAATCCTTCCCGCTGTTCTTTGACTGACAACGCCACCAGAATTAGGCTTGACAAGACAAAATGAGGCACAGTTTATAGTGTCTGCCCGCCTGTCCGGCTGTCTAGGGGAAGGAGCGCTTCGGAGCAGCACCTGTTTGAGTGTGGCAACACTTGCTTTATCACTGCAGCTCCAAAATGGCAGCTTCGCCACTCAGTCCCGCCTGGGACCCCAGCCTTACACGTAGGGAATTTCTTTTTTTAAAGCTGGAGGATACTTTCTGCACATACTACGACAGTAAAGGCAGGATGTTTGCTATTTGCTGTCCACTGGTAGTTATTATCTGGCAGCGTCAAGTGGAAAATACCAATAACATTAAAGGCTGCAAAATTATAATGTTTTAACAGGCCTTAACCTTTTGCAGTGTGACCCCCTTTTAATACTTTGATTTCAAACAGCAAAGGCTAACTTTTCCCTATTAAGTTTTGTAAATTGCGACAGCCATGGGGCCTTATTTATTTATTTATTTATTACTCCCATCGCTAACAGGTACTTAGTCTATAATCCAACTTTAGATCCCCAAAAAACCTGATTTAATTTACCTTATGGTCGCCACAGCAACTGTAGTACTTGACATTAATAAGGTTAACGAAGGAATTCCATTGCCTGAAGTGTTCATTCAAGAACTGGGAAAAACTTTCTAATAACAGAAATGTGTGATGGCCAAGCAGCGGCCCATAAAACCAAAGGGCAGGCATTTAGAGAGGAAAAGAGCAGGCTGGATGGGATAGAAGAGCATATCTGAAACGCTGGGGAGGGAGAAGGGGAGAAGAGACAACGTGAAACAAAACAACAGAAGGCAAGTGGGAGCTCTTGTTGTGCTTAATCAGATGAGAGTTAAAATTAGTGCATAATTTCTATGTTGATAGAGAAATGGGAATAAGAGACATTCCAGCAGGCACTCCTCAAGGAGTAAAGGAAACCTAGGGGAGAAAAAGGAAACAACAGGATTTGAGGACAGTCTCTAAATATGCCATGGGCTTTTTTTCTTTCAGGCTAAGTTTTACTTAGACAAGCCTTCTACTTTTCATCTCCTCCCTTTTCTGTCTGTCTACCGGAACTGCAGTATGCTCAGTTACCAAGGAGAGAAGAAAAGATTGCAGTACCTTTCACAAAATTTTATGGAATTGCTGTTTGCTGTTTTGTTCTAAGCTAATTGACAGCTCAGCAGTCTAGTCTTTCTTCAAATATTCTGTAGGTAATTTACCATAAGGAAACCTGCAAATTGTATAATAGGGACTTGATTCCCAGAAATTAATATTATGATCTCGTGTGCATAATGCAGTCCTTAGAATTCCACATGTGGTTGAACTGGCCTCTTTTAGAAAGACCTTGGTCTCAACTGAAGAACCCTGCGTGATGGAGACTTTGACACATTCCTTGGTAACCTGTCTTCACTGTTAAAAATGTCCATCTTGCTTCTAGTTTGACTATAGCTGACTTCCAGCATTTTGATCTTGTTATACCTTTGCTAAGTTCAAGACGTCTTACCTTTTCCTTGTAGAAGTAATTCTGAAAGACTGTGTTCCAATAGTTTCTTACACTTTTTTCTGTGATAAACTGAATAGGTCAGGTTCTTTCAGGTCTTTTACTAGGTATATTGCCCTGAAGTTTTTCTCTTTAATTGTCAAAACTCCTTTTTAAACATGGATGCTGGACCAGATTCTTGTACTTAGCCGCAGTAGGCAGCATTCTAGCCCACATATTAGAGCAGGACCAAATTCACTTTTCTTTAAGAGCAGACTGCTTCAAAAGGCAAAGCAGCAATAAATAAGCTATGATTGTGGGTCTGGAGAAACTGAAATTTCACCGTAATGTGGTGAAAGAGAGGAATGTTTGAACCTGTTTCTGTGAGTGACAGAATTATGTTGATAGCTTACTCGAACGCATGGTAGAGTCCTCCTAACAGCTGTGTTACCTGCCATGGCCAGGCCCCAGTCTCAGCCCCAGGGAGATCATCAACCATTCAGATCTCTGTGGAAAATTCAAGGGTCACGTTCAGTCTAGACCAAAAGAAAACTGTTGAGAAACGTAAGCGTCTGCAAACATATTTAAATACTGTTATGAAGAGGACAGGGACCAATTATTTTGATTAGGCAATAAGGCCAGAACAGAGAAGACTTAGGAAAAACTGTCTAAGAAAAGTTAGTCAATGCAGTAATGTTCCAAGGGAGGTGACCAGTCCCATCAGTTGAGACATTCAAAGCTAAGCTTGACACCCATCTTTTGGGGATAGTTTAGGGATAGTGAGATCACTTCTGCTATGAAGCAGAAGGATGGATTGAGTTGACCCAGCTGAGATTCCTTCCAAGCCAAACGATCCTGTGGTTCGCAGTCTGCCAGCACACCCAGTTAGGCACTCAGCTTCTCAAGCAACTTTCCAGAAATAAAATCTATTAATATAAAGTGTGTGTGTATGCACACGTATGTGTGCAACTCTAAGCACAGGGTAGCAAGTTACGTAACTGCTTGGGATCTATTTGTGCATTACAAACAGTGTTTGAAAGGGCAACTCCCTGGCCGGCGTTGTGCAGAACTCTGCTGTTGCATCTGTGCTGCTACTGACTGTGCCACAGAACTAAAACCGAGGTAATTCTCCAAGAACATCCTGTATTTTCTTGCAATTCCAAGTTTCTGTCTGTGTGCTCACGAATCTTCCTACCTCCCTTATATAGCAAGGCATCACAGAGAGAAGTGTGAAATGTAAGTGTTGTAGGAGGTGTTTTGAGACATTCAGCTTACCTCTTATTTTCTTAAATATCTCCAGTGTTCTCCTGAACTTAAGTACACATCTTCATATTGGCAGGTGCTCAGAAGAGTGTGTTTGGATCTAACTGACTTAGTCAGAAGGCTTCTGTGCTACAGGCTTCAGGAGCCAATCTTTGAAATGAAAGCACTGTGAAAGCACTGCAAGCATCTAGAAGATATCCTTCCTTCTTCTGCTTAAGGACATCACTCCCAGGGAACTGGTTGTAGAATATTGATCTGGGACTTCACTCCAGGAATGTTGGCAGTTCACCACTTTAGTAAAAGGCAGGAAAGAGAACGAATTTAAGGAGGAAAGGAAGGAAAAAAGACACATTACTCTTTTGAAAGTAAAAATCAGGTGCTAGAGTTCATTGTCTATCAGGTTCAGTACATCTATGAAGGTTTGAAGTCCTACTAATACTGAATTATTTCTGTGGCTTCATTCAACAGCATCATAAATTCCTGGATTTTTAGAAGTTGGACTTCTAATAGTTTGTTCTTCAGTAGATCCTTTGCAAGTCTGTCTTGATGTTATTCCACATGACTGGGTGAAAGGTGGGTAACTACCTTTCAGCATGATCATTCTTTGGCTGCACATTTTAACAGCCTCCTTCTAACTGAAGAAAAGCACGATAGCCGCAGAAGTTATTTTCATGACCAGCACGTTAGTTATTCAAGAGATGCATGTACACATGCTGACATTTACAAGCACAAGGAGTAGAGATGGTTGACTCTAATGAGGTACAGTTTCTTAAAAAGCTGATGGCTAGACCTTTAATTTGAAAAAATTACTTTTTCTGCTTATGTTTATGCTGCTTGCTTTCTGTGTTCCATTAGGTAGGAAAGTGAGACTAGCCTAATATGTTACAAATACCTTATACCAGCCTGTGTAAGCTGATGGTGTAGAGAAATCTTTAGACTTCATGAAATGAGTTCAGATGGGCTAAATCACAGAACTTGAGTTCAGGAATGTTTGGCTGGTGCTCAAGACCAGCATCTTTGTACTCAGTTACATTCCAGTTACAAAATTTAAGTATAACTCAAGGCCTGAACATGGCGGGTTGAGAGTGGTGGTGTGTCTCCTCCTTGTGCTTTGGTCATGTGAAAATCAATCCAGTAAATAAATACTGCCATTCTATTTCTCACAAAGTGCGAGTTAAACAGCTTGAGTGTAAGAAAGAGGTGCATCCATCTGCAGTTTAGCTCACAAATAGCTTTCAGATCTGTTGAATCCATGCCTCTGCAAAAAAAAAAAGGTGGGTTTTTTTCTCAATTTCAAAATACTTTGTATATGTTACTTAATACTTTCTCTCTCTGCTTTTAAAAACCAATCAATTTAGTGCAGAGACAGAAGAATAAAGAAAGTGCATTTGTAAGCCTTGACTATCATCTGCTGCCTGGACAGGTCTAGGACGAAATAAAATCTGAGGCTTGGACGCTGATCCACAGTGCTTTGTACCAGAGCTGGGTTCAGTTGCCTGAAGATAAATCTATGCAAACGTTATTTGGCTATCGTATTGTTACTGTTTGTCCTGTAAATAGTACTAAGGAATACTTATCATAACATGAAATTTAATAAAAGTAAACAATACATCCTGTTTATTTTTCAGCTTCTAAAACAAAAAATCACATTTAAGAATCTAACCAATCTGACAGGTTCTCCTTTAAACATATAGTTTTATTATGAAATCAGGGTTGTTCACTAAGTTAGTATATATCATACTGGTGAGTCAGAGTAAGATCACCTTCTCTTTGCTTGAGGATCCTACATCCATCAACTGAAAACAATGTTCCTGGTCTGCTAATGGTGGTGAGATCTTTTAATTTCAAGAGATGAACACTATGCTGAGTATATGGTACAGAGCCCCAGTGAAAGTTCCGTTACACTGAACTAACACCCTACCCTGGCTCTAGCTCTCCCCTCCATCCTGTTTTATCAAGACTGAAGTGGAAATTCAAATTTTAATACCCTGCTCCATTACAATGGTGTAAATCCTGAATAATCCCCTTTAAATCAGCTGAGTTACTGTGATGTAACACAGTACAGCAGTCTTTTTTTTTTTCTTTTTTTTTCCCCAAACGTAGGAAAAGCATTATTGTGCTACTGATGGAATATCTGGACAATAGAATTTGCTTTTATTTGTTCTCTAGCTCAGCAGAGCTGTGAGAAAACAGTAAATTGAAGTGAAAATTCTGAAATCCACATGATTCCTGGAAACTTTAAATACATTATTGCACTTAGACACCTTCAAAACAAGCTGGTTACAAAACTTCATATTGGGGTTTTATGTTCTTGTTACAGTGAAACTACAAATACGTATATATCAAAAAGTCTGAGCTTATGTGGCTGTAGTTCCACTCTGAAAGGAAGAGCAAATAAGTAGTTTTTTCTGGTGAAAATTTTTAGAATCCTTTGGTCTTACATTATGTCAAATGAGATTTAAATATATTTGACTCGGCATCTTTCACTTTGATCCCCCAAACAATTATTAATTAAATCCCAGAATCCTGATAGAGTATGAGAGTACAGATGTCAGACCGATGACTTGCAGAGCACTTGAGTGATTTGTGGAGGAACAGAATCTAGCTTGTGACATTCTGCTTACGTTTATACTGCTATTTAGGGTTCACCTTAAAGATATTTTCAACCCTGTGTTTGCCAACCATCGTTACTGTAAACCCCTTAGTTCAGCCTGTCTCTGGTATGAAACTTATTCCTCCCCTGGTTGCCTTGCAGCCAATATTTTTCTGCAGGCTGTTGGAGCTTTATCCAGTCGTAAAGCTCTTGAGCACAGGGAGTCTACCTACAACAATCCTACAGGGCAGCTTCTGAATTCTGAACCTGTGCCACTTCTTCCCGTTTTTAAAGCACAGAGAGATAGAGCCAGAAGGACAGACACACAGTTCTCTGACATAAGTTTTAGAACCGTTCCCCAGACTATAAAGTGTGATTTGAATGATTTTGGTGCAGATTGCAATGTATGGTGTGGGCTGGTCATGGGGCTATCATGGTTCAGTTGACTAAGGCCAACCAGAACTTCACCTCTGTGTATCTGGATAAGCAAGTCCTCTCCTTTAAGCAGTACAGAAATGTTATTTATTTACTGTATCTTTTCCTGTGCTTTGACTTCTAAAAGGTGATTTTCTTTTTAAAACAGCCCGGTCATTTGTCTTTCCAAAAGCATACATAATCACCTACAGCTAAAATTCCTGCACATTAGAACCTCTTGTGTACAAATATTTAATTTCACGTCTCACGTTAAGCAGTATTTCCTGGTTTGCCTTGAGTAGCTATTAGGATTTAGTGCTCTTACATGGGTATTGCAATTTCAGCAGTGCCAGGAAAAAACTAATAATTCCTCTTTAGCAGAGCTTAGGTTTTAAAAGTTAATGAGGGACACTTGAAAACTGGCAGCTTTTCAGTCTAAGAAGAAAGAATAGGACTAAGTATGATGTAATGAAAAGGGAAAAGAAATAGAAGGCCCTTCCTTCCATTTGTCCTGCCCCCCACGTGCTCTTTGTGAGTATGGAGTTGAAGGTGTGATGCTAGAGTAGTAGCAGTGGAAGGTCACTAATGCTCCCAGGTCTGTTTTCAAGTGTCCGACAAGAAATACGAGTTTCCAAATGCATATGCAATGGTAGGAGAGGCAATAAAGGACACACAGGCATCTTCTTTTTTCTTATCTTTTTTTTTTTTTTTTTTTTTTTGCCATTTCCTGGATATATAGGAGGTGGTATTTATGTGTGTGGGTGTAACTTAAAATAAAATTAAAAAAACCCTCTAGTCTGGAAATGAAAACCAGCAGAGTTAAATCATAAATATTGTTTAGTCACTGCTGGACTGCCTGAAAATCACAGAAGTATCATAAAGTCCAATGGGAAAGGATTAGGAATATTAGTGGGAGAATTTCTGTAGGCTATAGAAGCGTTATTGCAGAGTTTTTACCAGGGATTATGAGCATTAATCTGTGGTTACATCTGCAATTTACAGACCCCCTGGGATTTATTTCAGAATGTGGCCATACACTGATAATAAATCACAGCCATGTGATTATTGAGACTTGTACTTTTGGCAAGGATGACGGAGCATTAGGAATCCCATTCAGAGGTTAAGGCCCTTATTTATTATTTCCATCCTCTATCATCTTTTATTTTGGATACTTCTGAACGGATTTGTACCTTGTCTAATGTAAACAGCAGTATACAAGTGGGCAAGTGTGTTATTTTTTAAAATTATTGTTCTGCTGCCACGGTTGTTTCTAATGTAGCCCATGTTTAGTGTTGCATAACTGGTTTATGGACTTAAGAAAACCTACTGGAATGACATCTATCACAATATTTTGCCTAGGAGCAGATAGAATTTACGGTTTTCCTGTACCAAAGAAAATGAGTCAAAGGCCTTAGTGGTCTGTTTTTTCCATTTTATGCTGAAAGACCTGTGATGAAGGCCTCAGAAGAACTGGTTTCCTTTGCACCAGTACGCTGCTATCCAGGGTTTATCAGAGTAAATCAAGCTGCGGTCATGCTCGGCATTCCAGTGGCAAGGAAGGAGAAGCATCGTGTGGGTGAGACAGTTCGTAAATGCTTTGAGACTTCTGGATAAAAATATAACACAGGAGGAAGTGGTGTTCTAGGTTTAGAACCAGCCATCACACATTTGTACGCATGAAGATGGGTAATACTAAACGTCAAGGAGGGCATCAGCTGACTCCCACTGTGGTTACTTTCCTGAAGGAATACTCATATGAGCGATACGACACTTTTATCAAAATATGTTTGCTGAAAAATGGTAAAAGTTTTCACCGCAATTGTCAGAAAATGGTAAGAATTTAACAATTTTGTCAGTGTCTTGCAAAAAATTAACCAGCCCGTTTTTCCTTAGCCTCAGCGGTCAGCCAAAATATTTTGGCAGAACTTTTTCTTTAACAGCAAAATCTTGCCAGAACTCAACACTTTGTTGAAAGCCATGTTTGAATTTTTTTTTTTTTTTCCATTGGAAGTTACATTGCTCTGTAAGAAATTGTGAGAGGAAAGTTTGATTACTAAGTGAAGAAGTAAATGCTCCACTTTGGTTTTGTTATTTTCAGGCAACAGATCTGGGCAAATGCTCCATTTCATTTCAGTGCATTACCTTTAGGAATGCAATTAATCAAAATCAGTTAGAACGACATGGATATAAAGTGCAGTCTTGGGCAGCTGTAGTTATTTCATTCAAAGTCTGGATTTTACATTCTGGTTTCAGAATCTTCCTAGGCTTGTGATTTACCTGAAAGCGGGCTGGGAAGTGTTACAAAGTGTTGTTGGGATGTTTGTGAGTGTGGCGGGCAAAACTGATAGTGGTGAATTAATATTGTAATATTTCTTCTTTCAAACCTGATATGCACCTTTATCTTCCTGCTCTGTTGTATGAAAATACTTTGTAGACGCTACGAAAATACTTTTTAGAGGCTACGAAAATACAAATAGAGAGTAAGAAATAATAATTAAAATGTGATTTTCTACCCTTAGAAACATAATGACTGGATAAGCTTGTGCAAAATCTAAAACGAAGAAAAAAACCACTCGTCTTCAACTGTACTCTTGCCTTTAGCGAGAGAGTGAGAGGAATTAACTTTCTTATTTTATTTATTCTTACTTTATCTAACCTGATCCACTTCTCTTTAGATCTGGCTCATTTTGTTGGAAAAAATCTTGTCTTTTAACTACTTAAGGCAAATTCATGAACAACCTTTCTGTCATAACCAATGATGAAGTGAAAGCCAAACACTTCCATAAAAGAGATGGTAATTCTTTTGAGAGCAGCATCTGCATTTTACAGGCGGAACAATACACATCCAGTTTACGTATATTATTTTTAATTAAAAATTTAGGAGCATCAAAAACATGTAACCATGTGTGAAAACATCAAACCCACCTACGTTTGTTATTGGAATTTTAAGGAGGTCTGTCTGTGATGGAGCCTGAGTGCCTGGCTGTATTACAGCTGAACGGTGACTGTAGGACAAACCAGGTTTCAGCATGAAGTAGGATGGGGGGGGGAAGTCTGTAAACCTTCAGACTGGACTGCTGTAGTTACACGGTACCTAACAGATCTTAATTTCTTATACAGTAAAGAGGAAAAAGACTTCTGTATCTGAAGACTAATTCTTAGAGGAAGTCAGGAAGCATTGTCCTTATAAAGTGGGCCCAATGCTCAGCTGTAAACCATTATAGCTGCCTTTAAATCAGCTGAGAATCTGTTACAACAAGAAAAAGACTTAGTAATTGCCACAGTCCTCTCGTAAAGAATCAATGAATAACAGATACTGTAATGACTATAGGACTGAAACTAGTTCTGAGTTTCCTATAAACTGCTCCCCAGTCTTCTTGGTCAAGCTGTAGCGTGATACGAGCAATACGAAAACTGAGGACGGTGCAGAGTGCTCAGCTTCCTCCGGGGCTTGCCCATGTGAGTGATGATCAGGTATTTACAGCAGCCTTTAGGACAGTGGAGTGAGCAGTCAGCTCTGCAGTCAGCCAGTTCGGTGTGCTGCCTGATGCGTGAGCGAGCATGCGAGTGTTGAAGGACAGCTTGACACACTTGACAGTTATCTAAACTGTTTCAGGTGGTTGAATGTGCTCTAGGGAGAAGGGACTGTGTCTGTGTCTGATTCCTGCCTGGAGCGGTTTATGGGGTGAAACCTGTATACCCCTGAGAAAACTAAATGGGATGATAGACCTGTGGCTGCAGTCTGAGTTGTAGTCAGGTATGAAATAAGAACTTGGGAGTCACCAAATCTCTTCCCAAGCCAACTGAAAAAATACACATACATTCTTCTGTGCTCTGTTCCCTCTGCACATGAACTATGTGATATTTGCACATCTAGCCAACGCAGTACTTTGGGGAAAAAAAATAATTTATTTTTGAGATGCTTTTTATGATATCCAGTACTAGGCTGCTTCCAGCTAGACTGAGATTTTGTGTGGCTTTCTCTCATTTTTCAGTTACTGAGAACCTTTTCCCTTGTTCCTTCTGAGGGATGTTCTCCTTGCAGGTGACTTGCAGTGCAGCACTTCAGAATGAATGGAAGGAGCCAGGCAAGCCATGTTGTAAAAATATACCATTTTCATTTTTATCTCAGACTTTCTCAGCAGCTTCTGTCATTCATTTTCCTGCAGCCAGAAGATCAGCATACCAGATTTCACAACCAGTACCTCAGCAGGGCTGTTCTCTGATTGTTCAGAGTAGGCTTTCTTATAGAACAGCTTTTAAAGTTTGATTACTTTTTTACTATCTTAATGCTATTCCTCCTATGTAAATCATACTAACACCCACCTGTGCATCTGCAACATGAACAAGGTTATTGGCCAGAATGCTGTTTTACAAATTTTCATAATTCCCAACTCTGTGATTGGAGAAGGTTGCTGTGGGAATTTTCATCTGATGAAAGGTCAGTTGGGAAATGTGAGGTCTGACATTTCTGTTTTGCACAGACAGCTATAATTATCTTCATATTTTTTAGCTCCATAGTTATTGAAAACAGATTTAAGGAAAGAAAAAAGAAAGCAAAACTTTAATTCAAAACTCACTAGAAGAAAATGCAGGCTATTTTCATGAGCTCTCCAGCCAGAGTTGAGAGCTTTATGTTATTCCTGCCTATAACCTGCTTCTGTCCATCTCGCTGCATGAGGCTGCTTTCTGTAAGCTTAACTCCTGATCGTGACGCACCAGCCATCCATTTAAATGAAAGCACCAGTGTGTAAGAAGCCAGCACTCCGAAATGTGGCCAAGTGACACTAAAGCAATTGAAAGGTATTCCTTTCTGCATGACAGATGAACCAGATTCCTGCCTGTAGAGATGCTGTCACTTTTATCCTGGGACTATATATATATATATGAAATATATATATATATGTTTCATTAGAACACAAGAGTGACCTCAGTATGTCAGACACTATGTCTAGGGGCCAAAAGGCAGTGCCTAGGGAAGAACGTAAGAACAAAACGGTACTTCTTGCTATACTGTCCCAGTACTTTTGTGATTAAATTCCAACTGTCAAAAAAATTCCTTTTGCTTCAAAAATACGGATAATTTTTCTCACTTTCCCAATGAATGTTCATGGCCTCAGTGTAAGAAGCTCCTGTTCCATTGCAACTGAGGTTGTGAGTGAAAGGTCCAGGGTGAGGGAAGGAAAACAGCCCCTGGCTTAACTGCAGCAGCCTGTCCTAAGTGGGAGTTTTCTGCATCAGCTTTATTTGTCAAACAACCTATGTTGCTGCTAACTCTTCTTAACTCAGACTAAATTTTACACACTCAGTAGTGTGTAAAATAAGCGTAACTGGCCTCATTATATAGACTGTAATTGCCTCTGGCTTAATGGATTGTCCTTTTTCCAGGAATCACGTGGATATGAGGAGCAGTGCTTTGTGGTGGGAAGCTCTGCTTTATTGTAGCTTTTGTTAATTGCTTTCTCTGCTAAGCTGCATTTCCATTCCTGCTGTGTATTTTGTTTCCAGCTAGTGCCAAACACCAAAATAGATGTTTATCAGTTTGGCCCTTCCACTTTGCACTTGCGCCATAGCTTAAAAATACACTAAGTCCGTTTTTAAGATTCCTAGTACCTGATAAGAAGAAAGTATTCTCCTAGCATAAATTCACAGAGATGTGTTCGGAATATCTAAGTAGGTTAAATTCGTACTGATTGACTTTATTCTGGTTCAGGTTTTCTCTATGGTACTGGTGTGCTTTTATGCTAGGTCCGATACTGTCTGTTGCTCTGCTGCTGGCAGGAAGCCATGTAAAGCTGGCACAAACTCCGCTTTGGGGGTTCTGGCTAATTTTAGAAAAATGTGATCATGTGCCCACACCTGATCCGGATCAAACTGTGCTATTGGGTGATCCGGTAGTGCATGACCTGGTGTTAGTACTCGTGTAAGTGTAACTTTGAATAACCTGGAGATGAACCTGGTATGTTCAGACTGCTACTGTTTTTTCTCCTGAAAACACGTCTGCAAGCATATTTTTCATGAGAAGAATCTTGCATAGCAAATAGTAGCACTGTTACATTTTCTGAGCTAAAAAAATAGCACTATTTAAACAAAGTATCTATGGATAAGTAATATAGCCCTAACAATTATTAAGTACTTTAAGCTCACATTGTGCAGTTTATCAGCCTTTGTGTCTGCGGAGTGTAATGTAGGCCTCTTTTTTTTCTTTAAATAAAAGGTTTATCTCTATGTTAAGTCAACCTGAAACTCAGTTTGAGGCATCAGAACAGAGCTAACGTGGCAGGAGGGGTGATCTCCCGCACAACCAATTGGTTTGGACTAGAATCTTTGGGAGAGATCATGGGCTGGCTTCCTTCTAGCCCTCCCCTCTCTGCTCTGCTGCCCAGCTTCAGGTTTTAAGACCTTTATCCTGAATAAAGCCTCGGAATACATATAGAAAGAAAAGATTGTAGCTGACAAAGGATAATTAAAAGGATGTAAAAGGAGGATCGGCTTTTTTTAAACGACCATTCTTGAAAAGCCTCTTGCTGTGACTGTCCCTTCTTTGCACTGATTTACTCCAGTTTGCCAACGTGTGGTTGCTATCTTCATTTACTGGTGCTTCATGTGCTCATTCAAAGCATTCTCAAAACTCCTGTGGGAGCGCAGACAGCCTCAAAGAGCGTTTGGAGGTTAGAGTGTGGTGGTTGTCGGTTCATTTTTAAACTTCGTGTAAGTCTGCAAGGAAGTGCATCTTCCAAACTCTTTTTAGAGAATTTTAAACATATTTTTCTACTAAAAGTATTTTTGCATCTATTCTTGCTTTTTCAAGTTGGTTCTGAGTTTAATTCAAGCAGAATGCTTTCATGCTTTCATCTAAAAATAGTTTGCCTACATTTTTTATCCATTAGACCAAAAGAGGCTGTGGTGCTGTTCTCCCACCTCATCATACTGTTCTTCCTCAGAGGGCAGCAGCAATGCCAAGCTGTAAAGATCCATTCCAGTGCTTGTATCTGGCCTCTTAGAAAAGTCACACGTAGTTTTGCTGGCAATGTAAAAACAGACTCTGGGTCTGTGATGTGGTTAAACCTATTGACAACTTGCTGAGCTGTCTAGTGATGGTGTTTTCAGTTACTCTGTTGTGCTTATTCAAACCACTATAAATGCCATTGCTGTTGCAGTACAGTTTCATGGAAATGCTTGATGATGTTCTGTAAAGGCAAACAATGAAAGATAGGACATCTGGTGAAAGACTGGGAGGCACATACCCTAAGGAAGGAGAGCAACCACTAGGAACCAAAGATATTGATGTTTGCACCAAACTGTGATTTCCCAGGAACATTGTGAGTGGTTGCCCAGAGATTAGGAAACCAGGAAATCCGTACAGCAGACAGAACAACGCATGGTATAAGTTTGATCCGGCACTTAGAGCAGAAAGCAAGCAGGAGAGGAGCCAGGTTTGGATGAATAGCCAACAGAGACCAGCTACCTTAATGTGGTAGGCTGAATAGTAAATAACAACTGCTGGGTTTGTATTATAACGGAGTAAACAAGAAGACAAGTCCACTGATCAGCCTGTAGCTCCTGTTTAGTCTGGCCTCATTTTATTAGGTACCTTGCTGCCTGGGAAGTTGGTAGTCGACAGATTGTACACAGGCAGAACCCGACACCAGCTGACTTCCTGAGAGCTCCCCTCACAGCACAAATGCTGGTAGCCTATATTCAGTTATGATAAAGACTCCCAAATCAATCTGAGGACCACTTACTGTCCATCTCAGATATTTATTGATATGATGACAGTGTAGATATTGCTGAGAAATTTCTGCTTTTCTGTGAAGCCATGCTCGGAGAAGTTACGCTTTTGGAGAACGTTCCTGTTCCCTCGCAATTCAAGTTTGTCATAGGCTTACATGAGAATTCAGCCCATGGCTGTTGCGTTTGGGAAGCTGGGGTCTTTGGATACTTGAGGGGGGGAGGGGAGAGTTTCTTTTATTCTGTTATAACCAAGTTTTCAAATTATTCTGCAATTGCTATCGCTAAT
The DNA here is from genome assembly GCF_018139145.2 of Gymnogyps californianus. Classification (NCBI taxonomy): domain Eukaryota; kingdom Metazoa; phylum Chordata; class Aves; order Accipitriformes; family Cathartidae; genus Gymnogyps; species Gymnogyps californianus. Next base: position 21,987,098 of record NC_059479.1, read on the forward strand.
GTCTTCAGAAAATATTCAATTCATTGGATGTAGTAATTTCTGTGCTGCTTTACAAGGCCTGGCCACCAGAGTTGTTACACTTCTTAATTTCAGTTTATGTGAACTTGGAGTCATCTGTGAAAGGTATCAGTAACTTACTTAATGGTTTCAGACCCTGAGACATGAAAGCTGAGGTACTGCGGAGGGTAATTACAGTACAGAAGTGCCTAAACATCTTTGGGTATTGCTAGACCGGTTGGTGTTTCATTGACTATGAGGCAGCATCAAAGATGTTTACCAAATCTGAGTGTAAATTGGCATTTAAATGACTGGGGAGGCAAATGATACCATCAACGGCGGCAAAGGAATATCCTGGATGGTGCTGAGGTGGGGGAGGAAAAACTTGCATTAGCCATTGCTGCGTCTGATCCGTGGCTGCGTTTCACATGGCTCTGGTCTGTAGAATTAAGCAATCATAACTGTGGTCTTGCTAAACATGTTAATGCAGTTGGTTGGCTTTGTTATGACTTACTCTCTTTTGTCACACCATTGCAAAGCGCCTCACCCTAATTTAAACCATATGGACTGGGATCATGTCATACTTGGAAAGAAACCAATCAAACAAGACATTAGAGGGTGGGCAGGCCTCACTTGTTTTAACAAACTTAAAGAAAACATTTCTAAGGGGATATTCCAGAAAAACATGCTTACTGAAAGGCCTTGGAACTGATGTTTCAGCTCATGGATTATACTGCTTCTCAGTTATTGTTGTAGATCTCTCATAGGTATGACCAACTTAGACAAAGTTTAGAATTACAGTGAGCTTCATATTCTTTTGTTGTCGATCCCTGGTTTCTGGTTAAGAACATACACAGGTGTAAGCATGTCTTCACCTGTGTAAGCACCATAGTCTTCCCACACCTTTTACAAATTATTCTGTCCAGTGGAGATGTTGCTGTTAATTCTGCTGATGCGTATGATCGTGTGCCCAACTGGCTCATAAAAACGTACAGGAATCCTCAGTGTTTCTCTGCTTAAGTTACTGAAGTAAATAGAAGCATAAAGAACGAAATTGGTGGCGGAGGGTGTTAGAGGACTGATAATCCCACCAGCAAAAGTGGGGAGAAAGGAAATGGTCTCGTGTTTTATTTACCAGGTTTGAAATCATTATTTCTAGCAAACTTTCTGATTAATTTATTATAGATTTGTCTCTGTGGTCATACTGTTATTCAGCCTTTAAAATAGCTGTTTCACCTTTTCTGAGCATTTTGTCTGGATTTGTTCTCATGTCAGCTTATTCCTTATTAAGGAATAAAACAATTTTCAAGATGCTATAAGTTCATTTGTATAAGACTCAGCAATTGACTAACATTTACACATAAATATATATATTTATAGGACATGTTACTTCCTGTTTGACTAGTCACAAGAAACATTTAACTCCTGGGAGGGACAGCAGAGAAATTCACCAGGAGAAATAGATTCTATTACTCGTAGAATTTTAATTTTTACATTTTTAATGAAATCTATCTAGTTTAATAACAACATTATTTAAATCCAGTAAAAAGCATACATATTCTTGCCATGAATTTAGTTGTCTTTTAACTGAGCTCCCATCATACAAGCAAACCACTAGGTAGATATTATATCATGAGGAATATTTTTTCCCTTCCAAATTACCAACTTTCAAGCGTGGTTTTGCAGTTCTTTCACTTCTAGTACCAAGATTCTTAAGTCTTACAAATTCATCATCTCGTTACTTTTTTTTTTTTTAGCCACTTCTGTAACCATTTTATGGTTACTTTTTCCACTATTTTGAGCTGAATCTACCTATCTGTTGCTATCATCTGTGTTCCTGTAGTTTTGTGGTTTTATTGTGTCAACTTGCTACGTTGTAATTCTTACATCTTGCTTATAGGAGTTATTTCCTGCAAATAAGTAGCTATACCTTGATTTATATTGAAAACTTCTTGATTTTAGCTATAGAAAACACACCTTTTAGTCAACAGCTTTTAATTCCTAGGCTAGTATATCTGTAGTTAAGTCTTGAACTGATTAGAAAATGTATTTAGATAGAATTTTCTCTCATTGGGTTTTTAGACACAAATTTCCGTTTACTCCATAACGATCACCTTCATTGTTGCTGTTAGCTTACATGTGGGCTCTTGTCACAATCCTTGACCACAGCTTGGTCATTAGAAAGCCTGCAAATGGGTGTGGGAACATGCTGCTTATGATTGACAGGTCTCTGGGTATCTGCTGTAACCCGCCCATGTGCCATTCAAAATTTTTAAATATATTTGATTTTATGAAAAAAAAGGATATAAGACTGCTGGTAGCACCCCATTTTGCATTGGGGGACTTGAGTTTTCCAGTTCTAACAGTTCTTCGAGGTAATCAACAAAACTTCAGAAGGGAGTGATCCCACCCTAGAAAGTGGCAAATTAGCTTTAAGCATATCTTTTGGTGTAAAGTTAAGCTTGTTTTGACTTGGTGAGATGGGTGCAAACGAGGAAGAATTCCACTGATGTTACTGGATTTCTGTCATCGTAAGCAAGATCAGAAGGAGGCCCACTGCACTCTAAAACTGTCGTGAACGCCAGACATGGCACTATAGTGCTTCTTCACAGCTTCTGCCAAATTTTAATAGCATTTCTTGGCAACTTGATGAAACTGGATACCACTGAAGCTCCAAGAGGGACATTGTAATGGCTTTAAATGTTGTTTATATTTGATATCTTCAGCAGATACCAGTTTCCCCAAAGAAACATTTTTGGATATAGTCTGCTGTCCTGTTCAGGCCGAATCACCGTAGAGCCCATGTGTTCAGAGCAGGAAGACAACAGCTCAGAGTGAGAAGTCACAGCCCTTCTGCAAAGTGTTAGCAGCTGTAAAAAGAAGCAGCCCGAGTACAATACCAACACATATAGCATATGGAAAACTAGTGATCTTGTTTCCTGGAGTCTGTTTCGGTTTTGTTTATGCTTTTTTTGTGACCAAGTAGAGATAATTATTCAACATTACTCGTTCCAACAGAATGTGCATTAGAAAGATCTTAAGATTTTTACTTGGTGAGTATTCATTGCTCTTTTCCATATTCTCCAAAAGGCTTTGTCGGCAGGTTTATTTCTAGCTAAAAAGAGAATTATTCACTAAGTATTAGCCACAGATGTGCTCCTTGATAACCGGATTTGACTCCACTGAGTGCAGTGGGTGGAATGATCGAGTAGAAGAATTGAAGAATTCTTGGGCATCTCAAGTTGTTTTGCAATAAACTTGCAATAAATTTTGCTATATTCTTAAGTGACCTAATCCTTTTTATGTCAAGCTCAAAGCAAAAGTATGTTTGACAATAAAAAGTCAAAATACTTTATTTTGTTATCCTGACACTCCCTCCTCCTTTCCTTTAAAGATGCACCTTTCAGCCAATTTACTGTTTGCTTCTAAATCTCTTTCCAGATTCAGATTATAGAATAACTATATATTCTGATTAATTTTCAAATGGCAAAATTGTATTTTCATTTATGTATGCACTAGAGTGTGCAATTTCTATTGACTTATGTCAGAGCTTGGTCCAAAATGGTGATTGTGCACAACTGTCTCAGCACTCCTGCCATATATATTCACATCAGTGAACGAGGAACAACTTTGTTATTTCCACCTCTCTCTGGGTCAAATCCTGCCTGCAGTTAAGCAAATGTTTAGAAAATACTTTTAGCTCCTCCTCAGCTTTATGTATAGCAGCTGGTCTTAACAGTGAATTGGAGAAGACGAAGTACAAATTGAGTATTATTCAGTTTATTATAAGGAAAGAGTGGTTTGTTAGGGTGAAGAGTGAAGAAGAAAATTTAAAATATGATCTTGAGGTCTTGTCTCTGCTTTATGCAGTTGAAACTACATAAATTGAAAATACTCGCAGGTACTTGAAATGCACTTGAAAGTTCCCAGAGCAATTTTCACAGAAGTGGAGTTTTGACAACGTTATCTTTGCCAACATTTGATTTCCCTCAAACGTTGTATGATGTGTTTTTAGTTGCCACTGTCTACCACAAAAGTGGTTCTGTTTCAGCGGCACCGTAGTCATTTGTGAGTGTTGGAATGAAATGCTTGGTATAAAAACAAGATTTTGACACCAGTCAAGTTAGTCATCTACTTGTTTGGGAGTATGGTTATCGCCAGTTCACGCTCACTCATGGTAAATGCAAAGGCATTTTATATGCCTCTGTAGTTTGTAACGTTTCAGCAATGTGAAGCAACTAGTGTACTGGGTTTTGACTGCATGGAACTAGAGTTTTTGTATCTGTTTTGACAAAGACAATCGGAGTTTTAGCACAGCTATTCTTGTGCCACCAACTTAGATAAAGATGAAGGCGTTTAAATATTCTATAGCGATTGTTTCTAATGCGGTCTGTAGAAAGCTTTGTACGTCACAGACACGTTTTCTTGCTAAAGGCAGTACTAGTGAGGAAATAGTGTGGTTTAAGTGTTTATTTGAGTTGGGAGGGGGGTTATCAAGGCATTACAAGAAATTTTGCCTGATCTCCTTTGTTTTGGCTGAATTGCTCTGTGACACCTGTAGATGAAGGAAGAGTTTCATTTTCAAACTTCTTCGTTTTAGCTGACAATCCCAACAGCTGATATTTCTGTGTCTGGTTTGAAACATGGTAGTCGAAGAGGCCGAAAAGGGAAGCTGGTTATCAGTGCCCTATGCTGTGCCTGTTCTATAGGTACTGTATTTTCCAGTAGGTATTTCTGCCTCCAGAGACGTTTTCTAGTGCACTTTGCTGAATGGTGCTTATCACATGACCATGAGCCAAAAGATTTTTCGTTCAATGGTTTTTGTAGTCACAGCTTTCGCTGGGATGTCTCTCCTACTACCTTTGCACTGGCATCTAGCATGTAACGGGGACAGCTGTCCTGACCGTGTTCTCTTTTCTTACTGCTGTGAATGAAGGAGTGAGAGCACACCAGCATTAGAGCTGATTATTAAGAATGGGTAGTTACAGACATAAAGCTTAAAGATGAGGGTCTGTAATTGTCAATAGTTCACTGATAAACTGCCAGCAAGGTAGAGAAATCTTAAGCCATTTTCACTGGATGCCAATTAATTTAAGAGCCTGCTTTCAGGCTGTGTTGGAGCCAGAAAATATAGTTATCAGAGCAAGCACAATCTCTGTCACTTCTGTTTCCCAGCTGCTTCTCTTGGGATGCAAATGGCAATACAGAATTTCCCAGCAGAGGCTGAAATCCAAATCATCATCTATCTTTCTGTGATTTCAAATCCCCTAAGGACCCAAGAATGAAATTTGTTTATTTCAGGCTACGTGTCCTCACCCCCTAAAAGCAAGCAGCAAAATATATGCAAATCAAAGGCTACCTGCCTGTCACCAGAAGAGATCACCAGAACTTCCAAGAGGTGGCAAAAACCATTTAATGGTTAGAAACAGAAATTGCTAAAAAAGGTCTTTAAAGCCTCCTTCTTGACTTTGTACTTGAAAGCAGCCTAACCCTAGGCCACCTCTCTGGCTGTCAGCTTGCCCATTCCATCGTGCCTGGTCATTTTTACTGCAGATCAATGGAAGTTAGAGGTAATGGAAATTACCTGCACAACACAGCCATGGAGGTTTTAATCCCATCTGCACTCTCCTTCTCTGTCTGTGGGTCTCTCTCTTGTAAAAGGTAACATGAAAATGTTATTAAAAAAGGTAGAAAAGACAATGTTACAAAAAAGTTCGATCTGCTACAGCGCTAAGTGGAATGGAGATACTATGCCAGCAAAGGGAGAAGGGTTTTTGAATAGTTCGAATATTTTGTCATCTCAAGCAACGGTTATCCTCTAAGTCAAGAGATGAAGTCTCATTTTTTGATCTTTTGTCATAATCTTCAATGACAGTTGCAGTCTATCCCTTCATCCTCTTTTGTACTTTGGAGTTGATTTGACAGGCATATTTTTTACTGGTGCAATCTTAAAATACTTCTTTTGTGCAGGCTGATGGGGTGTGGGCAGTGTCAACAATTACCTTTGTGGTGGGCTTTCGAGTGCTGAGAAAGTACTGAAAATGGGATGGAACAGACAACTACAGAAAAGCCATTACTGCCATGTACCTTTTGAACTTCATCTCTTGACACAAGCACAGTGCAGTGTACTGTAGCACAGTGCAATGTACTGTAGCTCATTCCAAGAGCTATAACTAAAAATCGACTTCTGGGCCCTTTTGATTTCTGGAAAGGGTCAGGTCCAGACTGTGCAGGTAGCTCTCCCTTCATTGTAGACTAAATTGAAGCTTGAAGTAAGATGTCCCATTTGAATCTGGACTCGAACTTAGTCACTGGAATGCCTCGCTTTGTAGGTGTCCTTGTCATATCCTCCTTCAAACTGCAGAATCTTACTAAGCCATAGTATGTGTGTGGATCTTCCCCTTCTGGATTAGCTGTAGAGCAGAAACGCTCCCATGTTTCAATGTTATTGTTGACTGGTGCCATGAACTTCCTCGGCCCACCTGGCAGCCTCTCAGTCTTTAACTTTGGAGTTTGATTTTCACAGTGTGTTTTGGATAAAGCAGAAAGAAGTGAAGGAATGTTCAGAGATGTTGAAGCTTTGTGTCGTTTGCTGTGGTGCTTGTATGCCTGATTAATTATTGCCTAATTATAAACCCTCGGGATCATACTTTTCACCAGTGAGAAGAAAATGTTACACAGACTGCCAAGAAATATCAGATTTTCCATCCCAGCTGTTTTCTGATTAAATGGCTACACCATGAGTTTAAAAGAGCTGTTCAGCTGCACTTGGGGATGGTTTGCCTTTTGTTTATCCCTCTAATGCCATGCCAAACAGAACCTCTACTTCTCTCTCTCAACAGAGAATTGTTTGGTATCTAGCAGCAGTGGATAGGTACAGCTGAAATGACATGCTTGGTTTTCCCTTTTTGCATCTCAGGATGTTGCTGTGTCTACTCTAGAGGAAGGGGACAGAAATACAATAACGCTTATGCTATGTAGCTAGGCAAAGGAACAGTGAAATTCTTTCTTTTTCTTTTTTCTTTTTTTTGCCCCATTTAAAGATAGAACAACACTGTTCAGAAAACTTTGGAAATGGTTTAGATGGCTAAACTAGACAGTAGTTCCCCTGTTCTTAATTTCACAGGTCTTTTCAAAAGCAAAGAAACTCAGTCCTTGCCATCATAGTTCACAAACATCCTAAAGTCTTTTTTCATGCACCTGTGATTTATGGAGCACCATTTTGGAGCCACGAGTAAGAGACTAGCAGAATTACCATTAGCTGCATGAAAAATAGACACCTGTTTTAGTTTTGGTCTCTGGAGACCTGCTACGCGTGGTTGGGACTGTGGGGATGAGGTGTAATGGTCAGTTTTGGTCCTAGTGCTCTTTTTGATACCATATTCAAGAGTGAAAAGAAGATGCGTTTGGAGAATGGGTGACTAGCTGGGCAGCTCCTCTGGACTGCTGGAGGTAGAGAATGACTTCCAGGCAGCTGCCTGGCTTAATGCTACTTCTGAATCTGGCAGGTGTTGAAATCAATGTTGGTGTATCATGGGTGAGCTAACTTGCTCCGAGATCTAGATCAGAGGCAGGTACATTAGCTGAAGATGATAAAAGGGGAGGAAGGGGGACAGCAGGGATGCAGCCCATTGAGGCGTTAACCACCAAAGCAAAGGGTGGATGAATATGGCCATTTGTGAGCAACAAGCAAAATGTTTAGTACTTGTGTGGACTTGAATCTTACAAGTTGATTTGCAGTTCTTGATTTGACTGTGATGTGTTAGGAAGAACTGACAGAGCATTTGAAGATGGAGAGAAGAAAAGGGTTATTGTGAAGAGATTTTATGATAGATAGGAGAATAAGAAAGTAAACCTTAAGAGAGTAGAGCTCAAAACTTCAGGATTTTATTAATTCTATTTGAATAGCTAAGCTTCCACGAGCAACAAATTTAAGGAAGACAGTGACTGATGGAGAACTTGCAGTTCCCTAACAAAGCAAGAAGCAAAGACAGAAAGGATAGTAGTAAGATACTGATTTGTGCAAATCAAATGATGCTCAGCCTATTGCAAGAAAGGAGCATGTTCAACTGGGGATTTATCAACAGGAGAGCCATCTAATACACGTGCAAGATATTTTACTGCTGTATTTGACATTGGTACAGAGTACTGTCTCCGAATTTGAGAGACATCTGTCACAAAAAATAGAGACCAACTAGAGTCCTGAGAAGAATACAGATTAGAAATCTGGAAGTCAGTGACCTATGAGGAACTTCTGAAGTATTGTGGGATGTCTAGTCTAGAGAAGTGATGACTGAGGGGAGGCAATACCGGCGTAAGTGTTTATAAGAGGAAGGCAGTGAATGTACTGCTCTAAGCAAACAAACAGAACAAGAAACAGCAGGTAAGAGAATTCAAGACTTAGAAATTTTTAAGACTTTCTAAAATGCTGATAGTTGTTCACTGGAATAGATTACTTAAAGAGAATCTCTATCATTGTAGATTGCAAAATACAGTTGGGATAAACACCTATCAAAAATTGTGTAGGTAGAGTTGTTTGAGCTTCACATCTGGGTGTTAGCTCCATTTTATGTAGACTATATACCAAGTCTGTGCAGAAATGAAACATCAAATTTCCATTAAAAGGCAACATGAAGAAAGTTTTCATTTTCATCCAGCTGTGCTTTATAGGCAACTTCATAGTCCAGAACACAGAGGTTCCCACAAGAGAAAAATGATGTACACTTTGTCTTAGGACGGGAAACGAATACTATGATTAGATCTGTGCTGTATCCATTAGGAAGTATTGGCCCATGTCACTAATCTGTGTAATTTAAACTATGCAATAGGAGTGGATATCTTAAGGATAACAAAAACAACAAAACATCTGAATTAGTAAGCAAAATAAAATTGTTTCTAGCAAATGTCTGCATACTCTTTGCCTATAGCTGGAGGGCAATTTTGACCTTTGCAAACCTGCGAAGGGTATGATGAATACTTGTGTGCCAAGTGGCATTTCAAGCCACTGAAGTTTCTTGTTTGGAGGATTTAATGCGGAGCTGTGTTTGAGTTCAGTTAACTCCACTGTCAAAGCATCATCAACAGCCTGGATCTTCTGGGAGGAAAACCAAAACACACATCAACCAGCTAGCCTGGCAGATTGTTCTCTCCAAAGTCAACAAATCCCAGCAGAAATGCTTCAATCATTGACCTCCTCTCCTTGACATTTGTGCAGGTGTAACAGGCTCCCTAGTATCAAAGTCAGCAAAATTATCAAAACCTCATGTTTCTATGGCTTTTTTGCTTTTAGCCAAGAACTTTTCCTGCTGTTTTTCCTTTTCACAGACATCATGGCTATGAAGGGCAGAAGCTATCAAGATGACTAAACCAATTTCATATGGTGCTCTGAATGCAGTACTCACTAGCGTAACTACGCCTTCATATTTCTTAGCAGGCTAAGTTTTCTCCCAGACTTACTCTCTTCTTTAGGTAGGGAACCTCTATGAGAAAACTGTGTTCAAACATTACGCATCCCAAAGGCTGCTGACTGAGTTGACAAAATATGCTGTTGGTTTGGGATCATGGGCAGTATTTGATATATGGTTTAACAGTGGAGCATTCTAAAAGGTATTTTTCCAGCAGTATTTCCGTGAAAGAAAGATTCCTCCGTTAAAGCAGAGATCTTCATTATGTCGCTTGTACTATGTTCCATTGGTAGCCTTACTGTATCTGTCTTCTGTGTTCATGTTAGGTCTCCCTTTGCCACTGCTTTTTGGACCTGAGCTCTTCTGAAAATTATCTACTTATTTACATGCTGGCATTCAGTGTTAATCTAAATTTATATCACCCCCCCTTTTTTTGTTAAAATCTCAACTTATCGTTGAGCTCTGTTACCTTGCATTTGATGGAAGAAACTATTAATGATCATAGCTACTGTTAACATCACACAGACAATGGAGTGGCTAACATTATGATCTGGTTTATAAGCTACATCTAAAGTGAGGTAGTTACTTGAACCAGGACTGAAAATGCCTTTTTGTCTTCTTTTTGCTGTGTACCTCTGTCACAGGAGGAGAGTTTACTCTGAATATATGGAAGTTGGAATTAATATTTTGTATAATTTGCCTTTTTCCTATAATGCATAGAATATTTTCAGTAGCAAGTAGAATGTGCAGCTTAAGTGGGTTGCTGTTCTTTTCTGAAGGAAAACATTGTTGGGTTTGATGTGGTTCTCAGTCAAGTTTATGGAGGTAAAAGTGGATCGCAAATGCTTTAGTAATGTTTTCTTTAGGAAACAAAAATAGTCCAAAAGAAAAGGTGGGGAGAAAAAAAGCACCAAAGAAAAAATAGGCACATGGAAAAATTGGAAAAACAAGGGTTTTTCTCATACTACAAATAAACTAATTTTATTATTAGATATGATGTGATTCTTCATTTTGTAGTTACATTTGTAGTTTATGTTTACAGCTGAGTTATCAACTTTGAAATAAAGGAATTTTTCTTGAAGAATAACTGTTCTAGAATTAAAAATGCCAGTGTAAACATTAGTGCAACTACTTTTTCATCAGGGAGTGGTGACAGTGATTTGATATTTCTTCCAAAGAATGATGCCAAGTTCCTGTCTCTCCCAACCTGCACCATAATATCTGGGCTGAAATATATAGCCTTTTCTTTTTTTCGCTTATCTTCCTAGAAGCAAGCTTCTGACTTCTTTAACTTCTATTCAAAAGAAGGACCAAACCAGTGCTGCTACGTTATGCCCTGACTCCCTTTCCCTAGACCCTATCTTTATTTTACTTTGTAGCATTTGATAATCGCTGTTTCCCTCTGTCTATGACAGAATAGACCATATCCAAGGCAGACTGTCTATATGTTAGACTGCTGGACTGAGAGTCAGGAAGTTTTAGTCCTGTTCCCAACTTTGTCATTGGTCTGGGAGATAAGTTACTCAAACAGGAACAGTGACCTTCTCTTACGAGTGATTTGAGGTCTGTAAGATCATGAGATCCAGCAAAGAGCTAGATGTGACTTTTCTTAGAACTTTAGTCTTCAGAAGGAAAACATTTCTTTTTATTGTTTTATGCCATGTTATTTGTGTTTCATTCTAGAAGTTAATTTTGTAGCAGACTCCAACTTTGTGATGTTGCTTTAAAAAAGTATAAGGTACTGGCATGATGGGGACCAGCTTAAGGGAGGTTATAATGGGGCTGATGAGTTTGTTATTGGTGTCGTCATTGCTGGATCCCACAGAGGAGGTGAGAGAAAGCAAATAGGGCTGCTACATCCACAACAGTGTAGGAGAGACTGCAGCTTTTCTCCTTTTCACCTGAAAGGTGAGATTTATTTATCTATTTATTTGAAGTTTTTCCCTACTCCCTGGAACGTACCCTGGGCCAAAGTTAATTATTTGGGTTTAGCGGAAAGGAGGAGTTTTTAGATCCAAAATTTTTGCTGATATTCAGTAAAGAAAACATACCAATTCCCAGTCTGTTCTGTGCGCTGCCACTTTTAGTCACAGCTGTTTTCCTCTCATAGACAAACTGCAAACAATTAAATTTTCCTTTTTCTGCTCTTTAACAAGTATAAAAGTTTTCAGTGTTGACTCTAATATTTGGTCTTAAGTACCTGTCCATTCCCTACATCTTGTTCTGAATTTAGTCGCTCTGATTGTCGGTAGCTTTTACAATAGCATCAGAACTAATGGAATATGCTTGGATTTACCAGCATAGGGGGTTGTTATTCCTGGGTGGAGACCAAATATGGATAAATGAACTGCTTAATTTCAAAATTAATGCAAAGGAAAATGAATCCCTAAAATGAGCACTGGCATAGCGAGTTGTTCTTTTGTTTGACCAGTGTGCTTACTACAGACTGCAACTAAAATGATTTTGTTACAACACCCTCACTTTTCTTTTTTTTTTTTTTTTTTTTTTTTTTTTTGGTAATATTTCAATGAAATATTTTCTTCTTGAAAAGAACATTATTTCTGTGTTGGAGGATTTTAAATTGACCTGCTCCCCAAATGTATGAGCAATAGGCTCGTGGTTTCTTCCCCAAGAATTTGATACTGCAAGCACAGCTCACATGGAGCAAGTCCTTAGTCACAGAACAGTCTGTTTTGACAGTCCTAAATGATCCATACGAGTCACCCTTGCTGCACAAGAATTAAGTAATGTCTCCACGTCAACACTTGGTAAAGAGTATGCTGAAGTTAATTTGCACCCCAGGTCAGAGCCCAGATTCTTTCAAAAGAGTGACATTGAGCATAAGTTTTTGGATTTCTGTAGACCTTGGCTAAGATCTATATTAAGATCTTGGCAGCACGATGCATGTGAGAGTCCTATACAAGACCAATGAGAAATCATAGCAGCTAGCTGTTCACAGACTTTGTTTTTTGACTTATGACTAGTCACAGAAATTGTCCAAATTCATTTTACTGCTGTACACATCAGCAAGCTGAGATCTACTAAATTACTAGTGGTAATTGCCACCACTTGTTTCTGATGCTTTGTATTTAAAAAAAAAAAAAAAAAAAAAAAAAAATCCTTACCTGGAACTTCATCTTTTCAGTGTGCTACATATGACAAAGGAGATCAGCATTTATTCCCACACTTCTCTGGTTTTGCTGTCAAACACATGACACCAGAGACTTCGTGTAATGAATTGAATGACAATTCTCTGCAGAGAGTAAAAATCAATGACAAACGTCACTGCTGTAACCTTAGTTTAATTTTCCTGTCATTTACCCCGTTAGAATGATGCTTAGAACTAATATGCAAGCAAGTGTTATCTTGAAGGGAGAAGATACTTGTGCAGAATCAGATCTTGCTGTTTTATATGAATCATCCTTAATTGCCTGCATTCAACAAAGGGCAATTCACTTCGTATGGAAACACTGAGGAGATTTCAAAGGGAGAATAGTGTTAGCTATACACACCTCTTTCTTGCTGAAGCACTTCTTGATGGAGCCATGATGGACCAATATCTGCAGTAGCCAATTCCAGCTGCAGGTTATTTCAAATTTATCTAGGCAAAACATAAAAACTCTGAATTATTACTATTACCACAGACAGAAGCCTGAGTTGCTAAGAATGGGTCCACTCATACATCTAACGTGACCTTATCTAAAACTGAACAGATGGAGAAAAAAGTCAAATCAAGTGCTTTTTTTTTCAAGTCTACCTTCAGGATAAAAGATGCTTGTAAGTAAAAATAGTTGGAAGAAAAAGGGTACGATCTACTGTTCTGCTTAATTGCATTCTATAAGGCAGGGGCCTTAGTGGCCTTCTCAATGTTCCTTTCATTCATTAAAGTCTCAGATTCTGGACACTGATCTTCTGGCTTCCATTCACCAACTTATTTTGTTCGTGACTAAGTGTAACCTGGGTTTCTTTGGGTAAAAAGATGAGGTTAAATATCAAAGGTCCAAGGCATGCACTTGATGTTTGTTCATCTGTTGTGCATGCCAGTATGTGGATGAGGATGGATTTGTAATGAAGGTTTGGTTTCCAGCCACATGTTTAGCAAACACATAGAGAAGATAAATTTAAAATCATTTTAACATTAGCCAGTCAGGAAAATTCCCTAATACGTAGGGGGGACAGTCATTTTCAATTTTAATGTATGAAATGATGGAAGGACAATTAGACGAGACTGAAGCTTGGAATTGCAGTGGTACCCTGAAAAGGGCTGAACCCAGACGTCACTGTGTTCAACGGTGTCCCATTTTTAACTTAAATAGACTTCAAATTATAATTAAGTGATTAGACTTGACAAGCAATGCCTATCTATGGGAACAGAGGACATTTCAGAGTGTGTTATGCATAATTCTGTATTTAGAATGAGGAATGATAGTGTCTTATCTGTTATGTATATTTCCATCGCAAAATGCTGTTTGTGATACATGAAAATAAGGTGGAGAACAGTTACTGCAGTCAGTACTGTCATCACTTGCATATAGGCTGCATAGTTAAGGCACAGCTGAACATTGCCAAACTAAAAATGTTAGCAATTAGTCAAAAAACTTTAAACTTTTCTAGCATTTTAGATCAGTTTCATTGTGCCCAATTTCTTGGTGTGTTGGGTTTTGGTTGGTTGGTTGGTTTGGGGGGTTTTTTGTCGTTTTTTTTGGTTGGTTGTTTTTTTTTTTTTTTAAACCCATGAGAAGATATCAGAAAACAATAGCAAATGAAACTGCAGCAAACATGCTCTTTCATTTCTTCAGATACATTAGCAGCAAACTCGTGAAAGAAATCCTTTGATTGCCATAGCATTTTGCAGTTGAGGTGTTTCTACAAACATTATTTGTGATAGGTAAATCTCTAATAAACAACATTACCAAGTTTCTTGATCGGTACTGGTAACCAGTAGTACCAGTAGGACTGTGAAGAGCATCTGCATGGTTATGTCATTTGGTGAATATTCTTTAATATTTGTATAGGATCTGTATTGCCCAAAAGCCCTGAAAGGACGTTATCTACTCTTAGCTATGTTTTATAGATGAGAAAACTGAGAGAAGGGACTTCATTCAGCCACAATTAATAGACACTGAAATCCTGTTGCAGTCAGCTACTCCCTTTCAGTAATTTGAAGCTTAAAGGATGCTGAGCTCTATCTCCAAATAACTGTGATTGTTAGGAAACTATAATTTGAAGCTATCCACATAAATATACAGAGGGACAATTGCTACAAGACAGAAGCAAAGAGGAGCTTTAAGATGTTTCTGTGTTTGTATTTGCTTCTCTGCTCTTCTTCAATATCCTTTTGAGAACTTGTAGCTCTAGGATCCCACACAGTAGGGTGCTGAAATGGCATTGAGAGATGGCATTGCATGTTGAACATGATTGAGGTGATAAAAGCACACCCTACAAGTAATGCAAGGGTAAAAGCATCCAGCCTTGAGTAATTGGGTGTATTTACAGCAAAAGCATGCACGTGCACCAAGATCACACATCTTAAAGAAGTCCAGTTACAGGTATATGACTTTCTTTCATTTAGAATAACATTCCATAATGTACAAGGAGTCATAACTCCTTGTATCTGTTTGTTATTGACCATTTCCATTAAACGTCTTCATCGTCATTCCCCAGTTCTTATGGACTGGAACACATAATATCCATCTGTCTCATGCTCTCCTCTTTCTGCTCAGTGACACAGCCATTCTTCTTATGATTTGCATAGCTGGAGAAAAAAGAAACAAATCCAGAAGGAGAAGGGAAAAAGAAAAGCAAATAAGAAATCAGTAAGATGACAAAAGCTGGAGAGTAAGGAAGAAAGAAGGAGGGACACACAAATAAAAAAGGGAAAAGAGGTGAGGGTTAGACAATCACAGAGGAGAGAGGATGGGTGGAGAAAAAAAATGATGGTGGTCTGTATTGGGTTTGTGTGGCAAGGCTTTGGTAGCAGGGGCACTACAGGGGTGGTGTCTGTGAGAAGCTGCTAGAAGCTTCCCCTATGTCCGACAGAGCCAATGCCAGCCGGCTCCAAGACGGACCTGCCGCTGGCCAAGGCCGAGCCCATCAGCGACGGTGGTAGCGCCTCTGGGATAACAGGTTTAAGAAAGGGGGGGGGGGGGAAATGGCGGCAGAATAGCAGTGGAGAGAGGAGTGAGAAGATGTGAGAGGAACAGCTCTGCAGACACCAAGGTCAGGGAAGAAGGAGGGGGAGGAGGTGCTCCAGGCGCCGGAGCAGAGGTTCCCCTGCAGCTCGTGGTGAAGACCATGGTGAGGCAGGCTGTCCCCCGGCAGCCCATGGAGGTCCATGGTGGAGCAGATCTCCACCTGCAGCCCGTGGAGGACCCCACGCCGGAGCAGGGGGATGAGCCCGAAGGAGGCTGTGACCCCATGGGAAGCCCGCGCTGGAGCAGGCTCCTGGCAGGAGCTGTGGCCCCGTGGAGAGAGGAGCCCAGGCTGGAGCAGGTTTGCTGGCAGGGCTTGTGACCCCGCGGGGGACCCACGCTGGAGCAGTCTGTTCCTGAAGGACTGCACCCCGTGGTGCATACATCATACCCTGTGGGTATGATTCATGCGTGTCTCCCCAACATCATATACCCACCACCCAGATCTGAGTTTTAGGACGAAGCAGTTCAGATGTTGTCAATGTCAAAACTCTGGAGAAGCAGATAAGATTTTCTGAGATCAGGTGGAAAATAAGCAAGTTTGGTGTTTTGGGCAATATAACATGCTAAAAAAATTGCCGCTAGCTTGCTTACTTCCCCAATGTTTAATATCTAATAGAAAATTATACCAAATATTGTTTAATGGGCTTAATAATTGGTTGCTTTCTATGGTTTGGAGTTATTTATGCTTTATGAAACAAGTTTAAAGCATTCTAATATAGTAATATCTGATATCTGCTTTGTTCTGATATAAATAGCCCCATGAGTTGCCAACGCAGGGGAGGAGTAGGTCCCAGCACTATCCATCTCTTAGTCCAGAGGACCTCGGTGGGATTTATAAACAATATTTTCAGGAATCCTATCAATCATCCCTAAAACCAACCAGCTTTGCTGTGTACCACGTGAGCACCCCATTAACAAATAGACCCAAAAAGGGACCCATTAATACCTGTCTTCTTATACCCTGCATATAGTTTTTAAAGCAAAAAAAAATTTCATTGTAATTCTGATTTTGCTCAATCATTGTTCATCTGTTCTCATTGAAACTGGCATTCTCTTTTTCCTTTACATTTTGTGTATCGTAATAGCAATCGCATGGCAGTTTTCTGAGGCCTTTGTAACTCAGGCCATTGATTTGGATGGGAACCTGCTGGTGAGATTTGGCCCAGAAATTTTTTCTTTTTGCATTTTCATCAGTACTTTCCATGTAAAGAATTTGATGCTGTAGAAGGATGGATTGGTAACCCTGTTCCACAGATATGGAAACCAAACTCATAACCATAGAAGGCTAGAACCAAAAGGGAGATTTCTGAAGCCTGACAGGCTCATCTAACCAGGTCATAAAAACCTCTAGGAAAGGAAATTTTAGGTTATTCGCTTGGTATTTGGTTTCAGTGTTTCACTGTCCATATCACAGAAAGCTTTTTCTGACACCTAATCTAAATTGTTTTCAATGCAAGTTAAACTGGTAGTCTCTTATTGTACGGATAGTGGACAGTCTTTTGTATACTAGAAAACTATTTTCATCTGTGCACTCTTCTTTTTTCCTAAAGAGATCTACCTTGTTTATTTTTTCCTTGGATAAGGATTTTTCTTTGGCTGTCCTCCGAGTTCTCTTCTCTTTGAGAGTTATCTATCTTTGAGTACAGTGACTAAAACTGGACTCTGTCTCCCAGCTGAAGATTCACCGGTGCAAAACAGAGCAGAATAATGACCTTCCATGTCATAGCTATGACACTGCCAAAGCCAGTCCCACTCTAGGGTGCATTGTTTGCAATCATGCCTTTGAATCACGATAATTGTATGATCACTAGCATCCCAGCACACTTTGCAGGTATACACGTGAATTTATTCCCTCCTACAGGCATCACTATGAACTTACCGTTGTTGAATCTCATGCATTGATTTTGGATCATCTTTCCAACATGCTGATGTTGAATTTGCATTCTGTCTTCTGCGGCATTTGCAACCTTGGTGCTGCCTATTGCAGAAACACAAAGTGGGTTTCCCAAGGCCATTCGGTTTAGCCCACTCCGTGACATGGCAGCTCATCAGGACCTTTGTCCGTTCAGAAATTCTGTTTGGTGCTTTCCTTGCTCTGTACCCAAAATTTGTCGTGAGCGTAAAATTATGCCGCTGTGGGATGGGAGTAGATTTAAAAAAAACCAAAAAGTATTGGAAACTATGCATGAAAAAAGGGAGTATGGGACATCCCTTTTGCCATCTGTGAGCTGGGGTGTTTGACCCTAAAAAGAAACAATGCAAATGCTACTGCTTGCTAGGACACGTAGGTGGGCTGTTGTACTTTTCTGTTATGAACGTACATAGAGCTTTAATTACTAGGGGAAAGGGCAGGCTTTGTTATGAGGAGCAATCACAGAGACTCACTTTTTCCAAAAGGTACATTGTACTTGCTCTCAGATTGTTACACTGCGTGGTGATGAATAACACTTGGAAGCAGATGTCAAAGGCATCAGTGCTCAGTGGAAATAGTACATTTTTTCCATTTTATGTCTAGTTTAGACTATATTAAAGAGGAGGGAAAAAATTTAAAAGCTGAAAACATGTTGAAACACGTTACGGTTGTGACAGAATTGACGACAGCCAGGAAATTCCAAGTTAGGGTCCTCACTCCATCCTTTCTGGGCACTCAGACTAAGAGTTCAACATCCAAGCCCTTGGGTTAGTATTGGTCACAAAAGTTTTATCCTTGTTATTTGTTATTATGTGTGTGCCTGTTTGATGCTGGCTGCTTTCCTCTCTTCTTTTGATCTTTCATAAAAATTTATAAAGTCCATGTTCTGCATCACATGCCTTCATACCAGCTCAAAGCTGTTAGGTAACTATGAACTTTTAAAAAATTAATCTAAAATAGTCTGCGTCCCAGAAAGGTCATAGAAGATTTGTTCTACAGACAAGAATGAATTCAAATATGAACTTCTATCGCTATTTATAAAAGCATGTGATATTCACATAAACTTCACGTTGCAATATTTTCTCTGCATGTGTTAGTAATAAAAACATTCTGTATTATTAAAATCTGAATATTTAAATCATGTAAAGTTATTTTCTCTTAAAGGTAATACTGAATTATGTTTTGCTCAAATGTTAACAACAAAAAACCTGATCTGACTTGGTTCGCTTTGATCCTTCTATAGGAGATGCCTGTATGGCCCAGAAGAGTGCCATGTAGACACAGTGAGGCACAAACCAGACTACATATTAATAAATACAATATAACCATGCCAACCTTGATGCCTATGCTCCGTTTACCCTGCTTCTCTGACGTGGCTACATTGTGCATTTCTCCCATTTGTTAGTTTTGGGAAGGTGGTATGTTCCGGTGATTTATAGATCATAAAGATTGTAGTCACAAGTGGGCTACTATGGTCATGTAGAACAGTTATGGATCACAGGCATTAATCCCTGTTGAACTAGAAGAATCCTGATCTTACAATTTCCACTGATTCATCACAGTGGGTCTTCACTTATTCCAACAGTTGGTAACCAGAGTGTTTAAATTTGCTCCTTAACTCCTAGTCTGTATTTGTGTACATTTTACCCACCAGACTTGAAAGCATTCTTGTCTCTAGACTGAAATGTTTCTCCTCTTAGATTTCTCTTCTTCTTTTAGGTACTTACAAAGTGTTGGCCAGCTTACCACGTCACGCAGATCACTCTTTATCAGTGACCAAGCTCTTTCTGCTTTCTGCTCCCACAGTGTTTTTTACAATCATCCTTGGTCAATATTGATTTTATGTTTCTTCCTGGTCACCAATAAAATATTTTAATGCAGTCTCAAAATCACTCTGTGATTATCAGTAGGCAAGTATGTTTCTGACTCCCCATTTAAATGCAGAGAACTGTCATTTAGTTAATTTTAAATCCTCTTCATATCTACCATGTTGATTTTGTGTCTTTCTGGCTTCTCAATGAACAGCTCTTGCTGAAGTTCAGCCAGAACAGTTTTCTGTAAACCTGTATTGATTTGGATTAAGTATAAATGCTCGTTAATTGAGTTGCATGGGTTGAATCACTGTGCTTGCTATTATCACTATACTTTCTTGTCTAGGAAGTGAGGCTGACCAGGCTGTATTTGGCCAGGCTGTCCAACTTACCCTTTTTAGAAAACTGGCACACCATCAGCTTTCTTTAGTCCTCTGGAAATTCCACTGTCTTTCAAGAATTCCAAGTATTCCAAGACTTATGATGTCGTGCGATCTTGAATCCAAACTCCCCACCACATTTCCCTTCACAAAAATAACTATGAACTTTCTAAATTCAATTTATTTCTTTAAAGCATTTCCAATGGTATAATGTTTTGTAGAATGTCTTTTATTGCAAAACCTAAATTTGAAGCTGAAAAGCTAGTTGGCTTTATCTTTAAAAACATGTTTTTTAAAAGATTCTCATTGTTCTACCCAAGCCATTCCAGTCTGTGGTATAAATAATTGTTATAGTGTCTATTATGCTTAAACATGCTGTGTGAAAAAAGTAAAATTCCAGCTGGACATGTGTAGATAGTTAATTTTAGGGCAAGTTGTATCTCAAGTATACAGGGTTTGAATCTGACTGAATTTTCTGTTTGAAGTAAAATCATTATTTATCTAAACACAAAGCCCTAATGCGCAGTTGTTGAAGGAATCTGATCAAAAACACACAGCAGAAGAGGTTAGTTTTAAAAAATAGAGAAGCTGAACATCCATGGGGTGTTTAAGTAACAGAAAGCTACAAGTTATCAACTCCGAAGTGCCTAAGGAAAAAGAAAGATCATAAAGGACAAGTGTCAGAAGAGCCCTGGGATCACTTGGAGTTATTTGTTAGACTGAGAGCAAGGTTACGGCCGTTCTGAGATTTGAAGGTTAAGAGGGGAAGATTACAGATAGCATGGAAAGAACAGGGTCACTGTGTGAGGACATCCTAGTGTTGCAGTCTTGTGGTCCCAGCCATAGGAAAGGATGATCATAGCTACAGTGTTTTTTGAAGGCATGTTCTGAAGTTCAAAAGCATCTGGTCTGGAGCTGATCCTCTTCTGTTGCCCTCTTGATGTGAATGGAAAATATTTTAGCACTTGAGCAGGTCCTTCGGAGGTCTTTCAGAAGCAGTAGCTGCAAACAGGATGTGGACGGTCATTTGTCCGAGCAAGCTTGAAGGATCTATATGCATTTTAGCCACACAACTATGTTGTCTTGTGCTTAATAAAACTATTTGTTCTCTAAAAAAAGATGTATTTTAACAATGTAGCAGAGGCCAGATGCTTATTCCTAATAACAGTGGTTCATGCTATAAGCTTTTAGTTATTTTCGAAGGCTTGATGCCTTCAGTGGTTTGGTTTTTCTGAAATGCCAGTATAAATTGTCACACATTAAACTAATGTGGGTTATTGTCTATTTAAAGCTGAAACCGCCTCAGTGGTGTATGTATATGGCTTACATGCTTAAAGCATTTTTTAAACAGTAACCTATTAAATACAGAACAGTTTCATAGCATGAGTGCCACTTTCTCTGTTTTACAGCTGAGGGAAACTGATGAATAAAGTACACCAGTGGCAGAGCTGATAGGAAAACTCTGGAGCGTAGAACATCAGGGTACCTCCAAGTACCCTGTTCTTGCCCTCAGCTCATATGGCTTCTATTATTTCTAGCATTTCACTTTTTTATCAGTGGCTTTAATAATAAAATAAGGGGGCTTTTTGGCAAACTTCTGTTTAGCAAACGTGCTTTCTGCCTTCAATCTTTTACATGCAACCCAGAGCTCACAAGATTATGGCCAAGTTATAAACCCCTATGAAAATGGGCAAAACAACCAACAACAAGCGAAACGATAGCCAAGTTCAGTCTTCCTTGCCCCAGTTTTGTTGTCAGGGAACATAGGGACTGATCTGACCTTAATAGAATATTTGGAAATGCTGCCTTGTAGGGAGCACAACTGATCTCCAGTATCCTTGCCAGATCATGCTGCTGGCTATGTGTGGCATTTGCGGGTGAGAACGAGTTTTTGATGCTACCTTTTATTAAACTGGAAAAAAAAAATTAGCTTGAGACTAATGGAAACGACTTCCCATCCAATTATCTGAGTGGGCAGTGAAATGGGATATTTGGGGTGGGCGTTGGGGATGATGAGGGTGAATGTTTTGTTCATCCAAACTATATGGCAGTCACCTGGTTTTGAGATTTGCTAGCAATTGTGAATTCAGCCCTAATTCACTAGGCAGCCACAGGAGCTAGCAAAACAACCAGTTGGCTCTAGTAGTGCTCACAGTACGTTTTTTAGGTCAGGGGTCCTATCACTTTTCTTTTCCGTACAGTTTCAGACACACTTCTAAAACTCAATAAATTATAAATAATAATAATAACAACCCAGATGAAAATTTATGATCTTGACTCATATCTGCTTTAGGTTTCAGGCTTTGTTAAAAATCTGCAAATTAAAACCTGTGGACTTGTGTGTCTGCAGAGCTCCCACTGGTGATCTCACTCTGAAATCCTGGCCGCCGCTGCCGCCGCCAGGGCAGCAGCCTGGAGCTCCGCAGCGTGTCCTGCAGGGTCACTTCCACCCTTTCTCCAGCCCTCCGTATCCCACGCTGTGCAACAGCAGAAGCACACCATTAAACCTCAGGAAAATTTATTACTTCTGTGACTAGCAGAGTAGTTGTGAGGGTTTCAGCTAATACTCCTGAATGTTTTGTTTTTCAGTTCTGTTTGTAAATCTTTATTCTGCCAATATGCTTCTTACACAGTCTGATATCACGTGTTCTCACTTCTTAAAAAGTCTTTGTAGATGGAGTATGAATTTATTGGCATTGAAAACACAGTAGCTCTTAAAATTGGATGCTTTCAGTTTTGCCAACTTATAGCGTTCACAGAGTAAGGTAGTTAATGCACTGAATTAACAAGTCTTTGTTGTCATTATCTGTAGCTGGTTCCCAAAATGACTTTACTCCTTCTAGAGCAATAAGTCTTTCCATGTACTTCTGTAAACATCTGCAGTCCCGCAGGAAAATATGCTGCACAATTACAGTGATGCATTTTTCCAGGAAATCGTGCAAATTCTGTCAGTCAATCAATAAACGAACCTCTTTTTTGTTTTTATCTTTGGTTCTTGTAAATGCTACAGTCAAAGCGCTGCCTCTATTGGAAACTTCTTTTACAAGTGCTGTAAGAGTTTGGGAAATCTGTCAAACATCCTGAGCAGCTGCTGAGCAGAGCCCTCCGATCCGTGTGTGCTTTGGCATCGGAGGGATGCACAGGAGCAAAGAGTGAGCGGAGGAACTGGGCTTTGAAGTCTGCTTGGTGATGTTATATTATTCTTGGCGCTTTGCGCGTTGGAAAATACACTGCATCAAGTTCCCATCATTGCTGTAGTGCACAGTTTTTCTTGAGGCTGTGGAAGGGTGGTTTTAGCATTACATTCGCCTATGAAACACCTCAGTCATTTTGCTGCTGAGATTATGTTATTTTATTAAATTCTTCTTAGGTTTTTCCTTTGTATGATTGGAGCGGTTCCCCAGTTTGTTTCTTGGGGTGTTTCATGCTTTCACCACAACGCTGATGAGTACCCTCATCTGCATTTGCAATAGAGTTTCATAATGACTAAATCACAGCTGAATTTTCTGCTTTGTAATTGCATTCACCTGCACCCCACACTCAAAAAATACAATAATTTCACCTTCTATTGCATCTTCCCCCCACAGCTGCAAAAGCTCTTTACAACCTTCAACGTACTTAAGCTCAAAAAACAAAAACAGAGTTCTGGGGTACTTCAGAATTGGAACGTGGGCTGTTTTCATGGATGTATCTGATACCACCCTCTGAAAGATGGACAGGAGCTGATGAAGTCTGGGTGAGAAAGGTGCTATGCTGCCAATAATGTTTCTCCATCAGCTGAGGTAATAGCAACCTGTGCTTTTGAAACAGGAGTGTCTGAAAGGCACTGCCACTCTATGAACGGCTAAGTGTCCTTAGTGACAGCAACTGGGATAAGCTATTATCTCTAATGTACACCAATGTCTTTCCTTTAGTCAAGAGAAAAACAAGAGTGGGGAAGATTCATTAACTAGGGGCAGGGGCGGGAGAGAGGGGAGATGAGATGATTTAAGCTACAGGAAAAATTTTTTTTTCAAGGCAGACTTGAAAACCCATATGGCTGTTCAAGAGATTCTCACTCTCTCCAGCTGCATCCAGAAGATTCATCCTGCTCTGGTACAAATAGTATAGTTTGCACTCTTAACTAGAAAAGCATGTTGATTCCAAAGTGCCAAATTCTACTTGCCAAATATTGCTACAGATCTAGAGCTTTTTTCTTCTTCTGTTTCAAATTTTTTGTTTGCTACTCCCTGGCTTGGTAATGTTTTCCTACATGCAAACTTGCATTCAAATTTGTAGAAACGCAGGTCTTTCTCATTGTTGTTATTATTTTTTATTGTTACTGTTGTTATTATTTCAGTGAATGCCTCACAGCTAAATTCTTCTAAGCTTTAACTTGCAGCACAAAATTTGTAAGCCCATTACATTATCTCAGTTTATGACTTGAGCAAAGTATTTTCTTCAGAGCCTTCTTTATATCTCCATGCCTGAAAACAAATACTCTTATGGCTCAAATCCCAAACCAAGCTTTAGATAAACATTTTATCATCATCTGGAACTCAGCTTTGATAGTGCTTAACACAAGTAGAAATAATAAGTGACAAAGGAATTCTCACGGACTTGTAAATCCATGGTACGTCTTTGGTGTGGGCATAATGCACAGCTTAATTCAGAATTTGTGGCAAACCCAAAAAAACTTTTGCAAAGATTCAAACTTTTTAAAAGGCTTTACAACGTGACTGCTTAAACATGTAAACTATTCTTGCAAATGAGCCTTATCTAATGTGAGCAAAGGGTGTTGAAGCACGCTCTAAAATACTACTTTTCTCTCTCTCATTTTGTATGTTTTTGTTTTGTCACGCACATTAAAGTGATGTGAGGGTTTGTTTTTTTTCTGGAATACTGTAAATTTAAAATAAATGTTATTATTGATAATACGCACTAAGACTGTAAAATAGCTCACCGGTTCTCAGTGTGGAGGTTTAGCGCCTGCTGATTTGACTTGCGATCTTCCAGCTGCAGGAGACTAGTTGGAGCAGTCACCGTACTTCTGCTGCCTTTCTACGGCTTATGGAAGTTTGCTCAGACGAGTTTAAATAAGCGGTACTGGCAGGCCTATGCGTAGCTGATAGGTGAAGAGAAAGGGAAGGAGAATAGGAAAAAGAGCATGAATGACTATGTTAGAGAAAGTACAAGTTTCTCACTGAGTTTCTAAAGAAAGTATTTCTTCTATTCACTGAAGTCCAATTTATTATTTTCTTTTGCAGGAGAAGTAGGGGCAGAGCAGCACTGGAGAGGGGTTCCTAGGTTTTTAGGAAGAAGGGAATTGAAGGGGCGGGGGGGAGGGAATAGCTTGAGGCCAGAGAGGTGCCAATGGCTGCAGATGGGTCTGGGCATCACAGTGCTGCCACCAACAATTTGGCAGCTGGGGGCACAAAGCAAGGCAGGGAGTGGCAGTGGCTGGTGGAGGACAGATAGACGGATGAAACAGAGTTCTCACATTACCTCTGCCTGGGGCAATCTCCAAACACCCACAGGAACAGACAGTTGTTAAGTGTGGCTTCCCATAGTATGCCACCTCTATTTATTTTTAAATAAAACAGCTAAAATAACTTTCATGTCCTTCTAGCATTGCAGTGTAATTGTGGTGTTCTGCAGTTGTCGGTAGCTGGTTGTGATGCACAAGTGAGATTACACTGACCGCATTTTATAGGCCCACTGCATATGTTTTTAGAAGAAAGAGTCAGAATAGCTGCTAGATGCCAGGCATAGGGAAGATACAAGTGAATGTCAGTGGGCCAATGCATCTAGCAGGAGTTAAGCAAAGAAAATAGTCTTCTGATAAATACTCTCACACATTTCATTTGCAACAACACTCGTGAAGTCAACTGCACAAAAGGGAGGAACTGTGAGTGGGAAGAATGCAGGCTGATATCGAGTTGCTTTTATTTGGCTGAAGCCAGCTAGCAGTCATCAGAGTTAAAAAAATCCTTCGAACCAGCTAACAAGCTGCAATAGTTCTTCCATCATTGCTCTTTCTACTTTACTCTTCTCAGGGATACCTTTTTCTTGCAAGAGTGGGCTGTTGTCAAACCTCAACATTTCTTTTAGACCGCCACACATGCTTACTGTTACGCTATGTATTGAAAATGCAACAAGGGCAATACCACTCCATGGGAGAGCTGCAGAATGCTTTCCCAGGTACCTGGACCATTAGTGGACAGTGGGGAGCTGTTTGGGCACTAATTTCATGTACTATGTATACTGTCTTCAGTTACATGTTACTGGTTTTATTCCCTCTTTTCTCAGTCAGCACAGAGTTCTGGGGTCTCAGGTACTGAGATTCTACAGAAAGGAAAAAAACTCAACGTAGAAACTGTTACAGAAAGCAATTTATTGCCATGCTCCTAAAATGGTTTCATCGGCCTCTGGTTTGTTATTTGAAAGACATACAGTGTATTATCAGGAGTTTAAATACGTGGCAGATACAAAGTCACAAAGCACAAAAGAATGTATGTTCCTTCTTCGCCTTCTTCTGCTCATTCGTTTGAGAATTCCCTTCTGTCACTGCCTGTTTTCCTTCTTGACATAGAAGTAACCCTGTCGGCGTGCAGGAGATGCTGAGGTATGAGCAGAGGGCACATTTTAATATCTTAGACAACAGAAAATCTATGAACCAGTGCTCACACTAAGAAAACAGGTTTGTGAGTGTGTCACAAGCATCAACAGAACTGCTTTGCGCACTGCAGCATCTGGTCTTGTGCCATCCTGTGCTAACGTTGCACTGGTTCACAGCAAGAGGTTATGACCAGGCTTCCCCGGCGTGCTCGTGATGCGAATCAGCTGCCAGTCAGTTCCTCTCGGATTCACACCAGCTCCCTCATCACGTTCTCCTTCGTTCTCTCTGGAGCTGTGACTCATGCAGCCAGCCCACTTCTTTTAATCTTGCTTGGTATGTGTTAGAGACAGCCTCATTCTATACCGCATCCCATCCGGCAATGGTCCTATACACTCTCGGGTCCTCTTACAGACTAGAGCATAATACTCCTAGAAAATACTGCATCTCGTTAAAGCCTGTGGTTATTTCTGAAGGATCTTTTCTGCTGCTGAATGCACCTAATTGCACAGCAACTCAGCAGATGGCTTTTGCTGCTTAAGGCAGTGAGACCATTTAATTGACCGTGCAGTAGCACCTCTCTCCGAGCACATGTGCCAGACAGCCAAAGCCCCAGAAACTTGATGCTCCATGTGAAGAACACAATGTTCACCTGGTCCTTCTTGCCAAGACTTGAACCGTGATTTTCAAGACCAGGGCAGCCTATAAATTAGCGCATTAGGCTGAGTCACTGTTCTGGCAGGATAGGTCTAATTTCTCTCTATATAAACTTATCTCCAAAGTACTTTATCATCCTGCAACTGTTCTAACACAACAGCCTCTGAATGACTGAACGGTGCAGAAGCAATTATTTACATCAGGTAGGGGAAACAACTCTGTGGTAGGTCTTTGAAAGAAATGAAGCAAAAACAAATTAGATTTTTTATTTTTGTGCTTTGTCTTAATACTCAACTCCCCTTTGGATCATTAAGATCTTTCAGTTTTCCACACCAATTCATCTTATCCTTCCCAAGAGCATTGGGTCAGTTCATGTAGCTTTTAATAAAGACTCCATCTCTTACATAAACACACACGTACTGACACAACTCAGAAATCACCACTGGTAAACAAGAATGTTAATTGCTGGGTAATTATACGCCACAAGGAGGAGGGAAGCATTTAAAAGAAGCTGCAGGCTTTTCAAGACAACAATTTGTAGTTGGATTAAGCTGGAATAAACCCAGGCCCCAGAAGTGAAAAGACAGTGTTTCGAAGCCTAAAGCAACACTTCTTTGCCAGTTAGCTTGAAGTGTGCACTGCCCAGTTGTAGTTCCAGGCTCTCTGGAAACATTTAACACTTTAACATTAAGGGGACAGAAGCTTAACCCTTACATTCTGCAGGCCTGATTTTTTTTTCACATGTATATACAGGTCTAGAAGGGTTTTTAAGAATTTTTTAACCTAAACATAACAAAAATTATTTTACTGTACTATCTCACAAGCATCACTTGCTAAAAAAGCCACTTTTAACAGTTAAAAAAATTAAGCTGAAGTTCTTGGATTTCACTGGAAGGGCATCCAGCCCCTACCCATCAAAGTCTTGGTCTGCAGCAGTTTTGCCAGACGTTCTGTTCCGAAGAATGACGGATGGGCAAACATTGGTAAAACTGTTTAATGTAGATTTTT
Source organism: Gymnogyps californianus (assembly GCF_018139145.2). Classification (NCBI taxonomy): domain Eukaryota; kingdom Metazoa; phylum Chordata; class Aves; order Accipitriformes; family Cathartidae; genus Gymnogyps; species Gymnogyps californianus. The sequence continues at coordinate 22,015,056 of NC_059479.1, forward strand.
CTAACTAAAAAGAGTATGTTGGCTGCAATGCTTATCTTGAAAGATGTCGGAGAATGGCTATACGCCGACAGGTATATTGTCGTTTTGGAGGTGTGAATGCTTTGCAGAACTTTTCTCTCCTAGAGTGTTTGTATTTCCAGACCTATAGGGGATTGCCAGAGGTCAGAGTTTCAAAGAAATTAATCCCTGTTTTGGCCTATCCAAGAGTCTTTCTGTGAAACAGCACAGACATTTTGTAGTGCACGGTTTGTGCAGTTGGGTAGTTATCCCTTTTTCCCCTTTTCTGGCTATGAGTGCAAATAGCATATGCAAATCTGAGGTTTTACAGAAAAGTGCTCACAGGAAAAAAATTGTCCTCACAAAACCTGGGCAAACTTTAGAGGGGACTAGAAAATTATTGGCTCCGTTGGCATAACTCACAACTGTTAGATAAATATACACAGCAAAAGTGTATTTAAAATAAATAAAAAAAAATAAAAATTATTTCTCTCTCCTGCTACTCTGCCCTGTGTAGGACTCCCTTGCAGGAGCTGATGCCATCAGGGATTCTGCAAGAAAAATACTCTGTTCCAGGTTAGTCTTTAGCAGAGACTCGGGGAACTTGGTGCTTCAGAGTATCATTCCACAAACATAATCTCCACTCAAACAGCCTCTTTAGTGCCAGGCTTCTCCATCCCCTCAGATCACTGCTTGAGCTTACGGATCAGTCCTGCAGACAGTTACGTCAGCACGGCTGAGATGGAGGTGAACTGCAGAACAAGGGCACGCACGGGGTGTAAAGGGGAAGATGGCGTGGAGGGCATCAGGAGCTTTTTTGAGTGGCTTTGCTGCTACAGAAAATATTCATGGAACTGCACCCTCAGTTTCTAGTTGTAAGCTGCTAGTGAATTCTTTAGGAAGATGCAAACAGATTACAGACTCTGCCGAGTCTTTATCTAATTTTCATAGATCTATAAGGAGTATTCAGGGTCTTTTTAAGTATTCGCTTTCCAAGAAAATATATGCAACAGAACAAATAAATTCAAGCTTAGCGTATTTTGGGTTGTTTTTCAGTTGTTGCGATTAAATTTTCTTAAGTTTTCCTTTAAAAATTACAAGCTGATTAGTGTAGCTAGCTATTTTCCCAGTCTAGCAGCCTCTTCCAGGGTTAAAACAGAAAGCAACAATTGCTAGATCTTTTGATTTCTGGGCCTCGCTGAATGTAATGCCTGTTAACCCCTAAGGACTGCTGAAACATTTGTACTCTGTAGGCCCTTAGCCAAGCTTAGCATGCCACAGATGAAGTAATGCCATACCTGTCCATCTGCTTGGCCTATTGCTTTACAATATTTGGAATAAAAATTTAATTTCCTATAATTTTCTGTGACATTGTTTAGAAATAGACCGTTCTTATGTGTCAGAATGAAATGCAAATCACCCCTTTAGCAAATGAAAGAGCGAATTCTGACTGATATTTTGTAAGGCCTGATTGTTATGATTGCTACCCAGTTGTATATCCTCCCCTTCCTCCAGAAGAAAATGTAATGGAAAACGTAACCCTAACAATTACATACAGATGGCACCATCCCCATGATTTCAGCTCTGTGTGGTGGCTTATATTTCTATACTACAACTGGTGTAAATTAAATTGTAGTCATCTTCTGTACATGTATTGTATTGTATCTTCACTAGCAATAAGAACAAGAACCGCACATCTGTTGGGTGAGAGGACGTGTTGGCAATATTCTGTTTATTTGGCTATTACACGTTGCTAGTGCCAATGAGAACCCAGGGATCTAGTTGAATTTGTTGGAAACCATATTAAAACGTCTCAGATCACCCCATCCACGATTTATTGTCTTTGCACTGTGACAGAGCAGGCTGTGGTGTAATTTTTTCTTCATCTTCTCACATGCTGGAAACAACAGCCTTTTCCAATTGGAGCTACGGGATCTGTTATGGGATCATTATGTTCAGGGGGAGAAAGATTAGGTCTGTCAAAAGCAGAGGAGGGAGGAAAGGGAAGACAACAGTATCTGCACTTTACCTACCCTTGAAAATCAGTTTTCTCTTTTTCTTCTCTCTCACAAACGCTTCATTTTTTTAAAAAAAAGAGACAGAATAGAAAAGGCCTCCTACTTCATTCACTCACTCTTCCTTCAGTGCCACAATTAATGTAAATTAATGTAATTCAGTAAATAGTACCCTTCCTTGTCAGTCCTTAACCACTGTCAACAACCAGGGGCACCAGCGCTGAAGACAGGTCTGTGTTGGTAGGTGCAGACACCAGCTCTGCTCTCGCTGCTTTGACCTGGCGAGACACGAGCCCGCTCCAGGCCCGATAACGTGGCAACGTGCCAGCATGGCTACTCGGGTTTTGGGGCTGAAGCGGACTTGCCTACAGCCAGCCCGGAGAGCTGAGAGAGGAGCTCCCGTCCGTCTGCACCTGTCTGTGTAGACGTACTCTAAAATTACTGCTGCTCCCTTGGGCAGGAATCAGCTTTCTGGTTTGACTCTGTACCGTGCCGGCTGCCAGAGAGTGCGGTGCAGCCATAGCGTCCCTCAACCGCAGTTGGGATGCAGCTAACAGCTATAGTAAACGCCGCAGTTGCCAGATACAGTACTGCTGTCATTTGCCCCTGTTTAAATCTGGCATGATGCTACAGCTTTAGTAGACTTGGTCTTAATTTAAGCTGAGGTAAGTGAGAACATCTTTTGGAGGCAAGGTGAAATGATTTTGGGGCTTGTCAGAAGAGTCAAAATGTTAGCAATAGAATCTTACCTGCTTTATTGCATCGGCATTCCCAGGGCTCTTGCTGTAGTGATTCAGCTAATTAAAATTCCTTTTACCTACATTTTCCTTTACAGCTTCAGGTGGCTATAAGAACCTTCATTTCTTGTCCCAAACTATCATAATGTGTAAAACAGATTCTCTGTTCCACTCTGAAGTGGCAGCATTTCAACGGTAGATCAAGTGAGCCTCCTGCATAATATCTATTACCGGCTTGTGCCTTCTAAGATTGTAGTGAGCATTTTAATCGAGTGTCTAAAAAGAACGTGAAATTTTCAGATGGTAAGCCTTTGTGAAGTGCTGTTTTTATTCGATTTTACCTTCTTTCCATTCCATGTGTATGTGTGCATGTGTGTTGATGTGTGTATATATATCAACAGATTAAATTAGGAGCTCTTTCTAAATATCTGGCTGGTTGATTCACGCATGAAAAACAGACAATACCAAACATGTGAGTCGTTAGTTACTATAAGATTATGAGCCCAATCTTATTCCCAGGGAAGTTGGTTTAAAGCAAGGCCTACATCCTTAATGTTTTCTACAGAAAAGCCTGAGACAGTAACCTTAGGAGAATGAAACGTGAAACCCCCATGGCAATTTAAGCAGGGCCACAGTTGAAAAGCAGCAAGAACAGGTTCCCTTTGTACTTCTCTGAGCTACACTTGGCATCCCTTGGGGCAAACTGGGAGAATTTCAGCCTTCAATGTCTACACAATCCCTCATTTTTCAGGAGCAGAGGCTTGTTACAGAAGAATGCTCTCTGTTCCTTGTAAGCCTAGAGTGGAAGGAGATCACTGATTAAAGCAGAGGCTTTTGATTAAATGATGAGGCTACTTTCAGTGATTAAACACAAAAAGGTATTTTGGGGGCCACTTTCTGCAGAAGCTTGGGCTAAAGTAGACAGCTATTAAAGCACACGAGAAAGCAAGCAGGTCAATAGTCATTTTGGAGGTTGGGAAGGTGCATAGCATGGAAGGGGAAATAACAATTTCAGGATTATGCTAGTATTCATCTGTAATTGGATCTCTGTTTATTTTTGTTTCTTGAGACGCTGTCACAGACGTGTATTGTATTTACCTTACTGACTCAAGACACACAATGCTGTGTCACTCACCACAGATAAAAGGCTTCAGTGTGCTTGGATAATTACGGAAATTTTATTAGCTATGATGAAACAATGATAAAAGGTATCAGGGCTTTGATTTCATCTGTTGGAAGTGAGCCTATTTTTTAGTCCGTATTTTCCATTTATTGGAACAATTTTTAAAGTGCTGGTAATCTTTTAAGAGAGTCAAACTACCCATTTCTATGAAGCTTTTACCTACATTCCCAAGGCATTGGCTTCTATAACATAATACTTAGTATTACACAGACCCACTGTTGCAAAGTGATTCATTGGCAGGCCAGGACTGAGATCTCATATTCCTTAATCTCAGTCCATAGAATCACAGTCTGTTTGTTCACCCAGGACAGGAACGCTCTGGTTTATATGTAACTCTGCTTTGGTTTGCGCGTGCAACCCCAGGTCTGTGGAAATCCTATAAAAATGTGGAAGAGGCTGTTCTGTTAACATTTGTTTCTATGTATTTCACAGAGTTGCTACGCTTGCATTTTTTAGCGTTTACATGCTGCAGTCATGTAAAAAGCATAATGTTATGGGGAAAAGGGCAGGGCTTGCTTCAAATTATCATTGAAAGAAATAAAAAAATGCAGAGAAATGTCAGGAGATCTTGATGAACATGTTTCTGCGGGAACTGGAAAAGAGACCAAGCCACAAAATGAAGAACTAGATCCAGATTCCATATCCTTCAGCCTCACCCCTAAGGGGATGAGAAATCAGAACTGAAATACCAAAAGTTTGGATTAAGTTTTCTTATTTCAACCCATCTCTCCATAGTCTGGTTATACTGATAATCTCTTAATAAACGTTAGTATGAGCAATACCTATATCTGATTGTTATACCGGAGCATAACAATAGCATTTGCAATCAGACTACGCATAAATGCAATTTCTTCCTATTTTTTTTCCGTGATTTTAATGCATTGTTTGAAACTGGCAGTTCTGCTAAATATTACTGAGCTGCCTACAAAAACATTGTGAGATGTTTTTAAATGAAATCTAAGAAAATCATTGAACTTGTTTCCACTCTGGCCCTTAAACTGATAAAAAATAAATTACTGGTTGCAAGAGATGGGCAAATATGTCAGCTTTTGGACTGAAACTTAGAGGTTTCTTAGTTTGAAAAACTAATTTGATTCCAAACCAAGCCAACCACAAGATAATACCAGAAGCTGCATTTAACTAAATAATCCAACCCTTTATCCCCACTATTTGGATTTCCATAACAATTACTATTTATGTCAGAAACTTGTGATACTGCTTTTTGTTTCTAAATATCACAATGACATTGTGCGAGAGCAAGTTGTAGCATATCTCTTTGGGGTACCACAGTATTTCCCTTCCTGCGTATCGACATTTAAGATAAAACAAAAAAAATCTTCCCATGAATTGTAAGATTCACTTTAGTATTGTTATAATAATTAAATGAAAGTGGTTTTTGGTGGCAATCTATCCTGCCTGTGTTGAGCTGGCAAGAAGTATATGCACTGTATAAGAAAACGTGTTTATGCCAGAGGTATTCGTTCATGATACAACTCCAGTTACCCGTTGTGATTTAAGTAGTGTGATTAAAACACAGAGAGATTTACACATTCTTGTCCTTCAGTATTATTGTAAGCAAAATTGTCTGCCACTGAGCACTTAGTATTCTGCTGGGTCACCTTTTAACCGAGCCTTTCAAAAGCTTTAGTAATTTAATTTATTACGTAAAACTGTGCTAATTATCTTCAAATTCAGAATGTTCTCCTTCATGTTTTCTCTTTCCTGGCAAAATTCCTCTGATAAAATAGAAGTGGTACATCAATTTAAACTATATGATGATGGGAAGGAGGAGCCACATTTGTTACCGTAAAGGCAGCCAAGATATAAAGGGTGAGATAAAAAGACTCATGCAGAAGAATACATCACATCAACCTGAATCTGGCTTCCTGCCTTGCATCTCTTATTCTCACTCCTTTACCACATTGGTACCTGCTTGTCTCTCCTTATCTTTTTAAAGTTAGAAGTACTATACCATTGTTCTGCTGCCAGGTCAGCTGTGATGAAAGATAGCTTGCTTTGTGTAAAGAGAAAGTAAGTGTTGAACTGGCAAAATTACATATTTTAGAAAAAGAAATCTTATACAGAATATTTTGATCAGAATTATACGGTGGTTGCTACACTAGTTCAGTTACTTCAACTGTACCTAGTCATTATAACTGGCCATAGCTAGGCATTATAAGTGGCTTTCAATAACAATTATTTCCAACTAAAATGAATCCTAGTTCATCACCTTGACATAGGTCAATTAGTTTATTGATTAGAACGAGGAATATTATAACCTTTGAGAAAAAGACTCCTTCCTTACAATGTTTTTACTCCGTTCCAGTTTTGCAATGCATTTAAAAGGACCGAGGCATCATCTAGCAGATAAGGGTGATATTTAGGTAAATTTAACCTGATTTGAGTTATGCAGAACTACCTTGTCTTCATTTGTCAATCTGAAAAGCAGGAATACAAAACTGTCATTGCATCAGACCAGCAGCAATCGAATTCTGAAACATGTGAGGATGCTAATTATCTTCAGCCTCTTTCTACGGAGTGTATTTTGACAGGACTCCCACTAATATACAGAAACTTTGCCCTAGTAATGAAAAATGATCAGGATTTGTAAAGGATTTTTTGACTTTTAGTGATGTCTCTTTTGGTTTTGTATTCTATTAGAATTGGCAGGTAAGCTAGTCAATGGAAGTGTGTCCTTTTACTTCTGCGTTCAGAAGACCCCTAAGTAGAACATCAGAGACGTAGGCTATAGGCTCTGTGCAGCAAGAAGATACCATTGGGGTTTGACGGTGTGAAGCGTAGCTAATTCCTAAGTTAACTCATGAGAACTATATAAATTTTAAGTATCTTGCGGTGCCAAAGATTGCTGTCTGGGGAAGGCTGGCTCCTGCCTGCTAAGGTAGCGTGCCACTGTTGACCTGAACGTCACCCGCCAGAAACCGTCTCCTTGTCTGAGTGTCAGTTCTGCCACAAGCCCTTTCGTTGCCGCCGATCCCTGCCTCCTCTCCCAAGCCGGGAGCAGCAGCAGGAGATATGGGTAGGTCACGCAGGCAGCTTTGCTTCCGCTTGGCAGCAGCAGCCAGGGAAGTGGCTGTGGGAGGCAGCAGGGAAGAAGGGCTAGAGGCAGTAAACTGCGTGTAGGCAGGAGGAGGCTGCTGGAGGAAGAACGTGCTAGAGAGGCGAGCCGGGAGAGGGTCAGAGGAGACGGGCTTGCTTCTCTTAGCAGCAGCCAAGAGAGAAGAGCGAGATCCAGTTGGTGGGGCACGGGAAGGGAAACGGCTAAAGGTGTTCGGAGAGTTAAATCATCACAGCTGCCTTTTTCCATCCGTTTTTGTTTTGCCTCTTCTGAATTCCGACACCTACACAATACTCTGTCTTTTAAAAACAATGTTGGAGTTCCCGACATTGAACTCTGCAAACAAGTGTGTTCTCAATTAAGTGAAGAACTTCTCCTGCCCCCCCTCACTTGATACGCGCGCTTGGCTCAGATGTGCTGGCCTCTAGAGGAATCACACGAGCACATTTTTCAGAAGGTTTCCCCCTCCCAAAATCCCATCGAATGGCTGTTTCTTATAAACCAATGGAGATAATTTCATGGCTTTTCCCTTTCATGGCCACCCACCTCCTCTTCCCAGCTAGCTTTGATATAAAAAGACAAATCCTTTCCCATTCACATCAAAAGCGGGAGGGTCGCTCTGTGTCACCTACCCTGGGATTTTGACTCAAGCTATTCGGAAAAAAAAATAATGGAAAGAGCAGCTTGGTTTTAACTCAACCGCAGTGTGTGTCACCGAGAGTTTTCAGGGTCATTGACAGATCAGTTTCATAGACCAAACAGATAAATAGGCACAAGTTATTCTTTATTATTATTGTTCATAATTTGTTCATGCCATAAGTGTGCTGAGTGCACTACAGAGGATACCAGCCCTTCCTCAGGGAACACAGGGTCTAAGTTAGACATATGTTTTGTATATTTTCAATGTGTATTCAAGCACCTCCAGCACTGGATAGGCACTTTTAAAAACAAATTTCAAGTAATAACAATAACATGCTGAGTGATAACAACAGGCATGGGGGTGAGAGGAGGACGAGGGTTACAAAAATAAAGATCATGTGAATTGTTTTCTTTATGTCACACACGAGGCTTGGGATTTCTCTGTTTTTCTTTTTCTTTGAATGCTTTTGTCATTCCTTTCTCTTTGGCAAGAAAAGATGATAGACTTCAGAGGCAGAGGAATTGCTGCTGGAGTAAAGGAGAAATGAGGCAGAGGAAAGGGGCTGTTGCTGCTAGTACCTGAGAAACCTCTGGCCTGTTAGGGAGAAGTATTGCTGCAGGCTAGGGGACTGACTTAAAGCAGGGGAAAGAAGAAAATCTGACGCAACTGAACAAAATTTCTACCCTCTCTGGTGTATGAGGTTGTCCCCAGCACAAGGCTTAACACTGATTTTCTGAGGGTTAAATCTTGAAAGACCTTTCTTAATTCTTATTCCAGCTGTCTCTGACAATAGCGGAAGTTTGTGAAAGCAAGAGAAAAACGGAGTGAAGTTCCCAGGACTCAACACTTAGTGAAATGAGATTTCGGTTTAGTTTAGTGCTCATTCTCATGCCAGCACATTTACCTGGTTCTACATGTACCTGGTGCCTTTCACTTAAACCACTCAGTGGGCTCCTCAGTGCTTGGAGCAATCGCTATGTACGGTGGACGTTTCTCTAACACCTTTAGCCCCAAACAACTGCTTGAGCTTTGTGCTCTTCTGAATAGTTTGTTCGATTTTTATCAGATCTACTCTTGAGCATCCTTTCTGGTGCATCATACCAGAACCATTGTGTAAGCTCTTGGTTGTTACTGTTTGCTTGTGTATTGTTTATTGGAAACTTGCTGAAGGGAAACCGCAGTAAGCTTGCTGTTACATTGGGGACCTCGGGTGATGTCTCAAGTATTACACAGCAAACAGACTTCTAAAACAAATTCAGCAACGGACTTCATTTTGGTGCATTGCAAAGAAGTAGATTTCTGAGAGTGCTCCAGATTTGAAGCAGTGCTTCTGAAAACACAATTTGTAGTGCCTGAAAACTTACCGTTCTAGGGGGAACCCGAGGATTTTTAGACTCTTTCACCCTGTATTGCATATGGCATACGGGGTCAAGAGGCTCTTAAGAACTGCCTACAAATTGGGGGTCTTCTGAGAAGCATGAATCTGTCATAGCCAGCTTCACACCACCCGCCTGCCTGCCAGTGGCAGAGGGGAAGGCCCAACACGAGCACAAATTTGTGCTTGCATTTACATTTGCCCTGGTTGCTGGACCAGCCCTTTGGGTGATACTACTGCCTGTTTGGGTTTAGAAAACCAGAAGTTAGCTGGACTGACGGTAGGAGTCGCTGGCCCTTGTTTTGTCTCAAGAAGTGGGGTGTAAATTTACTACTTTCTTCGACCTTAAATGCAGAGCAATGAATAGTTTGTCTGAACTTAGGAGTATGGCCTCCTTGGTGTTGTCAGTGCATCTTACAGCAGCCCTACAACAAGGCTTTCATTAGCACAAGTGCCTTTTCGCCTGTGTTTCACATCCTGCAAATCCCTTCTACTTCAATATATTTCTACCACTGCATTCCCAGTGCCAAGTTACGTGCCGGCCAGGAGATGTGGTCTGTATGTGCTTTTGTTTCCAGTTAAGCTTTTTGTTTCCTGGTAAGCACTTGAGAAATGCTGTGGCCTGTGGAGATAGAACAGAGTTTTGCATTTTCTCCATTGTGTGAATAAGTTAGTTGTTAATAAAGCCAATTCCTTTATCAGATGCTGTTTGCAAAAATATTTGTTACACATGCTGGAACTAATTTTTCATCAGTTATTTACTTCATGTGGGGATTACAATGGGCTGCGTTTCATCTGATATCTTTTGTAGCTTATTAGATGTGAATTTACTAGCTGTGAACAGTTGAATAATATGAAACTCATAGAAGAAACAAGCTGCACCATCCATAGTATAATGATCTTTCTAAATTAGCTCTGGCCAAAGTTCGTATTTCACAATCCACTAAATAGCTTTCTTATGGATCATAAGATGAACATATACTGAGTGAGGCAACTGAGTTTATAATATCTTCGGTATAAGGTGAATACTTTCTAACAGATCATGACATTATCAAAGTGCTATTTGAAATTAGCTCCATATGCTGTAGCAATGCTGTAAGATTTCACCCAGAATTTCATTTTCAAATGTTTTTCATTCAAGTTCACTGAGGGCAAATTGGAAACACTTGGGTATATCCCACTTATGGATCTGTTAAGACCCACTTAATTTTAACATGTGGATGTGTGGAGAGAGAGGAAGGAGAGGAGAGCTGTAGGATGGGGTGAGCAGGAATAACTCTATCGACTGATGTCTTTCAAAAATCTGAACAGCATGTATTTGCTAGCGATTGCACGAATACTGCTGTGCAACCCACACTCACCAGTCCGTGACTTTTTATGAAAGATGAGATTTTTGTATCAAGACGGTGAGAGTCAGCCTTTCGACTCTGCCTGGTTGTAGCAGAGGGTTAAGCAAAGGAGCTCAGTCTCTGCTCTGCCGTGGTGATGGGAGCCAGTTGGCAGAGGCCACAGAAGAAGAGCCAGTCTAGAAATGCACTGGTTCTGTACTTTTGCTGGCAAGGCTCCCGGCTGGTTTCAAACCTGCATTGCCAAAGCAGAGTTCTGCTCAGGATGGTTTGGGAGTGGGGTGAGGAGTCGCTCACTTTGCTTTATCAGGCTCTGCAAGACAAACATGGTGATTTTTTTGGTTTTTGGTGATTGTTGGGTAATAAGTGCATCAGAAATTCTAATTGGCTTTAAATTATTTCCTCTCTTTAAAAAGAAACTGTATGAGGGAACAGTATGTTGCAATGAGGGATTCATGTTTCTTACTTCACCGACCTGAGGAGCTGGGTAAGGGATCAAACTGCTTCAGCAGTCAGTGGCTGCAAGAGATGAGGATGTTTCTAGGAGCTTTGTTACACTTTACTTTTAGGCTAATAGTATTCCTTATGTGAACATACTGCATCTGTTACTAGGAATGTATCAAAAAACGGGGCTTAGTAGCAGTACGAAATAGTCTTTTTAGCTATTTGTATAAGATATTATAAAATACATTAATTTGGATTGTGATAATTAATCCAAATTAACAGGTCATTTGGAATAATGTCTGAAGGGAAAAAATGCACTTTTCTTAGTGCTAGTTCAGTTCTGCATCTACATTTATCTATAATATTTAATTACAGGCAGAAGCACTAACTGTTATTTGCGTTAAGTGTCTTGGTACCCTGCTGGTCCTCTTAAGTATACTCAGCTTTAGTGGTGCTGATAGTATTTTTGTAGGTTAACCAAGTTCTCAAAAATTGTGGGTTTTATCACACTATTTCTAGCAGGTTTTCTGTGCTAGACAGGATATCTCTCTCCTAAGGGGAAAATGTAGAAGAGAGCTAGCTGTCGTGGGGAAGCACCAGGAAATGGTATGCAACGGCTATGGCAGTTCCAACAACACATCAACTGGCAGAAACAAGAATGTCAGGGGAGCTGATTGCATAGCTTATCCATGTCTAGAAGGATATGGTTTTCATTTTGAAAATGCTATTCATCTAAAATCTCAAATTCTTATACCCACAGCATGAGTGTTTCTGAGTTTTGCATCAGAGCCTGGAGTTCAGAAACACACGTGCGCACCTTTACATCTGGTGCTTTTATGAATCGTTTTGAGGAACTGTTACTAAGCAGCAGCAGCTATATCGGGGCTCCATTTTATAAAGAGGAAGGGCTGCGTTACTCATTTTGTTTCCAAAAAATTCATTTGTTTTGCATTCCCAGAAGGTACTTTTATTCTCCCAGAAAGGTCAAGCAGAAACATTGATGTAAGTCCTGTTTATGGCAATTTTGTTAGATTTCCAGCAATTGCAATGGAACATATTTATAACAAGTATTTTTCTCTCTAGGGTGATACCATTAGTCAAAATATGCTTTCTCATATTTCCACTACATAAACACAAATATCTTTTAAGATTCAAACTTACTGGTCCTCAGGATTCCCACAGCCACATCTCATTAGTGGTTCAGAAGGCTGCGCTAGCCATGGTTTCAATTTGGGATGAAAAGGTTTTGTTAGGAGAAAGAACTTCAACCAAACTAGAAGGTTGAAAAACAGGGTAATATTCCATGTGTGGGCTGTCGTCCTGAACAAAACAGCAACCATGAGAAGTCCGATACTTCAAACGTACAACTTGTGATTCAACGTGCTAAGGATCCAGGCCGGTCTGTGTTTGGTGCCCAGGTCTCAGCTGAGATATTGTGCCATTTCCACAGCAGCTAGCATCTCACAAACTTAGTTATGCTCAATGCGCTGATAATACATCTGTCGTCCCTGATGCAATGTAGCCACTGATTCTGTATACGGTTCTCTACAAGGATTCCGAAATGTGTGGGTATCCTAGCAGAAACTGTAAAGCAGCAAACTGTCCACTGATACAAACGTCAGGAACAGACTTGACAAATAAAACAGCAGACCAGAAGTTGTAAGTAACATAGCCGTGGTGATAAATGAGTTGTATATCCCCACTTTCATTTCATTTCTTCATTCACAAGCCTTCTGTTGAAATAACGTGACAGTGTTAATCTGGAGAGTGTCCAGATAAAGAGGCAAATACCAACCGGGCTGAAATGACATTTTAGATCTCAACATAATAATGAACTGGCTATGAAGTAATTATTGAAAGAAAAGCAACAGGCTCCTAGCCTCATGTGAAGTCTTAGGAGGAGATGTCTACAGTGTGTTTCAGCTGTCGTCTTCCACATACATCTCAGTACGAACAGAGCTTGGTACAGGCACAAAAACTGGTTTTATAAGAATTTTAGAAATAGGATGCCTTGAACGCTACATTTAAATGAAAGTCTCACTGATATATGTGGAACAAAAGTGAATAAAACTTGGAAGTACAAAAATTAGTTTTCTTCCTCCTGCTACAGCTGAAATGCAGCTGTTTGAAATGCAGACCCCCCCTTCTTGGGGGCTATCAGCAAATTGATTAACTATTTTTTGGCAGCAATATCGCTAGCTGATCTACATGTCCTAGGACTTGAGTTGAAACAGAATTTCAGGACGAAGTTCCAAGGAATAGCATTAAGGGCGTTGTTATGTATCACTATGTTAAAAACACTAAATACAATTTAGCAGGAAAAAAACTGGCAAAATACTACCTACTTCAGTCTGCCAATATTTATGAGTACTCTTGGGGCTCATCGGCATTACAAGAGAAGAGTGAATCTAGTAGTTATATTATGTTCCGAAAATTTTGGGCCAAAACTTGTTTTTCACACAGCATTTCGAGAAAAGTATTTTGTTTTTCCCACAGATCATAATGGACAATTGACAATAAATTGCATTTTTCTCAGGGTCATCAGCTATAATTCACAACACCCATTACATCCTTAGCAGTCACAATCTAGACTAGCTGAAGCCTGTATAAGGCAGGAGAAAACGGACATGGACTGTCAAAGGCGGGTTTAACCAGCAGCAGTCACTACACTATTTTTTTTTTTTTTTTGTACATTGAAGACTAAAAGCAACAATTGCAGGTATTTTAAAGTGTCCTAGTTTTATATGAAATGGATTTATTGGAGATTCGTAACAATGTGAACAGAACATTCATCACTGATCGACTCAGTTGTATCCCAGTGAGTAGAATTTGCTGTTACTCAGGGCTGAAGCTAAAATAGATTACATGCCAGATTAGAAGAGAAATAGTCTCTGCTAGGAATAGAGAACAATTTGAATTACACAATACCCACCAAAATCTTCTTTACTATCTGATTAATGGAATATCAACAGGAAAAAAAAATTGGAGAAACAGAGGTGAAGAACTAAATCATTATTTTGGAAATCAATTTCAGTGCAACCAGACTTTAACCAACATTTTGGCAGTTGAAAGTAAGTTTAGGAATAAAGCTGAGTGGATAACATGGTCTTTTCTTCTGATTGCTTTGATTACATCTCATCAGTTATAGACTTCTCTATACCCCCAGTGTCTCTACCCCAAAGTCTTTATCCGATAATGAAAGCGAAGGAAACGTACACTGGAATCGAAGGCAAAATAATCCTGAAGAAAATGGACATTATCTCTAAAACATAGTAAAATTAACAATTTTATCCATTAGAGTGCTATGTAGAGAGCAGTGCAGTGAACTGAAGGAGTCTGTTAAGGCCAGCTAAGAAGACATCTCTCTAGATGATTACCACTAGAAAATGATTCCCTGCATGTATCACAATTATGCTGGAGTCTGTCTGTCACTGCTGAGCTGGTTGAATATTGTGAAAAGAAAAACAGTAGGGAAGAGCTCATGATTGACTTTTGAAAAGAGATTAAAGGATTAAATAATTATAACTTGGATAAATGACAATTAAGGATGAGAAATCCTTCTAAAAGTAATTGAAGTTGAGCTCTGGAGAGGGAGTAGAACTGTTCAGTATTTTCTATGGGGCCACAGGTAGGAAACTGAGAAAAAGAACCTGAGGCTAAAAACTGAAATTTGGTCCCGTCGTTCTAGTTGAGGTGGTACAAGCTTCATCACGGAGTCCTTTGTATTTCAATGTTATATATTTTTTGTGCTGTAGAGGAGGATCTGTTACTGTCAGACGTATAAACTGAATCTAAGATCCTTAATAGATGTTTAGTGTCTTCTGTGTGTGCAGTGCTTTCTGTGTATATGCAGCTCAGGCTAACAGAGGAAAAAGATCATGGAAGTAAACATTCATCTGGTATAACATGCTGCTTTTTAGGGATATATCTGATAGATATATTAGTAGATTCTTGTGGGGTTTTCCATATGTTTTCTGAGTCAAGAGTTAACATACTACTTATATATGAAAGCACCAAAAAATTGCTCATAGGACCAACTAAAATTTTGTGTATCTTGGATTTGTAGCTTTAGAAAGGCAAATATTTTAATAGACCTTTTTTCCAAAAAATAAACAATTCCAGTATCCTAGCAACAGTTACATAGCTGATTACAAATATCAGACTTCCCAGGGTCTTATGGAATTCACTCTGGCAATCCAAGTTAATTAATTCTGTCTTCAAACTAATTACCAGACTGACACAGGTTCTGAAGTTTGGAAGAAACATCAGATGTAAATGAGACTGGAGCATCCTCCAGGAGATGGGTATGCATCAGTGGAGAAAAGAGTAAGAAAATACATCAAGTCAGTAATTATGGCACTGATTTAAAAAAATACCTAAAAATGAAGCTCAGTTTTCTTACAGAGCCTCTCTTGGCAGTTTGTGGAGGAGGTAGCAGTATGTTTGAGAGACTTCTACAGCACTGGTATTTATCGTGTATTTGAATGCAGTGGAAGATTTGAGGCAGCTAAAGAAGTATGTACACTACTGCTCAAGAGGACTGTCTTAGGAAGTGCAAAACCTGATAAATCTTTCCAGCTCAGAAGGTTCAGTTTGTCTTTTACTTTCAGAGGTCGAATACCAGTGCGCTGCTGGGGTCACACCAGATCTGTTCTGTGGGATATGTAGGGATTTTATCAGTATGAAACCATTTAAAAGAAAAAAAGGAAAAAAAAAAAACCTCCAGTAAGACAGACAAAATTAACGTAAATAGAAAAAGACAGTTGCTTTTTCCATAGGAGTAGTTCTGTAGGCAAGAGAACATTGACTTGAATGTTGAAAATGCCTCCCTCTCAGTTCCTTAAAGTCCGCTCCTTGCAGTGATTAGTCCAAATCAGCGTGTATTCTGTGCCAGGGATCGTTAATGGGTGCTCCTCAGAAAGACCATCGTGTTGGATCTCTGGGATCTTGATCCTGTGCAAGTGACAGGCTCTTTTTCAAGCACTGGCTGGTAAATACAGTCCTCTTGATGATCTGCCACTGGACTGAGCTTTCATCAAGAGAGTACAGGTACTCCTGACTGAAATAAATTTATGTTCCGTTATTTTGCAAAGGAAAATACTGCAAGAACGAGAAACAGTGTTTTCAAGTCTATACCTTCAGTAGGAACTAAAAGCACAGTCATGCTGTTCTCCCTATTTCCTTGAGATTTGTCCTCTTTAAGTGCCTCGGGGATGAAACCAGTAATTTGAAATTTGCATCCATATTATCTGGTGCCTTCCCCATCCATATGCACCGTCTCCAAGAGCCCAGGGCAAAGATGCCATTATGCTCAGTCACTAACAAACCAGGTGCAGTGAAGAGATCTAACAGAATGTTAATAAAAGGTCTGATGAAGAACAAAAAATAAACAAACCTGCTATTGTGCCTGTAAGAA
Source organism: Gymnogyps californianus (assembly GCF_018139145.2). Lineage (NCBI taxonomy): Eukaryota > Metazoa > Chordata > Aves > Accipitriformes > Cathartidae > Gymnogyps > Gymnogyps californianus. The sequence continues at coordinate 22,031,285 of NC_059479.1, forward strand.
TTGCTGCTACCAGGAAATTAAAAAATTACACATGGCATATGCTGCCTGCCTACACTCAGCACTGCTGTTCAGCTCTGAAATCACGTCCACCAGATACAAAGAAAATCAAGTAAATTGATTTGCAAAAAATCCGTTTACAAAATCTCGTGCGATTACAAAAACTTCATTCTCTTCTGTGCATCTCTGAGACTACATACTTATTTTTATGGTTTAAAACAAACCTCTAAAGAATCACATAATTGTGTACATCTCATTCTTGAAAGATGGCATAGACTTAAATTAAAAAAACTGAGTTTTGCTGAAGCTTCACCATGGTCAGAGGACTCAAAGCTCCTCAATATATTATTTTAAAAGATAGGGAAATAATGAATTGGCTAGAAGTGTGTTTATCTGGTTTCAAAGTTCAGTAGTGTGAGGGGAAAAAAGATACTGGAGAGTGACTGAAAAAGACATAAATTTAAAAAAAAAGTAATCACAGAATACAGCTATTTTAGAACGCAGAAACTGTGTATCCTGCTACAGTACTCACATAAGCATAAGAACTGGATCCGCCTAAGACCCAGGGATCAAAAAGACGATACTTCTATCAGAGATCTCTTCTATCAGACATTGTTCCCGCTTCTGTCTGCATGTCAGAGGACAGAATTGGGCTCGGATGCGTAGGGCTGCTAGCCAGGATCACGTGGGCCAATCCATTAGAAGAGGCCATGGGATGCTCTTTTGAAACCTTCTGAGCATATTCACTGTTCGCAGCAGGGCTCTGGGTTGGTGAAGCCTTTTGGCTTGGGAAATGCTTCTGTTTTGACTTAGAGAACTGCACTGACACTTAGCTGATCTAAACCACTGAAAAGCAGCATTTTCTTTATTTGTATTCCCCTCATGAAATTTTCCGTGCTGCAACTATTATGTGCATGCACATTTCAAAGACAGAGGTTTGTGTAGCACCAAAGAAGCAGCAGCACACGCTGCACGTGGGATTGCTTTAACCACTGTAGTGACAGGTTCTCACCCAGGGTTTGGCCCCAGCATCTCATCCCCTCTTTTGAGGCTGCCACATGGGACAAGGACTCCATTTGCTGAAAAGATACAGAGATTTAAGACATCACAGAAGCGTCTCCCTGGACGTAGCGTGTTTCTCTCCCGATCTATTCTTCTCTAAGGGCGCTATATGAGGAAGGCCGCCCTCTGCTTTGCAGAGGCAAGAGAAAAAGGCCCAACCGTTAGGTTAGTAGACTTAGTTACTGCCAAGTAATGTAGTTAGTCCAGTGTCAAATAGCAGACGTCTGTGACAAAAGTTCAGGATTCACTTGATAATTGCAGTAGGGGAAGAGGGATGGGGAAGACAGGTTTGCTGTAGGTATATAGGATGAAATTTGTTTTAATGTTTTGCCTTTAAAAGATACGGAAAGATATGTATCAACTGTCTAATTAAAAGGATGTTATTTAGGGTCCAAAATTAAGAACTCAGAAAATAGAAAATGTCACATTTATGGTATTATTTCATGTGACTTTTTACCTAAGTCTGTACTGTAAGTGCATTTGATCAGATTTCCAATCTCTCTGGAGTATGTGAAGACAATAGTTGTGGGGAAACATTTCGAGCCGTATTTGGGCAAGGCTATGAATGTGACAAAACAAGATTATGATTTTTCATCCCCCGTGATTTATCTTTCTGTAGTTACCAGCACTGAGACTCGTATAGGTCAGTCTCCTGTCCCTATGGAGAATGAGCAGGGCTTGAGCTGGCCGGACTTGAAGGCAGATCAGTATTGTGCGGACTCCAGCACCCTCTAACGGTGCAAGCACTTGCTCACCAGATGCTCCTGTATCCTCACAAATGACTGCGCTTGTAATAACGAGACGAATTTTGCTGCAAAAGGCCCCTTTTTCACTTGGTGGCAATTAAAAGTTTTGTAATATTTTAAACAGCTTCACGTGCAATCGGTGCTGACAGACCTTGCTACGTACTCCCTATACCCTGCCCGTATTTCCACATGAAGTTATGATAAAATTTTAAAGTGGGGGATGGGATGACTGAGAAATCTGAGCGAGCAAGAAGCAGGTGATGACTAAGAGCAACGACACCATGCCCGCAGCTTACAGTCAAAGGCAAGGCAGGTACTACCATATAGGACAAAGAAAGCCGGGAAACCTATGGGGGGAAAAGTCAATCCACTTTGGTTTCAGTATTAGTGGTAACATAATTGTCTAAATCCAACTTTTGTCCCAGAGCTGTAGAGAGAGATCTGAAAACTGGTATGTACAAACACAACTCTACTCGCTTCATTAGAGCTCTGCTGATTTACATCGAGTGGGTATGTTCTAGCGGTTTCCTTAATTTACTTTATCCATGGCAAGATACTATCATGAGGTTGTATACAGATTACGTGGATAAATGTATGATAGGACCATTGTATGTGTGCACAAACTCATGTCAAGTGCAGGAGTCCCAGTACAGAGCTGCAAAGTCCTGCTGAAAGTAACAAAAAAATAGGTTTTCCTGGGGTTTCTGGGAAGGCGTTAATGTGTAAATGTGGCAGCTTATCGCACGTAGTGGAGAGTTCTTACTGAACATAACAAAAATACAGCTTGCTCACAGGTTAGTACCAGTCAATCCTCATTACACTTTCACCATCTCCCAGTACTTAGCTGGAAAAATGGGGAAGAGAAGGGAAAGCTTTTATAAAATATGACTCTCTCTGAGAAGTCACCAGTAAAAATAATAGTGAATTGTGAAGTCTGAAGATGATCAGTTGCACCTACTTTTTAAAAGTATTCTCTAATCCTGATTCTTTGGTCCATTAGTCCTTTGAACTTCCTGGTACGACAGCAATCAAACAAAATCGCTGAATCCTGGCCTGTTTGAAACTAACCGTGAAGGCTACCGAAAAACTCCAGCTACAGCAAACGCTGCCGCTGCCGTTGAAAACTGTGTAAGCTGCAGTTCACGCTGCAGTAACTACACACAACAATCTGGATGACAGCCAAGATACTCATCAGTAGTTACAGAGCTCTGCATGGCCAGTCGCTGGACCAGCTCTCTTTTTTCCCTCTGCAATCAGCTGTTTAATTTCCCTTTTTCTGAAAAAGCTTGGTCTAACTCCTCTGCATGAGCTGGGGTGCAGCATTTTTGATACAAAGCCCAAATCTGCTACGATTAGGTTTAGCTTACAACTTAGAATCTTGTTGTAAGATTCATCTACTTACCTACAAGTACGGTATGTGGTAGTCCAAGATACGATCAAGGCAGGGAGGGGTGCTGTGTTTTCCTACAATAAATGACAAAACGGGCCAGCCTTTAGGCCCACAAGCCTTTTTCCGATCAGCAGGGAGGTCAGAAGCCAGGGCTCTCAGCTGCCAGTCGGGGTTGGTTTGGGTTCCCTTTTTAGGTCATGGATTACCACATCTTCTTGGATATCACTGTCACTGATAAGCAAAACCATGTGTAACCTACCCAGATATAAATATGTCTGACAACTGAAAAAAAGGTTACACCTTTATTTTACACGCACTAGGTTAAAAGTAGTTTGAAAAGTCAGATCTTCACAAGGTTTGGCTCGTTACTGTTTACGACTGCTTTGTAGCTATCTTTCCACATACCTTCAGGGCTTGCATATATTACAAGCTTAAGCAAGATTTTGAAATGAACAGTGGGGAAAGTAACATGCGCAACTTTGATTTTCTGGATTAGAATATCATTTCGAAATGCATACTGTGGTCTGTGCACAGTTTCACGTTCAACACTGGAAATATAAACTATGTTTTCCAGTTGTGTTTTTTTACAGGACACTACAATTAAGCATTTTCTACCATGTGTAATTTTTAAGAGCTTTTTCTCATATGAAAGACAGCATTTCAGTGAAATCGGTACACGTGGTCCTTTGGGGTTTTCTGCAATAGGTAAATTATTGTAAAAAACTGGCATTTGTTTCCTGAGTTTATATTGTTTCCTGATGTATTTTAGCTATTCTTTGAACCAATGACAAAGCCGGTGCCATCTTAGCTGGTGTCAGTCTTACTCTAGTCTTCAGACTACAGCTCTTTGTAATGATATGTTTCCTGATGCCCAGAGCCTCTATGGCACTGGTGAGTCACCACCACCTTCCTTTCTCTGAGCACCCAAAAAGTTATGTTTTTCGAGAAAAAGTCAATGATGATGAGCCTGATTTAAATTACCCTAAAGCTGCTACTACTTGATTTTCTCATCTGCCTTCCTTAGTGCTGCAGTCTTTGACGGTAGTTTTGAACAGTCTAGTTACACACGTGGATGAAATCACAGCTTTCTGAACTCTGCAGAAGTTTGCTGCTTTGTTTAGCGAGTTGTGTGTGATGTGTATTAGCAGGGAACTGCTTGTGGTCAGAATGAAACTTAAAGATATAGATATGACTTAGGATAATCCCACGTCTTCCTAAACCACTCTCTTAAGTCAAGCTACTTGCAACTGTTGTAGTTGCTGTGGAGCCCAGTGAGGCTGCACATCCAGAGAGGACTTTCTTTACTTTGTAAAATTGGCTGAAGCTCAACTTTAGATTCAACATTTAGGTTGAATAACATGTGTAGTGTTGATTTCTGAAAAGGGCACAAGGTACCTTATACCAGTTATATCTAACTCCAGCTGGCAATTTCAAATGGGGAGCTACCATTTGAACCACAAGTGCAAAAAATACATTGTAAGGATCACAAGGTTTCAAGGTCTCATGATTATTTTTGTTTTAAAGAGCTGTATTTGGGAATCTCTTACCTCAGATGAGCTCATGTTTATATGACTAAGTCTCCCCTGGAAGCCCATGAAACAAAAGAATTTTGAAGATAATCCATGTGGATCTTAGAACACAGAAAAACTGGCTGTTGAACAAAAAAAATAGTCTTAACTTTATTTACAGAGGCATTATCTGAAAATGTCTGCTCACTGTTACAGTGTTCCATTGCTGTCCGTCGGAGAGGTTGCCTTCCTGCTTTATATACACACACACAGGAAAAATGTATCATGGATGTGCTGTGCCTCCCATCTACAAGATTAGCAGGTTTTGAGATTTTAGGAGAGGAGATTCTGTGAGTTGCTTCAGGTAGTGATTTAGCTCACAGGAATGATTTTTAAATCTTACTGTTCATAAAACATATTGCTAGCAAAAATGTTGGCTTCTCAGCTCTACGCAGTGTGGGGAAGGAGGAGAGAGCAAGCAGGCATTCTCATCTTCCTCTTCCAAATCCTCAAAACATCGAGTGTACGTGTCCTGAATCCCCTCCCTGAATGCCCCAGAAGAGGGCATTTCTCTTTCCATTGACTATGTATATACATAAAACACAGACCCTGGATTTCACAATCTAAGTCAGATGTCTGAGATTTCGTGTTTAGGGTTACATGCAGCTCAGGCCAACGTATGTTATGGTATCTGCAAAGCACTTTTTCTACAGCAGGGACTATCCAAAAGCTTGGTTAACCTGGATCACACGCATAAAATTAAAACAAGTGCCAAAAAGTTCAGGTTTTGTATTAAAGAAGGAGTTTAGTAGCCTGAAGAAGAGAGAATAGTCACCGTATAGACTGTGAGCAAGGTAGAGAAGAGGTTAAGACAGCTGTTGCCTCATTACTGAACAAATTTTTTGAGAAAATCAGATGTTGTAGATCATCTCCATCTTAAAATATTGAAAGAACTAATTACAGAATTAGAACTGTGGTCTAAGGATTTGTAGGTGATGTCGAAATTCAGGGATTTGGCAGGAGAATGGGAGAAGTGGTACCTGTACTCAAAAAGAGAGAAAAGTTGCTAGAGGCAGTACAGCCTGCAAGTTTGATACCAACAACAAAGAAAGTTTTAGAACAAATTCTGAGAGAAAAAAACGGTGAACAAAGAGGTGACTGGAAAGTGTGGTAAATTACACCAGGGTTTTATCAGAAGTACATGCTGTTAGATAAATTGCTCTCTTGATGAGAAAACTAATTTCCTTAACAGAGGCAATATAGGGGATTTAATTAACTGAAGCCTTAACTCGAAACACACTACTGAATGTGGAAATGAGGGGGATTCCTACAGGAATTCAAAGGGGGTTATGGAGCAGACTGGGGGAGTGGGGTGGTCTTTTTTTTTTTTCCTTCTTCTTTTACATGAAATGCCATGTCATCAGGTTGTTGGAGGGGATACTCGTTTTGTTCCACAGATTGTCTCGAATCTGATCGTCCCACGTATATTCACTAGTAACCTAGGTTTGTGCCTAGGAAACTTGAGAGCAACGCAAAGCTGGCGTTGTCAGTGCAGGGGACAGGATCGTCCTACAAGAAAAACACGATAAACTTAATAGAACAAAGTACAAGATTGTATGATTACCGATAAAAAGAGCTTTCAATATAAAGATTCATCAGTCAGACAGAACGCAGAGGAAAGACCTCCGAGTGCATCAGACACGGAAACAGCCCCAGGGATGCTACCGTGGAAGAAAAGGCTAACGTGGGCTCTCCGTGGGGTGTTTCTAGCGGAGACAAGGACAGCCGAGTACCGCTCTGCCAGGGACGGGTATCGACGGCTGAACACCGCAGGTGAACCGAAATTAGGGCAAGTAACGAGGTATCGCGGCTTGTGCCTACGTAACTGGGAATTCCAGGAGCGTCTTAAACCTGTTTCACGTGGACAGATCTGTCTCAGAAAAGCAGCTTGTCCCGCCTCGTCCAACGGCGGCGGCGAAGGGACAAGGCGACTTTGCCATCCCTTCCTGGGAGCAGTTTCGGCAGGACCGCATCCTGCGGCTACACGTGGGTCGTGAATAGATTCAGAAGCGCCTACCCACGCAGGAAAACCCCAGCTCTGCAGCCGCTTTCCACGGCCGGCGACCTGCCGTGGGGAGGCGGGAGCTTGGCCAGCGTGGGGCAGGGCCGCTGGCCGCCACCCGCGACACCTCAGCGGCCCGACACGCTGCCCGCGCCCGCCCCGCCAGGGGGCGCCGCAGCGCCGCGCCCAGTCCCGCCAGGCCGCTCAGCCGAGCTCCGAGCGCCTCCCCCTCCCTTCGCCGCCGCTCAGCCCCGAGCAGCCGATGCCCGATGCGGCCGGGCTGAGGTGAAAGATGGCTCTGTCGCGGGGGCTGCGGTGCTGTCAGCGGGCGTTCGCCTGGCTGCCCGTCCTCATCATCGCCCTCGTCGTCCTCTGGTCCTACTACGCCTACGTCTGCGAGCTGTGCCTGGGTGAGCGTCTCGGCCGGGCTGGGGGCGGCGGCCCGGGGGCAGCGGGGCGGGAGGGTGCGTGAGGCGGCGCCGGGCCGGTGTCGGGGGGGAGCGGGGCCCTGTCCTGCCCCCGGGCCGCGCCTCAGCAGCGGCACGGCCCCGGGCTCTGCGGGCCGGGGCTCCCCGTAGGAGCCCGCGTTTCCTGGGGGCAGCGGTGCCCTGCCGGTGCTGGTCTGTAAGGGTCCCGAAGGTCGGAGTCCCGTTTGGCCGGGTGATTCAGGCGGCCCCATGCGGGCACAGAACCCCGGGCGTATCTCCGGGAGGAACTCCTCTTTTCCTTCTCCTCTCTGCGTGTGCTAGAGGAAGAGGTGTTCCTGCCAGCTATTGCGGTCGCACCCGGCTGGCGCTAGGCGGGCTCGCTCAGGTGCTGCTGATACCTGAACCCGTCGGGGCTGCAACCCGAGCAAGGCTTGGAGGTGGCAAATGTTTCCAGGTGCCCTGGGTCAGGGCTGTGGCTGCAGCAGGCACACCCAGCAGTCACCAGGTGGACATGAAGAGACACCTCATTACTAGTCAAGTCCATTATGGGATTAATTAGTGGGGGTTTTATGGTGCGCTGTCCTCTTTTTCTGTAAGGTTTGTATCCGAGCTGGGCTGGCTAGGTGTTGCGGGCTCTTTTACTTAGTCATGAGTCCGTGTATTGTATGTCCTCATGTCAGCCGGGGGAAGTGACGTTTGTGAAGACTGGGAGATTTATACCTACAGCGAAAGTCCATATTGTTGCCATATGGTAATATTCAGATGTGATTTCTGGTTTAAGCAGTAACAAAAATCAGTATATGCCCTGTGTTGCAGTCATTTTTTTATACGCTGAAAAGGAAGAAAATAGGTTCCATTAAATCACACTCATGAGTCAACTTGTTACAGTAGCATGGAAAACACTAAATTTTAGAAAGGAAATTTTTTATACCGGCTAATAATTGTATAGTTTAATGTAGCAATTTAACTACATAGTAAGTTGCAAACTTTCTTGGGTTTATTACGTTCTGGTTTAGTGTGTGTGCAAAAACCCGTTACTAGAAGAAAGGATTGCTAGGTCTGGTGGAGGTGGAGAGAAAAGCTGGTAGCTTGGACTTTTGAAATTGTGAGGAGGCGCATGTGGCTCTTTCTCTTCAGGACAGGGTAAGCCGGATAAAGGAAGTCAGAGTTCTCAGAGCGGTAGTTTGAGACGTTTCTGTGAAAAGAGCTGACTTCTGGTACTGCACAGCAAATTTAAATCAGATTTTTGTTAGGGTTCCCAATGCAGTAAGACTTATTGTTTTTTCTCGATGGGGACTAAAATGAAATGCAGCTTCTTTGATCTGTTCTAACTGGCAGCTAGGCAGAACGCCCAAATACTTCATGACATTTTATTCCGTCTCTGAGACTGTGGGCTGTTTCTTTCAAGAATTCACATGGAACGATATCTCCAAGGTGCATGTAACTGTCGATTAGACCACGTGACAAAAAATTTAGAGTATTTTCCTGAAATGCTGTCAGTCTTTTGAAATATGCTTTGTTTGCAGTGCTGTGCAAATTCAGTAATATTTAACACTGGTTAATTCCAAGTCTTAGTGCTGCTATTAGAAAAGACTCTGCTGATTTAAGTGGGGTTTGGATTGGGCCTGTGTTATTCTGCAAATGCTGGTTAAGCTGGCAGGAGCTCATCTCACTGCCTAGAATCACAGCTTAAAATCACTCCTTTGCCCACACCCGTCTATTTTTTTGCCCCATCTTTCTCTCTCATGCATTCTATTTGTGTGTGGAGGAGGTTTTCTATACAGAAGTTGAAATGACTAAATTAATTATTTTAGGATTTGAACATTAACTGTTGGCACATGCAGTTACTTGAAAACCAGCTCTCAGGACATTCTCTCTCTTCCAGATTTCTAACATAGCAAGGCTTTATGTGTTGGCTTCATTTTTTTCAGGTTTCCATTGTGTATTGCTGTTTCAGCTGTTGCAAGCATGTAAATAGTAGACGCTCTGTTTGGATTCTTGATTTTCATCTTTAGTTGTGCAGACTGCTGAGGAGTCAAAGTCGTGTGGGGGTGATGCCCTAGAGGTATCTCACGATACTGGGTTTTAAACTTTCAGTGACTGGTATGGCCAACCAGTCGTACTCCAGAGGAGGCCTTGATTTCATGTCTGGTTGGTGGTTGCTGCCACAGTGAGAACAATGACCCAGTGTCCTGCGCTAAAACCTTTTATATAATCTTTATTTAGGAGTTTGCTCTTTTCTCAAGTAAATCCTTAGAAGGCCACGCTGCAAGGGGGAACTTCAGGAGGGAACAAGCAGTATTTGTGAAAAGCTGATGTACTCTTTATAGTTCGATTTGCAGCAAACCGAAGGTTTCCTAACAGTCTTGTTCATCTGAAATTGAGTGCGCAGAGACACCGCGAATATTTGGTCTCTTTTTTTCGTCTACGTTGTTGTGTATCATAGAGCATGCAGATCAAAATTGTTTGTTAGCATGGTTTTAAGAAAAGCTACTTTCATTAGTAAGAGCAGGACGCCTTGGTTCCTACTCTGACTTACATTTTCCAAGTTTGTTATTCAAGTAAGATGATGGAGTGAGTCTTGAAGACTAGAGTCTCTTTCCAGGCACTGGCTGTAGGCTAGAAGTAAAAGGCTCCAATCCCTCAATCACTTCTTTTTCTGTACAATCCAACAGAGTTACTGAAGGGGACACCGCTGGTATGTGCAATCTCTCAAATCTCTGAGTCTTCCAACAATATGATCTTATTTTTGTAAGATTACTGTGCCTCTGGGAGATGATCTGTGGCCACTGGTTTCCTTTCATTCCTCTGTTCCTCCAAGGAGCAACACATTTCAGTTGCAACCATTAGATTCAAGGCTATGGACTCGATATAAGGGGCTCCTATCCCATGAATGATCTTTGTCTTCCAAGCAGTATTCTGTCAAGACATCACAGAACTGCTCCGTTTTCAGTTAAAGAAAGATGTCTTTATCTTTTCTGTTAAACTTGGATGATGGCTTTTAAAATAATGGATGGCTTTTAAAATAATGGATGGATTTTAAAATAATCAGTAGAAGTAGACATTAGGCAATGTACCCTTTGCTGGTTGCTCTAAGTGGTTCTGTTAGTAGGGACTGTTCCTATGATTATGGTAAAGTAAGGAGGAGTTGTGAAAGCTCAGCTAGTAGGAAGTGTAAAAATAATTGAGTCATTATAGTATATCCTTTGTTGCTGACTAGGCCAAAGCTGAGACAATTGGTAATTTTTCATTTATGCTGATGCAGAAATGCATTGGGGCATTGCTTACTGTGGAGGATGAAGACCACCTAGAGACTAGTACAAAGCAGGCTACAAGTACATGCTTATAAGTACCTGCGTAGAGATGCTGCTTGGACAGTTGCTAGAGGAGCCCTGGTAATCTTGTCACATCGCTGTCACCAGTGCATTATTTTTGTCATATTTCTAACGTACAAATGTACAAAATATATTTTGTAACAAGGGAAGATGAAGCGTAAGTAACAGTTATTGAACATCTTGTTGTGGGTGTCATTTGCGTGAGTACACGAGGAATTGTTATGGACGCTTTTGATTTGATGCTGAACTGTGGGATCCCTTTTTGTCTGTTGAATTTGAACTTTTTTTCCTAAAATGCCTGTATTTCAACTAGAAACGTTATTTGTCACAAACTTTTCTGGGAATCCTATTTGCTCTGTAGACATATGTTTTTTCTTTTTCAGTGACTCTGAGCAACCCTGTGGAAAAAGGTATGTGCATTCAATTTACTATTTGACATTCAATCCTTGTGTAAAAAGATTCACAAATGTTCTAGTTAAAATATCAAAAATACTTTCTGTCAATTTTTTTAAACTTACATACTCTTTCAGTGTTTCCTTCCTGTAATTACACGTTCATGAAGTACACAGCATGCATTGTTAGGCATGCTATAACTTTTGGATGTATTGGGAAGTGCCCCTGTTTAGTCGCAGTATGAACAGAAGAACACGAAAAGGCTTTGATCCCTTTTACTCTTTCAGAAAAAACTATGTATGTCTGTCTGTATACACCCACGCGCCTTTCCTCCCTTTCTGTTTTACGTTTTCAGAGCTGATTTTAAAAGCTAAACAGAAAAGACTAGTTCTGTTCTGTGGCCCGCCTATTTTTTTTCACTGTTTTATTTGATCTTTCAGTGAAAGCTGGTTTTGATGTTTTTTGTAGAGAGTCTTTTGCAAAAGATCTTTTTCCTTGGTTCTGTTGACCACTAACCATCTATTGAGTGGTAGGTAACGCAGTAACTTTCAGTTAGTACCACAGATGAGTTAGAGCAAAGGTTTCTGTCTCATTATTATTTGGCTTGAACACTTCTCAGATTCCTTTGGCAGTACAGGCTGACAGACGTTGTTCTGAGGTCCCAGACACAGTATCGTGAGGTTGCTGAATGAGTCGGGCAGAGCAGCAGGAGCACTTGATGAGACTGTTTCCACTGGTGCGTTGTTGGAGGCCACAGTCATGTTCTAAGAATAAGGGGTTAGTGGCCATTTTAGTATTCCTCCTCTTCTTTCCTGGAGGTGCTTTGGAGGCATTTGGCTAATACAGGTGGCCTCTTACCTTCATTTCTTCTTCCAGGGTTATGAAGGATAGAAGTAGGTGTAGCGGTTTTCAGCTGGCAGATTGTTCCACGAAGAACAATGCTAGCTGATACTTCAAAGATCCTCCAGGTTGCTGCATCAAGTAAATTCTCCTTCTACTAGAGAGCTGTCCTAATATTTGAAACTGTTCCAGAGAAACTATAGAAAACATGATGTTAATGATTATTCAGCAGAAGAAAGTTATTAGTTGCCTAATCTATTAGTGCATCTCCAGGTCAGCTTCCTCTAACATGCTGCTGTATTGCTTTATTAACAAAATTAAACCTGTTGCAAGATTTATCTCCTTACATATTAATTTAAAAATGACTGAGCTCCACCTGCGTGTAGTGTAAGGATAACATCTCCAACACACTTCAGAGCATAATAATGAATTATCATTGATTCACAGATCAGTCACGCGATCCATCACATTCCTGTGAGGCACATCAGATCATTTGCCATCTCATTAGAAAGTCTCAAAGCTGCGTTTGGCCTTTTTACCAATTACGTTTTCACACAGTCAGTCTTGCCTGAGAAGTTAGGAAGTGTTTGGATTTTAGACTTCTCTTTCCACTAGTAGTAGTTACTTTAATCTTAGTTTCTAGAATTTGAACCTTAAATGAAATGGGAAAAATGAGGTGGTTATTATTATGATTAAATGGTGTGTTTAAATAAAACTGTTTGATAATGTCTTAGTGAGTTGAGTATTAAAGAAATAACAATCAAATACTTTGTGTAGCTGAAGGATAGCTGTCCTTTGGCTTTCTGAACCACAGTATGCCTGCTTATGCCCAAAGGCTTTGAAATACAGTTTGCATATTGAAGTAAGATTACTCTGACGCATGCTGGATTTCATGTGATAATGTTGTATCTAGTGGATTACAATTCTTTCTCAGTAATCATAAGACATGTTTTGCTCAATTTGAGGGGTGTTTTCCTGATTTGTTTTATTGTATTAACTGTGGCAAATCTAAAAGACGTTTAATAAGAGATTTGATTTTTTCTGGTGATGTAAAGCTCTCCTAGAGCATGTTATTGCTCTCAACTCTCGCAAGTGGTGAAGAATGCATTGCACAAGTGGACAGTGCACTGATAATACGGTACTGTGATTCTAAGTGCATTTAGTAGCAACTGAACCCAAAATTTGGAGATGCTGGAGTATTGCAGTATTAACCTTTATGCTGCTCAGCACCAGCCAGTTCTGCTTTGCCTGTGCCTAGGATATGGGGAAGAGACAGGAATCCTGTCATTCCCAGTGATACAGCATTGTCACCTGCCCTGTGGGTGAAGTCTCTTACAGCTGTGTTCTTCCCCACTCACGGAATCGGATCGGGTGGAGAAGGGGAGGCTTGTGAGATAGGTAACCCCTCACTGCAGCCACAGATCTCTGAAATTCTACTGACCCTTTGACCATAAGGTTTAGCTGTATTGTAATACTGGTTGGTACTGTAAATCTTTCTTGTTTTCCTTTATTTTTTTTGTCATTGTTGTGAAACATTGGAATTATGCCCATCATGAATGAAACTTTTACTTAAGAAGTCATTATTCTGCTTTTGTTCTTTTGTTTTGTTTTTTTTTAGTGGCCTATCTTATAATATTCCATATTCTCTTTGTGCTCTTTGTGTGGACATATTGGAAGTCTATTTTTACTCTCCCGGTGCAGCCAGGCAAAAAGGTAAGAGTCCAAGCACTTTTCATTCCTTGCAGAAAGAAAGCAGGGATGCTAAAGAGAACTCAAAAATCCTTCAGCCTAGTTGATCCGGACAACTGATCGGATTTCCTAGAGAGATGGAAAGTGACCTAGACTTGTCCGTAAAAACTGAGTAATTTACCGTTCTGAGAATCCTTTAACTCCCCAAAGAGCATGGTTTAAATCAGAGATGGTGTTAACTTTTAAAGCTGCCTTTTCAGGTGTTCCAGGAGCCGATAGGATTTTTCATGTTGAGAATAATAGGATCGATGATTATTAACGTCCACATTTATAGTGGCGTTGATCTCTAAGCATTTAACAAGTTGCACGCCAAATCCTGAGGACCTTCCTTAGCCTAGCCTTACTAGAGTCTCCTGAGTAAGGACCTTCAGGTTTGGTTTTCACTCTTCATGGAAGATGTTAGAGCGCAGGTGGAAGCGGGCGCATTTGTAATGGTAGTGGGGTTTCTTGATCTCTTGAGCCAGATTGTTGTGGTGCGTATGTGAGCATTCCGCGTTCCACCAAAGTCCAGCATTGCTGGCTCTGCTGGGAGCCCTTTGCCGGCTGGGGCAGGCCTCTTTGTAGTGGTTAAGTTTGCTTCATTTGTCAGACTCCTTCTTGCGATAGTGAGGGATAGAAGAATCATTTTCCTTTTCAATGTGCTGAGATTCTGAGGTCGCATGTCTGTGGCAGTGAGGACTGTGGCTATGTGCATAGCATAGGGCTTTTGATTTGGTGCTAGGAATACATGTAGCTCCAGCAGCTCCAGTCCTTGTACTTCCCTGCTCAGCAGCATCATGAAACATAAATGTAACAATACACTATGGTAAAGAGAAACGGGTTCACCGTGACAAAAGTAGATTGTTTCATCTACATTCAATCACGCCATTAGTTAAGGGTTTGGTATTGCTTTTTTAACGTAGGTGGCTTATTGTAGGACAAGAGTATGATTTAGTGCTTTGAGCACAGGACAGTCAGAGGCAGACATTAGTTTCAATTCTTTTTCTACCAAATATTTACTTTTTCATGTTGCTCGGATTGGTGGATTTCTTTTGCATTTTGTTTTACCTCTTTATGAAATACTAATAAAACACTATGTTTGGAGCAATCGAATGAGGATGATGTTTGTGTGGCACTCCAAATATACATGGCCATAATCTGATCCTAATTACAAGAACGTAAGTTTATAAATAACAACTAATCCCAGTGTTAGAAATATAAAACTGTGGCTGGGGACAGGTTCTTGCTCACGAGGGAAGTGCTTGAAGTGTCCTTATTATGGTTAGTCGTGTTATTCGTGAAAAATAGTAATCACCTAAGGCAGCAGTAGTAGCAATTCTAGTATGTTGTTTTGTGATCCTTAATTTCCCTTTTGCTTTTCTTGTTTATCTATCGCATAGTATTCTGGCTGTCCAGCGCTTAGTATCTCTCTCTGTCTTCTTAACAAACACATTTTCACATTAGATGAATCTCATTAGAAGGAGTGGGAGGTAAAAATGTTTCCAAACTTGCCTGTATTTGAAATACCATCTCTGCTACCCATGGGTAACTGCTCCTCTCACGACTTCTGCTCCTAGTACCATATGTCCTATGCTGACAAAGAACGCTATGAAAACGAAGAAAGGCCGGAGGTGCAGAGGCAAATTCTCGCCGAAATTGCAAGGAAGTTGCCGGTGTACACAAGAACGGGGAATGGAGGTCAGCTAAGCAGAGAGCTTTGTTTCTCTGAATCTAATCAAGCACGCCGAAGTAGCGTTTGCTGGCAACCCAGATGACACTGCCGACCAACAGGGCGTTCCTAATGCCACCGCATGCACTGAGTAACTCTTGTGCGAACAATTTTAATGCCTTTTCTCTCTGGCTTTATGTTTGGGGAAACAAAAAAGCCTTGAATGCTTCCGTTCATCTTCAGTGGAGTACCAGGTGCTGCCTTTGAGAAGCAGTATGTTACCCTTTACAGGGTATTTCCAGTTCAAAAGCCTCCTTATATTGTCTGCGTTTAGCAATAGTAATAGAATGACAAAATCTGTAGTCGTTTTTACTTAAAATGGAGTCTAGCTTAGAGATGCAGGACATAACTCTGCGAGCAGATTTCTGGACCTTGTTCTGTCATTAAATGCATGCGGCACTCCTTTCAAAGCTTAAAAGAAATCCGTGTTCATATGGGAGGCTCTGAGCTGTTCATTTCTGTCAGACAAGCCAAAGAATTCTGAAGTGAAGAAGTGCTATATAGGCAGTTATCAAAATGGAATGTACGTAAAGTCCGAGTAAATGTGGAAGCCAGAGGGAAGTGTACAATTTTATCGCTTTTAAGCTGGTTGTATGCTTTGCAGCGAGGATTGTTCCCCGCATCTGCAAGTCTCTGGAAGAATGATGAGCATTGCTTATCTGATTATGACCTGGCAGCAAAAATCAGCTGCAAATGCACTCATCTTTTGAAGTGATAGGGGAAAGAATATGACGAGTTAGGAAATGAGTAGAGTATTAACTAACACGTGACAAAAGAACGCTTTTCGCTTGTTTGGTATTAACGTGTCTTTAATTTCAGGTATTCGATTCTGTGATAGATGCCAGCTAATAAAACCTGATCGTTGTCACCACTGTTCCGTTTGTGCTATGTAAGTTACTGGATTGCTTTTCACTGAAGTGAATATAGTCACCGCTAAGTTACGTGAGTGGGCTGGTCCTTCCCGTGTCTTTTTACACAGCAAGGTCCCCAAGTGCCTCTGTTCCAGCTGCAGCCGACAGCGTACGTTCGTGTGTGACAGCGTTAGCGTTTGCATTTCTGCTGTGTGTGGCCCTGAAGTGTTTGCAGTTCCCACACCTACAAGTGTATCAGCGTTAAGTTGCTAGAAAGCATGCCATCTAGTGAAAATTAACTGATTAACCATTAACTGAGCTTCCGTTTTTCTGTTTTGTCCTCTTGCAGATGCGTGCTAAAAATGGATCATCACTGTCCGTGGTATGTCCTAGATATTGGTTTGTACTTTTCTGAAAAGAGAGGCTGTTTAAATACATTTCTTCCACAGAGTAGTGTCTGTGTGCCTCTTTCATTTTAGACCATGCATCTCTCGATGTTGGGAAATTTATGAAATAGTTACACTTTGAAATTGCCTGAAATGGTTGGTATTTTGAAAGACAGATCATTCATAGTTGTTCCATAAACTATGCGTAAAAAAGCTGTTCTAGCACTAGAATTTAAAACGCAACTGCTAATTCACCCTGTGACTATTATTCCAATTTTAAAGGGACTTCCACTTAAGCCTTTAACTTTGGGTGTATAATCGTTTCAGCATGCAGTTGGTGGTTGCTTTCAATAGTAATATTTGCACGCAGATTGTTTCTGAAATGATGCCTGCCACCTGTGCATGCTCAGAGACGGTTTGTGTAGAACGGTGCGTGGATGAATTAAGCTTTATGCTTTTTGAGAATTGCTGCCACTGAATTCCTTAAACGCCTTCTTTTTTTTAAAAAGGAAGATTTCAGAAATCGGAAGCAACGCAAACATTTCCCCACCTGAACCTCCCTGGTAGTCCTCAATTGTAGAGGGTTTTTCAAACCTGAGGTTCGAGACAAACACCTACTGTTTTTTCTGCATTCCCTTGTTCCTTTTTAGAGTTGTCCTGTGCCTGGAGAATTCTCATCAAATTTGGGTTTGTTTGGTTTGTATGTAAGCAAACAAGCCACGGTGAATCTGGCTCCTGAGTTTTGCAAATGAATGAAGCAGCACAGACATCCCAGACAGGGTTACCTTTGCAGACAAGAAACAGACCTTGAGTAATTAGAGCCCGCCTCTGTGACCAGTTTACCAGCGGTACCAACTTTAAAACAGATTCCAAAATACAAACTGTCCTTTTCCTTGGCATAGCAAGAAGTCTTCCCGTGACAAGCAGAGAGACTTCAGTTGTATTTCATTTTGACCAGTAAGGGGAGCTATTTATTGACGAAATTGTGTGGTATAATCAGGAGGCTTAATAAAACCAAAAAAACCTGTAGTACCCATTGTGTTACAACTGTGTGCTGTACATATCCTGATTTCAACTTTGCTTTTGTTCTCTAGGGTGAATAACTGCATTGGATTTTCTAACTACAAATTCTTTCTACTGTTCTTAGCCTATTCTTTGTTGTATTGCTTGTATATTGCTGCAACAGTCTTCAAGTATTTCATTAAGTATTGGACAGTAAGTTGTGAAATCTGGTTCCTTTTTCATATCCTATGAGTCTCGTGGGGTTTAGTCACTCTTGTTACTTTCTTGCTTTCAGTCAATGGAGGGTCTGCATTTCTTCCCTAAGGTATTTTCCTGTGCCCTTGTTTGAGTATAACTCCCATTGTATGTCTGAAATGCACAAAGCGAGAAGCAAATAGACCTTGGGAATTTCAAACTGTAGAGTTAGCTTCTGGCAAAGAAGTTACATCCTTTTCCTGTTCTTGTGTTTGCATGTATGTATCTCAGAATCTTTGATGTCAAAGTATAACATCCTGGCACTGATCTGTACATATTTACTGAACAATATCAAAAAACCCTGTTCATTTTGTAATCCCCATATGACTCCTTTCTCAATTTAAAAGTTGACTGAAATAAAGTATGCTTCTTATTCAGTTATCAATTATCATTCATATGCAAGCAATGCCAACTGACAGTTCCAGTAAGAGACTGGCCTTTTGTCTCTAGTTTTTTTTACGTCCCTTCTGCTGCTAACTCTGTATGACTGTGTTTAAGTAACTTAACTTTGCTGTGCATTAATTTATTAAATTTCTGTTGGTTTAATGGCCAATCACTTACATAAAATGCCTGCTGAGATGCTCCTGGGACACGAGCAGGAATTGCTCCTTATGCCAAGAAAGGCACAGGCACTTGAGCTCTGTGGCTGCATATATGGGATGAGCAAAGGCTGGGAAGTAATTTTACTTGGAGGTCCCCACAGCCTATCTGTAGATGTATGCTTATGAGGATCTCTGGCACTTGACTCTCCTACTGTAGAAGGAAATAAGCGTTTCTTCTGCTTGTAAGATCCTGCTTGGCTTTTAAACTTTTCCAAACCATGTATGCTCAGTTCTAACAGTACCTGATTGCTATAGCTAGGGAGGCCAGGTTTTCTTGGCATGCCGTATATTGCAAGAGGTGCAGAATTTTAATATACGGACAGGAAACTCAGCAGAACGTAAACAGGGCTTCAAGAGCTTGGGCCTGCTTATTTGCCTGTGGGCATAGGGCGTATTTCTTGTGCCCAGGTGGGAAGCTGTGGCTGTACTGGCTCTGTTACATACAAAAAGTTAGTAGCCAAACCCCACTCTTTCTGCTTTGGTTACAGGAGGGGAAATGAACCAGATAATTTCTTTGTCTCTTCTTGCTTTTTATAGTACGGTGTGACTTTTGTGTATACAAGTTTGAGAACTCCAAATAGGAGTTTTAGAGGATATCTTTCTTCTCTCTAGGTACAAAGAATTTCCAGCTTTTATTTGTTCCTATCACTTGTTCTGCGTTGCTTTCCTTTCCAGGGTGAACTGACGAATGGACGTTCCAAATTTCACGTCCTTTTCCTTCTCTTTGTGGCGGTCATGTTCTTCGTAAGCCTTATGTTTCTGTTTGGCTACCATTGTTGGCTCGTTAGTAGAAACAGATCTACTTTAGGTAAGGCTCTTGTGTCTTACTTCTTTAAGTAAGACATACCAAAAGTGCTTTAAGAAGAAAAAAAGAAAAAAAAAAAAAAGGCATTTGTGTTCTACTTCTGTACATTCCTGCTGGCTTATGAGGGGAGGAAGATTTAAGATCTTGGCACAGTGCTGCAGAAATTTGTCACTTCAAATAAGCTGCATTTATTAGCTGGTGTGACAAAAGCTTTGTTAGGGAAACGAGAGCCTTAAAGTGTAAAAGTCCAATTGTAAAAATGTTATGCATATGTATAACTACATTTGCTGTGAAATGAGTGCAGCTTTTCAGGAATAATGGTTCTTTATGCTCATATGCTGGAGCGCATCCTAAAACAGCTTAGTAAGGTTGGGAAAAACAGGGTCCATCTTCATTGACAAAGGCAAAGAAGTTATGACCATAAAATCAATGAAATGAAAATCTGAAACAGTATGATTTTGTCGAGTGATTTCTTTGTCTTTCCTCAGATAAATGTTTTTCAATTTTTAAAGCTTTTTGGATAAAGTCTTATAACAAAACACACATTATCAAGAGTTTGAGCAAATATTCAGATTTTGTATAGTTATTAACTTTATAACTCATTTCATGGGGCACTGAAGCTCATCTATCCCAAAACATCAGACCTCTGCAGCAGCTTAGAAGGTAGATAAAATTGTTTCTAGTGCACTCTAGGTTCTCCTCCCCTCTCTTTTCTGAATTTTATGTCTCACCATAACAGAGGGTCTATTTGCATATGTTTGTTCCTAATGCTTGTTCATTATACCATTAATGAATGAGGCAATTTAAATCTCCAGTGCCACTTCTGAAGTATGCATTGAAGACCAACCTACTTAGTTCTGCAGATTTTTTACTTAGAAATTTCTGCCCACTGAATTTCAGCAAGTCTCACGCAAAGATCTTTTAACTCTATTCTCTAGATTAAACAAACCATTTGTAGTTCGGTTTGACTGTTCCGTATGGTTCAGTTGCAAGACCACATTCCTACCTTCAGTCTGAAAGTCTTTACAGGCTTGCAAAATGAAAAAACTATTATTTTCAAACTTTGTAGCTTTGTAATGCTAGTTCATAATCTGTTGAGTCATGTTGTCTTTAGATGGCTACAACATGCACAATCCTGTTTCAGAGTATTTGGCATTGATCTTCATTTTTTTTTTTTCACTGAAATTGCATCTGTGTGTAGAGGCTTTCTCAGCTCCAGTGTTTCAAAATGGCCCAGATAAAAATGGATTCAATCTTGGCTTTGTAAAGAATCTTCAGCAAGTGTTTGGAGAAGAAAAAAAGCTCTGGTTACTACCTATTGCCTCTAGGTAAGTAATAATCAAGTCAGTGCTAAAAGCTGATACAACTAACTGAAGGGACTGACTTCTAAACGTCTGCTACAGCCTCATGTGTTACGCCTATTATTGTGTGGCTTGGCTGACTGCTATTGTGCATCATTGTAAATGCCCCAACAAACATCATCCTTGTTAATCCTGTTCAGCAGAAGTCTGGAAGGGAAAGGTTTTGAGGCTAAATGCGCTGCACAGGGTGTTCGAACTCTGCCTGACTCCTGTGGCATGTGTGTGGATGGGTGTTCACTTCAAAGATGCCATTTTCTTCATCTGTCAGACTCCTCTGCCTGAAACAGAGTTTATGTTTCTTAATGTAGGGGAAAATGCTGTTTTGGCACTTAGTAGACCAGTGGTAAAGTACACTGGAATTTAATTCCTTTAGTAGTTGGGCACAATTTAAAATAACTTCCTGGCACAGCAGTTCACAACTTCTTCAAGTAGCGATGTATAAGTCTAAGGCCCAGTTGCATCCCCACTGCTGTTTTCCACTCTTAAGTATAGTTAAAGGGAAAAGATCAGCACAGAAAGCCTGTCTATTGATGAAAGGCAGCACTGAAGTGCTAGTCAGAGGCGCATTACCAGTGCGTGTAGTCATCGCAGGGAGAACACTCAGGTTATTTTCATTGCATAAAGATAAATCATCAGAGGAAAAAGGCACTTCAGCGAGTTTACAGTTCCTTTGTCCATGCTGCTGGATGTTAGGGAATACAGTGTGGTGCAGATGGAGCTAGAACATCTAGTTTTTAACTTTGTTAGTTTACATTACATGAATTTGAACATGCTCTCAAACTCTTGTTTGCTATCCAGACACGCATTCTGTTTGGGCAGTAGTAAAGCAAAAAAAGCTTTTGCAATTTTAGATCTTTGCAGAATATATATATTCCCCCCCCCCCCCCATTTTGAGTACAGGTTTAGGTCACAGGAAAGTGAGTCTTTTTTTGTGTTTCAGTAACATCTAACTAAGATTGGGGCCATTTTCTATTGGGTGTCATTCAAACACAGAAGTGTAATTTCTGCCCTGAAGAATCTATGGTATAAATTGGTAAATTTTATACCTATGGTATAAATTACTCCTTTTACATAAATGTTTTCCTTAGTTTCCCCCTCACTTCTAGCTGTCCATAAGTTAATTTTTTTCTGGTTTTTTTCTGTATCCAAATGATTTGATCAAGTTAGGCACATTTAAGTTCTGCTAAAAATTACTTAATTCCAGGCTATAGGTTTGAACTGTTATTATCCAGAGAGCCTGAAGGAATTGAGGATCAAAACTACTTGCTAGTAAAACTTCGTATCTGAGCTGTCACAAAAAATAAACACAGTATTTTCCGAAACTTAAAAATAATTCTAAGTAAGCATTGGAAATACAGGCAACAGAAAACTTTTTGCAGATAAAATGTGTAGAAATTGTCATCCTTCAGAGTCACTTGCGGCTTTTTACACTGTCTTTCTCTGCCTTTTTCCATGCAGCCAAGGCGATGGACATTTTTTCCCAATGAGAGCTTTGTGTGAAGCTCAGAATCCTCTCCTAGCAAATGAAGAGCAGTGGGAAGATGATGGAATAGATGAAGAGCCTCATGGTAAGGTAACACTAAAGGAAATTAGTTGTGTCTTGACCTACAGTGACTAATGGATGAATTATAAGAGCTAATCAAATAAAAAAACTGTGTTGGCTAAGTCACTGGGCAGCTCTGACTTGACTAATGAACACAGACTAAAAATAAGCCCTACTTTGGAGTCAACTCTTTTTTTTTTTTTTAGTAGCTTTCTACTTGCAAGTAAATGAACTGAGAGGTTGTTACAAGTTGCAGAGAGAAATTGAAATTTCCACAAACTGAGTGTATTTATATGTAAATGTTGCTGCATGCAGCACAGTTACTGGAGACATAAAGCTGTGCCTGTAAAACTGAAAAGACTAAGATTTTTTTTTTAAAGTGCATTTATCCTCTGAGAGTTTGTGAAAACATGCCTGCAAACACCTGAATGCAGTGTTACATTTAGGAGGCTACTTTATACTTTCTTTGTTCAGCTTTATTACAAGAGTAAAGAAGTTAATTTGGTTTTGATGCTTGCCTAGCTACGCGCTAATCTCCGTAGAAGAAATACACGTGCTGAGAGCAATTCTGGATGAACTGGCGTGTTTGTACAATAGATTTGATCAGTTTCTGAAATGTAAACGTACCTTTTATGCTATGGATGTCCTGTTGGAAAAAAGACTTTATATGTATATCCATTCTTTGATGATTTTTGTTAGACAGATCCAAAATCAGTTTAATGATACTTTGCTGTTACATTTCTCTGTTTGAACTTGATTTTTTTTTCCTTGCATATTTACCTCCAAGCTTTGGTCTTTGGAGAATACAGTATGTATCAGAATATCAGGGTTCATGTCAGAGACCCCAGTTACCATGTTTGAGGGTTCAGAAATCCTGTCAGTAAGTTAAGCATGGGCTCATATTTTTTCCTGTGGAGGAAGGATTCCATCCACAGGTTCCCTTTAAAAGAAATACGGTAATCTCACTCTTCTTTTCCCTTTAAGGAATGGTGAAAGTGTTAATTAATTCTCAGGTTACTATAATTAGTGGATCAAGCAAGTATACTTGGAGAACCAAATATCCTGCCTTAGTGTTCAGAGACATGATTTCCATAGTTGCACTCTCATTGCTTCAGAATAGTTTTCAGAAACTTGGCTGATAATGTTCCCTTTCAGGGTATCCATTTTAGTCATATGTGCACAATGTATGTTTGGGAACCTGTGAGGAAGACTATACTCTTGGTTAAAGAGGGTAAACTTTTCCTGTGAACATTTTTATGTGTGTGCAACGTACTGTGCAATGAACTCTTTAATCCTAACACCACAGTCTGTGCTCTTCGGTCTCTGGTTACGTCTTACCTGCAGCTGTTTGTTCAGGTTATTCCACTGCAAAATAAACAGTCTGTGTTTTTTCCAAGGCACGCTTCACATACTGCTGGGAAAATACACTCTCCAGTATTCTGTCAATAGGACTGAAGGGGCTCATTTCAGCTTTTCTTCAGATTAACTGCTTTAATTAGTTCATATTTGTGTGTTAGAAAGCTACCTGTTCTTCCTGTTTTGTTCTATACATTTTGGCAGTTATAAGGTAACACAAATTGGCTTTAAAAATAACAAAATATGGCATCTCTGTGTATTGTTTATGATGCTTAAAGTAACTCCTTTAGGAATGAGTCAGAACTTCTTCCAACTTTTACAAAATATAAATACTCTGAATAAAAAATTAATTAAGTATGAAAACATTTGACAGTGAGATGATTTTTAGCCAGATCAGACCCCAGAATCTCAATGTAGAGTTTATGTGAAGTCCCACAATTTATAGTGCTTATAAAATAAATGACATTTACAGGCAGTTGGACTAGATGATCGTTGTAGGTCCCTTCCAACTGAAATATTCTGTTCTCTTCTCTTCTACTAGTCTTTCTCAGTGAAAAAGTAGTTTGTAATTTTATTCCAAGAAGCTGTAGAACTGTAATATTGGTAAAATTAGAACCTCTTACTGTAATGTAAAAGCCAAACTGAGCCTATACAAAGTTACAGACGAAAGTGAAAAAACAGGCTGAACGCATGCTGTGAGTAGATGGCTAGCTGTTAGTATGTGGATCTTGGTCCATGATTGGAGAAGTTTTAATTTTTTTGCAGTGGCTGTGAGGTAAAGGTGGGAACTACAAATGAAAGAATGCCCTAGATAAGGAGATTGTCCTTTGTATGTCTACAAATCAGTGATGTGGAACTGGAATTCAGCTGCTAGAGCAAACGTTGGGGGAAATCCACTTCCCTTTATTTTTCTTAGAAACAGACAAATCCTCCTCTCAGCTCTCAGTCTGAACATCTAAATTTTGCAAGATGAAATCTTACATGGAGACTGGGGGGAGTGTGCATGGTTGGGAGGGGAAGAAGCTGACACCCTTCCCTGGGTGCTTCTGTGGCCGGTGCTGCAGGACTGAGAGTAGCTGACACTTGCAGTGCAGCTTTCAGCCCTGCCGCTGAGCCAGTTTCCTGAGCAGAGTGATGCACGGAGCTTTCATCAAAAAGCTCCACAGCAGGCAGGGTTGCCCGAATCTTGCACTCTACAAGTTCTGTGGCTCTCCATGACCACCAGGTAGGGTCACAATTGATTCAGGAATCATAGAATCATTTAGATTGGAAAAGACCTTTAAGATCATCGAGTCCAACCATATAACACGTGTGAAATATTTTTGGGTAAGTAGTTCTGTGATACAGCATAAATCCATCTCGTGGAGCATACTTCTCTAAGCTCTTGACTGTACCATTCTGCTAGCACAGATAACAATTGTCTGTGTATCATTTTGATTAATATAAAAGATGTTGGGGGAGAAGGAGTTGTATAAGAAAAGGTACCAGGTTTGTTCTTTTTCCTATTGCCTGGACATTAGGCAAAGCAGGAGTTGAGGAAACAAAGTTCAGATTTTTCAATCCTGCAGTCTTAGGAGATGGCACTGCCAGCTGCACCAAGATCAGAATAGTAACTGCCCTCTTGTACGTCAGTGGGGTCTCTCGCTTCCTGGAGTTTCACCTGTAATTGCTTGTGCACTTGTGTTACGTAGCAGAGTAATGAGGGGTCTCCTCATCAGTTGAGTCCCTCACTCCACGCTTGTGCAGAAGAGAGAGAAACACCACAGAAATAATGACAAAAGGAGGAGCTTGATGAAATATTTTGTGTAATGTTATTGTGCCTAACTGCATTATTGCAGTCTTTTGCTTCCTCCCTGATTATTCTGTGTCTGCATAAAGCAGGGCATTTTTAAGCCCCCACAACTGCAAAATCAGCTCACATGTGGCTGTTGGGGGAGATGAGCATTAAGGGGACTGGGACATTCACGAGGAGAGGACAAGCCCAGCTGAAAGCAAGGAGATGAGGTAGCTTCGTCTAGGTCCCAGGAGCGTACAGGCTATCTTCTCAATCATCCACAGGGTTGTCCTTTTTTCTGTGATATGGATGTTTAAATGTGCCCTTCCTGGTTGGATTTTTTTTTTTTTCCCCCCTTAATCCTGGCCTTGCTAAGGCTTTTATTGTTTCATGTAGGAAGAAAAATATTGTGGGAAACCTTTTGTTTCATTTCTTAGCCAAAGACTGAAAACACTTGCTTCCAAATTCATGGTAATTTGATTTTTTTTCAGCTTTATTAACGCTCATCCCTTATTCACAGGCACCTGTTTAATCTGTCTAGCCAGAGAGCTACCCCGAATCACATGCTGGCAGCTTATAAGGTTATCAGTTTTTGCAAAGAACTCATCTAGAATGTATTTGACATCTTGGTCGTGGATGTGTCAGTACTGTGGATGCTTGCACTCTTTGTCTTGTGGAGCCTAGGACAGGACAGCCATTTCTGTACATTTATAGCAACATCTCATTTCTTGGATTGATTTATTAATTTAATCATGTGTTTCATTTAAACTTGTACAAAAGGCTTCGGTATGAATCAAATCTTTCCCCAATTGTTCTCACCTTCAAAAATTTGTCATCGGTACTAAGTAACATCTTTCCAGCAGAAGCCAGCGTATCCTGAGTAATAGGTGGAAGTTGATATCTCTGTTGGTGTGATGAAGCTTCAGGTGTCTGAAGGCATGTGATTTGAATTTAAATTCAAATTGGTAGGAGTCTAATTAAAGAAGCTTCATGTCCTGAGATACCAGCTCATTTGGCCTAGCAGTCCTTTGAGTAGGGAAGTCGTCTGTTGTGACTGTAGGGATTGAATTTCTATCCATCGAGAAATTTAAAAAGCTACTTAGATGTCGGGAGTGAGCAGAGATTGCTCAGACAGTACAACAGTGTATTGGCCAATTCAGTCAACTGAGACAAAAGACTAGGTTTGCATCTCTGGATTTTAGGCATGATATAAATGGTTAAATTGTGTCTGACAGAAAAAGATTAAGTTAAAGCAGTGCTAAACCCTGCGTCAATGACTGTCTTATAATCGGTTTTGAAACGATGGAGGGGTACCTGTGCAGGAATCTGCGTCAGTTCAACAAAATTAATTAGTGAATATATTTAGTAAAACCAATATGGGTTTGTATGTGAATCTGACCTGCAGCTGCTAAATCAATTAGATGAAAAAAGATATTCCATAAAAAGTTGGTAGTGAAATTTCCGTGAGACTAATGTCCTGGAGCCAGCAGGTCTTATATATCCTTTTGTCAGTTCCCTTTGACATTCAGATTGTATGCTTTCCTAAAGGTATGCAGAATAAAGGGCTATTCTCTGGAACCTCCCATCTGAATAAATGTATTAGATTTTGCATGGTAAAATAGATGTCTATGCTAATAAATATGAAAATAACCTGATAATGGAAATAGCACTGCTTCTTTTTATACATCATAAGGAAACAAGAGGCCTAGGCAGATTTATTTATTGTGTGTGGGTCATTGAGTGGTAAGGGGGAAGTGTTTGCTTTTTATTTTTCTTTCTTTACCTTCACAGAGAAAATTCATTTGGAGAAAACTAAAGAAAGTTCTGTTGCAAACTGGTATTTGACACTGCTTGATGCCGTTCTTGCGCTTTGACTGTCATGTCTTACAACGAGCTCTGGATCTTAAAACTGAACAGCACAAGATCAGTATAAGATGTCTACAGAGCAACACAGTTTTGAAAACCTGTTGTTGGCAAGCATGGGAACAACTCTAGAAGTATGAATTTGGGAACTGGATCTTATTCCTATAGCTGCCGCAGATTTTTTTTTTTAATAGGACAGTGTGTTTCACTTAACCGTGTTTTGCAGGTGGGGAGAAATACAGCATGATAACCTTCCGGTCTGTCAGGCAGGTTATGAAGATAGTTTTATGCATATAAATTGCTTTGAGTTTCTTGGGTATTAGTTACTGTAATAATACAGTTCTACAGTGGAGCAAAATGTTGTTGTTGCCTACGATCAGCAGGATGCTGTTTCCATTGAATATGAGGTATGAGCTGCTTTCAGGCCAGTTGTGATTTTAAACAGTCTGCATGGAGTTGTAGACTGCTGCTAGATTGACCACGAGCTTCCTCTTCATCAGATGAAACAACCCCAACTGCCTCAACCTCTCTACATAGGTTTAAAGTAGAAATTTCTGTGCTGCTTATGTATGGCTTAAGTCTGACCTTCACAGCTTTCAGTTTTCCAAGATTTGGGATGAAACTGCGTGTCTTCATAGAAAAATGACGTTTTTATTTTGCAAGTGAAAATGTTCAGGAATAAACTTACCATGAGTGCATAAAATGTATTACCATGTATTTCTACCACAGCTGTATTAACCCAACGGCATTCAGAGAACATGATTTCCTGGTTCGTTAAGCTTTGGTACCCTCACTCCCATCTGAGAGAAGGGTTTTCGGTGACTGCGTTGTAGGCACAAATGATGTTCTACTCTTCCTTGTTTTCTCACCACTGCTTTTCTTTTTTTGTAAGGCATCGGCAAATGAAGTGCTGTGAGCTTCAAGTTTTCAGATTCCATCTTACACAATAGAAGTAAACCCGTATAATTTTCTAACCAGAAAGGCCTGAAATGTTCCATTAAAACTGAAAGATCTTTGTTTGTCTTTGTGGCTTTAAAGCTTGTGACACAGTTGTGAAATAGATAACGCCAATAATAGAGTAATCTCAGTTTAAAAACTGCTGTTCAGTTATCTCTGACAAGTGGTTGTCTATTTTTATGTGGAATGATTCTTAAAAACACACTCCCATACTCAGTGAAAAATATATTCTCAGTGAGAAAACCAGATTAACTTACCTCTAACTGCTTTGTTTTTCATTGTATAGATTCTGGTGAAGCTTCATCCCTTGCCATAGAAAGGGAGACATAGCAGTTTGAAAATGCAGCAGTATAAAGCTTGTTCAGAAAGGTCAGTATTTCTTTCTTCGTTACCTTCAAAACAGCCGCTCTGCAGGGAAATCGGGAGGGAATGTTGGACAGGTTTTGGCTTTAACAGTGGCATACTCGACAGCGCTCGGGCAGAGTCATCTGACGTGCTGAAGGCTGTGGAGTGCAGACCTTCCCGCTGGCTTTGGAGTGGTGCAGCTGCGATAGCGGCATGCCGTCTAGGCCTCTGAGCCCACCGAAGGGCAGAGACCCCCTCACCAGAGTATTGTGTTGATGCATCTATGCACAGTAGTATTTCACCAATATATCTCCATCTTGTCCAGGAATATATTGTTTAAGAGAACCTAAAAGAAAACAGTGGCTATCCAGTAGCGCTGGGCTGGGTGTTGACACAGTTAACGCAAGAGCTGAAAGCGCTGTTTGTCGGGGAGGGTAAAAACCCTCCAGCTCCTCTGGTAAATGCGGCAGGAATGACTCTTGCCACTAACTTGTACAATTACAAGATTGGAAGTCTGTTCAGTGATTCATGAAACGTGTGGGAAGGTGCAGATACAGTCTCAAAAGAAACTGAAGTTGAGAACAGCCAAGTTGCAGTTAGGAATAAATGGAAGTAACTTGTCATGCCAACATCAGCTGCTACTCTCTTATCTATTTTTTTTTCACCCTGGAGAAACTTGGGTACAACAACAGACAATGCAGTTTGGGGAAGATGCTGCTACCAGAATGTTCACTGGTCTGTAATCCGTTCTGACTTTCATAACAGTGGGGAGATATCCCACACACGTACTGTTGCGGTAAGCTGCAGGCTGTCCCCTCTTCAGTCTCCACGAGACATTTTCACAGCGGTGTGTAATGGACCAAGATTCAAGGAGTATCCTCTGCTGTCCCGCTTGCGGTCAGAGAGAATTTGCCCCTCTGTTTTCTGTGGGTGTTGAGTAATTGTATTGTATGGCAAAGCACTGTAATCCGCTGCCTAGTTCTGCACACGAATAGGGCAACTCGAGATTTTTATAAATGGGTCTCTTGCATATTGCAGATGCGATTCCATTTTCTTCCACTGAGAAGAAAAACCCCCAAGTATTTTTTTCTGTCCATAGTCAGTGAGGACCGCATGCCATTGCGCTGAGGGAGTGAAAAACCAGCATTTTCCCTGTCGTTCTGCATGGCTTTAAAACGATGCTCAAAGTCAAGATTAGACATCCATCTGTTGCTCGTCAGATCCGTGCTTATAGTTGCACATTTTTCTTTATTTAAATTTCAGCTTCCCTCTCAGGAGTCAACATCCCTTCTCTTGGCATGGACTTCAGTTTTGAGGGGCAGAAAACAAGTGGATCTTCAAGATGAGAAAACATCATGAAGTATCGTCTGATTGGAATCTGCATTCTAGAGTGCTTCTCCAGAAATCCTGCTGTCCAGAAGTTTCAAGGCTTTATAAGTTTAAGTTACGGAGTGAACAGAACAGTTTTATAGAGTGATTCTGGCCAATCTTCTTTGGCCTGCTCTCTTTATTTTATAAATAATATATATTTTTTATTCAAAATAGGTGAAAATATTGATGCGAGTGCATTTCCAAAGGCCTTTTCATTTTGCAAACATCAGGGACTCAAGTTCTTGAAATTCTTCCAAGCCATAATATTCTTGGGGATGGTATTTATTTTGAGACTGATTCTCTCCAACCTCCTCTGACAGTGGCATTTTCTAACATGTTTAAGGTTCTGTCTGAGTCAGTTCAACTCAGTGAGAGACAGACCCACTTAAATTTGGCACTAAATTGATAGTTGGATGTGAGTGTGTTGAAAGACAAAGTGCTGAACATGCGTATATACATGTGCAGCTGTGTATGAAAATAAAATATTCACATTGCCAGTATCAAGATTCAAGAATATTGTGGCCATAGATTTTTTTTTTTAACATTTTTTTTTAGGAGTGTGTAATTGTCTTAGAGTTTTAGTGCCCTCTAAGCCCAGTCCTACTTGCAGGCACCTAAATTGCAAAAGAGAACTTTAGACAGTACAGTTTGCATTAATTCCTAGGGCTAAAGTATCAGCTCATTCCTGGATCAGTGTTTGATGGAAATTTGTGTGTTTATGGAGTCAGAAGGGAAGACGTAAATGCGAAACACAGGAGTTGGAAATGTGCACTGAAAGTTTAGCTCCAACAGTCGTGTTTGGAGTTGACGCTCCACAAAGGTGGTTTTAGTCCCATCATGCTGAAGAGACAATTGATGTATTGAATTTTTTCAGACTTCTTCCTAAGTAAACGTATCGACTGGTGCTTTAAAGGTTTTTCAGCACTGAGAGGTGATCCGATTTTTTCTTCATTTTGCTCCATTTGCAGTCAAAGGAACGTATCACTGTTTTTATTCTGTGGAATGGAACTGAGGATTTGCTGGCAGGATTATATGCATTTTTCTAGACCTGAGTCTTTTTTTTATCTGCATGATTCAGACCTGGCAACTCCATCACTCATGTTTGAATTAGGTGCATGCTTAAAGTATTAGTATACTGCCTTTAAGATCATCTGTTACCATTTTCTATCCCATTTTTGTGTTTGTTTATCAGCCCGTTTGTGTTGACAGTGACTACAGAAGCAGTTGTGCATGCCATGAGAAATTACCTGATAAGTATCTGTTTGGTGACAAAGGCCTTGCCTACATGCTAAATCCTTTTTTCCTCTGTTTACTCTGCCGCTGCTACCCGTGGAAACGTGTTCGTGAGACAGAAGAGAGCCTTGCAGAGATTTTCTGTCCGTAAGAGCAGACGTTTAACTACCTGGTATAAACCGTGCCCTGCGGACAGATATTTTATACATCGGGCTCCGTAGTTTGGTGTAGAGCAGGCAGCGACCTCTGCAGAATGTCTTATTGCTGAAGTCTAGTTGTTAGGAGTCAGGGTGGGCTCTCCCAGGCTTAGCGTGGGTTACTCTCTCTTCTCCTCAGAGGAGTGCTGACCACTCTGAATGTTCCTGCTTCAACCACTTTAACCACGTCTGTTGGGTGGTTCTGTCATCAAACGGCTGTTGAGTGCTGAAACTATTTTTCCTATCAATCTAAACCTTGCATTTCTAACGTAAATCTCGTGGTGGACCTTAAGCTGTGTTTGGTGAAAGATGGCAGTAGAATTAATCACCTCGTTTCTGGCAAATTGTGTTCTGGAGGGGGATCTCGAGAGGAAGACGGCAGCTAAACACAATAGGAAATGTGTAGGAATGTAGCACCAACAGAGGTGCTATTTGTGCCTTTTAAAACTCTCAATTCCTTGTATATAAAACCAGGAAGATGATTTGGTGACTTTCCGTTTCATTCTGTCAACTGCAGTGTATTTTTAAGATGGGCGTATCAGAGGTGTGTCTGAAGCCGTGTGGATTTACAGGGGTTTTCTGAGCAGGTTCTTGTATCCTTTCTAGATTTGGTTCTGTTTACAGCCATATCATTCCTTTAGGGTCGTTTCTCTGCCAAGCAGCAGCAGCAGCAGCAGAGCTGCCTACGAGATCTGCAGGCAGTGTCCCTGCCTGCTGTCTAGCCGCAGCACTGTTCAGTAGGTAGTACATAAAATCCATTTTTGCCTTCTAATTATTATTAAAACAGATGTCTTCATGATAACGCAGCTATCCGGCTCAGATTTAGAAACAGCTTTAAAGGTTTCCAAGTAACTTGCTCTTATTCAGTAACTTTTCTTGTACCAAGTTATGGCCGATTTTTGCCTTTCCTTAAAAGCAGCTCAGCCTCGCTTGGTTATAACAAACTCTTGTCCAGGTAGAATCAATAAATAGTTTGATAGCTTCAGAACCACTTCAAATCAATCCTCACACGTCAGATTTTTGGAAGCTTCGGAATGAAACACGAAACAAATACGAAAGTAGTGTAAAAGTGAGGCGGAACAAAATGTGGAGAAACCGCGTGCCTGAGGGACTGAGCAAGCTCCGTTTTGTTCTCTTCTGCTGACTTGAAGGAGATATCCTTACGCTGCGCCTGGCATTTGCACTGTTCATGCTGCATTCCAGTGCCACAGAAGAGTCGGGCAGGTTCCTCCGCATCCCGTGATTAAAGCTGAGTGCAGCAAGCTGCAGTGAAAGGCGGGTGTCCAGGAGTACAGCGTCAGCGTGGCGTTTGCTGAAGCCGTTATGCGTCTGGGTTCTTCAAGGCAGCGTGTAAATGAACAGTCAGATCCCTGTGGGGAAGCTCAGTGTTTCTCAAAATCCTGCTGCTGAGATCTTTTTGCTCGGTGCATTATTGCAGCCGATGCCGCAAACATAATGCAGATGGCCTACTAAGGAGAATACAGGTTTTCCAATTAGTATTTTTGGCCTTTGAAAAGGCTGTTAACTAGAGATCTGGGCAGCATCAAAGCAGTAATTTGACTGCCCCCCCCGCTACCTGTGGGTTTTAAAGCTGGGCTGCTATTTGCTTTTTAAATGGACTTTTTTTTTCCTTAGCTTCTGAAAGAAAGTTGCGTACAAAGAATGTGATAAATGGAGGATGCGTAAAGTTCTGTCGAATATGCTGGGGAAATGCACTGGAAAATACAAATTCCTCAGGCTGTCTGTAGTCACTGCTGCAGGTAACAAAAGAGATGAAGTATTCAGCTGAGCCCGTGGTAGTTTTTTTTAACATGCAAATAGCTTTTTAAGGGGTACGCCCACTACAACATCTCCTTTGTTTTCCATCCCCCTAATCCTCACCCAGAGGCTCTCCACCACGTCATCACTAACTGTAAGGGCTGCGCAATCAAACCTCTCCCTTACGGTGCGACCCCTCCACCGCGCCTGCCCTGCCTACCCCTCCTGAAGAGCCTGTAGCCCTCCATCCCGGCGCTCCGACCGTGGGACTCATTCCACCGAGTCTCACAAATACCAACGATATCGTAGCTCCGGGAGCTGACCAACGCTTCCAGTTCGTCCTCTTTGTTTCTCGTACTGCCTGCGCTGGTGTACAAGCATTTCAGATACACTCCGGAGCCCTCCCTGCGCCCAGGAGCGGTGGGAATGTTCCCACCAGGATTGCCGCCTCATGACGTTCACTGTCAGTCTCTGCCTAGCTAGGTGCTGTAAATCCAGTTGCACCCAAAAAACTCAGTGAACTCCTAAGGTTTGAGTCTCAGTTCCGATGCCGATTTAAGTGGTGTGGCTGTAGCGCTCATTAAGCTGTTGAACTGCAGCCTGGTGCGCATGGAAGCAGCAAGGCAACTGTCTCGACCCCATCCAGGGGGCTGTTTTCTCTGGCTTGGCATCAGATCTACGCTACGGAATAAAGCAGAAAAGAAGTGCTTTTCAGCTCGGGGTCGGAAACAGCTTTTGTCCTGAGTGGATCTCATAGTGCCAGCAGAGCCTGAGGTGTAGAAGCACCTGTATTTAAAGAAGAACAATTTTGTTGGCTTAGCTTGATGTAGCCAAGGGAGGTGGATCTGAGCGCCAGCGGGAGAGCGCTCTTCGCGTGGCCAGGAGGCCGCTCCGTGGCGCAGGCCAGGCCGCCGGCTGCCAGCCGTGGTGCCCGCTGCTGTCAGGGTTGTTTCGATGAGACCGTGGAGGCTGGAGCCAGGGCCAGCAGCTGCTGTCTGTAATTCATCAGGGCACCGAAGCGTGAGAGTTCAGCCCAGGCATAGCACGTGCTGCCTTGCCTTTGGCCCGTTTGTTGTATTTCAGCATTTTACAAATGCATTTCACATCCTTCATGTGAGCGAGGACTTTGCTACAAGCAGCTTTTCCAGGTGGATGGCATTGTGTGAAAGAAAGAACGCTCTTGCTGGATTTTGCTGTGACACTTGCCGCTGTCTCATCCCTGTACTCCTAGGTTGTGCTCCAAAATAACTGACCACTAACCACTGCCTCCTCACCTCTCCCCCTTCTCTCCCATTTACATTCAGGTACACTGTACTCTTTAAAAATAAATAGAGAAAACATCATATTGATGTTTCTGTGGATAGTATCGTGGTAAGTCCTCTCCTTGGCCAGCGAGTCCTGTCCAAGGAATTAGGACTCCCGTAAGCCTCGCTGCACTGCAATTTTGTTTTCTCTCTTGCTGCATTGGTACAGTGTGGTTTTGGAGTAGAGTAAGATTGTGTTCCTTTCAACAGGAAGCAGTACTGTCTGGCTTTGGTAGGCTGCCCCTAGTGCAGGTAGCACGCTGCCATTGACAAGAAGGGGGAAGCTTCCTAACAGCGCTACAGCAATGAATGCTGACTGCCTGGAACAAACCAGAAACGTGATTCAGCAAAATCTGTACTAGTTTTTTAGCTCTGTATGCTGGTGTGGACTGAAAGCACGACTTCGTTGCCAAACCTGGTGCATAAAGTCTGTAAAATAATCTGAATGTAAAGTGTCGAGGGGGGAAGGAATTTACCTTTTCTTGCCCGAAGTTAGACATGAAGAATGATGTGCTGAGATGTATTCAGGGACCCGCTGCCTCCCGCGTACTCGTTACGCCAGCAGAACAGACGTACTGTTTGCATCGCTGGCTCATTCGCGAAAGCGTTGAATTAGCAGGCTAAGGAGGTACTGTTGGCCTTGTTTATTAAGCCAGAATTAATTCACTCAAAGGGTCACGTTTTCATTTCAGTGACTCCAAATCCTTGAAATTGATCCATAATACTTGAAAATACCTTGGGTTTATTGATATTTTTCCAGTTCTATCAGCCTCTGTTTTGTTACAGAACACTTGCAAAAATAAACCATCCGTTAAAACGTTTGCACGGTAGAATGGCTTTTTCCATTAAAAGCACTGGCCTGTCAAACGGCTCGGCAGCGTTTGCAGGGCCGTGCCGGCACCGTGTCCTCTTCCCGCTCAGTGCTCGCTGTCCTTCTCTGGCAGTTAACGTTGAGATCATACCCACTGTTACGCCATTTTATTCTTGTTGTCCTTTTTCCGTCTCCTTTTGAGAGAGAGTCTTTCCTCTTCCTCCTGAATATATAGTTAAAATAGTATCAGCTTTCAGGTGTTTGTGCCGGTTTTTTGGATACGGCGAAGGTGAGTAGGTGTCATTTTCAGCAGTTGTGCCACGTATTTTATTTGTAACTGACGGTAATGTTTGTCAGGTATCGGTTTGTGATTCTCATCATTCGGGCTCAGCGTGCTTTGCTCAGAGCAGTGGGATCCAACTTCCTGCGTTGCTTTTCTCTCTTTCCTAAAAATCTTATTTCGAGCTTCCGTTTGGAACGTAAACCTTGTGAAATAAAATGTAAGTTTACATTTCAAATATGAGCCTGTAAGTTGGTTATGCTTTCATGCTGCTTAAAATGTTTTTTTTTTCTGTATGAGGTTTTAAGATTCACAGCAGCGTTTGTAGAACTTTAGTGGGTAACAGCTGCTGTTTAAAAAAAACAAGCAGAGGAGTTATGTTAAGGAGGGGGAAAAAAAAAAAAGAACCCAACCAAAAAAACCCACAAAAAGGACAAAGGGATCGTCTTTGCTTCTTATTCCAGTTGCGCTTAAAAAGAAATGCCTGCTTGCATCCAATGCTGGTATCAAACAGCTCATGTAACATGCAGGTATTTTACTTGAAGGCATTCCTGCTCTTTCAGTACTTGTTAGACTTGAACTTGTCTTGAGCTTAACCTTGGGCTAAATCCCACGGGAAGCCCGGAAACAAACAAACAAAAAAAATTGTCCTCCCCATCTCCTTTCTAAACTGGGGCAGGCATGTGCTGCGCCTTCGCACATCAGCGCTTCCCTTTACAAGAGAAATGAAAATCCAGTGGATTCTTGCAAGTGTTGGTGTATTTTTTTTTTTTTTTTTCCTGCCTTTTCTGGAGGATCCGGGAGCCTCTAGGATGTGTAGGAGAGAGAAATTCCTCGTATCAGGATCTGGTATCCTGATGATGTAAACGAACCGCCTGGGCTGGTGCAGAGGCGGCCTCCCCCGAGGAGGAGGAGGAGGAGGAACAATTTTTTTTACTGAGCTGGTGTGAGGTGAGTGGAACCTGTTGTGCCGTTCTGCGTTAACTCCACGCGTGGGCATTCTTCTCCCGCAGCGCTCACATTGGCGCCTAGCTTCCTGCTGTACTCACTGACAGCCTAAGCAGGAGCTCTTCCAGAGTCATTCCGAATTGCACTGTTGGAGCAGGGAACTTCTAACAGCTTCCCTTTCGCTAGTAACACGTAAAATAGAAAAGGCCATGTTATTTTATAAATTACTCTATCTGTCCAGCTGTCTTTCATCCGAAAGTGACTCACTTCTGTTTGTTGTGAAAGTGGGTCCCCCAAAGATAAAACTTAATTAAATCTCAGGATCAGATAACCACAGACCTACCTGTATGTTAGAATTCCGCATTGGAAGGAGTTTTTTACCTCGCTTCCAAGTAAAGCGAGCGGGTTTCACTCACCGGTGTTTTGACGAGGCAGGAGAGCCTGGGTGGAGTAGAACACTAACTGCAAGAGCTGTTCTGGGATCGGAAGGCTCCGTTCGGGAACCACTACACTACTACCTCTGCCGCTGGGCCAGAACTCCCTTCCCCGTAAACCACCGCAGTGTCACGCCCTTCTCATACCGAGGCAGGCTGGCTTAGCGGGCTCTGTGCTGGGAACTGCTAAATCACTGGAAATAGTAACGTAAATGCCTCTGTATCGATTTGTTATTACACTCGGCTGCTTTTTAGGTAACCAGTACGGCCTCCTGGTGGTATCCGTAAGTATCTCGCGTAGTCAGCACTGTTCTGTTCAGCTAAGGACGCGCCACTCAGAGCCGTGGTGTTTAACACCGATTCCTCGCCCCTTGATTTAACAGGAAGTGAGTGTTT
Organism: Gymnogyps californianus; assembly: GCF_018139145.2. Classification (NCBI taxonomy): domain Eukaryota; kingdom Metazoa; phylum Chordata; class Aves; order Accipitriformes; family Cathartidae; genus Gymnogyps; species Gymnogyps californianus. The sequence continues at coordinate 22,068,335 of NC_059479.1, forward strand.
CCCGGTGAATGTCAGAAATGGTCTGCTGACAACATCTGGGACGTGCAGTCGGGTTCAGGAGTTTACTGCTGCTGCCGGCATTGAGACTTTTGATATCAAATGGGTTTTTACAAAAGCTTTGGAAACTCCTTTTTACTGTCCGACAAACATTCTGACTTTGTTATGAATGCCTTGTGTACGTTTCACTAGCATTTCCCAAGTGTCTGTATGGTTTCTACAGCTGAATATCCTGTATGTTCCGCTTCGTCATTTTCTATTATGGTTTATACTAGAAAGCCTGCACGGTTCGTACTGTACTGCAGGCAAGGACTGCATTAAAACCATTTTTGGCTCATTTATTATACTTGTGAATGGTGATTTCCTATGACTTGGCCTATGCTCAGGCTAAGCGTTCTCCCTCTGGAAGCCTCACACAAGTTTAATTAATTGAAATTACTGCTTGGAGCGGGGAAGGTTCTTCGTTTGTGTCAGAAAAAGGATTCACTAAACGCTGCCCCTTCTCTTACGAGGTGTTGGTGGGGGCAGCCCAGGCCTTTGCGTTCCGCTCATCTGAGGAGAGGTACGAAGCACTCTGTTTGTGATGACGTTCTGTAATCCTGCACTTTTTAGAATATGGATATATTTAAAAAACAATGATGGACTATATTGTCTTTATATGTAAATTTTCCCAACGTTACAGTAAGATACTAGCTAGTTTAAGTGTGGTTATTGTGTACTTGGTGCGAGGGGATTTAAGGCCAAAGGAAGAAGGTATTTGGCTGCAGATTTATGCTTAATCTGATGGATACAATTACTGCATTGAGTGTTTTGAAAGGGCGCTAAGCCACGAGGGCTGTATTTGTCTTTTGACTTGAAGCCCTGTTGCTCTGCGAACACAGCTAGAAACTGCGTTCACCATTTTGCCACAACTTTCCTTTCTTTAAAAGGGTTAGTGATACCGATTCAGCCACAAAAGTTTTAAGAGGCACGACTTAAATACTGTATGTGTAGAATTCCAGTAGACAGCGCTGCTCCCACCCTCAATTCCCAGCCAGTTGGCCAGGGCACGCGCACTGCAGTAGGAAGCTGCTTTATTCAGTACCGCTGAGCAAGACAACTGCGGATGTTTCACCATTTGAAAATAATCTATACAGAGCAAAATTCAGGGTTGTATCTGTAGTTCTTGGCCACCATCCACAGACTGCCAACACCTCCGTGGGGCTGCTAAGAATTACATCGAGGTCCCAGCGCGCCCATCGTTTTGGAAGCACGAGGAGTGGCTGTACCAGCTGACCTGGAGTGACGTAAACATCACCACGGGAAATGAAGTACACACCTTTGTGATTTACTTGTTTTATTTTGCTCTTGCAAGCAGCCACAAGACAGGCTACGGAAGAATAAATAAGTTAAAGCAGATAGCGTAGCAATGTCTACCACCCCAACGTTGAGATGCTTGACTTTGTAAGGACAGAGTGCTTTGTTGCTGTACCTGATTCGGCGATCAGGCAGTAACTGACCAGAACTAATCGAAGTCAAGTATTTCCCCCTTTGGCCAAAAAGATTTTTAAACATGCCCTCAACCAACTCAACAATAATAAAACGTAGAAAAAAACCTCTTGTAACATCATATAGTCATATCTGTTTGTTCCGAGTGCGTCAGTCTGTTCCAAAATACTTCTGTCCAAAGTGAGTTGGTGCAACGGGATGAACTTCTGTAGTTAAAATGGTGATCTCTGGGAATTCCTGGATGATGGATTTGGCACCTTTTGAGAGAGGGCAAAGGCAATAATGACTACAGCACTGCAGCTCTAGTTCAGCACCACATGTTAAATCACGATTAGCAGAATTCCGTAGGTAAGTCAGGCTCTGTTCTTCCAGCTCCGCGTCACATTTCTGCCTTAGCTGACTGCCTCTGAGGAGAAACTTCCTGAATTGAGTGGATTGCTTTTTTGGGTTTTCCTATCTGGATTTTTCTTCTCTTTACCATACACATATACTCCCAATCTAATCACCAAAGTGGTTACAGACTGCCAGGAGTCACTCGCTGCAGTTCAGTTGACTTTTTTGATAGTGACTTCTGCCATGGCCAATTTTTAAAACAATGCACAAGATCCATTTTCCTACATCACAGAAACAGACGTTCCCTTTCTGGATCCCCTTTTACAAGTTAAGATCTTTAACATGCAGACAGGACAGTTCTGTAGCTTCATTTACCTCCCGCTCCTTACAGAACTGGTATTCTTTTGGTGGTGGACCAGCTCAACGCCATCCGTGGGCTGCTACAGTCCAGAGCAGCAGCAGGACTGGCATTGCTTTGTGAGCCACTGCAGCATTTTGTGCAGCTGGCAGCGCTGCAAATTCCTGCTTTTAGGCACACTTCACCATTTGCAGTTTTGCCATTGGGCGTAACAGGCCTTGTCCTTTCTGCTAGCCCACTCCGCTGCCCGCACCAAACATGTCGCTGTTCACGCTCAGTTTTACAATTCAGCCAGAAAAAAAAAAAAAGAAAAAAACCTCTCTTCTGAGCAAAGCGATGCTGCTATCGTTATTTGCAAAGGAACAGCTCTTCACCGCTGTCTGAAGCGCGTGACTAACGTAACTCTTCCCCATTAAACGTACCTGTGCTCGCTCTTCTGTCCCCCCCGCACCCCCTCGACTTACCATGAGGTGTGGAGAATAGGCTTAGCAGGATAATGACACTTGGTTGTACGCCGTGTTCTACAAGAACTTTGACAGCCTCAATGACGGTATTACCAGTACCTGAAAGGGGAAAAAGGGAGATTTTTATTTTTTTTTTTCCCCTGGGTGAGGAACTTGTCCTAGGCCATCCGACAATATCCGTGTTAACATTGGTGTGTGACTGAATACTGGTGATACTGTCCTTCCCCACCGGAAAACTATCACCTCTGCACGTATTAATTGTAGAAAACTTTGGTCTCCTGATGAAGGAACTTCATCTCTACTCTGACACAGCCGACTCTGCCAGGTTTTAAGCACTGGAGTCGGTGGATTTTGTTAAAGCCCTGAGGCACGAAAGCTCATCTAAAATAGTAAAATGGCAATTAAGAGCTCCATGTGTAGAACCAGAATTAAATATCAGACTGGAAAAGTTACTTCATCCTGACAAACTCCTTACCATGCTGACCAGATTTTTTCTCTTTTGGTAGTATTAACTCTATTTAATTTTAAAATAATTTACTTCTAGGATTATAATATTAACCCAACAGTGTCTTTTAATAGCATGAGAAAAATACTGTTTGAGGCTCTTCTCATGGCAAAATTTAAAAAATTAAATCTATATCAAGTCTTGATGCTTCAGCCTTTCTCACAAATGCAGGCATGCCCAAATGATTTGCTCTGCATTCATGCTGGTGCAGGCTGACTCATACGTATTCTGGCACAGCCTGATAAATTCCCTGCTCTGTCACCTAAATCAAGGAAAAAACCTAATCAAAGCCCCTGAAATTTGGGAATTTTCCTTTAAATTCAGCGCACTCACTGTTCAGATGAGTCTGACTGTACGTAATGATGAAAGACACTTACTTAGTATTGGGTACATAAGAAGAACTTTTCTCCTGTAAATGTCTGGTGGAAACTTAGCGTAGTATACTTTCGCTCGTTGAGTCTCCTCGTCGCTCTGTATCAGGATTTTTCCTATGCGGATTGATCTACAGCAGTCTCGTAAGCCTTGTTCCATTGCCTCTCCTCAAAACGAGCAGCAAAAAAACCCAACAACAAACAGTTACGCGCTAAGAAACGGCACAATTGCAAGATGCTACAATAAAACAGACAGTCCCAATACTGTATTGGTGATGAGTTCTAAAAAGGAGATTTTTTTCCCCAGTTCTAAGTGTTAAAAACACTGGAAGCTATTTTCCTTTTTTCTCTGTTCAGACAGCAAAAGGAGTCTGCTTGGTGTTACTTAGCTCCTGGGTATTAGTGTTCCCACACACCAGTGCTAAGCTCTCAAAGGCGAGAGCTGGAAGCGTCAAAACAAAGGTGTGGGGTTTGGAGAACATCTTTGAGCTCTGCCCAGAGACACCACGGCGCAAAATGTAGCGCAGGAAGCTGTGGACCCACTGGATTTTACGTCACAGATACAAAGGCTTCCGCGGCATTGGGCAAAATAACAGTGACTCTGCCACCACTGAGCACGGTTTATTTGGAGACCTGTCTCTGAGCAGAAGTAGTTAGCGGCACACCAGGAAGGACGTTGGCCTGGCCTCTCGCCGTTAACGGTTGCTAGAGAAGAGGCCAGATGAAATCTGTTGCAGCTCTTTGTCTCCTAAGAAGTTAATGAAACGTATTACTTGACATTCTGTGATCAAGGATACCTAGGAAAGAGTAACAACTGGCAGGTCTGGGTAAAGCTTTGCTGTAGCGAAGTGTTGTTGCACATTTTTGAAAGCAAGTGGCTTACAGGTTTCCAAAACGTTTAATTGGTGCTCGTTCGACAACCAGAAACTGCCTACCGCTTCTCATTATGCTGACTCCGCAGTTTCCCTTTTCAAATCTGACTCCTTCATACTTGTGTCCTGTGAGAGGAAAGAAACCAGACGTCAGTGGCAGTGACTGCTCCCTTCTGCCCCATCGTAATGTCCCTTTGGGGGACGCTGTCTTACGTGACCTTGGTGTGAATGGAACCGAGATCCCCCGACTACCGCGGGGACAACAGCGAGCTCCACGTCTCTCAACAGGTGGCATGAACCAACCTGCACAGCATATCCTGCGGCCCTCAAACGAGCAACGGGAACAGGGCCAAAACCATAATTGGGAACGCGCTTGTGCTTTTTTTTTTACCTTTAAAAGTTGTGTCAGAAAAGTGGCACAGAAGTGATCCTTTCCAAGTATGTGTTTTATAACTCAGGTATTCTGTGATTATTTTAAATGAAGGATGCTATGCAAAATAAAGGTAAACAGTTATGTCCCCTAAGAAGCCTGGTAAATGCAGTCCAGTGCTGCAGGTGGAAGAGTTAGAACTGAAATATGATGCTACAATGCCACTGTCATTGTGTTCTTGATCACTGAAAGAAAAAAGTGGGCAATGGTATGCATATGAGAGAGATACGATCATCAGTACTGTGAGCTCAGGTCTCTCTGTTAATTCAAAGATAAAGACAGCAAAGCAAGATTGTCCCAGTCATAGTTCTTCAGATCTAACCCCAGAAGCCAGTAACGAGCTTGCCCAGCACCACTGCTGGGAAGAACACGTGGTGATGTTCCTTACAGGTGTGGCACATTCCCCTGCCTGACTGAAAAAAGTCCAAAGGCTCCCTTAAAGGAGAAAGAATAGGGTGTTTCGCTGATGTCCTTGAGGGGTGTTCTGCTTCTGAGCCCGGAAGACCAGAAATCACCTGTGCTTATGGCATCTTACAAATGCTTGGAGGGAAAGAGCTCAGCATAGATAAGCAGGAGTTCATGCAGAAGCATCTGAGTTCTCAAGGGACACTTCCTACTGGAAGAGCTCGGCTGAGGCCATTTTAGCTCCCTCGCTGGGCACAGGTGTGGAGTGAAAGGGGAAACACCCTGACTGCAGAGCTAGGACAGTTTCAGACAGTAAGACTCTTATCTACAGTGTGGCTGGAGTAAGGGTAGGAAACTAAGTCTCTTCACCAAGGTGACGTGTGCTCAGAGGGCAAGGTCCGAGACTGTCTTTGCCCATGGCCAGGGCAGTGGCCCACTCAAAAAGAACTTTAGCGTTTCCAAGTGATATTACTTGCAGGGGACCTGCCAGTCAAACCATGTAATGCAGAGAGAAGATGGTCATCAATCTATCTGTCACCGACTGACCTGGAACAGATCTGACACCAATGCTCAAGAAGTGAAGTAGCTGCTGTTTTATTTAAAAAGGAGCAAAGGTAAGTGATTGTGCCTCCTGAGTGCCTTCCTAACCTCTGCCTGGTTTCAGAATTGAGTGTTTTCGGTCCATCTTTTCTCTAACTAAAAGTAAAGACGCACAAATGATTTACTGCGAAGGGCAGAGGGGAAGAGGGTGTGAATGTACAGAGCTGCTCTCACCCTGCAGAAATGGAAATGAAATTCTCAGGGGGAAGAGCACTCGCCTGGTGTATGTCTTCCAGGTGTGCTGTGGGTTCGCAGCGTGTACTTGAGCGGTTCCCAAGAAGTTGCTGATGCACTAAGCAGCTACCTCTGAGTAATGCAGTTACCTTACGTAACTTTACAGTTAATAGGAGCAAACCAAAATTACTGCAATGGGTTCCCTCTAGTGTCAACACAGCCACTTTTTATTTCCTGCTTATCATCACTCCCAGCTAGCCCCCAGTTGCAAACAGAGATGGATTTAGGCTGGCATGGCAAAACTGCTTGTGCCAAGTACTTTTTCTTTAATGGGCATGTGAAGTGTCATCAGTTTTAATTCAACATTGCAGTATGGGCAAGTAAACTGATCTTGCACATACACTGGTAAATTTTCATCACGGTTTTGCAAGACCAGTTTAAAATCTTAGTCAAATGACAACTATGGGACTGTATGTTTTGCTCAATTGCGTTGTCACGCACCTTCCAGCTTTTTAAATACTGGAAGGGACCTTAACTCTGTACTTTACCCTGAATGTTACACTGTTTCAGCCTCAGGCTCCCCAGGGAAGTGGTCATGGCACCAAGCCTGTCACAGTTCAAGGAGCGTCTAGATGACACTCTTAGTCACGTGGTTCAGTTTTAGGTAATCCTGTGGACTCGATGATCCTTACGGGTCCCTTCCAACTCAAGATATTCTATGATTCTTGTAACAGTTCCGTATTTTTTTTATATTAGTTAAGCTTCCACTTCCAGTCCTACCTAGGGGAGGAGTAATTTCCCACGTACCTGTTGGAGTGGTCACGGTACATTCTGTGTACGGCAGTTGATTCAGTCCCTCTTCAACCACAAGTCTGATCTGTAGAACCAAAGAGATCAGTCAGCTTAAAGGGATTTGTTATCTATGGAGATAAGATACTAAATGTTAGTACTTCTTACAAGTAACACCTACCAGCCTGAAGGGTCTAAAAGGGTCTCTTTAATAGTAGTTAGAGACTGACTTTCGAGACCTTTTGGGGGTGATGCCTATGTTTTGTCCACAAATCAAATTAAGGCATTACAAAACAAAACTGAGGGGGGGTGGGGTGGGGTGTGTTCATCAGCAATCATAAAACTGACTTTATTTATATCTGGCAGGCATAGGCATCACAGACAAATTTTTCTCAACAAATGAGCGAAGCACCAATACAACTTCATTTTGCTGACAGAAAATACTAGTGAGAAAAAGGGAAAATTCACCCTCTCTCAGTTGCCCAGCAGCTAGGCTCTGAGGTCTATTTTCACATCCATATTTCTATGACTAAACTGCAGTGGGGCTGCCAGAAGAGCCACAGAAGCTGCAGCAACGTAAACGCACCACCGAGTGCCCAAAGACAAGTCAGCAGATCTAGAAATCTCTTTATCACCTTCTTCTTCTGGCACCTGCCAGCTGTGGTTACTATGGGATGCTCTGCCAAGCACCTGCGCGTTCACATGGTACAGATGGCCCAGTTCAGCAGGGACATCTCTACTGGAGGCGCAGCTAGTAAGCCACACACCCCTCCAGCCTCGAGTGGCCAGAAAACCTCCAGCTCTCCCCTGGTGCTGGCCCTGAAGCTATACCCTAGGCAAAGTTACCAAAACGTATTCATCTGAACCCAGAATGACTGCCCATGAAAGATGCTCTGGGTATTAAAGATGAAAAAATTCCCTCTGCTAGTGAGCCAATGATTCACAGCCCAGAACTGCTCAAGGAAAGCTACTGCCAAGCCAAAGATGAAACCTGTTAAGCAGAAGTCACCGTATGATGTCAGAAATGAGGTGATTGCTCCTGGGACTGAGCAAGTATACTGCTCACTTCAGACGTTTCTTATTTCAGAAACAGGGCAGAGCAGATTGGGAGATTTTTTTTCTGTTATTCCATCCTGCCCTCGTTCCTAGCACACAGGCAGCCTCTACTAGGAATTAGAAACAGTCCCTTAAATTTACAATCCCTCTTTGAAGATATTTTTAGTCATTTTAGTACCACAATTTTTTTCCTAGAGTTGGGTTTGTGGCAGCCGTATTCAGAGGTGGTGGTCAGACTAAATCAGTGAAGGGGTCAAAGGGCGCAACTGACATATAACGGGAGCAAAAGACTGAAAAAGCAATTCACGGGGTAGTATTTCCACTGTAGCAAAGCTGCATATGGGAAACGGGTCCTTCTGAACTGTCAGTCCCCTTTGTGCTTGACTCATTGCATGTTTGGTGGCTCCAGGAAGCGTATGTAGAGAAGCCAGCTCTACTACCTTCCTCCTCCTCCTGCCTCTCTGCAGGGTTTTTGACTCAGTCTTTTGACTCAGTCACTTTAATCCTGAGACTGAAGGCACCAGTGTTCTTCTACCGAAAGACACATCTTCTCACCTAAACAAGGCAAAAAATCCTTGATTTAATTTTAGGTTTCTGCGACATTTGTACACAATTTTATTTTGCTTTTTTTTTAAAGTTATTTCACCAAAAAAAGCCAACCTATAAGCCAGGTTTGGAAGAAACGCTTTTTTTCATGCTACTGTCATGTTGACAGGGTTAGCATCGCTCCACATTATCTGCCAAAAGTTTAGAGTAAACCAGTGAAGGTCTACAGTCAAGTTTTACTTGGTTTTACTACAAGTATCAAAGTTTTATACAGAGGCTGGGAAGGATTCTTCTGTAAACTTGTCAGTGTTGATAAAGCACTTACTTACTTTTGCACTACGCTTTCTGCTGCCCCCACGCTCAGGGATTGTAATTTCCACCTCTTTTTCTCTCTGGCCCTCAGAACCAGCAGCCCTGCTCCTCTCCCAGAGAGGTGGTTGCCATTGCTTGGAAACTAAAGCAGGTATTATTATGGCCCCACATGAAGCAGGGAAGTAAAGCTTTGGTCCCAAGGTAGAAGAGTTTGACCAAAAATTAAACCTATGAATTAAAGTTATCAATAACAAAAACAAAGTCTATTTTTAATTGGAAACAAAAAAAGCTAAAAGGGATGTTAAATTCTAGCAAGCCTAGTTAAACTGTCAAGGCTTAGAGAGTTATGCTGAAGTTTTAGATTAAACATTTAATGCTGATATACAAAATTATATGTCAACGTGCTCATTTATTACAGGTCTACCTGTCTACAAGATTTAGCAAAGGGAAATACTATTTGCTTGAAACCTTCATTAGTACAAGATCTGTTAGAACTGTTAGCAAAAACAATAGTTAATAGATGTCGAAGGAGTTTTAGCTAACTACCACATAAACATTTCAAGGATATGAAAATGCTAGTGAAATCTACCTTTTCTCAGCCAATTAAGCACATGAGTAAAGTCTCCTTGCCACACTCAAATACCACTGAAGAAATCAGGTTTAACCAGTTCCTCAGAGTCCATGAACAGAGAAATTTGGATACAGGCAACTACAGAAAGCAGACTGACAGTACTCTCATTTAGAAGAGGTGTAATCACTAAATAGGGAAACCAGCCAGGGTGCAGTCAGAGGTGCTGCTGCTCTGACCAAACAAAACTGGAAAAATGGGAGCCCTTTCAGAGCCACCCCAAAAGTCATCTGTGATCCTCAGCAGTTGCATGTTACAACTCTTCCACTTGCCTGCAATTTGGAAAAAGGTGAGGCATTTAAATGCCAAGAAACCAGAATTTAAATAAATTCTGGAGTGACCATTATTATCTTCCCCTATTTGTGGGAAGACAGCAGTCTAACCGTATTTTATGTGACAGCCATGCATCATCTCATTTCCAAGATCACAGTAATTCCTAGGGGGATCCTCTAACCCATTATGTTGTAGCTTTTCTTGGAAGCTGAAGGGAAGGCAGAGTAGTGGGGCTGTCAGCCATACTTCATATCTATACAGCTCTTTGCTCCTCAAGATTTCAAACCACTTTTAAAGTATGCATTATCACCCCCCTGGAAGAGAGGCAGAAAGGTGACGTGACCTGTTCAGGGTTATGCAGGGAGTTGCTGGTAGGGCTGAGAAACTAATTAATTCCTCAACCTCAGACCTCCAGTCAAACCACAAAATGTACCTTCTGCTGAAAAGCACCACTGTACTTGTGAACTGAGGCTGTAGGTCAGTGCTGTGTAAACAACAAACAGCTGCCTGAATCCAGGCTGCAAGTCAGTTTTGCTTGGTCCTTGCCAAAATTCTAGACATGCAACGTCCTCTGTGCCTCTGGGAGATGGCTCCTCTTCCTGTTACTCGCCTGGCCTCAGCCCACAAAAACACACCGCTCAGCTGGTGTGCAGCACCAGCTTAACTTCACAGGGCTGGACGTAGCTTATTGTGTACCTCCTACTGAGCAGGCCTTGGAAAAAAGATTCTCAGGTGGTCTCAGTAAAAATGCTGTGGGCTTTGTGAGCATCTCACTAGTTCTACAGCAACCCCGCAAGGTGACATCAATTAAATGCTTCCACAGTGCGTGGCTGCTGGGCAGCACACATACAAGGGTTCCGTGTGAGCCTCTTGCACTGGGAGGAGTTGTCTGCCAGCGTTTCTCAAATTGGTCTCACTACCACTTTGGAGTCTACCTGTCCAGATATCTACTACCACAAGTCATAATGATTGATCGTCTCCTGTGTTAGAGGCTTACTTCCCACAGCTGCCTCTCCTCCTTTACAGACACTAGATGGGTTGTCTTCATCCTCATGACTTTAACCCCACATCTTTCAGCTTCAGGATCACAGCACTGGCAGTGGCTTTCAGAAACTCCCTGCTAACCTTTACTGCCTGTTAACTCCTTTCTCTCACAAGTACCTTTGAACATTTCTTTTGTGTCATCCCCTTACGTGTGAAACAAACTGCCAGAAGAAGAACCTGTACCACCAGAAATTCATCAGCTTTAGAATCCCTCCTTAGGACCTCTTCCTATGGTGACCTTATGAGATACTGCCACTAACAACTGCCAAGCTAGTCGCAAGCTTAACTTCATTCTCATTTTCTCTCTGCAACAAGATGTATTCTGTTACCCTACAATCCCATGCAAACGTTTCTTCTCTTCCTGTATTGCATCTTGCCATTAAGCTCTGTTTGCTAACTGGGTGGAAAACATCGCATGTCTTAACTATGTTTGAACCCCACCGAGGTTAGCAGAGACCACGTCCCACATGAAACTAACTGTTCTTCGCCACACCTAGGAATAACACACAGAAAATGAGATAGTCCTACATACTGTTTTGCATAAAATTCCTCCTACAAAATGGAAAACAGACTAGCGGGTTTGTAGCAAACATCTGCGTGACCAGCAAACAGAGGCGTTTCTGTGAAGAGCAGCTCCCTCTCTGTACAAGTGCTGGCCAGCCCGTAGCAGATGCTGGTACAAGGGCTTGAATTTAACTCACTGCCTGGAAGCTGCAGTTTCTAGCAATGAGGGGGAAAAAAATCAGTGCTTCCCTCAGAATGGTGCAGGACCTCCAAGTAAAGTGAGAAGGTCAGTGGGAGAGGTCCTTCGCGCTAATTAATGACAGTAAGGTACAGTCAAGACTGTTAAGGGTTTTCCTGTCAGTATTAGAATAGCCATTGTTTATCTCTTTTTTTAAAATACAGATTAGGAATATATAGTGCTTCTCTTTAATTCAAAGAAGTTGGCAGGAATGAATACTCCTTAAAGGGCACAGCACGATGGGAACCTAATACAAGGTAAAATGAGAATGTTAACCAGAAACCCTTCCTGTGAAAGGAGTGCTGGTGGGGAAGGGGCCTGACCCCTGCACTGGAGACCTATACCCCGTAAACGTGTGGGATTGCTGGTGTAGACCTTTGTTGGCTTCCTGAATCTTATTTGCACATTTAAGCACGTGAAGAACCTGAAACCACAAAACCAGGAAGAACGACATGTAGTCGAGCTAGTCTTTCACAGGCGGTGGATGTTTCCTGGGCTGTTCCTACTCGTCTAATGAACGGTAAAGGACACGTGTCTGTTTAAACGGTATCTGCTGAGAACTGCCGGCACAGAACGAAGTCGGGGCTGCGACTTTCTGCCTGTCCGTTATGACGTGCTATTGGCAAAGAAGGCACTCCAGTGCCAGTCAGTCACTTGGTCTACGAGTTATGAGTGATGGGATTTGTTGGCTTGGGCCTTTACTGTTCTTGGTGAATGCGAATGGAAGAAACATCCTCAAGAAGGGAAAGGCAGGGGGGAAAGTGGAAAAGCTGCAAAGATAAAAAGCACTGCAGTTACAATCTTAGGTTGTGGTCATATCTAAGCCCTGAGCAAGCCTGGATCAGGTGTGGATTAAGATTGGGCTCATCACAGGAAACGTGCCTGCTGTAGCAAATGGTGCTGGTAATTGAACGGTCTCTGGACCCACCTTTGCTAGAGGGGGAAAGAAAGACTTTCCTTGTTAATGAACAAGGATTTGCAAACAGCAAACACCCTCCTGAATACAAGGAAGTATATGATTGGCCTGAGTGTTGTGGTTTTCCTTAAGCATGTAATTTAAAGGAGATAAAGGCTGCATTCCCAACAGCCTTTGTTCTGACTTACTAAAACGTGTGAAAACTTCAAATTGCTTTGTCCCTGCTAGTAAATACCATATGGCTAAAAACAAATTTGCAGCGTGGATGCACCCAGAGCTACTAATCTAATACACAACAAGTGCCAGGAGGCACTTCTGCATGCAAGCAATTGTTAACATCTAGACTGTAAGAAATTGTACAGCTCTGTTCACAAGATCAAACGTATTGTTTCAAAGTAAAACTGAATTATCTCTAGCCTCTGTGCATCTGTTTTTAAACAGTATTCTCTTATTACTACTGCTCTCTGTCCTGAAGTAGTTGTGTTTGATAATAACGTGGTTTCTGGAACCCTTTGAAATGAAAGCAGTCCATAACAGAGAACAGAAGTCCCTATACAGAAAGTTGCTGTCAAACAGCAATTTCCTTTGTGTAGAAAAGTTGCTCTCACACCACCATTATTCTATCCTCAAAGACCCATTTTATGGAAGAGTTACAAAGTACAATACCAAGAAGAAGAAATTCTTCACCTACCAGTCGATCAGCAGAAAACACGAAGTCTCCTCTACTGGATTTCCTGAAAAAGGTAGTAATTTATATTTTAAATTGGGGAATAATTTTAAGAACATTGCTTAAATATAATATTAATTCAAGGACAATATATTCTAAAGGCAATTCAGAGAAAAGTCTCCTACCATATACATAATTAACCCCACAGAGATTCTGCTTCATGGGTTTCCTGCTTGGTGGCAAAGACTGAGATGCAGTGAGCTAACACAGGGATTTGCCTCTTACTACTGGCAACGTTGCTGCACTGTACCAGGAGGAATTAAAGCATGAAAGCATAAGGATGATATTCTGTAGGTTTCCCATTGTACTACCATTCCAGCTCGGTTCCAAAACACTTCACAAACTCACATGTGCACCAACCTGGTACATTCCCTACAGCTCTGAGCAAGAGAGCTTTGCTCTGCCTGTTCTTAAGTCAATCAGAAACCATGGGTCAATGGTAATGCAGATCCCTAGCCCTGAGACTGAGTTAACACACCTGATAAGCAGGATATCTATCGCATCTTATCTGGAATTCATTCATAGTGTGACTAGATTAGTAAACTTGAGACTAAAATGAGCAGGGATTAATGAGTATTCCCATGAAAACACCTCTCTGCCATCTTATTAGCTTGGGTGCAATTTTTTGCTCATGTGACTGCATGGCTTTTGGCCCATTCAGAAGACAGAGTAAGCTCACCTCCTCCTGCTACATACTGTGTAGGTATGCTATGTTAAAAGCCTGAATTTTAAAAGCAGTTTTTAACACCTTGCTTCCCATGTCAAGACCAACTCTCACCACACAAGAGTAGGACAAATTTCCAATTAAGGAGCCAATGCTTACAGTATGCTAGCCTTAAAAACACTCAGACAAAGCATCAGCATCATAAGCAGGTACTTTTTAATGAAATTTTCTATTAATCACAGCAGGCATACCCCTCTCTCATTTTCAAACCATGATACTCTGGATGTCTCCTTAAATACCATAGAGAGTTTTGCATTTAATCCCCAAGATTCTGCAACATCTTACGTTTACATGAGTGAAAGTCAAGAGGTTTGTCTGCTTATTTCCTGGGCAACTGGTAACTTAGCCACACTAAAAAAAGGAGTTTTAAAAACAGTGTCAGCCTAATCTAATTTCTTTCCTTGTGCTAATAACATACTATTAAAAATGCTGTTTGTTTTTATTTTTTCCTTCTTTCTGGTAATGACACGATATTCGTAACTTTCTGCTACTTTGACATTAACCAGAAGGGCAATGCTCAAAAAACCCCCAATCCCAAAACCACAAAAAACAACCCCCAAACCCCTACAATTATGCAAACTAATTTTATTAAGATTTTTGAAGGGATTAATATTTCCTTCTGTGGTGTGTATAAATATTTTTTAAAAAGGGAAGTGGCAAAGTGGTGCATCTAGGTTCTTCCAGACTATGGCATTTCAGGAAATTTAGCCGTATTTCATGAATGGGTGGTAAGACAAACCCAACAATGTCAAGACTGCAGTTTTGACTGCAAAGCGATACATGTTTAGAGTGAATACTATCAGTTATTAGCACAGATTACTAGGCTTTAAATTAACTACTCTATCCTTGCAGAAAGACACAGATGCTTTTATGCACAGTTCACTGAACACCCTTAGTCACTTATGCCTGTTTTTTGAGGGGAGGAGGACAACAGAAAACAACAGTGCATAAAAATGAGAGACAAATAATAGTAATACTGAAAATGACAGACCTCTTGTACACTGGCAGCTAGAAAGCTGTGACCAGATTTCAAGCCCCACATCGTAAGAGAATTGCTGGGGGCCAGAAAAAAAGGCTTACGTGAAAACACTTTAACTGTTCACCTTAAATACCAGACAGAAGTATAGAAAGTAATGATCGATGGCAGACTAGAACCTTGTTTAGCTTCTTAATCAAGTAACAAGACAACATCTAAAAAACTGAGGCATTAAAACCTGACTTGTAGCACATGGCTAACAACACGAACATTGTGTTAAACAATATAAATTAGTTTCGTTTTGTTTCTGAAGGTATGGAAGCATGGCTGACGTACAACTGAAGTCACGTGCGTGTCTTAAGAGGTGAGAAGAAATGGGTTTGGGAATGTACCGTAATACAGGCTAACTGCAGGGTTTCTTCCTGCTTTAGCACTTGGTACTAGTTACAACCGCTGATACGGCTGTAGGCTATGTGGGTTGTGGTCTGACGTGCTTTAGTAATTCCTGTTTCTCTAGTTACCTTACAGAAGAAATTCTTGAGCAACGTCCAGGGTACTGGGAAGGCAAGACTGAAAAAAACCCGCTTCCCTAAACAGAATTTGTAAAAGGCCTTTATAAGAAAACTTAAGGCACTGGACAAACTGTTGCCATTAAGGGGAGATGATGTAGCTGAGAAACAGGACCATGTTCTACCTGCAGCACTTCAGTACTTAATGTACTTCAGTACTTAATTTTTGTCAGTGCCTGGGCTGGGGGAGGGGGGGGGTGGTATGCAAAAGGGATTCCACCCTTCCTGCCTGCAGTAGTCATCTTTACTCATCACAGGTGAGTTACACACTCCTGAATCATCCTACTCTGTATAGCAGTCAGGACTGTGTGTCCTACCACTTTACTGTCTTCATTTCTATATTGTTCACCCAGTTCCCTAAGGAATAAGAAGCCTTCGCAGAACACAACAGAATGATCTCGTGTAACAGACACAATAACCTTTAAATACCTACATTTAAATCATGTCTATTGTTAAATCAGGAGTTAAAATGACACTACCAATCTGAGCTAATGAATATGCTTCTACAGAAACCAGAGCTCTCCATTACAAATTGCTGCACTACTCATTTCAGCTTCCAGATCCCCGGTTCTAATCTGTGCAGGACAGAAATGACTTTGAGATCATATCCTCCTTAGAAAGATGCTGTAACCATTCCCAAACAGTAAATACTTAAACGCATCAGTTCACATCCCATTAGAGGACTCAAAACTCATATCCAACACACAGTGTAAAAGGCGTCTGCCCACCCGTTAAGCATTCGCTAGGTGGAAAAGAGAACAAGCCTGAGGAAAAACGAGCAAACCCACGCACACTCCAGTTGAGGTGATCTATCCATCTCCTCGATTCTGGCACACAGAACTAGTTCTTGTTAACTTTAATGAAGCAAAAGAAATATATGGTCATTTCAGTCTATCAGATGGCCATTACTGATTCAGCCAGCTGTCTCTGAACCCACCACAGGACATGATGATGACCAGCCACATGAAGGTGGGTTTTTCTTTTATAAACTGGATGGTTATCCCAATTGAAAGGCTGTGATTTCCTTCTCTGAATCCTCTCAGGAACAAGGAAAGAGCTTTCCACTTTTCTGAGCAGCTCACACTATGGACAAAATAGAGTCCCTGAGGTCTTCTGCATCTGGCCTGACCATCCTTAGCTTCACGTAAGCATGCCTGATTCTAACTTGCATTGCACTGGGAGTATCTATCCCTTCCTTGCTTCACAGTAATAGTCCTAAATTGACTCGTTTTCCCCCTACTTTTGTTCTGTTTCTGTCCCCCCAGTAGTCTGCCTTTTAATTTCTGGCCTTTTCACGTGATTGCTGTACCTGGAACATCCATCTTCTGCAGCATTAAGTAATCCAAATATCCTCCTTGAGTTAAGGCAGCTCTGGTGTTACCTGTTCTTTTTTTAATCCAGAAAGATTAAGTGACAGGTATCTAATTGCTCTGGAGATGACACAGCTCTTCCCTCTTCCCCAAGCAGTGTATGTGAACACACCCTTTTGTCAGTTTAAATTGGATTTTTTGACCAGTAGCTCCTCTTAGCTGTATAGCTGCTTATCCACAAATACGATACTTCTTCTGAGTTTCTTTTAGCACTTGGTTTGAATGCTACAGTGGTCATAGAGTCATCTTAAGGCAGATTACACCTGCCCAGGGAAAGGTTACTCCAACAGTTTCTAACCAGTGCGTAAGAAATCCTCTCACCCTTGCAGCTGAGCGCATTTTAGCATCTTTCTGAATGACAGGCACTAAAATAGGCCAGTCCAAGGTCTCTTGTTTACTGAGATGCAGCTGACTTTCTGGGACAGAATGTAAAAATAATGTTTCCCCACTGTCCTTACATACAAAGCCTACACCTGCCTTTCCGAGCAGGCTGTTGTCCAGTTTTCCTCACTGGTTGGGAAGGGAGCTTGGAAGTGACAGTTACATCTCCACTGCCAGGGCAGCATCACGCTCAGGATAAAGCACAGTTTGCTATCACTGCAGCTGTTATGAGTAATTCGTTATTTACAAGTCTTATTCTGTACTTCCCCTTACCAAAGTCTTGTGCAATGAAGCTGACGCAACTCTAAAAAAATCTCTTCGAAGTTAAAATATCAGCTGCTGGTTTCTGGATAAGCTCACTATAACCAGAAATTTTATTAAATGTATTTGCAAGAGTTCAAAACCTACTTACAACAAAATAATAATAAAAAAACTTCGCTGGGTACAGTAACCACATTGCTAGTATTCGCCTAGATACCAAACTACATGCCATTTCCTTTTCACTAACCTCAAAACCTTTTATAGGCCATCCCCAAGCCTAGTTTGGATTTCCTCTCTCTCTCTCTGCTTAGCCCACTCACAACTTCTCTTTCTGCTCTGCAGGGAAGCTGCCAGGCAGACATTCTCACCTGCAGAGACCTTTTGTGTGGTCTTGCCACAATTGCCCTCCTTACATCGTGACTGCGCCACCTCTGTGTGTTCCTGCCTGCAATGAGATTATGTTTTTCCACAATGCTTTGAAGATTAAAAAAAAAAGTAGTTTAAGGTAACAAGGCTCATGTAAGCTAATAAAATTAATGTAGGTATTGTCTTTGACAGATGATGATTAGTTTTGCATAAAAATGTATTAGTGTTATTAGCTACAAAGTTAAGCACTCAAGAGCCAGGAAATACTAAAACGTAGACTACGCAGATGGACAGATAGGAAACAAGGGGAAGAACTGTGTCTGTGCTATGTGTTAGTTATTGCAGATGTTAGAAAGCCAATGCATTGCAGGAAGAGAAGGTTTCATTCAGAACCTGATCACTCTATCAATAAACTTGATTTCACACCTCTGTGTCTACTGGCGGTTCTTGCATTAGACAAATTGTGATTTTAATAGATGGCCGCTACTTATGTTTGTCATATGTTGCATGCTAAATTTAATACCTTATAATATCACCTTCCAAGTGCTGAACAATCAAAGCTACAAATGTGATCAGTGGGAGGTATGCTTTCAACAACTGAGATGCTATGTAAGGCATAATAAAACATTCGGTCTTAAGTATCTCACATTGGATGTTCAGCAGTGGGGCACAATTTTGCATGGATTTCTGCACTTCAGCTTAAGATTTGTAAAACTGGAATAACACCTTCATGTCTCACAAGGTATGGCGGCAGCAACGGCTCTTCGTGACACAAAGTGACAACAATGGAAAACAAGGCAGTCTCCTTTGTAGGTAATGTGCCCTAAGTAAACAAACTGTTCTCTTTGTCTGCCTCCCTCCTTCATACTGTCTCTCTCCCATTCCTCCCAGCCCACCATGGTCTAGTCTCTATGTTATCCCCAACTTACTGTTCCAAAACTATTCTTTTTCCCTAATTTGTTCCAGTCCCTGCTCCTCAAACATCTGATTCCAGTTCATTTTCATTTCAGCTAGTCCCACTTTTCTCCAATCTTTTTCTTATTTCTAGCTCTCTCAGGATGCCCTTGTGATCTGCTTTCTTCTGGTCATCCTTGTCCAAAAATCCTTAACACCCCCCCTCACTAATACCGACTGCAAAGACTTGGCCCTTACATTTTCCTTCACATGATAGTCCCCATCTTCAGCAAAAACTCGTGTGTTTTCCCTGCCATTTATTCCCAAACCTAGCACCTGTCCTTTGCCAACCTTTAAATCCAGTCTGTGCTCCTACACCCGCGTTGCCTTAATTCACTTCCAGAAGAACGCTACAGATCCAGTTGCTATTCCTTCAGCAGCTCATTGAACATGTGTGAGGGGAGGGGGGCACAGGGTTGTTAACATACTCTTAAGACTGGTAAGGCAGTGCAACAGTAATCTAGTCAGCACTAAACACTGTGGGAAGTTTGCACGTGTTTATTTGATGTAGGATTCAGAAACCGGTACAGGCCAGCCTACCACTGCAAGTAGGCAGTGGTGGTGTATGCCATGCGGCAAGTTTCCTGCTAATGTAATGTGGAACATAGTGCTCGCAACTACCTACAGCCACAGAGACTGGGAAAGGTTCCCCACCCCATCCTGCGTACAGTATACGATATCCAGACAGTGGTAATGAGACCCAGCTCCTGCCAGGGCACGACGGTGTGACAATAAGCTACAGTTTCCTTTCTCAAGGGTTTTATACGCCTTTGTACGGTGATGATGTGGCAAGCAAGCTCTGAGCCCTCCACGGCGTGGAGGTACGCAAAAACCTCCTATCAGGGAGCGCAAAAATCTGCAAGAGGTTTTAAAAGCCGCCGAATTAATGTCTTTTGTCACCGACGGCCCCGAGGCGGAGCTGGCTGTCGAAGCCCCCCGGGTGCGCTGCCCGCCGCTGAGGCGAGGCGGAGACGAGGGGCGGGCGGGCCGGGCGCAGCGGCGGCGCACACCTTCCCGCCCTCCCCTCCCCTCCCCTCCCCTCCGGCCACACGTCACCAGAAATGGCTCCACCGCCGCGGCGCGGAGGCGCTGGCGTTAAGCCCGGCACGGGAGCACGCCCCGCCGAGAGGCCCGCCTACCGCCCCCGGGCTCGGCTACCGGCCTCGGCGGGGGCCATCCGGCTGACGGGACAGCCGCGCCGGGAGCCCACGGGCAGCGTCCGCCGCCGCATCCCTCAGGAGGCTGCGCTGAGCACGGGAGCCGGCACTGGAGGCCGGCCGAGAGCGGGCTCGGCGGGACTGCGGCTCCTTGAGGGAAAGGGGGGGCCGGCGGGCGGCGATCCCCCCCTCCGCCTCCCCCCGGCTCCTCCTCAGGCCACGCTTGCCGGCGCCCCGCGGCCTCCCCGGGCACTGCCACCCCGCCGCCCCCCGGCCCGCCGCGCCCTCACTTGTCCCTGATGATCGTCTGGAGCTCCCGGAGCTGGTCGTTCATGGGCAGCAGCTTCAGCTGCGGCCCGATCGGCGGCGCGCCGCCCTCCTCCGCGGGATCGGCGGCGCCACCGCCGCCACGACCCCGTTGCTGCTGCTGCTGCTGTCCGGGCTGGGGCAGCCGCTGTCCTCGCCGGGCTCCGCGAAGCGGATCAGCGGGAGCCGCCGCCCGCTGTCGTCGCCGCCGCCGGCTGCTCGTCCTCCGGCCGCGGGCCGAGCCGCTGATTCTGGCAGGGCATCGCCTCCATGCGCCGGGGCGCCCCCCCGCGCCGACCGTTGCCGCCACGCGCCGCGCCGGCCCCGCTTGCGCCGCCGCGAGGGCGGGGAGCGGGGGGGGGGGGGGGGGAGCGCGCCGGCCCGCCCTCGCTCCATTGGCTGCCGGCGCCGCCACTCAAGGCCGCGGCGGGAGCGCAGGCACGGGAGGCGGGCGGGGGGGGCGTTCCCCTCGGCACCTCGCGGCGCGGTGACGTCTGCTCCCCGCCGCTTTCCCGCGCTTCGCGCCTCTCTGTGGAGGCCGTCGCGCGCAGCGGGCTCCGCGGGGCAGCTCGGAGCCGGCGGGCGCTATCGGCCTGTCAGGGTCCGCCGCCAGCCGGCGGTCCGCGGCGGGAGCCTCGTCCGCTGCCTCCTCCGGATTCCCCCGGATTCCCCCGCCGCCTCCGGCTTTCCGGCAGGTCTTCCCCGGAGACCCCCTGTCAGCTGCAGGGCCCATTCGGCGAGGGGCTGAATGCCGCCTCTCCGAGCCCACCGCACCCGCCGCATGGCACCGAAGTTCTGCTGCAGGGTTTTTGTATGTATTTGTTTGGGTATGGGTTGGGTTTGGGGGACCTTTCAAGATACAGGAAACTGGGAGACATAAGATGAGTGCAGGTTCAGAGGAGAAGAGGTAGGATTCAAGGAGGTCACAATATGTAATTGTGAATTTCTCCAGAATACAAATGCCCAGCGGTCAGATTTATGTGTATGTATGGAGAGACATTCTGGATAGCTCAGCCCTGCACCACAGGCTCCCAGCCGTACGATACGTGTCCAGTATTTCCACCATATCAAGCTGTCTGGACATGCGCTACACGGAATATCCTGCCTGTGGAGAAAAGAACCCTGAATTGCGGTATCGCAGTATTTGACGAAGCTCTCATGCCTCTCCAATGGAGATTTAAAAAATTGCTCGACAAACACATATTGTTAAACCTCACGATACCCTTCTGAGACAAGTGTATTATTGCAGTCCTGTCCTCATTAAATAGGGACAGAAGAGCAGGTTCCATATGCCTGTACACTGTATCAGTGATAGGAGCCGTTACATCCTTCCAATAAGACCCTAAGGTTGAAGATGGAAAACATGCATTTGATCATTCAGTTCGTACTCGCTTTAGTACAGACTAGCACTCATTTTTTGTCTAATACCGTTCTAAAGTTCTGAAGCAAGCCGCAACTGCATTAGAAAGAAATACATTCCTCTCATGAAATACGCGGAGGAATGTTTAGTGTTCTGATGGGATACTGAAAATGACGTTCTGTCATTCATCTAACACTGAGAAAACACATCAGCAGACGGGCGGAGAGGAGGCGATTACTTCTGAAAAAGGGATTACAAGTGCAAAATGCTAGCAGCTTAGTTTACAGATAACTAAGGGGTGACTATACCCCGTGCCGTAAACATTTCAGAAGGCTGAGAAATTATTAATGACGCGAGAAGGAAGGAGTGCTGGAAGTAATGGGATCAAATTAAATCCAGGAAAGCTAAAGATAAAGGTCTGGCAAATCATTGTCATAATGGAAGTGTGATAGGATAGCCGGTATCCCCTCATTTAGGATATTTAGAATCAAAAGGGCTAAGACAGGAGAAAATTATCTGCGCTGAAAAATCTGGCATTACCTATGTGTGTACATACTTACAATAGCAAATGGCTCTGTGGTATTTGGTGGAAAATGTTATAATTAATAATTTTAATATTCCATTATCATGACCTGAGCAAAAAATCAGCTTTAGAATATTCCATTTCCTGTGCTAATGCATATCATTTTATTTTTTCTACACTTTTAAGGCTAATAAGGTACTTAATATATTTGATATTAATATTTCCCCTGCAAATTTTGCCTTTACCTGCTGTTCCTTCTTCAGTAACTCTCCAATGCTGCTGGTTTTGTTTTCTCTCCCTGCTATTTCGGTCTTTTTCCCAGTTCCGATCTTCTCTTTCTCCTTTTGATACCAGTTTACTTGCATGATAGCAGATTATGGATAGCTGTACAAGGCACTGCACAAACCCCGAGAGAGACACCGGAAGAAAAAGAGGCCATATACCTATAGCGGTCAGAAACATGGCAACCCCTTCTCTCCAAGTGACCGAACCAGGAGAACAAAGCTCATGCGATAGACACAGAAAGCTAACAGACGAGTTTTATAAACTCACACTGTTTAAAGTAGCTTGCCACAAAAAAAATACCTGTTTCTCTGCAGATTTAGCTGTAGAAGCAGAGCATCTCCTTGGAGACAGACAGAAATCAATGCATGCTCCGGAGTTGGCACTCAGAAAAGATGACAGAAGCAGCTTTGTAGAAGAGATACTGGGAATGGAAGTAACTCACCACAGAGGAGATTTGTGAATAGAATCCTAAATCTAATCTGGACTTTTTCCACACCACCTCCCAAAGCAACATAAAATAGTATGCTGCCAATACTAAAATACTAAAATGCTAAAATACTGTGGGAAACTAATATTGTACTAATTGGAGCGGTGCACTTGGGTATACTCTGAAGTACGGCCACCAGCCCTTCCAGGAGCTGTGCAGACAGCAAACCAGGGCTTGGGAACAAGGTCAGTGTACTGAATGATAGCACGTTATACCCTAACATCCTGTACAGCTATGTTGGGGATGTCTCTGTATCCCCAACAGCAAAATGAAGATAAAAAATGAAGATGCTCCTGACATATGGGGTGTTGGCCTGAAGACTACTTTGCTCATGTTTTCTCAACGCTTTGAAAGCATCATCTGCCTAATAAAAGATATTGGAAGTGGGTACTTAGATAGTATTTTCCTGTAAGAACCATACATCAGGGTGTAGTGCAGAAGCACAGAAATTCCAGTGTGGAGGTATTACATACCTCAGAAAATCAAGGCATTTCAGAGGCAATGAACTGAAATTAATTTATTCTGTTTATTTCAAAATAGATGAATGGGGGAAAATGTAGTCAGAATGGACAAAAAAAAAGACATTTGCAGAAGGATGTGAACTGTGAAATATAGGGCAGAATGAAAGAATGAACTGCCATAATACCAGGTTTTATAAAAAGCTATTAAAATTGGTTCAAATGATTCCCATAGGTATATTAATTCAGGCCTTTTGAAGCATCAGGTTTTAGCACAGAATCCTCAAAGCCAAGGTTGATATCGTTCCTTATAAACCCATTCTCATCCTGAATATGTTTGATTATGACTGTGTTTAATCCTGATGAAGAAATAGTAACAAGCCACGTGCTTATTTATAGTCTGGTAAGAAGTAGAGCTGGCAACTTACATGCTTATATGAAACCCTCCCAAGTGGAGGGAGCATTGCTAATAGGTAGTAGGTATATTGCTAATAGGTTTGTGAATGCTTTCTGTTGAAGTACCAGAAGAACTGTTAAGAAATACCATTTATTGTATGGACAGAAGATGGTTCCAACTCACTCCAAGGAAAAAAGCATTTCTAAAGATAGGGTTGGGGTACACTAAACCCTTCAAGGGCAATGTTAAAATGAGTTATGAATCCAAAGATACAAATACCAGGAAATTGGAAGAGAAAGACCTGAATAAAAAGTTGGGGACGGCTTGGATATGTATGTCCTAACTCAGGATGCCCTTTGATGAAAGCTAAATCCCAGACGGGAGTTTCACTTCTGGATCTCAGCCACAAAACTCCGACACCATCTGTCAGCTGGATAGCTGGAGGAAGGGGGGAAAAATCTCAGAGCTGACCTAAAGCATAGCTAGATATAAGCATGTCCTTAATATAATGCTTCATGCCTGCATCTAAATATAGTAACTGTGTTGTTAATATATGGCCTTCCATATGTAGTTTCTCCCTTCATTTTTACCTTTTCTCTGTCTTGCATTAGGAATGCTTTCAAGGTATTTGGTAAACACTCAGACAGTTCCCTGGTATGGGCATGATATGATGGTCCTCAAGACCACCTTACTGCTCTATTTTATAGTGCCTGGTGTGACTTCCAATTTTTACAAGCAGCTAAAAAACCTATGGGCGTATCTCTACTAAGCTTCACAAACCAATTTTGGAGCTGGTAATAGGTGTTGATGTGGAAGAGATGTCTTTCTGTGGTTAAATTAGGTGGAAGCTCATTAGCATTCAGCAAGGCAGTGGAGATGGTGCCTGCATGCTGAGGGACCGCAGCGAGTTTGTAACAATTGACAACTAGTGAAACCGCAGAGGGTGTAACTCTTTATTTACAACTAGGCCATTTTAGTACTTGTATATAAGGAATTATTGCACTAATAATGAGTAGACTTTGTCTACACTATGCACTTAGTCTTTCTGTACTGTACTAAGAAATGACTTTCAGAGATGAAGGGCAATACTGAAGAAAATGTTTAGAAGCTTTTCTGTTGTATTTGCCTGTAGCACAAATGGATTTGTCTTCCCATCTTTTCTTAACCGTCCCCATCTCTGTGTTGTCTTGCTTCCCTTCTCTTTAATATATTTTCTCGTCCTCAAGGGACTAGAAGTATTAACTTTAAATATGAAGCAGACAGTTAAAGTCTGATATACTAACATTTATTACTGGCCATGCAGCGTCAGCTAATTAACAGTTTGAATTGTAGAAGTTTCAGTACTAGGTTAAAAAAAAGCATTCCGAGAACACAACCCTGTTCTCAGGGGCAGCCGCTGTCCTCGCCGGGCTCCACGGAGCGGATCAGCCGGGAGCTGTCGCCACCGCCGGCTGCTCGTCCTGCAGCTGCGGGCCGAGCCGCTGGTTCTGGCAGGGCATCACGTCGACTGTTGCTGCCATGTTATGAAGAACATGACCGCCACAAAGAGAGGAAAAGGACATGAAATTTGGAACGTCCATTCGTCAGTTCACCCTGGAAAGGAAAGCAACGCAGAACAAGTGATAGGAACAAATAAAAGCTGGAAATTCTTTGTTCCTAGAGAGAAGAAAGATATCCTCTAAAACTCCTATTTGGAGTGGGGACTCCAAAAAACTCCTATAGGCTGTGGGGACCTCAAAGTAAAAAAATTACTTCTCAGCCTTTGCTCATCCCATATATGCAGCCACAGAGCTCAAGTCCCTGTGCCTTTCTTAGCATAAGGAGCAATTCCTGCTCGTGTCCCAGGAGCATCTCAGCAGGCATTTTATGTAAGTGATTAGCCATTAAACCAACAGAAATTTAATAAATTAATGCACAGCAAAGTTAAGTTACTTAAATACAGTCATACAGAGTTAGCAGCAGAGGGGACGTAAAAAAACCTAGAGACAAAAGGCCAGTCTCTTACTGGAACTGTCAGTTGGCATTGCTTGCATATGAATGATAATTGATAACTGAATAAGAAGCATACTTTATTTCAGTCAACTTTTAAATTGAGAAAGGAGTCATATGGGGATTACAAAATGAACAGGGTTTTTTACCTTTTTTTTTTTTCTTTTCAGTAAATATGTACAGATCAGTGCCAGGATGTTATACTTCGATACCAGAGGAGAGAAGGGAGCAGATACTCTTCAAGAAATTAAGATTCTGGAAACCATCAGTTACAGTATACGGTAAGTTAGCAACCCCAGGATCTGCCCTCTATGCCTTCCCTTATTTGCTCACTTTCTCTAAGTGCAAGGGACCTAATGCTTAAGACACCAATACAGAGAAAGTTGAAAAAAAAATATGCCCGGGCAGTTCAAGAAGCAACATAAAAGAAAACCACCCACCCACAATTAATGGTTTCCTGTAACATTACTGAAATACGTAGGAGGTATTTTTGCAACCACTTTAAAAGCATCAAATGTTGACAGCTAAGAATTTCTACTTGGAAGACAATTATTTCTATATTCAGTAGAAGTTTTCGGGGTTTTTTTAAGTACGGAGATATGGCCGGACAACAGCAGCAGGGGAAGATTAACCACATTTACGTGCAAGAGCCTAACCTAACTCCAGCGGTGTTTATCCCTCTGTAACACCTCTAATTTCAGTAGTATGAGTAGATACACCCTAATGTGTATTGAAACAGCACTAGAATATTTTTGTAAACAGCAATCCTGGGCTCTCTTTCAATGAAGTGTGTCTTCTTTTGAAAGACATTTGAGTTTTCCAAACTAAGAAACTTGTGGTAAGTTTCCAAAGATTCTGAGATACGTACATGCAAACACAAGAACAGGAAAAGGATGTAACTTCTTTGCCAGAAGCTAACTCTACAGTTTGAAATTCCCAAGGTCTATTTGCTTCTCGCTTTGTGCATTTCAGACATACAATGGGAGTTATACTCAAACAAGGGCACAGGAAAATACCTTAGGGAAGAAATGCAGACCCTCCATTGACTGAAAGCAAGAAAGTAACAAGAGTGACTAAACCCCACGAGACTCATAGGATATGAAAAAGGAACCAGATTTCACAACTTACTGTCCAATACTTAATGAAATACTTGAAGACTGTTGCAGCAATATACAAGCAATACAACAAAGAATAGGCTAAGAACAGTAGAAAGAATTTGTAGTTAGAAAATCCAATGCAGTTATTCACCCTAGAGAACAAAAGCAAAGTTGAAATCAGGATATGTACAGCACACAGTTGTAACACAATGGGTACTACAGGTTTTTTTGGTTTTATTAAGCCTCCTGATTATACCACACAATTTCGTCAATAAATAGCTCCCCTTACTGGTCAAAATGAAATACAACTGAAGTCTCTCTGCTTGTCACGGGAAGACTTCTTGCTATGCCAAGGAAAAGGACAGTTTGTATTTTGGAATCTGTTTTAAAGTTGGTACCGCTGGTAAACTGGTCACAGAGGCGGGCTCTAATTACTCAAGGTCTGTTTCTTGTCTGCAAAGGTAACCCTGTCTGGGATGTCTGTGCTGCTTCATTCATTTGCAAAACTCAGGAGCCAGATTCACCGTGGCTTGTTTGCTTACATACAAACCAAACAAACCCAAATTTGATGAGAATTCTCCAGGCACAGGACAACTCTAAAAAGGAACAAGGGAATGCAGAAAAAACAGTAGGTGTTTGTCTCAAACCTCAGGTTTGAAAAACCCTCTACAATTGAGGACTACCAGGGAGGTTCAGGTGGGGAAATGTTTGCGTTGCTTCCGATTTCTGAAATCTTCCTTTTTAAAAAAAAGAAGGCGTTTAAGGAATTCAGTGGCAGCAATTCTCAGAAAGCATAAAGCTTAATTCATCCACGCACCGTTCTACACAAACCGTCTCTGAGCATGCACAGGTGGCAGGCATCATTTCAGAAACAATCTGCGTGCAAATATTACTATTGAAAGCAACCACCAACTGCATGCTGAAACGATTATACACCCAAAGTTAAAGGCTTAAGTGGAAGTCCCTTTAAAATTGGAATAATAGTCACAGAGTGAATTAGCAGTTGCGTTTTAAATTCTAGTGCTAGAACAGCTTTTTTACGCATAGTTTATGGAACAACTATGAATGATCTGTCTTTCAAAATACCAACCATTTCAGGCAATTTCAAAGTGTAACTATTTCATAAATTTCCCAACATCGAGAGATGCATGGTCTAAAATGAAAGAGGCACACAGACACTACTCTGTGGAAGAAATGTATTTAAACAGCCTCTCTTTTCAGAAAAGTACAAACCAATATCTAGGACATACCACGGACAGTGATGATCCATTTTTAGCACGCATCTGCAAGAGGACAAAACAGAAAAGCGGAAGCTCAGTTAATGGTTAATCAGTTAATTTTCACTAGATGGCATGCTTTCTAGCAACTTAACGCTGATACACTTGTAGGTGTGGGAACTGCAAACACTTCAGGGCCACACACAGCAGAAATGCAAACGCTAACGCTGTCACACACGAACGTACGCTGTCGGCTGCAGCTGGAACAGAGGCACTTGGGGACCTTGCTGTGTAAAAAGACACGGGAAGGACCAGCCCACTCACGTAACTTAGCGGTGACTATATTCACTTCAGTGAAAAGCAATCCAGTAACTTACATAGCACAAACGGAACAGTGGTGACAACGATCAGGTTTTATTAGCTGGCATCTATCACAGAATCGAATACCTGAAATTAAAGACACGTTAATACCAAACAAGCGAAAAGCGTTCTTTTGTCACGTGTTAGTTAATACTCCGCTCATTTCCTAACTAGTCATATTCTTTCCCCTATCACTTCAAAAGATGAGTGCATTTGCAGCTGATTTTTGCTGCCAGGTCATAATCAGATAAGCAATGCTCATCATTCTTCCAGAGACTTGCAGATGCGGGGAACAATCCTCGCTGCAAAGCATACAACCAGCTTAAAAGCGATAAAATTGTACACTTCCCTCTGGCTTCCACGTTTACTCGGACTTTACGTACATTCCATTTTGATAACTGCCTATATAGCACTTCTTCACTTCAGAATTCTTTGGCTTGTCTGACAGAAATGAACAGCTCAGAGCCTCCCATATGAACACGGATTTCTTTTAAGCTTTGAAAGGAGTGCCGCATGCATTTAATGACAGAACAAGGTCCAGAAATCTGCTCGCAGAGTTATGTCCTGCATCTCTAAGCTAGACTCCATTTAAGTAAAAACGACTACAGATTTTGTCATTCTATTACTATTGCTAAACGCAGACAATATAAGGAGGCTTTTGAACTGGAAATACCCTGTAAAGGGTAACATACTGCTTCTCAAAGGCAGCACCTGGTACTCCACTGAAGATGAACGGAAGCATTCAAGGCTTTTTTGTTTCCCCAAACATAAAGCCAGAGAGAAAAGGCATTAAAATTGTTCGCACAAGAGTTACTCGTGCATGCGGTGGCATTAGGAACGCCCTGTTGGTCGGCAGTGTCATCTGGGTTGCCAGCATACGCTACTTCGGCGTGCTTGATTAGATTCAGAGAAACAAAGCTCTCTGCTTAGCTGACCTCCATTCCCCGTTCTTGTGTACACCGGCAACTTCCTTGCAATTTCGGCGAGAATTTGCCTCTGCACCTCCGGCCTTTCTTCGTTTTCATAGCGTTCTTTGTCAGCATAGGACATATGGTACTAGGAGCAGAAGTCGTGAGAGGAGCAGTTACCCATGGGTAGCAGAGATGGTATTTCAAATACAGGCAAGTTTGGAAACATTTTTACCTCCCACTCCTTCTAATGAGATTCGTCTAATGTGAAAATGTCTTTGTTAAGAAGACAAAGAGAGATACTAAGTGCTGGACAGCCAGAATATTATGCGATAGATAAACAAGAAAAGCAAAAGGGAAATTAAGGATCACGAAATAACATGCAATAAGCCACCTACGTTAAAAAAACAAGACCAAACCCTTAACTAATGGCGTGATTGAATGTAGATGAAACAATCTACTTTTGTCACGGTGAACCCCAGTTTTTCTTTACCATAGTATATTGTTACATTTATGTTTCATGATGCTGCTGAGCAGGGAAATACAAGGACTGGAGCTACTGGAGCTACATGTATTCCTAGCACCAAATCAAAAGCCCTATGCTGTGCATATAGCCCCAGTCCTCACTGCCACAGACATGCGACCTCAGAATCTCAGCACGCTGAAAAGGAAAATGATTCTTCTATCCCTCACTATCACAAGAAGGAGTCTGACAAATGAAGCAAACTTAACCACTACAAAGAGGCCTGCCCCAGCCGGCAAAGGGCTCCCAGCAGAGCCAGCAATGCTGGACTTTGGTGGAACGCGGAATGCTCACATACGCACCACAACAGTCTGGCTCAAGAGATCAAGAAACCCCACTACCATTACAAATGCGCCCGTTTCCACCTGCGCTCTAACATCTTCCATGAAGAGTGAAAACCAAACCTGAAGGTCCTTACTCAGGAGAGTCTAGTAAGGCTAGGTTAAGGAAGGTCCTCAGGATTTGGTGTGCAACTTGTTAAATGCTTAGAGATCAACGCCACTATAAATGTGGACGTTAATAATCATCGATCCTATTATTCTCAACATGAAAAATCCTATCGGCTCCTGGAACACCTGAAAAGGCAGCTTTAAAAGTTAACACCATCTCTGATTTAAACCATGCTCTTTGGGGAGCTAAAGGATTCTCAGAACGGTAAATCACTCAGTTTTTACGGACAAGTCTAGGTCACTTTCCGTCTCTCTAGGAAATCCAGTCAGTTGTCCGGATCAACTAGGCTGAAGGATTTTTGAGTTCTCTTTAGCATCCCTGCTTTCGTTCTGCAAGGAATGAAAAGTGCTTGGACTCTTACCTTTTTGCCTGGCTGCACCGGGAGAGTAAAAATAGACTTCCAATATGTCCACACAAAGAGCACAAAGAGAATATGGAATATTATAAGATAGGCCACTAAAAAAAAACAAAACAAAAGAACAAAAGCAGAACAACGACTTCTTAAATAAAAGTTTCATTCATGATGGGCATAATTCCAATGTTTCACAACAATGACAAAAAAAATAAAGGAAAAAAGAAAGACAGGGACTCACCCTATCTCCTCCTTCCTTCCTTCCTAGGTCCTGATGTGTGATTCAAAACTGACTGTATGCTGCGGGAAATAACGCTGAGCCTGCAAACAGTGATTCATTCTTACGGAGGCTGAAGCAATTCCTGAAGAAGAAACAAAGCTGGAATCATGAACTGCCACATACGGAATTTCTCCCTTCCTGTCTGTCCCACCTGGCAGGCCTTAGAGCTTTGTCAAAAAACCATCGAAACCCTGCCCGAAACAGTCGCTCATTAGGAACCCCACTGGTTGCAGAAAGACTCCCTCGACACTCCTGTCTTTTTGCATCCCCCTGCCAGTGTGCTGTCTAAGAGGAGCTGGAGAAACAGTGCTGCTGTTTAGTCCCTACCTTCTCTTGGCCCTGACGGGTGATGTTTCAGAAACACTCGGTACAAACTCAAGGCTGGTGGTGACCTCTCTGGGCAAGACAAAATTCCAACGTGCCGGACAGAGCTACGGAAAGCAGGAAGGTGAGGAGGGTCCCAGATCAGTTTTCCAGGCTTCTCCGTTCCTTGATATGCTCCTTGCTCCACCGGTCAACCCCCTCCACCCAAAAAAAGCCAACCCTCCCTTGCCAGTCCTTCACAAGGCTGAAAAACCTCCTTATTCAAGTCGGAAAGTTCCAGTAGGTCAATAGCCTGGAGGCTCCCATGGCCCAATACAGCATTAACACTGTGCTGCTGATAGGCTCTGATCCCCCAAATTAGTCCCTATCTATTTCTCCATTGCCCCCCACCTTCCTCCCAACATTTCAGCTTCAAATTGTAGATCTTTGTTGAAACTGTGCATTTGTCTTACCGTGTTTCCACAGCCAAACACCTCATTATTGGTGGCTTCTGAACAGGAGGAAAGAAAAGCTTACATTTGTGCCTTGGCCAAGACGAATGCTCTGCGGACAGAAGGCTCTGTGTTCTCTCATTTCCTTGGCAGGACTAACAACCCTGGCCACTTCAGGGGAAGCCACTGTATTAGCAGGGGGGGATGCGGAGAAAAAAAAGAAAAACCACCAGCAGCAACAACAAAAAAGGCTCAGGAATGGTCTGGTGTATTTGCAGTGAGCCAGAGCACAGGTTAGAACAAAAGCTGGAGAAAGCAAAAGGATCAGGATATGTCAAAGTAGAAAGCTGAGACGAAGGCAAGAGGGACCGGTCTGCTGACCGACAGCTTCTGAGACAGCACGACCCACTGCAGCAGCAGAGCTGTTGAGCCTTGGGGGCTCTTGATAGCCCCCAAGCTGAAACTCCCGACGCCGTATCACCGTCAGGGTCCCAGAGCCCCTTCTGCGCTCCTACGTCCTTTAGCGCATCGAGGGGACGCAGTCAGACGGATGAATATGAAGTAGAACGGAGAGGTGGTGTTGACTCCCTTGGCTGAAGGCTCCTGCGTTTCCACACAGAATTTCGGCGTGCGTGCAGCGAGCCCCACGCAGCCTGTGCACACCCAGTTTACTGCTCAGGCATTGATCCTTGCTCCAGCACACGCCTGGGAAAAACCAGACCTGCTGTGGATTCATCATAGATTTGATCTACTCACGGGCAGTAAATCTAGTGACCCCGATGAGGCTGGACGCCTCTGCTACGTGCGCTGGGCGAATGAACCGCAGAGATGCAGTACATGTTTCTGGATATCCCATAGTCCAAACCTAGTTGCTGCTTTGGCCAAGCTGGCAGGCGTCTGAAACTCCTGGATGAAGGTGGCAGAGTCAAAAGAGCTGGCGAGGACTCTTTGTTATCAGGTGGAAACTCAAAGTTTGTTTAACATTGCCATCTTTCATGTTACGCTCTTGTCTCTGTTTGGGGTGGGCTGCACGAAAACAGAAGAACGTGAAGTCCTGTTTATCACTGATGGAGTTGTTACTTGTAGTGTTCTAATAAATTACTCCATTTCTTCAGGAAACATTAAGCTCCTTGCGCCTGGAGGCACCTTACGCTTTACGCTCTTGCTTCAAGTACAGAGGATGCTCCAGTAGTGAACAGAGGCTACGGAGAGCAGAGCTGATGGAAACGGTTGGGTTTAGTGCAGGCAGGGCAGCAATGTAGCATGGCCACATAGGTCTTGCCATCCCAATTGCTGCTTGGCCCGTCTTCAAAAAGAAATCCAACCTTAGAGAAATACATAAAGGTAAACTCTTCTTGCCAGCAAAAGTGTTCTCTAAAATGAATGTCCATGAAAATGCTCGCTTCCTTTGAACCTAGACATCCTGGAACTATTTTCCTGAAGCACTGAAAGCTTGGTAAGCGCTACGAGTTAGCTTGCAGGTCACCTCTGCATCAGCCTACAGAATCACTAAAGTTTAGCTCTCACCTCTTTTAAGCCCCATCTAACTGTGCAACTTAACTACAGCGAGAACAACAGTGTCGCTGAATATGCAACAGTCTTGTCATCGTATTTCGATGTGGGGAGACAGAAGGAAAAGGCTATTTCGTTTAAAGTTCAAGATTTTGTACGGGGCTTGACTGATGTGGAAAAGACAGAGCCCTCTCCGGTCTGTCAGAAGTCCAATAGCTTTTTGTCGCGTGTCTTGGATGTGGCCACATCGACCTGAACGGAAAGGTCTAAATCTTGGAGTTTTCCCTACCCATTGTTCTTCAGGCCTGTAGTTCCTTAACTACAAGAAACGCAGTTTCATTAACGTGCATTAACCAGGGACTTTCCTATTACCGCTGCTGTCTCCAATCAAGGAATCATTTATGGAAAACAAGGGCAGAGGGAAGAAGATGCTTTGGCAGCTTTAAGATTCTACGCCCAAAGCTTCATACCCTCTGTCTTGTATTTTTACGTTAAAGTCTCATGAGATATTACCATATTTTTCATTATTATTTGTGGCACTAAATACTGCAGCACACAGTGCCAGATGGCTAATATTCAGAATAAAAATAATGCAAGGCCAATCTTAGAAAGACTCGATGAGAATGTAACAGCATGTATTCTACAACCAATACAACATGCAAAAATGCAGAGAGCCAGAATCGAGATGAAATAACCCAAATTCACGATACATCATTTAAGAAAAAACAACAGAAGAAAACCACTAACCCACCCACCCCCTGCCAAAAATACCACCACCAAAAAATAAATGAAAACCCCCTGAACTTGAAGTAGAGCTTTCGTGAGACCCGGCAGGCGGCATTCAGCCCCTCGCCGAGTGGGTCCTGCAGCTGACAGGGGCTCGGGGGGCTCCCGGGAAAACACTGCAAACACTGCCTGTATGAACGCCACTCTCAGCTGAGTTTTTGATGCCATGTGCCTCTACCACGGCCGTCTGAGGAAGCATCTTCTAGGATGCCGGTGCCGGGCCAGCCCTGCCTAACAAAGGTCAGAGGGAAAACAGGTGACTTTGCTGGGATACAGGGGACTTTGTCCTTGGCGGTCTTGAGATCTTGTAACGAGTGTAATTTTTCAAAACATGTATGCTTAGCCCAGTGTTAAAATCCAGCTCTTTTAAAATGTTTGAAGTAATAAAAATGGAAACACTCCAACACATTAGTCACTGGTAATTAGGGTGGCTTGTGGCTATAATGTGAGAGGTTAAACAGCCTTTTTCAGTGGCTGGCATTCTGGTTAGGATTTTAAATAATTTTGTAGCCCTATGTAATCTGTAATGGAACTACCTGACATGAGAAATTTTAAATAATTTGTAAAACAGCTAACAGTATGTTCATACAACATGTAACCTGTTTGCCGTAACAGAATATAGGGCAAGTGTTGCTTAGTATTAAGGTGGACAAAACCATGTTTTTTTAAGAAGAAATCAAAATGCCACTTTTGTAACGTAATCAAACATTTTAAAATATAGCTTATTTATGCTAGTTACTTAATTGACTACGAAATATAATTCACACTGCCCTTCAACTGTATGTGTAGCTGCTCTGTTCTTAAATGTAAGGTCTGAGGATTAATAGCTCGTATTTTTCCAGAAATAAGTACAACAGTCCCTATCTCCAAATCAGTACTCTGCCTTTCGGCACATATTCTACTTGCCAAAACTAATTTTATCTCTCTGAGTGAGGGGTTCTATCCTCCCCCCCCGTCCTGTTTTCCTGTTTTTAATTTCTTTGCATTAATTTCTTCGCATTAATTTCTTCCCATTAATTTTCCCTCTTTCTTCATATACTTTGGTGAAGCATTCCCCTCCTTGTGTTCATACCCTTCCAATACTGTTGATTCTAAATTATGATTAAGTAATGTCACTTTTCTTTATCCTCTATCTTGACTCCTGAATTCATTTTGATTTCCACAGCTCTGGGGGCACTTTCATTTAGTCTGATGGCTGCTATAACTGGAATTGTCAACATTACCATACGAAGTATAGGTTTCAGTCTCCCCTTGGCATACTGATTATCTGGCATTCAGTGTTGATTCTTTCCATTTTATAGGAATGTTTAATAATTATAAATCTTAGTTCTATAAATAGTCTTTATGAAACTGTACTCCACTTTTTTACAGCTGGAAGAAATAAGTACTTGTCACTATAAGTGAAGTTCATTACAATGTTATAATCATATTAAACACCTTTAATGAGAAAGAACTTAAAAACTTTAATAAACTCTAAGGTGTTATGTCACCTCCATGCACTGGGGCTTATATTTCTTCTGCTGAGCTGCTTCTGTAAACTTTTCTCGCTGACAGCTCCGGAGCATGCATTGATTTCTGTCTGTCTCCAAGGAGATGCTCTGCTTCTACAGCTAAATCTGCAGAGAAACAGGTATTTTTTTTGTGGCAAGCTACTTTAAACAGTGTGAGTTTATAAAACTCGTCTGTTAGCTTTCTGTGTCTATCGCATGAGCTTTGTTCTCCTGGTTCGGTCACTTGGAGAGAAGGGGTTGCCATGTTTCTGACCGCTATAGGTATATGGCCTCTTTTTCTTCCGGTGTCTCTCTCGGGGTTTGTGCAGTGCCTTGTACAGCTATCCATAATCTGCTATCATGCAAATAAACTGGTATCAAAAGGAGAAAGAGAAGATCGGAACTGGAAAAAAGACCGAAATAGCAGGGGGAGAAAACAAAACCAGCAGCATTGGAGAGTTACTGAAGAAGGAACAGCAGGTAAAGGCAAAATTTGCAGGGGAAATATTAATATCAAATATATTAAGTACCTTATTAGCCTTAAAAGTGTAGAAAAAATAAAATGATATGCATTAGCACAGGAAATGGAATATTCTAAAGCTGATTTTTTGCTCAGGTCATGATAATGGAATATTAAAATTATTAATTATAACATTTTCCACCAAATACCACAGAGCCATTTGCTATTGTAAGTATGTACACACATAGGTAATGCCAGATTTTTCAGCGCAGATATTTTCTCCTGTCTTAGCCCTTTTGATTCTAAATATCCTAAATGAGGGGATACCGGCTATCCTATCACACTTCCATTATGACAATGATTTGCCAGACCTTTATCTTTAGCTTTCCTGGATTTAATTTGATCCCATTACTTCCAGCACTCCTTCCTTCTCGCGTCATTAATAATTTCTCAGCCTTCTGAAATGTTTACGGCACGGGGTATAGTCACCCCTTAGTTATCTGTAAACTAAGCTGCTAGCATTTTGCACTTGTAATCCCTTTTCCAAAAGTAATCGCCTCCTCTCCGCCCGTCTGCTGATGTGTTTTCTCAGTGTTAGATGAATGACAGAACGTCATTTTCAGTGTCCCATCAGAACACTAAACATTCCTCCGCGTATTTCATGAGAGGAATGTATTTCTTTCTTATGCAGTTGCGGCTTGCTTCAGAACTTTAGAGCGGTATTAGACAAAAAATGAGTGCTAGTCTGTACTAAAGCGAGTATGAACTGAATGATCAAATGCATGTTTTCCATCTTCAACCTTAGGGTCTTATTGGAAGGATGTAACAGCTCCTATCACTGACGCAGCGTACAGGCATATGGAACCTGCTCTTCTCTCCCTATTTAACGAGGACAAGACTGCAATAGACTTGTCTCAGAAGGGTATCATGAGGTTTAACAATACATGTTTGTCGAGCAATTTTGTAAATCTCCATTGGAGAGGCATGAGAGCTACGTCAAATACTGCGATACCGCAATTCAGGGTTCTTTTCTCCACAGGCAGGATATTCCGTGTAGCGCATGTCCAGACAGCTTGATATGGTGGAAATACTGGACACGTATCGTACGGCTGGGAGCCTGTGCTGCAGGTCGGATTGGTCCAGAATGCACTGTGTATGTATACGTACACTGTATGTATGAAGGCTATCTCAGCAATGCATACGGAAACATTGCAGAAACATTTGAAATCACTCGCAAGATGCTGCAGTGTTGGCTAGCCTGTCTGTCCAGGCTATCCCAAAGAGTCACAATTATCACATTTTGCCTGGTCAAACTTCCATGTTGCAAAGGGCGTATCACAGGAAGCGGATGTATGGAAGCCATAAGCCTGGAATTGCTGTTTATCTTTCTGAACGATGCCACTGGGCGGCACTGTTCAGACCAAGCTCTGCCAAATGCAATTACGATGAAGAATTAGATTAGTGACAGAGAAATGTCGCCTGTCGTTTGAAGTGAATCCTGGTCAGAAGCAAAGTTACGTATCAAAGTGCAGGCTAGAGAAAGCCTGCCTCATTAAAAATCAGCTTTAAGCCAACTGTCCTCTTCCTTTCCATCTGTCTGTCTGTCTTTCTCCCCCGCAAATGAGCTTACAACTCTCCCTCAAGGCAAGAGCATCAGTAGTCAAGCTCCGGTAGCTTTGAAGAAATCTTTATGTGATTAAGAATGCCACACAGAGTTACAGCTTCCTCACGGCTCTGCATGCCAATCAGATGGGAGTATATAGGTCATTGTAAATGTAATCCATGGCATATCTCTTATCTTCCTAAATTGGTGTTTAATTAGGAACCATTCTATTGCTACGTTATTCTGGTCTCAAAGGAACTATGGCTGAGCTGTGAGCTGTGTTAGCCGAAGGAGTTCTCCGAGCTAGCTCACAGCTTCACTCCGGGAAGGGCTTGGAATACAGAACTAGGTCTGCGCGGAGACGTGCCATGCCACATGCCATCCAGATTACGCCTGCCCCTCTGGCCGGCGCTCCGCTCACGGCTCTGCAGGCCGAGGCCTGCCTGCGCCCCAGCAACGAAACCGCCGGGGCAGCTGCTCTGCGGGGTCCCCCAAATCTGCCGAGAGGGACGTGTGCCAGCTCGGCCCCCTCTTCTCGTCTGACAGCGACATGGGTGTCTGGCTGCGCGTGGAGAAAGCGTGAGAGCGCTAACTGGCACTTTGGAAGAAGCACCCTAATGAACAAGAGAGACTTGATCAAGTACCGCCATGTTAATGGAGCTGCTGACCAGTACGAGCGATGCTTGCAGTTGTGTGGTTTGGGCTTGAGGACCCCCCCCCATACTTCAACGGCCCAATTTCTCAAAAAGGATGCCTTTATCTGTACAGCCAGAACAAAAATCCTCTTGAGGAGGTGACAGCTCGGGAAGGGCTTGGCCGCTCCCCGCCTCGGCAGGGAAGCGCCCGCCCCACTCGGGTCGCCATGGCAGGGGGGCAGCCTCGGCGCACTCCCGCCTCGCCGCTGCCCGCCGGCCAGACCCAACGGCCCCGGCGGGCGGGCGGGCAAGCGGCGTTGCCGCGGCCGCAGGAGGCGGCGGGCGGCGGCAGGGCTCGGGCTCGGCGGGCTCCGGGCGCGGAGCCGGGCGCTGCCGTGGGGACGTGCCCCGCCTTCTCCTCAGGGCGGCCGGGCCGGGAGCGGGGCTCCGCCCCGCCGCTCCTCCCAGCGAGTCCGCCGGCGTCCCATAATCCTCTCCGCCCCTGCCTTCCCGACATGGCGCTGCTGGGGGCTCCGTGGAGCCTGGCGGCAGCCGCCTCCCGCAAACGGCGGCTGCTCGCCATCGTCTTGCTGCGGCCTCCGGCCGCCGCCGCCGCCGCCGCCTGCGCGCACGGCTGGCTTGCGGGGAGCGGGCGGCAGCGGGCCCGCGCGGCCCCGGGGAGCGGCCAGGTGCGTGGGGGCGCCGGCCCCGGCCGAGGGCGGGCGGCGGCGGAGGGCGCCGGGGGCGGGCGGTGAGGGGCTGAGGAGGGGCGCCGGGCCCCGCGAGCTCTGCGAGGCCGGCCTGTTTCGTCCGTGCCTTGCCCGGTTGTCAGCGCTCGCAGCCCGGCAGGGGCCCGGGGGCGGGGGGGGGGGGGGGACGACCGGTGCCGCCGCCTCGCTCCCGGAGGCCGCCCCTACGGTCAGCCGCGGCGGGGGAGCCCGGTGTAGAGGGGCTGGGGGGCCATGGCGTGGTGCTCCCTTTGCAGCGTGCGTGGAGAGTGGTTTGGTCGTGACTGGTAAAGTCTTGGGCAAGTTTGGGCCCAGACAACTTCAGGGTGAACCTCTTCCTCCCTTGTGGTGGTGTTTAGGTGACCGTTCTGTCTATTCACGGTGCGTTCGAGCATTTGAACATCTTTTTGTGGACAAGCATTAAAAAGCAATGCCTTTGAACGGATACTAAACATTTGTATAGAGAATAACTTATGCTGACAGCTAGTTTTGCCATTATGTAGGGAGAGGAGATTGGAATTGGAATTCTTTCTGTCGGCACTGGAAGGCTGTAATATGTTCTAGTGAATGATTTTTTTGTTACAAGTAAAGAATTGAGTATCCCAAATTGAATGAGTCCAGCTTTCAATAATTCATGTGCATTTTTCAAAGGAAGTGTATCTCAAAGGTTGAGTGAATGAACTTTTCGTAAGCTCTCAGCTATTTCTGTTTGATAATAACCTTTTTTTCCTTCTTTTTTTTTTTTTTTTTTCCCCTCCAGAGTACCGCTATTTATGACTAGCTTTTCATTGTCACCTGCCTTGATTAGTTGCCCCTGACAGGCAGAATTCTGTCATGGACTACGGTCGAGTTCATATCACTTAGTAGATGAGATGAGCAGGACTGAAGTAGTAGATTTGGGGGAGTTTTGGTTTTGAAACTTGTGCAAGACAAGAAGCTGCGAGTTGAAGTTGATGCAGACCAAATATTTTTCTCATGTATTTGGATACGTTAAAATATATCTGGGTACTCAGTATTGTCCAGTGTTCCTGGAAACTTATTTCAGGTGTTAGTGAATAAACAGCAGCGTTATCATGGTGATGTATAGAGGTATTAATTATAATCCTGTTTTCCTTTTGAATGTTTTTATTTTCATGTGAGAAATGCCAGTCCTTGCTGATAAGTTTTAATTGCCACATGTCGCTAAATGTTGATTTGCTCTAGATTTTCTGAACTAGGAAAGCTAAGGCTCTGTGTGTAGTGTATATATGTATTGATCTCTTTGGCCTTTTAGTTTCTAGGCATTTCTGTGTTAGAAAGTGGTCAATTATGCATTTCTTTTTTTACAGCCCGGTGATTAATTTTTACTTCACTTCTGCATCAAGCTCTATCTGGATGAAAATTAGAATTCATTAAATGCACAAGCAAGATCTTACATTTGTACCACATTATGACAAATAGGCAACACATTTTATTTAAGTGTGTTGTGCAAATTTATTTGATTATTATCTAGCAGGAGGCTCAAACAGTGTTCTGGAGGTTTTTGGTTATAATGTCCTTCAAAATTTTGGGACTAGTTGACATGATTTTTTAACATTGAATTAAATTTGCTGACAGAGGAAAATGCACTGTCCTGCGGTTTCAGTTTCCTTTTTTTTTTTCTTCTCATTTTTCAGCTAGTTCAAGAAATACTGAGCCTGCACCACATAAGTGACTGTCAGAAGTTGGCTAGGCACTTCAGCAGGTTGTATTTCAGAGTGATTAGCCATTGATTTTTATAAATTAGGTAGTTCAGCATTTAAAAAATCTTCTGGGAGCAAGTATGTGCATCCCATTTTAGTTTCAGTTATTTAATTGTTTTGCTATGTTTATACACTAATGAGAACTGTAAATATTTTTAATGGGCTTATTCTGGAAGCTTTTCTATATATTAAGAAATTGAAGAAACACACCTGGTTTTGCATTTAAAACAACTTAAACTTGTTTGCCGTGGCCCTCAGCTGCATGCTTCACAGTCGTCTGGGAATAAGGTTTAATGAAAGTAGTGTTTTATAGCATGTGTTCTCATGAAAGCCCCCGGGCTACTGTGTGATGATACATCTTAGTATATATACTTTAGTGTGTGGGAAAGCTCTTATATTACCTTTATTGCTATATTCTAGGTATCAAATATGGGTTAGATTTTGCACTAGCTTGTTTGAATATAACCAAGGGCAGTAAATGTGAAATAAATGCCCGTGATACAGCCTCTTAATCTCACATGGGATGGGAGACTGGCAGGACCCAACCTCTTGAGAAATCCAGATAGTTGGCTTTAATGGCATGTCTTCCCTAAAGTGTTCCTAAATAGTAAGAGCCTTCCTGGGAGGGTGCACCTAATGTGGCGTGGTTATACCAGCAACACAGTGCTTCTCAGTGCTGTAGTAAAATCACTTTTGTGAGTAAAATCAACTGTACAACCTCAGTTCTGCTTTTATTGATACAACTACACAAGTAGCAGAGGTTCGTGACAGCATAGCTGTGTCAGTCAATAGTTGTACCTTTTACAGGCACAGACTGGTAAATGGTATAGCCGTAGCTTAACTCATGAGAAAAAATGTGATTAAAGGAAGGAAAAAGCTCTGGTGAAATACGACCATAAAAGCAAAGTTACTAACCATTCTTTTTGAAAAAGATGATTTCACACACTTACCTGTCATCCTTCTGCTCTACTTTGTGTCCATGCAGTACTTGATCCCCCTATCTTCATTGTTTCATGTCGGTTGTAAGCTTTTTTTAAGCTTACAATTAGTTGTAGGCTTCATTGTATTATCATACAATATATGTATTTTCTATGGCACTTAGTACAATGCGATTCAAACATATTAGTTGTTTGGGTGCTGTTGCATTACAGATCCATGTCTTCTCTCACACGTGCATTTTTCAGTAGTTTTTATTAGAGCCTTGCTTTTCTGAGTAATAAGACATGTAACATTTGTATCCTGGGGAGGAAAATAGCTAAATTTATGGAGGGGAAAAACAGGTGTCATAAATATTGTGGAACTGTGATCAGACTCCATTTCTTGATATTGAGATCAGTTTGTATTTCCGTAAATGTAGCTCCTTCAGTTCACCCTCCTGTGGTTGGAGTAGGCAGGGGTTCATCGTGTCAAAACTTGTATTTTGAATTTAGGATCTCTGCTGAGTAGTAAGAGAGAGAATGAGCGTGTTGGATGTGGCCTGCTCGGTAAAGTAACCAAAGAAAGACTGTTTTTTTTTTTTTTTTTCTAGGAAGCTTAGGTGTTTCTTGTAGAATAGTTTGCCTGCATCCAAAATAAAAGCAATGGCAAATTCTATTAGATCTAAAACTTAAATGGAAGGAAAATAGCATTTGACTGAAAAGGTCCAACAGCCTTTAACTAAGCATAATTATTTTACTAGGAATCTCTGTAAGTCAAGAAATACACTGAGGGTTTTCTTTCAGAGAGTACTTTGGCAGTTGTAGAAAGTAGGGCTTTGTAAATTATTTTAAGTGTAACGGTAAAAAATAGAAGAGACCTTTTTTTTTTTTTTCCCCTTGCTTTATCTTGCCCTTCCAGCTGCCACGTGAGGTGATAAAGAGTGTGGTGTTCTGCATAATTTAATAATACCCCTTGCTCTGGAAGTGATTGTAAGAGAAGTTTCAGGTATTTTTGTTGATTTATATTTTGCCCCCCCCCCCCTTTTTTTTTTACCTGAAGCCTGGTCTGTTCTGTAAAATTATACTGATGTTTATTGTCCAGATGTCATTTCACATGTCTGTGTGCATTGCTAAATTCTCTTCTCCAGACTTTGATGATGTAGTTGAACAGCTTGATGCATGGGAACTATTAATCAACAGTCTCCGCTAGTCAACAGTCTTTACTGACAGATATATGCTTAGTAACGGAGTATTTGAAATTCCTTGAATTTTCAAAATCCCTTTATAGAGAAAGTATTGCTGCTGAGCAGATCAGCAATCCCATATGTCTGCCTGTAAAAATGGACATCTAATAATACTGAAAATTGTTGCGAAGAAGGATATATAATGAAGTAGAAC
The DNA here is from genome assembly GCF_018139145.2 of Gymnogyps californianus. NCBI lineage: Eukaryota > Metazoa > Chordata > Aves > Accipitriformes > Cathartidae > Gymnogyps > Gymnogyps californianus. The sequence continues at coordinate 22,111,120 of NC_059479.1, forward strand.
AGATGGAAATATGGGAACTTGATCTAAAAGTCATTTGGGGAATACGGGGAGGGGCACAGGGTAAGCAACACTCCCTGTAGTAGGGGGTGCTGTGGTGTACATTGGGGTGCCTGCTGTGATGCTGTGTGGGTTTTCTGTTCTGCCATTGAGACGTGTTTTACCAAAACAAGCCAAATGTGAGGGTATATTAGTAAGATGTTACGAGGGAAACTCCTTAAGATATCTTTTTGTTAACTTTCTTGGTTTCATTTGTTCTGGGTATGTGTACAGAGCAATTGCACGTTGGCCATTGTTAAACGTAACTCTGGTTAAGTTTATGTTGTTCATATTGGTGACAGTTTAGTCTATATTTATACCAGAATATTTTCACCTTTTCTCTAATCTTCCTCTGCTCTTTCCTGTTCATCTTTTCTTTTCTTGCCTTGCAAACTCAGGAAAATTAACAGTGGGACTTGAATCCTACCTTCCATTATCTTTTCTGTTACAGTTAGTTTAAAAAAAAAATCTCCACTAGATTAGTGCAGTATGTCTGGAACAGTATGTAACATACTCCAGAGAGAAGCTTCTAAGTGTGGATTTGACCTTGCACAAATGTGTTTAATCCCTGTTGTTTGTTTGCATTTATAGTATTTAAACTACTACCAACAGTCATGACACTTTAGCAATATGACTTTTATGTGCAATCAGTACTAGACATCTGTTTCATCCTTTAGAGTATGTAGAATCATATCCAAAAATACATTAAAAGAACATAACGGTGCAGAGTCAGGCATTCAAAAGTTAGGAAATGCCAGAATTAAAGTTCCCTGCGTAATTTCTTAAATTCAGAAATAAGCAGGACTTGCTCCTGCTCCTTTAAAGCAATAACCTGCTACTTCTGTCTGTTGCAGTAAGGTTCAAGTATGCCTTTCCTTTGTAGTCTTAGATCTATTGGGAAAGATTTGTAGTGAGGGAAGGTGGAGTCCCAAGTCTGCCTGCAGGATGTGTGGAGAGTGACAGGGTAAGCTTCGGTCCCGCTCATTTGGGCAGTTTTGCTAATAATACTATGATGGCCGGAGGACTTATCAGCGAAGTAAATTGTTCACCTTGTTTAATTCTTTGTTTGCTGAGACTTGGTTTTTAGCAAGAGCTTGGGAGAGGATTGAAACCTGCAGTCTTCCAGGCTTAAGACTGAAAATAAGAACAAGTTTTCCTGTGTACCTTGTGCAAATCTTTTAATCTTTTTGCTGTATTCATCTCTTAACCCTGTGACAGTTTATAGCTTCAGTCAAACAAGTAGGCTATCTAATGCAGTAATTGAGACCAGATCTGCTGGTGTTTTCAATAGAAGTTGTGTCTCTCGTACGTCAGTCAGAACTTTGTGAACTTTGGGGTCAAAGGATGTGAATTGTTAGTAAAATGCTTGTACGATGTCCTATGAGTACTCTCTAGAAGAACAGTAATTAGCTTCTTTCCAACAGCTGTTGGAGCATCAGTTGTGTACTCCCATGTACTAGGAATATACAACAACAGAAAAAAATCCAGTCAAATACCTGCATTTCAATTCTTACAGTACTCAAGATTTTTTCTTGCAAGGCCAAGCAGGAGAGAATGGTACTGCTCAGGAGAGGTTCCAGCTGTGTTGTCTTAAGAGAAGCCAAAGCATAGTTGTGAGCAGTGGTTCATCAGCCCCTCAGCTTCTCTTCAGCGTGATGACTTAACAGTCTTTTATCAGCATCATGTGTTTAAAGAAGTATGAATGCTGGTGTAAGGGTGCTGAGGGTTTCATTATACTGGCTGTACTCTAGGCTGTAGGAGACAGGAACTCAATCTCATTGGTGTGAATGGTATTAAGCCTCTCACCCTGGATCATGTCTCCTCTATAAATTCTAAATTGTCGTAGTTTAATCCATACTTCTGAATGGCTTCTGTCCTGGTTTCGGCTGGGATAGAGTTAATTTTCTTCTTAGTGGCTGGTACAGTGCTGTGTTTTGGATTTAGTGTGAGAATGATGTTGATAACACTCTGATGTTTTAGTTGTTGCTAAGTAGCGCTTATCTTAAGTCAAGGATTTTTTCAGTTTCCCATGCTCTGCCAGCAAGCAGGTCTGCAAGGAGCTGGGAGGGAGCACAGCCAGGGCAGCTGACCCCAACTAGCCAAAGGGATATTCCATACCATAGAACGCCATGCCCAGTATATAAACAGGGGGAGTTGGCCAGGAGGGGCGGATCACGGCTCTGGCATCGGTCAGCAGGTGGTGAGCAATTGCATTGTGCATCATTTGTCTTTTCTTGGGTTTTATTTCTCTTTTTTTTATATTCCTTATTTATATCCTTATATATCCTTATATCCTTTTGTTATATTCCTTTTCATTACTATTATTATTATTATTAGTTAGTAGTGTATTTTACTTTAGTTATTAAACTGTTCTTATCTCAACCCACGAGTTTTACTTTTTTTTTTCCTCCTCCCCACCCCACTGGGAGCAGGGAGGGGGAAGCGGCTGCGTGGTGCTTAGTTCCTGGCTGGGGTTAAACCCCGACACCTCTGACTGGTGAAGCAGGTGGAGTTGTATTGATGTAACTGCCTTTGCTGAATTAGAGAACACTGCTGCCTTTTGTATTGGTTGTACAACTTAATTTGGTGTTGGATTCTAGGTACTTCACAGATGCCACGATAGTGGTTACTGCTAGGAGTGCTTATGCCTCCTCTTGCATGTTGGTGGGAACTTTTATCCAAAATAACCATGCCTTTGTAACGATTACATTAATTTGCAGTAACCTGGGATGTGCTGAGGCATCTTGAAATCCTTCTCTTTTTCCATTATATTTTCTGTTTATGAAACTGTCACTGTTCATATGGAGAGCATGTTAGTTTAGATGGAATCCTCTGTGCTGACATGAAACTGGAAAGTTATGAGTGTATCTACAATGAAGTGCTTTATAAATGCAGCTCCTTCATTTAACCCAGGTCTTGGAAGCATCAGGGCAGTTCACCCAGGCCAGTTAGTTCTACTAAGTGCAAAAAGTGTGACTGTAGTGTTTACTCTTTCTCTGTATGTAATGTCATATAGTGGAAATGTTTGAAATAAGCAGGTCCCATGTGGTGACTTGTGGGGGAACGATCTTCATTTTCTTAAAAATGACTAAGTTATAACTTATGGTATGTGTCTTAGGACAAGAGCAAAGGAATGTTTAAGGCAAGGTATAAAATATATGACAGTGCTACTGTTTGTCAAGGTTAAAAATACCCTTTTTTATGATCAAGTTTTGGTTTTTTTTTTCCTTTTTGACATTTGTCTTTTGCCTTGGGCTGATGAGCAGTTCTTTCGCTGTTTTGCTCTGTGGTAGTGATTTTTATATAGTGGGAGGTGTATGGTTAATATTGCAACAGAGCAGTAAAAGATTTAATATCGAATGTGTCAAAGATGATGTGGCACCATCATTGCTAACCAAAAAAGAGGTCCCTGTTTTGCCACTGGGGAAGCACTGCCAGCTAGTCCATCTAAGGAAAATAAATAGTCCTTTGAAACTCTTATGGAAAATTAATTGCTTTCAATGTAACAATGCTTTACAAAAGCATGCTACAGTTGGTGCCTAGCAGTATATCTATTACAGACACATTGATGAATATGTGAATACTGGGTATCTTGTGTCCTGCCTACCTAGACCTTGTAGTCAGCCATGCTCTAATTTCTGATAGTCCCAGTGCTTCCCAGTCAAGAGCTGTAGCTTTGATTAGCCTTGTGGTCTGTAAGACAAGCATGGCATGAGCTGAGCTAAGAGGAATTGGAAATGACAGAACCTATAAGCATAAGAATAACAATTCATAATGAAAAACAGAACAAAAGAATATTTTAAAGAAGTCAGAAGACAACCTGCGCGAAAATTAAAATGAGAAGAAAGGGAAAACTTTGGGCTTTCATGGTATAAAAGAAATGAAGTCTGATGGGAGTGGGGATTCGGGGAAGGGAAAGGTTCATTGTCACTTAGCATTTTTAATGGTTGACTGTAATTTATTTTACAGCTGCTCCCCACCAGTTTTCTTTTTCTGTGGTCAGTTGTTCAAAAACAAAGCCATCTGCCTTGTTTTCATGTTATGCTTGTTTACATAAACTAGATCAATATTCTCTGAATGTGAAGTGCATGTTCTGCATTACTCCATTTTCACTTTTTTTTCCCCCTCCTTTTTATTCTTTAGATTCCACCAATCTGCAAGCAAAGATCATGGCACAGTCTGGGGGTAGATTATTCGAGGCCGTTATTGGAGGCTTCAGAGGTAGGTATAAATTGTTTTTGTTGCTACTTGCAGGTCAGAGGAAACTCAAGCCCTTGGAGCATCTTTCAGTTTAGTCTGCTGGTTTGGGTTTTTTTTTTTATTTCACTATTTACAGTTTTGAAGTGCAGCAAGTTAAATAGCAAGTTATGTTTCTGCCCCTAGAAAGGGAGATAACTTTGCTTAGGAGCTTCAGACTGTTGCACTCGCTTCAAGAAGTCTTTCTGAATTTCTAGAAAGTAATGATAATACATAACTTACAAAGAAGAGTTGTTAAAAATGTAGGTTTTGTGTGTTGATACTTAGATTCATGTTGTCAGGCATAGAAAATACCAATGCATAGAAAGCTGTGAGCTTTCCTTGAGTATGTAGGGCTTTATTACTTTGAAAATCTGCTTAGGTTGTGGAATATCAAGAAACTGTGGAAATTATTCTCATCGTTCTGAGTGCCAGGATGTCAGGCTCTTATTCCTGAGGTCTGCTTGCCTTAACACTAGTGTAAACATAAGGAAGATGCAATTTTTACTGTTCATGGAATAATTATAACACATTTCTAAGTAACACACTTTGCTTGAATGAAGCTAGGAAATGTATTTGTCTTGTTTTTCGGGTTTTTTTAATTATAAAAAAATAACCACTTATAGAACTGACTTAAGCAGCTAAAATCTTTTGAGGGTCACTGGAACTTCAAAGCATGAAATCTACTTAGATTGTTTTTTACAATGTTTTTCTTTAAAATATGAAAAATGAAATTTTGATTTGGGAAACCCTGAGGTCTGCTATCAAACCTTATACATAAAATGAGATTCCTAAAGAGCTTTTACATAACTTGAACCCGGAAATTGTCGACATATAGCAAGTCTTTTAAACAAAATGCAGACTCTTTGAAAAGCTTTAACACGTCCATTGTTTGTGGCAGGCACTTTGAAATTGAACTTGGAGAAACACCTAGTGGTAGTGAGTTATATTTTTTTAGTACATCTACGTGCATTAATAAATTCAGACATTTTCTCCCTATTTATTTAGCAGGGGATCTTGGCCACATGTTAAGAGAAGTGAGCATTTGTTTTTAAAAAGCAGGTTCTTTTCCTAACTGCACCTGTACGTGCTGTACATGGATTGCAGCAGCGGCTCTGGACCGGGTTAACTTGTACCTGTCGTATGGCACCAGTAGGCTGTTCTTATCCTGATAGGGAAGAGAAGCATGAAGCGGATTTATCTATTTATTTTGCCCCCAAGTAAAGTTACTCTTTACGTACATGGGAAGAGTATTATTGCTTAAGTGTGTTTCACTTTATGTATTAATGTGCCTGAGTACCATTATCCTCCAAAACTTCAATTTCTTTTCTGTGTTCTTTAGTCCTCTTTTCAGTTTTTAGGTGTCCTTTTAACTGAAATATTTAAGGCTCTGTTATCTTTACCTCCTGGCTGCTTGGAACATGCTCTTTACTATACTGCTAGATTTATAGTGCCTTTCTTACTATTGTTTCCTTAAGCAAGGCAAGGTTTTTAGAGAGAGGTGGTATCTTTTATTAAAGCAAGCTGATACAGTTGGAGGATGAGGGAGGGAAAACAGACCAGTAGTTCTTCTTTGTGTTGGCTTTTACATGCATGTTTCCTGAGGTTCTTGCAAATTGACTTTTCATTTTCACACAGATCCTCCCAAGGTGGCAACTGATAGAAAAGAGGATGTGTTGGCATGGTCATGCAGGTGGAGGGCTTCACACAGATCCAAAGGAAAGGGTAAAAAATTGCTTTATTAGTATTGCTTTTTAAATAAAAAACGTGATCAGCTTCCCCCCGACCCCCCCACAAAAAAAGCTGAAGACCCCAAGCAACAATTTGTGAAAAACTGTATTGGTAGATACATGAATACTGTAGCAGAGTAGATACTGTTTAATTGTCGATGCAGGCTTACTAGCTCTTAAATCACCAAATGTTTGTAATAACTGTATTGAAGTGCTTCAGTTTTTTTATTAAAAATACAACCTTAGTGTCACACACTCCTTTGAAATTGGCATGCATTATGTTAGATTTTTTTTCACGGGGAGTACGTTCCATTGTAATTTATTGTGGTTTGTTATTCTTGTTTGTGACTGATATTTCCCTGTGACTTGACATTCAGGATAGTAGAAATTAGCTTGTGGATACAAGGTAGTGCATCAGTTGGTAAAATTGCACTTGAAGCAGGGGGGAGAGAAGTGATTAAACTACATGTATTTTTGCTTGGATTTAATGTTAATATATCTGATACATTTTGACTGTATTTATATTCAGGAAGCACACGTTAAAATAATTATGATAGGTATGTAATGAGAAGCAATATTTTTTTATTAGACCAAATTATTACAGTTAGAAAAACGAGGCAAGCTTTTGGTTAAAAGAACACGGTATGAACTTTGCATGATTAAAATTGGAAAATCAAAGCTCTTGAGTTTATGTAGCTTTCATTTTCTCACTTCCTGTGCAAACTTATTTCTGATGCTTTGTGTATTTGCAGAACGATTCTATGTGATGATTATAACTTGTTCAAACTTGGGTGGGACCTTCCTAAAACTAGTGAAGATCATGTTGATGAGAAACTGAAATTTCCGTGCAGAATCCAGGTCTTTCAGGGCTGGTTTGCCCATGCTGAACTGTTCTGATGATGTCTTTCCTACAGCCTTGTTTGTAAAGAAACTGAAGAGTTAAACCTAGGATTTCCTCTTAAATTTTGATCTGAGAGCTGTCCATTGAATCCAAACCTTTCTGTGCTACAGGCAGAAGTCAGGAGAGATGGTACCAAAATTTATGCTTTGGTAGTAAGAGGGAATTTCATAACCTGAAGTATAGACAGCTTGTTTTAGGAAACATCTGTGATCTTTCCTGCATAAGGCACAGGGGGAAACAGAATAATTGGACATCTTCAGTCAGTGGTACTACTGGCCCTGCATGTAACGTTAACTTTAGACTAATTTTAAGACCCTCCTTGCAACAGGTATAGGCTCTTTCAAAGATTTCCTAGGCGAAACAGACTTTAAAGCTAGCAGACTATCCTCCTCTGTGTTTACCCTAATTATATATGTTATGGAATATAATTATTAAGGATTGTATTTCTCCTGTAAATGGGAGGAGGGTATTATCCCCTGTGTTGTCACCTCGGTGATCACGCATCTGTTGGGCTTAATGATTTGTTCTTGGGGTTTTTTCCTGCTACAATTTCTGTTTGCCTGGGTATGTTCATTGGCTGAATGTTTCCTGTTTGCTGTCATAACTTCTTTTTTCACAACTCCATGGAAAAGATTTTTTTGTATATACATAGAATGAACTCACCCTCATATGATTCAGTTGCAAATCCATTTCACAGACTCAGCTTCACAACTGACCTATCTTCAAAAATACCACAAGGGGCTGTTTATTCTTTCTTTGAAAAGCTGTTTCCTGAAATGCAGACATTTTTCAACTGAACCCCTTCGCATGTGATGGGCAACTTCCAGGACAAATCTATTTAATCGTTATAGGTATTACATGTTTAATCATCATGTATTTTCTTTAGACTTACTGCTTTTCAAAGGTCTACAGTTTGGCATCATTCAAAAATTTAAATTTCAGGGTTTTCTCTGGTCAGAAAGGAAATAGAAGGTTCTGTTTACCAAAACACTAGTAATGTTAAGGAACGGTGGATGTTCCTTAACATTAAAATTCACTAGGAATATGTTAGCCAGAAGTTTTGATGCCAGCTGATATTTTTTTAGTCTGCTAGGCAGTGTAAATATGCCAGTGGCATTCTCCATTCACCCATTGCTTGCAGCTATTCCTGTATAAGCCAATCCCCTGACTTTTTTGTTCCAATAAATGGAGCTATAAGGTAGTTAATATAGGACAGTGCCAGTTCAGGCTGCTGTCTAACTAAACAAGTACCAGCTGTTAAGGATTGTCCAGGAGAAAGCAACAAGAACTAGCTGTAGATGAGGTGAAATGCGCAAAGAGTGGAAAAAAACAAAAAGTAACATTGGACGCAAAAGCCAAGAGGTTCTCAGCAAAAAAGAAGGGAAGGAAATCTGATGTCACAAGTGCAGTTCTTGCACTTGTATATACATGCACTTGTATTCAGTGCGTAAAAGTACTGGCACCCAATTTACCACGAGAGTTTTTTTCCCCTAGGATTATGCTTTTAGGAAAACTGCAGGTGATATACATCAGCTATATTACACCTTTCTCCCAAAATTTTTTTGACAAACCAGCCTGTTCATTCTGGAAACTGACTTTGGGACTGATGTTTTTAAATTGCCCCTTTTATAGCAGCTTCAGGGGATACAGAACTGAATACTAAGGATAAACACAGAGTATGAAGGGCACGTTACCTTCATCTCACAAGTAACGGGAGAGAAGCTTACACATCTGGTTTTTTACAAAACAGTTTTTACTTGCAGCAGTGGCTGATGTGCTGAATACTGAAACTGAAAACAGTATTGTTCTTTACCACCTTTGGAGGTTTTTTGTGTGTTTAGTCTTGTGTACAGAATAGACAGGAATAAAAACCGTGGTGCCCGACTTGTTGCTAAGCAGACATATATTACTTTCTTATGGAAAGACTGATAGTCACGATGGAGCCCTGATAATTAGCCTTCCCCTACCACCATTTCACTCAGTTGCTATTTAGTTTGCTAATCATTGCTTGCCTTCTGTGGAGGGATGAATAGTACAAAGACAGAAGACTTAAGTACTTTTTTCCCAAAGTTTGGAAGGAAAATTCAGGCCCTAGTTTGACATTTACTTAAGCTGATAAGGCAACTGAAAAAAGAATCCTACCTCCTTCCTCACCTTGGTGTTTTGCTGCGTAAGTCACTGTATGGTCAGATAGTGAGCTTGTGTGAAGTGATCTAGCTGAAAAATAACGTGTGCAAATGGTGGGAACACCCCCTCCCTTCCCAAACACCTGCTGCTGCTTCGCTCACAGCAAGCTGCATACCATGGACTGAAACAATCTAAATGCATCCTGCTATTAAAAAAAAAAAAGTAAGTTCTGTTCTCAGCCTTGCTTTTTCTCATGCTACTGAATTTGTAGGTTTATCTGACTCTCTCTACTGAGATGAAACCCTGCAACAAACACTGAAGAATTTTCTTCCAGTTTCATAAACTGAATCAGTTCATCAAGGTGTTTCATGAGCTCCAGAGGTGGCACGAGAAATGGGCTGGGACTGTACAATTGAGTGCTGCAAAGAGAGGAGAACGCAGGGGAGGGAGCAAGCTGTGAGTGGTTTGGAGAATAACCTCGTGCAGATGTAAGACAGCTTGTGCTAGTACAATAAAGAGGATGATACAGCTTCGTAAGTGAGTACGCAGGGAGCCAGAACTGGGTCTTTTTTTCTTCATCAGCAATGACAGCTTAAATGCAAGTCAAACTACCATTTTCTTCCATCATGCTTCTGATAGCTCATCATCCTGGCATAGGCTTTATCCATAAAGTCACAGGGTCAGCCCAGTGAATGCTTTGCAGTACTCAATAATCTTGGAGATTGTGAAGAGGAATGACAACTTTCTTTTTTCCCCTCTTTAGGTATTTTAAAAGGTCCAGAACCTGGATGGCATGGGGGGGAGGGCAGGAAGACGGTCAATGCTCATTCCTTTGCAAATAGTCTTCAGTATTTGGTAGTGTGTTTTAAAAACATGCTGCATTCAAAAAGAAGAAAAGGCTTTTCTTCTTTGCTCCCTGCTATATCAGATTTATAATACTTTTCCTTCCATTCCTTCCATTTCTGTAGAAATAGGCATTGGAAGAAAATATAAAACATTACTGCCACTTAAAAGGAGGTAAAATAAATGCATCTTTTAACCTTTTCAAAAAAAGGCCTGAGTCCGTTAAACAGATTGCTCATTTTAATTCTTAATGTTGCCACTTGCATATTTAAACCATTTTCAACTCGTGTTTCTGTACAACAGTAACATTTATTTCATGGTAAACTTTGATGTAATATGTGTGCATTTTGCATCTCCTTTGATATTTCTTCTTGTTCCTTTGCAAGGCCTTTGGCAAATGACTAACTGCCTTCTGACTCTTTTTCTGAATGGATTTACTTCTGTCACCGTTCAGAGCCATGAATAAACGTAAATAGATTCCTTATTTGCAGCCAGTGTATTTTGTTCTTTTTAATAGCTTTTCTGTGCAAAGTCTGACTAGCCAATAGCAACATATAATTAGAACTGCTCTGGTTGCACTAGTATCTTTTGTGTTAATGTGATACCTTTCTTTTTTAACTTCCTTTTAACCTGTAAGTGGTGATCAAAGATATTTTCCAAATGTTTGAACTGCTATTTATGCATATCCTTGGCTCAAGTGGAAAGATTCATGTATATGCTGCAGCAGATACCTCCCTCTCCTGAATGGGTAGGACACAACAGAAACGGTTTTGCATCCTCTCTTCACTTACAAATCTTCCACACATCCATGTTTTAAAAGTCGTTTGAAATGTGCTTATACTGTGTAATGCTCCAATACATTTGCAATTGTTGACAAAATGCACTATCTCTTACCCTTTGGTTTTCTTTGAAGCTATGACTAGAAACACTGAGATGAATTTTCCGGTGCTTTTAAAAGCTTACATTTATAGGATTGGCTTCCCTGGTTCCCTCAGCAATCTTACCTTTTAATAGAACTCGCCTTTCTTGTTCATTCACACTGGACCTTAACAGAGAATTTCTGTTCTAATTTGTTTTATCCTCAAAGTCAAGGAGGGAGCATTTAAAGTACACAATATAGTGAGGGAAACATTAAAATAGATTGTAAAACTCCCCTTTCTACTGACTTCTGTAATGAAAAAATCATCTTTAAAAGGTGTGGACTAACTTTCTGTTTCCTGCCCTCCTCCTGACAACAAAATATTGCCTGAAATGGAGAGATTAGCTGCGACTTGCTGCCCTCCCTTCAGCTTTAGATAACCTTCATGTCGTTCAAGTTAACTCCAGGGTAGCCAACACAGAAAAACAAGTTGTTGATACTTGCGCTGTATGTTACTGCATGTGCTGTTATTCTTGACTGGGTAGCGTGGTTTAGGCTTCAGATAACATATTTAGCTTGGGAGTTTAGTGGAATATATCTCAAGTGTAAATGATACAGACATCTATCCATCTGTAAAATAACCTATATTTCTGTAAAAAATACAAAACCCAAAACAAACAACAGCAAAAAAAGTCCCAAAACAAAACCCCCCCAAAAACCCCCAAAAAATCCCAAACCAAAAGACCTAGTATTTCTCAAGAAGACTTGTTAACTGAATTGTGGTCTTGTTTAGAGCAAAATTTGAGGTTTGGAGAAGGAGAACCTGTTTGAAGAATTCATTAAAAGTTGACATAATCGGTTAAGCTAACGTGTGGCCATGTACATCATCTGCCTTGTCAAGCCTGATTACCCAACTTCAGGGGCCATTCTGTTAAATGAAGTGGTGACATTGGAAGCTGAGTTAAGGCCACTAGAATAGTTTTCTTGCTGGTAGTCATAACTTCCTTGGGCACCCATTGACGGACTACCCTTTGGGTTCCTGAAAACATGCCCTAAAAGACATGGGCAGAATAAGAGTATTTCTCACTTCTCTGCACATGTTCTAAGAGGACCAAAAAACTGTGAAAGTGATTGTTGGAAATGCTTACATTTATAGTAATGCAGCCAAATCATCTGAGCTGAAATTTATATTCAGTTCAATTTGCATATCAGCGTAAGTGTTCAGTTTCAGAGATTCATTTGAGTTGCTATAATGCCAGTGATGTTTTTTTTTAAATACTGTATCCTATCGTGACTGAATGTTCTCCAAACTACTAAGGTTTATTGTAGAAAATAAAATAAATTAAAAATAAAATAAAATAAACCTTCTTGCCTTAGTTTTTTGTTACTTCATTACATTTTTTTTTTTGCATTTTCCCTCCCGTTGTTTCTGTTATGTTAAAACAGCTTCCAAAGAAGAAATACCAAGCCCTTGCATTTTGTACAGAAATCTTGAGAAGATGATAAAGAAGGGTCAGTTTATTTGTTCTGTGAAGCATTTCAACTATGGTGAATTGTGGCTTTCTCTGTATTCCATTTACAGCTAGCTATACTTGCACTCTTGAGGATATGTGAATTAAGAACAATTCATCTGTTTTAACAGCGTGTCATGGATATAAACCTAAAAACTTACAACTTGAATTTTTAATATGCAGTCCTAGTCTTAAACATTGTGAAGTGTCTGTTGCCCATCGTATAAAATACAGAAGTGATCCAAATGTATAAAATTCATTCTTACTGACACTGTTCTTTTGCTTCCTGGGGTCTCTTTATAATGTGGTGCCTTTGTTTGTTCTTTCCAATAGCTGAAAGAGATAGATGCCAAAAAGATTATCAAAGCAATGTTGTCTTACGTGTGGCCCAAAGACAGACCAGACCTGCGAGCCAGAGTAGCCATATCTCTGGGGTTTTTAGCAAGTGCAAAGGTAAGAACAGATACTTCTTTGTACTGTGATAGTTACTATTCATCTGGAGTTCATATAAGGAATAATTTTCCTTTTTTATTATTTAAGGGCTTTTACAATCTTAAGATGTCTCTTTCCTGTATGAAGAGCGTGTAGTATTAGAAATAATAGCTTGGATTTTTTAACGGGGTGTCTATGCATGTGATATGCATGTGTGTGGTTAGGGAGATGATGATGATGACCAGAATTTTTATTTCCATTGCTCATATTAGTTTAGTCCAGGATTTTCCATTGCTGATTAATCATTTACATCATAAGTTATGGGAAATGTGAGTTAAAGGTTGCTTACAGAGCCTCTCTTCTTGTGTGGTGCTGTATCTGTCAAACAGGATTTCTTCAAGGCTTGGTGCCCATTTTCAACTCTGAACTTGAGGAACGTGGTGGTATCTACTCACAACTCTTGCTGTGCTATGCAAAAGGGGATTTGAGCTCTGGTCTTTTCTTGATCCTTCTCTGTGAGATGACAGTGGAATTTCCATTGTTTCACGGAGTCCTCTGGTGTCCTAATATGAAAGAAGCTGTAACTTTTTTTTTTTTATATTGAACCGTGCTTTCATTCAAATTATTTTTCTTGTAGTCTTTTGATTATGAAATGGAGGATTGCTCTTACCTTTACTTCATTGTGTGAAAGGATCTCTTATACTCTTGCCTGCAACAAAATTAGTGTTTATTCGTTCTTAGAAAGAAACAGGCATGCAAAAACTTTCCACAGATTAATGGAGGATATAATTCAAATTTTGTGCAAACCTTGTAGAAATAGTTCAGAAGAGCAAATGTTAACTTTGTGCAAAAAATCTTTTGCTTTTGGAAAAAAAGAAATATTTGATTGCAAAATATTGGGAGTAAATTTTGTAAATTTCATTGAGAACTATGGCTCAACTGGGTTGCTTCTAAGTATGGCAATTTTTACCAAACATAAAACTAATATTAGTATCTTGCTGGGATAAGCTAAAGTAGGTACTACTTAGCAGTGAGTTTTAGCACTTAAGCTACTTGCACTAGCAACTTATTAGCATTCAGCACCATTGCCATGTTATGAAAAGAGAGAAGAAACAAATTTCAGCTATGTAGGTGTTAAAAGAAGAGTACTTGGAAGAGAAATGTACTCATTTATTTGAGCTGAAGAGGAAAGGCCAATCTTTTGGTCTACAGCTCTTTCTCATGAGCAATCTATCAGGTGCTAGCTGGTACTGTCTACAATAGATATTTTGGTTTGTGCTGCTGTTCAGGACATTGCTGATAATGCAGATGACGACATGCAGAATATGGCGTGTCTTTACAAGTAAGCTTCCACCCTTTCTGTATGCCTGTGCGAAATACACAGCAATGCTTTCGATTACACTTGAAAACTATCTGGGAAACTATCTGCTCAAAATGCAGATGCTAGGAGCATTTTGCATTGTATACTGTGCGGTTGCCCTCACAGTAATATTTAACTGATTATATGCTTGGTTCATTGAGGTTTTGTGATGTATATTTAAGAATACCCCATTTACCAGATGGATATGAAAATTCTTCTAACTCTCTTTTTAAAGCCTCTTACGAGTAATGTTAATAATAATCTGAAGGCAATTTTGAAATAAGTTTGAAGTATTTTTTTCCTTTTCTCTTCTGCTCTTCCCCCCACTTTCCTAATTTGTAGGGTTATATGAATATGGTGGAGAATGTGAATCCAGAATCTAGTCCTGCATGTGGCAGCATTGTACCTTGCTTTTAGGACATCTGTTAATGTTTCAAGCAGTGTTCTGGGGTGTAATGAAAACAAAATTGATATTTGATATAATACAGAGCTATTGTATTTCTACTGGGAGAGAGAGATGTTTCCCCCTGTCAGAAAATCAGACACTTAATTGCTCCTTGGGGAAATAACTGGATGTTTGCATCTCTCTTAAGTGTGCTCTTAATTTTCCTACTTCAGATTCTGTGCAAGGCAGCCTGGAAGCCCTGATGTCCAGAGCAGATTCCCAGTAGCAGAGCAGAAAACCTGTTGAGCTTTGCCCAGGTTTTAGGAGATACCTGTTAAAGCAGAAGTGTTTTGTGAGAATGTTTGTTTTGGCAAACAAGGATTTCATTTGGAAAACACACAGCAAGCTCTCTACAGAATATATATTATAACTGGCTGGGGTGAAAAATTTCACGGATGTCTTCTAGCTATCCTTTGCTAATGTTCTTTGTTTTGTTCTGTTTCTGTCATGATGGAGCTGTGTTAGAACTCAAGCATTTTTGAATAACTGCAATTTAACAAGTTACCCCTCATCACCTGAGCTATAGCCACTCTTCCTTTGTGGGGTAAATTTTCTTAAATTGCTTCATACTTTACACATGCTAAGTATGCGTGTAGTTATTGTGGCATAACTGACATGCAGTAGCTTGTTACAGAGCTATAGTAAGTCTGTCATATCTTTGAGTCCTGAACATCTGCTCTTCTTCCAGAGCAAACTAAAGGTCACTTTGTCCTAAAGAAAATTAAATACAAATTAGTTTACCTGTAGCTTGCCTGGACCATGTATAATCCTGTGCAGTTTCCTCATTATCCCATTTGGGAGCCCTTTGTTCTGATTGTTTGTGAGGTTAATTACAATGTACTTGATAGACCACACAAGCAGTTTGTTAAAGTTTCTCTGCTATATAGTTGTGTCAGCACAAGAATGCCAGCATATCTTTCTCCTCACTGCAGTCCTGGCCCGATTTCTTTGTTCACTATGAACTTGTCTGCATCTGAAGGATTTACATCCTTACTAAGGATTTTGTCTAAAGGCTGCTTGTTCTTAGGGGTTTTGCATAGAGAACTATATGATCATGATGCCTGCTACTAGTCACCTTCCCCAATAAGAAATACTTTTGTAAGCCTTTTGGCCAATTTCTTCTGAGTTTGACAAAAGAGTTTGATGAGGTTTTATACCTCTATATTTATGAAGTTAAGTTTCTAGTTAGAAGAAAAGATCCAAATGGTGACTCTCTGAGACAGAGGCTGTAGGGTGGCTTCAATTTTATTCTAAGAAAACTCCAGAGGAATCACAGAGGGCAGGTAGGTTACGAAATCCTCAATCACAGGAAAAAAAATCAGGAGTTCACACCCAGTTTGATTGGGCTTACCCACAAAATACAAAAAAGCTGGAGATCATACCTCCTTGCCTGCTGCTTGAGAAATAATTTGTCTCTTTAGATCTTCCAGTTCAGTAAAATTCAATTTCAAAACAAAAGCCAGTTTGTGTGCAGCTACTGAAGAGCCTGCAGTTACAATCTGTCTCGACTCCTTTTGTGGGGCCCAGTTGCCTGTCATTGAACAAATTATTGTGATTTTTGGTTCCTTTTTGTCTACACATAACCGCTAGTAGTATTGTTAGCCTTCAAAGCGAGCTGTTTGTATGGCTTTTTATGACTGGGAGCTGACAGGATGGAGTCTGCTCTAGGGCTAGTAAGGTCTTTCTTTCCTTGGAAGATTTGTTGTATTATGACACGCATTAAATTTTTACCTTAAATATTTATAGTCTGTCTAGACATGTGCGATCTGAAAGATGCAACAGGAAGACAGGTGAGAGGAGTACACAAGGCATCTATGTTTTCAGACACATAGGTTAGCCTGCTCAGGTTCTACATATCTGGTTTTTCTTTTTCCACATTCCCTCTCCCATTTTTTGTCTTCTCTACTGAGGTCTGTATAGTAAATGCTGCTTTACTTTTCTGTTTCTTCCCTTTTTCTTCTGTGGCACAAGAAGAAAAAGTGCTTGGGCTTCTGAGAAGCGGGATTAAACACATGAATATGACAAAATCGCTTCTCACCTCTGTCAGCCTGTAATGGTTTTTGGCCTCTTGGTCACAGACCAAGCATGTGTTATTTATGAGCCAGAGAAATCTTTCAGACTATCTGCATTTCTATTGACTGCTAATTCTGTAAGTTTCAGGAGAAGAAATTGTTTGGCTAAGGAGGCAAGACACAAGTGTTGTATTGCAAATTTTGTCTGCGTGCAAAGACAATTATATCTATCTGATCAGTTAAGTATGTATGTATGATCTTGGTGTTTGAGCCCTTTTTGTGGGCTCAGATGGAGTTAGATGATTACAGTAAATTTTTAGAAACTGTTAGCTTTTTGAGAAGTTTCAGGTGAAAAGTGTTTGTAAATTTTTTATTTTTTTATCTCTTACTGGAAAAAGTACGTTTCAGGTCGTCATTAAATTCAAAGAAGGCATGAAGCCAGATGCTTCTTCCCTACATTTTGTAGCTTCTTTAGCAATCTTACCTCTGTAAGGGATGGAGTTTTCTGTTTATGTTTCCACAAATGGATGTGTACATTTGTATTGGTCCAGAGATAAATTCAGTCATCTTCATGTCAACGTTTCTCATTGAATTATTGGCAAAAGAAGAGTTCACTGTAGACCAGTTTTATCTTGTTGGGGCTCAGGCTGTCACTAATTCATCATCTTTATTAAACAAGAAATACTGGGAAGAGCAAAATGAAATATAAGACTGTTTGCCTTAGAAGTAGTGTAGTCCCACAAGGGAATAGAGATGATGATGCATTGTCAGCTTGAAACAGTGCAGTCATTTAAAAAAACGTTTAAACTCATTTAAGCATGATGCATTACAGTATAACGTGCTGTTAAATGTGGGCAATTGAGTTGGGATGACTTCATGGGTGCTGTATTTGCTTTCCAATAAATTCAGGCAAGGATAAGCTATTAATTCAAAATTATAAATAGAAAATGTACAAATTTATATTAAAAGGGTCTTTTTAATGGGACTTATTATCAAGCTTTCAGGCATTAGGAAGAGGAGGGAAACCTATATAGATATATTGCGTAAAACAATTGTTTTGCATGGTAGCTTTTCATAGTGTACCTAGGTGTGCTTAAAGCTTTTTGTTCTGTGCCAGCAAATCTGGGCTACTAAAGAGATAGCTGTGAGTTTATGTGGAAGGCTGAAATTTTGGTTCCATTAATGTGAACGTGATCTCATTGACTTAACAAATTGAGTAGGAAAGGCCTGTTTCTAATAATGGCCTCTCATCTCTCTTGCTGTAAACTTTGTGAGATTAACTTTTTTTTCTTTTTTAAATTACTGGAAAGCAGACTATCTTCATTGCTAATGAAATACCATGCTGCCTTGTTCTTATTCAAGCTTTACCCTCCAGGAGCCAGAACAACTATAACCTGAGGCCAGGCTTTAAATTTCATTTAAAACTCTATTGGGTAGAATTATGTTGATGTAAAAGAAGACATTTCTGCAAAATTGTAGGCTGTTACCGGTTAAATTAATTGTGAGTGGAGAACTGCAGTTTAAAGAATATATCTCTTTTCTTTAAACGGACTTTAAAATATATCTGTAGTTCTATTTCTAAACTACCTGTAGTGTAGCATAGTCTACTGAAGAGTAAAATCCCTGCAGAGGGATTTGTGAGAATCTGCAGCAAATCAAGACAATCTGCATTACAGTACTCTTATTTTCTACTGAGTAGTCTCTCCCAGGAAAACCTGCACTTTGTCATGTTGGTCATCACTGTAACACACATGGTAGTATATTTGTCTTTATTAAGAATAAAATGCCACCTGAAAATTGAGTTTCAGTAACTGAAGGGAAAGTAGGAGGTTTTGATTATACTGGGGAAGGGGGGGATTTGAATTTCAATATTGTAAAGATTCAAAATCTCTGTTAATGCATCCTCAGTTCTTTGTGGGACTTTATGCTTAAGGTTTAAGCATGTAATGGCAGTAACCTGTTTGTCTGCTGTGTATAATTGAAGTTATCAGACATTATTGTACACTGCTGCTTTGATGGTATTTGTCGGCTTTCTGCAGATAATGCTAACCTTGGGCCTCTTTTTTTTAATGGAGATTTCCACAATTCCGATCTTTTTAAAAGGGAGCTGTTGCTGAATGACTCTCAGGCTTGCACTGGATAAATTTCAGAAGAATGTATTTGAAGTAGGACTTGATCTTTCAGCCGTTTTCTTTTTTCAGTCACAAACTAACCAGTAATAATCTCACCTAGATGCTCTCAGATCTCATCTGTCTCCTCTCAGGAGTTGTCTAGATTATGCTGTATTGAGAATTTGGTAGTCTTTTTTTTTTTTTTTTGTTGTTGTTGTTGTTTTTTTGTTCCCCCCCCCGCTTAGTGTATTTCATAGGGGAGACACAGGAGGGAAGAGGAGAAAATGGATTCCTTTCTCATTTGCATTTAAAACTTTTGCCTAAAACAGTGTTTAAAAAAAAAAAAAGAACAGATTAAAAAAATTAATCTTTAATCCTGTAGTTAAAAGAAGTATTTTCAAAACTCCAGTTTCCCGTCTTGGTGAAGTACCTGTCTTCCACTACTTACGGTAATTTGCAACACTGGGAATATTTGATACTGGGATAGTTATTATAGTTACTAAAAGCCTGTCTTCCAGCTTGAATTTGGACTGAAGTTATGAAAGACTTTACCGCTCTTTTCACTTGAAAGCTTGTTTTATCCTGTTAATTTACAGTTTTTTCACTGGGCTTTCAGCTCTGACAGATGTCCCTAAATACAATTGAGATCTAAATGGGTATACAAAACATTTGGTGGAGAGAGCTGAAATATCTTTGTCAGTCTGTTTTGGGTTTTTGTTTCTTCTCATGTAAAATAATTTGTCATCTACCCACAATTTTTTTTCCAAATACTGGGGGGGGGACGACACCCAAACCCCAACTTTAAGCAAAGTCAACTCACTGTAAAGTATTTTAACATCTGCCATGATTATAAGCTTGTAGGTCTTAACATACTTGTTCAACTGCTAAAAAACTTGTATTCCTTATTTTCAAATCTTCAGTTAGAAGCAGTTTGAATTAATGCATTCTATTAATTATAAGAAGTTTGACAATAAATTTTTTTTCTTGTTGGTACGAATGAGTGATGCAACAATGGAACATTAACAAGACTTAAGAATTTTATGTTTTCTTTAAGATTTTCAGTTTTTTCTCATGCTACAATTGTGCAAATAAAAAATCCTAAAGTTGGTCTGTTTACTTACCTAGCTGTCTTGTTTTTCATGCGTAGAGGAGACACCACTGTGAGAGGAGATGCATTTGGGTTTTGGTGCTCTTACAAAAATATCCAGTGCTATACTATATGTTAGGTTGTGGATATGACTTCGGTATTTTGTTTGAAAGCGCATATTGTTCCAAGTAATTTGTAGTGTCTTGTAGACTGTATGGAAAGTCTTTTGTGCTGCTGTGCCAAATGCTAGGGTTAATGTAGATATTAAGTTAATGTTTATAGTGATGTTGCAAATGGAAAGCATTATTTAAATATTAAGGTAGTATTAACAGTCAGAAGAGACAAAGGAGAGGTTAACTCTTTTCTTTGACTTCACTAGAGCTTTGGTTTAATACATCTCGATTGACCCAGTGTTGGCAATGTGTGGGTGAGTTGTTTCTTTTGTAGTAGTAGTTCTTCATATTGAATATTGCCAGTATCACAAAGAGCAAACAACCTGTAATGACGACATAATTTAGTAGCATTGTGAGTATGTGTCATGCAGTGTCTGCTACTTGATTCATTTCCTAGTCTTGCCATTGCTGTACTGAGTGCTCAGCCTCAGTTTAAGTGCCTTTGCAGTGTACAATTTGTTTAGGATAGAAATTGATATTTAAAAGGAGCCTGTGAGAGAGACAAACTAACCCTGCAGTCCCAGGAGTAAAGATTTAATAGTATGGAGAATATTGTGCTTGAAATCGAGAGCCATCTCACCCGCACTAAGTGGTTAAGAACTAAATATAACGGTAAAGCAATTTCAGAAAAAATAGTCGTGCTACATAGATACATGTTTTAATGCATATGGACTAATTGGTGTTCTTATGCTTTTAGGCCATGAATATATTGGTTCCCTTCATGTTTAAATATGCAGTAGACAACCTCAACCAGGTATCTGGAAACATACTCAACCTCGACGCTGCACCAAATACAGTGGCAACTGTGGCAACTGCTGTTCTCATTGGCTGTAAGTGGCATTCCCAAATCTGTTGACAAGTGTTAACGTTCTTCAGTAAGGGAGTGGGATAGCAGAGCTTCTGACCTTTGCACTGCTAAGCATCTAGGATGGTTATTTCATAGTTACTTCTGTGTTGATGTCTGTTTCCAATGTTCTGTGACCTTGCTTCTGGTATTCCAATTAAGAAATGAAATAACGCTTATGAAAATGATTCTTGATTATAAATCCTCCCCTTTGTTGTAACCAGCTGCAAAAGAAACGAGTTTAAAATGTGTATGCAATGGTTTATAAATAAAAAATAGCATAAAGTTTTGGACCAATTAAGTATAAATTACCTTTGAACTAAACATGTTGAAAATGTATAAAGCATGAGTCTAATGTCATTTCATGCATGAAGGGAAGTTGGAAATACAATTATTTTCATTTTGTCAACTTTTTCATCTTTTTTTAGATGGTATCTCAAGAGCTGGGGCAGCGTTATTTAATGAAGCTAGAAATGCAGTATTTGGGAAAGTAGCTCAAAATTCAATCAGAAGGATAGCAAAGAATGTTTTTCTGCACCTTCATAACCTGGATTTGGCGTTCCATCTAAGTAGGCAAACCGGAGCTCTCTCAAAAACCATCGACAGAGGAACAAGAGGCATCAGTTTTGTCCTTAGCGCTTTAGTATTTAATCTGGGACCTACGATGTTTGAAGTCGCGCTAGTCAGTGGAATCCTGGTAAGTGTTGTTTATTCATGAGTTGGGGTTGTCTCATTCAGGAATAATACATTGATTTTTCTTTTACCAAAGTCTACTGAGTATTAATAATACTAATAATTGAATTTACAAGGTGGTTGTGAAAGCAACTGCTGTAAAGGAAAGCAATCCATACTTTTCAAATATTAACTACTTTAAATTGGCTTATTTGAAATTATTTTCACATTTAACACCTCTCTTCAGCCAGTGGTATTTATGTGGATGGTTTTTAACGTTTTTCTTCAGAAGTGTTGAAAAAATAAAATCAGAAAAGTAAACTCTGCACACAAGTGTCAAATATATCTGGGGTAAATACTGAGGAAGCAGAATATAAATGTCCAGGAATGTTGTGTCTTAGTGTGTTGAGGATAGAGGAGGGAGTGATTTATTGGCTCTTTCTGAATACTGGTCTTTTCTTATCCAGAACTTAAAAGTGAAAATTGTCTTTTGGAAAATAGGCTTCTCATTCTTGCAGGTTTTAAGCTTTAATAAGCCAAATTTTAAACTTTTCTTTTATAAATCACACTTGCTGTCTTTCAAATCAGGATCTTTGGATATTTATATGTTAAAATCTAAATCTCAGTTATGTAGCTTAGACTAAATTAAAAGCAAGAATCTGGTTTTGTTTCTTCCCCTTCGTTTTAGAAGGACGTAATCAAATTTGAATGTAACAATATGAGTTAAATCCCCTGTTGATATTGGGTTAAATTTTATAACCTTTGGAAGCTGCAAATCAAGCTGGCTGTCAGCCAACCTGCCATGATGCTTTAATTTTTCTTCTTACGGCTTTTCTTTCCTGATGTACCCTGAAGTAGAGAAAACGCTTCATAAATTGTTTTGCAAGGCCATTCATTTCTTCTTCCACGGTCTTCGGCTTTCTTTCAAAATCCACCCAAAAAGCATGTAAACAAATACTTATTTGTGATAACAGCACAAACATCAGCAACATTTATGTTTTATGATGGCAAAAATAACTTCCCAGTATTATGTTATACTCTAGCTCTTGGTTATCTCCTCCAGCCTTTTTATCTATACTCTTCTCCTTACTACTTTCCTTTTCAGTTTATGCCTGTCTTAAGCTGTTCAGAGCAGGGAGTGTGTTGGGAGGGACCTTCAGAGTTCTTGTCTCGGGCTAAGCTGTCATAATTTTGAGACAACAGTGAAGTTTTGAAAATTATTATGACTTTTTTTTTCTTTTACTTTAAATATTCTAGTATTACAAATGTGGTGCAGAGTTTGCTTTAGTAACTCTGGGGACACTAGGAACCTACGCAGCATTCACGATAGGAATTACGCAGTGGAGGTAAGACATGCCCTCAGATTCATCAGGGTACTTAGCGTTGCCTTAGCCTGAACTCTTGACTGTATTAAGCCTTCATTTTACAGGACTAAGTTTCGAATAGAAATGAACAAAGCAGATAATGACGCGGGTAATGCTGCAATTGACTCGCTACTAAATTATGAGACTGTGAAGGTAAGACCAATCTTTACTACTAGGCTCTTTGTCTTACTACTGTCAGCCTAAGGAAAGTGAGTCATAAGATTTATCTTTTACAGGGCTACATATTTGGAGCAATAGCATATTTTTAAAACATTATTCATTTGAAGAGTACTACATGTTATTGACAAGCATGAAAGTTGTTAGTGGGGCTTGAAAAAATCTGTTTGCTAACAAAGAGTGAGAAGTTTCTTTCATGACTGAATCGCCTTGACCGTCAGTTTCTGCAAAATGTAAACTTAAAGTCTTGAAGAAGCTTCTCTTCACGTGTTTGCAAAATTGTCTTCTGAATGTCAGCCTGCCACATACTGTCTTCTCAAATGACAATGTGTACTGTTTTCGTTACCTGTTGCAGTTTGTAGCAGTCCATTGCAATGTTTGCATGAAAGAACAGATCTCTATTGGTTCTTCTACTGCTACTATTAAAAAAATCCTGTGGACAGCTTTGAAATTGTCCAGGCTCACGCTTATTTTATGCTTCTTTTAATCGGAGGGCTAGAATTGGAAAGATAAGCAGTGGAGTTATCTGTGAAGAAGGACCCAGAAGTAGACATTGTGTGAGATCTGTTCTAGAGAATTTGCCATCATCACAGTAATAAGGATGTTCTCGTACATAGAGGACAGTAACTTTTTCTTCTTCTTAGTATCTAGTGGCAGCTGGTGTTTGGTTTTGACATTAATTGGGTAGAAGTTCTGCAAGACAGACACCCAGTGTTACTAGAGTATGAGTATGGTAGGGATCTCCATAACGTCTCCTTTGCCAGTGCAGAACATGCCGGGGTTTGCTCATGGTTTTTGTCTTCACACACTAATCTTTTATCTTCTTTTCTCTTTAGTTGTTAGAAGTGTTGAAGAGAGGTTGTGTGTGTGTGTCTGTGCATGTAATACGTTTATACTGAATTTTATAAGTAGTTAAATATACAGTCTAGTATGTTTGTGACATTTATTATTTTTGTGTATATCATAGTATTTCAATAATGAAAAATATGAAGCCCAACGGTATGATGAATTCTTGAAGACATATGAAAATGCTTCCCTGAAGACTACCTCTACTTTAGCTCTCCTGAACTTCGGACAGAGTGCTATATTTAGCATTGGCTTAACGGCCATCATGGTGCTTGCTAGCCAGGGCATTATTGCAGGTAACTCATCTGTCTGTAAGCTAAACATGACTCTCCTTTACCTTAATTCATCCATAATAGAGGTGTTAATTTTAATTAACTTATGGTTGATGTGATAGTTCATTTTGAAAGTTTTTGCTTGAGAGTTTTGGGTATTTCTGCTTCTTGGAGTATTATTAATTCCATTATATATACATATATATATATATATATATATATAGCAGTAACTAGTATGATTTTATTAGAAACATTTTAAAAGTCTAGCAGTTAGAGAAAGATCCTAAGAAAATGTAACTTTGGGAGGTTTCTGTTGAAGGATTGTGAAAGACGCTTATATAAATACAAATACTTCTGTGGATCTTCTACAAAGATCCTTTCTTTTTACCCTTCTTCCTTCCCATGTGGGCAAGATTCACAACTTTTCCCCAATGTGTATATATCTGTGTGCTTTGTTTCCAGTAGTTTTATTACCAGTGTCCTTCACTTTCCTTAGATTAATAAGGGTACATTATTAAAACAATTGTTTTCATATGTTAGAGTTTTCTTATCTGCATTTGTCTCATTTACTACATAAAGTAAAGCCTGCTTGTTTAGGAAGACACAGTACAAGCTTTAAATACAATAGATGAATGTAGTATCGGGATGAGGCTCAGCTAAAGCAAGGTGGGTTTAGACTAAAAATAATGACGCTTTAAACAGTGTTAGCATCCAGATGTGTTTGATGGGTAGACCTTTATATCACGTTGTCCTTCTTGCATCTGCTTTGCTCTTTTTAAGAGATGCCAGGACAGGGAAGAGTTACACTGTGAATGAATAAGTCAGTAGGTGCAGTTTATGGCTGTCCTTAAGAAAATTTAGAATAGCCTTTAAGCAGGATGGTAGAAATACGGCTTTAAATCATCTTTCTGGACCTGTTTCAGCTGAACTGACCTGGCACTTACCTTTAGCTAGTGTGTCGTCCTGAGTTTTCCCTTGATCAGCATATCTGATATTAAGTTGCCCAGAGGTTCTCATTATATGTTTTAGCAGCTCTGTTGTATATAGTATGAAAGTCCTCTCTTGATCACGACAAATTCGATCGTTTGGATTTGTCTGTAATTGTACTTAAGATTGTCTTTCCTGATTCTTGCTTTCATATATTAGTTCCTCCCCTTCTAACATATTTAGGCCTCTTTATGTTTCTCTCTGTGGAATTTACAGCTTTACAATCTGATGTTTTCCATGAATTTCCTTATATGCCGCTTGTCTTATTTTCCAGGTGCTATTATATCTTTTTTTTTTTAAAGTGAAATCCACACAAACATTGCCATTTGTTTCAGGCACCTTCCTATATAAAATCTGATCTTCTAGGAATGCGTTTTGTTTACTATTTAAACATCTGGTTTTAGAAATGGGATAAAAGAAACTAGGCTTGATTGACTTGATTATTTTTTTTAAATCTTTTGGTTCTTCCTAACAAGACAACCCTTCAAGTCTCCTTATTCTCTCACATCCATTTTGTCTTAAGGCAGCCTTTCTGTTGGAGATCTAGTAATGGTGAATGGATTGCTGTTCCAGCTTTCTCTTCCCCTAAACTTCCTGGGAACAGTATACAGAGAGACAAGACAAGCACTTATAGATATGAATACCTTGTTTACACTTCTCAGTGTAGATACCAAAATTAAAGTAAGTAGTAGCTTATTTTCCTAAAGTATCTGGGTATTTAATAGGGCTGTTTTCTGGCAAAGCCATCATTTCACCCTGTTTGTTACCTTCCAGGTTTAATTTCTATTCAAGAAAGAGATGTTATGTAAGGATGCTGTTCTGCCTCCTCTTTAAGTGCCGTTAGTGCAATAGCAGCTGCTTTTTTCTTGCAGAACCTTTTAGTGACAGCAAAAGTTGCTTCACAGAAGCTGTGTTTGTATTGAGGTTTTTTTTATTTAAGTATTCATGCCTTGTGCTTGAATTTTTATTTGTAATTAATGATGCAGAATTTATTACTGCAAAAGAAGTTGTGAAGCAGAGTGTTTACAGCAGAAATTTTTACCTCCTTTGGGGAAAAGGAAGAACAAACCAATTTCACTTGTGTGGCGAATTATAATTATTTTCAACATATCGAAGCTGGAGTGTCTGTTTGCCTTTTTCTGAGCTAGGAAATGGACTGTTCAGCTTGTTGAACTGCTTGAGATACTTTCTGGGCAGCATATAAAGTGGCACTCTTCTTTTAATAGGACAAAGAGCTGGCTCCACCCCTGCAGATCACACCACAGACTGCTGCCATCACCTTTGATAATGTGCATTTTGAATACCTTGAAGGGCAGAAAGTCCTTGCTGGAGTGTCTTTTGAAGTCCCTGCGGGAAAGAAAGTGGCCATTGTAGGAGGTAGTGGGTCAGGGTGGGTAAATGGACTAAATACACCAATCAGTGATGCAGAATTTTTTTTCTTAAATGCATTTGTTCTTGTGTTTTGCTTTTTATTATTTTTGTTTGTGACATCAGTTCTGTTTAGAGGTTGTAAATGGCAAACCAGGAAAGTAACATTAGCATCAATTCTTTTCAATTTCAGGAAAAGCACAATTGTGAGATTATTATTTCGTTTCTATGAACCTCAGAAAGGAAATATTTATGTTGCTGGACAGAACATACAAGATGTCAGTTTGGAAAGTCTGAGAAAGGCAATAGGAGTTGTACCTCAGGTATACCATGTTTCATTCTCCCCAAATAGTCAATTGTAATAGTAATTCTCAGTATTCTGACACTGTGGTTCAATGAAGGCCAATCCTAATGCAGCGGTATTGTCTAGTTCCTTTGAAAGTCACTGTGCTGCTTCCCCCCCCCCGCCCCCAGGAAATATTGTGTTCTTATGTGCATCATCATATAGATCCAGTTTCTGAAATGTGTTTCAGCCTCTTCGTGAGAAACTGCCTCCAGCTTTAAGTGATTTAGCTTTATAGTTGATTACCATCCATAATGAGTTAGCAAAGTGGTAAAAGTATGCATGACGTATATATATTTAGGACACAAAATGTATTAATCCCATTTTTGGGAAAAGAAATTTCCCCAAATACTTTTACCTTCAGGCTTTGTAGAAAAATGTAAACTATTCTGTATTGATTTCTTTCATGGATTGGGGACAGTTTTTTAAACTATTGTTCATGGTTTCTTGTTTAAAATATTCTTTCCATAAATGTAGGATGCTGTTCTCTTCCATAATACTATCTATTACAATCTGCTCTATGGCAATATCGGTGCAACACCAGAAGAGGTGTATGCAGTAGCAAAGTTGGCGGGAATCCATGATGCTATTCTTCGAATGCCAAATGGTTACAACACTCAGGTTGGTGAACGAGGACTCAAGCTCTCAGGTAGGTTCGTAAGCGCACAAGTTCTTTCTATCCCTTTTGCTACCTCAAAGTTCAATGCGTGGTTTATTCCTCAGTCAGACTTGCTTTTAGCTTATTTACATTATAACATAAATTGTAAGGCTAGATATTAATGTGAAGATCTGTAGTTTAAGGCAACAGTAGTCTACAAGATATTTAAAGGAATGTATTTTCAGGGGATAGCGTTAAATGGGTTGATATGTAAGCATGTAGATGCATGTAAGTAAAAATGATCTTTCTCGTAATCTCTTTGGGTAGTGGAATGAGTGTGAATAGAATTGGGAACTTTATGTACGTGTGCTTTGCATGTAGGATGTGATAGGCTTATATATATATGCATAGACCTTCCAAATTTGAGTTCTTAAATCTAAACTTGTAACAGCTGAAAGTTAGGTGGTTTGTTTTTGCTGTTGATAGTAAGTAAGGCAATGGGATATGTTGTTGCAGCGTAGTCATCTTGGACCCTGTTCATAATGAAAGGGTCTTCATGTCTTACGTGTTTCTTACCCATGAATTGTGTAAGAAACAACGTGAAAATGATGTCTGCGTATCTGCAAGCTATGGATTTATATTACACAACTTTGGTACTGAAACAAAAAGGATGAGTTTAGGTTCTCAAAGTCCTTCTGTATTTGGGTATGCACTCTATAAAACAACGTAACTGTTCTAGACTAGAAAGATCGTATCATGGCATTAGCCAGGCTTTGCTAGTCATGCTAGCCTTTCAGGGCCACTCGTACAAAAAATTCACTTTACTTCTTCTCTACAGCTGTCTGTAATATTAAAAGTACATACACTTCTTCGTAGGGAAGATGATGCTTGAAAGCAAACATTCTTCCTGTGGCAGGGTTATAATGTAAGATGAGGGATCACATGGAAACTGGGAAATGTCTAAATCATTTCCCATGTCCTCCTTCTGTTTTTTATTGGGGGGACATAGGATTTTAAAAATATGGAGTTTAAGTATAATTTTTTAGGTAGTAGCTAGATTCCACTGGAATGCTTTCAATCTCAGATCTCTTAGGTTAAAGTTGCATTGAGACAAAGCTAATAATGATGTCCATCACATAAATGTAACACTTACTAAATGTGCATTGAATGAAACAAAAATGAAATTACTGTTTTGGTTGAAGGATATATTATTATTATTAGGTTATTTTATTATATTTTAAATAAGTCTTTATCTTATAGCTCTTATCATTTTTTAATAGATATTTGATGCAAGATAAAATGGGATACTCATTTCATGAGGTTTCCCCATTTAATTCACTGATGGGTTCGGTTCCCCTCCTTGGTGGATATTACAAGAAGTAGAAGGTGCATTTGCAAAGTTCATTGAAACCATCTCCTGTTGTCTTGTTTTGAAAAAGCAAAACACAGTACAGTTTTGCTTAAAATTGCTAGCCAATATAAGCAGTGGTGGGGCGCGGTTTTTCATATTGGTTTGATACCTTTTTCTAATAAAATCGTAAAGGTGTTTAGATAAGTGTGTGGTCATTTAAAATATTTGGAAGGATTTTGACAAGGTAGGTAGCATAATGCTGAATTGCGTGCAGAGAGTAGCAGTGGAGAAGCTGCAGTACCTACACAGCTTAACTACTGCTCTGCCTGCGGAGAGGCCCTATCACTGTGGTAACATGTAGGACACGTCTTTCTAAACAACATCTCCTGAATACAAGGCCTTACTGTTTGGCAAACTCTAAACGCGCGTGGCAGAGCTTGATTTTCTTCCGCTCTGGCTCCATGTACAAGACACCATTTATTGGTAGACCAAAGAACAGGTCAGCTGTTTTCATTTGCAGGTAGGGTGGAGCGGCAGAGGGCAGGCTGCTCTCCTCCGTTGGGAATGAGGTATGGCCCTACAGGAGAGATGCTGCCTGTTGCAAAGACAGCAAGCTGTATGAGCTGTTTCTTACTATGCAGCTGCTGAAGTCAGGAGGCCTGGTCTCTTTGAAACAGAGGATCAGAGGTTACGTTCTGTATCCAGAATGTATGTGCAGGAGAAAGCATGCACGTTTGCGAAAGGGGAATACAGAGAAGGTTAGAAGGGAAATAAAATATGTGAAGCACAAATCTGGGTGAGTGAGTAGAAGATACAAAATAGGTACTGGCAGAACTGTAGAGAACTGTGATAATGATGAAAGATTTCTCTTGTGCTGCCTGTCTCCCCAGACTAGTAATTTCTAGAAAGAGGATTTGACTAACAATAGGTTTGAAATGTCTTGGCATTTATAGAAGTACAGAATGGTTTGGGTCGGAAGGGACCTTCTAAAGATGATCTTGACCACCCCCCCTGCCATGAGCAGGGGCATCTTTCACTAGTTAGGTTCTCAAAGCCTTAGCCTTATGTTGAGGTTTAGATTGGATTTTAGGAAAATTTCTTCACCAGAAGGGTTGTCAAGCATTGGAGCAGGCTGCCCGGGGAGGTGGTGGAGTCACCATCCCTGGAGGTATTTAAAAGACATGTAGATGTGGCACTTAGGGACATGGTTTAGTGGTGGACCTGGCAGTGTTAGGTTTATGGTTGAATTTGGTGATCTTAAGGGTATTTTCCAACCTAAATTATTCTATGTCCCATTCTAAATCTGGAGAAGCGTGTGCAGGCATGTTGGAGTTTCCTTCTGATCTTGAGACTCCTTTAACGGAGCCTTTCTGAAAAAGGGTTATGCCTTTACTCCATCCTTCATTTTGTGCTACCACTGTGGTGGTCTTAAGCACCCATCCAACAGTGCTTTAACAAAAGCGGTGTTTAGAAAGTGAAGTGTGTTCTTTTCTGTTTTGTTTGTATTTTTAAAAAAAAAAATATGTAAAATACTTCTTAGGAGAAAGACAGTGGATTTCTGAGGTGATAGAAGAAGAGCTCAGAGTGGGCATCTGCCATTGAAGTAGCAGCTTCGGTTTCTTATTTTCAACAAATTAGATGAGTATTGGCAAACAATAGTACTAAACAAGCTCCAGTAATGTTTGCAGTCAGGGTACAGGAGACTTAGGCTAATGCTCTCAGAAATGTCTGCTCATCTTGGGCTTCCTCAAATTGCACACGGAATTGATCTTAAATGCAGTTGTGTGCTCAGCTCTTAGGGAATTTGATTCTGTGTGCTTTTGCTTGCAGGTGCCAGTGTATGGTTTTAGGTTGGAATGTGGAGCTAACATGTCCACTGTATCCCATGTGCTTTTGTTAGATCAATATTTTTATTGATAATGAGAGTTGTAATGGCCAGAAATGGTTTAGTTGTTTAATGGATTGGAGATGTCAAATGCATTCCTTTGAGTTCCTGCAGTAGCTCTGTAAAAATATGGCATCTGTTACTTTGAATCTCTGTAGTTTTCTGAATAGTAGAATGACTCCCGAAGTTGTTACAAAGGTACATAGTAGATTCATTTCTGAATCTGTTTAATGTTTTTTTAAGTTGGGTGAGGCTTCTTATACTTCTAGTCTAAGAAAAACGCAAAGTCCTGACGTGTTTTGTCTTTTTTAAATAATATTTTGTGGGAGAAACAGGGGGAGTGAAAGCTCTGTGAATTTAAGTGGTCCTCTTTGAAATCCAGGCATTTTGTATGTGTGATGGAAAAAACGAGGTTTTCGGGACCACTGAGATGGTGGGCGTCTCAGTGAAAGGCACAATGGCAATTAACGTGGGTCCTGGATGTGTGAACAGTGGTAGTAACGCATGAGGCTAGTAAAGGCTGCGATCTTAATTTGGGGCCCTGGTTCTGTGAATAGTTAAATGTGTTGAGTGCAGCAAATTAGTTTAAAAAATAATAAGTAAATTGGATTCTCCCTGTATGCAAAAATTTAGTATACTATGGATTCCTTTCTTCCAGTAAATGAACAGTTTACTTCTTTGAGGACTGACATTGGAAAACTGTATGTTGGAAGTGCT
Source organism: Gymnogyps californianus (assembly GCF_018139145.2). Taxonomy (NCBI): domain Eukaryota; kingdom Metazoa; phylum Chordata; class Aves; order Accipitriformes; family Cathartidae; genus Gymnogyps; species Gymnogyps californianus. Next base: position 22,142,407 of record NC_059479.1, read on the forward strand.
GTCTTGATACTTTAAAACTGGTGGATTTTTTTTATAATTGGCAAGAACCTTAATGCAAACAAGACTCCCTAATGGCAGTACAGTAGCATGGATAACAAGCCTCAGGATCTGAGTTTCTCTCCCCTAGTGTGGTTTTCCTTGCTTTTGTGGTATGAAAATAGGCGTAAGGAAGTCTTAGTTGCAATGAGAATTTTATCAATCTAAACGGTGAAGTAAGCATTTAGTGCAGTTCTTACTGGTCTCAATGATAGATTCATCAAGAGTAAATAATGAAAAACAAGTTGTTTTGGCTTTTTCAGGTAGAATCCGTTTCAGTGTTTTCTAATAGATGTGTAATAGGCAGGGCTATAACAGTCCAAAACCCTGACTTTGTGAATGAAACGGTTAACATGCTGCTGTCCTGCATATGAATGGGGAAGAACATGAAACGAGCTGATATGCTACAAATGTAAGGAAAGACCTTGGATTTTGTTATTGTAGTATGTCTTTCAAACATGCATATTGTCAAGCTGTGAGTTTTGAACATGCTTGAAAGGAGAGAGAGAGAGAGAGAGGGCGAGTATATTAAAATAGACTGAGTAAATTGTACAATTCTAATTGCTGCTGAGTTCTGCCAAAGACAGTTTAAAATTTGAACTGCAGCATTATTATCAGCCTTTTAAATGGTTTATTAAAGCATGTTCTCTCCTGGTAGGAATGGAATATTAACAAGAATATAATGATATTAAGTGGAATGTTTTGAAGTCTTGAATAAAACAAAGGAGGACAAGTGCACAAATGTGAAATGTTTGCATTGCGTACCAAATGTTTAGCAGATTTTAAGTTCTCAAGTGCACCTGTTTTCCTGTCTGTAAAAGTTGTCCTAAGTTATTCTTGAGTAGAAGTTGGCTGTAAGAATTGTGAAGGAAGGAAACTAGTCTGAAACTTGGTTACATCAGAAACCAGCAGGCAGTAGATTGCCTAATGAAGGTGGTTTTCAGTACCACATTAATTGTGTTCTTTAGGTATGGACACTTTAAATCTGGGCCATTATGAAGTGGAAAGTTAGATGAATTTCAAGGAGAGACCTGAAAGAAAAAATGTGTGTGCAAGATGCATGAAATCAAATACAGCAGGCATGGACAGAGCAGTCTTTATTTGCAAGAGAAAACAGGATGTATGTATGCAAAGTTACTGTATGGGGCATACCTTAGACCAGGTAGATGAGCTCATACTCCCTGGTGTATAGAGTTACTGTACATCGTTGTTCGTTACCTGTATGAGGTACGAGGCTCTTGCCTTGTAGCATGTATAGAATAGTTCTCTGTCGCTCTCTAAAAGAATGAGCAATCCTGAATCACTTTGGATTTACCAGGGAGTAGGAACTTGTGTGATATCTTATGTGACATGTGCAGACCTTTATCAGTAGCAACTATGATGTATAGTAAAAAAAAAAAATGGAAAAAAAAGAACCAACCCCCAAAACAGTCATGTCTGCTGATGAATTTAGAATATCATGATTGTAACTTCATCTTTTTTTCTTTTTTTTTTTTTCCCCTCTTCCCTTCCCCCCGCCTTCAGGAGGAGAAAAGCAAAGAGTTGCAATTGCTAGAGCAATGTTAAAGGAGCCACTTATTTTTCTCTATGATGAAGCCACATCATCTTTAGATTCAATTACAGAAGAGGTAAATTGGGATAAAAAAATATAAAACTTAAGTGGTGTAATGATGTCTGATTCTGATGCTTTTTCCTTGTTCTTTTCCTCTCAGAATTCTGTTCTTTTTGCCAGATTGCTATCATATGTTTTCCTGGTATTATTATTAAGAGATCCTATGTCTAAGCCCTTTTCCTAAAGGCCAGAGCAGAGATACTGAGTCTGTCTACCTTGAGACATAGTGAAGAAGAATATCAGCTCTGTCTCTGGGTATATTTTCTGTTTTACACTCTTAAGGTCCCATTCACCATTAAACGTTCATCTCTTGAAACTGTTGCAAACGCCTCATGTGGCCATGAAGCGTGAAGCTTTCCAATCCATTTTAAAGGTGTTTAGATGACATCTAGCATTCATTAAAAATGTCTTATAAATAATTGTGACATAATGCAGAACAGAAAACCTCTTGTTTGCTGTGCAGCATCTTTCTGAGATGCAAATCAGGTAGGTGTAACCTGCAGTGCTGGTATTAATTTGTATTCATTTCACAGGAAGGGCTGTGAAACATCAGAGCGTTGTGACATAGATGCCGTGACACTAGCACAGTAACTGCATCAGGCTTCATAACTACATCTTCACTTAAACACAGAACTCTCAGCACCAGCAGCAATTTCACCAACTAATGTCATCAAAAACTAGAGCTAGAGCTACGTTTCTGTTCACTTATGCAGATTATTGAGCGAATTTATTGACCTGTAATCACTAAATTACTTTCATTTTTCAGATAGAAAGAAATCAGAGTACAAACTGTACATCTATATAGTACAGCATTCAAATACAGTACAGCTTCCTCATTGGACCAGAAATGTTCATAACACACGCAGTTCTACAGAACTCTACTTGGATTCTTTCTCTCTCTTGTTTTGCTGTATTTATTGCAAGAATCATAAGCAAAGCTGAAAGGTTCACAGCAGAACTGCACTTTAAAAACAGCAAATGAAAATGAGTCCTCTCCACAAAAGTATGTCTGGTAATCAAAATGTTTTCTGACAAAGGCAAGCGTTTTTCAGGAAAATGAAGTGGACACTTCACTTAGTGTAGTGAGGGCCCAAATTCCCAATTAGTGCTGCTTGCATCTGAATGCAGTTTGGGAAGGTGGAAGACTGCTCACAAAGGAAGCAGTGGATAGATAGGTAATTCCCAGGATTGCTTTAACTTTATGTTCCACGTTGGCATGATATTGAAAGGAGTTTTTTTCTTTAACTTTCATTGATTGGAAAGTAGTAGTATTATTATGATTTATTATGATGATTTATTATTTTCATGTGCCTTTACTGCTGTTTATGTTGCTTTTGTAGCATGGCTGCATGGGGAAGTTTTTCCTGAAATCAAGTAACACTTCTCTTCCTTTGTCCCTTAGGATATATGTATTTTTCTATGAATACAAGCTTTTTTTTTTGCAGTTTGAGGACTTTATCAGAACCACAGATATTTCATGCTTGGGATTCTTCTGTTTCTTCTGTAGACACTCGTAGCTATTTCTTACTGTGAAGCTATAGCAGTACTGGAGATGTTTCTCAAAACTTATTTACAGTAATTTGCATATTTCCAGACAACATTTTATTTCTCTTCATACCACCTAGGAGTGTGTTAAGAGTTTGTCTCTATTTTAATCTTGCAGAATATCCTCAGTGCCATGAGGGACATGGTGAAACACCGAACATCGGTTTTCATTGCTCACAGGTTGTCAACAGTAGTTGATGCAGATGAAATCATTGTGCTGGATCAGGTGAGGTGATCACCCTGTGATGTGTAATTTTCACATAATGTCAGAGTTTGTTTTAGAGAGTCTGTGTGTCCGTTTTGAAATATTATACTCCCACCAAGCTACTGAAAGTTCTTTCTTTGGAAATGAACCATGTTAGAAAATTCTAGCCCAAGCTTTGCGCTTTATATATTTCTCTTCTTTGCAACTAACAGTTTATCAGTTGCAGAAACTTGCATGTGTGACTCTCTTGTATGTTGTATTTTTACTTCATTTGCATAGTTCACTTAATTACATGTTCTTTATATGGATTATGACAAATTTCACTTGATGCTCTGGGACTGGCTTAATGTTGTATGTTTTTAATTTTTTACTTGCTTCTGTCAGATTAGCTTTCCTAATGTGTTCCCCCAATTTATGCTTCATCCTCATTACTCAGTGAGTGTCTATTTTTCACATACATCCATTGCTTTTTTCCTTTCAGTGGAAAGAGAGAGGACAGCATGTTCTGTTTCCATGCAGATAAAACTGTTGTAGGATCGTTCAATCTAATTACGTTACAAATCTGAACACCATTCTCTATTGTACCTGTAGAAAAGTGTGATTATTCCCTTTCTGTATGCTTCTCATATAAGAAAAAAAGAAAAATTTCAACGTTTGGTTTACTAATATCACTATTCAGCTGTTACCTCATATTCAGTCTGTCCTAAGTCCATTTTCTTCTCTATTACCCATACCTGGCTATAGATTTAAAATAAACAAATGTCCTTATTATAACTTCATAGTTACTCTTTTAACTGATAATGATGAAAATGTCGTGCTCTTATCTGCTGATAATAGATGTTAAATTTCTCTGCATTCATTTTTTCAGTTGCTATTTACATGCTTGTGATCATAGGTGTATTTAGTGACTAAAATATGCATATCTAAAGGAAAATAAATTATTCCTACAGTACGTTACATTATTTCATGGGGAATTAGAATAAAATCTTATGAAATGGTGACATTCATGACTATCTTTGCTATACAAATCTCAGCTTCATATGAATCTCAAAATGAAGTAGTGGAATAAATCACTGACACTGCTCTGTGGAGTTTTTATTTGGTTTTGATCTGCTTGTTTTTTCAGCTTTTGCTGAAAAATCATTTCCTAAGGTGTACCCTTTATGTAACTGCATGTTAAAACATCTTGCAAATGTTTTTTAACATGTTATAAGGCAATCTGTGACTTTTTGTTTTCGATGCAAGTTTTCACAGCTTACTAAGAGTGTGTTTTGTGTTATAGTGTAACTGTTAAAGGAAAAATAAAAGCACAACCTAAAACTGTAAAACAGCTAGGGTGCTCACTTTCATGAATGATGTTAGTGTAATAAAGATTGTGAATGAGTAAGGCAGCGTGGTGCATCACTTTTAGTGCCCGACTGCTTCATGAGGCATCGTTGACGTTTGCTCAGCAGAAAGTTGCCTCTTGTCATCCCGGCTTGATTGATGAGCACTGTGTTAGCAACCAGATAAATAAGGCTCAGTAGTGGAGATGAGACAAGATGATTGTGACTGGTTTTGCTTAGCAAGGGAAATACGGCATCACAATTTCAGCACCTCTGCCTAGGTAAAATCAGAATAATTCTTGAGTGAGTAAACAAACATTGATATTGATCTTAATGCTGTGAAGCTGAACAGAGAAGTTACATTTTTGATGATTGTTCAAGAGTTATTAAAAAAAAAAGGCCATAATTCAAAAGCCTAGTCTCTACTACAATGAACTCTCTAAATTAAGCACTTAAAGTTTTTGAATAAATTCTGCAGTTATGTTGGTCAAGTGTATATATGTTCAGATTCCACCAGCGCGACGGGTAATAGAAGTGACAAGACCCAATTTTTTTCCCAGCATGTTCATCAGCAGCTGTCACAAGGAGGTAGATTAATTGTAGATCAGAATTTAGAACTAATATAAAATCCATGTAGTTGTCTGTATAATGCTGTCTTTTCCCAAAAGAAAGAATAGCTGGAGAATGAATACTTTATTATAATTCAAAGTCAGTGAATGTAAATGTGTATCTCAAAGTAAGAAGATGAGTCTGGTTTTTTTGAAGAGTAGTGTTGTTTCACTGTCTGTAGGATTTGAGTTCGCCTCTCCAACTCTTCCTTCCCGTTTCCACAATGATAGTCAATAAATCATCTTTGCTCTTGAGCATAGCACAGATGAACTGAACTGCTCACTTGATTTTCATGATGGCAATTGCAATGACACAAGTTACTGAGCCCCATCTAAAAGCACAATTTACACTAATTGTTTTTAGGATTTGATTTTAAATGTGTTTTGCTTATCTAGTACAAATCCCTCTCTGTATGCTCTTTTCTTTTAGCTTCTTAGTGTAAGTGTGTTTGTTACCAAGCAAAGACAAATACATTTTTGTTTTGGTACATTCATGTGACTTTTGCACTAGTAGTTTAACACCTTGCTCCTCATGTAGAGGTCTACGTTTACTTTAAGTAGCTCTTCCAGTTTAGATAGTAAAACTTTCCATGTTGGTGGGCTTTGAATTTTGTCCAGATGGACAAAAGGCATCTACGTTCCCGTTTATGTAAGTTTAAGAAGAACACAGCTCCTTGTTTTCAGCTTGCAGTGTAACACAATTCGGTGCACCACATATTCAGTCTTTTGTTGCTGTCCCAAGCTCCTTCTCATTAATAATTGCTGTAATCTATACTGTAAAACTGTGGCCCATATGTTGGCAGCATTTATATTCCTAAAGATCTGGTAATATTGATTACTGACTTACTCATCTTCTTTTACAGGGTAAAGTTGTGGAACGTGGTAGACATGCAGACCTCCTTGCAAGTCCTAACAATCTCTATTATGAAATGTGGCATACACAGAGCAGCAAAGTACTAAATAGTCATAACAATCCAAATTGGGAAGAGAGAAATAATCGCGTGTCCAAAGAGGAGGAAAGGAAGAAGCTAGAAGAAGAAATTCTCAATAGTGTGAAAGGCTGTGGAAACTGTTCATGCTAAGTATGATCCTGGATTAATCTTCTGTAACAGGTTAAAAATGCACAAGATTACAATGAAGTGCAGCTCTTGTTTTTAAGTCAGCATTCAAAAACTTCCTGGGTTTTGCAGTTTTTGGGTTTTACAGTTTCTCAGAGGGACGTAATTTCAACCAAAGGAGTTATATTTTTACATCTTTAGAAATCTCTAATATTCAATGGCATCTGCAAGAGCTGAGCTTTTTCAAAAACTTCAAACTTCTCAACTAAGAGTGTAATTTATGGCAATTTTTAGGCATTGGTAAATTCTTCTGGTAGTCACTTGAGGTGGATTATTAAATTGTAAACAGATTTGTCCTTGATTTACATTATTTCTCATCATTAATGGTTGATAAATATGTCATGTTTTAATTATAATTGGGCTAATTTGAACTCATTTGCTAGTGAGGAAGATGCAATTTAAATTCTTCAGTGGTGTTCTGGTTTAAAATGTTCTTCCTTGTAAAGAATAAGAAAAGCCTCAACAAAATATTAGAGGCTTCTAGTAGCAAACTAAATATTGGAATTATCCATCTCACCCTTCAAAAACACCTTTCATACTGGACTATCAGGAAATGTATTAGTATTATTCTAAAGGAAGACTAACAGTATTTTTAAGAGCTGGCAAAAATCTGGAATTGACAAAATATCATGTGACTTTACAGAAAACATACAAAATGTTGTATATAAATATGAAGAATCGGAAGTTTCCCTTAAATGAAAAAAATCTGAGTTCAGGATTCTGTATCCTCAACATCTGCTATAGTAGTCAAAGCAGAATGCAGTCACTTTTTCTATTTCAGTCATGGTCTTAGGGAGCAATTAAGATTCAATAAAGACTTCCATAAATTTCTATTATGTCATTAACATGTGAGAAAATGACCTGGATAATGTTGAAAGCGTTGCTATAATAATCTCCTCATTTCAGTAGTCAAAATGTCTGCAGTGTCAAGAAACCTCAGTCTTTGCAATTTGCAGGACACTACAGGTGTATTGGGTTTGCGTGGCAAGGTTTTGGTAGCGGGGGGGCTACAGGGGTGGCTTCTGTGAGAAGCTGCCAGAAGCTTCCCCCGTGTCCGACAGAGCCAATGCCAGCCGGCTCCAAGACGGACCCGCCGCTGGCCAAGGCCGAGCCCATCAGCGACGGTGGTAGCGCTCTGGGATAACAGATTTAAGAAGGGGGGGGAAAATGCTGCGCAACAGCAGCTGGAGAGAGGAGTGAGAAGATGTGAGAGGAACAACTCTGCAGACACCAAGGTCAGTGAAGAAGGAGGGGGAGGAGGTGCTCCAGGCGCCGGAGCAGAGATTCCCCTGCAGCCCGTGGGGAAGACCATGGTGAGGCAGGCTGTCCCCCTGCAGCCCATGGAGGTCCATGGTGGAGCAGATCTCCACCTGCAGCCCATGGAGGACCCCATGCTGGAGCATGTGAAGGCCCGAAGGAGGCTGTGACCCCGTGGGAAGCCCGCGCTGGAGCAGGCTCCTGGCAGGAGCTGTGGCCCCGTGGAGAGAGGAGCCCAGGCTGGAGCAGGTTTGCTGGCAGGGCTTGTGACCCCGCGGGGGACCCACGCTGGAGCAGTCTGTTCCTGAAGGACTGCACCCCGTGGGAGGGACCCACGCTGGGGCAGTTCGTGAAGAACTGCAGCCCGTGGGAAGGACTCACGTTGGAGAAGTTCGTGGAGGACTGTCTGCCGTGGGAGGGACCCCCGCTGGAGCAGGGGAAGAGTGTGAGGAGGAAGGAGCAGCAGAGACAACGTGTGGTGAACTGACCACAACCCCCATTCCCCGTCCCCCTGTGCTGCTCAGAGGGGAGGAGGCAGAGAATTTGGGAGGGAAGCTGAGCCCTGGAAGAAGGGAGGGGTGGGGGGGAAAGTGTTTTTAAGCTTTGGTTTTATTTCTCATTACCGTACTCTGATTTGATTGGTAATAAATTAAACTAATTTCCCCAAGTCAAGTCTGTTTTGCCCGTGACGGTAATTGCTGAGTGATCTCCCTGTCCTTATCTCGACCCACGAGCCTTTTGTTACATTTTCTCTCCCCTGTCCAGCTGAGGAGGGGAGTGACAGAGCGGCTTTGGTGGGCACCTGGCGTCCAGCCAGGGTCACCCCACCACCACAAGATTGTATTTTTAGGACTTACCTCTTCAGGGAAATTTACCATATCTACTTGTCACTAGTTATTCTGGTATAATTCTTCATGTTGAATTTAAAAATAAAAATCTTTCTCTTGGATGTTGAAAACTAACTTTTTTTTTTGCTGGGGAATTATACCAGTATAATTACAGTGATATAATTATGTTTGTAAATTGGATGCAAGATTTCTCGGTGTGGGCACTAGCGAAGCACTGAATTTGGTGCTTCTGGAGATTTAGTTGCAAACAGTGTTTATTTTTTTGTGTTATACCCTCCCCTGCAACTAAATATAGGAACAGTAACTTAAAGGGAGTGAAACCTTTGCTATCTTTTCTGTTAGTTACTCATTTTCTCTCTGCTAAAGTGATGGGTGAAAAAAACCAACCTGGCATCAATCTCCAGTTTAAAATTATTTTAAAAGTATATCAAATGCAAGGACTTTTATTTTCATCCTTGGAGTGCAGAAGCAAAGTGAAGCCTTGTTAATGTAGTGGCAGTTCAGAATTATTCTAGCTTACAATCTTCCTTTTATTTTCACTAATTGTCTCCTTTTTTAGTTTCTGACAGCAGTAAGGTTGACTATAAAGGTGCAGTTATCGCTGCACTGCCAGAAACAGTTAGCAAAGGTTTATTAAAAAGTCTTTTTGAGGCATCTCCCTTTCCTGTGTTGTGGCTAATAAAAAACCCAAACAATGTGTTGTCCATCCCCAATCTCTCCCCACCCTGCAAGAGTTAGTTTTTGGAATGAAATAATTTGTCTGCTGTTGCATGCAGCAGATAATGTGCAAAGGCTGTAAATAGTAATATTTCAATCCTGAAGTTGGGGTTTTTTTTTCTTTTTTCCTTTGGCACAGGTATTAGAAATGTCACTGATCTGAAAGATGGAGGAAAAGTTTTTTCTCAATTAACAGTTTTCCATATTGCAGGGCTTAGACACCCTACTAATTGTCTACAGAGAGCAGAGAAGCTAGCGTTATCTTTTAAAAGTCTGAAGCCAAAAGCCATTTTAATGCCAAGTGTGATTGTGTTTGTGAAGGGAAGTTTTGAGACGAACAAGTGGTGATACAAAGCTGATGCATTTTATCACTGGGGATGGACTTTGCAAGTACTCTAAGAGTCTCGGGCATTATAGGTTTGGAATGAGGACTGTTTTCAGATGCTAAATATGAGAAATGATCAACGTTTGTGTAAATCTGTAAAGGGTTTGATATAGCTATAAGGCCATTGCCTATCTCTGCCATCATTTTTTATGCCAATCAATGTGCTGCAGCTTTGTCCAACTTTAAGCAAAATGAATGACGGGAGGGAACTCTTAACAAAGGCATTGCCTAAAAAAGGCGGCCAGTCATACAGTAGAATATTTGTTTTAAAGAATTGCAGTAAGTTTCTGGAGGTGACCGCAGACTTCCTGTGTCATGGAGTTGCTAGATAAGCATTCCTGACTTGTTTGTGGTTTTATTTGAATGCGTGCTCTCTGTGCTCGTCTATCTGCTTCTTAGACACAGGTTACAAAAATACACTTTACCATTGTAAATTTAGCAGCTACGCACAAGAAACGGAGAGAAGAAGGGGGGGGGGGGAAGGCATCTGTGTTAATGAGAGCAAAAAGGTTTTTCTCCCCCCATTGCTTTCCCAAGTTAAATGGGAAAAACTTCCTACAAAAGCCGAAAAAGTCATTGCGTAGCTGTAGAGTTGTAAATGAGCGGGATCCTCTACTGCCACGGCCTCACGCAATTCTGTCAAACAGATGGAAGAACAAAATGCTGAGTGTTAAGTTTTGCTTGTGAGCAGGCATCTCAGAGAAGCAGTAGCAATACTTGGTGATTCTCTTGTCTGCTAGAAAGTAAAACTTGTGCTCTCTTCCTTTTTTATTTTATTCATATACTATGACTCCAAAGCGTCACCATTTGAAGCAGATGTTTAAAACGCTGAATGGGAGTGTCACGGATTTGGAGAGACTGTCACTGTAGTGCCCTGACTTTTAAGTATATATGGCATCTCTTTAAAAAACTTGCAGTTTCTTACAGAAAACAGATTTACTTTGGAGCTCTCTCACAGCCTCTGTGGAACTTGGTAATTCTGCTCTTCTGTAATCTGGAACATCACTTTTCTAAACAGCAGTTTTTCATTTTCTGGACTTTTAGCTGGTTGTTTTTCAAAATTCAAGTTACCTACTACCATTATAAAATCTTTGTTTGCAATTTTAGAGTGGAAAAAGCCATTTAATTTTTTTTCCCCTTTCATTCTCTGTTTTTATAGGAAATGTGTTTGTGAAAAATGGATGTTAAAAAGAGGCTGCTTCTTGCAGTGTATAGTCATCTCTTAACTATGAGCTTAGAGAATTTAATTTTAATTCCCATGTAAAAACTTATTAGGGAGAGGATATGAAGACACAACACACAAAACTTCGGCTATTCTAACCTCCAAGTTAGAAAACTTAAGTCGTGGTTGGTGGGGAGGTTGGTTTGCTTTTTACAAATGGATATGCGTAATTTGCTACTTGCAGATGCTCCCTCAGATTGCTCTCAGCAGTTCCGTTATATGGGTGAGCAGTTACCTACATCTCTTAACATTGAGATTTTAAATGATGTTCAAGTTTCTTTTCAAAATGGAAATGTAAAATTTACATTGTACAGTAAGATGATAGGTGTTCAAGAACAACAAAAAAAGCTAGTTTAAGATCATATTGTATAAACATTCTGCTGGAAGACTTCTTACCCTGACTCCTGTTGTTCATCTGTGTATAGATAATTCTTACGAAATAAAGGATTTATCTTTGTGAATAGAAATGGGTGTCCTGTCAAAATGGCTCTTCAAGCTTTGCAGCAATTTCCAGAGGAAACAGTCAGTCACTGGTATGGAATATGAATAGCAGTGATTTTAACAGCTATGGGAGTATGGCTCTTCCATTCAGCATTCAGAAAGGGAAGCTTTGAATTGGCCTTTTTAGTAAAAGCAATTGTTGGCGGTGCTTGGTAATGACAGTGAAGCTGGTAGCAAATTGTGGGGGCGTGGGTTAGCATAAGGCAACCAAATTCCTGATGATCGATCGGAAAGGTGAGTTCATAGAGTGCACCTGGATTCTGTTCCCACTCAGCTTTTATATCCCCTTCATTTTCAGTGTATGAGGCTGCAAAAACATGTGAAGAGCACTCACGTTAGATGCATCATGCTGATGAGAATGAAAATTCTTGTTAAAAGCTTGACTGTTTCTTGCTTTAAAATAGTGTATTTTTATAAATGTAAACTCTTAACTTGTGAACAATAGAAGTAGATCTGTTTTAAGAATTTGCTTGAGCCCTTGACATGACTTTATGTGTAATTACTGACTGGATTTCTTTTTTGTGCAGCTGTAACTCCGGTTTCTCATTATCAAATGAGAAAGCAGGAGATTGTTGAGGGTTTTTTAATCTATTTACACGTAATTTTGGTAATTCTTCTAATGCACTTGCACCATATCAATCTGAGCTACAATAGCCACTGGTCCTGCAGTCACTCTGTCTCAAAGCAATCGTCACTGAGCTCTGCATGGTCTTGCAAAGTGCACCGTACGTCTGGAATGAATGAACGTATGTGAGATCCTGGAGCAGGCTGGTTTTTTTCAGGTACGACTGGATGAACTTCCAGCTGTTGTTTCTAAAGGTTCGTTTGCTCTGTCTTTAAATCTTGTAATGATACTGTGCAGGAGTACTCCATAAATGCTTACTGACAAGAAAGTCATCAATTTTTGAGGGAAAAGAGCTATAATGGGAGTATGGGGTTTTTTTTCCTTCATGTATACATATAACTTCTATTAGTGCTAATTTGAGTTGCATGTGTGCATCAAGGAAAACAGTAATTACCAATCCCGCATTTTATAATCTTCACATAAATTAGGAATCATTTTGAGGTTACCATGCTCATTTAACATCCCATCTGTGTTCAAACAATGGTTGCAGAAGTGACAATTTAGTATTCTATCGATTATCTGCTGCTTCCCAGTGAAAAATTTCCAATTACGTTTATTTTGGTTAGTCGAGCATCTAAACAGTCTTCCCTACCTTTAGTCCTGACGTCTGCTGGAAATTTATAGTTTCGGCCTGCGCACGGGACAGGAGATTTGATGGCAACTGGCCGCTTTCTTAACTGCATGCTAAAGAGTTTGTTCTGTTTCTTGGAAAGAGCCAGGGCATTTTTCTAAAATAATAATTATATTTTTTTAAAAAGGGTTGTGAAGTGATGTGGCAGTACTGTGACGTATGGTAGTCTTATTAATGAAATGGTGATGTCATTGATGAAATGGTGAGGGCGGTGAATTGTAGATATCTGAGCATCCTGTAGGACGGACATTCTAGAATTCGGCTACTTCTTGACTTCAGTGTACAAATCTCATTTCTTTTTAGGAAAATCCGTAAATGGTTAGTCCCTGAAAAAAATCTTTTAAATTCCTGCTGTGTGACTTTCCATCAGTTTCTGCAGATGTTGTGACTAAACTCAGGGAAAAGACCTGAGCTTTATGCAGCCTGGAAAACCAACAGAAACCTTGAGAGCGCAATCCTACAGAAGAAGGTCTGCAGGCTGAGGTGGTTCCAGTCCCCAGCTCCCTCTTGTCTCCCACCAGGACGCTGCCAGAGCCTGTCGGTGGCACCTAAAGTAAGAAACACTTCTATAGCCGGGCCTCGGTTGGCCCTGTAAAGTGCCGGCCAAATGCCTAGAAGCATTGCTGTATGTTGCTATATATACGAGGGGAAGTATTGCTGTGTATTGTCCTGTGGGTGCTTAAGGAAAGAGCCTGGAAAACCTGGTGTATGGTACGCATCACAAAGCGCTCGTCTAGACGGACGTTTGGTCAGCCCCGTTGTGATCCTCTCTACGTGAAGTATTGCTCGTTCTACTGGCAAGCTGCATGCTAGGCTAACGGTAGCTTCCTAAATAGACTTCAAGGCATGTCCCTTGAGAGTAAATTATGATTAACTTTCTTTTGAGTCACTGGGCACTTGTGAAAGTAGGGCTGATGGAACATGGTTTGTGTGCATAATTAAATCTATGAATTCACAGAGCTGCTGTGCATGTTTTTCCTACAGCTGCAGTGTAGTCATGACCGTAGTCACCTTAGTGTTTCAGTGCAGGATCTCTCTCAGATGAGAAGTGTCAATTGTACTAAGTTGCACAGTGGATTTATTAATTCGAAAGAAAGAGGAAAAATGCATTTTTACTAGTGTCTTAGGGCAGCATTTAAAATAGCATCCCCAAAGTTGAAAAACTAATGTGACATCTCAGCTCCCCCACATTTCATTTCCAGTTTTCAGTGCTTTGTAGCCCTTTATAAAATTGTCAAGTAAAGCATTTATGTCACACCAACTTAAAATGTCTCTTGTAAAGCTATCAACCTTATCCTGGAGAGGAGAGAGGGAAAAAGAGAGAAGTTTTTGCCCTTCATTATGGAGAGGAAGAAACAGGCTGAAACGTGATGTATCAGCTTGTGTTGTGTCCTTTGAATGCATTGTGAAGTGCTCTGCAAGTGTCACCTGAAGATTTTACTGGCCTTGTGCATCCACCAACAAATATTTAGAAAAGTGGAGGCTGAAAGGATGAAAAGTTTCCATTTTATGCTAGTTAGAGAAAATGGAATGCGAAGGTCAGTCTGTAATTGGGAGTGAACCTTTCAAGTACAGTTGATGCATGAATTATGAAATGGGCTATGCAGCTTTCAAAAAATGGAAATCCATGTTCATGTATTTTCACACAGGGGTGTAAAAATCTTTATTTCTTCAGTGATTTGAAAAAAATCCTGGCTTTTGAAGAACACAGATAAAAGATTGAGCTTATTTGCAATTAAAACCAGGAGATGTTTTCTGGGAAAAATGGTGTTTGCAGAAGTTGTAAAAGGTAATGAGTGACATCGCTTGTTGCTACTGTTACTTGTTACGTGATTCAAGTAATCTAGGGTATTTGGCAGGATACAAGGGAGGGGGAAGAGCACAACGCAGAAGTATTTTAGGCTGGAGTTGTTACTTCTGCCTTGCGCGAACTTCACGTTGGTTTATTTCAAAGCCTACGTAAGGATTGTGCCGGTAATGGGGTTTGCGTGTTTGGACCTGGGTTCGTAAGACCTCACCAAAACAAGACGCACCAGGTCAAGTCTTAACGACAGTCCTATAGTCTCTGCTGGAAGGAAGCTCTAAGGAACAGCTTCTTAAATGTTAGCGAGTGAAGCAGAACGACTAGAATGCTAAGCAGTAATACACTACCGCTAACACGGGGAAGCTGACGTATGAAGTAGATGAATGTGTAGTGTATTTGGCCAGCTCTCCCGCAGGTTGTGTAGTAGGCGTCACAAATATCTGTAGCATTAAGAGAAAGATTTTTGGCAGACTTTAGACTTTTTAATGGTTGAATCCAGACTTCTGTGCATGTGTAAAGTGCATGTACGTATCTGAGGCTTCTTTAAAGCGGAGACTGGAAGGAATTTGAAAAGATGAGTAACCTGAAAAATTGTGTCAGGGAACACCTGAAGTTTATCTTTGAGGGTGTGGAGGGACTCGATTGACGTTTAGTGGTGTGTGATGTGTATAGACCATAGAGTGACTATAATGGATGTTACTGAAAATGTCATTTGCCTGAGCAAACAGTGTTTCCTAAGTTTCTAGGGTAAAAATAAATTGATGACCTTAAGTTGTACAACACGCTGGCTTTTTTTTTTTTAAACCGTATTTTACAGTATTTAAATATAAATGTCAGAGGAAGAGAAATTCAGAGGTGAACTTGGGTTAGTGGGGGAAGGAAGATTTTCTAAATTCAATCCCTTAACTGCAAACTTTGAATGTTTGGCCTCGCGTAACAGCGGCTGCTTGCAGGCGTTTTCCTTGCAGCTTTGCATGCAAGCTGATCACTTCTCCTTAAACATTGCCTTACTTTGCTCTGTATCTGGGCTGTAATTCTCCTGTAATTCTCCCTAAAATATTCCCTGTCTAGAAGAAACATTACCAGCTTCTGTCTTAGGGCTGGGCTTTTTCCCCTCGCGTGCTGTGGAGGAGTGCTGCCTTTCAAAGGACCTGATCGGGTGACCCCAGCGGGCTGGGACGCTGCACAACGAAGGCCCTTGTGCTGCCTTTGGAGCTCTCATGTAGCGACTGTCTTGTGGGGTAGAGGTTTGCTTTATGAAACGCTGCTCGGGGAGCTCGGCCGCAGCATCTGCTTCTTCCAGTTTGGGCAGGCAAGTAGCCTGAAATAGGAGGAGGCTGATAACAGCAGCCTACTCGGTGCTGTCTTTTGTCCACTGTGGCTTATGTATTATTTGAGTTCTACAGGCATCAAATTTTCAGTAGTGTCTCTGTGTGATTGTGTTACGTAGCAGTGCTTCCCTAATGGCCCGAGATAGCTTTGCAGAGCGTGGTACATGCACACAATTCTCACAGTGTGGAAAGAATGATTTTGAACGTCGCGTCCACCAAAAATCAGTGTTTAGCAGAACCCTTTATTTCTGCTTAGTGCTGCTGCAAAGAGCGTACCTGTCTGTTGAAATCTGTGTTTGGGTACTGTATGGCTGTAATAAGTGGAGGCAATTGAATTCAGTCCCCATTAGCCTTATGCTTTCTTATCAGTCCCCTGGAATTTTTGATGTTAGAAATCTCCAGCTGACCACGGAAACCTTCCTTCACCAAATGTAGAACTTCACGGCTAAAATTTTACCTCCTGAATGTCAGCGTGGGCAAGATTTAGCTGTCACTAAACAAGAGGTTTCCTGTACATGCTAGCAGCATGCGGAACATTAGGATGGGGTTTTTTTTAAAAGCGGTTGCTGTTGCCTGAGCTATGCTCCCGGCAAAATTGGTGGTTGGAATTTCCATCAGGTATTAGATTCTCAAGTCACAAAATATTTTGTACCAAAAAGCGGCTGTAAGTTGACTTAAAGATTTCTAAGACTTCCTTTGTGCATTTTGTGTCATAGGTTTGTACATTAGTTACCGTAATTCTGTCAGACTTAACGGGATACTTCCATGATGCAACGGCTCTCAGCCACAATCTGGAAAGTATTTATCCGCACAACAGCCTGTAATGTGTGCTTTGTGTACAACATGCACTGGAGCGGTGTGTTTAAAACCCTTTATATCTTCTTGCAGGAGTTGTGTATGTAATTCACAAGCGAGTAACACTCTCAACTCCTCATTCATACAGATAAAGCCATCATGCCACACCATCAAGCCCTGAGTACATATACGTACTAAACATAAACACTGAGACCACAGTTAATAAAAGGAGGGACGGGAAACAACTGAAGGTGGACTGCAATATTGAAAAGATTACCTAATAGAAATAGTATAAGAGTAATTGACAGCAAGTCAAATGCAAATAACGCTTGGGAAAACAAAAACTACTGCAAAAGTGGAAAACTGCTCTTCAATGTATGGTCAGCTCCAGAAGCTGACAAAAAGTGTTTTCTGTTGATTATTTTTGTGGGTTTTGTTTTATTTTAATTTAAGGCCCAAAACTTTCTAGCTGTTATTTAGTCTACTGGAAAGTACTCAAGTTCTAGCAAATAAATGTCCAAGTGATTCTAATAGGTGTCTCGAAAAGCAAATCCTACAAAGGGCTGTGTTTTTAGACTTGGATATTAAGGTCTCGGTGGAAATTCATTCAGTGGGAATATAAGCTCATGTCTAATGTCAGTCTCTGATTTAGACCAAAGCTGCTTTACTGACATTTGAGCCGACCTGTGGAGATCCTGTTCTAACGAGAAAACTGTACAGACTTTCACAGACCATAAATTCCACTGAATACATCTCTTAAGTACTTTGCTCAAAGGAATGTTAAGCTCTTTTACTAAATCTGCAATTTATAGCTATTTGACAACTTTGAGTTTACAGTCTGACAGCTCACGTCATCAGTCGGAACACGATGAGCAGAGACAGAGGCTGCATTGCTTGCTGGTGACTTACAGGAATCTTGTAATAACAATCAGCTAGAAAATGTTGGAAAGCTGTGACAATCTGGAAACTGTTTGTGACATCTGTTAAACACGCTTGTTTTTATTCCTATCGACCGTAGTGAGACGCGAGTGCTATTTCATGGAAATGGAGTGGTTGCGTTCCAAAGTGGGAGCCAAAAGTCTTCCTGGAGGACCCATGTTGCCATTCAGGTGAATTTCTGTATAAATGACCAGGACACATTCTTAGCACTTGAGCCAGATTAAAAAGAAGTTACTCAACAGATCGTTTCTCGCTGACTGCAGGAGATAATGAAGTGACAATAGTTAGCCTATGAACTTTGCAGGGAACAGAAGAGGAGATGAGAGGAACCTCGTGAAATCCTTGCTGTTGAGTGCTTCGAGGTGACCCGTGCTGTCTGCATGGGAAGTGAACACAGACTAATGGCTTTATGGTTCAAAGCAACTCAGTGACAATTTAAAATGAAATGGGCAGTGTTAGAAGAGATGTAAACTCACAGGTGCACGTATGTCGTCAAAGCGTAGAAGGCCTTGAACATGCACGATGCATAAGTGTGACCAATCA
This sequence comes from Gymnogyps californianus, assembly GCF_018139145.2. Taxonomy (NCBI): domain Eukaryota; kingdom Metazoa; phylum Chordata; class Aves; order Accipitriformes; family Cathartidae; genus Gymnogyps; species Gymnogyps californianus. The sequence continues at coordinate 22,160,454 of NC_059479.1, forward strand.
AGTAGAAGAGCTGTGTCTTTCTACAAGAAAAGATTCTTTGCTAGATTAGGTTGTTATGCCCTGTAACTGAAGCGTATGGTTCCTCGCAGTGCAACTGTTTCCTCTGTGATATATTTTGTAGGCAACATCTATTGTTTTAATACACACTATTCCTAAAGCCCTCATTACTGAACCTGCTTTAAGACCGGTTGGAATGGCGGCACGGGAACCGAAGAAAACATTGGTTTACCAGGTAGTGGCAATGTAGCCAACTAAATTCAGCCAGTGCTGCTGTTGAAAATAGGTGCAAAAAAGAACCTGGCCGTAGAAAATAAAATGTCCTTGCTGAATCACCCAGCTGTTGCCAACACAGTTGTTTGAATCACAGATCATACAACAGAGGTGGGCAACAGCTACGGTATGGTAGCAGATATGCGAAGGGAAGCCCTTGGCGCTGTCGAAGCCACCTCTTGCTCTGCAGCCAGATGTTTATCTAGAGCTGAAGCTGTGATCAGCCTGGTTGTGGCTGACTAACATGTTTCCTTACCCATTGACTAGCTATCCATAAACAGAGGAAATGAACTAATGATTTAAAAAACCCAAACCCACCTAGGTGATAAAATTTAACTTTCCATTCTTTCCAAGAGCTGCTCCAGCAGTTTGTGGTTCTTTCCAAGGGCTCCATACCTTCTCACCAGCCTTGGGTCAGGTTGGGACAGAGCATCTCTGATTCTGCCGATGAGTCACCTTGAAGCTGCTCCCCAGTGCAGACTGGAAAGTGGTCTTTGTGGATCAGCCCGCAGCATATTACATGGTTTGATGTGGTGGTCTGTTTGTGAAAGTGTCAAAACCACTACGGCTCTGTAAGGATTAGCTGAACCATCTTAGCACGGTTCTAGAGAACCATTATGAACCATCATATGTGCTTGTACCTTGGAGCCCAACGTGCTGGCAAGGTACAAGAACAATACACTCTAAAAACTAGTTAGGGAAGAGTTTGATGTGAGCAGGGTGTGGTTACCTAAATCCTGGTGGCTTTGTCAGCTGAAAACTGAATGTTGTATGCCCGGGAAGCACGTACGTGAATCTTTTCAATGTGACTGAACCTTTCTGTGAGAGTTGCCTCAAGTGCAAAGTCAACATCTGCAGTCAAGCTCTCCGGTCATACACATCACAACACCGTCTTTTTGAAGAGAAGCAGGAACAATGTGAGAAAATGATCACACAACTGAGAATATGTATTTGTCCGGTAAGGAAGATCTCGCAAACCTTCCAAATGTCTAGACTTCAGTCGAGATTAATGTCTGTGGATCTCAAAATCTGTCATCACAAAAGACACTATAAAAAGGTTGGAAATTGAGACCTTGCCGTAAGTCCTATAGATAATTGCCTGGCTCCTTTATGGCATATGAGGTAAGGTTACTTCACACAGGCAGGGCAATTACCTACTATACAAATGGAAAATGAAATTGCAACTTTGTGTGCGATTGTCAAGAAGACACTCAAACTACAGGCTATCTAGCAGAACTGCTGCCCTCTTCTTTGGAAGAAAAGCTTGCATTATTCTCTCTGGAAACAATGGATTTGAAGACGTTAATCTTTTTAAATGTGGCCTTTCAAGGTGTCCTGTGAAAGATGATGATCTGCTAAGTGTTTATACTGGTTTCTGCAGCTTTCAGTCTAACAGAGGGAGAAATCTCATCACCTGAGACCTCCTAGGGCGTTAGTGTGAAGCTAAAATTCAGACTGAGTTTAAGCAGAGACCAAGCTGACAGCAGATACAGGGCTTAAATACAGGTTATGTGATGCATTGGAGAATGAATTGAATGGCCCTGTGCTGTTAGGATGGACTAATAACTGAGTAAGTGTTTTTCCCCTTTTTGACTTTTCTTATTCAAATTAGGGGCAAGGAGGAAAAAAAAAGTAAGGATACCAGCGCTGTATTCCCTAGAGCGGGAGTGGATAGGTTCCAGGGGAGACGGAGGAGGAGGTCCTTTCCTGGTGCAGTCTGAGGCAGATTAACAGCGTATCTGTCAATATGTCTTCTGGAAGGTAAAAAAAAAATAAAATTCACTGAGAGATTATGAATTACAAATTACAAAGGAAAGCCTTGGTTGTAATCACTCACCATAAAAAAAAAAAGTCTTTTAATTTTAACTTTAGTCTTAATTTTGGGGAAGATGATGAGGGATGCAGGAAGTACATTTAATCTATACTTACCATTGTGTTTCTTTGTGTTTTTGAAAGTATACGTTTTGCCTTAAGAAAGAAGCTAAATTGGTTTGCACAGGTGTAAAGCTTTCCTTTTATTAATATTTAAATAAATGGGGGACTGTCGCTGAACTGCAATTTAGTATTTTTTTAATCGGTCTTTGTTGGATTGGAAAGCATTTATTCTGTTAGGAGGCTATAAAAAAGAGATTTATCCTTAAAATAAATTAATAAAAATCTCTTGTGAAAATGCTGAAACTAAGTGGAATGTTTCCAGAAAAATCAAGCATTATTATGATTTTTTTTTAAAGTGTGTGTAAAATAATCCTGTCTTCCAAAAAGATGCTTGAAGTTGTTTGGATAGAGTTGGCATCTGCCAGAGTAGAGTCACACATAAGATAACATGATTGACCATTTTTGGCATACGATGGTCTAAATTGGCTCATCTGTTGGCTGTCAGTCTCTTCTGAATTAGATCCAACTCTTTGTAGGCACGTTTCCATCTGGTTAAGTTTAGGACTCAAGCTGTTTATATGTTTAAAAAAAAAAAAAAAAAGTATTTTGTACCAATAACGGTTTCTGGAAAAAGGTTTTTGCTTATGTTCCTTTGAATGCATTTTGAAACTCTTCGGGTTTTTTTACTGGTCAAAATAACCTTCTAAAGAGTGAAAGATGTGCCCATGTGTTATGTTAAGACCCTTGAAACATGCAAATAAAATGGAAAGAAAAATTTTATACATATTTAAGTGTATGTATATATGCATGCATATAATTCTATAAGACGCTATTCTTCTAAATTGGAAAACCAGATTTTAAGTCTGCTAATATTTTAACTATGTACATTAGGAAAGTAGGATGAATACATGCTGTTACATTCTCATTGAGTCTTTCTAAGATTGGCCTTGCATTATTTTTATTCTGAATATTAGCCATCTGGCACTGTGTGCTGCAGTATTTAGTGCCACAAATAATAATGAAAAATATGGTAATATCTCATGATACTTTAACGTAAAAATACAAGACAGAGGGTATGAAGCTTTGGGCGTAGAATCTTAAAGCTGCCAAAGCATCTTCTTCCCTCTGCCCTTGTTTTCCATAAATGATTCCTTGATTGGAGACAGCAGCGGTAATAGGAAAGTCCCTGGTTAATGCACGTTAATGAAACTGCGTTTCTTGTAGTTAAGGAACTACAGGCCTGAAGAACAATGGGTAGGGAAAACTCCAAGATTTAGACCTTTCCGTTCAGGTCGATGTGGCCACATCCAAGACACGCGACAAAAAGCTATTGGACTTCCGACAGACCAGAGAGGGCTCTGTCTTTTCCACATCAGTCAAGCCCCGTACAAAACGCTTGAACTTTAAACGAAATAGCCTTTTCCTTCTGTCTCCCCACATTGAAATACGATGACAAGACTGTTGCATATTCAGCGACACTGTTGTTCTCGCTGTAGTTAAGTTGCACAGTTAGATGGGGCTTAAAAGAGGTGAGAGCTAAACTTTAGTGATTCTGTAGGCTGATGCAGAGGTGACCTGCAAGCTAACTCGTAGCGCTTACCAAGCTCTCGGTGCTTCAGGAAAATAGTTCCAGGATGTCTAGGTTCAAAGGAAGCGAGCATTTTCATGGACATTCATTTTAGAGAACACTTTTGCTGGCAAGAAGAGTTTACGTATTTCTCTAAGGTTGGATTTCTTTTTGAAGACGGGCCAAGCAGCAGTTGGGATGGCAAGACCTATGTGGCCATGCTACATTGCTGCCCTGCCTGCACTAAACCCAACCGTTTCCATCAGCTCTGCTCTCCGTAGCCTCTGTTCACTACTGGAGCATCCTCTGTACTTGAAGCAAGAGCGTAAAGCATAAGGTGCCTCCAGGCGCAAGGAGCTTAATGTTTCCTGAAGAAATGGAATAATTTATTAGAACACTACAAGTAACAACTCCATCAGCGATAAACAGGACTTCGCTTTCTTCTGTTTTCGTGCAGCCCACCCCAAACAGAGACAAGAGCGTAACATGAAAGATGGCAATGTTAAACAAACTTTGAGTTTCCACCTGATAACAAAGAGTCCTCGCCAGCTCTTTTGACTCTGCCACCTTCATCCAGGAGTTTCAGACGCCTGCCAGCTTGGCAAAGCAGCAACTAGGTTTGGACTATGGGATATCCAGAAACATGTACTGCATCTCTGCGGTTCATTCGCCCAGCGCACGTAGCAGAGGCGTCCAGCCTCATCGGGGTCACTAGATTTACTGCCCGTGAGTAGATCAAATCTATGATGAATCCACAGCAGGTCTGGTTTTTCCCAGGCGTGTGCTGGAGCAAGGATCAATGCCTGAGCAGTAAACTGGGTGTGCACAGGCTGCGTGGGGCTCGCTGCACGCACGCCGAAATTCTGTGTGGAAACGCAGGAGCCTTCAGCCAAGGGAGTCAACACCACCTCTCTGTTCTACTTCATATTCATCCGTCTGACTGCGTCCCCTCGATGCGCTAAAGGACGTAGGAGCGCAGAAGGGGCTCTGGGACCCTGACGGTGATACGGCGTCGGGAGTTTCAGCTTGGGGGCTATCAAGAGCCCCCAAGGCTCAACAGCTCTGCTGCTGCAGTGGGTCGTGCTGTCTCAGAAGCTGTCGGTCAGCAGACCGGTCCCTCTTGCCTTCGTCTCAGCTTTCTACTTTGACATATCCTGGTCCTTTTGCTTTCTCCAGCTTTTGTTCTAACCTGTGCTCTGGCTCACTGCAAATACACCAGACCATTCCTGAGCCTTTTTTGTTGTTGCTGCTGGTGGTTTTTCTTTTTTTTTCTCCGCATCCCCCCCCTGCTAATACAGTGGCTTCCCCTGAAGTGGCCAGGGTTGTTAGTCCTGCCAAGGAAATGAGAGAACACAGAGCCTTCTGTCCGCAGAGCATTCGTCTTGGCCAAGGCACAAATGTAAGCTTTTCTTTCCTCCTGTTCAGAAGCCACCAATAATGAGGTGTTTGGCCGTGGAAACATGGTAAGACAAATGCACAGTTTCAACAAAGATCTACAATTTGAAGCTGAAATGTTGGGAGGAAGGTGGGGGGCAATGGAGAAATAGATAGGGACTAATTTGGGGGATCAGAGCCTATCAGCAGCACAGTGTTAATGCTGTATTGGGCCATGGGAGCCTCCCAGGCTATTGACCTACTGGAACTTTCCGACTTGAATAAGGAGGTTTTTCAGCCTTGTGAAGGACTGGCAAGGGAGGGTTGGCTTTTTTTGGGTGGAGGGGGTTGACCGGTGGAGCAAGGAGCATATCAAGGAACGGAGAAGCCTGGAAAACTGATCTGGGACCCTCCTCACCTTCCTGCCTTCCGTAGCTCTGTCCGGCACGTTGGAATTTTGTCTTGCCCAGAGAGGTCACCACCAGCCTTGAGTTTGTACCGAGTGTTTCTGAAACATCACCCGTCAGGGCCAAGAGAAGGTAGGGACTAAACAGCAGCACTGTTTCTCCAGCTCCTCTTAGACAGCACACTGGCAGGGGGATGCAAAAAGACAGGAGTGTCGAGGGAGTCTTTCTGCAACCAGTGGGGTTCCTAATGAGCGACTGTTTCGGGCAGGGTTTCGATGGTTTTTTGACAAAGCTCTAAGGCCTGCCAGGTGGGACAGACAGGAAGGGAGAAATTCCGTATGTGGCAGTTCATGATTCCAGCTTTGTTTCTTCTTCAGGAATTGCTTCAGCCTCCGTAAGAATGAATCACTGTTTGCAGGCTCAGCGTTATTTCCCGCAGCATACAGTCAGTTTTGAATCACACATCAGGACCTAGGAAGGAAGGAGGAGATGGGGTGAGTCCCTCACCCACCTGAATCAAAGTCCCCCTCTGCATGGCGTGCCTCCTGTTCTGCCAGCGGTCTGCATTACACCGTTCTCGTTCAGAAGTTGGTCCTGAAAGTCTGACAGAGTGGGGGAAGAAATCCTCTCCAGCTCTTTGTGGTAGGGTGGGATAGGTGGGTGATGTCTCCTGTTATCCTGCTGCCTTTTGCTCTGGGTTCTTAAGGTTCATAACATCTGGGCAGCTTTCTGCTTGAACCATGATTTTCCAGGCTTACCCAAGAGCGTAGGATTTGAGAGCTTTGAAAATCACATTCGTGTTGTACTTGTGCCACAGGCAAACCAGAATTCTCCTGTGAACCTCTGCCTTTCTCTCTGGTACTGTTTAGCAGAGGGGCTGTGTACGGCAGAAATGAATCAGGCCATGCAAAATGAAGGATTTAACCCTTCCTGGGTATGCCTCAGAGAGGCTCCCATGCGTCAGGAAAAGTAGGCATGAGGAAAAGAAGGAACGATCAGGAAATAGGCGCTTGGAGAACTGGAAACCACCGCGGCATTGGCCTATTGCCATAATCCAGGCTCTGCTATTTTAGGCTCTGACTCCTGCTTCCTAGACAGACAAGCAAGCGTAGGCTCCCGGCATATATATGTGTCCAGGCACACGGATTTTGTGTGAAGACAGCTGGGAGGATGGGACAGATGTAAATGTCTGATCTGCTCCGTCTTACAGGTTGTAGTGAATGATTACGATGCACGTTGCAGCTGCACTGTATTGGGGAGGTCGGGAGAGCAGCGAGGGCGTGCGGCAGGGCAGAGCGAGGCGCTGGCTGGCATTGCAATCGCTCCTCGCTCAGGGTTTTGTTGATCTCTTCCTGCCAAAAGGAGTTTTCGTAGCACCTTGTTCTCGCACCTCGGAGTCTCTTTATTTGACAGTCGGGAGAATTAATGCCCAGCCAAGGTGGGCAGCTGCACTTCCGTCACGTCAGGGCACTTTTTACATCTGTTTGTGGCAGTACATAAAAAGATCACAGTGCACAGACTGTTAATTTTTAAGATTGCCCAAGATGCTGTGCAGAATTTTATGCCGCTGATCGATTAGTATTGTGGTACTTGTGTAACCGAAGTACCTTAAATGAGTAGCGTGTGGTGAGTGAAACTGAAGGCGTTCTATCGTATCATGGCTACAAGGATAATCTTTGAGCCTTATGTTTGTGTTCTCTCTAAAAGACAGCATTTAAATAAATACTTGGGTTGTCGTCTTCTAAACTGGATCCAGGTGCAATGCTTATTTAATTGAATGTATCTTTTCATCTCCACGACGGCTCTCCCCACGCTTATGTCTCATCTTATCTATGTGATTATATTCTGCTGATTGCTGTAGTTGCCAGCCTCCCTGCACGCCGCACCGCTGCCTTCTCCTTTCCAAAGACGTCAGGAGGAGTTGGGTAGGTCTGACAAACTTGGTGTCGGTGCCCCCGTGCTTCCAGTCATGTCATTCCCGCTCGCTGCAGGCTGCAGCGAAGGTGCCTTAGCAGAGGAGCTGCCAGATTTGCTTGCATGCCTTTGGTGGCACTTCTGAAGGTAGTAGGCTGTATGTGAGTGTGCTGGGGGCAGAGCGACTGAAGGCAAAACCTCCCCCGAGTTCATGAAATTTTGAAAGCAGTTAATGAACACCATCCAAATGGTGTGGGGTTATTTTACTGGGCACTGCCAGGTGCACTGTCACCATCTCACCTGACCCTGCTTAATTACTCATTTATATTACTTGAATCTTTCTGTCAAGAAAATGATGGGAGGTGAAATCAAATCAGCATGTGGTAGAGATTACAAATGTGCAAAGGTATAGGGATGTATTGGGTTTGCGTGGCAAGGTTTTGGTAGCGGGGGGGCTACAGGGGTGGCTTCTGTGAGAAGCTGCCAGAAGCTTCCCCCATGTCTGATAAAGCCAATGCCAGCCGGCTCTGAGACGGACCCGCTGCTGGCCAAGGCCGAGCTAGTCAGTGACAGTGGTAGCGCTTCTGGGATAACAGATTTAAGAAGGGGGGAAAAAACCCAAAACTGCGCAACAGCAGCTGGAGAGAGGAGTGAGAAGATGTGAGAGGAACAGCTCTGCAGACACCAAGGTCAGGGAAGAAGGAGGGGAACAAGGTGCTCCAGGCGCCGGAGCAGAGATTCCCCTGCAGCCCGTGGGGAAGACCATGGTGAGGCAGGCTGTCCCCGGCAGCCCATGGAGGTCCACGGTGGAGCAGATCTCCACCTGCAGCCCATGGAGGACCCCACGCCGGAGCAGGGGGATGAGCCCGAAGGAGGCTGTGACCCCGTGGGAAGCCCGCGCTGGAGCAGGCTCCTGGCAGGAGCTGTGGCCCCGTGGAGAGAGGAGCCCAGGCTGGAGCAGGTTTGCTGGCAGGGCTTGTGACCCCGCGGGGGACCCACGCTGGAGCAGTCTGTTCCTGAAGGACTGCACCCCGTGGGAGGGACCCACGCTGGGGCAGTTCGTGAAGAACTGCAGCCCGTGGGAAGGACTCACGTTGGAGAAGTTCGTGGAGGACTGTCTCCCGTGGGAGGGACCCCACGCTGGAGCAGGGGAAGAGTGTGAGGAGTCCTCCCCCTGAGGAGGAAGGAGCAGCAGAGACAAGGTGTGATGAACTGACTGCAACCCCCATTCCCCGTCCCCCTGTGCCGCTTGGGGGGAGGAGGCAGAGAATTTGGGAGTGAAGCTGAGCCCAGGAAGAAGGGAGGGGTGGGGGGAAGGTGTTTTTAAGATTCAGTTTTAATTTCTCATTACCCTACTCTGATTTGATTGGTAATAAATTAAACTAATTTCCCCAAGTCGAGTCTGTTTTGCCCATGACGGTAATTGCTGAGTGATCTCCCTGTCCTTATCTCGACCCACGAGCCTTTCGTTTTATTTTCTCTCCCCTGTCCTGCTGAGGAGGGGAGTGACAGAGCGGCTTTGGCGGGCACCTGGCATCCAGCCAGGGTCACCCCACCACAGGGAACTGATCCGTGCGATTCCCACAGCAACGTGGTGATGCTGGAGAGGAAAACCGTAACTCAGGATCGGACTGGGAGGTGCCACCACTATGACAATGACTCACTCTGTGGCCTTAGTCAAACCGCTTACTGCTCGCCTCTGTTTCTACAGCAGGGCATGCCACTTCAAGTACGTGCCCTGCTGCAGTGGGATCGAATCATTTATTTGCACATGATGTACAGCATATCCTGGGTCCCACTGTTAACGAAGAACAAGTGAGATAGATTAGTTGCTTATTTTGCAGTACTGAAAGTTGATGTATGAAGTGTTCCAAATTCAGAGCGCATTACATATGTTGCTATATGCTATTCCTGTTTTATTACTGCATATACACATGGGGCTCTCTGACGCCATGAGAACAAGGACTAAAGTGCTCAATATTTTAAAATTTTAGTCAGAGCATTACCTTATCAACTTTTTAGACTGTATGCGTTGTGTTGTCTAGGATGAAAAGGCAGCAGAATTTCGTGTAAGCTCAAGCGGTAACTTAAGAATAGGAACCTCTCTTAAATAGCACAGTGAACTTAATTAAACCAAAAGGCTAATACTCATCTTGCTTTTCTTCAGTTGCAGTTAAAACACTTGCGTCTGGTTGTGTTTGCGAAACAATTCTGTTGATTCAGAAGACAGAACAGCAGAACTTTCCTCCAGTCCCCAGTGCAATAACTGTGGACATGGTGCATGTGCGAGGCCAGCAGCGCTGCAGATGTCATGCAGAAATAGGGCTGCAATACTAAAAGCTATTGTGGGGGTCCTGCGAGAACGGATGGATTTTATAAGCTCGCAGGCTCTATAGAAGCAGGCTCCTGCCTTGCCTGTTTCTCTCACCCTCCTGTTCCCTGCCTTCCCCTTCAGGCGCCAGGCATCTCAGCAAGTCCTAAGCAATCTTGAGCTGAGGCAGCCTCTTCCTTTTAATCAGCAGCATAGTTTTAGAAGCTGTTCTGTATTAATAATGCGATAATGAGAATAAATCAGAAGAGCTGTTGCAACCCCTGACCCGATTTCCCCCATCCCTCTCCCCTCTTCGCTTTTGGCATCTACTGAAGCAGGACTGACAGGCTTCAGGCGGGAGCGAGTTTCACTTCTGTGCTCCGAATGAGCAATGCCCGGGGCGGCAGCGCTGACATCCCAACAGCCCGGCCCCTGCAGCCGTCTCCATTGTAAACTACCTGCCGGTACGGCCTGCCCTTCCCTTTCCTTCCCTTCCCGGCAGCCGAGCGGGCTGCGGGCGCAGCACCGACCGCACACCGCTTCGCCTTGCCTTCCTCCCGCCGCCCATCTTCCCTCCCCGCCCCTGCCCAGAAGTGCCGCGATAACCGCACCGCTGGTGCGCTGTCCCCCGCCCCGCCCGGGGGAGGTGGTGGTGGGGGGGGATGCTGCCCCTCGCAACCGGGGCGGGCCGGCGAGCGGGCTCGCTGCCCCCGGGGCTGCCTGCATTCCCCCCCCCCCCCCCCCCCCCCCCGGCCGGAGGGTGCGCTACCAACCCCGGGGCCGGCGCCCAGCCGTGCCCGCGGCGGCACCTGCCCCGGGCCCAGGCGGCAGGTGAGGCCGCCCCGCCCTGCTCCGCCCCGCCGGGGTCCGGGCCCGCGTGTGCGGGGCCGCGGTGACGCGCCCTTTATGCCCGGTGGCGGCGCGGTGCGCGCTCCCGCCGAGCGGCGGGGCCGGGGAGGGAGTAGGGGGGGTGGGGGGGGGGAGAAACGGGCGCCGGTCCCGCGGCTGAGGGGAACAATGGCAGCGGCGGCGGCGGCGCTTCCCGGCACCTCCTGAATGGGCACAGGCGGCCGGGGAGGGGGAGGCGGCGGCGAGGAGGGAGCGGCCGCGGCGGCGGCGGAGGAGGAGGAGGAGGAGGCGACGGCGAAGGGGCGAGGCGGGAGCCGCCCCCCCCTCCCTCTCTCCCTCCCTCCGCAGGGATCGCGGGGCCGGCGCGGGCTGGCTGCGCGCCGCGGGGGGCCCGGCCGTGAGCCGCCGGGCGGCGGGGCGCTGAGGGCCGGGAGCGCTGGCTCCGCCGAGGGCCCTGCGGCGGCGGCGGCGGCGGCGGCGACGGCGGCGGGGGGGGGGGGAGGGGCGGGGGCCGGCGCGCGGGGGGGAGGGGCGGGGGCCGGCGCGCGCGGGGCGGGCGCGTCCACCTGCGCGCGCCGGGGCCCCGGGCGCATGGAGCAGCGCTGAGCGCCGCAGCCGCCGCCGCCGCCGACACCGCCTGGCGGGCGGGGGGACCCACCGGCCCCGCGCGGCTGCCTCCCTCGCGGGCCCGGCGCTGAGGTGAGTCCCGCCGCGGCGGCGCTTCCGACCCCCCCCTCCTTCCCGACCCCCCCCCCCCTCCCGCCCCCGACCCCACACACACCGCGGGAGCCGCAGGGGAGGCGGCGTGAGGCGAGCGGGGGAGGAGGAGGAGGAGGAAGAAGAAGAGGCCGGGGGGGGGTGGGGGGATGCTGATGGCAGTGCCGGCCTGCGCGGCGGTGCGGGGCGCGGAGGCCTGCGGGGAAGTTGCGCGGCGGCGGCGGCGGAAGGAGCGGGGCGGCCGGTGTGTGTGGTGCGTGTGTGTGTGTGTGGTGTGAGGGGGGGGCGGCCGGCGCCGGGCAAGTTGGCGCCTCCCCCCGCGGGGCGCCGCGTCCCCCCGGGCAGGTGCCGCGCTGGGCGGGGGCGCCGCCCCACAGGGCCCCGGGGGGAGCGTCCGTGTGTGTCCGTGTGTGTGTGTGCGTGCGTGTGTGTGTGTGTGTGTGTGTGTGTGTCCCCGTCCCCCCAGGCCGGCACCGCTGCCGCCCGTCGGTGCTTCCTCCGCCTCCCCTCACGCCCCGGCGGGGTTTATTTACAGCGGCGGCGGCCGTGGAGGGGGGGGGGGGGGGCTGCACTTACTTCAGCCTCGGCCAGAACAAAAAAAAAAAGGGGGGGGGGGGAGATGGGATTTTTTTAATTTTTTTTTTTTTTAAAAAAAGCCCCAACCCTGGAAGTAACTGTCATTCTGCGTATTAAACTAGAAAACTGGCTAATCAAATAAAACTGGCTCATTGTCTGAAACTCTATCCCAGCGAAAAATGCGGCTGTGAATATAATTAACCATCTGTCTAGCGAGCGGTGGAGAATTGGGTTGGTGCGGTTTTTATTCCGGTCTCTTTAATTTCTGAACCGCTTGTGCGTCCGTGCAGCGGTGGCAGCGGTAATGTGTTTTGCTTACTAAGTGTAAGATGTGACCTGTGTGTGTGCGTGGATGATGCTGAAACGGGGGGGGGGGAATAATGAAATCCTCGTCTCCGAAATGAACTGTGCTGCTCGCGAGCGATACGGCTTATGATATATTAACCCAAACAAGCTGTAATGGGACCGGCGATGAAAGCAAAGGTTATGCGTTTTCTCTCGGTGATGCTACCCGGCGTTTCGCCTCCCGCTTGGAACAAGCGCAGGATGGGTGCGTATTTGGGGAATTCGTGGATGGGTGTCGTGGGTGGATGCGTGCGGCCGGAGGGGAGCGGTGCGCCTGTGCGAGCCAGGGCCTTGAATGAGCCTCTTGCGTGAAAACAAAACGGCTCTGCGGTTCTTAAATCTTCCCCGAGGTTTCCCTCCGCTTCTGCTCGGCGGTTTGCTCATCCCTTCTGCCCTGCACCGGCCCCTCCAGCCAGCTTCGCCCGAAACCTCTGTGCAACCATCAACATCCTGGTATTCAGATGTGCGTTCTCGGTGTTGGAGGTACCTGCTGTTATCGCTGGAGCAGCGTGGTAATGCGGTAACCACTGTGCCCACAGCAAAGAGTCTGCTGGAAAGTGAATCGTGTGTGTGCCTGTACACACGCTCGTACTTGTTGGGGTTTTTTTTGGTGTTTTTTTTTTTTTTTTTAGTTCAGGTAAGGGAAGAATACAGAAACTAAAAAAATAATGGGCGCTCAAGCAGGTAGGATGCAATTTAAAGTCACTTCAGCTAACACCCCGTGCAAGACTACATTTGTTAAGGTATGTGAACTGTGCATAAGGCAGCAGTCTTTAGTGAATCACTTTTTAAAAACAAATACTTGACAAAAGAACCAGACCTGCTAAACGGATAACAATTATGTAAGCCCATAGTAGGTTTTGATGTATGTCAAGTCTGTTAAATAAATCAACCTGTTCAGTGAATAAATCTGCTATGCACCAGTGCCTTATTATTATTTCTTTTTTTTTTTTTTTTAAGAGAATAAACCTGGCTGTGTATTTAAGATGGTCCTACTGAGCATGTGAATCTTATGGCCAAGCCCCATAGGTGCCAGTGGCACAAGACAAATCCGTGGGGAAGGTGGGGTGCAGGAGCATGGGGAGGGAGGGGGCACACCGAGTAATAAGATAGGTATTAAAAATACACAAAGATGTGCATAAGGACTCCTAGTGATAAAATTCTCACTGATCCATGTCTTGATGGAGTATTTGCTTTGCAGTGGCAATGGCCCATACAAAGCTACATTGATTTAGCTTTCTCTGTTCACGATGGCAGTTCTGGTGAATAATTATTTTCCCAAAAGCCCTAACTAAGGGAAGAAAGAGAGTCCCTGCTTGGCCTACACAGTAGTACAGTATCTTTGAAAGCGCGTATCCGGCTGCAAATAAAGAGAGCCAGTTCAAGTGTTACTACACTCAGCAGAAATAAAAGGGAGGCAGAAAAGGGGAGCAACCGGCCGGCTTCCCCGTGCGCCTCGTCCCCCTTTCCCTCTCTGCACCTCACCCGGCGTTTTGCTTTGGGGGGCAGGGAGGAGGGATTTTTGTGGTTTTGTTTTTCCTTTTTTGTGTTTGCTGTCGCCTTTTGGAGGCGAGGCTCCGGCAGCCCACTTAAACATTGAGTTCTGAATGATGAGGAGTCTCTTTTGGATGAAAAAAAAAAAAGGAAAAGATTGTGGCCAGTGGGTTTTAACTTCTGTAGCTGGTACAGGGAGAGGGAGTAGGGCTGTGTGGGGCAGTGCTTTGATGCTGTCCTCCTCTTTTGAGGTGGTGATGCCTTGTGGGTGTTTTTGTGATCGATCACGTGCGTATATTTTCCTGTCTTTGGAAAGAAACACGAAAAGACTTAAATGTGTTTGCAGGACCAAGAAGGGGATAAAGTGGTCCCAAACAAAGGGATCTGACTCAGGTTGGCATCCCGGGTGTAGGACACAACCATCGATACAAGGTGCAGCAGCACTTCTCAGATAATAAGGCTTTTCCATCGTAGCCTGAGTGATAACAAACCAACCATGCTGATTTCCCCAAGCACAACAGTGAACCGTCCCCTTAAAGTTTATGCCCTGTCGCAAACAAAAAGCAACGCTTGGAAATAATCTTTTCCTTGGACAGAATCCAGGGAGGAGAGCCATGGATACTCCAGACCTTGCCCTAGTCCTCGCATAGGGGCTGTGCAGATGCTGCTGTAGTTGGGTTTGTGTTTGGCCCTCAGAGAGGTGGGTAGTCTGAGCGTTAAACACAGTAAAATTGCTATTGCTTCTCAGTAATGACAATTTTTCGTCTGTGAGGGAATTAAAAAAAAAAATATTTTGAGAATTGGGAGCAAAATAATTTTTATATAGTCCACCTGTTACGTTCAAAGTCCTGTATTTTCACCTGGGAGAGGATTGCAGTTTTTTATTTTTATGCTAGATCTTTGTGTACTTTTAGCCCCGCTTGAGTTGGCTTTATAATCATTACCTATGTATACAGTCAGGTGCTTGACGAGCCTGATTTTGTGGAAGCTGCCAGCAGTGAGTAAATGAGCCATGTGGCATAAAACCGAGCGAACCATGTTTTGTTGGTACCTTGCTCTTCCTTCCTTCCTTCGAGTTGGTTGTATGCACCCGTGGTGTCACCTGTGCAGGGGTCCCGGGCTGTTCTGGTGTAGGGACCTGCCTGATTTGTTGCCTGTACGTGGCGCGAGAGGCTTGGTGGGATCTCTGCCCTTTGATTTTAGGGCTCCTGGGTGCCGTTACAACGAAATGTTAAATAATTACCATGTGTTAGATTGTTGGGTAGAAAGCGGTGAAGTTACAGATGCTGACGATGATTAACTGGTTTAAGCATCCAGGCGTTGGGCGTGGGTTTTGCCTGAAGGATGCACAAATTGAGGATAAGCTGTCCCGCTGTCGGTGCCAAAGTGTTGGTACCATCGGTTCACTGCCTGTGGACGTGAGTAAAAATTGGGAGTATTTGGTAAAGCTGAGCCGGAGCAAAGTTTGCGGGAGGAGCTGTCAGTTCTGCAAATCAGTGTCGAACCCGGCTGCGTGCCTTATCCTTAGCAAAGTCGTCTTGGGAACAGCAAGAGAAGGTGGCTTTAGTTCAGTAGCGCTTTGGACAGCGAGGTGGTAGTGCTGGGTAGATTTTGTTTGCGGTTCAGGGGAGTAGCATGTAATCTGTGTAATACTGCTTTTGTGTGCCTCTATTGCAAATTGATGTCTGGGGAATGACATGTAGCAAAGGCTCTAGACCAGCAGGTCTCTGATATTTTTGTAGCAATGTCTTTTTATTCAAAGCAGGTGTCATGGAGATCTTTCATCCCAGGATTTCTTTCATCCCTGGCGTTTGTTAGCTTGTGTTAAAACTTTAAATCTCGAGAATTTCTTCTGTACAGAAGGTGTTCTCATACTGCTTTCACATGGGCTGAGCTGGATGATTATGTAGTCTCCAAACAGTGATACGTATGAGCTGGATCTGTGTCTGCATTGCTACGTCAGCTCTGTGAATAATACAGGGATGTAACCCAATGCCCTCCGGTCGCAGGAGAGGTCCGTGCTGGCTGCGTCGGAGGGCACTGCAGGGAGATCTGGGAGCGGGCAGCGGTGGGGGGATGTTGTCCCTGGGCAAAGTTTTCTTCTGACCCTTAAGTATTCAGAAGGTGATTTATGCCCAGCAATGTGAGCTCATACTTGCAGTCTTGCTTGGTTTTAACAAAGCTCTGGAAACGCTTTTTACTGTAAGATGCCTGATTTGCTTAATTTATCCAAGCTCTTGTCTCGATAGTCTCCCATGATGGAAAATTCTGTTGCCTAATTGTTTCCTTTCACTGGTCCTGTATTTCTTTGTTTTGTTTTGTTTGTGCTGTATCTTCAGAATATGGGTGGATGTGTCAGTAGAAGTTTCTGATGGATCTTCTTGTCTAAATTTACTGCCGTTGCCCCTTGGGAGGGTAGGACCATAGTGTGCTGGACCAAAAGGGCTGGCACTGCTTCTGCTTGGACCCCAGTTGATTCATTTACCAGATCAGTTTTAACACCTTTCTGAATTGTTGTTATTGTTACTGTGATCATTGTCTCTGCAAATAGCTGTTGTTATCCCTAGGCGTGAGACCAAGAGCGTCTCTGTCTTAAAGGTCCAGGAGAGCTTGAGGTCGGACTTCTGGATGTCACCTTGCACGGGGTTGCAATGCATATCATTGAAACTGGCAGGAACGGCAGAGGTTGTACGCTTGGCCTAGACGCTGGTGAGGTTTCTTTGCCAGTTTATCAGCTTTCTCACCTTGCTTACGTAGAGCCTCTGTTATGCAGAATGGCTCTTCATGCATGGGTTGCCAGTTCATGTTGGGAAGGTCATCCTTACTGCTTTGTGGTGTTCACGGCTGTTGTCTGAAGCTGTTACACGCTTCTCCACTGAGTCAGTTTGAGAGGTGAGTGCCAGGATTTCTAAAATAAAACAAAATAGTTGAGGCAATTTCTACCTCCTCTCTCCCCTGGGGTAAGGAGCTTCTCACGTACTAAAACCCAAGCACTTTTCCTGGTGTGCCGAAACTGGTGAGAAGGTGGCTGATGCTATGAGACTGTCACATTTTTGAGGGCATTCAGACTCCCAGATGGAGGTTATCAGAAAAATCAGCTCTTGTGAATCTTGCAGGAGGTGGCTAGACTTTGAGAAGTGCCAGGACGTGGCTTGGTGGACTGTAGCGTACCGCTTGGCGTGGAGCTCTCCTGAGAAACTGCCTGGTCGTTTCATTGCCTGTGCGAGACCTGGGCTCTTTGGAGGGCTAGCACACAAACCCCCAGCTCTTTCTCGGTCTCATTCTAGGTAAGGTCTCTGCCATGCTCGGGAGTTGCCTTTGGAGCTGCGTACTTAGAAAAAAATCAAATTCCTTTCCTCGCACTTGCAAGGTTTTTGATTGTGAATTACAGCACAGAAGAACCAAATGTAGAAAAGACAAGCCCTGTGGATGGATTTTGTTTCCTGTACAATGTCCCAATGAATGACTTAAGTCTTTGATGGAGAAGAGAAGTGGAAGCCTTATGAAGGGCCTGTTTATTGGCATTAATTATTTTTTATTAGTTACAGCATCCGTAGTCCGTTGGCAGTAGAAGAGCCCAAAGTAAGAATATTAAATCTTCAGAAGTTTTTCAAAGCTTGCATTTTTCATAAGAAGCTTGTGAAGCTTCAAATCTAAAGCTTCCAAAGCCTTTTTTTTTATTCTTCAGAAGTGCCACTGAAGCTCTTTTTTTAATTTTTAGTATTTTAGCTGAAACTATAAGTTTTATACATCAAAAAAAATAGTGCTTTCCCATCCATTGCGTTGGCCCCAATTTTCAGGTCTCTCGCTGGGTCAGCTAGATCCTCTGCAAGCATTGACTGTACTCTATAGACCAGGTGTGTACCCTTTGCTACCAATTTACTGTCATTTTTCTCCTCTGATTAGGGTTTTACTCTGTGGCTGGTAGCAGGCTGAAGCACATGCCGACATGAAAGGTGCGTTTGTTTGCAACCAGCCAGTTAGGACAATACTTGACCTTCACAGTTGTTGAATAACTTCAGAGAAATACTTAACTGCTTCATGGAAACAAGGGTTGTGGGTGGGAGTTTAACAAGTACATAGTGAATCTGGTGTCTCTTTGGCCAGCTAGCAGCACTTTTTCCCTGTAGCCTGGTAGGTCATGTTTTAATACTCTGAATATGAATTTAAGGTTCATGCTGGTATTTCGGTGGCAGTACAGATGGATGCTTGGTCTTATTTCGTATTGCTTCAGGGAATGGAGCAATTAGTACTCTTGGCCCTCTCTGAACTTCGAGGGTAAAAATGAAAATTGCCTTTTTTCAGGGTGGTTGCTGTTCTCATTTGTGTGAAAAAAATTATTGGGGAGTGGGATTATTTTAGCTACAAAAAGTTGTGATTTTTTTTTTTTTTTTTTTAAATGTTTTGCTTACATTAGATGAACAGGTTCACTTCATCGATAGCTGTGCCTTCAACGTGGAAGGATGGGTAGAGTTTTCGGGAAGATCAGAACGGAAAGTCTGCTGCTGACCACAATTTTTCAGCTCACGTTAAAGCAAACAAGCAAACCCCTATCTTCTTGACACTGCTGGCTCTGTAGGGAGCAACACGCAATAATTTCCCGTAGTTTATGTCTGTATCTAAGGAAATCCACTATATCAAAATCACCTGTCCATGTAGTGGCTTGTCTTAGGTTCTTTGTGTATGTGATATATTAATTTTGAAGTACATCGAGCAGACATTGCCAATTTGTGCAGAAATACAGCAGATTATGATACAAGCAGCATGGCTAATGTATAATACTGGAATTTAGGACCATTACTAGCCCACGGTGCCTACGAGTTTATCTGAAGCAGAGGAGCCACGTGGTGTTAACCCAGCCAGGCATGGCAAATGCAGAGAAACATGTCAGCTGAAACCTCCCACAGAAAAAATAATTTGTCCTAACCCAGTAACCTTCACTTACTTAATTGTCTTATTCGTCTGGTTAGCTTATCGTTTGATGGAGAGTTTGTACTGCAGTAAAAACAGTTGTGTTTATTGTGCCTGGTTTTTTTCTTTTATTTGTGCTAATTCCTTGCCTGCTTCTTTCTGGGTTTGGACTGGGCTTGTCCTCGTCTCAGCTGTTACAAATGCCAGCCTTTCTGAGCGTGAATGGGAGGCTAGCCAATCCACTGTATTTCCAAGAAGTCTCTGGTTTGAAAGGGTGAATTTTTTGATTGGCTTGATTGCTCAATCTCAGAATTTATTGCTGCATTAGGCAATGCAAAGTTACGTTTCGGGGTGTACCTTCAGGTTATAATTTATGTCCGTATACAGTGTCAAGCTAAGAGCCATGTGCTACTTAGTTTCCTCTTCTTCTGTAGAGGGTTGTTTAAGACCTGGTGCTTCATGATCAAGAGGGTGTAGTGCTGATTTTACCCTTCTGAAGCATTTCTGTTTTTGGAAGAAAGATGGGTATTGGTTATGATGCAGAGCTGAATGTAGAGTTAGTTTGTGACTGATGTGTTGGCTGTTATATGGTTGCTGATGTATGGAATTACTGATTCTGATTCATGTGTTAAACAAACCCTGGTATCCCAGTCGCTCTCTGTTTTTTTTTCCTATTAACTACATCCTCCTTTCCTCCCTTGTTTACAACGTTTACCTCTATATGCACAATCTGCCAGCATGTGTGCTGGATTCCCTCACTGCAAATACTAGGACGAGTTTAAGACTTCCTAAAGGTTAGTTTAGGATGAATTCAGAAGCATCTGGGATTAACTTTTCAACTACTGCAGGTAGTCTGTTGGTGGTCTGGAGGGGAAGTTCTGCAACACGAGCAGCTTGAGACTGTGAGCAAAAACTCAAGTGCAGGCTTCACCTTGGGGGGTTCAACCCCAACCCTCTCAACACCAACAGAAGACCCAAGAGTGGGAATGGAGGAAGATGGCCCCTAGGAAGGGATAGGTGGTGATACTGGAGCGACATAGTAAGCGTGACATTTCAGTGTCAATGATGGGGAGAAGAAGAAAATGCTGCTTAAATTGTGCTTTGAAGCTGTTTGCCCAGCGTCATATGGACAAGTCTTCATCTGCGTTGCAATCAGTAAGTTTGTGCACGGTGGAGTCCAAACATCGTATCAGAAATGCTTAATGATTATGTGGTGCCTTAAACTTCATGTGAAAGCGTAGGGGTTATTTTCCCCATTACAACCTGTAATAAACACAGAATATATAAAATCTGCAGCTGACAATATAGTCTATGAGTTCTCGTCCTGCATTCTGCAGGCTGATGTTGAAACAAAAGGGGTTTAAGGATACACAATATTATATTCTGCTATTTGATTAGGCGTGGGCATTTGCTGAAGGGGCCGTGTTAAATCACACCTAAATTTGGAAGCGCCAGTAATGAAGAGTCAAGGTGAAAACTTGATGTGTAGCTCGCTGTTTAGTCAGTATTTTTGTTATTTTGTTAATACCTTCAGTACCCCTCCATGCGTTTATGGGTAAAGCAATACCCTGTGGTGATAGCTCCTAAACTTGATCTCTGTGGCTGTTTGAATCGTTTCTTTCTGGGGCAATATAGGCTGCTTAAATAACAAGAGGGTAGCGGAGGGGTTGGAATGAGCGTTTCGAGATCTGATGGTGGTTGTGCAGGGTGCTCCTTGTAGTCCTTTGCTATCAAATGCTTTCACACACTGCTCTGTCTCTCCTTGAACAACAACTGTCTGTTGCGTGGTAATGGAAGTCAAAAGAATTTGTTTGATGTTATTTATTCAAATCTGGAAAGGATGGTTGTGCAAAGACCAAAGAAAAATGGTTTTAGTCTGACAAATGCCAAGGATTTTTGTTTTGTTTTTAAAGCCCAAACAAACCCTTTGGGATCCTTGGCTGGGTATATAATAGCATGAAATACACCATTTCTTTCATTCTGCTCCCTAAAAATCTAATTCTTTATGCATTTAAAGTGGGAGTTGAGGCAAAAACAGAGTTTAGCTCTGTTGACCTATATTTATGAAAAGAGAAGGCTTGTTAAGTGTTGCAAGAAAATATATAGTGCTGTTTGTATACTCTGATGAAATGTATACACATACTAAAAACACTTTTGGGATTCTTCATCTTCCTACTGAATGTTTAAGCCCTTTCCAGCCAGATTCAATCCGTTTGTGCTGTTCATAGCACATGTATTCAGACTTCCCATTAATAGCCATGACACATCAACGAAGAGGAGCAGCAGAACAGGGAGTTTAGAATAAGCAAGGAAGAGAGGTAGTACTGAAAACCTCCCTGATCTCAAGGTTTAAAGGTGAACTTTTTTCCTGTTGTTTTTTTTTTATTATTTTTTAAATTCAGCCCGCTCTTTATAAAAGTGCAGTTTAATGGTTATCATGCTGCTTATTGCATAACTGTGGCACAGATGTTATTTTTTGTAATGTTGCCTGACATATTTAAAAGGGAAAGGGAGGAAGGGAATTTATACTCTTTGGAGATGAATTTGTGGAGCCTATTAGTCTTAAAAAAGTGTGAAGAGCTTGTTAGAGCTGAAGCTGGCACATCTCTGAAAGGCTGATCTGTGGAGTGGAGCTCTTCAGATAAAGAATGTGTTGTATCTTCTGGAGTTTGTTGTATGTGTTACCAGACAGCCTAAAATCAGAACTCAGTGGAGTACTTGCGCACTTAATGTTTAGGCACATGCTTAAATACTTTGTGGAACTGACACCAAATCCGAAGGTATATTTAATAAAATAAGGTGTTGTCCAAAGTTAAGTTTCGCAGGGTAATCAGCAATGGTGCTTAGAGTCAAGGGACGTGAAGATAAAATATGGCATTCAGCATGGGTAGTACTGAATGTTTAAGTGTTTATATTACTGCAGCTAGAAACAAAACCTTTAAAGTTGCTTTTTAATGAAAGTTTGACTGAGGAAATACAGTTAGAAATACACTGGGTTTCAGCGGAAGGAAAAAATTACATGCAGGCCTACCATTTCCTGGTGGAATAGGCATGAGAACATAAAGTCGTCCCCTTTTGGCATTTCTAACAACATTAGAAGTTTTAAAATAGTAGAAATGCAAATAAGTAGAGATGCAAATGGTAACTGCTATATTTATATTTATTTATGTGTAATAACAAAACGCTTGGTGTTTCAGATCAGCACAGTGTGCCTTGATTCACAAAGTATTTGTTTTATAAACGCTGGATAAAGCTGCACAACCCACCTCTCCCTGCTGTACAGTGGAGCTAACCAGCTCACGGAGAAATTAATGACCTGCTAGAAATGCAGTCGTGAAACAAACCCAAGAATCTTGACTTCCCAGCCGTCGTGCATGTGTGTGTGTGTGTAGGGTAATAGGATAATTGTTTGTGATAAATGGATAAGGGGGAAAGAAGAGGGAAAAGGGGGAAATGACACCTACTGTCATTGAGTGTCTTTTTGAACTCTTGGGTTAAAGATAATTCAAATGATACATTTAAAAGAACTTGCAAAAAGAACAGGTGAACAGTTATAAAAACAAACAGAAGGAAACCTGAGAGTGTTTTTTACTTGTTTCGGCCTAGGGCAAAATATTTCGGTTTGATTTTTATTTTGCTTTTGTTCTCCCCTTTGCCCTTCCCCCCTGCTGGATTGCCTACTAGAGGAAATAATGAATTAGGCAAATCCTAAATTATGGTTGTAGAAGGCAGGAGCTGCTGTGTGAGTGCAGGATTACGCACGGGCTCAGATGTAAATTTTACGGCAGTCCTTGTGCCTGGGATTTTCTTCAGCAAGAAGCAGAGGGGCTGTGACTGTGCCTCAGCTCCTGCAGCCAGGCTTTTGAGGTCTTTTGTCCTTACAGCCGTGTTGGCGCTGGGTGTCGATGTTACCATCCTGGATGGGAGAGAGGGCGTCTCGCCTGCCTGCCTGCCTCTCTCCATCAGAGGCGAGGCTTCCTTGGCTGGCAGGTGGACAAAGCTCCTCCAGGGTCTGGAAATTTTCTCCCTTTCCAGTGTCCAGTGACACCCGTGCAATGTTTAGTGTGTGGCACTCTGAAAACATCCTCTTCTGGCTAAAAAAGAAATGGATGGAAAATACTAGTCTAAAATAGAAGGTTCGTGCTGATGCAAGCTGTGTTTACTTTTGAAAATTCAGTTTATTAAACTCAAGGCTGCAGAACTCCAGGGATCAGTGATGCTGTCTGAACATCACCTTATGCACCGCACAAGCAATTTTTCAAAATTACTTTTTTAATTAAAAGTTGTATCGGTTTAATGCGAGTTAAAGGAAAGTTCACAGGCTTAGTGTTGTCTGAAACATGCCGCAGATTTGGGAAAAACCTTTTTCTGCCTTTTTAAGTTTATCCAAAATAGTGAATATGCATGCAAAGAGAGGGGAATCTCCTTCTGGGCTTTATGTCTGAGGGATTGCAGGGTAAAGGTATTTATTGATTATCAGTCGAGCTCCGCTTCCGTTAGCCTTGGAAGGAGCTGCACAGAAGCTGAATTGGAATATGAACATAAGGAAAACAAGGAGGACTTGAGGTACAGCAGAGGAAAGTCAATATAGAGCTTATTTAAATGTCAGCTGCCTGGAAGAGCTCTGCTCAAAAGCTGTAAGGAGAGATTAGGTCTAAGACATAATGCATGAGTGTGTAAGGAAGGGAGGAAAGATTGCTGAGCAAGTCAGGTGCTGTGGGGAATGCGTGCGAAAGGAATATATTAAGGAGGAGGAAGGAAGAAGAAACTGCTGACTGAAAATTACATCTGACAATTAGTTTTGAGCAACTAATTGGAGAAGCATGTGGCTTTTGGACATGGGAAGACTGTGATCATAGTTGGTGGGCGATCTGATCCATTTTAACAGCATTATTCATCAGCACAGTTGACAGGGATAAGCGACACTTATTACAAGTCTGTTTACTACATCTATATATTGTGTTTATTTTCTGAATGTATGTGCAGAGTAGAGTGTCTCTGTAAGCATAGGAATTCTGGAATTTGAATCACATTGGCTAAATAAAGTCCATAGGCCAGAACTGTAATTTTGTGGCATTTGTCAATGTAAGTGGATTTATATTCGGGGAGAGCTTGAGCCAAAAAATCACTGTTTTGTAGATGAATAGCCCTATTCTGAATTTCACGGCCATTTTTATTTTGGAAAGTTAGCCACTAATTGTGTGTTGTAATAAGAAGTAGTTGTGTTAACAGTTGTGCCTGAAATAAAATTAGGTTGATCACTCTTGTACAAGAAACATTATTAGAGTCAGCCTCCAAAATTTAAACCCAAACCAAGTTACACATAGGCTTTGTTGGTGGGGTAAGGAAAACATTGAAAGCGTTTCAGTTGTGGTGAAGTCTCTGGTGGAAGGCCTGTACCCTTCTGGTCCATTTGGTCCGTAGCTGAGGAGCGCTCCTGGTTCAGGCAGTGATGCTGAGCTCCAGCATACCAGTACATTTGAGTGATACTTTCTGCTATCGCTGGGGGGTTAGGAATCTATCTCATAATGGTGAACGATGACCTCATCTGAGTTTTTTAGTCCCCCTTGGCCGTATAACAGCAATGTGGTACACCAGATCATGAAGTCCTCAGTGTTTAGGCATGACTGGGGCGAGAAAGATGGGGTGCACCCCACTGTGCTGTAGCCCACTAAAACCCAGCCAAGTTTTTCTTTTTTTTGTCAGCCTCTTGCCTAATTTTGAATGGAGTTCAATGTCTTTATCTTCAGGGAAAGGAGTTTCTTGTGCATATGATAGCTAAAAAACCTAATAAGTCTTCAAGATCAAGACTGTAGCTGGCAGCATTACTTCCTTGGCACAGTGAAACTTTCTAGTCTTAGTCCACTCTGTTGAAAAAACTGTCTTGGAACAAGTGCTTGCTCAGGTCGGTACGACCATGAACATCGGAACAAAGGACAGCTACAAAACAAATGCTGGTTTGGATGTGAGGGGCATTTCTTTGCCTTTGCTGTCTAGCATAAACATGTATGCTGGTATTTGTATTCTCATCAGTCATACGTTATGGTCTTGTTGTGCCACACTGACTGCAAACACATATTTATTAAAAAACATTGCAACCGTTGCACATGCTTCTCTCCTGCAGAGAGGATGAGAGAACAAACAACATATGATGAGCGTTATTTGCATTGTTTAATGCTCTTCTGAGCAGAACAACTAATTTACACTAGAAAATACTTTATTGTCTAGAAGGGAAGATGACCAAGCAGGCTGAGCTGGGCAGGCAAGTATTTCACAAGTAGATGGGATCTGAACCTATGCTCTGAAGCAGTGGGCTTAAGTTACTGTCTCCCTCTCTGGCCTTAGATTTATTTTCCAAAATGCATTATGACAGTAGAATGGTTGGCAAGGGAAGTAGGTTTACATTTAAAATGCACAGGAGGTATCATGTAGTGGTCTGAGCCCATGAGCCAACAAACGAGTTCCAGCCCTAGCACCAACATTGACTTCTCTCTTGGCCATATGACAGCGCCATCATTTTTCTGTCCTGCTCGCCCCACTTGTTTAATGAGATTATTAATATGGATGTGTTTGCTTCCCAGGAGTGTTGTGAAAATTAGTTAAGGTTTGAGAAGTGTGTTGAAGAAGTCTCTCAGTGCAAATCATTATTACAACTACTGCTTTAAAATCACTTTTCTATTTCTTTTAGCAAAAATATTTTCTCTTCTGCTGGAGTTTACTCCTGACATTTTTTTGTGTTGCTTGTGTGTGGTATCCCTAGGCTTTTTCAGTATACATGCTTTTTTGTAAAATGTTATATTTTATCCTGTATTTGAGATTCAGATTTTCAGTATGTATGTTATTACACAAAATGTGAATAGGAGGCAAAAAGCCTTGTGCTGATGAAACTTCATGGTTGCTGCTTTCCCAGCTGAGCAATGTCTGTGGGTCATGTATGCATTGACACATATTTGCAATGATACTCCATCACATCTATTTAAAGAAAGTGTTTAGACCGGGAGGGATCCTTACAGCTCTTACAATGTTAGCTGCGTCTTTAGAGAAAGCTGAGAAGCAGACAGGCTAACAGGAGTATAGGGGGATGGACCTGGAGATGTGAGATGAGATCTTGAGAGAGAAATACTGCCCTTAACTCCAGTACTGAGACAAGGTGGTGACTGCTGGTGTGTTCTTTAAGGACAAATAGCTCCAATGCAACTGCAGTTGAAGCCTTCTGGATCAGCCAACTGTTAGACTCTCTTGAGTGAAACAGACCCTGCATGTTTCAAATTGCATACTCTTAAGTGCTGAAAAAATAAGGCAACCTTTCAAAGTTTGGCCTGTAAAACTTTCTTCCCTTTTATGACACGGAGGAGTGTGGTGGGTTGACCCTGGTTGGATGCCAGGTGCCCACCAAAGCCGCTTTATCACTCCCCCTCCTCAGCTGGACGGGGGAGAGAAAATAAAACGAAAGGCTCACGGGTCGAGATAAGGACCGGGAGATCACTCATGGGCAAAACAGACTCAACTTGGGGAAAAATTAGTTTAATTTATTACTAGTCAAATCAAAGCAGGATAATGAGAAATAAAACTAAATCTTAAAAACACTTTCCCCCCACCCCTCCCTTCTTCCCAGGCTTAACTTTACTCCTGATTCTCTATACCTCCTCCCCCCGAGCGGCACAGGGGGACGGGGAATGGGGGTTGTGGTCAGTTCATCACACCTTGTCTCTGCCGCTCCTTCCTCCTCAGGGGGAGGACTCCTCACACTCTTCCCCTGCTCCAGCGTGGGGTCCCTCCCATGGCAGACAGTCCTCCATGAACTTCTCCAACGTGAGTCCTTCCCACGGGCTGCAGTTCTTCACGACCTGCCCCAGCGTGGGTCCCTCCCACGGGGTGCAGTCCTTCAGGAACAGACTGCTCCAGCGTGGGTCCCCCGCGGGGTCACAAGCCCTGCCAGCAAACCTGCTCCAGCCTGGGCTCCTCTCTCCACGGGGCCACAGCTCCTGCCAGGAGCCTGCTCCAGCGCGGGCTTCCCACGGGGTCCCAGCCTCCTTCGGGCTCATCCCCCTGCTCTGGTGTGGGGTCCTCCACGGGCTGCAGGTGGAGATCTGCTCTACCGTGGACCTCCATGGGCTGCAGGGGGACAGCCTGCCTCACCATGGTCTTCCCCACGGGCTGCAGGGGAATCTCTGCTCCGGTGCCTGGAGCACCTCCTCCCCCTCCTTCTTCCCTGACCTTGGTGTCTGCAGAGTTGTTCCTTTCACATCTTCTCACTCCGCTCTCTCTGGCTGCAACTGCTACTCCCGTGTAACTTCTTTTCCCTTTCTTAAATCTGTTATCCCAGAGGCGCTACCACTGTCGCTGATGGGCTCGGCCTTGGCCAGCGGTGGGTCCATCTTGGAACCCACTGGCATTAACTTTATCGGACATAGGGGAAGCTTCTAGCAGCTTCTCACAGAAGCCACCCCTGTAGCCCCCCTTGCTACCAAAACCTTGCCATGCAAACCCAATACAAGGAGCTATCATGCTTAATTAAAAGGTTCATGATATTCTTTTGAAGATTTCTATTCCAGTAAAAGGTGGAGAGATCTTTCTGCAGATTACTATTGGCCAGGACTGATTTCTTGTCAAAAAATGACCTCTTCTAGCAGTTTCTTCAAAAAGCATCTGGGGAGCCAGTTGAACCTAAACCAAGAGGGGGTAGAGTTAAGAACAGCACTTTCTGTAGCGTTTAAACTAGACATTTCTTGGAGGGGATCCTTCCGAGTGTTGATCTAGGTTGACTGCAGGTGGTGTTGAAATCCTTGAATGTGACTGGAAGTTGGATTGAAGGTGAAGGGAGAGAACAAGGAGATTAATATTGGGAGGAGTGAAGAATTTACTCTTGCAGGGCAAGAAAACACCGTACCTTCTCCCTTACAACATTCACCTAAAATGCCCGTGTTACTTTCCCCTCGTGGACTTCTTCCGTTCTCCTTTACTTGTCTTTCTCTTCAGTATCAAAAGCTGCATCCCCTGAAGGTTATCTTGCTTCTGGTATCTGAGTTCACACAGAGAATGAGATGAAACAAGGCAAACTTGGTTCTAATAGCTCTCTTCTAAGTCTGCTGCGTAATGGAGATGAGCAGTACTTACATAACAATATCCTGGGATGTTAATAGATTTAATAACCCAGAAAGGTGGGAAGAGGTTCTGAATTACCTATAAAATGGCATCTAACTAATGAAGTTTACAGAAAGCTCATCTCTTTGAAGAAGAGTCAGACGGTAGGTGCAAGACTTATGCATATGCTCAGAAGAGAAAACAAAATGAAGCTGGCTGTCCTAATGGGAATAAATCTCCTATTAAAAATAAGTTCTAAGGTGCTGTTGGATTATGCCAGTTTTACATGGGCTTCTAGTTAAACTCTTGTAAAAATGTAAACAACAGAGACTTCTTTAGATTTAATTTTTTTTTCCAAGTGTAGATATGTACCAGTCTTGGGGATTATAACTCTGTATGTGCCCAATGAAAACAATCAGTTCATTAATGCTGTTTTGTTAGACCTTGCCCCCCTCTTGCCGTGGTGATAAGGGACCTTAATTAGATCCCAGAACAAATGCTAGAGAGCTTGACAAAAAGGAGAAACATGGGGAGGGGGTGGAGAAATACTGAGATGTTGTTAGCAGATATATGCAGAGAGCTGTATCCTGCAGAGGAGAGACTGTGTTTTATCAAAAACATTGGTTTTCTTTCACAAGAACAGAGCATGTGCTGGTAGGCTGTAAGCATCTGCGGACAGTACGTAGAATTAGTATTGGCAGCTTTACATATGTCAGATCGTGCTCCTAGGTGTGGGCACCTGTCCATCTGCCGAGGAGACCGAACGAGGAGAGCACTGCCGACGGAGTGGTAGTCACAAATTAAAAATGTATTCTTAAATCCCTTCTGGATGCTGGTGATGTTCCCTGATGGGAAGTGGCCAAATCATTGGGTTAATTCATATGTTCATGCATTAAGAAAAAATGTCTGTGTGGGGAGGGGTGGAAAGGAAGGAGAAGGATAAGAATTCAGAGGATTTTCATGAATGCCGCCGGCGGAGAGCACGTAAATGAAAGGGGGGGAATTATGATGCTAAACAATGAAAAGGAAGGTTGGCAAATAATGTTAGTTTAAAAAAGGAGGAGAGAGTTTTCTGTAAGGAGCAAATCTCGGTGCGAATTCAAAAAAGCAAGCATTGAGAAACACAGGCATTAAAAACTATGTTGCATTTTTATTAAGAAATGTTAGGTTCTTCTCTTTGTTTTCTGATTATTGGGTGCTCAGGTTACACCTTCAAAACTTCCTGTGCCGTCGTTTGAGGTAGAATATTAACTTCAGGTTAGAATCTCAGCTTTTCATTAACTGCATTTCCAGTTTGAAATTGCAGGACTATGGCTGTCGGCTCTCGTACCTTTGTCTCTGGTCTTAAATCTACATGCTGCCTGTGTAGTTGTACTTCATAATTATTCCTCACTTAAATTACCTTCCAATAAACTAAAATAAGATTATCTCCTCGAGTCTCTCATATGAAGTGTGTTTTCCAGGTCATAAGACAGTTGTTCTCTGAGCAACTAATTTATTAAATTTACTTTTTTTAAAAATTTATTTTTTATTTTCACGTCAGATTTTCTGTATCGCAACGTACACATCTTGGTGCACAGGTGAAGGTGTTTCAAGCAAAATTTATTGCATTACAAGATGATGCATAAAAGGCAACCCTGTTGTCAAGGACTATCAGGCAGTTTAAAGTCTGGAATTGGATATCTGTCTAGCCAAATATTTTAGAAACTTTTAAGTAAGAAGAAGGTGTAATTCCTGTATTTTTAAAAATATGCCTCTGGAAAGCATGCATCAAAACTGTCAACATGCTAGTAAATATATCAAAAAGCAAATCCAGATGCCTGTGGATCTATGTATCATTTAAACGCATTATAGTAGGTACTAAAGTAATAGTGTGAGGCAACTGTAATCTGTGAGTGAATACAAAAATGTCCATCAGCCTTGATTATGTGCGAGCAGCTTTCGTATAATCTTTAGGTGCACTGAACTGAATGCATTTTGGTGAAGCAACAGGAGCCACAATTTGTCTTATGCATGGTCCAAAGAAAGCATTCGACTAGCTTGGGTAATGCTGTTTAACAGGCGGTCTTGAATTTACACTCATTAGAGGAAAAAAAGAATATTTTCTATATTGGTAAATATTTTTTTGTATAAATTTTTATTTGCTGAGCCCACGATAAGTTGTGTGGAACAAAAAGATTTTGGTTTTGGTAGTTCATGCAGATTCCTTCTGAGTTGGGTGGTTTTGGATAGGGCTTTTGTTATGAAGAATAAAAAAGCTCAAGGTATCATGGTGTTTCTATGCCCTGCGGAGGCTGGGTGTAACAGCGATGCAATAGGTTCATTTTAACAAAGGTAACTTTGTTTTTCCTGAAATGTGTGCAGGAAGGAGAAACTATTTGAAGTTTGCTAGGTGCATGATTTCTTACGATTTCTTACTCTTTCACTATTTCTGTGTGTTTCCAATGCCCCTATTCAGGATTTTCATTCAAGGTTAACAAAGTCTCCTATACAGTTCTTGCTGTCCTTTCAAAACCCTGGATTTAATTATTTTTTAATTTACCTAGAGAACATGGTGGCCTTAGATATCCAGGACTATCCAATATTAGTTTCTGTTTTGCAAGAACAGAAAACAGGCTTCTTACTGGAATTGAACGGGAACTGAGGTTGTTCAGTTTAAGTTTTCCAGTTGTCTTTCACAGGCTGAGAGTATAAGCTTAAACAAGTCATAATTGAGACAACAGTAGGGTTATAGAGACAATTTCACGGACACTCAATGGGAAGGAATTTCAGAGAAATACATATAAGATGACTGTAGTTTAACATTAATAAAATAAGACATAAAGGTAAATGAGGGGGAGAAGACTTGAATTTTCAGTTGAAGGAGTGAGAATGGGTCAGCGGTGGTACCACTGCCTGCCACTTGATGGGAGTTCAATATGAATTGGTGGCTAGGTTTCCCTGCTCTGCAAATCTGTGGACTACAAAATTATTGTCAGATAAACATTACTGCAGAAAAGAAACCCATAAACTCGTGCTTTTATGGATTATAGCATTGTTAGTGGTAAATAATGCCATTAAAATCAGCGCTTCTCAGACAGATGCTTCAGGAATAGTGAATGTGGGCGTCTGCCCATCTTCAGGAGTCTGGTTTCTACGGAATTTAATGGAAGGTCTCAGCGGGTCTGGAGCTGTTGTAGAAGTGACTGCTGTTGAAGTATGACAGTGATGAAACCAGAACAGCACGTTTGGAAGTGGTCTTTATTGTTTTTAAAGCTGCATGGATTGCTTCCATGTAGTACGTGGTTGAACATCATTTAGTTCTGGGGGAAAAGAGGCAGGCAGAGGACAAGCCAATTACGTAATTTAATACTAAGTTGAACTCATGCTCTGTAATTTGAAAGGAATAAAATGAATGTTTCCATCTTCATTGTTAGTCCATTGTAAATTAGTGAAGCTGGTGCTTCATAATGTGATATTTTGATTTTCTTTCCATTTCAAACCTGCTTGATAAATACAAAGGAAACGTACAGCGTTAAAAGAAATGCAGAAATTGAGCATGAGTGTGCCTTGGAAATACACATTATTTGTGTGATTTGTGTATGGTATACACTTACAGGAATGACTTTAAGAGTTGGCAGAGAAGGCTTCACTGCACACTAAGACCTTTCTTCGAAAAGACCTCTTCTATCATGACTTCTGTTATTTCACAAAATCCATAGTTCAGCTCCTTTGAAATCATTCAGCCTCCTTCCTTGCGCAACCGGTGGCAGGACACCCCGTGGGCAGGCTCACTGCGCGTGCTGGTGACGGAGTGCATGGGAAGAGGTCAGCAATTCACTGAGCGACTTTGGTTGAAGTTGCCTTTGGACTGCTGGCAGGCTCCCGTCGGAGCAGGAAATGCACATGCAAGGTATTAAATAGAGTAATTAGATGATCTAGAGGATTTAGTCCTAAATCATGGGGTTGTTTTTTTAAGCTGTTGTTCCTAGTGGTTGTACATGTTTCTTATCTGAGAACCTTTATGTTTGGCTTTTACTAAGTCAAAATGTTGCAGGAGAGTTTTTAAAATTACTATTTAAAGCTCAAATTTTGAGTTAAAACTCAAACCTTTGCTAATTCCCACCAGTGGATGTTTTGTCTGTGTGCAGACAAATACAGAGAACAAACTGGAAGTGCCAAAATGCAAAGTGCTCTCTCTTCCTGATGGCAGCATCTTCGCAGACAAGGACAGCAGCAGCACATGGAAGATGTAATGGCTTACTGAAGACACCTTTGATTGAATGAGTTAAGCTGATGAAACCTCTCTTTAATCCTTACTCTGGTTTCCACCTACCTCAATTAATTATGGAGATGAGCTGTTACTGGTGAGTTTTATGAAACTGTGTGTGTAAACAGTATATATTATGAAAACAATAAAGACTTCGTTTGTAGGTCTGACTACAAAGCTGGGAGAGCCCTGCTTGAGCCAGTTCCCTTCTGCGGTTCCCTGTTACCTCCCACAACAGTGCTCTGAGAGGTAGGTTGCTCTTGAGTCTTTCCTGCATAAAAATACCAGATTTGCAGGGTAACAGTATGAGACATTAAGGAGATATGATTATTTTTCTAGCTCAAAGCAGGTGTCAGTTATCTTTTCTGTAGATAGTTGGCTTTGTGTACAGGTTTCACGGTAGGTAAGTATTTTGATGGAGGGTGGCTGCTCCTCCACTGCCTTCTGGTTGCAGTGAATAGTGCAATTTAGTTACAGGGATACACGTGTTATCTATCGCACAAGAATAGGCTGTGTTTGTATAACTGCTGTCAGACTGGTGCAACCGCATCCGCGCTGAGTGGTAGCTAGGGTGGTGTGACTGCAAAAGCAGTGTTGTAATGGTGTAGCCATACCAGTAGAGATGTGTGGGGGAAAAGTCCTTGGTGGCCTGGTATCTGCTTTTACAGTTTCTCCTGAGCTGATTATTGAAGCTTTACATTAAAAAATGAGACCCTAATTAAGGATTAAGTGGGTTGAACAGTGTATTTGCAGCGAGTCTATTCAAGGTCTTGATTCGACAACTCAGGTGCGTTCTTTCTCTCGAGTCTCGAAACGTACCTGAAGTATGTCCAGGAACATGACTGTAAGAGAAGGAATCAAGGGCGTATGGAAATGATACACAGCTCATTTAATACCAGATCAGCAATTCTAACCAAGAGTTAGAAGTCGCTTGCCAGATGTACGTGTTTGACCCAGACGGTCGGGGTTTGGGAGCACGTGCTGGGTTTCTGGGTGAGAGTGCAGCCCTGGGACTCGAAGGCCGGCTGTGAGGTTGCAGCTAATGTTTGTGTCGGGGCGGGAGGAATGACCGCTCATCTACAGCTGCAGCTGTACTGCTATTCCTTTCTTCTTTCCATCCCTCCTGGGCAGAAAGGTAGTCCAGCAAAAAAATTTTGGATGATAGGCTGTGCCTGAAGGGAGAGCTGGAGATGCAGGGGACATCACACTGCCATCTCCAAGAAATACAGCTCTAGTGTGGGATGCTCTTTGGCGATGGTGTCTCTTGAGTATCATGGTAGAGGTTTAGGCCTCTGGCAAGTCAAGTGTTGCACAGGCAGCAGTGCTACTTTTAAGGAGAAGCAAAGCTAGTGGTTGTGATTATCAAAGGCTCACGTTTACAGCTTGGTAAACACAGGTCCAGTTCAAACGTTTGTCCCATTACCAGAAGTGTGTGGGTATCTCTGTTCGGGGTTGGATGATCACGCTGGCCGGTAATGGTCCTGGCAGGAAAGCTTGGGCACTGCCTGTCTGTTTGATTTGTCTCCCTGGCTTCCCCTGCCTTGTATCCTTTGCGTTTCTGGCACGGAGGCTGTGTCTCAAACTGCAGATGGTAACAGGGAGCAGGGATGCATGAGCTGGCGAGGTGCTGGAAGTGACCATGCGCTGGCAGCCACTGGGGCTGAGGAGCCGAGCAAAGTTATTCACACAGAGCTCTCGCAGGACTGTTTTACTGCTTGCAGTACCCTTTTGCAGAATACAGTAGCCTGTAATGTTAGCGTACCATAAAATTCATTATGGTCTGGCTCTTTCATTATACAACTACCCGGAGTTTGTCATTGGTTTAAGCAAATAACGCAGTCAAACCAGTAAGTGTGCACAAATGTTCACGAAATTAAATTAGCAAGCCAAAAGTGATGGTATGGAAGGGGGAGAGGAGGGAATAAAAAGATAAGGCTTTGTAAAAAGCTTGATTGTAAGCAATTTATAAGCAGATGTTTGGAGCGTAAGTTTTTCTTTGTGTTCTCTGGAAAGTTTCTAGTTTACTCTTGCTTCTCAGTTAATGACAAAATAACAATACAACTTCCAAGTCTGTTATGAACAAACTCCCGTGCACTTTGCTTCATAAAAACTCTTTTTGCAATATGTAGAAATTTAACACAGAAACATCACATGTCTGTGTAATTGTGTACAAGTGCTAAACGCTCTTGGTATTCGTCAATTTTAGCCAGTTTCTCTGCAAAAGCAATGGCTGTGGCCCTGTTATGTACTAGTGATGTTCTTTAACAAATCTTTTAATCCTTTTTTCACAGAAGGTAAAACTGAGAGAAGAAAGTTAATGGCCCAGTTGTGTAAAGGTGCTGTAGGCGCTGAGCTCCCAAGGATGTCGGTGAGGGTGATGAGAATCAGGCTGCAGAGGTTAGTTAATCTAGCAAAAAAAGCTCGTGCTCATATCGAATCATGCAATTCAACCAGCTTCCCTATACAGCTGCTCAGAGATTAACCTGTTCCTTGGAATAGGACCTGGTGGATGTTCATCCATGAATTAGTGTTGAAGTGATTTTGTTTATTGTACTTTCCATGATCTGGGAAAACCTGAAGCAGTGGCGGCTACAAGAGCTACTGCAAACTGGTTTGTCCGGCTCATTTAAAATCGCATGTACACTTGCAACTTCCTTAAAATCTTCTGCAGTTGCATGCTAACTTCTGAGCTCCACTGATGAGTGCAGCTAATGTTCACCGGGGGCTCCTGGCAGCTTTGGAGCTCTCCCGTCTGTGACTGTGCTCAGTGGGAGTAGGTGACGTGGCCAACCTGCTGTACACCACCACCGGTGTGTCCACGGAAAGCACTAAGGAACCTCGGCTGGTGCTTGAGCCGAGGACTGCAGGAGTGTCTCAGAGTAAATGAGGTGGTCGTCAATCAAAGCTGGGGTTTCCTCTACTTGATGAAAGCTAATTAGGGCTTGCCAAAAAATATGCATTTTAAATGGCCTAGTTAAATTGTTTAACAGTTTAATTTAGCTGTAACTAAGGCCTAAAGTTTTGATTATTCTTGTCAAAGTGGGAGAAGACGTTTCTAGTATGTAGTGGTCAGTGGTATTTTTGGGAAATGCATAGCTACATTGCAGCTCGCCCCATGAGCCAGTGGAATGAAAAAGAATGAGAATCCCACTTTTGCCGGCTCGGATGCGACAGAGATCGACCTTATCCCTAGATTCACTGGCTAAATTTGACTCAAGCCTTTCTCTTCTTCCTAAACTCCCCATTCTTGTTTTAAGTACATGTATTCAGTATTCTTGATGTCTGTCCTAAAGCTGCATAGCATTTCTGTAAAATATAAAATACCTTGTGACACTTGCCATTTCTTTCTACATGTACGACCTCTGGCATAACTCCAAAGCTCTGGAAAAGAATGAGATTTTCAGTAATGGCTATAGGCATTAAGGGCACAAATACCATTGAGTATCAGTGGGATTTATGCTCCTAAGTTGCTCTAAGTGCTTTTGAAAGTCACATCCAAAATGTATCATTAAGAACAAGATATGGTGCTAATGTTTTTTAAAGCAGATGTGTGGTATAAATGAACAATAAAATGTAAGGTGCTTTATAATGTTATTCTTGTGGAAGAATTGTTAAATACATAATTATTACAAACAACTGAATTTTGGAGAGCTTTCTTGTCAGGATTGCAGTTTGGTATGTTGATATTCATCCAGCTCTAGAGAGAAACCAAGGGAATGAGATTTCAGGGCAGAACTCCTTTACTCTTGTTGTTAATCAAGAAGAAATTTCTATATTCCTACTGAGACAAGAAAATATCCCCAGTTTCCAAGAAATGTTCTAGTACACTGATTGTTAAATGTAAATGAGACCCTGTCATTAAAATCCATAGATTCACAGTGCTAAATGACAAATTGCAGTTACCACATTACTTAATACACCATTCTTTTATTTTAATATCTTGAAGGTTTGTTACTGCTCAGCGGTGTCTGTGAAGTTTTCTGGTGGTTTCGGCTAGTGGCTTTCTCGTGTTTCCAGCAGAAGTTCGTTTTCCACTGACCCGTGAATCTCCTGAGGGCAGGGGATGGGCTGTTACCCTGTGAACAGATTCCTCCTGCTTTTCTTTTCACAGTACCCAAACTATCTTTTTTTGATGTTCCATTTGTTCTAAAAATGCACCATTCTAAAATGTTCTAAAAATGCCCTCCTTCCTTATCGGTGCCCGATAGCATTTCAGTGTTGTATACCTATTAATTAGATTTTAATTTCTGAATTCTCTTTCTGAAGAGGTGGTTATTCCTTTGAGAATCATCTCCGGCGTTTTGCTTGTGCCCGAGCTGCTAGCCCATGGAATCGCTGGGTATTTGTGGGGCTGTGCACTCCTATTAGCAATTGTAGTTACATATTTAAACATACTTCACATAAGTAATTACGTTTTATGGCCTGTAGCCAAATTGACTAATTCCGCTTCCTCGAAGCTCCAGAAAAATAAACATATTTAGAACTTGGCTAAAACTTCCGTTTAGCTACTCAATGATGTTTCCCTAAGGTCAGGCTGTTCTAAGTGGGCAGATAAAGGTGTTTCAACATAAGAAAATTTTGAACGAAATTTTCCCATCTGTCTCTCTCCTCCTTTTTTTGAGCCTGTCTTTGGTGGCAGCTGCACCCTGTTCCAGCCGAGGGGGCTTGTTTTGTGTGGACGTGCTGGTTGGGCTCCTTCACATCCTCGAATACAAAAGACCTGTCGTAAATAAACCGCTCAGGTCTCTGCTTTTTTTTTAAAAATCATCACACAGAGCAAAAGAGTGGGCCGGCTGGTCGCAGTATCACTGCAGAGAGGAATTACGGACCAACTCTGGGCTCGGTCGCTGTGCTGGAATGGGTGAATCAAAATGAAGTGGCTGGATTTACAAAAGGCTTCATTTATAGCTACCGGGTTTTATTTGTAGTAGAGCCGATTACAGGCAGGCAATTGTCAAAAATAAGGAAACGCTGGGAAGAAATTTTTCGTTGTGTTGAGCTTTGTGTGGCATTGTTGTGCTTTGCAAGTTCTGTGTCCCCTCCGAAACATTCGTTACTGACTGCTGCAGGGTGGGGAAGGCAAAAAGCCCTTGCCTGGCTTATCCAGCGCAGTTCACGGGGCAGCTGAACTGGCTGTGGCCTGGCATTTCTGCCCGGCGTGTGTAACTGTAATTCCATTTTTGAGCCCCAGCATCGCGCCTGACAGCTCGCGCATCCTCCTGCCGTCCTGCTAATTGCTTGGCGTTCCCTGGGTTTTAGTGCGTGGTATTCACGTGCAGAGATCTCCCTTTCCACAGGTGGGTTAACACGTACACCAGGTTGGAGGGGGAATTTTTTATTTATTTGTTTTTGCTAGCCTAAGTTAGCTTTAAAATGTGAAGCCATTAAATGATAAAAGCAACACACATGCCTGTAGAGGTCAATTTAACTGGTACAGCAGCACAAAAATACACAAAGGACCCATGTAACAAAACCTAATCGGCTTTAGCTTGAGGGTTACCAGAACCCGCATCTTTCAGACTGCTGCTATCAGTTACATTTCTACAGTTCAGCACTATTTATTTATTGCAATTGAAGCACAAGATTTGTACCTATTAGCCTCTGAGTTTCTTTTTTAGCTCCCTCCCTATAAAGCAAGATGCAGCATTATTATTAAACTGTTCTCGGGGCTAAACACTGTGAATGTTATTCATGTCTCTGTTTATTAATAAAGAAGGAAGAGGGAGAAGGTTTAGCTTGTCTGGTTTGCTTGACTTGCATCAAGGATAACTTTGTAAGAGAGAGAGCTTTCAATAAGTATTTGAAATTGCATAATGAAAAGGTTCTGGAAATAATTATAAAAATCAGACTGAAATCACTTTGAGAATTGTTGAGGGTTTTATTTTTTTACATTTAAATTGGCAATGAAGTGTAATGAAGACAGTCAGAAATAACCCCTGACGCCCACGCAGGGTATATATAGAGATTGTATTTACTCTGCTGTGCAAGCATCTACTGCAAGATGGCACATTAAAATGTGAACAAAACAGCACATCCACGCTCCTGGATGCCGCAGTGCTGTTACAATCTGATAAACAGTTCGAGTGTGGAGTGCATGCTGTGTGCATGTATTATCTCTCTGTTACGTTCTGCGTTCTGGCGTTCAGCGTCCACTATCTTTGTCTCCACGAAACGCTGCAGCCGCTCAGGACTGCGGTTCGGTGTGGGGGGGATATTCTCAGGCTGTCCTCCTTCCTCTCCGAGGGCAATTTTCCAAACGTTAGCCAAAACCAGCTGGTTTGCTCGGGAACGTTCTAACTTCCAAACTTTATGTTGCCGTGTGTGAGCACACACGAGTAGTTCATAGGTAATAGTTCAAAGGAACCCTTTTGTCACGTTGATTTGCAGCAGGGGATGACGATGTTTAGGCTGCGATGGGTATCTAGCAGGGCATGGTATCTAAAATTAACATAGCTCTTGTAGGGCATTGGTTCACTCTTCAGCTGCAATATTCCAGTGGCACATTTTATTTTCTTTTAGGTTTAAGCTTTTTCTTTCCCACTACAAAATTGTTTCCAGTCCTTGTAGATGTTTATATGACCTTCGGTGTGTAATCTCTTAATTCATTTTGTACTGAATATGCAGCGTATTGAGACATGAGCTTTAGAGACTCATCTCAGAGGATGTGTTAACTCTAAAAATCAAATGCATCAAATCGGGGAAGAAAAGCCCAATTGTAAGTAACCAACCTCTTCCAACCCCTCCTCAGCTCTTTCACCTCAAAAAATGTCATATTGCCTATATTTGTAAGTGATAATTTGGCATGAAAAGGATTTTGAGCACCCTGGAATGACCGTTTTAACATTCAAGTGGATGTTTGCTTTCACATTTTCCATATTTCTGTATACCTCTGTGAGAAATGCAGTACAGAATTTTTGTATCTGAAGTTATCAAAAAATGTTTTGAATGCTGGTAATTAATTCTCAGCTAATGATTGCAGCATGGGTTACTCTGGCTGAGAAGTACAGGTAGAGGTTGAATTTGGAGTTGGAGTTTATTATCTTCCTGTCCTCCTTCCCTTTCCCTCTCCACATTACTTTCTGAATGTTGGGGGAGAGCTGGTAGAAGGATTTGGGGTTTGTTTTGTTTGGTTGGTTTTGGTTTGGTTTTGGGTGCTGTGGTGGGGTTGATTTTTGGGTGTTGGTTTGGTTTGGGGGTTTTTTTTGGGACAATGAAAGAATCGGATTTCTGGTCAGCAAAAATGTGCCATTTATCTCCTGTGCATGTGGCTTTTAGGATGCAATCCTGTGGCCTCCCATTTCGTGTGTTCTCGCCCTAATTAAAAGGAGTGTTCCTTAAAAATGTAGGTATGGTGAAGAGGAAGAAAAAAATGTGTGGCTAGTTGTTGGCAGCAGCTACTGTTTGCAAAGGGATGTCATCACCTTCAAAACTTGTTGTTTGTAAGAAAGCTTTTTTACCTCCCAGTGTTGCGAGTAGCATTTAAAATAAGCAATGCTGAGAAAAGATCATCAGAGTTCTTGTATTTTTCCAGGCTATTTTTGTGAAGATATCGGTACAAGTACATTCAAAGAGTTTTTCCTGTTTTGTATAGATTTTTCACATAGCTGCAGTAGAGAACAAAGGTTTCATATTGGAAAAGAGGATTATTTGTAAATTGTTAGGGAGAAACGGGGACAGACAAGGTATGTAAATTAACTTCTAAGTCCTGTAAATTGTAACAGATTTTTAAAAGGTGATTGGTCTTTTATTCTGTAATCTTGTCCAGATACTGTCCTGCAATATAAACAATAAAATTAATTATATTCTCTATGTGTTTTTCATCGATAATGAATTCTTGATGCAGAAACTCTTGAAGAGATAAGTTCACAATAGCTTAGATGTACACTGCGATGCCATCATGTGTTATTTGCTAATTCTAGTTTGTGCTTTTGTTCTTTTTTTTTTTTTTTTTCCCCTCCAGGATATTTTTGTCTGCATTTATTAGTGCAATAGTGAAATTAGTGCAATAGTGAAATTAGTGCAATAGTGAGTTTTCCCTTGCAGAAAAATACAGTGGACAAGAGTAAGGTTAAGCCTACCGCATACCTAGAAACTTTCTTTGTAGCTGTAAAATTAAGTAACTTTATGGTGACAGTCATGTTCCACAGAGTGGTGGGGCCGGGGGGCTCTGTCCCATCTCGGTGCTGCAGTAACGCCTGGGTAGAGTTATGCGCTCTCCAGGGTTAGCTAACGTAAGGAAATCGAAGGGGTGGCCACGCATTTTATCTCTAGCAAGTGGAGGTTTGCAACAACAGAGATTTCTAGATCTACCTTACTTACGAACGTAACAAAAGTGCATCTGCCTTGATGTCATTGGCATCTAATCTGGGGTTGGTTACAACATGCTAGGTACCGCTTGGGGAGGGGGGAACAAACCAGAACAAAACTTCTCCAGTGGTATCTTTAGGTCCAGTCTTGCATCCTCTGAAAGCGCTGCAATCTTTCACGTGGACTGAAGTGTTGTGACTGCCCATTTCCAGTCCTTCCTCAAAGTTTTTACAGCTCTATTGCCCTGCCCCACCGTGAGGTGGAGAAACCGAGACCAGGGGAGGTGACACCGAGGACGATGCAGCTCTGACAGCAGGGTGCTGGGGTGGGTGGCAAAGACTGGGGAGAACCCTGGGTCCCCCCACCCGGCCCAGCTCTCCTCCGCACCTCTGCCTTTGCTCCTGATGGGGCTCAGGTGAAGCTGGGGTGGGTGTCCTGAGGCTGCTGCCACGGGGTTTGCTGGATTTACACCAGTTTTGTCTGTTGGGCTCCATTGCTTTAGAGAAAGCGGGGAAATTCGGCAGCCAAGGTGGATTTCCATCCCCGGCTCCCCTCTGTGTTGTTGCAAGCATTTGCAGAACATATGGTATGTAAGAATCACCCATTTCTCCGTGAGATCCCAGCAAATTCTCAGCATATCAGGGTGAGATACTTTTAGAGCGTCTCTTAACTCTTTAATCACTGAATTTCCATCCCGGAGCATTGCATGAAAACATATGGTTCACCCCCCACCCGGTGTTGTGATTGTTTTTTTATGTTGCAGGTTTTTTTTTCTGTTTTGTTTTGTGTGTGTGGTTGGGGTGTTTTGTTTGGATTTTTTGATGTGTGGTTTTTTGGTTGTTTTTTTTTTTCCCCCAGAGCAAGACAGGGAAAATACTCGATACCACCTCTGATTATTGGTTGTGTGGCCTTTTGGGAATGACATTATTTTATCTTTGCTAAGCTTTTGCCCGCATTTTGAATGACAAGCCTCTCAAATGATGAATTAAGTGCAGGCCAGACTCTGACCTTTCTGCATGCATTGGAGGATTTTTTTTTTTTACCCCATCACTAGTGCTACCTGTCTGATTTTGAGCAGTATTTTACTCGCTCACCTCTACCTTACCTGTACCTCTGAAAACAAACTTTCATTTTGTTTTTTTATTCTTGGAGATATTGCACTGAGCATAAATATTTCATGTTATATTTGCATGTCTTCCTTACCACTGGACTTAATAAATATACTTAATAAATATAAAGACAGAAAAATAGTTGCTACAGTTGCTTGTTACACAGAACTCAAATTTTAATGACTAATGTAACTACAGGTCTTTTCAAGTTTAAAACTGTTAAAAAAAAAAAAATCACCCAGACAGTGTTGATTACATGAAAATGGTGAAATTAAAGTGTATTCTTAAGAGCATAAAATGGCATATAATCTGCACAATAAACAGGTTTTTTTAAATGTTCCTGTGCCTTGAAAATAGTCAGTAGACATATTTATGAACACTTGGGTTGTTTTTTGTTTGAAGTCACTTCTTAAAGTGTCTCCCGCCCTACGAACATATACGGGATCAGTCATCAACAACTGCAAGGCATAATCTCATTTTTGTTTTTACGTGAGCATTAAAACCTGTGTATTATTAATACTTTTGTTTGTTTTGGAAAGTAGTGTGAAGTAGATCCAGGGCTTTGGTTTTTCAGTGTCGTGTTTCAGGTTAGAACAGACCTCCAACACAAGGATAAGCTAGTTTGTAATCATATGGAAATACAGCAATGAGTGTCATTGAGTATCTTGTTGACGGTACATCTATCACAGCAATTAAATGCCACGGTTTAATTTTATTTTTTGACCTTCCTGCCAAAAACGTCTTGGTCTAATTTTCAAATATTCGATAACTTCTTGTTGTCTTTTCTCAGTTTTGTTTATTTCTGCAAATGTGTTTTACAGTTTGTTATGCCAAGATAATGTTTTCATATTCCAGAACTGTTGGAACCCGTGGGATTTTTCACATCTAAACCTGTGGCAGGTGCATCAAGCTAAACAATACTGCTGGTACGCATAGGTCCAGTCCTTCTCATTGGAAACGGGATGATGTTGGCCTTTGCCAATGGTGATTTTTGCCCCTTTTCTGGTGGTTACAGAACAGGCAGCAGGGTGCTCAGGAGCTCTGCTTTTCCAGATTGCTGGTTTGACAGGGCTTTTTGAATAAGGCTGTGGTGTTTATGTTAACGCAACATACATAAAAATAGTTCTTCTTGCATCCCATTAGTGGTGGTGGTTTGGTGGTTGTTTTTTTTTGAACTACTGAAGGAAAAGATAATGCTGCCAACTGTCGTGGAGACAAGCTAGGTAGATAGTTAGTGTATTTGTAATGTTCTTTTCCCTCCCCCGGCCTTCCTTTCAAAAGAGCTTTAGCATCGCTGGAGTCTGCAGCTCATTCTTAAGGATAAATTTACCTGAGACTGAAATGCAGTTCCCTCTGAGGTGAATCAAAGCGGTTGTTCACAGCTCAATTCAGCACTGAGGCTAAAGAGCGTAACCTCCGGCTGAAATTACGGGAAGCGCTGCAGGCGTGGATGGGGCGATGTGCTTGCGGGATGGCACTCGGCCAGGTCACGCAAGTGTGGCAGGGTGTGTAAGGGGCGTCTGCTCCGCCGTCCTTGTGTAACTCCGCTTCCAAAACCCTCCCCTTGGCAGACCCACCTCTGCCACGTTTGGGGCCCTTGACACAGCATCGCCAACTGAATTTTGTGAGGCGTTCGAAACTAAAGCTAACTAAATAACTAAAAATTGCCGTAACAGATAACTCCAGAGCACCTTGCTAATACTTCTGAGGCTGTGTGAAGTAGTACTTTTTAAAAGCCTGTTCTTTGGTTTTGGTATAATCTTCATTTGATGGAGGCACTTCACACTCTGTAACCTTCGTGCGGATGATGGCTGCGCTGCAGGCTGTGGCTGTGGCCGGAGGACCCACGGTTCGGGCAGGTCAAATGCCGATGGTACCCGAGTGCGCCCGCTTTTCCTCCCTTACGCTGCTCCCAGTGTCGGTGTCGGCATTCAAGTGATAATCTTGCCTCATTTTCACTGACTAATAATGGTGATTAACCTTTTCAATTTTGACATTACAGATAATAAATCAAGCGTATTGGTATCGCGTCCGCAATGGTAAAAGTTTTTAAAGGATAACAAAAGAGGGGCTAAAAATACAGCACGGCCAGTATCCGCTGCCCATCTTGTAAATCAGCACTAATTACTGTGCAGTAGGGAAAATTTTAGAACGTGCGCTTCCTTGCACTGCGTGCAAGCCCGGAGTCCATATGCAGAAACAAGAAGTGATTTTGGTAATCTGTTTATAGCGTCGGACCTCATGCTATTTCCAGATCTCTTCCTCCCTGCTTTCAGTTTGTCGAAGGAACAAATCCTCCGAGGATGAGAGCTCCTACGGGGTAAGGCAGCGAGGGTGGCAGTGGTGATGAAGAGAAGAGAAATCCAGTCTTGTCTCCTCTCCTCCATTGCTGTGCCAGATGGGACTTCCAGACCGGCACATGGTGGCTTTCTATTCCTGGCGCCGTTCGGGGATGACGGTGCAGTGCCTCTCCCGCGGGACATGCGAGTCTCCGTTTACACGGTCGTCCCTCTGTATCCGAGAGCAAAGGGCTAATGTGCGCAGTTTCCGCTGTTCCTGAAATGTAGGTTTGTGAAGATCGTCAGCTGGAGTCGTGGTTTGTTAAGCATTTTGCTTTCTGGCATCGCCACCGGATCGCAGATAGAAATGTGTAGCCATCAAAACTGGCAGCTAGGAAAACAAGTTGTCACTGCCAGGCTGGATGCAGACATCTCACGGTCCCTTTGTGTGCTCTCCTGCTTCCCGTCACATCCCTGCTCCTCCCCGAGAACCTGCCCAGACGATAACGTGCTGGCTGCTCAACGTGCGACAGGTATCGTTTGCTTAAGTTTAATTTGCCGTGGTGCATCAGAGTGCTGGTAGTCACATGATAGCTGGAGACCTAACTGTGGGTTCGTTCTTGGAGATATTGTTAATTAAATTTTTTATGAAGGAGCTGAGGCACACCAGCAGTGATCTCCTTTCAAGCAGAAATGTAGCAGGCAGTTCCCAAAGAGACCTCATCTGCTCTCTTCTCTATGAAAATCAATTAGTGTTATGAATGTGTGATAGCTTCTTAAAAAAATCTGTCATGATGGAGAAGTCTTTACACCTTAGAATAG
The DNA here is from genome assembly GCF_018139145.2 of Gymnogyps californianus. Lineage (NCBI taxonomy): Eukaryota > Metazoa > Chordata > Aves > Accipitriformes > Cathartidae > Gymnogyps > Gymnogyps californianus. The sequence continues at coordinate 22,204,914 of NC_059479.1, forward strand.
TAAAGGGAAGGATGTCTCTCTTGTTCCTCCTCCCTTCCCTTCTCCCTCCCCTGCTCTGGCTGCTGAGCATGGCTGCGGGCGTCCACTTGAACTTTGTTTGGATTCTGCAAGGGTTTTTTAAAAATTATTTTTTAAAGAAAAAACAAGCACAGAGTTGTTCTGCTTGATAAGGACAATTTGCAAATTAAGAAACCCATGCTTTGATACCTATTACTTCATCAGCATTCCCAGGTATGGGATTGCTGGGGCAAATTCTTGTTTTGTGTTTACGAAGTAGCACTTTTCATTTAGTGAGTGACCCAAGGTGCATGCGGTAGCTGTGGCATTATCATTGATTTTGTAATGGGGCAGCCATTTGTGCCTCTACTTAAATGCTTTTTTAATTCTCTCGCTCTCTGCAGTGTAAACACCGTCTCATTGTTGACTGTGTGTTTGTTTTTTGAACTTCCTATCCAAGCTTAAATGCTGATTTTATTTTTTACCCCCACACCTTGTTTCTGCCTAAGCAGAGCTACACACTAAAGAAGAAAAATATCATACTTACATGCTAAAATGCTTAATAGCTATGTGGCAGTTATAGACAAAAGATCATTTTCTCAGCATGACAGTGTTACTAGAGTAAATGACTTCAACCAATCGAAAAAGGTCATGTTTTCAGTATATATTTTTGCCTGAGCCTTTACTTTCCGTTGTTGCTGATACAATATTTGACATCTAGAATATGCTTTCAGGAGATTTTTCTAAACAAAGTGTATTAAAAAAGAAAACTAGGTATTAATCTGTGAAAATATAAAAGTTGCTTTTGAAACCACCTTCCCAAAAACATGCAAATCAGAGAGTAGCAATTTTCCTTTTTGCTTGGGATACTGAAATTTTACCACTGCTGTTCTACCTTCTTGTCACTCTTTTGTTCACTCTGTCACAGAAGTGACTTTCACCCATGCAAAATGTATGATTGCACAGGCTTTGACCTTTAAAAAATGCACCGTTGTTTCCTTCCAATCAGTCCTTACGAAATTAGCACAGATACTAGCTGCCTTGGCTCTCCTAGTTCAGCTCTTAAAAACAAGGCCATTATCGCTGAGGCAGAAGGGTAAACCCACCTTCTCCCTGCCTCCAAAAATAAATAGACACGTCCCAAATAAACCCAAAATATTCTTAGGCCTGCAGTTACCTTGCTGAGACCTCTTGTAGAAAGAGGAAGAAGGAAATTAGTTTTGAATTCATCATTTACACAGTTAATCTATCACAAGCATCCAGCCCACAGATCCGTGGAAGACTGTTGCTCCGGGGGCGGACAGCTTCCCAAACGGGAGGCCGCGAGCCACGGACGTGTGGGCTCTGACAGCGTCCTCGTCTCAACCATTAGTGAAGTACCGAGGGCACTCTGGGTGCTTTGGGAATTCACGGTCCACATGGATTTAGGAGGAAAAAAAAAAGGGGCGTTCTGGGATGCAGGCAGAAAGTGGGTGTTGCTTTGTTCTCGGGCAGCCAGGAGCCGTGATGGGGAGGAGGAAGCTGGGATCACCGGCTATCCCTCTTGCTCTTCTCCTCGTCTTCAGATCTTTTCTTCTTTTCCTGTGCCTTGTACCTCGTTTTCTTCATTTTTCTTTCCTAATTCTTTACCTTCCCAGCTATGCCCATCAATAAAATCATATGGATAGTCATTTCTGGCCAGCTCACTGGAGGTGCTGTTGCGGTTTGCTAAACACCTTTTTCTCTCCTAATGTCTGTTTAGACTCCAAGCTATTTTGACAAGGACTGCAAACTGCTTTTTGCATATAACTTTGCACTGTGGGGTCCTGCTACTGTTTGGTCTTTAGGCACTCCCACAGATATGTGTATAGGAACTCCTCAAATTTAATCCAGTTCAGATTCTTCCCCCCCCCTTAGAGTTTTGGAGGTGCTTGAACAGTCTCAACACCTTGCTGCAGGTGATTGGGTTCCCAGAAAAGTATTCCTTAGCCTTTCCTTACAGCTTCTCATCTGCAAAAAAGAGGTAAATAGTTCAGGCATAAGTTAAAGGAATATCATGAGGATAAATTGTTATTTGAAAAATGTTTTTGGAAGTGCTTTAGCTGCATGGGATCTTCCTGTTCCCAAAACTTTGGAGTCAGGAAAATCATTCTGGATGCGTATGTATTTTGCGATTTATTTAACAAGCACTTTTAAGCATATGCTTACATGCTGCAGTGAGCCAGAGTCTAAGGAGGCAAGCTTGGGATGACTTGTGTTTTATTTCCAGGTGATGGACAAGATCTGTGCTTCCTTTGTGTTTTCTGCGGTTGAGAATGTGTCAGCTTTTAGTGTGAGAGGTGCCATCAGCATTGCACCAGCCAGAAAAAAGCAAGTGTAAGCAGCTGAATTTAAAGGGTGGAAGCTAGTTTCCAAAGGAAGCTTTTGTGGGAAGTAATAATTTTCTGTTCTTACAAAAATCCTTCCCCTCTGAATTTCATTCTGGAGCCTGCCCCTGGGCCTGGCAGTCTTCTGAGTTCAGCAAAGGCTTTCCGCTATTTTTTTATGCTATGCTGGTGCATCAACCTCCCTGATGCTGTTAGCAAGGTGGCACTGCACCGCACTGTATGTAGTTGCCAGTGGCAGTTTGAAGCATTTAAGATGCAACTTTGTACAGTGTACAAACCAAACTGGCGGAGGCGGATCTGATTTTCAATTCTGGCATAGTTTTTAAACATTTTCATTGAAGTAGAGTGTTAATGATCCAGTGGCTGTTCCACACCAGGTTATAACGCATTTCAAAGTCCTACGGGCTACTGAATTTTGTACATAGGCAGGTTGAGCAGATCTTTAATTGAGCTCACGGGAGAAAAAGGAGAGCATGGTACGGCTTTCAGAGGGTAACTTTATTCTGAGCTTTGTGTCTGTGGAAAATAGAAACACAGTTAGCACCCTCATCTTTCTGGTGTTGTAGTAACTACAGGATACAACTTATACCAAGCAGTAGGCAAAGAAAGGTGTTTGCAAAGCCTAGCGTGGTATTTAGTTTTACCTCTTCCTGAGGTTTATCTTTAACTGTATTTATTTTTATGTGGAGGAAATAGTCAAGTCAAAATATGCAAGAAGTGTTCGTGCTCTGCAGGCTCCTCTGCAGCAGGAGTGCGTATATGGGTATGTTACTAAGTTCCTGTGGTTAGCTGCTTGGATGATGATAAAATATATCCTTTCCCTTATGCACAGTTGCATCATTTGAGATGGCTGGAGTTACTACTTGCCTGCAGGCTTTGAAATGATCTTAGGGAGCAGAAGGCAAGGGGGGTCTTTTGGTGTGCTGTCAACAGCCCTTGCCCTGGAATTCATTTATCACTAGCTCGGACCTGTTGCGTTTACCTTGTTCAGGAGACGTTGACGTGGGACCTCTGTTGTTCAGTCTGTTATGCATCTTACTGATGCCAGACACGTTTCAGTAATTTAATAATATAATGCTATCAGGACTTCTTTATCCTTAAAAAACAAACAAAAGCCTTCTTACCCAAAAAGCCCTTCAACACCTACATTAAAAGAACATGTTTTGCAAAGAGGATCTCTCAGAAATCCTTCAGTTGTACAGTTTATATTGTAACGGTTTAAACAACCCAGTATTTTGTTGATTACATGTGTCCCTGTTTGGGTAGCATTCAGTAAATGGTTAGGTGTTTATACCTAGCCACTGAGCTCATCATGAATAATCCAGACCATCGTCTGAACGATCCAGATCCTCCTTGTATTTCTGTTTACTCACTGCGCGCCAGCCATCTTGTTTACAAAACTCAGGTATTTCAGTAACATGAGTGTAAATCCAAATGTGCCCTGCCACACTGCCGACAGAACTTGTTACCGAATCAGGCAGAGATTGACAAGACTTTTCCTGTTTGTTTTGCATCACTTGCTGCTTCCCATCAAACCAGTGAGCTGAAGGAGGCAGGGGTCCTGCAGGAGAAGTAGTATGTGATCACTTAAAGATGGAATAGCTGTGCGTGTACACAGGGGACGGCACTGCATTGCACAAGTGGTCTCTGCTTAGATGCCGTCAGATGTGGAGTCTTTAAACTTGGACTTTTTTTTCATTGAATGCTTCAGGGTTTTAGAAAAGGGGGGAAAAAAACCCTGCTAGCTTGTGGAGCTCTGTGGTAGAGAGCAAAAAAGATGCTGTGTTTTAATAAGAAGCTGCTCCCTTTCTTCTTTGCCTCATAGAGTATGCTCATCTCGTGTTGATTGAGCCGTAACTCTCTTGGGCACCTTTGCAAATACAGTCTTGTTTCGCGGGAATTATTCTGTACTTCCTCTTATCCCCATCCGCTCACCTTCTTCTACTTGATGTAGGCATAGGAAATGGTGCCTACCCCAGGGGCCGACCCGCTTGGGCCACAAACTACCTTGCAAGTACAAGGCACGATGTGTCTTCAGAGATACGATCCACATAGCGAGCGAGATATTCATGTTCTGTTACTTTGCAAAATCTCGAAGGTAGGACATGCTGTTTCATGGTTTGGAAAACCCAGGCTTCCCAGCGTAAAGGTGTTTACTGTGATTTCCGAGATGTAAATGTTCGTGAGATAGCCGGCTTTCAAAATGAGCCTGCGTCAGAATTTCAGGCTAATGAAACCTTTCCATCCCCCTCCCCACCCCAGGCACCGGGCTCCTTCCAGCCTCTGGAGGAGCTTGGCTGCTCTGGTCTCAGCCCGTCATGCATTCAGGGCACCTTAGGTGATGGAGGGAGCGATTTGGTGAATACTGCACTTGTAAATCCCATCACTAGTCCCTTCCTGAGGTTTGTGGATGTACAGGAGAACGGATTAGGAAATAAAAGAGCACTGGTGAAAATAGCTGCGGCGTGATGGAAGCCACTCATTTTGCTGACATGTAGGATGCTTAAAAACAAAGGGTAGTCCCCCCAGGTTTCAAGCATCGCCGTGTAATCTTTTCACCGCTGAATTGAATTGCTCCTGTGGTCTCTAATGGGAGTTGTGTGGCTAACTCCCCTGCACCGGGCTTTGATGAGCAAGCAGGGGTTAATATTAAAGCAGAACATGCTGCTTTAGAAATGGGGAAAAGTAGATGCAAATTACTGTGAATGCTAATTGTTTCTATTTGAAAATTCTTGTAGTGTTTTTCTGAAAACACTTCCATTAAGTAAGCATTAGGTGGATAGCTGAACTGTTTGCAGAAAATCTCCTCAGTCATGTGCGGAGGGGCACGGTTGCGTAAGAAGACGAAAAATGCATATGGAGCCTTCTGGTCTATTATAGACTCTTCTTCGGGAGCTTGTAGCTGTGTGTGTCACACAAGGAGAGGTTAGAGTGGACTTTGGGCATTTGTGTAAAAAGAGGAGAGGGAACAGTTTCCCAAAAGGGTGGGGAGGATCTGAAATCCTGGCGTGGGGAGGTAGCGTTGGGGTGTCTGTTACTCTGGGGCAGAGCAGGGTAGGGAAATAAGTCTCCTGTTTGAGAGACACGGGCAGGTATCCCTATCTGAGGCAGCCTTCCCGGTGGCTGCACTGCTGGTTTTGTAGGCATCACTGAGGCTTTTTGTGCAATGAGGGCCTGATGCCGTTCTATTAAGTAAATGAGGATCTCTTCATTGATCGCAGCATACGAGGGCGCCGGCCCTAAGAAATGAGCACGGTGCCGCCAGCTCTTGGGATCCGTCATCTGGGTAGGTAGGGTCGTCAGCGGTGAAAATAAGCTCTGCTGGTCCCTGGATGCTGGGCTTTAATTGGATCAGAAGTTGGGTCCCATCAAATTAACTGGGAGCTGCCATAGCCTCTTCACGCTCCCAGGGCCCCGCTCTTCCCTCCCACGTGCGCTCAGGTGAATCCGGTAATTAGATTGAAAGGGAAGCGGGGTAGATGCTTCTGTGTCATGCTTCAAGTCTTTCATCTGGATTGAGCCTTGGTAGCTGTGCTGAACATATGAAAGGTAAAAGGGCAGCTGACAAGGTTTGCTGTGAAAGAGTGGGAGGAAGAAAAACATACCTGCCTTCCCTCCCCATGCTCTGCTGCCGCCTGCACGGGTGGTGCGTGTGCATGCGTGTGCACGCGTGTGTGCCTGTCTCTGCTCGCCTGCCAGCATGTGCAAATGCCCAGGGGCGCTTTTTCTGCCAAACACCATGTCCAGCAGTTACCACGTTTAAAAGGCAAAGACGAGTGCTGCTGTGTTTTAAAATGCAGACTTCAGGAGAGTGTCAGGCAGCAGAGACGGTTCAAGGATCAGTCGCTCTTTGCTTTAGCGCTCCTCTAATGCAATGGAGGTGCTTGCAAATCACAGTTTCAGGGCTGTGCTGGCTTCCCGGTCCTGAAGCCGTAGAGGAGGGTGTTTCAGCTTTGGCCTTGTTCACACAAATAAAGCTGGCAAAATGAAAGGGGGATTTGAGTGCAACTGTGTGTTTGCCTTCAGGTACATTGTGATTTAGTGGTGGGTTGGGTTTTTTCCTTGCTGCTTGAATGTGGCGAAGGGAGAGAAGTTTCCCCCTGGAAGAGGGTGAGGGCGAACAGCAGCTTCAGCGCTAGCGCCTGACTTCTACCCCTGTGGTCGCCTGCTCGATGGGGATGGTGCAGTTTCTTTGGCATCTGCGGTTAAATTATCTGCTGCCATACACTTCGTATGCTGGTTAGCTTAAACCATAAACAAATACTTTGTTTAAGGCAAGAATTTTACAATCAATAACTTTTTATTTGGTCCTCAGGTTCTTTAATCTCCCTGCCATAGTCTCAGATTAAATACACGAGAATTAGGTTTCAGGGACTGATGGTTTTGCTTGTATTTATCCTTTTGTTTGTGTTGACAGATAATCCCATTACTGCTGCTCTTAGTAGTTTGTTGACTGCGATTGCTTTTATTACAGATGTCTCGCTTTAAAACTCCTAAGCCTATCTGAGCGCTTGATTATACCTTTGGCGCTTAACACCTACCCACCCTCCCAAGCAGTGGACAGAATGATGATGAATATTCTTGACTTTAATACTTTTAAAAAAGAAAAAGACAAAAAAAAAGAAAAAAGCATGCAGTTATGTGGTTTCAGGGAAATACTTGCTTTGACTTCAGAGGGTTTCAAATCTATTAAAATTTGGCTACGAAATGGTCTGAGCTCCTGGCAGTGTGTCCGTTTAGTGAACTGTACCTTGTTCTGGGCATCAAGGGGTGTAACCCAGAGCATAAAAAGGTGAAAAAGAGCTCTGGCCTGTTGGGTTGTCTCTCCTTGCCTCTGCAAGGATGAATTTTGGACAAGTCATGTTAGCTCACTGTCTTAGCTTTGCAGTTTGTAAAATGGAGCTAATGATGCCGTCCTCCCCAGTCCCACTGTGCGTCTGGACCGACAGATGAAAAGCACTGGCTGAGGAGCCAGACATTATTTTTATCAATGAGCTGTGCATGTGAATATGGCTCATGCCGAGTTCAGTAGATGCTGAGATCTCTTGATCTCTGGAAGCAGACCCTTTAACTGAGCAACCTTCACGCGGTTTTGGGATTTGACATCGTATTAGCCTGAGAAAATAGTAGATCGTATCGCCTGGAGAGGAGTGTATCTCCCAGGTAACTGAGCCACTCCAGCTTTCCATTTCTGGTCCTTTCTCACCCTGCTCCTCCCTGCCCTGTTTTGCTCTCCTTGGTATGAATTGTGTGTTGTCCCCAGTCAGGTTTTATTTTGGCCATTGTGGTTTTAATTCTGTACATTGGAAATACGCAAATCGTGTATGATCAGCTAATGCTTTGAATTATTCCTGCAAGGGAACCGGTCGTGAAGAAAACCAGTTGCTGCAGCTGAACTGAACCCCAGCAGCCCGCGGCCACCACCCTGCAGCGCAGCTCTGCTCTGGGCAGCCGTAGCAGTGTGAGTGACCCTGGGGAAGCCTTCGTCACTGGGAGCTGCCACCCATCCTCCAGGGCAAGGAGACGGCTGTCTGTCCTTCCATCCCTCCGGTGGGGTTGGGACCCAAGTGCTCAGCTTTGGGTCCTTCAGCAGTACATGAGGCTGCACCAATTTTTTGCTCTACCGCAGAGGCTGGGGAGAGACGATGGCTGCCCCTGCACGGCTGGCAAGCCGGATTTGGCTCGTGCAGCAGTAATGGTAGGGAACCTCTGTAACGTCAGCATGAGTATATCGGTGTGCCCTGCGGGATGGCAGCAGGCACCTGCTTCTCAATTAAATTAAATTAAAATGAGGAAAAAAAACGTTTTCGGCGCAAGTTTGCAAATGCAGGTCAGTGGAAGGCGAGTTACCAGCTTTATGGCTAAATCCTCACACGACTGAATATTGGTGACTATTGAAATGCGTTTCTGAAGAGTTTTCCCTCTTCCCTCCAGCGTGAAGCAAACTGGATGGTGTTTGTTTTGTGTGGATGGTCAGGTGATGAAGTGGTGTGCCTATTCTTACAAGCCTTGCATATGCGTGGCACGACAGATTTTGAGCCTGTAAAATGGAGCCTATAAAAATGGAGCTTTAAACAGTATAAAATATCCAAGATGTTGCCTTTAAATGAGTTGTAAAGCTTCCTAAAGGTGTAATAGCCAAAAAGGTGGTTTGTCTGCAGATAGGTCTGTCGAGCGTGTGTCATCCCAGCTTAAATGCACCTCTTCTGGGAGGGGAGTGGGTCCTGGACAAGCTTTCACAGAGCTCATCCTGGCCGAGCATCTGCTCCGAGGCCACATGGCTGAGCCAGGCTGGGGCCGTCCTGGAGCACGGGCAGCCCGACCCCAGCGGGCAGAGGTGCCCACTGCCTGCGGCACACGTATTTGTGTGGATCTTTGTACTTCCCCAGTGTTTTTCCACCGTTTGAAACTGTAGACGTGCTTGAAAGGATGGGGTAAGTTTGCATGAAGTGTTCAGATGCTAAAAATCTTAATTTGGCTGGTGCAATGCCTGGGAGAGCCATGTGGAAAGGTAGGCTGTGTTTCAGTTATCTTCTGCCCTCCTGGGACCTTTTAGAAACACAAACAAGAAAAACCTGAACTTTATGTTGGTAAAACACATGTCAACGGAGAAGCTGTTTGCTGTGCCGGAGTTTCGCTCCATGTTAACTGCAGTGAAGTTTCTTCCCTCTGGCTGGGGTTGGTTTTGTTCTGTCAAGCCAAGCTGGAACCATGCAGAAGCTTAATTGCATCTTCTGTGAGTTTTTTGCTCAGGATTAAACTTTATAATTAAGCGTTTGGAGATGCCTTTACACACAAAATGGTGCAAAATGGTCTTCCCCCTTCCAGCCTTCTGAAAGGTTAGAAGCAAATGAGTCAGAAGCAAACATCTTACTTTGCTTTTGACCCATGATGCTCTGGTATGCTGCAAACAGATAGTCATACACTTGTCCTCCGTCAGCCTGTTTTTCTTCAAATTCTGTCTTTAAATACTGTTTTTATATTAATTCGTAGCTGTTCAGAAATGTGCTCCATCAGCTTAAACCAGTGAATTTTCTTTCTTCTTCTTTATCTGATTGTTTTAAAGACATCAAGAGGAGAACTACATTTTTGCCTTAAAGTTATGTACCTGTTGTGGCTTCACCTGAAATCTAAGCTTACTGTGATTTAAAGAAATTAGCAAGTTTTTTTAACTAGCCAGTGCTTTTGACAGCTCTTTTCTGTATAAAATTTTTATTTTCCTGGATAGTCAGTAGGTTTTTTTCTGTTCTAAAGGGCTCTTATAAAAATCAAAAGAGTCATAAAAACCCTTATACAATTTTTTTTTTTTTTAATGGATTCAGGAAAAGTAAACCCAGGATTTTTACTTAACAGGTAATCCTGGGAAGTAGTTTTGGTTTCTTTTTTTTTTTTTTTAATAGGAGCATCCTTAAAGGAGCCAGATTGAGACACCCAAATCTTACTGAGATGCTTGCTCTGTTCTGCTGATCCAGCCTGAATCAGTCAAAACAGTGTGGCGTGCACCCCCAAGACATACAAATGTGTCAAAACCTGCGGTGCTGCGGTGGTGCGTTGCGTGAGCTGTGATGGTGCCCAGAAGCCCTTCGGGACCGGCAGTGTTGTCATGCCGTGGGCAGGTTCCTGCTCCAGCGGGCTCTGGGCTCGGGATCTGAGACATGGGATAAGGAAAGGGAGAGAAGAAGGGAAAAGGGAGTGGATTTATTTAAATGGCTCTTGGATGACTTGGTTTTCAGATAGGTTAAATTTTATTTAGATTTTTTTTTTTTTAACATAATAATTTGACGTTCCCTTGCTTCATCCCTTTGGATAATTTAATGTAAGTTTCAGAGATTGGGTTTTCAGGAGGGTTTATAAGAAAGAGAAAGTGATGGCCACAGAGATTGTTAGCACGAGATGTCACCTAAGGAAATATAGCTATCATTTCATAGCAGAAAGTAAGTGGCATTTTGTATTGCATCTCTCAACAGAACATTTTTTGTTCTGTCATTGACACCATTCCTGAGTTTTTCACAGAGATCTTTTTCATGAGTTTTTCTATACCGCTTTTATTAAGCATGGAGAAGATGGGATTTTTGTGGAAAGGCTGTGAGTGGACAGATGAAGATGGCGTTTTGGGGGGAATGGAGTGGGTTGGGATAGATGGGGTGTGACAGGAGGTGATCTTTCTTCTTCCTGAAGAATAACATGTACACGTTACGGGATTGGGTTTTTTGACACACAGAGGAACTTGTATAAATGGATTATCAATCTTGTCAAAAGGTGACTTGTTAACCATTACCAGTGTATTTATTTCTCTACTACTGTATTTATCTAGAGCTTACCTAACAAAAATGTGAAGTTTCAAACACAATAAGGAGTGATTGAGCAAGAAAAAATCATGTTCCTATGTTTCATCTTAGCCCCATTTGCAAGTCAGCTCTAGCACAACATTCTTTCGTAAAGGAGAAAAAGCATTACTTTTATGATGTGCGTAAGCTCTGCTTATCGTACACATGATTATAATAAACCAGCAGAAATTAGTATCCTTGTGCAATCTCTGCAGATCTCTCTGTAATGCAGGGATCCCAGACTGGATCGGTGCCGTAGGACAGGTGGGTGCTGACTGTGGGGGCGTCAGCTCGTGCTGGGGATCCTGCTGGAGGAGAGCCCACGAGCCGTACTGCTTCTGCTTGCACCACTACGGCCAAGTCAGGAGGTCCTTCTGCATAGGAAGAAACGTTTTGCCTTTGTGGTTTGGTTTGGGTTTTTTTTTCCTGATCTGGTGTTGAAAAGCTGGGAAAAATTTTGCGGTGTAGAGCTTGCTCCTTTAGGTGAAGAAGCTGGATAACACATCGAGATAATGTCACCAACTTGTTGAGCGGTGAAGTCTTTGGCAGTTGGCATTTATCAAGCTCCCTTATGCCTGTATGCTGCAAGGCAGGGATCATCGATTTTGTTATGCTCAGAGGCCATGTGACTTTAAACCCTGTGTTTGAGGGCCTGCTAACAACAGCCAAGCTTGTGGGTGCCACCAGGGGCCATGGTGGGCTCTGCTAGCCCAGAGCTTTGTTTGCAGCTCATGCCCCTTTCCCTGGTCCTGGGGCTGCAGACATGAGGGGCATGGCTGATCTGCTGGGCTTTACCACTAGCCAGTGTTTAAATAACCAAAACTGCTTAAATTGAGCCCCTAGCTGTGAGGTGGTTGGGATGCCAGTTCTGCTCAGGTCTTCATGAACACATGTAATATCGAAGAAACTCCATTTATTATATCTGTGCTACATACAGCCCAGGGTGGAGATAGCCAAGCTGGGCTGGCTATCCAACCATCCTTGTATAGCCTTGAACCCAAGGCAAGTATCTTTCCATGGTCTTGCTGTTGTACAGGACAAGCGTACCCTTTGCTAGCGGGCTTTGCATGTCTGCTCGGGTCTCTGTTGACTGATAATAACTTCAAGTGTGATAAATAGAGCCTCCAAAATGTACACATGATCAGGGCTTTGCTCTTGGGAAGAGGGAGACTGCTCTCCACCCAGCAGTGGGGGAGCTGGGGTGGCGGTCTCTGGCAGTCAGACCTCACGCTGCTTTGGGGTTGCATAAGTGGTCAGAAGAGATGTCTTGGAGAAAGTCTCTGCTTTGGTAACTTTGGCCGAGTAAGAGTACCTGAAGTCTGATGATTTGATGTTGGAATTGTTTGCGTTAAAAAGCTTCAAAATGTCAATCTTTGGCCTGTCTCTGAGTGGGAGGGCACGCATCTCAGTCTATGTCTTGGGGCTCAGGAACTGCAGCTGAAAAAGAAGAAAAAAGCATTTATGTGAATGGGAGGTGAGGAAGAAAGCTGTGTTATCCTTTAGACTTAGCTTATCTAAACAAGCATAAACCCACTCAGACATCAAAACCCCTTTCACCTCTCAGGAATATTATCAGGGCTTGGGGGCCTTAGGAAATCGTGTAGACAGTGACTCATTTAGATTTAAAAAAAAAACAAAACAGCAAATGCCACCAATTAAAAATATATAATTCTGATTTTTATTTTTGACCACTGTAACCATTAACTGCTACAGTCTCTTAAGGAGGTGAATGCCTCCACACTGCTGGGTTCTCAGTGCCTTGCCAGGGTAACCAAGTTTTTCCTTCTGTTCCTGGAGGACATTCACATGCGACCATGGGCAGGGGGAACCGCAAAAAGTGATTGTGACAGCACAGAAACTTGGCAGGGGGATTTGGGTCAAATGTAGGATCTGAAAAATTCTTTAAAAAAATTTTGGTGGGACTTCAGTCGCGGATGTCCCCTTTCCTTACACTTTTCCACAGCCCGTGGTGCTTTGTGTGCGGTGCGGGCCCTGCGCTGTGCTTTGGCTGCTTCAGGCCAGGCAGAAGTGCTCAACTGGAAGGAATCGCTGTCCGGGTGCAGCGGCCGGCAGTCCCACGCTGTCCCCAAAAGCCTTTCGCATGGCCCCTGCTGCCGGGAGCATCCCCAGGAGGAAGCTTGCTCTGGGTGGGACTGTGGAAGCGGTGGCACTGCTGCAAGGCAGGCATCCCTCCGGGGCTGTCTGCGGCTGCAATTCCCCAAATACCTGCAGCCAGCCTGTGCCGCTGCTCCCCCTCCCCAAAGCACCACATTTTAGCACAGATTTAGTTCTCCAGTTCTACGTTGTGCCTTGGCCCCTTTTCCATGTTTCTCATGTTTGACTGATGTCACATGTTGCTGTGATGATGGTGCAGGTGCTGTAGAGATTGCTTCTGTGTCTGCTTGTTAGAACTGGGGTTTTTTTGTTGTTTTTTTTGTTCTGTTTTTTTCTACTTTTTAATGGACTAATGCAGAAAGAACGTATTTATATATTTTTAGTTGACCATATTGCATGTTGCTTCTTTTAAACTAGGCACACTGAACATACCCCTTCTTTAAAATAGGGAGCAGCAGTCAGTTTTGCATAATTTCTAAATCCTCTGGACACAAGTCACTTCAAAAAAAAAAAAAAAAAACAAAACCAAAACCACACAACAAAACCACCAAAAAACCCTACTATAAAAGTAAAATGGCAAATTGAGATACTAGACTACAAAAGTATTCTGAATAATTGGGGATTATCCTTTAATTTATTGAATTGAGGAAGAACTAAATCTTTTTCTTTTTGTGCAAACTCCGTATTTCACCCATGATGGTGATTGCTAGGACTGGGGATTAAATGCTGAGAATTTATTTTAAAAACTTGACTACGGTACCTGTGGCACCAGCATACTTGGCACTGTACGAAATCCCAGAAACGCAGGTGGGAGCTGCTTTTGATGCTGGTTGGGAAGTCACGAGGAGGGTTTGGACTCCTTTGGCTGAGAGTTATCGTAAGCTGGCCCTGGGAAATGCTGTGGAGTAGCACGTCCTCAGAAATGAATTTAAACTTTTGTTTTGTTTTTTTCCTGCTGAAATCTTGTGTACCTGAAATGTATTGTGCAAGTACAAGACGATTTCGAGAAGCAAAGAATGGCCTATTTGGTGAACAGCCATTGATGCAAAGTGAGGTTACTTTTAATTTCTTGTACCATAAGTATCTCGTGTATTTTTCGTCCTTAATGGCATTCTGGCTCGTTGTAGGAATTAAGCGCTGTGAGTTAAAATAACAAATCTGCACTATGCTTTGCTGAGTTTTAAATCAAAATGGCATTCTTTTTTCGTGAGCCCATAATCCTTTCTTTTATACAGTTTGATGCTAGCCAGCTCTTGCTTCCTGAGGCAGAACCATTAGATATAAAAAATATAATTGCTCTCTATATGAGTGCTCCTTTGTAGCCCATCCCTTTCATGTTTTGAGGCTGCAGCACTGTTATTTCTTTAAAAATATTCTATTAACTTCTTCTGAATTGTGTATCCCAGCCTCCGCAGGTAAGAGGTCAGCGCTTTGTTGGGATACAGCGGAGAAGTGGAGGTTCATGGTTAGGATTTGCTTTCTGGTGTGGCAGTTCAGCTGGAAATAGTGAAATCCAGAGACAGGCGAGTATAATTCTCCCATCAATGCCAGTTGGGAGTTAATTAATCTATAGTTCCCCACCTGGCATCCAAAGTGGAAACTGTTTTGGGTGAGGGAGAGAATAGTAATGGCTTATCTTGCACTTGCTCAAGTGTGAGCGGTTTGGAATACACAGATGTTGAAATATATACGTCGTGTTTGTTAATGTATTACAGGAGCGTTGCTTTGCCTCATTCCGCACCTAAATATGTGGAGGTGTCTTATTTGTATGGACAGGTGTTTTAAAACCCCAGGGTGTCTTTTTTTTTCTTCTTGCTTCTTTCCATTCTGTATCTGTAATTAAAAGCACTGCAGAGACCTGCAAAGTACACCCCCCGCCCATCCTTCTGTCACCTGGGAATCGCGGTGTCGCTGGATGCGGAGAGAAGGAAGAGGGAAGGATGTCGGAGGTTCAGCTGACCTGTCCTGGAGACCAGCAATTGCTCCTCTCTTTCTGAAGGTTAGAATTATAAAAGCCCAAATACATAGACATTTCCTTTAATAATACAAACCCGTTTTCTGTAGTCTGCCAGAATTCAGAGCGTCTGGTGGTTTCCATGGAGAAGTATATTTCTTACAAGGCCCAGCTATTTTTGCAGACTATTTTGTAATGTATTTGAACTTGCAGTCTTGTGCCATTTCTGTTCTCCTGCTCCGCGAGCAGTGCAGGGAAATACTGCCAAATTCCCATTAAGCTCTGGGGAAGGAGCAGGCCAAGGGCCTGTATCCGCGATGGTTTTGAGGGTCAAGACACTGTCTTTGTGCTCTCCCCCGGTTTTATCATATTTTGAAGGAGAGTCCCTGCGCGGGTGGGAGAGGTGAGGCTTCTCCTGCTTTGCATCACCAAAAGGATGCCGCTAAGACCCCATGAAGTGTTGCTTTGGGAAAGGTAATTTCGCTGCTGCTGTAAAGTTGAATGGCTTGTTCTGAATTTTATGTGGACTGAGCTGTTTTTTAATTGACAGCTAAGCTTTCTCCAATTTTGTAATAATGTATAAAGTTTTGTCTAACAAACACCATTTCTTCTTCCTTAATTGTCTAATTAGAACTTAAACTGCACTACTGGTGCACAGCTCCTTCACTGCTTTCCTCACGTGGCTGCAAGGAGAGAAACCTCAGAAAGACGTGACTAGACAACATACTCTTTTTGGAGCTTGTCTCCTATTGCTTCGGTGTTGTCCACTACAAGTTTAATTACTGTGTGAGAAATACTTTTCTCAAGTGGAGCCAAAATCTAGGATTTAAGCCAAAGTAAATTAACAGTTCTCAGAAAACCTGGAGTCCCAAAGCCAAGAATTTCAAGGCTTTTAGGCATCTCTCTGTTACTGGCAGGCGTCTCGTGATGTCATGTGGTAGAACAAATGGACACCAAAAAGCTGAAGTCAACGTTGTGCCAGTTTAGCAGGGAAGATTAAAACCTATTTAATTTAGGGAGGCCAAACTGGAAATAATGATTATACACAGAAACGGTGGGGTTATTTCATAAGCCGTATCCGTTCTTTTCCATTAGTGGCAGATTTCCAAGCTTCATTTTTGGTTTCCTAAATTTGCACTCTAGTTTTTCTTTTTTTATTTTGGGGGCAAAGGGACTACTTATTTGTGAAGTTGTATTTGACTAATTGTGTTTCCAAATGCGTTAAATGTAGTAGTCTCTCTTTTTTTCTTTTTTTCATGAATTGCCATACTACTCAGTCCAAACATTGAATTTTCCATAAAATAACCAGCATTCAAGAACTAAGCAGGAAAGTTCTGCTGGTTGATGGAGGAAGGTTGACACGCACATTTTCTTTTGAAGAAAATTGATGATGCTTAATTTTACCTTGTGTGTGCAATCAGGAGGACTGTGTATGTCTAATTCTGTGCAGAGCAGGTAATAAGAGTTTCTCTTTGTGTCTGATTCTTGCAACACACAAAGCCCTCAGAAAGGGAGTTCTGGTGCAGCTCAGGCTCCGATGGTTGCTTTCTCTAAGGTGGCCAGATCAGATCCTGCAGAGCTGATAACTTGGATGTTGTTGGGTGTCGGGGAAGCAGGAGATCAGGTTTCTACGTATTTGGGTGCCCGCGAGAGCTGTTGGGAGCTGCGTGGGTCTCTTTTGCTGTTATGCTGGTAATCTTCGTGAAGGGGCCAAACGCAGCAGCGCTGGCAGCTCCCCCTCGTTGGCCCTGCTCTGGGTTGGCGGCTTGACTTGAGCCAGCTCCTCCTCGCCGACCGCAGTCTCGCCTGCAGTGTAGCCCGAAGGGGAGGGAGGTGTGTGGGGCTTCTCTGGCGTCGCTGCGTGTCCTTTCCTCCTCCCCAGCATCTCCTGTGTTTGATCAGCTGTCACCTGCCACGGCTTTGCTGCTTAATACTTGCATTGTGTTCTGCGCTAAAGATATACTGTGACTAAAAATGCTTCAGAGGTTATACACATCCGCTATGCCTAGTTGTCATCAGATGGTAGTAGAGACGGCGAGGCTGGTTAGCGTACTTCCCTGCAATGGCCTGTGCGCCAAGCAGAGACACCCGGCTACGTTTCATTTGTATTTCTGTGCAAGGTGTGCAGCCACTGCGCACGTCTGACTGTGCTTCTCATTCTGTCCTTGGTCTGCGTGGTGATGCGTTCCTGGTGTGTGGGTGCATGCATGGTCTTCTAATAATAATAATAATAATTTTTAAAAAAGGGGGAATTCTGTCTCTAAATTTGTTTGTTAAAGTCTCTACCTGGTTTGAGCGCTCAAGGAAGGAAATGCTGAAAGCAAAGCAAGTCCTGCTATATCAACCTTGCTCCCTGGGCGCAGGGAGGGAGTCACTCAGCAGGTGGATGGGACGGTAGCATCCTGTACCAGCCCTGCCTGGGCTGGCAGATGCTCCGGGTCTCGCTGTGTGGGAGAGGCTGCGGTGCGGTTTGACTCCTCCACCGACGGCACCTCCGCTGCCGTCCCCGGCGTGTGCGCGCACATCAGAGCTGCGCAATTTACTGCAGCTGGTGGGCAAATGGTGTAGTGTGCCGAGAGTGAGGAGGGGAGGCACCGTGCGATACTGGAACAAAGAAAGCAGGTAGCTTTGTGTTTGGTCAAGACTAAGAAAGAAAACATTTGTTCTGGGTTTTTTATTTATTTATTTATTACAAATAAATTATTCAATACGTGTATGAGTGTTGTCACAAAATGCCTTTGCTCATGCGGGAAAGCAAGGTGGACTGAGAAGAATCCCCATAAAGTGGACATGTGTGCCTGTATATATGTATACCTAATAACATAAAAGATGCTGCTGAAGGAGTTTGGGTGTAGCTGTGACAGAATGCACAGAGAAAAGAGAAATTATGTATTACAACCAATGTGAGTGACTGAATTCCTTGTTTTGATGTTTACTGTGGGTGTCAAGGATGTATAAATGCAAACAGCACATTCATGAATTATTTTGGGTTGCTAGTAGGTTTCTGAAGAAAATAATTTGTAATGAGCTTTATTTATGCACTAGAAATAAAGATGGGATTAGGAGAATATTGAACTGTAAATGCACTGGTGATTTTTGGCTTTTGTGCATAGCACAGAGAATCTCATCATCTATCTCCGCTCTGATCTTGAATATGCAGAGCTGGCTGTGCCTTTTATGCAGCAGCTATTTTAGTTTGCAGCAGTCTGGCCTTGAGTCTGTAAGGCGTGCTCGTTGCAGAGTAGGCAACATACCTCCCTGGGCCTCTCTCTGTGGTCCTGCCGCTGGCTCTGAAGCTTTGCCGTGCTTTGTTAGCCTACCGTGACCCAGATAGTTCCTCCTCTGCCTTTGTCGGTGCTCAGCTCTCTAACTAATGTTCTGGTCGCATGGCCTGATTTACCTACTTCTGGGCTGTGGTTGTGGTCATGCACATGGTTTTACTCTCCAGCTTCTTCAAGGCTGGAAGAAATCTTGCAGGTGAGGAGGACGACTGGCACGTGTGAAGGCTGGGCTGCAGAGGCGATCGAGCCAGAAGCTGCTGAGGCAACTCCAACATGAGGAGTCTGTTTTGGCAGGAGGAGGAGATACCATACCTGGAGATTTTGCTTTCCAGATCTCCTGCTGGGATTAGAGTGCTGTGAAGATCCAGCAACGACTTGTCAAGGCTACCTTGAGTCTTTCACTTGCCACATCATTTTAAGGATGCAGTTTTTACACAAACTGAAAGGCTCATGTGTGGTGAGCTAGAACGTCAAGGACAGTCTTGATGTATGTGAAGAACGTCTCTATCTGAGGTGATTTACCATATGAAAAAAATGAAAATATGCTTTAGCACCTCTAGAATAGCGTGCATCCACGCGTTATGTGTAGCCAGTGTTCACACGCAGCATGGGCTAATTTACTGAAATCCATAGCTTAGGGTGTACATAGGTCCCCATATTGACGAGCCCTTATTTTGCTGCAAAGGAAGGATGCATCAGATATCTTTGGAGTCTTGTTAGATTAGGATATTTGCTCTTTGCTGTTGCATTTTAACAGGACTGCTGAACATCCTTCAGTGATTAGTATATTGGTGCCATAGCATGCATAGTGTTGAGAGCACTTACAGCCGCAATCTCAATTTCACACAGGTGCAGACAGCAAATATTTTTTCTTAGCAATTTCAGGCTCATACGGTTAAAATGAATGTAGATACGTTTTTCATTTGCCTGTTTATATGTGCCATGCATACTGTTTTTGGAAGTGGTGGAGTCAATGGCAAGACGTGTGTTTTGGGCTGACCCATTGCATTGCTTGATATGATCTGAACCAGTTGTGTTCACATAAATCAGGCTCGTTGAGGAAGCAGCTTCTTAAACTCTGCCCATACCCTTGAGCATTAAATGTGAGATGTTTTGAATGAATCTGATTCAGGAGGTTTGGTGTTGGTTTCTCCTGGCTGGTATAATCTTCCCAGTTCCAATGTTAGCAGTGACATTCTCAGAGCAGCATGGATGTTGTTGTTTTGGTTTGGTTTTTGGTTTTTTTTTTTTATGAGCTAATTCTTTGGCCTGAAGGTCTGCTTCATCTTATTTAGCCTTTTAGATTTTGCAAAACAGCTTTGCCCCCTTGTTGGGCTGCCTGGAACTGTACTTTCACTTTAATTTAGTCACCTTGAAAGGGGACTGCCAAAAACAAAGGCAGGATTCAGTGATACGGATCAGCTTGCACCAAATCAGCATTGTTGGCTGAGAATATCTCTTGCAGTGAGAGAAGCTTGAAACCTGCAGGGTGTCTTTTTATGAAAAAAGCAAAATATATACTTATTTGTATGCATAGACCACCTAGGGGAGTTTCTTTTGAATTTTGCACTGTTTTAAACACTCATTGATGTGAGTGCTTATTGCAGAAGCAAGGACAAATAAGATGTACAGTAGCTGAAGGGCCATTTTTGTCTGGAGGCGCACAGGAGCGGAGTAAACAAGATTCATTAGAATAAGGAAGGAGGAATAACTGCGGGGACATGTCACCTGCCAGCGCAGTGGTCCAGGACCTCAGAAGCTGGAGTGGCGTTGTCTTACACCTTTCAATAGATGACAAATCTGCCTCTGTAAGGTGCTTCCTGAGCTACGTAGAATAGAGATTGTATATGGAGGGTAAGTATGAGTTTATAAATATTTGTGTATTTATTAGAAGATTAATATCTGATAGTTTCTCTTCGTCCTCCTTCCCCTCATTGGTGGCCAGCTCTAGGATGTTACTCGCTGATCCTTTCACAGACAGCTAATAACAGTTCCTTCTAGGCTCGATTAACCTTCTTGACGTTGGACAGGCAGGGCAAGGCACAGTTGCCCAGCCACCGTGTCTTGTTGGGGTGACTTTTGGGGTGGAGGAATTGCTGTTTCTTTGTAACGTTCGCAAGAACCCCTGAAACATGATCAGAACCGAGGAAAATACTTACATCTGGACTCTGATACATTTTATTGCGGAGAAAGTATGTACTTTATAGCTTTCGTGCAAAGTTTTGTGTCTCAGATTGCGCAGTGTAAGAGTATAATTGTTTTACTGAAGCCTCATAGAGAGATGAAATAGAGCTACAAGAATTTCTGAAGAAGAGGTATTCGGTGTAACTTCTAGAAATGAGATGGGAGGTACCTGTGGTCCTTTTAGGACCTACTAGGACCTTGGACCGCTTAATTTTATTTTCTCGGTGCTAGTGCAGTAAAATGTAAAACTTAGGCAGAACTTTTTATCTCAAAGGCTCACAGGGCATTGTAGGATTTCTGTGCCCAGCACACTGAATTGAAGCCGACTCTTAGGGTGGATTGTAACAAGCTTTTAAGACTTGAGCTTAAAAGTCATTTGATATATTCAAAAGCAGCAGGAGGAAATGTTAGTTCAGCAAATTATGGCCACTAATGTGGTGTGAAAAGGTCACTCTGTAACCCACCCAAATCTAACGGCGCTGCTTAACAGCTTGGCCAGGGTACTGCCAAGGTAACCTGAAAGTTTTGGTAAAATTTATGAATAGCCTTTAAAAAAAATATTGTAAGACCTGAGAGGTTGCTGTGTGCCTAGATGCCCTCCCTAACCGTGCCTTTGAATTTAGAGTTTTATTATCTTTCAGTGCAGATTTCTGCTAATGAGTTTAAGAGCAGCTGTAAGCTTTACCCGCAGGTGGAAGCTTTCCTTCCCTACGCCCTCCCCTCCTCTCTTAGTAAGTCATTCAGAGTCTCAGATTTGAAATACTTGGATTCTTCTTAAAGATGGTTGAGAGCAATCCTGCCATGGTGTGGGAGGGTTTTGCTTTTATGCTGAGGGGGAGGCTTGTAGGCTGGATATATCTTTATATCAGCTACCCCGGTCGGTGTTGGCTTAACTTGCTTCCAGGCATTATTTCAGCCTTCTCCCCCTCCCTGCCCTTTCCCAAGGCCCCTGTAGGGATGCTGGCCCTGCACCATTAACTCAGGCCACTTAGCCAGAGTAGGTCCTGGGTCTGCATTCCTTGCCCTGAAGTTGTCTAGAGAAAAATGTGCTTCCAGGAGTAAGGTGAAACCTTGGAGGCAGCAGCTGTTGATTCGGAGCATCTGGGGGCATGCAGGGATGGGAAATGCGGCAGCGAGGTGCCAGATGTGCTGCAGCAAGGATGATCTGTTCTTGTGGCTATCAGATGCTTTAGAGGATGGTTCTTTGAATTGTTGTGAAAGGTTTGATTGTTTTTGTTGTTTTTTAAATGGCCTCAATCACCGTGGTTTGTAGAATTGATTCCTTGCTGCCTTTTCCCCAGAAGGTACCATTACACGTGAATAGACCTTTCAAATTCAGCTCCATTGAAAATAATGGAATTAGTCTGTGCTGTTGTTCCCATTAAGGAAATCAATCTTGTTTCGAAAACCCCTGTGCTTTTGAGAAGAGCAGAACTTGACAGAAGGATCTACCTTTCTGCTAGGCAGAATTCCCCTGGAGACATCTGCTCTTGGTGGGCATCCCTTGATGTTCGCTTTCCTGTTTCGGGGAGATGGGCTGTGATTTTGGAACGGGCGTTTCCTTGAGTAGTTTTATGCTGTTGCTTTTGTTAGTTTTTTATGTTGATGTCTTTCCACTCTTTATCTTTTATGACATTTATGTCAGGTCATGGACAAATACTTATGTACTCCACGGTTTTATTTTTGGTAGTGCTATCCTCACTGAGCATAACTAGCAGACTGTATTTCAAAATTGTCTCCTGCTTTTCCTCTGCCAGAACTGTTAACTGCTTCTCTCTGTTCATTCAGAAGAGCTTATTACTGCTGTTGGGTCTTTGATGGCCTCTTCCCGGAGCTTCTTAGCCCTTTTAGAGCCAATTCTTTGCTTTCCCTTGTTGGACACTGAGTCGTTGGGATGTCCTCGATGATTTGTTGACTAGAGGCTGTGGATCCATGGAAGCCGTGGATTTCTTCTTAACAATCCTGAGTAATGCAATATTGTGTTGGCTGCTTTGCTTTTCCCTATCTGTTCTACTATATTTTTATATATAAAAAATACACATATATAAAATAAACAAGGAAGTTTCTGTAGAAAATACATCATTGTTGAGAGAGGGCAAAATGACACTAAATTGGCAGCTTTACAGAAGATATGATGCCTTTGATTGATTAGTTGTCAAAGAAATGTAATGTACTAAACATGATGAAGATTAAGGATGTTAAGATGGTTGAAATTCAAGTTGCATAAGTGTTTGGTGTTAGGTTTAGAGCCTCTTCCAGAATTTTAATTTTGAAAATGCAAAGTATTTGTTTTATGCTATTCCTGAGGAGCCCTCTAGATGTTGTGGAAAATTTGAGTTCTTAAAAAAAAGAAAAAGAAAAAAAAAAAAACAACAACAAACAAAATCCAGTCTGAAATTATTTAGTATTCACATTTTATGAATTAGGTAGAGAGACATTATTTTTTTGTGATTAATAGTGAGCTTCTGAGATGCATTAGGCACTATTTCACAGAAACTGAGCACCAGAAATAATAGTAGCATTATCCTGAACCTCATAATTACTCTCAGGGTCCGATTTTATATTGTATCTAATGTTCAAGAAATAATAGCAGTGTATTTTTCAGCAAATGATTATTTAGGTATTTAGATAGATACATGGACAGCCGGAGAAAATATTAGTTAAACTGAACAATGCCTTTTGAGGGGACTAGGAAATTTTTTTTTTTTTAACCTTTTTCTCTTTCTTTTGTAACCACACCCTCCTCTCTCACTGTCTCATTCCTCCTTTTCTTCCAGGAGGCAGGAGTTCACAGAAACAAATACTTGGGCTTTGTATGGAATCCCTGTTGGAGTCCTCCTCAATGCTCTGCATAAGTAACCTTTCAGAGCCTTTTATTGCTCTTATCTCCCTATCAGGGCTGCCTGGTTTGGCCTCCATCCGCTCCACTTCCCCTCTTTCCGACTGCTAATAAATCCTAGTTTACTTAACAAAGCGGAACAGAAGGGAGCCTGCAGACAACTGAGAGGTTGCTCAGTCCCCTCTGAGATCCTGCCCGTCTGCGTAGTGCAGGGAGCTGTCAGGTGTACTCCAGAACATCAGCGCACCCTTTACTTGGCCTGGGTGATGTGCAGCGTAGAGCACCAACTATCTTGACCCCTCTCTTCCCTTTTATGAGGCATGACTCGCTCGCCTCCACTTTTCTGGCCAATTCTCACCTTGCCAGATGTCTTTCTAACAAGACCCCTCCTTGAGCTTGCGCTGTCAACTTCCATTGCTCCTTTCCTAAATACTCAAATAAACATCTTGCTTTCTCTCCTGGGGAGACTTCTTTCCATTTCTGCACACATACCGCAGTATCTTTCTTAATCACCTCCTTCGCCGTGATGCTGAAGAGACGAAAAAAATGAAATGCCCCAAACCTGACAACAGTTAAGCTGGTGACATTTAATGACTGTCATATTGACCAGTGTAGTCTGCTTGTTTCTGTTCCCCTCTCCCTTAAGCAGGGTTATAAAGTTGGACTGCGAGCTGTTTGAAATCATCTCTCTGTTGTGTGCTGGCACGGCACCAGTAGCTGGGACTCATGGTCATCACCGCCATGAGCTGTGCTTCTAGGGAAGACTGAGGAGCATGTTTTCAGACGTGTTGGCAGATGTTAGGGACCCTCAGGCTTGTCTGACCATTGTAATTTGTCAAAAACTGCAACCTTTGTTGGGACTTTTGCTTTTGAAAGCTGCCCTGTGTTAACGAAGGTGAGGTGATGAGAGCCCTTGTTTTCTTTGCAAAGACAAACTGAGAAGTTTTAGGCAAGAATTTTGTTGTTAGGCCCTGCCAATGCAACAGGTTTTTGCGTTGTCCACGGACACTTTGTGCTGTGAAAACACGCAAGGTGAGCTTTAAATTTGCAGTTACTGTAG
This sequence comes from Gymnogyps californianus, assembly GCF_018139145.2. Lineage (NCBI taxonomy): Eukaryota > Metazoa > Chordata > Aves > Accipitriformes > Cathartidae > Gymnogyps > Gymnogyps californianus. The sequence continues at coordinate 22,229,037 of NC_059479.1, forward strand.
CTGTATTTTGCTCTTCTCTTCTGCGTGTGGAAGGGAATGAGGCATTATCTGCAAAACACCCAGCAGCCCCATCTCGGGTACTTCACGTGCTGCAGACCTTACGCACAGGGGCTGCATGGAGAGGGTAACCCTGAAGGAGAAGGTTGGCTGTGGGTGGAGGAGCCTGTCCACGGGTCCTGCTCCCAGCCGTGTTGCCGACTGCCATGAATCCAACTCAGTTTTCTGTGTCCGCTTTTTCTCTGTCTTTGCCTTTAAAGTTTTTTGGACTTTGATCGTCTCTTTTGCTTGTGCGGTGGACCCTAGCTGACACCAAAGCCCTTCCGCACTACCTAAGCATGCTCTACCCATGCGGTCAGCCGTAGCGACGGCCTTTCACCATTGTGCTGGGGCAGAATGAGCCGACTTCTGCATCTGCTGCTGCTTCAGCATGCAATTCGTAGGCAGTCCTTACCACTGCGTTGGTGGAAGTGGCATCAGGACGATGAAGAGCTCATCTTGCCTGTTGGTATCTAGGCTGAGTTTGTCAAGTCCTTGTGAAGAGGAAAGGGGCTTCATGACTTGCAGGCAGAGCAGACTTGAGATGAAAATCACTAATCTACAATAAATGGGGAGCTCCAAGGTGTCGTTTTTACAACTGCATTTCAGAGTCTATGGCAGCTCTTTAAACTGATTTCAGTAATGAATAATTAAAGCATAAAATACAAGAACAGTAAATATTTCATTAAAATACTAAACGGAAACTACAAAATCTGTTGAAGACAAAGGAAGCTTTGGTTTTTCTTCTCTCTCTCTCCCCCCCCCATCTTCCTACACGGAGAACCCTGGTCTGAGCAGAAGGAAGCAGGGGGATGCGCAGTTGTCAAGCCACTGTCGGAGATTAGAAATTCCTCCTTACTTATTCACCACTCTCTTCTGAATCGTCCTTCATAGATTAACTTGTGGGTCTGATTAATATAATATTGCATGTATTCCCTTCCTGGAAATGTTTGTGGACCTTGTACACACAAGAGGCTAGGAAGCTTCATAGCTGTTCTATTGAGAAAAAAATGTGTTCAAGCTCCAGACAGAAGTTATGTGTTCAACAGTAGTTAATTAGTGGCTAAAACACATGCATATATGGAGTTGCATTGTGTATTTGCTATTAAAATTAATAAAACCTTCACAGAAAATGGCTGATTAAGAAATTAAATGATACTAGACAGTAAATAAAAAAAAAAAAGGCAAGTCTTTAGAGTAATTTTTCCAGATCTCCCTTCCCCCACCCGCCGTGTTCTGGACTTTTACAAAATGTAAGATTATTTAGGGTCTCTGTAGTTATAAGTCAAATTAGATATTGGTTGAGGCTGTGTTTATTAATCAAGACTAGTAATTACAAAGTGTTGTTCATTTCCGAGAGGTATTCAAGCAATCCTCGCTAAAGCCCAGCAAGAATGAATAGATAATATGTATAACTGGTAGACGGAGGATGAGCATTCAAGGTTGATGAAGATCTAATTTCCATTTAAAAATGAAACCAAATGTAATCTGAGGAATTAGAAGCAGTAAGAATGATGCATTAAAGGGTATTTATAGGCAGTGTTGATCTTTCTTCTGCATTGAAGTCTCCCAGGCCCCCAGGTCAGGGGGACCTGCCTCATACCTTGTCAAATAATGGCAGAAGCAGATCCGAATGTCATTGCTGACATGGGCTCTCTGTCCGTGACAACCTTACCTGTGAGGTGGTCTTCTCTAACCACTGGTTTTCTTATATTTGAACAAAAGACACTAAGTGATTACATAGTCATCACTGTGCCATCCCTCCCAAGGATCAGTGTGGGTAGTGTGCACTGGGCCAGGTTTCCACAAGACCAAAATCCTGAGATTGTTTCCAGTCTTTTTTCCCCATGATTGTACTGTTGACCAAAGACGTTCACTGATAACTGCTTAATTAGTCACCGTGGCTCTGATGTCAGAGGTCACGCAGGATTAAATTTAATAAAAGACTTGGCTGTCGCAGCATCGTATTTTCAAGTGCTTGGATCCCTGAATGGAGCCCCAAAATCTGAGTTAAATACAGAGTGCATAGAAGAGTTTAACACTGGACAAGGTGATTATATTAATAATAATAATAACTACATACATATATATATATATGTATAAAAGAGCAGTGAAAACAACAGAGCTGAATGTGAAATCCTGTTGGTCTCTGACTGCTTGGGACTGGGAGCCCGGAGGACCTTCCAGAGTTGCCCAGGCAGGAGGGGACTGAGGGGACAATTCTTTTTTTATATCCAGAGGGACGAGGGGCACAGAGTTGGAGGGGTGCAAAGGAAAACTTCGGGCTCAGCGGCGTAGAGAAAGTGGCCATGAGCCTAGGTACCTGCAGATTTAGGGGGCTACTACACATGTAGGCTTCTTGGATCAGGTTTCTTGACTCGTATGCCTGCGGTCTGCCCGAGCCCTGTTCTAGGCACTAAGTCCCGCTCTGTGTTCAGCCTCTTAACATGAGCGCTTAAGTTGCTCCTTCAGAGAAGTCACAAGGGAGTTCTGAATATTGGCTGATGCTTGTCAAGCATTTGAAGATTAAATATGCTGCGTGTGAACAAGTTTTTGCTTTTCTTCTATTGAACTTGGATACCAAGGTGATGATTTGGTATAAATATCTTGAGAGAGAAATGCTGAGCATAATAATTTTTATTGATCTCAAAAGCTAAAAGACCTTTCTACAACTTTTTTGCTTTTTTGGTGTCTGATTTATGTCCATATAATAGTGCAATTATCTTTTCAGCAGAATAATTGGGAGGAGGAGATTATAATTTTAGTAAAACTGTAATTCCTGAAATAATAGTTAATTTCTTCCAGTTGTTTGGTTTAAGGTAAAGACAAATGGTGGATAGCTTTGGGTGGGATTAACACATTGCGTATGTTTTGAGCACTCGGCTCTGCAGGAACAGTGGTTTACAGGCTAATGCTTTATTTATCATAAAGCTCTGCTTAGAAGACCTTTTAGAGTTTGTTTTGTTTTTAAAAGCTGACATTGTTTTTAGACTTTTTTTTTTTTAATAATGGGCCCTTATCCTTGAGATAAGCTTTTTATAAATGTGGGGGTTTTTTTCCTAAACAACCAAAACCCCCTAATTGTAAAGGATGGCAACTTTCAGATAGCACTGGTATGATTTAATTTGCCACTTGCTATCATTATCTGAGTCACTCCTAGGGAAGAAAATACAGAGAGTACTTCTGTTAGATATGCTGCAGGAAGACTGATACTTCTCTGTTGCACTATGGTAGCGATATCTTGAAGGGTTTGTTCCTGATATGTTAAGAACATGTAAGCCCTTTCAGTTTAAGGTATGTGAACAGTCCTGCGGTTATTAGTCCTTTTGCTAATTTTTTAATCTCTCTCTTTTTTTTTTTTTTTTTTTTTTTTTTAATCTGTCACTATCTCTGAAGTGCGAACCAGTTTTGGAAACGTTTTGAACTGGCTTGATTAAATGGTCTTTCGTTTACGAAGTCTTTTGATTAGCTGAAATATAAAATTGCAAAGCTATTCCCACTCTGCCATGAGAAGTGGCCAGGACTGGATTGCCTCTGAACAGTTTGGCGATGTAGCCCTGCGTGGGATGGAAATACACACTTATTTAGGAGGTTCCCATTAAGTATCTTACAAATACTGATGAATAGTTCGATGCTACTCATAGAGACACTTTGCCTTGTGCTGGGAGAGCAACCTCGAGCACCTGTGCTCGAATTCCTTTCAACACAGTTGTGTCTCAGCTCTGCCCGAGGCAAGCAGATGATGCTGCACGGCTTCACAAGGCCCTGTCCCGGAGGGACGGAGTTGGGTGAGTGAACTGACAGAGGTTCTAGTTCACAAAACGGGCCGGAATTATTAATTCTGGTAGCGGGACTGTGAAATACAGAATTCCTGTTTCCATGGAGAAAGAGGAGGCCACCATGTTGAGCAAGCACTTGTCCCTTCAGAGCTGGCTCCAGAAGGAGCAATGCATTTTCATTTTTTTTCTTCTTTTTTTTGGTATGTGCTCAAAATATTTAAACGTTGCATGTGGGGAAAAAAAACAACCCCACAAAAAAACACAATTAAAACATTAATTATTAGTGCTGAGAGTATTTTGAGTCATTTTTGTATTCAATCGGCTGTAATTACATACTCGGTGAACACAAAATTAGGTCATATATTATGTAAATAGGATGAGACATCCACTAGCTCTAGCAACAAATGCTTTGGAGTCCTTAAGGGTACAATTCACGATTGGACTCTTGGAGCCTAATTGGTTCTGTCCGCCCCTCATTTTCTTCTCTGTCACATGCCCACCTGAATGCAGAGCAAATACCGAGGAGGGCGCAGGGGGAGACCGACGGTAGGGCATCTGCTGCCTCCAGCTGTGCCTGGCGAAGCCTGCCCCTTGCCTGATGTTCTCAGCCAGTTTGAGATGAGTTCTCCATGGGGGAAGACTTTCTCCTTGCCCCCAGTGGACCTCTATTCTCTGCTGTGGTCCAGCCATGTGACTTGAGTGCATCCTTTAGACATGGGCAGAATGGATTTAGGTATATTAAAAAAAAAATAATAGATGCTTAACCGTTACGCTGAGTGAGGCTTGGAGCACTCGGCGCTGCCAAGGATCATGCCCTCTATTCTCTTAACATGACACTTGATGACTTCTGTTTTAGCATTCATAATTACAAATGCCAAACCTGATTTTGCTTCCTTTGAGGATAGTGGGAGCAGTAACAGGTCCATTATTATTAGTCAGAACAATTATGTAGCTCTTAAAGGAAAAAAAAAAAAATCAAGCTGTTGGATTCTGCTTTCTTGTGACAGGGACTTGCCTGCTGTGCGTGCATGCTGTGTGAAGCAGCGTTTCATGGCAGTCTGAAGTCGCTTCGTCCTCATGTCCTCCACTCATTGCAGTCTTTGTTCCCGTCCCCAGAAGTGGCTCTCAAGGAGCACCACCATCCTCCCCCGTTCCTTTCTGCCCAGCTCTCCGAGTTCTCACTTTTAAATCCAAATACAAGCCTCTGCATGTACGAGGCACATGGAGAACAACAAGGGCGTGTTAGGAGATGCTGGTGGCTGAGCGGGGAAGCAAGAAGGAAAAATTACAGGTAGCTATCTTCCTAACCATTCCTGGTCCTCCACCACCCATTTGTTTCCCATTCTACCCTATTTTGTTTCCTAGTGAAAGAGGCTGCAATTCAGAGCTGACTAGAGGATGATGCATCAAATACTCTGAATCCTTCAGGTATTAGTTTTCTAGAGCGTGTGCAGTTCGGTGCTGCTTGTATTCTTCAGGTGATGGAAGAAATACATTTTAGTCCATTATATGTTGAGTTTTTAAGTGAGATAATGTCTTCTCTAGCCTTCCTCCTTCTGCGTGCCACCCCCCCCCCCCCCCAATCAAAGCACCTTTATTTTACAGAATTTCTTTCCTTAGCCCACAACTGATTCCTCGTAGATGCCTGAAAAAAAGCAAGGTAGCTTTAAATCAGTAAGAAGAGATCAGCCTTGTCGTTGGGAGTGAGGGTGATCTGTGGGGAGGTGCGATGGGAACTACACTGCTCCCGAACCCTAGTGTGGGGGATCAGAATTAGTCTGTAAAAGGGAAATCAATGAGCATATTACTGTAAGGGAGAAGGCGTGTGATTTTTATACCTAGGTAGCTTTTTTCCTAACTCACCATGAGATAGGAAGATACTAGCCTGTATGAGAGCTGGTCTGTGCACCTTGAATTAATATGGCTGGAGTCGCAAGGGAAGGACCACCGCGTTGGGGCTCTCAGCAGCTGAGCGCATGCTGGGAAGCGGGCTTGCAGCATCAGGCGCTTCTCTCACCTCTCGTAGCTCTGAACGGCAAGTTTTACAGTTGTCTCCCTCGGTTTGCCTTGCCATATTGCCTCTGGAGTTGGGATATAATACCTGGCGTGTGCAGTGCAATATTTAGAAGTGAAAAGCCTATTTGTCTGGCTCAGCTGCAATAAAACTATGTGGACCTTTAAGGTTGGTTGATGTATTGCAAAGGTGGGCAACTTCTAGGAGCTGGTGGGTGTGATCCTGGGAATGGGATGTTAGTTACTGTTTGCTTTCAGTAATAACAACTGCTGGGGAAAAATGAGTCAGGCTGGACATGCTGAGGACCTGATATTTCACTTTCAAACTTCCTTCTAGCTGGGTGGGTCAGGCTTGACTGCTTGCAGCTTCGTACTGTCAGGAGGCATGGATTTGGCTTATCAAGCAGTACTGGGCTTGCTAAGTGGTTGGCAGACATTATAAAAAAGCGAGATGCTATTCGTGCTGCAGTGGATAAGGAGTTGGAGAGCATTGGTTTAAGATTGCAAGAGGCCGAGAGGAAAATTGAAGTCATGGAGATAACGATCATTGGACCTAATGCTGCTCTTGCTGAGAATGCGAAAGACCAGGTTGTAAAGCATGCAGAAGTCCAGTTGATGATCTGGAAAATAAGTGCAGATTGAGTATGATCATCTTGGTGGGAGAACCTTGTGAATATATTGATGGAGAAGCAAAGAGATTCATGTGCTTGTTGTAGGGTGCTGATCGAGCTGCATAAATGCTAGGTGAGATTTTTTACGAAGTGCTTCAGTATGCTGTAAGGGCATCATGTTAATGAAATATCAAGCTACTAAGCACTGACTTAAAACAGTGAATATTATTAAATTACACAGTGACTTGAAACTGGTCTGTATGTTGCAACTCCAACAAAAAAATTATGTTTCTTTCACTAAGTGTTGGGGGATCATTCAGTCTAAAATCTCAGGAGGTAATTTTAATGCTCTGTGACTTCTCTGTGTCATTTCGATTTGGCTTTTTCTCGTATATCCTAAAAAAAAAAAAAGTTTAAAATTGATCTCACTGAAAAGCATCTAGGGTACTCTGCCGCCTTATTGCCAATGGGTTATCATTTAATAAAACACTTCCTATTTAGATACAAATTGGCAGAGAGAGAAATCTGGACTGTAGTTGGTGCCATAGGCCTACATCTTTTCTTTCTTTCTCTTTTTAAAGAGAAAGGAGAATGAGATTTTAGGTTAAACTGTTTTTACCAACCGCATTATGCGCCAATAGGTAGTGAATAGATAACATCATCTCAGTCATACGCACAATCAGATTTTATCCTCCAGCAACGGAGGTTTTGTGTGCAGCTGCTGACAGGAGATTTTATTTGCCTGACAAAGGCCTCTGTGGACAGAGAAATTTTTCCCCATCGACAAGAGTGGTCTTTCAGCACATTTTTGGACTGTCTTCCATAAGAATTGTTCCTTCCTGAAGGTCCACTGATTTCCTCCAACCCGTTAAAAAAAACCCTATTTTAAAAAAAAAAAAAAAATATATAATATAAAAACTACCATCCTGACCTTCTCCTCGGCGTGTCTGCAGTTGCCTTGACCCGCTTTCCTCTCCCTGGGACAACAGTGATGTGTCCCACTGCCCCGGGCTGGGAAGGAGTTGGGAGGGCAGACACGACGTTGTTCTGGGTTGTGCCTACTTGTGGTTATACACTTGCTTGGGGAGGGGTATAAAAAGGGGTAAGTGGATTAACCATTCATTTTTCTGTATTATGCTTTTGTGCCCGATCTGTTGTGTGCCCCGACATCAGTCGTTCCTTGCAGAAGTGCTGTGGGTGTCGCTGTCCGGCATGTCTGCATCAGGTTCGTTTCCTTTGCGAGAGAGCAAGGAATTGTTTCCCCTTCGTTCTTTGCAAAGGCAGTTATGCACAATAAAAGCATGGTGTGTTAATCGGTCCCATCTTCTCAGATTGCTTGGGATTTCAAACTTTGTTTTCCTAATATGAAAACGGATGGATGCTGGAAGTTTTCCTTTGCCCTGGGGCTTTCTATAGTAAAAGAGAATTTGGAAACCAAGGATTGTATTCTAGCCAAAGGGTAGTTTAACGTAATGCAGGGTCTGACCATTTAGAAGGTTTAAACCTTTCCTGATCCAAACTGTTCTTATGTTTTACTTTTCCCTGAAATCCCCATAAAGTGGATGGAGTTTATTGTTTATGGGGGTCTGGTCTCTGTGACACCTCTGTGTGCGCAACCCAGGGCTGGTTCTGTGGGGTCTGTCAGAGCAATGCTTCTCGGTTTACTCCAGCATCAAAAGCAGTCAGCGGTGTCTCTGTGCTATTATTTATTAATATCTGTATCGTGGTCGTGCTGTGGTGCGTTAGGCGCTGTACAAGCATGCAGTGAAAGGGCCTGCGCGGGCTGCTGGACTGGCTCCTCTCCTTGCTGGGGCGATGCTGTGGGCCGCAGAAGCGTCTGTGGCATTTTTCATGAGCTGGTTGGTGAGACCCTCACTGCTTTTTGCAGACTCGTGCTCGGCCGTGCGGGGAACCGGATGGCCTGGTGAAACAGCCGGGAGATGGGGAGGAACAGAGGAGCAAAAGGAAACAGGGCAATTAACTCATCTCAAAAAGGACAAAACGTTTGTTGTGCTAAAAATACGCAGCCACATTGCTGATACTACATTTCACGGCAGTGGCACTGAGCTATTTCGAGATGATGAATGGGAGGGGCAACGATACAGATCTGCTTGGAGAAATACGGTGGCCAAAAGTGTGCCGAGGGTCCATGGAGAACAGTGGATGTGGTGAGCATCTGCAAGGTGGGGGTCTCACCAAGCAGTGTGCTGGGGCTCTGTCACCCCAGGGAAGACAGCCCTGTCTGCCTGGGGTGTGATTTCAGCAGTGGTAGTCTCCCCAGTTTTTGAGTGGCTGAGCAGATGTCGTTTCACTGGCGAAATGCGAAGAGAGTTCAAGGACACGCGGCGCAGGGAGGTGCACATCATCCTGCATCTGTGGGATGCCCTGAACTCCTTGGCAGGCATCTGCCGAGAGCCTGTAAATTTGAAACAGAGGCATGTAGCGTGCAAGGGCTGTGAGCGTGTAGGCTGGTGTCCAGCCTCAGAGTATTTTTTGTTTTCGAGCAGCTGTTTGCAGGACCAAAGGGCTGGTGGGGGGAGCGTACCATGTGGCTACCCACCTCCTGGCCTGCGCTTCATTGTCTGCTTCAAAAGCTTCGCTCGCCAGCAAAGTTTCCTATATTTCTGCTACATGTGACTTGGTTTAACTCCTCTGCTTTTCTGTGCTGTACCAACAAGCATAGGAATGTATTTCTACGTGCCGCTTAAAATGTAGATCTTTTTGATTACCTGTGAGATTGCCTAGGAAATTTCTGTGCTTTGTTGTATTGCACATGCTCCTAATACATTTACAAGCAAGCCACACACTGGGACAAAACTAGGTCACGGGTAGACTCCTTACTGGACAGATGTTTAATTTTCCTAATTCACCCCCTATATTAAGCAACATAATTGTGATTTTAGGGGTAGCTGAATCTTGCTGACCATAGCTAATTTTTATTGTGGGTCCATCAGAAGGTTGAATTTTGGAGGCACAAAATGAGAGTTTTTCGTACATGGGAGAAAGCGGGCTATTTTGTCTTTGACTCTCAGTGGGAGGTCACAGCCTTTTGTGCTGGCAGCTCTGAAACCAGCACAAACTGAGGTGATTAGCTCCCTTTTCTAATGAGTACACAAAGCTGATTGTGAATGAGCCAGTGGGTTCATTGTGCAACCTTGGCCTGCGTTTAATCCTTTATGTGAGACCCTCTTTTACACAGGGACAGCAATTGGAATCCAATTTACACCGGGCTCGGCATTAAATCTCCTTACGCTGGCGATACTACTAATCAATGAAATTGAAATTCAATTGCCGTTAGGAGTCTCTTCCCTTCAGTTGTGCCACTCGCTTTCTGCTAGGCCCCGCGTTTTAAGAGAGATGAAACCCTTAAGTGGGAAACACTTTGTCTTCCTAATACAAGAATAAACAATGTCTCGCTTCTTGGCAAAACACATCCCAAGTACTGTGTAACAAGCAGGAGAGATCTTAAAAGTCCATCAAGAGACGTTATGGTAATTTTGCAAGAACGACCACCTTGCTTTTAGTGAGAATTATCTAAATATGAAGATAAAAGGAAGAAGAAAGGGAGCTTGACGTGTAGAGAGACACATGAAAGGTTTCGGGAGAGGCTTTCTGTGCTGCACAGAGATACTAGCAGTTGAGTTTTCTGGCAAGCACCTTAATAGCAAGAAGAGTTTCTTCCTGTCTGGTTTTCACTTTAACAAGCGGGACTTGTTAAATCAGTTTTGGGGTGCATCAGAGATCAGTAAATGACAAAGAGGAGACTTCATATGCATCGCTTGTTTTCTTTTCAAGGAACATTGTGAATGCTGATTAATCAGCCCCTCCCAGCAACCTTGGGAACTACGAAATAACAGCTGAAGAAACTTCCCCGTGTTGCAGTTGAGGAACTGAGACATAGAAAGATAAAAACAATTTTTCAGGAGCGTCAGTGTTTGGGCACCCACGTGTGATGGGGAGGAATGATTTCACATGCACTGAATGCCCATCCTCTGGAAACCAAGCAGCTGAAATATCTCACCTGGGGGACTCATAAATGGGAATGCCACGAATCGTGGCTCGCTCTTGGAAATTTTGGCCAGTCATGGCTTTTGAAAGCCAGCGTGCGTTGTGCCTTGGAACCGCTCAGGTCAGGAGTTGCTCAGTTCTCATCCCCATCTATTACTCTTGCTGCCTGCAACCCCTTGAAATATTCATTCTGCCTTTTATTCATCAGTGCTGTTTAATACTCCAGGCATAACGATGATCTGGAACGTTTGTATTGTGTTACAGTCATTGTTTTGGGATTATCTAGCAAGCTGACACTGGGCTAGAAATTAATGAGTGTATATTCCCATTGTAACCAGTATGCCAGGTGTATTTATTTAAAAAATCATGAAGTAGCCTCCCCAAAATCAGGTGATACTCTTTACACAATTAACTGAGTTTGCTTTTTATTTCTCACCTAGTTTCTGAGCCGTTGGGATGCACGTTGGTTGCTTTTCCAATTTTTATTTGCAGCTATGAGAGTTGGGAATCTAGCTTAAAGGGGGGGAAAAAAGGTATTTTTTAATACGGCCCAAGGAATCTGTGAACAGAAGTGTTGAGATGAATACTATGAAACTCATGGTAAAAATCACAGGAACTACCATTGCTGCTAAACTGAACAAGAGTTTAGCCGTTGTCTGTACTTGTGCAGTGTTGTGCCTTGGTTTCGCTGTGAAAACACGGCACTACGGAACCATACAGGTGATCTTACATTTATGGGATGACTTCTGTCCTGAGGAGTCTGAAACTCAAGCTGAGATGACTTCAGAGCCTCCCAGGACAGTCTGAGGGCTGTTGGGTCGGACGGCATAAAATCATAGAATCGTTTAGGTTGGAAAAGACCCTTAAGATCATCAAGTCCAAGCGTAAACCTAATGCTACCAAATCCACCACTAAACCATGTCCATGAGCACCACGTCTACAGCGCTGGTGGGAAGAGGAGGCATTGGGAAGCAGAGCATTACTGAATTCCAATTATTTTTTTAACCCGGCAGTTTCAAATGATGGATGTATCAGAGAATGCAGCAGCTTTTCCTAGCTAGCACCCAAACGTACCATGGAGAAGACTGCCCATCTTCTGAGCTGAAAAATGCACTTTTGGAGGGTGGTGCTTTGGGGTTCCCAGGCTGATAGATCATGTTGGTATGTTTGTGTACCACCTTAATTTGGTTATATATCGGTGACCTTTCCTTTCTGATCTGAGCCTCTGTGCTGTCCAGATTGAGTTATTGCAGAATTTTCTGAACAAGGCTAAGCTAAAAGGCCAGTGAGAAGTTACAGCTGGTACAAAATGTAGCTGCCTGCCTGTTTGATGGCCGTAGCTGCAGGGAATGTGTTTGACTTGATCTTCAGTGGTTCACACTTATTTCCACATACAAATAAAAAAAAAAAAATTAAAAACCCAAACCAAATCCCTACCATTATTAGTTTAAGCTGCTGCTCTCATTTCAGAGATGCCAGTTATCCTTCCACGAGCCACTGAGGAAGATGGAGTTTACCTGCAATGATTGCAAGGTAATCGTTGCATACATACTAGCCACAAGCTTTAAACCACTGGGCTTTTTCAGCGGGCAAAGTCTTGACTTTGTGATTGATTCAGTCAGGAAAAGTCTGATTGACCTTTCAGGCAAAGCTGATCTGCTAGCCTTTAAGGTGAGGGTATTTTATGTTTTATTTCATACAAATACAGCAGTCTGAATTAAGGACAAATGCCCTGAAGTGTGCAACTGAGCCCGTTTAATAAGTGAAACATTTTGGGGCATTTGATTTTGTGACCTCTTTTTCTGTGAGCAAGTTGAACTCGAGCTTTTTGCAGGGAGCATTATTTTGTGGAGAGAGGACATTGATCTTACTTGGCAGAAAATAAATGGATATTTGTGTTATGACGCCTATTCAAGTACTTTCTTTTATGTATCTGCAGGATGCTCTGCCCTGAAATCAGATCTCGTCTGACTGATACATTTTAAGCAGGATGATTCTGACTCTTTCACAACTTTCAAGTGTAAATGTGTTAATGTTTTGCCCAGCACATTATTTCTAACAGGCTGAACTTTCATTGTGTTTTCGCAGTTTGGGTTTACATTTAACTTGAGGCTTTCATAGTTATTTAATTCTTCATAATTTTTGACGCCCTGGTAGCCTCACAACTGCCCCAAGATTGCAAAGAAAAAGACAAACACCCAGGCTCCCTGGCTTTATTTTCTAAAGATCTTCCTTTCTCTCCCCAACCTCCAAGCCCCCAGATCTGAGGCCCAGGGGAAAATCGGAAGTTGCTTCCTCAGACCTGTCAACTCTTGTGCTTTCAGGATGAGCCTAATGATGTTGAGCCCTATATGATTCTTTCACACTTGTCTACTTCAATCTCACACCACAAGACAAGTAGTGGCTGTGCGGAGGGAGGGATGAAAGTCCTGCTACAGTAAAAATCTGCAAAATGTACGCACTGGGTGTGAAGGAAATTCGGGATCAGATGCAAATCCTGTCTGTAGCGTAGCTGGTTCGGGTTTTCCCCCCCCCCTGCAGTTTAATATGATTTTTGTCTTGATGCATAGGAAATCAAATCATGTTTTGGAGGGACACAGGGAGGGATGAATTATGCTGAGTGTTTCCCATCTGCCTGATGTTATGTAGGTGGGAGTAAATAGCAGGATTTGACCGTGGAGGGAAGAGAATTAGTGCTGAAATTGAGTACATAGGTGGCCACAAGCCTAATGTTTCAGAGATTGACCCTCTCTGCCTTTTTTTAATCAATTATGAGACCACTTGTCCTAAGGACATTTTGTGCCTGGAGGCTCCATATAAAAATACTGGGGTTGCATTAACAGACTAATATAGTCCTCTCTCTAACCACTGCATGCAACCCACCATGTCCCCTGCGCTTTTTCTCATTGAAGATGGGTAAGAAATGCTACCAGGGTAAATTTTGGGAGCAACTGGTGTGCAGCATTACTGGCCTACCCGGACTCCGTAGCATGAAGTCATCCCTTTTTTCTCTGTGTTTGCTTTTCAGCTTAATCTGTGAGCATTTTCCTCTACTTCTATTTTCTGGTGAGTCACAGAGGAGCAGAGAAACAGGCTAAACACAGATGGAAATGAAATAGCTGGATCGCTGAGCCTGCTGCCTCAGTTTCTCTCCAGAGTGCGCTCTTTGCAGATAGTGTTTGGAAAATCATGTGTAGGTGCTACAAACACACAAAGTCATGTGGAGACAGGGCTTGCTTGCCCCTTTGCCGTTAGATTGATTTTACACACCGGTGACATGTAGATCAGATTGATGTTGTGTGTGAACAGTGTGGCTGCCTCTTTTCTAACTATTATCCATTGTCTTTTTGCTCCTTGTGGGTATTTACAAGCTGATTTTGTACAGGGCTCTGGTTTTGGTGTACCGGAACAATATCTGAAGCCACACAGACAAACGCTGAGCATCTGTTCCCCTACGAGAGTAGCTGCAGGTATGTAAGACATAGCAATGGAGATCCCTCCCATGCGTGGGACGTACTGAGTGACGGGCCGCACTCCAGAGGAGCAAGTGGTGAATGAAGTGGGTGGAAAGAAATGGGATGGGAAGACAGAAAAAAGAGGTGGGGTATCGCACATCTTATTAAAGGTTTTACTGCTTTATCCTTACTTTCTCAGTTCTAAATAGATCTAGGTCTTTTTTTACTTACAACTCATTTGTAGTGGGATCCCCTGTCAAAAACCTGGGTCCTTGAGGCTCTGCTGAATTTGAACCTTTCTATGTACACGTGCAGCTGCGGCACACCAGGTACTCAGGCATTTTTTCTTGGAGACTGTTTTGCCGGCAGAGGCTGATGTCAGGCCTCTGGGTAGTTAAAAAGCAAATTCAAGCAGCCCATTGTGGGGAACCTGAGAAAGTGCCATCGCCAGCCAGGTTCTCAGTGAATGCTGGCCCTTGCCCAGCGGTCAAACGAGTGATTTACTATGTGCTTTTCCCCATTGCTATGCAGCAGGCCAGAACTGTTGTGTGGAATTTTTATTTATTTATTTATTTTTATTTTTAAAAAAAAAACCCTCTTTTATTGGGTTTGTGAGCTTTCTTTGTGGTTTGCCAAATGACCAGCGTTAAAAATGACAGTCTTTGGCTGTAGTTCTAAAGGTTGTGATAGCGAATCAGCATTCCAGCATTGGAAATTGGGCTTCGTAAGAGGCAGACGTGTAAATCAAGGCTGAGCTGATTAAATGTGCTCTTTTGCGAGGCTCTGCGGTGGGGCTGACGGCGTTCGGCTTCTCAGCTGAAGTTCCTGAGGGGTCAGGATGCATCGGCAGTGAAGGAGGAAAGCATGTACTCAGGAATGGTGCTAAAGCGCTATTTATCATCTGTGGGGGTAAAGTGGTATAATGAAGACCACGGGCAATCCAGGATGGATGATACCAGTGACCCTGCTGAACCTCCTGGCCAGACAGTCACTCTCCTGGCTGAAATCAGGACCAGCAGGTCCTCAAGTCAGAGGCCTTTGTGTTCAATATTGGCTTCTTGAGATATTTTACAGCTGTACTGCAGGTCCGAACCTGTGCTATTTCTGACACACGGCTACGATCTCATGGTCGGACACGCGATGACGTGCAGCCTGGTCAGTTCTGCAGTGCGAGAAGCCCAGTGGACCGACTGGCTGTAGATGCATGCGTGGTCTGGATCTGACACCGGTTCTCGCTCTCCGGTGTGACCTGGCATGGCTGTGACCTGCTGTCTGAGATGGCATCTGCTCTCTTCCAGCTGCATTTCTCCCCAGGGGCTGCTCAGCGCTACGGGCTCTGCCTTCAGGGCTTCAGACTGCTGCCTTGCTGCAGCAGACACTTCAACTGCAACTTGGCTAAACACAAGATTTACTGGTACTTGCAGGTCAAAATGCATATCAGTCACTCTTTTTTGTCTCCGTTTCCTCATTTCTTTTAGCAGTCGCTCTTTAGGCATTGAAAACTGCAAGTGTTCTCCATTCCAAAATACTCTTTCCAGTTGGACAGTGAGAACCAAATGAATCGCTGCTTCCTCTTGTAGCTAAGAGACCTCCTTAAGAGACGCATCAGGCATGTATTTATGAAAGCAGGGTAGAAGCAGCGAAACATGTTTAAAAATGTTTGCAATAACGTGCTGTCTTGAAGACTTCCTAAAAGCTTCCCCAAGGGCAGTTCTCGCCAGCCAGGGCTGTGTTGTTACCCCAGGCGGTGGCGGGGCCACTGAGAGGCATTTAGAGATGCACGTCAGTCCCAGTCTCCCTATGTGTTTAAACAATACTGTGTTAGCACATACCTACACCGGTGACTGTGCTTTTAATGAATATGCACTATGCCGAACATAAAATCTAGATAAATCCCCTAGGGACGTTTTCTTTTTTGACTGCTCCAAAATCCTGTTCGAGTGCATTCAAGTTAGTCATCCAACATCTGCTTGCTTTTCGTTCCTATCAGTATTCATTCAGAGGTAAACTTCTATGGATAACCTTTGCCAGCACTTCCCTAAATACTGAGTAATATACAGGGAGCACAGGAGAGTGCTCAGATGTTTTTAATACAATCCGAGGACAGCAGAATGCAGCTGCCACCTGCAGACCGGCGTTTGCAGGGGGACCCTGACATTTGGGCCATGCCTAAAAGGTTCTCTGTGAACCCTAAAAAATGGGTTCACTGATTATTTTTTATTATTATTATTTTAATATATTTTTTTCTCTTAATCCTTCATCTGCAACAGCTTGATTTTGGGGTTGATGGCACTGGAGGAAGGGAAGGTTGGTAAGAAAGAAGGGTGGACGTGGCTAGCATGGGAGCTGTCAGAAGCTGCAGTGGAGCTGGGCGCGGGGGGCAATGCCTTGATGCCAGCCTCGCTCGGGAGCATCTTTCATGAGGTTCAGCGCAGCAGCCATGAGAAAAAAGCTGGCTCTGTCATTATGATCATCGTTTACTCTTCCTTCTACACCTTCGCTCTTTCGGGTATCTTTTTTGAGAATTCAGCTTAAGCTGCAGACTTCCTTGCTTCATTAAAACAGTTATCCCTGTTTGACCTGGTTAGTCACTGTAAACGAGCTGTTCCATTTGATGCTAACCTGGTGCTAATCTGCTACTTCTTTTAACAATATTAGAGTCACAACAAATAAATGCTCTACTTGTATAAATGGCCCTTCCATCCTGCTATGATTTTTTGAAGATTGATTTGTAGCCTTTTGTTTCTGTCCCAGCGCAGCCCCCACGCCCCGGGATTCGAAAGGACAGCTTTTTGTTGTCACAAATTTGACAAGTTTTAGAGTGAAGGACGAGGAGATGCAGCAGGCTAGGTGGAAGGGAACACATGGGCTCTTTTTTTAGGTGGCCCGTTGTTTCCAACTAGTGTGCCTTTTCTTTAGGTGACGGTAGACATAAATACATTAAAAAAAAAAGAAAAGGGGAAAAATATCTCCAAATAGTGGAGACATTTGGAGTCAAATAAAAAAAACCTTTATTTTGCTTTGTTTGTTGATATGTTGTTGGTGGTTTTTTTATTTTTAACTTCTTTTTTTTTTACCAGTTGGGTTATATGATGACAAAATCCGTGTGTCAATTGCCGTAGCAGAAGACTCTGGTGCTGGAGCAACGCTTGCAGTCCTGCAGATCACTTGTAAAGCGGGCAAAACACGGCCAGAGCGGTGTTTTCCCTGTTGCACCCTGACGTCTCTGTGTTTGGTGCCTGTTCCCCCTTCAATCCCAGGCTGAGTCCGATAGCAAAGAAGCCAGGTTATAACAATTCAAGCAGCAAGCAAGCGAGCACCTCTGTTTTCAGTGGATGCCCAGTAGCCATTGGCCTAACTTTTAATGGAGGGTGCGGTTTGCCCTGTGTTTCAGTGATAGTATGTTGAAATTAATTCTTATTATGTGTCCTTTGTTCTTGGTCACCAGTATGTGATTCCCGCCCCCCCTGCAAATTAAGCACAAGATGTTGTGGTAGGTTGCAATCTCAAGGGATTAATTCTGCAATTTCCAGCCTGATGTTCTTTTGTCCTGGAATGAAAATGGTCATCTTAGGTAATGGCTATTTTTGTACAACCATTTGTTCACTGAGAACTGGGTTGAGACCTCCAGTAGTGTATCATTGACTGATAAACAGCCATTGTGCAATTCAGATCACTTCTGGACTTGGCTGCGCCGTTGTCAGAGATGGAAAAGCTGATTAAAAGACCTACCTCATATGGTCTTACTAACCCCACTCAAGGCCTCTCCCTTTCAATTCTCCTTTTTTTTTTTTTTTTGGCGTGACTCAGGAAATCTTCCTTTTAGGTGACAGGTAGAAATATCAACGTACAAATAAGAAATTGTACCTTTGTTGATTTTTGTTGCGAAAAAAGGAAAAATGTAAAATATAGCTGCAGTATCTTGTGGTTAGCTGGAAGGGCCACAGGGCTTGGGTGCATACAAATGCCTTAGTTTTTGGAGGTGACGACAGAAGCTGGATGATTTCCCTCCTCCAACAGCGTATTTCTTCTAGGAGGGCACGGCATCAGGTGTTCAGATGCAGCTCTGGGAAATGGTGCTTGGATTGCACGTGGGTAGACTTAGGCTTGGACTGAGTGCACTTTTGAGCTAGTGCCAACAGCCGAGATGACGTGACCCTACACCGCTCCTGGCTGTGGGTGCCTCGCTCCTGCTGGTCCAGAGTCTTCCTAAGTCATCACTGCTCCCTAAAAAAGCCCCTTGAAGAATTTGAAGATGCTTCTGCATCTTGTTTTCTTTGAACCCCATCTCTTCCCAACCAAGCGGTTCTGGCCAGGCCTGCCGGTGGGTTGGAAGACTCGGGGGCAAGGTGCCGGTGAGAGCTGCCAGGCTGCGCCGGTGCTCCGGCCACGCCGTCCTCCTCTGCCGGTGGTGTGCAGGCTCCCGGTCCTGCTGGCTGAGGAACAGATGCTGTTGTGCTTCCTAACAGAAAGTGAAATTGCACATTTTTAAGTGTTCAAAACGCTTCCCAAGCGTTTTTGTGGTTAATCCCCAACCTGGGGGTATTGCCTTTACCTTAGAGAAAGGGAAACTGAGGCAAAGAGACTCACTGAGTGTCAGAGGCTCACTTAAGAGTCCTGATGGTTAACCGCGCAATCAATTCGGTGGACCAAGCTCCTTCTAAATTAAACTATTAAAAAGCTAATAGTGAAAATACTGAAGCAAGCCGAGATCAAAATGCAGAGCGAAAAGTAGAAAACTGTAAACTATCCATACCTTTTTTTAGTCCGCGTCCAGTGGAGATGCATACAATTGTTTCTCAGGAATTATTTTATTTAGTTAACACTATTAAATAAATGCTACTGTCACTTTTTCAAGGCCTCTTTCTTTAATAAACCCAGCCAAACCGCTTGGACATTGCCTTAGTGCTGAATTGGCTCATGGATCACTATGCTCTGAAGTTTGTATTAATCAGCGCTCCGCAGTCAGTGTATTGTTGCTTCATTAACCCACTTGTTTTTAAGTATCTGTAAATCACAAAGAGGAGAAGTCATGCTGCTAGCTGAGAAAGCAGCCCTGTTTGTAGCATCTCTCCTCTCTGAATCACATTTCTGGTTAGCACTTAGGGGTTTTTTTTTTTTTTCTGTTTTTCTTACCTGTGAAATTCGTGGTGTAGCCTAGAAGGATGTTTCAGATGTGTATATCCAAAATTGCAAGTGCTGTTGCTTTTAACATCCAAGCTCCCTGGGGATATTTGGTTCTGGAATACATCTATTCTCCAAGTGTTATTTCACTGCTCACAATGTCACAGCTAAGGTCTTGTTGTTCAGTAGGTAGATTTTATTTGTCAGTATGCTGTACCTTCCTAAAGAGGCAGGGAATTGCAATAAAAATGATTTATTTTTTAAGCGAATCATTACAGGAGTTGTTAAAGGACACTAATAAATGTTGCTAATAGAGAGATCGTTACAGGGTCTACAGGAGGAGAGGAGGCTGGCGACAGGTTGTACAATCTAACAGTGATTATGTGTTAATATTTCTCTGGCTAACAATGGTGGTGTTCAGTGGTTGTGTCCTGTACTTCTGTAGAAGACTTCAAGGGGATGGAAAGGAGGAAGAAGGGGTTATTCTTGCTGTTGATACTGAGGTTTGTACATTGACAACTGGAAATCGGTGAACTCCTTTAGTGGCAGAATGGACCCGATACTCGTCATTACGTCTTCGTTTTTAATGTGTCTCACTTTTATGTGGTGGCATCTGAGCATCTATTTGGACCGTTAGTGTGGAGAGGACATGGGGAGTCAGCTGGTGCCACTTGCGCAGACCCGTGTTGCGCACCCGGATTTGGAGTTAGGAGTAAGCAACTCAGGAGCTGCTTTTGTTTTTCCATTATTTCTTGGAATTGCAATGTCAAGAGACTAGGGAGAAGTGGACGTTTTCTGTTCCCTAGCCTCTATCAAGTATTCTGTTGGTGTCTGGCTTTTGTTGTTGTTGTCAGTGCAAGTGCTGTTGAAAACTCTATTGTTTAAACTTTGGCAACTCAGATTTAGGGCATAAGGCACCTACGTGCAATCGAACCCAAAACATGACTCATGTTGGTAATTCGTAATTGCAGGCACTGAGTGTGCAACTTGCTTTCCTTTGAAACGTGGTCTATTATGCAACATGAGCTGACAAGTACATTTTTGAACATTTTTCTGTGACTACACATAAGCATCAGTTCTGAAATTTGGAGAGCTTTCTAATTGAATGATATTCTCTAGGAGAATCAAATACACATTAACAAAATTCTTTAAACATAACAAAGAATAATTGAACTTCAATAGTATCTGATTACATTTGGTGTGAGTTTCAAAAATCAATTTTTCTTACAGATTTAAATTGCAATTGCTTTTCTATATTTGTATTTTTGTGCCTTGTGGAAAGTACCACATGCAGTATTGGCACTGCGATGCCTGACTTCTGGATGAAGGACTTATAAGTATACAAAGTAAATACGGATGATTTCGGTAAGGTGCCAGCCAAGTACAGTCATCATTTTTGTTGCCGTTTACCAGCCTATCCTACCTGTTGAGAAATGGAACATAATCTGTAAACGTACACTCTGAGTTTTAAAGTAATCTTCCCCAAACTCCTAAAGCATGTAAAACTTTCTCTAGATTAATATTTAGACCAAATTTATTAAATGAGTATGATTTTTCTAGCATGAAATTATAAAAATTAATTTGTCAGTCTCTTGCCTTGTGCTGCTAGAAGAGACAAAAGGGAATCTGTCTCTCATATTTAGTTTTATTTTACAGAAATATTTTTCCATTTGTGTGAATAAATGCTGATCTGACTTCATCACCATTTTTAAGCGTTCTGCAACGCCAAATGCAAAATATGAGCTGTCCTTTTTAGAAATAGTCCTCAAAACACTCTGTACTCATAAGCAACTGTCGTAACCCATTTGTACAGCTGGGCAAATGGATACACCCAAAGCTTTTAGCTTGCCCTAGTTGAGCAGAAGCTGCCGAGCCCTGGCAGTACCGACATCTTTCATGGACTCAGGAGCACAAGCGCTAGATGAGCATCTGGAAGATGGACCTGGCTCCCTGGAGGTTGATACCGCCGTCGTGAGCATAGACTGGACTGTTGCTTCTTCCCTGCCAGCGTTACCCGTGGTAGGCTACATGAGCGTGGAGATGCTAACACACATTACTGGACACGATGGGAAACCGAGCCCTGGCTTGTGTTCTCCTCTGCTTGGATGTCCTCCTTGCCCTGTTTTGCCAGGTTTTTACCTCCTCGGCTGAGATCTCATCCCTCCTGGGAAACCCATGCACGTGCGTCTTCCCCACCCAAGAGCTGCAGGGAGGAGGGAGAGGTGCTTTGAAAACATGAATTGAGGCATTTTCTGAGTTCCCGGGTGTGTTTTGTGTCTGTTTAGATGAGAATGGGGGAGAGCTTCATTTATGCTTTTTAAAGGGCAGAGTGACCCCAGTGCAGGAGTCTGTTCCGGCTTAATGGCCCCGCTTTCCGAGTGCCCCAGATCAAACCACGTGTTGCTGAGCCCCAAAGAAAGCCCCGAAGTAGTTTTGGGGTTTGTGCACTGGCAAAGTCATTGATTCATAAAACGTTCATTAACTTGCGGTTAATGCCTCAGAGGGGTTTTAACAATTTATATATCGCCTTTTGTTGTTGCTCCTTAAAAATAAACCAGCAGCATCCCCTGCACCCCAAACCCTGTTGAATTGGGGACGAAATGCACTGAACGCTTGGGCTGTTTAGCATGGACTGCTTGTGTGGAGACGCTGTCGACTCCTCTGTTCTGCTGCACCAGCCCTTCTGAGCCAGACCGAAAACCCTGCGCTGTGGATGTGCATGAAGCTGCAAGGCACTGGGGCTTCTTTTGATATATCTGCTTTCAGAAGGCATATGCACTGATTCGTCAAAAAGGTGACAGCTCATCATTAGCCAGTTTGGTCACATATGTTTCGGTGGTGAATGATGTTTGATCAAGTGAAGCCCAAGGTAAGACGTGAAGAAACATGTTGTAAAGCATGCTTTGTTAATGCAAAACATAGAGGTGGCTCCCTGGAATCTAATGCAAACATCTAATAGCTCCTATTTTATCCTCATCTCGTGAAATGTGCTAAGCTTAAGTGGAAGCAGCTGCCTCCTGCACAGAGAAAGGGAGGCAGACCCCCCCTCTCCGTCCCCCCCAGCCCCTGCGTTCAATTAGCTGCTGTTTTGCCTCGGAGTGCTGCATTATGACCACTCCTACTGTCAGAGACATTAGTAAATATGCAGTACAGTAATGAATTTGTAAATAGAGAGTGGGGCTAACGAGTGTCCTCAGCTCAGGAATGCAGTGGGTATATATTAAGCCAGGTGTATGGGGGGAGGGGGGAAAAAAAAAGGCATCTCCAGGCTGGATTTTATAATTAGGGCGCATGGTGTAACTCTTTTGTTTTGCAGAAGCCAGCTTTATTAATTGATGTAGAAGGTTGCTGTGTGCTATTCATTGTTTGATTAAAATGCCTGTATAAATAATTAGGCCTCTTCTGTTTGTTTTATTTTTGCACCCAATTTACATTTTCATACAGAATAAAAATGAATTAGCAAATGCATTTTATTTTCCAAATTTTTTTTAACCCGTAGCTGTTCTCCCCTGGTCACCAACCTCTGCAGTAATGACATGACCTTTGCGCCGTGCTATTTCAGACCTCAGGAACTCCGTTCTCTTTGGAGAAGCCGTGGTTCTCCTCCCTCCTTTGTGTGTGTGCTGCGGGGGGCTGCAGGCAGGCGGGCTTGGAATCCCTCCGGAAAACAAAAATAAACACGTATATTCAGTCACTCCTGGAAACATCAGGTCAGCTCCTGTATCTGGCAGTATTTTGCTGAAGAGAGGAGGTTTCAGGCAGACGTGAATTTGCGCCTCTCTACTTTCAGGGCTCCGTAAGCGAGTGAAAATGCTGCTGTTTTGTGCAGCAGCTGGAGAAACCGCTGTACGTCTGGAACTGGGGTTGTAAAGGACCCGTTTGAAAGAGTCAGGAACTGCGTTATTGTTATATCAGGGACTGCTTTTCTGCGTTAATATATGAAAAATCTGCCTATCTGCAGTACCTGTGGAACAGTCTGTAAGTCAGTAGGAAATCTTTATCCTAGGATGAAATCGCTTTGAGTTGCAAACCGGTACAGTTAATTTCTTTGCATCGTTTGCGTTTTCCTCGAGAAAACTGTTGAGGGGCAATGCAAAACTTGTTCATCCTTATTCCCTCATTGCTCCCTGGACTGTGGTGGGCAGCTGTGGTCTGCCCCTCTGGAGCCAAGCAAAGCCGGAGGCTGCGGCGAGCGTGGCAGGGAGATGGCTCACACGATGCACTTTCACATCTGTGAAAGTGCTCTCCTCTTGGCAACGTTTGCAAAATGGCCTGAGAAGGGGAACGGTGATGCCTACCGACTGGTGCGCCTTAAAAATGTTCTTGGCAACCTGAGGTCTGTAAACCAACATCCTAAACCTTGATCTCCTATATTCGCCTGTTTGTAAAGACAAAAACAAGAAGCGGAAAATTGATGTAGACTCTTGGTCCATTAAGAGTGCTTAGCATGGTTGTGCGTGGCCGAGGCATCGCACCCAAAATGATCTCTGCACAAAGAGCAGTTCAGGTAGAAAATGACGAGAACTTGTTTTTTCACTCATTTTTTCCCCCCCTTCCATCTCTCCCTGGCCCGCAGGTCGCGTGAACTGTCCCACGGTGTAGGAAGAGGGTGTCAAAGGAGCTTTTCTCTGGCAGGACGCAGAAGGTCCTCCCTCCTGGCAGGGCTCGGCCAGGAGCGCGTGCTTCCTGAAGTTTTTTTTCAGGCGTGGATTGATCGGCGAGCACAGTTTAACAGCAGCTGCAACAACAACAAGAGAGAGAGCTTGCTCCATGCGGCTGATCCCCGGGGAGAAGTGGAGAATTGTTGCCGTAATAAGAGAGACTCAGTTAGGAGTAAGTATCTCTCCCTGGGAAACGAAGAAGCAGGGGCTGTCTGGCTAAGGTAGAGGTATAAAGTACTACTCTTCATCTCTTTTACCTCTCCAGCCAGGTTCTGGTGCATCCTGCGTTGTTACCGTCTCACTTTGTTGGTAATGGTGGTGGCATCTCTGTGATTGCCCCCACACAAAGAACATAACGGAGCCAGAGCCTCCTGCCTGGAGGTCTGCGGCGCTGGTGACACTAATATGACCGTGAGTCACTTTGCAATCGCGCCGCTGTGATTTACACCACTGTTTTGTGCCCTGGCTGTGTCGGGGGGAGCGGGTTGATTTGTGGCTGGAGCAATCGCTGGCTCAGTACAGCACGTCCTTTGCCGAGGTCTTTTTCTCACCTTTCCTCGTCCTTTTCAGTCCTTCTCATCCTCCTTGCCTCATCCACCCTTCTCTGGCTTGTTTTGTCCTCTGTGCAGTGGGACATTGTCTGATGCAAATGCGACCACGGCTGGCAGCCCTGCGACTGCGCCTCGGAGAGGTGATAACTCAGTCCTTCTGCCAGCGAGGGTGGATTTCAGCTAAAAAAAGAGCTTGTTGCCTCCTAGTTGAGGTTTGCTATCCACTGCTAGTTTGCTTGCCCGTGTTGTAGAATTGTAGTATGCGCACAAAAAAGAGCAGAAACAGAGACTTGTAGAGTGTTGGCTGAGCTTTGCACATCTCTCGTGTGCTCTAGGAGATACCACAGTATTTTCTGCCTTCCTTGTTGCTAAAAACTTGTGTTTCTTTGCTTGACTTTGCTCATTGCATACTGAGAAGTCCTTGGAGGGGTCTGTTGGTGGGGTGTTAGGCTGTGAGCTGCAGAGAGCTGAGGTGCCCGGTGAGGCTCAGAGGGATCGCTGGGCTCAGGCTGCAGCCCCAGCCTGCTGGGAGCCAGGGTTAGGAGCTGGCTTCATGCTAGTGGGAAAGACTGGCAAAGTTCAAATGGTTATAACTATTATTTAATTTGGGGTGGGTTTAATTTGCTATATTATTCTAGTAAAATTATGATTTGGAACAAAGATAGGTTTTTTTTTTCCCCAACCTAAATACTGCATCCTCTATTTATTCCTTTTGCCTTCACTGCCAAACACAGAGTAGTCAATGGGTGGAATTTTTTGCAAGAAATTCAGACTTTTCAATTTTAAAAAAAGTTGTGAACACGGCATAAAGACTATGCACGTGTCAGTGAGCAAGTTGTAATGCACACAGCCAAATCAGAATGATCCCAGCCTCACTTTTTCCTATCGTTCACTTAAAACCAGCCGCAGGGAGTCAGCCCAGCAGACCGTCTCTAGCAAAGGCTAGCCAAAGTGCTCAGGAAGTGTGTACGATGTCATGCCCAGTGTGATCATTTCAGGGCATATCTCCTGGCTGGAAGGACTGGAAGCTTGGACATCCATGTCTAACTCCTTATTCTGCTATTCTGCAACTGTTTGGTAAATCACTTAATGTCCACCCGCAAAATTAAGTGAGTTGTACTCATCGGATTTGGCGGCTGAAGGTTTAAAGTCATGTATAGTGTACTTTAACACCCCTATGCTCAAACATTTCTATAAATATGGTCTATGGTTATGTACCAGGTGCACGTCCATTGTCGTAAATACGTGTACTTCACATAAAATTGCACATGATGAATAAAGTGTTACGGTTTTACTGTGTGTGTTGCTCTTTTAAAAAACTTCCCAAATAACTTTGATGGCAAAAACTTTCTTGTTTGGGCTCTCACTGAGAGGGAGACCACCTGGAACGTTTGAGTAAAATACTGTCGTTGCAAGTTGAATAGCAAGGAAACGTGTATCTGTTTAAAAGAAAAGTTATACTATTTTTTGCAGGGTTTTTAAGAAGTCTGAAGTATAAAACTTGAAACTGTTCAAATCATTATTTTCACTTAAGAATGCCTTTCAGTTTACTTTGTGCTGTAAGCAATGAACAATTTTCTGTAGCACAGTGATGTGGCACTGGGTTTCAGGCCACTGGAGTACATGGGGTAATTCCCCCTTTTTTAGACCAAATTACACTTCTCTTGCCTTTATATCTGAAAATATTACGATTTGGTATTGCAGAAAAATAAGATGATGGAGGCTTGCTGTGTTGGAGGTAGGGCATGAGTATTTTTAATCTCATAAAAAATTATGCAGCACAGCATATTTGTGTACAGTTTGGCTTTTTTTTTTTCTTTTGAAATAAACAACATCCTTATTTCTTTAAGGAAATTTTAAATGAAAAAGTGTACCTTGTCTGTCATTGCCCTCGTGACAGTAACTTGCCTGCGTTGTCCATGGAAATGACTAGCGAGGATCTGAGTTGCTGCCTAATGTTTCCACCCTCTTTGTGGCGTGCCTGGCTCCAGTTTGTCCTGGTGGGGTAGGTGCCCACAAACAAAAATTTCCTGTGGTGTCCTGGGACGATGCAGACAATTGAGGAAGAAGTCCGGGGAATTGAACAATGTGTTTCAATCCTGTTCTGTGTTGCTTTTAGAAGCTTTTGAGGCTGCCACCATACAGGGCTTTTTTTCTCTGCTCTCTAATACAATCCATTCACATTAGAGAGGACAAACCCCAGAGAAGTTCAAATCCAGAGCTACGCTGTACAGCTTGGAGCCATCTCTAATACATACAGTATATGTCTAATAGATGGCAGATCTCTGGGCTGGGCGCGTGTGATGCAGCTCAGCGGGAAATTGTAGGGGTAAAGAGTTTGAGTTGGTTGGAAAGATGCTTGTTAATTTTATTCCTTGTCATTTCAGACACGGTTCTGTGATAGTCTTTATGATCTTTAGCCATGCATTAATCTCGGCTCTGCTGAGTTTCACACCACTGCTCTTCCACCATTACAGTGCAAGGTTTCTGTGCATTCCAATTGGAAATAAATTTCTTTATTACACATTCTTTGACCTTGGCATGTTTGTAACCCTTGCGATTGTTAGAGGGGAAAAAGGAGGACTTCTGGGAATAATTGCCTTGTTTGTTCTTTATCTCTGAAGCATTGATACCTGCAGTTCTGTGCTGAGATAATTAAATCTTAGAATCACAATCGCACTGAGAGAATCCCTCTGTTTCTGCAGGCAACGTTTTATTTTTTCTGTAGGTATAAAAGTGCATTTTCCATTTGCAAACTCTCTGCGGTGACTTTGGGAAGACATTTATGCTGAATGTCCAGCTGGAACTGCTTTGCTTTGAGATAGGAGTTCTGTGAAATAGATGCTCAAGTCACCTTTAAAAATAATCATACAAAAACATGCGCACAAGAGAGTAGTCAGGAATCAGGTGGTGCTTCTTGGTATCCATAGTGAAAACAATTTTAGAAACCACTCCTCTCATAAATACTGCATTTTTGGGATAGCTCTTCTTGTATTCTCTATTGCCAAGTGCATTGGCATGAAAGCAGCTTTCCTCAAAAATTAATCCGTGCCTGCTGTCTTTTCCCGATGGGGTGACAAGCGCTGTTGTAAGCGGAGCTGGTGAAGCTCCATGAGAAATTTAGGGGGAAAAAAAAATTAAGAACTCAAAAAGAAAATGTTCAGATATTTTGAAAAAAATTAATCGAACAAAACGGCCTCTTCCCATGGCAGCTTGCGTTATGTCGGGTGTAAGTGGCTGCGCAACCACAGCCCAGAGCTTCATGCTCTTCCTGCCACACGCTGGATCGCTCCGTCTGGAGAGCATCCTTGCACAGCTCTGCTTCGGCTTTGGGCCTGGCTTCTCTTTTGTGGCTTTGCTTTCAATCTGCTCGAGTAGGAGCGTGGAGCTGCTAGCTGGAGTCACCTTCCTCCTATTTGAACTTGCACAAAGGTTGGGGTTTTTGTTTTGTTTTGTTTTTTTTAAATTTTGCCCCTAGTGTAAGAGTAGGTTTACATGGGACCCAATGCATTTTCTTAATGTGTTTTCTCTCCTCTCTCCTTTCCCTAAGGATGCAGTAGGATATTCTTTCAGTGTAGTCGAAGTCATTTCAACATCTTGTTTTCTAGCACCTACAATTTGTACAGAGAAACTTGGTTGTGCTGTGCAGAATGTCTAGAAAAATAAAAGCGGAAAGAGTCTTGTTGGCAGCTGGGGTAGACTTGTTGTGTTTCTTGTCAGGATGTAGGCCGTGTTCACATGGAGGCACAAGCCTGTCTGTGGGTGAGAAGCCAGCCTCAGGAGACAAGGGCTTGCTGGTGGTGTATGTGGTGTCATCGCAGTCTGACTGTGAAAAGCAGGTACCCTTCCGCAGCGGGACTCAGCCGAGTGGGGGGAGAGCATCATCGAGGGATGCCTGTCTGCTTTGCGGGGACCCATGCGGAGGGTGCAGCGGATATCCTGGATCTGGTCACAGAAACCCCCTGCAAAATCCTCCCTTACGTAGGCAGAGGGTCTTGTGGTATCCTGAAATAATGCTGGAAAGAAGCACGTATATAATGTGTAACGATGAGATGCCTTTTTCAGCTCAGTAACGTCTCGGGTGTAACCTTTGTGACTGGACATCGTTCCATGGAGGTGAAGCATTAAGCAGGGAGGCTGTGCGGAGGGGCCATGGGACCTTCTGAAGGATGGCTGGACATCGCTGCAGAGATGCTTCTGGAGTAAGGAGATGGCATCTCAGTGGCAGGGGAAAGACTGTACTGTAGCATCAATAGCAGACGTAGCCCCAGAGCGTGCTGGGGGCTCAGTTTGTGAGCTGTGCGTGGGCAAACAGCGGAATAACACTTAGGGTTCACGTCACCCTTGAACTTCATTCTGGGTGCAACATGGGAGGAAATTAGAGCCCTTGTAGAGGGACTAACTTGATGCACACATGGCAGCAGAAGGCATGGTGGGGCAGAATACCTTGCAGAAAAGAGAGAGAGCAAGATGTGTTTCTGTTTGCCTTCCTGGAGACTGCTAACATCCCGTCTGGTGAAGATACCTCGTTAAGAATCTAGAGGTCTGAAGGCGTTGTGCTGAAGGCTCTTCCAAATTAGCTCAGCTGAAAGAACCTGCCTGGACTTTAGGGCTGGAGGAAAAGTCAGGGAGCTGCAGTGCTAATTGCATCGCTTACCTACATAGTGTTGGTTGCAGAGATTGATGCAGTTTAACCAGGCTCGTCTAACCCGCAAAACCCCTTATGCTTAGGACAGCAACCTCTTAAGTGTGATCATCTCCTGTGGCATTACCTTCCCAGCAAAGGTAATACAGATCTGTTCTCATCTCAGCATAAAGTTTACATTAGCTGAAGGATTAATGGAGTAATATGCCCTCCAAAGGCTCCCTGGGTTTTCCTGCCGACCACAGCACTTGTTTCTTGCTGGCTCTGTCTTTATGTTGGGTGGTGCTTTAGTAGAATTTCAGTTTTTTTAGCTGCAGATTAGCACACAGTATCACAATATAGCTACCAAAATCCTGTTCTTTTTCATAAGGACTCTCTTTGTTGTACTGTGCTCTCCTCTGTGTATATTGAGTTTCCAGTGATATTCTTTGCAGGCTGTGTTATGGGGCAGTTCTCCAGACAGGCATGTTGCAGGGAGCAGCGAGGTAGGGTTTTCAGTTGTTCTGTATCGGGTACTAAATGCTTTCCTCCGGGAAGCTTTCACAGCTTTGCATCCGTGGTGATTGACATATCTGTGTCTGCTTTATTGCAACTTCTGGGCCGCGTTTTCCAGAGGAGAACGTTGTTCCCCTTAAATTTGAAGGTGTGAAACAAGCTGCTTGGCTCAGGCTTGCTGTAAATCTGGCCTCTGCAAGCAACAAACATTGACATTTTCACATTGTAAAAGCTTGCCATCCCTCCTTGTAGTGTTTTGGGGAGGGAAGAATTGATTAAAAAGTTCATGTCCTTATTGTGAGCTACCAGAGGGACTGCAGCATTCGGGCTGCTGAAGGTGGACCCAGGGCTATTGCAGTGGTGCAAAGCTGGGAGGAATCCTATCGATAAAAAGGCAATTCCATGGAAAACTGCAAAAGGACCTAAAATGTATTTGATCCTATTCGTCTGCCTGAGTAAATAGGATATCAGGAGCTGGAGACACTCATTGCCAGATTTTCAATCGGATGCTAGAAGGGAGCCATCATGTTTGCTGAAGGATGTTGAAACCTCCCTTTGTCATGATAATGAGGCAGTGCCTGGGCAGCACACACTGCCAGCCACTGCAGTGGTTTTCTCTTGTTCTCGTTCAGACTGTTTGGAGAAAGGGAGGGAGACAGGCCGCTGAACGTGCAGTTGACCCGGTCTGAAGCACATCAATAAGCTATAAACACTGCTTTGTGCCGATAGCCAGGAGAGAGCCATTAGATGACCTGTCTAGCAGATTTTTCTTCTTGTACAGTTTAACCTTTTGTTGAAGTTCCTAGAAATACAAAAAAGGGAAATAGCTTAGAGAGAAATAAAGGGGTGTTTTACGGTGCGGAACTGAGCGTCGGGGAGCACGGGCTCCACATCTGTCTGCAGCTCGGCTCAGGCCGGGACTCTGGTTCTCAGGTTTGCAGGTTGGATTAGGAAGTTGTGTCTGCCATCCTTTAGGAAGGACAAATATATCTCATGTTATCACTGCTCTTGACTGCAGAAGCACACACCAAGGACAGCCTGGCAGTGCAATTTGCTGATGGAAAGGTGTTACCTAGATGAGAATTGCTGCTGGAGCACAGAGGGGAGGATTACAGTGGGTTTTCTTGGTGTGGGTCTTCCTATCAAGTTGGGTGTTTTGTTTCTGTTTTGTTTTTTTCCCTGCTCGCCACTCTGAAAGACTCTTCTTCAAAGAAAATGCCATGTTTTAGTCCTTCAGATAACAACCTGTGAGATGGGGCACAGCTACCAAGTGTCGGTCTGACTTTAATGACAGCAGTCATTAAAAGATGCTGTAGGCTTGCGTCTGGCTTAATGTAATTTTTAAATTATCTTCTTTCAATAGAACGTTGACTTAAGTTAGTTGGTATACTGTTGGTAAGTAGAAGAGGAGCAATGTGTTGGTATTGAACGTTTCCTGATACAAAGGCTTAATCTGACCTGGCAGGATCTCCTTGGGCAAAGTCTGATTGACTTGAAGACAGTGTTTGCTTGAGAAAGGTTTGTGGCACTGGCAGGGAGGTGTAAGAGCAGTTTAGGTTATTTAAAGCAGCATCAGTTAGACACGGTGATAAATGGCTGAAATGCATCAACTTTCATTACCTTTTCATGCACGTGGCCTAACACATTCCCCACCACCACCCCCCCCTTTTGGCTGCCTTTGCAGTGTTCATTACCATTAGAGACCGGCTGCAGTTTTGGGAGAACAATTGAGGACAGGATTGAGTCCTTTAGTTTTGATCTGGGTTGGGGGAGCCATGCATATGCGCCTTGCCTTTTGTTTTTTCTTTAAATTGGTCCAGATCCTTCTAAGGTACTTATGTGAAAGCCCATGAGTGGATTTTGTATCAGTGTATAAAATAAGAGGAGAAGCAGATGTTAGAGATCAGCAATAGAAGTTCCCAGCCTCCCTCCTGGTTGGTGTGCGGTTATCCGAGCTGTACATTTATGAAGAATTTGTCCGGTCTAGTCTGGTTCTCTTGCACTGGCACGTTTACCGCATCCCTCGAGATTAACTGTGCATCCTAATAGGGCAAGAAGATTTTAATCTTAAGTTTTCTTTTTTAGTAATTTCATTCCATTTTTCCTCCTAAAAGCCCCCCATGCTGGTTTTTCTGCTTGATGTTTACACCTTTCAAACTCATATAGATATATATCTTGTACTAAGCTATGCTCTTGCTTAGAGCTGGACGTATTCAAATCTTTTGATCTTTCCTTAGAAATTTTTCCCTTCAAACCCTTAAACATTTTTGTTGTTTTCTTTGTGCTCTGTTCAATTTGTCAATGTCTTTCTGGTAATGAGGTGTCCAGAAGTGAATACATTATTCCATTTATGGATTAATTACATATGTAGAGAGAGGAGACTGTAACATCCTGCTCCGTGATACGTGTTTCTGTGTTTTCTGTCTCTGAAACTGAACTGTCTTTTTAGCTGCTGCATCCTCCTGCAATTTCATCTCGAGCTGCTTGCCCTCTGCCTTTCCAGGTCCCTGTTTGGATGGATGCGTTCCCAACATCTCCTTCTCAGAGCATGGCTGTGTTTTGGTGCTAGATCTCTTCAGTATCAGTTTTATTTTTTCCAAACAGAAAAATCTTCCTATGATTTTTCCATCTTCTTTCAGATCTGGCAGGTTTGGGAGGGCCTCCTGAAGAGGACAGGGAAATTTCTTCTTTGAATGATGTTGACAAGGTGGTCCTGAGAGAAGATAGGCACTTTTCTTAATTTAAGATGTCCCAATCAATCAAAGCAATACTTTCTTTGTATTTATTTTTCCTGTCAAGTCCTGCAATGCATTTCAGTGCATAGTAGGTGAAATTTAATAAACCGTATTCTTTCCTCTTCCAGATTGTTAACAAAGCTGTTCAGATTAAATCTAACACAGATCCATGTGATACCTTGGCAGTTTCCTCCAACTCCTTTGTTTTGTGAGTCTTCAGTCAGCTTTTAGATGTATAAATACATTGAGGTTCGAATCGATGTGAATCTATTTGGGGTCTAATTTGTGTCTCATGGAGTAGAGTGCAGAGGCAGGGTCCCCTGGCTTTTGGGTGAGCTTTGGGTCTGGCCTCGGGGGAAAAAAGTGTTTTCGGCTGGCCTCGGGTCTTGCAGGTGCTAAATCCTAATCCCTTCTAAAGTAGGGAGAATTAAGGCTGCTCAGATTTTTGCAGGACTATTGCTTTTAATTTCAGGACTGACTCTCGAAAATGCTACTGTAATCCATGTGGCATTTCCTTTCTTCTTTTCATTAAATAAATAATTTGTGCTAACAAACCAACTGTGCATAACAAGAGGTGTTCTCTGCAAATCTGTACTTCTTGCAGCTTGCTGAGCTGCTATCTGCAACAGATACTTTTGTCTTGATTCCCCCCCCCCCCCCCCCGTTCTTTTGCTAGGAATAGAAGTTAATTGCATCCATCCGTTTAAGTCATTTCCAGAATTAGGTATTACACTTATGTTTTGAAGGAATTTGCTAAATTTCCCTTTTAAAAAATAATTCTTCACAAATAACAACACTTGATTTCTTTGGTTAATTGCACAGATTGAGTGATTTGGCACATGTCTGCATTTTTCAGATACTCCCTTTTTCTCTCCTTTGGTGGTAGCTATTTTTATAAACTCGCCATCACTCTCTGATAGCGCAGGCATCTTTTCTTAACTTACTTTTGAAGACAAATTTAATAAAGGAATTCCCCTTCTTAGCCATATTTGAATCATTCTTTTTATCTTTTATTAATTCCCCTACTTCTTCTTAACCAGGTTTTCATTTGTATGTTTATAAGTAAGTCCTCCCTCATTCCTTAATCCTTTTGTCTAGCATTAACTCATACTGTATTTTATTGTTAACATTTAATTGACTCTGTAGGAATTAAATGTCCATGTGGTACTTGCTTGTTTGTTCTCATCCTTGTTCACAGTGATATTCTTCTTAGTACTCCAGCTCTTATGAAGACATATTGAATGCTTAAGTGCTTAAGGTTTGGGTTTTTTTTCTCTGCTTGTAGGGTTTTTGGGTTGGTTTTGTTGTTGTTGTTCTGGTTTTGTTTTAGCCACGTTATGTTAATTGTGGTCTTCTTCTGAAGTTGCCAGCTGGCACATTGTCAGCACAGGTGGGATTTATGGAATCCGTTTCGTTGTCTTTACGGATGCTGGAGGTGCCTGATCTGGAAAGACACTGAGAAAGTCTTACAGGAATGGAGCTGAAGTTTCCTCTATGGCTTTACATTACTAAGGAAGCAAATAGCCTGATTTACCTGAACTGACATAGTTTGTGGCCACTGGTCCCAAATTTTGGTAAGTCTGTGATGACAAGATAAGATCCAATTGAACTCTCTAACAGCTGTAATGCAAAATTATATCCTAGATAAATTCAGGCTAACTTGGAACTGTCCTTAGTCACTTAAAATCCTCTGCAATGGATTGGTCTGGAAAATTTTTTTTACTTCTCATTATTTTTCAATCTGCCTTTGGATTTGCAGCAAAAGGCTACAGCCTCTTTCAGTTGATTTTTCAGTGCTGATAACTCGACACAATAATTTAGTCAACCTGATCTTCCCTGTTGAACTTCAGCTTATTGGCATTATAATTAATTTTGACATGTAACACCACCCCTCCAACTTTCACTCCGAAATCTATTAATGTGTAATGATGAAAAGTGCGCTCTATGCATAATATTGTTTGAGAGTTACAGATCTTACATCCTTGTTGTCTGAGAGTAAAAGACTGTTAATGCGTTAACTCCTGCTAGCTGGAGCTTGCTGACGACTGAAAATGATCTGAAATTTCTTAGTTTGTGGTGACAACTTATCTTAGTCTAAACCAGGAAGTTAGTGATGTATTTTATTAAGACTTGAGCTCAAGTGTTTCGGTTTGGAGTCTTTTCACTGTACTTTCTAATGTGCTAATTATAAAATACTGGACTGCATTACATCACATCCAGCCTCACTGCTTCATAGTATTTATAGGACTGCAGCTTTTGCTCGGTTTTCATCAACTTACAAAATTTGGTGAAGGCCATCGGTGGCAAAAAAACCCCCACCCCCCCCAAAAAAAAACCCCTGCATGCATTTGTTACAAAGGCCATTAGCGATTACATCACTGGCATGTAGTTAGATTTCATTTTCCTTCTGTACTTAGTAAAACTCCAGAATGAATGCCCATGAGGAATTAAGCTATAAAGACTCTGGCGGAGGAAGTACGTTAAAAGCAATTAGCAGAAATTTAACAAAGTAGATGAAAATCAGATCTCAGTGCTCTCAGAATTTCCGACCCGGCGCTCTGCGGTCCCGGTGGTGATGTTTCCAGGAGGAGAGCGTGGTGCTGGGGAAGGGGGAGCTGCGCTGCTGACAGCACACGGGGCTTTATCCTGGCTCCGGCGCGTTGGGAGCGGGCAAGATCTGCAGCCCCGGGAGCCAGTGGAAATTCTGGGAAATGCACGTTTTCACAGCCAAGAGTCTTTTTGTCACTTTTCGTTTTTTATGTTACTGTCATGACAGTGTGTTTGATGGAGATGCCAATTCCTGACTGTCTTTGGTTCTGGGTTTTGGGGGTTTTTTTGTTTGTTTGTTTCCCTCCCCCCTTCTCCTTTTTTCTTATTAAAGGCAAAGGAAAATGGGCAGATTGTCCTGCTTGGGGAGCAAAACTGAACAGCTGGTGTGGTTGTAGATCTGAAGGGGAGAAAGCAAGAGTAAATGAGTGCTTGGGGGGGGAGAGAGAGCGAGCAAACATTTAGGGGAAAACCCGTTTCACTTTTATTCTGCAAACAAAATGGAAGCGTTAGCAGAAGCAGAGTGTCTGATCCACTGAGGATTGGCGTGATGGGCTTAATGCTTTTCAAAATAACCGTTTAGAGTGTGCCCTCTTCCTGGTGTGCAAGTGAAGTGTCGCTCCAGCTTCAATGGTCTCTGAAAGACGGTGAGGTGGAGGAGACTCTCGTTATTTCTTCTAACAGCAATATAATAGAACCCATCTATTGTTATCAGCAGATACTGAACTGGAACACTCTTTGAAAGGAAAATGAGAATGAAAAGGACCAAGATGCAGCAGAATGCTTTGGCTCTGCTACGTTTGGTGTGCCAGCACCTGACCGGCCCTGGGCAGGAGGATGGGGAGGTGCAGACGGGTGCTGCGCATCCTCTGCAAACCCGGAGGAGCCCTGGGGAAGGGTGCCGGCTGAGCAGGGACCCGCTCGGGGTGGGTCCTCTCCCACCCCCTGCCCTGGAGTGGCCGGGCTGCAGAAGGCATGGGGTCTGGGGGCTGCAGGACATGGTGGGATTTAGGTCGCTGGTGATGAGATGGGGAGAGATGAGTGGGGGTCTCTGCTGGTGGGATTGTTTCTGAGCTAGGGTTGCATCCCCACCCCAATGGGTCCACTCAGCGTTACTGATGGGCTGAGTCCTGTCAATTTGTGACAGCTCTGAGGAAGATGGAGACCCTTGGATGGTTGTAGAGCTCCTACTCCCCAAGTATCAGTGGGGAGCTGGGCACCAGGCTGCGCTGGACATGCACAGCGGTGTGGCACTAAGGTCATTTTAAGAAACAACAGGGAGGAGGAGGAGGGAGTTGTGGAGGCAAGGGGATGTCTTTGCACAGCCTTGGAGCTCAAACAGTCATGGTTCGTGGTCATCCTTCTTTGCTGTGACAGCACACGGGGCAGGTGCGGCTGCATGGTGTACTGTGCTGGGAACCTGGTCCAGCTGCAGGATACCCCGGGAGGGCAGGAGGAGGAGCCGTGAGCTGGCACTGCTGCCAAAATTGTGTTTGAACTGTGCCGTGAGGCTGGCAGGTCTGGCCAAATCAGCCAGGGCTTCCAGGTGGGGTGAAGGAATGGGCAAAGCTGGGTTTTTCCCCAGCGCTCAAACAAATGCAAAAGCTCGGAAACAAATTAACGTTTGAAGCAGGTCAGCCGTGTATGCTGGCCTTTGGCGGATGCTCAGAAGAGCAAGGTTTAGTAGCATAGCCTTGTTCACAAAGCACCGTCATGTTTCCTCCTAGCTTTAGCGATCGGGATCAGCTAAGGCATGGAAACGTCTCCAGGTACCACCGCTGTTGCTCAAAACAACCTGCCGACTGTGTCCTCTGGCAGGGGGGCAGCGGGGAGGAACCCCCGCACCTCCTGCACAGCCTCAGGTTTGAACATTAATGGAGATGCAACTGCTTATCGTCCCGATTTCTGCCACGAATCCTCCAAACTCCCTGCCTTCCTCCCCTGGTTGTCCTGGATTGCCACTGAGGACTGAAGCAGGGAAGCGAATTCTTCACTTTATCTATAGGTAGGCACGAAATCTGGGTATAATATGTAATCAAATTGTCGAGTGTGCTATCAGGCAACTATGTGGTTTTTTTACGTTCTGCTAACCTGAAAGGGATGGTCATCTTAAATGGCTTTCTTGCCTCAAAGCCCTTTATCATATTATCAATTAATTTTAAAGCTTGATTCCTTACATTGATAGATATTAAAGAGCTCGCCAGCATTAAATAACAAACTCCTCCATCTTCCTCCTCACATCCAGCCTGGCTAATGAAGCAGCTCAGTGGTTTATTCCTGTTTTATTTGAGAACACATGGACACAAAGGGAAGGTAAATGTTGTCGGGGATCTCGGTTTATGCAGTGTAAGGGTGCTGGAGTTGCAAAGAAACAGGCAGCATCGGCAGGTCCCACACGCGTGCCAGCGCTCCTTGCTCTCCCTACAAACTTTGAGGCTGAGAAATCATTTTCAAAATGATTCAAAATTTTCTCTGCAGCTGAGAAATGATTTTCAGAACTGCACCTCCTGGCAGACGTCAGGGTTCTCAGCCTGGCTGGGAGCTGCTGCTGTTGAGCAGCCTTTCTCCAAAAACTCCTGTATTATGCGTATTGTGAGTTTAATGTAAAGGTGTCAGGTATCTCTGAAGAGAAATTAAGAGAATGTCAAAGGTAAAACTAAACAAAAGGGCAGACACAAAAAGGCTGTAAATGAGGTGGAAATTGCAGGCAAATAGACAATAGAAGAAAGTTTAAGTAGCAATTTGTTCTCCTTTGCACAAGGAAATGCACTCCATTTAAAAAAAAAAAAAAAATCTTTCAGGAAGCTACACTTCTAAATACAGAACTAAATATACCCTGGAAAAACCGAAACTGGTTATTGTGCAGTCCCTCCGAACGTGCGCACAGGAAAACAAAAGTGAATATTGATTGACAGAGTTAATCTGTTCTTAATAAATGTTTTATTTAAATATTCATTTTTCTCATTTGCATAACTTTCTTGCTTCAAGCCATCTCTCAGTACAGTACCTTTTTCCTGGGTCCTCATCTGTGAGCAGCGGTGGGCCAGGATCTCAGGGGTGTCCTGGCTCTGTGACAACCAGTGGCTCCCAGAAGGGATCCTTCCTGCAAGCGCGGAGGCTGGGAAAGGCGTTGAGTTCTCAGTGGAAGATCATTTTCTCCTCAAAATAATAGCCCACCATTTTTCTTATAACTTCATTTGAGACAAAAGCAACAGGACTAAAAACTCGCGAGGTGAGAGCTGCTGCTGTATGTTGAAGGTTCTTGATGATGATGGTAGAGAGAGTGAGAGATGGATGCATGTTGAGGCAGCATTTCCAAAGCATTTCTCACAGTTTTTCAGGGAAAAAAGGAGGAGAGAATTTTTTTGCTGGCTGTACCAGTGTGATCATGCAAGTTCTCTTCCAGTTATTAAATTCTGGAATTGGACTGGAAACCCTAGCTGGAGCCGAGGCAGTTCATCTCTGTCCCCTTGGGGGCATGCCTACCGTCTCCCTATGACTGGCTGCTTGAAGCGTCGTGAGTTAACTCAGCACCAACAGAAATCCACCTAAATCGGTAATTGTCCAAGTGTGGCTAAGGCGGTTGCTTTTCATGCAAAGAATTGCTGGATTAGATGAAAAGCCCATCAAAACTGCAGCTGTGGGGGATTTGGAGGGTGTTACTAATTAAGAGATGTTTGTATTTGGTTCGCATGCCGGTGGGAGAAGAAGGAACAATTTCTTCCTTCCTTTTTCCCCTTCTTAATCCCTAGCTGAGCCACAGCAGGACAGGTCCCTGCATTTGCACAGGGTTAGGAGGATGCAAAGCCGGCAGTGCCTGGTGCCTACCTCTGCAGCAGGCTACGGTGGAGGCTTTGAGTGCACACTAAAATAAAAGAGTACGTGTTGATGAGTGAAGAACTTCACCCGCTTTGTTTCAGGTGTCTCGGAGTCGTTGTCTGGGATCTGGGCTTTTTTGCCCAGTTTTTGCCTCCCGGGGGCACAGCGTGGATCTGACGCTGCCTCCCCACCAACGCCCGCGTGCGCCGTTCTCTATATGAATTTCTTTAATCTCACTCTTCTCAATGGGAAATTTGTGACTACTTGCTCTTCGTTGCTCCCAGCTCTAAAAAATTCATTGGGATAATGTCTATGACATGAGGGCTTCCTCCCCGCCTCCCATTTCCGTGGCTCCAGACCTCCCTAAATGTGTCCCTGGGACAAGTCCTCGTCTTTCCATGGGGATTTTGTAGAATAGATTTCGTAGAGCTGGGGAGTGCTGATAGGCACAAAACATTTCCGTGCAGTAGCACAGAGATCCTCTTGATTTAGGTGAGAAATAAGTAGCATAAACAAGGCTAACTTTTGCATTAAAAGGAAAGCCAGGGAAAATGCTGATATCCTCCTTCTAAAAGAAAACAAAATTTAAAAAAAATCCCAAACTCCACCTCATCTATGTCAATATACGAGCTTGAATATCCACGATTTCTTACATGCCTGTGTAAAGCTTCAGGTGTTCTTTAAAGCTCAGATTGCTTTTTCATACGCGAATTAGTGATATGATTTCTGTACTGCTTGTAAGAAATGATGCGAAATTTGTTTAAAAGATCTAATGAGTCCTGGGTTGTCTGCATCACATAACATCTCCGTGCTGCGTGGTATGCATCAGGCCCTGTTAAGTATGTCTGCATTTTTCTTCAAAAGATGCCGTAACCATCAAAGATACTTACTATAAATGATTCTGAACGTGTGGATTTTTTTTCTTTACAGTTATATCTGCATATCCAAGATATTAAAGGGAATGTGTTTTCCTTGAAGGAGGTAGTTTGTGTGTTGGAGTTCTTAGGACATCTGCAGAGCCCATTTTGTTTTATCTCAATTTATCTTATTTTACCCATTTGTGGTTTGTTGGTTTGGGTTTTTTTAAATGAAGTTTAATGTTAAAAGCGATTTATAGAACTGGAATAATGCAAAGCTGAATCCTGAATGATGATAAATACTTCAAGGAGAAAGGATCTCGTGTTGGTTTTGCCATGAATAGCCCTTCCACACTGAGCAGGTCGGCTGGACGACGCTAGCTGAGAAGCTGTGGCTAACCCAGACACTGCCTTTTCTTCTCCTCCAGATGAAAATCTCCTCTTGTTATTGATGTGAGGCTAAAGAGCAGATGCATATAGTAAAGTACAGCTTATTAAACTGTGTTTTTGATTGGTTAATTACTTTCTCTGCATTAATAGAGGATCAGGGCTGTGACTGTCGTTTTCAGAATTCAGCAGGTTCTTTGCTGCTGCTATAGAAGTGAGTCAGTACAGTTCCTGCTTTGATTTACAAAATTGGATTTTAATCTCTTTGAAACCATTATGCTAAATCAATTTTTAACATAGCAGAGCATGGAGGTACAAAGCCCCTCTTGTTCTCTAGTTGCTAACTCTTTGGATGAGTGAGCACCATATAAACAAGACTTAAACGGCATCTATGTGGAAGAGCTTTGCCAGTATGGAAATACAGTTTTGCTCTGTTACGATGATCAGCTCTCGTGGTGCGGACGAAGAAAATACAGGTAAAGCTGCGTTTGCTACTGCTACTAAGCAAGCCATCCTTTGGTAATGTAGCAAGCGTGCAGGAGAGGTGCAGCTCGAAGCGATGCCCGTACCTGCGTTAGTGGCTCCTGCCGCAGCGGCAGCTGGGCAGGACGCGGGGGGAACTCCATTGGGGTATCTGGTTTTTTGGGTTCCCCCCGCCCCGCCCTTAGCCCGGCTCCAGAGCCGTCAAGGCATCAGATGAATCACCCCTCTGATGTTTTGGATTTCTGGCAACAGTAGCAACTGGGCAATCATCCAAATCCAGCAAAAGCACTGATAGTAATGAATGGGAAGCTCATATGATTTCATATGGAAAGCAGGGCAGGAAGAGTTTTAAGACAACTCTGTATGCACACATGCCTGCATTTGTCCTTTATCTTCCTCTTCCTTTCCGAAATCCATGTTATCCCGCTACCTAGCTTTTAAATCAGTCTTACTGCAGGCTGGGGAGGGGACAAAACCCTTATGAAATAGTACATGTAGATCCAAGCCGCAGTATTTCAGACTGCTCAAAACCTCTGAAAATTCAAGTTTTTTTAGATCCATCCTTCTCACCTGGTGCCTGTTTTAAGATGCCAAGTACACATCCTGTTTGTAATCCTCGCCCAGTAGCTTCTGCCCCAAACGCTCGAGGGAAGAAAATCTGAAATAGATCCTTTATAGACTTTATGACTTTAATTAAAAACTTGAGCATGAGACCTTTCAGAAAACTTCACTGACACTTTTTAACAGCCATGTCGCTGAGCCTGACCCCATCATTGTTTTTTCTCTTTTCTGGAAATAACCTGGAAGATTCTGGTCTGTTTTACTCACTTCTCAAGTGAAAAAGGGCATGTGGTATATTATACTTGGCCAAATTCACTTTTGTAAAACCCAAAAATAAGCATAAAAGTTAATTGCAAAATAACTAGAGTTACATAGGAAGATGAAGAGAAGATAAATTTCTTACTGCCTTAAAATCTCCTTTAGGAAAAAAAGAGTCTGTTGCAAGATTTGGGCAATTTGCTATATAATAAGTCTCATTGCTTAAAAGCTGAGGATATTAGTGAAACAATGATCCAGAAATTACGTAGTTGTGTTATCTGTATGTGATGGGTTAAATCCATGGAAGGCCTACATTAGCTCTCAGTTTTTACAACGTCAGTGTGCCGTGCCTCTTGAGTTACGGCATGACAGTCTGTGTTGGCTAAAAGCAAAGAGCATGAGCAAGTAAAGCATCCCTTTGCACTTTCTTTTCTCTGCCTTGCCACTGCAATTAAAAGGGACATTGCATTAATTTTTCTCCTTGTTAACCCAGGCAACGCCATGATCTTGGGCGTGCTTGTGGTGCGTTCAGGGTAGATGAGAAGAAATGGCATGGTTCGAGGGGCTGGGGAAAGGACAGCGAAGGCTAATGTCAGATGTCAGCATTCAAAACAAGACTAAAGACTTTATTTTTCTGGTGGCGAGGCTACCAGTCTAAGTTAACGATGTAGTACAAAGAGCGTAAAACAAGGACAAGAATATGAAACTGAGAATATAGTCTTGACACATGGAAATGTAGCGCTTATATTTATTTTCCCATAATGTCATTGAACTACCATGTAGTTCCTGCAGAAGATGATCTCTGCCATAATGTTGAGCGTCCTCTGTCATGGATTTAGACCAGTTGGAGAAGACTCTCCTGCCTTTGGGTCTCCATGGGACAAGACCGCAGGGGTCAGAACTGTGCTCCTAATGACCAGGCTGATGACAGGAGAGCTGGCTTGGACCACCCATGTGCAGTTCAGTGGTGGTGTTCCCGAAATACACGGCTTGCCTCCTGAAACCCTGCTGGAATGCTTTTCCTTTAGCTCAGCCTTAAACTAGGTCCTGCCAACTCTTCTGCATTTGGCTAAGGACTTATTTGTGTATCTGCGTCTGGCAGTGCAGATGTAGCATGACGTACTGAGCAGCGCGGGGATGTTATCCTGGGAGAGATGCTCGGAGCAGGGTGGTGTCCAGGTCCAGCAGCCGCGGCAGCCAGGGCACCTGGAAGAAAATAGCAGAGGAGTAAATTTAAGAGAGCGAGTCGTCAGAAGAATGGACAGGATCGGGGCAAAGAGTCTGGGAAGGGATTTTTGCCTTAACAGGTAAAATTTCGGTCCAGTCAAACCAAACTGTGGTGGTGCTGATGGCAAGAGGAGAGCGACGGCAGGCCTGTTCAATCGTCCTGTCCGCAGTATCACACCAGCATTGCGCATTTCTGATTTAGTCTTTATTTCTGATCGTTGGGCTGTTCCTGCCTCTGCATACTCGCTTCCTTTTGAATAGCACCGTAATTGAGGTCTTAGGGGCTTTTGCTTTGTTGAAAAATCTTGGTTCTGGTCCGCATTTTAGGCCAAAATGGCAACTTCCACTCCCTTATAAATAACATTGGTTTAACTTTAGGGTGAGCACATGAATTGCTAATAATCCGTGATTATTCCATGCTAATCTTGCAGTTGTAGAGGATGGCTCCCATTGACATTCAGCAGATGAGTTATTAATTATTTTCCTTTATATCGTCTGCTCTTCAGGCCAGATTTGTCAGCACCTTTTGGTCTACGTTTGTTAGCTGTACTGTTCGACACTGATTAGTTCTTTATGCTCTCCTTTCCTGGTGTAGGTAATATTGTTAAGCATCCCCCCAAAATGTCAGTTTCTTTTACTTGGGTAACAGTTTAACCAGATAAATCACCACTGCCTTGTTGTTTTGCAGGCCGTGGGATGTGCGATGCCCTTTTGAGTAGGCAGTGCGGCTCCGGCTCCGGAGCAGCCCAAGCTAAATCGCAGGGTAAGGCATGGCAGAGGGCTAGCACAAAAGCTCAGGGTGTCAGGCAAACAGGTGAGAATCACTGTAACCTTACAGTATTGCCGGTGCTGGAATATAAAAAAAATATTTCAAAACGCTGTACTGAACTACTTTGTTATGAGCCAGGATCCCAAAATAACCACCTTTCAGTTGGTAAAATAAATTATAAAAGTCTTTCAGATCCAACTGTAATGGTTGGGCAAATTAATCCATTGTTGTATTGTTATAGTGCTCTAATCATATTTTTATATATCCCAGGAGCTGGAACTAAGAAGCATTTTGCTGTCATTGCAAACACAATAATAAGAATAGTCTTAACAAAGTGACGTGCACTAAGTTGACTTTCTGCAATACATTTCAGCGGAAATTACAGATGCTTTTTACATTTCATTATCATTAAGGTACAAATAACTTTCTTGTGTTGAAAACCAGGCCTACTTTATCTGGTTTAATAATTATATTGAGGCTCATTATGGACACCTTGTTTGTAATTCTTGCTTTTCTTATTGAATTCTAAATGCGTTATTACAAAAGTATGTACTTTAACAGATGGAGTATATTATGGCAATGTTTAGTTCCAGTTGATCTTTTCTAAAGAACACACTGAATGATCTCAGGCTAAATAGAACCAAGTCAACATCTAGTTCGATTTTTTTACTACTGGCATTTTTCAGGCTGCTTGGAGGGGAGCAGAAACCAAGAAATGCTGTTGAGTTGAGCAGGGCAGCTGGAAGAGGTGGGATGATGAAGACCTGGTGATGAGGAAGAGGTGTGGAAGCTGCATCGCAGGCAGGGGAGACTTTTCCAAGAAAATATCTTAGTTGATGTCAAGGTTGTCTCATTTGTCAGTGGGATATTGCTTTAATGGTGTTCTTTTTTCCTTTCCAGTTTACATAATGAGATCAAGCTAATTAAACCATGTCTAGCTCTGGGAAAAGATCAAAATGTGAGCTCTTTTTATTTCTTTTTATTAAAACCTTCACCCTGTAATGGAAGATTATAGGAAGTACTTTGCTACCAGTGCATCTTACTCATCCCTGAAAAAATATAGCTCCTCTTTTTTACCGATACCTCCTTGGTTTTAATTGTTTTTTCTTCTAGTTGATCATATTTCAGGAACTTACAAAAGGTGCATGCTTGATATGGTTGGGTAGATTAGGTAGAGGAGTAACAATAAGTAGATGCAGTGAGGTGTTTTATGCAAAAACCAGCGACAGTAAAACCTACTGAGAAGTGTCCTTTTCTAGGAAGTTGTGGAGTAGTTGCTTAGACCAGTTTATTCAACACATTTCTTGTTACACATAGCTGACTGACCATTGCCGTGTAGAGACTCAGGGGTCTCCTTGGACCTGAGAACACTTTTTTTTATAGCCTCCCTAAATCTGAAGATACTTTTTCCCATCCAATTTTGCTTTCCTCAAAAAAAAAAAAAAAAAAAGGGAGGGGAATGAAAATATAGTGATTTTTATTGCAGGCTAAATGCAAATAAGGACTTATTACACTTCAAGTTGTAACTGCAGTTCCAGATGTTGTAATGTACTGTCGCTAGATGACTGTCACAGACCTGTGGTTGCTGTCTTGTAGAGATACTGTGCTTCAGCGCTGGCACTCCAGCCGCTGGCATTTGCCAGGCAGCTTTTCCTCGCTCTAA
This sequence comes from Gymnogyps californianus, assembly GCF_018139145.2. Taxonomy (NCBI): domain Eukaryota; kingdom Metazoa; phylum Chordata; class Aves; order Accipitriformes; family Cathartidae; genus Gymnogyps; species Gymnogyps californianus. The sequence continues at coordinate 22,273,721 of NC_059479.1, forward strand.
GGTCACGGGTGCGTGTCCTCCCCTGATGTGAATACCTGCAAGCTTGTGTTGGTGGCATCATCGTCGTCTTGTCATTGACTGCAGCGATCGCGAGTCTAGATTATGAGAGGCTTTACAGGCTGATATTAAGGCAAGGAGCTATTGCCAATATTAATATATTACTGTATTAGATCATGCTAATTATATTTTAAGCTGAAGTGATTTCAGAAGAATTGAGAGGCAGTGAGGGCTCTCCCATGCCTTCTCCCCCTTGCAGAGGAGGCAAGGTTCAAGTATTATTTTCTCTTCCATAGGGGAGGAACAGCTGCGTCAGGGCTGGGAAGTAAGTTTATACTGATTGAGTTGAATTGCAGAGTGCCTTTTAGGTTGCATTCAAATCACGGCAATTTCGCTTCCCTCTGTGACAGAGCAAGGAGCTCTCCACTTTGATCGTTGATGTAGACTTGGAGAGAAGGGGGGGGGGGGAAAGAGAAGGAAAGCTTTTGTTTCAGGCATGTCGTGTTTTCCCCACCTGACAGGGTGTCAGTGGTAGCTGTGCTCTGCCAGCGTTAACACACCTTGGCGCAGAGCCCCCCGCGGAGCCTGGGGGGGATCGGGGCACGCGGAGGGACCCGGTTGTGTCTCTTGTACGATCTTCCCGGCGCCGAGCGCCGCGTCGCTAACTGTGCCGTCTCCTGATGAATAAATTGGCTCCGTGTGGAAGCAGAGCTTGATCTGAAGCTAGCAGGGTTCACCACGAGCCTCTCTTCGCCTTGATGGGTTTTAGATGAGGCCCTGTAAGGAAACTGTTTTGTGGTTTGGTTTTTTTTTTTTTTTCTGTGTAAGATCTTAAAATATATTAGGGTTAATGAAATCAGTGAAATTGGGAAGCGCTGCCTGTGACGGACAGATGGCCAAAAGCACTTGGAAGTACAAGTGGTTTTGCACCAGAAGGAGTGCCGGGATCTGGCTGATGGATGGCACGTGCCGTGGGCATGGACCGGTGATGCAGGAGGAGGGAGCGTCCTGAGCTCCTGCCCTGCTGAGGCGATGCCAGTTTGCTCCACCTCAAGGTTCCCTTCCTGCTCTTGCCCCATTGTAATAAATTCGATCCCTTCCTTGGAGACAGCATTTGAGCTCCCAAGTAAAATTTCTTCTTTTAAATAAAACAATTCTTGTCATAATTAAACATATATGCGTGCTTTCTTTTCCTGTACAACTTCAGCAGCTAACTGAATGCACTTAATAATATTTTTCGCTGTATTTCAGTGGTATGAATGTACATGAAAATTACAGCAAAGGCATCATTTTTTTAACAGCTGTGTTTAGTTGAATAACAGATTTAGAAAGTGCAGACTTTAATTAATCTGTGTTTTCTGCTGGGATTTCAGCACCATCTGATTTACTTTTCATGGCTGAAAAGTGTAATTGTAGTTTTTCCCTTTAGCTGCAAGTTTATCCTCCCAAGAAATTGATTTGGTTCTTCTTTTTCTTAAAGCAAACTCAGGATCAAACTCATGGTACCTGGTGTTCAATACAGGTAATGCACTCCCTCGGACTGCTGTGGGGTGGGGGTGGAGAACAAAAATCTGTCAATGGCATGGTTTGCTCGGAAACGCTGCATTTCTTCCTCCCTGCCTTGCTGTATGTCTGCAAGGCCGGCTGCATCAGCCACGCAGCCCCGGAGGCAGGGTTGGAAGGGCTGCGTTTGCAGCGAGCGGGCCCAATCCTGTTCTGTACACTGGGGCTGGGGGGCGGTTAGTTGACTAGAAGGTAAGGACGGGTGTCACTGGGAACCTCCGAGCAGGAAGGATTTTCCCTATGTTTAATGTCATTTTTTTAGTTGGAATTATGGTAAGACGACTCTCGCTCTCTGTGCTTGCTCTTCATTGTAAAAACGTGTTTGTGCGAGACCGTTGCCGTAACTCTTCAGATGTTGCTCAAAAAAAAACCTCTTTGCAGGAGGTGCTTGTGGATGCCTGGGGTTTACGTACACAGTGGTGAAAGCGAAGTCATGGGTTGGGGAACCGTGATGATAAATTGCATTTTATCATGCGCTGTTGATCAATCATTACTCCATCTCTGTCGGGATGAATGTGAGTGTTGCAAACACGCAGAGAGCTTCAGTGGCTCTTATTTAGGAATGTTCTTTAAAAATCAGCCTGCCGTGGAAATGTATCCTTGTCCCACCCCTACTTTTGCCCTGGGATGAGGTTCCCTAAGCTGAGGGTGAGGATTTGTGCCTGGAGCCCAGCACGGGGTGGTCAGAGTTGCTCAGTCAAGTTGCTCCTCTCAGTATCTGCCTGCTCCGGAGAATTTGCAGGGTAATGTCCTTAATGTGCAAACCCATGTGTGAACCAGCCCTTTCGCTGGCAGCTTTCTCGTGCAAGAAGAAGAGCTGCTTAGACCCTACGTTAATAGTGGTATGCTTCCAGGAGTGCTGGTTCTGAGCTGGGTTAGGGGGAAGGAAGTTTTTTACAAAATAAGGGCATTACTTGCATTCTTTGAGGGAGTCTATGTAATTTTAGTTAACTGTCAGATCTACTTTTCCCCCATTTTTATTTTATTAGGTTGGCATGGGGTTTGATGTCTTAAGGGCTTTGTGTGCAAAGCCCACAACATCTGAAGAGAAGCAGTACGTTTAGATTCAGAGTGTAATCTTAGGATGGCTGCTAATCTGAATAAGATTAAAAAAAAAAAATCTTGATGGGTTTTAAAACTTATTTTAATTAAGGTTTTTCCTTTCATCTCGCCAAAGCCCTGAATTAGCTCCTTCATTCTCCCACAAATATGAACAGTCCCCGCTGTGTATAGACACTCTCGCATGCACGGAGCTTCAGCAGAAGGGCCAAACCCAGATTCAGAAACACATGTGCCCGAAACGCTGGGGGAATTATAGCAGGGTTTGTGCAGAGTAAAAAAAAGGCCAAACTAACCAGCTGCCTGTACGGTAAGCTGGAGGATGCTTAGATTCCCCAGCAGAGTCTTGTGCTCTCCAGTTTCCTCTGTTGAGGAGTGTAGGACTGGGGTAGCTGCTGTTACCGGCCTGTGGAGCTGCGGATTTGACACGGCAGTTTGCTGCTCTGTAGTGGCTTGTCGGTATGCTTGTGCCTTTTTTTGGCGCTGAACACCCTCGGATGGTTTTGCTCCATGCACTTTGCCCCTCGAGGGGTGTGGGAGCTGATGCTTGCTTGGAGCTGGACACAGCAGGGACTTGGACCCAAGTCTCCCTGGCTGGGAGATGATGCTGTGAGCTGCTCTGGACACCTTGGGTTTGCAAGACATTCCTGGTGAAATTTCTGCTAAAACTGACATATTCCCGCGCAACATTTTGGCCTTGATGAATTAGTGCTTTTCAACAGGAATTTTTCCAATAGCTCCGGTCTGAAGCTCTCATGCGCTTTCCTTGCTGTGCGAGGTTTTTGCTCGGGCATCATTCCATAAACGCTGGTGAGGACCGCTCACTGGAAAGGCAGTGGGGACTGCGGGTTCCATCCACCGCAGGCCAGTCCGGGGTGCAGCCATGCCTCCAGGCGCGGGCTATACATTCCCTTCTTGCAGGTGCCTGAGCTCCGAGAGACCATTTGGAGAGGCTGTTCGGTGGGGTGACCCGCTTTGCTGCAAAGTTTGGCCTAGGCACGGTGCCAGCCAGAAGCAAAGCTGACAAATAATCAGAAATCAAAGGAGCCACCTGCACGCCACAGGGAGCTGCTCACCGGGTGGTAAGCGAGCTTTGCCAGCGCTCATCGCCGAGCCTTGTTCTGCAGCCCCGCTTCCCAGCGCGCCGGGGGAGGCGACGCGGGAGGGGGTCGCTCCCTCCCTGGCCTCGTCGTGCCCCCGGTAGAGATTTTTTTTTAGAGGGATACGAGGCGAGATCGTGGCTGGACGGATGTGCCAGGACACTGCTTCGTCTGGGGGAGAGTCGGGGGGGAAACACTGAGAGTGATGGGGCTGGGCTTGGAGCATCTTTGGGGATGCTGATACTGCGGCAGAGGAGAGGGGACAGCCTTGCCGAGCCGAGACTTGTCACTGTGTGAAATTCCCTCTCTGAGTGGGGAGCGCTCCTTTGGCTGCGTGAACCCGTGGGCTGCATCGCCAACAAATAGCCGGGGAGGAAAATTAGGTCTTTTTAAGAGCATTTTTATCCTCTGCTGGTTGGTAAGAATGGACCCGGCGAGCGGGAGGGAGGGAGGCAGAGGGGTGGCGTGATATGCAGATGCCTGTGTCACATGCACATGCACCGGCTGCGCTCCTCGATGTGTTTTCACCCAGCTCGGAGGCTGGCAGCTCGCGATTCTTACTTCAGAGGGCAGATAGTATTTATTTTGGAGAGAGAGAGAGAGAGAGCGAACGTGAGATCTGCGTGTGCCCATGTGCATGCACGTAGTTGCTTAGGTTTTATGTCTAAGGAAGACATATTAAATCACAACCCCACTCTAGCCCCTAGCCGCCCCACGCTTGTAGCCCCTGGAAGGATCTAGCCCAACATATCCAATTTTTGGTCCCATCAGCCTTGCTAGGATCTCTTTTAAAAAACTGGCAAGGGAAATTCACTCGCCTGCCATTCTTCTGAGGGTGTAATAGGGGATTCGGAGGAGTCCCTGCCCTCTCCCTGATGTGCCGGCTGGAAGGGAAGGGGAAGCCAGTCTCCAAAGCACAAGCAAGCACTGGGAAAGGAAACTCGCGCTTGCAAATCCGGGCCAAAAATGGAGGATTTTTATAGCATACAAATGTTACCTATAGCTATTTATACACCCTCCTCAAAGGCTATTTATACCCTCTCCCTGCTTTTGTGCTGCTGGCTGGAGAATATTCTTATATTAGATGTTTTCAGCGGCGCGGGGATGTTCTCCAGCCGTCGCCCGATTGCAGGACTGTACGTTTCCAACGCCGTTCCTGAAAGAAGAGGGCGATTCGCGGACTGCGACCTCTGTGTTGCTTTTCATTTGTTGTAGTGTAAAACGAGAAGCTGCCGTTGGAATGTGTTATTTTTCACGCTCGCGTAAACAGCGGAGACTGCAGTCGTGAGTGAAGGGGTGAGGCTGAAGCACTGGAGCGCTCCTCTAATTGGGATAGTTAATGCAGTTTGTCACTTCGGTGCCTGATGAGCAGCGCGATGGTACCTTTGTCTCTTGTTAGAAGAGATGATGGTGTTCGCAGGGTGGATTTCATTTGCTGCTATCAGAGAAATGAGGTTGTGTTTAGTGGCCGTTGTTAATGGGTAGCATCCCTGCCCGTGGTGGTGGTGATTACGCCTGGGCGCTGCCTGGGACGTAGCTGCCGACCGGCACGCTGCCGCCGTGCTCCATCTTTGTAACGTGACAGCGGGAGGGCTCTTCTTCCCTGCTACTGAACTGGAGGTGATGCTGTTTCATTTCCATCTATCCTGCTTCCGTCGTACCAGTGTCATGGCTATGAAAGCCAGGTTTGCATCGTGGCTGCCAGTCGTTGCAATGAAGGGGAGAAGGGGATGAATATGCCTGATTATAATAGTGTTAATAAGAGCAATCAGTTCATATAGCTGAAGGAGGTAGCTCGTTGCATCCAGGGTCAGGAGTAAGTTTTTCCCCCAGTTCCTGCATTGTGCAGTTGATGAGGAGCAGCATAAGGTTATTTTATTGTTTCCAGGAGCGCCGGACCCAGCCACCCTGCTGGAGGTCGCATGCTTGGCTTGCTGCGTCATTGATCCAGCCTGCTATAGCAAATTCTTTATTCCTCTTAAATGTGGACTTGCACTTAGGAAGCAAACAATCTTTTAACATTTTTGAGGCTGAAAGCAGCAAAACTAGCGGCCTTTGTCATCAAGGATGCAGTCTTTGTTGACCACTCTGGGAATAATGTGTGAATCCAAGGGAATGTGCAGTCCAACAAAGAGGGTTTGAGAGCGATTTTTTTTTAAAAAAGGGGAAAAAGGGAAGGGATTGCAGTTTCCTGTGCACTGGATAATTGGGGCTGGCTGCTCTGCACTCGCTGCAGTTACATGGCACTCCTGTGACTGGGTTTGGAAGCTGAATGTGGGTTTCCCTGATTCACACCGTAAAGTTTCCAGTTCGGTTTATACTGGCCAGCATCAGTGTGCTGAGTTTGTCAGCTACCTCTTACACGGTGGTTTTGCAGTTGTGGGTATTTGCTTATGACAGATAAACAAAAATAACTGCATTGTCTTTCAAAAAACATCATGTCCCATTAAAATATCAGCATCATGTACAAGATTGGTTTTGTTTTTAGAAATGCTGAAGTAATGGCTTTTTGTGTGAGGCTTTTCCCCGGAGGAGTCTCCGGGAACGCAGAGCGCGTTTTAGCTTGGTCTCTTGCATTTGATTTTTGTCTTCCTGCAGTTGTGGTCTCTTCTTTTACTACCTTTTATTTAAAAGGTGTTTTAGCGGTCCTGTGTCGGACATGGTGGGTCATTACTACGACTCGTGCTGCAGGTCTGCAGTGCAGAGGGAGAGGTCTCCTGAGCGTATTCAGCGCTGACATGGCAGCGTGGATGGGACAGCTTTGATGCCGCTTTTCGAATAGCGTGAAATTGGGCAATAACACTTGCTCCAAGTTAGTGCTTGAAGTTGTCCACCTCCTGCAGTTCAGCTGCTGAAAATTGAAATAACGACGCTACGCTACCGCAATTTAGACTGAGAGTTTTTCCTGTCCCGAGCTGAACTTTTCCGAAGTTGCCTGCAAGTTTTCTGTGCCTCGGGCTCTTGCTCCCCGTGCCCGCAGAGGCAGAGCCATCGGATGCTGCCGACGGGGGAGATTCAGGCGCGTGTGCAACGTTTGTAAATCCTCCGCTTTTCTGTTTTCCCTTACTATTGTAGTTGTCCCTTTTGCAATGACTACAATGAGAAGACGACTTTCTTATCATTATTTTTTGCAGAAAGAGCCTTCCGACTCCTCCTGAACCTGCGAATGGATTTCTCAACCTCCAGCCATCCGAGGTGTAAATGAGATAGGAGAGGGGGCTTTGCATGAATCCTATCTTCCTGCCGGCAGCCCACTGTCTGCCTGCTTAGTTTTGCATTTTTCTTCCATAGGATGGATTTTTTTTTTTTTTTTTTGGTAAATGCCCACCAAATCTGTTGCTAATTACTGCCGCCGCCGAGCCGGTGCTGTTGTTTGCGTTGGGAGGTGCAGCCGTTGTGCGGCACGAGGGGCAGGGACCCCCAAATTCCGAACAATCATGATTTACTGTGCAGCTTGGGCAAAGTGCATTTGTTGCCTTGGAAACAAATAGCAGCAGTGAACAACTAAATGAAATTTATGGAATCAACTTCAATAAATCTTGATGATAAATGTGCAAAAACATACACAATTTGATGAAGATCTACAGTATGCAGATGTGAAGGATGATAGTAAGTTATATAACTGCTTCGGCTACGATTTTGGACTGCCACAGTCATGTTCCTATAATATGGGCTTTTTTGTTGTTTCTGAGGAAGCTGTCTGTTTCTTTTCATAGATATGGCATTTAATTTTAATTTCCAGGGTATCTTTTAGTTTAATTGGCATGCTGGATGATTACAGTGTGGTTGTTTTGTCTTTTGCAAATCCTGATTCATATCTAACTCAGGATAAAAATAAAATTGAGAACTGTGGCAATCTAAGGGAGCAAAAAGTGCCATGTCGCACGCCTCCAAGAAGGGTGCAAAATTTCACAAATTAATTAAAGCGTTTATGTAGGACATCTCCCTAATTCCTTGTATGAGCCTTTGTGTTTTACAAGACAGGGACAGGTTAGTGATTTTGTAGTTACAGTATAGCTCTGCGGCAGATTTTTTTCTCATGTGGAAAGGTCTCTATATTTACCTGTGCATATGGACAGGGTGGGTTTTTTTATCACAACAAGTGATATTTTCTGAAATGGATATTTTTTGTTTCTGGTTTGACCTGTGGATCGATAAGGGTTCAGGAATATCAGTGGACTTGTCTGGAGACTATGTTGTAAACCTTTAACACAGCCCTTAATGCAATTTGATGTTTTTCCATTAGTTCCCTTACCTCTTCTCATCACAGGATCTTATTCTCACGATTTTCTGCCGGGTCAGGAAGCATGAGGAATCTTTGTTTCTTCCTTTCGTGGGGTATTGGGCTCCAGCTTCACGCTTCAGCTGTGGTCGAGCGGGTGGCAGCCGGCGGGGGGGTTGCCCGGGGCAGTATTGCTCCCTACCCGCCTGCGGTTTCTGCTGCAGCCACCCCGTCGGTGAACTTGGGGGGGGTCCCATGGCTGGGACCCAAACCCGAGGCCGGTCTGATGGGCAGGGGTATGGACACTATCATCTTTAGGAAGTTGCCTCCATGTATCTTAAGCCAGTTTCTCTGCAGAGGCATCTTTTTCCCACTGTGCCTAATTGGTGCTTTAGTTGGTCATATCTTAACCTTGGCTCTCCCTTTTCCTTCTCTTCTAACCCTTTCATCTTCTTGGCTTACTCCTGGAATAAGAGATTGTTCCTGAGAACAAAGACTTCATGTTAGTGCTGTCCTCGGACTGTCGGCAACTTAAATAAAAGCAAGTTGTAACGCGGGATCCTGCTCCTGCCTCGGCGCGTGGTTTGCTGCCGTTACTTCAGATGCACCAGTTTTTCTTTGTTACTTGGATCTACCCAGATTCAGAGCCAAGCCCTTAAGTTGCTAGGTATCTTCCAGCCCACAAAGTCAGCGCTTCACCATGTCGGCCGTAATATGTTGTATGGATGTAGAAAATCCCTACGCATGTTAAGTATCTAGCCTGCGAATCATCCCAGGTCTGCACTGGTACCAGAGTTCGCAAAGCGACTCCGCAGAACCCAGCGCTTGCACAGAGATCATCGCGGTGCATTTTGATTTATTTTATGCTAGGCGTACTCATAACCTTGGCTGGGATCAAAATTCCAGTTTCCCTTAGATCAAGGTGTGGAAGGCTGTAAACCTGAAGGGCTTCCTCCAGAAACCCCGTGCATGTGTGATGGTTTCTAAGCTGCGCTCTGATGTTTACAGAGCACTGTAGCTCTTCCCATTAGCATACAACTGTATAAGACAGGTTGAACTCCATTAGGAGCTAAATTTAGTGACTCGCTAACTTCTTTTTGATATGTTTTTATAATTTCATTGTATTATGACACTTGGTTTTAAATTTGCATGAGTAAATGAGCCTCTCGCTAAGTCAGGTAAAAAGATTTTTCACTTCTCTACCATGAAATAAGACATTAAAAAAATAGTGAGAGTAGAAAGCAATGTATCCTTGACATATTTAGTTTACATTTTTTTCAGCTGTGCTGACTGAACATTTCTAACTATTAATGATACAATAAAGCTGTTTGTACTGCTTTAACAGGCTAAATAATTTCACATTATGAAAACATTTTGTAATTAATTTAGTATTTTGTGGGGGAACTGTATTTCTGGAAAATAGAAATTTACATTTAATTACATTCACAATCCAAATTGTAAGATGCAGCGAGTGAAAACTGGCCTTTTACGGTTCACCTCAAAATAGTAAAGTCCATGGACGCGATTAACGCTAGCGGACAACTTTAACTGAGATTTCCATAACTTGTTTAATAAGTTTCCTGCAGGATTGCTTAAAAATACCTGTTGGTCAGTGAAGCTTCTGCAGTTGGTTGAAGATCAGACCGCATGCCTTCATCCCTGCTGTCACAGGGAGTTCCACCAGCTTCTGTTTCACTAACATGGATTTATGGCCTTTTTTTTTTAAATATATCTGAACTTTTATTCAGGATAACCTTGGCAAGACCTGAGCAACTTTGAGATTTGCACTTTAAAGGTATTTTTCCCCTCTCCTTTCCTATCTGAGAAGAGGAGAGAGACCACCCAAGCTCCCACTGCTGGTGGGATTTGGGGAATGTATTTGGGGGGAGGCTGGCGTGGCGGTGGGGCAAGAGCATCCCTTTGTTTTGGATGGGCGATGAGCGGCAAGGAGATGGCATCGATGCTCGTTCGGTCCTGACCTGGGCTCTGGCGACGAGCTCATGCGGAGGTGAAAGTCCCTCTGTTAATTACCCGGCTTTTTGGCTCTCCCCATCTCTCTTGACGTCACCGTTTTTAATCTGTTTGTGTTATTGATTTTTTTTTTTCCCCTCCCGTTTCATTAATAGTGACAGATGCTTTTAATTAAAAAGAAAAGACAAAACAAAATCCCGAGTAAAACAAAAAGAGAATATTCTAATTTGGCGTGACATTATGAGGCAGAATGGCTCCTGGCATGCAAGGTACGGAAAAGGTCATCTTCCACGGCTACAGCCTTTTGCAACGGCTGAATTAAGTTCAAACTCAGGCTGGTTTTGAAGTCTTAAGTCTCTCCGGGGATTCCTTTCATAACATCTTCGAACTGGATAACACTACAGTAAATGAAATACACTGCACTGGATTAAAGGGTTATTTCCCCTGTGTGTCAAGCTGACACAGAATACCAAACCTCAGGTTGCCTCCGAGTTGTCTCTATCTGCTGATACCCTCTCTGCTTTACATAACAGCTCTCGGAGTTTTTGCAGGGAAGTTTTGCGATTATTTATTCGGCTTTGCTGCTTGGTGAATGCGGAACAATTTTATGCAGCAAGGAACCAAAATAAAGCAACTAAATGGGAAGAAATTTAGTGGGCTTAAAAACGTGAAGGAAGCGATGCAGGAAAGAGTGGAGCTGCCTCTTCAGGTCTATTATGCTGCTCTATAATTTATACTGAAATACAAAATATAGATCTCTCTGCATTGCCACTCATATGTTTAGCAGCACAGAGCTTGCAATAACAACAGGGTATGATATATGCTACTGTGCTCTTATCTGACTGTACCAACAGTTAAAATTTGTTAAGGATCATTTGCAATGTGTTTTGTTGTAGAACAAATGTTCATTTTGACTTTGAACTTGGTGTATGCCGTAGCTTCTGCAGATTGCGTTTAGCACCGAGTAACCAAACCACTGCCATCTGCACAGTGCCAGGGACCACCGTGGCTGAGCTCCAGAGCACGTCCCTCCGTCTCCGCACTGGGGAAAAGATGCGTGGCTTTAAATATTGGAGCACCGGTTCCTCCAGCTCCGTCGTGGTGTGCTGCAGCCGGCCGCCCCGTGCCTGCGGTGAAGCGGCGGGGTGGCGGGTCGGTCCTGGCGAAGGGTCGGTCCTGGCGAAGGGTCGGTCCTGGCGAAGGCACCGTCTCCGAGCTCGGGATGACAAATTGCGGCAGGCGTGCGTTGAACCCACTCTGAAATGGCAGAAATTGTCTTGGTTCTTCCTTTCCCCCACCAAAACACTGATTGAAGACCACTCTGAAATTACGGGGAGCCTGTAAAACACTAACTGTGCAATAACTTTTCTGACAATGAAAAAGAAGAAAACTCTTTCTTCTCCCTTGCTTCCTCCCATTTTATTTTGTCCAGGGTGGCCCAAGGCTGTCTGGGTCATACAGAAAACTGGAGTTCTCTCGTAAAGCGTATATGCATCCTCCATATTCTTGATACATTTGGGTTTGGTAAAAATAGGGCCTTGTGCCCTGTATGTCGGTGTGTACCTCTGGTTTCTGTTCTTTGTATCGAGTCTATCATCTGCCTCTATGGCTCGGCATCCTCCCGCACAGTGGTTTTCTCTGGATGTACTTATGGATACCACTGGAACCACCACCACCAACTGCTGCTCCTCTCAACCAACCCCCAAAACCCTCTCCTGACAGCTTACGGGATCGGTGAGGGCTGCTGCCCGTGCTGCCTGCTCTTCGCGAGGATGGGGAGAGGCTGCGTTTCCTCTCCCCAGTCATGCTCTTGCTCCGCTGGGTTAATTAAAAGTTGCAAACATGGTTTATTTCCGTTAGCTTTTGGGATAAGGTGCAGTCTGGCCGGGACCTGCACGCTGCCCTTGGGCTCTGTGGAAGTTGTTCCTGCAGGAGTTGTGTGTGCTGGCAGGGGTTTCTGCTGGCGTGTGCTCCTCGAGGAGGTGTCTCTACAGGCATCGGGTTCCTCTGTTTCCAAGTGTTATTCGCATATAAACACCTACACACATTAAAAACATGTGGGGAATGATAGTTTCGGATTTCTGCTGTCCATGAGTAATTCAAATCAATGGCATTTTTAGATTTACCTCTTACTGAACGATCTGGGAGGAGAAGCAAGGGCAGGGGATTTGCATGTGCTGCTTTTCTGGGTTGGCTGGAGGTATCCGGATGCTCCCGCGCTGCAGCCTGTAAGACGGTGTGTGTCTTTCCAGGAGGTCCGAAATCTCTCTGGAATAGCTGGGACATATTGAAAATATGCTCAGAGCTTTAGCACTTCCTCCAGATTATTTCTTCAAGTATTTAAAAATATATTTTATAACACTAAAATAAATGTTAATGAGTCTGCATTGCTTACGGCTAACAATAGTATTTCTATTTAAATACAGCAGCCTAGCAGGGCGTTCAGCGGTGGAGGAGCTGGATGAGGAGACCTGGCTTTTTGTTTCTGACTTGGTCCTTGATGTCTTGAGCAGTTTTATTCTCTTGTGCTTTACTTTCCCCATTCTGCTAAATAGCAATGAAAAGCTTCCTTGCTTTGTTAAAGCAAGGATTTGTCAAAGGCCACTGGGCAAGCGTTAAATACTGAGCTAGTTATAAAAAGTGTTATTTAGTATTATGTTTATACCTCTTCAGTGTTAGCATGTATTTTTATATACCGCTTGCGGTGACCTTTGTGCTTTTCTGACCAAATAAGGACAGTCTCCTTGACTCAGGGATTCTTTTTTTTTTTTTTTCCCCACTAGCAGGCATGGCATCTTCTAAGTAATTTTGTAAATATGCTTTTTTGGGGATGCTTTCGGTGTTTGGGCTGGGGCTCACAGTGCTGGAGATACCAGGTGCATACAGAAGATGGGAGAGTTGTCATGAGAAAAATAATAGCACGGAAATCCATTCCTCTCGTCTTCGTTCTTTTTTTTTTTTTCAGTTACTTACAATAAAATTATATTTTAAGGATCTCAACCTGCCATCTTAAACGGACAGTGATTTGGGGAGGCAAGCGGAGGGGAGGTAGCCCAAGGCACTTCACCTGATGAGTCGGCAGCCTTAAAGAGTCTGCACAGGAGCGGGGCGCGGAGTCGGCGGGGGGAGAGGTGTAGGAGTAAATGGGATGGCAGGAATTCAACCTTGGCATCGTGTCAAAGGCACCGAGCCCTTCTCCGAGCAGCTGCGTACCCCGTGACTGCGGGAAGCCAAATGGTTTGTTTGTGTGTTTACATGGATATGTGGGTCTGTGTAGGGGAAAACCACTTAGCAGAAATTCTGCTATTAAAGCAGATGGTGGGAGATTAATCTGGTTTTTAGGGGGGTACTTGCTGGTATGGTGACCAAATTATTAATTCCTTCCTGTGCTAGGAGTCCTTTCATCGTTACAGGGTATGGGTGAATTGTGGTTCCCAAAACTCTCGGCTCCTTCCTTGCTTTCTCAAAAGCAGTTGAGCTGACGTGGTATTTTGGGAAGCAAAAGAGTGTTTGTCGGGTTTGTTACTGCGGTTTTGCTACCCGTGCTCCTTCCACGCTGTCTTCTGCTCAAGCCCTTTCCAGGTGCTCCCATGTAGTCTCGACCCATTTCAGTTTCGCAGGCAGCGCGGTTGGGGCGGCTGCCTCGTGGCCTGCCTGCCCTCCTGCAAACCAGTGGGAGCCCCTTCGCTGCTGTTCAGATGCTGGTTGTTATGCTAGATTTATTTTTTTTTTTTCCCCCTTCCATTTTAGAAATTGCTCTTTTTTTTCCCCCCTGCCGTATCACTGACAGCTACATTCTCCTTGACAGTTGTGATATTTGTATGTGTGCATAAAAACAGTAGGAAGCATTTATGTAGGTGTCACTAATTTAATTTAATTTAATCTGATATGTATGTATCGAGAGGACTGTTCTGCACTAAAGTGCTTCTCTTTATTTTACAGTCTCCATCGTCATCAAATACAACTCCTTTCATTCTCCTCTTCCATTCACCTACCCAAAGACCAAATCTGGAAATAGTAACCAAAAGAGAAGCCCACGTCATACACAAAGCAGGGAAAGGTTGAAATAATTTAAGGGTAAGTAATTTTTTTTGCCCTTATTCTAACTTGAAGCTTTGTGTGTAAAGCTACAATAGTAAGTGCAAGGCTGTATAAAGAAGCTGTTAAGCATATACACAGCTGCTTTATGTGCAAAGTGGAAAAAAATGACTGAAATGCTGATTTGGTGTTGAAAGAAAGGTATAGCAGCACCTTTTGCAGGTGAGAAAGTGCCCAGAAGGGCAGCGTGCTGGGCGTTTTGAATGTTGGTACTATTTCTTCTCGCCCTGGTTCGATCTGCGCTCCTGTCTGGGTGAAAGCGGTGGTTCTGCACAGGCACGTGGTCCTGGGCGTTGCATGGGTTTGGCTGGTCTGAAAGAGCTTTCCAGTTGAGAAGGAGCTGGGAGTTTGGCGTCTCCTGCTATTGAAGAGCTCTTTTGTCATTTCCTTCTCTTTTTTCCACTTAAAACGTTACTCAGCTATGGTAGCGAGCTACGGTTGATCTGTTTGCATCGTGCAGGATGTTTTGGCTTGCTGTTGCTTTCTGCAATCCCCTTGGTTTTGTGGGCTCCGCGAACTTTTCCTGGAGAGCAACCTGGCGGTGCCTGCGCCAGGATTTTCCGCAGGAAAGCATTGATGGGGGCTGGAGGAAGGACAAACCCGAACGGCAGAGCGAGGAGGGCCTCTCAGTGGAAATGTTTGCCTTAAGGCTTTTCTTTTGCTGCAAGGGTGGCGAGTAAGAAAGGAGGAGATAGAAAATCAGCTTTTAGGAAATTCAGAACCCTGGCTGAAGCATTAGTAACCTCCAAATGCTAGGGAACGTGTTTTCCCACCCTAGTCCCAGATCTGTGCCTGCATATATTGCGTTTCCACACATGTTCTTTCGTAGATGGACAGGATATGCATTCGCTTACATTTGAGAACTTAGCTTTAAACATCTGGGTTTTCTGGTTTATTGCTGCCTTTTTTTTTTTTTTTACCCCTGCAATGTTTGTTCATGCAAAATTCATATCTGGGAAGGGCATCTTAAATCCCTGCTTCTGAGTCAAAAAGGGAAAGTATGGAAGTGAAAAGAGAGATTGTATCATTTAAGAAATATGATTCATGAATTAATCCTCGTCTGCTACACCATCTGTGGCATGTGTTTCAATACAAAAATCCTGGTTTTATATCTCTTTAAAAAGCTTCCTTCTTGCTGGCTGCCTGAGTTTTCTGCAACACTAATGGGGAATTAGCTTGTTTTTGGGGAGAGAGTGGTGATTTTTATTCGCAGCCTGGGCAGGGGGCCCTAACATGTGTCCAAGCCGTAGGTCATCGAGGGGGGATGCAGAGCCTCGGTTTTGGGGGGGGGGGGGTGCCAGCTCTCTGTGTAATGCCTGACTTGCAGGCAAAGCCCGTACGTGACTGCTTTTTGCACTGGAAGCGTGGCTGGGTCTCCTGCTGCCGTGGCAGGGATGGTGCGAGGGATGAGCAGCGATGGGCAGGAGTTGCAGGCAGCTGTCTAGATCGTTCTGCACAGGAGTGAAAAATAAGTGGTTGTTTCTAGAAGTGGACTGGCAGGATATTTTGTACTTGGTGCTCTGGAAAATAAAGGATTGAGTCCCCATCCTCCGTTTCCTAGTAATTTTTTTATAGTTTCTTTGTAGATAATAGAGAAAGGGGTTTGCCCATCATTACCCCAAAGAGGAGCTGCTACGCTTCATGCTTTCATGAGAAATGGGGAATGAAGGGGCGTTGGTGGTTTTTTGGGGTGACTGGAAAAGGGTCTCCTTTTTCCAATTTGATTCCTTGAATTGTTCTCCAGCTTTTCACAGGGAAGAACTTTCCTTTTTAAACATATTTCTCAGGTTTCTATTCCTTAAGCAGTACACCTGGTTTGCTGCTGGAATCAGACCCAAGATGTGTGAGCCTTTTTCCTCCTTCAGAGACAGGGTGCCTGAGCAGGACGGCGTTCCAGCACGTGTATCCATCATCGATCCCTTTCCTGGATCGATCCCTTTCCTGGACTGGGGCATCTTGCTGCCTGGGATTGCCCCATCAGTTTTCTCCTCTGCTTCACGTGGGATGCCAGTAAAAGCTTGAGTGTTTTTCTCTTTGTTCTGGAGGAGGATCCCAAGGTGCTGGAGATAGTGGATGGCCGTAGCCCTTGCCACAGCTCACGGTGGCCTCAGTCCATGGCACGGTGATGCACCCACGTGGCCGCAGCCTCTTCTCTGCCAGTGTCACTAATGTACTGTAAGTACAGCTCCGGTGAGCTCCCAGGCACTGATAACGCTGATAAATGGAGGTTATCCAGGAACTCAGTACTGATGGTGAAATATTGCGGGTTTATTGCCTTTCCATTCATTTTGTTTTCACGCCTTTCTGCCTTCCTGACTCATTGCCGTTCGGCCTCTGCTTGCAATTTCTATTTGCTGCGGCAACACCCACTGGACAAGACGAGAGCGTTGCAAAACACTGATGCTTGCAACTGCTTTTGGAGCTTTCTTTTTTTTTTTAAATTGAGCCTCTAAAGCCAGGACGGGTGACAGAAAGGAAAACGTTAGCGATGCCGTTTGTCGGAAGCGTGAATAAAGTATTAAAATGAAGGAGGAGCAGAAGAAATGCCTCTTGCGTTGTGCGTGGCAGGCTGGCGTGAGGAGCTGGGCTGAAAAGGCCTGCTGCCATCCCCATGTCCGACGTAGGCTCTGTCCCCAAAGGCCTCCCAGCTGAGACTGGCTGCTGAGACGGGGTCGACGGTGGGAGACGCTGGGCCCTGTACCCAGATTCTGAGCTCATTTAGGCTCTTGCTGGTCCCTAAGAAAAGTTTTCCCTTTCCTCTCCGTTATCACAAATCCCCTTCTGCCTGCTTATTGGGGAACCCTTGGACGTGCAGACACTTCACGACGTGAAAAGTCAACTCCACAAGCACCGAGTACCCCAACGCTACCGTAAATAGCTGCCTGTTAAGGGAAAATAATGTCAGCAGTGGTTCGGCAAATGTTTAACTCAAACTGGAATTAGGCTGAATTACATACTTCTGCATGGAAAATACTCGCGGGAATGCAGACCAGAATCGGCACCCAGCTTTCCGTCCATCTCACACACGCAGACACACAGACGCACCTTGTCTTTCGCAGCTTTTGCTACTAACTCTGGCTAGGTTCTTGTATGCCTTTACAACAGTTTGCAATTTTGCGTATTCCTTACGCAAAAAAAACAATCAGGTTTTTTTAAGCTGAGTTTCTAAGCTTGTTTGCCATTCTTTGTCCGCTCCGTGCTATAGTCTGGGAAGCAGAGATTGTTTCCTGGGGTCTGTTCTGCAAACCTCCGCCTCTGTCAAGGTGTGCGCTGCTCCCTCCTGTGCCGGCTAACGCTGGCCGCTGCACAGGCAATCACATTGCCACGGTCTCCATAAAATGAGGGTGACGGACTTTGTACCTTGAGAAGGTCCTATGCTTACTTACGTGGCCAGCGGTAGCATTTTGCAAAAAAACTTCAGACCCCACGGAAGCTCTGCTGGTAAAAAAAACCCAACAAAACCAACAAGCAGTCAAACAAACAAATTCTACCAGAAATGGGAAAAGAGAAGCAGTCCAAGCATTTTGATAAGCACATTCCATTAGCCATGGTTTTTTACTTTTTATTTTAAGCTCTGATTAAAATTCAGCAGCTTTTATTGAAAGAAAAAAAAGAAATGTTTATGCTCAGCGTAGGCCCTTATTTCCACCGCAGCGTGCGTTTGTAAACGAGGGGCTCCGGTGGATCCCCCCCCCCAGCTTCTCCTCCCTCCCTCTGCAAGGTCCCCCCCGATCAGCGAGGGTCCCCGCTCGTTAGCGGCTGCGGCTGGGAGGGTGACGATGCTCGGCGGCGGAGGACACGTGACGGCATCCGGTTTCTTGCGGGAAGCTAATGAAGAGAGGAGAAGCATCGATTCACCATCTATTTGTTAGGACCCCAGTGAAACAGCTGTTTGTTTCTCATAAACAATTATGCTAAGATGGAAACTGGCTTGTGTCTGTACGTACTTTTGGATGGGGAAAATTAAGCAGTAATAGCTGGAAAAATAATATGGGCTATGAGATAATAGATGCCTAAGGGATAAAATTAAACAGTGCTTTACAATGAAGGAAGAGATTTTGGCAATAAATAGTTTGCATTTGACTTCTTTTTGTTTGCCAGAGGACTGATGATGTTTTGGAGAGGTTGTCCTGTGATGTATTTTCCAAACAGACACAGGAAAATAGCGAAGGTCGTTTTTGTTTTTTTTTTAATTCCTCCCGAGAAGGATGGTGCCAAGGCCGGGGTGCAGCTCACACCGTCTGCACCGCCGGCGTGTTGGCTGTGACAGGGACATGGACACCGATGCTTGCTTTGAGAAACGCTGCCAGTGCAGGAGGATGTTTAAAAGAAAACAGCAAGGTTTACCAAACAACGTGGGAACAGGAATTGTTTTAAATGCCATAGGGAGCCCAAAAAGCTCAGGAAGGGGAGGTGGCATGTTTGGCACCCCGACAGGGTCCGAGCAGAGTTTTATTCACAATCTGCATGTGTGCTGGTGTTGCAGCTTGGCTGCCTTTGGTCTGCTGCAGAAGCCCCTTTCCAATAATGCAACGACAGTGGGAATTGTTTTTGTTCTGCCGTCCCTCCACTACGTGCTTTTCCGTAAGTGCTCCGTGAGCACCTTGCGAAGGGGGTAGTTTGGAAATGCCATTTCCTCTGTTTCAGGTGGCGGGTACCACCGTCTCCTTCCACTTGTGCATGGGGGATATGCAGAGTCGGGCCAGGCAAACACCTTGGTTGCCTCCTGGTGCCGATGGCAAACATCCCCGCGAGCGCAGGGCTTGCTCCCTGCTGCAAGTCGCCGGGGCTGCCTGGGCACCATCACGGGCAGGACTTGGTTCCTCTTCACTCTGCGGAAAATAAAAGCACGGTTCAGAGCTTCAAATGCTAATCCCACCTTCCTGAGGACGGAT
This sequence comes from Gymnogyps californianus, assembly GCF_018139145.2. NCBI lineage: Eukaryota > Metazoa > Chordata > Aves > Accipitriformes > Cathartidae > Gymnogyps > Gymnogyps californianus. Next base: position 22,292,626 of record NC_059479.1, read on the forward strand.
CCAGGTGCATCAGGTCGAGATCCGAGGTCTTTGGCCCAGGCTCATCCCTGCTATCAGCTTTTAATTTCACAAATCTCAGGGAAAGCCTCCCCACCGGGTGGGAGAATTTCCAAGGTGTGTACGGGGCTCAGGGGAGAGTCCCGAGGTGCAAAGCGCTTGCCGTCCCCATTAGCTGAAGTGGGACACGGGGCTGCTCAGCACCTCTGCAAATGAGGCCAAACTGTGTAGTGCATTGAAAATGAAATCATTAAGTCGCTGTTGCATTAAGACTGTTTTTATTCATGGAGTATAATGTGATTCATTTGCCCTTTTGCTCTCATGTTGAGAAGGCAGTCATCTAGTATGCATCGCTGGCTGCAGGGAGAGCTGTATTTATTTTTTTTTTTTTTTTAATTTTTTTGTGTGTGTGAGGGAGCAGACGTTTTCATCAAGTGCAGAGTGGCCACGGAGTTGAGACTCAGCAGTTCTCTCAGTGGTCTGAGAGGCCAGTGCCTGCCGCGCTCTCGCAGCCCTATTTGTGGGAGCATTTAGCTCGGCTCGTCTCTCCTTCTTGAAGCCTCACGGCGACGATCCTTTTCCCTGCTCCAGCCCCGCTGTGCTGGGGCAGCGCTGGAGCATTGCAGATGCATTATGAGAGCGCCCCGCACCTCGCCCAGGGCCTGGGCTGGAGGCACGAGGGCCACGCTGGCGCTGGGGCTTGTTGCCAAGCTCTGGGGGCAACAGCATCCTTTGGTGTCCCAGTGACACCGAGTCCCCACCAGCCCCTTGCAGAGGGGTGGGTTAAGCTCTTTACCGGGGAACTGTAGGTGCCTTGGCACCCACAACCCTGGGCTTATGGACGTGGCACGGGATCTTGCCGATATGTGGTGGGACGTGGGATGGGACCCTGCTCCACTTGATGAACTGATTAAAAACAGATGAAGAGGATTGTGGGTCCTTGCTGCTGTGGATCGCTCTTTGCAGTTGACTGCAGCCAAGGGAAATCATTCCTCCTTGGAGTTAAAAGAAGAAATGCAGCAAGCAAGGGAAGGGTATAGAATACAAAAGAACAGAAAAAATGCAATTTTTTAAGTGTTAGCATGGGGACCGTTAACTAAGTCACTGATTGCAAAAGTATGATAATGAGTAAACCAGTTCGAGTCACCACTACTTGTTGTGGGATAGGATTGGAGCGGTTCAGCTCCACGTGTTGGATCTCCGCCTGCAAACAAGAAGTAAGAAATTCCTCTTCAGCCCTGACAATTGCGGCCAGCCCTTTTTGAGCACAAAGCTCTGAACTCTGTCTTGCTGTCAAATTCCAAGCGGTCACGACACGTGGCACAGTGACCGTCTCAAAGTCCTCAGGTGACCCTGGATTTCTAATGCTACAGGGTCATAATATGTATAGAAATCAATAAGGCATATTTTAGAAGCAAAAGGCAGGAGGGAGGAGAGTTGACTCAATGTGTTTCTTTTGGTTTTTGCCTTGTCCTTTTCTTCCCCCCCCCTTTTTTTTTTCTTTTCCTCCCCCCCTACGGTCTGTAGACCAAATCTGTGCTAGGAAGGACTAGCTAACCAGAGCACAGCTCAGCAGCAGAAAACAAGGTCTGAGATGCAGGCAAGGGAGAAGGCTGTTCTGCAGGAGGGCATGAGCTGGGTGCTTAATTTGGTGATTTTCCTACACTTTGTCGATAGGGAGACATAAGAAGAATGGGTCAGGTGTGGATAAAGATAAGGAGAAAGGGTTTTCAAAAGAGCTTGGAGCCGGGAGCTGTTTGGGAAGGGGAGGTTTTTTTGCCTCCGACGATTTGGGTAGACAAAAGAGGAGAGGCGACTTGGAAGCGGGGAGGTAATAATGCCGACCTTCTCCGCTCTTTGTTTTCAACCAAGAAATGCACAAATCGCTGCTGATATTGCTGAGTGGTTTCCTGCTGCTTTGTGGCTTGATTTGGAGCTGCAGCCGTTCCTAGCCTGGTTCCTGACTTCGCGGTGCGGTAGCACAAAAAAAGCAAGCAAATCCTCGCCGGCGGAATCGTAATTGTTCCCTACGCGGTGCCCGCCGGGAGGACCGCTTCGCCAACACCTTCACCGTGCATCGCGCTTGAGATCCTGGATGGATTTTGAACAGATTAATGCCTTTTGGAGAGTTCTAGAAAGGTCAGAAACAGAAAAGAGGCTCTAATAGCAGTATAGCAACCAGCTGGTTGCATTGGGTTTCATTTTACTGCCATAGTAACACCATGAGCCACAGTGTTAATACCGTGCCCACTGAATGCCATGTCCCCCCCTCTTTTTGTCAAGAGGCAAGCCCATAAGAAGATATTTTCTTCCTGAAGAATTTCTACAAGGCAGTAATAGGCTTTTTGGAGGGGACGGTCCTCGTACCCAGAGATGTAAGGTGGGTAATTTACAAGGCAATGTGCAAATGCCAAATTGTTAGGCAGAGCTGCTGCTGATTTAGAAGGCAGTTAATGCTATAAATGTGCCAAGTGCCAGTAGAGTGTTTCTACAGATGGAATAACTGGAAATATTGGAGAGATTCCAAAAGTTTAATCAAATTCAACCAGGTTTTTTTCTTTTTCTTTTTCTTTTTTTTTAAACTGCAGAATTCTCTAAGGGATGCAAGTTGAAATAGTAGATTATTCCATTGCTTTTAGTACCATGGGGGAGATTTTCGCAGATGAACATAAAGCACATACTTTCAAGCAAACATGTAAGTGGGTATACAAATGAGGGCCGGAGCAGCTATGCTGTGAAAGCCTGTGCTGGTCGAATTTAGAGGGATCATCATCTTTAGACACCCTGGCAAGCGGGTCCTTGGAAGCGGACTGATGGGTTTTCAGTCATGCAGCACGAAGGAAGCGAGCGGAAGGGTTTGTGAAAGTGGCAGCAACGGTATTGCTGGTCCTGCACCGCAGTTCTGCTGGACCCGGGCAGATTTTGGTGGGATTCTGGGCATGAGCATCCTTTTCATGGCTTACTGTGCAGTGCTGGGGCAAGCATATGTTTCTGCACAGATGCACACCTTCCTCTAGTCTTGTTGACAGCCTTTCCAAGGCTTCTTATTTAGCCAGACCATATGTGCTTGGGCATGGAGATAGTGTGATGTGGAAAGAGCATCGCATTATCCTTGGGCTGCAAACACCAGCAGGAGCAACTCAGAGCAAATTTTGTCTGCAAGGAGATCCAGAGCTCTTGAGCTTGCATCACAGGGCATGCATAATGATCGAATGCGATTTTTTTGCTCGTTTGTCAAAACCAGGTTCCATAAAGCCGTTTCCCTTTGTTCTAGCCCAAAATTAGCTCTCCCTGTCCATTCCTTAAATATTCATCCAAAGCATGGATGAAGGCCACCAGGGAGAGGGGACAAGGTGGCATGTCTCCACGTAAAGCTTTGCTGCTGAAGAAGTGATGTGGGACCAAGCTGGGGAAGGGGTTGGAAATTATTCCACAGAGTTTCCCTTGTCATTGGTACAGAAAACAAAGAGCCCGTCCCCATTGCTGGCAACAGGATTTTGTTTTGGGGTGAGGTGGCAGGGCCATGAGCCTCTAAGGGTGCAGACTGCAAGGAAGGGCTGTACCAGGAGCAACGCTGTGACAGCGCTGAAGCTTTTATCTTGCTGGGGTTTTTGTGTGTGGTGTTTCTTCAACACCTTTTTTTTTTCTTGCAGATGGCCTGATTGGATCCATTAATTGTCATTTATTTATTTTTTGTAAGGGAAGAAGAGTTTCCTGCTTTTCCTGGAGTGTTTGGTATTGATCCTCTCTGCCACTCTGGAGTCGGGGACCGTCTCCTTCCCAGGCATTGCCGTACTCTCTGCCTACTTTCTGCACAGACCCCCATGTCGCTCTATGCAGTATTTCTCGCTGAATAAATTGCTACAAAGCTATTAGCCTCAATGCCACAGTCTGCTGCTCCTGCTTTCCTGCACCCACCTCCACCCCGCAATTGATCCAGCCTGCTGTCTGTTTGCTGCAGTCAAGACTGCCTACTGCCGCTGCGCACAAATTGCTTTAAAATTGAATTGTTTAAAAACGTTTTATAAACATTCCCTCCCCTTCTTCATACTGTCCATTGCGCCAGCCAGAGCTGGGAGCTTTTATGTCATTTTGCCTGGCCGAAGGATAGGGGAAGATTCTTAATTTTTTGGGTGATTTTTTTTTTTTTTTTTTTTTTAATTAAAGTCAATGTGGAAATTAAAAACTACATGATTATGGGAGTTGGGTCCCTGAAGAAGCTGTTGTCTATGGATCTGTGTCCTAGATTGTGTATCCTCAAACGATGCACTGGTGTGCCTCGGCTCCTAGCTAGCTCTTGGCTTTGCGGGGACTGGGGTTTGCTCCATGCTGTGCGCCGCCAGCCCTTCGCAGATGTGAGCCTCCGGTGCTCGTGCTGACGCGCTGTGCAGCGCTTGCTGGCAGCTTTGTCTCGAGAGGCATCGGGATGATTGGTTTTTTGTTGACATGGTTATGGTCTAACTAGAGGCGTTTTGGAGATGTAGCCCGTTGTGGTCATCTTGGAGGTGTTTAACCATTGTAACGTCCCGGGGTACTGGCAGGTCTGCAGCAGTGTGAGGTTCGTGATGCCCGGGATTTCGGAGTGCATCCCGCTGAAGAACCTGGGGCTTGCAGGAGGGAGGCGAGCGCAGAGCTCACCTGCATGGAGCTGAGGGAGATGTGCTCACCTATGCGGGCATGGATGCGAAAGCTGCTGTGGATGCCTTTTACCCGGGGCTGCCTGGCTGCAGGAGCACGTTTGAGCAAATTACGTAGGAACTCTCTTTGTATCGTACTCATCCATAGCTGTTTTCTGTGTGGATGCAAAAGAGCTTTTGCAAGTGCTAAGGGAAGAAGGTTTAGAAATAGGAAATAATTTTGCAGGTGGTTTTAAGTATCACCCCGAGAAAGGTGTGTTTGTACAAAAGGTGGTACAGTGCTTCCAACAGCTGGTGATGTTCCTTTGTTTCTCATTCGTCATCTGTCCCTTCCAAGCTCCTCTTCACTACAAATACTCACTCAAGAGCCCTTCTGAAGCAACATTTATCTTGAGTGCTGCTATATCAGGATTCATCGATCTTGTCATAAGATCATCCACACCGAATTGAAGCTCTAAGGGTGGAAGAATGACACATGCACTCTGATCCTCTAGGCCTGTTCTTTGGTGTTGCTGAGAGACTGACTCTGGGGTAGGACTTGGTTGGATCTTACTTTGCAAGATGACCCGTCTCAGAACCTCCACACCATGGAGTGGCCCAGTTCAATGTGATGATCTGTCTCCAGGAGATGCCAAGGACCCAGCTAAGCAACTAGAGCGGCTTTGTCCTCAGTCCCCTGACACCCTCTCAGCCAGTTTGCAAATCCGTGTGGAAATCTGCCTGAATTCAATCTTCTTCTAGGGTTCCTCCTTCCTGCCCTTGCCCAGTGGTCCTTGGTTCTGCAGCCTCTGCCTCTGTACCACCCGTTGCGTCTCCTGGGGAATGTCCTGGCTGCGTCTTTCCGACGCTTGCAAGCCTACTCTTGTGTTACGCTGAAAGTGGTTTGAACAGGCTCCTGCAGGAATATCTTCTGTGCCTACAGATCCTTCTTAAACTCTTCTCTAACATCTTGTCTGCAAGAAGTGACGGTGTAAAAGGGCAGTAGACATATCTGGCGTTATGAAGTCTTACTGAGTAAGCCTGTGACCTCACCCTTGTAACCTTTCTGCCTACTCTGACCTCCTCCCCCATTGTCTGCTGATGGCAAATGCAATGATGCTGCATCAAACTAAATTTAGGATTATATCATCGTGATGTCTGTACACGTTTCTTCTTGGGGAATACCTTTGGGCATTTGACGTATAAAGATGATAATATGAAGTTAGTGTGGTTGATGGGTCTTATATTGACAACCCTGAAGCTCACCCGGAGAACTTAACCCAGGTGGTGCAAATTTATTTACAAATTTTTGTTCAGACAGGACTGCCTTTAAGTGCAGACAGCAATTTCAGTCTCTGCTTAGGTATTGTCATTTCCGTTGTACTGACAAGCAGGAGGCTATCATGTTGCTGATGTCTATGGCAGGCTCAAAAACAGGCTCAGCAATAAACCATCTATCAGGAAATTTTTGGTTCACTACTGATCTGGGTCCAGATCTGAGCTAGAGGTGAGGTGTTCCTGTCATCATGTTGTGGTCCCAGCCATACTTCTCATCCTCAAACTCTTTTCTTTGCAGCTGTTTTTAGATGTTATTACCCCAGGAGTCTTTTTTCCTCTCTTCTCCCAAGCACAAGAGAAGTAAATCTGCACAGACAATATTGTGTATCTGTATTTTACAGTGCTGACCTGGTGTGCCACAGCTAGATGCCATCCCAGATCTACTTAAGTTTACATGGTTGTGTCATCCTCCCCTTGTTGGAGAGGACATGACAGGGAGTGATGCGAGGTACAAGCTGAAACCCGCTCGCCTGAGGGGCCATCTGAACTTGATTGCTCAACCAATGGAGCACTCCTTGTTGAGGTTTTCGAAGACAGCATCAACAGGAGAGAGCTGGAATCCCACCATCACCCAAAATAAGATTATAAACCAGAATCTCCTCTTTTGGGGGAAGTGCCCCAAAGAACAAGGTTTTGAGGCTCTCCGTCAGGTTTTCCTGTTAGAACGTACTCATTTTTCTCTGAATGCTGAAATGATCTTTGGTCCGGAGAGAAAAGATGATGTTGCAGTTCATGTTTACTTTTGCCAAGCGCAACAACTGCAGAATATTCTGTTCTTTTTGTGCTGGTGGCCCTCTTCTGAAAGAGGGAAAAGTGGGTCCAGCTCCCTTGGGTCACGTAAAGGAGTCCCTGACTATTGCTATCACCTCTTACTCCAAGAATGGCATAGCAGGTCTGGTCCTTCACCTGTCCAATGGGGGTCTATAAATGACGTGTTTTCTTCAGACTGAACAGAACCTTTCTTTCCAAGGAAGTAGAGAAGATATGTAGGAGAATAACTATCTCTTCCAGTCTGTACTGATTTTCTTTTTTTCAGCTCATCGTGGTTGTTCCCCCTGCCTTACAGCCGACGGGGGGGGGCCGGCATTGGGATGTCCCTGGGGCCAAGTCACCCACCTGGGATCTGCTTCTGCTCTTCGCTCCTCTCCTTCCCCTTTGCACACCACGTGGTGCTCGTCCTGCGGCTCTTGGCCAGACAAAGATTTTAGTGTTCAGGAATTTGGGAAGTTTGGCTGTCCTTGGTCTAATGAGTTCGTTAAGCACAGGGGAGCTCGGATCACAGTTCAAATGGCTGTAATTTGAGTGAGCTTGAGACAATGTGAGAGGGTTAAGTAGTAAAACTGTGTCTATTACTTTGGCCAAAAAATAACTATTCCATTTGACTTGAAGATTTAATTTTCAGAACGTAAGGGTTAGATATTAATACGGGCTTGGCAGAGAGTTCATCACTTGTAAGACTGCGCTGAGAGTTCTTCACGTGCTGAGATCAATGCTTGAAGTCAAGCACGTCTTTCTGGAAATTCTCCTCTGAACAAATAATTGGCCTCAACAAAGAGGTGACTGGGTAAGAATTGCTTATTATTGTAGGAGGTCCTCTTAAATGGTCTTCTGGTCTTAAATCCCGTGGATATCTATAAAATTTTGGAGGTGGCTTTTCTCAGAGAGGGGAACTGCAAGTGTCTGCCTTCCATGACCCAGACTAATACCTTTGCACACGCTAAAGGAGATCCATCTCCACGGGTGGATTCTGCTGGGGGGATGGCCACGGGAAGCCCTCCCCGAATGAGCGTGGTAGAAATACAAAGACCCAAATACCCAGGGGATTCAAAATAATGCAATCTGGAAGGAAAGCCTTCACTTTTCACTCTCTTTCGGTGACAGATGTTGGAGTCCAGGTGTAGTATGGAGTGAGCTGAAATGGCTGCAGCCCGGCGCATGTGCTGCGTCCCTCCCAGCCCCGGCGAGGAAGCCCTAAGTGGCATTTTCATGCTTTTAGTGGTATTGTGCAAGGCATGGGTGAGGGAAAAAATAATTCTTTGCCTGCCTAAGATGGGTAAATGGAGTGTTTTATCTTTTTTCCTTTTTAATATTGGGTGCCTGCATCTATTCCAATAAGGAAAAACAATGTTAACTGGAACTTTTTAAGGGGTTTGTAGTAAATGAAAACAAACATTACCAGGCTGAGAAATATAAAGGGAATTTGGTCAAAATACTAGTGACAGTTTTAGTCAAAATATCTGAGTTTAGGGACTTCCAGGAGTGTTTGTAGTTAGCTTAAACTTGTTGAGCATGGTGAGAATAAAAGGTGGTTGGTGGGTGATATCTGCGTTATGTGAGACCGCAGGGCAGCGTGAGAGCACGAGTTGAAGGCAGGGCTGTTCTGCTAGTGCCTTTTATTTTTCCTATGAAACAAGTCAAGTTCGAGCATCGCATAGGTAACAGATCAAAAAGACATCGTTTTGACCTTTCTCGCTCGCTGTTGCATCGATGTCTATGACCTGTGTGGGTGTGATAAGGCGTTGTTTTAGCAGATCCTCGCTGGAACCAGGTCCTTCCCATGCAAACCAGCCGGCTGCTTTCAGGGAGCACCAAATCGAGCTCTTTCTGCTGCAAGTAGTCATGTTGCACTGGGGGACATGCCGAGGTACTGTGCAGCTGTGGCTCCACTTTCTGGATGGGTAAAGTGGTTCCTGTATAGGCATATTTAGGTCTTATGAAGCTTTTGGCTGAGAACATGCTGTACAGAGCAAAGGGACACAGAAGCACCGTAACGCTGACTCCATACTTCTTTGAAGTCTGGGCAGAGGTCATGTTTACTGGTGGTTTTTTCATTCGGGCCTATTTCTTCAGGTCTGCCCTTTTTCTCCTCTAGCGTGAAGGCTTGTGCTTGCTCGGTTCTCGTACTGGACACCTTTAAATCAACCAGAGGACGATGCGTTGGGTTCGCCGGCATTTCATTTATTTCTTCTGTGTTTGCTTCTTTGCTTGAAGACCCTCAGTAGGCAAGGGGTTAACAGCATCCTCATGGTTCTTCCAGTTACCCCATCAGGACTGTTTAAAAATTAGCTTCTCCCCACTTACAGCACTATAATTAGGATACAGGAGTTGTGGGGAATGATTTCACAAAGTGACTTGGTGTACTCGCCCATGCACCCCAGGGAGCCAGGCAATTATGCATACATAATTCTACTCTTTGAATATGTTCTCTTTCTCTGCATAATTTCTCTCTATTCATCTTTCCAGTGTCCTTCTGAGATAAACTTAGAAGTCTCAGCTTTCAGAATTTAAAAAAAGATCCTGTGCCTGCATGTGCACTATTTGCATTTAAACCAGCAGCCGTTCTCTGGGATGGAGCGGAGGGGTGAGGCCGGGGAGGAGGGCGAAGGAGCCTCCGAAAGGAAGCAGGAGAAGCCCTTCAATACAGTAGCACAACCAAACTGGCTGGCGGATGATCAAAAAGAGGCGGTGAAGAGTGTTTCTTTCCCGAGCTCCTAACTCATTCGTCATTTAGGCTTTGCTAGGGCAAAGCTGCTGTTCTGCTGGGGCAGGTGCTTTGTAAAGGTTTCTCTGGTCCCCACAGACATGGTCTTAAACCCTGTGCTTTCAGTTCCCACCCAGGGCGGTGAAAGATCCCTTTAGCTGTCGGCAGTTCTTGGTTTCCTGCCACCATCCTTGGGCCAAAAAACATGACGTGGCGCTCAGTCACCCGTACGCAGTCAATATTTTAGCCGTAAGCTAATAGCGTTATTGCACTTTGTATTGGGAGACTTCAATCTTTGCTGCAAAGAAAGATGTCTTCGTGCGTTGCAATAGCTGGCGTAAGGAGCTGCTGTGTTTTAAACAAGAGCCTGAATTTGAGTCCCCTCAGCTTTACTCGTCGGGGATTGCGGTTTGGGAGCCGGGATATCCCGGGGTGACCCGGAGGAGCAGGCTGGGCGTTGGGCTGTGTGCTCTCCCCGCGCAGGTGGATGCTCAGCAGCAGAGGCTGGTTCGGACCTTTCCACCTCCACGGGTGGTTGATGCGTGCCGAGGCTGCGCCCCAGAATATTACGGAGCAGACCCTTTTAGGTGCAAGTGTATTTTTGTTTCTAATATCCTGTTTATGCTGTTCTCAGTGAATTTATTGCAGTGTGATAAGCAAACACAAAGTAACTGCCAGCATATTTCCACTGTCTTCAGAGTCAGTTTATCTTTATAAACTTGGTGTTGACATGATGCAATTTCTCCCTGTTGCAGTGTAGCTGTATAGCAGCAAAGTTGTGATAAAAGACAACTTGTTGAAGGGATTCTTTGTCATACTCCTGAATCATCTATAATTCCTTTTTTTCCCCGGTGCCAGAAGTGTGCTGGTGCTTTGCAATTATACCTACACTTGATGCCTTTTTCTTCCTTTTTTTTCCCCTCCCTTTCTCTCAGTGATTCAAGTTCCCTATGGTACCCTCATTCATTCTCTCTCTCTTTTGGTTTCTTCTTCTTCTCCTTTTTTTTTTATTTTATCCACCAGCTTCTCAAGGCACTGAAGCTGTAACTGCTTTACTGTGGTCTAAGGAAAAGCTACTGTTCTACTTCCTGAAGAAAGCTCATTGTGTGGTGCCGTGAAAAAAGGTTTAACTAACACAAGGGAATAAAGGCACCACATTTCTCTGAAAGTTTTTCTTTTCTTTTCCTTTTTTTTTATTCTTTATTTTTTAAGGAATAATACATAAGCTGCTAGGAAAGGGCAGAAATGTCTCCTGCTTCTCTCTAGTCATGCCTGTGAGGCTGTGAAATTCTAAGGAAACCTGCTTTTTACATAGGAGCTTGAAAGCTAGACCACCCCACCTCCAAACCTTTGCTGTTCTCTGCATTACCCTCATAAGCCTAACAAAAAATCCTAAGATTGTTCCCAAACAGCACAGAATCAAAGCTTACAAGGCAGTAGCGTAATTACTTGCTTTCTTTTTTGGTACCAGTTTATAGCAATCTTACGTAAGACGCTCAAATACATGGTGCAAAGGTAAGAATGTTTCTGTCTAGCAAAGACACTTTCCTGGAATGAAATGAAAATGTTATTGTTTTGTTTCCAGTAATACTGCAGCCAGTGATCTTTAGTTATTTTAGTAATAATACACAGAAGGAAAGTCACCTTATATACTGGCATCCTTGGTAAATACAGTTGAACAAGTGTCAACTTTAAAGACGGTAGTGGTCTGGTTTGCAAATTAGGAAATGATGGAGAGTTTGTGGCTTTATAATGTTAGGGAGGAAAGCTAACGCAGATTTACAGATGTAACTGCAATCTCTCAGCCATCTCTGTTAGCCGCCCATGAAATACCTCTCTTCCTCTCTCTGCACAGGAGCTACAGAACTGTTGTTATGATCTAAACTACAGTAATTAATCTGTGCTTAGAGATACCATGAAGTGAGCTGAATTTCTGTAATTTCTCCTGCTTTTCATATTCTCCAGCAGGACACTAGAAATGCCCTCGCGGAGCTGAAACACCTTCACAGTGCATTAGCTCTTCCCAATGAAAACTAATTTTATGAAAACAGGTCCAAGCAGCTGGAGTTGGGATGTGCGATGCTAACAGGCAGAGTGCATCCTTCCAGCCACGGCATCCATCGTACTCGTTGCCCTCTGTCCTCCCGGGGCTTTTGGAGACCCTGCCACCCCGAGGGCAAGCGGCAGGGTGCCCTTTGGCGGAGGAGGTGCTGGCGTGTTTGGGACACAGGCACGGTGTCCGGGCTGGTGACATGCGTGTGGATCACGTACCCATGCCGCTCTGGCCAGGCTTGCCCAACATTGCCAGTCTGGACTCGAAGAAGTACTTTGGATGCTGCATCTTGGCAAGCGAGGGCTGGTGACAGATGCTAACTCTTTGTTTTTCAATTTTCCCCGGTATAAATACATTCGGGCTTTTAGAGGTTGTTGTTATTAGCATCATCGTTCAAGTCTTTTCAGGACAAAGTACCCTTGCCGAGGAGGGAGTGTGGACCGCAGCTTCTCTCTCTGGCTTCTCGGTTGGCTCAACCCGGGATACCGAACTGCTGGCTTTTTTGCTGCCTTCAAAACCGTTGTCCTCCTGCTTTTGCCTGGCAGCGCAGATTCCCAGGAGGCCGTAAGGTTTGGTACAGGCAGATGTGTCCCAAGTACACGATGCCTTTCCAGTGGTTTACATTGCAGCGCTGGCACATGCATGACCCACACGAGACATGACTTTCTGGTTGCAGACAGACCTCTTCCCCTGCAGCCTGCCTAACGGAGGGAAAGCCTCTTAGCGCAGTTACTAACGTGCCCACAGGCACAGCCTGCCTGCTACAGCTGCCTGTATCTAGCAGATACACAGCCACGTGGGGTTGTATGTGGCATAAATAGTATTTCATTATATGCTTTCATTATCTGAACTTAGACGACCTATTTCTGCCATGGTATCTCTCAGTTGGTGGGAGGTAGGAATGCATTATTTGTTTCATCGACTTGTTTGCTTAACTTTTAACTGGCATAGTATTTAAATAGAGCATCTCCCTGTGCGTGTCTTGTCTATCTAGGCACTTGTTCCCGTTGGTGTTACTCTCCTCCTCCTCACATTCCCCCGCCTGTGTTGTAGCACCTGTTGCATTTTGCCACAAATGAGACCGTAAAATTTTCACAGCGGGGATAATTTGTGCCTGTGCGGCTCTGAGCATTGCAAGGGCTGGATCCTGCCCGGGGTCCGTGGGTACCACGCACGGCAGTGGGGAGGGCGACGGCGGGGATCCAGCGAGGGGAGATGGTCGCGGGCGGCTGTTCTTTTAAGCCCAGACAACGTTGTGAAATACCATCAGCAACTTCGCAAAGTTGTTGCTTCGGTTCCTCAGGTACCATTTAGGCGGGTTCCCTGGCTTTAGCCTTCACGCTGGCTTTTTGCTGGGATGCTCTTGCCTGCGATGATGGCGAAACCGCCGGTGCTCGGCTACGCGCGTGCGTCTGCCTCCAAACACGCGCTTGTGTTTGGTATAACGCGGCGTGGAAATCCCACTCTGTCACCCGGCGGCAGTACTCTGGTTTTGAAAAACACGAGGTCAGTGCGTGTTAATAGACGTTTAACATCTCATTTCGCCTCGTGCAGTCTCTGCTCCTAACAGCAGGCAGCAGTTCTGCTGCAGGGAGGGCAAGAGGGGAAGGAGCAAGTGGCAGCGTTTCTCCCCTTGGCTTCCCGCTGACTTTGGGGTGTAGAGGGATAACCTGGAGTTTCGAGAACATCGAGACTGCCGCACACGTACCTTTTTACTAGAGAATGGATTAGGGAGCGATTTGCCGTAGAGGGAAGTTCGCTTTTCCGACTGCATCGTGTGAAATCTGGACACCGATATCTAGGATATGCCAAAGGCAGTCAAACTAGAGTCCTTTTTTTATCACAATACTCTTTGATTAAGATCATTATAGCAACTGGTAGCAGCACTACTGTTAAGATTGAGTTGGTATTTCTGTCTCACGGGCTGCAACTCAGTGTTCAAGCTGTCAGCCCAGATGCAATTTAAAAAAAAAATAAAAAAATTGAAAACCAAAAATGGTTTTCGTCCATTGAGCCATTTTGGAGCTGTGTTTTTAAAAGATAGATTTTAACTTGCTGTGGAGTATTTTTATGGATGATACGTGTCTACACGTTATAAGGTTTTCAAGAATATGTGACTTCCAAAAAATCTCTTGTACTTCTTTAGTTTTTGTTTAGCTTGTAGTGTGAGAAAATGCTCATGCATGTAAAAGGGACCTTTGCACAGTGAATTGGTACCAAACACAACTATTATTTGCATACTGGTTTAAGTCCAGTTTCATTTGCCATCCAAAACCTTTTTTTGTTTAGTTTGAACCTCTGTAAAAAGGGGGAAATAATACAATGTCTTGTAGCTTTGCATTTCCAAGCAAATCAACATCATTTAATGCAACGGTGACATCATGTAGGTAAATCAGAACAGGAGCCGTAGCAACTGTGAATGCGTAAGGATGAGCTCAGGGTAAAATATGAACAGACTGGATAAATGATAAAAGATAAGGAACATGGCTAATCCTTACATGCTCAGAAATTGTAAGACTGGCTTAAATCATGCGATTTGAAAAAAAAAATTTTTCTTTCTTTTATGTGCATGTTGTTTTTTGAGCCTCTAGGTTGTACTTGGTTCATATTTTCAAGTATTTCTTTGCAGTCTGCTGGGCTAGACACATACTTTTGTTTTAAGTGAGACTGTCATGTCGTTGCTTGACTCCAGGAGCTCAAGCATTCGGAAAAACACCAAACAGTCAGAGCCGATCACATTGGGTGAGCTGGAAGCACTAAATTTAGATCATTTAAAATCCTTCACTTCTACAGTGCTGCTAGATTGTTAACTGAGGTGAAAAAAAAATTGAAGTACTTTGTGAGTTTCAAATTGATAGCATCCTTTTAAGTCTTAGCATAAATTCAGTGGCATTTCACCTCCCTCCCACAATCGGATCTAAAGAGCGCGAGTAACGATGTCATTTTTTTTCCCAAGCTATACAAAGAACACATATCAGGGATATATTAATGAAATATTAGCAAATCAATGCCAGGAAAAGCAACAGTAAGCTAGAAGAGAAATCTGTGCTGGTAGGCAGGGGAGTTACAGCAGTGACCTGACACGACTGAGCCAATTCAACCCAGAGATCTGGTTGCTATTGAGAGAAAATATTACTCGCTCAAAGAAAAGAGGACGAAAGCCCTTCAGTACGATGGAGTTGCACCATCTGTGGCACCTGCATTCAGTAATGGGCACGGTGGATAATAGGCAAAGAGATTGTACAGCAAAACATGCGTCATTTACCTTGGAATAAAGAGGTTTAATTTCTGAAAGGCTCTCGGCATATCTTGAAGTAAATGGGAGCCGAGGGCATTTGTCACCTGGCAGACTGAGACATGTAACCAGCCTGCTCACCCCCGTGTAAATAAATCTTACCGGAGCTCGGGGTTTGCGCATGGAAATTTCCCGCTTGTCCATGGGCTAACGGAGCATGGCGGATTCCTGTGGGAGACTGGCTGGACCTGGAGCGTTAGCGCAGAGGTGAAAGGTGGATGGGTCACCAAAATCACAACTGCGAGCCTTTTTTGCCCAAGGGAATGCTGAAAAAATCCGGATTACTCCTAGCCCCGGTTTGCACTGCTGTTGTCAGTGCGGTTGAGCGGCAGCTCATCGTCGTTCCCTACGTAGAGATGTAGATTGAGCCCTGGGACTTGCGAGCATCCTCTGCACCACCGCCCTTACCCCGGTAGTTACGGCACCCAGTTCTGTGGGTCGCTTCGGGTAAGAGAGCAAACGTGTTGTCATAGGTTGTTTCCTTGATGCAAGCCTCTCTGTTAAAGGGAAAGAGCAGGAAATGTTTTATATTCTCAGATTTTAAAGATGTCTTCAGTCAACGTGAACCTTGGAGATCTTCACCCTGAGCTGTGGTTTTCAGTTACTTCCTCGCTTCTTCAGGTTTGTTTTTTTTTGCTGCGATACTTGGCAAAACCCCCTGTAACTACGGGCGTGGTGATCTGAGCTGTATGTATTTTCTAGCACAGGTTTCCATTGTTTCAGACCTCTTTTTCTGGGCAGATTTGTTCTCCTGTGCACAAGTGCTTTGCTCTTTCCCGTCGGACGGGGTTTGCCTCCCAGTTCAGCTTTGCAGCCAAGGCATCAGTGCAACCTTTGCTGGGCCCTGGGCTGTGTTTTATTGCAAAATCATAGCGCTGCAGGCTGCCTGGACGCCTGGCATCTCGTCCCGTGGGATTTCTACAGCTTCCTAAACCTATTACACATACGTGGGGTCTGTCATTTCTAGCAAGTTATTCCCAGACAAATAGCAGTGAAAATGTTTTATGGACTTAATCACTGTGAGTGGTTTAATTGCTTCTTTTCTACAGCGCTTAGTTTTTGCTGTGATAAGCCACTCCTCTGTCAAGACCTTTGTGTTTTTCAGATGGGGGTGAACCCGAAGCAGAAGCCCTAAAACTGTCATCCATCCCATAAAAGCATTTTAAACCAGGGGTGAGCCAGGCTGTAGCTCTTGGGATGCTACGTCCCACTCTGCTTGCCGCTGAAAGAGCTCTGTTTTCCCATGCACTGTTTTGAAATATCAACAAACTTGCAAATAAACCTTTTATAACACAACCGAAGCCCTTCAAAATTCTGCATCCAGGAGCGTGCGAGGGGCTGGCCGGTCCTGACAGCTTCTCTTCTCATTTAGGCGGTGACAGCTTCCACCTCACCGTGCCCAGGGTAAATTGGCTCTTTTTGAAACAACTCACATTTCTTTGGGTCTAGTTTCAGCTTTGCAGCCCGAAGCTTACCACAGCCCATTTATCAGTTCCTGCTCAGAGATTTTTAGCATGCACTGGGATATCATGTCGGTTTAACAAACAGGCTGAGAGACACGCTGTCCAATACCTTCTCCATTAACCTCTCCAACGTGGCAAGCCAAAAGCCATCACTTTAAATTGCTGCAGGCCTTGTCCTGCTGTGAAAGCAGCCTGTCCCCTGTGCTTTAGATATACTTCGACATGCCAATCCCCATTTTTAAGATCCAGGGTGAAAAACCAGGCTCTGCCTGCTGCATCATTCACGGCGTCACCTCTCCATGGTAATGGACAGGAATCCTCTAAGTGACTTTAAGATGTTGCGCTAATGTCTTTTCCTTAAAGAAGAGCCGTGGACACAGCCATAGGACTAGTTTAAGACTTAATTTATGCACTGCTCCTAAGTTTCTTCAGTGGGTCATCGCTCTTATCATTCTTGCTAAGACATAGGCTGGCTTTTTCACAATGCTGGCTTATGTCGGTGTCTGCTAGACCACGAGGGAGATCCTCTCCCATTCTTCAATCAGGAAAACATCTCCATTTCATCAGCAGAAAGCCTGCAGTGACAGCAACTTGTTGTATTTGACCGCGTGGTGCTGTGGCAGCACAAGACCGGGCGCCCAGCGCCTCTGCCCGCTCACCTTCACTCTTCGTTCCCGCTGCGGTTTTCCTCCATGCTGGAGTTCACCGAGCTCCTGTGTTGCAACTCATTTCGTTCAGCAAAGAGGAGATTCGATCAATTCTGCTTTGGAGCTGTAGGCACTTGTGCAGGTAGAGTTGACCGGAGGTCCTGGGCCATGGCAAAGGTTTCGGTTGCTCCCCAGCCCACCCCTGGCAGAGGCTCAGCCTGTCTCCCGCTTTCCTTGCAGCCTCCGTCCCCACCAGCTCCTGCTCCCGCTGCTGCTCCCGCAGGCAGAATCGCTTATTTGCTGCAAATCAAATGCCCGCACATCATTTGCTTTAACCGAGATACCTTTGAAAGAATTTCTACAGACTGAATTTGTAATGCATATTTGAGAGCATTTTTTTCCCAGTTATTAGCCCTAATGAAATCCCAGGTCATTTTTAGGCAGCCTGTTATCTTTGTGATCTGGAGCTCTGCACTAATTTCCAGGAATCTAAATCTTCAAAATGAACCTTCTCATTTTGGGGTGGATGCAGCGTTTCCCTGGCACAGATCCCCGGGGCTCATTTCCCCTGCGCCACAGGAAGAGTTCGGATACAAAACCCAGGCTCTTCTCTCAGACTTCCCAGGCAGTATTTACCCAGGACACTTTTTACCTGTGTCTTTGGTTTGAAAAACTTGCTGCGTGGCTTGAATGCGTCTTGGCTTTCAGCTCCATTTCCATGTTGGCTTTATAGTAGTAGGGATTTTGTTGTTATTTCGGGGTTTTTTTATGCACATGTGTCTACCTGCTGCTCTTGTGGTGGTACCAAACCTCTTTCCATCACCAAATACGTGCACGGTCTTGAGCTTCGAACGGAGGCTGCTCTCGTTGCAGGTTTCTGGTTTTGTGTAAGATCTTAGTGGCATCATGGAGCTATCATCTGAACTGGTGGCACTTTGCACTGCGTCCCTTGTTGCCCGTTCGTCGTGTGACGTAAAAATGCACGTAGAATTGAAGCTGCACCATGGAGCTGCTCAGGTCCTTACTATTATGGGTAAGTCCTAAAGAGATAAGGGCAGCCTAAACGAATGATTCGGTCTAGATATTCCTTAACTCAAAAGATACATTTTGGTGCATATATGTATAGGACTCTGCTTTGTCCCTAGACACCATCCTTGTCCGTTAATTTGATTTAAATGAGGTTAAATAAAACCTGCACAACGCGTTTTACTGGACTTCCATCAAATTGCTCAGCACTAGCACCACTTCTGGTGCATACAAATATGTCTTTCCACTCTCCGAGTGAAAGTAATTTATCAACAAGTGGTCCTTGTCCCTGTACCATGGAAAGTCTTTGTGAAATACACTTTTTACAGCAGGCTATGATTTGTACAACATGTTTCTCCGTTACAAATATGCCGTATTTCTTTTTAAAATGTTAAGATGCAGAAGAATGAAAAGGAAGCATGCAGTTTTGAATAATTTTTGAAGGGGAAAGCTATCCATTGTACAGACCCTCCTTGAAATGAATAGATCTGCATTAAATGTGTTCTTGAACTTGACGATGGACTTTGATTTAATCCATTGTAGAGGATATTTCACCAGTGTAAGTGAAATGCATGGAAGAGGAGAACAGGGTGATTTATCCTTCCGTATCGACCTTTGTATTTGTCAGCCAGCAGCGAGGGTATTGTTCCCCTTCTGTTTTTATCTATTGTTTAGGACAGTCAGTAATTGGGACACCCTTCAGCATATGCGAGGCAGATTCTTCTGCCTGAAGGTTTTTAATCCACGTCTACTGAAGAGCCGTTTCCCCCGCGCTTGCTGATGCCTGTCCCACGCAGACAGCCTGGATGCAGCACGTCCCCTTCCCGAGCAGGGTCCTGCCCCTTTGCCCGAGCTCGGCGAGCACCACGCGCTGAACCCAAATGACCACGGCGTGGTTGACCCGTGGCAGTGACCAGGACCAGCCTTGGGTGTGTGTCCCTGCTTGGAGTCTGCACGACGATGTTTGGTTTATCCGAATGAAACTTTTTTAATTATTTTTTTTTTTTTTTTTTTTTTAAATCTTAACTGATGAGCTGGAAAATAACACACACAGAACGCGCTTTTCAAAGCATGCTTCACAGTGTCGTCGTGTCTCCACGAGAGAAGAGCTCTTACCTTGGAGCGGGAGTTGGTGCCCCAAGTTCTCCAGACCCTGATGGGAGATGCTGGGATCTCACCCTGCCCGTGCAGAAGGGAGGGAGCCGGCTGTCTTCACTGCAGGGCATGGAAACCCCGTCTTTCCTCGCAGGCTGTTAGGAAACAGAGGAGAAGATGATGCTCCCTAAGGCTCTTTCGGTTTAGAGCTGGGGGAAGGCAGAGCTGCACAGGGCTTGAGGGCAGATGCAGGCACCCACGTGCTCGGAGCAGATCGCCAGCTTCCCTGTCTTGTCAACAAGCCCCGTTCTCTCCCTATCTCCGGTAAAAGGATTTAGAGGCAACTTGGCATAAGAGGAATTTTAAATCTTCTCCTTATTCTGTGTCTGTCAATGTTTCCTTGGAGGGATACATTATTTTTCAGCTGTATGAATGGCCTTTTCCAGGTACGGTTGACACTCGCATTTTAAAAATACAGGGCTGCAGCTCTGCACCAGTGAGTGATGTGTGCCGGCAGGCGGGTGGCATCGGGCAGATGCCTGCAGCCTGGGAAAGTCTGTGCCCACTGCTCGAGCGCGGCTGCCGCAAAAACACTCGCTTTTCTGAAAACGCGCCCCAGTGCTTAGGAAACATAAAGCGGCGTTGAAATACTAAGTGTTATTATTGTTGAATTGATGCAAGCAGCCATCTGGAATCTGGAACGAGATCACTGCGAAGAGGGAAAAAATAGGGAGGCTGCAGCATCCCGATACAAGCGGGCGAGATGAAGGATCCAGAGCAGGCAACCTCAACTCAGCATTTCCTGGCTGTTCCCGATTTTCTGTCTCAGCACTGATGTTATTTTAATATAGTTACATAGCTAGAGTTGCTGTGATTAGTAAAGCAATCTGCAGCGCAGTCTTCAAAATTGCCAATCAGTTTGAGCTCAAAATAAATGAAAGCCCCCGCGTAATCGACGGCTGCTGACCAAAAAAGCGCTAAATAGTTTGGAAAGTCTGAACAGGATTCGAGGTGCCTGTATGATGTGTGGGATCCCCAAGCTCCTGCCTTGCACGCCTTTTAATTGCGGATTGGAGAATAAGATTGTTAAGCCTAAAAGGGAATAAGCTGTTGTATGGATTTTGTTAAATCCCTTGAAGATGGCCGTGTCTCCTTGCGCTGCCGTGGGACGTGGAGGTCGCATCCTTCCCACCTCCTTTTATCCTGGCAGTAGAGCTGGCTGTAAGGTTTAGAAGAGAAGCTACTTGCTCCTCCTTTAGATAATAAACGTGCACCCTGGTCATCTACTAACACTTACTTTGAGGGTGGAAGCAGCTGGATTTTGTCCAGATCAGGCTGGTAGCGTTGGCAGCGGCTGCTCGAGCTGTGAGCACCGCAGGGTACAGATGGCACTGTGCGGCCACCTCGATGACACCGTTCCTCCCCGATGATATTTCTACTGCCAAGCCAGAGCCTGTAGGCTCCATTTTCCTTTGTATTTCCCCTTTTTGTCGCTGTTTGCAGGGGTCTGTAATGAATGTCAGCCATCGTTTTGTTAGGTGAATGGCGAATTTGGTTCGGGTAGCACTGGGTGCCCATCCGTCACTTGCATCCTTCTCTTGACAATTGCGATGTGCTGCCCCTTGGGCAGCCTTTTAGCCAGGCACTCCCACGAGGGTGGTCCTCCCTTCAATCTTTGCATGCGTTTGAGGGCCGGGGTGGCACGGGCAGGTGACGGAGGGGTGGGTGACGCGGGGACACGAGCCAAGCGCACCCAGGAGGAAAGCCTCGAGGTGCAGCATGCATGTCGCTTTTGCAAAATACTGTGTTTGTAGCGGTTGCCTGCGTCTCTGCAGCGATAGCCGATATCCTCACGCTCACGGCGTTCACGTAAGAGCCGGATTCCTCCCTCCAAGCCCGTTTTATTCCAGGTGAGGTTGTCGGTGGCCCCGGCATGCGTGCTGCCGGAGGGCTGTAATGCTCGGTCGCTGAGCAGAATTTGCCTTATTGGATTGCATGTCATGACTGCTTGCCTTTAAAGAGCAAGCCCTGTTTCCAGCCATGTCAGGATCTGCAGGAAATTCCAACAGATTCATTTTTATCACAGATGATGAGTTATCTGTGATCTGGTCTTGGTTTTCCAGGGGAATCTCATGAAACCATGAATTCATCCTTCGGTTTGCATTTAATAGGCTGCTTGGACTTTGGTTTTGACTTTGTCACAGTCTCATTCTTCAGGGTGTGAGGCTCAGAAGTTTATCCAGAAATAAAATGGGATTTTGACCAGTTTAAAATGGTTTTTTAGCTTTACCAAAGAGAAGGGTTTTTTTTTATTTTTAGCAGTTCCTGTGGTTTCCATCATTGCTACCAATTTAGCCGGCATACTTTGGAAACAACGATAAAGTGTCCTTGAGAGGCTGGGAACACATCGCTGCTGACTTCTGAGAAAGTTTAAAAAAAGATTGTTTACTTTTGAGGAAAAATGACAAAAATCACGTTTTGTGGAAAACAAAGTACTTAGCAGGGCTTTGCATTAGGCGAAGACAAATCAGCAGACTTAAAACGTACAGCAAAGACAAGGTTTCCCTCCCCGTTACATTGTTCCTTGCCTCATATTGTGAGCATAGATTTGGATACAAATTTTTTATTTTTACTGAAGAATTGATTTCACGGCTGCCCTAAGTGAATAAAGCTGTGATGTATTAACTAATGTCAGGCATAGGTTGTTTACCTATTTATCTTTGCTGCAGCATTGCCCGTAGTATTTTTTTCCTCTGTTCTCTGAGACTCGTTAACGTTGCAAACATAACCGAGGTCCTCATAATGAAACAATTGCAGCCGTGCGGCTCAATATGCAGAGTAACACCTCCAGCAAAAGCTGATAAATGCCTTTGTTTATGATTTTTTTTTTTTCTTCCTGCTATGTTCGCATGGAGAAAGAACGAGGAAACATATTGACTTCCTCTTAGTTTAAAAAAAGTTTAACAAAAAGGAAAATAATTGATGCTGGATGCTGGGTGGTGAGGGAGGGGAGATGGTTGCGGGACCTGCGGAGCATCACTGGGACAGTGGCCCGTGCGTGGCCAGGCGATGCACGGCCCCTGCAGTTGCAAGGGGACTGTGCTGAGGCTGGTGCCAGCTGATGAAGGGTCCCCAGTCCCCAGCAGCTCCCCAGTGAGGATGCTGTGCTGGCGGGGCTGCACATCAGGCAGCTCAGCGTGCTCTGCCGGGCACCGTGTTGGATGGGGAGCGGCGCTCGCTGTGCCTGGGGCTTGTGAAAGAGGAGCCCAAAGCGTCAAACGGCTTTTCCTTCCATTCCTAAACGGAAGGGATTTACATCCCAGGGAAGCGCGCTGTGCATGGAAAAAACAACTCAAGTTTCCGACTTGGCGTGGCGGCGGTGAGCTGGCTTTCCTGGTGCCGTACGGCTGTCTGAACGCAGGCCCTTACGCATCTCCTGTGCCGTGCCCAGAGCTGCTGGCGGTGAGCCGGTGGGACGGGCGGGCAGAGCTGCGGCGGCGGCGGCAGGTTGTTCTGGTGGCCTCTCCCCAGCTCGGCGCTTGGGCTCTCGTTTGCTTGGGCAAACGGCTGCTGCGATTTGTACCTCTTTGTGCCCCCTGTAAACCGGCGCCGGGAGCATTCGGGTCCTCCGGCGTGGCGGTGAGCCGCGCGGTTATTAATGCAGAGGGAGCGTTTCGGGAGTCCCGGCCTGGTTGATTGGTGTAGTGGGGTTTGAATTCTGCAGTGAATATGACTAATAATCCATGACCTGGCTGTGATTATAGATGAAAGAAAGCTGATGAAGAGACCCTGCAGTGGCACAGAAAGGAATTAGACATTGTCTAAAGCCAGGGCAGTACCAGAGCATTCGGATTTCACGTCTGAGATTCACGGGTGAATAATTCAGCACTTGAAAAAATGCTTCAGCCGCAGTGTGACATCTCCACATCTTCTTTCAGTGATATCCAAGACTTTAACTAAACATCGCTTCCCAGGGAGCTGGGGCAGCTGTCCAGATATTTTTCCTCTTAAATATCAGCATTCCAGATTGTTACCTGGATACGGATGGAGATTTGGACCGATATCTTAGGAGTTACAATCTCTCTTAATGCAGGATTTTGCCTTCAGAAATCGCCTTCAGCGTTTGGCAGAACCCAAAATCTTTCCGAGTGAAAATTAAGAGACGTAGCTTTATATTTAATTGACACTTTCGTCTAATCGGGTGAACTGCTAAGGCATGCAGAGTCGTGGATGGGGTTGTTTGGGAATTTTAAATAAATGAACCAGTTCTCAAAGGCAAATGTTGGCAGATTTATTAAACGTGAATAGGAAAGCGGAGGAAAAGTAGAATGCATATAAAACGGCCTTGTAAAATGGCTTGCTGTTTTGTAAATGCAGGAGCCCTATAAACTAAATCAGCCTCTGTATTTTAAAACTAAATACAGTGCTATTAAATCTCTGCATTTGAATAACAAGGTATAACCATCCGGAAACGTAAGCGTTAAAGTGTTCATACAACCTTAACTCTGCTTCCTCCAGCGTATACATTATAATAAGTCTTTAAATAAATGATCACATATTATTCCTCAAATAATTCATCCTTTTTCTGAATTATTAGCTAAAAATGGATGGTACCTTATAATTGTCATCAATTCAGACTCCTTATCGGGCCTAATAAATCCTTTTCTTGGTGTGATAAGTGTTTTGATAATTTGCTTTTCCTACCTACCCTTACTCCCTTTTTAGTTAGAAGCATTCGCTCCTTCAGATGCACGTCACGGGATGAGACTGTGAAGCTATTTTACCCATGAAATTTGGTGGTCCAACTGTGTCAGCTATAGGAAACTACTCACTCTGTTATGAAAATATGTGTAAGGTGGTATAGTAACTGTATAGTTTCTATACGTGTAATTCGCTTTTAGATTCGCCTTGCCTGGCAGACCCAATACACCGAGGTGGTCTCTGGGAAAAAATGATGGTGATGTATTTAAGAGCTGCTACCCGGTTGTGTAATTAAAGGTTTTGAAAGCAAAAGCAAATGAACAGAAGTAACCCCAGCGTTGTACTCTGGAGCTAAAAGCACAGGCTTTCCTTTCCCAGCACAAGGAATACGCAGGAATTGCATGAAGTTGAAAGTTGAAAAAGGAAATCATATGGAAGAGCCCATCTGCTATCAATATAGTCATTTATATGTATATAAAAAGGAAAAATCCTTATAAAACTTCAAGTTGTTCATGAATATTCAAAGGATCTGGCTAGGAACTTGGATTTAATGGCTAAGGGATTTTTGTCTTCCACATCCATGAGGAATGTCACCCCTTTTGGGGGGGCTCTCTCACCTTTGCCTCTTTTCCAGCAATCTGCTTTCCTTAGTTTCTCAAAGCCAATGATGGCCCGCATTTTAGCATTTTATTGTCGCTGCAGCAAAAATATGGGAGGAACGAGCCCTTCCTCCCATTGCTCTAGCTTAATTTCTTCTTGTGCCTAAGCCAAGCACTCGGTTGTTTGGTCTTCCTATCTGTGCTTTTAGGAAAATTATGTATACTTTCGAAATTAACACTTTTTTATCCTGAGTCCATGTCCGCTAATTGCTAATAAGAGACAAATGAGCTTTGCTAAGATTTCTTTTTTCCTATAAAATTTCTAATTTGAAGATATTAGAAAAGAGAAATGTTTACCCCACTAGGGTTACTGCAAATATCCTGATGAGCTTTCATATCCTCCTCCAGCACGAGCCAGCTTAATTGCCCTCCTTAGTCCAAACTTTAATATATTACAAATTTGTACAGCAAAAAAAAATCTTTTCTTTCTTCTTTTTTTAAACCTGGTGGTTAACAGGGATGAGAATAGAATATTTCTGAGAGGGAACCTTAAGAAGTCAAAAAAAGAGGTAATTGTAAACTTTAGGACTGAGTCTTTTCTTCAGCATACCTCTGTGAAATCCATTTCCTCGTGCTGTTCTGGCTCCGTATTAATCTCTGTCTTTAAACAAAATTTTACACACCATTCTTCAGCTGAGTTATTTGATAATATCCAGTGTGCAAGAGACTGTGAAACATATCCCCTTTCTTAGTAAGCTTCTGTAATATTAATGCACTTGACCTTGGTCTCTCATATTTCCTGGTTAGGTTCATAGGAAGAGTTTGCTAAGCTTTTAAGATACTGTCTTGTAGAGCTATCCGTAAATACTGCAGCAGAAAGAGAATTTTGGTACTAAGTTCATTTAAATGAAGCAGTTCTGCCCATCAAGAAATCTCCATCCCGAACTATTCTTTAATGGCTTTTGTTATTTCAGACTAGACTGATACATAATTAGCTTTGGAGAGGTCCTTGTGTTTTTGTAAGGTTAATACCCCTGTATCGCACTGAATTTTCAACCTTTGCAGATTTATGAGAGTTGGGGTTTTTAATCATTCCAGCCTAATTTTCTCAGAAATGCAGGCCCTTAACATTTCTGATTTATCTTAACTTTACATCTGGAGATTGAGTGAAAACTACATGTTTGGAATACAGTTGCTTTTAAGGAGGAAAGGCAAAAAAAGCAATGTTATGGGCTGTCTTTGGGCATCTTTTCTTCTTCTGCCCGTAATGGCTGGTGGGTCAGCAGGCAGAGCATGGGGCAGTGGCAGCAGTGGTGACCCCGCTGGCTAATATTAACCCCATCGAGGCAACCCCACGTGCTAGCACAGCAATGCCAGCTCTTCTTGACAAAGCAGAAATGTCAATTCTCAACTCATCTCTAAAGAAAAATGCTTCTGTTGCTCTTTTCCCATTCAGTTTGGCCCGAGACTTTGCTATGGTATCTTGAACATCATTTTTGTAACTATCATGTAGCGCATTAAGTGCCCTCTGAATTTTATCAGCAGTTTGTCTGCCTACAATGAATCTTAAGTGATCTGGAGTCGCACACCCAACTCGGACACTGCGTGGCTGTCTGCCAGCGTGACGGCCCACGCTCGGCATTGACATCTATTGATGAAGTGAGTCTATAGGACAGAAAGTTGGTGCAATCTGTCACCTATATGCTTACTACAGATCTCTTCGGTCCCTTCCAGTGGGAGAGAGTATCTCCTGCATGCATAATCTAATTAATCAGAGCCATGAAAACATTTCAGAGCCCTTAAAATTCAGCTGTAAACCAATGTGGATCTGCTTGCTTATCAGTCTTTGGATAAGTGGCAGTATCTGCTTCCCCCTCCCTTGGGGGGTCGTTTAAGGACTTTTTCTCCTGGTTCTGGCTGAGGCAGGGTTTTACCTCTCACACAACCTAAAATAGACAGTTGAGAGAGGAGATCCCTTTTCAAATTGTCCAAAAGTGTCTGTTTTCTCTCCCAAGTGAAACATCTGTTTTCCCTAGTATCTCTTACGAACAGGATTGACAACCTTTTTTAGCTTCTCTTTGGCTCGCCTAGTATTTGTTTCAGAGAATAAGTTTATTTGCTTTACTAATTCGCGCGTCAGTCAATTTACCTCTGATTTCCAGTATTGGGTGATGTTTTGGGACCGCTCTGCCAGGTTTTGAACGCAGGGTTGGAAGGGCCTCAATCCTGGGCTACTCTGGTTTGGCTCCTGTTTTGGTTTGTTGGTATATTGCTGATGGTGGTGGTTTGTGTTCTTATGATTTGTTAATAAGCCTTGTTAATGAGCTACTCTCTTCGTGGCCTTGCCAACCTCCCATAACAATTTATTGATTTGCTCTTAGATACTCCTGAAAATCTTTGTATATATCTTGTGCTGAGAGGCAGCATAGGGTAGATTAGATGTGTGCTATTCCCGGGTATTGGTTACATTTGAGTTCCCGTCTACTGCAGTCAGGTCTGCTAGAAAATAATGAGACCCACTGATTTATGACCCTCATAGAGCTATATAAAGTGTACCAAGTCCTAAAATACATGCCTGTGCCGTGGAGAAGTGAGATCAGGGGTTTTCCTGTTTCAGATACATTCAGGTCTTGCTCTTCCAATAAATACCCCATTTTTCTCCGTTCTTTACAGTCTTGATGTATCGAGAGCTAAGTTTAAGAAATCCCTAAAATCCTCTCTTGCCTTCCCCTCATCCCATCCCAGACAAAGATAACTTCTGCTTCTCTAAATATATTAGTAATCCTAATAAGCTGTAAAAAGAAGGAGCTAACCCTGGCTGGATAGCTGCCGCTGTTGATTTTCTTCTGAGGTGACCTTTGGTCAGGGTGGACCAGAAGTCCTCATCCAGCAGCCTGCCTGCTAAGACAGAAAGGATGTATTTAGCTCATAAAATTACAAGCCTGTCCTAGGGAGCAAGGTGGCAGCTGTACCTGTGACAGTTTTCATCACTGATTTTTTTAATAGGCTTGTAGCAATGGCTTCATACTAGGTCTGTCTGTCGTCAATTGTAAACCTGTCTTTCTTTGGATAGGGCTATTCATCTTTTCTAATCGTTATAGAAATGTTTTTACTTTAGGCCGTCACAGCTAAACCAAAGTTTGTATTCTTTTTCATTTTCAGGAGATGAAAATCTACCCCTCAGCTTGCCAGTGCTTTTCAAAACTACGCAGCTGGTGACACTAAGTATTGCTTCATTTCCTTCCCCTTTTATAAAATGAGAGAGGATGACCAAAAAGAAACCCAGCGACTCTTCTTAATAGTCCTCCCTTGCTCTTGGTAGCCAGGAATCCTCTTTATGCTTCTTGACCCTAAAATCAGGTGTACTCGCTGAAACCCTCATGAGTCTACCTGGGCTCCTGCGTTTCCTCACCCTTGTTATTCCCAGGGGAATAGTTCCCCAGCCCCACGGTGTAAATTCATCCCATGTCTGGTGAAAAAGGATATTTGTTTCTTCCTTAGCTGAGTCATCGGCTTTCTAACAGGTTCTCGACTGCCGTCTCTGGGGACGTGGTGTTGAGCTGTGCTCGTCCAAGGCCAGTGTCCTTTGCTTTTGGGCTCAGACCGTCCTTTTTCCTCCCATTTTCTCGGTCTCTCTCTTCTCCGCATTACTACTTGGACTGTTTTTCCCCACGAGGTTCCCCCTCTCCCCAGTTACTGCCTCGTCTCACACCCGTCCCTTGCGCAGCCATAGCGCAATGATTCCTCGGTCTCTTTCTTTGCATTTTGGTACTCTTGTCTTTTGGGTTTAGCAGCTATCCTTTCCCTAATGTGGTACAGTATTATGCTGAAATATACTGCATTTCAGACATTCCCGCATGCGTTTCAGCTTCTCAAGGATTTTAATTGCTGCCTTTTTCCCTTTATGATATACTGCTGTTCTTGATGTGTGAGAATACATTTACAGAGAAAGCTCCTTCTGTATTTTACGTGTGCTTTGTCAGGAAGGCTATAATTTTGTTCACTTCCTTCCTTTTTCCTTCAAGTTGTTTGTGACAGGTCTTGAAACACTTGCACCTTATGTCCTCCCAGAGTAAGGTCAGAAACTGTCATTTATTTCAGAGTTGGCTCTAAAATAGTCTGCTCCTAATATCATATCTCGGGGTCTGCTGGAGTTGGGGCTCAGGCTCTGCGATAATTGTTGCATCTGCTTTTTCAGCTGAGGAAAAAGTGGAGGCTTGCTATGAATATTAACAAGCCACCCATCCTTTACACCTTCTGGGAACATACTAGTTCTTAAATTGTTTCTTCTTTTCATGGTTTTTGTGTTCTCCATTTTCTCTGCAAGCTCTTTTTTTACCAACTTCATTTCTTTCCCCCCAGATTTATTCCTAATTGGAGGCTTTTATCTGTATTTATACCTAGGTTGCCGAACCTATTCTCAGCTAACGTTGACTCTATCAAACGTTACCTTCTTGAAGGGTTTTAGGTGTCTCACTGCTGGGATTGACCCATAAAGGCCGCCTTTGTTTTCTGTTTCTCCTTCACTTGGCCTTTTCTTCCACATGCTCACCATCGTTGATACGAAAAGCCCAGGGAAATGCTGGGAGATATGATTTCCTCATGAGATTTTCCTGGGAAAATAACTTTGAAACCAGAACCCTTAAGTCCAACATCCCTTTCGTGGACCGGCGAAGCACTTCATGATGGGCAGAGTGGGAGGATGATTTTGCCCTGTACCTTTCCTTACGAACTTCACCTTTCCAACCCCGTCAGTTCTAGAAACCTTGTGTACTCTTTGTATTTTTTTTCGTGTCATGGTGCTGGGCAAAATTCAGAGACCCTTGGCCTACATAAAAATGTAAATTCTTGGAAAAACAGGTTTACTTGGAGGATAGTTTTAGAGACTTAGTAGTAAAATACATCCCCATCTGCTGGCAAGTGAAAATTTTTATCACTTCACCCACCAGTTATCAAATTATAGTGAAAAACCAAGGATCAAATGGAATCCCTGGAATAAAAGGGATTTGGGAATTTCAGAATCTGGTAGGAAAATAGCATCCTTCAGGTCAGTGAATGATGAGCCTGGCATGACTGCGGCGGCTCTTGGCACGTGGTGGGATCGCTGCCCCACCAGACTTTCTCCACGGGAAGCTCTATCCTATGGCCTGCCCAGGTTTTGTCAGGGCTAAAAGGAAGAAAAGGAGAAAAAAAAAAAACCCAAGGAGGGGAAAAAAACCAAACAAAGAGAAAACCGCTTGGATATTTTTCCTCTGCAGACATCTTGCTGCCCACTTCAACGCAGGAGGAGGCGTGTGATGTGATGGCCTTGCTTTAGAGAGGAGCTGTGCGCTCGGGGATGCAGCCCGGAGGGGCGAGAGAAGCGGTTCTGGCTGTTGGGGAGAGAGTTGTTTCTGTTTACGGCTGATTCCTGGCAGATGTCCCTGAACTCGGTTTTGTGCTTCTGCAGGAGAGTTAATGAAGTCCTGCAAGGGCAGGAGACGTCGTTGTTAGGAAGAGCACGGCATGTTCAGCATCCATTCGTACCACGGATAGAGCTGAATTCTTTTCTACTATTACTCCACTGAATGTAAATATCTCAGAGACATTTACATGGTATTTCTTTTTAAGTATAAAATGTTTTCATTCAAAAGTATCATAATTCTTAAAAGACCTGTCAGAGACTCTGACATGTAATTAATTTCTCTAAAGCTCTTTTTTTGAAAGATACAACTGCATATATAGAACACCTGCGCTTATTCACAACTCTGCAGGAAAAAAAGCCACATCTTCTTCGCTTTCTTCCCCCACTTCTCCATAAAAAGATTTGCCTTCGCTTTGAATGCTCCCTCTACCCTCATGATCTACAACAAATAAAAGCACTCGGTATGTAAAAGCTGTGTGTAAATAGGAACTGGCACATTGGGTTTTATCTGGGTGCTAGTGACCTTTTGTTTATTCAGCTTTAAGCCGAAACACTCTTGCAACTTTAATTACGGAACAGCTATCGCTAACCCATAATCTAGTCCATCTAATACAATTCCCATATGTGTAGGTGGGCTTTCAGTCCGTCTAGTAGGCTGTTTATTTTTACCTGGTAGATTTTTTTTTTTCTCCTCTGCTTGGGAGGAGTATATTAAGCTTCAACAAGTATAATGCTGGTGCCCAGGAAATATTAACGAGGACATGTTCAACTAGCTGTGGATATATATATATATATATAAGCGGCCAAGCACTGGATTACGTGGCAGTCACGGCTAGCTGGCTTGCTTTATCCCCTGTAAGCGCTTCCAGGGCGTCACTGCGACCATCACTGCTTCTGCTGGAAAATGCCGTGAGCCCAATCACTGCTGCTTCCCAAGGAAGCATCTGCAGAGAGTCCTCTCCGGGGGAGGAGATCTCTCCAGCAGGTCCCTTGGCACAGTTTCTCCGTGGGCCAGCATCTGGGGAGCCAGGGCTCTCCAGCTGGCGAGGCTGAATGGCTTGTCCTCTCCCCGTGGTGCCTCTGACAGCAGCAAGGTGATGGACCCCTACTCGTACACTTTGTAAACATCTATTCAGGACGGTTGCATGCTATACTGGGGGGAAACGGACATTTTCTGGCTGAAAAAGAAGCAAAGCAACTTGTTGCTTTCTTTGTAGAGGACAGGCATCGAGCAGATGCAGTTTCCCTCATGGTTGTATAAATTGGTGGTGTTTCCCCTTTCGCCTTTGTAAAATTAATGTTAGTAGGAACGTGCTTAAATCCATGCTATACAAAAAAGTGCCAGTTTTAAGTGAACATAAGGCCCATCATTTATGTGACTGGAGATGAATGTGGGAACATGTCCAGATGTTTTAGCTTTGTAATTCGGGCATTTCCTCCTCTGTTCTAGGTAAATAACCGGCAGCCCTCGATTTCATTTCCTGTAGGGAGCATTGCTCGTGTTACTGTTGCTTTACATACCCTCTTGAATTTATAGGAAGAGAAATAATGTGTTTTTACTCCAAAGAACTGATGAAGGGATGTTCTACCAGGATATTGCCTCTAAATATGGCTGGGAGCAGAGGGAGCTAGTGGGGCCTCAGCTGGGACATCGGCTTTCGTTCTCTGACCACGTCTGCTTCCACTCCAGTGATACCAATGCCCGTAAAACTTCTCAAGTATCATGTGGGTTTTTAAAACAGAACAAAAAAGTGCTTTGGGTTACTTGGCCATCTGGGCTGAGGACACCTGCTCACAAGGCAGTGGGAGGTTTACAGCGGAGGGTCCGTTTGGGGTGCTGCGTTTGTATTCTTCCAGACTTGTGCGTGCGATCTAGTCGCTAACAGCTTTTGTACAACCCCATTAGCACAAGCAGTGGGAAAATTGTCAGGAACCATGAGGAATGGAGAATTTTCTCAGCTGTGATGCTGAGGGTTTTTTTGAGGCACTTTGCAGTCTTTCACTTGGCATGAGTCGTAGGGCTGAAAGGGATTTCTCCAGGTCACCGAGTCCTGTGTATTGCTATCACGGGCAACTGCATCCTGTCCTTCTGTCCATTAATTTTTCCATCTCGTGCTTAAAACTAGTTGGATTATTGCGTAGCTCCACTGCTTGCTTTCTGCGACTTCTCCCCTTTGATCTCCTTTCTCAGCCAGTATCTTTTCTCTGTCATGCCAGCTGTGATCTTAGCAGACCAATGCCGTAAAGGACGTGGTGCAATCAGGAAAAGTCCTTCTGGATTCTTCCCTATGACTGAACCACCTGTGACCGTCCTTGAAGCACAGCCTGCCAAGCTGTGCTCCTGCCCTCCTCCTCCAGAGACCTGGAGTTCATCTGACTCCGCGTCTTTGACCGTCGTCTTCCACCTGCCATCCTCTTCCTCCATCCACTCCAGCTCCAGTCAAGTTCATAAACTTCAAGCTGGCGACTGATTTTCCTCCTGTCAGTTCTTCATAATAGCATGACCCCAGTTGTATATCTCTTCAATGGCCTGACGCCATCTGAAGCCCATATTCTCTCCCTTTTTTACTTCTGTCCGCAGATGGCTCTGTGTTTTGTGCTCTCCTGCTACCCGGTGTATTCTCTGCCCATCGCCTTTATACCCCAGGCCTCTCTCCGTTTAGTTTTTCTTCCCAGGGACCCAGCTGTTCTCCTCCTCTTTGTTATTCCCAGCCTTCTGTTTCTTCTTGTTCTGCATCGCGTCAAGCCCCTTTGTCAGCTTTTCTTTCGCAGTCGCCGGTGTTTCTCCCTGTCCCTCTTGGGATCTGAGCTTTCATGGTCACACCACTCCCAAAAGGTCCCCTTGTTCAGCAGGTCTCTGCAAACTTCAGATTGTCTGTCTCATTCGCACTTCATCTCTCTCTGACTGTATGTGAAGATCCCCTGTCTGAACTCTTCTGAGTTCTTTCCAGCTCGTTCCTAGAGCTCAGCTCTGCTCTCTGAGTTACTGCAGTCAAGGCAAATAGTCATCTGCAGGCACATTCCCTTCATTCCTGCATTTCGTCGTCTTCATTGTCATCTCCAGCCTTTGGATCGCATCCACTGGAAACATCCCTTCTGTGCTTCCCTCCCCCTTACGCACACACATCCCAAAAAATAGTAATAGGAGATTAAAAGTCCCACAGGTTTCCCCACGTATAAACTCTCTTTTTCTGCCTCCATTTGCTTGGCTGCCTGCTTGCCCTTTGCTTGCCTTCTCAGTCTGTTGCCCAAACGAGCCCTGCTCTCTCCTTGAAGGTTGGCCGTTGAGTATCTGTCAGAAGTAAGGAAAGGCAGAAGACTTCCTCATGTATCTGTTTGCAAACTGCAGTCAAACCACTGACTCCACAAACTGAAAGAGCAAGAAGCAAGCAGGCAGAGAGGCATGCAACCCACGCATAAGACCCTGCTCCTTCCTCCTCCGGTGGAAATCCCAGCGGTAATAGGATGATGCCTTCTTTAAAATGCTTGGGATCTTTCTTGGTGAGCTCGCTAGTGTTTTATATCCGCGTTGTTATTTTCTCTCTGGAGATGGTTTGTGCGCTGGAAGTGACAAATTTACATTATTGGAGAATTATTGTTTCTGCTTTTGTCCTATGTTTTATTCATTGCAAGCCATTACTTTAATATGGCTGTGATTATGTTACCGGTTGAAAACAGGCCACTTGTGGCATTTTACACCAAATCGCTATAAACCAGTACACCCAGGCAAAAATGAGGTCAACAAAGCCGTGCAGAGACGATGTTTGTGCTTCGGAGCTTACAACTGTGGGTCTCAGCTTATCGTACTGGTAAAACAAAGACTTGACTTGCAGGATGAAGCTTTCTACAGCAACACTGGATCAGCTCTTACCCCTCAACCTGGTTCCTGTGGGTTAAACATTGGACAGGGGGAAAAGTTCAGCAGTATCCTGATTTGGCTTAGATACTTGGATAACTTGAAATGTTGCCGTGGTTCTCCTGTGAATATAAATATTATTAAATATTTAAATGATGGTCATACTCTAAGTCCTTTCTAGGACTGAGGCTGTGTTTCTGTGAGAAAACAGGGCCTGTCCTTTGGCAGGCAGCAGGTTCAAACCAAACAAAAGCAGGTCCCTTTCACGCAGCACGGAAGCTGCCCGCACGCATTGCCGCAACATGCCGTGGAGGCCAGCAGCGTCAACAAGGTTGAAAATAATTAGGGAAACTAATAGAATAAATTGTGGCTGTAGTCTCTGAAGGCAGAAGGCCCGCAGCTACAGATAGTCGCAAGCAAGGCGTGATGGCAGGGTCTCTCCCCTTTTACTTTGCATCTGGTGGTGACCGTGCACGGATAAGCCTCTATCAGAGCATCACCTCTGCACTTCAGAAAGACGGTGGAGATCAGAGTACACAGAAATGTTGATTATAACCTTCTGTACGTTGAAGATGATGGTCCCATCACCCACGCCGAGTGCGTTGAAGTGAGCAACAGGTTCAGATCTGTAAACGTGCATAGCCAAATGTGCCGTCCTCCAACCCTTCCTGCCCGCGGCTAATTGAAATGGAAGATCTTTGCACATTTCTCTCCTACCTGGCAAACCATGAGGGTGTGCAAAACACATCTGCCAGGTCACAATCTATTGAAGCTTCTTACTCAACTCAGCTTTTCCTTCTCCCAGAGCTTCCTCAGGCAGCAAACAGCCCCCTCCCCAGAAGTCATGCTGGCCCATGTGTGGGGCCAGTGGTGGGTCTCTGGTCTCCTGAGAAGCCTCTGGCTCTCCTGAGGCTTAAGATACTTTATTAATATTTTCATTAATAGATATTTTAAACACTTAATTTATTAATATTTATATCAATTAAGATACATTTAATAGGCAGGAGATATTATCAAGGAGGCATGAAGTTGTAGGCTGTTACCGGAAAACGCAGAGCAGCTTTCACACTTAGAAGTTAATCTTCTTCAAGTTGCATGGAAATAACTCCCAACGATGCCTGATCTGTGCTTTGGCGTTTCGAGTCGCTCCTGTTACAACACGTCAGCGATGCTTCGGCTGGAGCTTTTCTCAGCCGCTGTGGGAGCCCGGGGTGATGGGGAGGGTGCGGGTGCTGGCGGGAGAGAGGGGTCTTACTGCAGCGAACCGACTTGCGTTTTGAGAGCTTTGAAATACGGATTTGCATCAAAGTAAAACTCTCAGGGTTAGTTAAATATTCCTCTAAATATGCAAAGGAATTGAGTTACTGATGCTTGTTATTCTTATCTTACTCTCGGTGTCACAACATCTTTAAGTTCAGTGAAGTTTTCACTTACTAAGACGGTTGTAAAGATTTCACGTTAATTAAGAGGACTCCACTGCAAATCTGAATATGGATGAAGTTCGGCTGCTGAACCCAGGGCAGTGAATACTGTGGGAAGATTAGGCATTGGCAAATGTTGATTTAAAAGAAAAAAGAACAAAACCAAATAAAAAACCACCTAAAACAATGCTTCAATCTAGTACCTGTTCTGTGAGAGAGAAAAAGTTGAGTTCAAGTTGCCAGAAGGAAAAAAATAGATTCTGATTTGAAGTTACAGTCAAAGAGATGAAATTCTGTCCATTGGGAGCACTGATGAGGGTTATCCCGTGCCACCCATGCCCGGGGACGCGGCCACGTCTCTCCGTTGCACGGTCTCCCTCTCCTTAGGCAGGCGATCGTTTTAACATGGGGGGATCTTCAGCGGAAGAAGGGAGAAGATCTGGGCTTGATTGTGATCTCGGTTTTGTTGCTTC
This sequence comes from Gymnogyps californianus, assembly GCF_018139145.2. Classification (NCBI taxonomy): domain Eukaryota; kingdom Metazoa; phylum Chordata; class Aves; order Accipitriformes; family Cathartidae; genus Gymnogyps; species Gymnogyps californianus. Next base: position 22,328,091 of record NC_059479.1, read on the forward strand.
GGAGAAGTACCATCAAGTCCAGTCATCCTCGACTGGTGGTCATACAACTGGGATGAAGCTTCACCCAATGGGGACGGTGTGGGCAGTGGTAGGCGTCAGGGGACGAGGCTTCCAAGGAAGGAGCTCTCGTGATGAAGTGTTTTGAGTGAAGAATGAGACTGGAGATATTTTTTCCCCCAAAACTGCTTTTTTGGGGAGTTTTTCATACCCGCCAGCACTTAGAAGACAAGCGCAGTAGCTGGTAGCTAGGGCGAGCAGTTGTCACTCGGGATATCTGCGTTTCTCTTCCAACTCCACCGCAGAGTTGCTGTTGTCTGAACTGGGGCGAGTCCTTTCCTCTTTATGTCTCTGCTCACCCATCTAGAGATAATAACGCTTACCTGCTTTTGCAAAGCAGTTTCGGGCGATGCGAAGGGTGCTGCAGAGGTGCAGAGCACCACTCCACCTTCTAAAGAAGGACTTTGGGGAAGGAAATGGCGATATATAGCATTTCAACCTTGCTGAAATACATTGGACTTGGCTTTTGGAGTGGAAAAGTGAAAATACGATAGCCTAAATAAATAGTATTTGTCCTCTTAAGCAGGGTAAGGGCAGCATGTGAGGGTGTGCGGGGGTTTGTTGTTGTTATTTTTTATTCATGGTTCCTTGAGCTGATTCTGGGAATTGTACTGACTGTGGTTATGTTTCTGGAAATGCGCAGGTTGGCCAGATGCAGTGGGGCATGGAGTGAACAGAAAGAGGTTAAATTGATGGATGACCAACAAGAGCAGGATTGTGCCTCAGAAGACCAAGAAACTATCCTGATTAATGGGGTGAAAGAAAATGGTAAGGAACTTAATTACAGTACATGAGGGAGCAGCAGCAACTTGCAAGCCAACTTATTTTCCTAATTTGTGTATTTAATTGTAGCGGTTTGCAGGTATCTCTGCAATGTGGAGCAGTAGGGTAAAGGGGTATTTTCTGCGCAGATGTCACTCCAGCTATGAATCTACCCCTTTTTAGGTCTTAGCAAGTACTGCTTTTGCCCATGCATGTGCATGGTTGGAAATGTTTATGTGCACGTGCAGTTTGAATTACGGATTTTAGTTTGATTTCTTAGGGAAAAAAGTCATACAAGACTACGTAGCCCCTCTGTCTGTTGGGAATCTTTCCCTCTCTTCACAATTACTTATGAACCCAGTAGCCAATCTCGGCAAAATTTGACTGAAGGATACTTAGTCCCTACAAACTGGGGAAAAATTAGAGATTGGGTAGAAGAAACAAACCCAGATTAGCACCCATGGAAAGGGAAGGTTGGACTTATGAGCTCGTTATTGCTTTTTCTGCGTGGCCCGTCAGCCAGCACGTGGGATCCCCTGGCCCGTAACACCCCTTCGGTGCACGCACAAGTGCTGCTGGCCGCAGTCGTGCTCCTGGGAGCCACTAAGATATTCCAGCTTCCATTGACATTGGTGGGGAAGGATCAGCCCCTTCCAGCAGCCTGCCCAAAATACCTAACTTCGTATCTATTTAATCGATTCCATGCTTGCTTTCAAAAGAAATAACTAATTAGGACTAACAGCGCTCTGCTGCCTGAAAACCTGATTGAAATAAATATGCCTCTGAGCATCTTCTCAAGTCATTTGGACTTTAGTTGCTAGCCACAGTAGATGCAGTGGCAGTCCAGCGTTGAGGCAGAGCTTGACATTTTCATTCTTCACTGTGTTTTTATGTTTAATTTCATGGCTTTTTACATTTTCTATTGGCCTATAAATCTTGAGAGAGAGAGAGAGAGAGAGAGAGAGATTTATATATAAATTTGACTCTATTAGATATCAAGGACTTGGTCCTCTGACATCTTGCATGTTCAAATCCTTCTGTCGTCTGAAAACAAGGTGTGTAGGGGCAAATGTTGTTCTGGTTCATTACCAAAAACCTGGAGCAACTCCAGACATGCGGGTGCCCATGAGGGCCCCGCAACACGTGCTGGTGGCAGGTGAAGTGTACACTTGCGCTTGCCCCTACGATGTAATTTTGGAGGTATCTGTCTTTGTCAGCCCATCTCCTACGTGACTACACATGGTAAAGCTGCAGCTGATGATAGCTGCTGGAGCTGCAAGGAGATTTTCTAGCCATGGTCCCCTTGTCTAATCTAACAGGCAGTAAAATCAGTGCTTACCTGCTCAGTAAAGATGGGTGATTTCTAGAACCTGATACCGCTTCCATGAAACTCAATTAAACGGGGCTTAAAAAGTGCTTTAATTAAACATTGTTGTGTAGGAGTTGCTGCTGAATCCAAAGCAGTGAGCCAGCAAGTAGCTCTGATGCCACCACCTCCCCGTTGATGGCACTGGGGATGGGGCTGATGCTTTTTGCCTCCTCTCACCCTAAGTATAAATGGGTGCTGGCCGCAGTGAATCCGGAGCAGCCCTTGGGCTGCTGCGGTGCCCAGTTAGGGCCTGGCCTCCCTTCGGAGCTGATTGACAGCAGGATGCTTCAGTTTTTTCCCCGCTCAGGCTGCCCGTGTGCTCTTGGATGGCTGTTGAGTTAAACCGGGAAAGGTGGTTTTGCTTCTCCAGCATTTTCTTTTTTCACTGTAGTCTTTTGGAGTATTGTTTACTTTAGAGCATCAGTTGAACGTGCGCCTGATTTTAGGATGATACAAGCCCTAGGAAATCAAGCTTTGGCATTTGTATTTCACAGGAGTTAAGTTCACTTACACAAGTATAAACCTAAAGAAACACCCAGAGACAGTTTATTTTATATAATAGTATCTCTGCGTGTTGAATGCAGCATTTGAGACTGAATTTCAGCTTTCTACCTCCCTCTTTTTTGAGTCTTACAGCATTCACAGACATTCGTCTTTTATCCTCAAATTTTCCATGCTTCCTGTCAGCTCCAAGCTGATTTTTATTTTATTTTACTTCTGAAGTGGAACTGCACTGGTTAATTTGTTTCGGTGCTTAAGGAAAAAGATACCACCCCTGCATTTCTGATCTAAAAACTGGTGGGAGGGACTCGAAAATCAGCTTTTTTATTTTTGTATTTTTTTTTTAACCCTGTTTGAGGGAAGGGAAGCAGCACAGATTTCAAGCAAGTCAGTCTGGTCTTTTCCAAGCCACGCATGTTGAAGATGTATACAGGCATTGCATTGCACTACTGGTTTGATTTGTATAGTGTTTGGAAAGTTGTTTAAAGTCCTTAGAGCGCTGCGTGGCTCCGACTGCAGCTTGCTTGTACTGGCTTACGATTTTACCGATGGCTCTGTCCCGAAGGCCCCTGTAGCACAAAACTGCCGGGAGCTTTTGGGATGAGATTAGGGAGATTTTGACCTCCTCTAAGTTCTACGCTCGGCACAGGCAGGCAGCCCTCCGTCGTATCCCTCTCCTTTTCATATTGCCTACCTGCAGGTGGGAGCCCGGCTCTGCTCGGCAGTGCCGGCACGGCGGCACGGTGGGCATTTCATCGTGCCGGTGGTACGTGTGCCTACATGAGCCTTCCCTTACCAGCTGGTGTAGGTTGGCATAGGTGCGGGAGGAGACTTGCTTTTCTATCAGTTTTGAATAAAAGCACTTGTTGCGGAGGGTCGCAGCAACCGTGTAGGTGCCAAATCCCTTCGGATGCCCCATTTCTTGCGACAGCCTGGTGCTCCAGCTGAGTTTTAAAGCGCTTGTCCCTCCTCGCAAAGCCTGCGCTGCTTCCGCTCTCGCCCCCCCCCCAGCCTTCAGTGGAGCCACCGAAAAGGTAAGATGTGAGCCGCTACAAAAGCACCAGGCTCAGCTCTAAGTCCGCAGAGGTCTCCGGCTGGTGTGAATGCGCACAATGGTATATATTTTTTTAATACAGAGATATCAGAGCGTGTTTGTGGATGAAAAGACATCGTATTTAAATTTCAAGGGTCGTATCGTCCGTTGAGGCAGAAGTCAGATAAAAGTATATTCATAACTTTATTCTGCCATAAAAGAGTGCGACAAGGTAAAAATAAAAAATCCTTAGGTTAAAAAAAAAAATCCTTACATTATTAAAAAGGCATTTTTAGAGATTAAGGAAGAATGGCAAAACCCACAATGATTCTAACAATAATTTCTTTAAACTCTGTGTTACCGTCTACTTTCCCTTGGCGTAGACAGTGACAAAAAGACTACTGGGTTTTTAAAAATAGCCATAACTTTCTGACTCTTGAGCAGTAATACAGTTCAGGTATGTTTAAGCTGCAGACGCTGCAGGGGGGATGCTTTGTTTCTTTAAGAATCTTATTTTTCCATTAATTTTTTCAGTGTTAATGGGAACATTTTTATTAGGCTTGTTTTGTTTTTTAATAACCTTGTCAGATTTGAAAGGCAGTATCCAGGTAACAGTATGTATATGAGGAGGAATGAACGGATGGTTTTGGTTTTTTAAACGTACTCTTGTACCTCTTCCAGCTGGCTGCAGGGGGGAGAGCGTTTACCTCTCCCTTCCTTGCACATCACCACGTTAATTAGATCCAGAAGGGAAGGATCGCGCTCTTGCGGGAAGGGCATCTGCCGCTTCCCAAAGGAGCGGTTGGGAAAAGTTGCCACCAAACCCCAGGGAGAAGGGGAGCGGGGTGGCGAGCCCGAGCAGAACTGCAAGGGTTGTAAACCCCTCTCTTTTTCTTTCTTTCCTCCCTCCCTTTTCCTTACCCCCCTGCCCCAGAATCGCACGCCCTGGACGGCGATGAGAGGCCTTGCACCGCCGCCGAGGCCGCGGTCACGTTCTCAGCCTTGACGACAGCTCAGAAGGAAAACCACGCGTGCCACCGGGCGCTGCCTCCCCTGACTTCAAAGAAGCCCTGCTTGCTGAGCCCCCCGTCGCCTCTGAGGCTCACGGATGTACCCGAGCACGCCTCGGATGACTCCTCCGCCCACGCCATCTCCCTCACGTCCTGCGTGACAAAGGGCATGAGCTCCTGGTCGCTGCCGGGCGACTGCGAGAAGGCTCCCTTCACCATGATGGAGCCCGGAGGCATGTCGGCGTTGACGGGTGACTGCTTGATGCAGCCGAGCCGGACCTGTCTGGGCTGCTTTATTGAATCAAAGGACGGCATTGATGCAGAGCCGGGAATAAGCTTGAAAGTGGGGGATATAAATAGGGATTATGACACCTGTTCGGTCTCTGATATAGGGATTCACTGCATGAGCACAGGAGAAACCATGAGATACGGGGATCAACTGCTTTCAGACCAGCTTTTAAGCTTCCCTATGCATAAATCGAGGGCAGCGGACAAAAGAGATGCAGAAAAATCTGACAGTGATTCAGAGGACCCCACTCAGAAAAATTATTACGAGGGATTACTATTAGACAAATGCAATGGTGAGGAACCTTTACTAACAAATCCCAACCAGGAATGGGGCTATTTTGAATCTTTCATTAGTGAAAGTAAAATTGAGCTGCTTGACCTCTGCTCCAAAAATGAGCTTTCTGTAAATCTGTTTTCCGAGGAAGACGTGGATAATTACATGTTCGATGACGACGATTCCACCTTGGGAAGCGATGTCTGCTCCCTAAAGATTAGATACGAATCTTTCCAGGACAACGTGCGGGAGAAGACCACCACCCTACAAGAGGACGCTCAGTTCAACTTCTTCCCCAGCGTGTTCAGCAACTGCACCAAAAGGGACAGCAGGAGCACCCTGAAAAGGGGGCCCAGCGGTGCCACCGACCCTTCTCAATTCAAATCTGAAGAAGGCATCATCTGGGGGGAGGAGGAAGAGGATGGCGAGGAAGAGGATGGCGAGGAGGAGGAGAAAGCTGCCTTAAATAAATCTTGCAACAGCACGGAGATGGTGCAGTACGTGGGCTCCAAGAGGAGCCACTTCTTGGACTCGGTGAATTCCACGGAGGACTCCGGGGAGTTCAGCGACGACAGCACTTGCACAGAGTCCTCCTACGACGTGCTGCGGGATATCAAGGACTGCAGCCGGTACCTGTCGCGGGACCACTCCGGCTCCTTCATTCAGCAGAACTACGGGTTGCGGGCGAAGAGGAAAGTGCGATACAGCGACGACTACCTGTACGATGTGGACTCCATCGAGAACGAGAAGATCCTGGACAAGAAGGAGTGGCTCCCGGATGGGCCCAAGGAAGAGGACGATGACGAGTGGTGCCCCAAGAAACGGCGAAAAGTGTCTCGCAAGGAGCCCCCCGTTATCATCAAGTACATCATCATTAACAGGTTTAAAGGGGAGAAGCATATGCTGGTGAAGCTCAGCAAAGTGGATGCCAACGAGACAACTGTTACCCTAAACGAGGAGCTGCTCAGTAAATACAAGAAGCTGGCCCCACTGAAGGGCTTCTGGCAAGAGAGGCAGCAGAGCCGGCTGGATTTGCTCAGATCGTCTCTCTACCACAAGCAGAATTTCTATCTTAACGGCTCAGATGCTTCGTTCCTCCCTCACCCACGGAAGCGAAAATGCAAGCTAGCAAACAGGCACCGGATTCAAAGAATTAAAGCCATCGAGCAATCAGTGAACAAGCTGGGCTCTTGCTCCGCTGATCACAAGCAGCCTTGCAGCAGTAAAGAGGACACGGGCCTGAAAGGGCTGCCGGCGTTAGCCATCGCCACTCCCAGCTGTGCCAACGGATTACACGTACATGACATCACGGGCATCGCCGCCGTGAAATGCAAATCGCAGGAGCGGGAGCACAAGGGGACCGAGAGGAAAGTGCTCCGCAGAATCAAATTCAAAAGTGAAGCCAGGTTGAAGTGCAAGAAGATCAAAGCTGCTACCAGTACAGCGGAGGGCTCCCCGGCGCTGGAAAACCAGGACTCTGCAGCGCGTCTGAAGGACGAAAACGTTCCTTGTGCTTCAGACAGCTCCCATCTCCCGGAGTGCCACGAGGATAAGGTTGCTAAAAATTCTCCTTTCCTACCATCCACCTCCTCTTCAGACAAGCCTCTGCCATCTGCTAATATCACCACCAATGTACCCCTGATCCCCGGAGGGTATCTGCAGACGTTGTTAGATGCTTCTGATTTGTCGAGCAACACCGGTATCTCATACTTCGCCCAGCATCCCTCCGAGCAGCAGCAGCAGCACCCGCTCCCCAGCATCGTCCCGGCAGAAAAGCCCTTCCCGGCTCTGCAGCCGGCGCAGAGCTGCGTGCTCTCCCCGCCCTCCGAGTCGGAGCTGCAGCAGTCGCCCGGCCACTTGGAGATGGAGCAGAGCAGCTTCGGTAGCATGTGGCCGGCCAGCAAGGCTGCCGGCAGCAACCGCCAGGACTTCGCCGGCGACATGCGGGAGGCGGCCAGGCTGCCAAGCGAGTTTGGCGGCGGCGGTGCCACGGGTGCAGACGGCCTCCCCGCCTCTGGATATACTCAAGTCAACCTGAATAGCAGCAAATTGCTATACCAAAAAAATTACATGCCGGATAGCCAACAAGTGCAGTCTGATGATTCTTATCAGTCATGTCATTTTAATAATGGAGAGGGGCGCTTTCATTTCCAACGAGGTACACTAAGTACAGATGATGGCAGGCTCATTAGTTTTGATTCAGTGGGTTCATTGTCAGTTAGTTCTAGCAATTACAGTTCTTTAAGTTTAAAGTCTTGCGAAAAGGACAGCGAGGATGATATTAATGATGATTTCTTGGCCCACTGCAGTCCCAAGCTAGTGATCCAGCAGAGCATAGATGAAATCACCCCTTTGAAGGAGTCCACGGACCTTTTAGACATTTCCAACTTCACGCCTGATAAGTTCCGCCAGTCGTCGCTTTCGGAGATGTCCCCTCCGGACACTCCCAACCTGTCCCCGCAGATAGCTGGCTCCGACGCCAAGCCTCTGGGCACCCTGAAGGGCTTTCAGGAGAGCCCCCAGGCTGCCCTCAACAGCTCTGAGAAGGTCAAGTGGAACTGTGGGGTCCTGCAGACCGAGGATCAGGCAGATAACGGGTTTGCTTTAAATAATCACCAGTTCCAGTTCCATATGTTCAACGATGAAGATTCTGTCAGCCTTCTCGAAAAGAGTCCATGCTTGTCAACATTTAATGAGCCATCTGGTCAAATTAGCACCAATAGCAAAGTGTCAAAATCGAAGAGGAAAAGTTCATCCAGCAAGAATGTGGGTACAAACCAAAGCTCTTCCCAGAAAGCCACCCGGAAAAAATCGCCCAAAACCAACAAAGGAACCGATAAGCCGCAAGGGAAAAACTCCAGGCAGGCGCCCAAATCTGCCAGGAAAGGGAAAACGGCGGTGGGAGTCAACGGCGAGAAGGCTCCAGCCGTTGGCGGCAGGGCGGTCAACCAGCTGAGCAACGTGGCCACCGCCACCAAGGGCCTTGCCGAGAGCGTTCAGCATTGCAGCCCGGCCGGGGTGAAACTGGGCAAGCACAACGGGCTCTCCGGAGAGTGGGCGCTGGGAAAAGAGGGGGGCGCGGGCTGGTCGGAAGCCAGCCTGGGCAACGCCACCAGCCTCCTGGACGACGATCAGAGGGAGTTTGAGGAACCTTCCAACATCCTCTCCAACATCGCGTCGGGAATGGCGGATGTCCAGAGGTTTATGATGGCCTCCATCGAGCCCTTGTGGGGGCCTGTTGGCCACAACAGCGTTCCAGACATATTCCGGTCACCGGAGTCCAACAGCCTGAAACTGAAAACTCTTAAAATTTTGGCAGGGACGTCCCAAGAGTCAAAGAAGAAGGCGAACGGCGGCTCGCCGGGGGCGGCGAAGAACCACAAGTCGAACAACAAGGGCTCAAGCAAAAACGGCAAAGCCGCAACCTGCGACCCCGGTCGCCCCAACTGCTCGACCGGGTACGCCACGGACATTCACGCTCCCTTTTTTGATAAAAACTATAGTAACCTGAGCACTTTAGGCAATAACGGACCTACCCATAAAAAACTCTACCGTCATAAATCCAGTTCGAAATCGCTGAGGGATGAGAACTGTAAAATAAAGCGAACGGACCGCGAACAGCCCCACAAGGACCCCCCCGTGACAGCTGCTTTTGAGAAACTGAGGTAATGCTGCACCAAACTGGCTGGAATGCCCCTTAACCTCCCTCCCACCTGCTAAGCCCGCTGTTCCTCAGTTTTTCCTTCCTGAAAGCAAAAGTTGCATGAAAAAAAGACGTTCCCCTTTTACAGTTTTGGTTGGTTTTGGTTTGGGGGTTGGTTTGGGGTTTTTGTTTGGTTTTGGTTTTTTTTTTTTTAAATGCATGAAAATACTTATTACTTGCAAGCTACCTAAAAGAATGACCAATTTTCTGGCTTGGCTGGGGTTAAAAAAAACTAACAAGGCTACTCTTTTCTGCTGTTTGGCTTCTTCAGTTTTTAATTACTTATTTATTGGGGGGAAAAAAAAAAAAACCCACATGATTACACGCTCTTTTTAATGATTTTGACGAGGAAAGACTTTTTTTTTTTGGAACATTTTGTAAAAAATAAACCACAAAAAAAAAAAAGAGGTTATGCATCCAAAAGCCAAGATCTCAAAACTTAAAGGCTCTTTACTTTTTGCAAATGAGAACTCGTTCCTAATTGAGCTTCACGTGGCAATTTTGAGTGCTTTCTGGCCCCCTCTGCTGTTTATCTCCTAACCTGCATCATCTAAAGCTGCATCTTCTGTACCCACCCGCCTTTAGCGCGTACGCTCCGTCGTGGTGACTCCAGACGAGCTAACTAAGATGGCATCAAATGTTTGATTTTTTCCTGCAGGGAATCAGACTCCATTCTTCTTAAAGCAGAAACAACATTTTTGGGTTTTCCTGTATTTGAAGAAGAGACTCCCTTTTCTAGAAAGACGGTTGATGTTTGTTTCTTTTTTTTTTTTCGGTTGGGGTTTTTTTCCCGTCGGTTCCTTTTCGAAATCTGCCTTGTGGTATGTTGAAATGTAAGTGCTGAAATGAAGAGTTTGAAATTGTGGGAATTTTATTATTTGAAAGCAAACCTAATCTGGTATTCTCTGTGAAAGACTGTTTTAAAAGTCATACTGTTGTACAGTAGTTTATGCACTATTACCCACAACAACAAAAAATTGTGCCAAACTATGAACAAGTGACTGTATTGTATATATTTTTACTTCTCTATCAACATTGGGTTGTGAGTGTTTTCTGCAGCTATGCCTTTTGGTTTTACTAGAAACATTCCAGTTGTTAAGTACTAACCACCCCCCTTTGAAAGCACCTGTAACTCACGATGAAAATGATATTGTTCACTTATACAACTTACCAAAAGTTTTATGGACATGACTAAAAGTGTGCCAAATTTACTTACCTCATTTCATGGATTCACCCTGTGGTTTAAAGCTCATAAAGGGAAAAAAAAAAAAAAAAAGAAAAAGAAAAAAAAAAGGGAAAAAAAAGGGGAAAAAAAAAAAAAAAGAAAAAAGGAACTTTGAAACCGATGCTGGGAAATGGTTAATGTCCTCTCTTTGAAACCATGAGCAGAGAAACTTAATGGTGAAATGTTGAGTTTCATTATAGGAGAGAGTTGAAATGGTGGAGGAGTTCAGAAAACCACTGACGGTAAGTTTGCCAGGAACTCAAGTGTCTGCATCTAGAGACTACAGAACAGCTGCTTTTCGAGTGTCTGTTTTCTTAAAGCAAAACCTGTAGCTGAAGATCATTTGAAATGCAAAGTCACATTGCTAATTCTTTGTATCTCAGTTTTATATATTTTATAAGAACCTGGGATAAATTCTAAAATAGTTATAAAAACAGAACTAATACGTTTCATACATTTATTGCTATTTACTTTTCCTTTGAGTAGTTTCTTAAACATTTTCGATGCAGAGCCTGTCAAAAGCGCTCTCCTGTCATAGCTTTGGTGTTTCCTAAATGTCTAACCTTGCGATGCCAATATAGTTTGAACTTTCAAAAGCAAAGTCATTAGTTTTAAATACAACTCTGACCCTTTTCTTTGATTCAGTTCACAAGATGATAAGAAAAAAAACAAACCACAGAGCTATTTGTGATCTCACCGAACAGGGCCGGATCATACATGACTGGACTTTATTAAGACAGCGTTAAGTATTGAATGCTAAACGTATTCTCAAAAGGCCTTATTTGTAACCCTACTCACCACACCCTCGCCCTCCACGAGAATAACAAACCCAACAAATATCTATTTTCCTTGTGCAACTGAGAGCCTGTGCATTTTGCTGCTGATTTCTTATGAAACCTTGATATGCAAGAGCCCTGCTAACTGGGAGCTATTGGGAGCAGAGGGATGCGAGGCTTGGACATGTTTATGCAATAGCAAACGATGAGGAAGAGGAGCCTTAATAGCAGTCAGACAGATCACGTTCTCGACACGGTTGTGAGCATAGAGGTGGTGTTTCGCAGAGGAGAGGACTAGACTCGGGTTTCCTTACAAGTAGGGTTTTTTTCAGCCCATGCGCAAGGCAAAACAGCAGAATTGTTTTAAGTTAATTTAGCAAAAAAGCAGACTGAACACTTAAAATTGAAGTGGAGTTGCAGAGTGTTGATTTAGAATCAAAATGTTTTCAGCGTTTGTAGATCTTGAGGTATAGCTTAGGCTCAGCTCTGCAATCCCAGAGAGAACAGCACGGTAATTGCATGGCATTTTATTTAACAGATGAAAGAAGGAACTCTGAAAAAATAGGAATTCTGAAAACCATCCTATAAGTTCATTTATTCCATGAAAAAATGAAATGCTGGCGTTGCCCGGAGTGAGTTGCTCTGGATGGGAGCGGTCCCTGGGTACCCTGCGGGTTGCAGTGGGTGGGAGCAGGGTGCCGCGTCCCACCCCAGCTCTGGCTCCAGGAGGGAGATCCAGAAGATTCTCAGGATTTATTTTGGAGACGAGAGCTGTGCTAGGGCTCCATCCCTGGGCATTTGGCTTGCCTGCAGCCACCACGCTCTCCCCTGCTTCCCCAGCAGCTGTCTTTTCTATTCGTAGGGTCATCAGATACTACAAGCTCCGGCCACTGCCGTGGTGTTGGCATATCCCGTTTTTTCAGCATTCCTCCCGCGTACTGCAGGATGAGGGGCTGCCGGCTCCCTCCTTTCGGATGTTCAGGCTGCTGCTCCTACGGAGACAGGTCAGGTCCAGGGCTGGGATCCGGCACGGCCCTTCGTTTTGACCCAGAACCATCATTTGAAAGCACATTTTGACTGGCCTGCACTGTGCTCGTTATGCTTAATATTATGAATATGGGACTCGTAATAAAATACCTTGTAGTGAACCAGATAGCAATATTTATTGCATTCGAGAAATGTGCAATAGGGCATGAGGATAAGGCATAAAACGTATCAGCTATTTTATTATATGTTGGAAATCCATGAATACCCAGCTAGGTGTTTCAGGACAGTGTTAATCACAAATACCAGCTGCCTTGTTGCTCTCTCCTTCAGTCCTGTCGCTCTGATTTCGCTGCCGTCTTCGGTTGTCATCCCATGTCCTCCCCAAAAATCTCTGACCGGGGAGATGTTAAAGAGCCCGGATCCCTCACGGTGTGGCAGCGGCCCTTCTCTGCATCTGAAAAAGTGATCCCTCTGCTGACTGACCCCAAAACTCAGAAATTGCCTTGAGCCAACCATTTGCCCTCCTCACTTTTGATCTTCACAGGATCATAGAATAGTTTGGGTAGGAAGGGACCTTTAAAGGTCACCTACTCCAACCCCTCTGCAATGAGCAGGGACAGCTTCAACTAGATCAGGTTGCTCAGAGCCCCGTCCAGCCTGACCTTGAATGTCTCCAGGGATGGGGCATCTACCACCTCTCTGGGCAACCTGTGCCAGGGTTTCACCACCCTCAGCGTAAAAAATTTCTTCCTTAAGTCCTTCTCCGCAGGGCTGCTCTCAATCCCTTCATCCCCCAGCCTGTATTAGTACCAGGGCTTGCCCCGACCCAGGTGCAGGACCTTGCACTTGGCCTTGTTGAACTTCATGAGGTTCACATGGGCCCACTTCCCGAGCTTGTCCAGGTCCCTCTGGATGGCATCCCATCCTTCAGGCGCGTCAACCGCACCGCTCAGCTTGGTGATGTCTGCAAACTTGCGGAGGGTGCACTCGATCCCACTGTCTATGTCATCGATGAAGATATTAAACGGTACTGGTCCCGATACAGACCCCTGAGGGACACCACTCGTCACTGATCTCTGTCTGGACATCGAGCCGTTGACCACTACCCTCTGGATGTGACCATCCAGCCAATTCTTCATCCACTGAACAGTCCATCCATCAAATCCGTATCTCCTCAATTTAGAAAGAAGGATGTTGTGGGGGACCGTGTCAAAGGCCTTGCAGAAGTCCAGACAGACGATATCCGTAGCTCTTCCCTTCTCCACTGATGTAGTCACTCCATCATAGAAGGCCACTAGGCTGGACAGGCAAGACTTGCTGTTGGTGGAGCCATGCTGGCTGTCTCGAATCACCTCCTTGTCCTCCATGTGCCTTAGCATAGCTTCTAGGAGGATCTGTTCCATGATCTTCCCAGGCACAGAGGTGAGGCTGACAGGTCGGTAGTTCCCAGGGCCCTCCTTTCCACCCTTCTTAAAAATGGGTGCAGTGTTTCCCTTTTTCCAGTCACCGGGGACTTCACCTGACTGCCCTGACTTTCCAAATACCATGGAGAGTGGCTTGGCAGCTACATCAGCCAGTTCCCTCAGGACTCCGGGCTGCATCTCGTCGGGTCCCTTAGACTTACCTACGTTCAGGTTCCTCAGGTGGTCACGAACCTGATCTTGCACTGGGAGGGACTTGGCTCCCCCAGTCCCTGTCTTGCGGTCCATCCACTCGAGAGGTGTGGGAAGAGAGGCTGCCAGTGAAGACTAAGGCAAAAAAGTTGTTGAGTACCTCAGCCTTCTCCTCATCTGTTGTTACCAGTTTGCCGGTCGTGTTCATCAGGGGGGTACGCTTTCTTTGACCTTCCTTTTCTGGCTGACATACCTATAGAAGCCCTTGTTGTTACTCTTTGCATCCCTTGCCAAGTTCAGCTCCAGCCACGCCTTGGCCTTCCTGACCCCATCCCTACACAACTGGGCAGCATCCCTATACTCTTCCCAGGATACCTGTCCCTGCATCCGCTGCCTGTGCATTTCCTCCTTACCCTGTCGTTTGACCAACAGGTCTCGACTCAGCCGTGCCAGTCTCTTGCCTTCCTTTCCTGATTTCTTAAACTTGGGGATTGAGAGCTCTTGCGCCTTATGGAAAGCATCCTTAAAGATCTGCCAGCTCTGTTCTGCTCCCTTGTCCCTCAGGGCAGTTTCCCAGGGGGTCCTATTGACTTAACTCCTTGAACAGCTGGAAGTTTGCTTTCCTAAAATTCATCTCCACCTTGCCTATCACTACCTCAAGGTTTTCATCACTTCCCACCTTTGCCTCATTCCTTGCCGGTCAAGCTCGCTTTTTCCACTTGCCCTTCTTGTCAGTATTGGTGACTTCTTGTTTTTCAAGGCGCTGCTCCCAGCTGTGGGAGGACCGGGACGTTGGTCCCATCCATCCCTGCCCACCATCCGCGCACCCCCGGGGCTTCCCGCACCTCCCTGCGTTGGCTCCCATCTCGGCTCCTCCTCTTGCCCAGTCCCCGTGCGCTTCCAGCCTCCTCTCGCATCTTCTAGTTGGGCTCCTGGCTGTTTGGGGGCGACTAATCCAAGCCACGCAAAAGATGTTTATTCCGCAGCATCCCTTAAAATGTCTTTTCTACTTTAGCTCGTTTCACTCCTACTCCAGAGGCGTTCCACTGGACGCCGTATGAGGGGACTGGTGTCAGTGATGCTGCTCTCCTAAGCCGCGCTGTGCTGGCACACTGCGGTTTGGGCGACTTATAATCGGCAGCGAAATTAGGAAGCAGAAACCGGCCGCTTGCAAAGGAAGGTCCTAAAATCCATCCGAGAGCAGACCAACGCGGGGCAGTTCAGCATGAGCCCCTGGCTCTCGCTTCACCTCCCAGCTGGAGGCAGGAGCTGCCTGCGAGCAGGGGAAGGCAGCACTCGCCGCCCTCCTTCCCGCAGGAGCGCAGGTCTCCCACCGTACGGGGAAAGCATCCGTTTCCCTGCGGCGACGGAGGATGTCCTGCAGAAAGAAACCCTACAGCGACCTAGTAGTAGCCAGCCCACCCGCGATGGCCATAGTTTTGCTGGAGGTACTTGCATACAGAGGTTTTGTAAATAGAAAAATATCAGTGATGGGGATTCACATAATCGTGTTTTTTTTTTTTAAATCTTACCAGGTTTACATCTTGCTTTTCTTAAGCATAAGAGGGGTTGTTTGTTTGTTTGTTTTTAAATGGCGTGAGAATAATGACTTGTGGACCAGATTTAGCCGGGTGTTTCGGGAGGAGGAGGTCAGCAGCAGCAGCACGCAGGGCTGTCCCTTGCTGGCGCTGCGCTGTCCTGCCGAGGCCAGGTCTGCGCGGAGAGAAAAAGCCAAGGCTGGCTTCAGCCCGGCGGTGATTGCTTTGCGAAACCATGGCTGCGCGGCTTGCTTTTTTAAAAAGTCAGGATCGCTGTTATTTTTTTCGGCATTATGGCTCGAATGAGCCATGAACCAAATTAAAGATGTTTTAAGCATTTTCATCCTTTACCTGCTGGACCATATTCTTCTTTCCCTGAGGTCCCGATCTAGCAAAGCACGTAGGTGGGAGCTCGCTCCCAGGGGCTCCTGCTCCCTAAGTGCTTTCCTGGATGGCAGCCGGCCGTTGCTGTTAAGTCACGAGAAAAACTCCCTTGAAGTCAGTGTAAGTGAGAAGAGGATCAGGTGCGTGGACTTCAGTTGGTGCAGGATCAGGCCCTCGGTCTTACTTTCTCAACTCGGTGTGTTGGACTTTGCCTATGCAGCTCCCAGGGGGTCCAGTGGAAGTTGCATGGTTCAAGCCGCTGACATCTATTTGAGAATGTGCCTCTTTATCTCTTCAGCGTGTGAAATAATGCAAAAAAAAAAAAAAAAAAAAAAAAGAAAAAAATATAAAATAAACAAAGTATGACGTCTGTGGTAGAAGCAAGGCTTTTCAAATCTGTTTCTCAGGTAAACAAGTGACACTAATGACAGTGGAGTAACAGCCATCTAAGGGAATTGGGATCTAAAGCCGGAGGATGCCCTCCATCTCGCAGGATGCTTGGGTTGCCAGACACGTTTACTGAGCCTTTGAACACTTGGTGCAAAAGGAAACCAGAAATAAAATTGGTATTCGCCACTACCCTTCGCTAGATAGACAAACGTCCATTTCAAAAGCACAAAGGGAAGACTTAAACACAGACTAAACCACACACACACACAAAAGAAAGGTACCAGTTAAACTCCTTTTGTCTCTTACTCCCAGTGGGAAGCAGGGTAGAAATCCAAGGAGCTGCTCTGTTCCGCTGCCCGCGGCGCCGGCCGGGGCATTTCGACTGCTGCCTCCAGAGATGTGAATGTACTGCTCCTTGAGTTCCCTTCCATAGAACTAGAGGCACCTCGTTAGGAAGTTGCTCCTGTTTTATGGTGCTAAAGAAAACTTTTATCCCCCCCTTGAGCATTTAAGAACTATTAAATGGCCCTTTTTATGAATGTAACATATCCATTTCTGTTCCACATTTTACACTGCAATTTTAACATGTTTGGAAATGATTTGCCTTTTTTCTTTTAGAATAAGCTTTATAAATATTCTGTAGAGTCAATTGAAGTATAATTCTTAAGGATCACTCTAAGACGCCTACAAAATCTTGTATATTTTTAAGTGTGCCAATTTGTAAAATATTTTGTAAGTGTATATTTTTCTTAGAAAAGTGCTGTGAAGTGTTTGTATGTGTGAGGTTTCCCTTTTTTTGCACCTTCGGGTGTTAATAAAAGGATGTATACTTAAAAGTTTCTGGTTTTAAAAACCAAAATACAAAGAAAAAAATTAAACTTTTGTTGGGAATTTTGTAATAAAAAGAAATGTTGTGAAAGAGTGTAGTGATATTGTGTAAAGGAAACTGGAAAATTTGTGAGCGCTTTGCTGTTTTATAGATCCTCTTGTAAATTATTCTTGTAATATTTTGGGTTTTGTTGTTCTTGTTGCAAAGGTTTTAAATATTTGTGACTGACTCTGTATGGTGAAAACGTCATATTGTTAACTTGCTGAGTTTTGTTATATTGTTTATGGAATAAATAAAAAAATTAAAAATCTCATTTTAAGATCATATATGAAGAAGAAATTAAAACTGCCATTTATTGAATATTAGGAATCGTTTCTTTAAACAAATCGTTACTGTAGATGAGGATCAGTCTGGCTGCCCCCTCCGCGCACGCTCCTGATCCCAGCCCGCCGGTTTAATTGGGCTGATGTTCGTTACCGTGAAGCGCGTTAGAGACGGAGGCGCGGCTGCGGATGGGACGAAGTGGGAAAAAGCGCTCGGATCGCTTCTGCTTTAAAGAAGCGTGCCTGGTTTTAATTGAGAAATGGAAACTTCATCGCATCGACAGAGAAGGAGTTACCGGTTCGCCTTCCGAGGGCGTGGGGATGGGGGAGAGCGGGGTCCCCGTCCCCTCAGCGTCCCGGCAGTGCCTGGAAGCACACCCCCGGACCGGCCTTTTCCTGGGACGGAGCAGGTGGGTGCAGTGAAATGCCCCGCAGTTCTGAGCGCTGCTGTCTTCCTCTAAATTTTCTTATGGAAAATGCTTTAAAAAAAATTATTATTTTTTTTAATTACCATTCCTTTCATTAGCACTTAATGTTGACAGGAACAATGCCGGGGGGGGCATTAATTTAGTCTGAGGTCTTTCCAAGCCCTGCCAGTAGGAAGCAGGACACGGGCACCGTGTTCAACAACCAGATCCCTTCGCGAGGGGGTGGGAAACGATCCCCCAAAAGCAGACCTGGTACCCCTACAAGCTGCCTAAGTTCACAGACTGGTTTCAGACGAGCACTGCCTCCCCAAAATTGTGCCAGACGGGTGCAACGGGGCACAAGATTTCAGTGCTTCCCACCGGTCGTGTGGATCCCGATGCCGGGAGCCCAGAGCAGCGAGCGGGGCGAGCGCTGGAGCAGGGCCACTGGACGGGGAAGGCTGTCAGCTCAGCTTTGAGAAGGACCGAACCCGATCTGGCACCGCAAGGGTATGCTGTCTGGTAAGTAAAACGTGTAGAGGGGCTGGGCCAAGCCCATGGCCACCAAAACCATTCAGTCTGCCCTCCTACATGGCATCAGTCCACGACCCGTGGACTGGAAATAGTTCTAGCTCCTTAGTGCAAGGCTTGGATAGAAGTCTTGGGGACAGACTTTTTAGTAGGGCCTGTTGCCATAGGAC
Source organism: Gymnogyps californianus (assembly GCF_018139145.2). Lineage (NCBI taxonomy): Eukaryota > Metazoa > Chordata > Aves > Accipitriformes > Cathartidae > Gymnogyps > Gymnogyps californianus. The sequence goes on from NC_059479.1 coordinate 22,346,261, forward strand.
AAGGTGTAACGGTTTTAAACTGAAAGAGGGGAGATTCAGACTAGATCTAAGGAAGAAATTTTTTATGATGAGGGTGATGGAACCCTGGCACAGGTTGCCCAGAGAGGTGGTAGATACCCCCATCCCTGGAGACATTCCAGGTCAGGTTGGACGGGGCTCTGAGCAACCTGATGTACTTGAAGCTGTCCCTGCTCGTGGCAGGGGGGCTGGACTAGGTGACCTTTAAAGGTCCCTTCCAACCCAAACCACTCTGCGATTCTATGAAATTGGTGCGCACGCAGTGACATTGCAGCAGTGCAAGGCAAAGGATAGCGAGGCAACACAAACGCTTTCCCTGCGCATCCCCGGCCCCGCGCACACGGCTCTGCAGGGAAGGTGCCAGCAGGAGCCCTGCGAGCGGGCGATGCTGGAGCGAGGGGCGGGCGGGAAGGCTGATGTTTCTCTGAGCTATTATTGCCGCTTGTCTCCAAAATCGGGGTTATGTTGCTCAAAAATGTGCTTTTGAGTCCCTGTTGCAATCTTATGCTTTCTGCAGTGAGACCGAGACGCTGACACAGCCCCGCGGCTGGCCCGGCCGCCTGCCTGCGCGGCTGCGGTGCTGGCAGGTACTTGTTCGGTGTAAGCGGTACCAAAATTTGGGGTGGGGAGACGTGCTGGTGTGTCCTCCCCCGCCCAGGGAGGACACCCATCGTTGGAGGACAGAAGTTGCTCTTTCAGTTTCTGACCCCCTAGGTCCCAATAAGATGAGTATTTCTTGGGAAATACCCATTTTCTTGGGAAATACCCATTTTCTTGGGCTCTTTCATAGCTGGCTTGCAGGCTACGAGCTGGCACGGCCGCCAGCACCCTTCCCACTCGGAAACAAAGCTCAATGCCAAAGCCCCGAGCTCAGCAGCTTCTCCGGCTGCAATCGCTCCCGCGTGGTGCGGGCAGTGCCTGTGGTCTCCCTTGACTCCCATCGATGGTTAAGGCTGTAGTTGATAAAACCTCGGCTGTTCCTCAAAGGGACTATACCATCTCGGGGGCTCCTCTGCTGCTGTCACGGATGGCGGCTGCTTCCATAGAGGCTTTTTTTCGCTTGCTGCAGCATCCCGCCCTCTGAACATCCCTATGGATGCAGAAGTTGCTGGGAGTGGGATGGAGCGGCCTGTTCACTTTCCCAATTTTTAACTCCAATCAAGCATTTAGTGGCTGTGCGAGCGGTGCTGCCCCTGCGTGGGGACCAGCCGGAGGTTTGGCGCGGGCATCGGGCTAGGGGGGGGTGAACGTACGTAAGGAGTGGTGATACGGCTGGAAGAGGGATGCTCAGGGATCAGCTCCGGAGCAGAGGAGTGACAAGAAACACGCCTTAGTGACTGGTTTCACATCCAGTTGCATTAAAGAAAATGGGCTTTTGCAGCTTGTTTCCAGCTACCCTGCCTCCAAAGCCGTAACTCTGCTGAACTCGGTGAATAAATACCTGGTATAAACCAAAGGTTTCGTGTATTTACCAGCCCCCTGATTTGATAAACTTAAAAGCAGGTCCCTGAAGAAGGCTTGCACCAGATCCCCTGAGCCATTCAAACTAAGCGATCCCAAAAACTTTAGGAGCCTCCCACTGTGGACAGATGAAAAATTCAGCCTGGTACCAATGGGCGCTCGATGCTCGTGCCGAGCCACGGCAGATCTCACTGCCCAGCATCCAAACCGGTGAAAGAGAAATCGACGCTTGACTGCTGAGCTCCAACAGTATTTCTGGAGCCACCTGAGGCATTTCCCCTCGGCAAAGCCCAAACCAGCTTGCACAGGTTAATGCTGCTCTTCCCGTGACCCCCATGCTTTTAGTTTGGCCATTTGCCTGCTTCACTTTGGTAATTAGAGCTGGCGATCCCAGGCGTGGCTTGATGGAGGGGACCATCACAGGGATGCACTGGGAAGTGCTCCCATCCGGGGGCTTCCCAGGTCGGTGGTTTATTGCAGAGGTGAGCAAAGCCGTGGGTGTCCATATCCATCCATCAGGTGAGCTGCCCAGAGCTTCTGCTCGGCAGCCGGAGGGGAAATTCTTCACCTTGGGTTTCCAGACAAGCCCCAGCTCAGGGAGCTCGTGCACTGCCGTTCTGTAGGAGAGCGTTGCATGAATCCTCCTAATTTCCAATTAACCCCCATCTTCTGATGTTGTTTGTATAAAACCTGCAGCTCTAGAAAAGGTATTGAAAAGAGGGACTCAGGTTTAATTTCGCTTTCAGCTGTACTTTCGTGGGAAAACCCATCAATACAGATGTTTTAATATTTGCTTCTCAAATCCCGGGGGAGCTATTTTTGATGTGCAGGTTCCTCTGAAGTTTGAGCAGGATAAATGTAGCAGCCCCTGCTACAGCATTCAAGTGGGACCAAAGCTAACCAGAACTGGGGAGTACAACCAAAATGTCATTGCCTTGGCAAAGCAAAGTACTAAAAAGAAGACAAACAGTCCAGCTGGGAAGGGTAAATTAGGGTTAAAATCACCCTCTGCTTGAATTGCACGGTCTTATCTTTGTAGCATTTTAAAGGCAGAGATTTCATCACGGTACTGCTCCTTTAAAGGGATAAATTCCCACACTTAAAAAATGTAAAATAGAGTGAAAAGTACCCTATAAAATAAGGCAGCTGTTAACTGTATAAAGTCTCCATCTTTTACCCAAATAAAACACATTTAATTAAGCAGCAGAGCCTTCATATACCTGAGTAATGCTACAGAAAGGGCCCGGTTAAAGTGGGTTTGTGTTTATCTAGCGCATTTATATTATATGCACATGTAATTAAAATGCTCATAACTTCTGGATGAACTATCATCCATCTATGCGTACGGCCCAGTGACTTTTCCTTGTGAATGAAAGCAGAGTCAGATTTTAATTAGGATGTAATTTAATATCTCCGGCTTCTCCGGCTTGCCGGCGGGAGCTGCTGTATCTGGCTGGTGAAGGCAAGCTGGGGACAAACCTGCCCTGGGTAATACCAGCCTTTCCTCAGTCGTTCTTGGTTTGGTCTAAGTGCCTTCACCGAGTCCTGAAGCAGCGATATCATTTTGCAACTGATTCCATAGGATGGCTTCGAACACCTTCGCCTGCGCTCAGGAGGAGTTTGCACAGCGGCTTTTCAACCTATTTAAGTGCTTCGCCTGGTTAATGGAAGGAGCAACAGCGAGGAGGTCAGGAGGCAAATAACGCCGCACCACCAAGCAGCCCTGCTGCACGTATCCCGGGAAGAATTAGATTTGGAAGAATTAGATTTCCTAGAGCATTTTCCATTATGAGCTTACCTCTGCTTAAAGGCTACTCTGCTGTCCCTTGACTCAAAGGCACCTTAATACCCATCCTGATCACCCCAGGAGCTGTGACGCGAGAAACCCTGCCCCTCCACGCACGGCTTTCTACAGAGAATTCAGTTATTTAAATGCTTGGGAAATGGGATGCATTAAATGGCTCGTCCCTGCTTTCTCTGCCTCTCCTGCAGCCAGCAGCGAAGCGGTGCACGGCTGCTGGGGCAGGGAAAGGAGAGGAGCAGAGATGCCGGCGGGGCGCAGGCCTGCCCACGTCCCCGTCCGCTCACGGCAAACCCACGTGTTTCAGCAGGGCACGCTCACCAAGCTCACCCAAATCCAGGTGGGAACTGACACACGGCATCCCGGATTTCTGGAGCGGTCTGAACAATGGCATCAGGCCGCTTCAACTGATTGATAGGCCGGTGCCCTGTCTGTCTTTCTCACCCCCTTTTAATTACGCCGTAGGTAAACCCCACGGGCTTGGGTGCCAGTTTCCCAGAGCAGCGGCTGGGAAGCGTTCCTGCGGTGAGGGGCTCCCTCGGCATCCCGCCGCCGCAGCCCGCTGCCGAGGACGGGCGGCTCAGCTGCTAACCCAGCGCCTGGGGTCTCATCCAGGAGAGGAGACGTCCAGTTTTAGTTCAACCAGGTTGGATTGTGGTGGTTTGTACCTGATCAGAGCACGGAAGCAGAGGAAGCTGATCAGTTATCCGATGAATTTGGTGGGTTTTTTTCTTTTCATATTGCCAAAGCTTAGAGGCTCTTTTATTTTGAAGGGTAAGGTCAGTATGGTTTCATGTCTTATTAGCCAGGCCATATGCTGAGAGGGGTCAGAGATTCTTTCGGTGCTGTTTGCATGGGTTTGGGACTACAAGGGTGCATCAGATGTGGTTACACACATTTTTGGGAACCGCAGCTGTGCCTTTTTCCAGCTGCTGGAGGACCTGCCTTGGCTAAGGGCGGACGAGCCCTCATGCCCGTGAGGGACTCATTCGGGTCTCCCTGTTCCCAGGTGGCCAGGCAGAAAGGGTGGGATGCCAACGCGCTGGTTGTTCCCGGGCTCGGGGTGGACCCTGGTGCTGTGAGCTGCAGTTCAGTATGGGCTGAGCCCTCAGAGGGATTAATTTGAGAAACACCTGATCTGGGAACCTCGGTGATAATGAGATCTGCGATACTGCTGAACTGCTCAGCACCAAATCGCCTCAGGCATGTCTAGAAACATGGTGCCCACAGGATTAGGCGTGAATTTTCTGACGACGACACATTGGGATGGAGGCAGGTAAATTCTACTGTGGCCCTGCCAAAGTCCTTGGACGCTGCAGGACATCTTTGACTTACCTTGAATTGGATGGTAAACGTGTGATGGAAGGGAGATTTGCTCCTCCGTCTCCTGTGTCCCTGACCGGTAACTAAACTACTGGATTATCTCTCTGTAAACCTGCAAACTGCATTGAAGCCTGTCGATACCATTTGAATCATCTCTTATGAAGAGCAACAAGTAACTGTGAAGTCGAGACCGCTTTCGCCCCACGCTGTGAAGCCGCACTACAGGCAACGCACCGGATCGTTGCGCGTGGCTTTTCATGCACTGGGGAATGGGACGGATTGAATGACGTGTGGAAGCCGAGCTTTCACTCTACACTTTCTTGCTTGGTTTTTGCTTCAATATAATCCATCTCTTGCTGCAGAGCATGCCGGGGGAAGATTTGCAATATGCTAAAACTTAAGAAGCTGGAGTGTGAGAGAAGCAGCGATGGGAAAAATAATCCAACAGCACCTAAACTTTAACTGCCCAGTGAGCTTAGCAAAAACCACTCAAAAAGGGTCAGAAGTGCCAGCCGCCGGGCCCAGGGCTGCATCCCAAGGGCTCACTGTACGTAGCATTTAGGGATGGTGTAGATCCACTCCGAAGGGTCTTGTGCAGAGGGACGGGCACGCAAACATCAGAGAGAGATGCTGCAGCCCGAGCTCTGCCGAGCATTTCAGTTCGTATGCCGTGCCGGCACCTCGGTTGGATTTCTTACCTGCCAATTCCCAAAGAAAAAAGGCTGGGTGGGCTGTGGCACCATTTGTTCTCTCTGCTGAGCCCTTCCCCGAGTTGGTAACGTTGCATTTCAAGGACTCAAAACTTTTTTTTTTCCAAGCCTGTGCCTATGGGCTGGTGTCTGTCTCGCTAATGAAACCTTCCCCGCTGCGCCATCAGCCCCGGCACAGCCCGGCCACCAGCCCGGGGCACGCGTGCCGCTGGCCCTCCTGGGTTCATTAGCTGAAACAAGTTAGCACAAGGTGGGAATATTCTCATAAAATTAGCTCGTGCTGAAGCGTTTGCAGGCTGGAGGCCTCTAGAGGGTGTCAGGTAATGAGTTTAAATTGTGGATGTATTTTTCTCTCTTCATGCAAGAAAGTCGATACAAAAAACCTGGGAATTGCTTTGTGTCGGGTATTCGTAACTGCTTCTCTTAAATATATTTCAAACTTAGAAATGCCTGTTTCTGGGAACAACAAATTGGGAGGCCTGTTGCAGTGCTGTGAGAGCGTCTGCAGGCTTTGCAGCACTCTCTAATCAGCAGCACACAGTGCAAACACAGCCGTCCGTGTGCCGATGCCGGAACGGATGCAGTGCGAGGCTCTGCAAAGTCATAGCCAAACTGCAGACAAGGCCTTATGCCGTACGCATACGTGGCGTTACACCAGCCAAAGCGGGAGTTGGGGTTAGGATTAATAAACTCCAATTTTACAGATTTATTCTGTGTTAAATGTGTTACACTTCCAAGCTCTGCCCACTGGAGCGATCGTTTCTCATAAGGATTTGGGGTGCTCTGCTGCTACCACCCATATGTTATAGTCAGGCTTTTCTAATTTCATGATGGCTTACTATTCTATAGTATCGTATGTTTGCTGCAAATGAAATAAAAACAAAAAGTCGGCCATTACAAATCATGGATCCAAAATGAGAGGTTGTTTCAAATGAGCACAGTTAAGCTCCAAATTTGAAACATGGAAATAATCCTTCCCCCACCCTGCCACAATGCTAAATTCATTAATACGCGTGTTGCTCCTGGGTACTGGAGTGATGAACTCCGGTAGGAAAGCATGTGAGGAAACGAATAACCTTGTCTCTGGAGCTGGGTTTGGATAGCAGGCAGTAAATAAAGCCCAAAGTCACGCACCGGCCATGAGGTTAAAACAAAATACCAAATAGCTGCTCATCAACTGGGCAGCATCCATTCCGGGAGCTAAATGACGCTGGGAGCTAAAGCAGGAATAGTGCATGCCATGGTAATTGCAACTCATAATATTCTTTTAATACCGTTTCTGGCAGGAATGAGGGATATTCGCAGAGTCTTGCTGGCGTGTTTGACTGCGGGCCAGGTCTAGCAAAGCCCAGTCTGCGGGGAAAGGACTCGACTGTGGCCTGATGATGTGTCTGTCTCCTTTTTGGCCCAGGACTCAGCTTGCCCGGGCTGCTCCTGTCCGACGGGATGCTGCCAACCTGAAGCTGGGTAAGTGCCAGACCCGTTTGTGGACTGAAGACAGTCGGGGTGAGGAGATTTGGGGGATCCAGCCCCTTTTTCCTTATTCTCTGAAAAACAAAACTGCTTTTCCTCCTATTGCTTTCCCTTTCTGCTTTCAGCTGCTGCCTAGCCGCTGTGGTGCCAGGAGAAGAGCCAGACCTCCCGGCTAGTGTCCTGCTGGAGCTCTGGGCCAATGTCAGATCTCCTTGGACTCCTCTTGGAGCAGATCCAAGCTACTGGCACTGGGGTTACTGGAAGATTTTCTGGTGGGGAGGAGGAGGAGGTTCAGGTGCACTTAGGGCATCAGGTCTCATCCTGGCCCCAGTTACCAACCAAAGACACTGAACCCTGAGCTTATTAAAGCTCAGCTTTAAACCCAACCTAACTTAGCTTTAATAGCAGCCAGCTGACAGATCCCTGCCCTGAAACAAGAGCCATTTCATACCAAAATCAACCATCGCCTTCACCCTGGGAGCCTTTGCAGATTCAGCAGTTAAACTCTTCAGCTCGTCTCATTCAGAAACCCTGGCAGAAAGGCCAACCCTTCCCTCTCAGACCCAGGACCCAGCCCTAGCCCTGAAGCCGTCTCCAAAGCCTGTCTCTTCTCCTGCCCCATGAATACGCCTTTCCACCCCAGCATGCCTGCTCCGGTGCTCGGTGGAGTGGAGGAGGTCTTCTTCCTGTCTCCCACCCTCGCGCTCCCCCAAAGTCAACACGGAGACCAAACCTACCCCAAATCTCGGATTTAAATGCCACCTCCCCAGCCCAGCAAGCCACGCAAAACCCAGCCAGGCATCCAAGCTGGGACTATCCTTTCTCCAACCCGCAGCCGAGCCGTGAACGCTGCTGCTTGCACCGCCACGGTTCCAGCACAGCTAATCGCGTTCCACTGGCCTGGCAACATCACATCCACATGGTTTTTTACACCTCATGAAATTCCAGGTACGAGCTGTCAGAACGGGCGACGTGTGGTTTATGTTGATAAATGCACACAGGCTTCCCCCGTCAAATTGCTGGGTTTTTGTGGGATTACACCTATAGCAGCTTTTGCTTCCCAAATACACTTTGTGTTGCAGCGAAAGCACTGGTTCAATAAAGCACGTAAACACACACTTTATCTTAAGCATGTTGGAGATTATATCCCTCTTTAGCAAAGCATTTAAGTATGTGCTTAATTTAAGGATTTAATTAAGGATTTTAATTGTAGACTTCAGTATGTGCTTACCTGCTTGGCTGAATATGGGTGAGATTACTCCATGCTGAAGATTTCTACATAAAGTAAATGACTAATTCTGTCTGAATGAAGATGCCACATTATTCTCGCACAATGCAGTTGAAATATAAATAGGAAAAAGGCAAGAGGCAGTTAACTCGATTCCTCTAGCTGAAAGTAGCACCCACGACCAAATCTGAGTTGATTAAAATCTAATATTATCAGTTATAACCTCTGAAGTGGCATTACAGATCAATAGAAAGGGGCACCTTAAAAATGAGTCTCCAGCTCATAAGCTTTAATTATGAGAAAGGAAGGATTCAGACATCCTCTCTCTCTCATTGGGGACAGGGACCTTGAAATGTAAATGGCCACCAAATATCGGGCTGTGGGGCCACTTCTCCAATCACGAGGGGTTTTAAGCTCATTTCCTAAGGAACGAGAGCTTCTGCAATTGCATCGCCAGCCTGTCTTTTGGGCCCATTTCCATAACTTTTGAACTCTGTGATAAATTTCATCTAATCGGGGGGCAGGGGGAAGGATTCCAAAGATACCAAGCTCCAACAAGTTTAATGCAAACAAGTGACTGGTTTTGTGTTTCTCCCGTAGCATTCGCTGTCACTGGAGAGCTTTCTCCATCCCGGTACTGGGACAGAGGTGGGACTGCTGCTGACGTTCGAAGATGGATGGTGCCCACCTTGCTGTGGGACTGAAACTTTGCTCCTGCATTTCCTACTCCGCTGATGTCTTACGATGCTCTGAAGCTCACAAGCTAACACGCGCTCAGAAGACATACGGGTCTGCAACCTGATCTGAATTATTTGTTAGGATGTTTATTATATTGCACGCCTGGAAAGCGTGTATGATTTAAATACACAACAGTGATACCACTCAGAAGTACAGGAGTCACTGTGCTTTACTGCTAAAGGCAGCAAAACGCCCTCGTCGTTTCTTTGCCTTTTTGTTTGCTCAGGTTTTTTGTCATTTTACTGTCCCTGGTTAAAGTTATATTGTCAGCGATGCAAGGGAAGATGTGGTAGCTGTCTACAAGTATTTGGAAGAGAGAAACACATGCAAATGCAAGAGGAGGAGCTGAGACTCAGAAGGGTTGGAGGAAATTAAGAAAAAGGAACGAGCCTAAATCCTAGCAATGTGAGAAAGGTTGTTTATCAGTGTTTGATGGTACTCCTCACCACGTCTCCTGAAACAGTAGGAGTTGTTAAGTCTGTATGGTGCCGGGTCCTGGGTGTAAGGAAGTAACTGGAATGGTCAGATTCTTCCTCTTCTTTTTGGTTTAATTATCTTTCAAAAGACAATTAATTTCCGTTTTTCCCATTTCATTGAATTCCCCCCCATCCTCAATTCTCACCACTTTCTTACCATCTAAAAACTTATTTCTCAAGCACTCTCCTCCTTCTGCCTGGACTTCTGTGTCTCCAAAGCATCCTTCTGATTTCTTCCAAGAGAAAAGGGACAACATCTGTGTGTATTGGGTCTGGCTGAGATGGAGTTAATTTTCCCCACAGCAGCCCTCATAGTGCCGTGCTGTGTACCGGTGGCTAGAAAGGCGTTGATAACACACCAGCGTTTTGGCTACTGCTGAGCAGTGCTCGCAGCATCAAGGCTGTCTCTCCAGCGTTCCCCCCCTCACCCCCAAAAGCCAGTAGGCTGGGGGTGGGCAAGATCTTGGGAGGGGACGCAGCTGGGACAGCTGACCCCAACTGACCAGAGGGATATTCCATACCATATGACGTCTGCTCAGCTATAAAAGTTAAGAGAAAGGAGGAGGAGAGGGGGCATTCGTTATTATGACGTTTGTCTTCCGGAGCGAGCGCTATGCGTACGGAAGCCCTTCTTCCCGGGAAGTGGCTGGACGTTGCCTGCTGATGGGAAGTAGAGAATAAATCTTTTGTTTTCCTTTGCTTCCGTGCGTGGCCTTTGTTTGTGCTTTATCAAACTGCCTTTATCTTGACCCACAAGTTTTTTTCCATCTTATTTTCTCCCCTCCCATCCTGCTGAGGAGGGGAAGTGATAGAGCGGCTTGGTGGGCACCTGGCGTCCAGCCAAGGTCAACTCACCACAGTCCTTTTTGGCGCCCGACGAGGGGCACGAGACAACGGCAGTTTTGTGTTAAGCATGCTATAGCTATAGTAGTTATTAAGTGGCAAGCTTCCGTGTGGGTCACAGAGTTTGTTGGCTGCACTGCTTATCTCTTTATTTTGCTGAGCTTGGGAACGTGCTAGTACAAACAATGGCTCTGTGCTTTGCCCTGGCACTGATGGCCTTACTGTGCTGGGGCAGCTATCTTGTGGAGAGGATGAAGAGCCCAGATCCCTCACGGTGTGGCAGCGGCCCTTCTCTGTGTCTGAAAAAGTGATCCCTCTGCTGACTGACCCCAAAATTCGGAAATTGCCTTGAGCCAACCATTTGCCCTCCTCCCTTTTGATCTTCATCTCCACCTTGCCTATCACTACCTCAAGGTTTTCATCACTTCCCACCTTTGCCTCATTCCTTGCCGGTCGAGCTCGCTTTTTCCACTCGCCCTTCTTGTCAGTATTGGTGACTTTTTGTTTGTCAAGGCGCTGCTCCCAGCTGTGGGAGGACCGGGACGTTGGTCCCATCCATCCCTGCCCACCATCCGCGCACCCCCGGAGCTCCCCGCACCTCCCTGCGTTGGCTCCCATCTCGGCTCCTCCTCTTGCCCAGTCCCCGTGCGCTTCCAGCCTCCTCTCGCATCTTCTAGTTGGGCTCCTGGCTGTTTGGGGGCGACTAATCCAAGCCACGCAAAAGATGTTTATTCTGCAGCATCCCTTAAAATGTCTTTTCTGCTTTATCTCATTTCACTCCTACTCTGGCGGCATCCCACTGGGCGCTGTATGACAGGACCGGTGTCCATGACGCTGTAATGCTGCTCTCCTAAGCCCCTCTAATCTGCTCTGCATCCACCTCTGCGTTTAAGGACATGGAGGGGTTTTTGTGCCGTACGGAATCCTCATATAGCAACAGCGATGTCTTTTTGCTGGCAGCAGTCAACAAACAAGCAAAGAAGATGTATGCTACCCATAGCTGCTGCTTATGGACAGAAGAAAAGATGGCTCTGGCTGTGCGAAGGTACCTGAGATGGAGAGCACAGCCTGCCACAGCTTTGCGTGCTGCCTCACAGAAACAATCGTGGTGTGCTCCGGCCAACTGGTCCTGCTGGGATGGGATGGCAGGGCTTCATGGTCAGCCCATAATTAGCTGCAGTGACCATAATTAGCTGCAGCAACATTCAGTGCAGTGACTGAACATGACCCTTGGAAACAGCTCAACAATGGGAGATCGGACACTGGGTAAGAACTAATCTCATAAAAACTGGCGGGAAAGAGGAAGCTTCTGCTCCCCTAGGCTGTAATGGTGTTCTTGAGGGGAACCCTGCGTGTTTGCAAGAAAAGCTTAAATCCAGCTCTTCGTTGGCGCTTTGCCTTCGCCCTTGGGCTTCCCGCCCTGCAGCGAGTGAGCCCAGTTCAGGGAAGAGCTTGTGCGCTGCCATCCCACAAGCGGCTCAGGCAGCCCTCGGAGCACCGGCTTGAGCTTTTACCAACGCTGCGGGCCGCCTTGGAAAGGTCCGAGTCACCGAGTGGCACTCTGAGGTCTGCCCTTGGGCTGCTAAAAGCTGAACGGTGCTAAAAGCGAAGTCTTTTTGGGTTTTTGTCTTTTTGTGTGATACCACAAGGCATCACAAGCTCTGACCGGATTTTTCTTTTGAAGTTTATATATTGAGCCATCTGAAAATGCAGAAGGGGAAGCAATTGTCATCCGGAGAGGGACCAGCCAGCAGATATACCTAGAGAGTACCCATTCAAGAGCCTTTCCTGCAGATGAGCTGTCCAGAGAGATAACCCAGGCAGCCAAAATGACATCGCAGGCTCTTATTGATCCCTGTCTCTGGGGGACAGAAGGACTTAAACACAAGTGAGTTTCCGTGGAATTTTGCATCTTGCATCTCTTTGTTTCCCGCATGAAGCATAAGAGATGTTTCTACCTCTTCTTGTCTCTACCTGCACCTTTTTTACCATCAGAATTCATTTAGAGATCTTCGAGACTGCATGATTATGCAAGATTAGGCTTCCAGCCTTTTAATGGAAATAACAACAGGGGTGGGTGGCTATAAAGGCAGCTTCAGACAGCAGATCCACTTGCAAAGAGAGAAGTACTTAAGGGATGTGTCTCAAGAACGGTGGCTGTAAGCTGGCAAAGTGGGTATGCGGGTGTAAAGGAAAATAGGAAACACGGAGCCACGCTGAGTGCTCAGCCTGTCCTGCTGTCTGAAAACACAGCACGAGTTACTGCAGCAGCAAACAGCGATCGTTTGTGCGAGGTGGTTTCACCTATCGAAGTATCAGCACTTCCGAGAGTCACTCGGCATCGCTGAACGTACCTTCAGATGACGATCTAGAGCAAATAACCCGGGTAATGCTCGACATACCAACCTGTCTATCAGACGCCGTATGTTTCTTTTTGCATGTTGCACATGCTCTATCTTTTTCTTTGAGAGGAGGGGAAATGGTTCTACATATGGCATTTAAAAAGTGGAAATGGTAAAGATGTCTTCAGATGCGGTACCGAAGCCATGATGGCCAGGATCCTTCGTGCCTTACGCTGTGCAATACAGTGTGATGATGGAAACCTTTATTTGGAGTGCAGGGCTGTGATTGACATGCTCCTGTTTCAATGCACTACCAGTACAGACAGAAGAAAATCTCTGCCAATTCTGAGCAGTGTAAGGTACATGACCTACAGATGAGTCAATCTAATTTTATCCTGTAGTGAGCACTGGTGCACCTGTATAATGAATAGCACATTATCACATCTTTTGCTTGACTATCTCAATATAATATATTTAGTCTTCATAGCCTTCGGTACATCATGTTATTTATTCTTTCATCTAGTGTATTTGCAGCAACTTGCTAGCAAGCTGCAGCCCTATTTATCCTTCTAAGGACAACAATAGCAGGAATAAATGTTAAACTAAAGGAAGGAATAAAAAAAAATAGCAGCTCTATTTGTGCTATGCTGAGATGCATTTCTTGGCAGCTCCAGAGATTCAACAGTCTGGTATTTATCACGACGAAATGCAGAAATGTCTGATGATTACATGAAGGAAAATAAAGAGACGGAGCATAAACTGCAGACTGAGAGATAAGGGCACATTTTTATGGCAGGCAGCTGCTAAAGCGGTGGTATGTCAAGTCAGCCCCGTGCTGCAGCAGAGGAGGGTGCACAGGACGGAGCAGTGAGGGGGGCAGAGCTGAAACCACTGATAAACAGGACAGTTTAATACCAAGGAGGAGAATTAGGCAGCCTGCTTAATCACATTATTTAACACCATGAGGATTATTTTTAAGGAATTTATCCCTCCTTCATCTCCCATCGGATAATGCTGCAAAATGCCAGTGTTGGCTATGGAGACTATTTAAGATCTTTCTTTTTGAAATGAGCCCCTGGCATCGTGTTCAGCGAGAGGAATCTGTCTGGCAGCACCCGGAGCTGCGGCGGAGATTTAGCATCGTCCCGAGTCCCTCAAGGACACGGTCTGCCCCTGGCTCCAAGGTGGGTCCTGCCCTTGAGGCGCACGCTGGATTTGGCCCTGGCTCTGTTTGAAGGTGGGTGCTCGGCGTGACCCCTCCGCAATGTGCCCCGATGCAACGGGGATGGGTTGCACTATTACAGACCCTCTCTATGAACAGGCTTAACACCCTCAGGGGTTTTTGGGGCTAGAGTGGAGGAGAGTTTCTCTCTTGGGGGGTGGGAAATTCCCATCTCAGTTGAGGTTATGATGCCAGAATTATTGAAATCAAGAGTTGAAGAATAAGTTTTATTATCAAATCTGAAAGGCCCAGGGAGCTCAGGGAGCTCCTGGTGTGAGACAGTCACCGTACAGCTTTGGTCAAGGTTGCTGGAAGTTAGGGTTAGGATTTGAGAACAGAAAGGTACAAATCTCTCAATTGTTGCCAAGTCTGTAAAGTCTGCTAACCTACAGGGAACACGCTGAGATGGAGGCTCATGTTGGTTACAGGGAACAGCTGCTATGTTGTCGAGCAAGGAGTTTAACTTCAGGGCTGTGGTTATGAACCGGGTTAAGATTTCAGTTCAAAAAAGGAAATGTGCTGTTGCCTGGACTGCTCTGGACATCGCACAGGCCACGTTCTTGGTTGATGGATGAAGGATGGTGATGAAATTCATTATTCTGTACAGAGGGAGAGAAGCTCCTGTTTTTTTGCAGTTGCATCCCAGTGCTGGAAGTCCTCCATTCCCCTGACACAAGCACAGAGCCGAAGTAACACATGATCCTTCTGTTTTGGCTTCATTTCCTCCTTTTACAGTACGGCATATTTGATGCTAGATGCAAGGGAATGATGAATTGCACTCTAGATCTGGCATTTCCTAAGGACAATTCAATAAAAACATACAGACATGCCGCATATGATACGGATCTTACATTCTTTGTAGGGTTAACATAGGTAGTAGCATGAGTCTCTGCCTGGCAAACTCTTCTGACATGCTTTCCTCATCCTCTCTGCCCCAAATAAAACCACCAGCCTTTTAGGATCAATAATCTCCTCTCATGCAGGTGAGGAGATTGCCGAATTAACCCAGTAGCCTCCTAGGCTGGAGTGCAGACCCTGTCACTCAACAGTGCCAAGGGCATCAGAAGCAATTAAAGAAAAATGAGAATTGATTTGAAGAATGTAATAATCATTCACCTAGCTGGGGAAAAAAAGGATTTTATCATTGATATATTAGAAAGAGTAACATTTACTCTCTGATAAGCATTATGGCACCCACAGAAGTAAGTCTGAAACCTCAAGGACTTGCACTGTAAATGATTTAATTCTAAAGAACAAGAAAACAGTAATGTTGCAAATCAATCCAAGAGGCTAAGAAGGCTAGAAGTGGGCAGGGGACGGGTTTCTGACTCCAGTCTTGGCCTAAAGTGAGAAGCCAAGTATCTCCCTGGACCCCAGGCCTGCCTTTCCATAGCAATTTTGCTTCCCAGCATATCATGCCCAGCTTATTTTTCTAATCACTCTTGCAGCTACTCTTGGAAATACACGGCTGTTCACCCTTCGCGGGTCTCACGTGTCCTATCCTATTGAGGCACATGTGCTCATCACAGGGTCAACTTAAATGGGGATGGTGATCTCCAGGTACAGAGGATAGAAACCAAAGATGAGTAACAAAGCAAGGTGGTTTTGAGGGAGAAACTGAAAACTGCCATAGCCTGTAAGTATCTCTGCTTGTGCTTTGGTGGCTGCCCTTGGACAGGCAGTTTTGTCACTCTGCGCTCAGCTTCTCGTTGCTCTAACAAGGGACAAGGAGCTTCATTGATCTTTGTAAAGCATTCAGTAAGCGCCACATTTTTCTTTCATGTTCTGGATGTCCCTGCTATAGAACACATACATCAAACCCTGCCCGTAATGGAGTAATTAAACGGCACTGCTAAAGGGATGTCATAGGATGGGAATGATTACAGCTCACCCAGAAATGTCTTCCCGAGTCCCAGGCCCTTTGACGTGATCCTCCCCCCTTTCTCTGAATTTCTTCCTGCATTAATTTCTGCCAGTCCTGGGATTATTTGGAAAAGGGCCTTGGGGGACTTCTTCAAAGGCACTGCCACCATGGACGACTTGGCTTTCTGAACTGAAGCATTTCAATCCTATCCGTCTGGACATATGAGCCGCTCAGCACTGCTTCATTAGGCAAGTTATTTTTAAATTCCCAGAAAGAGCAAAACATTGAGAGAGGAATTAGCATTTGCTGTTGAAACAGCTGCAAAAAAGAATAGGCAGAAACCCACCCCGGTCCCCCCTGCTAGCCCTGTGATTAACCAGACGGCAGTGCCCAAAGTCACTGACACAAGCTCAAGCTGCGCATGAGATGGTAGAAATCACGCCCGAAGATAAGGATTGGTGAGTAACCATCACAACTGTGTTTTGGATGTAAATAAGAGGGTGACCATCAACACTGAATAGGAAAGCATCTTTGAAAGATTTCTCTTCCCTCCAACCCCATCCTGTGTTTCCCACTTTCTCTTTTCCCCATTTTTCTCTTAAGGACTTTGACACTTAAAAAAAACTCCATTCTGGTTTCTCAACACGAATGAAAAGATAAAGCCTGCCCAGGGTCCTTGCTTCCCCTAAACAATAACTAAAACCCAGCGGGCACGCAATAATTTCAAAATGGCAAGGGACAACAATAAAGCTGACGTTATTTGGTAGTACTTGCGCCTGGTAACATGTTTAAGTTTCCCAGTGGCTAATACTGCTCTTACAGCACGGGGTTAAAGCAAAAGGCATGGCAATAAAACTGTTAGAGGCACGTTTTGGTAGCTGTCTTTTTGCAAATGCTGATTGCCCTGCGGCTCGTGCTGCTCAGGGCAGCTATGGCTCACACTGATAACGTTACACGAGCGAAAAAAAGTGTTGGAAAGCTGCAGCCCCTTATGGATATGGCCTAAACCTGAAAAGGGAGGCGAGATGACTCAAAATGGCCTTTTCACCTAACTGGGAGCACACACGTATTGCAGCTAAGGCTGCCTGCGTCTGTCTGCTTCACCTCTTCCCTTCGCCCCTGCCTGCAGTCATAGTGTTCGGTATTTACTCAGAAGAAATCTAGCAGGAGCTGTTCTAATAAGCCACTCCCAATTCCAGCCTAATGAAGGCTGACGGATTCCTCTGAATTAATTCTTGTTCAAACTAGAGTGTTTCCTTTGGAAAAAAAAAAAAATCTCATTAAGTATTTCCAGTGATTCCTCAGTGACAGGCACTCCGCCATAGTCAGCAAATTGTGGGTGGACTCTTTCAGTGGACAACTTTCCCCACTGCTAAAAATATACAGCAACCTATTCCGATGTCCAGCTACCAAACACCACTTTGCCAGATAAAGAACCCTTTCGTGTTAAATCTGCCACGTGCCTTCCTAGAGACTGCATTTAAAATGTCCCTTGACCTTTTATTTCTTAATAAACCATGTTCCTAGGGTGTTTTCGCATGAAGGTGTGTTTTCCAGCCCTCGGGGAAGTCTTCCTGGAGCCCACAACAGAGGTAATAAAACCTCCCTTGTCTTCCTTGGTGTCTGCCTTTTTGGTTCTGTGGAAGCATTAGCTCCTCTTGGCAGAGCATCTCATTAGAGGCTCATGTTCAGCTGATTATTTTTCTTCTGAATCACTGTTTTCTATGACTTTGTCACCCACCCCGTAGTCCAGCTGCCGCTCTATTCTTAGGCTGACAACTTTACATCTGGTGGCATTGAAAAACATGTTGTTTACTTAAGCTCAGCTCATTAAGTGATCCAGATTAGGTTTGGTATCAGCGACCTGCCCCTAACTTCTGTGCACCTGCAGATCACCAGTAATGATTTTATATTTTCTTGTAGGTCACTGATCACACATTAAGTGGTGTGGGGTCAAGAACCGATAGGAAGGGAGCTGTGCCTTGTTCAGTGATGCTTCTGCTTACAATTACACTTGGAAACCTATCAGTTAGTTTTCAGTCCAATTAAAATTTGTCATATTGACTTACATGGTTCCTCTTTCTCAATCAAAATATCGTGAAAGACAAGATCAGATGTCTTACTAACTGAAGGTTTAGTCTATCAGCACTACTGCTTTAAACCATGACATTAAGGAAAGTATCTGGTGAACTTGACAAAGCTTACTTTTCATAATGTTACAGTGTATTGGGTTTGCGCGGCAAGGTTTTGGTAGCGGGGGGGGCTGCAGGGGTGGCTTCTGTGAGAAGCTGCCAGAAGCTTCCCCCGTGTCCAACAGAGCCAATGCCAGCCGGCTCCAAGATGGACCCGCCGCTGGCCAAGGCCGAGCCCATCGGTGACAGTGGTAGCGCCTCTGGGATAACAGATTTAAGAAGGGGGGAAGAAACTGCTGGGCAACAGCAGCTGGGAGAGAGGAGTGAGATGTGAGAGGAACAACTCTGCAGACACCAAGGTCAGGGAAGAAGGAGGGGCAGGAGGTGCTCCAGGCACCGGAGCAGAGATTCCCCTGCAGCCCGTGGGGAAGACCATGGTGAGGCAGGCTGTCCCCCTGCAGCCCATGGAGGTCCACGGTGGAGCAGATCTCCACCTGCAGCCCCTGGAGGACCCCACGCCGGAGCAGGGGGATGAGCCCGAAGGAGGCTGTGACCCCGTGGGAAGCCCGCGCTGGAGCAGGCTCCTGGCAGGAGCTGTGGCCCCGTGGAGAGAGGAGCCCAGGCTGGAGCAGGTTTGCTGGCAGGGCTTGTGACCCCGCGGGGGACCCACGCTGGAGCAGTCTGTTCCTGAAGGACTGCACCCCGTGGAAGGGACCCACGCTGGGGCAGTTCGTGAAGAACTGCAGCCCGTGGGAAGGACTCACGTTGGAGAAGTTGGTGGAGGACTGTCTCCCGTGGGAGGGACCCCACGCTGGAGCAGGGGAAGAGTGTGAGGAGTCCTCCCCCGAGGAGGAAGGAGCAGCAGAGACAACATGTGATGAACTGACTGCAACCCCCATTCCCCGTCCCCCTGTGCTGCTCGGGGAGGGGAGGTAGAGAATTTGGGAGTGAAGCTGAGCCCGGGAAGAAGGGAGGGGTGGGGGGAAAGTGTTTTTAAGATTTAGTTTTATTTCTCATTACCCTACTCTGATTTGACTGGTAATAAATTAAATTAATTTTTTTCCCCAAGTCGAGTCTGTTTTGCCCGTGACAGTAATTGCTGAGTGATCTCCCTGTCCTTACCTCGACCCACGAGCCTTTTGTTATATTTTCTCTCCCCTGTCCTGCTGAGGAGGGGAGTGACAGAGCAGCTTTGGTGGGCACCTGGCGTCCAGCCAGGGTCACCCCACCACATACAGTATCTTCTTCAAATGATTTATTAGCGAGGCCTCTTACCTACATTTCTCTACATTATTTTGCTTGGCATTGCTGTCAGCATGACAGAGACACACCACGTTTGCTCCAGTAAAGGCCATACTTTCCCCCCATCCCCAGACGGGCTCAGCCTTTAACTGAGTCTTTTGTAGGGCCCTGCTTTATTGCAAAATGCAATATCCCTACCATCACTTTTGCAGGCAGGCTTGTGCTTGTTTGTGACCACTGCAACAGGACACAAGTATGAAGGAGTCAGATTTGAAAAGGGAAACTGCGGAGTCAGCATAATGAGAAGCGGTAGGCAGTTTCTGGTTGTCGAACGAGCACCAATTAAACGTTTTGGAAACCTGTAAGCCACTTGCTTTCAAAAATGTGCAACAACACTTCGCTACAGCAAAGCTTTACCCAGACCTGCCAGTTGTTACTCTTTCCTAGGTATCCTTGATCACAGAATGTCAAGTAATACGTTTCATTAACTTCTTAGGAGACAAAGAGCTGCAACAGATTTCATCTGGCCTCTTCTCTAGCAACCGTTAACGGCGAGAGGCCAGGCCAACGTCCTTCCTGGTGTGCCGCTAACTACTTCTGCTCAGAGACAGGTCTCCAAATAAACCGTGCTCAGTGGTGGCAGAGTCACTGTTATTTTGCCCAATGCCGCGGAAACCTTTGTATCTGTGACGTAAAATCCAGTGGGTCCACAGCTTCCTGCGCTACATTTTGCGCCGTGGTGTCTCTGGGCAGAGCTCAAAGATGTTCTCCAAACCCCACACCTTTGTTTTGACGCTTCCAGCTCTCGCCTTTGAGAGCTTAGCACTGGTGTGTGGGAACACTAATACCCAGGAGCTAAGTAACACCAAGCAGACTCCTTTTGCTGTCTGAACAGAGAAAAAAGGAAAATAGCTTCCAGTGTTTTTAACACTTGGAACTGGGGAAAAAAATCTCCTTTTTAGAACTCATCACCAATACAGTATTGGGACTGTCTGTTTTATTGTAGCATCTTGCAATTGTGCCGTTTCTTAGCGCGTAACTGTTTGTTGTTGGGTTTTTTTGCTGCTCGTTTTGAGGAGAGGCAATGGAACAAGGCTTACGAGACTGCTGTAGATCAATCCGCATAGGAAAAATCCTGATACAGAGCGACGAGGAGACTCAACGAGCGAAAGTATACTACGCTAAGTTTCCACCAGACATTTACAGGAGAAAAGTTCTTCTTATGTACCCAATACTGAGTAAGTGTCTTTCATCATTACGTACAGTCAGACTCATCTGAACAGTGAGTGCGCTGAATTTAAAGGAAAATTCCGAAATTTCAGGGGCTTTGATTAGGTTTTTTCCTTGATTTAGGTGACAGAGCAGGGAATTTATCAGGCTGTGCCAGAATACGTATGAGTCAGCCTGCACCAGCGTGAATGCAGAGCAAATCATTTGGGCATGCCTGCGTTTGTGAGAAAGGCTGAAGCATCAAGACTTGATATAGATTTAATTTTTTAAATTTTGCCATGAGAAGAGCCTCAAACAGTATTTTTCTCATGCTATTAAAAGACACTGTTGGGTTAATATTATAATCCTAGAAGTAAATTATTTTAAAATTAAATACAGTTAATACTACCAAAAGAGAAAAAATCTGGTCAGCATGGTAAGGAGTTTGTCAGGATGAAGTAACTTTTCCAGTCTGAGATTTAATTCTGGTTCTACACATGGAGCTCTTAATTGCCATTTTACTATTTTAGATGAGCTTTCGTGCCTCGGGGCTTTAATAAAATCCACCGACTCCAGTGCTTAAAACCTGGCAGAGTCGGCTGTGTCAGAGTAGAGATGAAGTTCCTTCATCAGGAGACCAAAGTTTTCTACAATTAATACGTGCAGAGGTGATAGTTTTCCGGTGGGGAAGGACAGTATCATCGTTCAGTCACACACCAATGTTAACACGGATATTGTCGGATGGCCTAGGACAAGTTCTTCACCCAGGGGAAAAAAAAAATAAAAATCTCCCTTTTTCCCCTTTCAGGTACTGGTAATACTGTCATTGAGGCTGTCAAAGTTCTTGTAGAACACGGCATACAACCAAGTGTCATTATCCTGCTAAGCCTATTCTCCACACCTCATGGTAAGTTGAGGCCTTTGCCCTCTCTCAAAAGGTGCCAAATCCATCATCCAGGAATTCCCAGTTAAAATGGAATCACCATTTTAACTACAGAAGTTCATCCCGTTGCACCAACTCACTTTGGACAGAAGTATTTTGGAACAGACTGACACACTCGGAACAAACAGATATGACTATATGATGTTACAAGAGGTTTTTTTCTACGTTTTATTATTGTTGAGTTGGTTGAGGGCATGTTTAAAAATCTTTTTGGCCAAAGGGGGAAATACTTGACTTCGATTAGTTCTGGTCAGTTACTGCCTGATCACCGAATCAGGTACAGCAACAAAGCACTCTGTCCTTACGAAGTCAAGCATCTCAATGTTGGGGTGGTAGACATTGCTACGCTATCTGCTTTAACTTATTTATTCTTCCGTAGCCTGAATTTTTTGGGTGCAACTGGATTTACAGCACCTAACTAGGTAGAGACTGACAGTAAACGTCATGAGAGAAATCCTTTGAGCCTTTTGCACAATGCATCATACAGATCTATCCTACAGACTGCGCCAGTGAAAGTGGAAATGGATTTTACCCCTTAAAGAGCTATTTGTGTGTTAAAAAAACTACCATGGGCTCAGCTGAATACTTCATCTTTTTTGTTACCTGCAGCAGTGACTACAGACAGCCTGAGGAATTTGTATTTTCCAGTGCATTTCCCCAGCATATTCAACAGAACTTTACGCGTCCTCCATTTATCACATTCTTTGTACGCAACTTTCTTTCAGAAGCTAAGGAAAAAAAAAGTCCATTTAAAAAGCAAATAGCAGCCCAGCTTTAAAACCCACAGGTAGCAGGGGGTGCAGTCAAATTACTGCTTTGATGCTGCCCAGATCTCTAGTTAACAGCCTTTTCAAAGGCCAAAAATACTAATTGGAAAACCTGTATTCTCCTTAGTAGGCCATCTGCATTTATGTTTGCGGCATCAGCTGCAATAATGCACCGAGCAAAAAGATCTCAGCAGCAGGATTTTGAGAAACACTGAGCTTCCCCACAGGGATCTGACTGTTCATTTACACGCTGCCTTGAAGAACCCAGACGCATAACGGCTTCAGCAAACGCCACGCTGACGCTGTACTCCTGGACACCCGCCTTTCACTGCAGCTTGCTGCACTCAGCTTTAATCACGGGATGCGGAGGAACCTGCCCGACTCTTCTGTGGCACTGGAATGCAGCATGAACAGTGCAAATGCCAGGCGCAGCGTAAGGATATCTCCTTCAAGTCAGCAGAAGAGAACAAAACGGAGCTTGCTCAGTCCCTCAGGCACGCGGTTTCTCCACATTTTGTTCCGCCTCACTTTTACACTACTTTCGTATTTGTTTTGTGTTTCATTCCGAAGCTTCCAAAAATCTGACGTGTGAGGATTGATTTGAAGTGGTTCTGAAGCTATCAAACTATTTATTGATTCTCCCTGGACAAGAGTTTGTTATAACCAAGCGAGGCTGAGCTGCTTTTAAGGAAAGGCAAAAATCGGCCGTAACTCGGTACAAGAAAAGTTACTGAATAAGAGCAAGTTACTTGGAAACCTTTAAAGCTGTTTCTAAATCTGAGCTGGATAGCTGCGTTATCATGAAGACATCTGTTTTAATAATAATTAGAAGGCAAAAATGGATTTTATGTACTACCTACTGAACAGTGCTGCGGCTAGACAGCAGGCAGGGACACTGCCTGCAGATCTCGTAGGCAGCTCTGCTGCTGCCGCTGCTGCTTGGCAGAGAAACGACCCTAAAGGAATGATATGGCTGTAAACAGAACCAAATCTAGAAAGGATACAAGAACCTGCTCAGAAAACCCCTGTAAATCCACACGGCTTCAGACACACCTCTGATACGCCCATCTTAAAAATACACTGCAGTTGACAGAATGAAACGGAAAGTCACCAAATCATCTTCCTGGTTTTATATACAAGGAATTGAGAGTTTTAAAAGGCACAAATAGCACCTCTGTTGGTGCTACATTCCTACACATTTCCTATTGTGTTTAGCTGCCGTCTTCCTCTCGAGATCCCCCTCCAGAACACAATTTGCCAGAAACGAGGTGATTAATTCTACTGCCATCTTTCATCAAACACAGCTTAAGGTCCACCACGAGATTTACATTAGAAATGCAGGTTTAGACTGACAGGATTGAGGTGCTGGAGCGTGTCCAAAGAAGAGAAACGAAGCTGGCGAAGGGTCTAGAGCACAAGTCCTATGAGGAGCGGCTGAGGGAACTGGGGTTGTTTAGCCTGGAGAAAAGGAGGCTGAGGGGAGACCTCGCTCTCTACAACGACCTGAAAGGAGGTTGTAGCGAGGTAGATGACAGTCTCTTCTCCCAAGTAACAAGCGATAGGACAAGAGGAAACGGCCTCAGGTTGCACCGGGGGAGGTTTAGATTGGATATTAGGAAGAATTTCTTCACTGAAAGGGTTGTCAAGCATTGGAACAGGCTGCCCAGGGAAGTGGTTGAGTCACCACCCCTGGAGGTATTTAAAAGACGTGTAGATGTGGCGCTTAGGGACATGGATTAGTGGTTGTCCTGGTTTCGGCTGGGACAGAGTTAACTCTCTTCTTAGTAGCTGGTACAGTGCTGTGTTTTGGATTTAGTGTGAGAATGATGTTGATAACACTCTGATGTTTTAGTTGTTGCTAAGTAGCGCTTATCTTAAGCCAAGGACTTTCCAGTTTCCCATGCTCTGCCAGCAAGCAGGTCTGCAAGAAGCTGGGAGGGAGCACGGCCAGGGCAGCTGACCTGAACTAGCCAAAGGGGTATTCCATACCATGGAACGTCATGCCCAGTATATAAACTGGGGAGAGTTGGCCAGGAGGGGCGGATCACGGCTCTGGCATCGGTCAGCGGGTGGTGAGCAATTGCATTGTGCATCACTGGTTTTTTTTTTCCTCCCCCCCCGCCTCCTTTTTTTTATTATATACCTTTTCATTACTATTATTATTATTATTTCATTATTATTATTGTTAGCATTATATTTTACTTTAGTTATTAAACTGTTCTTATCTCAACCCACGAGTTCTGCCTTCTTTCCCGATTCTCCTCCCCATCCCAGCGGGAGCAGGGCGGGGGAGGGATGGGGAGCGAGGGAGCGGCTGTGTGGTGCTTGGCTGCTGACTGGGGTTAAACCACGACAGTGGTGGACTTGGCAGTGTCAGGTTAACGGTTGGACTCGATCTTAAAGGTCTTTTCCAACCTAAATGATTCTATGATTCTATGATTCTGCCTGCTCCCCAAACAGGCTGGGAATTTAAAAGCTTGGATGTGGAGGGATGGTACCTGAGTATGTAAGTTCTCCCGAGAGCACAGCACTGCCGGACAAACAAGACCTAGAGCAGAATGTAGCAAATTACTGAACACTATTAAAAATGCCTCTTTAAGGGGCAAAATTCTTCTCCAGCTCTTTAAAACGCTAGCATGCCAGACCTGCTGATTTTAAAATAACCAGCTGGAATAACCTCCTAAGATATTGTTTGAATGGAAAATACTTTGTTGCATAAGACATAAATACGGGCTTCTCTCCCCACCAGAAGAGAAGGGACCCTCCATCTGCCTGCCTACCGAAGGAGAGGGCCTGTCGCCAGCACGGTACCGCAACATAGGCAGAGTACTGAGACGGAGAAAAGAGCAAAGTTAGACTGTTAGGAATTGTTATATCCTTAGGTTTCCTCTCAGGTTTGTTCTGGGCTGGTACATTAGTGTAAATTGGCTTCATTTGCCTGCTCTGCTAATACTTTGTGTATATAAGGATTTGAGTTTGGCGGGTCTTTTTTTTATTTTTTTGCTTCAGGTTTAGAAGCTCCCAAGAGATTCAGATTTTTCTCACCTCACTGCATTTGGATTATTACTTATCTATATTGTGAATAAATTATTTCAATATCTTTTTAGAAAAAAAATCACCAACATTTTTCTCGTCTATCACTGCATACCAAATAACCAGTTTGTAAGACCCTGGGGGATTTAAAGCAAATTTATTTACCCTCATTGAAGGAAACGACATTAAACTTGCCATGGAAAAGTGTTGTAATTCTCCTTCGCTATACATACATTAGCAAATTGAAAACACTTAAGTATGAATTACACCATGCTTTTGCTATAGATTTTGGATTTTTTCCCTATACTGCAAAGTTCTCTATGCAAATATGTTTTCCCCTACAAGCTTTTTAAAATACACTGCTACACCAATCCTAATTTTTTCAAAGCTGTTAAGGAGATATGTGTGCACAGGCCATTAATTGTTATTACTGTGAACTGGATACTGAAATCCACTAAGTGGTTTTGAAAAATCAGAGCTTGTTCTGCACCTGATCAACCCTGGGAGGGCATTTGCAAATAAACTCCACCAAATCACACCGAGGGAGGTATTTTTCCTTAGCTGTCTGCCCTGGACCTCAGCTACAAGTTTTTACCACTGAAGTAAGGTGTGAATCAGCAGAACCCAGCTGCCATCTCTGCGCATTGTTGGATGTTCATCTCCCAGCAAACTGGCAAATAACTGCCTGAAGACTCTGAACTCACCCACAGAAGTAAAGAATAACATGCTTTATTCCTCTGTTGCTTGCCATTTGATGATCTTCAAGACTTTTGGTAAGATTAATCAATTAAAAGTATTTTATTGAGGGGGAAAGAAAGAGACAAACAAACAAAATTACTTGTCAGATGCCATAAAATACCGAGAAGCTGTTCCAGGAGCATAAACCATCATCTTATCCCTCCGTTTAAATAGTAGAATATGCTCCACCTCCCATTTGCTCAATAATTCCTAACATTTTGCTGCTTAGGTTACTGGTGTATAACAAAGCCACTTTTATCCGGCTCTGACCTTGCCTGGTATTCAGAAAAGGTAGGGAGAAAAGACAGGATTCACTTTCATGCATAAATCACTCTGTCACAGACACATTGCCTCCTATTTCTTCAGTTCTTTGAGGTCTGCCACTGGAGCACTCTGATGGACATCCTGCTGATATACTAATTGCCAATACTCACACTCGGTGGCTGTCTTATCGTCAGCACAAGGCTTTCCATGATAAAGTGGATCAATTGTGTGTCGATCATCTGCTCCCTGAATTATCGATGTTTGACAACGGAATGAATTTTTTGCCTGCTTCAAAGATGTCTGCCAAAAATGAAAGTGTACATACACACTCAGCCACAGGGTCTCTCTCTTTGGGGGATACAGTTTCTCCAACTACTGGAATCTGTCAGAGGTAGGAGCACTGTCTACATAAAAAGATCCGTTTGTCGTGGATCAGGAACAAGGCAACTTTTTCCAATGACAAATATTTTGGTTCATTAAAACTGCAAAATTGCCTTGTGACATTAAATTTACTCTTCCTAATTTTTCTTTTTTTAATTTTACTCACATTGAACAGTCAAACCAGAGCTGTTAGGTCATGGTTTGACCCTACAGTAAATCCAACTGTAATGCAGGATCTATATTGCAGCAATGATGCAAAGGACTGATCTGATTTAAAGCCACTCTCCCAACTCCAATTTGCTTTTAAAAACGTAACAGGTTAACCTTCTGCAAGCAAGTTTTATGCTGGATTAGGTATCACCTCTCTGTCACTCCAACTATATGCCATATCATCTGTCCTTCTGCAGCTAGAATAAACTTCCGTGCTTTATGTTCTGGTTATTTCAACAAAAGTATAATTGGGAACCTACATCTGCTCCAGATGAAACTGGGACTGCGTCTGCTCTCCCTCGCTAACGATTTTGGCATCACATTCAGTTGTGTGGCCTTCAGTTCAGTGAGTTTCTAACCCACTTGCTTTCCTGGTCCCATGCTGTGGCAAGTAAAACTGATGAGAAATATGCCCTGTACCTGACCCCTCCATTCTCTCTAGCACAAACACTGTAGCTGCCTTTGACGTCTCAAGTCAAAAGGGGGAAATTTAAACTATGAATACATAAAACCACTTCATTTACATTAAAAGTTGGGCTTGTGTCTGTCTACGCATTTAAGTTTCAACAACCTTTACATGCAACCCACCCCTACACATGACAGTAATCTCACTATTATTATAATAAACTGCCAAAAGGAGAAACAAAGGTGTCTTGTGGGCTTCCTGAAACCATGTAAATCCTCAGAAGTACGTTTTTTCCCTATGTACGGGATCTTGCTTGAAAATGAAGATGACTTCCTTGCAAGTCCTTTGCAAGATAGACTTTTCAGGCATTAAAATGGGATCTTTCAAAACTCTGTGGGAATCCCTTCCGTTCTCTACAGTCTGCAGAGCCTTAACCTTTCCCTCTCCTTAAACTAGCACTGATACTCAGTATGGCACAAGCCCCCTTGGGTTCAAAACTGAGACTGTAGTTTTTTCTCTCCTGGTTCTCTCCTAACTATTTCTTTTCAGCCACAGTTTTCTTCCCACTATGTCGCACCGATCCATTCCTGATTTCACTTCTCTGCCAGAATGCCAGGAGGGAGATGGGCTGACCCTGGAGGTAACACAGCTGCCATTCAGAGTTTCAGTGGTGAGAGGGGAAGAACTGTGGAAAAATTTAACCTAAGAACAGGCCTTCCAGAACATGGGAAGTCCGGTGTTCAATTAATTAAGGCTTATACGGGAAAACAGGAATATCTTAGCTTTTATATAGCGTGACAGTTGTCTTTAATACACAACACCAGGTTAGGCAGCAGAGAAAACCTGGTGTGAGAAGGGAAACTCTGCCATGGTTAGAAGGTGAGGAGAGTGAATGTCCCCACCGACAGCCACCAGTACTCACTGCCAATTTTCAACTTGGCTTTCGGAAATGTTGGCCACCGCCAGCCTTGAGAGCTGGCACCTCTGCCCGGCACACACCATGAGATGACATGAAATGGCCCCCACACCAACATGCCTGGCTCTTGTGGGGGGGACACAGGCCCTACTACTGCTGCACCCTAACGGCACCACAGGCGGGCACTGCTGAGCGCCGGGGCCCTCCGTATCCCCCCGGGGACAGCAGGAGGCTGCGGGCTGAGGGGCGGCCCTGAAGGCCCCAGGCAGCCACCTCGCCTCCATGCCACCCTGCCACAGCCCTCGGCCTTTGCCCCTCTTCAAAATGGCGGCGCCCCCTCGGCGCTGGGGCCGCTCTACCCGCGCGGTCCTCCACACTCCTCTCTTTGGGCCGCGCTCCCCCCTCCACCCCGGAGGGGGTGGCAGCGCCTGCGCAGAGGCGCCTGCGCCTTCACTTCCGTTTGTCGGCGGCCGCTTCCGGGCCCCCGTTCCTTGGTAACAATGGAGCAGAAAATGGCCGCCTGAGAGGGGAGGGAGGGCGACGCTGCGGCTGTTTGGGAACGGACGGAGCGGGGCGAGCCAGGACCGAGCCCGCTGAGGAGCGGGGAGAGCAGCGGACCGAGAGCTGGGGAGGCGGCGGCGGGCGGCGGCGGCGGGCGGTGAGTATTGAGGCCGGAGGCAGACTCTCAAAATGGCCCGGAGAAGGGAGAGGCCCAGGCCCAGGGGAGGCGGCGGCCGCTGCGGCCCCCGCCGGGAGCCGGGGGCGGCCGGGGACCGCGGGGCCCCTCTGCCCGTGCTCTGGGTCCCCACCGTGCGGCCTGCGGGGTCCTGGGCAGGGCAGGGCGGCTCCTGGCTCCGCGGGGCTCGGGAGGCCGAAACCGCCCCGCGGCAGAGGCGGAGCGGGGTGCCGTGATGGAGCTGGGGGCGGTGATGGCGGTGTGCGCGCGGGTGTGCCCGGGGCACTGCGAGGATCCTCGGCCCCCGTCTCCCCCGGATGGGCTGGGCTCTGTCACCCTGGGGTCTTTTCCCCTTTCTCCCGGGGCGTGTGGCAGGGCCTTCCGCCGAAGCGGGGCGAACCTGTTCCTCCATTTGGAGCTGGAGGAGGGTTTGCGCTCCCGCCTCGGGGAGGGCCGCTGAGCCCCTCACCCTCTCGGTATCCGGTTGGGCTGGAGAAGGAATTGAAACTAGCCCCTTTTTGGAGGGGTGGAGTGTGGGAGGGAATTATAGCCGCTATCTTGGGCCTCGCCATACTGTTTAGTGCCTACTTAAGGAATCGCAGCTCTTCAGGACTGTGTTTTCAGTCTGTTCTTCCCGTGAGTAGAGACAAGAAGCCCTGTTGTGGGAGACAGGCAAGAGGAACTCTTCATATCTCGCTGTGTCTGGTGTAAGGGTCTTGATCAGCTTGTGACCCGTTAAAACCTGTGATGTTTGCTATTCCTATCCTATTAATTTCTCTCCAGTTAGTCATGTCATCTTTGCTCTGTCACCTTAGTTTCCTGTGCAAGATCTTCCTTCCCTTTTTAATACTGTTTGTTGACATTTAAGGTTTCTGTTTACTGTGTTTCAAAACCACTGTCAAGTCCAGCTGGATGTATGTATTACTTTATCTTCGGTGATCTGCTTTAATGGAGAAGCAATATCAGGTTGTATATAATAGTATATATATAATGTAGTTATTAAGGTTTCTTATGTGTCTTAATTTTAGTGTGTAGTAGAAGGAGCTTGACAAAAGGTTTCACAGTAAAAAATACAGATTTTTTTTTTATAATAGTTTTGTTTGTTTCACCATTTTTCAGGAAGATAGAGTCTTTATACAGAGATGCTAGTAAACAAGAATTCAAACTCCGTTGTACCCAATAGTACCGTCACACATCTGATTTATTTTCCCTGTCCATATTGGCAGTACTGGTTAATTTCAAGTGGAAAATCATTGTCAAAATGCTAAAGAAGCTCTGACACCAATTTGTCCCTGAATTTTAATTGCAGTGACTTGTCAAGTCTTTTTTAAAAAATAAACAGTTGGCTGCTTTTTGTGCAGTTAATTATCTTAATTGAGAGTCAGATGCTTAGTTTTGTTGTAGTGGTCAACTAGCAGTTAAACTGACTGTATTCTCTCTACAGGTTTACCATTTTGGAATTAAAACAATTATAGCTTGGAATTATGTCTTGCCTGCACCTGACAAGGGAAAACAGATCACACGTTATAAAATTAAGGGCTTCTTGTTATGTTAAACCGCTAAAGCATAACAACTACAGCATTCTCTTCATCAGCAATTCTGGCTACATAAATGTTTGTCACTGAAATAATCACACCAGCATTTTTCAGGCACGTAGTAGTTGTCATCTGTATCATATTTATTTTCCATATTACTGCATTCATAGACATGCTAAGGTGTACTGGAAAAGTGTTACAAGTGTCTGGTCTCCACTACATGTCTTTTTTTTTTTTTTTTTTTTTTTGTACTGGTATTTTTAGGGGAATGGATAGTGTGATCCTTAAATGGAAATGTTTTCAAAACACCTATACATTAATATACCAGCCTAGCTTGTTCCTTTATTCCTCTTCCCTATGGGAATGTATCAAAATAAATTCCTTGATGTTAGTAGAACGCTTCTAATTGCAGTGGAGTTGTTGTACTTTTTTTTACAGCCATAACATAATGTTATGACTTCATATACTTGAGTCTAAAGATTGCATTTAACTGCAATTTAATATAGCTTAACATGTTACTAGGCTGTTCTCATTTTTTTTGTAGAGAACTCAGTTTCCATGTATTAAAACATTTGAATCCAAACAAGATTATTGGGTATTTATCCAAGTTTTTGTGCCTTAGTCTCAGTCTTGATGAAAACTTACCAACTCTTGAGCTTGCAAAAATTAATCTTGAAGGGATAAAACCAAAGGTGAACATCTCTGTCTTCAAGATATTTTTATGATGGTCTTGTGCATCTCAAAAACAATACTTCTAAACAGTGTAGCAGTGTAATAACTTAGAGTCAGGACCTTTGTATGGTGAGTAGGGATAGCCAGAAGCATCACAGAGACTCCATTTTGCTTTTGCACAGGTTCCTGGCTGCAGTTAAGATCATAAGAAACACACAAGCCTGTGTCTCCTTCAAACTGTTCAGGTTTATATTAACGAGGTATTTGTTAGTAACTTTTTGCTGATGTGCAGTGTTGAAGCTGAGCTTTTTACTCAAGGAGGTCTGCAGAGTTCTACGGTCTCATAAAACCATCTAACAGTAATTAAATATGTAGGAAAAGTCCGCGCACATTTACTCTTAATTTAGTAACTTAAAAACATTTTGCTTAGAGCACTCTTAATTTCAATATGCAAGATGTATGTGCACGTAGTCTTGTTAAAATGCTTGAGCTTGCCTGCATCATCAGAAATGGAATTCTAGTCTTACAGTTGTCTACTTAAATTCAAATAAATTTTACTTAATTTCATTTTCCACTTCTATATGTGTTAGGCACTAGACATGAACAACAACAAAAATCCATGTGTCGGAATTCCTGTGTGGGTTGTGATTGTAGTGATTGTCATTGTTTTATTGGCCTTTTAGTTTCAGTAGCAGCTGTATTAGCAGTAGTTTTGTGGAGACAGTGGGATTCGGTAGTAAATTTAAAGATGGTTGTTTCTTTTTTTAATTGAAATTCACTGAGTTATGATTGGCTTAGTGCTTTCACTAACCAGAAGTTCTGTTTCTTCAGAAATCAAAACACTACACTATCGTCATCATGTAGTTTTGTGGGTACAACTTCCTTGG
This sequence comes from Gymnogyps californianus, assembly GCF_018139145.2. Classification (NCBI taxonomy): domain Eukaryota; kingdom Metazoa; phylum Chordata; class Aves; order Accipitriformes; family Cathartidae; genus Gymnogyps; species Gymnogyps californianus. Next base: position 22,377,771 of record NC_059479.1, read on the forward strand.
ATGTCAGTCCTGTTTATACTGCTGTCTTTCAGTGTCAACACTGGTTAGTTGCGTGCAGCATTACTTCTTCCTTTGAGCTTCAGAGTGGGCCTTCTGCTTACTGACCTAGCAGGAAGCTCACCTCTCGGGGAAAAGAGCATCGTTTCATGAGACTCCAGTGCTGGAGTCTTCTATGATATCATTTGAATTTGAGGGAAAAATGCAGTACTATCTTAATTTTATTTTCAACTTGTATGTGAAAAGTGTTGTTTTAGTAAGTGCAGATGATAAAATGTGAAGTCCTGGGTTTTGGCAGTTCTTACTGCGTTTTATTTTCAGAGCTCCATCTTCATTCCACATGCTCTCAGTATTCTGGAGTTGCTAAGCTCTACTCTTTCATATGGAAGATAACATTGGAAAACTGTAATGAGTTTTGTTTCTTTTTTAACTAGGTGTCTTTGAGTTGGGAATTTGTACAGTAAAATGGCTACTCTGCCTTAGATACTGTAGGACTGTTGGAGACTTCTGTGCTTCTGTACCCCGATTTCTTCACTTATTCCTGACTTCTCAGGAGTTGATAATATATCTAAGAGTGTTTATCTTCATCTCAACAGTGGTTCTGTTGAAATGTTTTACTCTCTTTTATTATTTTTTCAATTCTGTTGAATTTTCTGCAGCTCTTCTGCAAAAGTATTAATCTGCTTTCTGTTGTTTAAAATGTATGTTCAGAATGACATCTTGTTTTACAGCCTCTGCTTTGAAACATACTGGGGTAGTGAAATAGCTGAATTGATGTTTAACACTCCTTGGTAAGCTGGCATTTAAGTTTTATAGCAGTTTACATGAAACACTTCATAGAAGACAAAATTTTCTTCCAGCTTTCCAAAAGTGGTACATGTTCCATGATATTTTTTGAGGCAAAGAGGACACAGGGAGTTCTTGAGTGTTTAAAATTTGTGGTAAGTTTAGTAGAAATCTAGTAAGAGCGTAGATCTGTTGTTCATCAGAGTGTCAAGAGAAAGCAAGAATAGCAGGGAAAAAAAAAGTATATCCAAAATTCATGATGCAACTTTGAAAACTAGAAAAGTTTGTTACTTGTTACCATTTCTAAGATGTAGATGAGTGAATTGTACAGCCTTCGGTGTCATCACAAAAGGAAACTTGTGAACCTGCACAAAAAGAAAAAAAAAACAACCAAACTTGACATAATGAAGCTCCATGTATAATGCAAATAGATAGCTGTTTCATTTCACTGTTTTATGGTATCTTTTTCCTTTAATGCTAGGATTCATTGACAGTCAGTTTTTGCTTCTGCTTTTGAGCTTGCAGGCTTGAATGATGAAATATTTAAGATGAAAATGTAGTTTCTGTTATGTCTTGCTTTCTGCTAGTTTTGAGTATTGAGAAATTGGATACTGACTGGCATGGAAACTATTTTTCAAGTTTTAATTCTTCTAGGAAAATCTAGTAGTTGGGAGGTGGGGTGGGTCAGATGAATACTGCACATGAAGTTGGCTCTGTTTGTGCTTAAAGAACTCAGGGTAACAGAACTGCCTGTTCTAGCTGCTGTTCCTGTGTCATTTGAGAAATGGAATTGGAGAGACTGCTGGCTGGGGCTGGTCCTGCCAAACGGGATGGTATGTTAGAGCTGCTGAAGTCAGAGTTCATGGAAAGCGCTTTGAACAGACAGCTGTGTTGTACTTCTGCTGTAGAGCTAAAATGTCTTTGAGGTATGTTCAGTGAAAGCAAGAGAGGAAAAAGTAGTTAATCTGTAACAACCCAAAACAGAAAATAAGTATTTCTGGCTTCCACTACTGAGTCACTTCTTTTAGTCAAAGGGTTTGATAATTTCTGCAGACTAGAAGTAAGCAAGGTGCTCTACCGGTTGAAGTACCTAATTAAGATGAGGTTATGAATCATAAATGAGAAATTAGCCTTCTGCTGAGCACATCTATGAAACACTTACTCATATTGCCATCATCTTTTTTGTTTATACAAAGGTATTAATTATGTTGCTGGGACGTGAGGTAATTCAGGAAACATTCCTAACATACAGGGCACTACAAATTCTCATGTAACGTTGGAATACTGGTAACACCTAGATGGGGGGAATTTTAGAGGAAATTTTTGTTGCACGGCTAACTCATGAGCATCTGAGTTGTTTCTGGAGTTTAACTAATTCAGTGCCTTTCTCCTGTTAAAATTTGAGACTTGCCCAGTAAATCTAATGAAGATTATAACTTCAAGATATTGCTTTTTCATTTAACCCTGCAAGTGGGTGATTTCTGAGTTTGTCAGATCTTCCAGGTTTTACCTAGTTAGTTTAATGAGAGTTCTAAATTTTTTTTTTTTTTTTTTTGATCAAAAAATCAGGAATGCAGGCTAAGGTAGTGTCTTGGTATTCAATACAGATAACTAATGTCAGGAGATATTGCACATTTTTGAAGGAGGAAGAGCTAGTGATTTATCACTGTGTCTTATGGTGCATTAGTACTTTTTCTGGGAAGAATTCTGTAGTCTATGAGTGCTAAGCAGTATGCAGATACACAGTGTTATTGTTCAAGGTAAATGGACAACGCAAGTATTTTATCACTGCTTGCTGTCCCACTAGATTGTTTTTAAGCAGTAATAAACTCCTCACTGATTGGATTTAGTTTACACACGACTTGGCATAAGGGAAAATGTAAAATATTTCTTGTACTGTAAGAATGATAACTTTGCATTGATGAAGGAATATCTAGTACTTTTAAATTGCTCCTATCCAAAAGAGCATAATACTACTTCATCTTGAATAAAAGAGTGTAACCAACAATACCTTTTGTGGGTTTACTGGTTTTGCTCCTGCAGTTTCTAGCAGCAGTGGAGAGACAGCTAGTCATTTGTGCTCTGAAATCTCTGAGATTGTCGAAGCATAACTGCAGGGAAGATGCTTTGCTGACTTGTGGAAGGATGGGAACACCAATTAAGAATTCACTGTAGTTAATGTGTCTGGATATTCAGCTGCTGAAGAATATTTCCCTTAATTTCTTTTTTTTTTTAAAGGAGAAAATAATTTATTCTAGCTATGATTCTGTTGTTTTGTGCAACCTTTAGGTGATTTCCCTTCCCCCCTTCCACTTTCCCATAAAGAGATTTTCATTGCTGAATATCTCAGCTGAAGTTGGCAATAATCAACAGATCTGAACTTCCTGCTCATAGATGTGACCTTCCTCACCCTTTGTCAACTCTGTGCTGACAAGGGAAGACACTAAAGAAGGAAGTTCTGAATCTTTTAAATTGGATAAGAACAAAGTCTTACTTTGGGTTGAACTAAACCACTGGAAGAAAGAGAAACAGAGTTGAAGTGTACCTGCTTATTATATAATCAAATGTTGGTTATTTTGTTGTAACTTAATAGTATATCTGTTGGTTTTCCCTGATCAGATTTCCCTGCATTACTGTAGTCAGCTTCCTTAAGCTAGTCTTAATTTTCTGCAGTGTATGAGCTGAGAGCAGAATCCTGAATGACGGACAGGTTTTCAGGTTATTTCTGCAACACTCTACCGTGCTGAAATAGGAGCGAGGTAACGTAGTAACTGCTGCCGTGGAAATCCTGTTGTACAGCCAGATGGGACCTATGGAGTCATGCTGAGGCAGTAGTAGTCTAAATATTCTAGTAAGTTCAGTCTGGTAATGTAGTGCTCTGCAGTGGTGTGGGAGGTGAAGCTTAAAATGGGCAATGTGGACAATGAGCTGAGTGGACAGTGAAGAGACAGTAACAGAAGCCTTGGGGTAGGAATCCTATTCTCCATTTACTGGTTATAATATCAGAGCTCTAGTTTGAAGAGTATTGCCCCATTTGCTGCCTACAGTAAGGTAGGGAGAATGTGTTGATGTGCATGTATGTGTTTCTTTGCCATCTCTATTTCCATCAATGTAAACATCCCATATAGATATAGAGCATTTCTAGGACATTGAAGCTAAACAGCGTGAAATTGGGGTACAGTGGGCTAGTGTAATCTGTTACAGTAGCTTGCAATAGGAAAATACAGTGAGTTTGTCACTAGTAGAAATAGTCCCAATGTAAATTAAATTCTTAATTCAAGATCCCACCTCTGAGGCTTTTTTCTTAGCAATAGCATCTTTTCAGTCTTGACCAGTAGCTGATTTTATGGTTTAGGGTGGAAGATATGAGATGATGGAGGAGAAAAGAGGAGCAAACCTGGAAATAAGTAAGACTGACTTACTCTGAGCATTTCCTAAAGGATCACCTATCAAAGTGTACATCAGTCTGTTGGTAAAGAAGGGATTCCCCCCTCCCCCCTGCCTTCACTTGTTTTGACTCTCCCTTTTTCCCTGACCAAGAACGGTGCCCCTTCATCTTCTGAAATGGAGTGGGCAAATGTCTTTGAATCCAGTAGGCATTATATAGCTAAGGTGCCTGCAAGCACTGGAATTTGCAGTTAAAAGGAAAAGCATAAGCAGTAAACAAATGTCATGCTTTGTATGCGTAGTGCGGTTTTCTTTTTTAAAAGCTGTTGTAGAATTAGTCTAATGCTTACAAATATGTTAATATTGCCATCTTTATGAAGACATTCTGTGTGTGTTAAAGTCAGTAAATACCGAAGTGGCAGTCATCTTGGGGAAAATATTTTACAAAACTTCATGCTGCTCCTGTCCCTTAGCATCTTATTACATTCCCTTATTTTCTTAATCTTGTCAACTTTGTTTCATTGTTGTCCTAAAAAAGGGAATGCCAGTTAGAGTTTTGATGTGTATCCCCAGAGAACTCATGCATCTTTCAAGATTTTATTTGGATGCGAGTCTCTCATTCTACTTGAGGCTTTATTCAGACGTTTCTTTTAAAAGCAGCATCTTTGTATTTCTGGTATCTTCTCTAGAACGAATATGTCTTTAAGTGAGGTTACTTGGAGTCATAATTCTGCTACAGAAAGCTTGTAAAAAGTTGTTTGAGTTTCAAGCAAGCTATGTTCTCATTAGAAATACGTGTCTGAGATTTGAAGGGCATACAGGTTTCATAACTGAGCCCAGTCAGAGTTGAACATACCTGCTGAAACCATTGCACAACTTTCACTGTGAATGGGTTCATTTAGCGGTGTATTTGACAGCACGTCACGTGCAAGTCTTCAGACGGGCTGTGCAGTCTTTAGATTGCACCAGAGATTTAGCAATGCAGAGAAAGCTGATAGGCTTCCATTTGAAACAGTAGTAACCCTAGTGATTGCTACTGCTTACTGATAAAAATGTGAAAAATAAGCCTAATTTCTGTGGTAAAATGGCAGAAGTTCACAGAACCAAATAATACCAGTAGCCTTGCATACTGTATTACTGAGTGGCAACAAGTCATTTGTGCCGTAATATGACTAACTTAAAAACAAGTTCTACTGCGTCAGAATTCAAGACAAAGAGGGTTGGAGTAGCTATTTTATAATTTGCAAGTCTGCAATAATGGGATGTCCTATCCTGTGGAATTTTCTACTGCTACACACTGAGGTTGTCAGTGCACTTTAATTTTCACAATAGCAGCTGAAATAAACTACCCTTGCAGATCATGCAGTGCTGCTCTTCTGTGGAGAAGCACTAATGTAAACTGTGGGCAGTCTTGACTTGACAGCTGTGCTGACAAACCAAAAAAAGATGCTTTTTGCACTAGACAGATGTCTAAGTGTTGGAAATTTTCCAGTGAGAAGCAGAAAAGCTTTATTCTTCCAGTATTTTCATGTCACATGAAGTATGGTTTAAATGAAAGGAATGTTTTCTGATAGGGAATGTTATTGCAGAGCTTTTTAGCATGCAGAGGATTAGCTTGCTAATCACCTCTCTGAGTAACTAGATTCTACCAGTTGTACAGGAAAATTCTTGATGTTGTGAATAGCGAGGCATAGTGATTAAGGAAACTAGTTATTATTTTAACTTCATTTGATATATTTGCATGGCGCAACTAGTGCCAGAATGTCTCCTGCATTTGCATGTATTTTGTTAAATATTTGTCAAATACAGACGTGGCGTTCATTGATAATTTTTTTTTGAGAGAGAGAGAAAGAGAGACATTGTCAAGGATCTCATCCAAATGAAAAACAATATGAGGAGAAGATTATATTAAAAAATATGCGATATTGAAGACAGCTCTTTATAGCAGACATTATACCTGGTATACACTGTGGAGTTTTGTCCTGGAAATTTTAGCCATCAATATCAGTAATTCAGTAAATGCTGAAACTTCCAAGCATATTCTTCTCTTGACATAAAACTATAAAGTTGATTTTACAAACCCTTTTCCTGTTTTGAGGAAACGAATAGCCTTCCCCCCCCCCCCCCCCGCCACACACACACATAGTGTTCCATAGCATCTTCCGTCTTCTATATTTGAATGCTTCATAACCCCTTCATTCTGTTACAATTCACTTGGATGGTGAAGAGGGTATTTCTTGTAGCAGGCGGGAAGAAGCAATGAACATACAATCCCGTGCTCTTTTAGAGTTAGAGAGCATGATCAGGGACGGCTTATGCCTTGTACTACCCTGTTGTATGGCACTGTAAGGCATGCTTTGTGAGGCAGTTGCAGTATTAGGAATATTTTATGCTAAAAAGCAGATAGTCATGGATACCTAGTCAACTATGTGAATGTAAAGATGGATGAAGGGTTATGGCTGATGACATTCCACGTGTTCATACTTGCTGCTTTATTGAGTATTTGATAACGATGGGCATGGATTTTGTTTGTACTTCTTGAAGAGGTTCATGCTTTGAGAGTTATTTCATTTGTGATCCCTGTGGTTATGCACCTCATCTTAACTGAAGCTTCATTAGCAACTTACTACCCTCGCCCCCCAAATTTAAGGATAACCATGAAGAATGTCGTATAGGTTAAACGTGCCTAAATTTCATGCCATATTTCATTACACTGGATGAAGGGTTTGTTTTCTCCTTTTTAGGTACTCTTCCACTCATCAAGATGGAAAGCTCAGATTCTAGTGATAAAGGAAATATTGATCAATCAGAAGCACAACGTCAGAGTCAGCTAGATCGGTTAGATCGAGAAGAAGCTTTCTATCAGTTTGTAAACAACCTGAGTGAAGAGGACTACAGGCTTATGAGAGATAACAATTTGCTAGGAACACCAGGTAGGTAATGTTTGTGTATGTATGTCTTGGTAGAATTGCTTGTAGGCGATTTGTGTCGCTTTCTGTTCTCCTGAAACTGTTTAACCCATTTAGTTTGTGTGCTGCAGTTGTTCCATTGTAGGAAGTAGCTTCTTGCTAATTTGTGCATACTCAAATTTGAGCAGTCCCCTGACTAGTGGGGAGGTAGTTAGGATGATGTGGATTCATCAGATACAAAAGTCTAGTGTTTGCATAACTTGGCGGGAACACCCAGAGTTGACCCAATTCCTGTTATGGACCCTTAGACATTTTTGATCGAAAAGTAATCTCCCTTAAGCATCTGTGTGAAAATCTTGCGCTGGTGAGGTTAAGAGTTTGTAACTAGGGTGAGTAGTCTGGTGCGAGATTCTGCATGGGCATTTTTATGTCAGTTTCCAATTGACTTATTACTTTAAAATGACTCTTTATAGGATGATACCTAATTCAAACCAGTTCTAATTTAAAACATGACTTCAACTAATTTAAACCTTTTCTCATGCTTGTGAAGGTGTTATCTTAAATATTTTCCTCTGGACAGCCGTTTAATTGGTATAGGATGACGAAAATTGTTGATGAGTTGTAGAGGTTACAGAACCAGAAAGCACATCTGTCTCGAATAGGTTGAAACTGTTGGATCTTTCAGCTTCAGCAAAACTTACTTGGGACAATGGTGCTGAAGTGTCTGAACTTCCCCTTGGCAACCTGTTTGGCAGTCTCATTATGGCAGGATTTAGTTAGAAAAAAAGACAAGCAGTGGCTTGTACCTTCTTTAGAAGCTTTTGATAATGCTTGCCATACATATGATTTGGAAATATTTTTGGAAAATTTTGCTTATTTTCTAAGGTGAAATTACTGAAGAAGAGTTGCTGAGAAGGCTACACCAAGTTAAAGAAGGTCCGCCACAGCAAAACAGTGATGAGAATAGAGGTATATACAGTATTTGTGAAAACTCTTAACTTTAGCACCCCATACGGACCTTAACTTGAGTGCAGGAGTGGAACAAGTTAAGCCTAGGCAGGTGCAAGGTGAGCTTTATTTCAAAACTAAGTGAACGTTATGTCTGATATCTGCTGCAGAGGTCAGTTTGGGACAGATTTCACTCATAACGCATCTGTTACTTGCATCAGGATAAAGTTTCATTTAGGTTTCTTTCTTTTTTTTTTTTTTTTTTTAATTTAAGATTGCCTTCCTGTCTGCTCCCTTCTGGGATGCTTTTTGGCAATCCCTCTTTTTTTATTCACCATTCTTCCCTTCCAAAGATGCTGTATTGCTTTCGTTATCACCCGTCTATAGAGATTGGTGGAGGACGCTTGGAGCTTACCACTGGGGTTCGTTCTTTCGTGAGATAGATTTGCTATAAAGCTATTCTTCAAGTGAAGGGTCAGGACAAACTTAGTTCTCTATTTAGCAGTCGATAGATCACTTAATTGTTTGGAAAGGAAAACACGGAATATTGATGTGTTATGACACCTGAAATGTGACTTTCCATTTACTTACGATAAACAGTATGTGTTATTTTGATGACTTGTTTGCTATGTGATGGCTGCAGCCTAATATCTGTACATATTAGAAAAATGTCCACTCCTGCTCCCTTAAAAGAGCTCTGGTAGATAAGAATTGTGATGCTATGTGTGAAACCACAATAGCACTTGGTAGGGTTAAGCACTTCTAAATTGTCACTTGTTAAACTAGGCAATTATGTTCTTGGAAAAGATCACTCCAAAATTAGCTCAGTACTCTAATTTTGGTAGTTCCCTGTCTTTTTCGCAGGTGCAGAGTCCGCAGAAGATGTTTCAAATGGAGATTCTATAATAGACTGGCTTAATTCAGTCCGACAGACTGGAAATACAACACGAAGTGGGCAACGAGGAAACCAGTCTTGGAGAGCAGTGAGCCGGACTAACCCAAATAGTGGAGACTTCAGATTCAGTTTGGAAATAAATGTCAACCGTAATAATGGGAACACAAATCCAGAAACTGAGAATGAGCCATCTGTAGAGCCTTCCAGTGGGGAGGATTTGGAAAACAGCCAAAGTGACTCTGAAATTCCAAGGTCTGAATCGCCATCTGTAAGGCAGCCTGGATCAGAAAGGAGCACTTCAGAGGAGCTAACAACTGAGGAAGCTTCCCCTCCTAGAGGGCAGAGGAGAGCGAGAAGTAGGAGTCCAGAACAGCGGAGAACGCGGGCTAGGACTGATAGAAGTAGGTCACCTATTAATCCAGTGAGTGAGACTCCTCGCAGGGCTCATCACAATACATCATCTCAAACACTTGACCACTCCTCAGTGAATGAAGCTGAGGGAAGCTCTAGAACTAGGCAGCATGTGACATTAAGGCAGCATACAGTGGGGACTGAGATGCCAAGTGAAAATGCAGTTCTGTTTTCAACCCCTGAAACAAGACCTGTTCCTCAAGCAGCAGGTTCTTCAGAAACTAACGGTACCAGTGAGTCCGCAACTCCTGGGCAGAGGCCTCCTACCATAGTACTTGATCTTCAGGTGAGAAGAGTTCGTCCAGGAGAATATCGGCAAAGAGACAGCATAGCCAACAGAACTCGGTCCAGGTCCCAGACACCTAACAACACAGTCACTTACGAAAGTGAACGGGGAGGGTTTAGGCGCACATTTTCACGTTCAGAACGGGCTGGAGTGAGAACTTACGTCAGTACCATTAGGATTCCTATCCGTAGGATCTTAAACACAGGCTTGAGTGAGACTACATCAGTTGCTATTCAGACTATGCTAAGGCAGATAATGACAGGCTTCGGAGAGCTGAGTTACTTTATGTATAGCGATAGTGATGCAGATCCTAGCGGCCCAACTCCAAATCAGAACGTGGATGCTTCTGAGCCACAGAACGGAGGTGGTGGTACTTCAAGCAATGAAAGTACAGATGTTAGCTCAGGGGAGGTGTATGAAGGTGGTAATGAAGGTGGTTCAACATCTGGTGCCAGACGGGAAGGTCGGAATACGAGGGGATCGGTCACATTTGAAGAAAGTGGTTCTCTACCATTCCTTAGCCTAGCACAATTTTTCCTACTAAATGAAGATGACGATGACCAACCAAGAGGACTCACCAAAGAACAAATTGACAACCTAGCCATGAGGAATTTTGGTGAGAGCGATGCTCTGAAAACCTGTAGTGTGTGTATTACAGAGTACACAGAAGGCAACAAGCTCCGTAAATTGCCTTGTTCGCACGAGTATCATGTCCACTGCATTGATCGCTGGTTATCAGAAAATTCCACTTGTCCCATTTGTCGCAGAGCAGTCTTAGCTTCTGGTAACAGAGAGAGTGTTGTCTAAATGAGATCTGAATTTATGGCCAAGCAGCTAGTGTGATAGTGATGGGCAAAGAAGTCACTTCCTTTATGGCCACTTTTTGAGTGGTACCTCAATGTATAGTAATGACTTGGAGTGAATCTTCCCTGATGAAAGCATTTTCTCTGAATTCAAGCTTTTAAAATTGGAAAATTTCTTTAATTAGGGTTTTCAAGATCTAGTCAGTTTGGGTGTGAAATTTCACTTGTCCAAAGACATCTACCCACTTAAAAATATTTTTTTCTTTGTGAAGAGTATTAAGTTCTTTCCCCCACCCAGCCCCTGCCATCCCAGTCCAATAAACATTTTGTCCTCAAGATTGTGCTTATGAGGAGCTTTTTGAGAAGTCATCCCGGCTAAATGTACATGAGTTGTAGAGGAACTTTTGCAAGAAATCCAACTATCTGAAAAAATAATATGAATTTAATTGCACACTTTTAATTTTCATACTGGGTTAGTATTGGACATGCCTGTGTAAATAACACTAATGTTAGCCCTTTCCCCATCACTATGGCACGCTGTAGGATGAGCTGTTAGCTTAATTGGGATATTTATCTTGTTGTGGAAATATAAGAATTGCCTATGCTTGTTTAAATAAAAAAAAAATCTGTTTTAAAATTGTAAAGCTTTTTTGTAGAAGCTCAGTACTTTTCCAATGCACTGTTGTACTAACGCATTAAGAATTAAAATTGTACCATGCTTAGAAATCAAGAATGCTTTTCATACAAAACCCACCACACAGAGAGCAAACTAAATACGAGAGCTGCTTTTGTAACTGTGTACCTGTCAAGAGCAGTGCATATCTGTACTATTTATGTGAACAGCTACTGTAATATAAAAACAGTTGAATTAGACATCTTAATTGCATTAAAAAATGGAAATTAAATGTTATAATTGCAGTGTTTTGGCTCAGTAATGCCACCAAAAAAGATGATAAAAATTAGAAACTGTTCTAATGGCTGGTTATTTCTTGGTGTGGTTGCTAATATGTAATAATACGGACCGGTATGTACCAGTTCATTCAGTGAAGTTTATGCCCAATTTTTCTTTCAACTTTTACTTTTGATTTTTGAGGCAACTCTGTGTAACTATTCAGCAGACAAGTATTGACAGGTTTTTTTTTCTTCCTCACCAGCTTCAACTGTATTAGTAACCTCTGGATCTGTTGAGTGAACATGCTGATATATCCAGTGTTGGTAGCCTGTGACTCAAGTGCCACAGAGGAGTAACTTAAGTATTAACTGGAAAACAGATTATTAGAGTGTTAGGTTAAATTTGAAAATTATAATTGATTATGGGAGTACACTTAAATGTGTAGCCAATTCTAAGAATGACGTTAAAAAACCCCGACAAACTTTTTATACTCCTATTGGACAGATTAAAATGAGTTGAACTTACTTTTAAAATTATGTGCGTGGCATATTGAAATTGAGAATTGGAGAATGTACCTCAACTCTCATCAGTGTCAGGGGAAAACATCCCTCCCCCGCAGTGACCTGTCCTTTGTTTTATTCTCTAATGATTTTTTTTTTTTTTGCCCCCTAGCTTACATGTGCAACAGAGAAAGCAATATTTATTTCAGCTCCAGGGCAGTAGTTATGAAGGGATATGAACTGCTCTTGCTGGCTATATGGGAAATGTTGCTTGTTCCTCAGACGACAAAACCAAAGCTGGCCTATCTCTTTTTCCTAATTAAAACACATTTTTGGTGTTTTATAGTGGTGGTTGCATAAACTGTAGTCTCTGCTCTAAGCCATTTTAACGTCTCATCAGCTAGTTAAGGATTCCACAATGTCCCAATATCCCAAATTTTTTCTACGTATGCGTTTTGTGGTGTTTGGTTCAGTGGGAAACTCTGACTGGCTATTGAGCTCGCTTTCCTCCTGGTGGGGCACGCCATCGTGGCAGAGGGGCTATGTGTATTCTTTTTGAACAGAAGAATAAATAAGCTCATGTTTTTAAACTTTTCCCCCTGACATGCATCACTAAAATTGGAAGTTAGCTATTAATTTCAGGTGCTGGACTCTCTATGCCAAAATTTCCTCAACAAAATAACACTTCTGAGTTTCTTCCAGTGGCATTCACATAGCAAATACATGCTATCAGTTGCAGTTTCCAGTAGCTTTACTGACTTACTGGAGTATTGAATTAGAAGGAAAAAAAACCCCTCTCTATGTCAATACCATGTTAAATTTTGAAAGTCTGATGTACATCTCTGAGGACTAAGGCTGGTGACCAAAAAGAAAGGAGCCCACTAGTGCTAATTAATGTGAAGCACGGCTGTGATATGTGTCATTCAACATAGCTTTCTTTTTAATGTTCTGAGTTTCCAGTAACTGTTCACGTTGGTAGAATCAACTTTACAGTTTTGTTATAGCTTAATAGTGGCATGCCTTAACATTTTCTCTTTCTGTAACAATAGCAACTAATAAAATGTTGGAGGTTTCCCAGATGGTACCAAGAACAAATAATTTAACCTCAGTTCAGGAGACCTTGAATGTTCTCAATGTTTTATATGCCTTTTCCGATGCTGAGCGTGCTCAAGGTGCTGGGGGTGGGTTGTCTGATGTCTGGAGGAGTTGGCAGAAATTAAATTGCTGATACAGCAAAGACCTCTTTATGTAGCTGAGTCATCTGTCAGCCGCTGTGGTAATTCAATTTCTATTCTTTTAAAATTAGATTGGAGTTAGGAAAAGCCAATATTAACACTTCAGTTGCTAACAAAATATGAAAGACACTAATTTAACAAGGTTGACAATTAGCCTAATTTACAGTTGATGAATCACATTTTGGTATTAAGCATTTGTACTTATCGCTTCCCTCGGTTTACGCTTTCTTGGTATTGCAGGAGGGATACAGCCACTTAACTCATGCCTGTAGCCGTATGAAGGGTTAAAATGGCTAGGTTTGTCATTTTGAAAGGCCTGGTTGTACAGAAATGAGGAGAGTGGAGAGGCAGACGCAGCCTTGTTGCATCAGCTGCCTGGTTCACAGTGCCACCGTGTGGGAGCCTCTCGTAGCCTGCCTTCAAAGCCGGGATAACTCGCTGTCTCCTTGCTTGGAGCAGCATGGTTTCTTTTGTATTGAAGGCTGTTGCTTGCTTTTATTTTTGAAGGAGGTTCCTTGTTATTGCCTGCCTCAGTAGTTAGCGTGGTGGTTTTTTCAAACTGCAAACCGTCCAGGCTCCTGCTGTGAATCTCTCTCTGGTGTGTGAGCTTAATTCCTTTCTGACAGGACAGACCTGTACCCACAGGACCTCCATACGCAGCAATTAAAGCAGTCACGAGGCCAAAACCTAGAACGCACAGTATTTTTTATTTAAGAGTGTGTTTGATAGTTTAACTCAGATTGTGAACCGATACAGAGTTGTGGGTGCTTACTTTCCTTTTTTTAATTGGGGCTTTATCCACTAAAAGACTGTCGAGAGTTATTCCTGGGGTTTGTTAGATTTCCCTTTCACGTGCACTTTTTTATTTCTTCAAACAAGTTGGGTTTTTTGCAAAGAACTTGTAGGCAGTTAATTGACTTGTTTTAAAAATGATTTGATTAGTGTAGGTACTGCATGCATAGAAATGACTCATTAAAAGTTTAAAGACGTTTTGTAAGAAGTATTGATGTGCAGGCACCGCAGCTGCACTGACATGATACCGCACCAGTTTTGAAGGAGCCATAATTGTCCATTGTGTCAACTTGCAAACGAATGGGTTTCCCACCAAAGTTGGCACAATGGATCATGCAATGACTGTCATTCCAGTTTCCTGTCACTTGTCTGGATTATGCAAATGCCGAGAGTCCAAAGGACCGTTTCCCTGGTATATCTGCGGTCGATGTTTATCTTGAAATGGTTGCCTACACAAAGAGGAGGCTCCCAGTGGTCTCATAATACTGAGGGTCTAGTGTGAAGATGAGAGAAGAACTGCAGTTAAGGCTGACCATCGGTCCTCTGACTTTTAGCAGTGGGATGAGGGGGTTTCTGAATCTCCCAGCGTGATCTTCACCGTCACACTGCAATGCAAAGCTTCATCCTGTCGGCTTCGCCACAGCCTTACCTTTAGTTTGGGATCCTTTTCCTTAATGTGTGCATTCGTGTAGCCGTCTGATGTCTCGGTTTTCTCACCGGTCATCCTTGCTCCTCCCGCCGGGGCTCGCATTGCTTGAGGAAGCGTATGTAAGCAAGTGTGGAGCTGATGAGGTACACGGTCGTTACGGAGGTGTCTGCCTGCTCCTCTGCCTTCTCCCAGGAGGAGGTGCTTTGGATGAGGGTTGGCTGGGAGCCACGTTAAGGGAATTTATAACAGATTCAGAAATATTTCCAACCCTTACGTACATTAGGCTTTTTGTTTATTTATCCTTGACTAGGGAGGGAAGAAGGAGGGTGAAGAGACAGAATCAATGGTAACTTACCCAAAGTACATATAAGTTGTGTTGTATTAAAAAAGAAAAGTTTGCATCTGTTATACCAGGGCTTCCCAACCTCTTTTTGATATGAGGTATCTCTTTTTTTTTCTTTTCTTCATATGGGGAAACATCCCATTGAATTTGTTTTGATTGTTTTATCTGGTTTTGTTCCCTTAAGCTAAAATACCCGAGACCCTTTCCTGAATTTCACTGTCTGCTAGTAAGGCCGTTGGTTGGGAAGCCCTGAATTCAACTGAGAATGTAACAGGTTTTTTTTTGTACAGTGCTTTACATCTGTTTATACTGGACTTGTTTAATACAAAATGGTACTCTGAGGTCATTGGACAACAGTTTGACCAGATTTGATAGCTAACATTTAGGAGGAGTTTGTTCCCTATGTAAGATGTCATAATGCAAATTTAAATAGACTCAATAAAATGCATGAAGTGTTCATTTTGTGCTTGATCATCACTCCTTGGGTTTATTCTTCTTACAGTGGGAATGCGCTGGAGTAAATGACGATGGATGTGGTAGGAATTTATTTCCTCCGTACGCCTTTTCCCTTGAGGCTGGGCAGAAAGGAAAGAGCCGGAATGGTACGGAGTTAACTTCTCGGAAGAATTTATTGCTCCTTAGTACATAAAACTGAAGCAATAAATCTCACTATGTCCCAGACTTCTGTAAATCTGTCAGTGGATAATGTGGGATACCAAAGCAGTGTCTGCAAGTTGTCTTTCAAGTAGTAGCTGTGACTTTCACGGGTGCCCGTCAGTACCAGGGCCCGGTGGTCGGCGCTGTCAGGGCTGAGTCTGCCTAGAAATACACTTTGCAGCATTCAGCGACTTTCATGAGAAGCTCTCGCGTACGGCTAAAAGCTTCGTCCTAAAATTAGTAGCTGATGTACGTGCAAATACACACTCGAGTGGGAAGGAAATTTTTTAGGGCATGGGAAGCTGTCTTTATTATCAGCTCTTCCCCTCCCTCCCTTCAGCTCCATTCCTCGAGTAGGACGTGGGAGCTGCTCCCCGAGAGGGGTGTGCTGACATCGAAACAAAAGAAGGGGTAGGAAGGTGATGTATAGCTTGAAAACACGCAGCGCCCAGCGTTTCAGGTGCCACGGCAGTGGGTAGCAGTATCACAGCTGGGCTGATGCTCGGCAGTACTGTGAGTGATGCTCTTGTTCGGTAAGGAGGAAAGCTGTGGGCTTCTCTGGGGATGTGTTGAGTCGGGATTCTGCTCCAGCTTCATTCTCTGTGGCGAGAGCTCTTGGATAAGGGTGGGTTTTTTTCCCCATTCCCACATGCTTCGTCTTGAGCTCCGTGGTCTGTCTTGCTCTGCCAATGTACAGTTCAATCTGAAACTGAGTCTTGAACATAGGCGTTAACTTTTATTTCGGTGACTTCATTCATGAAGCGGTTCCCACACTTTCTGTCTCAAGAGCTCTTTGCCAGGTCGCCGACTCCAGCCGCACATCTCCCTGTAGGAAGTCCTTCGGTTTGGGTGGCCCTGTATTTGTTCCTTAAAAACTGTCCATCAACCCCCAAATTGCTTTAAGCGTCCAAACCAGCCTTGGAGCACGTGTGTGGCTGACTTCATCCCTGTGTTTGTTTTCTGTAATATAGCCGAGGTCTTTGTTCTGGCCTGTAAAACTTTATATAACCTTGTTTCTCCCTCTCGGTGCTTGAACCCTGTAACCTTTTACATTGTCCTGCTCCTCCCTTCAGGGTACATTTCCGTGGCAGATCCAGACCTTCACAGGGGAATGTGTTTGGCCGCTTTGCTGGTCCTGCT
Source organism: Gymnogyps californianus (assembly GCF_018139145.2). NCBI lineage: Eukaryota > Metazoa > Chordata > Aves > Accipitriformes > Cathartidae > Gymnogyps > Gymnogyps californianus. The sequence continues at coordinate 22,394,401 of NC_059479.1, forward strand.
GCTGGGTGGGAGGAGAAAGGTGGGGTTTGGCGAACCTGTCCATGCCAGAGTGATGGGGGTGCAGGAATAACCGTGCATTCGGGGGCTTCTCGCCTCCAAAAGGGCTCTTCTGACTGCTCCTCAGAGGGATCGAGTGTTTGGAAATAGAGATGCGGGGAGAAAAGCAAAGGCTGGCTGCTGCTCGCTTGCCCTTCCCAGCTGTTTCGAGTGTGATTGAACCTGTTTCGGGCTTTTAATACAATGAAGTTAAATTCAGCTCTGTTGTGGCTCCCTAAACCTTTACAATAAAGTTACATAGGGAAAACTAACCCCACTTTTTAGTCTTAAACTGGAGGGGCATTGTCTCTGACGCTAATGAGATGCTGATGCTGCATGCTCCAACTGTTCCCCTGAATAAATCCCCTGTTAAGCCGAGCATGTGAAAATCCAGGCGTCGAGTCCCTTCAACAATTACCTCATAAAATAGGAGTCATCCCATATTTGCTGAGGGTTTCTTGAGTTTTGGCGCCCTACGCCAGCAGGGTCCTGGGTTTTCAAGGAAAAAGCTTACGAGGCGGCATCCTTGCGATAGCATCGTGTGAGTCTGGATGGGGGCTGCGGTGGGTTCCCCGCGGCTCCGGCAGCCGGCAGAGCGATGCCTTGTGCAGCGCGAGGAGGGGAGCCGGCCGGGCTCCTGGTTGCCAGCAGAGATGATTTTTTTGCGCTGCTTTGATTTCTCGGGATGGATTTGCAGAATGTGATTTCTCCAAGCTGAAAGTTTGAGGCTGGTGGTTTTTTGCTCTGGAGCAGCGGCTTTGCTCATTGTGATGGGTCCTGTATGAAATGCCATGAAGCAAAAAGTGCCTGGCTTGGGTTTTTGGCTTTAATACCTGCTCTAGTCTTTCCTTTCACAGCAGTGAAATGGCCCTGACGGCACCGCCCCAGACCAAAACCCCGTGTTTTCCCCTGCGTCTGCAAAGTCAGACCTTGCCGGCAGGCTGGCTGGCGGTTTTGCTGGTACTGGAGGACGTTACGGGTGTGAAAGCTCTTGAAACGAAGCTATTTCAGGAGCCCACAGGGTTCATCTCCTGGCCCCAGAGCGGGGATCTATGCCAAGATATGAACGGAGGCGGGAGCGCTGCCTGCCTGCCCTGAGCATCGCTCGCTGCTGGCCGAGGGGAGGCAGCGCCTGGCAGGTGAAAGGCAGGAAAACATGCAGTGGAAGAAATAATCTCTGTAGGTACTGCTGACTTCTAAATAAACTGAATAAATCCTAAATAAACTTGGAAATGACTCGGCCTTTGCTGCTGGCACCTTTGGGATGATCTTGCTTTAATTTGTAAAGATGGATCTAAATAAACTGAAATACTTGGGGGGGGAGGCTGGGAAATGCCCTGAAAGTTGATTGCTGTCGGCTAGCATCCGGGCAGCGCTGCTCGTCCATCTTCCCTGCACGCGTGGCGTGGCCAGGAGGGAAAGGCGGGGGGCGGGAAATGATGGAAAGGGATGAAGGGATGAAGGACAGAGGAGGGGAAGGGAAAGAGGAGGTGAGTTAAACTGAAGGAAAAGTAAGGAAGGGTAAAAAAAGAAAAGGCTTTTGAACTGTGCTCGTCTGAGTGGGACCGGTAAAAACATCAACACAGGTGGAAGAAGAAAACAGGCGGGAGCAAAACCTTGGGGATCCTCAGGATCTGGTCGCGAGGATACAGAGCAGGTCCAGAAGAAGAGGCCCGGGGACCGCAGTCTGGGGCCCTTCGGGGGCCGAGCGGGGGGGCGGCAGGCGCTGCTGGGGGCGATGCGGTGCTGGCCGCGTACACGGGGGCTGGCCCAGCCTGAACAGTGCTCCAGATAAGACGACAACAGATTTATAACCATAAAATCCTGATCCTGGGCCGAAGAGGTGCATGCCAGAACACTAGCTGGAGCCTGCGGCGGGGGGGACACACGCGGGGCCCCGCTCGCACCCCACCCCGCAGCCGCGGGAGGGGCTGTTTACACAACCCCGCTCAAAAAGCCCCCGAACGCTGCTTGTGTTTCCCATGCAGGATCCAGTGGGGCTGCAGGTGATTGGGAGAGACTTGTTTAGTGCAGCTCTTGTGCCAAAAAAAAAAAAAAAAGATAAAAAAAGCATACCCCGAAGCCTCGGCCAGGATAAAGCATGCACAAGCGAACGGGTCCAAAAGCAATCAGCGCTTCTTGCAGCCCAACGTGTTTCTCTGTTCCCGCACCGGCGGGGTGGGCTCGGGCTGCCTCCCGCCGCAGGGGTGCTGCGTGTTCAGCATCGGCTTCGGTGTCAGTGGCTCCCCACCACCGGGACCATGGGGAGCCTGGTCTCTCCTCTCCCTCCCAGCTACACAGATGTTCTTGCTCTGTTTTTCCCCTCTCCTCCTTCTTTTTCCCCCTCCTCTGTGCTATGTTTGCCTTAGATCTAAGCATATGTATTTTTTTTCCTCCCTTGCTTTGCCCTGCTGCCAGTATTAAGCGGTTTCCCATACTGCATTTAAAAAAAGCCCCTACAACCCAACCTGAAGGAAAGCGAGCGCACCCTGAGCTCACCCCAGTGCTCACCCCCCAGCTGCACCCTGCGTGTTCTCCTTTCCCCTTCAGTGATGCATCCCGGTACCCGGGCATGGGTGCTGGGCACCCTGCTCTCGGGGCAGAGGGTCCCACGACACCCCAGCTCGATGCCCTCCCGCAGCTGCTTGAGCAACAGCCCCGGCAGCCGTGCCGAGCATGGGTGCGGCTGAACAGCCCTGGGAATGAATCTTTTCCAAATTATTGCTTTAAATAACGACAGCAAAGCAACAGCTCTAGGAAAGATTTGCATTTAGAGGCAGAGATGATTAAAAAAAAAAAAAACTGCCACTCGTCGGTGCATCCTTCAAGTCCTTCAAAGGCACTTGCAGATGGTTTTTGGTTTGGTTTTTTTTAAGGATTATAATATTTAAGTCCTGCAAAATGAAAACAGAGGGAGAAGAAGACAATGAAAGAAAACAAGCCCAGCCCGGAGCCCGCGGGGAGAGGAGCAGAGGAGCGGCCGAGCACAGCACCCACCCGCGGCCTCCAAATGCCCGGGAACCGCTTGCAGGCGGTCAGCCTCACGCAATGGCAGCGGGTACACACTGCACATATAGAGAGATATATATACACACACACACACGTGTGTGTGTATATATACGTATAAACTAAACAACTAAATGCAACTATAGATATCATATATGCCATTTGTGCATACATATATCTCTAAACCATGTAATTTGTAACTATTAAACTAATATAAGACATTGACATGTGGTTCATATTTAATATATAAAACATACATGTAAATTTTGCATTTTGTAAGTACAAATGTAAACTATTATATATAATCAGCTTGTTTTAATCCATGATATTTCAATTTTAATGTATGACTAGATATTTAAATACTTAACCATTGTGTTATAGTAATGAAAGCATCCTTTTGTTGTTGTTGTTTGGTCTTTTCTAGTTTGCAGCCTTTCTATTGAAAAACTTAGGGTTTTGCACTTATCCAAAATACCTTTTTTCCCACTTTTTCAACTTTCCATGTATTAGGGCCAGATCCAGCAGCCTGGCAGAGCAGGGGGAGGCTGCTGCTGCTCCATGCCCTGGGCTCAGCCAGCAGCGAGGCTGAGCGGGGATTCCCAGTGGGCACATGCACAAACACACCTACAGAGAGAGAGATATATGTATGTATCTATTTATTTATTTATATGGAGCTTGTGGAGATGGGCTGTGATGAGCTGATGCTCTTGGGGGGGCTGGGAGCAGCTGGGCAGGGCTTCCCCCCCCCTTGCCTCTCTGGGTGTCCCCATGGGTGTGCAGCCCACTTTTATCACACCCCCCAGCACCCTCCCAAGTCGTGTGTCGTCCCCCCCCAAAATCTGCAGCCATCCCAAGAAGATCGTTGTAATATTAGGCTAGCATTGCTTTTTTTGCTACCTGTAAATGAAGCGCCATGCAGCTCCGCGTGTTTGCACGGTGCTTTCCGCTCCCAGGAACGGGATGCAGCATTACCTCTCCTTGCTCTGTCCCTGCATGCACGGCACGAAGTGCTCCGGAGGAGCTCGTTGCTGTAGTCTCATTCCCTTTGAATCTCTATTTACCATCTCTTATCTCCTGGCGGTTTTTTTTTTTTTTTTAAATACTATTTGCAGTAAATATCCCCAACTTGAAAAAGGGTTGAGATGCACATTAAAAAAAAAAAGGCCTGAGCTATATAAAACTAATGCCTATGTCAGCTTTCATCTAATGTCAATTAAAGCACCTAGCATAAACAAATCGTTAATATAAAGCCCTTGATAAAAGCCTTGTTTTCAGTGTCTCACAGCCACTGTAACCTCAATTACGAATAATCATCCCTGGTCTTTCCCGCCCTCAACCCTCCCATAACTGCTCTTATTGACACAAAAGATTAGCTCTCCTGTGACCAGCGCTAATACCCGAGAGGCCTCACCGGGCCCTCAAACCGCTGCCAAAAGGAAGAAATAATACTACTAATAATAATTAAAAAAAAGCCCTGGTGCTGTCGCTGTGCAAGAGGCCCCGCGGAGCAAAGACGCCGGCGAGCCCCAGATGCTGGTTGATAAAAGCCAGACCCAAGGGGAACGGAGGGGGAACGCGTCCAGGTTGCTCAGGGCTCACCCCAAGCACTGACACCGCTCTCAGGGATTTCTTTCTTTATTATTTTTAGTTTTTGATGCCTTGGGTAGGACAAGGACCATCCTCCACCCGCCGACACCACCTCCAGCTTTCACCCTTCTGCGTTGCACCAGGAACCTCTTCTCCCCCGTTAGGTACCAGGACCTCGGCACAGCCTTTCCTCAAGGTGTATGAAAGACTTGATAAAAATAATTCCCTGTGTTAAACTGCCACCTCTCCAGCCCCTTTTCCTTTGATATCCTGGGCAGGCGCTGGGCGGAGGGATCGGCAGCAGCCGGGAAAGCTGCCGGGGAACCAGTGCCCGTGACCAGCCACGGGGGAGGAAACCTGGTGAGACACAGGCACGGACCCCTTTTGGTTTTAAACTGGTTTTATTCTACACAATTTTTTTAAACAACATTCATAAAACATTAATTACAAAAATGTGCTAATATGGGGTAGGTTTTTTTTGTATACCAACAATCAGAAATTCACATTTTGAAAGGATAGTCATACTTTTAAGACACACATTCAAATACTTTACTTCCAGATACAAAACTTTAAGGGAATATAAATCAGTTACAGGGAGCAGATGTCAAAAAAAAAAAAAAAAAAGGAGTAATTTTAGACTTCAGGGTCTGACTTCTGCATCGAATTGAGTGGCTGCTTTTGGGTTGCTGGCTCTGCTGGTCTGCCCAGGGCGCCCAGCAGCCCCGGGCACCTCGCAGGACCCGGTTTGGAGCCGCGCACAGCTCCTGCTGAGCCAGAGCCAGGAGCCCAGTGAAAAAAAATGGGGTTGCAAAGCTACTGAGGGTGCTTGCAGCCTTTTACTGAATCTTTCTAGTGGGTACGGACACTGTGAGGGTGAGCATTACCAGCACATCGGCAGGGCAAAGCAATGCATCCCACCCCGAAAACCCCTGGGCAGGATTTTTTCCATCAGCGATGGAGCTAATACCAACCACGACGGTCCCGGACAGCAGCGGGGCTGGAGAAAGGCACGGCATGGGGATCCACTAACCGGGGGGTGATGGCAGCAGGCTTGGAGGTCCTGCTTTAAAAACAAGCCGTCTCCTGCGTTACCCGAAACGGCCAAAACTCAAGCCTCCGCCCCGGTGCTCTTAGATGGAGTCAGCTCCAAAATCCACCCATCCGAAAGCAAATATTTGGTTTCATCCTGCTGGATTTCAGGGCAGGAGAGGGAGAGCAGGGTAATTTCCTAATTGCCCTCAGCCTCCCCAAAAAAGTCCTGTCGCCGGTTTTAATGCGTTCAAATGGCTGAAACAGGATATGCTGGGAAAGTTCAGGCCTCGAGAAGTCGTGCTCTTTCCCAAAATGATTTGATGGAATGCACTCGGCAACCAAAAACCCAACTGCATTCAGGCAATCTGGCCGTCACCGACCAGAAGCGGAGCATCAACGCTATGCAAAAACCTGCTCCAGTAAACAACTCATCTTACACGCCACGATTAAAAATGTACAAAAAAAAAAAAAAAAAGCTTCATTCCTTAGTAAAATAGACACTAAGTCTTGCCTCTAATGCTACGGTTAAGAGCTACATTTGCCTTGCTGGTCGGAGGTGGATGTAGGGTGAGCGTTGGGAAGTATGTTACAAAAAGAGGAGACACTTTGGAGGTACAAAACCTCCTTCCAAAGCCGTGTTTTGCAGAAAACGGGAGGGACTGCGTGTCTTTCCTCTCCTGCCTTGCCTCCGCCGGGAGCGGGGACCCCTGCGCCTGCGATCGGCGGTGCCGGTGTTTTGCCGCCACGCTGGCACGGCTGTGGTGGGAAGAGGAGACGTGGGGGCACTCGCAGTGTCCGTCCTTGGTGGGAGCACTAAGGGCATTGCAACATTTGCAAAAATAAAACAACAAAACATCCCTGAAAGGGGTTGTGCAGGATGAGCCCGCCAAAGCCCAGCGATAATCTCGCTGTCACCAGGACTAAAGTCCGCGGAGCTGCCATGCCAAGCTGATAAAGCGTCCGGAGCGATGCTCACCCCCCGGCCATGGGGAGCGTCACCCCTGCAGCCACCCCGGGGCTCAGCCGCAAAGCCCACTCGGAGCTGCACGGGGATGGCAGCTCCATCCATCCCCACATCTGCTTTCCTTCCACGGGCTCTCGAAAAGAAGGGAAACAGCTTTATTTCGGCTCGTTGCCTGCCGGTGGAGCCCCTCCACAGTGCCAGCTCCATCCCCGCCCGGCGTTGCGGAGAGGACGTTGGAGTATTTAAGGAGCACTTGTCAATCACATCATTCTCCCCAAAGGTTACAAGGGTGGCTGAGATTTAAACAAAAGCGCCTGAAAGAGCTGCCCGAGTGCAGGTTTTTGCGGCAGAAAGGCAGCGGCTCCGGCGGCGGGAGGGGGCTGCTCGGCTTGCCTTGGCAAAGGAGCCGGGGCTTTCAAAGTCATCCCAGTTTTCTGCTTCCAACTGGATAAGGAGAAGCAAACTCCGCCAGTGTGAAAATTATTGAAGCTAAAATAACCAAGGTAACCCTCAACAAAACTGTTGGGTACAGAGGCACGTGAAAGCCAGGTAACAGTCTGCAGGGAAGGATGGAGGGATGGCAAGGGTCTCAGCTGGATCTGTCCCCCTCTGCGTCCAGAGGATTTGGTCCAAGTTCACCTTTATGCAGGTGGTTACTCTGAGGACTGTATGGCCACGTATAGATGCAGATGTCAGCCAGAGTTAAAATCCACCTTAAGCCTCCCAAGAGGCTGAACCGGAGTGATCTGAGCAAGCGTAGATGAGATCCTCAGCACCAAATCAGACTGCCCAGAGCAAATCGCTCTTAGCACCAACGTACCAACGCCAAAAGAGACCCTCTACGGCCATGCAAAATGCTCCTGTGGCACTGTCACGCACGGAAGGGCAGGAATGTCCGTGCCCAGCTGCAGGCCACCTCCCTCTCCCGCCTCCTCCGGACCACGCAGCTCAGCCCGGAGGGTTACGAAGCTCCTCGACTGCTGGCGTAGCCAAACTGGCAGCCCCAAACCGCGACGCTGGTGAAAGGCAGAGCCAAAACGTCTTGAAACTGGGGGTCCCCAAACCCCACGGTACTGCAGCAGACCTGCAAAAGCCCTCAAGCTTTGATGGCAATTAGGATGTGGCCTTCCCACAGCTCCCACAGCAGGGAAACGTTAGGAAACCTCAACCCCAGCCAATGGGTGGCCAGAATTTGTTAAATTTAAGCTATATGTGACTTAGAAACATCTATTTCCCTGGTTGCAGGACCTCAGGGCAGGGCACACTGTAATGAAGCAGCTCCCGCAGATGGTTCCAGCTTTGTTTCACAACTCAAAAAAGCTCTAAGCCGTGAATCACGGGCACTTCCCGGGCAGCTCCCGCAGCCGCTGCCCTGCCAGCCTTCCCAGCACCGGGGCAGCCCCGAAAGGCTGAAAACACAACCAACCCTTGAACCCTTCCGTCTCGGCTGTCCCGCTCCATCCCTCAGCCAGAGTGAGAGGAGTTAAACCCGGTGCCTCACTCTGCAGCAGCGGAAAAAAAAAAAAAAAAAAAAAAGAAAAAAAAGAAGAAAAGACAACAACTTGGATTTGAACACCCTCAAGCTAAAGATTTAGAAAGGCAGCCCCAGCCAAGCCCCGAGCAGGGCGCTGCTGGGACACGTCCCGCGCTTGCTGTACACTTACATAAGGCTACGCGCGCGCCTGCAGCTCTCCAAACACCCCGGGCACAGAGCGAAGCTGCTCCCTTTCCCGCTCCCTTCCACCCCCTTCCCACCCGAGGGACTCGACCCCCTCCCATGCCCTCGCTGGCTCCCAAAAATGGCCGAGCCCGGAGTGTCGGGCTCCACCTTCCCCTCTCGGAGCAAGGGAATGGGGCAGGAATCACAGCCCGGCACTTGCAGGGGAGGGAGAAGTTTGGGGTTTTTTTTAATTAGAAAGCTGAGTAAAAGGTAGTTTTCGCCGTGAACGCTGCCTCCCGTTCAGCCCTCACCCGCCCAGAGAAGGACATGGATGTGCTGGCCTAGGACGAGCGGATCCTAACGGGAAGAAACAGGAGGGGTTTTAGGATGAAGCTTTTTGCAACAGGTAGGGACCTATGTGGCATCACAGCACCAGACTACAAGAGGCTAAAAGGATGTTTCGGAGACCAAAGCAATTTCTCCCTGTTTATAGATGCTCAGATCGCCACAATCCCACCTCTCACGTGCCACGAGTCTGCAAAAATTCTTGCAAGCTGCCAAGGGACAAACTAGACGCACAGCAGCAGCATTTAGCTGACAAACAAACCCAAAAATACTCCCCTTTATGTTGACGGACTCCTCCAACCTTTGCCCTTCCCGTTCCCATCTGTGTTTACAGACGAGGCGAACCTTTCATTGCTGTTGCTCAAACATGCCTTCCCCGCTGCAGAATTTGCCCTCGTCTTGACCAAGGGCCGGATCTCAGCCAGACAAAGATGCTGAGAGCGGTTTTGGGAGGCTGGTACCAAGACATTGGTCCGGGATAGGATAAAGGGTGGATTCCTTGGACCAAGCTTGGGTGGCCTATGAATGCACCTCGTCACTCAACATCTCCTAGAGGGTCAATAATAAAAGCCGCGGGCAAAGATCAAAATTTAGGGGGGACGAACGTGGGTACCACCACCCCTCCTGGGAAGAGCGCTGGCTCCTGGCCGACACAGAGCTGGTCTGATGCCGCTGCAGCGTTCAGCACCCATTGCACCGAATGCAGGCTCCTCCTGGGCCAAAGACCTTTGCAGGCAGGCAGAGCATTTAAGGCAAGAAATCTGTAGAAATTTGGGATTTGGACCATGAATTGCCTTATGAGCCAGAGAGTTTTTACTGCAACAGTCTCATGCAAAGCTGGGTGGTCGTCGGGGGGCTCTGCCGTGCAGCCGCTCGCTCAGGCCAGACAAGGGGTTGAGGCAGCTCTGCTCGTCCTCTTGTTGGTCTGAAGAAGCTACTTCTTGAATTTAAATCCCTCATAAGCTCTCCTTCGGGGAGCATTAAGGTAAAAAATATGATTTGAAGAACTTCATCGAACTCCGATGTGAATAAAAGCCCCAAAACTGACCAAAGGAGTTACGATGCAACGTATTTCTTTCCTTCAGCTGTCAGACAGCTTTGAAGATGCCCCACTGCCAACGCTCCCACCCGAAAAGCATCACTTTAATGCCCTGCCCTAGGCTAAGCCTGGCAGATCCCACCGCAGCCGGAGCACGGACACCGTGGTTCAGCTCCTACCCATGCACAGGGGTATGCATGCCCTGCCTTCCCATGCAGCTCTTGCTGCCGCCTGTGGCTTCCTAAACCAAGCGATGGGTCAGCAGAGCCGTAGCAGACGATGCAATACGGGCAATGAAGGGTAATAACAGTCACAGAAAAGTGTATCGAAGAAAGAGACAAACGGACATCTCGTTTTATAGTCAAAAACAGACACGTCACAACACATCAGTTAATTTTCCAGCTCGTACGGGGACAGAAGGGCCACAAGACCACAAGACCTTATAATGCATTAGCCAACATGGATTAAAAACAGGGCCAGAGGGGCATGCAGAACCCTGAGCCTATATACAAAGGTCCCGCCGCTGCCCGCGGGAAGGGTCCTCCACTGAAACCAAGTTTCCCCAGCAAAGACTTGTCTTGGTGTTACAAACCCCCCTACTCGCCCAGGGACCGAGGGCTGATTCCCATGGCACACGTCCCTCTTTAGGCTTCTCATTTTTTAGTGGCAGGTGAATAAAATGAAAATCCAATGAAGGATGGTTTTGCAGCCAGGATAAATGCGAGCTTTGTTCCTTGCTCTCTCCTGGGTTATTATTCCCAGGAAAAGGTACCCCGGTCCCAGCCGGCACCTTGTTCACATGGGGACCCACGGGGCAGGAGGACTTCCCTTGCTCTGTGCCACGCTCATTAGCAATGCCTGGAGGTGATGAATTTCTACACACGGCTGAGCTCTGCCTTCGCTCTGTGTGGTGGGTACCCACGGGCTGTGCTATTTTCTTGAGCTCTCTCCCTCTCCCCCCGGGGACGGCACTGACCCTGCACCGGCTCTGCACGGCAACGCACGGGCTACAAGTTAAACACTGCTAGGGCTTTTAAACCCTTTGGAAACACTGAGCTTCCCCGGCCAATACTGACTCACGTTTATTGCTGCATAATACACAACCGGCCCCAAAAAAGAGCGGTGGCACCCTGTGCCCCGAGCCGGCTGCATCCCCGCATCCGCGGGTGCCCCTGTGTCCCAAGTTGGCTGCATCCCCGCATCTCTGGGCGCAGGGAAGCTGCCTCCCAGCACGGAGAGCACCCATGACACATGGGGCTCTGTCCCGACCCTGCGTGCCTCGACGCCTCCGAAGTGCCCGTCTCGGCAGCTTGCCTACAGTTTTCGCCTTGCAGAGCCAGCCGCCAGTGGGCTGCACTGGGAGCTGCCCCTCTCTTTTGCACCTCAAAAGCCCAATCATTAGTTGCTGGGCGAGAAAACGGAGGCGGAAAGTGGCCGAGGGACCTGCTGGTCTTGTCCACGCGTTTTTAAGGCATGTTTTGCAGGAAGGGGGTGCTCCCACGTGGCTCCGTTTGATGAGGGCGGCAGGACTGGAGCCGGCCGAGCTCCCCATCGTCCCAGCTGCAGCTCCCTGGGTGTGTGGGAGAGCAGCGGAAAAGGAGGAGAGAAGAAGATTAAAGAGGGACTCGCCGACCATTTATTTGGTTTATGCACCGGACTAAAGCAGCGTTTCCTCCTTCAGATCTGTTGGCTCCAAAACAGCCTCTGGTGCTGGCCAGGGAGGGGGCTGTCTTGCTTGGACGTGACACCCAAGTGACACCAGAGGAGAAGGATGGACCGCTGCAAGGTTCAACAAGCTCCATCCGTGGCCTGCTTTAAAAAGGCATTTATTAGCTGTAAACCTCTGTCGTGACGTATAGAGAACTGAGGAGAGGAGCGGGAGATCAATCAAGTTTGAATCCTGGTGAGAGTTCTCCTTAGAAAAATGGTTAGAGGAAAAAAAAAGGTGGCTTTGAAATCAAAACTGTCCCGAAAAAGAGCGTTTCTGCTAGTTAAAAGCCTTTAACTAGAAGACCTTTTTGTGGGTTTTTTTTTCCTTTACAAACATAGTGCATCTGCGATCATTGAGAATTACAGTCCGTCTAGAAAAGGGCCTGTGCTTGGGCTATGGAGAGGCTGCTGGTGGCGACAGTGAGTGTTGGTGAGCGGAGGTGTTACATGTGTGCTTCGGAGGCAGGACAGCCCGGCAGCAGCTCCCCGTTCACCACCGCCTCCGAGACCAGCATCTTGTCTTTGCCAGAATCCAGCCGCTGCTTCTTCAGCATCCTCTGATGGACCAGCGGGACGACGGAGAGCACCAAGCCGCCGATGATGGGGGGGACTCCGGCAAAATAAAAGGCCGCATCGTAATTCCCAAAATAATCATTGAGGTATCCTGAAAGAGAAGAACAATGGTGGTTTTAGCCATGTCAGTCTAATGACCGACTTGTCTCCTCCCTCGAGTGAGAGCTGCAGCTTGCTTCAACCACCAGGTTTAGGGAGATTTGGGTTTTTAAAACAGATTTTTTTTTCCTTGCATTCCTTGGAGTTTTTATGCCCTGGATTAAAGGATGTGCGCAGCCAACGTTGTGTAGCAAGGAAGCCAAGAAGGAAAGCCTCAGCCATCCTTCCTATTTAACCAGAACAGGACACAATCAGACACATCCCAAACAATCCCAAATGCAAGCTGAGACAGTGTTAAACAACCAAACATCTCAGGTGGCTCTTCCTAGCGCCTCGCCAGCCGGGAGGTAATAGGAAAAGCGGGCAGGGGCTGTTCCTCTGCAGATTGCCTCCATCTGGAAGCCCTGCTTTGCTTATGGATATTTTATCCACATGGGGACATCAGCTGAAAAATACATGCTGCCAGTTACAAACAATAACCGATCCCTTAAAAACCAGTGAGGTTCTGCACTTGTTAGTTTGGCAAGTTCTGACGCAGCCAGGCGTCCTTGGAGAATAACGCATTGCCATTTATCGGCACTGGAAAATCCCTCCGAGTTTTCTCCTGCGTAGACACTTACCTGGGGATTACGTCCATGAAATGAGCCCCTTCGCCCAGCCCTGTGCCTAGCCAGCCCGATGCAGGGGGTCCTGCAGCAGCACCCTAACAGCGGGACATCTGCAACCCCCACGTTCCTTCATGAGGGTGTTGTTAAACTGAATTTTGCTGCCAGAAGCAGGGAGATCAGAGGCGCATATACAGCTTTAGCTTAGCGATTGCTGATGCAGACGTTCTGCTGTTCAAGGGCCAGCTTTGGCAAAGTGCTCACTGTTTAGGACGTTGTGGTTATTACTATGCTTAAACACATACCCAAGTCTTGGGAAGACAGAGGCTTGGGTGTCTCCATCTCTAACTTTGATTCAACAATCCAGGGGCTGAACTTACCGATTAGCAATCAGTCCCCAGATATCTAAAAGGACTTCTAGAAAACTAATATCTGCCAATTCAAACAGAGAGCAGTCAATATGTGATCTTGGGTCGCTCTCACTGTTCCCCCGCTGGTCACCTTTCATCAGCCTGGAGAAAGGCCCTGAGATGCTACAGGACGTAGCATGGAGTGATGCTACACCAGTACTTCAACCCCCCTGCGACACAATAAGCCAGAAAATTCAAAAATTCAAAATTCAAAAACCGTATGTCTGGTCTCATGCCAAAATATCACCACGGGTGAAAGCCGCTACAAGTATCTGCTCCCTCCCAACAGCTGGGTCCAGGTCCGGCGCCGCGGTGCTACCAACCTGCTATCGGCGTACCCGCGGTCATGGGCACAGCCATCAGCCCCATGAGGTACCCTATGGCCTGGGACGCCTGCATGGGCCCCACCAGCTCAAAGGCGATGGGGGCCATGATGGTGGTGAAGAAGCCATCGCAAAGGCCGAGGAAGAGGCAGATGACAATGACGCCCTCGAACCCTCGGCATTGGGGGATCATCATGCACAGGAGGCCCAACAGCACAAAGGACGCAACCTGGGGAGACAAAAGCGGGCATGTCATTGGGGTGCAGAACGAGTGGGGATGGGCAGCAGGAAGTGTCATGAAGATGACACTGAACAGGTCAACCACATCGCCCCCTCCTCTGGACCCAGCAATACCATCCATCGTCTGCTCTCGTCTCAGAGATGCCCTTAAGAATAACCTTTTAAGAAGCTTTAGGAAGGATTAGCTGCTGGATTAGCTGCTAGATTTCAGCGGTTTGTTTTTCAAAAACCACAAGAAGGTGAGAGGGTGTCCAGCAGTTTGCAAAGAGTTGGGACCACAGAGTTTGATTGCTGAACGGACACCAAGACCTCAGGTCAAGTGTGTAACTTCTCTGTACACCTTTCTATAATAAATTTTCTTCCCTAACAGGAGACAAGGGTGTTAGGTAATGGTCGGTAAAGGATTTGTGATCTGTGGTTGACGGTTATTAAGCAGAGCGTCAATACTGATGTAGAGATGCTATCCCCTGACCCACACTGGTTAGCCAGCAGCTACGCGGAGGGTCGGACACAACGTACCTGCAGGTAAATCTTCTTCAGCCCAGGAATGCAGTCGCCAATGCGGCCTGAAACCAAGCGCCCCAGCCCTGACATGGCTCCGAGGCAAACCAGGAGGATCCAGTCCTTTTTGGTTTCTTGAAATCGCTTCTCCACGTATTTCACCTAGGATGGAGGGAAGGATGCAAGGACATGAATCCTCAGTAAGTTAATCCCTCTCATACCCCAAAAAGGGACAAGACTTTCCGCAGAGGGCTCGTGGCTTTGGGGGTGGTTGTGTGACCCTCATGCCGCACCATGCTGACCTGCACATACCACCTCCGCCCACCTCAAACCCAACAGCCCCCTCCTCTCCTGCTACCGATGCTTGTCCTCGGGAGCCGTGGGAAGCGACTGCTCTGCCCACCCTGGCGCAGAGGACACACAGGAGCATTAAGAAGCTGTCTCCTCCCATCACTATTCCTGTTTACAGGACGTCCCTGCCGCAGTTTCTTAGCTTTGAGGCTTTTGGTGGCTCTGTCCCTGCTGCCCATCTCCACCTTCCCTCCTCCTCCTCACTTGCACGGAGGAGCCCTTTCACTCCGGGCAAAGGGACCTCCCGCCCCTTCCAGTCTCAGCCAAGGCTCTTACCAGGTTCATGTAAGGTACGAGATATCCCAGGACAGCAGTAGCGATCCCAAAGGCCCAAATCCGATAGGTCTTTCTCCGGAAAACCCTCAGGTTGAAATACTTGCGCGTCTGGGACCAGCACTGCTGCCGCATGCTCCGGCTGCCCAGCTTGTCCTGCCCGTCGTGCTGAGAGTCACAAGAAGGTGGCAAGATGGGCCGATAGGTCAGGGACAAGAATATCTGGATGAGCATTAAGGCACTGAGTACTTGGAAAGTATGCGCCAGCCCAATGGCCTTCCCGACCATCTTCAGGAAGAAGGGGAGCGGAACGGAGATGAGGCAGCTGCCGCCGGCCACGATGCCGTTGGCCAAGCCAAGGCGGCGCTTGAAGTAGTGGCCAAGGATGACCAGCGAGGGCTGGAAGGCGAAGGAGCTGCCACAGCCGAAGAGGATCCCGTACGTGAAATAACGAACTTCCAGAGACCTAGTGGGAAAAAAAACACATCGAGGTGGTGAAGTTACGCAGAGGTAAGGAAACCTTCTCCCCCGTGGTCCTGCAAAACCAGGAGTCAAGACCCAGGTCTCACACACCACACGTGCTACATAGACAGTCTGACCTCAAGGAGCTTATTCCCTAGCCAAAGCAAGGATTATCCTCATTTCACAGCTGGCACATTAAATCTTTGGGAAAATGAAGTCTAGCTCAGGAGTGCTTTCTGCAAAGAGGAGAAGGCAGCAGCCAACCTGCCCTCCTTGGGAAGGTGACCTAACTTGAATGGTTTTTAAATTACAGCAAGCAAGATTTTCTAAGGTAGGCAGGGTGGGTTATTTTTAGCTAGAAATCCTTTTTTTTTCCACTGAAAGGACTAATTGAAAACATTCTGCACCCAGTGTTTGAAAGCAGAAGGCACCAATCCTGCTGGTTATTAGGCACTTAGGAAGGAAACATTGCGTTTCTGCCAGGCTCCAGGCTGGTTAATTAAGTTCTTCTTCTTTAAGTTCCTCTGGGACCTTCAATTAGGCAGTTAATAGATCTCATTTGTACCTTACATTGGTGGCTGCACTCAAGGAGGGAGCGAAGTGGCTGCTCTACAGAACAGGCGGAAAGTCCTGAGAGCCCTTGGAAGGAGCCGTTTCCCAACTGCCAGCCCAGTTTTCCCAACAGAAGCAGCTGAGAAAGGAGCCTAAAGTTAGGCGGTGCAAATAACCCGTTGTGTTTCTCTTCAGATGAAGGATTTTTTCTTCATCCCCATGCAACACATTCAGCTGCAAAAGTCTGCCGTGAACTACTGCATGGGAGGAGAGCACGATGGAAACATTTGGGCAGCTCACCAGGCACGCGATGCTGCACAAAGGGGTCCTTTACTCCAACACTCAGAATGACTCATGTGACATACCGAGTCCTGCTCATGAAGCAAGTGAGAAGACAGCAGCCCAGATCTAAAGGAGCAGTTTGAAGTTGAGAAAACGTTTACAAGCACATCATTTCTTCCATTACACGCTCGTCTCTTTAGTTAGCCAAGCAGAAAGCAGAATGTGCTTGCTGTACCCAACGGCTCAAAGATAAATGACTGTCATGAAAGGCAATTTCCAGCAACTCCAGAATGAAGCCACATCAGAAAACCCCTCCACAAGAGCCAGGCAAGCAGCTGGGCTACGCAGGCTGTCTCCGACCTCCCACACACCAGCCCTGGCCGTCTCAGCTGGGTCACACCAGCTTTGGTACTGCAGCTAAGCTGCTGTGTTGGATAAGTGGAGACAAATGCTACGGTTCCCATCTGCTCCCCGTTGATGCTAAGACAGTCCTGCATGAGCTGGGGCTCCTTTCAGCCATGCTTCTTAGCCAGGATTTCCCATCCCGCTCGCTGGGAATCAGTCAGCTGCTCTCCGGTGGGAAAGGCGGCATCGTCTCCCTCAGATAATGAGGTCTCCCATGGATAACGACATCTCCTGGGACAAGGAGGTCTCCCTCCAACGGCTGCCTCTCCCTTACAGCTCACAACGGGAACGATCCTGGTTCAGCCCCAGTGGCAGAGGTTTGGGGGATTTCTCTCTGCAGGAGAAACTGGGCAGGAATTGCAGAGAGGAGAGGCAGATGAAAAGGGCCCCAAACCCCACCACAAAACGCTTAGCGGTGCAGAAGAGGAGGGCTGGGAGGGCATTGCGGGGCATATGAAGACAGCCCTGCTGAACTGGCCATCATCTCCCATTCCTCACACTAAAACATCCCCCGTAAAACTGGGGGGAAGGTGAAGTCTTAACACCACTGGGATTTCTCTCTTCTTGAGGGCGCATAAGATCTGTGGTGGCTTGAGTCGATTACAAATGCAGGAGAAACCCCAGTGCAAGGCAGCAAAGCAAGGAAAACCCTTGCCCTGACCCCATCCGGAAAACTTCAGCCTCCCCCAGAGCTCTGCTTTTCAGCATATTTTGTTTATTTAATGGTTTTCATACAAAACTCCCAAGATTTTGCGAGTAGGAGGCACTGAGCGTGAGCTGGGCGCTGGGGTCCTGCCGTGCAGGCTCGGCGGCTGAGTGGGTTTTTGGATCAGCTCAGTGCAGTGCCGGGAACCGCTGCTCCTCTGTTTGGACAAAGCAAACCCATTTTAGAGAAACGAGGAGATAAAGGGTTGATCAGCCTTGATCCAGCCCTGCCTGAGCCCACCAAACCCAGGCTGCGTCTCCCTTTACAGCGGCAGCTCCCGAACAGCAGCTCCCTTTGCACCAGTGCATGTAGCCCAGCCGGCGCTGGGTGGGTCATCTCCAGCTACGGGGAACTGGCAAGGGGGACCAAAAAAAGAAAAGCTCCTTCTCCATTGTTCTGGGTGAGCAGGAGCCGCTAGCTCTGAATTTCGGGACCGGCCTTCGCCATCCAGATGGAGCGCTGACAAATCCCGCAGCCCCGCTGCTCTTCCTCTGGCTCCGGCTCGGCTGTGCCGAAGGCAGCTTCCCTCGCCACGGTCCAGCTGCAAAGGGGCTCCTTTCTCCCTTAAAAGGCAGCCAAAGGAATGTGAACCGAGAGTGAGAAGGCAGGAAATGTGGATTTCAGCTCTGGAGCTCTCCTGGAAATAATATTCTTCTCTGCCTGTACTGTTTGATTTTTTTTTTTTAAACAACAACAAGAAGCCACTGGCAGCGGTGTGGTCCCAAGAGCTCTTTTTCTTTGCACAAAAATTTTACAAGGGGGTGGGGGTGGGGGTGGGGAAAGTCCAAGCTTTGTTGATTAGAAGGAAAGCAAGATTACATGGGAAGCGCCTGTGATTTGCGCTGCCAGGAGCCTGGGCACACCTTCCCTCAGGACCAACTGCACTTTCTCCGATATTACGATTATCTTTTGAAATACAAAGGGGTGGCATCTGCGGAGGAAGTCGCAGAGGGTGGTTCCTTCCACGCCACTGCCCGTGCTGCTGCCCGAGATGGTTTTAGCATCCCAAGTCCCCTGGCTGGAATCGCCCCCAGTCCCTGGGGCTTTGCAAGGGGGCTCAGAAGCTGCCTCCCCCCTCCCGGTGTGATGGGGGGCTCCTGCAGCTGAGGACTCGGGGACCCATCACACAGCACGTATCCACAGGGAACCAGGGTTGGGGCGAGCACGAGGGTTTCACTGACCAGGGTAAAAGGGAGCTGGCATCCCGCTGTCCCACGCAGGCAGGGTGGGCACGGAGGAGCACAGCACAGGCAAGTCACCCTCCAGGAAACTAGTGTGTATTTGCTTTAAAAAAACCCACTTCTTGAAGCATTTTAATTAAAACAATATTGATTTTAACTGAAATCCAACCCAAAGCAACGTTTTTATTCAGAAAAACTGGGGCAAATGATGCTTTGGAGGGTGTCTCCACGGTGCCTTTGAGACTCCATTTAACAAGTGCAGCATAAAGGACCCCAGAGGTGACCTCTTTTTGCTCCCACAAAGATGCAAATGTCTTGGGTTGGAAAGATTCTCACATCAAATCAGGTACGCCTGCCATCGGCGAGAGCCTGCCAGCAGAAATTCATGGCACGGGATCAGCCGTGGAAAACGAGGAGCAGCAATCGCCCCGCGCTGCCGCAAACGCCCGAGCCGGTGCGAGAGCAGCCCAAACTGCTCCAAACCCCGTCTGCGTCCCCCTTCCCGTCTGCCCTGCATGGAAACTCCCTCTTGCCAGGTGTAACCCATCAAATAGTATTTTAAGCATTAATTTACTTTCAGTACCAAATGTGAAATCGGTTGCAAAAAGGGGACCGGTTTTGTCCACGAGCGTCTCTTTGGAGCTGCCCGCAAGAGGCGCGCCAACTTCTTGTTGCCTGTTTTAAAGATTAAATGAAGGACCTGAGGGCTGAAATCCCATAAACCAAAAAGTCCCTCGCTCAGGTAAAATTCACTCTCTTGTTACAGAAGGACAAAAGAGCAACTTGGTTCAATTTGGAGAGAAACAGGCTGTGTGCGCGTGGGCTGTAGGGATGCCAGGAGACCTCTCATCTGGATGGAAACCACCTGCTTTGCCCCAAAAGGCAGCAGCAATGTGTAGGCAGGGGGGCTGCAGGGAACAGTGAGGAAGAGGAGCTCGCCGAGGAGCTGGACAGCCCCTCTGCAGCCTTACTTGGTGAAGGAGCTGGAGAGGAGTCCAATGAAGGCGATGGCAGCTCCCGAGGCTGCTGTGGTCCTGCAGCCGATCCGGTCGGTGAAGATGCTGACGATGGGAGAGCAGAAAAAAATCATGCCCATGGCCAAGGAGCCGACCCATGCTAGGAAGAGAGAGAAGAAAGGCGACAGTCAGGGTGGGACATCAAATGGGGGCCAGGAGGGGAACAACCAGGGACTGACTCCAGCTTTGAAGGTGGTCTCGGCAGAGAGGCAGCCCCATCACACCGTTAATTAACGGTGCAGCTCATGAATAACACGGTTGCCACCCGCGCTGCCCGCCGGCATCATGGCTGGGGTGTAATCCGTAGCGTCTCGCTGTTCGCCCATGTGATGGAGGCACAGCCAGGTTTTCCTTTTATTCCCCTCCGCTGGGTTCATGCGTGTCCTAGGAAGGCACCGAGCTTTCAACCCTTTTCTCTAACGGCCCTTGCTGCGCGTGTAATGACGCCTTCACTGATGCCACTTCCATAGGGGACATCTCCACAGCCAAAAGCCCCCGGAGCTCCTCAGAGCCCTCTGCTCCCTGGCTTTGGCTATGAAGAGTTTCATATCTTGAGTTATAGCTCTGCGTTTCCAGGTACCACACTCATCCATCACTGCTCCCCACTCCCCAAAGCCACGACTGCCTCACCTCCCCCTTGCCCCACGTTCAGCAGGGATTTCTCGTTGCAGCTGAGCTGATGGGAGATGCATGGTTTGTGCCAGGTTAGATTACATCCCTGGCCCTGCCGGGCAATGCCCAAGCGGGACCGTGATCTCATGTCTCCTTCCAACCCACCTCTGGAGAAAACCACTGTCTGTCTGGCTGACTTTTTTTTCCGAAACTTTTATTATTTGCAGATTATTTCAGCCCGTCGTCTTCTCCCTGCCCTCCACCTTCTCTCTTTAATGGTTTCTGTGACTGTTTTGGGGAGGAAGGGCAGACTTTCAAGAAAAGCAATGTGGTAAGGAAAAAAATCTCAGTCTACCAGCTCTGAGGAGAAGCAAGAGGTCCCCTCAGCAGGGCACAGGGCAGGGCAGGACGGACGGACGGACAAGGGGCTCCCAGCCCTACCCGGCACCCAAGCGGGGGGACCTCCTGGAGCATCTTCCAGCTTCAGGTGCTGGCTCTGGGCTGCCGAGCGCAATCTGCCCCGCACAGACCCCAGGACATGTGCTCCTTCCTTTTTTTATTCCTTTTTTTGGGTTGTTTTTTTTGCACCCAAACCGAGCGCTCTGCAAACCCTTTTAGCACAGCCCTGCACAATAACAACCTGTCCTTCAAGAGCCATGAGATTTTCAGGAAACAGCCAGGTCCCTATTAAAAGCAAATCCCAGCTATGTAACAGCCTCTCCAACCTCTGCCTTTCAAAAAGGACCACACAAAGAAGCCCTCGCTAGCCTGGGAAGAACTGACCCTTCCAAATTAATTATAAGTTTGCAAGGACCCAATTTACTCCAAAGTCTTCCTTAATAAATGCAGACTGGAGCAATAAAAAGAAAAGCAAGGGCTGCGCAGGAACCTCGTGGGACTCGCCGGGCTCTCGTCTCGACACCAGGCGAAATGCAAAAAGGCGAGGGAGAGGGAGAGGACCCCCCTCTCCGGCTGATTTTCTTGGTTATAAACACAAGGCACAGTGTAATGAAAGTCCTTCTAATAGGATTAGGTGGCACGGCTCCAAAGAGCCGTCCAAAACAACTCCAAGAGGGGGTGAGGGGTGGGAGCAAAGCCAAGATGGGAAAGGCTCGTTAAATTGGATAATATACTTCCAGAAATGTTCCTTCTACTCCAGCCAAGGCAGTAAAACGTTAGATGGCCCCGTCATGTTTGAAGTTTGTTATTTTTGGAAATTACTTTAAGAAACGCGGAAATAAAAGCATAAAGCAAAGTATTAAATTTAAAGGGCCAGATTCTGATCTTAATAACCCGGAGATTTACATGCAAATAAGCAGTATCAATCTCTGGCCCCAAAAATGCACACTCACCTGCGGAGATCAAAGCAAACCTGGGGCGAGAGGCTCAGCAACGGGCGCTTAAAAGCTCCTCCAGCTTTGGGTTTGTAAAAAGGAGATATGGCTCAATTAAAATCGGTAAACACAAAAAAAGAGTCCCGTGGCAAATTGCTCTACCTTAGAGAAAGGGCTTACCACAAGCAATGAATAAAAATAGGCTTGGGGAAGAACATCAAGTTAAAATTAGTAAGAACAATAGCCTCACTTCCAGAGCAGGGTTTTGTCTTCCCAGCGCTTCCCAGCGAAGCCCCGGGAAGCCGGGAGGGCTGGGCGAGCTCCAGCGCTGGAAAGAAACCTCGGCAAAATCTGGGGGCAGGAGAAAGCCGCCTTGGTCCCGGCTCCAGCCCCGGCGTGATTCACACCGAAACAGCCCCCGGAGAGCAGGTTGCACAATTTACCCCCCTGTGCTAGCCCCAGCGCGACGGCGGTGATCTCCTTTCACCTGGGTCGGGGCAAGGCTGGAGGAAAGCCATGGCAGAAAACCACAGGTTGGGAAAAAAACGGGGTTCAGGTGAAGTGTAGCCCCAAACTTGCCCCTCCGGACACGGAGCCGGAGTCCCTGGATCCACTCCAGGGGATGAAGGGTTTATTTTTGGCAATCTGTGTAATGCGGTATTGAAGTTTCTCCTGGACTTCTCTGGACACGAAGGGCAGAAGCAGCCATTCCTCCGGTGGAAACCAGACGGGGCTTAACCAGCCTGAGTCAGGGCTGCCCTTCGGCAGCTCCTCCGATGCTGGAGAAGTTACGACTTGATTTAAAGCCCACAGCAAAAAAAAAAAAAGGGAATCTTTGCTTCTGATTTCCACAGGGTTTGGATGAGATGGTTAATTCCTAGCCTGGCCACACCTCGCAACCCTCTGTGGCTGATAACCTAGGCGAGATATTGAAACACACAAAGACAAGCCCCCACAAGAGGCACGAAGCCTTATCAGCGGGGCGGTGCGATCAAGCAGATCCTAAAAGAAACGATGGACCGAATCCAGCTGAGGACGGGGCTGGAAGGAGCTCAAGAGCTGCACAGAACTTGGACAGAAGCCGGGTTAAGACTTGATCAAGTCTCAAGGTGCCGTGAGTCCAACCACCTCCCGGGAGCACCAGCTGAAGGGGCTGGTTTTGGAGCTGCCCGGCTGGGTGCTGTGGGGGGGACTCAGCTGGCGATGGCCGAAAAACCCCCTCTCCAAGGGATGCCTTTACAGAAACACTAAATGCTTCAGAAACCACTTTTTTAGTTTAAAAAAAAAAGGCATTTAAAGCACTCTCCTTTGGCGAAGGGGAGTGAAGATGACTTCTGATTTGGGGGCTGGCAATATTAGAGGTGGCTCAATGCGCGCTGTCCCTCCCTGACAGCCACCTCTCCACTGACCCTGCTTGGCACTGCGAGTTATGCCGAGACCAGCCACATCCATGCCACCCTGCTCCCACCCGCAGCCCCTCCTGAAGGCGATAAAACAGCAGCTGGGGAGCCGTGACCCCCCCCGGGCGCACGGACCCCACTCCTCACTGCTTGCTCCGGCAGGGATGGCAGCGGGCTGGGGGACAGCAGCAGCCTGAGCTGCCACCCAAGCCCAGGCCACCTGCAGCCCTGCATTCCTCCAGAGCTGATGGGATCTTCCTGGTGGTCCTGGGGATGCTCTGGGGTATGGGAAGAGCCCAGCATGAGTCTGGTGCCCCTTTGCTGGAGTAGAGAGGTTGACCAAGGAGAGCATCCCATCAGCAGCCCTCCCACAGCATGATCACACAGGGTAAAGCTCCAGCTAAAGCTCCGCAAACTGCTCCTTCCCACCTTGACTTAACAAAGACAGCCAAACTGTTGGCCCGTGGCAAGTCTAAAGCAATGTGGCCTTCAACACGGACAAGGGAATACAGTGGCTGAAGATCTCCAGAGGGAACGGTGATGCAGTGGTGTAGGAGATGTGGGTAACACGACCAAGCCAAGCCGTCCTCCCTGGCACCGCTCACCCCGGGCTCAAGACAGAGTAAAAACGGGGGAGGTGACCCATTTGTCCACCAGCCCAACATCATCAAGCTCTACCCACAATGGAGAAGCTCTGGGACCAGGCATGCCTCGGCCACCAGGTCCTCCTCCTGCCAGTGGGTGACAACACTGCTGGGAACCCTGTGGCAGAGGAGGACTGGCATGTGGGGGTCAGGACCTGCAATGGGGCTGGCGATGCTGAGGGGCCAGGGAGGGCTGTGAGCACCATGTCCACGTGTTCAGGGCAGAAAGAGGTGGGCAGGGCCCCCGGGGTCAGTCCAGGCATGTCCCACGCACCAGACACCAGATCAGCTTTCTTTCCAGCAAGGCCATCCCAAAAGAATGAAAAGCTCCTTCCTTGCCGGTATTTTCCTGAGCAGAAAAAGGTTTCTGGGCACGGCGGAGCAGACCAAGGTGAGCGCAGGAAGGTGCAAAACAACAGGGGAAAACATCACCGCTCGGAGACGCAGATCCAACCCCCCCGGTATTTAGCTATTGTTCCAAAAAACATCATTAAAAAGTCGTACTGTGTAGTACTTGCGGCCGAGCCTATTTGTTCCTTTAAAAATGAATCTCCAGGGAGAGCGAAGGAAGGGATGTCGCTCTCAGCCGTGCTTCCCCGCTGACCCAAATACCCCCGGCTGGAGGGATCAAGGGCCAGGAGGTGACCTCAGATCCGTCGCTGGAGGAAGTGTCTTCCCTCGCTTCCCGTGGCTTCTCCCGCTCGCGCCGTGCGGCCGGGACAGGGCGGCCGCTGGAGGGGACGGGGACACGCTGCGGAGGGTCACCTTCCCCAGGCACCTGGCATTTCTCGGAGGAGAAATGGGGCAGCCAAAGATAATTTGCCTCCATCTCCCCATCTGCACCACTTCCTCCAAGAAATAAGTAATTTCTTGACTCGTGTTTTCTGGGGACAAGGAAGCTCTGCTGGCACGACAAACCTCATCGCACATCTTCAAAGCCCTTCCCAGCCCTACCTGGCTCCCTTTTTGGGTGGCCTGGGAGCCCAAGCAACCTGGTGGGTCTGCCCATGCAGACACTATGGGGAAGCGGACGGCTGTAAGCCCCTCTCCATGGAGCTAATGCATGCCACCCGCGGCACATCTGCAGTGAAAATGAAGGAGCTGTTTCATCCTGTGCCCTTAAAAAGCAATTTGCGTCATCCTCTTGCTCGCTCAAACTAAAGCCTGAAACGCTCCCAACGGCTTGGCCCCATGTGCTCAACACCCCCCGCGGACTGAGCCCATCCCGGGAGGGCTGGTCAAGGCTTAAATAAAGGCAGACGCAAACTTATATCTGAGGAGGCCACCGCGATGCACGGCAGGAAGGGAAACTAAGCTAAAGAGCAGCAAACCAAAGCTGAGGAGCAGCAAACCGAAGCTGAGGAGCAGCAAACCGAAGCTGAGGAGCAACCCGGCTCCTCTGGACGGGAGGTGGTGGTGGGGCGGTGCGGTGGCAGCCACCGTGCATCACGTGCAGCTAAAAGCCAGATAAACTCATTAATTGTATAGCAAGCCCTGCTTGGTACCATACCCTAAAGCTTCAGAACAAAGTCCTCTTTTATCAGGTTTGGCTGACTTCTCCCCCCTCCCTTCTTTCTAAAACAATTCCTTAACAGCCTGAAAATTGGAATAAATGGAATTATTCAGAGGAATTATTCAAGGCCAGGTCTAACTAAAGACCCTTTCAGTGACCCATTTGTGGCGGTATTAGGACAGACTAAGGAAAAATGTGAATGTCGTAGGAGAAGTGGCAGCTACCGTCATCGTGGCATGGTCCCATGACCATGGATAACACAACAGCTTATCAGAGAACAGACCCAGCGAGCTTCCATCCAGTCTTTGCCATAGGAGACTTTTAAAAAATCAATTTTTAACTGGTTCAGGAGCACAGGGCACGGGAGCAGAGCAGGCTGGGAATGGACTTTGCTTTAAAAAACCCATCACATCTCTCCTGATCAGGCCTCTCTGCCTTCCCTTGCTCTCAAGGATGCAGGGGACTTTTAAGAGACGATGGCCAGGCCGCCTCCTGTAACCACTAAGTGACAGATATCAGCTTATGTGAGAGAAAAGTCCCAATATTAGCTGCCCTGTGGCCACGTTAAATAGAGATGGAGACAAATCTGTGGTTTCGCTTGGCAAGCAGCAGGCGCGGAGTGTTTGCCTGAGGTTCGTGTGCTGAACGGCTTGGAGAAACGCAGCCCCAGCCACATTTTGCATCGTTTCATCCCAAAACCATAAAATTTGACCCCGGTTAGAGCAAAATGGTGTTCAAGCTCATGTCTGAGCTGCATCACGTCCTCCCCATCTGCAGCCCAGCTCCCACTCAGCCTCAGAGGCTCCAGAGCCGGTCCAGAAAAGCAAATTCTTGTGAAATCCATCCAAAAGCAACAAGGCAGCATGTGCTCTGCAGCTGAAACCCACCATGTGCCCAGGCTGGATTTTTCTCTCCAGCACTCCCCTCGGTAGGCCAGGAAGGTTCTTCTTCTCCGTGTCGCCTTCTGGCTTACAATTTTTGGGAGATGATTCACCTACCACACACTAAAGTTACCCAACAAATAGGAGCTACGGTCGCAACAGCTTCATCTCAACACATGCTCCCATCCACCACGTCCCATCCAGACGTCTTTCCATGACCTACGCCCTCGAGGAGGCTGAGGATCTTGTTACTCCAATCTCTCCAATGTTGGGTGACTCCAGGTGATGTTGGGTTGGACCAAGTTTGCCCATGTCCCATCTTCGCGGGTGAGAGCCCAAGGCTGCACGCCTGGAGGGCAGCTCTTGGCGTTCAACTGCTGTTGGGCAAAACCAGTGCCCTCAGGCAGCTCCAGCCCGAATTAACTGGCAGAAGCTCTTTAGTATTGGGGGAAAAAAACCCGCATCTGGGGGGCAAGCATCCCCTCCTTCAACTGCGCTGTCAAACACCTCACCAGCCCCTGGCTGCGTTTTAATCCAGCAATTTTATGAAAAACAGAAAAGTTCCATTTTAATTGGTGAAAATTCCCTCCTCCCACCCACGGAGCGCCAATCTGTAATTAGCCTTTCATGTAAAACGATGTTTATTCCTGACAGAGTTTATCTTGGCACAAACATGCGCTCTGAAATGTGCACACATTTGAAGACTCAAACCCTGCATTTAATTCTGTATCTGCTTGTTAATCCTCATTGTTCCCAAGCCCCTTTTCAAAACACACCCACAGGGAGAAGAAAGTATTTTTTTATATATATATAAAAAAACTCCTTCCAGTGTCAGGAACACCAGCAGCGAGCGCAGCACCGCAGGCACCGGCCCGGGGTCCAGCTGCCCCCATAGCTCCCGACGCTCACCCAAACACACGGTGCCAAACCCAGGAGGCCTTCCTCCTCATTTTTTCCATCTTTCCCTTTTTTTTTTTATATACTTTTTCTCCCCAGCTGTGATGCCCCTCGGATGTCCCCCCTGCGATGCAGGGCACTCGCCCGAAGGACAGGAGCCCCCGTGTTTATTTGGCAGCTCTACAGCGGGACGATGGGGAAAACATGGTGGGGAAACCACCATAGCCCCCAGCCCCATTTTGGAGAACCCACCCTCAGCGAGGCAAGCAGATGGGGGCCAGACCCCAAGTTTTATGATTCCTGGGCTTAATTTGGGCGATTCCGGATTTACACACTCCCGGCACGCAGCGGCCACATCTCCTAGCGTAGCGGCTTGGGGCTCGACCAGCAGACCCAGGGACCTCCCAGCTGGGACTGGGTGACCAAAGCAGACCAGGTCCTTCCCTCCCCATCCAGCCCCAAGCACAGATGGCAGCACGGGGCCCATTGGGGCAAGCGGTGAGAGCGGGGGGGGTCCCCAGCGGCTGCCAGCGGCTGCTCCAGGTTGCCCCGCTCTGGGTGACCACATTGCTTCCAACAGGGCAATAAACACAATGTCTACCTTATAAAATGAAAGGGAGAGCAAAGGGTCAGGGTCTGGGTCAGGGTCAGGGTGAGGGTTTGGGTCAGGGTCAGGATTAGGGTTTGGGTTAGGGTCTGGGTCAGGATTAGGGTTTGGGTTAGGGTCTGGGTCAGGGTTAGGGTTTGGGTTTAGGTCAGGGTCAGGGGCCCCGGCTCTCCCCAGCCCAATGCACCCTGGCGGGTTGGGGTTTCCTCCAGGCCCCATGTGCTGGCTCCTCACCCTGTGTTTTTTGGGAAACGGTTCCCATTGCTGAAGCCAGGCAGGTCCCGGAGCCGACGGCAATGATTAACTCCGGCGGGACAGTGTGGGTCAGCCGTGGCCCCGGACACCGGCTGCTGCACGTCCGAAATTTTAAGCCTTTGGAAAAGCCGTGACCTGACCAAACTTCACTGGGCTTTGACTATGATTAACCTCCTCCAGTCACTTGTACAAGAGCACGAAGCGCTTGCTTGGGAACAGCTCAGCACTCACACCCTGCCACGACCATCCTCCCGTCCCCAACAGGGCGGTGGTGACCCCCTTCCTCTTCCTCCAGCCCAAAAACATGTCATCTCCTCCGAATCCTCACCACGGCCACTTCTTGTAACTGGTAGGTTCATACTGGTTACCAGTTCCTGCAGCACACAAACAACTGGGAGGACGGTGCAGCTGAGGGACGGGGGTGGTGGAGCTTCAGGAATTCGCCCCACCACTTTATCTCCTTTTGGAGACCACCAGCACCAAGAGACCGCTCTGCAAGACGTGTTCGTCCATCCAAGGCAAAAACATCACGTTTGCAAACAGGGCAGGGAGGATGCAAGGGGGTGGGCGCCTGCGAGGACAGGAGCAGCGTGAACGGCAGCCTGCCCGCTGGTCCCAGCCTGGCACTGGCACTGGCACCAGGACTGGGCCAGCAGTGCCGGGACATACGGCCGGCCAGCGCCAGCCACTGCTTCCCAGTCTGGGACCCAGATGAGCGCTGCCACTTTTGGGGGACACACCTGAAACCCCAAAAGGGCAGGAGGGTGAATCTGGGGGCACCTCACCCTCTGCCCCACGCTTACCTGTGCCCCAGCGCCCTGCCAGCCATCCCACGCACGTGGCTGTTACGGCATTTCCCCGGCTTGGAGCAGCTTGGCTGGCTTTGTGATACACTGCCGGGACGCAGAGGTCGTGGCTCCCGGCCAGCGCGTGTCAGAGCAGAAGGCAAAGCAGCGCCGTAGCTCGTGGGCCGGGCTGAGGGGGCAATGCCAACAAGGCCCTTCACGCCAAGGTCAATGGTTCATCTCCCAGCCAGGCACAGCATCCGTGTGCATCCCTATGGGTGCCTATGCCCGGCACAAACCCACCACCGCAGCTGGCACATGGCGATATTATACCGGAGACACGGCTGCAGGACCCCCAAAAGCCCCAACGTTACTCCAGGGTGAAAGCACCTCGGGCATCCCAACCCCTTGATGCCTTAGGGAGAAGATGGGACGGCTCCCGGCCCGTGATGGGAGGCAGGCTGGGTATCCTTCCCAAAACGCGGCTGGTGGCCCGAGACTGCTCCATCCCTTGTGAAATCACCGGGCGCTTTCTGTCTCCTCTCCCTCCCTCTGGCAAACCCCGCCTGGGCTGTGTTTGGGAATCCTCCACCTTCTGCGGGGAGGCTGGGGTAAGAAAGGATGCTTTTTTCCAAGCTGGAAGAGACAGAAAAGTTTCCCTCTTTGCCAAATTTCTCCCGAGCCATCTTCTGTTTCGCATTAACGGCGAGAAGAAACCCTCCGGCCCGGGTCCATGCTCCTCCCACTGCAACTCCCACAGGCACTTGTCAACATCCCAGTAAAAAAAGGAGAATTAAATCCACCCAACCTGGCTGGCTGTGACGCAGGGACCCACAGAGTGAGGACCGGCGGCGGGTGGAAAACAACCCCCCTGCTCTGCTCTTACATCTCCGCCACGGAAACTTTTCAACTCCAGTTGCTGGCAGGAGCCGGGCTGATCCCAGCTGAATTCCTTCCACTTACCAGCAAATAAATAGCAGTTAAATGGAGGGAAAGAGAAAAACACCCTTTTTTCAAAGGGAAAACAAAGAGGCCAGGGAAAATAAGTGGAGGCAAAATGTTGGACTGGTCACAGGCTCATGAAGATCTTTTTCCCCTCCCGGTCAGGTACTTGACAGCCTTCCCTTTCAGTTAATTAAGGATACTCAGAAAGAAAAATACTTCCAGCCCTTTGCCAGCCCTGACCATTAAGGGGAGAGTCACAGCGCGCTTGAGACCAAACCCAGGAGCCCTGGCCACAGCTCCTCCACCCAGCCCAGACACTTAAACCACCATTTTTCAGACAAATAGGTGCCATTGCAGGACATCTACGGTCTCCTCCCAGCCCTGGCAGACTTCTGCCCGGCCTCTTCTCCAAACCCTCCGGTGATGGGCATCTCCAACCTTCCCCTAGACAAGGGCTGGTCTTCTTGCACTCCAAGTATTTCTCCCAACCAACACCTTCCTTGCTGCAAAATTTCAAAGCATCACTTTGCAACCTGTCCCTCACCCGACAGAGAGAACAGCTTGTTACCTTTTTTGCAACTTTTTAGAGAGCTGAAGGCAGTGATGCACCTTCCCTCCTCTAGCAGGAACAACCCCAGCCCGGGTTTCAGCACTGCACATCGTTTCCCCTCCTCTCCTCCATGTCTCCCAGTCGGCCCAACCCTTTCCAGGTGTGTGGTGCTCAGCGGAGACACCTTCCCACGTCCCTCCTGGGGACTGATTAATCATTAAGTGTCCCTTGTCCATCCCCTCCAGCGCAATGCGGTGCCTGGCTCTTGTCACATTGCACCCCAACAGTCTGTAAAGGCACCTCCCCAAAAACCGTACCCCATGGGAGCCCTGCAGGGAGGGACGGCTCCTGCCACCCCTGATGGCTTCGTCACCCCCAGCCCTGTGTTGGGGTGTCCTTGCCATCACCCGCAGCCACCTGCTGTCTTTTGAACCCCGAAGGCTGTTTGATGCTTTGGAGAGTGCCGGGAAGCACGGCTGTGCCCTGCCTGGGCGCGTGGGACCTGCCGGCAGCCTTCCTTCGGTGGGATGGGGACAGGGTTGGCGTGGGAAGAGCCAAATCTCCCAAGCGCCCGTCGGCCAAGGCTGGGGCACCCCGAGGATGAGCAAGGTTGGAAGAAAGCATCCCCCACGTTTCTCCCAGCGGCAGCCACACGCACTGCCGGCGCTGCTGGCTCTGCCCTGCCACGGTGCTGCACGGCAGCATCCTTCCCCCAAACCCCCCCCTGCCCCGTAACCACCCCACGGAGCTCCCCAAGCTCCGGGGCAAAACATGCTGCGGCAACCTCAGCCTGAGCCCGCCTGGGGCAAGCACCCCGAGACGGAGAGAGCTGGGGCGGCAGCGCTGCCTCCCCTACGGCAGCCGAGCAGAGCCGCCCGCCCGAATATTATCAAAATATTTCAGTTATGTTACTTATTTGCTTACACCCAACAAGGCCCCAGTTTCCCCGAAGACAAAGTCCGCCCAATACCAGACTATATACGGGGCTAGAAATATGAAAGGGAAAATCTAGGCGGCAGCAGCGGCTGCTGCGGGCGCTTTCCGAAGGGAGGCCCCTCTCCAGGCTGCGCCAGTCGGCTTTTAAGTTGTTTTGCCCCCGAGCTTCGTTCCCAAAGGAGATAACACCTCTCTGCAATGGCCTCTTCCATCGGGGCTCTCCCACCACACCGGCGGCTCCCCGGGGCCGGTCCCGGTGCTCAGCCCCAGCCCAAACCCTCCCGTGGCGTGAGGGACAGCACAAAGTGATGACTGACCGCAGTGAGGGATCCATTGGGGAGTCTCGTCTGTTGAGTGAATATCTTTAAAAATCAAAATAAATGAAGAAAAGCTGTTTGTAAGCAGGTTGAGCAGAGCCCTCGAGTGGGCACACAGCCAGGGCAACATCCCAGGCTGCCCCAGCCGCGTCCGTGCGGCAAAACGGCTCCGTGGTGGAAGATCTGGGCTCTTCTCCTGATGGCCATCGGGAAATTATTTCCTCCTCCGGTGCCAGAGAGTTTCCCCTGGGTCTCCAGCACAGAGACACTAATGCCTTTGGACAGAGCTCCTGAAGCCTACTGACGGGGGAAAAAATCCCCAAACGACGCAAGACTTGCGTATCATCATTACACCAAACACCCGGAGGCCAAAAGAGGGGTAAAATATCCGTGCGATTTTAATCTCTTGGAGTTTCCTTACATTAAAGCACACATTTGAGAACAACTAGATATCTCAGAAAAATAGACCATGCTGTAATTAAGCGAATCCAATAGCTAAAGGAAACTGAAGAACAGCAATATTTCATTTCATTTCATTTTTTTTTTCCCCAACAAGAAACAGGTTATACCCCTTTGCCAATGGGCTGTTACTTTTGGCTGACCTGCTCTCATTTGAAAGTTTTTCAGACGCCGGGTGGCTTCGGCAGCCGCCCCGCGGTGCAGGGAAGGGCCAGCCCTGCCCTTTGATGCTCCAGGCGGGTGGAGAAAAGCCACGGCCGAAGCATCGGGGTTTCCTGCGCAGGACGGTACCCAGCCCCGCGTTTCCCATTAGCATCTCGGGAACCCAGCCCCAAGCCCTCCAGCTCCTGCCCGTGCACCTTGAATGGCGATCCATAATACATATACACACACACATCCGTACGTGTGCATATATATATAAGCCTGTGTGCATCTATGTATACACATACATATACATATATATTAAAAAAGCAACCCCCGGAGGGCTTTAGCCCACACAACGGCTGCGGGCAGAGCCACGCCGTGGCTTCCCCGGAGCCGCGCAATGTTTAACGAGACCGAGGGGAACCGGGGACAGCCCGTACCATTTAAAGTGCCTCGGCAGCAAAGTGCTTCGAAGCCCAGTGAAATATTAATGCCCTTCCCCACAAAAATGCCTTCGTTTTTTGCTGCATCAAGGGCTTTGAAATCGGAATAAATAACAGGGCAGGTTAATGAAGGTTTCTATCAGTTACTGGGTAAGTTTTGGTCCTCCTGCGATTCAGGTTTAAAAGCCATACATCCTACCTCCGTGGCCGGGAGCCTCCTCTTCCTCCCCATGGAAATACTGCATTTTGGGGTAGGGGCAGGAATCAAAATTACCCTCTTTCCACAGGTGCCAGGTGTGGGATTGCTGTAGGTAACACACGCCGCAGTCCCCGGGCTTGTTTTCAAGCGCCTGAGCTCTAATTTCTCCCGTGAAGCCCATCCATGCCCAGGGGAAAGGGAAGAGCAGGGGCCAAGCAGCTTCAGCGGCGTAGAGCTGAAGCCTGCCAGGATTTTGGGGTTAAGGAAGGATGTGAGGGGCCACGGGCAGCCCTGGGATGCAAAGCCCCAAGTGTGGAGTGAATCTAACCCCGCCGCTCGCCCCAGCACTGGACCGTGGAGATCTGCTGGAGGACACCAGCCCACCAGCCGCTCCGTGACAGCGCTGGGGACAATCTGTTTACTGAAGCATCATCAGATTGCTCAGCCTCTGCAATGACCCCGACACGGGGCGCTCCCTTCCCAAGCCTTGCCTGGCCGCGGCGAGCTGGTGCACACACGTGACAGTGGCATTACGGATGGGCAGAGCCGGGCAGGGGTGCCAAATGCCGCTGCAGAGCCAAGTGTCTGTGCCGTGCGCCAGCAACGAAGGACAGACCGGTGAGACCAGCGTCAATCTGCACCCCGGGGGTCTGCAGCCGCAGGGCTGAGCGGAGGCAGCCCGCAGCTCGCTGCTGCTCGCATACCCCTTCCCCGGGTAGGAAGGGCTCCCAGATCCCAACTGCTACAGCCGAAGTCGCGGCAAAATGTCAAGCCCTTTCTGCTGGCCAAGGACCAACTCTGAACTGGGGCTGCCTTGGGACGGGAACGGTAAACGCAGCTGAGCCGTGCTCCCCGCTGCAGCCGAGCAGCAACTGCAGGCAACCTGAAGCTGAATTCCCCCCCCCCTAAAAAAATCTGTGCTGCGGCACTGACCAAGGACAAACGCACTAGGACAGCAGAAAGCATGGGATGCAGATCCCCGTTTGCATCCACCACTTGGTTCGACCTGGCCACGAAGCTTCAGCGTGTTGAGGAGCCGGGAGGCGCACGGAGGTGGAAGGGAATGGGGTGATGGAGAAGCCGAATCCCGCCCCCCAGCCAGGGCTCGGGGGGGTCCCGCGCTGCTGCCAGTCCCGCTGGGCATTGAGACAACGGCGGCTGCGGGCTGTGACAACGTTTGCAGAGCCAGGGAGAGGCTCGCTTCTGTCTCGATTGCTAATGAGACTAATACCAGCTGCTTCTTGCTTAACCAGTCTGACTATCGGGCTGAGCCAAAACTGATTCATTCAGAGGAAAATGGAAAAGGAGATCAACTCATCACCAGCCCTGACTAATGGGAAAACCAGCCAACAACCTGCCGCTTGCACACCGGCCCCGGCATCCTGCTTTTTCAGCTCTTCATCATCTTCCCAAATTCAAATGCTCAGACAAAGCCTGAGCTTTGCCCCAGCATAGCCGAGTGATAAAAGAAAGGGCTGTATCTGCTGCAAAAAGTGTCAGTATGTGGCCACGGGGCCAACATCACCCGGCTTCGGAAGCAAAGGAAACATTAAAACCCCCAAAGATGTTGCTTTTTGTGCTGCTCTGCCCGGCATCATCTTCCCAACAGCTTTTTGTTTGTTTTTTTTTTTTTTCTCCTTCCCTCTTCATCCCGCAATAAAAATCTAAGCAACCGCCACCCTGCTGTAAAAACTGCTTTCTGCTTTTTTCTGTGGCGTGTTTTGTTTTATGAGGCCAGTGGGGCACAAACCGTGGCGGGGGAGGCTGCAGATGGGGTGGCTGGGAAACCTGGGGTCAGGGGATGTTGTCCCAAGGGAGGGAAACAAGCTCCGAAAGCCAGATTGGGCCTAATCTTATCTCCGGGTGTAGTTTAGGATGGGCCAGCGAGGGTTAACAGCCAGCCACAGAGGTCAAATCAGGACCTGAAGTACCTCCACTCCTGAGCTGTTTGGTTCACGCTTTGGTTGATGAACTGAAGCAGGGCAGAGTTTAACAGCTTAAAAAAAAAAAAAATCTGCCATGATTTCTTAGCTTTGGGCAACACATTTGATTTTATATGAATCTCCCTTAATAAAGGCCCTCTCCCAAAATGCAGATCCCAAGGGCCGGGCTCTCCCAGCTAAAAGCCTGTGACACCATCCCTCGTCCCAAGACGTCCTGAGTTTTTATCACCCTACCCTGCAGATGTCAGGACAAACACAGCAGAACTTCAGTTCTTGGTGAGAAACCCACCCTGCACCAATACGGGTCTCGAAAATCCCCATTTTCAAGGCAGAAAATCCCCAGCCAGGCCAGTCTGGGCAGGGAAATGCCCCAAATCCCGACGCTGGGAGCGCACAGCCACCTCAACGGCCACAGGGTTCCACGGGGACAGTGGAAAACCGGGACCCCACGGGTCAGAGACAAGCAGAGCTCCGGGTATCGGGGCCGATGTCTCGCTCACCTCTCCCACGCCAGCCCCAGCAGGCTGGGAAAGCGTTGCCAAGTATGAAATTTTCCTTTGCCCATCTCGGCGCAGGGGCACCGGTCAAACATTTCACACACGACACCGAGAGCGCAAAAGCCTCGTGAGAGGGCTTTAGGATGCGCACCCGGCTCTCCCTCCCGAGGGCATCCGGCTACCCAGCATTAGCCTGATGCCCATGTGCAGCGGCGAGCATGCACCCCGCAACCTGCCAAGCAGGACAGGAAAAACCTGCAAGGGATGGAAACCGCATTCCCAAGGTGCAAGGGAAAAGCCGTGACAACATCCCTGTCAGTCCTCACCCTTTCCCCTCCCAGGCTGGTTTCTCACTGACTGTGGGCGAGCTTCCCTGGCATCGGGGTGGTTGGCACGGCTTTTACTTGATGCTGAATTTCCCCGCGGGCAGGGGACGCGGTGGGGTACGGGCAGGAGGAGCTCCGCAAAGACCTCACACCTCCAGCAGCGCCGAGGCCCCGACGAGTTTATTTTGAAAGAAGAAAAAAAAAACCAAAAACCCAACACCGTCGATATTCACCCCTTGGCAAGGTCCTATCTCAATAACACTGCTATTATTATACCCTGCAATTAAGCGATAAAGCTATAATTGCCTTATCTGATGGAGCCAGGCACGGCAGCGAGGCAGGAGCTGGCCTCTGCACCCCCGTCCCACTGGCAGGCAGGGGCGGGTTGGGTTTATGGGGTGGACGGCATCACACCAGGCATTTGAAAGCCACCCTGTCCAAAAGCATCCTCCTGCTTGGCAGACAGACGGACAGACAGGACCCCACAGCAGCGCTGGGCTTCCTCGCCCCAAACCTGGGTCAGCAGCATCACCCCCGTGCCTGCCCGTGCCCTGCTTCCATCCCCGCAGACCTCAGGTGGTACCCAGGGAAGGCAGTGGTGGCCTCCGCCAGCTTCCGACCAGGAGATGGTCAGCTCTGGTCAGGATGGAAGCACATGGAAAAAAAGGGGCAGCTTTTAATCCACTCTTCCTGCGGGAAGGTACAAGCGGATGGTCGAGGGACCAAAGTGCAAAACCACATCACCGGCTGCTTCCCAACCCTCCCCACATCCCTGCTTCAGCATCCCGGGGAGCAACCCGCAGCCACGCAGCCAGGAGAGCCTGCCAGCGGCCGGGGCACTTTGAGAGCAGCCCTTCAGTACAGGATTCGGCACGCTCAGCCGTACCAGCTAGATCAGGGCACTGGGTTTCGAGGAGGCAACCCTAGTTCCCCAGCCCGGCATCTCGGTGTGGCGAACAAAGCCGCACCCAGCAGCTCTCAGGCCATAATAAGTCCACCTTGGTATTTCCATCCACACGTTCGTCGCCTCTGAAAGAGCTCTGATGGGCTATGGTATCCTTTCCAACAAGATCAGCCCTGATTTAATTTGTTTTGTTAAGTTTGGTGTCCCCTGAATCCTGATTCTTGCCATTTTTTCAAGTCTTTTAGTATTTGACCTCAGCACCGCTCCTGACCCTGCGAGCTTTCGGCAGAGCGGTATTCACCAGCCTTAGGAAAATAAAATAAAGCCCTCCAAAATCCGCCCCCCGCCTGACCGTTTCCCAAATACGCCCCAATCTGCCCAGCCAGCGCAGCCGCCCGCTCCCTGCACCCCCACCCCAGCCCAGAGGCCGCGGTGAGGGGTGCCAGGGCCGTGCGGTGCCCGCGCCCCCCTCCCAGGGCGAGCGAGCTCCCGCCGGGGCGCAGCCACAAGAAAGGCCGATGCAAATCGCATCGTTAGCATTCTTTCCGTTTTAATAACCCAAGGTGTTACCAGCAACAGTGTTACTGATTTTTATCTCCGCAACGCCTTTTAAGAGCTCCAATTTGTTTTTCTTGGAGATCTCATTTTGTTTTATTAAAGCTGACACTGAAGAGGGAAAGGAGACATTCTGGGCCCAGAACAAAAATATCCCGTTTAAATACCCCGTATTATTTTCTTGGAAACGCTTCTCCTTTAATTAAGCTCTCCCTGGGCTCGCGAGCTTGGCGTGCTTGGCTTTCAGGCGAGTTTAATCCCAGACAAGCTCCCCCCACCGCCAGTGCTCCCCGCTTCCATTGCTTACACAAACTTTAAGGAATAAACGGGTTTTTGCTAAAATACATGGATTAATAGCTGGCCTGCCATCAAGAACGTCTTGACGTTGCCTCTTCGCCACCGGCTCGCCACGGAGCAAGCGCACGTCCCCGGCTGCTCTGCTCGCTTCGCCGATAGACCCAAAAAGCAGCTTTTCTCTCTTATTTTCTTTGTTTCGGCCGTTGCAATGCTGGGTATGGAATGGGGAGATCCAGCTCTAGTGCCTGGCCGTGCCCCAGGGCTGCCCCGGCTATCAGAGGACGCAGGCTCGCCCACAAGCCCGGCTCCAGCGGCCACGGTGCCGCTGCTGAGCCTTGTGCAATCGCGTCGGGTGCTGCCGTAATATCAATAATTACCCCCCATGGTAGAAACACTTTAGGATGATTGCAAAGTTAAACACTCCAAAAGTTGGGAAATCCCAGGAGGGAGCTTGTCTGGGCATCATCTGGTGCATACCCATTATGTAATTACCGTCAATCTTTAATCACAGATGATTTTTTTTTTTCCATCGGACCCGATTCAGACGGTGCACAGGAGGCACAAGCCTCACTTCAGGAGCTGCCATTAGATTTGATTTCCACCTCGGCGGGCTCCAGCTTTATTAAGCGAGCTCCTGCTGCTTCACACAGGGTTTGTACAAACCCTCCGGCCGAAACGCCTGACTCCTTGGCAAGCACCAACACACTCGCTCGCGCAACATCCCCCCGAGATGGAAGGATTTCATCTCCCTTTTACGCACAGATCTGCGGGCAGGCAGATTAAGGCCAAGAGCTTGAAACAAAAGCTTTGGTTTGGTGCCTGACACGAGATGGCCAAGAAAGGGGCTTTTGGGGGTGCCGCTGGGCAGGGCGGGGAGGCGGCTGCATGCCCCGGGGGTCCCCATCCCAGCTGGTCCCCAGGGATGGGGTGACGAGTGGGTGCTCAAAGCAGGTTGCTTCGCTGCAGGCGCTGCGGGAGGGTTGTTTCTCCTCCCCGAGGAGGGCCCCGGTGTTTGCCCGGGGCGAACCCCAACAAGTCAGCCCATGCAGTGAGCGCCTGCGCCGCTCCGGCAGCATGCGGGGCTCCCCTGCCTCGGGAAGGCCAGCTGCCGGCCCTGCTCTCTGCTCTGCGTCAGGGAAAGCAAGCTAAAAACCATCACTGAGCTGCTAAATCCAAACCCAGAGCCAAAAAAAAAAACCCAAAATGGGGAGAAACAGGGTCCGGTGAGCTCGTCTCCTCCACCGTAGGGTTTTGCAGACCTGATGTTCCCAAAGGCCCGCTGCTAGCAGCGCCGACCTCAAAATACCGTCTCTATCTCACACTGAGGTGCCTGCACCAGGACACAGCTCCGGGAGCTTATATTACAGCGGTGTGGTGCAATGCTCTTCTGTCTGTGCCCTCCGGGATGCAGGGATGTAGGTATGGGATATCTCCAGGCTGGAGCTCCCCTGGGGTGTGCAAAGCAAAAGTGCAAAGGGGTGATGGGGCCGAGCTGCCAGCACACCACCGCCGTCCTCTCACCGGTCCCACGCGAGCCCAGGAGGTTGCTCGGAGCACCCTGAGCTGCTCCTCGCGCGGAGGGCAGCGGGCGGCACGGCACGGCTGCCAGGCATGCCCAAGACGAGTCCCAGCGAAGCAACAGGGCTGCGACCTGGCAGCCATTCCCGAGGGCTTTCCCCTGCGTTTCGCCCCGCTCCAGCTCTCGAGGGATGTGCTGGGGACAGGGGGAAGCTCTTGCATCAGGTTAATTTTTTTAGGGATCTACAAATAAAAGGGCAAGGGGGAAAAAAAAGCCTGAAAATGTGCGAATGGAACCCAGGGCTGTGCCACCCTCCACGGCTGCACCTCTGCCCCGCGGGGTGTGCTTGACGGAGGATGAAGCAGCGGCAGGAGCTTTGCTGCCCGTGGTCCCTGCCGCGGGCAGGCAGCGGTGCAGGCAGGGCGCTGCGGGCAGCCCCATGTCCTGCCTGCCCCGGCAGCTGGCAGGACCTGTTGTACGAGGTGCCTGGGACGGCTCACGCCTGCGAGCGTGTTGCAGCAATTCCCAGCACACGTCATGTGGGTTTTGCAACCGCCCCAACTGTCTCGGGGTGGATGAACGGAAAGAGCCCTGGAGTGAACCGAGCTCCCCAGCGCCCGCGGCGGGCACAGGCAACGCCCCGGCGCGGGAGCCGGGCAGGGACCCCGGGTGATGCCCAGCCTGGCACACACCTCTCCACCAGGCCTTTTTCCACAGGGATGAACGCCAAAAGGCAGCATCTCCTTCCCTTTGCAATAAGGAATAATCAATCCTTCGAGGAAGAGGAAGGGAAAACCCAACAAAATCCCTGCTGTAATGGGTGCAGCAGCATTTTTGCACGTGTGTTGTATCGGCGTACGGGGGGTACCCAGTCCTCTTGCCCCTCAGTGCCAGAGCAGGTATGGTGATGCCATGGACACACAGGCTCACGGTTGCGGAAAGCCGGGGAAAAGCGATTCCCCAGGGAAACCACTGACTGCAAGAGGTGGGTGCACGGCCACTGTCCCGCTCGGGAAATGCTGGCATTCTCCTCTGTGCCCTGCCCAGCTTGTAGGAAACCCCTGAGGGGTCACCATCCCCAAAAAAGTGAGCGGGAGAGACCGAGGTATTTGGTGACGTGCCAGAAAATTCCCTAGGGCACCCAGACGCCAGCCGAAAGTGGGCAAAACCCCAGTTACTGAGCTGGGGTGAAGCCTCAGCTGTTTCCAGCAAGGGGGGACTGCTTTGGGAGCCCACGCGGGGGGCGGCGGGCGAGAGCAAGCACACGTGGCACCGACCCAAACGCCGCCGAGGTCCCCATCAGCCCGCGCATCGCTTCGCCCAGCCGCACTGTCACTCCACTGCTGGCACGCACGCCACGCTGCTTTGGCAGAGGGCCCAAGGAATCACCGGGATAAAAAAGCAAAAGGTTACCCGGGCCCTATATCGAGACGGTGCCGACTGATCCAAATCCCCCCGGGAGCAGCGGGTACCGGTGCCACCGTCCCACCGGGATTAGCTCCCCGCTAGCACCGCAGGAGCAGGGCTTGTTTACTGCCACCCATGCTCCCAGTGGGAATTTCCCCCTGCACTCTGCAGGATACAAAACCAGCCTTGGGATGGTGGAAACCCAGGTTATTCCTCCTTCCCCAAACAGCCCTACAAAGCCCACGGGGAATCCAGCAGCCCCGGCATCACGTCCACCCAGCCTGGCGATCTCCATCACACCACCGGATTTTCGGGAAGACAGCTTCTCCCACCACTCGCCTGGTACATGGTGGGATGGGGTGCCTGACGGTGCCGCCCCGCAAGCGGGATGAGCCCCGTGAACGGACAGGTCCA
Organism: Gymnogyps californianus; assembly: GCF_018139145.2. NCBI lineage: Eukaryota > Metazoa > Chordata > Aves > Accipitriformes > Cathartidae > Gymnogyps > Gymnogyps californianus. The sequence goes on from NC_059479.1 coordinate 22,434,542, forward strand.
TAACAACGCGGGATAAGGAGGGAGGGAGGCAGAGGAGCTGCCCCGGGGACACGAGGCGGGATGCTGGTGACAACGCCCACGCGAGCTATGCGCAGCCGGCCCAACGGGCACTGCCAGCGAGGTCAGCGGCGCCTTCCAGCTACGGGATTTCGCCCAACCTGATGGGTTAGGTCTATTTTAAGGTGCTGGACATCAACTGCCCCAGCTGATGGTCGGCTTCCAGCTGCTGAGGGTTTTTAAGGGGATTAAAGGGTGACTTGCCAAACTCCTGGATTTCCCCTCAAAAGGGGAAATGAAACTGCTCCTTTGCTGCTGATCCCCCCAGCCCCGCAGCGTTGCACCGCATCGCGCCCCATCTCACCCCACGCCTCCGCATCCATCCCTGCAGCATCCGCCCCCTTCGCCCTCCAATCCCTCCTCCTCCTCCCAGCCCAGCGTCAGCGACGGAGCTGAAACCCGGTGCCTTCAAAGTTTAAACTACGATCAGATCCCAGCAAGGTGGGGTGTTTTGTTTGTTTTGTTGTAACTGAAAGGACCAAAAAAAAAAAAAACAAACCCCAAACCAATCGCACAACCCCATGCGCTGCTTCTTCATATACCGCAGCAAGGTCATGGGAGCTGCCACAACTCGAGGACGACGGCCACTGGAAAATACAACCGAGACCGGAGCATCTCCTTGGCCGGCTGGTGGAGGACACTTAAAAATTAATTAAAAACCGCTAAAATGGCAAGTGTGCTGGCTGAGAGGGCCCCTGCAGTCTTTAAAAACAAGAAACTCCCTTAAGAAACAGCGTTCTGGCCTCCTAATAACCTTAATCACTCCCGACGGCCCCAAGAACCAGGTTTAATGACATGACTGTGTTTTGTTTGCTTTTCAGGCTGCTTTATCTCACACGGCACCTTGCACTCAGCTCAAGAGACAAAAACCCAGTTCCTCCAAAATTCACCCCCGTACCCCTGCAATCACAACCTCCAGCTCCCAAAACAGTGGGAGCTGAGCGGAGAAGAGCCCGGCGCTGGCACACCGGCATCCTGCCGCGGGAAACCCTCGGTACATCTGGGAAAGCTTCGCGGTGCCCTTTGCACTCCCCAGCTAGCAGGGCTGGGTGATAAAAGGCTTTTTTATGGCTCTTTTTGCCAGATTTACATCCCCATCCGGGCTATGCAAATATTGTTCATGACAGCGCATCACTCCACGGGGTTAGGAAATGCAGAGGAGGGCTGGAAACCTGGATGGATGTGGGGAAGCCCCTAGAAACGCTGAGGTCCGCAATGCCCTCGGCCAACGCATCTGTGAAATGGGGCCAGCGCAGCTCCCTGGCAATTCATAAAAGCGCCAAATCCTGCGGATTTGGGTAAGAAGGTGACAAGCACAGTATCACCTTCAGGAGACGGGAGCCTCCCAAGCGCCAGCACTGGGTTTTAACACCCATCACAGGTCTCGGATCTATCACCGGTTGGTAATGTGTATTTAAGAGTGTCGGTCCGAGTGCCCTCACCCTTCCCAAAGCCCAAACCTAACACCTGGGGTAGATGTCTTTCGTTGCAGCAGGCTAAATAAAGTGCAGTTTCGTGGCAGCTGCCCCTATCTGGTCTCACCCGGGGCCGTGGAGTATTGCTGAAATTTAGTTGGGACCATTTCCAAGAATTACCTCTTGCGATTTACGCTCTCCTTGGGGTTTCCCTTCTCAGCTTCTAGAGCTCCAGCCATGCTCACCCGCCCTGGGGACTCTTCTTCAGCCCAGAGAGGAGTCCATAGCTTCTCATCCCGTCTTTCACTATGACTACTAGCACTGAAATGCTTTATTTTCTCCAAGAAACAAACTCACTCTTTCTTACCAAGCCTCTGTTGCGACGCTGGAGTAAAAAAGCCTTTTCCAGCTAAGCTCACCTGCCCTAAGGATGTGAAATCAGTGCTCACGAAGAAATTCCCCACCAAAACAGATGGGAATTCAGGTATAAAGATGACATCAGCTATGCCTTGGCTGACATCAGCTGTGCCGTAGCCTCGTGGGCACAATGAGATACGATAAGCCAAGGGTTATCATCCATGCACCAGCCCGGCTTCCCCAGGCACGGAGCGCTCTGGCAGCCTCCGCTCCCCGGCTGGGGCTGGACTAAAGGGGGGAAGCTGCTCCCCAAGTTCACGCACGCAGACCAGAGGATGCTGCCGGACACACGGACAAACTCAGAGGAGCTGCAGTCAAACCAGACCAGCTCCTCAGGCCATCTCCCCGAGTGCTTGCAGTTCCCATTTCCAGCAACCGAAACATTAAATATTAAGCAAAGAGAGTTAATCTATACCTGGGATATTGACACAAAGTGGAGGAGGGAGAAGAAAAAGATAAATAAACCTTTTTTTTAAAAAAATCGACGTGCCTCTCCAGGTTGCCCTGTCGGCGCTTGCCAGACCTCTGAGCACGGCACCAAGGATGCGTTCGGAGGAACAAGATGCAGTGAGAAGTGCCACCCTCCCGGCTCTCCCCAGGTAGCCAGAGCACCCTGCTAGGACACTCAGGTGGCTTGGGTGCAAGTGGGACCTCCTCGGCTGAGGGCAGAGCCCCGGCCGGCGACAGGCTCACCTTGCGCTCACCTCTCCCGAGGTTGGGAGAGCGTCCAAGCAGCGGCAGAGCAGACATCGATTTAAGAGGGTCAATGCTCAGTTAATGCTTACCAGGACTGTTCTGCCACTGAAATTGGCTTTTGGAGTTGGGGAAGACGAGCTCGCCGGGATGGCTCATCCGCCCCTCAGCTCAGCGTCAGCCCACGCCTGGCAAGGCCGACACCAGCGCGGCCGTGCCCTGCGGATCCCTCGGCACCGGAACAAGCCTTGTACAGCCGGAGGGAAACGCCACCATTCATCTCCCAGCAAACGCTTTCAAGCATCACTCAACACCTCTCCAGCAGAGGAGACCGATATTTTTTTTCCTGGCTGAGTGCTCACATGTTGGGTTTTTTTTTTTTTTTTAAATTCCAGTCTCAGCGTTCCCCCCCCCCCCCCCCAGCCCTCCGCTCCCCCCGAAAGAAAACAAACCCGAAAGCACAGAGTGTGCCTTGCAAAAGTCCCGGCTCTGGTGTCCCGCCGTGAAGGAGCACGCGGTGGTCCCAGCAGCCAGCCCGCCTCAGCCCGACGCTGCCTGTTGACATACGCGGCGCAGTATATTTCTTTAAACAAAGGAGCCTATGCATTCAATGCATTGTTGCGAGAGGGTTTGTTTTCAAAGCCTGACCCCAAATCTGAACTCCGCGGATCCTGCGTTTCTCAAGATCAAACGCGAGAAAACGTGACCAATGCAAACAAGAAATAAACCTTGATAATTATAGCCGTGTGCTGGGGCAGCTATTGTTTGCTGCACACTAGTACCTGCTTTAGCATAAACATAATCCTATTTTTAAAGGGATGCCTGACTGGCTTACAACATTACTCCCCATTTTGCCTCCAAACCCCCTCTTTGATAGAAACCCACCTTCCCGAGAACGGAGAGGAGATTTAAGAGCAGAGCCAAAAGGCTAAGCGATGCACCCGCAGCCGTGCCGAATGCCGGTGTTGGAGCGGAAAGCGGGTCCTCGTCCCCCTGACCCGCTCCCAGTTGGCGGGGGACGAGGGGGACCCCGGGGTCCGGCTGTCGCTTGCAGCTGGCAGGAGCAGATTGACGTCAGAGGACAAACAGACAGCGCCGGTCTTTTCAGGAAGGCCATATCACTTAGCGCTTGGAAAGGAGCTACAATATTTTCCTGATTATGTTTGCACGCAAACGAGCGCCGCGGGGAAATTATGCAACCCTGAGCGGGGAGGGGTGGGAGCGAGGGAGGAAGGGCTGGAGGGGAGCCCCACGCTGCACCCCGCTGCCCTCGGCCCCAGACGGCGCAGCTGCACCCCCCGAGGTACCGCGCTCCCCGCGGTAGACGGGCTCCATCACCGCCCCCCTCTCCCCTCCGCCGCCGGAGCCCCTGCACCGCAACCTCCGAGCGCGGAGGCAGCACTCAGCCGGCATGTCGCACAGCGCAGGGGTTATTAACGGCCTCTTCATTAAGCACCCGGATCAAAATGCATATATTCGTCACCCAGGCAATTTAATTACTGAGCCCGGGTTCACCTCACACACCCACACGCCTTTCTTTTTCGAGGCCTCTGTGCGGTCATAGCCATAAATAAATAGATTGCAGGAGCAAGAGGCAGATACTGACTCCTACAACCTCCGTCTTGGGCACGGAGCCTTTACACCACCAGAACTTGCAGTATTTAATTTCTTTTGCTACCGCTTCTACCTTTAGAGCTCTGCCTTAGGCTTTCTAGATACGATCACAGGGAGCAGGAAACAGAGCTACTCTATGAGCTTCCTAGGGATCACACGCACACAGGCACACTCACGCAGCCCATCAATCACCCTAATTACAACCGGCCACACGGCCACAGCTCTCTGCGGCACTCCGTTACTGCCCGTAATTACACGATTGCATCGTTTCTCTGGTAACAGTATCGTGGAGTTAATTTGTGATCTGTAGATGCGGCGTATCTCGTAATGCATTTCATCCTGGCGCACTGATCGCCGTGATCACCAGCCATGCGTCAGCTGAGCGGAGGGAACACGGGCAACACTGGTCCCCAAAATAAGACTTTAAGGTCCTCACATGCCCCCCCAGCACTGCCCCTCTCCGCAGCATACCCCCACTTCGGTTTCTGACTGCTGCCCACGTCCCATCCAGAGTCAGGACACGACCACAAGCAGGTTCCCTCAATGCCAAGTGCTTGTCTTCACCCGCCAGATAAAAGCAAGGTGGGCCATGGGTGTCCATCGTGGGGATGGATATGATCTTCTCGGGGAAGATACCAAAACCTGGGACAAGGCTGGGCCTCCTGACACCAGTGTCCGTCACGGACCTGCTGGGACCGCCACCCCGGCAGGCTGGTGTCCCTCTGCCAAGTCTACTTAAACAGTGGGGTCTTTGCAGCGAGAAACGTCCCTTTTCTCCGTGTTAACACTACGCAGTCTTGATCCTGGCTGAGCCTGTAGGTCCTACCAAAACACACAACTGGGTGCAGTTTGTGGGTCTTGCTATTAACGGATGTTAACTACTCGAGACCCCGCACTGCCCTCGGTGTGACCGTGCAGGCAGCAGCGCTGCCAGACCTGCCCCTACGTAGGCTTTCCCACTGAACGGATACAACTTGGAGGGAGCGTGCAGGTGAGGCAGATGCTCTCCTGCAGCCACCCCCGAGCGCGATGCAGCAGATAAGGCAGACAGACATACAGCTTGAAAAACCCGTAACAAAATAACAATAATAATAAAAAAAAAAAAGGGGGGGTGGCTCACACACACCAGCTGATTCACCAGCATTGCTCTCCTCACTCCAAAACACACCAGGCACGACAAGCTAAGGGCATGCTTTTCAGATGAATTACTTTTAATTGAGTACATAGGAGCTTAGAAACACATGATGCTGCCGGAGATAAATATAGCCACGGCTACAAGGATGGAGGGGGCAGGGAGCAATCGCGGTTCAACGCATCCGAGAAGGAGCTTCCAACCCCGCCGCCTCCTCGGTGTGCTCCGGGAGGCAGAGCCGGCCGAGCCGCCGCACCTTCCCCCGCCGCGCCCCCGCTCCCCCCGGCCCCGGCGGCTCGGCGGGGCTGACAGCTCCGCTTATACAAGCCCCGAGCGGCGGCCCGGGCCCCCCCTGCTCCCCCTGCCCGGGCCGGGAAGGGGCCGGGGGAGCCCGTACCTGTTTTGAACTCCAGCGCGGGGTCCTTCTTCCCCTCGCCCAGATCGCTCTGCAGCATCATGTAGAGGATCCCGAAGGAGTTGTGGATGCCGAAGATGGAGCCGTTGCACCAGGCGGCGGCGAAGACCACCACCCAGCCGAAGCCGCCCTCGGGGGGCTGGAAGGGCGCGGCGGCCCCGCTCGGACCCCGCTCGGCCTCGGCCCCGGCCCCGGCCCCGGCCCGCGGCTCGCCCTCGCCCGCCGCCGCCGGCCCCTTCTCGCCCCGCTGCGCCATCGCGGCCGCGCTCCGGCCGCCGCCCGCCGCCCGACTGCCCCGCAGCCGGTCCCACATGCCCGCCGCCCCCCCCGGCCGGCCCCCCCGCCCGCCCCCTCCTGCCGCAGCCTCACTCCCCGCCTCCCCCCCTCCTCCGCCGCCTCCATCCTCCTCCTCCTCCTCCTCCATCGCGCCGCTCGGCCCCCGGGTCCCTACCTGCGGCGGGGCCGCCCGCCTCCCTCCGTCCCCCCCCCACCCTCCCGTCCCCCCCTCCCCCGCCCCGGGCCCGGCCAGCGGCGGGCGGCGCTTCCCCGACGTCGACCGCGCTCGCCGCCCGCCCGCGGGGCTTTAAAGGCGGCCCCGGGCCCGGCCGCGGCCCCGCATCGCCCGTCGGGCCGCCGCGCCGCCCCCGCCGCCGCCGCATCCTGCGGCGGGCGCAGCCCCGGGGCGGGCCGCCGCCAGCACCGCCCCCGCGGGGCCCGACCGGGGCACGGGAGCCACCGGCTGCCCCCCCCCCCCGACCCCCCACCCCCACCCCGCGCTGCCCCCAGCCCGGAGAGCCCCGGCCCCCGCGCTCCGGACCCCCCCCCTCGGCTGCGGGAGCATCCCGCGGGGGGAAACTGCCCGGCGGGGGAGCGCTGGGGGGGGGGACGACGAGGGGGGCCCTCGATGGCCGCGGCGGGCTGATGCTGCCGCTGCACCCCTCTGCCCCGGCCGAGGTAAACGAAGCACCGGGAGCAGGCCGAGCGGGCGGCAAAACGCAGCCCCGGCGAGGGGATTTATTTCATTTCATGCCGGGTTTGCCAGTGGGATTTTTGGCTTGCCGGCATCCCCCACCCCGAAAAGTTTTGAGAGTGTTCTTTTGTATCGCTAACGCAGAGCCAGGCAGGCTTCTTGCTGCCGGGTGGCGAGGCGAGGAGCTTGATCCCAGCTTGATCCCAGCTTCGGGATGTTCCCCAGGGCCGCGGGTCACCCCACGTCGCCCCGGCGCTGGGGTTCGCCGAGCAGGACAGGCGGGCTAGCGGTGGCGATACAAACCCGGCGGGGAGCTGCTCTCTCGCCTCGGTCTTGTTTTGCAATAAGCTCTGCCTTTTCTCTTCTTTCAATAAATAATTACAAACCCACCAATGTATTAAAGCCTGTCTTTTCACACGCTGAAGGTATTTACACTTTAATATATGCCAAGTCTAAGTTATTATTCTTTCTTTACCCTAATGGCTGTGTCAGTGTCAGATTCCTATCAGAGTAAAATAATACATCCCAACCTCACGCTGCTCTTTCTTTACCTCCAGGGATATTAATTACAAACGCCTGGCGAGGCAGCAGGGCAGGGTGCGGAGCCGGCAGGGAGGCGGCAGGCAGGGCCGCACTGCCAGCACCATCTCCCCGCTTCTCCCGCCGCCGGAGAGGAACACCCGGCCACGGGCAGGCGGGCTGCAGGGTGGGAACGCGTTTGCCTACGTGCTGCGGCTCGCCGGGCTTGGCGAAGACCCTCTGGGACATTGCTACAGCCAGAAAAACCTCTCCTTGGCCTGCCCGCCTGCTCCTGACTGCAAATCGCTGACGGCTCCGGGACTACTCCATCGCCATCCGCTTCCTCCCAGCCAGGGGATGAGGAGCAGTGGTTCTCCCTGGCTCCCAGCAGCCTGCGTGTGCGTTGGCGAGACCCGAGCCGGAGGGGCACGACGGTGGGAGATGCGGCCTCCTCCCCTCGCCTTCCCGCTTCGCCGCCACGCCGATCGACGAGCCCAAATCCCCCCTACCCGGCGGGGTGCCCAGTGGTAACGCCATGCTCGGGTCAGCCTCGCTGCTGGAGGAACTGCATTTTTATTTTCCTTCCTCTCTGGTGGAGTCTCCTCCCCGGATCCCCATCTCCGCAGCACGGCCGGGGGAGGCTTGGGAGGTTTGGGAGCATCTTCCACTGCCCTCTGCTGACACGAGGAGCCGCAGCGCTGAATTTTAATAACCATTTTGCCATAGGGCCAGCTGAGGTTGCTGGCCTGCTGATTTTATTTTGTTAAGCCCCGGCAATCTGAGAGGGAAGGGGTTTGGGGTTACCCGGGCTGCGCGCAGGGGAGCTGCCCCCCAAAATGCAAATTCCCCGCAGCAACGGAGCTGGGGCTGGATTAATAACAGCAGAGAGAGAGGTGGGAGAGCCCTTTGCCATAGCACACACCATCTCACGGAGACTTCTCCCCTCCGGAGCTGCAGAAGGCTCTTGCGGAGTGGGAAGCGGGGGGGTTAATATTGCTGTGGACCTTGAGCCAGACACAAAACCCACTGAGCAGCATCTCTCCTGGATGTTGGCTGCATGGTGTCTTGACGGAGCATTTTCCTGGCACCGGCTGTGCCAGGCATCACTGCAGCTTTCTGGGCTGGGCTGAACAACACCAGCAGGGCCGGGGGGGGGTAAAATCACGGGGAGGGGGCTGAATGAAGCGGGGGTTAAAGGGCTGGGCTGGGCGAGCTGGTGGAGGGAGGGAGCTGCAGCTGGAAAGCTCTGGCAGCGTCAGGCAGAAACAGCTCTGCTCACCGGTGTAAGACCAGCTTTTATTTAGATTAGAGCATCACACCCAGAGGGTTTGCAGCTCTGTAACCACAAGCTGAACAAAACGCCGAGAGAAAAAACAGATAAAGCTGCTCTTCCCTGGTTGCACTCAATGATAAAATACCCTTCTGTGGCCACGGCATGGCTTTCCTCAAAGTCCCCAGCCTGCTGGCTCGGTAAGGGACGTGGTGGATGGCTGCGGCCGAGCCGGGCTCTCCAGGACCCACATCCAACATCCCTGGAGAGCTGGCAGGCAGTGCCTCGTGTCACGGCCGACGGGCCTCCAGTTGCCCGGGCAAAGCATGGCTGTCAGCAGCTTGTTGCTTGTCTCCGAAATGTGGTGCCAGAGCCTCTGCCAAAGGGATTGGCAGCTACAAAATGTGTGTGTTTGGTGTTGCAGAAGGGGAGGAGTGATCGAATGGAAATATCTTACGCAAACACCTCGGGAAGCATCGCGGTGGGATGTGGCCTCGGAGGAGAATACAAATTCCCGGCGGCTTTGCAGCCTGGCTTTGTTTCGGTGGGCATTGCACAGTGGTGTGGGGACGCGTAGGGGTGTCCCGAGGACAAAACGTCGCTGACAACGTCTGCTGCTTGGCCAAAAGCGCCAGGAAAACAGCTCCGGTAGTGAGCAGCTCCCGGCAGAGACATTCATATGCTGGGCACAACCCTTTCCCATCATTAGCAACGCTTTTCTCTTTAGATTTCAGCCGTAGTAAGACAGCTGTTACATCTGGGCTGACAAAGACACCAAATACGTTATCCCAGAGGAATAAACAACTCGGGCAGCCTGACAGGACATGGCAGCAGTCACCCACAGGCAGGGATGCTGGAACACGGGGTCCGGCACCCAAGACTTGTCATGGTGAGAAGGCAGCGAGAGTACCAGGGCTTGCAGTGCTGCCCGTGCTGCCTTCAAAAGAGAGCAACCCCACCGGCAGGCAGCCAGGCCGTGGGCAGCACTGCGGGGCTGCTGCCTGTTATACCCAGCCAAGGCAAAACGCACGCCGTAGCATCCTTTCTCTGCCTGACCTTCCCAATGTTTGGGGCTCAGAACATAAGAGGTGGCATTTTCCACCTTGTTAGCGAGATTAAAGTCGCTTCTACTTGGTTTGGCTGAAAAATGAGGCAACTTCAAAGTGCTGTTGTGAGCAGTGGGTTTTCAGGGCACGATGTGCCATCGAGCTCCGTGTTTGGCTTCGTTTGGGTGGTGGCAATCGCAGCACCGTGTTCACTCCAGCGGCTGCAGGCTGGGGGGGAACGTGGTCCGGCTCAGCCACAGCTGCTGCCCCATCTGATTTACCATGCAGTTGAGCAAAAACGCTATTTCTGGCCCAAATGGAGCAACGGGATGGATCTATGTTGTATTAAAGGGCTTCTGGGGTGGTTTAGCTGCCTGCTCGCCTTCACTGTCCAGGTGAAGAGGTGTGAAGGGCACTTTCTGAGAGGGCTTCACTGGTTTTGAGTCCTTCCTTTAAAAGAGGAGCTACAAGGGTATGTTCCTGCGGAGAAGTGGAAGCTCCTGGCTGGAGCCACCAACCCCAACCACCATCCAGCTGCCAGCGGCCGCTCCGGCTCTGCCGTGTAACCCCGCAGGACCTCGGCGAGAGGTGCCAGAGATGCTCTGCTGACGGGAAGAGCTCAAGCCGGCGCACAAAGGAGGCAAAGATCCAGCTGTAAATTAATATTTTATAGAACACCAAGAAAAATCAGAGAGGCTAATTACAGCGATAATCATCGCGGCCTGGAGGCATTTCCATGGAAGTCAGGAATTACCCAGGATTACCTCACCCCTTGCAGCAGCCTGCGCGGGAGGCAAGCGCGTGCAGCGGCGGTGGCACGGCACCCAGCACCTCCTCCTGCGCCGGCCGGGGGTCTGCGACCCAAACCGAAGAGCAGCCGGGTTTTGGCAGCCTCCCGGCATCCGACTCCAGATGCACAGCGCTCGGTTTGCTGAGCTGAGGGCGACGGAAGGTTGGAGTCGTGGAATTTTTGGCTGGGTGCTTACCCCAGCGCCGCCGTGCCAGCGCGTGCCTGTTTGTCCCCAGTGCCACTGATGCGGGAGCCGTCGTTGACTCCAAGTAGGTTAAAACCCCGAGGTGTTCAGGGCATTGCTAGCAGAGAAGTTTGTGGATGTGCCCCCAGGATAAGTTGTTCCCATGGTTCGTTAATTAGTGGTAGTAACTGATAATTGCATAGTTTATCCAGGGACAGAGTGAATTCCCCATCAGCTCCTCGGTTTGGAGGCTGGGGGGCACATCCCAGCTCCTGCGCGACACGAGGTTGGCCCCACGCTGTTTGTGGCAAGCCTGGAGCATCTCCGCGAGCTGCGTGGCCAGGAGGGCTGCCTGCTCCTGCTCCATGGCCCAGAGCAAAGCCAAGGCAAACATCTCCAGGGCGAGCGGCTGTGGAAGCAGAGGAGCATCAGTGCAGCTGGTTCATGCGGCGGAGCTCAAGCAGGAGGGCACCACCGGTCTAAGACCCAACCTGCAAGTGGGAAAGGAAAAAAGCTTGGGTAAAAACCCCACGCCTGCTGCGCAGAGTCGGGAAGAGCCTGGGCAGAGGCCGGCCCTGGGCTGAGGGTGCTGCTCAGCTCCGCGGGTGCTGCTGCCTGCCTGCACCCTGCCTGAACCGCGTGGCAGCACCCCTGGCACTGGCAGAGACACCAGGCACAAAGCGTCCCCTCCCACAGCTCTGGGGCAGGGAAGGAAAGAGAAGTTCCTAAACTGTAGAGCTGGTAAAGAGGCAGAGAAGAGCTGCAAGGACCTCCCGTCGACAGACCGTCTGCCAAAATGTCCCCTAGCACGTGGCCTGGCCGCCACCTGAGGCTGCGGTGAGACAGCCAAGGTCCCCTGCACACAGGAGCGGAGCTGATGCTCCCTGGCTCTCTTATCTGTCTGCGACAGGAGCAGCGCGCTGCCTTTTTCTGCCTGTCCCCGCAGCGTGTGCACCAGATGGCCAAGCTGCATGGGGCACCCCGGGCACGCTGCCCGCTCGCTTGCCTGTGCCCTCCAAGCTCAGGCGTGCACGGGGGCTGTGAGCACCCTTGCCTAGGTGGTACGGGAGGTGGTCCAGGGGCTCCGGGGGCTGAGGCCTGAGGTGGTTGTGACACCCATCGGATTTGCTCCTGGCAGTTTGCAGGTTCATGACGTGCTGACTTGCTCCTGCCAGCTCTGGCAGCACAAAGAGCCCCGGAGCTGCTCCGAGCAAGGGCTGGGTGTGACCGACGGCTGCAGGCAGGGTCGGGCAGCTCTCGCCTCGGACACAACGGGTCACGGCAGAGGGGCTGCTCACACCTCCTGGCCGAAGGTGAGTCCTCCAAATCCCTGCGACAAGGTGGTGCTGACACAGGCTGTGCCAGTCCTGGGAGGAGCATCAGCCTGTCTCTCTCCGATCGGCTGCACTTCTGGCCCTGTTAGGGTCAGGGAAAACTTTTACTGCATTTTTTGAGATGAAAACACCCTGGTAGCACCAGCTAATGCAGCAGCACAGGGACAGCACAGCCTGCCAAGGAAGTCCAGGCTGAATCCGAAGCAGCCGGCCTGAGTGGCCAAGCTGCCCTGGCCACTCGAGGAAGGTCCCTGGGGACACCCGTGGGTGGGGTTGGCACGAGGGCGCAGCAGCCGGGGCTGGCGCAGGCTGCAGACCTGCCCGAGCACCTCCGGGCACATCAAAGCTGCCTTTATGCCGCTGCCTGCAAAGGAGACGGGCTCGGGGATGGGACATAGCCTTGTGCCAGACACCTAGGTCCAGCCTAGTGAGTTAGCAGGAGATAGCTGCTGTCCCTTTTGGGGTGCACTCGCCATGCGTCCGTTCTTGTTTTCTCTTCTTGACGAGGACCGGGAGCGGTCGCAGCAGCGCTCAGGGTTGGGGGTGCAGCAGCCTGATGTGCTGGGGAACAGGGAGCTTAGCCCCGCTGCCTCCACGGTGCTTGCTGCGGTGCCTTCCTTACAAACATGGCTTAATCCAGCCCTGGGGCGCAGTGTAAAAAAAAATCAAAGCGTGAGTCATTCCACTCCAAACCTCAAACCATGTCACAGATCATCCCTCGCTCCGCTGAAGTTCTCCCTCTTTCCCCACACGCCTCAGTGGAAGGGGAAAGGGGAAGCAAACACAGTTTCCCACATCCCAGCTCCTCGCCCAGCTAAAAAACCTGTCTTGCCTGGCTCACTCTGCCCTCTAGTAGCGGTTGGATTTACAGCAATGTGCTATTTCTGTGCGGTGCCTTGCTCTGCTGCACCGCCAGCCTCCAGGCCGGAGCTGCCCCTTGGCTGCCCTGGCTGGGCAGCGGCATGGCCAGGGGTTTGAGGAGGGGGTAGGGGGTCCCCAAAGCCTGCCCTGGCTCTGCTGGCATCCCTGGCATGGACACGCAGCCGGCATGGGCAAAGCTGTATGATTTTCCCACAGTCCCAGGCCCTGAGCGAGTCATTCATGTCCCTCCTTGGCCAGCTTGGAAAATCCCTGCCAGTCACTGGGGCTGGAGCGTGGACAGAGCCCGGGCAAGGGTTTTGCGTGGGCTGGAGTGGCCTGAGAAGGGCAGAGCCCTGAGGTGGGTTTGTTTCTGGACACCCAGGCTTGGGTTCTGTTAGCTCCAGCTAAAGGCTTTGACCTGGTCTGAGACCAAGCGGCACCCATGGGCTATGGAAAGAGGGGGCTCTTTTGGAGGTAGCAGCACCAGACATCCAGCCCCACTGCCAGAGACCCCCAAATGATGAGACGAAGCCCTTGCGAGCATTCGCACCAAACGGCTTCTCAGCACGGTCCAGCGCTGGCTCTGGGGCATGACCAAGGAGAGGACCGAAAATCCTCCGGCAATAGCAGTTGGTAACGGTGGCGAGCTGGGGAGGATGAGGGTTTGCTTGCTCCGGTTCTGGGGCTCAGCTGCCAGCCAGGTCATCACCCTCGCACGGTCCTGCCTGCGAGCCGGGCAGTACCACGGGGAGACCCAAGGACATCACAGGGCGCGGAGGAAGCACGAAGAAGACGGTGGCGATGCCCAAACCGGAGAAGACGACACGCAAACCGCTCCCCTTCTTACCAGAGCATCCTTTCAGCTCTTAGTCTTGCCAACTGAAGGATTTCCATCTGGATGGTCTAAACCCTCAGTTTATGGCAAGTCCAGGTTGCAAAACTATGGAAAATTAGGTATTTATCACAAAAAAAAAAAAAAAACCCAAAGTTATAAGGGAGGGAGCTGGGGTCCGCACGGGCGAACCCGCGCACCGGGGCCGGCCGTGCGGAGCGGGGCGGAGCGGGGCGGAGGCGGTGGCGGAGGGGGGCACATGCGCCGTGCGCGCACTGCGGAGCGGCGCGGAGAGGCGCGCAGCGGGGAGCGCGGCGGCCGCCGCCGCAGCCCTGCACAGCCCCGCGGGGCCGCCGCGGAGAGACGGCCCCCCCTCTCCCCCCCCGCCCGCCCCCCCCCCCCAAAGCCGGCGGAGGTGAGCGGGGGAGGGATGCGGGAATTACGCGGCACGGGGAAGGTGGGGGGGGGGTGTCTCCCCCCCCCTCAACGTCTGAGCTTGCATGGGGGGCGGACACCATCGCGGGGCATCGGGGAAGCGCTTTGCAGCCTTTTAATTGGGGTCCCCTATGGCTCTGCATCTTTGGGGGGGGGGGCATCCTTGCATGGAGGGGGTCCCCCACCGCTTTGCATCCTTGCGGGAGGGGGGGGGGGTCCGGGCCGCTTTGCATCCCTCTGTTGCAGGGGTGTCCCCCATAGCTTTGCATCCGTGCATGGGGGGGGGGCGGGTGGGGTGCGTGTCGCTTTGCATCCTTGCATTGGGAAGGGGTTGTCCGAGCTGCTTTGCATCCTTGTGGGGGGGGGGGTCCCTCGTCACCTTGCACCTATTCACCGCGGGGGGGGGAGTGGATCCTCCACCGTTTTACACCTTTGCATGGAGGGGAGGGAGTCAGGCTGCTTTGCACCTTTTCATCGGGGGGGGGGGGGGGGATCCCCAAACCACTTAGCACGTTTGCATCAGGGTGCTCTGGGCCTCTTTGCATCCTTGCATGGGGAGGGGCAGGGGGCATTCTTGTATGAGGGAATCCTAGCAGCTTTACAACCTTGCAAGGGGGGGGGGGGGGTCAGGCCTCTTTGCACCCTTGCATGGCAGGTGGGGTGCTGTCACTTTGCGTTCCTGCATGGAGAGGGTGGTACCTGGGTGCTTTGGACACTTGCATTGGCGGGGGGGGGGGGATCACTTTACATCCTTGCATCTTGGGGAGGGAGGATCCACCACTGCTTTTCAGTTTTACATCATTGTGGAGAATAAGCGGGGCCCGCGGTCACCTGTGCAGGGAGAGGCACCTATAGCCAGCGTAGGGCAGGGCTCATCACCCCCTGGCTGGGGGACGCGGGGGGCATGGCGGCGCTGGGGTGCTGCAGCCTGGCGTGAGGCTGGGGAAGCAGAGGGGACAGGGCCGAGCAGGGCAGAAGCCTGGTGGCACATGCCATGCGTGGCCCCCCCACCCACCCAGCCTGGGACCCTCCCTGGGGTTTGGAGCCCCCCCACCCCAGCCCGTGGCCCCCCAGCCTGGGGCACCCCCCCCAGGCAGGCTGCAGGCAGGCACACCCCTCCCCAAGGGTGCAGAGCCTGGGCCTCCATGCTCCGTGATTCAGCTACTTGCAGGGAGCTTTAATTTTATCGCTTAAAACTCGAGTTCTTGCTGCCTCGTGGTGGTGTCAGCGTGATAAAATACCTATGGATTAAGATGCTTTTTAGTGTAGTTCGTGGCTGCTTTGTCTGCGGCTGCCTGGCATACAGCAGGCAGCTGCCGGATACGCTGCCGGACACGAGCTGGAGGAGGGGAGCGCAGGACCTGGATGTATGGGCAGATTGGCAATGGCAGAATTAATAATTCATCTTCAAAACTTCAGCGTGCCAAGGCACACCCCTTATTTGCTGCATCTCGTTGCCTGGATTTTAGAGAGGTTGCTAGTTTCATTTTAAAAAAAAAAAGGCATTTTGATGGCATTTCTGTATCTCAGTAGCATCCCCTAAGACAGGTTGAACAGCTCGGTGATTAGGGGAGGTTGAAGGCAGCACCAGTCTGGCAAAACTTCATCTGGCAGCCAGAAGGTTAACGTGCACCGTGCTCTTCTGTTCGCAAAGGCAGAGCACGCTAAGGGCTCTTGCACATAACGCCTGTGATGCAACTTAGACCCCAAATGTCCGCTCCTTTCCCGAGGAGCTGAAGCCCACAGGGAAAACTCGAGATGAAGCATATTTTGCTTTGAGCTGTCATCTCCCTTGGCCCAGTTCTGAACCAAAGATGCTCATCCTCCATTTTATGGTGGATGACAAATCAGCTGCGGATGCCAAGATCTTGACAAGTTACGAACAACAGCCCTCAAGCCAAAAGTGTTAAAATTAAAACAAAAAAAAAAAAAAAAAAGCAAGAATGTTTTTTGCAGAGCTGCTCATCCAAAAAGCCACCCTCTGAGCTGCGCCCCACGGGCGAGAGCCGCAGCATTTTGCACGTCTCGGTGAGCAGAGAGGATGCAACCGGCTCCCAGGCTGGACCTGCCCCAACTCCTCCAGATCCCACCGGGATTTTTGCAGGGCTGCACGTACAGCACTGGCGGGCGAAGCAGCCCTGGCAGCCTGGGAAGGGACCGCCCGGGCACACGGCACAGCCCCGGCAGGGAACCGCATTTGAGCTGCCTGGGAGCGCTCTGTGGCTGGAGATGCCGGTTCTGCGGCTGTTCCCAAAGGCAGCGAGCACCGGGTTTCCAGAAAGACCCTTGCTGCTCGCCGAGGGTTTCCTGGGTTTATCAAAGCGCCTTCTATATTGGGGAGAATAAGGCTGGTTTGTTCAGCAGCATCCTGCTCACACAAACCGCCAGCGAGCGAGTGAGATCCTTCTGTTAATGAGCTGAGCACAAAAGGGAAAAAAATGTCATTGAAGATTTTCCTTCGGTAATAAAGAGTCATTAAAAACAACACATGATTCCCGGGCCAGCGAGGATCTTTTCCAGCCAAAACAGAGCTGGGATTTGTGCTGCTCTTCCCACCGCCCCATCCCCTGACTCCTCCTCTGAAGATCAAGGCAGGCATCTCTGCTCCCAGGCGGTCCTGGCACAGGAGCCACGCGCGGAGCAGCTGAAGGATGACGGAGGAGGATCACGCATAGTTTCATCCACACCTTTTTTTCACCCCTTTCTCCCTTCAGCGTTAGAGCATCGGGGCGTTGCGTTTGCATGGATTTAGTTTGGATCCGAAGCAGAGATGAAGCCAAAAGGTGGTGGTGGTGCCGGGTCTGTCCGGGGGCTGGCAGCAGCATCTGTGGGATGGGAAGGACCTGATGAAGTGGCCCTCAGCTCCCTGACCAGCACCGCGGGGCACGGAGGGCTCCCCGTTTCTGAGAAATCAAACAACAGAACCAAAACCCACATCAACTAAAACCCAAGGAAAACAACTGCCTGGAAACCCACTTGCCAATTTACAGTGTTTGCTAGTTGCATACCTGTAAAGAAACATCATTTAGATGAAAAACATTAAGAAGCCTGTTTGTTTTAAACCAGACACATAGCAGGACAAGGTTTTTATACTAACCCCGAGGTAGCAAGGCAGTTGCATTTATGGCATCCTCCTAAGCAGGCTTTTTGGCGAAGGTTGGTGTTGCAGAGCCCAGTCTTCAGAGGCGTTTGTGATTTAGAGGCAATTTAGTCAAGTGCTGTTCCTCGAGCTGAAACATTTTGCAGTAGAAGGGGAGGGGGGGGAAATACTGTGGCATTTACTAATAAAACTCTTTAGGCAATATTTTTAGCTGTGATTTAACGTTATGTTGCACTTTGCTGTGAAGTGTTTGTTCGCTGAAGCCTCCTGGCAGTTGCTAGCCGTGGTAGAGCTGCCTTTGGCTGAGTTAGCAGAGGAGGAGAGCTGCAGATGGACCGGAGGAGAGGTGCGGGCAGCGCTCCCAGCCGGGGCGGGCGATGTGCCTTCCCGGTGGGACACAGGTCACCAATTCGGCCCTAACCCAGGGAGCGATGCAGCTCTGCCCCAGGGCCAGCCAGGCATCCAGCTCCCTCCTCCCTTTGGCTGGAGGGCCTGACCTTTTCCCTGCGGTTGCAGCTCAGCCCCAATCCATTCTTGGCCGACAGCAAATATTCCTCCGTGCCACCCAGGATCAGGGCTGAGACCTCTCAACTCATTTCACATGTGCTGTGGGAGCAGCGAGTCCACAGCCCCGGCTTCCAGCCTCCCCCAAGCCGATAGCCTGCAGATGGGGGACCAGAATCAGCATCCCACGCCCTGGGGCTTTTCAGTCCCCGAGGCATTTTGCCAGGCGATGCTTTGCCGTGAGACGTGCTAACCCTTCTCACTCGGGATGGGGTGCTTTCCGTGGCCCCAGACCATTTGTAAAGCCAGACTGCTTCTGGATGCAGAGGTCTCAAGGGGGGGCAGGCAGTGGCATTGCTTCTCCCATGTCCATCAGCCTCAGTGCGATCATGAGAATTTACTCTCACTGAAGATCTGCCCTCTAGTTTATTTTAAGCGAGGGGAATGCTCGAGATCCAGCCGGTTTTAATATATTTAATTAACCTTTGGACAATAGCTCTGGAGTGATTATCAGCTTCACACAAAGCAATGACATTTGTCATGCTGGTAGCGTTCACAGTCATTTGGGCTAGCAACAAATTAAAAAGTGGTCGCAGATGCATTTCGTAAATTAGAGCAACGAGTCCTTGCGGTGCAGATCACGCTCCATTTTGTGTGAAGTAAATCAGCAGATCTGGTCCAGCTCTAGCAAGCAGGTTTCTCCGCATTGCAAAGAGCCGCCTGCACAGTTTTTGCTGGTTGATTTTTTTCTGAGACACCAAAGCTTCAACCCCTGTAGGCTGTAGACTCTGCTCTCCTCCGACTGTCATGGCCCATATCAGCCAAACATCTGAGGTTGAGAAGCAGGAGTTTAGGGCCACCTGAGCCAGAGGTTGCCCCTCAACCCTTAGGTAGCTGCTGGCGGCCCTGTCTGTCCTCTGCACATTTGTCCTGGTGCTCCTTGAACCCTCCTGCACCGATTTCCAGCACGCTCCGTGGCAGAGCGCCACAAATCAACAGCTCGAAAGCCTGCTGCTTTTGCAACTACCACTTATTTCTGTCTGCTCTGAAACATTGCACACCCCAGGGATCCTTCCCAGCCCTCTCCCGTACCAGATCTGTCCTGCCAAACTCCACAGGACAAGCTCCTTCAGGCACCTACAAGCCCAGCTGAGTGTCACCTCTACCTCTTGTCCTTTTCCTGACTCCAGAGTCGGCTCTTTTTTTTTGCTCCTTTCAATATTTCAGGACTGCCTTGTGTCTCCTTCTCCCTCCTGCCCCCGCAGCCCTTCCCCACCTCGCCGTTCCCAGGGGTGCCTGCACCAAAACATGGGTTGCTGTCCTGAACAGGCATTGTGAAATCTGGCACTTCTTGTTCTTTTGATATTCATTTGTGAACTTTTTTGTCTTTTGTTCAAGGATAATAGATTTTCAATATACCACTTCTTAGGTTTTTTGCACTACTCTGGCTCCTGGCATCCAACCAAAGCTTTTGCTCCCTTGCAAAAGCCTCCGGTTCCTGGCAGCATCTGGTCCTCAGGGCTCAGCAGCACCCTGGGGAACCCAATTTGGGTAAGAGCTTTGATTGCAAGGGCCAAGCAAACGGACTGCCCCCAAAGCTTGGCCCAGAACCGAGCTTAGCTGCAGGGGCTGACCCAAACTCTTAGTCTTTAGGCATTTGGCATGGCTGTGCTCGCTGCACACTTTACCCACGTTCTCCCCAAATCCAAGCTCAGGGTTTGTCTTGGCCGTCTGACACACGGTGAATTAGGTTTCCCTTGGCCGCCTTGTACAAGCTCAGCTGCTGCTTCACACGCCATCCAGCCGGTTGGGTGCCGTGCTTCAATACCGTCCCGCAAGGTATTGAAGATACCTCGATGGCTGATTTGTTTTTGCAAGCCAGCAGTGCGCAACACGGAGATCCTTCCCAGCCCAGCTCTGCTCATCTCTGCCATGGCTCCATTCCCAATCCAGGTTTCTCCTGCACTTTCTCCCAGCTATAGAAAGTGAACCCCAAAATTGCCTTCGGTCCCACCTTGGCCCAGTGAAGGAGGGTGACAACAGGGAGACTTCTCTCTCCTCTCCCATGCCATATGAAGCAGGGCACTGGGGCTGAGACTGCAGGTATCAGGCACTTAGCAAACCAAACATCTGTCTTGGGGATTAGCCGGCACCTGAGAAACATGTTGTCACCCAGCCTGTCCCTCCTTGCAGGGCCATCCAGAGCATGCATGATCCTTCAGGCCACTTTGGACTCCGCTGTGGGAATCCAGCTTGACTTTGCAAGTCACAGCTCAATCCCCTGCCCAGTGGGAGAGGGCAAGTGGGTTTGGGGGCGCAGTGGAGGTGAGGAGCCAGTTATGTACATGAAAAGCTATTGCAAAGAATGTAAGGAGCAATGGCTGGACACGAAACTCCATTTTTTGGACCCTCTTTCAAAGCGAGAGCTGCTTTTCTGCCCCCGATGGACCCCAAGGACTTAAGCTGCCCGATGTGATGGCTGCTGAGATGAAGGATGACATCTGGAAGGAGCCAGCTGTAGGGGTCACCTGTGAGCCAGCATCTGCATGTCACACTGCCGGTCTGGTCTGCTGGGACCGGGGGCTGGCAGTCGAGGTCTGGGGCAGCGCTTATTCTCCAGCCCTCCTGTGCTCTTCTGCATGGTCTGGGAAAGCAGGGGCTGCTCTTCAGTAACACCAGCAGCGCCGGGGTTTGGGATGCTGTGGTCAATTTGCTGATTGTTCCTTGGGAGAAATCAGCTTCTTAGGGCAGAAGGATAAAGCTTGTTTCTGGTCTCATCACCTCCCCTGCCTGGGCATCTCAGCCGATCTTTGCTCGGGCAGCAGTGAGCTGGACACTGTTCCCTTCCAAGCTCCTTTGCTTGGTTTGGAAAGCAGGTTGGGAGGCTGCATCTCTGCAAGCTGATGCCCGGCTTGGGTAGGATACAGCAGGCGTCAGGGTGGATTTGTGGCCGTGGGGAACAGCGAGGCTCCTTGCGGGCTGGAGAGGGCTGCGAGCTGGCGGGCAGTCCCATGCACTGGCTGCTGTGAGCTGCCCCCCGCTAGACAGAGCGATGGTGGGGAACCGGGCTGAGCAGCCCGCTGCATCGCCCAGAGCACAGGCAGCTCAGGCGGGTCAGTGCCACTGCCCCGGCGAGATGCTGAGAAGGTTTGACAGCTATATTATGGAAACTGCAACGTGCTACCCAGGGAAGCAGCTACATGCTGTGGAGAAATGGGCGCTTTCCAGCTACCAGCAGCAGCGAGTCTCTCCTTGGCCTGACAGCTGAGGCTGTCACCGCTGCCTTTCACCTGCGACGCTCCCCAGTACAGCAAGATTCAGAGTTATCGACTCTTTCAGTAGTGGGGAAGAGAAGACGAGTGATGGGAGAGCCCCCGCAGTGTGCCTGTGCCGTGCCAGCGGCTCCCGGGAAGACCCCAGCCGGTCCCACTCCTCCTGCTTTCCACCTCCAGGAAATTCCTGCCAAGTCTGTGGCTCCCATTTTCCCCCTCCTGCAGCCTGGCACTGGCGTTATCCCACTGAAGGCTCCTTGCTTCCACTCAGGAGACAACAAAACCTCATGGATTTTAGTCCATGTAAGCGATACCAGAATCTGGCTGATGTTCCCGGACCCAGCAGAAAAGATGCTCACCCTACAACAATGCCCTGTAGATGTGCAGAGAAACGGGAAGGCTCAGGTCATTGCAAGAAGGTTTGGCTGGTTGACGTTGTACCTTTGAGTCCTGCACCCATGGAGCGGCCAGCACCTAAAGAAACTGGGACCATTGCATGAGAAATAAATAAGAGAAGCAAACCTTGCTGAGGGTGGTTGGAAAAGCCCATATAACCACCTAAACCTGAGTGGAGCTTTGAAGACGAAGCATCACGGGGGCTTGCACCATTATCCCAAAGCAGCTGAAGGGTGGGATCGGAGAGGCCGTGCTGAACCGGGCAGGGCAGCACTGCCGGCTGTGGCTGGGGTCTCCCCTGGCCTCGGAGCCGTCGGCTGTGTCTCCTAACGCGCTCTCAGCTAGAGAGGAAAGAAAGACCTGAACCCTCAAGGGCTGGCACGTCTCCTGAGCTGCGGTTGGAGAGGAGGGCAGGAGCAGGGTTGGAGGGGAAGAGCTCATCCCCACCTACAGGCATCCATCGCCAGTGATGATAGACACATGTATCCCAAGGGAGGACTTTAGGAACTCCTTTTCGCACCCTCCGTGTCAGAGCAGGCATTTCACCGCAGAGCCCAGCCCAGGCCTGCCTGGGCAGGGTCGAACACCTTCCACCAAACCTGGAGCAGCCCGGCAAGGTGGAAAACCCTTCCCGATGTCCAACCTGAGCACGGACACCAAGGCCAGACATCCCACCCGCCCTGGATCAAGTATCCCCCTCAGCAGCGCTGATGTTAGCCCCCAGCTGCTCCCGCCCTGGCTGTGCTCTTGCAGCACAAGGACAAGGTCACCGCAGCGCGCGTTAAGCGAGCAAGGCGCTGCCCCGGCCTCACCACCTCTGCCCTTGCCGGGGTGCAGCAGGGCTGGCAGCCATGGGGAGAGCCCAGGGTGACCCCAGCACAGAAGCTCACCATCACCCCCACCCAGGGCCAGCGAACAGCAGGCAGAGCAGGCAGCAAGGTCTGCTGGCAGCCCCAGATGCACCCAGAATCGAGTGAGCAGGAGGCAGGAGCCAAAGGGGAAGGGGAAAAAGACAAGGCTGCATCACAGGTCCAACGCCCACCCTGAAGATCGTGCCAAACCCAGGAGTTGCCTGGGTGCCAGCACCCACCTGAGGCAGGAGCTGCTTGCAGGGGTGAGGTCCAGCGCGGCATGGCCAGGAGCAGGGCTGGGGACCAGCAGCATCCTTCAGGGAGAGACTAGCACCTTCAGCTGAGCTTAAATAACCTCCTGGGCCCATGGGTGGGCTGTGGGTCCCAGGTGAGGGTGCTCAGGGCCATCAAGGGCTAGTAGTGCCCATGGGAAGATGGCAATTTGGTCCTGCAGCTGCCCAGATGTGGCTTTACTGGTTGCATGGCAATGCCCAGCTGAGCTGTACTGGGGGTGCCACAGCGGTCACTGCTGAGCCTGGTGCACACTGTGCGTTGGCCACCGGTGCTGAGCGCTGAGGTGGGGTCCGGTATGGCCATACGTATGGAAGAAATCGTGAATTGCTCTTGGCCTAACTCTGTCCGTGTTCGGGCTTCTCCCCCTTGCACCAGGGAGTCACCTCTGTGCCCAGCAGATCCCTGCTCCTGGGAGCCCTTTCCTGAAGGTCTGAGGACCTGCCAGCCTCGAAGGCTTGGAAATTGCCCAAAATATCAGCACAAGCAGGAGCAGCGCTGAGCATAACTGAGCATCCCTTCGCTGGGGCTCGGGCCAAGCCACCAGCGCTCAGGATTTGTGCGCAGCCTCTTGGTAGGTCTGAGCAAGACGTGCCTGTGAGGACAGAAATTAAGTTGGTGTCGCGTGGAGCCCATCCCCACCCAAAGCGTTTTGCTCCCCTGAGTCGGGACAGGCCTTGAGATCGCGGGTTTTAGGTCAGAAGTTGGGTTTTCAACCCTGAAGTCGGAGGTTTGGTGCTGCTGGTGCACGAGGGATGCTGTTACAGGAGGATGAGATGGCACTTGTGGTGGGAGAGGATGGCAGGGGTTTCTAATCCCTGTGTTCCTGTTAGCAGCCATTAATTGGGGAGGTTAAAAAGCAGCTTCTCCCGTGGCTCGGCCAAAGTTGCTTGTCCCAGCTAGCCTAGTCTAAAAATGTGTGCCTAACTCCTCCTTGGTTTCTTCTGCTGCAAGCTCTGAGTCTTGTTAGGGCTTTTTGGTGGAAGATTAAAGGGATCTTTCTTCTCCAGGGATGCTCTCCCATGGCATGGTCTCAAATGCTGTTATCAGACCACATACCCACCTTCTGCCCCTCTTCAAGTCTGTCTCTCCTGGGAAGAGTTTCAGACCTGGAATCCTTTTTTTCTTCATTCCCCTCTGGGGTCCCCACAGGAGATGGAGGCACGAGTGGCCCTGATTCCTCCCGGGCCCCCTGCACAGGGACAAAAAGCCCCGGGTGCCGGTGGCCGTGTCCCAGGCGGATGCTGAGAATGGCTCTTTGTTCCCTGTTTCTAATTGCTGGGCCCAAGCAGCTCGTTAACCGCTCTGCCCTGCGCCCTCCTGTCCCTGCAGCCACTGCTCGGGGGGAAACCCCCCGCGGGGACGTGCCGGGGCTCGGCCTCTGAGAGCAGATTTTGGGGTGACACGTAAAACCGGCTCAAAGTGAGCTTGGGGTGAAGCTGCCAGCGTTGCTCATCTCTTTATGCAGCCCGAGGGGGGAGTTCACGGGGTGCTCGGAAAGGGGGGTTGTACGTGGCCAGAGCAGACGTCCATCAGCAGACGTCCAGAGCCTCCGCTGCAAACTCCATCACAGTTTTCTCAGCTGAAAAATAACCAGCTGGCAGAAGCCTCTTGTGTTTTTTGGGAGCCGGGAACAGTACCAGCCCCGGCATCCATGTGCAGTGACTTTGGGAAGCGCCAGAGGACACGCGGTTTGCTCTGAGCCCAAAACATCGTGCAACCCGAAGGAGGGTTCAGGGCTTGGGTCCTTCCCACGGCACCCCAATTGCCCCGGGGCAGAGCGGAGCCCAGCCATTCACCCCCCAGCCCCGTACGTACAGATCTGGGAACACAATCAGCCCTTTGGGAAGCTCGATATGAATGATTTAGAAACAATTTTTGGGCTCTTTCATGGAAGGAGCTTGTATTTGCATTTGAAAACTGCGGAGGAGCTGGCGGTGCTGGCGGAGGGACGGGAGCACTGGCCGAGTGCTATCAATGGGAAACTGTTCTGTCTAACGCTCCCGGGGCCAAAAAATGTGAACTCTGCAGATTTCTGGCTCCGTTCATGGTCAGAATTGCTGGCTCCGTTGTCGGTGCCCGGCTGCTCCGCTCCCACCTATTAATGGCTCTGCTCGGAAGCCGATTTTCCTTTGCTGCTGAAGCAGAGTGGGGTTTTGTGAAAGATGGGGTGAATGGGGGGTGCCCGGGATGTGAAACGGGGGGATTCAGCTCGCTCCATTTGGGAGCTGGGAAGGCTGTTCGTGCTCTCCGGTCCTTATCAGCCAGGGATCCAATTCATGGCAATTTCAATGCTAAAGCCATCAGTTTGCCTTTGCATTGGGAGCGGAGCTGAGGCCCGATGCACTCGTGTCATGTAAGACCCCCTTAAGGTGCAAGCCTGTGGGGTCACCGCCTGCTTTGTGCCTGTCCGTGTCCCAGTCCCAGGCTGCAGTGCCCCAGGAGACACCACCATGGTTAATAAATGCTCCTTTTTTTCCTCCTTTCTCAGCCTGTTTCACACAACTCGCGCTTTACGTCAGCGGGGTAACCTGCCCCCAGCACCCTCACCTCCTACACCACTGTGCCTGTCCTTCATCCTTCCTCACCAGCTCCCATGGGTGCTCTCGCTGGAGATGAGGCTGTTGGGTGCGGGCATCTCCCTGCATCTCCTTGAGCCCCGTAGAAAATGAAGCATCCCTGGTTGAGGTGGGGCGGGCGGTGGAGTGGGGGGCACGCAGGGATGCTGCGGAGAGCAGCGGCGAGCTGGCCACGGCAGCTTGCCTCGGAGTAGCGCGTGCACAAATAAAACCCCGGAGAGCTTTGCACTGAGCTGGAAATAACGGCATTACAAGCGCTTACTCGCTTCTGGCCGCTCTTTGGGTTGGGTGAGGCTTTTTGGGGCTGGCTAAAGGGCTGCAGCACGTTGGGGTTTGCTCCTGGTTTAAGCGCAGCTCTGGGAAGGTAAGTGGGAATGGCTCCCCGGGCACAGTGGCTTGTCAGCGGAGCACAAGGGTAGGGACAGAGCCCTGGCATGGTCCTCACCTCCATCCTGGCATCCGTGTACTCGCTGGTATCCAGAGGTTTGCACCCATGGAGCATCCCCTGCGTGGAAGAGCCCTGCTGCTGCCACGTGGGCTGCATCCTCTACATCTCGGTGTGGGAAGGATGAGTCCCCTGGGCAGAGAGCAGAGGGAGTGGGGAGAAAAAATAGGCAAATGGCAAAAGCTGTGTATTTTCTTTTTTTTCTTTCTTTCTCCTTTGCCCAGGAGAGGCGTGAGGGCTCGCCGGCAGCATGCCGCTGGTGAAGAGGAATATCGAGCCCCGGCACCTATGCCGGGGGGCTCTTCCCGAGGGGGTGACGAGTGAGCTGGAGTGTGTCACCAACAGCACGCTGGCTGCCATCATCAAGCAGCTGGGCAGCCTCAGTAAGTCACGGCGCAGCGACCCCAGCGTGGGACGGGGACGGGGTGGTGGGATGCTGGGGGGATGCTGGGGGATGCCGCGGTTGCTTGCTCCGGTTCCAGTCACAGAGAAACGGGGGCTATGTGAGAGCTGTGCGGGCTGCAGCCACCCCTAATTCAGTGGGAACTATCCAGCTAGTAAAAAAAGGAGGATGCTCAGGGCCAAGCCCAAAGTGGGGACTTGGTGACAGTTTTAAGACCTGTTTTCCTCCCATAGCTGGTCTGTGCAGTGGGGGACAGAAAGCCTTTGCGAGCCCCTTGCTTCTTGACTTGGCCAGAAATAGGAAGGTCAGGTGAAGGTTAAAAAACCCCAACCTATTCTTTTTAATCTTAGAGCTTTATGTGAAAGAGAGGTCTATATAAAAGGTCTAAATCCTCGGCGGTCTTCCTGCCCTGGGACTGATTTCAGCAGAAAAGGGGGGGACGAGAGCATTGCACACGCCAATGTGAAGGTTTAATAGGGGCAACCTATTTCACTGCTGCATATCGACTTAAAATAGAGAGAGAAGCACAGACTCTTCAGGGCTCCTCCTCTTTTTTCCCCATCCAGAACAAGATTCTTCTCTAAAATACTCCCAGAAAAATATATCCTGTATTTAGGGAGCTGCTGGAAGCGTGGCAGCTGGCGTGAACAGCACCCATGGGTGCTCAGGCCATGGCTACCTTGTCCAGGGGAAAAGGAATCAAATAGAAATGGCTGAGCCGGGTGACAGGCTGAGCAGATATCGAAAGCACCTTGATCTCGGGAGCTGTTTGATACGTGGTTTTGGAGGAAACCCCGAGGAGCTGGGGTGCTGGGCTAGGTGCTGGGCTGGGCTGGGTGCTGGGACAGGATGGGTGCTGGAGCCTGCAGGTGTCAGCAATGCTCTGCCAGGTGCCCTGCTCAGCCCTGTGATGATAATAGCCCTAATAAAGAGCTATCATAGTGATGCACTGAGTGCTGCAGGAAAATAACTGCTGAAGTGAAACAAATTGCGGCTTCTCCCTGCTGTAGCGCTCTCCGTGCTGCCCTGCTCTTGGTTTTCCACCTTCAGGGCTGCGTTTCCACAGGTCATGTTGTGTGATGGTAGTTTTTTGGCTGCATCTGTCCTCGTAGATCCAAAGGCTTTTTGGGGCACGGACCGCGATGGTTCAGTGCCTCCCGTGGGTACCACTCTCACTGAAAAGGATGCTCGTGTGCAGAGGAGGGGGCAGGAGAAGGCTGGGTGGTTTGTGCTCCCTTCCCTCTGTGCAGCGCTTTGCCAGGTCTGGGAGAGGATGAGGCTCAGCTCCCAAAAAACCAAGGCTGGGGAGAGATCCCCACGGAGCCGGCGGGGAGGCGTGCAGTCCAGGCGAAGGGCTGGGAGAGGGCTGCCTGCCTGCTGCCGTTGCCCATGACAGGCGTGTGTTGCCGTCTGCCAGGCAGGCACGCGGAGGACATCTTCGGCGAGCTGTTCAATGAAGCCAACAGTTTCTACATGCGGATGAACTCGCTGCAGGAGAGGGTGGACCTGCTGGTCATCAAGGTGACGCAGCTGGACTCCACTGTGGAGGAAGGTGAGGGGCCAGGGCTATTTTGGGGTGACGGCTAGGTGCAAGTGGGTGGGAGACACGTGCTGAGGGCTGGACTGCCCGCCGTGCCCGGTTTGGGGGGCTGAGGTCACCCCTACATCCCATCTTTTTCCCGTGCCCCCAGTTTCACTGCAGGACATCAACATGCGGAAAGCCTTCAAGAGCTCCACGGTGCAGAACCAGCAGGTCGTGTCTCGCAACTCCATCCCCAACCCCGTGATGGAGATGTACCAGCGCTGCGACAAGCCCCCACCTCTCAACATCCTCACGCCCTACAGGTAGGACGGCCGACGCATCGCTCCTTGGGGGGACCGAGGGGGTCCTGGGGGGTTCTGGGGGGCCCTTTCCAGAAGAGGCATCAGGGGGTGCACCCCATTTGCTGCTTGGCGAGGGCTGAGAGGCTGTTTTCTCCAGTTGCTGTGCCACCATCCCCATTGTGTAGGGTGCTTGGGACAGGTGACCCCACGCAGTGGTACTGCAGGTAGTGACCGCTGTGTTGGACATGTTCATGGTGGGGCAATAGCTTATGGCCGTGATTGTACCAAACCCCCCTGTGCAGGGGAAGGGGGGGTCTTCTCCTGTGGCTGATAACCCCCCTCTCCTCCCTTCCCAACCCCCCAGGGATGACAAAAAGGATGGCCTCAAATTCTACACCGACCCCTCCTACTTCTTCAACTTATGGAAAGAGAAAATGTTGCAGGCGACAGAAGATAAGAGAAAGGAGAAGCGCAGGCAGAAGGTAACGGGCAGGCGGGGGGCACTGGGGGGGCTGGAGCTGGGGCTGCCTGGGACCTGGGGGATGGTTGCCTTCCTGGTGCATCCCATGTGCTTCCCCCGTGCTGTGGTGGGTGCATCTCGATGCTCCCTGGGTACTGCTTACAGCCCGGAGGAGCCGGGCTGGAGATGGAGCTGCAGCTTGTGTGTGCCCCCAGGAGCAGAGGCTGGTGGAGGACTCCACCCGGGAGGTGAAGAAAGTGAGGAAAGCCCGCAACCGGCGCCTGGAGTGGAACATGATGGCGTATGATAAAGAGTTCCGACCCGATAACAGGTTCTCACCATCCCCCTATCACATGGCGTCATCGGAAGGATCACTGTCCCCAGATAATAGGCAGGTTTTACCTACTACGCGTTTAGCTCACTGGCTCTCCTTTGCTTTTCTCTTCTTCTCTGTCTTTGGGGGGACGTGTTGCCTGCAGCAGGGTCGGGGTGATAAGCCGTAAACCCATGGTAGCTTCACGGATAGCTGGTGCCCCTGAGGTTGCATCCTGGACCTCAGGAGCAGCCTTGGTGTTGGGATAAAGTGGGAGCACTTTCCATTTAGCAGCTAAGGGAAGAGACTGGCTCAGCTCTGTTGGCGTCCGCCTCCCCTCCGCTATCTCTCTGCTTTCTTGTACATGTATATTTTTGTGGCCATTTTTTTTGTTTTGTTGTCTCAACCCCAAAATACCCCCAAACCCACATCCCCCAAGCGCCGCACCCAGCTGACTCCCTTCCCAGGAGTACAACCGTTGGGTTTTCCTGTGCCGTAGATCTTACGCGTCGGACGCGGCCGACCACTCGTACCCGGCCAGCCCCAACCACCCCGCGCAGCTGCTGGCCCCGACGTCCCACCTGGCCCCGGCAGAGCACAAGGAGGGGGTGCTGGCTGCTGCCCCCCCGCAAGAGCACGTCTACCGCCCGGCGCCGAGCAGCCGGCAGAACAGCCTCAACCGCCTCCAGCAGCCCCACGCGCCGCAGCCCCCCGAGGCTATCCTCAACGGGCCGAGACCTCACTTAGTCAAGGATTACGGGTAGGGCTTCAGCCTGCCTCTTCTCTCTTGGTGGAGGGATGCCCAGGGGAAGGGGGGTTTGGTGAGGGTCTGACCCCCTATTTCTGGGCTGATGTACTGGGGAGAGCCCTCCTTCACAGCCGCTGTGGTCCGAAACTGCCAGTGAGACCCAAAGACAAATCAGTCAGGAGCATTTTTGGGGTAACCTCATCCCAGATAAGGAGACAAGGTGGATGGAGGGGACCGTTTTCCCCTGGGGTGTTGGCTACCTTCCCACCACCGCATGAGCCATAGCCCATCCCGCCAGCGGAGCCCCCCACTTCCCGGACCCTGGGACAGAGCTTACGCGGCGGTCCAGAGCAAACCAAGCCACAGCTGAGCCAGTCGGGTGCCCGGTGGTGGGTGCCCAGGATGGGTGACGGGTGCCGTTGTTCCTTGTACCGCTGACATGGCTTTGCCCTCCCATTGCAGCCCACAGCCGGTGCCGATGGCAGAGTACTTCGTGCCGCCCGCCCCGCCGCCCCCGCCGCCCGTCATCCCCTCCGCACAGACCGCCTTCGACAGCCCCATCTCGGCTCCCCCCGCACTGGCCCCCGGCTCGGCCGCCCCCCCCTCCTATGCACCCTCACCGCCCCCCGCGCCCCCCGGCCCCTACTCTGCTTCCCCACCGCAGGCCGGCCCCATGGGACCCCCGGTGGCACCCCCACCGCCACCGCCGGGGCCCCCCGCCGTCGCCGCCTCGCCGGCACACTCGGCATCACCGCCGGCCCCTGCTGTGGAGCCTCGGAAGCCACAGATCCCACTGATGCCCATGAGCGACGCCCGGAGCGACCTGCTGGCAGCCATCCGCAGGGGTGAGCGGCAGGGGGGTGGCGGCAGCGGGAAGGCGGGGGACGGGTCCCCAGCGCTGCCACCGCGGTGGCAAAATCCCTCTTGGCGTAGAGTTGGGTGGCGTTGGCTTCGTTGAGTGCAGGACGAGCCCTGGGTGGCCAGGTGATGTGTGAAGATGGTGGGACCCAGGTGGGACCTGGGGAGGGAAGGCAATGCAGTGCAGGGGGTTGGAGGGAGGTGGGGGAAACCCATCGCCGGAGGTGGGACGGAGCCCCACAGGGATGACCGGCAGCTCTGGTGTGCGTGGCCTCCTTCCAGGCTGTAGCAGATGATGTGCTCCAAGGTCTCTCCCATTTCCCCTTCCTGCAAATCTTCAGGTCCAATGGCAGATTTAACCTTCAAGAAGGTTCCACCTCTTCTGGTCGAGTGGAAGCGGAGGAGGAGCTTTATTCTATTATATAGCTTTATAATCGTGTGCATCGCATTATTGTCTCATATAGCTTTATAATCGCGTGCATCCTCCTGCAAGGGGGCGGCAGCCATCTCGTTTCAGCCAATACTTTAACTGGGAGGATGCTGCACATTGGGTGGACCCATGGGTGCTGGGCACGTTGTCCCTAAAGCCTTCCCTCCTTCCCTACTGCAGGAATCCAACTCCGGAAAGTCCAGGAGCAATGGGAACAAGAGGCCAAAAAAGAGCCCGTGGGCAACGACGTGGCGACGATCCTGTCCCGCCGGATCGCGGTGGAGTACAGCGAGTCCGACGACGACTCCGAGCTGGACGATAACGAGTGGTCGGACTGAGGGGCCCCGGGGCTGGGCTGGCGCGGAGCTCCCCGGCTCCGTCCCAGGTGTGTATAGGCGCCTTCCCCAACGTCGATGCCAACAAGCGCGGGCGGCCCCGCTCATTCAGGAGCTTTGCTTTTACACTATGTCAAAAACCCTTTGGGCAGCAGCAGCACTGGTAGGATGCACCTCGGAGGCAGTGAGACCAGAAAATTAGCAGCACCTTCACATTTAATGACTTCAAAAATGCTCTGAAGGCAGGTTAATAAGATTACTCCAGATTTACACCTGGAGCAAGACTAGAGGCTGGCCCTGAGAGTGCTTTGCTAGAGAAGGGAAACCCAGAGGCAGTAGTGCTTTTTCAGCTAGATGTTAAACGTGTTAACGAGAAGCTCCTGGAGAAGAAGGCGCTTTGCACAGCTGGTGCCACCATGGGCATGCAGGGACGGCCGTGCGCTGGGTTTGGGGACGCTCTGCTGCCTGCATTCGTAGGATTGGGGACCTCCAAAGGCTGCGTGTGGGCAGGAGCCTCCTTCCCCATCGAGCGATGCACTGTGTTTTGCAGCAGTTGCATAGGGAGGGTCACCATCGTTCTGTTGCTCCTTGGGAGAAGACCAAGGTGTTGGTGACCTGAGCCCGTTGCCATCCTTAGGACCAGTTTTCTGGGAGAAAAGGGTGAAGGCAAGGCTTGTGCAGCTGGCAGGGAGACGCAGCGCTTGTCCGGGCTTTGAAAGGTGCAATGTGTGCTGTCCTCGGGGGGGAAAGGCACTGCCGGCAAGGGAGCAGAGGTGTCCCGGGAGCTTCCCCAAGCCCAACTCTCCTTGGCCTTAGCGCTACACCATTTCAGTGTTATCTGAAAAAAAATTAATTAGACAAAATGCTGCTTTTAGGTCAACTCTCAACTTGCACTTTGCAGCCCCACAAACTGCGCCCGTACAATTGAGATCAGCTCGGACCCAGGCACTAATTCCCCCTGTCCCGATCCTGCCCCGTCCCTTACCCCACAGGCGGGCGCTGCTGGGGGAGCCTGGAAAGCTGGGCCCCCGCCACGGTGCTGAAAATACCAGTTTGCTCGTCAAAATAGAGCGTGATTCATCGAAGGCTTTTCACGCAGCTACGAAGGGAGGAGGCACACGGGAAGGCAGAGCAAAGGGGTGGGGAATACTGAAAATATCACAGTCAGGAGTAAGAGTCTGCAGAGAGCTGAGAGAGGTTCCCCACGAGGAGAAAATGGGCCAGGACCAGCCATGGGCTTGCCCAACCCGGTGTCCCGAGGTCCTCTCTTGTGTTCCCATATACCATGAGTCCCTGAATGGGGGAAAACTGAGTCCCCATGTTGCACCTCTTCTGGGGAGAAGCTGGACTCTGAGTCCACCTCCCCAGCTCTCCCAGTAGCCATGTAGGTGATGGCTACACAAGTAGTATTTTGACTAGCTAGAAGCGACCAGACCTCTAAAGGAGGTGGGAGGATATGGCTGGGACCCAAAAGACTCAAAGGCTGATCCTTAAATACACCCTGAGAAACGGTAGTGTTGAACGATGCCCCAAGCATCTGCTCATTTTCCCCCTGGTGAGAAACCCTTCGTGGCGAGATGTGATGAACTCCCTGCCCAGCTGCTGAGAAATATCCCCAGGAGCCCTCCCTTCTCCTGACCGACACAAAATGGCCTCTTGGCTTTTGGACGTGACACCTCCCGCATCTCCACATCTGGGCTGCGAGCTCTCGTGCTGAGTGGGGGGCTCAAACAGAGGAGCAGCGTGGGTGTGGGAGAGGGCAAGGGTGGTTGGGGAAGGGTTTGGGGGGCGTGCCCTGCCATGGGCCACATCCCCGGGTTTGGCCCCCCTTTCTTAGGGAAAGCTCCCCTTGACTTCAGCAGGGCTGATTGTCGGAACAGGAACTGCAAATAAAATCCTCGGATTTAAGCCCAGAATTCCCCATCTCAGCAGCGCTGATGCTGTTTAAGCTGCTCGGGCGCTCATCCCACTCTTCCTGTCGAGGGGCAGCCTCTCCCAGCATGAGGAAGACCCGGTAGTATGGGATTAGCTGTACGGATCAATCCCAGTTCCCACATCAGCCTGCTGGGAGGCTGGTAGGGAGGCTCCATGCCTCCCATTTCACCAAACTCCCGCTGCAGGCAGGCAGGGCAGAGCAGGCAGGGCAGGCAAGAAGCAGCAGAGCAATAGGACGCATGGAATAGCTCATCGGCAAAACCCAAGGAAACAGGATTGACCAAAGGAGGCATGGAGACATGGTGTACTGCAGGTCACCAGGAAATTCCTGATGCTTGGTGCTCACCGAGAGCTCTCGTTTCTGATGTTGACCCTCTTGAGATGCAGAGAACCGGCTGCAAAAAGTTTTGGCCAAAGCCTGGCATCTCTGCCCAGGCAGAGAGCCCCTGCGATGCCCGTGACGGGCTTTCCTTGGCAAGGCAGCTGGGGTTTGGCCTGGAGCAAGTTCAGAAGAAAGTCTTGTAAAAATTCAGAGCAACATTTAAGTGATCACCTGGTAGTATTCATTGTGGAGCGTTATTAATATAGACGCGATCGTGATACTGTTTGTATGTGAAGAGTTTATTTAGATAATTTAGAAAGAGTAATAACCCTCAGTGAGAGAGAGAGAATAGCAGAGGGCTGTCGGAGCTGCTGTTACCTGTTACGGTGGTCGAAGGGCTGCAGAGTCAGCTGTGGGGACCCAGCTGGGGCTCGGGCAGAGCCAAGGAGTCCCACCAGCATGTGAAGGCAGGAAAGGGGCTCTGGGAGATGTGAGGCTGGCTCATCCCTTGGATCTGTGACTGTCCCAATTCTGCGAAGCTGAGCTGATCCTGGTGGGAACTGGAGAGGAACCGAGTACCCCTAGAAGATTGGGTCCCTTCTTTTCATGCACTAGTTGCTTTGTGTGTGTCACATGAAACTGTGATAATTCTGGTAGGACTCCATTGGTGCGTGGCAGGTCAGGATTGTCCCTGTAGCCTCCCACTTCCCTGTCACCTCGCAGCATCTTTGCTATGCGTGGGATTGGCAGCAGTCAGTCAACCCGTGCAACTATCAGGGTCAATGCCATTGCATGGCAAAGCGCTCGACAATCACGTAACTCAAGCCTTGCCTGCCCTGTGCACAGGCCACATCTGCAGAGCAGATGCACAGCTGGGAGCCTCAGGGGTGCAGGTAGCAAGGCTCAGCCCCGTTTCCTCACACCTTTATTCTTACACCATGCTCTCCTCTTCGGACATCCCGGCACATCCTCACTGTTTGTATTCTGCTTAAGGGAATTCCCAGCCCCTGATAACACAAGCCCATTTCACATGCTCAACTCCAAAGCCAGTCAGCAGGACCATAACCTCCTGGCATTGCCCATTGCTTGAAGACATCATGATCCAGCTCTTCCAGGGATCTGAACTGCCTCAGCTCCACTGAAGCTGTCTTGATACCAGGGATGGAGCTGATCCACAGGTAGCCTTTCCCTGGTGAGATGTCTACATCTGAGCTCGTTGCTCAGGTTGTTTGTGTACCTGGTGGACAGGTAACCTGTATAGTCAGTGTGGGCTGTAGACACCCATTCCTGGTCTGATCATGGCACACCTTGCTCTTCCCAACTCTCTCCTGGCAGAGCCACAAGGCAGGCAAGCACATGGTGGCACTGAGAGCCCCAATCTCATGATATAGCCATTCCTGCAAGGCCAGCTCTGCTGGCAGGCCAACATCCTCAGTGCCTTTGCCTGAGGGACTCAGCCACGTTTGAGAATGACCATCTTTATTTTAGGTGCATTCATCTATTTTTTTGCCCAGGTGACCTACGAAATCCAACACAAGTGACACCAACTCCTTGGCTGGTCTGGGCTGGGTTAGCTCTGCTGGAATTGGTTGTGCCATACTAATTAACACTGGCTGGCTGACCCATATGCTGCGTACTCAATATTTTGTACATATGTGCCTATTTCCGTATACTCTTCCAAAAGTAGGCCATGCTGCGTTACACAACCTGAAATGCTCAAATCCTCATGTGGGCTGATATAAAAGTGAATATTTAAATATTTTATCTAGCTTGGCAGCCATTAAAAATACAATCCAGGTCACAGATGACTGAATTTCTCCTCTCTCAAGTGTACCAGAAGTGGGCCGAGGAGATTCTCCTGTACATTAAGGTATCATGTTCCATGTTAAAATATAGCAGTGGCATTTCGTTGCCAACAGATAATCACAGAGTGCCAAACATTTAATGAGCCCAACCAATCTCCCGAGAGTTCCTCTTTCCATTTTATCTGCTTTCTCCTACTTGCCAGTTTATGGGCATAGATTAAAAATAATAAATAAGACTGCCAACAGGGGCAAGTATATTCTGTGTGCATACAAATGAATTGGGCCAGAGTCAGTGGAAGAGTAAATAAGCCAGTTTGGTTCTGCTTAGAGATATTAACGGAAGGCTCTAGTCCTTGAGGTCCATCAGGAACCTCTTGGACATCTCTGATTTATCTGAAAAGGGACATTATGGGGACCACCGTGCCCATGGTATACCAGTATTGCCTGTGAGGCCTACCTCAGGTGTGAAGTCTGGTCTTGCTCAAGTTTCATGAAGGTTGGTGGAAGTCTAGCAGTGTTCACGTTCCGGCATTGCACCCTCAGCGTCTCCTTGATTTTGAGTGAACATTGGAGCTGGCTGTTGATGCTGGTGGCTCTTAGAGGATCAGTGTCCTGAAGGAAGACGAAGGGATTGAGTGGTTTCTAACTTTCCACCCTGGGCAGAGACCTAGGGAGGGGCAAGCATCGCATCCTACGAGAGCTCCTGCTTTTGCAGCTATTTTATCCCGGGAAGGTTTTATTGGTCACAAACGTAAGGCTGAACATGGCTTCTCCAGAGAGCTCCCTTCCCATAAGAGCCCTCAAATTTCCTCCCAGCAATTTTTCCATCCCTGTCTCCCTTTCAAGACACCCAACAGCCCAAACAGAAGCTTTGCAGACTCCCCTGGGAACAGAGCCTGAATTAACACCTCAGCTTTAACGATAAATGGAAGTTTCACTTGGAGGGAAGCAGGTTGTAGCACTGGAGGTAGTATTTTGGAGGGTGCTTTCCAGAGGTACGTGGCCGGCAGGAGCACTGTGCCATTTCCTTGTGGATGGACCATGGAGGGCCATGGGAAGTGCTCCCCATCATGGGATGCTGGCAAGGGGAGCATAGGCTGTTCCTTTCACCATGATTCCCGTTTTCCTATAATCGTAGTTGTTATTCGGGGTAAGGTTTTCTCGGCTGGCATGTCACTTTACAGATAAAAAAAATAAAAGTAGGGGCAAGGACTCTGTCCTGAGGAGTTTACAGTTTATAGCAAAAGACCATATAACCTGCACTGCACTTTAGAAGCCTCAAATGCTCACTCACCCATGAATTTACCCTCAACTGGGCAGCAGCACCTCAAGGACTGTTGTCCCTTCCTTAGGTGACTCCATGACCAGCACCACAACCACATCCTCCCGCTGATGGCAGCGGTGGGGGTCTCCTGCCCCTCCACTATCCCCACGCAAAAGTGCCTGAGCAAAGTATAGGAGCACCAAGACATGCTGGTTTTGTCTCTGAATGGGTCGCCATGCCCTCAGGGTGGGCCTTTCCCAGTCCCCACACAGCTGTGCTCCTCTGGGATGACCATGCACGCAATAGGAGACATGCCCAGGCGCATTGTTGCAGCTACCTGCCGACACTTAGAGCTGCCCATGCAATTCATGTGATGGCCTCTAAGCTCATGGAAAGCATCCTCCTTCAGGCACTTATACTCAAGCCTAGAGTTTGAAGTTTTTCAATCTTTTGGAGAGTCGAATAGGGGATTTTTTGTGAATCTGATCTTCCTTTAACAAACTCCAGTTTTTCTAGAATCACTCACTCAAGCTCTGCTTTCTCCAGGTGAGAATTGCACCTGCATTTTGCTGGGGGAGGGAAGGAAAAAAAACACCCACAGTCAAGAACTTCACTGAGGGGTTTGCCCCAAAGCTTTCAGTTCCATGCCCACAGGCAGAGTGGGAAGAGGACACCGGGATGTTCCCAAAGAAGGACAGCATCCTGGTGTTGTCACTAGGCTGAGGCAGAGCCTGAAGCAAGGGATGGGCTCTTGCTGCAGGAAATCCCTAGGCAAGACCTGGATGGGACATGGTTGCCCACGGTGTCCCCTGAAGGCAATGTTGATGTGACATTATCAATGTTAATGTCTGTCTTACATTGGTACAGGGCCCTGAGGCCACAGACATCTCCATAGCACCATATGGTGGTAGATCACTGATGCTTCGCCCTCCCATGGGCATCTCTCCTAATATCTATTAGGAGACATCTTCCCGCAGGTGCCACCTTCCAAAGCAGCACCTAGAGGTCCCCCTGCAGTCTTTTGCTCTTAGCAGGAACAGGCTTCAATCTGCTGCTGGTCATTGTGTTTGGGAGCTTGTGAGCCCAAGCGTGTGCAAAATGAGCCTTTCCCTGCACACCTCTCCCACGGTGGCAATGCCCGGGGACTGGGTTGGCCCTGGGGGACGTTCAGCCCAATGGTAGTTCTGACACTTAGCTGTGTAGAAAGTATGAAGAGTGCAGAGAGGAGGAAACAAAATAGAAAGAAAATAGCCTGGCATTTTAGGTTGGTTATGCTCCCACCACTCTGTACAGGAGAAACCTCAGGTAGGTGAAACCCCGTGCAAAGCCACAAAGGGCAGTGGGAAGAATAAACCTGTTCTCCATGCATGCGTTGGACTAAAGTGCAAGACGTGGGATTGAGCTCTGGCAGAAAGGAGTTGAATCAGATCTCAGGGAAAGCTTTCTCAAGGTAAGGATGGAGAAGCTGTGAAACAGGTTGCAGAGGCTCTGCCATGGGAAGGCTTTGAGAAGCAGGTAGGCAAACACCAAAGAGGAGCACTGTCCGTGACCCTGTGTTGGGCCAGGGGATGGTGGAGGTGCCCACGGGGTGTCTCTTCCAACTTGGCATGTTTGTAGTTCTGCCTCACCCCCTCCTTCAGGCTTGCAGTACCACTACTTGTGGATCTGTCCAGGCAGGTTACAGCCCCAAAGCATTGCCCATCAGCCAGAGCAGCCTGCTTGGGTTCTCCCTTAGCTTTGTTGCCCCTTGTCCAATTTTAGTGTTGACTCTCAAATACAATAAAGATAAAACATACTGCAGAATAAACACCTGAGAGGGAAGGATATGAACTAACTGCAGAAAACCAGAATGCGCAGCTGTTTTACTGCTGTGTTTCAATAGTTAGAAGGCAGCAGCTCCCGCAACCTGTTCCTCCAGACCATGGATGGTCCACAGACTGCAGTGTGTAAACCATGCTGGTGCATTAAGGTGAAGGTTTTAAAAGCTATTCTTTGATTTGGGGTAGCTCAGTTGAGGAATCTAAAAATGAACACAACACCCCCCCAGAAAAAAAACAAACAAACAACTTACATGTGATTTCCAGGAGGAAAATCTTCTGTCTGCTTCCCCCGGACCTTGAGGGAAAGTCAGACCCAATGTTGCTTC
The DNA here is from genome assembly GCF_018139145.2 of Gymnogyps californianus. Taxonomy (NCBI): domain Eukaryota; kingdom Metazoa; phylum Chordata; class Aves; order Accipitriformes; family Cathartidae; genus Gymnogyps; species Gymnogyps californianus. The sequence continues at coordinate 22,472,807 of NC_059479.1, forward strand.
TCAGGTAGCCACCAAAAAACAGAGCAGTTGTCACCATAACCACTTTCAAAAAGCCATTCCTAAGAAACCAGTGTTTAAGAACAGAGGAAGCAGGATATCAACCCACAGTGCAACAAAGGGAGAGGTCTCCTGCTACCATAGGAGCTGCTTTTGTCCCTGAAGGCCCCACCCCAGCTCAAGTGTTTCAAATCCCATGGATTTTCACCTGCTACTGGTGCTTGTGTATGCCTGGCGCCTCAGCTGGGAACGCTTACTCCATAGAAGGTCACTTCTTGCCGGGAAAACCATCAAAATCTTGCATCCGAAATGAAGCAGACTTTGAGCCTGATGAAGTTATTGTGATGCACGTTGAGGAGCTGTTGATTTCCCGCTAGCAGCAGGCGCATCTTTGGCACGGTCCTGCCAGGTCTCCAAAAATCATACTGTTATGAGCATCGACACCCCCCCCTCACCACCGCCACCACCAAAGTTATTTTTATACTGAGATATTTCAGGTCTACCTTTAGTTCTAGCCAGTTTTCCACAAATGGGGCCTCTCTTTGTGGTGCCTTTCATCTCAGATCAGAGCAGATTAGGAAAAAGAGAGAAAATCCCTGCCAAAAAGAAACCTTTTTCTCCGAAATGCGTTTTTAGGAGCGTTTCAGAGCTGACGGCTCCCCATCTTAATAGACTTCCTTCATTTTGGGGCTGCTTGACTTGCCCCGGGGGGATCTGAAACAGGATATCCCCGGCGGGAGTTCGGGTTGATGCTGAAGCGTTGCTGGCGCTTTCCTCCCCTCCGCTTTCGGCTGTGCCGTGTCACGTGCGGGGCTCGGGTCCGGTGTTCCCGCTGGGAGAGGAGCAGGGACGCAGCAGCGGGGCAGCTCCTGACTGACACAAGTGCCTTTTCTGGAGGTCCCCGTTGTATTGCCGAGGAGCACCGGGCTTCACGGGGCGGGTGGGCTCGCCGAGCTGGGGAAGGGCCGAGCATTTCCAAGCATTTCTGATGCTCGGCCCGTCCTCACCTGGATGGAAACCTGGACCTGCCCCGAGCCCGAGGTATCCGCTGGGATTCCTCCTTCCTTGCGCATGGGCTGTTACCCCTGCAGCTGTGCAGGGGTAGTTTTGGGAGCAGCTTTTACTCCCATCTTGGCCAACCCAAGGAAAACCTGCTCCGGCAACCCCACGTGTCTGGGTGCAGGCGGCAAACATTGCACCTTCGGCACGGGGACGGTCCCCAAGAGGACACGGTGGGCATGCAGGGAGGGGACAAACCCTGTCACCGCTTTGCTGTGGGACATGCATGTGCTGGTGGGTTTGCTCCAGGGTATGTGCATTGCTGCTGCCGTGGGACAAGCGTTCAGGCTGGAGAGCCTTCCTCCTCCTCTTCCTCCTGCCCCAGCCCAGGGCCGTTGGGGCAATGCCAGCTGCTGCGGCAGGACAGGAGCCATCTCACTGCCAGGTTTCCATCACCTTCAGAGTGAGTAGGAGCACAAGCACCTCTGGGTGAGGCCAGGCACTGCAGGAGCGTTATTTTGGGGGGCATTGAAGGCAGGTAAAGATCATCTCCCGTGCCCTGCACCAGGCAGCTCGGGGATTAAGGCTAGCCCAGGCTGGGCTGGGAGCTCCTCAGACACCCCAAAACCCCCTCTGCACTACCCAAACTCAGCAGCTACAAGCTAGGGAGACCTCCCGGAGCACTGGGGCAACCGATCCTCCTAAAATAGAGCATCTGTGAGTGGCCAGCTTCAGCCGAGCGTTTTAAAAGCAGTTTTCTCCCCATTTGGCACCGGCCGTTCATACGTACAGCCTGGCGCCAGGGCTGGGGCCGATCTTTACGGAGGTTGGCTCCAGCTCTGCAGGGGTGGCACAGTGGGGACAGGGAGGTGCCAGCCCGATGGCACCTTGTGGTTGGCTTCCTGGGGTGCTCAGCATCGGTGGGGCTGCCCCGATGCTCCTGCAAAAGGCTCATTTTTTAATAACGGCAGAAGAATTACCCTTATTTCTTTCGACTTGCCGTTTGATAGAAGCAGCTGACGGGAGACGGGCATCTCTCCCATGGGAGGTTCACCCGTTACAGGCCATAACTTGATTTCCATTATTATATAGTTGACATTAAAAAAGGAGATGTTCACTGTCTAATGGGGTCTTTTAACCATGTGCACTTAGTCAATAGGTGAGTAGATGTTGCTGCTTGTATCTATCTACCGTACCCAGTTGCTACGTGTGAACAAGTGTATTTCTCCCCAGTGTTGTGGGTTCTGCCTGTCGTGACACGATGATGGAAAGGTAGGGACTACGTCGGTCGCAACATGAGCTTTCTTCTGTACAGTGTAGAGAGGAAACCTGGAACGATCCGAAGCACCGCTTGTAACTACATTTGTTCAAAAAATGTCATCTTAATCCCAAACTGTTGACACTTTATGCATGTGCTAATTAAAAAAAAAAAAAAAATAAAGATTTTAAGAGGTTAAAGTAGATTTGGGTTTGGCTTTTTGTCAGCTTGCCCTCGCTGGGTGCCTTTGCTGTGAGTTATCAGCCCTGTGATACTCCCTTCTCTATTAGAGGCCAGGGCACAGAAGAAGCAGCAGAAAGCTGTGATATCTCTATAACCCTTCATTTGGAGAAACCAGCTTTCAAAGATCAATTCATTCCCATGGGTATTTAATCCCTGACCGCCTGGGTAATCAGAGGGCAGAGGGTGGCTTGCTGATGGAAAAGTCTCCATCCTTTTGCATGGAGGCTCCGAGCGGCAGGAGCCGTTCCTTCCCAACTCGTACAATCAATGTCTCGAGCGGTTCTTATCCTCAACCGGCTCATCGTGATCCAAGTGGGAACACAGACCTCGGGTGAGGGAAAGCAGAAATCTGTACTAGACTCGCTTCAGCTGAAATAAAAACACAGACACACACAGTATGGCACATACCTGGGACAGGAGCCCAGATCGTCAAATGTTTTAATTTTAACCCACCCTCCCCCTATTTTTGGATATCCTCTTGACAAATCACTTTAACAGTTTTATTTACAGTAATAAAAATAAATTACTCTTACAGATGAATGTATAATATTATACACAATAGAGATACAGTGCAATAACAGCATTGATTTGTTTTCACTCATTCATAAAGTGCATTGAAGGGGCTTGATTTAACCGTAACTGAATGATAACTGTACATTTTTCTTTGAGATCAACTTTGCCGGTCAAGTTAAAAGGCTAATGAAAACACTTACATCAAAATAAGTTGCTGTTTTAATTGCTCTGAAATGGTCTCGTTCCTGGGAAGCAGATAGGACGGGAGGCAGGATTGGGAATGAGGACAATTGACTCCCGCTCTGTCCGTCTGCGTTGCCAAAGGTGACTCCGACGGACGCTGCCCGAAGCCTGGCCAGGCTGAGCTGGGTTTCAGAGCCTCAGGAGGGCAACTGCAGGGCCACGCTGGTGACCGCAGAGCAGGATCTGGCCCTGGGCCGCCCCAGTCTGGCTGGGTCTCTTGCTGAGCTTTGCCACCAGAAACTCATCCCATCCCTCCAAGCTAGAGGATTCGCTCTCTAGGGAGGATGCTGTTTATCCTGCCTGGGGCCTGATTCTGCCCTACTCACAAGGGACATCAGAAACGAGCCCAGTCCTCGTCACTCTCTACGTGGTGTAGAGGAACGGCAAGGCAGAGCCAAGAGGCCAGGCTGCAGCAGACTCGAAAGGACGCCTGCTTTGCCAGCAGTGGCCAGCACTACCTCTCATCCTTAGCCAGATACTGCCCAGTTGGAAAAGAGCTTTTCCTGGGACAAGCCAGACGTTTTCCAACTCCCAGATCCCGCAATAAGGTCATAAACCTGTGCTTGTGATTTCAGTGTCTACTGATACAACGTGCTGTCAGACATCCAGCCTCCTGCCTGCTGCAGCGTGCTCAAATTGTGAAGGAATAACCTTGGTTTAGACACAATTATGCTTGACATCGGGCAGCATTTGTGAAGGCAACTATTACCCTTGGAGTTGGAGACAATTTATTCGCATCCCTCAAAGTCAGGGACAAAAGAGCTTTGGACCACTCGTTCTGATTTGGGTCTTTACTGAAAATCCATTTTATCTCTATAATGCTCGGTATTGCAGAGTTTTCCAAGGGGAATGGGAAAGCTCTGTTCCCGGGGTTGCAGGGACAGCGGGAAGGGCGGCTCTCGGGGGATTTTGCAGTAGGCAACTGCATTGTTAACAGAAAAGGTACAAATGGTACAAGTGAAGGCGTCAGCTGTACGGCCGCATGACCGCCTCACCGAGAGAAAAGGTCGCACGCGAACGAAAGGAGTTACAAGGAAATACCATGTGCATTGAACAATTATTCCTGACAATTAAAAGTGAGCTGTTAATTAGTTGTTAACAATTACGTGAGTTGTTGATGCCAGTCAGTACACATCAATACAAGTGATTACCAAGATCAATGGCTTTTTAAAGACCTCCCCACCCCAAATTTGATGCTTCTACAAGAAAGAGGTACTTCATCACCTACTGAGAACAGTAATGGTTTCTTGGGTTTTTATTCAAAGTTCAGTTAAAACTCTTTGTTTGAGATGAACAAATTGTGGCTGCCACATCAGGACTGAGATCCTTGAGATATTTACTGCTGGTTACTGAAATGAAGTTGGCTAAAAAGAGACGTTTTCACTGCTCAAAGTCCCAAACTGAACAAAATGGAAAGGGAAAAAAAAACCTAAGCAACTTTGTTGGTAGAGTCTATACATTTTAGTAGCTTTTTTTTTTTTACTTTCTCGGTTGAATCACGCTGGGACAGGGACAAGGGCTTGTTGTAAATGCACAAGCTCACACCCACCCCTAGCACATCTCCACGAAACTCGTCCCATCCAACAGTGTCCCTGGCCTTTTCACAGTATATTCGAGGAATGTTTTTTCTTTCTTTCTCCTTCTCACCCTTTCCTCATCCCGTCGACTAAAACAGCTGACTACCGACACAGAAAGCATTTCATACCTATATTCTGCTTGCCACCAACTCATGGTAGAAAAGCCAAAGGCAAGCAGAAACCTGTAAATAAATCAACCAAAGAAGCAGAGGATTCATTTCCCTGGCTACGCTGATCTCTGCCATAGGCTCGGGGCTGATTAGGTACCTCATGTAATTGCTCAGGACCAATTTTCTGCTTGTTTCTGCTGCCGTAGATCTAGACCAGCTCCTGTAGGTTCCAGAAGGGAGATGAGTGTAAGCAGGGCCAGGCTCTGGCCCTTCATCTTTTATCAAAAGCTATTTGCAAAGCTCGGTTTTTGAAGGTACAATGGCAAGATCTGGGCCATTTGCCAGGGTGAGGACATGGAGGTCTTCCCGACTAAATGCCAACCAGCCCTCTCCAAGCAGGTCCAGTTTCCACCTGGAGTGGCCACAGAGGCTCTGTGGAAATCGAAGGACACCTGCAAATTTCCACCGGCTGAAGAGCTTGTGCTTTGCAGAACTGCCACTGTCCCCTTGTACCTCATCTGAAAAGCACAATAATTAAATCGACGGCTTTTATAGACCTCAACTTTTCTAATGACTTGTGACATAGGAATCCCAGCCGGGGGAGGCTTACCAATACATTCAATCCCAGAAAATGGAGAACAATGGGCCGTACTCTGGCTGCTCTGTGTCCTTCTCATGATGCCCAGGAGCTAGAGAGGGGCTGCTTGGCTCTTTTCACCATGTTTGCAGATGTTTTGGATCCTCAGTGAATCCACAGAGAATCCACTGTGCTGGAAAACCCTTTCTCTTTTCCAGTGCTCCTCTTATAGTTGGTGCCCCGTCCACCTGTGACACCGTTACGTTCATGGGAGATGCTCCTTGTTTGTGACAACACAACCTCATCCAAAGTCAGGCACTGTATTCTGTACTAAACAGGTCCCAAAGCCAGGACTGAAGGACACCAGGGCATTCCCGCCCTGCACACAGTATTACTAACTTGGTAAGTATTTTAAGGTTTTAAGTTAGCTCTCCTGATGTCCGACATGAGGAGGTTCCACCATCCAATGTCCTCACTGATGTCCAACATTGTCACTCAAAGCTTTTTCCAGTGAAAGATTTTCTTTAGGGAAAAAAACCAAACCGTCAAAAGAAAGGTGCGGTAAAATGGTCAGAGATTTCTACAACGCCATGCATGCCAGGTGAACTCATACCTGTTTACCTTCTTCCTCGCTTCTTGTTTTCCCCTCTTTCCACTGATAAAAAAAGGAGAGGGAAAACAGCAAAGGAAAAAAACACCTAGAAAAATGCATTATTTTTTTTTAGTGGAAAGACTGCAAAAATGCCAATTTATCAAAATGTTCTTTCGAGGAGATTTCTTGAGACTTTTCCTGAAGCCTATCAAGTGTTTTTAACAACTTCCATGGCCGCCTTTAACAGTGTCCAAGAGAGAGATCCTAGACCATCACTTGAAAAAAAATTAGATTGGCATTTTAGACTAAATCTGCGCATGCAATATACTTGCACCACATCTTGATGCTGACTGTGAGTTGGATTAGGGCAGCGGAATAAAAGCCTCCTCAGTGCAAGGACCGGAATTTAGGCAGCAGACTTTGCCTTCGACAAGGTTGCTGTAAATGCGTTGGGGCGAGTACCAAGCATTTCAGTGAGGACATCTCCACCTCCTCTCTAACTTAGCTGTCTGGTAGGGACTGTATCCTCAGCTTTAGCTCCTCACATCCCAAATCTTTCTCCTACTGCTGTGGAGGGCCACGGGAGAAAATTATTTTCCGTTGACCTTTGTATGCCTTTGTCAAAGCTTATCAATGGATCCCTCGAACTGAGACAAGTTTCAAGTATACAATTAAACTCTAAAAAGAACATTGTTAAAATCTTCAGCAATAGGGAATTGACTGGAAAGCCAAGAAAATGCAACTTTTTCATGCCACGGTTTCTCTAGAGCTGATTAGTTAACACCACATTTCATTTAAAGATACAAAATGAGCTGCCCAGAGAAACAAATGCTGTCTTCTAGATAGGGTGGTATAAAAACATTTCAAAATGTTCACAATGTTTCAAAAATGGTTTAAACTAACTCTGCCTTGAGTTTTCACACTGAGGAACTGCAGGGACCTGGCTGCACTTACAGAAACCAGAAAAAATAAAATGAGCAGAGAAAAGTGTTTATATACGTATTACTCTTTCTTATGTATATATATTCACTTTTAAATGTACGCTGATTCAACATTGTGCCTACTGCCCATTGCCCAAGGTATTCAAAAGAGAAAGGAAATGGGGAAAAAAAAAAAAAAGAGAGACTGGCCACCTTTCAAAGGTAGGCAATAAGTCCAAGCCCCAGGCACACTTTGGAGATTCATAGCTTTCTCACGTGCACTTGGCTCTGAGGACCGCGAAACTCATTGCACCGATCCAGAGAGAAAATACAGTTGTGTCTGTATCCAGCCATAAAGTGGCTTCGTACCCACTACAGCCTCACAAAGCAAGAACATTTCTGTCTTCCACGAAACTACGCTGTAGACATGCCGTTGGCTTGTGTTGATAGGAACCTTCGTCCGTTTTGCCCGTGGTGCAGCAGAACCTAGCTCCTGCTTTGAAGAGGGGCATTTTGGATGCTGGAGATCACAGCATCTTTCTCTAAAGGAGAGCAACGTGTTTGGGACACCAGGCTCAGCGGGGTGGGGGTGGGGTCCTGCTGCAACCACTGAGCTGTTCCCATGCTGGGCCCCAGAGCAGCATCCACCACCTCTGCCCTGAGCCACCCTCGATGTTTCACCCCAAGCCCTGCCATCTCTCTGAAGATTGCTTGGTTTCTTGCTTGCTTTTTAAGTGAACGCACTATTCCACTTCTCGGCCAAAAGAAAACACAAGATAAAGGACACTTCATCATGGTCTCACTAACACCACAAAGCACATGATACAGTAGAGGAGTGTGAGGGTACCGTAGCTTCTCTAATGAAGCAAGTTAAACTGGGAGCATCCGGAATAACACGTGCGATTACAGAGGCTTCCCTCTAGGGGACCCCAGCAAGCCCGGACCCGTCTTTGGATGCAAATCCCACCCCATGTAAACGATCAGTGTGGATGTGAGCGCAACCGGGGGAGCGCAGCACCCCATGGCCCCAAACCGGGCAGGAGAGCCCTTCCTCGGCCTCTCCCCAGAGCCCTGGGGTGCGGGGCACCCCGGCTGCCCTCGCCACCTGCACACCGTGAGCCCCCACTCTGCCTGCGGTCATCTTTTTTTTTTTTGGGGGGGGGGGGGGGGGCGATTCCCCGGGTACCTCCATCCCTGCGACAACCCAAACCAGCGGCCATACCCTAAAGTGCCTTTCGCCCCGCGGGTTCTCAAAGCGAAACGACAGAGAAACAGAGGGGCATCGTTTCCCCCCCCGCCCCCGCAAGGTCCCCTCCACCCCAGCACCACCCCCCCCCCTTCGCCATCCCCCCCAGTCCTCTCCCCCCCCCCCCCCCGGCTCCCTGCGCTCCTCCGGCCCCCCCCGCCGAGCCGCCCGCCCCCGCCGAGCCGGAGCTGTCCGCCCCCGCGGTGCTGAACGCCGGGCCCCCCCTTCCCTCCCTCCCTCCCTCCCTTCCCCCCCCCATTATTGCATAGCATTGCAAGACCTGATTTTAGGGGGATGGGCGCTCAGCACAACAAACCCCACGCGTGGGGACCAGCCCCGCAGTGGGGGGACCCGATACCTGCCCCCCCCTCCCTCCCCCCCCCCCCCCCCCAGCTCCTGTGGCCTTCCCGGCGGCTGCCACCCGTGGGACGTGCCCCCGGGGGGTGGAAGCCACCCGGCCAGGGCCAGCAAGCCCGCGGCTCCCCTGGCTCCTTACCCCAAGAGGAGACAAACGCCATCGTACGGAGATCCTTTTTTTTTTCTTTTCTTTTCTTTTCTTTTTTTTTTTTGGTGTTTTGTGTTTTTAAATAAAAAATAAAATGTGTAAGAAAATAACATTTCTAAAGGAAACCATTATCATTCTACTCTCTCTCTTTCTTTCCCCCTTCTTTTTCCCTTCTCCTTTTTTCTCTTTTTGGCCATCTTTTCATGGAACGAGATGTGCTGGCCGGGGGGGTTCCTCCCGGTAGGAAACAATAACGACGGAGGGGAAAAGGAGGAGGAGGAGGAGAGCAAGGGAGCGCGTCTCGCTCCGTGCTCAGTCCTCACACATCGCTGGATGTCCTTGGTCTGGAGGAGAACGTGGAAGGGATGCACCCGCAGCAGGCCAGCCAGAGCGACTTCTGGATGTCTGGGTTTCTGAAGGCGTAGATGATGGGGTTGATGAGGGAGTTGCAGGTGGCGGGCAACGCCAGGGAGTAGGTGTAGACCACGGGGTAGCTGGAATCGGCCACCAGGGAGTAGATGGCGAAGGGGATCCAGCACAGGGCGAAGGTGCCGAGGATGAGCGAGAGGGTGGAGAGCCCTTTGCGGGTGGAGGTGGCCTGCGCCGTGGCGATGAACTGGTGCTGCACGGCGATCTGCTGGGCGTGCCGGAAGGCGATCTTGCAGATCTGCAGGTAGAGCTGCATCATGAGGGCGAAGAGGAGCAGGAAGGTGACGGCCAGCACCGCCGCGTTGTCCTTGGTGACGGGCCGCAGGATGCTGCAGGCGCTTTGGTCCCTCAGGCAGTTCCAGCCCAGGAGGGGCAGGAGCCCCACGCCGAGGCACAGCAGCCACATCAGCAGCACCATGGCGCAGGTGAAGCCCAGCGTGCGCTCGCTGTGGTAGGTGAGCGCGTTGTACAGCGACAGGTAGCGGTCCACGGTGATGGCCAGCAGGCTGCAGACGGAGGCGGAGAAGGCGGCCAGCAGCAGCCCCGCCGCCCCCAGCTCCGCCGCCTCGCTGGGCGGCCGCAGCAGGTACCGCACGGCGAAGTTGGCCACCAGCCCCAGCCCGGCCAGCAAGTCGGCCAGGGCCAGGCTGCCGATCAGCAGGAACATGGGAGCCCGCAGGCTCGGCGTGTAGAAGAGCACGGCCAGCACCAGCGCGTTTTCCCCCGCCACCGCCGTCCCCGTGGCGCACAACGCGATGTCCCAGGGGCTCACGGCCCCCCCGGCCCCGGCCCCGGTCCCGCCGCCTCCCGGCGCCGCCGTCCCCGGCCCGCCCGCCGCCGACGGCCAGGCGCTGGGCTCCGAGGCGTTGCCGAACCCCGGGAGCCGCTGCTGTTGCGGTTGCGGCTGCCACGGCTCCCCCATGGCGGCGGGGCCGTGCAGCATCGCTGGGGAGAGAGGGAGAGGGATGCGGTGAGCAGCGCCGGCGGCGGACGCGGGCACCGGGCTGCGGGGAGAGGCGGCGAGCCCCGCACCGAGCCCGCGGTGCCCAGCACCCAGCCCGGAGAGCCCCGCACCGGGGCCGCTGGAGCCCCCGCACCGAGCCCCGCACCGGGCCGCCCCCGCCCGCCGCAGGGCGCATCCCCGTCCGCCTCCCCCCCCAGCCCGACTACAGCTTCCCCGGGAAGTAGCATCCCTCCCCCCCCCCTCCCCTTACCCCCCCGGCCCGGGGTACGCCGTGATCCCCCCCCCCCGCCCCACACGCACCCCTCGCCCGGGGGAAGCCTCGCCGCTAGCTCCTGCTCCTCCCGACGGGCTGAGGCCGAGCACAACTCAGCGCCCCGCTGCCGGCAGCAGCCTCCGCGCACTCTGCCCCGCGCCCGGCCCCGGCCCCGCGCAGGATCCGCAGGCGCTGCGCACCCCGCCGCCGGGGGAAGCAGGGTGCCGGCTGCCCCGTCCTCCTCCCTTCCCCGGGGCACGGCTACCTTTTGCCGCCTATTTATAGCGCAAAGCACCCCCCCCCCCCGCCACCTCCCCGCAGCCCTTTCTTTTTTGCGTGCAGTGAGTAAAAATAAATACTATTAATAGGCCAGCTCTTGCACGTATGCGGAGCCGCTGATGAAACGAGAAGGCAGCGGCAAGGGACAGCCTGCGTTAACTTTCTCCTTTCTCCCTCCCTTCCCCTCCTTTGGAAAAGACTGGTGCAAGATGCTCTCAGCTGGCGGCAAACAACTGCAAGATGCTGCCCTGCTCGGCACGGTCCCCCTTGCAGAGTAAATCTGCCCCCCCCCGGGCCGGGCAGCTGAGGTGTGAAGGTCGGGGGGGCTCTGCCCGCAGTCCGCTGCCTGCTGCCGGCCCCCACAGCCGGCATCACCCCTTCCCGCATGCAGCCCAGCCCGGGGGGGCCGCCGCGACCGCGGGGGGTTGTTGTTTTACCTGGCTTTAATGCTCGAGGATCAGCTTGCTTCCCCCCGTTTTTATTTTTTGCCTTTCCAGTCCTTCCAGTCCTTGGTGTTAAGCCTCATTCCTCGGTGAGCATTGCTAATAACGTTGGCAGATAGCTGGCATCGACTTGCACTTAATATTCCTGCCCCATTGGATCTGCTGATAAATCTCAACTCTGACGTCAAAGTCTTCACTTATATTCATGATCCAAGTCTGTGAATCAGAGCCGCTGTGATCAGAATAACAACAAGGCTGGCTCCCTGCTCCACATCCACATCCACACCCGCAGGCACGAGGGGCTGCGCGCACCCGCACGCACCCGCACGCACCCATGCACGCACCCGCCCCGCCGTTCATTCATGAGCTCTCCCGCCACCCCGAACGCACCTCCCCAAGGTCGGGGCCCTCTGCACCTGCGTTTTGCGGATGCAGCTTGGGTGCCAGCCAGGCCCCGGCGGCTCGCAAAGGCGGCCGGGCAAGGTTTATTTTTACTGCTTGTGCCGAGGGACGCGGGGATCTGAAGGGAGCGGGGGGGGGTGATCAGGCATGGCGTGGCTCGTCTGCCCCGCTCTTCAAGGGCAATGCCCAGGGACAGCAGTGCCGGTCCCCCTGCACCCCCGGGAGCCGGCAGCTGGGGGTGCTCGGGGGGCCCCTTGCAACCAGGCTGGGGCAGATGCATCCCCCCATGAGGGAGACATCACACCCCAGAGCCTTTGCCCTGCACGGGCTTCCCTCCAGCCAGCGTAAAAGCTGGGATGAGGAGGATCAACACCTGGGAGCTTCGCGTGGGCTGCCCAGCCCGGCACCCACCCTCCTGCACGGAGGGACCTGTCTGAGGATGGTTGGGTGCCGGGAGTCTGTCCCTTGCACCACACCACGGCACCCACCCACCCCCAAGGCTTCCTTGCTGACTATTTGGGAAAGGATCAGCCTGGAAAGGAACAAATCCCAAAGACACGATTATTTTTCCAGCCACAAATGGCTCCGTGATTCAGCTCAGGAGCAGGATCTTCAAAGCAAGGATGCTCAGCTCCCGGATCTGCAATATTTCAGCTACACCTTCTCCCCTCTTTCCTACTGGTTTCATAACACTCCAGCTTTACTCTTTCATCTCCCTCTCTCTTCCAGGCTGTAGCTATGCAGTGCAGTGAGCTCGATACTGGGAAGGATTTCCAGCTCCTGATGTGCAAGGATATTTAGGTGAATACCAGTGGTTTTGGCTGAACCCGGTCACCCCAGTTAGGAGCATCTGGATTCTTAATCAGGCCGAGCCCCATCCCAGGGGACCTGAATCGTCATCTACCTGGGGCCGCCGGCCGCGTGACTGAGCGCCGTTGTGTGCCGAGTGACATGAGCAGCATGAAAAGGGGCGGAGGAAAACTGAGCGAAGAGCTGAATGAATTCGCTCCCGCTCCCAGTAATTACGCACTGCCTGGGAAAGGGGAGGCGGGTGAGGAGCTTTGATTGACTCCCATCGGCAGCTGCCTCTGCCAGGAGGTCGGCGCAGAAGACGGGCTGGATTGAGCTGTTGTGGCAGAGGGGATGTGACGGGCGTGCGAGGTGCTCTGCAGGGACACAGCCCACCCAGGGTCCCCAGGCTGAGATGAGTGCGGGCGGCCTCAGCCCAGCCAGGCTGATGGGCCACGAGCAGCCGCGGGTCTGAGCAGGGACAGCCCTGCTGTCACCGCCGGATCTGCCGGGGGCTGCCGAATCCCTCAGCCGGCAGAGAGGAGGCTGCTGCAGCCCCAGGTCCCCAGGTCCAGCCGGCAGCGAGGCTGAGCAGGGATGGGCACGCGCAGATGCACTGTGCATCCCTCCAGTAAGTGCCCTCAGACACCCAGTTGCCCCAGTCTGGCCCTTGGATCCTCTCATCTGTAGCTGCCTCTTGCACAGAGACGCACACCCCAAGGGGTCTCAGCTGACCCCAAACCCCGTGGTCTCACCGATGGTTGGCTTGGACCTCCCGCTCCCTCCAGCATCCAACCCCTCCTGCAGTCTCACTCGCTGAGACATTCTCAAGCACCCGGGTCTCTCGGTTGATCCCCAGGCCCCACGCTGGCCCTGGTAGTCCCAAACCACCCTGCTGCCTCTCTTCTCCACCTTCAGTTCCTCCTCCCAACATCCCACCGCAAGTTTGGCACAATCCCAGTCATTTCAGGATACCCCTAGACCCTCTCAGTGGTGCTGGTGCCTGCGCTGGGCACTGAGCAGCAGCCGAGGGGCAGCTTGCACAGGGGCTGGCACGTCCGTCTGTCTGTCTGAAAGGGGAAATCGTCTGTGCCGGGGCAGCCGGGGCCGCTGGGGCACCCCAGGAGTGTCGTGGTTTCCTTAAGACACCGGTGACAAAAATGACATTATCTGGCCATTTTTAAACCAAGGCACGCCGCCTCCAGAGCTGCCCCGAACGCAAGCGGCGTTGCATCTGTGAGGACGCGCTACTGCGCATCATATTGGTAATAGTTGAGCATCTGCCTTTTATAGTTGCGTACGATGTTCTGAGCTCCCTGGGTATCTGCAAGAACATTTTGACAATACATTAAGTATGCTTTATCTATATTCAAATTACAGACTCAATAGCGAGGAGTAAAAATCAAAGCTAATCAAAGACACCAGCAAAAGCCTGATGCTGTAATTACACAGCGAGAGGCCACCAGCCTCACACGGGAATGCCGTTCAGCAAGGAGAAGGCTTTCCCTTGTCATTTCCCATCTTCATTTCTCATCTTCCTCCTTGGCTTTTGGCCCCTGGGAGGAAGCTCAGTGCTAAAGACCGTGCACGGTCCTCCCCTGGCACTGCCCCGCGGGGATGCGGGGTGCTGCCAACCCGCAGCAGGGCTTGACCTGGGTCTCATCCTGCCTTAGAAATGGTGCTTTTTTGGTTAAAAAACAAGTGGCTGGCAACGTGGCTGCCTGGCGGGCAGGAGATGAACTTGAGAGTCGCTGAATCTCTGTCCTTGTCTCTGACTTGCTTCATTGCAGCTATTTCTATAGCCAGGTCTTCACGGTGATGAGGTGGACCTAAGAGGGAGCTGAACAACGCCTGGGTGGGTTTCGGGGTGGCAATCACTAACGACCTGGCCATCCAAGGCAGAGCCCACCGGTGACAAAAGCCTGCACAAGGGCTGCTGTTTAACAGACACAATGGGTGGTACAGAGCTCACCAAGAGGAATAACTGCGACGCCAATAATCTACGAAAGCGTAGGGACCGGCAGCATTTTTGCCATGTGTGTTGGTTTTGCAAACAGCAACTGAAATGCCCCGAAAACCACAGGCAACCGAGCCAGTGGGCAGCTGGCTTTAGTTCCCCTGGGCTACACGGCGAGCCCCGTGCCATCGCCGGCGGCTGGTAATGCCGTGGGGCTTCGCAGGTGCTGCCCCGGCTCCGCGGCCGTGCGGGGAGCCCGTCTGGGCATCCTCCGCTATCCATCACGGGCTGTAATAAAACCACGCCTGCGACACATTTGATAAAATAGATGTGATGCAATTCTTCATCATTTTTTTCTCTAAAAGCATTAAGATTAGCTTTATTTCTTTTCCTTGGGGAAACGTCATTACCTCCCTGCATCGCATGAGCTTTTCCCACCCTAGCTCCCACTCCTGCCAGAGCATCCCGCGACCCAGCCGGCAAACCCGTGAGCTCATTGCCTTAAGACACCCCAAGACGGACGTGCAAAGCCGCACCGCTGGAAATTCATCCCCGTATTTATACCGGCATCTTCTCCACAGCAAGCGGACACAGCCTTATTTCAGCGCCTCTGTTGTTCCCTATTACTCCAACGGTGCTTGAAGAGCTATAAGAAGGAAAAGCGCGGCTATAATTAGCAGTGCTGACTAATCAGGGTGGCAAACAAGCGTGCTGCGCCCGCCAGCCTCCCCAAAACGGGGCCGTTGGGGGCCGCGCGCCGCTGGAGAGCGCGTGAAGTCCTACATTCAAAGGCTTTGCATAATCTTTGCGACTACAGGGTGGAAATGAGGCCTTTTTCTCACCGCTGCTGCTGTTGGAGAGTGAGGACTTCTCCCGGCGCTGCTTCGGCGGCCGGGCTCCAGCCTCCCAGCCCAGCAGGAGGAAGGACCAGGGCTCTGCGATGGGTTTGGGGGTTGAGGTGCTGATGTCAATCCAGGCAGCGGAGGAGGTGGAGGCAGGCAGGCAGGAGTCTAGCTTATAAAATCATCTGGCTCTGTTGAAAAACAGTTGATTTGGCTGAAAAATCTCTCTCACAGGTAGCTGGAATGGGCCCGTTCAAGGGTCTGGCTTGCAGAAGTGACCTCTGCCATCCCGCCTGCAACAGCACCGTTCCAACCCTACTTTTACCTCTCAGAGAGCTACGGATGGGTGGTTGGCTTCTGCAGTACCGGGGAACACAGGTCCCAGCCTGCCCCGTGCTGCGGAGATGTGTGAGACCCTCCTGCACCAAAATGAGATATCTCTGGGTTGTTTGGTGTGGGGACGGTTGGGGACACCGTGTCTCACCGCACCGTTGCAATTAGACATCCAGGTGCTGTGAACGCTCCCCCATTTAGCGGCAGCCTCGGAGGGGTGCGGGCACCACGGGGACGTGGGGCGGTTCACAGCAGGGACGCTGAGTGCCCCGCACCCCGGCTCGCACAAAACCTCTGCATCGGCAGGTTTGGCTCGGGAGGCTGTTGGGGTTCCCATCGTTGGGGTTCCCATCGTTGGGGCCGGGCTCAGCCACGCTCTGGCAGCAGGTTCGGGCTCCCTGCTCGAAGACAGCCTGCATCCCTGCATCCCGCTGGCACCTGCACGGGGACAGGATCCTATTGCCACGTGCGCGGGGACAGGACCCCACTGGTGCACGCACGGGGACAGGACCCAAACGGCATGTTGCACGGGGACAGGACCCCCAGGGTGGATGAGCGGGGGCAATGCCAAGCTGTGCCAGGAGGGAAGGAGCAGCCCTGCGTGATTTGAAGGCTCGCTCTAACTTCTCCTCCTGATTCCCACCAAACACTCAGGCCAAACCAGGGGGAGGATTTTTCCTCCTTCCTTCAGCGGTGTCACTCCCACCCGAATGATTTTGCTCCGAGTCCTTAAGCTCCACAGCTCGCCTGAGCCAGAGGAACACGTTTTGAAGCACCTTTGCTGGCACGCACCGTGTCACCATATGTCAGCTCAGCTCTGGCGAGCAGGGCTTCCGGGGCAAGGTGTTTTTTCTGAAATAAAGGGCTTTTGCATCGTGTTTTCCTCCTTCCCCCAGGCTGTATTTGGTGTTCTGGCTGGCTACGTCATCAGGAGTGACTGTGTTTCCTCTACGCTGCCATTCATCAAGCCATAGGGAACGCTGGGAGCATGCAGGATGCGAGGCAAAACATTAGGGCAAATGATTGTGATAATTAATAATTAACAATAACCTAATTTACCTGACGTGGCACAGAGGTAAGGAGGGTTTTCTGTGGTTTTGGAAGGGGCAAAATAAGAAAGATTCTTTAAAAAAAAAAATACCTGGAGCCTTTTTGCAGCTGAGTGCAGGGCAGCCTTCCCTCCCTGCTGCCACCAACGTGATCTTTCTAAAACCAGGCTTGGAGCGAGCCGCTCCGGAGGAGCTCGGTTGCTGCACCCGCACTGGGACCACCATAACACTTGAGCCCCGGCAGAGACGCAGGTCTGAGGACCAGGAAGGTCCCAGGTCCATGCAGAAAAGCCGTCGGCTGCCCTGGAGCCGGCGATACATCAGCGCCGAAAGAAATCTGCAGCCACGGCGTGCCGGCGGGGATGGATCTGTTGCTCCATTGCAAGCGCTAAACCCCTGTGCTGATCCCTCCTGATGTGCCAGCGTGAGGGGGGGAGTTAGGCAGCCCACCCAGCGGGGAAAAGCCCCCCGCGGCAGCACTCAAAGCACCTCCAGCCTCCCCAGTTCCTTTCCCGCTGGGCAGGAAGGACGTCGGGTTTCATAAAACCCGGGGAACAAGTTCTCAGCTTTGAAGTCGAGCGAAAGGCAGCTCTGACACCCCCTCGCCCAAGCACAACCGGTCCTCTCTATTTATTGATTTTAACTCTGGCTTCTGACATTTAAACAGGATCCTACGTGGAGTCACGGCGCCGGGCTCCCCTCCGAGCATCTCCCGAGCACAGGCACATTCTCTGGAATTAGGCTGGGGACCACAGAGCCCTGGTCTGAAACATGGGGTGGGCTAGGACTTGTCAGAAAAAGGCCACAGCTGCTTGCTGGTAAGTGAAATAATGCGTATAAAGCAAGCGCTTGGGTCAGAAAAAAATCAGCTTGAGTTAGGGAGAGTTATAACTGGGTAAAGCCAAGTGCTGGGAGCCGACAGGAGCAGCTCCCATGGGTTTGCATGAGATGCTGCCTCCCTCTGCCCTCCCGCTGCCTGCGTGCCCGTGCCGGAGCCCTGCCCAGCCCAGCAAGATGGGGCCCAAAAAGGAGCTAAAAATTCTTAGTAACAGAAACAACACGGAAAAGGCAGATTTCAGCCCCCTGCATCCGACGGGCTGGGTTGCTCCCCCAGCTCAGGGTACAGGGGTGAAGTCCTCGCCTCATCAATTACGCAGGCAACACTATTTCTGACTATGAGTATTTCAGTAGGAGCGGTGAAGGCTCCCTGACTTTCCCCGGGCACGGGGTGGCGTTTGCAGGCAGCATCGCTGCAGGCCATGGCTGCTGTGGGCACCGGGCTTGCTGGTAACCTAGGTCTCATCCCAATCTTCAGCCTGAGCTGTACGCACCTGGATTTTGGGCGCACGGAGGTATTTTTCCCCCCTCTGGGCATTGCGTTTTCTCCTTCGGCACCACTGCCCAGAACTGCGTCTCACTAGAGGGGAATTTCCCCAGGGTAAAAGAGACATTTCCAGGAGCGCAAACACCCAGCCGGAGCAGAGAGCTGCTAAATATACTGGGGATCTGCCTTTTCCATCCTCCAGGCTGGGGTTTAAACCAGGAAGGTCCTCTATTCCCAAAGGATTTCCCTCTGCCCTGGGGACTTTACCCCAGAGCTGTGCCGTGCCTCTCCCTGCAGCGATGCTGGAGGTCGCTTGGCTGAGAAACATCATCCCCTCGAGACTCCCATGGCTGAATTTATGGCAGAAAGGCACTTGGCAGAGGGAGTGAGAAAGTAGAAAACTAGCAGTGGGGAAAGACCCTCCAAATACTTCAAACCTGCCAAATTTGAAGGGATCGGGGAGGTCTCGGTGGGAGTTTCTGGGAGCAGAGCAGCAGTTTCCCTGGCACCTGCAGAAGAACGACGCGTGGCCTCGGCAGGAACACGATGAGCGGCACGGACAGAAGCAGGGTGCACGGCGCAGGCCATGCCTGGCCCCAGGGATGCCTCACCCCTTGCTCAGCCAGGACTGAGGTCCCGCGTGCCGCAGGGAGTGCTGGCACCGGCGCTGGCTGGCTGCCCGCCGCAGATCCTGTCTCCCACCGCTGGCACAGAGCCGCGGGGGATTTACATTTTGCAGCGCAGAGACTGTTTGCATCTGATCTGCCTTTATTTACCACCTGGGAGTCCCCAAGCAGGGCGAGGGCGGCAGGATGGATGGGGAGGATGAGACACGGGACTGCACCTTCCCATCCAGTTTGAGCTATTTCCCTTATTTTTTTAATTTTTTTTTTGTCCTGAAAGGTCAGCTCTCTTGTCAGAGCTGGAAGTCACAATCATCTTCCCTGATATCAGTGTAATCATGTTTGATGAGTCACTTGTTTAATGGGAAGAGGCTGCTGGTTGCTATAGGGATGGCAGCAGAGGGGAGAGGATCCCTTCATTACCCTAATCACTGCTTGTGACGGAGAAAACACAACCCCAAACAATTCCAGGCCAAACTCTCCTTCACTCTCACTTTTTGACACAGTTTGATACGCCGGGCTCTTTCCCCAGCCATGGAGCTGCAGGGATGCCCAGGCAGGTCCCTGAGCGTGAGACAAGCTCGAGTCCGGGGACATCACAGGGCTGGGAGGTGGCGGGGACCAGGGAGGGATACGGATGAGCGCGGTGCTCGATGTCAGGCTTGGGTACCATGGGGAAACTGGGAGCTGCAGGGGCTGCAGTGGCTTTGGGGTGATGGAAGGAGACACCGATGAGCTCCCTGCCACCGGCTCGTTAAATACCCATCCCTCCATAAACTGTTTCTCTATATCCTAGGAAAAAGTGTGGCTCCTGGGAATGCCGGGGCTGATGCCTTTTTAACGCAGCCGGTGCCCTGATTTGCAAAGGTGAGATATTGGCAGTGCCGGGGGAGCTGCGGCTGTTTGTCACCTTTGGAAATGAGGCCACCGGGTCACCGAGGCCAGGCACTGAGGTCGCCGGGACCCATCTCCTCCCGGCTTGGTGTTTGCCAGCTTTTCTCATTGCTGGGTTTCATCGCCATGGAGCATCCCCGTCCTGCAGTCACGCACCTCTCAGGGGCGCCCGCTCGGTCCCTTCACCCTTCGCTTCACTTTCTTCTCTCCCATGTCAGAGTGGGGGATTTATTCCCTAATTCAGTCCCAGAGGAGGCTCCTGGCCACTTCTACAGGGAACACGGTGGGGGAATACTGCCAGGTCCATCCCTGCAGACCCCCACCGCCGTCGGTAACCCCCCACCATCTGCACAACGCTCAGCAGAGGCACCGCTCTCCCCCGGGACACCTCCTGCTTTCCCAGCTCTTCATTAGGGAACTGCTAATTACCACCATAGCGTTCATCGACGCCGTTTCACCACAACGCTCTCGTTTTGTGTAAAAGGGTTATATTTAGCTCCGCTGCTCCTGCCGGGGATGCAGCTTGCCCACTCACACTTTTTCCTCCAGATCAGGAGAATTTGGTGCCTCTTGATGGTGGGGAGGAGAGAGGGGAGAAACATCCAGCCTTCAGCCGTGCTCTCCATAAAGGTTCGTACTTGTTCCCTCCCGCATGAGTGGGGTTTGAGGAGCTCCTTAACGGGCTCCCAGCAGCACTGGGTTTCAGAAAGGAGCATCCTTTCCCCTTTACAAATCCCACAGTGAAAAATAAAAGGGGGGAAAAATAAAAGGAGGATGGCACCGGGGGAGACCCGAACCTCCTGGGTACCGGCTGGTCTGTCGCCTCTTTGGTGGGCAGCGCTCGAGGCATTGCAGAAGAGCACGTTTTTGAGTGCTCTGATGCCACAGTTGCATGGACAGCACTGGGGAAGGCTCTCTCCTGCCGTCTCTGTGCTCTCCAAGCAGCCGTGGCCCCATCAAGCCCGACTCCGCAAGCTCCCCAAGCATTTTGGGAATTATTTGTGCTCGCAACACCATGCCCTTGGAGGGGGAATTAGCGAGCTGTTGCCCCCTCCGCTCCTTTGGCCGCTTGGCACAAGCCTTGTGGGTCCCATGGCAGCTCCAGGGACGGGGAGATCACGGGGAGCGGCTGTCACCAGAAGAGATGCAATGGGGAAAAAAACCGCATGTGGTAAAGCGATGGCCTCATGGGCACAGCAATGTGACTCTGCATCTCGAGCGCTCCAGCCGTGTCTGCCCGACCCATCTCACCCCTGGGTGCAACACAGGGACCAGCGCAGGCACCCACATTTTACTGCCATCCTCAGCGCGTCAATCCATGGCGGTGCTGGCTCCGGCTTTGGGCAGAGACCCCAAACCCTGCGCAGTCGCTGCAGGGGCTTGCTGGGGCTCCCACCCCTCTCCAGGTCCCACCGTGCCGCTTCCCAAGCGGCAGCTCTCAGCCTCTCTGTTTGTTTGCAAACAGGCTGATGGGGATGGCAGCATGTGCTGAGCTGCAGCATGACTCACGCGTGGCTCGGCCGCTCGGGGACCCGGTGGTGATGCTGGTGCGATACGGCTGCGAGCGCCTGGGAGCAGGGATGGACGCTGCTCCGCTTCCTCCGGGGCTCAGCGGGGAGCTGGGTCCGGCTGTCCCTGCCAACGATGCCCAGCCCAGGCATGACCACCCCGCATGGGGGGACACCCATCCCACCCACACCAAGTGATGGGGGGTACAAGGGGCAAGCCTGGGACGTGCCCTTTGCTCAGGAGACACCCCTTTCCTCCCACACTTGCTGCCTCTGACCCAGCAGAGACAACCGGGAGGTATTAAGGAGGCAGGAAGAGGCTCAGCCGGCGTCACGGCTGTGCAGCAGCCTGGAGCCCAGAATTTATTTCTTTCCAGGCACAGTTTACGCGGGTGAAAACTGCTGCAGAGATGACAGCAGAGAGCAAGGGCTGGGGGTGAGCTGCAGAGCTGCAAGCAGCAGCGCCGGGTACCCTGCAGCACCCAGCACCCAGTGTCGGCAGCCCCAGCGGGGTTTGTCCTCGTGAAACCCACACCGGGGATTGCAGGGTGGCCACATGCCAGAGCAGCTACCTGCTGTCTCAACTGCAGAAACAAGTGTCAAGGTCATTTTTATGTTTTATGCACTATACGCGTCTTAGTGCCACACACAACCCCCCTGCAATGTTTTGAGACGGCTCGGGGAGGAGGATGCGGGTGAATCCCTCTAACTCAGCCGGGTGTGGTGCCGCTTCTGCGTCCGCGCTCCTCCTCTGCAGTCCCTGCTGTCCCCAGAAAGCACCCCAGAGGGCCCAAACCTCTGTCCTTTGGGAAGGGATTGGCAGTTCCCCATCTGCTTCATGGGGTGTCTGTCCCCAAAGGTGCCTCGTTGGGTGTCTGAGTCCCCCAAATCCTGCCCTATTGGGTCCCTGCATCTCAAATCCTGCCTTGTTGAGTCTCTGCCCCCCAAATCCCGCCTTGCTGACTCCCAACCCTCCAGATCCTGCCTCAGTGAGTCCCTGACCCTCAAATCCTGTCTCGCTGGGTCCCCGCACCCCAAGGCCCATGACCCCAGAGGGGACAGCCATGCCCGCATCCCCCTCTGTCCAATGGGGAGGGGGAGATGCTATATGGCCATGCAACTATATCATCATTACAGCCCAGCGTGTAATTAAATCTGATCCAAAATCGCCGAGTTTGGGATAATCTGTGGCCAGGTGGCTATTTCAGCAAGGAAAAAAATCCCCCTGCTTTCCCCATCAGGTGTTTCTTGAGACACACAAGAGGCAAAATAGCTTCTTTAAATAGCCGAGCACAGGAGGCAGCTCGCAGAGGTGGAAGCAGGAGGCAGCCGCACTCCCGCTGCTGGAGCTGCGGCTCTGAAGGTCGGCTCCGCACACAGCCTGCACCGGCTTCACGCCGGGATACCGCGGGCGAGCGAGCAGAGGGCTATTTTTAGCCGCTTGGCTTTTTAAGAAAACAAAACCCCATCCAGGAAAAACACCGCTGATACATTGGGAAAAATAAACCGAGCCCTGATCCCGGTCCTTGTGAGCATCCCGTGCCCTCCGGGGAGCAACCCCGCACCCTCCCGTGCTCGCAGGCGCTGCGCTGGGGTTGGGGACCGGAGCCCCAGCCCTGGCTCACTGCAAATTTAGAGAAATATAGGGGATTTCACCCCAAGGCGCAGACCGTTTGGATTGCCTGTCTCTGTTTAACTGGAAATAGGGAGGTGAACGCTCTAACTAACGCTCTAAGCAGGGTCAGAGCAGCTACTCGGTGCACAGTCCGGGTACTAGATGGATGCTGTGGCATTAACTGGTGCCTCAGCTAAAACCTTGAGTGAGTGTGGAAGGGGAGGGGAAGCGGACAGCAGCGAGGGTTTGTTTGCAGAGCACCCCATGAAAGGTGGGGCCAAGGCTGCCCCGCGAGCCCAGGACACGGCAGGAGCCCCACCGCGGCAGCCTGGCTCAGCCCTTTGGGGCTGTTTCTGATTTGGAGCCGTCCCTCGCGGGCTGGACACCCACCCGGCAGCTCGGGCCTGTCCCCAGGCCCGCCTGGCAGCCACGGCAGAGGCACTCCAAGGTGTCGGGCTGCCCACGAGCGCCTTCCTCCCTGCCACTGCACTTACACAACCAGGCAAAACGAGGGGCATAATTTTTCTCCCGAATTACAGTATTTTCACCCTCGAAACCTTTCAAGGCGAGCGTGACCCTGGCGCCCACAGCAGCACAGGGAGTGCGGCACAGTCCCGGTGCCAAGTCCTCACCTTCCCTGTGTCTTGCAGTGGGATGGGTGCTGGCCCCTGGCCCCTGCTGCCCAGCCACGGGGGACGGGAGCGAGCATCTTAGGAGAAACGTCCCCAAAACTGGGCATTTTGGCTACCCCAGATGCCCCGGCAAGGGACAAAACCCTGGCGGGGAAGCAGGGCTGTGTCTGGGCAGTGCAACCCGCTCAGCAGGATAAATAAAAGAGAGTTAATACACCACAAGAGCCAGCTGGACATCCCTCAGCCAGCCCATCCGGCTCATCCCTCCATCTACTGCTCCTGACTCATCAGCAGCTTTGCCGGCGGCTGCTGACAGCTTTTGAGAGCGCCCCGAGTAACGCTGCAGCGAGGGCAACAGGAGGAAAAGAAAATACCCGGCTTCTCCCGGCACCTGAGGAAGAGGTGATGTCGCTCGAGCGGTGCCGGGGAAGGCAGCAGCTGACGGTGCCGACTCGGGGAGCGTTGGCTGCCAAGGGGGTGAGCGGCAGTTTGAATCCATCAAAGGTGTACAAGCCGAAGGGAGACCTCCCTAAACACTTCCCACCAGGCTTGGAGGAAAATCAGGGTGGAAAAGGATGGGATGAAACCCAAACCAAGACGGCGTTAATCATCCCTAAACCTATAGCAGAGAGATAGAGAAGGGGTCTGCAGGCCAGGAGAGCGGCTGCTCGGTGATTTTGGGGCATCCCAGCCACTCACACGAGCACTCGGAGGAGAGCCGGCTCCCTCCCAGCAAGATTTGCCAGCCCAGCGTGTTATTTTTTTCAGTGCTGAAATATAATTAGTGCCAGGAGCTTCAGGAGCTGTCACTCACCATCACACAACGTTTGCTTTTCTTAAGAATATGACTAACTGGCAAATGATTAAACACGCTCAGGGAAGGAGGAGGGGGAAGTGAATTTTTTTTTCCCTCCTTGGGAAGAAAAAAAAACCGACTTCAGGAGCCACTTCGCAGTCCCAGACAGCGGAATAAACTTTGACAGCACTCAAGGAGGGATGCATGAGCCACCCGCCAGTCATGCCGGGCGGCCCGCGGCTCCTCCCAGCACAAGGATGCTCGGAGCCGGGGTGGTGGGAGTCACCAAGACGCTCGTAACCACAGCTGCTCTGCAGGGACCCGACCACAACAAAAAGCCAAGCCACCTTCCTGCCAACCTCCTATTTTTCCCTTCCCATTCTCCCCATCACTCGCATCTACGCACGGTGCTGCAGAGGACGCTCTCGTTTGCGCTCCCTCCCAGCAGAGTCCTTTTAACGCAGCGGGTTTCTCGAAGCTCATCTCCTCGCTAGCGTTGCTTCGAGGAAGGATGCGTCTCCCGGGGACCGAAGGCAGCACCGCTCTAATTACCGCCCTTTAGCTGCGACCCGCAGCCCGCGCTGCAGCCGAGAGCCCAGCTGCGGCCCCCGGAGAGCCCAAAATTGGATCCCGCTCTTTCAGATGGGTTATTTTGGAAAGGTTTTATGTTTTGTTGGAAGATATTTTTAGAAGAATATAATGCGGTTGCCAGCTCTCATGGGAATCCTTCTGTCCCCGAGTCATTGCTGTTGAAGCACTCGGCTCAAACTGTGGAGAAACAGCGCGGAGAAACTGGTTTTCCCAAATCCAGTAACCTCCTCCTGCTGGGGGATGAATGGGAAACTTCGGCAAAACCAAAGCTTGGCCTTTCTGCCGGCTCTGAGGCTCAAGAAACTGAGAGGCCCCAAAAATTTAAACCTAGGTTTATATTCAGTTTTATACCACCCATGAGAAAGCAGGCAAATAAGGGTAAAATCTCCGTTCAAGTCTTCGCTTAACTGCACCTTAGGGATAAGTTAATGAAAATATTTCCCTTTTGCTCTGTCTGGTGGCTTCACACACCCTTGAATGCCCCTTCCTGGCCTGAAGACTCGCGCTCTCATCCTCACCACCCCACACTTGTCCCCACGTCTCAGGGGACACCCCGAGAGCCCGGCAGGAGGCTTTGAAAGGTGCCAGCGAGCGCCCTCGGCACAGGGGCACGGAGGTGTCGGGGCCGTTCCTCCATCCGCATCGGCAGCGGATACCAGCGTGGTTTGGCTCTTTTATGCTGAAACGATGGCAAAGAATTTTGAAGGAATAAACTGGATTTTCTCCAAACTCGTGGCCTTTCCCTTGGAGAAATATTGTGACTCAAAATCTGAAAATGAACAGTTTAACATTAAAAAAAAAAAAATAAAAAAGAGGACTTGGAAAGGATTGCCAAGAATAACACTTTTTCCCCATCACCACCACGTGCCCTCTCATGCAATTCGCTGCGCCCTTGCCGGGGAGGAGCTGAGGGTTTGCTGGCGCGAGGGTGGAAGCAAAGAGACCCGGAGGAGTTTCGTAACGGAGCAATCTTTTGGCACGCATGTATTTTACTTCGGCTCATCCAGGTGATGGGGAAAGGGGGGGGCCTACAGGTGTGACTTGGACTTGAAAAACACATGGCAACTTGCTCGTGCCCCAATTACAGCCAAACATCCACCCACACGGGTTTTGTCGCCCAGGGACCATCCGTGACGCAGAGATGTGCTGCCGAGATGAGACTTTCCACCTGCCACAGCCCCCCGAACACGCCGAGTCCCCATGACCTGCAAACACACCGCTGCAGACCTGATGCTTTCAAAATATCGAGCGTATTTCAAATTGCCCATCGCTACGAGAAAAAGGAACAACAGGCTGAAATTGTAGGGGAATGCAAACAGGTCAAGACAAGGAGGTCTCGGAAGGTCTGAAATCTGTGCTGACGTTGACGTGAGGTTCCTGGCCAAATACATCTTTCCTGCTGGCTTTCACCGGGGTCTGTCAAACAAAGACCTCCGAGATACCAGCCCTCTGCTCCCAGCTGCCTCCGGGCGCAGACGGCCTCGCACAGCAGAGCTTCCAGGTGTGGTTTCCCTTCCTTCGGGCCATCCCTTCCCTCCCTCCGTTTCTCCACGGCACAGTCCCTGCTTTCTGCTTTACAGTGCTGCAGTGACTCGTTGCAGTAGATGCAGGTTGCTTCTCACGGAAGGAAACAAATGCACTACAAGAGTGCTAACTAGGATACTTAATCACAGACAAAGTTAGTCAGCTCCTGCTGAAAACCACCTGCTGTTTTCTTTTGTGTCTGCACCAAGGGGCAGACAGAAGAAATAGCTTCAGCTGCATTTGACCTTATCTTCATCCATGGCCATGGTCTGGTGGTCAGTAGCAGCCTGAAGTTCACTCTAGCTGGTCAGCTGGAGCTCCTGTTTGCTTGTCCCTTTTAAGTCGAGGCCTTAAAGCCAAGTAAATGTCTCTGTCCACCTCTATATTCTTCACACAATATATTTTGCTACAGCAGCTACACGCTAGCTAAAAACCATCTTGAAAGGAAATGAACTCTGGGTAGATCTGGGGATGTTCCCAACTCCAAATGCAGCTCTCAGTCCCTGTCCTTGCCCTTCTCCCCTTCCTTTGCAAGCTTTCTCTTGTACACTGCCTGTGACTTGGATATCACCAGGGAAGACCCAGCTGGGACCATCTGAATTTTTTTTTACACAAATTGCAGTGTAATGGGTGCCTCCACTGCATGCCCCGGCTTTGGTGCAGCTCCCTGGGGCTGGATCCAGGTGCAGAGGACTCTTCTCAGCAGCACGGCACCAAAAGCATTTTGCCCTCAATAAATCTGGGCCAACGTATCTAGAATAGTACTGTGGGGGCTCTGGTATTTTCAGGCCTTCATAAATCCTTTCTTAGCTTTGCCCTTCAGGTCCAACTCCTCCTCTTGAGGTGTCTAAGTCACCCTCTATTTCAAGGCCCTTGTGCCTCACTCCCCGTCCAAGCCGACGCTGGTTCGGGGGTCCAGTCCCCATCACGCCACGTGGGTCTCACAGAGCTTCTGTTCCTACACCCATCGTCTCCCACGTGCCAGATCTACCTCCCCAGACCAACATCCCCTGGCAAGGCACGAGGTGCCCTGACAAAGGGACGAGTTGCCAACCGCAGCTGCTGGAGACCCTTCGTTTTCATCCAGAACTGGCACGTTCCACATCAAGGCAGCGCTGCAGCCTCATGCTCTCCCTCGCCGGAGTCCCGCGGCAGCTCGCTCTTCATCTCCTTTGGGAAGCAGTTAACACGCCAGCCTCTGAACGGCATTCAGCATTCTGCCGCTCCTCCGTCACCCCTTTCCTTTCGGGACCGCAGCAGGGCTGGCCATCTCTCACCTCCTCGAATGCTGTGTTCCACCTCTCCAGGCCCAGCCGACCTCATTACGCTTTTTTTCAAGACAAAGCTTTGCAGGAGGTAACCAGTTCTCCTACAAAAAGGTCCTGAAGTCAGACTTTCATAATCTTGTGCAGTTTTTAGTAGTTTCTGCACAGAAATCCAGAAGATTGTACTGTTTCTGGTAAAGATGAAGGGAGAAAACAGTTAAGTACGTTGCTGAAGTGCTGATAACCACTGCAGTGGTTTCTATCTGCGTTTATTTGTACTAAGGAGGTTTTAAAACAACTGACAACCGCTAAACGTGCTCATTATTAGCAACTGAAGTAACACGCTGCCACTCCATAATTCATCCTTCCCTTTCAGAGCTTGCCAGGTGCAGCGCAGAAACATTGCACACGCTGCAAGAGGGCCACAGAAGGAACAGCCGGCTCAAGGCCGCAGGAGCTCAGGCTGCCCAGGGACCTACGAGGCTCCGCAGTCCACGCCACCAGGTCTAACGCTGCTACAGGCTCTGTTGTACGGACAGCCTCTAGCAGCGAGATCCTCACCCCGGCCTAGGGCTGCTTGGTTCCGCTCGAACACGAAAGCAGTTTCTCAGATGCGACCGAGCCAGCACGCGCCCCCTCCAAACACATGCCGACACAAAGGCGAGTTAGTTAAAATGAACAGCCAGATAGCAGAAAGGATCAAACCATTTTCCTTTGCAAAGCACTGTCTTCAGAATATAAAGGACAAGATGAGCCTCACGCTATCCCACCGACACCGCTTCCTTTTTAACCTTACGTGCTCTGAACTATCACTTAGAGACATCTAACCCCATTCGGCTGCTGCTTTCAGGAACCAAAGCAAGCAGGCTGGCTGGGTAGGTGGAAACGAATTCTGTAGATAGGACTGATTTTGCAGGAGCGGGAGGGAAGCAGACAGAAGTAGCCCGAAGGTTAATTAGGGCAACAGCAGCAAATGCTAGCAGGACTTTACATGTTGAGAATTAATTATGTTTCAGGGGATTGTTTCCTTTTGATGAATGCTGAGGACTACAATGGGAAGGTTTTATTTGTCTCAGGGGCCTTTGTTAGTCTATTTTCTTTCTTGTACCAATCAAATATGATTTGTTTTAAACATAGCCTAAACTGAGCTGGCATGGTGACTTTAAAAGCTCCTGCTGGTAACTAGAACATGCCAAGCACAAACACCAATTCATAAACAACCTCTGTTTCTGAAGTCTTTAGGGCAGAGCCTCTCCACAAACAAACTGCAGGAGCTGCTGAACTAGAAGCAAAATAGCAACGTGGGGTGCATTTTGCTTCAGCTGCTGGTTAGCAGAGATAAATAATAATCATGGGATGGTCTTCACCCTCACTCCAGTGCTAGGTTCTGGAGAAGACCTGAAGTGACAAGACCAGCCCCCAAATCCCAATATCAATCCTGCCTTACTGGGACTCAAAGCTAAAACCACACCGCCTTCAGACGTTCCGATTGTGGTTGGTTGCCCTCAACAGAATTAATTCTGGGTAATGCTCTTTCTACAGTGACTGAAAGTCAAACTCACATTCACTAGAGTTAAAATTAGCTTCATTTATTTATTGCTAACATGTGACCCAGCAGGACAAGGACCAGACAGTATTTGCGATTTAAAATGTGTTTTGACACGTGACAGCTGTCATTTTCAAATCTCATTTGCTTCTATTGCATTCTGACCTAGTCCCATGAATTCCTACTCATGGGAGCAGCCTTTGATCAAATCTTCCCCATGTAAAAGTGAACTCCAGTGAACCACACAGAAATGAAGACCTGTCCCGCAATCAACCTGAAAAGCTCCAAGCATATGGTACTATTTTTGCTTTTAAATACCTCTGTTCCAGACCAGTCAGATAATATTTGCAATAAAGTCTTACGGAGTCCGACAGCAAGAGGTGAAAGAGGGAGAAGGAAAAAGGAAATCACAGGGAAAGGCAACGGCAGAGCTACAGGGGATGAGGAAGCGATTAAGGAATACCAGCAGTGGGATGGGTGTCAGGGGAAAAGGCCCTGGGTAACCTCTCCTCGGTTTACCAGCACATCAATTATAATCGATGACACTGAATTATTCATTTCTCTTGGTTGAAACCGCTTATGCACAGGTTATATGCATGCAAACACAGCGGGGTCAGAATCCCTCAGCCAGCCAGCACGGAGGGAGAAGCTAAGGAGAGCGAACGACTGACCAATTACTTCCATTTCTGCCTCGGACTGAAATTCAAGGAAAAGCATTTGGGCCATGTGCGTTTGATCATACATGACCTTTATTGGAGACAGGTGGGGTCATTTATTATACAGAAGTAACATCACACCATTCTCTTCCAATTTAATTCCTTTTAGTCTCCTTATAAATCTGTAGCAAAAGTGCACTTTTAACAGTTTTTAATCTATAGTATATATCTTTCAATATTATCTCTCAGTCAGGTATTTTATTTGTAAAAATGTATCACCAGATATACAAAATACATGTCTAGTGTACTACATTAATTTTTGTATTTACTGTTTAGATTATTTTTAACTCAGTGCTCTCTTTTTTTCTTTTTTTTTTTTGCAAGACTTAGTGATGACAGTCTTCTGGTAGCGCCACCGGGAGAGGACTCACAGCTTGTGTGTGAACAAGGGGAGAAGACTCTTAGCCAGGAACAGTTTTCACACAATAGGAACAAGATGACAAGAACGTTTGCTGTTATTGAATATGTCTCTTAAAATGACAGTACTCTGTATAATAAAAAATAATTAAAAAACCCAATGTCCATATTTTGTCTTCTGGAAGAGGAGATGTGCCAGGAGAATGGAACCTGCACCCAGCTGGAATACAATGGTAATGATTAATTTGCATTTTGAAGACAGGAGTTAATTGCTAACATTACGTTTCTGGTCATGATAAGAAGAAAGAGATACATACAGCCACCACAAGAAACTGTTTGTGAAATGCTGTTTTCCTGAGGACAATATTTTGGTAAAATATTTTATATCCTGTACAAGCCACAGAATTGCATAAGTTAAATGTCCTCAAGAACAACAATCACTGGTATACACCATGAACGGCTGTGCCGGGGACAACCACACAGAGGACAGCTCTTGTGTTACCTAACAAGATGAAGAAAGGAAAATATTCATTTCCACTGGTAGTTTAGAGCCAGCTGCGACAAGCTTTGGCACGGCAACAGGACTTCTCAAAAAGAAAATTACAGAAGATTTTCTGAGATTTCTTACAAACTTCCTTAGTCTTTTCTTTCTAGTTATCCTTGAGATTATAATATATACACACGTAACGGATAATTACTTAATTTCAGTCTTCAAAAGACTAACAATTTCCCCTGTTAAGCAAGGCCTATAGAGGTAAAACAATCAGAAGCATTTTTAGGGGGGTGTTATGATTCCCAGATCAATAGAAACGTTACCGACAGATGATGAGGAACACTTAGCAAGGTAATGTCAGGGTTGGTTGGTTTGTCTTCCTTCTTACATGTTCATTATCTTGAAGACTAAGAACAACTGGATTAGTTACATAAATAATGCTTCCCTTGGTTAACCCTTCACAATTAGTGCTGTTTCTGTGTATTAGCATAGATTCAAAATGCTAGTTGCATCAGTTTACTATGTATCGAATGAAATGTTGAACAGATCCTGTTTCAGAATGAGGGCACTTTTGGTTTACGCAATAGCTCCGAGAAATGCTGTAACTTCAAACTTTCTACAGCAACTGGTTGCCAGACATATTCTTCAAAAGGTAACTGCTCTTCTGCTCCCCTTAAACCTGCAGCAATGTGGCTCTGAGTCAAAACGTCTGCTTCAAAAGAGAAATGAGCAACAGACTAGGCTGAATATGGATAAAGTTCTATACCTTCTGAAGAAGAAACAGAACAGTAAAAATAAAAATCTAAAAAGAAGCAGTGCTGTTAGTGTTATCTAAAACCAAGGTAATGCATAATGGGGAAATTTACAATGCTGCAGAGAGAGGTTTTTTGTCTGTTTTTTTATAAAAATTACAGACTTGACATTTCCAATATGTCTTAGCTTTGTACTGCTTCTCAAGTCTGAGTCACCAAAAATATCCAGCAACCAGCTGCTGTTCATATCCTAAAATATGCCTTCAGCTGACACTGAATATTGAAATCATTCTGCTAAAATACAGAAAAACGACGATGGTAGAAACCAAGGTATAGCCTCAGGCCAACATTAAATGGTAAAAATTCTACAATGCTACTTTTAAATCTCTTCTTCAGTTCATGAACAAATAAGCAGCCAGGTTTCAAGTAGAGGTAACACAGATTTTGGAAGATAGCACGTAAAAAAGGCCCAGAAAGAAAACTGGAACAAAAGCTCTTCTTGTTACGGCAGTCAGCACTAATCCTCCACGAAATGGCAGGGAGAAACCTTTATTCGCCCTGCTGGATCTGTCCTGGTCCTACAGCAACAACGAGGAACTGCTTCTGCTGTCACAAATATGTTCCATTTGGACATATCTTGATCCCTTTTTTCTTTTATTTGTATACATGTATCTTTTGTCTTAGTCTCTTGACTGGTAGAAGAGGATATATCCAGATTCTGAGTTTTTGGAAATGTCTGATGTTAACCCATAGAATTCTTCAATGGCCTGGGCATCAATTTTCTGAAAATTAATGAGAGTTATAATTAGCCTCAGTCAACACACCACCCCAGGAATCCCTTTCCCAGACAAAGCATTATTTTCAGTTCTTGGAGGTGATGCTGGAAAGCCACGCAGTATTAATACAGTGATATTTCAATATTCTGAATCCAACCAAATACAACAAAACATTTTTTCCACTTAATACCTTATTCACTATTGAAAAAAAGGAAATCAAGATGAAATAATAAACCTCTCAGAAGTGGTGGACTCTTAAGCTGGACTATAAAAACAGGGATCCATGAAAATGCATCCTTAAAAGAGCACAGGACATTTTTATATTTGCTTTCTCATTCAGACTGGTGTTACCTTCCCTGACTATAGGTTTGTAATGTAAATGAAAAAAAGCAGTCACTGATCAGCAAAGAAGATTTTTGTACAGTTGGGAGTACATAAGGACCATCTTGAGCAGATTTAACATTCAGCTAAAATAACTCTACATTTTAAAGTTCTTGTGACCCTCTTACATAGAGAACTCCTGTAAGTGCTACTGGTAATTATACCATGAAATCTGTGGATCTCATTTGATTACGATCTTCTGGTCTTATGAGAGCTTTCCTTCCTTAGGATTTGCTGGTACAACGCCTACTGGAATATTATCACAAGGTTTGTGTTTTAAGAGAAATAAGTTATTTGCCATATTAATACAATTAAATGGTCTGCTTATATTTAAAGTTGTGAACTATGTGCAGAAAAGCAGTTTTTCATTTTATACTCCAACCAGCAAGGCCTGTAAGGCATTTTAAAGGGCTTTTAAAAATGCAAGTTCTACAGTCTCGATCCCGCTCCTGAGAACAACTGGCTTCACATTACTGAATTTGATTCTGCAGTCAGTGGAATGCAAGCGTAGGGACCAAAACACTGAAATGAAATACTCCCGATGACCGGTGTTGCTCAGCACTCCACTGTGTTTTAGTATTTTAAAATACCTTTAGGACTCTGGATCCACAGAGATGAGAGGCTGAAGTAGCCTGAATTTGTTGTGGAGGACCGAAGGGAGACTAGCCTAAAGTTTTCCTTTATTCCCCAAGGAAAAAAGTTGAGGAAGCAAAGAAATGTTCAGAACACAAGAGGCTCTGGGTTGAACACCTGCTTTGATAGTCAGAGGGAGCAGCAGAAACCAACCTGTGCTTGCATCTTAAAAGAAAGAGACCACGCTATGACTCCGTCAAGGAGCCTCCTCAGCTACAGAATCTATTTGGCAGTGTGCTAAATCATTGCTCACCGAACAGACGGTAGCATCACCAGCAAACACAAAAGCATGGGTTTCTCTAAGTGGCACTGCCAAACAACCTGCAAGTTCAGGCTGTCCTTTTCCCAGCCTTTTTGAAGCACAAGAAAAACAGAGATAGTAAGTTTCCAGAAGATGCATCAACTGCAGGACAGAGCTGCAGAAATTCTCCCTTGAATAGTTTTGTTAAATACTTCCTGTTTAAAAAAAAAAAAAAGGTAAGGAGGGGGGGAAATCCCAGATGTTTTGTCTTTCTCTCTTCTCCATTCAAGGACTTCAGAGAAGCTGAAATACCGTACCGAGGGCTTTTGCATTTTCACACAATTTATTAACATAATGTCTACTACAAACTTACATACACATTTTAACAGAAAAATAGCAAAAGAACATTCTTCAGTCCTTGTAATATATTTAGCAGACAACTCAAACATGTTTTATTTTAAGTGCCAACTAACTTGCCATGCAATCAAGTCTATTTCCACTACTCATTTTGAATGCAACTCAAACATTTGATATAGATTAATTCATCCTACAGATATTTTTAGTTTTATCACGGCAAAACTGACTTCCTTCTTTAATTTCACTATCCACAGAAAACACAGTGGCACTGAAAGAGGATTATATAGACTCTATTCTTCCCATCCTTGGGAAGCTGGCCACATATATTGTGGACAGTAAAGTTTTACCCAGTTGCAGCTTTAGAGTAACAACCAGTTGATGGTTTCACAACTACTTTTAGGACTCTGCAGCCTCACCTGGCATTAAGATGATTCTTCCTGTTAACTGAGCTTAAATATCCTTTGCTCATTTCCAGACTATTCTGGTTCCCCAAACAAATCCTTTTCTTGCATACCATCCATAGCACTCAACTGAATGCTGCAAATCTCTGAACATATATTTAAGCAAAAACATAGAATCATTCTCCCCCTTTTCTCAATTTGGAGAACTCCCTGGATGGACACTTCTCCCTCTCTGTTGCAGATAAACATTGTCGCTGTGATGTATCACTCTAATCATGCTCTAATGACAACATGTCAAATTAGCCAGAGATCATTTACTCAGGTTTCTCAATTAATTTTGCTTGGCGCAGTATCCCATTTGGACTGATTTGCCTCCTGCATTTGATGCAGTTGCTTTTCACATATGCTGTAGTATGTTTGGTTATCATCTATCTTCAATTTAATTGAAAGTTGGCCTTCCAAACAAATCCAAATAGATAAATAAATATGACTTCACCACTTCTGACATTTAGTGGGTAATAAGGATAAACTACTTCCTATTGATAGTTCAGAGCTATTAATTCATATCACTTGCCAAAAATGCAACAAAGCTTTTTAACTGTATTTAAGGGGAAAAAGCTTTCTCCTGTGTTCCCTTTCAGTTGCAATATCTGTATACAGGTACAAGGGCTTTGGACTCATCTTCTGAAGTCTGCTGACTAATACCTGTTTTGTTATGTAGCCAGTTCACACCTAGAATGTTAAGTCTCCAAAGCTTAAAAAAAAAAAAAAAATCTGCTTCAGGTTCTTAAGAGTCTCTGAAGAGTACAAGGCTCCTGTGGTTAGCCCTAAAACCAGAAACTTACGCAGAATTCACGTTTTAGGGGCTTTGGGGCTTTTTTGCCACTCCATTTTTGAGGACAACCTCTGTAATGTCATACATAGCAATATATTTCCTGGAGTGTCACCTTATGGCCAACCACAAGCAGTTTGAAAACAGTACTTGGTCAAGTTCAGAGTAGATGTTTAAATCTCTTTAGGCAGCAGATGGAACTGACAAAGTAGTTGCGGCTTTACTTCACTTTTTCAGTGAACAGCCTACAGCACTAGTAAGGAACTAATTCTCAAGAGCTGATGACTAAATGGGGAGAGAGAACAGATGAGTAAAACTGCAGCTACTTCTTCCAGCAGCCTGTAGCATCAGGAGAGGAAGAGCAGTCTCCACTATCCTGTTCTCCTTGATCACTGCATCGCCAGAAATTCAGGTGAGTTGAAGGCTGAGGAAAGAGAAAGGGTGGTACTTCCAAGAGAGAGGGACGTGAGAGGTAAGCTTCGTGTTCATCGCACACCTAGAAGGCAGGAGCAGCTACAATGGATAGTCAGTGAAGAGATCCTCTGGGACAAACCCAGCAGGAATTCTTATGCTACACTCTTCAAAGCTCAAAGGAGCAACTGTTCATCAGAAAGGGCCAACGATCTCAAATGACTTGTGCAAAACTCACGTGCAATTTTTCATGCCCTCCACTGGTAGGAAAAACAAAGCCTAAATTTCACAGAAAACAAAGAACGCATGCAAATGCCAGCCAGGGAGAATCTTCTAGCAGGAAAAGGAATCTTAAACTTCCAGATTTGCAGCTGGGGCAGAGGTAGTGCTACAGGACAGGGCTACATTGCTAATCCCTAATCAAGACAGTAAAAACTCAAAGAACTATGGAAAACACAAAGAGTAGAAATTTCAGATCAAAGAGCTTTATTTTTACAGCATTTTAGATAAACTTCGTAAAAGAAGATGAACTTAAAAAAAGAAAGCCATGATTAAAGTTAGAAAAGCAACCTAAAGGGGGGGGGGGGAAGCATCCCTCCAGGAGAGAGGAACTACATTCTAGCTTACTTGTGACAGCTCCTTGAATTTATTGCCCAGAAACAGACAGTGCATATTTAAAAGCTATGTTTTAGCACATCTATAAAAGTGCCAACAGTGTTTGCAAATAAAAAGAAATTCTGTTTTGACCTAAAAGCTAAGATACAACATAGAAGTGACTGATAGAAAACAAATATAGAACAACAAGATGGTTATTTTACATTTACTTTTAAAATGTAAAGTTTATCTCCTGGATGGAAAAGACAGTGAATACTTACATTTAAAAATATTGAAGTGAACACTATTTCCAAAATTAGCTGACACAATTACGTACTTAGTTCATGACAGAAACAGAGGAAAATAACCCTCAAAATATAATAATGCGAGAAAGGCAACTGTTCATAGTCATACAAGCTATCCAAATCACCAGGAAGTCACCCCTGATGCTCAAAGCTAAGCAAAGATTTAAAAAAAAAAAAAAAAATTGGAGAATGTACTACATCATCTTTATTTCAACACAAGCAAGGATTTTGCTGTACTTATTTAGACACTTAGCATCAGGCCTTAACCTTGACCATGAGATCTCAGAGGCAAACAGTACATTTTCATCTTTACAAAAAGCAGTTCTACCGTGGTATTTGTTCCACTGTTTGATATTTGCTCAATAATTATGTGAAATACATGGATATATAAATATTTTGGATATTAGTCTTTACAGATACGTTAGTAGAAAAGTTAAGGAAAAATTTGCTTGAGTAGACTGTTTAAACATTATCGCAAATAGCCCAAACATCTCTGTATACTCTCAGGACCTTACTACAGTCTCCCAAATCTTTTTTTACAGTTTTTCTACACCTCAGTTTGTTGGGGAAAACTGCCTACAATAAAAGGTTAGAAGTTCTTAAATGCAGCAATGAAATGCAAGTTAGCACAAAGCAAGTTAGCAACAAAAAGGAACCCAAAAGGTGGGCTGAAACAAGAGCATTTCAGATCTTGAATAAGATAATTGTGGTATTTCAGCCTGAACAGGCGCACACCACCCCATGTCTGAGGTGTCAATACAGCCCTCGTGTTCGTTTACCCTTCTCCATACTACTTCCATAACCAAGATGCACAAAAACGCTGAATTTTACTTTTGAAATGTCCAGAATTATTCTGTGCACAGGTTTTGCTGAAGTACTTTCACAGGTGCAAAAGCTAATCCCAGGCATAAAAACAGAGCTGGAGAGTGATGCTGTCTACCCTGGTTTTCACCATGTCATAGCATACCTACCTCTACAATGTCATCATCAAACAGCAACCAAAAGCCATGGCTCTTCACAATGGTGATATAATGTCCACGATTTGGACCGCTGCCAGAAAAAAGGATCGAAGACTTATTACCCTTGTGCCTACAAAGGCAGGACCACCACCCTCCCACATGATTCTAGCTATTACTGGCACAGTTAAGATTTCCCGGCTCTTAATGTTGTCTAATAGTACTCATAACATTGTTTAGGTTCTCAGACTTTGCCAAATCGCTTGAATTAAAATTTCTGTCTTTGCTACTTGCCAAATACAATATATTCAAAATACACAATATCATAATTATTTCATATAGTCATTCATATATTTCTAAAAACAAAATTAAAAGCCAGTTATTTCAATCACTGTTTTGTTGCATTCACCACTGCTGAGTATTCTGACCACTGTTCAAAAATTTTAATAACTGTCTGTCTGAAATATTTTATTTGCACAGGAGATACTTTTTTTAATTCTTAGTACGGTTTAGCCCATGGCTGACTGCAGAGAGGCTTTCTGTGACAGCTCTTCCCACTCTTCTGGTGGCAGTTTCCCAGTCCGATTCTATCGCCTATATCCTCAATGCTTACCTTGAAGGGAAGGGACAACAAAACGACCTAACTCAAAGGGAGATGGATCTGCAGAGTAAAGGCAGGCAGACTGCCCTGAAAAGGTAGTGGTTTGAGATAATGAACTACGTGGATGGAAAACTACGAGCTATCAATCTACTAACCTCAAATTCTGAGAGAACAGTCCAGGGGCACGGGGTGGGGGGGAGGAGAGGGATTTATCCCCCCCAGCTTTACTTTTTACTTAGGATCTACATAAGGCTTTAAAATAACCTATATTCGTACCAGCTTTAGGCAAAAGAAAGTACTTCTCTAGTACTGATATACTTAAACACATTACCTGTCACAGAATGAAACTTCTTTGTTTAGAGCAACTAAATGAAAAGTAAAACTGTAAGGGCAAAATATTTAAAACAAGTTCTGAGAACTCAAATATTTAGAAAATATAGTTTATCTTAAGCCTTTGGTAAGTTCCTAGTAAGAACTGAAACCAGAAGAGTCACAGGACTCCTAAAAGCCCCATATAAGACACGGGATTTGAGAAGAAAAAGCAAAGCCATTTAATACATCTGAATCATTAATCACCATTGTTAAAACATATAAGTGTAGTTACAGGTAAAGCAAATTAACAATCTACAGAAGAAAATGCATAGGATGAGATCTTAAAATGACAAAAATAAATAAAAAATAGCACAACTGTACCACAACAG